>NC_091069.1:148698123-153698123 GCF_032405125.1 Capricornis sumatraensis
AGCCCCCCATCTCCCGTTCCCGGACTGGGTTCGGTTCCCGTCCCACACGCGTCTGCTCTAAGTTCTCCGGCAGAAGCGAGTCCCCCGGCGTCCTGCCGGCGGTAATGCGAAAGAGTAGTGAGCCCAGCCGTCCGCCAGGGCGAGGAGGGCGCGATCCGAAAACCACTCCGATAGGAAAGGTAACGCTTTGGAGCGCTACCCGCTCGGCTGGGAATTTGCCGTCTTAATCGTAGTTTCTCAAAGTAAATTTTTTTTTTTAAAGAATGATAATGTTGAGTTCCCAAGACGCCATCAAAATATCAAACCGTTGCTAGGCTTATTTACCATTGCTTGACATTTAAATGATGCCACTCTTCTTTCCCAAATCTCCTTGGAAAAAACATCTGCCTCAAGATCCCAGACGGATTCCAGAAACCTGGACTCGAGCTGTCTTGGTTTCTGTGATAATAAAAACGTGCCCCCCCCCTTTTTTTTTTTTTTTTGCAGTTTTTTCTCCTTCCTCCACCTGCTGCTGTAAAATCGAGCTTTTTGAAAAATTCATGGCTAATAAAAATACCTGTTCCGAAGTCTTTTCATCTGTCCTGAGGGAGGAAGAGGGGTTAAGTGATATACAACTCGCTGTTTAAAACTTTTGCTGGCTAGAGAGGCTTACTGCTGCCTCTTCCCCCACATTGCACCAGAAGATCACTCGTGATTGGAAGGACGCTCTCCTGAAAGCTGTGTTTACTTCAGTCGTTAAAGGCTTCCTGGAGAGCTTCAAAGAAAAATGGATAGGAAGCAGAACTGTAACTGATTGAGCTGCTTCCATCAGTATTCATTCCTGTCTTGTGATTGGATCCTGGGCGTTTATTGTTCCTCAGTTTCCTTGCTTGTGAAGCATTTGCTTTATAACCCTCTTAACAAAACTGCCACATCTTTCCAAGAAGGTTCCTATTAGAACTGGAAGACTTCTTCAGTGAGGCTTCAGCGATTATTGCCCTGTTAAGAGAGAATTTAAAATTCAGACTTACATATTAGTTAAAAATAGTTTTGAAGTCTGACAGGGCTCAACCAGAATGTCAGAATGCTGGTGTAGGCAGACAGCCCTTGGTGCCTGCCGTCACTGTAACAGCACTGACAATCTTGGATGATAATATGGAAGCAGTATTTAAGAAAAACCCGAAGTAGACTCGGAACTAGCTTTGAGTCAGGATTAGAAGGGAACAGGCAGGCCAATTTCAGGTTCCTATCAGAATTATCCTGAAAGCTTGCCCACCTCCCTGCCCTATTTTGGCTTTTTAGCCACTTCTCAAATCTAATCTCTTTTTCTTTCTGGTGCTAGCCACTCCCGCAACTTGTCTCTTGTTTGCTTACCACTTCTCCATTCTCCTTATCTCCGGAGAGGCACAGACTGCTGCTTTTTGACAATCATAATTTTAATTGTGCTTATATGAATGCTAATTTTGTCCTTCATTTTAGAACTTGCCAGATGTTAAGGGGACAGCGGATAATCTTTTGTGTGGGTGTTTTACCTTTTAAGTGAGCTTAAATCTTTTCTTTTCAAGGACATAAACACAAAGCCTTTATTGAAAGTTTAATGAAACAAATGGAAACGCTTAGTAGTACTGAATGTCCTAGTAACACAACACCCTGGTGTTAACAAGATTGGAAACAGAATTGTGATTTGTCACTGTGATCTTATTTCAAAATGTAAAAGTATTTTGGCTGTTTCTTTTAGAGGCAGTAAAAACTCCTGGTTTTAGTGGGAGCCTGGTTTACCTTTTGTACTGGTGATTTTAGATGCAGGGGTGTCTGTTCAGACATGGGACTGGGTGTGATAGGAATGTAAAGATGACTGAGAAAAGGGCTGTTTCAAGGAATTGGGAGAAGCTGAGACCACTTGAAAACAGCCATCCTAGTACCTATGATGTGTCTTGTTTAGTTGTCAAGTCGTGTCCAACTCCTTACAACCCCATATAGCCTGGCAGGCTCCTCTGTCCATGGGATTTCCCAGGCAGGAATACTGGAGTGGGTTGCCATGGTGTGTCTGGCACATTACAATTAACAGAATACTTTAAAAAAATACTACACCTGAGGTTGGACAGACCTGTATGATCAGTATTCTAGTTTTACTATAAAAAACAGCTAAAGAAACATGCCTGGAGTCACATAGCTACTTTTCAGTTAAAGAACAAGTTTGTGCAGTACCTGCAACTCAGAAGCCACTTAACATTTATTAAGGATTAATGTCTGCATCCTGACTTTTTCTTGTACTTGAAGTGCATTCTCTCAAACTTGAGTTGTACAGTCTCGTTTTTTGTACTCCCAGTGTTGACTTACATGAGTTTCGTGGTGTAACTTGTGTAGGTACAAATACAAATGGGACATAAATTCCTTAAGAACAGAATTCCTTAACAATTCCTTAAGAACAGAATTGAAAATTAAACACAGACGTAACCACAGCGTTATCCTGACAGCTGTTTTCTGACTACTCACAAAATGCATATGGTACCAACTAGAAAAAAAAAAAGTTTTTGAGGAGTTGCCATGACTGTACCACTGTGTACCATGCCATGATTCAGGTTTTCCAATATTTCCCCACTTGAATCACAGGAAAACTTTTGCTTTTACGGTGTGCTGTAAGATATTTGGACATCACTTGCTGTGAACATGTCATTTATATACTGTGTTCGCTGCTGCTCTCATTAACCTGCAGCAGTTAAAAGTCTGTTTGCATCAACACTGTTACATATGTGAATTCCGGTGTTGGCAGTTGCATTGCTTGTTAATACTCTTTATCTTCAGTGGTTGACCACATCCAGAAAGTGCTTATATTAATTTGTTTTTAATTATATAGAAATGAAAACTGCAGTTGAATTCAATTCACAGCTGTAATGTTTAGCCCGGTTTATGAGTGTGCAATGAATGGGCTCAGAAAAAGTGATAGGGGAGAGCCAGGAGGGCTTCATGGGGGAGGTGGTTTTATCTGGGCCTTCAGGGCACTGGTGGTGTTTTCCACAGGTAGAGAACTTAGCCAGGAAGATGGAAATAAGGGATGGGTCTTCTAGGCTGAGCAAAGGCCTGGGATTATGATCTCTTGAGGGCTGTATACATCAGTGCGGGCAGACTGAAAGAGGCGTTAAGAAAATTAGATTTAGCACTGGGTCATAAAGAGCGTTTGGTCTCAATTTAGAGAATTTTTGTGAAGCCCCGTTCAACAGATACTGCTAAACTGTGAAATTCAGTGGATACCTGCCTTCTAATTTTCCTTGCTTTGAGAAAATAATCTCTCAATTTTGTTTCTTTGCTGTATCACACATGATAGTGAGGCAAGAACAGCATTTATCAAAAGCCGCCTGTGCACTCCTTTGGGCTGGGTACTTTTACTTGTATCGTCTTTTTAAACGTCACCCTCAGCCTGGAATGTTGGTATGCTTATCACTATTCTGACAACTGAGGAAACTGAGGATAAGAGAATTCCCAGAGGTGGACACTGTCAGCATCTTGGAAGGAACAATTCTTTGCTGAACTGGACTCTCCTGTCCTTTGCAGGTCATTTAGCATCTGTGGCCCTGCCCACTAATTGCCAGGAGCATCCTGCATTCACTGGGAAAACCCAGAACACCTCCCCCAAGGTGGGTGGGAGGGAGAGCATTCCCAGGGGAGAACAGTTTATCCCAAATCATAACTGGGATAAGTTTCAGGGGTGAGATTTGAGATTGGGTCTCTCTGACTCAGAAACTCTGATTCTTTTTCCACACCATCTTGCCCACCAACTTTCTGAACTGTGCTCCTTCAAAATACATCTGAATATGTAATTCAGTTGGACCTTTCCTTCCTTTGTTCCAGAATGGGTAACAGTGTGGCCTATTTCACATATACTCTTTTTGACTGTTCCTTTGAGTGTCCCAATGTAGTGCCATTGATAGAACGTAAGACAGGATCACTAGACCCAAGGAACAGGGGCTGTGTCTCGTTTATCTTGTCCTCTGCACCTAGCTCAGGTGAGGGAGTGAATCTCTGTTGGTGGATCATTAAAACATTTATTAGTGGCTTTGACTAGAGATAATACACTCCTGCCCTTAAAGTGGGCATTTTTGAGACATGATAGGGGGTGGGTACCATAAAGTTCTCTAGAGAGCGTTTGGCTCTTAATTTAAAATTCAGAGAATATTTGCTTTTCACCATGGCTAAATGTGGTTGATAAATGGGTGGAGCCACGATACTAGTGAGCTGAAGTGTAGGAGATAGTTTCATCAAATGTTAATAGTGCCTCTGATACAAGCTCTTAAGTTAAATGTTGACCACAGCATCATTTATGTAACAAAAAAGAGCTTTGTGCTCTGAATTTTCATGGTGATTACATTTCAAATAGTGATTTGAAAACACTGTATAAAATAATCAGTAATAGTTTGGTGGAATAAGATGCCTATGTGGTGTTGAAGGGCAACATCTGAGGCTCATGCCTGCAGCAATAAAGATGACTGGAAAATTCCAGAAGTCCTCAGCTGTGTGTATTTTGTGAGAATCTTGAGCTTCCAGGTTAATGGAAAACACAGAACCTACTTTTGGCAGTGAGTAGAAATATAGACTGTTTTAGGGTATTGAAACTATACTTTTTTTCAAGTGAGAATCTATCTTTTGGGTTTAACAGGGTGTCTACCAGATGTCTAACTTGAGGATTCTGTTCCTTGCTGCGGACATTTCCTTGTAAACTAACTTGATTGTACACTCTAAATGTGTGTTGAGTTGCAAGTGTACCTCAAATTGACCTGCAATAAATTTAATCACAACTTCTAACTTTTTTGAAGCAAACATTTCATCTCAGTGGAGAATATGTAAAAAAGGATAATAGTGAAGAAGAAAACAATTTTCCCTCAAAGTATTACCAGAGTTCTGATGAAGTACACTCGTGTGCAGATATACCAAAAATGCCAGTGCAGCTATGATAACTAGAAAACAGATTGACGTACATTCAAACTCAGGAAGGTAATCCAGACTGTCTACTGAAGAGAGAGGATTAGCATTAAATAAAAGTTCAAGAAGTCATGTTTATCTTGAGTCTGTCCATTCCAGAAATTTGACTGCTATGTGTTGAGTATATTGCTAAGGCGTGGGATACAAAGATGAATAAAAGACCAAAACTGCCCTCAAATAGTTCTTAAATTAGTGGAGGAGATAAACCTGCACATGTCTGTTTTCCAGATGAACTCATGATAAGCCAAACGTGCATTTGGTGTGTGTGGCTTGTGTGGTTCAAAACACACTCACTGTTTCATGAGTGTCACACATTGTATGAGGACTTTCAACAGGCTTTCAAAGTATCTTCTCACTCTCTTCTCTCTGAACATAGTTTGATGAGCATCCTTTGCCGAGGCAGACTCCTGGGGAGATGGGGTAGGAGCTGTACCAGCAGGGTGAGTGGACGTGATTTCCCTCGGTCCCTCCTGCTGCTCCTTGACCCAGCAAGTCTTAGATGGAGGCAGAAAAGCACATTCTTGCAAAAAAATCGGCATTCCAAGTGAGTGGACATCCTTATACAGAATGGTTGGACGTTGACAGAGAAACTGGTTTTGTGACTAGAAATAATTCATTGTGTGGCAGTCATGAAGGCCAAGTACTGGTACAGCTCCAGCAGGGTTATCCCTCAATGTTTAACCCCTGAGGGTATTTAACTGGAAATATGCCAAAGCAGTGAAACAACTAAAGTTTGCTTAGCCAAGTGTCCCTTTGTGCCTGACAGGTTAGTGATGACAAAACTAAACCACCCTTAATTGAGGCTCTAGTAAGATTCAAGCCCTGTGCTTGGGGCTTTCAACACATACAATCACTTAATACTCAGAGCAACCTTATGAGACAGGAATCTTTACTCCATTTTACAGACACATAATTTAAGGCTTGGAGAGGTCCAGTAGCTAATCAAAAGTCTCACAGATCTTGTGGTAGAGTGAGGAGTCATCCTCCTTCCTGAATTCAAAACCTACAGCATTCTGTGACTGCTTCTTCTGCTCCACTTGGAAAGAAGACCCAAACAGAAGGCAGGCCTTAGAAAATGTTTTGACTGCAAATAAGACCATGGCCTGCAGCTGGGTGTCTGCCCAGATGGTCTGGGTCAGTGCTCAGTACAGTAAAGAATGGATACTCCTGGCAGTTGAGAGAGGAAATTATATATACTTTATAAATTTATATTTAAACACATAAAAAGGGTTAGTCTCCTAAAAAGATTCAGATGAAGCCTATAGCAAGGTACCATATTCCACCTGTCTGATAATCAAAACCTGAGTTCAGTGTAGGTAGGCAGGAACTCTGGTACCCTCCTAGCAGAAGTATAAATTGAGACACCATTTTGGAGGGAACTTTGATGCGCTCTATCAACATCATACGTTCACATACCCTGATTTAACAGTTCCCTTTTAGAAATTCCACTGGATATATACAGCTTGCAAAACAAGCCAAAAGTTGGCACTGCAAATTTAGTCATTGCAGTGTTGTTTTAATTAGCAAGAGATGAAGATTAAAATGAAGTCTTACCAATAGTGGACTAATTGGTAGATCACCATGTATCCATGTCGGAGAAGGCAATGGCACCCCACTCCAGTACTCTTGCCTGGAAAATCCCATGGATGGAGAAGCCTGGTAGGCTGCAGTTCATGGGGTCTCGAAGAGTCGGACACGACTGAGCGACTTCACTTTCACTTTTCACTTTCCTGCATTGGAGAAGGCAATGGCAACCCACTCCAGTGTTCTTGCCTGGAGAATCCCAGGGACGGAGGATCCTGGTGGGCTGATGCCTATGGGGTCGCACAGAGTCGGACATGACTAAAGTGACTTAGCATGTATCCATGTAGTGGACTATTATGTGGCTGTCAAAAAGAATGATAAAGCTTTTTGTATACTGATAAGAAAAATACATTTAAAAATCTTTTTAAGGCAAGATACAAACCAATGTGTATAGTATGCTCCCATTTGCATTTGAAAATGGGGGAGTATGAAAAAAGTCTGTTACTAGTGTTGTGTTAACTGTTTGGGAAGGATGAGAGACTGGGTGAAGGAATGAGGAATAGGAGGGAGACTTATTCATTTTAGACCTTTTTATACTTAAAAAATTATGTGAATTACCTATCTCAGAAAACTGGTTATGACCTAGTGAATATCTTTGTATAAAAGAGGATTTATGATCCTTTGTTGGCACAAACAAAAAAAAAACTTTGCCGACTGAGGTCCGTCTAGTCAAGGCCATGGTTTTTCCAGTGGTCATGTATGGATATGAGAGTTGGACTGTGAAGAAGGCTGAGCACCGAAGAATTGATGCTTTTGAACTGTGGTGTTGGAGAAGACTCTTGAGAGTCCCTTGGACTGCAAGGAGATCCACCCAGTCCATTCTGAAGGAGATCAACCCTGGGATTTCTTTGGAAGGAATAATGCTGAAGCTGAAACTCCAGTACTTTGGCCACCTCATGCAAAGAGTTGACTCATTGGAAAAGATTGTGATGCTCGGAGGGATTGGGGGCAGTAGGAGAAGGGGACGACCGAGGATGGGATGCCTGGATGGCATCACGGACTCGATGGACATGAGTCTGATTGAACTCCGGGAGATGGTGATGGACAGGGAGGCCTGGCTGCTGCGATTCATGGGGTCGCAGGGAGTCGGACACGACTGAGCGACTGAAGTGAGTGAGTGAGTTGGCACAAATTCTCCAAAGGAAGAATGAACGCCATTCACTTGTTCAAGTGAGAAAAGTTATGATCGAGGCTACAAATAAATGGAATATTTATAATGCAGAATAATTGGATATTTAGATACTTTCTGCAGGTATGAGGGAGGTATATGTATTTTTAATCTGCAACATGAAACTGGGTAGAGTTAACAGAGCCTCAAAAATACCAACTCATTTTTGTGAGATCACCTAAATCATCCACTTTGAGTACTCATGTGACTCTGAGCTGAAATATTCTCTCAGTCTTTGATTATAAAGGAAAGGAGATAGCCCTCATAGCTAAGATCTCTTCCAGCTTTAGAATGCCAGCCAAAACTCTGGAGGGTAACAGGCGTATGCAGTATAGGATAGGAAGACTTCTGTTTTACTGGAAAGATCACATATGAAAATGCTTTGGGTATTTCCTCTGTGTGTTCCTAACGTTTTCATCATTTGATTTGAAAAGCTCACCAATGTTTTTAACAAGAATCCCTTTGGTACCACTCATGCCAGGCGCTGTGCTAACCTCTGGGAATCCAGTGCAGCATGGCATTGGTTCAAAACACTCCTGCAGTTTCGTGGGGAAGGCAGACATAGCACAAATCTTTGTTCCCTTCTTACAATAAGTACCAGCATGTCTCACGGGCTGTGGAGTATTTGACAGGGGTGGGCCCACTCCTAGAGGAAACTGTTTTAATCTCCTACATGTGTCTATTTGCTATTCTTTATTTGTAAACTTTAGACAATCTGTATTGGTTTCTGGTGATGGTAGATGAGGATTGAGCTATTTTATATCTCTTTCCACTTCTCTTTATTCATTCAGCCAAAATAAGTGTTATAATTTGGGGATTAAATCAAAAGTCAACTTTTCCATGTATATAAAATACAGCTGTTTAGAATAGCACAACATACTTTTGAAGGAGCACATCTTATATGTCCTTTATGATAAATAACACAAATGATAGAAATGACATGAAAATGGTATTTGAATGCTCTCATGAGTACTAAGTTTATGTGATAGCAACAAGATATGTTAGAAATTTCTGCTTTACTCTTTATATTAAAATTTATACAAAATATGGATATTACCTTTGCAGGTCATAATTTTTTTTCTGTAACTGCTGTGCTTATAACAAGGAATGAAATTCTTTGAATTTTATATTTTGATAACTGGGAACAGGTAGCATGAGATGTAAACTCTTAGCCTTTTATTATCTTTGCTGTCAAAGTACTAAAGAGCATACCCTGGCTGGACAGGTGGCATTGTGCTATATAAATCAAAGCTGAAAATGTGTGTGGTAATCAATTTAATTTTTCCATTGTTCTATTATAGATAGGCAGATAAGATCTTATTTGGCAATGTTACATTTATTATGATACAAAGAAATTGCTATTATGTACTATTTGTACTATTAGATTTAGCTGTTTGTCTTCTCTAGGTTCATTGCTTGCATTTTTTCACTGACTTGTTCTTATTTGCTTTTTAGAATCAACTACAATATTTTGGGATTTTTTTTGTTTGTTTTGCTTGCCTTTGAATAGTAATATATGCTCTTCTAAAACAGGTATGAAATTAAAGAAAAATCAAAAAGAAGAAAAAAACACAAGTCATACATAATCCTATCCACCCAGAGACAACTGCTATTCTGCTAGATCACTTCTGATATGCGTGTCTACATGTATACATATTTTTAGAAAAAGTAAAAGTCTTCTTCAGGATTTTGAAACTTGATTTTTCCCCCACTTAACATTGGTGCCTTATCATTTTATACAATAGTACATATACTCTTAGAAATAATCAAAATAATTTAATTTTAATCTTTTGAAAGATCTTAGATGGGTCATCACTTTTCAGAATCTAGTGTGACTATCTTAATGTGTCTCTGTTTACAGAGGGTCTGTATTCTGATGGGAAAGTTATATAGATTTATATATGATGTGCTTTGCAGTAAAATAAAGTCAGATGAGGGAAGAGGACATGACAGAAGTAGTGAGTGTGGAGTAAGATATAGAGAGGATGCTCGTGAGGCCTGTCTGCTGGGGGACACCTGACCCAAGACCTACGTGATACTTGAATTAATGTGAATGAATGTTTATCGTTCAGTGATGTCCAACTTTATGTGACCCCATGGACTGTAGCCCAGCAGGCTCTTCTGTCCATGGGATTTCCCAGGCAAGAATACTGGAGTGGGTTGCTATTTCCTTCTCCAGGAAATTTTCTTAACCCAGGGATCAGGAAATGAGAAAATCAGAGCAAAGGACTTTCCAGGCAGAGGGAAAAGCCTGTGTCAAGATCCTGGGGCAGGCTCCTGTTGGCACAGGTGTCAGAATAGGCAGAAACAACAGAATGGAAAGGAGCCGGGGCCAGATGAGGTCAGCCTTGGTCAGGAGTTGAGATGATAAGATTACTTTTTAAGAAAACTATCTCTTGAGCATGGGTTTGTATGTGCATATATATTTGTATCCTCTTAAATAGTTTATTAGCTTGTTGGTTTCAGAAGACTTGACAGAGGAGAAAGGGTTTGAGTTGGAGGTGAGGTCAATCTTGGTCAGCCACTGGGAAGGTCCAGGCTCACCTGTTCTGGGGTCTCCAGAGCTCCTCTCTCAGGTGGTGTGTCACGTGGTACACAAATGAGTGTCCCATTCTAGACGGCAGCTAGAGTACTGCTTTGAGTTCATGTCACAGCAAAAGATGAGGGTATTGATCCTTGTGAGGTTGGTCACAAATGTTTAGAATCTGAGGGGTTTGAGGAAGAGGACTTTGGGAGAATACAGCAGTTGCTAATGTCACGTGTAGATGGACACCTCAGGTCATGTCAAACCGCCTGAGAGTCTCACTTTGTAGCCTCTGATTAAACTGTAATTATGAGTCTCATTTTGGGAGCATATGATAGGAACAAAAGTAAACCAGCTTCCAGGTAGATAGAAAAATTATAGGAGAGGGTTGACATTATGGGGAAAGAACTGTCAGAAGCTCTAAGACTGCAAAGCCATAGAGCTTCATGATCATACCTATTACTCTCCTCCCTGCTCCTGGTTTCTCTCCAAAGAGGTCTAACATCAAGAGACCAGATGTTTGAGCTAAAATGCATGCTATTTGACTGTCTTAAAAGTGCAGCTTTTACTTACCTTTTAATTTGAAACCCAGAAATAGCCATAACCACCTGTTTTATATTCTGCTAATGGTCATTAAAAAAAATACAAGTACTACTCTACTGCTGGCAGTCACTGTTTATGAATGGACAGTTTTCCAGATGGTTGTTTGGAAATTGTCAGTGTGGAACTCTGTTTTTATCCACACAGAAGCAGGGTTGGAGATGCTGGGTGGGGCTCCAGGCCAGTAGATAAAAGTCAGTTTAATCTGTAATATACTGTACCTTCAGTTGGGCTTCCCTGGTGGCTCAGACAGTGAAGAATCTGCCTGCAGTGCGGGAGATCTGGGTTTAGTTCCAAGGTTGGAAAAATCCCCTGGAGGATGGCATGGCAACCCACTCCAGTATTCTTGCCTGGAGAATCCGCATGGACAAAGGAGCCTAATAGGCTATAATCTGTGGGGTCACAAAGAGTCGGACACGACTGAGCGACTAACCACAACCACACAGTACCTTCAGTACAAGAGTGAGCAAAGAGAACTCTAGAGCTTGTCTGGTGAAGATGTGTTTCTAAGAAAAGATCCCCAAGGTAGTGTAGGTGCCCCATGGCGTGAGCAGGCCCTTTGGAGGGTATTGGGGTAAAGTTCAACCTATATTTCAGCGCTTGAGTGGCAGTGAGAGGGAGAAATCCAAGGGAATAGAGGACAGACCCCTGGTGGCCTCAATCACTTTGAAGTCAGGGACAGTAGAAGCTCTGTCTACTTGTTGTCACACCCTAATATTTTAACTGAATTGGCTTCTTGATCACTGTCTTTCTCTTTCTTTACCACAAAAGCCTCAAGATTCATCTGCCTTTTCCTCTTTCTCTCTGCTTATTGGAGGGTCATATGTGATTTTAGATCTGGCAGAGGGCTGGTCTGACCCTTTCAATGTACGTGTTTGAAAAAGGAAGATCCAGAAAGGGGCATTTTGACTGAAGAGCCTTTTGTCCATAAGATGCCATCCCTGAAACAGACCTCTGTCCATTTCAAGTTTTTGCAGAGCTTTTCACTTCTGGTAACAGCAAGAAAGGGAATGGGTTGGGAAGAGATCCCCTCCTTGTTCCATAGTCTTTTTCATTTAGTCCTCCAAGGCTTTACTGAAGTGGTGTGGACCAGGCTTCCAGAACTATCAGGGTTTTATGTTAGTGAGGGAAGAGAGAAACAGATTAACCTGTATTCTCATTCCTGGTCCTCAGCTATATTGCTGGTACTGTAGACCACCCCTTCTAGGATGAAAGTGAAGACCTAGAGTGGGAAAGAGAGGAGGCAGAGAAGTCCTCAGCACAGGCCCCTAGGAATGGTGGCAAGTTCCTGCGGGTAGTGGGTTGGGGGTCCTGCTTAGAAATAAGGCCATGCCCAAACCAGGCATGTGTGTTCCATCGCTGCGTCGTGTCCAACTCTGTGCAGGCACATGGACTATAGCCCACCAGGCTTCTCTGTCATTGGGATTTCCCAGGCAAGAATGTTGAAGCGGATTGCCGGTTCCTTCTCCAGGGGAATCGTCCTTACCCAGGGATCAAACCTGTGTCTCCTGCACTGCAGGAGGATTCTTTACCGGCGGAGCCACTGGGGAAGCCCCAAACAAGGCACCACCTTCTATGAAGTCACCTTGAGTTTGAGAATGCTCAGGATTATGGCCATGATGTTACCAGTACCAGAGATTGCCCTTCTGGAAATAGCAAGAAATCACAGACTCGGGAATCCGCTGAAAAGTGGGTTGGCCTTTGGAAGGCAGTTATGGAAGCTGTATTCAGTTCTTCAATATTTCCAGATTTTTCTGATGCAGCCACCATAACAGTGTGTGAGAGAAACAGCAGAGTAAGAGGTGGTACTCAGCTGCCTTGTTGCAGCAGGGGGAGGAGTGAAGAACTTTGTCTTCCTCACCCTGCCTCCAGCCACATCCGCTCCTGCATGACAATCCAGTGACCGTCTAGGAATTGGCATTCTTAGCGCTTGAGGGACTGACTCTGGAAGAGGGCAGGCAGCATCCCTTAGGTTTCAGTCCGTGGTAAACACTCAAAGAGGGGACTTTTTTCCCGTCCCTCTGGACTTCGCATACCCTGCATGCCCATTCAGGCAACAGCTCTTCACTGGGACCATCTCTGCTGAACATCAGTGTTGCAAAATGGGTGCTATTTCACAGGAGTGAGCTTTTGAAAAAATTGATACCTATCCTTTAATTATCACCATGTAACACATTGAAATAATGGATATCCCTCCAACCAGATCATTCTCTTCTCTGTGCAACTCTCGGTTGCTGGTTTCAGTTCAGTAAAGAGGCTCTCACACTGTTGTTTATCAAGAACGTGATCAGAGGATGGCCTGCATCTGAACAGCCCAGGGAAGGGGGGGCCGGTTGTGGAAAATGTGGATTCCTGGGCCCCACTCCAGCTGGAATCCTTGACTGCCAGGCCCCCACATCTGTTTAATAAACAACTGTGCAGGTGATTACGGTGCCTCTAGAGAGGGATTCTCAGGGAAGGAGGGCCAGGGTGTTGTCTGGCGTGTTCACTGCTCGTTTCCTAGTGTGTACCGAGAACAGCGTCTGGCACCTAAAAAGTGCAAGGATGTGTCTGGTGACTGAGTTCTTGGACCTAGTTTTCTCCTCCTTACTTTCTGTGAGTTGGGGAATCTTGTTAGAATTTGATTAAAAGTAATAGTGTAAGATATTTTAAGTGACAGGATAGGGACTCTGTAAATTATTTGAGCTTTAGAATGTAAATATGCCTCCTTTTTTTTTTTATGGCCCAGGAGGTTTGTTTTATTTTATGTCTGGCATAAAGTAAGTGGATTCTTAATGGCTGTATATTGGATTCCTGGTTTTCAGCAATGGTCTAAATAAGGCTGCATAAGGCTGCATCAAAAATGAGGAGCTTCTGTGTCACTTTGACCTTGATGCTTATCTAGATTTAATTTCTCGAGTTGTGTTAGCTAAGTTAGATGAGGATGTTAAAATTCAAGGTAATCTTATTTGTACCCAAGTGTGATCATGATGCCTGCCCCCTCAACTCCCTGCCTTGAGCAGAATATGTGCTTTCTAAAAATACTGCTATTGAAATACTCCCAGGTCCCAACGGGGATTAAATTGTGAGAGAACAATAGGAAAGGCTTGTCTTTCTTAAGGTTTGAGATCATCTGAATTTGAAAAGTTTTTCTTTCTCTTGTATTTTATTTTTGAGTCTGAGAGAACCATTTCCAAGTCTTTTGAGACTTTTCTGTTGATATTTCTTCTTCTTTTCCTTTTCTTTCTTTTTCTTTTTTTAAAATCTAGGCTGATATCTAAATATCCAGTGTTTCGAGTATCTTTATGAATCCTGTCCTAATTTTTGTGTGTTTTGTTTGTAAGTCAGTTGAAAATACCCTTGTTCCTATTGAGTAATCTTCTCCCAGCCCAACTTCTCTTTTTTATATCTTTTGAGAAAGTTGTTGCTGGATGAGAGTGGATGGTATATTCTTTCAAGAGACTTACGTACTAGTGTGTCATTAAGGAAAAAGGACTACTGTGTATTATTATATTGTTCTTAATGGCACAGTGTTTTCTGATTAAGCACACACAACCAGAATGTTCGATAGCAGTTATTTTTACAGTCCATCTGAGAAACAATACTTGAATGCCTTCACAGTGCCAAGCGCGATGCTAGGCTTTGGGATACAGCCATGAATTATACAGTCCCTGGGTTATATGAGTTCAAATCTAGTTAGACAAATGGACAACCAACCAGCCATTATGGTAATTACTAGCAGGAATGTTTGAGGGGTATCACTCTGTGTAGTGGGGGCATACAAATTACAGGTTAACATAGAAATCAATTGGGAAGGATTAGGAGTTGGACAGGGTGGGAAGGGTGTTGAAGCCAGGAGGAGAAAGTAGTTTGCTGGAATGTGAATTTGGTGTGTTCTGAGAATGGGTTCTAGGTGACAGGTGTGTCTGCAACCAGGTCATGAAGAACTTTCTATAGTTACACTAAGGACTCTTCATTTCATTCATCAGCTGATGGAGAATCACTGAAGGAGTTTTTGAGCAGGAGAGTATCATGGTCAGATTAATGATCACTGTATCTAAGAAGAATGGATTGAACCAAAGCCATCCAGAGGATGTCAGAGACAGAGACGAATGGAGAAGGGACTCCAGACATCCAGGAAGGACGTGGGGAAAGCTTTAACTGAAGCAGTGATTTTTCACTTAATCCAGAATTTTAAAATGTTGTTTTAAAACTTGACACATTTTAAAATTTCGATTTAGCCATACCATTCTTGAAAGGTAAACCTTAGGATATAACTCTCAAAAAGTTTTACAAAGTGTCAAGTATTAACTGTTCTTGGTGACTTCAGCTTTAAATTCTTCAGTTGTTTGCGCAATGTAGAATACTTATGTTCTGACTTAAAATTTTTTTTTTTTTTTTTTGGCATTTTGTGTGTGTTTACAGTGTGGAAATAATTATAGCTACTTGAAAATCCTAACTTCTGCCTTAAATTCCATGGACCCTGAGCTGCATTTTCTGCAGAGCTTTTGTACTGGGAAAGACACTTTTTACTGTTTTCATATACAATTTCAGTAAGGCAGTAAGCTTATAGTGTTAGTCGTTCAGTCATGTCCGACTCTCTGTGACCCCATGGGCTGAAGCTTGCCGGGCTCCTCTGTCCACGGAATTCTCCAGGCATGAATACTAAAGTGAGTTGCCATTTCATTCTCCAAGCTTACAGAATACGCTGTGAACACTCTAAATAAGTATCCTTTCAGAAATCTTGAACTAGGATACTAAACTGTCTATTGTATATTTAGATAGATTATATTTAGAAATTAACTAGATTCAAAATAGACTGTAGTTAGAAAATACACTAATCAAATCACCAAGGTCAGTAGTATTCATGGTTATACCCCAAATGTTTATATCATGCTCTTTTTATGTGTATTTTGCCAGTCTCTTTTCTTTGATTTGAGCTTAAATAGACGTATTGACATTTAATTAAAAAAAAAAACAATTATAAATAATCTTGTGGCAAAAGATAAGCCTAGTAAAACAGGAAAAAACAAAAATAACCCACTCACATTTAAAATGTTAACCATTTGAGACATTATTTTATAGACATGTCCATGTATATAGGTCACAGTTCTGACTTGTACATATTTTTTCTACTCTGTCCCTATTTTTCCCTATGGAGCTTTCATATTTTAAACACATAGCTTATGTGTTTATTTACATGCTTAATTTTTCTTACTGGCATTTGAGCATGGCTGTATCTTTTCTGTCCTTGTATTCCTGCATAGAGTCTGAGACTGAATGAAATTTGAATCCATTGTATTTTCCAGGTGTTCATCATCTGTTTTTTCCTTCTTTTTTTTTTTTTTTAAATCATTGTCATTTGTTGCCTGGATGGATAGTCTGCTCAATTGTACTGGATTGTATGGATAGAAAATCTCAAGTAGCACAAATGGTGTCCTTGCTTAGTATCCTAGTGGGAGCTGTGGAACCCCTCTTTCCATTCCCTCTCCTGGCAGTCACCACGATTCCATCCATGTGTTTTTCCCCACCCAGTCATTCTGCTGCCTGAAGGCTTCCCAGTGCTAGCAGAACAAAGGTCACATTCTGTGATGGGTCAGACAGGTTCTTCTTGGTCTGGCATCCACTAACCTCTGTTCTCATTCTCATCTCTAGCAGGATTATCGCTGCCTGTCACAAGATCCTGTGCTTCAGTCTTACCTTAAAACAAACAAACAGAACATGGTGGTGGTGGTGGTTTAGTCGCTAAGTCCTGTCTAACTCTTGCGATCCCATGAACTGTAGTCTGACAAGCTCCTCTGTCCATGGGATTCTCCAGGCGAGAATACTGGAGTGGGTTGCCATTTCCTTCTCCAGAGGATCGTCCCAATCCAGGAATCGAACCCAGATCTCCTGCATTGCAGGCATATTCTTTATTGACTAAGCTACCCCTCAAATACCATATCATTATCAACCCCTGCCTTTGAACCTCCTGCATGGGCACTTGACTGAGTGGGCAGAGTCTCTGCCTCTTGCCTCCTCTGTGCTCCATGGCACTTCATTCATTCAGCAGTTCTAACTTGTACCAGACTGTATTATTAGTTTGTTTATCAGTCTCCCCTACTAGACCTTGTTCTGCGAAGATCCTGACCTACTTGTTCTTAAATCCCCAAGGCCATGCATGATTCCCAGTTCATGGTAGAGTGCCACAATAATCTTTAGAGTGAAGCTACTCAATTTGTCTCAGATTATGAAAGTATGAAAACAAAATAACATGTCAACGTAAAGAGTTAATTATTTAGATCTAAAATGTATATGTACCTAATAGGCAAAATAGGTTATTATGACATCTTATAAGACAAGGTATTCCAGACAAGACAGTTAAAAGTGACTATCTGAAAAATCAGATTTTTAAGGCACCATCTGGGACACACTTGTGTGTACTTAGTTGTTCAGTTGTGTCTGACTCTTTTCGACTCCATGGATTATACAGCTGCCAGGCTCATTTGTCCATGAGGATTCTCCAGGCAAGAATACTGGAGTGGGTTGCCTTGCCCTCTTCCAAGGGATCTTCCCAACCCAGGGATAGAACCCAGGTCTCCCACATTGCAGGCAGATTCTTTACTGTCTGAGCCATCAGGGAAGCCCAAGAACATTCGATCAGATAAACCTACATCTCTCTCTCTTTTTTTTTTTTTGAATCTCTTTTAAGTATTCCAAGAAATCTCTAGATGACCCTGTATGTTTATAAAAATTTGCTGAGTAGAAATATATTTCAAATAACTCTTAGCATAGGGTTAAAAAAGACTGAGCTGTGGAGAAACTTAATATAAATAGAGTCAAAAAAGAGTGCCAACACTTTCCAAGATTATGAGAGTTGTACACTCTTGCTCCGTTGTTCAGGTGCGTCGTTGGTGTGATGCTGGTCATAAAGCAGAATGGACTCACCAAAATGTCTGGAGCCTGATGAGCATTTTTGAATGTGTGTTTCAAGTATAGACGCTCAAATCAATAGCTTCTTAGTGTAACACTTTGTATGTGAATCTTTGGGGCATTACCGATTAAAAAGGACCTTTCAGTTTTTGCATTAAACACAGAAACTGTATGATTTTAGTAATTCTCTTTTAATTTAAAAAAAAAAATGTTTTTTTTTCCAGTGTTGAAAATGAGCCCATGAGCACAAGTCAGAAAAAGGAAAATATACTTTCATCTGAAGCAATAAAGGTATAGTTTTAAATTAATATTATTTTATATCAAGCAAATAATTTTTTCTTAATTTCTTCTCACTCTTCCTTCTGATTCTGTCATCTCATTTCACATTTCAAAAAGAGCATAAAGTCTTATTCCTTATTGGAAACTCTAGCACAGTTTGGCTGGATATTTGCATCTTGCAGTGGGGTTGCGGGTAGATCATTGAAGAAAGGCTTGAGACAGCGCTGCTCTTACCTCAGCCGAGCCACTAACCAGCTGTGAAGCCTTCCACTGAGACATTTAACTTCTCTGTGCCTTGGTTTTCTAATCTGTAAATTGGGTCATCTAACCTCCACTCTCCCTTTCCCCAGGAAGTTCTTCAATTTATGTTGTGTTTACTCAAATGCTCCTGACAATTAAGAGTGCTTCTGAGAGCACAGAAGTTAATGACCTATTTGTACATGTCATTAGTATGTGATATGTTTGTTTAGCTCATAAGTAAACTGGCTTTCTCTGCATCTACAGAACAACCATGAAATCATATATGCTACACTTCTACGCAGATGGTTATTGATAAGTGTGGTTAAAAATCTCTGCAAACTGCTAAACCTTATAATACTTCTTTTTCATCAAAAGTGATTTTCTAGAAATTGGATGTTTGTGTTGGTTGGGAGTGTGAGGCTAGGGTCAAGTTCTGATAACTGTTCCACATTCATGGAGTCTGGGCCCAGTTACTTTCTTTTTAAATGACTTGGGACAGTCAGTCAAGGAGAAAGCTTGTCAGGGATTCCTGGGTACATTAGCCTGGTCAGTGGAAGGATCAGAAAGTCAACTGAATCCATCGTTACTGATAATCCTTCATTACTCTTAAACATTACATGAGGTCCAGAGGCCTTAAATATGGTAAAGGTAAAGCTGTTTTCAATTTTTATTCCTGCCTTGTCCACCATAGTTAACAATATAAATATTTTTGAAAGAAAAAAATCAGAATCTGATTTTTATTTTTTATTTTTAAACTTTATTGAAAGACAAAAATCAGAATCACCTTGCTTCCCTTTCCTTTCTTCTTCCTTAGTGAGTTTGGCTACTAACTCCTGCCCCCGGGTTTTATAGCACTTCCTGCCTGTTCTTTGGCAGCTGGTCGTTAGTCAGCTCACTGGTTTACCACTGCATGGACTCTGTAGCTTTCTCTGTCTTGTTCAGTTTTTACATGTCCTGAGTTGCCCAGTTTCAAGATTTTTACTTCTCATTTTATGTGCAGCTTTGCTCTTGTCTCACAGGAATCATGTGTTTTACTTCTGAAATCTCCAACTGAGAGGTTTCTTTATCAGCCAGTTGCTGTTATTCCCTATCTTAGTCCTTCATTGCCTCTGAGCCCACCTTTGAGCTTCAGCAAACCTTCATGCTTTCCCTGCTCTTTTCTCTTCTGGTCGCTACTTGTTTGCCTTCTCAACCTGGAACTGATAGGTATCACTTCAGCTGTTAATCTCACTGAAAAAAATGTTGGTCTTGAAACTTGGCCCTGAGACTTTAGTTTCCAGTAGAACTGCTTTCTATCTGCAGAGATTTACTCCAGAAATTGTTCTGGCCTCAGTAAGTGTATATGATGGGCAGTATAGTGGCTGGGCCTCCATGGTTACCATCTTCTCTATCCATTTTTAATATATTCGTATGAATGTTCAGAATACTTTCAGTTTGGGATTTGAGCCCCCAAGCAAATAGGGCTTATAGTCATGAAAGTTCTTCTCTTATGGTTTGAGGCCTATAGGATTACTTATATCAATACATGGGCAGTCTGGTTAGCCTCTCACTGATGTAGTGGAAGCATTTTGGGCCATGTAAGCTTGTTTGTTTGCTATACTTTCTGGACACTACTGGTAGGCTTGCTCATCTTTGCTGCACAGACCCACTTGTGGTGGGACCTACTATTGCCAGGCATCAAAAGTATGTATTTTGCAGATTATATTCCACTGTAAGTTATTACATGATATTGGGTATAATTCCCTGTGTTATATGGTGAATCTCTGTTGCTTCATTTAAAGAAAAGAAAAAAAGTACATATTTTGATAATATCAATAGTTAAGCCCACACTTTGGGAGCCAAAAAAGTTAGCAACGATATTTATAATCCTGTTATTTTAAATAGTCTCATTTAAAGTTTTCTCACTTGGCAAGCAGCATAAAACATTCATTTGTTTTCTTTCTAATGAATGGTTTTCTAAAACATAGTGCTCCATTGTAATGTGACATTTCTTGCCACACTTCCATCTTCATAACCTGAATTTTATGATAATGCCTTCCATGATAAGGAAAAATGTGCACCATTTTTCCTCTCCAGTGTAAAATGTAACAGATTTATGTACAATAAATATTTTTATACATTTCTTTTTGTATTTGACCTTGAGATACCAAATCAAGGTGTTGAAGATTGTTTTGTTATAAATTTAAGCTACAAAAAAAATTTGTATTTTTTTAAACAACTGGAGACTATAGAAGCTTTGTATTATTTTTGGACATAATTAGATTCTTGGTTCTTAAAATATATATGCTATGCAAATTTTACTGTTTTGCTAACATTGAAATCTATTTCTCACATGTGCATCTACCATTCCACTGAAATATATATTTCTTCTGTATTAATCAGTTTTTATATCTAGCTGGTAAAACTTCCAGATATTTAGTCTGTACTCTATTCAGTTTTTCTTTAGGAAATGTGTATTCTTGTCTTGTAGCCTTAGACTCTTGCTGCGTTCATATCTATTGTTTTAAAGAGAGGGCAGGCATGTTGTAACACCCTGCTCCCTTCTGCCTACTTCAGAGAACTGTTCATCCCTTCCCACTTTCCAAGGCTCACCCCCTAAAAGCCCCCACGGGTGGTACTGGTCTCTAATTTCCTGCCTTCTGCTGGACCTTTGCTTTGCACTGTGTTCATTTCTCCATCTTCACTGGATTCTTCTATTTCACTCTTAATATGTAAAGTAACTTTTTTTCTTTCATTGGTCTGGTTTCCTTTTAGTCTATCATTTCATTTTATTGCTACCCTTTACCAAAGATTCCTCATGGAAGGCTGTCATAATCAGTGTTTAATTTTTAATGCTTTCTCATCTGACTCTGGTCCCCCTTCCTGGTTTGCTTAGACATGGGAAAACTAGTATTGTGCCTGACATACGTGTCATAGGTATTCAAGTCAGTCGCTCAGTCGTGTCTGACTCTTTGCGACCCCAGGGACTGCAGCATGCCAGGCTTCCCTGTCCGACACCAACTCTCAGAGCTTACTCGAACTCATTTCCATCGAGTCAGTGATGCCATCCAACCGTCTCATCCTCTGATGTCTCCTTCTCCTCCCACCTTCAATCTTGCCCAGCATCAGGGTCTTTTCCAATGAGTCAGTTCTTCACATCAGATGGCCAAATATTGGAGTTTCAGCTTCAGCATCAGTGCTTCCAAAGAAAATACAGGACTGATTTCCTTTCGGATGGACTGACTGGATCTCCTCACAATCCAAGGGACTCGCAAGAGTCTTCACACCACAGTCCAAAAGCATCAGTTCTTTGGCACTCAGCTTTCTTTATCGTCCAACTCTCACATCCATATGTAACTACTGGAAAAACCATAGCTTTGACTAGATAGACCTTTGTTGGCAAAGTAATATCTCTGCATTGTAATATGCTGTCTAGGTTGATGATAGCTTTTCTTCCAAGGAACAAGTGTCTTTTAATTTCATGGCTGCAGTCACCATCTGCCGTGATTTTGGAGCCCCCCAAAATAAAGTCTGTCACTGTTTCCATTGTTTCCTCATCTATTTGCCAAAAGTGATGGGACCAGATACCATGATCTTAGTTTTCTGAATGCTGAGTTTAAAGCCAACTTTTTCACTCTCGTCTTTCACTTTTATCAAGAGGCTCTTTAGTTCTTCTTCACCTTCTGCCAGAAGGGTGGTGTCATCTGCATATCTGAGGTTATTGATATTTCTCCCAGAAGTCTTGATTCCAGCTTGTGCTTCATCCAGCCTGGCATTTCGTATGATGTACTCTGTATGTAAGTTAAATAAGCAGGGTGACAATGTACAGCCTTGACGTACTCATTTCCTGATTTGGAACCAGTCTGTTGTTCCATGTCCAGTTCTAACTGTTGGTTCTTGATCTGCATACAGATTTATCAGGAGGCAAGTCAGGTGGTCTAGTTTTCCCATCTCTTGAAGAATTTTTCAGAGTTTGTTGTGATTCACACAGTCAAGGGGTTTGGCGTAGTCAATAAAGCAGAAGTAAATGATTTTCTGGAATTGTCTTACTTTTTTGATGATCCAGTGGATGTTGGCAATTTGATCTCTGGTTCCTCTACCTTTTCTAAATCCAGCTTAAACATCTGGAAGTTCACAGTTCACGTATTGCTGAAGCCTGGCTTGGAGAATTCTGAGCATTACTTTACTAGCATGTGAGATGAATGCAATTGTGCGGTAGTTTGAACATTCTTTGGCATTGCCTTTCTTTGGGATTGGAATGAAAACTGATCTTTTCCAGTCCTGTGGCCACTGCTGAGTTTTTCAAATTTGCTGGCATATTGAGTGCAGTATCATCACAGCATCATCTTTCAGGATTTGAAATAGCTCAGCTAGAATTCCATCACCTCCACTAGCATTGTTCGTAGTGATGCTTCCTAAGGCGCTCTTGACTTCCCATTCTGGAATGTCTGGCTCTCGGTGATTGATCACACCATTGTGGTTATCTGGGTCATGAAGATCTTTTTTGTACAGTTCTGTGTATTCTTGCCACCTCTTCTTAATATCTTATGCTTCCATTTTTGTCCTTTATTGAGCCCATCTTTGCATGAAATGTTCCCTTGGTATCTCTAATTTTCTTGAAGAGATCTTCCCATTCTATTGTTTTCCTCTATTTCTTTGCACTGATCACTGAGGAAGGCTTTCTTATCTTTCCTTGCTGTTCTTTGGAACTCTGCATTCAAATGGGTATGTCTTTCCTTTTCTCCTTTGCCTTTCGCTTCGTTTCTTTTCTCAGCTATTTGTAAGGCCTCCTCAGATAACCATTCTGCTTTTTTGCATTTCTTTTTCATAGTTGTTAAAGGAGAGTAATTCCATGAAACCTGACCTCTTACTTCCCATCCCATCAGTAACTTCTCAGTTCTCACTGTGTATAAGTTGACACACTTGATTTTCCAAGTTGTCTTCTTTCTAGAAGTTGTATGTTTTTATATTGGCTCTTCTGACCTTGTACATTATAGTTTCTGTTCCTGCCTCTGGCCATTCCCTTGAGTTTCCTTCACTGATTCTTTTTTGTGGGGGAGTGAAATAGAAAAGAATAGCTTTATTGCTTCACCTGGCAAAGGGAGCCATAGCAGACTAATGCCTTCAAAATTTTGTTGGCATAAGAGGAGGTAATGATATTTATAGTAATGGTTCAAAGAGGAGGGTGTGATCAGCTCATAGCCATTCTTTGATTGGTTGGTGGTGAGGTAATTGGGAGTCAGCATCATCAATCTCCTGGTCCAACCAATCTGGAGTCTAGATGCTTGTGGGAAGCACACGGTTAACTTCTTTTGGTAGGGGTTTCAGTATCTGTAAAATAGCTCAAATATATTGTTATGTATATTCATTTAGGAGGGTACCAGGACACTGCCCCAAGGTTGTTCTATTGTTTTATAGAATTTTTATAGAATTTTTTTTCTGTCAAACCTCAGCATGAAATAGCCATAGGTGTATATATATATCCCCTCCCTTTTAAACCTCCCTCCCATCTTCTGCCCCTCTAGATTGACATAGAGACCCTGTTTGAGTTCCCTGAGCCATACAGCAAATCCTGTTGGTATCTATTTCACATATGGTAATGTAAGTTTTTATGTTACTCTTTCCATGCATCTCACCCTCTCCTCCCCTCTCCCCACATCCAGAAGTCTATTTTCTATGTCTTTTTCCACTGCTGCCCTGAAAATAAATTCTTCAGTACCATTTTTCTAGATTCCATATATATACGTTAGAATATGATATTTATCTTTCTCTTTCTGACTCACTTCACTCTGTATAATAGGTTCTAGGTTCATCCACCTCATCAGAACGGACTCAAATGCATTCCTTTATAAGGCTGAGTAATATTCCATTGTGTATATGTACCACAACTTCTGTATCCATTCATCTATCGATGGAAATCTAGACTGCTTCCATGTTTGAGCTATTGTAAATGGCGCTGCAGTAAACAGTGGGATACATGTGTCTTTCAATTTTGGTTTCCTCAGGGTGTATGGCTAGGAGTGGGATTGCTGGGTCATATGGTGGTTTTATTCATAGTTTTTTAATGAATCTCCATACTGTCTTTCATAACCGCTGTATTAGTTTACATTCCCACCTACAGTGCAAGAGCATTCCCTTTTCTCCACATCCTCTCCTGCATTTATTGTTTGTAGACTTTTTGATGATGGCCATTCTGACTGGTGTGAGGTGATATCTCATTGTAGTTTTGATTTGTATTTCCCTGATAATGAGCAATGTTGAACATCATTTCATGTGTTTGTTAGCCATCTGTATGTCTTCTTTGGAGAAATGTCTGTTTAGGTCTTTTTCCCACTTTTTGATTGGGTTGTTTGTTTTTCTGGTTTTGAGCTATATGAACAACTTGTATGTTTTGGAGATTAATCCTTTGTCAGTTGTTTCATTTGCTATTATTTTCTCCCATTTTGAGGGCTGCCTTTTCATCTTGCTTATAGTTTCCTTTGCTCTGCAGAAGCTTTTAAGTTTCATCAGGTCCCACTTGTTTACTTTTGTTTTTATTTCCGTTACTCTAGCAGGGGGGTTAAAGCAAGAAGATCTTGCTTTGATTTATGTCATCAAGTGTTCTGCCTATATTTTCCTCTAAGAGTTTTATAATTTCTGGTCCTACATTTATGTCTTTAATCCATTTTGAGTTTATCTTTGTGTATGGTGTTAGGAATGTTCTAGTTTCATTCTTTTACATGTAGCTGTCCAGTTTTCCCAGCACCATTTATTGAAGAGGCTGTCTTTGCCCCATTGTATATTCTTGCCTCCTTTGTCAAAAATAAGGTACCCATAGATGCATGGATTTATTTCTGGGCATTCTATCTTGTCCCATTTGCCTATATTTCTGTTTTTTGTACCAGTGCCATACTGTCTTGATGTCTGTAGCTTTGTAGTATAATCTGAAGTCAGGAAGGTTGATTCCTCCAGCTCCATTCTTCTTTCTCAAGACTGCTTTGTCTGTTCAGGGTCTTTTGTGTTTCCATATGAATTGTGAAATTTTTTGTTCTGGTTTTGTGAAAATGCCATTGTTAATTTGATTGATAGGGATTGAATTAAATCTGCAGACTGCATTTGGTAGTTAGTTATTTTCACAATGTTGATTTTTCCTACCTAGGAACATGAAATGTCTCTCCATCAGCTTATGTTGTCTTTGATTTCTTTCATTAGTGTCTTTTAATTTTCTGTGTACAGTTCTTTTGTCTCCTTAGGTAAGTTTATTCCTAGATATTTCTTTTTGTTGCAATGGTGAATGGGATTGATTCCTTAATTTCTCTCTCTGAAATCTCATTGTTAGTATATAGAAATGCAAGTGATTTCTGTGTATTGATTTTGTATCCTGCCACTTTGCCAAAATCACTGATTAGCTTTAGTAATTTTCTGATACTATTATTTATGGTTTTCTATGTATAGTATCATGTCATCTGCAAACAGTGAGAGTTTTACTTCTTCTTTTCTGATCTGGATTCCTTTTATATCTTTTTCTTCTCTGATTGCTGTAGCTAGGACTTCCAGAACTATGTTGAATAATAGTGGTGAAAGGACACCCTTGTCTTGTTCCTGATCTTAGGGGGAGTGCTTTCAGTTTTTCACCATTGAGAATAATGTTTCCCGTAGGCTTATCACATATGGCCTTTACTATGTTGAGGTAGGTTCCTTCTATGCCCATTTTTTGAAGAGTTTTAATCATAAATGGATGCTGAATTTTGTCAAAGGCTTTTTCTGCATCTATTGAAATGATCATATGGTTTTTATGTTTCAGTTTGTTAATATAGTCTACCGCATTGATCAATTTGCATCTACTGAAGAATCCTTGCATTCCTGGAATAAATCCAAATTGATCGTGGTGTATGAGCTTTTTGGTGTGTTGCTGAATTCTGTTTGCTGAAATTTTGTTCGGGACTTTTTAATCTATGTTATCAGTGATATTGGCCTGTAGTTTTCTTTTTTATTGTTGTCTTTGTCTGGTTTTGATATTGGGGTGATGGTGACCTCGTAGAATGAGTTTGGAAGTGTTCCTTCCTCTGCAATTTTTTGAAAGATTTTTAGAAGGATAGATATTAGCTCTTAAAATGCTTGATAGAATTCTCCTGTGAAGCCATCTGGTCCTGGGCTTTTGTTTTTGGGGAATTTTTTTTATCACGGCTTAAATTTCAATGTTTGTAATTAGGTTGTTCATAATTTCTGTTTCTTCCTGGCTCAGTCTTGGAAGATTGAACTTTTCCAAGAATGCAGTGAAAGTGCTGCACTCAGTATGCCAGCAAATTTGGAAAACTCAGCAGTAGCCACAGGACTGGAAAAGGTCAGTTTTCATTCCAATTCCAAAGAAAGGCAATGCCAAAGAATGTTCACACTATCACACAATTGCACTCATTTCACATGCTAGTAAAGTAATGCTCAGAATTATCCAAGCCAGGCTTCAGCAATACATGAACCATGAACTTCCAGATGTTCAAGCTGGATTTAGAAAAGCCAGAGGAACCCGAGATCAAATTGCCAACATCCACTGGATCATTGAAAAAGCAAGAGAGTTCCAGAAAAATATCTATTTCTGCATTATTGACTATGCCAAAGCCTTTGACTGTGTGGATCACAACAAACTCTGAAAGATTCTTCAAGAGATGGGAACACCAGACCCCCTAACCTGCCTCCTGAGAAATCTGTATGCAGGTCAGGAAGCAACAGTTTGAACTGGACATGAAACAACAGACTGGTTCCAAATCAGGAAAGGAGTACCTCAAGGCTGTATATTGTTAATCCTGATTATTTAATTTCTATGCAGAGTACATCATGAGAAACGCTGGGCTGGATAAAACACAAGCTGGAATCAAGATTGTCAGGAGAAATACCAATAACTTCAGTTATGCAGATGACACCACCCTTCTGGCAGAAGGTGAAGAAGAACTAAAGAGCCTCTTGATAAAAGTGAAAGACGAGAGTGAAAAAGTTGGCTTAAAGCTCAACATTCAGAAAACTAAGATCATGGTATCTGGTCCCATCACTTTTGGCAAATAGATGGAGAAACAATGGAAACAGTGGCAGACTTTATTTTGGGGGGCTCTAAAATCACTGCAGATGGTGACTGCAGTTGTGAAATTAAAAGACTCTTGCTCCTTGGAAGGAAAGTTATGACCAACCTAGACAGCATATTACAAGACAGAGACATTACTTTGCCAACATATGTCTGTCTAGTCAAAGCTATGGTTTTTCTAGTAGTCATGTATGGATGTGAGAGTTGGACTGTGAAGAAGGCTGAGCGCTGAAGAAGTGATGCTTTTGAACTGTAGTATTTGAGAAGACTCTTGAGAGTCCCTTGGACTGCAAAGAGATCCAGTCCATCCTAAAGGAGATCAATCCTGAGTGTTCACTGGGAGGACTGGTGTTGAAGCTGAAACTCCAATACTTGGCCACCTGATGCAAAGAACTGACTTATTTGAAATGACCCTGATGCTGGGAAAGGTTGAAGGCGGGAGGAGAAAGGGACGACAGAATGTAGACATGAGTTTGAGTAAATTCTAGGAGTTTGGTGATGGACAGGGAGGCCTGGTGTGCTGCAGTCCATGGGGTCACAAAGAGTCAGACATGACTGAACGACTGAACTGAACTAAAGAATCTGTCCATTTCTTCCAGGTTATCCATTTTGTTGGGATATAGTTGTTCATAATAGTCTCTTATAATCCTTTTCATTTATTTTTGCTTGGATCTTTATTATTTCTTAACTTCTACTAATTTGGGGGGGTTTTGTTCTTTGGAAAAGAAGGTTTTTTAGGTGCAGCAATGACATGAAAAGATGCTTACTCCTTGAAAGGAAAGTTATGACCAACCTAGACAGCATATTAAAAAGCAGAGACATTACTTTGCCAACAAAGGTCCGTCTGGTCCAGGCTATGGTTTTTCCAGTGGTCATCTATGGATGTGAGAGTTGGACTATAGAGAAAGCTGAGCACTGAAGAATTGATGCTTTTGAACTGTGGTGTTGGAGAAGACTCTTGAGAGTCCCTTGGACTACAAGGAGATCCAACCAGTCCATCGTAAAGGAGATCAGTCCTGGGTGTTCATTGGAAGGACTAGTATTGAAGCTGAAACTCCAATACTTTGGCCACCTAATGCGAAGAGTTGACTCATTGGAAAAGACTCTGATGCTGGGAAAGATTGAGGGCAGGAGAAGGGGACGACAGAGGATGAGATGGTTGGATGGCATCATCGACTTGATGGACATTGGTTTGGATGGACTCCGGGAGTTGGTGAGGGACAAGGAGGCTTGGCGTGCTGTGGTTCACGGGGTCACAAAGAGTCAGACACGACTGAGCGACTGAACTGACTGTTAAATTGTCTATTCGATGTTTTTCTTGTTTCTTGAGCTGGGATTGTATTGCTATAAACTTCCCTCTTAGAACTCCTTTTGCTGCATCCCATAGTTTTTGAGTTGTGATATGTTCACTGTGATTTGTTTTCAGAAATTTTTTGATTGCCCTTTTGATTTCTTCAGTAACCTGTTGAGTATTTAGAAATGTGTTGTTTAATCTCCATGTGTTTGTGTTTCTTACAGTTTTTTCTGGTAATTGATATCTAGTCTCATAGCATTGTGGTTGGAGAAGATACTTGATGATTTCAATTTTCTTAAATTTCCTGAGGTTTGATTTGTGACCCACAATGTTATCTATCCTGGAGCATGTTCTATGTGACTTGAGAAGAAGATAAATTCTTCTGCATTTGGATGGAATGTCCTGAAAATATCAATGAGATCCATCTCATCTAATGTATCATTTAGGACTTGCGTTTCCTTACTTATTTTCTGTTTTGATGATCTGTCCATTGGTGTGAGCGGGGTGTTAAAGTCTCCTACTATTATTGTGTTACTCTCAATTTCTCCTTTTATGTCTGTTAGTGCTTGTCTTATGTATTGAAGTGCTCCTATGATGGGCACACACATATTTAGAATTGTTATGTCTTCCTCTTGGATTGATCCCTTGATCATTATGGAGTATTCTTCCTTATCTCTTGTAATCTTTATTTTAAGGTCTGTTTTGTCTGATGTGAGGATTGCTACTCCAGCTTTCATTTGCTTCCCATTTGCATGGAATTTATTTTTCCATCCTCTCACTTTCAGTCTATATGTGTTTTTAGGTATGAAGTGGGTTTCTTGTAGACAGCATATATATGGGTTTTGTTTTTGTATCTATTCAGCCATTTTGTATCTATTCAGCCAGTCTCTGTCTTTTGGTTGGAGCATTTAATCCATTTACATTTAAAGTAATTATTGATATATATGTTCCTATTGCCATTTTCTTAATTGTTTGGGGTTGATTTTATAGATCTTTTTTCTTCTCGTATTTTTTGACTATATAAGTCCCTTTAACATTTGTTGTAAAGCTGATTTGGTGGTACTGAATTCTCTTAACTTTTGCTTGTCTGAAAAGCTTTTTATTTCTCCATCAGTTTTGAATGAGATCTTTGCTGGGTACAGTAATCTTGGCTGTATATTTTTCTCTTTCAGTACTTTAAATATATCCTGCCATTCCCTTCTGGCCTGCAGAGTTTCTGCTGAAAGATCAGCCTCTAAGCATATGGGGTTTCCCTTGTATGTTACTTGTTGCTTTCAATCTTCTTTCTTTGTGTTTAGTTTTTGGTAGTTTGATTAGTATGTGTCTTGGTGTGTTTCTCCTTGGGTTTATCCTCTATGGGACTCTCTGTGCCTTTTAGACTTGACTGACTCTTTCCTTTTCCATTTTGGGTAAATTTTCAACTATAATCTCTTCAAAAATTTTCTCATACCTTTTCTTTTTCTCTTCTTCTTCTGGGACCCCCATATTTACAATGTTGGTGTGTTTAATACTGTCCAGAGCTCTCTGAGACTATCCTCAGTTCTTTTCATTCTTTTTATTTTATTCTGCTCTTCAGAAGCTATTTACACCATTTTGTCTTTGAACTCACTGGTAGGTTCTTCTGCTTTACATATTCTGCTATTGATTCCTTCTAGAGTATTTTTAATTTCAGTAATTGTTTGTCTCTGTATGTTTATTCTTTCATTCTTCTAGGTCTTTGTTAACTGATTCTTGCATTTTCTCCATTTTGTTTTCAAGGGTTTTGATCATCTTTACTATCATTATTCTGAATTCTTTTTCAGGTAATTTGCCTATTTCCTCCTCATTTATTTGGACTTCCGTGTTTCTAGTTTGTTCCTTCCTTTGTGTAGTATTTCTCTGCCTTTTCATTTTGTTTTTTAACTTACTGTGTTTGAGGTCTCCCTTTCCCAGGCTTCAAGGTTGAATTCTTTTTTCCTTTTGGTTTCTGCCCTCCTAAGGTTGGTCCAGTGGTTTGTGTAAGCTTAGTATAGGATGAGATTTGTGCTGAGTTGTTTGTTTGTTTGTTTTTCCTCTGATGGGCAAGGCTGAGTGAGGTGGGAATCCTGTCTGCTGATGATTGGGTTTGTATTTTTGTTTTGTTTGTTGTTTAGCTGAGGCATCCTGTACAGGGTGCTACTGGTGGTTGGGTGATGCCGGGTCTTGTATTCAAGTGGTTTCCTTTGTGTGAAAAGTGAAAGTGAAAGAAAGTGAAGTCGCTCAGTTGTGTCCGACTCTTTGCGACCCATGGACTGTAGCCCACCAAGCTCCTCTGTCCATGGGATTCTCCAGGCAAGAATACTGGAGTGGGTTGCCATTTCCTTCTCCAGGGGACATTCCCGACCCAGGGATCGAACCCAGGTCTCCCACATTGCAGGCAGATGCTTTAACCTCTGCACCACCAGGGAAGCCCCTACACTATTTGATACCCCCTAGGGTTAGTTCTCTGGTAGTCTGAGGTCTTGGAGTCAGTTCTTCCACTCCAAAGGCTCAGGGCTTAATATCTACTTTTGCATGGTTCTATATATTTTTTTCCTCTAGTCAGGTACTCCTGTCCATTCTCAGCTAGTGTTCTGCATGCACTTCTATGTCTGAAGATGTATTCCTGATGTATCTGTGCAGAGAGCTGTACTTCATGTCCACCTGCTCCTCCACCATCTTGTTCTCCTTCCGTCACTGATTCTTTTCCGGATAAATTTCTTTTTGTGTAGATGTTTCTCAAAGTCCTCAACCCTCAACATCAGACTTTCAAAGTGGTATCTTCCAGTCTCATTACTTCACTTCATCTTTCAGCTCTCACATCTCTATCCAACATCCCTCTTGAGCTCCAGACTTGATTGTCAGAGTTCCAAACATTTCTACATACTGCAAATTCAGTCTGCCCCAAAGCCTCAGTATTTTCAGAGGTGTTCTCACTATATATTGATATATTTGTTTGGGAGGAGGTAGAGAGCATCATGTAACTGCCTGGGATGGGAGAAGAGCCTGGAGCAACAAGTACTCTATTTGGAGATATTCAACCAAACTCTTTTTTTGATCCCATGTCTCATATTGTCCTAAGTGGTACCAAGGGTCTTCAGATCCTGAGCTTTTCGGGTGGTCTGTTGACAGTGTGTCTATTGATTATTTCCCCTTGTGGTCAAAGTTCCCTGTTGCTGACACTTGGTGGAAGCTTCCACTGGTCAGTTACCATGCTTTCATCTGCTTTTGCCATCTAAGCCTTTTCTGAAATCTCTTATCTGCTAATATCTATGTTCTTCCTCTCTTTGTACTTATAACTTAAAAAAAAAAAAAACCTTACTGTCATTTCAGAGTGTTTTGCACAAGAGAAGAAATCAGTGTTTGTGGTTTGTCTCCAGTATTAATCAGAATTTTTATCTCTTAGTAGTCAAAAATGTGGAGAGATTGTCACTCAACAAACTCACACTGTTATAGAGAGGAGGCAGGAGAATTCAGATGCAGTTCTACACCATAATGGTTCCCATTTGTGAACTTAATTTATAACTTACAGACTTAATTTACCAAAAAGAAATCCCATTAAAAATTACAGGAGCTATGGCAATATGTTTGTTTTTGGAATGAGTCATGAGCTAAATAAAATGAATTAAATCTAGATCATAGGTTATGGAATCTCAAAACCAGGACTAAATAAATTTATGACTTTTAGACTTGTTCTCAGTAGCTTAGCACCTGCTTTATGTAAAGTTTGACTTTCACCTTATTTTAGAATTGTTGTTCATAACCAATCATACAACGCAGGCGAAGGCCCTGGCATCTTTTAAAAGGCAGGGATTGATGTATGCCTGTGATGTTTCTAGGGATAACCATGGAGTATCAATATTGTGCTTATTACTGTTAGTCGTTAATAATTCATAGCTGTTATTTTTAATATCATCATAAGTAAATTACTGAAAAAAGCTATGCTTTTTAAATTGTTGCCACTGTTTACTGATACATAAAAGTAGAAGTGTGACTCAAGAATAACTCACTAAAGAAAAGTAGTCGCAAATTATTCTTAATGTCAATACCTATATTGAGGGTACAGTACTGTTTAGTAAGATGAATATGTTAAATTATGCATTTGTTCATATTTTGATTTCTGTAGTGCTTCCTTCCTTATTGGTCTTTTTCAACACTTTGTTGGCCAGAGGGAGAGGGGAAATGGTAGTCAAATTTAAACAGACTGGATGTTTTCATAGTTAGGAGAAATTTAATTTCTGAAGTAATTTTTGGAATAAATTATGGCCTTAATGCATGCTTGCTACCTTTATTCTCAGCAATGCAAATAGCCATATGACATCAATTTAATATCAAAATTAAAAGTGTTTCTTTTTCAAGCATAAGAACTCTTTTTAAAAATTTTAACTGTAATTGGCCTTGGAACCCCACATATAAACAGGTTAAAGCAAAGCTCCCCCGTTGGTGATGGGAATGAGTAGCCTGGAGCCTCAGAGTCAGCCACTACTCCCTGCCTCTGCCAGACATGGCACCTCCTTGGAACAAGTTTTTAAATTACAAGCAGTGATGGAAAGAACAGTTTTTGGAATCATATGTATCTGGGCTTGAATCCTAGGTCTCTATGTGGTAGCTTTCTAACCTTGGAAAATTTATTCAGCCTCTCTGAACTTTGCTTGTTCTCTTTAGTCAGGGCAGGCAGGGAGAGGGGAAAGGGGTGTCTTACTCTTATTTTACAGAAATGTTTTAGAATGAACTGAGATAACATGGGCTGCACTGTACAATACCTGACATAGAGGAGGTCCTCAGGAGAAGAGCCGCCTTCTTGTCACGTGAAGTCTGACTCCAGCTTAGAATCTAACTCTTTAAGAATGGTACTACTTTTTCTGTGTGTCCAGAAATCAACTATTGGAAGCATTGATTTTTCTGTCACACTTGAAGGCACACATGAACATATGTACAGACACTGAATTTTAGCTAGAAGTCGAAGCATCTCACCCCTTGATTGCTTCTTTAAAGACTAAGTGCCGTCAAGGTGCCTGAAGTGGAGATGACAATGTGTGTTACTGTTCACGTGATCAAACTGCCAGAGCTGAAGCCTGTCAGTGTAGCTGACACTGATCTGGGGCCTTGATATCCCAGCGTTCTTGAATGTTGAATGTATTGCATGGTATCTGGTGTGATTTGCTACTACTCCAACCTCTTGTAGACCTCACTTAGTCCTACTCTGTGGTTTGATGGAGTACCTTGTCAGAGTGGAAACTGGGGATGAAGGGTCATGTAGCTACTCCAGATTTTTGTGAGTAAATACACCTCCAGAAGTGCCAGAAACTGATTTGAGAACATCAGAAGGAGCTCAAGAAAGCTCTCCTAGAATTAAAAACATTTATTATCGTGGCCCAGTGTTTTCACTGGAGAAGTCTTTATACCATAACAGGAGGGAATGGCTTTTCTTCTGTTATGTTGTCAACTTCTTTTCTTACCTTACACACCTGCCCTTGTTGATTTCACTTTTACCTACATTTTAGCCTACAACAAAGCTGCCCTTCCAGCCCAGTATGTTGTTCTGAGCTTCAGGGTGATGGAGCTGGTTCTTTGATGGGCCTTTCCTATGAATGTCACTGGGTATGAGATTTGACTCAAAGTTGAATTCAGTGTATTTTATCCTAACTTCCTTCTGTTCCCATATTCCCTGTCCTGCCAAAAAAAGTGAAAGTCATGTTCGACTCTTTGCGACCCCATGGACTGTGGCCTGCCAGGCACCTCTGTCCGTGGAATTCTCCAGGCCAGAATACTGGAGTGGATAGCTGTTCCCTCCTCCAGGGGATCTTCCCAACCCAGTGATCCAACCCAGGTCTCCCGTATTGCAGGCAGATTCTTTACCGTCTGAGCCACCAGGGAAGCAAAAGTCCTGCCAAAAGGTGCCATCAATTACTCAGTCTTGACATCAGAGAATGATTCTGCCAAGCAGTGTGTTGTGGCCAGATATCTTAGGAGAAAACTAACTAGAATTCTCTAGTAGGCATCTGGTTTTAGTTTATAAATGCCCAATTTGGGTAACCATTAGTAATCTAGGTAATGGTCCTACTCGTGATGAAATCATAAAGTTGTTTGCCTTCACCTTGTGGTGATTTTGTTTATTGGAAGATATACACATGCACATGTATATGTGTATGTGGGCAGTTTCCATTCTGAAAAACTTGAGTTGTAGTAATTTCCCAGGCAAAGAGGGCAAGGGATATATGGTGTCAGCAGTGATAATAGTGTTGTGCAAAGACATACCTGTAGTAAGAGGAAGCAAGAGGGGAGAGGAGTAGAAAATAGGTCTCTAGAATATCTGAGAACACACATGGTGACATCAGGCCCTGTAGGCATTACAAGTGACAAGAGATGGAATCAAAGGCACATGGGAGCTTGATCCACCAGGACCTTGAATGCCATGCTAGGAGGTCTGGATTTTATCCTGACAAGGGTGCACAGGCATGGGAGCCCTTTAGGGATGGTCAGATTTGAAATCTGAAACATTGCTGTGGCTATTGTGTGGAGAGCAGACTAGGGAACTTTAGGAATGGAAGCAGGGACACAGGTTAAGTTACTCACTGCCAGCGGCTTTCTCGGGGCGAGGTCATGGTGTCCTGGCGTTTCATTGACTGTTCAACAAGTGGGAATGTTACAGTTTACAGAAAATGGGCAAGAATGGAGACACAGCATGGTCAAGTTCAGTTTGGATGTACTGAGTTGGAGGTTCCAGTGAAGAGTTCAGGTGGCTAGCTGATGATTGGATATACAGTCTGAGTTGAGAATACACATCTGGGAATCATCAGATTGATCAGTAAGAAATGAGAACTCTTAAGAAGATCATGAAGGTAAAGTGGCCCTGGGTTGGAAGCTGGAAAAACGTGATATGTAAAGAAAGGATGGCTAGAAGGAAGCGGAGAGAATGTTGAGAGAAGAAGCGAAACCTCAGGGTGATGTCATGGGAGCCAAAGGGAGATTGGCTTTCAGGATCAGATCCAGTCTCACCTCCTGTAGACATACTGCATTAGATCAGAGCAGAAAAAGTATGTTGAATGAACAAGTATGAAAGTGTCTCTGAAGCCAGATTGCAGGGGCTATAAAGAGTCACTGAGAGGAAAGGGAAAGAAGATGGTGACAGTTGATAACTTCTATCAATGAGTTGGTAGTGAAGAAAGGAGAAATCTTTCCCTGGACTTAAACTTTGAATGGTGGGCTTATGGACAGGGGCAGATGAGGAAGTGAGGGGGCTGTTTAGAAGACATCAAGTACTATGAAGTAGTGCCCTGGTGGATCCTTGGAGGAGGAGTCATCCTCCCTGCATTGTGAGGGCAAATGAAGGAAGTGGAACTGATGCCTTCTCTGTGATGCAGATAGAGGAGGGGTGGGGTCAGGACTATGAGAGAGCATCTCTGTGAAGTGAAAGGTAGGGTCCTCTGCCCAGCGAGGGATGAGGTGGTGGAGGGGGCATGACTTAAGAGATGTGGTAAAGGTTTGAAATAGCTTCCATGGGAAATGGGGAGGTTGCAGCCTGATTTCCAGCAGAAACTAAATCGTGAACTGTTGGCCGACTACATCCTCTTAGCTGTGGGTATCCCCATGGATTTTTAAACCAAGACATAGTTACTTTGTGGAAAAGATAAAACCAGAATTTTGGGGGGTGGGGATGACCAAAGAACAAACAAAGGAAGCTTTGAGTGTGTTAGCCATGTTTGATGACTGGATAGAAAAGATATGAAAATTTGTGGGAACTGAGACAGAACAAGAGAGGCCTGAAGCTGTGATGATGCAGAAAGACTGATGCACCGGGCACAGTGGGGTAAGAGAGCTGAAAAGATGAGAGGGTGTGAATGCTTCGGGAATGCCGGAGATTGAGATTCTCAGGCTGGGTGCTTATGGGTAAAGATAAGGGTCAGGGTTAGCCAAACAGTAAGGCCCAGCAGAAGTGGAGGTCATTGGAGTTGAGGGTGCTGAGGAACTGGGGCTCACGGTGTTGTAAGAATCATGCCTGCTATGCACGGTGAAGGCAGAGCCTGAGGGAGAAGGGATGCCCAACCCATGTGCCAGAGAGACTAAAGGAGGAGTCATGTGGCTCTTCACTGTTTCTCGCTCAACAGGCGCTTTGCTGACACTCCCTATCCCTTGACCATCTTGACCTTGTTCCCTGTGCCATTCACCATGTTGGGACAGCACCTGCCACTTGCTAGAGACTACCAAAGGAGGTGACATACTTATGCCCATTAGACCTGAAAACAAGTTCTTACATCACTGGAATGTACACTCTTATGAAAGCAGGACTGTTGGGTTTTGTTTTGTTTTTCACTGTTGCATCAAAGCACAGGGCAGTATCTTACAATTCATCACTTAGAGAAGAATGAATACCTTGACATCGACATTGGCCCTGACTGCTCCTTGGTACCTGGTCACAGCCCCTGGCTGCCTTCCCCCAAACGCTCTTCCAGGTCCTCTCTATTTGGGGAGCTCAGATCCCAGCTCCACCTCTGCATCCCTCCTTCAGCTAAGCGTCTCTGCTCTCACTTCTGAGGTCAGAGCCACGTGTTAGACCTTGCTCATCACCTTCTCCCCCTTACAGAATTGCTCAGGCTTTAGCTGCTTCCTTATCACTGTAGTTGGAAGAGGAAGTATTCCTGCAACACTCCGAGGCTCATGCTTCCTCTTTTTTAGACATATTAGGGACTGTACTCTTCATCTCATCACCTTCTGCTTTTCTTTCTTGAACCTGTCATCCTTATCTTGTTCAGCAGTTACTCCCTACCCAACAGGTATACAGCTGATCCATAAAACAGGAATAAAAAGACGTTTCTTCTGTCTTGGACCTTAAACTGTCACCTTTCCTCCCCTTTTTTCTAGTTAAAAAAAATCTCTCAAAAGTGTTCCCCTCTATTTGCCAAGTGTTCCTGTTTCCTTGCTATGTGTCCACTATTTAACACCTTGAGTTTAGGGCTGTTCTCATGAATTCCTGAGCTCTTTTGACTATTTTTCCTGTATTCCTAGGGATTCCCTATGGTCTTCAGTTCCTTTGTTTATTAATCCAGCAAGTATTTAAGCACCTCTTATTGTCAGGCACATTTCAAGATGCTAAACATAACAGCAATGAATAAAACAGACAAATAACCCTGCCCTTGTGGCTTTTACTTTCTAGAGAAAGAAACGTATCAAATAATGTGTGTTTGTGAAATATGTATTTGATACTAGCAGGTACATAGGAGAAAAATAAGGCAGAGAAGAGATGCAGGCAGTTTCAGAGTGGAGGAGTTTACTGTTTTAGGCTGAGTGACTGGGGAAACTTACAGTGAAGGGATGACAGTTAAGTAAAGGTCTGAGGGCGGTGAGGGGGAGTGAGTCGATAGCTCTGTGGGGGAAGAAAATGCTGGCAGAGAGACGAGTGAATGCATGGTTCCTGAGGTATGAGTGGGCCTCATGTTTCTGAAGAACAGTGAGAAGCACCGTCCTCCTCTTCCTTGACCTCGCAGTGGCATTGGCCATTTGCTCCCCTTTGCTTTTGGAAATGTCTGCTGGGATGACTGTTCTGGTTTTGGCCTTCCCCATCTCTTTCACTGATTGTTCCCTTCTTTGTTCCTGCCTTTTAATCCCCGCCCCCCCCCCCCCCCCCCATGCTTTTTTGTTAGTCCTGCTTTCCCCTGCACATGCTGTGCATCACCAAATCACATTCTTAACTGGGCTCTGACTGCTTCACCGGGGACCACAGATTCAATTCGTCTGACATGGACTTTGTTGCCTCACCTCCCCCAACGCCAACAAAGGCTCTTGGCTTCTTTTTTCCTTGTCCATTTTTGGCTTAACTACTTAAGTCTCCCCATTTAGAAAACTTAGTTATCTGTGACTTTGTTATCCCTCACCCACCACTTCTAGTTGGTCATCTTACTGACCTCATTCTCCCTCCTCTGTGCCTGAGTTGTCTTCAGCGACACCCCTGCCGTAATAAACTTACTTCACACTATGTGTGCTCAACATGTGCTCCACCCTGTCTCAAATACTCTTCTCGCCCTTCAGGAGCAAGCGCAAATGTTACCTCCTCTCTGCAGTGGATTCTCCCATATGTCCAACTCTTTAGAGCCCCATGGACTATAGCCCACCAGGTTCCTCTGTCCATGGAATTCTCCAGGCAGCAATACTGGCATGGATAGCCATTCCCTTCTCCAAGGGATCTTAAGCACTAACATCCATTGAATCATTGGAAATGCAAGAGAGTTCCAGAAAAACATCTGCCTCTGCTTTATTAACTACGCCAAAGCCTTTGACTGTGTAGATCACAACAAACTCTGGAAAATTCTTCAAGAGATGGGAATACCAGACCACCTTATCTGCCTCCTGAGAAATCTGTATGCAGATCAAAAAGCAACAGTTAGAATTGGACATGGAACAACAGACTGGTTCCATATAGGGAAAGGAGTACATCAAGCTTGTATGACTTATATGCAGAGTATATCATGTGAAATGCCAGAATGGATGAAGCACAAGCTGGAATCAAGATTGCTGGGAGAAATGTCAATAACCTCAGATATGCAGATGACACCACCCTTACAGCAGAAAGCAAAGAAGAATTAAAGAGTCTCTTGGTGAAAGTTAAAGACAAGAGCAAAACAGTTGGCTTAAAACTCAGCATTCAGAAAACTAAGATCATGGCATTTGGTCCCATCACTTCATGGCAAATAGATGGGGAGACAGTGAAAACAATGAGAGCCTTTTTTTTTTTTGGCTCCAAAATCACTGCAGATGGTGACTGCAGCCATGAAATTAAAAGACACTTGCTCCTTGGAAGAAAAGTGATGACAAACCTAGACTGCACATTAAAAAGCAGAGACATTACTTTGCCAACAAATGTCTGTCTAGTCAAAGCTATGGGTTTTCCAATAGTCATGTATGGATGTGAGAGTTGGACTATAAAGAAAGCTGAGTGCCAAAGAATTGATGATTCTGAACTGTAGTGTTGGAGAAGACTCTTGAGAGTCCCTTGGACTGCAAGGGGATCCAACCAGTCAATCCTATAGGAAATCAATCCTGAATATTCTTTGGAAGGACTGATGTTGAAGCTGAAACTCCAGTAGTTTGTCCACGTGATAAAAGAACTGACTCATTGGAAAAGACCCTGATGCTAGAAAAGATTGAAGACAGGAGGAGAAGGGGATGACAGAGGATGAGATGGTTGGATGGCATCACAGACTCGATGGACTTAAGTTTGAGGAAGCTCCAAGAGTTGGTGATGGACAGGGAAGCTTGGCATGCTTCAGTCCTTGGGGTTGCAAAGAGTCAGACCTGACTGACCAACCGATTGTGTACATAGCTCTCCTGTGCTCCACATGGTGGATGCAATGATGAGTATCTTGCTAGACTGTCAGCTCCTTGAATCCACAACTAAGTCTTATTAATCATTGTACCTAATGCTTTCCTGTGTTTCCCTGTTTTGGGCACATAGCAAAGAGGATAGACAGGCAGATGAATTTGGACCTAAGCATACTGCATTACCACATACCGAGTATGTAGGGGAAAAAATTAAATTCCCAAAAATACATATGCCTTCATAAGTAGTCTTTATATGTTATATGCAGAGTACCAGCATCTTTGAGGACAACTGGAATCAACATTTTATTAGTGTTTGCTTGAATCCTGAGTGTTTTCATTCTTTCTCACTTGTTGAATCAGTGGCAGATAGTCCAGTTGGCAGGTGACATTGGCCCTTAGCTTGTGGCAGGCTGAACTTCATTGCTGTCTAGGCTGTTATTTTATATCAGACTTTTAGTATGTAGTTATATAAATACACAGTTTGTCATGTTAATAACAGGGCCCTTTCCTGCTAATTTTGGTCTCTAAATACTTTTGAGTGTTTTTGTTGTTGTTTTGGTGGTGGTGTTAAAGGTATTTTAATTACTGACACAGATTTCTCATAGGATTATTAGGCCCAAATTAAGTAACTAATAAATTAAAGGAAACTGAGAAAATGTTCTTATTACATTTAAGATACAGGGATTCTGGGATAGCAAAGAAGTGATTATTGAAAGGAAGGAGAATTAAGTGGTTTTTAAAAAACTTATATATATATATATATATATATCACTCTAAAAAGGTTAAATGTGAAGGCATTCACTAGTTTAGCAAAATGTATTTTCCTTGCTTAGGAAACAGTCCATTATATATTTTTAAAAATTTTTTTAATTGATTGATGATTGTTTTATAATATTGGTTTGATTTCTGTCATACATCAACATGAGTTAACCATAGGTATACATTAGCCCCCTCCCTCTTAAATCTCTCTCCCACCTCCTGCCCATCCCCACCCCTCTAGGTTATTACAGAGCCCCAGTTTGAGTTCCCTGAGTCATAAACAGCAGATCCCATTGGCTATCTATTTACATATGTTAGTGTATACGCATCCATGCTAGCCTCTCCGTTCATCTCACCATCTCCCTCTTCTTCCCATCCCTTGTCCCTAAGTCTGTTCTCTATGTCTGTGTTATGTATTAACACATATATATGGCATCTAGAAGGATGCTACTAATGAGGTTCAGTACCATCCTTCTAGATGCCATATATATGTGTTAATATACGATAATTTGTTTTTCTCTTTCTGACTTACTTCACTCTGTATAATAGGCTCTAGGTTCATCCACCTCATTAGAACTGACTCAGATGCATTCCTTTTTATGGCTGAGTAGTATTCTATCGTATAAATGTACGACAACTTCTTTATCCATTCATCTGTCAGAAGACATCTAGGTTGCTTCCATGTCTATCAGCTATTGTAAGTAGTGCTGTAGGGAACATTGGGGTACATATATTTTTTTCAGTTTTGGTTTCTTCAGTGTATATGCCTAGGAGTCGGATTTCTGGGTTGTGTGGTGGTTTTATTCCTAGTTTTTTAAGGACTCTCCATACTGTCTTCCACTGTGGCTCTATCAATTTATATTCCCACCAGCAGTGAAGGAGGGTTCCCTTTTCTCCACACCCATTCCAACACTTGTTGTTTGTGGATTTTTATTATGGCCATTCTCATTGGTGCAAGGTGATATCTCATTGTAATTTTGATTTGCATTTGTCTAATAATGAGACACAAGCTGGAATCAAGATTGCCGGGAGAAATATCAATAACCTCAGATATGCAGATGACACCACCCTTATGGCAGAAAGTGAAGAGGAACTAAAAAGCCTCTTGATGAAAGTGAAAGTGGAGAGTGAAAAAGCTGGCTTAAAGCTCAACATTCAGAAAATGAAGATCATGGCATCTGGTCCCATCACTTCATGGGAAATAGATGGGGAAACAGTGGAAACGGTGTCAGACTTTATTTTTTTCGGTCTTCAAAATCACTGCAGATGGTGACTGCAGCCATGATATTAAAAGATGCTTACTCCTTAGAAGAAAAGTTATGACCAACCTAGATAGCATATTCAAAAGCAGAGTCATTACTTTGCCGACTAAGGTCTGTCTAGTCAAGGCTATGGTTTTTCCAGTGGTCATGTATGGATAGACTATAAAGAAAGCTGAGCACTGAAGAATTGATGCTATTGAACTGTGGTGTTGGAGAAGACTCTTGAGAGTCCCTTGGACAGCAAGGAGATCCAACCAGTCCATTCTGAAGATCAGCCCTGGGATTTCTTTGGAAGGACTGATGCTGAAGCTGAAACTCCAATATTTTGGCCACCTCATGTGAAGAGTTAACTCATTGGAAAAGACTCTGATGCTGGGAGGGACTGGGGGCAGGAGGAGAAGGGGACGACAGAGGATGAGATGGCTGGATGGCATCACGGACTCGATGGACGTGAGTCTGAGTGAACTCCGGGAGTTGGTGATGGACAGGGAGACCTGGCGTGCTGCGATTCATGGGGTTGCAAAGAGTCAGACACGACTGAGCGACTGAACTGAACTGAATAATGAGTGATGTTGAGCATCTCTTCATGTGTTTATTAGCCCTGCATATGTCTTCTTTGGAGAATTGTCTGATTAGGCCTTTTGCCCACTTTTTGATTGGTTGCTTGTTTTTCTGGTATTGAGTTGTATGAGCTGCTTACATATTTTGGAAAGTAATCCTTTGTCAGTTGTTTCATTTGGTATTATTATCTCCCTTCTGAGGGTGTCTTTTCACCTTGTTTATAGTTTACTTTGCTATGCAAAAGCTTTAATTCAGTTCAGTTCAGTTCAGTCGTTCAAAAGCATCAATTCTTCGGCACTCAGCTTTCCTCACAGTCCAACTCTCACATCCATACATGACCACAGGAAAGACCATAGCCTTGACTAGACGGACCTTTGTTGGCAAAGTAATGTCTCTGCTTTTGAATATGCTATCTAGGTTGGTCATAACTCTCCTTGTTAGGTCCCACTTATTTATTTTTGTTTTTATTTCCATTATTCCAGGGCGTGGGTCATAAAGGATATTGCTATGATTTATGTCATTCAGTGTTCTGCCTATGTTTTCTTCTACAAGTTTTATAGTTTCTGGTCTTATATTTATGTCTTTAATCCATTTTGAGTTTATCTTTGTGTATGGTGTTAGGAAGTGTTCTAATTTCATTCTTTTACATGTAGCTGTCCAGTTCTTCCAGCACCGCTTATTGAAGAGAGATTATCTTTTCCCATTGTGTATTCTTGCCTCCTTTGTGAAAGATAAGGTGCCCATATGTGCGTGGATTATCGTTGGGCTTTCTGTCTTATTCCATTGGTCTATACTTCTATTTTTGTGCCAGTACCATACAGTTGGAAGCAGTCCATTGTATTTTGAAAGGAATTGTCAAGTAACTAAAAATAATTGAGGCAGTGAGATAAATAGTGTTGTTGATTTTATAGAAGTTTTTTGTCTTGATTTTATTAATGTCAAAAATGTAATCATTATATTGTTTTCCTTTAAAAAAAAAAACACTGCCCTAATTTTATAAAACCCCCTTGTGAATCTGTATGCATTTTAAGAATATTGGTTTTATTTTAGTGAGTAGCGTACAGTTCACTTAAGCATTGTGGCTGGCCGTTACAACAAAGTAAATGGGGTAAAGGACAAAAAAAAAAAAAACATAACACATGATCACTTTCAGAATGTCCTCTAGCATATTTTCTGCTGTCATATTGAGAGGCTATTTAAGCTGTTGACATGAGAAGAGAGCGCAGTTCATTTATAGAGCAGGCCCCCATAAAGAGCAGAAGGCTGGGTGGATGAGGTGGAGACATGTGGGATTGAGTTGCAGTTGAAACCAGTAAAAGGTGAGACTTTGACTCTAGAAGGCTGGTGGTATTCTAAATGTAAAAGACTCGCAAGTTATATTAAGGACCTAACACATAGAAAAATGCTAATGTGTTTATTCCAAAATAGTCCTGACTCCTAAGGTTGGAATAGACCTTGAAATATGGTTCACTTGAAATTAATTTCCTAGGCTAATGGGTTCTAAACATTTCACAACCATTCATATGCCAAGTATTATTAGTGGTTAGTGGAACACTCCTTTAAGCTGTTTTGAATTTGGATTAAAACAAGGAAGGAAGTGAACAAATGACATTTGGATGTTCTTGCCTTCTTGAAGATCAGCTTCTTACAAAACTTCATCCTATGAACCTGCAGTGGCCTCAGGTGGTTTCACCTTGGCATGCTGATATTTTTCTGACTCACACTTGAGCTTTCCTTTTATAAAGACCAGTGAGTGTGATGTCTGACAGATACTATCAGATGGCATTCCTCGTACAAGTAGGTGAATGAGCATGTTGGGAAAGGCAGGCTGAGTTGGCCCCTTTGCCTGAAGCTAAGGACGCTTTAGGCAGGAGAGAGCGTGGACTGCCAGCACGGTCACATGTTGTACACGTGAATGGAGTGTGCTTCACTGCTGCTGCATTGCTTCAGTCGTGTCTGACTCTGTGTGACCCCATAGATGGCAGCCCACCAGGCTCCTCTGTCCCTGGGATTCTCCAGGCAAGAATACTGGAGTGGATTGCCATTTTCTCCTCCAATGCATGCATGCGTGCTAAGTCGCTTCAGTTGTTTCTGACTCTGTGCAACCCTATGGACAGCAGCCCACCAGGCTCCTCTGTCCACAGGATTCTCTAGGCAAGAATACTTTAGTGGGTTGCCATTTCCTTCTCCAGTGCTTCACTAGTAGGTTAATTATGAGCAGGTAAAACACACCCCTGAAAGTGTTCAGCATCTGCAAGAATTCCTGGTGCTGCCCACCATCTGCGTTAATGCATATATCAGGGCTTTGTGTTTTACCATTAAGTTTTTTTTTTTTAATTTGGAGTATAATTGCTTTATAAGCTTGTGTTTCTGCTGTACAACAGAGTGAATCAGCTCCAAGTATTAACAGACATATATCCCCTCCCTCTGTCCTTCCTCCCCTGCCACATCCCACCCATCTAGGTCATCACAGAGCATCCGGCTGAGCTCCCCAAGCTGTACAGCAGGTTCCCAGGGCAGGAATAGAGACGTGTACACAGGGAGGGGAAGGGGAGGATGCTCTGAATTGGGAGAGTAGGTTTGACATGGATACACTTCCATGCATACCATGGAGAGTTTATAGTGGGCTTTTCCTCTCGTTGATACACCGTGCTGCTGTCTTTCCTCATCTTCTTGAGAAACAGTTTTCTATCATGTGGTAGCTTCAGGGGTTAACACAATGCAGAAATGATGAAGTCTGTTTAGGTGTTGTCTGTATGGAGCACATGAGAATACTGTTAGTTTTGTAATAATAAAGGCTAAATTGAGATACATAGAAGGTTTGCTATGATGTATCCCTTTACTTATCTCTCCATACTTACCTTTCGCTCTTCTCATTTTACAACCTTACCTCCAGTCATTTTAAATTAGAAGCTGACTCCTCATTGGACATGGAGAGAAGAAGGATGTGTGGGCTGGGAAAGGTCGTGGGGTGGGGGGGAAGCAGAGAGAGAGGGGGGTGAACCGGCATCCCACTGGCTCTGTCTGCGTCTCCTTGCAAGGGCACCTCCCACCTCCCCAAGTAACCTCCTCTGCTCTCACCGCCCCCAAACCTAGACTAGTTAGCCCTGGGCTCCCACGTGGACTGTACTTGTCCCTTTGTGACATTTACCATATCATGTTGTTAACGCTGTGCTGACTGCCCTTTAGTAGGTTGTAAACTACTAAGAGGTGGAAGCCATCCGTCTCATTCACAGAAACATCCCTGGCCTTTAGCACAGAGAGTGTCACGCAATAGGTTAGCAGTCAGCCCGTGTCATTTTTAAAATGATGATGCTTAATATTCTCTGTTTTGTTTTCCAAGATTCCCCAAAGTGAGGACAAAAGGACCCAGGCCCAGCAGCTGATCACTGTGCCAACACAGGAAGATTCCAAAAAGCCCAACGACCTTTCCAGTTCCACTTCAGAGGCCAAAATAGGAGAAAGCGATAAACAGCCAAAAGAAAGCTTCTTCCAGTTTCTAGGTAACTTATTCAATATCTCAGGAAAGTCATCTCTCAGTGAAGCCAAGCAGTCTTCTTTCAAAGATGAACATGACAAACCTGAGAAAGACTTACGAAATCCCAGTCGTCATGAGGAAGGGGGCCAAAGGGAAAATGTTGGTGGCTCCCTGAGAACCCAGGCGCTTCCAGCAGAGGAACAGGAATCCAGCTCAGCTGAGCTCTCAGATGCCTTTTCTTTGGATACAACACAAGACAGTGAACAGGAAACCGGTGACTTGCTGCAGTAAGTTTAAAATTTACTTAGCTGAAAAATTGAGCTTTTGGATCTAGCCTTAGTTCTACTATTGACTAAGGGGATTTGAAAAAATATTATGTCCCTGCTACTAGGTGAAAAATTACATGATTCTGTATATCATATCTAGGGTCTTTTGAGCCATTTTAGTGGGTGGTACTAATATCTTCTGGTGCTAACTTGGTTATAGTACAAGATTTACTTCCTTTTTTTAAAAATAATTTTACTTATTAATTTTTGCCTGTGCTGGGTCTTGGTTGCTGCACACAGGCTTTCTCTAGCTGCAGTGCGCAGGCTTCTCATGTGGTGGCTTCTCCTGTTGTGGAGCATGGGCTACAGAGCACAGGCTCAGTAGTTATGGCGCGTGGGCTTAGCTGCCACACAGCATGTGTTCCCTCCTGGGCCAGGGATCGAACCTATGTCTCCTGCATCGGCGGGTGGGTTCTTTACCACTGAGACACCAAGGAGGCCCAAAAGATTTATTTCTTATTTAAGACTTCTTTAAACGGGAGTGTTTTCTGTTGTCTGAATTCTTCTGTAGTCAGACAGGCAGTGGGTTCAGTATCTGCGTTTTGGGAACAAAAATAGTCCTATGATTTGTGTTCACATTCTATCAATATCATTTCTTTGTGGAATCCAATTAAAGGGATTAAGAGGAGAAATTGACTGTATTTATAAAAGTAGCCTTTTGAACCTTTCTCATAGCTCCAAGAAACAAATCTTGCACAAATTTAAGGAGCATTTCACCACCCCTTTTTTCTTTCTTTGATTAACAAATGGGCACTAACTTGTTATTCTTTTATTCAAATGAGCTAGAAAGAATATTTTCTATCCAGAAAATATTTATAACAATGTTGAATGCATTAGATATTTTGTGTAACATATAAGTATTCATTCATAGCTAGTAAGTATCTGGTTCATTGATTTTAATTTATCCTCTAGTTGAGAATTATTTTTATTATTTAAAGAGATCATCAATACCGTAGGCAGATATAGATGACAACTTAGAACTGTGTGATCCTTTGTAGTTTCAAAGTTTCCTCAGGCATGTGCTTTCAGTCAGTTCCTCATAGTAAGCTTTTAAGGTAGGTGTACGCACAGACCCATTTTATGGTTGTGAGAACTGAGACCCCAAGTGGATTCAGGTTTGCCCATCAGGAATGCTGAGGGTGGGGCTTGCCCTGCCAGATCTTAAAATGTTCCCATAAAGCTACATTTATTGAAATGATGTCATAATACTGGTGTAATATTTGCTAGATGCTTAAATGGAACAGAATAGACAGTCTGAAAATGAACCCTTATTTGAGCCTTCAAATGTGACAGCATTATGTATTCATGTAGAAAGGAAAACTTGAGGAAATTGGGTAACAATTGGGAGAAAAAAATAAAAACTAGATAATCATATCATTTTATATTAAAATTAGAGCGGAATAAAAATGATTAAGAAACATACAAAACTAAAAGCATCTAAGTGTGAATTATTTTGATGAGAAGCAGTTTTCTAAGCATGATAGCAATGGAAAGTATTTGGAAAGAGAAAGTAGACAAAATTGCTTCCAATTTTCAAACTCTCTTATGTCAAAAACCTCGAGCAATACAGTAAATTGGCAAATGAGAATGCTTTAACTGACAAGCATTTTAGTTAGCTCACCAATAGAATAAAATGGGCAAACAATAAAAACAAGTCATTCAGATAAGTGAGGAAGAGATTTATTCTCACTAGCAATCAAGGAAATGCAAACTAAAGTGAGAACTTTTCTCCTACTAAACTGATAACGGTAATAAGTGATAATACTCTGTAGGAGTTGGAGTTGACTTGGCTAATGCTCATATACAGTGCTGTGAGTGGAGGGCTGCATGTATCAGGAACCTTGAGAAGCTTGTAGGTTATTACTAATGATATACAAAGGTGTTTATTGAAACATATGTAGGAACACATCACTGGCAACAAACGTCCAATAGCAGACAAATGGTTAAATTTGGGTACATTATAATAAAGTGAAAGTGAAGTAGCTCAGCCATGTCTGACTCTTTGCGACCCCCATGGACTGTAGCCTACCAGGCTCCTCCGTCCATGAGAAAGGATTATCCAAAGCAATGATGTTCAAAGTTCAGTCCTTGGATCAGCATCACCTGGGAAGCGTTAGAAATGCAAGTTATCTGACTCAGACCCAATAAATCATAGTCTCTAGGAGTGGGGCCCAACAACCATCTAACATCTCTCCCAGTGACTTTTTGTCTCTAAAGCAGTTTAAAATGGTGCATATTTTGAGGTTACGTGGGAATTGAGTAGAATCAAAGGTTTGTGGTTTTTCTTTTTTCTCCTTTGGGTTTGATTAGTAGGTCAGGTTATTTCCCTTGATATTAGACAATAGAAAATGGAAAAGGATACTGTGCCTCTTCTTTTTAGTAAAGCCCTCCTTGATGATAGAATAATTGCTTAAGGCAGTTTACCAGAACCACCTCAGCAAAGAACAATGATTCTTAGAGGAAAGAGAAAGACCACGAGGCCTCCATTTTGACTGAGACACAGGCTTTCTCCAGCCCAGCTTCAGAAATCCTATAGGTTATCAGGCTTAGAATTATTTATAGTGCTAGTAATGTTCTGTTAAAAACTGTCCATTTGTTTAGGAATTATTATATAAAAGTCAAATACTGTTTTGGTTAATAGTGCATTTTGACAGTATAATTACAGTCTGCTTATACCTGATTTTAGGCATTATTTCAATAATATATCTGGAGAAGATATTTACTAATTTTGAGAACCTGCATTTTAAAGGTTTAAGGTTTATTTCTGTGATATCAATTTGCTAAAATCATGGACATTTCATTTTTATTAAGAACATGTTGTTGTTGTCCACTTGCTAAATCCTGTCCATGTCTTTGCAACCCTGTTCAACTCTGTGCAACCCTGCAGACTATAGCACACTAGGCTCCTCTGTCTTCCACTGTCTCCTAGAGTTTGCTCAAATTCATGTTCATTGAGTCAGTTATGAGCATGTTTCAAATATAAAACTTTATTTAAAATTGAATCTATACTTTTGAAATTACTAGAGATCCTTGGGTTGGGAAGATCCCCTGGAGAAGAGAAAGGCTACCCACTCCAGTGATCTGGCCTGGAGAATTCCATGGACTGTATAATCCATGGGATCGCAAAGGGTTGGACACGGCTGAATGACTTTCACATCACATCACATCACTTTAATCACTATTAATAGAATTTTAAAATTTTAGACAACTTATTAGCTATAATTTGAAGTGTGTTTGTAAAAAATCCTCATCATAAAGCATTGTAAATGATTTCATTTTCAGTTAATTAAAAATAATAAAAATAGCTTTGTAATTGTTTTTATGTATGGTTGACTATATAGACTTCATTTTTAATATCCTTAAAGCCTTTAAGTAAACTTGTTTGATAACATTTTTTAGATTGCTTTCCATGCTTTAACATCCTCCTGGTGTAATCTGTATAGGAAGCTACTTTGTTATTGGGTTGAAATTCTTGAAAATGTTCTATAATTCTTCCATTTTCAGCAGATTCCTATCATCTTGAGAAACTCTTCTGTCAAAACTTTATTGTGATTTTTTTTTTAATTGCTGGTTTTACAGCTTTTCTTTACATAGAAAAGTTAAGAATCTTCTCTATTGTGAGAGAAGATATTCTTAACTATATAATTTGAAAGAAAATAAATCTTAATGCTAAAAAAGTAGCTTAATCATACTTGCTAAAAGTGAATTAGGTAGATGTTTGCTCTAACACTATTATTTTCAGGCAGCTTTTACAGAATTTTCTTTGAAGAATGATGCATGTCTTTGGTTGACCTTTGTGGTATCAGATATATTGGATTTATCCAGGATAGAGCACAGCCATGTGTAGTGAGCAGAGGCTTAGTAAGCCTTCACATGATAGGTAGGTATGTTTGGGCTGAAATGCATAAAAACCTTTTCACATTTTCAATCTGTACATCTGTTCCCTTAAATATTTGAATTTTTTAGATATTTTACTTTTCTATTAGTATTATTCAGATCACATACTCCAACTTTTATAGGAAAAGCTACACATCCTATACACAATTACATAACACATGACAATACATTTTTTATTTTGTGAAAACCTTTTTAATTTTCCATATTTAGCTTATTTGTAAAGTTATATATTTTTGACATTTCCATTTGGTTCCTGTTTCTTAATTCGAGAAAAACATAACAAAGGACAGTTTTACATTCTTAATACTGTTCAATTGTGAAGACTCAGCTACAACCTGTGAAAGAACGCTGTAGAAAATAAGACTATCTTGGCATGACTAACCATTTATAGAGTGTGAGTGTGGCTCATCAGTACCTGCAGGGACTAATTATAATACATGAAGCTAAGCTTGCGACTTTGATGTTCAGTGATTTTAATGTGGCATTGTAGTTGTTTAGTATAAAGAATGCATATTTTAGTTACAAGCATGTAACATTTCCATACAGGATGCTGCCGGAGATTATCTCGTCAGAAATTTTAACTAGTTCATATAAATCAATTAAATCATTTCCGTTGAAAGTACCCAGAAAACTCCCCAAATGGAAAACAATTATTCTGCCAACCCTCCCTACAAAGGACTCCAAAACTACCAAAAGGCATTCCTACAGTGAACTGAAATTTTCCTGGAGTGGATTTTTCTCTGTGGTTTATTTTAATAGAAGTTATTTTAGATTAAGAGTTGCATTATTGGATTGATATAGAGTAAAATGGTTAGGATGGTGTTGGTAGTAAGAAAACCTAAGTTTTACTACACATGAAGAATAAACTTCAGGTCCTTCTCTCTCATGGCCTGTTTCTTTGGACATCATGTACATTTTGGAGATCTTTGGGGTGGAGGGAAAACATTGCAGTCTTGAAAGTAGATTTTTTATTATAAAATGTAAAAGCTTTTAAAAGAAAAATCAAACAAAACTTGTCATTTTTCATACTTCTGGATCTTGATATATTGTTTTGAAAAGCTCTTGTGCTTTCTGAATAATTTATGCATTTTAAAATAGGGTCTCAGCAATGACATAAATTTACCTATATGTGTTTTTCTCTTAGACAGGTTCCCTTATCCAGCATTTTAACTTTGTTTCATAACTGTCTTTCGTCTAGCCTGAAACTCCTGCAGCAGCTAAAATCACTTCTCCAAAGCAGAGCTTTTCTCTACACATCTCCTATACCTGTTTTAAAAGGGACAGTAAAAATAAATGAATGTAACCAATACAAATTTTGTATAATAGGGGTGCAGAGGATTTTAGAGGCCAGCAGTTATATAGGTTGAAATAAACAGTTTCAGCTAAAATTAAAGAACTTTGTAAGGGACCAGGTGATGAAGATTTTACATCTCAGAAGTTTACTTTGTGTGTTATCATGCAGACAAATCTATCGTTCTTCATGGTGTTGCTTTAAAGTTGAGAAAAAACATCATTTTTAGTTATTGGAATAACTGGATTTCCTAGTTATTCATATGAGTTCTATAATGTTTTGTTAATTATATGTTTAACCTGAAAATGTTAGAATATACTTCAGGTTTTTCTACCATACATTTTTATAGTTGAGACACTAAAATGTAACTGTATTAGTTACATTTTAGTGTCTCAACTATAAACACAGAACTGAAAGCACTTTTGTATCAGCTTTTTTTGGATCCGATTAAGAAAGTCGAAAACAAATCGCTTAGCATTTAGTATCATTGCTTTACTTAAGCCATTCATCAATTTGCACAAAGCTATTAAACATACATGATTTGTCAGGTCTTTTGTAGGGCACTTAAAAATACAAAGATGATGAAGATATAGTGTCTGTCTTCAAACAGTCACTAGGTTAGTGGGGAAATAAATTGGTGCATAGATCTTTTTATGGCAAGTCTTTGCTCAGGGCCGTTTGTACCCAGAGATCAGAGACTAACTGCCCATTCTAGTAACAGTAAACAGGTCCCGGGGTGGGTTTGCATTAGAAATAACTTGGGAGCTGAGTCTCGGAGGGTATGAGTTTCTGTCTGGGGCTTGCATAGGAGAAGGGGAAAGAATAGTGTGTATGAAAGACCCATGAGGCAGCATAGCATAGCATCAGAGCTCCCAGAGATAGATTCTCCAGAACAACGGATGCTGAGAATATCAGGAAATGTAGTCTAGGGCTGAGAAAAAATTGGGAATTGGTGCTAGAAATCTTTTTTGATTTCTGCATTTGCCCAGCCAGTTTAATACTCATTATGCTAACCTGGTGGCTCAGATGGTAAAGAATTTGCCTGCAGTGTGGGAGACTGGGGTTGGGAAGATCCCCTGGAGGAGCATGGCAACCCACTCCAGCATTCTTGCCTGGAGAATCCCCATGGACAGTGGAGGCTGGCAGGCCTCAGTCTATGGGGTTGCAAAGAGTCGGACACAGCTGAGTGACTAAACACAGCACATGCTAATTGAATCTCTAAAGAGCTTAACAGGAGAGAGGATTTTTAAGGCAATTCTGTCATTTATTGGCTTAAATATATGCTGAATACTTACGGCAGGCTAGACATCTTGCCAGGTGTTTTCTTTACAACTTCTCTGCCTCTGTGCTAAAAGCGGCTGTTCCAAATTCACATCTAAGTAAAAAAAGAGAAACTTGCTATGATACTCTGATATGGTGCAGAAATCAGTGATGTAGCCATGAGATACCAATATGAGGCATGAAGGCAATGTGGTTCCTTCTCGTCAAGCACTCACTGGAGATCAAAACTATTAATAGAACCTAAGCCTTAGGTTTGTCAGCCCATATTCTCTCCATTAATCACCATGGGAGAGACAGACATAATCAAGTGAAAGGGACAGTTCTGAGGAGTTCAAACATTCAGGTTGGCTTGACATTCCTGTGCTGCTGGTCAAATCTGTATTATGCTTAATACAGACAGCCTGGACTAAAAATTCAAGAATTTCCTTCCCAACTTTAGACATATTAAGAATAGGACGATTTGAAAGATACACGTCACCATGATTTCTGGAATTGCTGTTAAGTGTCACTAATTATCTTTCCTGATACTCTCATGCTGTTCTTTTTTGCAGACAAATGGATGGTAAATCAGAGAGGCCTTTAGTAACGTATGCAACCTACCGAGGCCCCAGACAAATTAAGAAGTATTTGAAGCAGCAGACAGTGTCGGAAACCGTGAATCCCTTAGACAGAGAAAATGCAAGTTCTGACTCTAGTACAAGCACACATCGTGGCCCTGGAAAGGAGATGGAGGCTGGAATGGTGTTATTACTGTCATCAGCTAGCACAGGCATACCTGTGAAAGAACAAGTGCCTGAAGGCCAGTTAGAAGACTCTGATTATAACGAAAGAGATCTCAACACAGAAAGCCATTCAACAAACAACCAAGGACTAGCCAACACGGCTTCTTCTAGGGGTGTTTTAAATAAAGCCTATCCTGGGGGACCCGAGACAAGTAGATCATCCTGTCCTGTGTCGAGCTCCAGCTCCACTGCTGGAGATTCTGACTCACGGCACCATTTGAGTTGTGCACCAGGTTCTCAGACTGACAGAAATTTCGGATGTTCAGCATTGTTTACAGAAAGTAACAGCAGCAAAATTCCTTATAGTCCAGACTTGCAGAGGACAGCAGCACCAGGAACTGTGGTAAAACGAACCAGCCCCGTGATGAGTGATGGGACACCAGTGCAGGCCGAGAACCCTGCTATTTCTGACTTCTCTTGTAGTAAATCTGATGGGAGTGACCCTACCACACTTGGAAGTGCAGATTTGCCAAGTCCAAATAAATCAGTTAGGCGTGAAGCTCTGCAGTTGCCAGAGAGTAAGTGTTCTGACAAGCAAGCGGTAGAGAACTCATCAAAGCAGGCTGCCAATCACACCAGCCCCATGGCTTTCCAGAAACAAGCTGTAACAGACACAGAACTTGTAAATGCTGGAAACAGATCATCTGCCCAAGACACACAGAAAATTTTGGCTCCTGCAGAAATCAAGCAAGAAACAGAAAACACATCAGTTGAGGAACCCACTACTTCAAGTCATGTCAAAGCTCCAGAAGATAGAATCGAGTCATTACACAAAGACACTGACCCACTATTACTAACAGAAGTCAAAAACCTTGTTAGGCCACATGGCAAAGTGCCTCCCTTTAGGATGAATCAAAAGGAAGCTGCCTCTGTAAAACACACCAGTGAATCAGTAGTTGTAACATGCTTAGAAAATAAAATAGCCACTGAACTGAATCTTGAACTTTATAGAAATCACATTTCAGAATCCCTTCTTGACTCTGAGAGTCTTCAACAAGCCACAGCGTCACCTGATGCCAGGACATCTCCCAGCCTTGGCCATAAAAAGTCAGATTTCAGTGCTTCACGCCCTACCATTGTTTCCAGAGTCGGCATGCTGAGCCAGGTGGATATTCCTATTTTAAAGAATGAAGGTTCTTCTGTGCTCATTGAAACTGGAGATGTCAACATTGTTGGTAGCTCCAGTCAGTCTCATCAGTGTCAACAAGAATATGTAGCAAATTACGTGGAGGCCACAGACAGGAAGAGTCTCCCTGGGTACCTTCACTCTGAGCATGCGCCTACAACTCTTGAATCCAAGGAAGTTCTTCCTGATAGGGAAAAATACCAGTATGTACTAGATCTCAAAGCCAGTGACACCGACATAAGTGCAGCGGACTTGGGCTTTGAGCCTGCAAGCCTCTGCAAGGGGCACAGTTCCACTTCATCTCAAGACCCTGAGAGAGCAGAGTCAGTGCTATCAAGCACCGCAGCAAGTGAGAGCACTGCAGACAAGCTTGATTCTTCTTTCTCCTTGGAAACCAAAACTGATAGCACTGCAGAAATGTTACCAGAAGCTGATGTTAGTGGTCAGAACAATGTTCCTGTTGAGTCACATTCTGGACCAGGAAAAACTCTAAGTCTCTCCAAGATACCTGTTTCCCGAACAGAGCCCAGAGACATTTCTCAGGATGAAATTTTTTCTCCACTTGAAATCACAGGTGTGCCAGCAAATCCTGCTTTATCAGAATTGACTTCCCTGGAAGTTGAACAGGACAAAATTTTTCAGTTAGTGGATCATGAGGAGATTAAAGAGAAATATTTAGATGCCAGCCTTAAAGAGAGTTGCCAAACTGAGGTTTCCCCTTCTGCCTCCAAATATCAGGGTGTACAGGGAACGGAGGTGGGAGCCTGCAGTGCTCTACCTGCTCATCTCCAGAGTAATAGACCTGAGACTTCACCACCTGTTCATGATGAGAAAGTTACTAGGCAAGTGGCACAGAATTGTGCAGCCAAGGCTTCTATGATCCATCCACCTTCAGTTCCTTGTGGGAGCAAAAAGATTTCTGATTTTTCACCACTCAGCTTAGCTAATACTTCCCCCCAGTTCCAAGAAACTGACAGCACAAAAGCAAAGTCACCTTTTCTGGATTCTGGTATCAGTTTGGGAAAAGAGGATTTTGCATCTGAGGATTCAAGTTTCCTTCCTAATCCTTCTGTGCTGAGAACAGAAAAGAAAGTCTTATCTCCCAGAAAGAAAGAGGATGCTCATTCCCTAAGAGGTGGTACTCACAGCCTGCCTTCCTCCTCCAGTAACTCTGAAGTTAGCATGGTTAGAAGTTCACATAACCCCGCAAATAATTTTAGTTCTGTAAAAGTTCCCATAGATGTCCCACATGAAGGTGCCTCCTTAACTAATCTGTTGGACCCTAAAACCTCTTATTTGGAATCGGAAACATCTGACCTCACAGGGGCAGAAGTCATCCCACTTCAGGATCATTTGGGGGATCCTACTAGGATGGTATCTCTTGATTTCCCAACTGCTGCCCAATTTGTCAATCCCTTGGAAGCAGCGACTGGAGCAGTTGCTGGGACCCCAGCGTCAGTTAACAGCTCAAGCCAGCAGTGTTCTGAGGCCTCTGCTGAGCACATAGAAGCGAGGAGGAGAGCACATGCCCAACTTTTGGACCTCAAGAGTGATTTCTGTAAAAAGGCTGTTACATTGATTGGGGAGGCCTTTAATTCTGTCAGGGAAGAGCTAAAATCCAAACACTCAGTTGATACCTGCCAGGAACATAGAGCCATAGACGGCATAATGAATCCAGGTACCCTGGAAGAAGACATCCCTGAGAAAAACCCATCAGAAGTGACACTGACAGAGATCCAGCCTGCAGAGCATTTGGAAGAGCAGGCTGTGGAAAACATACCTGAAGTCCAAGGGGAAGAAAACGCCTGTGTTTCACCTGTGGTTGGTGAGAACAGTCTCCTTTTTGATTCTGATAAAATGAATGTATGTTGGTTGTTAGAGGACCGAGCTAGGGAATTAGTCAATCAGATTATTTATTCAGCCCAAGAAACTGTAGCAAATGATGCTCAGGGTACCTTGGATTCTGAACTTCAGGCTAATACTTCAAAAGTTCTGAATAGTGATAGTGTTCAGCCATGTGATATGGTAAGAGAGTTCTTGGGGTCAGAACAGGCAATAAATCAAAGCATATGTGAAATCAGTGGGAAAGTATTAGGTAGATTCTTTGCTGTAAGTAACTTAGGTAGTGACACAGAGTCAATAAGAGGAAGAGAAATTGTTCTCTACGAAAAATCCCCCTTTTCAGGAACTAGAGATGGGCAATCTGATAGTATAAATTTGCAGGAATCAGATACTGCTTTACTAGCTGAAAACGTACCCCTTACAGGGTTAGATGATAAGGCAAAAACACACTCGTTTTGCAAGAAGGACTCTAAAGAGAAAATGGGGACAGAGTGTGTTGATAATCACAAACCTGAGACAAAGGATACAAGAACTCTTGTATTAAATTTCAAATGGCCTCCGTTTGTGAATGATGACATTCACGTACCTGGGACATCTAAAAGCAGCTTGTCTGATACTTCTGTATGTTTATCTGAAAAAAGCTTGCCAGGACACAGTAACAAAAGCACACCCCTTGCAATGTCAGAAGTAGGGAAAATACACAAGGACACTGAAGTAAATACCGGAAAAATTGAGCTTATACCTTCCATGTTAGAAATGGGAAAACCAAATAAGGATGCTGAGTTGAATATTATGAAATATGAGGCAGTCCCCCCAGTGTCACAAATGGGAAGAGCACATAAAAAGGATGCCGAATTGAGTACCTCAGAAACTGAGCCAACAGCTGAAATTCTTAAAATGCGAGAAGCATACCAAATGGATGCTGAGAGGTATACTGAAAAAACTGAGGGATTGCCTGCCACTTTAGAAATGGAAAATATTTGCCAAAAGGATGCTGAAGGGGATATTGCAAAGACTGAGGTGACACCTGTTACATTAGAAATGGAAAATATTTGCCAAAAGCATGCTGAGGGGGATGTTGGTAAGACGGGAATGACATCGGTTGTGTCAGAAATGGACAGTATCTACCAAAAAGATACTGAGGGGACTGCTGAAAAGGCTGAGTCAATACCTGCCACACTAGAAATGGAAAGTATTTACCAAAAAGATGCTGAAGTGGACAAAACTGGGGTGATGTCCCTTACATTAGAAGTGGCAAATGTCTACCGAAAAGATGGTGAGGGGATCACTGCAAAGACTGAAGGACCTTTATTAGACTTGGAAAACACTTACCAAAGTGATGCTGAAGGGGTTATTAGGAAAAGTGAAATGATGCCTCCTTTTGTATTCGAAATGAAAGAAGCACCCCAGAAGGCAGTACCTGCTTCCTTCGAAATATGTAAGGGAGATATGAAGGAGACAAGTGGGGGAATGTTGTCCACACCCTCTAAGAGAGAAATGGAAAGCACATTCCCAGAAGATTCTGATGGGACCATCAGGAAACACAGGGTGTTTCCCACAGCAGTCAGTTCTGAGAAAATACATGGAACAGATCTGGAGTTGCCCGTTACACAGGCGGAGGCCACATCTCCCATATCTGATGCTGAAGAAGCATACCAAGAGGGTGCTGGCAGGAGTGGTAGAGAAGTGGAGAAAGAGCCTACTGAAACGAAGACAGGCTTGATAGCGTGTGGCACTAGACTCGCCTCATACTTCAGGGATTATGAATCGCCTACCTTAAGTAAGGATAATGAAGGCTACCCAGCCTTAGCAGTGCCGGACTTTCAACCTGAGGGTACCGTGGGAAGGCTGGACAGAAAAACATCTGTTACTACAGTACATAAGAAAGCAAGAGACCTAGAGTATGGAGACAAAAAGGAAGAACCTAACTTAGCCTTCGTCTCTCAGGAGGAGCAAGAAAATTCTTCCTTTACTATACTGTACGAAGAGCCCCTCCAAGATGAGGACAAGTACGCTACCACCGAGGTAAGACGAACACATTCCCTCCTGATTCCTCACACAGCTCCTGACCGCACGCCTGTCTTCGCCTGTGAAAGGTCTGAAAGTAGAACTGATCTCGTCCATCATTTTGCAAAGGAAACCAAATTAGGTGATGCATTTGATAGTGACAGTTCAGAAACATTCTTATCGGTAGAGGCCAAAAGGTACAAGATCTATCCCTTGGCTTTGTCTCCCATTTACGAGGACGACAGCTCTCAGGAGGACATTCTGTCCAGCGAGGTCTCACCTGGTCGTCATGGTGCCTCGAAATCAAGAGAGAATGCAAACCAGCCCTCTTCTGTATTATCGCTTCTCCAGTCAGTATCAGAGCGTTTAAAGATGAATTTTGATGAAGATGACAGGCAGGAGGGCGGAGAAGAGGAAGAAGAGGAAGATGAGGAAGAGCCACTGCATAAAGGAAGTCTGAGAGCTCCAAGGCAGGAAACTGTCACCTTCAAGAGGCCGGATTCTTCTCTTACATTTTGTTCTGATGATGACCAGGAAAGTACTGGAGTCTCTAAGAATTCTTATGTGATGTCAAATGAGCCTGCGACCTCTAATCTGCAGATTGGTCTGTGGCCAGAAAAGGCCTCATTTCTACAAAAATCTGACCTTACTTCCAAACTACATTCGTCTCTAAAGAGTGCTTATCATCAGTATTTGCAGACCTCTAAAACCCATTCCTCAGAAAAAGGAGCCAGATTTGGTGGAATTTTTCAGGAACCAGTGTCAAAGTATTTCCGCACTCAAGACACCCCTGGCCGATTAAGCCCATTCACAGAGGTAAGTTATTATAATTATTAATTAATGAAGTAGTGCTTTGGGTCATGAAATAACCTAAAAGCTTATTAGGAAAATCACTGTTTTGAGGTTGTGTAAAGATTGTTTAAAAAAATACCAGAGATTACTTTGTTCTTAGTTGAAGTGTATCATACCTCATGTATTTTAGTTGGATTGTTATGTTTGAGAAAACAAAATTGCTTCATCAGAATTTAAAAGGCATAAGAGAGAAGCAAGTTACAATCTCAGTTCTTTGCTGACTTTTAGTCTTCAAACTAAATTGTGACAACGTTTTGAATTTCTCAAGGTATTGAATGTAGAAAGACTGTCACTTTCCGTTGAACTAATGTGTCTCATGAAAAGATTTTGCAATATTTAAAAATATTTTAAATATTTAAAATATTTTAAGTGTTTGCCTGAAAACAGTCTCACTGTACTTGGTCTTGTTTTTGTTCGTACTTAGCAGGGCAATAAGCATACTAATTTGAGAAAAAGGAGATGAAAACGTCCTGAAATTCAGTTACACTTTTATTCAACTTAGAAATATTTGAATGTTTACTACAGAAGATTCACTGAACCTGGGACATTTCTTTCTGACATTCCCAAGATCATGGAACTTCCTTTAGGATTCCAAATACCCTTAGTAGCAAGTGCTAATATTTGAATACCAGCCAGTTGCTTGTAAGGCAAGGTCCTTTTGAAAGAAAGGCTGGGCTTTGCAGAAATGTTTCTTTAATGATTCCTGTTGCCTATTAAGTCAAGTGCAAGCTCTTCACTCTGTGTTGCAAGGTCCCCAAGTTTTGTTTGTTCAGCCTCGCCACTTGATGTCTGTACTTTGTCTCAAGATGTTCTCTTCCTGGATTTTTTTTTTCTTTATTACTCCTGTACCAGGCTGCCACATTGTTTCACTTACTGAAATCCTGTTTTTCAAGGTCTTTTCCATACCACTTCCTCACACAAGCCTCCTGGGAACCTCTGTCTGCCATCACTTCACCTCCATGCTGGTGCCATTTCTCTTGACTTCCTTAACTTGACATTTTGATTGTTTTGTACCTGAGGGTTTAACCTAATCTCTCACCAGAAGAGTCACGGAAATGTGATCATCTTTTCTCCTTTCCAAACTGTAAGCTTCTTGAGGACAGACACACAGCTTTATTTTCCTTTGTACTTACTTCTTTATCCCTTGTAATGATGATCACTAAACAAATATGCAATAAATTGGATTTGCTAAGAAAGTGAACCATCTTCCTGTTTATGTTTCTTATGGCTCACTTCTTCCACTTTTATTATTTCAGAATGTTGACAAACAAACTTTGAAATGTAACCCAAGACCTGGAAAGGTAAGCATAAGTTTCTTAGATAGGCTAATATAAAAGAAGTAAGATTATGTTTAGGTTTGGGGAGTTTAAGGTAGAAACTTTTAACTGACTTAGTAAATGGTTATTTCGTTCAAGAATTTAGCATCTAAAGTGGTATTTACTTTTATGTATTTAGGATATTTTATTTTCTACATTCTGGGACATTTTAGAATTTTAAATGCCTTCTTAAAATTAGTTATTATGCCTGCTTACTATATGTTGCAGATGGTTATCTATGATCTCCATGGAAGAAAATATAAACAAGAGATCTACTGTAATATTCCTGATGCTACATCTTGGTCTTATCCAAATGGGGTACTGATAAAAGTTGTAAGGGGCTGGTAAGAGATCTCTTAAAATTTTATAATATTTTCCCCTTAAGTTGTTTTCTTGCTGCTTATGCTGTATGTTTTTCTTGTATTAAGGTTGCACCCATTTCTCTCCAGATAATTTTTTGAAACATCATTAGAGTTTTATAACTTAATTAGAAAATATAGGTTGTTTTTAGTATTTACAGCCTGCAGTAAAATAGTACCATTTCGTAACTGCATGATTAGCAGGATAGATTTGACAAGTTGAATGCTTCAGTTGAATGAAACATAGCTTTGAAAATGAGTTCAAAATTTGTAGGATGGTAAGGAATGTGAAGGCCACATGCTTAAAGACATTTGTATCACTGACATAAGCAACAAGTGAAGGATTCTTTGTATGGCGTAAAGTGAAAGTGAAGTTGCTCAGTCATGTCCGACTCTTTGTGACCCCATGGACTGCAGCCTACCAGGTTCCTCTGTCCATGGGATTTTCCAGACAGGAGTATTGGAGTGGGTTGCCAAAATGCTGGAAAATCTCATTTGTTATTATGGACCATGTCTCATGGACATGAGGGGACCAGAATTTCTTTGTCCGGTGTTTGGGTTACCCACTGATCAGTATTCAGGTTATAAGCAGTGTGATGTAGTGTGTTTTCAAATAATAAAATGAGACGCACATGCTTTTTTATCCAGCAACAGGAAAATTAGGGTAGAAGTAGAATTTGAAATTGTTAAGCTACTGTTTTTAATGTAAATGTGTGTATAACATCTATAAAATGTATGTATACGTAAACATAGACCCAAGCATAGATTGTGGTGCTGTGTTTAGGAAGCACTGTAAGTTGGGTGCACTTATATTCTTTCTTAGACTCCTTGGTCAGCGTACATCATTGTTTCAAAATAGGTTTATACGCTAGTAGTAGAAAATAGCCCAGATTTTTAAATTTGAATAGACAATGTAGTCTGTGACTTATAACTCTCATATTTGTTTTATGCCTCATTTCTTAGAAGATTAATTATAGCTGATCATGCTTTTTTATATTTGTTCAGCTGGATTTTATATGAGAAACCACATTTCCAAGGTCAGAAATGTGTTCTGGAGGAAGGAGAAAAAGTGTTAAATCGTGACTGGCTTCTTCAGAACAGAAAGCATCCACAAAGAAACTTTGTGCTGGGCTCTATCAAACGTGTCTTAAAGGTAATGTAACAGTTGATTTTTAAATTTTGTGTCATTTGTCATGTAGTAAAGCTGTACTTTGGCCCAGCACTGCTTAGAAATAGTTTCTATTAATCATAATTGTAGTAATTTTGTTAATCTTTATTATCATAGTGATAATTTTTTTTACTAGATATGCATAAAGTATCAAGTTGAATGAAAATTTTAAATGTTACATGTAATACGGCACATAAAATGTTACATGTTGTATATGTATTTTTAATAATAGTTGGAATATACCACCCAGACATCTTTAGGATATTTCCAAATATGTTTTTCTAGTGCAGTTTTGGGGGTGTGTATATGTGGGTATGTGTGATGTTTACAAGAGAAGGGGAGATAGATGAGCATTAGAAGAAATTTACAGAAGGTAGGTTGGGGAAAGGAAGGGGAAAATGTTGCTTTTTAATTTTCTGTTTATTAATAATAAGATGAGGAGGACCTTGCATTCCTCATATAATAAAACATACTGTGGGAAGTGCCTTAATGGTTTAGAGAAGTGAGTTAGCGATAAGGACAGAATTGTCCCATGTATTTCAAGGGTTCCTTCAGCAGTAATGTAGTAAATGATTTAGTGCAGTTACTCCTGTGACAGTCATGGACATATATATTTTTCAAATTACAGAAATTCTATTTATATACTAAAAATGTCTACTTTGACGTGGACCCTATTATGATTTGGATCAATGTTGTTAAAACCCTTGATAGTTGCAGACAGCATACAGAAAAACTCATTATCATAAAGGGGTATCTGCATGAATTAATACTTTCTGTAAAACTGTTAAGCCTATGTCTAACAAATATTTGTGTCTGCTCTTGGACTGAATGCTGTCGTAGGCACTGGGAATAGAAACACAAGTTCTGTATAGTGTCTTCCTGCAGATTGCTCAGAGTCCAGGACAGGGACAGCTGAATCACATGCCTGTATGATGTGAGACATGCGTTGCAGGGCCGCACATGGGCACGAAGAAGACGCACCTCTCCTGGAGCAGGCAGCACCTGGCTGGCGTCTTGAGAGAGCAGACAGGAGTTAGGCAGCATGGGAGGTGTGAGGGAGTCCCTAGCAGAGCCACTTGTGTCACTGAGGCAGGCTTTGGTGGCTTGCTGGTAGTACGGGGAGATTGATGGCTATAGGATAGAGGGCAGTGTGCGTTTTCATCGAAAAATTTAATCACAGGCATTTCAGCTCATCAGGCAGCATTTGAGTGCTCACTTCATTAGCTAACTCACTCACAAGAAATTCCTTGAAGCAGGTAATCACTTTGTAGTTGGAATCTTCTAAAATTTAATAGCATGTGGTTTTGTGTCTGCCTTGTGAATGTCAGGCACCATGCCAGGCCTAGTGAGGAGGAAAATAAAAAGATGAATAAGGTATTGTAAGCAGCAAACTTCACACCCTCATCCCAAATCAAACAATAAAATCAAACAAAAAATTCAATCTGTTGAGCATGGGTATTTAAATGGGTATTTGCACATCCGCCATTTGCTTTGGATGCATTATAAGAAAGAATAAGTCATGCTTACATTTTTTCCTTCTTCCATTGTTTGTTCATAGAGTCTGTTTTTTTTTTAATTGCAGTATTAGTGCCCACTTGACTTGAACTTGCTAGCAACTTTAAGTGAGGAAGGAAAATAAAACTATTGAGCGTTGAATGGAAAAGGCATTAGCATTGTTCTAAATATTTTACAAAGTAAGAATCAGGCATCAAAATTCTTCCTTTTTGTAAACTTGTCACATTTCAGCCTGTTGATAGCTTCATTTTCATGGCAGCCATTCCAAATTCACCTAGGCCCACACCAGCTTTATCTTGTTTTACCATCTTTTAGTGGCTTTCATCTTAAGTAGTCAAAGCTTTAAAGACTGCCTTTAAAGATAATACTTTCATGACATCTTCACTTGGCTGTAAATGGAGCAAGTAACAGAAGATACCTTCAGTCATCTGCAGTAGTCGATTCTGCCCAAGGGTCATCTTTGGCCCTGGCGGAAGTAATTGGAGGTGGAGTAACAGTGCAGTGAGACTTGAGTCAAGTGCTTTTTTTTCCTCAAATAGAAAAAGTGAATCCTGCACATTTCTCTGTTTACTATACATTATATATAAGAGTGACATTTTCTTCTTTCAGGAGTTAATTAGGTTTGCCCTTATTAATAAGCTGAGGTGCAAGAGAGCCATCATTAGATTAGGGACTGAAGGTATTTCCTGTAAGGCAGAGGCAAGTAGTTTCTTGGGTTTTTGGTTTTTGGAGGTTTGTTTTGTTTTGTTTTGTTACCATGTATGTAATTCATTCCTACCCTGTTTCCCTCCCATAGCTTTGTCTCCATTCTTACTGGTTGCTTTAATAGTCTGAGCTTATAGATTTCACCAAGATGTATTTAGAAAGTATATCATGACTAGAAAACTCTGAGAGGAAACCATATAAACTTTTCTTTACTAAGAGTACAAACTGTTTCTTGTTGCTAGGTTCCGGTAAGGCTAGTTGTTTACTCCCTTTGTCCATCAAGAATTACACAAATCTTGCAAAAGACATTACTTCTGTGAATAGCCACCATGGAGAAAACAGAACTTATTAGTGAAATCTTTTTCAGCCAACTAGAGAAAAAGAAATCAGTCCTCTAGTACGATAGTTGAGAATGTAAGCAATCTTGTTTATATTTTCAATTTTTTAGCCATCATTACCTCTTTTCCATTATGCTGTTTCCCTGTGTGATGTAGACTCAAATGCCTCTTAGCTTTTTCCCTTTTAAAATACACCACCCAAACATTGTTTGTATAACACAATGCAGAGGAAACTTATTTGTGTGAGACACTTAGTTATGTATTCTGTTACTGTACTTCAGATCCCTGGGGGAACGTTTTAAATAATGTTACTAGAACTCTATTTTTAATAACAAACAAAAGAGACTTGAAGACTGACAGGTGACTCTTCTGGACATTTCTGGCCATTTTTTAAAATGAAACTTTAGACAGAGATAAACTTTATATACTTTAAAGGATATTTTAGGTTATACCTTCCTACTGTATTGTGTTTTAGAACTTTCTGAAAACAAGATGTATTAGTTTGCTTGCTTTTACACACTAATCAGAATGGTTAATAATGATTAATAATAGAACTCAGTTTGGAAAAAAGATTAAAAACTTAGATACCATGATGCAATTGCAAAACAGATTATAATAATAAATATAATTGTTCAGTCTAATAAATGTCACCTCTAATAGTTTATTGCATTTACCTATTTCATTAAAGCAGAGCCATTTGAATTCCACAGTGTCCTAGATGAGAATTATGCTGCTGAAACTTGAGTCATATAATGAAACACTCAGGATTACTGAGCTAGATTAGACAGCATGACTATAGTTTCAGAGAAGGGAAAAATAATTGTGGTTTTGATTCCTTAAGAAATGATATGGTCTTTTTTGAGTTAGAACTAATTATTGAAAACAAACTTAATGATTACCAAAGGGGAAACATGGCAGGAAGGGATAAACTGGAGCTTGGGATTAACATATACACACTACTATATATAAAATAGAGAATCAATAAGACTGACTGGAGTGTACAGGGAACTCTTCTTGATATTCTGTAATGATCTGCATGGGAAAGGAATCTGAAAAAGAATAAATATGTGTATAACTGAATTGGTATGCTATGTACCTGAAACTAACATAAGACTGTAAGTCAATTATATTCCAATAGTTTTTTTTAAAAAAGATTTTCATAAGTAAGAATACAGAAAATTATGTCTTCAGTTAGAATAAGGGAAATGTTTACAAAGCTTAGAGAGGCCATGTGCAGAGATAGCATGGATACCAGTATGACTGAAGAGTTGTAGGTAGTTAGTGTAGTTGTAGGTTATTGTGAGTTAGTTGTGGGTCATTGCCGTATTTTAAAAGGAAAACCAAAATATGAATATGAATTGCTTGGGTCTCAAGTCAAGGAGTATGATGAGGGATGTGGTGTTCCCACGTGCCCAGCTATATAAAGAGCAAGCTTACTGGATCGATGGTCTAGGCCTGTAATCAAAGTCTTGGCCTTGATGAAAGACCTTGACAGTGGCAATTTTAAAGAAAAGTTTGACAGGACATGGTGACAGTGGATGTGTGATGAAGTATAGGATCAAATTTCATAATGTCTTTCTTCTTCAAACCAACTGATACTATAGAAAATAAATACCACAAGTAAGAAAACAGATTTCCTTTACCCTCACCTCTAATTCCTGCTTCTTTTGTCACTGTAATTTAGATAACCCGCTGAGAGAGTAGTGCCTCTCTGTTATTTATTTTTTATGTTCCCCATGAGATCAGCTTTTATTTAACTCCCTTCCTCCCTATGGCTTTGTTATGCTTCTGAGAAGGAAGGCTTACAAAGTCTTGGCACTCATATATTGGTAACTTTGAACATTGCTTAATGGAGCAGGACTTTTAAAAACAAAGCAGAAAGAATCAAGGTAATATTTTTCAATCAATAATATTCATGTAATTTTCATGTTGTCAATGTAACTTCTCAGAAAAATTAGATTAACAGATTGGTAAGAAGAAACATGGTCTCCTTTATGCTGATATTGGTTAAAAATTCAGCTGAATGGTGAGAATAATTGTAACTGCATATCCAGGGTATTGAGGATACTGCAGTGTGTGTCTAGATATTTCAAAGTCAACTTTTTTTTTTCTTTCTTTCCAGGATTGCAGTATTCCAGAGATAGAACTTTGCCCACAGTCGGACCCGGCATGTTGCCCTATCTACATCCAGCGAGCGGTCCCCAATTTGGAGGAGCTGAATATCCCCAAATCTGTGTCCTTCACTGTGAAGTCAGGCGTGTATGTATCTGCTTCTCTTCACTACAGTGATTGATGGCTACCAACGTTAACTTTGTGTCAGATTTCAATTGGTGACCTACACATTTCTGAAGTGTTAATTTTGCTGTGTGTACTTCTGGATACCTAAGAAAGACTTTTTCAAATATTTTAAAACAGATTCTTTTTTTCAGATCCAGTTAAGTTTTTTATAGATGACTCACAGAAACAGATCCAGGTTCCCAGACACCATTTTTGACAGATGAATCCATTGTCTTTTCACCCACCAGATAGTGGGACTGAGAAATAAATACATATCCCTGACCTAAAACTCTGGAGCCTGAGCTATTAGCAGAGTGTCTGTCTCAGTGCTGGTAGTTACAGAGGGCCTTTATAGTACCAGTGTTTATTACTCTTCTATTCCTGGAAGATAGGTAGAGCTACTCTTCTGTCACAGATGAAAAAATAACGTGGCTTGTCCTAAGCTGCCAGCTGGTAAATATGGATTTGATACTAGGCCTTTCTAATTCCAAAGGTATCTTCAGGACTGTGGGTCTGAGTTCAGTGTTAATTCAGTCCCAGATTGACTTGAGTCATAAGTTTTGTGATTTCTGGTTCAATGTGGATCCTTCTTCCCTCTTCCTCCATTTTTATCTGCTCTGATGATGGCTGATGTTGAATTTAGAGGTCACTGTTAGACATCTCCCTTCATCTCTCCCACATGTTAGAACTGTTGGGCATACCCAGTAATTAACACAGACCTGAGAACTGTCTGTAATTATCAAGTTTAGCTGGTTTCTGGATGGTTCTTTTAGGAATCTTATTTCAAATACTCTTCCTGAGGGAAACCAAGAACTGATACTGATTCTGAAACTGTAGGTCAAAGGTGTAAAATGCATAGTGGAATCCCTACCTCTGATTGCCCGAGTTTAAAACAGAAACCTAGGGGAATGATTTTTCAGTTATATCCTAATTGCATTAAAGGTTTCACAACTTTTAAATATTGGAAAACATATAATAGGAAAGTGATGGCAGTGCTTGGAAAACATAATAAACCAGAATAGTGTCTGAATGTAAGTAGTGAATAACATGTTAATTCATTGTTACATGTTGTCTAGCAGTGTCACTGTGAATGTGTTTTACTAATGTACTTCTGTGACAGAGATTTCTTCTTTTTGTAGCTTTTTTTTTTAGCTTTTAACTCTTACGGAACCAGATTAAAGTATTCCTATTATACTTTAACCAACCATTCATTTCTTATTTAGTTGGCTTGCCTACCCAGATATTAATTTCAAGGGGCAAGCTATAGTTTTGGAGGAAGACCATGGACTCTTTGAGATTTCTGCAGCAGAAATGAAATCATTGCATCCACTTCAAATGGTAAGCAGATATAAAATGAAACATTTTCCCAAGTATCCATGAATTCAAAAATAAGATAGCTCTGATGATTGGTCATGCATCTTGGTCTTAAGACATGTATATGTCTACTACAGAATGGGCAAACTATTCATACATTATTGTTTTGTTTCTTTTAGTCTTTGTGAAAATATTTTAATGTTTTCTAGAAACATTTCCATTTTGATGTTTTTCTAGATGTTTGAATTTACTTTGTACTATATTTATCACAATTCATGCAGCTTGCTTATAAGGTAATACTCTGACTTTAAAAAATTCTAAATTTGTTTTTTTGATGCTTATTAGAAAATTGGTTGTTGTATATTATATTCTTGCATTGCAATAATGAATGATAAGTTCAGCATCAATAATAAATGGGTAGGTCTGTGAATGGGTTACTTTCTTAAAAGTAATAAATGTTTGTATTAATGATTTATTCTGTTGCAGATATTTTTATTTGAGGGGCAAACTGTTCAATTAAATAGTGGCTATGTGACAAACCGTTTTTGTGCTGTGCCTTAAAAAATACTAAAAACCAGCAAAAACGGAAATTTTAAGGAGTATTACAATGCAGAGTAGCACTGGAAACAAAGAAATGATACACTAGAGCTTTTATGAGGAGTGGGTTACCTTTTATGCTCTTATCTCCATGTGGTCACAAAGACAGCAAGTGTGATAGGACTTGGAAGATGAAATGCTCTAACACAGAAAGCCCAAGCTTTTGTAGAGAAGAAATTGAGTATTAAGTGGTTTAGAAATCTACCCTGCCAAATAAAGTTTTCAGTGTACTAACAACTCCACTCTTCTTTTTGAGACACTCTGCTGTGGGATTAAATCTTTAATTGGGCACATGTACTTAAGCACTAAAGCTTGGTTTCCTTCCTTGTAGTGGTTGTACTCTGGAAAGTAGCTTTCCAAGATTTCTTACCCCATTTACATTGATATAGAGTAGTCTGACTTGATTTTGACTGCTGTAGAATTCTATACTTTGCTGTAAACATAAAAAGGATTTGCTTTTATTTGAATTACTAACATATATTTTACTTAACCAAGTAAATTATTATTTATCAACTTTTTAGTTTCATATTTTCTAAATCATTTTATTAAATATATGTTTCTCAAAAAAAAAAAATTTTTTTAAATACCACAACATAAATTTGGTATGTAATCTTCACCAATCAAGTTTTTATAAAACCTACATACATTACTTAGTTACTTGTGGTTAGTTATATTTTAAATATGAGTATATCTAATATTAAAATTTTTTGTCATCTTAAGGGTGGACTGAAAGTGGAAATGCCTATGAACTTAAAGGTGAGTCTTGAACACTTTGGTAGCAGGCTAAAAAGTTTGAGAATTAAATCTTTTAACTATTTGTGTGTGTGGTAAGTCGCTTCAGTCATGTCCGACTCTTTGCAACCTCATGGACTGTAGCCCATGAAGCTCCTCCGTCCACAGGATTTTCCAGGCAAGAATACTGGAGTGGGTTGACATTTCTTTCTCTAGGGGATCTTCCTGACCCAGGGATTGAACCCATGTCTCTTGTATCTCCTGCACTGGCAGGCGAGTTCCTTATCACTAGCACCACCTGGGAAGCCCCTTAACTATTTGGGACTATTACAGTTAAAATGTGATTACCTGAATGTATGCTGGCAATATCTAGGTAATATATCTTGGGTTGGTGGGCAGTGACTGCACAAAGTAGTTGCTGAGGGCCCATGCTCAAATGACAAGAGGGCTCAGTACAGAAAGGTGGAGGTCTGTTCTGACAACCCAGTCTGACCCAGTAAGCACCTACAGGCTGGAAAGATGATAGGTTTGATATCTATTTTATCGGGGGCAAGGGGTTGAGGTGATAGCTAGACTTTCAAGTGGAAATACCCAGCAGGCATTTGGGAGTGGTGCTCAGGATGGAGATCAAGGATGATGAGGAGGAGATGCAAGCAGCTTTATCAGGTGATGTCAATTTGAAAGTATGAGTATCTGAAGGGAACAGTAGAGGCACCGAAAACTGGGGTGGCAGTAATGCTAGAATTGAGTACGTTTTGGGAAAGAGAAAGAAATGGGACTGTAGAATGCCTGTAAAGAGAGACAGGAAGAAAATCAGTGTAGTGATGAAAGATGCAAACAGACCTCTGTTTAATTAGAGTAAGCACTTTCAGAGGCAGGCAAGGACACAGGGATTCATCCGTCCTCCTCTCCAAACCAAGGCACAATTCCCCCAGCTTTCCCATTTCTGGGCTTCCTAATTTGTGCAATTGACTACCATTCTCCCAATCACATAGATGGAGTTTTTTTTTAAAACTTAGTATCTGAATGAATCTAATACAATTTGGCTATATGTTAGAATCATACATATGTGAGTTCTAAAAAAAATGCTTATGCCTGGGTTCCATTGGAAAAAATACTTATTTGGCCTGGGGTGTGGTTAAAATTTTTCAGAGCTCCCTAGGTGACTCTTGACATGCAGCCAAGGTTTTGAATTAGTGACCTAATAAGTGCAGAACTCGTTGTGACACTCCCTGAGTGACTTGTCTCAGTCTCTTTGCTGCATCAGAACTTTGGGCTGGCTCTTCTGTGGACAGTTGCAGTCTGAGGCATGTGGATGGAATGGTTATCCTAGACAATCACAATTTTTAAGTTGTTAGATGTTGGCTTGTGACTTACTCATCAAAGAATTACTGCTTCTTACTTAGTTTCAATGTGTTCAACATATGTAGCGTGTATTAAACCCAAATAATACTTCATCACTTCCAATACAGCACTCTGAAAATTTAATATGTAGAAAACAGCAGGAGCAGTACTAAATATTTTTTTTTCAGACTGTGTAATGTTCTCAGTGTTATTGTTGTTTTTCTTTTTTTAAATAAAGAAGCTACAACTTGCTGGTTCAGTGTGTCTAAGCATGGGATTTTATTCACCAATTGTATACAAATTATGCCATCAGCCATAAATAGGACCAGGTGATAAAGTGTAGGTAGATGAGTGCTATTACTGTCATCACTTCCCTGAACCCCAAGGGCAGCTTATGCTTGGGAAATAAAATAAAAAAAAATAGAAAGGAAGTACTTGTACCAATCCAAGTTTGAAGTAAACGAAATGCTAGAAATCTGTGTCCTACTGCATTCCCTCCTCCATTTGAACCAAATATCCAATAAGAATACCAAATTTTTTTCAATCATTTCTAACTTTTAGGAAGTTTTTTATTTAAATTCGGGAATTTGCATGTGTAATTCTTCTCAGTGATTAGTAGTGACCATACAAGCAATGTTGCAAGAAATAGCAAGTTTTCTTAAACTCAAGAGAATTTTGGTTTCTTAATAGAGGAAATTCAGTAAATATATAGCTGGTCTGTATCAAATATTGAACGAGAGAAAAACATAGATAGTTCAAGACAGTTTACTCTTTGCAGTGGACCTAGGATTTGGGTAAATAGAACATGTAATTATATTTGAGTATGTTGATATAAGAGAAACATATTATCAAGATATTATATCTTTATAATGGATAAAGACTCACATATTCCTTGTGAGTGTCAGACAGTATTCTATATTTTGAGTATAAAGGAAGAAAATGAACAGTGGTCCTTCATTCAGGTTGTGGCCTTCAGTGTCATATAAATCAGTATGTATCTGTTCTAAAATATGAGCATGCTAAGTGATTTTTTTCATATTTTTCAGGTTATTATTTATGAAAAACCTCACTTCCATGGACAGGCCAAAGAGTTTAGTGAACACATAGATTCTGTCCCTAATTTTTTAAAAAATGATGTAGACTTTCATGGAATTGGATCAATCCGTGTCATCGGTGGAGTGTGAGTATTATATATTTTCCATATGTGATTCACTTGTCTACTTTTGAAGATCAGCACCCAAAATGTGCTGAGCAGAGCAAAAACAACCTACCTTAATCTAAAAATATATGTCCCTTCTGAAATGTGGGAAATAGAACCTATTACTGGCAGCTTTCTGTGAACTCGTGTTAGTATTAGAAATTATGAGATAGTTTAAATGAAGGGAACAGTTTCTAAAACTTAAGCTCTTAGTATTTGTAAGCACAGTATAGAAGATAAGAATTGCAAGACAAGATTATTTCTTGACAGATTATGCACATGCATGAGAGTCCCAATTTTCACTCTGTTCTGCCTCAGTTGACTTTGGGTGCTAAGTGTCTTGGCAGTGAGTCCTCTCTCATTAAAGAGGTAGCCTGGGCTGTGTGTTTACAAAATCAAGGGTTCTTGACATTGGTTACCTTCTGGCCCTGCTCTGTTTTTAAGAAAGCTCCTGAAGAACAAATCCAAGTGTAACCAATGCACCTCTACCCAACTCTCAATCAGCAGTTACTGGACTAGGGTGAAACTTTGTATTTGTATCCTCACAGATAAAACCATCGAAAAGAAGCTTTCCTCATAACTTAATTGCCATGGTCAACTCAGGGCTAGAATTCCTTCAGACAACATGTTAATCTCTCTGTTGATAGGCTGAATTATTAATATTTGAAATGTTGGTTTATTTTCATTTAAGTATCAATATCTCTTATTTGCAGTACATTATATAACTTGTTCATTGTATTCTAGCAAAAGATGCTGCTCAAATATTTCATTCAAAGAAGTTAAATGACTTGTTTAAGATTACTCAAGGGGCTATATTTAGAGACTTAGTCTTTGCAGTTTCTGACACTAGCTCAAGTAATGGATACACTAGCCAAAATGGAAATGTACTATGCAATGCGTTGGATATGTAGGTCATGTCGGTAACTAGTCTTGTTACTGACTAAGGTTCTTGACCTCCTTAATCAATAGGAATTGATCAGAGACCAGACTGGAAATTCAGGCAAGGCTTTATTAGGCCTCTTGTTGCAGCAGAGGGGATCAAGAACAAACAACAGGATTCCCCTGCTTGCTTGTTCCCTGAGGTAGAGGCGAGCTTGTTCCTTATGTGGAGTGAGGGTAGAGGTTGTCCGGGAATTGACGGCTTAGTGGTTTGCCCACCCCTTAGGTGGTATCATCTGCACAGGGCATGCACAGTTCTCTGCCTTTGTTCCTGACCCCCTGCTTTTTCTTTCTTTTTTTTGTTCTTTGTGTCTTTTGTCCAGAGTTTGCCCCAACTGTACATGAACACAGTGATTTGTAGTCCCATAGTTTCTTCGTACTTTGTTCCTCCAGGAGAGGTTTATTCACGTGTAAGCATTGCAACATTGCAGCAAAGGGTCCCAGGCCCCTGTCTCAGTCTGAAATATTAGTTATTATCTAGTTCCTCACCTTTGAATTTAAAAAATTTATCAGAGGCTTGAAAAACAAATCTGTTTTGGATAAATTTTTATTGTGTTGTGTGTAGTCGTAGTGTTCTCTGATCCGTGGACATGTGCACTTATTTTCTAAGTGTATTTGTGATTATTTTATAAAATCTCAAAATATTATGGCTAGTAAAACATTATGCACACTTTCATTTTTTATATGACACCTGCTGGAGAAGGCAATGGCACCCCACTCCAGTACTCTTGCCTAGAAAATCCCATGGACAGAGGAGCCTGCTGGGCTGCAGTCCATAGGATCACTGAGGGTCAGACACGACTGAGCGACTTCACTTTCATGCATTGGAGAAGGCAATGGCAACCCACTCCAGTGTTCTTGCCTGGAGAATCCCAGGGACGGGGGAGCCTGGTGGGCTGCCGTCTCTGGGGTCACGCAGAGTCGGACACGACTGAAGTGACTTAGCAGCAGCAGCAGCAGGAGAAAAATGTGATGTCCAATATAAAGATGAACAGGTGACTTTTATTTTTTCACTAATTCTACTATTTTTTTTACTGCTTCACTATTTCATTATTTTTCACTTTTAACTCTTGAACTTTATCTGTAAATAATAGGAACTCTTCCTCACCTCTGTCCTAAGGAGTCTAGAGAAAATGAGGTTGATGTGTCTTAATTTTTCTCAGATAACATCTATTTTTAAATATCCCAGATATATGTAAATTTTAATCTTAATTAAAACTTAATCTATTGAGAAAGGCTGTGCAGGTTTTTGAACTGTTATACTTTACTGATTTCTCCTTTAATATTAGGTCTTCTGTATCTTATTTTTCCCATTCAGGTATATTAAAAGCATGTTTTGAATAGTCCCATTTATATAAACTTAGAATTCGAAAGTTCTCTTGTAAAATTTATTTTCACTTAGTAGTTTAAGAATAGAATAATAGTAGTTTCTTTATATTTTACAAATTTGCTAATATGTATAAAATGTTTATTCTAACTCACATGGACCCTTACCCTTTTCCCTACCATAGGCACACCTACAGAAATTAGATATGGGTTCAGGAGTACTGAGTGGCTACTGTTACTTCATAACCTAGGAAAACAGTTCCTAGGAATACTTTTTGTATCTTCCCAAAAGAATGTAGTTAGCCCTACCCGGCTTCATTTTGACAAGGTCTAGAATTCAGAAGTCCCCAACCCAGGAGTCCACAGTAGTCACTCTTGGAATCTGCCCCATTGGAGCGGGTCCCACTCTAGTTACACAGTGCCAGCTAAGGGCAGATTTAAGCAGGGCAGCATGTGTTTTATCTATGCCCACACTGCATTAGCTACTGTGGGTTACCGCAGATTAAGGTTAAGTTTCCTGAAGAACTAATGAGTAACTGTGTTTATTAGTGTTCGGTACTGATAATTTCAAATTAGAAGTCAAGAAAACTCTGTCCTTGGAAAGTCTGCCATGGTGCTTCCTGTTTCCATTATCACCACTGATAAAATGGTGGGAGCAACATTTCCTACCTGTAAATATTTACAGAAGTCTTTGTATATATTTAGACCGCCAGGGCTAATACCAGCCCAGTCGCATTTCCTACTTTCTCCTTGCTAAACCCTCCTGTAATGTGTTTCTGATCCAAAGCTGATGACAGGTTCCTTTGAGTTAAACCCTAAATACATGTTTAATATAGTGATCATTCTGTGATTCCAGCAGGGCTTAATCAGAAAAATAAGACTGATTGTCTTTGAATCTCATTGTGGCTTTGCAGTATTTCTCATTGTCTGTGCGTTCCATTATTTTTTCCTTGGCAGGCTATTCTCCAGCCACGCTGTGATGGTGGTATAGGGTCAGGCCACAAACATTAAATGTGTTCCTGTGTTGCAATCCTGTAACAGCTAACCTTTTGTTGGCAAAAGCCTCCAAACTATAAAAAATATTGATCCATGAAGTTTACACCATTCGTTTGTCTCTGTAAATGCTAGCAAAATAAGTGTATTGCTTTTTTAAGAGAGGTGATGTGCAACTGGGTGCTTTATCATGATTTTCTCTCTTTCTTGACTGTGGTTTTATTAATAACTCAGTTGTATGTCCTCTATTTGTAGATGGGTTGCCTATGAAAAAGAACATTTTAAAGGCCAGCAGTTCTTGCTTGAAGAAGGAGATTTTGAAGACAGTAATGCCTTTGGGGCATTAAGTGGTTCCATCTTGTCTTTCCGGTACTTACAAGCTGTGAGTTAACTTCCTTATTCTTAATTTTCTTTTTCTTTTTTTTTTTTAGCTTTCCATGAAAACTGGACATGACCTCTGGTAGAATATAAAATGATAAAATGTTTCTACTACCTGAGACCATTAAACTGAATGGCTTATATGACTTGCCTTTCTTAACTGCCATGATTTTTACAGAATATTTGTGTGTATTTTTCATCCATTGATTCCATAATGATTTTTGAACACCTGCTGTTAGATAGATTGTGTCAGGTGCTGGAGATATGATGGCTAGACACTGACTCCCTATCTGTTAGGACTGATGAAAGTGAAAGTGAAGTCGCTCAGTCGTGTCCGATGCGACCCCATGGACACTAAGCTCCTCTGTCCATGGGATTTTCTTGGCAAGAGTACTGGAGTGGGTTGCCTTTTCCTTCTCCAGGGAACTTCCCTACCCAGGGATCGAACCCAGGTCTCCCACATTGTAGATAGATGCTTTACCGTCTGAGCCACCAGGTTGATAGTACCTATGTAAATGTTTGATATTGTTTGACTGTGATTGGATTCAACACAAAGTATTCAGGATACCCAGACAAAAGTCAAATACTTCCCTTTTGAAGGGGGCAGGAAAAGAGGGCAGCTGAGTTGAAATTTCAAGTTTGAGAGTTAGCTAAGTGAAATTTGGGAACAGGGTGAAGAAGAAAGATGGGTGTTTTAGCAAGAGGTTAACATTTTTCAAAGCAAGGATAGGAGCCAGTGTTGGGGATGAGCTCACGCAGGGGGCATCTGGCAGTGTCTGGAGACATTTTGGATTGTTATGACTTTGGGAGGGTTGGGGATTGTCAGGCTACAGACATCGAGTGGGTAGAGGCCAGGGAGGCTGTTCAACCCCTACAGTTCACTGGACAGCCCCCACAGCAAGGAGTCATCAGCCTAAAATATTACTGGTGCTGAAGTTGAGAAACCCTCATATAAGTGAAACTGATATATTTTGGAAATGCAGTAAAAATAGGATATTAGAGCTCGGGAAGATGAATCCAGAGCCAGAAAATGAAGGGCCTTATATGCCATGTTGAGGAGTTCACACTTTTTTTCTTGACTTGACCAGAAGGAATGAATTTTAGGCCTAGTGAGTGTGATTAGATTTGCATTTTAGAAAGGTTTTTTTTTTTTTGGTGAATGTATCAAGGACTAGCATGAGGTGAAGGAGGTAAGCCTGGAGGCAGGAAGTCTAGAATGTTCCAGGACTGGAAGACACAGGGAAGAGGAGCTAGAAAGATGCTAGAGAGTTCTGCAGGATATCAGAGCTTGCTTATCAGATGTTGCTCACTTTTCTGACCAGCTCTGGAGACTTCTGTAGTGTGTTCAGAGGGCCATGTTTTCTCATAATTAAGAAGTTATACCACTGCAGTATATTTCCAAAATAATCTTTTCCCATATAAACTCTAAACTATCTGGCATGGCCTCCAAAGCCACCCTTTGAAGGAACTGATGATGCAGTGACGGGTGATTCTCGGGTCCAGGTGGGCTCTTGCTGCTCTGTCCCCTAAGTTTCTATGTCAGGGTCACAGGCACCACTGTTGCAACGCCTCACTCGGTCAGGCAGCAGGAGCCAGAATGGGAGAGAAGAATCATAGGGAATAAGGGAGCTTTTTTTTTTTGTCCACAGTGATCCTTGTTAGTAAAAAAGTGAGTTGAAAAACCAGTTCTACCTAAAAGAAGTTTAGCAGAGCCAACTGAAGATTGGGTACTAAGTTGTCTGAGCAGTGGACAGGTAGCTTTTGAGGTATTTAGCTCTCAATTCTAATGTACAGGGGCCACAGGTTTTCTCTAGCCACTTCTTCCTTGAGGACTAAAAGGCACACCAGACAAAACATGATAAAGCCTGCGTCTTTTTCTCTTTTAGTTCATGATAACTGCATGCATTGAGGAAGTTAAGCATCATAATTCAGAGCATCTCCCACCTAGTACTGAATGATTTTAAGAATTTCCCTCCTGATTTAAAAGAAAAAAGTGGAGCCGAAGTTTGCTTCTAGAAATGTTCAGCAGAAAATGTGATGGTATCTTCCAAGGTGACTGTGACTAAAACAGGCAAAACTCCAAGATTTCACTAGTTGAATTCTTCAAATAGTAGGAAATGTGGAAAGAAAAAAACACTGTAGCTAAAAAGTCAGGAGATACTTGATAGAGACAGTCTATGAGAACAGAAATTAAACTACTGCTGCAAATAGAAGTTTTTGGTATTTATGAAAATGATAACACATAGTTTTTAATACACATAATTTCCTTCAAAGAAAACCTATTATCTTTAAATTAGGTTTAAAAAAAATTAAGACTAGCTTGTAAAGATATTATCATCATCCTCATTATGATATTCCTAACATCTTCAGGTGCTTACTAATGGCTTTACATTCATAGTTGTACTTAATCCTCACAAAAATGATGAGATAGAGAGTTTTATGACTCCCATATTACAGATGCAGAAACTGAGGATCTCAGAGCTTAGGTACTGTGCCCAGGTGCAGAGCTGTAATTTGACGGGTGACTCTGTCTTACTCTAGAGCCCATGTCACATTTCCCGTTTTCCTTGTCACTGAATGATTAGACTAAAAAGCACTTCAGGAGTGGAAAGCTGGAATCTCATTCAGCCAATAGCTTATTAACATTTCATTTGTAGCTGTAAATATACAATTACTCTGCAGACTAATACACGTGTATAGTAAAGAATTATGTACATAAATTTAAATTATAAACAGTCTGAAAATTATGTTCACACAAATGTTTTCAGATGAAATATTTTCTTCAGACATAGCATGGAATTGGGTAGAGAGTCTCTTTTTAAAAACCACTTTATTGAAGCATGATTGACATGTAGAAAGCTGTACGTATTTATTGTATACAATCGAGGCATTTGGGAATAAGTATATACCCATCATACTATCAAGGCCCTGGACATACTTGTCTCCTCTCAGAGTTTCCTCATGCCCTCTTTACAATTAGTAATTTTTTTGTGATAAGACACAACATAAGATCTACCAATTTTAAGTATATGATACAGTTATTATTAGACATAGGGTGAACAGCTCTTGGGGTTGTCATAGACAGTGGGATTAATAGGCAGCGCTGATGTGAGACATGTAGGCTCTCAAAGGTCTCTAACCTGGGAAAGAGTAAAGCACTGCTTTTGAGATCTAAGTTGAAATAATATCAAATAAACAGATGAAAGGTAGAAAAGTTGCATAACATAATGCAGTCTTCTAATGTCCTGGCCCTAGTGTATGGAACACTCTGGATCTACAAAGGTCAGATCTTGGTCAGATCTTATCCCTTAGGGATAATGTGGTCTGTGTCACGAAGTGCTTTGGAGAGGATGACCAGAAATGTGTTTCTAATTCCAAATGAGTCAGGCAGGCAGATACAGTGACTTGGAGTTGATTATTTTATAAAGAGAAAAGGACCAGGAGGAAGGAATATAGCAGTAATTTAGACTCCAGGGATTAAAGAAGGAATTTTTATTCTTGGCTCTCTCTATAAGTTTCTTGGTATGCTTGTTTTCCCTCAGTTTCAAACTCTCCTAGGTTTGGATTTGCTTTTGTTCTGATTTTCAGACTCAGGGCCTCTTTTCAGATCTGTAAAACCAGGTGGTATGCAGCAGACACCGTTGTGTCCCCTAAATTAATGGACACATCAGATCTCCCCTGGTGTCTTGGTGTCTTGTTTTATGCTGCCCACCCAAGAGGGTTGTGGTGCAGGAGTTCCAGAACCTGATGAGCTGAGGGATTTTATGAAATTTAAAAGTAATCAAATTATTGATCCTTAAGACTTATTTTTGGTCCTGAAGCAACTGCTCATTAGCTCATTCTAACAGTGAGGAGTACTGTGCCTGAGACTGCGTTAGACTCTCCTGATTTTTGGTTCTGTTTAAGTGCTTTAAAATGGAGTGAAGATACGAGGTTCCATCATTATTCATCTTTCTGGAGCAACAGAGCTCTGCTTAAATCTGTGTGACTTTGAAAGTTATTTAATAAGTTTAAGTTATTTAATTGTGCTTAGAGTTGGAATGATGGTAGCCTGGTAATCTCACAGGACTTGGGTCCTATTGCAGTCACCTCATGAACAAGGCAGTTAAGTTTAGTTTTTTGTTTTTGTGTTTCCTTACATATTTTATTTATTTTACTTTGGACATGTGACCCTGGAGATTTTGCCCCAGATGATTGGATTTGGCTTAGAGTTAGAGCTCCCCACAGCAAGAACACCATATTGATGGCAGCTAGTCAACTGGATCAGATATTGTGTATTTGGTAGGTTTGAGTGTAACAAGCAGAGAGGATCAAAGCCAGGAGACAGACTCAGAAACATTTTTAGAAAAAGATGGAAGGCAGAAGCTACAAGGCAAGGAAAGCTATGAATAAACAAAAGCAGGAGGTTAAATGAGAGAACAGTGTCTCTGTTAGAAGACCCCTGTGCCCTTGGCCACATCTCTGGGCATGGGAGCCAGAGCAGGAAGGACAGAGACTCCAGCCATGTGAGTATATTTATTTGTGAACCCGTGGACTGCCAGCACTTGTACTTGGCACCGGGTCCTGTGACAGTAAACCCCTCCTTCTCTGTTCAGCCCCAGGCTGCACCATGGCCCAATGGCCTGTGCCTCCGGCCTGCTTCCCACCTCACCCTCCTCACGGCTGCCAGTCTCCCACAACCCATGCCATAGGATTCATCAAAACAGTGTTCAAGTAAACATCACACCGTAATACAAGTGGGTTCTCAATGAAAAGGCACAATCACAGCACATGTTCCCATTTTACTCCAGCGTGATGCAGTGGCCCATAGCATATGTCAGCTTATCTCTGCCCCCCTATAACCCTAACAGGGAGTAGATAGAGAACAGTGGTAGGGGCAGACAAGATAAAAGCAGAGGTGGGACATCACAGAGTCATGAGAGTAGCGGGGGAGAGGTCTGTGTGTGAGAGCTGCTGAAGGCCTGCCCATTGTGGCTGGGCCGGACTTGGTTGGCAGCTATTGATATCAGTTCTTGACTAGGACCCGGATGGCCACCTTCACTTGTCATCACCACGTTGTATCCTCACAGCCACCTGGAGCTAAGTATGTACTTTCAGGTTGTAAGAAACAGAGGCATGTTCATGTTCCTTGGGTGATGGAAGTTTCTTTTGTCAGTATAAGCAAGTTTGTTGATATGGTACCTAGGCTGTAAAATTTCACTGGGGAGGCTTGTCCTGGGCAAGCAAATCTCTGTTGTTATTTAGTCGCAAAGTTGTATGCAAATCTTTGTGACCTCATAGACTGTAGGCCACCAGGCTCCTCTGTCCATGAGATTTCCCAGGCAAGAATACTGGAGTGGGTGGCCATTTCCTTTTCCAGGGGATCTTCCCAACCCAGGGATCAAGCCCATGTCTCCTGCATTGGCAGGTGAATTCTCTACCACAGAGCCACCAGGGAACCCAAGAAATCTCTAATAGGATGTTAGGGCCTTGATTTAATATATGTATATTCTAGATTTGTATTTGGAAAATTCCAGATCTATGTCTATAATGAGATACAGAAATATCAATATGTGTATATGTGCATGCATACATATATACACATATATATGTAAATTCAGGATTTAAGGAAGCTCAAAAGATAACAAGTGCACGTGTTTGAAAAGTATTCTGTTAATAAGGTGAGGGATAGATAGTGGGAGTCATAAAGACTAAATTCACCTAGCTTCCACATTTTTAAGAAAGATGCAAAAGCAATGAAGGCGACAGGTGTTCTCAGGTTCCACATGTTTACTCAAGGAGGAATTGAAAACCCAAATATGGCTTAGAAAATATAATGAAAATTTCAGTAAAAAGCCTTTATCTTTTTTCCTGAAGTTTCAAATGAAATTTGACCCACCTGTATCAGCAGTTTTTAAAATCCTTGAAAGTTGACATGTACGTTGTAAGTGCAAGAGAATTTTTTTTTCAGATGTATTTTCTTTCTCCTCATAGATGCTTTGTTTTTATTGGATACTGTTTTGCTTGTTCATGTAAAATGAATGTTTGTCCTGGAAATCTTAGATTGTAATAATAATCATAATGAGAAATTTGATAGTGTTTGAGATGTATAGAAGCTGATAACATTTTTCTGTAGGTCTAAAAATTGAGCTACAAACAATGAAATAATAGGCAGAAATAAAGTTTTTTTTTTTTAATGCGTTCTGTATTTTCCAGTTAAAAATACACCTATTTGAAATTCTGAAAAAATATAGGGTAAACTTTTTCAACTTCTGGACCCAAAGGTAACCACTCTTGGTTTTTCTTTTTTTTTCTTCTATCCTTTTTTAAATGAAAAGTTGAGGGTTTTGTGAGAACTTCTCATCTTACCAAGCTTTTAAGTTTTAGTTTTTGTCCTACTCTTTTATCCTTACATTTCTATCTGACAGTGATTAAGAGTTTAGAATAGACAAACAGATTTACACTCAAATTCAACCTCTGCCCCTCAATAGCTATGATATATCAGGGAGTTAACTCAATTTTGTCAGCTGTAAAATAGGAGTGATAGTAAAATAATCACATCAGAAATAAGGTATGTAAAGCTCTTGGCAGAAATGAGTGTGTGATATATTTTTAACTGTTAACTTGTTAAAAACTCTCCTTAATTGTATTTATTCCATCAAGCAGTGGATGCTTAAAGGTTTGTGTTTGTAAATCTTTTGGACATTTATACTATTTACAGCTTTTCACTATGATAAATAATTCATCTTTGCATATAAATTAACTGTCATTCAGTTTTAAGAAACTTAAGAAAAAAGGAATATCACACTCAAAGAATAAACAATTTCAGTCTTTTAAATATATGTCTAAATTGTTTTCTAAAATAGCTGCAGAACATATATTTCCACCAGAGACGTTCCCTGCTAAAACTGGGTTTTCAGATATTTCTTGACTTAAAAAGTGAAACTGTATCTGTTTTAATTTGAATTTCTTTATTCTTGTAGTGAAATTAGACATTTGTTTGTTTTTAACTTAATCTTTTTTGTAAATAATGTTTATTTTGTGAATTAACTGTCAAGTTGGGTCTTATAATTTTTCTGTGATTTTTAAGTATTCTGTCTGACTACATGGAGATGTTGTCCTCTGATTTTAATTTTTATAAAACAATTTTTTTCAAGCAAATTTCATTTATTCTGTTACATTTAAACTCATAAAATCCTCTCCCACGATGCCCACAGTACACTGTATGTTTACTTTCTGTTTCAGGTGGCTTTTGCTCTTTAGGCACAAGTTAGACTTAGTTTCCTTTATAATTACCGTTACATATGATAGTCTGTAAGTGCCAGCAGTTTACTGACTGTGAACTAATTTCTAGTTTCATAAAATTGTATTTCTCTGCTTAAAGTAAATTGAGACTTATGTTTTCTTTAAACTGTTTAGGAGTAATGCCTATTAAAATTGCCTTCAGTGCCATTTAAAATTCTTCCTGAAGTTGTGTGAAAATTATCCCGAAAGCATGTGAAAATTGCCAAGATACAGCAAGCCATAAAACAAAATGCCTCAACTTTCCTCTTCTTCTTTTTAGAATTTCATAGAATCTTCAATCACACTGTTTGACTCTGATCTGGAAAGTGGGAAGTTTATTGACATTACAAATCAGGAAATTTCTGACTTAGGAGAAATTGGCTTTGGCAGTGAAACAAGGTCCATTCATGTTAAAAGTGGCGTGTAAGTTGACTCCTAAGAATCATGAGCTTCTTTGGTGTTTAAATTGTTGGTTGCTCAATTCTGTGTCACCTCTGTTCTTTTTCTTTTTTATCCTACTTAGATGGGTTGCCTACCAGCAGAAGTTCTTCTGTGGAGAACAGTACATTTTAGAGAAAGGGAAATACAAGTGCTTTTTTGACTGGGGAGGATCAAATAATACAATCATGTCAATACGACCCATCCAGTTGGTAAGTTAAATATGAACATAGCCAGTGCCAGTGGCATGTAATGGCATACAGTTGATGTGTGGAACGGGCTTTAAAAAAGTGAGACTGTTGGATTATGTTGTTATGTATCTACAGAGAAAATGAAACAGCATATGAATTTCTGTAGACTCCATAGACAGCTAGTAGGTAGTATTAGCACCTCCATGATTAGGAACTCTGGTCATTTGATCAGTTCATTCATCCAGTAGCATGTATTTAGTGCCTTTGACATGTCAGACAGGACTGATCACTGGAGATAAAAGATGAATAAGCCTGCCCCAATGGGTCTCTGTGTCTCTTAGAGGAGACAGACAATTATTATGCTCTATTACTTACAGTATGACTAGTGAGAAAATGAAGTGTGTAGGCAGGTGTAAGCAGTGCTGAGGGACCAGGGAAAGGGAGCATGGAGAGCCTGGGGCTCTGGGGACCATGCCAGACTTCAAGAAGAGATGATTTGAGTGATGCCTTAGAGGATAAAAGCAACCTTTCCAGAAAAGGAAGTGGGGCAGAAAAGGCAGTTCAGAAAGAAGGAATCATCTCCACATGTGCAAAGTTACAAAGTTATGAAAGAGTGTGGCCAGTGTGGATAGTAACAAGCACTGCAGAACAGTAAGGGTACCCATGAGATAGTGATGGGAGAGAAGTGGTGAGAAGTTCAGGGTCTTTCTGATGGACAGTGGGGCACATTTTTCTTTTAGCTCAAAATGAATATTACTCAAAATGAATTAGTAATAAATATTAAGGTTATTATAAACTAATTTAGTAGATTATTTGAGGGTCCTTACCAGTTCAAAGAATCTAGTAAATTGGTCAGATCATATACTTTGTTTTCCAAAGGATATTTTCAGCACTTTCAAAGACAACTAAGAATATACGATTATAATTCTTAAAATGTTTTTATATATGTTTCAGGAACCACTTGGGATAAATGAGCCTCCACATTTGGTATGTTTAAAGATATTCTTAACTTATAATTGTTAAAAATTGCTTACTAAATATGTATACTCTTTCTCTCAAGTCTGTCTCTTTCCCTCAGATAACTTTTATGTGTCTGCATGGCAGGGCAGTTTATATTGTACTAGGAACCTGTGGGCACCAGTGTGCTCATCCTTGTTACTGATCACGTTGGCCTGGGTTTTTCTCCTACTAGAGCTTCAGCACTGACCACTTTGGGTTCATCTCAAACCTCTGCCATTCTTTCTTTCCTGTTGCCCATCCATTCTTCAACATCACATTCTTAATCAGCCTAGTATGTTACGCTGTCCTGTGGAGGAGCAAACTTACATGGAGAGATGGCATGCTTATTATGTAAATGTATCTCTAAACCCTAAGTCACAAATTTCTTAAAAGTGCTGGTAAAACTGCAACCCTGCTTCTTTATTTCTAGTATGTTAATGGTTTGAAGGATTGGGTGATACTCTGGTGCCTAATATTTGTTTATTATCCATTGAGAGCTAGAAATTGTGCTTACTTAGTGCTTCTAATAACTCTGTGAGGTCAGAATTTATTTCATTTATTCATGAGAAAAACCATGATTTAGAATTTAAGTGAGCATCGTTTCACACAGCTCGAGGTCACAAAAGAGGCACTTTTTGTATCTAATTCCAAGATTTTAATCAAAGAAAGACATATCTTGGTACAAGCAGTACAACCATATAAGAAAGGGGATAAAATACAGTGCTTCCTCTGTCTCATTTAAAATAACAAATTTAGAAAAATTTCTTCAAACAGCCAAAAAGAATGATTGGTTCTAAGTATTTGACATTTGCTAGTTTTACATAATGTTGAATCTTTTTCTCTGTGTACATTTTGCACATTCCTGTCAGTGTTTATATATCTCAAATCAGCTTAGTTTAAACCATATTTCTCTTCACAATGTTTTCAGGTTTTATTATTTTCTGATTAGCTCAGGCCTCTTGGGAACATTTCCTCTCTGAATATAACTCAGTTTCTGGAGACACTTCCTGCCAGATCTTTATTTTGAATCTTAGAAAACTCCAACCATGGACTTTCAAAGCACTTTTTTTTCCACATGAATCAATATAACATGAGTAGATAAAAGAGATAAAACTGGGATAATTCCAAGCTGCACATTCTCTGAGTTTTAAGTGCAAATAAAAAAATCATATTCTTTTAAGCTCTGTTTCTCTCCTTCCTCCATTCCCTTTTTTTTTTTTTTTTTTTTGTTTAATGAACTTCCTTGTTTGGGACAGATTGCTCAGAGGATTTTCTTTATAGTATTTCCAGTCCAACTTGAAGAAAAAGGAAGCAGCCACAAAAACCCAATGAAATTGGCACCGTTTATTTTCTGAATATGGTTCAACCACTGCCTTGTGAAATAAAGGTCCTGACAAGTGTATGACAGCTGGACATTTGGTAACAAGCAGACAAAGCCGCCTTATTTACCCAGTATCAAAGCTCTTATTATTTCCATTGGACCAGATTTTCAGAAAGTTTAGCTTGTTTTCATTTACCCAAATGAAAACAAGCGGATCTTGGCTGATAGTCTGGTTCCTTTCATTAACTATAAAGTTATTTTCTCCTTCACAAGTAGTTGTGATAGTCAGGTTGACAGTGGTAGAGGCTGTGTTTATATGGGGTAGTTATTTTTCTCTGTCTGAGGAATAAGAAGGAAGTTACATCTCCAGTTCAAGTAACAGGGAATTCTTAACATGCTGGTGATTTGAAAGTAAACCTCAAGTCACCTGAGAAGCAAAAAGCCAAAAAGTACATGTGTAGAGATTTACGCTAGTAAAAATACCATTGCCGATGTGGAAGCATAGGATGATGATGTATGTCTTATTTGAGACACAGAATACCTTCTTTTATTGAGAAGATTGTTTTTTACCTGTGACTGAAGGTCGATTCACCAGGTCTGATTGCCAGCTCACAATATATGATACAAGAACAGGATCATTATAGAGTTCTTCATAATTAGCAAATGGCATTTTATTTTTATTTTTCCCAGACCAAACAAAAATAGAATGTGAATTATGTTCATGATGTCTTCGTCTCTCTCTTTTCACAAGTCCTGAATATCTGCATTCTCACTAGATTAACTCATATAAAAGTGAATTCTGTTTCCAGTGAGATTGTATTCCAGGCCTCCATTCTCTAGAAATTCTGTTTTCTCCCCTATGACCCAGCTAGGGACCTTTCTTTTCTGGGATCTTCTTCAAGTCCATTTGCAGTATAGTTATAAGTTTGAATTTCTTTAAATATTGAGCCTCTGTTTCATTTTATACGTGATTCTAGCTCAGAAAAAGCAACTTGAGTATTTTCTTGTATTGGATAATTCAGCCAGATTGAATTCTCAAGAGATCACAGGCCCTTTAACAGCGGTGGTTACTGTTACCATGTATGGAAGATAAGAAAACAACAATTCTAGTCAAGTCAAATATTAGTAAGATTCAAGAGCAGTATAGGAAAACATTTGGAGGGGGGTGGTACTAAGACCAGATAGTTTTATTTATTCAAATGCTAAAATAATTTCTCTGAGAATACTCTGTCTTGTCTAAATGAAATGTTCTGCAGTCCATGGTGTTGCAGAGAGTCAGACATGGCTAGTGACTGAAGAACAATGAGAACAACATGACCAGATCCTTTTTATAGACTCCAGAGGCCAGAAATACTCAGGAAGTAGTACTTATCTAAGTAAAGAAAGCTCTGAGTAAACAGGGACGTAAAATCACTATAGAATATGCAGTTGATATGAGAAGTACATAGCACTGCAGTATGAGACAATGTGAAGTAATGGAAGAGTGGAAACAAAGCCTTTTTCTCTGTTTAACGTCCAGTACGTTTACTTGCAGGAAGTCCACAGGGCTGCAGAACATCTCATTGAGATAGGATAGAGTGTTCTCAGTTGAATTATTTTAGCATTGGAATAAATAAAACTACATTCAAAAATTATTCTGATATTATGAAATAAATTAACAAAGTACAACTTCCTTTGTTCAGTAATTAAGTTCTTGAAGTTTTAGTTTGTCATACTGAAGAACTATTACATTTGTTAATGTGTATTATAAATGAAAAATACATAGTAAAAGAGAAAGGATTTCTACAAAATTTTCATCATAAAGGGGTGATAATATCTGCTTCAAAGTGTAGTTCTAAAGAAGACATAAGACAGTATATGTGAAAAGGCACCTTGGAAACCGCTGATACACTGCTGCTTTTTTTCCTTCGTACACTTGCATCTGGAGCTGGTAGGCACGGAACCATGCTTACATGGCACGGAAGGATGGGTGTAATTAGAAACAACCCATTTCTTGTTCATCTGATTATTCATCTGTGTTCTATGCCACATATCCGAGTTGTTTTGTATATTTATTCTCCATTAACCCAAAAGGAAACCAAAATAGTGACTCATCCAGCTAGCTCTTCACAGGACTTATTTTTCACCAGGACACTGCCACTTAATTTCACCCAGTATGTGCTTAGTCACCAGTTGTGTCCGACTCTTTGCAACCCCATGAACAGTACCCCACCAGGCTCCTCTGTTCGTGGGATTCACTAGGCAAGAATACTGGAGTGGGTTGCCATTTCCTTCTCCAACCCAGTATAAAAAGCACAGATTAATTATTATAATTAGAAGTCACTGAGTTGGTTTCTGTGCGTCCATCCTCAGAACATTATTATGATGAGAATTATTCTATTCTGATGCATTTGTGAGGTAGTTAAAATGAGGTGTTACTTTTCTGGGGTTGGACACATCTTAAGTGAACCGTATCTCATTTAGGGGATAAAAATAAATTCAAATCAGTATTAAGTCCTTTTTTTTTTTTTTTGCTTTGCATAAAGAGTATTTTAACTATTTGAATCAAAACAATACTTTATGATAGACTCTGTGTGTGAGAGAGATAGAGACAGAAAATTTTAATGCTTCCGGGTGTAAAGACTAAGACTAAAAAGTAGAAGCAGTTATAACATATACTACCTGAAATATGATTAACGTGCATCATCAGTTGTCCAGGATTTGGCATTTTATGGCTTCATGGTAAAACATTGAAGTATAAGTCTTAACCTCAGCAATAGGAATATAATTAATTCAACAAACTGGGAATACATGCAGTGAATCAGACAGCCGTGATCCCTATTCTCACGTGCCTTTTCTGATTGTTATTGTGAATAAAGATAATATTTGCCTGTAGGAGAAATCACTCCACATTTTGAGGAGTTAAACATGATTTACTTTTTACCTTCACATTCTACAAACCTTTAAGTTAAAAAGCATCATCTGAAAAACCACCAACTGAAATCCTTATCAAGGAATCCAGGGCAGTTTGCCTGGACATGTAGAATTGTGCATATACAGGGAAGCATTCCAGAGGTCTGTATTGTCTTGGACTTGTTTTTGCCTTTTCCTACCAAAGGCCCGTGGTAGGAACTTGACAGATCATGCCTCCATAACGCTGGGAGTCCCTTGGTGTTTTAACACTCCAAATATAGGCTCGTTTCATGTTAGGAAATCATATTGTATAAGGGGGAGTGGGTTCTCAGCTTTCTGGCTTGGACTTGGCTTTGATATCAGACCAGGCAAGGTCAGAGCAGAATGAGATAGCCAAGAAACAGTTCCTCAGGGTTCAGAGACCATCCGTCTCTAAGAGGACCCTTGGGAAGATGAAGGAGGCGAACATCCACTGCTCAATGAAGCCTTGTTCTGGATGAAGCAGTGGCAGGAAAGAGGGTGGTGCTGCAGCTGCTTATTACGATGCATTCTCAGCTACAACACAGGCCTGTCAGTGCCGGGTGGATCTGTGGGCCGTGTTATTTCAAGGCTCCAGTGTATTATAAAATATTTATAGGCCTCATTAATTTTTTCTTACCTATTAGAGATCCAAGGCCACTGGCGTTGCACATTATTATATCTCTGGTCTAAAGGGAATTATAGTTGAGATTTCATGAATTTTCCTTGACATAAAGAAAAGAACTAAAGCAGAAATGTAGTTAATAGTTATATAAGGCTGTAAGCTGTGCGTTTAAGGTATTCTATCAGTAAACTGAAGCCTGTAAGCTGAAATACATGGCACAACCATCTTTCTTTCTTAACTATAAATCTTGCACTAATCCCATCATTATTATCTTCTCTGCCATCTGCTCCTGGGGCCTCACAGGCATCCTCATGCTCATTTATGGTCACGCGCTCGTGCTTTCTCCTTCTTCCTTTTATTAACTGTGAATCAAGAAGGCTTGGCGAGAGAAAAGCTGTAGCCACCCCTCATACCAATCCAAACTGCCTTCGTGTTTAGCACTAAATTGCTTCTTTTTTTTACACATGTTTTCTCATCACGGGATAATGATCACTTGATGAAATGGACAGGGACCAAATTTAGCAGAGGAGGGATTCTGATTTACTTCTACAGGTAGATTTGTTTTCTGGGCCTCTGTGCCCAGAATCTGGTGGTTTGAAATGATAAATAAATTGTGACATTTCTGACAAACACATAAGAAAAAAAAAAATGAGTTTAAAGAGAATGTCTTCCTTCACACGGATTCCTTGTTAATAAATAAAACATGAGTCTAGTATTTTGCTGAATTTTTATAAGTACATAAGACTAAAATGTTTTCATTTGCTTCTGTGATGATATCAAACAGCTGTTCTCTGTTTTGTTGTGTTGCTCTTGTAGCTCAAAGCTTTCAGTAAACCAGGGTTCCAAGGTGAATGTATCGATTTCACAAAAGAAGTTTTGGACTTGACTTCATCATTCATGCCATGTTCTTTTAAAGTTCTTCGGGGTTGGTAAGTATGCCTATCAGCTGATCTCTGCTGCTGTTAAATAAGTGAATTTCTTTTAAATTTATACAAATCTGACTTTCTCTTTTGAGTACTCAGTGAAAGAAAAAATTTTAATCATTTTAATTTTCCTTCACATGGATTCCTTGTTAATAAATAAAACATGAGTCTAGTATTTTGCTGAATTTTTATAAGTCAATTGCTAATTAGCCTATGCGAACTTGGCCCAGCTTGTGTTACGAGCCATTGTGAAAGAGAATGCTAATTAGCCAACTCTGAGACTATTTTGCTGAATTGTTTTTCCTCATTGTTATCTTAGATTATTCCCTAACTATTTTGCATATTTATATTGTGTGTTTACTGAGTAGTATAATAGAAAGCTATAAAAAGCATTTTTGTCCAGATAAGACATATTACTCGTAAATTAAAAACAAAAAACTTTGCATTTGAAGTATCCGTTGTCCCCATTTCACAGTTGAAAATCCCTGATTCAGAGTTAGTTTCCCAAGGTCACATATCACATGTCAGGGATTGCTTTGGCTGTGTTTTTGTTGTTGTTGTTTTAATTCTATGTCCTTCCAACTGTGGTAGCACACCGGACCTTTCTTACATGTATATGAGACTATATGTGATTCTCAATTTATATTCTAACATATATTCTCTATGTATCATTTTTTTATTGTGGTACACTATATATAACATGAAATTTACCATTTTAGCCATTTTGAAGTGTGTATGTCTTTACAGTAGCATCTCTATCAGACATCTACCTAATAACTCATCAAAGTCCCTTCTTCCTTCAGGATATCTTGGACTCATCAGTTCTCCTCCTTTTCTCTTGAACCGGTAGAGACAAGAGTCCTGTTTACCATTTGAGGAATTTCAGTCTCCTACTGAGACACACTCTATCTAGTGTTGTCTTATTTCCAGTGTTTACCACAAACCAATCAAAGCCCATTTATTTGTCCCAAAGTCCAGGTTAATATTTTTATTCCTCTTCTTTAAATTCCACAGTCATTCTCTGATACCAGTCAGATCGAGATGAGGATTGATCTGAACCTTTCCAGGATTTACCATCCAAAAAAAAAAAAAAAGAAAGTGTCACTTTCTGTATACAAGCTCCATTCTATCCACATACTAGCCCCCTTTCCTGCTGTCTCTAGGCATTTACTCAGCTGTGTGTTTTCTTCCTTATGCCTCTGTACCAAGGGTCAGCAAGCTTTTTCTGCAGAGGACTAGGTAGTAGATATTTTTAGCCTCCTGGGCCATAGAGGCTCTGTCCCAGCTACTCAGCACTGTAGCACAGAAACAGGCACCAGCAATGCATAAACAAGTAGGATGTGTTCCAGTGAAACTCTGTTCATGGATGTTGAGCTTTGAATTGTATATATCATTCACATGTCATAAAATCTTTAATTTTTTGTTAAAACCATTTAAAAATGCAGAAGCCAGTCTAAGCTTGTGAGCTATTGGAAAACTGGCAGTGGAATGGATTTGGCCCACATGCTGTAGTTTACAGCTCTGCATCAAAGTGTCAAGTCAGTTTATTTCTCTCCCTTGGTTCTTGTCTGGCTGCAACAAAAATTTGGAACAAGGGACTAAAGGGTTTAAAACAGCAGACAAATTGCAGCTCAGTTCAGCTCAAGCAGACAGATCTTTTATTAGACAGACATTCCCAAGACGTGGAAGCAGGCCCACACCAAAGGAGTCGTCTCCTGATTCTTCTTGGCTTCTGCCTTTGTATAGTTCCATCTTCTCCTTTTCGTTGTGCCCTGTGAAAAGAGGGCTTGTACCCACCACCAATCAATGAAAGGGAATGCAAATGAGCAAACACTTAGGGCCAATTGACAGTTGCAATTTGTGTATGTCTTCCCATAATTTAATCTGTTATAGTCAGTTGTATTTATGTGTAGAATATTTATGAACCCTTAATGGGCTCCTGGCTGCCTGAGGGTACTTGGGGAAGCCCCTGTGATTAGTTTGTATCTACTGTGTGCCCTGGACACATGTGCAAGAGTTGGAAAAATCTCTCTGGTTATTTCCTAGCATGTCTGTGAACTCTCCTGGGGTGTCTGGGATACTGTTTAGAGTTCAGTTGGCTAGGCCCATCCCTCTTTGCTCATACCTAACTTCCTACCTAACAAAAATGTGTAGGTTTCAAGTGGATCTTGTCAGTGGATGTTACTTGGTTGGCCTACATGCTATGTTTAAGAAGTTTTTTCATATCATTGCTAAGATTTAGGATATTTTCCAGAAGAAACTATTTTTCACCTTCTGCTAAAAAAATCAGAAGATTTGGAAAATGAGGGAACATTCACTTTTGTTGATAATTATTAATAACTGGCATCAAGTATAGGCGTGTGTGCTCCCCAGTGTACCATAGGATATATTGGCAGGTTTTTTTTTTTTCACCTGGTACACTGCTCATTTATATTTACCTACCTGGCCTCCTGCAGGTGTGTAAGTTTGTGAACCTTGCTTAGTACTTACCTGCATATATATTTTTAAGGTTCAGTCCATCTTCATTCTCTCTGTTAACCTTCTCATCTAACTCTAAGTTAGTCTTTTTCCCATTCTGATTTCCAGTGATTCTCACTACTTTGAACCTCTTTGGATGTTACTGTGTTTATACTTACTTCCAAGAGGATGTGAAAGTTTTTTCAATATGAAAACACATCAAGTAGGACACAGCTGAATAGATTAGCTGCAGTTCTTCAGTGAGAAATCTATATACCAAGGGCCTGAAATAATTTTGTTCCTAGTAGTCGATTCTGAGTTTCTAAGATAAATGAAAGTATTTTGCAAGGTAAGTTTGAATTTTGTGATAAAGCACTGAAGTTTTGGATTCTTTTTTTCCCCCTTTGAGGCAAATATATTTTCCTGACACTGAAGTCTAGGATAGATTCGTCATGAGTATTGCTTCATGTTAGAAATGTTATTTACTTACAAATATATATTATATATATATATATAGTGTATGTGTGTATATATATATATGTATAATTTATGTATACATTTGTCCCTTGGTATCTGTGAGGAATTGGTTTCAGAAACCCCCACATATACCAGAATCCATGGATGCTCAAGTGCCTTATGTAAAGTAGCTTAGTATAGTCAGGCCTTCATATCTGTAGGTAGGAAACCAGTAGATATGGAGGGCTATCTACATACAAAATGTACATTTTACTTATATATTTTATTTATATTTATGTGTGATTTATTAAACAATAGTTTTAATAAGAGGATACAGGAACTATGGTGATTGCTTATGATTGCAAATGCTTTAGAGATCTGGATTTGAGCCCAGGTCACCACTTCCTAGCTATGTAATCTTAAACAAATGGGACCATTTCTCTGAACCTCAGTTTCCTCCTCTGTATGTTAGTCACTCTGTGGTGTCCGACTCTTTGTGACCCCATGGATTGTAGCCCACCAAGCTCCTCTGTCCACAGAATCCTCCTCTGTAACTGGGATAATAACAGTACGTACCTCAAAGGATTCTATTTATAAGAACTAAATAAAGCATGTAAGGGCTTAGCTGCATGCCCAACACATTGAAATTTTGTCGTAAATATTGGCTATAAAATGCTAATTACAGAGACCTCCCTTGCATTCCAGTGGTTAAGTCGTCACCTCCTAATACAGGGATGTGGGTTTGATCCCTGGTCAGGAAGCTAAGATCCCACATATCTCATTGCCAAAAAACCAAAACGTGAAACAGAAGCAATATTGTACCAAAGTCAATAATTTTAAAAAGTGGACCACATTAAAAAAAATCTTAAAAAATAAAATGCTTATCACACAGGAGACGTGGCAAATTGTGTTATGGAGCATCTCTGTGGATATCTGACGTTCACCTTGTTTAGCTATACTACAGTTCTGGTGATCTTAAAATATAGGGCTAGAAGTGAAACTCACCAAAGCTAAAGTAGTAACAGTCAATATAATTTCTCCCTTGGGCTCCTTCTTGCCAAAATGCCATGTTTTAACGAAAATTTTGATGAGTGCCCTACTGAAGAGAATTTGCTGTGGAAGATTCTAAAGGATTCATTTCCTTTTAAAAATCTCTGCTAGCTATCAGCTGTGTAGATGACAGGTTTTAAATATTTGTGTGTGATTTTAGGAGTCTAGCTTCTAACTCAGCCTAGACTGAAAGCAAGCTCATTATTAAATAAGGGTAAAATTTTTATTCTCTCAAAAAGAACTTCTAATCTGTTGAAGCACTTAATAACTACTGTAATTTAACCCCAGGTTTTTATACTTGAAAGCACCAAATTAAGTTAATGGTTAGCTTACAGCACATATCTTAACATCTATTCTCAGCTGTCATTTAATAGTTAGGGGAATCTTGGGCAAATCATCTAACTTTTTTAATCCTTAGTTGTGTTGTCTATAAAAGTAAGGACATGTTTCTCCCTCATAAATTAATGAGTACACAGTAAAAGAACACATGTGGAGTACCCAGTGTGGCACGTGGTAAGCAGTCAATAAGTGATAGTGGTAGCTTTTTTTTTTTTAATCGACTTGGAATATTTGCTGCTGATCAGCACCAGGACTTTTATATCCTCCTCCTAGCCTGTTTCCCTCTGCATTGATAGAGTCCAGCTGCCAGCTGATACAGTTTCACTCAAAGTTTCCCTGCTTGTTTTTTCAGCTGGCTCCTGTATTACCAAGAGGGTGTTTCCACTAATCAGTGTGTGTTAGAAGAAGGCCTCTATGCTGACCTTACTTCCTGTGGCTGCCCAACATCTAGAGTGAAATCCCTGAAGCCCATTGACTATGTAAGTACTTTGCTAAATGCATATTTATAAGATGTTTTCTGGTCCTGTTTAATTACCATGAATGAGAATGTGAAGTTGGAAGACATGCTACAAGGGAAAAATATAAAAATTTAAGTAACTTGCTTGTAGATTATAAGATGAGATTTACTCATGAAATCCAACTAATGTAAGTTTGGTACTTTTCTTCCTTTTTTTTTTTTTTTTGAGTAGAATGCAAAACTTAGAAAGCCGACTAATATAGCCTTAAGATTAAATGACTACTTTAACCACTCTGGGTGACATTGACAAGGTTACTTCGTTTCCTCATCTATAAAAGATAATAGTATCAAGTTGGCCAAAATGTTTGTTTGGGTTTTTCTGAAGGATGCTATGGGAAAAACCGTAACAAACTTTTTGGCCAACCCAATATTTTATATGGTCACTAGGATATTAAATGTGATGGTGCTTATAAAAAGCCTACCATTTGGTAAGCACTCAATAAGTATTAGCTAAGAGTATCATGGTTATAACTTTTAAAGCTAATAACCTGATCATTTCATCATTCTGTTAGATAAGTCACATGACAGCTTGTTGGCTACCTAGGTTTGCAGTGTTACTTTTAAGGCATGGACCTCCATTGGTATTGATTTCAAACCTTGTTTTGGGGAACTAGGGCTTTCCTGCCTAGTGTGTGCAGAATTACCTGGGCCACCTTGGAGGGCTACATTTATAGAATAAGTGGTTTCTCCTTTCTGTCATATTTACTCAGAATTTTAAGTGTTAGAAAAGCAGGATGACTACTTCGGGACATTCATTCTGTGTTCCTGGTTAGTGCTGCTGTCTTTGCAGAGGAAGTGGTGAAGATCTGGAATATTTTCAAGGTGTCCAGCTGATTCCCTGAGAGCATTTGGTCAAAGCTAAGATTCATGCAGTGATGACTAGAAACCCTCCATGGTGATGGTAGTGACTCAGACCTTTAATCAGAGCTAACTCCAGGAATGATGATCCTACTCAGGATCCTGATCCCAGCCTCAACAGCATCATCTTCTTTCACAGGGCATTCCTGGAGAGAATATTTGTGGTATCAGGCTAAGAATAGAGTCTTGGCAGAGGTACAGGAATAAAAATAGAGTCCCGATCTCTCTCAGTGGCCCTTAGACACCAACTCAGAAAGACTTAAGTGGCTACTGATGCTTCTTGTTTATTGCAGGAGAACTGGTTTAAAAAAAAAAAAAGAAGAAGAAGAATGTGTTTTGGTGAGTCTAAGTATTGATAAGGCTGAAAAAAGCTTTGGAAAGTAGTCTGCATTTACTGGGAAAGGAACTTTATTAGCATATTTTAGTCATCAAACTAGCAGACAGATGCTCAGATGCTTCAAATGAATGGAATTACTATTTTTCTTTGAGGAGTCACATTTCTTAATTCTCATTTCCACATTCATGAAGTCAAACATGAAAAAATTAGGAGCAAAAACATAGAGAATGTTTCTGTGTAAATTGAAATGTGCTGTTGCATGTCCCTGGTTTGGTCCTGTGGGATACAGCAGTGTTGGTGAAGGTGCCCCTTGCAGAGAACTTGTGAGCTATAGCTGCTTCACTCCAAGAACTGATTCAAGGGTATATTCAGTTCATGTAAAGAGAACATTAACCTTTCTTAATGCCTTTACCAGATATGTTTTGAATCTTTGAAAAGTCTTTTTTTTTTTGTCTGCATTTTTGAATCATTGTGTGTACTGTATTTTTCAATGGATTAATTTTTGGCTTTTGGGTCTCCATTGCTGCGCAGCTTTCTCTAATTGAGATAAGCAGAGGCGAGTCTCCAGGTGCAGTGCTCAGGCTTCTCACTGCAGCGGCTTGTCTTGCTGTGGAGCACAGGTTCGAGGGCATGCAGGTTTCTGTAGCTGTGGCTCGTGTGGGCTCTGGAGCACTGCCTCAACAGTTGTGGTCGATGAGCTTAGCTGCCCCTCGACGTGTGGAGTCTTCCCAGACAGGGGTCAAACCGTTGTCCCCTGCATTGGCAGGCACGTTTCTAACCACTGGACCACCCAGGAAGTCCTGAAAGGGCTTTGTTCAAGACATGTTCAGGCAGTAGGTTTAGTAGTGAAATGTGAGGTTGGGCATTGCAGCAAAGACCTGCAAATTGACCAGGAGTCAGCCTCAACAGGTAACATTTCCTTGGTGATGTCAACCATGCTTCACCCTGGTAGCCCTGAAACCCTAAGTTGATCAGACCTAGGAGACTGACAGGTAAACCAGAAGGCCAACCTGGTGATTTGTAGTTGTTGTTCAGTCACTCAGTCGTGTCCAACTCTTTGTGACCCCATGGACTGCAGCACGTCAGTCTTCCCTGTCTTTCACCCTCCTCCAGAGCTTGCTCAAACTCATGTCCATTGAGTCAGTGATGCAATCCACCATCTCGTCCTCTGTCGTTCCCTTCTCCTCCTGCCTTCAGTTTTTCCTAGCATTAGGGTCTTTTCTAATGAGTTGGCTGTTTGCGTCAGGTGGCTAAAGTAGTAGAGCTTCAGCTTTAGCATCAGTCCTTCCAGTGCATATTCAGGACTGATTTCCTTTAGGATTGACTGATTTGATCTCCTTGCTGTCAAAGGGGCTCTCAAGAATCTTCTCCAGCACCACAGTTCAAAACCATTAATTCTTTGGCACTCAGCTTTCTTTATAGCCCGATTCTCACATCCATAGACTACTGGAAAAACCATAGCTTTGACTTGATGGACTTTTGTCGGCAAAGCAATGTCTCTGCTTTTTAATATGCTGTCTAGGTTGGTCATAGCTTTAGGTAGATTCTAATGATTGAAATACTTGGGAATTCTGCCCTGAGCAATTTTCTGCTTTTTTGGAAGAACCCAGGAAATGGAATTAGTCATCAGAAGATTTGGGTAAAATGAGGTAAATGTCTTTAATGAGTAGTTTACCTGAGCTAGCTAACATGACCCACAGAACATGACTCCTCTCCTAGTTGTTTGCATTCTCCAGACTCTGTGTATCCTTCCTTTGGAAAATTTTAGATGCACTTTATCTATCCTGCTTTTCTGATTACTTTCACAGCCCCTCTCTCCGTGCTATGTTCCTACTTAGGTATTGATATGCCTTTTTGTATATATTGGTTAATATTGCTGCCTATGCCACAATCAGTGCGATTCTGGATTCATTTTGGGAAGTGTTACATCCAGTTGAGTTGACTTTAGGATTGACTGATTTGATCTCTTTGCAGTCCAATACATATATATGAGCTCGTGATTTGATTTTGCTTTTATTAGTTAAAACTGCAGAGTTTTATGAGGGTGCTGCTTGTAGTTGGCATTCCCAGACATGCTGTGACTTAGTGCTCAAGTGTCATAATAGTATGATATTGAAGAATCCTAATACTTCATATAAGATCAGTATGTCTTGCAATTGACAGTTTGCTCCAGGCTGAATTTTATCTGTGCAGACATATGTTACCTTCTAGAGGCCCATGAATGCATAATTTTCATTCATTTTACAGTGAAAGAAGCTGTGAGCATCGAGTTCTGCTTTTCACTAGTGTGACCTTGTACAAATCACTTATTTTGACCTCAGTTAACTCACCTGTAAAGAAACTGTTAGAACAGGTATTTTTTAAATCTTTGACAGCCTCCAGTTCAACAGAATAAATATCTAGGGCATATTTCTAACTGGATATGAAAAACATTGTGTCCAGCCTTAGGATTCACATGGTCTAAGGGAATAAGATGGTATGTTAGTTTTCAATAAGGTTATGCCATATAACTGGGTTGGGAAGATGACCCAGAGTAGTAAATGGCAACCCACTCCAGTATTCTTGCCTGGAAAATTCCACAGACAGGGGAGCCTGGCAGGCTACAGTCCCTAGGGTCACAAAGAGTCGGACATGACTGAGGATACACAATAGCAAAAACAATGCCATGTAACAGTCCCCAAAACAGTTGATGAGGAGCTAAGAGGTGGATGGGGAACTTAAGTAAACTGTTTTAATTGTTGGTCTAGTAGTGTGTGAGGTAACCTGCTCTTGTTTTGTTTCCATGGGAGCAGCAGTCTTCTCATTACTACTTCTTTAGTGTCTCCATGGTGGCCTGGCATGGAAGTTGGCCTCCTTTGAAGTATAAGCCAATCCTGGCAGCTACAAACAGGCAAAGCAAACGAAACATTGCAACACGAGGTTGTAGAAAAAGTTTAAATGAAATTTATGACTGTGATGACATAAACGATCTTAAAAGGTAGAATAAGAATTGGTGAGGCAGTAATTCATTCTGTGTGAGGGTAATGAATAAGGGGTACAGCTATAAATAGAAGAAGACTGTAAATCCAGCCACAGATTAAAGGAAGCAATGACTTTGTCAAGTGTGAAAGAGTCTGGTTACTATAAAATTTTCAGATGAACTCATATATAGTTAATAGCAGTAACAACTGTGTCCATTTTGAAAATGAAGGCCAACAGAAGCCTACAGTAAACATCATACTTCCATGTGAGAAACCTAAAGCATTTCCTTTTAAGTTTAGGAGGAAGACAGTGGTCTCTACTATCACCACTTTGATTCAATATCATTTTGTAATCTTAGACACTTTCATAAGATTAAAACCAAAAAAGATATAAAGGAAGAAACAAAATTGTCAAGACTATCCACAGATAAGCTATTAGGGTTAATATGAATTCTTTAAAAGTAGCTAGCAATTAAAATATAGGATACTTGGGAATACGTCTAATAGAATGCAAGCAAATCCTTTATATAGGATACTTGGGCATAAGTCTAACAGAATGCAAGCAAATCCTTAATGAGGAAAATGGTAAAAACTTTCTTGAAGGACAAAAAAGATGGAGAGAGATTTTTTAGATGAAAATACTTAATACTGTAAATATTTTGGTCTTCCCCAAATTAGTAAAATTTTGGGCAAAATGCTTACAGAATCTTTGGTCTTTTGCGAGGAGGATGGTGAAGGTAAAGCATGACGACTTATTCTAAAATTAATTTGGAAAAGATAGGAGTTCAAAATAGCCAAGATTAATTTTAAGAACAATAGGCAGGATCATTTATTTGTCCTACCAAATATATATGTGTGTATATATATATATATATATATATAATCACATTATTCATGAGTAATAGTTAAGATAGTATAGGTGCAAGGAGTGGCCAATTAAAGAGTGAAATAGGAAAGCATAGAAACTGACTTGCATGAATAATGGAATTTGGTAGGTGACAGAAATAGCATTTCAATGGGGCTATTATGAAAGACAGTTGGTCCTTTATATGGAAAAAAATACAGTTTGACTCTTATTTTATTCCAAACACCAAAAATAAGTTCCAGATGGATTAATGGCAACCTAAATGTGAACAAAAAAACCTGAATGAAATGTACAATGCAGGGAATATAGTCAGCAATTAGGTAGTATCTTTGTATGGTGACAGTTGACAACTTGACCGTATGGTGATAGTTCTGAAATGTATAGAAATATTGAATCACTATATTGTGCACCAGGAACTAACATAGTGTTGTCGATCAATTATACTTCAAAAACAAACAAACAAGCTCAGAAAAAGAGATCAGATTTGTGGTTACCAGAGGAGTGTGTGTGTGTGTGTGTGCTCACCTGCTCAGTCATGTCCAGCTCTTTGTGACTCTATGGACTGTAGCCTGCCAGGCTTCTCTGTCCGTGGGATTTTCCAGGCAAGAATACTGGAGTGGGTTGCCATTTCCTCCTCTAGGGATCTTCCTGATCCAGGGATTGAACCCGGGTCTCCTGTGTCCCCTGCATTGGCAGGAGGATTCTTTGCTACTAAGCCACTTCAGAAGCCCCTACCAGAGGAAAGGGGAGGAGTAATTGGATGGAGGGAAGAGGCACAAAGTGGAATTAAGATTGCTGGGAGGAATATCAATAATCTCAGATATGCAGATGACACTACCCTTATGGCAGACAGTGAAGAAGAACTAAAGACCTCTTGATGAAAGTGAAAGAGGAGAGTGAAAAAGTTGGCTTAAAGCTCAACATTCAAAAGACGAAGATCATGGCATCTAGTCCCATCACTTCATGGCGAATAGATGGGGAAACAGTGGAAACAGTGGCTGACTTTATTTATGGGGACTCCAAAATCACTGCAGATGGTGATTGCCACCGTGAAATTAAAAGATGCTTACTCCTTGGAAGGAAAGTTATTATGACCAACCTAGACAGCATATTAAAAAGCAGAGACATTACTTTGTCAACAAAGGTCTGTTTAGTCACGGCTATGGTTTTTCCTGTGGTCATGTATGGATGTGAGTTGGACTATAAAGAAATCTGAGTGCTGAGGAACTGATGTTTTTGAACTGTGGTGTTGGAGAAGACTCTTGAGAGTCCCTTGGCCTGCAACGAGATCCAACCAGTCCATCCTAAAGGAGATCAGTCCTGGGTGTTCATTGGAAGGACTGATGCTGAATCTGAAACTCCAATACCTTGATGTGAAGGTATTCACCTGATGTGAAGAGCTGACTCATTTGAAAAGACCCTGATGCTGGGAAAGATTGAGGGCAGGAGGAGAAGGGGATGACAGAGGATGAGATGGTTGTATGGCATCACCGACTCAATGGACATGAGTTTGGGTAAACTCTAGGAGTTGGTGATGGACAGGGAGGCCTGGTGTGCTGCGGTCCATGGGGTTGTAAAGAGTCGGACATGACTTGAGTGACTGAGCTGAACTGAACTGAGCCCAAATATATAAGCTTCTAGTTCTAAGATAGATAAATACTAACAATGTAATGCATAATATGATAAATATAATAAACAGTGCTCTATGTTATACATAAAAGTTGTTAAGGAAGTAAATCCTAACAGTTCTCATCACAAGGAAGAACATTTTTATTTCCTGTTTTGTATCTATATGACATAATGAGTATTCACTAAACTTACTGTGGTAATCGTTTCACAGTGTATGAAGGTCAAATCATTTTGCTGTACACCTTAAAACTATACAGTGCTGTGCTGTGCTTTGTCGCGTCCAACTCTTTGCGACCCCATGGACTGTAGCCTGCCAGGCTTCTCTGGCAATTGGGATTCTCCAGGCCAGAATACTGGAGTGGGTTGGTTGCCATCCCTTCCTCCAGGGATCTTCCCACCCCAGGGAACGAACCCAGGTCTACCACATTGCAGGCGTATTCTTTACAGTCTGAGCCACCAGGGAAGCAATACAGTGCTATGTGTCAATTATAGCTCAATAACATTGGAAGAAAAAAAAATAGAAAATGCAGGAGACTATGCTGATGATATTGGAGCAAGATAGATTTAAATGCAGAATGTACAAGTCAATAATAGTAGGGGTAAAAGGCCAGTGTATCAGTTTCCTGTTGCTGCTGTAACAAGTTCCTACAGATTTAGTGGCTTAAAGCAGCAGAAATGATCTAACAGTTTTGTAGGTCAGAAATCTAAAATGGGCCTTTCTGGGGTAAAATTAGGGGTCAATATGATTGCTTTCCTTCTGGAGACACTAAGGTAGACACTATTTTGTTACATTTCCAGCTTCTAGAGGTCCCCACATTCCTTGGCCCTCTTTCATCTTCAGAGTGTGTTACTTCACCCTCTGCTGTCTATCCTGTCTCTGACCCACCTGCCTTCTTCTAAGGACCCGTCTGATTATATTAGGCCTATCTGGATAATCCAGACACATATCCCCACCTCTAGATTCTTAACTGTTCATCACACCTGCAAAGTCCCTTTTTGCTGCATCAGATAACATATTCACTGGTCCCAGGGATTAGGGTGTAGAAGTTTTTCTGCGTGGAGGTGGGGGGACAATTTGGGCTTCCCAGGTGGCGCTGATGGTAAAGAACCTACCTGCCAATGCAGCTAAGATGTAAGACATGCTGGTTCTATTCCTGGGTCAGGAAGATCCCCTGGATAAGGGAATGGTAATCCACTCCAGTATTCTTGCCTGGAGAATCCCATGGACAGAGGAGCCCGGCAAGCTACAGTCCATAGGGTCGCACAGTCAGACATGACTGAAGTGACTTAGCACAGCATGGGAGGACAATTCTTAAGACTACTACAGCAAGCCACAGACTAGGAGAATATATTATAAGCTCCAAAGGTTTAATGTATAGGATATAAAAAGGACTCTTTCAAAATACTTGGAAAAAAAAGGCAACCTTATTTAAAAAATCAGCACAGAATATGAGTAGGCAGTTCATAGGTATGAGAAACATGGCTTAGGATGTAAAATGCATATTAAACCTCACTATTGAGCAAGTAAATGCAAATTAAAACAGTAATTAGGTAGCATTTATTACCTTGCTTCAGATACAAATATTAGAAGATCTGACAACAGCAGAATTTAGTCAGTGGCAGAGAAGTGGTATTATTTACATAAAACTACTGGAAGAAGAATCGATTGGGATGAGGGAAAAATAAGGATGTTTGTTGCAGCATTGATGGATGAAACAAACTAAGGCAAAGCATTTAAGGAAATACAATGTAATAGGTGAGGTTCATGTGTTACTATGAATATTACATAGTAAGATGCATTTATATAAAATTTAACAACAAAGGATGTATAAGCGCTAGAAAAATTGACAACTTCAGCACAGTGGTTACCCCTAGGGAGCAGGGAGATTAAAATTCAGCTCTGCTGCATGTTATGTTTTTCTTGTTTATACAGTTTGATATAAATATAGTAAAATGTATTATTTCTGGGTGCTAGATACATGGTCATCTAAATTTTATTTATTCTTTTTGAAATTTGTTTTTTTTTTTTTTTTTTTAAGGAAGAAGACCAGTTAGAAAGGTAGGCTTGTGATGAAACTGATTTTCTAAGCCAAATGAAAGAGGCTTTGATGAGGTGGATTATAGTCCACTGGAGAAGAGTTTGGTTTGGGAGTCTTGACAAACCATTGCTTGTTAGCTGAGTGGCCCTGGGCATGTTTCTGACCACCCTGAGCCTCAAATTTCTTATCTAATAAAATGAGGATTAAAGGAGCTAGTGCATGTGAAGGCTTTAGCACATGAAAGCACTCAGTAGTACTATAATAGCTCATAGATGAGAATTAATATTTGTTGTGCAACATCAAAATTTTATACACTGAGGTATTTATACGATTTTGTTTTACATAGCCCAAATTTAGATTTTGGATTAGAGTCTAATTAGAGACTTAGGAGCCCTCTATTAAATTTTCACTACTGCAGATGATGAAAATGCCCTTTGCACACTGTTGGGTGTTTCTCTAGACTGGAATGGCATTTGAGGTGCACATGATACGCACAGTCACACACATACCGTACACACTACGCACAGCACGGTGCATTATGCTTACTGTCCTTGAGTTCTTAGTGTTTCAGACATGGTTCATTTGGCAAAGATCAGGGTGAAGTGATGTTGTCGGGTAGATATTTTTAAAATAAAATAACATGTTATTTTTAGAGTCTAGCCAGTTAGCATAATCCTGAGGTAATATCAACACCTTTCCCATACAAGCTGTGATTTGAAACTCAGCCCTACAGTGCCAGTGTACAAGTGTCTATGGGTTTTTTGTTTTTTGGGGTTTTTTTGTTTGTTTGTTATGTACGTAACTAAGCATGTTTATTGTTCAAAGGAAAAGAGCCAGGATAAAGTGAAAGGTGGAAATGTCAGAGAGGGGAAGATAATCGATAGGGAGAGACAGGTGATGGGACAGAAGAATTCCACTGGACTTGGCAACTGAAGATACCTGTAAGAGTGAAGATCTGGTTAAGGCAGATAAGGATGTGAGATGCCAAAATGCAGTAGAGATGATATTAACTGTGATTCTGGCAGACGAGGCTGCAGAGACCTCTGGAGATGAGAATGTGAAGGGCTTTGTAGCCCATGAAAGGAAGTTCTGGACACTTCCTGCTAGAGATCAGAGCTCAAGAGCTTCCTCCCAGCTCAGAGACTGAGCTTATTGAAGTATACCAGGCACTTGGCAAATTATCTGGCATGCAACAGTAGTTCAGAAATGTTTGCTAAATTGAATAATGTCTTCTTCCTTCTAAACAATGAGAAATAAGACAAGATTTTATCAGGTGCTTTGTTTTCAGTATTAACATGTCCAAGTAATTTTCTTTTTTTAAAAAAAAAAAAATTGGAATAAGGCACCTTTATTTAGTCTTTAAGACACTAAGTCAGACTTTCTCGCAAGATTTTTTTGAGTAGCTGCCATGTACCAGCCTCTAATAAAAAATGGGAATGGTGAACAAAATAGGCCAAATTCCACATTCTCACTCCCGGGATGACCTCTTTGTGCAGTAAATGTGATCTTGGAACAGGACATTCCCTTTTGTTATGTTTTTGTCAGAGATCTCTTTCTCTCTCTTTCTCTATTTGCCCCTTCTCCTACCTGTGCGCCATCCCCCCATAGTCTTACACAGGCTCTAACTAGAGATATTCTGTGTAATTACACAGACCATACTTCTAACCCCCACATATGCTCATTTCAAAAAATCTTTTAACTATGTGCTTTCAAGTTACAGTTTATATACTCTCTGGAGTGTATATATTGGCTCCATATTGACACTGAGCTAGCCAATACAATTTAACATTTGCTTTGTCTTTAAAGTTAGGAAAAGACCATTTGACAGACTTTATTCTACCTCAAAGACTTTCTATATGGATAAAAAGTGAATGAAAAAATATATATAAGGTACATATCTTCTCTTTACCATCTTGAAAACTTGTGCAGTTGATGACTAGGGAAATTATTTCATCCCCATTTGTTTGAGCTCATATTCAAGTCTGTATAGTTTTGAAAAATACCAAAGCTTAGTTAGATTTAAACATTTTACCCAACATATATAGAAGTTGTGCTGATGTAAATGTAATCCTTCCAGCAGAGTACTTGTACACAGGGTCTCCAAGCTTCATATTCATTTATTTGCTATTTATGTATGTATTTGGCTACCATGAGTCATGGCACATGAGCGCTTCCTTGCATCGTGCGGGATCTTTCGCTGTGGCACATGGACTCTAGCTGTGACGTGGGCTCAGTGGTCAAGGTGCGTCAGTTCCAGAGCTCACAGGCTTCAGTAGTTGTGGCACACAGGCTCCCTAGTGGTGGTGCACGAGCTCTGGAGCCCAAGGGCTCAATAGATGGGGTGTGCGGACTTAGTTGCTCCCCAGAGTATGGGATCTTAGTTCCCTGACCAGGGATTGAACCCGCATCCCCTGGATTTTCAGGTAGATTCTTAACCACTGGACCATCAGGAATGTCCCAGGTGGTGGACACACCTGTTAAATTGCTGTGATAGGTAAGAATGGGGGGGGTCATAAATATTGCCCAGCTGAGCAAGATGAAGTCATCTGCTTCAGATAGTATCACACCTACCAATCAAAAATAATCTACATGATGAAATTACTTAGAACATTTTAGAACTGTAGTGAAGGGGTTAAGAACACAGCCTCTGAAGCCATTCTGTCTAGTTTCTAGTTCTTTTACTTCCTATGTGTGACCTGTGCCTTAACTCTTCATCTGCAAAGCACGGATAATAATCGTACCCATGTCAAAGGAAAGTTGCATGGATTAAAGGAGTGAATATGATTTTGCAGTTCCTAACATGAATGTATTTTGGAATTTGGAATTTTTCACATTTTAAACAATAATATGATTCATTGGTTCATAGATAGTATGTATCCCCAGAAATATTCTGGGCAGTACCCCATAATTAAACACATTTCTATTTCTGTAACAAAATATAATCATAGCTACACAAATTGGATAAATATTATAAATAGTCTTCTGCTTATTTAGGTCAGATTTTGTTGCCAAATAAACTAGGTTAAAAAAAAAACTTAGAAAATATATATATACACCTCTCCATCCATCATTTACAAACATTTATCTGTAGTTCATGTGTGTGTGTGTCTATATGTGTGTATGATGCCCAGCACATGCTGTCACATGCTAATTATTACTACTGTTATCATTTAAAATATTTAGTTGATAGACTGATGTTTTTTTTTTTTTAATGCAGTTTTAATACTCTTTTTCTTTCTTATCCACCTTCTTCCTTTTAGAAACTGTAGCCTCATTGCATGACTTAGACTTGACCCAGCAGGAATGCCCTGTTCTGTTCCTGCTGACACCTAAGAAGAGTGTTTGGCCCCAAATGGTTGGCTGTCTTCTGAGTTAGCATGGACTGAGGCCAAGAGATTTGTAGAGATCAAATTGTAGTTAAATTGTGGTGGTTTCTTTGGAAAGGTCAGATTGCTCTGTCACCATCAGTTGTAAAGACTATTAGCAGTATATATATATATATATTCTTCCTATTTTCAAGTTTGAAAAATGTATCAGAAAAATAAGACTTTCAAATAGTTCTATTTCTTTCAGTGCTTTCTACTTCTGAATGATTGCCTTCCTAATCTCCCTAACCTTTAAGTACATTTATAAATTTAAGTACAGTTGACTCTTGAACAAATGCAGGGGGTTAGAGATGCCCACCTCCCCAGCCCTACCCCCTGTAAGCGGTGGAAAAATCTGTGTTTGACTATTTCTACATCAAAACAAAGGACTTGATAAATGTTTTATCCAAGGGCAGGAAGATGAAACACTCTGGGTAGAATCAGGACTCAGACCTACTTCTTCCAATTCCATACATCGTGACCTCTAATGAACACAAACTTTCCCCTACACTTAAGTTAATTTAAAGAACTGTAAAATGAAAATATTTACTGAAAAAAAAATCCACATACAAGTGAATCTGCATGATTCAAACATATATTGTTCAAAGATTGACTGTGTATGTATAAATTAAGACCAATATAAATAAAAATAGTTTAAAGAGCAAGTTGGACTTGGGCTTCCCAGCTGGCACTGGTGGTAAAGAACCCACCTGCCAGTGCAGGAGACATAAGTAACGTGGGTTCGATCCCTGGGTTGGGAAGATCCACTGGAGGAGGAAATGGTAACCCACTCCAGTACTCTTGCATGGAGAATTCCATGGACAGAGGAGCCTTGTGCGTTACAGTCCACAGGGTCACAAAGAGTCGGACACAACCGAAGCAACTTAACACACAACACAAAGAGAGAGTAAATATATATCAAACCTCTAAAGAGGGCATGACTTTAAACTCAGAAACAATAGATGTTCTCAAAGGAAAAGTTTGATAAATGGGACCACATGATGACATCCTGCTGTTGTTAATGAAAAAGAGGGACATTTGTCCATGTTGCTTAGTCATGTTTCATCCTTGGCTAATGCTGTTGGTTTGTGTTCTTCACCCATTTATGTATTGGGTCTCTTAGAGGATCCTTACTGAGTTAAGTAAACTGATAGATACAAATACCTTCCTCTGTCATTTTCTGCAATTATTTTCCCAATCTTCCTGCTTCATCATTTTTGAAACAATTTTTGAGATCCCCTCCATCAAATTTTCCACTGTTTGTTGTTGTTGTTCAGTTGCTAGGTTGTGTCTGACTCTTTGCAGCCTCATGGACAGCAGCAGGCCAGGGTCCCCTGTCCTTCACTATCTCCCAGAGTTTGCTCAGATTCATGTCCAGAGTCAGTGATGCTGTCAAAGCATCTCTTCCTCTGTTGTCCCCTTCTCCTTTTGCCTTCAGTCTTGCCAGCATCAGGGTCTTTTCCAGTGAGTCTGCTCTTGGCATCATCGCACTGTTATCTTAAGGCAAATTTCTAGGTATAGAATTCCTAGATTGCCTTTGAACTGGAGAGTGAATTTGATGCAGTTTGAATGATAATGACAGCCTTTTAAAAACGTTTTTATGGACAGTCCCCAAAAGGAAGACAACAAATGTAAATATGCAGGACCTATTTTCTTAAAATATCACTTTTAACATTTAAATTATATCCTCACATAAGCTTTTCATTTTTTCCTGTGGAATATAAAACAGTTACATCATTAGATGCTTCTAATGCAAGGGTCTATTGCTCTTGTCACAGCAAACTCTTTACTTGGGGAGAGTGTTGCTGGTGGTGGACCAGGAGTCCACCAAGCTCCTTGCCTGTCTGCCCTTCCTTACTGATTAGTAACTCAACAAGTAAAAGTAAGTGGAAATGCTTTTTCATGAGCTTGAGGGTGAAGATGTTGGGAAAAGTCCAGCAATGAAGGCAGGGTCTTACCTGTGGATTTTGATTGTCCGTTCGATTTCGGTCACCAGTTTTAGTGACTAAGTTAGCGCCTGCTATTGGCTGCTTTTCTAACCTGCTATTCTGGACTCTCCTGTAAGGATATTTCTTCTATAAATGGTTGAGATGCTTCCAATTTTTATTTTGCATATAGCAGAGGAGAAGCCTGATCACATGTGCAGTAACTCAGGAACTCAGTGACTTGAGATGAATATCCATTCCTGACCCAGTTTATGTTGTTTACTGAAGGAAAATCAGTGCTTCCCGGGCAGCTTTTTCACACTTAGCTTACTGTCTCACTGCACACTGTGATGCTTGCCTTCTTTTCCAGCATATTCAAACCCCTACGTCTGTACTGTCCAATACCATAGTAGCAATCACATGTAGTTTTTTCAGTTCAGTTCAGTTTTTTAGTAAAAGTTAAATAAAACAAATTCAGTCCTTTGGTCACAGGAGTCACATTTCAGATGTTCAGTGGCCGTAGGTGGCTGGTAGCTACCACACTTGAAGAGGCAGGTATGCCGCATGGCTGTCACTACAGGAAGCTCTGTTGAACAGTGCTCCACACCTTCCATGATCCTCAGGCAACCTTTGCCACATAACATGAAGAAAAAATCATTTACATCTTTCTGCTTGTGTTTAGTCATTCAGTCTTTACCAGTTTCTAGAACCTGGAAATTTCTCAGCATCCTTTATCTTTCCTTATATTTCAGAAGAACCGTAGTTCATCCTTTTCAAAGTGATCCTTTCCTTCATAGGGTGATTCCAGTCTGAGGTTCTGAACTGGAGATTGGACCTCACCACCTTCTCTGGAACCCACCCTTCTCGCCTTGCCTTATTCAGATTCTTCCTATTGATGCTGCCGCCTTCCACCATACCTGCAGGTGTTCACAGAGGCCACAGCTCCTTTCCCTCCTTCTCTTTCTAAATATAGCTTGTGTGCCTCATCTCCAGTCTCCCCTACTTATTTCTCCACCCTAACAGCCTAGATCCCGCCCCTCATCTCTGGTGGATGGCTCCCTAAGCTCCCGCGTTGGTTATCAACTGCCCCGACTGCTGAACCCAAGCTGCCTTGTCACAGGTACCCTCTTCCTCTGCATCAGGGGAGAATTTTATAGCGAGGCCAGCTCTTGCTTTTGATTTTCTTTGCCCTTAACTTCTGTGATACGTCCTCTTCTGGCTCCTCTCCAGGTTCATTATTCTGCCACCTCGACAGGCCCGCCTTCTATCACCACTTGCGGGCTCTGTATGTCAGCGCGGCTCTGTTCTCCTTCTGTTTCCCTGCCCTTTCCTGTAACTGACTCCAGTTATTACTCAGGTTCTGGGAGCTCCCAAATGATCATCCCTACATTCGATCCTCTCCCTGAACTCCAGATCAAAGGGCACAATGTTCACTGGGCACTTCTGTTAGGGCTATCCTGCCTCTGTCTCAACAATAAAACCTCTGGTTCTCAGTAAAAGTTCTTAGCTGCTAGGCGTGTTTGCTCTCCAGAGTTTCTCATATATGACAAATTGCAGTTGACTTTTTTAAAAAATTTTTACTTATTTTGGATGCACTGGGGACTTCATTGCTGCACACAGGCTTTCTCTAGTTGTAGTGCACAGGATTCTCATTGTGGTGGCTTCTCTTGTTGCAGAGTTCAGATTCTAGAGTGCAGACTCAATACTTGTGGCACACAGGCTTGGTTACTCCACAGCAAGTGGAATCTTCCTGGACCAGGGATTGAACCCATGTCCCCTACACTGGCAGGCAGATTCTTATCCACTATGCCACCAGGGAAGTCCAGGAGTTGATTCCTGAGCAATACAGGGGTTAAGGGTGCTGACTGTCCACACAGTTGAAAGTTGGCATATGACTTTACCATTGGCCCTCCATCTCTGTGTTTCCACATCCAAGGATTCAACCAACCTCAGATCATGTAGTACATATTTATTGCAAAAAATCCTTGTATAAGTGGACCCATGCAGATCCAGCCCTCATCGTTCAAGGGTCGACCATGCCCCCCAGCCACACTCACATGTTTTTCTCACTCTCTCATTCATCTGTTTGTCTTACTTGGGCCCTTTTATCACTGTGGTAGTTTTTCTGGCCACCCCTTCTTCACCAATCCTGACCTTCCACACCGTCCTCCTGTTTTTAGGTCAGGCTCTTTTTCTTTGTTCTAGAAGATTCTTTCTATGTCCTGATACTTAACACTCTATTTTCTTCACTCATTTGTTGCCAGATAAGTTTCCTGAAATCCATTTAAAGAAAATACACGTAAACTACATTTCTATGCAAACATATGCACAATAATTACCAATTTAAATTTTGAATAAGTATTTCCATAGTTCAAAAATGGGAAAGGACCAAAGGCCTGCAGTGAAGAACTTTGCTCCCACTCCTCCCTTTATCTTCTTAGATCCTAGTTTTCTGACACATTAGCCATGGAGGTGCTTTATACTTGATTTTTTAAAGAAGAATTTTCATGTGTATAAAGCACATATTATACATGTGTATACATAAATTATTTTCCCTTCTGTACACAAACTGTAGCATAAGAAGTCTGCTCTCCTGCATTACTCTTCACTTTGTATTTGCTGCTAATAAACATATCTCAGAGATCTTTCGTAACGATCTCCTCACTGTTTTGTGCAGTTGGATAGAATTCCTTCGTGAATGCACCAGACATAACTCATGCCCTCATGATGGACTTTTAAGTCATTCTCCATCTTTGCTATTCCTAACATGGATGCCAGGAATAACACTTTAGTAGGTCATTTCGGTCTTAGGCAGGTATAGTGAGTCTATTGCTGGACTGTTCATTTACTGTTGTCCGAACAGCCAGTTCCCGCCTATTGTATTACTTCCCATGTACCGGGTTACAGTTGGCTCAGCCTGTCCCTCCTCCTCTGCGCAAATACCTTCCAGGACTCCCAGCTGGCAGTGGATCTGTCTGCTCTGTCAGGGTCAAGGGGACACAGGCAGCTCGATACACAGTAGCAAACAGTGGACGCAGCTGGCACCGTTTCCTGCCGGGCTCTGTCTTTTGGCTACATTGGTTTACTTGCTGTGCCCCAACATAGCTCATGCATTTCTGTCCCCTTCTCTGCACAGAGCACCTTCCCTCTGCTCTCCTTAGGCCTCTGCAGGTCACTGGCATCTTTTGAGACTGACTGAACTCACACGCCACCATGTTTGTGAAGCCTCCTTGATTTCTACAGCCTTCTGCTAAAAAGAATTTGGGCTTCCACTGGGTATTTTCATGGGGCGTCTCTTTTTCTACCCTGGATTACTTCAAGATGTCTATGCAGTTCTCCTACTGTAGCAGCAGTAGCAGCAGCTGCTAAGTCGCTTCAGTCGTGTCAGACTCTGTGCGACTCCATAGACGGCAGCCCACTGCCTGGTGGGATCCCTGGGATTCTCCAGGCAAGAACACTGGAGTGGGCTGCCACTTCCTCCTCCAATGCATGAAAGTGAAAAGTGAAAGTGAAGTCGCTCAGTCATGTCCGACTCTTCGCAGTCCCATGGACTGCAGCCTACCAGGTCCTCTGTCCATGGGATTTTCCAGGCAAGACTACTGGAGTGTACTAGTGTATACTGCCTAGTGTAGCTACTAGTTAGTAATGCCTCAAACATAAGGATGTTGACTTGTTTTGGTTTCTCATCCCACAAAAGTCTCCTAGCATGGTTATCTTGTATACACAAATGAATGAAAAAGAGCAAAATTGATTCTGTTCTTGTCTGACATGAGGGGTTGGGGAAATAAGTACTCTTTAATGTCAAAATCACTCCCACCCCTGTGCATTCTGGCTTTTTGTCATTATTATTGTTAAGTTAGAAATACCTTCTCCTCCCTCCTAGGAATACCTTTAAGAGCCTAGAGCCATGAAGTCTTATATCCTCAGTGATTACACCTGTGACCTCCTGGGAAGAGAGGGTGCTGTTCCATTCTGTGTTTATTCTGTGACCCCCTAAAAGTACTGGCAGGACCAAAAGCATGGTCTGTTTTATAGCACATTCAGACCTTAATATGTGACTGGAACAGGTCTCTATTTTTATTGTGAGATTGACTACTTTTCTGATATTTCAATTTTGATTTACAAAAAAATTGAATAAGCATTATTAATGGAATCTAGTCTCACCGCTGCAGCTTTGACAATAACATCATTAGCAGGTGCAGCAATCAATGATCTGCATTTGAGAAGTGGTGGATCTGGGACACCTGCACTGTGACTGGGATGTCACCGAGGTATAGCCACCCTCTGGTGATGCTTTCTCTTTTCTCTGCTTTTAGGTTTTTGAAGAACCCTCCCTTAGCCTTTTTGCTCTGGAACACTGTGAGGGGAGAGAGTTACATCTAGAAGAGGCTGTGAACTCTGTTCTGAACAAGGACCTGCACTTCTACACCCAGTCCGTGTGGGTGAAAAGTGGACTGTAAGTGTGGGGCTAGGGCCTGGCCTGCTTCAGTCACTGTGGCAGGTCAGCTCTGCACAGGTGCTTTCTGTTCCCCACTGCCTCTGTTACTTGGTGTGACGGTACTCTCACTTCTTCTCTGTCTCCATGTAATAATCATAGTTTCTCTCAAATAAAAGAAGACTGTGGACTGTGTCCTGTATGCAGTAGCAGGCAGTGGTCTGGGAGGACTGCCATGTGTTCAGAGCGTGGGTCCTAGAGTGGGTGGACCGGATGACTGTAACACTTTGAGCCCTCTTTCCTTTTGGAAGGAACTTAATTGAATCAGTGACCTTGACTAGGTGAGAGACCTGCTTAAGACAAGTGACTAAAACTATTAGTGCTTTTTGGTGTTTTGATTTGATGTCTTGTTTATGCTAGAGCTGTTTTGTTCTAGGGCACTTATTTTCATGCTCGGTGTCCTGGCTGACCCAGCCTGCCTACCAGTGTCGCTGCTTATGCAGGATGTTGGGCAGCGTGGGTGCAGGTCATATGGGGTCTGCACTTTTACAGTCTGGGAAGATGACTCTAAGAAAAGAGATGGAAAATGATGGGTACATAAATTAGGCATGAACTTGCATATTTATTCAGGACAGAAATGGTAAGTGGCCTGAAAGTGAGGGGCCCTGAAGTTGCAGCTCTCACGCTTCCTAGAAAATCTTCATCTCAGGACATTTCTGAGAGTGGCTGTGAGCCTAGCCTGCCCCTCCTCCTGTACCTTTGGTGTTTTGGTACCAAAAGTCATCCAAAAGAACACACATTTCTCTCTATCATTAATATAAGGATGCCGTTTGTGTGTCTTATGACTTTGAAATTGTGTGACAATCAACTGTCCTTGTTAAATTGTCTGGGGATAATGAAAGAGAAAGCCGAGACTATAAACTGATTTGAAAATGAAGTTTAACAGTTATATGGTTCTGGATTCTTTGTGAGAGAATCTGTACTTGGGATAGGAAGAGTGAAGGCTGTCTGAAGGTTTTCCTAGGCTACAAATGGCTCCCAGAATACCACTTCATGCACAACTAGCTGCCCTCAGTGACAGGTTTTGTTTTGTTCTGTTTAATCCTTATATTCTCCCACAGCTTTAATCTGTGGTGGTAATGGGGGCAAGCTTCAATGCTTTTCAGTTGTGAAATTCATTAGATTAATATATAAGGAGGTCATGTTTATTAGAACCTTATCTCGGTTTTATAATTGAGACTTCCCTGCCTGTCTAAAAAGTCTGCAGACCGGGAGAGGCAGCCCAGCCTCCCCATGGCCATACCATCCTGACGGTGCACCAGTCTGACGGTGTAGGCTGTGTTAGCAGGAAGGGGTGGAGGGAAGGTCGTCTGTCTCATTCGTCCATGCATAATTTGGCCAAGCCTGATCTCGGCTGTGGAGAGCTGTGGCTTTGTCTGAACAAGCCACCTCATCTTCACGCGTCCTTTCTGAAAGCACTGTGTGCCATGACCTGGGGTCCTGCTGAGAAGTGCAGTTTCTCTTGGTGGTCCCAGCTTATTTTCCATAACTGTGTGTCCAGCTTGATAACCACCTCAAGCCGGGCTCGGCAAACCTCTACAGCAAGGGGCCAGGTGGTCTTTTCAGTCTGTTGGCCGGCCTGCCTCTGTCACCTAACGCCATGGTGCAGAAGCAGCCGAGGCCAGTGCGGAAAGGAATGGGCATGACTGTGTGCAGTGGCGTAGGTCTCCAGGCTCCAGACATACTCCACGAAGCCCTGGACACTCTGCCCAGCTGGAAGGCCCCTGGGGTCCTGAGAAGTATTTGGAAAAGGAGCCAGTCTCAAGAGTTCAGGCAGGATTTCTGTGGACAATTTTAAGTAGTCCTCGTGGGAGACGTTGTGGGAGGAGGTGTGTTTGCAGAGGTTGCTAGAGCCACGCAGAGAGGCTCTGAAGGACGTGGGACAGCAAGCCTAAGAGCGGGAGAGGAAGCCGGTATTTTTTAACTGGGTAATTAGGGAGGGATTATCGTCTATGTCTGAATCTTAGAATGTTAGGGGGAAAAGCCTGGTATTATCCAAATAACACAGAATTCTAGAGCTGGAGGGAAACTTGTTTTGAAAGGAGGACAACCAGGTTCCTGCTGATCTTCTGGGCCACAGTCCAGCGTGCTTTCTCCTCATCCTCTCTGGTTTTTCCACTGAAATACACATCTGGGACTCCCCTGGTGGTCCAGGGGCCAGGACTCTGCCCTCCCAATGCAGGGGATCCAGGTTCAATCCATGGTTGAGGAACTGGATCCCACGTGCTGCAACTGAGAGTCGCGTGCCACAACTAAATATCCCACATGCCGCAACTAAGACCGGGCGCTCCCAAATAAAATCAGTAAATGAAAATAAACATGAAAATACCCAACATTTTTTCTCTTAATAACAATCTACAAACCTAGAAGTTGTAACGAATGAACCCTATATGGTATAGTAAAAGGTATTTTTGATAAGAGATTGCTTTAAGCATCCCATTTTTTTCTTTCCTGTTCTCATATAGGTGGATAGCTTATGAAGGACCCAATTTCTTAGGAAGACAAATCCTACTCGAGCCTAATGAGATCCCAAATTGGAGAGCATTCAGTGGATGGAAAACCATTGGTTCCCTCCGTCCTGTGAAGCAGGTACAGAGAAAAGAACCGTGTCATCTAATAATATAGCTCAATTTCCTAGTAGAAATGTCATAAACCATAGCATCTGAACAGTGGACCATTTAATTTAGTTTGCCATTTATGTTACAAGAGGATCCCATTAGGATGGGATCATAAAACTAAATCATAAAATTGTACCTAAGGTCAGTATTGGGTTTTAGCCTTGAGTCTTAAGTCTGATTGACCTTGTTGTCTTTTCATGGGAAAATAAGTATCCTAAGCTCCGCAGCAAACAATGGAAACAAAAATGAACCCTGAGAGTGCACTAGTTTCACCTCCTAAGTATTTGGCTCCCCCCAACCCCGCTTACATAATACTCAGGATGGATCCTGGCAATTTAATGAACATAGTATTTATTGCACACCTTCTGCTTGTCAGTCTTTTATGCAGAAACTTCCCACTGTTCTTTGGGTTCAGTCTCATCTCTTCAGCATGGCCTGTGTGAAATGGCTCCAGCTGGCTTCTCCAGCCTCGTCTCTGTCTCCCCCTCACACGCTGGCTCTGTGCCATGCACTAGCACAGAGTGCTTTCCCACACTTACGGGCTCTGTCTAGAAGTTTCTTCCTTCATTCTTTGCCTGGCTAGTTCCTTGTCCTCCTTTAAGTTCATCTGAAGTGTCAGGCCCTCCAGGAAGTCTCTCGTACTCTCTCTCTCTCTGAATCTAAATGACACCCTTAAAGACCTGGTTCTGTTTCTACAAGACGCTGCCTGAGGTGTGTAATGATGTGTTTGTTGGATCAGGCACTTTCTAGCTCTACAACAAGCCCCACGAAGGGCTTCTCAATCTGCACTTCTGCCTGTCACAATGTCTGGCACACTGTAGGCACTCAGGGACTGTTTCTTCAGTGAAGGAAAGAATGTGTAAATGGATAAGTTGAATGTTTGATACTATGCAAAAAATAATTACAGAAGATATATAAGGGTAGACGTGATTTAGGCCTTACCGGAGCTTACGTTTTTGTTGGGAAAACATGCCCAGCTCAAAGCAGTCATATAAAATGCAAAATGGAGAGGGACCAAGGTACCGGACTAGAAAGACCCTGAGCTTACCTCCTCTCACAGGCACACCTAAGTCACAACTGTCTGCAGAACAACCATCGATGAAAAAGAGGGACCCACCAGAAAAGGTCCTCTACCACTAAAGATATGAGAAAAGGGGCCACTAGGAGTAGGAGAGACAGATTTGCAATATAATCAGATCACATCTCCTGGGTGGGTGACCCAATAATTGGAGAATAGTTCGTCCAAAGGAGTGAGGGTCTGAGCCCCGCACTGGGCACCCTAGCCTGGGGACACTGCACTGGAAAGAGGATCCCCCATAGCATTTGGGCAGAAGAACTGAAGAGACATTTTTCCAAAAAGGAAATGCAGATGGCCAACAGGCACATAAAAATATGCTCAGCATCACTAGTCATCAGAGAAACACAAATTAAAAGCCATTATGGGATATCACCTCCCACCTGTCAGAATGCTGTTTATCAAAAAGAATGCAAAAGAGAAATTTTTTTTGATGGATAAATGGATAGACACACACGTGTGTGTACACACGAGCATGCACGTGTGTGCACACCATGCTCAGTCCCACTACTGTAGTTCTGTTGGTTCAGATCCTAGCTCTGCCACTCAGAAGCAGTGTGACTTTGAGTGAGTTACTTCACTTCTTGGCATCTCAGATTTGTCACTGGAGAGCTTACCCCTCAGTATCACCATGAGGGTTAAATCATCGTGAGGACTGACACAACATCTGGCTCATGTTGCTGTGGTGGCACCTTTATTTTGAAAGGTTTTTATTCCCAGTGTCCTTGGAGGGAACCAGAGATGCCCGACTGAGGGATACGAAGCATCAGTGCCCTTCCCTGGCACAGTGTGTGGTGAAGATCTTCCTGCACTGCGTCTTGCTTATTCCTCAGTCCTGTCACACAGGATGATAGGGAACTGCCCTGAAAAGCCGTGGGGGGAAAGCACGGCAGAAGTGGGATTTCAGTTTAGTTGATATATTAGTAGTAACACTTAATCCCATGTTGTTAGAAACTCTGGAAGCCAAGTTGGATGCTGAGAATTTTTCCCTCACTTTTGAAAAGGGGGTCCCTTGCTGGGAAGGATGTCCCTGGCTGTTATTCAAGATAGCTAGAACAGTAGCCTCTGATTCTACATGGAAGTTTCTTTTAATAACATTGTTACTATCCTTGAATTGTGCATTAGGAAATTATCCCTAGTTAAACATTTACTTTCAAAATAATACTTTAATATTTTCCCTTTGTTTATTTAGGCCACAGCTTTGAAAACCAGCAGAGGAACTCTATAGGTACCTATAACAGTATTATGAGTCTTCCGTCCAATCACTCCCCAAGCCCGACCCTGCTTAGCTGACAAGATCAGGCGCATTCAGGGTGGTTTGGCCATAGATGGATGTATTATGGGTCATTATTCCATTTTTTGGTAAGCCTCTTGGCACTGCTTTGGCTTATATTATTGTTTAGAAATTCAGGAATCATTAAAATGTGATCCTCTGAGGTTGGAAATGAGGGCTTCAGTAAGGCACTTAAAATGCATATCAGTGCTTTAATGTATAATCACAGAGAAGTCAGACTACAAGTGCATAAGAAGAGTGATGATTACCTTCAGTTCAGTCGCTCAGTCGTGTCCAACTCTTTGCAACCCCATGAATCGCAGCACGCCAGGCCTCCCTGTCCATCACCAACTCCCGGAGTTCACCCAAACTCATGTGCATCAAGTCGATGATGCCATCCAGCCATCTCATCCTCTGTCGTCCCCTTCTCCTCCTGCCCCCAATCCCTCCCAGCATCAGGGTCTTTGCCAATGAGTCAACTCTTCGCATGAGGTGGCCAAAGCATTGGAGTTTCAGCCTCAGCATCAGTCCTTCCAATGAACACCCAGGACTGGTCTCCTTTAGGATGGACTCTCTCCAAGGGACTCTCAAGAATCTTCTCCAACACCACAGTTCAAAAGCATCAATTCTTCAGCACTCAGCTTTCTTCACAGTCCAACTCACATCCATACATGACCACTGGAAAAACCATAGCCTTGATGAGACGGACCTTTGTTGGCAAAGTAACATTGCTGCTTTTTAATATGCTATCTAGGTTGGTCATAACTTTTCTTCCAAGGAGTGTCTTTTAATTTCCTGGCTGCAGTCACCATCTGCAGTGATTTTGGAGCCTAGAAAAATAAAGTCTGACACTTACTTGAGCTAATTGACTAAAAACTGTGATGTTTGGTCCTAACATAAGTGGAACTGTCCTTTGTGAAGGTCACACCTGTTTTCTTACATGTACAAGGTAAGGAAACTGTTGTAAAGAACGTAGTGAAGCCTCCAGAATTAATAACTGTAGGAGACTTATAGAATTATATGATTCATAGACTTACAAATTACAGGAATTTAAATACCTTACTGTTGCACTGTGAATATGGAAATAGTGGTTTGAAACAGTTAAAACACTTTACCAAGTAAGAGATCTTTTTCATCTGCTTTACATTACCATATTTAAAAAACTGTCCTTTTATTTGCTTATTTAAGTGCCCAGAATGTTTATTTCCATAGGAAGGCTAAACATTTACCAATTTACCAAACTTCAACTAGCCTCACATTTGATCCATCTTAAACTTCAAAATAGAATATTCACTGGTGGGCTTACCATAATGCCTTGTTGTACTTGCCTAGCTCTTACCTTTCTCAGCTTGAAAAGTGCTTCTTCATTCAGTAACACATCATGTGTTACTGGTATTTGACAAGGTTCTAAGTGGAATGCCAGCATCTGATCCAAGACAGGGATATTGAGTGTCCTGTATTACTACATTAAGACTGGAGGCCTAAGTCCTGGGGCTGAGAGAATAGTTTCTGTGGTGCTTCAGTTATGTGCCCTGTTCTTTTATCATCCTGTTCCACTGCCAGCTTTTGAATCAGTCTCTTATTCCCTCCCCATGTCTCAGAGTAATGAGTGCATCTCTGCACAGGCCTTAGAGCATCAGGGTGAATAGGGAGGGTTTTGGCACAGGCAAACCTGGTTTTTCCATATCTGTGTAACCCTTATTTGTAAGAATGCAGGTCATAATTTTACTTTGTTTTTCCTGCGGTGGTTTTAACTTTTGAACATACCCTGCAACATGCAGGATCTTAGTTCCCCAACCAGGGATCAAACCTGTGCCCCCTGCAGTGGAACTGTGGAGTCTTCACTGGACCACCAGGGAAGTCCCTTGTATTCTCTTAAAGGGTTGTTCTGGTCATTAATTCTGAGAGCATTTAGGACTAAGTCTCAATAAACAGTAACTGTGATCCTTAGCTGCAGGTCCTAGACTTAGTATCTTATTTGAAAACTTCCTATATATTCCAGGCCCAAGAGATGAAATTTTTTGTTACCCAATTTTTGAGTAGCTACACAGTGACCACCTATATGCAAGGTCTCTCTCCTTGAAATATCAAGGTCAATTTCAACAAAGTATAAATAGAAACAAAAAAATTACTAGAGGGCCCTCAGCCATCTGGGTTTTTCACAACTTCCCATAGAAGTCATTTGGCACTTAATCATAGCACAAGCCAGCGTGTCTTATCATTGTACCTTGCCTGCTCAGTTGTTATTCCATCCATGGAGGTAGTACCTTGCCCTTATTCTTACTCCCCGGCCTTCCCCAGACCCACAAGGACATAGTAGTTACTGCATGAACCTCATTAAGTCCCTAATTCTGCATCCGCCCCTTGTCATAGCGGAACGTGAATAAATGAAACTATTACCTTTCACCTTCCCAAGAGTGTAGTTCAGAAAGGACAATAGAGAGTGTACAAGTGAAGGTATGTGCTCAATGGTATAAGGGTTTTTTAATGGAAAATTTGAAACAGATATAAATAAGCTAAATTCTGTTTCCTCTCACATGTTTCCTTAAAGTTTTCCTTGGAAAGGGCTGATTTCCAGATTCAAAAGGTATTTTTCTAACTGGCTCTGTCCCTCCTGCCACAGCCCGCAGTGTACATCAGAATAAGGAACCGAGCCCAGGACGGGTACTTGACAGTCACAGGAAATGTGGCCGACACCAGGGCAACCTCTGTGTGCATCTCTCCCTACAGCGGGAAGAATACTCAGATCTGGCACTACTGTCGAGGACTCTTTAAATCCAAGGTAACCAGCCCCACCCATCATATAGCTTGCTTGTTGCTCTTCGGTCTTTTAGAAACCAGAATCTTCCCCAGTCAAATGGCATGATACAATTAAGGCAGTAAACTGCCTGCGAATAGTCTGCTGCACGATTATCAAGACATTGACATATATTACTGAAGCTTGAAATGGACTTACAAACTAGACTTTCTATAGCCAAAAATTCTCTGTTTTAAAGTAAAAAGACTAATACATACTAAATGGTTTTTTTAAAACTAGTGACAAAATCATCACACCCAAATGGATGGTGTGCTTTTCTGAGATGTTTCTTACACTCTGTGGCCCAGATCAATTTAGCTGTCTTTGTGATTCCACATTGAATTGAGCCTTTCTCATCTTCAAAACGGGCTTCCCTGGTAGCTCAGCTGGGAGAGAATCTGCCTGCAATGCAGGAGATGTAGGTTCAATCCTTGGGTTGGGAAAATCCCGTGGAGGAGGGCATGGCAACCCACTCCAGTATTCTTGCCTGGACAGAGGAGCCTAGCAGGCTACAGTACATGGGGTTAAAAAGAGCTGGACATGACTGAGCAACTAAGCACATCTTTGAAACAGATAATGAAGGTAGAAGAATGCTGCTGCTTTTGGAGGAAGTTTAGAAAATAAAGTCAGGTTTCTTTGTTTTTCTGCATCCCTTCTATTACGTTTGATGGTGTGGGGAATAAGACACCAGTTTTATTATATCACCAGTGGATTATCGACCTTTTTCTCATGCTTCAACAGAAATGAAAAGCACTCAAACACAATTATTGTCTGGGTATCCAGCACATCACCCAGTGTTTTTATAAGAAAAACAAGCTCGGCCTTATATATTTAAGCTAACACTAACTCAACATTTAATCCTAATTCAACAAATCTTTATTTAACCATCTGTCGTCAGATCTGGATGTTCTTTTCAAAAGCAAATACCTCAGGCTTCCTAGGTGGCTCAGTCCAGTCCACCTGCAATGCAAAAGTGAAAGTCTCTCAGTCGTGTCCGACTCTTTGCAACCCCATGGACTATACATATACGGTCCATGGAATTTTCCAGGCCAGAATACTGGAGTGGGTAGCCTTTCCCTTCTCCAGGGGATCTTCCCAACCCAGGGATCAAACCCAGGTCTCCCGCATTGAGGTAGATTCTTCACCAGCTGAGCCACAAGGAAGGCCCAAGAAGACTGCAGTGGGTAGCCTACCCCTTCTCCAGGGGATGTTCCCACCCCAGGTTCAATTCCTGGGTCAGGAAGATGCCCTGGAGAAGAAAATGGCAACCCATTCCAGTATTCTTGCCTGGGAAATCCCGTGGACAGAGGATCCTAGTGGGCTACAGACAGGTGGGATCGCAAGAGTTGGACACGACTTAGTGACTGAACCACCACCACACTGAGACTTATGTGATTTCTAAAATGATATGTGATTTCCTGACACTCATCTGTACCATGGAAAATTATGATTCCTTCCAACCGCAGCAGTTTGAGATTCAAGCGATCACAGGAAAAAAAAAAAAAAAGTACCTCTAATTCAGTAGGTTTATATCCATACTATTGCCTTCCCTCAGCCGTAACAACTTAAAAAGTTGACTGAGATTATAATTTTAGATTTAGTTTTAGATCTTGTTTTCTTTTTAGATGGGCTTGTCTGATTTACTCACATGAAAGAAAAAGGACTCAATCCAACTGATTTTAGCAAATGTAGTACTGCCAATGTATTTCTTGACCCTTCAGGCCAGTGACACATGTCTCGATGTCATCGGTGGTCGAGACACCCCTGGAGCTAAAGTTGCCCTCTGGACCGAACATGGGCAGTTCAGGCAGAAGTGGAGACTGAACAGAAATGGAACCATCAGCTCCTACCTCAGTGATCAACTGGTCCTTGATGTTAAAGGTAGGCCTATGACGAAAGCTAGTGTGTTGTGCCCTTGGATATTCATTTTGAATTCCAAACCTCCATCTCCTCCTGGGTAAAAGAAGACCTTATGTATAAGGGAAATGTTTTTAATTATACTTGAAAAAGCTGATATGCCATTTTAACAAACAGCAAGCAAAACAATTAGCTATAGGGGGGTCAAAAGCCTAAGGACCAAGCCTATGAAGGTTCTTATCAGTACAGTGGTAAAATTTTCATCTGCTATGTGATCTTTGAGAACATTTTGAAATTTGAAGCATCACCAACCATAACATGTCATCTGGTCCCTAAAGAAACATCTCTGACTTTCTGTTCTGAATTGTGTGGTTCTTAAAATTTACAGTAGATATCATTTAAACTCACTTTTGAATTCAACAAGGTCAGGGCCAATATTATTCAGTGCTGTTGCTTTGATTGGCTTAGTCACAGCCAGTCTTAGTGCAGAAACAAAAATGCAGTGTGACACTGAGCTAGAGTGCGCTCAGAGCACTGTGTTCTTAAGAATCCCATTGTTAGGGCACATCATTTATACATCTATATAGTATTATACTGCTTAGCTTTTCAGTCACTCCTGTGAGGTCTGGTTTGAGGTGAACAGATACACCTGTTTAACCCTCAGTTTCCCATTTCAGACCATCGCTTTTATAAAGACATATGAATCTACCCCACCATCAAGTGGGCTGAACAAAAGTCTTCTGACAGTTGTGAAATTGTTAAGCACCTGTGTGAACAAATTAATCTTTCCTTTTGGAATTGCTATTTTAGGAGGAAATTATTATGACAAAACTCACGTAATTGTAAACCAGCCCCTGGAGGGAGAAGAAACACAGAAATGGGACATTGAAATATTGTGAGAGAGTCCACAGTGGCCCTGGGAGAGCACGGAGGGAGGAGGGCCCTCATGCCCTGTGGAAAAGACCTGCCCACCCTAGGCTCTGGGACCTCTGAGGGGAATGGGCTTCTCCCCCAACCGTGAAGACGGCTGCTCTTCACCATGGAAGAGCTCAAAATAACGCTTGCCAGTTAGTCAGAGTTCCTGTGAAGAATGCGTTATGATCTCTGTGGAAGGTTCTACTCTCGCTTGATCTCCAGCTTCGGTGAGCAGGTTTTTTGACGTCTGTTTTCTCTCCTTTCTACCAAACACAAATCCTATTCCTGATAGTTACAGGAAACTGCTGATGCTATCACCCTCTATTAGCTATTAACAACTAAGTGTGTGGTTGAGTGCCAGGCACAGGAAAGTGAAGTCCTACAGGTCAAGTCATACTTTTGAGAAGATGAATATTTTTCATAATATCTGAAAACATATTTAATAAACCTGCTAAGCTACTGTATTAGATATGCATTAAAAGTTCTCTCTTGAAACTTTTATATGAAATACCATAAGTATTCACACTTGTAACTCATGCCAGGGAGGGACCTCAGCAAATACAGGAGTGTTTTCTGTTGCTATTCTTTGCCTGATCCTTTAAACTAAAAATGCACAGCCTGTGGCTGTCCTTTCTCTCTTGGATTACAACACTAACCAGGGGTCACTCCTATCCTGGTGCTGACCTCACCTGATCTACCCTCAGGTGTTTATAAGGAAGGACTCTGTCACCTACGTATAATAAATTTTCCTTTGCCTAAGGTAAAGGGAAATTTTAAGTTAAAACCAAGTAGTATTTCACCCTTGACTATACCATTTTCCTTTACAAACTGTGACAAGAAACTCAGTTTTTCACTTCCATTTTAAGTAGCTTTCATTCAAGCAAAATCAGGTAGGATATTGTCTTGGACTTAGTCTCAACTAAGCATCACCACCATCACTAAAGAATTCTCAAGCATTTTTCCCTCCTAAGTTGCTTTTAAACTTACACTAAAATAACTGTTCTCTTCATCCCCAACTTTTGCCAGTAAAGCTGAAAAATATCTGCTCTATTTTTCTATAGAAAGATTAAATTTTCCAGTGATATTTTTAAAAATATCAATCTATATGCACTTTAGAATGTAAAGTAACAGTGAACTGTTTAAACTCCAAGACCCACTATATTGACTATTTTTTATAGAGACTTGGTCTTTCCATGTAAATATTTTTGGGGATTTTTTTCTTTCTTCAATCTCAGGCTCTTTTGTAATCTTTCAAACACCACCTGTAAAACAACCTTGCCCATAGATGTGAGTGCCTCTTATTAAATGCGGCAGTGTTATTTAATGAAATTTGTTTTAGGGTAACTTTATTTTAATGGCGGGGGGGGGGGGTGTATACACAAAGGTATGGTATATATATTTTCACTGTAAAAAACCAAGTTAAAAAATTTTCTTCATGTTAATTGTTGTTTAAAATTTTTTTTAGAGCCAGTGAGGCTCTTTAAAGAAGTTATTTCTTCCAAAGAACACCAGGTAATGACAGTTAAATTTACATTTATTGGAGCTGTGCCTTTTCTACCACACTGGCTTAAATAAACTTGTCAAAATATGGCTTTTGTCACTTTCTGGGACATTGAGTAATTTGCTGTTCCTCTATGTACATCTGTTTGTTCGTACATAATGGCCAACTGATCACCTGTAAGAGGTAGATCTCGTTTTATTAAATACACAGGTAAGCAAAGTTACAGTCATCGTGTCCGTGGCTCAAAGCAACAGGAGTCCCCAGCACACAAAGCTCTGCATTTTACATACGTATGCTACTAGTAAAGCAGCAACGGCACTAGACTACTTGGATTAAACATTCTGTCCAGAGGGATAACACCAGGTTTTGCTTCTCCTCATCTGTAGTCAGCTTCAGGTCCTTAACAGAAATAGCTGAACTGTTCCAAATTTGCTTTAGTGCATCCATATATGATAGAGGAAAGCGAAGTCCATGAGACTGAAAAAAGAGAAACCAGTCATTTAAGTGCCATTTTCCATAATTCTCAATGCATCCTTCATAAGATCCTTCATAAGAATGAGACTTGTTACAGGTAAGCTATTTACAAAAACTACAAAAGCTATTTACAAAAACTACTACTATAATTAGATAACTTATAAAAGTCAATGATTGATTCCCTTGTGAAAACTGACTTCATGAAAGGCCTATTAGTCATTTGGGGCTTCCCTGGCAGCCCAGTGGTTAAGACTCCACCTTCCAATGCAGGGGGCACTGTCTGATCCTACAGGCCATAGGGTGTGGCCCAAATTTTTTTTTTCAATTGCAGAGAAACAGCCCCTACTTGCCAAATCAAAATATATTAGAATAAAAAGTCTTAAAAGAAACAGTCATTTGAAATGCTTCATATTTGTTACTTTACACCTCCCCTACCAGGCCACAGGTCCCATGCTATTGTCTTTTAAAGTGGGTACAGGTGTTTACATATTACAGACTTAACTCTCCCTGTGAAGGGCTGTCAATTTGTGAAATGTTAAGCCCACAATGTAGTCACAGAAAAGCCCATTACCCATACATCAAAGGTAATAGAGTCCTCCCACCAAGCACCAAACCACAGCAAAGACATGCATTCTGGGTTGGAACAAACCTTTGCTTCATTTCCCATCATGTGTGTGTCTCTCCTATTCTGTAAGGAATGATAGACGTAAACCATCCTCCCTTGAGTTCCATCCTTCAAAAAATAAAAAAAGCTGTCAACAACAAAATACTGACCACTGGGATGCTAGGAGGCTTTTCCAGTAGTATAGGGCAATACCAAGAAAAATCTCAATGCCTCAGTGCTTAAGTGAAATTTATTGACTACTAAAGAATCTTCCTGGCAAAAAGTTGAGATATAAACATGTAGATACATAAATACAAGGTATAATGACTGTATTTTTCTTATAGTTCTCATAGATTACTATCTGTATGTAGCAAATAAGCACTTGTAAGTCATTTTTTAAAAAGGTAACAGCCCCTTCAGAAACTTTAATGAAAAAACCATTTCTATTTCAACTTACCAATGAAACATTCAAGTTTCTTCATTTAACCATACCTGCACTCTTTGTATATCAGAAAAATTTAATATTCCTAGGTATACATAAATTTTCAATTTATGAACACCACAGAGTAAATATTAATTCTAAATACCAGCCATGTGATCTATAAAAACCTTCCTTCCACTTACAGTAGGCTTCCCCTCCCTCTGTATCCGCCCTTCACAGGGAAGTTTACTGTGTCTTCCAGCGCCTTGAGTCATTCCTGGTCACCTCTTAGATGAGGATCAGACACACTGACCTAAAATAAATGCCTCCAACTAATTGATTATCAGAATAACTAGCTTTAAAAAAAAAAAATGAGGCTGTGGCAGTATATAATCTCAAGGTTTCCATATATGTTATAAAGTTTTCACCAAGTTTGGCCCTGATGGCTAGAACAGTCTGGTTATGGAGACATCCAGGTGCCCCTGACTCCCAACCTCACCAGTCATTCACGGGCCCCTCCTGATCAGGAAGACCAGGGTGAAGCCACCAGGCATGGGAGAATTCCCAAGGGCTTTAGGGTTGTGCAGGGCACTTTCATAAAGGCAGAAGTCCCACACCAGAGGAAGTCCAGAAACCTATACTGATAATTTGGCAAAGGCAACCTAGCCGTAATTAGGAGGCAGAGACCTTAGGGGAAGAAGCGAGAAGGCAATACTCTTGCCTGGAAAATCCCATGGATGGAGGAGCCTGGTGGGCTGCAGTCTATGGGGTCGCTGAGTCAGACATGACTGAGCGACTTCCCTTTTCACTTTCATGCACTAGAGAAGGAAATGGCAACCCACTCTAGTATTCTTGCCTGGAGAATCTGACGGACAGGGGAGCCTGGTGGGCTGCTGTCTATGGGGCTGCACAGAGTTGGGCACGACTGAAGTGACTTAGCAGCAGGGGAAGCAGCAGAGTTCTGTGGGGCTAAGGACAAACCCTTAAATGCCCAACGGGCAGGAAACTTTGGAACCGGAGCAGTGAGATCTGAGCATAATCTGATCTAGAGCGATGGGACTGAACTGTGAGGAGGAAGATTCCCAGAGGAGGCGGGCAGGGCCACCTGTCAACCTGATAACCTGAGGCCTGTGATGGACATGCCTTGAGTGGAACCCTCTTCCCTTCTGGATACTCACGGATAGGTCCTGATTGGGTCCAACAGTGAGAACCACGTGGTCTCTAAACTGCAGTCTCACTGTGCTGTCCAACCCTGGAAGCTCTCCACCTAGAAAACCCAGAGAGAAAGCAGGTTCAACCCTGTTTGCAGGAGCAACTGTTCGGGAAAATTAGTTAACAATGTGCAGGTGAATCCAAACACGGGGCATCTGCTCCAACTCGGATATTCACAGTGATGTTAAAAAATGCTGCTTACATCCCAGTGGACCTCATTCTTACACTGAAGACAGATGTCAACCAGATAACAACAGAAGTTTCCAAGTTCATTAGAAGGCTGTCACCAGTACCCGGGGAGCACACACTATCACAGAACAGACTGGGCCACCCTGCCTTCTGCGCGGAACGCTCTCACCGCGCCAGTTTCTATCCCTGGCTTGCTCCACGTGTGGACTCTGAAAGGACTTCCTGAGCTCAAAGTGCACCATCCCTCCAATTACCAGTTTCATGACCATGGCGAATTATTCAGTCTAGGTAGGTCAAGTGCTGTGTCATAAAAAAAAGCCACCTAATAAAGTGCCCAGAAACAACTCTCTTTCCTAGATTGGATTTAACTTAGTGAAAAAACAGCCACTACAAATAGACCAGCCTAACAGGGTGATCTGGTTGGAGACAGAGTTGAGGGAACTTAATATTGACAGTAAGGGCTAAGACAAGGAAAACTGGGACATAAGCTGATACTCAGAACTGAACTGCTCTGCTAAAGATTAAACCATGTGCTGGGAAAATTGCTGTTTTGAGTAGATGCATCAAAAACATATTCTAAACTCCTCCCCACCCCAGACTACAACAAACATGTACATAGAATGAATGTTAGAAGAGACCCTGTAGATTGTGTGTCTCACTGGTCCCCCACGCGTGATGGATACGGCTTTTTGAAAAGTTAGTGACAATGAGACTCTCCCTCTACCTGACCAAGAGAAGCAGCCTGAGAGCCAGCCTGGCACGCCCAGCTGTGTCTCCCTGTTCTGCTGAACACAGGCCATGCTAAAAGACCCCAGCATTAAACACAGCCATGCTGTGACTAGGCGAGACAGAGAAAATCGAGACCGCTTCAACAGGCAAAAGGAAGGACACTGTCCAGACCACAGGACTGACCACACGTGCCCCTCTCCTGGCTAGCCTGAGGGACTGCTGCTGCTTTAGCAGTAGTCACTCCATACTCCTGCTACCAACCATATAACTAGGATTTATAGGAGGGAGACCCAATCCAAGAATTTCTATTTCTTAACAGCATCCAACACAGAGCAAAGCCCGACTTCCTGAACCCTCTTGAAATTACCTAACTCAAACCCAAATCCTAAAAATCCTTCCCTGCATTCCTTTTATTGAGATGTCTGCAGTCCCCAGCAGCGTGCTATCTCCGGTTACAAGTCAATAAACCCAGCTCTGTTAGACTACAGGAGCATGGTATAATCTGTGCCCCAGAACATTGGTTATCACCATCCACCCAGCAGTCTGTCCACATCATGTGTAACTTAAACCTGTCACAGTCACCTGGGACTTGGGGAAGGTCTGTGATGATCCTGCGAATTCTTGTAGTGTACCTGCTGATGGCAGCGTTTTACCCATCCCTGAGCTCATTTCCAAAAGATTATTTCAGTGTTAAAGTTCTTGAAACTTCCTGCAGATGATGAATTGCAGAGGGGCCATAAATACATACTCATCACCCCAAACTACAGGGTTCTCATTCCCCATCAAGCAGCGTGTCCTGTCCAACCTCAACACACTAAGGACAGGCTCATGTTCACCCTGAAATGCTTCATACTTCCCATCAGCTCAAAGAAGTGCACACCCAGAAAAACATCAAAATATCCCACATTAGCCCCTGACCACCTAGGAAAAAACAGCAAGCTCTACCTGGCACCACAAGCTCTGCTCTATCTCCCGTATAGTAAGGTGGGAGTCTGTTCATAGCGAAATCCTCCTTCATGTCTGGGGAATGCAGTTCTTTGGTGCCCTCCATCCGGTCTGCAAGCATTCTCAGAAAGCCACTTAATTTTGTTGGAACAGCTGTGCTTTCCACCTGCTGGAAACACAGAAGTGAGTCCTGGCCCAGACTGCAGCCACGCTCCTGCCCAGGCCCAGTCTCCAGAGTGCTGCAATGGGCACCACCACCCAGGACAAACACGGATCCACGCCACTCCCTTAAGGACAGCACCCTTTTATGTCCTCTTAACCACTGTTCCTCTGTAGCTGCCTACCGTTTGCAAAAAAAAAGATCAATTTTTAGCATTTTGCCTGGAAAGAGGGCTCCCTGGCAATATGGTGCAGTCTTGGCCTTGCCTTTTGAAGAAAAAAATCACTGTCTGAAGTAACCACTTCAGACCATGCAGGAACCTTTGCTCAACTCAGCCCTAATGCATCCACCATCTCAAAACCTGCCAACAGGGTAAAATCAGGGTGGACAGGAAAGCCAGGGAACACACTGAGGCCAGGCTCTCCAGTGTGGGAGAGCCTAACTTGGGATCGCACATGTGCTGAGGCTATAGTTCCTGAGCCACGTTAGTTATTCAAATATCTACTCAGTCAGCGCTCCCAGGGCCCGCTGCTGCCACCCTGAAATACAGGAAGGGGGCCATCTGCATACCACCACTGTTCCTTTGGGTTGCAAGTAATGTACAGCACTCCATCTTTGCAAACCACCTAGCCCAGGAGGAGACAAGCTTGGCTCATGTAGAGAGAAGCCTTCTCATCAGTTAGGAGATAATATTCCAAGCATCCTCTCTATCAGGCAGCTCTTCCAGCCCTGCCAACTACAGGAGCGGTGGGTGGGACCAGGGAAAGCTACCAGTTCTTCACCCCTGGGATTGGGAAATAGTCACCTGGTGGTAGCAAAAGCTAACGGGGTCAAGGAGGTGGAGGGAAGTCAGAGGAGTAACTGATGATGAGACGGACCCTTAGGGAGAAGGGTTCTGGGGTCCTGAGCAGGGAGCCGTGGCTGCCCCTCCCTCCCCACCTGCCTTCACTCCTTACCAGGAGCAGCTGCCGGGGGATGCCAGCCCGGAGTGCCACGTCTGCCTTGGCGGTGTCAAACACAAGCCCTGAAATAGTGTCCAAAAGGAAATCTCCCCATGAACTGGAACACATGCCAAGTAAAAAAAAAGAAAAAGAAAACAATGAAAGCATAAGACGTGTGGAAAAAACACTGATTATAAAAGCCTCAAGCTACAAACTACCACACCAATCCCCCTGCCCTGAAAGAGTTCCAATAATTTCACATCAGTTCAGTTCAGTTGCTCAGTCGTGTCCGACTGCACTCAGCATAAAAACTTAAGAGCATTATCAATCACAGGCTTCCCTTTCTACCCACCTCAGACACTCACATGCCAAGTTAAAGGTGGGAAGCTAGGCTTTATTCATGATTTATCTTAAATGTAAAGATACCAGAATTAATTAGACTGTCATAAGGTAGGAAGTTCAAAGGAACAATTTTTTTTTTAATGTTTTCAACTACATAACTGCCTTGACAGTTTTGCAGAAAAGTAACTCTCAATCATTAGAGGACCTAAAAAAATTTGTATGTGCAAAAAATCCAAAAAGCAATATATGCAGGGTAACAGCAAGATCCTGGACTGTGCAATTATCTCAACAGTTCAACATGACATTTTCCTTTGTTAAAAAAGGAAAAGGGGGCACTGTTCTCAGTAAAATATCCAACATCAACAATTTCAAAATGATTTATTTTGCAACTTGTTAAACTCCAATGATGGTTTTACTGGGGTAGAAGAGAGAAGCCAGATGCCAAAAATACCATTTCAGGACAAGCGTCAATGTTCAGCTACCTCTGCTTTTTCTCCGGGGCGTTCAGAATCACTCGCTCCTAAATGTGTGGCAGTGTAAGATGCACACGCTGTGGGGATGCTCTCTCTATAAACACTTCTGAGCTGCTCAAAATTTCCCTCTGTGTCACCAGCAGATTTCAAATTGCTGGCTACATGCAAAATGGGAATTCCCAGTATGACTTTGGCCTCTCACTCTGTAAGCAAAATTAACATTTTTATGCTTACCTCCTGAAGTGGCAGAGGAGGACAAGAGCCACGTGAGACACTTCCCCCCAGGCATCCACTCCCACCTGGTGGCCTCACGGGTTTCCAACAAAATGCTACACCCAGCCTCACACCTTTGACTGAACATAGACCTGGGGGACACACGTAGACCCCACCGCAGCGTGAAATGTTATCATCCTTTGAGGGGTCCCAGGTATAAGTCACATAGCAGTAGCTCACGGAGGTAAAGTGCAGTTATGACACTGAGCTCCGTGCTCTTCTAGGAGACTGGATCTTGGGCTGCAGTGTAGAAACAACACCTCTGGAGGGGTTCACCTTCATAAATCGGTCAGATCGACATGCCACTGTCTGAAAGAGCAGGCCCTAAATGCCATCCTTGAGAAGGCTTAGGGAAAGGCCAAATCTTCGCCCTGCCATAGTGCCTTAAGAAGTGCCAAGACCAAAGCACAGGACACCTCCGGGGAGCAACGGCCTTCGCATCACACCTGTCCTGTTCTAGCAGCGCCCCCCTCGCCGGCAGACACAAGTCGGCATCACAGTGCCCATCCTCAGCCGGCAGGCATCCTCTCTAACTCAGGCAGCTCTTCCAGCCCTGCCGACCACAGGAACAGTGGGTGGGACCAGGGAAAGTTACCAGTTCTTCACCCCTGGCACTGGGAAATAGTCACCTGGTGGTAGCAAAAGCTTACGGGGTCAAGGAGGTGGAGGGAAATCAGAGAAGTAACTGATGATGCCTCATGACATGTCAATGTTGTGAGTAAATCAGGAACCGAGGAAGGAAAATGGAGTGAAAACCAAGGGAGCCAGAAAACCAGCTGATGGCTGCAAGATAAACAAAAAAGAGGAAGAACTAGGGAAGAGCGACAGCAGCGACGGGAAACCAGAGGACGGACGCTCACGGGGCTCAGCGACGTGGCTGCCAAGACCCAGAGCTGCTTCGGTCCAGAACGGGCTTCTGGCGCAGCCTCCCCACGGCCCAGTTCCCACTGCCCGCTCCCTCAGTCGCCCTTGGAAACCTCACTCTGCAAGGAACCCAACCATGGTGAGAAGGCATTTTATACAAGAGAAACCTAAAACAAGCTCTGCCTTCAGGCCAGACTCCCGCTTAGTCCCTCCTGTCCCTTAAACACAGTGGTTCACTTCTCACTGCAAAGCCAGAAGAGGAGGCAGAGGAATGCTTGCTTTCTTGTTGTGCAAGATACAGCTCTGAGGCTAGGAGGACCCACTGTTTCTCAGGCCTGGAATGTCCTGTCCCACTCTGACCTCCGGGCCCACCTCCACTTACTCATCCCCTGGGCTCCCTCAGTTTGGGTGTCAAATCATTGCTAAAGCTTCCGTGATGCCCCAGCTTAGCTAACCACACCCCTCTGTGCTCCCAGGGACTCATCCGCAAAGCTGCAATGGGACATGACACTGTTTGGGAACTACACACCTGTCTCCCCTCCTTCCACCATGACCAGAGTATAAGTCCTCCCAAAGCCCCTTCAGTCCAGTGCCTACCATCCCAGCAACCACCACAAGGCCCAGGGCTCATGATGAATAAACCAGTGATGGGCGCTTTTAATGGGACCTGGACTAGCCAGGCCACTGCTATCGGGAAACCACGGGCAGGGCCGCTGCCGGGGTCCTGTCATGTGACAAGGCGCTCGCTGAACTGGAACGTGGTTTTAATTGGAACTGTTTTCAGCACATGTGCTTCTAGGACTCACTGTTCCAGACGTCCTTTCCAACTTTAATGAACTGTAAAAACTGGAAACCTTAAAAGAGACCCAGAGGTTTCCGTGATGCAGAGTTTCTGTTCAGAGTGATGACAATGTTTCGGAAACAGATAGTGGGGATGGCTGCACAACAGTGTGAATGCAATTAGCGTCATTGAACTGCATGCTTAAAAATGGTTTAAATGGTCTACGAATATTTTGCCACAATAAAAAAACTTTTCTAATGGAGTGAGTGGGCGGGTGGGGGTGGGAAGAGACTAGAAGTGCAGCCTGGCGTCACAGACACACCGCCACACCCACAGCGGTGCCCGTCTTCCCGATCCCGGGAGCCTGGATGTGGGCAACTCCCGGCGTTCTGTATGAGGCGGGGTCATGACAGTTCAGGAGGAGGCCCAGACGAGAGGGTCAATGGCACAGGTGGGACACAGCAGGACTAGGAAGTCAGCAGGGATAGAGGAAGCCCTGGGCCTGGAGAAGCAGAAGCGATGCGACCACCTTTCTCACGCTTCCTGATCCTGGCCGCAGGCACCACAGCACGGAGCGGAGCTGTCGGCTACGCGAGGTCAGGGGCAAGTGCTTACCTCCTCTGGTAGGTGCTGATGGTCAAATGCGTGGAGTGGGCCAGCCCCTCGGGAGTGTCCGCCTGATGGATGGTCCCTCTGGGGAAGTACAGCAAGTCTCCAGGCTAGATGAGGACAAGGGGGAAGCAGTTAGTGGGGAGGGTGTCTTCTTGGTCCTCTGTAGAGGCTGTGAGTTTCAGTTCTGCGTTCTAGAAACCTCTGAGAGGTGACCAGGCAGTGGTCTGCGTGCTGGGCTCTGTGGGGTCCACTGGTCAAGCTCTGCTGTGTCCGTGAGTCTGTTACCATGAACCCAATCCTGGAGAGGCTTCCAGTGCCTGAAGCCACTTTCTTTGTTTGTAAGCTGAGAACAGACACCTCTGAAACTAGCCCGGGATCAAGGCGAGAGCCTGTACCCGCCCTCCACATCTTTCAAAGGGGGTGGTGAGGAGGGACAGCTCTGGAGCTCACTGGCTGGGGATCCCAGCATGTTACTTAACCCCCCGAGGCCTCAGTTCCTTTATGTGTAAAAGGGAAGCAATTGCCCACATCTCACAGGATTACTGGAGTATTAAAGGAGACAACATAGCCAAAGCTCTTGGAGCAATGCTGGGCACGTGGCTGTATTATAACTTTTATTTTACCCGCCATCCCATTACAGTCTGTGCAGTCTCCCAAGCAGGGCCCACATTCGTCCTGTATCCCAGGGCCTAACACACCTAAGCATCTGGCACATACGGGCTCAACGGATGTTCGGAAGAAGGGACGAAAACCCTGCGGCCCTGCATCTGAGAATGAGCACTAGACACAACTACAGCCCACTCACCTCCTCAGGCAGGCGAGCCTCCCCACCCTGTCCGATTTCAAGAAAAGTATCTCCCCAAATCACTCCTGCCCTGGAGTCACCACCTCCCGCCTGATCCCACCCAGACAGAACATTCTGTACAGCAGAAAGGAGAAGAGAGGGGGGTGGGGGTGGAGGGTCCTCGGAGTCACGTGTCTCCTCTCTGCAAACCCAGGAGGTAGCCTGGCTCCCTGGCTACAACCAGGGGCCCTGGAGGACGAGCTCAGGAAACATCACGAGAGAGATTTTTTTATTTTAATGCTAAGATTTGCCTTAAAGCAGTAAACAGTATACAATTATGATGTGTTCATAGGAGCGATCTTGCCCTGAATCACACCAACCTGACAGGGAAACCAGTCTTTCCAGTGAATCAATGCATCGCTCATAACTGCAGCTCTCACTTGTGAGTCTGAGTGCCTGCCCTGTGACGGAGGCCCTCACATCTATAGCTCATCCATCTGTTTATTTATTCATCCCACAAACACCTGACCAACCCTTCCCCACTCACCCTGCCCAGGCCAGACACCAGGCTAGGTGCCAGGCAGAGAGCACTGAACCAAAGAAAGCCCTGCCCTGATGGAACATGTTCCAGAGAAACCGACAAGCATTTGAGAAGGGAGAAGAGACACCAGCAATGAAGATATTCGAGTGGGGGCAAGAGGGATAAAAGAAAGCTGCAAATAAACAATGTTGAGTGGTGGTGAATGCAAAGACACAGTGAGGAGAATGATGCTGATGTAAGTCAGGGTGGGTGTGTCGCGGTAAGAGGTGCTATTTTAGCCACTCTGCTAAGGTGACACTTCAGTAGAGACTTCAGGAAGTGAGCAAGCCAGATGGAGAAGAATCCGCCTGCAATGCGAGAGACCTGGGTTCAATCCCTGGGTCAGGAAGATCCCCTGGAGGTGGGCATGGCAACCCACTCCAGAAATCTCACCTGAAGAATCCCCATGGACAGAGGAGCCTGGCAGGCAAAGAGTCGGACACGACTGAGTGACTAAGCACAGCACAGCCATGCAGCGTCCTGGGGAGAAAGGCTTCCTGGGGGAGGGAAGAGCAGGTGCAAAGGTCCTGCAGCTGGCATGTGCCTGGCAGAGGTTGAGGGGTGCCGGTGTGGCAGGAAGGCCGTGAGTGAAGCTGGGGATGATGGAAGGTGAGGTGCGCAGGCAGCAGAGGGGTTGGATTACAGGGCCCTCTGGACCAGTTCAAGGACTTCGGCTTTTTTTCTGGGTTTAACGAAGTCACTGGAGGTCTGGGCAAAGGGTTCACAGGATCCCAAAAGGATCACCATGGCTGTTGTGTCAAAAAAGTCTGCAAAAGGAACACTAGATAGGAGGCTTTTGTATAAATCTGTGTCCAAGGATTTTTCCCCAAACAAGCAGAATGGGGACACATGTGCAGGGATGAGACTCTGGTTTGGGTGAAACTGCTTTATCTTTCCAGGGGGAGGCATTAGGTAGGTAGCTGAATTGTAAGTCTAAAGTTTAGATGTGGGCTGGAGAGCTAACACAGCATTAAAAACACATCAGTGTGGAAGGTATTTGAAACCTTGGGAGGGAATCGCTCACTGATCAAAGGAGTCCAGGAAACAAGCCCTGCACCCCAGCTTACAGAAGCAGGAAGACTGAGGACGTAACAGCAAAGGAGGACGAAAAAGACAGTAAGGTGGAGAGGGAACCAAGGGACAATCACGTCCTGGAAGCCAGTGGAGCAGGTGGCGGTGACCCACTGAGCCAAATGCCGATGCCACGCAGACTACGGTGGGGCCAGAGCTGACTGCAGTGGCTGATGGTGTGGAGGCAGCCTTCGGAGTAGTTCCAGGGGAACAACGGCCGAGAGAGCCTGCTGGAAACGGTTCCCAAGAGTGGGAGAGAAGAGGAGATAAAGACAGGGCATGGTGGCAGGGTCTCCAGGAATATCCACACCCTAACCTCTGGCATCTGTGAAGATTTAGGTTACATGGCCACAGTTAATTAAGGCTGCTGACCAGGGGGGATTATTCTGAATTATCCAGGCAGGCCCAACCTAATCACAAGTGAAGAGGGTATTGGAAGAGAGGACCAGAGAGAGGGCAGCATAAGAAAGACCAAGCTCCATGTCGCGTGGAAGGGGCCATGAGCCGAGGACTATGAACTACCTCCAGAGGCTGGAGAAGGCAAGGACAGAATTCTTCCCTAGAGCCTCCAGAACACAGTCCTGCTGACACCTTGATTTCAGCCAGTGAAACCCCTCAGGGACCTGTGAACCACAGAACTGCAAGATTAAAATAAAGTTTGTGGTGTTCTTTCAAGTCACTGAGACTGTGCTAATTTGATAGGCAGCAATATATTGACATATAGCCATTGCTTTCAAATAATTTCACTGTAAAAGAAGCATCAAAGTAGTATTTTTAAATATTTACCACCTATAAGATAAACATAATGATCTCCAGTTTAATAAAAAAACTGACACAGAGACCAAGATCCTGCCCAAGGCCATGCAGCTCACAAGTGCCAGCAGCTGGATTCAAACCCAGCTTTGTCAGATCCCCAAGCCACAGAGATGTGTTTCCATTACAGGGATTCTTCACCCCAAGACCCCAGGTTTGGCAGAAGGACCGTTCAGGCTGCCACCTGCGTAGGAAGGAGAGGGGTGAGGAGGGCTCCAGGCCTCTCACGGTAGCCCCCAAGCCCACCCCCTCCCAGGGCGACTGAGCCCTTCAGTTTCACATACTGGGCATTTACACAAGACACCACTTGAAGAGTTAGTTCCATGGATTAAAGACTCAACAGACTTACAACTTGAGGATTTCTGCAAGACACAATGCTATCTTTCTCCTTTCAGGAGACCCAGGGCTTCTCACTGTGAGCTGTGATCCAGATGGGTGTGAAGAGTGGGCACGGCTCCACCTTCAAGTCCCACACCCTCCAGGACCACCATGGAGCCCGACCTTCTCAGGCAGGGCAAGTAGCCAGATGTCAGTCTGAGTCACGCAGCCCTGGCCTCAGAGACCATGGATGGCTTAGTCTTGGCTTAAAAATAATCGGCCAAGCACAGGGCTGACAAACTCTTTCTGTGAAGGGTCAGAAAGTAAATATCTGTGGTTTGTGGGCCACATGGTCCCTGTGGCAACTAGTTGACTCTGCCAGTATAATATGAATGCGGCCACAGACAGCGCCCAGGAATGGTCGTGGCTGTGTTCCCATACACTTTATATACAAAAGCAGGCAGCAGGCTCAATTTTTGGCCCATGGGCCATACTTTGCTAACTGCTGACCAAGAGCACAAAACAATGAAGAAAGATACCTTGACTGTTGTATTTATTCAAGTCCCCTATCACATAACAGAAGAAATAAGATGGCGGAGCAGAAGGGCGTGCGCTCATCTTCTGCCGTGAGAGCACCAAACTCACTACTAGCTGCTGAACAAGCATCAACAGGAGAATGCTGGAACCCACTAGAAAAAGATATCCCAGGTGCAAGGGCAAAGGAGAAGCTGCAATAAGACAGCAGGAGAGGCGTAATCACGTTTAAAATCAAACTTCATACCTGCCAGAGACGCTTGGAGGGCAGCGTCTCCAAATAAAACCTTGTGTGCACCAGGACCCAGTGAAAGGAGCAATGACCCCGTAAGAGACTGAACCAGACCCGCCTTTGAGTGTTTGAGGGTCTCCTGCAGAGGCATGGGTCAACAGTGGCCTCTGCAGGAACAGGGGTTCTGGCTGCAGCAGACCTGGGAGCCAAGACGTAGGGCCTAAGTCCTCTTGGATGAGGCTGCCACTAGCCCCACCACAGAGCCGCCAGGTGGGCAATCCACAAACTGGAGAAAAATTATACCAAAGTTCTCACACTGTTGAGAAAGTTCTAGGCTCCACAGAAGATTTCCCAACGTGGGATCCAGCAAAGAGACTGAGAATTCGCAGGGAATCTGACTTTCAAGGTCATCAGGATTTGATTACAGAACTTCTACAGAACTGGGGAAACAGACTCTTGGAGGGCACAACAAAACCCTGTGCATACCAGGCCCCAGGGAAAGGAGCAGTGAAGCCACAAGACACTGAGCCAGACCTGCCTTTGACAGTTTGAGGGTCTTCTGTGGACACATGGGTCAACAGTGACCTGCACGAGGACAGAGGCACTGACAGCAGCGAGGCGCAAATTTGTTGCGGCAGAAAAGAATAGCGAGAGGAGACAAGAAACCTTCCTCAGTGATCAGCACAAAGAAATAGAGGAAACCAACAGAATGGGAAAGACTAGAGATCTCTTCAAGAAAATTAGAGATACCAAGGGAACATTTCGCTCGATAAAGGACAGAAATGGTATGGACCTAACAGAAGCAAATGATATTAAGAAGAGGTGGCAAGAATACAAAGAAGAACCAACAGTTGGAATAGGACATGGAACAACAGACTGGTTCCAAATAGGGAAAGGAGTATGTCAAGGCTGTATATTGTCACTCGGCTTATTTAACTTAAATGCAGAGTACATCATGCGAAATGCCAGGCTGGATGAAGCACAAGCTAGACTCAAGATTGCCAGGAGAAATATCAATAACCTCAGATATGCAGACAACACCACCCTTAAGGCAGAAAGCAAAGCAGAACTAAAGACTCTCTTGATGAAAGTGAAAGAGGAAAGTGAAAAAGTTGGCTTGAGGTTCAACATTCAGAAAACTAAGATCATGGCATCTGGTCCCATCACTTCATGGCAAATAGATGGAGAAACAATGCAAACAGTGACACACTTTATTTTCTTGGGCTCCAAAATCACTGCAGATGGTGACTGAAGCCATGAAATTAAAAGATGCTTGCTCCTTGGAAAAAAAGCTATGACCAACCTAAATAGCAAGTTAAAAAACAGAGACACTACTTTATCAACAAAGGCCCATCTAGTCAAGGCTATGGTTTTTCCAGTAGTCATGTATGGAGGTAAGAGTTGGACTATAAAGAAAGCTGAGCACCAAAGAATTGATGCTTTTGAACTGTGGTATTGGAGAAGACTCTTGAGAGACCCTTAGACTGCAAGGAGATCCAACCAGTCAATCCTAAAAGAAATCAGTCCTGAATATTCACTGGAAGGACTGATGCTGAAGCTCCAATACTCTGGCCGCCTGATGTGAAGCAGTGACTCATTGGAAAAGATCCTGATTCTGGGAAAGATTGAAGGGGATGACAGACGATGAGATGGTTGGATGGCATCACCGACATGTCCATCACTCAATGGACATGAGTTTGAGTAAGCTCCGGGAGAAGGTGATGGACAGGGAAGCCTGGTGTGCTGCAGTCCACAGGGTCACAAAGAGTTGGACAGGACTAAGTGACTGAACTGAAATCCTTTTGGAAGAGGTTGCCATTAGTGCCATTACCCAACCCTAGTTGGCCTCAGGCCAAACTACAGGGAGGGAACACAGCCCCACCCATTGAAAATTGGATTAAAGAGTCACTGAGGATGGCCCCACCCACCAGAGCAAGACCCAGATTCTCCCACAGCCAGTACCTCCCATCAGGAAGCTTCCACAAGCCTCTCATCCTTATCTATCAGAGGGGAGACAGAATGAAAACCACAATCAGAGAAAACTAACCAAACTGATCACATGGACCACAGCCTTGTCTAACTCAATGAAACTGTGAGCCATGCTGTGTAGGGCCATGCAAGACCCAGGTCATGGTGGAGAGTTCGGACAAAACGTGGTCCACTGGAGAAGGGAATGGCAGACCACCCCAGTATTTTTGCCTTGAGACCCCCATGAACAGTATGAAAAGGCAAAAAAATACAACACTGAAAGGTGAAACCCCCAGGTCTGTAGGTGCCCAATATGCTACTGGAAAAGAGTGGAGAAATTTCAGACTTAAATTGAAGAAAGTAGGGAAAACCACTAGGTCATTCAGGTATGACCTAAATCAAATCCCTTACAATTATATAGTGCAAGTGACAAATAGATTCAAGGGATTAGATTTAGGTCATATCTGAATGGACAGAGTGCCTGAAGAACCATGGACAGAAATTTGTAATACTGTACAGGAGCCAGTGATCAAAACCATCCTCAAGAAAAAGAAATACAAAAAGGCAAAATGGTTCTCTGAGGAGGTCTTACAAATAGCTGAGAAAAGAAGACAAGCAAAAAGCAGGGGAGAAAAGGAAAAAAACTCTGAATGCAGAGTTCCAAAGAATAGCAAGGTGTGATAAGAAAGCCTTCCTCAGAGATCAAAGCAAAGAAACAGAGGAAAACAAGACAATGGGAAAAACTAGAGATCTCTTCAAGAAAATCAGAGATACCAAGGGAACATTTCATGCAAATAGGGGCACAATAAAGCACAGAAACAGTATGGACCTAACAGAAGCAGAAGATATTAAGAAGTGGCAAGAATACATGAAAAAACTGTTCAAAAAAGGTCTTAATGACCCAGATAAGCATGATGATATGATTACTCACCTACAGCCAGACATTCTGGAGTGTGAAGTGAGGTGGGCCTTAGGAAACATGACTATGAACAAAGCTAGCGGAGGTGATGGAATTCCAGTTGAGCTATTTCAAGTCCTAAAAGATGATGCTGTCAAAGTGCTTCACTCAATATGCCAGCAAATTTGGAAAACTCAGCAGTGGCCATGGGACTGGAAAAGGTCAGCTTTCATTCCAATCCCAAAGAAAGGCAATGCCAATGAATATTCAAACTACTGCACAATTGCACTCATAAGCTAACAACGTAATGGTCAAAATCATTCACGCGAGGCTTCAACAGTACATGAACTGAGAACTTCCAGATGTACAAGGTGGATTTAGAAAAGGCAGAGGAACCAGAGATCAAACTGCCAACATTTGCTGGATCATTGAAAAAGCAAAGGAATTCCATAAAACATCTACTTCTACTTCATTCACTACACTAAAGCCTTTGGCTGTGTGGATCACAACAAACTGTAAAATTCTTAAAGAGATGGGAATACCAGACATTACCTGCCTCCTAAAAAACTTGTATGCAGGTCAAGAAGCAACAGTTAGAAGTGGACATGGAATAATGAACTGGTTCAAAATTGGGAAAGGAATATGTCAAGGTTATATATTGCCACTCGGCTTATTTAACTTACATGTAGAGTACATCATGCAAAATGCCAGGCTGGATGAGGTTTAAGCTGGAATCAAGATTTCTGGGAGAAATATCAATAACCTCAGATATGCAGATGACACCATCCTTATGGCAGGAAGTGAAGGGGAACTAAATAGCCTCTTGATGAAGGTGAAAGAGGAGAGTGAAAAAGCTGGCATAAAACTCAACATTCAAAAAACTGAGATCACGGCATCTGATACCATCACTTCATGGCAAACAGATGGGGAAACAACGGAAACAGTGACAGACTTTATTTTCTTGGGTTCCAAAATCACTGTGGATGGTGACTGCAGTCATGAAATTACAAGATGCCTACTCCTTGGAAGAAAAGCTATGATCAACCTAGACAGCGTATTAAAAAGGAGAGACATCACTTTGCCAACAAAGGTTCGTATAATTAAAGCTATGGTTTTTCCAGTAGTCTTGTACAGATATGAGAGTTGGATCATAAAGAAGGCTGAGCACTGAAGAATTGATGCTTTTGAACTGCAGTGCTGGAGAAAGACTCTTGAGAGTCCCTTGGACTGCAAGGAGATCCAACCAGTCAATCCTAAAGGAAATCAACCCTGAATATTCATTGGAAAGACTGATGCTGAAGCTCCAATACTTTGGCCACCTGATGTGAACAGCTGACTCATTGGAAAAGACCCTAATGCTGGAAAAGATAAAAGACAGAGGAGAAGGGGACAACAGAGCATGAGAGGATGAGATGGTTGGACGGCAACATCGACTCAATGGACCTGAGTGTGAGCAAACTCAAGAGAGCGAAGGAGAGGAGGCCTGGTATGCTGCAGTTCATGGAGTCGCAAAGAATCAGACAAGACTGACCGACTGAACAACAACAACACAAACAGGGAGTTTTTCCCAGTTATAGCATGCAGGCAGAGATTTTAATAACAAGAAGCCACAAGGCACTGAGTAAGAATCAGAGGGGCTTCGCTGGTGGCAAAATGGTTAAGAATTTGCCTGCCAAAGCAGGGGACACGGTTTCAATCCCTGTGTCAAGACCATATATACTATCACTCTGCTTATTTAACATATATGCAGAGTACATCATGCAAAATGCCAGGCTGGATAAAGCTCAAGCTGGAATCAATCCCACATTCTGTAAGACAACTAAGCTCATGCACCACAACTGAGCTCATGGGCTCCAGCACCGAAGCCTGTGCTCCTGGAGCCCAAGCTCCGCAACAAGAGAAACCGCTGCAACGAGAAGCCCACGCGCTGCAAGGAGGGAGTAGCCCCTACTCACTGGGACTAGACACAGCCAGCACAGAGTAACGAAGACCCAGTGCAGCCGGAAATACATAATATGAAAAGAAAAAAATTAGGTACCAAGTGTAATTTCAAGATGTAAGAAATACAAGCACAACCATATGCCAAGTCCACCAGTCTGGTTAAAATCTTTGGAATGCTTTAAATTAACTATTATCGTATTACCACTGAAGGAAATTAAATGTTGTTGAAATTATAGGAAAAGGTGTAAAGCTGAGTTACACAGCTATTCTTATCCTAGACTTTGTTCTCAACAACCTGACCTGCTGGGGACTGGCTGTGATCCCACCCAGCTAACCGCTCAAGGACACACTTTCTCAGCAGCAAGATACCAGCAAACCGGCACATGCTCGGGCCGCCTGGTTTTCTGGGGAAGGTCCCCTCAAGAGCCTTCATGATAACTCTTCTGACAACTACATGCGGGAGGAAGGGGGTGCAGAGGGCCTACTGCAGTCAGGAGGCAAAGGGGACGCCCAGATTTTACCAGCAAGAAAAGCTGAGGGGTCGCTGACCGTGCTCTCCTCAAGCAACCTACGATCCAGCGGTGACCACTGCCTTAGATCTGGCGAAGCGGCCCAAGGCCATGCCTTCCATGACTCACTCCAGAAAAGTCAGTGGTTACCGTATTCATAATTCATTCCTTTTGGACTCAGAGAGCATACGGAGACGTTTCCTCAGCTCACATCTGCAAGTACAAAGGACCAGGTCTCCCTCCGAGGCCCGCCCCCACAAGGGGCCACTTGGAATGGGAGCCACCTGCCCCCAACCTCCTGGACACATTCTCGGGGGATGGTTACACAAGTGCAAACCTCAAACCACCCTTGGCGCGCACACTGGCAGGCCCGTACCTTGAGTGTGAACTCGTGTGTGGGCCTCCCGATCCTGTCCTCGGCCTCCACGCTGTACTCCCGCGCCAGAGGCACCGTTGGCTGGTACAGGCGCCAGTGCTTCTCTCCCTCCAGCTGCAGGATGAACACCTGCAGAGAGCACAGGACTCCGAGAGTGTCAGAGAGCCTCCTCACTGGGTGCTGGCCCTCTCAGGGCTTAAACGAGTCACAACTTTGATATGGAAAATAAAAATAAAGGATCACAGATACACCTCGCTCCACACTTAAAAGCTGCCACCACTGGCATTCACTGTTTAAAAACAGGTGACCGTAAACTCTGCACTGGAAGGCTGCTCATTCTTTTCACTTCTCTAAAAGCCTCACTGAGTTCTTTCTATCCCACTATCTATCCCACTATTCATTCCTCTAAATCTTCCATCAGACAGAGGGAAGCCCATGTTCTGAGGGAAAAGCCAAGCTTCAGATATTACTGAGTGTCCAAACCCCTGAAGATGATCCCTGGCACACAGGAAAATGTCAAGTTTTTATTCTTCATTCAGCCAAAGATATTTTAAAGTCCTGTTAGAAATATTAAAGAAAAAAAAAAAACTTTTGGAAAATGTATTGATATCAAATTGCTCTCAAGAGGAAAAAAAGAGGTTTTTATTTCCTACTATCTCTGTGTTCACAGGATGTATCAGTACAAAAATAAAACTACAACATACCTAAGCCCAACAGTTAACTTTTTTTGGCAGCCACATGAGAGTGAAATCAACATTCATCAAGGCGCCAGTGCTTAAGCGAAACCATGACCTTCATTTAAGCTGCCCCAAGATTTTCACAAATGGAAAAAAGCATATATTTTTGGCAGCTACAGAAAAAGGACAAAATAAAAGCAGATGTATGGAATACTTGTGACCTCACCTTATTAAACTGTGAAATTAAAGGAAAAAAAATCCAATCATACTTCTCTGTAGAAAATTCAATCAATACATGTTTTGGAGGAATGTGCAGCTCTTTATATCAGTAAATAAACAGTCTCTCCCCTTTCCAAAGGAGCAGGAAACCAGTTCAGTGGGGTTAATTTTGGTCCAACATCCTGGTGAGGGAGGTCAAGCTCTCCGGAGCCCGCACAGGAAGAGTGGGCCCGGACCTGACGACAGCTCAACCTGACGACAGCTCAACCCCGACAAGCCCACCTTCCTGGGCTGGCGGCCACTCCCTCCTCCCGCAGCCGGGCAGATCCCCCCTCTCACCTCGACATCATCGTAGTGGGGCGGCAGGCCCTGGGCTCCGGCCGGGGTGATGTACACGTTGGAGCCAACCAAGGAGCCGAAGAAGCACTCCAGCTTCTCCTGGACCCTCCAGAGCTCATCCTTAAGAGACAACAGTGGAGAGAGGAGGAGAGAGAAATACATCAGAAGTAAGGAACCTGTTCTTATTCGGTGCAGCAAGTCTTTACTGCACAGCTATTATGCTCTGTGCTAAGTCACTTCAGTCATGTCGGACTCTTTGTGACCCTATGGACAAGCCCCCCAAGCTCCTCTGTCCAAGGGATTTTCCAGGCAAGAATACTGGAGTGGGTTGCCGTGCCCTCCTCCAGGGGATCTTCCCAACCCAGGGATCAAACCCTTCCCTCTTACGTCTCCTGCACCGGCAGGTGGGTTCTATACCACTAGCGCCACCTGGAAGCCCAGATGCTGGGAATTCAGCAGTGACTGAACTGGCACCTCTACCCTCAGGGACCTTCTGTCCCGAGCATGGACAGGAGGTGACAGGGAGCCACGAAGGATTTCAAGCCAGACAATGACACGACCCATTCACACTTACAAAAGGTCAGTCTGGCTACGATGTGGAGGAGACTGGACTGTGGGAAAGCAAGAGACAGCAGCGGGGAAGCGACAGACGAAGAAGTGCAGGCGGGGACGGTCAGAGTGGGGGAGAGGGCGAGGGAGAAGAGCAAACGTCAGGATGTGCTTGGCAGGTGGCCCTGCCGGCACGCCTTGACGGCCGGGGCCCGGGAGTGGGGAGGATAAGCGAGAAATACTCTCGGGGTTTTGACTAAGGCAGTTAGTTAGCTCCCAGCACCATTCAAGTGGGAAAGATCTGCTAATGAATTAGTTTTTGGGGGAAAAAAGAAAAGCTGTATGTTAGATGTGTTATGTATGAGCTGCTAAGACCCCCCTATGCCGGCTGGCTAAGTCTGAAGTTCAGGCAAGATGAAGGGTGAGGGTCTCGGAATGCCTGATGAAAGGGTCCTTAGAGCAAAGAGAGCAGAAATAACAAACTGGGAAGAGGGTACAGGCAGGGAGCAGGGGACAGGGGTCAAGGAACACTCCCCTCTCTCATTCACTAACTAGCTCTTCAGGACCTACATCAGGCTGAGGGACCTAGAGAGGAGCCAGGTACTCAAGCGAGAGAAGGAAACCTGATTATCCCAAGGCAGGTGAGGGGAAGAGAGGCAGAATTGGGCCACGTGGCTATCGGCACTTTCTGTGCGCCAGGCTTCACCTACTTTAGTACACAGCCTTCCCGGCAACCCTCTCACAGGGTGAGTACCAACACCCTGTGGGTGCCCGTCCACACCGACGAGGAAGGAGGCCTGTCAGTGATGGATCCAGGATTCACATTCATGCAGCCCCATAACCACGACTCTATTGTAAAGAAAAATCACCTACAAAGAACACCGCAGAAGCCCAACTTTTAAGCATCCATACATGCAGTGCCTGGCACCCAGAAGATATTGAAAGGATTTGCTGAGTAAACAATGACAATGGCTTAGAAGTCAATCTCACCTGCTGGAATGAAAAAAAAAAAAAACCCTACAGAATTAAAAATACCAAGTGGGAAAGAATTGAGTCAGCATTAAACAAGCTTTGGGAGACATTTCCATATAAGCCATTGAGCTACTCTACATACAGAGCTCAAGGTTTCTATTTAACACAAGAAGAATAATTCAATGGCACCTGAACAGCTCCAAAGAGTCTGCAGATCTCCCCAGCAATCTAACGTATACCTGGGAGCAGCCAGCAGGATGTGTAATTACATGGGTACAGTAACTGTCTGTCTGTCTGTCTGTCTGTCTGTCTGTCTGTCTGTCTCTCTCTCTCTCTCTCTCGCACGCGCGCGCTGACGGCCTGAGGACCATATGGGTGACCTTATGGCTTCCAACTGAAGTTTCTAGGTCTTTAAGTAAGAAGCACATGTCTCCTTCTTCTTAAAGGTTACAGAAAACCCTATCATTTGTACAAATTTTTCATTTCACTTTTAGATTCTCAATCTGCCAAGTGTGGCCCACTAGAAAGAGATCTGGAGTCAAACCGTCTGAGTTCAGGTCGTAGTTACAAGCTAGACTTCAACTTCTTCATCCGTGAAAGGAGGACTCCCACTCTAAGACTTGAGAAACAGCATAAACTCTCTCTATTTCAAATGCACAACAGTGTGCAAGTGTCACAGCTTCACAGCACTTAGGCACAAACAAGGCTCCTGAAACCTGTCTCCTTTGACTCCTGTCCCCCAGCTGTGTCTGGAGCTGCCAAGGAAGACCCCAGAACAATGGAAAAGCGAAGGGGGCGGAGGTGGGCGGGGAGGCCCTCTCCTCTGCACTGACCTTCCTGCAGAATCAGCTGAACACAATGGTCAAGACCAGAGGCCCACACTGACACCTAAAGAACGGCGAAAACAAACATGCCAAAAGGCCAACTACACTTCAGGAGGGTCTTTAGACACACGGTTCAGAAAATGTTTTTATTCTGAAGTTAGAAGTCCTTCCTTAGTAGCTATGTAAGTCACAAATGTGAACTCGTTTCTTTCATGTGAAGTGGAGACCACAGTGATCGCCTCAGTTATTTCAAATGTGTGTTGGAAGATTCAAAAGTGAACACGTGTAAATATTTGGTTAACTCATCTGGACTCCTGATACACAGATAACCTGAAGCGGGTGGGGAACAGCCGACCACTCTCCGGTTACCGCCTCACTCATTTCCAGACGAACTAGACTAATAAGCTGTGCCCATTCTGCGACGGACCAAGGAAGTGCTGACTCCGAGTCCTTCAACCCTGACAATGAGGAACTGCCTCTAGACTTCCCGATCCTGGTATCAGTATGCCCATTAGTAAATACACAACACTAAATCTGCTCACAATATAACACCCAGAACCCACCTTCCCGTGTAGAGAGTGAACTCCAGCAGCCTATAAGCTTCTCAAGTTCTGGTGGTGGACGGTCAGAGGGAAAAGAAAACCACAAACAGGGCTTCCCTGGTGGCTCGGTGGTGAAGAATCCGCCTGCCAATGCAGGAGACGTGGGTTCCATCCCTGGTCCAGGAAGGTTCCATGTGCTGCAGAGCAGCTAAGCTTGTGCACCACAGCTACCAAGCCTAGGCTCTGGGGCCTGGAACCACAACTACTGAGCCTATGTGCCCCAGAACCCACGTTCTGCAACAAGAGAAGCCACCACAACAAGAAGCCCTGCACTCAACAAAGAGAAGCTGCCGCTCACTGCAACTAGAGAAAAGCCTGCAGAGCCACAAAGAACCAGCAGAGCCAAAAATAAATAATTAAAAGAACAAAAACAACCCCACAAACAACCAGGATGCCACCTAGCCTAGCCTGGCAGCTGAGTTGAAACTGGGAAAGCTCATCCTTCCTGCTTTAATAAACATGACTTAAAGAGCTGAGTCAACAGGGCAAAGGAAACAGTCCTGGCCACTTGAAACTGGGGAAGAGAAGTGCGCAGCACTCAAGCAGAAATGACAGCCACAGAGGACACCACACACATGCCAAACAATAATTTTCTGCTGGTCTGTGAACAAATCACATGTAATCAGCATCACTGATCTTTTCTATTCATAGTTCTTCAGTGTCTAAACACTACTTTTTTTAAGGGCTACTTCCAGTCAAGCAGAGAGTCAAGGACTAGCTCAGAGGGAAGTACCACGATGTACAGATTTTCTGAATGCAAATCATGACTTGGTCTGCAAGTGATTTATAAATTCCTTTCAGGAAGGATGCCCAAAAGGCTGGCATCCCAAGGACAGTTCAGTGGCTCATGACTGTCCAACATGAACTATCTGGAATGAGGACCTGTACTGAAAAGTCTAAGAGTACTTGTACTTTATCCAGAGTACAAATAGTACAAAATCCTACAGGCAAGGGAAAGGCATTCACAGATGAGGGAGGCCTCATGGATCTAAGAAGGCAGCTCAAGATCTAGAATGACAAGCATTACTAGAGCTCTGACGACAGAGTCCTAGGAGGCACCACGCAGCCAGAAGCCACCCTCAGTGTGGAGCCCGACACACTGCTCTCCTCCTCCTCGAAGCTGGCACTCTGACTCAGCCAAGGGTCACAGAGGGGGGTTTCTGGCCGGGGATAAGACTTTTTTCTAAAACTCAGAAACAGCCTTCAATTGTTGGGACAGCGGTCCTGTAAACATCTCAAACATCTAAGAGATGCTTTCAAATTACGGTGCTGGAGAAGACTGTTGAGAGTCCCTTGGACTGCAAGGAGATCAACCCAGTCAATGCTAAAGTAAACCAACCCTGAATATTCACTGGAAGTGTTAGGTAGGTAGAACAGGGAAAAGGAGCCCAAAATGGCAGTGGCTACAGACAAGGAAGGGAAAAGCCCGCGAAAATGAAACAAAAGAAGGTCTAAGGACTGGAGTGAGGACCTCAGGTAAAACAAACAACACTCCTGGCTGGCCCAATTTACACGGGACAGGCCCAGGGAGAGAGAAACATATAAATAGAAGAGCCAGAGCCAGCTCTCTCTCTCTCTCTCCAGCACACTGGGGCGCTCTTCTCCTCGTGTCTTTAGATCGATGTGCCCTCGTGCCTCGAAGATGGATTTTCCTGCTATCTTCTAAATAAAATACTGAGCTGTAACACTGATTTATCTAAGAGCTATCACACGGTCCGTTCGAGACCTGAGAGCTATAACACGGTCTATCCAAGACCTGAGAGCTGTGACATGCCGAGGGGGCTTTAATGTCCGGCACTCCAAATCTCTGTTGTGACGAGACAAAGAATCGAGGAACATACACTCGCGTGACAGAAGGACTGATGCTGAAGCTGAAGCTCCAATACTTTGGGCCACCTGATGTGAAGAGCCGACTCAATAGAAAAGACCCCTGATGCTGGGAAAGACTGAAAGGCTGGAGGAGAGGGGGCAACAGAGGATGAGATGATTGGGTGGCATCACCGACTCAGCAGACATGAGTCTGAGCAAACCCAGGAGATAGTGAAGGACAGGGAAGCCTGGAGTGCTGTAGTCCATGGGGTCGCAAAGAGTCAGACACGACTTAGCGACTGAACAACTACTAAGAGAGCAGGTTAGCTCATCCTAAATCTACGTTTTATAAACGCAGAAACTGGGCACAGAAGAAGCAGATTATTTCTCAAATGTCCATCACTGATGCAGAATAAATAAAAGATTAGTCAGTCGTGAAATCCAAGCTACCTTCCACCTACAGCTGCCCCCCCACCACCCCAGCAGTTCCAGGACCTACTCTCAAAGCCAGCCTGGTGGGGCTGTCAACAAGGGTGAAGTCTCTTCCATAAAAGTGCCTCTAGTACATGGTCTGGTCACTGCTCGGAAGCCTCTGGTAAGGAGATGTGGGCGGCAGAGGGAGGCAACTTCAAGAATAAAATGATCACCTTGATGCTATCATGCCTCACGTTACAGTGAAGAAACAATCCAGAGAGAAATGTCCACCATGGATCAAAACAAAAACCGGCCCACAGAAGTACTCCTGGAGGGGTAATGTCACTTTAACAAACTTTATAAACCTGCAATGTAATTTACTTTTTGCAGCTCAATGATACCGAACCATGTCCACCCTGAGCTGTTGCAGATTCTAACAGTTCAACCAAAAGGGAACATAAAAAAAAAAATCACTGAGGTTGGAATGCATTTGAAGACCAAACAGGTGTTGGCCCTTCTGAAACTGGCAGGAGACTAATCATCACCAAAATGGATTTATCCCTGAGCTGACCCATGGCCAAATGTTAGTACTTTAATACACACAAGGATTCTGCCCCTGGGAGAGCCTGTTACCTTAAATCTCTGAGGTTGGTGAAACTGAATTGTGGCCCTTTTCTGATCAAAATCTTGTCTCAACTGAAGAAAGTGCACTCTGCCATCTTTATTAAAAACCTTCTTCTTCCCGTGGACATAGCGGCAGACGTTCACGTCTCTCCCGTAGTATATACCCCAGCTGCACAGACTCGCCAGATCAGAGAGCCTGAACAGGGACTGGTAGTACGTGGCCAACGCAGGGTCGTCTCTCTGGATGAGGAGGGGTTTCTGCTCCCAGAATTCCTTGAAAAACGTCTCTGTCTTGATGGGCGAGATGAAACTTTCAAAGAGGCCACTGGGGCTGTCGAAGTTCAAAGGGGAAGGTCCACAGGCGGCCTCCACCTTCACCTGTTTAGGAACAGGCCCTTCCTCCTTCCCATCCCCTGCAGGGCTTGCTTTCTTTGGCATCGCTGTCTTCAAGACAAGGCAGTGAGGAAATGCAAACCTGCCAGGAGAACAAGACCCACGCATTTAGGTTTCCCAGGGCCAATGTCAGAGGATCACGTACACGCGACCTGCACGGCTGCTAGGCCCTTCGTGTGCACTCTTCCTAAGTCAAGGCCATTTCCTCCAGGATTAACATACAACCTGAAGCCAACACCATTTCTTCCAGGGTATGATCCCACCTCAGACACCACGCAGAGCACATAGTCATAGAAAGGGAAGCCTGTTTCCTTGTACACAAGCACTTAGTCATGGAATTCACTACTTATTAGAGGTATAATTATCCCACGTTAAATGACTCAACCATCTCAGCAGTTTCTAGTCACGGTTTTAGCCTGTGGCCACTGACACAGCAAAGTCAAAATCTCAAAATCTGGCTTTAATCCGCACCAGGTCCCAAATCTAATTAGATGCAACTGAGTAATAAACACTTGACTCAATCCAGAGCCGCCCACAGCCAGGTGCTCCTTGCCACAGCCCTACCCCGGCTGCTGTCCTGGGGGCCACCTGGGCAGTGGTGCCACCTGGTGGCTGGAGCAAGACACTGCCTGCTCCGGAGTCTTCCTCAAGCACCTGGACTGCCTGACTTCAAACCTCAGCTTATTCCTGAAAACTGCCACCTTATCAGAAACATCCCATTAAAAAATAAAACAAAGAAAATAGACACTGAAAGTGAAGGGTAAGACAGTCCTATCCCAAGGCTTTTAAAGAGCTATAACTTTTTAACTAAAATAAGGCATACTAAAATGGCAACATCATTAACGTCTAAGGCAGCCCTCCAACCCTCTCTAGCTTTCAGGTGTGCACACATCCCCTGGGAGCACAGGTCTCAGGTGGGACTGAGATTCTGCATCTTTGGCAAGCCCACAGGTAATGACGCTGCTGCTGGGTCACAGACCACACTTAAGTAGCAAGAGGATCGACCTTCCTGGTATTGCCAAAGGTCTCAGAACTGTGAGACCAAGCCACAATTGTCTCGTTCACATGCAGGGGCCCTTCATCTGGATTTCAAGAATAATACTTCAATTATAGGAGTTCCTGAAACAGCAAAATCCTCTTTTAAAGTACATTTATTTCTAGGGGAGGGGGTCCACTGCTTTTACCAGATTCTTAAAGAAGCCCCCATCCCCAAAAAAGATTAAGCAGCATTGTGCTTGTTAAAAAAATAAAAAAAGTTTTTCCCAAAGACTGGTAATTTATTTATAAATGTTATGCCTTCCTGTGTTGTTGGACTATCAAGAATTTTCTGCTCTTCTGTCATGATAACTAAGCCATATTTCAGCTACATTGTGGACTGAGAAGAATGAATGGTCTGGTCTGGGAAGTACTTACCCGAACAACATGTTACACATTGCAACAATAATCTACAAACTTATAATTGATAAATTCAGAATAAATCTAGAAAATAAACTTAGAATTAATCCCTTTGTCTAGTGTATGAGCCCATTAGTCACTTAGTGGCCGTAATGCTGAGCAGATCGACTGTTTCAGTGTCAAGCTTGAGCTCATATGACCCTCATTTTACTTGATAATGGCCCCAAAGTGCACCAGTAATGATGCTGGCAATTCAGATATTCTCTTACCGTGTCTAATTCATATATTAAAGTTTATTATAGCTATCTGTGAATAGGGGAAATGCACAGTTCATGCAGACTTCATTGCCATCCATGGTTTCGGGCATCTTTTGGGGACCTTAAAACATTATCAGCCATGGATAAGGAGGCACTACTATGCAAAACTCACTAGTGGCCTCATTCTAGCTTCTAAATTTCGTGCCCACAAACAGTTCCTTCAAAAGATCAGGTGGTTTTGATAGGAAACATAGGACCAAGTGTTTACAATACAAGTTAAGGTTTTTCCCCCGGGTGGTGGACTTCAGATATATCATTGATAAGATACATTTGCTGAAAATCTTTCCTATTCCTTTTAAGTTAAACAGACCAGTTTGCTTTCTCAATTGAAGAACCAAAGCTTTGATAAGACCAAGTACTGCTACTACTTGGAGCCCAGAAGTGAGGTAGAAATACAAGGACAAATGAAAGCAGACTCAGTGAAGAGCACCGCTTGTGCAAAACAGAGTTACCTACTATCCCTTGAGGACCTCCCTGGTGGCTCAGTGGTAAAGAATACGCCTGCAGTGTGGGAGACCCAGGTTCAATCCCTGGGTTGGGAAGATTCCTGGAGGAGGAAATGGCAACATACCACAGTATTCTTGCTTGGAAAGTTCCATGGACAGAGGAGCCTGGCGGGCTGCAGTCCATGGGGTTCCAAAGAGTCGGACATGACTGAGCATGCACGTGTGCACTATCCCTTGAAAGTCAGTATGTGCAGATGTCTGGGCTGGGAACTTAGATTTCAGAAGTGCTCCTAACACCACTAACGGAAAAGAGGGGCTCATTGTGACAACGCTCTGTGGACAAACAATGTGATTATACGTGGTTATACGCCAGGCAGAGGCATCTACGTGATGAGCCCCCAGTGCAAGCCCTGGACACTGAACGTCGGATGAGCTTCGCTGGTTGGCAGCACTTCACATGTGCTGTCACAGCCAGCTGCTGCAGCAGTGAAATGCTTGGTCTCCATCCGCTGTAAAAAATTAGCTGTGAGTCCTAGCAAGCCACTGGCCCAGGGGATGGTTCAGGGACCCCTGACATACTGCTCACATTTACCTGTTAAAAACTGCTAGGCTGCCTCAGAAGGTCTGCGTCATTAAAGGTACTCAATAATGAAAAAGCAATTTCATATTCAGCCACACATTTCTTATCCCTCACAACTGGTCACTTTAAAATTTATTTAAGGAATGCAAGCATCAGGAAGATGTAAACAAAAGGTATGTTTTTTTTAAGCACAATATACGAACACAGTATAAGCATATTCACTAGACAGTGAATATGAAAGTGTGAAACAAAGTGTGCAGAATACTTCAGCCAAAAAATAAGATCACTTGGAGCATTTTTCCCATCCACAATCAGTAACAAAAGAAATCCCAACAGTGCATAACAAATGCTTTTGTTAGAATATGAATTTTGCTACTTTTACTGCCAAAACTTACATCATTTATTGTTTCTCTGTGTTCATACTGAAATGATTTGAGGCTCAGTTCATTGGAACCTAGCTTAGAGGTTACTAGGCAAACTTACTATTTCTGATTCTCACATTACCCATATTGTAAGACAACCATTCTTTTTAACAGTTTGTGGGAGATCGAGAGAACAGATGACATACTCCACCACATTAAACACACAAAAATAGTAAGCTCTATCACAATTTCAGAAACAAAAAGTTAAAAAGAAAAAAAAGCTGGGTGTCTTGAAAGAAATATAGGAACAAGAGAATACTTTGGGAAAATACAGCCAACACAAGTCTGCCTCTAAACCTCACAGACCACCCAATCAGAATTTAAGAGTAAATATTTTTATAAAGCTACAAGAGAAAAAAAAAGCCAGCATTTAAAAAGCATGTTTCCAATCTGAGTTGACTATAGCATTAAAGAAGCTGCCCAGGTGGCACTAGTGGTAAAGAACCCACCTGCCAATGCAAGAAACCTTCAAGAGATGCAGGTTCAATCCCTGGGTTGTGAAGATCCCTCGGAGGGGGTAATGGCAACCTACTCCAGTATGCTTGCCTGGAGAATCCCGTGGACAGAGGAGCCTGGTGGGCCACATTCCATGGGGACGCAAAGGGTTGGACACAACTGAAGCGACTTAGCAGCAGCATAGCATTAAAGTGTAAAAATATTAAATCAAAAGAAAAGATTCAAGGTTCCTATTTTACTAACTGCCCACAGATGAAACACAGCCACTACACAATTTGAAGGATTAAACTCCACAAGAAAATCAATATTGATACCCATTCTACAGCCAGCAAACACAAACAAAATCGTTATATTTTTAAGTGCCCTAACGTTCTTTTCTATGGTAATAGTCACTGACCAGAAGTCTTAAGGCAGGACACCTATCTGCACATTCCCAGAGCTACTACAGAGCAAGGCACATAGGAGGGTCCTCAAACACTTTTAGTGCATTTCTTTTTCACCTTTTCGATACAATTTTGGAGGGGAAAAAAATCTCAAAAGCCTTACATAAAACAGAGTTGGGGAAAAACAGATGGTTTGTACAGTGGGGTTATTCTTATGATGGCAACTCTTTTCAGACCTGAAAGGCACCTTAGCCATCACCAACCAGATGGAGGTGTGTCTTTTAATCTCCAGAGCTGTGTTTTAGACTGTAGTCAAATCACCAGGAAAGCTTGTTAGTATGCAAATTTCTGGGCCCCTTATCAAGCCTATTTAGCATTTCTGGGAGCCAAGGCCAGAAAGCTGCAGTAACTCAGTCAAAAGTTTTTTTTAAAGGTATCCGCAGGAATTTTAGATCCACTAACATAGAGGAAGATCTAGGCAAACTCAAGCTCAGCTAATAACACTCAAATAAGCTGACAGAAATGATACATCAACACCTGTAACAAGGTTGCCTGCTGCTGCTGCATGGCTTCAGTCCTGTCCAACTCTGCCACCCCACAGATGGCAGCCCACCAGGCTCCTCCGTCCCTGAATTCTCCAGGCAAGAACCCTGGAGTGGGTTGCCAATGCCTTCTCCAATCCATGAAAGTGAAAAGTGAAAGTGAAGTTGCTCAGTCCTGTCTGATTCTTAGCGACCCCATGGACTGCAGCCCACCAGGCTCCTCCGTCCATGGGATTTTCCAGGCAAGAGTACTGGAGTGGAGTGCCATTGCCTTCTCCAACAAGGTTGCCTAGGCTGACCTAAAAGATTTCTCTGGGGGAATGTTTACCAAAACAGGGAAAAGCAGTTCTCCTATTGACCTAAAGCAGTGACTGGCACTTATTTTTTCAGTTCTATCTTGAAATAATGGATTGAACCTCATTAATATATTTTAGTAATCATGACTTGTTACAATGGATGGGGGCTGAGGACCAAAACTATCCAAGCGATGGTGGAAGAAGCTTGATAAATCAGGTTTTTCCACTTAAAGATAAGCCCAGTGAAATCAAACACTTGGCGCCGAATTTACGGCTTATTTTTGGAGTAGTCAGGCTTCCTTCCCAGATGGCGCAGCGGTAAAGAATGTGCCTACTAATCCAGAAGATCCAGGTTCCATCCCTGGGTTGGGAAGATCCCCTGGAGAAGGGAATGGCTACCCACTCCATCTTGCCTGGAGACTCCATGGGCAGATGCAGAGGAGCCTGGCGGATACAGCCCATGGGGTCGGAAAGAGTCGGACATGACTGACCACTCACGCAGGCACGCACTGGAGACGGCGAAAGCCAACCCAACACTTCCTGCAAACACATGTACCACCAACCTGATCTCATTAACCTGATAGATGACCCAACAGCAGTTGGGGAGCCGTTCTAGAAATATCCAGTGACGAAAGAATGACCGGGAGGATAAACTATCATTTTTAAGTCCGGGTGGGGCGAGAAAAAGGCAGCTGTCTCTGCCCTAACTTCAGGTTTCCCTGCGGAAAAGCCCGGGGCTCTTAGGCCCGCCTGGGAGCACAGCCCACGTGGTGGCCGCGCTCCCAGACCGCCGGCCACGAGGGCGAGAGCGGGCATCACACTCGCTGCGAAAACTGCGAACTTTCGTGTGCTCGTCCAGTCTGAAGCCCACCGGCCGAGCACGTGGCTTCTCTCAGTGCCTAGGCCACTCCAGACCCTAACCCCAGGTCTGAGCGGCGCCAAACCGGCGTGCGGGCTATCCGCGCGTGCCGGGCCCAGCGACCACCAGCGCTCTCTGGCCCGCGCCGGGGTGCACCGAAGCTCCCAGCCCGAGTCCTGTGGTTCCCCCGACCCCGATCTTGCTCCACCCACACTCGCGCTTCGGCGTCGGGAGAATGAGCACCACCCCCAGACAGAGGCCGGGACGGAGGCACTCACCGGATTCAAGCCAGTTGCGCGCGGCCTCCTGCGTAATGGTCGGCGACGCGAGCCGGGGGCGGGGCGGCGCGGCGCGGCGTGGCGCGGCGTGGCGCGCGCATGCTCGGGGCGGCCCCTCCTGCTCTGAGCCGGCCTCCTGGTGCAACCGGTGGAGGCCCGGACTACTCCTAGCGTCTAGGTGCGGAGGGGTGTTAGGAGTTCATGCCCGTAGATTTCTTTTTTTGCTATTAAATGAAATAAGTGAAGGCTTTTCTTGAATTGGTGAGGGATGAGGCTCAGGATTTGGGGGGACGTGATCTAGTACAATCCTGTTTCTTTAATGAATGGAGAAACAGGCCGGGAAGGGGGAAGTGAGCTGCCCAAGTTTAAGGAGCTAGATAGTGGTGCAGGTTCTCCATCGCTTTCTTTGGGGCGCTCTGCTACGCTGTGTTGCTTTGTACTAAGTCAACTGTAATTTGTATCATGTTGCTCCCGGAGAGAGAATAATAATTTTAAAAGGATACTGGAAATTCTTGAGACCGGCTGTAAAAGCAAAGAACAAAAAGGAATTATTTTAGTAACACTCTCCTTTTGACTCATTGGGACTTTTGGACGAAGAGGCCTGGAACCAGTGGGCAGAGGGTCAACTAACTGCTCACCTTTGCTCTGGCCTGTGCAATTTTTGCTCTCAAGACAGCCAGAGGGGACACAAAGGAAGTCCTTATTTCATTCTGTTAAGATGACTGAGACCAGAAGCTGTTTCTGATGGTCAAGTGACAAGCAAATGGGAACAAAGTATACCCTTATGCTTGTCAAAACTAACAATAACGAATATTTCCAAAAATGAATGCTTAAACTGTGATGGAATAACTTGTATAGGAGTATACCTAATGAAATTTTTACTTGAAATTTTAATGAAAGCCCTGAAACAGGAGACATCTACCATTGTTGAGCACATACCATTTCCCACACACTTTTAAAAGCTGTGTACTCAAACTTACGAATCCATACAAAAATCTACGAGAATGCTACAGTTATCTCATTTTGCATGGGAGGAAAAGGAGGTACCAAGAGACTATGTTATTAGCCAAAGTCAGGCTTTCTTACCGTGGGCACTACTGACATTCGGGGCCAATAATTCTTTATTGTATGGAGATGACCTGCATTGTAGCAGCATCCTGGCCTCTACCCGTTAGATGCCAGTGCTACCCACATCAAGTTGTGACAGCCGAAAAAGTCTCTAGACCCTACATAATTTCTCTGTGGCAAACCACTGCTTTAATAGTAGCCCCCACCCAGCATTTAACTTCATACTGTAGTGCAGTTACATGCCACACTTCTCAAGAGAAGGTGCTTGATGCTGCCCTGTAGGACTCACTGAAAAGGCCTGAACAGGTTCCATGAACAGCACCCACAGTCAGAGTATATAAGAGAAGACTGGAAACTAAAGGGCAGATTGTGCATCTGTGTAGCAGAGATTGCTGTAGCATTTCCCTTCCTCGCAGAGTTGGACACGACTGAAGCGACTTAGCAGCAGCAGCAGCAGCCCAAGACACCTGGCAGGGACTCCCGAGCCAACAGAGAGACCTGGGGCATCCGCAGGCCATCCTGAGCACTGAAGCGACTTAGCAGCAGCAGCAGCAGCCCAAGACAACTGGCAGGGACTCCAGAGCCAACAGAGAGACCTGGGGCATCCACAGGCCATCCTGAGCAGCTGGCTGTTTGCTGAGCTGTGGGCTGTGCTGGTTTGCTCCAGGGCTGCTATCAGAGGAGATCCCAGTGTGTTTACAAAGGTCTTGGATCCCTGAGTCGTGGCTTGGAGTTGAGGGAATGGCTTGTGAACAGAAACCCAGGTGGCTGCTTCTTGCCTGGAGGATCCTGAAGGAGGGGGCAACACTCTGAGGCCCAAGTGCACCTCTAGCACGCTTTGTCAAGGACCATTGAGCATCCTCTGGGCGGAGTGGGTGCTGTGCAAAGTACCTGGGTTTGGTACTTTTGGATGGTACCCTGTCAAAGAGAGTGACATAGCAGGTGATGAAGGCCAAGCATTAAGAGGCAGAGGGGTCCGCTGGTATGGACCAGAAAGGAGGTATGGGGCACAGGAAGTCAGTCAGTGATCTCAGGGTTAATTTCAATGCACCTCAATGTGTAGAGTGCCAAAAGAACCTTTGTCTGCATCACTTGAAAACATCAACATTTGAACACCTGTTATCAGGCCAGCTATATAATTGGGGGAGCTCAGTGTGAAATGAAGGCATGGAGCTTCTTCTTCCAAAGGGAGGGGTAAAGTAAACTGAAAGTGTTAGTTACTCAGTCGTGTCTGACTCTTTGTGACCCCATGCACTATAATCTGTCAGGCTTCTCTGTCCATGGAATCATCCAGGCAAGAATACTGGAGTGGGTTGCCATTCCCTTCTCCAGGGAATCTTCCTGACCCAGGTATCAAACTCGAGTCTCCTGCATTGCAGGCAGAGCCTTTACTGTCTGAGCCACCAGGGAAGTCCAAGGTAGGGGTAAAGTGTCATTAAAGATACTAAGAATTAAAATCGTTCCTTTCTTTTGCCTCCTTTCTCTCTACTACAATGGTTTTGTTTTCAATTTGCAATATTTAATGTCATGTTCTTGGGAGCATAGGAATACTTGAAAGGTGAGTGCAGACTCGCAGGAGGGCCCTTCGGTGCTTCTTGGAGCCACGTATGCACAGGAGCACCCGCCTCACAGGCTGTCGAGTTCTCCCACCTGTTAAACATTGGTCCCACACTGCCGTGCCCTGGCCAAGGGTGGGGAAACCAATCCCTGAGGCACTGGTCACAGCCCCAGCCACAGCAAACCAGCTGGAGACTGCAACCTTCCACCTGGGGCACAGTCCTTACCTGGATGGGGTGGTTAGAGGCTTGCCCCAGTCCAGTCACCCTCCAAACACACCATGGCACTGCCAGCCCAGGGCAGTTACAGGGTGTGGGATGTGCACCCTGTCCACCCCCGCCCCCAACCCCAGATCTGTGTACCTGCCTCTCCTGGAGCAGAGGGAAGCCAGGGACAACATTGGTTGCCATGGGGATGGGGGTTGGGTGGGGAATCTGGGAAAGCAAGGTCCAGAACTGACCTCACAAGGTGGGAAGCAGAAGTGCACGTGCCAAGCCTGGTACAAGCTAGTTGTTCCAAAAGACTTCCTTTCAAAAACAGAGTCAAAGATTATGTTATTCACAATTTCAAGCTAGCCACTGTAGAGTAGTAACCTCCAAGGGTGAGGCCCTGTTTAAGGGCACTGGTTGTCTGCCCAAAAGACAGGCCTTACCTTCTACCCAGAGGACATCAACAAAGTCAGCTCAAATACATATCATTTCAGTAAAAGACTTGCCAGTTCTTTCCCTATTCCTCCCCATCCATTCCTGGCCCCTGAACCTGGTGGGATGGGGGGAGGGTGGGAGGCAGGGAAGTATGAAAGAGCAGATTCTACATTATTCTTTGGACAGTTTCCTCGATTCAGGGTGCAGGCCTGAGCTGGCAGGAGGGAAAACAGACCTGAATCAGTCTATGCCGGAAAGTTAGTATCACTGTTAGCAAAGTGAGTGAGTGGTGTGCATATTGTGTGCTTGTTGACTGATTGACTGAATTGATTGACAGTTCAAAGTATCCAAGAGGCAATGGAATTCACCTGAGAAGTCAGCAAGGGGCAGAGAAGGAATCACCAATAAAGCATGTTTGACAATGACTGATGAAAAATACAGCCATTTTCTGCTGGTACCTCCAAGTTCCAATTGTTTCACATAAAACTATGGTTCAACAATGTGATAAATAGTAACCAAGTGGAACTCACTGGAAATTTCCCATCAGTAACATCACTGCATATAAAAGGGGTAAATGATAAAGTCATAAGCATAATTTGAAATGGGTTATTTGAGTCAAGGTGGCATATTGTATTGATTAGTGACTGTCATGTAATTTAATTGCTTTGATTACCCAAAGACACATCATTTTTTGTTCAAATGAGCAATAGTTATCTGATTGTATCAATCTAGACCAGGATATTATCCAAAATAATAAAAGATAATTAACTCTACATTCAAATCCAAATCTTTTCCAAAGATATATGGGACTTTAAAGAGTTCATTTTATGGATCAATCACATTTTTAGCTTCCACATTGGCCTTTCCTTTGTTTTATTTTTCTCTCCTACATCAAATTCATATATTAAATTATTAGGGCTTGTTTTCACAAAGGCTTCTCTTTTTTGTCTACCTGAATTGCATATTTATTTAAAAGGTGTTTATCATGATCCAAGCGAGCCTCCTTTCACCTTGATTCACCATTTAATTTAAATATGACCTCATTCAAGATACATCTAATTAACAAAACATATTTTAAGTTATTTTGGGGTGGTATGATAGCTCTAAAAATGAATTTAATGAGTGGTGTTAATAACGCTTCTTTATTAAAGTGAAAAATGCGTGAAACACCTGCATTAATGCATTAACACCTGCATTAAACACCTCTCTGAAGAAGGGAAGAAATGAATGTGGATGCAAGAACTTCCTTTCTTCAGATGCCTTGTTCACCTAGTCTTCTTGGAGCTATTAGGACGTATATGCCACTTTTAAAGGACACAGGCTTGCATATCAATCTCAGAAAGCCTTATTAGTTCACACTAGGTTTAAAAATAGTTGGTAATGACATTATAACTTCATCTACTTTTCACTGCCTAAGGCAAGAAATGATCAGCTAAGTAGCACAATTTTATAGGAAGCCTTTGAAGCTCTTTTGTACAAATAAGTTTCTACATTGATCCTAGGTTTAAAAGTAATAGCTCATCCTTCAAAAGACCTGATAATAAAACACCGTCCAGTTTTTCTCCCTAAAACAAATTAAGTAGCAATATATTGAAAAGAAAACTGGTAATTTTTTCCCAGTGACTGTGAAATCTGTCATCACTTTTGGCCCCATCATTGACCAAAAGCATTATGATTAACCAGGGGATTGAAGAACACCTGACGACGCCAAACGTTTTCTGAAGTTCCTGTTTTCTTGCAAAGTATAGCAAAGGTTGAAACCCACCCCCACCATTTTATTTTCTGAGGAATGGCCACCTTGCTTTCATACATTCTGAGTTAACCCCCACCATCCCCTTTCCTCAGTGGATATGACTCTCTTGTTTGTCTCTTGTTTATAGCTCTCTTTGGATTTCTTGGTCTCCTTCCTTTTCTTTGAGATGTTCCTAATTATGAACATCCTTCTTATTGCAACAGCCTAAAAAAACCCATCTCCTTAATTATTCCACGTATTTTGTCTCTCATAACTTCTTTACAAGAGGAAAAAAATATTCAAGTTCTTTATCAAATCCAGGGAAATCAAACTGCAATTGGAAAGTGATAGGACTTTGAGAAGACAGGAGTACCAGACTATCGTACCCACCTCCTGAGAAACCTGTATGCAGGACAAGAAATTCTCCAAGCCAGGCTTCAGCAATACATGAACTGTGAACTCCCTGATGTTCAAGCTGGTTTTAGAAAAGGCAGAGGAACCAGAGATCAAATTGCCAACATCCGCTGGATCATGGAAAAAGCGAGAGAGTTCCAGAAAAACATCTATTTCTGCTTTCTTGACTGTACCAAAACCTTTGACTGTGTGGATCACAATAAACTGTGGAAAATTCTGAAAGAGATGGGAATACCAGACCACCTAACCTGCCTCTTGAGTAATCTGTATGCAGGTCAGGAAGCAACAGTTAGAGCTGGACATGGAACAACAGACTGGTTCCAAATAGGAAAAGGAGTACGTCAAGGCTGTATATTGTCACCCTGCTTATTTAACTTATATGCAGAGTACATCATGAGAAACGCTGGACTGGAAGAAGCACAAGCTGGACTCAAGATTGCCGGGAGAAATATCAATAAGCTCAGATATGCAGATGACACCACCCTTATGGCAGAAAGTGAAGAGGAGCTAAAAAGCCTCTTGATGAAAGTGAAAGAGGCGAGCGAAAAAGTTGGCTTAAAGCTCAACATTCAGAAAACGAAGATCATGGCATCCGGTCCCATCACTTAATGAGAAATAGATGGGGAGACAGTGGAAACAGTGTCAGACTTTATTTTTTGGGGCTCCAAAATCACTGCAGATGGTGACTGCAGCCATGAAATTAAAAGGCGCTTACTCCTTGGAAGAAAAGTTATGACCAACCTAGATGGTATATTCAAAAGCAGAGACATTACTTTGCTGACTAAGGTCCGTCTAGTCAAGGCTATGATTTTTCCAGTGGTCATGTATGGATGTGAGAGTTGGACTGTGAAGAAGCCTGAGTGCCGAAGAATTGATGCTTTTGAACTGTGGTGTTGGAGAAGACTCTTGAGAGTCCCTTGGACTGCAAGGAGATCCAACCAGTCCACTCTGAAGGAGGTCAACGCTGGGATTTCTTTGGAAAGAATGATGCAAAGCTGAAACTCCAGTACTTTGGCCACCTCATGCGAAGAGTTGACTCATTGGAAAAGACTGTGATGCTGGGAGGGATTGGGGGCAGGAGGAGAAGGGGACGACCGACGATGAGATGGCTGGATGGCATCACAGATTCGATGGACATGAGTCTGAGTGAACTCCGGGAGATAGTGATAAACAGGGAGGCCTGGCGTGATTGGATTCATGGGGTTGCAAAGAGTCGGACACGACTGAGCGACTGAACTGAACTGAGCTGAACTCAGGACAAGAAGCAACAGTTAGAACTGGACATGGAACAATGGACTGGTTCCAAACTGCGAGAGGAGTGCATCAAGGCTTGTCACCCTGCTTGTTTATCATATATGCAGAGTACATCATACAAAATCCTGGGCTGGATGACTCACAAGTGGGAATCAAGATTGCTGGGAGAAATATCAACAACTCAGATATATATGCAGATCTGAGTGAAGAGGAAATAAAGAGCCTCTTGATGAAGGTGAAAGAGGAAAGTGAAAAAGCTGGCTTAAAACTCAACATTTGAAAAACGAAGATCATGGCATCTGGTCCCATCACTTCATGGCAAATAGATGGGGAAAAGTGGAAACAGTGTCAGATTTCATTTGCTTGGGCTCCAAAATGACTGCAGATGGTGATTGCAGTCATGAAATTAAAAGACACTTGATACTTTGAAGAAAAACTATGACAAACCTAGACAGCATTTTAAAAAGCAAAGACCACTTTGCCAACAAAGGTCCATGTGGTCAAAGCTATGGTTTTACCAGCAGTCATGTATGGATGTGAAAGTTGGACCATAAAGAAGGCTGAGCGCCGAAGAATTGATGCTTTTGAACTGTGGTGCTGGAGAAGACTTGAGAATCCCTTGGACAGCAAGGATATCAAACCAATCAATTCTAAAGGAAACCAACTCTAAATATTCATTGGAAAGACTGATGCTAAAGCTGAAACTCTAATACTTTGGCCACCTGATGCAAAGAGCTATCTCACTGGAAAAGACCCTGATGCTGGGAAAGATGGAGGGCAAGAGAAGAGAGAAGCAGGCAACGGAGGATGAGATGGTTGGATGGCATCACTGACTCAATGGACATGAGTTTGAGCAAACTCAGGGAGATAGGACAGGGAAGCCAGACACACTCAGTTCAAAAGAGTCAGACACAGTTTAGCGAGTGAACAACAACAGGGCTTTGAAATTAGGCAGGACTTTACAGTTTGATGTAGTGTTTTAAAACAATGTTTACAAGGAGAGAGTGGGTGGCTCCTTCACAAGTGAGGTAGTTGGGAATGTAACTGACTGTTTTGCCTAAGTTCCTGCCAGGAAATAACAGGAACACCAGGTATAGAATTTTAGTTGAAACAGCAATTTCCTTACTACCTCCTTCTCTTGCTTCTTTGAGGATGTTACTTAATCTCATTGAAATTTTGACCTTCAGCATAATAGAATTAGATATAATTATTTTCCTCATTAATCTTCATGTAAAAAAGGTACACGTGCATTTATGTGTGTGTTTATGTGTATGATTTGCACAGGCTTATGAGTGGCACAAAACAAAACAAGAAACCTCATTCATGAAAACTCACCCGCTTGCAAGGATTAAGACAATGTACCATAAAATATGATTTTGTACCAACTCATAGGCAACTATTTGTAATCTCCATTGTTTTCCTACTTACAAAGATGGTTTGTGGCAGCAATAAAATCGTGAAAGGAAGCCAGATTCCAACAAATTGGACTGCTTTGATGTAAGTATTTTATATAATACTGAAACTTATTTTATACATAGGGAATGTCAAGGGATATATGTTCATATATGAGGGCTCTGCTTTGGGGGAAAAAATGAACTAAAAATAAAAAGTTCCTTCAGTGACAGTAATCTATACCCGAGAGTTCCCAGATAGATAGGTGAACCTGACATGGCAGATTCTAATAGCAAACAGGGGTTCTACAAAGAGAATAAAAGCTGACACTTGGATATGGCTAGAAACTTCATTTGTTTCTAAAATAATGTCACATAAATATTTTTTATGTTGCTAATTGCAACCCATCATAATAGCATACAGTGGAAAATAAAGCAAATGTCCCATAGGAGATGGGTTAAGTAAACGGTGGTACACTCATTCAGTGAATTGTTCTGTGCGTATAAAGATTAGTTTGGCTGGCGGGGGGTGGGAGTCGGGGAGGGGGGAGAATGGCATAACTGTCAATGATAAAAATCAAACAAATTGAAAAAAATATTGCTTATAATCCAAGGAAGAAAACCTAGCTAAAAACAGCACAGTTTAGACACATTTTCAAACAGAATGTATGTTTAATAAGTCAGGGAGTATCCCTCTTCAGTTACCGTATCCCCAACAAGTGTTTGGTATGAGGTAAGTGAGTGAAAGTCGCTCAGTCGTGTCCAACTCTTTGCAACCCCATGGATTCATGGGATTCTCCAGGCCAGAATACTGGAGTGGGTAGCCTTTCTCTTCTCCAGGGGATCTTCCCAGCCCAGGGATCGAACCCAGGTCTCTCGCATTGCAGGTGAATTCTTTACCAGCTGAGCCACAAGGTAAGCCCATGACATAAGGGTTTACATTAATAAATGAAAATACATACAAAATATTTTGTTAGAAATATATAATGTTATGCACAGAAAAAAATCTAAGAATATTCATTAAAATAAAAACTGTTTAAGTGGATTTTGTTTGCTGATTGGTATTTTTAATTTTTATAATAAAATTGTATTTCATTTGTAATCAGAAAAAAAACAATAAAGTTAAAATATATCTGCTCATAGGTTTTTTAGCACAATCCTTATAAAATAGCCTGTTTCTATATGTAGTCAGTTTATAGAGCTGGCTGGCTTTTTCCTAAGCTTGGAAAGCAACTTATTTTTGAAATCCTCCTATTTTATCCAAGCTTATCCCTCAGCGAACAATCACACACAGTCTGCTCCAGACTGTAATCAGTAAATGAAGTGAAAATCACAATGAGGTAACCATTGTTATGCTGTCTGTCACTCACAGATTTCCCAGGTAAGTGTGACTTCATTCTTCATGAAATAAGAACCAAATCCAGAAACCCTGTTACTCCCCAGCAGAAATGAAACTCACAGGAACAGCTCTGTCCTCGCTGTTATCAAGAAGTCACTGATCTGAAAAGAAAATGAGCTAAAATCCTAGCAGCTTACTCTGAATGCTCTAATAATTCTCTTGAGCAGCAAATATATTTTAGACATTTATTACTGAAAAATAAAATGTCTGTGTTTCTAGACATTAACAAAAGTTACATTCGGTTAGCCAACAATCGTGTATTAATGGTCCTCAAGAGGAATGCTGCGTGTAAGTGTAGTGTGATAAAGACTCATTTTTCTAGTCTAGATTGCCAAATGTATTCAATGATGCATTTGACTTTAAATTATGAAATGAATATGCCCAAGGGAAGCATTAGATGTCCTGAATGTTACAGTTCAAATAGAAGAAAGGAGGCAATATCTGAAAAACCAGAGTCAGAAGAAGGGAACTGTGTAGATCTGCTTTGTTCATTTGTAGATTTGTCTCTCTTTTTTTTTTGGCATCAATTATATATAGAGCGTATCAGAAGCAGAAATGTTAATCCAGCTATAGTATTTTGCTTAAATAATAGCTACAAATTCTCAAAGACCCACTTAGGATATTAATCTGTTTTACATTTGAAAATATAATCATAGAAAATATTATCCCTTTTAAGTCACACTTAAAAACTATTTAAATTTTATTTATTTTCTCTCTCCAATCAAATAGAGAAAGTTTTAAAATAAATTAAATTAGCTCAACTTTGGACAGTTTCCTACAAAAATATAATCCTTAGAAAATTTTGAAAGAATTGGAGAGTTTTATTAAGAAAATAGAATGATATATCCCCAAATTAGCCTTTCCGTGAGGGAAATCATAATAGAGAAAGAATTTGCCTTTTGCACCCAAGAGGAAAATAAGTTTCTAGAACATTATGTCATTTTCTAGAGAATCAAAACCAATGTTATTGGTAAACAAGTAGGACGTTATTTGTCTCTTCACCTGGCATGAAATAATTCAAATTATTTTATTTCACTTTATGGTAAAAAAATAAATGGCAAGACACCTGAAAGCAATACACTGTTTATTTCCCTTAATTCAATCCCAGAAATCAAAATAGGATGAGAAATATTTCATACTTCCTATCAAGAGCTTATCTCTAAATGGAATCTTTTTCACAAATACTTAACACGAAAACATGCACACTGTCAATCTACAAAATGAATGCTGATCACTGGAGTTTTTTTCTACTTACCAAACATTTACTTAATACCCACCTGACCCTGTTTACTTAGTTCCACCAAAGTTACTAAAGATTGCTATGGGATACATAAATTTTCCACTCAACCCCATGTCTGGAAGTATCTTTGTTTATAAATTAAGAGCCCACATCCCATTGTGGATGTTCCTTTCCTTCTTTTGGCATCCCTTTTACAGAACCTCGGTAGCACGGTACACATACTCTACTTTAACATCCATTACATTTGCTGTTTACTATAGCTGCCATTTCACCGCTCCCACTGTGCTGTGCACTGACTGATGGCAGGAATGTCAGTTTGTATTCATTCTTTCAGTATATCTAACACCTAACAAAGTACCCAGTACATGTAGGAGGTCAATAGACATTTGGTAAACAAAGGCAACTCATTAAATACCTCCAAAAAGGTATGAAAGCTACAAGATGCTATTATTGAAAATTAATGTATAATATCAACTTAATATTAGGATGGGAAGACTGACGTTTAGATTTTTTGTCCTGCTTGGTGTCAGTAATGCATGAAACAATAGTAAAATAGGATAAAAGACTTGATTGGAGACGGAAGAAGGAAGCTCTTCAGGAGGATCTCAGCTGTGTGAGAGTCCATGGTGCCACCCTGATGCTAATATTCTTCCTCAGAAGGATCCAGTGCTGTCAGGGAATCTGACAGCTGGCTAGCACTAAGGAACAGAGTCGCCCTGAATTATTAGCATCGAAAAGTTTTTACTGAAAGTGAAAATCAGTCGTGTCTGACTCTTTGTGACCCCATCGACTGTAGCTTACCATGCCCCTCTGTCCATGGGATTTTCCAAGCAAGAGTACTGGAGTGGGTTACCATTTCCTTCTCCAGAGGATCTTCCTGACCCAGGGATTGAACCTGGGTCTCCCACATTGTTCAGTTCAGTTCAGTTGCTCAGTTGTGTCCGACTCTTTGCAATCCCATGAATCGCAGCACGCCAGGCCTCCCTGTCCTTCACCATCTCCTGGACTTCACTCAGACTCACGTCCATCGAGTCAGTGATGCCATCCAGCCATCTCATCCTCAGTCGTCCCCTTCTCCTCCTGCCCCCAATCCCTCCCAGCATCAGAGTCTTCCAATGAGTCAACTCTTCGCATGAGGTGGCCAAAGTACTGGAGTTTCAGCTTTAGCATCATTCCCTCCAAAGAAATCCCAGGGCTGATCTCCTTCAGCCACATTGTAGGCAGATGCTTTACTGTCTGAGCCACCACGAGCATAGTTGAGCTTAATTTTTCACTCAAATGCAGATAATTTACATTTAGAAACCAAGGAGAGTCCAGATAAAGTAGGCACAAAGCCCTTCCCTATGGAAATTGGTTTTCCGTACTATGCATGCCTGTGACCCTTAATGATAGAGCCAAATTCTCCTAAGACCTTAAACTCTTTCCTTGATGTAAATCAGTCAACTTTCACATTTTCTTTAGGACAGGATAGGTGATTGGCTGACTCCAGTTTAGTCTGGTACCATTCAACTTATAGTTAAGAGTTGGTGGTTTTTGTTGTTGTTTTTAACATAATCTGACTCCAAACACATTTTATCAATTGGGATTTCCTCTTCAAACATAAATACTCCAGTAGAACAAATTAAACGTAATGTACACAGTGGGAAATAAAATCCTTGAATAGGTGTCAATGACATGGTTGTTCTCCAGAATGATTCTACCAACCTGCTCTCCCAGGGATTTTCTCCTCAGTGCAGACTCACTGAGATGGCCTATGCATCTTCCTTGCAAGGCGTCCTCTTCTGAGTGTAGAGAAAAGGAAGTCTGGTCCATGTCAGTCTTACAGTCATGATAACAACCATCAAAGGCCATGGCTTCAGTTGCCTCAATACTGTACATTCTAGAAATCTAACAAAAAGACTTTGTTAGTAAGTCGTGAATATGGTTTTAGGAGAAGGAATTACAATCGAAATCTAAACAATCAGATTTTTAAAACAGTTTTAATAAATACTAAGAATGCTTTGCTTATTTTAAAGAGTAAAATTCTAGTTTTGCTTCTGGTGTCTGATTAAAACTCATTGTCATAATAAATGGAAAATGTCATCTTAGACATCCATTTTTAATATGGATTTAAGGAGCAAGCATTATACAAATATTTGAGCATTATACAAATAAATGTACCACAACTATAATTGAAAATGTTTTCTAATTTAGTCCTGGCCTGATAGACTGTACCACTCAATGTTTGTTTCCCCAAGAGGGACATTGTTTCACATGTTCCTTTCTGTTTTTGAGTGGTGTGAATTGTTTGCTCTCAGTTTGTGAATTGAAATGGAATATGACACATCAACTAAACGGACTTGTTTTTCAATGTAGTTTTCCTTTTTAGAAAAAACAGAGCAGTATGCTTAATCAGTGTTGTTGTTTTGGTTTTTTTTTTGGTCCCAAAACAGAATAATAGCATCTGGTCATGCTTTCCGAGAAAACAAAATCTCTTCTTGATCTATAGGGAGGTTTAAAAAGGAACAAATATACACTGGCTACTGTTGAATGAAAGTACTCAGAATTCAAATCGGAGGCTTCAGAATAAATTCTACCAAAACGTGTATTTCGTTTGTACTGACTCAAAAGCCTAATATTTTACTGAATTCAAGACACATAGGGACAATTTTCTGCAATCAGCAAACTAACCAGTGAACCATATTAGAGTTATGTTGTCCCTTTCTGTTTTAGTCCTGGAAACTTTCCATAGTAAGATGAAAATGGGTAAAATAAACATGAAATAGCATCAAGATTGAATTACTAACCAATAGCCAATAATAACATTAATAATATGTTCAACTCTGGATCAGAGGATAGAATAACTGTGTATAGTCCCCTTGGTGGTTTTGCTAGCCACTCAGAACACTGCTGAGTTGTCTCACTGAACATCCACACTTTTATCTTAATAAAATGTCACTGTGGTACTATGCTCAGTTGTGTCCAACTCTCTGTGACCCCATGGACTGTAGCCGCCAGGCTCCTCTGTCCATGGAATTCTTCAGGCAAAAATACTGGAGTGGGTTGTCATTTGCTACTCCAGGGGATCTTCCCAACACATGGGTCAAACATGGGTTGCATTGCAGACGGTTTCTTTACTGTTTTAGTAACCAGGAAGTCCCCAAAATATCATTAGCATGTTAAGAAAAGATATATTCTTCTTTGAAAAACAAGGGTACCATTCTCTTTCTCCATTATGATAATTTAGATCTCTAAAACTTATTAAGTTTTATAGTGCACAATTTACCAGCAGGCTGCTAATTTCCACAAGTAGGTAAGCTGGCTGTTTCAACAGAAATAGCTTTTGAACTAGTCTTTATTTTTTTCTCTCCAGCTTACAAATAAGCATATAACTAAGGCATATTATATCTAAAGTGTACATTTGACTGTCTTAGACTGAATTCTAAGTCCTAGAATTAGGAAAACATTTGGGTGAAGGAATAAGAAATAAAATATTGATAGTATCCTTTCTCCTTTCTGGGCAAAGGTCAACACTGGGGATGAATTTTCCATGACCCTTGCTGTTCTCCCAGCCCTCGGTGTCTGGGGGCTGCGATGGTGGGTGGTTGGGACAGGTGTGTGGTGGTGGTGATAGGAAATGAGCTTTGCTTGGTGCTAGTGGTGGTTTAGTCCCTAAGTTGTGTCTGAACTTGCAACCCCAGGACGGTAGCCCACCAGGCTCCTCTGTCTATGAGATTTCCAGAATACTGGAGTTGGTTGCCATTTCCTTCTCCAGGGGATCTTCCTGAACCAAGGATCGAACCCGCATCTCCTGCATTGCAGGCAGATTCTTTTCATGGTTTCACAGGGAGGGGCTCTGTAGCCTAACATTCCTGGTCTTTCCCATCATCCCTCAATCACTCCACCCGAGGGGTTTGGAGGAGGGAACTAGCGTGTGTGGCTTAGCCCCTTTGGAGTTACTTTGGATCTGCATTGATGTTCAGGTTTGTTCTCTGAAATGAGCTAAAGGAGACTGTCCTTACAGGGAAATCCTGAAGCATCAAAATTTGCCCATGACCAAGGAGAATAAGTACACTGAATACAGGGATGAACTATTAGTGGGCTCACAGATCTAAGGCACTTTTTCCAAACTACTTTACCAGTAAAGATAAGATCATCACATCCATCTCTCTGGCTGCTACATCTCTCCCTCAAACTGGTTTCCCAACTCAGGTACAGAGAGAAGAGGTATTATAGGTTAACCCCCAAACCTTCAGATATATCTTTCTTCCTTGTGTCTCACCAGAGCATTCCAGCCCTTTAAAGATCTCTTTAAAGATCTCAAACAGACTGTTCCCAAAACTGCTGCTCCTTCAGAGCATATGCTCTGCGCACTAGTCACAATAAGAACGTAACATTTGTGTAGCGCTATACAGTTTGCAAAAATTTCAGATGCATTTATTATAACATTTGATCTTCACAACAAGGTAATAGAGAAGAAATTCCACCATTTTGCAAATACAGAATGAGACAGTCTGGGATACTGAGCCAGGTTGTTAGGTTTGGCATCACTTTTGACTCCAAATCTGTGCTCTTTCCTTTGTCCCACAACCATATGAAGGGCAAGTAGGACTCTTTTTTGAGAAAACTGCAACTTTGAAGGAGGCTTAGAATGGTGGTTTCCAGAGGTTGGGTGGGGGGAGGGGAAATGGGGAGTTGTTTAATGAGTACAGTGTTTCAGTTCTGCAAGGTGAACACTTTCTGGGTTGTATACAACAGTGTAAATATTCTTAATACTACCAAACTGTACACTTAAAAACAATTAAGATGGCAAGTTCTATGTTATGTGCTTTTTACTACAATTAAAAAATATCTTTTAAAGTGAAAGCTGCTGCTGCTGCTGCTAAGTCGCTTCAGTCGTGTCCGACTCTGTGCGACCCCAGAGACGGCAGCCCACCAGGCTCCCCCATCCCTGGGATTCTCCAGGCAAGAACACTGGAGTGGGTTGCCAATGCCTTCTCCAATGCGTGAAAGTGAAAAGTGAAAGTGAAGTCACTCAGTCGTGTTCAACTCTTCGCGACCCCATGGACTGCAGCCCACAAGGCTCCTCCGTCCATGGGATTTTCCAGGCAAGAGTGCTGGAGTGGGGTTTAAAGTGAATAATGCTTATTAACTCAAAAGAATCTCTTCTGTGGTACACAGAAGATTGTTTACAATTTGACCAAGTGAAAAAAATTCAGGTTATGTGATCACAGATGTTTTGGTGGGGGTGGCTAGGGGTACGGGTGGGAAGACGAAGATGTAGGTATTTGGGAGTCAAAGGACTAGAAACAGGTGGCCAAAATCACTATCGTGCCTCTTTTCAGTTAACCACTCCCCATATAAAGACAGAGCAAATTAAAAAAGAACAAAATTCTCTTCCTCATCACAGTTTTCTCTTTCACTTCACAGCTTAGCTAATCATTGCTGTTCACAGTGTGGCTGTGGATCAGTGGAGTCTGGGCCATCTTAGAAATGCAGACTCTTAGCTCCCACCTAGACCTACTGAGTGAGAATGTTAACAAATCCCAGGTGAGGTGCGCATTCTGATCACTGCATGCTTGTCTAAAAGCTCCTGATTGTCTCACACCTGCATAGCAGTCACTGTGTATGTGACAGAGACGCCTACTTCCATGCTGTCGACAAAAGGAACTAAAGAATCCCCGATGAAGCAAAATCAGCTTCCATTACAGCTTTGACTCAAAGGATATGAAATTTAAAAAATGAAGTAGCATTATAGGTGATCTGAATTGCGATTGCAGGTCTGTTAGCTGTGGATCTTTTGGCAAATCACTTCACTCCACTAAAACTCTTCTGTTTCAGTTTAAAAATAGAGATAATAACCACTCTAAGGCCTACATCGTGGAGCCAATATGAGGGTTCAGTTCAAGAAGAGGATATAGAAATGTTCTTTTTAAAAAGGATGAAATACTCTCACGAGAAGTATAAAAAATATTAAATAATGTTTTGGTATGTATAAATACTCATTTAAGAATTTCTTCTTAAACCAGTGTGAATATATCACATTAAAATTATTGCATATATATATACATACAAATGAATATATATATACACTGTATATATATACACACACACACACGCTTTGGCCATATACAATACTTTGGCCACCTGATGCAAAGAACCAACTCATTGGAAAACACCCTGATGCTGGAAAAGATTGAAAAAGGAGAAGAGGACAGCAGATGGTTGTATAGCATCATCGACTCAATGGACATGAACTTGGGCAAACTCTGGAAGATGGTGAAGGACAGGGGGGTCTGGAGTGCTGCAGTCCATGGGCTTGCAAAGAGTTGGGTATGACTTAGCAACTGAACAACAACAATACATATATATGTGTATCAAATTAATTTGTGTGTGTGTATGTGTGTATACACACATATTAATTGGATCCGCTAGGTTTCTGAAGTAAAACGGCATGTTTCAGTTCTCATAACAACAGGAAATTGGTGCCCCAACCCTTTGTGAATGAAGCAGGTAGAGATCAATCAAGCCAGGCTGATAAAGCAATGTCACAAGAAATATGTGACAACACTTAGGACCCAGAAGGCACCTTGTTCCCTGTATTTGGTGAAGAGAAGAACCTTCCTTTATGCTCTACCACTCAGCCGAGTGACAAGAAAGAAAAATAGATCCTAGCTCTTGGTGGAGTTCTATCATTCACTGGTTGAGAGCACAGCCTTTGGAGTCGGAAGGCTCCAGAAGCATATCTTGAGTCCTGTAAAGCTGCGTGACCTTGGTCAAGTTACTCCCCAACTGCTCCTACTTCACCTCTGTAAAATGAAGGTGATAAAGCACTGTCCTCTTCAGGTTACAGTGAGAATTAAGTAATATAACATGTTGAATGGTTAGCACAAAGCCAACAGATAAGAAACACTCATTAAACGTTAACTATCATCATCATCGGGCTTCCCTAGTGGCTCAGATGGTGGAGAATCTGCCTGCAGTGCAGGAGACCCGGTTTAATCGCTGGGTCAGGAAGATCTCCAGAAGAAGGGAAAGGCTACCCATTCTGGTATTCTTGCCAGGACAATTCCATGGATAGACGAGCCTGGCAGTTCATGGGGTCACAGAGAGTCGAACAGGTTTGAGTGACTAACACACACATACACACCATCATCATCATTCATCTACATGAAAGGATATGATTTGTACATTAACCCCTTCTTTTCCAGGGTTAAAGTCAGTGGAGGGGAGCACACTGTGAGAAATTCCTCATACAGAAAACCTGGAAAAACTTTCTTTTGGGATGCCGAGGAAAGCAGCCAGCGCAGAGCAGAAGGAGTAAAGTTCAAGACTGTTTGTCATAAGCTTGCATTCTGCCAAGTTACACGAACTTCATACAAGGGTTGCAATACTGCCAGGAGAGGGCATGGATGAGGATAGCCTTTTTCACATTCCAAAAAGGATCCAGTAGTGAAAGCGAGGAGTACCTTCGCGGTCTTCTTGAATCGTTTCCGCTCTTCCACTGTGGTGAGGTAGTTCACGGCTGCGTACTCAACGACCGACAAGAAGACAAACAGGGAGCTGGCCCACAGGTACACGTCCACAGCCTTGATGTAGGACACCTGGGGCATGGAGGCACTCACCCCGGAGAGGATGGTGGACATGGTCAGCACCGTGGTGATTCCTGCCATTCAAGAACAGTGATGAACAGCTCAGTGACAGCACCATTCAGCTTCAGGTTCCAGAGCCAGAGGACACCAGGGGGGGACATTTCTAGGTCTCTATCTCCTGATCACAAGTGTGTGAGGGCTGTGGAATCTCAGCAGGCCAACCGAGTACAGCTTGAGCCTAAGCCAGAACCTCCCCTTGGGTTTCTCTTCCTGTGTCTTTTTCTTACCCTCAGCCCCACTGTCCATGATGTTCCCCTTCCCTCCAGCTAAAGTTTCCAGAGTCAGACGTGTCCCTAAGGATTCATGGCTCCCACCCTCAGCTGGGCCTCTTTTAACCATCCCGGAAAAGTAAAAAAGTATTCCATTTTTAAAAATTCTCTGAGATTGTCTATACCAATTTTTTCAGATCCTACATATATGCATTAATATACGATATTTGTTTTTCTCTTTCTGACTTACTTCACTCTGTACGACCATCTCTAGGTCCATCCATGTCTCTGCATATGACCCAGTTTTGGTCATTTGTATGGCTGAATAATATTCTATTGTAAGGAGGAGAAGGGGACGACAGAGGATGAGATGGCTGGAGGGCATCACCGACTCAATGGACATGAGTTTGAACAGCTCCAGGAGTTGGTGATGGACAGGGAAGCCTGGTGTGCTGCAATCCATAGGGTTGCAAAGAGTCAGACACGACTGAGCAACTGAACTGAACTGAAGCAGAAATAGAGACCCAGACGCAGAGAACAGACAGATGGATATCAAGGGGGGAAAGGGGGAAAATGAACTGGGAGATTGAGATAGACATATATACACTATTGATACTATGAATAAAATAGGTAACTAGCGAGAAACTACGGTATAGCACAGGGAACTCTGCTGAGTGCTCTGTGTTGACCTAAATGGGAAGGAAAGCCAAAGAAGAGGGGATACATGTATAACTGATTCACTACGCTGTACAGCAGAAACTAACACAACATACTGTAAAGCAACCATACTCCAATAAATTAAAAAAAATTTCAATTGAAGGATAATTGCTTTACAGTATTGTGTTGGTTTCTACCAAACATCAACATGAATCAGCCATAGAAAAAAATTCTGTAAAAGAAATTAATTCTAAAACCATTTCCACCACTGTTCTCCATCATTTCACAACTTATACGGTTAGGAAAGTGTCTTCATGTCAATCTTAAATCTCTCGTTTGTCCAGGAGTGCTCTGTGGTAGCATTAAAGATTGCTGTCCCTGTGCTTTCCTTTCACATAGAATACTTACAGCCCATTGTCATTGCTGTCACTTTGTCCCGTGTTACTGAGACTACAGTTCAGCTGAGACTCATTGGAAGTGTGGTGGTGGAGGCTTAGTTCCGAGTAAGTATTTACTAAGCAGCTGCTGCTGCTAAGTTGCTTCAGTCGTGCCCAACTCTGTGTGACCCCATAGACAGCAGTCCACCAGGCTCCCCCGTCCCTGGGATTCTCCAGGCAAGAACACTGGAGTGGGTTGCCATTGCCTTCTCCAATGCATGAAAGTGAAAAGTGAAAGTGAAGTCGCCCAGTCGTGTCCGACTCTTGGCGACCCCATGGACTGCAGTCTACCAGGCTCCTTGTCCATGGGGTTTTCCAGGCAAGAGGACTGGAGTGGGGTGCCATCGCCTCCTCCGACTAAGCAGCTGCTAAACACCAATTACTTTTTGCCCTGCTCCTCCCGTTACCCTGTCTCCTATTTTTCCCACTTCTTCCCTACTATTCCCTTCTCACTACTTTCCCTTTCATTTCCTTTTCTCTTCTTTTCCCTTCTTTAATCCCTGCAATGGGCATCAGAGGTAATGAAATCAAGATTCTGGGGGACAAGGGAGAAAGGAGCGACTGAGATTTCCTTAATAAAAATGACAACTTTAGGGAGAGCTCTTCTGTGTCTACACTGATTTCTCAGAGGGAGGCTGCAAGAGTACTGCCTGGAGAGAAAGCCTAGTATTGTAAATATTCAAAATATATGCTGGCTGGCATGGTTTTATTTCTTAACTTCCCACCAGGGAGGTGCAAATGGAATCCTTAATGATTTTTATAAGTTGTGAGGACATTTTAATGTCAGCAGACAGAGTCCCAAACAGCAGGAAGAACACTGTGATTTACTCCTAAAATGTACGCACACGGCAGGTGGACAGCTCTCACCCACACATTCCTACCTTTTCAACAAATTCTACCATTCTGTAAGGTTTTCAGCTGAAGGAGGCCCATATCAAAGACAATGACAGTGCTACAGAGCTATTCAATTTCATATTTAGTGTTTTCCTGTGGATGGTGGAGACCAAAGCAATTTGGCAATCTGACAGCCACTGTGGGAGGACCTGAAATCTCACCTTCACATGGATTTGAACTCCAGAACAAGAAACCTAAATGCTTCTCCCGCAATTACCATTACATGCAGGCCACTGACTCATGGGTCTCAAGTCTCCCCAACCATGGTCATGTCAACAGTCTGCATATTGGTGGATACCATTAGCATTCCTTGCCACATAAACATGGAGATATGAAATTTTTATTAAGGTACAGGTGTACATATAGCTGAAGCTGAGATTAATAAATACAACTTGTTTGCCTTTATTGAATGTTTACCCACCACAAACCTAGGTAAATATTAGCCACAGACTGCAGAAAAGAAATATGAGTGAAAAGTGGCTGATTAGCCTGAATTTTGTCAGGAGCAGAATTGAAACTTTCTCTCTGAATATAGAAACACGTGCTTTTTTTCATGCAAACCTGTGGCCTCTCATTCTGAACCTGTAAAGGAAATTTCCTTTTGTTTTTAAGATTATAGACCAGTCTCTATTTATGGAGCATCTCTGAGACAAGATGCTATAAAACTGAGTGTAGAATTATGTCAGGAAGCATGAAGGTATTTTGTGCTTTTCAAGAGGCCAGAAGTCTTATTCTGTCAGGATTTCACTGGTAAAACTATGAAAATCCTAAATGAGCATTCCTGTTTAGTCTCTTACCTCATTTGTTCAAAAAGTTTTAAATGTTTCCTCTTACTGGCTTTTGAAGATATGGAAGATAGAACTTGATTTTTTTTCAGTGACAGTAACATGAGGCTTAGCAGATGAAATAAGGGTTTAGAAAAACACACAAATACATGCTCTTGTCATGTATTTCACATTGATGGCTGTTGAGTCGATAAAAGGGGATTGGATCATTTATATTTGCCAGACAGCAATAAACTGGCAGTCATTTTCTTTAGAAGGGTGCTTAGTCCAACTAACTAATGGTAAGTTTATTTATTTTTAAACCAGCATTCTAGATTTTCCTGTTTAAAAGAAGCAGACGGGGAGGGCGGGGAGTAGGGAAAAGGGAGTAAAGGATGAGAAAACTGATGTATAAATTCCTAAAGCAATAGAATTGAGAGTGAGGAGTATTACAGCTACATTAAACACACTTATTATGTCTTGAGCCGCCCCTTAGAAATACATTAATCTTGACAAATTGCATTCCTTCTAAGCCTATTAAAGTTAACACTGCAATAACGGAGTTTTGAATTATATGAAGTGAGTATTTAGTCAAAGAAAGGGCCTGTGTTGGAATTAGAGAATTATCTTCCCACCTACTGAAATCGCTATGCATAGATAGGAAAGCATTGAGACAATATTTAGTCTGGACCCTGGGACTCAACTTCCCTGAGCCGTGCAGTTTCTCCCCTCTGTTAATTCTTAAGATCACATATGAGATCCTAGGAGCCCTTCAGTCAGGGGAGGATTGTTTAGCTATTTTAATTTCTCATTGGCTATGTTTTGCCATACACGATGAGGCAAATGTCAGGGGTGTGGAGCCCCATGCCAGGAAAGGATGGTGTTTCCTGAACTGGCAGAAGACTAAAGAGGTGGTAACTGACAGACAGCTCAGACCAGACTTCAAGTGCCTCTGGGGGATGGCAGGACAGTGAGAAAGAAAGCTATGAAAGAATGACCTCAGCATCGGAGGGGATTAAATGGGATGCAATGCAAAGACCACTGGATTAGGAGTCAGAGCGGGAACTAGAGAAAGGAAGGAAGCTTTGGTTGAATGCTTTGGCCATTGTAGCCCTGAGCTATGCAGTTTACATCCATGGATCTTTGTGAGGGCATGAGGGCCTACAGAGGACACTTCGAACTACTAGGTCAGTTCACCCCCTCAGTAGCTGTGTTATAGGGAGCTCTATTGAAGGAAAGATGTCTACATTCATCTTTAAATGAGTAACAACATTTTCCCTGTGGGCCAAGGCAGAAAGAAATATGAAGCGATGTAAGGGAGAGAAAGGTAGGCTGGATATCCCAATACTGCTCTTTGGACAGAAAGTAGCAACCATTCTCTCACGGATGTGGTGCCCGTGTCCACTGCATAGATGTTCTAGTCACTGGTATACTGGTAAAATGAATAGCTTCTAAGTATTATTTTCCAGGTATATGGCATATCCTCCATTATGCATTTTTCTTTATGAATAAATACATGTCTGAAAGTTTTAGTTGCCTTCCTCTGGCAGGAAATATCTGTCTATTTCTTGATAAACGACCCCATTACTTCATACATTGTATATGAAGGGGATACCCAACAGGAATGCAGAGGGGCTCAATAGGAATGATAGAGGCAAGCAAGGAAGGAAGAGGATGAGAGAGGGGAGAAGAGAACCCTTCATGACAGTAAAAACATCGTTGAACAGCTTTGTAAGTGTTCTTCACTCTTTCTCCATGTAAAATTGAATGGAATCATAGACTAGTATTTTAACCCAATACATACTCTGAATTATGATTGCTATTATCTCTAGTGATAGAATTGCCTAATCACAGTTGATACTCTGTGCTGTTCTGCCTCTATTGTTCTTTATCTGAAACATGACAGACGTGGAAGGGTTTTAACCAGCAAATGATTCATCCTCAGTCAGCAAATGAACCCAAATGCAGAAGAGTCTTAATGAGAAAGGAATCATCATTGTTTTCAGTTAGTAACTAAAATGCAGCTATTAAAAACATGGTGGGTGAAATACTGGCAGTCTAACAACTATATATTAAGCACAAAATACGTGCAGGGCACTGGGCTAGTCACCATCCTTGAAGAACTCATATTCTAATAGAGAAGACAAGATGAGCTACCAACCCACCCCACAGCTGAACAGGAAATAGATGAAGCAGGTTCCTTAGGATAGATACAAAGTGCTCTGTGGTTCAAAGATGAGAGACACCATACCTTCCTGAAACCATCAGTAAAGGCTTCTGGCTTGTTCAGAAAAGGCTAAATTTGCCAGAGAAAGACAGGTAGGGAGGGCATTCTAGGTAGAGTGGGAGTCAGGACAAATGTCCAGAAGTGAGATAAGCAGAGAGGCACGAGGGCCTGTTTGAGAACACTGAATATTCAAATTGATTGAAGCTTATTAGGGTAAGTCTGATGGCTCAGACAGTAAAGAATCTGCCTTCAGTGCAGGAGACCCACGTTTGATCCCTGGGTTGGGAAGATCCCCTGGAGAAGGAAATGGCAACTCACTCCAGTATTCTTGCCTGGAGAATTCCATGAACAGAGGAGCCTGGTGGGCTACAGTCCATGGGGTCGCAAAGAGTCAGACATAACTGAACTACTTTCACTATTAGGGCAAGTATTTTGGGGCAAGGATATGGCTGAAAATTTGGCAAATAAAAACATAATATTCAGTTATATTTGAATTTCAGATAAACAATGAATAATGTTTCAGTATCAGTGTGTTCCATGCAATATTTCAGATGTTCCTATACTAAAACATTATTTGGTGCTTAACTAAAACACAAATTTAACCCAGTGTCCTGCATTTTATCTGACAAGCCTCAAGGGACACCTTGAAATTCCAAGTTTAGTGTATTTACTACAATCACGTTTCAGATTGAGACTATGATGATCACATTTGTGTCATAGAAGTATCACTCTGGTGGTAGGGTTGAACTTGGGCAAGAAGAAAAGGAGGTGAAATAAGCAATTAAAAGGCTTCTGCAAGCCCAAACTCTATCTTTGTACAACTTAGTGAGAGGTATCCCTTCCTCTGGAGGACGTCACTCCAAACCATGTGCCAAGGAGCTTGGGCTGGATCTCTGCTCCCCACTAGGTGTACCTATAAGTTAGGAGTTTGGGAGTAACAGATACACACTATTATATAAAAGAGAGAACAACAAGGGCCTACCGCATAGCACAGGAAACTGTACTTAATATCCTGTAATAACCTGTAATGGAAAGGAATCTAAATCACTTCGCTGTATACTCGAAACTAACACAACACTGTAAATCAACTTCAATAAGCAAATAAATTAATTAAAAAAAAAACAAACAGAGGGCAAAGTGTCTTTCAAAGAACCCGAGGGTGGGAGGGAACAAAAGCCTGAGAACATAGCAGTGTTCTAGCAATGTTTGTTCTATTAAAATGAAGGAGGGACACTTCTGATTGGTATATTATTTTATATAAACCTGCCTAGCAATTTCCTAACTCTGTAGACCCAAGAAGCACAGAATTTTAGTGTTGCCCATTCAGTCCAACCTGCCTGAGAGCCAGCTTTTATTGCTGTCATTTTCATGATATAAGAGCTAAGCAGTCAGCTTCAGGGATCCCATTGAAACTCATGTCCATAAACCTTTAGAGACTGAATGCCTTTCTCATTCTGTCTCAAGGGCTGGAAATGGGCCTTTAGTCTCCTCTTTGGGTCTATACTGCCCCACTGCCTTGCTGAGGTCAGGGCCAGGCTGGTTTGATATGAAGGAACAGCCACAATAATTTAGTTACTCATTCAGATGGTATTTTCCCCCTTGAAGACATTCAGGACTCAAGTGCTTGTGAACTGAAACTTTTAGTAGGGGAAAGAGGTGAACAAATCATTAATATTAATGACAATTTATATCTTTCAAATATCTTTAGAAGTATGCATATAATTTGTCAACAGTAACTTAGAAATCACTCCTTCTGGAATGAATTGTGTGATAATTATGATGACTGTGAACCACTTATAACAATCTTCTCCCTAAACAGAGCGTTATGGGTGAAGGAACAAAATCAGCCCAAATGAGAGAGTTCTGCCCCAAACCAGCCAAGAAGGCAGGTGGGATTGACTCCTGGGTTCTCATTAAGCAACATGTTGTCTAAGTACTTAGCTTGGCAACTCCACTTTGTAAGGACTCAATCAAAATCCCTAAGTGGGTCTGAAGTGGTTTCCATAAATCTGTGTGTGTGACAGTGGCAAGTGATGTCTCTAGATAGAGTGACAATCATACCTGCTAATGAGGCTGGCAATGTTTTCCCATTTGAAATCTCTGAAGTGCCATGACACCTAAAATTCTGCTGCAATTGATTCTGGTTTTAGTATTTATTAACAGGCTATGCCATAATTTTTTTTAACTAGCACTTATGTTTCCAAATTCAAGCATTCAGCTCTCCAAGAGGTTATTTATTAAGGTACCAATAGTAGAGTGTGAATTCATTCGAACTGAAAACTTCTGCAATGTAAGGGTTTGTTAGGCAAAGTGAAGTGAACTTGGGCAAGAGATAGGGAGGTTTTCCTAAAAGGCAGAAAAGAGACATTTGTGAAGTGAGGTTGTTTCTGCTTCATAACTTCACCCTCCCTCTTCCCTATCCTCCACCTTGGGTCAGCTAGTACAGTCTTCATACTGAATGTCTTGGTTTCTGAGGGAAGAGTCCAGCTACAATTTGCCCCTATGGCTGTCAAGCCAAATACTGTAACCTGAGTGCACATCATAACTATCCCTACTAACCCATCACCCTCTTTCCCTCTCCGCATATCACCAATTCATTCACCGTCCTTGACATTTCTCCCACATTAATGTTTCACAAAGGTACAGAAAGACTCACCCAAGGAAACTCTTGCGGGGACAGCTCTTCGGTCGATCCAAAATGAAACCCAGGAAAGCATTACCATCAACATAGCTGGGAAATAGGTTTGCAGGACAAAGAAGAAAATATGCCTTCTTAGCACAAAGTTGATGAAAAGCCTATTATACCAACCTATGAGGAAAAGTCAAAGTTTTCGTCAGAACAGGCTTTTTTTTTTTTTTTTGGTGGAAATTTCATACTTAGTGATAATAACCTGCTTCTTTAGACTCCAAGCTCTTAGGTAACATGAAACTTAACACACCCTTGTTTACCCAGTACTGAGATAGGACCTGGGCCCCCAATGTTGGATGAACTAACTGAACTCCAGTAGGTTTAATTATCTGACTCAAAGATTCTCCTTTAAATTTCATATCTGCTGTTCAGGGATGAATGGTTATTATATTTTGTGAGATGGCCTTTAAAGACCTTATTCCAAAATGTATTGCATTTGCAGTGTTTCTGCAGGTGAAAAAGTCTTCAATATATGGCTAATGACTGATGCAAGAGCCAGTAAACCATTTATGAGCTATAACAAATGAAATGAAACATTTCATCGGGAGGAAAAGACTCACAGCAGCTCCTCTGTCATTGGATTCCAAGTTAGGATCCAGAGAGCTAGGGATTCAAAGAGGGGCTGGGGGAAGGGAGTATCTGTGAATAGTTTTCAGTATTTCAAAGTTTTAAGGGTACCATTAATTTATATACACTAATCTGTTGAAAAGTAGCCAAATGGTGTTTCTTTGCCTCTTGTTGGAATTATATAAACTCATGTCGGTATTAGTTTGTACTGATCAAAGCACCAGTTGCGATCATGTCAATAGGCACAGTTTGTTCAGTTTCCCATTTCACATTGGCTGCACGGAACCATGTTTAGAAGGTTAGAGCATGCTTTTGGACCATCTGTAGGACTTCTCTGATGCCATTTCCTGATAACTACATGTTAGATTCTATATGATAACTTATGCTTATTTTACATTTTTCTTTTTCACATTTCTCTTTCATATCATCTTGCTTCATTTTACAACTAATGCCAATCTTGTTAAATCTTTTCTAACATAAGCAATGAATAATGAAAAAAATGAAAATATACCTTTTATAAATAAGTGGTAAGATTAATTTTTCCATTATAAATGCAGTTGACTGTGATCCAAATTATTCAGGTCATAGAGACTATAGGTTAAAAATAATAAAATTAAATTATAGGTGTTGCAAAGTTGGAGAACTCTTCTACTTCCTCAGTAGTAATTTCTGAACCCAAGATGGCAAACTTACTAGACAGATTGGGTAAACATTTAGGCAAACATACGCCTAGTCAATCTGCACTGAATTTGCAGACTGTATGCCTAGTATTCTATTCTTAATTAACTGTTGGTTACCCTTCTTTTTCCTACTTGTTTTAGTTTCTCTCACTGTCAGCTGATATGCTTCAGGAACACTAAACAATTTCGTTATCAAAGGGTAATAAAAGATACATGATGTAGTGTACTCTAAAGTCAAAATATGCCTTTTTTTAAAGCTACTCATTGTCTTGTATTACCCATGTTACATCCCACTTTACTATAGTCTGCAGCTGAGAATTTTGATTATGGCTATAGAGTGGAATAATAGCATCTCTGATGTTATAGCTTCATATAATTATTGTGAAATTATAAGGGATAGGAAAAGCTGGAAAGTACTTCATAAAGACACACTTACACATTTGCTTTTAAGTTCTGAAATGTATTTGGGCAATGAGGTCTTTTTCTTAACTCATTCTTTTCTGAATAATGTATTTTTTTTTGGCAACCAAGCAGGAGACATGTTGCTCTATCTTGCAGTTTTTCTGGGAAGGGGAGATGAGGGATAGTTCTACTGAAGTTGTAGCTGGGAAGAGCTCCCTTTACCCACCGGGAAAGATAGTGCTGCTCTGGAAAGGAGTGGAGCTCTCATTTCGGGAGTGGAAAAGAGTAGGACTCTATTTTTGATATTTGACTACTGATAGCTCTCTAGCTCCACTTCTCCTTCTGCTCCACACCTGGACAAGCTAGGAAGAAAGCCAGACGCTCTCTCTTTACTGACGGGAAGATCAAACCATGAAAACATGGCCCCATGCAAGGAGCCCTCACTTGAGTCCCACTTTCTAAGCACCACAGAACCCCAAGTCAGAGGCCCCTTCCTGTTCTCTCAAGACGTTTTCAGATATGCTTTGAAGCCTGCCCTGCTCTCTCTAGAAAACCTCATTATGTAAGTAATAAATCTCTTTATACCCTTTCAGCATCTGTGTGCCATCACCAGTTTTGACATCTGAACCAAATTTTGGGTGGAAGTGTCCACCCACCTCCATCTGGTTGCCACATGGTAGAAAGAAAGGAAATTTATGAAAGAGAGAGAACAGCTGGAGAACTGGCAGCAGGGAAATGGAAGAGGTGGGCAGTAACTGGGCACTTAGTCCAAGACAACGCTCAAGAAGATTTTTATATCCGAAGACTGTCACCTTCAGTGGCCTGTTGATGCTAAGGCTTCATTCTGTGTTGAAAGGCTAAAGATGCTACTACTGCTGCTGCTGCTGCTGCTAAGTTGCTTCAGTCGTGTCTGACTCTGTGCAACCCCATAGACGGCAGCCCACATCCCTGGGATTCTCCAGGCAAGAACACGGGAATGGGTTGCCATTTCCTTTGACGTTGATAAAAATGGTGAAAATGATAGCTACTAACTAGTATTTTTTGAGTATGCCAGACAGAATCCTAAGTTATTGAAATGTGTTAAGTTAGGTACCCTCACAAGTCTACGAGGTAGAAAGTATTATGAAACCAACTTAAAGATGAGGAAATTAAGGCTGAGGGAGATTAAGCAACTTGTCTAAGATTACATTTCTGATAAGTGGTAGAGTCAGAATTGGAACTCATGCAGTCTGTCTCTACAGCGTGTACTTCTAGCCACTACATTATGTTGCAGTAAAGAATAACTGTTCAATGCATCCCCCAAGGGCAGCAGTCATTTCTTTTTCCTTCTAAATCAACAGGGCATGATTCTGAGGGACATTGAGAGGCATGAGGGCCCAGAGGTCCTCATCAGCTTGTTAATATTGACAAGCATTGGTGAAGGCAATGCCAAGGGGAATAAGTGAGGGCCTGGTGGTTCAACTATCAAATGGATGCTAAAGTTTCATTATTGGCACTACACTTCTGACTCCTGTAACTGAGCCAGAATTGTAGTTTTTTTTTTTCTGTATAGCTGATTTAGGAGTAGCGGTTATGGTGGTTGTTTTAATGATAGGCATGAAGACAAAATATAAAATATTTTTATGAAACTAATATGTTTAATTTGAGAAAAACACTTGAATTTGGCTCTCAGGTGACCTTGTTTGGTAATTCATGGATAATGTGAGGAAGAACTATTACCTACTTGTGAACTAAAATAAATTCTAAATGCTGATCTTTTCAAAACCTAAGAAATGCTTGTATGAACTCAGATATCATTAATAACTTGATATTTGAATACAACTTTCAAAATGCTTTATTCTTCTCTTTTAAAAAAAAAAGTAATGTTAGGGGCCCATTTTGGGCTCCCAAGTGGTGCTGGTGGTGAAGAATCTGCCTACAATGCAGGAGATACAGGAGACTTGGGTTTGATCCTGAGTTGGGAAGATCCCCTGGAGAAGAAAATGGTACCCCTCTCCAGTATTTTGCCTGAAAAGTCCTGTGCACAGAGGAGCCTGGCGGGCTACAACCCATGGGGTCACAAGTCACATATGACTTAGTGACTGAACATACACACATACAGGAGCCCATTTTAATCTTTCTCATTATAAAGTATGTCTGTGTAACAACAAAAAAACAAAGAAGTATTGAAATAAAATTGAAAATTTCCCCAATATCTGTACTTACTTCTCATAGGCATATAAAGCGCAAGAACCACTTTACTGACCAAGTCATTCAGTTGCTATTTATTGAGCATCTATCATGCCCCAGGCATGTTTGAGGTGCTGGGAGAGAGACAGCGAACAAGGCAGACAGGTAGATCCCTGCACTCTTTCTAGCCAGGCAGTCAGATAAGAAAGCAGTCAAACAGAGATGTATTTCAGGAAGTGGTTAGTGCTGTGAAGACAAATACACATGGGGAATGGTGAGGAGGGAGGTTTATTGTACGTAGGATGGCTAGGAAGGAACTCTTTGAGGAGATGATACTTGAATAAACTTCTGAGCAAAATGGGGAAGCTGGTCATGAAAAAATCAGGGAAAACGCACCAGGCAAAGAAAGGTGAAAGCAGAACTCCTGCAGGTGGAATGAGGTGGGTGTGTTTGAAGACAAGCAAGAAGTGGGGAGGCCAGGGAGTGGTGGTTGGTGAGATCAGAGCCTTAGGCAGAGAGAGATCATGTAGGGCCTGTGGGGCATGATGAGAAGCTTAAGTTCTGCTGTAAGTTCGGTGGAAAAGCACCGCAGAGTTTTAACAGGAAGAATTGTGCTCTTTATGTTTTCAAAAGAACACTCTGTCTGCTGTGTGAAGAGTAGACTGCAGAGGCCTAGGGACCTGGTGTGCTGCAATTCATGGGGTCGCAATGAGTCGGACATGACTGAGCGACTGAACTGAACTGAACTGAACTGAGGGGAAGCAAGACATCTAGTTAAAGGTGTTTACATGATAAAGACAGAAATGTGTACAGATGGTCTCTGACCTAGGATGCTTTGACTTATTTTGACTTTATGATGGTACAAAAGTGATGCCCATTCAGTAGAAACTGTACTGCCAGTTTTGAATTCTGATCTTTTCCCATGCTAACCACATGTTCTTGCATGATGCTGGGCAGTGGCAGCAAGCCAGCTCTTGGTCAGCCCCATGATCTTGGGCAAACAACCGATATACTTACAATCATTCTGTACCCAGACAACCATTTTGTTTTTTCAGTTTCAGTACAGTGTTAAATTGCATTACAGGAGATAGTCAACACTTTATTTTAAGATAGGATTTGCATTAGATTATTTGCCCAACCATAGACTAATATAAGTGTTCTGAGCCTGTTTAAGTTTGGCTACACTACTTTATGATGTTCAGGAGGTTAGGTGTATTAAACATACTTCAACTCATGATGAGTTTACTGGGAAGTACCCCATCATCAGCTGAAGAAGACCTGTATTGCAAAGATAGAGACGGCTGCTGGGAAAAGAAGGATGATATTATTGGTCAAATGGGAGGCTTGTTTGGACTCAAGACTAGCCACGTGTGCTTTGCAGACAGCAGATGCTCAATAAATGCTCATGACTTGTCCACATAAAATACTGCACCTGTGCTGCTATAGAAAGCAAATCCACTGGATGCACTGAACTCCTCAATGAAAAACTGAGACAGGGAAATATGCTCATCAGTGTTCAGGGACTTGTTTCCATGTTTCCAGTACAGCATTAGATCCTCCTCATTGTAGGCATCTAAGACAAGAAAATAACATCCCTGCAATTAGAATGAGCTCTAGTAAGTTCCATGAGGTCCATGATGGTGTTTTATAAAATTCTATATCCCCAGGATCTGGTCCAATGTCATGGTTCTGAAATATATGTTTGCCAAAAGACTGATAATACCCATATCATAAAAAAAAAACAAAACCAACCTCCCCAAATTAGACCCTGATTACTGACAGAGTGTGGTTGGGTTTTCTCATGCCCACATGATGCTTTAAAAATCTCCAAACAGCTGCTCCCCTGTCTGTGTGCACTGTGATGTCACAGCACCGCCTCTCACTCACAGGCCTGATGCCAAGGCTTTAGGCCTCAAACTTGGGTTTTGTGACCCTCTTGGATGAAATTGCAAAGTGAGCTGGGCTTGTAGAAAATTTTCTTGTAAGATCAAATAGTGTGATAGAGAGTTTCCAATGGGTTTAGGGAGAATTGTCTCTGTGGGAGACACCCATTGAGACTCCCAGCACTTTACCTGCATCATGAAAAATTGCAGTCAAGTTTTAATAAGTCATGTCAAAAATAGCTGGGGAGGAGGTGTGGATCTAAGTAATTGACAGGGCTCTGGCTCAGATGCCCTTTGACTGGGTGATCTAAATCTAGAGCTGGGTTTTTCTGGGGAAACGAGGTATACTTAGTGGAAGGTTGGGATTCACATGAGAACATAAATGGCAGAGTTTTCTAAATTTGCCACTCTATGTTAATAACATTAGCAAGAATACACATTTTGGGGGAGTTATTCCTTTAAAATCATTGTGGGAACTGCAGAATATGTAGTTACCAAAGCATTTTTTTCTCGACTCTTTTATCTGCTCATCTGCAAGACAATTTGCCATCATCATTCTTACCAAAAAGACCAACCAACCAAACAACCAATAAGCTTTTTTGGATAAACATATTTGGTGCTGCTAAGTCATTTCAGTCGTGTCTGACTCTGTGCGACCCCATAGATGGCAGCCCATCAGGCTCCCCCGTCCCTTGAATTCTCCAGGCAAGAACACTGGAGTGGGTTGCCATTTCCGTCTCCAATGCATGAAAGTGAAAAGTGAAAGTGAAGTCGCTCAGTCGTGTCCGACTCCCAGTGACCCCATGGACTGAAGCCTTCCAGGCTCTTCTGTCCATGGGATTTTCCAGGCAAGAGTACTGAAGTGGGGTGCCATTGCCTTCTCCGAAACATATTTAACTTATATCAAAATGTTCACATGCTTGTTAAGAGTCTGTTTATATACTGCAAGTATGTGATGGTGTGTTCAGACCACGGGTACTCACTCCATCGGGAGGTTACACTTACAGCTTTCCAGTTCAAGGGAACAATTTTGAGTGTCAAGAGGAAACCTGCTGAAATCCATAAAGCACATTGCTGAAACAGTTATCCTATAGGAAGAATAAGAAAAAGAAAACTGCAGGTCATTTCACCACACGGTCAAATAAGTAATGTAGCTTAAAGCTATCTGACACTCTGCCTGTTTTGTGCACCTTTCAAGAATAATGCCAAACAGGTGTTACCATCTTCTACCCAAGTAGCCCATAAGGAAGCAAACCCAGGAAGGTGGGTGATTGCTTAAGACCCAGAGTTAATGAGTGAATTCCTGCTGTAAGAATTGCTTCTGATCTCACTATTTCCTGGTCAGCTTCCTCTATACTTTCTGGCTCGGATGTCTTCAGAAGAACACACTTCAAAGCGAGAAGACTTTAAATAGACTTAAATATTTTCTGCTTTTTGGAAGATTCAAACTTAAATAGTTTCCAGTAATAAAGAGCTGGAATGGTAGTATTGAAAAACCTATGAGTAAAGGTTTCCTTCACAAAGCAAGTTTACCTGAGGAAATTATCTTTGCAGGAGTGAGTGGAAAGCCTGCAGCATTTTCAGTTAGAGATCTCTGTGCACAATGCATAATTCAGGTGCTATTAAGTCAAAGGGCTTACATGCTGATGAGGGCTGTTCTGCACATTTTATGTCCTCCTAGCTTTTCCTGGCTTCAGGCAGAGGCTGCTGAACTGTGGTACCCACAAAAGCAGATCAGAGGTTCATAAAAGGCCCCTGAGCAGGTCTGCAAAAAACAAAGGCAACAGCTGCTCCTACCCATGGCACCCCTCAGTTAATCAGAGGGGGAAAACCATTTTATCTGCTGTGCTTTGAATTGTCCTGTCAGTAGTCATGCAGGAAAATGCCAAGCCAGAGGGGTCTGGATAACCTTGCAACACAAAACATACTCATTTTGGCATCTTCCTGGTACTTTAAAAAAGGACTTCTGAAGTCTTTCGGTCTCCTTCCTTCAGAGTACACATAAATAAATTAACAGCCAAGGAGATTAGGTAGACAGTGTTAAGGAAAAAATTATTCACGACACTTGTTTAAAAAATGGTAAGGTAGACTCTATTTAGGAGAGCTACTATAATTTTTTTTTTTTTTTTGTAATTGGGAAGAGAGATTGGGATCAATTCCAAACATAACAACTGGGATTTATAGCAAAGGAACAAGGAGGCCAGGATGGGGGGTGTGCAAGTCAGTGGATGGAAAATTACTAAGAGGAAACATAAGGGGTTGGGGGAACCTGGCTAAATGGACCTAACAAACAGAATTCTTGCTGAAGGAGGGCCAGGGTGGTCAGATGTCAGCTGGGGGCTGGAGAGGTGGATGAGGAACCTTATCAGACATGGAGGGTGATCAGATATTGAGGATGGGGGACTCTGGCTAAACTGACTATGCAGAGACAGAAACAGAAGCTCAAAATCGGGGCCAACGTGAGAAGACAGTTCAGAGGATACTGAGTAGAATTTGGCCAAGGAGAGACTCTTTGTCAGTAGATGGTGTCAGAACCAAGCCTGAAACCAGGTGACCTGGCTCTGGGCTTGGACTGGCTCTGCTGTCAGCTGAAATAGCTGTGCAGACAACAATTCTGAGTCCTTCTGTGTTCGGAGATCTCCAGACCAACCTCAGGTTCAATGTTTCATTAGAAGGACTTATAGAACTTATCAAAGCTCTTATACTAACAGCTAATCATTTATTGCAATGAAAGGGTAACAGTTAAAATCAACAATGAAATTAAGATGCACAGGGCAGGTTCCAGGAAAAACCAGGAGTAAGTTTCCAGTTGTCCTGTTCTAGTGGACAGGGCTTTATGGACAGTGCTTACTTCTCCTAACAATGACATATGACCACATGCATGGAGTATTGCCAACCAGGGAAGCTACATGAGCCTAGGGGTTCAAAGCATTAATTGCGGGTTGGTCACATAGCCATGGCTGATCTTTAGCCCCTCCAGAGGTCAAGTTGATACCATGTGGCTCAGGGTCTTTGGGTAAACAAAGACATACTTATCAGGCAGGATATTCCAAGGACTTGTAGGTTATTTCCCAGGAGCCAGGCAAGAGCCAACTCTTTCTTTGGAATGTGCAGGGTAAGGACAATTCACTGAGCTACTTCTCCAGTGGATATCCCCTCATCAAAAAAATTAATTTAAAACAGTTGATTTCTTGGCCAGATGCTGCTGTTCAGCTGCTGATTTCTACTAAGCCTTGATTCCAGTACTTGTTAGAGTTCTAGGTTACCTCTGATGTGAAAGTTCTTATGGAAAGTGGTACTTTCCTTTCATTTCATTTTTTTAAAAAACACTGATAGCTTTTTATAAAATGTCCGGTAACAGAATCTTTGTACTAGAGCAAGCAAGGTGTTTTTAATGAGTAAAAAGAACATATTTTCACTGTAAACAATTACCATAAACTTGGCGGTTTAGAAGAACAGAAATGTATTCTCTCACAGTTCTGGAGGCCAGAAGTCTGAAATGAGCATCACTGGACTGAAACCAAGGTGTCAGAAAGACCCTGCCTCCTCCTGAAGCTCGAGGGTGAGAGTCATCCTCTGCTTCTTACAGCTCCCGGAAGTCGCCAGCTTTCCTGGGCTGGTGGTTGCGCACTCCAGTCTCTGTCTTCACCATCACACTACTTCCTACTCTTCCTTGTGTGTTAAATCCTCCCCTGCCTTTCTCTTACAAGGACACTGATGATGGAATTCAGTCCAACCCAGATAGCCCAGAATAATTTCCTTGTCTCAAGACCCTTCATTTAATCATATCTGTGTAATTTTCCCCCACTCCCCAATAAAGTCACCTTCCTAGGTTCCAGAGATTAGGACATGGATATCCTCTGGAGAGCTAACTTCTTTTTCAGTTTACTACTGAATCTTTCTGGGATTTCTAAGACATTTGAAAAAATGAATTTCTTGGATTTGCCAAACATTTTTAAGATTACCTATGGTAGATCAGTCAGTAAGCACTGGACTCATTAGGCTAAAAAAAAATGTTATAGTAAAGATGGAGGGATATTATAGCATAGTGTCTGAACAAATATTTTATTAAATTTTTTGATATCCAACAAAATACAGAACTCCTATTTATCATTTGGATAGGTCCATTAGCTCAGATCAAATATTTTAAATTAAAATTTTGTTTTTCATTTTCAACAAGTTTTAAATTAAGAAATTAGGGGTAACGTGCATGATGACTATATCTTCATGTGAAGAGTGAAGGACATACTTAACAAAATTATTTAGTTAATCCAAGATTCCAAGACTGCTTGGTGGGGTGCAGGGTGGGGTGGCATTGGTGAGGAGGAAAAGCAGTTTGGGTACCTATAAAAAAACTGTGGGTTAGACTCTTAAGGCTATCCATAATTCAGCTCCATTTTGTCCAATCTTATTTCCTATTATTCTCCAATATATGCCCAGAGTGGGTACAGTTAGATTAGGAAATCACTCTTTAAAACTTGGAAGTTAGGGGCTTCCATGGTGGTCCAGTGGTTAAGAATCCAGCTTGCATTGCAAGGGACACTGGCTTGCTGGGAGCCAGAGTGAGGAACTCTGCCCATGGCAAAGGTCATGAGGAAGGAGGCTTGGCATACTCAAAGGTGGGGTTGAGCCTCAGGAAACCCCCTGTTCCCAAGCATCTACCCCCAGAACCAGAGTGCCTACTTTACTGTTTTATGCTCTCACCTATACCTCTGACTTTACGGGGGGCTGAACCCCATTACCTCTCTCAGAGAAGGAGTTAACTTACAGCTCCAAGTCAATAAAGATTCCTGGGCGTGACAAGAGTGTTTCAACTCACAAACTCCTCTGAAGGATATCTAGCCTGCCTGTACAGGTTCCTCCGGCCACATGTGATTGTTTACAGCCTCCCAATTGTGAGAGGCACGAGATGTTTTAGACTTACTAAAAGCAGATTCTTTTTGGGAAGTTAGAAATTATTAGTAGAGTGGGTTGGTTAGGAATTATATTGGTAAAGGGTTTTTCATTTGTTGTGCCAATAATTGCTGCTAATTCCCTGCCCTGGGTGTGACAAGGGTGTCTCAGGTCAAACCTCTCTGCTGACAGACTAGTTTGTGTGACAGGATTGTTTACTACCTCTCAACCATAAACAGCACAGAGAGCTTGGAGTATTTTGACAGTCTTAATTAGCATAGGGCTTTTCTCATTGTTGAGTTAGTGATTGCCGCCAGGCCTCCATATCCTTAGGCACCTGGGAATATATTAATCAATGTATTTGGAATATAGAAAAGGAAATATAGTAGTTTTTGATGTTAGCAATACTAGACTTTTTGAGTTAATGAATTTTCTCTTTTGTTATAGATCACTGTACTTTGTTATAAATCACTGTGTCCTTGCTATGTAAAAATGTGACTTTATCACTATCTTAAGACTAAATAGATCTTAAGGGGAATGTTGGTGAAGGGTTTTCATGTGTTGGGCTGATGTTTGCTGCAAAATCTCCATATTCCCTGCCCTTATAATGAATATAACTAGCATATAGGAGAAATAAGTATTAACCTTTAAGGTTAATCATGTTAACCTTAGGTTAAATAAATTCCTTTCTTAGTTGTAACCCACTACACCCTCACCCTATAGGAATGCAACTTTATCTGATACCTTCAGAGCGTGGCACCTGGTTTAAGAAAAAACACCCTTGGAAAAAATAAGTTTTTGGTTATCAGAAAGAAAGGATCATAAAATATCAGCAGGTCTCATGGCCAGAAGATGATGTAAAACCCCTAAGACCTTTTTTTTATACATTTATGTGAAGCACCTGATTTTGATAAAGGTCAGGACTGCTGACCCCCGCGTGACTCCATATTCATCCCTATGTATAACAAAAGGTATATAAGCAAACCTAAAAAATAAAGAAATCGGATCAGTTTCTGGAAAGACTGATTCCCCCGTGTCTTTTCTTTCTTGCTCCCCATTTTTCTGGCTGAATTCCCATCTGGAATGTGGGTACTCACCAAGCCTGCTAATTCTGCCTGGGCTTCTAAGATCGGACTGGGGAGGCCTCAGTGCCTCCTCTCCTTCGGGAGAACGGAAAGACGCCCGTGGCCTACGTAGGTGGTGATTGGTATTCCACGTAAACCAAGTTATTCAGCCTCTTTTCCTCCACTAATTTTCCTACTACACTATCCGTTTCTAATCTCTCTCTATATCTGTAATTAAATAAGTTTTTTCCTAGGACGCCGATTCCATCCCCACCTTCGAATTACCCTGGATCCACCGGGGCTGGACCCCGAGACTGGCTTGATCCCTGGTGCAGGAAGAGTCCACACGTCTTGGAGCAACTAAGCCTGTGTGCCACAACTACTGAGCCCACGCGCCGCAGCTTCTGAAGTCCACAGGCCTAGAGCCCGTGCTCTGGAACAAGAGAAGCTGCCGCAATGAGAAGTTTGCATACCATGGTGAAAAGCAGTCCTGCTCTCCACAACTAGAGAAAGCCCGCATGCGTTTACAAAGACCCACCACAGCCAATGAATAAAGAAATAAATCTTAAAAAGAATAAACAAAATGCTAATTATTAAAAGTCATTACAGAAACAAAACCTGGGATTCAGAATCAGGAAAAAATTCACATCTTCTGGTTGTGTCTGAAACGCCAGCATTACTAAACACAGCAATATTGGGAGTTCAGCCTGCAGTGAGCCCCCCTAGTGTTGGTGTAGGTGGTGCGGTGCAAGGGAGCCCAAGGCAGGAGACAGCCCTCCTCACCTGACACTGAAGAGGACGTTTCCATCAGGGTGGACACGCAGCATGATGTTCTTCACAGTTGTGTCATGGATGAAGGATCTCTTAGAATGGACAAAGAAGATATCAGGCACCCAAATCTTCTCGATTAATCTATGATCAAAAGTCATACTTTTGTTGGTCTTGCTGGGAAAGGCAAGCCTTTCATCTTTCCAGTAATGCCTGAGATAAAAAGTCATTGTAAAGTCCTAGGCAGGGAGAAAAAGAGACAAGTCAAGGCCAGCAGAAATATGATTCAGGATCACCAGTCAGTACTATCAGTCTCCATTGGTTTCCATAGGTGTTAACGGCCTGTGCCTGAATGGCTTATATTATATCTTCAGGTAGATTCAGAATGAAGCTACTGAGCTTCCATCACAGAGCCTCTCCTCCCCTGGACTCTGGTGAATGCTGAGAGTTTCTGAAAATCATCAAGTATTCAAGTTGCTGAGGGGAAACAGGTTATAAGTGGGATGCATTTCTACCTGAGCACTCTGGTAAATCACCTAAGATGATCTCAGAAAAGAGGGACCTGAAACTTCATGGTCTGGTATTTTATTTTGATTTTTTTTTTCTGGTACTTTAGTTCGCTTTTTCTCTCACTGTAAATAAATATTCACTTTTATGATTGATTTTATACCCATATATTTCTACTGTTTTTGTTAAAGCAGTCCTCCCCAAGTTGAATAAACTTACAGTCCTATAAGAACCTGAACACATTTATTGGAGTTTTTAAGCATTTTAATGGAAAGCATGTTGTCAGAGGGGCTTCCCTGGTGGCTCAGTGGTAAAGAATCCTCCTGCAGTGCAGGAGATGTGGGTCAATCCCTGGATCGATAAGATACCCTGGAGAAGGGAATGGTACCCCATTCCTGTATTCGTGCCTGGAGAATCCCATGGAGAGAGGAGCCTGGTGGGCTATAGTCCCTGGGGTTGCAAAAGAGTCAGACACAACTGAGTCACTAAACAACAGCAATATTGACAGAGGTCCTGAGGAAGAGATGGTGATCTTTAGCTTGAGACACAGAACAAATACCAGTAAATGGTGGTGCTGGAACTGTAGTGTGCCAAAAATCACTTGTGCATTTGTTAATATGACACATCCCCCAGAAGCTAGTTCTCAGAGATTCTGATCCGGTATGACTCAGGATTTTAAATTGTTTATATGCATTCCAGTCGTAAGGAGGCAAGGATAAGGGGGAAAAGTTAGATTAACATTATTTTAGCAGAAAAAAATTTGCTTTATCAATTATTTAAGTTTTGTTTGGCTCTCAGGTATGAGTATTTTGTTTGTTTGAATAGAAATTCTCCTATCTTCACCTAAGTTATAGGATGTAGGCAATGACAATGTGTCACTCAAATTCTTCTTGAAATAACACATATAATAGAACTTCAACATGCATTACTCCAACGAAGGACAAATCTCAGCAAACCACAAGCAAGTCATCAAGTAAGGATGAGCTCATTTGTTTTTCTTAGGATCAGAATAGAGGTACATTGTATTATTGCTCTGGGTTAATCTGGGAGCACCAGCCACGTGTAATTTTGAATTAGGGTAAGAGTGAATAAATACAATGGTTCATTCATTACCATAACACCACTCCACAGGGAATCCTGTGGGTTACTGCATGGATTGCTTTAATAAGCATATATTTGTGTTTAGATGCTCAGCCTGATCTGAAGGGCACCGGGCAAACACTGAGCCTATGAAGTCAAATGGCAGACACTGGCACATGTCAGTGATACATCAGCATCACTACTGCTTGGCACTCTCATGGGAAGCAAGTTGAACTGCCCACTGGGAGGAGAGCAGGACAAAACTAAAGAGATTGAAAGTGATTTCAGGGTGAAATAAGGGAGGGTTGGAAAATGATAAATGATAAGCAAAAGAAGCCAACTCTGGGGATCACTTGATTGGGCATGGAGAATGCAGACCAGTTTTTTGCTGATACTGAGTACCAAGGTTCAAGTCACATAGCTAAGCATATCCTGTCCTTTGGGACACTGTAAAGCCAATAGAAGAAAAGGAGAAGAGAAAGAAAGGAACGAGAATTATAATCCAGGGCAGAGATAACAGTTAGAAAAGAATAAAGCAACTTCAACTTTATTAAGCAAAGCAGGAAAAATAAATAACATCCATAATTAAGATGATTTATTAAAACATCAGTGATTTGACACTACTGAGAATCTATCCATTCAGAAAAAAGCATCTCAAGGAGAAACTTACCATGTCGACCTCTGAAATGCTGTCAATACTTTCAACCTGGACATCTATACCCACTGGCACTGGAGACCCTTCAGAAAGAAGAATGAGAATATAGTGAGGAGTCAGGATTATTTTTGGAAACATTTAAAGTGGAGAGAGATCAATGCTGCAAATGAATTACTTTTCAAGTTTAAACGATACATTTCTCACTTATCTATTGATATATTATTACATATTCAGGGAGCAGACTTGCATGAAGTTCATGATTTTGGCAAATGTGGGAGCCTTTCCTCTCTTGCCTAAAAATCAGTCTCTTCCACGTGGGCAGGCTAGAGGGACACAGTGACAACAGTGCTACCCAGGGATGCCGCACATTCAGAAATGTCCCTTTCCAGATAAACAGAGACCATAACTTGCATTGGGGTGAAGCAGACATCCTTAGAAATGTGAATGCTGAGAGTATTCTGAAAATCAGAATGGGAGCAACTTCAGACAGGCAAGTTCTAGATTTGTGTGCAGTTGGGTCTCACAGAATCAGCCTTACGTGCCCAGAGAACAAACTGAGACCAAGACAGTCCCTTGTTACACTCTGCAGAGGGTTTTGTCTGTTCCTGTGTGAGGGGATGCTGATGCTACTAACTGCATTATTTAGTACTGTGTATGAAATGTGATGCATATATGTGTGTGTGCGCAGTCGTGTCCAACTCTTTGCAACTCCATGGACTGTAGCCCGCCAGGCTCCTCTGTCCATGGGATTATCCAGACAAGAATACTGGGTAGCCATTCCCTTCTCCAGGGGATCTTCCTAACCCAGGGATTGAACTGGGGTCTCCTGCACTGCAGATGGATTCTCTTACCATCTGAGCCACCAGGGAAGCCCCAGTATAATACATTATAAAACAAGACCTGCCTCACCAGTCCCTGTGCACCGTCTATGCCTACTCCCCGCCCCCCCCCCCCATTAACTGGCTGACATTCAGTTCAGTTCAGTCGCTCAGTCATGTCCGACTCTGCAACCCCATGAACCGCAGCACGCCAGGCCTCCCTGTCCATCACCAACTCCAGAGTCCACCCAAACCCATGTCCATTGAGTCGGTGATGCCATCCAACCATCTCATCCTCTGTTGTCCCCTTCTCCTCCTGCCTTCAATCTTTCCCAGCATCAGAGTCTTTTCAAATGAGTCAGCTCTTCACATCAGGTGGCCAAAGTATTGGAGCTTTAGCATCAGTCCTTCCAATGAACACCTAGGACTGATCTCCTTTAGGATGAACTGGTTGGATCTCCTTGCAGTCCAAGGGACTCTCAAGAGTCTTCTCCAACACCATAGTTCAAAAGCATCAGTTCTTCAGCACTCAGCTTTCTTTATAGGCCAACTCTCACATCCATACATGACTACTGGAAAAGCCATAGCCTTGACTAGATGGATCTTTGTTGACAATGTAATATCTCTGCTTTTTATGCTGTCTAGGTTGGTCATAACTTTTCTTCCAAGGAGTAAACGTCTTTTAATTTCATGACTGCAATCACTATCTGCAGTGATTTTGGAGCCCAGGAAAATAAAGTCAGCCACTATTTCCACTGTTTCCCCATCTATTTTCCATGAAGTGATGAGACCAGATGCCATGATCTTAGTTTTCTGAATGTTGAGCTTTAAGCCAACTTTTTCACTCTTCTCTTTCACTTTCATCAAGAGGCTCTTTAGTTCTTCTTCGTGGCTGACATTACCTTCACTTTATCTACACAGATTCCCTCTTTTATAAATCGAAACCCTCGATATCATTCCTTACTTACAAGGATTTCAACTAGCCAGGCACCAGCCTGTCACTAGAATATATTTCTGTTTCAGGCTATAGGAATACCTTACTTGCATCTGAATTGCTAACTACTTCCTGCCATATTGGACCAATCACTTTCAATAGTATTAATAATGACAATTCTATTAAAATATTGTTTAGTGATAATTATGATTAAGCATTAACTTGGGAACAGCTCAGTATTATCCCTTTTATCAGGTTTAGCTCTGATGCTTTTGTTTTGCCTTTTTTCTTTAACTGACGTGTCTGTGCGTAGTCACTTCAGTCATGTCCAGCTCTTTGCATCCTTGTGGACTGTAGCCCTCCAGGCTCATCTGTCCATGGGATTTGCCAGGCAAGTGGGATGAAGTGGGATGCCATGTCTTCCTTCAGGGGATTTTCCCAACCCAGGGATCAAACCCACATCTCCTGCATTGCAGATGAATTCCTTACCACGGAGTCACTGGAAAAGCCCTCTTTAACTGGTAGAGCTATCAAAATATACACTTAATGCAAAGATCTCGTCCCTGGCCCTGTCTGGCCTTTCAGGATGTGTAATTCCTCCCACTAACTCCAATACTCCAAAGGACTGAAGAGATGGGAGCGGCCTTGGAGAGGGAACAGAACATCCTGGAGAAAATTTTGGCATTAGAGTCCCGACCAGAGCTTGAATCCAGCTCCATGACTCACATGAGAACTAGGGTCAGTAAAATCTCTAAGCTTCGGGTCCTCAACTATCAGATCCAGTAGTAGTCTCACCAAGGAGACTTATGTAAAGACTAGAAATAATACAGTTGATAAACTTAGTGGATACTCAATAAATAGCATAGAGTACACGTTATTGTTACTGTAATTCAGCAGATTTACAGAGGATGACCTACTGGATGGACATGAGTTTGAGCAAGCTCTGGGGGTTGGTGATGGACAGGGAAGCCTGGTGTGCTGCAGTCCATGGGTTGCAAAGAGTTGGACATGACTGAGCAACTGAACTGAACCGAATTCAGAAAAAATGTGAATCTATTCTTCAGACTACAGACCACAATTTCCAGTCTTACATTCAAACATTGAGACAATCAGTCTATTCTTCACTAAAGAATGATCCAGTGCTTCTCATACAGTGTTTATTTTATGACAAAGTGTGAGCACAGCTTGGATTCAGGATGTTTATGACTTGTAAGTAGGACCCAGTTACTGATGAGTATCTCTGCAAGCCAGGGCAGTCTTCTAACACCACCATACAAGGACATTCGTGCCACCACTGGACAAGCACTGGGCCCTCAGGGTTGTCTGAAGGCTGGACTGACAGCGGGGTAAAAACATGGCTTGTCCATTAGGAATGGTTCCTAAATACGTCTTAGATTTCTTCTTTCCTCTCTCCCATTTATTCTATTTTTGTCAGGATGAGCTCTTTCATCTCAAAGGAAAGTATTTGTCCTCAGATGCTATCTGACCTCATTTTTGTCTCCTTTGCATTTGATGCCCAAGTGCATCTTCTCCTGGATCCAGGACTATAAACTCTGCTCTGACATTCTGAGGACAGAGTGGAGGATGAGGGTGAGTAAAAGCAAGATGTAAAATCATAGAATTTGGGAGCTTCTTAAAAGCTCCAAAAAATCATTCTTTTTTGCAAAATAGGAGCTGAGTCTCAGAGAAAAGGTGATAATAAAGCAAAAAGATTAAAAACTATGAAATTTTAACCATATAAACCTGAGTTTAATCTTATGTAATCCTTAACTCCTCTAAGTCTCAGTTTTTGCTCATCTGTAAAATAGGGGACATACATATACGGTCTGTGCCTAATGGGGTTGCTGTGAAACTAAAGAAAAAAATGCATATCAAGTCCTTAGCCTAACCTAACATTAAATGTCTTAACCAACTTATTCAGTATATAGTAATGTGTGATACAGAGAACACGAATAATACCAGTTTCATAAATGCTCTTATTAATTCTCTATATAAAGCATTTGGAATATAGTAAAAATTAAATAACTATTAGGTATTACAATTAGGTGTTGATTTCCCAGGATCACTAACTAGGTAGTAGCACAGACATTTATACTGCCATGTATATTATACTATATTATATTATACATATAAAAATCATCAATCTTTTATGCATGCTGGAATAAGGGGATCTAAATAAAAGTTATTCATCTTATTTGTGTAGTACATTTAAAATACTTGATATATATCATGTTATCATTACAGCCACTTTGTTAGTTAGGTGCTGCTGCTGCTGCTAAGTCGCTTCAGTCGTGTCCGACTCTGTGCGACCCCATAGACGGCAGCCCACCAGGCTCCCCCGTCCCTGGGATTCTCCAGGCAAGAACACTGGAGTGGGTTGCCATTTCCTTCTCCAATGCATGAAAGTGAAAAGTGAAAGTGAAGACGCTCAGTCGTGTCCGACCCTCAGCGACCCCATGGACTGCAGCCCACCAGGCTCCTCTGTCCACGGGATTTTCCAGGCAGGACTACTGGAGTGGGGTGCCATTGCCTTCTCCATGTTAGTTAGCTAGGTAGAACCAATTTAGCTCTATTTGACATATGAGGGAACTCATGCCCAGCAAGGTTGAAGACCTTGCCTGAAAGCTAGAGCTGGTTAATGCAGGAATACAGCCAGTTCCCCCTGGCTCCCAATCTGGTCCTCCTGTTTGACAAGCAAAGCCTACACAAGTGGCTTTTACAACTTCAGCTTTTGTTTTAACTCAGTAGCCAGTATCTAGATGCTGAATTGATTTCACTTTAAAGAAACAAAGAAATCATCATCTATACAACTAAAACAGAAAAAGCCCTTAGTTATGGGAGATGTGAAGGGTAGGGAAAGCATAAATAAAGAAAATGAGCTGCAATTTATAACCCAAGTTAAACAAAAGGCTCCCTTAAATTTATATCCTCCTGTTTCCACATAATGAGTCAATTAATCTTCTAATGCTTTATAAAAGTAAAAAACACTGCAGTAGCAGCTGGTTTTAATGTTAAAGCTAATTAGGAAAACATTAAGGCAAGAGAAGTGCTGAAGTTACATTTAGCTCAAGAGGAAAGAAGAATGTGTGTGTGCTGTGTTATGGACAAGTATAAAGAAAGAGAAGATAAATTTAAGCCTGTCTTTTATATTCTGCAGCTTGAGTTTCCCAGGAAAGCAGGCTTGAGAGAACGGAGAATGGGCCACCGGTATAAAAAGCTGTTCTAACCAAGACAAGAGAAGGTTAAGGACTATATTTCACAGAGCTACCAGACTGACACTTCTGACTGAATTTATGAATTTTTTCTGCCTGAACTGACTGAATACCCAAGCCACTTGGATACCATTTAGCCCCAGTCCATGACTGTCAGAAAAATTTCTTAATCGTGGGATGATTTGCCACCTGCCACTAAGCAGTACATTTCCATTGCATTTTTAATGACCCCACAAAGTAGCCTCAGGGAAAAAAAAATTGTTTTAAAAATTCTTAACACGTATCCCTAACAGATCAAGAGAAGCGGAAATTTAAGATCAATATTATGTTTTTCTGGGGGATGGGGGTGATACAGAGGAGAGAGAAAGAAGGCATAAATGTTTTAAGATAAAAGCTTTGGATCGGCTCTTGGTAATTTATGACGGTGCTTCTCAAATTGTAAAGTTATAGTTGAATCACCTGGGGATCTTGTTAAAATGCAGATTTTTATTCAGAAAGCCTGGGGTGGGGCCTGATCTTCTGCATTTCTAACTAATTCCCAAGCGATTCTGCAGCTGGTCCTTGGAACACTTTGAGTTACAAAGTGTAGAGTGCTTGTTTCAAGGTCCAAATTCAAGGGCATCAATTTTTCTCTTAATCTCTCTGGCTTTCAGTGGTCTAAAATAAACCCATAAAACCCTTTCCTCTAGGATAGGAATTCATTAAATTGACGAACCTAACCTAACAGGAATTAGGGCAGCTTTTTGAATTCGTATAGAAGGGAATACATCATTTTGGGCTGCTAATCACTACTCCAGAGAGGCCAGTTCCAAGCTATTCCTGTGCGTCTGGAGCCCCCTAATGGCTCCAAGCACCCACAGCTGGTCAAGTTTAAATTCAAACAAAAGTTCTCCAGCTAAATTGTGGGAGGGGAAAGATTTTAGAGACTCTTTAGAATTGTGGAGACCAATGTCCAGAATACCTGCCTAACAGTTGCAGAGTATATTATCCAAACTTTGGGCAAATTGTGTTGGGGGAAATAAACTGTCTATTGGGAATGGCAGTTAAGAGTACATCTTCAGGAGAATTATGGTAAGGATGACACATTTGAGTAGTGATGTAAAAAAAAAAAGTTATAAAACAGATATAGGTAGTAAAAAAAAAAAAAAGCATACATCTTTGAACCTGACTGATTTTGAGTCTTCTAAAAATCTTAAATTAGGTTCAATAAATGTGACAAATGCTCCTGAAAAGCAAAATATTATCAATTCAGTTCAGTTCATTCGCTCAGTCGTGTCCGACTCTTTGTGACCCCATGAATCACAGCACACCAGGCCTCCCTGTCCATCACCAACTCCTGGAGATCACTCAAACTCATGTCAATCGAGTTGGTGATGCCATCCAGCCATCTCATCCTCTGTCGTCCCTTTCTCCTCCTGCCCCCAATCCCTCCCAGTATCAAGGTCTTTTCCAAAGAGTCAACTCTTCGCATGAGGTGGCCAGAGTATTGGAGTTTCAGCTTCAGCATCAGTCCTTCCAATGAACACCCGGGACTGATTTCCTTTAGGATGGGCTGGTTGGATCTTCTTGCAGTCCAAGGAACTCTCAAGAGTATTCTCCAACACCACAGTTCAAAAGCATCAATTCTTCGGTGCTCAGCTTTCTTCACAGTCCAACTCTGACATCCATACATGACTACTGGAAAAACCATAGCCTTGACTAGATGGACCTTTGTTGGCAAAGTAATGTCTCTGCTTTTGTATATGCTATCTAGGTTGGTCATAACTTTCCTTCCAAGGAGTAAGCGTCTTTTAATTTCATGGCTGCAATCACCATCTGCAGTGATTTTGGAGCCCCCAAAAATAAAGTCAGCCACTGTTTCCCCATCTATTTCCCATGAAGTGATGGGACCAGATGCCATGATCTTCGTTTTTTGAATGTTGAGCTTGAAGCCAACTTTTTCACTCTTCTCTTTCACTTTATTCAGGAAGCTTTTTATTTAAATGTGATTCTCAGACTGCAGAATCAACATCACCAAGAAATGTATAAGACATGGGAATTGGTGACCAACAAATCTACTGAATCAAAGCCTCTGTGGGTGAGGCCCGTGATCTGGGGGCTAAGGAGCCCCCGGGGACTCTGACGCCTGCTGAAACTTGCATCATCAACCTAATAAAGGGCTTCCTGGTGGCTCAGACAGTAAAGAATCTGCCTACAGTGTGGGAGACCCGGGTTTGATCCCTGGGTTGAGAAGATCCCCTGGAGGAAGGCATGGAAACCCACTTGAGTATTCTTCCCTGGATGGACAGAGGAGCCTGGCAGGCCACAGTCCATGGGGTTGCAAAGAGTTGGACATGACTGAGCAATTAAGCACACACACACCCCCTAATAAAATCACAACCAGACCCTTAGAATTGCAACCCAATGGGTTCCAGAAAATTAAAGAACAAAACCCAAACAATCCTTAACGTAAGAGTTACCTGATGTACGTTTACATTTTACCAGTTAACACATTAGTTTTCTGTGGTACCCACCTGTGTGTTGTGCTTCCCTTTGTCATAACCACAATATGATGAGTATCGAGTTCTTCCCACCGACGCCAAGTACTTGAAGTGTTAATTATCAAAAAGTGGTACCTATTCTACTTCTCTTACCTCCACGTCTCTAGCATGAAAAGTTGTCAGTTCAGGAAATTATGGGTGTGGGAGACCTTAGGTCAGGAGCGGGAGAGTCAGGATGCATGTAGCTCTAAGGTGGAGAGTACAGCTTAACTGGGTGATTTTGCCACGCCCTGTGTATCTTTGAAAAGCTTGGTACCCCCAGGGATGCAACGATATGCACATGAAACAATCTGACAGGAGGAAAGGCTTTTTTCCAAGTAATATATCCTCCTACTGTGGTTTGCTTCTGTTCTCCTTACCAGTCATTGCATCTTGGTTCTACCACATTACTTTTTCATGGCCTTGAGAACATTTCTTAATTTCTCTAAGCTCTAATTTCCACATTGTAATATTAGGGTTGTAACACCTACTTCATAGGGTCACTGCAAGCATGCAATGAGACAGTGCATTAAAGGGCTTAGCACAGTGCCTGGCACTCCAACATTTCAATCAACTTTTATTGCTAGGTGCAATTAAAAGAAATACCCTCAGCAGAGGTGGTTCACAGGGAGTCATGGCACTTGGCAGACTAGTTCTTCAACAAAAGTCAGGCGTTCCAGCTCATAAGTATGTTTCACAAGATTTTATGAATACCATCATATAACTCAATAGATTTTGATTAAAACAATATGCTGTATGGGCAAGATATATACATTCACTATTTTTGAACACGTATTATTTATTGAACAAACTTTTTATGATAATGTATATAGTAAACAATGGGTCATTTTGGTTAATTTAAACTGCATAAATTATCAATTGCTCTTATTCAAGAGAAGATCATTGTAAAAGGTCTTCTTTGTTTCTTTTTCTTTGTTAAACTGATGGTATTGTGTTTTGGTCTTAATGGCTTCAAATTTTCAACTTAGTTTTGACAATGCAATGGATTATAACACAGGAGTTTTGTGAAGATAGTGCTCACCTCCAAATCCAGGTCTCATTGCAAAATCATGGTCCTCTATGTGGAGGATTTGCTTATATTTCAGGGGCCACACTTTGGTACTGTCTTCCTTCCTCATTCTACTTTCTTGTTTGCTGGACCTCCAAGGGAGAAAATTGTTTTTGAGATACATGTGCTTCTGGATATTTTGATTTAGTTTAGCTTTCTGTGCTCAACACGGTATGCTCCAAAATATACACATAATGCTCATTTTCTCAGTTCATATTACATACACACAAAGATCAACCAACATTGACTCTTTCTTTCACAAGGGTGGGACAGGTAAGGTAAAGTACCTTGAATGACACACTTGAGTGTGGATGTGGTCCTGACAATGTGGTTTTTAGTAGGGAAACCTGGTCACTAGCACCTGGGTGGAGATGATCAACATTCAGATCCATGGACCTCAACCCAGATCAACTAAACCAGAATCAGAGGACACAGGGCCTGGGAATCTGCATTCAACGTGGTACCTGAGTGATTCTTGGAGTCACAGAAGTTAAACTACCTCTTGCACTAAGATAATGTTAAGAAAAAACAAAACGAAAGACCTGAACATTGTAAACTGATGAAAACAGTGTTTTACAAAATGTGCAAAAAGTATAGGTGCTGCTTCGGATTCGAGGAAGAATGCCTGTAGAAGATTCTGGAACTGAGGGAGGGCTATGGGCATGGAGAGGAATCCCAGGGGAAAATGGGTGATCTGACAGTTGACTGGACCTGAGATTGGTCCCGTGGTGAAGCAGGCGCACTTCCTAGGGCCAAGGCAAAGTGGGTGGCCTCTCCGGTGTGCGTGGAGACCTGACCTGGGAGCGAAGCCCGTGGCTCCCTGGGCTCTGAACTCAGGCAAGTTGCTGGGTCTCCCTGACTCATTTCCTGTGCCACATACTTCCCAGACATGTTCTAACTCTGTAAGTGACATGCAGCCGACTTCTTGTCCCAGGTGCCTGAGACCTTGCTCAGTCCCTGTTCCAGAAGAACATTCCTGGGCTCCCCTGGTGTCTCAGTGGTAAAGAGTCCGCCTGCCAATGCAGGAAACACAGGTTCCATCCCTGGTCCGGGAAGATCCCACATGCCGTGGGGCAACGAAGCCGTGCACAGCTATTGTGCGTGGAGCGTGGCAACTGCAACAAGGGAAGCCACCGAAATGAGGAGCTTGCAGCTGGAGAGTAAGCCGGCTCGCTGCAATTAGAGAGAGCCCACATGGCAACGAAGACCCAGCACAGCCATAAATAAATAAATGCAATTGTTTTTTTTTAAAAAGAACATTCCTGTCACCATCAATGTCATCGTCAGCAGCAGCAATAACACAAGACGCTGAGGGCTCTGCTAGGCAAGTTCTAGTTACTCTTTCTCGATTGGCTTTTGCATTGATCCGTGTCTTCTTCAGGAAATACACATCAATTTTTAACATAATACTTGTGGACACAGTTTCTTAACTTAATACTTTGATGGTGAGAATTTCACGTCCTGAAACAGCTGGTTTAAGAAATATGTCCAGGTTTATGGGCTCCGGAGAGCACCCACTATGATCTTTAAGTACAGACGTTTCTGGCTGAAACCCTCAGAGATTATGTATGCATTTTTGCCATTGATAGAAATAGGGAAGTTGGAAGAACAAATCTGATTTTGTGTAGAAGACAAATGAGTTTGATTTTAAATACAAGTCATTTTATCCTATGAATAACTGACACAGAGAACTATTTCTTCCAAAGATCTCTTAACTAGAAAACGTCTTTCAAGGAGCTAGAATGATCCATTGATTGCACAAGTAATAGCAGCTAGTTTTTATTAAGTGCCTGTTGTGTTCCAGGCCCCCTACCACACGTTTTGTAAGTACTATATTCTTTGGTATGAATCTCAATTACCAGGTTTGCTGGGCTCCATGCCCAGAGTTTCTAATTCCATAGTTTTAGGGTATGAGAATTTGCATTTATAACAATTTCTCAGGAGAACTACCGGTCTGGAAAATAATAGATGTTTTATAAAAGCTAGCTGGTTATTATTTTAAGAAAAATTAGAATGTTACCTTGGGTGGAAATTCATGGAAATTTGTGAACTTCTTTAGTAATATGACACAACAGTAATCTCTAGTACTCTTTTCAAAAGCATAGCCCTCCAGAGACTGGAAGGGATGAATCTTAATTAAGAATCCCCAGAGTACCCATCTCAGAAATTCCATCCAGAGGAACAAAAAAAATTAAAAAATTAAAAGTAGAACATAGGAAAGCAAAGACAGAATGCCCTTCCCCCAAATACCACCCTGTCCCTGTCTGGGAGTTGTGTTATTCTGTATGTTGTATCTTTCGCATGTAGCTTCCCTAATGGGCAAAAAAAAAAAAAAAAAAAAATCCTAATAAATTTCCAGAATTGTAATCCTCAAAAAAAAAAAAAAAAGAATCCCCAGAACAATGAACATGCAGCCTGCTACAAAAGGCAAGAGGCTTCCCAGGTGGCACAGTCGTTACAAATCTGCTTGTTAAGCAGGAGACAGGGTTCGATCCCTGGGTTGGGAAGATCCCCTGGAGTAGGAAATGGCAACCCACTCCAATATTCCTGACTGGGAAATCCCATGGGCAGAGGAGCCTGGCAGGCTACAGTCCATGGGGTCTCAGAGCTGGACATGGCCGAATGACTGAGCATGCATGCGTGAACGGCTCTCCTGGCAGTACCTGCAAGCACACACACCTCTTCTTACCTGAGGGCTCTGCTTATGTGTAGTCAGATGTCCTATGTTTACTAATTTTTGACTTTATACACCATCTATTTCTCAAAAAGTTTTCAGAGGCTTAGACACCCTCTGAAATAATTTTGAAAACCTCACACATATTTAAGTAGTCATCTTCAATTTTTTCATCATAAAATTTAATATTAAATATTGATAATTTAAAATAAAACTTATATTCCTCCTTTAAATGTATCCAATGAACATGAAATACTCAAAATATGCATTTTAAAATACACGAATAAGCTTCTGTTTAAAAACCAGTTTTGTCTTCTCATTCTTTGTTTTCTTGAAACTTGCATTTCCATTTTTCTTCATTGAATTATATCACCTATCATACTTCTTTCCGAGAAGACGTGTATACACATTGAAAGAAATTCTTTTGTAACCTCTATGACTATTAAAAATGGGGCAAAACATAACTCATATAAGTGTTGATAAATAATTATTAAAATTATGATTATATTTTATTGGAGAAGTATTTCTTAATATAGTGATGGTACATTTTCCCTATTTTGTGTATCTGTGTATGGATATTACTCATTGCACTTGTTATTTCTTGTCTCTTTTGATAAAGCCCTTCTAATAGCTGTGAGGCGATATTTCACGGTTTTGATTTACATTTCCTTGATCCTATTTTTCACTTCTATAGATGAAAATACAGAAAAACTTTGCTCATGGACATGGAATTGGAAGAAATTATGTTTCAGGACTATAACTTAAACAACTCCATCTTACTTATTTTTCAAAATTCACATTGTGGTGTATCATCAAGAATTCTTTCTAATGATTTGTAACCTGACAAATTAAGTGGGTTCTTTCTTCAATATTGTTGAAAGCAAAAAAAAGGAAAACCAGAAAAAAGGAAAACACTGTTTGGAAAAGGATGTGTTATTTAAACTAAAGTCATCAGCTACCTTAACAGCATCTGTAATGGATTCTTTGTACCCAGGCGGGTTTTATCCACTCGTGTAACACACACAGTTAAGATTCAGACAAAGGAAGAGGTGTGTGTGCTTTTATTTTGTTAAATGGGACAGAGCAATCACTAAAGAGAGGCTACAGAGAAGACTGCAGGCAAATTTTCAGGAGGATCCATTTTAGGAAAGAGGTCAGAGGAAGTCAGAGATCCAGAAATAATTATTTTAAAACTTTCCATGCTCACATGTGCCTCTGAGAGCTTGCATGCACCCTTAGGGAACCATTATACTCTAGTAGCGTAAGTGTCCTATTTGAAGACCCCTGACTTGAAAAAAAAAAGCATACAAGTAGAAAGTTAATCAAATGAAGACAAATAGAACAGACAAAGGCAAGAGAAGCAAATGTGCTTAATAAGGGAGGTTAATTTATGACAGAGAACCAGATTTAGCTCAGAATTTTCTGGTCTGATTCCATCTAAGAATCATTTGAAGCCCCTTTGTCTTCTGCCTTCTTCCCTTTCCTAGAAAAAATGATTCTGCTTTTAGTCATTACTGAAAGAAAACTTTTGCACTAAAATGGAAAATTTTGCATGAAAATCTGAATACTTCTTTTGAAAAATCGGGAAATCTAGTAACACCGGGCTGAAGTTCTCTTCCAAGAAAAGTCTTAACCTGACCAGCCTCTGCCCCCAGAGGAACATTGAGCCTATAATTGCCTCAGTCTCTGCCAGTCACTTCTATATTACTTGCATAGCAGTTTGAATTGGCAGTCTCTAGGACACTCCAGTCCTCTTGCCTGGAAAATCCCATGGGCAGAGGAGCCTGGTGGGCTGCAGTCCATGGGGTCGCTCAGAGTCAGATACGACAGAGTGACTTCACTTTCACTTTTCACTTTCATGCATTGGAGAAGGCGATGGCAACCCACTCCAGTGTCCTTGCCTGGAGAATCCCAGGGACGGGGGAGCCTGGTGGGCTGCCGTCTATGGGGTCACACAGAGTTGGACACGACTGAAGCAACTTAGCAGCAGCAGCAACAACATCAGGACACTCCTGGCGTCTACATTAGGTTCTCGATGTGCTAGTAAATGTTTAACAAAAGACACCCCAGGAAGAAAAGCCCTGTTTGTAGTGTTTGCTGATTTCCATACTGTCATCGTAGCTGATTTCAAGCTATGGATATGACAAAGAAGGGTGTAGCCCGTAGTATAGTATAGTACGATACAATACAATGTAATATAAGTTTTGTGTACAGTAGTATACTACAGTTTGTATGATAAGATAGTATTCTATATTAGTGTAATACACAATACCACCTGTACAGTGGTATAGTATACTATAAGTTGTATACCACACAGTATATTCCACACTCTACTATATACTCATATATAGTATACACAGTACTAGTATACCATATACAGTTACACTATAGTATGTAGTATGTACTATAATACATTGAATGCAGGAGGAGAAGGGATAACAGAGGATGAGATGGTTAGACGGCATCATCGACTCAGTTCAGTTCAGTTCAGTTGCTCAGTCGTGTCCGACTCTTCATCGACTCAGTGGACATGAATTTGAGCAAACTCCAGGAGATAGTGAAGGACGGGGAAGCCTGGTGTGCTGCAGTCCATGGGGTTGCAAAGACTTGGACATGACTGAGTGCCCGAACAACAATAACATAGCATAATATATTACAGTATAGTGTAGCATTTCTTCCAGACATAAATAGATCTAAATAGTGGAGAGCAATACATGATAGTAACATGTAGTAAAGTAGTTAGGAAATGGTGAACCTTAAGTATTTATTACTTTCATTAAAAATAATTTATTTAACTGTATGTCTCTATAAGTTTATTTTTAATAAGTTTATTTTTAGCAGCCTTAAAATTTCACAACTGGCACTTGCAAGCTGATTTACACAGACCCTGGGCACTCTGCTGATTACTCTTAAGGCTGAGACAGTATGTTCTTCTTAATTCCCAACCCAATACTTGTCATTACAGAAGGCACTCAATACAACTGCTGAAAGGATGGATAAATATTCAGTAAGTCTGGATGCCTAATCTTCTTTGCATCACTGGGGAGCCAGATCTCTCCCCTAAGCCAAACAGGAACATTTTCCCCTGCCATACCTAATTTATTCACCAACTCCTCCTCTCCCCTACTCTGTTTTTAAGAAATAAAGGGATGAATCTTTGGATGAAAGATTTTTAAAGTATTTGGATAAAAAAGAGAGTCTTTGGGCAAAGGGCAAAATTATATTCTGAATGTAAAGAGTTAATAGCCTAAGGATAAACGGCCTGACTGTAGGAAAACTGGCTCAAAATAATGTACATAAATGTGACCTAATTTATACAAATATATTTCCTAATTTTCAAAGAAAGATCAAGTCGTCTTTCCACGTTCATTCTATTAGTTCTTTTGCATTATGAGCTGGCATTACTGACTCGACGGACATGAGTCTGAGCAAGCTCCGGGAATTGGTGATGGACAGGGAAGCGTGGCTTGCTGCAGTCCATGGGGTTGCAGAGTTGGACATGACTGAACGACTGAAATGAACTGAACTGAACTTATGAAAGTGTGGATTATTAACTCATTACTTATTTAATTATTGATAACCAGATCATGTGTGGGGTAAAGAACCTCACAGCGTTTATTCATATACTAAGGTCTAAATTATCCTGGGTTCCTTACTCTATAAACTATCTTACATGGTAATTTCTGTATTTTTGTCAAAATGCCTTAAAATCTGCCTGAAAGGGTGTTGAGTGACAGCTCAGAAGCTGGCTGGCTGCATTACTCTGTCCACTGGGGAAATGCATGGCTTTCATCTTAAGTGGCTGCTTCTGAACCAGGGTGTATATTTTATGCCATCCCTGGAGTCCTAGAGGGTTTTTCTTTGAAGAACAAAAGAGGTAGGCATAAATTTTAATGAATCATATTGTGGCTTATCACTTAGGATATAGAGAAGTGAAAACAAACATTCTTGGCCCCATAGAGTAGAAAGCCCAGGGTTCCCTCTTCATTTAACTGGAGTCTAAAAATGAGACACTTCACATAAGAGGGAAATTCTCACACCACCACAAAGAAAGATGTTTTCTTCTTGTCCATTAAATGACACCTACAAAATACACATGCCAGATTTTTCTCCAGCAATTCTCCCACCAATAGAGGGCTGGTGAGACTGGTGAATCCCTATGACTATCTCCCTTCTTATCTGCACATCCACCAAACAAACTGGGCAAACCCCCTGCTGTTTAAGTCACAGATGATATTTTAAGCAATCTCAATTTGTTTCAAAATTAGATACATTATACTACTAAAACATACTAGACGTTATAAGCAGCTTGAAAAAAACACACAGCCTGGTTGGATAGCCTCACATTTCTTGAATATTGCTTGCCTAATTGCCTCAGGGAAGACAGAACGTGTTTAAGCGGGACAAGACTTCATAACATCATAGATCTGAGTGTGGAAGCCAAGTCTGGAAGGGAAGTATGGGAGATGGTTTTTGATTTCTAAGAGCAGAGCAGGAATCAGGATTCTAGCGACCCCTCCTCCCCACTCCCCTACAGTGCTTTTGTTTTTGGTCATTAAACCTGAGGCTTCAGAAGGATTTATTAAATTTTTATGTTCCCTTTCCTGATCTTATAGTGAATGCTTCATAAATATTCAAAATGTGAGGGCAGTCTGGCTGAAACATATGTCACCAAGGTTGGCTGGGTGATCGCAATCACTTTCATTCCTCAATTTCTCCTACTGGGTCTTTTTGGGAATCTTGCACTTGGTGAAAAGGAAAGACTTTCCCTAGGACAGGAGGTTATTCACTGGTTATTAAAGTTACCTGGGTGGTACTAGGCATTGCACTGGGCTGCGTGCATGCTCAGTTGCTCACTTGTGTCTGATTCTTTGCAACTCCATGGACTGCAGCCCCCAGGCTCCTCTGTCCATGGGATTTCCCAGGCAAGAACGCTGGAGTGGGTCGCCGTTTCTTTCTCCAAGGGATCCTCCTGACCCATGGATCAAACTCTGGTCTCCTGCATTGCAGGCAGATTCTTTACCACTGGGTCACTAGGGAAGCATTACCTGTGTACTACGGTGACTAGTTGTTCTAGTTTGCCTGAGACTGAGGGGGTTCCTAGGACTTCTAGCACTGAAGACCATGGCTGCTAAGTCGCTTCAGTCGTGTCCGACTCTGTGCGACCCCATAGACGGCAGCCCAACAGGCTCTCCCGTCCCTGGGATTCTCCAGGCAAGAACAATGGAGTGGGTTGCCATCTCTTTCTCCAATTCATGAAAGTGAAAAGTGAAAGTGAAGTAACTCAGTCGTGTCCGACTCTGAGCGATCCCGTGGACTGCAGCCCACCAGGCTCCTCCATCCATGGGATCTTCCAGGCAAGAGTACTGGAGTGGGGTGCCATTGCCTTCTCCGAAAGACCATGGAGCCCCAGGCAAATCAGATGAACTGGTCATTCTAGTAGAGAGCTATGCCCCTTCACTAGCAGATCCAAACATACCCTGATTATTGATGACAGGATAATAATGACAATGTATTGACATTCAGGATGGTATTTCAAAGACAGTTTACCAAATGGAAAACGAATCTTGAAAAACAACAAATGGCTTTGATGTCTTTCAGTACTGTCTCATCAATATACAGAACTATATACACTCTGCAAGTACTTAACATCAGAAATCGGTACTTAGACTAATTTCTACTCCAAAATTTTTGATGGAACATTAAACTCATGTCATTATTAATAATAAATGCATTGCTCATTGGAGAAACACAATCCCTGAGAGAAGACTCATACAAGAGCCCTTTAACTACTTTGAATAAAATTAAGCACGTAAATGCCAGCATGGACCCCAGATTCTGTTCTTTCTATGATAACCAGAAGTGATTTATTTTGATGAGTGAGCACTCTCTCTAGGGACAATCACTGCCACAAATGTGTGCTACCATTAAAGGTATATTTCCATAGGTCTGAGAAGGCAATGGCACCCCACTCCAGTACTCTTGCCTGGAAAATCCCATGGACAGAGGAGCCTGGTAGGCTGCAGTCCATGAGGTCGCTAAGAATCAGATACGACTGCCTCACTTTCATGCATTGGAGAAGGAAATGGCAACCCACTTCAGTGTTCTTGCCTGGAGAATCCCAGAGATGGGGGAGCCTGGTGGGCTGCCATCTGGGGTCACACAGAGTCGGACAGGACTGAAGCGACTTAGCAGCAGCAGCAGCAGCAGAGGCAGCCGGAGAGAGAAATTGGGACTATAGTTTGGCTGTCTTACCGAGTCTGTTCCGTTGAAGAGGAGCAGCGTGGGTCGGGTGTCTTGATTTCAGCAACAGCAGAAGCATTTGGCATCAGTGTGATCCAGATGCAGGAGAAGAAAACCAACTGGGAAGCCAGGATCATCTCTTCCAAAAGAAAGAAATGTGGGCGGATACAACCAATGCTGTTAGCAATACTGCTTCTTCACGTGTCCTCTTAAAAGTAATTAGAGTGCCAGGTAAAAAGGTATCAAGGAAGAAAGAGAGACATTGCTTTCAGGGCTGTGCCCTTTGTTTTAGTAGGTTAAGTGGATTGACATGATTTAGAGGCAAACATCTGTCTGGATCATCAGCCATTCAAGAAAAACAAAGCAGATTTTTTCCTTTTCCGTTCCCATCCTCTAGTCCCTCTTTGCAGGGAAGGTTCTTAGTGGGATGCTTGATCCTGGACTCAATAAACTCGCATCGGCGGTAGTATGCAGACAAAGAAGTGAGGTTAGGCTTTAAGTCCCCTTAATCCAACACAATATCATTTGAATATATTTAGCGACTCAGCAAAATAATATGCTTAATGAGAACAAAGATGATTAGTTTACTCCAGAAAGGAATCTTTTCCTCTCCAAATGTGTACAGATTGCCAGAGTACAAATAAAATTCAATGATTATTTTGTCAAATAAATAATCATATTTTAAGATCATGGTTTATTCCATTGATATCAATCAAGTGGTTCAATTTAAGGTTTAATATGGTGAGCAGCCAGATAAATAAGAGAATAAATTAGCCTTGGGCCAGGGGGTAAGGAATTATGCTAAATTATGGCCACATAGGAGGCTAAAGATACTTTGCACATCCTGAGTAGAAATAGTCCCTCTGTAATGCAGAGTGCCAATGCGCGGGTATGATAGTGAAATGCAGGTTCTTCAACTGGAAAATAAAAGCTGAGCAAGTCGGTGACAGCCGACTGTTTACGAGGACTGAAGGAGAATGCTGTTCTCTTCCCAGGAATACAGTGCGAAGGAAATTCCTAAATTTCCTCAAATTGATTTGTCTCCTTGACACCGCATATCTTGTGTTATTGCTTGATTCTTCTCATTTTGACTTGGGTTTCCTCTTCTCTTAGCCCATGTATTAACACCTCCTATGTTTTTTGGGGCAAGTATTTCCTATTTAAAATATGTGTTTAATATAAAATATTATAAATATTACAAATATACAGAATAAAGTCATAAATCTTTACCTTTCCCTTCATCCCCTATTCAGTGTTTATCACTGTATACAGTTATGCTTTTATATTCGTAAATAATCGACAATTTTTTTTGCACATTTCAGAAAACATTATAAAAATGGTGTTAAATTATGCCTTTACGTCTGCAAAATACTTTTTTCTCTCCACATTACGCTTAGATTTATTATATCGATAGATATAGTCCTAGTCAACTCATTTTTAAGTGCCATACAATACTTCAATGTGTGGACAGTTAACATTTTATTTATTTATTCTCTTGCTGATGGACATTATTTCTTATTTTCCTAGGATAAATAATCTATTATAAGAAATTCTGCAGTGAATTTTGGTCAATATTTTCTTGTGTTCATACGTACCAGTTTCTTTAGGATAAATACTTAGGAGTAAAACCTCTAGGATGAACAATTTTCACATCTTCAAATTTATAGGGGACTACCACAATACTCACAATGGTTGCGCCGATTTACAGCCTCACTAACAGTGAATGAGAGCTCTTGTTTCTTAAAATCTTTTTTGACTTTAATATAATCAGGTTTCTAAATGTTACCCAGTCGATCTTTTAGGTTTAATTTTAATTTCCCTAATGGCTAAAGAAGTTAGAGCAATTTTTTTCATGTATTTCTGGGCCAGTAAGCTTTCTTCTTCTGCAAAGAGCCAGTCAATAGAAGAAACATGAGAAAAGTTGCTGGCCTTTTTGTTCGTTTCCCCTCAAAGTGTACGTATTTTCTCTCTGTCTCTCTTTTTCTTTAATTGGAGGATAATCGCTTTACAGTGCTGTGGTGGTCTCTGCAGTACATCAGCACAGATACTGGGCATATGCCCTGAGAAAACCATAATTTAAAAAGACACAAGCACCCCAGTGTTCACTGCAGCACTATTCACAATAGCCAGGACATGGAAGCTACTGCTCGTAAGTAGCTGTCACTTTGGCTGCTGAAGGATGCCATCATGGTCAAAGTTTGTGATCTCATGACATCCAGGGCCCCGGCTCTTGGACTCACAACTACCTGAGCCTGTTCTCTTTGTTAGGTACCATTATCTACATAAGTATTTCCTAAAGCAATTCTTGGCTATGTTTTGTGAAAAAAGAATTCTGTGCTACGTGAGTGTGGAAAACACTATATATATATTTTTCTTTTGGTGTGTGTGTGTGTGTGTGTGTCTGTGTAGCAGTAAGACTTGCTTGTTGACACTGATATTTGAATTTCTTAGTGTTTTCATGTTCTCATGAAACCTGTCCCTCCCCCGCCCCTCAATTAAACACTGTAAAAACCATTTGGCGGGATGAATACAGCCCACTGGGCGTACTTTTCCGACCCCAAGTCTAGGCTGGGGATCCACAGTTCACATCACACGGGTCAGTGAAAGTGCTCTGGCCCTACAGCAACCAGGAGGACGTGATTCCAAAGGCCTGGTATCTGCTTATCTTACTAGGTCTGTTGTAAACAGCGACACACCTGATTTCTCCCTCCTACTTGAAATCTTTTCTTCACCTGCCCTCTGGGTTCCTGGACTTGCTTGTTTTTTCTTACATCTTGGTTATTCCTTGTTGGTTGTATTATGTGATCCCCCTTCCTCTGTCAGATTTCACAGGACGTGAGCGGTTCTATGCTCAGTACTTTGGTACTCCTTCCTATCCTCTTGTGATCTCAGCCAGTCTCAAGGTTTTGAGAACTATGCGTATGCATGTGTGGCTCAGTTGTGTCTGACTTTGTGACCCCATGGTCTGTAGCCTGCCAGGGTCCTCTGTCCATGGAATTCTCCAGGCAAGAATGCTGGAGTGGGTCGCCATTCCCTTCTCTAGAGGATCTTCCTGACCCAGGGATCGAACCCAGGTCTCCTGCCTAGCAGGCAGATTCTTTACCATCTGAGCCACCAACCGTGTGCTTAATGTTTGTACTTGGACTTCTGATAAGTATCTCAAGCTCAACACATCCAAAAGTAGGCTTGTTAATATCCCTCCCCGCCAGCTCACCTACAGCCTTCTCTGTCTCAGCTGATAACAACACTGTCCCTTCTTGACTCCTCTCCCTGACATTCGTTGTCCAGTCCACCTTAAAAACACGTCCAGGATCCAGGGACTTCCCACTTGCTGCTCAGCTGCTGCCCTGGCCTGTTAACCATCTTTATCCTTTGCCTGAATGTTTGCAGTGGTGCTGTCTCCTCGCCTCTCCCCTTGCCTTGTTTCAGTTACTTCTCAGCACAGCAACCAGTGATCTTTTAAGGATAAAAGTCAGATCGAGCTACTCCTCTCTTCAAAACTCTGCCATGGCCCCTTTTCTTCTGTTTGAAAGTCTTTATGAAGGCTGGGTAATCTACAGCTCCCCATTCCTTCTGCCTTCCGGCTTCTCCACTGTCCACTCCACTCACCTGGGCTGTTCCACAAACTCTGGTCTCTTTGCTGTTCCTCCAGCATACCAAACACACTCACACGGCAGGGTCTTTGCATGGGTTGTCATCCTCGCCTGACCCACTCTATACACAAGAATCTATGTGACTAACTCCTTTAACATATTTAAATCAAATGTCAAATGTCATTTATTCAATGAAGCACATCCTGCTGCTGCTAAGTCACTTCAGTCGTGTCCAACTCTGTGAAACCCCGTAGACGGCAGCCCACCAGGCTCCCCCGTCCCTGGGATTCTCCAGGCAAGAACACTGGAGTGGGTTGCTATTTCCTTCTCCAATGCATGAAAGTGAAAAGTGAAAGTGAAGTCGCTCAGTCGTGTCTGACTCTTAGCGACCCCATGGACTGCAGCCCACCAGGCTCCTCCGTCCATGAGATTTTCCAGGGGTGCCATTGCCTTCTCTGGAAGCACACCCTAACCTCCTTTAAAAAAAAAAAAGCACAGTATGTTCCCTTTTCTCCAAAACTTGTTACCAATCTACATATACCCCACTTAACATGTCTTACACAATTTACTTATCATATTTACTGTTCATTATTTGTCTAATCCTGCTAGAATGTAAGCTCTACAAGGAAACATCTTGTGTCTGTTTTGTTCCCTGGGGTATCCTAAGCACTTCTAACCATTTTTGGCATATAATCAGTGTTTAATAAATATTTGCTGCATTAAAAGCATCAGTAAAATGTCTGTTTAGTTCTGCCGAATTCTGTGTTTCCCAAACTTGGTTGACCTCAAATCTCCTTAAAAAAAAAAAAAATCCACCAGACCTCCTAACATTCCTAAAAAAAAAAAAAAGAGTGCTCCTCCAGAGCACTCAGCTGGGAAATTCTGGTTTATAGGTTTATCTGTGCTTTACATGCCCTCTTTATCAGAAGTCTAGGTCGCAGCATCTTGAGACTACTTTTGTACACTTTTACTTGTTTGCTTATTTATTTTTGGCTGTGACAGGTCTTCATTGCGGCTCTGGCTCATCTCTAGTTGCAGTGAGCCAGGGCTTCTCCTTGTGGTGGCTTCTCTTGTGGGCACGGGCTCTGGGCACGTGGGCTTCAGTAGCTGCAGCATGTGACCTCGGCAGATGCCCACAGCACAGGCTCAGTAGCCCGCAGCTCAGACACGAGGGCTTAGTTGCTCCTTGGCATGTGTGATCTTCCTGGACCAGGGATCGAACCTGTGTCCCGTTCACTGGCAGGAGAATTCTTAATCACTGCACCACCAGTAAGGCCCCTATTTTTGACGACTATTAAACTTTTAAGTTCATAATGAAATACTGGTAGCCAATGAAGGGTAAGCAAGGCACTGTGCTTGTGCTGAGTGATTCAGCCATATCCAACTGTGTGACTCATTGGACTACAGCCTGCCAGGATCCTCTGTCCATGGGATTTTCCAGGCAAGAATACTAGAGCGGGTTGCCAACACCTTCTCCGGGGATCTTCCTGACCCAGGAATTGAACTGGAGTCTCCTGTCTCCTGCATTGCAAGCGGATTCGCTACCTGCCTAGCCGAAGGGGAAGAACTAACAGGGGGGTTCTTAAAGCAGGACTCTGTCTTTAAGGAATGAAGCATTAAAGCGGAACTCACCCACCTGTCGGGTCAGCACTGGAGCTTCTGGGGGCACATGTGTTTCAGAAATATCTGGCAGGTCATATACCTCCTCACCACCACTTAGTCATATCAGGGTGCCCTACGTGCCCCCCTCCACACTGTAGAAATGACGCAAGTCCATCTGACCTCTTTATTAAATCATCTTTGCTAAAAAAATCTCTGCATATCAACATCAACATTAAGGGAGAAATAAACACAGTTTAAATACTGTCAGTTTGAATTTAAGTTTGCATAAAAATAAAAATGAGGCGATGGCCTAGGCTACAAAGAGTTAGCCTACAGAAGGTCTTAGGGTTTCAATTCAATTACAGCGAAACATCTGTCTCTGTTGTTGCTGAATCTGCTCCTTATCCCTTTAGTGCTTTCTTTACAAACGCAGTAAGCTTCTTAAGAAAAAAAATAAAACAGGAAACCACATCTGTCAACATTAGAAAGAGGTAACTACCAGGGAACAAAATTAATCACAGGGTCAGTGGAGACTTCTGTAATGGTTTAAGCTCTCGCTCACATGTACTGCCTCCTGTTCTCTCTGCTTCCGCCCTGATGGTGCCAGCTAGTTTCTATTCCTTTGGCAGGAAGCCAGAGAGAGCACTCGGATAGTGCGGCTGTGTCATCATTATTCACCTTGGGGTATGCAGCTATTTTGCTTACAAATAGAAAACACAAGGAAAGTGGAAGTCTTATTTATATTGAATCAAAAACATCTGACAGAAACAACAAAAAATTCCAGGTCCTCAGAAATTCCCCACTGTGTCTGCATGATGCCAGGTAGGCAATATATCTTAAGTGGGAAACAAGAGTTCTAAAATATGATATGGAAAGGCTGTTGGAGATCATTTATCGAAACCTTTCTCTTTTTTATATATGAGGAAACTAAGACTGGAGAGATTAAACACACAATTTTGCTTGTTTTTTTCATTTGCTTTTGCTTTATTTATTTTTCTTGGGTACATTGGAAATATTGACGTATTATAATATAACATGGCTATGCCAAGAGCAGCCACTAGGTGGCACTTGTTATTCCTCCAAAAAAAATTGCTCACTTAATGGTGGTGTCTCTTGCGTTTCCCCGAACGACCAGAGCATGGATGGAACTTCTTTGCGTCAAACTGCCTCTTTCATTCCTCTCTCACTTTATTCCTGAGTTACAGAATCAACAGGGAAGGGAGCGGGGACGCCGCATTAGTGGAAAGTGGGTGAGAGGAAAATGATCTTAGTCATAGTGTAATAATACAATATAACCACGAGATGGCAGCATAGACTACACAATACTGTTTAAGCAGTCCCTTAGGAAATTGATACTATAAATAATTAAATGAAACGATGAATAATATAATGCCAAATGATTCAAACAAAAGAGTAAGATGCAATTATTTACCCTGTATGGAGATTGAGCATTGAGCATATTTTAAAGCATTTTTAAAATAGATATAAAAACATTTCTTTTTATCTCTGGCAACAGTAGGCTTAAGAGGTGAACACTGGAAAAAGAAACTTTCCAGAGAAAGAAAAATATCACATGACATCACTTATATGTGAAATCTAAAAAGATGATAGAAATGAACTTATTTACAAAACATGAACAGACTCATCAGCATAGAAAACAAACTTACACCAGAGGGAAAAGCAAGGGGAGGGTTGTATAAACTAGGAGTGTGAAATTAGCAGACACAAACTACTACACGTAAAACAGATAAACAACAAGGTCCCACCATATAGCAAAGGGAACTATATTTAATACCTTGTAATAAATTATAGTGGGAAAGAATCTGAAAAAAAAGAGAGCCTATATATAGGCTGAATCACTTTGCTGTATACCAGAATATAACACAATATTGAAAGTCAACTACACTTCAATAAAAAAGTTTTCCATCAAAGTAAAGTGCTGCCATGAGTGATGCATTGCTGGCACATGAGACAGTGAGCTAGGAGATTTGGCTCTGGGATGGGAGGTGGCACTTACTGTACGACTTTTAGAAAGCTTCTTAACCTCTCTGGGCTTCTATTTCCTTTTCTATATTCATTATGCAGATGGATTTGGATGATTTTTTTAAATCCCTGAGGAGACAATCAAATATAGTGGTTAAGAATGTGAACTTTGGCAACAGATTTCTGAGGAGCAAATCCTAATTCTTCCACTTACTAGATGTGTGAACACTGGCAATGGTTTGGTGTTTTTGTCCGAGTCAGTTAGCTCCTGTGTCAATCAGGGATGATGTCACTAGGACCTATCTCTTAAGATTACAGTCAAAACTGATGGGATAATACCATGTGTTCAGTACAATGTCTGATAGATTGAAAACACAAGAAAATAATTAATGTTAACTGCCAATCTTATTCATCTCTATTAATGTAGTCTTTGAATTTCCAACATCATGATTGATCAAAACTACCACCATTCTCCCAGTCTCCCAGTGGTGAAATTTCAAACTCATGTTTGACCTCTATCTTTTCAAGATTGAACTTTTTTTCTTCAAAACTTTTAAAGAAAAGTTCCCTTGTCTCTCCAGTGCCATTAGACTGTTATCCTCTAACATAAATAAATACTTCAGTCAGCCTCCTTGCCTCAAGCCTTTCTACTTTCCTCTCTTCTATTTGCAGTTGCAAAATTTCTGTTGGTGATATTTCTTTTTCTAACATCTTTTCTCTGGTTAAAATGACTTCCTATTGCCTATGGGAGAAAACCTATTATGTTACATTGGCCTATGTTACTACACCTTTGCAAACAGTGTCTTATCAGTAACTTTAGAGTAAATAAATCTTAAAATCCTCCACTTTATTTTTCTTATTCAAAGCTGTTTAGTTATTCTAGTTCCCTTATTCTTTTTTTATACACCTTGGGGTCAGTTTTCTACATCTGCAAAATTCTGCTAGGATTTTGATTGGCATTGCATTAAATATGTATGTAGGTCAGTTTGGTGAGAATAAACATCTTACGTTGAATCTTCCAATTATGGAGCATGGTTTGCCTCTAGTTAGGTCATTTATGACTTCTTTCAATAGTGTTGTGCAGTTTTCAGCATCTACATTTTGAACATTTTTTTTAGACTTAATACTCAAGTATTTCATGTTTTGGGAGTAATTATAAATGGCATTGTTTTTAAATTTTTGGCTTCAAATTATACATCACTAGTATATGCAGACAGAATTAATTTTTTCCTCAATTAACAAACTGTGGGAAAATACACAATCTAAAACTGACCATTGTAATAATTTTTCAGGGAACAGTTAGGTATGTATTAAGTATATTCAAATGATTGTGCAACCATCCATTCATCTCCAGAACTTTTTCCTCTTTTGTTTTTAAGTAAGACAATGTTTAAAGAGAAGAAAATTGTTCAGAGCAAAACTGAGAACAAGGTACAGAGAGCCATCATTTACCCTCTGCCCTACACATGTATAGCCCCTCTACCATTATCAGCATCCTACACCAATGTGGTACATTTGTTACAACTGATGAACCAGCACTGATCCATCATAGTCACCCAAAGCCCACAGTTTACATGGGCTTTCACTTTTTATGTTGTACACTCTATGGGTTTGGACAAATGTATAATGACATACATCTATCATTAAGGTATCCACAGAATATTTTCACTGCCCTAAAAATCCTCTGTGTTCACCTAGTCATCCTTCTTACGCAAACGCTAGCAGCTTCTAATCTTTTTACTGTCTCCATAGTTTTGCCTTTTCCACGGTATCAGCTAGTTGTAATCAGAGAGTATATAGCCTTTTCAGTTTGGTTACCTTTGCTTAGTAACATTCATTTAAGTTGCTTCCATATCTTTCCATGGCTTGATAACTCATTTCCTTTTGGCACTGAATATTATTCAATTGTCTGGAGGTACCAGAGTTACAGACACCTGGGGTAACAGGCAAGTTTGGCCTAGGCGTACAAAATGAAGCAGGCCAAAGGCTAACAGAGTTTTGGCAAGAGAACACACTGGTCATAGTAAACAACACAAGAGACAACTCTACACATCAGTTCAGTTCAGTCGATCAGTCGTGTCTGACTCTTGGCGACTCCATGAATCGCATCATGCCAGGCCTCCCTGTCCATCACCAACTCCCGGAGTTCACTCAGACTCACAACCTTCGAGGCAGTGATGCCATCCAGCCATCTCATCCTCTGTCGTCCCCTTCTCCTCCTGCCCCCAATCCCTCCCAGCATCAGAGTCTTTTCCAAGGGGTCAACTCTTCTCATAAGGTGGCCAGAGTACTGGAGTTTCAGCTTTAGCATCATTCCCTCCAAAGAAATCCCAGGACTGACCTCCTTTAGAATGGACTGGTTGGATCTCCTTGCAGTCCAAGGGATTTTCAAGAGTCTTCTCCAACACCACAGTTCAAAAGCATTAATTCTTTGGTGGTCAGCTTTCTTCACAGTCCAACTCTCACATCCATACATAACTACTGGAAAAACCATAGCCTTGACTAGATGGACCTTTGTTGGCAAAGGTCCGTTAGCTTTTCAGTATGCTGTCTAGGTTGGTCATAACTTTTCTTCCAAGGAGTAACCGTCTTTTAATTTCATGGCTGCAATCACCATCTGCAGTGATTTTGGAGCCCCCCAAAAATAAAGTCTGACCCTGTTTCCACTCTTTCCCCATCTATTTCCCATGAAGTGATGGGACTAGATGCCATGATCTTTGTTTTCTGAATGTAGAGCTTTAAGCCAACTTTTTCACTCTCCTCTTTCACTTTCATCAAGAGGCTTTTTAGCTCCTCTTCATTTTCTGCCATAAGGGTGGTGTCATCTGCATATCTGAGGTTATTGATATTTCTCCCAGCTATCTTGATTCCAGCTTGTGTTTCTTCCAGCCCAGCGTTTCTCATGATGTACTCTGCATATAAGTTAAATAAGCAGGGTGACAATACACAGCCTTGACGCACTCCTTTTCCTATTTGGAACCAGTCTGTTGTTACATGTCCAGCTCTAACTGTTGCTTCCTGACCTGCATATAGGTTTCTCAAGAGGCAGGTCAGGTGGTCTGGTATTCCCATCTCTCTCAGAATTTTCCACAGTTTATTGTGATCCACACAGTCAAAGGCTTTGGCATAGTCAATAAAGCAGAAATAGATGTTTTTCTGGAACTCTCTTGCTTTTTCGATGATCCAGCGGATGTTGGCAATTTGATCTCTGGTTCCTCTGCCTTTTCTAAAACCAGCTTGAACATCAGGAAGTTCACGGTTCACGTATTGCTGAAGCCTGGCTTGGAGAATTTTGAGCATTAGTTTACTAGTGTGTGAGATGAGTGCAATTGTGTGGTAGTTTGAGCATTATTTGGCATTGCCCTTCTTTGGAATTGGAATGAAAACTGACCTTTTTCAGTCCTGTGGCCACTGCTGAGTTTTCCAAATTTGCTGGCTATTGAGTGCAGCACTTTCACAGCATCATCTTTCAGGATTTGAAACAATTCAACTGGAATCCCATCACCTCCACTAGCTTTGTTCATAGTGATGCTTTCTAAGGCCCACTTGACTTCACATTCCAGGATGTCTGACTCCAGATTAGTGATCACATCATCATGATTATCTGGGCCGTGTCTATGGCCATACCACCCTGAACACTCTACACATAGACATCATTTTATAATCAATCAAAATCAGATTGATTATATTCTTTGCCACCGAAGACGGAGAAGCTCTACATAATCAGCAACAACCAGACTGGGAGCTGACTGTGGCTAGATCATGAACTCCTTATTGCAAATTCTGGTTTAAATTGAAGAAAGTAAGGAAAACCTTTAGACTATTCAGGTATGAACTAAATCTAATCCTTTATATGATGGAGGTGACAAATAAATTCAAGGGATTAGATATGGTAGACACAATGTCTGAAGAACTATGGATGGAGATTTGTAATGTTGTATATGAGGTGGTGACCAAACCATCCCCAAAAAAAAGAAATTCAAGAAGGCAAAGTGGTTTTCTGAGGATGCCTTGCAAATAGCTGAGAAAAGAGAAGTTAAAGGCAAAAGAGAAAGGGAAAGATATACCCAACTGAATGCATAGTTCCAGACAATAGCCAGGAGAAATAAAAAAGCCTTCTTAAGTGATCAATGGAGGGAAATAGAGGAAAATAATAGAATGGGAAAGACTAGAGATCTCTTCAAGAAAATTAGAGATGCCAAGGGAATATTTCATGCAAAGACAGGCACAATAATGGACAGAAATGGTATGGACCTAACAGAAGCAGAAGATATTCAGAACAGGTGGCAAGAATACACAGAAGAACTATACAAAAAAGATCTTCATTACCCAGATAATCACGATGGTGTGATCACTCACCTAGGGCCAGTGATTCTGCTATGTGAAGTCAAGTGGGCCTTAGGAAGCATCACTACAAACAGAGCTAATGGAAGTGATGTAATTCCAGTTGAGCTATTTCAAATCCTGAAAGATGATGCTGTGAAAGTGCTGCACTCAATATGCCAGCAAATTTGGAAAACTCAGCAGTGGCCACAGATGGGAAAAGGTCAGTTTTCATTCCAATCTCAAAGAAGGGCAATGCCAAAGAATGTTCAAGCTAATATACAATTGAGCTCATTTCACATGCTAGCAAGGTATCACTCAAAATCCTACAAGCTAGGCTTCAGCAATATGTGAACTGAGAAATTCCAGATGTATAAGTTGGATTTAGAAAAGGCAGAGGAACCAGTGATCAAATTGCCAACATCTGTTGGATCATAGAAAAAGCAAAGGAATTCCAGAAAAACATCTACTTCTGCTTCATTGACTATACAAAAGCCTTTGTGTGGATCACAATAAACAATGGAAAATTCTTAAAGAGACAGGAATAGTATACCACCTTACCTGTCTCCTGAGAAACCTGTATGTAGTTCAAGAAGCAACAGTTAGAACCAGACATGGAACAGTGGTTTAAAATTGGGAAAGGAGTACATCAAGTCTGTATATTGTAAACTCTGCTGATTTAGGGAACACAAACACTTCTCTCTCCTGGAAATGCGGGGGACTGCCCGTGAAGGGTTAAGTCTTGGGAGCTGCTCGGCAGGTATGCAGAGCCTTAGGCATGTTCCTAAGCTCCGTGTCCCGCCCCCCTTGAAGAATTTTTATAGCCCTTAAGGTCAGGATGTCCTGCAACATGTCATAGAAGATAGATTACTTAGTATACACTGTACACAATGGTAAGGGTCTAGTGATTGTATCCTGAGGTTAAAAAATAATCCTGTACATGTCTTAAGTCACGTACATTATCCTATAAATACTGTAGCCTAATAAAGAAAGGCATCAGCCATTTTTGGTCTGATCCTCTCAACCCCATCTTTTGTCTCTCTCTCTTATTTTTCTTAGCGGGGACGCTCCGTTCTCTCCCTGTGCAGGTGCAACTCTTGCTTGTGCTGGCCGCGGCAGGTGGCGCCCAACATGGGGCAGCTCGACAGTTTTCCTCGCCACTACTCTTATTAAGCTGAAAAGAGTGAGTATATAAGTATACAAGTGATTTAAATTAAGGAGGAGTAGTAAGGTATATAGTTGAGAGTATAAATATGGGACAGACGCATAGTCGTCAATTGTTTGCACATATGTTATCTGTAATGTTAAAACACTGGGGAATTACTATTTCCAAACCTAAATTAATCAATTTTCTTTCATTTATTGAGGAAGTTTGCCCTTGGTTCCCCAGAGAAGGCACAGTAAGTTTAGAGACGTGGAAGAAGGTAGGGGAACAAATTCGGACTCATTATACTTTACATGGCCCTGAAAAGGTTCCTGTAGAAACTTTATCCTTTTGGACACTAATTCGTGATTGCCTGGACTTTGATAATGATGAATTAAAACGTTTAGGAAATTTATTAAAACAGGAAGAAAATCCTCTTCATGTTCCTGATTCGGAGCCCAAGTATGCTGTTCCCGAGGGAATTGAAGGTGACCCTCCGTTTTGTAACTTATCGCGTCCGCCAGATAATGATGATTCACTTTCCTCCACAGATGAGGCGGAATTAGATGAAGAGGCTGCTAAATACCATCAGGAAGATTGGGGTTTTTTGGCACAAGAAAAAGGGGCGTCAACATCTAAAGATGATTTGGTTGAATGTTTAAAAAATCTCACTGTTGCTTTACAGAACTCAGGAATCAAGCTTCCTAGTAACAACTCAAAATCTCCTTCTGCTCTGCCTCTCCCTCCTGCCTATGCTCCTTCCGTAGTTGCTGGTCTCGATCCCCCTCCGGGGCCTCCTCCTCCGCCATCTGAAAATGTGTCTCCGCTACAAAAGGCATTGAGACAAGCACAACGACTTGGTGAGGTTGTCTCCGATTTTTCTCTTGCTTTTCCTGTCTTTGAACATAATAACCAGCGTTTCTATGAAGCGCTGCCTTTCAAGCAATTGAAAGAGTTAAAGATTGCTTGCTCACAATACGGTCCTACCGCTCCATTCACTGTTGCTATGATAGAAAATCTGGGTACTCAGAATCTAACCCCAAATGATTGGAAACAAATAGCTAGAGCTTGTCTTTCGGGGGGAGATTATTTATTATGGAAATCTAAATATGTTAAACAGTGTGCTCGTATAGCCGATGTTAATCGGCAGCAAGGTATACAAACCTCCTACGAAATGTTGACTGGTGAAGGCGCTTTCCAGGCTACTAATACTCAACTTAATTTCTTACCTGGTGCGTATGCACAAATATCAAATGCAGCCCGACAGGCATGGAAAAAACTCCCTAGCTCCAGTACTAAGACAGAAGATCTTTCAAAGGTCCGACAGGGACCTGATGAGCCTTATCAGGACTTCGTGGCACGACTCTTAGATACTATAGGTAAGATAATGTCAGATGAAAAGGCTGGGATGGTATTAGCAAAACAATTGGCTTTTGAAAACGCTAACTCTGCCTGTCAAGCTGCTTTATGACCTTATAGAAAGAAGGGAGATCTGTCTGATTTTATTCGTATTTGTGCTGACATTGGACCCTCCTATATGCAAGGCATTGCCATGGCAGCGGCATTACAAGGAAAAAGCATTAAAGAGGTACTTTTTCAGCAATAAGCCAAGAACAAGAAAGGATATCAAAAGTCAGGTAATTCGGGTTGTTTTGTTTGTGGTCAATCTGGCCATCGGGCTGCAATGTGCCCCCAAAAACAACAAATTCCTGTTAACACTCTTAATTTATGCCCACGATGTAAAAAGGGGAATGAACTGTATAGCCCCTCACCGCATAATGCCTTAAATCACGCTCTTTATGTTCTAAACTTTTTAACTTTAGACGCAGAAGGCAATTCAGCAGCCCAACGTTTTTGGGGAGAACGGTCTTCATGTAAAAAACCACTTGTACGATGGAAGGATCCACTTACCAATTTGTGGTATGGGCCAGACCCTGTATTAATATGGGGGCGGGGACATGTTTGTGTTTTTCCACAGGATGCCGAAGCGCCGCGCTGGATCCCGGAGAGGCTGGTACGCGCGACGGACATATCAAATGAACCGCATGACATTGGGCGAGCCCACGAGTGAGCTGCCTACCCAAAGGCAGATTGAGGCGTTGATGCGATATGCTTGAAATGAGGCTCATGTACAACCTCCAGTGACACCTACAAATATATTGATTATGTTATTATTATTGTTACAGAGGATACAAAACGGAGCGGCTACGGCTTTTTGGGCATACATTCCTGACCCGCCTATGATTCAATCATTAGGATGGGATAAAGAAATAGTACCTGTCTATGTCAATGACACAAGTCTTTTAGGAGGAAAATCAGACACTCATATTTCCCCTCAGCAAGCCAATATCTCCTTTTATGGTCTTACTACGCAATATCCTATGTGCTTTTCTTATCAATTACAACATCCTCACTGTATACAGGTGTCAGCTGATATATCCTATCCTCGAGTGACTATTTCTGGCATTGATGAAAAAACCGGAAAAAGATCGCACCGTGACGGAACTGGACCTCTCGACATTCCGTTTTGTGACAAACATCTAAGCATCGGCATAGGAATAGACACTCCTTGGACTTTATGTCGAGCCCGGGTTGCGTCGGTATACAACATCAACAATGCCAATACCACCTTTTAATGGGATTGGGCACCTGGGGGAAAACCTGATTTTCCTAAATATCGAGGACAGCATCCACCCATTCTCTCTGTAAACACTGCTCACATATATCAAACAGAACTGTGAAAACTTTTGGCTGCTTTTGGTCATGGCAATAGTCTATATTTACAACCCAATATCAGTGGGAGTAAATATGGTAAATGTAGGAGTTATGGGGTTTTTATATCCCCGAGCTTGTGTCCCTTACCCATTTATGTTGATACAAGGTCATGTGGAAATAACATTGTCATTGAATATTTATCATTTAAATTGTTCTAATTGCATACTTACCAATTGCATAAGAGGTGTTGCAAAAGGAAAACAAGTTATAATAGTAAAACAACCTGCTTTTGTAATGTTACCAGTTGAAATAACGGAAGCTTGGTATGACGAGACTGCTTTAGAATTGCTACAACGCATTAACACGGCTCTTAACCGCACTAAAAGAAGTGTGAGCCTGATTGTTCTGGGTATAGTATCTTTAATCACCCTTATAGCAACTGCTGTTACCGCTTCTGTATCTCTAGCACAATCCATTCAAGCTGCTCATACTGTAGATTCCTTGTCATATAACGTTACTAAAGTAATGGGAACACAAGAAGATATAGATAGAAAAATAGAAGATAGATTATCAGCTTTATATGATGTGGTTAGAGTTCTAGGAGAACAAGTTCAGAGCATTAGCTTTCGCATGAAAATTCAATGTCATGCTAATTATAAATGGATTTGTGTTACAAAAAAGGCTTATAATGCATCTGACTTTCCGTGGGATAAGGTGAAGAAACATCTACAAGGAATTTGGTTTAATACTAATGTTTCTCTAGACCTATTGCAATTACATAATGAAATTCTTAATATTGAAAATTCTCCTAAAGCTACTCTAAACATAGCTGATACTGTTGACAATTTTTTACAAAATTTATTTTCTAACTTCCCTAGCTTGCATTCACTGTGGCGAAGCATAATTGCTGTGGGCGCGGTTTTGATTGTTGTACTTATCGTGATTTGTTTGGCTCCTTGTTTTATTCGTAGTATTGTTACAGAATTCTTACACATGAAAATTCTGATACATAAAAACATGTTGCAACACTGACACCTTATGGAGCTTTTAAAAAATAAAGAGAGGGGAGCTGCGGGGGACTGCCCGTGAAGGGTTAAGTCTTGGGAGCTGCTCGGCAGGTATGCAGAGCCTTAGGCATGTTCCTAAGCTCCCTGTCCCGCCCCCCTTGAAGAATTTTTATAGCCCTTAAGGTCAGGATGTCCTGCAACATGTCATAGAAGATAGATTACTTAGTATACACTGTACACAATGGTAAGGGTCTAGTGATTGTATCCTGAGGTTAAAAAATAATCCTGTACATGTCTTAAGTCATGTACATTATCCTATAAATACTGTAGCCTAATAAAGAAAGGCATCAGCCATTTTTGTCTGATCCTCTCAACCCCATCTTTTGTCTCTCTCTCTTATTTTTCTTAGCGGGGACGCTCCGTTCTCTCCCTGTGCAGGTGCAACTCTTGCTTGTGCTGGCCGCGGCATGGAAAGACCAGGGTCATCTGTCCAGAACTCTGCCAGTGGACTCCAGTCTCCAAAACAAGGCTCTTGGATAAGGATAGTGAGACCTGGGTCATGCGGCATTACCCACCATAGAGTCACCAAGCAGACAACCCACAAACTGCAGAACAATTATGCCAAAGAAATTCTCATACTGATAGGAGAGTTCAAAGACCCACAACACATTTCCCAATCTGGGGGTCTTGCAAAAGGACTGAGAACCCTCAGGGTATTTGACTTTGGAGGCCAGTGGGATTTGATTACAGAAGTTCCGTAGGACCAAGTAAAGAGATTCTTGGAGGGTACCACCCGGCATGCACCAGGAGAAAGGAGCAGTGTCCCCACAAGAGACTGAGTCAGACTTGCCTGTGAGTCTCCAGGAGTTTCTGCTGGGGGCATGGTTCAACAGTTTGGCCTCAGGCCAAAAAACAGGGATGGAACACAGCCCCACCCATTAACAGAAAATTGGATTAAAGATTTACTGAGTAGAGTGCCTGATGAACTATGGAATGAGGTTCCTGACATTGTACAGGAGACAGGGATCAAGACCATCCCCATGGAAAAGAAATGCAAAAAAGCAAAATGGCTGTCTGGGGAGGCCTTACAAATAGCTGCGAAAAGAAGAGAAGCAGAAAGCTAAGGAGAAAAGGAAAGATATAAGCATCTGAATGCAGAGTTCCAAAGAATAGCAAGAAGAGATAAGAAAGCCTTCTTCAGCGATCAATGCAAAGAAATAGAGGGAAAGAACAGAATGGGAAAGACTAGAGATCTGTTCAGGAAAATTAGAGATACCAAGGGAACATGTCATGCAAAGATGGGCTCGATAAAGGACAGGAATGGTATGGACCTAACAGAGGCAGAAGATATTAAGAAGAGGTGGCAAGAATACACAGAAGTACTGTACAAAAAAGATCTTCACGACCTGGATAATCATGATGGTGTGATCACTCATCTAGAGCCAGACATCCTGGAATGTGAAGTCAAGTGGGCCTTAGGAAGCATCACTACGAACAAAGCTAGTGGAGGTGATGGAATCCCAGTGGAGCTCTTTCAGATCCTGAAAGATGATGCTATGAAAGTGCTGCACTCAATATGCCAGCAAATTTGGAAAACTCAGCAGTGGCCACAGGACTGGAAAAGGTCAGTTTTCATTCCAATCCCAAAGAAAGGCAATGCCAAAGAATGCTCAAACTACTGAACAATTGCACTCATCTCACACACTAGTAAAGTAATGCTCAAAATTCTCCAAGCCAGGCTTCAGCAATATGTGAACTGAGAAATTCCAGATGTACAAGATGGTTTTAGAAAAGGTAGAGGAACCAGAGATCAAATTGCCAACATCCACTGGGTCATCAAAAAAGCAAGAGAGTTCCAGAAAAACATCTATTTCTGCTTTATTGACTATGCCAAAGCCTTTGACTATGCGGATGACAATAAACTGTGGAAAATTCTGAGAGAGATGGGAATACCAGACCACCTGACCTGCCTCTTGAGAAACCTATATGCAGATCAGGAAGCAACAGTTAAAACTGGACATGGAACAACAGACTGGTTCCAAATAGGAAAAGGAGTGCATCAAGGCTGTCTATTGTCACCCTGCTTATTTAACTTATATGCAGAGTACATCATGAGAAACGCTGGACTGGAAGAAATACAGGCTGGAATCAAGATTGCCGGGAGAAATATCAATAACCTCAGATATGCAGATGACACCACCCTTATGGCAGAAAGTGAAGAGGAACTAAAAAGCCTCTTGATGAAAGAGAAAGAGGAGAGTGAAAAAGTTGGCTTAAAGCTCAACATTCAGAAAACGAAGATCATAGCATCCGGTCCCATCACGTCATGGGAAATAGATGGGGAAACAGTGGAAACAGTGTCAGACTTTATGTTTTTGGGCTCCAAAATCACTGCAGATGGTGATTGCAGCCATGAAATTAAAAGACGGTTACTCCTTGGAAGAAAAGTTATGACCAACCTAGATAGCATATTCAAAAGCAGAGACATTACTTTGCTGACTAAGGTCCGTCTAGTCAAGGCTATGGTTTTCCCAGTGGGCATGTATGGATGTGAGAGTTGGACTGTGAAGAAGGCTGAGCGCTGAAGAATTGATGCTTTTGAACTGTGGTGTTGGAGAAGACTCTTGAGAGTCCCTTGGACTACAAGGAGATTCAACCAGTCCATTCTGAAGGAGATCAGCCCTAGGATTTCTTTGGAAGGAATGATGCTGAAGCTGAAACTCCAGTACTCTGGCCACCTCATGAGAAGAGTTGACTCATTGGAAAAGACTCTGATGCTGGGAAGGATTGGGGGCAGGAGGAGAAAGGACAACTGAGGATGAGATGGCTGGATGGCATCACAGACTTGATGGACGTGAGTCTGAGTGAACTCCAGGAGTTGGTGATGGACGGGGAGGCCTGGCGTGCTGCAGTTCATGGTGTTGCAAAGAGTCAGACACGACTGAGCGAGTAAACTGAACTGAACTGAGCATGGCCCATCATGAGAAAAGCTGGGCTGGAAGAAACACAAGCTGGAATCAAGATTGCCGGGAGAAATATCAGCAACCTCAGATATGCAGATGATACCACCCTTATGGAAGAAAGTGAAGAGGAACTAAAAAGCCTGTTGAGAAAGTGAAAGAAGAGAGTGAAAAAGTTGACTTAAAGCTCAACATTCAGAATACTAAGATCATGGCATCTGGTATCATCACTTCATGGCAGATAGATGGGGAAACAGTGGAAACTATCAGATTTTATTTTTTTGGACTCCAAAATCACTGTAGATTGTGATTGCAGCCATGAAACTAAAAGATGCTTACTCCTTGGAAAGAAAGTTATGATCAACCTAGATAACATAGAGATATTACTTTGCCAATAAAGGTCTGTCTAGTCAAGGTTATGGTTTTTCCAGTGGTCATGTATGGATGTGAGAGTTGGACTGTGAAGAAAGCTGAGCACCGAAGAATTGATGCTTTTGAATTGTGGTGTTGGAGAAGACTCTTCAGAGTCCCTTGGACTACAAGGAGATCCAACCAGTCGATCCTAAAGGAGACTAGTCTTGGGTGTTCATTGGAAGGACTGATATTGAAGCTGAAACTCCAATACTTTGGCCACCTCACGTGAAGAGTTGACTCATTGGAAAAGACCCTGATGCTGGGAGGGATTGGGGGCAGGAGGAGAAGGGGACGACAGAGGATGAGATGGCTGGATGGCATCACCGACTTGATGGATGTGAGTTTGAGTGAACTCCGGGAATTGGTGATAGACAGGGAGGCCTGGTGTGCTGTGATTCATGGGGTTGCAAAGAGTCGGACACAATTGAATGACTGAACTGAACTGAGCATGGCCCCACCCATCAGAGCAAGACCCAGTTTCCTCCACAGTCAGTCTCTTCCATCAGGCTTAAGCTTCCATAAGCCTGTTATCATTATTCATCAGAGGGCAGACGGAATGAAAACCACAATCACAGAGAACTAACCGAACTGATCACATGGACCACAGCCTTGTCTAACTCAATGAAACTGTGAGCCATGCTGTGTAGGGCCACCCATGGCAGACAGGTCATGGTAGAGAGTTCTGACAAAACGTGGTCCACTAGAAAGGGAATGGCAGATCACTTCAGTCACCTTACCTTGAGAACCCCATGAACAGCATGAAAAGGCAAAAAGATATGCTGCAGTTCATGTGGTCGCAGAGTCAGACACGACTGAATGACTGAACTGACTGACTGCTTATTTAACTTTTATGCAGATTACATCATACGAAATGCTGGGCTGGATGAGGCACAAGCTGGAGTCAAGATTGCACAGAGAAATATCAACAACCTCAGATTGCAGATGATATTGCTCTAACGGCAGAAAGTGAAGAAGAACTAAAGAGCCTCTTGATTAGGGTGAAAGAGGAGAGTGAAAAACCTGGCTTAAAACTTAACATTCAAAAAACTCAGATCATGACATCTGGTCTCATCATGTCACAGCAAACAGATCAGGAAAAAAGTGATACAGGGACAGACTTTATTTTCTTGGACTCCAAAATCACTGCAGATGGTGACTGCAACCATGAACTTAAAAGATGCTTGCTCCTTGGAAGAAAAGTTATGACAAACCTAGACAGTGTTCTAAAAAGCAAAGAGATCATTTTGCTGACAGAGGTTCATATAGTCAAAGCTATCGTTTTTCCAGTAGTCATGTATGGATATGAGTGAAAAGTGAAAGTTGCTCAGTTGTGTCCAATCCTTTGTGACCCCACAGACTATACAGTCCATGGAATTCACTAGGCCAGAATACTGGAGTGGGTAGTCTTTCCCTTCTCCAGGGGATCTTCCAAACCCAGAGATTGAACCCAGGTCTCCCGCATTGCAGGTGGATTCTTTACCAGCTGAGCCACAAAGAAGCCCATGGAGATGAGAGTTGGACCATAATGAAGGCTGAGCATCAAAGAATTGATGCTTTCAAACTGTGGTGCTGGAAATGACACTTGAGAATACCTTGGACAGAAAGGAGATCAAACCAGTCAATCCTAAAGGAAATAAATCTTGACTATTCATTGGAAGGACTGAAGCTGAAGTTGAAGCTCCAATACTTTGACCCCCTGATGTGAAGAGCCAACTCACCGAAAAAGATCCTGATGCTGGGAAAGATTGAGGGTGGGAGGAGAAGGAGATGACAGAAGATGAGATGGTTGGATGGCATCATCAACTCAATGGACATGAGTTTGCGCAAACTCAGGGAGAGATGAAGGACAGGGAACCTGGTGTGCTGCAGTCCACTGGGCGGCAGAGTCCGACACGACTGAGCGACTGAATAACGACAATGTTCACAGCAGCATTATTTATAATATCCGAGATATGGAAGAAAGCTTAGAGCCCATAAACAGATGATAAAGAAGATAGGGCATATATACACAATGGAATACTACTCGGTCATAAAAAAATGAAGACCTTCCTCCTGAAACAACATGGATAGACCTGGACGGTATGATGCTTAGTGAAATTAGTCAGACAGAGAAAGACAAATGCTGCATACTTTCACTTACATGTGGAGCCTAATAAATAAGACAAATTAATAAATATAACAAAACAGAAGTAGGCTCACAAATGTAGAGAACAAACTAGGGGCTCCTGGAGGGTGGCAGGAGAGGGAAGGGCAGTGGATCAATAGAGGGGTAGGGGATTAAGAGGTACAAACTCCCATGCGTATTATTAATAAGCTACAAGGAGATACTGTACAGCACAGAGACTGTAGCCAGTATTTAAGGATAAATTAAATGTAGTATAATCTGTAAAAATATAGAATCACCATTGTATACCTGAAACTAATTTAACACTGTAATCAACTATACTTCAGTAAGATAAATAAGTGTGATATGTAAATCCTATAGGTTTTTTTTCATTCAAGTGATATGTCTCATTTACTCCACAAAAATCACTTTTTTGACTTTTCTGGTTTCTGTGCCAAGCTGCAGATGGCATGAGCTAGACGTAAAAGTTGTTTTATGTACAAAGTTAAACTTTCATTTTCAGCAGTTAGCAATATTTCAATTCTGCTCACTCAAAATACCTTTCCCTTACAAAAGAGCTTAGCTGTTTTGTTTATGAATAGATAGAAGAACCAACACAAATAAAGTTAATATTTAATGAGCCTTTGCTACCTGTCAAGTACAATGCTAAGACTTATTGTTTACCCTCTCATCTGATTCTTGCAACAATACTGTAAGTGCAAATCAACAATCCTGTCAGTACACATTATTAACTTTCTTTCAAAATGAGAAAATCAGGGCTTACAGGATTTAAGTTATTGGTCACAGTTTTAGAGGCAAAGCCAGAGTTGATCCCAAGTCTGTCTTTAAAAGTCTATGCTTTCAATCACCTTTGATATTCTTTCTTTCCATAATAGAAGCAGACTATCATATTTTAGTGAATTTGTACTCATAGTGAACTTTGATGACATCAAACATAGTTTCAATTGTTATTTAACTTTATGATATTTTGCAATATTGAGCAGGGGAAATCTCTGGTCTTTATTTTTTTTTGTAAAATTCTTTTGACATGTAAAAAAACAGTTTGATTCCTTATGAATTATCATTTACTAATCAAACTATCTTCCAATTTTTCTTTTTTGAGATTGCCTATAACTTATATATTAATTTGGTAAAATTAACACCTTTACTAGATTTCAATTCTTCCAATTTAGGTAAAATGATGAACTTTCATATATTAAACAAATGTTTATGCTTTTCAGTAGTTCTACATTTCTGCCAAATATATAAGGTCAGGTGTATTTCTTACCAAGTTTAATTGTAAATATAAATATATTAATAGATAAACATAATTATGTGAATCTGTGTATTTGTGCATATATATGAAGATGTGTATACCTATATATTTATACACACTTGACCCCTGAATAACGCTGGTTAGGAGTGATGATCCTCTGCTTTCCTGAAAATCTGGTCTAACATATAGCTGGCCCTCTGCAAATATGGTCGCTTTGTAATCATGATTCTGCCACCATGGATATGACCAACAGCAGATTATGTAGTGCTATAGAATTTAACATGGGAAAAAACCTGAGTATAAGTGGACTATGCACTCAAACCTGTGTTGTTGAAGGGCCAACTATATAATAAATTTCTTTGTGGTAGTATAAAGTTTGGGAAATTAGTAATTTTAAAATTTGCAGTGTAAATCAGCACAATTTCCCAAGAAGTCCATTGAAGATTTGTTGAAATAAAATCCTTAACATCACACACATATTTGGACAAATTAGCTTCATCTCTACAACTTTATAACTATAGAGTTTTATAAAATTGACATAGCCAGAGAGACAACCCACAAATTTTTCAAACTAAGAGTACAGGAAAATAGAAAAGATGTATTATTCAATTAAAATAATTTGTTAAAAATATGTATAGCAGAATCATAATCATATAATTTTAAAATAAATTATATATAAATGTATGTATAATATATATATATGTTAATATACCAATAGTGCTATATGCATTGGTTAAAGGTAGAAGAAAAAATACCCCAAAAGTTAACTGTATTTTTCAGTGATTAAGTGAGATTATAGCAATTTGTTTTCTTTGTGCTTTCCTACCTTTTTATATTAACTTAACAATTAAGTTGCCATTGTTTAGTATTAAACTTAAATTGCTTTTAGAAGAATGAAAGAAGCTATAAAAATAATAACTACAAAAGAGTATGTTCAAAATGATATGTTGATTAACCTGTAATGCCCAGTAGACTGACTTTATTCTACAGGGAATCTTTTGGGAACATTGAGAGAGTTTCAATATTACCTTCACAAACAGATTTGAAGATGGGAGGATATAAATACCCATCCTTCTAAACTGAATTTCTCAATGAAGATTAATATGAGATGAATAACTGTTTTTGATATTTTTTGGTTTTTGCATTTTGAGTTCTTTATGAAAATTTACATTTTATGGCATCTTTGCATCCTCTTGTGGGGATTGGGTAAGAATACTATGTTTTATTGTTGTTATTCTTCCCATAATAAAAAGTGATAGGGTATATCATTTTAGTACCAAAAGTTTCTCAGGAGTTGTCAAAATATCTGAAAAAAATTTTCACTTATCTAGCAAATGGAAGAGAGAGCAATCTGGAATAGTTAAAAAAAACTATTATATTCAATCCTCTGAACCTTATGGATACAAGCTATATACCTGTGGAATGAATTTGTAGATTTGAATTCATGCATATGAATTTGAGCCTGTGTGCTTAACTTACATTCTCTGCTATTTAAATGGCGAAGAGGAGTCACAGACTCAAACTGTGGACAGATGTTCCTTAGGGAATCCAGCACTACAGATGAGAATCTTAGAATAAGGTCACAAAGTGGCTTAGGTATAATCCTTTAGTAATTCAGAGGTGAAATTGAGACTCAAAGCAACAGAAATTTTGTTACATTTTTGTGAACATTGTTTTTTTTTTGCCAAGAAGATGAGTTACTGAGCCAATCTGTTTATGAATGTCTGTAAAAGAGGAATTCATTCTAGCCTTTACTGTATTGTCACAAAATTTGGAAGTTTTGCCAACAATGATGAATCATAGAGAGCTTTTAAGAGGCGTCTCTGCCTTTGTCTTCAACCTGGTCCTTGTTTAGACTGTATTTCTCTGGAGACAGGCAGAAAGGAATTCATTGTATCTACCCCAAGCCACATCTCATTATCATATTCTGGGCAGAGTGTAAAATGAAGACAATCTGCCCCTTTCAGTGATATGCAGCAGTGTGCTTACTCATAAATGACTACTGCCACTGCTAGCAGACCTTTTGAAAGTCTATATAAATCTCAAACAAGTTTTTTTCCCCATCTCTTATAAAGTTGCAGAACTGTTTTCCTCAACACAGCACCCCTCCACCTCCTTTTGAAGACAAAAGAAACCTCTAGGTTCCTTCCTGTAGAAAATACCCCAATTCTTCTATACACATTTACTGTTCAAATATTTATCTTGTTAGAACTTAATTCACAAACCCTATCTTTCTCAAATTTTCTACAATGTTTCTTTGTTTTTTGAAGTGCAGTGTAGGCACTTTCAGAAAATGTTTCAGGCTGGCATAGACTTCTAGTGAAATCTAGTTACATTCTGAAGAATTGGCAACTAGGTTATAGAAATAAAAATTTGTGCTGGAATGACTCCCACATGACTAGATATGTAATAAAAGTCAGGGGACTGTGCATTCAAGTCTTACATGTGTTCTCTTGCATGGTTATATACTTAGATCGGCTGTTTCTAGAAAGCTAGACCCTTTTTCCAGAGAAGGCAATGGCACCCCACTCCAGTACTCCTGCCTGGAAAATCCCATGGACGAAGGAGCCTGGTAGGCTGCAGTCCATGGGGTTGCTAAGGGTCGGACACGACTGAGGGACTTCACTTTCACTTTTCACTTTCATGCATTGGAGAAGGAAATGGCAACCCACTCCACTGTTCTTGCCTGGAGAATCCCAGGGATGGGGGAGCCCAGGGAGGCTGCCGTCTATAGGGTCGCACAGAATCGGACATGACTGAAGCGACTTAGCAGCAGTAGCAGCAGCAGACCCTTCTTCAGCTAACTAAGGCAAGGATATGGATGTACCAAATATATTTTATGTTCAGAAATGTATACTCTTTGTCGTTGATAAAATGCATTGTGATGATGCGGACTTAGGTTTACCCTGGGGTTTGCATAGGATCTAGGCTGTGCATTTGCTTCCCAGGACTGTACAGTTAACAGGTATTAATACATGTGTAATTTGGAGCACTTTTCTCCTTACCTATCTTAATGTTAGCCACTGCCTATTAATGTGTTTCATTTTCTCTCCTCATTTGATTGAGATTTAAACAAAATTTAGGTTTTTACTATTTGACTCCAGATACTCAAAACACCAGCTTTTTTTTCCACTGTGGTGTCTTTAATAATGTTACATTCTATCCTGATTTCGATAGTTTCACTTGTAATCTCAAAAAAGGAAGGGAAGGAAAATTCTTATAATTGTTTTGGAGTTATATGCTTCTGACATATTAAAAACATTCTTGATTAACTGCACGATAACTGTCTACATTGGGAGGTACTGCCAAAGCTCTTAGATTCTCCCCCCGCCCCTCACCTCACCACCTCTACTTCTTAAGGGAGGGCTTATTTTAGCTTTACTGGTAATATGCTGAGTTAAAGTTTCTGTGAATGACTAAGCTAGGAAGAACAGTGTTCTAGCTTAGGAAGAACTAAATAAATGTTTGATGACTGAATGAATGATTATGCTCACATATGAGAATTTATTCAGTAAAATTAAAAAGAATCTATTTGAAATTTGGTTTTACTTTGAGGCATGTATAACCAAAAGAGTCTATTAGGAATTTGGGGTAATTTTTTATGAATACACAATCAAACAACATAATGGTAATGGATAGGACACAGCAAAAATGAAATTTTAACTTACTATATTACTACTTTACCCATTAATGTCTTAATAGGAAATAATGAAGCATATCAGTAGTACAAAAGTATAGCTCATTTTTTGGTTCAATAGGAAAGTTACAATTGAGTTTTTAAGAAAGAGTGAAAACACTCTTGAACCTCAACAGTTCTCACTTGTTGGAGATTATAGACTAAAACATACTATATACTTTTTATTCTTAACTTTGTACATTTCACTGTGAATATATTCAATTTTAAGGTATTAATGAGTGAAAGTTATGGACTAAGTCAAGTGGTGTTAACATCTTATTCCATTAACATTTAAGTAAATGCATATATTTTTAAAACCTTTAAAAACTCCTTTATCCTCAAAATTCTTTACAATATACTTAATACTCTTAGGGATTTCCCTGATGGCTCAAGCATTTAAGAATCTGCCTGCAACGTAGGACACCTGCATTCAGTCCCTGGGTCAGGAAGATACCAGGGCGAAGGGAATGGCTACCCATCCAGTATTCTTGCCTGGAGAATTCCATGGACAGAGGAGCCTGGTGGGGTACAGTCCATGGGCTCACAAAGAGTTGGAAATGACGGAGTGACTAATATTAACACTCTTAAGTGTGTTTTAAAAAAGAAAGACCTTATACCTTTATATTTGTTCAGCACAGAGCATCTGAAATGTAGAAATATGAAATTGCAATCCAGTATAAGTTTTCATGAACCTTGATTAATGTTTTTCCTTTCAATTCTCCATTATAGTGATTAGCCTGAGTGGATATGATGGAGGCAAACAAGACTCTGGTGACGGAGTTTGTTCTCACAGGACTCACAGATCTCCCAGGGCTGCAGGTCCCCCTGTTCCTGGTGTTTCTGATCATCTACCTCACCACCATGGTGGGCAACCTTGGGCTGATTTTTCTTATCTGGAAGGACCCCCATCTTCACACCCCCATGTACTCATTCCTGGGCAGTTTAGCCTTTGCAGATGCTTGTTCTTCATCTTCTGTGACTCCCAAGATGCTTGTCAACACCTTAGACAAGAGTCAAATGATGTCTCTCTTTGAGTGCATGGCCCAATACTATTTTTTTGGTTCCAGTGCCACCACAGAGTGTTTCCTCCTGGTGGTGATGGCCTATGACCGCTATGTAGCCATATGCAACCCCTTGCTTTACCCAGTGGTGATGTCCAACAAACTCTGCACTTGGTTGATAAGTGCATCATATGCAATTGGTTTTCTGCAGCCTATAATACATGTAGGATTATTATCTAGATTAACTTTCTGCAGGTCTAATATAATACATCATTTCTACTGTGAAATCTTGCCACTTTTTACAATTTCTTGCAATGATCCATCTATTAATGCTTTGGTGCTTTTCATTTTTGCTGCTTTTATACAGGCTTTTACTTTTATGGGTATTATAGTCTCCTATACTTGTGTCCTCTTTGCCATCCTGAGAAAGAAGTCTGCAAAGGGCAGGAGCAAAGCCTTCTCCACGTGCAGCGCCCATCTTCTATCTGTTTCCCTGTTCTATGGCACTCTCTTCTTCATGTATGTGCGTCCTGGGTCTGGCCAGGATCAGTATCAGGATAAAATGTATTCACTGTTCTACACGATTATAATTCCCCTGCTAAACCCCTTTATTTATAGTCTAAGAAACAAGGAAGTTTTAGGTGCACTTAGAAAAATAATTAAAAAATAAACATTTATCAAAAAAACTTTCATAATCTTTCCTTTTTACTCTCCATTTACATAAAGTATAATAACTGGACCTGGGTTTTGCACACAGGGGCCAGCTAAGTAGTTGTTAAACCAATTAATAATAATATTTAGATTAGATATGCTTGCCTTAGTTATAAGTGAACCTAGGACCACAAAATAACTGATGAACAGGGTAAGATATCACTTACTTGTTGGTTTAAATCCATTCTTATGAATGAAACTGTAGTTCCCAAATTACTAAGCTTGAAATATGTATAAGCTCTTCTATTTCCAGATACACATGTTTTAAAATTTTTATGAACTTACATGCTTTTAAAGGAAGACTCAAGTCCATGTGAAATTTCTATTTATAAATTACTCATGCCCTCCAAAATAATTCCTGAGCATGTAATTTTTCAAAACCTTCTCTTCAGTTAATACTTATAATGAAACTTGAGGTAGTTAAATGAACATGTCTAAGAGTTTTAACAGTAATTTTACAAATTAAATTAGATTTGCATATTATTCATAAAAAGGTACAAAAATTAAGAAATGATAAAAATAGTTAATTTTCCTATAATTTTAAGCTTTTAAGTTTTTAAAAGCTATTAAAAACTTCTCTTTCTTAATTTATTAAGTCACCTTACTGAGTCCCTTTTCCTGACACACACATACTGAATGAATGCATTTATACATGCATATATATATATATATATATATATATATATCAGGAATTGGCAGCTACATGAATAATAGGTATGCTTGATAAAATCATAATTACATAACTTAAATGGACTTTTCTTTACAAAAGCTAAGCATAGTTTCCAACTGGCCCTTTTGCCCTTTGCCTGTTGACTTAGTAACATTTCGCCTTGTAAATATGTTAGTAAGAAATAAAGGAAATGATATCTCCATGAACATGACACATTCTCCTGACCCCTAGCCTATTAACTGATGTCAGGAAACAAGCAATCTGTGGGTCAGACACCCCAAAGCCCCAAGTGGGCAGACGGCCTTCAGCACTGTGTGTTTGGGATTTGTTTGCTCAGACCCTCGATCCTGTGAGGCATCTGAGCTCTGCCTCTGCTGTGAGGACTCATTCTAAACAGCTTGCTCCCCATGGATGCAGAAGCTCTGTAGGAGTTCCTGTTTCCCTCTCTTCACAGTCAAAGCCTGTGGCAAAGCTTTCTTTCTTCCTAAGGGCCACACAGACGGTTTAGGTTTGGCCATCATGCAATTGCTGTATGTCAGTAGATAGCCATTCTCCACCTCCTTTATATCTTTAGTATTTCAGGCAAGGCGGTGCTTGAGTCCATGCTTTTAATCACTGCTCTTCTCTATTACTGTAATGTCTTATAAGAGGGGGAAGAAAATACCAGATGGGAGAGGAAAAAATAGCCAAATATGAATAAGGACAAATAAGTGTTTGCATAAGAGCAAAATAAGAAAGGTCTTATAGGTCTTCATAGAACCATTCAACTTCAGCTTCTTCAGCATTACTGGTCGGGGCATAGACTTGGATTACCATGATATTGAATGGTTTGCTTGGAAATGAACAAAGATCATTCTGGCGTTTTTGAGATTGCATCCAAGTACTGCATTTCGGACTCTTTTGTTTACTATGATGGCTACTCCATTTCTTCTAAGGGATTTCTGCCCACAGTAGTAGATATAATGGTCATCTGAGTTAAATTTACCCATTTCAGTCCATCTTAGGTTGCTGATTCCTAGAATGTTGATGTTCACTCTTGTCATCTCCTGTTTGACCACTTCTAATTTGCCTTGATTCATGGACCTAACATTCCAGGTTCCTATGCAATATTGCTTTTTACAGCATCAGACCTTGCTTCTATCACCAGTCACATCCACAACTGGGTGTGATTTCTGCTCTGGCTCCATCCCTTCATTCTTTCTGGAGTTATTTCTCCACTGATCTCCAGTAGCATATTGGGCACCTACTGACCTGGGGAGTTCATCTTTCAGTGTTCTATCTTTTTGCCTTTTCATACTGTTCATGGGGTTCTCAAGGCAAGAATACTGAAGTGGGTTGCCATTCCCTTCTCCAGTGGACCACATTCTGTCAGACCTCTCCACCATGACCCATCTGTCTTGGGTGGCCCCACATGGCATGACTTAGTTTCACTGAGTTAGACAAGGCTGTGGTCCATGTGATCAGATTGGCTAGTTGTCTGTGATTTCAAATCCTAAAGGATGATGCTGTAAAAGTGCTGCACTCAATATGCCAGCAAATTTGAAAAACTCAGCAGTGGCCACAGAACTGCAAAAGGTCAGTTTTCATTCCAACCCCAAAGAAAGGCAATGTCAAAAATGCTCGATTGCACTCATCTCACATGCTAGTAAAGTAATGCTCAAAATTCTCCAAGCCAGGCTTCAGCAATACGTGAACTGTGAATTTCCAGATGTTCAAGTTGGATTTAGAAAAGGCAGAGGAGTCAGAGATCAAATTGCCAACATCTGCTGGATCATGGAAAAAGCAAGAGAGTTCCAGAAAAACATCTATTTCTGCTTTATTGACTATGCCAAAGCCTTTGACTGCATGGATCACAATAAACTGTGGAAAATTCTGAGAGAGATGGGAATACCAGACCACCTGACCTGCCTCTTGAGAAACCTGTATGCATGTCAGAAAGCAAGAGTTAGAAGTGGACATGGAACAACTGACTGGTTCCAAATAGGAAAAGGAGTATGTCAAGGCTGTCTATTGTCACCCTGCTTATTTAACTTATATGCAGAGTACATCATGAGAAACGCTGGGCTGGAAGAAGCACAAGCTGGAATCAAGATTGCCAGGAGAAATATCAATAACCTCAGATATGCAGATGACACCACCTTTATGGCACAAAGTGAAGAAGAATTAAAGAGCTTCTTGATGAAAGTGAAAGAGGAGAGTTGAAAAGTTGGCTTAAAGCTCAACATTCAGAAAATGAAAATCATGGCATCCACTCCCATCACTTCATGGGAAATAGATGGGGAAACAGTGGAAACAGTGGCTGACTTTATTTTTGGGGGGGCTCCAAAATCACTGCAGATGGTGATTGCAGCCATGGAATTAAAAGACGCTTACTCCTTGGAAGGAAAGTTATGACCAACCTAGATAGCATATTCAAAAACAGAAACATTACTTTGTCGACTAAGGTCCATCTTGTCAAGGCTATGGTTTTTCCAGTAGTCATGTATGGATGTGAGAGTTGGACTATAAAGAAATCTGAGTGCTGAAGAATTGATGCTTTTGAACTGTGGTGTTGGAGAAGACTCTCGAGAGTCCCTTGGACTGCAAGGAGATCCAACCAGTCCATCCCAAAGGAGATCAGTCCTGGGTGTTCATTGGAGGGACTGATGTTGAAGCTGAAACTCCAATACTTTGGTCACCTGATGCAAAGTGTTGACTCACTGGAAAAGACCCTGATGCTGGGAAAGATTGAGGGCAGGAGGAGAAGGGGATGACAGAGGATGAGATGGTTGGATGGCATCACTGACTCAATGGGCATGGGTTTGGGTGAACTCTGGGAGTTGGTGATGAACAGGGAGGCCTGGTGTTCTGTGGTTCATGGGATCGCAAAAATTCGGACACGACTGCATAACTGAACTGACTAACTAAAATAGGAAAACAGAATGATGATGCTAATGGCTGAAAAGGCACAGGGAAGGAGATGGGGCTGGCCAAATCTCAACTGCATTTTTCATGTAACACTTGTCCTTGGACTAAGAGAGTGGCAGTGAGCCTCAGGTTTTGCTTCCTGACTTCATGTTTCTTCGTGAAAATTTAGATCACTATGCTAAAGTAGGATCTTGTGCACTCTTTGCAAAAACTTTTTCTGTCCCATGTAAAAGATGGTTTGGAATCTATCCAATACCTGCAATAATCCACGAGAACTGGGCATTTCAGGTAACCCTCAATCCAGTTTACAGGACATCATAAAAAGGAATAATTTTTGATGTATCAGATCCTGTTGATAAGTTACAGAACCAGGAAATATATACATGTCATCAACCAGGTCTTGAATATTTTCTTCTTCTTCACCCAGAGAATACAGACAGTAGTTCTCACTCTTGGTTATCAACCCAAACCAAACAAATTAGAATTTGTAGAGGGGTTCTCCACAATGGTAGTTTTATAAACCTCTTGAAGTGATTCTAATGTACAGCCAGTGTTGATAATGACTGTAAACAAATCTTCTACGAGACTTAACAAGCCTTCTGTGAAAACAGATGATTATCAGTTCACAATAAGCACCCTGCAACTATTCCCTAAGAAATTCTTTTCTTGCCTTATTAGAGTCTCATATTTAGGCAGGTACTTAAATTTTAGCTGGACAGTTTTCCGTTTTCTGTCCATATTGCTGCTGCTGCTGTTGCTAAGTCACTTCAGTAGTGTCCGACTCTGTGTGACCCCATAGGCGGCAGCCCACCAGGCTCCTCAGTCGATGAGATTCTCTAGGTAAGAATATTGGAGTGGGTTGTCATTTCCTCCTCCAATGAATGCATGCATGCTAAGTCACTTCAGTAATGTCCGACTCTGTGAGATCCTATGGACAGCAGCCCACCAGGCTCCTCTGTCCACGGGATTCTCTAGGCAAGAGTTCTGGACTGGGTTGCCATTTCCTTCTCCATCTGTCCATATTATTAGGTATTAAATCAATCTGCTGAATATCAGCTGAACTATTATAAAATGTCACTAGGTATTTAATTTATATAGTTGGAGTGCCCAGCCTCTGTATAATCTTTAATTTGGTCACTTAAGTAGAAGAGGAGACAATCATATAGAGATTTTTCACTTGAGTTTGTCATTGTCAAACCTAGATGACCATGAGCTCACAGTTTTTAGATTCAGCAGATCATTCTGGGCTGGGCCTGAGGTTTTTCATTATTCAGAAGTATCTCATGTGATTCTGATGAATCTGAAGGCATTGGACCACATTTTGAAAGTCAAATGACTAATATTGCTCAATTATCCATGGCCACTAAGTTGGAGTCTGAATTCTGATGTCTCCCTAATACGAAAGTCTACCTACAATGATCTGAATTTGTGCATCACCTCAGCACACATATGTTGAAATACCAGGCCCTAGAAATGATGGCTTCCCTGGTGGCTCAGATGGCAAAGAATCTGCCTGCAGTGCTGGAGACCAGAATTTGACCCATCGGTAGGAAGATCCCCTTGAGAAGAGAATGACTACCCACTCCAGTATTCTTGCCTGGAGAATTCCGTGGACAGAAGATTCTGGCAGGCTAATGGCCATGGGGTTGCAAAGAATCAGACACAATTGAGTGACTTTCACTAGTCACTTGCCACAGATGATGGTAGTAAGAGGTAGGGCTTTTCAGTTCCGTTGCTCAGTCACGTCCAACTCTTTGTGACCCCATGGACTGCAGCATGCCAGGCCTCTCTGTCCATCACCAACTCCTGGAGTTTACTCAAACCCACATCGATGGAGTCGGTGATGACATCCAACTATCTCATCTGCTGTTGTCCCTTCTCCTCCCGTCTTCAATCTTTCCCAGCATCAGGGTCTTTTCAAATGAGTCAGTTCTTTGCATCAGGTGGCCAAAGTATTGGAGTTTCAGCTCTAGCATCAGTCCTTTCAATGAATATTCAGAAGGGCTTTTGGAAGTTGCTTAATCCTTATGGTACAGCCACATGAATGGGATGAGAGTCTTATAAAAGTGGTTTCAGAGAGATCCCTACCTTTATTCTTCATGTGAGGACACAGTGAGAATGAGTAGGCTACTAACCAGGGGAAGGGTTTTCATCAGAATTCGGTCATTCTGGCACCTTGATCTGGACTTGCCCACCTCCAGTAAGGTGAGAAATAAATTTCTGCTGTTCATAAGCTCTCCGGTCTGGATCGTCAGCTTTTATGGCTGCCCGGACTTCCCTGGTGGCTCAGAGAGTACAAGCGCCTGCCTACAGTGTGGGAGACCTGGGTTTGATAGGGAACCCAGGTCAGGGAGATTCCCTGGAGGAAATGGCCACCCACTCAACTACTCTTGCCTGGAAAATCCATGGATGGAGAAGCCTAGTAGGCTTCAGTCCATGGGGTCACAAAGAGTCGGACACGACTGAGCGACTTCTCTTTCACTTAAATAGACTAAGACACTACCTCATATTTAACTATTACTTCAAGTCTTTCAAAGTGTGTTCATCTGAATCACCTTAGTTGATAATGAGTTGGTATTTCCTCCATTTACAAATCAGGCAGCCTGGAGCAGTGGAAAAGCACAGGATGTGAAATCAAAAGACCTATTTTTTTTTTTTTCTGAAGCTCAGATGAGGTTAAAAGTGATTACAAGGATCTCCATTAAATCTGCTAGTGCATAGAGAGAAGAAAGAATGCGTGTTTAATGCAAACTCAGTAGACAGTGCCTTAATTTCTTCATGTGTAAATGAGTATAATAACATGCACTTGTGATGATACTATACATAGGAAATCCTAAAGGTGCAACCAGAAAACTCCTGGAGTTAATCAATGAATTTAGTAAAGCTACAGGATACACAATCAATACACAGAACTTGCTAGCATTCCTATATACCAACCATGAAAAACTGGGAAAAGAAATTAAGGAAAGAATCCCATTCACCATTGCAACAAAAAGAATAAAGTACCAGGAATAAGCCTACCTAAGGAGACAGAAGACCTGTATGCAGGAATCTGTAAGACACTGGTGACAGCAGTCAAAGATGACACAAATAGAGAGCTACAACATGCTCTTGGATTGGAAGAATCAACATTATGAAAATGACTATACCACCCAAAGCAATCTACAGCTTCAGTGCAATCTCTATCAAACACCAATGGCATTTTTCACAGAACTAGAACAAAAAATCTTAAAATGTGTATGGAAACTCAGAAGATCCCAAATAGCCAAAGCAATCTTGAGAAAGAAAAACAGAGCTGGAGGAATCAACCTTCCTGACTTTATACTAAAAGTTACAGTAAATAAATTTTTATAGCTCTTGGTAATTTTACATGTTTGCCAAATACATATAGGTCAGGCATATATCTTGCCAAGTTTAATATAAGTAATATGATTATGTGTATATTCATAATTATAGCTTTTTATGATAATGATGTAGCCAAGGAAACAACTCCAAAGTTTCTCAAGTTAATAACAAAAAATATGAATAATATATTATTTAGCTGAACTTATTTTTGAAAACTTATGCGTAGAACTATCTTAATATTATTTGTATATAGAAATGCTTATATAAATTATGTATATGTAAGTATCTATATAACTTCTGTGCATAATTATACATAAAAAACCCAAAAGTTAGCTGTAATGGCAAGTGACTAGTGAAATTAGAAGAATTTGTTTTCTTTGTGTTTTGTACATTTTCAATTTTTTTCTACAAATAAACAGTGATTCTTTTGTTTTTATAAAAGAATAGTTGCAAAACTAGCTATAAAAATAATAGCTGCAAAACAATGTTTGAAATGATTTGCTGATTATTGTGTAATGCCCAGTAGGTTGACTTTATTCTATAGGGAATCTTTGCTGGCTTTGGGGGAATTTCAATATTATCTTCACAAACAGACTTGAAGACACAGATATAAATACCTTTTTATTCACAGGGCATTTTTCAAGAATATTAACTAGAAATGAACATTTGTTTAGACATTTTTGTTCTTATACACTGAATTCTTCATGAAAGTTTGTATTTTATGGCATCTCTGTATCTTCTTATGGGAATTTCAGGTGAGAACACAATGCTTTATTTTATTGTCACTATTCTTTCTATAGAAAGTGTGTGTGTGTGTGTGTGTGTGTGTGTGAAGTCGCTCAGTCATGTCCAACTCTTTGCGACCCCATGGACTGTGTAGCCTACCAGGCTCCTCCCTCCATGGGATTCTCCAGGCAAGAGTACTGGAGTAGGTTGCCATTTCCTTCTCCAGGGGATCTTCCCAACCCAGGGATCGAACCTGGGTCTCCAGCATTCCAGGCAGATGCTTTAACCTCTGAGCCACCAGGGAAGCCCATAGAAAATGACAGAACATATTTAATTTTAGTACCTAGAGTCTCTCATCAACTGTCAAAATATTTAAATCATCTTTTCAGATGATTTATCTACCAAATAAAACAGAAAGCAATAGTTAAATATTAAATATACATAGTTAATATATGTATTATGTTCTGTGGGGCTTCCCTGGTAAAGAATCCACCTACAATGCAGGATACCTGGTTTCAATCCCAAGGTTTGGAAGACTCCCTGGAGGAGGACATGGCAACCACTTCAGTATTCTTTTCTGGAGAATCCCTCTGGATAGAGGAGCCTGGCAAGCTACAGTCCATAGGGCCTCAAAGAGTTGGACATGACTGAGTTATTAAGCATACACATACATGTTCTCTGAACCATTATGGATACAAAGCTATACCTCTGCAGAATGAAGACTTGAATTCATGCTATTACATATAGAGTCTGTTTGCTTAACCACTATGCTATGCTACTTACTAAATAGCAAAGAGGACTCATAATCTCATAGGCTGTAGGCAGATGTTCCTTAGAAAATCCAGGGTACTACAGATAAGAATCTTAAAATGAAGCCATAAAGTGTTTTAGGTATAATCATTTAATAATTTAGAGGTAGAAAATTAGCTTCAGAAAATTTCTTACATTTTTGTTACATTTTGTTACATTTTTCTTTGCCAGGATAGTGACTTATAGAATCAATCTATTTAATATTCTTATCTGTAAAAATGGAATTCATTCTGGCCTTTATTGTACTTTCACAAAATCTGGAAGGTTTTCCAACAATGAAGAATGATAGGGTTATGGAGCTGTTAGGGCAGTTTATGTCTTTGCCTTCATCCTGGTTCTTGTTAACTTTGTACTTCTCTAGAAATAGGCAGAAAGATGGAGTTGACCACATCTGCACAGAGTCACATCTTATATTCTAGGCAGAGTGTAAAACAGGAAAATGTGAATTTTTCAGGGTTTTGACAGCAGTGTGGTTACTTAATAATTACTGCCAGTGCTACCAACTCTCTGTTTGTACTTTAAAAAGTCTAATATTAATCTCAAAAAATCTATTTTCCTATTCTCTATGTAGATGCAAAAGAATTTTTTCTCAACATAGCCTCTCTTATAGAAAATATACTCTTCAGAGGTTATATTTGTCAGAACTGAATTTTTCACAAACTCTATATTCCTAAAATTTTCCACATGGTGTCCTCTCTTTGAATTATAAAGTAGGCACTTGGAGAAAATATTTCAGGCCAGCAGAGACTCAGCAGTAAAGTCTTCAACAACGTTGTACAGGATTGGTGACTATAATATCATATATGAAACGAATTGCCAGTCCAGGTTCGATGCATGATACTGGATGCTTGGGGCTGGTGCACTGATTGCACTGGTCGGTGCTGCGATTCATGGGGTTGCAAGGAGTCGGACATGACTGAGTGACTGAACTGAACTGAAGTGAAGGGGCAGGAACATCTTTTGGCTTGAAAAGGCATGAACAAACCATTATTCAGAGAGAATGAAAGTTGCCCCTTTTCTGAGGCCACCTCATGCAAAATTTCCACATCCTAAATGTTTGTGAGAGGAAATCTTAGCACTCAAGAGGGTTGTTGGGTAAATACATACATTTATTTCTGGTGATTCTGTGATTTATTTAACATTTTTTAAGTAGTTCAATTCTTGCAGGTATTCAAAGCACCTCAGATAAACAGTGCTAGATCATGGTTTCCTCTAGCAGTTAAAGGATTTGCAATTGCCTGTGACCTTTAGAACAGACTTCCTCAGAACAAGCAGTTCAACTACTTCTTTAGGGGTTTCCCCATGCAAACTGTGGGGTCTGCCAGCTTCATTCAACGGAAATTTTGCCTCTCAGAGTAGTGTATCAGGTGTAACCTAGTGTGATTCTCAGAAACTCAAAGACTGCAATGGTGATGATCCTCAATAAATCCTTATTTGTTTTACTGTCCTAGTCTTTGCAAAAACTGTATGGGGCATAGCTGATAATGGTAGAAACCAGAAACAGCCCTGTAGAAACTTTCAATGCAATATCTGGTATGAGATATATGCTACTGATGTGTGGAAAATGTATTCTGCCAATACCAATCATGAATGAGGATTAGAAGTATTTTATATTCATCTTGGAAGGGTAACAGTATAAACTGAAGGTCTTGCCCCAGGGATATATGAAGAAAACTATTTCCAGAAAATTTTTTGAACAGCAGTTTGGTTCATTATATTGATGACAATATGTTAATTGAACCTGATAAGTACTATGGATACCTTTGTAAAGTTCATATGCTGCACAGGATGCTGGAAAAATCCTATAAGAATTGCATTTTGGGTGGAGAAAAGGGAACTGTCTTGCACTGTTGGTGGGAATATAAAGTGATACAGCCAGTATGGAAGACAGTATGGAGATTCCTTAAAAAACTAGGAATAAAAATACCATATGACCCAACAATCTCAATACTGGGCACATACCCTAAGAAAATCATAACTGAAAAAAACACATATATCCCAGTGTTCATTGAAGCACTATTTATAATAGCTAGGACATGGAAGATGTCCATCGACAGATGAAGGGATAAAGAAGCCGTGGTACCTATATACAATGGAATATTACTTAGCCATAAAAAAGAACACATTTGAGTCAGTTTTAATGAGGTGGATAACCTAGAGCCTATTATAAAGAATGAAGTAAGTCAGAAAGAGAAAAACAAATATTATATATTTATGAATATTTATGGAATCTAAAAGATGGTACTGATAAATCTATTTGTGGGGCAGCAATGGAGATGCAGACATAGAGAACAGACTTATGGACCCAGTGGGGAGTAAGAAGAGGGTGGGACAAATGGAGAGAGTAGCATGGAAATATATACACTAACACATGTAAAACCAATAGCCAGTGGGAATTTGCTGTGTAATTCAGGGAACTCAAACTGGTACTCTGTGACCACCTAGAAGGTTGGATGGCACAGGAGTTAGGAGGGAGCCTCAAGAGGGAGGAGACATATGTATACCTATGGTTGAGCCATGTTGATGTTCAGCAGAAACCAACACAATATTGTAATTATTCTGCAATTAAAAACAAATAAGTTAAAAATTGCATTTTGGGAGTGTGTAATTATAACATGTGGCAAGATGATACATATTAACAATTGTTGGTATCCACACAAAGAAGAGACATAGCTGGTTTGCTGGAGAGAACAAAATATTACCTTGAAAGCATAGCTTTTTGTTGAGCTAGGTACAAGATGGGAATTGGATTTGACTAATTTTCAATTAGTTTGACTCTGGTTGGGAGAGGCTGAGAGTGTTCTGCAAGTGGAAAGGAGGAGAAAACAGGCAAATCATAAACAAAAGAAGTACAGAAGAAGAAAGCATTAGCTGGTAACCAAATCCAGATAAGCATTTTCTTCTCTTCCTAGACACATGGCCTCACTTTTCAATTGACTGCTGTATTATGATTGAGGTTAGGATTGCAAGTGATATACTAGCTCATAAGCCCCTCACAGTCGGAATCCCCCATGAATTTTCCCCTTCCAGCTTGATCCAGATGAGAACACAATCACTGAAGAAAGTTATGTGTAGGGACTTCCCTGGCAGTGTAGTGGTTAAGACTTCACCTTCTACTTCAAGGGGTGCACGTTCAATCCCTGGTTGGGGAGTTAGGATCCCACATGCCTTGTGGCCAAAATGCCAAGGCTTAAAGCAAGAACAATACTGAAAGTTATGTATAGAAAATGCATGAATGATAAGACGGAGCCTAGGACTCTGAACCATCAGTTGGGGTAGAATAATCGAACAATTAGGAACATGTGATCTATACTCACCATGAATGAGAAGTTACCTTCTATTTTCTCAATTTACTTAGATATTGAAAATTATCTATAAGTTCAATTAATGTTATTGTAAATGATACATACATACAATGCAATAAAATTCCTAAACTGCATACAGTTAATTATTGGGCCTATTTCTCAGTACAAGGACATGTATATGAGGCTTAAGAATTTCAGTTGTTAACAGAAACAGACCTACAGACTTAGAGAGCGAACTTATGGTTACCAGGGGGTTCAGGTCCGGGAGAGGGATAGGTAGGGAGTCTGGGATTGATATGTACACACTGCTATATTTATTTATTTTTTTTTTTTAATTTTTATTTTTACTTTATTTTATTTTACAATACTGTATTGGTTTTGCCATACATTGACATGAATCCACCACGGGTGTACATGCGTTCCTAAACATGAAACCCCCTCCCACCTCCCTTCCCATAACATCTCTCTGGGTCATCCCCGTGCACCAGCCCCAAGCATGCTGTATCCTGCATCGGACCTGGACACACTGCTATATTTAAAATGCATACTGGAGCTTCCTTGGTGGTCCAGTGGTTGAGAGTTTGCCTTGCAGTGTGGAGGTCATGGGTTTGATCTCTGCTCAGGAAACAAGGACCCCATATTCTGGGGAGCAAGTGATTCCGTGTCCCACAACTCTAGAGTCTGTGTGCCACAACTATGGAGGTTGTGGGCCACAACTACAGAGTCTGTGTGCCACAACTATAGAGTCCACGCATCACAACAAAAGATCCCACATGACCCAAGGAGGATTCTGTGTGTTGCCACTAAGACCTGAAACAGCCAAATAATTTCTTTTTTAAAAAATAAATAATCAACAATGACCTATTATATAGCACAGGGAACTCTGCTCAATATTTTATAGCAAACTAAATGGAAAAAGAATTTGAAAAAGGATAGATACATGGATATGTATAACTGAATCACGTTTCTGTACACCTGGAATGAACACAGCATTGTTAATCAGGTATACTCCAATATAAAATAAAAAACTAAAAAAGAATTTCAGTTGTTATTTTATTTTCAATGAGAAATTATTAACAACATTTAAATGGCGGCAAGCATGTGTTACAGTGTGGTACTGAAATAGTATACATTTTATAAGAATCAGTCTGGTGTCAGTGTGGAAAATAGATCAGATGACTGTGTTAGGAGTTGTAGATAGTATAATTAGGAGGTTATTTAATAAGCCAGGCAAGAGATGGATGTATTTTATATTTTAGTACTGACTACATAATAAGAAATAGTTGGATTTAAGACATATTTAGTAGATAAACTTTTGGTTTGTGACCCTATTTCCTGTGACAGGAAACTCTGGAAGAATACCAGGTTTGAGGGCAGAATAGAGGAAGACCATAATTTCAGATTTGGACATGTTAATTCTAAGGTACCTTTGGGAGTTTCAAGTGAGCAAGTCAGGTAGGTAGTTGGGGAGTGGCAGCATTAAGAAAAATAAGAGGAAGGAAAATAGCTTATTCTAAATTCTATTCAGGGACATTTTATAAACATGCCCTGACAGTGAACTTTGAGGATATTATGTTTAGTTTTAATTGTTATAACTAAAAATGTATGATGATTTGATGATTAGCTTACAATGCCCAGTAGAACAACTTTGACTTCATCCTACCTACTGGGAATACTTTGGAAGCATTAAGGGAGTTTCAGAACTTTTTAAGAATGGGTTTGCAAATAGGAGAAAGAAATGTTATACCCTTTCAGTTTTGTGTTTCCAAGGAAAAGCAATACTTGAATAGTTGTGCTTCATTTCTGTACCTTTTATTCTACTTTGAGAAAACCAGCACATTTTCAGTTTCCCATATCTTACAGGAGCTGGGTGAGGATGCAGACATTTTCATAACTTTTATTACAGCTTTGTAATTTGCATTATAAGAAAATATCTAAATAAGATATTAAAACTGTATACAGGCCTTTTCCTTTTTGAAGTCAGCAAACAAAATCTGAGCAAGCAAGTAAATGTTTGTGTGAACAAGCATATTCTAATTTCAGTTAGAATTTTTACTGTGTAGATTGCACATTTGTTGAAGTATTTTTAAATAATAAAATTTGATTAATAAAAGAATGAAAAATAGGAAAATAGTGATAAGAAAAAATCAGAGTATATTTTATAATATGAAGTTTTAAAAATTGAGACATAAGTTCTGCAGCCCAATGTTAACTTATTTGTAAGTTTTCAGAATGGGAATTCTGGCTTCAGGTTTATTATATATAATAAAAATTCTTTAATTACATGGAATCATGAGTATGTACACTAAAGTAGCTAAAGGTAACTTCAAAAGACTCTTCATGTTATCTAATTCTTGAGAAAAAAATTCATAGAAGTTACTCTTCCAAATTATATTAATACATTACAGGAGATAAAAGTAATGATTACTTTAGCAATGATTTGGTTATTTGAGGTTCTAAAAGGAGTTGGGCCAATTTCTGCAGGGTAAATATTTCTTAAGGTTTTTAATTTCCAATTAATATTTCATATATATATATATATATATATATATATATATGCTGCTTTACTCATGGAACTATTATTCTTTCACTCTCTTCTACTTCCTTCATTATTATATCCACTCTCTCTCCAGAAAAACCAGTACTATAAACTTAGTGTCTATTATTCACATGTCCTCCATGTAAAAGAGAAAGTTAAAAAATACATTGCTTGTTTTACAATGATGAGATAGATTTTACACTTCTTTGGATCTTCCTCTTTTGCAATAACTATACATTGTGGAAATTCCAAATTTAAATTAGGTAGAATAGCTCTTTTTTTCATAACTGAATTATATTCTGTAATATGAATGTACTCTGGTTTATTTAACCATTTTACTATTGACACATCTGGTCTGTACTTGTTCAGTTACTAAGTCATGTCTGACTCTGTGATCCCATGGACTGCAGCATGACAGGCTTTCTTATCCTTCACTATCTCCCTGAGTTTACTCAAAGTCATCTCCGTTGAGTTGGTGATGTCATCCAACCATCTCATCCTCTGTTGCCCCCCTTCTCCTCTTGCCCTCAATCTTTCCCAGCATCAGGGTCTTTTCCAATGAGATCGCATCAGGAGGCCAAAGTATTGGAGCTTCAGCTTCAGTATCTGTCCTTCCAATGAATATTAGGGTTGATTTCCTTTACGATTGACTGGTTTGATCTTGCTGTCCTAGGGACTCTCAGGAATCTTTTCCAGCATCACAATCTGAAAGCATCAATTCTTTGGCGTTCAGTCTACTTTATGGTCGAACTCTCACATCCATACATGACTACTGAAAAAACCGTAGCTTTGACTGGATGGACCTCTGTTGGCAAAGCGATGTCCTTGCTTTTTGATAAGCTGCCTAGGTTTTTCACAGCTTTCTTCCAAGGAGCAAGAGTCTTTTAATTTCATGGCTTCAGTCACTGTCTACAGTGATTTTAGAGCCTAAGAAAATAAAATCTGTCACTGATTCCTTTTTTCCCTCATCTATTTGTCATGAAGTGATGGACTGGATGCCATGATCTTACTTTTCGGAATGCTGAGTGTTAAGCCAGCTTTTTCACTCTCCCTTTTCGCCCTCATCAAGAGGCTCTTTAGTTCCTATTCATTTTCTGCCATTAGGGTGGTATCATCTGCATGTTGAGGTTCAGCAATCTTGATTCCAGGTGTGAGTCATCCAGTCCAGCGTTTCGCATGATGTACTATGTGTATAAGTTAAATAAGCAGAATGACAGTATACAGCCTTGACATACTCCTTTCCCAATTTTGAGAACCCCATGAACAGCATGGTCTTTGCTACTCTGAACAATAATGTATGGACTATTCTTTGCATATTTATCTTTGTATAGCAGTGCTTTGATCCCTAGGGTGTATATATATATATATATATATATAAAATGATAGATGAAAGGATATATGTATTTTAAGCTAAATGAGATTGTATAAAATTGCTTTTCAAAAAGGCTGTTGCAATTTATAGTTCCACAAGAAACATATGAAAGTACCACTTTTTTCACTTCAGTCAACAAGGAGTATTTTTATTCATTTCTGCTATTTTGATATATGAGAAAGGAGGTATCCACCTGTTTTTGTGTGTCTGTTCATGTACACGTGTATTTGTGACACAGAAATTTAGTTATCTTTTCATTTTATTTATTGGTTATTTTGATTTCTTCATCTGTAAACCTGCTTATTTTCATCCTTCACATTCGTCTATTAAATTCCTTGCCTTAAAAAAAAATCTTTACTTTAGTTATTTTATATTATAGACATAAATCTATGTCTTTAATATACATGCAGGATATCTTTCCAAACTAATTATATACTCTTTGACTCTGCTGGATAATATTTTGCTATGCATTCAAGCTATCTATTTTACTGGGTTTCTTCTCTTGGATAATAATTTTTCTACTCATTATGTTACATTATTGCCTTCTGAGTTACTTAGCAATATCTATGGTGTGGGGCAGGAGCCTTAACAGGACTTACTAATATTTCCAGACAGATAGCAAATTGTCAGCATAACCCATTAAATCAATTGCCCTTTTCCTACTCAACTGAAATATCATATTTGTTTCATGACACATTCCCGTATATATTGGAACCTACTTCTGAGTTCTGTATTCTGTTGCACTGATCCTCTGGCTTCTTCTTATGCCACTATATTAGTGTTTTGATTACTATGTGTCTACATTATTGTTCAACATCAGTTAAGGTATTCTTGACTACTCAATGTTTATATATTTCTTGGGCAGAATGAGATGTTATTTCCTCTATATCAATTTTAAGATGAGTTCATGCAAATCTAAAACTGTTGTTACCCATGTTAGATTGAAAAGGATTTGCATGAAATTTACCTATCAATTTAGGTGAATATAATTTTAAAATATTTTATTACAGATAATTTTGAATGTATGTAAAAGTAGATAAGTGAAGGTACAAATTAAGAACTACTAACTAAATGAGAAGCATGTCTTATATGTCTGCAACATAAAAATTCACTGTTTTTATGACTCTTTTGTGAATGTTCCTTCTCTTACTGTTTCATTTTAGAGATTAGCTGGTCGGTTATGGCAGAAGAAAATATGACTCTGGTGACGGAGTTTGTTCTCACAGGACTCACAGATCTCCCAGGGCTGCAGGTCCCCCTGTTCCTGGTGTTTCTGATCATCTACCTCACCACCATGGTGGGCAACCTTGGACTGATTTTTCTCATCTGGAAGTACCCCCATCTTCACACCCCCATGTACTCATTCCTGGGCAGCTTGGCCTTTGCAGATGCTTGCTTGTCATCTTCTGTGACTCCCAAGATGCTTGTCAACACCTTAGACAAGAGTCAAATGTTGTCTCTCTTTGAGTGCATGGCCCAATACTATTTTTTTGGTTCCAGTGCCACCACAGAATGTTTCCTCCTGGTGGTGATGGCCTATGACCGCTATGTAGCCATATGCAATCCCTTGCTTTACCCAGTGGTGATGTCCAACAAACTCTGCACTTGGTTGATAAGTGCATCGTATGCAATTGGTTTTCTGCATCCTATAATACATGTAGGATTATTATTTAGATTATCTTTCTGCAAGTCTAATATAATACATCATTTCTACTGTGAAATCCTGCCACTTTTTACAGTTTCTTGCACTGATCCATCAATTAATGCATTAGTGGTTTTTATTTTTGCTGCTTTTATACAGGCTTTTACTTTTATGGGTATTATAGTCTCCTATACTTGTGTCCTCTTTGTCATCCTGAGAAAGAAGTCTGCAAAGGGCAGGAGCAAAGCCTTCTCCACGTGCAGCGCCCACCTTCTATCTGTTTCCTTGTTCTATGGCGCTCTTTTCTTCATGTATGTGCGTCCTGGGTCTGGCCAGGATCAGTATCAGGATAAAATGTATTCACTGTTCTACACGATTATAATTCCCCTGCTAAACCCCTTTATTTATAGTCTAAGAAACAAGGAAGTTTTAGATGCACTTAGGAAAATAATAAAGATATAAATATTTATCAGGAAAATATTCATAGTCTTTCCTTTTTACTCTCCATTTACATAAAGTATAATAACTGGACCTGGGTTTTGCACATAGAGACCAGCTAAGATGGAGAGGGAAATGGCAACCCACTCCAGTGTTCTTGCCTAGAGAATTCCATGGACAGAGGAGCCTGGAGGGCTGCAGTCCATGGGGTCACAAAAGAGTTGGACCCGACTGAGTGACTACCACACACACATATACACACATACCCCAGCTAAGAAGTTTTTAATTCAATTAATGATAATATTTAGACTAGATATGCTTGCCTTAGTTATAAGTGAACCTAGGCTCTCAAAATAACTTATGAATAGGGTAAGATATCACTTACTTGATGTGAATGAAACTTCAGTTCCCAAATTACTAAGCTTGAAATGTGAATAAGCTCTTCTATTTCCAGATATACATGTTTTAAAATTTTTATGAACTTATATTCTTTTAAAGAAAGATTCAAGTCCATGTGAAATTTCTATTAAAACATACACGTGCCCTCCAAAATAATTCTTGAGCACATAATTTTTCAATACCCTCTCTTTTGTTAATATTTGGAGAAGGAAATGGCAACCCAGTCCAGTATCCTTGTCTGGGAAATCCCATGACAGAAGAGCCTGGTTGACTATAATCCATGGGGTTGCAAGAGTCTGACATGACTTAGTGACTAAACTACTAAAAAAAAATGAAACTTGAGGCAGTTAAATGAAAATTTCTAAGGGTTTTAATAGTAATTTTACAAATTAAGTTAGTTTGTATCACATTCCTAAAAAGGTATGAAAATTAAAAAATACTTTAATTAATTTTCTTGTAATATGATTAAAAGTTCTGAGTTTTCAAAAACTTCTTAATTTACTAAATAATCTTACTGAGTTTCTTTTCCTGATTGACTACTGATTGAATTATATACTGATTGAATATGTGTGTGTGTGCGTGTGTGTGTGTGTTTGTATCAGGAATTGTCAGCTACACGAATAGGGATGTATATTTGATCAAATCATAGTTACATAATTAAATGGATTTTTCCTTACAAAATCTATGCATAGTTTCCGTCTGGCCCTTTTGCCCCTTGCCTCCTAACTTTATAACATTTAGCCTTGTGAATACCCTAGTGAAAAATAAAGGAAATGATATTCTCATGAACATGATACATTCTCCTGTCCCATAGCCTATTAATTAATTTGAGGAAATAAACAATAATTTGTGAGTCAGATACCCCAAAGCCCCAGATGGGCAGACTGCCTTCAGCACAATGAGTTTAGGATTTGTTTAATCAGACTCTCGATCCTGTGATGCATCTGAGCTCTGACCCTGTTGTGAAGACTCATTCTAAGCAGGTTGTTCCCTGTGGATGCAGAAGCTCTGTAGGAGTTCCTGTCTCCATCTCTTCACAGTTAAAGCCAGTGGCAAAGCTTTCTTTTTATTATGTGTCACAGAGATGGTTTAGGCTAGGTCATTATGCAATTGCTATGTGTCAATAGATAGTCATTGACATATCTATTGGTTGGTTTGAAATCCACATAATACCTACATACCATGAGAACTAGGGCATTTCAGGTAATGCTCAATCCAGTTTACAGCATATCATAGAAAGGAATAGTTTTTGATGTGTCAGACCCTGTTGATAACAAGTGACAGAACCAGTAAATGAATAAATGTCATCAACTAGGTCTTGAATATTTTCTTCTTCCTCACCCAGAGTACAGATTGTGGTTCTCACTCTTGGTTATCAACCCAAACCAAGCAAATTAGAATCTGTAGGAGACATTCTCAGGCACTATTAGTTTTATAAACCTTTCCAAGTGATTCTAACGTACAGCCAATGTTGATAATGACTGGAAACAACTGTGAAACTTAACAAGTTTTCCATGAAGATAGATGATTAGCAATTCACAAAAAGCTAACTGTAATTATTCCCTAAGAAATTCTTTTCTTGCCTTATTAGAGTCTCATATTTAAGCAGGTACTTAATTTTAGTTGGACAGCTCTCCATTTTCTGTCCATATTACAGGGTATTAAAATCAATCCACTGAATATCAGCTGAATGATTATAAAATGTCTACTAGGTATTTAATTTATATAGTTGGAGTGCATAGCCTCTATATAATATTTAATTTGGTCACTTAAGCAGAAGAGGAGACAATAATATAGAGATTTTTCACTTGAGTTTGTCATTATCAAACTTAGATGAGCATGAGCCCACAGCTGTTGGATTCAGCAAATCATTGGTGGGCTGGGCCTTAGGTTTTTCAGAAGAGAATATTCAGAAGATTCTCAGGTGATTCTGATGCATCTGTGTGCACTGGACCACATTTTGAAGGTCAAATGAATAATATTGCTCAAGCATCCATGGCCAGCAAGTTGGAGTCTGAATTCTGATTTCTTCCTAATAGGAAAGCCTACCTACTAAGGCCTGAATGTGTGCATCACCTCAGCACACATATATTGAGAATTCAAGCCCCAAAGATGATGGCTTCCCTAGTGGCTCAGAAGACAAAGAATCAGCCTGCAATGCATGAGACCCAGGTTTGATCCCTGGGTAGGAAGATACTTTGGAGAAGAGAATGACTACCCACTCCTGTATTGTTACCTGGAGAATTCCATGGACAGAGGAGCCTGGTGGGCTATTGCCATGGGGTCACAAATAATTAGACACAACTGAGTAACTTTCACTATTCACTCACCAAAGATGATGGTATTAAGAGGTCGGGTTTTGGGTGTTGCTTAATCTATGTGGTAGAGCCACATGAATGCGATGAGAGTCTTATAAAAGTGGTCTCAGAGAGATCCCTCCCTTTATTCTCCACATGAGGACACAGTGAGAATGTGTAGGCAATGAACCAGGGAAAGGGTCTTCACTGGAATTCGGTCATTCTGGCACCTTCATTTGGACTTTCCAGCCTCCAGAAATATGAGAAATAAATTTCTGCTGTTCATAAGTTATGCAGTCTAGGTAGTATGCTTTTATGGCAGCCCAAATGGACTACCGCGTGACCTCATATTTAATTATTACTTCAAGACTTTCACAGTGTGTTCATCTGAATCATCTTAATTGATAATGAGGTGGCATTTCCTCCATTTACAAATCAGGCAGCCTGGAGCAGTGGAAAAGCATAGGATATTGAATCAGAAGAACTATTATTTTTTTCTTGAGTCTCTGATACAGTTAAAAGTGATCACAAGAAACTCCATTTAATATGCTAGTGCATAGAGAGAAGAAAGAATGAGTGTTTGAGGCTAACTCAGTAGACAGTGCCTTAATTTCTTCATGTGTATGATGAGTATAATAATATGCACTGGTGATGATATTATATATAGGAAATCCCAAAGATGCAACCAGAAAACTACTAGAGCTAATCAATGAATTTAGTAAATCTGCAGTATACAAAATCAATACACAGAACTTGCTTGCATTCCTACACACTAACAATGGAAGTTTGGAAAAAGAAATTAAGGAGAGAATGCCATTCACCATGGCAACAAAAAATACAGTACCAGGAATAAGCCTACCTAAGGAGACAGAAGACTTTTATGCAGAAAACTATAAGACACTGGTGAAAGCAATAAAAAATGACACAAATGGAGAGATACACCATGCTCTTGGACTGAAACAATCAATATTGTGAAAACGACTATACTACCCAAAGCAATATACGGACTCAGTGCAACCTCTACCAAAACACCAATGGCATTTTTCACAGAACTAGAACAAAAAATCTTAAAATTTGTATGGAGACAGAAGATCCCAAATAGCCAAAACAATCTTGAGGAAGAAAAAGAGCTGCAGGAATCAACCTTCCTGACTTTATACTACACAACTATAGTACAAATTTTTATAGCTCTCAGTAGTTTTCTATTTTTTTCCAAATATATATAGGTCAGGCATACATTTTTTCCAAGCTTAATATAAATAAATATGATTATGTGGTTATGTGTATATACATAATTATACCTTTTAATGATAATGGTGTAGCCAAGGAAACAATTCAAAAGTTTTTCAAACTAATAACGTAAGAAAATATGAGTAATGTATTATTCAACTGAAGTTATTCTTGAAAAACTATGTATAACACTACCCTAATATGATTTATGTATAGAAATGTTTATATAAATTATGTGAATATAAATACATATATAATGTCTGTGTATTATTATACATAAAACCCCAAAAGTTAGCTGCAATGATCAGTGATTAGTGAAATTAGAATTTCTTTCCTTTGTGCTTTCTACATTTTCCTTTTTTTTTTAGAATTAAAATTTTATTCTTTTGTTTTTAAAAGAAATAAGCAGGCTATAAAATTAATAGTTGTTAAACAATATGTTTGAAATGATTTGTTGATTAGTGTATAATGCCCAGTTCAGTTCAGTTCAGTTCAGTTCAGTTCAGTCGCTCAGTTGTGTCCCACTCTTTGCGACCCCATGAATCGCAACACGCCAGGCCTCCCTGTTCATCACCAACTCCCGGAGTTCACTCAGACTCACGTCCATCGAGTCTGTGATGCCATCCAGCCATCCCATCCTCTGTCGTCCCCTTCTCCTGCTGCCCCCAATCCCTCCCAGCATCACAGTCTTTTCCAATGAGTCAACTCTTCGCATGAGGTGGCCAAAGTATTGGAGTTTCAGCTTTAGCATCATTCCTTCCAAAGAAATCCCAGGGCTGATCTCCTTCAGAATGGACCGGTTGGATCTCCTTGCAGTCCAGGGGACGCTGAAGAGTCTTCTCCAACACCACAGTTCAAAAGCATCAATTCTTCGGCACTCAGCCTTCTTCACAGTCCAACTCTCACATCCATACATGACCACTGGGAAAACCAGAGCCTTTACTAGATGGACCTTAGTCGGCAAAGTAATGTCTCTGCTTTTGAATACGCTATCTAGGTTGGTCATAACTTTTCTTCCAAGGAGTAAGCGTCTTTTAATTTCATGGCTGCAGTCACCATCTGCAGTGATTTTGGAGCCGAAAAAAATAAAGTCTGACACTGTTTCCACTGTTTCCCCATCTATTTCCCATGAAGTGATGGGACCAGATGCCATGATCTTCGTTTTCTGAATGTTGAGCTTTAAGCCAACTTTTTCACTCTCCTCCTTCACTTTCATCAAGAGGCTTTTTAGCTCCTCTTCACTTTCTGCCAAAAGAGTGGTGTCATCTGCATATCTGAGGTTATTGATATTTCTCCCAGCAATCTTGATTCCAGCTTGTGTTTCTTCCAGTCCAGCGTTTCTCATGATGTACTCTGCATATAAGTTAAATAAGCAGGGTGACAATAGACAGCCTTGACATACTCCTTTTCCTCTTTGGAACCAGTCTGTTGTTCCATGTCCAGTTCTATCTGTTGCTTCCTGACCTGCATACAGGTTTCTCAAGAGGCAGGTCAGGTGGTCTGGTATTCCCATCTCTTTCAGAATTTTCCACCGTTTATTGTGATCCACACAGTCAAAGGCTTTGGCATAGTCAATAAAGCAGAAGTAGATATTTTTCTGGAACACTCTTGCTCTTTTGATGATCCAGCAGATGTTGGCAATTTGATCTCTGGTTCCTCTGCCTTTTCTAAAACCAGTAGGTTGACCTTATTCTACAGGTAATCTTTTGATGGCATTTGGGGAATTTTAATATTACCTGAACAAATAGACTTGAAGATAGGAAGATATAAATAATACCTTTTTCTTCAGAGTGCATTTTCCAAGAAAATTAATTCGAGATGAGTCTTTGTTGACATTTTCTTCTTATACCCTGAGCTCTTCATGAAAGTCTGTATGGCATCTCTGCATCTGCTTAGAGGAATTAGGTGAGAATGCAATTCCTTATTTTATTATTGTTATTCTTTTCATAAAAATTACTTTTAGTACCCAGAGTCTCTCATTAGCTGTCAAAACATTTGAATTATTTTTCAGATGATTTATCTATCAAAAAGAACAGAAAGCAATCCTAAACTGAATAGTTAAATATATATTAGGCTCTGTACAGCTTCCCTAGTGGCTCAGATGGTAAAGAATCTGCCTTCAATGAAGGAGACCTGTACTTGAACCCTGGGTTGGGAAGATCCCCTGGAGGAGGGTATGGCAACCACTCCAGTATTCTTGCCTGGAGAATCCCCTTGGACAGAGAAGCCTGGCAGACTACAGTTCATGGGGTCTCAAAGAGTCAGGTATGACTGAGCAACTAAACACACACACACACTTTCTCTGAACTCTTATGGATACAAAGCTATATACTCGGAGAATGAAGACTTGAATTCATGCTATTACGTATAGAGTCTGTTTGCTTAACCACTACGCTATGCCACTTACTAAATAGCAAAGAGGACTCATAGTCTCACAGGATATAGGCAGATGTTCCTTAGAAAATCCAGGGCACTACAGATAAGAATCTTTAAAATGAGGCCATAAATTGTTTAAGGTATAGTCACTTACTAATTTAGAGGTAGAAAATTAGCTTCAGAAAATTGGTTACATTTTTGTGAAAAATTTCTTTGCTAGAATAATATGTTATAGAGCTAATCTATTTAATATTTTTATCTGTAAAAGTGGAATTCATTCTGGCCTTTATTGTACTTTCACAGCATCTGGAAGATTTTCCAACAGTGAAGAATCATAGGGTTATGGATCTGTTAGGGCAGTTTGTCTTTGTCTCCATCCTGTTCTTGTTTACTTTGTACTTCTTTGGAAATAGGCAGAAAGATGGAGTTGACCACATCTGCCCAGAGTCACACATTATATTCTAGGCAGAGTGTAAAACAGGAAAATGTGATCCTTTCAGGGATTTGTCAGCAGTGTGCTTACTTAATAATCACTGCAACTTTAACCAACTCTCTATACTGTTAAAAGCCTAATATTAATCTCAAATCATCTCTTTTCCTATTCTATATGAAGATGCAGAAGAACTTTTTCTCAACACAGCCTCTCTTGTAGAAAATATTCCAATTCTTCTATAGACTTACTGTTTAGAGGTTAATCTTGTCACAACTGAATTTTTCACAAACTCTATATTCCTTAAAATTTCCGCATGGTATCCTCTCTTCGAATTATAAAGTAGGCATTTGGAGGAAATGTTTCAGGCCAGCAGAGAGTTGGCAGTGAAATCTTCAACAACATTGTACAGGATTGGTGACTTGGGTCATAGAAATAAAAATCTGTGTTGGAATGACTCTTCCTTATCTGGACATGTCATGAAAGCAGGGAGCTGTGAATCCGACAATTGGAGTACTCCCTTGCAGGGTTATGTTCTTAGATCAGCTGTTTCTAAATGGCCATACTCTGCTTTTTATAAACCAGGCAGGGACTTGGATATACAAAACACATTTTATGTTTAGAATTCTGCACAATTTTTCATTGATGAGTGCATTGTGATGATGTGGACTTAAGTTTACCCCCTGGGTTTCCACAGGATCTAGCTTCTTACATGCTTCCCAGGATCACTTGCTTCACAGATATCTTAAAAATTTTTTTTTATTTGGAGAATATTTGCTTTACAATATTATAGTGGTTTCTGCCATATATCAGCATGAATCAGCTATAGCATACATATATCACCTCCCTTGTGAGCTTCCCTCTCACCCTGTCCCCATCCTACCCCTATAGATTGTCACAGAACACCAGGCTGAGCTCCTTGTGTTATACAACAACTTCTCACTGCCTATCTGTTTTACACATGATAATGTATATATTTCAGTGGTACTCTCTCAATTTATCCCACACTTTCTTTCCCCCACTGTGTCTGCAAGGCTGTTCTCTATGTCTGTGACTGTCTTTCTGCTCTGCAATTAAGTTCATCAGTACCATTTTTCTAAATTGCATTATATGCATTAATATATATTTGTTTTCCTCTTTCTGACTTACTTCACTCTGTAAGTATAGGCTGTATAACAGCCTATTTATGACACCCTGTATAACAGGCTCTAAGTTTTTCCACCTTTAGGTGAGGGATAACACCATCGTGATTATCTTGGTTGTGAAGATCTTTTTTGTACAGTTCTTCTGTGTGTTATTGCCACCTCTTCTTAATATCTTCTGCTTCTGTTAGGTCTATACCATTTCTGTCCTTTATCGAGCCCATCTTTGCATGACATGTTCCCTTGGTATCACTAATTTTCTTGAAGAGATCTCTAGTCTTTCCCATTCTGTTCTTTTCCTCTATTTCTTTGCATTTATCGCTGAAGAAGGCTTTCTTATCTCTCCTTGCTATTCTTTGGAACTCTGCATTCAGCTGCTTATATCTTTCCTTTTCTCCTTTGCTTTTCACTTCTCTTCTTTTCATAGCTATTTGTAAGGTCTCCCCAGACAGCCGTTTTGCTTTTTTGCATTTCTTTTCCATCTGATGCTGGGAGGGATTGGGGGCAGGAGGAAAAGGGGACGACAGAGGATGAGAAGGCTGGATAGCATCACCGACTTGATGGACGTGAGTTTAAGTGAACTCTGGGAGTTGGTGATGGACAGGGAGGCCTGGCATACTACAGTTCATGGAGTCGCAAAGAGTTGGGCGTGACTGAGTGACTGAACTGAACTGAACTGAAGTTAATCCACCTCAGTTCAGCTGACTCAGATTTGTTCCTTTTTTTGGCTGAGTAATATTCCATTGTGTTTCTGTCCACAACTTCTTCACCATCATCTGTCAATGGACATCTAGACAGCCATGTCATGGCTATTGTAAATAGTGCTGTAATGAACATTGGGGTACATGTGTCTTTTTTAATTATGGTTTTCTTAGGGTATATGCCCAGTAGTGGGATTGCTGGATCACATGGTAGTTTTACTTCTAGATTTTTTAAGGAATCTCCATACTGTTCTCCATAGTGTCTGTATCAATTTAATTCCCACCACAGATATCTTTATATTAGTTATTTCCTATCAGTGTAATTCATCTTTTTCATTATTTGATTTGGATATAAATAGCCTTTTTTAAAAACTATTTTTTACTAATTTTTATTATTTAAATGGAAACAGCTCCAAAACAGTGGCTAATCTGTTTGACTGTTGTGTCTTTTGTAAGACTTTAATCCACTTTGATTTTGAAAGTCCCAGTTCTAATTTCAGACATACCAGGAAAAAAATGTTCCAATTTTTTAGTATTATGTGCCTTTGATATATCTAAAACATTCCCGGTTAACTGAATGATAATTGTTTACTTGGCGTGTTTAACAACGTCTCTTAGATCTTTCCCAAATCTGCAGATGAACTGGTTAGTGTCAGTTATTTTTCTTCCTAAAAGAGGGGTTATTTTAGCATCACGGTATAACACCTGAGTTAGAGGTTCTATATTTGACTGAGCCAGGAGTAACAGTCTTCTAGCTTAGGACATCAAACAAAAAATGTTTGATGACAGAATGAATGATTACGATCATATATGAGAGTTTGTTGGATAAAATTATTAAATAACAAGAATCTGTTTGAAATGTGGAGTGGTTTTGATGAATGTATAGTCAAAAGAGTCTATTAGGAATATGTGGTGGGTTGTTGTATATATAATCAAACAACGTAATGATAATGGATAGAAATCAGCAGAAAGGGGATTTTAACTTATTGTCTTCTTACTCTACTCATGTCTTAGAAAGAAGAAATTATATATATTTATCAGTAGTATAAATATATAGTCTATTTTTTGGTTCAATAGAAAGCATATGAAAGAGTTTCTATGAATCAGTGAACCAGAGTCTCACTTTTAGAGATTTTAGTAAAAAATTCAGTATGCATTTTTTACTCAATTCTGGAAAAACTTTCAGAGTTAATACAATGCATTCAGTTTTAAGGTATTTATGAGTGACAAGATATGGACTAAGTTAGCTCGTAGACATCTAGAACCTCCTCCATAACCCTTTAAGTAATTATATATACATATATACTGACTTCTGAAAATCATTTATAATATTTATAACATACCTATAATACTCTTCAGTGTGCTTTACAAAAGAGAGACTCTGTACCTTCAGTTAGGGTATCTGACACAGATAAATAAGACATTACCATCCAATATATTTTTGTGACCCTTATTTTTCATTTCAATTCTCCATTGCAGTGATCAGCCTGAGTGGATATGATGGAGGCAAACAAGACTCTGGGGACGGAGTTTGTTCTCACAAGACTCACAGATCTCCCAGAGCTGCAGGTCCCCCTGTTCCTGGTGTTCCTGGTCATCTACCTCGTCACCATGGTGGGCAACTTTGGACTGATTCTTTTCATCTGGAAGGACCCCCATCTTCACACCCCCATGTACTCATTCCTGGGCAGCCTGGCCTTTGCAGATGCTTGTTCTTCATCTTCTGTGACTCCCAAGATGCTTATGAATTTTTTATCTAAGGATCATATATCTCTCATTGAATGCATTACCCAATTTTATACTTTTGCCTTTAGTGCCACCACAGAAAGTTTCCTCCTGGTGGTGATGGCCTATGACTGCTATGTAGCCATATGCAACCCCTTGCTTTACCCAGTGGTTTTGTTCAACAGACTCTGCACTTGGTTGATAACTGCATCATATGCAATTGGTTTTCTGCATCCTATAATACATGTAGGATTATTATTTAGATTAACTTTCTGCAGGTCCAACATAATACATTATTTCTACTGTGAAATATTGCCACTTTTTGCAATTTCTTGCACTGATCCATCTATTAATGCTTTGGTGCTTATTTCTGCCTCTTTTATACAAGCTTCTGCTTTTATTACCATCATGGTCTCTTACACCTGTGTCCTTTTTGCCATCCTGAGAAAGAAGTTAGAAAAGGGCAGGAGCAAAGCCTTCTCCATGTGCAGTGCCCACCTTCTATCTGTTTTCTTGTTCCGTGGCACTCTCTTTATCCTGTATGTGCGTCCTGGGTCTGGCCCTGATCATTATCATGATAAAATGTATTCACTGTTCTACACAATTATAATTCCCCCGCTAAACCCCTTTACTTATAGCCTAAGAAATAAAGAAGCTTCAGGTTAATTTAGAAAAATGATAAGCAAATATTTTTCAGGAAATCTTTCTTTTTTTTTTTACATTTTACTCTTTTTAAATAAAGCCTAATGACTTGCTCTGGGTTTTCACATAGTAGAGACTGCATGAATAGCTGTTTAATGAATGAATAATAATAATAATATTTAGTTTAGATATGCTTATCTTAGTCATAAGTTAATGTGATCATCAAAATAATGAATACAGTAAGAACAATCATCATTGACTTTTTTGTTGGTTTAATTTTCAAGGGTGAAAATGAAAAATGAATCCCCAAATTGCCAAATCTTTGCAATATGAACTCTTGTGTTTCCAGGTACACACATTTAAAGCTCTTCTGAACTTATATTTTTTTAGAGGAAGACTCAATCTGTGTAAATACTCTGTTGAAAAGGTACTCATGGCCTCCAAAATAATTCTCGAGCAAGTAGTTTTCAAAACCTTATCTCTAGTGGCTACTTATAAATGAGCCAAACAATATGAACATCAAATTAATATTGTTAGACTAAATATAACAACATACATTCCTCCTTATGGCTTTAACATGAATATTTCTAGATTTAAATATCTGTGTTGCATTCATAGAAAGATTAATTTAGCAAATAGTTGTTAATACAATGAACTTCCTGGCAAACAATAAAATGTTGAGTCTTTAAAATGTTTTCCTTTTCAGTTTAGTAAGTAGTCTTACTGAGTACCTTGTTCTCAGGATTCATATAACAATTGAATACATTTTCCCACCCTAGAATTGACAGCAAGCTTAAATAGCAGGTGCTCTTGTTCAACTCATAGCTATGTAACTTTAATTATTCTTTCTTTTTTTTTTATCTTAAAAGAGCTTTGTATGTTTTGTGTTAATTAATGTTTGACAAAGGAAGCAAAAGTATACTACAGAGAAAGGACAGTCTCTTCAAGAAGTAGTGTTGGGAAAGCAGGACAGTTATATGGAAATCATGAAATTAGAACAGCCTCTCATACCATATACAAAAATAAACTCAAAATGATTCAAAACCTAAATAGAAGACACAAGACCATAAGACTCCTAGAAGAGAACATAGGCAAAACCTTCTCTGACATAAATCAGTCTCCCAATGCAAAAGAAAGTAAAGTAAAAATAAACAAATAGAACCTGATTAAACTTTAAAGCTTTTGCACTGCAACAGAAACCATCAAGAAAATGAACTGACAATCTACAGAATGGGAGAAAATATTTGTGAATGACACAAGGAGTTAAAATAAAAAATGTACAAACAGCTCATGCAACTCAATATTAAAAAAAAATAATCCAATCAAAATAGGCAAAACTCCTGAACAGACATTTCTCCAAAGAAAACACCCAGGCCAACAGGCACATGAAAAGATACACAATATCACTAATTATTCAGTTCAGTTCAGTTCAGTTCAGTTGCTCAGTCATGTCCAACTCTTTGCGACCCCATGAATTGCAGCACCCCAGGCCTCCCTGTCCATCACCAACTCCCAGAGTTTACCCAAACTCATGTCCATTGAGTTGGTGATGCCATCCAGCCATCGCATCCTCTGTCATCTCCTTCTACTCCTGCCCCCAATCTCTCCCAGCATCACAGTCTTTTCCAATGAGTCAACTCTTCGCATGAGGTGGCCAAAGTATTGGAGTTTCAGCTTTAGCATCAGTCCTTCCAATGAACACCCAAGACTGATCTCCTTTAGGATGAACTGGTTGGATCTCCTTGCAGTCCAAGGGACTCTCAAGAGTCTTCTCCAACACCACAGTTCAAAAGCATCAATTCTTCTGTGCTCAGCTTTCTTCACAGTCCAACTCTCACATCCATACATGACCACTGGAAAAACCATAGTCTTGACTAGATGGACTTTTGTTGGCAAAGTAATACCTCTGCTTTTGAATATGCTATCTAGGTTGGTCATAACTTTCCTTCCAAGGAGTAAGCGTCTTTTAATTTCATGGCTGCAGTCACCATCTGCAGTGATTTTGGAGCCCCCCCCCAAAAAAAGTCTGACACTGTTTCCACTGTTTCCCCATCTATTTCCCATGAAGTGATGGGACCAGATGCCATGATCTTCATTTTCTTAATGTTGAGCTTTAAGCCAACTTTTTCACTCTCCTCTTTCACTTTCATTAAAAGGCTCTTTAGTTCTTCTTCACTTTCTGCCATAAGGGTGGTGTCATCTGCATATCTGAGGTTATTGATATTTTTCCCGGCAATATTGATTCCATCTTGTGCTTCTTCTAGCCCAGCGTTTCTCATGATGTACTCTGCATATAAGTTAAATAAGCAGGGTGACAATAGACAGCCTTGACATACTCTTTTTCCTATCTGGAACCAGTCTGTTGTTCCATGTCCAGTTCTAACGGTTGCTTCCTGACCTGCATACAGGTTTCTCAAGAGGCAGGTCAGGTGGTCTGGTATGCCCATCTCTTTCAGAATTTTCCACAGTTTGTCGTGATCCACACAGTCAAAGGCTTTGGCATAGTCGATAAAGCAGAAACAGATGTTTTTCTGGAACTCTCTTGCTTTTTCGATGATCCAGTGGATGTTGGCAATTTGATCTCTGGTTCCTCTGCCTTTTCTAAAACCAGCTTGAACATCTGGAATTTCACTGTTCACGTATTGCTGAGGCCTGGCTTGGAGAATTTTGAGCATTACTCTTCTAGCATGTGAGATGAGTGCAATTGTGCTGTAGTCTGAGCATTCTTTGGCATTGCCTTTCTTTGGGATAAGAGAAATGTAAATGAAAGCCACATGGGATATTACTTCATGCTGGTCAGAAGGCTATCATGAATAAGTCTACAAACAGTAAATATTAGACAGGATGCAGAGTAAAGAAATCCCTGTATACTGTTAATTAGGGAATGTAAATTTGTGCAGCCATTATGAAAAACAGTATGAGGTTTCCTTATAGAACTAAAGTAGAGGTACCATATGATCCAGCAACCCTACTCCTGGGTATATATCAGCAAAAGATAAAAACTAACTAGAAAAGACAGATGCATCCCAGTGTTTATAGCAGCATTATTTGCAATAGCCAAGACATGGAAACAACAACCCAAGTGCCCTTCAATATATGATTGGCTTAAGAAAATCTTTATATGTAGATATCAATCAATCATAAAAATGAATGAAATATTGCCATTTGCAGCAACATGGGTGGACCTAGACAAAGACAAATATTACATATCACTTATATGTGGAATCTAAAACAGAATATAAATGATATTTATGCATGCATTAGTCACTCAGTTGTGTCCAACTCTTTGTGACTCTATGGAGTGTAGCCAGCCAAGCTCCTTTATCCATGGAATTCCCCAGGCAAGAATACTAAAGTGGGTTGCCAATCCCTTCTCCAGGGGATCTTTTCAACCCAGGGGTCAAACCTAGGTCTCCCACATTGCAGGCAGATTCTTTAATGTCCAAGCCATCAGGGAAGCCCTATTTTCTCAGTCATGTTCAACTCTTTGCCACATAGACTGTAGCCCACCAGGTTCCTTTGTCTTTGGAATCCTCCAGGCAAGAATACTGGAGTAGGTAGCCATTCCTTCTCCAAGGGATCTTCTCGACCCAGGGATCGAACCTGAGTCTCCTGCACTGCAGGCAGATTCTTTACTGTCTGAGCCACTATGGAAGCCCAGTACAAATGAATCTGTGTACAAAATAGAAACAGATTCATAGACATAAGAAACTGATACATGGTTACCAAATAGAGAAAGTAAAGGGGGAAGAGGAAAATGAGAGGTATGGAATTTCCTTCTCCAGAGGATCTTCCAGACCCAGGGATCGAGCCCAGGTCTCCTGCATTGCTTGCAGATTCTTTACCAGCTCAACCACCAGCGAAGCCTAGATACAAACTGCTGCTGCTGCTGCTAAGTCGCTTCAGTCATGTCTGACTCTGTGCGAAATAGGTACACAGATACACAGAGGGTTTACTGTGTAGCACTGGGAACTAACTGTATTCAATATCTTCTAATAATTTATAATGGAAAATAATCAGTAAAAGTAATTGAGTCAATCTGCTGTACACCTATAATGTAAATCAAATATATTTCAATAAAAGAAAAATCCTAGTCATGGGTTTCACTATTGCAAAGCAAATATAACACTATATAAAATTTCCTCCATACTCATAAGTGGTATATTTGGTGATGATTTTCAAGTTATTGCTATGCTAAGGGGCAGGAACATCTTTTGGCTTGAAAAGACATGAATAAACCATAATTCAGAGAGAATGAAAGTTGCCCCTTTCCTGAGGCCACCTCATACAAGATTTCCATATTCTAAATGTTTGTCAGGGGAAATCTTAGCAACTTGAGAGGGTTGTTGCATAAATAGATACATTTATTTCTGGAGATTCTGTGATTTAACATTTTTTTTAAATAATTCTATTCTTGCAGGTATTCAAAGCATCTCAGATAAAGACAGTGCTAGACCATGGTTTCCTCTAGCAGTTAAAGGATTTGCAATTGCCTGTGACCTTCTTTAGAACAGACTTCCTCAGAACAAGCAGCCAAGCAGTTCAACTAGTCCTTTAGGGGCTTCCCCATGCAAATGGTGGAGTCTGCCAGCTTCATTCAATGGAAAAGTTTCCATCTCAGAGCAGTGTATCAGGCATTTTTGGTGTAACTAATGTGATTCTCCAGAGAAGGCAATGACACCCCACTCAAGTACTCTTGCTTGGAAAATCCCATGGACAGAGAAGCCTCGAAGGCTGCAGTCCATGGGATCGCTGAGGGTTGGACACGACTGAGCGACTTCACTTTCACTTTTCACTTTCATGCATTGGAGAAGGAAATGGCAACCCTCTCCAGTGTTCTTGCCTGGAGAATCCCAGGAACGGGGGAGCCTGGTGGGCTGCCGTCTATGGGGTTGCACAGAGTCGGACACGACTGAAGTGACTTAGCAGCAGTAGCAGCAGTGTGATTCTCAGAAACTCAAAGGCTGCAATGGTCATGATCCTCATTACATCCTTATTTGTTTTACTATCCTAATTTTGCAAAAACTGTATAGGGTGTGGCAGATAATGGTAGAAACCAGAAACAGCCCCATACAAATTTTCAATACAATATCTGACATGAGATATATGTTACTGATATGTGGAAAATGTATCCTGCCAATACCAATCATGAATGAGGATTAGAAGCATTTTATATTCATCTGGGAAGGGTAACAGTATAAACTGAAGGTCTTGCCCCAGGGATATATGGAGAAAACTTTATTTCCAGATATTTTTTGAACAGGAGGTTGGTTCATTATGTTGATGACAATATGTTAATTGAACCTTATAAGTACTATGGACACCTTTGTAAAGTTCACGTGCTCCACAGGATGCCAGAAAAATCCTATAAGAATTGCATTTTGGGTGGAGAAAAGGGAACTGTCTTGCACTGTTGGTGGGAATATAAAGTGATACAGCCAGTATGGAAGACAGCCTGAAGATTCCTTAAAAAACTAAGAATATTATACATGTTTCATTGCCATTCTCCCAAATCATCCCACCCTCTCCCTGTCCCACAGAGTCCAAAAGACTGTTCTATACATCTGTGTCTCTTTTGCTGTCTCGCATACAGAGTTATTGTTACCATCTTTCTAAATTCCGTATATATGCTTTAGTACCAAGGTCCAGACTTAGCAGAGTCCAGGGATATCCTCAGGAAGGATGATGTCGGCGAATGAAGAAAGATAGAGAAAGAGATAAGGAAAGAATGACACGGGGTGACCAAGCTTCTTCAGTGAGCAAGGCCTGTTACTTTATTTTCAGAGAGGGCTTTTATACCCTGAGTTGTACATACAGCAAGGTGAAAAATGCAGAGTCAACTCAACATTCCATCAGTATTAACTTTTATCGATACCAGGTTCCTTCCTGCAGGAGTCTCATTTTTTGTACATTATCTTCTGGCCCAGAGGCCTGTTGATATTTTATGACCTCTTTTTGATAAAGGCTGGTCAACCAGAACAATAATTTTCCTTTAAAGTGTTTCTTCTTAAATTCCTAGCCTGCGTCACCCTTAAAGTAAAGATTCAGCAGGTTACAGCAAAGAAAGAACTTATTAACTCAGAGTCTAATGTTGCTAATGCTAAGGCTATTACTTGTTTCTTCTATATCCTGACTATATGCACTCCCAGGAACACAATGGATAAGGGATGTGAGAACTTGGCAGCAAGCATTGCCTCAACAATGTTGCAAGAGTCTGGATAAACCTGCCAAGTAAGCTAGAATGCTAACAGGGGGTTTGAAACACTCCTTTCGTGCCCAGGAGATCTATAAACTAAAGCCCTAAGTTAACTTTTTCCAGAGAAATGTGGTCGGGGACAGCCCCCTGTTAATGTCAGATGAGTTGGTGAAAGACATAAAATAGTAAGACAGACAGATTCTGGTTTTGGGGTAGATGCTCGAGAAGGTCCAGGGGGTCTGTTGAGTCCTGAGGCCTTGCTTATCTTCTGCATGACCTTGTCATGGGTGGGATGGCCCAGGGAGTCCCTCGAGTCCTGCATGACCTTGTCATGGGTGGGATCTCCCGTGCTGGCTCCTGGCACTTTAGTATACTGTATTGGTATTTTTCTTTCTGACTTACTTCACTCTGTATAATGCACGATACTGGATGCTTGGGGCTGGTGCACTGGGACGACCCAGAGGGATGGTACGGGGAGGGAGTAGGGAGGGGGTTTCAGGATGGGGAACACATGTATACCTGTGGTGGATTCATGTTGATGTATGGCAAAACCAATACAATATTGCAAATTAATTAACCTCCAATTAAAATAAATAAATTTATATTAAAAAAAACCCCTAGGAATAAAACTACCATATGACCCAGCAATTCCAATACTGAGCATGTAACCTGAGAAAATCATAACTGAAGAAAGACAGATGTATCTCAATGCTCTCTGCAGCACTATTTTTAATACCTAGGACATGGAAGCAATGAAGATGTCCATCAACAGATGAATGGATAAAGAAGCTGTGGTACCTATATACAATGGAATATTACTCAGCCATAAAAACTAACACATTTGAGTCAGTAGCAATGAGATGGATGAACCTAGAGCCTATTATACAGAATGAAGTAAGTCAGAAAGAGAAAAACAAATATATATTTATGCACATTTATGGAATCTAGAAAGATGGCACTGATAAATTTATTTGCGGGGCAGCAGTGGAGATGCAGACATAAAGAATAGCTTTATGGACCCAATGGGGAGTAAGAAGAAGAGGGTGGGACAAATGGAGAGAGTAAGCATGGAAACATAAACACTGACATATGTAAAACAGATAGCCAGTGGGAATTTGCTGTGTGACTCAGGGACCTCAAACTGGGACTCTGTGATGACCTAGCAGGGTGGAATGGGGCAGGAGGTAGAAGGGAGTCTCAAGACGGAGGAGACACGTGTATATCTATGGCTGAGCCATGTTGATGTATGGCAGAAACCAACACAATTTTGTAATTATCCTTCAATTAAAAACAAATAAGTTAAAAATTGTATTTTGGGAGTGTGTAATTGTAACCTGTGGCAAGATAATATGTATTAAAAGTTGTTGGTATCAACACAAAGAAGAGTCACTGCTGGGTTTGCTGGAAAGAAAAAAGTATTACTTTGAAATCATAGCTTTTTATTGAGCTAGGGACTAGATTGGAATTGGGTTTGACTAATTTTTAATTAGTTTGACTCTGGTTGGGAGAGGCTGAGAGTGTTCTACAAGTGGAAAGGAGGATAAAACAGGCAAATCATAAACAAAAAAAAGTACAGAAGAAGAAAGCATTAGCTGATAACCAAATCCAAATAACCATTTTGTTCTTTTCCTAGATACATGGCCTCACTTTTCCATTGACTGCAGTATTATGATTGAGGTTAGGATTGCAAGCGACATACTAGCTCATAAGCACCTCACAGTTGGAATCCCCCGTGAATTTTCCCCTTCCAGCTTGATCCAGATAAGAACACAGTCACTGAAGAAAGTTATGTGTGGGGATTTCCCTGGCAGTCCAGTGGTTAAGACTTCACCTGCCACTGCAGGGGGTGCAGGTTCAGTCTCTGGCTGGAGAGCAAGTATCCCACACGCCTTGTGGCCAAAATGCCAAGGCTTAAAGTAGAAGCAATACTGAATGTTATATGCAGAAAATGCCTGAATAATAAGATGGAGCCTAGGACTCTGAATCATCAGTTGAGGTAGAATAGTCTATCAGTCAGGAACATGTGTTTTATACTCACCATGAATGGGAAATTAACTTCTATCTTGTCAACTTAGATATTAAAAAGTATAAGTTTAATTAATGTTACTGTAAATGATATACACATACAATGCAATAAAATTCCTTAACTGCATACAGTTAATTATTGGGTCTATTTCTCAGTATAGGGACACATATATGAGACTTAAGGGTTTCAGTTGTTAACAGAAACAGACCTACAGACTTAGCAAACTTATGGTTACCAGGGGGTTAGGGTGGAGGGGAGGGATGTTTAGGGAGTCTGGGATTGATATGTACATATTGCTACATTTAAAATGGGTAATGGAGCTTCCCTGGTGGTCCAAAGGTTGAGAGTCCACCTTGCAGTGTGGAGGACATGGGTTTCATCCCTGGTCAGGAAACAGGGATCCCACATGCTGGGTAGCAACTGAGTCTGTGCGCCACAACGATAGAGTCTATGCATCACAACTACAGAGTCTGTGAGCCACAACCTCAGGGTCCGTGCGCCACTACTACAGAGTCTGTGGGTCACAACTACAGAGTCCGTGCACAACTCAGAGTCCTGTGCCACAACAAAAGATCCCGCATGACACAAGGAGGATCCTGTGTGCCACCACTAAGACCTGACACAGTCATACAAATACATTAAAAAATGCTTTAAACAGACAACCAACAGTGACCTATCATACAGCACAGGAAACTCTGCTCAGTATTATATAATAAATTAAATGGGGGAAGAATTTGAAAAAGAATAGATACATGCGTATGTATAACTGAATCACTTTACTGTACACCTGAAACTAACACAACATTGTTAATCAACAATACCCCAATATAAAATTAAATGCTAAAAAAGAATTTCAGTTATTATTTTAGGTGCAATGAGAAATTATTAATAACATTTACATGGGGGTAACCATGTGTTACGGTGTGGTAGTTGAACAGTATACATTTTATAAAAATCAGTCCTGTGTCAGTGTGGAAAATAGATTGGATGACTGTGTTAGGAGTTATAGATAGTATAGTTAGGAGGTTATTTAGTAAGCCAGGCAAGAGATGAATGTATTTTAGATTTTAGTACTGAGTGCATAAAAAGAAATATTGGAATTAAGACATCTTTGGTAGATGGATTCTTGGTTTGTGACCCTATTTTCTGTGACAGGAAACACTGGAAGAATACCAGGCTTGAGGGCAGAATAGAGGAAGACCACACTTTCCGATTTGGACGTGTTAATTCTAAGGTACCTTTGGGAGTTTCAAGTGAGCAAGTCAGGTAGGTAGTTGGGGAGTGGCAGCATTAGAAAAAAATAAGAGGAAGGAAAATAGCTTATTCTAAATTCTGTTTAGTGATATCTTTTAAACATGTCCCTATAGTGAACTTTGAGGACACTATGTGTAGTTTTAATTGTTATAACTAGAAGTATATGGATGATTTGATGATTAGCTTACAATGCCCAGTAGAACAATTTTGACTTCATCCTACCTACTGGGAATATTCTGGAAGCATTAAGGGAATTTCAAAAATTTTTAAGAATAGGTTTGCAAATAGGAGAAAGAAATGTTATATCCTTTCAGTTTTGCATTTCCAAGGAAAAGCAATGCTTAAATAGCTGTGTTTCATTTCTGTACCTTTTATGCTACTTTGAGAAAACCAGCACATTTTCCGTTTCCCATATCTTACAGGAGCTGGGTGAGGATGCAGACATTTTCATAATTTTCTTTATTATAGCCTTGCAATTTGTATGTATGATAAAAAATATCTAAATAAGACATTAAAATCCTAGACAGGCCTTTTCCTTTTCTATTGGCTATGGGGTCACAAGAATCAGACACAACTGAGTGACTTTCACTGCTCACTCACCAAAGACGATGGTAGGGCTTTGGGGAGTTGCTTAATCCATGCAATGGAGCTATATGAATGGGATGAGTGGAGTCTCATGTGGTGGAGTCTCATGAATGGGATGAGAGTCTTATAAAAGAGGTTTCAGAGAGATCCCTACCTTTATTCTTCATGTGAGGACACAGTGAGAACATGTAGGCGATGAACCAGGGAAAGGGTTTTCACCAGAATTAGGTCATTTTGGCACCTTGATTTGGACTTCCCAGCCTCCAGAAAAGTGAAAAATAAATTTCTGTTGTTCATAAGCTATCCAGTCTAGTGAGTATGCTTTTATGGCAGCCCGAATGGACTAACACATGACCTCATATTTAATTATTACTTCAAGTCTTTCAAAGTGTGTTTATCTGAATCATCTTAATTGATAATGAGGTGGTATTTCCTCCATTGGCAAATCAGGCAGCCTGGAGCAGTGAAAAAGCGCAGGATGTCAAATCAAAAGACCTATTTTTTTTTTTTCCTGAGTCTCAAATGAGGCTAAAAGTGATCATAAGAACCTCCATTAAATTTGCTAGTGCAAAGAGTGAAGAAAAAATGTTTGAGGCTAATTCAGTAGACGGTGTTTTAATTTCTTCATGTGTACAATGAGTATAATATATGCACTTGTGAAATGGCAACCCACTTCAGTGTTCTTGCCTGGAGAATCCCAGGGACGGGGGAGCCTGGTGGGCTGCTGTCTATGGAGTCACACAGAGTCAGACATGACTGAAGTGACTTAGCAGCAGCAGCAGCAGTGATGACTCTATACATAGGAAATCCTAAAGATACAATCAGAAAACTACTAGAGCTAATCAATGGATTTAGTGAAGTTGCTGAATACATAATCAATACAGAGAAATCACTTGTTTCCCTACACACTAATAATGAAAAATTGGAAAGATAAATTAGGGAAAGAATCCCATTCACTACTGCAACAAAAAAGAATAGAGTACTAGGAATAAACCTACCTAAGTAGACAAAAGGGCTATATGCAGAAAACTATAGGACACTGATGAAAGAAATCAAAGATGACCCAAATGTAGAGCTACACCATGGTCTTGGGTTGGAAGAATCAATATTGTGAAAATGACTATACTACCCAAAGCAATCTACAGATTCAGTGCAATCTCTATCAAAATATCAATGGCATTTTTCATAGAACTAGAACAAAAATCTTAAAATTTGTATGGAAACACAGAAGATACCAAATAACCAAAGCAATATTGAGAAAGAAAAACAGAGCTGTAGGAATCAACCTTCCTGACTGTATACTACACATTATGGTACAAGTTTTTATAGCTCTCAGTAGTTTTCTATTTTTTCCCAAATACATATAGGTCTGGCATATATCTTGCCAAGCTTAACATAAATAAATATGATTATGTGACTATTATGTGTATTCATAATTACAGGTTTTGATGATGATGTAGCCAAGGAAACAACCCAAAAGGTTTCAAACTAATAACATAGAAAATGTGAGTAATATATTATTCAACTGGTTATTTTTGAAAAATTATGTGCAGCACAATCATAATATTATTTGCATATAGAAATGTTTATATGTTATGTTTATATAAATGTATATATAGCTTCTGTGTATAATTGCACATAAAAACCCAAAAGATAGCTGCAATGATCCGTGATTAGTGAAATCAGAAGAATTTTTTTCCTTTGCACTTTCTACATTTTCCATTTTTTTCTACAACTAAACAGTGATTCTTTTGTTTTAAAAAGAAAGAAGTGGCTATAAAAGTAACAGTTGAAGAACAATATGTTTGAAACAATTTGTTGACTAGTGTATAATGCCTGATAGGCTGGCTTTATTCTATAGGGAATCTTTTGATGGCTTTGGGGGAACTTCAATATTACCTTCACAAACAGATTTGAAGATGGAAGATATAAATACCTTTTTCTTCAAAGTGCATTTTTGAAGGAAATTAATTGGAGATGAATATTTGTTTTGATATCTTTGTTGTTATACAGTGAGCTGTTCATGAAAATCTCTATTTCCTGGTATCTTTGTATCTTCTTATAAGGATTAGGTGGAAACACAATGCTATTGTCATTATTCTTTCCATAAAATGTGTAGAACAAATTTACTTTTATTACCTAGAGTCTCTCATCAGCTGTCAAAATATTTAAAATTCTTTTCAGCTGATCTATCTACCAAATAGAACAAAGTAATCCTAAACTGAATAAATATACATTATATTTTCTAAACCCTATGGATAAAAAGCTATATACTTGGAGAATGAAGACTTGAGTTCATGCTATTACATATAGAGTTCTTAACCACTATGCTATGCTACTTACTAAAAGAGGACTCTTAGTTTCTTAAGTTGTGGGCCTATTTTCCTTAGAAAATTCAGTGCACTATAGATGAGAATCTTAAAATGAGGTCATACAGTGAATAATCATTTAATAATTCAGAGGCAGAAAATTAGCTTCAGAAAATTGGTTACATTTTTGTGAAAATTTTCCAGAATAATGAGCCATAGAATGAATCTATTTAATATTTTTATCTGTAAAAGTGGAATTCATTCTGGCCTTTACTGTAGTTTCACAGAATCTGGAAGATTTTCCAACAGTGAAGAATCATAGGGTTATGGAGCTGTTAGGACAGTCTATGTCTTTGACTTCATCCTGGTTCTTGTTTACTTTGTACTTCTCTGGAAATAGGAAGAAAGATGGAGTTGACAACATCTGCCCGGAGCCACATCTTATATTCTAGGCAGAGTGTAAATCAGGATAATATACTCCTTTCAGTGATTTGACAGCAGTGTGCTTACTTAATAATCACTGCCAATTTAACCAACTCTCTGTTTATACTTTTAAGTCTAATATTAATCCCCAACCATCTCTTTTCCTATTCTCTGTGAAGATATTTTTTCTCAACATAGCCTCTCTTTTCAAAGGGAAAAACAAATTCTAGGTTCCTTTCTGTGGAAAATATCCCAATTCTTATCTATACTTATGGTTCAAAGATTAATTGTGTCAGAACTGAAGTTTTCACAAAATCTGTATTTCTTAAATTTCCCACATGGTGTCCTCTCTTTGAATTATAAAGAAGGCACTTTAAGAAAACATTTTAGGGCAGCAGAGACTTGGCAGTGAAATCTTCAACAACCTTGTACAGAATTGGTGACTAGGTTGGAGAAATAATAACCTGCATTGGAATGACTCCTGCTTGTCTGAGTCATTGAAAAGCAGGGAGTTGTGAATCCAATAATTGTAAGCACTCCCTTGCAGGGTTATGTACTTAGATCAGCTGTTTTTAAATGGGTAGACCCTGCAGCAGGGATTTGGGTACACAAAACACATTTTATGTTCAGAATTCTTCATAATTTGTCATTGATGAAATGAATTGTGATGATGTAGACTTAGATTTACCCCCTGGGTTTCCGCAGGATCCAGCCTTCTCACTTGCTTCCCAGGATTATAAAACTCACATATAACTTCATGTTAGTGGTTTCCTATTAATGTTGTTGATCTTTTTCCTTTTTTGATTTGCGTTTAAACAACATTTATAATTTTTACTACTTAAATTGAAAGAGCTCCAAAACACCGGCTAATCTTTTTGACTATAGTGTCTTCTGTAATGCTTTAATCCACTCTGATTTTGAAATTTCTAGTTCTTATCTCAAACACAGCAGGAAAAAAAATGCTACAATTGTTTTAGTATTATGAGCCTCTGATATAGTAGAAACATTCTCGGTTAACTTCATGATAATTGTTTACTTGGCATGTTTAACAACGTCTCTTAGATCCTTTTCAAATCTGCAGATGAGCGGCTAGTGTCAGGTTTCTTTTTCTTCTTAAAAGATGGGTTATTTCAGCATCTTAGTATAATACCTGAGTTAGAGGTTCTATATTTGACTGAGCCAAGAATGATGATATTCTAGGTTAGGAGCAATAAAAATGTTTGATGATGGACTGAATGATTATGATCACATATGGGAGTTTATTGAATAAAATTAACAAGAATATATTTGAAATTTGAATGTTTTTGATGAATATATCATCAAAGGAGTCTATTAGGAATATGGGGTAATTTCATTAATATATGATCAAACAACAAAATGATAATGGATAGAAATCAGCAGAAATGGTACTATAACTTTCTGTCTTATTCATGTCTTAGGATAAAAAAACATATATATGTGATATATAGGCTATATAAAGGTATTGCCTACTTTTTGGTTCAGTAGAAAATACATGAAAGAGTTTCGTTTGAAACAATGAAAAAATTTTTGAACCAGTCTGAATCTTTAGAGATTTTAGTATAAAATGCATAATGTACTTCTTACTCTTAATTCTGTTCAAAGTTTCAATGTTAATACAATACATTCAGTTTTAAGATATTTATGAGTGACAAGTTATGGACTAAGTTAACTGGTGTTTATAGCCTCCTCCATAAACCTTTAAGTACATATATATACACACACACATATATATATATACCTTTAAGAAAGACTTTGCCTCTGAAAATTATTTATAGTATTTATCACATCATGTAGTTGTTCAGTCGTGTCCAAGTCCTAATACTCTGAAGTGTGTTTTAAAAAAGAGAGATACTACTTCAGTCAGAGCATCAGAAACAGAGGAAGACATTAGCATCCAATACCTGTTTTCATGAATATTGATAAATTTTTTGATTTCAATTCTTCATTGCAGTGATCTACCTGAGTGGATATGATGGAGGCAAACAAGACTCTGGTGACAGAATTTGTTCTCACAGGACTCACAGATCTCCCAGGGCTGCAGGTCCTCCTGTTCCTGGTGTTCCTGGTCATCTACCTCACCACCATGGTGGGCAATCTTGGACTGATTTTTCTCATCTGGAAGGACTCCCATCTTCACACCCCCATGTACTCATTCCTGGGCAGCCTGGCCTTTGCAGATGCTTGCTCTTCATCTTCTGTGACTCCCAAGATGCTTATGAATTTTTTTTCTAAGGATCATATATCCTTCGTTGAATGCATCACCCAGTTCTACATTTTTGCTTTCAGTGCCACCACAGAAAGTTTCCTCCTGGTGGTGATGGCCTATGACCGCTATGTAGCCATATGCAACCCCTTGCTTTATCCAGTGGTGATGTCCAACAGACTCTGCACTTGGTTGATAAGTGCATCATATGCAATTGGTTTTCTGCATCCTATAGTTCATGTAGGATTATTATTTAGATTAACTTTCTGCAGGTCCCATATAATAGATCATTTCTTCTGTGAAATCTTGCCACTTTTTACAATTTCTTGCACTGATCCATCTATTAATGCCTTGGTGCTTTTTATTTCTGCCTCTTTTATACAAGCTTCTACTTTTATGACTATCATAGTTTCTTACACCTGTGTCCTCTTTGCCATCCTGAGAAAGAAGTCAGAAAAGGGAAAGAGCAAAGCCTTCTCCACGTGCAGCGCCCACCTTCTTTCTGTTTTCTTGTTCTACGGCACTCTCTTCTTCATGTATGTGCGTCCGGGGTCTGGCCAGGATCAATATCAGGATAAAATGTATTCACTGTTCTACACGATTATAATTCCCCTGCTAAACCCCTTTATTTATAGCCTAAGAAACAAAGAAGTTTTACTTGCATGTAGAAAAATGATAAAGAAATAAATATTTATCAGGAAATCTTTTATTATCCTTCACTTTTTCCTCTTTTTAAATAAAGCATAATGACTGGCCATGGGTTTTCATACAGTAGGGACTGAATGAATAGTTGTTAATGCATTAATAATAATATTTACACCAGCTATGATTGTCAGTTATAAGTTAATGTAATCATCAAAATAATTAATGAACAATAAGAACAGTCATCACTGACTTTTTCTTGTTGTTTTAAACTCATCTTTAAGGATGAAACTGACACTGAATCAGTACATGATGATACATGTCAGGACTCCCATCTTACAGTCTCTTTGGAGAAAATCAGTCATAGGAAGTTCCAAAGTCAATAGGATAATATTTTTGTAAGTTAAACAATAAAATTTTAATTTTCCATTTTTAACATGTTTCTTTTCATGGTGGAAAAAACCAGCAATTGCTTTTCAACAATTATTATGGGTAGAGTTTCTAAATCCATTTATTTCCTTCTTTGGTATATATTGATATACCAGGCTTGCTGAATTGACCTTTCCTGTTATTTTTCTGTATTTGACTAGAGGATTTAACCTTGCTACTCTGTTAAAAGGAAGACACCTCAAAATTGGGGGAAAAGTCTACCTCTTCTGGCTTTAGGAGATGATGAGGGAAAACAGAAGACGCAATGGTAGGAGAGGACTCAGACATGCAGGTTTTAATCCCGCATCTGGAGAGGCTGGAGATTTGCAAAGTAAAGAGGAAAATTAGATGGGTATGAGTGGTGTGTTACCTATTGCTGTTTTAACAAATTAGCATTGTGGCTTAAAAAATAAAGCCATAGCTAGCTTAGTGACTTAAAACAATATGAATTTATCACATTACATTTCTGTAGTACAGAAATCTTTTTAAAAATTTATTTATTGTAAATTGGAGGATAATTGCTTTGCAATATTATTTTGGTTTCTGCCATACAGCAACATGAATCAGCTGTAAGTATATATATGTCCCAGCCCTCTTGAACCTATCTTTCACTTCCCACCCCATCCCATCCCTCTAGGTTGTCACAGAGCATTGGTTTAAACTCTCTGTGTCATATAGCAAATCCCCACTGGCTGCCCATTTTACATATGGTAATATATATGTTTCCATGCCGCTCCTTCAATTCGTCCCACCCTCTCCTTCCCCAACTGTGATCACAAGTCTGTTCTCTGTGTCTGCATCTCCACCGCTGCCCTGCAAACAGGCTCATCAGTACCATCTTTCTAAATTCCATATACAGTATTTTTCTCTTTCTGACTTACTTCCTTCTGTATAATAGGCTCTGTGTTCATCCACCTCATTAGAATTGACTCAAATGTGTTCCTTTATATGGCTGAATAATATTCCATTGTATATGTACCACAGCTTCTTTATTCATTCGTCTGTCGATGGACATCTAGGTTGCTTCCATGACCTAGCTATTGTAAATACTGCTGCATGTAGTGCAGAAATCTGACATAAATCTCACTGGAGTAAAATCAAGGTATCACTAGTGCAGAATTGCTTTCTGTACTTTGTGGGAGATAATTGTTTCCTTTCCTTTTCCAGCTTCTAGAGACTGTCTACATTCTTTGGCTCAATGGCCTCTTCCTCTATCATCAAAGCCAGAGCTGTTGCTTCTCTCTGTGTCTGACTTTTGTAGTTACATTTTCTTTTGACCCTGATTCTTCTGTTTCCCTCTTCCACTTTAAGCACCCTTGTGATTACAGTGGACTCACCCAGATAAACAAGGATAATCTCCATATTTTAAGGTCTGCTGCAGTACTAACTCTCTTTTTGCTATGCAACATAACATTTTTGCAGGATCACATCTTTATGGAGGTATTATTTTGCTCATCCCAAGAAGTTTTAGAAAAGAGCTACTTTTGCCTAAATTACAGATTAGGGCCTGAAAAGGAATCATATATGGCTCTGATCCATCCTTTTCTGCTTCTATTCAACATAGAATTAGAGGTCCTAACTACAGTAATCAGACAATAAAAAGAAAGAAAATCCCACAAGTTGGAAGGGAAAAGTCAAAATTGTCACCATTTGCAGGTGACATGATAAGCTATGTAGAGAACCCTAACATCTCCACACAAAAACTATTAGAACTAATAAATGAATTCAGCAAAGCAGCAGGATATAAGATTAATACATAAAAGGCTTGCATTTCTTTACACTAACAATGAAATATTGGAAAAAGAGTAATATGTGTGTGTGTATATATATATATCAGAAAGAGAGAGTGAAAAAAATCCCATTAAAAAGCATCAGAAAAACACCTTAGGAATAAACTTAACCAATGGGGCGAAAGACACATATGCTGAAAACCATAAAACATTGATGAAGGAAATTTAAGATATTCAAAGAATTGGAAAGATATCCCATGCTCTTGTGTTGGAAGAATATTGTCAACCATACCACTGAAAGCAATCTATGGATTTAATGTGATCCTTATCAAAATACTCGTGACATTTTCACAGAACTAGAACAAACAATCCTAAAGATTATATAGAACCACAAAAGACCCAGAACTGCCAAAGCAACTCTGAGAAAAAAGAACAAAGGTAGAAACATAACTCTCCAGCCTTCGCACTATACTACAAATCTACAAATCAGCATGGTATTGGCACAAAAATAGACATAGAGATCAATGGTACAGAATCACACACCTACAGTCAATTAATCTTTGATAGGAGACAAAAGTGTACAACAGAGAAAAGATAATCTCTTCAAGAAGCAGTGTTGGGAAAGTTGGACAGCTACATGTGAATCATGAAATTAGAACACTCTGTCACACCATATACAAAAATAAACTCAAAATGGTTTAAAGACCTAACAATGAGACATGAAACCAGCTTCCCTAGTGGTGAAGAATCCAACCCCTGCCAGTGCAGGAGACAGTTTCTATCTCTGGTCTGGGAGGATCCCACATGCCACAAAGAAATGAAGCCAGTGCATCACAACTATTGAGCCTGTGCTCTAGACCCCAGGAACTGCAACTACTGAGACCACGTGCCAAAACTAATGCAGCCCACACAACCTAGAGCCCAGGGTCTGAAACAAAAGCAGTCACCACAATGAGAAGCCTGCACACCGTGATTAGAGAGCAACCCATGCTCCCCACAACTAGAGAAAAGCTAGCACGGCAACTAAGATGCAATAGCCAAAATAAACAAATTAAAAAACAGCCAAACTGGACTTCAACAAAGGAATTTTTTAAAAAGACATGAAGCCAACAAAAACTTAGAAGAGAACATAGGCAAAACCTTCTCTGACATAAATCATAGCAATATTTTCTTAAATCATTTCTGCAAGGCAAAAGAAATAAAAGCAAAAATAAGCAAATGGGACCTAATTCAACTTCAAAGCTTTTGCATAACAAGGAAACCTTTAACAAAATAAATGGACAATCTACAGAAAGGGAGAAAATACTTACAAATGATGTGACTAATAAGGGGTTAATATCCAAAATATACAAATAACTCGAACACTCAATATTGAAAAAAACCCTATCAAAAAATGGACAGAATTCCTGAATAGATACTTCTCCAAAGAGGATGGTCAACAGGCACATAAAAAGATGCACAATATCATTAATTATTAGAGAAATGCAAATCAAAATCACAATGCAACATTACCTCACACTGGTCAGAATGGTTATCATCAAAAAGTCTACAAACAGGAAATGCTGGAGAGGATATAGAGAAAAGGAATCCCTGTACACTGTTGAAAGGAATGTAAATTGGTGCAGCAGCTATGAAAAAAAGCATGGAGTTTCCTTGAAAAACTAAAAATAGAGGTATCATATGATCCAGCAATCCCACTCCTGGATATATCTGCTTAAGATGAAAGCTCCAATTAAAAAACATACATGCATCCCAGTGTTCATCAGTTCAGTTCAGTTCAGTCACTTGGTTGTGTCTGACTCTTTGCGACCCCCTGGACTGCAGCACACCAGACTTCCTTGTCTGTCACCAACTCCAGGAGCTTACTCAAACTCATGTCCATTGAGTTGGTGATGCCATCCAACTATCTCATTCTCTGTCATCCTCTTCTCCTCCTGCCTTCAATCTTTCTCAGTATCAGGATCTTTTCAAATGAGTCAGTTCTTCCCATCAGGTGGCCAAAGTATTGGAGTTTCAGCTTCAACATCAGTCCTTCCAATGAATATTCAGGACTGATTTCCTTTAGGATTGACTGGTTGGATTTCCTTGCAGTCCAAAGTGAAGTGAAGTTGCTCAGTTGTGTCCGACTCTTTGTGACCCCATGGACTGTAGCCCACCAAGGTCCTCCATCCATGGAATTTTCTAGGCAACAGTACTGGAGTGGGTTGCCATTTCCTTCTCCAGGGGATCTTCCCAACCCAGGGATCTAACCCAGGTTTTCTGCACTGCAGGCAGATGGTAAAGCCTGAGTGTAAAGCCTGTCTGAGCCACCAGGGAAAAATCTTCTCCAACACCACAGTTCAAAAGCATCGATTCTTCTGTGCTTAACTTTCTTTAGTCCAACTCTCACATCCATACATGACTGCTGGAAAAGCCATAGCCTTGACTAGACGGACCTTTGTTGGCAAAGTAATGTCTCTGCTTATTTTTATGCTATCTAGGTTGGTCATAGCTTTTTTCCAAGGAGCAAGAGTCTTTTAATTTCATGGCTGCAGTCACCATATGCAGTGATTTTGGAGTCCAAAAAGATAAAGTCTGTCACCTTCCACTGTTTCCCCATCTATTTCCCATGAAGTGATGGGACCAGATGCCATGATCTTAGTTTTCTGAATATTGAGCTTTAAGCCAACTTTTTCACTCTCCTCTTTTACCAAGAGGCTCTTTAGTTCTTCTTTGCTTTTTGTCATAAGGGTGGTGTCACCCACATATCTGAGGTTATTGATATTTCTCCTGGCAATATTGATTCCAGCTTGTGCTTCATCCAGGCCAGCATTTCACATGATGTATTCTGCATATAGGTAAATAAGCAGGGTGACAATATACAGGCTTGACATACTCCTTTCCCTATTTGGAACCAGTCTGTTGTTCCATGTCCAGTTTTAACTGTTGCTTCTTGACCTACATACAGATTTCTCAGGAGGCAGGTAAGGTGTTCATAGCAGCACTATTTACAATAGCCCAGACATAGAAATAACTACCAAAGTGCCTGTCAATATATGATTGACTAAAGATATTTTAGGAAGATAACTCAGCCATAGAAAAGAATAAAAACTGCCATCTGCAGCAACAATTGGACCTAGAGTATATTATACTAAGTAAAGTGGTTCAGACAAAGACAAATATATCACTCATAAGTGGAATCTAAGACATAATACAAAGGAATCTATATACAAAACAGAAACAGACTCATAGATATAAAAAACAAATTTATGGTTACCATATGGGAAAGTAAAGGAGGAAAGGGAAAATTAGGAGTATAGGATTAACTGATACAAACTACTATACATAAAATAGGTGTAAATAACAAGGATTTATTCTACATCATTGGGAACTAACTATACTCAATATCTTCTAATAACATATAGTGGAAAATAATCTGAGAAAGATAATTGAATCACTGTGCTATGTACCTGAAACTAACACAGTAATGTAAATCTAATATACTACAATAAAAATGAAAACCCTAGTCCTGGTTTTCACTATTGCAAAGCAAAATATAGCATTAATAAAAATTTCCTCTATACCCATAAATGATATCTTGGAGATGATTTTCAAGTTACTGCTAAGCTAAGGAGCTAAGGAGGAGAATCATTGTTTGGTTTGAAAGGCATGAACAAACCATAATAGTCCACGGTGAATGCAATTTGCTCTTTTTCTTAGGGAACCTCATGTAAGATTTCCATATCCTAAATGTTTGTCAGAGGAAATTTTTGCAACTCAAGATTGTATGTTGTATAAATATATACATTCCCCCACCCCCCAGAGATTCTGTGATTTAACATTTAAAAAATATTAATAGTTCAATCCTGCAGGCATTCAAAACACCTCAGATAAAGGCAGTGCTAGACTGTGGTTTCCTCTAGAATTTAAAGGACTTCCAAATACTTGTGACCTTCTTTAGCATAAACTTCCTTAGAACAAGCAGTTCTGTTCAACTAGTCATTTAGGATCTTCCCCATGCAAACTGTCCAGCTTCACTCAATGGAAAAGTTTGCATCTCAGAGAAGCATGTCAGGTATTTTTGGTTCAACTAGTATGATTCTCAGAAACTCAAAGCCTGTGACAGTGTGATCCTCATTACATTCTTATTTATTTTACCATCCTAGACTTTGCAAAACTGTATAGAGGATGGATGAAAATGGTAGAAACAAAAACTTAGCCATGTTGCATTGCCTATTGTTGTTTTGCAATTATGCTGCTCTTACTAAATAGAATAATTCAATACAATATCTGGTATGAGATATATGGCTACTGATGTGTGAAAAATGTATTCTTCCAATACCAAGCATGAATGAGGGTTGATGGTGGTGGTTTACTTGCTAAGTTGTGTCCGACACTTGCGACCGCATGGACTGTAGCCTGCCAGACTTCTCTGTCCATGGAAATGAGGATTATAAGTGTTTTATATTTATCTGGGGTGGGTAATGTTATAAATCGATGGTCGTGCTCTAGGAATAACTTAGCTCTTTTGCTCTATATTTGAAGAAACATTTATTTTCTGGACATTTTGTTAAACAGCAGATTGGTGCATTATAAGATGATAATATGTTAATTTAAACTGATAAGTTCCATGGATACGTTTTAAAGTTCATGTGTGCCATTGGATGACAGAAAAACTACAAAATTGTGTTTTGGAAGTGTGTAATTATGTTGTTGTTTAGTTGCTAAGTCATTTTCCAGTCTTTTGCAACACAATGGACTATAGCCCACCAGGCTCCTCTGTCCATGGGATTCTCCAGGCTAGAGCACTGGCATGGGTTGCCATGCCCTCCTCCAGGGGATTCTTCCAGCCCAGGGAAAGAACCCATCTCTTGTGCACTGGCAGGTGGAATCTTCACCACTGAGCCATGCATGAAAGCCCGTGTGTAATTATAACACATGCAAAATAATATTTTTTAAAATTATTGGTATCTACATAAGGAAGAGCCATAGCTGAGTTTGCTGGAGAGAACAAAGTATCAGCTTGAAATCCCAGCTTTTTATTGAGTTAGGGACAAAATAGGAATTGGGTTTGACTGCCTCGAGAGGCCAAGAGTATTCTATACATAAGAAGGCGGGTCTAGTCTAGTCTAATCTAGTGGAGTCCGTAAGCCGGACAAGGTACCTCCCTTCAGGAGTGTCGTGTAGTGCTGCCCAGTGATTGTGCTTAGTCACTCAGTTGTGTCCAACATTTGTGATCCCATGGACTGTAGCCCACCAGCCTCCTCTGTCCTTGGGATTTTTCAGGCAAGAAGACTGGAGTGGGTTGCCATTTCCCCCTCCAGGGGATCTTCTGGAGCCAGGGATCCAACCCACGTTTGCTGTGTTTCCTGCATTGTAAGCAGATTCTTTACTTACTGAGCCATTGAGGAAGCTTCAGGAAGAAGGGTAAAAAAGGTAAATGATAATCAGAAGAAGTACAGTAGAAGAAATAATTAGCCAATAACCAAATGCATGTTCTTTTCTTCCCAGATACACAGTCTCCCTTTTCAGTTCACTGCAGTATTATGATTGAGTTTAGGATTGAAAGTGATATGCTATTTCTAGCTCATAAGCCCCTCACAGTCGGAATCCCCCGTGAATTTTCCCCTTCCAGCTTGATCCAGATGAGAACACAATCACTGAAGAAAGTTATGTGTGGGGACTTCCCTGGCAGTCCAGTGGTTAAGACTTCACCTGCCACTGCAGGGGGTGCAGGTTCAATCGCTGGCTGGAGAGCCACGATCCCACATGTCTCGTGGCCAAAATGCCAAGGCTTAAAGCAGAAGCAGTACTGAAACTTCTGTGTGGAAAATGCCTGAATGATAAGCTGGTGTCTAGAACTTTGAATCATCAGTTGGGATAGAATAGTCTAACAATTTGGAACATGTGATTTATATTTATCATGAATGAGAAATTAACTTCTATTTTGTCAGTTTACTTAGATATTGAAAAATATCTATAAGTTCAGTTAACGTTCTGTAAAAAAATACACACATACAATGCAATAAAATTCCTTAACTGCATCCAGTTAATTATTGGGCTTATTTCTCAGTACAGGGATGTGAATATGAAGCTTAAGAGTTTCAGTGGTTGACTGAAACAGTCCTACAGACTTAGAGAGTGAACTTACGGTGACATGAGGGTTAGGATCAGGGAGAGGGATAGATCAGGAGTCTGGGATTGATACGTACACACTACTATATTTAAAATGGGTAATGGAGCTTCCCTGGTGTTCCAATGGTTGAGAGTCTGCCTTGCAGTGTGTGTGGGGGACATGGGTTTGACCCCTGGTCAGGGAACAGGGACCCCACATGCTGGAGTGCAACTGAGCCCATGTGCTGCAAATACAGAGTCTGTGTGCCACAACTACAGAGCCAGTAGTTACATAGTGTAGTTACACAGCCACAGAGTCCATAGAATAGATACATGTATATGTATAACTGAATCACTTTTCTGTACATCCAAAACTAACACGACATTGTTAATCAACAATACTCCAATATAAAATAAAAAACTAGAAAAAGAACTTCAGCTGTCATTTTATGTGCAATGAAAAATTATTAATAACATTTAAATAGGGGCGAGCATGTATTGTGGTGTGGTAGTGAAACAGTATACATTTTATAAAAATCAGTCCTGTGTCAGTGTGGAAAATACATCGGATGACTGTGTTAAGAGATGCATATCGTATAGTTAGGAGGTTATTTAATAAGCCAGGCAAGAGATGAATGTATTTTAGATTGTAGTACTGACTGCATAAAAAGAAATATTGGATTTAAGACATCACTGACAGATGAACTCTTGGTTTGTGACCCTATTTTCTGTGACACAGGAAACACTGGAAGAATACCAGGTTTGAGGGCGGAATAGAGGAAGATCATAATTTCAGATTTGGACATGTTAATTCTAAGGTACCTTTGGGAGTTTCAAGTAAGCAAGTCAGGTAGGTAGTTGGGGAGTGGAAGCATCAAAAAAAAAAAAAAAAGAGGAAGGCAAACAAGTTTATTCTCTACCCTGTTCAGTGATATTTTTAAACATGTCCCCAAAGTGAACCTTGAGGACACAATGGATAGTTTTAATTGTTATAACTATAAGTGTATAATGATTTGATGCTTAGCTTACAATGCCCAGTAGAACAACTTTGACTTCATCCTACCTACTGGGAATAATTTGGAAGCATTAAAGAAATTTCAAAACTTTTTAAGAATGGGTTTTCAAATAAGAGAAAGAAATGTTATATTCTTCCAGTTTTGCATTTCCAAGAAAAAGCCATCCATAAATAATTGTGCTTCATTTCTGTACCTTTTATGTTACTTTGAGAAAAGTGGCACATTTTCAGTTTCCCATATTTTACAGGAGCTGGGTGAGGATGCAGACATTTTCATATTTTCATTATTATAGCTTTGTAATTTGCCTGTATGATAAGAAAATATCTACATAAGACATTAAAACCCTAGACAGGTCTTTTCCTTTTTCAAGTCAGCAAACAAAATCTGGGCAAGCAAGTTAATCTATGTCTAAACATGAATATTTCAGTTAGAATTTTTGCTGTGTAGATAACACATTTGTTGATATTTCTTAATAAGAAACTTTAACAGAAGAATGAAAAATAGAAAAAAATCAGGGGTTATTTTATAAATATGAAGTTTTAAAATTTGAGAGATAAGCTATGAAGCCTAAAGTTAACTTGTTTGTAATTTTCAGAATGGGAATTCTGGCTTCAGGCTTATTATATATAATAAAAATTCTTTAATTTCATGGAATCATGAGTATGTACGCTAAAGTCTAAAGGTAACTTTAAAAGACTCTGCTATGTAACTCTTGAAAAAAAAATTCACAAAAGTTACTACTTTTGTCTAAATTATATTAAATTATATTAATACATTACAGGATAGCAATGATTTGGTTATTTCAGATTCTAAAAAGAGTTGAGCCAACTGATGCAGGGTAAGTATTTCTTAAGATTCTAAATTTCCAGTTAATATTTCTGATATCTATCTATATATATCAGATATATATCTCTCTATATATATATTTGCTGCTTTTCTAATGGAACTGTTATTCTGACTTTCACTCCCCTCTACTTCAATTATTACTATCTCTACTCTCACTCCAGAAAAACCAGAGCTATAAATTTAGTGTTTATTATCCATGTTTCTCAATGAAAAATAGAGATTTTAAAAAATACATTGCTAGTTTTACAATGATGAGACCACACGTTTTATACTTTTTTGGATCTTGCTCTTCTGCAATAATTATACATTGCAGAAATTCCAAAATTAAAATTAGGTAGAAGAGTTCTTTTTTCATGATTGAACTATATCCCATAATATGAATGTACTCTGTTTTATTTACCCATTTCACTGTTGCCACATCTTGTCTTTGCTGTTGTGTCCAGCTTTTTGCTATCCCATGGACTGCAGCGTGCCAGCCTTCCTTGTCCTTCACTGTCTTCCAGAATTTGCTCAAACTCATGTCCATTGAGTCGGTGATGCCATCCAACCATCTCATCCTCTGTCACCCCCTTCTCTTCTTGCTCTCAATCTTTCCCAGCATCAAGGTCTTCCTCAATGAGTCAGCTATTCTCATTAGAGAAAGTATTGGAGCTTCAGCTTCAGCATCAGTTCTTCCAATGGACATCAAGGAGTGATTTCCTTTGAAATATATCTCCTTTAAGTCCAAGGGACTCTCAAGACTCTTCTCCAGCACCACTATTTGAAAGCATCAGTTCTATGGTGTTCAGCCTTCTTTATGGCAACTCTCACATCTGTACATGACTACTGGAAAGGCCATAGCTTTGACAAGATGGACCTTTGTTGGCATAGTGATATTTTTGCTTTTAATATTCTATCTAGGTTTGTCATAGCTCTTCTTCCAAGGAGGAAGTGTCTTTTAATTTTGTGGCTGCAGTCACTACCTACAGTGATTTTGGATCCCATTAAAATAAAAGTTGTCACTGTTTTCACTTTTTCCCCCTCTACTTGCCATGAAGTGATGGGACCGGATGCCATGATCTTAACATTTTTGAATGCTGAACCTTAAGTCAGGTTTTTGACTCTTGTCTTTCACCCTCCTCAAGAGGCACTTTAGTTCCTCTTCACTTTCTGCCATTAGGGTGGTATCATCTGCATATTTGAGGTTGTTGATATTGCTTTGGCAATCTTGATTCCACTTGTGAGTCATCCAGCCCAGCATTTCATATGATGTACTCTGCATATAAATTAAATAAGCAAGGTAACAATATATAGCCTTGATGTACTCCTTTCCCAATTTTGAGAACCCTGTGAACAGCATGGTCTTTGCTACTCTGAACAATAATACAGTAAATATTCTTTGTATATTTACCTTTGCATAGCAGTGCTTTTATTTCTAGGATATATATATACATATATATAAATGATAGATGAAAAGATATATGTATTTTAAAAACTTCAATGGGATTGCATAAAATTGCTTTTCAAGAAAAGGCTGTTGCAATTCATAGTTCCCCAAGTAACATATGAAAGTAACACTTTTCTCACTTTAGTCAATGTTGAGTATTTTTATTTGTTTTTATTTCTGCTATTTTGATATATGAGAAAGGAAGTATCCTTCCATTTTTGTTTTTGTTCTTGTTCACATGTGTGTATTTTTGACATAGAAATTTGGGCATCTTTTTATTTTATTTTTAGTTATTTTGATTTCTTCATCTGTAAACTTGCTTATTCTTGTCATTTACTCATTCGTCTATTAGATTGCTTGCCTTTTAAATCTATTCTTAAGTTATTTTATATTATAGACATAAATCTATGTCTTTCATATACATGGATGATATATTTCCAAACTAATTATATACCCTTTGACTCTGTTGGATATTGTTTTGCTGTGCATTCAAGCTATCTATTTTACTGGCTTCCTTCTCTTGGACAACAATTTCTCTATTCCCTATGTCACATCACTGTCTTCTCAATTACTTAAGACAATATCTATGGTGAGGGGTAGGAGACTAACCTTATTTACTAATCATTCCACACAGATAGCAAAGAGTGTCAGCATAACCCATTAAATCAACTGTCCTTTTCCTACTGAACTGAAATATCATATTTGTTTCATGCCACATTCCCATATATATTGGAACCCACTTCTGAGTTCTCTTTTCTGTTTCACTGATCCTCTGGCTTCTTCTTATGCCACTATCTTAATGTTTTGATTATCATGTCTCTACATTATTATTCAACATCAATTAAGGTATTCTTGACTACTCCACATTTATATTTTTCTTGGGCAGAATGAGAAGTTATTTTCTTCCATATGAATTTCAGTGAGTTCAAGCAATTCTAAAAACTGTAAGTTATCCATGTTAGATTGAAAAGGATTTGCATTTGAATTTGGTAAATGCAAATTTACCTATCAATTTAAGTGAATCTAATTTTAAAACATTTTATTACAGATAACTTTGAATATATATAAAAGTAGATAAGTGAAGGTAAAAATTAAGAACTACTAATTAAATGAGAAGCATGTCTACCATGTCAGTAACTTAACAATCCACTGTTTTTATGATTCTTTTGTTAATTTTCCCTCACTTATTCTTTCATTTTAGTGATTAGCTGGTCAGATATGGCAAAAGAAAATGTGACTCTGGGGACGGAGTTTGTTCTCACAGGACTCACAGATCTCCCAGGGCTGCAGGTCCCCCTGTTCCTGGTGTTCCTGGGCATCTACCTCACCACCATGGCGGGCAACCTTGGGCTGATTTTTCTCATCTGGAAGGACCCCCATCTTCACACCCCCATGTACTTATTCCTGGGCAGCTTGGCCTTTGCAGATGCTTGTTGTTCCTCTTCCGTGACTCCAAAAATGTTTATAAATTTTTTATCAAAGAATCATGTAATAGCTCTCTTTGACTGTCTGACCCAATTTTATTTTTTTGGGTCTACTGCCACCACAGAATGTTTCCTCCTGGTGGTCATGGCCTATGACCGCTATGCAGCCATATGCAACCCTTTGCTTTATTCAGTAGTCATGTCCAACAGACTCTGTATTCAGTCTATAGGTGTTTCATATTTCATTGGTTTTCTGCATTCAGCCATTCATGTGGGTTTGTTATTCAGATTAACTTTCTGTAGGACCAATGTAATACATTATTTCTACTGTGAAATTTTACAACTGTTCAAAATTTCGTGCACTGATTCTACACTTAATACACTTCTGGTGTTTATCTTTTCAGCTTTTATACAAGTTTTCACTTTTATGACCATCATGGTCTCTTACACCTTTATCCTGTTTATCATTCTGAAAAAGAAGTCTGAAAAGGGCAGGAGCAAAGCCTTCTCCACATGCAGTGCCCACCTTCTATCTGTTTCCTTGTTCTATGGCACTCTCTTCTTCATGTATGTGTGTCCTGGGTCTGGTCCCTCTGAAGATCACAACAAAATATATTCTTTATTTTATACAATAATAATTCCTCTACTAAATCCTTTTATTTATAGCCTGAGAAACAAAGAGGTTATAAGTGCTTTGAAAAGAATAATGAAGAAATGAATAGTTGCTAGACAATTTTCAAACTGTTTGTTTTCTACTGTCTTCTAAAAATGCCCCAATTCCTAAAGATTTGCCATGGCTCTGCCATTTCATCAGAGAACTAGAGATCAGCATGGTCTGTGAACTTCCTACTATTTTTTACCTGTATATGGGGCCAGTAAAATTTTGGTAACTTACCTATAACTAGCTCATTTAGAAACACTGCTCCATCTTTATCTAGACACTAAGCTTTTGCAAATTAACCATTTTCCTGAGACTTAAAAAATTCCTGATAGTAATTGACAGTTTCCTAGAAACAGCTCAGAGACTGGCAGATAGGGTTAGGCACTTAGTTCCTTACCCCAGTTCACTGCTCTGGCCCTGCCAGTAATAAAGTGTCACTGTTCTCTTCCATGCACAATAACTACAGTAGATGGATAAACGTCTACTTCTTGACAGAATATATTCCTGATGAGAAATGCATTGTTTAGTGATAAAAGTTAGGATAAAGAAAAAGGTTCTAAACATTTGGTGGATCTTAGGAAGAAAAATGGAAGCAGGCATGAATTAAAGAATTGAGGATCAAAATTAACCACAGCTCCTACTTGTAACTCTACATACTATTTTTATCAGGAATATTGTCTGTAGCATAATATAGCATGATATTCAATAACTTATAAGTTTAGGAATATTTGAGTGTAATAAAAAAGCAATCTCAGACATCAGCCTTGGTTGCATTACTATTCCTATCAGTTTTTAGTAGAAGGAAGTAGTAAAGAAAGTTTTTAGTAGGAGGAAGGCAAGGAGCCTAGATCAGAGATAAGAACCTGGCCCCACTCCAGTACTCTTGCCTGGAAAATTCCATGGACGGAGGAGCCTGATAGGCTGCAGTCCATGGGGTCGCGAAGAGTCAGACATGACTGAGCGACTTCTCTTTCATTTTCACTTTAGTATGTAAAGGTGTGGGTGAAAACTGGTGTCGGTGAATTCTCTACCACTAATGTACTTCAATTTGGGATGTGTTCATATATGTATTCAGGCATATACAGGGGGTCTTGGAATGGATTCTTCACAGATGGGGGGAATATATGTATATATATATTCCAGTTTATTTCAGAAGTATTAAATAGACATAAATAATTCAAATCCTCTGTTAGCAAAACAGTGTTCCTTGGACAATCTGCTTTTTCTTAGCACATACATTTAGGAAAAATAGTTACACAAAATGAGAATGAAATTTAAGTTGTTTAAGACTAAATATGCTTGTTGTTCTAGTATTTTAAAAACATTTTAGATCTCAACAGTTCCAATAAATATACTAAAAATATTATCTAAAAATATAAGCATGTGGTAAATTTCTTTTATCATTTAAATTTATCATATAAATATTATTTTAAAAAGTCAACTTGTTTGTATAGTCTCAAGATTATTTCAAATTAGCCCCAATAATAAAACTTATTTTAAAAATATCCCACATGATTAAAAAACTTCAAAAGCTATCCATTCTTGTAGGTGACTTTTAGCAATTTCAGTCTTTGAAACTTATTTTATAAACTAAATTGGTTTCCTTAACATTTTAAGTTCTTTCTGAATAAAATATTTTTTCTGTATTTACTATTGGTGTTTTTAAAGTAAATCTTAAATACTTTTCATTTATGTACAGGTAAATATATTTATCTCTTAATGTACCTGGTACAACATGTTTTATTTGAGGTATTTGCAAAAACAACTACAGTAGTCACCCCTCATCTGTGGGGAATCCAGTCCAAGATCCCCTGTGGATGCCTGAAACTGCTATTAGTTTTGAACTCTGTTTCCTTTTTTCTACCACAACTTTAATGTCTTTTCAGTCTTAACTAAGCACTTATCATACACTGTGGCTGTAACTTTTGCAGTTTGAGGTACAACAGCAAAATCAACAAGAGTTTCTTTTTCTTTCTTTACACTTTCATGAATGTTCTTACCATAAAATTTAACAACCTCAGCATATGATTTTTTCCTATTAAACTGAGAACTTTCATATTTTCACTTAAAGGAAGCACTTTATGGCTTTTCATTGTCAAATTGCCAATGTCACTACTCTTGTGTTTAAGGGCTAACATTAAGTCAAATGAGGGTTACTTGAACATAAGCACTGCAACAGCCAATCTGATAATCCAGACAGCTATTAAGTGACTAGGGATGGGAAGTGTATACATATACAGCATGTATGATAGTGTCTATGAAGGCAATGGCACCCCACTCCAGTACTCTTGTCTGGAAAATCCCATGGAGGGAGGAGCCTGGAAGGCTGCAGTCTGTGGGGTCGCTGAGGGTTGGACTGAGCGACTTCACTTTCACTTTTTACTTTCATGTGTTGGAGAAGGAAATGGCAACCCACTCCAGTGTTCTTGCCTGGAGACCCAGGGATGGAGGAGCCTGGTGGGCTGCCATCTATGGGGTCTCACAGAGTCGGACACGACTGAAGTGACTTAGCAGCATGCTAGGCAAGTGGAATGGTTCACATCCCAGAAGGATGGAGTAGGATGGTGTGAAATTTCATTATGCTACTTAGATTGTGTACAATTTAAAACTTCTGAATTATTTATTTCTGCAACCATTTAATATCTTGAGACCATCATTGTCTTTGGGTAATGGAAACTGCAGAAAGCAAAACTGTGATAAGGGGGAACTACCGTATATGTTATAATATCTTTTAATATCTTCACAATTGCACAAGTAATACGTGGTTTTATCAGGATTGTTTTCAACAAAATCCACACATTACCTTGGAAATAAAGGTTAAGTTAAACTTCAGCATTTTCCTCCAGTTTGATGGCCCCCTGAGGGACTGACATTTATACAGCCTTGTCATGTCAACTCAAGAGATGCATCAACTTGGGATAAATTAAATTCTAAGCAGGGTTGGAACAAATTGATTGCTGCTCTGAAATGTTCCTAAATATATTGTATGTCAAGTATCTTAAAATTGTTTATTGTACAGTCTGTGTTTTGTAGAATGCAGATGCACTAAAAAGTGGATGTGAGGGTTTCCCTGGGTGGCTCAGTGGTAAATAATCCACTGGACTATGCAGGAGACACAGGTTCGATTCCTGGTCCAGGAAGATCCCACTTGCCAACTAAGCTTGTGTGCCACTACTATTGAGCCTATGCTCTAGAGCCCAGGAACCACAACTACTGAAGCTCAGGTGCCCTAGGGCCCCTGCTCTGCAACAAGAAAAGCCATCACAATGAGAAGCCTGTACACTGCAAAAGAGAGTAGCCTCCACTCCCTGCAACTAGGGAAAAGCCACACAACAACAATTTGCATTCAGAGAATGACTTTGGAAGCTGTATCTGGGTATCTAAGACCTCTGTCATGTTGCTGTTATGTGTGCTGATACTTCACTTGTTTGGTATTTTTTGCTTAAATTTAGGTGAACTTGGGTAATAATTTGAGTAAATAAACAATGGGTAAGCCTATTTCATCTTAAGAATTTGGTTATCATTCTACATTTGAAATCTACAGTGGTCTTATTAAATGACCCTTGTGCAGAAGGATGGGTCAGGAGGGTCTTTTGGGGTTTTGGTGCTAAGGTAACTGAAAACTAATCTTTGGTTTGAGACAGTGGAGGTTTTTTGAGGCAAGTTATGGGAGACATGGGAGAAGGGCATGGCAACTCACTCCAGTATTCCTGCCTGGAGAATCCCATTGGACAGAGGAGCCTGGTGGGCTACAGTCCATCGCCTAGACTTGGACACTACTGAAGAAACTTAACATGAATGCATACATGGGAGACATATCTTATCAATGGAATTTAGATGATATAGCTTCAAATTTCTGTGATTTAGCAGAATGTGTTAATAAAGGCAAAAAAGGGAATATATCTAGAAACATGGCTTGTTTATTTTTTAAAAGCATTGACAAAATGGAAATTATATCAGAACACAAAGAGGCAGACTGAATGAGGGACTTCTCTGGTGGTCCATTGGCTAAGACTCTGAGCAGGGGGCCTAGGTTCAATCCCTGATCAGGTAACTAGAACCCATATGCCACAACTAAGAGTTCACATGCTGCAACTGAAAGAGCCTGCAGGCTGCAATTAAGACCCAGCACAGTCAAGTACTAACTAAATATTAAAAAAGAAATAGACTGAGTGATGCAACAAACATGTAAAATAAAGTATGTAGAGCAGAAGATGGTGATATCAGCAAGAGAAATGAATTAGTGAGGGTGCAACATAAAATTTGGTGGTGAACTATTACCGGCTGGGACGTAGAAAACTGGTAGTTAAGGCAACTGTATTTGCCTTGCCAAAATAGTCTCAACAAATTTGTTCTATTTACTCCTATTTGGGGTTTGTCAAAGGGTATTCCTTTGGAGTAACAAGGGATACTCCTTTTGTTAAGGAAAAAGAATAAAGATGGTTGAGATCTGCTTTCAAAGTTTCAACAGGAAAACCCAAACATGTGTGACTGGTCTGTTAAATGGCTCTGGGGTAGTGAACAGAGTTTTCTGGGATTACCAGAAATGGAAACATAATACATAGTGATATGAGTTAGAGACAAAGAGGGCAACATTAAAGGACTAAAAGATAATACTTTGAAGATAATGTGATGTGGTGTTAGTAAGTTCAGTTCAGTTCAGTTGTTCAGTCATGTCTGACTCTTTGCGACCCCATGAACCGCAGCACGCCAGGCCTCCCTGTCCATCACTAACTCCCAGAGTTCACCCAAACCCATGTCCATTGAGTCGGTGATGCCATCCAGCCATCTCATCCTCTGTCATCCCCTTCTCCTCCTGCTCTCAATCTTTCCCAGAATCAGGGTCTTTTCAAATGAGTCAGCTATTCGCATCAGATGGCCAAAGTATTGGAATTTCAGCTTCAACATCAGTTAGTAAGCACTAATATTATATTAAATTAAAAACTGGAATATAACAAAGTAAGGACAGCCCATAGAAATGTCACCTCTATCTGAATGTTTTACTGGATTTGATATGTTGTGAGAATGGAGGGCTTTGCTATTACCTGCTAGTATCTATCAGGTATTAGTCTAGTTAGCCTCCACTCATTTCTACTTTGACATACAGATGAGAAGCTTTAGAATTGTGTGAACTGATTCTACTGATCATCTGTTCTGTGCTAGGTATGGTGAAAACAGTTTAAGAAGTAGAGTGAACTAAAGGCAGCTGGTATCAGTTCAGTTCAGTTGAGTCCCTCAGTCGTGTCCGACTCTTTGCGACCCCATGAATCGCAGCATGCCAGGCCTCCCTGTCCATCACCAACTCCCGGAGTTCACTCAGACTCACATCCATCGAATCAGTGATGCCATCCAGCCATCTCATCCTCTGTCGTCCCCTTCTCCTCCTGCCTCCAATCCAGCATCAGAGTCTTTTCCAATGAGTCAACTCTTCAAATGAGTTGGCCAAAGTACTGGAGTTTCAGCTTCAGCATCATTCCCTCTAAAGAAATCCCAGGGCTGATCTCCTTCAGAATAGACTGGTTGGATCTCCTTGCAGTCCACGGGACTCTCAAGAGTCTTCTCCAACACCACAGTTCGAAAGCATCAATTCTTCGGTGCTCAGCTTTCTTCACAGTACAACTTTCTCATCCACACGTGACTACTGGAAAAACCATAGCCTTGACTAGACAGACCTTTGTTGGCAGAGTAATGTCTCTGCTTTTCAAGATGCTATCTGGGTTGGTCATAACTTTTCTTCCAAGGAGTAAGCGTCTTTTAATTTCATGGCTGCAATCACCATCTGCAGTGATTTTGGAGCCTCAAAAAATAAAGTCTGACACTGTTTCCACTGTTTCCCCATCTATTTGCCATGAAGGGATGGAACCAGATGCCATGATCTTCATTTTCTGAATGTTGAGCTTGAAGCCAACTTTTTCACTCTCCTCTTTCACTTTCATCAAGAGGCTTTTTAGTTCCTCTTCACTTTCTGCCATGAGGATGGTGTCATCTGCATATCTGAGGTTACTGATATTTCTCCCGGCAATCTTGATTAGATTTGGCCAAGGAACTACATTTTTATTCTAATTTCAGAAGAAAGTTCAAACACTTTCATTTGATGAAGGCTCCAATACATGTTTGAATAGTTACTCGCTCTTGTGTAGCCATACATCTCATTAGACTAAGAGATTTGATCCATATAAAGAGGACATGGGCTTATTATTGATACACTGAAAATACTATGATACTTTATCTTTTAGAGAAGGAAAACACCTAGGAATTACGAACTGTGGTGACATATATGACTAATATAAAATGGCTAATTCATTCAACTAAAATATAGTGCCTTTCCTGATACATAAAAGTTGGGGAAATAACTTGGACTGGATCCCAGCAGACACTCTACAAATAGTATGGAATGAATTACTATCTTTGTAGACTCTCTAGAGAAGAAGAGGGCTATTTGCACATTAATGAGTGTATTTACTGCACTTGAGCATTTTATTAAACCTTATGCTGCTAAGTCACTTCAGTCGTGTCTGACTCTGTGCGACCCCATACAGGGCAGCCCACCAGGCTCCCCCATCCCTGGGATTCTCCAGGCAAGAAGACTGGAGTGGGTTGCCATTTCCTTCTCCAATGCATGAAAGTGAAAAGTGAAAAGTGAAAATTGAAAGTGAAGTCGCTCAGTCATGCCCGACCCTCAGCGACCCCATGGACTGCTGCCTTCCAGACTCCTCCATCCATGGGATTTTCCAGGCAAGAGTACTGGAGTGGGGTGCCATTGCCTTCTCCATTAAACCTTATACTGTTACCCAAAAGAAATCTGAATTTTAATGGGGTTAAGAAAAATAACTCTAGAAACTTATAAACTGAACTCAGTCTCTTTGGAACTGTATCATTCTAAGTCACAAATAACTTCAAATGTGTCTGCTGTACAGTTGCAGAAAGATTGCAGTCTTTGGCAAACATTAACACTGTCACACAATGGATGCCATTTAGGCTTGTAAATTACTTGGTGTGCAGAAAAGAAGAACACTTTGGAAAGCCAAATGCAGGTCTGTTATTAGGCTCTGGAGAAATAATTTCCCTCAGGGAAAAAGTAGATAATTTTAAACCTTGAGATAACCGGTGCATGTAAAGAATGCCAGAGAAATGTTCCAGAAAATGAGATAACACAGCAGAGGTCATTGACTAAATGAAAAGAATATACACAGTAATATCCACTGGTGGTGGCTCTGCAGGAAGTATCTCCTATTTTCGTATTCATGACCAAACTATAACTCTGTCACTGAGACTGAATATAGGACACCCCAAGGAGCTACCATCTCTTAGCTCCTAGTGAGCTAGGAGAATAGTCTGAACCTTTTGATTCTTTCCCTGATAAAGCAAAGCAAACTACCTGATTCATTAACAGAGGGTCCAGAACTGAGACAAGATGCCTTTTGGAAATCTGTAGCCATTTACCTTGCAGATAAAGGATAAAGTCTTAACTGAAGGAGGCAAGAGTAAATATACACAATGGCAGGAAAAGGATAGTACACAGGATCCTCACCAGTCTTATTGGGTGGCTTGAAATGAGTTTTGACAGTAATAACTATGTGCTGTACTTTGAGCTTTGTTTACCCTGTGGCTGAGGTCATATATCCCCTTGGACAGAAAGGAGATCAAAACAGTCAATCTTAAGGGAAATCGACCCTGAATACTTGTTGGAAGGACTGATGCTGAACCTGAAGCTCCAGTATTTTGGTCATCTGATGAGAATAGCCAACTCATTGGAAAAGTCCCTGATGCTGGGAAAGATTGAGGGCAGAAGGAGAAGAGGGCATCAGAGGATGAGATAGCTGGATGGCATCACTGATGCAATGGAAATGAACTTGGGCAAACTTCAGGAGATGGTGAGGGACAGTGAGACCTAGTGTGCTATAATCCATTGGGTTGCAAACAGTTAGACACAACCAGGTGACTGAACAACAGTGACAACAACGTATATCAAAACTTTTTGATCACAAGCTGAAGCTAATGTTAACAACTTTGGCTAAGAAGCTTAACACCACATGGACTTACATTACTTATCATCCAGAAAGCAGTGGTTTAATTAAGAACTGGAATAGACTATTTAAACACCTGATATTAAAAATAAACAGTAATAATGGTATAGAGGATTAGCTGGCTTGACACTATAAATATTTCCATCTGAATAAGAAGTTTAGTAAAGTGGGGATACCGCTACCACAATTTTCAGATACAGAGATGGTAGTGAGGGAGTGGAGATTTCTGTACTTAAAAAAAAGCAACTTGAGGCCTATCTTCTTTTAATTGAGATATAATTCCATGGGATCTCAATGAGTCGGACATGACTGAGCGACTACCACCTACACCACCAACAACAACTTACATATAGGCTTCCTTGGTGGCTAAGTGGTAAAGAATCCGCCTGCAATGCAGGAGACGCAGGAGATGTGGGCTTGATCCCTGGGTTGGGACGATCCCCTGGAGGAGGGCATGGCAACCAACTTCAGTATTCTTGTCTGGAGCGACCCATGGCCAGAGCAGCCTGGCAGGCCATAGTCCATAGTGTTGCAAAGAGTCAGACACAACTGAAGCAGCTTAGCATGCATGTACAACTGACATACAGGGCTTCCCTGGTGGCTCAGATGGTAAAGAATCCACCTGCAATGCAGGAGACCCAGGTTTGATCCCTGGATTGGGTAGATCCCTGGATAAGGAAACATCTACCCATCCCAGTATTCCTGCCTGGAGAATTCCATGGATATGGGTGCCTGGTGGGCTTCAGTTCATGGGGTCACAAAGAGTTGCACCTGACTGAACATCTAAGCACACACACACACACTTCGCTTCTGAGCCATAGTCAGGTCCAGGTCTTATTTTTGTTGACTGTATAGAGCTTCTCCATCTTCAGCTGCAAAGAATATAATCAATCTGATTTCTGTATTGACCATCTGGTGATGTCCATGTGTAGAATTGTGTCTTGGGTTGTTTGGAAAAAGGTGTTTACTATGACCAATGTGCTCTCACTGCCCTGCTTCATTTTATACTCCAAGGCCAAACTTGCCTGTTACTCCAGGTATTGCTTTACTTCCTACTTTTGCATTCCAATCCCCTATGGTGAAAAGCATATCTTTTTAAATTTTTTGGGGGGTGTTATTTCTAGAAGTTCTTGTAGATCTTCATAGAACTGTTCAACTTCAGCTTCTTCAGCATTAGTGGTTGGGGAATAGACTTGGATTAATGTGATATTGAATGGTTTGCTGTGGAAACAACCTAGATCATTCTGTTATTTTTTTAGATTGTACCAAAGCACTGCATTTCTGACTCCTTTATTGATTACAAGGGCTACTCCATTTCTTCGAGGGGATTCTTGCCCACAGTAGTAGATATAATGGTCATCTGAATTAAATTCACCCATTTCAGTTCACCTTAGTTCACTGACTCCTAAGATGTTGATGGTCACTCTTGCCATCTCCTGCTTGACCACACCTAATTTACCTTGACTTATGGACCTAACATTCCAGGTTCCTATGCAATACTGTTCTTTACAGCATTGGATTTTATTTTCATCACCAGAGATATCCATAACTGAGTGTCATTTCCACTTTGGCCCAGCTGCTTCATTCTTTCTGGAGCTATTAGTATTTGCCCTCTGCTCTTCCCCAGTAGCATACTGGACACTTTCTGACCTGGGGGCTCATCTTCCAGTGTCATATCTTTTTGCCTTTTCATACTGTTCATAGGGTTCTCACAGCAAGAATACTGGAGTGATTTGCCATTCTCTCCTTCAGTGGACCACATTTTGTCAGAACTCTTCACTACGATCCATCCGTCTCGGGTGGCCCTGCATGGCATGGCTCATAGCTTCACTGAGTTATGCAAGCCCTTTTGTCACAACAAGGCTGTGATCCATGAAAGGAATATACATTTTTGCATAGCAAAGGAAACCATAAACAAAATGAAAAGACAGCATATGGACTTGGAGAAAATTGCATATTATGCAGCCAGCAGGAGCTTAACTTTCAAAATATACAAACAGTTCATACAACTCAATGACAAAAAAAATCAAATAACCCAATTGAAGAATGGAGAGAAGATCTAAATAGACATTTCTCTAAAGAAGGCAAACAGATGGCCAATGAACACAGAAAAAGATGCCCATTAAGCTAATTATTAGAGAAATGCAAATCAAAAATACAATGAGGTACTACCTCACCCTGGTCAGAATGGACATCATTAAAAAGTCCACAAATAATAAATGTTAGAGGGGGTATGGAGAAAAGGGAACGAAAAGGGAGCCCTCTTACACTGTTGGTAAGAATGTAAATTGGCACAGCTGCTATGGAAAACAGTGTGGAGTTTCCTCAAAAAACTAAAACTAGAGTCAGTTATCATATGGGTCAGCAATCCCCCTCCTTGGCATATGTCCAGATGAAACTATAATTCAAAAAGATACAGCACCCCTATGTTCATGTTGTTCAGTCGCTCAGTCATGTCCAACTCTTTGCAACCCCATGAACTCAGCATCCCAGGCTTCCCTGTCCTTCACCTATGTTCACAGCTGCACTATTTACAATAGTCAAGACACGGAAACAACCTGAATGCCCATCAACAGATGAAAGGAAAAAAAAGATGTGGTATATGTACACAATGGGATATTACTCAGCCATTAAAAAAGAATAAAATAGTGCCATTTGTAGCAACATGCATGGACTTAGAGATTATCATGCAAAGCAAAGTAAACCAGAAAGAGAAGACAAACAGTAGAATATATACCTTATATGTGGAATCTAAAATGTAATACAAATGAACATATCTGTGAAATAGATTAACAGACATAGAGAGCAGACTTGTGATTGCCAAGGGGGAGGGGGTTGGTGGTGGGAAGGACTGGGACTTTGGGATTAGCATATGCAAACTTGTATAAATAGGATGGATAAACATCAAGGTCCTATTACATAGCACAGAGAATTACAGTCTATATCCTGTGATAAACCATAATGGAAAAGAACATGAAAAAGAATATAAATGTATGTATAACTGAACCACTTTGCTGTATAGCAGAAATTAACAAAATAGTGTAAATCAACTATACTTCAATAAAATAAAACGGTTATAAAAATGCTAGCCAACAAATAAAATGGTTATAAAATAGATAACCAACAAAGATTTACTGTATCATAGTGCTAAGTCACTTCAATTGTGTTCGACTCTTTGTGACCCCATGGACTGTAGCCTGCCAGGCTCATCTGTCCGTGGGATCCACCAGGCAGATGCGAGTGGGTTGCCATTTCCTCCTCCAGGAGATCTTCTTGACCCAGGAATTGAACCCACATCTCTTATGTCTTTTTCTTGGGGATGGTCTTGATTCCTGTCTCCTGTACAATGTCATGAACCTCCATCCATAATTCATCAAGCACTCTATCAGATCTAGTCCCTTAAATCTATTTCTCACTTCCACTGTATAGTCATGAGGGATTTGATTTAGGTCATACTTGAATGGTCTAGTGGTTTTCCCCACTTTCTTCACTTTCAGTTTGAATTTGACAATAAGGAGTTCATGATCTGAGCCACAGTCAGCTCTCGGTCTTGTTTTTGCTGACTGTATAGAGCTTCTCCATCTTTGGCTGCAAAGAATATAATCAATCTGATTTCAGTGTTGACCATCTGGTGATGTCCATGTGTAGAGTCTTCTCTTGTGTTTTTGGAAGAGGGTGTTTGCTATGACCAGTGCATTCTCTTGGCAGAACTCTATTAGCCTTTGGCCTGCTTCATTCTGTACTCCAAGGCCAAATATGCCTGTTACTCCAGGTGTTTCTTGACTTCCTACTTTTGCATTCCAGTCCCCTAAAATGAAAAGGACATCTTTTTTGGGTGTTAGTTTAAAAGGTCTTGTAGGTCTTCATAGAACCATTCAACTTCAGTTTCTTCAGTGTTACTGGTTGGGGCATAGACTTGAATTACTGTGATATTGAATGGTTTGCCATGGAAATGAACAGAGATCATTCTGTCATTTTTGAGATTGCATCCAAGTACTGTATTTTGGACTCTTTTGTTGACTATGATGGCTACTCCATTTCATCTAAGGGATTCCTGCCCACAATAGTAGATACAATGGTCATCTGAGTTAAATTCACCCATTCCAATCCATCTTAGTTCCCTGATTCCTAGAACGTTGATGTTCACTCTTGCCATTTCCTGTTTGACCACTTCTAATTTGCCTTGATTCATGGACCTGACATTCCAGGTTCCTATGCAATATTGCTCTTTACAGCATTGAACCTTGTTTCTATCACCTGTCCCATCCACAATGGGGTGTTGTTTTTGCTTTGGCTCCATCCCTTCATTCTTTTTGGAGTTGTTTCTCCACTGATCTTCAGTAGCATATTGGGCACCTACCGACTTGAGGAGTTCATCTTTCAGTGTTCTATCTTTTTGCCTTTTCATACAGTTCATGGGGTTCTCAAGGCACGAATACTAAAGTGATTTGCCATTCCTTTCTCTAGTGGACCACATTCTGTCAGACTTCTCCACCATGAGCCGTCTGTCCTGGGTGGCCCCACACGACATGGCTTAGTTCCACTGAGTGCCTGGTGAACTATGGACAGAGGTTCGTGACACTGTACTGGAGACAGGAATCAAGACCATCCCCAAGATAAAGAAATGTAAAAAAGCAAAATGGCTGTCTGAGGAGGCTTACAAATAGCTGTGAAAAGAAGAGAAGTGAAAAGCAAAGGAGAAAAGGAAAGATATACCCATTTGAATGCAGAGTTCCAAAGAATGGCAAAAAGAGATAATAAAGCCTTTGTCAGCAATCAATAGAAAGAAATAGAGGAAAACAATAGAATGGGAAAGACTAGATATCTCTTCAAGAAAATTAGAGACACCAAGGGAACATTTCATGCAAACATAGGGTCAATAAAGGACAAAAATGATATGGACCTAACAGAAGCAGAGGATATTAAGAAGAGGTGGCAAGAATACACAGAAGAACTGTACAAAAAAGATCTTCACGACCTAGATAATCATGATGGTGTGATCACTCACACTCATCTAGAGCCAGACATCCTGGAATGTGAAGTCAAGTGGGCCTTAGAAAGCATCACTATGAGCAAAGCTAGTGGAGGTAATGGAATTCCAGTGGAGCTATTTCAAATCCTGAAAGATGATGCTGTGAAAGTGCTGCACTCAATATGCCAACAAATTTGGAAAACTCAGCAGTGGTCACAGGACTGGAAAAAGTCAGTTTTCATTCCAATCCCAAAGAAAGGCAATGCCAAAGAATGCTCAAACTACTGCACAATTGCACTCATCTCACATGCTAGTAAAGTAATGCTCAAAATTCTCCAAGCCAGGCTTCAGCAATACGTGAACTGTGAACTTCCAGATGTTCAAGCTGGTTTTAGGAAAGGCAGAGGAACCAGAAATCAAGTTGCCAATATCCTCTGGATCATCCAAAAAGCAAGAGAGTTCCAGAAAAATATCTATTTCTGCTTTATTGACTATGCCAAAGCCTTTGACTGTGTGGATCACAATAAACTGTGGAAAATTCTGAAAGAGATGGGAATACCAGACCACCTGATCTGCCTGTTGAGAAACCTGTATGCAGGTCAAGAAGCAACAGTTAAAACTGGACATGGAACAACAGACTGGTTCCAAATAGGAAAAGGAGTATGTCAAGGCTGTCTATTGTCACCCTGCTTATTTAACTTCTATGCAGAGTACATCATGAGAAACGCTGGGCTGGAAGAAACACAAACTGGAATCAAGATTGCCGGGAGAAATATCAGAAACCTCAGATATGCAGATGACACCACCCTTATGGCAGAAAGTGAAGAGGAACTAAAAAGCCTCTTGATAAAAGTGAAAGTGGAGAGTGAAAAAGTTGGCTTAAAGCTCAACATTCAGAAAACGAAGATCATGGCGTCTGATCCCATCACTTCATGGGAAATAGATGGGGAAACAGTGGAAACAGTGGCTGACTTTATTTTTCTGAGCTCCAAAATCACTGCGGATGGTGATTGTAGCCATGAAATTAAAAGACACTTACTCCTTGGAAGGAAAGTTATGACCAACCTAGACAGTATATTAAAAAACAGAGACATTACTTTTCCAACAAAGGTCCATCTCATCAAGGCAATTATTTTTCCAGTAGTCATGTATGGATGTGAGAGTTGGACCATAAAGAAAGAGGAGCACCAAAGAATTGATGGTTTTGAAGTGTGGCTTTGGAGAAGACTCTTGTGAGTCCCTTGAACTGCAAGGAGTTCCAACCAGCCAATCTCAAGGATATCAGTCCTGGGTGTTCATTGGAAGGACTGATGTTGAAGCTGAAACTCCAATACTTTGGCCACCTGATGCAAATAGCTGACTCATTTGTAAAGACCCTGATGCTGATAAAGATTGAGGGCAGGAGGAGAAGGGGACGACAGAGGATGAGATGGTTGGATAGCATCACCAACACAATGGACATGGGTTTGGGTGGACCCCAGCTGTTGGTGATGGACAGGGAGGTCTGGCATGCCGCGGTTCATGGAGTCACAAAGAGTCGGACACAATTGAGCGACTGAACTGAACTGAATTCTTTATGTCTCCTGCATTGGCAGGTGGGTTCTTTAACACTAGCACCACGCAGGAAGACTTTACTGTATAGAATGTTGTTGTTTTTGTTCAGTTGCCCAGTTGTGTCCCACACTTTGTGACCCCATGGACTGCAGCATGCCAGGACTCCCTGTCCTTTATCATCTCCCAGATTTTGCCCAGGTTCATGTTCATTGTATGGGTGATGCCTTCTTCTCCTTCTGCCTTCAATATTTCCCAGCATCAGGGACTTTTCCAATGAGTCATCTGTGTACATCAGATGACCAAAATACTGGAACTTCAGCCTCAGCATTAGTCCTTCCAGTGAATATTCAGAGTTGATCTCCTAAGATTGACTGGTTTGATCTCCTTGCTATCCAAGGGACTTTCAGGAATCTTCTCCAGCACCCAGTTTGAAGGCATCAATTCTTTGGCATTCTGCCTTCTCTATGGTCCAGCTCTCACAACTGTATGTGATCACTGGGAAGACCACAGCCTTCACCATATGGACCTTTGTTGGCAGAGTAATGTCTCTGTTTTTCAACACACTGTCTAGGTTTGTCATCGCTTTCCTGCCAAGAAACAGTTGTCTTATTTCATGGCTGTAGTCACAGCCTGCCGTGATTTTGGAGCCCAAGAAGAGGAAATCTGTCACTACTTCCACATTTCCCCTTCTATTTGCCATGCATAACGGGGTTGGATGCCATGATCTTAGTTTTTTTAATCATCTTAAGCTGGCTTTTTCACTCTCCTTCACCCTCATCAAGAGGCTCTTTAGTTCTAGGGAACTATATTCAATATTTTGTAATAAAGTATAGTGGACAAATATCACTGATTCAATGGATGTGAATTTGAGCAAACTCTGGGAGATGATGGAGGACAAAGGAGTCTGGTGTGCTACAGTCCACTGGATTGAAGAGCTGGACAGAACTTAGTGACTGAACAACAACACAATGGAAAAGAATTAAAAAAAAAAGACTATTTCACTGTCACTTTGCTGTACACATGAAATTAACACAATATTGTAAATCTACTATGTGGGTGTTCAGTCGCTCAGTTGTGTCTGACTCTCTGTGGCCCTGTGGGTTGTAGCTGACCAGGTTCCTCTGTCCATGCCATTTTCCAAAAAAGTACTGGAACAGGATGCCACTTCCTCTTCCAGGGGATCTTCCTGACCCAGGGATTGAACTCGCGTCTCCTGCATTGCAGGGGGATTCTTTACCACTGACCCATCAAGGAAGCCCCAAATATTAATAGTTAAATCTCTTTCAAAGAATATTTTGTCTTCTTTGATTCTTTCCTGAGTTTGGTCAACTCTTATCTCATACTTTAATTTTAGTCCATATCTGTTCTTTTTGTCTCAGACTTTAAAAATTTATAAATATATATGCTTGTTTAAAAATTTGAGTTGGTGCCCTATGATACTATGTTACAATGATATCCTGTTCTCTGAATGTTTTTAGGGGGAAAATGTAGAAATGCATTGGTTTTCATTTTGTTTTATTCTTATAATAGCTTACTATGGATATTTGCAATCGTTTTCTGGTCATTTGAAATTTAAAAATTTCCAGGACCATCAATTACAGTTATACAAAGACAAGTAGGAGGAGTATGAATAATTTACATATATATATATATATGTTCACTATGTCCTTCTTCTGTTAGTCTATAGTGCAATGAAAGTTTCAAATTTCTAGGACCTTCCTTGGAGAAGTATTTGAAGTGTCTTCTGATTTTGTGATTCTCTTTTGTTTCTTTCTCTCTCTCTCTTTTTTTCTCACTATTTACTTACTTATTTTTATCTATTTGGCTGTGCCAGGTCTTAGCAGGTGGGATCTTTTAGTTGCAGCACGTGGGATCTCTTAACAGCTCCCTGAAGAGGGATCAAACCCAGGCCCCCTGCACTGGGAACACAGAGTCTTAGCCACTGGTCCACTGGGGAAGTCACTCTTTTGTTTCTGTAAGACCCTAATTTCCTTCTCTTTAATGCCTTTCCTTTCTTTTTACAACCAAGCTTGCTAAGAGTTCCTTTTTTTTCCATGTCCCTCCTTCCACAGAGGTGATACTTTCACTGAGACTACTTATTTTACTCTGCATACTTCCAGGTCCCTTCCTCTCAATACTTCATAGTCTCTGCTATGTTTCAAGATTCTTTAGATAAGTAGGATAGTATGGAAGTGAGTCAGATCCGCTTTAAGATATCAGGATAGAAACCACTATATTCTTCTGAAAGAGAAAGATGGTTAGGACATTTTGACCTTTGCAGATCTCCATAGTTTAATATATATTCTTCACAGCAATTTAAGGACTTCTTTGCATGCTTGATTATCTGAACAGAAATTATGTTAAGCCCTGGGTTTATTATTTCTCATGTCTGTGTCAACTATGATATTCCATTCACAAAGGCCATGGCCAGGATTTACTTTACCCTTTATAGAATGTTCCTCTTATCAATTGAAGCTTGATTAAGGAGATGTTGAAATTATGTTGCTATATGAGAAAATTTTGAACACTTGTCAACTATTTCTGAATCTAGCTTCAAAATCCACAGTAATAATAATGTTTATGCAGTGTCATGTTAAATATCTCAGACACTGTTAGCCAAGAGTCACAGAACTAAATCAACATGGCAATTATCCTCTTATTAAAGTGGATAATAGTAGATAGAACTTGGTGTCAGTATGACATTAAAGTCCAAGCTAAGGCCAAAGAACTCAAGAATGCTGATCTCTATAACCATAAATATTGAAATTTCAAACAGTATAATACTTGGATTCTACAGCAAGTTTGATCCATGTCATCTATCAGTTCAGTTCAGTTCAGTTCAGTCGCTCAGTCATGTCCAACTCTTTGCAACGCCATGAATCGCAGCATGCCAGGCCTCCCTGTCCATCACCATCTCCTGGAGTTCACTCAGACTCACATCCATTGAGTCAGTGATGCCGTCCAGCCATCTCATCCTCTGTCGTCCCCTTCTCCTCCTGCCCCCAATCCTTCCCAGCATCAGAGTCTTTTCCAATGAGTCAACTCTTCGCATGAGGTGGCCAAAGTACTGGAGTTTCACCTTTAGCATCATTCCTTCCAAAGAAATCCCAGGGGTGATCTCCTTCAGAATGGATTGTTTGGATCTCCTTGCAGTCCAAGGGACTCTCAAGAGTCTTCTCCAACACCACAGTTCAAAAGTATCAATTCTTTGGCGCTCAGCCTTCTTCACAGTCCAACTCTCACATCCATACTTGACCACAGGAAAAACCATAGCCTTGACTATATGGACCTTAGTCGGCAAAGTAATGTCTCTGCTTTTGAATATGCTATCTAGGTTGGTCATAACTTTCCTTCCAAGGAGTAAGCATCTTTTAATTTCATGGCTGCAATCACCATCCGCAGTGATTTTGGAGCCCCCCAAAATAGTCTGACGCTGTTTCCACTGTTTCCCCATCTATATCCCATGAAATGATGGGACCAGATGCCTTACAGTTACCAGTTTAGTTGTATGTGACCTTATTTTTGTTAATGAATTCTTGAAGTATTGAAGACTGTAAATTATCATGTTTCCAATAAGGAAAATTGAAATAAATTGGGGATAAAGAAGATAAAAACTTTCTGTCTGCTAGTTTAATGGGTTATACATGTGGAATTTTAAGCTTATTTTTAAATGACTCAGAGAATTCTGGAGCAAGTCTTTGGGGATAGTTGGAAGGCCCCCTGGAGGAGGGAATGGCTACCCACTCCAGTATTATTGCCTGGAGAATCTCCATGGACAGAGTAGCCTGGCAGGCTACAGTCCATGGGGTCGCAAAGAGTGGGACATGACTGAGCAACTAAGCACAACACAGCACAGCTCTCCTCTTAAGAGGCAGTTTTAGATCAATATCCAAGGTGGGTAATTAAGTGAGAAGAGACTGGTCCAGGGAAAAGTCTCTTCACGCTTAACTGAGGAGATGTGACACAAGGGAGCTTTCCTTTCAATGTAAACTCATTTAGGGCTTTTAGAAAGCAAGGATCAAGCCAACTACGATGACTGAAATACGCCCTGTATCAAGTCCTGTGTTACACTTGACTTGGGAGTGATCATCTTTGCTCTTATGCGGGAAAACAAAACAAAAACCTAACAAGGTGTCATGAGAATGGTAATTATTTGAGATAATGAGAAACTGCCCAAGGGAAATTAGCAAAAGTTTGGTTTGTTGACAGGAAATTACATGACAGTTTCACTAAGTAACTTTTCAATTCTCCTATGAGGAGAAATGGGCATTATGAGTAGATGTTTCCATCAGTGCCTAAAACATCACCTCTAAAGGAGTGCTAGGTTAATAATGAGAGACTTTAAGATTCAAATTATATAGGGTACTAATTAATTCATCCATTATTATATCTGATTCAAATCATTGCCTTGTCAGCTAGGGATTCTCATTGCTTCTTCCTTTGCAAGCCCCATAAAAGCCAGAATCTCTAGCTCTTTAAACTTCACTAATAATATGAATTGGTAGCAATAGCTGACTTATTCCCAACATATACTTGGAAACAAGCTGTTCTCAATTTTTAATATGCACATGCTGCTGCTGCTGCTAAGTCACTTCAGTCGTGTCCGACTCTGTGACCTCATAGACGGCAGCCCACCAGGCTCCCCATCCCTGGGATTCTTCAGGCAAGAACATTGGAGTGGGTTGCCATTTCCTTCCCCAATGCATGAAAGTGAAAAGTGAAAGTGAAGTAGCTCAGTCGTGTCTGACCCTCAGCGACCCCATGGACTGCAGCCTTCCAGGCGCCTCCATCCATGGGATTTTCCAGGCAAGAGGACTGGAGTGGGGTGCCATTGCCTTCTCTGATGCACATGCTATTGAACTCTTATTATTGACTTCAGAAACTTTCTTGGTCTTTTGAAGCACCAATATTACTTCCTCTAAAGTTTCAAAAATGAACCTTTTCATAGAGCCACAAAAGACTCCAAATAACCAAAGCAATCTTGAGAAAAAAACAAACAAACAAACAAAAAAAGTAAGAGTAATTCTCCCTGACATCAGACTAAATTTCAAAGCCACAATGATCAGAACAACAGAATAGGCTAATCTAATGAAATTAAAAATATGTTAGTAGTATTCCATGACTGAGGGAGGAAGATATAGGGCTTGACTGTGAATAGGCCCCATAGGATGATGGAAATGCTCTAAAATTAGATTATGTTGATGGTTATACAACTCTACAGGCATACTAACATTATACACTTAAGAAATCATATCTGTCTTGTTCTTTGGATCACTATTTGATACAGAATATTTGGAAGTACATTACTAAATATAGTTCAGTATATAAATACAATTTTACCAATTATGAAGAAAAATAAGACAAATCCAGACTGTAGGACATTCTGGACCATTCTCTTCAGCAAGTCAATATTTTAAATATCATTGATCCAGACAAGCATAGCAAACACAGAAGTCATGTGTTCAAGTAGACAGACAAAATGGGAGGATTCAATCAGAACAGAACCAACTAAGAAACTTGTTTTTTATTTGAGGGAGTAATTATTGTATTAACTCACTGATATTGATGTCCATTTCTTAAAGCAGTTAGGGTTGTGACAACAAATATATCTACTCAATGCAACTGAAAATAAAAAGAACAATGTATGTCATTAAATATTGGGTCTGTTTTATGATATGGGATATAGGACAACTAGGCTTAAAATATTTGGTCTTTGGCCTAAATGCGGTGGAAAAAATTTACAAGTTTTAAGTGGAAATGGCAATGAATGGATGTATTAGTTTACTATGACTGCTGTAATATCACAGACAAGGTGGCTTAAAAAACAGTAATTTATCTCTTCACAGTTCTAGAGGCTGGAAGTTCAAGATCAAGGTGTCAAGAGCGATTAGTTCCTGCTGAGGCCCGTCTCCTTGGCTTGTCAGTGGCTGCCATCTCTATGTCCTCATATGGTCTCTCTCCTAAAGTCAGGCATAGCTGATACCTTTATGTAGCTCCAAATTTTCTCTTCTTACAAAGGCACCAGTCAGATTGGTCTTGGACTCACCCCAAAGACTTTATTTTAACTTAACTACTTCTCAACAAGCTCTGTCTCTAAACAGAGTCATATTCTGAGGTATTGAAGGTGAGGATTTTTATTTATGATTTTTTTAGAGGCAGAATTAAGGAACAAGATAGTGGTAGGAATGAGTATGGGTAGTGACATAACAAACTTTACATTTGATAAGATTGTTCTTGGGGCAGTGTGGAGAATGAATTGGATGATAATATTAGTGCATGAAGATGGATTCCTTAGGAGGTTATTTTAGTAACTCGTGCAAAATTTGAATTGTGTCTATAGAGAATGTGAGGAGTGGATGGATACGGGAGACTTTAGGAGATGAAATGTACAACTTAACAATGGGTGATGCACAGAATCAGAGGGAGAGTGCAGTGTCAAGGATTTCTGCTATATGGTTTGCATAACTGATTGTTTAGTGGTGTTACTCTTCAAGACAGAGAACATTGGAGGGTAACTATACCTGGAGGTGGGAATTACAGAAGACCCTAATTTCAAATTTGGACTTGATGACTCTAAGGTACCTTTGAGACTTTCAAAGGAACATGTCAAGTAGGGTTTTAGATGATGATATCATCAAAAGAGAAAAGAAAACAAGTATTTCCTAAAACTTGTTCACTGATGATCTGTGTAGATGATCCGCAGTAATCCCTGTGGATTATAAATGTATGTTTGTACGTGTGTGTGCTCAGTCACTCAGCCATGTCTGTCTCTTTGCAACCCCATGGACTGTGGCCCACCAGACTCTTCTGTAAATGGAATTTTCCAGGCAAGAACATTGGAGTGGGTTGCCATTCCCCACTCCAGGGGATCAGATTATAAATACAGTTTTTAATTATAACAGCTAGTTGTTGTGGTGAATGAATTTGACTTCATCTTACAGGGAATCCTTTGGAAGTGTTGAGGGAATATATTCATATTTTTTCCTTTGTTTCTTAGAGAACAAATTTGGAAATAGAAGTAATAAATATTATTGCCATTCACTTTGAAGTTACTGATGAAAATCACTGTGCCGGTAATCACTGTCTCATTTCTGCATTTTTTACCTTGGAAACTATCATATTTTCCAATTTTCTAATGTTTTGTAGGCAATAGGTGAGAGTTCAGTGATTTCTACATTTTCCATTACTTAAGAGTTTTGCAGTTTGTCTTAAGATAACAAAATATCTATGTAAGATATTTATGTAAGAAATTAAAATTCCAGTGTGACACTGAGATTTTTCTCAGTCATCAAAATCTGGATTGGAGAGCATGGCTCACTGTAAAGGAGACATATTTGACATGAAATTAATAAGTCTTAATAGAGGAATGAAGTAAGTGAAAAAAATAAACTAGCTGCAATATGATATAGAGAATTTATTGAACTAAAACAGCCATGAAGCTTGTATATACCTTATTTTTAATTTTGCTGAATGAAAATAACACTAGTCTTTAAATTTGGTGGCTGTCTATAATATACAGCTTTTTAAGTTTCATGGAATCATAAGAATAAGTACCTAAGTAATACAGCCTTTTATATTGTAAAATAGGACTTCCCTGTAGCTCAAAGAGTAAAGAATCTGCCGGCAGTGCAGGAGACCGGGGTACCATCCCTGGGTCAGAAAGATGCTCTGGAGAAGGGAATGGGAATCCATTCCAGTATTCTTGCCTGGAGAATCCCATCGACCGAGGAGCCTGGTGGGCTACAGTCTGTGGGGTCGCAAAGAGATGGACAAGACTGAGTGACTAACACACACATAATATAAAATATAAAATATATAGCTAGAACTGTCTCCTTTAATCTGGAGGTGCTTCTTTCCTATTACTTTTGAATTTAAAAATTCCCAAATAAAAAAATTTCTACTTCTTGGCTTAATTATGTGGAATTCATGACGTGAAATTAGAAATGCCTATTATTTGGTGATTTGGATTACAAAGAAAGCAGTCAGTTTATTTAGGGCAAAATCTCCACTTTGGAAAGAAAATGACATTTTCTTAACATTCACATAATCCATTTTCAGCAAATATACTCCAGTGAATCTTATTAGGTGTATATATTATAATAGGGACCCCTGTGGGTATGTGTTTAGTAATGTACATCTTTATTTTTTTGTTTCTTTTTGGCTCGGTAAAGATGGAGAATAATAACTTGTTTTCACCACTGGTTAAACAGTTTTTAAAAAAATGCATTTTCATTCAATGTCTTTATGCATTATAAACATCAAGAGGTATTGCTATAAAATTATGAAACTGATTTTTTAAATGTTATTTTCATTTAACTGCTATTGTTGTGGTAAATGTTTATTTGTTTCCCTTTCAGAGAGCATAGGAGGTTACACTCGCTGCAAAATATTTGGGAGATTCTATTCTAGATTTTCTTTGGGGTATGCATAGTTTATAAGTATAGAAGATAATCAATCTTATTGCTGCTGCTAAGTCACTTCAGTCGTGTCCGACTCTGTGTGACCCCATAAACAGCAGCCCACCAGGCTCCCCTGTCCCTGGGATTCTCCAGGCAAGAACACTGGAGTGGGTTGCCATTTCCTTCTCCAATGCATGAAAGTGAAAAGTGAAAGTCAAGTCGCTCAGTCATGTCTGACTCTGAGCGACCCCATGGACTGCAGCCTACCAAGCTCCTCCATCCTTGGGATTTTCCAGGCAAGAGTACTGGAGTGGGGTGCCATTGCCTTCTCCAATCAATCTTATTACTTCATTAAATATCTGATATTATAGTCATAATAGCAGTAAAACCTATAACCCACTTAGGAATAAATAAGAAAAATACTGAAATTATATGAAGAAAACTATGAAAGTGACTACTATACTTGGACACCATCTTGAATAATTTCCAAATGCCTTTTGATTATTTTAAAGACTAATGCCTGCTCTCAGTAGTCTATTATTGAATATTTAAATGGAAAGTATCTTTAATAATTAAACTGTTACTAGATGCTTTCATAGAAAAATTTGCAGATTATTTGTTCCCAACTTTTGTTAAAGTTTTCAGTGTCACATATTTCTTATTAGTAGTAACAGCATTTTGTTTTTTCTATTTCTATTAATATACCATGGACCATCATTTTCTATATCTTTCTAGGCATATACATGCATACAGACAAATACAGAGGCATAAACATAGACATATATGCATACATATATGAGAAAATTGTGTATTAAAAGGTATATATGTTTTTAATCATAATTTTTTTGTCTGTATGTGGGGGAGTGAAGTATCTCTTCTCTGCTTTGGCTATTCCTACCATTACATCTACTTCTGCACCAGAAAACCACTGTTAACAACTTGGTTATTATTCCACATTTATCCATACTCATATTTATTTATATTTATAAACAAAAAATTTTTAAATTAATTAATTTATTTTTAAATATAAATTTATTTATTTTAATTGGAGGTTAATTATTTTACAGTATTGTATTGGTTTTGCCATACATCAATATGAATCTGCCACAGGTATACATGTGTTCCCCATCCTGAGCCCCCTTCCCTCCTCCCTCCCCGTACCATACCTCTGGGTCGTCTCAGTGCACAATCCCCAAGCATCCAGTATCATGCATTGAACCTGGACAGGTGATTCGTTTCATATATGATATTATACATGTTTCAATGCCACTCTCCCAAATCATCCCACCCTCACCCTCTCCCACAGAGTCCAAAAGACTGTTCTATACATCTGTGTCTCTTTTGCTGTCTTGCATACAGAGTTATCGTTACCATCTTTATAAATTCCATATATATGTGTTAGTATACTGTATTGGTGTTTTTCTTTCTGGCTTACTTCACTCTGTATAATTGGCTCCAGTTTCATCCACCTCATTAGAACTGATTCAAATGTATTCTTTTTAATGGCTGAGTAATATTCCATTGTGTATATGTACCACAGCTTTCTTTTCCATTCATCTGCTGATGGACATCTAGGTTGCTTCCATGTCCTGGCTATTATAAACAGTGCTGTGATGAACACTGGGGTACACGTGTCTCTTTCAATTCTGGTTTCCTCGGTGTGTATGCCCAGCAGTGGGATTGCTGGTTCATATGGCAGTTCTATTTCCAGTTTTTTAAGGAATCTCCGCACTGTTCTCCATAGTGGCTGTATTAGTTTGCATTCCCACCAACAGTGTAAGGGAGTTCCCTTTTCTCCACACCCTCTCCAGCATTTATTGCTAATAAAAGCCATATGATTATCTCAATAGATGCAGAGAAAGCCTTTGACAAAATTCAGCATCCATTTATGATAAAAACCCTCCAGAAAGCAGGAATAGAAGGAACAAACCTCAACATAATAAAAGCTATATATGACAAACCCACAGTAAACATTATCCTCAATGGTGAAAAATTGAAAGCATTTCCCCTAAAGTCAGGAACAAGACAAGGGTGGCCACTTTCACCACTACTATTCAACATAGTTCTGGAAGTTTTGGCTACAGCAATCAGAGCAGAAAAAGAAATAAAAGGAATCCAAATTGGAAAAGAAGAAGTAAAATTCTCATTGTTTGCAGATGACATGATCCTCTACATGGAAAACCCTAAAGACTCCACCAGAAAATTACTAGAGCTAATCAATGAATATAGTAAAGTTTCAGGATATAAAATCAACACACAGAAATCCCTTGCATTCCTATACACTAATAATGAGAAAATAGAAAGAGAAATTAAGGAAACAATTCCATTCACCATTGCAACGAAAAGAATAAAATACTTAAGAATATATCTACCTAAAGAAACTAAAGACCTATATATAGAAAACTATAAAACACTGGTGAAAGAAATCAAAGAGGACACTAATAGATGGAGAAATATACCATGTTCATGGATCAGAAGATCAATATAGTGAAAATGAGTATACTACGCAAAGCAATCTACAGATTCAATGCAATCCCTCTCAAGCTACCAATGGTATTTTTCACAGAGCTAAAACAAATAATTTCACAATTTGTATGGAAATACAAAAAACCTCAAATAGCCAAAGCAATCTTGAGAAAGAAGAATGGAACTGGAGGAATCAACCTGCCTGACTTCAGGCTCTACTACAAAGCCACAGTCATCAAGACAGTATGGTACTGGCACAAAGACAAAAATATAGATCAATGGAACAAAATAGAAAGCCCAGAGATAAATCCACGCACCTATGGACACCTTATCTTTGACAAAGGAGGCAAGAATATACAATGGATTAAAGACAATCTCTTTAACAAGTCGTGCTGGGAAAACTGATCAACAACTTGTAAAATAATGAAACTAGAACACTTTCTAACACCATACACAAAAATAAAATGGATTAAAGATCTAAATGTAAGAACAGAAACTATAAAACTCCTAGAGGAGAACATAGGCAAAACACTCTCCAACATAAATCACAGCAGGATCCTCTATGATCCACCTCCCAGAATATTGGAAATAAAAGCAAAAATAAACAAATGGGACCTAATTAAACTTAAAAGCTTCTGCACAACAAAGGAAACTACAAGCAAGGTGAAAAGACAGCCTTCGGAATGGGAGAAAATAATAGCAAATGAAGCAACTGACAAAAAACTAATCTCAAAAATATACAAGCAACTGCTGCAGCTCAATTCCAGAAAAATAAATGACCCAATCAAAAAATGGGCCAAAGAACTAAATAGACATTTCTCCAAAGAAGACATACAGATGGCTAACAAAAACATGAAAAGATGCTCAACAGCACTCATTACCAGAGAAATGCAAATCAAAACCACAATGAGGTACCATTTCACGCCAGTCAGAATGGCTGCGATCCAAAAGTCTACAAGTAATTTATTTTTTATTGATGTATAATTACTTTACAGAATTTTGCCATTTTCTATCAAACCTCAACATGAATCAGCCATTGGTATACATTATCCCTCCCTTTTGAACCATCCTCCCATCTCCCTCCCCATCCCACCCCTCTAGGTTGATACAGAGCCCTTATTTGGGTTTCCTGAGCCATACAGCAAATTCCCGTTGGCTATCTATTTTACATACAGTAATGTAAGTTTCCATGTTACTCTTTCCATACATTTTACCCTCTCTTCCCCCTCCCCATGCCCATAAGTCTATTCTCTATCTCTGTTTCTCCATTGCTACCCTGTAAATAAATTCTTCAGTATCATTTTTCTAGCTTCCATATATTTGTGTTAAAAATACCATATTTATCTTTCTCTTTCTGACTTACTTCACTCTGTATAATAAGTTCTAGGTTCATCCACCTCATTAGAACTGACTCAAAGCCATTCCTTTTTATGGCTGAGTAATATTCCATTGTGTATATGTACCACAACTTCTATATCCATTCATCTGTTAATGGACATCTAGATTGCTTCCATGTTCTAGCTATTGTATATGCTGCTGCTGCTAAGTCGCTTCAGTCATGTTCAACTCTGTGCGACCCCATAGACGGAAGCCCACCAGGCTCCCCCATCCCCGGGATTCTCCAGGCAAGAACACTGGAGTGGGTTGCCATTTCCTTCTCCAATGCACGAAAGTGAAAAGTGGAAGGGAAGTCACTCAGTCGTGTCCGACTCTTAGTGACCTCAATGGACTGCAGCCTACCAGGTTCCTCCATCCATGGGATTTTCCAGGCAAGAGTACTGGAGTGGGGTGCCATTGCCTTCTCCAGCTATTGTATATAGTGCTGCAATAAACAATGGGATACATGTGTCTTTTTCAATTTTGGTTTCCTCAGGTTATATGCCTAGGAGTGGGATTGCTGGGTCATAGGTGGTTTTATTCCTAATTTTTAAAGGAATCTCCATACCATCTTCCATAGTGACTGTATCAATTTACATTCCCACCAACAGTGCATGAGCATTCCCCTTTCTCTACACCCTCTCCAGCATTTATTGTTTGTACACTTTTTAATGATGGCCATTCTGATTGGAGTGAGGTGATATCTCATTGTAGTTTTGATTTGCATTTCTCTAATAATGCATGATGTTGAGCATCTTTTCATGTGTTTGTTAATCATCTTTATATCTTCTTTGGAGAAATGTCTGTTTAGGTCTTTTCCCCACTTTTTGATTGGGTTGTTTGTTTTTCTGGTATTGAGTTGTATGAGCTGCTTGTATATTTAAGAAATTAGTCCTTTGTCAGTTGCTTCTTTTGCTATTATTTTCTCCCATTCTGAGGGTTGTCTTTTCACCTTGCTTATAGTTTCCTTTGCTGTGTAAAAGCTTTTAAGTTTCATCAGGTCCCACTTGCTTACTTTTGTTTTTATTTCCATTATTCTAGGAAGTGGGTAAACAGAGGATCTTGCTTTGATTTATGTCATCAAGTGTTCTGCCTATTTTTTCCTATAAGAGTTTTATAGTTTCTGGTCTTACATGTAGGTCTTTAATGAATTTTGAGTTTGTCTTTATGTATGGTGTTAGGAAGTGTTCTAAAATTTCATTCTTTTATATGTAGCTGTCCAGTTTTCCCAGCACCATTTATTGAAGAGTCTGTCTTTGCCCCATTGTATATTCTTGCCTCCTTTGTCAAAGAAAAGGTACCCATAGGTTCATGGGTTTATTTCTGGGCTTTCTTTCTTGTTCCATTGGTCTATATTTCTGTTTTTGTGCCAGTACCATACTGTCTTGATGACTGTAATTTTGTAGCATAATCTGAAGTCAGGAAGATTGATTCCTCCAGCTCCATTCTTCTTTCTCAAGACTGCTTTGGTGTTTCATGGTCTTTTGTGTTTCAATATGAATTGTGAAATTTTTTGCTCTAGTTCTGTGAAAAATGCCATTGGTAATTTGATAGGGATTGCATTGAATCTGTAGATTGCATTTGGTAGCATAGTCATTTTCACAATATTGATTCTTCCTACCCAGGAACATGGAATATCTTTCCATCTGTTTATATTGTCTTTGACTTCTTTCATCACTGTCTTATAATTTTTTCATCTGTGATGAAAGATGTCTTTCATCTGTGTACAGTTCTTTTGTCTCCTTAGGTAAGTTTACTTCTAGATATTTTATTTTTTTCATTGCAATGGTGAATGGGATTGATTCTTTAATTTCTCTTTCTGATTTTTCATTGTTAGTATATAGGAATGCAAGTGATTTCTGTGTATTGATTTTATACCCTGCCACTTTGCTAAATTCACGGATTAGCTCTAGTAATTTTCTGTTACTACCTTTAGGGTTTTCTACCTTTAGGGTTTACTTCCTTTAGGGTACAGTATCATGTCATCTGCAAACAGTGAGAGCTTTACTTCTTCTTTTCTGATGTGGATTCCTTTTATTTCTTTTTCTTCTCTGATTGCTGTAGCTAGGACTTCCAGAACAATGTTGAATAATAGTGGTGAAAGTGGACACCCTTGTCTTGTTCCTGATCTTAGGGGGATGGTTTCAGTTTTTCATCACTGAGAATAATGTTTGTTGTGGGCTTATCATATATGGCCTTTACTATGTTGAAGTAGGTTCCTTCTATGCCCATTTTTTTGAAGAGTTTTAATCATAAATGGGTGCTGAATTTTGTCAAAGGCTTTTTCTGCATCGATTGAGATTATTGTATGGTTTTTATCTTTCAGTTTGTTAATATGGTGTATCACATTGATTGATTTGCATATATTGAAGAATCTTTGCATCTCTGGAATAAACCCAACTTGATCATGGTGTATGAGCTGTTTGATGTGTTACTGAATTCTGTTTGCTAAAATTTTGTTGAGGATTTTTGCATCTATGTTCATCAGTGATATTGGCCTGTAGTTTTCTTTTTTTGTGTTGTCTTTGTCTGGTTTTGGTATCAGGGTGATGGTGGCCTTGCAGAATGAGTTTTGAAATGTTCCTTCCTCTGCAGTTTTTTGAAAGAGTTTTAGAAGTATAGGCATTAACTCTTCTCTAAATGTTTGATAGAATTCTCCTGTGAAGCCATCTGGTCCTGGGATTTTGTTTTTTGGGCGATTTCTGATCACAGCTTCAATTTCAGTGCTTGTAATTGGTTTGCTCATATTTTCTATTTCTTCCTGGTTTGCTCTTGGAAGATTGAACTTTTCTAAGAATCTGTCTATTTCCTCCAGCTGAATGTTCCATGTGCACTTGAGAAGTTGTATTCCTCTGCATTTGGATGGAATGTCATGAAAATATCAATGAGATCCATTTCATCTAACGTATCATTTAAGACTTGTGTTTTCTTATTAATTTTCTGTTTTGATCATCTGTTCATTGGTGTAAGTGGGTGTTAAAGTCTCCTACTATTATTGTTACTTTCAATTTCTCCTTTTATGTCTGGTAGTGTTTTTCTTATGTATTGAGGTGATCCTTATGTATTGGGTGCATAGATATTTACAATTGTTATGTCTTCCTCTTGGATTAATCCCTTGATCATTATGTAGTGTCCTTCCTTATCTCTAGTAATCTTCTTTATTCTAAGGTCTATTTTGTCTGATATGAGGATTGCTACTCCAGCTTTCTTTTGCTTCCCATTTGCAAGGAATATATTTTTCCATCCTCTCACTTTCAGTCTATATGTATCTTTAGGTTTGAAGTAGGTTTCTTGAAGACAGCATACATATGGGTCTTGTTTGTATCCATTTGGCCAATCTGTGTCTTTTGTTTGGAGCATTTAATCCATTTACATTTAAAGTAGTTATTGATATATATTTTCCTATTGCCATTTTCTTAATTGTTTGGGGTTGATTTTGCAGATCTTTTTTCTTCTCTTGTATTTCTTGACTATGTAATTCTGTTTAACATTTGTTGTAAAGCTGGTTTGGTGGCACTGAATTCTCTTAACTGCTGCTTCTCTGAAAAGCTTTTTATTTCTCCATCAATTTTGAATTAGTTCCTTGCCAGATGCAAGGATTTTTGGTGCAACCAAAAATGTTGGTTGTAGATTTTTCTCTTTCAGTACTTTAAATGTATCCTGCCCCTCCCTTCTGGCCTGCAGAGTTCCTGCTGAAAGATCAGCTGTTAAACATATGGGGTTCCCTTGTACGTTACTTGTTGCTTTTCCCTTGCTGCTTTTAATTTTTTTTTTTTTTTTTGTATTTAGTCTTTGTTAGTTTGATTAGTATGTGTCTTGGTGTGTTTCTCCTTGGGTTTTTTTTTTTTCCGTTTTTAAAATATAACATTTATTGCTTTTAGATGGTTTGATACAGAACAGCGTTTCTTCTCATTTTGAATTTGGAAGTACTATACAACTGGATACAAAGAGGAATGAGAAGTACCAAAACCGAACTTGTGATTCTCTGTTCATGTGGCATAAACCTGTTTTTTACACAACATGTAGCAGCATTTTTTTAAAGTTCCCTTTAGAAAAATATGAATTCTACACATTTATTATTGTTTCCTGTTTAATGCATGGGCTGAAATCACTAGGATCAACTTCATTCTGGAGGAAAGAGAGGAACAGAGTGTGGAAAGAATGGTGAAACTTTCTGCAACAAATGGGCATCTGACTGCCACCCGGCTTCCCCTGGGGGCCCTGGGTTTTTGTTTTGTTTTCACAGCCAGGAGTTTTATGTAGTGATTGAATCAGCATCGTGTTCATAAATCAAAGGGAAAAAACAAAAGAGAGAAACTTGCACCTCGAAAAACTCTTCAGAAGATCCACATATATATATTTCATGTTTTTTTTTTTTTAAAGCCCTGAGAGAAGGAGAAAAAGAATCAAACAAAATGTATAGGAACAAATTAGCTGGACATGCAAACTAAGCTATGATTCACCCAGAGTTTAAACAAATCACAAATTTCACAGTTTAATACTGGGAGAGGGGACAGAACAACAAACAAATGATACATCTCTCAACCTCACTAATAAAATGTGGCAAGACCTTATCGACTACGAGGGTACAGATGAAGGCTAAATAAAGCTTAAAATCAATAGTGATTATTGCGAATGGCAGCCTTGGCTGTGGTGCCGGGCTGGTTCCAGCTACATCTCACCCCAGCGCAGAGTTAACTCTGGCTTCTCCCCACAACGTTCCGAGTTTTAGTGTGGAGAGCAACAAAGGAAAACAAAACACCCAAATAATAACAATAACAATGAAAATAACAACAATCGTCATAAAAAATTAAAGGATAAATGAACTGGTTTTAGGTAAGCACACCACACTTGGTATTATGTGATACAGGGTTGGGGGCGGGGCAGGGGGCGGTCATTAGTTCTGATTCGTCTTCACCTAAAGTAAATAAAACCTCATTTGAAACTGGTTCACACATCCCTAATACAGTTAAAAATCTTAATATACCTCAACCTTTCTCCTTTCACATGCAAAGATACTGCTTTTTCATCACGTCGAGAACACACAACTTCCTTTGAAGTCTGGGTGGTTGGATTTTGGCCACCAGGAGTGGGTGAGGAAGTGGAGGGTGGGGGTCCCTCTGGTGGGCACAGGTCTGAGGACAGAGGACCCCTGGGTCCCCGAAGGGGGTGGGGGTGAGGTGCTGAGGCTCGGGGGCGGGGGAGATCCCTCTCCTTGGGTTTATAATGTATGGGACTCTTTGCACTTCTTGGACTTAACTATTTCTTTTTCCATACTGGGGAAATTTTCAGCCATTTTCTTTATTTTTGATTAGGTCCTTATTCTTATAATTTGCCCATATGTTGCTATAGTCTATTTTGCCCATATGTTGCTATAATCTATTAAAATGTCATTTTGAGAAAGTAAATTTATTCCCATGTGCTCTTGTCTCAACCCGTACATTTATATTTTTAGTTTGAGTATATAGCAGTACATATATTTCTAATTTATGCAATGATATTTTGTGACTCAATTGCTAAAGCTGCAACTGATTATTAAATTTTATTAACCATTAGTGCATATAATGGTAACAAATATTTTGTTTTAATCTAACAGCACACATAATATGCAACAAAATTAATAACAGTTACTTAACATTAAATAAATATGTGTTCAGTATTTCCAGTATATCTCAAAAATTTTGCTATATGTTTGAATCAGGATTTAAACAAAGTATAGTGACTGCATTTTGATGATGGTTTTTAAGTTTCTTTTAATCTAAAAAGGTTTTCTCTTCCTCTTGTTTTCATGTCATTTATTTGTTGAAGAAATCAGTTCATTTGTCCTGCATTCTGGATCTGGCTAAAAGTATCTTTGTGATGAAAATAACGTGCTTCTTGGAACTGGTAGATAGAATTCGGTCTAGAAATGATTAAATTCATAATATTTTTATTTTCATTCATCACCTGTGGACTTCCTACTGTGTTCCATCAAGAAGGACAAAGTTCTGATTATATTTTTCCACAAAATTAACTGTTTCATCCATGTTTTCAAATTTTTCTAGAGTTGGGCAATGACTCTCACAAAGGTTTTAACATGAATTGGGTTTTGGAGGCTATTTTCCCTCTTTTCATTTTTTTTTTTCTTTCAGTTTAGAAAATTTAGGTTAGCTAGTAATTTTTCCATTTTGTAGATATTTTAAAAGAACCAGCTTACAATTTTTTTTTACTACATCTAATTTTGTCCACTATTATCTAATTTATTAATTTCTGTTATTTAAAAATGCTTTCCACTTGCTTTATTTACTTGTAATATTTTGTTTTTTTTTCTAGCGTTAATATTTAGAGTTGAATTTATTTTTAGTTTTCATTTATTATTGATATTGTGTATATTCATATTTTGTGATATTACAGATAGACTTCTGATATGAATTTAGTTGTTGAGTGATTCACATGATTTTGGATTTCTGCTTCTCACTGTTCATGTAGGATTTCTATGTTAATATTCTAAGGTCACAAAACATCAGTACTATTTTGAAATCTTATTGTGATATAAAATTTTCAAACAGATAATTTTATTAATGAAAAAGGCAAAAGCCATACCTCTCTACAGCAATGCCTAAATGCTCACTGGCCTCTTGGTCTATTATAAATCTTTTCCAGATATGTGAGTCTTAAATGAATAAAGCAAAAATCTTTGTCAAAATAGATAAGCAATGTTTTTGTTTCTGCTATGTTTTCCCCTCATGTATGATTTTTAGATGACAATATCTAGTCCTTCTATATTGCTTAACACACAGTTTTACAGGAAAAACTGTATATAAGTTAGTGTTTGTATGGAAGAATAATTTATGAAACTCTAAGTGCTTCTTACACTCATTGTCTTCTAATGAGCCTAAAGCAAGTCTGTCTGTTCAGGTTTACAGTTTTTGTTGCATAAGGTTTCCATGTTGATGACAACTAATTAGGTGAATAATCATCTGATCTAAGACTTTACCAATTACAGGGCTCTCAGACTTCCCTGGTGGCTCAGAGGATAAAGCGTCTGCCCGTAATGCAGGAGACCCAGGTTTGATCCCTGGGTTGGGAAGATCCCCTGGAGAAGGAAATGGCAACCCACTCCAGTATTCTTGCCTGGAGAATTCCATGGACAGAGGAGCCTGAGCGGGCTACAGTCCACGGGGTTGCAAAGAGTTGGACACGACTGAGTGACTTGACTTCACTTCATGTTTTCTTATGTGTTTTTGTGAATGCCCTCTTCATGTATATCTGCCCATTCCCATCCATCCTATGGAGTCAGGCCATGAGAACATGATCTTATATCACCATGAATGCCATGTTCATTTAAGACTATCTGAGAGTAGGTTAGTGTTTGTCATCTCAATTGAGTGCAGATTAAGTGCAGGAAGTCTGTCTTGCTAGCACTTTGTGGTCTTCTCCAACCAAGAGTTGTGGGAAAGATAATTACTTTGCTTTTGGAAAAAGAGGAGAAATTCATCTTCTGCAGCCATAAGAAAAATAGTTTTTCAGGTACTAATGGCCAGCCATTACTCCAAGACAGAGTAACTGTGAAAAATCTTCAAAGGAAAGTCTAGAAAATTAACCAAGATGGAAGAGTAGAAAAACACTGGACTCACCTCTTCTCATGAACACATCACAACCACAACTATCAGTAAAAAAGACTGGCACAGAAAAGATCTTCTACAACTAAAAACATGAAGAAGGAATGACAATGAGACAAGTAAGAGAGGAAGAACTGCAATATAGTCAACTCTCACACCTCCACAAGAGTGGAAGGTCTGAGTCCCATATTGGGCTCCCAGCTCAGGGGTCCTGCACTGGGAAGATGAGCCCCCTGAAGGCCAGTGGGGCTGACATTCAGGAGCACCACAGAACCGGGGCAAATTTTACTCTTAAAGACACACACAAAATCTCACATATTCTGGGATGCAAGGCCAAAGCAGTAATGGATAGGAGCCTGGGCCAAATTTATCTGCTGGTCTTGGAGAGTTTCCCGGAGAGGCAAGGTGTGGAAATAGAGTATATAAACAGTAGTGGCAGACATCTTTGGGAGCTCCTTCTATCATGTGGACAGTGGTGCTGGTGGGCACCACTGCAGAATCCTCCTTCTAGGTCATTAGTACCAAGACCTGGCCCCAACCAATAACTGTAGGTGCCAGTGGTGGGATACCTCTAAGACTAAGCAATTTACTGGGTGAGGACACAGCTCCACTCATCAGCTGACAGGCTTCCTAAAGACTGCCTGAGTCCATGGCCCCTCTGGACACAGCTTTAGGTACAGCTGTGCCCACCAGAGGGCCAAGACACATCTCCACTCATCAGGAGATAGGCAGCAGCCTGGTCCTCCAGAAAGCCTGCACTAGTTTCTAGAACAGCCTTACTAACTGTATCTGGGGGGAAGCAAGATACAAGAAAATCACAATACTGCAATCTGCTGACCTATCTTACCCACAGCAGGCCAGACCATACTCTGGGATCAGCTGGACCTTGTCCCTGCCCAATAGTAGGCCAACACAAGCAACTGGGGCTATGAACACAAGAATAAAAACTGAAAAAACCAGAAACATGTGGAGGCTAAACAGTGTAACACTAAATAACCAACTGATAAATAAATAAATTAAAGTAGAAACAAAAATACCTAGGGATAAATACAAATACAAAGATCCAAAACCTATGGGACACAGCAAAAGCAGTTCTAAAGGAAGTTGAGAATGATACAACTTTATCTCAGAAAACAAGAAAAATTTCAAATAACCTAAATTTATACCTAAAGGAACTAGAGAAAGAAGAACAAACAGAACTCAAAGTTAAAAAAAGGAAAGAAATCATTAAGTTCAAAGCAGAAATTAATTAGACACTAAAAAAAACACAATAAAAAGATCAATGAAACTAAAAGCTGGTTCTTTGAAAAAATAAACAATATTGGTAAACCTTTAGCCAGACTCATCAAGAAAAAAAGTAACAGGGCCCAAATCAATAAAATCATATACCAAAAAAAAAAAAAAAGTTACAGTGGGTACCATAGAAATATGAAGGTTCATAAGAGACTACTATGGATAACTATGTGCCAATAAAATGGACAACCTAGAAGAAATGAATAAATTCTTAGAAAGGTATAATATCCAAAACTGAACCAGGATGAAATAGACAGTATGAACAGAACATAATGAAACTATATCAGTAATTTTAAAATGCCCAGCAAAAAAAAAGGATAATTTCATAATTCTGTCATATTCAGATTTTAAAACTTACATGGTCTGCTTACATTACTGAAGACAACATAGTGCCAGGGGCTGGTCCTTCCAGAGCTTCTACCTGGGTTCACGAGCTATGTCAGGCTCTCTCACAAGACATGTGTGCCTTTCCTCTCACAGGGCAGCATATCAGATAGAAATTGAATGGGTCTCCAGAGACACTTAGCCACCTTTCAAGGAGAGCTCTTTTCATTCTTCTAAAATTAGAAAAATAAAGTGATGTTGTTTCTCAGTAGTACCGCATATAGAAGTCAGAAATGAAATTCTGATTTTTAACTTCAACTCCTGGATTGATTTTACTATCAAAGAAATGTCAGAATCACTCATCTGAAAAATGTATGAACTACATGGAACAAAAACTTTGTATAGAGGAGTATTGGAAATGTTTTAGGACGAGGAAAGGGATACATGGGCTTATGGATTTTGACTTTTCTTCTAAGAGCCATAGGAAGCTATTTAAGGGTTAAAGTGGAGCTGAGCCAAGGGTGTGAGAGCAGTAGTTTGGCTGATCTCAGTAGTCTGGCTCTTTGTATAGATGATGTTGGCCCCACTATGGGGAACAGTATAAGATACAATGGTTTTAAAAAAATACACATAGAGCATTAAAGATTATGTCAGTATTTCAGATATGAGATGGAGTTTTCTTGAATTTGGAGAGAAGTGGATGATTTCAACAGACATTGAAGAGATACAGGCTGTGGGTTTGATGATGGCATTGACTTGGCTTTGAAGACAACGCTGAGGTTTGTTTCTTTACCAGTGGGGCAGGTAGTAATGCCACTAACTGAGAATGAGAATCCTGGATGAGGTCCATGTTTACTGATAGGATACTAAACTTGGATTTGGACATGTTGAGTTTGTTGAGTCTTTGAGATATTTGATGAAATTATCAGGTTATTGGAATGTGGCTACACCAATAGTAATTAGTATGTCCTAAAAATGACTCTGAAAGAGATGGGAATACCAGACCACCTGACATGCCTCTTGAGAAACCTGTATGCAGGTCAGGAAGCAACCGTTAGAACTGGACATGGAACAACAGACTGGTTCCAAGTAGGAAAAGGAGTACATCAAGGCTGTATATTGTCGCCCTGATTATTTAACTTACATGCAGAGTACATCATGAGAAACGCTGGGCTGGAAGAAGCACAAGCTGGAGTCAAGATTGCCGGGAGAAATATCAATAACCTCAGATATGCAGATGACACCACCCTTATGGCAGAAAGTGAAGAGGAACTAAAAAGCCTCTTGATAAAAGTGAAAGAGGAGAGTGAAAATGTTGGCTTAAAGCTCAACATTCAGAAAATGAAGATCATGGCATCTGGTCCCATCATTTCATGGCAAATAGATGGGGAAACAGTGGAAACAGTATCAGACTTTATTTTGGGGTGCTCCAAAATCACTGCAGATGGTGATTGCAGCCATGAAATTAAAAGATGCTTACTCCTTGGAAGGAAAGTTATGACCAACCTAGACAGCATATTAAAAAGCAGAGATATTACTTTGCCAACAAAGGTCCGTTTGTGTTGGTAGTCAAGACTATGGTCAAGGCTATGGTTTTCCCAGTGGTCATGTATGGATGTGAAAGTTGGACTGTGAAGAAAGCTGAGCGCCGAAGAATTGATGCTTTTGAACTGTGGTGTTGGAGAAGACTCTTGAGAGTCCCTTGGACTGCAAGGAGATCCAACCAGTCCATCCTAAAGGAGAGCAGTCCTGGGTGTTCATTGGAAGGACTGATGCTGAAGCTGAAACTCCAATACTTTGGCCACTTCATGCGAAGAGTTGACTCCTTGGAAAAGACTCTGATGCTGGGAGGGATTGGGGGCAGGAGGAGAAGAGGACAGAGGATGAGATGGCTGGATGGCATCACCAACTTGATGGACTGAGTTTGAGTGAACTCAAACAGTTGGTGGTGGACAGGGAGGCCTGGCGTGCTGTGATTCACGGGATCGCGAAGAGTTGGACATGACTGAGTGACTGAACTGAACTGAAAAATGACTCAGAAGCAATTAGCTGCCTACACAGTAAACTCTAATGACACAAAGTGTGACTCTAATTGTTACACTTGGGTATGTCTGGGGTGATTTGCTCATGGATTAGTTCATAATGCCCAGCAGAATGACTTTGCCTTCATCCTACAGGGAATCCACTGGTAACTTTCACTGAGGGAATTCCAAGATTCTTTTTGCTTTGTCAGGAATAGATTTGAAAGAGTACAAATAAATATGTTCGTGCAAGTAAGGCTTCCAAGGAGAATCTTTGCACAAGTGAACACGGTTTCATTCTGTACCTTCTACTTGCCTTCTTTAAGAAGAGATGAAGCCATGCATGTGAGAACGTGTGCTCAGTCGCATCCGACTCTTTGTGAGCCCACGGACTGTAGCTCACCAGATTTCTCTGTCCAGGAAATTTTAACTTGGTATCTGAAATATATTTTTCCATGCTAAGTCGCTTTAGTCATGTCCTACTCTTTGCAAGGCTATGGACTGTAGCCTACCAGGCTTTTCTGTCCTTGGGATTCTCCAGGCAAGAATACTGGAATGGGTAGCCATTTCCTTCTCCAGGGATCAAACCTGTATCTCCTGTGTCTCCTGCATTGGCAGACAGATTCTTTACCAATGTGACACCGGGGAAGCCCACATGTGAGAACAGTGGTGGCTTAATCAATTTGGCATTCATAAAGGTGACTCTGGCCCTAACATAAAGTATGGTAGAGGGAAATATACATTTTAAAATTTTCTTTGAAAAATCACCATTTTTTCTTCAAGAAAACCATCATTTTCTCATTCTCCCCAAGTCTTACAGAAACTGAATGAGGACACCAGGATCTGCCTAATTTTAATTATTTGTAGTTTTCAATCTGTCTATCTGATAAATAAACATCCAGGTAAGTGATCAAAATCCTGGCAATCCTATGAGATTTTCTATTTCTCTTCAGGGCAAATAATTCCATATCCCTGTAATAAATACTAGATGTTCTACTGTTGAGAAAATAAGCTTAACAAGATTTATTTTTAACAGTAAATTTGAAGAAATTGAAGAATAAAACAAATGGGGAAATAATTATAATGTTTTAGATATTATATCAAAGCTTCAGATATTACTTCATAATCTGTAGAAAATTTTCTACTCAGGGTATGAACAACTAAATGATACTGTTCAAACTTGTTAATAGTTATTCATGGAATCATGATAAGATAAAATCACCAATTGTATCTTTATTAGGCTCTTTAATTCCACATGTATGAGGATTACCTATCTATCCATTCATCGATCTATCATCTATATCTTAAGGTGAAAGATCCAAATTTCTTAATAACGTTTGACCTAATTATGAAATTTGGAAATATCAATTATAGATTGAGAGTTGACAAGAAAGATAGATAGGGTTAGTCAGAACAAAATGTCCACTTTGGAAATGAATCAATCTGAATCTGTACTCATTGTCCATACGGCCAGTTTTCAGTGGCGATATATCATTCAGTCTTCTTGCTATTTGTATTGTTTCCATGTCTCTTTGCAGGTATATACTTTAAAATATATAGTCTTTAAACTAATATTTGTTCATGTAAGTGAAGATTGAAAATAACTAAGATCTATCTTAAGATTAAACTAATACAATTTTGGTAAATAGGTAAATTTTTGTATATATCTTAATCAACAAAAATATGTATATAAATTGTGTTATTTATTTTATTTTCACACTAAATTATAGGTGGATTTTCCCCTTGTAGGTAATCTAAGAATCTCTATGTTCACTTCCAAATATCTTAGTATCTCTTTTTTTGGATTTACTTTTAGGAAAAATTTATATGTCACAGAAGAAAGTATAGTTATTTAAAGATCATGTCAAATATTTCGTTTGCACTATTGACAAAAAAATAAAATACTTATCAATATATCAAAAAAGAAAAGTACTTAGTTATAAAAACAAACAAGAAACTTACTGTACTTTATACCTAACTTTATTCATTTAGAAAATATTCTTTGAGTATTACAAAAGAGAGAGAGAGAGAGAGAAATCACTCTCAATGGTTGAAGTCACATATCACTGAAAATATTGAAAAGTGTATCTACATAATCCAAAACAATTACTGAGCTGAAGATATATTTTTACAAATGTCCCGATTAAAGTATACATAAACAAGGAAGATGCATTAAAAAAAAATAAAATACGACTATTTTCAAGGTCTTTTGTGACTATGTTCTTCACCTACTCTTTTCACTGCAGTGATAGTCTGAATGGATATGATGGAGGCAAACAAGACTCTGGTGACGGAGTTTGTTCTCAGGACTCACAGATCTCCCAGGGCTGCAGGTCCCCCTGTTCCTGGTGTTCCTGGTCATCTACCTCACCACCATGGCGGGCAACCTTGGACTGATTTTTCTTATCTGGAAGGACCCCCATCTTCACACCCCCATGTATTCATTCCTGGGCAGTTTAGCCTTTGCAGATTCTTGTTCTTTCTCTTCTGTGACTCCCAAGATGCTAATTAATTTCTTATCTGTGAATCACACTATGTCCCTGGTTGAGTGCATCTCCCAATTTTATATTTTTGCTTCCAGTGCAAACACAGAATGTTTCCTCCTGGTAGTGATGGCCTATGACCGCTATGTAGCCATATGCAATCCCTTGCTTTACCCAGTGGTGATGTATAATATCTTCTGCACCCAGTTAATAGGTATTTCATATATTATTGGGTTTCTTCATCCCATGATGCATGTGGGTTTGTTATTTAGATTAACTTTCTGCAAGTCCAATGTAATACATTATTTCTACTGTGAAATTTTACAACTATTTAAGATTTCTTGTACTGACCCTAGAGTTAATATGCTCCTGATCTTTGTATTTTCAGTCTTTATACAATCTTTCACTTTTATGAGTATCATTATCTCTTACTCCCATGTTCTCTTTGCCATCCTGAGAAAGAAGTCTGAAAAGGGCAGGAGCAAAGCCTTCTCCACCTGCAGTGCCCACTTGCTGTCTGTTTCCTTGTTCTATGGCACTCTCTTCTTCATGTATGTGCGTCCTGGGTCTGGATCAGCTGAAAATCAGGATAAACTATATTCTTTATTCTATACAATCATAATTCCTCTGCTAAATCCTTTTATATACAGTCTGAGGAACAAAGAGGTTATAGGTGCCTTGAAGAGAATAATAAATAAATAAACATATTTTAAAGCAAAATTCGAACAGTTCTTTTCAAACTTTGCAAAATCAAGAAGTCTACAGTTAAGCAAATTGGCCTTGGCTTTATCATTTAAACAGAGGGTAATGTCTAGGGCAGTGTCTAAATACTGTATGATGAAAGTCATCTTCAATGGCAAGAGGTGTTCATATCACAGAAAACTGAATTTTTAATGAAGAATTAAATCCTTTACATTTGAAATCCTTTACATTTGAATCAGTTCTAATGAGGTGGATGAAACTGGAACCTATTATACAGAGTGAAGTAATCCAGAAAGAAAAACACCAATACAATACACTAATGCATATATATGGAATTTAGAAAGATGGTAATGATAACCCTATATGCGAGACAGCAAAAGAAACACAGATGTATAGAACAGTTTTTTGGACTCTGTGGAGAGGGTGAGGGTGGGGAGATATGGGAGAATGGCATTGAATCACCAGTCCAGGTTTGATGGATGATACAGGATGCTTGGGGTGGGTGCACTGGGATGACCCAGAGGGATGGGATGGGGAGGGCGGTGGGAGGGGAGTTCAGGATGGGGAACACGTGTACACCTGTGGTGGATTCATGTCAATGTATGGCAAAACCAATATTTTACAAAACCAATTACTTTACAATACTGTAATCTGCCTCCAATTTAAAAAAAAATTTATATTAAAAAAATAAAACCAAGGATTTAAGGCTTGCAGTGTTTCACTCTGTAAATTCCATCTAAATTAGATACAGTAGTTTTACTGTGTCAGACATTTGCATGTTTCTTTGTTTTAGACTGGAGTGAGTGAGTGAAACTAATTCTCTAAGCTTGAATATCAAAATTCTGGCTGTTTCTCAACTGTTCAGAGACTCAGATGAAATCACTTCTTGTAGGAGATTGTCCCTGAAGAGGAAAATTTCTTTGAATGAAGAAAAGGTTTAAAAAGCACAGAATACAAGAGATTGGTGCATTTTACTGGAGAATAATTGAAGTTGGGATAAAATTAAAAATGGACTATTGAATTTGGTGCAAATATATGCAGGTACATAGTGCATTTTACTGGGAAATTATAGGCAATAGTGATATTCAAGAATTTTCAGATATTAAAAGATTTCAGAATATATTTCCTCAGATATTAGTAGTCTTCTGTTTAATAAAGTATAAACATAAATTCATATAATTTTCATACTTCTTATACTCTTGCATGTTTACTATTTAAGTAAAAATATATGATGCAATTACATGATGTAACATTTCTTAACTTGTGTAAGTGCCACCCTGGAATGAGTCTCATTTCCAAAATGATTGTAAAAACCTGTAATATAATATTTATTGTTCTTTCATTGATTGCTCTGTATGGAATGTGTAGTGACTTTCTCTATGGGCCATATTCTAAATTTAAAGGTTTTCTAAAGTAGTAAATGTAAAATTTCTTTGCACTTATAATATTGTTGCTAGCTAACCACTGCTGTTGCAAAATCCTCAGGTAATGACCTGGTGTTGCTGATCAATAAGGAAGAATTAAGAGGAAGAAATATGTAGACAGAAAATCTGATGTGTGGATACAGCAGGTATGCAGGGTAGGAGGATGCAAGGCTGAGAACTGAAGCCAGTGATGCAGCTCCTCTGCCCTGTCTTAGACTATCTTCAGTCTTTCACAGGGCACTGAGAATAAGTGAGCTTAAAATGATTATGTGAATGTAGTCAGCTATCTAAACAGGCAGTGACAAGAAGAATGAACACTGAAGGCAAATGAATTAGAAAGTGCTACAAATCAAATCAGTACTGGGAGAAAATGATCCTTGTCATATAAATGGAAAAACTTATTGGGGGCATCTCTGGTGCTGATAGAGATTGAAGTTTCTAACCCATCCATGCTTCTGCAAGGGGTCCTATCCTCTCTTCAACCAGTTGGGGGAAAGGGTTTAGATTTGTGAAAAAGGACACGATTACTACTATTTCAAAGCACAAGTGCTGTGAAGCCATGTAATATCCAAACTCATCAGGAAACTCTCACATATTGAAGTATTTAATCTTTGAGAGTATTTTTGGACAGAACTGACCACTGGAGGGAGTCTTGGCAAGTTTAGTTTCACTCATTCTAAAATATAGCTCATCAAGCCATTTCCTAGGAACAAAGGAAATTTCAGTTTCTGAAGTTAAATAACCTGTAGTGGATAACACTGAAAGTATAGTAACCACAAGAAGACTGTGTTCCTGGCAAATAGTCCCAGATTTCGGGGTAAAAGAAGATATACAACTTTCTAGAGAGACTGGATTACTAACAAAGGAAAGATAAGTATAGTAATATTTGATGTCTCATTTTTTGAACTGAAAATAGAGACAATGGAACAACATTTATAAATTACTGAGAGAAAAATAATGGGTTCATGAATAGTGTTGTGCAGAGGGATTGTGAGTGATCATGCAAACTGTGTGCACTCCTTAACTCAGGAGTGCCGGGGTCCTGCCCCGGTGGATCCAGGGAATTTGAAGCGGGGACGGCATTGGCGTGAGAAAAAATTATTTGTTTATTAATATAAGATTAGATTAAGAAACAATAGTATAGTAGGAAAATTAAGTAGAGAAAGAGGGCTGAATAACTTGAATTATGTGGAAGACCAATAAAGTTCCACACAAGGAACTTGCACCATCCACGTTAGGCCACCGGCGTCCGTTGGAATATCGGAGAGTGCCCCACCTTGGGCTCTCTCTCTTACGGATCTTAGAAGCCGGGACAAGTAAGTAGACATGATGAGCCTCCCTGCTCCAGATGGGAATTCAGCCAGAGAAAGAAAAGAACGACATGGGGAAGCCCAGCATCGGTGCAAGACTCCAAAAACTATTTTTCAAAATCAGCTTATATACCCCAAGTTGTACATAAAGAAATAGAGTTATGCAGGGGCAGCAGTCCTGACCCTCATTGACACAAGGCTTTCTTTTTGCATACCCTCCCGTATACAAAAGGCCTCAGGTGGTTTACATTATCTTCTGGCCAAGAGGCTTGTTAACATTTTTATGGCTCTCTTCCTGGATAATTGTCCAGAAAACTCCTTTTCCCTAGAAGTGTCTTTTCTTTACTCTGCATCATCCTCAAAGTACAAAAAAGTTACATTCCTACAGAACAAAGGTGCAGTGGGTTATAACAAAGAAAGTACTTAACTCAAAGATCTAGTGTTGCTAATACCAGGTCTACTACTTGTTTTTCTATATACCAACTATATCTAAAAATAAAGGATATGAAAATTTGGCAGCAAGTATTGGCTCAACAAACGAAACTTTTAATCAGTCCTATTCTAATGATTTTGACTCCTCGGAAGCCTCAACATTTCTAGAATGTTTTAAGCTTCCTGTGCCTCCCTAAGTTGGGAGGCCTCAAACAATCACATGCGCAGCTGTACGAGTCCTGCAGGCAGGCTAGAAAGCCATCAGAGGGGTTTTTGGATTGAAACACTCGTATTATGCCCAGGAGATTTATTATCTAAAAGCTCTAATTTTTTCCAGAAAAAGGTGGTGGGGGGACAGTCCCCTGTTAATGACAGAAGAGTAGGTGGAAAGCATAACATAGTAAAGCAGGCAGATTCTGGTCTTGGGGGGTGGATGTTCGGGAATTTCCAGGGGGGAATCCCTGAAGACGAACACGTCCTTGCGTTTTGTCAGGCTTCCTTCCGCATGACCTTGTCACAGGTGGGATTCCTCACGCTGGCTCCCGACACAGGAGAACCATTCACAAAACAATATTGTGTTGCTGGCTGCCCTGCGTTTTAGACACCATAAGCAATGACACAATGGATAATGATGATATGATTGGGAACAGTATTTTAAGTAGTTAGATTTTGAAGACTATAAAGCAAATAACATTTCATTACTCTTTTAGGTGAATTGTGGCAAATATCAGAGGAGACTTTATTCCAATTAAGAGCCTGTGCTATGTGTTATGTAGTATAAACTGTATACCATGACTCACTTTGAAACACTGTTTTCTACTTGGCTTCTGTGGTTGCTCAGATGCTAAAGACTCCGCCTGCAATGTGGGAGACCTGGGTTTGATCTCTGGCTTGAGAGGATCCCCTGGAGAAAGGAATGGCAACCTACTCCAGTATTGCCTGAAGAATCCCATGGACAGAGAAGCCTGGCGGGCTACAGTCCATGTGGTCACAAAGAGTCGGAATTCACTGAATGACTAACATTGAAGTCTATAAGAGCAGTTATTGTCATTTCTTTTCTATTTGTAGACAAACCTCAATTTAAGGTTCTTGAGAATGCATTGCTTGAGGGATAGCCTGTCTCACTATAATAGCTAGCATTGACTGACTCATTCAATGTGAGTTACAGATCACACTGTCCATTGAATCGTATATATTTCCTGTCACAGACACTGTTGGTGCCTGCCCATGTCTTTTCTATACATCTTCATCTGAGGGCTTTGTATGATGACCAGAACCATTTTAACCCTCATTTAAGGGAAACTGTAAGAACTGGGAAATGACTACTATTCATAGAATCTCCCTTAGACCATTTATCAACCAATGACTGACAGGAGTCAGTGAACAAATACCTCAGACATTTGCCCTTTAGTTGATATAAATTTGACATTTATGCTCTATACTGGCTTATGGTGTTTCCAAAAAAAGATTAAGCTTGATTGCCCACAGTTGTAACCTGTTTGGTAAATTACTCTTTATCAGCTGCATTTCCTTTCCTATTTCACTTCATCACTTTCTTAGTCATCATATGCTGCTGCTGCTAAGTCACTTCAGTCATGTCCTACTCTGTGCGACCCCATTGACGGCAGCCCAGTAGGCTCCTCTGTCCCTGGGATTCTCCAGGCAAGAGTATTGGAGTGGGTTGCCATTGCCTTCTCCAATGCATGAAAGTGAAAAGTGAAAGTGAAGTCGCTCAGTCATGCCCGACTCTTAGCGACCCCATGGACTGCAGCCTACCAGGCTCCTCCGTCCATAGGATTTTCCAGGCAAGAGCACTGGGGTGGGTTGCCATTGCCTTCTCCAGTCATCAACTATTCACAGTTAAATTACTGCACTCAAATAATGTCTCAGTCTCTGAGATACAACCTAAGACACCCTGTACCCCTTCTATCTGTGGCCGAACACAAACCAGGTACCACTTTTACCCTAGGGTAGAACTGAATGTTTTATACACTGAATGTTTTATGCAGGAACTAGGCATACCTGTACTACCCTATTTCAATATGATGAAATTATTACTTCTACAGAAATCTCAATGGTTGTGGGTCCTCCCACTACTTTGAATATCCAGATGCCCCATCTATCCAGATGTTATCCAGATCTAAGCAGAATGTTAAAGCGAGTTTTTCTTTTACCTCATACCTTTAAGAGTCTGTGCCCTACCACACATATATACAATATACTCTACCAAGGTTGATGGTGAATGTCCATTTTAACTTGGTGTCTGAAATATGTGTGTGCATGCTAAGTTTTCAGTCATGTTCTACTCTTTGCAACCCCATGGACTGTAGCCCACCAGGCTCCTCTGTCCGTGGTTTTCTCCAGGCAAGAATACTGGTGTAGGATTCCATTTCCTCCTTCAAGTTAACTTCCCAACCCAGGGATCGAACCCACACCTCTTATGTTTCCTGCATTGGCAGGCGGGTTCTTTACTACTAGCACCACTTGGGAAGACCATCTGAAATAAACACTTTAGTTATTAAAAAGAATCTTAAATTATATAATTAAGGATATTTTATTTGTCCTTCAAGTACCATCTATTTCCAATTTTGCCATCAAGGTTTTGCATTTATTATGTCAGGAAATCTGGAAGACCCAGAGGCCCAGCAGTGGACACAGGACTGGAAAAGGTCAATCCTTATCCCAATTCCCAAGAAGGGTAGTAGTAAAGAATATGCTAACCATCAGACAATCACACTCATCTCCCATGCTTGTAAGGTCATGTTTAAAATCTTGCACGCTAGGCTTCAGAATTATGTGAACTAAGAACTTTCAGATGTCCAAGCTGGATTTAGAAAAGGAAGAGGAGCTAGAGATCAAATTGCCAACATTTGCTGGATTATAGAGAAAGCAAGGGAATTTCAGAAAAACATCTATCTCTGTTTCATCAACTACGCTAAAACCTTTGACTATATGGATCATGACAAACTGTGGAATGCTCTTAGAGAGATGGGAATACCAGACCATCTTACCTGTCTCCTGAGAAACCTGTGTGTGGGTCAGGATGCAACAGTTAGAACCCTGTATGGAAAAACTGATTGGTTCAAGATCGAGAAAGGAGTACGACAGGGCTGTCTGCTGTCACCTTCTTGGTTAACCTGTATGTTGAGCACATCATGAGAAATGCCAGGCTGGATGAGTAACAAGCTGAAATGAAGACAGGTGGGAGAATCAACAACCTCAGATATGTGGATGATACCACTCTAATGGCAGAGAGTTAAGAGGAACTAAAGGGCCCCTCTTGATGAGGGTGAAGGAGGAGAGTGAACGAGCCAGCTTAAGACAAGCATTGAAAAAGCTAAGATCATGGCATATAGTCCCATTACTGCATGGCAAATAAAAGGGGACAATGCGGAAATAGTGACAGATTTCCTCTTCTTGGATGCCAAAATCACTGTGGATGGTGACAGAAGCCATGAAATCAGATGACTGCTTCTTGGGAGGAAAGCAATGACAAACCTAGACAGTGTGTTGAAAAACAGAGACATTACCCTGCCAACAAAGGTCTGTGTATTCAAGACTATAGTCTTCCCAGTGGTCATGTATGGTTGTGAAAGCTGGACTGTAAAGAGGGCAGAATGCTGAAGAATTGATGCTTTCAAACTGTGGTCTTCTGGAGAAGACTCCTTAAAGTCCCTTGGGCAGCAAGGAGATGAAACCAGTCAATCTTAAGGGAGATCAACCATGAATATTCACTGGAAGGACTGATTCTGAAGCTGAAGCTCTAGTATTTTGGCTATCTGATGCAAACAGACAACTCATTGGAAAAGTCACTGATGCTGTGAAAGATTGAGGGCAGAAGGAGAAGGAGGCATCAGAGGATGAGATGGCTGGACAGCATCACCGATGCAACAAACATGAACCTGGGCAAACTCTGGGAGATGGTGAGGGACGGGGTGTGCTGCAGTCCATAAGGTCGCAAAGAGTCAGACATGACTGGGTGACTAAACAACACCATTTCCATTTTTACTGTCTTACATATGAATACCAGATTTCAGTTAGAACTTGTGAGACAAACAACAGCAAACCAAGAAAGAAACAAACCAATATCAAAATAGAGAACACTAAAAAGAACTAGTGTCAGATATGACTCAAAAGTTGGGATTATCAACCAGGAAATTTAAATGGCCATGATTACTATGTTAAAGTTTCTATGCTTGAAGAGATTTTAGAGAGAATTTAGAGAGAGAGAGAGAGCATTTTTTAAAAGTCAAGTGAAAGTGCTAGAAATATATATATTTTAAAACATGAGAACAAAGGTAAGTATATTTTTGGTGAGCTCATCAGTAAATAAGACATGGACAAATCTGTGAACTTGAATATACATCAATGAATATTATCAAAATTAAATATAAATAAGAACAGAGTAAAAAGAAAAAACAACCCAGGACATTCACATACTATGAAAGACCATCAAGTTATCTAATATGTGTGTAACTGGAAACTGAGAAGAAAAGAATAAGAGTGGAGCTGAAGAAATATTTGAAAACATAATTGCCAAGAATTTTTCAAAGATAGTGAAAGTCATCAAACCAAAGATTCAAGAAGCACACAGAACCTGAGACAGAATAACCAAAACAAACAGAAACCAAATCACAACAAAATAAAAATGCAAAACAACAATTATATTAAAGCAGCTAAAAACTAGAGATAAAAAGAAAATTTTGAAGGTAGCTAGAGGGGAAGAAAAAGTATATAGTCAGAAGATAACTGAGTATTGAGTGATATATTTCAAATTGTGAGGGGGAAGAGATCTGCCAACTCAGAATTTTACCTAACAAAAAATAACTTCCAAAAATGAATGTGGTTCCAGTCCCCAGTTTGGGGGAATTTCCTCTCTGCTGAGGGACATGCACCTGCTTTTGAGATCTGCCTCTTTCCTCACACAGATATAGGGGTGGGTTTAGATGATGACGGGCCAGGAAGCTTGGAGCTGGCGGTGGTGGGGGGGTTGACCCTTTTACCTGTCTGGGCCTCCAACACCCCTCTTCTATGTCTCCTTCAATACAAACCAGGAATGGGGCAGGGGAAGAGAGTGGCTGAAGTTTCTGGGTTCCTGGGTGCTCAGTGCTATGTGAGTTCTGCAGAGGAAAGGCATGGTGGGTCCTTTAGGGTGCAATGAAGTTGGAACCTCAAAGTCCTCATGTGGACTTCTCAGCCTGAGGGCTAGTCTGGGGCCAGGGTGAGAGTGACTCTGAAGGGGCCACCCCCAAGCCTTAGACTCTCTTCCTGGTGTAGCAAACAGGACAAGGTGAAGCTGAGGCAAAATCCAGAGGGGGTTCCTGGACATCAGAACTTTCTAGAAGCTCTGAAGCAGAAGAGGATCACCCTGTGGGAAGGTGTTTTAGGATCTACTGTCTTGAGACTTTGCAGCTCAGTGTCAGTATGTGTGTAGCTGTGTCCCCTGCTACAGAAGTAGGCGGGGGAAGCTGACAACAAGGAGGATCTTCAGGGGGAGGCAAAGAGGATTCCCTCCTGTAGCAGGCTCGACAGGGAGAGCAGATGAGCACTGGGAACTAAGTGGTTAACATTGACGAGCACGTGGTCTGAGTGTGACTGTGTACCTGCTATTGGAAGGAAAGTCAATCAAGCAGGAGATATGCCCAGTGAGATGCTGCTGAGTCCCATTTTACTGGGGCACCAGTGTGCTTCCCTGTGCACCAGAGCCCATTGCAGTAGCTTAGACTAGGGGCTCTCACTTCACTACTCCATACTCCTTGGTCACTTTGACCTTTGAGTGTGAAGTGCTCCCCTTTGTCCAGGTCACCACTCTGGTCTTTCCCATGCTTTCAAACTGAGGCAGGGAAAGAGGAAAGGCAGAGAAACGGAGGAAACAAGACCCTGGGATTTGTGCCGGGGCTTTTGGAGTTAAGTTTTTCAATCAATACATAGGAAACAGTAATTTGGGGACAGGAAGAATGGGGTCAGAGAGTTTTGAGGAAAATGGCTGGCAGGAGGGTAAAATTCACTGATACTCTTGATTTAAAACCCCATGCCAATCATTGCTTTGTTCTTAAACAAGGAAACCTGGGACACAATTAAAAAAAAAAATAGAATATAAAATAAAAACTTTTGTGACAAAAACTGAAAAAAAAATCATTATCTAAAGTCCTAGAGGAAAAGAAAACATTAAAAGAAGTTCTTTAGGCAGAAGGAGTATGATACCAAAGAGAATCTTGGTGGTACACAAACAAATATTACTGAAAATAGTTAAAACGTTCATATAAAAGGATCTTTCTTATTTTGGATTAATATAAGATGTAACTGAATCCCAAAAAAGAGTAGCAATATATCATACTTTTACAGATAAAATATATGACAATATAGCAAGAAGATTGGAGGGAGAATTTGCAAGTATATTCTTATTAGATTATTACCCTACAAATATGGTGGTATAATAGTATTTGAAGGTAGATGTGATTAAAGTAATATATTGTATATCCTAAGAGAATTACAAAAGTAGACAATGTATAAATAAGCCAAATAAAGATATAAAATGGAGTAATAAAGTGTCTATACTCCAAAAGCAGGCAAGGAAAGAACAGAAGAATAGAAGATAGAATAGAACAGAGAACAGAAGGATTGACTTGAACCTCCTGCGGCTCTCATGTTGGCAGGTGGATTCTCTACCACAAAGCCACCTGGGAAGCCTCTTAAGAATAAAAAGATAGCCTGGATATTTGTACACTTTTAAAAACTTTGGATTTTTCGTTAAAAGTTTTCAGAAAAAATCCAAGTACATATATTTTATATAAAACAGATAACCAGAAATAGCTAAATCATCTTCTGGGAATTTTTTGAGAGAAGTACCCAAATATTCTTTTAGACCTTCTAGGGAAAGATATATGTGCAGGGAAAAGACAGCAAAGTAAAATATATAGCTATCTGAGCTTTGGTCAAAATAAGACATTGTGGCTTACACTAGAGGTCCCGGGAATTTTTCTCCGTTAAGCTCAATGTGAATACTGATTTCCAGTACTTGAAGAGATGAAGTCAAAGGTGTGCAAAAGTTAACCCTTGGTGCACAAAGCTGGCCTGCATTGGCCAGACCAAAGCCTGGTGGCCAGTTTGGAAATGAGAGTGAAGTGGAGTTGGCCAAGTTTGGAAAGAAAATCCAGGGTGAGCTTATTTCTCTGGTGAGGAAGAAAAGATGACTAGACTGTTTCAAAGGGAGCATGCCCAAGGACTACTTAGCATTGCTATTAAAAAGAGAGAGAGACAAATCAGACTGTGGTAAATCAAAGTCCACAGTCTGAAGTTCAGTTCAGTTCAGTTCAGTTCAGTCACTCAGTCGTGTCCGACTCTTTGCGACCCCATGAATTGCAGCACGCCAGGCCTCCCTGTCCATCACCAACTCCTGGAGTTCACTCAGACTCATGTCCATTGAGTCTGTGATGCCATATAGCCAGCTCATCCTCTGTCATTCCCTTCTCCTCCCGCCCCCAATCCCTCCCAGCATCAGGGTCTTTTCCAATGAGTCAACTCTTCGCATGAGGTGGTCAAAGTACTGGAGTTTCAGCTTTAGCATCATTCCTTCCAAAGAAATCCCAGGGCTGATCTCCTTCAGAATGGACTGGTTGGACCTCCTTGCAGTCCAAGGGACTCTCAAGACTCTCCTCCAACACCACAGTTCAAACGCGTCAATTCTTCGGCACTCAGGCTTCTTCATAGTCCAACTCTCACATCCATACATGACCACAGGAAAAACCATAGCCTTGACTAGACGGACCTTAGTCGGCAAAGTAATATCTCTTCTTTTGAATATGCTATCTAGGTTGCTCGTGACTTTCCTTCCAAGGAGTAAGCGTCTTTTAATTTCATGGCTGCAATCACTATTTGCAGTGATTTTGGATCCCAAAAAATAAAGACTGACACTGTTTCCACTGTTTCCCCATCTATTTCCCATGAAGTGATGGGACCAGATGCAATGATCGTTTTCTGAATGTTGAGCTTTAAGCCAACATTTTCACTCTCCTCTTTCACTTTCATCAAGAGGCTTTTTAGCTCCTCTTCACTTTCTGCCATAAGGGTGGTATCATCTGCATATCTGAGGTTATTGATATTTCAGATACCCCTTATGCCCATCCTTGTGGTCCCATGAGAATCTTGTCATTTCATACATCACATTAACATCTCCTTACTTTGGGAGAAGGACAAAGGTAAATGAAAAGGGAATCAGAGTAGGAATTTAAACTCCTTTCTCTAGAGTTACTACTCCAAACATATTCAACAGGAACAGCAGGTTGCAAAACTGCATAATTTTCTTATCTGCAAACATGTAGATGCATGTATATTTGTATAATATATGATACACAAATTTTAAAGATTTATACTAAAATATTAGTAGTATATATTTTTGTGCTGTGGTGTGCTTAGTCGCTCAGGTCGTGTCCGACTCTTTGCAACCCCATGGCCTAGTAGCCCGCCAGGCTCCTCTGTCCTTGGGGATTCTCCAGGCAAGAATACTGAAGTGGGTTGCTCTGCCCTCCTCCAGGGCATTTTCCCAACCCAGGGATGGAACCCAGGTTTCCTGCATTGCAGGCAGACGCTTTACTGTCTGAGCCACCAGGGAAGCCCAGTATATATTTATAGATGATTATAAAATATTTTATTTTCCTATGTTTATAAATATTTTCAAATATTTCTGCAATGGACAGCTGTATTTGTGAAATAAAATAATTTCAGAGTGAGTGAATGAAAGATACTGAAAATGAGTCTGTCGTTGACCAAACTCTATTCAGTTTCCTTTGAGTTCTTTTTCAACCAGGCTTGATTTTTGAACTTTCATATTCATCCCTGAATTGTCCAGTTTTAGCAAGAATCCTGCTAAGTCAGTTTGACCAGTACTACCCCTACCCTTGATATCTGATCTTCCTTGATATATAGTTAGGTTCCTTATCCTCCACCATCCCCCAGATGATGTCTGATCACTCTAACCTGCCTTCAGCAATACTGTGAAATAGCTTCAGCCAAAATTCCCCTTATTCCTGATGTTTCCTCTTGGTAATTTTTCACCCACTGCCTCCCTCCCCACTCATTGGCTGTAAGTACTCCCTTGCTTGTGCTATATTCAGTGATGAGCTCAACATCTCTCCCTCATTGCAGGATCCCATTGAAGTGGTCCCTATACCTATTAAAATGTTGTTGTTGCCACTAAGTCATGTCCAACTCTTTGCAACCCTATGGACTATAGCCTGCTAGGCCCCTCTGTCCATGGGATTCCCCAGGCAAGAATACCAGAGTGGGTTGCCATTTCCTTCTCTAGAGCATCTTCCCAACCCAAGGATTGAACCTATGTCTCCTGCATTGGCAGGTGAATTCTTTATTGCTGAGCCACCCAGCCACCCACATATCTACTAAAATATTCTCCCCTTGAATAAGGTCTTCCTTATCAGCTTCAGCAAGTGTCATTAAATTATTTTTTCTTCATAGCATCCAGATTGGAGAAGAAGAAATAAATATATTTTAAACAGATGGTTTTTCTTTACTTCTTTGCCTTTCACTAGCAAAATTCTAAGAAAGCAGAATATGGATCAATGAGTCTATCAAACAATATGCCTTTTTTCCTCCTATATTGCCAGCCACATTTGAGTTTTTTTTAACCTTTTAAATATAAACCAAGATGTCACAAGTAAGTAAATTAAGGTTTATTATATAATATATAAATGTTCATGGATAATTCTCTCTGTTAATGCACAAAAAGAAACTCTGAACTTGTTACCACCTTGTTCAAACTCCTTCAATAGTCACTCTTTCAGTTGGGGGTAAAGAACAAAGTCCCTCACCTGCCCTCCAAGGTCACATGTTACCTACATGTACCAGCCTCTCTGACCCCACATGGCTCCTCCTCGCTTCTCTTTTTGCAAACCACATTTGCCATGTTGTGATTGTTCAATTATCTAGGCTCTTTGATAACCTGACAGTCCCTCCAATAATGAAGGCACTGTGGAAGGCACCTGTCTACAAGCAATAATCACCTTGCTACAGATGAATATTCCTAGGCCCCACACAAACTTACTGAAACAAAATCTTCATTTTAACAAGATTTCCAGGAGATTCACAGGCAATAAAGTTTGAAAAGTACTGTCTAGGTCTCCTCCCACTGTGGTCTTTTGTTTTGTTTTTCTTTTGCTTCTCCTCTGAACATTGCTTTGTAAGATTTCTCATCAAATTTCAGCTTAAAGCTAGAGGTTAGGTGTGATTCTGGAATGTGAGCTACTGTCAACACGAGAAGGACAACTTGGGGTTTGCCCCTTAATGGAATCTAGAACTTAGAATCATTAAAATCATGTCTGATTAGCTCAGACACCAGGATACTAAGCAGAGCATCAAAATTTATAGATAAATGGAAAATTTCATAAACATATCAGAAGTGTCACCTGTGGTGGAAGGTAATGGCATAAAGTATGATTTTTATTGTTAAAACTGGAGCTATCGACAATGATTGATGTTTATAATTGTAGGGCCTACAATACTCCATGGGACAACTGTATTTCTCATACATGTCCTTGTCCACCATATACAATAAACACTTAGCTTTGTCCTAAAGGAAATCTTTGGGTGGTATCAGGGGAATTTTAGTCCTTCATTCTTCCTTCTTCTGGCAAAAAACATACACCTGTGTAACTGGCTGACTGTTCTGTTCAGAGAAACTAATATAAACTACAATTTCTTGAGTTTGGGAAGTGAAGTCTTCAAAATGAATCAGTGTGCAAAGAATTGCTGTCTGTGTTATTGTCATTTCTGCGCTATTGTAGGTTTTTCTACTTTAGAAAGCCTAAAGTATTGCAAGGATATCCACAATTCCTCTTAAGTTATGGGTAAGAGAGAAATGATTTGTATAATAATAGCTATTCTTTGTATAAAAATTTAAAATACTGTTTAATTTATAATAATTTTAGATTGTGTTCAAAAGATGTCAAAATAGCCAAGTAGAGAAGAAAAACTTAGTGAATTAATTGTGTATTTTTGGACTAAAAGTTAGATATGTAAAATAGCTATAAGAATTGTTCCCTTTAAGTTAAATATTTTATTATTTTTTAACTATAAAGATTTTATAAGGTAAATTTTGGTGAGCCAGAAAGTTAAATAATTTAAAATTAGGTTTAATGTTTCAGGTCATATGTTTCTTATATAAGAAACCATTTTAATGATTCTGACAAAAAGAATCACTCTGATTAATTAAATGCTGATTAAAACATTTAAAGTAAATCACTTAAATATTAATTCCTCTATTCCTTCACCTACTTATGAGAATAATCTTAATACAAATGAAAAAAATATATTATATATATGTATGTTATGATATATACATCAGTTCAGTTCAGTTCAGTTGCTCAGTCGTGTCTGAGTCTTTGTGACCCCATGAATCACAGCACGCCAGGCCTCCCTGTCCATCACCAACTCCCGGAGTTCACTCAGATTCACATCCATTGAGTCAGTGATGCTATCCAGCCAGCTCATCCTCTGTCGTCCCCTTCTCCTGCCCCCAATCCCTCCCAGCATCAGAGTATTTTCCAATGAGTCAACTCTTCACATGAGGTGGCTAAAGTAATGGAGTTTCAGCTTTAGCATCATTCCTTCCAAAGAAATCCCAGGGCTGATCTCCTTCGGAATGGACTGGTTGGATCTCCTTGCAGTCCAAGGGACTCTCAAGAGTCTTCTCCAACACCACAGTTCAAAAGCATCCATTTTTTTGGCACTCAGCCTTCTTCACAGTTCAACTCTCATATGTAAATGTATGTTTTTACATATGAAAACATATGTAAAACATGTCTTCATATGAAAAATATAAGTAAATCATATATATATATGTATGTTATAAAATATATAGACAAAGTTTCTCCATTGTGTTTTCCAGTATTTATGAATTAATAAGTACTTGTGGGATGATTCAGTGGTAAAAAATCTGCCTGCAATGCAAGAGTCATGGGTTCAATCCCTGGGTAGGGAAGATCCCTTGAAGTAGAAAATGGCAACCCACTCCAGTATTCTTGCATGGAGAATTCCATGGACAGAGGAGCCTGGCGCACTGCAGTCCATGGGGTTGCAGAGTTGGACATGACTGTGAAGCTGAGCATGCATGCAAAGTACCCACACACATATTAAATTTTATAATTCTCAATTATTTATTGATTAGGATTGAACAAGGAAGGAAATTTCATATAAAAATCTACTTAACTGAAATTATTAATGATTGTTATTTATATCGTCTGTATTCAAGATCCAGTTTTTTGGCCGTTTTGGATTCCCTCTCAAAACTAAATATCCCACAATTGGTAGAGAGTTAAGTGCTCTCAAGTTAAATGAGCAGGATTTCTAGATAAGGTCAATTCTAATCACCCTAATAACAAAGAGAAAGCAATTTTAAATATGGAATTTTCTGACAGTACCAATATATTTATTATCAATACAAAATTTGTAAAATAAAATTTAAAATTGAAGTCTCCTTTTCATACACAGTCTATAGGAAAATAAACTGAATAAATAAAGGTTATCAGGACAGATAACCTCAGGGCACAACAGTTAAAACACTCACTCCTGAGTCTCTGAGCCTTTCTCTTTACAGCTTCCCCTCACTATCTGAAAGTTGAACATTCCTATGAAAACTTTTAAAAGCTGAAATGGCATAAACTGAAGAAGCTACTACCTTAGGACCCATCTTCCTAACAGATGCACAAAATAAATCAAGATAAAGTACAGATGTTCACAAACACAATTCAGAGCTATGATGACTTAATGTTGAAAAGATAGATATAGTTCCCTGAGGAAGGAGCTTGGTGGCGTCACTCTGGGTGCTGGGGGTATGTGTTGTCTCTATAATTGCTTGCTGCAAAAGAAATGCTGAGCACTGCTTTTGCCTTTTTATTGGTAATAGCAAAATCCCTCTTCAGATCTCACTCAGTTATTAATATAGTTCTTTCACACAAGAGAAGGGGCAGTAAAGCAAACTTTTGAATAGAGGGGCACACCTGTATTTCCTTTTTGGTCTTTCTTGGATACTGCCTCTCTCAGATACTTCCTTGTCAGCTCTTCCTTGGGTTATCTTTCCTATACTTATCCATCTATGCCTCTGATATTTTCCATCTATTACCACCTCTCTGCTGTTTTCCTTTCATCAATATATACTGCCTTCCCACTTTTCCTGTTTCTTTTCTCCTCTCAACTCCTTCTTCTCCCATGTTTTGAAAACTTTCATTAAAATGTTCTAGGAAAAAAGAAAACCCTGTAAGTGTCTAGGAGAAGTACAGAAATGCCAATGGTTCTCTACCTTTCTTGGGATACTCCATACCCTTCCACCCACTCATTTCTCATTCACTTCTTAACCATTGTCTGGCCTCAACTCAATCACAAAATGCAAGTGGCTCTCACTAAAACCACTAAAAATCCCTTAATTTTCACACTCAGTGAAACCTGATCATCCTTTGTCCTGTTAGACCATGTGTTTTGGCGTTTGACATGTCCTCCTGTCCTTCTTGTAGTTCTTTTTGAATATCTTTTCTCTCTTTAAGTTCACGACACTCAGCTTTCCAATTTCCTTCCTACTTTTTGGCTTAGAACTCTTTTCTGGTCTCTCCCAAGTCTTTCTCTGTTGTGAACTAGGACTCTTGGTTACCATAGAAAATGAGTTGATTGAATGGAAATGGCTCTAACATAGAAATGCAAGTGAGAACGGAGAAATTGTGTGAAAAAACAATCTGGAACAGAGGAAGGAAGCAAAGGAGCCAATCGACGGCCAAAATCATGTTCCAACACCAGCTCAATGAAACCTGATGTCACTACTGTTGAATTTGGAATGCCAGCTGACACAATGCCACGGCCATGGATGCAGGATGCATTTGCTGGAGTCTTGATATCACTGTCTTTGCAACCAATATTCTCTTTTGTTCCTGTACCTTTTCTCTTTATTTCCATATTCTAAATGGAGGTTTTGTGGATTTGGTTTGCAAAATCTAGATCAAATTCTCTCACTCTGTGTGCAACAGAAATGAAAAAGTCAGATTCTAGCTTTGTTGGCTTCTTTTTTAAAATTAATTTTTATTGGTATATAGTTGATTTACAATGTTGCGTTAGTTTCTGCTGTACAGCAAAGTGAATCGGTTATACATACGCATATACCTAGTCTTTTAAAATTCTTTTCCCATATAGATCATTATGGCCATCATCTTTTGGCTTCTTGAATGGGTCATACCTCTACTAGCCACCAAGACTATGTGGCAGAAAAAGCGATCAGATGTTGGCTAGCAAACATATGCTGTGTATCCACTGTTTAGCCTCTTTAATATAACTTCCTCAAGTTTCTTTCCATGTCCTTCTTTATGCACACTCTTCAATTGATAGGTTATTAGTAAATATGCCTTCAGCTACTCCCCAAACTCCTAAGACATTACTTATATTAAGGTATAGTAGACTCATATTACTAAGTACATCTCCTCTTAATGTTCAGAGGATGCTCGCTCCACAAACTGGCCTTTGCAGCTGAGATCTTGATTTCAATTTTTGATGATTATCTTGTCAGTCACTGCATACCTCCTCTCTCCTTCACTAACCCACCCCTTCATATCTAATGTCAACAGGTCCTAGTGACTGAACTTTGAATTCTTTTGCGTCTATCTCTTTGTCTCTCTCATAACTACCAAAGTTATATTGCCAATGGACTAGGCACTATACATGCATTTGAATCACTTGTGGAGCATTTTTTAAAGTACAGATTGTTAGAACTCCATATTGATCCACTGAATAAATTTCTACAGTAATATCTCACAATATATATCCTGCATTAAAAAGTTCCACAAACAATTCTGATGGATAATCTGGTTAGAAATCCCCTGGACAATAGCAACATCTCCTGAAGAGTATCCCTGACCCCAGCTTCTCCTCCATGACATCTATTTTCTGCACTAATGAAAAACTAGATTAAAATACTCTCCAGTGTCTCTCCCTGTCTTGAAAACTTTTGCTATGTACATATTACCTGAAGCAAAGTGTTCAAGATCCTTCACACAGTATTCAATTCATTTTATAATCTTGCTTCTTTTAAACATCTGTTCCCTTGACTGATAATCCATGTCCCAGAGTCAGCATTTCCCTACCACAGTCTATCAAGTCCCCACAAATTTAGCAAATGGTTAGAATGTCTCTTTTATGTAAATTTATTAATTTCAGCACATTATTTGAACTGAAATTATTGTACTGACTGGCAACTCTTCAGATCCCCCAAATAGTTTATTATAGTAATATTTTATGAAAGTAAAAGGACATTCTGGTAGAAGTATGATTTATTTTGACTCCACTTTCCAAGCTTTCAATTCATAAAACCCTAGTGAATGTTCTTTCTTCATTTTTTTGCATTTTATTTCAGGAGACTTCCAGTGAAGATATGGAAAAGGAAAATATAACATTGCTGACAGAGTTTGTCCTCACAGGACTTAAATATCAACCACAGTGGCAAATCCCCTTGTTCCTGGTATTCTTGGTGATATACCTCATCACCATTGTGGGGAACCTTGGACTTATTGCTCTCATCTGGAATGACTCTCAACTTCACATCCCCATGTACTTATTCCTTGGGAGTTTGGCACTTGTGGATACTTCCATATCATCCACAGTGACTCCCAAGATGCTGGTCAACTTCTTCATCAAAAGCAAGATGATCTCTCTCTCTGAATGCATGGTACAATTCTTTTCCTTTACAGTCAGTGCAACCACAGAATGCTTTCTCTTGGCAAGTATGGCATATGATCGCTATGTGGCCATATGCAACCCTTTACTTTATCCAGTGATTATGACGAATAGACTATGCATGCGACTGCTGGTCTCATCATTTGTAGGTGGTGTTCTTCATGCCTTTATTCATATAGGTTTTTTATTTAGATTAACCTTCTGCAGTTACAACACAATACATAACTTTTACTGTGATATTATGCCACTGTTCAAAATTTCTTGTACTGACCCTTTTATTAATATTCTGATGGTTTTTATTTTCTCTGGTTCAATACAGGTGTTCACCATTCTGACTGTGCTTATCTCTTATACACTAGTTCTCTTTACAATTTTAAAAAAGAAGTCTGATCAAGGTATAAGGAAGGCCTTCTCCACCTGTGGAGCCCACCTCCTCTCTGTCTCTTTATACTATGGGCCTCTTCTCTTCATGTATATTCGTCCTGGATCCACACAATCAGATGATCACGATATGATGGACTCTCTCTTTTACACTGTCATAATCCCTTTGTTAAATCCAATTATCTATAGCCTGAGAAATAAGAAAGTCATAGACTCACTGATGAAAATTTTAGAGAGGAATATTTAGGTCACATAATATCTGTTCTATTTCCACTAAAACAGTCATAAAACTGCAGATCAGATTTTGTTATGTGTTGACTAGTGTTCAAATTTTTGTAGTTATAACAGTCATTATTTTAATGACCTAACATGTTAGTTTCTAATAAATTCCTTAAAATGTCTATATCTTTTTCAAAAGCACAAGGGAATTTTAATTAAGTGTTCATATCCTACTAAAATAACTAAAGCAGAAAACACAGGAAAACATTTTACATGCTTGTATATTCTTCAGTGTGGTTTTATAAGTGAATTTATTAAGTATATTTTAAGCACTAAAATAGTGCTGTACCTCTGAAAATTACTTGAGCACGATGTCTTTGATACAATATAGCTGTATGAAAGTGAAAGTCAGTTGCTCAGTTGTGTCTGACTCTGCAACCCCAAGGAATGCAGCCTGTCAGGCTCCTCTGTCCATGAAATTCTCCAGGCAAGAACACTTCCCTTCCTCCCTTCTCAAGGGGATCTTCCCAACCCAGAGATCGAACCCAGTTTTCTATATTGTAGGTGTTCTTTACCATCTGAGCCACCAGGGAAGCCCAATATATACAATATACCTGTATAGCCTGGAGACACGTACCACATTTAACTCCACAGCAGAGGTGGGTTTGTGTTTGAGTGAACAGAGGCAAATCCCAGGAGTTCTGCTAGCCATCAAAAAGTCTTTTACTCCACTTTATTTGAAATATGTTGAATCTCACTTCTTGTGGGGACCAATTCACCAATTTCATCAATTCCAACCTAATCAGGAACACCCTCACAGAAACACCCCCAAATAATGTTTAAGTAGATATCTGGAGAGCCCATGGATTAGTTGACACATAAAATTAACAATTACAAGTTCACTTGCTGTCAACTTAGTGCCCATACACATATCTTAAAATTATATTCTATTTCTAAATAATGATAATAACAAGGAATAATTCCACCTAACAACTCTGCTGTACAACTCTGCTGTGTACAACTGAAAATGTATTACCTCTTCCCAAGAGTGGAGGTAAAATCCTTGAGTGAAGTTTACTATTCATTTTCTTTGATATTGGATAATACAGTGTCAAATTAACAACATTTAATTATGATAATGTAAAGTCAGTACATCTTATGTCTCATGATAAGAATGGAAAGAAAACAAACACAAGTGCTATACAGACAGAAATATATTCATATCAAACTAAGAAGGAAATCTCTTGGCAATTACAATCCTCATATCTATAACTGGACGTGTGATTGTTGTTGGTATTTTAACTAACTTCTTCTACTACCCATTCTGTGTTCTTTTTGCCTTCAGCAAGCACCTGACTCAGGTGGTCATTGTTCTTCACTTGGTAGAATGACCCAAATTTCTAAAGAGTCTGGACCATTAGAACTATTGTGTGGTTTGGCCTCAAAGTTTTTCATTGGCCATAATCATGGGAATAACAATGCTAAGAGATATCCTAGAGGGTGTTGTGTATTCCAGACATACTCTTTATTACCTTTTTGTGGAGGAGTCACCTCACCCAACATAGCAATTCACTTCTTTGTCTCATGATTCAAAGAAATGTAAAGTCAAAGGGACTGAGTGGTAGTCTACATTCAGATCAATGGAAGAATTGTTGTCTGTCTTGGTGGAAGCAGGCTGTCCCACTAGAAGGTTTTCCCTTCACCATTGTCCTTCCTGAATGTCACAGAGAGGAGCTGCGTGCAGCAGCTGTCTACTTTCTGATGGTGCCTGCATGCCATGCAGAACCATCTGTGTCAGGCCCCAGACTTCTTGGTCAACTAATTATAAGGACACAGGCCCCAGCTGGGACACAGAAGCCTTTGTGGCAGGATTGGAGGGCGATAGCATTGGAACCACTTCTTCAAGTAATTTATTTTTGCCTTCGGGGCCTTTCCTGCTTGATCAAGTATATGCTGTTTCTATCTGATGAAGGAATGCTTCTGTGCACACTGAAACTTATGGTTAGTGGGTCAGATAACATCCAATTTTTCAAAGGAAGCTGCAGTATCATAGCAAATTAGTGGTCCATGGTTAAACATTCTTTTTTTTTTGCCAAGGTTAACTATCAGGCCTACAGCTGTTTCTCTACAGTAGAGTAGTTATCCACAGAGGATGGCAGAACTTTGCTCAAAATTCTAAGGGCTTGTATTTAGATCTACATTCACAGGCTGAGTAAAGGCTCCAAGGAGCTGTCACTGCTGATTCAGTCTCCACAGGATCTGCTGGATATGGCCCGAGAGGCAGAGCACTGTGCGCAACAGCCTACGCACGGCACAAAGCCTTCTTTTGCTCCGAACTCCACTCAAACCTAGCAATTGGTAATGGGCTGAAATACACCAAAATAAGGATAATACTGCCTCCACAATTCACAGAGGCACATTCTGTGTTGCGCCTCTCTTTTTTAGCAAGGGCCAAATGTAACAACTTATCCTTAATCTTAGAAGCGTATTTTTTTTTTTTTGACAAGCTCTATATCACTGGACACCTACATATTTCACTGAAATAAAAGATCCCTGAACTGTTGTCATATTTATTTTCTACCCCCGTCCTGCAAGTGGCTTCCTAATAAATACTATTTCCTACTCACTAAGACCAATAAGCACAATGTCATCCAGGTAACAGACTAAAATGATATAATATTTATAAGTCATATGTTTGATAAAAGACTTGTATCCAGAATAGATGAAACAGTCCCAATACTCATAATAAAAACAAATAAAATCAACCTAAAATGGGTAAGATATTTGAACACTCCATCAAAAAAGTTATAGAGATGTCAAAGAAAGATGCAAAAAGACACTCTACAAAAATTAGCTACTAGGGAAATGCAAATGAAAGTACAACAAGCTATTACTTATCAAAATGACTAAAATTGAAAAAAAAAATCCATACTGGAAGCAGTAATACAGGTATTTGTCATCAAGGATAGACAACCAAATAGTTAGGAAGTAATTACCCAAAATTAAAGAGGACATCATACTTAAGGCAAGTGTTGGTTATGTTGAAGCTACCACTGCACATCACATTACCCACTCTATTTCTCTGTGCATTTTTCACATGATTCCTCTCTTCTATGATATTTTTCTCCTCTATTTTGGCTTTCAGCAGCAAAATTCTAAGGAAGCAGATCAATAAGTCTGTGATGCTTTTTGCTTCCCCCCATCTAGCCATCCAAGTCCCAAGTGGAGGTTAAGCATTTTCTTTTGTTACTCAGATAGCACATCAAATTATCAAAAATAAGAAAGTTAACTTTTGTTTATCTGAATGAATTACACTGAGAACTTTCTCTGCTAATGCAAAAAAGGAAAATCTGATGATCATACCACCATTTCAAAATCCCATAATAGTTTTCCTTTAAATTGGGATGTAGAACAAAGTCTCTGACTTGGCCTCCAAGTTTCTGTGTTACCCATAGAAGCTGGCCTCCCTGATCCCATTTGGCTCTTCATGCAACCCTCTTTTCAGCTACATTTACTGTGTTGTGCTTCTCTAATTATCTAGGCTCTCTGATAAACTGATGATAGTCCTTCCAATAGTGAGGGTCCTGTGGACTGCACCTGTCCATATCCATATGCTTCACCTGTTATAAATGAAGATGCTCAGGTCCTAGCCCTGATCTACTGAAACAGAATTTGCATTTTATCTAGACCTCCAGGAGACTCACAGGCATTAAAGTTTGAGAAGTACTGATACAGGTCACCTCTCATTGTGGTCTTTTGTTTTTCCTTTCCTCCTTCCCCAGACCTTTGCTTAAAAAGCTTTCTCACCATATTTCAGCTTAAAGTTGGGAGTTAAGCATGTGTCTGTAACATGAGCTACAGTTTGTTTGAGGAGAACAAATTCACTTGGGGTCATGTCTTGACAGGAATCTTAGATACTAAGACCATACTGATCAAAGCACTCAGAGAGTCAACATTTATTGACAAACCGGAGTTTGCATGCACATGTCAGAAGTGTCATCTGCGGTTGAAAGTGGACATAAAATGTAATTTCTATTGTTAAAACCAGAACAGTCTACTATGATTTCAGAGGCTGTGATGCCCCGTGGAACAACCTGGATTTCTCATACATGAACAAATCCACAATGTCCGGGAGAACAGTTTAGCTTTGGCCAAAAGTTAATCAATGGGTACTATCAGGGGAATTTTAGTCCTTCATTCCTTCTGCTTCTGGCAGAAGCACACAGTTGTACAACTGGTTAACTCATGTGTTCAAAACAAATTTATATAAAGTTATGTAAATAACATTTCCCTGAGCTTATATAATGAAGCTTCCAAAATGCAACAGTGTTCAAAGAACTGTCGCCTGTATTATTGTCATTGTAGCACTCTTAGAATATTTTCTACTTCAGAAAGCCTGAACCCTGAAAGGATCTCAGCAATTTCTAACAGATATAGGTAAGAGAGAGTGATTTTTCTAATATTCATTATTTTTTTATGGAAGGTTAAAATACTGTTAAGTCCATACCAGTTCTGTCCTTTATCGAGCCCATCTTTGCATGAAATGTTCCCTTGGTATCTCTAATTTTCTTGAAGAGATCTCTAGTCTTTCCCATTCTGTTGTATTCCTCTATTTCTTTGCATTGATCGCTGAGGAAGGCTTTCTTATTTCTCCTTGCTATTTTTTGGAACTCTGCATTCAGATGCTTATATCTTTCCTTTTCTCTTTTGCTTTTCGCTTCTCTTCTTTTCACGGCTATTTGTAAGGCCTTCCCAGACAGCCATTTTGCTTTTTTGCATTTCTTTTCCATGGGGATGGTCTTGATCCCTGTCTCCTGTACAATATCACGAACCTCATTCCATAGTTCATCAGGCACTCTATCTATCAGATCTAGTCTATTTCTCCCTTCCACTGTATAATCATAAGGGATTTGATTTAGGTCATTCCTGAATGGTCTAGTGGTTTTCCCTACTTTCTTCAGTTTAAGTCTGAATTTGGCAATAAGGAGTTCATGATCTGAGCCACAGTCAGCTCCTGATCTTGTTTTTGCTGACTGTATAGATTTTCTCCATCTTTGGAAGGAAAGATTTTAATCAATCTGATTTTGGTGTTGGCCATCTGGTGATGTTCATGTGTAGAGTCTTCTCTTGTGTTGTTGGAAGAGGGTGTTTGCTATGACCAGTGCATTCTCTTAGCAAAACTCTATTAACAGAAGCAAAAGATATTAAGAAGAGGTGACAAGAATACACAGAAGAACTGTACAAAAAAGATCTTCATGACCAAGATAATCATGATGGTATGATCACTCAACTAGAGCCAAACATCCTGGAATGTGAAGTCAAGTGGGCCTTAGAAAGCATCACTATGAACAAAGCTAGTGGAGATGATGGAATTCCAGTTGAGCTGTTTCAAATCCTGAAAGATGATGCTGTGAAAGTGCTGCACTCAATATGCCAGCAAATATGGAAAGCTCAGCATTGGCCACAGGACTGGGAAATGTCAATTTTCATTCCAATCCCAAAGAAAGGCAATGCCAAAGAATGCTCAAACTACCACACAATTGCACTCATCTCACATGCTAGTAAAGTAATGCTCAAAATTCTCCAAGCCATTCTTCAGCAATATGTAAACCGTGAATTTTCAGATGTTCAAGCTGGTTTTAGAAAAAGCAGAGGAACCAGAGATCAAATTGCCAACATCCAATGGATCATCAAAAAAGCAATAGAGTTCCAGAAAAACATCTATTTCTGCTTTATTGACTATGCCAAAGCCTTTGACTGTGTGGATCACAATAAACTGTGGAAAATTCTGAAAGAGATGGGAATACCAGACCACCTGACCTGCCTCTTGAGAAATCTGTATGCAGGTCAGGAAGCAACAGATAGAACTGGACATGGAATAACAAACTGGTTCCAAATAGGAAAAGGAGTACGTCAAGGCTGTATATTGTCACCCTGCTCATTTAACTTCTATGCAGAGTACATCATGAGAAACTCTGGGCTGGAAGAAGCACAAGCTGGAATCAAGATTGCCAGGAGAAATATCAATAACCTCAGATATGCAGAGGACACCACCCTTATGGCAGAAAGTGAAGAGGAACTAAAGAGCCTCTTGATGAAAGTGAAAGAGGAGAGTGAAAAAGTTGGCCTAAAGCTCAACATTCAGAAAACGAAGATCATGGCATCTGGTACCATCATTTCATGGCAAGTAGATGGGGAAACAGTGGAAACAGTGTCAGACTTTATTTTTTGGGGCTCAAAAATCACTGCAGATGGTGACTACAGCCATGAAATTAAGAGACACTTACTCCTTGGAAGGAAAGTCATGACCATCCTAGATAGCATATTGAAAAGCAGAGACATTACTTTGCCAACAAAGGTCCATCCAGTCAAGGCTATGGTTTTCCCAGTGGTCAGGTATGGATGTGAGAGTTGGACTGTGAAGAAAGCTGAGCACCGAAGAATTGATGCTTTTGAACTGTGGTGTTGGAGAAGACTCCAACCAGTCCCTTGGACTGCAAGGAGATCCAACCAGTCCATTCTAAAGGAGATCAGCCCTGGGATTTCTTTGGAGGGAATGGTGCTGAAGCTGAAACTGCAGTAATTTGGCCACCTCATGCAAAGAGTTGACTTATTGGGAAAGACTCTGATGCTGGGAGGGATTGGGGGCAGGAGGAGAAGGGGACGACAGAGGATGAGTTAGCTGGATGGCATCACTGACTCGATGGGTGTGAGTTTGAGTGAACTCTGGGAGTTGGTGATGGACAGGGAGGCCTGGTGTGCTGTGATTCATGGGTCGCAGAGTCAGGCACGACTGAGAGACTGAACTGAACTGAACTGAACGTTTGTTTATCTCAATGAATTACACTGACAACTTTCTCTGTTAATGCAAAGAAGGAAAATCTGATCATTGTACCACCATTTCAAAATCCCATAATAGTTTTCCTTTAAATTGGGAAATAGAACAAAGTCTCTGACCTGCTCTTCAGGGTCCTGTGTTACCCACATAAGCTGGCCTCCCTTATCCCATTTGGCTCCTCGTTGCATTCCTCTTTTCAGCTATAATAATTTTTACTTGATTTACAAAATGTCAAATTATCAGTTGAAAAATGGAAAAAACATAATGAATAATCTGTATATTTTATTTTTGAGAGTAAAATCTGGATGAGCAAAATAACTGTAAGAACATAATATACTCTTTAATTATCTGGTTAACATAATTATAATGACTCTATAGGACAAGTTTTGGTGAACTAGAACTTCAAACAAATGAGCAATAGTTTAAGGATTTAGGTCGTAATGTTTTCTGGATAAGAAATCTTTCTGATAATTGTGTTCAAAATATTTATTTGCTTTAATTACCCACATTTTCTGATTAAATTTTGTTAAATCACTTAAACAGTAATCTCTATTGTTTCACTCACTTCTGACAATAATTTTGTAATATATACCTGTATACACAGAGACAGAAAAATGCAGAATATATTTCTCCAGTGCTTTTCTCAGATTTATGACTTAATAAGTACCCACATATCAAATTGAGAATTTTTTTACTTTTAGTGATTTGGGATTGAGTGGAAGGACGTTTACTCGAAATAAATGTACACTTAACAACTCAATTGTTAGCACAGGATATTTATATTGCCTTTATTCAGTTCCAGTCTTTGCTCAATTTTATTTCACTAATAAAACCTGTGGAGAAGCAAATGCTGTGCATGTAAACCAGAAGGATTTCTAGAGAAAGTCAGCTCTAATCACAATAATAACAAAGTAAAAGCATCTTTTAAAAGTGAAAATAACTTTGAGGCAATGCTAATATATTTATAAATTAAAAGTAAAATTAGAATGAAAGTCTCTAATTCATACACAAATTCCGTAGGAAAATAAACTCAGAATTTTGAGTAAAAGAAAAAAGAAATGTTTCCCTGTGCGGACAATCTTTGTTGAAACCAGAGTTGATAGATATTTACCCCCTCAAACCACTGAGACTTTCCTCTTATCTTCAGCTCTTCTGTGATACTTCCTTTCTTCATTGCTTGTCTTTCCTACAATTACTATGTTCCTTAGTCTCTTCCTGTTTTTTGCTGTTCCTTGTTTTCATCCACTCAAATTTCTCATTCCACTTCTCTATCCACTCTCTTCTCAATTCCCTCCTCTCTCTTTTGAAAACTTGCATAATATTGTTCTATAAGGAAAAAATGCATCTGCCTGTGGGTGGTAAACAAATGTCAACTGTTGTCCACATCTTAAATACTTTATTTCATTCTCCTCGCTGCTCTGCCACTTGCTTCCCATTCCCTTCTCATTATTCTCTGATCTCAACTCTATCCTCAAATGGAGACTGCTCTCACTAAAAAACTCTTGATTCTCACACTCAGTGACTTCTGTTCACTCCTCATTCTCCCAGAGCAGTTATTTTACTTTAGACACCATACTTTCCTTTGCCCTTTTTGAGTATTTTCCTCTCTTTAAGTTCCCAACACTCAGCTTTCCAATTCCCACCTTCTCTGTTCACTCTGTTCAGTGTCCTTTTCTTCTCTTTCCTTTTCTTCTTCTGTGTGAGCCAGAGCTCTTGGTTGCAAGATGAAATGAGTTAACTGAATGAAAACTGGCTGAAATGCAGAAATGTTAGGGGAATTGGAGAAATCCACTGGAGAAATTGGCAAGATACAAAGAAAGAAGTCAGACGGACAACAGCCAAATACATGTCCCAGCTCTAGCTCAGCAAGATCACTTGTCATTGCTGCTGAACTTGAATTCCACAGCTCACTATCGGTGCCACTGCTGTGTGCACAGGATTCATGTTCTGGTTCCTCAGCTGATTATACACCCAAAGCAACCAAAATTCTCTTTGTCTCATGTTTAACCTCTGTCTCCCCTCTCCAAATCCCAAATCCAGGGTAAATGAGTCCCCCTCGCCCCCAGCTATACCAAGTCCCCTCCCTCTAGGTGCCATGGATGGGAAAGTTAGTTTCCAGAAACTTTGGCTTCTAGAAAGGATGAGAAAGGATGAGAGCTTTAGTCTGCCACCACAACTTATTTGGTAGAAAGGAGAATCAATGTCATCCATCCAATAAATGATGTATATTCATCTTTAATCTGTTTATATAACTTCAAGTTCATTCCTTCAATTTTTTACTTTATGCACACTGTTCAACGTATCAGCCATAGTAACTGCTTTCATTCACCTCAATGACATCCAAGTCATTATTTCTATTAAACACTTGTAGAATCACACTGCTAAGTTTATCTCACTCAGATGTTCAGAAGATGCCCCTTGAAAAAACTAGCTACTTCATCCGAGTCTTCAGTCTCAGGTTTTAATGAACTCCTAATCAGTCACAAAGAGACTCCCTTACTAACCACTCCTTCACATTTAATCTGTCACCAAGTCTCACTGATCCTATATTCTGATTTATTTTTAATAACTTTATTTATTTATTTATTTCTGGCTGTCCTGCTTCTTTGTTGATGCATGGGCTTTTCTCTAGTTGCAGAGAGCAGAGGCTCCTCTGTAGTTGCAGCGTGCGGGCTTCTCATTGAGGGGGCTTCAGTAGCTGTGGCACTTGGCCTCAGTAGCTGTAGTTCCCAGGCTCTAGAACACAGGCCCAACAGTGGTGGATCATGGGCTTAGTTACTTGGTCACACATGGTATCTTCCTGGCCCAGAGACTGAACCAAGGTCTTCTGCATTGGCAGTGGATTCTTTACCACTGAGACACCAGGGAAGCCCTGGTTTATTTTGATCTGTGTCTCTGTCAGATGTTCAAGCTGGATTTAGAAAAGGCAGAGGAACCAGAGATCAAATCGACAACACCCACTGGCTCATCAAAAAAGCAAGGGAGTTCCAGAAAAATATCTATTTCTGCTTTATTGACTATGCCAAAGCCTTTGATTGTGTGGGTCATAATAAACTGTGGAAAATTCTTCAAGAGATGGGAATACCAGACCACCTTCCTTGCCTCCTCAGAAATCTGTATGCAGGTCAAGAAGCAATGGTTAGAACTGGACATGGAACAACAGACTGGTTCCAAATCGAGAAAGGAGTGTGTTGATGCTGTATATTGTCACCCTGATTATTTAACTTATATGCAGAGTACATCATGAGAAATGCTGAACTGGATGAAGCACAAGCTGGAGTGCTTGTTCAAGATTACTGGGAGAAATATCAATAACCTCAGATATGCAGATGACAACATGCTTTTGGCAGAAAGCGAAGAAGAACTAAAGAGCCTCTTGATGAAAGTGAAAGAGGAGAGTGAAAAAGTTGGCTTAAAACTCAACATTCAGAAAATGAAGATAATGGCATCCAGTCCCATCACTCTTGACAAATAGATGGGGAAACAGTGGAAACAGTGACAGACTTTATTTTTTAGAGCCCCAAAATCACTGCAGATGGCAATTGCAACCATGAAATAAAAAAGGCACTTGCTCCTTGGAACAAAAGTTATGACCAATCGAGACTGCATATTAAAAAGCAGAGACATTATTTTGCCAACAAAAGTCTGTCTAGTCAGAGTTATGGTTTTTTCTAGTAGTCATGTATGGATATGAGAGTTGGACTGTAAAGAAGGCTGAACGCCAAAGAATTGGTGCTTTTGAACTGTGGTGTTGTACAAGACTCTTGAGAGCCACATGGACAACAAGGAGATCCAACCAGTTCATCCTAAGGGAAATCAGTCCTGAATATTCATTGGAAGGACTGATGCTGAAGCTGAAACTCCAATACTTTGGCCACATGATGTGAAAATTTGACTCCTTTGCAAAGACCCTGATGCTGGGAAAGATTGAGGGTGTGAGGAGAAGGGGACAACAGAGGATGAGATGGTTGGATGGTCTCACCGACTCAATGGACATGAGTTGAGTAAGCTCTGGGAGTTGGTGATGGACAGGGAGGCCTGGCATGCTGCAGTCCATTGGGTTGCAAAGAATCGGACACGACTGGGCAACTGAACTGAACTGAACTGACATCTCCGTCTTCTCCCTCATCACCCCAATCACGTCACACATGAACAAGAACTTCACATACTTTTAATCACTCCTGAAAAGTGCATGTTATTTGACCACATTCTTGATCTTTTGGATCAATTTCTAAAATAGTATCTCAGATAATATTCTACATAAAAAACTACCCCAAACATGTAATCTAGTTTGGGAATAACTGGACAAGAGTCATAGCTTACTAAAGAGTATTTATGACACAAGATTCTTCTTCCTACATTCTGTTTTCTACAACCAAATATTTAGTTTCAAAAATAACCATTGGTGACACACCACATCTTAAAAGTTTTCAGTGCTTGCCTAATGCTTGATGAATAAAATTGAAGATTATTCATATGATATTCAATTTACTTGATAACCTAGGCCTTTCTAACATTTTTAAAACCTGCATTCATCTCAAACACACAGAATTTCCATATCTCATTCAATAGTTTCCCCATAAATTTGTTCATGTTCAGAACTTCCTTTTTTTTAAATAGGTTTATTCTTGTACATATTTTGAACTGAAATAATCACATTTTCCAAATATAACAATTTTCCCCAATATTTTTCTCATATTAAAGTAAGAGCAAATAAAATCATATTCAGACTAGTTTATGGTTTTATTTATAACAGCCTAACTAAATGTTTTTTTTTAATCTTCTGATATATATTCTTTTCACATTTACTGCATTGTATTTCGAGGCCATCTATTAAGGATACAGAAATGAAAAAAGCAACATTACTGACAGAGTTTTTTCTCACAGGACTTAAGTATCAACCACAGTGGCAAATCTCCTTGTTCTTGTTTTTCTTGGTGATATACCTCATCACCATTGTGGGAAACCTTGGTCTGATTGTTCTCTTCTGCAATGACCCTCACCTTCATATTCTCATCTTAATCCTTGGAAAATTGGCATTTGTTGATGCCTGGATATCCTCCATAGTGACTCCAAAGATGCTGGTCAACTTCTGTGGCAAGAGCAAAATGATCTCTCTCACTGAATGCAAGTTACACATTTTTTTCCCTTGCAATCAGTGTAACCACAGAATGCTTTTTGCTGGCAACAATGGCATACGATTGCTATGTGACCATAGGCAAACCAGTGATACAATCCAGTGATTATGGCAGATAGACTGTGCATCTGGCTACTAGCTTTGTCATTTTTAGGTGACATTTCTCATGCCACACTTCATAACACTTTTTTTATTCAAATTAACCTTTTGTGATTCCATCATAGTATAGCACTTTTACTGTGATATTATACCATTGTTTAAGATGTCCTGTACTGACCCTTCCATTAATTTTCTGATAATATTTATTTTCTCTGGATCAATACAGGTGTTCACCTTTCTCATGTTCTTGTGTCTTATTCACTTGTTCTCTTCACAGTTTTAAAAAGAATTCTGTTGAAGGCCTGAGGAAGACCTTCTCCACCTGTGGCGCCCACCTGCTGTCTGTCTCTTTACATTATGTGCCTCTTTTCATGCATGTGTGCCGTGGATCTGCACAAGCAGATGATCAGGCTATGATGGGCTCTCTATTTTACCTTGTCATAATTCCTTTGTTAAATCCAATTATCTACAGCTTGAGAAATAAGAAAGCCATAGATTCACTGACAAAAATGTTAAAAAGAAATGAGTAGATATCATACTAATAAACGTTCTTTTTTCATTAAAACAACACAAAATATTACAGGTTAGATGTTGCGACATGCTGATTAGTGTTCAAAGTTTTTTACATTTATAATTGACCTATTATTTTAATGACTTAAGATGTTAGTGCCTAACAATACTTTAAAGCATTTGTTCATCTTATTCTAAAATATATAAGGTATTTAATCAATTGTTTATGTCATAGAAAAGTAATTAAAGTAGAAAACAAATGGAAATGTTTCATAATGTTCTTCAATGTGTGACTTTATAAATGCATTAAGTACTAAGCTAGTGGAGTTCCTCTGAATAGTTTGTCATGTATTTGATACTCACACAACTGTAGAGCCTCATATCACATGCAACTCCACAAGTAGGCAGGTTTGTGTTTGAATGAACAGAAGTATTCCCAGAATTCTGCCTGCCATCAAAAGGTATTACTTTCTAATTTATCTGACTGATCATTAATCTTTAGTAGGGATGAACTCCCATATCACATAAAGAAATAGAAATTAGAAAATAATGAGGAAAAATGGCATTAGAAGTAAGATATTAAGTCAGAGCTACAGTATAAAAGATGCCATTAGCTAGTGTGCTTTTTTAGAGAAAGGCAAAGAGGCAAGTTGTCTCTCACTGTCTGTGACACTTTCTAAGGACCTTTCTAGCTTTGTTTGTATTTGAAGGTCAATCTGAAACACTTCACTGATTTAGAAAACTAACAGATTACAATGATTTAAGTTGGGTAGGCATAGAAAAGAAGAAAAAAATGGAAAGAAAATGGTCAATTTTTCTAGAATTAAAAATAGGCAAAAGATTAAGATTTTAAGAACAGTAATATACTGTTAACAGTTAACAATAACAGTAGTTGTTATTGGAGTGTGTTATTGACAATGAGGAGCTTTAAATGTATATTTGTTGTTGTCATTGTTCAGGCGCTAAGTTGTGTCTTATCTTCGTGACCCCATGGACTGAAGCACACCAGGCTTCCCTGTCCTTCACTATCTTCTAGGCATGTTCTCTGAGTTGGTGATGCTACCTAATCATCTCATCCTCTGCTGCCCTCTTCTCCTTTTGCCTTCAATCTTTCCCAGCATCAGGGTCTTTCCCAATGAGTCAGGTCTTTGCATCAAGTGGCCAAAATACTGGAACTTCAGCTTCAGTATTAGTCCTTCCAATGAATATTCAGGATTGATTTCCTTTAGGATTGACTGGTTTGATCTCCATGCAGTCCAGGGGACTCTCAAGAGTCTTCTCCAGCACTACAATTCAAAGGCATCAATTCTTCGGCTCAGCTTCTTTATGGCCCACCTCTCACATCCAGACAGGACTACTGGAAAAACCATAGCTTTGGTTATACGGACCTTTGTCGGCAAAATGATGTCTCTGCTTTTAAATATGTTGTCTAGGTTTGTCATAGCTTTCCTTACAAGAAGCAAGCATCTTTTAATTTCACGGCTTCAGTAATCATGTGCAGTGATTTTGGAGCCTAAGAAAATAAAATCTGTCACTGCTTTTACTTCTTCCCTTCTATTTGCCATGAAGTGATTGCAATTATCTTAGTTTTCAGAATTTTGAGTTTTAAGCCAGCTTTTTCACTCTTCTCTTTTAGCCTCATCAAGAGGCTTTTCAGTCCCTTTTTAGTTTCTGCCATTAGAGTGGTATCATCTACATATCTGAGGTTGATATTTCTCCCAGCAATCTTGATCCCAGCTTGTGAGTCATCCAGTCTGGCATTACACATGATGTACTCTGGCTTCTCTGATGGCTCAGATGGTAAAGAAACTGCCTGCAATGCAGGACACCCAAGTTCTATCCCTGGGCTGGGAAGATCCCCTGGAGAAGGGGATGGCTACTGGCTCCAGTATTCATGTCTGGAGAATTCCATGGACAGAGGGGCCTGGTGGGCTACAGTCTGCAGGGTCGCAAAGAGCTGGACATGACTGAGCAATTAACACACACTCTGTGTATAGGTTAAATAAACAGGGTGACAATATATGGTCTCGTTGCACTCCTTTCCCAGTTGTGAACCAGTCAGTCGTTCCATGTAAGGTTCTAACCATTGCTTTTTGACATGCATACAGGTTTCTCAGAAGACAGGTAAGGTGGTCTGGTATTCCCATGTCTTTAAGAATTTTCCACAGTTTGTTGTGATTCACACAGTCAAAGCCTTTCATGTAGTCAATGAAGCAGAAGTAGATGTTTTTCTGAAATTCCTTGCTTTCTCTATGATCCAATGAATGTCAAAGATAAAACAACTTTGAGATGATACAAGGTTATATAGTTCAGTGGGTGGATGGGAAGGACATGGAAATAAACAAGAGTTTGGATGTTTGTGCCTTCAAGTCCTTAAATGTCCATTTTATCACACTACATACTCTAAGAATAATAAGTGATTCATCTTCAGCGCCACCTGTCTCTTCATCGCACCACTGATTCTATGTATATTCTTTCTGATACCACTGAGACCCTCACCTTCATAACTACATATCTTTCTGATTTACAAAACTCAAGTTACTTTTCCTCCTATTTTGTGGATCCTCTCTTATTTCCCAAACACAGCTGCCAAATTATTCTTTGAATGTAGAACTCTGAGCAAATCATATATTAGACATTATAAATGCTTTCAGAATATGATTTTTTTTTAACTTCTGAGAAGATATTAATGCCATTTAAATGACACAACAGACTGGTTCCAAATAGGGAAAGGAGTAAGTCAGTACGTCAAGGCTGTATATTGTCACCGTGCTTATTTAACTTGTATGCAGAGTACATCATGAGAAATGCTGGACTGGAAGAAACACAAGCTGGAATCAAGATTGCCAGGAGAAATATCAATCACCTCAGATATGCAGATGACACCACCCTTATGGCAGAAAGTGAAGAGGAACTAAAAAGCCTCTTGATGAAAGTGAAAGAGGAGAGTGAAAAAGTTGGCCTAAAGCTCAACATTCAGAAAATGAAGATCATGACATCTGGTCCCATCACTTCATGGGAAATAGATGGGGAAAGAGTGGAAACAGTGTCAGACTTTATTTTTGGGGGCTCCAAAATCACTGCAAATGGTGATTGCAGCCATGAAATTAAGAGACGCTTACTCCTTGGAAGAAAAGTTATGGCCAACCTAGATAGTATATTCAAAAGCAGAGACATTACTTTGCCAACTAAGGTCCATCTAGTCAAGGCTATGGTTTTTCCAGTGGTCATGTATGGATGTGAGAGTTGGACTGTGAAGAAGGCTGAGTGCCAAATAATTGATGCTTTTGAACTGTGGTGTTGGAGAAGACTCTTGAGAGCCCCTTGGACTGCAAGCAGATCCAACCAGTCCATTCTGAAGGAGATCAGCCCTGGGATTTCTTTGGAAGGAATGATGCTAAAGCTGAAACTCCAGTACTTTGGCCACCTCATGCAAAGAGTTGACTCATTGGAAAAGACTTTGATGCTGGGAGGGATTGGGGACAGAAGGAGAAGGGGACGACAGAGGATGAGATGGCTGGATGGCATCATGGACTCGATGGACGTGAGTCTGAGTGAACTCTGGGAGGTGGTGATGGACAGGGAGGCCTGGCATGCTGCGATTTATGGGGTCCCAAAGAGTCGGACACGACTGAGCGACTGAACTGAACTGAACTGAACTATTTGAATGAAATGACTAACAGTATTGTCATGATATTTCCTTCTACTTTTCAATATAAAGCAAGAAACTTGCTAAACGTACTGTGAGTATTTGTGTTAACATAGGGTTGTGTGGTTAACATAACCAATATGATACAAATATATAATCTATATATATATAGATATCTATCTATCTAAATGTATATCATATAAAGAGTTTTATTATAAGATATTGGCACATATAATTATAGAGACTGAGAATCTGCCCTCTGCAAGCAGGAGACCCAAGGAAATAGATGTTCATAGTTCAAAGGCCTGAGACAGTAGAATTAATGGTATAGATTTCCGTCTGAGTCTGAAATCTTAAGAACCAAAACCATCAAAGACATGGGAAGAGCAATGTCTGAGACAAGCAGAGAGAAAATTCAACGATCCACTGCTTTGTTGTTGTTGTTGTTAAATTAGGGAGAGGCATCTGCTTTACTCAGTCTACTCCTGCTGCTACTAAGTCGCTTCAGTCGTGTCTGACTCTGTGCAGCCCCATAGATGGCAGCCCACAAGGCTCCTCCATCCATGGGATTTTCCAGGCAAGAACACTGGAGTGGGCTGCCACTGCCTTCTCCACTCAGTCTACTAACTCCAAACTAATCAGGTCTGGAACCACCCTCACAGACACACATCCATAGGTAATATTTTCAAGATATCTGGATATCCCATGGCCCAGAGAAACTGATACATAAAGTGAGCCATCACAAGTTTTTGTTATCAATTTGACACCTATACATAATTCCTTACTGTATTTAATCTTCAAATAAAGACAACAAGGTCATAATTCTGCCTAACATGATACAACTGTGCTGTATACAACTGAAAATGCACTAAGCCTTTCCCCAGATGAGAAGGTCAAATCCTTAAGTGATGTTTACTCTTCTCCTCAATATCTGGGAACTTAATACTGTGATGTCTAATTAACAATGCTTAATTACAGTGATATATAGTCAATACATCTTATGTTATGTGACAAGGGATAGGAAATAATAGTGGAAAGAAAACAAATATATTATCTGTATATGTATAAACACATACACACACACATGTATTCTTACCAAAACAGGAAGAAAATACATACAGCAGCATTACTGTCTTCATATCTGTAACTGATGACATGGCATTTAAAACTTTATACACTTTTATATTCTTCCACTACCAGTCATATTCCCATTGACTTCAGGAAGTACTAAAGCTAATTATTGCTATTTACCTGGTGGGGTGACACAAATCTAATGACCCAAGGTAGCCTGAGTCATTAGAACTCCTGCCCAAATGGTTTGTTAAAGTTTGCCACTGAGTTTAATCATAGGGAAGAACCTCTAAGAGAGGTGCTATAAAATTTTTTATAAGAGCAATAATAATTTAAAAAGAAATTTCAATATCTAATATGATCTAAAATCTTAAATTAAAATCTAGTATCATTTCTATCATTTAGTCTTATTGTTTTAATTTCCATTTTTATGTTTTATAATATGCATAATATTTTAGCAGTGTGGTACATCTATCTAATTTATAAATAAAATGTGTATATTTAGAAATATACCAAATGACACTCCTGACATGAATGTACACCAAAAATGGTTTGGAATCTCTCATATTGTAAAGCAACCAGCAGTTGGAAGATAGGTGAAATACATAAGGAGATGAGACAATCTGGGGGAAATTCTAGAATGAAAGAAGAATGAGATCAAGTATAGAACTGAGGGGAACATTAGTATAATTAAAGAAAAAAGAAAGAAACACAACTCAGCATAAAAGACTCAGATGGAACAATCAGGAAGATTGAAGCAGTGAGTGTTATCACAGAAGCTAGAAGTAAAGATTTTCAATAGAGTCAAAGTCTACAGTTTGGTTAGAAAGATAATTAGATGTTCTTTGGAGCAGGCATTCAGAGTTAGTTGTGACTTTAAGGAGAAACAGGATTTGATAAATTGGAAAGGACAGAAAAAATCAATGGAAAGGAACCAAAACAGAACAACTTCCAATCTAATTCTCCATTCACTTTATATTACCTGTTCTCTTTATATTATGTATAAGTAAACTTCTACCACTCTAGTTTGCTATTAATCTTTTATTTAGGTCTTGCTCTTTCAAGTTTCTAGGCTTTTATTATTTGATTCCCTCATGCTAATTCTTTCCTCATGTGCTTTGCTTATAAAATCCTAATTTATCTTCAAAGTTCATCAGGAATGACAATTCCACTTAGAAATCTTTTTTTAAAAAATTCATCCAGGTCACAATTAACTTTGTTCACTATATTTTAATATAACTTATTTGTACTTTTTTATATCACAGCCTAAATTGCTTGATAGTTAGCAATGTAAGTGTCTCTGTCATCACTAGGAGATTCTAATCAGAAGCATTTGTAAAACTTGAGAAAGTCTTATCCCCCTATGCTCACATTTTGTGCTCACTTTACCCACCATCTTTTCCAACACCATGTCTATTGCAGCACTTGATTAAGGTTAAACTGAACTGAAATTTTAAAATAAAAAAGCACATACTGAGGATCTAGCTCAGTTTGTGAATGCGGGTTCCAAATACATATGACACAGTCAGTGACTTGCTGACTTAAGCATATATAGTCAAGACTTAAAATCAAGACACATACAAGTCATACTTGATCAAGTAGCAAATGCAATATAAAAACAAGTATCATGCATACTTTGGTCACTTGATGTGAAGAGCCAACTCATTAGAAAAGACTCTGATGCTGGGAAAGACTGAAGGCAGGAAGAGAAGCAGATGACAGAGGACAAGATGGTTGGTTGGCATCACCAACTCAATGGACATGAGTTTCAGCAAGCTCTGGGAGATGGTAAAGGACAAGGAAGCCTGGCATGCTGCACTTCATGGGGGTGGCAAATAGCAGAAATGACTGAGAGACTGAACAGCAATAATCTTGTATATTAGGAAATGAAAAAATAAAGTTAAGGACCTAGGAAATTCCTTAAGGGGAAATTTGATTTGAGATGAGGATGGTGTAGTTCTTGGAGTAGAGAGGAAGACAATGTTTTAGATGAGGGAAACATAAGCAAATTAATTAAACAGGTGCACAGAAAGTGAAGAGAGGCACATGGCCAAGTGCTCTGAGGTGAGAGGAATAAAGAAAGGTGACAGGCAAAATACAGACAGACTGTGTAGCATCTGAAAAGACAAAAAAAAAAAAAAAAAAGGTCTTGTGTGAAAAACCCATGAAAGACCTTGCAAATTCTTGAGTAGGAGAGTATAATTTTTTCATTCACTGGACAAATATTTGTTGAGCACTGCAAAATGTCACATATTGTTTAAAGTGTTAGAAATATACAGGGGTGAACATAACAGAGAAATCCCTTTCCTCTTAAGTCTACATGCTAATGGTGATTGGGTGGGAGGAGTGACCGACTGACTCCTTGTGATACAATAACAAATAAATATGCAGCAGATCGAAGGTGATTAATGGAATGAAGACTCTTGAGAGTCCCTTGGACTGCAAGGACATCAAACGAGTCCATCCTAGAGGAAATCAACCCTGAGTACTCATTGGTAGGACTGATGCTGGAGCTGAAGCTCCAATACTTTGGCCACCTGATGTGAAGAACTGACTCATTGGAAAAGACCCTGATGTTGGGAAAAATTGAAGGCAGGAGAAGGGGATGAGAGAGGATAGATGGCTGGATGGCATCACGGACTCAACGGACATGAGTTTGAGCAAACTCTGGGAAATAGTTAAGGACAGGGAAGGCTGGTATGCTGCAGTCCATGGGGCTCACAAAGAGTCGAACACAATTTAGTGACTGAACAACAACGAAGTGGAAGGAAGGGGAAAAATAAGGTAAGAAAGATAATAGCAGCTGAGGGAAACTGAAAAGGTAGGAGAAACATCTCAGGAATTCATATGTAGGGATAAATAATGACATTACAGTTTTCAAAGAGGTTTTTAAAAGATACTGGGACAAATGTAAATAACAGAGTAAAGTTAATGACCCTGGCTGAACCTATCACATCTTTTAGTCTCCTTTCAAAATTCTAATAATCTTTCATAAGGCATATTAATTGTTTCAGTAAAAGGTAAAATTAATGAGACTATTTTCAGCTCATTTAAAATTTATGCAAATAATAAACAGCATTTAATAAGAATATATATAATAATTAGCAAGGTGATCATCAAACAACTTTAGTCTTACAGGCATGTTTTTATGTGCTTCAACCTCATAGTCTTACAAGGCATCATTTTATGTGTAGGGGATTGAATCTCCCCACAGAAATACTCCCATGTCTGTGCAAGGAAATCCCTTAGGATTTGATGGAAATTTTTAACTTCGCATTGTAAGGAACATAATTATTGACTCTGACCTATTTGCAGTTTCCTGATTTTCATTCTTTTAATCCCAAATGTTTTAGAGGCCAAAGTTTATATTCTGAAATTCTGTAAGACCTAAGACCAAGAAGGAAACATGAGGCCCTACAAAACATTCTTAGTGAAATTTAGGTAAGGGAGATATTCTAATTTATTTTTACTTTTAGTATTAACATCCATTTATATATTTATCTGCAATTATTAAGCATTTTTAGTTGTTATTAGGTTTCAACTATGCCATCATCTTTCTAGCTCTTTTCAAAACTGAATTGTAGAAAATTCAGGATGAGATTCAAACTGTTATTCACAATGACCTTCTCAGATTAAGGTAGAACTTCAAAATATACAGGTAAAGACAAAAAAGAACTCTATTAAATAATTCAGGCACTTACATTGAACATTTCTAACTTAGCTGAATAATTAAGTGGAGTATTTTTAGTACTTTAAAACAAACAACCAAAATTTTCATTTGGTGTTTTTACTTTGATGTTTTGATTATGGAAAAATAAAACTATTTTGGCCAAAGAATTTATATTAGTAAACCTAACAGTTAACAGTCTTAGTGGATCACTAAATGATAGCTTTTTAAGAAGAAAACAAAATTTGTCCTCAAAAATTACATTAAGTTTTAAAGGGTTTTTGCTTCCAGGTTTATGAAAAACTAAAGTATAAGAGCAAGATTACTATTATTTATTAGCTTTTATTCCACCGTGATATATTTTGGAAAATCTTACACAATTTTTTTAGAGTCCGAAAAATAGTAGATGAGTAGATTCAAATGAAAGGATACCTTCTTTTAAATTAAATATATATATGGCATTTATCATAAAACCATTATTTAACATATATAAGATGCTAATTTGATACATTTGTATATGGTAATACGATTGTCACTGTAACATTTAGGACTCTATCATGTCACATAATTGTCATTTCTGTAGTGGGAAAAATTAAGATCTAGTCTCAGTAATTTTAATGATTATGGTAAACATTTTTGTCTACATTCATTATACTGTGCGTTAGATTCCAGGACTTATTTATTAGTCACAAATTTGTACCCTTAACCAACATTACTCCTATTCTCTTACTCCTTATCCCCTAGTAATACCATTTTACTCTGTTTTTATAAGTATTGCTTTTTTAGATCCACATGTGAATTATACCATGCAGTATTTGTTTTTCTCTCTCTCTTTTTTTTATTTTACTTTATTTTACTTTACAATACTATATTGGTTTTGCCATACATTGACATGAATCCACCATGGGTGTATACAAGCTCCCAATCCTGAATCCCCCTCCCACCTCCCACCCCATATCATCTCTCTGAATCATCCCCATGCACCAGCCCCAAGCATCCTGTATCCAGTATTTGTCTTTCTCAATCACTTAGCAAGCATAACATCCTCCAGGTCCTTTCATGTTTTCACAAATGGCAGAGTATCATTCTTCCTCATGGCTGAATAATATTCAATTGTGTGTGTGTGTGTTTGTGTATATGTATATATGTATATATGTATGTATGCACACATACACACTGCACTATCCACCTTGTCTTCTTTACCCACCCATCCTATGATGGACACTAGGTGTCTTGTCTATTGTGGATAATGTTGCAATAAATATTACAGTGCAGATATCCCTTTTATAACTTGTTTTCATTTCCTTTTAATTATACACCCAGATGTGGCACCTAGGGATCATATGACAATTTTATTTTTAATTTTTTGAGGAAAATCAATCTTATTTGTAATAGCTGAACCAATTTACATTCCCACCAATAGTGCATAAGAGTTCTCTTTTCTTTATATCTTTGCCAATACTTGTTATTTTTTGCCTTCTTGATGACAGGCATTCTGAGAGGTATAGGGTAATATCTTGTGTTTTTGACTTGCATTTTCCTAATGATTAGTGATACTAAATACCCTTTCATGTGCTGTTGATTATTTGAATGTCTTCTGGAAGAATTCCCTTTTAGTTCCTCTGCCCACTTTAAAATCAGATTTACTTTTACCATTGAGTTGTATGAGTTCCTTATATATTTTGGATATTAATCCCCAATTTTTGAATGATGAGGTTTGAAAATTTTTCTTTGTAGACTCTTCTTCAAAATTAATAGACTCAACTTGCAGGAGAGGTCACTAAGGGTCACTGATAGGATTCTGAAAACAACTTGACCCCTTCCAGGTCACTGGGATGGAGGCAGGGCTGAAATCAATACTGTTTTCTCTTTGTAGCACAGTACAGCTGTCATAAGAAGTACAAGTCACAGTTAACTTCAAAATATCTATAATTTAATAAGCAAATTGTGCCTTCAAATAAAAAAAGGTAGATTATACATAAGGTATTCTAGATTGTGTTGCATATATAAGACATGCTTGAGAGCAGACAAAATGGAGATCAGTGTGATCTGGGGCATTTAGTTTAAACTTTCTTAAATAGCCTTAAATGTAAATTATGCTTTATATAAAAAGAGTGAATGATTTAGATATATGGGCAAAAGCACAAGAAATAATCGTGGACAGAGTCAGTATTTATGGAAATAGATATGACACTAGGAAAAGGAATAAAAGACATGCTAATCAATGGATATTTAATTCCTTAGCTACCAAAGATTACTGTTTTTAAAACTGAGTAGGGAATAGTCCTCCCCTTAATCTTAGTAATCTTTGTGCAACTCCTAAGGCAAAACTTTAAGCTGTCTACTGTATTTTTTTTTAAAACAGGCATTCCACTGGGAGATTATATGAAACCTTTTGCTCAATGAAAAAAATATATATAAAGGAAAAATTGATTTTAAAATTATTCTAAAAAATTTTAAATGCTGACACTGAACTTATTTGAGGACACTGAACCAAATATGGATATCAAATTTGTACACTGTACTTGTGCAATTTCATAAAGACAAACTTTTCCCACTGTAAGCATCCTCCCTGGAATTATCAAAACAGTCTCATGAACCTGAGTTTTAGATTTGAGGTCATAGAAGCTGACATGTTAAGGGAACATATGTCCCTTAGAAGTCTGTGTGCCTGTATCACAGAGCCAGTAGGAGAATCTGAAGAAGAAGCTCCTCTCCTTGTTGTAAAAATAAAAATTTTGAAGATAAAATAATACGTGCCCTAAATTAGAATCTTATATTTCCATAATTCTTATCTCAACAAACAAGGTAGAGATGGCTGAGGATAACTGCTCCTTGGCAACTGAATTTATCCTCATAGGATTTACAGAACACCCAGATCTGAGGATTCTTCTGTTTCTGGTGTTCTTTATCATCTATCTGATCACCATGGTGGGGAATCTTGGCCTGGTGGCATTGATAGTAACAGAGCAACGTCTTCACACACCAATGTACATCTTCCTGGGTAATCTTGCTCTGATGGATTCCTGTTGTTCCTGTGCCATTACCCCCAAAATATTGGAGAACTTCTTTTCTAAGGACAAGATGATTTCTCTCTATGAATGCATGGCACAATTTTATTTTCTCTGTCTTGCTGAAAGTGCAGACTCCTTTCTCCTGGCAGCAATGGCTTATGACCGCTTTGTGGCCATCTGCAAACCATTGCAGTACCACATCATGATGTCACAGAAACTCTGCATTGAGATGACCACAGGGGCATACGTAGCTGGAAACCTGCATTCTATGATTCATGTAGGGTTTCTGTTTAGGTTAACTTTCTGTGGGTCTCATCAAATCAATCACTTTTTTTATGATGTTCTTCCATTATACAGACTCTCCTGTGTGGACCCTTATATCAATGAATTAATGATATTTATCTTTGGAGGATCAGTTCAAATATTCACTATTACCATAGTAATAATTTCTTACCTTTATATCATTTTCACAATTTTCAAGATGAAATCTAAAGAAGGAAGAAAGAAAGCTTTATCTACGTGTGCATCCCACTTTCTCTCTGTCTCAATATTCTATGGTTCTCTTCTCTTCACATACATTTGACCGAATTCAGTTAATGAAGAAGATAAAGATTTACCTGTTGCTATTTTTTATACTCTAGTTATTCCTTTATTAAACCCTTTTATTTATAGTTTAAGAAATAAGGAAGTAATAAATGTTATGAAAAAAATTATGAACATATCATAACATTCTGAAACAATTACCGTGCCATGTGGACAGCCGATTGCAATTTGAGAAAACTTTTTTCAAAATCAAAGAATATTGAGAAAAATGGGAAATGACAACTTTCAATATAAAATATCAAATTATTAACACATGACTAGTTTCTGAGCTGAATAAACAAGTTCAGAAAAACGACTTTCTGCTAAAATGTACTCCAAAATATGTTACTAGTTTTCATCAGGGATAAACTAAATAATTAATCTTGAGTAACATAAGAGTACTCTTGAGTAACACAAAACTGTGTTCCACTATGATTAGTTCCAACAGTTACTATTAGTTTCAGAGTATAATAGTTACAATTTTCAACAAATCCTAGAACTAGAAGTTATATACAACAGTTGCCTTCATTTAATATTGCTGGTAAATTTCTGCAATTGGAAGCCATAATCTAACAAACTCCTCATACCTCAAGTTCTCAAAAAATAATTCCTTCTTAGGCAATACCGTGTGACAGAAGTAAGCTATATATTTCCATTTGAATATAAATTTTGAGTTTAAGATATTCTATTTGAATATGAATTCACATAAAATATGTATTTCCTAATCAACACTTTCCTCTTTATTGTTAGTCAATTTTCTATCAACTTTTCTGAAATAGAGTATTTTAATTTATTGTTGATTTATCAATCTGTAGTTGAATACGTTGCTACTTATATTGATACCCTTATGTATTTGATATTTTCATGCTGTTTACTTTTGACTGGCAGCCCATCATATATGACAGTCTAATTACTAAATATATTAATTAAATAAATGTCTCTTCCTCTCATATTACTATTTGACTTGCTTATTATTATGAATATCTCTATCCTGGGCTGATTCCAATTTAGAGTATTAATGCATGGATAGCATTAACAAAAACCTGGAGATGCTGATCAAACATAATTGAGACAGAAAATATTAATAATTCTACATTTATAAACAAAAGCATGTATTGATCCTTACATGTACAATTATGAAAGAAATAATTTACTGAGAACCTACCAACTGCTAGGCACTAAACTAAAACTTTCATATATGTTACCTACCAAATAGTTAGACAAGATTTTTCATGTCTTTCCACAGTAAAAATTCCACACATTGACAAGTCAAGAAAAGGGTTTATTACCAAAATGCCAAACCTAGAAATAATAAGCAGATTAACTGATGCATGTGATTCTTTGATCATTCTTTCATTTTCCTTTTTGCCCTCAATCCATTTTCCTACTTCCTTTCCCTTATTTGTTTTATAATTAAGGACCACTGTCAAATTCAGACTCCTTCCCTTTCAAATGTCTTCTATCTACATTTGGACAATGAGGAGCAGTGTAACTAAAGACGGGGGAAAACCCAAAATGTTTCTTCCCTCTCCCACTGCTAAAGGGAGTGTCTCCAAGCACAAGTTGCATCTAATCACTGAGTCCACCTACTGTAAGAAAGTTGCTCATGTGTGTGAAATCATAGATTATGTTAACTAACCACTCACCCTTGTAGAAACTCCTCACTAATAGTAATATCTGAGCTGCCTTACTATTCTGTTTGACTTTTTGATTTAACAATACTTTTGAACTGTTTACTAAGTTAAATTTCTCTCCTTAACTAGTGGGCAAAGTCTTTGTTTTCCTGCATTATTCTTCTTACAATGACTATATAAATTTTAAAACCTTTACGTAATAATAAAACAGCAGAGTTAATAGCCACATAAAATACAAAAAAATTGAAGAGATTTATGAGAGAAAGAAAATGGTTAACACATATATAAGAAACTACTATAATTCATAAAAGACAGGCAAACATCTGAGTGAAAGGAAGGGGCAATGGACATTCAACAGAAAAAATTGCAAATCTAATTATCTTAAGAAATATATTTCACTTATTTCAATTTAAATATGTGAAATTAATTATTTTTGGCTTTATTTATTTTACTTCTATTGTATGAGGGGAATGAAGATCTATCAGTTTGGAAAACATTTAAAAGGATATGGCACAAAATAGAAAGCCCAGAGATAAATCCACACACCTATGGACACCTTATCTTTGACAAAGGAGGCAAGAATATACAATGGAGTAAAGACAATCTCTTTAACAAGTGGTGCTGGGAAAACTGGTCAACCACTTGTAAAAGAATGAAACTAGATCACTTTCTAACACCATACACAAAAATAAACTCAAAATGGATTAAAGATCTAAATGTAAGACCAGAAACTATAAAACTCCTAGAGGAGAACATAGGCAAAACACTCTCCGACATAAATCACAGCAGGATCCTCTATGACCCACCCCCCAAATACGGGAAATAAAAGCAAAAATAAACAAATGGGATCTAATTAAACTTAAAAGCTTCTGCACAACTAAAGGAACTATAAGCAAGGTGAAAAGACAGCCTTCGGAATGGGAGAAAATAATAGCAAATGAAGCAACTGACAAACAACTAATCTCCAAAATATACAAGCAACTCATGCAGCTCAATTCCAGAAAAATAAATGACCCAATCAAAAAATGGGCCAAAGAACTAAATAGACATTTCTCCAAAGAAGACATACAGATGGCTATCAAACACATGAAAAGATGCTCAACATCACTCATTATCAGAGAAATGTAAATCAAAACCACAGTGAGGTATCATTTCATGCCAGTCAGAATGGTTGCTATCCAAAAGTCTGCAAGCAATAAATGCTGGAGTGGGTGTGGAGAAAAGGGAACCCTCTTACACTGTTGGTGGGAATGCAAACTAGTACAGCCACTATGGAGAACAGTGCGGAGATTCCTTAAAAAACTGGAAATAGAACTGCCTTATGACCCAGTAATCCCACTGCTGGGCATGCACACTGAGGAAAGCAGAATTGAAAAAGACACATGTACCCCAATGTTCATTGCAGCACTGTTTATAATAGCCAGGACATGGAAGCAACCTAGATGTCCATCAGCAGATGAATGGATAAGAAAGCTGTGGTACATATACACAATGGAGTATTACTCAGCCATTAAAAAGAATACATTTGAATCAGTTCTAATGAGGTGTATGAAACTGGAGCAGATTATACAGAGTGAGGTAAGCCAGAAAGAAAAACACCAATACAGTATACTAACACATATATATAGAATTTAGAAAGATGATAATGATAACCCTGTATGCGAGACAGCAAAAGAGACACAGATGAATAGAACAGTCTTTTGGACTCTGTGGGAGAGGGAGAGGGTGGGATGATTTGGGAGAATGGCATTGAAACATGTCCAGTCCAGTTCAGTTGCTCAGTCATGTCTGACTCTTTGTGACCCCATGAATCGCAGCACACCAGGCCTCCCTGTCCATCACCATCTTCTGGAGTTCACTCAGACTCACGTCCATTGAGTCTGGGATGCCATCCAGCCATCTCATCCTCTGTCGTCCCCTTCTTCTCCTGCCCCCAATCCGTCCCAGCATCAGAGTCTTTTCCAATGAGTCAACTCTTTGCATGAGGTGGCCAAAGTACTGGAGTTTCAGCTTTAACATCATTCCTTCCAAAGTAACCCCCAGGTTGATCTCCTTCAGAATGGACTGGTTGGATCTCCTTGCAGTCCAAGGGACTCTCAAGGTAATATCATATAAGAAACGAATCGCCAGTCTAGATCCGGTGCAGGATACAGGATGCTTGGGGCTGGTGCACTGAGATGACCCAGAGGGATGGTATAGGGAGGGAGGTGGGAGAGGGGTTCAGGATTAGGAACACGTGTACACCCATGGTGGATTCATGTTGATGTATGGCAAAAACAATACAGTATTGTAAAGTAAAATAAAATAAAAAGGTAAATAAATGAATTTCAATAATGCCAAAATACACATACTTAAAAGTATACAGTAGTAAAAATTTAAAACAATAAAAAGGGGGGGGGAGTATAATACAGCAGTTATACCTCTAAAATTGATACAATCTTTCTGCAGGATAATTAAGCAAAATAGATTAGATTTGGGGTGGCCACAACTGGGGAAAATGTTTGATCATGGGTTTAGAGATCAGCAGGTCCCAAGGTAGACCCTTGGTGGGACAGTGGTGGCCATTGATGGCATTTACTGAAGTGACACCTGTGAGGCCTCCCAGATCTCTTAGCAGAGCCGTAGATACCTAAATAGGCAGCACACTGAAACTTTGTGCATGTGACCCATGTATTTTAACATCCCCTCTGCTGAGTGTGTAGGGAGAGGGGAAAAGACACATTTAAAGGAAAAGGGCACAGCAATCCCACTACTAGGCATATACCCTGAGGAAATCAAACTGAAAAAACACATGTACCCCAATGTTCATTGCAGTATTATTTACAATAGCTAGAGCATGTATGCAACCTAGATGTTCATCAACAGTTGAATAGATAAAGAAACTGTGGTATGTATATACAATGGAATAATACTCAGTCATAAAAAGGAACTCATTTGAGTCAGTTCTAATGAGGTGGATGAACCTAGAGCCTATTATACAGAGTGAAGTAAGTCAGAAATAAAGATAAATATTGTATACTAACACATATTGATGCTTTTGAACTGTGGTGTTGGAGAAGACTCTTGAGAGTCCCTTGGACTGCAAGGAGATCCAACCAGTCCATCCTAAAGGAGATCAGTCCTGGGTGTTCATTGGAAGGACTGATGCTAAAGCTGAAACTCCAATACTTTGGCCACCTGATGTGAATAGCTGACTCATTGGAAAAGACCCTGATGCTGGGAGGGATTGGAGGCAGGAGGAAAAGGGGATGACAGAGGATGAGATGGCTGGATGGCATCACCGACTAGATGGACGTGAGTTTGAGTGAATTCCAGGAGTTGGTGATGGACAGGGAGGCCTGGTGTGCTGCGATTCATGGGGTCACAAAGAGTCAGACACGACTGAGTGACTGGACTGAACTGAACACATATATACATGAAATCTAGAAAGATGGTACTAATGAAATTATTTGCAGGACAGCAGTGGAGACACAGACATAGAGAACAGACTTATGGACATGGAGGTGGTGGAGAAAGGAGAGGGAGAGATGTATGGAGAGAGTAACATGGAAACCTACATTACCGTATGTAAAATAGATAAACCTATAGTAAACAGGAATTTGCTGCATGAATCAGGAAACTCAATCAGGGGCTCTATAAAAGCCTATAGGGGATGGGATGGAAGGGAGATGGGAGGGAGGTTTAAGAGGGAGGGGGACATAAGTGTATCTATAGTTGATTACCAACAAAATTCTGTAAAGCAATTATTATTCAATTAAAAAAATAAATTGAAAAAAAGAGGGACAGGGTCAGCTCAAAGCCCAATCCTCCTGGTTCTGTTCAGCAACTTGGGATTAGATACCCCTCCCTACCCCCAGAAATTGGGCAAAGAGCAAGAACAATCTCACAACCAGTGTAGGCTCTAGAAACTACATCTTTAGCCCCACCTTGTACAAAATTACTACTTTGCTTATTTAATTATATGCAGAGTTCATCATGTGAAATGCTGGGCTGGATGAATCACAAGCTGGAATCAAGATGGCTAGGAGAAATATCAACAGCCTCAGATATGTAGATAATATCATTCTAATGGCAGAAAGTGAAGAGGAACTAAGAAGCCTCCTGATGAGACTCAGAGAGGAGAGTGAAAAAGCTGGCTTAAAACTCAACATTCAAAAAACAAAAATCATGGCATGTGATCCCACCACTTCATGGTAAATAGAAAAAAGTGGAAACAGCAACATATTTTATTTTTTTCCAAGCTATGATAAACCTACACAGTGTATGAAAAACCAGAAATATCACTTTGCCAACAAAGGTTCATATATATAGTCAAAGCTACGTTTTTTCCAATAGTCACATATGGATGTGACCATAGGACCATAAAGAAGACTGAGTGCTTAGGAATTGATGCTTTCAAGTTGTGGTCCTGGAGAAGGCTCTTGAAAGTCCCTAGGACTGCAAGAAGATCAAACCAGTCAATCCTAAAGGAAATCAATCCTGATTATTCACTGGAAGGATTGTTGCTGAAACTGAAGATCCAATACTATGGCTAGCTGATGTGAGAAGTCGATTCCTTAGAAAAGACCCTGATGTTGGGAAAGACTGAGGAGAGGTGGAGAAGGGGGCGACAGAGGATGAGATGGCCGGATAGCATCACCAATTCAATGGACATGAATTTGAGCAAACGCCAGGAGATAGTTGGAGGACAGAGGAACCTGGCATGCTACAGTCCCTGGAGTCTCAAAGGGTTAGACAGGACTTAGTGACTGAACAACAACAGCAAAATTTATTTCCACCCTCCAAAACAGACCCCTTTTATTATATTAAGGAGGAAATAAAATTAAGAAAATTCTGAAGTGCAAGGTTTCATTTCATCTCTATTCCCCCATAATTTCACTTTATAATTTCTGACTGCTATTCTTTTCATTTACTCCATGGATTTCAGACACCACCCAGTGAGGATATGGAAAAAGAAAATGCAATATTACTGACAGTTTATTTTCACAGAACTTACATATCAACCAAATGGCAAATCCCCTGGTCATTGGTGTTCTTGCTGATATCTCATCACTATTGTGAGGAACCTTGGTCTGACTGCTCTGTTATGGAATGACCCCCACCTTCATGTGCCCAAGTACTTATTCCTTGAGAATCTGGCCTTTGTAGATTCCTAGATATCATCCACAATGACCATCCTGCCCTCAGCCAGTTGCTAGAGAATCTCTGCCAAGAGCAAAATGATCTGTCTAACTTAATGCAAGATATAATTTTTTCCTTTGCAATCAGAGTAACCACAGAATGGTTTTTGATAGCAACTATGGTGTATGATCACTACGTGGCCATATGCAAACCATTACTTTATGCAGTAAATATGACCAATAGACTATGCAACCAGCTGTTACTTTTGTCAACCAGCTGTTACTTTTGTCATTTTTAGGTAGCCTTGTTCATGCCATACTTCATCATGTTTTTCAGTTCAGATTGTATGTGTTAGTTGCTCAGTTGTGTCTTGACTCTTTGCAACCCCATGGGACTGTAGCCCACCAGGCTCTTCTGTCCATGGGACTCTCCAGGCAAGAAGACTGGAGTGGGTTGCCATTTCCTCCACCAGGGAATCTTCATGACCCAGGGATCAGTGTCTCCTGCATTGACAGGCAGATCTTTTACTATTAACACCAAAGTCAGATTAACCTTCTGTAATTTTATAATGTAGTACATATACTGTGACATTGTTTAAGATTTCATGTACTGACCACTTCATTAATTTTTTTAAAAAAATTTTTTATTATTATTATTACTTTACAATATTGTATTGGTTTTGCCATACATCAACATGAATCTGCCATGGGTGTACACGTGTTCACCATCCTGACTCCCCTCACCTCCTTCCCCATACCATCCCTCTGGGTCATCCCAGTGCACCAGCCCCAAGCATCCTGTATCCTGCATCGAACCTAGACTGGCGATTCATTTCTTATATGATATTATACATGTTTCAATGCCATTCTCCCAAATCATTCCACCCTCTCCCTCTCCCACAGAGTCCAAAAGACTGTTCTATACATCTGTGGCTCTTTTGCTGTCTCACATACTGGTTTATCATTACCATCTTTCTAAATTCCATATAAATGTGTTAGTATACTGTATTGGTGTTTTTCTTTCTGGCTTACTTCACTCTGTATAATTGGCTCCAGTTTCATCCATCTCATTAGAACTGATTCAAATGTATTCTTTTTAATGGCTGAGTAATACTCCATTGTGTATATGTACCACAGCTTTCTTATCCATTCATCTGCTGATGGACATCTAGGTTGCTTCCATGTCCTGGCTATTATAAACAGTGCTGCGATGAACACTGGGGTACACGTGTCTTTTTCAATTCTGCTTTCCTCAGTGTGTATGCCCAGCAGTGGGATTGCTACTGCTAAGTTGCTTCAGTCATGTCCGACTCTGTGCGACCCCATGGACTGCAGCCTACCAGGCTCCTCTGTTCATGGGATTTTCCAGGCGAGAGTACTGGAGTGGGTTGCCATTGCCTTCTCCTGTAACTGCATAGCGATACACCAATTCAACTTACTGCTATGGGGGAAAAACACCATTTAATGAGACATGAAGACAAAGCACAAACCCGACTAAGGGGACACACGCTGTGGACCACAGCACTGCTATAACCAGAACAAGTGGGGGGACGGGGGAGGGGAGATGGATGGGTAAACTACAGCCTCGGGAGCGGGGGCGGGGGGTCTGGATTGACGACAACTAAGCAGACAACAGGATGAGACAGGAAATCAAAACCAATGATGAAAGCAGACACACCACCAGAGCACTCCAACAGCAAGGAAAACATACAGTACTGTTCTTTTCAAATATTCGGAAAGAAATTAAGCATGAAACTACAGAGAAATCGTCAAAGAATTTTAAATATCAACTAATTAGCCAATGACGCAAATTATAAAAACAGCGTGGCAAAAGACCACAAAATGGACTAGTTACTTCACAGGCCGCTTCACAGGTCACTAAAGTGATTCATGGTTAATTATAAGCTGACTAACCATGCAGCTAATATGAAATGGTCTATTTCCAAGTTTTTAAGGAACCTCCACACTGTTTTCAATAGTGGCTGTATAAGTTTGCATTCCCACCAACAGTGTAAGAGGGTTCCCTTTTCTCCACACCCTCTCCAGCATTTGTTGCTTGTAGACTTTTGGATCGCTGCCATTCTGACTGGCGTGAAATGGTATCTCATTGTGGTTTTGATTTGCATTTCTCTGATGAGTGATGTTGAGCATCTTGTCTTGTGTTTGTTAGCCATCTGTATGTCTTCTTTGGAGAAATGTCTATTTAGTTCTTTGGCCCATTTTTTGATTGGGTCATTTATTTTTCTGGAATTGAGCTGCATGAGTTGCTTGTATATTTTGGAGATTAGTTGTTTGTCAGTTGCTTCATTTGCTATTATTTTCTCCCATTCCGAAGGCTGTCTTTTCATCTTGCTTATAGTTCTTTTAGTTGTGCAGAAGCTTTTAAGTTTAATTAGATCCCATTTGTTTATTTTTGCTTTTATTTCCCGTATTTGGGGGGTGGGTCATAGAGGATCCTGCTGTGATTTATGTTGGAGAGTGTTTTGCCTATGTTCTCCTCTAGGAGTTTTATAGTTTCTGGTCTTACATTTAGATCTTTAATCCATTTTGAGTTTATTTTTGTGTATGGTGTTAGAAAGTGTTCTAGTTTCATTCTTTTACAAGTGGTTGACCAGTTTTCCCAGCACCACTTGTTAAAGAGATTGTCTTTAATCCATTGTATATTCTTGCCTCCTTTGTCAAAGATAAGGTGTCCATAGGTGTGTGGATTTATCTCTGGGATTTCTATTTTGTTCCATTGATCTATATTTCTGTCTTTGTGCCAGTACCATACTGTCTTGATGACTGTGGCTTTGTAGTAGAGCCTGAAGTCAGGCAAGTTGATTCCTCCAGTTCCATTCTTCTTTCTCAAGATTGCTTTGGCTATTTGAGGTTTTATGTATTTCCATACAAATTGTGAAATTATTTGTTCTAGCTCTGTGAAAAATACCGTTGGTAGCTTGATAGGGATTGCACTGAATCTATAGATTGCTTTGTGTAGTATACTCATTTTCATTATATTGATCTTCTGATCCATGAACATGGTATATTTCTCCATCTATTTGTGCCCTCTTTGATTTCTTTCACCAGTGTTTTATAGTTTTCTATATATAGGTCTTTAGTTTCTTTAGGTAGATATATTCAGTATTTTATTCTTTTCATTGCAATGGTGAATGGAATTGTTTCCTTAATTTCTTTTTCTACTTTCTCATTATTAGTGTATAGGAATGCAAGGGATTTCTGTGTGTTGATTTTATATCCTGCAACTTTACTATATTCATTGATTAGCTCTAGTAATTTTCTGGTGGAGTCCTTGGGGTTTTCTATGTAGAGGATCATGTCATCTGCAAACAGTGAGAGTTTTACTTCTTTTCCAATTTGGAATCCTTTTGTTTCTTTTTCTGCTCTGATTGCTGTGGCCAAAACTTCTAGAACTTGTTGAATAGCAGTGGTGAAAGTGGGCACCCTTGTCTTGTTCCTGACTTTAGGGGAAATGCTTTCAATTTTTCACCATTGAGGATAATGATTGCTATGTGTGTGTCATATATAGCTTTTATTATGTTGAGGTATGTTCCTTCTATTCCTGCTTTCTGGAGAGTTTTTATCATAAATGGATGTTGAATTTTGTCAAAGGCTTTCTCTGCATCTATTGAGATAATCACATGGCTTTTCAATTTGTTAATGTGGTTATTATATTGATTGATTTGTGTATATTGAAGAATCCTTGCATCCCTGGGATAAAGCCCACTTGGTCATGGTGTATGATCTTTTTAATGTGTTGTTGGATTCTGATTGCTAGAATTTTGTTAAGGATTTTTGCATCTATGCTCATCAGTGATATGGGCCTTTAGTTTTCTTTTTTTGTGGCATCTTTGTCAGGTTTTGGTATTAGGGTGATGTTGGCCTCATAGAATGAGTTTGGAGGTTCACCTTCCTCTGAAATTTTCTGGAAGAGTTTGAGTAGGATAGGTGTTAGCTCTTCTCTAAATTTTTAGTAGAATTCAGCTGTGAAGCTGTCTTGTCCTGGGCTTTTGTTTGCTGGAAGATTTCTGATTACAGCTTCAATTTCTGTGCTTGTGATGGGTCTGTTAAGGTTTTCTATTTCTTCCTGGTTCAGTTTTGGAAAGTTGTACTTTTCTAAGAATTTGTCCATTTCTTCCACATTGTCCATTTTATTGGCATATAATTGCTGATAGTATTCTCTTATGATCCTTTGTATTTCTGTGTTGTCTGTTGTGATCTCTCCATTTTCATTTCTAATTTTATTGATTTGAGTTTTCTCCCTTTATTTCTTGATGAGTTTGGCTAATGGTTTGTTAATTTTATTTATCCTTTACCAGTGCAGGGTCTTTCCCAATGAGTCAGCTCTTCACATGAGATGGTCAAAGTATTGGAGTTTCAGCTTCAACATCAGTCCTTCCTATGAACACCCAGGACGGATCTCCTTAAAATGGACTGTTTGGATCTCTTTGCAGTCCAAGGGACTCTCAAGAGTCTTCTCCAACACCACAGTTCAAAAGCATCAACTCTTATATCCATACATGACCACTGGAAAAACCACAGCCTTGCCTAGATGTACCTTTGTTGACAAAGTAATGTCTCTGCTTTTTAATATGCTCTCTAGGTTGGTCATAACTTTCCTTCCAAGGAGAAGTGGTGGTTTAGTCACTAAGTCGTGTCCGACTCTTGTGACCCCATGGACTGTAGCCTGCCAGGCTCTTCGGTCCATAGGATTCTCCAGGCAAGAATACTGGAGTGGGTTGCTATTTCCTTCTCCAGAGGATCTTCCCGACCCAGGTATTGAACCCAGGTCTCCTGCACTGCAGGCAGATTCTTTACCAAAAGAGCTATGAGGGAAGCTCTTCTAAGGAGTAAGCATCTTTTAATTTATACGCGTCTTTTAATTTCATGGCTGCAATCACCATCTGCAGTGATTTTGGAGCCCAGAAAAAATAAAGTCAGCCACTGTTTCCCCATCTATTTGCCATAAAATGATGGGACCAGATGCCATGATCTTCGTTTTCTGAATGTTGAACTTTAAGCCAACTTTTTCACTCTCCTCTTTCACTTTCATCAAGAGGCTTTTTAGTTCTTCTTCACTTTCTGCCATAAGAGTGGTGTCATCTGCATATCTGAGGTTATTGATATGTCTCCCAGCAATCTTGATTCCAGCTTGTGCTTCTTCTAGCCCAGCGTTTCTCATGATGTACTCTGCATAGAAGTTAAATAAGCAGGGTGACAATAGACAGCCTTGACACACTCCTTTTCCTATTTGGAACCAGTCTGTTGTTCGATGTCCAGTTCTAACTGTTGCTTCCTGACCTGCATACAGATTTCTCAAGAGGCAGGTCAGGTGGTCTGGTATTCCCATCTCTTTCAGAATTTTCCACAGTTTATTGTGATCCACACAGTCAAAGGCTTTGGCATAGTCAATAAAGCAGAAATAGATGTTTTTTGGGAACTCTCTTGCATTTTCCATGATCCAGCAGATGTTGGCAATTTGATCTCTGATTCCTCTGCTTTTTCTAAAACCAGCTTGAACATCGGAAAGTTCACAGTTCACATATTGCTGAAGCCTGGCTTGGAGAATTTTGAGCATTACTTTACTAGCATGTGAGATGAGTGCAATTGTGCAGTAGTTTGAGCATTCTTCAGCATTGCCTTTCTTTAGGATTGGAATGAAAACTATCTTTTTCAAGTCCTGTGGCCACTGCTGAGTTTTCCAAATTTGCTGGCATATTGAGTGCAGCACTTTCACAGCATTGTCTTTAAAATACTTCAAATGAAGTTAGAGTCTTTTACTTGATATCAATTTTGTAATGAGTTCAGGGGGATCACTTGCCCTGGGATAACTACTGCATGTCAGTGTACTTTAAAGACACTCTAAATGTCTTTAAAGAAAATCACAAGTATCATACACCTAAAGTGAATTAAATCTTTTTCTTTTTATCATGGATATTATTTCCTGGGATATATCAGGAGAAGCTCTTAAGTTAGACGTTTGGATTAAAATATTTACAATAATCTTATTTTTACATATTTCTGGAGGTACTCACAAAGTTAAACTAGGTCAACTTCCAGGAAAGATACATTGGTTATCACTGAAAAGAATTAGTTGTCAGGATTATATGATTTTTGGACCATAATTCTCAAAGAAATTTCATATACAAGCTATTCCTTATGCTGTAATAATATGATGAGAAGGGATGTAAGTCAGCCTCATTTGAGGGTTACAGTTAAGGACTGCATCATGATATTTCCACTTATTTTTCAGCATAAATAAAAAGGTTCACTAAATATATAGTCTTTATATCAATCAGAATTATCCAGGGTAGTACCAATGGTAGGTATACATATATGAAGACAAATATAGAAATCAACCTATATCACTCTCTTTGTAAACCTATGTATACATATGTATCTATATCTAAAGATATATATTATTAGATTTGGGTCACCTTATTATGCAGGCTGAGAAGATCCGTGGTCTGTTATCTGCATGGTAGAGTTCCAAGAAAGCTGAGGCAGATATCAGGTTTGAAATAGAAGAACTGATGGTATACATTCCAGCCCTTGTATGAAAACCTGAGAACCAATAGCATGGAGGGCAAAATAAGACTCATGTTCTGATCAATCAGCCTTCCTCTGACTTTCTGTTCCATACAGGCCCAGAATGGATGAGATTTCACTCACATACAAAGGGTGCTGTAATCCACTTTACTAAGTCTACTAAGTCAATACTAACCTCTTTTAGAAACACACAGACACACACAAAAATAATGATAACTGGATATCTGGGCAATCTAGACCAAGTCAACATGAGACAAAATATGAACCACCACAAGTCCACCTGTTGTCAGCTTAGTTACCACACATAGCTGGTGGGAAAGAAACCGACTGCCAATGCAGGAGATGCAAGAGAAGCAGGTATGATCTACAGGTTGAGAAGATTTTTTGGAGAAAAAATGGCAAACCAAAACAATCTGTGGAAAATTCTGAAAGAGATGGGAATACCAGACCACCTGACCTGCCTCCTGAGAAATCGGTATGCAGGTTAAGAAGCAACAGTTAGAACTGGACATGGAACAACAGACTGGTTCCAAATTGGGAAAGGAGTATATCAAGGCTGTATATTGTCACCCTGCTTATTTAATTTATATGCAGAATGCATCATGTGAAATGTCAGGCTGAATGAAGCACAAGCTGGAATCAAGATTACAAGGAGAAATACCAATAATCTCAGATATGCAGATGACATCACCCTATGACAGAAAGCAGAGAGGAACTAAAGAGCCTCTTGATGAAAGTAAAAGAGAAGAGTGAAAAAGCTGGCTTAAAACTCAGCATTAAAAAAAAAAACGATCATGGCATTGGTCCTGTCATTTCATGGCAGAGAGCTGGGAAAACAATTGAAATAGTGACAGACTTTATTTTTGGGGGCTCCCAAATCACTGCAGAAGGTGATTGCAGCCATGAAATTAAAAGACACTTGCTCCTTGGAAGAAAAGCTATGACAAAACAAGCAGCATATTAAAAAGAGAAGACATTACTCTGCCAACAAAGGTCTGTATAGTCAAAGCTATGGGTTTCCCAGGAGTCATGTAAATTTGTAAGAGCTGGACCATTAAGAAAGCTGAACACCAAAAAATTGATGCTTCTGAACTGTGGTGTTGGAGAACACTCTTGAGAGTTCCTTGGACTGCAAGGAGATCAAACCAATTATCCTAAAGAAAATCAATCCTGAATATTCATTGGAAGCTCTGATACTTTGGTCACCTGATGAGAAGAACTGACTCATTAGAAAAGACCCTGATTCTGGGAAAGACTGAAGGCAGGAGGAGAATTGGACAACAGAGGATGAGATGGTTTGATGGCATCACCCACTCGATGGACATGAGTTTGAGCAACCTCTGGGAGTAGGTGATGGATGGGGAAGCCCAGCGTGCTGCAGTCCATGGGGTTGCAGAGTCGGACACGACTGAGCAACTGAACCGATATCCCAATATAGACTGCTTTGTATAAACCAAATGGCAACCGCAAACCAAAAATCATAATAGATACAACACATAAAATGTAGGAAGAAATACAAGCCATAACGTTATCAAGTCAGAAGGGAAGAAATCAAAGAAGAAGAAAGCATAAAAAAGAAGTACAAAATAACCTCAAAACAACTAATAAAATGGCAATATGTACATACTATCAATAATTATTTTAAATGTAAACAGACTTGGACTGCAAGGAGTCCAATGCTTTAATCAAAACATACAGAAAGGCTGAAGGGATACAAAAACAATACCCATATTTATCCCACAGATACTCACTTCAGATCTAAAGACCCACAGAGACTGAAATTGGAGGGATGAAAGTTATTTGATATAAATGGAAATCAAAATAAAGCTAGGGTGAAGTGAAAGTGAAAGTTGCTCAATTATGTCTGCTTCTTTGCAACCCCATGGACTGTACAGTCCATGGAATTCTCTAGGCCAGATTACTGGAGTGGGTAGATTTCCCTTCTCCAGGGGATCTTCCCAACCCAGGGATCGAACCCATTTCTCTCGCACTGCAAGCAGATTCTTTACCAGCTGAGCCACAAGGTAGCAATACTTATATCAAATAAAATAGACTTTAGAACAAAGACAGGAACAGGAGACATAGAAATACACTACATAATGATCAAGGGATCATCCAAGAAGATATAACCATTGTAAATATGTATGTACTCCACATAGAAGCACAATACAGAAAGCAAATACTGATGAACATAAAGGAAGATGTTGACAATAAAACAGTCTTAGTAGGGGACATTAACATTCCTCTTACATTAGTAGATGGATCATCCACACAGGAAATCAGTAAGGAAACTGATCTTCAAGGATTCTTAAATCAAATGGGCTTAACAGATATGTATACAGGACATTCCACCCCATAACAGCAAAAGCACATTGTTTCAAATGCATATGGAACACTCTCCAGGATACATCACGAATGGCAGCAAAAACAAGCCTTAGGAAATTTAAGAAAATTAAAATCAGATCAAGCATTCTGACCACAATGTTTTGAGACTAGAAATCAATAATGAGAAAAACAAATTCCTCCAGAAAACACAAAAATGTGGAAGCTAAATAACACACTACTAAAAATTCAACAGGTCAATGAAGAAATCAAAGAAGAAATTTTTTTAAAGAGGGGGAAATAATGAAAACACAATGATCCTGCAAAGGCAGTTATTAGACGAAAGTTTATAGCAAAACAAGTCAACCTCAGAAATAAGAAAAATCTCATTCCTATGTAAAAGAAAATAAAACATAGAGGTCAAAGCAGAAATAAATGAAAGAGATTAAAAGAAAAAATATAAAAGATTAATGAAACTAAGAACTGGTTCTTTGAAAGATAAATAAAACTGTTAAAACTTTAGCCAGACTCATCAAAAGAAAGAGGGTCCAAATCAAAAAATAAGAAATGGAAAAGAATAAATGACAACCAGCGCCATAGAATTACAAAGGATCATAAGAGAGTACTATGAACAAACTATATGTCAATAAAATGGACAACCCAGAAGAAAAGGATAAATACCAAGATATGTACAGTCTCTCAAGACAGAACCAGAAAGAAATAGAAAATATGAACAGACCAATTACCAGCAGAGAAACTGAATCAGTAAAGTAACAACAACAAACACAACAAAAACTCCCAACAAACAAAAATCCAATACAAGATAGCTTTACAGGTGAATTCTATCAAACATTTAGAGAAAAGTTAACATTCATCCTTCTCAATGTATTCTAAAAATTACAAAGGAAAGAAAGCTTCCAAACTCATTGTACATTGCCAGGATTACCCTGATATAAAAGCTAGAAATACATATATCACAAAAGTTATAGGCCAATATCTATGATGAACACCAAGGCAAAAATCTTCAAATGAATGTTAGCAAACCAATTTCAACAATATATTAAAAATATCACACATGATTAAGTGGGTTTTACACCAAGTATGCAAAGATGGTTCTGCAAGTCAATCACTGTGATACACCACAGCAAAAAAATTGAAGAATATAAATCATATGATCATTTCAATACATGCAGAAAAACCTTTTGAAAAAATTCAACATCAATAAAGTTGCAAGATACAAAATTAATATACAGAAATCTGATGCATTTCTATGAATTAACAATGAACCATCAGAAACAGATATTAAGGAGATATCTCATTTATAGTTAGATTAAAAGATAAAATACCTAGCAATAAACCTACCTAAGGACATAGATTAACTAAGAAAACTATGTGACATTGATAATAGATGAAAGCATACACAAATAGATGAAAAGATACACTGTGTTCTCTGATTGGAAGAATCAACCTTGTTATAATGACATACTACGCAGGGTAATACACAGATTCAGTTCAACCCCTGTCAAAGTATCGTGGCATTTTTCATGATAGAACAAATAGTACTAAAATTTGTATTGAAAAACAAAATAATTCAAATAGCCAAAACAATCCTGAGAAGAAATAACAGAGCTGGAGGTATATATACTCCCTGATTTGAGAATATACTACAAATTAAAGTCATCAAGACAATATGGCACTGGGACAAAAACAGATGTATAGATTAATGGAACACAAAGGAGAGCCCAGACATAAACCCATAAACTTATCATTAATTAATCTACAATAAAAGAATGACATACAATGAGAAAATTCAGTCTCTTCAGTAAGTGCTGCTGGCCATAAACAGGAATAAATTTGAGTTAGCGGAACTGAGATGGATGAACCTGTTATACAGGGTGAAGTAAGTTAAAAAGAGAAAAACAAATATGTATTAACACATATTTACGAAATCTAGAAAAACGGTGCTGATGAACCTATTTGTATGGCAAGAATAGAGATGTAGACATAGAGAGTGGACTTGTGGGCACAGCAGGGAAAAGAGAAGGTGGGACAAATTGAGAGAGCAGCATTGAAACATACACATTATCATGTGTAAAATAGATAGCTAGTGGGAAGTTGCTGCATAACACAGGGAGCTCAATCTGGTGCTCTGTGATGACCTAGAGAGGTGGGAGGTTCAAGAGGGAGGAGACAAGTGTATACCTATGATTGATTCATGTTATTGTATGGCAGAAACCAATACAACATTGCAATTATCCAGCAATTAAAAATAAATTTAAAAAATAAGTGCTCCTGGGAAAACTGGATGTTACATATAAAAGAATGAAGTCAGAACACTTTCTCACACCATATACAAAAATAAACTCAAAATGGCTTAAAGACCAAAATGTAAGACATTAATCCTTAAAGTGGCTTCCCAGGTAGCACTGCTGCTGCTGCTGCTGCTGCTAAGTTGCTTCAGTTGTGTCCGACTCTGTGCAACCCCATAGACAGCAGCCTACTAGGCTCCGCCGTCCCTGGGATTCTCCATGCAAGAACACTGGAGTGGGTTGCCATTTCCTTCTCCAGTGCATGAAACTGAAAAGTGAAAGTGAAGTTGCTCAGTCGTGTCCAACTCTTCACAACCCCATGGACTGCAGCCTACCAGGCTCCTCCATCCACGGGATTTTCCACGCATGAGTACTGGAGTGGGTTGCCATTGCCTAACTCTCAGGTAGCACTAGTGGTGAAGAATTCACCTGCTAATGCAGCAGACATAAGAGATGTAGGTTTGATCCCTGGGTTGAGAAGATCCCCTGGCGTAGGAAATGGGAACCCACACCAAAATTCTCGCCTGGAGAATCCCATGGACAGAAGAGCCTGGTGGGCCCCAGTCTATAGGGTTGCAAAGAGTCAGACACGACTGAAGTGACTTAGCATGCATGAATCCTTACAAGAAAACATACTAGAACATTATTTGACATAAATTATAGTAATATCTTTTGGATTTATTTAGTAGGACAGAATAAACATTCTCAATATAATTTGTCATTGGGAGAAATGCAAATTAAGACCATAGTGAGATATCATGACCCACCTACTGAAATGATAAAATTGGAAAGACTGCTTATACTGGAAGCAACAATGCAGACACATGTTAAATTAAAAAAAAACAACAACAAACAAAAACCTGATAGATTAAAAAAAAGAGTGAAAAGATAGTTACACAATATTGAAGTGGGCAATATGTTTAAGGCAAGGGTGGGTTATCTTAAAGCTACATATTATATGTGTTGATGCACATTATACTGCTTACTTCATTTGTCTGCTGAGTTTCCACAGTGACTTCTCTTTATCTATATTTTCTTTTTCACCTCCTTTTTAGCTTTCACTAGCAGAATTCTAATTCATAGAAGAATTGAAAAATGACCCAAAAATGTCCTTTGCTTTTCCTCTAACTTCCAATCAAATCCCAAGCAGAGGTTAAACATTCATTGTACACTTCAGATATAAAACACAGCATCACAATTGTCATATTATAATATTTTGATGTAAATAATGCCATTATTTTCTTCAGTGATGCTCAATGGCAACTTTGTTTATACTTAAAGGCAAATCTGAACATGTGACCACCATGTTCAAAATCCCTCAACAGTTTTCATTTAAGTTGGGGTATAGAACAAAATCTCACCTACCATGAGATCTGATGGGACCCCACCAATGCTGGCCTCCCTTGACCACTCTGACTCCTCTTTGCTTCTCTTTTTATATTTCTGCTACATTTGCAAAATTTTTTGGTTTATTTATCTAATTATCTGGTTTTTTGATAAGATAGGCCTGCAGATGATGAAACTGAAGAAGGCAAATGTCTGGAGACAACACCATATTAGAAATGTAGAAACACAGTCATCACTACTTAAACAGAATTTGCAGTTAAAAAAAACCTCTGGAATAATGTTTGAGAAGCACTAACCTAGGCCACTTCCCACAGTGGTCCTCAGTTTTCTTTTTCCTTTTCTCCTCCCGCGGATTTTGCCTAGTAAGATTTCTCACTAGTTTTCAGCTTAAAGTAGGAAGTCAGGTGTAGTTGTGGAATGTGAGCCATGGTTTGCACAAGAAGGAAAAATTTAGGAGTTGACGGCTAAAGAGAATCTGTAACTTTGGCCTCACTCAAATCATGTGTGATGAGCTCAGATAATACTGTACTCATCAAAGAACTTAGACTATTGAATTTATAGATAAACTGGAGTCTGCATAAACATTTCAAAAGTGCCTGTGGTGGAAAGAAGTGGTATGAAGTGCAATTTCAATTGATAAACTTGGGAACTGTCTACAAGGACTTGATGTTTATCATTTCAGTCTGTAATGTCCAATGAGACAACCTGGATTTCTCATACATGTCCAAGTCCAAAATGCCCAGTAGACCAGCTTAGCTTTGCCCTAAAGGGGATCTTTGGGCATTATCAGGGGAATTTGAGTTCTAAGCTCTTTCCTCTTCTGACAAAAGCACACAACTGTACAACTTATTGACTCTGTGTTAAAGACAAATTCATATAAACAACAGTTTCCTGAACTTGGAAAATGAAGCCTTCAAGATGAAACAGTGTCTAAAGAACTGTTGCCTGTGTTATTGTCATTGCAGTGCTCTAGTATTATTTTCTACTTCAGAAAGCTGAACTCTAAAAGGATCTTGAAAACTTCTTAGTAGATACAGGCAAGAGAGAATGATTTTTATAATATCATTATGTTTTTACTGAAAACAAAGAGTCGGACACGACTGAGCAACTGAATTGAACCAAAAGTTAAAAATACTATAAAATTTGTAATAATTTTGATTTGGTTCACAAGATACCAAAATAGCCAGGTGAAAATGAAAAATAGTGAATAATCTGTATATTTTATTATTGTGAGTAAATATGGTTAAGCAAGATAGCTCTAAGGCCACATTGTAATCATTAATGATATTTAATTATTTTGTTACTATAATTATTATATAATTTTCCATAAGATAAGCTTTGGTAAACTGGAACATTAAATAAATTAATAGTGGGTTGAAATATTTAGGCCACAATGTTTCCCATGGAAGATCTTCCTGACAATTGTGTTCAAAATACTTGTTTTACTTAGTTAACCTACATTCACTACTTTCCCGTGTATTTCTTAGGTTATTTCATTGAATATGTAAATATATCATCTATCTATCTATTTATGTATCTTCTGAAATGGTAAAAATACCCTTCTAGTCTCTTTTGACCTTTAGTAATAGGTAGGCCTTAAGTACCCACACACTGAATTAAGAATTTCTGATTATTTATTAATTTGGGATTGCATGGAAGAACTGCAATTACAGGTACATTGCCTTTATTCAGCTTTAGTTTTTAGCTCAATTTGATTCTGCTACTAAAAGTTGCGGAGAAGCAAATGCTATAAAGAAAAGCTGAATTTCTAGATAAATTCAGCTTTCACTACATTAATAACAATGATAAAGCATCTTTTAAATATGAAAAGAACTGAGGCAATGCTAGTATATTTATGAACAACTTTAAAATAAATTGAAAATGCAATACTATTTCATATATAAATTCCATATGAAAATAAACTTGGAATTTTGAATAAAAGTAAAAGAAAGGTTTCCCAGTGCTGCCAACTTTTGATGAAACCAGAGTTAAGACAAATATTTGCCACCACTAAGCCCCCAAACTCTGAGACTTTTATTTCATCTTCAACCTTTCTAATACTTCTCTCTCTCTCCATTTCCTGATCTTTCCTATGCTTATCCATGGTCCTTAATCTCTTTCTGCTTTTTGTTCCTTTCTGTTTTCTTTTCACTTAATCAAATTTTCCACTTCACTTCTCTACCCATTCTTACCTCAATACCTTCCTCTTTCTCTTTTGAAAAACTACGTGATATTGTTCTACAGGAAAAAAAAAAAAATCACATCTGTCTTCCAGTGGTTTGATTCAGTTCAGTTCAGTCGCTCAGTCATGTCCAACTCTTTCCGACCCCATGAATCGCAGAACACCAGGCCTCCCTGTCCATCATCAACTCCTGGAGTTTTCCCAAACTCATGTCTATCGAGTCGGTGATGCCAGCCATCTCATCCTCTGTCGTCCCCTTCTCCTCCTGCCCCCAATACCTCCCAGCATCAGGGTCTTTTCCATTGAGTCAACTCTTCGCATGAGGTGGCCAAAGTATTGGAGTTTCAGCTTCAGCATCAGTCCTTCCAATGAACACCCAGGACTGGTCTCCTTTAGGATGGACTGGTTGGATCTCCTTGCAGTCCAAGGGACTCTCAAGAGTCTTCTCCAACACCACAGTTCAAAAACATCAATTCTTCAGCACTCAGCTTTCTCTACAGTCAACTCTCACATCCATACGTGACCACTGAAAAAAACCATAGCCTTGACTTTGTTGGCAAAGTAATGTCTCTGCTTTTTAATATGCTATCTAGTTTGGTCAAGAAGTTTAAACTGTTCTTACCGTATTAGATACTTTCTTTCATTCTCCTCACTGCTGTGCCACTTCTCATTGTTCTCTAACTCAACTCCATCACAATATGAAAACTGCTCTCACTAAAGCCACTAAAAGTCACGTAATTCCCACATGCAAAGATTTCTTTTCACTCTATTCTATCAGAATATTCATTTTGCTTTAAGGACTGTATTTGACTTTGTTCTTCTTGAGTATTTTCCTCTGTTTGAGTTCCCAACACAGTTTTCCAATTCCCTCCTGCTTCTTCTATTCACCCTGCTCAGTAGCATTTTTTTGTCTTTCTTTTTCTCCTTTTGGGTGACCCAGAGCTCTTGGTTGCAAGAAGTATTAAGTTAATTGAATGGAAATTGGCTCCAATGAAGCAATGCTAGGGTAAGTTGAAGAAATCCACTGGATAAATGGGAAGGTACACACGGGGATGATCCAGAGAGATGATATGGGGTGGGAGGTGGGAGGGGGGTTCATGTTTGGGAACTCATGTACACCCGTGGTGAATTCATGTCAATGTATGGCAAAACCAACACAGTATTGTAAAGTAAAATAAAGTAAAAATAAAAATTAAAAAAAATTAAATTAAATTAAAATAAGAAAGAAATCAGACAGCTGACACCCAAATCATGTTTCAGTTCTAGTTCAGTAAGACCTGTTATCATTGTAGTTGAACTTAAATGCCACACTGCACACTGACAATGCCATTGTTGTAGACATAGGATTCATTTTCTGGGGTCATGACACTTTTTCATTTGTTGAGTTGGCAAACAAAATTCTTTTCGTGCCCATATGATTTTTGTCTTTATATATATTCTAAATGCAGTGTGGTGAGTTTGGGTGCTTTGCTTAGTCACTCAGTCATGTCCCAGTCTTTACAACTCCATGAACTGTAGCCCACCAACCTCTTCTGTTCATGGGGATTTCTCTAGGCAAGAATACTAAAGTGGGTTGCCAAGTCCCGCTCCAGGGGATCTTCCCAACTCAGGGACTGAACCCAGGTCTCCTGCATTGCAGGCAGATTCCTTACCAGCTGAGCTACCAGGGAAGCCCTGAGTTTGAGTGAAAGTGAAAGTTGCTCAGTCATGTCTGACTCTTTGCGACCCTGTGGATTATATAGTCCATGAAATTCTCTAGGCCAGAATACTGGGGAAGGGTAGCCTTTCCTTTTTCCAGGGGATCTTCCCAACCCAGGGATCAAACCCAGGTGGGCTGCATTGTAGACAGATTCTTTACCAGCTGAGCCACAAGGGAAGAGTTTGAGTGTCTAACCCTAAATAAAATGCCTCACCAACCGCCCTCCCACCCCCACCCCATCCTAGGTTCAAGGGGGAGAGCAAAGTCACTTTCTAGAATTTTGGCTTCTAGAGTGGATGACAGTTTTTGTTTGCCACCAAGACTCATATGGTAAAAAAAGAGGATCAGATTTTTCCATCTAATAAATGATATACATCCATTTCTCTCTAATATAACTTCCTCAAGTTTATTTTCATGCCTTCTCTCTTTTTACCTTACTCACACTGGCCAATGGAAAGGTCATACATACTATGTATTTCAGCCTCCTCAATGACTCCCAAGTCATTATTTCTATCAATTTTTTTGTAGAATCATACTGTGAAGTTTATCTAACTTGAATATCCAGAGGATGTTCTTGAAAAAACTAGCTACTGCCTCTGAATCTTCTATGTCAATTTTTGATGTCCAACTGCCCAGTCACTTAGTTAGTCTCTTCCTTTACTAATCACTCCTTCACATCTTACATGTCACCAAGTTCCAGCGAAACTGAGCAGGACCCTGTGGGACCCTCATAAGTACAAAAGACTTTCATTATTTCCCATTTCTTTGCAGGAAAAAAGCTTTAGCTCCTAGACCTTCTCTGAGTTCCTAAGGTCAGATTCAAACAGTTTTTAATTAGGAAAAGGGAGGGAATACAGAAGCAAAGATGAATGGTCAGCAAACAATATTGCAGAGATGAAGCAGGGTCCTTGTTCTCCCTCAAGGAATATACATAACAACATAGCTTTAAGTTTTCCTTTAAGGCCTCTATCCAGGTAGAAGATGGTAACTTCAGGCTGAGCACAAGATTCCTGGAACACACCCTGTTACCTACCTCACCACAAACCAATCAGAAGAGAGTCATACATTCCGCAGCCCTCATCCCAAGTTTTGCCTTTAAAAACTCTTCCTCAAAAACCAAGGATGAGTTAGGATTTTAGAACATAAGCCACATATTCCCCTTGCCTAGCCCTGTACTAAGCTTTTCTCTGTTCCAAACTCCCAAACTTTTTGGTTTGTTTGGTCTCTCTATGCATTGGGAACACAAACTTGAGTTCAGCAGTACAAATGATCTTCATTCTCATTTTATTTTGATCTCTTTCTCTTCCTCATCATTCCTAATGTTATATCACATGAACTAAGAATTTCACATACATTTAGATCACCTGGTGAATATTTAGAAAATGCCTTTTATCAGAGCCCATTCATGATCTACTGCACCAATTTCTTCAGTTATACTTCAGAATCAGTATTTTGCACAAAACTCCCCCAGACAATTCTGATGTGCAATCTGGTTTAGGAATCATTGGACAATAGCTACAGCTTCCTAATTATTGTTTAAGATGCAAATTTCTTCTCCCTGCACCCTATTTTCTATAGCCAAACATTTAACTTAAAAAATAAGTGATGTTCTCTCTCCTTGTCTAATAAGTTTTAAATTATTGCCAAATGCTTGCAGGATGAAGTTCAAGCTCTTCCTATGGCATTTCATTCATTTTATAAACTGGTCCCTTCTAACATTGTTACTTTGTTCTTACATCCATGTTCTACACAAAGAATTTCTTGACCTTACTCTATCAGTCATTTTAGTCACTCGGTTGTATCTGACTCTTTGCAACCCCACGGACTGCAGCACGCCAGGCTTCCCTGTCCATCACCAACTCCCAGAGCTGGCTCAAACTCATGTCCATTGAGTCGGTGGTGCCATCTGACTAGCTCATCCTCTGTTGTCCCCTTCTCCTTCTGCCTTCAATCTTTCCCAGCATCAGGATCTTTTCCAGCAAGTCAGTTCTTTGCATTAGGTGGTCAAAGTATTGCAGCTTCAGCTTCAATGTCAGTCCTTCCAATGAATATTAAGGACTGATTTCATTTAGGATGGACTGGTTTGATCTCCTTACAGTCCAAGGGACTTTCAAGAGTCTCCTTCAACACCACAGTTCAAAAATATCAATTCTTCAGTGCTCAGTTTTCTTTATAATCCAACTTTCACATCCATAGTTGACTACTGGACTAGTTTTGACTAGACGGACCTTTGTTGACAAAGCAATGTCTCTGCTTTTCAATATGCTGTCTAGGTTGGTCATAGCTTTTCTTCTAAGGAGCAAGTGTCTTTTAACTTCATGGTTGCAGTCACCATCTGCGGTGATTTTGGAGCCCCTCAAAATAAAGTCTGTCACTGTTTTCATTGTTTCCCCATCTATTTGCCAGAAGTGATGGGACCAGATGCCATGATCTTTGTTTTCTGAATGTTGAGTTTTAAGCCAACTTTTTCACTCTTGTCTTTCACTTTCATCAAGAGGCTCTTTAGTTTCTCTTCGCTTTCTGCCATAAGGGTGGTGTCATCTACATATCTAAGGTTATTTAGTATCCCCTAAGTTTGCTCATCTTCAGAATGTTTTTCTTCTCTTCTAAATCTTCTCATTTCTGTGCAAAGTTTTAAATGACATAATGCTTTTCTGTGTTCTAAATCTGCTCACTTCTGAAAAAAATTTTAAATGATGCAATTGCATTATTTTAATATATATAACTTTTCCACTACTATTTTTCATATATCATAGTAAGAGTAAATAAAATAAACAATATTCAGGTTAGCATATGCTTTTATTTCAATTACCCTCAGCAGATTCACTTTTAAAAATAAATGATGTCCTTTTTCCATTTACTACATTGCATTTCAGGGGCCATCTATTAAGGGTATGGAAACAAAAAACGCAACAGAGCTGAGAGAGTTCATTCTCACAGGACTTACACATCAACCAGAGTGGCAAATTCCCCTGTTTCTGCTGTTCTTTATGATATATCTCATCACCATTATGGGAAACACTGGTTTGATTGCACTCATCTACAATGACCCTCAACTTCATATTCCGATGTACTCTTTTCTTGGGGATTTGGCCTTTGTAGATACTTGGTTATCATCCACAGTGACCCCCAAGATGCTAGTCAACTTCCTGGGCAAGAGTAAGATGATCTCTCTCTCTGAATGCAAGGTACAATTCTTTTCCTTTGCAATCAGTGTAACCACAGAATGTTTTTTGCTGGCAACAATGGCATATGATCGCTATGTGGCCATTTGCAAACCATTACTTTATCCAGTGATTATGACCAATAGACTATGCATGCAGCTGCTAGTCTCATCATTTGTAGGTGGCCTTCTTCATGCTGTAATTCATACAGGTCTTTTATTCAGATTAACCTTTTGTAACTCTAACATAATACTTCATTTTTACTGTGATGTCATGCCACTGATTAAAATTTCTTGTACTGATCCTTCTGTTAATGTTCTGATGATATTTATTTTCTCTGGCTCAATACAGGTGTTCACCATTCTGATAGTTCTTGTCTCATATACACTTGTTCTCTTTACAATATTAAAAAGGAAATCTTTGCAAGGCATAAGGAAGGCCTTCTCCACCTGTGGGGCCCACCTCCTGTCTGTCTGTTTATACTACGGGCCTCTTCTTTTCATAAGCAGATGATCAAGATATGATAGACTCTTTGTTTTACACTGTCATAATTCCTTTCTTAAATCCAATTATTTACAGCCTGAGAAATAAGAAAGTTATAGATTCCCTGATAAAAATGTTAAAGAGAGATGGTTGTATCTTATAGTATTATCGGTACTCTTTTCATTTAAATATTAACAAAATTATATGGTTTAGATGTTGCTATGTGATAGTGTTCAGGTTTTTTTGGATGTATAATTGTTCTATTATTTTAGTGACTTAAGACATTAGTAACTAATAAATCCCAAAAAATAGATTTATATTCTTATTCAAAAACACATAAAAAATTTAATCCTCTTTATAGAACACTGAAATAAAACAAAAACCCCAAACATTTTCTATGCCTGTATATTCTTCAATGTGGTTTGCATTAAATATTAACACAGAGCAGTTCCTCTGAAGGAGACTTGTTTATGATGTCTTTGACACTTATAAGTCAATCACATTTAACTCCAAAGTGGAGGCAGATTGGTATTTGAATGAAGAGAGGCAACCCCTAGGAATTCTGCTGGCCATCAAAACGTCTTACATGCCACTTTATTTGGTGCATGGTAAATTTCACTTCTCATGGGAATCAACTCTCATATCACAGAAAGAAATGGGAAAGCAATGAGAAAAAAAAATGACAGAGGATCTAAGATAATGAAGACAAAGAGCTACACTATGAGAGATGCTTTTACCTTAGTGTGCTCCAAGAGAGAGACAAAAGGCAAGTTATCTCTTACTATCTATGATGATTTCTAAAGTCCTTTCTAGCTGTGTATATTTGCAGGTCAACCTGGGAAACTTTTCTAAGAAAGTTAATAGATAAACTGAAGGTTTAGGATGGATAAGAATGAAGAGGCAGAATAGGAAAATAATGGTCAATATTCCTAGAATTTTTTTAAGTGAAATTAATTAGAAAAAGAAACAGTCACATGTAAAGTTATTGGAATGTGTGGATGACAATGAGAAGTTTTGCATACTAACATGCATACTAACAAAGTTCAAATAATGTTAAGGTATGATACCATACTGCCCAGTGAGTGGCTAGGAAAGACACGAACAAGAGTTTGGATGTGTGTGCTCCAGATGCTCATTTTCATTCCATACTCTAAGACTAATGAGTGATTCACCATCAGGTCCACCCCTTGTCTGCCTCTCACTATTGATTCTAGGTACATTCTTGCTGATATCACTGCGACCCTCACCTTCAGAACCACCTACCTCTAAAACTCTAATTACTTGTTGCCTTCATTCTGCTGATTCTCTCTTATGTCCTAAACATATCTGCCAGATTTTTCTTTGTAAAAGAAACTGAGATTAAATCACATAACTCTTCAAGGATTTTTAATGGACTCTCATTATTACTGAGTTTTCCAAATTTGCTGACATACTGAGTGCAACACTTTAACATCACATTAGGTTGTCATCAAGGGAATCGATGGTGCTATCAAGGGAATTTTATTTTATTATTCCTTCGTCTTCTGGCAAATGCACATAGTTAAAATGTATATAAGCAGCATTTTCCTGAGCCTGGAAAATTAAGCCTCCAAAGTGAATCTGTGGAAAGAACTATCAGGTTACTGTCATTCTGGTGCTCTTGTACTATTTTTTGCTTCTGAAAGCCAAACTCTCAAAGAATCTCAACAATTTCTAAACAGATATAGGTAAGAGAGGATGACTCTTATAATATTCCTTTTTAATAGAAATTTAAAAGAATTTTAAATTTATAATAATTTTGATTTGGTTTACAAGATACCTGAACAGTCAGTTGAAATATTACTGTGAGTAAATATGAATAGCTCTAAGGCTACATTTTACCATTTAATCATACTTAATTATCTGCTTAGTGTAATCACAAGATTCTACAGGATAAGAGTTGGTAAACTAGAACGTTAAATTAAAAGTTGATTTAAATATTTAGGTCACAATGTTTCCTGTGTAAGTAATCTTTCTGATAATTGTGTTCAAAATATTTATTCTATTTAACTAACTACACTGGTGGATTAAATTTTAAGTTATATCACCTAAATAGTAACCCCTCTATCCTTTCATCCACTCCTTAATTATTTCATTGAGTATATCTGTGTACATATATATGCAAAAGTGCTGGAAATAGTCCTCAATCATTTTGACCTCTATAACTTCATAGGTACCCATACACTGAATTGAGAATTTTTCATTATTTACTGATACGGGACTGACTGGAAGGAAAGAATATTTCAAATAAATACACAGTTAACAGCTGCAGTTATTGGCATTGGTTATTTATATTACCATTATTCAGGTCTAGTCTTTGGCTCAATTTTATTCTGCTAATAAAACCTGTGGATAAGCAAATGCTGTGATGGAAAACCAGAAGGATTTCTAGAGAAAGTCAGCTCTAATCTCAGTAATAGCAGAGGTAAAGTATCTTTCAAACATGAAAAGAAGTTTGATGCAGTGTTAGTATATTTATAGACAATTGAAGTAAATTTATTTAAATTAAACACTGTCATACACAAATTCCTTAGGAATAAAAACTTGGATGTTTGAAGGAAAGAAAAAGGAAAGTTTCCCAGTGTTGAGCAATTTCAAGGAAAACCAGGGTTAATAGAAACATAAAGCCCCCAAACTGTTGAGACTTTCCCCTTACTTCATCTTCAGCCTTTCTCTGATACTGCCTCTTCTCATTCTACTTCTCTACCCACTCTCATCTCAATGCCCTCCTCTATCTCTTTTGAAAATGTTCATGACATTTTTCTACAAGAAAAAAAAATCTCCTCTGTTCTTCACATCTCAGATGCTCTGTTTCGTTCTGTTCACTGCTGTGCCATTTGCTTCCATCCGCTTTCCAGTGTTCTTTGATTCAGTTCTATAACAAAATGGAAACTGCTCTCACTAAAGCCACTAAAAATCTCTTCATTCCCACACTCAATTATCTCTTTTCCCTCCTTATCTTACAAGAGCAGTTATTTCACTTTTGGCACTCTACTTTCCTGTGTGCTTTTAAAGTATTGTCCTCTCTTTGAGTTCCCTACATCCAGCTTTCCAACCCCTTCCCTCTTCTCTGCTTACTTTGCTCAGTAGCCTTTTCTGGTCTTTCCTTTTCTCTTTTTTGGGTGAGCCAGTACTCTTGTTTCCAAGAGGAAAACAGTTAATTGAATGAAAACTGAATCCAACAAAGACATGCTAGGAAAGTTGGAGAAACCCACTGGAGAAATGGGTAGTCAGCACTCCAAATCATGTTCTAGCTCTAGCTCAATAGCCCTGTTGTCATTGTCGCTGAATTTAAATACCACAAATCACACTGAAAATGCCATTGTGATGGGCACAGGATTCATTTTCTGAGGACATGATACTGTTCCCTTGGTTGAGCTGGCAACCAAAATTCTCTTCTGCACACATCAAGTCTTTGTCATTCTCTCTATATATTCCAAATTCAGTGTATGTGCAGCAGCATTACTAGCAGTAGATCAAGTCCCCTTACCTTAGGTTCAAGGAAAAGTCAGTTTCTAGAAGTTTGGTTTCTAGACTTATTAGGTAGAAAATAGGATCAGGTGTTATGTATCTAAAATTATGTATATACCTATATATATATATATATATACACATATATACATATATACACACATATATATCCATTTTTAAATCTTTTTAAATTTCCTCAAATTTATTTTCATGCTTTATTTCCCTTTACCTTATACACATTTTCCAATGGATAGATCATACTATATTTTAGCCACTTCTATGACTCCTAAGTCATTATATTTTATTTTTATTAAGGTTTTGTAGAATTATATACCTGGGTGTTCAGAGGATGCTCCTTGCAAAAACTGGCCATTTCATCTGAGCTTTCAACATCAATTTTTGAAAACCGTTGGTGAGTTAGGATTTTTTGAAGCCACCCATTCTCCTTGTTAGTCCCTGCATTACACCTTTCTCTACTCCAAACTCAGACATTTTAGTTTGTTTGACCTCACAGTGCATCAAGGACACAAACCTGCATTCCGCAACACAAATGAGTCTTCATTCTGATTTATTTTGATCTCTCACTTTGTCTTCTTTGTCATTCCTAATGCCATATCACACATGAACTAAGAATTTCCCATACATTTAAATCACCTGGGGAATATTTATACAATGTATATTATTAGACTTCATTCAAGATCTACTGATCCAATGTCTACAGTAATAGTTCAGAATCTATAATTTGAATGAAATTTTCTCAGACAATTCTGATGTGTAATCTAGTTTGGGAGTCACTGGACAATAGCCACAACTTCCTGATTAGTATTTATGATCCAAGTTTCTCTCCCTGCAGTCTATTTTCTTCAATCAAATATTTAATTTCAAAAATAACTGATGTTGCCACTTCCTGTTTTATATGTTTTCATTTCTTGCTTATTTCTTGAAGAATATAGCTCAAGATCATTCATATGGCATTCAATTCATTTTATAAACTGGGTCCTTCTAACATCTGTACTTAGATGCTGCATCCATGTCCTAAACATAGAATTTCTTGACCTCATTCTAGAGCATCCCCTAATTTTGCTCATCTCCAGAAAGTCTTTCTTCTCTTCTAAATCTCTTCATTTCTGTACAAATTTTTAAATGTTGTAATTGCACTGTTTTAACATAATTTATACAAGTAATTTTTATGTACTATGTAGTAAGATTAATAGAAAGCATTTAGATAGTATATGGTTTTATTTCAATTACCTTCAATAAATATTAGTTTTAAAATTCTTGATAACTTTTTTTCCATTTACTGCACTTGTTTCAGGGGCTATCTATCAAGGATATGGAAACAAAAAATGCAACAGAGCTGACAGAGTTCATTCTCACAGGTCTCACACATCAACCAGAGTGGCAAATCCCCCTGTTCCTTCTGTTCTTGATGATATATCTCATCACTATCATGGGGAACCTTGGTCTGATTGCTCTCATCTACAATGACCCTCACCTTCACATCCCCATGTACTTATTCCTTGGGAGTTTAGCGTTTGTGGATGCCTGGGTATCATCTACAGTTACCCCCAAAATGCTGGTCAACTTCCTGGGCAAGAGTAGGATGATCTCTCTCTCTGAATGCGTGGTACAATTCTTTTCCTTTGTCATCAGTGTAACCACGGAATGCTTTTTGCTATCAACAATGGCGTATGATCGCTATGTAGCTATTTGCAAACCATTACTTTATTCAGTGATTATGACCAATAGACTATGCATGCAACTATTAGTCTTATCATTTTTAGGTGGCCTTATACATTCCATAATTCATACAGGTTTGTTACTCAGAGTCACGTTTTGTAACTCTAATATAATATATCACTTTTATTGTGACATTATGCCACTGATTAAAATTTCTTGTACTGATCCCTCTATTAATGTTCTGATGGTATTTATTTTCTCTGGTTCAATTCAGGTGTTTACCATTCTCATTGTTCTTATCTCTTATACACTTATTCTCTTTACAATATTAAAAAAGAAGTCTATACAAGGAATAAGGAAGGCCTTCTCCACCTGTGGAGCCCACCTTCTGTCTGTCTCTTTATACTATGGGCCTCTTCTCTTCATGTATGTGCACCCTGGATCTGAACAAGCAGATGATCAAGATATGATAGACTCTCTATTTTACACTGTCATAATTCCTTTCTTAAATCCAATTATCTACAGCCTGAGAAATAAAAAAGTCATAGATTCATTGACAAAAGTGTTAAAGAGATATTCTTAGATCTCATAGTAATATCTGTTTTTATTAAAGCATTAACTAAATTGTATAGTTTTAATCTTGCTATGTAGTGGTTAGTATTAAAAATTTTTTGTACTTATAATGTCCTATAATTTTAGGACTTATGTTAGTACCTAATAAATTCCCTAAATAATTCTTACTTCTTGTAACAAAATTTTAAACTTATTGTTTATAGAATACCAAAATAAAGCAAAAAACAAAGGTAAGCAATCATTTTATATGTGTTTATGTTCTAGAACATGACTAAAAATGCATAAAGTACTAAAATAGCGAAGTTCCTCTAAGGGGGAATTATTTATGGTATCTTTGATACCATATAAACCATAGACCTAGAGACAGAGACTCATTACTTTTAATTCCACAGTGAAGGCAGGTTGGTATTTGATTGAACAGAGGCAAATCCCAGGAATTTCGTCTGCTGTGAAAGGTCCCATATTCCACTTTATTTAGGCTATGGTAACTTTCATCATGAGAAACGCTGGGCTGGAGGAAACACAAGCTGGAATCAAGATTGCCAGGAGAAATGTCAATAATCTCAGATATGCAGATAACACCACCCTTATGGCAGAAAGTGAAGAACTAAAGAGCCTCTTGATGAAAGTGAAAGAGGAGAGTGAAAAAGTTGGCTTAAAGCTCAACATTCAGAAAACGAAGATCATGGCATCCAGTCCCAACACTTCATGGGAAATAGATGAGGAAACAGTGGAAAGAGGGACTGACTTTATTTTTCTGGGCTCCAAAATCACTGCAGACGGTGATTGCAGCCACAAAATGAAAAGACGCTTACTCCTTGGAAGGAAAGTTATCACCAACCTAGACAGCATATTAAAAAGCAGAGCCATTACTTTGCCAACAAAGGTCCGTCTAGTCAAGGCTATGATTTTTCCAGTGGTCATGTATGGGTGTGAGAGTTGGACTATAAAGAAAGCTGAGCACCGAAGAATTGATGCTTTTGAACTGTGGTGTTGGAAAAGACTCTTGAGAGTCCCTTGGACTGCAGGGAGATCCAACCAGTCCATTCTAAAGGAGATCAGTCCTGGGTGTTCATTGGAAGGACTGATGGTAAAGCTGAAACTCCAATACTTTGGCCACCTCATGCAAACAGTTGACTCTTTAGAAAAGACCTTGATGCTGGGAGGGATTGAGGGCAGGAGGAGAAGGGGACGACAGAGGATGAGATGGCTGGATGGCATCACCGACTCGCTGGACATGGGTCTGGGTGGACTCTGGGAGTTGGTGATGGACAGGGAGTCCTGGCGTACTGCGGTTCATGGGGTCGCAAGAAGTCAGACACCACTTGAGTGACTGAACTGAACTGAACTGAACTTTCACTTATTGTGGTAATCACCTGTCATATCACACAAAGAAAAGGAAAAACAAGGAGGAAAAAAATGGCATGGGAGTAAGACAGTGAAAACAGAGCTACACTGCAAGAGATGCTCTTAGCTTAGAGTGATGCTTAGGAAAAGGCAAAGAGGCATGTTTCCTTTCATTGTGTATGACTTCTACAGTCCTTTTTGTGTCTGTATTCTATTGATCAACTTGAGAAGCTTCATAAACTAAGAAAGCTAGGAGATTAGATTGAAGATGTATGCTGTATGGCCTAAAAGAAGAAGAATGAAGGGGTAGGATAGAAAAAATGGATGAATATTCTTTGAATTTTTAAAAAGTAAACCTAGTAAGAAACTAGAAACTTAAAGGTTATCAGATTATCAAGATGTATGGTGGACAATGAGGAAATCTAAATGCATCTCATCAAAGTTCAAATAATGTTAAGATATGATATCTTCATGCCCGTGGTGTGGCTGGGAAAGAAATGAAAATGAACAAGACTTTGCATATTTTGCCCCAAAGTCCTTAAATGTTCATTTTCATCACACTCCATACTCCAAGAATAATCAGTGATTCACCTTCAGGTCCACCCCTTCTCTTCCTCTCGTCACTCATCCTAGGTACATTCTTACTGATACCACTGTGACCCTCACTTTCATAACCACCTACCTCTGTGATTTACAAAATCCCAGTTACTTATCTACTTCATTCTGCTCATTCTCTCTTATTTTCCAAACAAATCTGCCAGATATTTCTTTGTAAAAAGGAGTCAGATTAAGTCATATTACTCTTCAAAGATCTATAATGGGTTGCCATTACCAGGTTTTCTGTGTGGTGTGTGTGTATGTATACACACAACATACATACTTTAGCATATATTTATTTATACATGTGCATGTTCACACTATATGATGTGTATGTGTGTGTGTATATATATATATATATATATATATATATGTATATGTTTATATAACTTTCTATCTCTATCTTCCTTACCCTTCATTTGTTCACTGTGGTATAAGTTGAGGTCCTTTCAATTATACTATGGTTGAACTCCAAGTCCTTTCCTTCACAATTCTCCTATGGACTCTCTTTTATATCAACAATAAGTTACTGAAAGACTCTGGATACACTTCCCTCATCAGTTATGTCCTTTTGCTCTTGCTGGTCTCCCCACAGAGATTCCACCTCCCCAGCCCCCAACTGCTCCTTCATAATTTCCATGGTGTCTTTCTTCAAGGTCTATCTTGTACCTTAGAGTGTAGAAGATCCACTTTCAGATTGCCCTAAAGAGGATGGCAATGCCCACTCATTTGAAACACTGTTGGTTTATTTATTCTTCTTAGACCACCCTTGGGCTTGGATATTACTTATTTTGGGCCTAAAAACTCTTTTAGATAGCAACTTAGAAATCTTAACACTTTTTATTTTTTACAGTGAATGGCAGAATAGCTTGCACATATGAATTTCTAAACAAATATTTGTGAAATATTTATGAAACTAAAAAAAAAATCACAGTACAAATATATAGAATGCAGTAAGAATGCATCACTCTTTTTGTATCTTGTAACAAAGCACAAGAAAATTCCTTGGTTTGAGATGGTTACTTCATGCAGCTTGGCTTCTGTTATTATATTTCCTTTTAGTTTTCAAAATAAAGCAAAAACTCATTAAAGGAACAGTGCACATTTATTAGTATAGGGTCTTCCAGAATAACAGAACCAAAAATATATATTTAGTTGACCATATATCTAGTACTGTGGGCAAGAATCCCTTAGAAGAATGGAGTAGCTCTCATGGTCAACAAAAGAGTTTGAAATGCAGAACTTGGGTGGAATCTCAAAAATGGGAGGATGATCTCAGTTCATTGCCAAGGCAGACATTCAACACTGCAGTCATCCAAGTCTATGTCCCAGAAACTAATGCTGAAGAAGCTGAAGTCAAATGGTTCTTTGAAGACCTACAAGACCTTCTAGAACTAACAGCAAAAAAAGGTGTCCTTTTCAGCATAAGGAATTGAAATGCAAAGGTAGAAAGTCAAGAGATACCCAGAATAGCAGGCAAGTTTGGTCTTGGAGTTCAAAATTGTTGTTGTTGTCGCTCAGTCATGTCTGATTCTTTGCAACTCCATGGACTGCAGCACACCAGGTTTCCCTGTCCTTTACTATCTCCTGCAATGGCACCCCACTCCAGTACTCTTGCCTGGAAAATCCCATGGACGGAAGAGCCTGGAAGGCTGCAGTCCATGGGGTCGCTGAGGGTCAGACACAACTGAGCGACTTCACTTTCACTTTTCACTTTCATGCATTGGAGAAGGAAATGGCAACCCACTCCAGTGTTCTTGCCTGGCAAATCCCAGGGATCGGGGAGCCTGGTGAGCTGCTGTCTATCGGGAACACAGAGTTGGACATAACTGAAGTGACTTAGCAGCCATTTGCTCAAACTCATGTCCATTGAGCTGATGATGCCATCCAACCATCTCATCCTCTGTTGTCCCCTTCTACTCAGGCCCTTAATCATTCCCAGCATCAGGATCTTTTCCAATGAGCTGGCTCTTCACATCAGGTGATCAAAGTATCGGAGCTTTAGCTTCAGCATCAGTCCTTCCAGTGAATATTCAGACTTGATTTCCTTTAGGATTGACTGGCTTGATCTCCTTGCAGTCCAAGGGACTCTGAAAAGTCTTCTCCAGCACCACAACTCGAAAACATCAATTCTTCAGTGCTCAATTTTCTTTATGGTCCAACTCTCACATTTGTACATGACTACTGGAAAAGCCATAGCTTTGACTATATAGACCTTTGTCAGCAAAGTGATGACTCTGTTTTTTAATATATTGTCTAGTTTTGTCATAACTTTTCTTCCAAGGAGCAAGTGCCTTTAAATTTCATGGCTGTAGTCATGGTTCACAGTGATTTTGGAGCCCTAGAAAAGAAAATCTTCCACTGTTTCCATTTTTTCCCCCATCTATTTGCCATGAAGTGATGGGACTATGATCTTAGTTTTTTGAATGCTGAGTTTTTTGTTTTTTTGTTTTGTTTTGTTTCACTTTACAATACTGTATTGGTTTTGCCATACATTGACATGAATCCACCACGGGTGTACATGAGTTCCCAATCCTGAACCCCCCTCCCACCTCCCACCCCATATCATCTCTCTGGATCATCCCCGTGCACCAGCCCCAAGCATCCTGTATCCTGCATTGAACATAGACTGGCGATTCGTTTCTTACACAATAGTATACATGTTTCAGTGCCATTTTCCCAAATAATCCCACCCTCTCCCTCTCCCTCAGAGTCCAAAAGTCCATCCTATATATCTGTGTCTCTTTTGCTGTCTCACATACAGGGTTATCATTACCATCTTTCTAAATTCCATATATATGTGTTAGTATACTGTATTGGTGTTTTTTTTTTTTTTCTGGCTTACTTCATTCTGTATCATCGGCTCCAGTTTCATCCACCTCATTAGAACTGATTCAAATGTATTTTTTTAATGGTTGAGTAATACTCCATTGTGTATATGTACCACAGCTTTCTTATCCATTCATCTGCTGATGGACATCTAGGTTGCTTCCATGTCCTGGCTATTATAAACAGTGCTGCGATGAACATTGGGGTACATGTGTCTCTTTCAATTCTGGTTTCCTCGGTGTGTATGCCCAACAGTGGGATTGAATGCTGAGTTTTAAGCCAAAAGTTTTAATATCTTGAGTTGCTTTAATTACTTGAAGGACAATTTAAACATACAGATTATTAGACTTTATTATTAACCCACTAAATCAATATGTACATTAAACCTCATAACCCATATTTTACACAAAAAGTTCCTTAGCCAATTCTAATGTGTAATCTGGTTTGGAAACCACTGGACAATGTAACAGCTTCCTGGCTAGTATTTCTGACTATAATTTCCACTCCCTATAGTTTATTTTATATACTACCTCATATACATTTTAAAAAATATCTTACAGTGCCCCTTGTATCTCTTATTTTCAGTGTATACTTACTAGCTGTTGAGTAATGTTCAAGATACTTTGCAAGCCATTCAATTCATTTCATTATCTAAGTCTTTCAAACTTCTTTTCCCTAGACCCTATATCCATGCCCTAGATATAATTCCCTATGACACTCCACCCTACTTCCACAAATTTCCCATGTGTTTAGAATGTCTTTCATTTTTCTAAATCTGTTCATTGCTTCACATTTTTGAATTTAAATAAGAATTTATTTCCATTCCCCTCAAAATCCATGTTAAATAGGTAATAAATATTTATCCCATTGATTTCAGGCAATATCCAGTGAGGACATGGAAGAGCGACAGCATTACTGACAGAGTTTGTTCTCACAGGACTTAAGTATCAACCACAGTGGCAAATCCCCTTGTTCTTGGTGATATACCTCAACACCATTGTGGGAAACCTCGGTCTGATTGCTCTCATCTGCAATGACCATCACCTTCACATTCTCATGTACTTATTCCTTGGAAAATTGGCCTTTGTGGATGCCTGGATATCCTCCACAGTGATTCTCAAGACGCTGGTCAACTTCTGTTCCAAGAGCAAAATAATCTCTCTCACTGAATGCAAAATATATTTTTTCCCCCTTTGCAATCAGTGTAACCACAGAACGTTTTCTGCTGGCAACAATGGCATATGATCACTATATGGCCATTTGCAAACCATTAATTTATCCAGTGATCATGACCAGTAGACTATGGATCTAGCCATTAGTTTTGTCATTTTTAGGTGGCCTTTTCCATGCTATAATTCATAATGCTTTTTAAATTCAAATTAACTTTCTGCAATTCCAACAAGTACATCAATTTTACTGTAATATAATACTATTGTTTAAGATTTCCTGCACTGATCCTTCCATTAAATTTCTGGTGATATTTATTTTCTCTGGGTCTATACAGGTGTTCACTCTTCTCATTGTTCTTGCCTCTTATACACTTGTTCTCTTTACAATTTTGAAAAAGAAGTCTTTGCATAAGGAGGGCCTTCTCCACCTGTGCAGCCCACCTGCTATCTGTCTCTTTATACTATGGGGCCCTTCTCTTCATGTGTGTGTGCCCTGGATCTGCACAAGCAGATGATGAGGCTTTGATGGGCTCTCTGTTTTACATTGTCATAATCCCTTTGTTAAATCCAGTTATCTACAGCCTAAGAAATAAGAGAGTTGTAGACTCACTGACAAAAATAGTAAAATGCTTAGAATTCATACTAGTATCAGTCCTCCTTCACTAATACAGTCATATAATAACACAAATTGGATGGTGCTAATAATAACACAGATTAGATGGTGCTATATGACAGTTCAGTCGCTCAGTCACGTCTGACTCTTTGCGACCCCATGAACTGCAGCACGCCAGGCCTCCCTGTCCATCACCAGCTCCCAGAGTCCACCCAAACCCATGTCCAGTGAGTCAGTGATGCCATCCAACCATCTCATCCTCTGTTGTCCCCTTTTCTTCCTTCCCTCAATCTTTACCAGCATCAAGGTCTTTTCCAATGAGTCAGCTCTTCGCATCAGGTGGCCAAATTATTGGAGTTTCAGCTTCAACTCAGTCCTTCCAATAAATACCCAGGACTGATCTCCTTTAGAATGGACTGGTTGGATCTCCTTGCAGTCTAAGGGACTCTCAAGAGTCTTCTCCAACAACACAGTTCAAAAACATCAATTCTTCAGTGCTCAGCTTTCTTTATAATTCAACTCTCACATCCATACATGACCACTGGAAAAACCATAGCCTTGACTAGACGGACCTTTGTTGGCAAAGCAATGGCTCTGCTTTTTAATATGCTGTCGAGGTTGGTCGTAACTTTCCTTCCAAGGAGTAAGTGTCTTTTCATTTTGTGGCTGCAGTCACCATCTGCAGTGATTTTGGAGCCCAGAAAAATAAAGTCAGCCACTGTTTCCAGTGTTTCCCCATCTATTTGTCATGAAGTGATGGGACTGGATGCCATGCCTTGAGAACACCATGAACAGTATGAAAAGGCAAAAAGATAGGACGTGAAAGATGAACTCCCCAGGTAGGTAGATGCCTAATATACTACTGGAGATCAGTGGAGAAATAACTCCAGAAAGAATGAAAGGATGGAGCCAAAGCAAAATCAACACCCAGTTGTGGATGGGACTGGTGATAGAAGCAAGCTTCAATGCTGTAAAGAGCAATATTGCATAGGAAACTGGAACGTTAGGTCCATGAATCAAGGCAAACTGGAAGTGGTCAAACAGGAGATGGCAAGAGTGAGCATCAACATTCTAGGAATCAGCTATATGACAGTAAATGTTCAAAGTTCTTTGCATTTATGACCACCCTAGAGTTTTAATGACTTAAGTTAGGCATGCTAGTAAACCTCTTAAAATATGTGCATATGTAATTAAAAATTTTAGAAAACAGAATAATATTTAATCAAGTATTCATGTCATATTAGAATAATTAAGGAAAACAATAAAATGTTTTATACGTATGTTCTCAATATGGGTTCATACATGCATTAAGCACTACAATACTGTAATCAATCTGAGAAAAATATGAATATGATGCATTTGCTAGTAGTAGAGCTGTGCAGCCTGGAGATACATAGTACATTTAACTCTACAATGGAGACAGGGTTGTGTTTGAGTGAACAGAGGCCAATCCTGAAAGAGTAAGAGGGTACTTACTTGTCATGTTGCCATGTCACTAATTCAGAAAGCTAAGAGATGAGATGCAGATTTAACTGAGATGGGAATAGGAAGGAAAAGAGAACTAGCAAAACAGGAAGGTAATGGTTTCAACCATACAACAATTTAAAAATAATGAAACTAACAGGAAAAAAAATGTTGAGTTTACAGGATTGTGTTGTTGAAAGCAAGAGTCTTCAATTGCATATTGCCAAAATTCAAATAACATTAAGATGATAGGATATCAGATGATGATAGGATATCAGATGCTGATAGGATATCAGTTCAGTGACTAGCTGGGAAAAGACATGAACATGAGCAAGAGTTTGCATGTTTTGTGCCCCCACACTTTTCAAATGTTATGGTAGCTTTTGTCGTTTTCTAGACAGTATGAAGAAGAAGTGATTCATGTTCAGGTTCATTCCTGACCTTCCATTCTCCCCATTGTTCTACATACATTTAGAGTGCGGTCCTCACCCTAGAACTACTCACATCTCTCTTTTCAAAATTGGCCTTGGAATGCGTAATGAAGGAGGGCAAAGACTAATAGAGTTTTGCCAAGAAAATGCACTGGTCATAGCAAACACCCTCTTCCAACAACACAAGAGAAGACTCTACACATGGATATCACCAGATGGTCAACACTGAAATCAGATTGATTATAATCTTTGCAGCCAAAGATGGAGAAGCTCTATACAGTCAACAAAAACAAGACCAGGAGATTACTTTTTTTTTTTTTTTAGCATCACCTTGAGCTCTTTATTGGGTAAATAAGTAATAATTATTGCTGAAATAAGACCAGGAGATTACTGTGGCTCAGATCATGAACTCCTTATTACCAAATTCGGAATTAAATTGAAGAAAGTAGGGGAAACTGCTAGACCATTCAGCTATGACCTAAATCAAATCCCTTATGATTATACAGTGGAAGTGAGAAATAGATTTAAGGGACTAGATCTGTTAGATAGAGTGCCTGATGAACTATGGAGTGAGGTTCATGACATTGTATAGGAGACAGGGATCAAGACCATCCCCATGGAAAAGAAATGCAAAAAAGCAAAATGGCTGTCTGGGGAAGCCTTACAAATAGCTCTGACAAGAAGAGAAGTGAAAAGCAAAGGAGAAAAGGAAAGATATAAGCATCTGAATGCAGAGTTCCAAAGAATAGCAAGAAGAAAGCCTTCTTCAGTGATCAGTGCAAAGAAATAGAGGAAAAGACAGAATGGGAAAGACTAGAGATCTTTTCAAGAAAATTAGAGATACCAAGGGAACATTTCATGCAAAGATGGTCTCAATAAAGGACAGAAATGATCTGGACCTAACAGAAGCAGAAGATATTAAGAAGAGGTGGCAAGAGTACACAGAAGAACTGTACAAAAAAGATCTTCACGATCCGGATAATCACGATGGTGTGATCACTCATCTAGTGCCAGACATCCTGGAATGTGAAGTCAAGTGGGCCTTAGAAAGCATCACTATGAACAAAGCTAGTGGAGGTGATGGCATTCCAGTTGAGCTATTTCAAATCCTGAAAGATGATGCTATGAAAGTGCTGCACTCAATATGTCAGCAAATTTGGAAAACTCAGCAGTGGCCACAGGACTGGAAAAGGTCAGTTTTCATTCCAATCCCAAAGAAAAGCAATGCCAAAGAATGCTCAAACTACCACACAATTGCACTCATCTCACATGCTAGTAAAGCAATGCTCAAAATTCTCCAAGCCAGGCTTCAGCAATACATGAACCGTGAAATTCCTGATGTTCAAGCTGGTTTTAGAAAAGGCAGAGGAACGAGAGATCAAATTGCCAACATCCACTGGATCATGGAAAAAGCAAGAGAGTTCCATAAAAACATCTATTTCTGCTTTATTGACTATGCCAAAGCCTTTGACTGTGTGGATCACAATAAACTGTGGAAAATTCTGAAAGAGATGGGACTACCAGACCACCTGACCTGCCTCTTGAGAAATCTGTATGCAGGTCAGGAAGCAACAGTTAGAACTGGACTGGAATGGAACAACAGACTGGTCCCAAATAGGAAAAGGAGTATTTCAAGGCTGTATATTGTCACCCTGCTTATTTAACTTCTATGCAGAGTATATCATGAGAAACACTGGACTGGAAGAAACACAAGCTGGAATCAAGATTGCTGGGAGAAATATCAGTAACCTCAGATATGCAGATGATACCACCCTTATGGCAGAAAGTGAAGAGGAACTAAAAAGCCTCTTGATGAGAGTGAAATAGGAGAGTGAAAAAGTTGGCTTAAAGCTCAACATTCAGAAAATGAAGATCATGGCATCTGGTCCCATCACTTCATGGGAAATAGATGGGGAAACAGTGGAAACAGTGTCAGACTTTATTTTGGGGGGATCCAAAATCACTGCAGATGGTGACTGCAGACATGAAATTAAAAGATGCTTACTCCTTGGAAGAAAAGTTGTGACCAACCTAGACAGCATATTTAGAAGCAGAGACATTACTTTGCCAACTAAGGTCCGTCTAGTCAAGGCTATGGTTTTTCCAGTGGTCATGTATGGATGTGAGAGTTGGACTGTGAAGAAGGCTGAGCACCGAAGAATTGATGCTTTTGAACTGTGGTGTTGGCGAAGACTCTTGAGAGTCCCTTGGACTGCAAGGAAATCCAACCAGTCCATTCTGAAGGAGATCAGCCCTGGGATTTCTTTGGAAGGAATGATGCTAAAGCTGAAACTCCAGTACTTTGGCCACCTCATGCGAAGAGCTGACTCATTGGAAAAGACTCTGATGTTGGGAGGGATTAGGGGCAGGAGGAGAAGGGGACAACAGAGGATGAGCTGGCTGGATGGCATCACTGACTCGATGGACGTGAGTCTGAGTGAACTCCGGGAGTTGGTGATGGACAGGGAGGCCTGGCATGCTGCGATTCATGGGGTCGCAAAGAGTCGGACACGACTGAGTGACTGAACTGAACTGTTTTCAAGTGATGAGTCCAGGGAGATTACTGGGCTTGGGATGGCTACTAAGTGCCAGATCACCTTCCTAAGTCTTTTTCAAGACAATCTCAAGGATCATACACCTAAAGTGAATTAATCATGTTCTTTTTATCATAAAGATTAGCTCATGGGATATATCAGGAGAAGAACATTAATTAGATGTTTGGATTAAAGATACAAACTATAAATATTTATAGAAAATATAACTATTACATATTTATGGAGTGCAGGTCACAAGAGTAGAACAAGTCTTCTGCTCTCTTTCTGTATCCTGAAGGATATTTTCAAGCCCTGGAGAGAAAGTAAATGATTCACAGTCCAGGAACCTTAACCATTTCTCCTTAGAGAATCTATGCCATTGCATATGTTCCTCGTTGGCCAAGTTTTGTTGCTTCATAACATTCCCATTGTTGTGCTGCTGACAAGTTGCCAAAAACATTACCCTACAACTGTGTTCAAAGAACCAACACAAACATTAGGTAAAAACAAACACCATCAAATCTAGACTAGTAATTTTCATTCTGAGCTGTGAACTACATGACAGAATTTTATTAGTATACATTGGGAAGTATGAACACCAGACTTTTTTGTTGTTGTTTCTCACTAATAAAGTGGCTGTCAAACTATAGTGGCCTCAGAATCACCTGGAGGGCTTGTGGAAACACAGATTACGGGCTTTGTCAGGAAAATATCTGTTTCAAATGCCATTGCTTTTGGTTTGGGACCCTATGGGATGGCCACTCTTTTAAATAATCAGTGAAATAAACATTTTAAAATCAAGATATTAGAGGCAAATCAAAATGGAGTTTCTGTACTTCTATTCTCTACTTAAACAGCATGATGTAAATATTCTGAAGATTTCCACTCTAGGTTTTATATTTTCCTTCCTTTGTCAGGCAGCTGGATCCAGATTTTAATGGGGCATCTTTTCCAGAGGATGAAATACTGTGGACGTTTTTATAAACTTTTCTTGGAAAACATAACTGACAGTGTTGGTATCCAATCAAAATCCCATTGCATCATGTCAGTAAGGTTAATGGGAGATACATTTGTTAATTAGAAAAATGAGTTGTCAGGATGGATCAACTTTTAAGACTTCATCTTATTTGAGAAGGTATCTTCTAAGTTAGTCTTATTTGAGGGTAACAGTTAACAATTGCAAGATGATATTTCCCTTTATTTTTTAATATTACAATGTACAATGAGTATATATATATATATATCAATCTAGATCAATGTAGATCTAAATCTATCTATATCTACATCTAAACATATATCAATATCTGCAACTAAAGACATTTGTTGTAAGATATTGGCTCACATGTTTATTGACTCTAAGAAGTTTCATCATCTGCTTTCTGCAAAGTAGGGACCCAGAAATGCTGATGGCAGTTTCAAGGCTTAAGAATACAAGTGTTTAAGATATAGATTCCAACTCACAAATGGTTGGCCATCAACTTTATTCAGCTCACTAATTTAACACTTTTCCAAAACACCAACTCTCGAAAGACACAAACAAAAATAATGTTTAACCAAATATTTAGGCTTCCCTAGATCAGGTCAGCTTAATCCATAAAAGGAATCATTACAAGCCTACTCATTGTCAAGTTGGTATCCATATACAATTCCTTAAACTGCGCTTAAACTTTAAATGAATACAATGGCACCCCTGGGCCAAGTTGGCAGAGTAGGAAGACTATGAGCTTACCTCCTCTCCAAGGTATATCAACATTACAATTATTTATAGAACAACTATTGATGAGAAGACCAAAATCAACCAGAACAGATCTTCCAAAACTGAAGCTATAAAGAAGGAACCACAGTGAGACAGGTAGGAGGTGAGTCAAGTTGCAGTATAGTTAAGACCTACACCCATGGTGAGCAATCCACTACTGGGAGAGTAATTACAATTGAAGAGGTTCTCTGAAAGGAGTGAGGGGCAAGCCCCACATCAGGCTCCTCACCTTGGGGGTCCTCCTGCACCAGAAAGATGAGCTCCCAGAACATTAGTCTTTGAAGGCCACTGGGGCTCTCTTCTGGATGATCCAGAGGACTGTGGGATATAGAGACTACTCCTAAATACCCGCCCCTCCAAAATGTCATAGAGGCCTGTCCACCAGAGGGACATGGCCCCACATATCAGCATGCAGACAATAAACTTCAGAACCCCAGGCTCCTGCAGCCAGAGACCCCAGGCCCTAGCTCTACTCATCAGTGAGCAGACATCAACCCTAGGACACCCTGGCCCAGACACAGGTCCTTCCAACCAGCACACTAAGAATTAATATTGATAAACTGACCATACTATCCAAGTCAATATAGTCAAGGCACTCTTGATCAAAATGTTAATGACATTTTTCATAGAACTGGAACAAGTAATGTAAAAATTTGTATAGAAAAAAAAAAAGACCTTTACTAACCAAAACAATCTCAAGAAAGAAGATCAACCTGGAGGTATCACACGCCCTGACTTCATTCTATATTACAAAGCTATAGTAATCAAAATAGTATGGTACTGGCACAAAAGAGACACATAAAGCAACAGAATAGAATAGAAAGCCCAACAATAAGCCATGTAGTTATGGTCAAGGAATCTACCACAAAGGAGGCAAGAACATAAAATGAGAAAAAGTTTTTTCAATAAGTTTTGCTCACAAAACTGATAGCTACATATAAAAGGATAAAATTAGAATATTTCTGCACATCATATACAAAAATAAACTCAAAATGGAAAATAAACATCTAAGTGTAAAATTAGAAAGCATAAAATTTCTAGAAGAAAACCTAAGCAGAACATTCTTGGTCCTAAATCTTAGTAATATATTTTTGTCTCCTAAGGCAAAGGAAACAAAAGCAAATAAACAAATGGGGTCTACTTAAACTTAAATTCCTTAACATTAACAAAATAAAAAGACAAACTAACAAATAGTAGAAAAATTTGCAAACAATATGACAAATAAATGGTTAATATATGAAATATACAAACAGATCATAAACTCAACATGTAACAATAAAATAGCATGATTAAAAAAATATACAGAGGACCTGAATAGACATTTTTCCAAAGAAGGCATACAAATGGCCAACAGGCAAATGAAAAGATGATCAACATCGCTAACCATCAGAGAAATGCAAATCAAAAGCATAATGAAATATCACCCCATATCTCTTAGACTGACTGTCATCAATGAGACAGCAAAAACCAAATGCTGGTGAGAATGAAGAAAAGGGAACACTTTTACACTGCTGATGGGAGTGTAATTTGGTGAAGTGACTGTGGAAAACAGTAGGCAGGTTCCTCAAAAAACTAAAAATAGACTGCTATATGAACCAGCAAAGCCACTTCCAGGTATATATCTGAGGAAAATGAAAACACTAATTTGAAAAGAAACATGGACCCCAATATAGTCATAGTAGCGTTATTTACAATAACAAAGATACAAAATCAGTCTGAGTCCATCAACAGATGAATACATAAAGAAGATAAGGTATGTGTGTGTGTATATATATATATATACTGCCTGCAATGCAGGAGACCTAGGTTCAATCCCTGAGTTGGGAAGATTCCCTAGAGGAGGAAATGGCAACCCACTCCAATATTCTTGCCTGGAGAATCCCATGGACAGAGAAGCCTGGTAGGCCACAGTCTATGGGATCGCAAAGAGCTGGACACAACTGAGTGACTAACACATGCGCATAAATAAATGTACATACATATAATGGAATACTACTTAGCCAAGAAAAATAAATAATTTTTTTCATTTGCAATGACAGTGAAATAAATCTGCTAGAGAAAGACAAATACCACATGTTGTCACGTGTATGTGGAACCTAAAAATAAAACAAAGGAATAAAGATAACAAAACATAAACAGACTGACAGATATAGAGAACAAATTAGTGTTTACCAGTGGGGATAGGGAAAAAAGGAAGGGAAAGACAGGGTTGGGAACTTAAGAAGTACAAACTAAAATGCATAGCAAGTACACTATAATGATCTATTGTATAGCACAGGCAAGATAACCAGTTTTATAATCACTTTAAATGGAGCATAATCTATAAGAATTTTGAGTCACTATGTTGTATACCTGAAACTAATATGTGAAAGTGAAAGTCACTCAGTCGTGTCCAACTCTTTGTGACCCCATGGACTATATAATCTGTGGAATTCTCCAGGCCAGAATACTGGAGTGGGTCCCCTGGAGTGGATCCCCTTCTCCAAGGGATCTTCCCAACCCAGGGATTGAAACAAATATATTATATATCATCATGTGTGTGTGTGCTAGGTTGCTTCAGTCATGTCTCACTCTGTGAGACCCTATGAACTGTAGCCCTCTAGGCTTCTCTCTCCATGGGATTCTCTAGGCAAGAATACTGAAATCGGTGCCATTTCCTCTCCTGGGGAATCTTCCTGAACCAGGAATTGAACCTGTGTCTCATGTCTCCTGCATTGGCAGGTGGGTTATTTACCACTAGCACCATCTGGGAAGCCCATATCATGACAAATCTGGCCATTTCTCCTTCCAGGACCAAGCAGGTAGACTGCTCAAAGTTTTGCCCATTGGGAGGATATTCCATCACTACTATCCTACAGGGATGTTACGGAGAGTGTCAGGAGTGCGGTAGTTGTCCACCTTCAGATGGTGTCTTCATGTGGTACAGAATCATTGTTAAATCAGCTCCAGGTAATCTCTTCCTCTTTCCATGGATTATAGAGACCAACCCACAAAGCCATAGTGCAGGCTGGGCTAGAGAAGTCATTGAAGCAGGTATGGGGATCATGTTTCTTCAAGAAACATACTGGTGCCCTGAGGGCTTGCTCAGGCCAGAGTGGGTAACTTTCTCTTCCATTTGACAAAGTTATGGCAGTGTACTGCCAATTTTATGGCTTGGTGGGTCATATAACACCAAGTTTATGAAAAGCTGCTCTGGTCTCATGGAAAACTGGCATTTTAACCAGCATGAATGGGAGAAAATAATAGCAAATGAAGCAACTGACAAACAACTAATCTCAAAAATATACAAGCAACTGCTGCAGCTCAATTTCAGAAAAATGAATGACCCAATCAAAAACTGGGCCAAAGAACTAAATAGACATTTCTCCAAAGAAGACATACAGATGGCTAACAAACACATGAAAAGATGCTCAACATCACTCATTATCAGAGAAATGCAAATCAAGACCACAATGAGGTACCATTTCACACCAGTAAGAATGGCTGTGATCCAAAAGTCTACAAGCAATAAATGCTGGAGAGGATGTGGAGAAAAGGGAACCCTCTTACACTGTTGGTGGGAATGCAAACTAGTACAGCCACTATGGAGAACAGTGTGGAGGTTCCTTTAAAAACTGGAAATAGAACTGCCTTATGACCCAGCAATCCCACTGCTGGGCATACACACCGAGGAAACCAAAATTGAAAGAGACACATGTACCCCAGTGTTCATTGCAGCACTGTTTATAATAGCCAGGACATGGAAGCAACCTAGATGTCCATCAGCAGATGAATGGATAAGAAAGCTGTGGTACATATACACAATGGAGTATTACTCAGCCATCGAAAAGAATACATTTGAATCAGTTCTAAAGAGGTAGATGAAACCAGAGCCGATTATACAAAGTGAAGTAAGCCAGAAAGAAAACCACCAATACAGTATACTAACACATATATATGGAATTTAGAAAGATGATAACGATAACCCAGTATGTGAGACAGCAAAAGAGACACAGATGTATAGAACAGACTTTTGGACTCTGTGGGAGAGGGAGAGGGTGGGATGATTTGGGAGAATGGCATTGAAACATGTATACTATCATGTAAGAAACGAATCGCCAGTCTAGGTTCGATGCAGGATACAGGATGCTTGGGGCTGGTGTACTTGGATGACCCAGAGAGATGGTATGGGGATGGTAGGAAGGGGGTTCAGGATTGGGAACTCATGCACATCCGTGGCGGATTCATGTTGATGTGTGGCAAAACCAATACAGTACTGTAAAGTAAAATAAAAAATAAATGAATAAATGTTTAAGCATTCAGACTCTAAAAATGCCTAGACGCAGGCCAACAGCTGTTTGTCGCAAGGAGAGTAGTTATTTGCAGTGGATGCAGGCCTTTGCTCCAGAACCAAGAGTCTGCTCTACTTTTTACCTATGTGTGTCCTAGTCACTCAGTCATGTCCAGCTTTTTGCAATCCCATGGATTGTAGACTGCCAGGTTCCTCTGTCCATGGAATTCTCCAAGCAAGAATACTGGAGTGGGGAGCCATTTCCTTCTCCAGGGGATCTTCCTGACCCAGAGATCGAACCTGGTTCTCCTGCACTGCAGGCAGATTCTTTACCATCTGAGATACCAGGGCTGCCCAAGAGGCCTGCCAAAGACTCCCAACTGCATCCTTGTCTGCCACTGCCCTCCAAGCACCATAGTTTCTGTGAGATCATGTGGTTCAATTGGCTGAGCAGTTTGCACAGCAGCCTGGACCTTTTGTAAACATTTTCCTGTTCTGAGCCACACTCAAAGCTAGCAGCTTTGGCTGGAATGGGCTGGAATAACACACCGAAATGATGCTGGTGTTATTTCTAAAATCCACAGGGTCCCACTAGGTGTTGTGCCTTTTTATTTTTTCTTTTGTAGGAGGTGCCAGATACAACAACTTATCCTTCACATGACTAAAATTGAAAAGACTATTCATACTAACAGCAGCAATGAAGACCTTTGTACTCATTCATAGGCAACAAAATGAGTTAAAAGGTAATTATACAAAACTGATGGAGAAGTAAATGGGAACCCACTCCAGTATTCCTGCCTGGAAAATCCATGGGCAGGGGAGCCAGACAGACTACAGTTCATGGGGTCGCAAAGAGTCAGATATGACTGTGTGACTGAACACATACACAGCTGAAGTGGGCAGCAGATTGTTGCGTTTGAGTTATGCTGAAGCTACTAATGCACGTTATACTGCCTACTCCATCCTTGGCTGAGTTTTCATACTGACTTCTATTTGGTCTATGGTGTTTTTTTTCATGCCTTTTTCTGCTTTCACTAGCGTACTTCTAAGAACACAGGATAACTGATTAATGAGTCTACCAAAGTCTATGCCTTTTCTTTTTTTTCCTAGCTACTGAGTTGGTCCCTAGTGGAGGTTAAGCATTTTTCTATTTTTCAGATATCAAAACTAAATATTATCATTTTCATATTACACTACTTTGACATAAATAATGTCACTGTATTTATAAATAAATGTTTAATGGCAACTTCTCTGTTAATAATTAAAGGCAAATCTGAACATGTAACCCTCATGTTCAAAATCCGTCAATAGTTTCCCTTTCAATCGAAATAAAGAACAAAGTCCCTAACCCAGACTCCAGATCTTCTGTGATGCTATCTGTGCTGGCCTCCCAAAAAAGCTCTTCTTTGCTCTCTCTGCATGCCAATTCCATTTGCAATTTTTTTTCTTTCTATAATGGTCTAGCTCCCCAAAAAGCTAGACCTGCAAATGAGGAGTGCAAATGTTCAGAGGTAAATCCGTGTTAGAAATGAAGACACTCAGGACTCAGTTCTAACCTATTGAAACAGAATGTGCATTTTAAGAAACTCACCAGGAGATTCACAGGACCTGAAATCTGAGGAGCATTGATCTAAGCTACTTCCCATGCATTCTTTCTTTTCATTTTTCTTTTGTGCCTCCCCTTGACCTATGCCTAGGAAGATTTCTCATCAAATTTCATTGTAAAGTGGAAAGTTAGAAATTGGCATGGGATATGAGCTACAGTCTTCATGAGGAGGACAACTTTCTTGGGGTTGGCTCATAAAGGGAATTTAAAACTTTGGCTTCTGAAAACCAAGTGTGATTAGTTAAATCAGACCATACTGACCAAAGCACACAGAGTATCAAAATTCATAGATAAACTGGGGTTTGTATAAACATGTTAGAACTGTCATCTGTGATGTAAGTAGTGCAATTTCAGTTTAAAAAAAAATCTAGAACTGTCAACACTGATTTGATTTTTATTTCAGAGTCTGTAATGCCCTGTGGTATTGCCTGGATTCCTCATAAACGTCCATGTCCATAACACCCAGTGGAAAAGCTTAGGACTGTTTTAAAGAGAATCCTTGGGTGCTATCAGGGGAATTGGGGTTTTTCACTTCCTCCTCTGGCAAAAGCGCACAGTTATGTAATTGGTTGATGTGGTTCAAAACAAATTCATATAAACAACATTTTCCTGAGCTTGGAAAATGAAGATTCCAAAATGAATCAGTGTGCAAAATGATGCTGCCTATGTAGAGTCACTGCAGTGTTCTTGTCCTGTTTTCTACTTCAGAAAGTAAAAAACTGAAAGGATCTCCACAGTTTCTTAAGAGATAATGGTAAGAGTGAATGATTTCTATAATACTCATTATTTTTTTATAAAAAGTTAAAATACTATTAAATGTGTAACAACTTTGATTTCATTTATAAGCCAATTCAAGCCAATGCATAGCCAACTGAAAATGAAAAATGAACAGTGAATAATCTGTAACTTTTATTATTGTGAGTAAAATCTGGATGAGCAAAATAGCTCTAAGACTACACTGTATTCCTTAATGATATATAATTATTTAGTTAGAATAATTACTATGACTCTGTAGGATAAGTTTTGGTGAAGTAGAATGTCAAAAAAATTAAAAGTGAGTTTGGGGATTTAAGTCATAATGTTTCCTGTATAAGAAATCTTTCTGATAATTGTATTCAAAACACTCGTTTCATTTTGTTGCTGTTGTTCAGTCACTAAGTTGTATCCAGCTCTTTGTGATGCCATGGACTGCAGCACTCCAGGCTCCCCTGTCTTCCACTATCTTCTGGAGTTTGCTCAAATTCAAGTTCATTAAGTTGGTGATGCAATCTAACCATCTCATCTTTTGCCACCCCTTTGTCTTTTTGCCTTCAATCTTTCCCAGCATCATGGTCTTTTCCAATGAGTTGGCTGTTTGCGTCAGGTGGCCAAAGTATTGGAGTTTCAGCTTCAGCATCAGTCCTTCCAATGAATATTCATTTAATTAACCACATTAACAAATTAAATTTTGTTAATTTGCTTAAACCATAACCTCTCTATCTTTTCACCAACTTCTGACAATAATTTCATTGAAAAAAAATATATCTGGAAAAATTCAGAAAATATTTCCCAGTGCTCTTTTCTGCCTTATGACTTAATAATCACCCACATATTGAATTGAAAATTTGATTTTCATTAGTTATTGGGGACCACATGCAACAAAACCCACTCCAAATATACACTGAACAAATTCAAATTTTTAGATTGGTTATTTATGTTGCCTGTATTTAGTTTCAGTATTTGGCTCAATTTTTTCTGCTATCAAGCTGGTAGGAGACTCTGTCAGGTAAACCCAGCAGGATTTCTAGGGAAAGTCAGCTGTAATCATATTAATAACAAAGATACTGTGCAGTGGTAGAATATTTAACAACAATACAAATTTATAAAGTAAAATTGAAATGAAAGTCTCTGTTTCATATACAAGTTCCATAAGAAATAAACAGGGTTTTGAATAAAAGAAAAATGATTTATAGTACTGATAGCTTTTAACAAAAATCAAATTTAAGACAAATATTTAAGCCATACCTCTAGCCTTTCCTTATTTCATCTAAGCTTTTCTCTGATACTTCCTCATTCCCTCTTCAGTGCTTTGTCTGTCCTACACTTATCCATCTATATCCCTTCTCCTCTTTCTGCTTCTTGTTTCCTTTTCACCTCCCCCTCCAAATTTCCCATTGTATTCCTTTATCCTCTTTCTTCTCAATGCATGCTCCTCTTTCTTTCGAAAATTTAATGACATTGTTTCTCAAGACAAAAAATAATTTGCATCTGTCTCCACATCTCAGATACTCTTCTTCATTCTCCTCACTGCGATGCCACTTGCGTCCCAGTCATTACTCATTAGTATCTGACATCTGTTCTGTCACAAATGAACTCATCTCATTAAAGCCATTACAAATCTCTTAAATCCTACTCAGTGATTTCAGTTCGCTCTTTTTCTTACCAAATAAATTGTACTTTCCTTTGTCTTTTTTGTACTTTCCACTCTTTAGGTTCATAAAACAACCTTTCTAATTCCCTCCTGCTTCTCTGGTCACTGTTCAGTAGCCTTTTCTGGTCTTTTCTTTTCCCTCCTTATGTGAGCCAGTGTTCCTGGTTGCAATATGAAATGAGTTAATTCAATGGAAATTGGCTCTAACAAGTAAGTGCAAGGAAAGTTACATAAATCCACTGGACAAATGGGCAGGAACACACACAAAAAGAAGTTGAACAGTTAACCACCAAAATCATATTGCAGCTCTAGCTCAGTGAGACCTGTTGCCATTGCTGCTGATTTGAATTTGAATTTGAATACTGAATTTGAAGCTCACAATGAAAATGCTATTGTTGTGGGTGCAGGATGCATTTTGGCAACACGATATTGCAACTTTGTTGACTTGGAAAATCTCTTTTCTCAACATTTGACCTTTCTCCCCCCTTCATATCCAAATTCAGTGTAGATGAGTTTGAGTGGCTAATGTTAGATCTGGTCCCCTCACTCCAGGTTCAGGGGGAAGAGAAGGTCAGTTTTTAGAAATTTGACTTCTAGAGTAAATGCTTATTTTTGTCTAACACCAAGAGTCATATGGCAGAAAAGAGAATCAAATATTATTAACTAATACATGATGGGTATCTATTTTAATTTAATATAACACATCCACATGTATTTTCTTTTACCTTATCCACACTGTCCACTCTCTTCTGGATGGCCATACACACTATGCTTTCAGCCACCTCAATGTCTCGTGAGTCATTATTTCTTTTAAGCTCTTATAGATTATTATTGCTAAATTTATGTCACTTTGATATTCAGAAGTTTCTTGCAAAAATTGGCCTCTGCATCTGAAGTTTCCTTAATTTTCCATGATCACCTAGTAAGATACCAAGTGACTTTAATCTTTACTAACCCACTCTTTCTGCTTCCCTGATAGCTCAGTTGGTAAAGAATCTGCCTGCAATGCAGGAGACCCTGGTTTGATTTCTGGGTCAGGAAGATCTGCTGGAGAAGGGATAGGCTACCCACTCCAGTATTCTTGCGCTTCCCTTGTGGTTCAGCTGGTAAAGAATCTGCTGCAATGGTGGAGACCCTGGTTCAATTCCTGAATTGGGAAGATCCCCCTGGAGAAGGGAAAGGCTACCCACTCCAGTATACTGGCCTGGAGAATTCCATGGACCATATAGTCCATAGGGTGGCAAAGAGTCAGACATGACTGAGCAACTTTCACTAGCCCACTCTTCATATCTCATGTGTCACCAAGTCCCAGTAACTCTACATTGTAATTTATTTTGATCGGTTTCTTTGCCTTCTCAAAAACTCCCAAGGTCATATCACACATGAACTAAAAACTTGAAATAGATTTAAATCACTTATTTTATAAGTGCTCCCCAAGTGATTTAAATGTATCTGAAGTTTTTAGTTCATATGTGATATGACATTGGGAGTTTTTGAGAAGGCAAAGAAACCGATCAAAATAAATTACAATGTAGAGTTACTGGGACTTGGTGACACACGAGATATGAAGAGTGGGCTAGTGAAAGTTGCTGTCATGTCTGACTCTTATGATGTGCATCGGAGAAGGCACTGGCACCCCACTCCAGTACTCTTGCCTGGAAAATCCCATGGACGGAGGAGCCTGGTAGGCTACAGTCCATGAGGTCGCTAAGATTCAGACACGATTGAGTGACTTCACTTTCACTTTTCACTTTCATGCATTGGAGAAGGAAATGGTAACCCACACCAGTGTTCTTGCCTGGAGAATCCCAGGGATGGGGGAGCCTGGGGGGCTACCGTCTCTGGGGTTCACAGAGTCGGACATGACTGAAGTAACTTAGCAGCAGCAGCAGCAGCAGTTTTCCCATAAATTTGCTCATGTTCAGAATGTCTTTCCTCTATTCTACGTCTGTTCACTCTCATATACATTTTGAGATACACTAGGTGGTTGGTCAAAAAGTTTGTTTGGGTTTTTCCATAAGACCATACAGAAAAACTGAGCAAAATTTTTGGCCAACGTAATAGTTGGTTTTTTCCCAGCACAATAATTTCCACCAAATACTTTTCATGTATTTCAGTAAGAGTAAATAAAATAAAGTGTATGTTTGTATTTCTATTCTCTTCCTGAAATTTTCTTTTTAATAACTGGTGACTGTCCTTTTTCCATCTACTGCACTGTATTTCAGAGACCGTCTATTAAGGATATGGAAACAAAAAATGCAACAGAGCTGACAGAGTTTGTCCTCACAGGACTTACATATGAACCAGTATGGCAAGTCCCCCTGTTCCTGCTGTTCTTGATGATATACCTCATCACTATCATGGGAAACCTTTGTCTGATTGCTCTCATCTGGAACGACCCTCATCTTCAAATTCCCATGTACTTATTCCTGGGGAATTTGGCCTTAGTGGATATTTGGTTATCCTCCACAGTGACTCCCAAAATGCTGGTCAACATTATTACCCAGAATAAGAGGATATCTCTCTCTGAATGCATGGTGCAATTTTTTTCGTTTGCAGTCAGTGCAACTACGGAATGTTTTCTGCTGGCAATGATGTCGTATGATCGTTATCTAGCCATATGCAGCCCACTACTTTATCCAGCGATTATGACTCATAGACAATGCTTGGGAATGTTAGTTTCATCATTTGTTGGTGGCGTTTTTCATGCCTTAATTCATACAGGCTTTTTATTCAGATTAACCTTTTGTAACAACAACATAATACATCACTTTTATTGTGACATCATGCCCTTGTTTAAAATTTCTTGCACTGACCCTTCTATTAATGTTCTGATGATATTTATTTTCTCTGGTTCAATACAGGTGTTCACCATTCTTATTGTTCTTATCTCTTATACACTAGTTCTCTTCACAATTTTAAAAAAGAAGTCTGTGCAAGGCATAAGGAAGGCCTTCTCCACCTGTGGGGCCCACCTTCTCTCTGTCTGTTTATACTATGGCCCTCTTCTTTTTATGTATGTGCGCCCTGGATCCACACAAGCAGATGATCAGGATATGATGGACTCTCTGTTTTACACTGTCATAATTCCTTTCCTAAATCCCATTATCTACAGCCTGAGAAATAAAAAAGTCATATATTCACTGCTAAAAATATTAAAAAGAAACATTTAGATTTAATACTAATATGTGCTCTCTTATATGAAAACAGCATAAAATTATGTAGATTAAATGTTTAATTGTGTTTAATGTTTAAAGTTTTTTGCATTCATAACTGTTCTATTATTTTAATCACTTAAGGTTTTAATATCTAATAAGTGATTTTAAATATTTATATATATTATTTAAACACACAGGAAATTTTAATCAAGTATTCATATCATACAAAAATAAGGAGAAATGAAAATATTTTACATTCTTGCATAGTCTTCATTGTGGTTTTATAAGTGTATCTACTAAACATATATTAAGCACTAAAATTGTGCTGTACCTCTGCAAAGAACTCAAATATAGGCCTTTGACCGTAATCAATCATATAGTCTGGAGACTCATATTACATATAACTCCACACAGTAAGCATGTAGGGTTTGAGTGAACAGAGGTAGATCCCAGGAACGTTGCTGACCATCGAAAGGTCTTCTATTCTACTATATTTAGGACATAGTGAGCTCACTTCTTGTGTATTCAACTTTCATTTGACACAGAACTATAAACACAATGGGAAAGCAATGAAGAAAACATGAGAAAGGATTCAAGGATTTTGACCTGACTTTCACTGTTGAAGTCTTTACTCAGCCTGCTTCTATGAGGACCAAAAAGGAGTGAGTTGCCTCTCACTGTCCATAATGCTTTCTAAGGCCCCTTCTAGCTATTGGGTAGTCTGGAAATCTTCACTGTGTCAGAAAGCTAACAGTTTAAATTGAGGACCTAATTTGAAATGGGCATGGGAAAGAAACAAGTGGCAGAATAGGAAGGAAATGGTCTCAGTCTTTGAAATCTGCCAATTAGCACAGTGGTAAAGAATCTGCCTGCCAATAGAGGAGACACAAGACATGTGGGTTAGATCCCTGGGCGAGGGAGATCCCCTAGAGGAGGAAATGGCAACCCCCTCCAGTATTCCTACCTGGAAAATTCCACGAACAGAGGAGTCAGGTGGAACAGTCCACAGGGTCACAAAGAGTCCTGAGCACACAATGAGCACACAAGTGCAGACTACCGTAGGGGCTGAATGTCAGTTTTTCCCCAAATTTGTATGTTGAAGCACCAACCCCTTAATATGGTGGTATTAGAGTAGACTCTTTGGCAGGTAATTAGTCTCAGATGAGGTCATAAGATCATGAGGCTCAGATCATGAACTCCTTGTTTCAAAATTCAGACTTTAATTGAAGGAAGTAGGGAAAACACGAAACCAATCAGGTATGACCTAAGTCAAATCCCTTATGATTATACAGTGGAAGTGAGAAACAAACTCAAGGGATTAGATTTGATAGACAGAGTGCCTGAAAAAATATGGACAAAGGTTCATGACATTGTACAGGAAAGAGTGATCAAGACCATTCCCAAGAAAAAGAAATGCAAAAAGGCAAAATGATTGTCTGAGGAGGCCTTACAAAGAGCTGAGAAAAGAAAAGTTAAAGGGAAAGGAGAAAAGGAAAGATATACCCATTTGAATGCAGAGTTCCAAAGAATAGCAAGGAGAGACAAGAAAGCCTTCTCAGTGATCAATGCAAAGAAATAGAGGAAAACAATAGAATGGGAAAGACCAGAGATCTCTTCAAGAAAATTAGAGATACCTAGGGAACATTTCATGCAAAGACGGGCTCAATAAAGGACAGAAATGGTATGGACTTAACAGAGCAAAAGATATTAAGAGAGGTGGCAAGAACACACAGAAGAACTATACAAAAAAGATCTTCATGACACAGATAACCATGATGGTCTGATCACTCACCTAGAGCAGACATCCTGGAATGTGAAATCAAGTGGGCCTTAGGAAGCATCACTATGAACAAAGCTAGTGGAGGCAATGGAATTCCAGTTAAGCTACTTCAAATCCTAAATGATGATGCTGTTAAAGTGTTGCACTCAATATGCCAGCAAATTTGGAAAATGCAGTAGTGGCCATAGGACTGGAAAAGGTCACATTTTATTCCAGTCCCAAAGAGAGGAAACGCCAAAAAATATTCAAACTACCATATGATTGCACTCATCTCACATGCTAGGAAAGTAATGCTCAAAATTCTCCAAGCTGGGCTTGAACAGTATGCGAACCATGAACTTCCAGATGTTCAATCTGGATTTAGAAAAAGCAGAAGAATAAGAGATCAAATTACCAACATCTTTTGGATCATAGAAAAAGCAAGAGAATTCCAGAAAAACATCTGTTTCTGTTTCATTGACTATGCTGAAGCCTTTGACTGTATATGGATCACAATAAACTGTGGAAAATTCTGAAAGATATGGGAATACCAGCCCACCTGACCTGTCTCCTGAGAAAGCTGTATGCAGATCAAGAAGCAACAGTTAGAACTGGACATGGAACAGCCTGGTTCCAAATTTGGAAAGGAGTACGTCAAGGCTGTATATTGCCACCCTGCTTATTTAACTTATATGCAGAGTACATCATGCAGAATGCCAGGCTGGATGAAGCACATGCTGGAATCAAGATTGTCGGGAGAAATATCAATAACCTCAGATACGCAGAGGACACCATCCTTATGACAGAAAGTGAAGAACTAAAGAGCCTCTTGATGAAAGTGAAAGAGGAGAGTGGAAAAGCTGGGTTAAAATTCAACATTCAGAAAACTAAGATCATGGCATCTGGTCCCATCACTTCATGGCAAATAGATGGGGAAATAGTGGAAACAGTGAGAGACTTTATTTTGTGGGGGGCTCCAAAATCACTGCCGGTGGTGAGTGTAGCCATGAAATTAAAAGATGCTTGCTCCCTGAAAGAAAAGCTATGACAAACCTAGACAGCATATTAAAGAGCAGAGACATTACTTTGCCAACAAAGGTCCATCTAGTTAAACTATGGTTTTCCATTAGTCATGTATGAATGTGACAGTTGGACTATAAAGAAAGCTGAGCACCAAAAAACTGATGCTTTTGAACTGTTGTGTTGGAGAAGACTCTTGAGAGTCCCTTAGATGCAAGGAGATCCAACCAGTCAATCCTAAAGGAAATCAGACTTGAATATTCATTGGTAGGACTGATGCTAAAGCTGAAACTCCAGTACTTTGGCCACCTGATGTGGAGAACTGACTCATTGGAAAAGACCCTGATGCTGGGAAAGATTGAAGGCAGGAGGAGAAGGGGATGACAGAGGATGACATGGTTTGATGGCATCACCAACTCAATGGACATGAGTTTGAGCAAGCTCTGGGATTTGGTGCTGGACAAGGAAGCCTGGTGTGCTGCAATTCATGAGGTTGCAAAGAGTTGGACATGACCGAGTGACTGAACTGACTAACTGAGGTCATAAGGGTAAGGCTTTTCATGATGGGATTTGTCCCCTTATAGTAAGAGAGAGAGAGACAAGAGAGCTAGCTTCCTCTACAGGTGTACTCAGCTAGGAAAGGCCATATGAGAAGGCAGCTGTTTGCCAGCCAGAAAGCAAGTTCTCACCAGTGGAGTGTTTGTTGGACCCTTGGACTCAGACTTCCCAACCTCCAGAATGTAAAAAATAAATGTCCGTGTTATAAGGCCAAAAATCTATGATATTTGATTATAGAAAGTGTGAGTTAATAAAAAAAAAACCCACTATTTTGAAACAATCAGTGGCAAAAAATTTACAATATTAAGATATTTAGAGAACAAGAAGAATGGAGTTTCTACACATCTACTGGTTCCTATTTGAATAGCACGATAAAAATAGTCTGAAAGCTTCACCCTAGTGTATCATTCGCATTCCAGATCTACTCTTCCTACTATCTTTGTGGAACAGTCCTGTTTCCTCTTGGTAGTTGCCATCTATCACCTCAATCAGCACAGTAACTCCTTTGTTTGTTTGATAACACAGAGGAATACAGATTCAAAAGTAGTGAGTGGTAGTTTACTTTCAGGTCAATGAAATCACAGTTTGTGTCTGGGTAGAAACAATCCTCCATTTGGAAGGGAGAGTGCAATGCCAGAAGGGCAGAAAAACACAGGAACAAGAAATAAATATTTTGTAGTGGTCACTAGGGGCAGTAGTCACTGCTGCCACTCCCAATTCTGCCCCTTGATTCCTAGACCCATGAAACAGTATCATACACTGGTGTTTGGTTCAGAAATTTCAGCTTTCTGGAGATACTTGTCCTAGCTTTGTGAGATATTGCCATATAGTTCTGCTATAACTGAAGCTTTACAATGGCCATTTACCATTCTATCAAACTATATGCTTCAGAGAGTGGTGCACAGGGTAAGGCCACTGAATTCCAGAAGCAGGGGCACACTGCCACACTTATTTAGCTCTGAAGTGAGTTCCTTGACCATAATCAGTACTGTTAAGAACATTATGACATTGGAATAGGAAATATTTTAGAATAAGGCTGATAATTTGGGCAGAAGCATTGACTGCAGGAATGTCACATATCTAGACATATCTGTATCTAGAGTAAGTATCTATTCCAGTAGAACAGATCACTTTTATTTCCATTTCTACTTCCACTTTTATTTCCATTTCTACTTCCACTTCCAGTGAAATCATGCTGCCACCAAATACACAACTGATCACTCTAATGAATGATGGGGCCACATTAAGGATGCAATGTTGGTCTCAGCTGTGGCTGCACACCCAGCAGAGGACAGAGTAAAGTTTAGGGACTTCGGAAGGGAAAGTCAATATTGTTGAGCCAATCAATAACCTCAGTCCCTGCCACCATGGCCACTTTGGTTAGGAGCCCATTAAATGATGGGGCTTCCCTGGTGCCTCAGAGGTACAGAATCTGCCTGAAAGTCAGGAGACACAGGAGACACGGGTTTGACCCCTGGATAAGGAAGATCCTCTGGAAGAGGGTGTGGTAATCCACTCCAGTATTCTTGTCTGGAGAATCAAGGATAGCGTCTAAGATTCCCCTACAAGGCCTTCTACAACTAACACCAAAAAATATGTCCTTTTCATCATGGGGGACTGGAATGTAAAAGCAGGAAGTCAAGAGATACCTGGAGTAACAGGCAAGTTTGGCCTTGGAGTACAATGTGAAGCAGGGAAAAGGCCAACAGAGTTTTGTCAAGAGAATGAGCCGGTCATAGCAAACACTGTCTTCCAACAACACAAGATGACTCTACACATGGACATCACCAGATGCTCAATACTGAAGTGAAATTGGTTATATTCTTTGCAGCCAAAAATGGAGAAGCTCTATACAGTCAGCAAAAACAACACTGGGAGCTGACTGTGGCTCAGAACATGAACTCCTTATTGCAAAATTCAGACTTAAATTAAAGAAAGTAGGGAAAAGCACTAGACCATTCAGGTATGACCTAAATCAAACCCCTTATGATTATACAGCCAACTGACAAATAGATTCAAGGGAATAGATCTAATAGACAGAATGCCTGAAGAACTACGGACAGAAGTTTATGACATTGTACAGGAGGCAGTGATCAAGACCATCCGCAAGAAAAAGAAATGCAAAAAGGCAAAATCGTTGTCTGAGGAGGCCTTACAAGTAGCTGAGAAAAGAAGAGAAGTGAAAGACAACGGAGAAAAGGAAAGATATACCCATTTGAATGCAGAGTTCCAAAGAACAGCAAAGAGAGATAAGAAAGCCTTTCTAAGTGAGCAATGCAAAGAAATAGAGGAAGACAATAGAATGGGAAAGACTAGAGATCTCTTCAAGAAAATTAGAGATACCAAGGGAACATTTCATGTAAAGATGGGCACACTAAAGGACAGAAATGGTCAGGACCTAACAGAAGCAGAAGATATTAAGAAGAGGTGGCAAGAATACACAAAAGAACTATACAAAAAAGATTTTCATGACACAGATAACCACAATGACCTACAGCCAGACATCTTGGAGTGTGAAGTCAAGTGGGCCTTAGGAAGCATCACTAAAACCAAAGCTAGTGGAGGTGATGGAATTCCAGTTGAGCTATTTCAAATCCTAAAAGATGATGCTGTTAAAGAGCTGCACTCAATATGCCAGCAAATTTAGAACACTCAGCAGTGGCCACAGGACTGTAAAAGGTCAGTTTTCATCCCAATCTCAAAGAAGGGCAATGCCAAAGAATGTTCAGACTACCACACAACTGTATTCATCTCACATGCTAGCAAAGTAATGCTCAAAATTCTCTAAGCTGAGAGCTTCCAGATGTTAAAGCTGGATTTAGAAAAAGCAGAGGCACCAGAGATAAAATTTCTAACATCTGTTGGATCATAGAAAAAGCAAGAATTCCAGAAAAACACCTACTTTTGCTTCATTGACTATGCTGAAGCCTTTGACTGTGTGGATCACAACAAACTAGAAAATTCTTAAAGAGATGGGAATACCAGACCACCTTACCTGCCTCCTGTGAAACATGCATGCAGGTCAAGAAGCAACAGTTAGAACTGGACATGGAACAATGAACTGGTTCCAAATTGGGAAAGGAGTATATCAAGGCTGTATATTGTTACCCCACTTATTTAACTTATATGCAGATTACATCATGTGAAGATGCCAGGGTGGATGAAGCATAAGTTGGAATCAAGATTGCCGGGAGAAATATCAATAACCTCAGGTATGCAGATGACACCACCCTTATGGCAGACAAGGAAGAGGAACTAAACAGCCCCTTGATGAAGGTGAAAGAGGAGAGTGAAAAAGCTGGCTTAAAACTCAACATTGAAAAAACTAGGATCATGCCATCCAGTCCCATCACTTCGTAGCAAATAGATGAGGAAACAATGAAAACAGAGAAAGACTTTATTTTGAGGGGAGCTCCAAAATCACTGCAGATGGTGAGTGCAGCCATGAAATTAAAATACGCTTGCTCCTTGGAAGAAAAACTATGATAAACCTAGACAGCATATTAAAAAGCAGAGATATTACTTTGCCAACAAAGGTCCATGTTGTCAAAGCTATGATTTTTCCAGTAGTCATGTATAGATGTGATAGTTGGACCATAAATAAGGCTGAGCACCAAAGAATTGATGGTTTTGAACTATGGTGTTGGAGAAGACTCTTGAGAGTTCCTTGGACTGCAAGGAGATCAAACCATTCAATTCTAAAGAAAATCAATCCTGAAAATTTGTTGGAGGAACTTATGTTGAGAAGCAATCTCCAATATTTTGGCCACCTGACTTGAAGAGCTGACTGATTAGAAAAGACCCTGATTCTAGGAAAGATAGCTGACAGGAGGAGATGGGAATATCAGAGGACAAGATGGATGGATGGCATCATCCACTCAATGGACATGAGTTTAAGCAAACTTTGGGAGATGGTGAAGGACAGGGAAGTTTGGCGTGTTTCTGTCCGTACAATTGCAAAGCATTGGACATGCCTGGGCAACTGAACAACAATTGAATGATGACAAGGTTACTTGAGAAAGAGTAACTAGTGTCCAGTCATTGGGTTATCTAAATCACTTAATATCCTATTCTGCTGAGGTCACTATATATATATATATTTGTGTGTGTGTGTGTGAACATTCACATGGGACACAAATATCTTCATGTTTGTGCCCATTTAGATAAATTATTAATATAACTCTTTTACAGATTTCCTTGTCATCAATTTCCAGTCATTTTCCTTTAAAGGCTTTGAACATCCCACCAAACCACTGGCCAAAGCCAATGAATGGGTATATAGTCACATATCTGTCCATTTCTCCAGAATAAATTGAACAACCAGGTGCAATGATTACAGTTCTGCTCACTGGAATGTTTTCCCATCACCAGTGTCCTTCAGGGATGTCAAGGAGAGGAGTTTCAGTGCAACAGCTATTCACTTTCTGATGCTGTCAGGTTAGGTTGCTTCCATGTCCTGGCTCTTGTAAATAGTGCAGCTATGAACATTGGGCTGCATGTATTATTTGAATTGTGATTTTCTTGGGTATACACCCAGGAGTGGGATTACTGGGTCATATGGTAATTGAATGTTTCATTTTTTAAGAAACTTCCATACTGTTTTCCAGAGTGGTTGTCTACTTTTACACTCACAAGAATAGGGCATGGAGGTTCCCTTTTCTCCATACCCTCCTCAGCATTTATTCTTTGTAGATTGATGATGGCCATTCTGACCTGTGTGAAGTGATGCCTCATTGTATTAATATTTTTGATTTGCATTTCTCTAGTAATTAGTGATGTTGAGCATCTTTTCACTTGTTTGTTGGCCATCTGTATGTCTTTGCATAAATGTCTATTTAGACATAAATGTCTAATAGGTCTCTGCCCATTTTTTATTGGGTTGTTTGCTTTTTGATATTGAGCTGTATAAGCTGCTTGTATATTTTGGAGATTAATCCTTGTCCATTGCTTTGTTTGCAAATATTTCCTACTATTCTGAGGGTTGTCTTTTCAACTTGTTTATAGTTTACTTTGCTGTGAAAAAGCTTTTGAGTTTCATTCAATTCCATTTATTTATTTTTGTTTTTATTTTCATGACTCTAAGAGGTGGGTCAGAAAAGATCTCGCTGAAATTTATGTCACAGTTCTGCCTATGTTCTCCTCTAAGAGTTCCATTGTGTCTGACCTGACATTCAGGTTAATCTATTTTGAGTTCATTTGTGTGTATGGTGTTAGGGAGTGTACTAGTTTCAATGCACTGTGGTACCTGAATGGGAGGGAAGTCCAAAAGGGAGGGGGTAAATATACATGTATGACTGGTTCATTTTGCTATACAGTAGAAACTAATACAACATTCTAAAGCAGTTATATACCAACAAAAATTAATTTAAAAACTGAACTCTCTATAGTGACTGCTTCTTATGATTTCAGAGTCTATAATTTCCTGTGTAACAACCTGAATTTTTCATAAATGTCCAAGCTCAAAATGCCCAGGAGAAGAAAATCTTAGGTTTGTCCTAATGGGAGTCCATAGGATCTATCAGGGGAATCTTATTAACAGTTCTTCAATCACACTTTTTCTGCCAAAAGCACACAGTTATAAAACTGGTTGAGTCTTGTGTTCAAAACAAATTCATATAAAAAGCATTTTCCTGAGCTTGGAAAGTGAAACCTCCAAAATGAATCAATGTGCAAAATATTGCTGCTGGTGTTCTTGTCAAAGCAGTACTTTTGCACTATTTTTTACTTTGAATAGTCAAACACTAAAAGGATGCCAACTTGGGTAGTTATAGGTAAGACAGAACGATTTCCATAACATCTATTTTTAAAACTGATGTTAAAATACTGTTAAATTTTATACTAATTTGATTTGGTTTACAAAATGCCAACAAAGACAGTTGAGAATGGAAAACAAATAGTGAATAATCTGTCTATTTTATTATTATGAGTCAAATCTAGATGAGCAAAATAGATTTAAGACTGTATTGTACTCTTTAATGATACATAATTATATGATTAATTATAATGATTTCATAGGATATGTTTTGGTGAACTAGAACATTAAAAAAATAAATGTGAGTTTATAGAATCATAATCCTTCCTCTGTAAGAAATCCTTCTGATAATTTTGCTCAAAATATATATTCCATTAACTTAAGTACATTCTTTGATTGATTTTCAAGTTAAATCACTGAAATAATAACCTCTCTTTCCTTTAACCCAATTCTGACAGCAATTTGTTTGGAAATAAAATAATTTCATTGAAATATAATTTCATACATATATATGAAATTGATTTTATACATATATATATACACACACTCACAAAGGTTGCAGGTATGTGTGTGTGTGTATGTATATATATATATGTTTGTGTGCATATATATGTATATAAAACTGTATGCAGAAAGTGCTTCCTAAGTGCTCTTTCAAATTTATGGCTCAAGTACTTACACATTAAATTGAAATTTTTTGTTTGTTGAATTGTTTAAAATTATATAGAAGAAAGCACATTCAAACATATATTTAGCAACTGCAGCTGTTGCCACTGTTTATTTACATTGCCTGTATTAATATTCCAGGCTGGGGGTTAAATTTTTTTTCTATAAAACTGGTAGGGCAATAAGTACTCTCAATTAAATCCAGCTTCTAGAGAATGTCACCACTCTGTGACAACAGACACTCTAAGTAGAGGTAGCATATTTACCAACAATAGAAATTTATAATGTAAATTATCTTGTCAAATCAGTGAATTAATATATTTCTGGTTTGACATGTTCATAACTAGCCAATAATCTGGTTCAAATGATTGTGAAATAAGTGAATACTTATTATTACTATTCAGTTCAGTTGCTCAGTCATGTCCAACTCTTTGCAATTCCATGGACTGCAGCACGCCAGGCCTCCCTGTCCATCACCAACTCCCGGAGTCCACCCAAACCCATGTCCATTGAGTCGGTGATGCCATCCAAACATCTCATCCTCTGTCATCCCCTTCTCCTCCTGCCCTCAATCTTTCCAGCATCAGGGTCTTTTCATTTTTTATTTTATTTTATTTTATTTTTTTTAAATTTTAAAATCTTTAATTCTTACATGTGTTCCCAAACATGAACCCCCCTCCCACCTCCCTCCCCATAACATCTCAGTGGGTCATCCCCATGCACCAACCCCAAGCATGCTGTATCCTGCGTCAGGCATAGAATGGCGATTCAATTCTTACATGATAGTATACATGATAGAATGCACTGGCAAACAACTAATCTCAAAAATATACAAGCAACTTATGCAGCTCAATTACAGGAAAATAAATGACCCAATCAAAAAATGGGCCAAAGAACTAAATAGACATTTCTCCAAAGAAGACATACAGATGGCTAACAAACACATGAAAAGATGCTCAACATCACTCATTATCAGAGAAATGCAAATCAAAACCACAATGAGGTACCACTTCACACCAGTCAGAAGGGCTGCGATCCAAAAATCTGCAAGCAATAAATGCTGGAGAGGGTGTGGAGAAAAGGGAACCCTCCTACACTGTTGGTGGGAATGCAAACTAGTACAGCCACTATGGAGAACAGTGTGGAGATTCCTTAAAAAATTGCAAATAGAACTACCTTATGACCCAGCAATCCCACTGCTGGGCATACACACCGAGGAAACCAGAATTGAAAGAGACACATGTACCCCAATGTTCCTCGCAGCACTGTTTATCATAGCCAGGACATGGAAACAACCTAGATGTCCATCAGCAGATGAATGGATAAGAAAGCTGTGGTACATATACACAATGGAGTATTACTCCGCCGTTAAAAAGAATTCATTTGAATCAGTTCTGATGAGATGGATGAAACTGGAGCCGATTATACAGAGTGAAGTAAGCCAGAAAGAAAAACACCAATACAGTATACTAACACATATATATGGAATTTAGAAAGATGGCAATGACGACCCTGTATGCAAGACAGGAAAAAAGACACAGCTGTGTATAACGGACTTTTGGACTCAGAGGGTCTTTTCAAATGAGTCAGTTTTTCGCATCAGGTGGCCAAAGTATTGGAGTTTCAGCTTCAACATCAGTATTTCCAATGAATATTCAGGACTGATCTTTAGGATGGACTGGTTGGATCTCCTTGCAGTCCAAGGGACTCTCAAGAGTCTTCTCCAACACCACAGTTCAAAAGCATCAATTCTTTGGCACTCAGCTTTCTTTATAGTCCAACTCTCACATCCATACATGACCACTGGAAAAACCATAGCCTTGACTAGACAGACTTTTTTTGACAAAGTAATGTCTCTGCTTTTTAACATGCCATCTAGGTTGTTCATAACTTTCCTTCCAAGGAGTAAACGTCTTTAATTTTATGGCTGCCATCACCATCTGCAGTGATCTCGGAGCCCAGAAAAATAAGGTCAGCCACTGTTCCCACTCTTTCCCCATCTATTTGCCATGAAGTGATGGGACCAGATGACATGATCTTAGTTTTCTGAATGTTGAGCTTTAAGCCAACTTTTTCACTCTCCTCTTTTACTTTCATCAAGAGGCTCTTTAGTTCTTCTTCACTTTCTCCCATAAGGGTGGTGTCCTCTGCATATCTGAGGTTATTGATATTTCTCCTGGCAATCTTGATTCCAGCTTATGCTTCCTCCAGCCCAGCGTTTCTCATGATGTACTCTGCATATAAGTTAAATAAGCAAGGTGACAATATTCAGCCTTGACGTACTCCTTTTCCTATTTGGAACCAGTCTGTTGTTCCATGTCCAGTTCTAACTGTTGTTTCCTGACCTGCATACAGATTTCTCAAGAGGCAGGTCAGGTGGTCTGATATTCCCATCTCTTTCAGAATTTTCCACAGGTTGTTGTGATCTATACAGTCCAAGGCTTTGGCATAGTCAAAAAAGCAGAAATAGATGTTTTTCTGGAACTCTCTTGCTTTTTCAATGATCCAGCAGATGTTGGCAGCTTGATCTCTGGCTCCTCTGCCATTTCTAAAACCAGCTTGAACATCAGGAAGTTCACAGTTCACATATTGCTGAAGCCTGGCTTGGAGAATTTTGAGCATTACTTTGCTAGTGTGTGAGATGAGTGCAATTGTGCGGTAGTTTGAGCATTCTTTGGCATTGCCTTTCTTTGGGATTGGAATGGAAACTGACATTTTCCAGTCCTGTGGCCACTGCTGAGTTTTCTAAGCTTGCTGGCATATTGAGTGCAGCACTTTCACAGCATCATCTTTTAGGATTTGAAATAGCTCCACTGGAATTTCATCACCTCCACTAGCTTTGTTTTAAGTGATGCTCCCTAAGGCCCACTTGATTTCACATTCCAGGTTGTCTGGCTCTAGGTGAGTGATCACACCATCATGATTATCTGGGTCATGAAGATTTTTTTTGTACAGTTCTGTGTATTCTTGCCACCTCTTCTTAGTATCTTCTGCTTCTGGTAGGTCCATACCATTTCTGTCCTTTATTGAGCCCATCTTTGCGTGAAATGTTCCCTTGGTATCTGTAATTTTCTTGAAGAGATCTCTAGTCTTTCCCATTCTGTTATTAGCTACCCTTACAATTCCCAAATCATTATTTCTATTATGCTCCTATGGAATCATAATGCTTAGTATATATCACCTGGATTGTCAGAGGTTGCTCCTTCCAAAAACTTGCCACCACATCTGAGTTTTCAATCTGAATATTTGGTGACTTTTTACCTGGTAATCAAGTAACTCTTATGACTTTCTCTCTTTTACTAACCACGCTTTTACATCTAATATGTCTGCAAGTGCTAGTGGTTCTACATTCTGATTTACTTTGAACTATCTGTTTGAATTCCTCATCACCCCAATGTCAAAGCACACATGGAATTATATTTCTTTATATTATTCTCATCACCCAGGAAGCATTAATAAAATTACTAGATAACATTCATGACCTAGAGAATCAACTTTGATAATAATACCTCAGAATCTAGTTTGTACCACTCCTTCTCCAGACACTTCTAATGTGTAATCTGTTGTAAGAATCACTGATCAATAGTCACAGCTTCCAGATTAGTACTTCTGACCCCAGGCTACATCCCCTGAAGTCTGCTTTATTCACCCAGTTATTTAACTTTAAAAATAACTGAGGATGCATCTCTATGTTTTAAAATTTTTCAGTTTGTCTATTCCTTAAAGAATAAAATTCAATAAAGTTTCATTAGTGTTCAATTTATTTTATAATCAGGCCCTTCTAACATCTTAATTTGACACTATATCCATGCCCTAAACACGTTTCCTCAATCTCATTTAATAATCCCCCATAAATTTGATCATGTTCAGAATGTCTTTCTCTTCTTCTACATGCATTCATACCTGTACATTTTTTGAACTGAAATAATTACATTATTCCAGTTAAATGATTTCTGTAAATACTTTTCAAGCATTTGGTAAGAGTAAATAAAATAAAGAGCATTCAAGCTTGGTATATGGCTCTATTCATATTACCCTAACCAAACTTCCTTTTTAAAATTCTTGAGAAATGTTTTCTCCATTTATTGCTTTGTATTTCAGATGCAATCTATTAATGATATGGAAACAAAAAATGCAACAGAGCTGACAGAGTTCATTCTCACAGGACTTACACATCAACCAAAGTGGCAAGTGCCCCTGTTTCTGTTGTTCTTGATAATATACCTCATCACCGTCGTGGGAAACCTTAGTCTAATCACTCTCCTCTGCAATGACCCTCAACTTCACATCCCCATGTACTTATTGCTAGGGAACCTGGGATTTGTGGATATTTGGTTATCCTCCACAGTGACCCCCAAGATGCTGCTCAACTTCTTTGCCATGAGCAAAATGATCTTTTTTTCTGAATGCAAGATACATTTTTTTTCCTTTGTAATCTGTGTAATACAGAATGTTTTCTGTTGGCAACTATGGCATATGATCGTTATGTGGCCATATGCAAACCACTAATTTATCCAATGATCATGACCAACAGACTATTTTGTCATATTTTGGTGTTCTGCTTCATGCCACACTTCATCTTTTTTTTACTCAGATTAACCTTCTGCAATTCCAACACAGTACATCACTTTTACTGTGACATTACAACACTGTTTAAAATTTCTTGTACTGACCCTTCCATTAACATTCTGTTAGTATTCATTTTTGCTGGGTCAATACAGACATTCACCATTTCTATTGTTCTTATCTCTTATGCACTAGTTCTCTGTACAATTTTGAAAAAGAAGTCTTTACAAGGCATAAGGAAGGCCTTCACCTGTGGAGCCCACCTCCTATCTGTCTCTTTATACTGTGAGCCTCTTCTCTTCATGTCTGTGCTCCCTGGATCTTCACAAGAAAATGATTAAGATATGATGGACTCCCTCTTTTACACTGTCATCATTCCTTTCTTAAATCCAATTATCTACAGCCTCAGAAACAAGAAAGTCATAAATTCACTGGCAAAAACGTTGATAAAAAATGCTTAAAATTCATATTACTATCTGTCCTCTGGTTAAAATAGCCATATAATTGTGGAGATCTGATGTTGCTATTTGTAGTTTTGCATTTAAGTTTGTTCCTCTTATAACTATCCTAGAATTTTAATGACTCACTAAGGTGGGATTTCTAGTAAACATCTTAAAATATGCAAATATGTAACTCAAAACCAAGAATAAAGATACATTTTAATCAAGTGTTCATGTAATATTAGAATAATTAAGGAGGAGAGAAATTATCATAGTTCACACATATATTCTCAGTGTGGCTTCATAAATGCATTAAGCAATACAATAGTATAATCACTGAAGAAAATGTAATATAATGCCTTTGATAGCAAAAGCTCTGTGTAGTCTAGGGACTTACATTACATTTAATTTTATAGTAAAGTTAGGATTGTTTATGAGTGAATGAAGGACAATTGCAGGACTTTGTGTCTATAAATAATCGAGAGAGAATTGAAATGAATACTTTAAATGAAGTAAAAGTACAAGGCTTATTATCAATCTTGTGATGAGCCCATGGAGATTACTAGGCCTACAATGGTTACTGAATGTCAGATCACCTTCCTGTTGTTGTTCAGTCGGTCAGTTGTATTCAACTCTTTGCGACCCCATGGACTGCAGCACACCAGGGTTAGGTTTCTTTCACGACAATTACAATATCATATACCTAAAGTGATTAATCTTGCTCTACTTAGCAGGAGGATTATCTCCTGTTATATATTTGGAGAAACTCTTTAGGTAGATGTTTGGATTAACAATTAAACAGTATAAGTAAAAATATCATTATTACATATATCCCAAAGTAAAGCTCACAAGATTAGACCAACTCATTTATCTTGTTTTTGTTCCCTAAGGGACATCCCCAAGCCTCAGAAATGGAGTGAATAAATCACAGTCCAGATACTTTTATTATTTTTCACTCATGTTATTGCATATTGCCCTGGATTGTTATTTTTTGTTGCTGTATAATATTCCCATTGCTCTGTAAGTTATCTAAGTTTTTTCCCCTGTAAGTTATCTAAATTTCTGTTTGTTCACAAACTGTTATGACTCGAAGCCTATATTTCTAATATAGGCAACTGGTGTATATTTCTTTGATAACCACAAAAGTTAGATTCTATAACTGGCTTTTTGTTTAAATGAAAAGGTTGCGCACAATGTATCACCTACCAAGTTCTTCTTTAGATTGGGTAGGTATGAAATAAACACTGGAGGCCTGTCAGATGACAGACTTCCTATGGAGCCTTCTCTTCAGTATGTCTAATCTATAGATTCTAGTACTCTGATGTATGTTTCAGAAAAATCCATACTAATTTATGCCTTCCAAAATTCATTAAAATTTCTTCACTGATGTGTTCCAATTTTTATTTCTGTTAAAGTGGTTTTTTTTTTTTTTTTTTGTATATCATATAAGTCATTGCAGTGGAATTTTGGGAAAGATGTAAAATATAAACCCTTACAAAGCTTACATTTTAGAAGTATTGTCCAGATATCTTTAAAAAAAGAAACTATGAAATGACATATGTATTTTTAATGTTAGTGAGATGTAAAAGCTATCAGGCTACATTCATCCAGTTGTCTGAAATACTGATGATATCAGACAAAAACGCTACTTGGAAACACTAATAATACAACAGAAATACTCTATATTAAAGATATATCGAATATTTAATCTTGAAATTTAAGAGAATTTATAACTCCTCTCCCTTATGTACATGGACAAATATTTTTTTCTGCTCATTTTACAACGCCTTGTGTTATTGAGAAGTTTCTGACAACATTATCCTTTACAGTGTTCAAAAAATCAATACAATCACAAGGTAAGTAAAAACAAACTCTACTAAATCTAGAACCATATTTCTCAGTCTGAGTTGTGAATTGCTGTTGTGTTGTTGTTCAGTTGTGAAGTCATGTTCAACTCTTTGCGACTCCATGGAATGCACCACACCAGCTCTGTCCTCTGTCTCCTGAAGTTTGGTCAAATTCATGTCCACTGAGTTGGTGATGCCAACCAACAATCTCAGCCTCAGCCACCCCCTTCTCCGGCAGGAAAGGAAAGATTGCCTTCAATTTCCCCCAGCATCAGGGTTTATTTCAATGAGTCAGCTCTTTGTATCAGGTAAACAAAATACTGGAGCTTCAGTTTCAGCATCAGTCCTTCCAATGAATATTCAGAATTTATCTCCTTTAGGATTAACTGATTTGATCTCCTTGCTGTACCAGGGACTCTGAAATCTTCTCCAGCACCACAACATGAAAGCATCAGTTCTTCAGCACTCTGCCTTCTTTGTGGTTCAACTCTCACATCTGTATGTAACTACTGGAAAAGCTACAGCTTTGACTATATGGACCTCTGTTGGCAAATGGGTATCTTTGTTTTTTAATAAGCTGCCTAGGTTTGTCATGGCTTTCCTTCCAAGGAATAAGCATCTTTTAATTTCATGGCTGTAGTAAACATTCTCAGTGATTCTGGAGCCCAAGAAAATAAAATCCGTCACTGCTTCCACTTTTTTCCCTTCTATTTTCCATTATGGGATGAGATGGGATGCCATGATCTCAGTTTTACTAATCTTGAGTTTCACGCCTCCTCTTTCACCTCTTTCTCCCTCATCAAGAGGCTCTTCAGTTCCTCTTTGCACTTTCTGCCATTAGAGTGGTATCATCTGCATATCTGAGGTTGTTTATATTTCTCCCGGAAGTCTTGATTCCAGCTTGTGAGTCATGCAACCCAGCATGTCACATGATGTACTCCGCATATAAGTTAAATAAGCAGGTGAGAGTATACAGCTTTGATATACTTATTTTCTAATTAGAAACCAGTCCATTGTTTCATATCCAGTCCTAACTGCTGCTCCTTGATCTGCATACAGGTTTCTCAGAAGACATGTAAGGTGGTCTGATGTTCCCATCTCTTTAAGAATTTGCCACAGTTTGTTGTGATCCACACAGTCAAAGGCTTTAGTGTAGTCGATGAAATAGAAGTTTTTCTGGAATTCCCTTGCTTTCTCTATGATCCAACAAATATTGGCAATTTGACCTCTGGTTCCTCTGCTTTTCTAAACCCAGCTTGTATATCTGGAAGTTCTCACTTCACATCCTGCTGATGGATTCACACATAGCTTGAAGAATTTTGAGCATAACCTTGCTAACACGTGAAGTGAATGCAATTGTATGATAGTTTGAACATTCTTTGACATTCCTTCTTTGGAATTGACCACCCAAGTACTGCATTTCAGACTCTTTTGTTGACTATAAGGGCTACTCCCTTTCTTCTAAGGGGTTTTTGCCCTCAATAGTAGATATAATGGTCATCTTAATTAAATTCACCCATTCTCTTCCATTTTAGTTCACTGATTCCTAAGATGTTGAGGTTAACTTTTGCCATCTCCTGTTTGACCACATCCAATTTACCTTGATTCATAGACCTAATATTTCAGGTTCTTATGCAATACTGTTCTTTATAGCATCAGACTTAACTTTCACCACCAGACACCAGACACATCCACAACTGAGTGTCATTTCTGCTTTGGCCCAGCCTCTTCATTCTTTCTGGAACTATTGGTAATTGTCCTCCACTCTTCCCCAGTAGCATATCGGACAGCTTCTGAGCTTGGGGGGGTGTCATCTTTGTCACCCCAAAAAATATCATATCATTTTTCCTTTTCATAGTGTTCATGGGGTTCTTGTAGCAAGAAATCTGGAGTGGTTTGCCAGTCGCTCCTCCAGTGAACCATGTTTTGTGAGGACTCTCTGCTACAATCTGTCCATCCTGGGTGGCCCTGCATGGCATGGCTCATAGCTTCATTAAGTTTCCACAGCCTCTTTGCCACGGCAAGGCTGTGATCCATGAAGCAGAGCAAATCCTATCTGAGAAACAGTACTATGTATTGGATGTAGATTCAAAAAATATCCTTCTGAACTTTGAACTTTCTGGTATTATCATACAGGAAATTTTGTAACTTAGTTCTAAAAGTCCATTGTATCTTTCACTCAAATTATCTGCTTCTGAATTTTAGGGAACAGGATAAGACAAGTGAATTTAATAATAATGGGGCCATTATGACATTTCATTTGCTATGAAGTAAATTCCTTGATCAGAGGCAATAAAATGTGGAATGACAGTGTGGAATGAAATGTACCATGACAGTGGATAAGGAATCCTGTAAGTGCACAGACGGTTGTTTCAGCAGAAGCACTGCCTGTAGGGGAGGCAAATCTGTATCTAGAGTAAATATCTATTCTAGTAAGAACAAAACACCAACTCTTTCTTGATGGAAAACTGTCAAAGTAATCAACCTACCACCATGTAGCTGGCTAACCACCCCCATTAATGGTGAAATATTGGGGACTCAATGCTGTAATCTATACTGGCAAATGGAGCGCTCTGACATGACCTTATGCAAGCTGTCCATGTTAAGTGGAAGTTAATGATGTAGGAGTCACATGTAACCTTTGTTCTTATCATCATTTTGTCTTTTTCATGAGCTTATCTGGTGACGACAAGTGTGGCTGGAGAAAGAGGTTTACTGGTGACCATAGAATGGTTTTCAGCTACAAGTATTTTTAAAAAATACATTACTTTATATTCCTAGAGTCTTGAGCAGGTCACAAGATCAGACCAGTTCATTTGTCTTATTTTAATTTCTCTGAAGCATTCTCAGTTCTAGGAAAATGGAGTGGATTGATCACTTTCAAGTTGCTTTTAATCTTCTCCCTAAAGATTCATTTTAATTGTATATGTCTATAGTTTGTTGATTATTATTGGTATACAATGTTTCCATTGTTCAGACGACTTCCTGTCAATTATGTGGATTTTTGCTTTTTCATACACTGTAGTGACCCAAAGACTAACTGAAAGTGCAGGCTAAATGTATGCATTTTCTTCCACTGTCATTAAGGACATTTCCTAATGGATTTTTCTTTGAATGAGAAGTCTGATGTCAAGTTATGAGTATATGAGTGGGCTATATAACCTATCAAGTCTTAATTTAGCTTGGTGAGTACCGAACAGACAGTTGGAGGCTTCCAAGAAACTCAGACCTCCTTGTAGCCTTCTCCTACAGATGTCTGGTCTACAGACTCCTCTGTTCTGACCTTCAGTACAATTCAAACCGCTTTATGCCTTCCAGAAATTATCAAAATATCTAGTCAAATGATGTGATTCCACTCACCTTCTGTTACAGATTTATTAATTGAGTACATTATTCTTCATTAGAGTGGCACATTAAGAAAGAGGTAAAATATACACTTTTGAAAAATCCAGATTTCAGAAAACATATTTCACATATAAAGAATATGTATTCTGTATTTAGAGAATATGATTCCTATAAAAAAATACTTTGAAAATCAATCTCTATTGTTTACCAGTTATTTAAGTGTTTAGCATGATACCATTTTTCTAAATTCAGCCAGTTGCCTGCAACACTGCTGGAGACTGAGGACAGCAAGTGTCGTAATTCAAAAGAAGGCCTGAGACAGAAGGGCCAATGGTATAGATTCCTGTCTGAGTACAAACTCTTGAAAATCAGGATCACCTAGCGCACCTGAAGATCAGTGTCAACCAGGCAAGCAGAAACTGAATTCAACCTTCCTCTGCCTTGCTGTTACATTCAGACCCCTAGCAGACTGGATGACGTCCGGGTACACTGGGAGGATCACGTGCTTTACTCAGTCCACCACTTCCATACCAATCACTTCCGGAAACAGTCTCACAGACACACTTCAAAATAATGTTTAATCAGATAAATGGACAGCCCACATCCCAGCCATGTTGACACATAAAACTAACCTTAAAATCTATCCATAATCATCATGGCACCCATACATATCTCCTAAAGCCATATGTTATCTCCACATATAAGAAGAATAAAGTTATATTCCGCCTAACATAACACACCCATTTGTGGATAATGGAAAAGGTACGATCTCGTTCCCCAGAAAAGTAGGTAAATCCTTTGAGTGATATTTATTTCTCTCCATGATAAATGGTAACTTAAATACTATAATGGCAAATGAACAACCCTCAACCTCTATATTATAGAGTCAGGATATCCTATGCACATGCCAAGGAAAGAAGACTGGAAAGAAAACTAAGACATTTACCCTCAATTCAGTTCAGTTCAGTTCAGTTCAGCCACTCATTCATTTACTCTACACATACACAAATGTATCCACATCACACTAAGAAAGAAATCTCTTGGCAATTACTGTCCTCATATCTGTAACAGCTCACATGATTGTAGCTGATATTTATTTTGTAGCTGATATTTTAAGTGAATTAGTTCTCTACATAGTCTATATTCCTATTGGCTTCAGGAAGGCTCTCAGATGAACACTGTTCTTCACCTGGTAGGGTAGAGCAAGCTTTCATTCCTGAAGAGTCTGAGCCATTAGAAGTACTGTCTGACTTGTTTGTTGAAGTTGTTCAATGACCTTAATCATGGGAATGAAAACACTGAGAGACTAGAGGATCTTCTCTACCCCAGACACCCTTTTCCTTATTCCTTTTGTAGAATAATCTAACTGCGTCCTGGTAGTTGTCATCAATCACCTCGGCCACCACAGAATTTCTTTTTTGTCTGCTGATTCAGAGGAATGCAGACCCAAGGTACTGAGTGTCAATCTACCTTCAGCTCAGTGGCATCACGGTTTTGTGTCCCAGTTGAAACATTCCTCCCTCTGTAAGTCAGAGTGTAAGGCCAGAAGGACAGAAAAACACAGAAACAAGAAACGAATATTCTGTAGGAGTTTTTAGAGTTAATAGTGACTGATGCCACTCCCATTTTCGCTCCTTGATTCCTAGACCCATTAATCTGCTATGGGTGAAACAGTATAATATACTGGTGTTTGGTTCAGAGATTCGCCATTCTATCAAACTGCATGCTTTAGAATGATGGGGGATAGAGTAAGACCAGTGATTTTCACAAGCATGGACACACTGCCACACTTATTTTTGCTCTGAAGTGAATTCCTTGACCAGAATCAATGCTATTAAGAATACTGTGACAGAGCTTCCCTGGTGGTTCAGTGGTTAAGAATCCATCTGCCAGTGCAGGAGACATGGGCTCTGAGGCTGGAAAAGATGAAGGCAGGAGGAGAAGGGGTGAAAGAGCATGAGATGGTTGAATGGCATCACTGACTCAATGGACATGAGTTTGAGCAAACTCTGGGAGACAGTGAGAAACAGGGGAGCCTGGCATGCTGCAGTCCATGGGGTTGCAAAGAGTTGGACATGACTGAGTGACTGAACAACAACAATGACAGTGGATAAGGAATTCTATAAGACCAAGGATGATAATATTGGCAGAAGCATCGACTGCAGGGAAGTCAATAAACCTAGACATATCTAGAGTAAGTATATATTCCAATAAGAACAAAGGACTCCCACTTCAGATGTAACCAGGCTGCCACCAGATACACAGCTGATCATGCTAATGAATGGTGGTGCTGCACCAAGGGCTTAATGTTGGGTTGACTGCTGACTGACTGGGTACCCAGCAGTGGCCAAGAATCAAGCTGGACTTAGGAAGGGGAAGTAAATGTTGTTGAGCCTATCAATAACCTCTGTCCCTACCACCTTGGCCACTTAATTTGGGAGCCCACTGAGTGGTGACTGAGGTGCTTGAGAAAGATTGACTGGTGTCTATACATTGTGTGTTTAATTCCTCAGTTGTGTCTGACTCTGCAATCTCATGGACTGTAGCCCACCAGGTTCCTCTCTCCATGGGATTCTCCAGGCAAGAAAATTGGAGTGGGTCTCCATTGCCTTATCCATGGGAGCTTCCTGACCCAGAGACAGAACCCAGGTCTCCTGCACTACAGGTGGATTCTTTACCATCATCTTAATCACTTAATGATAATATCCTCCTCTGCTGAGATCACTTTTTTGGGTGAACATTTGCATGGGACACAAATACCTTCATGTTTTTTTCCCATTCAGAGAGATCTATTAACATAACTCTTCTACAGATCTCTTTGTCATTGATTTCCTATCATATTCCTTCAAAGTCAATGAATATTCCTCCAAACCACTGGCCACAATCAATAAATTGGCATATAATCACACAACTGTCCATTTCTCCCCCCAAACAAAGTGTACAATCAGGTGCAATAGTCAAAGACCTGCTCACTGGAAAGTTCTTCCTTCACCACTGTCCTCTGCAATGCCACAGAGAGGAGCTGTAGTGCTGCAGCTGTCTACTTTATGATGGTGCCTGCACACCATTCAAACCATCCGTAAATCAGGCCTCAGTCTTCTCGGTCAACTAATCATAAGGACGCAGGCCCAGGCCGGGAGACAGAAGCCATTGAAGCAGGAGTGAAGGCGAAAATAGAGTTTGGACCACTGCTTTAGTAACTTACTTGTGCCCTTAGGGCCTGTTCCTGCTTGATCAAGTTTATATATACTAATTTCATTTGATGAAGAAATGCTTCTGTGCATACCCAACTGCATGGAAAGTGACAGGGATACTATTCAGCTTAGCAAGGGCAGCTCTGGTATCATGGAAAATTGATGGCCGTGGTTAAACATTCTTTTCCTCCTAAGGCCCACTAGCAGGCCAATGGTTGTTTCTCTAAATTAGAGTAGTTATATAGAGGATGGCAGTGCTCTGCTCAGAATTCTAAGGGCATGCACTATGATTCACCTCTAGAAGTCTGTTAAAGGTGCCGAGCTCTTCCACTGCCACCTCCAGAACCACTGCTTGTGCTGGAGATGGCCCACGAGCACAACAGCTTTTACATTAGCCTTGATATGTTGGAAAGCCTCCTCTCCTGAAGAGAAGTGAGGTCGTTCAGTCGTGTCAGACTCTGAGACCCCATGGACTTTAGCCTACCAGGCTCCACTGTCCTTGGGATTTTGCAGGCAAGAATACTGGAGTGGGTTGCCATTTCCTTCTCCAGGAGATCTTCCCAACCCAGGGATTGAACCTGTGGCTGTCACATTGTAGGTGGACGCTTTACCGTCTGAGCCACCAGGGAAGTCCCTTCTCTCCTGGCTTTCACTCAAAACTAGTAGCCCTTCCTGTCACTTGGTAAATGGGCTGGAGGAATACACCCAGATAAGGATAATATTGCCTCGGAAATCCATAGAGGCTTCTTACTGTAAGGCTAATCTTTTTGTGCTTATGAGAGCACAGTGAACAAAAGGTTACATTTGGTTACAAGAGATTCCCACCTTTCCTCACCTTTCTTCATCTGCTACTCAGACCCTTATCACCCAATTTTCTGTCAGTCTGGAGGTTTCTGCTTTTCTTTGTCTGTCGATGGACTCCTGCTGTTTACAAGATGCGTGATTTCCTGGTTCCTGCCCCCATCTCGCTGCTCTTCCCTAGCTACCTGCATGCTGTAACATTCCCCCCTCAAGGAGTCTGGGCCCTTAAAATCTTTTACTCATCATGCACCAAAGCCAAGACACTTCTTTGTTGTTGTTCAGTAGCTTAGTAGTGTCCAATTCTTTGCAACCCCATGGACTGCAGCACATCAAGTTCCCCTGTCCTTCACTACCTCCCAGAATTTGCTCAAACTCATGTCTATCAAGTTGATGATGCCATCCAACCATTCCATTCTCTAATTCTCTTCTCCTTTTGTCTTCAGTCTTTCCCACATCAGAGTCTTTTCAGGTAGCAAAAGTATTGGAGCTTCAGCTTCAGCATCAGTCCTTCCAATGAATATTCAGGGTTGATTTCCTTTAGGATTGACTGGTTTGATTTCCTTGCTGTCGAAGGGACTCTCAAGAGTCTTCTACAACACCACAATTCAAAAGCATCAGATTTGGGGCACTCAGCTTTCTTTATGGCCTGGCTCTCACATCTGTACATGACTACTGGAAAAACCATAGCTTTGACTATATGGACCTTTGTCGGCCAAGTAATGTCTCTGCTTTTTAATATGCTGTCTAAGTTGGTCATAGCTTTTCTTTCAAGAAGCAAATGTCTTTTAATTTCATGGCTGCAGTCACCATCAATAATGATTCTGGAGCCCAAGAAAATAAAATCTGCAACTGTTTCCACTTTTCCCCCTTCTATTTGCCATGAAAAGATGGACCAGATTTCATGATCTTTGTTTTATGAATGTTGAGTTTTAAGCCAGCTTTCTTTCTCTTCTATTTTGACATAATGTCATCATTTTTCTCAATAAATGTTTAATAACTTCTCTGTAAATATTTAAAGGCGAATCGGGACATGTGACCACCATGTTCAAAATGCCTTAGTAGTTATCCGTTAAGTTCGGTAAAGAACAAAGTACCCGACCAGACTGTAGATCCTCTGTGATCACTCACATTGGCCTTTTTTGTCTACTTTGTCTCCACTTTGCTTCTCTCTTTGCACACAAGCTCCATTTGCCATTTTTCTTTGTTTCTGTATTGTTTCTGTAATGATCCAACTCTCTGAGAAGCTAGGCGTGCAAATGAAGGAAGTCTCTGAGGATGGCAAATATCCAGACACAGCACTCTGTGAGAAATGATGCCCCTCAGGAACCACCTCTGACCTACCAAAACAGAATCTGCATTCTAAGAAGATCACCAGGAGATTCATAGGAATTAAAGTCTGAGGAGCCCTGATCTTGGCTACCTACCCATGTGGTCATTCATTTTGCTTTTCCTTTGCTCTTCCTAGGAAGATTGCTCATCAGTTTTCACTGCAAAGTGGGGAGTTAGGTGTGGTCTGGTTGTGAGTTACAATTTCCATGAGGAGGAGGATTTTCCTGCAGTTGGCTTCTGAAGAGAATCTAGAACTTTGATGTCATTAAAATCATGTATAGTTAATTAAAACCATACTGGCAGAATATCAAAATTCATAGATAAACTGGAATTTGCATAAACATGTCAGAAATGTGTTCTGTGTTATGTAAATATAAGTTAATGTTTATGATTTCAGAGACTGCAATGCCCAGTGGAACAACCTGGAATCCTCATAAATGTCCAAGTACATAATGCCCAGTGGAAAAGCTTAAGTTTGTCCTAAAGGGAATCCTTGGGCACTCTCTGGGGAGTTTTAGTTCATCATTGCTTCCTCTTTTGGCAAAAGCATACAGCTATGCAATGGTTGACAATTCTGTTCAAAACAAATTCATATAAACAACATTTTCCTGGGCCTGGAAAATGAAGCTCCCTAAATGAATCAGTGTGCAAAATGATGCTGCCTGTGGTATTGCAATTGCAGTGCCTGAGTTCTATTTTGTATTAATACTTCAGCAAGTCGAATGCTAAAGGGATTTCCACAATTTCTTAACAGATATTGGTGAGAGAGAATGATTTTTATAATATTCATTATTTTTTATAGAAAGTTGAAATATTATTAAATTTGTAATAATTTTGATCTGGTTTATAAGATATCAAAATATCCAGTTGAAAATGGGAAACAGTGAATAATCTGCATATTTTATTATTGTGAGTAAAATCTGGACAAGCAAAATAGCTCTAAGACTACACTGTATTCTTTAATGATATAAAATTATCTGATTAAAATAATTGGAATGATTCCATAGCCTAAGTTTTGGTTACCAGACTGTTAAACAATAAAACGCAGTTTAGGAATTTAAGTCAGAATGTTTCTTGTAAAAGAAACTTTTTTGATAATTGTATTCAAAACACTTATTTCATTTAATTAAGCAGACTCTCTGCATTTAAGTCACTTAAATGGTAAATCACTTAAATAGTAACCTCTACTTTGTAACCTACTTCTGACAACAGTTTCCCTGAAAAAAACATATATATATAAAAATGCAAAAAATGTTCCTCTAGTGCTCTTTTCAGCTTTATGACTTAATAATTACCCACACATTGAGCTGAACATTTTGATTATTTAGTTTTAGGACTGCATAGAAGAAAAGTGAAAGCGAAGTCGTTCAGTCGTGTCCGACTGTTTGCAACCCCTTGGACTGTAGCCTACCAGGTTCCTCTGTCCATGGGATTGTCCAGGCAAGAATACTGGCATGGGTTGCCATTTCCTACTACAGGGGATCTTTCCAACCCAGGGATCAAACCCAGGTCTCCCGCATTGTAGGCAGACACTTTACCGTCTGAGCCACCAGGGAAGTCCTGCATAGAAGAAAGGCCAGTCCAAATAAACATACATTTAATAACTGTAATTATTGGCACTGATTATTTATATTGCCTGTATGAAATTCCAGTCTTTGGTTCTATTTTTCTGCTATCAAACTGGTAGAAAAGCAACAGCTGTCAAGTAAATCCATCAGAAATTCTAGGGAAAGTCGGCTCTAAGCACAGTAATAGCAATGATACTAGGCAGTGATAGTATACTTACTAACAATACAAATTTATAAGGTAAAATTAAAATGAAAGTTTCTATTCCATACACAAATTCCATAGAAAAATAAACTTGGAATTTTGAATAAAAGAAAAGATTCTCAGTGCTGACAACTTCTAATAAAAATCAGATTTAAGACAATACTTAAGCCCTACGTCTAGCTTTTCCCCTTATTTCATCTGAGCCTTCCTCTGATACTTCCTCTCTCCCTCTTCATTGCCTTATCTTTCCTACACCTAACATTGGTGTTCCTTCCCTTCTTCTCTTTCTGCTTCCTGTTTCCTTTCCACTGCCCCTTCCCCGTCTAAATTTCCCATTCTGCTGCTTTATCCTTACTCCTTTCACTGCCTCCTCTCTCTCTTTTGAAAAGTTTCATGATGTTGTTCCACAAGACAAGAAATCCACATCTGTTGTCCACATCTCAGATACTCTCTTTCATTTTCCTCACTACTGTCCCACTTGCTTCCCGTCCATTTCTGGCCTTGACTCTATCACAAATGGAAACTGCTCTCACTAAAGCCACTGAGCCATCAGGGGACTACTAAAGTCACCAAAGATCTCTTAATCCCGACATGCAGTGATGCTGTTCACTCCTTACCCAGCCAGAGCATTTATCTGACTTAGGCACTGTTCTTTACTTTGTTCTTCTTGAGTATTTTCCTCTCTTCAAGTTCCCAACACTCAGCTTCCCATTCTCTCCTGCTTCCCTGATCACCTCTGCTCAGTAGCCTTTTCTGGTCTTTCCTTCTTGTGTGAGCTGGTATTCCTGGTTGCAAGATATCTCACAATGACAATGTCACTGTTGTGGAAACAGGATGAATTTTGGTGTTGTGATACTGTGTACTTGGCTGATTTGCAACTAAAAATCTCTTTTGTTCACATTTGACCTCTTTCTCACCTTTTCATGTCACAAATCTGGTGAAGGTAGGTTTGAGTTCAGTTCAGTTCAGTCACTTAGTCATGTCTGACTCTTTGCAACCCCATGAATTGTGCAGCATGCCAGGCTTCCCTGTCCATCATCAACTCCTAGAGCTTGCTCAAACACATGTACATTGTGTCGGTGATGACATCCAACTATCTTATCCTCTGTCATCCCCTTTTCCTCCTTCCTTCAATCTTTCCCAGCATCAGGGTCTTTTCTAATGAGTCAGCCCTTTACATCAGATGACCAAAATGTTGGAGCTTCAGCATCAGCATCAGTTCTTCCAATGAATAGTCAGGACTGATTTCCTTTAGGATTGACAGGTTGGATCTCCTTGCAGTCCAAGGGACTCTCAAGAGTCTTCCCCAGCACCACAGTTCAAAAGCATCAATTCTTCAGTGCTCAGCTTTCTTTATAGTCCAGCTCTCACATCCATACATGACTACAGGAAAAACCATAGCTTTGACTAGACAGACCTTTGTTGGCAAAGTAATGTCTCTGTTTTTTAATATGCTGTCTAGGTTTGTCATAGCTTTTCTTCCAAGGAGTAACCGTCTTTCAATTTCATGGCTGCAGTCACTATCTGCAGTGATTTTGGAGCCCAAGAGAACAAAGTCAGCCACCATTTCCACTGTTTCCCCATCTATTTGCCATGAAGTGATGGGACCAGATGCCATGATCTTCATTTTTTGAGTTGAATTTTAAAACAGCTTTTTCCATTCTCCTTTTGCCTTCATCAAGAGGCTCCTTAGTTCCTCTTTGCTTTCTGCCATAAGGGTGATGCTATCTGAGGTTACTGATATTTCTCCCAGCAATCTTAATTTCAGCTTGTGCTTCATCTAGCCCAGCATTTCACATGATATACTCTGCATATAAGTTGAATAAGTAGGGAGACATAATTGATATACTCTTGACATAGCCTTGACATACTCCTTTCCCAATTTGGAACCAGTCTGTTTTTCCATGACCAGTTCTAACTGTTGCTTCTTGACCTCCATACAAGTTTCCCAGGAGGGCAGGTAAGGTGGTCTGGTATTTCCATCTCTTTTGAATGTTCCACAGTTTGTTGTGATCTACACAGTCAGAGGCTTTAGCGTAGTCAATGAAGCAGAAGTAGATGTTTTTCTGGAAGTCTTTTGCTTTTTTTTTTATGACCCAACAGATGTTGGCAGTTTGATCTCTGCCTTTTCTAAATTCAGCTTGAATATCTGGAAGTTCTCTGTTCAGGTACTGTTGAAGCCTAGTTTGGAGAATTTTCACCATTATTTTGCTAGCATATGAAATGAGTGCAATTGTGTGGTAGTTTGAGTGGCTAACCCTAGATCTAGTTCCCTCACTCACATGTGAACCCGTGGTGGATTCATGTCAATGTATGGCAAAACCATTACAGTATTGTAAAGTAAAATAAATAAAAATAAAAATTAAAAAAAAAAAAACAAAAAAATAAATAAATTCCTGGGGAAAGTCAGTTTTCAGAATTTTGGCTTCTAAAGTGAATGACAGTTTTTGTCTAATATCAAGAATCATGTGGCAGAAAAGAGGATCAGATGATGTAGCAAAATTCATTTTAATTTAACTCCTTCACATTTACTTTCTTCTTTTTACCTTATGCACGCTGTCCACTGGATAAGTCATACAAAGTATGCTTTCTGCCACCTCAATGATTCCTGAGTCATTTCTATTAAGCTCTTGGAGAATCATACTGCTAGGTTTATGTCACGTCAATGTTCAGAGGATGTTCTTAGCAAAAATTGGCCACTGTATCTGAGTTTTCAATCTTAATTTTTGATGACCATCTAACCAGAAACCCACTGACTGTTTTACCTCTATTTATAACTCTTCACATCTAATGGCAACTCTACATCCTGATTTATTTTGATTTGTCTGCCTTCCTCAAAATTTTCAATGTCATATCACACATGGAATAAAAACTTCACAAACGTTTTAATCACTTGGGGAACATTTATAAAATACATATTACTAGATGTAATCTATGACCTACTGAATCAATTTCTACAATAATACCTCAGAATCTATATTTTGTACCAAAACTCCCCCAGACAAACCTGTTATGTAATATGGTACAGAAATCCCTGCATAAATGTTCCAGTTTACTGACTAATATTTATGACACCAGGGTCTTCACCCTGCAGCCTATTTTCTACAGTCAAGTATTTATTTTAAAAAAATGGTGGAGACACTCCACGTCTCAAAAATTTTCAATGTCTGTCTATTCCTTGAAGAAGAAAATTTAAGGTCTTTCACATGGCATTCAATTCATTTTATAATCCAAGGCCTTTTAACATCCTAGGTGTTTTTTTTTTTTTTTTTGGCTGCACTGGGTCTTCATTGCTGTATGCAGGTTTTATCTAGTTGTGGTGAGTGGGGGCTACTTTTCACTGTGGTGTGCAAGCTTCTCGTGGCACTGGCTTCTCTTGTTCCAGAGCACAGGCTCTAGGGCCCACAGACTTCAGTAGCTGTGGCGCAAGGGCTCAGTAGTTGTGATGAACGGGCTGAGTTGCCCCATGGCCTGTGGGATCTTCCTGGACCAAGGATCAAACCCATGTCCCCTGCATTGCAAGGCACATTCTTAACACCTGTATCACTAGGGAAGCTCCACCTCTTTACTTTTGATGCATAATGTCTTAATGTCTCCTCTTCTATACCTGTTAATTATTGTACATACTTTGAAATAAAATAGTTGCATTTTTCTAATGTAATAATTTTCTAAATACTTTTCATGTATTTTAGAAGAGTAAAATAAAGGGCATTCAGGCTAGTGTATGGTTTTATTTCAATTATTTTCACTAAAGATTTTTTCTTAAATGATTGATGACTGTCCTTTTTAAATTCACTATATTTGATTTCAGAGGCCTTCTATTAAGGATATGGAAAGAAAAAATGCAACACAGCTGACAGAGTTTGTTCTCAAAGGACTTACATATCAACCAGAATGGCAAATCCCTCTGTTTGTGCTCTTCTTAGTTATATATATCTTCACTATCATGGGGAACCTGGGTTTGATTGCTGTCATCTGGAATGACCCTCACCTTCACATCCCCATGTACTTATTCCTTGGGAGTTTAGCCTGTGTGGATACTTGGTTATCCTCCACAGTGGTCCCCAAGATGCTGGTCAACATCTTCACCAAGAACAAGAGGATCTCTCTCTCTGAATGCATAATGCAATTCTTTTCCTTTGGAGTCAGTGGAACCACAGAATGTTTTCTGCTGGCAACAATGTCGTATGATCGTTATGTAGCCATATGCAATCCATTACTTTATCCAGCGATTATGACTAACAGCCTATGCATGCGAATGTTAATTTCATCCCTCACAGGTGGCCTTCTTCACACCTTACTTCATGCATGTTTTTTATTCAGATTAACCTTTTGTAATTCTAACATAATACATCAATTTTATTGTGACATCATGCCATTGTTTAAAATTTCTTGTACTGATCCTTCTATCAATGTTCTGATGATATTTATTTTCTCTGGTTCAATTCAAGTGTTCACCATCCTTATTATTCTTATCTCTTATACACTAGTTCTCTTTACAATTTTAAGGAAGAAGTCTGCACAAGGCATAAGGAAAGCGTTCTCCACCTGTGGTGCCCACCTCCTATCTGTCTCCTTATACTATGGGAGTCTTCTTTTCATGTATGTACTCCCTGGGTCCACACGAGCAGATGATCGAGATATGATGGCCTCTCTATTTTACACTGTCATAATTCCTTTCTTAAATCCAATTATCTACAGCCTGAGAAATAAGAAAGTCAAAAATTCACTGACAAAAATGTTAAAGAGAAATATTTAGATCCAATACTAATATGTGTATTCCTCCTTGAAAACAACACAAAACTATGTAGATTAGAGTTCAGTTTTGTTTGCATTCATAACTACCCTATTATTTTAATGACAAGATTTCAGTACTCAATAAATTCTTTAAGATATTTATATACCTTATTAAAAGAGACGGAATTTTAATCAAATGTTCATATCATGCTAAAATAAGTGAAGCAGAATTTAAAATGGGAAATTCCCTGGCTGTCCAGTGCTTAGGACTACACATCATCAGTGCTGGTGGCCTGGGTTTGATCCCTGGTCTAGAAACTAACATACTACAGGCTGCATGGCACAGCCAAATAAATTAAAATGAAAAAAACTTTACATGCTTGTATATTCCTCATTGTGGTTTTTAAAGTAGATTGATTAAACACGTATTAAGCACTAAAATATGGGTTTCCCAGGTGACACAGTGGTAAAAGAATATGCCTGCCAGTGCAGGAGACACAGCAGATGTGGTTTGGATCTCTGGGTCAGGAAGATCCCTTGGAGGAGGAAATGGCAACCTGCTCCAGTATTCTTGCCTGGAAAATTCCATGGACAGAGGAGATGGGCGAGTCCATGGGGTCACAAAGAGTTGGATATTACTGAGCAAATGAGCACACAAGTACTAAAACCTCTGAAAAATACTTGAGATGGGATCTTTGATAGTAATACATTCTTATAGCCTGGAGACTCATATCACATTTAACTTCACATAGTGGGCATTTTTGTGTTTGAGTGAACAGAGGTAAACCCCAGGAATATTGCCAGACATCATTCAAGGTTTTATTCTACTTTATTTGGTCCCTGGTGATCCTGCTTCATATGGATTCAATTCTCATATGACACAGAAAAATAAACTGAAGAGGAAAGTAATGAAAACCATGTGAAGGGAGTTAAAACATTGAAGGGCAGGCCAAACCATATGAGATGCTCTTAACTCAGTGTGCTTCTATAAGGAGGTAAAAGTAAGTTACTTCTACTGTCTATAAAGGACTTCCCTGGTGGCTGAGATGGTAAAGCATCTGTATACAATGCGGGAGACCCGGGTTCAAACCCTGGGTTGGGAAGATCCCCTGGAGAAGGAAATGGCAATCCAGTCTAGGACTATTGCCTGGAAAGTCCCGTGGACAGAGGAGTCTGGTAGGCTACAGACAATGGGGTCGCAAAGAGTCGGACACGACTGAGCCACTTCACTTCACTTCACCGTCTATAATGCCTTCTAAGGCCCTTTTTAGCTGTGTCTGTTACTGGGTAACTGAAAATCTTCATTAATTCAGGAAGCTAAGAGTTCAGACTGAATGACTAAGTTGGGATGGGTATGGGAAGAAGAGAAATTGGAGAATAGGAAGGAAATGGTCTCAATCGTCCTAAAATTAAAAAAAAAAAAGTTTGTAAGCTAAAGAAGTCAGTACTATATAACATTTATTTAAATGTGTTGTTAACCTCAAAGGGTTTTAAATGTATATTATCAAAGTTCAAATAATGTCAATAGCATGATATCATAGTTCCCAATGTGTTGGTGGCAAAGACATGAAAATGAGCAAAAATCTGGATAGTTTCTGTCTTAAAAGTCCTTGAAAATTGGCTTTTCTCACATTGCATATTATTTAAGTATGATAAGTGATACATTTCCAGATCCATGCCCGCCCTTCTCTCAACACTGAAATTTCACACACACTCCTATTGATTCCACTCAGGTCCACACCTTCAAAATTATCAGCGTCTGTGATCTGTAAAACTCTAGTTATTGATTCCTCCATGTTGCTAATATTTCCTTCCTTTCCAAACACAACTGTCAGATTAACCTTTAGAAACAGGACTATAATTAGACCACATCATTCTTCAATTACTTTTAAAGGATTGTCATTGCTACCAGATTATAAGCAAACATGATAAATGTATCTAGAGTTGTAGATATACAGATGAACTGTAATTATTTTTTCATGTGTATGCAGATTATATGGTATATAAATAAAAGTACAAATATTTGTATATATTGAAATGTATCTATATATACAGATTATATTATATATAAATACACTGCCTAACCATCTATCTATTCTCTATCCAGCATTTGTTCACTCTGACAATGTCTGAAGTCCTTTCAAATAAAACCTCAGTTTAACTTAGTTCAAACTGGAAAGTTCTTCCTCCACAATTCTCCTATGTTATATTCAAACTGAGTTTCTGAAAGCCTTCTGGACAAACCTCTCTCTCTCAGGTTCATGCTTTTGCTCACACAGGTCTAGCCATAGAGTGCCTTCCCCACTCAAATATTTCGTCTTCATTTAAAACTGAAATGGCATCATTTCTTCAATATCTCTCTCACATGCTACAACTTCCAAGATGTATTTCCAGAATATCGCAAAGAAACTAGGAATGCTCACTGATTTTAACCTTTTAGCAGCTGATTTATACTTCTTGGCCCCACCTGGCCTAATATAATAAGTTCTTTTAGATTACAATTTATATGTCTTTCTCTCTTTTCTTGTATGTAGCACAATAGTTTATACATATGAGGTCTTAAACAGGAATTAGTGAAATATTTGTAATATTAAAATGATAGACAGCACAAATACATAGAATGTGTAAGTTTGTATCACTCTTTTTTAACCTGGTAATGAGACAAGAGAAATTACTGGGCCTGGGGTGGATGCTGTATGTCAGCTTACTTTTAAAACTTCTTTAATGTGACATTGCAAATATCATATACCTAAAGTGAATTCTTCTTATACATAAGATTGGGTCCTGGGATAGAGTATGACAAAATATCTGAAAATAGCCTCCTAATTAAGAAGTTTGGAATAAAGATACACGTATTTCAACAAATAGGATTAATCTATATGCCCGGAGGTGCAAGTCACAAGATTAGACCAGGTCATCTATCTGATTTTGTTCCTCTAAGGCATTCCTTCCACATTTTAGAAAAAGGAAATGGATTGATCACAGTCCAGGTGCTTTTACTCTTCTCCCTAAAGAATCATTGTTATTGTATATGTCCATAATTCATTGTTATTGCTGTACAATGTTTCCATTGTTCAGATGGTTTCCTGTCAATTATATGGATTTTTGCTTTTTCATACATTGTAATGACCCCAAAATTAACTGAAAGTACAGGCATCATGTATATATTTTTTCTACCATCATTAAGGACTTTTCCCTAAAGGATTTTTCTTTGAATGAGAAGTTTGATGTCAAGTTATGAGTATATGAGTGGGGTAAATCACCTGTTAAGTCTTAATTTAGCTTGGTGACTATGGAATAGCTGGAGGCCTCCAAGAAACTTAGATCTCCTTGTAGTCTTCTCTTGTAGATGTCTCCTCTACAGATTCCTCTGCTCTGTTTTGACCTTCAGTACAATCCTAACTGCTTTGTGCCTTCCAGAAATTACAAAAATCCCTAGTCAAATGAGGTGATCCCGCTCACCTCTGATCATTTTGTAGATTATTTTTGTCATTTCACTGGCATGTTGGAAAAGAGGTGAAAGATACACCTGTGAAATATTCACATTTTAAAAAAGGTATTCTTCTCATTCCTTTAAAAACAAACTATGAAATTCAATCTGTACTATTTAACAGTTATTTAGGTGTATAGAATGAGATCATTTTGCTAAACTCATCAGTTGTCTGAAACACCGCTGATGCTGGATTAAATCAGTCCTTAGAAACACAAATAATATACTTGAGACACTGTTTATCATGAAGTGCATTTATTCTCTTAATCTGGAGACTAAAAGGAAAGAACAATTCTTCTCTCCTTATATACATTTATGTACGATTTTTCTCATCACCTTAGAATACCTTAGTACTGAGTGAGACATGCTGTTCAGGAGCCTGTGGATAAAATTGTTCTAGACGGTGTTCAACATGATTAGGATTAGATAAAAACAGATATCAATCAAAGCCAGAACTATGTAACTAAAGTCTGGTGGTTAAATAACTTTGGCAAAATGTTATTTACTACATGTCAATACTTCTCTGGTATAGGATTTCCCTTTCGTTGTTTTTGCTCTTCTAAAGCAAAATTCTCAAAATTTAGCAGGCATCAGAATCATTTAAAGAGACAAATTGAAAAGTGTCATCATTAGAGTTTCTGATTCTGTTTTATTTTTTGTTGCTCAGTCCGAAGTCATCTCTGACTCTCCACAACCCCATGGACTGCAGCTACACAAGGTAAACCCTTGTTTGGTTTCTCCCCAAATTCCTATGTTAAATCACTAACCCCCTAATGTGGTATTATTTTGAGTGGAGTCTTTAGAAGGTAATTACTCTCAGACTGGGTCATAAGGATAAGACTTACATGATAGGATTAGTTCCCTTAAAACAAGAGGAATAGATAAGGCAACTATTGTCCTCTACAACAATACTCAATCAGGAAAGTTCATGTGAGGTGACAGCCTGTTACTAGGCAGGAAGTAAGCTCTCACCATGTACAATGGGCTTCCCAGGTGGCAGTGTGGTAAAAGAATCCCCCTGCCAACGCAGGATATGCAAGAGATTCCGATTCGATTCCTGGGTGGGAAAGATCCCCCGGAGTAGGAAATGGCAACCCACTCCCTGGAAAATTCCGTAGATAGAAGAGTCAGACGTGACTGAGTGACTGAGCACACACACATGTACAATATCTGCCGTCCCACTGTTCTTGAACTTCTCATTCTCCAGAATGTAAAAACTAAATGCGTGCGATAGGTCAATGATACTCTATCACTGCAGCCTAAGATAGAAGAATAATTGCTTTAAACAATCAGTAAAGCAATGGCACCCCACTCCAGTACTCTTGCCTGGAAAATCCCATGGACGGAGGAGTATGGTAGGCTGCAGTCCATGGGATCGCTGAGTCGGACACGACTGAGCGACTTCACTTTCACTTTTCACTTTCATGCATTGAAGAAGGAAATGGCAACCCACTCCAGTGTTCTTGCCTGGAGAATCCCAGGGACAGGGGAGCCTGGTGGGCTGCCATCTCTGGGGTCGCACAGAGTCGGACATGACTGAAGCGACTTAGCAGCAGTAGCAGCAGCAGCAAAGCAAAACTGGTATAGCATTAAGGTATTTAGAGAGCAGACAGAATGGAATTTCTACATATCCTCTGTGGTGTGGTTTAGTTACTAAGTTGTGTCCAATTCTTGGGACCCTATGGACTATAGCCCACCAGGCTCCTCTGTCCATCTGATTTTCCAAGCAAGCATACTGGAGGGGGTTGCCATATCCTTCTCCAGGGGATCCTCCATTTCTTACTGAAAAAGCACTATGAAATATTTCTGAAAGTTTCTACCCTCTGTTTATACTTACCTTTCAATTTTGAACAGAAGGACACAGATAGGGTATATGTTTCAAGGGATGAAGTATTTTAGACTTTAAAAAAATTACTTTTTCCTGGAAACCATGATTAACATTAATGATAACCAATGCAAACCTAGTGCCTGATTTCAGGAAGGTTAATGGGAAGCATTTCTGTTCCTCTTGAAAAACAATTATCAACCTAGATTAGTTTTTACACCTGTTTTTTGTTATGCCCAGAGTCCGAGTCCCCAAAACTGAGAGAATAAGACGTCCACAGCAATGCAAAAGCATGAAGGGGTTTTATTTCTAGCTCGAGCTAGGGCTCCCGCCACATCCAACGCAGTGGAGTGGAGCAAGGAGCCCCGAGCCCAGATTTACAGCAGTATTTATAGGTTTTAGAACAGAGAGTTGGCAAGGGCTGATTGGCTGCAGGAGTTTCCTAGTATTTACTAATTGGCTAATCTTTATTGGCTGCAGGGGTTTCCTGGTATTTACTAATTGGCTATTGGCTGCAGGGGGATGTCTTTTACATCCTGATAAACTCAAACCAGGTTACGGGGAGTATGCTGATTAGACAAGTCCTGGCATCCGCGGGGATGACCTCACTGGGCAATGACTCAGCTTTTCCCGTGAGTCCTACCTTAGTCCCTGAAGCCTATCATGGCGTTTGTTAGGTCCCAACATTTTTCAAAAGAAATTTCATATACAGATGTTCCTTATGTTGTAATGATGTGATGCTTACTACTTCTGAGAAGGTAGTGAGACCTTTTGGAACAAATCTAACTGTTGAATCGTGACATTTCTTATACAAGATAAAACAAGAAGTTCACCAAATGTACAGTGAATTTCTGTTGTAGTCATGTTTGTCTAGAGGAACAGAACTAAGAAGATCTATGTACCTCTGTTTTTGCTGCTACTGCTAAGTTGCTTCAGTCGTATCCGACTGTGCGACCCGACCCCAAAGATGGCAGCCCACCAGGCTCCACCGTCCCTGGGATTCTCCAGGCAAGAACACTGGAGTGGGTTGCCATTTCCTTCTCCAATGCATGAAAGTGAAAAGTGAAAATGAAGTCACTCAGTCGTGTCTGACTCTTAGCAACCCCAAAGACTGCACCCTACCAGGCTCCTCTGTCCATGAGATTTTCCAGGCAAGAGTACTTATTGTCTACCTATAAACTAAAGTCATTTTTATGAGCTATTGACTCACACAATTATGGAGGCTGAGAGACTCCATTAAATGCCCTCTTCAAGTAGAAAACTGAGGATAGCAAGTGTCATAATTCAAAGGTTCGAGTCAGTAGTTAGTGTTAGTTGCTCAGTTGTGCCCAACTCTATGTGACCCCATGGACTGAGCACCAGGCATCTCTGTCCATAGAATTCTCCAGCCAAGAGTACTGGAGTGGGTAGTAATTCTCTTCTTTAGGGGATATTTCCAAACCAGGAATTGAACCCAGGTTAGCTACACTGCAGGCAGACTCCTCACCATCTAAGCCACCAGGGAAGCATGGTATATATTCTTATCTGTGTATGAAATTCATAGAATCATGGTCACCAAGAGCAGCTGAAGACCAGTGTCAACCAGGCAAGCAGACACTGAATTCAACCTTCCTCTGCCTCACTGTTTCATTCAGACCCACTGCAAATGGGGATGATGCCCAGATATATTGGGGAGGACCATATGCTTTACTGAGTCCACCAATTCCATACTAACCACTTATGGAGACACCCACAGAGACACACACCAAAATCATGTTTAATCAGATTTCTAGACAGCCCACAGCCCAACAAAGTTGACACATGAAACGAACCATTACAAGTCTGAAGTGAAGTGAATTGAAGTCATTCAGTCGTGTCTGACTCTTTGAGACCCCATGGACTGCAGCCTACCAGGATCCTCTGCCCATGGGATTTTCCAGGCAAGAATCCTGGAGTGGGTTGCCATTTCCTTCTCCAGGGGAATTTCCCAACCCAGGGAATGAACCCGGGTTTCCCTCATTGTAGGCAGATGCTTTACCATCTGAGCCACAAGGGAATTGGCCCAAGTCTACCCATGGCAACTTGGCACCTATAAACATCTCCTAAGATTATATTTTATCTTCACATAAAGAAAACAACAAAGCTATATTCCACCTAACATAATACACTTACATATGTATAACAAAAAATGTTCTATCTCATTCTTGAGGAGGTAAAATCTTTGAGTGATATTTATTTTTCTCCTTAATATCTGGTAATTTGAGTGTTATTAATTTGATATCATATTATTTAACTAGTATAAATAAAGTCAGTACATCTTATGTCACACAATAAGGGAATAAAAGTGAAAAATTTTGCCACACACACAAATGTATTCATATCACACTAAGAAGGAAATCTCTTGGTAATTACAGTCTTCATAGCTGTAAATGATCACATGATTGTAGCTGATCTTTTAGCTAACTTATCCATTCTGTATTCCCTTTGCCTCAGGTGGACAGTGTTCTTCACCTTGTGTGGTAACACAAACTTTCATTCCTGAAGAGTCTGGGCCATAAGAACTACTGTCTGTATTGGTTTGTTGGCGTTTTCATTGACCTGAATCATGGGAATGAAAATACTAAGAGATACCTTGGTGGGTTTTCTGTATTTCAGACACAATCTTCGTTACTTGCTTTGTGGAGCAGTCCCATTTCCCCTTGGTAGCTGCCATCAGTCACCTCATCTAGCACAGTAATTCCCTTCTTTGAGGATTCAAAGGAGCATAGAGTTAACAGGATTGAGGGGGCAGTCTATTTTCAATGAGTGGAATCATTGTTGCGTTTCCTGGTGGAAGCATTCCTCTGTTTGAAAGTGAGTCCACAAGGCCAGCAGAGGAGAAAATTACAGGAACAAGAAACAAATATTTTGTAGTGGTCATTAAGGGTAGTAGACACTGACACCAATCCCATTTCTGTCTCCTGATTCCTGGACCCATGAATCCTTGCCTTGACAGAAGCAGTACCAAATACTGGAGGGTCAGAAATATTCAGTCTTCTGGAGGTCCCGGCCCTAGCCTTGCAAGATATTGCCATCTAGTTCTGCTGTTAACTGAGGCTTTATGAGAGCTATTCATCATTCTATCTAACTATACGCTTCAGCATGGTGGGAAATAGAGTAAAGCCAGTGAATTCCACAAGGGTGGACATGTTAACATATCTTTTTTTTTCACTAAGTTGAGGTCCTTGATCAGAAGCTGTGCTGTCAGGAGGACTATGACAGTGGATAGGGAAAACCATAAAGATGGAAGGATGATAATTTTGGCAGAGGCATTTTCTACAAGGAATCCCATATACCTAAATATATCTGTATCTAGAGTAAGTGTCTATTCTTATAAGAACAAAACACTCCCATTTCCACGATGGAAACTGTTCAAAGTAATGAACCTGAAACCAGGCACATGGGTGATCAGGCCAATGAATGGTGCCACATCAGGATTCAGCGATGGTCTCAGCTGCTGGCTACCTGGGCACTCGACAGAGGTCACAGTCAAGCTGGCCTTAGGAAGCACAAGTCAAAGTTAGGTGTTAAGAAGATGCAGAGCCTCTATCTCTGACACACTGACCACTTGATTTGTGAGCTCACTGAGTAGTGACAGAGTGCTTGAGAAAGAGTGACTAGTGTCCATACATTGGGTCACCTTAATAACTTAATGATAAAATCTCATTCTGCTAAAATCACTTTTTTTGGTGAGCATTCACATGGGACACAAACATTTCATGTTATTTTTACCCATTCAGAGAGATCAATTAACATAATTCTTCTCAAACTGTCTTGTATTTCCAGTCATTTTCCTTCAAAGTCCAGGAACATCCTGCTAAACCATTGGCCACAGCCGATGAACTATAATTACACACCTGCCCCTTTCTCTTTCCAAATAGAGTGAACAACCAGGTGTGATGATCAAAGTTCTGCCCACTAAAAGGTTTTCCCATCACCAATGTCCTTCAGGAAGGTCACAGAGAGGCGTTGTAGTGCAGCAGACGTCCACTTTCTGATGGTGCCTGTACACCAGGCAGATTCATCTGGATCTGCAGGCTCCAGTCTTCTCTTCTCTGTAAACTAATTACAGAGAACTCCCTGTAGGACCACAGGTCCACACTGTGAGAGAGACACCATTGTAGCAGGAGTAGACACCGACAGAATTTAGACCACTTTTTCAGGTAACTTATTTGTGCCTTCAGGGTCTGTTCCTGCTTGATCAAGTATCTACTAGTTTCATCTGATAAAAGAATGCTGCTGTGTACACACAACTTTATGGTTTGTGGGTTAGATAACCTTCAGTTTAGCAAGGGCAGCTCAGGCATCATGGCAAATTTTGGCCATGGTTAAACATACACTTTCTACTGAGGCTCACTAGCAGAGAGTGAGCAACAAACAATGGTTACTTTCCTAAAGTAGAGGAGTTATTAACAGAGGATGGAAGTGTTGTGCTCAAAATTCTAAAGGCCTGCATCTATTTCCACCTCTAGAGGCCTATTAAAGGCTCCAAGCATCTGCCACTGCTGACAAGCTCCACTGGACCTGTTGCATATGGTCTAAGCCAGCAGTCTGCAACCTTTATGGCAGCAGGGACTGATTTCATGGAAGACAATTTTTCCATGGACAGGGGATGGGGAGAATGGTTTCAGGATGATTTAAGAGCGTTACATTTATTGTGCACTTTATTTCTAATCTAATGTTGCTTCTGATTTGACAGAAGATAATGGTCCAGGGCCCAGAAGTTGGGGACCCTTAGCCGAAGGGACTGAAGAGCTTGCACAAAAGCCTAGACATGTCCCATGTCTCTTGTTCTGAGCCCCAATCAAAACTATCAGCCTTTCCCATCATTCAGTAAATGGGCTATAGTAACACATCCAAATAACAATATTATTGCCTCCAAAATTTACAGAGGCATGGAGAAGGAAATGGCAACCCACTCCAGTACTCTTGCCTGGAGAATCCCGTGGAGGGAGGAGCCTGGTAGGCTACAGTCCATGCGGTGGCACAGAGTTGGACACGACTGGGTGACTTCACTTGCAACCCGGGAGACCAGGGTTTGATCCCTGGGTCGGGAAGATCCTCTGGAGAAGGGAATGGCAATCCACTCCAGTATTCTTGCCTGGAGAATCCCATGGACAGAGGATACAGTCTACGGGGTCGCAAAGAGTTGGACACGACTGAGCGATTAACATAACATATTATCCTTTGTTCCTCTCTTAGTTTCAGGAAGGGCCAGAAGTAATATCCTTCACTTTGAAGAATTATCTCAACATGTGCTATATCACTGAACACCTAGACATTTCACTAAAGCAGAAGGCTCCCACATTTTTGTGAGATTTGTTTTCTATGTCTGTTGCAAATGTCTTACCAATGTAAATACTTCTTGCTTACTATAACCAATCAGCGTAATGTCATCAATGTAACAAATTAGTGTATTACATTACAATATTTACAAAGCATATATCTGATAAAAAAACTTTCACTGGGAATACATGAAGCACTCCCAAAACTCATAATAAAGAAACAAATAACCCAATTAAAAATTGGGCAAACTATTTGAACAAACACTTCACCAAAAAAGATAGACAGATGTCAAAGAATGATACACAGAAAGAGGCATGATATTATGAAGTCACTAGGGAAAAGCAAAGAAAGCACAATGAGGTATTAAAAATTAAAAATGATCATAAATGAAAAGACTACTCATACTGGAAGCAGTAATACAGGCCTTTGTGCTCACAGATAGGCAGCCAAATAAGTTAGGAGACAATTACAAGAAGTTGAAGAAGGCAGTAAATTTTATCCAAGTGTTAGTTGTGCTGAAGCTACCTGTGCACATTTCATTCCCCACTCCACCGTCCTATGCACTTTTCACAGGAACCCTTCTCTCCTGTATTATCTCCTCTATTTTGGCTTTCAACAGCAAAAATGTAAGGAAGCAGGTTAAGTGATTAATCAGTCTATCAAAATGAAGCTTTTTTTCTCTCCTCCTGTCTAACCAGGAAGTCCAAAGTGGAAGTTAAGCACTTTTTTCTTTTCAGATATCACATCAAAATGTCACAAACAAGTAAAGTAAGCTTTATTTTTCTGAATGAACATTCATGAACAACTGTCTCTGTTACGGCACAAATCTGAATTTGTTATCACCATGTTCAAAATCCCTCAATAGTGTTCCTCTAAGATGTGGTAAAGAACAAACTCCATAATCTGGCCTCCAGACTCTGTGCTATCCACATATGCTCACTTCCCTGTCCCCATCTCGCTCCTGCTGCCTCTCTCTTTGGAAGCCATATTTACTATTTTGTGTTTTTCCAATGATCCAGGCTCTCTGATCATATAGAGAATGAAAGTTTCAGCTACACAGAAAGGTCAACTTTCTTGCAATTGGAGTTTGGAGGGAATCTAAAACATTGACCTCATTCAAATCATATGTGATTGGCTCAGACAAGTTCATACTGAGCAAAGTTCTCAGAGCACCAAAATTTAGAGATATGGTGGAGTTTGCACAAACATGCCAAATATGTGTTTGAAAGTATGGCATAAAGTACAATTTTAATAGTTAGAACTGGAGCTGTCTACAATGACTACTGCTTATAATTTCAGAGTCTGTAATGCCCTGTGGAACAACATGAATTTCTCATATATGCCCAAGTCTTCAATGCCCAGAAGAACAACTTAGCTTTGTCCTAATGGAATTCCATGGACACTATCAGGAGAATATTAGTTCTCCACTCCTTCCTCGCTGGCAGTCCTACAAATGGTTAATTCTTGTGTTAAAAAAATTTTAATAAACAACATTTTCCTAAGCCTGGATAATGAAGTCTCCAAAATGAATCAGTGTATAAAATATTGCTCTTTGTGTTATTGTGATTCCAGTTCTCCTGTATTATTTCGACCTCAGAAAACCAAATGCTGAGAGGATCTTGATGATTTCTTAACAGATACTGGTAAGAGAATGATTTCTATAATATTCATTATTTTTCAAGGAAAATTAAAATACTGTTAAACATAATAATTTTGATTTGGTTTACAAAATGTCAAAACAGGCATTTGAAAATGGAAAACAATAAGAAGAAGTAAATAATCTGTTTTATTGTTAAAAGTAAAATCTGGATGTGCAAAATAGCTCTAAGACTATTTTATACTCTTTAATGATATGTTTGATTAGATTGACTATAATGACTCCATACGATATGTTATGGTGAACTAAAACATTAATCGAATTAAAAGTGTATTTAGGGATTTAGGTCATAATGTTTTTAGTGTAAGAAATATGTGTTATGTATACATTTATTTATTTATCCATCTATGTCCTGTCCTCTTTTCTGGCTTCTTATTTTTTGTTTTAATTTTATTTATTCACTTATTTTTGGCTACACTCAATCTTCACCATTATGCACAGGCTTTCTTTAGTTGTGGAGAGCAGGGGCTACTCTCTATTTGCGGTGCATGGGCTTGTCATGGCAGTGGCCTCTCTTGTTGCAGAGCATGGGCTTGAAACCGTGTCCCCTGCTTTGGCAGGTGGATTTTAACCACTGGAACACCAGGGCAGTCCTTCCTGCTTCTTGTTTCCTTTTCACCCAAATTTGCCTTTCTACTTCTCTATCCTCTTTCCTCTCAATTCCCACCTCTTTCTTTTGACAACTTTCATGACATTGTTCCACAAGAAAGAAAATCCACATCTGTTCTCCACATCTGTTCTTCCTTTTTATTTCATCTTCCTCAATGCTGTGTCACTTGCTTTCATTCAATTCTCATTATCCTACGATCCCCACTCTATCACAAAATGGAAACTTCTCTCACTAAAGCCACTAGAAGTCTCTCTTTTTTTTTCAATTTATTTTTTCAGTTGAAGGTTAATTGCTTTACAGAATTGTGTTGGTTTCTGCCAAACATCAACATGAATCAGCCATAGGTATACATATGTCCCCTCCCTCTTGAACCTCCATCCCACCTCCCTCCCCATCACACTCCTCTAGATTGTCACAGAGCCCCAGTTTGAGCTCCCTGAGTCATACAGCAAATTCTCATTGGCTATCTATTTTACACATGGTAACATAAGTTTCATTCTCACACTCAGTAATCTCTGTTCACTCTTATCCTACTAGAACATCCATTTTGCTTTAGGCACCGTACTTTCCTTTTTTCTTGCATATTTTCCTCTCTTTAACTTTTCAGTCTCAGTTTTCCAGTTCCCTCCTGTTTCTCTGATCACTCTGCTCAGTAGCCATTTGTGGCTCTTTCCTTTTTTTCCTTTTGTGTGAGCCACAGCTCCTGGTTTCAAGACAAAATGACTAAACTGAAAGGAAACTCGCTCTAACAAATAATGCTAGGGAAGTTGGAGAAATCCACTGGAGAAATAGGCAGGGACGTAAAGTAAGAAGTTAAGCAGTCAACAGCTGAAATTATGTCTCAGTGCTAGCTCAATAAGGGCTGTCATTGCTGCTGAACATGAGTGCTACAACCCACAATGAAAATGCCACTGTTGTGGGTGCAGGATGCATTTTCTGGGGTCCTGTTATAGCTCCCTTGGTTGACTTTAAACCACAAATCTCTTCCGTTCACATTTGACATCTCTCCCCCCTCTACATATTTCAAATCTAGTGTTTTAGTGGTTAACAATAGATCTACTTCCCTCTCTTCAGGAAAAGTCAGTTTCTAGAACTTTTGGCTTCTAAAGTAAACAACTTTTGTCTGCCACCAAGACATTTGTAATAGAAAAGTCAATCAGATCTAGTAAATGATGTATATACATTTCAATCTCTTTAATATAACTTCCTCACCTTTATTTTCATGCTTTCTTGTTTTAACATTATGAACACTATCCACTGGGTTAGTCATATATGCTGTAGTTCAGTAACTTCAATGACTTCAAAGTCATTATTCCTATTAAGTCCTTATTGAATGATACTAAGTTTATGTGATCTGGATGTTCAGAGATTGCTCCTTGCAAAAATGGGCCACTGCATCTGAGTTCTCAATCTCAATTTTGGATTACTCTTCCCAGCTACCAAGTGACAATCTCTTTTACTAACTGTCCTTCATATCTATTATGCTATCAAGTCCTATTGACTTAAATCTAATTAATTTTGATCTCTTTGTCTTCCTCAGAAGCACACAATGACTTAAGAATTTCAAATGCATTTTAATCACTGAAGGACATTTATAAAATTCATATTACCTTTATTCATGACCTGCTGAATCAGTTTCTATGATAATACCTCAGAATTTATTTTTGTACCAAAACTCCCCCAGAAAATTCTGATGTGTAATCTGGTTTGGGAATCATAGACAAGAGTCATAGATTCCTGATTAGCATTTCTCACAACTGGTCGTTCACCCTGCAGTCTATTTTCTACAACCAAATATTTAATTTCAAAAATAACTGATGATGCCAATCCCTGTTTCAAAGTTTTCAATGAATGCTTATCCTTAAAGAATAAAGTTCAAGATCTTTCACATAGCATTGATTACTTTTATAATCCAGGCCCTTCTGACAACTTACTTTTGACACTATATTCACCTTGAAAACACGGGATAGTTTTCCCATAAATTTGCTCATGTTCAGAATGTCTTTCTTTTCTACATCTATTCATGACTGTTTATATTTTAAAATAAAATGATTGCCAAATAACAACTTTTTGCCAAAATAACAACTGCTACAAATACTTTTTATGTTTTTAGTAAGAGTAAATGAAGGGCATTCATCATAGTGCATGGTTCTGTTACTCTCAATGAATTTTCTTTTAAGAATTCTTGTGAAATGTTCTTTTTCCATTTATTGCATTGTATTTCAGAGATCATCTATCAAGGATATGGAAACAAAAAACATAACAGGGCTGACAGAGTTCATTCTCACAGGACTTACACATCAACCAGAGTGGCAGGTCCCCCTGTTCCTTCTGTTCTGGATGATATACCTCATCACCATTGTGGGAAACTTTGGTCTAATCGCGCTCATCTGCAATGACCCTCACCTTCACATCCCCATGTACTTATTCCTTGGGAATCTGGCCTTTGTGGATACTTGGTTATCCTCCACAGTGACCCCCAAAATGCTGCTCAACTTCTTTGCCATGAGCAAAGAATGTAAGATACAATTTTTTTCCTTTGCAATTTGCGTAACCACAGAATGTTTTCTGCTGGCAACAATGGCATTTGATCGCTATGTGGCCATATGCAAACCATTACTTTATCCAGTGATCATGACCAATAGACTATGTATCTGGCTATTAGTTTTGTCATTTTTAGGTGGCCTCTTCCATGCCATAATTCATAATGCATTTTTACTCAGATTAACCTTCTGCAATTCCATCATAGTACATCACTTTTATTGTGACATTATACCATTGTTTAAGATTTCCTGTACTGACCCTACAATTAATTTTCTTATGGTGTTCATTTTTGCTGGATCAATACAGACATTCACCATTTCCATTGTTCTTGTCTCTTATACACTTGTTCTCTTTACAATCTTAAAAAAGAAGTCTCTACAAGGAATAAGGAAGGCCTTCTCCACTTGTGGAGCCCACCTCCTGTCTGTCTCTTTATACTATGGGCCTCTTCTCTTCATGTATGTGCTCCCTGGATCTGCACAAGAAAATGATCAGAATATGATGGACTCTCTGTTTTACACTGTCATAATTCCTTTCTTAAGTCCAATAATTTACAGCCTGAGAAATAAGAAAGTCATAGACTCACTGACAAAAATGTTAAAGAGAAATGTTTAGATTAGGCATTCTCTTTTCATTAAAATACTATAAAACTATACAATTAGATGTGTCTATGTGTTGATTATTATTTAAAAGTTTTTGCATTTCCAGTTGTACTATTCTTTTATTGACTTATTCCCAGGTGGCTCAGTGGTAAAAAATCTGCCTGCCAATACAGGAGAGACAGGAGATGTGGGTTCGATCACTGGGTCAGGAAGATCCCCTGCAGGAGTAAATAGCAACCCACTCCAGTATTCTTGACTGGAATATCCCATGGACAGAGGAGCCTGGTGGGCTACAGTCCACGCAGTCGCAAGAATTCAAACACGACTGAGCAACTAAGCATCAGTTCAGTTCAGTTCAGTTCAGTCGCTCAGTCGTGTCAGACTCTTTGCGACCCCATCAACCGCAACACGCCAAGCCTCCCTGTCCATCACCAACTCCCGGAGTTCACCCAAACCCATGTCCATTGAGTCGGTGATGCCATCCAACCATCTCATCCTTTGTCATCCCCTTCTTTTCCTGCCCTCAATCTTTCCCAGCATCAGGGTCTTTTCCAATGAGTCAGCTCTTTGCATCAGGTGGCCAAAGTATTGGAGTTTCATCTTCAATATCAGTCCTTCCAATGAACACCCAGGACTGATCTGCTTTAGGATGGACTGGTTGGATCTCCTTGCACTCCAACGGACTCTCAAGAGTCATCTCCAACACCACATTTCAAAAGCATCAATTCTTCTGCACTCAGCTTTCTTTGTAGTCCAACTCTCACATCCATACGTGACCACTGGAAAAACCATAGCATTGACTAAGCATACAAGATGTTAGTATCTAATAAGTGTCTTTAAACAACTTCATATTTTAATTATTTATGTCATACCTAAAAAATTAGAGCAGAAAACAAGAATGAAAAATTTTTACAGGCCTATATGTTGTTCAATGTGGCTCTATAAATACATTCAGTTGTAAAATAGTGCAGGCCCTGTGAACAGGACTTGATGATAATATCTTTGCTATTTCTATAGCCATGTAGCCTGCAAACTCATATCAAATTTAACTCCGTATGGAGGCGGGTTTGTGTTTGGAGTGAACAGAAGTAATTCCCAGGAATTTTGCTAGCAATCAAAAGTCCTATTATTCCACATTATCTGAGGTATGTTAAATTTCACTTTTTGTGGGGATAAACTCCATACCACACAGAGAAATAAAGAGAAATGAGAAAGCAATGAGGAAAAAATGGTATGGGAGTCAAGACAATGAAGACAGAGCTACACTGTTAAGAGATCCTCTTACCTTAATATGTTTCTTAGAGAAAGGGAAAGAGGTGAGTTGCCTCTTAACTGTAGATGATTCTTCTATCTGTCCTTTCTAGGTGTGTCTGTATGTTATAGATCAACCTGAGAAACTTCACTAATTCAGAAAGCTAACAGATTAGGCTGATAACTTAAATTGGATAGACATAGAGAATAAGAGAAATGGCAGAACAGGAGAAAAATAGTCAAATACTTCCTGCAAACAAAATCCAGGATTGAACAGCTTCACTAGAAAGTTTTACCAAACATACAAAGAACTTATTTCAAGAGACAGAAAGTGAGAAAACATTCCCAAATTTACTCTGTTAATGTTTACCACCATTACCTTGTACCAAAACCAAAGACATTATTAAAAAATAATATTACAGTGCAATAACTTTGAAGGATGTAGATGCAAATCAAATTCAACACTACCCAAAAGTATCATACACCATAATGAAGCTGGATTCATTCCAGGGTCAAGGATGATTCAACATATGCAAATCAATAAATACCATATCAACAAAAGGAAAGAAAAAAAACACATGATCATCTCAGTAGATTTAGAAAAAAAATTTGATAAAATTCAACATCCATTCAGGAATAAACTATCACCAAAGTAGATATAGAGGGAACATATCTCAATATACAAAAATCCATTTACAACAAACCCACAGCCAATATAATACTCAATGGAGTATTATAATGAAGAGCTGAAATTTAGGAAAGAAACAAAGATGCTCACTCTCACCATTTCTATTCAATATCATATTGGAAGTCTTAGTCACAGAAACCAGACAAGAAAAAGAAATGAAAGGTACTCACAAGGAAAGGGAAATGTGAAACTGTCACTATTTGCAGATGAGATAACACTCTATATAGAGAAGTTCCAAGACTCCACACAAAACCTATTAGAACTAGTAAATTAACTCAGCAAGGTATCAGGATACAAGATTAATATACAGAAATTGGTTGCATTTCTTTACACTAACAATGAAATATCATAAAAAGAAAATATAAAACAACTCCATTTAAAACTGCATCAAAAAATAACTAGGAATAAACTTAACCAAGCAAGTGAAAGATCTATATACAAAACTTTAAAACACTGATAAATAAAACCAAAAATGACTTAAAGAATTGGAAAGATATCTCATGCTCTTGGATTGGAAGAATTAATTATGCTAAAGTGGCCATAGTACACAAAGCAATCAGTGCATTTAATGCAATCCCTATCAAAATATCCAGGATACTTTTCACAGATAGAACAAATAACTTGAAATTTATATGGAACAGAGACCCCAGATTGCCAAATTTGTCTTGGGGAAAAATAACAGCAAAGCTTCTATACTTCAGACTATATGACAAAGCTACAGTAAGCAAAACAGAATGTTGGGGCACAAAAACAGACATATAGAACAATGGAACAGACTGCATATGAGTTATATGATTGATGAGTTATCAATCAATTTTTAATGAAAATCTATCCAGTCAACTAAATGACTCCTCTGTTCTTCACTGACCACTCCCTTCACATCAAATATGTCACCAAAGTGGTGATTCTACATTGTGAATTCTTTTGCATTCTCTTCACTCTCCTCTCAAAGTCATTTTACCCAGGGCTAGGTGGCTAGTGGTAAAGAACCTGCTTGCCAATGCAGGAGACATAAGAGCAGGTTCAATTCCCAGTTCGGGAAAATCCCCTGGAGGAGGAGATGGCAAGCCACTCCGGTATTCTTGCCTGGAGAGTCCCATGGACAGAGGAGCCTGGTGGGCTACAGTCCATAGGGTCACAAAGAGTCAGACACAACTGAAGTGACTTAGCACACGTGCAGGCATATTTCATCCAAATAGATCTCATCTATTATAGAAAATAAAATTAAGAGGGCATTCTGATATGCATGGTTTATTTCAACTCTCATTCCCATTTATTCATGTTGAAAATTCTTTGTGTCTTTATTTCTGGTTTACTCCATTTCATTTCAGGTAATACCCAGTGAGGACATGGAAAAGGAAAATGCAACGTTGCTGACAGAATTCATTCTCACAGGACTCACATATCAGCCAGAAGGGCGAATTCCCCTGTTCTTTCTGTTCTTGGTGATATATCTCCTCACCATTATGGGAAACCTTGGCCTCATTGCTCTCATCTGCAATGATCCTCACCTTCACATCCCCATGTACTTATTTCTTGAGAATTTGGCCTTGGTGGATGCCTGGATATCATCCACAGTGACACCCCAGCTGCTGATCAGTTTCTTTGCAAAGGACAAAATGATGTCTCTCACTGAATGTAAGATACATTTTTTTTCCCCTTTGGAACCAGCATAACCACCGAATGCTGTTTGCTGGCAACAATGGCATATGATTGCTATGTGGCCATTTGCAAACCATTACTTTATCCAGTTATTATGACCAATAAACTCTGCATTCAGCTATTAGTTTCATCATTTTTAGGTGGCCTTTTCCATGCCATACTTCATAATATAACTTTTATTAAGATTGACCTTCTGTAATTCTAATATAATACATCACTGTTACTGTGAATTTGTACCACTCTTTAAGATTTCCTGTACTGACCCTTCCACTAATTTTCTGATGTTATTTATTTTCTCTTGGTTAATACAGATGTTCAGCATTCTTACTGTTCTCATCTCTTATACATTTATTCTTTTTACAGTCTTAAAAAAGAAGTTGGTACAAGGCATAAATAAGGCCTTCTCCACCTGTGGGGCCCAACTCCTATCTGTTTATTTATACTATGGGCCTCTTCTTGTCATGTATATACATCCTAGGTCTGCACAAGCAGATGATCAAAATATGATGTACTCTCTATTTTACATGATCATAATTCCGTTCTTAAATCCAATTATATATAGCTTGAGAAATAAAGTCATAGATTCACTGGCAAAAGTGTTGAAGAAGAATGCTCATATCACTTCACTTTTTACTGAAATAGTCATAAATTGTGCAGATTAGATGTTGCTACTATTGACCAGGGTTCAAATTTTTTTTGCAGTTATCATTATTACCCTAGTGTTTTAAAGAATTAAGCTGAGAGTACTAATAAGCATCTGAAATTCTGCATACATGTTACACAACAAAGTAGATAAAATTCTAATCAAGTGTTCATGTTATACCAAAAAAATTAAAGATGAAAACAAATTAAAATCTTCTGCACATATCTTCTCAATATGTCTTCATAAATGCATTAAGTGCTATGATAGTATATTCACTCTGAAAAGGATTGAAATATGGTATCTTTGATATTAAGAAACCTTCACAGCCTGAATCATATCATGTTTAAACTCCCCAGTGGTGATAGACCTGTGTTTGAATAAACAGAGGGCAAATTTCAGGAATTCTGCTAGTCTTCCATTTCACTCTATGTGGGACATACATAGTAAATTTCACTTTTTTGTAGAGTTTCAACTCTCTGTGCTTCAATTTTGCCCAGTTGTTCAATTGTGTCTCACTCTTTGCAACCCTGTGGATTGTAGCCTACCAGGCTCCTCTGTCCATGGGATTTCCCAGGCAAGAATACTGAGTAGGTTGCCATTTCCTCTTGCACGAGATCTTTCAACCCAAGGATAGAGCCTGCATCTTCTGCATTGGCAGGCAGGTTCTTTACCACGGAGCCACCTGGGAAGCCATGCAACTCTCTAATCACACAAAAAAGGCAACAGAAATGAGTAGTCAATAAAAATGAAAAATGAGAAAGGAGTTACAGCAGGGAAAATCAGGTCAAATTGCAAGAGGATGCTCTTAACTCAACGTGTGTCTATGTCTAACAAGAAGAGGGAGGGTGTCTCTCACTATCTTTCCTCTTGAATGGTTCTGTCCAGTTTGGGGGTATGTTGTAAAGTAATCTGAAAAGCTTTACTGATTGAGAAAGCTAAACAATGAGACTGAAGATTTAATTGGCATGGGCATAGAAAGGAAAAAAAGAAGTGGCAGAATATGAAGGAAATGGTCTCAACTTTCATACAATTCTAAGATATATGAAACTAATCAGAAAAAAGAAGTAATATGTATAGATTATTAGAATGTGTTGTTAACAAGAAGCCCCAAGTGCATATTACCAAAGTACAAATAACATTAAAATGATCTATCAGAGTTCAATGAGTAGCTGGGAAAGACATGAAAATGAGCCAAAGTTTGCATGATTTGTGCCCCCACGATCCTTAAATGTTAGCTTTTGTCACAATCCATACTTTAAGAATAATAAGCGATTCGTCTTCAGGAATATCCCTGACCTTCCAGTCTCACTACTGATCCCATACACATTCCTACTAACACCATTGATGCCCTCACTCTAAAACTACTCACATCTGTCATTTTCAACATTCTTGATACTTTTACTACTTGGTTATGTTCCAAACATTGTTGTCAGATTATTTGTTATGAAAAGAACTCTGATTAATATTTCTCTTCAATAGTTTTTAATGAATTGTATTGCTACCAGATTATGTATATATATTGTATACCTATCTATAAACCTCTATATGCATATATATATGTTTATTTGTTTATGTGTATCAACATATTGGATGATTTATAAACATATCTATCCTTAACTAGACCTTACCCTGCATTTGTTCATGTTGGCATTATTTGGGGTCTTTCCCCCAAAAAATCTTGATTTAACTCCAAATTATCTTCTTCCACTATTCTCCTAATGGACCCAATGCTATAACAAAAATGAATCACTGAAACTCTTCCAGACAAATCTTCCTCTCAGGTACATTTTTTTTTTTCCATACAGGTCTCTCCACTGGAACATTCTCCCCAAGTATGTCTATCTTCATTTGAAATTATAACAGTCCTTCCTTCAAGGTCTATCTTAAATGTTATATCTTCCACAACACATTTCCAGAACACCTCAAAGAGAAAAAGAATGCTCTCTCATTTTGAAACATTGAATAGTTTATTTATACTCTTAGGCCATGTATAACACTGTAATTCTTATTTTGGGCCTATAAGCCATTTTTAGGTTACAGTTTAGAAATCTCACTATTATCTCATTTATTCCTATGTGGTGCTTAGCACAGTTGCTTACACACATGAGGTCCTAAATAAATATGCAATATATATAAACTTGAAATGATTCTGACAGCACAAATATTTCAAATGAAGCATGAATGCATCACTTACTTTTCAGTCTTGCAATGAGCCCACAGAGATTACTAGGCCTGGGATGGCTACTCTGTGTCAATGCACCTTCATGTGTTTCTTTCAGGATGATTACAAGCATCACATACCTAAAGTGAATTAATCTTGTTCTTAGAAAGAGGATCAGCCCCAGTGATCGAGTATGAAAAAATATCATGGTGAAGCTCTTTAGTTAGATATTTGGGTTAAAGATACAAATCATATAAATATTTATAACAAATAACATTATTACATATTTTTGGAGGTGCAGACCACAAGATTAGAACAGGTGATCTGCTTTCCTTTTGCTTCTTGAGGGACATCACCAAACCCCAGAAAGCAAATGAAAGGATAACAGTCATGATGCTTTCATTATTTTTCACTAGGGAATTTATGTATTTCCATATATCTATAATGCAGTCATTTTCATTGCTATATAATATTCCCATTGTTCTGATTTTTTTTCCTGTAATTTAAAGTTTTGCTTTTTCATACACATATAGTTATGACCCAAAGACTACACTGCTAATATAAGCAAATGATATATGTGTTTTATAATCATAAAGGTTTGTTTCCCTAATTGGCCTTTTGTTTGAATGAAAAGGTTGACACCAAGCTATGAGTATGTGAGCATGGTTTACCTGTCAAGTCCTTCTTTAGGTTAGGTGGGTATGAAGAAGGCACTAGGGGTCTCTCAGAAACTCAGGCTTCCTATGTAGTCTTCTGCTGAACATGTCTAATCTAGAGATCCTACTGCTCTGATGTGTCTTTCAAAAGAGATCTTAACTATTTTATGCTCTCCAGAAATTCACCAAATCTCCTCACTGATGTTTTCCCATTCTCACTTCTATTAAAGATTTTTTTCATTTTTGTATATCATGTATGTCATTTCAGTATCATGTTGGAAAAGATGTCAAGTATGAACTTGAGTAAAGCTCAAGAAACTGTGAAACTAAATTACATATATATTACTTAATGGTATTTAGATGCAATGAACTATCACATTGCTTATGACAATGCTAAGTTCATCCAGTTGTCTGGAACACTACTTATATTGGATTAAACTACACATTGGAGATGCTAATAATATAACATAAATACTCTTTATTATGAAGCTGTATTGATTTTCTTAACCTAGAGATTTAAAAGACTCCACAGTTCCTCTCTCTTTATGTACATTTATAAACATTTTTTTCTCATCATTTTACAATATCTTATGCTGTTGGGAAGTTTCAGAATATTATCCTACACAGTGTTCAAATAGGGCTTCCCAGGCTGTCCAGTGGTTAAGACTCCACCTTGCAATGCAGGGGATACCGGTTCAATTTCTGGTCTGGGAAGATCCTACATGTGTGTTTTTCTGAAATTCCCTTCCTTTTCTATGATCCAGTGCATGTTGGCAATTTGATCTCTGGTTCCTGGGCCTTTTCTAAACCCACCTTGGACATGTGGAAGTTCTCAGTTAATGAAATGCTGAAGCCTAGCTTGAAGGATTTTGAGCATAACCTTACTAGTGTGGGAGATGAGTATAATAGTCCAATAGTCTGAACATTCTTTAGTACTGCCCTTCTTGGGAATTGGGATGAGGACTGACCTTTTCTAGTACTGTGGCCACTTCTGGCTTTTAAATTTGCTGACATTAAGTGCAGCACTTTAATAGATCATCTTTTAGGATTTTAAATAGCTGGAATTCTGTCACCTCCACTAGCTTTATTGGCAGCAGTGATTTTTAAGGCCCACTTACACACTCCAGAATGTCTGGCTCTGGGTGAGTGACCACACCATTGTGGTTATCTGGGTCATTAAGATCTTTTCTGTATATTTTTGCCATCTCTTCTTGATCTCTTCTGCATCTATTAGGTCTTTATCATTTCTGTCCTTAATTGTGCCCATTTTTAGATGAAATGTTCCTTTGATATTTCCAATATTCTTGATGAGATCTCTAGTCTTTCCCATTCTGTTGTTTTCCTCTATTTCTTTGCATTGTTCATTGAAGAAGGCCTTCTTGTCCCTCCTTGCTATTCTCTGGCACTCTGCATTTAGTTGAGTGTAGCTTTCCCTTTATCCCTTGCTTTTGCCTCTCTTCTTTCCTCAGCTATTTGTAAAGCATCCTCAGACAACTACTTTGGCTTCTTGCATTTTTCTTTGGGATGGCTTTGCTCACTGACTCCTGTACAATATTATGAAGCCCTGTCCATAGTTCTTCAGGCACTCTGTTTACTAGACCTAATCTCTTGAATCTATTTGTCACCTCCACTGTAAATTTGATTTAAGTCATAGCTGACTGGCTTAGTGGTTTTCCCCACTTTCTTTAAAACAAGCTCCAGGTCTTGTTTTTTCTGACTGTATACAGCTTCTCCATCTTTGGCTGCAAAGAATGTAATCAATTTCATTTCAGTATTGACCATTTGATGATGTCCATATTTAAAGTCATCTCTTGTGTTGTTGAAAAAGGATGTTCGTTATGATCAGTGCATTCTCTTGGCAGATTTCTGTTAGCCTTTGCCTTGCTTCGTTTTGTACTCCAAGGCCAAATCTGTCTGTTACTCTAAGTATCTCTTTACTTCCTACTTTTGCATTCCAATACCCTATGAATAGGACATACAACTTTTTTCGGTGTTAGTTCTAGGAAGTCTTGTAGATCTTTGAGTGTACCCACTGTCAACTTGGCACCCATAAACACTTTTTTAAACTATAATTAAACTTCAAATAAGGATAACAGTAAGGGCATAATTCTACCAATAATGATGCAATTGTGCTGTGTACAATCAAAAATGCACCAAAAAAGGGGCTTCCCTGGCAGTCCTGTGGTTAAGAATCTGACTGCCCAATGCAAGGGACATGGGTTCTATCCCTGTTCAGGAAGATTCCACATGCCACAGGACAACGAAGCCTGTGTGCCACAACTACTAAGCCTGTGCTCTAGAGCCTGCGACCCACAACTACTGAAGCCATTGCACTCCAGTGCCTGAGCTGCACAACAAGAGAAGTCACCACAATAAAAAGCTCATGCACCTCAAGGCAGAGTAGTCCCTATTTGCTGCAACTAGAGAGAGCCTGCACAGAAAGTCTCCTGCAGCAACGAAGACCTAGTGCAGCCAAAAATAAGTAAATAAAATAAGTAAATAAATTATTTTAAAAGGCACTAAGAGGAAAAATATTTACTCTTTAATATCTGATAACAAATACAATGATGTTAAATTGACAATGATTAATCATAAGATATTTACTCAATTCATCTTATGATAAGGGAATAATAGTGTAAGGAAAAGTAAGACATTTGTTGTACACAAGCATACACACATACACCATAGTGTACTCATCAAAATAAGGAAGAAATACTCAAGGCATTTTGTAACTGATCTCATGGTATTTATAACTACCTTCTTCCACTTTCAAATCCATTTTCCCTTTACTTTCATAAAATACTGCAGTTATTCACTATTCTTTATCTGGTAGGGTGACCCAAATCATAATTCTCGAAGAGTCTAGAAAATTCGAAGTTCTGCCCAATTAAAAAAAAAAATTATTGGGGGCTTCCCTGGTGGCTCAGCTGTAAAGAAGTCACCTGCCAATTTAGGAAATGAGAGCTCAATCCCTGGGTTGGGAAGATCCCTCAGAAAAGGAAATGGCAACCTACTCTAGTATTCTTACCTGGGAAATCCCGTGGACAGAGGAACCTGGTGGGCTATAGTCCATGAGGCTGCAAACGAGTCGGACATGACTTAGCAACACAACAATAACAATAGCTGATTACAATGTTATATTAGTGTCTGCAGAACAGCAAAGTGACTTAGTTATACATATATCCACTCTTTTTAAGATTCTTTTCCAATATAGGTCATTACAGAGTATTGAATAGAGTTCTCTGTGCTATACAGTAGGTCCTTATTAGTTATCTGTTTCATATCATATAGTAGTGTGTATGTGTCGATCCCAATCTTCCAATTTATCCCTTTCCTCTTATCCTCTAGTAACTATAAGTTTGTTTTCTAAATCTGTAACTCTATTTCTGTTCTTTAGATAAATTAATTTGTAGGCTTTTTCAAAATTCTACATATAAGTGATATCATAATTGTCTTTTTCTGTCTGACTTGCTTTATTCAGAATGACCATCTCTAGAGCCATTCATGTTGCTTCATTTGTTGAAGTTTGCCACTGAAGTAAGTTTCAGAGACTAGTACTTTTAAGAGATGCTCTGAGGGATTTTCTTTTTCCAGACACGATTTTGGAGCAGTAGTCCCATTATGGAGCAGTAGTCCAATTTCCCTTGGTAGTCAGGATCAGTCACTTCTGGTGACTTAGCCTTCCTTGCCTGATGATTCAGAGGAATGAGGAGCCCAAAGTGGCCCAGTAGCACTCCTAAGATCCTACGCAATGGAATCACTGCTATGTGTGCTGGTGGAAATATTCTTCCCTCTGGCTATAAGGGCTCTCAACCTCTGAGCATAATATCTTAGAAAATGAAGTTAAGTTGTCTAGTGGATCTCTAGGTGTAATACCGAGTGGTGCCATTTCCATTTCTACTTCTTGATTTTTGACCTATGAATCCTGGCTATCGGAGAAACAGTACTATGTATTAGATGCTGATTTTAAAAGCACACAGCCTTCTGAAGAACCTTGATCACCTATGGTACTGTCCATCCAGGAAATACTGTAACTGAGTTATAAAAGGCCATTCTGACATTCTCTCAATCTAACAGCTTCAGACAAGTGAACTCAATAGTAATGGGGCCATCATCACATTTCATTTGCTGTTGAAGTAACATGAGCAGTAGATAAGTAATCTTGTAAGTCCACAGAGAGTTGTTTTGGCAGAAACACTTTGTCTGCAGGGAAGGAAAATCAGTATCTAGAGTTAGTACCTATTCTAGTAAGGACAAAACACTGACCTTTCCACAATGGAAAATTGTCCAGTGTAATCAATCTGTCACCAGGCAGCTAGCTTATCACCTTGATAAACAGTACACTATCAAGGACTCATTGTTGGTCTCTGCTGGCAGACTGGGCACTAAGATGTGGCCATGGCCAGGCTGGCCATGGTGAGTAGAAGCCCGTGTTGCTGATTCCACAGGTAGACTTTATTCCTGCCACCATGGTCCCCTTTGAGTCCATTTTGTGTTGACCAGGGTAGGGTGGCTGAGAAGAAGGCAATGGCAACCCACTCCAGTACTCTTGGCTGGAGAATCCCATGGATGGAGGAGCCTGGTAGGCTGCAGTCCATGGGGTCGCTAAGACTTGGACGTGACTGAGTGACTTCACTTTCACTTTTCACTTTCATGCATTGGAGAAGGAAATGGCAGCCTGCTCCAGTGTTCTTGCCTGGAGAATCCTAGAGACGGTGGAGCCTGGTGGGCTGCCATCTATGGGGTCGCACAGAGTCGGGCATGACTGAGATGACTTAGCAGCAGCAGCTGCTGCAGCAGCAGGGTGGCTGAAGAAAAATGTTGACTGGTATCCATGACTAGGTCATCCTGTCCACTTCATTATTAAAGTCATCCACTGCTGAAGTCATCCTTCAGTGAGTATTCACATCTGGCACAAATATCTATGATTTTTCCCATTAGAGGGAAATATCCACATACTTCTTCCTCAACTATCCTTGCCATCAATTTTCCAGTATTATTGCTTCAAAGTCCCTTACCATCCAGCCAAACTATTGGTTAAAGCCCACAAATCACTATATAATCACATACCTGGCCATTTATCTTCACAGGCAAGTAAGCTATCAGGTATCCAAGTTCTGTCCATTGGGAAGATTTTCTATCACACTGTCTGCCAGGGAAGTCACAGAGCAGGAATAGTGTTAGAGTAGTCCACTTTGGGATGGTGTCTGCATATGATGCAGAACCACTGGTAAACCAGATCCGGGTCTTCTATTCCTCTGTTAATTATAGACAACCCTTACCCCTCCTATTAGGCCACAAGTGCAGGCTGGGATAGAGAATCCAGTGCAGCAGGCATGGGAACCATGGGCATTTGCGTTGCTTCTTCATAGACATTACTGGTACCTTCAAGGCTTGCTCAGGCTAAAACATGTACTTGCATTTAATAATGATATGACAGTGTACTCCCAATTTAATGGCCTGGCAATCATACAACACCCAATTGGGGAAAGGCAGCTCAGATGCCATGTAAAACTGATGACCCGTTGTTAAGCATTCAGTCTGAGACACCAGGGAAGCCCCTAATAGGGCACAGGGCAGGCTAATAGCTGTTCTTCACATGCTGCTCTTCAGTGGATCTATTATATCCAACTCTTTGCAACCCCATGGACTGCAGCGTGTCAGGTTTGCCTGTCCTTCACTGTCTCCAAGAGTTTGTTCAAACTCATGTCCATTGAGTAAATGATGCCATCTAACCATCTCACCCTGTCACCCCATTTTTCTCATGCCCTCGATCTTTCCCAGCATCAGGGTCTTTTTTAATGTGTCAGCACTTCACATCAGGTGCCCAAAGTATTGGAGCTTCAACTTCCGCATCAGTCCTTCCAATGAATATTCAAGATTGAATATTTAGGATTAACTGGTTTGATCAACTTGCTGGCCAAGATAATCTTAAGAGCCTTCTCCGGCATTAAATTTTGAAAGCATTTAAGCAATACTTTGGTGCTGAGCCTTCTTTATGGTCCAACTCTCAAATCTGTACATGACTACTGGAAAAACCATAGCTTTGACTATACAATGTTTCTATGAAGACCTACAAGATCTTCTAGAACTAGCACGCAAGAAAAGCTGTCCTTTTCATCATAGGGGACTGGATTGCAAAAGTAGGAAGTCAAGAGGTGTCTGAATTACAGGCAAATTTGGCCTTTGAGTACAAAATGAAGCACGGGAAAGGTTAAAAGAGTTTTGCCAAGAGAATGCATTGGTCATAGCAAACACCTTCTTCCAACAACACAAGAGATAACTTTACACATGACATCATCACCAGATGGTTAATACCAAAATCATATTGATTATATTCTTCGCAGCCAAAGATGGAGAAGCTCTATACAGTCAGCAAAAACAAGACTGGCATCTCACTGTGGCTCAGATCATTAACTCCTTACTGCAAAATTCAGATTTAAATTGAAGAAAGTAGGGAAAACCACTAGACCATTCAGGTATGACCTAAATCAATCTTATGATTATATAGTAGAAGTTACAGATAGATTCAAAGGATTATATCTGACAGAGTGCCTGAAGAACTATGAACGGAGGTTCATGACATTGTACAGGAGGCAGTGATCAAGACCATCCTCAAGAAAACGAAATGCAAAAAGGCAAAATGGTTGTCTGAGGCCTTGCAAATAGCTGAGAAAAGAAGAGAAGCAAAAGGCAAAGAGAAAAGGAAAGATATACCCATTGATTGCAGAGTTCCAAAGAACACCAAGGAGAGATAAGAAAGCCTTTTTCAGTGATCAATTCAAAGAAATAGAAAAAAAAATAGAATGAGAAAGACTAGAGTTCTCTTCAAGAAAATTAGAGATATCAAAGGAACATTTCATTCAAAGATGGGCACAATAAAAGACAAAAACAGTATGGACCTAAGAGGCAGAAGATATTAAGAAGAGGTGGCAAGAATATACAGAAGAACTATACAGAAAAGATCTTCATGATCCAGATAATCATGATGGTGTGATCACTCACCTAGAGCTAGACATCCTGGAATGCGAAGTCAAGTGGGCCTTAGGAAGCATCACCACAAACAAAAATAGTGAAAGTGATGGAATTCCAGTTAAGCTAATTCAAATCCTAAAAGATGATGCTGTTAAATAGCTGCACTCAACATGCCAGCAAATTTGGAAAACTCAGTAGAGGCCACAGGACTGGAAAAGATCAGTTTTCATTCCAATCCCAAAAAAGGCAATGCCAAAAAATGTTCGAACTACTGCACAGTTGCACTCATCTCTCACATTAGCAAAGGAACACTCAAATTCTCCAAGCAAGGTTTCAATAGTATATGAACAATGACTTCCATTTGTTCAAGCTGGATTTAGAAAAGGTAGAGGAACCAGAGATCAAACTGTCAACATCCGTTGGAACCTTGAAAAAGCAGGAGAGTTCCAGAAAAACATCTACTTCTGCGTTATTGACTATGCCAAAACCTTTGACTGTGTGGATCACAATAAACTGTGGAAAATTCTGAAAGAGATGGGGATGCCAGATCATCTTACCTGCCTCCTGAGAAATCTGTATGCAGGTCAAGAAGCAACAGTTAGAACTGGACATAAAACAATGGACTGGTTCCAAATTTGGAAAGAAGTACATCAAGGCTATATATTGTCACCATGGTTATTTAACTTATATGCAGAGTACATCATGAGAAACACTGGGCTGGATTAAACACAAGCTGGAATCAAGATTGCTGGGAGAAATATCAATAACCTCAGATGTGCAGATGACACCACCCTTATGGCAGAAAGTGAATAAGAACTAAAGAGGCTCTTGATGAAAGTGAATGAGAAGAGTGAAAAAGTTGGCTTAAAATTCAACATTCAAAAAGCTAAGATCGTGGCATCCAGTCCCATCACTTCATGGCAAATAGATGGGGAAACAATGGAAACAGTGAAAGACTTTATATTTGGGGGGGGGGTGGCCTCCAGAATCACTGTAGATGGTGACTGCAGCCATGAAATTAAAAGACATTTGCTCCTTGGAAGAAAAGCTATGACAAACCTAGACAGCATATTAAAAAGCAGGTAATACTTTGCCAACAATATGATTGTCTGCCTAATCATATCTATGATTTTTCCAGTAGTCATATATGGATGTGAGAGTTGGACCATAAAGAAAGTTGAGCACTGAAGAATTGATGCCTTTGAATTGTGGTGTTGGAGAAGACTCTTAAGAGTCCCTTGGACTTCAAGGAGATCCAACCAGTCAGTCCTAAAAGAAATCATTCTTGAATATTCATTGGAAGGACCAATGATGAAGCTGAAACTTCAATACTTTGGCCACCTGATGTGAAGAACTGACTCATTGGAAAGGACTCTGATTCTGGGAAAGATTGAAGGCAGGAGGAGAAAGGGACAACAGAGTATGAGATGGTTGGATGGTATCACTGACTTGATGGACATGAGTTTGAGCAAGCTCTGGGAGTTGATGATGGACAGGGAAGCCTGATCTTCTGCAGTCCAAGGGGTCACAAAGTGTCAGACAGGACTGAGTGACTGAACTGAAATGAAATTTACTATACAGACTTTTGTTGGCAATGTAATGTCTCTGCTTTCAATACACTGTCTAGGTTTGTCATAGCTTTTCTTCTAAGGAGCAAGCATCTTCTAATTTCATGGCTGCAATCACCATCAGCAATGATTCTAGAGCCCAAGAAAATGAAATCTGTTACTGTTTCCATTTTTTCCCCATCTATTTGCCATGAAGTTATGCTTCCTCCCATGGAGAGTATTTATCTGCAACAGATCTGAATGCTTTGTTCCAAACCTAAGGTTTAGCACTTAACTTGACCTGCCAAAGGCTCCAAAGAGCATCCCTATCTTCCACTACCACTTCAAGCACCTGTTTCTGCTGGATCATATGGTCCAAGTGGCACTACAGCTTGGAGAGAAGGCTAGGTCTTTTGCAAATCTTTCACCTGTTCTGAACCATGCCCAAATCAAGCAGTTTTTCTGGTCCCTTGATAAAGTGGCTGTCTTAATGTACTCAATAAGGATAATTTTCCTTCTAAAATCCATAGTAGCCTACTAAGGGTTCCATCTCCTTTTTGGTTGCAGGATGGGCTAGATGCAACAATGTATCTATATCTATGAAGTTATAATTCCCCATGACCCACACAACTGAATCTCAAGAATTTCACTAAATTAAGTGGACCCTGAAATTTTGGGGGTTTATTTCTCATCTTCTAGCAGGCAAATGTCTACCAATAAGTCTAAAGCAGTTGTTATTTCTTGCTCCCTAGGTCCAGTCAGCATAATGGACAAGTGGGATATCTTGTAGAAGGAAAAGAAATAACAATCCCTAGAGAAAAATTTATAAATCATTTATGTGATAAAAGCCTTGTATACTGGATATACAAAAAATTCTCAAAACCTAATAATAAGAAAACATATAGCTCCAGTAAAAAGGACAAAAAGTTTAAACAGACAGGTCACTAAACTAAATGTATATATGTCAAATAAGAACACAAAAACACGCTCCATACCATTGTTCTTGGTGATATGTAACTGAAGACCACAATGAGATACCATGACCCAACTATTAAAATAACTAAAATTGAAAAGACTATTCCTATTGGAAGTAGCGATATAGACTTTTGTACTAATAATTAGGCAACAAAGAGTTTAAAGGTAATTACATGAAATTGAAGAGGGCAGTGTGTTTAAGTCAGGTGTGGGTTAGGTTGAGGCTACCAATACACATTATACTGCTTACTCTATCCTCTTACACTGCTGAGTTCTCACAGTGACTTCTCCTTTATCTATGATATTTTCATCTCTTTTTAAGGTTTCACTGGCACAAATCTAAGAAATACTATGGTTGATTAATGAATCTACCAAAATATATGCTTCTTTTTTTCCCTAGCTGCCAGTCATGTCCTAAGTCAAGGTTAAACATTTTTCTGCTCTTCAAAGTACAATATTACTATTTTCATATTATGTTCTTTTGACATAAATAGTGTTATTTTTCTAAATGAATTCTGTATGCCAAGTACTCTGTTAATAATTAGAGGCAAATCTGAACATGTGACAACCCTGTTCAAAATCCCTCAATAGTTTTCCTTTGAGATAAAGATAAAAGTCCCCAGCCTAGTCTTCCATGCTGTGATTCAACCCATGCTGGCCTGCCATGTCCATTCTGGCTCTTCTTTGCTTTCCTCTTTTGCATGTCAGCTCCATCTGCCTTTTTTTCCCATTCCCCTCCACCCCACCTCTAACTTCACTAATGATCTAGTTCTCTGATAAGCTAGGCCTCCCAATGATGGAAAACCCTGAGGATGCTAAATGTCTAGAGGCATCACCTTGGTAGAAATGAAGACCCTCAGGACCCAGCCCTGGCCTATTGAAACAGAATATGCACTTTCAGAAAATCACCAGGAGATTCACAGGGACTAAAGTTGGAGAGGCACTGATCTAGGCCACCTCCCACTGTGATCCTTTGTTTTGTTTTATCTTTGCTCCTTCCCCTGACCTATGTCCAGTAAAATTTTTCTCCAAAAATTTCACTGTAAAGTGGGGAGTTCTTTGCAGATCTGGAATGTGAGGTATAGTTTGCACCGGGAGGACAACTTTCTTGTACTTGGCTCCTAAAGGTAGTCTAGAATCTTGTCCTCATTGAATTCATGTATAATCAGCTCAGAAAAGACCATACTAATCAAAGCACTCAGAGCATCAAAATTTGTGGATGAACTGAAGTTTGTATAAACATGCCAGAAGTGTCATCTGTTGTGGAAGGCAGTGACATAAAATACAGTTTCAGTTGTTAAAACTAGAATTGTCTACAGTGACTTGATGTTTATGATTTTAGAGTCTGTAATGCCCTGTGGAACAACCTGGACTTTTCCTACAGGTTCAATTCTATAATGCCCAGAGGAACAACTTAGTTTTGTCCTAAAGGGAATCAATGCATGATATTAGGAAATTTTAGTGCTTCATTCCTTCCTCTTCTGTTTAAAAAGAACACTTTCATATAATTGGTTGACTCTTCTGTTCAAAGCTAATTTACATAAACAAAATTTTCCTGACCTTGGGAAATGAATGTGCAAGGAATCGTGGCCTGTGCCATTATCATCCCAGTGAGGCTGCATTATTTTCTACTTAAAAATCCTACCTCTTTGAAAGGATCGCCACAATTTCTCACAAGACATGGTAAAAGAGAAATAACTTCTGTAAGGCGTATTTTTCTTAGGTAAAACAGTCGGAATACTGTAAAATCTATAATTTTAAATTGACTTACTAGATGCCAAAAAGGCAGGTGAAAAAAATTAACAATTAATGAAATATCTATATATCATATTTTTGTGACTAAATCTAGGTAGGCAAAATAACTGTAAGACTGAAATCTCCCTCAATGACAATTCATTATCTTTCTAACATAACTATAAAGACTTCATAAATTTTGGTGAACTAGAATCTTAAAGAATTTAAACTGGCTTTAAATATAGGTCACATGTTTCCTACATAAGAAATTTTTTTGGGTATTCTGATTAAAAGTTTCATTCTTTTTAATCACAGTTGCTGACTAAACTTTTAAGGTAAGTCACTTACATATTAATTTCTCTATTCTCTCACCTACTTCTGAGAATACTTTTACTATTTTAATATATATTGTAAGAAATATGCATAAAATGTTCCCCTATTGCTCCTTCCAAGTTTATACTTAATAAAGACCCACCACACACATATTGAATTTGAGCATTTTCAATTATCATTTAATTTGGAATTGCAAGGAAGGGAGCCTATTCCAAATTAAATACATTTGACAACTAGAATTACTGGCATTGGTTATTTATATTACTTGAATTAGGATCCAGTCTTTGGCTCAATTTTATTTTACTAGAAAAACTGGTGGAGAAGAAAGTGCTCTCAAATAAACACAGCAGGATTTCTAGAGAAAATCAGCCCTAATCACTCTAATAAAACATATAAATCAATTTTTAACTAATTATGGAAAGAACTTTCCAGCAATGTTAATATATTGAAAAACAGTCAAAGTTTCTAAGGTAAAATTTAAAATTAAATTCTCTGTGTCACACACAAATTCCCTAGGAAGATAATCTTTGAATTTTGAAAAAAAGAATACAGAAAGATTTCCAGTGTTGACAACATTTAATGAAAACCAGGATGAAGACAAATATTTACCCGCAAATTTTCCCCATATTTCCTTCTTGGTGTTTATCTGATACTACCTGTCTTCATTGTCTTGTCTTTCCTACAGTTTTCTATCTGTGGCTCTGTTATGCTTTTTATATTTCTCCACTTGCTTTTTTAAATAACTCACCCAATTGCTCCTTTCTACTTCTACCCTCTTTCTCATCTTGGTACCTTCCTCTCTTCAGAAAGTGTGAAAGAAAGTGAAAGTGTTAGTCCCTCAGTCGTGTCTGACTCTTTGCAATCCCACGGACTAGACTGCCAGGCTCCTCTGTCCACGGAATTTTCCAGGCAAGAATACTGGAGTGGGTTGCCATTCCCTTCTCCAGGGGATCTTCCCAACCCAGGGATTGAACCCAGGTTTACTGCCCTGCAGGCAGATTCTTTACATCTGAGCCACCAGGGAAGGTCAAGAAAATATGTGTCTAAACACTTTAGAAAATATGTATTTAAATACTCTACAGGAAAAAAAAAAAAAACCTTTTGTCTATAGGAAGTAGAAAGATTATCATTGTTATCCATTTTTTTCTTGGAGTACTCAAAAACATTCTCCTCATGTTATGTGCAATGCTTCCCGTTCATTTCTCACTATTCTCTAGCCTCAACTCGATCATAAATTGGAAACTCCTCTCACTAAAGACACTAAAAATCTCTCATTTCCCAGATTCAATGATTGTTCACCTCTTGTTCTACGGGAGCATTCATTTTGCCAATCAGTGTCGCACTTCATTATGTTCTTGTGTCTTTTTTCTCTTTATGTTTACAACACTCAACTCTCCAATTCTTCCTTCTGCTTCTCTGATTACTCTGCTCAGTGTATCTTTTTGGTCTCTCCCTTATCTCCCCGGGAGTTGGTGATGGACAGGGAGGCCTGGGGTGCTGCAATTCACGGGGTCACAAAGAGTTGGACACGACTGAGCGACTGAACTGAACTGAACTGAACTGAATTTATCTCTCTTTGGCTAAAGCTAGGGCACTTGTTTGTAACAGAAAATTAGTTAGCTGAATGGAAATTGACTATTACATAGAAATTCCAGGGAGATTGGAGGAATCTGCTGATAAAATGGGCAGGAACAAAAGAAAACAATACAGTGAGACAGCAGCCCAAATCAAATCTCCACACTTGCTCAGTAGGAGCTTCTATTGCAGCTGCTGAATTGTAGAAGCCACAGCTCACGCTGACAATGCAGCTGGTGCAGACGCAAGAAGCATTTCCTAGGGTCTTGATCTGGCTGCCTTGGCCAACTTTGCAAAGCAAATTCGTTTTTTCCTGTCCCTTTGCTCTATGCTCGATGTTACAAATACAGTGTTAGTACGTTTGACTATTCAAACCTAGATCAAGTCCCCTTACTCTAATTGCAAGGGGATGGAAAAGTGAGTTTCTGGCTCCTTTGACTTCTAGAGTAAGTGGAAGACTTGCCTGATACCAAGACTCATGTAGTAGAAAAGAGGATCATTTTCAGCCATCTAAAATGATATGTATCTATTTCAAAACTTCTTTAATAAAAGTTGCTGAAATTTTTTTTCTATATCCTCCTCTTTTTTCCTTATGCACATTTTCTAATGGTTAGGTCATTCATAAGTATGCCTTCAGTTATCCAAATACTCCAAAGTCATTGTTTATATTAAGTGCTAACAAACATACTACTAAGCTATCCCACCTGGATATTCAGAAGATGTTTTCTCCACAAAGTAGCCCAAACATCTGAATTCTCAAATTCAATTTGTGATAACCATCTATCCAACTGTCTCCTTTCTCCTTCACTGATCACCTCCTTCACATCTAAGTTACTGAGTCTTCGTGACTCTACATTCTGATTTATTTCTATCTTTTTTTCCCTCCTCATCATGGGTGACCCCATAGACTGTAGCCCGCCAGGCTCCTCTATGGGATTTCCCAAACAAGAATACTGGAATAGGTGTGCTAGTAGTAAATTACACCAGAGAGACTAGAGCTTCACATGAATTTGAATCAACTGGAGGGAATTTTTGAAATGCAGATTTTTGAACTTCATTCTTGCCCTCTTCAACATACATTTACAATAATACTGCATAATCTGTATTTTGTACAAATATGTCACCAATTTTGACGAGTATTCTGATTCGAGAACAATTCAATAAGAGTATCAGCTCCCTAATTAGTATTCCTGACACTAGTTTCCCTTCCCTACAGAGTATTTCTACACTACCAAATATTTATTTTAAAAAATATAATGTAGCTCCTTGTATTAAAAGTTCCCAGTGCATGCCTGCTGTCTGACAAAGTTCAAGATCTTTCACATGGCATCCAAATCATTTTGTAATAGCTCAAATTTCTTTTCCCTGGAATCTCATCCATATCCTAGACAGAATGTCCCTCACACATTCAGTTATCTCCATAAATTTAACTAATGTTTAGAGTCTTTTTCTTTTTTCTAAATCTTTTCATTCTCCCACATTTTTAATGCAATAATTGCATTTTCCACTACACCAATTTCCAAAATTAGTTTCCATTGCTATTTGTTGTTGTTGTTTAGTTGCTATGTCATGTCCAACACTTTGTGACCCCATGGATGGTAGCCCGCCAGGCTCCTCTGTGGGATTACCCAGGTAAGAATACTGGAGTGGGTATGCTAGTACTAAATACATTTAAGGCACTCTGATAAGTGTATGACTTTGTTTCAATTACTTTCTCCTAATAGTCTTTCTATAAAGCTTACATCTACTTGGGCTTCCCTGGTGGCTCAGATAGTAAAGAATCCACCTGCAATGTGGGAGACCTAGGTTTGATCCTTGAGTTGGGAAGGTCCCCTGGAGGTGGGTATGGCAACCCACTCCAGTATTCTTACCTGGAGAATCCCCATGAAAAAACCTGGGGGGATACAGTCCATGGGGTCATTTACATCTACTTATATCTTACATTTACTGCATTTCATTTCAGGGAGCATGGATACTAAAAATGCAACACTGCTGTCAATGTTTGTTCTCACCGGACTTCCCTATCAACTGGAGTGGCAAATCCCCTTATTCTTGTTGTTCTTGGTGATATATCTCATCACCACTGTGGGAAACCTTGGACTAATTTATCTTATCTACAATGACCCTCACCTTCACATCCCCATGTACTTATTCCTTGGGAGTTTAGCCTTTGTGGATTCTTGGATATCATCCACAGTAACCCCCAAGATGCTAGTCAATTTTTTTGCCAGGAGTAAAATGATATCTCTTTCTGAATGCATGTTACAATTTCTTTCCTTTGCATTTGGTGGAACCACGGAATGCTTTTTACTTGCAACAATGGCATATGATCGCTATGTGGCCATATGCAAACCATTACTGTATCCAGTGATTATGACCAACAAACTATGCATCCAGCTATTAGTTTCATCATTTGTAGCAGGGCTTATTCATTCCATGATTCATGTAGGTGCTTTATTCAGGTTAACCTTCTGTAAGTCTAACATAATACATCACTTTTACTGTGACATCATGCCATTGTTTAGGATTTCTTGTATTGACCCTTCAATTAATGTTCTAATGGTATTTATTTCCTCTGGGTCAATACAGGTGCTTAGCATTATGACTGTTCTCATCTCTTATACACTTGTTCTACTTACGATTTTGAAAAATAAGTCTGTACAAGGCATAAGAAAGGCCTTCTCCACCTGTGGAGCCCACCTCCTATCTGTCTCTTTATACTATGGGCCTCTTCTCTTCATGTATGTGCGCCCTGGATCCACACAGGCAGATGATCAAGATATGATGGATTCTCTATTTTACACTGTCATAATTCCCTTGTTAAATCCAATCATCTACAGCCTGAGAAATAAGAAAGTCATAGATTCACTGACAAAAGTATTAAAGAGAAATGTTTAGATGTCGTACTATTATCAGTTCTTTTTTTTACTGAAATAGTCACAAAATTGTGCAGATTACCTGTGGTTCAGATTGGGTTAGGGTTCAAGGTATTTTGCAGTTATAATTACTCTAGTGTTCTGACTTTAGTTGTTAGTACTAACATACTCCTTAAGATATTCATGTATACTGTTCAAAGAACGCAAGGAATTTTCCACAATTTTCATGTCACATTAGAATAATTGAAGCAGGAAACAAATTAAAATATTTTACATACTTGTGTATTCTATAACGTAGATGTATAAAATGATTAGGCACTGAAATAGTAATGTTCCTCTAATAGGATTTGACTCTGTTGTCTTTGATAGTATATAGCTGCACAGCCTGGAGACTTAACTGCACATAAATCCACAATGTATGCAATGTTTGTGTTTGAATGAAATGATGTAAATCACAAGAATTCTGTTGCAGACCAAAAGGTCTTTCAGTCCACTTTATTTGGGACACGGTGAATTCCCCCATCACCATGGGGATTCAACAGTCATATACCAGAGAGAAATAAAAAGAATGGGAAAAGCAATGAAGAAAAAATGAGAAGCAAGTTAAGACAGTGTCGGGAGAGTCAAATTTTAAGAGGATGCTCTTAGCCCAGTCATTGTCCATGAGCAACAAGAAGAGGGAGTTGGCTCTCACTGTCTATGATGTCACTTCCCAGTCGTGCCTGTATTTTGTAGGATAATCTGAAAATCTTCCCTAATTAGAAAGCTAGATGAGACTGAAGAATTTAATGGGGATGGGCTTAAAGAAAAAGTGGCACAATAGGAAGGAAATGGTCAATCTTGCTAGATTTTTTAAAGGGAAACTTTTAAAATAAATCAGTAATATATAAGTCTTTCTGGAATGCAGTGTATACATGATTTTGAATGCATATTACAAAAGTTCAAATAATGTTGCCAAGTTGCTAAGTCACTTCAGTCGTGTCCGACTCCGTGCGACCCCATAGACGGCAGCCCACCAGGCTCCGCTGTCCTTGGGATTCTCCAGGCAAGAACACTGGAGTGGGTTGCCATTTCCTTCTCCAATGCATGAAAGTGAAAAGTGAAAGTGAAGTCGCTCAGTCGAGTCCGACTCTTCGCGACCCCATTAACCGCAGCCTATCAGGCTCCTCCGCCCATGGGATTTTCCAGGCAAGAGTACTGGAGTGGGGTGCCATTGCCTTCTCCGCAAATAATGTTAACTTAATATAATGTCATAGTGCCTAGTGGGTGGCTGAAAAAGACAAAAAAATGAGCAAGATTTTGGATATTTCGTGTCCTCAAGTCCTTTAACATTAGTTTTCATCTCACTCTATACTCTTAAGGACAATGAGAGACCTATCTTTGGGTGCACTCCTGCCTTTCCTTTGACAACACTGAAATTCCATACACCCACTTACTGATGCACTGAGGACCTTATCAATAAGGTTAATTAATAGGAATAAAATCTGTCCATGAGAAAAACACTAATTGCCAACTTTTGTACCACTTTTGTACCATCATTTTAAAAGAAAACTTCATATATAAGATGTTCCACTTGCTATAATGATGTGATGTTTATCCCCTCTGTGGAAGTACCCTCTATTTTAGAATTATCTGATAGCAATAAAAGATAATCTTCTCATATTTCCTTTATTTTTCAAGGAAAATAAAGAGATTCACAGGGTTTACAGTGAGTGTTAAAAAAACTTCAAAAATGTCTAAAATGTAAGACTGAACCAAAACAGTAAGACTTAACTATACACTGCTTACACAAAACCAACCTTAAACATAAAGACCCCAAGAAGTTCCAAATCAGTTAAAAGTAAAAGGACAGGAAAACATCATGAAATTACCTAGAAAAAAAATAATAAGTGATTTTGTTGATAGCAGCTAAACTGACATACTGACAGTATAGAATATTCTGCCCAACAGAAGCAGAAAACAATATTTCAAAGCACATAAACATAGCTATAAATGTATGATAAGTTATTGAGTTATATATGTTGCTTATATGTGCTTTCATGTTTATTTGAAATATACGAATCCACTCCACTCTCTTTGGGAAATAAATGAAACTGGAGATATTTTTAAAGCATCAAGGATATGTTTTTTTTTATGCCAATTCCTTCTTAAGAAAGAACTGCAAATTCATTATCCTCACTGAATAAAGAATTACTGACAAAAGACAAATGATTTGTACCTCTCCAAATAATTTGCTTTTTATTAGAAACCAATTCATGGGGTTGCAAAGAGTCAGACATGACTGAGCAACTGAACTGAACTGAACTGAATGTTTTAAAACAAGAGAGTAAAGTTCTTATATTCTTGTGTTTCTTTCTTCTCCCTTCTCTTCTCTCCCTTCCCTTTCCTCTCTTTGCTTTTTTTCTTTTTCTCCATAGCAAATTGCTATAAAACTAACAAATTACATTATATAAACTTATTAACTAACATTATATATGTATAATGAATTATATTTTTTTCAATTTGACAGGTTCATATAACATTTGGAAAGCAATATAGGGCAGATGCTATTTTTCCTCTCATGGCAAGTGAATGAGCAGACTCAAGATGACATGAGTAGGGAAGCAGATACCTTCTATGTTCCAATGTCTAGTAATCAGCTTTTGGGGAGTGGGACACTAGAGCTGCAATAGCAGTTGACAGTGATGTTAACAGGAATTTTTAAAATTTGTTTATTTTTTAATTGAAGCATAATTGTTTTACAGAATTTTGTTGTTTTCTGTCAAACCTCAACATGAATCAGCCATAGGTATACATATATCCCCTCCCCTTTGAACCTCACTCCCATCTCCTTCCCCATCCCCCACCCCCCAAGGTTGATACAGAGCCCCTGTTTGAGTTTCCTGAGACATACAGCAAATTCCCATTGGCTATCTATATATGGAATCTAGAAAAACGGTACTGAAGAATTTATCTGCAGGGCAGCAGTGGAGAAACAGACATAGAGAATAGACTTATGGACATGGGGAGAGGGGAGGAGAGGGTGAGATGTATGGGAACAGCAGCATGGAAACTTACATTACCATGTGTAAAATAGATAGCAGGAATTTTTTGACCTCTTGATGCAGCAAAGATTTTTTATTTTTACTTTATTTTACTTTACAATACTGTATTGGTTTTGCCATACATTGACATGAATCCACCACGGGTGTACATGCGTTCCCAAACATGAACCCCCCCTCCCACCTCCCTCCCCATAACATCTCTCTGGGTCATCACTGTGCACCAGCCCCAGTGATTTTTTTAAAGCACCTAATTCCTTGCATTTTTCTTGGCGTTCATGTAGTGGTTCATGGGTAGTGGTTCGTGTTTCTTCCATCAAAGTGTGACAGAGGAGGAAAGCAAAACCTCTTACACTGTTGTTAACAATGTAAATTGGTATATCCACTATGGAAAACAGTATGGAGATTCCTTAAAAAACTAAAAATAGAGCTATCATATAATCCAGCATTCCCATTCCTGGGTATATGTCTGAAAAAAAGGAAAACACGAATTTGAAAAGATACATGCACCACAAAGTTCATAGCAGCACTATTTACCATAGCCAAACATAGAAACAACCCAAATGTTCAACAACAGATGATGGGCTTAAGAAGATGTGGTATACAGAAACAATAAAATCTTACACATCTAATAAATGAATGAAATACTGCCATTTACAGCAACATGGATAGACCTAGAGATTATCATACCATAGTCAGAGAAAAACAAATATCATATGATATCACTTATATGTAGAATCTAAAATTAATACAAATAAGTCTATATATAAAATAGAAAGAGATGCACAGATACAGAAAGCAAACTTATGGTTTCCAAAGTGCAAAAAGAAGAAAGAAGGGATAAATTAGGAGTATATAATTAACAGGTACAAACTACTATACATGATTTAGAAAAACCACAAGGATTTATTGTATGGCATAGGTAACTATTTTCAATATCTTATAATAATTTACAATGAAAAATAATCTGAAATATATGTATATAAAACTGGATCACTTGACTGTACACCTGAAACTAACACAAAACTGTAAATCAATAGCACATCAATTTAAATGACCACTGTTTAGAGTGAATTTCTATAACTTTATAATTTTAGAAGGGTCTTATATTATTAAAACTAAAATCTCTTATTTGGATATATATAAATATACGTGTGTATAATACATACATATGCACATATAATTAGCAAAAAGTTTAATCATAAATACAGATATGTAAAATTACAAACTTAGCTATCCAAATAGTTGCTTTGATTCAACAAATTAGAGATATCTGAAAATGCTGAACACTTCATAGCAAAGAAAACTTTCAGTGGAAATTCAAGATTCCTATTGTTCAAGCACAAAGTAGAGGAGAAATAGATTTTAAGAAGCCTAATGATAATTAGTGCATATAAGTAGGCAGTCTTCAGGAACCCATGGGAACCCCACTGTGTTAATACTAACATCAGGTAAGTACGGCAGCCTCCAGAAAGCAGTCAGCAAAGCACAAAAGCAGTCAGCTAAGCCAGGCTTCAACAGTATGTGAACCGTGAACTTCCAGATGTTCAAGCTGGATTTAGAAAAGGCAGAGGAGCCAGAGATCAAATTGCCAACATCTGCTGGATCATCAAAAAAGCAAGAGAGTTCCAGAAAAAATTCTACTTCTGCTTTATTGAATATGCCAAAGCCTTTGACTGTGTGGACCACAACAAACTGTGGAAAATTCTTAAAGGGGTGGGAATACCAGGCCACCTGACTTGCCTTTTGATAAATCTGTATGCAGATCAGGAAGCAACATTAGAACTGGACATGGAACAAAAGACTGGTTCCAAACAGGGAAAGGAGTACATCAAGGCTGTATATTGTCACCCTGCTTATTTAACTTACTTACAGAGTACATCATGAGAAATGCTGGGCTGGGTGAAGCAAAAGCTGGAATCAAGAATGCTGGGAGAAACATCAATAACTTCAGATATTGCACATGACACCACCCTTATGGCAGAAAGCGAAGAAATAAAGAGCCTCTTGATGAAAGTGAAGGAGTAGAGTGAAAAAGTTGGCTTAAAACTCAACATTCAGAAAACTAAGATCATCGTTTCTGGTCCCATCACTTCATGACAAATAGATGGGGAAACAGTGGAAGCAGTGACAGACTTTATTTTTGGGGGCTCCAAAATCACTGCAGATGGTGACTGCAGCCATGAAATTAAAAGACACTTGCTTCTTGGAAGAAAAGTTATGACCAACCTAAACAGCATATTAAAAAGCACAGACATTACGTTGCCAACAAAGGTCTGTCTAGTCAAGGCTATGGTTTTTCCAGTGGTCATGTATGGATGTGAGAGTTGGACTATAAAGAAACCTGAGGGCTGAAGAATTGATGCTTTTGAACTCTTGAGAGTCTTTTGGACTGCAAGGAGATCCAACCAGTCCATCCTAAAGAAAATCATTCCCAAATACTCATTGGAAAGAGTGATGCTGAAGCTGAAACTCCAATACTTTGGCCACCTGATGCAAAGAACTGACTCATTTGAAAAGACCCTGATGCTGGGAAAGACTGAAGGTAGGAGTAGGAGGGCACGACAGAGGATGAGATAGTTGGATGGTATCATCAGCTCAATGGACACGAGTTTGAGTAAACTCTGGGAGTTGGAGAGTCAGACACAACTGAGAGACTGAACTGAACTGAAGCAGAAGAATTATGTTGTTTCTCAGTCACCAAGTCATGTCTGACATTTTGCAACCCCATGAAGAAAATTATAGCAGTTTAAAATAGATTTTTATCTTATAATTTTTTTAAGTTTATAAAATGATAGAAAGATAACTAGACTTACAGGTTGAATACATAGATACAGTAAGTTTTACAATTTAAGGAAAGTCTAAATCTGAATTATTCCTAAATGGGAAAAATAGTAGTATCCTTTAAGAACCGATGTGAGGGTTAAAGATAAAGTGCCTTTTAAACAGAAAAATACTTTGCATTTTAATACTTTATTTCTTCTCTTTCTTCAGAAAAGTTAAAATCTGCACAAATTTTATAATCCCTATAGAGTGATCTGTTCTGGTCTCTTGAGTCCATGACACCTTTTAATTCATTCTGAGTCTAATTCAGCTAAATAGTAAAAGAGGAAATTTGTCTTACATAAGCATGAACCTCCTTTTGAGAAACTAAACTTGGGTAAAAGCTTCCATTTTGTATTTTGTACAAAAGAATATTACATAGATACCAAAATAATCAAAAGGAAAAATATTCTGCACATTTAATTATACTCAAATTTCATGATAATAAAGGTACACTTGGATGAAGTTTCACTGAAACTTGAAACTTGTTTCATTTTAATGATATAAGGAATATCATAAGGAATACATAAGGAATATCATAAATACATAAGGAATACACCACTTTCATTAAGAGGCTCTTTAGTTCTTCGCTTTCTGCCATAAGGATGGTGTCATTCCTTATGTACTTCAATGTATAAATACATTCCTTAATACATAAGGAATATCATAAACAAATTTTTCTTCATCTTGATACTGTTGGTGCTCATTATTCTTGTGAAATTATTACTCTAATTTCTGATGTATTATACTGATTATAAAATAGAAACAACTAGATAAAATGTATTACAATATTAGACATCTGAATAAACTGTTTAGAAAAGTTTAAAAAAATTATGTCTCAAAAATGAAAATATGCTAATTCTGAAAGACAAAATAAACTTTGAGTTGTACTCCATTACACTATCATTTATAAGGGAACTAAGATAAAAGTTATTTCTTAACAAGAATGCACATTCTTGCCACTTATATTCAATGTAGTTTTGGAAGTCCTAGCGATAGTAATAGAATAAAAACAAATAAAAGGAATCCAAATTGGAAAGGAAGAAGTGAAACTGTCACTGTTTGCAGATGACATGATACTGTACACAGAAAATCCTAAAAATAACACTAGAAAACTACTAGAATTCAGCAAACAATTCAGTAAAGTAGCAAGATAAAAATTAATGTGCAGAAATCTGCTTCATTTCTATACACTAAAAATGAACTATCAGAAAGAGAAATCACAGAAATTATCCCATTTACAATCAAGTCAAAAAGAATAAAATACTTAGGAATAAACTTACCTAAGGAGGCAAAAGACCTGTTTTCTGAAAACTATAAGATGCTGATGAAAGAAGTTGAAGACAACACAAACGGAAAAATAAACTGTTCTTGAATTGGAAGAATCAATGTTCTTAAAATAGTCATATTACTCAAGGCAATCTACAGATTCAATGCAGCTCCTATCGATTGTATTTTTAACAGAAATGAAACAAATAATTTAAAATTTATATATTAACATCCAAAACAATCTTGAGGATAAAGAACAGAGCTGGAGGAATCACGTTCCTACCTTCAGACCATACTACAAAAATACAGTAATCAAAAAAGTACAGTACAGGCACAAAAACACACATATAAATCAATGGAACAGAATAGAAATCCCAGAAAGAAACCAACACACTTATGATCGATTAGTCTACCACAGAGGAGGCAAGAATATACAATGGATCAAAGACAGTCTCTTCAATAAGTGGTTCTGGGAAAACTGGAGAGCTACATGTAAAAGAATGAAATTAGAATTCTAATATTATAGTAGGTTTAATTATAAAAAATGATTCTACATTTTACTGATTATATTCTATACAGAGTGATTATAATATATTGGTTATATTTCCTACACTGTACATTATATCCTTAAATCTTATTCATTTTATATCTAGTAAATTTACTTTTGAAATTTCATTTTATGTGACTCCAATAATATATGCCCTGTAATTTTCTATGTCCTCCAATGACAAAGGAGTATCCTGTGTGTGGCAAGTGCCCTGTGTATCACAAGCTTTCACAGACATTACCTTGTTAGATGTGAAGAGCCACACACCTCATAGAACCCCACTGAAAAATAATCTGCTTTAAACAATATTTACAGGTGATTCAGAGGGATTAAAGTTTTTGAAGCACTGACCTAGGCACCTCCCATTGAGATCTTTGTCTTTGTTTTCCCTTGTTCCTTCAGTGATTTTTGCTTAGTAAGATTGTTCATCAGATTTAAGGTTAAGAGGCAAGTTTCCTATAGGTCTGGAAGGTGAGCTGCACTTTGCATGAGGAAGACAACTATTGGCTCCTGAAGGGAATCTACAATGGTGGCCTCATTAAAATCATGATTAGCTCAGGCAAGACCATACTAATCAGAGTACACAAAGTAACATTTTACAGATAAAATGGGCTTTGCACAAACATTCCAGTAACATCATACCTGGTGGAAAGTAGTGACATAATATGCAATTATCAACTGTTAAAACTGGAACTGTCTGCAATAACTTGATGTTTGTGATTTCACAGGCTATAATGCCCTCTGGGGCAACCTGGACTTCTCTTGAATGCTCAAATCTGCAGTTCCCAGAGGAACAGCTTGGTTCTGTCCTAAAGGGAATTCTTGGGCACTACTAGGGGAATTTTAGTTCTTCACTCCTTCCTCTTTGGACAAAAGCATACAGTTATACAACTAATTGACTCTTGGCTTTGAAGCAAATTTATATTAAGAGCATTTTCCTGTGCTTGGAAAATAAAGCCTCCAAAATGAATCAGTGTGCAAAGAACTGTGACCTGTGTTATTGCCATTCCTGCACTATTATATTTTTTTCTATTTTAGAATGTTTAACATTTTGAAGCATTTAAAAAATTTCTTACAAGATGGGTAAGAGAAAATACTTTTGTAATATTTACTATTCTTTACATATTGTTCTTTACATATAAAGTTAGAATTCTAAGGAATTCACAATAATATTAGGTTGGATTTATAAGATGCTAATAAAGCCAGGTGAATATGAAAAACAAATAGTGAATAATATATGTATTTTATTTTAATGACTATACTCTAAACAAGCAAAATGATTGTACGCCTGGATTACTGCCTAAACGCAGAAAATGTTTTATTATCTGTGAACATAATTATAATGACTTCATGAGATAAATTTTTATGAATTGAAAATTAAACAACTTAAACAGTATTTAAATATCACTTCATAATGATTAGCAGCTATGAATTCTCTCCAGTTATTCTTAATGAAAAATACATTTTATTTAATTGATGACATTCTTTGAATAAAATTTCTAAGTCACTTAAATTTTAACCCCTTTATCCTTCACATACTTCTGACAATACTTTATTTGAACATTTTATATACATGTATCAGGAAATATGCAGAAAATGCTCTTCCACTGTTATTTCCAGCATTTCTGAATAAAGCATCCACATATATATTTGAGTTTGAGAATTTTCAATTATTTAGTGACTTAGGATTGCATAGAAGGAAGCCCATTCAAAAAAAAAATTAACAACTGTAAATACTGTTGCTGATTATTTATGTAGCCTAAACTAAGTGTCAGTATTTTGCTGAATTTTATTCTGCTAAAAATAATCTGGTGGAGAAAAGTGTGTCAAGTAAAACCAGGAGGACTTCTAGAGAAATTCAGTTCTAACCAATGTAATAACAAAGATAAACCAATTCAAATATGGAAAGAGCTTTATAAGCAGAAATAGCATACTTACAGGCATCACAAAGTTTCTAAGGTAAAATTTAAGATGAAAATCTATTTCATATAAAAATTTCATACAAAAATGAAATTTTGAACAAAAGAAAAACAAAGGATTCCCATGGTTGACAGTTCTTAATGAAAACCAGATATAAGGTAAACATTTAATGCCTACATCTTAGCCTTTCCCTTTTTACTGCCTTCAGTCTTCCTCCTACATATCCTTTCTTCTCTTCTGTGGCTTGTCTTATGTGTCTATGCCTATACTTTTGCATCTATGCCTATTTCTCTTCTTCCATCTTGTGAATTTTTCACCCACCCAAATTTATCTTTCCAATTCTCCTGCTTCCTTTCTCTTCTTGATGCCTTCCTCTCCTTTTCTTGAAAACTTAAAAAAAAATTATCTACAGGAAAAAAATGTTATATCTGTCTACGGTGAGTAGAACAATAGATTGTTCTCCAGATCTTGGATTCTCTACTTCAGCCTTGTCACTATTGTGCCACGTGTTCTTTTCGTTAATCTCTGGTATCAACTCCATCACATAATGGAAACTACTCTCACTAAAGTCTCTTAATTTTCATACTCAATGACATTTATTCACTCCATGTCTCATCAATTCATTTATTTTGGCAACTGACACTATACACTTCTTTGATCTTCTTGAGTATCTTTCGTCTCTTTATGTCCATAACCCTCATATCTCCAGTTTCCCCTTGATTTCCTGATCATTCTGCTCTTCTGGTCTTTCTCTGTCTTTTATTACTGACAAATAGGGCTACTGGTTCCAACATGAAATGCTTTCTTGAGTAGAAATTTTCTTTAACACAGAAATGCTAGTGAGATTAGAGGAATCTGTTGGAAAAATGGCAGCAACAGAAGGAAGAAAGGCAGCCAATCAACAACCAAAATCATGTCCCAATATTAGCTCCTTGAGAGCTGTTGTCACTGGTGCTGGCTTTGATGCCACTGATCGTACTGACAATGACACTGGTGTGGGTGCAGGATGCATTTTCTGAAGCTTTCCATTCCTGCCACGGCCACCTTAGCAAAGAAAACTTTTTGTCCTTGTCCCTTTGTCACTCTTTCTCTCTAAATTTCAAATCCACTGTAGGTGGGTTTGACTTGCCAAATTTATATCATGTCCCCTCACTCTAGGTGCAAGAAGAATGGAAAAATCAGTTTCTGATTCTCTGGGATTCCAGAGTAGGTGGTAGGTACCTGCCACCAGTGGCAGGAGGGTGGAAAAGAGGGTCAGATATTGGCTATACAAAAAAAATGACATAAATCCTTTATAACTTCTTTAATATACTTTCTTATGTTTCATTTTCACTCTCCTCCTTCACTTGGTGCACATTCTCTAATAAAGATGTCATATACCGGTATGCCCTAAGCTACCCTCAATCACTCCCAAGACATTTATTTGTAATAAACTCAAGGAAAACTCATACCACAAAGTATATCACTTAGATGTTCAGAGATCACTATCTCCACAAACTGGTCCCTGCATAAGAGTTATCAACCTATTTTCGATGAAAATCTACTCAAGCACCAAGAGACCCCTCTCTATTCTTCACTGACAACCATCTTCACATTCAGTATTAGGTGACTCTGCAATGGCACCCCACTCCAGTACTCTTGCCTGGAAAATCCCATGTGCGGAGGAGCCTGGTGGGCTGCAGTCCATGGGGTCGCGAAAAATTGGACACAACTGAGCAACTTCACTTTCACTTTTCACTTTCATGCATTGGAGAAGGAAATGGCAACCCACTTCAGTGTTCTTGCCTGGAGAATCCCAGGGATGGGGGAGCCTGGTGGGCTGCCGTCTATGGGGTCGCACAGAGTCGGACACGACTGAAGCGACTTAGCAGCAGCAGCAGCACACTCTGAATTCTTTTGTATCTACGTCTTCACCCTTTTCATCACTCCGAATATCACTTCACCCAAGGACTAGTTACTTCATATGTATTTTAATCACTTGAAAAGTAAGTTTAAAACACAGATCATTATACTTCATTCTGAACCACTAAATCAATTTTTACAGTAAAACTTTATCATTTATATTTTGCCCAAAAAGTTCCTTAGCAAATGTTTATCTGGTGTAATCTGGTTTGGAAATTAGTAGACAATAGCAACAGCTTCCTGACTTTTATTCCTGATTTTACTTTTTCATTTCTGCAGCCAATTTCTATGGAAACATATATTTATTTTAAAAACTCTTACAGTGCCACTCCCATCTCTTATTTTCAGTGCATATTTATTACCTGATGAATAGTGTTCAAGATCCTTCACATGACATTCAATTTATTACCCAGATCCATCAAGCTTCTTTTCCCTGAACCTATAGCCATGTTTCAGACAGAATTTCCCTATTACACTCAACTCTATGCTCAAACATTTATCACATATTTAGAATTTTTCATTTTTCTGAATGTGTTCACTGCTTCACATTTTTTGAATTGTATTTATTTTTATTCCAACCAAAGAGACCTCATTCATTTCAAAGATAATAAACTTAAGAGAGCATTCTGATATGCATGCTTTATTTCAACTCTCTTCCACATATCTTCATGTTTTAAATTCCTTGTGACTTAAAAAAAAAATCATTTTCTCCATTTCATTTCAGGTAACACTCAGTGAGGACATGGAAAAGGAAAATGCAACATTGCTGACAGAATTTATTCTCACAGGACTCGTATATCAACCAGAATGGCAAATTCCCCTGTTCCTGCTGTTTTTGATGATATATCTTATCACCATCTTGGGAAATCTTGGTTTGATTGCTCTCATCTGCAATGATCCTCACCTTCACATTCCCATGTGCTTATTCCTTGGGAACCTGGCTTTTGTGGATGCCTGGATATCATCCACAGTGACGCCCCAGTTGCTGGTCAATTTCTTTGCAAAGAGCAAAATGATGTCTCTCACTGAATGTAAGATACAATTTTTTTCCTTTGCAGTCAGTGTAACCACAGAATGTTTTCTGCTGGCAACAATGGCATATGATCGCTATGTGGCCATATGCAAACCATTACTTTACCCAGTTATTATGACCAAAAGACTATGCATCCGGCTATTAATTTCATCATTTTCAGGTGGCCTTTTTCATGCCATACTTCATAATGCTTTTTTATTGAGATTGACCTTCTGTAATTCTAACATAATACATCACTTTTACTGTGACATTGTACCATTATTTAAGATTTCCTGTACTGATCCTTCCATTAATTTTCTGACGGTATTTATTTTCTCTGGGTCAATACAGGTGTTCACTATTCTTACTGTTCTTTTCTCTTACACACTTATTCTTCTTACAGTCTTAAAAAAGAAGTCTGTACAAGGCATAAGGAAGGCCTTCTCTACCTGTGGGGCCCATCTCCTGTCTGTCTGTTTATACTATGGGCCTCTTCTCTTTATGTACGTGCGCCCTGGATCTGCACAAGCAGATGATCAAGATATGATGGACTCTCTGTTTTATATGGTCATAATTCCTCTGTTAAATCCAATCATCTACAGTTTGAGAAATAAAAAAGTCATAGATTCACTGGCAAAAATGTTAAAGAGAAATGCTTAGATCTCATATTAATATACTTCAGTTCAGTTGCTCAGTTGTGTCCGACTCTTTGTGACCCCATGAATCGCAGCACGCCAGGCCTTCCTGTCCATCACCAACTCCCGGAGTTCACCCAAACTCATGTCCATCGAGTTGGTAATGCCATCCAGCCATCTCATCCTCATCCTCCTGCCCCCAATTCCTCCCAGCATCAGAGTCGTTTCCAATGAGTCAACTCTTCACATGAGGTGGCCAAAGTATTGGAGTTTCAGCTTTATCATCAGTCCTTCCAAAGGACACGCCAGGACTGATCTCCTTTAGAATGGACTGGTTGGATCTCCTTACAGTCCAAGGGACTCTCAAGAGTCTTCTCCAACACCACAGCTCAAAAGCATCAATTCTTTGGCACTCAACTTTCTTCACAGTCCAACTCTCACATCCATACATTAATATACTTACTACTTTATTAAAAGTCAAAAAATTGTATAGATTAGATGTTACTCTATATTGATTAATGCTCAAAGGTTTCACACTAATCATTGCCCTAGAGCTTTAACGATTGAAACTGAAAGTATTAATAAGCATCTTAAAAAGTTTATATATTACTGAAACACATAGAAAAAAATTTTCATCAAGTATTTAAGTCATACTAGAATAATTTAAGAGGAAAACAAAATATTTTACACATATGTTCTCAATGTAGCTTCACAAACACATTAAATACCATAGTGGTGTATTCAACTCTGAAAAGAATTTGAATATGATGTTTTTGATAACAATAGAGCTGTGCAGCCTGAGATTCATATCACATTTAACTTCACAGTGGAGGCAGGTTTCTATTTGAATGAACAGAGGCAAATATCAGGAATTCTGCCAGCCATCAAAATGTCTTCCATTCCACTCTATTTGGGGCATGGTGAATTTCACTTTTTGTAGGGTTTCAATTGTCATATCTCACAGAGAAACTAACAGAAATGGTAAGGACATTTAAAAACTTCAGAAAGGAGTTAAAGCAGGGAAAGTTAGGCAAAACTGTATAAGAATGTTCTTCACCCAAAGTCTGTCTATGACTAACTAGTACAGGGAAGATGCCTCTCAGTGTCTATGGTATCTTGAAAGGTCATGTCCAGTTGTATTTGTATCTAATAGGGTAATCTGAGAAGCTTTACTGAATCACAAAGCTAAGGGATGAAACTGTAGATTTAACTGGGATGGGCATAGAGAGAAAAAGGGAAGAGGAGGGATAAGAAGGAAATAGTTTCAACCTTCCTACAATTTTAAAATAATGAAACTGATCGGAAAAAAAGAAATATGTATAGATTATTAGAATGTGTTGTTAAGAACAAGCTGCTTAAAATGCATAGTTTTGTTTTTGTTTAGTCACTAAGTCCAACTGTTTGTGATCCCATGGACCATAGCCCCCAGGCCCCTCTATCCAAGGTATTTCCCAGGCAAGAATTACTGGAATGGGTTGCCATTCCTTCTCCAGGGAATCTTCCAGACTCTTGGATCTAGCCCACATCTCCGGCATTGGCAGGCAGATTCTTTACCATTTTGGGAAGCCCCAAAATGCATATTGTTGTTGTTCAGTCACTCAGTCATGTCTGACTCTTTGTGACCCCATGGAATGCAGCACACCAGGCTTCCCTGTCCTTCACTATCTCCCGGAGTTTGCTCAAACTCATGTCCACTAAGTCAGTGAGGCCATCCAACCGTCTCATCCTTTGTCACCACCTTTTCTGCCCTCAATCTTTCCCAGCATCAGGGTCTTTTTCAATGAGTTGGCTCTTTGCATCAGTGGCCAAAGTACTGGAGCTTCACCTTCAGCATTAGTCATTACAAGGAATATTCAGTGTGGATTTCCTTTAGGATTGACTGGTTTGATCTCCTTGTTGTCCAAGGGACTTTCAAGAGTCTTCTCCAGCACCAAAGTTCAAAAGCATCAATTATTCATTGTTAGGCCTTCTTTATGCTCCAACTCTTACATCCATACATGACTACTGGATAAACCACAGCTTTGACTGTACAGATCCTTTGTTGGCAAAGTGACACCTCTGCCTTTTATTTTTTAATACACTGTCTAGGTTCGTCATAGCTTTCCTTCCAAAGAGCAAGCATCTTTTAATTTCATAGCTGTAGTCACCATCCACAGTGATTGTGGAACCCAAGAAAATAAAATCTGCCATTATTTCCATTTTTTCCCCATGTATTTGCCATGAAGTCATGGGGCCAGATGCCATGGTCTTAGTTTTTTAAATGTTGAATTTTAGAGATTTTTCACTCTTCTCTTTCACTTTCATCAAGACTACCAGAGTTCAAATAATGTGCCTGATAAAATATTAGTGTATTCAGTGGTGGCAAACATGAAAAAGAGCAAGAGTTTGCATGTTTGGTCCCCCCAAAGTCCCTAAATGTAGTTTTCATCACACTCATACTCTAAAAATAACAAATGATTTGTCTTCGGGTCCAACCCTGATCTTCCAATCTCACCACTTATTCTATACTCATTCTACTGAAACCACTGAGGCCCTCACCCTAAAACTATTGACATCTATCATTTACAATAATCTTATTACTTATCCTACATCCTGTTGAGTCTCTTCCCAAATTTTGCTCTCAGATGCTTTTTTATAAATAGAGCTCTGAGTAAATAATATTCCTCTTCAATAACTTTTAATGGATTTTCATCACTACCAGATTATAAATTCTCCAGGCAAGAATACTGAAGTGGGTAGCCATTCTCTTCTCCAAGGGATCTTCCTGACCAAGGGATCAAACCCAGGTCTCCTGCATTGTAGGCATATTTTTTACCATATGAGCCACCAAAGAAGCCCATGTATATGGTATACCTATCTAGAACTCTCTTTATGCACATGGATATGTTTATTTATTTACAAATATGTACAGATTATATATATATAGCATCTCTTCTTCCACAATTCTCCTAATGGACACTATATTATATGCAAATGAATTACTGGAAGCCTTTGGACAAACCTTCCTCACAGGTACATGGTTTTGTTACTACAGGGCTCTCCAGTGAGAATGCTCCCTCCAGGAACACCTGTCTTTATTTGCAATTGTAATGGTCCTTTCTTCAAGATCTGTCTTAAATGTTACAGCTTCCATGATGCATTTCCGATTACCTCAAAGAGAATAAAAATACTCCCTCATTTGAAATATTTATTCTTTTAGGCCACAGATGACATTATGTAATTCTTATTTTTGGCCTACAAGCTTTTTAGTATAGAGTGCATCACTTATTTTCAATCTCGCAATGAGCCTACAGAGATTACTAGGCCTGGGATGGCCACTCTATGTAAATGCACCTTCATATGTTTCTTTCAAGATGATCACAAGAATCATACACCTAAAGTGAATTAATCTTGTTCTTCTTAGCAGGAGGATCAGCTCCAGAGATAGAGCATGACAAAGTATCAGGGTGAAGTTCCTTAGTCGGACATTTGAATTAAAAATACAAACCAAATAAATATTTACAACAAAAAGCATCATTACATGTTTTTGGAGGTTCAGGTCACAAGATTAGATCAGATCATCTGCCTTCCTTTTGCTTCTTAAGGGATACCCCAAGCCCCAGAAAGGGAGTGAAAAGTATGCTTTCATTATTTTTCACTAGGGAATCTATGCATTTGCATGTGTCCATGGCAACGGCACCCCACTCCAGTACTCTTGCCTGGAAAATCCCATGGACTGAGGAGCCTGGTGGGCTGCAGTCCATGGGGCCGCGAAGAGTTGGACACGACTGAGTGACTTCCCTTTCCCTTTTCACTTTCATGCATTGGAGAAGGCAATGGCAACCCTCTCCAGTACTCTTTCCTGGAGAGTCCCAGGGACAGGAGCCTAGTGGGCTGCCGTCTATGGGGTCGCACAGAGTCGGACACGACTGAAGTCACTTAGCAGCATAATGCATTCTTCTTTTTTGCTGTATAATATTCCCATTGTTCTGATTTTTCTTTTAATTTAGTTAAATTTCTGCTTGTTAATACCTATATAGTTATGAGTCAAAGACTATATGACTAATAAAAGCAAATGATATGTGTTTGTTTTATGATGATAAAGGTTTGCTTGCCTAATTGGTCTTTTGTTTGAATGAAAGCACTGACATCAAGCTGTGAGTATATAAGCATGCTTTGTTACCTGTCAAGTCCTTTTATATTGGGTGGGTATGAAGTAGGCACTGGTATGAAGTAGTTTCTCTCAGAAACTCAGGCTTCCTGTGTAGCCTTCTCTTGAACATGTGTAATCTATGGATTCTTCTGTTCTGATATGTCTTTAAGAAAAATTCTATTTTATGCCTTGCAGAAACTCAACGCATCCCTTCACTGATATGTTCCCATTCTCATTTCTGTTACAATTTTTTTTCATATTCTATATGAAAAAAATTTTGCATATCATATATGTCATTTCAGTAGCATGTTGGAAAAGATGTGAAGTATGAACTTGCACAAAGCCCGCAGAATTCTTCAAAAAGATCCTATGAAATTACATGTGTACTCTTTAATGGTATTTAGGTACAATGTATAATATCACAATGCTAAGGTTATTTACCTGCTGATATTGGATTAAACTATCTATTGGAAATGCTAAACACCATTGAAATACCCTTTATTATGAAGGTGTATTAATTTGTTTAACCCAGAGAGAAAAAAGAATCCATAGTTCCTCTCTATTTATATACATGATAAACTTTTTTTTCCTCATCAGTTTACAATACTTTGGACTGTTGAGAAATTGTTGAGATTGTACTAGTCTGTGTTAAAAGAATCAACAGTTAAGGAGTCAGGTAAAAACAAACACATCAAATCTAGAACAGTTAATTCTTAGTGTGAATTGTGAACTAACTAGCCAGCATCTCATTAGTGATTCACGGTAAGGTAAGCCATAATATTGGTGGCATTATCACATTTCATTTGCTGTGAAGTGAGTTCCTTGATCAAATAAATGCACACAATATGAATTACCATCAGCGTGGATAAGGAATCTTGTTAGTCCAAAGATGGTTGTTTTGGCAGAAGCACTGCCAGCAACGAAGAATCTTTATCTAGAGCAAACATCTATTCTAATAGTAACAAAATACCCTTCCATGATGGAAAATTGTCCAGTGCAATCAACACGCCAGCAGGTGGCTGGCTGATCACCTAAATGAGTGATGCAGTATCAGGGCCTCTGTGTTGGTCTCTGTGCTGGCAGAAAAGGCACTCAAAATGACCTTAGACTAGCTGGCCACAGTGAGTGGAAGTCCATGTTGCTGAGACTATACATAATTTCCATTCCTGGCACTATGGCACCTTTTTTCCAAAGCCTATTTTGTTATGATGGGGTAGCTATAGAAAGAGTTTGGCTGGTATCTGAGAATGGGTCATCCTATCCACTTAATTATCAAAGTCCTCCATTGCTGAAATCATCCTTTACTGAGCAGTCACATGGGGCACAAATATCTTAATGCGTTTATACGGATCTACCCATATATTTCTTCCATATTTCCTTGGCAACAATCTTCCAGTAATACTGCTTCAAAATCCCTGACCATCAGCCAAACCATTTTCTAAAACCCTTGAGCCATTATATCATCATCTATCAGGCCATTTCTTTTTCTAGGAAAGTGAACAACCAGGTGAACTGCTCAAAGTTCTGTCCATTGGGAGGATTTTCCATCACTGCTCTCCTCCAGAGATGTCACTGAGAGTGGTAATGGTGCTACAATTGTCCACTCAGATAGTGTGTGCATATTTTGTAGAACCATCTGTAAACCAGGTCCAGGCAATCTCTTCCTCTACTGACTATTGACAGCACTCATGCCACACTCCATTAGGCCACAATTCAAAGTGGGATAAAGGATTTGCCTCAAACCTAAGGTCTACACTGTTTTTTATCCCTTTAGAGGCCTGTCAAAGATTCCAAACAGCATCCTTATCTGCCACTACCACTCCAAGCACCATTTTTCTTTTTCCTGCTGGATCATATGACCCAAGTAGCACAACAGGCAGTCCTTTTACAAATACTTCTCCTGTTCTGAACTACATTCAAAAGCAGAAGTTTTTCTGGTTCCTTGCAACCAGTGAGGATGATGCTGCCTCCAAAATCCACAGTGGCCCACTAAGTGTTCTGTGTCTGTTTTGGTTGCAGGATGGGCCAGATGCAACAATTTATCCATCACGTGTGAAAGTGTACCTCTATATGACCCACACAACTGATCTCCAAGGAATTTCACTAAGTTAAATGGGCCTTGAAATTTGTTGAATTTATTTCTCATCTACTATTATGCAAATATCCACCAATAAGTATAAAGTAGTTTCTATTTCTTGCTCACTAGGTCCATCAGCATAACGGACCAGTATAATATCTTGTGGGAAGAAAAGAAAGGAAATATTTGTAAATCATCTGTGTGATAAAAGACTTGTATCCAGGATATATGAAAATTTCTCAAAACCCCAAAATAAGAAAATATATAACTCCATTAAAAATGGACAAAAGGTTTAAACAGACACTTTAGTAAACTAGATATACATATGTCAAGTAAGAACACAAAAATGTGCTCAATATAATTTGTCATCGGGGAAATGCAAACGAAGACCATAGTGTGATACCATGACCCACCGTTAAAAAGGCTAAAATTGAAAAAGACTACTCATACTGAAAGTTGCAATGTAAATCTTTGTACTTATATACAGGCAACAAAATGAGTTAAAAGATAATTACACAAAATTGAAGGGTATAATATAAGTTACGTTGAAGCTATGATACACATTATATTGTTTACTTCATCCTTCTGTTGAGTTTTCACAGTGATTTCTCTCCAATCTGTCTTGGTTTTTCATCTCCTATTTAGTTTTCACTAGGACATAGGATCGGAGAAGGCAATGGCAACCCACTCCAGTACTCTTGCCTGGAAAATCCCATGGGCCGAGGAGCCTGATAGGCTGCAGTCCATGGGGTCGCGAAAAATCGCATACGACTGAGCGATTTCACTTTCACTTTTCATTTTCATGCATTGGAGAAGGAAATGGCAACCCACTCCAGTGATCTTGCCTGGAGAATCCCAGGGACGGGGGAGCCTGGTGGGCTGCCGTCTACGGGGTCGCACAGTGTCGGACACGACTGAAGTGACTTGGCAGCAGCAGCAGTAGGACATAAGATAAACGATTAATGAATCTACAGAAAATATGCCCTTTGCTTTTCCCTTAGCTATAAATCAAGTTCCAGTGTAAATTAAACATTTTTTGACTTTTCAGATATCAAAACATGAAATGTTTTCTTATCATACTATTTTATCATATACAATATCATTTTTTAAATTAACGTTCAATAGCAACTTCTCTGTTAATAACTAAAGTCAGATCAGAACATGTGATCATCATGTTCAAAATCCATCAGTAATTTTCCTTTTAGTACGCATAAAGAGCAAAGTCCCTGACCTCGCCTCCAGATCCTCTGTGATCCCACCAATGCTGGCCTCCCTTTCCCTTCTAGCTCCTTTTTGCTTCTCTCTTTGCATGCCAGCTCCATTTGTTGTTCTTCATTTCTTTAATAATCTAGCTCACTGATAAGCTAGGCCTGTCAATTATGGAAGATCCTAAGGATGGCAAATGTCCAGAGGCATCACCTTGATAGAAATGAAGACCTTCAGGCCTTATTCTTCACCTACTAAAATAGAATCTACATTTTAGAAAAATTTCCAGGAGATTCACAAGGATTAAAGTTGGAGAAGCACTGATCTAGGCCACCTCCCACTGTGGTCTCCTGGTTTTCTTTTTCCTTTGCTCCTCCCACCAAACGTTGCCCAGTAAGACTTTTGATCAATTTTCAGCTTAAGGTGGAAAGTTACTTGTAGGTCTGGAATTTGAGTTAAATTTTGATCAGGAGGACAATTTTCTTGGGGTCAGTTCCTGAAAGGAATCTGGAACTTTTGTCCAAGTAAATTCAAGATGATTAGCTCAGAAAAAAAATACTGATCAAGGCACTCACAGCATCAAAATTTACAGATAAATTGAAGTTTACATAAATATGTCAGAAGTGTCATCTGTGGTGGAAAACAATGCAATTTCAACAGTTAAAAACGAGGACTGCCAACAATAACTTGATATTTACAGTTTTAAGGCTATAATGCCCTGTGGAAAAACCTGGACTTCTACATGTTCAAATCTATATACCCAGAGGAAAAGCTTAGTTTTGTCCTAAGGGGAATCCTTGTATGTTATCTGGGAATTTTAGTCCTTCACTTCCTCCTGTTCTGGCAAAAAACAAACAGTTATACAACTTGCTGACTATTGTATTCAAAGCAAATTTATTTAAACAACATTTTCCGGAAGTTGGGAAATAAAGCCTCCAAAATGAATGGGTATGCAAGGACTTGCTCTGTGTGTTACTGTCATTCCAGTGCTGTTTTATTATTTTCTACTTAGAAATCCTAACTCTTTGAAAGGATCTCCATGATTTCTTACAAGATATGGGTAAGAGAAAACTGAATTCTATAAGATTCATTACTCATATTATAAAGTAGTCAAATACTGTATAATTTATAATAATTTTAGATTGATTTGCAGGATGCAAAAAAAACCTGACAGTGGAAAATGTAAAACAATGAATACATTATCTGTATATGTTTTTCTGTGAGTAAATCTGAATAAGCAAAATACCTGTAAGACTGAATTATTCCCTTTAACAATAATTTATTATCTTTCTAACACAATTTAAATGACTTTATAAGTTTTGGTGAACTAGAATGTTAAACAGTTAAACTGGATTTAAACATCAGATTATATGTGTCCTACGTAAAAAAATTTTCAGCTTATTCTGATTAAAGATCCATTCTTTTTAATTAATTACAATATTATCTCCTCTATTCTTTCACTTACTTGTGACAATAATTTCACTGAATATATGTATATATTATATGTATACTTGATAAGCATATATTCAAGAAATATATAGAAAAATCTCCCTTCTGGTCTTGCCAGTTTTATGATTCAAAAAAGACCCACACACATATTGTTTGAGAATCTTTAATTATTAGTGATTTGGGACTACATGGAAAAGAGCCTCTTTCAAATAAAAAAATACCTAACAACTGGAATTACTGGCACTGGTTATTTATATGACCTGAATTGGGCTCCAGCCTTTGGCTCAATTTTTTGCTAATAGAAGAAAGTGCTCTCAAGTAAAACCCAGCAGGTTTTTAGAGAAGTTCTAATTACTGTAATAATAAATATAAATCAACTTCTAAATATCGAAAGAACTATCCAGCAATACTAGTATATTTATAGACAACCAAAGTTTCTAGGGTAAAATTTAAATTAAAATTCTCTGTCACACAAATTCCCTAGGAAGATAAACTGGGAATGAAAGTCAGTTAAGACAAATATTTACCTGCAAACATTCCCCTTATTTCCTTTTCAGTGTTTATGTGATACTACCTCTGTCTTTACTGGCTTGTCTTTCCTACATTTATCTTTCCACATCTCTGCTATACTTTTTCTATTCCTCGCTCTCCTTTTTTTTTTCATCTACCCAAATTTCTCCTTTCCACTCCTCCTGTTTGTTTTCTCTTGACACTCTGTCCTTGACACTATAACAAAATGGAAACCACTCTCAGTAAAAACACTAAAAACCTCTCATTTCATTTTTCAGTGATCTTTATTCACTCCTTGTTTACCAGAGCATTCATTATTTCCAATTGGTACAACATGTCTTTATGTCTTTGAGGGTCTTTTCTCTTTTTCTGTCCACATAATTCAATTCTCCAGCTCCTCCTCTGCTTCTCTGATCACTCTATTTAGAATATTTTTCTGGTCTCTCCCCTATCTCTTTTGGTTAGAGCCAGGGCACTTGTTGAGCTTCCCAGGGGCACTAGTGGTAAAGAACCCACCTGCCAATGCAGGAAACATAAGAGATGTGGGTTCAATCCCTGGGTAGGGAAGATCCCCTGAAAGAGGGCATGGCAACCCACTCCAGGATTCTTGCCTGGAGAATCCCATGGACAGGGGAGCCTGGTGGGCCACAGTCCATAGGGTCGCAAAGAGTCAGACAAGACTGAAATGACTTAGCACACATGCACAGGGCACTTGTTTGCAACAGAAAGTTAGTTAGCTGAATGGAAGTTGACTAATACGTAGAAAGTCCAGGGAGATTGGAAGAATCAGCTAAAAATGGGCAGGAATAGAAGAAAGCAACACAGTGAGACAACAGCCAAAATCGAATCCCTACACTTGCTCAATAGGAGCTATGCCACAGCTCACACAATGTTGGTGCAGATTCAGGAAGCATTTCCCAGGGTCTTGATATGGCTGCCTTGGCAACCAAAATTCTCTTTTCTTCCTGTCCCTTTCTTTTCTCCATGTTACAAATTCAGTGTTGGTGCATTTGACTGGTCAAACCTACATCAAGTCCTCTTACTCAAGGAGTGAAAGGAATGGGAAAAAGTTCCTGGTTCTTTTGATTTCTAGAGTAAGAATGATATGTATTCACTTCAAAGAACAAAATTTCCTCAAGTTTCATGCCACACCCTCCTTCTTTTTACCTTATACATACTTTCTAATGGTTAGGTTATCCATAAGTATGCCCTCAGCTACCCAAATACTTTCAAGTCATTGTTTATATTATGCTCTAACAAACTCATACTACTAAGCTATCCCACGTGGATAATCAGGGGATGCTCTCTATAACAAGTGGCCAAAGCATCTGAGTTCTCAAATTCAATTTTGGTGACCATCTGCCCATCACCAAGTGTCCTCTCTCTCCTTCACTGGCCACTCCTTCCAAACCTAACATGTCACTGAGTCCTAGTGACTCTATATTCTGATTCATCTTGATCTACTCTTTGCCTTTTTCATCAGTCCTAATAACATGTTACACACTGACTAATAATTTCACATGCATTTGAATCAACTAGAGAGCATTTTAGAAATACAGATTATTAGACTTCATTCTTATTCCCACTGAATCAGTATCTACAATAATACCTCATAATCTATATTTTGTACAAAAATTTCCCCCAGACGATTCTGATGTGTATTCTGGTTGGAAAACACCAGACAGGAGTATCAGCTTTCTAATTATTGTTCCTAATTCTGCTTTCTCTTCTCTGTAGAGTATTTTTTTTTTACATTACCAAACATTTAATTTAAAAAATATCTTGCCATGAATTTCCTAGTCCTAAAACTTTTAGTGCATACCTACTGCCCAAGAAATAAAGTTCAAGATCCTTCAAATGGCATTAAAATCACTCTATAATGCAAACTTCTTTCCCCTAAACCCTCATCCAAGTCCCAGATGCAGAATGTTTCTAACACACACAAGTATCCTCACAAATTTAGCTCATTATAAAATGTCTGTCCTTTCTTCTGAGTCTTTTAATTCCTGCACATTTTTTGAACTGAAATACTTACATTTTCTATTATGCCAATTCCTCACATTATTTTTCATTGTCATGATAGTAGTGAATAAAATTAAGGGCATTCTGACAAGTGCATGGTTTTATTTCAACTACTTATTCTAATATTCTTTCTATATAATCTTAATGAATGTTCCTTTTACATTTACTGCATTTCATTTTAGGGGCTATCCAGTAACAACATGGATACTATAAATGCAACATCACTGACAGAATTTGTTCTCACAGGACTTACATATCAACCAGATTGGCATATTCACCTGTTCCTGACGTTCCTGATAATATACCTCATCACCACTGTAGGAAATCTTGGACTAATTGCTCTCATCTACAATGACCCTCACCTTCACATCCCCATGTACTTATTCCTTGGGAGTCTAGCCTTTGTGGATGCTTGGATCTCATCCACTGTGACTCCCAAGATGCTCGTCAACTTCCTGGCCAAGAGGAAGATGATCTCTCTCTCTGAATGCATAACACAGTTGTTTTCCTTTGCATTCAGCGCAACCACAGAATGTTTTCTCTTGGCAACAATGGCATTTGATCGGTATGTGGCCATATGCAAACCATTACTTTATTCAGTGATTATGACCAAGAGATTATGCATCCGACTATCAGTCTTATCATTTGTAGGTGGCCTTATTCATTCCATAATTCATATAGGTTTTTTATTCAGATTAACCTTCTGTAAGTCTAACATAATACACCACTTTTATTGTGACATCATGCCACTATTTAAGATTTCTTGTACTGACCCTTCAATCAATGTTCTGATGGTATTTATTTTCTCAGGGTCAATACAAGTGTTCACCATTCTTACTGTTCTTGTCTCTTATATACTTGTTCTCTTTACAATCTTAAAAAACAAATCCATACAAGGCATAAGGAAGGCCTTCTCCACCTGTGGAGCCCACCTCCTATCTGTCTCTTTATATTATGGGCCTCTTCTCTTCAGGTATGTGCACCCTGGTTCTGCACAAACAGATGCTCAAGATATGATAGACTCTCTATTTTACACTGTTATAATCCCTTTGTTAAATCCAATCATCTATAGCCTGAGAAATAAGAAAGTCATAGACTCACTGACAAAAGTGTTAAAGAGAAATGTTTAGATTTCATAATGTTATCTGTAGTCTTTTTTTTTTAAATTAAAATCATCACATGGTTGTAAAGATTAGACGTGTCTCGTTTTGGTTAGTATTTCAAGCTTCTTGTGTTTATAACTGACTTTGTTTTTTAAGGTGTTAGGACTTAAAGTGTTAGCACTAATATACTCCTTAAAATATTTGTATATGTTGTTCAAAAACATAAAGAACTTTAAACAAGTATTTATGTCATGCTACAACAATTGAAGCAGAATACAAATTAAAACACTTTAATCCTTAAATGTTCTTCAATATAGCTTTATAAAGTCATTAAGCATTGACGTAGTATAGGTCCTCTGAACAGCATTATGTTGATTTAGATAGGAATACAGCTGTGCAGCCTGTAGACTGATGTCTCATTTAACTCCATAGTGGAGGCAGGTTTGTGTTTGAACAGAGGCAAATCCCAGGAATTCTGCTGCCATCCAAAGGTCTTCCATCCACTCTATTTGGGACATGATGCATTTCACTTCTTGTGGGGATTCAATACTCATATTGCAGAGAGAAACAGAAATTGGGAAAGCAACAGTGTGGAGATTCCTTAAAAAACTGGAAATAGAACTGCCATAAGACACAGCAATCCCACTGCTGGGCAAACACACCGAGGAAAGCAGAACTGAAAGAGACACGTGTACCCCAATGTTCATCACAACACTGTTTATAATAGCCAGGACATGGAAGCAACCTAGATGTCCATCAGCAGATGAATGGATAAGAAAGCTGTGGTATATATGCACAGTGGAATATTACTCTGCCATTAAAAAGAATGCATTTGAATCAGTTCTAATGAGATGGATGAAACTGGAACCTATTATACAGAGTGAAGTAATTCAGAAAGAAAAACACCAATACACTATACTAATGCTATATATATATACTATATATTGAATTTAGAAAGATGGTTGGAGCAGGAAACGGCAGCCCACTCCAGTATTCTTGCTTGGAAAATCCCATGGACAGAGGAGCCTGGTAGGCTACAGTCCATGGGGTCGCAAAGAGTCAGACATGACTGAGCGACTTCACTTTCAATTTTCACCTTCATGCATTGGAGAAGCAAATGGCACCCATTCCAGGGTTCTTGCCTGGGGAATCCCAGGGACGGAGGAGCCTTGTGAGCTGCTGTCTATGGGGTTGCACAGACTCAGACACGACTGAAGCAACTTAGCTGCAGCAGCAGCAAGATGGTAACGATGACCCTATATACGAGACAGCAAAAGACACAGATGTAAAGAACAGTCTTTTGGACTCTGTGGGAGAAGGCAAGGGTGAGATGATTTGAGAAGATAGCACTGAAACATAAAAAAATTAAATCTAGAATGTGTTGTTCACATGATGTCTTCAGATGTATATACAGTTCAATTCAGTAGTTCAGTTGTGTCTGACTCTTTTCGACCCCATGAATCACACACATAAGACCTCCTTGTCCATCACCAACTCCTGGAGTTCACCCAAACTCATGTCCATTGAGTCGGTGATGCCATCCAGCCATCTCATCCTGTCATCTCCTTCTCCTTCTGCCCCCAGTCTTTCCAAGGATCAGGGTCTTTTCCAATGAATCAACTCTTCACCAAAGTACTGGAGTTTCAGCTTCAGCATCAGTCCTTCCAGTGAACACCCAGGACAGATCTCCTTTAGGATGGACTGGTTGAATCTCTTTGCAATCCAAGGGACTTGCAAGAGTTTTCTCCAACACCACAGTTCAAAAGCATCAATTCTTTGGCACTCAGCTTTCTTCACAGTCCAACTCTCACATCCATACATGACCACTGGAAAAACCATAGCTTTGACTAGATAAACCTTTGTTGGCAAAATAATATCTCTGCCTTTTATTATGCTATCTAGGTTGGTCATAACTTTTCTTCCAAGCAGTAAGCGTCTTTTAATTTCATGGCTGCAGTCACCATCTGCATTGATTTTGGAGCCCCAAAAAATAAAGTTTGACACTGTTTCCACTGTTTCCCCATCTATTTCCCATGGAGTGATGGGACCAGATGCCATGATCTTCGTTTTCTGAATGTTGAGCTTTAAGCCAAGTTTTTCACTCTCCTATTTCACTTTTATCAAGAGGCTTTTTAGTTCTTCTTCACTTTCTGCCATAAGGGTGGTGTCATCTGCATATCTGAGGTTATTGATATTCCTCCCAGCAATCTGGATTCCAGCTTGTGCTTCTTCCAGCCCAGCATTTCTCATGATTTACTCTGCATGTAAGTTAAATAATCAGGGTGACAATATACAGCCTTGATGTATTCCTTTTCCTATTTGGAACCAGTCTGTTGTTCCATGTCCAGTCCTAACTGTTGCTTCCTGACCTGCATATAGGTTTCTCAAGAGGCAGGTCAGGTGGTCTGGTATTCCCATCTCTTTCAGAATTTTCCAGTATTCTGTGATCCACACAGTCAAAGGCTTTGGCATAGTCAATAAAGCAGAAATAGATATTTTTCTGGAACTCTCTTGCTTTTTTGATGATCCAGTGTATGTTGGCAAATTGATCTCTGTTTCCTCTGCCTTTTCTGAAACCAGCTTGAACATCAGGAAGTTCACAGTTCACGTATTGCTGAAGCCTGGCTTGGAGAATTTTGAGTATTACTTTACTAGCATGTGAGATGAGTGCAATGTGCGGTAGTTTGAGCATTCTTTGGCATTGCCTTTCTTTGGAACTGGAATGAAAACTGCCCTTTTCCAGTCCTGTGGCCACTGCTGAGTTTTCCAAATATGCTGGCATATAGAGTGCAGCACTTTCACAGCATCGTCTTTCACGATTTGAAATAGCTCAACTGGAATTCCATCACCTCCTCTAGCTTTGTTTGTAGTGATGCTTTCTAAAGGCCCACTTGACTTCACATTCCAGGATATCTGGCTCTAGGTGAGTGATCACACCATCGTGATTATCTGGGTCATGAAGCTCTTTTTTGTACAATTCTTCTGTGTATTCTTGCCAACTCTTCTTAATATCTTCTGCTTCTGTTAGGTCCATATAATTTCTGTCCTTTATTGAGCCCATTATGTATGAAATGTTCCTTTGGTATCTCTAATTTTCTTGAAGAGATCTCTACTCTTTCCCATTCTGTTGTTTTCTTCTATTTCTTTGCATTGATCGCTGAGGAAGGCTTTCTTATCTCTCCTTGCTTATCTTATCTCTCTTTGGAACTCTGCATTCAGATGCTTATATCTTTCCTTTTCTCCTTTGCTTTTCGCTTCTCTTTCCACAGTTAATTGTAAGGCTTCCTCAGACAGCCATTTTGCTTTTTAGCATGTCTTTTCCATGGGGATGGTCTTGATCCCTGTCTCCTGTACAATGTCATGAACCTAAGTCCATAGTTCATCAGGCACTCTGTCTATCAGATCTAGTCCCTTAAACCTATTTCTCACTTCCACTGTATAATCATAAGGGATTTGTTTTAGGTCATACCTGAATGGTCTAGTAGTTTTCCCCACTTTCTTCAATTTATGTCTGAATTTGGCAATAGGGAGTTTACAATCTGAGCAACAGTCAGCTCCAGGTCTTGTTTTTGCTGACTGTATAGAGCTTCTCCAACTTTGGCTGCAAAGAATATAATCAATCTGATTTCAGTGTTGACCATCTGGTGATATCCATGTGTAGAGTCTTCTCTTGTGTTGTTGGAAGAGGGTGTTTGCTATGACCAGTACATTTTCTTGGCAAAACTCTATTAGTCTTTGCCCTGCTTCATTCTGCATTCCAAGGCCAAAAATGCCTGTTACTCCAGGTGTTTCTTGACTTCCTACTTTTGCATTCCAGTCCCCTATAATAAAAAGGACATCTTTTTTGGGTGTTAGTTCTACAAGGTCTTGTAGGTCTCCATAGAACCGTTCAACTTCAGCTTCTTCAGCATTACTGGTTGGGACATAGACTTGGATTACTATGATATTGAATGGTTTGCTTGGAAATGAACAAAGATCATTCTGGCGTTTTTGAGATTGCATCCAAGTACTGCATTTCGGACTCTTTTGTTTACTATGATGGCTACTCCATTTCTTCTAAGGGATTTCTGTCCACAGTAGTATATATAATGGTCATCTGAGTTAAATTTACCCATTTCAGTCCATCTTAGGTTGCTGATTCCTAGAATGTTGATGTTCACTCTTGCCATCTCCTATTTGACCACTTCTAATTTGCCTTGATTCATGGACCTAACATTCCAGGTTCCTATGCAATATGGCTCTTTACAGCATCAGACCTTGCTTCTATCACCAGTCACATCCACAGCTGGGTATTGTTTTTGCTTTGGCTCCATCCCTTCATTCTTTCTGGAGTTATTTCTCCACTGATCTCCAGTAGAATATTGGGCACCTACTGACCTGGGGAGTTCTTCTTTCAGTATCCTATCATTTTGCCTTTTCATACTATTCATGGGGTTCTCAAGGCAAGAATACTGAAGTGGTTTACCATTCCCTTCTCCAGTGGATCACATTCTGTCAGACCTCTCCACCATGACCCTCCCATCCAGATGCATATTACCAAGTTCAAATAATGTTAAGATTATATGGTGTCATAGTGCCTAGTGGATGGCTTGGGAAGATATGTAAATGAGTAATATTTTTGATGTTTTGTGACATCAAAGTACGTAGATGTCAGCTTTCATCTCACTTTAAGCTCTAGATAAAATGAGTAATCTATCTTCACGTCTCTTGACTTTTCTTCCTCAAAACTGAAATTCCACACACTTTACTATTAACACTACTGCGGTCTTCACCCTAAAAATTATCCACCTTTGAGTACTTACTTACCTCCTATATCCTAAAGATACTCATGAGCCCTAACCATTCCTGAGAGTTTATTCTTCATAAATAGAACAATAATTAAATCATATTCCATTTTGATAACTTTTAATGGATTGATGTGCTAATAGATTATTTGCAAATATGGTGTATGTATGTATATACATATTTTTCTGTGTATATACACATACATCTATTATTTGTTCATGTCCAGATACATGATATATATAAGTATATATCTATATAGGAGAAAAGAAAAGGTATGCGCACTTAATGCAGAGTTCCAAAGAATAGGAAGGAGAGATAAGAAAGCCTTCCACAGTGATCAATGCAAAGAAATACAGGACAACAATAGAATGGGAAAGACTATAGATCTTTCAAGAAAATTACAGATACCAAGGGAACATTCCCTGCTTATTTAACTTCTATGCAGAGTACATCATGAGAAATGCTGGACTGGAAAACACAAGCTGGAATCAAGATTGCCGGGAGAAATATCAATAACCTCAGATATGCAGATGACACCACCCTTATGGCAGAAAGTGAAGAGGAACTAAAAAGCCTCTTGATGAAAATGAAAGAGGAGAGTGAAAAAGTTGGCTTCAAGCTCAACATTCAGAAAATGAAGATCATGGCATCCGGTCCCATCACTTCATGGGAAATAGATGGGGAAACAGTGGAAACAGTGTCATACTTTATTTTGGGGGGCTCCAAAATCAATGCAGATGGTGACTGCAGCCATGAAGTTAAAAGATGCTTACACCTTGGAAGAAAAGTTATGACCAACCTAGATAGCATATTCAAAAGCAGAGACATTACTTTGCCGACTAAGGTCCATCTAGTCAAGGCTATGGTTTTTCCTGTGGTCATGTACGGATGTGAGATGTGAGAGTTGGACTGTGAAGAAGGCTGAGCACCGAAGAATTGATGCTTTTGAAGTGTGGTGTTGGAGAAGACTCTTGAGAGTCCCTTGGACTGCAAGGAGATCCAACCAGTCCATTCTGAAGGAGATCAACCCTGGGATTTCTTTGGAAGGACTGATGCTAAAGCTGAAGCTCCAGTACTTTGGCCACCTCATGCGAAGAGCTGACTCATTGGAAAAGACTCTGATGCTGGGAGGGATTGGGGGCAGGAGGAGAAGGGGATGACCGAGAATGAGATGACTGGATGGCATCACTGACTCGATGGACGTGAGTCTGAGTGAAGTCCCGGAGATGGTGATGGACAGGGAGGCCTGACGTGCTGCGATTCATGGGGTTGCAAACAGTCGGACATGACTGAGTGACTGAACTGAACTGAAGGGAACATTTCATGTAAAAATGGGCTCAATAAGGACGGAAATGGTAGGGACCTAACAGAAGCACAAGATATTAAGAAGAGTTGGCCTGAATACACAGAACTGTACAAAAATGATCTTCACGACCAAGATAATCACGATGGTGTGATCACTCACCTACAGCCAGACATCCTGGAATGTGAAATTAAGTGGGCCTTAGAAAGCATCAATATGAACAAAGCTAGTGGAGGTGATAGAATTCCAGTTGAGCTATTTCAGATCCTAAAAGGAGATGCTGTGAATGTGCTGCACTCAATATGCCAGCATATTTGGAAAACTCAGCAGTGGGAACTGGAAAAGGTCAGTTTTCATTCCAATCCCAAAGAAAGGCAATGCCAAAGAATGCTCAAACTACCACACAATTGCACGCATCTCACACTCTAGTAAAGTGATGCTTAAAATTCTCCAAGCCAGGCTTCAGCAATATGTAAACCATGAACTTCCAGATGTTCAAGCTGGTTTTAGAGAAGGCAAAGGAACCAGAGATCAAATTGCCAACATTCGCTGGATCATGGAAAAAGCAAGAGAGTTACAGAAAAACATCTATTTCTGCTTTATTGACTTTGCCAAAGCCTTTGACTATGTGGGTCACAATAAACTGTGGAAAATTCTGAAAGAGAAGGGAATACCAGACCACCTGACCTGCCTCTTGAGAAACCTGTATGCAGGTCAGATAGCAACAGTTAGAACTGGACATGGAACAACAGACTGGTTCCAAATAGGAAAAGGAGTACTTCAAGGCTGTATATTGTCACCCTGATTATTTAACTTATATGCAGAGTCCATCATGAGAAATGCTGGGCTGGTGGAAATATAAGCTGGAATCCAGATTGCTGGGAGAAATATCAATAACCTCAGATATGCAGATGACACCACCCTTATGGCAGAAAGTGAAGAAGAACTAAAAAGCCTCTTGATGAAAATGAAATAGGAGAGTGAAAAAGTTGGCTTAAAGCTCAACATTAAGAAAACTAAGATCATGGCATCCAGTCCCATCACTTCATGGGAAATAGATGATGAAACCTTGGAAACATTAGCTGACTTTATTTTCCTGGGCTCCCAAATCACTGCAGATGGTGATTGCAGCCATAAAATTAAATACGCTTACTCCTTAGAAGGAAAGTTATGACCAACCTAGACAACATATTAAAAAGCAGAGACATTACTTTGTCAGCAAAGGTCTGTCTAGTCAAGGCTATGGTTTTTCTAGTGGTCATGTATGGATGTGAGAGTTGGACTGTGAAGAAAGCTGAGTGCCAAAGAATTGATGCTTTTGAACTGTGGTGTTGGAGAAGACTCTTGAGAGTCCCATGGCCTGCTAGAGCTCCAACCAGTCCATCCTAAAGGAGATCAGTCCTGGGTGTTCACTGGAAGGACTGATGTTGAGGCTGAAACTCCAATACCTTGGCCACCTGATGGAAAGAGCTGACTCATTTGAAAAGACTCTGATGCTGGGAAAGATTTAGGGCAGGAGGAGAAGGGGACGACAGAGGATGAAGTGGTTGGATGACATCACCCACTCAATGGACATGGCTTTGGGTGGACTCTGGGAGTTGGTGATGGACAGGGAGGCCTGGTGTGCTACAGTTAATGGGGTCGCGAAGAGTCAGACATGACTGAGCAACTGAAGTGAACTGATATATCTACATCTGTGTTTATACTCATACAGCCCTATAGCTCACCCTGTCCCTCCTTGTCTCCATCTCTGTTTCTACCACTATCACTATCACCCTGATTTATTCTCCAAGGTATTATAAGGTCCTTTCAAACAATATGTTGATTTAATTCTGAAGTCACTGACAACACAGTTTTTATAATAAGCCCTGTGTTATACCCAAAATGAGTTGTAGAAAACTTTCTGAACACTTTTATTCTCTCAAGTACATGCTTTTGCTAATAAAAGTCTCTCCACAGAGAATCTCCCCACTATCAACAACTAACCCCATCTTTATTTACAACTGAAATGGTGGTCTTTCTTTCAGATCTTTCTCAAATGTTATAGCTCCCATGATGCACTTCCAGATTATCTTGAAGAGGTTAGTAATGCTTACCCATTTGAAACTTTTAGCAGTTTATTTATCCTTTTTTGTAACATCAACATATATATGCTGGTGTCTTGAATTCAAGGACACTCTTAATTCATTCTGAGATTAGTTCAGCTAAACAGTAGAAGAAGAAACCTGTTTTATACAAGCATGAACCTCCTTTGAGATACTAAATGAATAAATGTTTCCATTTTATATTTTGTACAAAAAAAACTGCACAATAATATATATCAAAATAATCAAAAGAAAAAACTTTTCTGTATGTTTAATATACCCAAATAAATTTCATGATAATAAAAGCACATTTAATCAATATTTCATTTCAAAAGGAATATCCCATAAAAAAGTTTTTCTTTACCTTGAAGACATTGCTGGCTCTCATTATTTCTCTTAAGGTTGTTACTCTGATTTCTATTGTACTACTTAAAAAATTTTTTTATTGTCGTAAAAATCACATAATATAACATATTGTCTTAACCATATTTAACTATAAAGTTCAGTGGTTCTAAGTACATTCCCATTGTTGTGCAAATCTCACTGTCATCCATCTCCTGAGTTTTTCCGAATCTGGAACTTTGTTACCATTAAACACTAACTCCCCAGTGCCCCTCCCCAACCCCTACCCTCCAGTCCCTGGCATCTACCAACGTACTTTCTTTCTGACTTTATGAATTTGACTGTTCCAGATATCTCATATAACTGGAGTCAAACAGTATTTGTCTGCACCCAATGTATATTGGGATACACTTTTAAGGTTAACTTAATATACGTCCTATGAACAGCTAGAAAAATATTACAAATAAACCTATTTGCAAAGCAGAAATAGAGACACAGACATAGAGAACAAATGTGTATACACCTAGAGGGGAAAGGAGGGGAAGGACAAATTAGGAGATGGGGACTGACATATACTATGTATAAAACAGGTAACTAATGAGAAATACTATATAGCACAGGGAAAAAAAGATGGTACAATCTGCTGCACTGCTTTTGATTATAATAAAGAAACACTTAGGTAAGACTTATTACAATAATACACATCTCAATAAACTGGTCAAAAATTCACAAATAAATTATGTAACTGAAAAATGAAAATGTCCTGATTCCGGAAGCCACAGTAAACTCTGAGTTATATTCTGTGACACTGTCAACTATAAGAGAACTAAGAAACAAATGATTTCTTAAAAACAATACAACAAAAACAACAAATGATCACTGACTTCTCATCAGAAACCACAGAGCTCAAAAGACAGTAGAACAACATTTTTAAAGTGATAAAAATAGAATATGCCAACTGAAAGCTCTATATCTGGTGAAAATAAATTTTAAGAATAAAAGGACAGTAAAGATATTTTTATACAATAAAGTCTAAGCACATCTATCATTAATATCACTGTGAAAAAGGTATTTCTTAAGAATGAAGGGAAATAAGTTCAGATGGAACTTGGATCTTCAGGGAGAAATTTAGAACTCTGAAAATAATAATTCTGTAGATAAATAGACAGGTATTTTTCTATTAATTTCTTTAAAATTCATTTGGATATTTACAGCAAAAATTATGGCTTATATTTGGGCTATAAAATATGACAGCTTTGCCTTACAGGCCAGGCAGTCTATAAATAGATCTATACAACTGTACATTGTTCAGTTTCATGTGAATGGTGCAATATTACCTGTAAGCAAACATTGAAATGAGCTAAGAATATATATTGTAATCCTGAGAGCAAACACACACACACACAACAGTAGAGACCTATAGAAAAAACAGATGTTACAAACATAACAAATAGTAAAATGTTATACATAATCCAGTCTTGTCAATCATTATATTAAAGATAAGTGGAGACAAAGTACTCCTATTAAATGACAAATTCTTTCAACAGATGTTCAAAAAGCCAGGAGAGTATTCTGGAAAGATGAAAAGAGCACCAGAAATCTCTCTCCCTTCCTAAGCAAAAATTTCACTGGCATTACCTGTGTAACAGAAATAATATGGAACTCTAGAGTCTACTGAAGAATTGTAACAGCAAGGGAAGGCTTAGCAGTAAATTGTGGTTAATTTTGGTCAATTTCAGCTCTAAGCATGGCTACCCATCAACTACTCCATACCCCATGCCATGCAGCTGTGTGTGTGTTCCTGGAACAGCTGGTACATGTGTTGTAGGAGTGGAATAGAATCCTCCATCCAAATACTGGGGATGAATTCTGATCACAGAGATGTTAAAAAAAAAAAAAGAAGAAGAAATGGCCATTTTTTTGTACCTCTCAGCATTTTTGCAAGCCCCTCGCCATCTGACAGAAGTGACTACCAGGGAATTTAAGGAGTTGGCACACTTTTCTCCTCTTTAATTTTTTTATTTTTCCCTTTTGGATCAAAATACCAAAGACTACTACATCCAAAAGCAACCACATGGATGAAAAATTAGAAAGTTACCATGTGTGTCCAGGAAAAGACACAGAAAAAGAAACCTGAAACAACCTTAAATTTTTCACCTCAGACTGATCATGAACAAAAAGATGGCCTACAATTAAAAAACAATAACAAAAACAAAACCCCCCAAATCATAAACTGCAAAACCTAGAAAAAGGGAGAATTTAATTTCCAGATTTACCATATTATTAGATTCAAATATCCAGCTTTTGGTGGTGGGAAGGGGTGGGGGGTGGGGGGGGGGTGGTGTTCCCTAATGGCTCAGTGGGCAAGAGAATCTGCCTACAAGGCAGGAGATACAGGAGACATGGATTCAATCCCTGAGTCAGGAAGATCCCTGGAGGAGGAAATGGCAGCCCACTCCAGAATTCTTGCCTGAAAAATCCCATGGATAGAGGAGTCTGGTGAGCTACAGTCCATAGGTCACAAAGAGTCAGACATGACTGAGCATAGCACACAATATTCATCCAGTTTTTAACAAAGAATCTCAAGGAATACCAACAAAATAAGAAAAGCGACCCATTCAAAGAAAAAACACACCCCTCCAAAAAAAAAAAACGGAAACTGTCCCTGAAAAAGGCCTGATGGCAGGTATACTAGATAATGACCTTAAAACAGTTGTCTTAAAGATGCTTAAAGAACTATAGAAAGATGAAGAAAAAGGAAACAAGCTGATGTATAAGCAAAAAAAAGAAATAATAATAAATAGAAACCTAAAAAGAAATAAAAAAGAAATTCTGGAACTGAAAATAAATACTTAAAATAAAAATTCACTAAAGAAATTTAAGGCATATTTGAATAGCCAGAAAAACAATCAGTGAACTTGAATCAGTTCAGGTCAGTTCAGTCGCTCAATCATGTCCGACTCTTTGCGACCCCATGGACTGCAGCACATCAGGCCTCTCTGTCCATCACCAACTCCTGGACTTTACTCATATTCATATTCATTGAGTCGGTGATGCCATCCAACTATCTCATCCTCTTCTCCTCCCACCTTCAATCTTTCCCAGCATCAGGGTCTTTTCAAATGAGTCAGTTCTTCACATGAGGTGGCCAAAGTACTGGAGTTTCAGTTTCAGCATCATTCCTCCCAAAGAACACCCAGGACTGATCTCCTTTAGGATGGACTGGTTGGATCTCCTTGCAGTCCAAGGGACTTGCAAGAGTCTTCGCCAACACCACAGTTAAAAAGCATCAATTCTTCAGTGCTCAACTTTCTTCACAGTCCAACTCTCACATCCATACATGAATACTGGAAAAACCATATCTTTGACTAGATGGACATTTGTTGGCAAAGTAATACTCTGCTTTTTAATATGCTGTCTAGGTTGGTCATAACTTTTCTTCCAAGGAGTAAACGTCTTTTAATTTCATAGCTGCAGTCACCACCTGAAGTGATTTTGGAGCCCCCCAAAATAAAGTTTCTCACTGTTTCCATGGTTTCCCTATCTATTTGCCATGAAGTGATGGGACCAGATGCCATGATCTTAGTTTTCTGAATGTTCAGTTTTAAGCCAACATTTTCACTCTCCTCTTTCACTTTCATCAAGAGGTTCTTCAGTTCCTCTTCACTTTTTGGCATAAGGGTGGTATCATCCACATATCTGAGGTTATTGATATTTCTTGTGGCAATCTTGATTTCAGCTTGTGCTTCCTCCAGCCCAGTGTTTCTCATGATGTACTCTACACATAAGTTAAATAAGCAGGGTGACAATATACAGCCTTGACATACTCCTTTTCCTATTTGGAACCAGTCTGTTGTTCCATGTCCAGTTCTAACTGTTGCTTCCTGACCTGCATACAGATATCTCAAGAGGCAGGTCAGGTGGTCCAGTATTCCTATCTCTTTAAGAATTTTCAACAGTTTGTTGTGATCCACACAGTCAAAGGCTTTGGCATAGTCAATAAAGCAGAAGTAGAAGTTTTTCTGGAACTCTCTTGCTTTCTCGATGATCTAACGGATGTTGTCAATTTGATCTCTGGTTCCTCTGCCTTTTCTAAAACCAAGTTGAACATCTGGAAGTTCACGGTTCACATATTGTTGAAGTCTGGCTTGGAGAATTTTGAGCATTACTTTCTTAGTGTGTGAGATGAGTTCAGTTGTGCTGTAGTTTTTTAGAAATTTATTTTTTCACAGTGCAACTGGAAATCAGAGAACGTGGTGCCAATGTGGTAAGGTTCTGGTGATAGCCTACTTACTGATTTGCAGATAGCTGACTTTTCAGTGTATCTTCACATGATAGAGAGCAGCGACAGGAAGGAAACTCTCTCCTGTTCTTCATATAAAGGCATTAATTTCATTCATGAGAACTCCATTTTCATGAGTTACTTCCCAGAGGCCTATCTCCTAATACATATTGGGGGTTAAGATTTTATCATATGCATTTTAGGGGAACATAAATATTCAATCCATAACATTGGGGACCATATGACCATATGTTATGAACAGTCAATCCATAACAGGGGGTCCCTGACCCCTAAAATTGATGTCCTTTTCACTTACAAAATACATTTATTCCACCCCACAACTCCAAAAGTCTTAACTCATTCTAGTATCAAATCTAAAATGTTAAGCCCAAAGTCTCATCTAAACATCATCTAAATTAGATATGAATGAATCAAGGTACTTTTTAAGGTATAAATTATACTTGAGTACATACTCAGATTCAAAGTATGAGTTATCCTTAGGTGAAATATATCTCCAGTTGTGCTCCCATAAAAACCAAATTAGTACAATGGTGGGACAGGCATAGGATAAACATTCCCATTCAAAAAGTGAGAATTAGAGAAGAAAGAAGTGATAATATGTCATAAGAAGCCCAAAATCTATTGAGGCAAACTTCATGAGTTTTCAAAGCTTGAGACAAATCCTCTTTGGCTTTATGTTTTTCCCTTATATAAGAAAAATAAATCTGACTCTTACTTCACCACACATACAAAGTAACTAAAATGTTACTAAAATGATACTAAAATGTATCACAGAACAAGACATAAAAGCTAAGCTATAAAACATCTAAAATAAAATAACAAAAATTGCAATTTTGATTGTATTCAATTAATTTTTAGAGAGGATATAAAACAGAATTACCATAAGAGAAAAATTTGACAAGTGAAACTGAGCAAAATATAAACCATCTGCTATTAAAAAAAGAAAAAAATTTAGAAAATGAAAAGCCAAGCCACAAACTTGGGAGAAAATAACTGTAGTGCACCTATCTGACTACAAACTTGTATTCAGAATATATAAAGGACTCTTCAACTCAGTAGAACAATTCAAATAATCCAATTTTTAATGGGAAAAAATATTTGAATGGATACTTTATAAAATAAGATATGCCAAAAATATGAAAAGATGCTCAATAGCATTAGTCATCAGAGAAACGCAAATTAAAATCATGGCTAAATGTGAAAAGTCTGACAATACCAAGTGCTGCCAGGAAGTGAGGCAAATGAAAGTCTCATTCATTGTTGGTAGGAATATAAAATAGCACAACTAATCCAAGAAAGTTGGCATTTTCTTAACAAGTGGATCATACAGTTACCATTATAACCAAGAAATTCTTGCTATTTACCCCACAAAATGAAAACATATGTTCTCCCAAAGACTTTTTCTCATGGTAGATTTATTGTGAATGGTCTCAAACTGAAGACAATGCAAATGTCTATCAGTGAAAAGTGTTAGTCACTCGGCTGTGTTCAACTCTTTGCAACCCCTTGGACTGTAGCCCACCAGGCTCCTTTGTCCATGGAATTTCCAGGCAAGAATACTGGAGTGGGTAGCCATTCCCTTCTCCAGGGGATCTTCCTGACCTGGTAAAGCCATACAGTGGAATACTGCTCAGCAATAAAAAGGAATGAACTCTGGACTATGGTACATGCAAAAAACAGATGATTTTCAAAACAAGTAAGGTGAGGAAAAAACTCAGACACAAAAGATCATGTGTTATACTATTAATGTGAAATCCTAGAAAAAGCAAAATTAATCTATAGTTACAGAAAGTGAGAATGACTGGGAAGGGGTAGTGGATAGTTTGAAAATTATGAAAATGTTATGAATTTTGATTGTGCTAGTAGTTACATGTCAAAATTTGTCAAAATCCACTGAACTCAATGTATACTTAAAATGGTTATAGTTTAATAGGCAAATCATACTTTAATAAAAATTATTTTAGCAAGAAAAAAATCAAGGCCTAACAATACATTGTCTCTAAGAAATGTACTTTAAATATACAGATAGATACAGATTAAAAGCAAAATATAGAAAAAAATGTACCATGCTCAGAATAACCATAAGAAAGCTGGAGTCGCTACATTAATATCAGAAGAAAAGATGATAAGACAAATAATATTGTTAAAAATAAAAAAGATTTTACAGTAATAAAGGGATCAATTTGTCAAAAAGACATAATAATAGAATAATAGTATAATAATAGAATAATAATGGATCAAATAGATGTAATCAAAAAGAGAAACAGGTAAGTCCATTATCTTTGTTGAGGACTTTAACACCCTTCTTTCAACAATAGAACAATGAAGTGATAAAATTATAGTGAAGAGAAACAAGATCTGAGGAACAATATCACCTTTCTTAATATAATTGACTACTTGTAGAACAATACGACCAACATCTTCAAGAACAATACTTTTTTTAAGATAATAGTTTGCTGGAAACACATGTCTCAATAAATTTAAAAGAAAGAAAATTATACAGGATATCTTTATCCATAATGGAATTAAATTAGAAAACAGTAATAAGATATTTAAACAAACTGAAAACATCTGTAAATTTAAAAAGTTTCCTCTAAGTAATCCAAATAATTCACAAGAGAAACTAGAAGAAAATTTGAATTAAACAATAATCAAAATAATATTTTAAAAATTGTGTACTGCTATTAAATCAGTGCAAGGAGGAAAAGTGTATAGCATTAAATAATTATACTAGGAAAGAAATAGATCTAAAATCAATTATCTAAGCTTTCATTTAAAAATTTAAAGAGGGACAAAATAAACCCAAAATAAATGCAAGGAAAAATAATAAAGATAACAGAGGAATTAAAAAAAAACATAAAATAGATGTATAATAAAGAAAATTGACAAAACTAAAAACCGGTTCACTGAAAATATAAAAATTAGTAAAGTTTTCAGTTCAGTTAGTCACTCAGTCGTGTCCGACTCTTTGCGACCCCATGAATTGCAGCACACCAGGCCTCCCTGTCCATCACCAACTCCCAGAGTTCACTCAAACTCACGTCCATCGAGTTGGTGATGCCATCCAGCCATCTCATCCTCTGTCATCCCCTTCTCCTCCCAATCCATCCCAGCATCAGAGTCTTTTCCAATGAGTCAACTCTTCGCATGAGGTGGCCAAAGTACTTGAGTTTCAGCTTTAGCATCATTCCTTCCAAAGAACACCCAGGACTGATCTCCTTCAGAATGGACTGGTTGGATCTCCTTGTAGTCCTAGGGACTCTGAAGAGTAAAGTTTTAGTGAGAATTAAATAACTAGGGTGAGTAAACACTCTATCACCTACATAAGGAATGAAAGAGACTATTACTGCAGATTTTACAGTATTAAAAGAATAGGAAAATACAAACAATTTCATGCCAAAAATCTAAACTACTTAGATAAAATGGATAGACTTTTTGAAAAATATAATTCCACAAAACTGTCACAAGAAGAAATAGAAAAGTTAAATAAACCTGTAATATGTAAATTGAATTAATATCAATTTTTTCCTACAAAGAAAATTCTAGGCCCAAATGAAACCATTAGAAACCACTGAACAATTTAATCAAACATTTAGGGAATTTAATAATACCAATCTACAAAAATTCTTCCAGTAAATAGAAATGATGGGATATCTTCCTACCTCATTTTATGAGGCCAGCACAATCTTGATATCAACACAAGAAAAGTGCACTTTTTTAAAAGAGGAATCAATATACCTCTGACTACGTAGTCAAAAGTGCTTAATAAAATATTAGATAATCATGTTCAGAAATAGACAAGATAATATATCCTAAAGTGATTTCATTCCAAAAATGCAAAATTGCTTTTTTTTTGGTCCTTCTTTCGGTTCTTTTTTTTTTTTTTTTAACTTTACAATACTGTATTGGTTTTGCCATACATCAACATGAATCTTTAAAATCAATAAGCTAATGGATTAAAATCAATATTTTAAGTTATCATATTAAACATAAAAAAGAAAAGAAATGATTATTTTAATAGGTGAAAAAAAGACATATGAAAAAAATCTAACATTCATTCTTGCTTTCTTAAAAAGCTAACAATGGTCTATACACAGAAGGAAATTTCTTCAACTTGACAAAGTTCATTTATGTAAAATCCACTACTGATTTTATACATAATGTAAAAATATAATGTGCTCAGTCACTCAGTCATGTCTGACTCTTTGCAGTCCCATGGACTGTATCCCACCAGGCTTTCCTGCCCATGGAATTTTTAAGGCAAAAATACTGAAGTGGAATGCCATTTCCTACTCCAGGGGATCTTCCTGACCCAGGGATCGAACCCACAGCTTTTGTGTCTCCTGCACTGGCATGCAGATTCTTTATCAATAGCTAAATACTTTGCCATTACATTGGTAAAACTCTCACTGCTCTGTTCAATATTTTACTGCAGGTCCTAGTCACTGCAGTAAGTCAATGAAATAAAAAACATAAAGAAAGTAAAGAAATAATCAAAATTCTCTATAACCAGAGGACATGGTTGTTTTATATAGAGAATCCTAAGGAATCCAATACATACACATATACATAGTGTTCTTATGTGTGCTAGCAAGAAATGTTTAGAAAATAAAATAAAAAGTAAAACCCCACTTACAATATCATAGAAATCATAATAGTAAGGGATAAATTTAACAAAAAGTGTAGAAGACCTTTATTCTGAATTCTATAAGGCACTGCTGTGAGACATTAGAAGAAACCTGAACAAATGAAATCTTGGACTGAAACATACAATACCATTAGAATGTTAACTCTTCCCAAATTTATCTATAGATTCAAAGCTGTGCTGTGCATAGTCACTCAGTCGTGTCTGACTCTTCACAACCCCACAGACTCTAGCTCGCCAGGCTCTTTTCTCCATGTAGATTCTTCAGGCTATAAACTGGAATGGGTTGCCATGCCTCCTCCAGGGGATCTTCCTAACCCAGAGATAAACCGGGATTCAATGCAATTTTCATCAGAATATTACTATCTGATACTCTGGTCACCTGATGCAAGAGAGGATTAAATAGTTGGATGGCATTATTGACTCAAGAGATGAGTTTGAGCAAACTCCAGGAGATAGTGAAGGACTGGGAAGCCTGGCATGCTGCACTTCATGGGGTCGCAAAGAGTCAGATATGACTTAGTTACTGGAAAACAATTATGGATCCTGTGTAGAAATTAACTGACTGTAAAACTTAAAAGGCAAACAATCTAGAATATCCAAAGCAATTTTGAAAAGAAAAAATACTATTGAGGGACTTGTTGATTGATTTTAATACTAACTTTAAAGCTATCATAATTCATATGGTGTGATACAGAAATAAAGTCATAAAAGCAGATCTGTGGATAGGAACCCCGAAATAGGCTCACACACATGAAGAATCTGATTTTCAACAAAGGCTTGAAAAAATTCCAACACAAGAAGTAAGGTCTTTTTAACATAATATACTACATGAAAAAAAAAAAAAGCGTTGGCAATTACCTCTTATTATACACAAGATTGATTCAGGATTTATAGATGTAAACCTAAAAACTAAAACCATAAAGCTTTTGAGAGAAAACAGAAGAGTATCTTCAAGAAATAGGGGTAGGCAGAAGTGTTTAGACAGAACATGGAAAGTAGTATCATTAAAAACTGATAAATTAGACTATTAAATGAAAATTTCTGTTCATCAAAAGATACAATCAAGAAAATGAACAGGAGGGTCACATTTTAGGAGAGAATAGTTGCAAAACTATATCTGACAAAGGACAAATAAAATATATTTTAAAAGCCACTACAATTAGAAAAAAATCAAAAATAGATAAGGACTTTTCCTTTTAAGCTAAGTTAAAGAAGGGTCTATCAAAGTACCTTGAGCAGAAGGGACTTCACATGGCTTATACCTCTGGCTGCTGTAGGATGCCTGGGTGAAAACAGGAAAATATGTTGTACGACTTTTGCATTATCAGGTAAGAAATGGTGGTTTGCACCAGGAGAGTAAAAGAGGTTGGATTCTGAATACGTTTTGACATTAATGATGACATTTTTTTTTTTAACAACTGACCATAGTTTTACCTGAGTATCTGGACAATGGAATCACCATTTTCTAAAAATGAGGGAGATATAGGAGAAATACAATTGGGAATTTATAGTAATAGAGAAACTCAGGTTTGGCCATGATAAATGTGAGATGCCTACTAACGTTTACATAGAGATGTCAAGTAGGAAGCTAGATATACAACATAACTGAAAACAAAGCTTTGGTTTTCCTTGCTGCAGAACTTTGTTTCCCCTCAAAAAAAAAAAAAAAAAAAAGGGAGTTTCTTCCTCCTCTCACAAATTAGATCAATTTCGCTTTAAAGATGATGTGATCAGATCCAAGACAAATCCAGAGCAGCTAATTCTCTCCAACAACAACAACAAAAAAAAAAAAAACAATAAACAGACAGAAAGAGTTGAGCAGAACACCCAGGACTGAAGGTAGAACCTTTGTAGCTTTCATACCAGGAGACAAGACAGGAGACTAAAGGACAGGCATCAGTTCAGTTCAGTTCAGTCGCTCAGTCGTGTCTGAGTCTTTGCAACCCCATGAATCGCAGCACGCCAGGCCTCCCTGTCCATCACCAACTCCCAGAGTTCACACAGATTCACGTCCATCGAGTCAGTGATGCCATCCAGCCATCTCATCCTCGGTCGTCCCCTTCTCCTCCTGCCCCCAAGATTTCCCAGCATCAGGGTCTTTTCCAATGAGTCAACTCTTCGCATGAGGTGGCCAAAGTACTGAAGTTTCACCTTTAGCATCATTCCTTCCAAAGAAATCCCAGGGCTGATTTCCTTCAGAATGGACTGGTTGGATCTCCTTGCAGTCCAAGGGACTCTCAAGAGTCTTCTCCAACACCACAGTTTAAAAGCATCAGCCTTCTTCACAGTGGGTCTCTGAAAAACAATTAAGAAAAAGGTGAAGAAGAGAGATAGAGGAAACAGGGCAAAAAAAGAGAAATATTTATGTCAGGACAGGTGGTAGAGGCAGAGCTTCCTCTCCCAGGCTCCTAGAGATTGGGAAAGGGAAGAAGGAGTTTTAAAAGGAAGAAAAGAGTTACGGAAATCACTCCATAATGCTTTATATCCTCTAAAAGTATCTATGTTATTAAAATAGATGAAACTAAGGCTTTCCGAAAGAAACTAAAGTTTCTTCCCTGTGTTCATTATTTCAGAGTTTATTGCTAGTTTCTAATATTTATACTGATTTTTCACATATTATTTATATAAATCAATAGCTTAAAACATCTGATATATTAAAAAAGACTCTTCTCTCATTTTATTATGAAACAAAATGGAGGGGCTTCTTCACCTATTTCTTAGAACAGAAATTACCAAAATATTTCCCTTTTCAGACTATCATTAATCTTTGAAAAATAATCCATCAGTTGAGATCACTGAGAACAGTACCTTGACTAACACTCTCATTCACTCATTAACTGTAGACGTACATAGACAATTAACACTCTCTGCTGAAAATACAATAGTGAATCTGAGAGACTTCTCTGGAGACTTTATTAGAACTTTGATGCTTAGAGATGAGGAATAGGGAGACTTCTGTAATTGTAATTATGTATCCATAATCTACATGCAATGCTCAGTAGACATTATTAGGGAAGCAATAGGGATTTCTTAGGAAAGGTAACATTGGTGTCATCAAATGAAAATAATGCTTACATAATATTGACAAAACCCAAATCAACCTTGGCATTAAGGGCAGAAGACTTTGCTCTGCCCTGGCCCTAGGCCAAGCTGATTGCATTCTCCCACTCCTTATCCACTATGAACCTGAAGCTGACTCATTAAAGCAAAATATTAATGGCAATGGTTGCTCCTGAAATTTCTTATAACACTTTTCTCTGTGCATTCTGATTCATTAGCTCTTATTCTTTCCCCTCTAATTTCTAGCTCCATTTTCCATCCTATACTTTCTCAGGAATTCCCCAGATCTGGCAGTACTGAGTTATAGGTACTGCAAAGGAGGGGTCTCATTTTCCTAACCTTGATTGAAAGTTAGCCCTAGATTACATTAATAGAAATTGGCATCAGGAGTTCATTAGTACTACTGATTTTCCCACAAATCTCCTTGGACTAATCATGTGTAAGAAATGGGATGTTTGCCTGATTCAGGCCAGCACTATCCTCATTATTAATGCTGACAAAGCAGAATAGTTTTAGGTTTAGACTCCTGGGTTTTGAAGTTTGACTCTATCATTTACTAGTCATATATAGCCTTGGTTAAGTCACAAACTCTCTGCACTTCTGTTTTCCCATTTATGAGCAAGGTGGAGGGCAAAGGTGAAAATAATACTGACTGCAGAGACTTGTTATGAAGATTTACAAGGGTAATTGTTGTAAAATATTTAATACAGAAACTGGCCCACATAAGTGAAGTGAAGTGAAGTGAAGTCACTCAGTCGTGTCTGACTCTTTGCGACCCCGTAGACTGTAGCCCGCTCAGGCTCCTCTGTCCATGGGATTCTCCAGGCAAGAATACTGGAGTGGGTTGCCATTTCCTTCTCCAGGGGATCTTCCCAACATAAGGAGCCTAGAAAATGCTAGCTGGAATATTATAATATTCTTGGCAAAACTGAGGTTTCTTGGAATTATATATACACAACTATTTCAGGTCTGAGATGATAGCAATAGGTATATTTGAACGTGTAAACTTTCATTACATTTAAACATTGAGTGTTCTCATCATTTCCAAATGTGAATGAACAGGTTCTCTCATGGATTTCTACAGTGTTGAAACATTATTTTTTTACTCGGATGGCATTTTGCTCGATTGCTAGACATTTTCCCCTATAACTATTAAGATATAATTGACATAGCAGAATCATATAAGTTTAAGGTGTTCTATGTGATAATTTGATATATTTATATATTGCAGTGATCACCACAATAAGGCTAGTTAACATTTTTATAAACTCATATAGTTACCATTTTTGTGTGAATCTTTAAACCTTTCTTTGCACTTTCAAGTGTATAATATAGTATCGTTAAGAAGAGGCCTTACATTAGATCCCCAGAACTCATTCACTTATAACTGGAAATTGATACCTTTTGACCACCTTGACCAACTTCTCCCACCTCCACTCCCACCCTTAGAAACCACAAATCTACTCTCTATTTCTATGAGTTTGGCTCTTAAAATTTTTTAGTTTTGTTTAATTATTTTTATTTTCAATTTATTTCTTCTTTAAATTGAGGTAAAATTTATACAACATTAAATAAGTTTCAGGTATACAACATAATGATTTGCTATTTGTATGTATTGCAAAATGGTCAACTACATTAGGTTAACATCTGTCACCATACTTAATTACAAATTTGTCTTGATGAGAACTTTAAAGATCCAGTCTCCTACCTAATTTCAAAAGTATGACATAGTATTATTTTTTATTTCCAATTGGAGGATAATTGCTTTACAGTATTGCATTGATTTCTGCCATATGTCAACATGAATTAGCCACAGGTATACCTATGTCCCCTCCCTCTTGAATCTCCCTCTCTCCTCCCACACCATTCCACTTCTCTAAGCTATCACAGAGCACCAGCTTGAGCTCCCTGGGTCATACAGAAACTTCCCACTAGCTATCTATTTTACATATGGTAATGTGTATGTTTCAATGCTGCTCTTTCAATTTGATCCACCCTCTCCTTCCCTGCCTGTGTCTTGTTTTTTGGCTTCCCAGGTGGCCCTAGTGATAAATTCACTTGCCAAAGCAGGAAATGCAAGAGATGTGGGTTTGATTCCCATGTTGGGAAGATCACTTGGAGTAGGAAATGGCAACCCACTCCAGTGTTCTTGCCTAGAAAACTCTATGGACAGTGGAACCTGGTGGGCTACAGGCCATGGGGTTGCAAAGAGTCAGACATGCTGAGCACACATCACAATATATCAATGAGCTTGGGGGCTTTGAGAGTGGGGAGGTTGTTTGGTTTTTTGCTTGCTTTGAGATTTAATATATAAGTGAAATCATAGTTTTTCTATTTTTCTGTATAATTTATTTTAGTTAGCATAATGCCCTCAAAGTCCATGCATATTGTTGCAAATGGCAGGATTTGTTTCATTTTTAGGCTGAATAATATTCTATTGTGTGTATGTGTGTGAAAGAGACTCTGTCTCTATTTATACATACATAATATATATAACACTTTCTTTATCCATTCATCCATCAACAGACACTTGGGTTTTTCCATGTCTTGACTATTGTAAATAATGCTGCAGTGAACATGGGCTGTAGCTGTCTCTTAGAGATAGTGATTTCATTTCCTTTGGATATATCACCAGAAACAGGACTGCTGGATCATATGGTAGAGCTTCTTAAAAGATTTTTAATGAGCCTCTATACTATTTTCCATAGTGACTACACAAATTTACATTCCTACCAAAGTGTAAAAGAGTGCCCTTTTCTCCACATCCTCAGCAACACTTGTTATTTCCTGTCTTTTTGATACAGCCATCCTGCCAAGGGTGTGGTGATAGCTCTTCATGATTTTGATTTGCATTTCCCTGATGATTAGTGATGTTAAGGACTGTTTCATGTAGTTGCTGCCCATTTCTATATCTCCTTTTAAAGCGTGTCTTTTCAGGCCCCTTGCCCATTTTTAAATCAGATTATTTGCACTTTTCTTATTGAGTTGTAGTAGTTCCTTACATTCCTTTTGGATATTAACTTTGTTAGATATATGGTTCTCAAATACTTTATCCCATTCCATAGGTTGCCCTTCATTTTATTGCTTCTTTGGCTATGCAGAATTCTTTTAGTTTGATGTAGTCCTACTTACTTATTTTTGCTTTTGTTGCCTCTGCTTTTCATGTCATATCCAAAAAAAAAAAATTACTGCCAGAATCAGTATCAAGAATCTTTGTTCCTATTTATTCTAGAAGCTGTAAAGTTTTAGGTCTTACATTTAAGTATTTAATGCATTTGGAGTTAATCTTTATAAATGGTATAAGATTTTTTATCGTTATTCAGTCGCTCAGTCAGGTCTGACTCTTTGTGATCCCACGGTCTGCAGCATACTAGCCTGCCCTGTCCTTCACTATTTCACGGAGCTTGCTCAAACTCCTGTGCGTTGAATCAGTGATGTCATCCAACCATTTCATCTTCTCCTTCTGCTTTCAATTTTTCCCAGAATCAGTGTCTTTTCCAGTGAGTCAGCTCTTTCCATCAGGTTGCCAAAATATTGGAGTTTCACCTTCAGCATCAGTCCTTCCAATGAATATTCAAGGTTGATTTTCTTTAGGATTGACTGGTTGGGTCTCCTTGCAGTCCAAAGGACTCTCAAGAATCTTCTACAGCACCACAGTTTGAAGGCATTATTTCTTCAGCGCTCAGCCTTTTTAACTGTCCAGCTCTCACATCCGTACATGACTACTGGAAAAACCATAGCTTTGACTATACAGACCTTTGTTGGCAAAGTAATGTCTCTGCTTTTTAATATGCTAACTATGTGTGTCATAGCTTTTCTTCCAAGGAGCAAGAGTCCTTTAATTTCATGATTAATTTCATGACTTAATTTCATGTGTGCAGTCACCATCCACAGTGATTCTGGAGCCAAAGAAAATAAAGTCTGATATTATCTCTTTAAGAATTTTTCCAAAGTTTATTGTGATCCACACAAACACTTCAGTGCAGTCAATGAAGCAGATGTTTTTCTGCGTTTTCTATGATCCAGTGGATGTTTGCAATTTGATCTTTCATTCCTCTGCCTTTCCTAAATCCATACGTTGAGAATTTCTTGGTTCACATACTGCTGAAGCCTAGCTTGTAGGATCCGGGGCATTACCTTGGTAGCATGTGAAATGCGTGCAATTGTGCAGTAGTTTGAACATTCTTTAGCATTGCCCTTCTTTGGTATTAGAATGAAAACTGACCTTTAATTTTATTCCTCTACACATGAATATCCGGTTTTCCCAACACCATTTATTGAGGAGACTAACTTTTCCCCTTTGAACATTCTTGACTCCCTTGTCAAATATTCGTTGACATATCATGTAGGTTTATATCTGGGCTCTCAACTATGCTCCCTTGATCTGTGTATCTGCTTTTATGCCAATACCATACTGTTTCACTTCTATAGTTTAGTAGTATAATATAAACTATTAAATGTGATGTTTTCAGCTTTATTCTTTTTCTAAACATTGCCTGAGCTACTCAGAGCCTTTTGTAGTTTCATATGAATTTTGGATTGCTTTTTGTATATCTGTTAAAACATGCTGTTGAAATTGTGACAAGAACTACATTGACTATAGAGATGGCTTTAGACAGTATAGACATTTTAATAATATTAAATATTCCAAATTATAAACACAAGATCTTTCACTTTACTGATTAAATTACTCCTAAGTGTTTTTGATGCTATTATAAATGGAATTACTTATTTTTTAGAATTTTCCTTGTTAGTATATAGAAACAGAACCAACTTCACATGTTGATTTTTCATTGTGCAACTTTACTGAAATCACTGATTAGTTCTAACAGTTTTTGGTGGGATCTTTAGGGTTTTCTTTTTAAAAATATAAATTTACTTATTTTAATTGGAGGCTAATTACTTTACAATATTGTATTGGTTTTACCATACATCAACATGAATCTGCACCGGTTTACATGTGTTTCCCATCCTGAACCCCCCTCCCACCTCCCTCCCCATCCCATCCCTCTGGGTCAGCCCAGTGCACCAGCCCCAAGCATCCTGTATCCTGCATCAAACCTGGACTGGGGATTCATTTCACATATGATATTATACATGTTTCAATGCCATTCTCCTGAATCATCCCACCCTCTCCCTCTCCCACAGAGTCCAAAAGACTGTTCTATACATCTGTGTCTCTTGCTGTCTCACATACAGGGTTATCATTATCATCTTTCTAAATTCCATATATATGCATTAGTATAGTGTATTGGTTTTTTTCTTTCTGGCTTACTTCACTCTGTATAATTGGCTCCAGTTTCATCCACCTCATTAGAACTGATTCAATTTGTATTGAATCAAAATGCATTCTTTTTAATGGCTGAGTGATATTCCATTGTGTATATGTACCACAGCTTTCTTATCCATTCGTCTGCTGATGGACATCAAGGTTGCTTCCATGTCCTGGCTATTATAAACAGTGCTGCAATGAACGTTGGGGTACACGTGTCTCTTTCAATTCTGCTTTCCTCGGTGTGTATGCCCAGAAGTGGAATTGCTGGTTCATATGGCAGTTCTATTTCCAGTTTTTTAAGAAATCTCCACACTGTTCTCCATAGTGGCTGTACTAGTTTGCATTCCCACCAACAGTGTAAGAGGGTTCCCTTTTCTCCACACCCTCTCCAGCATTTATTGCTTGTAGACTTTTGGATAGCAGCCATTCTGACTGGCAGGAAATGGTACCTCATTGTGATTTTGATTTGCATTTCTCTCATAATGAGTGATGTTGAACCTCTTTTCATGTGTTTGTTAGCCATCTGTTATGTCTTCTTTGGAGAAATGTCTGTTTAGTTCTTTGGCCCATTTTTTGATTGGGTCATTTATTTTTCTGGAATTGAGCTGCATAAGTTGCTTGTATATTTTTGAGATTAATTCTTTGTCAGTTGCTTCATTTGCTATCATTTTCTCCCATTCTGAAGGCTGTCTTTTCACCTTGCTTATAGTTTCCTTTGTTGTGCAGAAGCTTTTAATTTTAATTAGGTACCATTTGTTTATTTTTGCTTTTATTTCCAATCTTCTGGGAGGTGGGTCATAGAGGATCCTGCTGTGATTTATGTCAGAGAGTGTTTTGCTTATGTTCTCCTCTAGGAGTTTTATAGTTTCTGGTCTTACATTTAGATCTTTACTCCATTTTGAGTTTATTTTTGTGTGTGTGTTAGAAAGTGTTCTAGCTTTATTCTTTTACAAGTGGTTGCCCAGTTTTCCCAGCACAACTTGTTAAAGAGATTGTCTTTAATCCATTGTATGTTCTTGCCTCCTTTGTCAAAGATAAGGTGTCCATAGGTGCATGGATTTATCTCTGGGCTTTCTATTTTGTTCCATTGATCTATATTTCTGTCTTTGTGCCAGTACCATACTGTCTAGATGACTGTGACTATCTGGTAGAGCCTGAAGTCAGCCAGATTGATTCCTCCAGTCCCATTCTTCTTTCTCAAGATTGCTTTGGTTATTTGGTTTTGTTTTGTTTTGTTTTGTATTTCCATACAAATTATGACATTATTTGTTCTAGCTCTGTGAAAAATACCATTGGTAGCTTGATAGGGAATGCATTGAATCTATAGATTGCTTTGGGTAGTATACTTATTTTCACTATATTGTTCTTTCGATCCAGGAACACAGTATATTTCTCCATCTATTAGTGTCCTCTTTGATCCTTCACCAGTATTTTATAGTTTTCTATATACAAGTCTTTTGTTTCTTTAGGTAATATATACCTAAGTATTTTATTCTTTTCATTGCAGTGGTGAATGGAATTGTTTCCTTAATTTATCTATTTTCTCATTGTTAGTGTATAAGAATGCAAGGGATTTCTGTGTGTTGATTTTATATCCTGCAACTTTACTGTATTCATTGATTAGCTCTAGTAATTTTCTGGTGGAGTCCTTAGGGTTTTCTATGTAGAGGATCATGTCATCTGCAAACAGTGAGAGTTTTACTTCTTCTTTTCCAATTTGGATTCCTTTTGTTTCTTTTTCTGCTCTGATTGCTGTGGCCAAAACTTCCAAAACTATGTTGAATAGTAGTGGTGAAAGTGGGCACCCTTGTCTTGTTCCTGACTTTAGGGGAAATGCTTTCAATTTTTCACCATTGAGGATAATGTTTGCTGTGGGTTTGCCATATATAGCTTTTATTATGTTGAGGTATGTTCCTTCTATTCCTGCTTTCTGGAGGGTTTTATCATAAATGGATGTTGGATTTTGTCAAAGGTTTTCTCTGCATCTATTGAGATAATCATATGGCTTTTATTTTTCAATTTGTTAATGTGGTGTATTACATTGGTTGATTTGCAAATATTGAAGAATCCTTGCATCCCTGGGATAAATCCCACTTGGTCATGATGTATGATCTTTTTAATGTGTTATTGGATTCTGTTTGCTATAATTTTGTTGAGGATTTTTGCATCTATGTTCATCACTGATCTGGGCCTGTAGTTTCCTTTTTTTGTGGCATCTTTGTCAGGTTTTGGTATTAGAGTGATGGTGGCCTCATAGAATGAGTTTGGAAGTTTACCTTCCTCTGCAATTTTCTGGAAGAGTTTGAGTAGGATAGGTGTCAGCTCTTCTCGAAAGTTTTGGTAGAATTCAGCTGTGAAGCCATCTGGACCTGGGCTTTTGTTTGCTGGAAGATTTCTGATTACAGTTTCAATTTCCATGCTTGTGATTGGTCTGTTAAGATTTTCTATTTCTTCCTTGTTCAGTTTTGGAAAATTGTACTTTTCTAAGAATTTGTCCATTTCTTCCAAGTTGTCCATTTTATTGGCATATAATTGCTGATAGTAATCTCTTATGATCCTTGTATTTCTGTGTTATCTGTTGTGATCTCTCCATTTTCATTTCTAATTTTATTGATTCAATTTTTCTCCCTTTGTTTCTTGATGAGTCTGTCAATTTTATTTATCCTTTCAAAGAACCAGCGTTTGGCTTTGTTGATTTTTGCTATGGTTTCTTTTGTTTCTTTTGCATTTATTTCTGCCCTAATTTTTAAGATTTCTTTCCTTCTACTAACCCTGGGTTTCTTCGTTTCTTCCTTTTCTAGTTGCTTTAGGTGTACAGTTAGGTTATTTATTTAACTTTTTTCTTGTTTCTTGAGGTAAGCCTGTATTGCTATGAACCTTCCCCTTAGCACTGTTTTACAGTGTCCCACAGGGTTTGGGTTGTTGTATTTTCATTTTCATTAGTTTCTATGCATATTTTGATTTCTTCTGTGATTTGTTGGTTATTCAGCAGCGTGTTGTTCAGCCTCCATATGTTGGAATTTTTAATAGTTCTTCTCCTCTAATTGAGATCTAATCTTACTGCATTGTGGTCAGAAAAGATGCTTGGAATGATTTCAATTTTTTTGAATTTACCAAGGCTAGATTTATGGCCCAGGATGTGGTCTATCCTGGGGAAGGTTCCATGTGCACTTGAGAAAAGGGTGAAATTCATTGTTTTGAGGTGAAATGTCCTATAGATATCAATTAGGTCTAACTGGTCTATTGTGTCATTTAAAGTTTGTGTTTCCTTGGGAATTTTCTGTTTAGTTGATCTATCCATAGGTGTGAGTGGCATATTAAAGTCTCCCACTATTATTGTGTTATTGTTAATTTCCCCTTTCATACTTGTTAGCATTTGTCTTACATATGCTCCTCTGCTGGGTGCATATATATTTATAATTGTTATATCTTCTTCTTGGATTGATCCTTTGATCATTATGCAGTGTCCTTCTATGTCTCTTTTCACAGCCTTTGTTTTAAAGTCTATTTTATCTGATATGAGTATTGCTACTCCTGCTTTCTTTTGGTCTCTATTTGTGTGGCATATCTTTTTCCAGCCCTTCACTTTCAGTCTGTATGTGTCGCTTGTTTTGAGGTGGGTCTCTTGTAGACAACATATATAGGGGTCTTGTTTTTTTATCCATTCAGCCAGTCTTTGTCTTTTGGTTGGGGCATTCGACCCATTTATGTTTAAGGTAATTATTGATAAGTATGATCCTGTTGCCATTTACTTTATTGTTTGGGGTTCAAGTTTATACACTCTTTCTGTGTTTCCTGTCTAGAAAAGATCCTTTAGCATTTGTTGGAGAGCTCGTTTGGTGGTGCTGAATTCTCTCAGCTTTTGCTTGTCTGTAGAGCTTTTGATTTCTCCTTCATATTTGAATGAGATCCTTGATGGGTACAGTATTCTGAGCTGTAGGTTATTTTCTTTCATCACTTTAAAGTATGTCCTGCCATTCCCTCCTGGACTGAAAAGTTTCTATTGAAAGATCAGCTGTTATCCTTATGGGAATCCCCTTGTGTGTTATCTGTTGTTTTTCCCTTGCTGCTTTCAATATTTGTTCTATGTGTTTGATCTTTGTTAATTTGATTATATATGTTTGGGGTGTTTCACCTTGGGTTTATCCTATTTGGGACTCTCTGGGTTTCTTGGATTTGGGTGATTATTTCTTTCCCATTTTAGGGAAGTTTTCAACTATTATCTCCTCAAGTATTTTCTTATGGTCTTTCTTTTTGTCTTCTTCTTCTGGGACTCCTATGATTCAAATGTTGGGGTGTTTAACATTGTCCCAGAGGTCTCTGAGATTGTCCTCATTTCTTTTAATTCGTTTTTCTTTTTTCCTCTCTATTTCATTTATTTCTACCATTCTATCTTCTACCTCACTTATCCTATCTTCTGCCTCTGTTATTCTACTATTGGTTCCCTCCAGAGAGTTTTTGATCTCATTTATTGCATTATTCATTATATATTGACTCTTTTTTTATTTCGTCTAGATCTTTGTTAAACGTTTCTTGCGTCTTCTGAAGCCTTGTCTCCAGGCTATTTATCCATTTTGTTTTCAAGATTTTGGATCATTTTCACTAGCATTATGTGGAATTCTTTATCAGGTAGATTCCCTATCTCTTCCTCTTTTGTTTAGTTTGGTGGGCATTTATCCTGTTCCTTTATCTGCTGGGTATTTCTCTGCCTTTTCATCTTGTTTATATTGTTGTGTTTGGGGTGGCCTTTCTGTATTCTGGCAGCTTGTTCTTTTTATTGTGGAGTTTCCTTGCTGTGGGTGGGGTTGGACAGGTGGCTTGTCAAGGTTTCCTGGTTAGGGAAGCTTGTGTTGGTGTTCTGGTGGGTGGAGCTGGATTCTTCTCTCTGGAGTGCAATGAAGTGTCCAGTAATGAGTTATGAGATGTCAGTGGGTTTGGTGTGACTTTGGGCAGCCTGTATATTGAGGCTCAGGGCTATGTTCCTGTTTGCTGGAGAATTTGCATGGTATGTCTTGCTCTGAAACTTGTTGGCCCTTGAGTGGTGCTTGGTTTCAGTGTAGGTATGGAGGCATTTGATGAGCTCCTATCAATTAATGTTCCCTGTAGTCAGGAGTTCTCTGGTGTTCTCAGGATTTGGACTTAAGCCTCCTGCCTCTGGTTTTCAGTCTTATTCTTACAGTAGCCTCAAGACATCTCCATCTATACAGCACTGATGATAAAACATCTAGGTTAAAGATGAAAAGTTTCCCCACAGTGAGGGACACCCAGAGAGGTTCACAGAGTTCCATGGAGAAGAGAAGAAGGAGGAGGGAGATAGAGGTGACCAGGAGGAGAAGAGGGGGAATCAAAAGGGGAGAGAGCAAGCTAGCCAGTAATCACTTCCCTATGTGCTCTCCACAGTCTGGACTGCTCAGAGATGTTCACGGAGTTATACAGAGAAGAGAAGAGGGACAAAGGAGACAGAGGTGGCCAGGAGGATAAAGGGGGGAATCAAACAGAGAGAGACAGATCCAGCCAGTAATCAGTTCCCTAAGTGTTCTCCACAGTCCGGAACACACAAAGAGATTCACAGAGTTGGGTAGAGAAGAGAAGGGGGAGGGAGGAGATAGAGGTAACCTGGTGGATAAAAAGGAGAGTCCAAAGGGGAAGAGAGCAGTCAAGCCAGTAACCTCACTCCCAGGTAAAAATGGGTACTGAAGATCGGGTTCTTAAAGGTACAAAATTGATGACAAATACCAAAGAGCAAAGATTGGAAATCTAGGGTAGAGGTTGGATTCTCAAAAATACAATAGTAAAGAAAAAAACAAAGTCACAAAAATTATAAAATATATATATATGAAGTTTGCTTTAAAAAATAGGGTCTTTTTTTGCAAAGTAATAATAGGTTATAAAAATGAAAATTAAAGGAGTAATAGAGGACTTAAAATTTTTAAATTTTTTAAATTTTAAAAATTATAATAGTAAAAATATATCTAGGACTTTTTCTGGTATTGTTGTTAACAGTATGGGGTCAGTTCATTTTCAGATAGTTCCTTGATCTGGCTTATACTTCTCAACATCTATAAGCCCCCTCCTAAATAGTCAGTGCTAACTACAGGGTTTTAACCTATTGCACCTGTCACTTCCAAGGCAGTTCCCTCTGTTTTAGCTTCTTCTGTTTGTTGGTCTCTTCAGTGTCTAATTTCTGCCCTGACACAAGGGGGCGATGGTGGACACTTTTTTAGGCTCACTTGTTCAGTCGCGCTGTGGGGAGGGAGGAACACTGCAAATAAATAACACTGGCATGTGCTCGCAGTGTCTCAGCCACACTGGGTTTGCCCCCGATCACGGAGTGTGTGCTTTCCCTGTCTACACTGCTTAGGCTCTAGGTTGCTCTGCCAGGAACTGTCTGAGGCCGGCCCTGGGTAGTATGCACTTCTCAAGTCCAAGCCACTCAGGTTCAGGTACTCGGGTAGTCCTCAAACGCGCAGACTAACTTGGGCCTGCATTTTGTGCCCTTCTCAGGTCTGAGCAGCTCAGGTGACCAGGTGCTTGGCGAGTGCGGTCGCTGCGACTTATCACCTCTGCTGTCCCTGCCGATCAGTTTTCTGGGTGTACAATCAGCGCACCTTCTCAGGTGTGCTGTGTGTCTCTTCTGGAGCTGATCTCTGGCTGCAACACTCCTGGCGGATGTTGACCGTCCAGAATCCCAAGAAGTCTTGGCTAGCAATGAAGCCTGCTTGCAGTTTGGTAGATGATGCCTCTCTGGGGCCACCATTGCCCCCTTCTGGCTCTGGCTGCCCTCGCCTGCCTGTCTCCAGCAGCGGATGGGCCAGTCTGCAGCGGGCTAGCTCTTCTCAGTCCTTTGTTCTGTGAGCGGGCCTGGTGGTGTCTTAGGTTAGGGCTTTTCACGGGGTAGCTATCCCACAGTCTGGTTTACTATCTCAAGTTAGTTCCCTCAGATTGCCCTCGGGGCATTCAGGCCCGGTCCTTACTCTAAGCAATACAGCCCGCATCTCCCTGCCCAGCCCCCGCTTGCTAGTGGCGGATGCGGGTATCTGTGCTGCTTCTCCACTTGGAGTTACTGTTGGGCATGTAATCTGTGGGTTTTAATTATTTATTTATTTTTCCTCCCAGTTATGTTGCCCTCTGAGGTTCCAAGGCTCGCCACAGACTCACCAGTGAGAGTATTTCCTGGTGTTTGGAAACTTCTCTCTTTTTTAAGACTCCGTTCCCAGGATGGATCTCCATCCCTACCTCTTTTGTCTCTCTTTTTATCTTTTTTTGTGTGTGTGCTCTTTATTTTTTTATTATTATTATTTTTTACTTTACAGTACTCTATTGGCTTTGCCATACATTGACATGAATCCACCACGGGTGTACATGAGTTCCCAATCCTGAACCCCCCTCCCACCACCCTCCCCATCATTTTGAAGACAATGGGCTGCTTTTCTGGGTGCCTGATGTCCTCTGCCAGCATTCAGAAGTTGTTTTGTGGAATTTACTCAGCGTTCAAATGTTCTTTTGATGAATTTGTGGGGGAGAAAGTGGTCTCCCCATCCTATTCCTCTGCCATCTTAGGACCGCCCCTTACCTTTAGGGTTTTCTATATATAAGATTATGTTATTTGCAAACAACTGTATTCTTTTTAGGAATTTTTCTGGCCTGACGGCTCTTGTTAGTACTTCCAGTGCTAGACTGGGTAAAAATGGTAAGTATGTGTATACTTGTATTGTTATTAATCTCAGAGGCATAGATTTCAACTCTTCATTAATGAGTACTATAATATTTCAGCTGTGAGTTTGTCAAATGTGTCCTTTTTTAATGTTGAGGTACATTACTTCTATACTCAAGTTTTAAGAATTTTTATCATGAAATAATGTTGAATTTTGTCAAATGATTTTTCTGTATGTATAGAGGTGACCATATAGTTTTAATTACTCATTCTATTAATATGATATATTTCACATGCTGATCTGCATATATCAAATCATCCTAATATCCCAGGAATAAATTCCATTTGATTATAGTGTATGATCCTTTCAATGTGTTATTGAATTTGATTTGCTAACATTTTGTTGAGGACTTTGTAACATCTATAGTCATCACAAGTATTAGCCTATTGTTTTCTTTCCTTTAATGGTCTTATGTGATTTTAAGTCACATGAAAAACATTTTTTTAATTTTGTGGTGCATATCAAAGATATGTTTACACTATCCTGTAGCTTTTATTTTTCTTACTGGTTTCAAAATTCTCTCTTGTCTCAGACTTTTGACACTTTGACTACAATGTGTCCAGGTGTGGACTTCTTTTGGCTTTTTATTTGGGCATCTCTGGTGGGCTTCCTTAATCAGGATGTCCATTTACTTTCCCAGATTTGGGAAGTTTTCAGACATTTATTTTGTTGAATAAGATTTTTGCCTTTTCTTTTTCTACTGGGATTTCTATAGTACATATATTAATCTGCTTCATGACATACCAAAGTCCCTTAAGTTTACTTCAAATATTTTCATTCTTATGTTTCTTCTCTGCCTAGATAATTTTCAATGGCCTGTCTTTAACTCTGCAGATCTTTTATTCTGCTATTCTAAAGGGATTCTGAATTTCTCTAGTGAAGTTTTCAGTTCTATTATTTTTTTCCTTTACTTCATGATATCTATCTGGTCCTTTTTTAAAACTTTGTATTTCTTTGTTGAAATTCTCCCTTTATCCATGCACTGTTCTGCTGACACTGTTGACTATCTTTATTAAAGTTATTCTAATCCTCTGTCAGGTAAATCATATACAGGGTTTCCCCTACTATTCAAAAATTGGACATTCCTATGAAATCTTTCATAAACCAAAAGTATATAAAACAAAGAAGCAAATACTTTAGTAAAAATGTTGCTAAAGAATGCACAAAATATATCAAGATAAAGCATAGATGCTCACAGATGAAGTTCAAAGCTGTGGCAGCATGATGTTGAGATGCTGGGTGTAGTTCCCAGGAAAGGAGCTTGGAGGAACTTGGGGAGTACACTATCTCTATAACAGTTTACTGAAAAACACACGCTGAAAGCTGTTTTCACTTTTGCCTTTTTTCATAAAAGCAAAAATCCTCTTCAGATTTCTTTCAGTTAGTTAAAACAGGTACTACTGTAGGTCTTTCATAAAAGCAAAGTGGCATAAAGAGAACTGTTGAAAGCATGGGGTATCTGTATTTTCATTTCATTGGGGTTGGTTTCTAGAGATTTGTCTTACACTTCCTTTAGGAACATATTTCACTGATTCCTCATTTTTCTTAATTCTTTGTGTTGATATCTCAGCATTAAACAAACAGCCACCTCTTCCAGACTTCTTGGATTAGCCTTGTACTGAAGAAACTCCTCACTGATCATCATGGCCAGAGATTCTGGGGGCCTCTTACATTTTTATGCTAGTCAAACCTACCAATTTTATTCTTAGTGATTCTCAGCTATGTAGAATATGATGGATCATGATGAGCAAGGCAGAAGCCAATCCCCTGGACAGCATCTAGGAAAACTGGAACATTGGACACATTTAATTTTTTCCCTCTCCAGCGAGCAGTTGGGATCCGGTATTTTTTGCCCTCCTACTCTGTGCTGTGCTGACTGGATGAGCTGTGACGAGAGCTAGCATGCTAGGTTCAAATTTCCTTCATTATTCTCAGTGACCCCACAGGCATCTGGAGTTTTATGGGCCCCATCAATATTCCAAGACAGGTAAGACAAAAGCAAGTGCCTTGGGGCAGTCCCCAGAAAAATTAGACCATTGGAAATATGATGCAGTCATTTCCTTGTTCCCCAGTTAGAAGCTAAAATCTGAAAGTTTCCTCCCAATCACCTGGTACTGAGACATAATTCATAATTTCTGAGGGTAGGAATTATGGGATGAATAGATCCCAAACTTTCCTATTGGCTTCAAGGTAACTGGTATTATGCTCACTCAGGATAAAGTAGACATTCAGTTTTCTGAGTTTTACGCAAAAGCAGTTGGTCTGTGTGTTGCTGTTGAATTGGTTTGTTCATGGGAGCAAGGAGAGTCTAGAAATTCCTGTTCTGCCGCCTTGCTCATTTCTTATCAGACAGACGATGACTAAAGTTGAGAGTTAAAGGGCCTATGCTTATTATTTTCTGTAAGCACTTTATTGCACTCAGAATCCACCCCATGTCATAATTCTTATGGTCATTATTAGTGCCATTTTGATCAAGTGAACTAGCCACTTTAGTTCCCAAAGAATATGCTTCAATTGACACTGTAGTTTATAGCTTAACTGTGATTGCTATTTATGTTGCCCTAGATTACTAGTTGGCAGGTCCCATTGTCAAAGATCTTAGCACAATGATTAATCCAAGAATCAAACATTTCATAATTCCTTTTTTTGTGGAATCTATCTCCTGAAACCACTCCAAGCACCAAACCTGGATCAGCAAGAGTCCAGTTAAGAGACAAAGGAGAACTTGGGAACAGGAGTAGATAACTAGAGAACTAAGAAAAATAGCCTATGGCTGAAGGAAAGTTCCAAAATAAAGGTAAACTTGAAAGTAAAATTTTTTCCCAAAACTGGGATCCAGACCTTGTCATAGACTGGGACTTGCAGCCCAGTGGATGGGAGAGTAAATCTGCTAGATTGCTTTGGGCCAGCGTTTATCCAAAGCTAGCTGGCTAATGAGGTAAAGAAGAAAACAAATGGGCCTGGAGCATCAATCAGGAAGCCTACAACTGAGGTGACTCTAGCAATAAAATTTGCTGGTAATTGAGTGCTGTGGGTATTGCTCATGAATTCATGAATTCATTGCTCATAAATGCTGTTGGTATTTATGTTGCTGGATCAAGAGGAGAAGACACTAACTAGAATTAGATAAGAACCAACCTCTTATAATATCCTTCTAGTTCCCTCTACTGACAAAACTTATCACTGCACCATCTGACAAAGAAGTGTCCATGAGGTTCAGTTCCAGCATCACAAATAGATAATAAAAGTATTCCTATTTAGCAATAAAAATCAATGAGCTGCTGGTACATACAGCAATGTAAATGAATCTCAAAAGTATTACACTGAATGTGCTATGTGCTTAAGTCGCTGACTCGTGTCTGACTCTGCAACCCCATGGACTTGTAACCCACCAGGTTACTCTGTCCATGGGGATTCTCCAGGTGAGAATACTGGAGTGGCTTGTCATGCCCTTCTCATTACACTGAATAAACATATGCAGACACAAGATTCTACAAACTGTTTTCATTTTGGAAAAGACATTTTAGTGGAGGCAAAACTATAGTGACAGGACACCAGGTTAGAAGCTGCCTAGGGCCAGGTTGGGGGAGGAGACTGACTGAAAAGAGATATTCAACAACTTTTTAAGGTGATTAAAATGTCCTGAAATTTGACTGAGGTAGTGGTACAACTCTATACAGTTTCTTGAAGTGAATAAATTTCACTACATATAAATTATACCTCAAAAAGCTATAAAATAATCTCCAGTGATTTTTGTTCTTCTCTCTGCTGCCTTATTTATATAAAGTATCCAAACTTGGTAATTTCACTCTCAAAAATTAGTCATCAGATGTTAACAAGATAGCCTGATAAGATATCCCTAACTCATATTCCCTCTTCAACAACAATAATCTGGCATCCATCCACAGACAAGAGTAACTGTGTGAGAGCTTTGAGATCTAGGTAGAAGACTGTGAAAACCCAGTGCAGTCCACAGTCTAGGACAGCTGTTTTGAGAAAGAAGACTTGTACTCAGGCAGCTGACTTAACTGACCATAGGCCCAGGTACAGACCTGGAAACAGCTCCATGACTCCTAAGAACTCGACTACAGCTCCATTTAGCTTTGGTTCCATTACCAGTACATATACCAAGGATTCCAGGAAGAGTCATGCACACCTGTATGTCACACTTGTGTGTCAGGCACACAACCCTCTGTCTGAGCTGTGTACCTGAAGTGGTCCATGAAATGGCTCCAGTCCCTCTCAGCTGTAGTCCAGGTGCCCCTGGAGGGGCCTACCAAACTCAGTCTGATTGTAGACACAGAAAGAACCCTGTACCTTGGAGGCCTTTCCAGTCACAATCCATGAACATTCCTACTGGCTCAGGGACCCAAAGGACATGCTTCTGTCTGCACCCCTAGAGATTTTGAAAGGGCCCTAAACTCAGCTCCTGCTTACTCTCAGCTGCTCAGAGATAGCACAAGAAAGGAAAGAGCAAATATTAGAGCATAAACAAATAAAAGAGATTAGACGGACAATAAAAAAGATAGATAAAACTAAGAGTTGGTTTTTGAAAGATAAACAAAATCAAAAAACCTTCAGCTAGACTAACCAAGAAAAACAGAGAGGACTCAAATACAGTTACAAATAAGAAGAGACATTACAATCAATACCACAGAAATACAAGGGATGACAGAGGCTATTATGAAAAACTACAATCCAATAAATTGGATAATTTAGACCAGTGGTGGGCTACACTCCATGGGGTCACAAAGAGTTGGACGTGACTGAGCGACTTCACTTTCACTTTCACTTTAGACCATTGGATAACTTTCTAGAAATATACAACCTACCAAAGCCGAATCATGAAGAAACAGAAAATTGAATATATCAAGTAAAGAGATTTAATCAGTAATCAAATACCTACCAAGAAATAAAAGCCCAGGGCCAGTTCATTTCACTGATGAATTCTATCAGACCTTTAAGCAGAATTAAAGCTGTTGCTGCTGCTAAGTCGATTTAGTCTTGTCCGACTCTGTGCGATCCCATAGACGGCAGCCCACCAGGCTCCCCTGTCTCTGGGATTCTCCAGGCAAAAACACTGGAGTGGGTTGCCATTTCCTTCTCCAATGTATGAAAGTGAAAAGTGAAAGTGAAGTTGCTCAGTCGTGTCCAACTCTTAGCGACCCCATGGACTGCAGCCTACCAGGCTCCTCTGCCCATGGGATTTTCCCTAAAGCTAATCCTCTCTAAATCCTTCTTAAAAATATAAGAGGAGGGAACACTTTTCAACCTCATGATACAAAAATTAAATAATAAACTACAAATACACTCCAGGCCAATTTACCTGATGAACATAGATATGAAAACACTCAGCAAAATTCCAGTAGATCAAATTTCATAGCACATTAAAAGGATCATATACTATGAACAAGTGGGATCTATCCCTGGGCTATGTGGTCAACATATACAAATCAACAAATGTAATAAGCCACATTGACAGAATGAAAGATGAAGTCATATGATCACTCAAAAGATGCAGAAAAGTTACTTAATCAAAATTCAACTTCCTTTAATAATAACAGATTTCAACAAACCAAATGTAGAATTAAAATACCTCAACATAATAAAGGCCATATATAACAGGCATACAGCTTAAATCACACTCAACAGTGAAGAGCTGAAATTTTTCCTTTAAAATCAGAACCATCACAAGGGTACCTAGTCTCACCACTCCCACTTAATACAACGTTAACAATACTTCCCAGAGTAATTAGGCAAGAGAAAGAGACAAAGACATCCAAATAGGAAATAAAGAAGCAAAATCATCCTTGTTTTCAGATGACATGCTGTTATATGTAGACAAATCTAAAGACTCTACCAAAATACTATTAGAACTAATCAACAAGTTCAGTAAAGTTATAGGATACAAAATCAGCATACAAAAATCAGCTACCTTTCTATATACTAACAACAAAATATATGAAAGAGAAACAAAGAGAATAATCCCACTTACAAAAGAATCAAAAACAATAATACACTAGAATATACAATGGAGAAAAGATAGTCTCTTCAATAAGTGGTGCTGGGAAAACTGAAAGGCTACATGTAAAAGAACAAAATTAGAACACTCCTTAATACCAATCACAAAAATAAACTCAAAATGGATTAAAGACCTAAGTGTAATGCTGGACATTATAAAGTTCTTAGAAGAAAACACCCAGAACACTCTTTGACATAAATCGCAGCAAGATCTTTGTTGATCCACCATCTAGGATCATGAAAATAATAACAGAAATAAACAAATGGGATCTAAAGAAACTTAAAAGCTTTTGCATAGCAAAGGAAACCACAAACAAAAAGAAAAGACAACCCTCAGAGTGGGAGAAAATATTTGCAAATGAAGCAACTGACAAGGGGTTAATACTCAAAATATGCAAACAGCTCATGCAGCCCTATATTAAACACAAACAAACAAATCACCCAATCAAAAAATGGGCTGAAGACCTAAATAAAAATTTCTCCAAAGAAGGCATGCCAACAAACACATGAAAAAAATGCTCAATATCACTAATTAGGGAAATGCAAATCAAAACTACAATTAGGAATCATCTCACACCCATCCAAAAGTCCATCACTGAAAAATCTTCAAATAAATGCTGGAGAGGGTGTAGAGAAAAAGGAACCCTCTTACCCTAATGGTGGGAATGTAAACTCATACAGCCACTATGGAGAACAGTATGAAGGTTCCCTAAAAAACTAAAAATAGAGCTACCATATAACTCACCAATTCCATTCCTGGGCATATACCCAGAGAAAACCATAATTCAAAAAGATACATGCACCCCAATGTTCACTGAAACACTATTTACAACAGCCAGGAATGAGAGCAACCTAAACGTAATCAACAGAGGAATGAAAAATGAAGATGTGGTATATAAATTCAATGGAATATTACTCAACCATAAAATAGAACAAAATTGTACCATTTGTAGAGATGTGGATAGACCTAGAGACTGTCATACAAGAGTGAAGTCAGAAAGAGAAAAACAAATATTATATATTAACACGTATATTAACTTGTGGAATTTAGGAAAATGGTATGTGTGTTAGTCTATCAGTCATGTCCAGCTCTTTGCAACCCCATGGACTGTAGCGTACCAGGCTCCTCTGTCCATGGGATTTTCTAGGCAAGAACACTGGAGTGGGTTTCCATTTCCTTCCCCAGGGAGGAAAATGGTATAGAAGAACTTATTTGCAAAACAGGACTAGAGACACAAATATAGAGAACAAGAGTATGGGTACTAAGGTGGGAAGCACGGTGTGGGGTGGATTGGGAGATTGTTATATATACACTACCAGGCTCCTCCATCCATGGGATTTTCCAAGCAAGAGTACTGGAGTGGATTGCCATTTCCTTCTCCCGGGGTTCTTCCCAACCCAGGGATCGAACCCAGGTCTCCCACATTGTAGGCAGACGCTTTACCATCTGAGCCACTAGGGAAGTACTATATATGCACTAATACCTATAAAATAGATAATTAATGAAAATCAACTGTATAGCACAGGGTACTCTACTCAGTGCTCTGTGGTGGTCTAAACGGGAAGAAAATTCAAGGAAGAGGGGATATATATGTACATGTGGCTGATTCACTCTGCTGTACATTATAAACTAACACAACATTGTCAAGTAACTATACTCCAATAAAAAATAAAGTAAAAAAATAAAATATTCATAATATTACTTTGCTAGCAATGGCAAAACCTAGATGAGATCACCTATTGTGTTCTGCCTTTTTGCCAGCTACTATATATCAGTGATAATGATTGTCACCAAATTTTCATTTATTATTTAAGTTTGCAGAAATTGCCAGAAGCTTTCATGTTCCCAACAAAGTTTTGAGGCTTCATTACCTTACTGCGTATAGAAGTCTTTATATTATGTTTCATTACTTTACTGTGTATAGAAGTGTATAGAAGTATATATACTGTATATATATTTTTAATACTATTAAAATAAATTAATTTTTCCTATTTCAGTTATAGCACAAATAAAATCATCCTTCATTTCAAAACACTCAGCCTTATAAGCATCCGTAGTACATAAATTTAGTTAACTGGTTCCATCTGGTGATATAAATCCTACAACAAATATACAAAGTCTGGAGCCAAGAATGACATACAACCCTCTTGGTGGCACTCAACCTAAAGTGTCAAAATTAACTTCAGAAATACTTGCTCATGCTTGACATGAAACACACAACTAATCACAGTTTAACAAAGAGAATTATAAGGACTGACTGAGCCAAATTTTATGCTTACCACTCCTGTTTCTCATGTGTACCCTCAAACTTAAGCCTGCAGAAAAGAGTTAAGTCTAATATGATGCTTTAGCCAACTCCTAGAGAACACTTTTAAAGTATAAAATCAAGAATATCTTGAACCTCTGTTTAAGTCACATCTATTTCTTCACTCTCCTTCTGATCCCTGTGAATCAGTTTAATTGTCATCACCTCAAATGATACTTTGGTAAGAAAACCTTCTCTGATTCCACTGCTAAGGTTAAGCTTCTCACACATCTACTCAACTTCATTGTAGCATTTTCACAATTGTGGAATGAAGTAAAGTGAAAGATGCTCAGTCACGTCTGACTCTTTGCAACCCCATGGACTATACAGTCCATGGAACTCTCCAGGCCAGAGTACTGGAGTGGGTAACCTTTCCCTTCTCCAGGGGATCTTCCTGACCCAGGAATCAAACCGGGGTCTCCTGCATTGCGCAACTGTAAATACAGATGATTCACACAATTTTGTTTAATGCTTGTCTCTCCAGTTTTATATCTGGCACATGCGTGCATGCTTAGTCACTTAGTCATGTCCGACTCTTTGTGACCCCATGGACTACAGCCCACCAGGCTTCTCTGTCCATGGAATTTTCCAGGCAAGAACACTGGAGTGGGTTGTATTTCCTACTCCAATATCTGGAACAGCGTTCAATAAATAACTTTTGAATGAAGAACAACAACAACAAAAAAAAACCAATGATATACTTAGGAGTAAGATGAACCAAATAGGTAAAAGATTTACACACTGAAAACAATAAGGCATTGATGAAAGAAATTTAAACAGATGAAAAAAAAATGGAACAATATCCCATGTCCATGGTCTGGAAGAATTAATATTGTTAATATGTCCATACTATCCAAAGCCAGCTATAGATTCAATGCAATCCCTGTAAAAATCCCAATGGCAGTTTTCATCAAAATAGAAAAAAAAAAATCTTACAAGTCACATGGAACCACAAAAAGACCCCAAGAGCAAAAGTAATTTTGAGAAAGAAGGACATAAAAATATTCCAAAGAATTTCAATGAGGTGTAGGTCCATTTAAATATATATATGTATTATATATATATTCAACACATTCTGATTAGTTAGCAAGAACAGCTGACTGACATCAAGGAATATGGTAATTTATAAGCTAAATATTAGAAAAATTCTTTTTACAGGACTTTCCTGGAAGTCCAGGGGTTAACACTTCGCCTTCTAATGCAGGAGGTGTGGGTTTGATTCCTGGTGGAAGAGCTACAATTCCACATACCTTGTGGACAAAAAAAACAAAACAGAAAACAGAAACAGTATTATAACAAATTCAATAAAGACTTTAAAAATGGTCTACATCAGAAAAAAAATTTTTTAAGAAAAATCTTTTACAAATTAACAGCTTTTTTAACAAAGTGCAATGATTTTTTAAATGTACTCAAGGATGGGCTTTTTAAAATTAAATAAATATGTAGTCGTGAGGAAAAGAGGATCTAATATTCAGTTCAGTTCAGTCGCTCAGTCGTGTCTGACTCTTTGTGACTCCATGAACCGCGGCACGCCAGGCCTCCCTGTCCATCACCAACTCCAGGGGATCTAATATAACACTGAGAAAAAAGTCAGAGATGCAGGAATAAAAATTATTATCATAGAATCCTGAGGAGGCAATGAGTATCAGAGTGTAATCAACAGTGACTAATTATTAACGTATAGCTGATTAAGATAATAATTGAAAAATGCATTTCAATTTGGCAATTAGGAAAGGAGACGTTATCTTGGTAAGAGAGCAATGTCAGCAAAATGGAGGTTGTCAAAACAGAACCAGTTACAACCAGAACCTCTCAGCCCCTCCTATTCCTAGAATACACACAGACTCTGGCTACCCAGATTTACTCTCTATTCCTTAAATATGCTGTTTTTTCCTATTATACCTCACCACACATTTTCTGCTTAGTGAAATTTAGCTTTTCCTTGAAGAATCATTGGAATTCTTTGTGATGCCTCTCTTAGCTCTAAGTTATGCCCTTCTTTGTGTCCCCATATACCTAGATCAAGAATCAAGTTTATTTTGATCAAGTGTTTGAAAAATCAGCATGATCCTTAAGCTAGCTTTAGAGATGGCCATTTGATTTAACCTCAGACTTTCAAAAGATATCCATCTTAAACTGATGCTCTTTGGTTTACCTTTGTTTTGGGAACTATGTCTCTCAGGTTAAGAGTTTCTGCAGAAACACTGATGCAGATGCCAAGGAAATCCCTTTAGAATCAATGGAAAACTTTTACTTTGCTCCGAGGCTAACATAATTATTGTCACTGACATATTGGTGGATGGAGTGTTCTAAATTTTCATAATTGATTCCCAAATGTTTTCAAGACTAAGGTTTTAATATTAATTTTGCTAAAAACAAATAACATCAGGTGGCCAATTAGATACTATAAAATATCTATCAGTGAACTCAAAATATGAGGACAAATTTCTAATTTATTTAAAATGTTAAAATGCAGAAACACCCATTTTCCTAAAATGTCAGCATTTTAATTGGTTACTCATTTTATCTAATTAATAATTTTCTTGGTTTCTCTCTAAATTGAAGACACTATGAAAGGCCATAACAAGACACAGTACCTATTTTGACTGCAAAAGTACCAGTATTATCAGCAGATACACAGGTAAGGCTATAAAGAATTCCATAAAATAATTCTAGGAGATAAAGTAAACTGATTTCTAATTCAGTTTAATTTATATAATAATGTATGTTTCAAGTTGGGGAAGAGAAAATGAGTTTTCACTCAGGACTACTCTGATCCAATATCTTCTCTATAAAATATGACTATTGAAAACTAATCCATAGTCCACATGACAAGTAACTTTAGTTGACTCACCATCAGGTATTGCTAAAATAATAATAAAATGCTGTCTTTGAATATTTTTACTAAGTTTTCATAAAATACTTTAATTCTGAAAGAGTTTTCAAAAACTATTATAGACCTACATTATAAAGGGCAAACATATTTTACTCATTTTACAGCCTTCTAGTGATAAAGCTCCAGAAAACCTCATGATGCTATGTGAACCAAAAGAAAGTATTAAGTTCAGAATAGACAAGGATAAGAAAGGGAAAAAGTTAAATGAAATGTTTTTAAAGTAATATACTTTGAAGAACTTTCAGGTTCTTCTCTAATATTATTTATTTGAAAAATTCAGAAACCAAAGATTTTATCAATTTTTGGAAAAGAAGAAATATGATTTTACCATTCCTTAAAACTTATCCTTCTTGTAATATTAACTAAACATAACTACAGTAAATTTATAGTAAATCTGGGTGATCAGTGAATTCCAATAAATATATAGTGCATTAGAAGGAAATGAGTTTGTAAAGATAATCATATAATAAACGTAGAACCTCCATGGGATTCACCAAAATGACATTAGTTGCTTAGAAGAGGTATAACAGAGTGTGTGTGCTGTGCTCAATCGCTTCAGTTGTGTCTGACTCTGCAACTCTATGGACTGTAGCCCGCCAGACTCCTCTATCCATGGGATTCTCCAGGCAGGAATGCTGGAGTGGGTTGCCATGCCCTCCTCCAGGGAATCTTCCAGATCCAGGGATTGAATCCCTGTCCCCTGCATTGCAGGTGAATTCTTTACCCACTGAGCCACCTGGGAAGCCCATAATAGAGTACAAGATGGGTATTTATATAAATACTTTGAATGGAGACTTGGTAACCTCATTCTCATGAATTAAACATGAATTTAGGAGTTAAACCTAAAGACAAGAAGTATTAGGATAAATGAATAATTAAGAATAACTTCTTGAGGGAGTATGCCATATCACCATAGCAGTAGGATCCAGAATGTGATGAAATAAATATAAAAATGATAACAAAATTAACCTATTAGTAAAACTTCTGAAATTTCTATATTCTTACTGTCTTAAAGGCTTAAAATGTCTTCCTTTAAATTATCCCTTGATAAAGGGATACTAAGCAAGAGAAACAATTTTTAAAGGCAACTATGATTCTGGGCAGTTTTAAAAATTAGACATTTTAAATGTCTAAATTAACTTATTTTCAAACACCACATCAATCCCATAGGACTGTATTTAAAACTTTTCTTTTCCTGGAGAAAAAACACCATAAAATTTTCCTATGTCTTCTAATTTTGGAAATGTCAAATTATATATATTAACCAGGAATTAGTACATCAGCATTAGATAATTCATGCATAAAAATGTTTTCTGCCCTGAGAATTTACACAGGATTTCTAGACTACCCCTCAGTACACAGTCTGTGATACTTTCATTCTCACAGACTTAATCTACCATGCATGTACTAGTAGTCAGGACACAGCACAGGATGATTAAAGATGAACTTCTTTCTTTTTGTATGTGGGGAAATTAGAGGAAAGAATGAGATACATTCTAATTTAGAATCTCATTTCTGTGCCATTTCTATTCCAGCTGAAAAGCCAGAAATGGCTAAGGAAAACGAATCTTTGACAACTGAGTTCATTCTCAAAGGACTTACAGATCATCTAGTGCTGAAGACCCTTCTGTTTCTGGTGTTTCTTACCATCTATCTGATCACTATGGTGGGCAATCTTGGTCTGGTGGCATTGATTTTTATGGAACGTCATCTTCACACTTCAATGTACATCTTCCTGGGTAACCTCGCTCTGATGGATTTCTGTTGCTCCAGTGCCATAACCCCCAAGATGCTACAGAATTTATCTTCTAAAGACAGAATGATCTCCCTTTATGAATGCATGGTACAATTTTATTTTCTCTGCCTTGCTGAAACTGCAGATTGCTTTCTCCTGGCAGCAATGGCCTATGACCGCTATGTGGCCATCTGCAAACCACTGCAGTACCACACTATGATGTCAAAGAAACTCTGCATTCAGATGACCACAGGGGCCTACATAGCTAGCAACCTGCATTCTATGATTCATGTAGGACTTCTATTGAGGTTAACTTTCTGTAGATCTAGTCAAATTGACCACTTTTTTTGTGACATTCTTCCACTATATAGACTTTCCTGTACTGACCCTTATATTAATGAACTAATGATATATATTTTTTCAATGCCCATTCAAATCATTACCATTGCCACTGTCTTGATTTCTTATGTTTACATTCTTTTCACTGTTTTCAAAATGAAATCCAGAGAAGGGAGAGGTAAAGCCTTATCTACTTGTGCATCCCACTTTCTATCTGTCTCAATATTCTACATTTGTCTTCTCATGTATATTCGACCATTTGAAGAAGGGGATAAAGATATACCAGTTGCAATTTTTTACACAATAGTAATTCCTTTATTAAACCCTTTTATTTATAGCCTGAGAAATAAGGAAGTGATAAATGTTCTGAAAAAAATTATGAGGACCTATAATATTCTTAAAGAAACTTAATCTTCTATGGAAAACTTAAATGATTATAGCTTAAGGGACACAGAAAATGAAAACTATATTCTTATGTAAAGTATTAATCTATAAATCATTAGACTATGTTGGTTTAAAGATATATGAATGAAATTCAAAACTGTCTGGCAGATCTTAATCCAAATTCCACAAATACCAGACTAAATGAGGAGGAAATTCAGTAATAACTTTTATTACCAACTCAGATTATTCTTTGAGAATTGTCTCAGGTCAGTGTTTTCAACTTAATAACTCAACAAAGAATCAAAATTAAATGCTTAGAAGAATTTGCCTTGATTTACCTTGTTTAGCTAATGGAAAACATTATATCTGATTCTTCGTAGACTGTTTGAAACACTTAAAATTTTCTGGCAGACTGAAATGATAATTTTATTCAGAAAACTGACCTGGTAGACACAAGTAGATGAGTTTGAGGGAGAGAGAGACTAGAAGCAAGCTAACTAATTGCATGTGTAAGCATGTGCTCAGTCGCTCATGATAGCTTATGGTGAACGGTGCCGCTGGATTTGGTCTCCAAATGAGAAGAGTTGACTCTGGGACTAAAGATAGTCTCAGTCACTCAGAGCTTTATGCAAAATTTATTAAAGTAAAAGGGATAAAGCATCCAGCAAGAGGCACAGGAAGGCGGCAGGAAAGTACCTGCCTCACTAGTTCAAGTGGGGCCTTATATACTTCTCAACCAGCTGCTGAGGATAGATAAAAAATATGTCAAGGCTATGAGAATTTTGCCCAGACTCTTGCCTGTAACTTACATCGTGGGCTGACATCAGCACAAGATTAGCCAGAAAGAACAGGTTAACTCAGAGCTCAAGACTGTGGAAGTTTTTACCCAGACCTTCTCCCATAACAAGCATCTGAAGCTCAAAAAAAGGGATGTCCTTGAACAAGTGATACTGTTGCCTAAGAGGCCTACTTGTTTCAGACAAAAGAAAGTGAAAAAGAAAGAACATTTACCTCCTCTTTTAAAGGCCCCTTTAAAGGGGCCTTAGGCTTGGACTCATCAACCTGCCTAAGTTAACTGTTTCACTCAAGTCGTATCCAACTCTCTGCAACCCCTTGGACTGTAGACGGTCAGGATCCTCTGTCCATGGAATTTTCCAGGTGAGAATATTGGAGTGGATTGCCATATCCTACTCCAGGGAATCTTCTTGATCCAAGGATCAAATCTGAGTCTCTTGCACCTCCCGCACTGGCAGGCAGATTTTTTACCACTGTACAACCTGGAAAGCCCCTAACTTTGCAATAATCTATATTCAAAGTAATGAAGTTTGATCTAGATGCAATTCCAAGAATGGGGAAAAAAGGAGTGAGGAGGAATAAACACACACTCACACAGTCACATATACGTTCTGTAGAATAATTAATAACAAATTATAACAAGTTGGCTACAGTAGATTCAGATCTACTTTAACCTGAAGTGCGATTAAGATCCATTGCCTTTTTGAAGGCATCAATCATATTATATATTATGGAACATAGAATAGCAACTTACATAATATATACTCAATAAGCATTCTAAAAAAATATTAATGAAGGCAGTTTTTATTTTTCTAATTTTTGAGTAATGTCAAAATATATTAATATTTTGTTTATTTTCTGGCCATTTTTACTTCTATGAATTTTCTGTTCACTTTCTTTTGTCTTACTATATTTTTCCTCATTTATTTGTACCAATGTTTATAGAGAAAAAATATTAAAATGTTGTGACTATTAGTGGCAAATAATTTCTCTGTGTGCTGATAGTATTTTCATACTTGTTTGTGTTATTTATAATTAATAAAATTATAAAATTGATATATTTATTAATTTTTCACAATCTCTTTATGCACTTTTGTTTAGAATTTCTTTTCTTAATCCAAATTCTACTATTAGCCAATATTTCTGTTTCTCCTTCTTTTCTACTTTTTTTCTCCTCTTCCTCCCCATTTTCCTCCTTTTTTTGTGTGTGATAGTTTGTATTTGACCTTTGATTCTTCCTGGAAACTATACAGTATATGGCATGAATTGAACATGTAACTTTACTTGGCTTTTTTATCCAAAATTAACCCACAACTTAATTCAACTCAAATAAACATCAAAGGAGGACTTCTTTGGGAAAGTGGCAAAATTAATTCTAAAAGTTTTGTAGAAAAATAATAATCAATAAGCAAACAGACTTAAAGCAATATATATTAAAATATATAATGAAGTACCAGTAACTTAAATAATTTGGTTGCAAATTAAGAATGAGTATATAGATAAATGAAAAAATGAGATTACCCAAAAGTAAATTCCCAAATGAAACAGGAAGAGCAAAACAAACCAATCAGAAAAAAAAGGGTTGTTTAATGAATAGTCTTCCATCTGTTTCTTCCATTTGTGTTAATCTTTATAAATTTCCTCTCATTCAGAGATATCCTATAAATCTACTTCATATTTTTTCCACATGAAGTTTTTATACATAGCACTTTTACTCAACTGGAATTCATTCTATAATGTGAAGTAAAAATTAAAATTTGATTTTATGGCTAAATGGCATTTATTAACTAACTCTTCTCTTACTAAATTTTTATGCCTCCTTTCTGTTTATATACTCACATACACATGCATACACAAAGAGGTCTATTTCTAGCTTATCTAGTCTGCACAATAAAAACAAGACAGTTCTAGGGGATCAATGTGGCAAACTAGGAGGGTGTGGACCTCATTTCCCACCATGGACACATCAAAATATATCTATATGTAGAGTAATTCTCACTGAAAACAAACTGGAGACTGACAGATTCTTGTACAACCAAGGCTGTAAGAGAGAACCACATGGAATTAGACAGGAAGGTAAGAGAAGTGAACAGATCAGGACTTGCACATTTTAGGGGGGACACAGAAGAAAAGAGGGATTACACAAGTGGCGATACTTTCTGGGGAGTGAGTGGTTGCAGCAACATATGGGATACTCTAGTCCAGGGTTGTAACACTGAGAAGTGGAGTCCCCTTACCTGGTTTGAAATGCAGTAGAACTACCAGGAAGGCTGTAAGAAAGCTAGACTGCTTGTGAAGAGCATGCATATACTTGCTTGCTCCCAAAGCAAGATAGAGGAAGCAGATTTCCCATGACTGCCCTGAGTTGAGCATTTGTTTCATCCCTGCTTGTTCTACTGCATAGCTCTGTGCTAGAGCAAAGGCTGCTGTGGCTGACAGGAAAACTCAGTTGTGAGAGATGGAGTAGCCTTGGATCTTGAACACATCTGAAAGAAGTGAGTGAAGTGAAAGTTGCTCAGTCATGTCAGACTCTTTGTGAAACCATGGAATATACAGTCCATGGAATTCTCCAGGCCACAATACTGGAGTGGGTAGCCTATCCCTTCTCCAAAGGATCTTCTCAACCCAGGAACAGAACCAGAGTCTCCTGCATTGCAGGCACATTCTTTACCAACTGAGCTATCAGAGAACCCCCTGAAAGAGGTGGGACATCAATTAATGGTGTTTAAGAAGGCAGTGCATCATAAGCATTCTGCAACTCTGAATAACCCCAGAACCACCATAGCTCTTACCCAACCCATGCAGAGTATCCACTCCAGCTCCTCTAGCTCCAGCACTGCTTCCCTCTGGGATGAGGGCACTGGTGCTGGGAGGAGGAGAACCCACACTTAGAAGGAACAGAGCTACCTCAGACTTGACACCTCTGGCTCCAACTTTCTCACCTCCAGCCCTGCCTGCTACCAAGGTGATAACTGTCAAGACATCCAGAGAAAATGCTAAGTCAGATGCAGATTTCCCACCAAAGCTGCTAGGCATAGGCAGACTGTACAAGCATGCTCCCACAAAAGGACACCACTTTAAGACTAAAGTAAGTAAATGGTTCACCTAATTTCACAGAAAGAGAGAAAGTTAAACAAAAATGAGGAGACAGGCAAATTTGTCCCAATTAAAATACTAGGACAAAATCCATGAAATAATAACTAATTAAACAGAAATAAATGATTTACCAGATAAGGGGTTCAAAGCATTAGTGATGATAATGCTAACTGAATTAGGGAAAAGAATATATGAATACAGTGAGAATTTTAAGAAGGAATTACAAAATATAAAAAAGAATCAGTCAGAACTACTAACAGTAGACTAAGTGCATTCACCATATACACAAATGATAACTATGTGAGGGGATGATATGTAAATTAGCTTGACTGGAGTAATAACTGTTCTATGTATATATCAAATCATGTTGTACATCTTAAATATATGCATTTATGTTGAGTGTATAGAAATATTATAAAAGAAATAACTACCTAATTTCAGAAATGAACTAGGTTCTTATTTACTTCAGGATTGACTGGTTTGATCTCCTTGCAGTCCAAGGGACTCTCAAGAGTCTTCTCCAACACCACAGTTCAAAAGCATCAATTCTTCAGTGCTCATCTTTCTTTATGGTCTAACTCTCATATATATAAATACTACTGGAAAAACCATAGGTTTGACTATATGGAACTTTGTCAGTAAGTGTGTCATAGCTTTGCTTCAAGGAACAATCATTTGGAGTTTCATGGCTGCAGTCACCACCTGCAGTGATTTTGGAGCCAAAAATAATAAACTCTGTCACCATTTCCATTGTTTCCTCATCTATTTGCAATGAAGAGATGAGATCAAATGTCATGATCTTTGTTTTTTGAATGATGAATTTTAAGCCAGCTTTTTCATTCTCCTCTTTCACTTGCATCAAGAGGCTCTTTAGTTCTTCTTCACTTTCTGCCATAAGAGTGGTGTCATCTGCGTATCTGAGGTTTCTGATATTTCTCCTGGCAATCTTGATTTCAGCTTGGGCTTTAATCCAGTCCAACATTTCACATGATGTACTCTGCATATAAGTTAACTAAGCCGGGTGACAATATATAGCTTGACATACTCTTTTCCCAATCTGGAACCAGTCTGTTTGTTCTATGTCCATTTCTAACTGTTCCTTCTTAACCTGGATAGAGGTTTCACAGGAGGCAGGTAGGGTGGCCTGATAGCACCACGTCTTTAAGAATGTTTCAGTTTGTTGTGATTCATACAACACAAGAGAAGACTCTACACATAGACATCACCAGATGGTCAACACTGAAATCATATTGATTATATTTTTTGCAGCCAAAGATGGAGAAGCTGTATAGAGTCAGCAAAAACAAGATGGGGAGCTGACTGTGGCTTAGATCATGAACTCCTTATTGCCAAATTCAGACTTAAATTGAAGAAAGTAGGGAAAACCACTAGAACATTCAGGTATGATCTAAATCAAATCCCTTATGATTATACAGTGGAAGTGAGAAGTAGATTTAAGGGACTAGATCTGATAGATAGAGTGCCTGATGAACTATGGATGGAGGTTTGTGACACTGTACAGGAGACAGTGATCAAGACCATCCCATGGAAAAGAAATACAAAAAAGAAAAATGGCTGTCTGGGGAGGCCTTACAGATAGCTGTGAAAAGAAGAGAAGTGAAAAGCAAAGGAGAAAAGGAAAGATATAAGCATCTGAATGCAGAGTTCCAAAGAATAGCAAGCAGAGATAAGAAAGCCTTCCTGAGTGATCAATGCAAAGAAATAGAGGAAAAGAACAGAATGGGAAAGACTAGAGATCTCTTCAAGAAAATTAGAGATACCAAGGGAACATTTCACGCAAAGATGGGCACAAAAAAGGACAGAAATGATATCGATCTAATAGAAGCAGAAAATATTAAGAAGAGGTGGTAAAAATACACAGAAGAAATATACAAAAAGTATCTTAATGATCCAAATAACCATGATGATGTGATCACTCACCTAGAGCCAGACATCCTGGAATGTGAAGTCAAGTGGGCCTTAGAAAGCATCACTACCAAAAAAGCTAGTGGAGGTGAAGGAATTCCAGTTGAGCTCTTTCAAATCCTGAAAGATGACGTTGTGAAAGTGAGGCACTCAATATGCCAGCAAATTTGGAAAACTCAGCAGTGGCCACAGGACTGGAAAAGGGCAGTTTTCATTCCAGTCCCAAAGAAAGGCAATGACAAAGAATGCTCAAACTACCGCACAATTACACTCATCTCACACGCTAGTAGAGTAATGCTCAAAATTCTCCCAGCCAGGCTTCAGCAATACGTGAACTATGAACTTCCAGATGTTCAACTTGGTTTCAGAAAAGGCAGAGGAACCAGAGATCAAGTTGCCGACATCCACTGGATCATCAGAAAAGCAAGAGACTATCAGAAAAACATCTATTTCTGCTTTATTGACTATGCAAAGCCTTTGACTGTGTGGATCACAATAAACTGTGGAAAATTCTGAAAGAGATGGGAATACCAGACCACCTGACCTGCCTCTTGAGAAACCTATATGCAGGTCAGGAACCAACAGTTAGAACTGGACATGGAACAACAGACTGGTTCCAAACAGGAAAAGGAGTGTGTCAAGTCTGTATATTGTCACCCTGCTTATTTAAATTATATGCAGAGTGCTGGGGTCCAGCCCCGGTGGATCCAGGGAATTCGAAGCAGGGACAGTGTTGGCGAGGAAAGACTTATTTATTTATTAATATAAGATTAGATTAGGGAGAAATAGTGTAGTAGGAAAATTTAGTGGAGAAAAGAAGGCTGAATAACTTGGCTTATGGGGAAAACCAATAAAATCCCAGACAAGGAATTTGCACCATCTACGTTAGGCCGCCGGCGCCCGTTTGAATATCGGAGAGTGCCCCGCCTTGGGCTCTCTCTCTTATGGATCTTAAAAGCCGGGACAAGTAAGTAGACATAGTGAGCCTCCATGTTCCAAGGGATCAGCCTGAAAAGGAGTAAAGAGGAGATATGGGAGAAACCAGTCCTTCCAATGACTTGCCCCGCCTCTATTGTCTAGAAAGGCCTTTTATACCTTGTTGATTGTACCTAGAGATCAATGGGTAATACAAAATTATGTAGCGTTAGCAGCCCAGACTCTTTCTGTATATATTTTGTATACAAAAGGTCTCAGGTGATTTACATTATCTTCTGGCCAAGAGGCTTGCTAACACTTTTTGGCTTTCTTCCTTAATGAATGTTAATTTTGTTTCCCCTAAAGTGTTTTTCTTTATCTGCATCTCCTTAAAGCATTAAAGTTACATCTCTATAGAACAAACATGCAGTAGGTTATAACAAAAAAGGTACTTAACTCAAAGATCTAATGTTGCTACTTGTTTTTTCTATATACCAACTATATCAACAAGTAAAAGATATGAAAATTTGGCAGCAAGTATTGGCTCAACAAATGAAACCTTTAATCAGTCCTATTCTAATGATTTTGACTCCTCAGAAGCCCCTACATTTCTAGGATGTTTTAAGCTTCCTGTGCCTCCTGCAGTCAGGAGGCCTCAAACAATCACATGCGCAGCTGTAGGCAGGCTAAAAAGCCATCAGAGGGGTTTTTGGATTGAAACACCCTTTCAAATGCAGAAGACTACAGCCTTGAGATGACTTTTTCCAGGCTGGCATATTCTTATTTTGGGGGGTACATGCTCAGGAAATACCAGGGGGAAAACCTGAGATCTGACTTGACCTTGCACATCAGATCTCTGCCACATGACCTTGTCACGGGTGGGATTCCTCACGCTGGCTCCCGGCAGCAGAGTACATCATGAGAAACGCTGGACTGGAAGAAACACAAGCTGGAATCAAGATTGCCGGGAGAAATATCAATAACCTCAGATATGCAGGTGACACCACCCTTATGGCAGAAAGTGAGGAGGAACTCAAAAGCCTCTTGATGAAAATGAAAGAGGAGAGTGAAAAAGTTGGCTTAAAGCTCAACATTCAGAAAACGAAGATCATGCCATCTGGTCCCATCACTTCATGGGAAATAGATGGGGAAACAGTGGAAACTATGTCACACTTTATTTTTTTGGGCTCCAAAATCACTGCAGATGGTGACTGCAGCCATGAAATTAAAAGACGCTTTCTCCTTGGGAGGAAAGTTATGACCAAGCTAGACAGCATATTAAAACGCAGAGACGTTACTTTGCCAACAAAGGTCCGTCTAGTCAAGGCCATGGTTTTTCCAGTGGTCATGTTTGGATGTGAGAGTTGGCCTGTGAAGAAAGCTTAGCACCAAAGAATTGATGCTCTTGAACTGTGGTGTTGGAGAAGACTCTTGAGAGTCCCTTGGACTGCAAGGAGATCTAAAGCAGATCAGTCCTGGGTATTCATTGGAAGGACTGATGCTAAAGCTGAAACTCCAACACTTTGGCCACCCCATGCAAAGAGTTGACTCATTGGAAAAGATCCTGATGCTGGGAGGGATTGGGGGCAGGAGGAGAAGAGGACGACAGAGGATGAGATGGCTGGATGGCATCACCGACTCGATGGACATGAGTTTAAATGAACTCCAGGAGTTGGTAATGGACAAGAAGGCCTGGCATGCTGTGATTCATGGAGTTGCAAAGAGTTTGACACGACTGAGCGACTGAACTGAACTGATACAGCCAAAGGCTTTAGCATAGTCAATGAAGCAGAAGTAGATGTTTTTCTGGAATTCTCTTGCTTTTTCTATGATCCAACAGATGTTTTCAATTTGATATCTGGTTCCTCTGCCTTTTCTAAATCCAGCTTGAACATCTGAAGTTCTCAGCTCACTCATTGTTGAATCCCAGCTTACTTTGCTAGCCATGAGATGAGCGCAATTGTGTGGTAGTCTGAACATTCTTTGGCATTGCCTTTCTTTGGGATTGGAATTGAAACTTATCTTTTCCAGTCCTATGGCCACTGTTGAGTTTTCCAAGTTTGCTGGAATATTGAGTGCAGCTCTTTCACAGTGTCATCTTTCAGGATTTGAAATAGCTCCACTGGAATTCCATCACCTCCACTAGCTTTGTTCGCAGTGATGCTTCCTAAGGCCCACGTGACTTCACATTCCAGGGTGTCTGGCTCTAGGCAAGTGATGACACCATCGTGGTTATTTGGGTCATTAAGGTCTTTTTTGTATATTTCTTCTGTGTATTCTTGCCATCTCTTCTTAATATCTTCTGCTTCTTTTAGGTCGATGCCATTTCTGTCCTTTTTTGTGCCCATCTTTGCATGAAATGTTCCCTTGGTATCTCTAATTTTCTTGAAGAGGTCTCTTATCTTTCCCATTCTATTGTTTTCCTCTATTTCCTTTCATTGATTGCTGGGGAAGGCTTTCTTATCTCCTTTAGCGCTATTCTTTGGAACTCTGCATTCAGATGAACTAGTATGTATAAAATAAAAATGCAGAAGGATGTATTGTACAACACGAGAAGTAGCCATTATTTTATAATAACTTTAAATGTAGTGAATGATGCTAAAGCTGAAACTCCAGTACTTTGGCCACCTCATGCGAAGTGTTGACTCATTGGAAAAGACTCTGATGCTGGGGCAGATTGGGGGCAGGAGAAGAAGGGGACGACAGAGGATGAGATGGCTGGATGGCATCACTGACTCAATGGACGTGAGTCTGAATGAACTCCGGGAGTTGGTGGCGTGCTGTGATTCATGGGGTTGCAAAGAGTCGGAAACGACTGAGTGACTGAACTGAACTGAACCTATAAAAATAGTGAATCACTATGTTGTACACATGACCTGAATGTAATATCATAAATCAACTGTATTTCAATAAAAGAAAAAACAAATGATAGCTTATGGTTTATATTCTGATAGGTTGGACAGATATTTTTTAAATGATTATAGTAAACAGTGTTATGATTGGGGAAGACTTTTTACGCTTACCTGAAGTCAACATGTTAGGATTCAACAAGGTTCAACAGGGAAGCCTGGACTGCTGCAGTCCATGGCGTCATTCAGAGTCAGACATGACTGAAGCAACTTAGCAGCAGTAGCAGCAGCAATGATTAGTAATGTTGATCAACTTTTCATGTTCCTGTTGAACGTTTAAATGTTTCTGGAAAATTTTATTTTGAGTTACTATGCACATTTAAGAAAAAATCCAATTGTTTATAATTTTATTATTGGGTTGTATTAATTTCTTAATACACTTTAAATGTAAGCCCTTACTTTTTTACTGATAAGTTTGAATAACTTTTTTCTGTATATTCTTCTTAAAATTAAAAAGCTCAGTTTGCAGAAGAGGTTGCTAAGGATAATTGCTAGGATCATCGAAGAAGTCATTAAGGGCCATTGACAGGACACTGAAAACAATTTCACTCATCTCAGGTCTCTGGAGTGGAGGTAGGACTGGAATCAACAGTGGTTTTCCATGTAACAACATACAGCTGTCTTTAGAAGTATGTCACAGTAAAACTCAAAATGCCTATAATTTAATAAGGGAATTCTCTATACACATATTTTCAAAAAGCAATGTAAATTACACATAAGGCATTCTAAAACATGTTGTGTATATAAGACATACATAAGAGTAGAGATAACGGAGAGTATTTTGGCCTGGGACATTTAGTTAAATCTTTATGAGGTAACATTTTATATAAATTTGCTTTACAGAGAGGAAACAAAGATTCAGATATATGGGTAAAAATCAACAGGAATATGGCACGGACAGAGTCAGTGTTAATGGAAACGTATGACACTGGGGAAAGGAATGAAAAAAATGAATGATAATCAATGGATAATTAATCCCTTAGCTTTTCAAAATTACTTTCTTTAAAACTGAATAGTCCCCTCTTTAATCCTTAGTGATCTTCATGTAATTTCTAACATATAAATTTAACATATTTATTGTATGCTATTTTTAAATATTCACTCCTCTGAGAAAACATATGAAAACCTTTGCGCAAGAAAAAATATCTTTCTGACCTACTTCAGTCTGTATAACAGGCTCTAGTACCATGTGTAAAACAGATAGCTGGTAAAAAGTTGCTATATAATACAGGGAGCCTAGCCTGGCACTCTGTGATGACCTAAAAGGGTGCACTGCAGGGAGAGGAGGGAGGCTCAAGTGGGAGGTGATATAGTTATAATTACGGCTGATTTGCACTGTTGTAGGGCAGAAACACAGAGAAGGCAATGACACCCCACTCCAGTACTCTCGCCTGGAGAATCCCATGGATAGAGGAGTCTGGTAGGCTGTGGTCCAAGGGGTCGCTAAGAGTCGGACATGGCTGAGCGACTTCACTTTCACTTTTCACTTTCATGCACTGGAGAAGAAAATGGCAACCCACTTCAGTGTTCTTGCCTGGGGAATCCCAGGGATGGGGGAGCCTGGTGGGCTGCCGTCTATGGGGTCGCACAGAGTTGGACATGACTAAGTGACTTAGCAGCAGGGCACAAACAAATGCAACATTGTAAAGCAATTTTCCTCCAATTAAAAAAATTACAAAGCTAAAACAAAAGAAAAAGATCTATATATAGGAAAATGAGTTTTGATTTATTTTTAATCTTTAATTTAAAAAGTGACAATGCACTTATTTGGGAACACTGTGCCAAATATGGGTACCCTAGATTTGTACAATAGCAAAAATTAATAAAGAAAAATCTTTTCCACAGTAACAATCCTCCCTAAAATTATAAAAATAGTCTCATGAATCTTGAGTTTAAGAGCTGAGGTCATAAAAGATGATATATTAGTGAAACAAATGTCCCCCAGAAGTCTATGCGCCTGTATCACAGAGACAGTGTGAGAAGCTTGAATAAAAAGCTCCTCTCATCATTGTAAAAAATATATATATATATGTTGGGAAAATTATACACACTCTAAATTAGAATCTTATATTTCCATCATTTCTATCTCAACAGACAACGTAGAGATGACTGAGGATAACCTCTCTTTGACAATTGAATTTATCCTCACAGGATTTACAGATCACCCACAGCTGAAGACCCCTCTTTTTCTGGTGTTCTTTACCATCTATATGATCATCATGGTGGGAAATCTTGGCCTGGTGGCATTGATAGTTACAGAGCATCATCTTCACACACCAGTGTACATCTTCCTGGGGAATCTCGCTCTGATGGACCCCTGTTGTTCCTGTGCTATTACCCCCAAATATGCTAGAGAACTTCTTTTCCAAAGACAGAATGATTTCCCTCTATGAATGCATAGTACAATTTTATTTTTTTCTGCTTTGCTGAAACTGCAGATTGCTTTCTCTTGGCAGCAATGGCCTATGATCACCATGTGGCCATCTGCAAACCACTGCAGTACCATACTATGATGTCAAAGAAACTCTGCATTCAGATGACCACAGGGGCCTACATAGCTGGAAACATTCATCCCACAATTCATGTAGGGTTTCTGTTTAGATTAACTTTCTGCAGGTCTCATCAAATCAATCACTTTTTGTGTGATGTCCTTCCATTATACAGACACTCTTCTGTGGATCCTTATATCAATGAATTGATGATATTCATCTTTGCAGGGTAGTTTTAGTCTTTACTATTACCACAGTAATAATCTCTTACCTTTTTATTCTTTTCACAGTTTTCAAGATGAAGTCCAAAGAGGGAAAAGGCAAAGCCTTATCTACGTGTGCATCCTACTTTCTCTCTGTCTCAATATTCTATGGTTCTCTTCTCTTCATGTACACTAGACCAAGTTCAGTTAATGAAGAAGAAAAAGACATACCTGTTGCTATTTTTTATATTCTACTTATTCCTTTATTAAAACCTTTTATTTATAGTCTAAGAAATAAGGAAGTAATAAAAGTCATGAAAAAAATTATGAAGATTTCATAACATTCTGAAACAAATATCATGCCCTATAGCCAATTGATTTTGAGTATATATATATTTTTCAAAATCGAGGATTATTGAATGGAAAAGTGAAAATGGCCACTATTTAATATACAAAATTACTAAAACACAAGTGGTTTATAAATCAAATAGCTTCCAAAAGGAGAGACAGAGATGTAGAGAACAAATAAATAGATGCCAAGGGGGACGGGGGAGGGGTGAATTGGGAGACTGGGACTGACATATATACTCTACTGGCACTATGTATAAAACAGATAACTAATGAGAACCTACTGTATAGCAGCACAGGGAACTCTACTCAATGCTCTGTGGTGACCTAAATGGGAAGGAAATTCAAAAAAGAGGAGATACATGCTAAAACATAGCTGACTCACTTTGCTATACAGCAGAAACTAACACAACATTGTGAAGCAACTATACTCCAATAAAAATTAATTTAAAAAAGAATGAAGTAATGCCATTTGCAGCAACACGTATGGACCTGGAGATTATCATACTAAGTGAAGTAAGCCTGATAGAGAAAGACAAATATCATATGATATAGATTATATGTGGAATCTAAAATGAACATATTTACAAAACAGAAATAGACCCACAGACTAAGAAAGCAAACTTCTGGTTACCAAAGGGTGAGGGAGTGGGATAAACTGAGAGTTTGGGACTGATTTATACAAACTACTATATTTATAATAGTTAACCCAACACAGATCTACTGTACTGCACAGGGAACTCTGCTCAATATTATATAATAGCCTAAATGGGAAAAGAATTTGAAAAAGAATATATATATATACCTATATATATTTGTATAACTGAATCACTTTGCTATACACCTAAAAATAAAATATTTTAAATCAACTATATTCCAATACAAAATAAACATTTTAAATAAACAAGTCATCTAAATCCCATTCCAAAAATGTTCTTAAGGTGAAGATAACCAATTTTGGAAATTTATATAAACTTTATTTTATACAAGGTTTGAGTACAAGGTTATTTGTCTATTTACTGTCAAATCTGAGCGAGAGAATACCAACAGATGTATATGAATTATCTCCATAACTAGATTATGCTGATTCTACTCAAAATGAATTCCCTCCCAAAATGAATTTCTTCCCACTTTAGAGTAAAAAAGGTTCAGAGTAGCATTCTTACCACCAAGTGGCTGACTGATCTTGAGTGATGTTGCCACACTGGGGGCCAGAGTGGTCTTTTTCTGGGCAAGTTGAACTTCTGGAAGTAACAGTTGCTAAATTAGCCTACAAAAACTGGAACCTCTGCTATTAGGCAACTATATATGCCTCCATCCCAGCCATATAGCCATTGTTCATGTGTCCATAATCCAGCACTGGGGTGGTGGATGAACAAAGCTTTATGACCTCAACTGGCTGAGTCATTCTAATTTGGTTCTTTAGTAGCTCTTGCATAGTAGATGTTGTGTGGAGGACATTTACATACAGTATGAGGTGCTCTGTACACCGTATCCATTCTGTGAGATCCATTCATATGCCTCTTCTTCCTGGTCTCTGACCTTCTCATCTCTCTCCCCCCAGGACACTGACCAATATTCAAATCATTCAACTCTACCCTGAATCTATATAGTTTTAACTTGGGCCACTTCTCTTTCTATACAGTAGAAATGGATAATCATTCCAGTACTCTAAAGGAGGAGTTCCCCTTATCAATGCCTTTCAAGATCACTCTGGCTGGGGCTATAGCTCAGTGGCAAATGGCTTGTATCAACAGACCAAGCTTACTGTCCAAAAACTAACTTGGCTGTTTGAAGCAAGATGTGTGAGTTCAGGGAAAGAGGTCATTGCAATGGTAGTAGATAACAAGGCAGTCTGGGTCACCTACTTGTGTGGCTTATGTTATTCTCTGACCCTGCTCATAATAAATCCTTAAATGGTCCATCTTTGTTTTCTAATGAATTGTTCCTGGGCTCACTCAGCCTCATACTTATTAGTCTGATAAATTCCAGTTCATGAGTTAGCTCTGGCTTTTTGGTCACCTGATGTTCCAAAGTCAGGAGCTCTTTCTCTAGAAGGGTTCACAGCACACCAGGGAGTTATTTTTTTAAATAGTTTATTATTCTCTGCTGCAGAAAATAAGGCCTTGCCCCAACATCATAAGCAACTCTCCTACTGGAATTTTCCATTAACTTTCCACTAACTCTATATACTCTTCCCACCTCAGATATCTCCAGCACCACTGGTCTGATGAGTCACTGGACTCAAACATCAGGGCTCTTCACCCCCAGCTTGAGCCTGCTGAAGAGCCCATTCCTGTGTTGGGACCCACCAAAACTTGCTGCCTTCTCTATTTGGGCAGATGTGTCTTTGTACAGGATCTTTTCCTCTATGTCAGCCATTTTTAAATGTTTGGAAATAGATTCAAACAAGTATGTGAATTTCCATATCACAGCCCTAAGATTTTAATTATATACCATACATCATTACACCTTTTTCTGAATATAAGATTATTAATTTTTTAATTGATAATAGTGTTAGTGGGAGTAACATTGTTTGTAAATCAACACACAAAATAAAACTTTTAATAGCATTTCTTACTTTTAATAGCAATACTTTTAGCAATACTTAATAGCAATACTTTTAATAGCAAATTTTAATAGCAATTCTTACTCCATTTTCATATTTTATACTACACATAATATTTTAGCATAGTGGTACTTCTACTAAGTCATAGATAAAATGTACATATTCAGAATATACTCCCCAAGATTTTAGTAATATGAATATACACCAAAAATGGCTTGGAACTCTCCACTAGTGAAGGCACCATAAGATGGAACAAAGTGTAGTTACATAATTAGACGTGACAATCTAGAGCAAAATCTAGTATTAAAGAGGAAGGTCAAGTATAAAACTAAGGGAAACACAAGCATCATTAAACACAAACAGAGAAAAACAAAAAGACAGAAATGAAACAGTCAGGAAGATAGAAACAGTGAGTACCATCACAGAACCAGAGGTGAAGATTTTAAAAAATACCAAACATCACAGTTTGGTTAGAAAGATAATTACATGTTCTTTGGAGCTGACATTTAGAGTTGGTTGTGACCTTATTGAGAGAGAGAGTTTGGTGAATTGGCAGGGACAGAAAAGAATGGGAAGGAACCAATCAGAACAATTTATAATCTATTTTCCCATTCCATTTATACCACCTGTATCTCCTATATCCCTTGGACTATAAGGAGGTCCAACCAGTCCATCCTAAAGGAAATCAGTCTTGAATACTCACTGGAAGGACTGATGCTGAGGCTGAAACTCCAATACTGATGTGAAAAACCAACTCATTGGAAAAGGCCCTGTTGCTGGGAAAGATGAAGGCAAGAGGAGAAGGGGATGACAGAGGATGAGATGGTTGGATGGCACTACCTACGCGATGGACGTAAGTTTGAGTAGGCTCTGGGAGTTGGTAATGGATAGGGAAGCCTGGCGTGCTGCAGTCCATGGGGTCACAGAGTCAGACATGACTGAGCGATTGAACTGAACTGAATCTCCAATATCATGTATGAGTAAGCCTCAGCCACCCTAGTTTACTATTTATATATATTATATATATTATTTATATCATTATAATATATATACTATTTATATATATTTTAATTAGGTCTTGCTCTTTCAAGCTCCCAGGATTTTTACATATGCTCCCATTAGTCTTCGTATTTTCCTCACGTGCATCATTTATTATAACTCTACTTATCCTGCAAAGTTAATCTGAAATGGCACTTCCAATGAGGAATCTTTGTTTTTTCCTCTGAGTCTCCATCCACTTCATTCACCATGTTTATATGTGACCTATTTACACTTTTTAATATCAGAGCCTGAATTGCCTTCTAGTTAGCAATGCAAGTATCTTTCTCTCACTAGATTATGAGCTTCTTGTGGAGCCATTTCTAAAACCTAAATATTTCTCATTCTGTGCTCATTCTACCTACCATCTTTTCCAGCACCCTGTATATTAGAAGTACTTGATTGAAGTTAAACAGAACTGAAATTTTAAATATCAGTGAAGCCTATATTGAGAATCTAACTCAGTGTGTTGTCAGAAGCACAGAATAGGTAAGACATGATAGGTACTTTATGGATATTAAGCCAATACTTTTATAATCAACATATAAGAAGTCACATGTAACCAAGTGGCAAATGCAGTGAGATAGCAGGCAGTTCCTAAGCAGAACAGGAAAAGGAACATCAATATAATTGAAAGGAATGTCCTCATGGAGATCTGACTTAAGATCAAGAATGAGTATATTGAGCTGAAAAGAGAGGCTGAACAAGGTGTTTTAGCTGAAGTAAACTTTAAGTGTAAATTAATCAAGCAGGCGCGCACAAGCCCAGTGAAGGGATAAACACAACCAAGTGTCATGTCCTGAGGTCAGAAGAAGAAATCAGGATCATAAGTAAGATACTGAAAGACTGTGGACCATTTAGAATACTAAGTTATTTTTAAAAATGGATTGTTTGAAACTAATGAAAGATCATGTCAAATTCTTGAGCAGGAAAATATTTCTTTCATCTAACAGGTATTTGTTGACCATTACAATCTGCCACATACTATCAAGGCATTATAAATACGGAAATGAACATAACAGAGGAAAAAAACCTTTTCCATTTAGCTCCACATGCTAATGGTGAGGGAGATATTGATAATGCACCAACAAACAAATATGTAGTATACTGAAGAGTGATTAGTGGAATGTAGTGGGAAAAAACAGGGTAAGAAGGATAAAGGCAGCTGGGGAAAACTGAAAAGTAAGGAGAACCATGTAGGTAATTCATGTTGTTGCTGTTGTTGTTCTTTAGTCACTGCTTTAGTTGATAAGTTGTGTCCGACTCTTTGGCGACCCCATGGACTATAATCCCTCTGTCCATGCAATTTCCCAGGCAAAAATACTGGAGTGAGTTGCCATTTCCTTTTCCACGGGATCTTTCTGACCTAGGGATTGAACTTGCATCTCTTTCTTCCATTGCAGGTGGATTCTTTACTGCTGAGCCACGAGGGAAGCCCTAGGTAATTCATATGTGAAACCTAATAATAATATCAGAGTCTCCAATGATATTTTACAAAACATCAGGACACATCAACTCACAGATGACCCATGATAAAACTACCACATCTTCTAGTCTCTTCTCAAAATTCTAATCACCTTTCATAAACCATATTAATTCCTCCAATAAAAAAAGGTCAAGCCAACACGAGACTCTTTCTTGTTCATATTGCATTTAAGCAGAATAATAAACAGAATCTTAAAATGAGGTCAGTTATATATTAATCAATGGGTAATGATCAAATAACCTTAGTGACCTTAATGAAAGTAAACTGTTTTAACCTCATTATTTCACAGGTCATCCTGATGTGTGTTGGTGACTGAATCTCCATATGGAAATATACTGGTGTCACTGTGGGGAAATCCCTTAGGATTTGATGGAAAATTTTACTTTGTAATGTAAGGAACATAATTATTGACTCTGGCCTATTTGTATTTGCCCATATTTCATTCTTTTAATCCCAAAAGTTTTAAGAGACTAACGTTTATATTCTGAAATTCTATGACATCCAACATCACAAAGCAAACATGAAACGCTGCAAAACTTTCTGCTGTGAAATCTAGGTAAGAGAAGTACTCTAATTTATTTTTAATATTAGTATCCCTTAATATTTATTTATCTAAAGTATTTTGTTGTTTAGATTTCAATTACTCAGTTATCTTTTTACCTCTTCCCCAAACTGAAGGCTATGGAAAAACTAGAATGATATTCAAACTGTAAAGTACCCTGACCTTTCTTGTCAGTTAGAATTTTAAAAAATACACAGGTAAAGACAGAAAGTAATCATTAAATAATTTAGACATTTGCTCTGAATGCTTTCCTAGCTTAGCCCAATAATCCAACAGCTAATATTTAATATTTTACAACAAACATTTTTCAGCTGAGTTCTTTATTTTAATACTTGATTATGGAAAAAATAAACTCATTTTCAAAAAATATAGAATTCATATGATTAGATATCAGTCAATATTTCTAGTGGATCACTAAATAGTGGTAGAATATAGCCATCTAAAGGAAATAAAAATTTGTTCTCAAAAACTATATTAAGGCTTAAAGAAATTTTTCTAAATGTTAGAAAACTAAAGCATAGAGTTTATTTTATTAACTTTGAATCTATTGTGATACGCTTCAGAAAATCTTACATGAATTTTTAGAAGCAAAAAAAAAAATAGTAGATGAGTCAACTCAGATAAAAGATACCTAAAAGTTCTTATTTTATATATATATAATTGAAATATATTTGACATACATTGTGTAAGTTTAGTGCTTATAACACGTTGATTTGAAAAACTAGTAATTGATTGCACTTGCAGAATGTTAGCGCTCTGTATCGTCATATAATTTTCATTTTTGTGGCAGAAATAATTGAGATCTAGTCTCAGCAGTTTAGATGACTATAGTAAAATATTGTTTACATTCACTGTAATGTGTACTAGATCTTATCTGTTAATTTCAGATAAGATCTTATTTATCTGTTAATTTCAAGTTTGTACCAATAAAGAATACCTTTCCTGTTTCCTCATCTCCCAGAATCCCTGGTAACCACTATTTTACTCTGTTTTCATGTTTGTTTTTTTTTCAATGCACATTTAAGCTATATCTTACAGTTTTTGTCTTTCTCTGACTTATATAACTTGGCATAATGTCCCCAAGGTCAATCCACGATGCTGTAAAATGGAAGGATATCCTTCTTTCTCATGTCTGAATGTCCTTTCACTTCTATCCATTCATCCTTAAGATAGATACACAGATGTTTCTGTATTTTAGCTACTGTAACTAATGCTGCTATAAATACAAGACTGCATATATCCCTTTCATAATTTGCTTTCATTTTCTTCGCGTATATATACAGAAGCGCAATTGTGGGATTACATAGCAGTTCTATTTTAAATTATTTGAGGAAACTCCATGCTGGCATCCACAGTAGCTGAACCAATTTACATTTCCACCAACAGACTTCTTGCCACATTCTCTGTTCTCCACAGTCAAGGCAACAGTTGTTATCTCTCATCTTCTTGATGATAGGCATATCTCATGGCTTTTGATTTGCATTTCTCTAATGATTAGTGATGTCGACCATCTTTTCATGTGTTTGTTGATCATTTGGATGTCTTTTGTAAAATTATCTTGGTAGTGCTCAGCACATTTTTTAATCTGAATGTCTATACTTTAATTATTGAGCTGTATGAGTTTTCACATATTTTAGATATTAATCTTAATTTTTAAATGATGAGTTTTAAAGAATTCTCCTCGTAGAATCTTCTCAACCTGCAGCAGAGTTTACTAAGGATCACTGTAAGGACCACCAAAGAAGTTATTAAGTATCAGTGGTAGGATCCTGGAAACAAGTTCACCCATCCCAGGTCATTGGGAGGGAAGTAGGACTAGAATCAATATTGTTCTTTCTCCTTTTGCACTGTACAGCTGCTATAAGAAGTATAAGTTACAGCTAACCTCAAAATGTCTACTATACAATAAGTAAATTGTACACACTTATGAAAAACACAATGTCAATTAGATATGTTATCAAAGATTGTGTTGGGTATACAAGACATGATGGAGAGTCCAGAAAGTGACAATTAGTGTGATCAGGGGTATCTGGTTAACTTTATTAAATAATAGTATATACAAACCATGCTTTAGATGAAGTAGAAAAGGATGCAGGTATCTTAGAAATAGGAATAATGACATGGACAGTCAGTGTTTATGAAAATGGACATGACACTGGGGAAAGAGATAAAGAGGTGATAATCAATTCTTATTTTAATCCTTAGCTTTCTGAGTTTACTTTCTTTAAAACTGAACAGTACTCTCAATAATCCTTAGTAATCTTCAAACAAATTCTTAAGACATAAATTAACATATCTATTCCATGCTATTTTCAAATGTTTATTCCACTGGGTGAGTTTATGAAAATTTAATTTTTAAAAGTTTCTATATATACAAAAAGTAATTTTAAATTCATTTTTAAAAACTTTAATATAAAAACTGAAACAAATTTTATGGGCAAAATGAAGCAAAGATGAGTACCCAGTCTGTACACCATATTTCCATAAATTCGTAAAGACAAACCTTTCCCACTATTAGCATCTCCCCTGTGATTAACAAATAGTCATGTGAATTTTGAGTTTCAGAGTTGAGGTCATAGACACTGACATGTTATGGAGATGAACATTCCCTAGAAGTTTGTGTCCTTGTATCACAAGACAGCAAGAGAAGCTTTCTCCTTATAAATACATACATATATATATATATATATAAAGGAAAGTTATACACATTCTAAATTGGAATCTTATCTCTCCATAATTCCTATCTCAACAGACAATTCAGAGATGACAGAGGATAACCTCTCCTTGACAACTGAATTTATCCTCATAGGATTTACAGTTCATCCAGAGCTGAAGACCCTTCTGTTTCTGGTGTTCTTTACCATCTATCTGATCACCATGGTGGGAAATCTTGGCCTGGTGGCATTGATAGTTACAGAGCATCGTCTTCACACACCAATGTACATCTTCTTGGGGAATCTCGCTCTGATGGATTCCTGTTGTTCTTGTGCCATTACCCCCAAGATGCTACAGAACTTCTTTTCAAAAGACAGAATGATTTCCCTCTATGAATGTATGGCACAATTTTATTTTCTCTGCTTTGCTGAAACTGCAGACTGCTTTCTCTTGGCAGCAATGGCCTATGATCGCTATGTGGCCATCTGCAAACCACTGCAGTACCACACTATGATGTCAAAGAAACTCTGCATTCAGATGACCACAGGGGCCTACATAGCTGGAAACCTGCATTCCATGATTCACATTGGATTTTTGTTTAGGTTAACTTTCTGTAGATCTCATCAAATCAATCACTTTTTTTGTGATGTTCTTCCATTATATAGACTCTCCTGTGCTGACCCTTATATCAATGAATTGATGATATTTATCTTTTCAGGGTCAGTTCAAGTATTCTCTATTATCATTGTAATAATCTCTTATCTTTTCATCCTTTTCACGATTTTTAAAATGAAATCCAGAAAAGGAAAAGGCAAAGCCTTATCTACTTGTGCATCCCACTTTGTCTCTGTCTCAATATTCTATGGTTCTCTTCTCTTCATGTATATTAGACCAAATTCAGTTAATGACAAAGATAAAGATATACCTCTTGCTATTTTTTATACACTAGTTATTCCTTTGTTAAATCCTTTCATTTATAGTCTAAGAAATAAGGAAGTAATAAATGTTATGAAAAAAATTATGAAGAAAACATAACATTCTAAAATATCATTCCATATGGACAATTGATTTTAATTTGATAAAACTTTATTTTCAAAATCAAGCAATATTGAGAAAGTGGAAAATAGCCTTTATATAAAATACTGAATTACTAAAACATTATGGTATATGAATCAAATAAACAAGTTCAGTGAGGAGAGAGATTCTGCTAAAATGTATTCTAAAATCTAAGCTACCAGGTTCTATCAAGGCTAAAGTACATAATTATTCTTGAGACCACAAATTGTGTCAGGATGAATTTAGTCACAATAGTAACTATTGCTTCAGAGTATAATGAGTTACAATTTTCAACAAATCCAACAAAGGTTAGGAATAGAAGTAACTATATAGGAAGGTCCCCTCAATTTAATACTGTTGGCATGCTGCTGGAATCCTAAGGCATAATCTTATAAAAGCCCCCATATTCCAAGTTTTTAAATATCAAACCCATGTTAAGCAACACTGTATGACAGAAGTAAATGATATGTTTGAATTTGAATCTCAGTTTTGAATTTGTTCAAGAGATTATGCTTCACCATGAATTCAAGCAGAGCATGTATTCTCTAATCAGGAACAGTTTTCTCTTTAGTGTTAGTAAATCTTCTCTCAACTTCTCCAAAATAGAGTATCTGAATACATTAGTGGTTTATCAATCTGTAGTAAAAATTATGCTATTTATACTGATAAATGTATGAATTTTACATTTTCATGTAGTTTGATTGTTCATTACATATATGACTGTGTAATTTATGAACACAGTTATTTTTAAAAAGAGGTTTTATTTTCTCTTTCTTACTCCCCTTGCTTGTTATTAGGAATAACACTAACCTGGACTGATTCCAATGTAAAGTACTGATATATACACAGCATTAACAAAAGGTGAAGGTGATATTGAAGCATAAATGAGAGAGAAAATAGCAAAAATTTAAATAAACAAAAATATTTATTGATCCTTACAGTGCAAATGGGAGAAGGCAATGGCATCCCACTCCAGTACTCTTGCCTGGAAAATCCCATGGATGGAGGAGCCTGGTAGGCTGCAGTCCATGGGGTCGCTAAGAGTCAGACACGACTGAGCAACTTCACTTTCACTTTTCACTTTCATGCATTGGAGAAGGAAATGACAACCCACTCCAGTATTCTTGCTTGGAGAATCCCAGGGATGGGGGAGCCTGCTGGGCTGCCATCTATGGGGCTGCACAGAGTCAGACACGACTGAAGCGACTTAGCAGCACCATGGCAGCAGCACAGTGCAAATGTGATAGAAAAAATAATTCACTGAGAACGTATTGTCTGCCGGACACTAAGCTAGACATTTCATATATACAGATATGATTTTTCATGTTTTCCCCAGTAAAAATCTCATACTTTGAAATATTGTGGAGTTTACCCAAGTTCATCCAAATCATTGGAATAAACTAGAATTTGAGCCAACAAAACATTTTGCTACACACTTGAGAGTTCAGAAAGTGGAGATCCTTGTAGTTGAGACATTTAGTTCTTAAGTAGCATCAAGAATAATTGCATTTTAAAATAAAGCAGGGGAATTTTAATATTTGGAAAAAAACAGGAATGGGTATGATCAGTCAATGCTTATGGAAATGAGTGTGGCACAGGGAATGGGATCAGGGAGTTGAACAATGTAACAGAGTCAGAAAGCCTACAAAACTATTGGTTAGAGCTGTTGATAAATATGAGAAGAAAGGTGGAAGTGGATAAGGTTACTGAGAAGCTTAAATGTCACCCTGAGGAATCTGAATCTATTTTAGAGGCATCAGACACTAAAGGCTTCCTGGAGCAGAGCAATATATTAATAAACCTGATCATGTAACTGACTGGAAAGGGACGTGAAGCAAGAAGATTAACTTCAATAATTCATGTATTAGATGAGGAGAACTGAATCTGGAAAATGCTCTAAAGGTAGAGAATACTCTATATAGTAAATTGTACTTGTTAGACAACAAAATGAAAGCCTATTTTTTTCCTGTAGCAAACATGTCATTAATTATTTCATACCACCAATTCTTAATAAGAAGTCTGACACATTTGGCCATTCAATAAACATTTTTCTTTTTTTTAATTAAATTTTTATTTTTACTTTATTTTACTTTACAATACTGTATTGGTTTTGCCATATATTGACATGAATCCACCACGGGTGTACATGCGATCCCAAACATGAACCCCCCTCCCACCTCCCTCCCCATAACATCCCTCTGGGTCATCCCCGTGCACCAGCCCCAAGCATGCTGTATCCTGCATCGGACATAGACTGGCGATTCGATTCTTACATGATAGTATACATGTTTCAATGCCATTCTCCCAAATCATCCCACCCTCTCCCTCTCCCTCAGAGTCCAAAAGTCAGCTATACACATCTGTGTCTTTTTTGCTGTCTTGCATACAGGGTCATCATTGCCATCTTTCTAAATTCCATATATATGTGTTATTATACTGTATTGGTGTTTTTCTTTCTGGCTTACTTCACTCTGTATAATCGGCTCCAGTTTCATCCATCTCATCAGAACTGATTCAAATGTATTCTTTTTAATGGCTGAGTAATACTCCATTGTGTATATGTACCACAGCTTTCTTATCCGTTCATCTGCTGATGGACATCTAGGTTGTTTCCATGTCCTGGCTATTATAAACAGTGCTGCAATGAACATTGAGGTACACGTGTCTCTTTCAATTCTGGTTTCCTCGGTGTGTATGCCCAGCAGTGGGATTGTGTTTTTAATGTAATTATGTAAGTAAAAGTGTAATATTCTCATTATTTTTATTTTTGAATGAATTAATGAATACCTTTTAAATTCTTGATTTCACTTTCTTACATTGTAAATACTGACAGAAATAATTCACATAAACAAAGTTCTTTAGGTTCCTAACATATTTTACAAGCTAAAAGGAATACAGATATCAAAAATTTTGGGAAACTCTGAATTAGATGGATGTTGTACATCCAATATTACCTTCTATTTCAGTGGGTATTTTTAGTTGCTAGACTTGCATGCATTGATTTATGTTTGCCATTTCTAAGGGCACCATGATATTGTTGCATATTTCTGTAATACCCTTGCCCATCCTTAGCAACACTGAATCCCAGAGGTTTCTAAGGGAAGAACATGTAACTTACTTAGGATCAATGAGACAAAAGAAATTATTTTCTGGAATTTTCAGGCAATTGTGTATACTATATTTGAAAATTAATGCACAAAACATATGATGTTTCTCCCTCTGAATGTCATAAGTCGTGCATATAATATCTGGCATAGTAAACGTCCATTTGCCATCAAGAGGTAAACCAGCCTAGAGAGGAAGTCAAAATAGAAAAGGGGGCATAGTCAAAAAAATCACACAGAAATAGACTCAGAGTCACTGGAATAAACCTTCCCTCTGGTTGCATAATCAAACAGATATCCTTACTTATTAAGCTTGATTAGAAAAGATGCCTTATTTACAACAGAATAAATACTACCTGATATATTCATGCCTCTTGCCTTATCTCCCATTTTTGTACCCTATTTTAAATTAATCCTCATACATCTTTTAGCTTACAAATAACTTTTCAGTAGTATATACTTAACTATTAAGCAGATCTATTAAGTCTTTTACTTTCATTACACTATTTTAATTTCCTATAATTCCACCTTAAAAAATGTGAGAAATTAAGAGGCTTCATAATTTGTCCAGAGGAATATTAAGATGAAGCTGAGGTATCAAACTCAGTCCATTTTGCTCCTGAATCCATGTTCTTAACAACTAAGTCATTCTATACATAGCATAAAAGTCAAAGTAGCATGAGAAGATAACTTTCAAGTAGCTAACTTGTTAAGGGGCAGAGAAACAGGGAAGAGATTCAAGAAGTATGTGGATCAATGACATTTTCTTCTAACTCTATTTTGAAAATTTTCACATCTATCGAAAACTTGAGAGAATCACATAATTAATGTGCATGGATTTTTTAAACAGCATTAAACAAGTGTTATCATTTTACCACATTTGCCTGTGTCCAAATGTGTATGTGTGTTTATTTCATGTATATATACAAATACAAATATGTATGATGACATTATGACACTTTATCCACAAGTTCACAGTCATAACATCACTATTATCATTGAGAAATTTAACATCACCTAATATGAAGTTCATATGAAAGATTTTCCTAATTATCCAACCAAAACATTCTCCCATGTTTTTTCCTAGAAGGTCTATACTCTTGAGTTTTACATTTAGATCTGCAATCTAACTCAGTTAATTTCTGCAAAATATGTAGGGACTCTGTCTAAGTTTCTTGCACATGGAAATAAATTTGTTCCAGCACATTCATCAACATGGAGTGTGGAACAGATTAAGAGGATGTGGCACATGTATAGAATGGAATATTACTCAGCCATAAAATGAATGAAATTGTGCCATCTGCTGAGATGTGAATGGACCAAGAAACTGTAATACAAAGTAAAGTAAGTCAGAAACATAAAAAAAACAAGTATCATATATTAACGCTGCTGCTGCTAACTCACTTCAGTCATGTCCGACTCTGTGTGACCCCACAGACGGCAGCCCACCAGGCTCTGCTGTTCTTGGGATTCTCCAGGCGAGAACACTGGAGTGGGTTGCCATTTCCTTCTCCAATGCGTGAAAGTGAAAAGTAAAAATGAAGTCGCTCAGCTGTTTCCGTCTCTTAGTGACCCCATGGTCTGCAGCCTCCAAGGCTTCTCCATCCATGGAATCTAGAAAAATGGTAGAGATGTACCCATATGCAAAGCATAAACAGGGACACAGAGATAGACAACAAATGTATGGACACCAAGGAGTGGGGGGAAACAGGGAGGTGGGATGAACTGGGAGATTGAGATTGACATACATATACTACTACGCATACAATAGATAACCAATAAGAACCTACAGTATAGCACAGTGAACTCTATTGGGTGCTCTGTGGTGACAAAGAGGGAATATATGTATACATATAACTGATTCACTTTGCCATACAGCAGAAACTAAAACTACATTGTAAAGCAACTATACTTCAATTTTAAAACTTTTTTAAAAACACCTATACATAGTGGAATAGATGATTAGTCCCGTGATCTAACAGAGGATTTCCCCCTGTTGATGACTTCAAGGTCACCCAAGGTGAAGCTATATTTCAGTAGCAATACATTATGACATCAATATACAAAGCCAACTATCCAAGAACTAACTTGGCCTTCTGAGGCCAAATCTGTGTGTTGAGTAAAAGATGTCAGTGCAATGATGGTAGACAACAAGAAATACTGAATCACCTACTTCTGTGTCTTATTGTGTTCTCTAGCCCTGTTCAGTCTAGATACTTTGTCATCTGATGAATAGCTCCTGGGCACAGTCAACCTCAGGTATGCAGATGACACCACCCATACGGCAGAAAGTGAAGAGGAGCTAAAAAGCCTCTTGATGAAAGTGAAAGAGGAGAGTGAAAAAGTTGGCTTAAAGCTCAACATTCAGAAAACGAAGATCATGGCATGCTGCCATTCATGGGGTCACAAAGAGTTGGACACGACTGAGCGACCGAACTGAACTGAACTGAAAGAATGTTCAAACTACCAGACAATGGCGATCACTTCCCATGCTAGTAAGTTAGTACTCAAAATCCTTCAAGCCAGGCTTCAGCCGTGCTTGAATTGAAAACGCTCAAATGTACAAGCTGGGTTTAGAAAAGGCAGAGGAACCAGACATCAAATTGCTAACATACTGGATCATAAGGAAAGCCAGGAATTCCAGAAAAGCATTGACTTCTGTTTCAATGATAACGCAAAAGCCTTTGACTGTGTGGATCAAAACACACTGAGGAAACTTTTTAAAAAGATGGGAATACCAGAGACCATCTTACTTGTCTCCTGAGAAACCTGTATAAGGGTCAAAAAGCAACAGTTAGATCTTGAAGTGAAGTGAAGTGAAAGTCACTCAGTCGTGTCCAACTCTTTGTGACCCCATAGACTATACAGTCCATGGCATTCTCCAGGCCAAAATACTGGAGTGGGTAGCCTTTCCCTTCTCCAAGGGATCTTCCCAACTCAGGAATTGAACCCAGGTCTCCCGCATTGTAGGCAGATTCTTTACCAGCTGAGCCACAAGGGAAGCCCAGTTAGAACCTTACATGGAATAAATGACTGGCTCAAAATTGGGAAAGGAGTACAAAAGGGCTGTATATTCTCACCTGTTTATTTAACTTATATCCAGAGTGCATCAGGCAAAATGCTGGGTAGGATAAATCACAAGCTGAAATCAAGATTGCCAGGAGAAATATCAATAATCTTAGTATGCAAATGATACCACTCTAATGGCAGAAAGCGAATAATTAAAGATCCTCTTGATGAAGATGAAGGAGGAGAGTGAAAAAACTCACTTAAAACTCAACATTAAAAAAAAAAAACTAAGATCATGGATCTGGTGCCATCACTTAATGGCAAAGAGAAGGGGAAAAAGTGGACACAGTAACAGATTTTCACTTCTTGGGCTCCAAAATCATTGCAGATGGTAACTGCAGCTGTGAAATTAGAATATGCTTGCTTCTTGAAAGGAAGGCTATGACAAACCTAAACAGCATATTAAAAAGCAAAGACATAACTTTGCTGACATAGGTCCATATAGTCAAAGCTATGATCTTTCCAGTAGTCATATATGGATGTAAGAGTTGGACCATAAAGAAGACTGAATGCCGAAGAATCCATGCTTTTGAATTGAGGTGCTGGAGAAGACTTTTGAGAGTCCCTTTGACAGCAAGGAGTCAAACCAGTCAATCCCAAGGGAAATGAACCCTGAACACTCATCTTAAGGACTGATGCTGAAGCTGAAGCTCCAGAACTTTAGCCACCTGATGCAAACAGCCAATTCATTGGAAAAGACCCTGATGCTGGGAAACATTAAAGGCAAAGGAGAAGAGGGTGACAAAGGATGAGATGGTTGGGTGGCATTAGTGATTCAATAGACATGAACTTGAGCAAACTCTGGGAGATGGTGAGGTACAGGGAGGCCTGGCGTGCTGCAGTCCATGGGGTCACAAAGAATCAGACACAACTTAGTGACTGAACAACAACAACAACCTAAACAGGAAAAGAATTTGAAAAAGATAAGATGAAAATATATATAACTGAATCACTTTGCTGTAACCTGAAACTAACACAACATTAAAAATCAACTATACCCCAATATAAAATAAAACTAAAAAGTAAAACAGCAATTACATAAAAAATAATAAAAATAAAAGGGGTTGTAAATTAAAACCAATAATTAGTCTTGTTACTCTCCTATAGTGAAATCATCAGAAGATGGAATATAACTGAAATATACAAGTACATGTGATAATCTGGAGGAAACTCAGAGAATGAAAGAGAAGTTGGTCAAGTACAGAACCAAGGGGAACACAAACACTGTAAAAGCAAAGAGAGAAACACAACCCAGAATTAAAATTCAGATGGAACACTCAGCAAGACAAAAGCAGTGAGTTTTACCACAGAACCAAAGTTGAATATTTTCAATAGTACCAAACACCACAGCTTGGTTGGGCAGATAATTAGATGCTCTTTGGAGTTGCCTTTTTTTTTTTTCTCATGTTGACCTTTCTGTTCACACTGTTTATTTAAATCTTTTATTTTTACTTTCACTTTATTTTACTTTACAATACAGTATTGGTTTTGCAATACATTGACATGAATCCACCACGGGTGTACATAAGTTCCCAATCTTGAACCCCACCTTCCACCTCTCACCCCATATCATCTCTCTGGATCATCCACCTGCACCAGCCCCAAGCATCCTGTATCCTGTGTCGAACATAGACTGGCGATTCGTTTCTTACATGATAGTATACATGTTTCAATGCCATTCTCCCAAATCATCCCACCCTCTCCCTCTCCCTCACAGTCCAAAGCTCTGTTCTATACATCTGTGTCTCTTTTGCTGTCTCGCATACAGGGTTATCATTACCATCTTTCTAAATTCCATATAAATGTGTTAGTATACTGTATTGGTGTTTTTCTTTCTGGCTTACTTCACTCTGTATAATCAGCTCCAGTTTCATCCACCTCATTAGAACTGATTCAAATATATTCTTTTCAATGGCTGAGTAATACTCCATTGTGTATATGTACCACAGCTTTCTTATCCTTTCATCTGCTGATGGACATCTAGGTTGCTTCCATGTCTCGGCTATTATAAACAGTGCTGCGATGAACATTGAGGTACACGTGTCTCTTTCAATTCTGGTTTCCTCGGTGCGTATGCCCAGCAGTGGGATTGCTGGGTCATAAGGCAGTTCTATTTGCAATTTTTTAAGGAATCTCCACACTGTTCTCCATAGTGGCTGTACTAGTTTGCATTCCCACCAACAGTGTAGGAGGGTTCCCTTTTCTCCACACCCTCTCCAGCATTTATTGCTTGTAGACTTTTGGATCGCAGCCATTCTGACTGGTGTGAAATGGTACCTCATTGTGGTCTTGATTTGCATTTCTCTGATAATAAGTGATGTTGAGCATCTTTTCATGTGTTTGTTAGCCATCCGTATGTCTTCTTTGGAGAAATGTCTATTTAGTTCTTTGGCCCATTTTTTGAATGGGTCATTGATGTATCTGGAATTGAGCTGCATAAGTTGCTTGTATATTTTTGAGATTAGTTGTTTGTCAGTTGCTTCATTTGCTATTATTTTCTCCCATTCTGAAGGCTGTCTTTTCACCTTGCTTATAGTTTCCTTTGTTGTGCAGAAGCTTTTAATTTTAATTAGATCCCATTTGTTTATTTTTGCTTTGATTTCCAGTATTCTGGGAGGTGGATCATAGAGGATCCTGCTGTGATTTATGTCAGAGAGTGTTTTGCCTATGTTCTCCTCTAGGAGTTTTATAGTTTCTGTTCTTACATTTAGATCTTTAATCCATTTTGAGTTTATTTTTGTGTGCGGTGTTAGAAAGTGATCTAGTTTCATTCTTTTACAAGTGGTTGACCAGTTTTCCCAGCACCACTTGTTAAAGAGATTGTCTTTAATCCATTGTATATTCTTGACTCCTTTATCGAAGATAAGGTGTCCATAGGTGTGTGGATTTATCTCTGGGATTTCTGTTTTGTTCCACTGATCTATATTTCTGTCTTTGTGCCAGTACCATACTGTCTTGATGACTGTGGCTTTGTAGTAGAGCCTGAAGTCAGGCAGGTTGATTCTTCCAGTTCCATTCTTCTTTCCCAAGATTGCTTTGGCTATTCAAGGTTTTTTGTATTCCATACAAATTGTGAAATTATTTGTTCTAGCTCTGTGAAAAATACCATTGGTAGCTTGATAGGGATTGCACTGAATCTATAAATTGCTTTGGGTAGTATACTCATTTTCACTATATTGATTCTTCCAATCCATGAACATGGTATATTTCTCCATCTATTAGTGTCCTCTTTGATTTCTTTCATCAGTGTTTTATAATTTTCTATGTATAGGTCTTTAGTTTCTTTAGGTAGGTATATTCCTAAGTATTTTATTTATTTCATTGCAATGGTGAATGGAATTGTTTCCTTAATATCTCTTTCTATCTTCTCATTATTAGTGTATAGGAATGCAAGGGATTTCTGTGTGTTGATTCTATATCCTGCAACTTTACTATATTCATTGATTAGCTCTAATAATTTTCTGGTGGAGTCTTTGGCATTTTCTATGTAGAGGATCATGTCATCTGCAAACAGTGAGAGTTTTACTTCTTCTTTTCCAATTTGGATTCCTTTTATTTCTTTTTCTGCTCTGATTGCTGTGGCCAAAGCTTCCAGAACTATGTTGAATAGTAGCAGTGAAAGTGGGCACCCTTGTCTTGTTCCTGACTTTAGGGGAAATGCTTTCAATTTTTCACCGTTGAGGATAATGTTTGCTGTGGGTTTGTCATATATAGCTTTTGAGAGAAAGGGTTCAGGGAATTATCAGGGAAGGACCCAAACACAATAATTTTCAATTTTCGCATGCCCTATAAGTATGTATAAGTAAGATACTTTGAATATCTCCTATATCATGTATGGAGAAGGCAATGTCATCCCACTCCAGTACTCTTGCCTGGAAAATCCCATGGATGGAGGAGCATGGTAGGCTGCAGTCCATGGGGTCGCTAAGAATCAGACATGACTGAGCGATTTCACTTTCACTTTTCACTTTCATGCATTGGAGAAGAAAATGGCAACCCACTCCAGTGTTCTTGCCTGGAGAATCCCAGGGACAGAGGAGCCTGGTAGGAGGCCATCTATGGGGTTGCACAGAGTCGGACATGACTGAAGCAACTTACTTCAGCCCAACCATCCACTTTCTAATTAGGTCTTGCTATATCAACCTTCCAAAACTTAACATATGCTTCCAATCTGCTGTTTCTTTTCTACGTGTGCTTCATGTATTACAATCCTACTTATCCACCAGGGTTCATGTGAAATGATACTTTCAATGAAAAAAATCTTTTTTTTTTCTTTCAGGTCTCTATTCATTTTATTCTCCTTATGTTCATATTATGCGTTCATACGTTTTTATACCACAGCTTGAGTTGTTTCCTCATTACCAACGCAACTCTTTTCTCCCCACTAGATTATGAACTTCTTTTCAGGAGCCATTACTAAAATCTAAGAACTCCTTATCCTGTGCTTATTCTATGCACAGTTGTTTCCAACACCCTGTATATTGTAAATACTTGATTTAAGGTTAAACAGAACTGAAATTTGAAAAATCAGTGCAGCTTGTACTGAGGATCTAACTCATTTCGTTGTCAGGAGCCCAAAAAATGTAAGACATGACCAATGACTTGTGAATATTTAGCCAGTGTCTTTACAATCAAGACACATAATACATACAATTCATGTTTGATAAAGTCACAAATGCATTATAAAGGCAGGTAATTATCACAAAGACCAGGAAAAAGAAAACCTTTTAATTTAGAGGGAGGACTAGAAAAATCTCATTTGAGATCAAGAATGAGTAGGACTAGGGTGATAGATAGTGAGAAAAGATATTTTAGATGAGGAAACATAAGCAAATTAATGAAGCAGGTGCACAGAGGAAGAGTGAAGGAATGTACATGGCCAAGTACCCTGAGGTGAGAGGAAGAAAGCAAAGTGAGAAGCAAGATACAGAGAAACTGTGCAGCAACAGGGCTGCCAAAATAAGGGGAAATTATTTGTTTAAAAACAAACCAAAGACCATTTCAAATACATGAGCAAGGGAGTATTATCTTTTCTTCATCATCAGGCAAATATTTGTTCAGCACGTGAAAGTGTCACATATTATTCAAGTGTTAAAAATAAAGAAATGAACGTAAGAGAGACATCTCTTCCCTCTTAAGCTCATAGAGGCTGGGGGGAAAGTGACTGATTACAGATGTACTAACAAATATACAGCATGCTGAAGAGTGATTATTAGAATTAAGGGGGAATCAGCATAATAAAGACAAATGCACCTGCTGTAAATTTAAAAGAAAAGAGAATAGTCTCAGTAATTCATATGTAGAAATATATAATATTAATAACATCAAAGTTTCCAAAATGGGTTTTGGAGGACATGGAGCCAAAGTCAACTCACAGAGGGAAGAAGTTGATATCCTGGCTGAATCTTCTACACCTCCAAATCCAATCATCTTTCATAAACCATATTAATCCCATAAACATATTAATTCCTCCAGTAGGAGGTGAAACCAACCTGACTCTTCTGACCATTCTACATTTTACGCAAAGAATGAAAAGAATCATAAAAATTAGGTCAGTTAAATAAGATTCAGCAAGATGATCTCAAACTACCTTACTGACTTTAATGAAGCTCTTTCACTTTAAATTTTTCATTCATGTTCAGTGGCTAAATTGTGTCTGATTCTTTGTGACCCCATGGATTGCAGCCCACCAGGCGCCTCTGTCCATGGAAATTTCTAGACAAGAATACTGGGAGTGGGTTGCCATTTCAAGAATACTGGAGTGGGTTGCCATTTCCTCCTCCAGGGGATCTTCCCCAACCACAGGTCATCTTTAAAGTTAGATAGTGTATGTCATAATGACCTAATCTCCCCATGGAAATACAGTGAGGTCATTGCAAGGAAATCCCTTTAGCATCTGATAGAAAATTTAAATTTGTATGGAAAATAATTATTGACACTGGCCTATTAGTAGCCTTCCAGTTGTTTATTCTTTTAATCCCAAATGCATTAGAGGTTTATATTCTGAAATTCTAGTACACCTAAACCATAAAGCAATCAATGAGGTGTTACAAACCACTTCTCAGTGAAATCAAGGTAAGAGGAATAGTCTAGTTCACTTTTACTTTTAATATTAATATCAATAATATTTATTTTTCTGAGTCATTGAGCATTTTTTGTTGTTGCTAGATTTCAACTAGTTAGTTATCATTCTAGCTAGTCTCAAAACTGAAGACTATGGAAACTAGGATGAGAAAATTTATTGTAATTTATGCTGACCTCTCTGTTTATAAGGTAGAACTTCAAAAAATACAGGTAAGAACAGAATATAATTCTGTTATATCATTCAGGACTACATACAGAAAGTTTTTTCTATCTTAGCTGTTAAATATTAAAAAAAAAAAAAGAAAGAAAACTTCTAGCCAGTGCCTGGAATTTGGAATTCAAATAAACCACTTTGACTGAAGAATTTATATAACTGAAACTCAGTCAAAATATTCTTGTAGATCACTAAATAATAATAGAACATAGCCTTTAAAAGAAAAACAAGATTTTTTTTCATAAATCACATTAAGATTTAAAAGATTTTCTCTCTTCCTAAGTGTTAAAAAACTAAAGTATAAAAGCATGGCTTGCTTTTACTTATTAGCTCTTACATACTGTGACATACTTCAGAAAATCTTACATAATTTTCCCAGGAAGGAGTAAAATAGTAGATACACTAATTCAGGTAAAAAAAAGAGACACAGATTCTTTAAAACAATGAATTTCAATACTATCCTTTGTAAACTATTCTTCATAATTAAATTTCAATTTTCAGACACCAAATAGTCCATTACGGATGTTTGGTAGGATACTGAAAACAAGTTCACCCATCCCAGGTCACTGAACTGGACATAGGACTGGAATCAATCATGCTTTTTTCCCATAGCTCTCCACAGCTGTTATAGAAGTATAAGTCACAGGAAACCTCAAAGTATCTAGCTATGACACAGGGAGCTCAATCAAGTACTCTGTAACAACCTAGAAGGGTGGGATAGGGTGGGAGATGGGAGGGAGTTTCAAGAGGGAGGGGACACATGTGCACCTATGACTGATGCATGTTGATGTATGGCAGAAACCAACACAATATTGTAAAGCACTTATCCTGCAATTAAACATAAACTTAAACATAAGAAATCGTGCATGCACACATGAAACAAAAGCAATATTGGATTTTACATAAGCAATTCTAGTTTGCATTGGGTATATAAGACACTTTTGATCGTGCAACAAATGGAGACTGGTATACAGTCTGGGACACTGAGTAAACTTCATTAAATATCATATATAAAATTATGCTTAATATAAAAGAGGAAAGGATATAGATATTTGGGTACCTTCAAAGAGAATAATGGATTTAGCATGACACTGGGAAAACAGATAAAAGAGGTGATAATCTATGGGTATTTCTTTTCTTAGCTTTCCAAGGTAGTTTTCTTTAATAAGAACAGGCCTCTCCTTAACCCTTAGTGATTTTCACGCAATTCCTAAAATATAAATTTAATATATCTGTGTACACAATTTAAACATACCCTCTACTGAGAGAGTATATCAAAAATATTGCTCAATTTAATATATATACACACACACACATACATACCTACACATATATACACACACACACATATATATATAAAGTGAATTGATATTTATTTTAAGGACCTCTAATATAAAAACTGACATATGTTATTTGGGAATGTTGAATCAAATATGAGTGTCCTGGATATGTATTGGAGAAGGAAATGGCAATCCACTCCAGTATTCTTGCCTGGAAGATTCCATGGACAGAAGAGCCTGGTGGGCTACAGTCTACAGTCAATGGGGTCACAAAGAGCCAGACACAACTGAGCACACATACAGACACACTGATACATATAGTATTCTTCATAAATTCTTAAAGACAAGCCTTTTCCATTGTAAGCATCCTCCCTAGAATTACCAAAATATTCTTGGGAAATCTGAGTTTCAGAGTCAAGACCATAAAAGCTGACATTACAGAGAAATGAATGTCTCATACAGGTATGTGTCCCGGTTTCCCAGAGGAAATAAGAAAGAGCTCTATTCAATATTAAAAAAAAAAAAAAAAAAGAATTTTGAAGGGAAAATTATTGGCATTATAATTTCAAATCTTATCTCCACAATTCCTATGTCAACAGAAAAGGTGGATATGACTGAGGATAACCACTCCTTGACAACACAGTTTATCCTGATAGGATTTACAAATCATCCAGAGCTGAAGACCCTTCTGTTTCAGGTGTTCTTTACCATCTATCTGATCACCATGGTGGGGAATCTTGGCCTGGTGGCATTGATAGTTACAGAGCATCGTCTTCACACACCAATGTACATCTTCTTGGGTAACCTTGCACTGATGGATTCCTTTTGTTCCAGTGCCATTACCCCAAAGATACTAGAGAACCTTTTTTCTAAAGACAGAATGATTTCCCTCTATGAATGCATGGCACAATTTTATTGTCTCTGCCTTGCTGAAACTACAGATTGCTTTCTCCTGGCAGCAATGGCCTATGATCGCTATGTGGCCATCTGCAAACCACTGCAGTACCACACTATGATGTCAAAGAAACTCTGCATTCAGATGACCACAGGGGCCTACATAGCTGGAAACATTCATCCCACAATTCATGTAGGGTTTCTGTTTAGGTTAACTTTCTGTAAGTCTCACCAAATCAATCACTTTTTGTGTGATGTCCTTCCATTATACAGACACTCTTGTGTGGATCCTTATATCAATGAATTGATGATATTTATCTTTGCAGGGTCAGTTTTAGTCTTCACTATTGCCACAGTAATAATCTCTTACCTTTTTATTCTTTTCACAATTTTCAAGATGAAGTCCAAAGAGGGAAAAGGCAAAGCCTTATCTACCTGTGCATCCCACTTTGTCTCTGTCTCAATATTCTATGGTTCCCTTCTTTTCATGTATGTTCGACCAAATTCAGTTAATGACGAAGATAAAGATATACCTGTTGCTATTTTTTATACTCTGGTGATTCCCTTGTTAAACCCATTTATTTATAGCCTAAGAAATAAGGAAGTCATAAATGCTATCAAAAAAATTATGAAGAATTTATAACATTATGAAACATATATCATCCTTATGGACAACTGATTATAATGTCACTAAACTTCCAAAATCAAGGAACAGCAAGAAAATGGAAAAAGGCCATGACATATATAACACTGAATTACTAAAACATGATGATGTATTAGTCAAATAAAGATGTTCAAAAGAAGAGAGTATGGTAAATATATTTCTAAATCTAAACTACTAGTTTCATTAGGAATAACTAAATACAGTTGAGGTCACAACTGTGTCACGGTATAATCAATTACACTAGTAACTGTATTTCAAAGTATAATAACTTAAAATCTTCAACAAATTCAGCAAATGCTAAGCATCAAAAGTGAAAGTATTAGTCTCTCAGTCATGTCCAACTCTTTGTAACCCCATGGACTGAAGCCTGCCAGGTTCCTCTGCCCATGGAATTTTCTAGGCAAGAATACTGGAGTGGATAGCCATTCCCTTCTCCAGGGATCTTTCCGACCCAGGGATCAAACCTGGCTCTCCCACATTGCGGGTGGATTCTTTACTGTCTGAGCCAACAGTTTGAAGCCAGTCACCTCCATTCATATAAAAGTCACTTCCATTCAATATCTTTGGCAAATTTCAGGAATCCCAAGGCATAATATTACAAGCTCCCTTATATCCCAAGTTATCAAATATTAGTCTCCTCTTAAGCATCACCATGTGACAGAAGTAAACTATATATTTCATTTGATTCTCAATTTGTTCAACAGATTTTGTTTGAATATGAAATCACACAGAATATATATTCACCAGTGAAGAATATTCTTTAGTATACTATAGTCAATTTTCTGTCAAATTCTCTGAAAAACAGTATCTATAAATTTGTATTGAATAATTCTCTACCTGAAGATGATACTAATTATATTGACATCACTATGGATTTGATAATTTCATATAGTTTGATTCAATGACCATCATATATGACAATTCAACACCTGAATATATTCTTAAATAAAGCTTTTTCTCTCTGATATTATTATCTGTCTTGTTTGTTATTAGGAATACCACCAACTTGGGCTGATTCCAAGGTAAAGTATTGGTATATACATAGCATTAACAAAAAGTTGCAGGTCCTGATAAAGCAAAAATGAGGCATAAAATAGTAAAAATTTAAATATCTAAACAATATTTTTATCTTTACATGTGCAAACATAGAAGAAAAAAGTAATTTATACTTAGAACTTGTTCTCTGGTTGGTGCTAAGCTAGACCTTTCATATATATTACCTGCCAAGTTATCAGATGTGATATTTTCATGCTTTTCATCAGTAAAAACCTCATACTTTGCGGTATTGAGGAGCTTGCCCAAGTTCATCGGATTTAGCTAGAATTTGAATCAATTATTTGCCGGGGTCCAGCCCCGGTGGATCCAGGGTGATTCGAAGGTGGGGATGGAGTTGGCATCTTTGGAAAAATACATATTTAATCACAGATATAGAGATTAGAAATGGATAGTGTAGTAGGAAGATTAGTGGAGAAAAAGAGGCTGAATAACTTGGATTATGTGGAATAGCATCCATGCTCCAGATGGGAATTCGCCAGAAAAATGGGAGCAAGAAAGAAGTGACATGGGGGAATCAGTCTTTCAGGAAACTGATCCATTTTCTTTATTTTTAGGTTTGCTTATATACCTTTTGTTACACATAGGGATGAATACAGAGTCACGGGGTGGAGGGGGGGGGAGGGTTAAGCAGTCCTGACCTTTATCAAAATCAGGTGCTTCACATAAAAAGGTCTTAGGGATTTTATGATCCTTTCTTTCTGATAACCAAAAAACTTATTTTTTCCAAGGGTGTTTTTTCTTAAACCAGGCAACACCCTCCAAATAAAGTTACATTCCTATAGGGTGAGGGTGTAGTGAGTTACAATCAAGAAAGGAATTTATTTAACCCAAGGTTAACATAATTAGTCTTAAAGGTTAATACTTATTTCTCCTATATGTTAGTTATATTCATTATAAGGGTAAGGAACATGGAGATTTAGCAGCAAACATCAGCCCAACAAATGAAAATCCTTTCACCAATGCTCCCCTTAAGATCTATTTAGTCTTAAGATAGTGATAAAGCTACATTTTCACATAGCAAGGACACAGTGATTTATAACAAAGTACAGTGATCTATTACAAAAGAGAAAATCCATTAACTCAAAAAGTCTAGTATTGCTAACATCAAAAACTACTATATTTCCTTTTCTATATTCCAAATACATTGATTAATATATTCCCAGGTGCCTAAGGATACGGAGGCCTGGCGGCAATCATTGACTCAACGAGAAGAAAAAGCCCTATGCTAATTAAGACTCTCAAAATACTCCAAAACTCTGTGCTGTTTATGGTTAAGAGGTAGTAAACAATCATGTGTGTAGTGGCAGGAGTATGGATAATCCTGTCACACAAGCTAGTCTGTCAGCAGAGAGGTTTGACCTGAGACATCCTTGTCCCACCCAGAGCAGGGAATTAGCAGCAATTATTGACACAACAAATGAAAAACCCTTCACCAATATAATTCCTAACCAACCCATTATACTAATAATTTCTAACTCCCCAAAAGAATTTGCCTTTAGTAAATCTAAAACATCTCATGCCTCTCAGATTGGAAGGCTGTAAACAATCACATGTGGCCAGACGAACCTATACAGGTGGGCTAGATAACCTTCAGAGGAGTCCGTAAGCTGAAACACTCTTGTCACGCCCAAGAATTTTTATTGCCTTGGAGCTGCACGTTTACTCCTTCTCCGAGAGAAACGGCTATGGAGGAGAGCATAAAACAGACTCTGGTTTTGGGATTAGATGCTCGGGAACAGGGGGTTTCCTGAGGCTTGATCACGCCTTTGCGTATGCCAAGCCTCTTTCCTCATGACCTTTGCCACGGGCGGAGTTCCTCACACTGGCTCCCAGCAATTATTACTTTTTCCCCACATGCTTGGGAGTTCCAAAAAAGGAGATTCTTGTAGCCTAAAGTATTTACTCCTTAGTAGCATCAGAGGTAACCTGTGCCTCAAAAATGAAGAAAAAATGATATCTGGAGGAAAACAGGAATGATGATGACCAGATTCAATGTTTATGGAAAAGAGTGTGGTACTGGAAGTGGAGGATGGGGACAGAGTCAGAAAGTGGGCAAAATTGTTGCAGAGAGCTATTGGTGAATATGGGGGAAAGGGGAGAAGCAGATCAAGTCACTTGAGAATTCTAAATGTCACCCCAAGAAATCTGAATTTATTTTAGAGCCATGAGACACTTAAGTGTCCTTGGAGCAGAGTAATACAATTGTACACTTCAAAAACCTGATAGTGCAACTGACTAGAAAGAGACTAAAGCAAGAAGACTAAGTCTATATCAGATGAGGAAAACAGAAACTGGAGAATACTCTGAAAGTAGAGGAATGCACAGACAGGAGCAATAGTTGAAAGAAAAGAATAGTAAATTGTAGCTATTGGATAATAAAATGAAGGCCTATTTTCTTTCCATGAATACAAAACATGATATAACTCATTTCATATCACCAATACTTAACAAGGTATCTAACACATTTGGTTATTCATTAAACATTTCCTTCAATATATTTTAATTATATAAGCAAATATATACTAGGCTCATTTTACTTTTGACTGGATTAATAAATTTTAATTTCATGGTTTTTATTTCTAATACTATAAATATAGATAGACATATTACAATATAAATGTTCAGTTCTTTATGGTCATAAGATACTTTATGAGGAAAAAAGGTATCTAGATAACAAAATCATTGACAGCTCAGAATTAGAGGGATGTTGTATGTTGGGCTGGATAAAGCACAAGCTGGAATCAAGATTGCTGGGAAAATTATCAATAACCTCAGATATGCAGATGACACCACCCTTAAGGCAGAAAGTGAAGAAGAACTAAAGAGCCTCTTGATGAGAGTGAAAGCGGAGAGTGAAAAAGTTGGCTTAGAGCTCAACATTCAGAAAACTAAGATCATGGCATCCGGTCCCATCCAAGTGGCCAAATGACCAAGTGAAGTTGCTCAGTCGTGTCCGACTCTTTGCAACCCCATGGACTGTAGCCTACCACACTCCTCCATCTATGGGATTTTCCAGGCAAGAGTACTGGAGTGGGTTGCCATTTCCTTCTCCAGAGGATCTTCCAAACCCAGGGATCAAACCAAGGTCTCCTGCATTGTAGGCAGACGCTTTACTGTCTGAGCCACAAAGGAAGTCCTTCCAGTCTCCTCAGTTCAGTTCAGTCCTCAGTCCAGTCTGACTCTTTGCGACCCTGTGAATCGCAGCACGCCAGGCCTCCCTGTCCATCACCAACCCGCAGAGTTCACTCAGACTTGCGTCCATCGAGTCAGTGATGCCATCCTGCCATCTCATCCTGTCGTCCCCTTCTTCACCTGTCCCCAATCCCTCCCAGCATCAAAGTCTTTTCCAATGAGTCAACTCTTCGCATGAGTGGCCAAAGTAATGGAGTTTCAGCTTTAGCATCATTCCTTCCAAAGAAATCCCAGGGCTGATCTTCAGAATGGACTAGTTGAATCTCCTTGCAGTCCAAGGGACTCTCAAGAGTCTTCTCCAACACCACAGTTTAAAAGCATCATTCTTCAGCGCTCAGCCTTCTTCACAGTCCAACTCTCACATCCATACATGACCACTGGAAAAACCATAGCCTTGACTAGACGAACCTTAGTCAGCAAAGTAATGTCTCTGCTTTTGAATATGCTATCTAGGTTGCTCATAACTTTCCTTCCAAGGAGTAAGCGTCTTTTAATTTCATGGCTGCAGTCACCATCTGCAGTGATTTTGGAGCCCAAAAAAATAAAGTCTGACACTGTTTCCACTGTTTCCCCATCTATTTCCCATGAAGAAATGGGACCCGATGCCATGATCTTCGTTTTCTGAATGTTGAGCTTTAAGCCAACTTTTTCACTCTCCTCCTTCACTTTCATCAAGAGGCTTTTTAGATCCTCTTCACTTTCTGCCATAAGGGTGGTGTCACCTGCATATCTGAGGTTATTGATATTTCTCCCGTCAATCTTGATTCCAGCTTGTGTTTCTTCCAGTCCAGCGTTTCTCATGATGTACTCTGCATATAAGTTAAATAAGCAGGGTGACAATATACAGCCTTGACACACTCCTTTTCCTATTTAGAACAAGTCTGTTGTTCCATGTCCAGTTCTAACTGTTGCTTCCTGGCCTGCATACAGATTTCTCAAGAGGCAGGTTAGGTGGTCTGGTATTCCCATCTCTTTCAGAATTTTCTACAGTTTATTGTGATCCACACAGTCAAAGGCTTTGCATAGTCAATAAAGCAGAAATAGATGTTTTTCTGGAACTCTTGCTTTTTCCATGATCCAGCGGATATTGGCAATTTGATCTCTGGTTCCTCTGCTTTTTCTAAAACCAGCTTGAACATCAGGAAGTTCACAGTTCACGTATTGTTGAAGCCTGGCTTGGAGAATTTTGAGCATTACTTTACTAGCATGTGAGATGAGTGCAATTATGCAGTAGTTTGAGCATTCTTTGGCATTGCCTTTCTTTGGGATTGGAATGAAAACTGACCTTTTCCAGTCCTGTGGCCACTGCTGAGTTTTCCAAATGTGCTGGCATATTGAGTGCAGCACTTTCACAGCATCATCTTTCAGGATTTGAAATAGCTCCACTGGAATTCCATCACCTCCACTAGCTTTGTTCGTAGTGATGCTCTAAGGCCCACTTGACTTCACATTCCACGATGTCTGGCTCTAGGTCAGTGATCACACTATCGTGATTATCCAGGTCGTGAAGATCTTTTTTGTACAATTCCTCTGTGTATTGTTACCACCTCTTCTTAATATCTTCTGCTTCTGTTAGGTCCATACCATTTCTGTCCTTTATCAAGCCCATCTTTGCATGAAATGTTCCCTTGGTATCTCTAATTTTCTTGAAGAGATCTCTAGTCTTTCCCATTCTGTTCTTTCCCTCTATTTCTTTGCATTGATTGCTGAAGAAGGCTTTCTTATCTCTTCTTGCTATTCTTTGGAACTGGGCATTCAGATGCTTATATCTTTCCTTGTCTCCTTGGCTTTTCACTTCTCTTCTTTTCACAGCTATTTGTAAGGCTTCCCCAGACAGCCATTTTGCTTTTTTGCATTTCTTTTCCATGGAGATGGTCTTGATCCCTGTCTCCTGTACAATGTCACGAACCTCATTCCGTAGTTCATCAGGCACTCTATCTGTCAGATCTAGGCCCTTAAATATATTTCTCATTTCCACTGTATAATCATAAGGGATTTGATTTAGGTCATACCTGAATGGTCTAGTGGTTTTCCCTATTTTCTTCAAATTCAGTCTGAATTTGGTAATAAGGAGTTCATGATCTGAGCCACAGTCAGCTCCTGGTCTTTTTTTTGTTGACTGTATAGAGCTTCTCCATCTTTTGCTGCAGAGAATATAATCAATCTGATTTTGGTGTTGACCATCTGGTGATGTCCATGTGTAGAGTCTTCTCTTGTGTTGTTGGAAGAGGGTGTTTGCTATGCCCAGTGCATTTCCTTGGCAAAACTCTATTAGTCTTTCCCTGCTTCATTCCGCATTCTAAGGCCAAATTTGCCTGTTACTCCAGGTGTTTCTTGACTTCCTACTTTTGCATTCCAGTCCCCTATAATGAAAAGGACATCGTTTTTGGGTGTTAGTTCTAAAAGGTCTTGTAGGGCTTCATAGAACCGTTCAACTTCAGCTTCTTCAGTGTTACTGGTTGGGGCATAGACTTGGATTACTGTGATACTGAATGGTTTGCCTTGGAAACAAACAGAGATCATTCTCTCGTTTTTGAGATTGCATCCAAGTACTGCATTTCAGACTCTTTTGTTGACCATGATGGCTACTCCATTTCTTCTGAGGGATTCCTGCCTGCAGTAGTAGATATAATGGTCATCTGAGTTAAATTCACCCATTCCAGTCCATTTTAGTTCGCTGATTCCTAGAATGTCGACATTCACTCTTGCCATCTTCTGTTCGACCACTGCTAATTTGCCTTGATTCATGGACCTGACATTCCAGGTTCCTATGCAATATTGCTCTTTACAGCATCGGATCTTGCTTCTATCACCAGTCACATCCACAGCTGGATATTGTTTTTGCTTTGGCTCTATCCCTTCATTCTTTCTGGAGTTATTTCTCCACTGACCTCCAGTAGCATATTGGGCACCTACTGACCTGGGGAGTACCTCTTTCAGGATCCTACCATTTTGTCTTTTCATACTGTTTATGGGGTTCTCAAGGCAAGAATACTGAAGTGGTTTGCCATTCCCTTCTCCCGTGGACCACATTCTGTCAGACCTCTCCACCATGACCCGCTCGTCTTGGGTTGCCCCGCGGGCATGGCTTAGTTTCATTGAGTTAGACAAGGCTGTGGTCCTAGTGTGATTAGAATGACTAGATATCTGTGAGTATGGTTTAAGTGTGTCTGCCCCTGATGCCCTCTTGAAACACCTACCATCTTACTTGGGTTTCTCTTACCTTGGGCATGGGGTATCTCTTCAAGGCTGCTCCAGCAAAGAAAAGCCGCTGCTCCTTACCTTGGATGAGGGGTATCTCCTTCTGCTGCCCTTCCTGACCTTCAACGAGGGAAGGCTCCTCTAGGCCCTCCTGCGCTCGCACAGCCACCACTCCTTGGGCATGGGGTTGCTCCAGTCCCATCACTTCATGGCAAATAGATGGGGAAACAGTGGCTTACTTTATTTAGGGGGGCTCAAAAATCACTGCAGATGGTGATTGCAGCCATGAAATTAAAAGACACTTACTCCTTGGAAGGAAAGTTATGAGCAACCTAGACAGCATATTAAAAAGCAGAGACATTACTTTGCCAACAAAGGTCTGTCTAGTCAAGGCTATGGTTTTTCTAGTGGTCATGTATGCATGTGAGAGTTGGACTATAAAGAAAGCTGAGCACAGAAGAAATGATGCTTTTGAATTGTGGTTTCAGGAAAGACTCTTGAGAGTCCTTTGGACTGCAAGGAGATCCAACCAGTCCATCCTAAAAGAGATCAGTCCTGGGTCTTCATTGGAAGGACTGACAAAGCTGAAACTCCAGTACTTTGGCCACTTGATGTGAAGAATAGACTCATTTGAAAAGACCCTGATGCTGGGAAAGATTGAGGGCAGGAAGAGAAAGGGACGACAGAGGATGAGATGGCTGGATGGCATCACTGACTCAATGGACATGAGTTTGGGTAGGCTCCGGGAGTTGGTGATGGACAGGGAGGCCTGGCGTGCTGCAGTTCATGGAGTCGCAAAGAGTCAGACATGACTGAGCAACTGAACTGAACTGTATGTCCTATATTCATTGTCTATTTAAATGGATATTTTTAGTTTTCAGATTTGAATGTACTGATTTAGCTTCCCTTTTCTACAGGTGCAATGATTTTTATTATGTATTTCTGCCCCACCCACCTCAACTCTTAGCAATACTATATCCCAGAGGTCTGTTAAGGAAAGAATATGTGACTTATTTGGGGTCAATGAGACCAAAAAAGAAGTCACTTTTCTAGATGTTTCTGGAAAATATGTATTGTTTATTTGAAAAGACATTCATAAAAGATAGGATTTCTCCCTCTTGAAAGGTGTATGAACATGATAGCTGGCGTAATCTACATCCATTTTGCCATCAAGAGGGAAACCAGCCCAGAGATGAAGTCAGTACACAAGAGAAGACATAGCTGAGGAAATCACGGTGAAATCAACCCAGTATCACTAGAATTAAACTATTCGGCTGGTTTTATAATCCAACAGATCTTATTAATTTACCTTGTTTGTTCAAGACACATTATCTGTAACTGAATAAATGAGAATTGACACATTCATGTCTCTTGCCTTGCATTTTTATAGTCTATTTTAAAACAATCCTCAAATTGTCTTTAGCTTACAAACTACTTTTCACCAGTACCCATTTGGCTACTCATCACATCTATTGTCTTTTTACCTTCACTGCATTATTCTTATTTCATATAACTCCACTTAAAATATATGAGGGATACAGAGGTCCCGTAATTTATCCAGAGAAATACTAAGGTGGAGCTCAGGAATCAAACCCAAGCTATCTAGCTCCATACCCATGTTCTTAGCCACTAAGTCATACTACACGCAACATAAAGAAGTAAAAGTATCAGGAAAGGAAAACTTCCAAGTAACTATGCTGTCAAGTGGACAGGGAAATAGAGCAGAGATTCAAGAATGATGTGGATCATTCTTGATGTGGATAAAAATAAATTCTTCCAAATTTATTTTGAAAAATCTCAAACATATAAAAGTCAAGAGAATGGCCACAGATGTTTAAATCAAGTTTAAACAACTGTTAACATTTTACATTTGACTTGTAAGCTATCTCTAAATACGTGTGTACGTGTGTGTGTGTGTGTGTGTGTGTGTGATGACATTATGAGAGTTTACCACAAGAACTTCAACATACATCTGAAAATAACAGACATTTCCATATTATATTATTCTCGTCCCCAAGTAATTTAACAACATCAAGTATGAAGTTCACATTTGAACTTTTCCACATTTTCCCAATATTGTTCTCTATAGTGATTTATTCTTTCAACAATAATTCAATTAAAGATAACCTAATTTTTTTATTTTTACTTTCTATACAATTTGTTAAGGTTTCACTCCACTTACATTTATGACATGTATTGGCTATATTCCTTGTGTTATGTAATATACCCTAGTAGCCTGTCTTACACCCAGCAGTTTGTGCCTCCCATCCCCCCACCCCTACACTACTCCTCCTCCATCTCCCCACTGGTAACAACTAGTTTGTTCTCTTTATCTGTGAGTTTTCTTCCTTTCTGTCATATTCACTAGTTTTTTGTATTTTTTAGAGCTCAACTATCATACAGTATTTGTCTTTGCCTGACTTATTTTTCTTAGCATAATGCCTTTCAAGTCCAACCACAATGCAGCAAATAGCAAAATTTCATTCTTTTTATGGCTGAGTAGTATTCTAGTGTGATCTCCTCTTTATCCATTCATATGTCCATGGAAACTTAAGTCGTGTTGCTGTCAATTTCTTTCATCAATGAGTTGTAAGTTACCTGAGTACAGGTGTTTTTAGCTCCTTAATTAGATTTATTCCTAGGTATTTTATTCTATTTGATGTAGTGGTAAATGAAATTGCTCTCTTAATTTCTCTTTCTGAGAGCTCATTGTTAATATTAATATGCAACATGCAACAAATTTCTGCATATTAACTTTGCATCCTGCAACTCTACTTAACTCACTGATGACTTCTAGTAGTTTTTCAGTAGTGTCTTTAGGATTTTCTATGTATGGTATCATGTCATCTGCCAAAAGTGAAAATTTTGCTTTTTTTTAATTTATTTATTTTTTGTCTCTGACTGATGTAGCTAGGACTTTCAAAAATATGTTGAACAGAAGTGGTGAGAGTGGGCATCCTTGTCTCTTTCTGAATATTAGAGAAAATACTTTCAGCTTTTCACCATTGAGTATGATTCTAGCTGTGGGTTTCTCATATACAGCCTTTATTATGTTGAAGAATGTTCCCTCCATAGGCCCACTTTCTGGAGAATATTTTTATAAGTGTACACTGAATTTCATCAAAAGATTTTTTCTACATATATTGAGATGATTCAGTTCAGTTCAGTCGCTCAGTCGCGTTCCACTCTTTGCGACCCCATGAACCACTGCAAGCCAGGTCTCCCTGTCCCTCACCAACTCCCAGAGTCCACCCAAACCCATGTCCATTGAGTCGGTGATGCCATCCAACCATCTCATCCTCTGTTGTCCCCTTCTCCTGCCCTCAATCTTTCCCAGCATCAGGGTCTTTTTCAATGAGTCAGCTCTTCGCATCAGCTGGCCAAGTATTGGCATTTCAGCTTCAGCATCAGTCCTTCCAATGAATATTCAGTACTGATTTCCTTTAAGATGGACTGGTTGGATTTCCGGGCAGTCCAAGGGACTCTCAAGAGTCTTCTCCAACACCACAGTTTAAACGCATCAATTTTTCGGCGCTCAGCTTTCTTTATAGTCCAACCCTCACATCCATACATGACCACTAGAAAAACCATAGCCTTGACTAGACAGACCTTTGTTGACAAAGTAATGTCTCTGCTTCTTAACATGCTGTCTAAGTTGGTCATAATTTCCTTCCAAGGAGTAAGTGTCTTTTAATTTCATGGCTGCAATCACCATCTGAAGTGATTCTGGAGCCCAGAAAAATAAAGTCTCACAGTTTCCACTGTTTCCCCATCTATTTCCCATAGAGTGATGGGACCAGATGCCATGATCTTCGTTTTCTGAATGTTGAGCTTTAAGTCAACTTTTTCACTCTCCCCTTTCACTTTCATCAAGAGGCTCTTTAGTTCCTCTTCACTTTCTGCCATAAGGGTGGTGTCATCTGCATATCTGAGGTTATTGATATTTCTCCCGTCAATCTTGATTCCAGCTTGTGCTTCCTCCAGGCCAGCGTTTCTCATGATGTACTCTGCATGGAAGTTAAATAAGCAGGGTGACAATATACAGCCTTGACGTACTCCTTTTCCTATTTGGAACCAGTCTGTTGTTCCATGTCCAGTTCTAACTGTTGCTTCCTGACCTGCATATAGGTTTCTCAAGAGGCAGGTCTGGTGGTCTGGTATGCCCATCTCTTTCAGAATTTTCCACAGTTTATTGTGACCCACACAGTCAAAGGCTTTGGCATAGTCAATAAAGCAGAAATAGATGTTTTTCTGGAACTCTTGCTTTTTCCATGATCCAGGGGATGTTGGCAATTTGACTCATTGGAAAAGACTCTGATGCTGGGAGGTATTGGGGGCAGGAGGAGAAGGGGATGACAGAGGATGAGATGGCTGGATGGCATCACTGACTCGATGGATGTGAGTCTGAGTGGACTCTGGGAGTTGGTGATGGACAGGGAGGCCTGGCATGCTGCGATTCATAGGGTCGCAAAGAGTAGGACATGACTGAGTCACTGAACTGAGCTGAACTGAACTCTGCCTTTTTGTAAACCAGCTTGAACATCTGGAAGTTCACGGTTCATGTATTGCTGAAGCCTGGCTTGAAGAACTTTAAGCATTACTTTACTAGCTTGTAAGATGAGTGCATTTGTGCAGTAGTTTGTGCATTCTTTGGCATTGCCTTTCTTTGGGATTGGAATGAAAACTGACCTTTTCCAGCCCTGTGGTCACTGCTGAGTTTTCCAAATTTGCTGGCATATTGAGTGCAGCACTTTCACAGCATCATCTTTCAGGATTTGAAATAGCTCTACTGGAATTCCATCACCTCCACTAGCTTTGCTTATAGTGATGCTTCCTAAGGCCCACTTGACTTCACATTCCAGGATGTCTGGCTCTAGATGAGTGATCACGCCATCCTGGTTATCTGGGTCTTCAGATCTCTTTTGTGTAGTTCTTCTGTGTATTGTTGCCACCTCTTCTAAACATCTTCTGCTTCAGTTAGGTCCCTACCATTTCTGTCCTTTATTGAACCCATCTTTGCATGAAATGTCCCCTTGGTATCTCTAATTTTCTGGAAGAGATCTCTAGTCTTTCCTATTCTATTGTTTTCCTTTATTTCTTTGCATTGATCACTGAGGAAGGCTTTCTTATCTCTTCTTGTTATTTTTTGGAACTCTGCATTTAAATGGGTATATATTTCCTTTTCTCCTTTGCTTTGATTAGATAATTTTTATTCAACAATTTGTCAGTGTTGTATAATACACTTCATTTGTGGGTATTGTTTTTGCATTCCTCCCTTTGATCATGCTCTATGATCCTTTTTATGTGTTACTGGATTCAGTTTGCAAATATTCTATTTTTTCATCTGTGTTCATCATTCATGCTGGCTTGCAATTTTCTTTTTTTCTTGGTATCTCTGTCTGATTTGGTGATCAGGGTGATGCTGGCTTCACAGAATGAATTCTGTAGTGCTCTTTCCTTTGCAATTTTCTTAAATAGTTTCAAACCATAATTGTTAACTCTTCTCTAAATATTTTATAGAATTTCCCCACAAAGCCATCTTGTTCTGGATGTTCTTTTGTTGGGAATTTTTTAATTACTGACTGTACTTCATTACTGGTAACTGGTCTGTTTATATTTTCAAATTTCTTCTTGGTTCAATCTTGGGAGGTTGTATCTTTTTAAGAATTTGTCCACCTCCTCTAAAATGTCCCTTTAATTGACATAGTCATCATAGTCTCGTAAGATGCCATGTATTTCTATGGCATCAGTTGTAACTTCTCCTTTTTTATTTATGATTTTATTGACTTGGGCCCTCTCCATTTTCCTCCTGAAGAGTCTGGCAAAAATCCATCTATTTTGTTCATCTTTTTAGTAAACCAGCTCTTAGTTTCACTGATTCACTGATGTTTCCTATTGCTTCTTTAATCTCCATTTTACGTATTTTTATTTCTTTTTTCTACTATCTTTAGGTTATATTCTCTTTCTAGTTCCTTTAGGTATAGGGTTAGTTTGTTTAAGATTTTTCCTGTTTCTTGAGTAAGCTTGTATTGCTATAAACTTTCCTCCTAAAACTGCTTTCGGTGCATCCCTTATGGTTTGGATTGTTGTTTTAGTTTCATTTCATGCAAAAATGGGCATAATAAAGGACAGAAATAATAAGGACCTAACAGAAGCAGAAGATATTAAGAAGAGGTGACAAAAGTACACAGAAGAACTATACAAAAAAGATCTTCATGATGCAGATAACCATGATGTTGTGGTCACTCACTTAGAGCCAGACATCCTGGAGTGTGAAGTCAAGTGGGCCTTAGAAAGCATTACTACAAACAAAACTAGTGGAAGTGATGGAATTCCAGCTGAGCTATTTAAAATCCTAAAAGATGATGTTGTTAAAGTGCTGCACTCATTATGCCAGCAAATTTGGAAAACTCAGCAATAGCCGCAGAACTATAATAGGTTAGTTTTCATTCCAATCCCAAAGAAGGGCAATGCCAAAGAATGTTCAAACTACTGTATAATTGCATTCATTTCACATGCTAGCAAGGTAATGCTCAAAATCCTTCAAGCTAGGCTTCAACAGTATGTGAACTTCTAGTTATAGTTGGATGACTTTCTCACAGTAGGCACAAAAGTAAATTCAAAATGTTTTAAAGAATTAAATGTAAGACTTGAAAATATAAAACTCCTGGAAGAAAACATAGGTGATATGTTCTTTGACATTGATCTTAATAGCATTTAATTGGATATGTCTCCTCAGGAATGGCAATCAAAAGCAAAAATAAACAAAGGGGATTATATCAAACTAAAAAGTTTTTGCACAGTGAAGGCAATTATTAATATAATGGAATATCCATCTACAGAATGGGAGAATATATCTGCAAACAACATACCTGATAAATGATTAATATCCTAAATATACAAAGAATTCATATAATCAGTATCAAAAAACAAGCAAATTTTTAAAATGGGAAGAATATCTGAACAGACATTTTCCCAAAAAAATCGTATATGTGGCCAACATGTACATGACAAGGTGTTCAACATGGCTAATCAGGGAAATGCAAATCAAATCCACAATGAGATATCACTTTATATCTGTCATAGTGAAGTGAAAGTTGTTCAATCATGTCCAACTCTTTGTGACCCCATGGACTATACAGGCCATGGAATTCTCCAGGCCAGAACACTGGAGTGGGTAGCCTTTTCCTTCAGGGGATCTCCCAACCCAGAGTTGGAACCCAGGTCTCCTACACTGCAGGCAGATTCTTTACATCTGAGCCACAAGGGAAGCCCAAGAATACTGGAGTGGTAGCTTATCCCTTCTCCAGTGGATCTTCCTGACCCAGCAATTGAACTGGGGTCTCCTGCATTGCAGGTGGATTCTTTACCAAGTGAGCTATGAGGGAAGCCCACACCTGTCATAAGTATTATACAAAAAATAACAAGAATGAGTATTGGTGAAGATGTGGAGGAAGGGAGAGAAAGTAAATTGGTGCTGCTACTATAGAAAACTGAATGAAGATTCCTCAAAAAATTAAAAACAGATCTACCACTGATCCAGTAATTTCATTCATGTGTGATTTATCCAAAGCATGCAAAAAAAATTAGGAAATATATGTGCACCCCTATATAAGATACAAAAGCAATCTAACTGCCCATCAATAGATGAATGGATAAAAGAAAGTGTGATAATAGATATATAATGGGGAAAAGGGAAACCTCTTACACTGTTGGTGGAAATATAGATTGATACAACCACTATGAAGAACAGTATGAAGTTTCCTTTAAAAACTAAAAATCATGGAGGCAAAGAGGGAGGCTCAAGAGGGAGGGGATATATATATATAATTATGATTCGTTCACACTGCTGTACAGCAGAAACCAGTACAAATTGAAAAGCAATTACCCTCAAATTAAAAAATTAACAAAGGCATGAACAAGAGAGAAAATGAAGAACAGAACATGCTAAATAAGTAGCATCTTTATATACAAAGACCAAGAAAAAAGGATGAACATTTGAGATATCACAAAACAATTAGATCGGTTCTGTTGGCTTCTTTTTGTAAAAATTCTTTCAATAAACTAAATTTTTCAGAAAAAAAAAAAAACCCTAAAACTATTATATGACCCAGAAATCTACTACTGGGCATATACCCTGAGAAAGCCATATTTCAAAAAGACACGGGTACTCCCAATGTACAATGCAGCACTCTTCACAGTAGCCAGGACATGGAGGCAACCTAAATGTCCAATGACAGATGAATACATAAAACAAATGTGATACATATATACAATGGAATATTATTCAGCCATAAAAAGGAACTGAAATGGGTCATTAATAGAGACATGGATAGACCAAGAGTCTGTCATATAGAGTGAAGTAAATCAAAAAGAGAAAAACAAATATTGTATATTAATGCATGTATGTGGAATCTAGAAAAATGGTACAGATGAACCTATTTGCAGGGCAGGAACAAAGATTCAGACCTAGGGAATGGATGTGTGTACCGGGGGTGGGGGAGGGAGGGATGAACTGGGAAATTGACATCAATGCATGTGCACTGCCATGTGTAAAACAGATAACTAGGGGGAACGTACTAGGGGGATATTGCAGGGAGCTCAGCTCATTGCTCTGTGATGACCCAGATGGATCGGATGAAGGGAAGGTGGGAAGGAGGTACTAGAGGGAGGGGACGTGTGCATACATACAGCTGACTCACTTTGTTGAACAGCAAAAAATGACAATATTGTATACCAACTATACCCCATTTTTAAAAAGAATAAAACAGATAAGAATAGGAAAAGAAAAAGAAAAACAACGAAAATTTGCCATTTGTCACAACACAGATGGGCCACAAGGGCATTGTGATAAATGAAATGAGTGAGAGAAAGAAAATACTGTATGACTTCACATAAATATGGAACTTAAAAAATAAAACAAATATACATAACAAAACAGAAACAGAGTTATAAATTAAACAAACAGGTGCTGACCAGAGGGGAAGGTGTTGAGGTAAGGAGAAAAACACATAAGGAAAATTAAGAGATTCAAATTTTCAGTTGTAAATAATTGACTCACAGTCAAATATACAGTGTGGTGAATATAGTCAATAAATATGTGACATCATTGGATGCTGATATATTATAACTAGAATTATCATGATCTTCAGTTTACATATACTCTATACAGAAATATCAAATTACTATGTTACATAACAGAAACTGAAATAGCATTGTAGGTCAATTATACTTCAAAAACAAACGCTCATAGAAAAAGAGATCAGATATGTGATTACCAGAGCTTTTGTGTATGTGTGTGTGTGTGAGTGAGTCTGTAGGAGGGCATGGGGGATTGTACGAGAAAATTGAAAAAGTACAAATTTCCAGTTATAAGATAAATAAGAACTATCCTGTAAAGGAGGAGGTGTTCGTGGAAATTCAAGCCAACAGGAGAGGTCTAGCTATCTAGCAGTGAAACAGATAGTGGAGTACAAGACTTGGAGCTCACCTTCCCTCACAAACACATCAAAAATACATCTACACGTGGAACAATTCTTACAGAATACCAACTGAAATCTTGCAGAAGATCTCTTAACAACCAATGCTGCAAGAAAGATACATAACTGGGTAGAATGAAAGACAACAAAAGAGGAATCAAGATGAGACGTGTACCTCTGGAGATGGAGCCGTGAAAGAGGACAGGTTCCCTCACCCTGGGAGCCCCTTTGCCATTTGTGATGTCCACCAGGACAGATAGTTGGAGTGGCCTGGACTCTGCTGTAGAGGAGTATGCATGTGCTGGCTTGCTGCCAGGCAGAGCAGACAGGGACCTGCGCTGATGGCTGTCATGTCACTGCATTTCTCAGCCCAGGATTGCTCTTACTAGTGAACACAGCTGCTGGGTATTGAATCTTAGCAGACAGACCCAGGGAAAGGACTCAGTTTGGCCTCATGGAGATGGCATGAAGGATCTGTGGTGTGGTACAGTTTGCTTGGCATGCACAAGACAATGTCCAGGCCCACCACAGGTGCCCCATTATCAGGACATGAAGGGTTTGGCACGGGTCCACCACAGAAGCCCACTGTCAGTGTGCTCATGGTGGGGCACAGGCCCAGCAGCAGGGGGGCTGGGGAGCACGCACATACCAGAGGTGGTACTAACATCTCAGCCATCTATTACTGTTCACACAGCAAGGATGGGTCTTGGGGTGGTGCAAGCAGCAGCAGACTGCATTGGCACACATACTGGGTGATGGGCAGCATTGCAGAATCACACATTCCTGGCAGAAAGCCCTGGGGAGGAATCCTCAATAGCTTCTTTCATAGTGAAAGCGCTACAGTCTCACTAACATCACGCCACAGCTTACAATCAGATCTGGAGTCTTCTACTCCAAAAACTAGAGAGAAACTCTGCTCCTTGATAGGGCTATAAACGCCACGGAGCAAAGAGGACGCCCTGCCCAACACACAGTGCAGGCTCTGATTACCAAAACAACACTCATACTCCCTATCAAGGGGACAATTGCCAGTGCACACTGAGGAAAGAGGAGACAGGCATCCATACAAAAAACCCTCACACCAAAAATATTACTCTTACAGTCTACACAGGGATGCTCCCACACAAAAAGAGCCCATTGAGACCACAACAAATAAATGTTTCTCTTAAATTCATAGAGTTAGAGAAATTTAAGTAAAAAGAAAAAGCAGAGGAAATACTCTCAATTAAAATAAATCACCTGAAGGAACAATGAAAGAACTCCCCAGTCTACCAGACTTCAACTTCAGAAAGGAGATAATTAAAAAGCTAAAATGATTAGCAAATACTATCAATAGAGACACAGATCACTGTAACAACAAACCAGAACTATAAAGAGGAACCAGTCAAATTAGACAACTCAATTGCCAAGATAAAAACTGAGTTAAAGGCAATGAATGGCAGACTAAATAATACAGAAGAATGAGTGATCAATAAGACAGAAAAATGGAAATCACCCAATCACAACAGTAGACAGAAAGACCAATGAAAAAAATGAACGCAATGTATGATATCTATGGGATAATACAAAGCTTGCCAACCTACACATAACAGGTGCCCCAGAAGGACCAGAAAGAGAGAAAGGGATACAAAATGTATTTGAAAAAAATTTATGGCTGAAAACTTCCCAAACTTAAAGAAGGAAACAGATATCCAGGTACAGGAAATACAGAGGGTCCCAAACAAAATGAACCCAAACACACACCAAGAGTGATCATAATTAAAATAGCAAAAGATAACGAGAGGATTCAAAACGGAGCAAGAGAAAAATAGAGTCAGTTACAAGGGAACCCCCATGTGGCTATCAGCTGATTTCTTGAAAGAAACTGTAGGCCAGAAGGGAGTGATCAAGATATAATCCAATCTGCAACCTAGGATACTCTACCCAGCAAGAAAACCATAAACAAATCAAAAAGAAAACCCTAGAATGGGAGAAAATATTTGCAAATAAAGCAGCCAACAAGGAATTAACCTCAAAAATATACAAACAGCCTGGGCAGCTCTATGTCACACACACACACAAAAACACAATCAAAAAATGGGTGGAGGACCTAAACAGACATTTCTCCAAAGACGACGTACAGATGGCTGAAAAGCACATGAGAAAATGCTCAACAAAATAACTGCTAGATAAATGCAAAATAAAACTACAATGAAGAATCACCCCCACACCAGTTAGAATGGCCATTATCAAAAAAATCTACAGATAAATGCTGGAGAGGGTGTGGAGAAAAGGGAACCCTCCTACGTGTCAGTGGCAATAAAAATTGGTACAGCCACTATGGAGAACAGTATGAATGTTCCTTAAAACACTAAAAATAGAACTACTATTTGAGCCAGCATGGTCATATACCCAGAGAAAACCAAAATTCAAAAAGATACATGCACCCCAATGTTCACTGCATTACTATTTACAATAGATAGGCCACGGAAGCAACCTAAATGTCCATCAACAGAAGAATGAATAAAGATGTGGTACATATATACAATGGAATATTACTTAACCATAAAAAAGAATGAAATAATGCCATTTGTAGCAACATGGATGGACCTAGAGATTGTCACGCTGAACGAAGTAAGTCAGACACAGACAAGTAGCATATGATATTGCTTATATGTGGAATCTAGGGGGAAAAAAGGTACAAATGAACTTACTTACAAAACAGAAGTAGAGTCACAGATGTAGAAAAAAACCTTATGATTACCAGAGGATAAGCAGGGAGGGCTCAATTGAGTGACTGGGACTGACACATACACACCACTATATATGAAACAGATAACTAGTGAGGACTGGCTAGATAGCACCAAAGGACTCTATTCAGTACTCTGTAATGGCCTATATGGGAAAAGAATCTTAAAAAAAGGAGTGGCTATATATGTATAACTGATTAACAGAGTAACTTAGAATAACTGATTCACTTTTCTTTATGCTTGAAACTACACAACATTGTAAATCAAATATACTTCAATTTAAAAAAATTTTAATGGATTAAAGACTTATGTGTAAAACCTGAAACCATAAAACTTCTAGAAGAAAACATAAGCAGTACACTCCTGACACTGGTCTTTGTAATATTTATTTGCATATGTCTTCTCAAACAATGTAAACAAAATCAAAACTAAACATACTAAAATATATCACATTAAAAAGCTTTTGCACAGCAAAGGAAACTATCAACAAAATGCAAAGGCCACCTACAGAATGGAAGAATATACCTGCAAACAATATATTTGATTGGGGGTTAAGGTCCAAAATATACAAGAACTCATACAACTCAACCTCAAAAAAATAAACAACCTGATTACGTTTGGGCATAAAAATGGGCTGAATGTAAGAATAGACATTCTTCAAAAAAAGACACAGAAATTACAAACAGGCACAGAAAAGATGCTCAATATCAACTAATTACCAGGGAAAAGCACATCAAAACCACAATATCATCTCACTCTTGTCAAAATGGTACTTATCCAAAAGACAACAAATAATAAATGTTGACAAGGATGTGGAGAAAACGTAACATCTGTACACTGTTGATGGGAACGTAAGTTGGCAAAACCAGTATGGAAAACAATGGAGATTCCTGAAAAAAGTAAAGACAGAACTACCAGGTGATCCAGCAATTCCACTCCTGGATATTGATTTGAAAAACATTAAAATGCACTCCTGTGTTGATTGCAGTATTATTTACAATAGCCAATAAATGAAGCAACTTAAGTGCCCACCAACAGATAAACAGGTAAAGATGTGGTGTACATGTATAATAGAATAATGTTGTTTATTCACTAAGTCATGTCTGACTCTTTTGCAACCCATGGAGTGTAGCCCACCAGGCCCCTCTGTCCATGGGATTTCCCAGGCAAGAATACTGGAGTGGGTTGCCATTTCCTTCTCCAGGTTATCTTCCTGACCCAGGGATTGAACTCACATCTCCTTCATTGGCAGGCAGGTTCTCTACCTCTGAGCCACCAGGGAAGCCAATGGAATAATACTCAACTATAAAAAAATGAAAATTCTACCATTTGTGACAACATGGAAGGACCTAGAGGGTATTATGCTAGGTGAAATAAGTCAGAGAAAAACAAATATTGTATGATTTCACTAACTGTGGAATGTAAAAACCAAAATAAACAACCAACAATAACAAAACAGTTACAGATACAGAGAACAAACAGCTGGTTGCTATAGGGGAAAAGGAATCAGGGAGGAAAGAAATAGGTGAAGAGCGTTAAGCAGAACAAACTTTCAGTTGCAAAATAACTGAGTCACAGGTACTCAATGTACACTGTGAAGAATATAGTCAATAACCAATATTTTTGTATGGTGATATATTGTAACTAGACTTACATACCTTAGGAAATGAGGTGGTAATCATTTTGAAATGCATAGAAATACCAAATCACTATGTTGTATACCAAGAACTCACATAGTGTGGTACGTCAATTATACTTCAAAAGCAAATAAACAAGGAAATTCATAGAAAGAGTGATCAGATTTGTGGTTACCAAAAGCTAGGGGTGTGGGGAGGGGGGAGTGGACAAAGTCAGTCAGTCCAAAGATACAAACTTTCAGTTATAATATAAATAAGTACTAGTGATATAATGTACAACTTGATAAATAGAATTAACACAGTTGTATGTTACATATGAAAGTTGTTAAAATTCCAAGAGCCCTCATCACAAGAAAAAAATGTTTTTCTGGTTGTTTAATTTGGTATCCATATGAGACAATAAATTTCACTAAACGTATTGTGATGATCACTTCATGATATATGTAAGTCAAATCATTATGCTGTACACTTAAGCTCATACAGTGCAGTATGTCAATTATAACTCAATAAAACTGCAGGAAAAAATCACTATGTACTGGCATAAAAACAGGCACATAGACCAACGGAACAGAATAGAGAGCTTGGAAATAAACCTATACATATATGGTCAACTAATTTTTGACACAAGCAGCAAGAATGCACAATGGGGAAAAGATAAGTCTATAAACAGTGTTGGGAAAACTGGATATTCATACACAAGAGAATGAAGCTGAACACTGATCTTACACTACTCACAAAAAATAACATGAATTTACGACTTAAATATAAATTCATAAAACTCTTACAGGAAAACATGTGGGGAAAGCTGCTTGACCCTGATACTGGCAATGATTTTTTTGGACTCAACACTCAAAGCCAAGTCAACAAAAGCAAAAATAAATAAATGGGACCACATCAAACTAAAAATCTGCACAGCAGAGGAAAAAATGAAAATCAACCTAAGGAATGGGACAAAATACATATTTCTGATAAGCAGTAAACATTCAATTATATAAGAAAGTCATACAACTCAACAGTAATAATAATTCTATTAAAAATGGGCAGAAAAACTTACTAGACAATTTCAAAAAAAGACATACAAGGTTTACAAAAAATGCTCAGCACTACTAATCATCTAGGAAATGCCAGTCAAAACCATAATGAGATATCACCTCATACCTGTTAAAATAGCTGCCATTGGGGAGACAAGCGATAACAAGTGTTGCCAAGGGCGTAGAGAGAAAAGGGAGCACTTGTGTACAATCGGTGGGAATGTAAATTGGTACAGCCACTACGAAAAGCAGTATGAAGGTCTTCAAAAAGTTAAAAATAGAATACCATATAATCCAGTAATTTGATTTCTGTTTATATGTCAAAGAAACTGAAATGACTATCTTGAAGAGAGATCCGCTCCCTCAAGTTCACTGCAGCATTATTTATCCACAATAGCCAAGACACAAAACAACCTAAGCATCCGTTCTGGGATGAATAAAGTAAATGCGACACAGACACGCACACACAATGGAATGGTATTAAAGTCATAAAAAAAAGAGGGTAATCTTGCCATTTGAAACAATATGGATGGACCTTGAAGGCACTATCATGCTAAATCTGAAAAAGTCAAACTCGGAGAAATAGAGAATAGAATGCTGGTTGTCAGGGGCTAAGGATGGGGGAAATGGCACAACGGCACAACGCTGTCAAAGGGAACAAACTGCCAGTTATGAGATGACAATATAACTATACTGCGATAGTTAACAATACTGTTTTACATACTTGAAATTTTCCTGAAGGAGTAAATATTAAAAGTTCACATCAACACCAAAAAAGGGTAATTATGTGAGGTAATGGAGATAACTAACCTTATGTCTCAATCACTTCACAACAGATATCTGTATAAAATCATCGCATTATACTGCTTACATTTATACAGTGCTGTATACCAAATACATCTCAAGAAGCAAGCAAAAAAAAAGAAAAGGTACTTACCTTTATGAATGCGCCTGAGATGGTTCTTCAGGGGAAAAGCTGGAGGAACAGGGAGCAACCGCCTCCCGAGATAAATTCTAGATATGCCACTGTTGTCAGAAGAAACTGGCCCTGAAGGTATGCAGTGGACCATTGTGTTCACGTTCCTGTGACCAACGACTCTGGCCTACCTGAAAGCCGTGTCTAATGCTCAGACAGAAGCGGACACGGCTCGCCAGGGGCCTTCCACCACCTGGAAGATCGTTCCCTTGCGCATGCGCAGTTCACTGCCCCATGCTGGCCTGGGCCGTCGCACAGCCACAGGCATTGGTCTGAGCACAGTCTTTAGTTCCCCACTCCTGGCGGGGCTCCAGGGGCGAGGGGCCGCCGCACTGTGGCTCTGCCTTGAGCACTAGAGGAGGCTGCAGGGAAGATTGGGATGTGCTTAAAATTGGGCTGCCATCTCTGGGGTCGCACAGAGTCGGACACGACTGAAGCGACTTAGCAGTAGCAGCAGTAGCAGTAAAATAGGTTGTGTGTGCCAGACCGCTTACAGACGAGTCCGAGGGGCCACCCGGATATTTTTCACCCCAGACATTTAATTTTGAGGTATATTTTTGCTTATTGATATAGACTTATTTCCTTTTAATATTTTTAAACTTAAGACACTCTTTCTGGGGCGTCCCTGGTGGCTCAGTGGTAAAGAATCCGCCTGCCAATGCAGGAGGCATAGGTTCAATCCCTGGCCTGGGAAGATCCCACAGGCCACGTTCCACAACCACTGAGCCTGTTCTCTAATTACTGAAGCGGATGCCTAGAGCCCAAGCTCCACAGCAAGAGAAGCCACTGCAATGAGAAGCTCTCACACGGAAGTAGAAAGTAGCCCCGGTTCACCGCAACTAGAGAAAAGCCTGCACAGCAACAAAGACCCAGCACAGCTAAAAATAAATAAATAAAATTATTTTTAAAAACGCTCTTTCCAACATGATTCCACTTTCATAAAGGAATATGGTAAATAGTTCCGGAAGAATATACATTCAAGTGATAGTGGGTTCTTTTAGGTAGCCACCAAAGATTCATGTATAGTTTTTTAAATCTGTTTCTCTTTATACATATTTGATTTTTATGTCTGTTTCATTTTTCTATACATAAGGATGTATAAAAGTAATCATTTTATAATGATTTATAATAAAAGCATTTCATTTTGATAAATGTAAATTCATAAACACTGGTGGATTCTGTCATATTTTCTGTCTATAAAGTTACCTTCAGTTCAGTTCAGTTTAGTCGATCAGTCCTGTCTGACTCTTTGCAACCCCATGAAGCACAGCACGCCAGCCCTCCCTGTCCATCACAAACTCCCGGAGTTCACTCACACTCACGTCCATCGAGTCAGTGATGTCATCCAGCCATCTCATCCTCTGTCGTCCCCTTCTCCTCCTGCCCCCAATCCCTCCCAGCATCAGGGTCTTTTCCAATGAATCAACTCTTCGCATGAGGTGGCCAAAGTACTGGAGTTTCAGCTTCAGCATCATTCCCTCCAAAGAAATCCCAGGGCTGATCTCCTTCAGAATGGACTGGTTGGATCTCCTTGCAGTCCAAGGGACTCTCAAGAGTCTTCTCCAACACCACAGTTCAAAAGAATCAATTCTTCAGCACTCAGCATTCTTCACAGTCCAACTCTCACATCCATACATGACTACTGGAAAAACCAAAGCCTTGACTTAGATGGACCTTTGTTGGCAAAGTAATGTCTCTGCTTTTCAATATGCTATCTAGGTTGGTCATAACTTTCCTTCCAAGGAGTAAGCGTCTTTTAATTTCATGGCTGTAGTCACCACCTGCAGTGATTTTGGAGCCCCGCAAAATAAAGTCTGACACTGTTTCCACTGTTTCCCCATCTATTTCCCATGAAGTGATGGGACCAGATACCATGATCTTCATTTTCTGAATGTTGAGCTTTAAGTCAACTTTTTCACTCTCCTCTTTCACTTTCATCAAGAGGCTTTTTAATTCCTCTTCACTTTCTGCCATAAGGGTGGTGTCATCTGTATATCTTCTCTTACTATTTTTATGCCAGTGTCAAAGTGACATATCTGGTTAACTTGATTCAACACTTGCCCTTCAGTTTGAAAACCAGATTTAGTCAATGTGATGGAGTTAGCGTGCAGTTCAGTCACTAAAAGAATCACTCTCTTTCTCCCAAATACAGAGGCCCTGAAGGAGCCAGTTACAGTCATCCCACTTCACCCTCCCCGGAAGGATTTGATTCTGGGCCCTTTCAGAGCTGCCAGCAGAAATTAGAATAATGAGTGATGAGGTTGAGAGCCAAGTTAAAGAGCCCAGGAATATGCACAAACACTTACACAAGTGAGAGTGAGACTAGGTGGGAGAACCAAGGGGAGTACAGAACCCTAGAGAGAGCTGTTCTAAGAGAGGTGTGGAGAAGATGGGGAAGTGGGCAGCAATAGATATATACAGAGATGGAAACAAGAGAAACAGAAAAGTGTGACAGAAGACACTAAATGAGGGAAAGTGCTGGAGAAGGGATTCCAGCGTTCATGTCACTCAGTTAGGAGAAATGGAATAACACCAAGGTTGATCTCAGTGGTAATTACATTACATGGGTATACAAATATGTAAAACTTCATTGGACTATTCACATAAGATTTTATACTGTATTACATGTTGTTGTTGTTGTTGTTGTTGTTCAGTTGCCCAGTGATGTCTGACTTTTTTCAACCCCGTGGACTACAGCATGTATTTTAATTCTTAAAAATACATCAAGCTCCAATGCTGAGCTCAGATTCTGAGGGCTGAAAGGTCCCTGTTAATTGAGGGAAGGAAGTCAAGGAGAATCCATTTGTACTAATAGGGAGCAAAGTAAAATCAAAAACCAGAAGAAAAAAAGTATAGTTTTCCAGAAAGAAGTACCAAATGGCAATTTTTTTTCTTTCTTTCAACTTAAGCTTGACTGATATATTAATCATCAAAATTATAAATATAAATTACCTGATATTTATACCACTATGTTTTCCCTGATGGCTCAGCATAAAGAATCTGCCTGCAATGCAATAAATGTAGGTTTGCTCAGCGTAAAGAATCTGCCTGCAGTGAGTAAAGGCGGGTTTGATCCCTGGGTGGGGAACATCCCCTGGAGAAGGAAATAGCAACCCTCGTCAGTATTCTTGCCTGGGAAATTCTATGAACAGAGGAACCTGGTAGGCTACAGTCCATGGGGTCACAAGAGTTGGACACAACTTAGCAACTCAACATATATCAATATAAGTGATAGCATCAATCACTGATATTTTGTTGTTGTTGAGTCACTAAGTCATGTGTGACTCTTTGTAACCCCGTGGACTGCAGCACGTCAGGCTTCCCTGTCTTTCACTATCTCCCAGAATTTGCTCAAGCTCATGTCCCTTGAGTCGGTGATGCCATCTAACCACTTCCTACTCTGTCGTCCCCTTCTCCTCAGGCCTTCAATCTTTCCTAGTATCAGAGTCTTTTCCAAGGAGTCAGCACTTTGCATCAGGTGACCCAAGTATTGGAGCTTCAGTTTCAGCATCAGTCCTTCCAATGACTATTCAGGGTTCATTTCCTTTAGGATTGATTGACTTGATCTCCTTGCTGTCCAAAGGACTTTCAAAAGTCTTCTCCAGCACCACAATTCAAAAGCATCAGTTCTTTGGCACTCAGCCTTCTTTATAACCAGCATCTTTTTTTTCTTTTGAATAGTTTATTTATTTTAATTGGAGACTAATTACTTTACAATATTGCCATGGTTTTTGCCATACCAGCATCTTTTATGACTCCTGCATAGGCAGGCAGGTTCTTTACCACTAACACCACCTGGGAAGCCCCATTGATATTTATATTTACATAAGTAATAATTGATGTTTATATATATCAATTATATGCTGCTGCTGCTAAGTCACTTCAGTCGTCTCCAACTCTGTGCGACCCCATAGACGGCAGCCCACTAGGCTCCTCTGTCCTTGGGATTCTCCAGGCAAGAATACTGGAGTGGGTTGCCATTTCCTTCTCCAATGCATGAAAGTGAAAAGTGAAAGTGAAGTCGCTCAGTCGTGCCCGACTCTTAGTGACCCCATGGACTGCAGCCTACCAGGCTCCTCCGTCCATGGGATTTTCCAAGCAAAAGTGTTGGAGTGGGGTGCCATTGCGTTCTCCATCAATTATATAGATATATCCAAATACTGATATTTATATCAATATAAATTAAATTCTGATATAGGGTTCCAAAACAACACAATTTAAAGATGCTATTTTTTTTTAAGCTCCAGACTAGAAAATACTGAAGATCCTCTTGGATAAAGAAATTACATTCATTGAAAATCATTTATGTTTCACTGAAGGTGAAACTTTGTCTTGAGGTTTTGTTGGTGGTACTAAATCATATGTATAAAAGGCTTAAGCTCTCAATAAGAACAGCCATTGTTTTTGTTACTGAGTGCTTTTGTAGTTGGAAGTCCTCACAACATTTTAGAAGAGAACGGCAAGAAATATTTGTTGGCTACTGTGGTTTGATGATGAAAGGAGGCATTCAAGCCCTTAGGAATTCAAGGTCCTTCACTAGAGAAGTTATTTCCATTTTAAAGCTGAAGAGTGTAGAGATCCCTTATGAAGTAAACCTCTGATGTATACTATCTGGGGACAGAGCCCTAGAGTGAGTCGCCTGAGACTAGATTCTTGTTTTGTTTTGTTTTTTAATGGAAGGATTGATTCTCAGACTGCCGGAGATTTTCTAGGGCTCTTTGTTTCATGTAATGAAATTGTGATTCTTGAAAGATAGATTCAGCCCTCCTTACTAATGATGTCTCTGGCCCAAAGGGCTACCTCAGTACAAACTCTTTTCTTATTCTGTCATATCTTTACTGGAAATCCCTGTTTCCTAATAATGTCCACTGTGCATTACCTACAAATGAAGCAAAATTCATTTGCAGCTATGGAACTTATCCAATTCCCAGTCTCTAAGAACCAAACTTTTAATAAAGTCTCCAGTGAGGACAGTCAGGTTTACTAAATATTTCACTAGATATTATCCATTCATGCAATTTTCCCCCATTTAACTAAAGTTAAAATTAACCAAATCATACAGAGCCCTAAATAATTTTAGAAGCATACTCAAAAAAAGAAGACACAAAACCATTAAACAAGATAGCAGTAATTACAATAAAATTACTACTCTAGTATAATAAAGCTTCCTAATGTTTGCATAAAGTGCAGAAGCTTTTCTTGCTTGCCCTTTATACAGTGTGTCTATTTTTTTAATTTATTTTTTTAATGAAGGATAATTGCTTTACAGAATTTCGTTGTTTTCTGTCAAACCTCAACATGAAGGATAATTGCTTTACAGAACGTTGTTTTCTGTCAAACCTCAACCATAGTATACATATATTCCCTCCCTTTTGAACCTCCCTCCCATCTCCCTCCCCATCCCACCCTTCTAGGTTGATACAGGGCACCTGTTTGAGTTTCCGGAGCCATACAGCAAATTCCTGTTGGCTATCTATTTTACATATGGCAATACAAGTTTCCATGTTATTCTTTTGATACATCTCACATTCTCCTCCCCTCACCCCATGTCCATAAGTCTATAATCTGTCTGTTTCTCCATTATTGCCCTGTAGATAAATTCTTCAGAACCATTTTTCTAGATTCTGTATATGTGCATTAGAATATGATATTTTTCTTTCTCTTTCTGACTCATTCCACTCTGTGTAATACATTCTAGGTTCATCCACCTCATCAAAACTGACTCACATGCATTCCTTTTATGGCTGAGTAATATTCACCAGGAGAAATATCAATAACCTCAGATATGCAGATGACACCACCCTTAGGCAGAAAGTGAAGAGGAATTAAAAAGCCTCTTGAGGAAAATGAAAGAGGAGAGTGAAAAAGTTGGCTTAAAGCTCAACATTCAGAAAACGAAGATCATGGCATCCAGTCCCATCACTTCATGGGAAATAGATGGGGAAACAGTGGAAACAGTATCAGACTTTATTTTTCTGGGCTCCAAAATCACTGCAGATGGTGATTGCCGTCAGGAAATTAAAAGATACTTACTCCTTGACCAACCTAGATAGCATATTGAAAAGCAGAGACATTACTTTGCCAACAAAGGTCCATCTAGTCAAGGCTATGGTTTTTCCAGTGGTCATGTATGGATGTGAGAGTTGGACTGTGAAGAAAGCTGAGTGCCGAAGAATTGATGCTTTTGAATTGTGGTGTTGGAGAAGACTCGAGTGTCCCTTGAACTGCAAGATCCAATCAGTCCATCCTAAAGGAGATCAGTCCTGGGTGTTCAGTGGAAGGAATGATGCTGAAGCTGAAACTCCAGTATTTTGGCCACCTCATGTGAAGAGATGACTCATTGGAAAAGACTTTGATGCTGGGAGGGATTGGGAGCAGGAGGAGAAGGGGACGACAGAGGATGAGATGGCTGGATGGCATCACCGACTCTATGGACATGAGTTTGGGTAAACTCCAGGAGTTGGTGATGGACAGGGAGGCCTGGCGTGCTGTGATTCATGGGGTCGCAAAGAGTCGGACATGACTGAGCGACTGAACTGAACTGAACTGAATATTCCATTCTGTATATGTACCACAACTTCTTTATCCATTCATCTGTCAATAGGTTTCCATGTTCTAGCTATTGTAAATAGTGCTGCAATGAACAATGGGGATACATGTGTCTGTTTCAACCCTGGTTTCCTCAGGGTACATGCCTAGGAGTGGGATTGCTGGGTCATATGGTGGTTTTATTCCTAGTTTTTTAAGGAATCTCCATACCATCTTCGGACATGACTGAAGCGACTTAGCAGCAGCAGCAGCATACCATCTCCTATAGTGGCTGTATCAATTTACATTCCCACCAACAGAGCAAGAGCATTCCCTTTTCTCCACACCCTCTCCAGCATTTATTGTTTGTCGACTTTTTGATGATGGCCATTCGGACCAGTGTGAAGTGATATCTCATTGTGTTTTTGATTTGCATTTCTCTAATAATGAGTGATGCTGAGCATCTTTTCATGTGTTTGTTAGCCATCTGTATGTCTTCTTCAGAGAAATGTCTGTTTAGGTCTTTTTCCTACTCTTTGAATGAGTTGTTTATTTTCCTGGTACTGAGTTGTATGAGCTGCTTGCATATTTTGGAAATTAACCTTTAGTCAGTTGTTTCATTTGCTATTATTTTCTCCCATTCCAAGAGTTGTCTTTTCACCTTGCTTATAGTTTCCTTTGCTGTGCAAAAGATTTTAGGTTTAATCAGGTTCCACTCACTTACTTTTGTTTCTATTTCCATTACTCCAGGAGGTGGGTCATAGAAGATCTTGCTTTGATTTATGTCATCGAGTGTTCTGCCTATGTTTTCCTCTAAGAGTTTTATACTTTCTGGTCTCACATTTAGATCTTTAATCCATTTTGAGTTTATCTTTGTGTATGGTATTAGGAAGTGTTCTAATTTCATTCTTTTATATGTAGTTGTCCAGTTTTCCCAGCACCATTTATTGAAGAGGCTGTCTATGCACCATTGTATATTCTTGTATCCTTTGTCAAAATTAAGGTACCCATAGGTTCATGGGTTTATTTCTGGGCTTTCTATCTTGTTCCATTGGTGTATATTTCTGTTTTTGTGCCAGTACCGTACTGTCTTGATGACTGTAGCTTTGTAGTATAACCTGAAGCCAGGAGGTTGATTCCTCCAGCTCCATTCTTCTTTCTCAAGACTGCTTTGGCTATTCAGGGTCTTTTGTATTTCCATATGAATTGTGAAATTTTTGTTCTAGTTCTGTGAAAAATGCCATTGGTAATTTGATAGGGATTGCATTGAATCTGTAGATTGCATTTGGTAATATAGTCATTTTCACAATATTGATTCTTCCTACACAGGAACATGGAATATCTGTTTGTTTGTTTATGCCATCTTTGATTTCTTTCATCAGTGTCTTATGATTTTCTGTGTACAGTTCTTTTGTCTCCTTAGGTAAGTTATTCCTAGATATTTAATTCTTTTTGTTGCAATGGTGAATGGGATTGATTCCTTAATTTCTCTTTCGGATTTTTCATTGTTAGTATACAGAAATGCAAGTGATTTCTGGGTATTGATTTTGTATCCTGCAACTTTGCTAAATTCACTGATTAGCTCTAGTAATTTTCTGATACTACCTTTAAGATTTTCTATGTATAGTATCATGTCATCTGCAAACAGTGAGAACTTTACTTCTTCTTTTCTGATCTGGATTCCTTTTATTTCTTTTTCTTCTCTGATTGCTATAGCTAGGACTTCCAGAAGTATGTTGAATAATAGTGGTGAAAGTGGACACCCTTGTCTTGTTCCCGATCTTAAGTGGAATGCTTTCAGTTTCTCACAATTTTAGAATAATATTTGCTGTAGACTTATCATTATGGCCTTTAGTATGTTGAGGTAGTTTCCTTCAATGCCTATTTTTTGAAGAGTTTTAATCATAAATTGTTGAGGTCCTTAACGGACTGGAACCTAGTGGTCTGGAGTCGACAATAAGAGAGTAAAAGAGAGAGAGAAAGAGGCTAATATTCCTTGGTTTAAGCAGAAAACCAATAAAGCCTTGTGACACAGGGCTTGCGTCGCTCACGAAGGCACCTGGCGCCATCCTTAGGGGGTGAAGGCACAGTGCACCTTCACCAGAGGGTCTTAGAAGCCTGGGCAGGAGAAAGAGCATGACGGGTCTCTGCACTCCAAAAGAATTAGCCTGAGAGAGAGAGAGAAAGAAAGCAAGACATGGGGACCAAAGCTCTGATGGAGCAAAGATGTTTTAATCAACATGGTGTGGGCATATATACTGTCTTACAAGGTAGTTATTCTCAGCAGAGACAAAGTTTAAAATTCCAGACTTACAAAACATAGGCGATCCCTATTAAAGAGAGAGCGTTGTAAACAGTCATTTTTACCATATGGTTCATAAGAAGGAAGAGGGTACTTACCACCGTACTGAAAAACTAACGAAGGAAATGCCTGGATTCCTCAGCCCCGGGAGGGGCTTGCCTCTCCTCTTAATTCAGGAATTAATAAGGAACAGAGGATTCCTGACAAATCCAAAACAGCACACAGGAAGTCTCCTGTTAAATGCTTCCTGACAACAAATGGGTGCTGAATTTTGTCAAGGGCTTTTTCTGCATCTACTGAGACTATCATATGGTTTTTATCTTTCAATTTGTCAGTATGGTTTATCACATTGATTGATTTGCATATATCGAAGAATCCTTGCATTCCTGGAATAAACCCAAATTGATCGTGGTGTATGAGCTTTTTGATGTGTTGCTGAACTCTGTTTGCTAAAATTTTGTTGAGGACTTTTGCATCTATGTTCATCAGTGATATTGGCCTCTAGTTTTCTTTTTTGGTGTTGTTTTTGTCTGTTTTTGGTATCAGGGTTATGGTGACTTCATAGAATGAGTTTCTAAGTGTACCTTCCTCTGCAATTTTTTGAAAGAGTTTTGGAAGGATAGGCATAAGCTATTTTCTAAATGTTCGATAGAATTGTCCTGTGAAGCCACCTGGCCCTGGGCTTTTGTTTTTTGGGAGATTTTTTATCACAGCTTCAATTTCAGTGCTTGTAATTGGGTTGTTCATAATTTCTATTTCTTCCTGGTTCAGTCTTAGAAGATTGAACTTTTCTAAGAATCTGTCCATTTCTTCCAGGTTATCCATTTTACTGCCATATAGTTGTTCATAACAGTCTCTTATAATCCTTTGTATTTCTTCATTATCTGTGGTAACCTCTCCTTTTTAATTTCTAATTTTGTTGATTTGATTCTTCTCTCTTTTTTTCTTGATGAGTCCGGCTAAACGTTTGTCAATTCTGTTTTATCTTCTCAAAGAACCAGCTTTAATTTTATTAATCTTTACTATTGTTTCTTTCATTTCTTTTTCATTTATTTCTGCTCGGATCTTTATGATTTCTTTCCTTCACCTAATTTTGGGTTTTTGTTGTTGTTCTTCTTCTTTTTCCGGTTGTTTTAGGTGTAAAGTTAGGCTGTCTATTCGATGTTTTTCTTGTTTCTTGAGGTAGGATTGTATTGCTATAAACGTCCCTCTTAGAACTGCTTTTGCTGCATCCCATAGGCTTTGAGTTGTGTTTTCATTGTCATTTGTTTCTAGAAATTCTTTGATTTCCCTTTTGATTTCTTCAGTAATGAGTTGGTTATTTAGAAGCATGTTGTTTAATCTCCATGTGTTTGTGTTTCTTACAGTTTTTTTCTTGTAATTGATATCTAGTCTCATAGCATTGTGGTCGAAGAAGATTCTTGATATGATTTCCATTTTCTTAAATTTACTGAGGTTTGATTTGTGACCTAAGATGTTGTCTATCCTGGAGAATATTCCACATGCACTTGAAAAGGTGTATTCTTCTGCACTTGTATGGAACGTCCTGAAGATAGCAATGAGGTCCATCTCATCTAATGTATATTTAAGACTTGTGTTTCCTTATTAATTTTCTGTTTTGATGATCTGTCCATCGATCGATGTCAGTGGGGTGTTAAAGTCTCCTACTATTATTGTGTTATTGTCAATTTCTCATTTTATATCTGTTAGTGTTTGTCTTATGTGTTGAGGTGCTCCTATGTTGGGTACATAGATATTACAATTGTTATGTCTTCCTCTTGGATTGATCCTTTGATCATTATGTAGTGTCCTTCCTTATCTCTTGTAATCTTCTTTAAGGTATATTTTGTCTGATATGAGGATTGCTACTCCAGCTTTCTTTTGCTTTCCATTTTCATGGAATATATTTTTCCATCCTCTCACTTTCAGTCTATATGTGTCTTAAGATCTGAAGTGGCTTTCTTGCAGACAGCATATATATGGGTCTTGTTTTTGTATTCATTCAGCCAGTCTTTTGGTTGGAGTATTTAACCTAGTTACATTAAAGTAATTATTGATATATATGTTCCTATTGCCATTTCTTAACTGTTTGGGGTTGATTTTGTGAATCTTTTTTCTTCTCTTGTATTTCTTGACTATATAAGTCCATTTAACATTTGTTGTAAAGCTGGTTTGGTGGTACTGAGCTCTCTTAACTTTCGCTTATTTGAAAGCTTTTTATTTCTCCATCAATTTTGAATGAGGTTCTTGCCAGGTATAGTAATCTTGGTTGTAGATTTTTCCCTTTCAGTACTTTAAATATATCCTGCCATTCCGTTCTGGCCTGCAGAGTTTCTGCAGAAAGATCAACTGTTAAGCATATGAGGTTTTTCTTGTATGTTACTTGTTGCTCTCCCTTGCTGATTTTAATATTCTTTCTTTTTGTTTAGTCTCTGTTAGTTTGATTAGTATGTATCTTGGTGTGACTCATAAATATACATCTTCACATAAATGTATTCAGACTTCTCTGAAGCTCAAATCCTTGTATTCAATTGTCAATCAAACCACAAATCTCAAAGGGACCTTATTCTAAGAATGTGTGAAATAGAACTTTGCTCCTGCTCTCTTTCCCCAAATCAGATCCTCTTCCAGGGTTTTTGGTCTCAGTGAGTCATTATCACTTTGTCACATAAGCCAGAATTTTAGATCCTTCGTCTTTAACCCCTACATTCAATCTATCACTACATCTTACTCACTTTACATTGTAAAGAATTCTCCAGTTTCTTCATTCCACTCATCACTACCACCTGATCCATGCTACCATAATCTCTTTCTTGGGCAATTTCAATAGTTTGTCCATATCCAGTTTTTCCAGATTCAAATCTATTTTTCAGGCTTCATCAAGAATTGTTATAAAATCTAAATCTAATCATATAGCTTTCTTTATTAAAAAAAAAAAACACAAAAAACACTTCCCATGGGTTCTTATTGCTATTAGAATAAAGACCCAGCTTCTTAATACTGTCTTTAATACTTCCCACATTATCGATACCCTGCCTTCTTCTCCACCCTCCCTTTAAACTATTTTCTCCAGAACTCTCCCTGCCTCACTGAATTTCTTTAGTACCTTGAAATCGCCATGTTTCCTCCAGAAATAGGGCCTTCGTATGTCATTCTCACAACTTACCCATTCCATCCTTCTCTGGTAAATTTTGTTTAACCTCCAAATTTCAGTTCAGTCATCACTTCTGCAGGAAATCTGTTACCTCCCTTCAGTTCCATACCCACCTCAAGTAATAATGACAGTGGTGGTGGTAGTGATAGCATTTAGTATTATTTACTATTTATTAAACACATATGCATTAGGTTCCCTTCTGGTGTTTCACAAATAATTCACTAAGTCTTCTAATCTACTTTTTTTTAGTCTCCATTGAGGAAATTGACACATGGCGAGGTTAAGGAATTTTTCCACAACCAACTGTAAAGTGGCATAGCCAAGATTCAAAATTAGGTCTTGTTTTCAGAACCCAGAGGGTTAACTACTACACTATATTGTCTTTTCACACCAGGGTAAACCCCTCTATTGTAAGTCTTATATCTCCAATAACCTTGCTTTCATAATAGTGAAGTTGTAATTTTAAATTCATTTGTGTGACTATTTGGTTAATGTCTCCCGCAACTTCCTCCCAGCTCTATAAGGGAAGGGGAATCAGATAACCACGTCTGCTTTTGTTTATTGCTTAACTTCAGTGCCTAGTATTGTGGCTGACATAAAGTAGACATGCAATATATGTGAATAAAATGATACAAAATAAATGTATGTATATATGAAAAAAAGAAAGGAAGACAGGAGAAGGAAAGAGGAAAGGAGGGAGGGAGAAAGAAAAAGAAAGCAAGTTCCATGTTTCCAATTGTGGGTTTCTCCACTGAGCACAGCACAGCCTACCACTGTCTATTTCTTTATCTGTTTTAGGAAGTCTTCTGACTGTGATGAGAACAAATTCAGGGATCCTGTCTTGTATACTGAATGACTTTAGAATTCCTCCTGAGTAATTACTTGATTATGGGTAGCTGAGTTATTCCATATTCATTTTAGTCAGAGGATGTCAAAATCGGACCAAGCACTGAGTAATTCACTTATAACATAGTTGTGAAAGCCAAGTTCTCAAAAACACCCTACACTCCAGCCAGAATGGGGACTGCTTTCCATTTCTCTAACACTTCATGAGCTTTCATATCTCTGACACTTGGCTTAGCATTCCTTTTCCAACCTTTTCTGCTGAGAAAATGTCCAGGTATCTTTCAAGAAAGTAAAGAAAGTGAAAGTGAAGTCCTTCAGTCATGTCAGACTCCTTGCGACCCCATGGTCTGTAACCTACCAGGCTTCTCCATCCATGGGATTCTCCAGGCAAGAATATCTTTCAAGGCCAGCTCAAATGTCCTCTCCTGAATAATTTATAAGACACCCCTATTTTTGATGTGTGTCTATATGAGTGTGTAAATATATTTCTAATTGAGATGTTGGGCCTAACTGTGGGATATTTTAATATGATTCCTCTGTCAAGGATATGACTCTGTTCATGTGGTTTAGATTGGAAGCTTCCCTCAAGGGTTGGGAATTCTTAGTGGCAATCTCAAGCGAAAGCGCTAAGTCCTCAGACAAAACAACAGAAGGGGAGCTCCTGCCTACTATCCTGTTTCTCACATTCTTAGAAATAGCTCTCATGGAGTTGAGCCATGCCTAAACTTCCAGGCAATTGGGAAGATACAGCATCTGCCCGTGAGAGGTAGGCTTGGAGATTGGTAAGGAGGCCTTGCCATAGGGAACCAAAAGGACAAGATGACTGACTCACCTGTACAAACCAAATTATCAAGATCAGCAGCATTCAGACAATTTGAATGCCCTGGTGTGTCACAATCAGTCATGAGATGCATCACAATTATTCTGTTTCTAATAATAAGCTTCATGGCAGATGGGGAAACAATGGAAACAGTGAGACACTTTATTTTCTTGGGCTCCAAAATCACTGCAGATGGTGACTGCAGCCATGAAATTAAAAGATGCTTGCTCCTTGGAAGAAAAGCTATGACCAACCTAGACAGCATATTAAAAAGCAGAGACATTACTTTGTCAACAAAGGTCCATCTAGTCAAGGCTATGGTTTTTCCAGTAGTCATGTATGGATCTGAGAGTTGGACTATAAAGAAAACTGAGCACTAAAGAATTGATGCTTTTGAACTGTGGTGTTGGAGAAGACTCGTGGGAGTCCCTTGGACTGCAAGGAGATCCAACCAGTCCATCCTAAAGGAAATCAGTCCTGAATATTCATTGGAAGGACTGATGCTGAAGCTGAAACTCCAATACTTTGGCCACCTGATGCGAAGAACTGACTCCTTGGAAAAGACTCTGATGCTGGGAAAGATTGAAGGCAGGAGGAGAAGGGGATGACAGAGGATGAGATGGTTGGATGGCATCACTGACTCAATGGACATGAGTTTCAGTAAGCTCCGGGAGTTGGTGATGGACAGGAAAGCCTGGTATGCTGCAGTCTGTGGGGTCACAAAGAGTCAGACACTACTGAGTGACTGAACTGAACTGAACTGAATAATAAGCTATCATACTTTAATATGGTTTTATACATATAATATATACACATACACATGAACTAAAAAGGATTCCATATTATCTTGGTAATACTTTCCTCATTCCTTTACATTACAATATAGTACCTTGAGTGGAAGAAATACAGAGAGACCATAGCTAGCCAGTGTGCAATTATTCATTACCTGACAAAGCCCATAGGTGCATACCACTCAGTCAACATCATCTGCCAACTTGCTTTCTCAGTGAGGAAAAGGTTTGAGAATTACTCCTCTTGTTGCATATTGCTACATTTTGTTTCCCAGAGTATGTTTAAGTCTGATGGGCCAGAGCAATTGAGAGAGCAATGCCTTTTTGTGGTCACCATGGTCTTGGCAGCAATAGCGACTACTTCCCCAGGGATGAGAATCTGGGAATTCTCACGAGAATTCGTGAGAATCTCATGAGAATTCAGATACATGAAAATCTGGAAAAAGGTTTGGAGGATGAATTTTGCCCCTCCCACATGGAAACTGGCACTCTACTGCCAAACTAGAATGTTATTCTATTATGAAAAAGACAGATTTCTTCCAGAAAGCTCTTTCAACACCCTGAGACAAATTAATTTGCTCCCATCTGTTCTCTCATAGTTCCAAACATATGATTATACTATAGATTCTATCACCTTGTATTCTAAGTATTTGTTTACATCACTGCCTCCCTAGTACATTGAGAAGTTACTATAAACAAAGATTGAATCTTACACAGCTTTGAATTACTATTGCTTATTCACTGTGCTTAGCATTGTAATAAGCATAATAAGCACTGTTAGCTCTTTGATTTCTTTTATGTCTTGGCTGTGTCACACAGATCTTATTTCCCTGACCAGGGCCAGACTGGGGACCTCAGCAGTGAAAGCTCAGAGTCTTAAACTCTGGACCACCAGGGAATCCCCCAACTGTCAACTCTTGAACAAGGGGCCAAACATGACCAGAAGAACAAATCAATATTCATCACATTAAATCTGGGGTCCTTTTTTGTTGTCTTGGGTTTTTGTTTTGTTTTGTTTTTTTAAATAACAATCTTAAAGGCATCTTTAGTTCACAGCTTTAATCTTAACATGATACCTAAGGGCACCCAAACAACTATTTGTTAATTTATGCCATGTCAACATGGAAAATATTGCATGCAGAATAAAGCAATGAGTCACACACAGAATTGTTTTTCTGAAACTCAGCTTCGATAGAGTCAGTCCCTTGACAAATTTATTCAAGTCCTACTAAATAGCATTCAAGCTCTTGGATTTGGCATTCTGACCTCATCTTTTTTAGGATGCTTCCTGTAAGTTCTCCACCACTGTATTCTATTCCCACCAGGCATTTTGGATGTTACATAATCTGGCCTAATCTAAGCCAAAGAATACCAGAAGACTGGAGTGGATTGCTATTCCCTTCTCTACGGGTTCTTTCCAACCCAGAATCCAAACTCATGTCCCCTGTGTCTCCTGCTTGGCAGGCCAATTCTTCACCACTGAGCCACCTTAAAGTAAGTCATTTGTACAGTCCATTTAAGCTACCTTAAAGTAAGCCTAAAAATTGTCATAAATTTGTAAGAAAATTAAAATAACACATGTGAGCTACATGATCCTTTGCACTGACTCTATGAATGTTTCACTAAGCTCACATTGATTATGGGCAAGAAGTAAACTAAGAGCAACACTCATCATTATTCCACAATTCCTTTGTGAGAGTCTTGTCCCAGGAAATCTTAAGAAGCTCTCATTATGAGAAAGTTTCCCTACATCAGCACAGAATATTTTGAGGAAAGCAATATTTCCAAAAGCTACTTCTAGACTTGCAATAAAAATTATAAAGTTATTTTTTTATTATTATTATTATAAAAGTTTAAATTACTATCATTAAAAAAATAAAAAATTACTTCTAGTAACTAAGGTATAAGATTGAAGACATTATGAATATAGTTTCAAAGGAATATTATAGAAATTGTATATTGACCTTAAAAAGAGGTGGGAAAGGTGCTACTTTAAGACCTCTGCTCACACAATCTGTCCTCTGAGTCAATAAACCCTGTTTCAGTTCCCACTTCTTTTATGAAGCCTTTCCTGAATAAGCCAGAGGGAATTTTTTCTTCCCACCTACAACTTTGTATTCAGATTGGTAATAAGGGTAAATTAAAATCAAACATGGCCTTTAATATTTGCTTAGAAACGGGCATTTGCCCTACTCTTTAGGGCAAAGGATACAATTAATTATTCCAATTTAGTATTCTTATTAAGTTTAGGAAATTAAATCTCTCAGGCAAAGCTCTGATGTCAATGCCAAGTAAATCCCTTTAGAATTATTTAAAATATTTGAGCCATTCTCTACCAATGACATAAATATTATTGTTGATTTGTTGGTAGAAATGTTCTAAACACTCAAGAAGACAGAATTTTATTTCTGGACCTACTTTAAGAACCATCATCAGGCAACCAAATAGCCTTTCTTAAGCTCTTATTGGGGAAATCCAGGTGAGAAAAAGCTTAATTTGGGGGTAGAAATATTAAACTCCAGAAACATTTATTTAAGTTCTTTAAGGTTTTCTCCTTACAATTTTTATTCGAAAATGTTTAAAGTTCCTTGAAGTCTTTTGTCTACCCTAAAGGTCCACTGTATAATAAATGGATGAATGACTATAATTTACCTGCATCATTTCTTAATCTAAAAGAAGCCTAAATTTACCCAAAAATAAATAAGTAAAAGCATACTTTTCTAGTAATTACAGAAAACATTAGCAACATTTTTGGAACTTCTTTTAAAAATGTGGTTTTCCATATAACTTACAACTCAACAGGAAAAATGTAACATTAGCCTCTACAAGGAAATGGTGTTTAAAATTTTTGTGTCAGACATTCCCTATGTATTAAATAAATAATATAAGGAAAGAATATATATTTAAATCATACTTTTAAACTCCTGATATAATTTTAAGGAGCTTTACAGTTTATCTTTTAATTTTTAGAGAAATAAAATATCATTGTATTTTAAAATATCATTTCTGTCTAATTATCATCAACTGGGGAAAATGGAGGAGGATGATGTTATGTACTTCAAGTTGGCAAGTATAAGCCATTTAATGAACTTATTCAAATTATATAGATTTAAAGTTTTTGGTTTTTTAGACTTCAGGTTATCAAGAGTAAGGCATTTAATGAAAAAAATATTAATTCAAATTATATAGATTTCAAATATCCATTTCTAATATTGTTTCTAAAAGAATCAGTCACAAATAGTGTGAATTTAAAAGTTAGTAAACATTTTCAGGAAGCCAAAAGAAGAGATCTTCTCTCTAAAATATAGAATATATTTGTGGTTAATGACTATTCAGCAAATTATCAATGTGGAAATGTCCAGGAGAGTCAACTAATATTCTAAGAAAGTAGACATCACAGAGCAGGCATTTAGTAAATAACAAATCTACGAATTGACTAAAACAAATGAAGGTAGATTGAAATAAAGCATTCACCAATAGATTAGAACTCTTAGGCTATAAGGAAAAATATGAGGGATAGATAATTGAAGTTTCAAAACACACTGAAATTTAATAAATATGAGGATTGCAGAATCCCAGAATATTGTGAAAACATTTAATGTTAGTAGAACTCAACACTGAAGCATTAGTGCTTTAATAACGGTAAGTTGTTTCAGGAACGCATTACCACAAGACATGAATATATTCCTAAATGATCTGAAATGTATGTAAGACTGTCAGCAAATTCTTATTTAAGCCATGAATTTTATTACCATTGGAATGGAGCAGACACTTCCTCAAAAGATCCATTGTGATTTAGCCACTACAGAATTATAAAGTGCAGAAAACATTAGTTGGATTCCCAATAATTATTATGGGGCTACCAAGTTTTAAAACATAGATCTAAGAGCATGCCATTTTATTTATTTAATTAAAAATATGCTTTCTGATTGTAAAAGTAATATTTATTGTAAAGAATTTGAAATTGAAGGAAAAAACAGACAAAAAAGATCTATAATTTCCACTGCACAGGGAAAGCTAGTGTGAAAAATTTTGTGTGTTTCTGCCTGCCCTTTTCATTCATCTGTGAGTATTTGGAAAACTAGAATTATTATATGCACAAAACTTTGTATTCTGTTTTTCACATAATGTTTTATTATCTGTTTTATCATTACTTTAAATATTCTAAATAAATATTGTTTTAAAGTATTGCACAATACACCATTGTGCAATGGTGTATGCACACCATTGTGATGATTCACATTAACTTTAATTATACTGACCAAATGTTTACAATTAGAATTCTTCACTATTATAAATAATGCTCTGGTGGGCACAATTATATATAAATCTCTGTGTGAGGTTCTAAATATTTCTTTCTTCTAGATTCATGATTACTGGTCACAGACCTGAACATTAGTTTCCTTCACCTATAAACAAATTATTCTCCAATAATTGTACCAGTTTATACTTTTGCCAGAAATACAGTTAGGTTCCCATTTTACTGTACTTTAAACAATATTATGTATAGTATCATTTTTAAAATATGGTTATTTTGATAGGCAAAATAATTATGCCCTTGTAATTATTTCAAATTATGTTTTTCTGATTAAACATTTTCAGTTTGTTAAAAATTTTATTTCTTTTGATATTTTTATGTTTCTGTCTTTTATCTATTTTCTAGTGATTATTCCTATTGATTGGGCTTCCCTTGTGGCTCAACTTGTAAAGAATCTGCCTGCAGTGCAGGAGATCTGGGTTCGATCCCTGGGTTGGGAAGATCCCCTGGAGAAGGGAAAGGCTATCCACTCCAGTATTCTAGCCTGGAGAACTCCATGGACTGTAGAGTCCATGGAGTCACAAAGAGTCGGACATGTCTGAGCAACTTTCACTCACTTCACATCCCTATTGACACGTCTGAGTGACTTTCACTCACTTCACATTCCTATTGACTGATAGAAGCTCTTTATGGAATAAAACAATAGAAATCGTATCCTATTTACTGAAACAATTTCCTAGTTTGTGTCTGACATTTGATGTTATTTGTGATTTTTTCACAGATAGCTATATAATTGAATTTGTCAATTTCTAACCCTTAGGAATGCTTCAGGTTTTTTGATAGCGTTTAAATTTCTTTACATTTTAATATGCACGTGGACACAGGAGCAACTTTATACTCTATGCCTAAATGATATTGTAAATACCATAAAGACCAGGAAAACAGTTTTAAAAAAACATTTTATAATAGAAAAACATATATAAAACTTATCATTTTATCTATATTTAAGTATCTATAGTTCAGTGGCATTAAATTTATATTGTTGTGCATCTATCATCACCATCCAACTCCCGAACACTTTCATCTACCTAAACTGAAACTCTGTACCCATTAAACAATAATTCTCCATGGCTTCCCTACCCAGACAACCTTTAATTCCTGTAAGTAGCATCACACAATATTTGTCCATTTGTGCCTAGCTTATTTCACTTGGTGAAATGTTATCAAATTTCATTCATGTTTTAACATGTATCAGAATTTCATTCCTTTTTAAGGCTGAATAATATTCCACTTTTTGTCTACACCACATTTTGTTAACCATTCATCCAGCAGTGGACAGTTGTTTGCACCTGTGGCTATCCTGAATAAAATTCTATGAACATGAGAGTACAAAATGGTCTTTCAAACAACAATGTTAAGCTGTGCAGATACAGTCACTGAAATAGTTTGAGAACACTGACAGCAACTGAAAGTGGTGTAACAGTGTTAGTCACTCAGTCATGTCCAACTCTTTGGGACCCAATGGATTGTATGTAGCCTGCCAGGATCCTCTGTCCATGAAGTTCTCCAGACAATAATACTGGAGTGGGTAGCCATTCCCTTGTCCAGGTGATCTTCCCAACCCAGGGATGGAACCCAGATCTTCCGCATTGAGGGTTGATTCTTCACCAGCTGAGACACAAGGGAAGCCCAACTGATACTTATTGCTGACACCTAAATTACTCATCTTTACCTAAACCACACAGAGAAACTTTTTGCACTGAATCTTCCTCTCAAGACCTCAAAAGCCATCTTTGTCCATCTAATTTGACATTTTTCTTGAAAATATGCTGGGAAAATGTTAAATAACTAGTTTAAAAGGTAACAGCTCCTGCATACCCCCAGATAAGGGTAGGCATCCAAAACCACATAACTTGTGAAAGCATTGTGGAAGAAGCTCCTTGCCCTTTTGTATCTGAGAGCTCAAGAGTTGAATTGGGCATACTATAGATTACTACCTCATTTCTCCACAACTTTTTTTTTTTTCCCCTCAACAGAGGAGTCAGGAATGGCTAAAGAAAATCATACCATAAAAAATGAGTTTATCCTCACAGGATTTACAGATCACCCAGAGCTGAAGACCCTTCTGTTTGTGGTGTTTCTTACCATCTTTCTGATCACCATGGTGGGCAACCTTGGCCTGGTGATACTGATTTCAAAAGAGCATCGTCTTCACACACCAATGTATATCTTTCTGGGAAACCTCGCTCTTGTGGATTCTTGCTGTGCCTGTGCTGTGACTCCTAAGATGTTAAGGAACTTCTTTTCTAAAAACAGAATGATTTCCTTCTATGAATGCATGGCACAATTTTATTTCCTTTGCACTGTTGAGACTGCAGATTGCTTTCTCCTGGCAGCAATGGCTTATGATCGCTACGTGGCCATCTGCAAACCACTGCAGTACCACACCATGATGTCAAAGAAACTCTGCATTCAGATGACCACAGGGGCCTACATAGCCGGAAACCTGCATTCCATGATTCATGTAGGTCTTCTATTTAGGTTAAAGTTCTGTGGATCAAATCACATCAACCACTTTTACTGTGATATTCTTCCTTTATACAGGCTCTCCTGTGTTGACCCTTATGTCAATGAACTGGTACTATTTATCTTTTCAGGTTCAATTCAAGTCTTCACAATAGGTAGTGTCTTAATATCTTATCTCTACATTCTGTTAAATATTTTCAAAATGAAATCCAAAAAGGGGAGGGTCAAAGCTTTTTCTACCTGTGCATCCCACTTTTTGTCAGTTTCATTATTCTATGGATCTCTTTTTTTCATGTACATTAGACCAAATTTGCTTGAAGAAGGGGATAAAGATATACCAGCTGCTATTTTGTTTACGGAAGTTGTTCCCTTACTTAATCCTTTTATTTATAGCCTAAGAAATAAAGAAGTAATAACTGTCTTGACAAAAATTCTGAAGAAAGAAAAATCTCAAAAAAGTTTAAAACAAATGGCATCTACTATAGATTAATTGTTTAAAAATTCCAAGTGAAATTCAGTTCAGTTCAGTTGCTTGGTCATGTCCGACTCTTGTGACCCCATGAACCGTAGCATGAAGCCTCACTATCCATCACCAACTCCTGGAATTCACCCAAACTCATGTGCATTGAGTTGGTGATGCCCTCCAACCATCTCATCCTCTGTTGTCCTTCTCCTCCTACCCTCAATCTTTCCCAGCATCAAGGTCTTTTCAAATGAGTCAGCTCTTCACATCAGGTGGACAAAGTATTGAAGTTCAGCTTCAACATCAGTCCTTCCAATGAACACCCAGGACTGATCTCCTTTAGGATGGACTGGTTGGATCTCCTTGCAGTCCAAGGGACTCTCAAGAGTCTTTGAACATCACAGTTCAAAAGCATCAATACTTCGGAGCTCAGCTTTCTTTTTAGTCCAACTCTCACATCCATACATGACTACTGGAAAAACCATAGCCTTAATTAAATGGACCTTTGTTGACAAAGTAATGTCTCTCCTTTTTAATATGATGTCTAGGTTGGTCATAACTTTCCTTCCAAGGAGTAAGCATCTTTTAATTTCATTGCTGCAATCAGCATTTGCAGTGATTTTGGAGCCCAGAAAAATAAAGTCTGACACTGTTTCCACTGTTTCCCCATCTATTTCCCATGAAGTGATGGGACCAGATGCCATGATCTTCGTTTTCTGAATGTTGAGCTTTAAGCCAATTTTTTCTCTCCACTTTCACTTTCATCAAGAGGCTCTTCAGTTCTTCTTCACTTTCTGCCATAATGGTGGTGTCATCTGCATATCTGAGGTTATTGATATTTCTCCTGGCAATCTTGATTCCAGCTTGTGCTTCCTCCAGGCTAGCGTTTCTCATGATGTACTCTGCATATAAGTTAAATAAGCAGAGTGACAATACACAGCCTTGACATACTCCTTCCTATCTGGAAACAGTCTGTTTTTCCATGTCCAGTTCTAACTGTTGCTTCCTGACCTGCATATAGGTTTCTCAAGAGGCAGGTCAGGTGGTCTGGTATTTCCATCTCTTTCAGAATTTTCTGCAGTTTATTGTGATCCACACAGTCAAAGGATTTGGCATGGTCAATAAAGCAGAAATAGATGTTTTTCTGGAACTCTCTTGTTTTTTCAATGATCCAGTGGATGTTAGCAATTTGATCTCTGGAACCTCTGCCTTTTCCAAAACCAGCTTGAACATCAGGAAGTTCACGGTTCACGTGTTGCTGAAGCTTGGTTTGGAGAATTTTGAGCATTACTTTACTAGCATGTGAGATGAGTGCAATTGTGCAGTAGTTTGAGCATTCTTTGGCACTGCCTTTCTTTGGGATTGGAATGAAAACTGACCTTTTCCTGTCCTGTGGCCACTACTGAGTTTTACAAATTTGCTGACATATTGAATGCAGCACTTTTACAGCATCATCTTTTAGGATTTGAAATAGCTCAACTGGAATTCCAACACCTCCACTAGCTTTGTTCGTAGTGATGCTTCCTAAGGCCCACTTGACTTCACATTCCAGGATGTCTGGCTCTAGGTGAGTGATCACACCATCGTGATTATCCGGGTCGTGAAGATCTTTTTTATACAGATCTTCTGTGTATTCTTGCCACCTCTTCTTAATATCTTCTGCTTCTGTCAGGTCCCTACCATTTCTGTCCTTTATCAAGCCCATTTTGCATGAAATGTTCCCTTGGTATCTCTAATTTTCTTGAAGAGATCTCTAGTCTTTCCCATTCTATTGTTTTCCTCTGTTTCTTTGCACTGATCACTGAGGAAGGCTTTCTTATCTCCCCTTGCTATTCTTTGGAACTCTGAATTCAAATGGGTATATCTTTCCTTTTCTCCTTTGCTTTTTGCTTCTCTTCTTTTCACAGCTATTTGTAAGGTCTCCTCAGACAGCCATTTTGCCTTTTTGCATTTCTTTTTTTTGGGAATGGTCTTGATCCCCATTTCCTGGACAATGTCATGAACCTCTGTCCATAGTTCATCAGGCACTCTGTCTATCAGATCTAGTCCCTTAAATTTATTTCCCACTTCCACTGTATATTTATAAGGGATTTGATTTAGGTCATACCTGAATGGTCTAGTGGTTTTCCCTACTTTCTTCAATTTCAGTCTGAATTTGGCAATAAGGAGTTCATGATCTGAGCCATGGTCAGCTGCCAGTCTTGTTTTGCTGACTGTATAGAGCTTCTCCATCTTTGGTTGCAAAGAATATAACCAATCTGATTTTGGTGTTGACCATCTGGTGATGTCCATGTGTAGAGTCTTCTCTTATGTTATTAGAAGAGGGTGTTTGCTTAGCCTTTGCCCTGCTTCATTTTGTATTCCAAGGCCAAATTTGCTTGTTACTCCAGGTGTTTCTTGATTTCCTACTTTTGCATTCCAGTCCCCTATAATGAAAAGGACATCTTTTTTGGGTGATAGTTCTATAACGTCTTGTAGGTTTTCATAGAATCCTTCAGCTTCTTTAGCATTACTGGTCAGGGCATAGTCTTGGATTACTGTGATATTGAATGGTTTGCCCTGAAAACAAACAAGAGATCATTCTGTCATTTTTGAGATTGCATCCAAGTACTGCATTTTGGCCTGTTTTATTGACTATGATGGCTACTCCATTCTTCTAAGGGATTCCTGCCCACAGTAGTAGATATAATGGTCATCTGAGTTAAATTCACCCATTCCAGTCCATCTTAGTTCACTGGTTCCTAGAATGTCAATGTTCACTCTTGCCATCTCCTGTTTGACCACTTCCAATTTGCCTTGATTCATGGACCTAACATTCCTGGTTCCTATGCAATATTGCTCTTTATAGCATTGGACCTTGCTTCTATCACCAGTCACATCCACAGCTGGATATTGTTTCTGCTCTGGCTCCAACCTTTCATTCTTTCTGGAGTTATTTCTCCACTGATCTCCAGTAGCGTGTTGGGCACGTACCGACCTGGGGAGTTATCTTTCAGTGTCCTATCTTTTTGCCTTTTCATATTGTTCAAGTGAAATTACACAGAGAAAATGTACAAATTTCATGTAAAATATTAAAATATATCATGATACAATCAACTTACACAGAAATATGTAAGGTAGGAAGGCCTTAATTCGAAATGACAAAACTCAAAACTAAATTTTGAATTAATTCAAGAAATAACACAAGACTTTCCTGGTGGTCCAGTGGTTAGGACTTCACCTTTCAATGGAAGGTGTGTGGGTTCAACTCCTGGTTATAGAATTAAGATTCCATATGCCTTGCAGCCAAAAAAAAAAAAACGACAGAGAGAGAGAGAAAACAGAATCAGTATTGTAACAAATTTAATAAAGACCTTAAAAAATGGGCCACATCAAAAAAATCTTAAAAAAAAAAAATGAAACACAATACATTGCCAAGATCATGGATTGTTTTAGCATCAGGGATTATCAGCAAACAAAAGAAAAACAGCAATTATATCACAAAAAAACTGGAAAAAAAAGTTTTTAAATTGTCAGAAAGACAAAAGGAAGAATAAAAACAAAATTAGCAGTTACAAATATAAAGGGTAATTCTATTAAACCTTAATAGCAAGTGTACATTAATGATTTGGCATGTGAGCACTCCAGTTAAGCTAAAAGAGTTTAAGGGAATGTGAAGCTTCAATCCATGAAATCACTTACAGCCATTTGTGACAAAGTTGAGGTGAGCGAATTTTGAGGAATCACCTTTACTAGCACATTGTAGTTAGAACAGAGGTAGTTAGGAAATAAAGGTGTGATATAAAAGTGAATACTAAATTTCCAAGTTGACTTTCTTATAAGTTGTGTAATGAAAGATGGAATGTCAATTTTCAAGAGTAGTTATCTTCACAGACATGTATTTACCCCCATATATATATGCATAATGATGTTATCACATAAAGTTTCAGGCAAGCAGTCAAACCTCATTTAGGATTTGAAGAGTGTGTTGCCAGTGAGTTAGGCTAAATTTCTCTATCTACCTTCCTGAGACATGAGGAAGGGGTTTAACAATGAGGACACTTACTACACTATATGGAAACAGGAAGAAAAGTATGCTTCTTGAACTGTGGCTAGGGCTTATCTGAAACTTTTTTTTTCTTTTCCTGCTGTAAAACCTGAAGTTCTGGAAGGTAGGTGGAACTGCATGACCTTCATGTGACATAATGGAAGAATTTCTTTCCAGTTATTTATTCAACATAGATCTATAGAGAACCTGCTATGCAGAAGCACTGCTTTGGGTGCTGGGATAATTAGTTACCAAAATACTAGGTTTTCCATCTTTTTAAATAACAGAACATTGCCAATAACTTTGACTAACTTCTTCCAAGAAGGACTCTTATCAAGTAAAAGAAATCCCCCCTTCCACCTTTTCTCCTGATGCTCTGAGGTCACATCTAAATTACCAGGTCAGGCTGTAGCTATGGCTCAGCCTAGCTAGCCACCCAAGACTGACTTCACATGGAAAATCAACATGTTGAGTATATTTAGAGAAAGTGGCAGGCATGCAAGTACAGTATTTCTAATTCCCTAACTCATGAATACAAAACTATAACTAGTTTATATTTGTAATTTCCATAAAAATCTAATTCAGCTCATCCCATGTAAGCAAAGATTTCAAGATTGAAAATGGAGACATTTCAAGATTTCGTTTGTTGTTTCAATCTTCCTAGCCATTTCTAGCCCCTGCAAAATTGCTCTGAAGTTGGCATTGCTTGCTGATGCAGATCTGTTTTATCAGTGAACCAACTCACTACCTGGTTTCAAATACTGGTTCACAACTGATGCTGATGAAGTATCAGAGAGGCAGAACATATGCCTATAGTCCATTCACCACTATAAATCATACTAAATGTTAGAACTTTATGTCTTCAAATTAATATCATAAATCTCAGGTTATATTTTTAATCTGTCAAAATAGGACTATATTTGGACTATGTGTAAGGAAGAAAAAATGTGTTTTCTTAGACAATTGTTTCTACACTAGAGAAAATAAAAGACTTCATGGCAACCTTAAATGTTCCTGAGTCCTGTATGTCTTTCAGAAATTTAAAATTAATGTTGTAAATCATTTCTATTAATTTGAAGTTTTCATTAATTTTTTACTAAAATACAGTTTTAACTAAATAAAGACATGACTATCTCATTTTTCTTCCAAAGAGGGTAAACTTGTTAATGGGATTAGGCTCATTCATTACTTGAAAAAATGTTTAGGAATTTCCCTGGTGGTCCAGTGGTTAAGACACTGCACGTCTACCACTGGATTGCAGGTTCAATCCCTGGTTGGGGAACTAGGACCCCTTCTGTGCATGGCATGATCAAAACAAAAATTTTTAAGATATCTGTAGTATACACTGGGCATATGAGGTAGGAGAGGAAGTATGCTGTGATACAAAAACAACATAAATATACAATATGCATAGCATAGTAACTATATTCAAAAATATTTCATGTGTAAATACTTACTCGGTACAGTCTTAACTTAGTTTAATCTCCTATAGCTCACAAATACAAAGGCTATATTTTGCTACAAACATTTACATTGTTCTGTTTCAGCAAAAATTCACTAATATTCTATGGATCTTGTATTTAATAGATAAACAATTTGCAAAACTTCAGAAAATTAAATTATAAAGATAATTTTAAAATATATGTAACATAACTAACTATACTTAAAGATAAAATAAAAATTTAAACAAATTAAAGAAATTTAAAATATATGTAACAATCTTCTTTCTGACTCTATAATGACAGGACAATATGTTTTAAAATATTTCTTACAGAACTACTTAATGGTTAACTCTTCAAATCCTTAAAAACCAAATATCTCTTGGACATTAAAAGGATAATAAAGGAATATTATGAATAATTCTATGCCCATAAATTTGATAACCTAGATGAAATGGACTAATTCCTTGAAAGATACAATCTGTCAAAACTCATACAAAAAGAAATAGACAATCTGAATGAGTTTATATCTATTATATAAGTTGAATCAGTAATTAATTAACCTTCCAAAACAAAAGGCACCAGGCCCAGAGAGGTTCAATTAATAATTTCTACAAGACATTTAAGGAAGAAATTATACCAATTTCCTACAATTTCTTTCCAAACATTGTGGCAGCAGGAATACTTTGTAACTCATTCTATGAAGCCAATATCATTCTAAAACCAAAATCAGACAAAGACAATACAAGAAAACTATAGGTTAATATTTCTTATAAACATAGATGAAAATTTTTCAGCAAGGTATTAGCAAAGTGAATCTAACAATATATTAAAAGTTATACACCATGACCCAGTGGAATTTATTTCAGGTATGCAAGGCTGGTTCAATATTTTAAAAAGCAATTAATGTAGTCCATTACATCAGTTGGTTAAAGAAGAAAAATTACATAATCACCTTAATAGATGCATAAAGAGTATTCAACATCTACTCATGATAGAAATTCTCAGTAAACTAAAAATGGGGAAAGATGTCCTCAACTCAGTAAATAATATCTACATAAAACCTACAGTTAACATCAAACTTATGGTGAGAAACTTGAAACTTTCCCACTTAGATCAGAAGCAGAGCAAGCAAAATCACCACAGCTTTTCAACATTGTACTGGGATGCTAGCTAATGCAATGAAACAGGAAAAGGAAATACAAAAGGATCTTGAAAATTTTAAATTACAATGGCAGAAATTTTTTAAAGTCAATTTGAGTTAATAGATTAAGCTGACCTAATATTTTAGAAAGTAGGAAAAAGGATGGAAGATTAAAGTAAAAAGATAAGGAGTTTATATAATAGGAGTTGTCATCATCTTATCAAATAATAGGAAAAAATAAATACTACTTGGGAAATATTTACATATTAATAAATACAAGAATTCACAGGATGATTGTGAAGTGAAATGATGAGACAAAAGAAAACAAGGATTAAACCCAGAGTAAAGTGACAGAGAGCTACAGATAAGTGTTCAATTTAAATATTTAATGTTCCTATTGGCCATTTTGATGTCATCTTTGGAAAAAATTCCTGTTTAGTTCTTCAGGGTGTTTTAAAATCAGATTGTTTTTTGTTTTATGAGTTTTTCATATATTTTAGATATTAACCCTTTACTGGATATACAGTTTGCAAAAATGTTCTCTCATTGTGTAGGTTGTCTTTTCATTTTGCTAATTGTTTCTCTTGTGTGCTGAAGCTTTTGAAAAGACACTCAACATCACTGATCATCACGGAAATGCAAATCAAAACCACAGTGATGGTATTACCTCACATCTGTTGGAGTCTTATCATCAAGAACACAAAACACAACAGGTGCTGGCATGGATGGTATTGAAAAGGCAACTCTCACATTGGTGGCGGAAATGCAAACTGGTCCATCCACTGTGGAAAACACATGGAAGTTCCTCAAAAAACTAAAAATAGATTTACTAATCCAGCAATTCCACTTCTGTGTATATATTCAAAGGGAATGGAAGCAGGATTTTAATGAAATACCTATACTACAATGTAATGTTTATTACAGCTTTATTCACAATAGCCAACATATGGAAACCACCAGTGCTCACCAATGGATGAATGAGTAAAGACAGATATGTTACATACACACAATGGATTATTTGAGCCTAAGTAAAAGATTGCCATTTGCAACAATATGGATTGACCTTGAACACACTGGGCTTCCTTGGTAGCTCAGATGGTAAAGCATCTGCCTGCAATGCAGGAGACCTGGGTTCGATCCCTGAGTTGGGAAGATCCCCTGGAGAAGGAAATGGCAACCCACTCCAGTATTCTTGCCCGGAGAATCCCATGGACGCAGGAGCCTGGTAGGCTACAGTCCATGGGGTCGCAAATAGTCGGACACGACTGAGCAACTTCGCTTGAACACATTACACTGAGATAAGTCAGACAAAGAAAGAGAAACACTGTATGTTATCGCTTATACATAGAATCCAGAAAAGTCAATGCTGTAAAAAACAGAGTAAAATGATGGTTACCAGGGGATTAGCATGCGGAGGGCACAGTGGTAGTGCTTAAGGCTACAAATTTGTAACAGTTAGGGATCTAATGCACATAGAGACCTATGCATGATATAATGAATATAGATAATAACATTGTCCTATAATTATGGGATGCGATAAATAACAATAGCAATCACATCACTATATATATATAGAAGTACACACTGTCATACAAAGTTACGTGTCAAATTTATTCAACACAAATTTTAAAATAATTAAACTTCTAGAAAATAATTTTGTGCCAAGACAAGAAAAAAGGCCTTATTAACTAAAGGAGAAATTTTTTTAATAAGAAAAAAGTGATATCATTATATATTACATGGCATAGATATCAGCAACAACTATATATTCAAATGAATAAAAATAATGACTACTGATTTAACCAAAGTGGTGATTTAACTGTACTGAGAGGGTAAGGGGAATGAAAGAGCATTCTCTGAGGGGGGCTGTGTTATAGTGAGAGAGCTATTATCTTCCTCTACAGAAACATCTATAACTAAGAAACTATAAAAAGCAGTATAAGCATATCACTTAGAAATACAAAAATGAGTCTAGAAAAAATTTAAGAGACTTGAAACTGGTTGAGGGTTGGGGAGGGCAAAATTGGGGTGAAGGTAAAGATGCTATTTTTTTTTACTATAAAAAAATAATAGGCCTTTATTATAAGGCTATTTAAAATTATCTGATTTTTGAGATGCTGCAAATTATTTTGATAAAAATAAAAGAAGAATTTTAAAACATTGGTAACATTATTTTAAACTTGAGTCTTTTGCTCCTTTCCACTCCAATGTTTATGATAGAAAATCAAATTAGCATTTTTGAAGAAAGGCATGTTCCAAACATTTGAAATCCCAAGCTCTTCTCGGTCTCTGTGTCCCTCAGAAATTTGCAGCAACATGGATGGAACTAGAGGAAGAGAAGTAAGTCAGAGAAAGAAAGACAAATACCATGTGGTATCACTTACACATGGAATCTAAACTATGACACAAATGAACTTATTTATGAAACAAAAGCAGATTCACAGATATAGAGCACAGTGTTGTGGTTGCCAAAGGAGAAGAGGTGAGGGGGAGGCATGGATTGGGAGTTTGGGGTTAGGAATGTAAACTATTATATACAGAATGGATAAACGGGATCCTACTGGAGAGCACAGAAATTATAGTCAATATCCTGTGATAAAGCATTATGGAAAAGAATAGTAAAAGAATGTATGGATATGTATAATGGAATCACAACACTGTAAATCAGCTTTACTTCAATAAAATAAATTTTTTTAAAGTTAACAGAAACTCCTTGGGAAACGTATATTACTACAAAAAATGGCAAAAGAATATGCATCATAAATACCAAGGGAGGACCTAAAGGAAAGGTACATATTAAAAGCTGCATATAAAGAATGAAAGAATTTTTGGCCAAAGGTAAAAAATGAGTCTTTAGGCATCTAATTAGGGAAAGACTTTGAAAACTGCTGGGGCAGGCCTAGACAAGAAGCAGAACTGGCCTGATGCAGCCACAGATTCTGAGATATTTGCAACTTTGGGGTATGCTGGGCTCCTGTGGGGATAAAACTTCTTTACCATCTCACCATGACTTACATTCCAATTACTTATTGCTGCATGGTCCCAAAACTTGATGACTTAAAACAACAACAATCACTATATTATATCTCCCATGGTTTGGAGTTGACTGTGCTCACCCAGGCAAGTTCCTGTTTAATATTTATCATGCAGTTGCAGTCAAACGGTGGCTGGGGCTGCAGTCATCTCCAGAGCTCCTTCAGTTGTATGACTGGCCATTGATGCTAGCTGTCAGATGGGATTTAAGCCAACATGTGGCCTCTCCTTGTGATCAGTGTTAAGGGTTGAATTTTTGGCAATAGGATCCCTACAGATGTAATCAAGTCAAAATGAGGTCATTAGGATGAGCCCTAAACCTATATGACTAGTGTCCTTTATAAAAAGGGACACAGAGACAGATATGCAGAGGGAAGACTGTGCTGAGGCACAGGGAGAATTCCTTACGAAGATGGAGAATTGGAGTGATGCACCCAAGTCAAGGAACAACAAGGAGTGCTAACAAACTGCCAGAAGACGAGAGGAGGCAGCAAATGATTCTTTTCATAGGTTGCAGAGGGAGTGTGGCCCTGCCAACACCTTAATTTCAAACTTCTAGCCTCCAGATCTGTGAGATCACACAATTCTGCTGTTTTAAGCCACTTTTCTGTGGTGCTTTATGGCAGTGCTAGAAAACAATACACTTGGGTTTCCTGACAGCCTGGCTTCTGGGTTCCAAGAATATACCAGGAGAGCACGGCAGGAGTGCACGACATTTTGAAGGCCCAGCTTGGGAAGTCACACAAAAGCAATCTTTTAGACAATCACTACATTTTACTCATTTAAGAAAAAGGGACAGAGTGTCGATGCCATGCTGTAAGATGTGCTAATGGAATGAGATATACTGTGTTGGCCTTCACAATTTATACAGTTTATAAAAGCTTCCCTCACAGCTCAGTTGGTAAAGAATCTGCCTGCAATGCAGAGGACCTGGGTTTGATTCCTGGGTTGGGAAGATCCCCTGGAGAAGGAAATGGCAACCCACCCCCTTATTCTTGCCTGGAGAATCCCATGGACAGAGGAGCCTGGCAGGCTATAGTCCATGGGGTCGCAAAGAGTCAGACACGACTTAGTGACTAAACCACCACCACCACCACAAGAGTCGAGGAAGAGTTGAGAAGGATATCAACGGCTAGTTTGAACAGAAAACGTTAAGGACTGCTTAGTCACTTATTCTTTGTAAAATTTGTTCTTCCCTGGATATAGAGAACTCTTGTGAAACAAAAAACAAAGCAGTGAACACCAAAGAACTCAGCTTTTCAGATATGGAGCTTCTCAGATGTCCCCTAACTCCCATGCTCCCAATAAGCCAAAATACTACAAGAGAGGTACAGTTATCATTGCCCTGTGACAAGTAAGAAAATGAAGCCCAGTATGGCTGAGTCACTTGCTCAGGGTCCCATAGTAGAATTTGTGTTCTGAATCCCAGGCTAACTGCAAAACCTGCATCTCACCTATCCTGTAAGAAGTCACACGAAAGATCTGATGAAAGATATCTGATGAAAGGTCATCCTGAGGGCTGCCCTGAGTAGTTCAACCCACGCACTGCAGAGCAGCATGCTACCTTTTATTTACTCTCCAAGATTTAAAAAATCAGGAGAATATTGATGAAAGCAAAGTAACTTTAAAAAACTCGGAGATCTGGCAATAATTATGCCACCTGCCTGGTCTCTTTGAACATTTGAACACGTAACTTAGGTTACAAAATACTGCTTTTCATCATACTTCATTATTTCAATTTTGCAGTAAAAAACATTCACCAATTTGCTACTATAAACTATAAAATATATTGATTTGAACAATTTCTCACTGTCTCAGTTCACCTTTTATAGTGAAAATGTTAAAAAGGAAAAAAATGAGCAAAAATGCCCAGAAGGGGTAATTTATTAGGTAATATATAGTTATATATAGTGTTTTTTTTAAAAGCAAAATGACCAACAATAAACAAGCTAAATATATTAATTCCATTTTTGAAAAGAAAATCTTACACAGTAGATGACTGCTGAGCTATAAGTCCTTTTTTAAAAAAAGTGTTTTATTGGGCAGGATTTTAGGTATGAACTTGATAGAAATATGATGGAACAATATTCAACATAATTCATTTTAAGCAAGTGTATGTTATCTTTTTATTAAATATGAACATACTGTTCCACTTAAATTATTTTCATGCTTTTTAAATAATTTTACGTGTTGTTTTTGCTGGTGAATTTATATCAATCCCAAGGAACAAAACTAGTTAATCCTGTTTAATGTGTTGACAAGAAAGTAAAATCCATTTTACAAAGGAAAGAAAGCCAAATGTTTATGTGGGGAAGAGTGTATTATCAAATTAGTATGCTAATTTTGGAGATATGAGTCATTGCATGCTGATATGACTTACAGATATATTTTGAAAGATTTTCTTTAGAAGATAAGGATAGAAGAATATGTGTGTCATATAGAAAATTTGAGATAAAAATCCAAACCTTTTTATTATGAGAAAAAATTACTGGGAGTTTTTTAAACTATGATTTCATGGAGAGATATGCATCTGTGTGAAACTAGTTCTTCACAAAACCAGAGACGGAAAATGAGTGGGAACACACCCTGCGACACTGATGGGCATGTTAGGGCACCTAAGCACAGGTACTTATGTCAGCTACAAAGGGGAAGGTGAAGTGAAGTCACTCAGTCTTGTCCGACTCTTTGTGACCCCATGGACTGTAGCCTACCGGGCTCCTCCGTCCATGGGATTTTCCATGTAAGAATAGTGGAGTGGGTTGTCATTTCCTTCTCCAGGGGAACTTCCCGACCCAGGGATTGAACCCGGGTCTCCCACATTGCAGGCGGATGCTTTACCCTCTAAGCCACCAGGGAAGCCCCAACAAAGGGCGAAGCTGGAGCTATATTTAGCATGTTTGCAATGAATCTGGAGATTATTATAATAAATCTTTAATAAATTAATATAATAAATTATTATAATAAATCCATAACAAATAGACTAAAAGAGTTCTTGAGGTTATCACAGTTAGGGACAACAGGACAAATTGGTTTATCCATCTCTGGATAAAGATTAGCTGTATAGAGATTAGCTCTATGAGTAGGCAAAGAAATGTAATTTGAGGGGCTCTAAACAATTCTCCTAGTCAAAATATTTCTTCATCTCCATAGCAATGACATATTCCACCATTAGAATGTTGAGACAAACATGGTGAATAGATTTTATCTTTCCTGACAAGTGAGCAAGTAAGAGCATGACTGAACGATTAGGGATGCTGTTCAGGGATTCAAAAATGAAATGTGTTATTCTCCCCCAGTTTAGAGGCAGCCCATGTTCCACTTGACTTCCATGAAAGTAGGGGTGCAGACTGCATTCCCAGGGCCTACCACAATGCCTAGCACCAGCTGAGGTGCTCAAACACTATATGAAGAAAGGCAGGAAGGAAGGGAGAAAGACAAGAAGCAAAAAATTAGGATTACGGTCTTGAAAGTCCAGGTGTTAAAATGGAAATAACTTCCTCGGAAAGTGTGACTCGTTTTCTCAGTAGCGTAAAGTCAATTCAATCTCTATTTTACCAGCTATTCAGCAGGAAACAGCCCAGATGGAGAAATGAGGCACGATTCTAGGAAGTGATCACTCACACACCAAGGCAAGACCATGCCCTAAGTATGATTCCTGGAAGACTGGGACGGCCTGAGGATGCCAGGCTGCACAGGAAGAATCAGAGCTGGATTCAGCAGGGAGCAGGGCCCTGAACACAGTTATCTTAGTTCTGTGCTGGCTGAACACAGAATGTGACTACCCAAAGAGTGCATCACCTGGGCACTCTCTTAAGAATCTCACGTTGTCACAAGAAAAAACATGAGGCTGAAATTTATCACGACAAGAAGTCTTGCAGGGCCAAGTTATGAGGACCAACGAGATGATGTTTTTTGCATAATTTCCTCAGCAACCTGAGGGCTGTTACACTCTCCACTGTCTCCTCTTTATCCCTTCCTGTAAAGTGTGTCATCTCTCTTCCTGTCATCATCAGGAAGGCATGTACTGAGTTTAACATTCTCTTAGTGTGGGAAATTATAGTGACACACAGTGAAAAGAAATACACAGGCACGATCTCTGCTCCTCACAAATTTATCTAATGAAGGACATTAAAATTGAGAGGGAAATGGCAACTCACTCCAGTATTCTTACCTAGAGAATCCCATGGACAGAGGAGCCTGGTAGGCTACAGTCCTTGGGGTCGCAAGAGTCCAACACAACTTAGCGACTAAGCCAGACAGGACATTAAAAAAGGAAAGAAAATCGTATAGGCTATTTACAGTATATAAATTGAATAATATGAAATAAAATTAACTAATGTGCACGAGTTGTTTCAGTCGTGTCCCACCCTGTGCAACCCCATGGAGTGTAGCCTGCCAGGCTTCTCTATTCATGGGATTCTCCAGACAAGAATACTGGAGTGGGTTGCTATGCCCTCCTCCAGGGGAATCTTCCCAACCCAGGCATTGAACCCCATCTCTCTCATGTCTCCTGCATTGACAGGTGGGGTATTTACCACTAGTGCCACCTAGGAAGCCCATAATTAACTCATTTAATTGGCTAATGTAGTTGACTAATATTAAACTAAACAGTTTAATAATAGACATTCTAAATAGACTTTCCTGGTGGTTCAGACGGTAAAGCGTCTGCCTACAATGTGGGAGACCCAGGTTCGATCCCTGGATTGGGAAGATCCTCTGGAGAAAGAAATGGCAACCCACTCCACTACTACTGCCTGGAAAATCCCCTGGACCAAGGAGCGCAGTAGGCTACAGTCCATGGGGTTGCAGATTCGGACACGACTGAGCGATTTCACTTCAAACTAAATAGGACTTCATACTTCATACTTTTCCCTCTTAATTTTTTCTTCTATTTAACTAAACATATTTAAATATGTAGCCTCTACTTAGAGGGAACTAACTTTTGAAATAGATTTATTACTCTCTTCCTGAGTAAATACACACTAAGAAAATAAGTCTTATCTGAGGACTGATGACAGGAAACGAATCTCAAAATTTAATAATTATGTGTGCTTCTATGTACTCACATCTGAAAAAATGAGTATTGTGGTTAACCAGACTTACAAGGTTAGTTCATATATTTCAAAAAAGATGACATTTATTGATTTGTGCATCATTCAATAAATATTTGTTAAGCATTTTATTATATACTAGACACAGTGCCAAGCACCGTGTACTATGAGTCAAACAAGACTCTTGCTCTCTTAGATTTTAAGTAATCCAAGGAAGGAAAATGTTAAAAAAAAATTTATTACTGTTTAATAATGCTTCAGTTCAGTTCAGTTGCCCAGTCGTGTCCGACTCTTTGTGACCCCATGAATCGCAGCACGCCAGGCCTCCTTGTCCATCACCAACTCCTGGAGTTCACTCAGACTCACGTCCATCGAGTCAGTGATGCCATCCAGCCATCTCATCCTCGGTCGTCCCCTTCTCCTCCTGCCCCCAATCCCTCCCAGCATCAAAGTCTTTTCCAATGAGTCAACTCTTCACATGAGGTGGCCAAGGTACTGGAGTTTCAGCTTTAGCATCATTCCTTCCAAAGAAATCCCAGGGCTGATCTCCTTCAGAATGGACTGGTTGGATCTCCTTGCAGTCCAAGGGACTCTCAAGAGTCTTCTTCAACAACACAGTTCAAAAACCTCAATTCTTCGGCGCTCAGCCTTCTTCACAGTCCAACTCTCACATCCATACATGACTACTAGAAAATCCATAGCCTTGACTAGACAGACCTTAGTCAGCAAAGTAATGCCTCTGCTTTTGAATATGCTATCTAGGTTGCTCATAACTTTTCTTCCAAGGAGTAAGCGTCTTTTAATCTCACGGCTGCAATCACCATCTGCAGTGATTTTGGAGCCCAAAAAAATAAAGTCTGACACTGTTTCCACTGTTTCCCCATCTATTTCCCATGAAGTGATGGGACCGGAAGCCATGATCTTCGTTTTCTGAATGTTGAGCTTTAAGCCAACTTTTTCGCTCTCCTCTTTCACTTTCATCAAGAGGCTTTTTAGTTCCTCTTCGTTTTCTGCCATAAGGGTGGTGTCATCTGCATATCTGAGGTTATTGATATTTCTCCCGGCAATCTTGATTCCAGCTTGTGCTTCCTCCAGCCCAGGGTTTCTCATGATGTACTCTGCATGGAAGTTACATAAGCAGGGTGACAATATACAGCCTTGATGTACTCCTTTTCCTATTTGGAAACAGTCTGTTGTTCCATGTCCAGTTCTAACTGTTGCTTCCTGGCCTGCATACAGATTTCTCAAGAGGCAGGTTAGGTGGTCTGGTATTCCCATCTCTTTCAGAATTTTCCACAGGGATTTAAATGTAATGTATTCTATTCCTTCAGTCTCGTTTTATCAGAAGCTCCATGTTCCCTATTGAGATGTTAGACCCCCGAGCAGGATCTGCAGGGGGCGGTCTAAAAACAGATCTTGTAGCATTTAGTTCATCAGTCCCCTCAAAGATCTATAAGTGCCTTGGGGAGTCATCAGAGTATGGAGAAATAGGAAACAGACATCTCTGGGCAGCTAAGCTGAAGGCTCTGGGCTTTCCCCCATCCCACCCACTGTGGTGAGAAGAGGCTTGCCTCCCCCTCACTCTGCTTAGTCACTTGAGAAGGGACACGGGCACCCTGGAGCTTGAGGAGCCTATGAAAGAATGTCTGACCTACCTTTGAAAAGTTAAAAGCTGTAAGGGCTTGGCTAGATGAGGCTGAGGCACGAAGCAGCGAGAAGTCAGGTTGAGCTGGGAGAGACCTGCATTTCCACTGTCCAGGTATCCACTCACCGCTCCTGTTACCTGAGGACTGAATGTCTTTCCCCACAGACGGAGCTGATCTGTGGTCCCAATAAAAGAGAACTCCTAAACAACCTGAGAGCACCAGGACCCCAACAGGGAGGAACCAGCCTACCAGGAAGCCAGGCACTGAAGGGACAGCGGTGGACAGACAGCTGAAGGAGAGACACTGACTTCTCACTCTAAAGGAGCTGCACTAGAAAAGTCTGTGGAGGGCGGTGTCTGAGAAACTCCCCACAGCGGCCCTTAAAAGAGAAACAGCAGCACTGTGTGTGGGCCTCCATAGCCCCAAGGTCAGAGGACAACTGAGGCAGCCACACGAAACTGTTCTTATTCCTAGACTACTCTTCCCACGGTTTGACCACAGAGGAGTGACTGTCTGAGGAGGAAAAGTGACTGAGGGCAGAGAGAAGAGGCCAGTCAAGTCTCCTCCCGGCCAAAGGCTACCCTAAACAAAGCAGAGCATGGAGTTTCAACTCGGAATGGTGTTTTAGTTTTAATATTTCACTGACTAGACTGATTATCAGACTGGATTGAACTTTTTTGGGTTGCTGTCAAAAAGAACTACTTCATTAATTATTTCTATGTGCTCGGGTGCTTAATCGTGTCCGACTCTTTGCGGCCCCATGGACTGCTGCAGCACACCAGGCTCCTCTGTCCATTGGATTCTCCAGGCAAGAATACTGGAGTGGGTTGCCATGTTCTGCTCCAAGGGATCTTCCTGACCGAGGGATTAAACCCATGTCTCTGGCGTCTCCCACATTGGCAGGTGGATGCTTTACCACTAGTGTCATCTGGTAACCTGAAAACCTACCCTAGACTTTATTGATGTGCAGGAAGAACGGATCAGTGAAGCTTAAACAGAGCAATGATAGAGTCACTCTCAAACTTGGGAGTTCACTACCTCCCACACTGAAGAAATTCAGAGCGCTGTGAAAACATAAAAGAGAGGATTGTCCTTTGATAGATGGTCAGGAAAAACTTTCTGTATAAATAAATATTAAGTAAATTTTTATTAGAAAAACAAATAGGAATTCTTCTAACCAAGGCAACAAAAAATTTTAAACATTTTCTAGTACAGCACTTCCCATGAAATGTGCAAAAATCACAAAAGCCTAAGTGATTAAGTTGACAAAAATAAACTGCACCCTCTTCCTCTGTTAGCTCAGGGGGGGAAATCTCAAAGTTATCTTGAAGGATTCCTTACAGAGCTTTCTCTCCAAAGTATTGAACTTGAGCTCTTATCTATCAGTTCAGTTTCTTGCATAGATAATCTAATTTCATGTATACACTGTAAAGTAGGGTTTTCTAATAATTTCAAGGGTTATCCAATCAAAACCTTCCCTCTTGCTTTCTGAGGGACTGCTCTTTGCAAGGCTATGTGGGAGATTTGGGGAGATGCAAAGATTAAGTAGGCAATAAGATCAGGAGAGAAGATACTATGTATAGTAATCAATGTTAAACAAGGTAGAAAGTGACAGAAGCTACAGAAGGGGTCTGCTCAGAGTGATATAAATGTTCAAAAGAATAATACATTTGAGGTGAACTTTATTCTATTTTGCAAATAAATGGTCATGATTTTTGAAATGACATAACTTCACCAAGAGTTGAATAAGTGGAGAATATTATTCCAGAAATACAACATAACAAGCAGCACGGATCTAAGAAATTGCAAACTGGGTAGAGTTAACAGCGAGTCTGATCAAAGTAAAGGAATGGAATAGAAAAGGTTTCAAAGATGGAAGTAGCTAATGCTAGAGTTTGGAGGTGAGACTAAAACTAGACAACACCAGATTGCTTCTAGAATCATTGCTTCATAAGCAATGAGGAGTCACTTAATGTTTTTAGTAAAAGGTTGATGTGGTCAAGTCTATGCTTTTGCAAATCAGACTAGCAGAATGTGTAAAATGGATTACAGGAGAGAGAGCTGGCAGGAAGGCTACTGTCACCATCCAGCAGCCTGAACCAGGGGAGGCCAGCAGGCTTCCAGTGAGACAGACGTTATGTAGAATCAGAAAGCTTTGGTTAAGGCAAGGGAACAGGAAGAATCAAAGATGGTGTCACTACCAAAAGTCCAGCAGATGGGGAAGACATGAAGAAAATGGGAACTGGAGAAATGATGAGAAGAAAGATGAGCTTCAATCTGGATATACTAAGTTTTAGAGAGCATGAAAATATTCAAATGGAGCTACTTTGAAGATACTTAGAAATTTAGACCTAAGGCACAGGACAGAAGGCAAGACTGAGAATCTGAAATCATCTGCTGGTTAATTATGTTGTTGTTGTTCAGTCGCTCAGTGGTGTCCAACTCTGTGAGCTCATGGACTGCAGCACACCAGGCTTCCCTGTCCTTCACTATCTCCTGGAGTTCACTCAAACTGATGTCCAGCAAGTCGATGATGCCATACAACCATCTCATCCTCTGGCATCCCCTTCTCCTCTTGCCTTGAATCTTTCCCGGCATCAGGGTTTTTCCAATGAGTCAGCTCTTCACATCAGGTAGCCAAAGTATTAGAGCTTCTGTTTCAACATCAGTCCTTCCAATGAATATTCAGAACTGATTTCCTTTAGGATTGACTGGTTTGATCTCTTTGCAGTCCAAGGGATTCTCAAGAGTCTTCTCCAACACCACAGTTCAAAAGCATCAATTCTTTGGTGCTCAACCTTCTTTATGGTCCAACTCTCATATCTGTACATGACTACTGGAAAAACCACACCTCTGAGTATACAGACCTTTGTTGACAAAGTGTTGTCTCTGGTTTTTAATAAGATGTCTCTGGTTTTGTCTAGGTTTGTCATAGCTTTTCTTCCAAGGAGCAAGCGTCTTTTGGTTTCGTGGTTGCAGTCACCATCCATAGTTAATAATGGTTACCATTTACTGAAAGTTTCAGATGTGCTAAACACCATGCAGAGTGCTTTACATGTGTTATCTTACTTAAGCCTCACAACAAACATGAAAAGTGAACCCACTGAGACCTAAGAAGTGCTATAACTTTCCCAAATCTGTCAAGCAGTAAAAAGAAGAACTGGGGTTATGAGCAAATGTCTAAATCCAAAACACATGATTTCGATGTGAAAGTCATGAGTTAACTAGAGAGTAGCTCTGCTAGAGGCTTCCCTGGTGGCTCAGAAGTAAAGAATCTGCCTGCAATGCAGGAGACTCAGGTTTCATCCCTGGGTCTGGAAGATCTCCTGGAAAGAAAATGGCATCTCATTCCAGTATTCTTGCCTGGGAAATCCCAGGGACAGAGGAGCCTGGTGGGCTACAGTACATGGGGTCACAAAAGAGTCCAACACAACTTAGCAACTAAACAACAAGCTCTGCTTGTTTATCTAGAAGGCTGTCCGGTACCTGGGGTGGGGAATTCCTACCCACCTTCTGTGGTGGAAGGAGAGAGACCACAGCACCTTCTACTCAAAGACTCAAGGCCTTTCCCTCCCCTTCCTGCTTCCAGTCATCTTCTTACTGCAAATGGGATAGTTATGATAATAAAATTGGATTCTGCTGCCCCTAAACTGATCCTGGAAGAAGTATTAATCCCACGTGTTTGAACCCTTTCTAGTTATTTTTTAGATAATTTCCTATCGTTTGTATCTTTGAATGTGCCTTTAAGTCTTGAGCAAGAAAAATGCCACTCTGCAACTTATTGTAAGTGTTCATGAAAAACACCCATGAATTGCCCTATGGTGTGTATCCCTGAAATCCACTGCCACCCTCAGTACTTAAAATGAACCGTCCAAACCAAACTGTATTGCATGTGGTAGCAGTTCATTTCAGGAGCCCGAGGACAAGCCACAGGAACCCAAGTTCCTCCTGTTCTCTCAAAGGACCTGGATCCACTTTAAATGAGATAAAGTCAGATTTTTTTGAGGCAGCTAATCTTAAACTGGGCTTCCCTGGTGGCTCAGAGGTTAAAGCGTCTGCCTCCAACGCGGGAGACTCGGGTTCAATCCCTGGGTTGGGAAGATCCCCTGGAGAAGGAAATGGCAATCTACTCAAGTACTCTTGCCTGGAGAATCTTAAACCACCAACTGATGTTTAGTAAAATCACTGAAAGACAAAAAAAAAAAAAAAAAAAAAAACACAACCCTCATTGGTGAAGACTTATTTAGGAAAAAGCATAAAAACACAAGTTTCTAGAACTTCTTCCATTTTGAGATGCAAGAATGGTTAAAGAGCCTGTCTATAATGAAGTGCTGTATTTTGAAATGAACCTTAACTGGAGACCAGACTTGCCCTAATAATGTAGCCCCGGCCCTCGTCCCTGCTGGCATGCAGCCACAGGACAAGCCATGACAGCTCCAGCTCCTGCCCAGACTGGAGCCTGACCCCACAGGCTGAGCAGCAGCTGCCTCCTCCCCATGGGCGGCCTTGTTTCCAAACAAAAACCCATAGTTTCTGAGCCCTTATGCTTTGGGAGCTATGTACCTTCTTATCAATATTTAACCTGCACAACTGTCTATTCTCATCTTTCATCCTCAAGCATTTCTGGTTTGTGTAGAGGTTAATGTCAGTCACTCATATCTCTGTACTTTCTGGTTCTAATCAAAAGAGAAGGAATGCACTGAACTGACAAGCAGACAAGGATCAAAGTATTCACTTTCTCTATGGAGACCTAAACACCCTATGGGCTTCCCAGGTAGCTCAGCTGGTAAAGAATCTGCCTGCAATGCGGGAGACACTGGTTTCTTGGGTCCAGAAGATCCCCTGGAGAAGGGATAGGCCATGAAATTAAAAGACGCTTACTCCTTGGAAGAAAAGTGATGACCAACCTGGATAGTATATTCAAAAGCAGAGACATTACTTTGCTGACTAAAGTCCGTCTAGTCAAGGCTATGGTTTTTCCAGTGGTCATGTATGGATGTGAGAGTTGGACTGTGAAGAAGGCTGAGTGTCGAAGAATTGATGCTTTTGAACTGTGGTGTTGGAGAAGACTCTTGAGAGTCCCTTGGACTGCAAGGAGATCCAACCAGTCCATTCTGAAGGAGATCAGCCCTGGGATTTCTTTGGAAGGAATGATGCTAAAGCTGAAACTCCAGTACTTTGGCCACCCCATGAGAAGAGGTGACTCATTGGAAAAGACTCTGATGCTGGGAGGGATTGGGGGCAGGAGGAGAAGGGGACGACCGAGGATGAGATGGCTGGATGGCATCATGGACTCAATGGATGTGAGTCTGAGTGAACTCCGGAAGATAGTGATGGACAGGAGGCCTGGCGTGCTGCAGTTCATGGGGTCACAAAGAGTCAGACACGACTGAGCAACTGAACTGAACTGAACCCACTCCAGTATTCATGGGCTTCCCTGGTGGCTCAGACAATAAGGAATCCACCTGCAATGCAGGAGACCTTGGTTCTATCCCTGGGGTGGAAGATCCCCTGGAGGACATGGCAACCCACTTAAGTGTTCTTGCCTGGGGCATCCCCATGGACAGAGGAGCCTGGCGGGCTACAGTCCATGGGATCGCAAACTTTTGGACACGACTGAGCAACTTAGCACAGGACAGCACGATCACGCTACACTACTCCTACTGGGGGTGTGGGTGGGGTGTGGGGGTAGGGTGGAGGGTTGTAGGTGGGGGTGGTGAAAGTACTGAATTAAAGAAACTAATTTAGGATGAAGCCCAAAGAAATGAGGCTACTTGTTACCTCCAGCCAAATCTGAACCTTAGGATCTGGACTGGAGGTCCTGGAGGTCTGAACTGGAGTGTCTTGGCCAGCAGGCAAACCCTTCGTACATTCTTAGGCAGCAGTGGTATGATGGATGGGGGCCCATCTCAAAGAGCCCGGTTATCAGCAGAAGAGAGTGCCTGAAGGCACAGGAAAGAAATAGCTTCTAGAAGGCAGGCACCATGCCAGGTCTGTTTACTCTGCAGAGCCCACTGTCTCCTTTCAACAATCTGCTGAGAAGAGAATCTTATATCTTGCTTTTAAATATGGCTTTCAAACAGTTTTCAAACATAGCTACACACTGGAATTACTTAGTAAGGTTTAAAAAAAATCATAGTGACCTGGCCACATCCCAGATCAACTGAATCAGAACCTCTAGAGAACAAATCTCTAAAGTTCTCCAGGCAATTCCAACATACAGCCTAGGCTGAGAACCACTCCCTGGGGCGGCCAGGTCATTATTGGCAAACCCATCCACTCAATGCAGCCAGTCGTAAGCATTTTTGAGTGACTTATTTATGCTGAGAAATTTACATAATCCTCATTGCAACTCTAGGAGGTAGGTATGATAATCATAGCATTTCACAGATGGGACAAGTGGGACTTGGAAAGGCTAAGTGACAGACCGGGGATGGCATTTTAGTACACTGAATCCTGAGCTGGATAGGATTCCCTGACAGCTCAGCAGTAAAGAATCCACCTGCAAGGCAGATCCAGGTTCGAACCCTGGGTCGGGAAGATCCCTGGGAGAAAGAAATGTCAACCCACTCTAGTTTTCTTGTCTGAGGAATCCCAGGGACAGAGGAGCCTGGAGGGCTACAGCCCACAGGGTCTCAACAGTCAGACTTAGTGCCTAAACCACCAGCACTCCTAACCTGGATATTTAAACATCATATACTTTGTTGCTATTTGTGGATGCCAGGCTTCTAGCAATCACTCCAGTCAGAGAATACACTTTTTGTTTGTTTTTCTTTTGTAGAGAGAAGTAGCGAAGTGTTGGAGAAATCGAAAGGGTTCCTTCCAATATGCTCTCCATAAAGAGAACAAAGTTGAAGAGGAAGAGTACAGGTTTCCAAAAACTAACATTTGTAGAGATTTGAAAAACATGTGCTATGGGGCAATAAGTAAACAGCCAGCAACAAAGGTCAAATGGCAATTTTTTAAAACAGAATCAGCTTAATTATCTTGAGACTAAGAAAACTGGATGGCATAGTTCTGCTGTGGAGATAAGAGAAAGAACTATGAAGGTGCCATGGGAGATTATGCAAAGGAGACTCAACACTGCTTGTGTATATCACAATACAAGCTAAGCAGAGATAAACAAAAACAAAGACTGGGTGAGCCTGTTACACTGTAGAATTGATAGAGTTCACATCTGAGACACTGAGTCTGAAGATGGAAGGTGATACATCACCCCATAACTCAAATATTTTAAAAGGTGAAGACAAAAGAGAATTCTCTCTCCTTAGTTCATATTTTTAAAATGCTGCAAAGATAGAAAACAATATAAATTGGATCTTACAAGTTTGCTGAAAGTGTGCAAATGTTAATATGTCAATGTTTTAATTTTGCTAACATAAATTTTACCACTAAAGAGGATTTGAATGACTCTTCTTGAAGAGAGCAAATAATTATTCTAATTCTTTATGCAATTTAGAATTTTCACATAATTTGAACCAAGGGAAAAATAAATCTCATTACAATAGTGTGTTGGAACACCTGATGAGCAAAAAAAAAAATTCCTATACATAAATGTGTTGTTTTATTTCTCTTTTCAAAGTATGAATCATCACTCCTTTATGAGAAGAGGGCTGAAAGGAGGACAAGAGACTCCACCTGTGTGTGCCAGGACAGAGGTGGGCGGAGTTTGTGAAATAATTTTCATCTTCAGAACGGTACCCATTACCTACTCCTTTAGCTGTTGGGAAACTTTTCAAAGTGTTGCAGTTGGCAAAATCAGCTTAAAACAACAGCTGCTTTCATTTCTGGTGAAAGCTTGCTGTTCCGTCACTCAGTTGTCCAACTCTTCATGAGCCGGTGGACTGTAGCCTGCCAGGGTCCTCTGTTCAAGGAATTTTCCAGACAAGAATACCAGATTGGGTTGCCATTTCCTTCTCCAGGGGATCTTCCCGACCCAGGGACTGAACCCATGTCTGTTACACTGGCAGGCAGATTCTTTACCACTGAGCCACCAGAGAAGCCCCTTCATGAGGGTTAAACTTTAAAATGCCCCCACATTATTTTACAGTAATTGAAAATGATTGGATCTATATGATATATGTCTCAACAGTGCTAGTCTGCAATTTAGCGATATCTCTGGGATAAAGGAAAACAAACTCTATTTATTTGTTGTATAATCATCTCATTCTCACTGGGGTCACCAATCGGTTCACCTGTGACTCAACTCCATCCATCCTCCCTGTTCAACCCCCAGCCACACACACACACAGACACACACACACACAGACACACACACACTATTTAGGTCTGGTAAAACTTGAACACATTACAGTTAAATGCTCGAGAACTTAATGTATCATGACCTAGACAGTAGGCACACAATGTTAATTGAACAAATAACTTCCGCCCTTTTTATTGCATCAACTTTTAACTGTGTTTATGTCTATCCTTAAGAAATTTTCTAAAATGAGTTTTTGCTGAAAAGGATATAGAAGACATTTATTCACATCATGAAATGAGGTTAGGAACCATAAAATTAAGATCTTAAAACATGTTTCTTAATTCTTAAGTTGCCATAAAACTCACATTCTGAAAAATCTGAAAATCATTTTGCTTGGGGGTTGCTTTCAAAGATTAGGTGAAGAGTGATTAATAGCACATTCTTTGCCACAGATTTTGTGTATTAGTTTAATCAAAATGGTTACGTATCAGTAATTTCATATGGTTCCACCTGATTAGAATCATTAGATAGCTGCTGCTGCTGTGGCTGCTAAGTCACTTCAGTCGTGTCTGACCCTGTGTGACCCCATAGACGGCAGCCCACCAGGCTCCTCTGTCCCTGGGATTCTCCAGGCAAGAATACTGGAGTGGGTTACTATTTCCTTCTCCAATGCATGCATGCATACTAAGTCACTTCAGTCATGCCCAACTCTGTGCGACCCTATGGACAGCAGCCCTCAGGCTCCTCTGTCCACAGGTTTCTCCAGGCAAGAATACTGGAGTGGGTTGCCATTTCCTTCTCATTAGATAGCTGAAAACCTGTAATATTTATACATCAAGTCAAACAATCCAAGCCTTTGTATTCCAAAGAAAAAAGCCTTCGAAGGAGAGGATGACCTTAGCTACTCTGAAATACACTAAAACTACAACACATATTCAGCACCGGGGTTTATTAAGGAAGGAATCTACTGGTGAGGCTCAGGAGTTGGGTTCTGACTGAGCTTCCTCAGTGCACGTGAAAGATGGGTGTTGGAGTAGCAGTTAGATAACTCTGGGGTAACAAGAAGCAAAGATATTGTTTAAAATAAATAACTTCCAAATCCAAAAATGTCATGTTGGTCATTAATTTAAAAACCCCATTCCCCAAGGAGTGTTGTGCTTGTTCACCTAGCTTTTGTACCTTCCACAAAACGTGCTGAAAGGCAGTGAAACTTCAAGAGTTAGGAAGAGGCAGAAAACTGAGTAACCAGCCATTCCACAGGCAATAATTGACTGAAGAGTTATATTGGCTTTAAGTCAGAAGCTGACTTAATTATTTAATATAGAACATAAACATCCACCAGCCATTAAATGACTACGAAAACTAGCCATGTTGGGACTTCCCTGGTGTCCAGTGGTAAAGACTTTGAGCAGCCAATCCACGGGGAAGGGGTTTGATCCCTAGCAGGGGAACTAAGATCCCGCCTGCCATGTGGCACTGCCAAAAGATAAAAAACAGGAAAAAAAAACTAGCCACATTAGCAATGATACATAATATTATCATAATACATGATATGTATCATAATACATGATACATAATACATGATACTTTGAAAACAGGTCTTAAAACTGAAACATAAAAAAAAATAGTCTTATTTTCTAGTGGAGGCATCCCACATTTTCTAGAAGATAAAAAAGAGACCCAAACAGTAGACATAAAGACAGGCCTTCAGAGCAACAATGCACTTCCCTCAGAAATCACAGTAATCCTCATTCGGAATCCTATAGTGCTTTTTATCCTAAGGTACTGAAATTTAATAAACTCAGACACTATACACAACTCTGAGTCTCTTCTCATTTTTTATTTTTTAAAAAAGACAGATTTAGGATTTTGTAAGAAATTACTGTTACATTTTTTTTAATCTGTCAAGTACTACAGTAATGGAATAAATAAATAAGATTTTTTTTAAGTTCAATGTTTATAGACATATTTATAAAAAAATGACTGAATTAGAAGACATTAAATAATGCTGACACACACCAGGAGGGGATTAGGCAAGGAAAGGCACATCATTCCACCACAAGAGATAAAGACCATAGTCGGAAGTTAATGACCAGCCAAAGCCTTAGGTCTTGTGGTAGTTCTAGCTCTGGAGGGTCATTACGGTGGAACCTTCTTTATGGTACTTAGCTGAAATAAACAGCAGTTGGAAAATTTTACTCGGTGACCTCAATGTATTATTTAAAAGAAAGCAGTCTTGTAATAACTCTGGTGTGTGAGGAGAGAAGGAACAAAAATCCAGAAAGGTTTGCTGATACTGGAAATCCTATTGACATATTAAAGATTAAAAAAAAAAAAAAAAGGTAAAATAAGGTTAATCGTCCTGACTGGCTGAACTGGAATTTTTGTAGTTAACAAAGTTAAAATTCCATGTAAACACTCCCTTTCTTTTAAACAGACAGTGTACAGATAAAAAACTGTAGTATTTCACTTCAGATGAAACTATATGCCAATATTTAGGGAAAAGGATCTTAGATGAGTTCCTTATTTTAGATAGCCAAAGTCCTTGAAGACAGCACTAATATCTCTGGCTGACTGGCTGTCTACAATAGCAAAGTGAATATAAGTTTTGTCAATAAGAGGTTTCCCAAAGAAACTGTAAGTTCCAGTTAAACAGATACAGTTACATTACCGAAAAGTCTAATAGACATCAGCAGAACTTGCTATGGGTCAACCTCCTACTACCAATTTTCCTCACAAATTTGTGCCAAGACTCTACCCATTTTTTTCTGTCTGGACTCTGACCCTAGATTAGTTTGACTAAAAGATGGAATCACCCAGGTTCCATTTAAATTTTAGTTGTGTTGAGAAACAACTGTCTGCATGAATAAATAAAATGGGTTTTCAGAATAAAATGGTATATCCACACAAAAAAAGTTAAATTAAAAACAATTCAGGGGGAGGTAAGGGACAATATTAATATAAAAAAAATCATAAAAATGGCAACTGTAAAGCAGGCAGCTTCCCACTCATGCCACACGATATGCCTTCATTAAGGTGTACTCTTTCCGGTTGGTATGAGCAGCCCAGATGAAGAGAGCTGAAGCCATGAACTGTAAGGGAGCTGACACGCAAGCCAGGCAGAAGGACCATCCGAATTCACCAGACACGTTCTCAGGCAGCTCCAGTTTCTGGTGGAGTAGTTCAATTCCAGCAACGTAACAACTCACTGAGCCCAGTGTACACAGACCTTGGAGGAAATTTCAGGGGGAAAAAAAAAACAACATAGCTAGATAAGAGCATGATAAAAGGCAGCGACAGGTGATCCCTAAGGCAACAAGGAGGTAAAACTAAATTTGAAGGAGACCCACCTGCAAGGAGATGGAGAATGCCTGTGGCGATGGTGGGATACAAGCTTCGGCAGATACAAGCACAAAGTCCAATCAAAGCCCCAAAGCACATCAAACCTAGACTAACAAAAGGTAAAAGGAACTGGCAACGCCAAAGATCTGATTTCAAAAGAGAGAGAGAGAGATGTGAAATGTTACCATTTCAGTTTTCTCACAATGGCAATTTCTTTCATATTCTATGAGAACTTTTCTCAAAAAGTGAAAATGGGGTACTTTAATATTGAGGCTTTTTTCCTAAAGCACATTGTTCAAAACAGTGCTAACTTTCTTCTGACAAAAGCAAAAAGACACTAATAGTTAACTGTTACTAAGGGCTTCCTATGTATCAGGCACTGTTCTATACATGCTTTGTGTATTAAACCTCCCAACATCCCTATGAAGAAGGCACTATTACCTCCATTTTATAAATGAGCAAACTGAAAGAACACAGTAAGTGGAAGAACCAGACTGGAAGCAAAACCTTCTGGTTCTACATACATATTTAAGTCCTTATAGGATCTCAAGGCAGGAATAACAAGTAAATGAGTAGTGATTATAAAAGATCTGTTAAAAGAATATACACAAAGCACAAAGCAGAGGATCTAGTGTATACCAGGAATTCAATAAATGGCAGTTTCAACTATCATAAAGTCCCTCAGCAACATGGGAAAAAAGCTGATGACTTTCCAAAGCACCCCGTTACCTTTTCAAACTATGTTAATTATTATCAATGTAGGAACACCAACTCTGAACCAAATTTTACCTTTTAGGGCTAGTTTTACTTTCTGGACTACATCAATGTCTTTTTTCTAACTTCCCTTCAAACTCTGTTAGTAACAAACTTCCTATGCATTGACAATGCAAAATTGAACACCTGCCATTTATTCAACATCCCCTCTCATGAAATGGTCATTCTTCTGGGCAGGTTCCAGTAACTCTAATAGCCTAGAGACTAGGTCCAAATCTGAAAATAGTATTTCCCAGGCAGCCTGACCATCAAGCAACAAAATGCTCTTAATAAGCACTTTCATTTCTGACATCTACACTTTTGATACCACCACCTAAGACTAACTAGATCAATACTTTTGGGAGGCCTGACACTTAAGTTGACTCATGTAAAGCTTGCAGTCAACTTTTTTCACATATCCCTAGCTGAACACAGAGAAATGAAGCGTTTAACTTAAATATAGACATATATTATTTATTCCTATTAAATTTCCTCTTTAAATAGACCTATTAATAACATCTTTTGGTGAGTATAGATTCTGTCACCCAACGTATTAGCTGCTCAACTTCATATCTGCAATTGGATAAGTACGTATCTAACTTCTACAATATAGTATCAACAGGACAGAGTTTGTTGGGAAAACATTAAAGATTTTATTTCAGGTTGACACAATGTACAATGTCATCTTGCTCCAAAAACAGAGTTCAACAAAAGACATATAAAGTTATTTTCCTTTTTTCCCAACAAAGTACTCACAGGTCCGAAGCAGATCAATCCCACTATTGTGGTTTCCAGGCTCAACAAATTTCTCCATGAACTGCTCATTTAGTGTGAAACTCATGCATTTTGTGACCATATCAAATGACTCTGGAATAAGAAAAACAACGACTGCTTGTTGGTTTTTTGCTTAATTTTAAACATTTAACATAAATCTGTTTCAATAATTATTCCCTGAAATAAAAGGTGACGTGGAAAAATGCTGTCAGGAGAGCAGCCTCTTTGGCCCTGAGTGACACACAGGACGGACTAATACCCAAGAGACCAATGGTTCTCAGCAGCAGGTGTGACATGGGTACAGGAAGAGAAAAAAAAAGGAGTAAAACGAATAGAATAGACAGTAAGATGACTACGAAGGAGGAGGGGACAAAGACTAAAATAAATAGAAACTTTGATCTTCTCCCCCAAACCTATTCCATCAGTCTTGTTCCCCATCTCAGGTAAACGATAATTCCACCCTTCTCATTCCTCAGACCAGAAACTTTACAGAGTCATTCTTGCCCATAAGCACGTCATCAGGAAATCCTACAGGCTCTACCTTTGACATTTATCTAGGATCAGGCACTGCTCAGTACTACCACCCTCATCTGAGGCGTAACCATCTTTCACCTGAACTGGTTCAACAGCCTCTTAAGTCTCCTGGCTACCGTCTTGCCCAGCCACCTGTCTGTTTTCAACACATCTGCCTAGGTGACCAGATTATCTTTCCTCTGCACAAAGCCCCACAGTGGCTCCATCACACTCAGAGTAAAATCCTAAGTCCTCATCACATCATCTACAGAATCCTGCCTGATTTGCCCTACTCCCATTCCCAGAATACATCTCTGACAGCTTACCTAACTCTCCCCTAGCCCCCTCCCTTCCAGCCTGGGGAATTCCTTGCTGGTTCTTGAGTATTTCAGGCATGCTCCCACCACAGGGCCCTTAGAGTTGTTCCGTCCATCCTAAATGAGTCTCCCTGTTTCCGCAATTACCCACAGGGTCAACTCCTTCACCTTTATCAAGTCTTTACACAAGTGATGTTTTCCTGCTGCAGCCTATCCTGCCTTTACTATTGAAGAACATAACTTATATGCCCACCAACATCCCCTTCCCTATGTACTTTCAAATCCCCTTTATTTTACTCTATTTTTCATAGCACATCACCTTCTACTATGTAATTATTTATTCTGTTTATACTGTTATACTTATTGTTTATTGCCAGTCAGCCCTTATTAGAATGTTAGCTCCCCAGGAATAGGGATTTCTGTTTTTTTCCCTAACGTATACCTAGCTCCTAGGCCCTAAACATGAAGGTGTGCAAGAAATAGTTGTTGACTGAATAATAAATGATTGCTAAGATTCAAGTATCAAGTGTTCCTATGCTCTCTTAAATAGAACTGAACATTTTAAATAAAATTCAACCAACTTTCACAGCTTTCTGATCACTTTCTTTTTCGTATAAAATCACACTATCATCCATCCTTCTAATGTACAGTATTTGGAGCCTGTTGTGCTGTGATTTGAATACAGTGTTCCCCACAAGAGGCCAACAGAACTAGTCATAAATAGAAACAAATTTATAAAGCTGTTCCTTGCAAAGAACTCTAAAGCTTCCATCTTAACAACTGGAAATTAAAAATTTTCAGTGTTAAGAATGCTTACAAAATAAACCTGAGAGGTAGTTTCTTATTTTTTTTAATTCTCGTAATGCATGTTTTTAACCTAAAAACTCCATCAAGGGTTGTAAAAAGGTCTTAAACAAGCAGATTTAACCATAGAGTTGGCCAAATTATATCCTCAAGATTTAGAGGGCAAATGATAATATCTACTAAAACACAACTACATATATATGACTATTATTCATATGTGTTGACTTGATTTTGGATACTAGTACTTTTAACAATTACCAAGTATTTAAAATCTTCCAAAGTACTTTTCTAATTATTTCCTCATGACATGTGTGAGATTAATACAACTATTTCAATGTGTGGCTAAATAAGTACAAAGATTTAAAATGGTTTTCTCCAAGATAAGGACACTCATCCAACCAATATTAATGAGTACAATGGTAATTAATTAATGGAAACTGAGGAGAGAAGGTGATAGGGAAAAAGAAAAACATAAGATTTATTTCTTTGGGAAGAGAAAGAACCAACAGGCATTATGTACGTAACTGGCCATCACTGTATCACTTTCTCTATTACAGAGTAGCCACTGCAGAAGACGCAAGAGATGTGAGCTCAATTCCTGGGTGGCGGAGATGCCGTAGAGTAGGAAATGGGAACCCACTCCAGTATTCTTGCCCAGAAAATACTATGCACAGAGGAGCGTGGCGGGCTACAGTCCACGGGGTCACAAAGAGTCGCCTACTATGGAGTGCGCGTGACACGCGCAAGTGCGCGCGCACACACACACAAAGGAGACAAAAGTTAAAATAAGAGAAATACCTGTCCTTTCTGGTGGGCTATACCAGTACGTGTTTTGCGGTATAGTGATACACCGTCTCCACAATCCCACTGTGCCATTATACCGGAAAAGTGCATCACTGTAAGTCTTTTCATCTGCCTCATCACTAGCAAAGTCATTCCAGATGCTTTTGTTCAAATCGCTGGAATTTTCTTGAACTGGACTCCGATACTCATACCAGAAGTCTGTGCCAATTGAGGCTGCCATGTAGATGGTAGAAATGAGGCTAAGTACACAAGCAATTACAAACGCTGTAGCAAAACGGTTATCCATTCTGGCATTCAGACTGCTCTGTTTAGAAGTTGAAAAAGAAGAAAAGTTAGACTTGAAAAACAAGTACAGATTTTGAAAGGAATTACGTCAAAATCACCCTTTACCCTATTCCCCATCCCATAGCTCTTTAAAGTAATGTATAATCATTAATGAATTTTTTTTAAAAAAGAAGCAAGCATGTTTTAAACTAAGTTCAAAACAAAACTCATTATCATGAAAGTACTTATTGAATGCTCACATACCCAGGATGCTACGGAGACAGAAGTCTTGTTCTCTAGTCTATCACCTGCACACTAAAACAGACAACACTGAAATGGACATACACATTACAGATACAAACAGCAGACATGCCCAGAGTCAGCAATGTACCTTGCATACATTTCTAATGACAGGCTGCAGAGCATTAAGTGTTCTGGGTCTGAGTGTGAAAAAGGCATAGGAAAAGGAAGCAGAGGAAATCGGCTCCTCCCAGTTTCCTCTGAACAGGGAAACCTTTTAAAACAAGGTAAAGAAAGAGTAAGGGGCTATTTAGAAGACAGCTGAAAATGTCTGTTAGCCCAGAGAGAAAGGCTGTTCCAGGCGCACGGAGGAGCAGAGAGTAATAATATGCAGTAATGCTAGATACCAATCTGCCCCTAATCCATTAAAGCTAAGTCAAGCTCCCTTCCGCTGTCAAAGTCTTCACTCCTTCCTACCTACTCGCCCCGTTCCTTATACTTTTGAACCTCCTCATCTGCAAACTAAAAGATCCTCAGCCGGAAGGAAAACTCTGAATTAGGCAAATATTAACACTCCAAAGGCGTGGACTGGGCTGAATGGCAATAGTAAATGGCCGCAGTACAATGACTCAAGGCGGATCAAGCTGAGTCAAATACTGCAAATATATACCATGAACCGCGCCAACCACCTTAAAAAGGAGCTCGAAAACAAGCTCGCAAACTGGGTTTGCTGAGTTTGGAAAATGGCAAGTGACTCAGGAGAGATCAGAGCAATCACAATCGTTAACGATAACTCCAGAAGTTGGGTTTGTATTTTTATTCTTTTTAATTATTTTTCATTCTGATGCTCTCAAATGACCTTAAAAGGTCCTGAGCACCAGGAGCGGCGGTTCGCCCAGGCCGGACGCCTGGAGCTGTCACCTGGCGGGTCGCACCCTGGGGCTGGGGGTGGTCGAGCCAAGCGGGCTCTGGGGCGGGGCAGCCGTGAGCGGTCCCCGGCCAGGGGCCCCAAATACCCGCGAAGGCCCCTCCCCGGAACAAGCAGCCAAGGGAAAAGCCCGGCGATAGCCCCCCGCTAGCCCCCCGCTCAGGACCCACACGGTCCGGGCCGCGCCCAGGGAGGGGGCCCCCTCTTCAAACTGCTGGAAACCTCGAACGGCTACGCGACCCCCGCCCAGCGACGTCGGCCCCGCTCACTCACCGCCCATCCTCCTGCTCCGCCAGCTTCGCCCTCAAGCTCAAACCACAGCACCCTACTCTCCCCGCGCCTCCTCTGACGCACTTCCCTGCAGAGCCCGCCCCCTCCATAACTCCCGCGCCTCCGCCTCCGCCTCCACCCCGGGCCGGGCCTGGCCCCGGAGCCGAGGGGACTTGTGGGAGTTGTAGGAGGGACAGGGGAAAAGCTGCAGGGGGCAGCAGACGGCATTCCCGGGGCCGGGCGCGGCGCATTGTGGGAGATGTAGTTCAGCTTCCGAGGTGCGCAGAAGGGAGGTCTGAGCTGATTGTTTCTTATATTTTACTACGAAGGTCCACCGAGTAAGGTGAGGTGTTTCGGGTTACTACGAATCATTAATTGTGACTAATGTGACTCAGATATTTCCGGTTGTGCTTTCCCTACCACCACCCTACTTGTGAAACAACAATGCGATTATCGTTTTAAAATATTAACCCAATAATTTTAAAACTCTCCTACAGCCTCATTCCCGTTGCAGCAGGTAGTCTTTCTGATTTTATTAAGGCTTAAGTTTGACTAAGAAGGATGTAACCGGACAGAGTCCCTTGGACTGTAAGGAGATCCCACCAGTCCATCCTAAAGGAAATCAACCCTGAATATTCATTGGAAGGACTGATGCTGAGCTGAATCTCCAATACTTTAGCCACCTGATGTGAAGAACTGACTCGTTTGCAAAGACCCTGATGCTGGGAAAGATTGAAGGCAGGAGGAGAAGGGGAAGACAGAGGATGAGATAGTTTGATGGCATCACGGACTCAATGGACATGAGTTTGAGTAAACTCAGGGAGTTGGTGCAATAGCACCCCACTCCAGTACTCTTGCCTGGAAAATCCCATGGACGGAGGAGCCTGGTAGGCTGCCGTCTGTGGAGTTGCACAGAGTCGGATGCTACTGAAGTGACTTAGCAGCAGCAGCAGCAGCAGCAGCAGGGAGTTAGTGATGGACAGGGAGGTCTGGCACCCTGCAGTCCATGAGGTCACAAAGAGTCGGACATGACTGAGCGACTGAACTGAATTGAACTTGACAGAAGGCATCCAAATAGAATATAATGACATTCTTCAGGTTTCATATAATTTTTGTCTGCTTTCTCTTAAAGGCAAATTATATTTTCTCTTTATTGTAGTAAAGCTTCCTTTTTAAATAAATTGGTTAAAATATTAATACCAAGCATCTCAGATATGTCAAAAAAGTGAATACTTTTTTTAATGTAGTATGAAAAAGACTGAACTTTGGAGAACATTGCATTAAGCAGATAAGGTCATGAATGACCTCAGAGATTGCAGGTGACTGTATGGCAAGGGGCAACAGAGGATGAGATGGTTGGATGGCATCATCTGCTCAATGGACATGAATTTGAGCAAACTGGGGGAGATAGTGAAAAACAGGGAAGCCTGGTGCTGAAGTCCATTGGGTCTCAAAGAGTTGGACACAGCTTAAGCGACTGAACAACAAGAAGTAGGGCACAGAGGCAACGGAAGGATTCTAAGGCTTCAAATACTGCATAGAAATCCACAAACAAGAAACAGTGACATCTCTTTAGTGACCCATGTGGACCCAAGAATGTGCTCTGAGAACAGCAAATGTTGTATTTCTCAACAGATACCTACAGAGACTGGGCTTGCCAGGTGGCTCAATGGTAAAGAATCTGCATGCAAAGCAGGTAATGTAGGTTCAATCCCTGGATTGGAAACATCCCCTAGAGAAGGAAATGGCAACCCACTCCAGTATTCATACCTGGGAAACCCCATGGACAGACAAGCCTGGCAAGGTGCAGCCCATGGGGTCTCAAAAGAGTCAGACTCAACCTATCAACTAAACAACAACAACCTACAGAGACAGCCAACTCAAGGACCAGCGGGACTCTCAAACACTTTCTCATACTCCAAATCCCTTTGAATTTGGCCACAGCACAGGAAAAATGTGGGAACCCCAATCTGATACTAAATTTCTACCACCCTGATAGACAGAAGGTGTATCATTTGTTTTTCTATTTTTAGCTATATTTCTTTTGCCAGAATTGATGAACTGGTATTCACATCCAGTACATAATTAAAATAAGGTAATAGCACAATATAATATTCAAAATTACCAGATTTTCATGTAGGATATCTGATCAAAGGAGAAGTTTGTTAGAGGCATCAACTAGAGAAAATGGTGGAGGTGCCCAGGCAAATTGTTAATGCACAATAGAACTCCTTGATGCATTTTTTCACCAAGATATGTTTTCATCCATTGGCTTCATTAGAAATTCCCTACCTTCTCTCTCCAGTGAAGTGGAACTCTCTCTCTAGAGAAGTTACATGGTAAATAAAACCAGGTCAAAGAGAAGTTTGAAAAAGGAAAAGGAAGACACCACCTCAGTTCACAAACAAGGAAACTGAGCCCAGGGAATAACTGACTTCAAACTTGAATACTGGGGTGAGCTGACTAGCTTTGTGACATTAGAGAATTTACTCAACCTCTGTAAGTCTCAGTGTATTTTTATCTAAATTATGATGTTGACAATAGCAGCTATTCCATGTGATCATTGTGAGAATTAAATGAGAAAATACATGTAAAATACCCAGTCTAGAGCCTGGGGCATACTAGACAATTGCTAAACTATTAGTATTTGCAAATATTTGTTCAACACCTATAATCTTTGAATAGGGACAATATAAATACGTGTTTAAAGCTCTCACTTCCCCTGGAGGCTGGAAGAAAGCTGTTTATGTTGGTCCCTGCTCACTTCAGAAGGTTTAGGAACATCGTTTGCTGTTGTTTAGTTGCTCAGTCATGTCTGACTCTTTGCGACCCTAGCCCATCAACTCCTTTGTCCATGGGATTTCCCAGGCAAGACCATTTCCAACCTCTGGACCAACTTCCAAGTGGCTAAGAAGGATTGCCAGGACCAGATTTTAGGCATCCTCACTCAGCTTCACGCAGGCGATTCCCAGCCTGGGCTCATGGCATATGAAAGTCCTCATGATTCAGGAGATGGATGTATCTGGAGAGACGTTCAAAGGAGGATGAGGCTTTCAGCTATCAAATCTGCAGAATGCCTAGAAAACACAACACATATCAGTCAGCAGTTTAGCATGGACCTGGGAGTGTCTGCATGCTTGAGGTTGTGACCTTCCTGTCCAATCAGCCCAGAGGACTTGAACCACTCCATCACACCCAGTACCACCAAGCACACAACCATGTTTCTGGTCTATCTTTACATCTTGGGGTTTCTGTCTTCTAGCTGTGTTTGCTGCTCATGTGGATAAGCAAAATAAATACTTAATAAATTCATGCAGTTAAATTAGTTTTCATTTCATGCTGCACTGTTCGGGAAACAGTAGCTTGCCTGATGTATTTTCACCTAAAGATGATTTAGTGCAACCAAGTACAGATTATGAAATTTAGATTTAAAAGCACAGTTGAGCTAGTCCTCTGGCTTAATTTGTTAAGGATGGTTCTAGTTTCAGCAAGAAGATATTGTAATTACACTCTACTTTAAATAAACCAAAAATCTAGTTATGCAGATATTATCACTTGTTTCTATTATGTGCTTACAAAAACAACTCTTTATGTGAGAATTCCCTCCAATACAAAACTCCCAAATACACTTAAATATTACTTTTAATTGTACTTTTTTAAGGAATTAAAAACTATATTAAGCAAAATATATATTCCTTATATTTTTCTCATATAGTTTTGTCCTGATTGTTTTCATTATGAACTTTGGAGTGCAGAAACAAGGAAAATAGAAAAATATCAAGTTCTGGGCTCTGATCAATCATGATCCTCAAAAAGATGTATCAGTCTTTGAATTTCTTTGTATCAGTTCGCTACAGAACAATGCAAAGTTAATCAAGGACAAGGCAAATAAAAAGTGTGTCCAAAATAGCTCTTTCCTTTCAGTAATTCCTGTCAGATGTTACACAGAGGAACAAAACGAACTATAGTTGTTCAGATGTCCGTGTTTCTGAAGGACAGAGAATGGACTACGTGTAAACGGGAAGTTTAATTTGTCCTTTATTTTTAAAATCATCAATGTGAATCTTTGGTAACCTCTTTCTGGGCCCCAGTGTCCTCATTAGTTAAATGGTTGTACTAGATGATCACGAATGTCACTTAAAGCTGTACAATGTTATGAATCGTAATTCTGCTAGAGGAAAATGGTTGCTATAGGGCCACAGCATTGCAGTTTCATTGGGAAATGCATGTATCCTATACCTCCAGCTGAAGTAAAATACAAGAAGACAGAGAGAGTGGCAAATGTAGATGGACAAAGAAAAAGGATGAAAGCTGCATGCATGCTGATTAGAAAAGATACAGCAGTTCAGACCTTTGCTGTTTCAACAAAATCAGTAACTATGGAAAATGGAAGCCATTGCAGAAGTGGGTGAAAAATGCTTATCCATCACAGATGATTCAAAACTCAAGCTAATTCACTCCAGTTCTACAAACACTTATTGACCACCAATTGTATGCCAGACAATATGCTGGGTACCAGAGACACCAGGGTAAATAAATACAATTTTTGCTGTACACAGCCTAAACCCAAATTAAATCAACAATTATGAAGAAGCCTGAAGTGTAGGTGCCTAGAATACTAAGGTCACTACTGTTTAGGTAAATATGAGATACCAAGAGAGGAAAAAATCCAACAAATGAAGTTGGGGATAATAGCAAATAGGTGCCACTTAATTTGGCATGATATAGTACATTATATTGCACTAAACTCTCCTGTCAGAATAAAAATAAAGAAATAACTCAGTATAAACAGAGATTTTAAACTGGACTATTTAAATGGTCACACATGATATTCAAATAAGAAATGGACAAGCAAGTGTTTCTAACAAATGAATGAATATACAATCACTCTATCTGATAAGATTTATGAAAAACAAATAGTTTGCTTCATGATCTTTGCCATTTATCCTGGGACAAATCAGTACAGCATATATGAAGAGATTTCTTTCTGCTGGACCATCTGCTAGGTAATATAATAAATCCTAACGAATATGGGGGTCAGAATGGTTGATAGAGAAGAAACAGAAGTAATATATCACAGTGCCAGTTGGGGTGGCTGTATTCACACAAAACCTCCAATCCACCCATGAAGCAGAGGCTGTAAGTCACAGGTATGGCTGAATGATGATAGTAATCCACTCGGGCAGATGCCTCAGTGACAAAAACTTACTCTCTTTCCATTTTTAACATTTAAGTCAGTTTTGAACATATCTCAGGAATTAGGACACAGAGTAAGGGAGGGTTTAGAAGTCTAAATTAATTCCTAAAAATTTCTGAGATCCAGGCCAGAAGACAAGAAGTTCAAACTTAGAGGTGATTTTTAAACTTTTAAAAAAATTAGCCAAAATAATAACAAACATAATGTATAAAGATGGTTAAGATGTGTGAATTACAACAGTGGCCCTAAACTTTAGTGTGTTTAGGAATCACTGCTGCTGCTGCTGCTGCTAAGTCGCTCCAGTCGTGTCTGACTCTATGCGACCCCATAGACGGCATCCCACCAGGCTCCTCTGTCCCTGGGATTCTCCAGGCAAGAACACTGGAGTGGGTTGCCATTTCCTTCTCCAATGCAGGAAGGTGAAGTTGCTTAGTCGTGTACTACTCTTCACAACCCTATGGACTGTAGCATACCAGGCACCTCCGTCCATGGGATTTTCCAGGCAAGAGTACTGGAGTGGGTTGCCATTGCCTTCTCTGAGCCACTCCTAATGACTCTGATTCAATAGCTCCAGGACCAGGTTCAGAAAGCTGCAGTTTAGTAGGTATCCCAGGGGACTCTGACGTGGGTAATGTGGTCTAGCACCCACAAATTCAAAACAATGACTTTAACGGGCCAAAAAAAAAGACTACAGTTGGGTAACTACTATAAACTTGAGGCTAGTGAAACAATATCAGATGGTCTCTGCCTTTAAGTTGCTCATGATCAGCTCAGGACATCAGACACCAAAACAACTTACCATGTGAAAGGAGGTAATAAGTAGTTTACGAGTAGCATTGTGAAAGGTCTTAGAACATACAAAAGTATAGGCAATAATCTCTGTTATCAGAAAGGATGAGGGAGGGAGTATTTCTTTTCTGGAAAAATAATTCTTAAGAGGTGACATGTGTGCTGTAATTCAGTTACTGATATTTACAGCTTACTCTGTTTTGTTTTATTATTATTATTTTTCTGGCCATCGCCTGTTCATACTGCCTTTTCATATGCTTATGGTGTCCAGTGTTGTTTTTGAGTTTTAGTCTATTTGGTTTCTTCATGTTTATTTCAAAGGGCGTTCAAGGTTAAAAATGATCGTCATTCAGAATTTATTTAGAACTATGACCTCCCCTACTCTATCTAGTCAGCTTTTATCGCGGGTTCTGTCTTTTAACAGCTTTATACTCTTCGAGTTATTAAAAGACCAGTACTGTGCTGTTTGGGCTTCCCTGGTGGCTCAGCAGTAAAGAATTTGCCTGTACTGCCAGAACTGCAGGAGATTCAGTTAGATCTCTCTGGGTCTGGAAGATCCCCTGGATAAGGGCATGGCAACCCAATCTAGTATTTTTGTCTGGAGAATCCCATGGGCAGAGAAATCTGCCAGAGGAGTCCTTAGGGTCACAGTCGGACATGACTGAAGCAACTTAGCATGCACGGTCACAGTATGCAGTTTGTTCCCTTTTTTGGCTCAAAACAATTTTCTGACTCAGGTTCCAAGATACTGTTGATCTGTGATGGGTATTCTCATCCTGCAGCATTCTACCACTAATTACCATAATCCAAAGTGACTATATGATAAAGCAAATCATTTTGCCTACAGGTGCTTCAAAGTTTACTGAGGAAGTCAGACTTAATTGAGATAATTGACATCAACAGGCCAACAAATCTGGAATGCTGAAAGAAAATTTAAGGCCTGAAGAATAAATGTACAGCCAGATGTGATCCTCTGGTGTATGAACCTAAACTCTTTTCCATTGTTATAATAATTGTATATGGAATTCCTGAGATAGATCTAAAATTTGTTTAATATTTTAGGCATACAATGAACATTATCTCTGTAAATAGCAGAACTTCTGGCTGAAGAATGTGAAATTCTAATAGTACAATTACCATACATTTACGAGTAAACTTTGAAATATATATATATAAAATTGCTTCTTTAATGCAAACACACACACACACAGTGTTTAAATACTTGAATATTTTACGTTTACCTCATCAATCCTTTTCAAGTAAACATTGCCCTACTTCAAACTGACAGGCTGAGTTATTCTATTAAATATTTAAGGCTTGCCCAATGGGAAAGATTTCTATCCCAGAAATGTCAAAAAGTTAATTAGCTATATCTCCTCTGCAGCCTATACTTAGGGAAGGATATGGCCTCCTACACTCCCTCAGGGACAACACAGAGCAGCCTAGGACACAAAAGAAGACAGACGGGGGCCCATAAAGCAACTCCCTAGTGACTTTCTGGAGCTGCCCCAGATCAGGGGAGCCCTCCCCCTTCCCTGACCCAGACTACAGGCCTGAGACTGAATAGAACATGGGAATCGAACATGGCAGGAGGGCACCCAGCAGGCAGGATCGTTCTTTACAATGTGCTAGTTAATTATGGAGGAAACAAAAATTCAGTGGAAAGGACTTTGAATGTTCAGCAATTATATTTTCTTCTATGCAATAGTAATATCAACCCAAAACTGTAATTTTGAGGGTGACAGGAGATGAAGGGACAGTGAGAAGGACACAAGAGTGTGAGGGAGCCTTGAGCTACTTCAGCCAGTAAAGAATTGAAATAGGAGTCAGTTTCAGAATTTGTTGTGTTTTACTACAGTCTTCCTAAATAAAAGGGAACAGGTGAGAGACAAATATGATAGAATCCTTCTGCTACTACGCTGTCCCTCAAGTGTTTTGAATGAACCTCAAATCTTTCTTTTGTAGTGCTTTCCTTTTATACTGGCCACTGCATCGTAGTGTCAACTAATATATGGTTGTCTGTTGCCAAGTCAGTCATTCCAAAAGGGAAGTTCACCGATGTGTGGAGGCACTTATTGAAAAGTCAGAGTTCAGAAGCTAAAAAATCAGTCCTATCAAAATGAAGTGTAAAAAAGAGTAGATTAGAGGGAATCTAGAGACTGGTGGAGGATAGTTATTTGAGGATTCATAAGGAGAATTCCTTCAAGGATATTATTCAAGGATATTAATGCTAACAAAAGGAAACTGCATTGGTTGAATTACAGTAACAGAAAACAATGGAAAAATAGCAGTTTGTGGCTTTTAAACCTGTGTTTGTAAGCTGCGTAAATAACAACAGTGCCTGCAATTAAACCCCAGTGAATTCATTCTTGCTAAATTATACTGGATCAAAGTAACATTTCCAAAACACCTACTAGGTGCAAGGTACTATGCTAATTGCAGTGAAAAACATTTTAAATAATAAAAACACAAGACGTGGTCCCAGCATTTTGGGTACTGTTTAAAACTTACTAAACAAGACAGGATCTGTTATGCATGAACTGAAAGAGGCAAATAAATGAGAAGAAACTAATTGGAATCATAATGTTTGCCATAGATGCAGACTGGTATGATTTGGGCAAATTTCAGTTTACTCTCCATGCAATGGAAGACTATTGAAAAGTCTTCATAATTGAAAAGAGTACCTTGAGCATCACCACCATAAAATTCTAAAACAGGATCTCGTCTGTGAAACAGGAGGCTAGATCAAAAGAATTCTCAATGTTAGAAAAGCAAATATGTCTTTAAATTTAAGTAAGTAGGAGAAAAAAAAGCTAATTCATCTCCTAACTTCTGAGTTTAAAGAAATAAATTGAATACCTTGAAGAAAAAAGCCAAAAAGCACCTCAGTCTTCAGTGTGTCTATGTGTGTGTGTTAGTCGCTCAGTCGTGCCTGGCTCTTTGCCGACCCCATAGGCTGTAGCCCGCCAGGCTCCTCTGCCCATGGAATTCTCCAGGCAAGAGAATTCCTAGAGTGGTTGCCACGCCCTCCTCCAGGAGATATTCTTAACCCAGGTATTGAACCTGGGTCTTCTGCACTGCAGGCAGATTCTTCACCATCTGAGCCACCTCCTGGGCAAATGCAAATAAAGAAAACCATAACCACAACCACCCAGCACCTATTAGGGTGGTGTTCCTTGTGGGCCCTTTCTGAGGATTGGTAGAAACTGTGTTTTTTAATCTCTGTTTTTATGCTTGTCCCAAGATCTTTTAAGGAAGGGGGTGGGGCAGGGGGAAGAGGCAGACACTGTATAAAAGAAGCTGCCTTGAGAATTTTCTAAAATACATACAAAAACTTCCTAGGTTAGGAAACTTACCAGATTTGGCAGCTGATGGACCCAGTGATGGACCCAGAAGCAACCTCGGTTTATTTGGAATACTTCTTTGTTACAAGTCACAATCCTGATATTGAAGAGACCCACTCCCATGTTCCTTATACATCAGTCTTCCTTCCGGTCTTCTACACAGCTGTGTTCCTGATTGGAGTGTCCGGGAACCTCATTCTCATGAGTGCACTACATTTCAAACGGGGCAGCCGAAGACTGATCGACATCTTTATCATCAACCTGGCTGCCTCCGACTTCATCTTCGTCATCACTTTGCCTCTCTGGGTGGATAAAGAAGCATCTCTGGGACTGTGGAGGACCGGCTCTTTCCTGTGCAAAGGAAGCTCCTACGTGATCTCAGTCAACATGCACTGCAATGTCTTCTTGCTCACCTGCATGAGTGTGGACCGCTACCTGGCCATCGTGTGTCCAGCCGTATCCAGGAAAGTCAGGAGGAGAGACTGTGCCTATGCGGTCTGTGCCAGTGTCTGGTTTGTCTCCTGCCTCCTGGGGTTGCCTACCCTTCTGTCCAGGGAGCTTACCCTGATTGATGATAAACCATACTGTGCGGAGGAGAGGGCCACTCCCATCAAACTGACTTGGGCCCTGGTAGCCTTAATTTTTACATTTTTTGCCCCTTTGGTGAGCATTGTGTCCTGCTACTGTTGCATCACAAGGAAGCTGTGTGTCCATTACCAGCAGTCGGGAAAGCACAACAAAAAGCTGAGGAAATCCATAAAGATCATCTTTATCGTTGTGGCAGCCTTTGTCCTCTCCTGGCTGCCCTTCAATACTTTCAAGCTCCTGGCTATTGTCTCTGGGTTGCAGCAAGAACTCTACCTGTCCTCAGCTTTTCTCCAGCGGGGCATGGAGGTGAGCGGGCCCCTGGCATTTGCCAACAGCTGCGTCAACCCTTTCATTTACTATATCTTTGATGGCTACATCCGCCGGGCCATCATGCGCTGCTTGTGCCCTTGCCTGAAGAACTACGACTTTGGGAGCAGCACCGAGACATCAGACCTCACGAAGGCTCTCTCCAACTTTATTCACGCAGAGGATTTTGCCAGAAAGAGGAAGAGGTCTGTGTCACTCTGAAAAGGACAGTGACACTTCAAGCTCTGTTGATGGGGTTGAAGGGTTCATTTGTGCCCACGACAAAGAAAGAAGAAAAGTATTTCTAATAGTATTCATATTGCTTATGAATACAAGGAAGTGTTAATTTTTAAAGAGACATCTAGAAAGCCTCGTTGTTCATGGATATAATTAGGTTATATGCTGTTTTTTGTTTGTTTGAGTTGAATAGACTTATTTGACCCTTGCCAGTCAAGTTCACTGGGCAAAATGCAACTCTTCTAAGTCTTGAACTCTGAGATAAGGCTCCTGCTTGGACCAGTTCTTCTCTTCATGGGTGTTAACGCACATTCCAGCCTTTTCCTCTCTCAGAAAACTTGATCCAGACCACCCTTCATACTGGGCTCCAGAGTGGACTGCGTGTAAAGGATTCCATCCAGTTGTAACTGGTGAGAAATTTGGTGACAATGCAGATAGTAAAAAACTGTAATATACCAGTGCCCAGTGATTACTTGTTCCTGAGTAATGAAGTCAGGTTCTGGCCTTAATCTTTGATCGCACTTAATTGGGTGAGTCCATACCACCTTCCAACATTGTCTTTCACCCTATGCCATTCACAGTGACTTTGGGCTGGTGAAACCTCATGGGGAAAAAATCATTTTGTATTGTGTTTATGATTTAGGACTCACTTTACCACTTGGTCTTCAAGAATATTTTGACATAGAATAAGCTTTGACTTTCGTTTTCCTTATAAGATATACTGGTTAAAATGTATCTCATTATAATGGTGTAATAACTACTTTTCAATGAGGTTTTACTGTGCTCTTATTTTCCTTTTAGCCTTTATAAATTAGGATATGACTTTGTTTTAATTATATGTTTTTAATTACCTAGTTGTCTAGTTATCAAATAAAAATATTACTACTACTATAATTGGAGGTCATCTAATGCTTAGCTACACCCTCATGCAGATTATCATTTTGTATTTTAATTAAAATGTTAATGCTGTTCATTCCCTAGAGCATCATTTGCTTGGTGTATGTAATTTCACAATTTGATCCAATAAAACAGGAAGACGGGATGCTCAGTATTCAGGTAAAGGGAAAAATCTGTAACAAAAATGTTACTGATATTTTATATGCAGTTTTTTGAAACTCAGAAACCTTCGAGAACTCCTTCAACTGATAAATATTTACTGAGCCAATTCATACCTATATTCCTTTTAAAAATTTGAAGTGAAAATGTGATTAGCAGCCACAAAAGACGCAGCACCAAGCCTACTATTGTAAATACCTTTTGATTCAAGATAAAGTAGTTTTTTTTACCTCCACTGTTGACACAAATGAATTACTATTTTAGTTTTAAATGTTAGGTTTGAAAATCAGAGAAAGCTTCAAATCTTTTCAGAGACTGCATAATTCAGGATCATCCTATGTACCTTAATATTAAGAGAAATCTCAAATATTGGGCATCTTCTTATAGTCTGTTTAGAAGTTTTGGGTTTTATAAATTGGTTAATTTATTAATTTCTCTTAAACTTTTTGGGGCTTCCCTGGTGGCTCAGAGGTTAAAGCATCTGCCTGGAATGCTGGAGACCTGGGTTCGATCCCTGGGTCGGGAAGATCCCCTGGAGAAGGAAATGGCAACCCACTCCAGTACTCTTGCCTGGAGAATCCCATGGAGGGAGGAGCCTGGCAGGCTACAGTCCATGGGGTCGCAGAGTCAGACACGACTAAGCGACTTCACTTCACTTAAACTTTTATTAAATAAAAATATAATTTCATTATAAAAGTGCTCATCTATGTTGTATTAATTGCTATTAACATATCAGTTAACACTGATACCCTAACAGTGTTTTAGCAATTATCATAAATATAGAAATAAAAAGACTGTAAATCATAAGAAATAAATTTTCTTGGAAAACTTCAAAAGTGAATTCAACATAATTAAATAGATTACCAAGCGTTAAGTAAAAACAAAATACAAGATATTTACTTTTCAGAAACAAATCAACAAAAGCACTGTAACTAATCAATGCCTTTGAGAAATGCTGCCTTTAGAAAACAGCCCAATCAGCTGCAGTATTTGTTAGGAAATGAAAAAACCTGGGTTACTTGGTTTAACTTCACCTTTAATGTTGGGACATTGAACAAATCATTTTAATCTTTCATATCTAAATGTCATTGGTAATATCCATGTCCATAGCATCCTTAAGTTTAAGACTAATAAATACAAGTAAAAAGTTTCCTTAAACATTAAAAAGTTGTGTAAAATGATTGCTTCTTTCATTAATTATTGAATGTTACATAAAAATTTCCAAACTAGATTATCAAATGACTCAATCATTTTCATTTAACAAATATTAAAGGCTATCTTACTTCTGTATCACCCTTTTATTTTTCCATTTTAACACTGAAGAAAATATACTATTGTACTTTTAAATATTTTAAGTGGATATGCTAACTGTGTGCCTTATAAAAATCTTAGCATATTTTATATTCATAAGGTACCAGTTATGGAAGGAATATAGGCATAATTCTACAGATAGGATAACTCTGATAGAAAAAATTATAAATGTAATTAGTTGGTATGTCATTATGAAAACTTACCACAGAAAAGCTCTCCATTAAAGCCTGGATAAAAAGTTGTCTGATCACTTATAATTAATTTAAAAATTAAGGCACACACAGTCACAAACACACATTTAGTTCATTTGGGCCATATAGAAAGATGAAAACTAACCTGACATTCCTGGGAGTCCCACAGTTCGTCCTCTCGAACAAGTCAAAATTACCCCAGAGTGAGAACAACTCTAAGTAAGAACAGTCTTAAAGGAAGCTATGTGCGTGACTGAAAGGGGACATAAGTTACTAGGGGTCACAAGTCAATTTTTAAATAGACGCAGAAATACACAGTATGATGGGAAGCTGAGTAAAAGAAATCTTCCTCTGATTCATCTTGACTCCTCAAATCATTCTCTATCCCCCCCAAGAGATATCAGAAGTTGAGAAATGACTTATCAAATGTGCATGCCACAGAGAAAAGTGAGCCTCAGTTTTCCTGCACAGCTCATTCACAAAAGTCAAGCAATAGTAAAAGAATTACAAATTTGTTTCTCAAAGAGCCCCTGATGGAGCCTGCTATTAAGATGTTGCCTCCACCATGAGAGAGAGCAGTGCCATCCAGAGGAAAAGCAGAAGGATAATTCTAACTACTGGAATATTTGTAAATAAATGGTACTGGATTCAGTTGCTTTCCACAGAGCTTGTAGGTTGGATTATCCCATGCAAATGCCTGTTCTTATTTTCTGTTCTTTTCTTTGAGTCAACATTCTTTGCTTTTATCGATTCTGTGAGTAAGCAGTTACGACTAGACTTTACATGTCAGTAGACAGAGGAAAACTACTCCAGCTTTGACTTTTAATTGCAGGTGAGTGCCTCTTGTCTCTTATCTTTGTCAGTTTCTTAACAGAGCTACATTACCAAAATGTATCTGATAAGTGGAAATTTCATCCTCGGATTGATAAAACTTCAACATTAAACCAAACCTACTTTAAATATCCAATGTGTCAAACTATTAGCAAAGAGAAAGTTCTTATGACAAGTTGAAATACCATAGTATATAAACTCACCTGAAATGTTCATTTATTAATCTAAAAGAGGAAGGAGATATTCTGTTACTTGACAAGCATCAACCTAAAAAGTTCTTGGTTTATGTATATGAGTACCAAATTTCTAAGATCCGATGGAAAAATACAGTGGAACTTTTTCTGAGTTGGGCACATATAATTAAGTTGAATTGTTGTTTTAGGCAAGTGGCCCATTTGAAGGTTTTATATGATACAATGTTCATATTATTTCTGTAATGCTCTGCAGACTGAGTAAAGATGTCGCAGGCGGATTCTTTACCAACTGAGCCACAAGCAAAGCCCAAGAATACTGGAGTGGGTAGCCTACCCCTTTCCCAGTGGATCTTCCCGACCCAGGGTCTCCTTCATTGCAGGAGGATTCTTTACCAACTGAGCTATCGGCAAAGCCCTAAGATATCATCAATCTGACATTATTCAGTGATTTTTTTTCTTTTCTAATTAAGAGGATTTAATAATTAGCTAGTTTACTATCACTCCCATATTAACAAGGGTTAGGCTTCCTCTATGAGTACTTCATATTTGTCAATATTGACAGAAAATTTAGCATTTTTATCTGCTAGCCTCTATCAACAGAGTCGGACATGACTGATGCCGCTTAGCATGCATGCATGCATTGGAGAAGGAAATGGCAACCCACTCCAGTATTCTTGCCTGGAGAATCCCAGGGACAGGAGAGCCTGGTGGGCTGCCATCTATGGGGTCGCACAGAGTCAGACACGACTGAGGTGACTTAGCAATGGCAGTCTCTATCAATTATGATTAGAAAGATTTTATGTCCTTATTACTATTAGTTTAAATGAAATATAAAAGGTACTTTTTGCTAGAATACTTTAAGTCTATATTTGCAGAAGCTATAGACATTCTTGTGATGTTCTTAGATCAAATAAATTTTTTTCATCAATAATTGTGAGAGTAAAGACTATTTAAAATTTTTTTAAAAGTTTCTGTAGCAGAGTCTTTAGCAGACAATTCTGCTTTTTTTCCCATATAGACAGTGTGTAAGAACTGTCTGTTGTAAAATGCTCACAAATTCTTAAATCTGAAAATTCCAGTATAGCATATAAAATCTCCATACAAATTTTGTAAAGTTTAACCTCTTCAGAGATACTGTACGATGTGTAGAAAATAAAGCAAAATTGAGATCTCAATTCTAAGTGTTTAGCCTGACCTGCTAATTAAGTCCTTACTCATCCCATCATAGGTCAGTGGTTTAATTTTATACTTTTATGCCTAGACCAGTGGAGTTTCTTGGAGAACAGTCAATATCTCAAACATCAAACTGTGAGTGCAAAATGTCTATTGTCTACAATGCATTATGACAGCCAGAAATTTGTTCATCTAACTGATGGGTTCCTTATTATAATTTATGGATTCTGAAGCAGGCGTACTGCAGTCATCCACTCACAAAACCTCTCTTTCTCTCCCCTCCCCTCAACCTCACATCTCTGTCTCTATATCTCTCTTTCTCTGTCTCACACACACACACATGCAAACACACAAACACATGATGTACAAATACAGCTGATACATACCCACTGACTTCTGTTGCTAATATTCAGTCTAAAGTACTTGATAGAATGCAACAAAGGGAAAAATAAGGCAAAGAAAAAATATAGTAAATACAAAATACAAAAGAAAATGTCATATATAAAAATAAACATATCAACTAATACAATAACAATATTATATTGTAATAACACAATTGGTATTGTAATAATACAATAAAAACATAAATGGATTAAAATTTCCTATTAAAATTGAACCAGTAGCTCATTCTCACAGTCATCTAATATATATGTGGCACTGCTAGACTCTGTAGAATGTAAAGAGATACAGGTAAAATTTATTTCCTCATGGAGTTTACAAGCCTCTAGTTATCTTTTAAATCAAAGAATGGAGTATTGCCATCCAACAAGAACTTGATATATGCAGAGAAAATGACAAGTCAAATCACTTTATTTAATCTTTTCCAATGTTTGGAGAAAAACCTATATTTGTCCATACACAAGTTTCTTCATGTAACTGCCATTTTGATATGGTTATTTCCTAAATATCATCTGTATTTCCTTAAAGAACTGTGCATCCCCATCACTGGCATCCCCCAATGAAGATACTGTTATTGATCTTAAAGATTTTTAGGTGTAAAAGATTATTTTAAACATAAGAACACCTCTGGTTTAAATTTATTTTCAAACAAATTTTTAAAGTTATGTAAAGTAGGTAAGTCTACTCTAACCTTGCCCAAAGACCGTGATTTAATGAGATGCCCTCTCTCTTACCCTCTGTTTAGACCAAAAACAAAACTGACAACTCAGGTGGAGAAGTGGTAAATGAGAAACGAAACTTCCCCCGTGGTTTCATGTTTAAAGCAAAAAAAAAAAAAAAAAAAAACAGATTCAGAGGAGCTGAAGGTAGATGGAAATGGCAACTCTATTTCTAGTGAAAAAGATGTTCATGCAATGCAGATCTGACTTGCATGCATTAATAAAAAAAATAGTTTAAAATTAGTAAAGAATTGAAAAATGAAGTCAATGCAGAACTGCATAACTTACACAGACTTTAGGATTTTAAATTATAGTAGTTTCACTTATATAATTCAAAGTACTGCCAGTAAACTTATGAAAATATTTAGCATGATAATCAAAGATGACCAAATAAAAAATATTATTTTACCTATTAAGTTAACAAATATTTAAACATTAAATACTGAGGCTTACCAGAATTAAAGGTGTGAAGTGTGGGCAAGACTTCTTGGGCTATTGATTGAGTATAACTTAATTAAGCTTTCTACAGTATATTTAGAAAATCTATGAAAAGAAATTCCACTTCTAGGATTTTACCATGCAATGTAATTATGGCAACATGCAAAGATATATATTCATGCATTTTTATTGCAGCACTGTTTGCAAAAGAGACTGGTACATATTAAGAGCTTGATAAATAATAGTTGAGAAATAACTCCATCTTAGATTATAGGTGAAGAAAACAGAATTCAAAGAAATCAAGTTTCACATAATTCTTAGTGAACTGAATAAAAAATGAAACCTGATTTTAGTCAAACTGAAGCCTATGCAATTTCAAAGCTCATGCTTTTTCCACGATGCCATATTTTTTTCCTCTGATTCCCTTACTCTTTAACAGACTCTGTTAACAACCTTCACTTGTTCATTATTTTTTCCAATGCAAATCTCTCAAATCACCAAACCCTTTGTCTGTTCTTGACTAACATTTCCTGAGGGAGAAGGAAGTTCATTTTACTGAAAGTATTTTTTTTTTCAAAAGTAAAACATTTTCTTGTAACATGTTTCCCATGATCTCTTAACTATGACCTTTCAGAAACAGCATCTTCCATCCAACAGTCACTAAAAATTCTTATCTAGAAAAACAGATGCATGCTGCATGTAAAAAATGGACAATTATCTATTTTACTCCCCCTCCCACCCAACCCCACACTAAAGGATAGTAGCATTATGACAGAGGCTTTCACAGGAAAACACTTTTTTTAACCGTGAATATGTACTAAGTAAGAATCATAGTTTCATTTTTTTAATCCCTCAAATGTTTCTAGTCCCAGATTTCTGAGAATATACACATAGCAAGAAGAAAAAGTAAATCTTTCGCCAAAGCTCACGCTGTAGACAGTGTGGGCAATGCAGCCTAAACTGGGCCAGAAATTGAAGTTTCACCATCTTTCTTATTAAGTGCTATTCATTATGCCAAGAAGCTGCCCTGATCCATGTGCAGAAGGCATTCAGTAGCCAGTGCTCCTATCTTTCAGGAACTTTGCTTACACTTTTCAGAAGGCACATTTGTATAAATGGCTTCCTGATTTCAGTAGGGACTCTCCAATGTAGTTTTGAGAAACATAGAAGTTTCTCAGATTAGGAACATTATTGTTGTTGTTCAGTCACTAAGTCATGTCTGACTCTTTGCAACCACATGAACTGTAGCACGCCAGTCTTCTTGGTCCTTCACTATCCCCCAGAGTTTGTTCAAAAGTTTGTTCAAACTCATGTCCATTGAATAGGTGATGTCATCCAACCATCTCATCTTCTGTCACCCCCTTCTCCTTCTGCCCTCAATCTTCCCCAGCATCAGGGTCTTTTCCAATGAGTCAGCTCTTCACATCAGGAGGCCAAAGTATTAGAGCTTTAGCTTCAGCATCAATCCTTTCAATGAATATTCAGGGCTGGTTTCCTTTAGGATTGACTGGTTTGATCTCCTTGCTGTCCAAGGGACTCTCAAGAGTTTTCTCCAGCACCACAATTCGAAAGCATCAATTCTACAGTGCTCAGCCTTCTTATAAACATTGTAAACTTATAAACATAATAAACTACCCCAAACATAAGGTAAAAACTTGATTTAAATTTACATTAAATAAGAAATATTTACCATGCAGCATTTTTAGCAAGGAGAATTAAGAATGTTACAAAGTAAAATGATAATAAGGTTAATAATTACTGGCCCACATTTAAGGAAAAAGAAAATATAATTTTTAAGCATAAGAGAGCATGGTACTCAAGTATTAAACCTGCTATTTATTTTTAACAACAAAGAATAATTACTTCAGCTTGTTTTATTTAGGGAAGATATTAAAATATTAATAATGGTTTTTTATATAGTAGAACCAAGGACAGATTCACTTTTAATTTTAATTTATTTTTCTTTACATTTTATGAATATTCTACATTTCCTATAATGAATATGTATTTTCTTTTTTAAACTTTAAAATAAAAGATGCTGAAATAAAATGTTACATGCGGCATAAAATACACATTAATATTTCAGTACAACTTTGCATCTTCCTCTAAAGTCAAAAATAGGGATTTTTTAAATGTCATGCTCAATTTTAAATTCTATATCCATAACTTTGAAATGATTTAACTTTGGACAAAGTCTTACCAAATTAAAGCTCAGCCAAGTCATATTTGTTCTCATATCAAATGCAGCAAGTAATTATTTGGGTCAAAGATTCCAATTTCCTTTTCTAAATTGACTTGCCCATTAAGTTAAAAGTCAGCCTAGTTTGAGTATGTAAGTGCAGTTTTTACATTATTTTTTTAAGTATTTTAACTTTTCGATTAAGTGTAAATTAGAACTGGTTCAACAGAATGATAGTTGACTATAGGTCTTGCCAATTAATTTCAAATGCTGTCTTTCAGAACATTTGCAAATAATATGATATTGCTGGAAAAAGTGAGAATATTTCCAAGTGAAAACTTTCTGAAATACAAGTAATGAACTTTTTATTTGAGCAGTCATATGCGAATGAATAGTGACTTTTAGCATTTTTCTACTTCACTCGGATTTAACTACAAAGTATTGTAGCATTACTGACGTCTGAATATTGTTTACTAAGCTTTCAAGGAAGGAGAACTACTGGCCTAACATCAATTTTCCATTGTAATAGTACAGCTCTATTACCAAGAAAAACGCACGGGAAGATGACTCGTAATAAATATCTACAACTCCCAACGATCTATAAAGTGCGTCACATGTATTAACACACTTAATTTAATCCAGTCCACCTTCCTCCCTTCCCTTCTTTTCTCATAGCAGTCAGACCCTCCATCTCAGTCCAAAGGTCTCTCCCCACCTTCTCTAGCTCCATCTCCAATAAATCTCTTGCCTATTCTTGTCTTGAGGTCTGCTTCTCTGCAAACTAGAGCTAACATAGGAAGAAAACTTTTTTTTTTCTGAGAGAATAAAATTTTCTGAAGGTTCAAGAATTCTTTGGGGAAGTGCTTTCCTTTCCGACATGTCAAAATAGAGCATGCTATACAATGGAATAATAAGCATTTTATGCATTTTCATACTTCATATATAAAATCGTATATAAATAATAGAGAATTATAAAAGTGTGCCTCTGAGAAGTATCTTGATTATCTGGCTTAAGGAAAGTCCTCAATGACACCTTAAGTAATAGGTAATAATTCTTAGTGCTATATTGATAAGTAATATTGTAGCTATTATTGGAGTTTTCTTGCACCTTTCTCCCACTTCCCTGGAAAATTCAAAAGAAGAGTGCCTTAACATAATGGCATAACTACAAAAGTGTAGTGTAATATAGTTGCAAACATAAGGGCTTTAATATCAGAAAATTTGCATTAGAAACCATAAAATCAGAAAATTTGAGTTAGAAACCATAACAACAGACCACTAGTAACATCAGTATGAACTTGGACAAGCTATTGACATTCTCTGCCTCAAGTTTTTACCTGTTAAATGAGGATAACACTGTTTTCCATGGAGTTGTTGAGATAGGTCATACAAATAATGTCTATTTTGTTTTTATATTATTTATTGATCCTATATGCATGAACATCAAAATATATATTTTAATAAATTTTAATTTTTAGTAATTTAATTGTGAGGACTTAAAATGTATCAAGTTGTTGGAGTGCATATAAACATCATGTAACATTGTATATTAGTCATAATATATACATACCTAAACAGGCAGACCCAAAAAACCAGCATCCTCATTCACAGCTAATAAATTTATTTTAGCTCTTGGGCAACAAATTTTATCAACTATGTTTGAGAACTATTTTTATTCAAAGCATTATTATACATTTATTATTTCATTCTTGCTGGTATTATTTAGTTCTTGCTAGTGCTATAACCAGAGAAGGCAATGGCACCCCACTCCAGTACTCTTGCCTGGAAAATCCCATGGACGGAGGAGCCTGGTGGGCTGCAGTCCATGGGGTCGCTGAGGGTCGGACACGACTGAGCTGCTTCACTTTCACTTTTCACTTTCATGCATTGGAGAAGGCAATGGCAACCCACTCCAGTGTTCTTGCCTGGAGAATCCCAGGGACGGGGGAGCCTGGTGGGCTGCCGTGTCTGGGGTCGCACAGAGTCGGACACGACTGAAGCGACTTGGCAGCAGCTGCAGCAGTGCTACAACAGAAAATATCTTTAAAGCAAGAAGAGGATTAGACATAGATGTCTTTCCTTAGAAGTCTCTGTAAGTAAGGTTTTTCAGCTGGGTTAATTAACACAGTTGTGCATGTATATCTATAACTCTATCAGAAATTATGTATAAAGAGGGAAGGAGGAACTTAAGGATTTACAAAGCCACGGTTTTGCTCCGAAGATAGAAGAAAGTGCTAGCTACAGGCAAGAAGTTCTCTCTTTGAAAGTCAAAGCCTTTCTTGGTTTTGACATTTTTGGTGAGTTAAAGTGCAGAAAAACCTACAAATATAGATCTGCAAATGTTTAAAATGCTTCATCAGACAAAGTTCAAAATATCACAAACATTTTATTTATGTCTCTATGTAGAGAAAATAAGAAATACAGTATTCTTCCCGCTTGCCTATAATTGTGGTGCTTACAACATTGCCCTCTGGGAAAAACAACTCTGTTTTGGGGCAGGGGGTGTGGTTGGCAGAGGGACAAGTTAAGGGAGTGGGAGATAGGAGACACCATCATCATTGTTGCTGATTTTCCATTTATTTTAGGAAAAAGTTCCTACTCTGTGGTTTTTTGTATCTAAGATGACTAGCCAGCTGAGAATGTAAGGTGTTGGGAAGGCTTCTCAGGGAGTTAGAACAGACGGGTGAAGCCTAGGAGAAAAATTCACCTTCTCCAACTGCACTTCAGCTCCAGCCTGTAAGGACACTGACCCAGTGGGAGAGGGGAATGACCTCAGAGTCATTACCCGCTCCAGATCCTCCACCGTTGGATAAGCCTGCCATGATTGGCTTACTTCAGCCACTGAACCATCTTCACATGAATGCATGACTTCCATCTTCAATTTTTCTTTAATCTTTTCTGTTTTTGTGCCTCTCCACTTTCCATGAGAGTAAAAACAGCACTAATTTTTTAACTGAATTAAAGATGCTTTAAATTCTATGATGGCTTTACAATTTGCAAGTTTCACACACATGATTTCATATAATCCCATAATAATGTTGTTTGTTTGTTTTTTTCTCCTACCCTCTGTTGCCACTCCCCTTTCCCTCTCCCCACTGGTAACCACTGGTTTGTTCTTTCTCTGGGTGAGTCTGCTTCTTTTGTTTTATTCACTAGTTTGTTATATTTTTTAGATCCACATATGTGATACATTGTACTTTTCTTTCTCTGTCTGCCATATTTCACTTAGTGTAATGCCCTTCACTTCCATCCACTTTGCTGCAAATGGCAAAATTTCATTCTTTTCTATGGCTGAATAATATTCTATCACATGTATGTGTGTATTCAATTGTATGTATGTGTATATATACATACAATTGAATCTTCTTTAATCCATTTATTTGTTGATGAACATTGCTTCCATACCTTGGCAATTGTAAACAATCCTGTTAAGAACATTGGGTTGCCTGATCTTTTCGAATTAGTGTTTCTGTGTTTTTCAGATATGTACCCAGGAGTGGAATTGCTGGGTCATATGGTAGTCCTATTTTTAGTTTTTTGAGAAACCTCCATTACGGTTTCCATAGTGGCTACACCAATTCACATTCCCCCCAACAGTGTACAAGTATTTCCTTTTCTCCACATTCTTGACGTTTGTCATCTGTCTTCTGTTTGTTGATAGCCACTCTGACAGATGTGCAGTGACAGCTCACTGTGATTTTGACTTGCACTTCCCTGATGATCAGCAATCTTTTCAAGTGCCTGTTGGCCATCTGCATTTCCTCTTTGGAAAATTATACATCCACTTCTTCTGCCCATTTCTCCCACTTTGGGAAAAGTGTGAATGCAGTCCCCCTCTACCAGAAGTTATGCGGACGAGTTTGCCATGTTTGGAGAAATCAATCAGCACACCCAGAGTGCAATGGGTAAGTCTCACCTGGGGCAAACCACCTTCGTGATCATGGTAACTCCCCTGCCAGGTAAGTATCCCATTTTTCAATTTTTTTTTTAAATTTCTTTTTGTATGAACTATTTACATGCATTTAATATTAACCTCTTATTGGTCATATCATTTGCAAAAATTTTCTCCCATATCCCCTCCTATTAAGTAGATTGTCTTTCTGTTTTGTTAATGGTCTCCTTTGCTGTGCAAAAACTTTGAATCTTAATTAGGTCCTATTTATTTATTTTTGCTTTTATTTCCTTTTCTTTAGGAGAAGGACCCAAAAAACATATTGTTGTGATTTATGTCAAAGACACAAATCTGCCTATGTTTTCCTAAAAGAGTCTCAACGTTTAAAAAAACACATGAGTTTTTAATATGATAAATGGTTGTTTTTCCCCCTTGCTTTACTATAAAACACAGTGAGACACATAAGAAAATCCTCATGGCCTTTAGAAATAATGCATTTGAAATTTTCAATGTAAAAATCTAGTTAAATTCAGATCCAAATTGTTAGATTTATTGTGCCAAATTTCAAATGGAAATGTGGTTCTCTGCATTTTAAAATGTATAACAACTACTTATAATATTCTGTTTAATATAGACACATCACTATGTGCATGACAGAGTTAAAGGCTTATTTATGCAATTTTTATAGAATACAACACAAACATTTCTGTCAAAGGACTTGTAAAATCATCTACCTCAACCCACTCATTTCAAGTGAAGAAACTAAGTGTAGAGTCTTATTCAGAAGCAAAAGTCCTTCGTGTTTTTTTTAAAAAATCATTAAGCTGATACACATGGGTACTATTATAAACATTGTTAAGATAGTGATACATTTCTGTTGCTGGTGATAAGTAGCCACCCCTGAGTACTCTAAGTGCTCACCTCTCATGGCCTTTGGCCGTCTTTCCTAGGAGTTCCTGGGCCCTTCAACATCAACCAACTAAAGGGTTAACCGTTTGTAAGCAGGAGGCCCTTGGGAGACAGGTTCCTCCTGAAGTGGTGCCCATGAAGATTCAGACTGTTAAACAGTTGTGAACATCACCCCTGCCTGCAGTCAATGACAGAAACTTAAAATTCCCAGCTGCATCGGACACCTGTCAATTGAGCCAGCATCCATTCCGATGCTTTACCCCTACCCTCAGGCAGTCATTTGCTCCTTCCCACCCAGCTCATGTGTTTTGATAAAAGCTGAACCCACTCTCAGGCCCACAGAAAAGCCTTAATAGACTTCAGCGCCTCAGTTCCTTCCACGCCTCGGCCACAGCCACCACAGGGTGAGCATGTGACCAGTCAACTAGGCAGTTCAGAGTGCCGGGTCAGCATTGCTCTCTCCCCAGCTGGGCTGCATGGAAACTTGCAACCACCTTATTAACAGCAAGGGGGCCAGTCAGAATAAAATTAACGTGGTTAACAGTTAAGAGAGAAGACATAAAAACAAAGCAACACAAACCAGAATTTTAAAACAGTTTTTACTGTCATGGCTGAGCTGCTAGATCGATGAACCTAGGTCCTCCCTACATCTGGACTTGCCAGTCACCTGAACTTCACCCCGTTTGTTGTTTTCTCTTGTTGTTTAAGCCTGTTTGAGTTGAGTTTTATTTCAAACCTCAAAAGACCTCAAAGGTCCTCCAGCAGTTTTGCAAGAATTCTTCAGTACAGCACTTTAGTTAAATATATCACAAAGTTATGAAACAAAACAGAATTTCCCAAAATGTCTTCCAAAGAACATGAACTGTAAGAGAAGTTAATAGTTATTATGGTCCTGGAGAGGAACGGCTCAATAAAGTCAACTAAAATAGACCTGGATCATCTCACAAAGAAGATTTGTGGTATACTCAAAATATAACTTTTATTTTTTATTCTTACCTAATCTTTTTTGAATGTATTCATCACAGTAATTGCCCCTTACCTGAAGACCTTGGGAGATTTATTGACTTTTCTACTTATTTTGGGGGGAAGACTTTTAAATCTCAAATCACAACATTAATTCAGAAAACAAAATAACTTTGTTCTTTTCTTCACCTAATAACCAGTTCTTTGGGGAAAGTTGGGGTGGGGTAAGTTGCCAGAATTAATAGATTAAAATATGAGATGCCTAGTAATATTTGAAATTCAGACAAATGACATATATTTTTTAATATAAACATGTCCCAAATATTGCATGGGATATACTTATGTTTATAATAAAAATGTTCATTGTATACCTGAAATTCAGATTTAACTGAAGATCTTGATTTTTTTTCTAGGAATGGTAAGTAAAAGCAAGGAGAAAAGGTAAGGGGAGATATAGTTCTTACTTTGCTGAATGACTATTTCTTTGGGTGTGGGGGATGGTGAAGGTGACTCATATGGGCCAACATTCAGGTTCTTTAAATGTTTCTTCATAGGGGAACCTCTCCAGCATCAATACTCAAGACTTGAGTGATACTCCTCATTCCCTCAGGATGTCTATGTCCCCTAGTCCATCAGCTGGGAGATATAGATTTGTCCACACCAGATATAGATTTATCCCTATACATCTTTGGCCCTATACAGACTGGCCTCCAAAGTGGCAAAGCACTTGGAACAGTGCCTGACACAGAATATGTCCTCAGTAAACATCAGCTGTTATTAATAGTAGGAGTATCAGCATTAGTAGCAGTATAAGCAGTAGTACTGGAGTTGCCTAGGTGACAATTAAAAAATGGCAAACTGAGTTTTGATTACACTAAGACATGTCATTTTGCGAATTCATGTGTTTCTGATTTTACTTGTCTAAAAAAAGCAAATGTGTGCTCGCTTTGGCAGCACATATACTAAAATTGGAACGATACAGAGAAGATTAGCATGGCCCCTGCTCAAGGATGAGATGCAAATTCATGAAGCGTTCCATATTTTTAAATCCACACACCTATGGACACCTTATCTTCGACAAAGGAGGCAAGAATATACAATGGAATAAAGACAATCTCTTTAACAAGTGGTGTTGGGAAAACTGGTCAACTACTTGTAAAAGAATGAAACTAGATCACTTTCTAACACCACACAAAAATAAACTCAAAATGGATTAAAGATCTAAACATAAGACCAGAAACTATAAAACTCTTAGAGGAGAACATAGGCAAAACACTCTCCGACATAAATCACAGCAGGATCCTCTATGATCCACCTCCCAGAATACTGGAAATAAAAGCAAAAATAAACAAGTGGGATCTAATTAAAATTAAAAGCTTCTGCACAACAAAGGAAACTATAAGTAAGGTGAAAAGACAGCCTTCAGAATGGGAGAAAACAATAGCAAATGAAGCAACTGACAAACAACTAATCTCAAAAATATACAAGCAACTTATGCAGCTCAATTCCAGATAAATCAACGACCCAATCAAAAAATGGGCCAAAGAACTAAATAGACATTTCTCCAAAGAAGACATACAGATGGCTAACAAACACATGAAAAGATGCTCAACATCACTCATTATCGGAGAAATGCAAATCAAGACCACAATGAGATACCATTTCACACCAGTCAGAATGGCTGTGATCCAAAAGTCTATAAGCAATAAATGCTGGAGAGGATGTGGAGAAAAGGGAACCCTCTTACACTGTTGGTGGGAATGCAAACTAGTACAGCCACTATGGAGAACAGTGTGGAGATTCCTTAAAAAATTGCAAATAGAGTTGCCTTATGACCCAGCAATCCCATTGCTGGGCATACACACTGAGGAAACCAGAATTGAAAGAGACACATGTACCCCAATGTTCATTGCAGCACTGTTTACAATAGCCAGGACATGGAAACAACCTAGACGTCCATCAGCAGATGAATGGATAAGAAAGCTGTGGTACATATACACAATGGAGTATTACTCAGCCATTAAAAAGAATACATTTGAATCAGTTCTAATGAGTTGGATGAAACTGGAGCCGATTATACAGAGTGAAGTAAGCCAGAAAGAAAAACACCAATACAGTATACTGACACATATATACGGAATTTAGAATGATGGTAATGATAACCCTGTATGTGAGACAGCAATAGAGACACAGATGTATAGAATGGACTTTTGGACTCTGAGGGAGAGGGAGAGGGTGGGATGATTTGGAAGAATGGCATTGAAACATGTATACTATCATGTAAGAAACGAAGTGCCAGTCTATGTTCGATACAAGATACAGGATGCTTGGGGCTGGTGCATGGGGATGATCCAGAGAGATGATATGGGGTGGGAGGTGGGAGGGGGGTTCAGGATTGGGAGCTCGTATACACCCGTGGTGGATTCATGTCAATGTATGGCAAAACCAATACAGTATCATAAAGTAAAATAAAGTAAAAATAAAATTAAAACAAAAAAAAGCAAATGTTTCCATACATTTGAATATGGCAAGAATACACAAAAGAACTGTACAAAAAAGATCTTCATGACCCAGATAATCACGATGGTGTGATCACTCATCTAGAGCCAGACATCCTAGAATGTGAAGTCAAGTGGGCCTTAGAAAACATCACTACGAACAAAGCTAGTGGAGGTGATAGAATTCCAGTCGAGCTATTTCAAATCCTGAAAGATGATGCTGTGAAAGTGCTACACTCAATATGCCAACATATTGGAAAACTCAGCAGTAGTCACGGGACTGGAAAAGGTCAGTTTTCATTCCAATCCCAAAGAAAGGCAATGCAAAAGAATGCTCAAACTACCACACAATTGCACTCATCTCACATGCTAGTAAAGTAATGCTCAAAATTCTCCAAGCCAGGCTTCAGCAATACGTGAACTGTGAACTTCCAGATGTTCAAGCTGGTTTTAGAAAAGACAGAGGAATCAGAGATCAAATTGCCAACATCTGCTGGATCATGGAAAAAGCAAGAGAGTTCCAGAAAAACATCTATTTCTGCTTTATTGACTATGCCAAAGCCTTTGACTGTGTGGATCACAATAAACTGTGGAAAATTCTGAAAGAGATGGAAATACCAGACCACCTGACTTGCCTCTTGAGAAATCTGTATGCAGGTCAGGAAGCAACAGTTAGAACTGGACATGGAACAACAGACTGGTTCCAAATAGGAAAAGGAGTACGTCAAGGCTGTATATTGTCACCCTGCTTATTTAACTTCTATGCAGAGTACATCATGAGAAACCCTGGGCTGGAAGAAACACAAGCTGGAATCAAGATTGCCAGGAGAAATATCAATAATCTCAGATATGCAGATGACACCACCCTTATGGCAGAAAGTGAAGAGGAACTCAAAAGCCTCTTGATGAAGGTGAAAGAGGAGAGTGAAAAAGTTGGCTTAAAGCTCAACATTCAGAAAACGAAGATCATGGCATCTGGTCCCATCACTCCGTGGGAAATAGATGAGGAAACAGTGGAAACAGTGTCAGACTTTATTTTTGGGGGGGGCTCCAAAATCACTGCAGATGGTGACTGCAGCCATGCAATTAAAAGATGCTTACTCCTTGGAAGAAAAGTTATGACCAACCTAGATAGCATATTCAAAAGCAGAGACATTGCTTGACGACTAAGGTCCGACTAGTCAAGGCTATGATTTTTCCTGTGGTCATGTATGGATGTGAGAGTTGGACTGTGAAGAAGCTGAGTGCCAACGAATTGATGCGTTTGAACTGTGGTGTTGGAGAAGACTCTTGAGAGTCCCTTGGACTGCAAGGAGATCCAACCAGTCCATTCTGAAGGAGATCAGCCCTGGGATTTCTTTGGAAGGAATGATGCTAAAGCTGAAACTCCAGTAGTTTGGCCACCTCATGGGAAGAGTTGACTCATTGGAAAAGACTGTGATGCTGGGAGGGCTTGGGGGCAGGCGGAGAAGGGGACGAACGAGGATGAGATGGCTGGATGGCATCACTGACTTGATGAACATGAATCTGAGTGAACTCCAGAAGTTGGTGATGGACAGGGAGGCCTGGTGTGCTGTGATTCATGGGGTTGCAAAGAGTCGGACATGACTGAGCGACTGAACTGAACTGAAGTGAATCAAAATGCCTGTAGAGTCCTTGAATAATACTAAAATTTTGTATCCTCTTGTATGAGTTGACCAAAAAGTTCATCTTGGTCTTTCCATAACATCTTACAAAAAACTGAAATCAAACTTTTTAGCCATCCCAATATTTTAGCCATGTAAAACCTTTTCTGAAATGTAGACATTTTCACATAGTTAGAAAATACATAATTAGGAATTATTTTGTATCTTTTATTTTTAAAGAAAGTGAGGTAAAGTGTTAGTCACTCAGTCATGTCCAACTCTTTGTAACCCCAAGGACTGTTGCCCACCAGGCTCTTCTGACCATGGGTTTCTCCAGGCAAGAATATGGAGTGGGTAACCATTCCTTTCTCCAGGAGAATTTTCTCTACCCAGGAATCAAACCCAGGTCTCCCACATCGCAGGCAGATACTTTACCATCTGAGTCACGAGGAAAGCCCCATTCTCCTTTAAAGAAAGGAGAGTGCTTAATCCAAAAGAAACAAATATTATTAGCAACTTTGGATAAGAATATAATCATTACAAAACACAACACTGTCTATCTTCTAACCAAATTTCCCAAAAAGTGCATTTTTGTTTTGTGACTTTTCAACTTTTGCAGCTCTGCCTGAAGCCACAATCTTATGACTTGGAGTACAAGACAAGCATCCCGCTGTCATTAATTTTTAAGCAATGTCTCACTTTCACATGCAACTCAGAAAGGGCAGAAAGAAAAACAGCAAACCCCACCAGCATATGCCTCAAGATCACTAATTTTAAACACACAGTTGTATCCTAACCTGCCATAAGCAGCACACCAAGAAAAGGTGGGCTCTAGGTGAGCTGGTGAAAAGTCCCATCAGAACGATTGGGTCTGAGTAGTTCAGCAATCTTGAGAAGTAATTCCATTCAATTTCAACAGACTATATTGTCATGGTATGAGTTGTGTCCCCCTCAAAAAAGATGTTTTGAAGTCTTAACCCCCAGTACCTTAGAATGTGACTTTATTTCAAGACAAGGTCTTTATAATCAAATTAGAATAGGGTAACTAGGGCGGGCTTTATTCCAGTATGACTGTTGTCGGTATAAAAGGGGAAATTTGGACACAGACCCAGAGGGCTTCCTCATTGGCACCTCAGGAAAGAACCTACCTGCAATGCAGAAGATTCAGGAGATGCAGGTTTGAGCTCTGGTTCAGGAAGATCCCCTGGAGGAGGGCATGGCAACCCACTCCAGTATTCTTGCCTAAAGAATCCCATGGACAGAGGAACCTGGCGGGCTACAGTCCATGAAGACACAAAAAGTCGGACACAACTGAAGTGACTGAGCATGCAGATGGAAGACGTGAAGTGACACAGAGAGAAAATGGTCATCTGCAAGCCAAGAAATGCCGGAAGCTGGGAGAGAGACCCCCAAACAGACACTTTCCTAGGCCCCTCGGAAGGACCATGGCCTTGCTGACACCTTGCCTTCAAACTTCAGGTCTCCAGATTTATGAAACCATAAATTTCTGTTTCTGTAAGCCACCCAGTACTTTGTCATGCTAGACCTAGGAAACCAAAACAGTGTATGAAAGTATGTCCTTCCAGACATCCAAATTACTAATCTACCCTTTTGTCTGCCAACTTTTGATAGCTCGTCAAATCTCAGGTTCTGCCCTTTGAAGTTAGTAGATGTATACACAAAAGAATGCTATAAAATGATGATACAATGGAGATAATATTAAAGAATGCCATTTCAGTATTTCCAATTTTTATTCAAATGGTTAAGAAAGCATCTCTTTTACTGAAGGGAGTCACAAGCATATTCTGCCTCTGAGATTGCTAGATTAAAGATGCAGGATACAGGATGCTTGGGGCTGGTGCACAGGGATGACCCAGAGAGATGATATGGGGAGGGAGGTGGGAGGGGAGTTCATGTTTGGGAATGCATGTACACCCGTGGTGGGTTCATGTCAATGTATGGCAAAACCAATACAGTATTGTAAAGTAAAATAAAGTAAAAATAAAAATTAAATAAATAAATAAATAATAAAAATAAATTAAAAAAAATACTCTTCACTCTTTATTTATTTGGGGGCAAATAAATAGGGTATTACTAGGTAGGGTATTACTTTCCCAAGCAGGGATCAAACCTGTGCCCCATGCAGTGGAAGCATAGAGTCATAACCACTGGGCAACCAGGGAAGTCCCCAGACTGCCACATTTAAAAGTAAAATATTAGTGTTAGAGACCAGGTATATTACATTAAGAATAAATTTTAATTATAATGAATAACCCTGGGATCCAAGGATTGATAGCAATTCTTGAACATTCATTGGCTCCACTCAGAGGATTATTTCCAGTAACTAACAGGTCAGAGCTTAAGTCCAGCTCAGCCTTGCACACACGGCCTCTGAGTTCCCCTGGAGCCCTCATTTACTGGGCGTGACTAAAGCAAAGCAGGGGAGGAAGTGAACAGCTTTCTTAAGCTCCCTGCCTCATACATAACCCTGACTATTTGCTGAAAACATCCACACTATTGGAAAAAATGGCAAGAGGTTTTGTTGGCTGGATTGTGGCAGGATTCCTGGAAAAGCACAGTCCTCAAAGCATACCTCAGAAAATTCTCACAGGAGTTAAAAACAGTTCCCTTGTTTTGTATTTTTCTCTTCTCCCTATTTGTTCTGCAAAACTCCCCATGGAGGCCTTTGTCCCTCAGACCTCTAATCTGAATAGCATCACCTGTTAAGCCCAAAGTCTCTGGACAGAGAAATTAGACCAGGGAAAACAGGGCTTCAGGTTTCTAAGACTGGGATAACCACAAGCTGTGGTGGGGCTTTGCACGAGCCCTTTCCGCATTGGCTACAGAAACCCCAGATTCTTACGTGTGAAATGAGGAAGCTGTACTACATGGCTTCAAACAACTCTTACAACTTAAAAACCCTTTGATTCTTTTGTTTTGTTTGTTTGTTTTCATCTTTATAGACATATAGTTGATTTGGCTTCCCTGGTGGCTCAGACTGTGGAGTCAGTCTGCAATGCAGGAGACCTGAGTTCAATCTTTGGGTTGGGAAGATCCTCTGGAGAAAGGAATGGCTACCCAGTCCAGGATTTTTCCTGGAGAATCCCATGGACAGAGGAGCCTGGTGGGCTATAGTCCATGAGGTTGGGAAGAGTTGGACATGACTGAGCAACTAAGTGCGCACACACACACACACATAGTTGACTTACAGTGTTGTGTTAGTTTCTGCTGTACAGCTAAGTGAATCAGCTATACATATACATATATGAATCTTTTAAGATTCTTTTCCTACATAGGTCATTACAGAGTACTGAGTAGAGTTCCCTGTGCTGTACAACAGATAACATATGATGTCACTTATATGCATATCTAAAAACGGAATCCAAAAAGTGGAATCTAAAAAAAGATACAAATGAACTTATTTACAAAACAGAAATAGAGTCACCGATGTAAAAAAACAAACTTATGGTTACCAGAGGGCAAAAGGGGGAAGGAATAAATTGGGAAATTGGGATTGACATATACACACTACTATATATAAAATAGATAACTAGTAAGGTACAGAAATGGTATGGACATAACAGAAGCAGAAGATATTAAGAAGAGGTGGCAAGAATACACAGAAGAACTGTGCAAAAAAAAGATCTTCATGACCAGGATAATCACAATGGTGTGATCACTCATCTAGAGCCAGACATCCTGGAATGTGAAGTCAAGTGGGCCTTAGAAAACATCACTACGAACAAAGCTAGTGGAGGTGATGGAATTCCAGTTGAGCTATTTCAAATCCTGAAAGATGATGCTGTGAAAGTGCTACACTCAATATGCCAACATATTGGAAAACTCAGCAGTAGTCACGGGACTGGAAAAGGTCAGTTTTCATTCCAATCCCAAAGAAAGGCAATGCAAAAGAATGCTCAAACTACCACACAATTGCACTCATCTCACATGCTAGTAAAGTAATGCTCAAAATTCTCCAAGCCAGGCTTCAGCAATACGTGAACTGTGAACTTCCAGATGTTCAAGCTGGTTTTAGAAAAGACAGAGGAATCAGAGATCAAATTGCCAACATCTGCTGGATCATGGAAAAAGCAAGAGAGTTCCAGAAAAACATCTATTTCTGCTTTATTGACTATGCCAAAGCCTTTGACTGTGTGGATCACAATAAACTGTGGAAAGAGATGAAAATAGATGGAAAGAGATGGAAATACCAGACCACCTGACTTGCCTCTTGAGAAATCTGTATGCAGGTCAGGAAGCAACAGTTAGAACTGGACATGGAACAACAGACTGGTTCCGAATAGGAAAAGGAGTACGTCAAGGCTGTATATTGTCACCCTGCTTATTTAACTTCTATGCAGAGTACATCATGAGAAACCCTGGGCTGGAAGAAACACAAGCTGGAATCAAGATTGCAGGAGAAATATCAATAATCTCAGATATGCAGATGACACCACCCTTATGGCAGAAAGTGAAGAGGAACTCAAAAGCCTCTTGATGAAAGTGAAAGTGGAGGGTGAAAAAGTTGGCTTAAAGCTCAACATTCAGAAAACAAAGATCATGGCATCTGGTCCCATCACTCTGTGGGAAATAGATGGGGAAACAGTGGAAACAGTGTCAGACTTTATTTTGGGGGGCTCCAAAATCACTGCAGATGGTGACTGCAGCCATGCAATTAAAAGATGCTTACTCCTTGGAAGAAAAGTTATGACCAACCTAGATAGCATATTCAAAAGCAGAGACATTACTTTGCCGACTAAGGTCCGTCTAGTCAAGGCTATGGTTTTTCCTGTGGTCATATATGGAGGTGAGAGTTGGACTGTGAAGAAAGCTGAGTGCCGAAGAATTGATGCTTTTGAACTGTGGTGTTGGAGAAGACTCTTGAGAGTCCCTTGGACTGCAAGGAGTTCCAACCAGTCCATTCTGAGGGAGATCAGTCCTGGGATTTCTTTGGAGGGAATGATGCTAAAGCTGAAACTCCAGTAGTTTGGCCACCTCATGGGAAGAGTTGACTCATTGGAAAAGACTGTGATGCTGGGAGGGATTGGGGGCAGGAGGAGAAGGGGACGAACGAGGATGAGATGGCTGGATGGCATCACTGACTCGATGGACGTGAGTCTGAGTTGGTGATGGACAGGAGGCCTGGTGTGCTGCGATTCATGGGGTCGCAAAGAGTCGGACACGACTGAGCAACTGAAATGAACTGAACTGAAGGTCAGACAAATATCCTATGACTATGATTCTAAATTCACAAAGGAGCAGGATGTGGATGCTACCATGATGCAATGACCTGACACCTTAGGCTAATTTTAAGAAGAAAAAAAAGAACCCTGACCGAAAAGACAGTGATGTTACCAAAGGAAAGTTAGAGGGGTTTGTGGTAGATTCCCAAGGAAAGTGCTACAGTATTAAATGATGCTACCTGGAAATAGAGAAGTAAGACTTCCAGGTGCAGCAGACTACCCATTCCCAGGGAGTGGGTCCCACTGGGCCAGCAGGATCATCACACGTTGGGTGATCCACTAGTGAACTCTCTCTCTGTCTCTGTCTCTCCCTGTCTTTCCCTGATTGCTCTTACTTACTAAACTCTCAGCTCACACTGAGAATGACTCATATTCTTTCATGATCTTAGATAATATATCAGGATTCCAGGAGGGAAAAGATGGTAACCTCAAATTAAGATAATTTAAGAGGGGCTTAATAAAGAAAGATCACAAGGTGTAGGGCAGTAGCCTGGGATTGTAACAACAGAGCTTATCTGTTCAGTTCAGTTCAATCGCTCAGTCATGTCCAACTTTGCAATCCCATGGATGACAGCACACCAGGCTTCCCTGTCCATCACCAACTCCTGGAACTTGCTCAAATTCATGTTCATCGAGTCAGTGATGCAACGTAAATTTTTTTGGTGTGGGATAGGTATAAGTATGAGACGGGGACGACAGAGGATGAGATGGCTGGATGGCATCACTGACTCGATGGACATGAGTTTGGGTAGACTCTGGGAGTTGGTGATGGACAGGGAGGCCTGGTGTGCTGCGATTCATGGGGTCGCAAAGAGTCAGACACGATTGAGCGACTGAACTGAACTGAACTGAACTGAACTGAGGTATAAGTAATACGATTCCTTAACCCCAGAATTGTTCCTCCACCAGAGATGAAAGAGTTGGTAAAAAAATAAAAATAAAAAGTTCTAAAAGTTTGCTACTTGTTATTCTTTGTAATTAAATACATGAAAGACTAGTTTGTCTTTGGATACACTCTGTGATTTTATTAATACTTAACCTGTGACCAAACATTTAGACTTAAAACTAGGGTGTGAGGACTTCGCTGGTCGGCCGGTGGTTAAGAATTTGCCTGCCAATGCAGGGGAAACAGGTTCAATCCCTGCTCTGGGAAGATCCCACAAGCCGCAGGGCAACTAAGCCCGTATGACACCACTACTGAGCCCACGCACCCTGGAAGCCACGCTCCGCAACGAGAAGCCACAGCAATGGGAAGTCCATGCTCTGCCGCTACAGAGTAACCCCGCTCACTGCAACTAGAGAAAGCCCACGTGTGGCAGTGAAGACCCAGTACAGCCAAAAATTAACAAAAGCAAAAACACAAAACTAGGGGAATTCACTCTAGAGCTCTCTCACAAATGCCCAGCATTGCTTCAGGAGGCCACCAGGGTCAAACTTCTACAGTCTTACCACAGGGCTCCTTTAATCTGAGAATCTTTCATGGTGTCCTGCTTTATCTGCTATGCTTATTTTAAAACCCCAGTTGGATCAATTCTCTTAGTTGTATTTCTACCCAAAAGAATAGCAAAATTATTCGATATCTAACCTGAGATAGCAAAGCGCTTCCATTCTTCACTCCCATATACATTCAACTGATATGACTAATCGACCATTTCTCATTCCTGGAAACTGTAAAATACGGTACTGAGTGTCTCTGTCAACAAATTTTGCTTCTGTTTCCTCCCTTAGGAAACAGAATTTTCAAAGTGATACGAATATGTACTATAAAAGCCTTGTTAGGACCTATTGCAATAAACCATTACCATATAATAATAGCTCACTCCCTGTAATCACCCTTCTGCCGCTTACTTATATATCATGCTTCTCTTTCTCATCTGCTTCTCTTAATCTTGTAACATCCCTGGTGTTAAGGACTAGTCACAACTAATTAACATTTATCCTTCAGGTAGTGCATGCTGTAAACACTGTGGTAATCAGTGTGTTTTCTTACAGGAACGTTGTTTATAAACAAAGGCAGAATTCTTCCACTTCTGACTGAAAAGGGCCAACTGAGGCACAGAGAGCATCGACTAGGGGGATATAGCACTCTTCTTTGTCTTGTGCTTTGTTGTTGCTCAGTCTTACTCTTTGCAACCCCATGGACTGCACCACGCTAGGCTCCTCTGTTCAAGACCAATCAAATCAAATCCTGGAATACCAAAGCTGCAGGTGGGGGTGGGGGTGGGGGTGGGGTGGCCGGGAACCTTTCTTGATGTTTAAAAGAGGTAATGTTTAAGATAATAAACAATGAAAACAAAGAACTTGTCATGTACACTTGGTAACATAAACTAAGATTAGCTCCAAAGGAACATAGATAACTATGTGCTGGTTGACTTCATGGCTCATTCATTTGTTCAGCAAATATTAAGTACTCCCAAGCCAAATATTTGCCAGGCACTGTTATCGACATTGTTTACAGGCTCTTCCTAAACTTCAGAAGTTGTCTGAAGGGCAGTCACCAGGTCATTGCACACATTAACCCTGAATCAGTCTGAATCAGATGGGTGGATCATAGATTTGCCATAACTTAATAACATTTTTAGCTTCCCTGCTGGCTCAGACGGTAAAAACGTCTGCCTGCAATGAGAGAGACCCGGGTTCAATCCCTGGGTGGGGAAGATCCCCTGGAGAAGGAAATGGCAACCCACTCCAGTACTCTTCCCTGGAAAATTCCGTGGACAGAGGAGCCTTGTAGGGTACAGTCCATGGGATCGCAAGGAGTTGGACACGACTAAGCGACTTCACTTCACTTCAGTAACATTTTTATTGTGGATGTTGATTTCTTCAATTACATAAGCATAAGGCACCTAATACAAACCCTTTGATCTGAGTTATTACAAAGAATGTGTAAACAGACAAACATAAACACTCAAACTGAAGTCCCACTTGTTTACATGACTAAAATTCCTTTTTTTTTTTTTTAAAGACAAGTGCTTTGGAAAAATATATAGTTGGCTTTGTCTATGCTGTGTGCTGGACTAAACCAGTTTCTCTAATATCAAAGCTTCCTTTGCCATCAACTTGATCCACTGTCCTGTTGCCCAAAGTTCTTGTCCCCACAACTTCACTTTACCCAGTCTGATGACAAGACACTGAACTCCTGCAAACAAGAAGGAATGCTTGTGGGATACTATGCTAAGTGACTAAATAATTTCAAAATGCTATTGGTTTGTTTTCTTTCTAGAGTATACATAAACAGTAATGAAATTTCAAAGGAACTAAAATCCTTCTCCCTTTCACCACATAAATTAATACCTCCTTTTCATACAAGTGATCATGTACAAAGCTGTTCAAAAAAGTAGTTTAGATATGAGTTTCATTTAGAATTTCTCAGCTGCATATTTTGTCTTTCACCTATTATTGACAATTATTTTAATGTATACACCATTCCCAGTACTTAAAACAAAAAAAAATATGATTTCTTAAAAAACATAGTTAGAAAAACAACAGAGGAAAACCAGTGGGTGAAGAAAAAGTCATTGAAACAAAATTTATCTCAAGAAGAAAAGGAAACCAACAATGCAGCATAAGCAAAAAGGTCTTTCTAGAATTACACTTGTTGATGAGGAAATGACTGAAAATCAGGAGAATAAACATGCCTTCCCTCTTCTACTATTCCAAATACCTTCTCTCTATACATAATTATGCAGAATCTTACCTTAAAGAGGAAGATCACAGGCTACTATATCACTGCTTTTTTGTTCAAACTAAAAATCTTATCTTTGTGTTTTTTTTTTAAAGTTAAGTGAAGTCCAAAAAGACAGATACAAGGCAAAGAGAGACAGCAAAGAAGCCAGATGCCTGCCTGTATGTCTGAAAGAAGGGTTTCTGAAAGGTTTTATTTTATTTTATTTTCTTGAAACCTTTCCAGCTCTAGCTAAAGCTGAAGCTAGCCTGAGCATCGCGTGCCATTCTTGAAGGGTCCTTGGGGCTGACTCATTTGTTTTATCATTTCTTGTGAAAACGAGAGGTGGCAACTATCACTGGAGAGCAAAGGGTGACTTGGTGACTGATCTCTTTACCAAGCTGAGGGAAGCAATCACACGCAAGGTTCAGAAGCTCCCCACTCCCTGAGAAACCCAGCAGCTCGGTAGAAAGGGAGTAAATTCTATACAAGCAGACAGGTGGTAACTGAGAATATAAACATGAAGAAAAGAAGAATAAATATCTTTTTCAGAAATATATACCGCAGTAACAATCAGAATTCTTCTGCTTCTCATTTATACCCTATGCTCTTAACTGTAAATAGTGCAATTTAAAATAGAATAGATCGTTGCTCTGTGTTTTAAAAATTCTCTCCCTTTCTAAATGCATCACTTCACTTTTAACTGTCCAAAGAACCCTGCATAGTTTACTTCCTCTAAAATAGGTGCACTTTTAATAGAACGGTTGGGGGCAAAAGCCACAAACCCACCCATAGGACTGAAGAGTGAGCAATGGGAACAATGAGCAGGGGAAGATAAAAAGCAGTAAATGCCCTGAAAGAAGTCGTGGGAAAGTCAAGGATTCTTCTTTCCAGAGTCAATGGGGCTTGACTTCTGATTGAGTTGAACTTCGGAAGTAGACAGTAATGTCTTCTCTCATGGATTTGGCAAGGAAATTCTTGCTGTTGTTTAGATGCTAAGTCATGTCTGAATCTTTCCAGCCCTATGGACTGTAGCCCACCAAGCTCCTCTTTTCATGGGATTTCCCAGGCAAGAACGCTGGAGGGAGTTGCCATTTCCTTCTCCAGGCAATCTTCCTGACCCAGGGATTGAACCGACATCTCCTGCATTGGCAGGTGGGTTCTTTACCACTGAGCCACCAGGGAAGGGGAAGCCCTGGAAAAGCAGTAGAAATGACCAAAACATTTGTGGAATACTTCTTGGGATAGGAGTGGGGACAGACAGACACTTTACAGACATATATTTTTAATCTTTAAAATATCCTGGGGAAGTAAATATTATCTCAAGTTTAAAGATGATAAAGTTCAGATGCATAGTTAATGGAAAAGGAGAGAAAAACAGACAGACTGACTCCCATTGTCAATCTGGAGACTAAGTGTTTCAAAAGCACATCTGCCTTCTTTGTGACTAATAACCAACATATTTTTATTAATTCAATTACTGAAGCATGTCCTCCTATAGTAACTGAATTCATCTTCATTAAAGCACCGATAGGATGTTCTTATTATTAGGCTTGTTACTCAGGTGAGAAAAACGAGTCTCAGGGTGTTCTCAAGATCACTCATCCTGGAAATTATAGAGCCAAGATCAGAGCATAAATCCTGTGCCCTCAATTCTTCTGCTTTTTCAATCTTTCCCTTTGCTTTTCATCTCTGCTCCCCTCCTCTCTTTATGATTCATGAGAGGGCTGTGATGTTCTTAAACTCTCACATCTACTTGCAGCCAGAACTGAAGCTTCAGCCCATCAACTTTACAGCTTGTTTCCCTGTTGAAAGACAAAGGTCCTAACGAGAGACAGCACTTTAATCCTTCATCCATCATTTGCACTTTAGTATGACAAAGGGACTGAGACCAGTTTGTCTTTAATAGACTTATTTCTTAGGGTATTTTCAGGTTCAGAGCAAAATTGAATGGAAGGTCCAGAGATTTCCCATGTACCCCTTACCCTACCCAGGCACAGCTTTTCCCCGGCCCCCACCCATGTTATGTTTTCAACATCCCCTACCAGAGTAGAATGTTCGTTACAATTGATGAACATACATTAACACATTGTTATCACCCCAAACCGCAGTTCAGAGTTCACTCTTGGTGTTATGTATTTTGTAGGTCTGGACAAATGTATCATGACATATATTCACCATTATAGTAGCATGCAGTGTAGTTTCACTGCCCTAAAAATCCTCTGTTCTCTGCCTGTTCCCCTCCCTTCACCCTAGTCTTTGGCAACCACTGATCTTTATACTGTGAAATTAGTTTTTGATGGGAGGGGAGAATGAAAATTAAAACAAATGCACAATCAAACACGAAGACAAGAGCATTTAGACTCAAGGTACACGGGTTGATGTGAATGGGGAAACCGAAGACCTAGACAGAAACTCAAGCAACTTTATAAGTAAGTTAGACACACCTTTCTCTGCCCCACCCATCCTCACATCTTGCTGAAGACTCAGCTCAGTGGATCTGAAACAGTTTTAACAGTGAAAACCTATGTTGAAATAAAAGTGTATATTTTTATGCATAATATAATAAGAATGTAATTGATATAAATATGTTAGCATGAACGTTCAGCTATTTTAATGAAAGCTATAATCTTATGTGCACCCCAGCATCGACCTCAGCTGACAGCCTCCAGTCTGTTTTTAAAATTTTGATTTAGTTTAATGGTATTGAGATTAAAATCCAATTCATAGTAACAAATATTTACAAATGGTTCTTTAAAGGAATTCACACTGCAGTCTAGGACTATTTCCATTAAACTGAATCAGAAGTTTGGAACAGCGCTAACAACTTGTTTGCATTCTTCAGTATAAACATGAAAGTCTAAGACACACCTAAAAATGTACAGTCAGTATTAACAGCATCTATGTCAAAATATTACCAAAATATGACCAAGTTTTGTGTTCAATTGCTTTTATCCAATTGTATTGTATTGTGCTAGTCCTTAAGGAAAGAATTCACCAAAAAGCATTCCTGAGTTTTGCCAGGAACACGATCACTTAAGTATTATTATGGTGTAGTCTTAGCTGTGCATAGTCAGAGGCTTAAATTTTTAAATGACTAGTGCAAAGCTATAAACCTTTCTAAGCCAAGGGTACATCTGTAAGAACTCTATATGAACAGAGCCAGGGAAAACTCTGGGAAAGAAGACTATTTAAAAGAGCTAGCCTTGCCAAGTATTAAAGAATATGATAAACCTCTAGCAATTAAACTGTGTGGTGGAGCAGATAATCAATGAAAGAGGCCACAGGGTATAGAAATAGACCACCCCCCCCCCAAAATAAGAAATAGACCCAAATACATATAGAAGACATGAATATAATCAAGTTGAACCCTTCAGTATGGAAAAAAATGAATTTGACACATGGGGGGAAAGTTACATGGGAGCAGGGTGGAAAGCTGGATTTCCCTCATTCCTTATGTCAAAATTCATTTCTGCTGCAGGGATGCACTGGAACCGGGATACAGCCAGCTGACAAGAGGCAACTGTGCACATCTTTTTCTAACTCTGTGTTTAAAGTAAAGTTATATAGATAGCTTGTAATTGATCATGGTGGGGTGTTCACACTTCAGAAATTGGCAAATATTACAAATCAGGGTTTTTCTTTTTGTTTCTTGAGATTCAATTTTCCAGTCATCAGTTCTAGAAAGTTAAAAAAAAAGTAAGATGTGAACCAGAAAATAATGTGAGTATTTTTCTCTAATAATTTTAGAAATGGTAGAGAAAACTTTTTACAAAAATCCAAAATACAGTTTACTACAAAAAGTAAAAACCTTCTACTCTGAAAAACTTCTGTAAGTAATACCAAAGTTAAAATGTCAAAATGGGTGAAAATATGTATACAGATAAAACAGGGCTAATTTTCTTAATATACAAAGAGTGCTAACAGGGAAAAGAGTTATTCAATGTAAAGATGATTGAAATACATCAACTGACAGTTAACGTAAATATAAAGCTGTCCAATAAATACATGAAAAAACTGCTCAACCTCACACCTAAATAAAAAATCCAAACTGAAAAAAAATTTTAAACCTATACAATGGCCAAAATTTAATGTGGGTTGTGATTATGAGGGTAGATATGGGGAAGTTTATTCATTCACTGTGAGACATGATTAAATTAAATTTGATATTATTAAGTGAAATTTAAAATTCATATTTGTTTTAATTTAGTAATTCTACTTCTAGGAATTGGTTTTAAAGACTTTCATAGACTCACAAAAGTAAGACAGGGATGATTGTTATGACTGTTTGGATGAAAGTTATGTATCACAGCCTAAGAAATTACCCCAAAACTTAAAAGCTTAACATCATACCAAACATTATTATTTCATGCAGTGTCTGTGTGTCAGGAGCTGGAGAGCAGCTTAGCTGGGTGGGTATCTCACGAGGTTGTAGTCATGGTGTGGGTGGAGGCTGCAGTCATCTGCAGATCTGACTGGGGCTGGAAGATCCAGTTCCAATGTGACTCACACTCATGGCTGACAAGTTGTAGGAGACCTTAGTCTGTCACCCCAAAGACCTCTCTGTAGGACTGTTACAGTGTCCCCAGCACAGGACAGCTGGCTTCCATCAGAGTGAGCGATCTGGGAAAGAGCAAGCAGAAGCCACAGTGCTTCATAGGATTTAGTCCTGGAAGTCACACCTGACCACTTCCACAATATCCTAGTCACACAGGTCAACCCAATTCAGTTAGGGAATTGTATAGAAGAGGGCACAAAGACCAGGAAGAAAGGCTCATTGGAGGCCATCTTGTGAGGCTAGTTTACACCATTTGGACTAACAAGAAAAAAAAAAGAATCTTGATATTCATTAATAAAAGACTGGTTAAAATTTTTTTAACTTAATAAAATGTTATAGAACCATTGAAAAGAAAGAAACACCCTATCTCTGCTGTGATGGAAAAATGCCCAAAATATGTATGTAAAGCACATATCTATACTTTTATAATAAGAATCCCTTGATATTCTTATAAAAATAGGCATATATGTACAATTATATGCATAGGAGCATGAAATATCTGCAATAGTTTACAAGGAGAACTATCAGTGGATAGTGAAACTGGGGGTGATAGTGGTTAGGCATATATAGCTTTTTATTGTATGCTCTGAACTTATAATAGAAATGTTTGAAAAAAATGTTACTGTGCACATATATAATTTTTAAAGCTAGTTAATAATATGCTCCACAGATATTACAGGACAGACAGCCAAAGGGGGACATTATTTTACCCAAGCTTAGGCAGACTTCCTTCAGATTCTAGCTCCTGCCTGGAAGAGCTGAGTAGATAAGCAGGGAAAACACAAGATGGTTTACTGAGCTGAGGACTGAGTACTGCCAGTCTTCCAAGTCTTCTAGTCTCCAGCCTCTGCAGGAATTGTCCCCAGAGTAGAAATGTGTTCTGTAGTGCAGGAATGGTAGGGTTTGCAGTAGGCAGCAAGGACCCAGGGTCACACCACCCCGGAATGCCTCTTAACACCTTGATGTTAGCAAACCTTGGCTCCAGTGGATTTCCAAAGTGTCTGCTACCCACTGGGGCATGTGAACACCTGTTCTGGAAGATTTTCAGCTGCTGGAAGTTGAGTGATCACTCCTGCCGGATTATCTTGAATGGGTTGAAACCCAGGAAAGCCCATGCTCAGTTTATTATAAGGCCAAGTTTGGGGTTTGAAGCCTGGAGGATGTCTTCCACTGGGTTGAGAAAGAAGATAGCTGAGAATTGTCTACAGCAACAAAATGGAGTCACAGGGTTTTAAGGGAGCCTCCTAAAAGCTTATATCAAATGCCAATAATACAATGATAATAATTATTAAAGGTGGATCTGACATTTGTGTGTGTGGAAGGAGGGTGGTGTTAGTCGCTCAGTTATGTCTAACTCTTTGCAACCCCATGGACTGTAGCCTGCCAGTCCCCTCTGTCCATGAAATTCTCCAGACGGGACTACTGGCATGGATTGCTATTCCCTTCTCCAGATCAGACATTCATTAAGTGCTTAATGTTCACTGGAGAGGCTAAGCAAACCTCCCAAAGATATTATGCACCTTTTTTAAAAATTTCGGTATAACATACTTGGGAAAGTTAGCCTCTCCAGTTCTCAACTTTTTAACTTGGAAAATGGATATGATTAGTAAGCAAATAATACTGATTAGTAAGTCAGCCAATAGCTGACTCATTGGAAAAGTCCCTGATGCTGGGAAAGATTGAGGGCAGAAGGAGAAGAGGGCATCAGAGGATGAGATGGCTGGATGGCATCACCGATGCAATGGACATGAACTTGGGAAAACTTCAGGAGCTGGTAAGGGATAGGGAGGCCTGATGTGCTGCAGTCCGCGGGGTCACAAAGAGTTGGATACAACTGTGTGACTGATGCAACAAAGCAAACTTCCCAAGGATATTATGCACCTTTTTTTTTTTTTTTTGAGTTTTGGTTTGGCAAATAATTCAAAAATGTACTTAAAAAAAAGAAAAACATGGAATCAAACATTTTAAGAATTCATGAAGCACTTCTGCCCAAGGAAACAGAAGAATGCTGCTTAGTTGACCCATGACTGGAAACCATCAGTGGAATTCACAGAAGGGGAGATTTCTGTTCGGTATAAAGCATAAGCTTATTCAGAATTAAGCTATTCAATCTATTTTCCTGAGAGGTAGAGGTATTTTCCTCTACATCACTGGGAATGTTTAAGCAGAATCACAGTTACTACCTGTTAGGTATAATACAGAGAAATGTGAGCAGCTTACCATTGGGTTCTATTTCAAATCTAAGTTCCAATGTTTCTATGAGAATAAAGGCTTCATTTCGTTATGCTTTGGGTTGAATCGAATTGAAGCTTCTAATTGCATAAGGCTGGATAGAGGATATTTCTTGAGAGTGTAGGGTTTTAAAGATGATAGCAAACACTTAAGTACTTATTATATGCATGGCATTGTTTAAAGTGCTTTACATAGATTAACATAGGTAATCCTTCATAACACCCTAGTGAGGTACATATTATGTACACAGGATTTACCTGAAGATTCTAACCTCAAATTCTGGGTACCAAGTCCATGCTCTTCAGCACTCTACAATGTTTATGCTCCGCGTAGTGAGATAGTTGCAATTACAAGACCCTTCAGGTAGAGAAGGTTTAGCTAAGACACTGCAGATAAATGAACAAACAGACACAGGAAGTGGTTTGTTGCATAATAGGGAGTTTCTATCCATGTTTCTATAGTTACACCACCAAACCACAGACTGATACCAAGAAAAAAAATCAGTGCAAGAAAACCCTCGATATCATTAACATTCCTTGATTCTGAACTCAGAACAAATCAGCTTAATCTAAAATGTTTAGTTTAGTATGGGAAAAGGAAGATAAGGAGAAAACAATGAAAATAGCATTAGTAGAACAAAAGTTTCCTACCTTTTGTTTCTTTATTTTTTCCATAACAATAGGACTTCTTTTCATAGAGCTACAACCGTAAGACATTTACTGTCCCTTATTGAATGCAAATCACGGTGAGGTGCTGGTGGTACCAGCTATGAGAGGAAAGGTCTTGACTGACATCTCTGAGCTTCCAATAACTCAGTAGTTCAGTTCAACCTCAAAACCAGACCTCTGGAGGCCTGAGGTTGGAAGAACTAGAACACTTGGCTCTGTGGTGTTGAGCAAATACTCCATTCACCCTTCAGTTTTTCTCACATATGCAATAGAAATAATAGTACCTCTTTCAGAGGATCCTTTCAAATATTGAATAAGTTAACTTGTGCAATTTTAGAACTCTGCCTGGCACATAGGCACATAGAAAATCGTCAATTAGCATTAGCTATTAATATTAGCTGGTGTGAGGGGGAAATGGAACGTTTAAGTGTAAATCTAAATTTGCAAAGAGATGTTATGTTACTGAGTGGCATGTGAGAATCAGATGAGAGTTATAGATACTAAATACACCTGGGTTCAAAGTGGGGTGAGATGGTTACCAGTGGGAGTGGTAGGGGCCACTGGGGCAGACTCTCAAGGCGAGGAGAGGAGAGCCAAGAAACGGATTCTTTTGCCCACCTTTGATGTGGCATACTTTCAAATTCTGTCACGAGTAAAATTTTCTCAGCTAATCTAAGGTGGTCTATGATATAACACTTGACCACAAACTAAAAAAAAAAAATAGAAGAGAATCAAAAAGTTAAACAATAGGTGGGAAACAATGATACACAAAAGAATTAAAATGCAGTAAGAAATAACATGTTATTTCCTTCCCAAATAAAACATATGTACATATAAAAATATGTGCTTAATGTTGATATTTTTTTCACTCTTCCAGCTAAATTCTTCCATCAGATTACTCGAATTTCTTAGCTTTAAAAATAATTATTATTTTTGATGTTGACCTGACAAAGTGAAAAGCAATTGACTGAGGCATCTGTCTGTATAATCTAAACACATGCACATCTACATTTTTTACTGGGAGAGGAGTAAGGGTAACTTGCAAATGACTAAATTCTTCTTCCTGACTCATCTCATTTACTCTTATTCTGACTTTTAAAATGATAACTAATCATTTACTTTGCTTTCTTTTTATGAAATATCTGACTTGTTTTAATGTCTTGACTACACCTTACCAGATGTACTAAATACGTACTGTCTGGATGCACTCGACAGTTTACAGAACTCTTTCCCATGTACTCTATCAGTTACCTCTCACAGTAATTTTGAGAGGAACACATTACTCATTCTGTTTTACAGATGTGGTAACAAGAGTAGAGTCTGTGTGACTTTCCCTGGATCCCACAGCTTCTGACTGGTCTCAGATCTGGGCTCAAGTGGTATGGGAATGTTAGCAAAAGTATCAGAAATGATTGTTATGCCTTGAAGAGTCCTCGTCAGTTGACTGGTTAAAAAAAGAAAAGGGGAGAACAGTACAGAGTTATATTTGAGTCTCTGCCTATAAATTTTTTGTGTTGTTATTTATTTGTCTTACTTTATTTCTTTGTTGTTGTTGTTGTTGTTGTTGTTTTGCTTTCCCTATTGCAAGTTATTTTTCCTCACAAGCTTCCAAAGCCTGCCAGAATTAGCAACTAATTCCTGCAATTCCTGACTATGGTCTGGTCTCTATTCTTCAGGTGAGTAAGAAGGGGAATCAAGCAGAGACACACTGGACTGCTGGGCCCTTGGAAATCTTCCCAGGAATTGTCCTATTGTTTATCCTCATAGCTTTATCCTCATATCCTTTATAATTTCCCTTGTGGCTCACCTGGTAAAGAATCTGCCTGCAATGTGGGAGACCTGGGTTTGATCCCTGGGTTGGGAAGATCCCTTGGAGAAGGGAAAGGCTACCCACTCCAGTATTCTGGCCTGGAGAATTCCATGAACTGTATAGTCTATGGAATTGCAAAGAGTCAGACACAACTGAGCGACTTTCACTTCACTTTTTATCCTCATTAGGGATGAAAGTAAATTGTTAAAGCTACAGACCTGTGTGTTGGCGTCATTGGCCCCAGAAAATGGGGCCAATGCAAAGGCTGGCAAAGCTGCTTCCTGCTGTAAAACTCTTTAGCATAAGTGGTGGCTCATGACAATAGACTTGCAACAATGTAAGGAGTTTTTACAAAGGACTGGGCACCAGGGTTGTTGGAGGAGAGATTAGCAGGAAGCCCAAGATAATTTAGGAGCCTATTCATAAGCAATTGTTGGCCACCAGAAAGAATGTTTACCCAATCCTGGAAATAGAAACTCATGGCCTGATGAACTATGGACTTCTGAGTCTCATGAGTGGAAGGAGTAAGAAAAGCGGATGAAGAGAAACTTCATGGTTTAGGAGAAAATGGGAGGGGAATAGTAACCCCTTAAAAAGGCAAGTGGATGGTAAAGGCAAGGAAGGAGAAGATTTCAGTGGTGTGATAGTTAATTTTATGTATCAACTTGGCAGGGCCATGGTGCCCAGTCATGTAGTCAAATATTATTCTAGATGTTTCCATAAGCGTGTTTTTCAAATGACTAACACTTAAATGAGTGGAGCTTGAGTAAAGCAGATTGCTCTCCATAATGTGGGTAGGCCACTTCCAATCAGCTGAAAGTCTAAAAAGAACAAAAGCCTGACCTTCCTGAGCAAGAGGAAATTCTGCCAGCAGATGGCCTTTGTTGTTCTTTATTTATTTAGTTGCACCAGGTCTCAGTTAAGGCATGTGGGATCTAGTTCCCTGACCAGGGATAGAACCTGGGCCTCCTGCACTGGGAGCATGGAGTCTTAGCCACAGGACCACCTGGGAAGTCTTGGCTTTCATTTGACTTGAACTACAGCACTGTCTCTTCCCTGGGTCTGCAGGCTGATGGCATTAAAACTTAAATTGCTTAGATTTGTCAGCCTCCATAATGGCATTATGGAGCCAATTCATTAAGTTTCTTGAGTTAAGAGATAGAGAGATATGTATCTCCTATAGGTTCAGTTTCTCTGGAGAGCCCTCATACAGGTGGGTTACAGTCCTCAGCCTACAAGGAGGGGATTTAAAGCTGGTGAACAAAAACCAGGGATTGTGCACCAAGCCAGGTGTGACTCTAACTGGCAAGTATTTGTATACTGATCTCACCTTTGGCTTCTTAATTTTCCAACAATAATTTTTCCTTGCCAACTTTTCTTACTTTTAATTGAATACATCCTATTATACTTCATGTGTTATTATAAGTCCCCTTAATTCCTTTTTAGGATGTTAGAAGTATAAATAAGTAAATAGATCCTCATCATTTGAAGCTATGATTTGAGGCTAGATTTAGATTGCTACCTATAAGGAAGAAAGGAGTACATCAAGACTGTATATTGTCACCCTGCTTATTTAACTTATATGCAGAGTATATCATGAGAAATGCTGGGCTTGATAAAGCACAAGTTGGAATCAAGATTGCCAGGAGAAATATCAATAACCTCAGATATGCAGAGGACACCACCCTTATGGCAGAAAGTGAAGAAGAACTAAAGAGCCTCTTGATGAAAGTGAAAGAGGACAGTGAAAAAGTTGGCTTAAAGCTCAACATTCAGAAAACTAAGATCACGGCATCTGGTCCCATCACTTCATGGCAAATAGATTGCAAAACAATGGAAACAGTGACAGACTTTATTTTGGGGGTCTCCCCAATCACTGCAGATGGTGATTTCAGCCATGAAATTAAAAGACATTTACTCCTTGGAAGGAGTGTTATGACCAACCTAGACAGCATATTAAAAAGCAGAGACATTACTTTGCCAACAAAGGTCCATCTAGTCAAGGCTATGGTTTTTCCAGTAGTCATGTATGGATGTGAGAGTTGGACTATAAAGAAAGCTGAGCACCGAAGAATTGATGCCTTTGAACTGTTGTGTTGGAGATGACTCTTGAGAGTCCCTTGGTTGAAGATCCAACCAGTCCATCCTAAAGAAAATCAGTCCTGAATATTCACTGGAAGGACTGATGTTGAAGCTGAAACTCCAATACTTTGGCCACTTGATACGAAGAGCTGACTCATTGGAAAAGACCCTGATGCTGGCAAAGATTGAAGGTGGAAGGAGAAGGGGACAACAGAGGATGAGATGGCTGGATGGCATCACTGACTCAATGGACATAAGTTTGAGTAAACTCCAGGAGTTGGTAATGGACAGGGAGGCCTGGTGTGCTGCAGTTCATGGGGTCTCAAAGAGTCAGACACAACTGAGCAACTGAACAGAACTGAACGAACTGAAGAACAAAATGATGAGGAGATACAGAATTCCAAGTGCGTGTACAAAGGAAAAGTGTTTTGGTAAAAGAACAGAAAGTACTGAAATTAATTCAGAGGATAAACGTCAAACCACAGATATGTAAGCAAGAACCAAAAATTCTATATTTCAAAAGAAAAAAGATGAGTAACAAAAGGGAAATGAGTTGTTAGTAGGCCTACCTAAATTTTTATAAAAATTATATAATTAAAAATATTTTCTGGTGTGAGAAAAGTAAAGGGTTCAAGGATATGATACAAGTAGTGAAAACATTGCGATGTTGTCTTCATACATACGCTTTTCAAAATGTGTATGCTTCTTATTCTAAAATATTTTTCTAAATTTAAAAAATGCAGATAAAATTTCATGCTGTGTCAGTAAGAGGACTTTAGGGCTTTTCTGACTATCTGTGATTACAAAAAGACACTAGAAATCACGAGGAACAAACAACAGTGAACTCAGAATGTCATACCACAAAAGAAGAGTAGGAATGAGAAGCCTCCACCCACCTGCCCACTCGAGAATCTCGCCTGGGTGAAACATTGAGAGTAAGCCCACAGACCTCAGGAAGAAGCATTCCGCATCTAACAACTCATCTTTCCTAAATAGAAAACATCTTTCAACCTGATTTCCTTGCTCTCCTGTGGTGTATCTCACACCAATCCCACCATGAATTAACCACACTGTAGCAGCAGCACATACATTGTTTGATCAACAGTCCAAGGAGGAGGCCAGATTACTTGTTCCAAGTCCCAGGCTGGCTCATTACTTCCACTGAATTTCCTCTAATCTGGAGGGGATCAAGGAGGAGCAGTCAGGAGTCAAGAGCTTTTCATTAGGTAACTTTCCTTTCACTTCCATTTCGTATTCTACTGATTGCCAAGGAAACCATGTTGAGGTTTTCAGCCACTGGTAGCAAGTCCTTCAAGTTGTCACTAAAACATACTTTGAAGAAAACAAAGTAGATCTATAAAAACGGAAATGTTTATTTATTTATTTATTTTTTTTAGGTTTCTTTCTTTACAAATACAACTCTGCTCAAGTTCCTCTATAACTCATGAGATGCTTCTGTGGTTAAGCCAGAGGGCTGTTATGTTTAAAAAATACAACCCCAGAAACAGTGGTCAAGTTGTTAGATGGCCACTGATTTCAATATAACTTCTAATCTCCCAAGCAGAACCTTTAAAGAGGTCACACATCTGGGACATTGTCTAGCACCCACCCTTTGAAATGCCTTCCCTATATACATTGATATGTATGAAATCTGTGATTGTTTATTTTATGACAAATAGTTTTACTTATTAGCATAGACAGAAAAGTCACTTTAGTACCACACTGAAAGTTCTATGGATCTTGAGTATTAAAACCTGTTAAATAATTCTTTCCTAGCACGTCTGACTCTTAAACTAGTTAGAAGATTCCGTGCATTTAATGAATCTTAACATGAAGTTAAAAACAGGAAGAGGTCTTTAAAACACTGATAAGGTAATGGCAACTCATGATAAAAAAAAATCTACACCAAGGAAACCAGAATTGAAAGAGACACATATACCCCAATGATCATTGCAGCACTGTTTACAATAGCCAGGACATGGAAGCAACCTGGATGTCCATCGGCAGACAAATGGATAAGAAAGCTGTGGTACATATACACAATGGAATATTCAGTTCAGTTCAGTTCAGTCGCTCAATTGTGTCCAACTCTTTGCAACCCCATGAATTGCAGCACGCCAGGCCTCCCTGTCCATCACCAACTCCTGAAGTTCACTCAAACTCACGTCCATCATGTCGGTGATGCTATCCAGCCATCTCATCTTTGGTCATCCCCTTCTCCTCCTGCCCCCAATCCCTCCCGGCATCAGAGTCTTTTCCAATGAGTCAACTCTTTGCATGAGGTGGTCAAAGTACTGGAGTTTCAGCTTTAGCATCATTCCCTCCAAAGAACACCCAGGACTGATCTCCTTCAGAATGGACTGGTTGGATCTCCTTGCAGTCCAAGGGAATCTCAAGAGTCTTCTCCAACACCACAGTTCAAAAGCATCAATTCTTCAGCGCCCAGCTTTCTTCACAGTCCACAGAAAAACCATAGCCTTGACTAGATGGACCTTTGTTGGCAAAGTAATGTCTCTGCTTTTGAATATGGAATATTATTCAGCTATTAAAAAGAATGCATTTGAATCAGTTCTAATGAGGTGGATGAAACTAGAGCCTATTATACAGAGTGAAGCAAGCCAGAAAGAAAAACACCAATACAGTATATTAACGCATATATATGGAATTTAGAAAGATGGTAACGATGACCCTATATGCAAGACAGCAAAAGAGACACAGATGTAAAGAACGGTCTTTTGGACTCTGTGGGAGAAGGCGAGGGTGGGATGATTTGAGAGAATAGCACTGAAACATGTATATTATTATATGTGAAATGGATCACCAGTCCAGGTTCGATGCATAAAACAGGGGGCTCGGGGCTGGTGCACTGGGATGACCCAGAGGGATGGGATGGGGAGGAAGGTGGGAGGGAGGGTCAGGATGGGGAACACATGTAAATCCATGGCAGATTCATGTGAATGTATGGCAAAACCCACCACAATATTGTAAAGTAATTAGCCTCCAATTAAAATAAATTTTTAAAAAAGAAAAAAAAAATTAATAAAATAAATCTTCTCAAACTACAAAAAAAAAAAAACAAAAAAACTAAATTAAAAGACGCTTACTTCTTGAAAGAAAAGTTATGACCAATCTAGATAGCATATTCAAAAGCAGAGACATTACTTTGCCAACAAAGGTCCATCTAGTCAAGGCTATGGTTTTTCCAGTGGTCATGTATGGATGTGAGAGTTGGACTGTGAAGAAGGCTGAGTGCTGAAGAATTGATGCTTTTGAACTGTGGTGTTGGAGAAGACTCTTGAGAGTCCCTTGGACTGCAAGGAGATCCAACCAGTCCATTCTGAAGATCAGCCCTGGGATTTCTTTGGAAGGAATGATGCTGACGCTGAAACTCCAGTACTTTGGCCACTCCATGCGAAGAGTTGACTCATTGGAAAAGACCCTGATGCTGGGAGGGATTAGGGGCAGGAGGAAAAGGGGACGACAGAGGATGAGAGGGCTGGATGGCATCACTGACTCTATGGACGTGAGTCTGAGTGAACTTCAGGAGTTGGTGATGGACAGGGAGGCCTGGCATTCAGTGATTCATGGGGTAGCAAAGAGTCGGACATGACTGAGCGACTAAACTGAACTGATCTGATCTGATGGAAAAGTATACCTAATGATAAGTGTTTTGAGATCTTAAATAAAACGTGAGATCTTAAAAAAATCATGGCCTTTACTTTTAAATTTATCTGATGTTAGCAGTTAAAAAATCAAATAGGAATAAAGGTTTATAATGAAATGTAGCAATTCTCTGTCCCTAGGTAGTTCTATCTACAAAAGCAACTTGTTTTAAACCTTTTAGATCTATCTTCTGTTAACTTCTATAATATTAAATGATCAGCTTAATCTCTTTTCTGAGAATATTAATTAGAGGTGTCTGTTTTCTCTGCTTCTCTCTCTTATATTTGGAAGTTTTCCTCAAATATCTGATGATCTATGATCTTAAAAAGGCAACAAAAATTGGATTGAAAACTTGAGATGTCAGGGATTATGAGGGTGCAGGATAAGAAAAGAGTTGTGCATGGTGAAAATGCCAAAGATCCCTCCCAGGGGTAAAGCTTTTTGTGTGTGTCTAGAACTATTCTATGAAATTGTTGTCTAGAAAAGAGATCTTGAATTTCCTGCCCAGCTGCAGGTGAAATTCCCTTGAGAGAAAAGTCCTCAGTCAGGAGGTCACTTTTCAAGAAAACCCCTATTTCAGTGCCAGCCTGTCCTCTATTTTTGAAGATTTTAAATAACAGAGGGAAGTGTTTAAGATATAAAGTTAAGGGGGGAAATTAGTATACAAAATTGTATATACAGTATGACGACTAAATTCAAATTTACATTAGGTAGCTAGAAAGAACTACACCAAAATATTAAGTGGTTATGGTTATAGTTATTTCTGAACAGTGGTACAAAATGTGATTATTTCCTTTTGATACAGCTGTTTTCCAAAATTTCCATAAAGTACAGACACTGATTTAAATATTAGGGTAAAATACTTGATTTTTAAAGAAACACGTATCAGGATGCCAAAAGGAAAACTCACAGAAGTAGATACATGCTGGTATCAAAGTAAAAGAATCCTTCTGCCTTAGCTTAAAGGGTGTAATTAAATATTTACTGTTTTTTAATATTTAGAAAATATGAGGATATTGAGGAAAATCCCCTTGGTATACTGAAATGGCTGCTTGCATACAAGAATCCAGCTAAGAAATAGAACACTGCTAACTTTGAAGCTCTTGGAAGCTTTGCCTCAGTCCTTTTCCCCACTCACCAGAACTGTATTTGTCCTTGGCTTTTCATTGGTTTTATCACCTAAACACAGTTTATGGCCTAGCTTTGCATCTTCTGAATTTTATACAAATGGAATCAAAATGTATGTTTTATTCTACAAGTTGCTTTTTTCGCCTCATATTATGTTTGTGAGTTTTATGGATAATCCTATTTCATATTTTTATTCCAATGAACATCTCTACTATAACATCTTTATTTAACATCTATGGTCTCCATTTCTTTTAGACAGTATTCATTAGTCCCTCTAAAACTGATGAGATATTAGCATATTTTCATTTCCTCCCCAGTGACTCCAGCCTGGGGTAAGAAAACAAACTTTATTGTTATCTTTTTCTTCCTTTGATTTATCAAGATATTCTGCTTTCTGAATTCTCCAACTTCATTTTTAGTCCTTTAAAAGTACAAAAATGTACACTATTTTTACCAGAAAGTTTTGAAATTTTTGATGTCAATAATTTTAATACTCCCCCAATATCTTTGTGAATATATGCATTAATGTACTAATTTATTATGGACAAATAATTACATTACACATAAAAATAGAACTTTTGAAAAGAGGATGTTTTCTTATTTTTCCTCACAGAACTATCACTCATCCACCCGTTCACTCCCTCCCCTGAGCATAGACACCCTCTCAATTCATGAGTGGTGCTTCATCTTTTCAGGATTATGTATCCCTTTGAGTCAAGTTAACATCAGGAACTCAAAGAAAAAGGCACACATTTTCTCATGATTTCAGGCAACTCACAGTTCAGGAATTCTGTAGGAACTCAAGATGAAGACCCTGCTTTAGACATTCAAAATTATTGGGATTATAGACATTGCCAACTTCAGAATCTCTTTGTCCTTAAGAGAGAAGTGAAACAGGGTGGAGCCAGTTGATAAGACAGAAACATCATAGTGGAATTAACTGTGCTCGATTAAATATGTGATAACTCCTTTAGATAGTCTCTCCGACTATACCACAGTTCAGCGAAGGAGAGATCTGCATTCTCTCTCATCTCCTCCCTTTTCCTGCCTCCCTCTCCTCTTTTGCTGTCCTGTTCTATGTCTCTCTCATCACCCTGCTCCCTTTCTCTTCAATTTCTCAACACCCACCAGCAAAACAAAAACAACACTCAACACTCAGGGTTAGATTTTCTTGAGCAAACGGGCTCCACCTACTGGTTTCTTCAGGAATTTCATGAGCGTGAAAGTCGCTCAGTCATGTCCGATTCTTGGCGACCCCCTCAGACTATACAGTCCATGGAATTCTCCAGGCCAGAATACTAGAGTGGGAAGCCTTTTCCCTTCTCCAGGGGATCTTCCCAACCCAAGGATTGAGCCCAGGTCTCCTGCATTGCAGGCGGAGTCTTTACCAAGTGAGCTATCAGGGACACCCTAAGGAATTTCATATTTAAACACAAACTTGAGAAACTGGGCTTCTCTGGTGGTTCAGATGGTAAAGAACCCACCTGCAATGAAGGAGACCTAAGTTCGATCTCTGAGTCAGAAAGACCCCCTGGAGAAAGGAATGACTACCCACTCCAGTACTCTTGCCTGGAGAATTCCATGGACAGGAGCCTGGTGGGCTACAGTCCATGGGGTCACAAAGAGTTGGACTCGACTGTGCAACTAACATACACTGAGAAACTAAAGAACTATCCAATATATGTCAATGAAAATAATTTTATTACCTAACACATTTTAGTACCTGAGAAAACCTTGGTAATTTATACAGTAAGATCATTTCTAAAAATCTGAACTTAATTCCTAAGTTATCAAACATGTTTCTTGTAGCATGTATTATTTTAATATATTCTATGTAGAAACATAGTAACATTTTAACCCTTAATTACAATCACGCCCAACTTGTCCTTTTTGATTCCCTTCCTCCCTATTCCACTTGTTCAGGGAGCTACTCTCAGGACCCTTTCTTGACACCTTTCTCCCTGCTCATTTCTCTGCCCCCAGTTCAGTCACTGACTCTTTCTTATTACACTACACTTGCTTCTCCAGATGGCTCACCTGTTTTTTCAATTAAGACCTTCACACAAATAATTGGTAAATATATATTTCTAGACTTAACTTCTCTCTCTTGAGCTTTAGACTCACATCTGCAAATACAGGTGTAGGTGCCTCGCAGGCATGTCAAGCTCATCCAATTCACTCTGCTCATTTTTTAAATGACATCCAACCTGTTCTCTGGAGAAGGGAATGACTACCCACTCCAGTATTCTTGTTTGGAGAATTCCATGGACAGAGGAGCCTGGTGGGCTACAGTCCATCAGGTTGTAAAGAGTCGGGCATGACTGAATGACTTAGCACACTTCTTCTAGTTATCCACTGCTGTTTAACAAGCCACCTCAAATGTAGTGACACAAAGCAACAACCATGCTCTTCTGCTCACAGATTCTGAGAATCAGGAGTCCGAGGGAGCACAGAAAACATAGCTAGATGGAGCTGAGCAGACCACCTTTTGCTATTACAAGAAAGATACCATATCTTCCTCACTTCATCAAATGAGAGAGAGGTGAAGATGAAAAGGAAGTGTGTGTTGTTTCCTTGAGATATAGTCACAGTATTTTAAAGCCATCCTCTTGTTTAATAGCATAAATCAAGTACACATTAAAGAATTAAAAGTTACTCAGCATGTTAGTGAGTTAATTTGTATTCACACTATGGATAACCTACATTTCTGTGAACAAAGAATTGTTTTGGCCATAAAGCTATCAGCCCCTGCAGCCGCCCCCAACTGTGCACCCTGAAGGGAATTCAGGATGAAGAAAAAAAAAAATACTGGCCTTAGTTAAGATGTATGTCAAAGGAATAATTTCAGTGAGCCCAGACTATCGCATCTCCTCATATATCGAAAAGCACTAAAATCACTACCTTAAGATATCTGGGATTTTCTTGTGATGACAGTAATCTATGGATGTTTGACTACTTTTTTTCCCAGCAAAAACTCCCTTATATCCTGGCTGCTCCCTTTCCTCTTTGGAACTATTTCTCAGAACTATCTGAGAGGTTGCCATCCTGGGCTATAGTGTTCAGTAAGGTCACCAAATAAAACATGACTCTCAACTTTTAGTTGTGTACTTTTCCCAGTTGACAATATTATTTTAAACATTGAGAATATCTACCAAATTATTTTTCATAAACTACCACTTGAACTAAAAGAAATCGATAAATTGGGTCAAAATTTTGCATATTACACTCATGGTTAGAAAGATGTCAAGCAGCAGGCATGGAGTATTCTAAAAGCCTCAGGCTGCCTCATCAAATCAAAAAACAGAAGCACGTTTTACTTTAAAAATGCATTATTCACTTGCTGTTAAATAACAGAGACTTCAACTAGCACAACTTAATTGTGAACTTTAGTTTGGAACCTCCCTAACCATCTCATAAGAAAATACATTCATGACAGAGTCGACGCAACAACTCTTACATGACCACAAAGTCAACTTGCATTCCTAAGTGACTGAATTTGTGTCAACTGATTGAAACCATGGTGGATTCGAGTATGTCAAGTGTTACATTCAAACATGTTTTGAAATGTGAACAGGAATTAGAAAGTGAAGGATACTTTAAAATACTAATGAGTTTAACTTCTAGAATCAAAATCAAGTGCACTGATTGGAAGATGGGAACAGTTTAATCACCTTGCTCTGCCCGTGGATGCTGGGCTGTGTGCAGAGTAAAACCACCTACAGAAACAGGTCTGAGAGGTTTACATTGTGCGACCCGTGCCAGTTTCAGGTCGTAACACAAAGATAATCAGTCAAGCCATATTGTAAATGTCTAAGCTTCACTAACTTGAATATGCTAATTTATTATGAAAGTAGAATTTATATGCTTCTTTGGAAAGAAGAAACTTTCTATAAACGTGGGATTTCGAATACATAGTTAATATTTGACAGGAACAATATAAGCACCCTTGAAAACAATTTCTAAATGGGTTCTGAAAAGATGTATACTGGGGACTTCTGTCTTCACAGACCAAGAATGAGACAGTTATAAAGAAAGCCAAACATGAAGCTTGATACTGAGAGTCAATTCCTAGGCAGGTTAAGAAGTCCAGGGCCTCAAGGAGGAGAGAGGGGTCTGAGGCTCTCAAGGAGAAAAGGACGGACATTTTTTTTTTTTCTACATTGCTTTGTCTTAGTTAATATAACAATGTATCTTGTTCAAGGATGTTTCTCTGTAACAAGAACCTTCTGACTAATCTTGTTCTTAAAACTTGTATACTGTGGGAGCTGGCCTGGTGAGACCTTTCTGTTGTTAGCTCTAAGCTTGTTAATCTAAGATGTCTGTTGTAGGAGTGGGTCTGATAAAAGTATATAAGGCCTTGCTACAACTAGAGAGTGGGGCAGTCTCTGTTCCCCTTCTGATGTCTATGTCAGAAGCTCTCTCTGCCCTTCTTTACACTTTAATAAAACTGCTACACAAAAGCTCTTGAGTGATCAAGCCTGGTCCCTGGTCCCAAAGCTAAAACTTCAGAGATCATGAATCCGACCTCATTCACCATAAGCTATCAATGCCACAGTATAATAGAAAACAATGCTGAAAGGAAAAGGTTACCACGTCTTTCCAAAGGTAGATGTTATAAAATGAGGATGCTCTGCTGTGTGACCCCATGGAGAGACTCATCTTAAATATTTTGAAATAAGTCTAGTGTATACTCAGTGACTATATGAATATACACAGTGATGAGTAAACTGCGCTGAAGGAGACAGACTCCAAGCAGAGAGAGCAGCAGCCGGAGCACAGGTCGGATGGTAGAAACTTACAAAATGCTCAGAAAACAACGGGTGCTGACCTGAGTCTGAGGATGCCATACAAAGGAGGATGGAAACAGAAGTTAAGGCTGAGAGATCTGGGGAAAGATGCTGGATAGCTTTCAGTATCAGACTGTTAGAAACTTCTCTGTAGAAGGGAGGCTGCTCAGTATATTTGAGGGCATGATTATGGGGTTCAGTGAATTATTATAGGGAGAGGATGGAGGTCGGAGTGACTAAGGGCAGGTGGTGGATTGCAAACATTCAGGTGAGAGGGAACGTGGAACCAAAGCAGTGATAGCAGTGGACAGAGGTGGGGAAAAGAAACATTTCAAAGGGGGACACAACAGGATTTGACTAGGGCAATGAGGGAGGGGTGCCAAATCTACTCTGTGGTTTTGAGAGTGAAAGGCTCTGTGGCAGCCTTGAAGATGATCACAGATCCGTGGCACGCCTCCCACTGAGAGCTGGGGTACAATTCCTGCCCCTGTGGATCAGGAGCCATTCTTAGTGACTCACTTGTAACTAAAAGAAGGTGAAGAAGCGACAGTGCACAGCCTCTGGGGCGAGATCAGAAGGCACTGCCTCTGCCTTGCTGGGTGGAATGTGTGCTCTGAGTCACCTGCAGACACGAGATTCACCATCGGAGCTGAGCCTAACCTCTGAGTCAGCCTCTCCAGGCACAGGCGTGAGTAAAACAAACCCGAACACGATTCCAGCCTTGATGAACTGTAACAGCAAATGACTCGTGGAAGGATAAAGCATAAAAAAAAAAAAAAAAAAAAGATTATTTGGTCTTCTAATCTGATACTCTTTAGCATGCAGAAGTTTTTATCTCATTAATTACTCAGTTGAACAGGTGGGTAAGCAGAATACAGTCATAAAGTAGAGGTTAGAAATTTGCTCCAAAGCATCTATATCTCTCCCCCAACTTTCCACTCTTTGTGACCATCAATATAACGTGTAAGACAGCAGCAGTTAGGTGTCCAAGGCATTTAGAGGTGTACCCTGGGCCTCCAACAGGCTCTATCAACACACATTTGAAACAAAAATTCACTTTGAATAACAGCAGAATGATTTTCCAATAGTTATGCAATTCTGCTATTTTTTCCCCTATAGTCTCATCTGTAAGAAAAAGACAAGATTACTGAAGAGTATAAAAAAACTGACATGTACCGAAAATTTATGAAATTTATCTTAGTCCAATGCCCAGACCCCAATAACCCCAAACACAAGGTTGGCAGATCTATATGATAGGGACTTTTTATTGTAAAAGGCAAACTGAAGTATACTGAACATTTTGCTCCTATATGCCTAATAATATATTTTTTTATTTGTCCGACTTTGTTGAATTATAAGTCATAAACAAAATAAAATTCCATGATTTTAAGTGTCCAGCTCAATGAGCTCTGATAAATGTATAGTCTGGTGTCAGTGCCCCAATCAATACACCAATATACAGAATATCTGCATCACTTCAAAACATTCTTTTGCTCCCTTTCACAGTGGATTCCCCTACCCAGGCCCTGGCAATCACTGATACGCTTTCTCTTGTTAAGAGTTTTGACTTTTCTAGGTTTCCATATAATGAGGTCATACAGTGAGCGTGTTCTTTTCGGTCTGGTTTCTTTTACTTAGCATAACCATTTTGTGATATTCACCCATGTTGCTGCATTTATCAGTAGACGTTTCCTGTCATTGTTGAGTAGTATTTTAACATAAGGATATCTTATAACCTGGTTATCCATTTACCTGCTGATGGGCATTTGTGTTATTTCCAAATGGCTATTGAGAATATACCTACTATGAAAACTCAAGTATAAAACCTACATTTTTCTTGGCTAAAATACTCAGGAATGAGGAATTATGGTTTTAGTACTAAGAAATATTCATCTTTCCTAAATCAACTATCCTAGAAAAAAATGAAAAATACAAACCTTCCTTAGTTATACTTCATAACAAAACTTATCAGCACACTTGCAGGAAGAGAACTGGAGAAGTCACACATCTTCAAGCTCTGAAGAGTCACACACAACCGTACATTCAACATATTCCAAAATAATGGTTAATAACGTGTAGGAAGATACCATTCCTTATAAACTACAATATATTCTGAATAAAATACATTCATTTTATTTCTTGAACAAAGAAGTCTCAGAAACTCTGTTGTGATTTTCTCTTAGGAGCAAAGGTAAGACTTGCAGAATCTCTACTTTTAAAAGAGGGGCATTTCAATTAGTGCACCTTCTAAGAAATATGTTTATAAAATGCCTTCACGCTTCTTACATTAGTTAAGTCTGCTCTAATTACAGAAGGAAAATGTTTCTCACTTCCTAAATGAGAAACATTCCCTAAATTTACAACATCCCCCGATTGTTCTTAGTCTAAACCTCTGTATAGAAGTGTCTGGAATAGAAGTGTGCAAATATCGGAATTCAAGGATGTAAGTTTTCACGCTGAAAAGTGCATAGACTTTCAACATCAACAAAAATCAAAATGCCACTTAGATATTTCTTGTTTAAATAACAGTGATGTCACTTTACAGTTAACTGTAGGTAATCACTGAATTGTAACCCATGCAGAGATTAAGAAAATTTCCAGTGTTTCTAAACATCTATCATTATAAAAATGAATCTTTTACCAAATTATGGTCTCCAAAGATATAAAGATTCTGATCTAAGAAACTTCAGCAATGACAAAGTAAAATTTTTACCTTCATTTCCAGCAGCTTTCTAAACTTACCATTCTAAATCTTATTGAATCAATGAAAATAAAATTTACCCCCAAACAGATTTTTGTGGCAGAAACTAAATCTTAATACATGAAGCAAAAGTAACATGAGAAATTTCCTGAAACAAATTATAATAGTTAGATCCTCTTAACCAATTCTTGGAAATACAATGTCGTTGTTTGTAAACTTGTCATATAAAATGATTCTAAAGTACAAATGAGCTTTTACATCAACCAGCTGACAAGCTGCCACCTCACCACCCATCACCAACAGCATTTGGTGGAAGCTTCCGGTGCTTAAAACACATTTCACCACCTGTCAAGGAGGCAGACTCCAGGGTAGAGAAAGAAGACTGGAGCTCTAAGACACAGGTAACTAAGTGCCACACCACGGGCGTGGTGTCGGCCAGTGGATCAGGAGGTGCACTGATGTCCCCCGGGCCCCGGGAAGGCTGCTCTGTCTGCATCAAGGCACCCAGTCCCTCGGGTGGCGCAAAACTTCCAGAATTTCAGCTTCTTTGGAGTTCTCTGAGGGTGAATGCATGTACTCCCATCTGTGGAGGTTCAAAACAGAAGCAAAAACATGTAATAACAATAAAAAATAAATAAACAACATACACACCTCTTTATCTAAACTAAATAAAATTCTAAGGGTAATAAAAAGTCCTATAACTCTTTGTCTCCACTAAGCTTTCAAAAAATATTTGCTGCTAAAGGAATAAAGTTTCTTAATATAATTCCTGGAGCAAAGTCTAGCTAATATTAATATTCCAGAGCCAAAACACACTTTTACTACAATCTAGGGTTTCGTAAAGTATAGAACCTCAGATGATCCATGGGCAAACTTTTTTTTTTAGCTTAGTACTTTTTCTTTTATTTTAATGTGTTCATTTCTATTTATGACAAAACTGTTGCTTTGTCTTTAATTTTCTCTCTGAAAATATGAATATAAAATTTAAGTAAATAATATGTCAGATTATACACAAATATATAAACAATGGTGAAAATGGCTAAACTGTAGTATGAACTCTGGTAAATGGAGAAGGCAATGGCACCCCACTCCAGTACTTTTGCCTGGAGAATCCCATTGATGGAGGAGCCTGGTAGGCTGCAGTCCATAGGGTTGCTAAGAGTCGGACACGACTGAGCGACTTCACTTTCACTTTTCACTTTCATGCACTGGAGAAGGAAATGGCAACCCACTCCAGTGTTCTTGCCTGGAGAATCCTGGGGACGGGGGAGCCTGGTGGGCTGCCGTCTATGGGGTCACACAGAGTCGGACACGACTGAAGCGACGCAGCAGCAGCAGCAAACACTGGTTTAGACCGGGGGCTGGCAAACTTTGGGCTTCACTGATGGCAGTAGACACAGGTTCAACCCCTGGATCAGGAAGATCCCCTGAAGAAGGGAATGGCAACCTACTCCAGTATTCTTGCCTGGGAAATCCCACGGACAGAGGAGCCTGGCAGGCTACAGTCTATGGGGTCGCAAAGAGTCGGACACGACTTAGCAACTAAATCACCTAGCTAACTTTCCCTGTAAAGGGTTGAATAATAAATATCTTGGGCTCTTGGGGTCACATACATTTTGTAGGCTGTAGCCTATTCCTTTTTTGCCTGTGATTTTCTTATAAAGACAGCAAAGTCAAAACCAATGAAATCTTTAGGAAAGCTATTTGTAGTTATCAATCTTCATGCTGTGTAGGGGTCAGAGGACTTGGGCGGGGGGTTGAGGAATAACTATCTTTCTCATGAGTTATTCTTACCGGGCAGTGAGAGGTAAAGACATCAAGATGCTTTCGATCCTGGATCCCGGAGTGAAGAGGCCAAACTTTGTACCCCGATCATACAGCAGGTTAAATTCTACATACCTGAGATGAAGACATCAAATACGATTAAGAGCTTGTGAGTACAGTCTTACAATTAGTCCATAATAAATACTTCATGGGGGGAGATGGTGGGGGGGGTGGGGGTTGGTGGGCATCTTCCCACCACCCTCACCCCATCAGCTGTAACTGGCACAGGAAACACCAGTCTCATCAGCTGACTTTTCTCCATCCGGACAGGCATAAAGAAAAGGGTATTCTATCCAGCAAACAAGAGGATATAGATTCAGCCCCAGCACAGAGCAGTTACAAAACAATAAGGTTATGTTTTCCAATAAATAAACAGGATGAACACAAAGCTTAGAACTTGAAGGCACAAAAACAATTAAGATAAGCAAATGGCACCCTTTATCAGGATAGAGCAGCTCTCTCTGGGGCTCCCATTGAGTCTGAGATGTTTGAGTTGAAGACTTCATTTCACTGCTAATAACTCACATGAACTAAGACAGTGTAAAGTTCTTGTAACTGAAAAGCCAAGAACAGTTAACAGAACTCTATCTATAGTTACTAACATATCCCAGGTATTTTCTTTCCTTAAAGTAGTTAAGCAGTCATACAATTCTGTCTTGCTGCAGACTGATGACAAAAGTCATAATGAAAGGTAGTAGTGATTTGAGTTGCAATGCTTAGCTTTATTTTCTTAGAAAAATATCCTTAACATCAACTAAAACCTGGTTCAGGATATAAGTCTGCCATTAACAGACACAGAGTCATATCTAAACTCCGTCTAGCTTAAAAATCTGTGATTTCCTTTAACATCAAAAGATTCTTTACAAAAGGGTCTTTTCTCTCCAACTTCTTGGAGATACTTCAAAAAGATCATTTCTACTAGCCAAAAAATGACTCATAAAGCTGAAAATTTCAATAAACAGTTCCCCCTTCAAATCATTTCTCAACTCCTTCAAAAACTAGTCTCTTGGTCCAAACTTCCCTCAGATATTATCATTAATGCACTGATTACTGTAATTTAATCACTACAACAACAACAAAAAACATTCTCTAGATTCCAACAGTGCTTCAATTTTTAGAAAGCACACTTCACTGTGGAAACTTGCCAATGGCTCTGAGAAAATTTAAATAAGTTACATTCATGGACCCCTTTCTACTTCTCATCATTTATCACCGATTAAGTTTTGTGCACTAATAACTAATACCTTCTTTAGTCTGTTTCAAAAGATAACTTAAGTCAATCTTCTTAACTTCTTCCTAAGACCACAGGAAAAAAACATCAGTCTCTCAACTTCCTTTCGCACCCCTGATGTTATCTTTCTGAAACGTGATATTTAAGGGATGGCTGTGATTCTCTATTTGTACTGACGTCTTGTTCAGACACCCCTGTAAGGAGCTCCCAAATGAGCCTCTTGTGCTCATGAGCGAATCCTTGTGCTGCTTTCCTGTTTAAGTGAACAATGTTCCTTCTTGTGTAGCCTGACTTTCACCAGGTTTTGCTTAGATCTGATCTTTCCGATCCTTTCCATACATTTATGCTCTCCGAGATATCTGCAAACTATGAACCTCAGCCATTCCCTTTAATATAACTGTTATCTACCTTGATATCTATCTATCCTGTTTCCCTGTCCCAAAATACAACAAAATAAGTTACAGATGTTTAGTTTCTCTGAAAAAGAAACTAGAAAAGCACCTCCTAAGACTGGAGGTTCAAGGTCTGGGGAGCGAACAGAAGTAACTGAGGACAGAAACGTGTGTTCAATCATGTCTGACTCTTTGCGACCCTGTGGACTGCAGCCTGCCAGACTTCTCTGTCCATGGGATTTCCCAAACAAGAATAATGGAGTGGGTTTCCGTCTCCTCCTCCAAGGGATCTTCCCGACCTAGGGATCCAACCCGCGTCTCCTGCATTGGCAGGCAGGTTCATTACCAGTGTACCACCACAAGACTAAATGAGACTCCCAAAGAAGAGGCTGTCAAGTCAAAAGATAAGCAGCCTGACCACCACAGGGGAAAGTTTTATTTGGGGCGACAGAAAGTGGGGGAAAGTAATACAGATAATGGGTTATGAACGCCATGTAAGAAAGTGACGTCAGGGCTCATAACCACAAAAAAGAGCTAGGGTTATCTTAAGTCCCAGAGTTGACTGCCATTTTAAGGCCCAGAGATAAGGACAGTAGAAGGGGCCTCTTTCAAAGTACCATCACCTACCACACCACAGAAAATTAACCTAACACCCCACACTTCTGCCAAATTCAAAAAACACGACATGCAATGATACACACAAATGGAACTCTCAAAATGTGCTGTCAATTAATAACAATAATAAAACAAACAGAATAAGACATTATTCCTATGTCCAAAAAGTTTTAAAGGCTTCACCTCCTGAGTAGTCACAAACCCTGCTGGCTTTGCATAAGAAATCTCACGGAAAACGAGAACATGGCGCTTTCCACAGAGTTTGGTTTATTTATGTATTAATTGTTTCTCTTTTTTTGTTCTCTTGTTTTACTTTTGTTTTACTTTTTTCCAGAGTTTTAATCTACCCTCTTAGGATGGTCTTCCCCACTAAACTATGAACATCTCTGCCCAGCATGGGCCCTAGCCATAGGGGCATAGGATAAATGTCAAGAGGAAGGGAAGGAGGAGTAAGGGTGTATTTGGGAAATCATAGGACCAAAAAACACACCTGTCCTTAAAAAAATGCCCCTGTTTAATAAATGTCTGACAAGAACACAATCAATTCTCATTTTCCCAAGTTTTATACACAGGGAGTAGGCAGGCACAGGCAGTTCTAAGAAAGTGTAAATAACAAACATTTATCTTTAGACTTGGAACAGTATCTAACTGAACGTTTTCAGGGCATTAGCCTTATCTCCTTCAGTTCCCAAACCTTCATATGCCCAAGACAGAATTAATATAAATGAGAAAATCCATTTTTGTAGGCATGGACCAGTAGAACACATGCGATTTAAGATGGTAATGAGAAACCACTGTGAGCTGGAAGAGTGGCTCATCTGCAGCAGATTCACAATCACACCCCAGCTGAAGATGCACCCCTGCGGGTCATCCAACTGAGCTCACCAACTCAGCGCACAGAGCAGGGTGGCCAAAATGAGCATCGTGGCTGGCAACACTAACTGCTTAACCATTCACATGGAAGAAGGTCTGCAAGTTTTGAAGGCACAATGACCTGGTTCCACATCTGGCATCTTTGATTTACCAGCGGTGTAAACTTGGGCAAGGGACTTACTTCGCTGAGACTAAGTTTTATCATCTGTAAAATGATGATAGTTATACCAATTCCACAGGTTTGTGATGAAAAATTAGATGCAAACTGCCTAACGTACTGGCCAGCACATATGAACAGTTCCATAACAAACGAATATCATTACAGTTCCCTAACTAACAATTTCTAAAACAATCATTTTCATTATAATGACTTCCATGAAAACCTGAAGTTAAACAAAAAAAGGTACGATTCAGAATTTACAAAGCAGCGAAAACATTAAATGATTCTCCTACCTTGGCAGAAGGTTGGAAGGTATTGCTCGAAGAAAAACTAAATGAAATCAGCTGAATTAAATTCAACAAGTACTTACTATAAGCCTAATATGAGTCTCTAATGTACAGACAGATTAAACAAACTTTGCTCTTTTTATAATACTATTTCACAGTGTTTTTTTTTAATTCACTTGTTATTTATCTAGTTATGAAAAGAAATCAGGGTGAGCATTAACACAGCTCTGACAAAGCACTGGCCAAGATGACCATCACCCACGGTTATTACAGTTGCTCCACTCCACCCTCCCACTCCCACCTCTCATGACACGAGAAGGGTCATGCTCCTGTCGCTCACTCACCGTCCTCTTCGGAGCTGCTGCCACAACTTCTCCTGGGGAGTGAAGGAGTCATCACAGTGCTTCTTCACAAGGGGGACGTAAGAAGGAATGATCGCCTGGGTGCAGCTCTGCACAAAGCGAAACACCTCCTCCTTGGATGGAGAGTCGAGGTCATCAAAAAAGATACCCCCGATACCCCTCCGCTCCCCACGATGGGCTATGAAAAAGTAATCGTCACACCTGGAAAACACAGCAGGACCACAGAAGGAAAAAGAGATGTACGTGAAATCAGTGTGAGCATTTCAGCTTACAGCACCATCCCTGACTAATGCCAGCACAGTGCCCTTTCTTTTTGTGCACATCTAAAATGAAACTAGAGTTTTAGACAGATTTCCTGCAGTTATTACCGATGTACAAAACACTTACACTTTTACCTACAAATCGGGTAGGCAAGTGAATACAAGTCTATCTAACGTGGCGTTGTAAGACCTTTACTGAAAAGAAAAACAGAGTCCACTCTTACTAGTCGTATTTCTTAAAACAAATGATGCTGCTGCCCTCGGAAGCATTGCTGCTTTTGCAGGAGGCAGGAACCCTCCACCAACAATGCCACCAAGTCCATGACCAGGGGCTAACCCCTGAGCTCTCTGAATCAGTTCTTATTCACCAGAGGAAGGCACAGTAAATTACCTCTAAGGTCTCTCTCAGCAATAAAACGTGATGACTCTACAGTATGCGGGACTCAGGGGAGGGTTGCTGGAAGGAAACGTTCAGAGAGTAAGAGTCCTCAGAATGTTAAAGGCTGCCCTTGTGAGCCAGCGCAGGAGACTATCAATTTGGTCTACAGTCTCCCCATCTGGGCCCACTAGAGCAGATTTCCTAAGTCACATCCTAACTGCTAAATCTGTGGTACAGCTGACTTTGTGGAAATAGTTGACTTCTTTCCATTATCTTAATATAATAAGGGTTTGTAACCAGGAAAAAGTGTACAAACAAAAACTAAAAACTACTGAAAAGGTTATCGTGAAAATAGCCTTAATAGTTTAAAATTTAAAAAAAGGTGGGGGGCAGGGGCAGAAGATACAAATCCCTAGAACTGATGCACTGGTATAATTCATCTTGACTGCAACTTCTTGACTTTTTTTCACACATATATTTTATTAACAGAGTTAAAGAACAGCCGGAGCAAGGCTGTAAAGCCAGCTTTAATGAAATCATATTAATTCCACATCTCTCTTCATGGGATTATGAAATTAAGAGATTTAACTAAATACACTAAAAACTTTTTAACTAGCCTGTATCTGAGATATTTTCTTAATACGACTCAGATAAAGTTCTTCAGTAACAGGGATAAAAGGAAACCAAAAAAAAAAAAAAAAGAGAGAGAATATCCCATCCTCCTGCTGGAAGGAAGCTAATATGTAACAAAAAAACAATTCTTACACCTCTGTTCCACAGCTATGCAGTGTTCAGTGGTAATGTCAAATCAAAAAGAGGTTATGTAAATGTCTTATCTTTTCTGAGGATTTTAAAACTGAACTCCATATTCTTACATAAAGAACAGCAAGATTCTACAAATGTTAGCACTAAAAACAAAGCAAAAACAACCCACCCAAAACCCTTTCTGTTCCTCCTTTTTCTAGAATGGCATTTAGCTCCAAGCAGTGATGAGTACTTTATTCTTATTCCAGATAACTTATGCAGCGATTCCATTTCATGTCTATCAAATCCCCTGGGTAACTCTTTTCTTTATCATTAGAGTTTCTTTCACAAAGTTTCCAACCCCAGTGTTCTCCTTGTCCCAAATCTCCGGTACATCTGCACCTCTCCTAACAGTTCTCCAAGTCTTCCCATGCTCTAACACATTTCTATGTCAACAACGAGATGATAACCCTCATGTGGGGTGAGAATTTAATACAGTAAGTCCCTTACATACGAACCTTCAAGTTGCAAATTTTCAAAGATTCTACAGTTGTGCATGCCCAATCTTCTAAGTTAGTTCCCGTGTCTGGTGTACACGCATGCATCCTCTGCAAGTACATGTGCTTCTGTGCACTTTACAGTCCAGTACCACACAGTGTACAGTATCCTTATTTCAAGCCCAGGATGCTCCGAAGCAAGCACAAAAACGGCAGTCGGTAGCTGTTCCTATGCTGTACTTCTCAAGTTACTGTACTGTTAGATTTAAAATGTTTTCTTTATTTCCTGTCTGTGTTTGTCTATTTCTATATTATTTGTGTGAAAAACATTATAAATCTATTCCAGTACAATACTATATGACTGATTGTATCACCTGGGTACCTAGGCTAACTTTGTTGGACTTATGAACGCACTCTTGGAATGGAACTTGTTTATTTGTAGGGGACTTACTGTATCCCAGCTTAGGATTAAAAAGTCTCCGATTCTCAGGCATAGATCACCTTCAAGTTTATATACTAATCATCTGGTTTAACATTAAAACCATGTAAAACTGGTATCTCACTTCTGCTGGGCAAAGAAAACAGTTCAACCTCCATAAGCTGCAAAAGGTATGTAGTGACACAGTAGTGCCTTCAGGAGCTACAGAAGGAATGGTAAACATGTAGGGATCACGAGAAGTTCAATAACTTTACCTACCACTTTTTAAATCTGGGATAGAGATCTGGACCATGCTGGTCACATGCCTCCTTGAGAGTCCTGTGAAAATGGACCGCATCCTCTTGGTTCAAGTATGTTGGGGTAAGGTCACATCCACCACCAAACCACCACAGGGTGTTACCTACCAAATCAAGACACGTGATTCAAGTGGATGCTGCTCTAAAGGAAAAGTTAGACACGTTGCTTTAAATGCCATCACCTGCAGAGGCAGGCACAGCAGCGGCATGCACTGCTCAGGAGCTTGGACAGGGTAACAGCCCAACTAATGGCACACATAGGCTGGAACTATATTTACATCATGAGGCATGATCAACTGTACGCCATCGTAAAGCCACTGATAATGCACTGGGGACTGGCAAAGCTACATATGTGGAAAATAATTTCCAAAAGCAAGTTCTCAGTGGCAACTTCACATTGCACGTGAGGTTTCCCTCTGTTTGTAATAAATTAGTATTTGCAAAGAACCCTATGTGCACTTTTAGTTCAGGTGCGTTACACCACTCTTTGCGTTGGAGGAAATATGGGGACATCAGAGTCCAGCCAACACCGCTTTCACTTTTCATGTCAAGTGTATATAACCTATTGCACCTGCCAAGGAGTAAGCCTTCACATGCCTCCTGAAACAATTAAGACTGTACTTAATTTTTCTTGACTTTAGGTGTTATGCCTAATAACCTGTTTTAAAATACTCATTTTGCACAATAATACTTTTCACAGCTTGAGACGCTTACCGTCAGCTTCTTCCACCTCGAAGTATCTGTAGTTGAAATGGATAGTAGGAGTATGAGGATTCTTGGGGTGAATGACAGAGCTCACGCCCATGGCAGAAAACGGCAATTTACCTGGAAAGGAATACACAGAACTGCACTTGAACACCTGGCTTGATACAAATTAACTCCAACATGGTTTCTGAATCAATTTTCAAAGGTTGCTTTTTTATTTGTCTCTTAAAACATAATTTTTAAAAAATAATTGTGAAGAATCCCCAGGTGGTACAGAGCTTAGGACTCCTCACTCTGACTGCCAAAAGCCTGCGGTTCAATCCCTGGTCAGGGAACTAAGATCCCACATACCTCAAGGTCAAAAAACGAACAAACAGACAACTGTTAACACTTTAGCACACGTGCCTATGTGCAAATGTGTGTGAGTGTATATATACCTACATATGTTTGTGTGTGTGCTTAGTTGCTCAGTCATGTCCGACTCTTTGCGACCCCATGGACTGTTGCCTGCAAGGTTCCTCTGTCAATGTAATTCCTCAAATAAGAATACTGGAGTGAGTTGTCATTAAAAAAAACTGTGAACAGGTTCATCTGGTATATGCAACTGAATGGAATTTTATAGAATCAATGTTACTTTTACAAATAAAACTTATGGGGAGAAAAGGTTTGCAGGAACTATTAAAGGCTGCCGAGATTGTCTGCATACTAAAGAGCAGAGACATTACTTTGCCAACAAAGGTTTGTCTCATCAAGGCTATGGTTTTTCCAGTAGTCATATATGAATGTGAGAGTTGGACTATAAAGAAAGCTGAGCACCAAAGAATTGATGTTTTTGAACTATGGTGTTGAAGAAGACTCTTGAGAGTCCCTTGGACTGCAAAGAGATCCAACCAGTCCATCCTAAAGGAGACCAGTCCTGAGTGTTCATTGGAAGGACTGATGTTGAAGATGAAACTCCAATACTTTGACAACCTAATGCAAAGAGCTGACTTATTTGAAAAGACCCTGATACTGGGAAAGATTGAAGGCAGGAGAAGGAGACGACAGAGGATGAGATGGTTAGATGGCACCACCGACTCAATGGAGATGAGTTTCAGTACTCTGGGAGTTGGTGATGGACAGGGAGGCCTGGTGTGCTGTGGTCCACAGGGTCACGAAGAGTTGGACACGACTCAGCGACTGAACTGAACTGAGATTGTCTGATTTACCATCTTTTGTCTTCAGTAGTTTTCCTCTGCTTCTCATTTGTTTTGCTGCTTCCTCAGAAAGATTTCCATGAACGACAGAAATGCTGACCCCAGCCTTTTCAAAAACATGCCCATCTTGAAGTACACAGCTGATGCCGCCACCTCCTGTGAACAGAAATGTAAAATGAGGAGAGAATGCAAGGGTATGTACAAAGCTGAAAACTACTGCTGCAAGAAGATGGTGGGATTAGGAGTTATTTTCCTTCTCTACTTTCCAAATCTTCCATAATATCAGTATATTTATAATTGTTAAGTACAATAAAATTAGATTAGCAGCTTAGCACTATGATATTTTCTATTGACTATAAGCAAATATTTTAACTCTTCACATCACCATTTCTTCTGTCACTGTTTGTTGTTGTTTAGTTGCTAAGTCCTGTCTGACTCTTTGCAACCCCATGGACTGTAGCCTGCCAGGCTTCTCTGTTCATGGGATTTTCCAGGCAAGAATACTGGAGTGGGTTGCCATTTCCTTTTCTAGGGGATTTTCCAAACCCAGGCTTGGAACCCATATCTCCTGCATTAACAGGTAGATTCTTTACTACTAAGCCACCTGGGAAGCCCCTACATCCTTACATCATCCTCTAAAATAAATTACTGAAATAGTTTCCCTTCAAATAAGACCATCCAGAACGGCATCTATTTGTTATGGTATGTGAGAAAACTAAGATTAAAAGCTAGAATGAATATATTTGAACTTGGCTGAGACAGTAAAAGCGTCTGCCTGCAATGCAGGAGACCCGGGTTCAATCCCTGGGTCGGGAAGATCCCCTGGAGAAGGAAATGGCAACCCATTCCAGTACTCTTGCCTGGAAAATTCCATGGACTGAAGAGCCTGGTAGGCTACAGTCCATGGGGTCGCAAAGAGTCAGACACAGCTGAGTGATTTCACTCTCACTTTCAAGAGTTCCATATTGTTTCAATTGGTTTTCTCTCAGTGTGCTGTTTGCCTTTTAATTTTGTTTACAGTAATTAAAAAACAGTAGATATTTGAATGCTTAAGGCATTCGGAGGCTTAAACTGAGTGATACATATTAACATTTGGGTATATGACCTTTAAGGCTTCTCAGGCAGTGCTAGTGGTGAAGAACCGCCTGCCAGTGCAGCAAACGTAAGAGAAGCGGGTTCGATCCCTTTGTGGGGAAGATCCCCTGGAGAAGGAAATGGCAATCCACTCCAATATTCTTGCCTGGAGAACTCCTTGGACAGAGGAGTCTGGAGGGCTACAGTCCCTGGGGTTGCAAAGAGTTAATATGAGCTTTACTCCCAGTAGCTGGTATGTTTGTTTTTTTAAGACACTAGAATTAATTGTTTCCTGAAGCTTCATGTTTGGCTTGTTTTATTTCTAAGAATTTTTAGAGCTGGATGGGATCCAGCACAACCCTTGTATATTTCAAACGAGAAAATTGAGGCCCGGTGAGCAAAACACCGTCTCCAGAAACAAACAACTAGCAAATGACCCAAACAATTGGTCTCAGTGCCTTCTAAGCATCAAACAGTATCTGCAGCAGTTCATATATATTCATGTTGTGGTGTTGGAGAAGACTCTTGAGAGTCCCTTGGACTGCAAGGAGATCCAACCAGTCCATTCTGAAGGAGATCAACACTGGGATTTCTTTGGAAGGAATGATGCTGAAGCTGAAACTCCAGTACTTTGGCCACCTCATGCGAAGAGTTGACTCATTGGAAAAGACTCTGATGCTGGGAGGGATTGGGGGCAGGAGAAGGGGACGACAGAGGATGAGATGGCTGGATGGCATCACTGACTCGATGGACGCGAGTGTGAGTGAACTCCGGGAGTTGGTGATGGACAGGGAGGCCTGGCGTGATGCGATTCATGGGGTCGCAAAGAGCCGGACACGACTGAGCGACTGAACTGAACTGAACCCTCATACAAAATTTCATTTCATAGATGAGGAAACAGAGGCACAAAAAGTAACTCTGGAAGGTCACACAGCCAGTCCAGGTTGTCTCCTGAATCAACAGTCTTCACTTAAAAACATTACAAGATAGGGAATTCCCTGGCAGTCCAGTGGTTAGGACTCTGAACCATAACTGCTGAGGGCCAAGGTTCAGTCCCTGGTCAGGGAACTAAGGTCCCACAAGCCAGGAGGCAAGGCCAAGGGGAAAAAAAAAAAAAAAAGGCTTAAAAAAAAAGCTACAAGATGGAAAACACTAAGAAAACCAGACTTAGTTTCATTTAAAATAAATGTGTCAATATCACAATCCAAAACCAGCTGATAAGAAGTTGCTGTAGTATTTCCAGGTAAGAAGGATCAAAAATCCTTTAAGTTTATGACCAAGATATAGGGTTTCACCGTATAGGTAATAACATGAATATATGAGTTTATAAGAACTGGGTCTTAAGTATTTTGCCAATTGAGGTAAACACTCTTCCAGCAGGAAATATGATGGGTGCACTTCGCTGAACTGCTAGCCATGTCTTGCGAAACCTGGGCAAAAGACAGTGACACAACACCCTCAGCAGGAGGAGTCTAGCTGACAGTAAGCAAGAGACTTTCTCTTTCCATCTCCAGAGAAGGAGAATGGGTTAACGAACCCGGAGAAAGAGATGAAATGTAGAGACAAATCTATGCTCAATTACAACCTTGGGCATCCTTGCCTGTGGGTTAAAACTGACCTCAAGACTTCTTTGAAAAGTGCCATATCAAATTGCAAAGATTTTTGAAATGTCCACTACTAGAGTGACAGCAGGTTTGGAAGCCGAGGGCTGATGACCCTGTCAGTGTCAACCGTTTTAAAGGTGAACCTTTTAACCTGGCAGCCGCTGTGTAGGTACCCCTTCTCTACTCCCATTCCTTATTCCGAGTCATTTTCTCCCCGCAAACTAAAACCCGACCTCTCTTCCCCATCTCCACCTCCCGCTGGGGGCCGACCTCCTCACCTTCCTTTCTCTCCCACCGGTCCACAGAGAAGCGGGCGCCCCCGTCCACCTGTGCCAGCGCCTGGCACACCTGGGCCTGGGTCTCCAGTATCAGCAGCTCCATCTTGGTCTTCATGTCGTCCGGCCTCCTCCGCAGCTCGCGCAGGTCGGTCACCGGCGGGGCCATGAAGCAGCGGCAGCGGCGGGCCAGCTCATCGTCCTCCTCCTCGGGCCTGCCGGGCGATGCGCTCTGCGCCCCGGAGCTCTTTCGCACCATCTCCGCCCGCTCCACGTGCCCGAAGGCGGCGGCGGCTAGTCCCACCAGCCCCGCCAGCCCCGCGGCTAGCCGAGTCCTCAGCCGGGAGCCGCCTCCCACCGGGGGGCCGTACCCCAGCCCGCGGCTCTGCTCGCGGCAAGCGGTACCAGGGGGGCGGCACAGGCGTCCGGCTGCGCAGCGCGGGGCCCAAGCGCGCAGCTCCCCGTAGGCGCGCAGCTCCCCGCAAGCGCCCCGCACCGCGCGCCAGCAGGGACCCGCGCTCAGCCAGCGCAGATGCATGGCCATGCTCTCGCGCTGTCACCCCGAGCAGTGCCCGCCTCCCGCAGGCCGGCCCCTGAGTCCCCCCAGATCACCGGAGGCAAGTGGCGCCGGTACTGGGAACCTTTGCTGGAAAAGAGATACTACCGGGTCGATCCCCGGCGGCGGCGGCGGAGGCGGTGGCGGGCGGGAAGTGGGGGATGCCGGGATCTGTAGTCCCGGCTCCTATCGCCGCCTGCAGGGGCGCACCGGGGAGATAAAAGAATCCAGAGTCCCCAGAAGGGCGGATCCCATGGGAGGAGAACTGGGGTGCTGGGTAGGAGAGGGCAAGGAAAGCGAAAGCAAAGATAAAAAAGGCCTTTTTGTCACGTACAACCTCTGTCGGTTCAACCAATCACAAGGAGAAGGCAAAATAGGGCTGGCCGCGCCAAGGGCTAAACAGAGCAGAAATACGGCCAGAGACCCCTGCCCCGACTTTTATTTTTAAACCGAGTTGCAAATCCTGACTCTTGTGTTTCCCTTTGTCCCCAATTCTAGTCCTCTAAAGCTTCTAGAGCTTGGACGATTGTGGGGGGAGCCTGGGAAACTCCTTACCGATGAAATAATTTTTAAAGGGAGTAAGGAAAGCTATAATTGGGCCCATAGGAAAATTCTGGGAAAAGAATTTCTGGGATCAACTACACAGTACAGGCCTAGCATTAAAATCTTCCCAGGCTTTGCCTATACAGTGCCCACTCAATTATTTTAGAAATAAGAAAAGCAAAGTATTGTACTGTTGAGGGAGTTTGTAATTTCCTCCGGTTCTGTCTCCTCACAACAAAAATTTGAAGCAGCAGATAGACCAGCTTTACAGCCCTTGGGCAGATCCGTGTAACAGCCCTGGGTTGAACTAGTGTTACAGCTCTGTGCTGCAGCTGAGTTTTATTTAGAAAGTAAAGGGAAATACATCCTCAAGCCGAGAGGGCATGCCGACTCAGAAGACCAGAAGAGGAGAGAGGCCCAGCCCAATTTTGGCTCCTGTTTTTGTTTTTTTCTCCTCCCCCTGGGCCTGCGCTGTGTAAATTAGGCTAGCCAGGAGTGCTGTTCGTTTTCCCCGAGGTCCTCACTCTGGTCCTCCGACCTTCCTTTGTTTTATTTTCATGGGTTTTTCCCTTTCTTGTCTTTTAGCCACCACCATTCTGGACTCCTTTTTCCTTTTCTAACTACCTAATAGAACTCATTGGAAAAGACTCTGATGTTGGGAGGGATTGGGGGCAGGAGGAAAAGGGGACGACAGAGAATGAGCTGGCTGGATGGCATCACCGACTCCATGGACGTGAGTCTGAGTGAACTCCGGGAGTTGGTGATGGACAGGGAGGCCTGGCGTGCTGCCATTCATGGGGTCATAAAGAGTTGGACACGACTGAGCGACTGAACTAACTGAACTGAATAGAACTAAAGCAGCATAAAACTCATGACCTGGTGTGTTTGAGTGATCAAGGAATAGAGATTTAAAAATACTTATCCTACAGTTGTAGGGTGCTGCCAAATATTTTTCACGCTTCGAATAACTCCTGTTACCTAGGCAGGACATTCACCTACCCCCTCAACATACACACACACACACACACACACACACACACACACACACACACACTCACTTTAGAGAAATAAGGAAAGAAGCTAACAGAGATTTGATAGATTTTTGGTTCCTGTATCCATGCCACAGTTCCATTATGTCTGGACATGTAAGCGTCAGAAGGGACTTCCCTGGAAGTCCAGTGGTTAGAGGCCACCTTTTCACTGCTGTGGGCCCCAGTTGGATCTCGGGGGGGAAACTAAGGTCCTGCAGTCAGGCCATGAAGCCAAAAGAAAAATAAAAATAAAACTATAAGAAGGACTGTTATGGGCTAATTTGTCCCTTAAATCTCCAATTTTAATTTCTAGTAGTAGATAATTAAGCCATTGGGGGTGGTTTCTACGTTTTTTCTTTGTGGCTGCTGCTGCTGCTAAGTCACTTCAGTCGTGTCCGACTCTGTGCGACCCCATAGACAGCAGCCCACCAGGCTCCCCTGTCCCTGGGATTCTCCAGGCAAGAACACTGGAGTGGGTTGCCATTTCCTTCTCCGATGCATAAAAGTGAAAGTGAACTCACTCAGCAATGGAACTTCCATGGCTACACGTCAAACCAGTTGTTCGAGGCAGATATTTTATCATCCACAGATAACTACATCTAGTGGCTCTCACACAGAGAATATTCTTGGCTGGATGGGTATGCTTGACTTCCTAGCAGATTCAATGAGTGTTAAATGCCTGGTTTAAGAAGTGAATAAACTACATTAGAGAAAGTTTTAGCCATAGTATAACTTGCCAGGAGGCTGAGTTGGCAAAGGAAAAGAAAGGTAACTATCGCTGTATAATGTGACCCACTGCAGGGAACATGGGGGCTGAGTGAGCACCAGGAGGGGACCAAGCCCAACCTGGAAGCCTGGTAGGTCTTTTGGCAGAAGAGACACCAGAGCTGAAGAACCTTAAGGTGGTTTGGCCCTCAACAGAGACAGGGAGAGTCCGGGGCTGTGGGTGAAGATAAAGAAACGTTGTTGCCATGGTCGACTTAGTTGCTTAGTGTCCAACTCTTTGTGACCCCATGGACCGTAGCCCACCAGGCTCCTCTGTCCATGGGGTTTTCCCGGCAAGAATACTGGAGTGGGTTGCAATTTTCTTCTCCAGGGGACCTTCCCAACCCAGGGATGGAACCTGTGTCTCCTGCATTGGCAGGCAGATTCTTTACCACTGAGCCACCAGGGAAGCCCAAAAGAAACATTAGTTGGGTATTAACACTTCTTGCAGAGAAGGCAATGGCACCCCACTCCAGTACTCTTGCCTGGAAAATCCCATGGACGGAGGAGCCTGGTGGGCTGCAGTCCATGGGGTCACTAAGAGTCAGACATGACTGAGCGACTTCACTTTCACTTTTCACTTTCATGCATTGGAGAAGGAAATAGCAACCCACTCCAGTGTTCTTGGCTGGAGAATCCCAGGGACGGGAGAGCCTGGTGGACTGCTGTCTATGGGGTCGCACAGAGTCAGACACAACTGAAGCAACTTAGCAGCAGCAACCCTTCTTCAGAGGTCTAGACCATTGGAAAGAATACCTCAAGATGTAAGAGAGGAGATGAAGGGCAGATGGTGTCTGTATTCAGAGAAGAAAGATCCACTGGGCAGTCTGGGACCTCAACCCCATCAGGGATACTCTTGCTGCGTCCTGGATTCCAGGCCAGTGCACCAGCCCACAGTCACTAATCACTGCTAATCCCATTCCTGCCTCCCTTCTCTTTACCTGACCAACTCTTGTGTGCCCTTCAGAACTGGACTCTGGCCTCACCTCCCATGATGCCATCCCTGACACTCGCAGGTTGACTTGGATAGCATCTTCTCCTCCCCTCGGACCCTGTGCTCACCTCTACCTAATACTTGTCCTACAGACAACAATGTCTGTTTACCCTACCAGACTGTGAGCTTCATTAGAGCAGGGTCTTTGTATCCCCAGCACCTACCACAGTGCCCAGAATGTAGTTGGCCCTGAATGCTTATAGAATGAATGAACAGAGGGCACACTAGACAGGAGAAACAGCCAGGTGTTCCGAAGGAATCAAGAAGAGTGTTGTGAGACAGTGAAATGGGGCTAGGGGGGACAAAATGAATGAAGGGAGTTAAAAGATACAAACTTTCAGTTATAAAATAAGCCCTGGGGCTGTAAGCTACAAGCATGATGACTATAGTTAACAATACTATATTGTAATTTGAAAGTTGCTAAAGGAGTAGGCCTTAAAAGTTCTTACCACAAGAAAAAAATGTTAACTCTGTATGGTGATAGATGTTAACTAGCTTATTGCAACCATCATTCTGCAATAGATACATGCTTATAAAATCATTATGTTGTACAACTAAAATCAATTTAATATTATAGGTCAATTATACCTTAATTTAAAAAAAGCAAACAAACAGAAAAAGAACTGTCACTCAAGAAAGGGTTTATTTGCCTTTTCCAGATGCCTGTGATGGAATTGAAATTCATTAATAAAAAGGAAACTTTCTGGCCTATTAATGCCTTAATTCTGGGAATACCCATAAAGTTAGTAAAAGATAAGCAGGCACAGGCTATTTTGAACATTTGTTCAAGCAGATAGGCTGGTCTTGAGCCCAACTGTCTGCTAGTTTCCAGATTTCCACTCCTCCCCATCCTTAGCCTTTCTATGCCTGGGGCCTCTCTCATTTCTTCTTCTGGTTTCCAGTGCCTTCCCTACCCTCACCTTGTTATGCTATGCTTGAAAAAAAGACCTTAACAGCCTGATCAGTGCGAATTTAAACCACAATTCCTAGGGATTCAAATTGTCTCCAAGGAAGACACTAGTATGTAAGTTTTATTTGTCAGTGTAGAGTAAAAGACAAGCCCTAATCAAGCAGTTTCAAGCATCAGAAAGTTGACAGGGATAAAATCTTGCAAGTTTACAGTAAGTGGTTAAGACTTAAGGTGTAAGGTAGAGGTTCTCATCCTTTTCGAACCCTGGTGCCTGCACTGCTTTGCGTTCCATGTGACCCTACCAGCCAAAAGATTTTGTCTAGCCTTATTCCAGGTCACAAGGTATAGGTACATTATCAGTTTTCAAATCTACATGCTTCCCAGAATCCTTATGGACTTCCCCTCCTCTATGCCCTAAAGTTGTCAGCTAAAACGCATTTCACAACCTAAATGTTAACACTTATGTTTCATTTGATGATAATTTTTAGGAGGCAGCATCTCAAGTAATCCTGAGAGAACTGTTTTGAGAAGGTGAGGGGTGGAGGTGGGGAGTCAGGATATATAGAAAATTTGCAACAAAGGGCAGGTAGTCTGAAGTCAAAGGTTATTAACAATAAAGAAAACCAGATAGCTCAAGTTAAGGAATTTAGTGCTTTTTCTATGCATGAGAAGGTGGAAGAGCCTGGGCTCACTGAAATAATTCCTTTGATATGCACCTCACCTATTGGGGCCAATATCCTGTGTTTTCACAACCTGAGTTCCCTCAGGGCTCACTAGCTCACTGTCCAGTGGTGGCTGCAATCTCTGATGATTGTGATAGCCTTTGTTTACTGATACGGCAGGAAATATCCCGTTTATCAAAGCTCTGTTGAGTAACTGACTTCAGGCCTGCCAATAATATATGAGTCTCCCTTTTGTAGAGAGAATTAGAAGAGACCCTGACATCCCTCTGGTACCTTTCCTGCCTTCTAACAACACACACAGTCATAACTCCACTGCATTTACTAAATTGTATTATGTTCACCAATTCCCAAGTTTGGAGAGCCAAACTTAAGAAATGTATTATTCAAGTGACTCAGTTTAGTTACTTTCAACTAGCTACAGAGTCAGGCTAATTATTAGCAAAGTACTGTATTGCAAAACAGATAGATATGTTTGACTTGGCTTACTTAGGCCAATTTATTAGAAATTCTAATGGGGGTGATTGTTGGTTTATAGGGCTTCTCAGATGTTGCTACTGATAAAGAATCCACTCAACAGTGCAGGAGACATAAGAGATTCGAGTTTTATCCCCGGGTCAGGAAGATCCCCTGGAAGAGGGTGTGGCAACCCATTCCGGTATTCTTGCCTGGAGAATCCCATGGACAGGGGAGCCTGGCGGGCAACAATCCATGTGGTTTCACAGAATCAGACATGACTAAAGCAGGTTAGTATGCACAAACGTGGATTGATAGCAGTGAGTTTATCAAAGAAGTGGAATATTTTAAATTTTTACTCTATTTTTGACTGAGAATTTGCATTCTAAATGTTTAGGTCTTTAGAGGCAAATATTTACACGAATCATTCAAATGATTTTTAAAGCTAAATATAAGCTAAATATCCAATTCAGTGTTGCTGACTTGCTCTTTTTCTTTACTGAGGTAATTTCGAAATTAGCTTTTCATAGAGGTATAGATATTACCAAGTATTCTAGAAAATTTTTATAAAATAAAGAAAACCATGGTGCCAGCCCCTTAAGTCTTTCATTTTCTGTCTTTAGCTCCTCTGTAATTCTTCCCTATAGTAATATGTATGTGATATCTGGAGTTGCAGCAACTATTTTGTGACCGTAAGAAAGTCCCATTAGACGACATTCTTGAGCAGATGCACCAGCCCTGGGCTGTCTACCTTTGTAGTTGTTGTTATACAGGAAAAAATAAAGAAGGTACTAGTTGTCAGATTTTGTTTTACTTGCAGTTTAAGTCTTTCTAATACTCTAATTATTCCCCCTTTGCTCAGATACCCACCCTGGAAGCCATCAACAATAGCTAAGGGTAGAAGACAGGATCATGTTAAGACACAGGGGACCTCCCTCTGTAATTAGTGTTGGAGAGAATTGGTGGTGAGTGTGGGATGTTATTTCTAGAAAATGACAATTAAATAGAAAGGAAAATGATATTGTAAATGCCTACTTTAGAGAGAAGTTTTTGAAGATGATTCCAGCAATTGAGCCAGTGTGGATCTAAAATTAACAAAAATATGAAATTCAGAAAGAGAGGAGATAGGAGGTAATAACTTTGATCCAGACAGTCATTGAAAGCGTTATTTCCTCCAGCTTAGCTGACGCTCTCCGGATGGTCCTTTGTGTGAATGCAGGAGTTCCACTTCTTTCCGCCCACCCCTTCACTATGCTATGTTCCCAACATCCATTCTAGATGGCTTAAAAATATCATGGGTCAACTGAAAAGAGGAAGCAGGGGAGTCATTTTGGAAAATGTTAGGGGAAAAGTGTGATATATGCAAGTGTCCTTTCTGTTAGGCAGTCAAGGAACAATGGGCATTAGATTGCTACTGAGTAATCTTAATGAGCAGACAGAAATAAGAATAACAATAACATTGCTCCTGGGTACCTGCCTCCATGATGACTTCCTGACACTTGCAACTGGTGGTTTTTGCATAAGAGATGAAAGCTGCTCCTCCCATTCACATCACGGAGAATTCATCTCAGGTGGTGGATGGACTGGAATATTATCTTGGAAAAGGAGAGGGTAACAGGCAGGAAGGCTAGGGGCCCCAAACAGGAACTAGGCTGCAAGTGCCAGATGCTTTTTGTCTCTCTCTTAAGTGGCAGGAGGGAAAAAGCTACAAGTGTCAGATTTTTTTCCCTTCTCTATACAAAATTAAAAGGAGGTTTCTTTTAGAATTCTGTGTTGACATGATGATACCTGGTTCCATCTGAACTTAACTCTTCTCAAACCTTGAGCTAACCAATGTCTTTTTCTTATGGAAATATTCTTCTTGAGTTATGTTAATGAATTATGTATTTACCCTAGACTCTGTCTTGCTTCAAGTCAGTTCTGCCGAAGACTCAGAACCTATAATGGTTCAACAAACCAGTGTGTTTTACCCATGGAAATGTTCTCTTAAGCTATGTTAATGAGCCTATGTATTTGCTTGGAAACCTGTCTTTCTTCAAGATTCATGTCAATCGTTTTATGGCCCAGGATGACACCTTGTGCCAGTGTTATCTCAAAATGAATGTTGCGGGTGCGGGGCCTGGTGTCACTCTCTGAGTTCTGAGACATTTCTTTTCTCTAATTAGCAGCCTGCTGATAGGTATATAACTTCTTGCTGAAAACTAGGAATGGGGCATTCTTTCTGCCCCCTCTGATGTCTGTGTCAGAAGCTTTCTTTCTTTTACACTTTAATAAAACTTTATGACACAAAAACTCTGAGTGATCAAGCCTTGTCACTGGCCCTGGATTGAATTCCTCTCCTCTGGAGGCCAAGAATCCAGGCATCTTTCATGGCTCAGCAGCAATCTTTCAGAAAAATATACATGTAAAAGCCTTTTGACGTAAACCCATAAACCCAAACATTTTAGTAAGTTTAGGAGCCAAGAATCAGTTTCCTTTGTTCTCTGCATCTATCTAGAGTGAGCTTTTCTCCCCTATCTGTTTAGCTAGAACCAGGAGTTGCTTCTAGAAGTGATGGGGTTGAATGGATGTAGAGGGAGAGAGAAGCACATTTGAAACACTTCCCTCATTACAGACACATTGAGCTTAAGATCCTGGTGGTCTGTGTAAACTGAAATGCGGGTCTAGAGAGGCATAAGGACTGAAAGGGTAGATTTATGAGATACCCATAGCTGAAATGATGAAAAGTTCACAGAATAACTTTGAAACAAAGGGATGAAGGGCTCAAAGTTAGAAGACAGGGCACCAGACACATTTAGGGACAAAAGAAACAAGAAGTCTTATGTCCCAGAAGCATGAGATGAGGAGCCAAGGAGGAAAGTGTGGCCAGTGGATAGAAAGCTGAACTTTCTGATTGGAGAGCTTAGTGCTGAGTACTGGATACTAGAAATTATGAAATCACTGGATGCCTTTGTAACAAGAGCTTCAGAAAACCAGAGAGAGGGCAGGTAATTTAAAAGAATGTGTAGAACAATAATAGCTTGGGTAGGCACTTATAAGACTGATCTTTTGTCTGAGTTGGAAGACTTGAGCATGTTTTTTGTTTTTTGCTGAGAAGAGTGAGGCAACAGAGAGAACTAAAAATGCAAGAATAGGCGCCATTAGGAGACCCTGAGGCCGGACCCAAGGTCTAATCCCTTTGCTCCTTTTCCCAAATCGAACCATTCAACCTCCAGTAAGAGAGCACAAAGGTCAAGGGGAATAGGAATGAGGACTGAGGGAAAAGATTAAATACTTTTGGTCCTAATACATGTAGCTCCAAGGGATCAGGCTTTCTTGCTCCAAGTATTTGACCCCCCTCTCACCCTCATTCTAACTAGTTCTGAGGCAGCCTGTCCTAGTCTCCACTGTAATTCAAGAGGTTATGAGAACTTTATGGGATAACTATTCTCAGTGATACTGAGTCCTGGTCATTCATTCTTCTATAGACATTTATTTAGCACCTTTTATGTGCTACATTGAAAATAACCTCATAAAAGAAAGAACCACTGTTACTACCCCCACGTGATGGATCAAGAAACTGAAGCTTAGGTTTAGACATAGAGCAAGGGTGGAGTTTGTTTCTAATGTTGTTTTAACATCACTTTACTATCTGATTCAGAGCCTTTCTACTAAAACAATGAGACCAATATTTTCTAAATCCCTACGTCTTGCTAAAAACTTCAGAGTACACAAAGGAGCTAATACCCTCTCCCACTGTCCCAGAAAGAAATTCCATTTGAGCCACCAGACAATCTCCTTAAATGAAATATCACACAGTCAGTACCCATTTTGCATGGTACTTTGGGATCATAAAAATGACCATGCGAACAGAAGCTAAACCAATCAATCTTAATAATCAATGTAAAAAAAAGACCTGTCTGTTCTGTAGTCTTTAAACTATTTTGTCAAAACATTAAAGATTTGGTTACTGTAAGTCATAAATAAAAAAATATCAAAACTTGTAAGGCTCGGAGAACCTCACTCTGAAAAGGACACTCAGGGACAGCCTCTAGTGAACTGACAAAGTTTATTATCCAGTTGTGTAGTTTTATAATTTTCAGGGAATAGAGCATAAGGCTGACTTGCACGTAGCCATTCCAGATAAACATTAAAGCATTCAAGCATAAAATACAGTTCCCACTGCCCAAGCCATAACATAGCTTTGGCGAAACTCTAAAGGGAGTCTTATCATGAAACAACAGTCCTTGCTCCCAGAAACAGGTGGTCAGAAGGAAGCCTTCAAACGCCTCAAGGCCGGGCGTATTGACCCTCCGTCATCCGTTCCCAGCCTTGGGCACTCAGTGAACGCTCATAACCCTTTGTTATGCTCGTCCCAGCTTCCAACCTTCGTCAGGAGTGGAGCAATACATTTTCAGTATTTGCTTAAAGCCTTCCAGCTCCACCACAGAAACTAATATTTACTTAGTTCCCTTCAATTTAAAACATTAGAAACATTCAGAAGTAAAGTGTTTTATTTCTTTGTACTTATCAAGAATAGTTTTGGGAATTGCCTGACTATCCAGTGGTTAGGACTCTGTGCTTTCACTGCAAGCACATGGATTCAGTCCCTGGTCAGGAAACTAAGATATTGCAAGCAGTGAGGTGTGGCAAAAAAAAAAACTGCCTTTTTTTGTTGTATATCTTGCAATATGAAACAAGCATCTTTTCTATTCCTTGGTGAATTGTCAGTCTTCTTTCTAAGTTTGTATTAGCTTCTAATATTTTATCCTTGCACTTTTGATGTTGTCAAATATTCCAAGAGTTTTGTAATGTGAAGATTTCCTGTTTGTTTCTTTGTTTACCACCAACACTTCCTCTGGGACATCTTTATGTGGCTTGTCATAACCACTTTTTTCATCTGTGTCAATAAGTTAACCTTCACGAAGTTCCTTTGATGCTTAATGCTGCTAAGTCACTTCAGTCGTGTCCAACTCTGTGTGACCCCATAGACGGCGGCCAACCAGGCTCCTCCATCCATGGGATTTTCCAGGCAAGAGTACTGGAGTGGGGTGCCATTGCCTTCTCCGAATGATGCTTAATGTTATGTATCAACTTGGTTGGGCCATTGTGTCCAGATAATTAGTCACATCTTGAATTACACCATCAGCTTTCACCTAGGTCTCCAGTACACTGGTTCACCCTGCACATTTTCACATGTCGGCCTCCATAGTCATGTGAGCCAACTCTTTAAAATATGTCTCTCATGTGTGTGTGTGTGTGTGCGTGTGTGTGCGTGTGTGTGTATATATATATATATACAAGTCCTATTGACTCTATTTCTCTGGAGAACATGGACTAACAGTTCCTCTGGCTAAGTATCTGTGTCTCAAACAGCAGCAGTGATGACATTTCCTTGATCAGCTTTTTCTAATTCCATTTATATTCAATTAGAATTTCACTTTTTGTTTCTTTACTCCACTTTCATCTCTACTGTCCAATTATCATTTTTGTAAAATGTCACATGGGTTTATCACTGGTAGACAAAGAAGCAACATAGCTACACACTCTGCTCTCTGTATGTAAACTGAGTAGCAGATGTGCAGTGGCCAGTCACCACAAACCTTTTTTTTTTAATTTTTATTTTATATTGGAGTACAGTTGATTGACAATGTCGTGTTAGTTTCAGGTGCACAGCAAAGTGATTCAGTTATACTGATATGTATACATCTATTATCCCATTCTTTTTCAAGTTCTCTTCTCATATAGGTTATTAAAGAATATTGAGTAGAATTCCCAGAGCTGCACATTAGATCCTCATTGATTACCTGTTTTTAAAAATAATCCATCTTATTTATTTTTGGTTGCGCTGAATCTTCATTGCTGCATGCAGGCTTTCTCTAGTTGCAATGAGCAGGGGCTACTCTTCATTGCAATGCATGGGCTTCTTATTGCGGTGGCTTCTCTCGTCACGGAGCACAAGCTCTAGGCACACAGACTTCAGTAGCTGCAACACTTGGGCTCAGTAGCTGTGGTGCATGGGCGCAGCTGCTCCATGACACGTGGGATCTTCCTGGACCAGGGATCAAACCTGTGTCTCCTGCATTGGCAGGCAGATCTCCATCCACTGTGCCACCAGGGAAGTCCCAATTATCTATTTTGTATTTAGTAGTGTATATATGTTAATCCCAACCTCCTAATTTATCCTCCACCCCAGCCCCATTTCCTCTTTGGTAACCATAAGTTTGTTTTTGAAATCTGTGAGTCTGTTTCTATTTTGAAAATAAGTTCATTTGTATCATTTTTTTAATTCCACATATAAGTGCTATCATATGGCATTTGCCTTTGTCTGACATATTTCACTTAGTATGATAATCTCCAGGCCCGCCCATGTCACCGCAAATGGCATTATTTTATGGCTGAGTAATATTCCATTGTATATATGTACTGCATCTTTTTTATCCATTCCTCTGTCAATGGACATTTAGGTTGCCACCAATAGACTTTCCAAAAAAGTAATGTGATTGGTCCGTGAAGAGCATGTGCATCTCTTATCTATGTAGTGATCTGTGGACTGAAGAGTTTGCACCAAGTTTGTACTTTATATATCCATCTCTATCTCTGTCTACCACATATATGTGTGTGTGTATGTGTGTGTGGGGGGGGGATGGGGTCGGGTGGGTGTAGTAACTGAAATTTGAACTGTGTGGTTCGACGACCAGTGATATTTAACTAAACCACAGTAACTAATTAAACGTATGCATATTGAAGCCATGCAATGCAAGGACTGCTTCTATTTACTTTTGAACTAATTGTCTAGGTTCCTAAATCTCTACTATGAAGGACAGTCCCTTGGACAGGAAAGAGATCAAACCAGTCAATCCTAAAGAAAATCAACCCTGAATATGCATTGGAAGGACTGATGCTGAAGCTGAGGCTCCAATACTGTGGCCACCTGATTCAAAAAGCTGATCCATTGGAAAAGACCCTGATAAAGCTTGAGGGCAGGAGGAGGGGCAACGGAGGATTAGATGGTTGGATGGCATCACCAACTCAATGGACATGAGTTTGAGCAAACTCTAGGAGATAGTAAAGGACAGGGGAGCCTGGCATGCTGCAGTTCATGGGGTCTCAAAGAGTCATACACAACTTAGCAACTGAAGAACAACTCTGATGGATAACAAAACAGGTTCTCAACTTAATCAGTAGTACCTGTGTAAAAGTTGTATCATTTCATCAACTGTTATTCTTGAAATACCTGATACTTGCTTTCTTGCCTATTTTCTGTGAATAGCTGGCTGCTTAGAAAATCACATAAAACTGTTCAAATATAGAAGGTGGTTTGTGGTACAGACAACTATTTGTCCACTGAAAATCCATTCTCCAATTCTTTCTTGAATTGTGAAAGTCACAGTTTTAATTCTAACTAATGGGTGGTTTCCTGTTTGGGAATATGCAATAATGTAACATAGTAATACAGGGGATTTACATATATTTATATCACAAATTCTTTTCCCTTCCAGCTCTAACTTAAAGAGGATAAGAAAAAACAAGGTTCTAAGTGTAATCCCCTTCTGAGAAGATAAATTGAGCAGAACCTCTTGAAGACAATTAATGATGTCACGAAGCCACCACAGATAGGATGAGTAAGATCTGCCACTCTGCAATGTGCATTTGATGTTTCACAGTTAGCAGTTACGGTGCACTAAGGCTATGAGCCTCTATTTCTAGTCACCAGACATGCTGGGATGAAGGCTTCCAATAATTAAATTTCCAGAAGCTGCTAAAATCTGATGAGACAGTTACTGCAATAATTACATAATTTTTGTGGCAAAATAAATTTAATATAGTGTTAATCAGTTAAGTTATTGATATGGAAATACTTTATCCTAACGCAGTTCTTAAAATTTGTGCATCATGCAATGTGTCTTCTCAGTAAGCAACATATTTAAAAGATCTGATTTAACATGAACAAATGCGTAACACTTCTCTTGTGCCTCAGCTGGTAAAGAATCGGCCTGCATTGCGGGAGACCTGGGTTGCGAAGATCCCCTGGAGAAGGAAAAGGCTACCCTCTCCAGTATTCTGCCCTGGAGAGTTCCATGGACTGTATTCATTAGTCCATGGAGTCGCAATTTCGTCAATTCAATGTGTAACACTTGTGTATATGCACTAGAGGGCACTCACCTACTGTTTTCTAGTTGAGCAAAAACGGTTTCGAACAAGGCTATTGAAGAATTACCTTAGAATCTTGTTTAAAATATAGACTCTTAGACTGTAAAGGAACCCTGTGAATCTGCATTTTTAGTAAGAGCGTATTATAAGGGAGCGTGGTTAAGAGGATGACTTGTGAAGCTTGACTGCCAGGATTTGAAACCTGGCTTTGACACTTGTGAACTCGGATAATTATTTAATCTCTCTTTACCTAAGTTTCCTTATCTGCCAGATAGAGTCAGGAATAGCACCTATGTCTTAGGTTGTTGAAAAGATTAAAAGAGTTAACCTAGAACATACAATATAATGCCTGGCAGTATATATTCACTCTATTATTAAAAGTTTTTTGTTTGTTTGTTGTTTTGGTTTTTGGTTTACCCAAACAATTTTATTTGGGCAGCCCTGGGGACTGGGAAGAACTGCACATAAAATAAGGTATTGGGCCTCTTGTTGGTGAACGTGGCCTGTGCTAGCAATGCAGGACCTGATGCGGCAGTGCGAAGTTACACACTGAATTGATCTTGGAGTAGCGGAACTGCTTGACTCCTGGTCAGCGGCACTTATACTGACTGTGGTCTCCTCCACCTTCATGATCAGTATTCAGTGTGCTCAGGCACCCACATCTCTGTCTGCAGGGATTGAAAGAGGGCACGGTACATGTGTACATTCCCCCATACCTCCCATCACATATAGGGGAAGAAGGCACTCGGGGACCCAATGGCCACAGCATCCGTCCCCAGCAGGCACTGGCTACCAGAGCTGTAGAACCTTCAATTTCATTTTGAGGGGCAAGGCCAGAGCCTCCCAAAGGCAATGAAATCCACTTGGTACTAGCACCTCTGTTTAAACTATAGCTATAAGGAACAGCAGGCTTCCTTGGTGGCTCGATGATAAAGAATACACCTGCCAATGCAGGAGACTCAAATTGGATCCCTGGGTCGGGAAGATCCCCTGCAGAAGGAAAAGGCAACCCACTCTAGTATCCTTGCCTGGGAAATCCCATGGACAGAGGAGTCTGGTGGGCTACAGTCCCTGGGATTGCGAAAGAGTCAGACACAACTTAGTGACTAAACAAGAAACAGCAGTTTTCAGGTTTAGGTGCTTAGAAGTATTTTTTTTATAAAGATGCACATTGATATTGTTGCAAGAAGACTTGATAACTACTCCTGAGCAACACAAGACTATTTTTAAAAGAAAAAAGAAGATATTCTCAACATTCTACCCAGCTGGGCTAAAACTTCAGGTTCTGACCCCCAGCTAGAGTGACCGCAGAATGGGAAGAACCAAAGCTACAGGATAAAGCTGGTGTTTGTATGTTCTGCCAAACAGTTTTTCCTTTATTCAGAAGTCAGTGGAAAGTCATCACAGGCATTGAGGCAGAAGAAGGCATGACCAGGTCTATATGTGAGATGGATTACTCTGCAAGCAGAGTGGGGGTTGGAATGGGATGGGTTACACTGGAGGCAGATGGGTGAGGGAGCTCGGGTAGATACAATGCTTCTCCTTTTCCAGCCCAGGGAACGGTCTCCAGAAAGCATTGCAATTATCCACATCAGTGACTCTAGTATTAACAATTTGAACCTTATAAATCTTTTCTTCTTAGGTGAAAATAGAGTTTGTTATGAAACACTCTGTGCCAACTCTACCCGATGTTTTATACACAGTATAGCGCACACAGTACCTGGAAGGCATCCTCCCTAAGTTTTGAGGCAGCCAGTCCTGCAATGAAAGCTCATTAGCTATGCAGTCATCAAGGAAAAACTGGACTGCTTTCCACCATACCAGAGGCTATGAAAGGACCACATTCTGTGCATCAACTGGTGAGCCTGTCAAGGTTGGGGTAGATTTCCAGGAACTGTGGCAGCTTTGAAGTGTCTGACCTAAGAGAGATTAAAATAAACTTCAGTTCTGCTCTATCACACCCCAGCCAAAATGGGAGGAGCCACCAGGGGGGCAGGAGAAAGTGGTGGAGGAGGAGGGGAAAACTGAAGTCACAGTCTCCTCATTGGTTTTGCCTTGAATTCACCAACACTGCTCTGCTGTCATTAAATTAGTGGAGTCAACAGTGCTTGGGGAAATAGCTACAATACATGAGTCTTTTCTCTAGTTGCTGAGGAGGGGCTATGAATGATTTTATGAGAAAAGAATCCATCCCTGGGGCCCTCTCTAACGGGATCAATTCTTGCTTGCTCCCTCAGCCAAGCCTCATGTATCGCCCATCTACCTAGTCACTTAGTTCCTTAGAAACATATCTGTTTCTGAGTCTCTGAAAACCCACAAACTATAAAATGATAAAACAACTCTTTCCTCTGTTAACATTGCAGAATCAGTCTTAGACTGCGTAGAGCTAGAAAGAATCTAATCCAATGGTTTTCAAGCTCGTTTTAGTATCTGATCCCTTCAGAGGAAATCCAGTGAAGAAGTTCAAATAATATGTGAACAGGAAGCAGAGCTGCTTTTTTGAAAGGGATTTCTGGCTGGGCAATGCCTCTATCTCCAACACCCCATTTTGTGAATTAATTCTTTGAACACCCAGGACTCAAAGGAGCAAAGTCTGAAAGTCATGATTAAACAAGTTCTTCCATTTCACAGAGGACAAAAATGAGTCCCAGAGAGTTCAGAGTTACTTGGTTTTATGAGGGCTCCCCAGAGTAGTCATTCGCTAAGAAACACTTGTGAAAAAAATAATGTTTTCTTGATGGATGATGATGTAGGTACACAGATATATTAAATGCAACTAGAGCATTTATCAGTGGATATTATTTTTTATTCAGCCCCTTAATTTTCACATTATATTTTTAAAAGTAAAGGAAGCGAATTTGCCATTAACCATATGAAAATTTTTGGAACGAACTGATTCTCCCTAAGGCTTACTAAGAGAAAAATTTAACCCTAAAGTTATAACCAAACATTTGAGACTATGAGAAAATCAGAATACTCAAACATTAATCCAGAAAATGAGTGTATCCTATGCATGCATGCGTGGTCAGTCATGTCTGGCTCTTTGAGACCTCATAGACTGTAACCCACCAGGCTCCTCTGTCCATGGAATTTCCCAGGCAAGAATACTGGAGTGGGTTGCCATTTCCTTCTCCAGAAGATCTTCCTGACCCAGGGACTGAACCCACATCTCTTGCATTGACAGGTGGATTGTTTACCGCTGAGCCACTGGGAAAGCCCATGACATACTTTATAACTTGTATTTTTTATATATACATATAGTAGCTTCATTGAGCTATGATTCATATATTATGCAATTCACCATTTAAAATATACAGTTAGGGGGCTGAGATTGTGGAGTAGGAAGAGCCTAAGCTCACCTTCCACAGGCGTATCAAAATTACAACTATTTACAGAGCAACTATTAATGAGAAAAATGTGAAGACTAGCTGAGAAGATCTCTACAGCTGAAGATATGAAGAAGAACACTACAATAAAGATGGGTAAGAGGGGCAGAGATGTGAGATACGTGAGACCCACCTTCCCAGATAGATGACTCACAAACAAAAAGATAATTACAGACATTGTTCCCAAGGAGCTAGGAGTCTGAGCCCAATACAGAGCTCTAGGCCTAAAGAATCCTACCCTGGGAGGATAAGCCACCAAAACAGCTGGCTTGGAAGGCCGGTGGGGGTTTTATATACATATATGTGGTATGTTAGACCACAAAACCCATCTCAGTGAATTTAAGAAGACTGAAACTATATCAAGCATCTTGTCCAACAACAATATAGGACTAGAAATCAACTACGAGGGAAAAAAATTTGTGGAAAACCACAAACACACAGAGGCCAAATAATATGCTACTAAACAACCACTGGGGCTTCCCATATGATGTAGAGGTAAAGAATCTGCCTGCCAATGCAGGAGACTCAGGAGACATGGGTTCAATCCCTGGATCGGAAAGATCCCCTGGAGAAGGAAATGGCAAGCTGCTCCAGTATTTTTGCCTGGAAAATTCCATGGACAGAGAAAACTGGTGGGCATGAAAACTGATCCATAGGGTCACAGAGTCAGATGCTACTGAACGACTGAGAACACACAACCAATGGATCAATGCAGAAATCAAACAGGAAATTAAAAAAAAAAAAAAAACACCTGGAGACAAATGAAAATGAAAACAATGATCCAAAAATCTGTGGGATGCAGCAAAAGCAGGGCCAGGAGGGAAGTTGACAGCAATACAACCCTTCCCTACGGAAATAAGAAAAATCTCAAACAATCGAAACATACACCTCAAGGGACTAGAAAAGGGAGGACAAACAAAACTCAGTTGAAAATGTTTCCTTTAAATCAAAGATTAACCAGTGTAGTTCACCACTGTAACAGAATAAAGAGGGGGAAAAAAAAAACATAAGAACTAAACAGGCGATGATAAAGGTACTTGATAAACTTCAACATTTATTCTTGCCTGGAGAATCCCAGGGACAAGGGAGCCTTCTGGGCTGCCATCTATGGCATCGCACAGAGTCGGACACAACTGAAGCGACTCAGCAGCAGCAGCAACAACATTTATTCATGGTTTAAAAACCTCTGTGGTATAGCCACACTGGGAAATAGTTTGGGACTTCTTTATAAAACTAAACATGAAACCGCCATACGACACAGCAATTTGCACTCACGGACATTTATCCCAGAGAAGTGAAAACTTACATTCACACAAAGATCTATACATAAATTTGCAGAGCAGCTTTATTTGTTTAGTCCCAAACTGAAACAACCCAGATGTCTTTCAATGGGTGAATGTTTGCACAAAGTGTGATATATCCATACTAAGGAAAGCAATAAAAAAAGAATGAATTCTTTATCTGTGAAACAACTTGGATGAATCTCCATGGAATTATATTGAGTGAAAAAAAACAGTTCCTGAAGATTGCATACTACACGATTTATTTGATTTGTATAAAAATTTTTAAGATGAAATTTTAGAAATTAAGGACAGATTAGTGATTCATAGGAGTTAGGGAAAGAGATGTGCATGCAAAAGGGCCACATGAGCAATCTTTGTGTTGATGAAAATGTTCTGTATTTTGACTATGGTCAATTCACATGTGATGAAATCACATAGAACTAAATACACATGAGTATAAGTAAGATGGAGAAAGAAATGGCAACCCACTCCAGTACTCTTGCCTGGAGAATCCCATGGACAGAGGAGCCTGGTGGGCTACAGTCCACGGGGTCACAAAGAGTCGGACACGACTGAAGCAACTTAGCAGCAGCAGCAGCAAAACCACCCATATCCCCTATTCTACATTGGCTTGTGGCCCCTTTCCTCAATCTTCAAGATCAACAGTGTTGCATCTCTCTGGCTTGTTCTTCCCTAATTAAATTTCCCTTTGACTGCAGCTTGGAAAGATTGTATTTTAGAGCTCTATTTGGTTAAGTTGGGCTCAATCAGATAATACAGGATAAACTGGTCATCCCAGAGTCACATCTGCAAGGTCCTCTCTGCAGCAGAAGGTAACATATTATGAGGCTCCAGGGATCAGGACCAGGACATCTTTGTAGGGTCCTCATTCTGCCTACGACAGTCAACTAGATACTCTTTGTGAAAAATAAGAAAACTTCCTTCACCACTCATCAAATACCAAATCAATTCCAGATGGGCCATAACTCTACATGTGAGAGTTTGAAAAATTAAACTTTTGGAAGAAAATATAGAAAAACGTTTTCATGATATTGGGGTAGTAAAGGATTTCCTGACCAGAACAACAACAACAACAAAAAAACACCTAAGATTGAGAAATTGATCTAGGTTAAAGTTAAGAATTTTTCATCAAAATCTCCTATAAATAATGAAAATGCAAGCCACAGAGTGGGAGAAGGTATGGGCAACACACATCATCAATGAAGGGCTGTGTCAAAGTTTGGGTTCCCCTGAAAGCAGAACCTGAGGAAAAGGCTTGGTACAGGAGCTTCCAGGGATCCATCGTGTGTGTTAGGCTTCACAATAAAACAAGTTAACACCAATAAAAACAAAAGTCTTAAATGTAATATCTAACATTTATTCAATGCTTTCTATGTGCTAAACTCTGTTCTAAGCATTTTATGCAAATCAACTCAGTTAATGCCTCAGACATGCCCAGAAGTAGATGCCTTTATGGGCTTCCCTGGTGGCTTAGACAATAAAGAAGCTGCCTCCAATGCAGGAGACCCAAGTTCAATCCCTGGGTTAGGAAGATCCCCTGGAGAAGGGCATGGCAACCCACTCCAGTATTCTTGCCTGGAAAATCCCACAGAGAGAGGAGCCTGGCAGGCTACAGTCCATGGGGTTGCAAAAGAGTCAGATGTGACTGAAGCAATTTAGCAAGCAAGCAAGCAAGATGCCTTTGTAATCCCTGGAGAAGGAAACTGAATCACAGTGTAGTTAATGTCCTAAAGCTACTAGGCAAGGTTGTGATGGCAGGGATTGCTGTCTGTTTTGTTGACTGCTACATTCCCACTGCCTGGAAAAGTGCCTCTTCATTGAATAAAGTTGCAAAATAAGATTCACACCCATGCTGCCTTTGGCAAATCTTGCATTCTTAACCATAACACGGAACAGCTTATAATGTTATTCACTTAAAATCTCCTATTCAGATCCAGGGTGTAAGAATGAAGATAATAAAAGCAGAGAAAAATTAAAATTATTTTTTAATTTAAAAATTAAGTTTTTATTAAAAAAAATAAAGATGCATTTAAAAATGTTATCCATTCATCTAGATTTCTTAGAAGAAAGGGGGATGGGAGAAACCAAAGGCCAGGAGAATGTTTTCAAATACTTTTCTTCCCCACAGGTTTGTTTAAGATCATATTCCCGTCTTTGCCAGCCAGCATTTTAGCCCTTGCCAATGAACTTCCCAGATCACGGAAAGCCACCTCATAACCCTTTTCCCAAGAACTGAGCCTAATCCCAACCCTCTCTCAACTGAAAGACATGTTCGTGTTGACTGTTGGTTCAGCAGTTGTGTTTCTAACCACTGAATCAAATTAAACTGAAATCAAAACCAAACACATGTTCCTCTAAGAAACAACCAAGACTTTCACGCTAAATACCAAACATTCTCCCTCCAGCAGTTCAGGAGTTCTTAGCACACAATTTTAAGATGTTAACCAAGAATTGTCCAGACTACAGATCATTGCTTGGAAAATTTCCGTTGCTGCTGGTGGTGATGATGTGTGTGTGTGTTTAAAACCAGTGTAGAAAAGTTCATGCAACAATATGCTCCCATTTTAAGAAAAAATGATTACAGTATAATTTTGTACAATAAAGTCTCTTCTGAGCGATCACAGTTTTTCTTCTGTTGGATGATGTTTTTGGTGGTCAAGGGAAATACTGAAAAGTAGTATTCTTTTTTTTTTTAATGAAATGGGCATTTAAATGAACCATAAATCAACATTGGTCAATTGAAGCTATGGAAGTGACTGTTACAATGACTTTATTATTTTTTTTTTATATTGGTGTAAATCAACAATGTCGTGTTAGTTTCAAGTATATAGTAAAGTGATTAACTTATGCATATATATGTATATATTCTTTTTCAAATTCTTTTCCCATTCAGGTTGTTACAAAATATTGAGTAGAGTTCCCTGTGCTACGCAGTAGGTCCTTGTTGGTTATCCATTTTAAATATAGCAGTGTGTACATGTCCATCCCAAACTCCCAAGGTTTTGGTGCAATGTCTCCAAAGAAACTACACAGCTTAAAATAATAATATATTACTACTCTTTGTACATTTTACTTTCTATGAACTATATTTATGTACATATCCATTTTCATATCAAATCATAATCCCTGCTTATTATTATTTCCTTGAGCCTATTAAAATACATGATTTCTATTTTCCCTAGAAAGTTCATATACAGTATTTTATTCAGTCATAAAGAACATTTTTAAAAACTAAGGTCATGGCATCCAGTCCTATCACTTCACGGCAAATAAAAAGGGGAAAACTAGAAGCAGTGACAGATTTTACTTTCTTGAACTCAAAATTCACTGCAGACAGTGACTGCAGCCATGTAAATAAAAGACACTTGTTCCTTGGAAGGAAAGCTATGACAAACCTAGGCAGCATGTTAAAAAGCAGAGACATCGCTTTGCTAACAAAGGTCTATCTAGTCAAAGCAATGGTTTTTCCACAGTTGTGTACAGAGCACTAAAGAACTGATGCTTTGGAATTGCGGTGCTGGAGAAGACTCTTGAGAGTCCTTTGGGTTGAAAGGAGATTAAATCAATGAATCCTAAAGAAAATCAACCCTGAACATTCATTGAAAGGACTGATGCTGAAGCTGAAGCTCCAATACTTTGGCCACCTGATGGGAAGAGCCAACTCACTGGAAAAGACCCTGATGCTGGGAAAGATCAAAGGCAACAGGAGAAAGATGTGGCAGAGGACGAAATGGCTAGATAGTGTAACTGACTCAACAGACGTGAATTTGAGCAAACTCTGGAAGACAGCAAAGGACAGGGAAGCCTGGTGAGCTACAGTCCATGGGGTTGCAAAGAGTCAGACAAGACTGAGCAACTGAACAGCAACAATGAACAATACAATTCTATTCATTCAAATTATTGACTTAAGAAATATAAATTAAAAAGATAAAGTAGACTGTAATGCCTTGTAACATGTCACTGGAGCCTTGTGCTAAGGTGTTCCCAATCCAATAAATGGCTACCTTTGATTTTCAGATGCCTTCTAGTGTAACTACATGTATTATCATCTGGTACATATTTCTACATCTTTTCCACCAAGATATAGAAGTCTTTAGTTGTATTCTGGCATTCCTCTCTAATATTCTTTAAACATTACCAAAGTACTTCCTAGAGTCACTTACAGAAGTCATTATTCCAACCAAAGAATAAAGTTCATCTAGACCTGGACGTGTTCTACCTAGATTTAAATTATCTAGGTACCCTTATTCCCTACTACTCTATCTGGACTTCCTTCAGTCTTCTTGGGTGGCTCAGACAGTAAATAAAATCTGCCTGCAATGCAGGAGACTTGGGTTTGATCCCTGGGTCAGGAAGATCCCCCAGAGAAAGGAATGGCAATTGACTTCAGTATTCTTGCCTGGAGAATTCCACGGACAGAGGAGTCTGGTGGGCTATAGTCTATGGAGTCACAAAGAGTTGGACACAACTGAGTGACTAACACACACACACACACACACACACACACATACACTATTTCCTACTTCCCTACTATTCATATTTCTCTATTAATATTTGAGATTGGGTTTATCTACACGTTTCTCTTTTATATACCACTTCAGTTATTCTGCTTTCTCTCTGTCTTTGTCTAACTTCAATTTTTGTCCCATTAGTGTGTCTCTTTCTCTCTACTTTGTTCTCTTTTTTTCATTTAATGGTATTTGTTTTTGGCTGTTCTGGGTTCTCATTGTTGTGCACAGACTTTCTCTGGTTTCGGCAGGTGGGGGCTACTCTCTAGTGCGGAGCTTGGACTTCTCACTGCAGTGGCTTCTCTCGTTTCAGAGCATGGGCTCCAGGCGCACAGGCCTCAGTAGTTGCGGTGTACCACCTTAGTTGTCCTGAGGCATGTGGAATCTTCTTGCACCAGGCATCAAAGCCATGTCCCCGGAACTGGCGGGCAGATTTTTAACCACTGGACCACCAGGGAATTTCTCTACTTTGTTCTTTTTGGCTAAAAACATCTCCATCTCCTAACCCTGCCATGTACTTCTTGCCTCAGATCTTTGTTGCTATTAGCTTGAAACATATGAATACATATGAAAGTTTATTTTGCCTGATATTTCTTTTACATTTCATTCCCCCATATATTTGTCTTCCATGTTTCTGTTTTTGCCCTCCCAGTGTTTGACCATTTACTTATTCACTCTTAGTGGATGAATATCTATTGACGACCTGCAACGTCCAGGTCTACGCTAGATGATGGTAATACCAAGTCATGACCCATCAAGCACCTTCAAAGAGCTCATGAACTAATGGAGAATTCATACAGATAAACAAGAAGTCACAAAGATGTGGAAAGAATGACTATAACCAAGGAGCACAAAGGTGGGGATACCAAACCCAGACTGTGAAAGTCAGAAAACATGTTCTGGAAGATAAGATAGCCATTCTAAAGCCAGAAGTAGAGGCTACAGGACATATGCGCAGGCACACAGATTTCTGGAGATGTCTTTTTTCATCAGAATCACTTGTGACATCTTAACTTTTAAAGTTTACTAGTGAGCTATCTTGATAAATTACTTCTCACTCTTTCATTAATAAAAATGTTTAAGGACCCACTCAGTACCAGGACCACATTAAGTGTGGTCTTTTCTTTTTAAGGCTCATTCTTCAATATTTATTTTAATTTATCTCATCTTAGCTGCAGCATGTGGGTTCTTCAATCTTCATTGAGCCACACAGAATCTTTTTTAGTTGTGGCTTGTGGAATCTATTTCCCTGACCAGGGATCGAAACTTCATTGGAAGCATGAAGTCTTAGCTACTAGACCACCAGGCAAGTCCCTAAGACTCATTTTAAAGACTCAAGGAATTCCCTGAGTCTTTCACCCTCCCCCATAATTTGGGGGAACTTTAACCTGTTTTTCCAAAATGCAAAGTACTCATTTGGCTCTTGCTACTGTTTCTTCCTCGACAACAAATGACTTTAAATTTTTAGTTTCCTTTTTACTTTGAAACTGCTCAGTGTAATTTATTGAGTGCTTTCTATGGACAAGGCACCATACTATGAGCTCTACAAAGAGATAGGCAAAGATGACTAAGCTTCCTCATGAAGCTTATAAACTAATAAGAGAAATGTGCACAAAGAACAGAATATAGAGAATAATAGATGCTCTACTAAAGATGTTATATGTTTAAAGAAAAGGATTTATTAGTTTTAATTAAATTCAGAAGAGCATTGCTTGTTTTTTCCTGAATCATTAGAGAGTTGATAAGATTAGGACAGAAAGTCTAGATTAGGTCAAAACATTTTTGAGAGGCATTGTGTAATTTTTTAAAAATTATTTTTGTTTTCAATACATCCCAGAGGAAAGGGTGCCTGTACCAGTCTGATTGTATCCAATAATTCAGAAGTCAGTTCATTAGATTAACAAAATTTAATAGTGGTATTATGGGTTCAGTTAGATTTTAAAATAGGTACTGGAATTTCAGTGTTACCCCTGGGCTTTCACATTCTACATTATGTATTTCTGTAATTTTGGAATACTTCTTAGTAATGATAATGCGTTACTTTTTTAATTAGAAAAAATATATTCATAAATACATATATGGAGCTTCAATTAGGAAAATGAATGTGTGCACTAAGTCACTTCAGTCATGTCTGACTCTTTGCAACTCCTCTGTCCATGGAATTTTCCAGGCAAGAAATCCTGGAATGGGTTACCATTTCCTACTCCAGGGGATCTTCCTGACCCAGACTGAACATTCACCTCTTATGTCTCCTGCGTTGGCGGGTGGGTTCTTCACCACTAGCGCCACCTAGGAAGCCCAATTAGGAAAACACATTGTGCTAATTCTCCAGAAAGGTATCTGTTAGCTTCCTTTGTTAAAATGAAATATATATATACATAATTATAAAAGTTGAAAAAAAATGGAAAAAATTACTTATAAAGCCACTACACTAACTCAGTTGTTTTTTATGATGTGTTATTTCCCTCTTGTTTTATCTATACATTGATGAGATTGTTTTTAAGTGATTAGATAGCAACAGTTCATTTTAAAATTTTAATTTGTCTTATTGAAGTATGGCTAACTTACAGTGTTGTGTTAGTTTCTGATATAGAGCAAATAATTCAGTTATGCTGCTGCTGCTGCTGCGTCACTTCAGTCGTGTCTGACTCTGTTCGACCCCATAGACGGCAGCCCACCAGGCTCCCCCGTCCCTGAGATTCTCCAGGCAAGAACATTGGAGTGGGTTGCCATTTCCTTCTCCAATGCATGAAAGCAAAAAGTGAAAGTGAAGTCATTCAGTCGTGTCCGACTCCTAGCAACCCCATGGACTGCAGCCCACCAGGATCCTCCATCCATGGGACTTTCCAGGCAAGAGTACTGGAGTGAGGTGCCATTGCCTTCTCCAATTCAGTTATACATGTATATAATAGTTTGCATTTGTTTATCCCAAACTCCCAGTGCATTCCTCCCCAGCCCTCCTCCTTTTTGGCAATCACGAATCTGTTCTCTATGTCCTGTGAGTCGGCTTCTGTTTATAGATGCTTGTTTGTGTCATATTTTATTTATTTATTTTTATTTTATATTGGAGTATAGTTGATTAACAATGTTGTGTTCTTTTCAAGTGTACAGCAAAGTGATTCAGTTATATGTACATATATGAAAGTGAAAATCACTCAGTCATATCTGACTCTTTGTGACACCATGGACTATATAGTCCATGGAATTCTCTAGGCCAGAATACTGGAAAGGGTAGCCTTTCCCTTCTCCAGGGATCTTCCTAACCGAGGGATCGAACCTAGTTCTCCTGCATTGTAGGCAGAGTCTTTACCAGCTGAGGCACCAGGGAAGCCCAAGAATATTGGAGTGGGTAGCCTATCCCTTCTCCAGTGGATCTTCCTGACCCAGGAATCAAACCATGGTCTCCTGCTTTGCAGGCGGATTCTTTACCAGCTATGCATGTATTTATTCTTTTTTCAATTTCTTTTCCCATTTAGGTTATTACAGAATATTTACTGGAGTTCCCTGTGCTATACAGTGAGTCCTTGTTGGTTGTCTATTTTAAATATAGTAGTGTGTCACACCAATGTTTGTTGCAGTGCTGTTAACAACAGCCAATACATGTAAGCAACCTAAATGTTCATCAATAGAATAATGGATAAATAAGATGCAGTGTGTGTATATATATATACACCACATATATATATATATATATATATATATACACCATATATGTATAAAGACCCCACACCACAGTCTTTTTAACGGCTGAGTAATATTCCATCATATATATATATATATATATACCATCATTTATATATATACATAAATAATGCTGTTTGCAGCAACATGGTACTCTTGCGTGGAAAATCTCGTGGACAGAGGAGCCTGGTAGGCTGTAGTCCATGGGGTCGCTAAGAGTCGGGCACAACTCAGCGACTTCACTTTCACTTTTCACTTTCATGCATTGGAGAAGGAAATGGCAACCCACTCCAGTGTTCTTGCCTGGAGAATCCCAGGGACGGGGGAGCCTGGTGGGCTGTCATCTATGGGGTCACACAGAGTCGGACATGACTGAAGTGACTTAGCAGCAGTAGCAGGATAGACTCTAAGAGATTATCATACTAAGCGAAGTAAGTCAGAGAAAGACAAATATCATATGATACCACTTTTATGCAGAATCTAAACAAAATAATACAAATGAACTTGTATTTACAAAACAGAAATAGGCTCACAGACTTAGAAAACAAACATATGGTTACCAGAGGGGAAATGAGGTGCAGTGAGGGATAATTGGGAGTTTGGGATTGAGAGAGCAATATTTCTTAATAATATTTAATCCACAGGAATAGGAACATTTTCTTCACATGTGTGCAGTTATGTGTTTTAGGCCCAGATGGAAAGGTAGAATCATGGAATATTTACATAAAAATATCTTCTAGATTATCCTGAAATATTCAAACTCTCATTATCATCTCCCACTAGGTAAAACCATTATCTTCCAGATTTACAACTTGTAGATGGAGTCATATTAACAGTAATAATCCAGATTTTATTGACACTTGTCATGAACAGAGGTTCATGACATTGTACAGGAGGCAGGGATCAGGACCATCCCCAAGAAAAAGAAATGCAAAAAAGGAAAAGGGCTGTCTGAGGAGGCCTTACAAATAGCTGTGAAAAGAAGGGAAGCAAAAAGCAAAGGAGAAAAGGAAAGATATACACATTTGAATGCAGAATTCCAAAGCATAGCAAGGAGAGACAAGAAAGCCTTCCTCAGTGATCAGTGCAAAGAAATAGAGGAAAATGATAGAATGGGAAAGACAAGAGATCTCTTCAAGAAAGTCAGAGATACCAAGGGAACCATTTCATGCAAAGATGGGCATAATAAAGGACAGAAATGGTATGGACCTAACAGTAGCAGAAGATATTAAGAAGAGGTGGCAAGAATACACAGAAGAACTGTATCAAAAAGATCTTTATGACCCAGATAACTAGGATGGTGTGATCACTCACCTAGAGCCAGACATCCTGGAATGTGAAGTCAAGTGACTTAGGAAGCATCACTGTGAACAAAGCTAGTGGAGGTTATGAAATTCCAGTTGAGCTATTTCAAATCCTAAAAGATGATGCTGTGAAAGTGCTGCAGTCAATATGCCAGCAAATTTGGAAAACTCAGCAGTGGCCACAGGACTGGAAAATGTCAGTTTTCATTCCAGTCTCAAAGAATGGCAATGCCAAAGAAAGCTTGAACTACCACACAATTACACTCATCTCACACACTAGCAAAGTAATGCTCAAAATTCTCCAAGTCATGCTTCAACAGTACGTGAACTCTGAACTTCCTGATGTTCAAGCTGGATTTAGAAAAGGCAGAGGAATCAGAGGTCAAATTGCCAACATCCGTTGGATCATTGAAAAAGCAAGAGAGTTCCAAAAAATCATCTACTTCTGCTTTATTGACTATGCCAAATCCTTGACTGTGTGGATCACAACAAATTGTGGAAAATTCTGAAAGAGATGGGAATACCAGACCACCTTACCTGCCTCCTGAGAAATTTGTATGCAGGTCAGGAAGCAACAGTTAGAACTGGACATGGAACAATAGACTGGTTCCAAATAGGGAAAGGAGTATGTCAAGGCTGTATATTGTCACCCTGCTTATTTAACTTCTGTGCAGAGTACAGCATGAGAAATGCTAGGCTGGATGAAGCACAAGCTGGAATCAAGCTTGTTGGAAGAAATATCAATAACCTCAGATATGCATATGTTACCACCCTTATGGCAGAAAGTGAAGAACTAAAGAGCCTCTTGATGAAAGTGAAAGAGGAGGGTGAAAAAGGTGGCTTAAAACATTCAGAAAACTAAGATCATGGCATCTGGTCCTATCACTTCACGGCAAATAGATGGGGAAACAGTGGGAATAGTGAGAGACTTTATTTTGGGGGGCTCCCAAATCACTTGCAGATGGTGACTACAGCCATGAAATGAAAAAACACTTGCCCCTTAGAAGAAAAGCTATGACCAACCTAGATAGCATATTATAAAGCAGAGACATCACTTTGCCAAAAATGTTCTGTCTAGTCAAAGCTATGGTTATTCCAGTGGTCATGTATGGACGTGAGAGTTGGACTATAAAGAGAGCTGAGTGCTGAAGAATTGATGCCTTTGAACTGTGGTGTTGGAGAAGACTCTTGAGAGTCCCTTGGACTGCAAGGAGATCCAACCAGTCCATCCTAAAGGAAATCAGTCCTGAATATTCATTGCAAGGACTGATGCTGAAGCTTAAACTCCAATACTTGGCCACCTGATTTGAAGAAGTGACTGTTTTGAAAAGACCCTGATGCTGGGAAAGATTGAAGGGAGGAGAAGGGGACAACAGAGGATGAGATGGTTGGATGGCATCACTGACTCAATGGATATGAGTTTGAGTAAGCTCCAGGAATTGGTGATGGACAGGGAGGCCTGGCGTGCTGCAGTCCATGAGGTCACAAAGAGTTGGACTGTGCAACTGAGCTGAACTGAACTGTCCTCACTTCTCACATAGGACCGTAATGTCACGAAAAGGTCCCCCAAATTTTTCTGGGACTTCAGATAATGTTTCACTTGTGCTATAAGTAAAACCAGTTACCTGTCTAGTCACCTCCTTTTTTCTTTCCTCTTCTCAGCTCTAACCATCATGGGCTAGATGATGCTGAGTTTTCTAGTGACACTGCCTTCCCCAGGATGCTGCCACAGACGTCCTGGAAATGCCAAAGCAGTGCTGTGGTGTGTGCAGAAGCATAGACTGCACTTCCCTGGTGGTTGATAATCTGCCTTCCAAAGCAGGGAACATGGGTTCGGTGCCAGGTGAGGGAACTAAGATCCCACATGCTGCAGGGTGACTAAGCCCTGAGCATCACAATGAAGATCCCCAGTGCCTCAACTCAGACGTATTTACGTTGATGTATGACAGAAACCAAACCAGTATTATAAAGCAATCATCAGTCAAAAATAAAATTTTAAAATAATATAAATATTTTTTTTAAACAAAAGGAAGCACAGAATGTCCCCTTGGAGGTTCCCTGGCACACTATTTGTGTCCCATGTCTTGGGACACTTTCTACTCAAAATGTGATCCATGGGCCAGCATCATTGGGTAGAATTGTTAGAAATGCAGACTCTCAGGTCCTGTATATCAGAATCTGCCTTTTAAGAAGAGTCCCAGGTGATTCATATACAAGTGACGGTCTGAGGAACACCTACTCAAGACACGCTCTGAGGCTACAATAAGAGCAGTGTTGGGTCAGAAAACAAAAGTAGCAAATAATAGCCCCTTTTATAATGATTTCTTCTCTCTGAAGAACTTGTCTTTATGACTGGGCCAAACGTAGGCTGCGTGGCCCCTTCTCTTAGGATGCACTCTCCCTCAGGAGCCCCTCGATCCTCACTGCCTCACTGAGAGAGCCTTTTGATGACCTGTCCCTTCTATTTCAGTGTAACCAGATGTGGCTTAGGCTCAAACTAAGACTCCACCACACTATGGGAGATCTTATACCACTACACATGTAAAATAATCTTTTTGGTAACAAATATTGATTCAGCAGCTATCATTTCCTAATGGAGAAAGAACCAAAAGGTTCCCACATGGAAGGGTCTTACTGTAGCTTGGAGAAACCAGCCTTATATCTTGACCCTACAGCCTGTCTGTGCCCCTTCTCCAGGTGAAACACCCTCTTCCAGTTCTATTTCTCTACATTCTTACCCACACTCCAAGGCCAATTTCAAATGCCAGTTTATCAATGTAACCTGCTGTAATTCCCTCCTATAAATATGCCTTTAAGAATTCAGAAGCTTGTGTGTGTTCAGTTGTGTCTGACTCTTTGCAACCCTGTGGCCTGTAGCTCACCAGGTTCTCTGTCCATGGAATTTTCCCAGCAAGAATGCTGGAATGGGTTGGCATTTCCTCCTCCAGGGGATCTTCCCGACCTAGGGATCGAACCCGCGTCTCTTGTGTCTCCTGAGTCGGCAAGCAGATTCTTTACCACTGGGGAGCTCTGACAGGTCAGAAGTCCCATCATATCCTGCTTTAAGATTGTGTATGTTGAGGCCTTGTGAGAAGGGAATATGTCCCTTATAGGCAAAAAGTGTATTTTACCCAGTTTTCTTAGATTCTCCATAGGACCTAGCATGATATGCCATAAGTACTTTTCGAAAAAAGGAAACAATTAAAGGTAATGAGTCTATTCTGTTACTGCTTCCCCATTCAGGAAGTGTTTAAATCAGCCTTCTCAAATCATACTCAGAGAACATGAGGGCAAATACAAAACACTGGCTGGGATAGTTAGGAGAATTCACTTTTTTCCCCACCTTTTTCTCTATCAGATTGGTTCTTTCATGCAAAACAACATCCGCATTGGTAGGTTAGTAGCTGTAATCTCAGCTGAATAGCATTTCATCTTGTTTTCAGCTGAATAGAAGTGGGCTGGCTATATATATATATATTTAAGCCTGTTAGTATTTAAGAAGTCTCTTACTTTGGCGGGTAGCAATTTTTATGCCTGGTTTTTCCTAACGTTGAGATGGCATCCCAGGCAAAGGGCCTTCTTTCTGAAGAATGTAGGGATGCTATTAATCAGATAGCATCTTACGAGCTGCATGTCAGTGATGCTTATTTATCTATGGTTAGTATGTGTCCTGGAGTCACTGTCAGGGAGGTTTCAGATCTGGTCTGGGTAATATATCTCACAAAGCCTTACTCATTTTTGTTGCAGCCATGTTTGTTGTTTGATACTAGAGGGAACAACAATTTAGCAGCTGGGATTTTGCTGCTCTGAGGCCCAGTGATTTAGACCTGTGATTGCAAACTGTGGGTGAATAGTTGGAGGAATAATTCTTTTCCAGAGTAGTCCCAAAACTGGCGTGGGCATCAGACACGGTTATAAATAATTTTTCATCTATCTGCTAGTTTGAAGCTAGTGTTGATATGGTAGGGTTAATGAAATAGTTTGACCTTTGTAGAGTTCAATGGTTTTACACATTTTCTTAAGTGTATTTACTTATTGGCTGCATTGGGTCTTCATTGCTGTTGTGTGTGCTTTCTCTAGTTATGGTGAGTGGAAACTACTCTAGTTGCGGTGCATGGACTTCTCATTACAGTGGCTTCTCTTATTGCAGAGTACAGGCTCCAGGGCACATGGGCTTAGTTGCCCTGCAGTATGTGGGATATTCCTGGACTAGGGATCAAACCAGTTTCCTTTGCATTGGTGGGTGGATTCTTAACCACTGGACCACCAGAGAAGTCCCAAGATTGACTCTTGAACGTCACTTACTTTATGCTGGACTTCTGCCAGTTGTCCACATAAATGCTGGTTATAGTGCTAGCATATAGGGTTCATAAACCTGACCCTTAAAGAGGCCTAATGGCCAAATGCTAGGCACCAGTGTGTTAAAACCTGAGTCGTGTCTCTTTGAGGTAGCCTGGGTTAATGAAGGCAGTTGGGGCCTTCTGGAAGTCAAAGAGCAAACTGAGAACCCTGGACTGAGCAAAGAAGGCCTCTTCTGGACAGCCATAGAGATAACAAAGTGAGTTTGCGTGAGATTCCGGTCCTAAACATCGACTCCTCTCACCTGTAGTCTCTCCCCATTCTTATCCCTGCTCCAGGCCTGTTATTACATTGAAGATTCAGAAGCACCTACTTTTCATACATTCTTCCAAGACCAAGCTGATGTGAAGAGGGAGCATGCAAAGCAGTTCATAAAATATCTAAGAAAATATAAGTGTAAAATCTGCCTTCCAGTGATTAAGGTGATGATGTAGCTTTGTTATGGTGATCTCTATAGGGCCTTTGCTGGGTCTAGATAACAAAGTTATTAGTTATCTGACTTGTTTCATTACTCATGTTCCTACATGGGATTATAGCAGCTGACTGAGGGTAAGCATGTATCTTGTTTGTAACCTCTTCATATCATTTTGAGTAAATTTCAGTCACTAAATCTTAGTTTTTCTTTTCTGAAAGACTGATACAAAGTGTGACCTCTGGACTAGCAGCACCAGCATCACCTGGGACCTTATTAGAAACGCAAATTCACGGGCCCCACTCTAAGAAACTGAATTACCCTCTCTAAGAGTGGGGCCCAAGGAGCTAAAGAGCTTAACAAGCGCTCCAGATGATTCTAATCCTCTGTATAGTTTTGAGAAGATCTACTGTTCTCTTCTAGAGTGGTTTGTATCTTATGTTAGCTCTTTAATTCAGATACATCCTCATGTAGTTAATACAGCTGCCTCTTCAATGTATTTAATAAAACAAACCTTTTTTCCACTGGAACAGACTCTACATTTGTAGAGTTGTACATTCTAATTGCTACATGCTGCCGCTGCCGCTTAGTTGCCTCAGTTGTGTCTGTCGACTCTGTGCGACCCTATGGACTGAAGCCTGCCAGACTCCTCCGTCCATGGGATTCTCTAGGCAAGAGTAAAAGAGTGGGTTGCCATGCTCTCCTCCAGGGGCTCTTCCCAATCCAGGGATTGAAACTGGGTCTCCTGCATTACAGGCAGATTCTTTAACGCTGGGCCACCAGGGAAGCCCTGTTGCTACACACTTGTCTCTTATTTCCTCTTTCTTAGAAATAATTACGATTACCAACTTAAACATTATGAATAGGGACACACCCACATGATAGAGAATAGGCATTTATGTTCTAAAAGGGCTTCCCTGTGGCTCAGACGGTAAAGAATCTGCCTTCAATGTAGGAGACCTGGGTTTGATCCCTGGGTTGGGAAGATCCTCTGGAGAAGGGACTGGCAACCCACTCCAGTATTCTTGCCTGAAGAATCCAGTAGATACAGGAGCTTGGTGGGCTACAGTCCACGGGGTCTCAAAGAGTCGGACACAACTGAGTGACTAACACAAACATACATATTTATGTTCTAAAACCAGGAAAGAGAAAAAAGCGACAATCTAAAATTGATTTACTCCTAATGTTTTTGATATACTCTAAAGAAACAATCTAAACCTTAGTTGAAGCTATTACATTTGGAAATATCCCTCCTTCTCTGAAGGGTTCTTTTAACTCCAGGTCTCCGAAGACAACTAAATGTCTGGTGATAACTGAACTGAACTACTCTCCAAAGCTAAAGGAATTCCAGAGCTAATGGAAGAGCACACATAACTGTGCCTAGTGGTAGCCATGCTTTGCAGAACATTAAAGTCACCTGGAGAACTTTTAAAAGCCCTGCTCCTCGGTACCAATTAAGTCAGAATGTCTGCTGCTGAAAGCCAGACAGCAGTATTTAAGGGGCTTCACTGATTCCATCGTGCCACAAACCATGGAAACTACTGGCCTCTGCAGGCCTATAAATCTACCCAGGAAGTAGGGTGTAACTAAGCTGTGCCTCAGCTAGGAGAGTGACTTCCCTGTTTCTCTCCAACAGAGGCCTGATATAGATAACTGGGGAACTGGTAAACAAGCTCTACTGTCTGCTCTGCAGTTGGAGAATGAGTTAAACAAGCTCCTTCAAGACCTGAAGGCCTCAGCTTCTAGGAATAGAGAAACCAATGTGAGTAGTAAACGGGTCATTTCACTTCTAGATGATGGCTTGCTTCTAGGAAATGAACCCAAGGCAATGGATCATCTAATGAGTTTATTTCCTCTGAAGGAAGTATATGAACTTATTTCTTAGAGTAGTTGGGAGGTGGGAGGAGCAGGGGCCCTGGTAAGGAGGAATGCAACTCAACACAAAATGGAGAAGACTTTTCGGGAATAATCTGCACTCTGGATATTCAAATAAACCCATCTTGAGAATTGCTATCCTAGACTACCCCCACAAGAGTGAATGTCACCTAGTCTATAGACTTCTCTGAAGTGTTCTTTGGTCGATGGTGGACACTCTATTGCAGTGATAACATTTCTCACCAAACTTCTTAATTTCTCTGGAGGTTGAAGAAAATGATCTAGTAGAAGAGCTATCAACCTTGCTGCATAGTGGACTCACTGGAGACCCCTGAAAACTATCAAATGCCTGAGCCTTACACCAGAACCCTAAAATTTCAGTGCTTGGGAATGAGGTCTGGGAGCCTACTTAACACTTACCTACGATTCAAATAGGGTGAAAAACCACTACAGTAGTAGCTTATTAAATTAATCTGTGCTTTTGAAGAGATGCCTTAATGCTCATACTCATTGAAAGTGGATGTTTGGTGGGAGGCGGGGTTCAGAATGGTGGGGGGAGACACACATATACCTGTGGCTGATTCATGTTGATACATGGCAAAAACAATCACAGTGTTGCAAAGTAATTATCCTCCAATTAAAATAAATAATTTTAAGAAAAGATAACATTGTAAACCAACTATACTCAACTTTTTTAAAAAGTGGGTGTTTGTGTTCATCTGGAGGTCTTGAATGTCAGAGATTGATGCCTTTGAACTTCATTATGCATGTAAATCATCTAGTTCCTTCTTAAAACATAGATTTTGATTTAGTAGGAGTGGCAGAGATTCGAGATTCTGCATTTCTGACAAGCTCCTAAAACTGCTTGTCCGTGAACTGTAATTTGGGTAGCAGATTAGATTGTCTCCTGCTGCAGACAAGGTCCTTAATGAGTTTTTTCTTGTTTTTATTTCTGTAGCTCTTACGCTTCACGAAAAAGTTCCTGGATGAACAGACCAGGAATATAAGCTATCTGGAATACCAGCTTAATTATCAGAAGGATTTGGAAAAGTCAACCCAGAGTGAAGGACAGCCTGAAAATGCCGCCGGACCATCTGGAACAGCAGGTCAAGAGACAGAATCTGCAGGCAACTCTCCAAGTCCTCCTGCCCAGAAGGTCCCAAAGTCAGCTCCTTAAGAATCCTGATCTCCATTTGACAGAAGTATGCTTTTCTTTTCATCTCAGATCCTAATCCTCCTTGTTGTACATGCAAATAAATGTGTTTTGCATTATGATTATGTGTAGAGAAATTGCTATTGGAGCACAAGAAAGGTTAGGTTCATACATGGGAGTTTGAAAGCTTCCTGAGGTACCGTGGATGCATTACACTTGAAAAAAAAAAAAATTCCCTCAACACCCAGATGTAGAGTCAGGTTCTAGTGAACTCAGTCCAAGTGGACACAGATGAAATTAAGTAGCAAAACCTAATGTCTTGCTAATTCTCCTCCCCACAACTTCATATATTGCTGCTGCTACTGCTAAGTCACTTCATTCATGTCCTACTCTGTGCGACCCTATGGACAGCAGCCCACCAGGCTCCTCTGTCCACAGGATTCTCTAGGCAAGAATACTGTAGTGGGTTGCCATTTCTTTCTCCACTTAATATATTAAGTTTACAAAATAGTAGGGTTTTCTAGTAAATGCAAAGCTAAACTTAAACAAGAGCTCTTGGTCTAGAAAAGATGACTTCACTTGAAAGATATACAGTGAATACGTAGCTGCAACCCAGGTGCACTTCCAGTGCTGGAGGCAGGCATAGAGAATGGATACACAGGTAACTAAGACACGACAGACCAGAGTTAGGATGGCCCTACCCCCTCCTCTGTGGGCTAGCCAGCAACTACTGGGGGAATTGCTTTCAGGAGCAAAGAATGAGCATGCAATCACGGATCACACCCAAGGGCCTCAGGTGGCTAGTAGCACCTCGGTAAAGGAGGGGTCTGTAACAGGTGCCTAAACTCTGGGATCTAATGTCTGATGATCTGAGGTGGAGTTGATGTAATAATAATAGAAATAAAGTGTGCAATAAATGTACTTGAGTCATCCTGAAACCATCCCCAACCCCTGGTCGGCAGAAATACCTTCCTTGAAACCGGTCATTGGTACCAGAAGATTGGAGACCACTGCTCTATAGGATTGTGTCCTGACTTGAAAACTAACTCAGTGGCTTTGAATAAGTTTATTTGCCTTACTCATTGATGCAATTTAATCATCTGTAAAGTGGGATTACTATTACTTAGTTCATAAAGTTAAAAGGATTGTGCTGTGTTGTGCTTAGTTGGTTAGTCATGCCCACATAAAAGGATTAAGGATTATATAAAGTATCTAAAAACAGTGCCTGCTCAGATTATGTATTCTGTTATTTGTTCAATAAATAGTGCCGCTGCTTAAACATGTAGAAAGCCGGTACATAAGAAAAGCACTGACAGTAAGAAAACAAATCACTGAAATTAAGCCAGAATCTTAATACATTTAATCTTAGAATAATCTTGTTTGAAACAAGGATAAGTGATCATGAGAAAGAACCAACTATATATCTTGGGAAAACTGAAGTTAACAAATGGGCTGAATATTCAAATAAACACAGCTAATCAAACAAGTGATCTGCAAGTAAGCTAAGAAGTTCTCTGGCAAAAGAATAAAGAAATGGTCTTTAAAAGTTAAAACATGGAGTTGCAACAAAAGATCTAATTAGGGTTCCAAGAGGAAATAAACCTATTATAGTGAAATTTTAAAGCATCAAGGATGAAAAAGTTTGCCATTAAGTCATCATTTAAGGAAAACTGATGTATTAATTTTGGAGGGGCTCCAAAATCACTGCAGATGGTGATTGCAGCCATGAAATTAAAAGATACTTACTCCTTGGAAGAAAAGTTATGACCAACCTAGACAGTATATTAAAAAGCAGAGATACTACTTTGCCAACAAAGGTCTGTCTAGTCAAGACTATGGTTTTACCAGCGGTCATGTATGGATGTGAGAGTTGGACTGTGAAGAAAGCTGAGTGCTGAAGAGTAGATGCTTTTGAACTGTGGTGTTGGAGAAGACTCTTGCAAGTCCCTTAGACTGCAAGGAGATCCAACCAGTCCATCCTAAAGGAGATCAGTCCTCAGTGTTCATTGGAAGGACCGATGCTGAAGCTGAAACTCCAATACTTTGGCCACCTCATGCGAGGAGTTGACTCATTGGAAAAGACCCTGATGCTGGGAGGGATTGGGGGCAGGAGGAGACGGGGATGACAGAGGATGAGATGGCCAGATGACATCACTGACTTGATGGACATGAGTTTGAGTGAGCTCTGGGAGCTGGTGATGGACAGGGATGCCTGGCATGCTGTGATTCATGGGGTCACAAAGAGTCGGACACAACTGAGCAACTGAACTGATGTATTAATAACAGCTTTTTCACCAATATTAGAAGCAGAAATAAGAAAAATCTTCCAAACACTGGAAGGGGAAATTAATAGACCTAGGATAGAATAGACCAATTCAGGTATACACTAAACTTATCAGAAGCTTTTAACCTGAAGACCTTACTGTGAACAGTATCACTGTTTCAATAGCAAAATGTAAGGGCATGGGCTTCTACCGGCAGATTCAAAGTAACCTAGCTGATATTAATATAAGTGTGCTATGCTTGAGCAATTCTAATGGGAAAGGGTAAGCCCCTAGGGAATAGTCAACCACATCACGGATTTTTCCTACCTTTTCTACAAGTCACACATCTTGAAAATCATTGCCATGTCAAGCTTGTCACCACTGGAGAAATACTAGTGTACAAAGCACTCTTGAATAAAGTTCTCACTTTCACAATTACTAATTTATATTAATTTTATACTTATTAGTGAATGATAGAAATTCACATTAAATTGAGAATAAGACAAAACCACATTACCTCAGCACTAATTATTTTGTTCTGAACGTTCTCGAACAGCATTTCTCAACCTCAGTACTATTGTTTTTTAATTGATGATATTCCCCATTCTATATATTACATCCCCATGACTAATTTTTTTTATAATTTTATTCATTTTTGTCTGTGCTGGGTCCTCACTGCTGAACAGGTTTTCTCTAGTTGTGGCGAGTGGGGGGCTACTCTCTGGCTGTGGTGCACAGGCTTCTCACTGTGGTGCTTTCTCTTGTGGAGCACAGGCTCTAAGGCACACGGGCTTCAGTAGTTGCAGTACATGGTCTTAGTAGTTTTGAGTGCCAGGCTCTAGAGCACAGGATCAATAGATGTGGTACAAGGGCTTAGTTGCTCCATGGCATGTGGGATCCTCCTGGAAAAGGGATTGAACCCATGTCTCCTGCATTGGCAGGCAGATTCTTTACCAATGAGCCACCAGAGAAGACCTCAACCTCAGCACTATTAGTATTTTGAGGCTAAAGACCCATTGTTATAGGGAGTAATCCTTCCCATTGTAAGGTGTCTAGGAGCATCCCTGGCCTCTAACTATTAGATAGAGCCTTCTCCAGTTGTAACAAAAATGTCATTCTCTTGTGGCTAAGCAATATTCTATTGTATATACATATTACATCTTCTTTATCCATTCATCTGTTGATGGATTCATAGGTTGCTTCCGTACTTTGGCAATTATAACTAATGCTGCTATGAATGTTGGGGTACATGTATCTTTCTGAATTAGCGTTTTTGTTCTTTTCAAAATTTACCTAGGAATTAAGTGGCTGGGCCATGTGGTATTTCTATTTTTAGCATTTTGGGAAGCCTCCATACTGCTTTCCACAGTGGCTGCAGGAATTAACATTCCCACCAACACTTTAGGAGGGTTCCCTTTTCTCCACATCCTCACTAACGTTTATTTCTGTTCTTTTTTAAAAATGTGACTTTGGATTGTTCTTTTTATATTTATTTATGTTCCACTTCATGGCATGTAGGACCTTAGTTCCCCCACCAAAGATGGAACATGAGGCCCCTGAATTGGAAGTATGGAATCTTAACCAACAGACTGCCAAGGAAGTCTCCTATTTGTGTTCTTGATGATAACCATTCTGACCACTATGAGGTGATAACACATTGTGGTTTTGATTTGCATTTCTTTGTTGATTAGTAATGTTGAGCATCTTTTCATGTGCCTTTTGACCATCTGCATTTCCTCTTTGAAAAAAATGTATTCAGTTCTTCTGTACATCTTTTAAATGGATTGTTTGTTTTTTTGATGTTGAGTTGTATGAGTTATTTATATATGTTGAATATTAACCCCTTATTAATCATATCATTTGCAAATATTTTCTCCCATTCAGTAGACTCTCTTTTTGTTTTGTTGATGGTTCCCTTTGCTGTGCAAAAGCTTGTAAGTTTAATTGGGTCCCACTTGTTTATTTGTTCCTTGGTTTCCTTTGCTTTGGGAGAGGGATCCAAAAAAAATATTGCTACAATTTCTGTCAAAGAGTGTTCTGCTTATGTATTCCTCAAGGAGTTTTATAGTATCTGCTCTTACAGTTAGGTCTTAAATCCATTTTGAGTTAATTTTTGCATATGGTGTTAGAGAATAGTTTTGTTTCATTCTTTTATGTGTGTCTGTCTAGTTTTCTCAGCAGTACTTATTGAAGAGACTATCTTTTCTCCACTGTATATTCCTGCCCCCTTTGTCATAGATTAATTAATCATAAGTACTTGGGTTTATTTCTGGGCTTTCTTTCCTGTTCCATTGATTTATGTATCTGTTTTTGTGCCAGTTCCACACTATTTTGATTACTGTGGCTTTGTGGTATAGTCTGAAGGCAGGGAGTATGATTCTTCCAGCTCTGTTCTTCTTTCTCTAGATTGTTTTGAGTATTTGGGGTCTTTTATGTTTCCATACAAAATTTAAAGTTATTATAGTCTTATGAAAAATGCCATTAGTTCTATTTTCTTGAATCTGCCACCTCTGTGTGACTCCTCATCCAAACGTATTCTACTTCTATCTCCAACACTCTTGTTGCACTAACCCTCTTTGATCACAGAAGTTCTCACTCATAATGGGACCTCATCCTTTTGGGAGTGAATATTTGCTATTGATTTCTGACACCTACCACTTTTGCAAATCCTATTCTCAGAAAAATGTGCACTGTTGTGGCTTTCTGAACTAAAGCCTATGACTTCAGATGCTCCAAACAGTTATCATCTAGGATACTTAAAGGAAGAGAATGAGGAGAAAAAAAATTCAGGAATAATAGAGTGTGTGTCATAAAGCACACACACTAAAATGTTTACTTCCTAAAAGTGAGGAATACTTCTTGAGTGCAAAAATTATATCATTTATCTGCTAATGAGGTTTCAGTTCATTCCATGTTCAAGGTCAGGAGAGGCGGCAGTGAGGAGATACTCCTCGTCCAAGGTAAGGAGCAGCAGCTGCGCTTTGCTGGAGCAACCGTGTGGAGATACCCCACGTCCAAGGTAAGAGAAACCCAAGTAAGACGGTAGGTGTTGCAAGAGGGCATCAGAGGGCAGACACACTGAAACCATACTCACAGAAAACTAGTCAATCTAATCACACTAGGACCACAGCCATGTCCAACTCAATGAAACCAAGTCATGCCACCCAAGACGGGTGGGTCATGGTGGAGAGGTCTGACAGAATGTGGTCCACTGGAGAAGGGAATGGCAAACCACTTCAGTATTCCTGCCTTGAGAACCCCATGAACAGTATGAAAAGGCAAAATGATAGGATACTGAAAGAGGAACTCCCCAGGTCAGTAGGTGACCAATATGCTACTGGAGATCAGTGGAGAAATAATTCCAGAAAGAATGAAGGGATGGAGCCAAAGCAAAAACAATACCCAGTTGTGGATGTGACTGGTGATAGAAGCAAGGTCCGGTGCTATAAAGAGCAATATTGCATAGGAACCTGGAATGTCAGGTCCATGAATCAAGGCAAATTGGAAGTGGTCAAACAAGAGATGGCAAGAGTGAACGTCAACATTCTAGGAATCAGTGAACTAAAATGGACTGGAATGGGTGAATTTAACTCAGATGACCATTATATCTACTACTGCAGACAGGAATTCCTTACAAGAAATGGAGTAACCATCATGGTCAACAAAAGAGTCCAAAATGCAGTACTTGGATGCAATCTCAAAAACAGCAGAATGATCTCTCTTCATCTCCAAGGCAAACCATTCAATATCACAGTAATCCAAGTCTATGCCCCAACCAGTAACACTGAAGAAGCTGAAGCTGAATGGTTCTATGAAGACCTACAAGACCTTTTAGAACTAATACCCCAAAAGAATGTCCTTTTCATTATAGGGGACTGGAATGCAAAAGTAGGAAGTCAAGAAACACCTGGAGTAACAGGCAAATTTGGCCTTGGAATACAGATTGAAGAAGGGCAAAGACTGATAGAGTTTTGCCAAGAAAATGCACTGGTCATAACAAACACCCTCTTCCAACAACACAGAGAAGACTCTACACATGGACATCACCAGATGGTCAACACCAAAATCAGATTGATTATATTCTTTGCAGCCAAAGATGGAGAAGCTCTATACAGTCAACAAAAACAAGACCAGGAGCTGACTGTGGCTCAGATCATGAACTCCTTATTGCCAAATTCAGACTTAAATTGAAGAAAGTAGGGAAAACCACTAGACCATTCAAGTATGACCTAAATCAAATTCCTTATAAATATACAATGGAAGTGAGAAATAGATTTAAGGGCCTAGATCTGATAGATAGAGAGCCTGATGAACTATGGACTGAGGTTCATGACATTGTACAGGAGACAGGGATCAAGACCATCCCCATGGAAAAGAAATGCAAAAAAGCAAAATGGCTGTCTGGGGAAGCCTTACAAATAGCTGTGAAAAGAAGAGAAGTGAAAAGCCAAGGAGAAAAGGAAAGACATAAGCATCTGAATGCAGAGTTCCAAAGAATAGCAAGAAGAGAAAAGAAAGCCTTCCTCAGCAATCAATGCAAAGAAATAGAGGAAAAGAACAGAATGGGAAAGACTAGAGATCTTTTCAAGAAAATTAGAGATACCAAGCGAACTTTTCAAGCAATGATGGGCTCGATAAAGGACAGAAATGGTATGGACCTAACAGAAGCAGAAGATATTAAGAAGAGGTGGCAAGAATACACGAAGAACTGTACAAAAAAGATCTTCAAGACCAAGATAATCACGATGGTGTGATCATCTAGATCACACCAGAGCCAGACATCCTGGAATGTGAAGTCAAGTGGGCCTTAGGAAGCATCACTACGAACAAAGCTAGTGGAGGTGATGGAATTCCAGTCGAGCTATTTCAAATCCTGAAAGATGATGCTGTGAAAGTGATGCACTCATTATGCCAGCAAGTTTGGAAAACTCAGCAGTGGCCACAGGACTGGAAAAGGTCAGTTTTCATTCCAATCGCAAAGAAAGGCAATGCCAAAGAATGCTCAAACTACTGCACAATTGCACTCATCTCACACGCTAGTAATGTAATGCTCAAAATTCTCCAAGCCAGGCTTCAGTGATACATGAACCGTGAACTTCCAGATCTTCAAGCTTGATTTAGAAAAGGCAGAGGAACCAGAGATCAAATTGCCAACATCTACTGGATCATGGAAAAAGCAAGAGAGTTCCAGAAAAACATCTATTTCCGCTTTATTGACTATGCCAAAGCCTTCGTGTGGGTCACAATAAACTGTGGAAAATTCTGAAAGAGATGGGCATACCAGACCACCTGACCTACCTCTTGAGAAACCTGTATGCAGGTCAGGAAGCAACAGTTAGAACTGGACATGGAACAAGAGACTGGTTCCAAATAGGAAAAAGAGTACGTCTGTATATTATCACCCTGCTTATTTAACTTATATGCAGAGTATATCATGAGAAATGCTGGGCTGGAAGAAGCACAAGCTGGAATCAAGATTGCCGGGAGAAATATCAATAACCTCAGATATTCAGGTGACACCATCCTTATGACAGAAAGTGAAGAGGAACTAAAAAGCCTCTTAAGAAGTGGAGAATGAAAAAGTTGGCTTAAAGCTCAACATTCAGAAAACGAAGATCATGGCATCTGGTCCCATCACTTCATGGGAAATAGATGGGGAAACAGTGGAAACAGTGTCAGACTTTATTTGGGGGGCTCCAAAACCACTGCAGATGTTGACTGCAGCCATGAAATTAAAAGACGCTTACTCCTTGGAAGAAAGTTATGACCAACCGAGATAGCATATTTAAAAGCAGAGACATTACTTTGCCAACAAAGTCCGTCTAGTCAAGGCTATGGTTTTTCCAGTGGTCATGGATGGATGTGAGAATTGGACTGTGAAGAAAGCTGAACCCTGAAGAATTGATGCTTTTGAACTGTGTTGTTGGATAAGACTCTTGAGAGTCCCTTAGACTCCAAGGAGATCCAACCAGTCCATTTTAAAGGAGATCAGCCCTGGGATTTCTTTGGAAGGACTGATGCTAAAGCTGAAACTCCAGTACTTTGGCCACCTTATGCAAAGAGTTGACTCATTGGAAAAGACTGATGCTGGGAGGGATTGGGGGCAGGAGGAGAAGGGGACGACAGAGGATTAGATGGCTGGATGGCATCACGGACTCGATGGACGTGAGTCTGAGTGAACTCCGGGAGTTGGTGATCGACAGGGGGGCCTGGCGTGCTGAGATTTTTGGGGTCATAAAGAGTTTGACACAACTGAGCGGCTGAACTGGACTGAACTGAACTGAGGTTTCAGTTATAGGGCTATGCTAACAGAAGATCCTTATGGAAACTTTAGGTACATAAGTGCAAAAAGGCAAGTCCTCATAAAGTATCATGAAGGCAACCTAGATTGGAAGAAGCCAGTTAATTTTGTGACTGCAGAATAGAGGTACTACTTTAGCAAAAAGTATCAAAATCACTTAGCCTAGGTTTTCACCTACAGGAAATTCTTAAAAAGGAATGATTTAGAAATCCCCATCTCAAATAACAATGATCAATACAAAAGAGGAAAGGGCTTGGTGGGGAACTGACATGTAGATGCTATAGAGAAAAAGGAAGGGAAATAAACCATAGTTTATTAACATATGAGGACTACTTTGATATGGAATAGTTGCAAACTGTGAACGAACATTTATTTATTTACTTGGATCTTGTTTGTTTATTCATCAGCCGCTCAATATGTTTTGACTGGGAGTTTAACCCGTTTACATGTAATTAAATTACATGTAAATTACTGATGGAGAAGGGCTTTCTATTGCCATTATACATTGTTTTCTGTATGTCTTTAGTGACTTTCCTCTCTTACCGCCTTTCATTGTGTTTTTTCTTTTTTTTTAATATAAATTTATTTATTTTAATTGGAGGCTAATGACTTTAAAATATTGTATGGGTTTTGCCATACACTGACGTGAATCCACCATGGGTGTACATGTGTTCCCCATCCTGAACCCCCCTCTCACCTCCCTCCCCATCTCATCCCTCTGGGTCATCCCAGTGCACCAGCCCTGAGCACCCTGTATCATGCATTGAACCTGGACTGGCAATTTGTTTCACATATAATATACATGTTTCAATGCCATTATCCCAAATCATCCCACCCTCTCTCTCTCCCACAGAGTCCAAAAGACTGTTCTATACATCTGTGTCTCTTTTGCTGTCTCACATACAGGGTTATCATTACCATCTTTCTAAATTCCACATATATGCATTAGTATACTGTATTGGTGTTTTTCTTTCTGGCTTACTTCACTCTGTATAATAGGCTCCAGTTTCATCCAACTCATTAGAACTGATTCAAATGTATTCTTTTTAATGGCTGAGTGATACTCCATTGTGTATATGTACCACTGCTTTCTTATCCATTCGTCTGCTGATGGACATGTAGGTTGCTATTATAAACAGTGCTGTGAAGAACATTGGGGTACATGTGTCTCTTTCAATTCTGGTTTCCTCAGTGTGCATGCCCAGAAGCGGGATTGCTGGGTCATATGGCAGTTCTATTTCCAGTTTTTAAAAGAATCTCCACACTGTTCTCCATAGCGGCTGTACTAGTTTGCATCCCCACCAACAGTGTAAGAGGGTTCCCTTTTCTCCACACCCTCTCCAGCATTTATTGCTTGTAGACTTTTGGATCACAGCCATTCTGACTGGCAGGAAATGGTACCTCATTGCGGTTTTGATTTGCATTTCTCTGATAATGAGTGATGTTGAGCATCTTTTCATGTGTTTTTTAGCCATCTGTATGTCTTCTCTGGAGAAATGTCTGTTTAGTTCTGTGGCCCATTTGTTGATTGGGTTGTTTATTTTTCTGGAATTGAGCTAGAGGAGTTGCTTGTATATTTTTGAGATTAATTCTTTGTCAGTTGCTTCATTTGCTATTATTTTCTCCCATTCTGAAGGCTGTCTTTTCACCTTGCTTATAGTTTCCTTTGTTGTGCAGAAGCTTTTAATTTTAATTAGGTCCCATTTGTTTATTTTTGCTTTTATTTCCAATCTTCTGGGAGGTGGGTCATAGAGGATCCTGCTGTGATTTATGTTGGAGAGTGTTTTGCCTATATTCTCCTCTAGGAGTTTTATAGTTTCTGGTCTTACATTTAGATCTTTAATCCACTTTGTTTTTTTTTTTGTTTTTTTTTTTTTGATGCCTTAGTCTGTGAATTGGCTAAGTTGTTGGTTTATTTATTTTTTTTTATATTTTTATTTTTTTTATTATTATTATTTTTTTAATTAAATTTTAAAATCTTTAATTCTTACATGTGTTCCCATCCACTTTGAATTTATTTTTGTGTACGGAGTTAGAAAGTGTTCTAGTTTCATTCTTTTACAAGTGGTTGACCAGTTTTCCCAGCACCACTTGTTGAAGAGATTGTCTTTACTCCATTGTATATTCTTGCCTCCTTTGTCAAAGATAAGGTGTCCACAGGTGCATGGATTTATCTCTGGGCATTCTATTTTGTTCCATTGATCTATATTTCTGTCTTTGTGCCAGTACCATACTGTCTTGATGACTGTGGCTTTGTAGTAGAGCCTGAAGTCAGGCAGGTTGATTCCTCCAGTTCCATTTTTCTTTCTCAGGATTGCTTTGGGTATTCAAGGTTTTTTTGTATTTCCGAACAAATTGTGAAATTATTTGTTGTAGCTCTGTGAAAAATACCGTTGGTAGCTTGATAGGGATTGCATTGAATCTATAGATTGCTTTGGGTAGTATACTCATTTTCACTATATTGATTCTTCTGCTCCATGAACACGGTATATTTCTCCATCTATTAGTGTCCTCTTTGATTTCTTTCACCAGTGTTTTATAGTTTTCTATATATAAGTCTTTTGTTTCTTTAGGTAGATATATTCTCAAGTATTTTATTCTTTTCATTGCAATGGCGAATGGAATTGTTTCCTTAATTTCTCTTTCTATCTTCTCATTATTAGTGTATAGGAATACAAGGGATTTCTGTGTGTTGATTTTATATCCTGCAACTTTATTATATTCATTGATTAGCTCTAGTAATTTTCTGGTGGAGTCTTTAGGGTTTTCTATGTAGAGGATCATGTCATCTGCAAACAGTGAGAGTTTTACTTCTTCTTTTCCAATTTGGAATCCTTTTATTTCTTTTTCTGCTCTGATTGCTGTGGCCAAAACTTCCAGAATTATGTTGAATAGTAGTGGTGAGAGTCATTTCCCTGACTTTAAGGGAAATGCTTTCAATTTTTCACCATTGAGGATAATGTTTGCTGTGGGTTTGTCATATATAGCTTTTATTATGTTGAGGTATGTTCCTTCTATTCCTGCTTTCTGGAGAGTTTTTATCATAAATGGATGATGAATTTTGTTAAAGGCTTTCTCTGCATCTATTGAGATAATCATATGGCTTTTATTTTTCAATTTGTTAATATGGTGAATTACATTGATTGATTTGTGGATATTGAAGAATCCTTGCACCCCTGGGATAAAGCCCACTTGGTCATGGTGTATGATCTTTTCAATATGTTGTTGGATTCTGTTTGCTAGGATTTTGTTAAGGATTTTTGCATCTATGTTCATCAGTGATATTGGCCTGTAGTTTTCTTTTCTTGTGGCATCTTTGTCAGATTTTGGTATTAGGGTGATGATGGCCTCATAGAATGAGTTTAGAAGTTTATCTTCCTCTGCAATTTTCTGGAAGAGTTTGAGTAGGATAGGTGTTAGCTCTTCTCGAAATTTTTGGTAGAATTCAGCTGTGAAGCAATCTGGTCCTGAGCTTTTGTTTGCTGGAAGATTTCTGATTACAATTTGAATTTCCATGCTTGTGATTGGTCTGTTAAGATTTTCTATTTCTTCCTGGTTCAGTTTTGGAAAGTTGTACTCTTCTAAGAATTTGTCCATTTCTTCCAAGTTGTCTATTTTAATGGCATATAGTTGCTGATAGTAGTCTCTTATGATCCTTTGTATTTCTGTGTTGTCTGTTGTGATTTCTCCATTTTCATTTCTAATTTTATTGATTTGATTTTTCTCCCTTTGTTTCTTGATGAGTCTGGCTAATGGTTTGTCAATTTCATTTATCCTTTCAAAGAACTGTCTTTTGGCTTTGTTGATTTTTGCTCTGGTCTCTTTTGTTTCTTCTGCATTTATTTCTGCTCTAATTTTTAAGATTTCTTTCCTTTTACTAACCCTGGGGTTCATTTCTTCCTTTTCTAGTTGCTTTAGGTGTAGAGTTAGGTTATTTATTTGACTTTTTCTTGTTTCTTGAGGTATGCCTGTATTGCTATGAACCTTCCCCTTTGAACTGCTTTTACAGTGTCCCACAGGGTTTGGGTTGTTGTGTTTTCTTTTTCATTCGTTTCTATGCATATTTTGATTTCTTTTTTGATTTCTTCTGTGATTTATTGGTTATTCAGCAGCGTGTTGTTCAGCGTCCATATGTTGGAATTTTTAATAGTTTTTCTCCTGTAATTGATATCTAATCTTACTGCATTGTGGTCAGAAAAGATGCTAGGAATGATTTCTTTTTTTTTTTTTTTAATTTACCAAGGCTAGATTTATGGCCCAGGATGTGATCTATCCTGGAGAAGGTTCCATGTGAGCTTGAGAAAAAGGTGAAATTCATTATTTTGGGGTGCAATGTTCTACAGATATCAATTAGGTCTAACTGGTCTATTGTATCATTTAAGGTTTGTGTTTGCTTGTGAATTTTCTGTTTAGTTGATCTATCCATAGGTGTGAGTGGGGTAATAAAGTCTCCAAATATTATTGTGTTATTGTTAATTTCCTATTTCATACTTGTTAGCATTTGTCTTACATATTGCGGTGCTCCTATGTTGGGTGCATATATATTTATAATGTTATATCTTCTTCTTGGATTGATCCTTTGATCATTATGTAGTGTCCTTCTTTGTCTCTTTTCACAGCCTTTGTTTTAAAGTCTATTTTATCTGATATGAGTATTGCTACTCCTGCTTTCTTTTGGTCTCTATTTGCATGGAATATCTTTTTCCAGCCCTTCACTTTCAGTCTGTATGTATCCCTTGTTTTGAGGTAGGTCCCTTGTAAACAACATATATAGTGGTCTTGTTTTTATATCCATTCAGCCAAGCTTTGTCTTTTGGTTGGGGCATTCAACCCATTTACATTTAAGATAATGATATGTATGATCCCATTGCCATTTACTGTATTGTTTTGGGTTTGAGTTTATACACCCTTTCTGTGTTTCCTGTCTAGAGAATTTCCTTTAGCATTTGTTGGAGAGCTGGTTTGGTGGTACTGAATTCTCTCAGCTTTTGCTTATCTGTAAAGCTTTTGATTTCTCCTTCATATTTGAATGAGATTCTTGCTGGGTACAGTAATCTGCACTGTAGGTTTCTCTCTTTCATCACTTTAAGTATGTCCTGCCATTCCCTTCTAGCCTGAAGAGTTTCTATTGAAAGATCAGCAGTTTTGCTATGGGAATCCCCTTGTGTGTTATTTGTTGTTTTCCCCTTGCTGCTTTTATTATTTGTTCTTTGTGTTTGATCTTTGTTAATTTGATTAATATATGTCTTGGGTGTTTCGCCTTAGGTTTATCCTGTTTGGGACTCTCTGGGTTTCTTGGACTTTGGTGATTATTTCCTTCCCCATTTTAGGGAAGTTTTCAACTATTATCTCCTCAAGTATTTTCTCATAGTCTTTCTTTTCATCTTCTTCTGGGACTCCTATGATTTGAATGTTGGGGCATTTAGCATTGTCCCAGAGGTCTCGGAGATTGTCCTCATTTCTTTTAATTCATTTTTCTTTTTTCCTCTCTGTTTCATTTATTTCTACCATTCTATCTGCTACCTCACTTACCCTATCTTCTGCCTCCGTTATTCTACTCTTGGTTCCCTCCAGAGTGTTTTTGAACTCACTTATTCCATTATTCATTATATATTGACTCTTTTTTTTATTTCTTCTAGGTCCTTGTTAAACCTTTCTTGCATCTACTCAATCCTTGTCTCCAGGCTGTTTATCTGTGATTCCATTTTGATTTCAAGATTTTGGATCATTTTCACTATCATTATGCAGAATTCTTTATTGGGTAGATTCCTTATCTCTTCCTCTTTTGTTTGGTTTCATGGGCATTTATCCTGTTCCTTTACCTGCTGGGTATTTCTCTGCCTTTTCATTTTGTTTATATTGCTGTGTTTTGGGTGGCCTTTCCATATTCTGGCAGTTTGTGGAGTTCTCTTTATTGTGGAGTTTCCTCACTGTGGGTGGCATTGTACAGGTGGCTTGCCAAGATTTCCTGGCTAGGGAAGCTTGTGTCGGTGTTCTGGTGGGTGGAACTGGATTTCTTCTCTCTGGAGTGCAATGAAGTATCCAGTAATCAGTTGTGAGATGTCAATGGATTTGGTGTGACTTTGGGCAGCCTGTATATTGAAGCTTAGGGCTATGTTCCTGTGTTGCTGGAGAATTTGTGTGGTATGTCTTGCTCTGGAACTTGTTGGCCCTTGAGTGGTGCTTCGTTTCAGTATAAGTATGGAGGCGTTTGATGAGCTCCTATCAATTAATGTTCCCTGGAGTCAAGAGTTCTCTGGTGTTCTCAGGATTTGGACTTAAGCCTCTTGCTTCTGGTTTTCAGTCTTATTCTTACAGTAGCCTTAAGACTTCTCCATCTATACAGCACCAATGGTAAAACATCTAGGTTAAAGATGAAAAGTTTCTCCATAGTGAGGGACACCCAGAGAGTTTCACAGAGTTCCATGGAGAAGAGAAGAAGGAGGAGGGAGATATAGGTGACCAGGAGGAGAAGAGGGGGAATCAAAAGGGGAGAGAGCAAGCTAGCCAGTAATCACTTCCCTATGTGCTCTCCACAGTCTGGACTGCTCAGAGATGTTCACGGAGTTATACAGAGAAGAGAAGAGGGACAAAGGAGACAGAGGTGGCCAGGAGGATAAAGGGGGGAATCAAACGGAGAGAGACAGATCCAGCCAGTAACAAGTTCCCTAAGTGTTCTCCACAGTCCAGAACACACAAAGAGATTCACAGAGTTGGGTAGAGAAGAGAAGGGGGAGGGAGGAGATAGAGGCGACCTGGTGGAGAAAAAGGAGAGTCCAAATGGGGAGAGAGCAGTCAAGCCAGTAATCTCGCTCCCAAGTAAAAATGGGTACTAAAGATTGGGTTCTTAAAGGTACAAAATTGATAACAAACACCAAAAAGCAAAGATTAAAAATCTAGAATAGAGGTTGGATTCTCAAAAATACCACAGTAAAGAAAGAACAAAGTCACAAAAGTTATAAAATGTATATATATGAAGTTTTCTTTAAAAATTTGGTCTTTTTTTGCAAAATAATAGTAGGTTATAAAAAAGAAAATTAAAGAAGTAATAGAGGACTTAAAATAAAAATTTTTTTTAATTTAAAAAATGATAATAGTAAAAACATATCTAGGACTTTCTCTGGTGTTGTTGTGGACAGTGTGGGGTCAGTTCATTTGCAGATAGTTCCTTGATCTGGCTTATACTTCTCAAGAATTATAGGCCCCTTCCTATGTAGTCGGTGCTAACTACAGGGTTTTAATCTATTACACCTGTCACTTCCAAGGTGGTTCCCTTTGTTTGTTTCAGCTTCTTCTGTTTGCTGGTCTCTTCCATGTCTATAGCCATGAAATTAAAAGACACTTACTCCTTGGAAGAAAAGTTATGACCAACCTAGATAGCATATTCAAAAACACAGACATTACTTTGCCGACTAAGGTCCGTCTAGTCAAGGCTATGGTTTTTCCAGTAGTCATGTATGGATGTGAGAGCTGGAATGTGAAGAAAGCTGAACGCTGAAGAATTGATGCTTTTGAACTGTGGTGTTGGAGAAGACTCTTGAGAGTCCCTTGGACTACAAGGAGATCCAACCAGTCCATTCTGAAGGAGATCAGCCCTGGGATTCTTTGGAAGGATTCATGCTAAAGCTGAAACTCCAGTACTCTGGCCACCTCATGCAAAGATTTGACTCATTGGAAAAGACTTCAATGCTGGGAGGGATTGGGGGCAGGAGGAGAAGGGGACGACAGAGGATGAGATGGCTGGATGGCATCACTGACTCGATGAACGTGAGTCTAGTGAACTCCGGGAGTTGGTAATGGACAGGGAGGCCTGGCATGCTGCGATTCATGGGGTTGCAAAGAGTCCAACACGACTGAGAAACTGAACTGAACTGAACTGAACTCAGTGTCTAATTTCCAACCTGACACAAGGAGGGGTGGCGGTGGTGGACACTTTTTTAGGCTCATTTGTTCAGTCGTGCTGTGGGGAGGGAAGAACCCTGCAAACAAATAACACTGGAGTGTGCTCACACTGTCTCGGCCACACTGGGTTCGCCCCCGATCACGGAGTGTGTGCTTTCCCTGTCTACACTACTTAGGCTCTAGGTTGCTCTGCCGGGAACTGTCTGAGGCTGGCCCTGGGTTGTATACACTTCCCAGGTCCACGCCGCTCAGGTTCAGGTACTTGGGTACTCCACAAAGGCGCAGACTCAGTTGGGCCTACATTTTGTATCCTTCCCAGGTCTGAGCAGCTCAGGTGACTAGGTGCTTAGCGAGCATGGTCGTTGAGACTTATCGCCTCCCCCGTCCCTGCCAGTCAGTTTTCTGGGTGTACAACCAGCGCACCTTCTCAGGTGTGCCATGTGTCTCTTCTGGGGAGCTGATCTCTGGCTGTGACCCCCCCTGCGGATGTTGACCCTCCAGAATCCCAAGAAGTCTTGGTTAGCAATGAAGCCTGCTTGCAGTTTGGTAGTTGTTGCCTCTCTGGAGCCTCGATTGCCCCCTTCCCGCTCTGGCTGCCCTTGCCTGCCTGTCTCTGGTGGGGGATGGGCCAGTCCACAGCTGGCTAGCTCTGCTCAGTCCTTTGTTCTGTGAGTGGGCCTGGTGGTGTCTTAGGTTAGAGTTTTTGGCGGGATAGCTATCCCACAGTCTTGTTTGCTTTCCCAAGTTAGTTCCCTCAGATTGCCCTTGGGGCATTCAGGCCCGGTCCTTACCATAAGCAATGCAGCCCACGGCTCCCTGCCCAGCCCCCGCTTGCTGGTGGCGGATGCGGCCATCTGCGCTGCTTCTCTGCTGGGGGAGTCTTACGTGTCCCACCTGGGCACATAATCTGTGGGTTTAAATTATTTATTTATTTATCCTCCCGGTTCTGTTGCCCTCTGAGGTTCCAAGGCTTGCCACAGACTCGCCAGTGAGAGAGTTTCTTGTTTGGAAACTTCTCTCTCTTTATTTATTTATTTTATTTAATTTTTACTTTATTTTACTTTACAATACTGTATTGGTTTTGCCATACATTGACATGAATCCACACACACCCATGGACAGATCAACTAAACAGAAAATTAACAAAGAAACGCAAACTTTAAATGATACAATAGACCATTCAGACTTAATTGATATCTATAGGACATTTAACCCCAAAACAATGAATTTCACCTTTTTCTCAAGTGGTCACATAACCTTTTCCAGGATAGATCACATCCTGGGCCATAAATCTAACCTTGATAAATTCAAAAAAATCAAAATAATTCCAAGCATCTTTTCTGACCAAAATGCGCTAAGATTAGATCTAAATTACAGGAAAAAAACTATTAAAAATCACAACTTCTCTCTTAAGACTCCCTTCCTGGGACGGATCTCCGTCCCTACCTCTTTTGTCTCTCTTTTTATCTTTTATATTTTTTCCTATCTCCTTTCAAAGACAACGGGCTGCTTTTATGGGGCCTGATGTCCTCTGCCTGGATTCAGAAGTTGTTTTGTGGGATTTACTCAGCATTCAAATGTTCTTTTGATGAATTTGTGGGGGAGTAAGTGGTCTCCCCATCCTATTCCTCTGCCATCTTAGGACCGCCCCCCAAAACACTGTAATTTTAGCTACTCTAGTGGGTATACAGTGCATCCTATTGTAGTTTTCATTTGCATTTCCCTGATGACTATGAAAAGCAAATGTTTAAAACTGTTACAAAATAATATTGGAAAATAACTTAACCTTCTGCCCTGGTTCTTTGAAGGAGCAGAACTGAGTCTGATTAAGAGGAATATTACGAATACAGTCTGCTAGAATGGCAACATACAGACACTGAAGGCTCTCTAGGATCCTGCCTGTTAGCATTAGATGTATGAATACTGGATCACTGCATGGAGGTTTGAGATGCTCGCAGATACTATTATTACCAATATTGTTATGCATATTTTTATTTTTTGTTTATTCATTTATTTTTGGCTGTGATGGCTCTTTGTTGCTGTGTGTGGGCCCTCTCTAGTTGTGGTGCACAGGCTTCTCATTGCAGTGGCATCGCCTGTCGTGGAGCTAGGGTTCTGTGGCATGCAGGCTTCAGTAGCAGCAGCAGGCGGGCTCAGCAGTTGTGGCTCTCAGGCTCTAGAGCATGAGAACTCAGTATTTGTGGCACAGGGGCTTAGTTGCCCTGTGGTATGTGGGATCTTCCTGGAACTGGGGTTGAAACTGTGTCTCCTGCACTGACAGGCAGTTTCTTAACCACTGGACCACAAGGGAAGTCCTGTTTTGTTTACTTGACTCCTGAAAGATGAAAGAGCAATTTTGCCTGTGCAAATAATTTATCCATGCCTCTTTAATTCCTAGCAATATGATGTTACCAGTAGAAAAAAAATTTTTCTTCTTAAAGACACTGCAGAGAACTCTTCTTAAACATTAGAAAACAAAACTGCTAGATTTTGTGTCTCTTCAGTCATAATAAATCAGCTCAATTAAACAAGTACCTGTAGAGTACCTTCTATTTATTGTGGACTTTACTCAGATCCTGGGAATACAAAATTGAATGAGCTATGCCATCAAGATGTGCACTATCTCGTAAAGGATGCATAGTTATGTAAATAATTAGAACTGAATGTGGTAAATGCACCAATAAAGGCCTATGTGCGACAGAGTGGAAAACAGAAAGAGTGACCATTTGTGTCAATGTAAGGGGAATACAGGGCTTCCCAGGTGGCTCAATGGTAAAGAATCTGCCTGCCAACAGGACTCAGGTTTGATCCCTGGGTCAGGAATATCCCCTGGAGAAGGACATAGCAACCCACTCAGGTATTCGTGCCTAGGAAATCCCATGAACAGAGGAGGCTGGCAGGCTATAGTTCATGGGGTCACAAGAGTTGGACATGACTTAATGACTAAACAGCAGCAGCAACACCCAGAAGGATGCCACATAAAAAAGTCATCTGATGTGGACTTGGGTGGATGACTCAGATTTCAGTGGGATGGGGAAGCAGAATAGAAACTTCAGGCTTAGCCAGTGGTAAAGTTCAGATCCTGAAGGGTTTTGCAGCATGTTAACATCCCTTAATTTTGGTCTTCAGAGGGTGGGAATGAAACAAGCAGTTTAGACAAAGCTTATGACTTGATAAACTTGGTCAGTTTATGACCTGATCAGATTTGCAGTTTAGAACAATAACCATGGTGGTACAGTAGCTGATGGTGTTCTTTTTATTCTGACATCACTGTCTATCTGTATTATGTGATGAAATAAATAAACATTTATGTCATTGTTTTTGAGAACTGAGATTTTCTGTGTGAAATGAAAATGTAGGATGAATGAGATTAAGTAAAAGTCCTATAGATATTTAATTGTAAAGATCAGAATGAGCTCATGATATAGTTACCTTTTAAAGAAAATTCTTAACTGCCCGCTGAAAAGACTTAGAAACAAGTAGCAAGGGGCACCCCGACAACCTCATTTTGGTCTCTAAATACGTTTTGTCACTAAAAGGAACAAGGGCTCCTTTGAGAAACAGGTGCTTGTAGTTCTGAGTCAGGAAAAATATTAAATAATCCTGAAACATATTATCATATTAGAAATCAAAGCTATCAGAAAGAAGTCAGAACAGAGCAAACTAGTGGTCACCAGTAAGGAGGGGCAATATAGACTAGGTGGGGGAGCAGGAGGTACCAAGTATCTAGTGCAAGATAGGCTACAAGGATGTGTTGTACGACACAGGGAATATAGTCAGTATTTGTAATAACTGTAAATGGAGTGTAATCTTTAAAAATTATATTAAAAATTTTTAATTGTAAAAAAAAAAGAGCAAACTCAAAAAGGCTTCCTTTGGGTAAGGTTAGCCACTTTGAGAAAAAAATAACTGCAGTGGACTACATGCGTGCTAAGTCACTTCAGTTATGTCTGACTTTTTGCAACCCAACCCTATGGACTGTAGCCTGCCAGGCTCCTCTGTCCATGGGGATTCTCCAGGCATACTGGAGTTGGTTGCCATATCTTCCTCCAGGGGATCTTCTCAACCCAGAGATCAAACCCATGTGTCTTATATCTCCTGTATTGGCAGGTGGATTCTTTACCACTAGCACCACCTGGGAAGCAGTGGACTAAGACATATCAGATGCTTGAATTTATGAATAAAATATTAAATAATAATAAATTATTAGTAATTGTTACTACTTAATAATTATAATAAATGATACTAAAAAATAGTAGTCACCGTTGGAGGATAGTAGAGACCTAACTGAAAACTATATATTGTCACCCTGCTTATTTAACTTATATGCAGAGTACATCATGAGAAACACTGGGCTGTAGGAAGCACAAGCTGGAATCAAGATTGCCAGGAGAAATATCAATAACCTCAGATATGCAGATGACACCACCCTTATGGCAGAAAGTGAAGAGGAAATAAAGAGCCTCTTGATGAAAGTAAAAGAGGACAGTGAAAAAGTTGGCTTAAAGCTCAACATTCAGAAAACTAAGATCATGGCATCTGGTCCCATCATTTCATAGAAAATAGATGGGGAAACAGTGGAAACAGTGTCAGACTTTATTTTGGGGGGCTCCAAAATGACTGCAGATGGTGACTGCAACCATAAAATTAAAAGATGCTTACTCCTTAGAAGGAAAGTTATGACCAACCTAGGCAGCATATTGAAAAGCAGAGACATTGCTTTGCCAACAAAGGTCTGTCTAGTCAAGGCTATGGTTTTTCCTGTGGTCATGTATGGATGTGAGAGTTGGACTACAAACAAAGCTGAGTGCCAAAGAATTGATGCTTTTGAACTGTGGTGTTAGAGAAGACTCTTGAGAGTCCCTTGGACTGCAAGGAGATCCAACCAGTCCATCCTAAAGGAGATCAGTCCTGGGTGTTCACTGGACAGACTGATGTTCAAGCTGAAACTCCAATACTTTGGCTACCTGATGCAAAGAGCTGACTCATTTGAAAAGACCCTGATGCTGGGAAAGATTGAGGGCAGGAGGAGAAGGAGATGACAGAGGATGAGATGGCTGGATGGCATCACCGACTCAATGGACATGAGTCTGGGTGAACTCTGGGAGTTAGTGATGGACAAGGAGGCCTGGCGTGTTGCAGTTCATGGGGTCACAAAGAGTCAGACATGACTGAGTGACTGAACTGAACTGAAAACTGGTAAAAGAAAGAATCAAAGATTTATTTTAACCTGTCTTTCCTACATAAACTACCTTAGAATAACCAAATTTTAATAAGGGAAAGTTTTCATTCTAGAAAATAATATGGTGTGAAATTTACCCTTTTGCCAGTCTTTAAAAATAACTAGGCAATGACCATCAATGAGTATTAACAGAAGGAAAACCAATCAGGCATTTTGTGCCCGCTAACAAAATCACACACTACTACTTATGAAGTCATTTTGAAAAGAAAAGGTGAAATTACATCATATCAAGCCTCAAGGTTTCACTTTCCCCTTTAGGAAATATGGGAGAGAAGTGTCCATTGAAGAACAACAGAAATGCGTCAACAAAATCCAGAATGTGAGAAACTATTGAACAAATGTCGCAAGTTCTCCAACAAATTATATGGGGGAGAAAAGGAGAAAAGAGGCGTGTGGTCTTTGATCCTGATTAAATCAAATTTCTAAAACTTTAAAGAGAGGAACTGTAAAGATAGAGGAGGAATAGGACGGGAAGACCACTTTCTCCCTCACAAATTCCTCAAAAGAACATTTCAACGCTGAGCAAACTCCACAAAACAACTTCTGTAGGCTGGCAGAGGACATCAGGCAACCAGAAAAGCAGACCATTGTCTTAAAACTTTAAAGAATTTTGTCTCATAACTTTATGAGACAAGCAATAAAATCTGAACATTGATAATATTTGATATTAAGGAACCATTATCAGTTATTTTCAGTGTGATCATTATATTATGGTTATGTATAAAATAAGAATCTTTACATTTACATTTTAGAAATATAAATTAAAATATTTATAAATGATGAAATTTTAAAGGGAGGAAAGAGAATGGGGTAAAAATGAAGCAAGATTGGTTATTGTTGAAACTGGGTAATGGGATCCTTGGGGGTTTACTACACTACGCTGTATACTTTTCAAAAATAATTTTTTAAAGTTGCTTTTGAAGGGCAATTTTATTTCTTTAATATCTGATTAAGAACAAGGGAAGTTCAATTCACCACAATCTCTAGGTTCTGATATTGGCACCCTGAATTTCTTGCCCAGGTGTCCATCTTTCCTTTGCAGAGCTCTCTGTAATCATCATTACATTAATGTTCACCTTGTCGTGCTTTACAGAGAGGTCAGGGGTTTTTTAAATTTTTATTAATTAATTTATTTATAACTGTGCTGGGTCTTCAGTGCTGTGTGGCTTTCCCTAGTTGCCACGAATGGGGGCTTCTCTTCCTTGTGGCACGGTAGCTCCTTTGTTGAGGAGACAGGCTCTAGTGTGCAGACTCAGTAGTTGTGGGGTCTGAGCTTAGTTGCTCCCAGGCAAGTAAGGTCCTCCCTGGCCAGGAATGGAACCCATGTCCCCTGCATTGGCAGAGGTATTCCTAACTGCTAGACCATGAGGGAAGTCTCAAAGAGGTCAGAGTTTGGAGAGCTAGTCATGTAGTCCTTTTCAAGTTGCTACAGTTATCACTGGGCCCAAGGATGTCTGGTTTCCTGTTTCCTTGAGTAAAGCACAGTGCGGATTGCCACCAGTGAATTACTAGGCTATTTCAAGAGTGCTCTTTTCTGCCTGGTGGACTTCCCTGGTGGCTCAGACGGTAAAGCGTCTGCCTACAATGCGGGAGACCCGGGTTCAAACCCTGGGTCAGGAAGATCTCCTGGAGAAGGAAGTGGCAACCCACTCCGGTATTCTTGCCTGGAAAATTCCGTGGACAGAGAAGCCTGGTAGGCTACAGTCCATGGGGTCGCAAAGAGTCGGACATGACTGAGCAACTCCACTTTCACTTTCACTTTTCTGCCTAGTTTTTCTTTAGAACAGGAGGGTTTCCAAAAATGGCCTCCAAACCATTTTGTCCTTGATGTCCCTGACTTTCACACTAAATCAAAAGGGTCTCACTTAACATCTTCTCAAGTGGGCTCCCTGTGTGTAGCCCATGCAGCTGCCATGATGACTGAGTTCCCACTAGCTTCATCTTACGCCTGCATATGAGTGCATTGCAGATTTTCCTGAGGAGTTAGAAGTAATAAATGAAAATTACACAAAGCACAAAAAGGCAACACGTAAATAGAATACTAGCTGTTTCACTGCCCCAAAGCCTCTCAGCCAACCTGCCATCTCTAGCCATCTTCTTTTCAGAATCAGCCAGAATATTGTGGGTCCACACCTCTCTGTTCTAGGCTTTCTCCAACATCTCAGCATTTGGATCTCCATCATGGACCAGTGAAGAATCTAAAAATTATTCCTTCTTTAATATGAAAGCCCTAAACTCTTCTTTGTCTGAACCTGACCCAGGGGGCCAAAATCTGCTCACGCATTTTACTGAACAAATGTGCAGCTGTCTCTCCAACAGGAATTCTGATTTCCTGTAAGCTAACAAGCTCCAACTGGTGCTTACCTTCCAGGATAACAAGCTTTTACAATAAAGTTTTTCTCTTTTCCTTTCACAATATTTCTCCTTAAACTACAGTAGGCACTATGACTTTCCTTACACATTGAAAGAAAAAAAATAAGATTATCAATTATGCACATAGAAAAAGAACATCTAGTTGGGAGCAAATATACCCACAATAAATATACCCAGAAAACTATATATATTTTTACTATTTACTTTGTGTTTGGGGATGTGTATTGTCTTAAAATATTATCTAGAATGGGAAAAATGACCTTCCTGTACTGTGACTAAATTTTGCTTTTGTTTGTGGTAAGCTGACCTATTGTGAAGCTGAAATTATAAATATACATGGAAAAGCAGCTTAAATGTGCTACTTACTAATAAGTATAAAATGATGTAGAAGCATGACACATTTTAAAAACTACCTTCTGGAGTTGGGGTGATGACAATAAAAGTCAATATTTCCCGAGGGCATGTGATGTTATACTTCTAAATGCTTCACATTGGTGCACTTGATTACCTTAATCATCCTAAATGGTTCTTTAGCATTAATGCAAGGAACACTCTTTGCAGGAAGTACTGATATTAGTCCCAACTACAGTGAGGAAACTGAGAGGCTAAGTAATCAGCAAGTCAGTCTGGTGAGTTACTCTTAAGCCAGTGGTCCTTGCCTGCTCAGTTATGTCCAACTCTTCGTGACCCTTTGGACTGCAGCTCACCAGGCTCTTCTCTCCATGGATTTTTCAGGCAAGAATGCTGGAGTGGGTTGCCATTTTCCTCCTCTAGAAGACCTTCCTGACACAGCGATTGAACCCGAGTCTCCTGGGTTTCCTGCATCACAGGTGGATTCTTCACCCGTTGAGCCCTCAGGGAAGCCTTGCCCCGTGGTAGTGACTCTGTTATGAGGATGCTGAGTGATTTGATTTAGAAACAAAGGCAGGTAATCTCTTGGCTCCTTGTTCTCTAGAGCTATATCGTGTTTTGTCCTGTCTCTATACGTGCACCTGCGTCTTTCTTTTCCTTTTTCCAGCTTCTCTACATTCTTAGCTCATAGTCAACTGAGTCCTCGCAACTTGGTATGTCCTTCATTTAAGCAACCAGCAAAAACTGACCACTAGCTTTGAATTTCAGTTCCAAAGTACTGTGAGAAAGACTTCAATTAGCCTTAGGAGTCAGGAGTCCCTTGCCCCTGGGGACACGGGCAGTGGCTTTAGGAGTAAAACAAGGTCATATACTATAAATATAGCTGCCAGAGTTCACTAGTTCTGAAATTAGTCTTCAGAGATGTGTATGGGTTGGCAGAAAAGACCCAAATATATCTATTATTAGACTGGTATAATGTGTTCACTGCATTGGTATCTTTTGCATGTACAAGTCTGTTTGGATTAAGGTCACAAGAATGTTTTTAGACAGACACACTCTTTCAGCTCGTTCCAGAACAATGATTGCTGGTATTCTTCCACGGCCTGACAAATACAGAATCTGTATAGACTTACAGCAGAACTCTGGGTTAGCTCTCTGGAGCCACCACAACAAACTAGGAATTCATTTTCCCACAGTCCTGTAGGCCAAGATCCAAAATCAAGGTGTGAGCATGGTTGGTTCCTCCTTGAGACTCTAAGGGAGAAAATGTTTCATGCCTGTCTCCTAACTTCTGGTGGTTGCTGGCAACCCTTGGCATTCCTTGGCTTGCGGAAGCATCACTGCCACCTCTATCTTCACATTGCCTTCTCCCTGCATTTCCCCTCTCCTGTCTCCTATAAGGACATTTGCATTGTATTTAGGGCTCACCCTAACTCAGCATGATTTCATTTTGATCCTTATTCTAAGTATATCTGAAAAGACTCTTATTGCAAATAAGATCCCATTTTGAGTTTCTGGGTAGATATGAATTTAGGGGAACACCATCCAACCCACCAAAACATCCATAAAGTGTCTGCAACTGACACCTTAACACCCCTACTTATTGCCTCTAAATTGATTTGTTCTACTTTTAGCAAATACTTACTCTATGGCAGGTACTGTTCTCAGTATTTCACAGATAATAATTCATTTAATAGTTGTTATCAATTGATGGGGGCTTCCCCAGTGGCTCAGTGGTAAAGAATCCACCTGCCAATGCAGGTAGACATAAGAGATGTGGGTTAAATCCCTGGATCAGGAAGATGCCCTGGAGGAGGGCCTGGCAACCCACTCCAGTATTCTTGCCTGGGGAATCCCATGGACAGAGGAACCTGGCGGGCTACAGTCCACAGGGTTGCAGAGTCAGACACGACTGAACCAACTTAGCATGTACACACACACACACACATGAGTTGGTGTTGTTTTTCTTCTGGGTTATTGCTCCCATGTCTAAAAGACAGGCCACACTTTCCTTTGCAGCTGGTCCAGTGCTCTGTGCTCTGTGTGTGGGAATTTTGATAAAGACTAAGCTGAGACCCAGCTGCAGTGCCTGACTCTGACAGTTCACGTAGTCTCTCACTTAAGAATAATGTGTCCCATCCTGGAGAGAGCTAAGTAAGACATTCAGGAAACTAACACATAGGACTTAAGATCCCTTGTGTTAGTATCTCCCTGGAAAATGAGCAGCAGGAGAGCTCCATAAGGAAAGAAAGGGACAATAATGAAGATGGCCACACAGCCACAGCAGGAAGCAGAACTGGCTGTTTCATTCCCCGCGGTGCTCAGGGATGTTCCCAGAGTTTCAGGGACAGGGAGGAGATGTCCAGATCACGTGCCCCACCCACCAAGTTTTCCTAGATTGCTACTTTTGTCTTCTTCTCCTCCACTTAGACCCAGAGGGACAACTCATAAATAAGGTGCTAAGTTGAACTGAATATTTGGGTTTTGTTTTGTTTTAAAATACTGTGAGGATCCATAATGTAGCAATCTGGGAGCCAAATTAAGAATCCAGAAAATAGGGACTTCCCTGGTGGTCCAGTGACTAGGACTGTGCCCCCAATGCAGGGGTCGTGGGTTCAATCCCTGGTCAAGGAACTAGATCTCACATGCCACAACTAAGAGTTCATATGCCACAACTAAGCTTGGTGCAGCCAAATAAATAAATAAAATTAAATTTAAAAATTAGAATCCAGCAAATGAATTTTATTTCCTTTTAGTGGAGTAACAAATATCAAGAGTATATGTAACATTTGGAGCTATTGATTTACTTGGAATGTATATGTATCAGCCTGGGATTCAATGCTATTTATTCACTATATTTATGCCTTCACAAAGCATAGATGAGTTGAAGTTTTTATTCTGTAGGCACTCCATAAGATCTTATGATCCTTGTGGTTAGCTGGAAGGATTAACTTCCACCAGATGATAAAGGCAGATGTCACAGAACACTAAAAGAATAAAAGTGATACATGTGATAGGATTTTTTTTTTTTAAAGAATGAAATCTTACATTTGGGACAACATTTTAAGGGATATTATGCTATGTGAAGTAAGTTACAGAAAGACAAATACTGCATGATTTCACTTATATGTGGAATCCAAAAAACAAAACAAATGAAAATGTACAAACATTAAAAAACCAGAAACAGTTATAGATACAGGGACCAAAAGGTAATTGCCAGAGTAGAGGGAGGTAGGGGGAAGAAAAAAATAGATGAGAGAGATTATGAGGGACATACTTCCAGTTATAAAACAAGTGAGTCACAAGTATAAAGTGTATAGTGTAGGGAAGAGAGTCAATAATTATGTAATATTTTTGTATGGTGATATATCATAAATAGACTTACCATGATAGGCATTTTGAAATGTATGGGGAAAAAAATCACTATGTTATGTAACAGAAATCAAGGTAGTGTAGGTAATTATGCTTCAAAATTGAGTGCAATCACACTCATAGAAAAAGAGATCAAATTTGTGGATATCAGAGGTGGGAGGGGCATGCAGGGAGGAGGAACTGGGTGAAGGCAGTCAAAAGATACAAACTCCCAGTTACAAGATAAATAGATACTAGGGATATAGCATACAATATGGTAGCTATAATAAACATGGCTGTATGGTGAGAGCAAATCCCAAAAGGTTTCATCACACAAATTATTTTTTACTATTTCTTCAATTTTATGTTTGTGTGAAATGATGGATGGTCACTAAATTTTTGGATAATAATTTCATGATGTATTTTAAATCAAAACATTTTGCTGAAAACCCTAAAATTATATAGTTCTATTTTAACTGTATTTCAATACAACTGGGGAAAAAAATGGCCACAATAAGAAGTATTGAAAATTGGAATAAATTGTGATGTCCTCTATTCCAAACACAAGGAAATGGACAACTACAACAACCCAGTCCAGGCAGCATTACTAAGAGCCTCTACCCTTCAGGAATGAAGGTTTGGGTCACCACCAAACAAGGAACTATGACTAACTATAACTAACTGAGGTGCTTGCTGAAGGCAAAAGAATACATACTGGGTAGTAAAAGAAGGTAGTTATAAATACCAACTACAATCACATGACCACTCAGAAATGAGGACTATACTGGCTGTGAGCATTTACTCCTTATTATTAATGAATATTAATAAGGAGCATTTCTTCCAATTTTATTATGAATAGATTTGTATATACATGTTGATATATAAACAGTTGACCCTTGAACAACTTGGGTTTGAACTGCATGGGTCCCCTCGTACATGAATTTTTTTCAGTAGTAAATCCTACAGAACTATATGATCCATGGTTGGTTGAATCCACTGATGCAGAACTGAAGATATGGGGGACTGTGGATATGGGGAGTCAACTATAAGCTACAGACAGATTTTCAACTGCAAGGAGGGTCAATGCCCTTAACCCACCTGTTGTTCAAGGGTCAACTGTGTATCTTTGTTTTCTTTCCTCTTTTATTCCGTTACCATGTAACATAGATGTATTGACTTTATATCATGGTCACTTTTTATTGATTATATAAAAATATTAATTTAACAAAATAGTATTTAAGTTATAAGATTTTAAGGAAAAGAGTAAGCATCACTCAAGGACTTTACCTTCTCTTCTGGGGAAAGGGTTAGTGCTTTTTTCCCCCCCTTGGCTACACCATGAGAAATGTGGGATCTTTGTTCCCCAAGCAGGGATCAAATCCACACCCCCTGCAATGAAAGTATGGAGTCTTTTCTGCTAGACCTCCAGGGAAGTCCCAAGTGCATTTTTGATTATATACAGAATAGTTGTATCATGTTAGGCATGATTGTCTTGTCTTTGTTTTGAGATTAAGCATGGTTGAAGGAGATGGTATGTGTGCCAAGTTAATAAGGGTTAGACTTATGGTTAATTTTGTGTGTCAGCTTGATGGAGTCATACAGTGCTCAGATATTTAGCTAACATTTTTTCTCTGAGTTTGTCTGTGAGGATGTTTCAGGATTACATTAGCATTTGAATCAGTGGACTTTGCGTTCCTCATCCAACTTACTAAAGGCCTTGAAGGCCTGAATAACATAAAAGGCAGAAGAAGGGAGAATTCACCCTTTTTGCCTGACAACTTGAGCTGAACACTGGTCTTCCATTGCCCTCAGAAAGACTACCATCAGTTCTCCTGGAACTCAGGAGAGTTGGAATTGGACTTAGACTGAATCACACCACCAGCTCTCATGCATCTCCAGCCTGCAGATATATTTGGTATCAGATATATAGGGATGGCGGCAGGGAGGAGCAACCCTACGCCCAAGGAGTGGTGGCTGTGCAGGCTCAGGAGGGCCAAGAGGAGCCATCTCACGTTGAAGGTCAGGAAGGGCGGCAGTAAGGAGATACCCCTCATCCAAGGGAAGGAGCAGCGGCTGTGCTTTGCTAGAGCAGTCGTGAAGAGATACCCCACACCCAAGGTAAGAGAAACTCAAGTAAGATGGTAGATGTGGCAAGAGGGCATCAGATGGCAGACACACTGAATCCATACTCACAGAAAACTAGTTAATCTAATCACACTAGGACCACAGCCTTCTCTAACTCAATGAAACTAAGCCATGCCCACCGGGCAAACCAAGACAGGCAGGTCATGGTGGAGAGGTCTGATGGAATGTGGTCCACTGGAGAAGGGAATGGCAAACCACTTCAGTATTCTTGCCTTGAGAACCCCATGAACAGTATGAAAAGGCAAAATGGAAGAATACTGAAAGAGGAACTCTCCAGGTCAGTAGGTGCCCAATATGCTACTGGAGATCAGTGGAGAAAAAACTCCAGAAAGAATGAAGGGATGGAGCCAAAGCAAAAGCAATACCCAGTTGTGGATGTGACTGGTGATAGAAGCAAGGTCCGATGCTATAAAGAACAATATTGCATAGGAACCTGGAATGTCAGGTCCATGAATCAAGGCAAATTGGAAGTGGTCAAACAGGAGATGTCAAGAGTGAACGTCAACATTCTAGGAATCAGCGAACTAAAATGGACTGGAATGGGTGAATTTAACTCAGATGACCATTATATCTACTACTGTGGGCAGGAATCCCTCAAAAGAAATGGAGTAACCATCATGGTCAACAAAAGAGTCCAAAATGCAGTACTTGGATGCAATCTCAAAAGTGACAGAATGATCTCTGTTTGTTTCCAAGGCAAACCATTCAATATCACAGTAATCCAAGTCTATACCCCAACCAGTAACACTGAAGAAGCTGAAGTTGAACGGTTCTATGAAGACCTACAAGACCTCTTAGAACTAACACCCAAAAAAGATGTCCTTTTCATTATAGGGGACTGGAATGCAAAAGTAGGAAGTCAAGAAACACCTGGAGCAACAGGCAAATTTGGCCTTGGAATACAGAATGAAGAAGGGCAAAGGCTACTAGAGCTCTGCCAAGATAATGCACTGGTCATAGCAAACACCCTCTTCCAAAAACACAAGAGAAGACTCTACACATGGACATCACCAGATGGTCAACACCAAAGTCAGATTGATTATATTCTCTGCAGCAAAAGATGGAGAAGCTCTATACAGTCAACAAAAACAAGACCAGGAGCTGACTGTGGCTCAGATCATGAACTCCTTATTGCCAAATTCAGACTTAAATTGAAGAAAGTAGGGAAAACCACTAGGCCATTCAAGTATGACCTAAATCAAATTCCTTATAAATATACAATGGAAGTGAGAAATAGATTTAAGGGCCTAGATCTGATAGATAGAGTGCCTGATGAACTATGGAATGAGATTCATGACATTGTACAAGAGACAGGGATCAAGACCATCCCCATGGAAAAGAAATACAAAAAAGCAAAATGGCTGTCTGGGGAAGCCTTACGAATAGCTGTGAAAAGAAGAGAAGGGAAAAGCCAAGGAGAAAAGGAAAGATATAAGCATCTGAATGCAGAGTTCCAAAGAATAGCAAGAAGAGATAAGAAAGCCTTCTTCAGCAATCAATGCAAAGAAATAGAGGAAAAGAACAGAATGTGAAAGACTAGAGATCTCTTCAAGAAAATTAGAGACACCAAGGGAACATTTCATGCAAAGATGGGCTTGATAAAGGACAGAAATGGTATGGATCTAACAGAAGCAGAAGATATTAAGAAGAGATGGCAAGAATGCACAGAAGAGCTATACAAAAAAGATCTTCATGACCCAGAGAATCACGATGGTGTGATCACTCATCTAGAGCCAGACATCCTGGAATGTGAAGTCAAGTGGGCCTTAGGAAGCATCACTACGAACAAAGCTAGTGGAGGTGATGGAATTCCAGTTGAGCTGTTTCAAATCCTGAAAGGTGATGCTGTGAAAGTGATGCACTCAATATGCCAGCAAATTTGGAAAACTCAGCAGTGGCCACAGGACTGGAAAAGGTCAGTATTCATTCCAATCCCAAAGAAAGGCAATGCCAAAGAATGCTCAAACTACCACACAGTTGCACTCATCTCACACACTAGGAAAGTAATGCTCAAAATTCTCCAAGCCAGGCTTCAGCAATACTTGAACTGTGAACTTCCTGATGTTCAAGCTGGTTTTAGAAAAGGCAGAGGAACCAGAGATCAAATTGCCAACATCCACTGGATCGTGGAAAAAACAAGAGAGTTCCAGAAAAACATCTATTTCTGCTTTATTGACTGTACCAAAACCTCTGACTGTGTGGATCACAATAAACTGTGGAAAATTCTGAAAGAGATGGGAATACCAGACCACCTGACCTACCTCTTGAGAAATCTGTATGCAGGCCAGGAAGCAACAGTTAGAACTGGACGTGGAACAACAGACTGGTTCCAAATAGGAAAAGGAGTACGTCAAGGATGTATATTCTCACCCTGCTTATTTAACTTCTATGCAGAGTACATCATGAGAAACACTGGGCTGGAAGAAGCACAGGCTGGAATTAAGATTGCCGGGAGAAATATCAATAACCTCAGATATGCAGATGACACCACCCTTATGGCAGAAAGTGAAGAGGAACTCAAAAGCCTCTTGATGAAAGTGGAAGAGCAGAATGAAAAAGTTGGCTTAAAGCTCAACATTCAGAAAACGAAGGTCATGGCATCTGGTCCCATCACTTCATGGCAAATAGATGGGGAAACAGTGGAAACAATGTCAGACTTTATTTCTGGGGGCTGCAAAACCACTGCAGATGGTGATTGTAGCCATGAAATTAAAAGATGCTTACTCCTTGGAAGAAAACTTATGACCAACCTAGATAGCATATTCAAAAGCAGAGTTTGCCGACTAAGGTCCGTCTAGTCAAGCTATGGTTTTTCCAGTGGTCATGTATGGATGTGAGAGTTGGACTGTGAAGAAGGCTGAGCACTGAAGAATTGATGCCTTTGAAATGTGCTGTTGGAGAAGACTCTTGAGAGTCCCTTGGACTGCAAGGAGATCCAACCAGTCCATTCTGAAGGAGATCAGCCCCGGGATTTCTTTGGAGGGAATGATGCTAAAGCTGAAACTCCAGTACTTTGGCCACCTCATGCAAAGAGTTGACTCATTGGAAAAGACTTTGATGCTGGGAGGGATTGGGGGCAGGAGAAGAAGGGGACAATAGAGGATGAGATGGCTGGATGGCATCACTTACTCGATGGACTTGAGTCTGAGTGAATTCCAGAGTTGGTGATGGGCAGGGAGGCCTGGCATGCTGTGATTCATGGGGTCGCAAAGAGTCCGACACGACTGAGCGATTGAACTGAACTGAACTGATATATGCTCCAATACTTTGGCCCCCTGATGCAAAGAGAGGAATCATTGGAAAAAACCCTGATGCTGGGGAAGATTGAGGGCAAGAGGAGAAGGGGCAGCAAAGGATGAGATGGTTAGATAGCATCACCAACTCAATGGACATGACTTTAAGCAAACTCCAGGAAATAGGGAAGGACAGAGAGGCCTGTGTGCTGTAGTCCATGGGGTCACAGAGAGTCAGACATGACTTAGAAACTGAAAAGCAACAAAAAATTATATAGATATGGTATATCTGATATCAGCTATATATATTTTTTCAATATTTTCTTTGGCTCATTTGATTAGGAAAACTGAAAAGTCCCACAGTTTGCAAGAGGATACATATATATATATTTGTGTGTGTGTGTGTGTGTTAGTTGCTCAGTCTTGTCCAACTCTTTGTGACCCCATAGACTATAGCCCACCAGGCTCCTCTGTCCATAGGATTTCCCAGGCAAGAATAGTGGAGTGGCTTGCCATTTCCTTCTCATGTGTGTGTGTGTGTGTGTGTGTATCTAGATTAGAATAAAATTAAGTCCAATCTGAATCTGTACTTGTCTTTTAGATTGGAACAACAACAACAAAAGTCATAATGGCTAAATTTTTCAAATTATACCTGAGCAAGGGAAGTGACATTGGTAGGTAATTTATCTAACCACTTTATATATAGAGAGTAGTTTGGTTTTAAAACCTATGAGGAAATCTACACCTGATCATTTAAAAATAAATTTTACTTGTGAAATTTTCAATCTTTGTTTATCTTTTTTTTTTTTTTACTTTTTAAGTATTTTTATTTATTTATTTGACTGCACCAGGTCTTAGTTGTAGCTTGTAGGATCTTCCATCTTCATGCCGGCATGTGGGTTCTAGTTCCCTGACTAGGGATTGAACCCAGGCACCCTGCATTGAGAGCAGAGAGTCTTAGCCACTGGATCACCAGAGAAATCCCTATTTCTCTAACTTATTTTAAAATTTGCAAATAGTTTCAAGAAAAAAAGACCAATCTTAACATATCTCTACAGTACTTCACTGACTTAAAAATCTAGCAGACATAAAGTAAAGCAAGATTTCATATTACATGGCTATGTTTTTTCAAATTAGCCCTGGAGCAAAAGAAAATAATTTCCCTCTGCTTTTTGCCATTAGCTGCCTCTCTGCCTACCCCTGATTACTCTCAGGCCCTTGCCAGTAACCTGCAGCTCTGACTTGAAGGGGTAAAAGAAAAGTAGAAATCTGCAGTTCAGGACTGGCTCTCCTAAAATTTGTCTTCCTTTGCCTCTATGCAGGATATTCTCTTTAAAGGTGCCCATATATATATACTTCCTCAAAAATCTTGAACTTGTTAATAATACCCCAGCTTGGGTATGATGATGAGAATCTAAGGTTTGGAGCAAAAGACCTTGATCCTAATTCTGCCATCAGATTCTAATTGATGCCATCTGACATCACTGTGTGATGTCAGGCAAGTCACCTGACTTCTGAAATTTCAGGTTCATCCCATGTAATTCCTGGCAATCAGCTATATCTCTAAGAGCTATAGTAAATACAAGGGAAGTGAGTAAATTCTCAATAACTAATATATTGTTGGATAAGAACAAATGCTTATTCTTCATAGATAAAATCAGTCTATTTTATCTGTTTATAGATTTTATCTATTCATAGATAAAATCAGTCTTCATGACATATCTGAAATTTCTTCCTACCGATTAGAGTCATGGAAATTTGCTCAAAACTAAAAATTCAGTCTAATTTAAGAAGTGCCTGTTAACTACTAGGTATTTTGAAAAATTCAGGATAAGAATTGCGATACTGTTTTGCTTTCAATTTTCTCATGATTGCCATAATTTACTCTGGAATCTTAAACTCCTCAGTGCCTAATGTAAAAGTCACATTAATTTCCTCTTCTTCTTCTTTTTTTTTTTTTTTCTTTTTTGTTGCTCAGTCACTAAGTTATGTCTGACTCTGTTTAACCCCATGGACTGCAGCATGCCAGGCTCCTCTGTTCTCCACTATCTTCCAGAGTTTGCTCCAATTCTCATCCATTGAGTCAGTGATACTATTAACTCATCTTCTGCCGCCCCCTTCTCCTTTTTCCTTCAATCTTTCCCATCGTCAGGTTTTTTCTCCAATGAATCGGTCTTCAAATCAAGTGGCCAAAGTATTGAAACTTCAGCATCAGTCCTTCCAGTGAATATTCAGGGTTGATTTAGAATTTACTGGTTTGATCTTCTTGCTATCCAAGGGACTCTCGAGTCTTCTCCAGCACCATAATTCAAAAGCATCAATTCTTCAGTGCTCTGCCTTCTTTATGGTCCAACTCTCACATCCACACATGGCTAGTGGAAAAGCCATCACTCTGACTGTATGGACCTTTTTTGGCAAAGTGATGTGTCTCCTTTTTAATACACTGTCTAGGTTTGTCATAGCTTCCTTGCTTCCAAGGAACAAGCGCCTTCTAATTTCATGGCTGCAGACACTGTCCGCAGACAAAATAAAGTCTGTTCCTGCTTCCACTTTTTCCCCATCTATTTGCCATGAAGTGATGGGATGAAATGCCATGGTCTGAGTTTTTGAATGTTGAGTTTCAAGCCAACTTTACTTTTATAGCTAATTCTTATTGAAATACTGAGAATAAAAGTAATAGCTAAATAACAAACACAGGTAGACATTTCTAAAAAAACTTTTTTTTTGGCTGTACTAGGTCTACACTGCTTTGCACAGGCTTTCTTTAGTTGCAGCAAGCAGGGGCTAAACTTCACTGTAGTGTGTGGGCTTCTCATTGCTGTGGCTTCTCCTGCTGTGGAGCATATAGGCTTTAGGCACACAGACTTCAGAGTTAGGGCCCACAGGCTCAGTGAAAGTCACTCACTTGTAGTTGGGGTTACTCAGTTGTGTCTGACTCTTTGCGACCCCATGGACTATACAGTCCATGGAATTTTCCATGCCAGAACACTGGAGTGGGTAGCCTTTCCCTTCTCCAGAGGATTTTCCCAACCCAGAGATGGAACCCAGGTCTCCCGCATTGCAGGCGGATTCTTTACCAGCTGAGCCACAAAGGAAGCCCACAGGCTCAGTAGTTCCAATTAACGGGCCCTAGGCCCTGGGCTCAGCATTTTCAGTGCATAGGCTTAGTTTCTCTGCAGCATGTGGACTCTTTGGACCAGGGATCAAACCTGTGCCCCCTGCATTGGCAGGTGGATTCTTATCCACTGCACATTACTAGGGAAGTCCCACATTTGCACCAACATTCTACAAAATTTGTGACCTCATTTAGGAGATGGATGTGCATAATTTGAAAGTCTTCAGTATTGTCACAATTGCTTGGAGAATCAACAAGTAGCTTTACAATAAGGGAAGAGAGAATTGTACTATACAAAGGGAAGAAAGGATGAAAGAAAAGCTAGGGAAACAATTTATTATTTTTATTATTTTCTCAATTTTAGAAAAAAATATTAAAAATATGTTTCATTTGGTTTAACTGAGAGTTAGCATTGCTTCATCTTTAAAATATTTACTTGCAGGAATTCACTTGCAGTCCAGGAGTTAGGACTCGGCACTTCCACTGCCCAGGGACTGGGTTTGATCCCTGGTCAGGGAACTAAAATCCTGGAAGCCATGCAGCACAACCATCCCCACCTCCCAATTCTTTTTTTCTTAGTTGAAGAATCCTCTTCGAATGCAATTGAGAAAGAATACTATTTGAGTTTTTCCAAAATTATAGAATACATTATGATGTTAACTAATCAAATACTTAAATAAAGGAAGAGGCTAGAAAGAACAGTAAGATGAGTGTGAAAACCACGTTGTTAGTAGCATTAAAATTGATGTAGTATTTCTAGCAACATATAACAAGAACCCTAAAACAGTCAGGGCTTTTGACCTGTAATCCCACTATTGGGAATACATATTAAAGAATAAAAGTTATGTGTACATACCTTTGTAAAATAGTATTTGCAAAAGCAGAGTGCTAAAAACAATTTACTCATGCAGCAGCTACACAATGGGTAATTGAACAATGAGGGAATCTGTGCAACCACAAACAATACAAATAGACAGCTGCAGAAAAGTGAATGTAAAGCGATTTTAAGTACAAAGTAACTATGATTAGGTGAAATTAAAGTATGCATACATGTTGCAGAAGAAGTGGCGCAAAGACACAGATAACTCTCCAGTATGAAAAGCATACTTTTATATTAAATGGTTTAGAGAAATACTGGGTTGGCCAAAAAGTTTATTCAGGGATTTTCCCATAACATCTTGTGGAAAAACCTCAAAGAAACATTTTGGCCAACTCAATATAGTAAATATACCATGAGAGTCATCTGTTTAAAGTTTACCATTCAAGGGTTTTAAATATACTTACAGAGTGCTTATTTTTTAGAATTATTAAACTTTTCCTTTCTTTTTTTTTAAAGATGAGATCAGTAGATCTAATTGCCTGGAACAAAGAAAGAGGAGCCACATTTTAATTTAAGATCTATTTGTTTAAGATCTTTTGAAAACTTGTTGCTGTTATACCCAGGCAATGAACATAGTTTCCACTTACTATCTAAATAGATGTCCAGGCAATCCAATAAGACTTTCTTAAAAATCCAAATACACTGCTGATAGTAAATTAACTCTTTATTTTTCAGCTTACATAAGGTTTGTGTAGTCTGGTCCTTGCAAGTTTAAATCCGCCTTGTCTACTGTCAAATACAGGGACCCCAGTCTCTAGCTCATTCTGCGCTGATCTGAGGCTTTATTCTCAGGAATAAATGTGGTAAACACATTAGGCTTTGAATTTAGACTTTCTGTTTATAAACAGTCCTGCTGTTTATCATCTAATCTTGGCCTCACTTGCCCAGTTACTTCATCTGCAGAATGGGGATAATGGCATTTTCTTTCAGGGTGGTAACTGACATGATGGATACAAAAAACACAGTAGCTGGAATGCTGGTGAAGTTCACTCAAGGGTGTAATTACTACCATTATTACTCCTATTATGTTAGTATAGACCCAAATAACCACGAAAAAGTCTTGTTTTTCAGATTGACCAACCGTGAGTAAACCAATTAAGGACGTGAGTTGCTCCTAAGGAATTTTTCAGCACCCCTCCCATTTCCTGGGGTGCTCCTTTTCACCAACACTCAGGCTACGTGCCATTCCAGAAAGGAGGGGAGACTAGCCACCCTATTCTGCATGTGTGTGCATGCATATCCATGGAACTGTTCAGTAGCTACAACACCTCCAGCACTAATCTTCTTCCTGCACTCATAACCTGCCCCCAACGGGCCATCCACTCATCCAGATATGTAGCTCTGCTTTACTCCCAACTGTAGCTTTTGGGAAATTCCAAAGGATGGGCTTATCGGAGGAATAACCCAGTCACATCTGCCTTTGACTGTAAAATTAACTGAAAGTTCTGCTGTGTTGGCAGCAGCCTCACCAACCTATTTGCAAGAATATTCTGTACCTATGCAGATACAAACCTGCTTAAACTGTGACCCAAATATTTTTTAGATGTGCCCAAAGTGCTACCCAAAATATTTTGGTTATAAATCCCTTGTGTTCTTCCAACAGCGTTCCTGTAATTCTGTGTATATGTGTGTGTTCTTACATGTGGGCTCAGATGCTTCTTATTCTAAAGAGGGTAGGCAAGGTTTTGTATTATGAGAGCCTGAGCTTCACTTTTGCCAGAAAAGAAGTTTAAAAGGCTTTGTTTTCAAAAACCTGGAGCAGAGGCTCCAAGGTCAGTTGTCTGAAAAGATCAGGGTTCCAAGATGGAAATAGAGGGCAGAGGCCTAGACTTGAGGGACAGGGGTGGTGGGAAAGACTGACTCTGGTGGGGCTGCCCACTTCTCACATGAGGCATACCTGCCTGACTGCATGACAGTGAGGTCCCTGACCGTGTAGCTGGGGATGGAATACACTATTTAACTTGAACAGTAAACAGTTTTGACTGTGACAATCAGAGTCAAGGTCAAGGTTCCATCTCAAATTTATAATAAGCCCCAGAATTCCTTATAGAATTGTGAGATAGGAAAAGGGTTTCACCCACCCACTCCATGAATAAAATTAAGTTTTCTGCCAGATGAAAACTAGATTGTCTTCTAAGCTGGATGGAAGTGTATGGGGAGACAGATTGATTTGATTTAGGGGAAAAAAGTTACATTCCTTTCATTTTGAATGAGTGGAATATATCAGTGTTGGTTACTCTCCCACTTCGGCTGCATTTAACTGGAAGGGCTTTGGCAAGTATTCTTAGGCTTATTGTTGAGAAATTCTATTAAATTCTCTGTTACCTTGAGAAGTTGTATTCGCAAGAGATTATCTGCAAAGCAAAAACAGATTTATATATTTATATGTGATAGATTATTATTCTTTGGAATTTAATTTACATGATTAGATTCAACCATCTAGATTATTTAAATGAGGTATTGTTGGACAAGGCAGTTTGTGAATTTGGAAGGAAACTACAAGAGAAGATAAATACTGTGCAAAAAACAAAAGTTTTAGAGGCAGAAAAACATGTTGTAAGAACTTGGACAATTTGCCTACTTCCTCTTAGGCTTGGTATTTTCATCTGTAAAATAAAGATACAATAAGTATATTTTCCAACAAGTTATAGTGAGGAAGAAAATGGATATATATTCAACAGCACAAATCCTTCAATAAATGCTCATTTTAGTTTCCATTATAACCACACTTGGCTTCTTTTGATCTCCTTTATTTTGTTTTTTAAAAGATTTATTTATTTTTGGCTGTGCAGGGTCTTCATTGCTGCTTTTGAGCTTTCTCTTGTTGTGGCTCATGGGCTTCTTATTGCACTGGCTTCTCTTGTTGCGGAGCACAGGCTCTAGGTGAACTCACAGGCTCTAGAGCGCGTTTCCCCTGCACTGGCAGGTAGAGTCATAACCACTAGGCCACCAGGAAACCCTGATCTTTAATTTTAAATAAACTTTATTAGCATGTAACATACAGAACAGTACACCAAAAGCATAGAGTTTCATGAAATATCACAGCAAGAATACACCTCTATAGTTACCATGAGGTCAAGATATAGAACATAACCAAGTCAAGGAAGCCCCTCCTTCTCTCCCAATTTGTTACCCCCTTTATCTCCCCGACTAATGTAACCACTATCCTGACTTCTAACATCATCATTTAGTTTGGGGAGTTGTGTTTTTCTTTTAACCTTTTTTTTTGTGTGATAAGGATACCACATGAGATATATCCTGTTAGACTTTGAGTATACATTGTTGTTGACTACAGGTCCAGTGTTATATAGGAGATCTCTAGAGCTTATTCATCTTATTTAACTGACAATTTATGCCTGTTGATTAATATCATTATTAAGCTTGGATGATTTTTAAACTTAACACATATTGAATCATGCAGTACGTATCAGTTTGTATCTGGCTTCTTTAACTTATCGTATTGATGAAATTCATTCATATTTTGCATTAAACAGGAATTTATTCATGATCATTGTTGAAGAATTCTTCCATTGTTTGAATACACCATACTATGTATATTCATTCTTATGTGAGTGAGCATTTGTGTTGTTTCCAGATTAGGACCATTATGAGTAGTGCTGTGACAATTTTCACTCATGCGTATGCATTTCTGTTTAGTTCAGTTCAGTCGCTCAGTCATGTCTGACTCTTTGCGACCCCATGAATCACAGCACACCAGGCCACCCTGTCCATCACCAACTCCCGGAGTTCACCCAGACTCATGTCCATCAGGTCAGTGATGCCATCTCATCCTCTGTCGTCCCCTTCTCCTCCTGCCCCCAATCCCTCCCAGCATCAGAGACTTTTCCAATGAGTCAACTCTTCGCATGAGGTGGCCAAATTGCTGTGTCCTATGGTATGTGTGCAAACAGCTTTCATGTATACTGCCAAACAATCTTCTCAAGTTCCTGTGCCAATTTTCTCTCTTACAAGTAGCATGAGAGTTCCTGTTTTTCTATGTCTGTACCTGGGATTGACAGTCTTTTCTTTTTTGATGAAGACTTTCTTTTTGGGATAGGTTATCTCACTGTGGTTTGATTTAGATGCCCCTGATAACTAATGAGGTTGAAAAGCTTTTTCATGAATTTGCTACTTACTTGGATATCCTCTTTTGTGAAGGCCTTGTTTAAAAGTTTTATGGAGCATTTTTAAAATTGGGTTGTCTGTTTTACTGTTAATTTTTTAATTTTGTTTTAGTAATTCTACTGTATCGATACCACATCTTTAATCCATTCACCTGTTGCTGGCACTTGGATTTCCCTGGCTTGGGGCAATTTTGAGTAAAGTGTATACAAATATTTGTAAATACATATGCATATATGTCTTTCTATGCACATATGTTTCCATTCCTCTTGGTCAGAGTGAAATTGCTAAGTGAAATAGTACTTAATAAATAGCTACCAAACTGTTTTCCAAATTGCTTATACCATTTTATATTCCTACTGTATGAGTTCTAGTTGCTTCATATGCTCACCAGCCCTTCTCCCTACCTCCTTCTCTTTCTCTCTCCCTCTCTCCTAAATTGCTCCTAATCTACTACTTTTGCCTTTTAATTTTAATTATTTTTTTCAGTTCTATAATTTCCATTTGAAGAATTTTTGACTTTTTAGTTTTAGACCGAGATTTTCCATTTTGTCATATTATTTCTGGAACATATTAATTCTGATATTTGGATCTCCAATGAGTATATTTCTATAATCTGTTTCTTCTTGTTTTTCAGTCAGGTGCTCTCACCTCCTGGTATACCTGGTAGTTTCTGGTTGGCAGCTAAACAATATATATGATAAATTGTAGAGATATTTTAAAATTCTAGATAATACCTTAAAGAGAGCATTCATTTTTGCTTGGCAGTTTAGCAGTTAGCTAAAGGAAGATTAAGTTTCGTTAAATTAAGGGTTTAGTTGATTTACTGTTTAGCCCTTGTAGAGTTTTAAGTTAAAACTGGAGTGTTTGTCTGAGTCTCTCCTTGGTCAGCCTGAAAGTCTTCATTTTGACCACAAGCACTGTAAGAATGTTGGAAACTCTGCTTAGCTTCTCAGCCTCCTGACTTCTACTCATAAACATACGAATGGCTAAAGTGAGATATTAGGGTCAAACTGGGTTCACTTTTCTAAATTTTCATTCTGTCTTAGCCTAAGTTCCTTAGAAAACAGATGCTGGGATAGAGGTTAAGTGCTAATTTTTCACAAGGAAGTATACAGTACATGAACCGTGAACTTCCAGGTGTTCAACACAAGAGAAGGCTCTATACATGGACGTCACCAGATGGTCAAAACCAAAATCAGATTGATTATATTCTTTGGAGCCAAAGATGGAGAAGGTCTATACAGTCAGCAAAAACAAGACTGGGAGCTGACTATGGCTCAGATCATGAACTCCTTATTGCCAAATTCAGATATAAATTGAAGAAGGTAGGGAAAACCATTAGACAATTCAGGTATGACCTAAATCAAATCCCTTATGATTCTACACTGGAAGTGAGAAATAGATTCAAGGGATTAGATCTGATAATCAGAGTCCTTGAAGAACTATGGATGGAGGTTCATGACATTGTACAGGAGGCAGTGATCAAGACCATCCCCAAGAAAAAGAAATGTAAAAAAGCAAAATGGTTGTCTGAGGAGGCCTTACAAATAGCTGTTGAAAAGAAGAGAAGTGAAAGGCAAAGGAGAAAAGGAAAGATATATCCAGTTGAATGCAGAGTTCCAAGGAGTTGCAAGGAAAGATAAGAAAGCCTTCCTCAGTGGTCAATGCAAAGAAATAGAGGAAAACAGAATGGGGGAGACTAGAGATCTCTTCTAGAAAATTAGAGATACCAAGGGGACATTTCATGCAAAGATGGGCTTGATAAAGGACAGAAATGGTATGGACCTAACAGAAGCAGAAGATATTAAGAAGAGGTGGCAAGAATATGCAGAAGAACTATGCAAAAAAGATCTTCATGACCCAGATAATCACAATGGTGTGATCACTCACCTAGAGCCAAGCATCCTGGAACACGAAGTCAAGTGGGCCTTAGGAAACATCATTATGATCCAAGCTAGAGGAGGTGATGGAATTCCAATTGAGCTATTTCAAATCCTGAAAGATGATGCTGTGAAAGTGCTGCACTAAATATGCCAGCAAATTTGGAAAACTCAGCAGTGGCCACAGGGCTGGAAAAGGTCAGTTTTCATTCCAATCCCAAAGAAAGGCAATGACAAAGAATGCTCAAACTACCACACAATTGCACTCATCTCACATGCTAGCAAAGTAATGTTCAAAATTCTCGAAGACAGGTTTCAACAGTACATGAACCGTGAACTTCCAGGTGTTCAAGCTGGATTTAGAAAACACAGAGGAACCAGAGATCAAATTGCCAACATCCATGGGTTCATCAAAAAAGCAAGAGAGTTCCAGGAAAAACATCTATTTCTGCTTTATTGATTATGCCAAAGCCTTGGACTATGTGGATCACAGCAAACTGTGGGAAATACTTAAAGATATGGGAATACCAGACCACCTGACCTGCCTCCTGAGAAATCTGTATGCAGGTCAGGAAGCAACAGTTAGAATTGGACATGGAACAACAGACTGGTTCCAAATAGGGAAAGGAGTATGTCAAGGGTGTATATTGTCACCCTGCTTATTTAACTTATATGCAGAGAAATACCAGGCTGGATGAAGCACAAGCTGGAATCAAGATTGCCAGGAGAAATATCAATAACCTCAGAAATGCAGATAATACCACACTATGGCAGAAAGCAAAGAACTAAAGAGCCTCTTGATGAAAGTGAAAGAGGAGAGTGAAAAACTCAACTTGGCTTAAAACTCAACATTCAGAAAACTATGATCATGGAATGTGGTCCTATCACTTCATGGCAAATAGATGGGGAAACAATGGAAACAGTGACAGACTTTATCTTTTTAGTCTCCCAAATCACTGCGGATGTTGATAGCAGCCATCAAATTAAAAGATGCTTTTTCCTTGGAAGAAAAGTTATGACCAACCTAGACAGCATACTAAAAAGTAGAGACATTACTTTGCCAACAAAGGTCCATCTAGTCAAAGCTATGGTTTTTCCAGTGGTCATGTATGGATGTGAGAGTTGGACTGTGAAGAAAGCTGAGTGCCAAAGAATTGATGCTTTTGAACTGTGGTGTTGGAGAAGACTCTTCAGAGTCCTTTGGACTGCAAGAAGATCCAACCTGTGCATCCTAAAGGAAATCAGTCCTGAATATTCATTGGAAGGACTGATGTTGAAGCTGAAACTCCAATAGTTTGGCCACCTGATGTGAAGAACTGACTCATTTGAAAAGACCTTGATGCTAGAAAAGATTGAAGGCAGGATGAGAAGGGGACGACAGAGGATGAGATGGCTGGATGGCCTCACCGACTCAATGGACATCAATTTGAGTAAGCTCTGGGAGCTGGTGACGGACAGGGAAGCCTGGCATCCTGCAGTCCATGGGATCACAAAGAGTCGGACACAACTGAGCGACTAAACTGAACTGAACTGAATAACTCTGAGATAGGAAAAGGAAAAGGAAAATAAAGCCAGTAGAAAAGAAGGAAAAGGAGATACAGATTAGTCTACAGATGACCACAGCTTCATGCAGAGAAGCTCACTGTGTAGAAGCACTTTGTCTTGAAACAGTCTGTTAGAGGAAGAAAAAGACAGGAATTTATTCAATGGCTCCCTCTGTTGATTGACTTAACCTTCATTGGTCAACATTTATCCTGTAAGACATGAACATCTATGCATTCCTGATGTTTCAACTGACCTCTTTAGACCCAACAAGGAAACAGAATCCCATACCCTACAACATGTTACTTCCTCTAACTCCAGAACTAATGAAAGAAATCAGATCCTTATGGATATGGTGGGACCTGGTGCCGTAGCTGCAGCAGCTCATCCCACTTCAGGAGCAATGCAATCTGTGCCGGAGACTAGCACTCACCTTGGAGGAAACGGAAGCACCCTGCAAAGCCTGTTGATGAAATAGTTGTGACTTCATGTCCGTGGTAAGTTTGTGGACCTGGGAAACAGATAGGACCTTGAAGATTTAAGAAGGTTCCTCAATTTATCCAATGAACCTTCTCCTAGGAATCTTGTTCTCTCAAAGCCCTTGGTGGTATCATAGTTTTCAAATGTCTTTAATGTGTTTATGTATTGTCTAGAATTTCTGATTGTCAGGGGAAGGTTTAGTCTGTAACCACCTACTCTACATTATTACGAAAAAAAAAAACAACTCACCACTATCTTTTAAAAGGGGCTTTCCAGATGGTTCAGTGGGTAAAGAACCCACCTGCAATGCAGGAGACACAGAAGACATGGGTTTGACCCCTGAGTTGGGAAGAGTCCCTGGAGGAGGAAATGGCATCCCACTCCAGTATTCTTGCCTGGAAAATTAAGTGGACAGAAAAGCCCGGTGGGCTGCAATCCAAAGAGCTGGACTCGACTGAGCACTATCGTGGGTTCTTTAAAGATCTTAATAATGTTAACCACAGGCACAACTGACACCCAAATATGGCTAAAAAGTGAGTTGAATTTAGCTTCGGAGTAAAACTTGTGGGACACCAAGAAGCTAGGTTCTCATCTGTTAGATATAAATCACCCCTCATCTCTGTATTGACTTCTCAGGTAAATTCAGCTGATGTTTTCAAAGTCATCTTATCCGGATTTCCTCAGATTAGTCACAGACTATATTACTCATTTAATGGAAATTCCCATCCTCACTAAAGCACTAAACTTGGGCGAGGCCATAAGAGACGGGTACACAATATGCCAATCACATCATCTCATAAGTGGTTTATTACATATTTACTCTGTGTTAACTGGTACTGCTGCAAAAACTCAGCTCATACTAATTTTTATCTTTCCTTCCTTTTTCAGACTTATCTCTGGTCTTACCTACAGTGTGTGATCCAACTCCTTGTGACAAACTCTAAAAATTTCAGGGCCTTCTCTGGCCGTCCAATGGTTAAGACTTTGTCTTTCAATGCCAGGGGAGAGATTTGATTCCTGTTCGGGGAGCTAAGATCCTATATGACTCCCAGCCAAAAAACCAAAATGTAAAACAGAAGTAATATTGTAACAAATTCAATAAAGACTTTAAAAAAAAAAAGAATTTTACAATCTCCTCACCAGTTGCTGTTCTGAAACACTGCTGACATATATGAACCCTGAAATTTTTAGCCTTGTCCAAGTTAGACCAAAGATTTTGGTTCCTAATGAAACCTTCTTACAGAAACTTACTGTTGTATCTTCTCTATACTTTTATGTAATATTGAAAACAGGAAGTATACTGTGAGGAGCTCTATTAGGAATGTTAAATAAAGGTCTTGTCTTCTACTCGTTACCTTCTCAGAGTGCCTTAGATGCCTCTCTTTAGGAAAATTCCACCCTTTGGAGAATGGAAATAGATGCATGCTTAATGATACAAGTCATGGATATCCAAAAATGTTTCATTAGCTTTCTGCAAAAAAAAAAAAAAGAAAGAAAAAAAAAAACAGCAAGTTTACTATGAACATTTTAGGATAATAACCTTTCTCTACTTCCTCCCAATCTGTCATTTGTCTCCACCATGTGTCATCCTTGCCCCAGCAATTTGAACATTTGTGACCAATGGGAAATGGTGATTTTTCCAAAGAGAAGAGGACCTTTCTTCAGTGAAGGGAACATGCATGGCTGTGGTTCCCTGCTAATGTATAGGCCCCATCACAACATTAAGAAATATTTTATCACAAAATTGTGTATACAGTTAAAAAACCGTGTGCAGTATGATCTCAATTATATGATATGTGTGTCTATAAAATATATATGCATGTATGATGATATACACTAAAGTGTTAATCAATTATGAATCATAGAATTATGGGTATGAGCTAATTTTTTGTGCTTATCTGTGCTGTCATCATTTTATTTACTGGGCATATAATTTTTTTTCAAAAAACTTAAAAAAGACTGCTTTTGTCAGATGTTGTGCTCTCCCAGGTAAAATACACATGCTATGCTATTCTAGACAATAAGTCAGTAAATAAACATCAAATGCATAGAATAGGACTTAGCACATAGTCTGTTCTCAATAAAGATTAGTTATTATGTATACTACACAGGAAATTAAATTCAGCTTTTTGTTTACTGCAATTTTAAAATATGGGTTCATGTTTGGGAACACATGTAAAAATTAAAGATTTTAAAATTAAAAAAAAAGTAACTACTAAAAAAATAAAAATATAAAAAAATAAAATAAAATATCTATGTGCTGCATGCTAAGTTGCTTCAGTCGTGTTTGACTCTTTGTGACCCTATGGACGCACCAGGCTCCTCTGTCCAAGGGATTCTCCAGGCAAGACTACTGGAATGGGTTGCCATTTCCTTCTTCAGGGGACCTTCCTGACCCAGGGATCAAACCCACCTCTTTGTGTCTCCTGCATTGGCAGGTGGATCCTTTACCACTAATGCCACCTGGGAAGCCCCCCAAAATTTCCAGTTAAGGTTTAAAAGATACTTTTTCAGTCATTATATCATTCAAATTAAAAAAATTTTATTCATTTATTTATTATTTTGGGGCTATGCTGGGTCTTCATTGCTGTGTGTGCACTACTCTCTAGTACGATGAACAGACTTCTAATTGCAGTGGCTTCTCTTTCTGTGGAGAATGGGTTCCAGGCATGCAGGCATCTATAGCTGTGGCTCATGGGCTCCAGAGCTTGGGCTCAGTAGTTGTGGCACAAGGGCTTAGCTGCTCCACACCATGTGGAAACTTACTGGACCAGGGATTGAACCTGTGTTCTCTGCATTGGCACCTGGATTCTAAACCACTAGACCACCAGGGAAGTCCCTGTCATTTAAATTTTAACATAAACTAGTGAGAGACACAGGAGAACATTGAGTCATCGGTGATCACGGAAGCACTGGAGTATCAAAATTGACTAATCAGCTTAGTTCAGAATTTTAAAAAGTACATGCTAAATAAAAGTAATTTTGTTTACAAAAAGTGCAAATAAAAAATCTATATTCAAAGGCAAGGGTCTTAAAAGAGTATATGGATCTATTAAAGGAACCATGTAATTTACTAAAAGTGCTTGCCTCCTTTTTTAATATGATGTATAACTGAAACAGAGCAAAAAGACTCATAAGGACTACTAGGCAGAGGACTGTAAGGGATTTGAAGTCAATAACCCTTTAGCTATGGGTGCTGTCCCTCATCGGCTAAGGTTATAATCTGGGTAGAAAAGAATGAAAAATTATTTGGAAAGAAAAATGATGAGCAAGAGAAGCATAAAATAGGGAAAAGAGGACAGGGATGGAAAGGAGAGGAAAAGAGAGTATTTTAGAGCTTAACTGGAGGAAAGAGAAAAGGGAATGATGAAGCAAATAATTGGAAGCGTGGCGTCTACAAAGACTAATTAATGCTACACATGCCAGGCCTCCGGCTAAGTGTTTTACCAGAACTATCTCATTTAGTTTTTATATCAGCCCTCTGAAATTGGTATTCTATTGTCCATATTTAACAGATGGGGCTTCTTGGGTGGCTCAGTATAAAGAACCCAAATGCCAATGCAGAAGATGTGGGTTTGATCCCTGGGTAGGGAAGATCCCATGGAAATGGAAATGGTGATCCACTCCAATGTTCTTGTCTGGGAAATTCCATGGGCAGAGGAGCCGGTGGGCTGCAGTCCATGGGGTCGCAAAGAGTGAGGCATGGCTTAGACTAAACAACAACAACAACAATTTAACAGATGAGAAAACTAAGATTTTCAGGGTTTAAGTGATTTTCACCCCAGATAAAATATTACATCTTTTTCATGAGATGTATCCTATCTCTTTGAGCCCCACTTTAGCCTGATTTATCTTCTTAGGGTGTGATGTCCCATCTTCCCATATTATAAAATAAATGAGCAGAATATCTGCTCTTTGTTTTAAATCTTCTATATTATGACCAACCTAGATAGCATATTTAAAAGCAGAGACATTACTTTGCCAGCAAAGGTCCGTCTAGTCAAGGCTATGGTTTTTCCAGTGGTCATGTATGGAGGTGAGAGTTGGACTGTGAAGAAAGCTGAGTGCCAAAGAATTGATGCTTTTGAGCTGTGGTGTTGGAGAAGACTCTTGAGAGTCCCTTGGACTGCAAGGAGATCCAACCAGTCCATTCTGAAGGAGATCAGCCCTGGGATTTCTTTGGAGGGAATGATGCTGAAGCTGAAGCTCCAGTACTTTGGCCACCTCATGTGAAGAGTTGACTCATTGGAAAAGACTCTGATGCTGGGAGGGATTGGGGGCAGGAGGAGAAGGGGACGACAGAGGATGAGATGGCTGGATGGCATCACTGACTCGATGGATGTGAGTCTGAGTGAACTCTGGAGTTGGTGATGGACAGGGAGGCCTGGTGTGCTGCGATTCATGGGGTTGCAAAGAGTCGGACACAACTGAGTGACTGAACTGAACTGAACTGAACTGAACTGATATTGACATTATTTTCTATAATCCTCTAAATCAAGTAGGCTTAATAAGGCTTTCAATAATTTAATATGAGGAGACACGCCAAGATCTAACAATAATACCATGTTCCTATTTTCCCAACTATAAGTTGTCATTAATTCTAAGACATTATATAATATTTTCAAACTTATTACACATAAAATTTTACTAAAGCATAAAGAGAAACTCATAGAATACTTTTTTGGAAAGCATCAAATAAAACAAAATTATGTTTTGGCCCCAGAATTCTAATGTTGTCACCATAAGTGCCAGACCTCTATATTGCCGCTCACTTAATAAGATTTCCTATTAACAGTTGAATGGGAAAACTGTCTGATGTTAAGTTTTATACTTCTCTCAGTATTTGGATAAAAGGGTTCTGGATTGATAGAGAGTTCAGATACAGGTTATAGCTTGTGCTCTGTCAGCGTGCAATCTTTGACCTAGTCCCTAACTTCTCAGGGTCATAGTTTTCTTTTTTTTGTATAATTGAACTTATTTATCTTTGGCTGTCCTGGGTCTTCACTGATACAAGGGTTTTTCCTATACTTGCAGCAAGGGGAGGCTACTCTCTTGTGGTGCGTGGGCTTCTCATTGTGATGGCTTCACTTGTCGTAAAGCACGGACTCTAGAGCACACTGGCTTCAGACTCTACAGCACAGGCTCAGTAATCGTGGCACACAGGCTTTATTTGCTCTGCAGCATGTGGGATTCTCCTGGTTGTTGTTCACACGATGTACTCTGCACAGAAATTAAACGAGCAAGGTGACAATATGCAGCCTTGACATACTGCTTTCCCAATCTGGAACCAGTCTATTGTTCCAAGTCCAGTTCCAACTGTTGTTTCTTGACCCAAACATAGTTTTCTCAAGAGTCAGGTAAGGTGGTCTGCTATTCCACCTCTGAGAATTTTCCAGTTTGTTGTGATCAACACAGTCAAAGGCTTTAGCATAGTCAATGAAGCAGAAGTAGATGTTCCCTGGAATTCTTTTCCTTTCTCCATGATCCGCTGAGTGTTGGCAATTTGATCTCTGGTTCTTCTGCTTGTTGTAAGCCCAGCTGGTACATCTAGAAGTTCTCAATTTACATACTACTGAAGCCTAGTTTGAAGGATTTTTGAGCATTACCTTGCTAGCTTGTGAAATGAGCACAATTGTAGAGTAGTTTGAACATTCTTTGGCCATTGCCCATTTTGGGGGATTGGAATGAAAACTGGCCTTTCCCAGTCTTGTGGCCACTGCTGAGTCTTCCAAATTTGTTGACATATTGAGTGCAGCACTTTCACAGCATTATCTTTTCGAATTGTAAATAGCTCAGCTCCAATTCCATCACTACCTTTGTTTGTAATAATGCTTCCTAAGGCCCACTTGACTTTGCACTCCAGGATGTCTGGCTCTAAGTGAGTGACCACGCCATTGTGGTCATCCAAGACTGGGATCTTCGCAGATCAGGGATCAAACCCATGTCTCCTGCACTGGCAGATGGATTCTTTACCACCTAGCCACCAGGGAAGCCCAAAGGTCTTAGTTTTCTGTTCTGTAAAATAAAGGTTTAGGCAATAGGTTTGGGAAAATCCTATGAATGTTTATCTTGTAAAAAAAAAAAAAAAAAAAAACCAAGGCAGGGAGCTCTCTTATGATTAGAATTAGAATAAGGAGAACTCAGAAACTAATATTTTAATGTCTCTAATACTTTGGTAACATTTTTTTTCATGTATTTAATCATGACTGTTGACTTCTACTTGGTGCTATAAATGAAGAAGGACTTCCCTGGTGGCTCAGTGGTAAAGAATCTGCCTGCAATGCAGGAGATGTGGGTTTGGCCCTGGGTCAGGAAGATGCCCTGGAGGAGGAAATGGCAAACTACTCCAATATTCTTGCCTGGAAGATTCCATGGGCAGAGAAGCCTGGCAGGCTACAGTCCATGGGGTTGAAAAGAGTGGGACATAACTGAGTGACTGAATACACATAAATGAAGAAAACAGAGGCACTACACTCTTGGACACTGGTCTTAACGATATGTTTTTTGGAAATGTCTCTTCAGGGAAGGGAAACAAAAGCAGAAACAGACAAATGATACCATATCGCACTAAAAAGCTCTTGCACAGTGAAGGAAGCTATCAATAAAACAAAAAGGCCACCTGCTGAATAAGAGAGGATATTTGCAAACAGTCTATCTGAGAAGGGTTTAATATATCCAAAATATACAAAGAAGTGATACAACTCAACATAAAAAAAAAAGAAACATGATTCAAAAATAGCAGGTGGATCTGAATAGACATATTTACAAAGAAGACAGAGAGGTGGCCAATGGAGACAGGAAAAGATGCTCACACTCACTAATGATCAGGGAAATGCAGATCGAAAGCACTGTGAGATAGCACCGCAGACCTGTTAGAATGGCTATTATCAAAGAGACACCAAATAACAAGTGTTGGCAAGGATATGGAGAAAAGAGAATCCCCATACACTGTTGCTGAGAATATAAACTGGTGCAGCTACTATGGAAAACAATATGGGGGGATTCCTCAAAAAATTAAAAAGAGAAGTACCAAATGATCAAGCAATTCTACTCCTCAGTATTTATCCAAAGAAAAGAAAAACAGTAACTCAAGAAGATATATGCACCCCTGTGCTCATTGCAGCATTATTTACAATAGCCAAGATATGCAACCAAATAGATAAGTGAATCAAGAAGATGTGGTGTACATATATATATATACACACACAAAATAATAGTATTAAACCATAAGAAGAATGAAACCTTGCTGTTTGCAGAAACATGGTTGGACCTAGAGGGGATTATGCTAAGTGAAATAAACCGGACAGAATCCTCATGATTTCACTTATATGTTGAACCTAAAAACAAAGCAAATGAACAAACAACAAAATAGAAACAGAGTAATAGATTAGAGGAGTAAGAGATGATTGCCAGAAGGTAGTGGAGAGGTGGGAAGTTAAGAAATAGATGCGGGAGATTAATATGTACAAACTTCCAGTTGCAAAATAAATGAGTCATAGGTATGAATTGGGCAATGTGGGAAATACAGTCAATAATTATGTAATAACTTTGCATGGTGACAAATGAGAACTAGTTTCATCATGGTGATCATTTTTAAATGTGTAGAATTATTGAATTAGGAACTGATTATACATCAGGAACTCACATCATATTGTAGGTCAATTATACTTCAAAAATAGACAAACAGAAGAAAGATCATAGTTTTGGTTACAGGGGTTGGGGGAGATTGGATAAAGGCAGTCAGAACTTCTGGTTTTAAATAAGTGCTAAGAATGTAACATACAGCATAATCAATATAATTAACACTGCTGTGTTATGTATGAACGCTGAGAGTAAATCCCAAAAGTTCTTATCACAAAGAAAATTTTTTTCTATTTCTTTAATATATATCTATGTGATATAATGTTGTTTTTCAGTTGCCCAGTCATGTCCAACTCTTTGCAACCCCATGGATTGCAGCATACCAGGCCTCCCTATCCCTCACCATCTCCTCAAATTTGCCCAAGTTTATGTCTATTGCATCAGTGATGCCATCCAGCCATCACATTTCATATGTGATATAATAGATGCTCTCTAAATGATGCTAAAGCTAAAACTCCAGTACTTTGGCCACCTCATGTGAAGAGTTGACTCATTGGAAAAGACTCTGATGCTGGGAGGGATTGGGGGCAGGAGGAGAAGGGGACGAAAGAGGATGAGATGGCTGGATGGCATCACTGACTTGATGGACGTGAGTCTGAGTGAACTCCAGGAGTTGGTGATGGACAGGGAGGCCTGGCATGCTGCGATTCATAGGGTCGCAAAGAGTCGGACACGACTGAGCGACTGAACTGAACTGAAACTTATAATAGTAATTTCACAATGTATGTAAATCAAATCATCATGCTTTACACCTTAAACTCATAGAGCACTATGTGTTAATTATAGTTCAATAAAACTGGAAGAAAAAATAAGACATATTACCAGTAGGTGATAACGCTAAACCTAAGAAAAAATAATAAGCCACCAATTTAGTGAATGCTAATACCAATTTGACTTCCCTGGTGGCTCAGAGGTTAAAGTGTCTGCCTGCAGTACGGGAGACCTGGGTTCGATCCCTGGGTCGGGAAGATCCCCTCGAGAAGGAAATGGCACCCCACTCCATTACTCTTGCCTGGAGAATCCCATGGAGGGAGGAGCCTGGTGGGCTACAGTCCATGGGGTTGCAAAAAGTCAGACACGACTGAGCGACTTCACTCACTCACTCAATACCAATTTGGTGAATGCCATTCACCTTTATATTTTGTAATAATTTGGTTAAGGTATGCTGCAGCCAACAGTTTGGTCAAAACTGAGGTAATTGCATGCATTTTACTGATATACGTAGTAGTAATTAGAGTGTTGACACCCAGTTATAGTGTGTCACAGGGGCATGGAGGAAGAGGGGAAAGAATTACTCAATAGCCCTTGGAAGCCATCCTTCAGTTCAGTTCAGTTCAGTCGCTCAGTCGTGTCTGAATCTTTGCGACCCCACGGATTGCAGCACGCCAGGCATTCCTGTCCATCACTAACTCCCGGAGTTCACTCAGACTCACATCCATCGAGTCAGTGATGCCATCCAGCCATCTCATCCTCTGTTGGTCTCCTCCTGCCCCCAATCCCTCCCAGCATCAGAGTCTTTTCCAGTGAGTCAACTCTTCGCATGAGGTGGCCAAAGTACTGGAGTTTCAGCTTTAGCATCAGTCCTTCCAAAGAAACCCCAGGGCTGATCTCTTTCAGAATGGACTGGTTGGATCTCCTTGCAGTCCAAGGGACTCTCAAGAGTCTTCTCCAATACCACAATTCAAAAACATCAATTCTTCGGCGCTCAGCCTTCTTCACAGTCGAACTCTCATATCCAGACATGACCACTGGAAAAACCATAGCCTTGGCTAGACGGACCTTAGTCGGCAAAGTAATGTCTCTGCTTTTGAATATGCTGTCTCGGTTGGTCATAACTTTTCTTCCAAGGACTAAGCGTCTTTTAATTTCGTGGCTGCAATCACCATCTGCAGTGATTTTAGAGCCCCCCCAAAATAAAGTCTGACACTATTTCCACTGTTTCCCCATCTATTTCCCATGAAGTGATAGGACCGGATGCCATGATCTTCATTTTCTGAATGCTGAGCTTTAAGCCAACTTTTTCATTCTCCACTTTCACTTTCATCAAGAGGCTCTTTAGTTCCTCTTCACTTTCTGCCATAAGGGTGGTGTCATTTGCATATCTGAGGTTATTGAGATTTCTCCCGGCAATCTTGATTCCAGCTTGTGTTTCTTCCAGTCCAGCGTTTCTCATGATGTACTCTGCATAGAAGTTAAATAAGCAGGGTGACAATATACAGCCTTGACGTACTCCTTTTCCTATTTGAAACCAGTCTGTTGTTCCATGTCCAGTTCTAACTGTTGCTTCCTGATCTGCATACAGATTTCTCAAGAATTAAGGTATAGTCGCACTAATAAATCACAGCATTAAGACTGTATAGCTTACTATTTATGATACTTTTTCTCAGTTGAAAGATTTCAGAATCTTCAAAAGTGGAAACCTTGAGAAAAAATTTTTAAATAAAACTTTAAGTAACTATATTTTTCAAATCACTTATTGTGTATTTGGCTTCACGCAATACATACACTACTTAAAGTGTTTTAAAAATAGAAATTTGTTGCTTTACATTCAAGAAGTCTGAAGGGAAATGTTCCCAGATATCTTAAAGCAGCTCAACAGTTGTATTAAGTGGCAAACTCTCCAACCACCAGCCTTGGTCATTGGCTCAATGCCTTCATGCTTACATAATGGCCTCTCATGTTCCATGCATCACAGGTCAATATGACAATATTTGGACCCCAAAACGATTATTTCTCCCTTGTGTCAATTTTTTTCTACAGAGGAAATTCTTCCCTACTTATTTTCCACTGTCCAGAAATGAATCTCCTACTAGTTCCCCAGCTGCAAGAGGTTTTCCTTGCAAAGCAGCACCTGCCTTTTCCAGTACAAAAGGCAAAACACACTCACTCTTCCATGTTGGTATGTGTCCTCCCAAACATTTCTTTCTTGTGGAGTTTTAATCTACTTTGTTTAAATCATATTGAATATCAGGTTTTGTAACCTGTCTTTATATTTTACCATAAGCATTTGTTCCACAGTAATAGTCTTTGGAGATTTATTTTAAATGATGACATATTCCATGCAAAAAGAGTACATCCTAGCTAACTTATAATAAGCAGCATTCTTTTTATTTTTGGAAATTATACTGGGTAAAAAGCACTATATACCAGGAGATTTATACAAGTACCTCTAATCCTTAGAACAATCCTGCAAGGAAGCTATCATCATTCCAAAACAGGAGGCTAACTCAGAGTTTAAAATTTACTGGACAAAGGCTATTCAGCTCTATTTAAATAGAATTAAAGCTACAATGTATCATCTTGCTTTCAGTTAGCCATCAGCAGTTATTCAATTTATTTCAATAGTTACATGGAACTTACTCTGACATCCTATGTTTCACAATTCTTGGGAAGGCTTACTCTGATGCTTCATCCTTCATAATTCTTTAACAGTACTTCCTACAGTTGCCCTGACAGTTCATCTAGCACATACAATTAGTCATATTCTTCAACATTCTTAAAGTTATGTTCAGTCTCTAATAGTACCAATAATAAAAATTCCTGGTTTGATTCTGTGTAGCAAAATAAATTTCCTTATCCAATATAAAATTCTGTGAACAAGATATGCAGATACTTGTAGAGAGATACAGACAAAAGTATGCAAAGTAAGATTAACAAGTAAAGTTTATATTAATACATCTATATATAAGGGTACTTCCGATAAAAGGCTTGGCCCATATTCTCAAACAGGTGACAGTGTTTTTCTTCTGAAAACACTATAAACAGCATCTGGAGGTGTCAGTCATTTAAAGGGAATCCCTGAATAAAAAAGGAAAAATAAGGAGTGGGGAAAGCAGGGAAAGAAAGAAGGAAGAAATGTATATATAGGGCAGCGGAAGGGAAAAGCGGACATTGCTATAATTATTGTCGATTTTGCTGTGACAATGAATTCTAGAGCGGACTGGAAAACAGCACAGGGCAAATGTTTCTGGCCGATCAATAGGACTCGCAGAGGTTAATCCAAACTCAACTTTGTCACTGACTGCATCACGGCAGTTTACCTTCTCTGAGTATACACCCTCCTCCCCTCCCATCCAGGCACGTGAACTCTGCATCACAGCATACTCCCTGTCCAGTTTCAGGCACTTTGCATGATTTGGCTTACTGCCCTTCTCCCTCCTTAGGACTCCCCTGGTAGCTCAGATGGTAAAGCGTCTGCTTACAATGCTGGAGACCCGGGTTCAATCCCTGGGTTGGGAAGATCCCCTGGAGAAGGAAATGGCACCCCACTCCAGTACTCTTGCCTGGAAAATCCCATGGACGGAGGAGCCTGGTAGGCTACAGTCCATGGGGTCGCAAAGAGTCGGACACGACTGAATGACTTCACTTCACTTCCTACTCCCTCCTAGGACATACACCAGGGGCCTGCCTCCATGTGCTTCCCCTCCCCACTTGCCATTTTGGCCTTTGGTGAGGATGGTTCCAGGACAAATTTGACAGAAACAAGTTTTCTCTGGACTCCACACAGCAAAGCCAAATAGGAAATGATACTGGCAGCTTCACTTATGAGGCCAGACACTGGAAAGTGCTGACTAGCAGATGGGAACGCAGTCCCTTAGAGGAACTCACAGATCCACACGGCCACACTGCTTTGCCCTCTGGCCTAGTTCCCCAGGCTGCTTTAGGGTGAGTGAATCAAAAAGTTCTTCTCAGTTTGTCTGAAGAACTCAGTTTGTTGTATTGAATTAGGCTTCCTGGTGGGTTTTTTTGCTCTATCCTAGTGGAAGCCTCTGGGAGGGAGAAAGAAATTCAAGAGTTTGCTGTGGTTTGATCTGTGTAACTAACCAGGAAAAGTGTTGGTTTTATCTTTTCTTCATTCTAGATTACCAGTGTGGTTATTTAGTATCTTGTTAATAACCTAGTGCTAAAAATTTAGCGTTACTTGAGAGGGAAAAATGATGAATGAATGAAGACATGAAAAATATATCTTGTTGATATGCATATTGATTAATAAGTAAATTTTATAAATTTATTAAAAGATAGACTTTTGATAAATACAGATCTGGTTTTCATTCTGCCTTCTATGTGTCCTAGCAGAGTGGCTTAGGACTAGTTGGCTAACTCCCTCAAGCATCATTCAATTTCTTCATCATTGAAATGAAGATGATGGTTCCTACTTCAGAGGGATGTTATGTTTGATAAGAAAGGATGTCTATGAAGTGTAAGACATAGAGTGATCAAGCAGAAATACTAGTTCGCTTTCCTCTCTCTTTAACCAATCATTCCCAAGAGAATACAGATTTTTTTTAAAGTTTTTGAAATAATAAACAAATGCACTGCAGCATTAAAACAAATGCATTTTGAGCTTAAAACCCTCAAAGAGTTTATAAACTAGTTGGGGACATTAATCGGAGAAGGCAATGGCACCCCACTCCAGTACTCTTGCCTGGAAAATCCCATGGACAGAGGAGCCTGGTGGGCTGCAGTCCATGGGGTCGTGAAGAGTCGGACACGACTGAGCCACTTCACTTTCACTGTTCACTTTCATGCATTGGAGAAGGAAATGGCAACCCACTCCAGTATTCTTGCCTGAAGAATCCCAGGGACGGTGGAGCCTGGTGGGCTGCCGTCCAGGGGGTCGCACAGTCAGACACGACTGAAGCGACTTAGCAGCAGGGGACATTAATGCTAGTTCACATAGAACAATAAAAGAATGTTACAAGCTCATAATTTGATTAAGTGGAAACACCTGATGAAACTTTTAGGGGTGTTCCAGACAAAGTCCAAACTCTCTTTCAAAAACAAAAATTTTTTTAAGAGCTCATATTAGAATTAACCTTTCCATAAAACTCTCTTATAAATCCCTAACACTTTATTGCCACTTTATACCTATCATGATGATTACAAAAATAATTTACATGGGCAAATTTCCCCAGGCTTATTCACATTCAATAAAAGAACCATCAAAAATGTATGATGTAAGTAAGAATTCCCAAGTTCCTTCCTGCTCCTGTTTATCAGAGAGGTAGGTACTGTATCAAATAAAAAGAATGACTTGAAAATACAAATTCCCCATTTGAAATTCCACATGGAATCAAAACTCCATAGGAAAAACTTCAAACCTAGACTTTTCATCTTGTGTCTTACCTTTAGAAGCAGTTGATGAAACACATTTGCAATTTTTAAAGCATTTTCAAATGACTCATGAATCATGTTCCTTCTTGGCTATGTAATACAAATCCAGGGTGTTATTTACCATCTTTATGGAAACTATTCTTCTGTATCTCTCTGGCCAATTCTTATGCCACGTACTAATGGATTTTATGATGCTTTTCCTCTCAAGAATCAGACAAAGTAAGAAGTATACAGAAAGACTGAAAATATCTGGATAAAAAACAAATAAGCTCAGTCAAAATTAAAGAGAAGGACAAAAGAATTTACATATCCTTCCTCTACTATGTGTCAGACATTGTTCAAAACATTTTATAATTAACTCATTTAATCCTTACAACAGACATATGGGGTAGGTATAATTGTCTTCATTTTGAAGATGAAAAAAATGAAGTGAGAGAGATGAATTCACTTACCCAACGTCAAAGAGCTGGTGAAAAAAAAATGTAAAATAAAATTCCTTTATTTAAAGAATTGGCTCACACAATTACTCGGGCTGGTAAATCCAAAACCAATAGGTTGAAACTGGCAGGCTGAAGACCCAGAAAAGAACGTGTGTACCAGTTCAAGAACAAAGGCCTTCTGCTAGCAGAACCCCGTCTAGATCTGAGGAGTTCAGTCTTTTGTTCTTTTCAGGCCTTTAGCTGATTGCATGAGGCTCACTCACACTTCAGAGGGCAATCTGCCTTACTCAAAGTCAGCCACTTTAAATGTTAATCTAATTGAAAGAAACCCTCACAAAAACATCCAGAATAATGTCTGACTACATCTACATATCTGGGCACCATGGCCTGCACACGTTGACATGAAGTTGGCCATCATTACATAAATACATATATACTTTTTCATAAAAGATAGAAGATATTTTGATGGTACCTTGGGGATCATGAGTTGGAATATTTGAAGTTCCTGCTTAAGGGCTAAATATATACAAGGCATTGGGCCAAATTCTGTACTGATCATTGAACATAACTGAAAATTTGGTATCATAAATAAATCTTGACTATTATTAATAGCTTCACTTGCAATTAGCCTCTTCCTCCTAAAACCTGAGGGTAAACCAAACAAAAAAAGAGATTCATCAAGATTTTCAAATAAAATGACGTGTTTCTACACTTAAGTAATCTATCTATCTGAGAGAATTAGAAATAGCTCTACAGTCTACCCAAGTCTGAGCTGGAAATAGGGCAAACTTGGACAAAGCATTCAGACTTCTTTGTTTCCCAAAAGGACAATGACTAGAACCACAACTCTCCCCACCTCCTCCCTGAAACACACACACACACAAGTTATGCACAATGATTTAAAATTAAATTTAAACAAGTTAAAGTGGTGTGATTTCTCCCAGAATGTTATAGGTAGCCCTGGTGATAAATTATCTAAAGCAGGGGATATATCAGACAATCTGCTGGGATGCAGGTAGAAAATATCAGAACCTATTAAATCTGTAATGAGAATGAGTATGTAGTTTTTAGTTTAAAATAAATATCTAAACAATAGTCATATTGGCATTTGTCCTTGTGATTATCTACCAATCGTTTGTCACATACAGTATGAAAGGGGACCTAAGGAAGGAGTGAAAGGTGTAGGAGGCCAAGAGGTTGACAATGGCACTCTTCCTTGTTGGTTTCCTGTGTATTGTAGACCACATGTGCCTGGTTCAGTGAATTTATATATCCTGGTTCTGATTTCAAACTAACACTCACAAAATGAACAGATGACTCAAAAAGTGTATCCTGGCAACTAGGTGAAAGAGTGAATAGTGCATGCACAAATGAACAATGAGAAAACTGTAGAGCTGACACTCATTCGCAGCACAAACTTGTCGGGAACATTATCAAAAATATTGAAATATCAATTTAGCATTATGTTGTATGATTAGCATTATGTTATATGGTTAACATAAGGTTTTATGTTAATTTTTATGGTTAACATAAAAATACTATTTTTATTTTTTTATTTTTTAAAAAATACTACTTTTAAACTATTTCATTTTTATTTCATCGCATCAATTGATTGCAAAAGTGGCCACAAATTGTGTCCATTCTGTATGCATGTGCCTTTGCAATATGACTACAGTTCCTCCCATGAAGAAGGGAAGTCTATTCTTCTATCCATTGAATCTGCACTGCAGACAATGGGATGGTAGAAATAATTACACAAGGAGAGACTTAAAAAGTGGTTGTCCACTGGGGATTGTTCCCTTGCTGCTCTTTGGCACCGTGAGGCCCCTGCATGTGTAAATAAGCCTAAGTTAGCCTGGTGGATGATGAGGTGTGGCCCAGTCCCCATAGGAGAGCCAGCTAACTGACAGCGAGGCTGCTGAGCGCCAGTTGACCAGGAAAGCATAGGCAAGACCACCTGAGACTGGAGCAGAACTTTGCAGCTGAGTCCAGTCCACAATGCTAACCCACAATACCAGGAGTTGGTAAGTGAAAGACCGCTATTTCAGGCAAGTTAGTTTTGGAATGGTGAGTTATACAGTAAAAGAAACTAACTGATAGAGAAATTAGTACCTAAAAGAGGGTTGCTATGGTAACGAAAACCTAAAACATGTGGCCCTGGGTCTCTGAATTGGGCAGAGACTGAAGAACATTAAGAACCTGGTAGCAAAATCTAGAAAGGATGAACAAACTATTAACGGTCGCTGGAAAAACAGTGAGGAAATTGCTAGAGCAGTCCAGAAAAATGGCAACATGTATCATGTACTTAAAAACAACTGGCCCGGTGGTTGCCTGCAGAAACTTGGAAGATTTTTTAAAATACATATTGCTAATGAATTTATGAGCCTTGTAAAATGATTTTCTGGCAAAATGTTGAAAGTGTCAATTGATTTCACTTAGCTGCCTAGGAAGACAGAAAAGAGCTGAAGAAAGAATTTAGAGGCAATAAACAGGAAATAAGAGTTTCTTATCACTTTAACCAGTAAAATCCTCCAAGTGAAAGAAACCTGAGATCAAAGATCATATCACAGTGTGATCATTAAAGCTTTAATAAGATATTTGAAAGAATCTAGTTTGAAGGCATCTAGTAGATCCTCTTTAACTGTGAAAAGTTGAGGAGGGGGAGCATCTAAGAATTTTAAGGCTGCTATCCCACAACACACTGACACCCCCACATAATTCGACTTCTAAAGAATTGTGGATGTGGCTTTCCTTGCACTGAATAGACTCCAGTCAGCTTCAGAGACAAACCACAAAGTTTCAAGAGTTGTACTAATGAACCACGTACTTGGGTCAAAGATATTAGATTGCTCAGATTACAAAATATGAGTCTTATGGTAAAGGAACAAAGTCTCGGAAGACAGCCAAGAGCTAAGCTAAGCTAACTAAGAGAGAGCTAAGAGACTTGGAGGACAGTGATGCAGGGAGATGAAACTAGACTTAATCCAGAAATATATCCCACCCCCAGAATGGGCAGACCTAGTAACAAATGTCCTATTGGATCTCAGAACTGCTGTAAACCAGTGGCTGCTATGTGTTTCAGATACCTCCCCTTTGTGATGGCAGTGTTTCCTGTAGCGATCCTGTCTGCCCAATCATGTACATTATTGGGTGTGCTAAGGGCAGATAATCAGTCTCTTTTAAATCATATGTTGCCAGAACAAGCAATGTATGATCTTAAAAGCCACAAGTTCTGAGGAGCCTCATCTGATCTGATTTAGATCACAAGATTCCACACTAGCCTGATGCCGTAATGAGATGAGATTTGGGGGATCTTACACATAGATGAAATGGTAATTTTTTCCAAAGGATAGACTGCTAGATTGCAAAAGTGGCTATAATACATTGTAGCTTCTTCCATCAGGAGATGTCTGTTTTTCCACCCTTTGAACCTAGACAGATATTATGACTTATTTCACCATTCGTGTGCAACAGAATTGATACCACACCAATATAAGGCACCTTTCATTTCATAAACAAAATGAAAAGACAACCTACAGAATAGGAGAAAATATTTGCAAATGATGTGACCAACAAGGGCTTAACATCCAAAGTAGACAACTCATAAAACTCAATAACAAAGAAATTTAAAACAAAGTTTGAAATTGGGCAGATGGCCAAAATAGACATTTCTCCAAAGAAGACATACACTCTGGGCATGTATCTGGAAAAGATGAAAACTAATTTTGAAAGATATATGCACCTTGATGTTCATAGCAGCACTGAGACATGGAAACAACCCAAATGCCCATCAATAAACAACTAGTTTCAGAAGATGTGAGATCTATCTATCTATCTATCTATAGATATGATACATACACACACACACAATGGACTGTTACTCAGCCATAAAAAGAAATGAAATATTGCCATTTGTTACAACATGAATGGACCTAGAGATTATTATATTACTAAGTGAAGTAAGTCAGACAAAGATATATGATATTACTTACATGTAATCTAAAAAATAATACAAATGAATCTATATACAAACAGAAACAAACTCACAGACATAGAAAACAAACTTATAGTTACCAGAGGAGAAAGGGAGGAGGAAGGGGAAAATTAGGAATGTGGGATTAATACATACAAACTATGACATATCATTTAGGTAAACAACAAGGATTTACTGAATAGCCCAAGGAACTATATTCAATATCTTATAATAACCTATAATGGAAAATAATCTGAAAAATCTACATGTATATATAATTGAGTCACTTTTTGTACACCCCAAATTAACACAATATTGTCAATCAACTATACTTCAATTAAAACAAAAACAATGTAAGCTTTTTAAAACATTTTATTTATTTTAATTGGAGGAAATTGCTTTATAATGTCATGTTGCTCTCTGCCATACATCAGCATGAATGAACCATACATATGCCCCCTCCTTCTTGAACCTCCCTCCCACCTCCCACCCCACCCCACCCCTCTAGATTGTCACAGAGCAACAGGTTGAGCTGCTTGTTTTGTATAGAAACTTCCCATTAGCTATCTGTTTTACTTATGGTAATGGGTATATTTCAATGCTACTCTCTCAATTCATCCTACCCTCTCCTGCCCCTACTGTGTCCATAAGTGTGTTCTCTATGTCTGCATCTCTATTCCTGCCTTGCAAATAGGTTCATCAGTACCATTTTTCTAGATTCCATATATATGAATTAATATATGATATTTGAAAAACAATTTAAATTTTATGAAATAAAGCATGAGGTATATTTCATGGTTCTCTGAGATGTCAAAGAAACTAAGGTATCCATCAAAACCAACATCAGAGTAAAAGTAAAAATGGGCTTCCCTGGTAGTTCTGTTGGTAAAGAATCCGCCTACAATACAAGAGACCCCAGTTCGATTCCTGGGTTGGGAAGATCCGCTAGAGAAGGGATAGGCTACCCACCCCAGTATTCTTGGGCTTCCCTTGTGGCTCATCTGGTAAAGAATCCACCTGCAATGCAGGAGACCTGGGTTCTATCCCTGAGTTAGGAAGATGCCCTGGAGGAGGGAAAGGCTGCCCGCTCCAGTATTCTGGCTTAGCAAATTTCATGGACTGTATAGTCTATGGGGTCGCAAAGAGTCAGACACGCCTGAGCAACTTTCAGAAAGCAAAAGTGGAAAACCTAAGTGGTAATCAAGAACAAAACCTAGCATTTCTCTGAAGCCATCTCCAGAAACCCTGGTGGCTTTGAGTTTCAGTTTTCATGTCTGGTTAATTCTGGTGACAGATAACAATGCTCAGGGACCTCCGAGACTGAGAGTTTACTCGGATCACACCCTGCATTGCCTAGGCCCTGTGGGCAAATAATGGCCCTCCAAAGACGTCCATGCCACTGTCTCCTAAACCTGTAAGTTGTTACATGGCAAAAGGGAACTAAGGCTGCAGCAGGAATTAAATTTGCTAATCAGCCCACTTGAAGGTAGATTGTCCTAGCTTATCCAGTGGATCCAGTGTAATCACAGGGCTTTTTAAGTGTGGAAGAGGGAGACAGAAGTTAGAGTCAGAAAGGGATTTGAAGATGTTATGCTGCTGACTTCAAAGACAGAGGAAAGGGCTGTGACTCAAGGAATGTCTATGGCCTCTAGAAGCTGCAACGGGCAAGAAAACCGATTCTCTCAAACAGACGGAAGCAGTGGAGCCCTGCTGATATCTTGAGTTTACCTCGATGAGACTCTTCAGATTTCTGATCTCCAGAACTGTGCCTTTTTAAACCATGGTGATTATTTGTTACAACAGCAACAGAAAAGTAATACAGACCCTAAAGGGATAATATATTTCCAGAACATTCTCAAACAAGATTAAACATTTTCAAAATAAGATTGTTGTGGGGAAATTATGCCTATGGAGATGACAGAATAATTTCTATAATAAATGTTAAAAATGAAATACCAACATATTCAACCCACTCAGGAATTTAACAAACAGACTCTTAACTTTTTGACTTGGATTTAATCAAATGAAAGTGTTATTTGCCTCTGGGAAAATCAAAGCAAGTTTCTTCAACAATTATATTTACTGAAAAAGAAAGAGCTGCCTCACCATAAGTCTGAAACATGAAAATGACTTCAGTCCTTCTGCTGAATTCAAAGCCCTAAGTAGAAATAGATGCCCTTGTCTGAAGTTGTTTCCTTCCTAGTGTTTTGGAGGATTTGCTCTTCTGCCCTAATTGGAAGAAGTAGGTTTTATAAGTGAAGTACAGTGGACCTTGGTGTCTGCGGGGGATTGGCTCCAAGAGCCCAGAAGACACTGGATCTGCAGATGTTCAAGTCCTTTATATAAGACAGTCTATGACAGTCAGCCCTCTGTATAGGCAGGTGCAGAGGACCCACTACCAATGATTCCAATTTCATGGCATTCAAAATATGAATCATGAAGGTTATTTTGGGGCACACTGTACATATAGGAAATGCAACAGACCCATAAGTTCCCAGAGTGAGAGCCCAGTACTGCTTCTGTCTCTAGCCTTTTCATCTCCTTTAAACTCCACAGGCATTTGCTACTACAGCAGTAACCTCAGAGTTTAATATTTTCCTTTCAGAGTTCTGTCCTGTGTTTTAGAACACTTTTGCTAAAGAAAAGCTTTTACGGTGGGTGTGTGTAGTTACTTCAAAAACATTTGAAGCAAAGATAAATTAACTGGCTGGGTTGAAAGGGATTCAGTGTTGGGGAGAAAGGAACTGAAGATAGGATGCAACCAAGAGAACATAATATTGGCTTTGTCCAAAGCTAAGAAACAGCAAATTGTATTCCTCCTTAATGCCCTTACCCTTGACTTCTATCCCTTGCTAAGTACTCAGGAACTAATACTGAGCCCTGGCAGCCTTATATCCTGCACAGCTAATCTGCATAACCCTATCAGAATGTAATTTCTTTTTAACATCCTCACATCTCATCAAGACTCAACTGTTACGATTTTTTCATTCTCCTGCTTTCATGCTAGCTCTTACCAGGAAGGAGCTCACAAACTAACCCATGTGCGATAGTGCATATACAAGATTCTGGTATTTTCCTTCCCACACAGAAGTGGGTGATGCCTCAGACTACTCAGTTTATCTCCTCCAGGAATCCATCCACCCAGAGAGTATCTTCTCTGTCCTTGTCAAATCAGTTTATGGAATTGACGTTGAAAGGTGCCAATAAAGGTAGAACCTGAGCTATGGGAGGAGGAAGAAAAGATATTATCTTCAAAATAAAGAGAGAAAACAATTTTGGAAATTTAGAGTAAATGTAAAGTGCTTAAATGGTGCGGGTACCAGATAAGTGGGAAAAAGGTTAAGAGTTATTACTGGGGAGGGTTAAAAAAATCAACCTTAATGCAATTCTAAAAGCATGAAAATTAAAACCCAACTCCATTTTTACGCCTAATGAATATTTGATCTGTGCTTTTATGAATGAGACTATACAGAGACTGGGGTGTGTTTGTGCTCACTCGCTCAGTCGTGTCCAGCCCTTTTGCATAAGCTGCCTGTATATTTTGGAGACTCAGCCTTTGTCAGCTACTCTGTTTGCAATTATTTTCTCCCATTCTGAGAGTTGTCTTTTCATCTTGTTTATAGTTTGCTCTGCTGTACAAAAACTTTTAAATTTAATTGGGTCCTATTTGTTTATTTTTGCTTTTATTTCCATTACAATAGGAGGTGGGTCAAACAGGATCTTGCTATGATTTCAGCCAAACAGTATTCTACTTATGTTTTCCTCTGTTTAATAGTTTCTGGCCTTACATTTGAGTCTTTAATCCATTTTGAATTTATTTTTGTGTGTGGTGTTAGGAAGTGTCCTAATTTCATTCTCTTACACATAGCTGTCCTTTTCCCAGCACCACTTACTGAAGAGGCTGTCTTTTTACCATTGTATATTCTTAATTCCTTTGTCAAAGATAAGGTGACTGTAGGCGCCTGGGTTTATCTATGGGCTTTCTATCTTGTTCCATTGGTCTATATTTCTATTTTTGTGCCAGTACCATACTTGATGACTGTACCTTTATAGTATAGTCTGAAGTCAGGAAAGTTGATTCCTCCAGCTCCATTTTTCTTTCTCAAGATTGCTTTGGCTATTCAGGATCTTTTGTGTTTCCATAGAAATTGTGAAATTTTTCATTCTAGTTCTGTGAAAAATGCCACTGGTGATTTGATAGGAATTGCACTGAATCTGTAGATTGCTTTGGGTGACTTTTCTAGTAGCTGAGCTAGTAAAAAATCCACCTGCAAGGCAGGAGACCCCAGTTAGATTCCTGGGTTGGGAAGATCCACTGGAGAAGGGGTAGGCTACCCACTCCTGTATTCTTGGGTTTCCCTTGTGGCTCAGCTGGGAAAGAGTCTGCCTGCAATACGGAAGACCTGGATTTGATCCCTGGGTTGGGAAGATCCCCTGGAGAAGGGAAAGGCCACCCACTCCAATATTCTCGCCTGAAGAATTCCAAGAACTATATAGTCCATGGGGTCGCAAAGAGTCAGACACAACTGAGTGGCTTTCACTTCCACTTTGGGTAGTAGTGTCGTTTTCATAATATTGACTCTTCCAATCCAAGAACATGATGTATAATGCACACACATTCACACATATGTATTAAATATATGCAGCAGGCACTGTCCTAAGCTCTTTACAGATATCACCAGATTTAATTCTCAGCCTTATAAAGGTAGGCTTTCAAATCTCCATTTTATAAATGGAGAAACTAAGGTTCACGAAAGTAAAGTTCCCTCTCAGAACCCACAGAGGTCACATAACAAGCAGCTATTAGACCCAGAAGATGAATTCATTATGCTCTCAATCCCCACTAATACTATTTCCCTTAATATGGACAGAGTAAATATTAGAAAATGAGTGGTTATATCAAGCACTTGTCATCAACTCTATTTTGTACCTAAGGGAATTGGGATTTGTGTGTGTGTGTGTGTGTGTGTGTGTGTGTTTAATTTAGCTGCTCTGCACGGCTTGCAGGATCTTAGTTCCCTCACTAAGGGATTGAGACTAGCCGCCCCCCCACCCACCACCACCCACCCACCCACAGTGAAAGCTCCCACTGTTGTACTGACTACTGGGCCATCAGGGAATTCCCGAAACTGGGATTTACACAAGCTAAATGAGTTATCTAAGATCACAGAGTTTGTTAGAGGCCCAAACTGGAAAATTTTTACTTCAGTCTCCTATAATTCAAGAAATCCACAACATAGTAGTCACATAAAAAGGATAATACAATTTCTTTGTTCATCCAAGTTAGGGATAAAGTGGCTAGTATAAATGGTAAGGGTTTTCATTTTCTCCAGATAAAATATATAGACGAATTTTACTTTTTTTTTTTCTGTTTTGGTCCAAAGTCATTAGCTAAAAGTTCATATTTTAATAAAGAAATGCTTGCATACTTAAACATGCATGTAGAAACTGGCATTTTAATCCTCAAAAATTTTTATATAAAGGATTTCATAACAGCAAAGAAAAAAGAAAGAAAAAAGAAAAAAACCTTCCTCACTCAAGGTTTCTTTGTTAATGAGTCAAAATAGACAAAATCTAGAAGAGTTTCACTTATGTGCTGGTCAGATCGTCACAATTTTCTTTCACTGTTTAAAGTCAGCCTTTCAGTCACAGTCTCTAAATGAAGTGTGGTTCTATCCTGAGCTTCTCAATATATAACCTCCTGGGAAGTACCTTGTACTGGGTTGCTAGAGGCTTTCTTGATTCAATTTTACATCTTCAATATACATAACCTTCCCCTGATGAGCTAAAGGCCGTTTATAAAGTTACTGAAAACAGATCAGAATGAGCGGTTTCCTTTACTTACACCTTTTAAAGCTACCATTTTAGCAAGAATCTCCAAATTCTCTATTCATTATTCATGGGTCCTCATTATTCAGAGAAACAGATCATCTGTTTTCATCTCCCTTCGTGGACTCTCCCCTTGCTCTCATGGGCCACACAAGGGGTTCACCACTGTTTCTAACGACACACAACACTCCGGTTTCTTCTCTCGTCTTTACTCCCAGCCAGTGTTGTCTACCAGTGAATGATACTCACCTCAGTGTACCATGACCTCAGAAACCTGCCCACAGCCACCTCCCTGCCTCTGTTATGGTTATTCACCCTTCTGCTTCTTGTATTTATAGAGAAGGATATCTGTGCCTCTCCTGTAGTATGAGTTTCTATTAAATTTGCTTGCGTGTCTGGAGCATGAACTCCGTAATGGCAGAGATCTGTTTTTCATCCTTGATTCCCCTGCACTAAGATCAGGGTCTGACGTGACAGGCGGGTCTGTAGAACTATTGGATACAAACTGTTTGCTGGGCCAGTCCACGTCACTATGTTACATTCCTCCCAAACCTGCAGGAGGCAGGAAGAAAAAAAGAAAGGCAGGCCCCGGCAAGGGCAGCAAAAGAAATTTACAATTATTGATAAACTGGATGCTATAAGGCATGAGACTCTTAGAACAGGTCCAGAGGGAACAGTTCATAATCTTGAAAACAAGATATGATCCTGGGGTCAGAAAACTGACCCCAGACTGTTTCTCAACTGGAGTCTCAGAGTCACATGTTTTACATATCTGGTGGAAAATCTATAGATAAGTATGTTAGTCTTAGTAACTGATTTGTTATGATAACTGTTTCCTAATTACTCAATGGTTAATGATCATTTTGCTCTTCGGCCCTGAAGGCCACATGAGTTATAGTTTAATTCCTGCATATTCTTTCATTCATGACTGTAAGTAAAATAAAGCTCGCTTGGATTCAGTTTTGGCACCTTCACCTTGGAGTGGTGTTGGTCCCCTGATCTTCGCTTTTCTCTGAATTCTTGTGTCTCGTTTCTCATTCTCTAGCAGTATCACGCTTTTGGAAACCCTGCTTGTCGAGCTGATCTCGGCACAAACCAAAGCTTCTTAGTCTAATAGAAAGAGGGAAACTTGGGATCCGTTCTCTGCTGCTGCTGCTGCTGCTAAGTCGCTTCAGTCATGTCCGACTCTTTGGGACCCCATGAATTGCAGCACGCCAGGCCTCCCTGTCCATCACCAACTCCCGGAGTTCGCTCAAACTCACGTCCATCGAGTCGGTGATGCCATCCAGCCATCTCATCCTCGGTCGGCCCCTTCTCCTCCTGCCCTCAATCCCTCCCAGCATCAGAGTCTTTTCCAATAAGTCAACTCTTTGCACGAGGTGACCAAAGTACTGGAGTTTCAGCTTTAGCATCAGTCCTTCCAAAGAACACCCTGGACCGATCTTTAGAATGGACTGGTTGGATCTCCTTGCAGTCCAAGGGACTCTCAAGAGTCTTCTCCAACACCACAGTTCAAAAGCATCAATTCTTCAGCACTCAGCTTTCTTCACAGCCCAACTCTCACATCCATACATGACCACTGGGAAAACCATAGCCTTGACTTAGACGGACCTTTGTTGGCAAAGTAATGTCTCTGCTTTTTAATATGCTGTCTAGGTTGGTCATAACTTTCCTTCCAAGGAGTAAGCATCTTTTAATTTCATGGCTGCAATCACCATCTGCAGTGATTTTGGAGCTCCCAAAAATATAGTTTGCCACTATTTCCACTGTTTCCCCACCTATTTGCCATGAAGTGATGGGGCTGGATGCCATGATTATTTAAACTTTCAGCATCTGTTTTCTGTGAGAGTTTTGGAAAAGTAATAAGTAGTGCATTGAAAATATATAAAATACCTATCATTGTAACACAATGTTATACACATTGTAACACTATGTAACACAATTCAGTGAAGTGTGACTATTAAAATTATTTTGTTCTTGTGGCCCTTGATGGTCACACCCCTACTAAAGGTTGTGTGTGTGCACATTACACACCTAGCTGGAGAGGACAACTCTCACCTGGTCAGAATGATGTGTTCTTTAGAAAATTTCCTGGCCCTCACTTCCCAATGGGATCATTCATCAATCAATGCCACTGTTTAATCTTGCCATAATCCCTGTGCCCTTACTTCAGTGATAGTCATAACCTATGGAGGTTATATTTTTCTTTCTTTGGAGATTTTTTGTTCTGACATGTTTGCTATTTTGTGGTGGTTTAATCACTAAGTCATGCCCAACCCTTGCAACCCCATGGACTGTAGCCTGCCAGGTTCCTCTGTCCATGAAATTTCCCAGGCCAGAATACTGGAGTGGGTTGCCATTTCCTTCTTCAGGGGATATTCTCAAACCAGGGATAGAACATGGGTCTCCTGCATTTTAGGTGGATTCTTTACTGACTGAGCCACCAGGGAAACCTGTTTGCTATTTTACACTAAAATATTCTGTACACTCATAAAACAATCACACTTTAAAATATAGGAAATATTCTCTTTTTAAATCAGCCCTTGAGCACTCACTAAATGCTGAAACTTAAATTTTCTTATCATTAAAAATATACAGTAGCACTCTATGTATTAATATATATCTCCCTGTCATACAAAGTGAAGAAGTTTCTTTGCTTTGAACTGAGAGATACTTTAGTTAAAAGCATCAGTTGTTAGGAAACCTTACTTGCTTTCACAATACAAAGAACCATCTGGGCCTCCGGTAGTTTAGATGGTTTGATAACAGATCACTGGTTAAATGTTGAGGGGAAGAGAATGATCATTTATTGCAGCTGCCAGATCAGAGAAGAGTGTCTGTCATAAAACAGATAAGAAAACTCTAAGATCGAAGGTCTCTTCACCAGGACCCAGCTAGTATTGAGGCCCGCAGAATTTAGACCTAGGCCTGACTGACTAAAACCCTAGAATCTTGCACCTAAAGCCCGCGATCATTTTATCATTGCAGGATGCAGTGTGTGAATGATCCTTCTAACATGTTGTCCGACTGCCATCCCTCCCACCACAAAGTACAAAACCTATAACCTATTCCCCTTCTCATCCAATGTAGGTAGCCCAATTTGTCGCTCTACTAGAACTACAGAAGAAAGGGAGGGCTTAAAAGAAATCATCCCCTCAAAAGAAATTTCCACCATCTCAAGAATATTTGGAGCTAATCGGAATCTAGAAAGACAGGTGGTGTTTTGTACATCTGCAGATAACAGTGACCCTGGTAAACCATTTCCTAGAAATAATTTTTTGGTGGTTATCTGGAAGTGAGTGGTTTTGTTTGGTTGTGTTTTGTTTATGGATGGTTGGTTTAGGGAGGGATGAATAATTTTATAGTCATGGGATTAGGGTTAGAGTTAAACCCCCTCCTCAGGTTCGTCAGACCAGTTGGAAGAAATGAGCTTGTCAGTTGCAGACAGTTATTTTCAGGCTGTAGAAACTGTAGAAGGAATTTGAGGCAATCCATTATTTTCCAGATCTGAGGTCCCTCTGCCAAACTTCTTTCTGGCTAACACTCTAATTTCCCTTGGGGTTTTCCTTCTTTAACAAGATGTCTTTGTTTTGATTTAGCCTAGGACTAGGCTGGGGTCTTAGGGAGGAAAAGACTTTAAACAATTTGCATTTGAAATGAGGAAGTGAAAAAAAAAAAGAAACAAAAAACCAATGTTGTGGCAAAGGCAGCTGTTTCCTATAGAACCTTGATAACTTGCAGCTGTTCACTGTCCTTTGAAACAAGTGGAAACTGGCTTCCACCCTGGCCTTGCCTGCTGCTTCTCCAGCCTACTTCACCTGTCCAATAGCTCTGACTTCCCCACTGTCATTTCCCCTGCAAGGTGACATCCTGGGATACATGTATGAGCTCTGGTACAACTCAATCAGTTCTTCACTCACTTATGAGCAAAGTTATGCTTTTCTTACAATGGCGATGACAGATGACACTACAAATACTCCCTCGTTTAATCCTCAGAGTTCCCCAGTGAGGAAGACTGTATTATTATCCTCATTTCATTGAAGAGGAAAGCAAGACTTCAGCCTTGTGTCCAAGTTGTTTTTCTAACTCCAAGGTCTGCTATCTGAACCAAAGGGTTTCAAAATATCTTCCTATCAGCAGAGTGCTTGTCAGGAGCAGAGATTTCCAGGCAGCCACCTCAGAGATCCTAACTGAGTAAATGTGGAGTGAAGCCCAGTAATCTGTTTTCAACAGACATCTCTGATGAAGGCAGGGTTTAAATCTTCCCAGTGAGCTTCTCCGTTTTTATGTACCCTGCTTGGCACAGCCCCATCACATGTCTCATTTCTGATTAAGCACTCCCTCTGGTTTCTCAGAGCACACAGCTCTCATGGACCGTACAGCAGGAACCACGGTGTGTGTTAAAATTAGCTGGTTTTATTTCTGTCTCCCTGACTAGCTGGGAGCTACTTCACATCCAGGATACTGTTTCTTTTTGACTTCCTCTTCCTGAATTGCTCCCTCTGCTGATCTTTACATAGCTGGGTTCTCTTCATTACTGGGGCTTCAACTTAAAAGATCCCTTCTCAGAGAACCCTTTATAATAATCTTAAGAATTTAAGTCAGAAGCCCACCAGTAATTCACTGTTGTATCACTCAATTTTCACGTAGCGCGGAGCACAGGGCTTGGCATAGTAAGTGTTCAGTTAGAATTCTTGATAGATTATCCAAAGGTAAATTTAGTACATTCTTAGGGCACCAGGAGAAGAGGTACCCTATTTTTCTTTTTAATAGAGGTTGGCATATAATTATATTTTTAAACTTTAGAAGTCAAGTGCCCAAAACAAAAACAGGCTCTTGCTGGTCTCTTATGGCTTAGAATTATTTTATATTGAATTATTTATTGAAAATGAGATCTGTAGCATGTGGGGCCTTTGAGTCTCTAAAGGCTTTAACCTGGCACTGGTATATTGGCAGATATTATTATCCAGTCCCATGTTGAAGAGCACACTGCTCTCCCCAAATCTTCATGTGTTCACCAACCAGGAAGCTCTCTGAACCCTATCTTGTTGGGCTTTTACAATAGGCACTATTGATTAAATGATTGGCCAATGGTTGATTAAATGACTTAATTCACCCTCCAGTCTCTCTCCCCTTCGGGGAGGTCTGGGAATGAATCCAAAAGTTCCATCCCTCTAACCACAGAGTCAAACACCCTCTTCCAACACCACAAGAGAAAATTCTACACATGGACATCACCAGATGGTCAACACCGAAATCAGATTGATTATATTCTTTGCAACCAAAGATGGAGAAACTCTATACAGTCAGCAAAAACAAGACTGGGAGCTGACTGTGGCTCAGATCATGAACTCCTTATTGCCAAATTCTGACTTAAATTGAAGAAGATAGGGAAAACCACTGGACCATTCAGGTATGACCTAAATCAAATCCCTTATGATTATACAGTGGAAGTGAGAAATAGATTTAAGGGACTAGATCTGATAGACTGCCTGATGAATTATGGACAGAGGTTTGTGATACTGTACAAGAGACAGGGATCAAGACCATCCCCAAGAAAAGAAATGCAAAAAAGCAAAATGGCTGTCTGAGAAGGACTTACAAATAGCTGTTGAAAAAATGAGAAGTGAAAGGCAAAAGAGAAAAGGAAAGATATACTCAGTTGAATGCAGTGTTTCAAAGAGTAGCAAGGAGAGATAAGAAAGCCTTCCTTGGTGATCAGTGCAAAGAAATAGAGGAAAACAATAGAATGGGAAAAACTAAAGATCTCATCAAGAAAATTAAAGATACCAAGGGAACATTTCATGCAAAAATGAGCTCAATATAGGACAGAAATGGTAGGGATCTAACAGAAGCAGGAGATATTAAGAAGAGGTGGCAAGAATACACAGAACTGTGCAAAAAAAGATCTTCATGACCCAGATAATCACGATGGTGTGATCACTCACCTAGAGCCAGACATCCTGGAATGTGAAGTCAAATGGGTCTTAGGAAGCATCATTACAAACAAATCTGGTGGAGGTGATGAAATTCCAGTTGAGCTATTTCAAATCCTGAAAGATGATGCTGTGAAAGTGCTACACTCAATATGCCAGCAAATTTGGAAAACTCAGCAGTGGCCACAGGACTGGAAAAGATCAGTTTTTATTCCAATCCCTAAGAAACACAATGCCAAAGAATGCTCAAACTACCACACAATTGCACTTATCTCACATGCTAGCAGGAGAAGGCAATGGCACCCCACTCCAGTACTCTTGCCTGGAAAATCCCATGGATGGAAGAGCCTTGTAGGCTGCAGTCCATGGGGTCACTAAGAATCGGACAAGACTGGGCAGCTTCACTTTCACTTTTCACTTTCATGCATTGGAGAAGGAAATGGCAACCCACTCCAGTATTCTTGCCTGGAGAATCCCAGGGACGGTGGAGCCTGATGGGCTGCCGTCTATGGGGTCGCACAGAATTGGACATGACTGAAGCGACTTAGCAGCAGCAGCAGCACATGCTAGCAAAGTAATGCTCAAAATTCTCCAAGCCAGGCTTCAACAGTACATGAATGGTGAACTTCCAGATGTTCAAGCTGGATTTAGAAAAGGCAGAGGAACCAGAGATCAAATTGCCAACAGTCATTGGGTCATTGAAAAAGCAAGAGAGTTCCATAAAAACATCTATTTCTGCTTTATTGACTATGCCAAAGCCTTTGACTGTGTGGATCACAATAAACTGCAGAAAATTCTTTAGGAAATGGGAACACCAGACCACCTGACCTGCCTCTTGAGAAACCTGTATGCAGGTCAGGAAGCAACAGTTAGAACTGGACATGGAACAACAGACTGGTTTCAAATAGAGAAAGGAGTATGCTAAGGCTGTATATTGTCACCCTGCTTATTTAACTGATATGCAGAGTACTTCGTGAGAAATGCTGGGCTGGATGAAGCACAGGCTGGAATCAAGATGGCTGGGAGAAATATCAATAACCTCAGAAATGCAAATGACACCACCCTTATGGCAGAAAGTCAAGAGGAACTAACGAACCTCTTGATGAAAGTGAAAGAAGACAGTGAAAAAGTTGGCTTAAGCTCAACATTCAGAAAACGAAGATCATGGCATCTGACCCCATTACTTCATGGGAAATAGATGGGGAAACAGTGTAAACAGTGACAGACTTTATTTTGGGGGGCTCCAAAATCATTACAGATGGTGATTGCAGCCATGAAATTAAAAGATGCTTGCTCCTTGGAAGGGAAGTTACGACCAATATGCTGCTGCTGCAGCCCACCAGGCTCCTCTGCCCACAGAATTCTCTAGGCAAGAATACTGGAGTGGGTTGGCATTTCCTTCTCCGTATGACCAACCTAGATAGCATACTAAAAAGCAGAGACATTACTTTGCCAACAAAGGTCCGTGTAGTAAACACTATGGTTTTTCCAGTAGTCATGTTTGGATGTGAGAGTTGGATTATAATGAAAGCTGAGTGCCAAAGAATTGGTGCTTTTGAACTGTGGTGTTGGAGAAGACTCTTGAGAGTCCCTTGGACAGCAAGGAGATCCAACCAGTCCACTCTAAAGGAAATCAGTCCTGAATATTCATTCGATGGACTGATGCTGAAGCTGAAACTCCAATATTTTGACCACCTTATGTGAAGAACTAACTCATTGGAAAAGACCCTGATGATGAGAAAGATTGAAGGTGGGAGAAGGGGACGACAGAGGGTGAGATGGCTGGATGGCATCATTGACTCAATGGAGATGAGTTTTCGTAAACTATGGTAGTTGGTGATGGACAGGGAGGCCTGGCGTGCTGCAGTCCAAGGGGTCACAAAGAGTAGGACACAACTGAGCAACTGAACTGAACTGAACCACAGAGTTGGTTCGCCTGAAAACCAGCCCCTGTTCTTCGGTTAGGTGCAAAATTCACCTCCTTAACAACAAAAGATGCCTTTGTCAATCTCATCACTTGGGAAATTTGTGCCAGAAATGGGTACTGAGACCAAATATATAGTTCTTATTATAAATCACAATGTCACAGTAGTCAGTGAGGCCCCAAATGCAAGAGCATCAAAAGTACAGAAAACATAAGAAAATATAGTTTATTTTGTTTAGTCCTGTAAACTCCCAAAAGATGACTGAAACATAGGTGCAGGTTTCTGGAAATCTTCACTTTCTAACTGGAAGAGTGCCTGAGAGAAGTGGAAACACCTTTTCTTTTTCCATTGTCTTAGACTCTGTAATTAAAATTTGACTTGACATTCTTCCTTAGACTTGGGGTTGACAGACCAAATTTTCCTGCTCTGTCCAGTTTTAAAAGAAAAGATTCTTGTAAATGTGCTGTACTTTACAGATATTCTTAGTAAACTTTGGCAAGGATGTGGCTCAGAATGAAACTACTCTATTCAGCTGTAAATGCAGACTGAGGACCTGTAAAATAGTTGAAGAAAAGCTATGTGAGAAGAGAAAACATGCACTGTTATCACTGGTGAGCTGATCCTTTCCGGAACCTAAAACTGGGCCAGGAAACTGTTTCAACTCATCCCAATTGAAAAGGAGAATGAGATGGATGGGATAAAACTGAAAATGGAGAAGTGAGAGGCTTAAGGAGATTGTAAGGGTATTTAGGAATATATGGTCCCAAACAGACATTTATCAGAAATCAAAGGGCAATTCTCTCTTCCACATGAGGGAAATCATCTTTTGCTGCTGTTGGCATATTTTTCTGAGTATCTCTTGGCTGAATTTTCAAAATAGCAGAAGAATCAGTTTATCAATATATAGTGGGTTTAGTGCATTACTTAGAAATGTTGATATCATAGACTCTTAGACATGTGCATTTTAGGAATTAGAAAATTAATCCTATATATATGCAGAAACTGATTCTGAAAACAGTTATATTGTTAATACAGTCAAGTTATTCCATTGCTAGACACCATGTGGTGTTACTTTGAATGGCTAGATAAGTATACTGCCCTTTAAAGAAATGCGTGTGTGCTAAGTCGCTTCAGTTGTGTCTGACTCTTTGCGATCACATGGCCTGTAGTCCACCAGGCTCCTCTATCTGTGGGATTCTCCAGCCAGGAATACTGGAGTGGGTGGCCATGCCCTTCTCCGGGGGATCTTCCTGACCCAGGGATCGACCCTGCATCTCTTACATCTCCTGCATTGGCAGGTGGGCTCTTTACCACTAGTGCCACCTGGGAAGCCCCTTTAATGATATGGTTTGGTCCAAAAGATAAAATTAAAGTAGAGAGAAAATGAACCAAGAAACATGTCTAACAGAATTTTCTACCTGGAAATCAAGTCAGCAATCTTGATTTAAAATTAGTTCTCAAAGCCTGCATTTTTATAAATTCTATAGAGGGACCATGAAGGGAAAGGCTACCCACTCCAGTTTTCTGGCCTAGAGAATTCCATGGACTCATGGGGTCACAAAGAGTCGGACACGACTGAGCGACTTTCACTCACTCACTCACTCATAAAAGGTCCGTGGTTATTTTCTGATGAGAGACTGGATTGTCAGCATACTAGAGTGCCATTGTACTGCAAGGTGCTTTTCAGGCTGTGAGATGAAAAATGTGACTGACTTTAACACTGAGTGTACTTTAATATTACATATTAATGTAATAAATGGCATGCACAATTCAGTAAATTAACTTCACAACAATTCCAGAGTTGGATAATTTAGCAGCTGGGCCACCTCGTGAAGGATCCATCCTTTCTGTCTTCTTGTTCTGCCATCTCCAGATGCTGCTAACTTCATGGCTCATTCCTGGAAGAAAGACAGAACACTCACCATTTTTGTTTACCTTCTGAAGAGATAAGGAAAAATTTTCCGAAAGCATGCCTGTTCTTGACCTCCTCAACCACAGTGGTTACCATGGTTGGTTCAAGCCAATCCTGATTTACACCCCTGGGGCTGGAAAAAGTCTAATCTCCCTTAAAGTTTATGGCCCATCGAGTTCTCAAAATACTTGGGTTTCTTTTGACAAGAGAGCAGGGGAAAATGGATTTCAGACCAACCATTCCTTCAAGAAGGCAGTGTGTCTGACAGTCAGTGGGGCACAAAGAAGGGTTTGCATCACTCCTTCTCCCACCATTTATATCAGCTTCTCCCTGATAGCTCAGTTGGTAAAGAATGCAATGCAGGAGACCCCAATTTGATTCCTGGATTGGGAAGATCCCCTGGAAAAGGGAACAGCTACCCACTCCAGTATTCTGGCCTGGAGAATTCCATGGGGTTGCAAAGAGTTGAACACAACTGAGAGACTGTCACTTTTTCCCACCCCTTTACAAAAAGGAATCCTTCACTTGAGCTTGGCTATTTTTCTGGATAGAAGTAAAATAAATAATTTCTTTCTGTTGCTTTAACTGCAAAAGGATTTAAATGCAGCTCTCATGTGACTCTGATCCCTATTCCTGAAGCTACTAAGCTTCAGCCAGTCCTTGTGGTTTCCAAACCCTTCACTATGTCTTCTCACTACATGTTCTTTATTTCTCGTTGATGAACTAGGAGAAATGCAACTTTCAAGACTTACCTCTGGAGAGCCTTTTCAAATTCCTTGTGGTCATTCTGCACCCCCCTTCTCTGGTGTTATCCTCTCATGCCTCCTCAGTTCAGTTCAGTTCAGTTGCTCAGTTGTGTCCTACTCTTTGTGACCCCATGAATCGCAGCACGCCAGGCCTCCCTGTCCATCACCAACTCCCGGAGTTCACTCAGACTCACATCCATCGAGTCAGTGATGCCATCCAGCCATCTCATCCTCTGTCATCCCCTTCTCCTCCTGCCCCCAATCCCTCCCAGCATCAGAATCTTCTCCAATGAGTCAACTCTTCACATGAGGTGGCCAAAGTACTGGAGCTTCAGCTTCAGCATCATTCTCTCCAAAGAAATCCCAGGGCTGATCTCCTTCAGAATGGACTGGTTGGATCTTCTTGCAGTCCAAGGGACTCTCAAGAGTCTTCTCCAACACCACACTTCAAAAGCATCAATTCTTCAGCGCTCAGCCTTCTTCACAGTCCAACTCTCACATCCATACATAACTACTGGAAAAACCATAGCCTTGACTAGACGGACCTTAGTCAGCAAAGTAATGTCTCTGCTTTTGAATATGCTATCTAGGTTACTCATAACCTTTCTTCCAAGGAGTAAGCGTCTTTTAATTTCATGGCTGCAATCACTACCTGCAGTGATTTTGGAGCCCCCCAAAATAAAATCTGACACTGTTTCCACTGTTTCCCCACCTATTTCCCATGAAGTGATGGGACCAGATGCCATGATCTTCGTTTTCTGAATGTTGAGCTTTAAGCCAACTTTTTCACTCTCCTCTTTTACTTTCATCAAGAGGCTTTTTAGTTCCTCTTCACTTTCTGCCATAAGGGTGGTGTCATCTGCATATCTGAGGTGATTGATATTTCTCCATGCCTCCTCAGTACCCACATATACTGAACTCAACATGCAGTCATTATGCCAAAGGCTTCATCGAGAGTCTCACTTAGCCTTTAGAGGAACACTATGGGACAGTTAAAATTTTACCTCAGTTTCATAAGTGACCACACTGAGACACAGAGAGGTTAAGTCATTCGTGAGGTCACACAGTATATAAATGGTGAGACCCGGATTCAAAACCAGATGATTAGACTCCAGAGTCCTGGCTCATGAGCATTAGATTCTACAACCTCCTATGCTTTTAGCTCCAGAGTTCTTCTCGCCAAGTGACTGGAACATAGTGAACACTTTACAAATGTTTGCTAAATGAATGATTGACAATTTTTCTCTTCTGTAGAATATCATTTATTATGCGATGCCTGGTATTGAAAACACTGCTCCAAATGGTTTTTGACCAGAACAAAATAAGTGGCACATGTGGGAAGCCAGATAATGCTCCCTCCCAAAATTGTCTATATCCTAATCCCCAGAAGCTGTGAATGCTGTGCTGCAGTCCATGGGGTAGCAAAGAGTGAGACATGACTAAAATCACTCACTCAATGACAGCTAGCAGTTCTCTAGTTCTCTTGACGTTAGGCACATCGAGTTTTCAGACTACAGACAGATTAATCTACGAATCTAGATGCTCTCTTCTCATTTTTTAAAGGCTCTTAGTTGGCAGCTGCCCCCTCATGTTGCTCAAACCTTCTGGATTGTCGCCACCCTCCTATGCCTGTTGTTGGCACTCACTGATGCTGCTGCCTTAGAAGTTTGTTTCCCAAGAGGCCCATTCACAAGAAAAAACAAATTCCCCCACAGCCTTGGGACTGTGTTCTCATCACAGAATCTAACATTATGCATTTGGATGTAGTTAGAAATTGTTTTTAATCTAAATTTCTAAAACATCTGTGTATGGGAGAGAAAATTTATGTGAAGTTAAACTATAAAACACCTTTAAAGTATTTTGAATACTGACAATCAGTGATAGAAGTTCTGACCTCAAGCTAATAGATCTTTGCATTTATTAAATAGGATATAAAATATTTATTGCATGGCATCACTGACTCAATGGACATGAGTTTGGGTAAACTCTGGGAGTTGGTGATGGACATGGAGGCCTGCCATGCTATGGTCCATGGGGTTGCAAAGAGTCAGACACAACTGAGTGACTGAACTGAACTGAAAATATTTATTATTGTCTTGCCTACCTATCTACATTTGTGTTTTGTTAAGAACCTTGTTATTCCTCCTATGAATCAGAAAAATCATCTTTCTCACATTCCTTTAATAAAGTCTTTAACTTGGGAAGTTGGTATATTTAATTCCCTAAACCATTTTTGAAGTGGCATCAGCTACTTCTGGAAACCTATTAGAAATAAAAATTCTCAGGCCACACTCTAGTCCCACAGAATTAGAAACCCTGAAGTGGGGGTGACAATCTGAAGCAATAATTAGGCTATTGAGCTATGTTAGGTGGCCAGGGTCACAGTGTAAGAACTCTAAAGCTCTTTTAGGAAAAGTCATTCATATTTCAGTGGCTAAGAAACTTGGGTAAGATTGTCTTCTGGCAAGTTCTAAGGATGTGCATGTCATTTTAAGCAAACACTAGAAAAGAAAAATCTTCAGGAAAAAATAGACCAGGAAGATTATTTTTTGCATAAAGCAAATTTCCAATGTTATCTTTCCAAGTTCGCCCAGGAAGTTGTTTCCTCTAGTTTCCACCAGGCTGTTTATGTTCAGCAGTTACAATACCCTGATAAACAGTCTACATGTCTGCTCATTTGCAATCATCATCAAGTTGGGAACTCTGTGCATTCACCACTGTGTTCTTTGAACTTAACCAATGTATAACACAGAATCTCAGAAAGTGTTTGTAGTCTGAAACTTAGGAGCCTATTTCGCTCATATCACTTCTCAAGGCAGGAACTCCAGTGTCTAGGATTCTGTATGTTTAATGCCTCTATTGTCATTGTGCTGGGCATACAGTAGGTTCTCAATAAACCTGTAAATGAATAAATCAATGAAACCCTGATTGTTCACTTGCTGTCATGTCCAACTCTTTGCGAATCCCATGAACTGCAGTACACTGGGCTTCCCTGTCCTTCACTTTCTCCTGGGGTTTGCTCAAACTCATATCCATTGAGTCAGTGATGCAATCTAAACCATCTCATCCTCTGCCACCCCTTCTCTTCATGCCCTCAATCTTTCCCAGCATCAGAATTGACTGGTGTGATCTTGCACTCTAAGGGACTCTCAAGAGTTTTCTCCAGTACCACAGTTTGAAAGCATCAATTCCTCCATGCTCTGCCTTCTTTATGGTCCAACTCTCACATTCATACATGATTACTGAGAAAACCATAGTTTTAACTAGACGGACCTTTATTGGCAAAGTGATGTCTTTTCTTTTTAATCCTCTGTCTAGTTTGTCATAGTTTTCCTTCCAAGAAGCAATCATCTTTTAATTTCATGACTGCAGTCACCATCCATAGTGATTTTAAAGCCCAAGGAGAGGAAATCTGTCACTGCTTCTGCCTTTCTCCCTTCCATTTGCCATTAAGTGATGGAACTGGATGCTGTGATCTTAGTTTCTTTAATATTGAATTTTAAGCCAGCTTTTTCACTCTCCTTTTCACCTTCATCAAGAGGCTCTTTAGATCCTCTTTGCTTTCTGCCATTAAAGTGATATCATCTGCATATCTGTGGTTGTTGATATTTCTCCTGGCAATCTTGGTTCCAGCTTGTAACTCATCATGCCTGGCATTTTGCATGATGTGCTCTGCATATAAGTTAAATAAGCAGGGTGACAATAAACAGCCTTGACCTACTCCTTTCTCAGTCTTGAACCAGTCAGTTGTTCCATGTAAGGTTCTGACAGTTGCTTCTTGAGCTGCAAACAGGTTTCTCAGGAAACAGTTAAGATGGTCTGGTAGTCCCATCTCTTTAAGAGTTTTCTACAGTTTGTTATGATTCACACAGTCAAAGGCTTTAGCATAGTCAATGGAACAGAAGCAGATGTTTCCTGGAATTCCCTTGCTTTCTTTATGATCCTGCAAATGTTGGCAATTTAATCTCTGGTTCCTCTGCCTTTTCTAAACCCAGTTTGTATATCTGGAAGTTCTTGATTCAAGTACTGCTGAAGCCTAACTTGAAGGTTTTGAGCATAACCTTACTAGCAGGGGAAGTGAGTACAGCTGTCTGGTAGTTTGAACATTCTATAGTCCTTTCCTTCTTGGGAACTGGGATGAAGACTGACCTTCTCCAGTCCTGTGGCCACTGCTGGGTTTTCCAAATTTGCTAATGTATTGAGTGCAGCACTTTAATAGCATCATCTTTTAGGATTTTAAATAGCTCTGGTGGGACTCCATCACTTCCACTAGCTGAGTCCCTTTTAATTCAAAAATTGAGAATAATAGAAACCCCAAAACACCATCACTATCAGGGTTCTGATGAAAATGGTGTACAATCACCCTTTACAGCAGTTTTTATCGTCACTTCTCAGAAAAACTACTGGAGGAGGGTCAAGTATTCCAAGTATTTCAATATGCATCTATGCAAGTTTCTACTGCATGTAAAAAATCCTAAAACATGTTTTGAAATTTTGGTTACAAATAAATAGGTGCTTATTGTGAAAATCAAACATTCATACATTTATAAGTTAGAAAGAAAAGTCCTCCATGAATACATCCTCCAGAGGTGGTTCATGTTCATGGCTGGTGTGTATCCCCTTAGACAACTTCTATTAGTGTTCTAACATAAGCTTTTTATAACCATCATTATTTCTATTACTTTTTTTTTTTTACATCTCACAATAACAGGATCCTACTAGGCAACCTGTTTAGCAACTTGCTGTTTAAATTTAATAATATCTTAGACATTACTCCAAGTTTTTAGATGCAGGACTAGCTCATGGTTTTAGTGATTACACAGAAATCTCTTGTATATGTGATCCCTACAACTCCAATCCCTTAGCAATGGCTGTTTGAGTCATTCTGGTATCTCTTCAGTATATTTAATAAGCAATAAGAAAGAAGAGAGTGAAGTCGCTCAGTCGTGTCCAACTCTTTGTGACCCCATGGACTGTAGTCTACCAGGCTCCTCTGTCCGTGGGATTTTCCAGGCAAGAGTACTGGAGTGGGCTGCCATTAATAAGCAATATCTAAATGGCAATTCTTAAACACAACTTTGCATAACTATGTAAGGTATCTACAACAGAAGTTTCTATCAGTGGAATTGCTACAATAAAGTATGCATTGTACACATAAAGTGTACATAATGTATACATAAAGTATACATTGTATACATAAAGTATACACTCTACAGTAACGTATTCATGTTTAAAATCATAATTGACTTTACTAAAATATCCTTTGGAAAAACCTCACTAGTTTGCATTTGCACCAAAAGCATGAGAAATTATCTTTACACTAAGTTTCAATCACGATTTTCACCAATAAGTGCAAATGATATATAACTTTAAATTTGATTAGTGAAGTCAAGACTCTTTTCAAATTTACTAGAATGTAAGCTCCAAGGAGGCAGAAATTACTGTCTGTTTCCTTTACTGCTATTAATATATACCTGTTTAGAATGGTATGTGGCACATAGTAGGCATACATATTTAATTAAGTAATGTATTTTTCTCCTCAGAGTGCTGTTTTTTCCATGTAGTTTGCCTATTTTTCTACTAAATTTTTGATTTTTTTTTTTTTTTTGCCTCCTAAGAGCTCTTGGCATAATAAGAAGAGAAGCCATTTGATATGTGCTGCAAGTATTTTTTCCCAGCTTGTCTTTTTATTTTTTGGTGTATTTTATCTTTAGAAACTACATTTTTGTGAAGTCAAATGTATTAACCTTTTTCTTCAAGCTTCTTTCATGCCTAGTTTTTCCCACTTCAAAATAAAAGCAAGATTCACATAGATTTTCCTTGTGTTCTTTCAATGTGGGCTTAAGGGTTTTATTTTTGTTTTCATCTGGTCTCTATTGATTGGAAAAACACATTGTATAGATTAAAGAGCACACAGGTAAGGAATGACCAAGTTAAAGAATTCAAATTTGTACCTAAACACGGATGCATTTTTATTTGACATTTCTTTTTACTCTCTTTCCCAAACACAAACAAATAACTTTGTTAGTGTCTTTTTAAAAATTACAAATATTACTCATATACATTATAAATATCACAAGTTAGAAACATTGAGAGTATACAGCAAAAAATCCTCCTTCCCTTTCTTTCTCTGCCACTGTAATTCTAGAAGAAATCTCTGTCAATATTTTGTCCCATAGTCTTTGGGACCTTTTCTTACATACTCACAAATATATACACACATCAGTGATGCTTTATTTTTTCTGCTTCATATAAATGAATTGCACAATATGGTTTATGAATGTAGAACTTCTAAAGCCAATATAGTGTTAGTGTATGTATATGCAGATTTCTAATAGCTTTGCAACAGTTGCATTCATTTTTCCAGGCCAGAATACGGAAGTGGGTAGCTGTTCCCTTCTCCAGAGTATCTTCCCAACCCAGGGATCGAATCCAGGTCTCCCACATTGCAGGCAGATTCTTTACCAACTGAGCCACAAGGGAACCCCAAGAACACTAGAGTGGGTAGCCTATCCCTTCTCCAGTGGATCTTCCCAACCCAGGAATCAAACTGGGGTCTTCTGCATTGCCCACAGATTCTTTACCAACTGAGCTATCAGAGAAACCCAGGATATACTACCATAATATAATTAATCACTTTCTCTTCTTTCTATTATTTTCCTGTTTTAAAACATTACAAGTAACGGTTCTGTGACGAACCCCATACATATTTTTATGTTCCTATGTAATTATTTCTGCAGGATGGAATCCTAAAACATGAAATTGCTGATTTGAAAGGAACATGCATTTACAGCAGACTAGAGTTTGGGAAACACAGAGAAGCCTTTGTGCCACTCATAGCCCACTGTGACGACTCCACCTTGCACTCTGCTTCAGGAGTGCTATGGAAAATATTTTCTTTTAAGCATACATTTTTGAACATAAAAAATATAATTATTTGAGTGTAGGTTTATGTACACTTTGCCCAGCAATTCCACTTTTAGGGATCCATCCTATAGCAACACTCCCATGAAATGAAGTAGCAAAAGTTCAGCTCTGTAAACCAATTATGAGAGAAAGGTGTTAGTTTAAAATGTCATAATTTTTATTATTAATGGGCTAAGAGCTCTCAGTGAAGTGACCTGTATATTTTGCTTGAATTATCAGTCACAGGACTGGAAATTAGCAGAGCATCTTCACAGATAGATGAGGAGGGGGCATATCTGCTAGGACAGTGGGCCAGGCATTGAATGCTTCTCAGAATTGAACAGCGCTGAGCAAGCTGCTCCACTGCCCTACAGAACTCCGGGGGGTGTCCTACTAATTGGGGGGAGGGGCTGTCCTGCCATCAGGGGGTGCTGTGAAGGGAGCTACCCAGCAATCAGGAAGGCCACCCTCTTTATTGAGGGGGTAACTGGGAGTTGGTTGAGAGATCTCAGGTCCTTTCTCTTCTGATCTTCATTCCTAAATCACTTGGCTTGAGGCCAGAACTATCTTGCAGGGAGAAAAGTCAAGGAACTTTAACGAGGGTTTTGAAATTCAAATCCCAAACAACTTTTTACATCTGATCAGTTCAGTTTAGTCGTTCAGTCCTGTCCGACTCTGCGACCTCATGGACTGCATCACACCAGGTCTCCCTGTCCATCACCAACTCCCAGAAGTTACTCAAACTCATGTCCGTTGAGTCTATGATGCCATTCAACCATCTCATCCTCTGCCATCCCCTTCTTCTCCTGCCTTCAATCTTTCCCAGCATCAGGGTCTTTTCAAATGAGTCAGTTCTTCCCATCAGGTGGCCAAAATATTGAAGTTTCAGCTTCACCATCAGTCCTTCCAATCAATATTCAGGACTGATTTCCTTCAGGATTGACTGGTTGGATCTCTTTGCAGTCCAAGGGGCTCTAAAGAGTCTTCTCCAACACCACAGTTCAAAAGCATAAAATTTTTGGAGCTCAGCTTTCTTTATAGTCCAACTCTCACATCCATACATGACCACTGGAAAAACCATAGCTTTGACTAGACGGACCTTTATTGGCAAAGTAATGTCTCTACTTTTTAATAAGCTCTCTAGCTTGGTCATAGCTTTTCTTCCAAGGAGTAAGTGTCTTTTAATTTCATGGCTGCAGTCACCATCTGCAGTCATTTTGGAGCCCCCCAAAATAAAGTCTCTCACAGTTTACACTCTTCCCCATCTATTTGCTATGAAGTGATGGGACCAGATGCCATGATCTTAGTTTTCTGAATGTTGAGTTTTAAGCCAACTTCTTCACTCTCCTCTTTCACTTTCATCAACAGGCTCTTCAGTTCTTCACTTTTTGCCATAAGGGTGGTGTCATCTGCATTTCTGAGGTTATTGATATTTCTCCCAGCAATCTTGATTCCAGCTTGTGCTTCTTCCAGCCCAGCGTTTCTCATGATGTACTCTGCATATAAGTTAAATAAGCAGGGTGACAATATACAGCCTTGACATACTCCTTTCCTGATCTGATAGCAACCACCAAATTGCCCTCTAAAAAGGAAGTAATTCTTTACACTTACTTGAAAAGATTCCTCGCCACCTTTGCCAGAAACTCATTAACTCACTTATTAAAAGAAAAAAAAGATTCGCTTATTTTATTTTTGGATGTGCTGGGTCTTTGTTGCGGTGTTCAGGCTTCTCCTTATGGTGGCTTCTCTTGTCATGGAGCACGGAGTTTAGAGCAGTTGAGTTCCAGTACTTGCAGCATCTGGGCTGCATAGTTGTGAAACCCATGTCCCCTGCACTGGCAGGAAGATTCTTAAGCACTGGATAGCTAGCGGAGTTCTCATTAACACTTTCACCACCACCCCCCCCTTTTTTTTTTTGCTTATCTGATTTCTCACTACTGTCTAGATTTTCTCACATAGTGTAATTATAAACAAAAAAGACACTAAAAATTTTGCAAGTTTTTGGATAATTTGTATTTCTTCAGTGAATTGCATGCTGATGTCCTGTGCTCTAGTTTTAAATGGGTTGTCTTATTTTTTTTTGATCCATAGGAATTCTTAATTTATTCTGGATATTAACCATTTTTAATAATATTGCAATCATTTTCCATCAGCTGTCTTAATCGTTCCTCCCACCATATAGATACTGACATGCTGCTGTGCTTAGAACACTTTGAAGCCCAGTTCCACCCTCCTCTGCTGGCTTGTCGAAGGAGAGTAAACGCAGTCCCTGATAACTACTGAGCCACTAAGACCTCTGAAACCTTGACAGGACTAGCACAATCAGGAGACACTATCATTTATGAAGTGGCAAATAAGCTTTCTGGTAGACTTGAACTCCTTTTTCATGCACTCATGGGGAAAACAATACAATGCCTATTTATGTATGCAAACATGTAGCTGATACCCTGCTCTGGAATAGAGATGTTGCAGAAGTTAGGGTTCTGCTTGAGAGTACTAACTGCCATTTTCTACATCGCTGGCAGAGTCATAGCTCTAAGTTAAGATTTACACTCCTTGCACACTGGTTTATTATTTTTGAGATCCACATATCCTTAAATTTTTTATCTTTTTGGCTGCACCAGGTAGTGTGATAGGTCTCAGTTCCCTGTGATCAGTCACTTGGTCGGCTTTGACTCTTTGCGACCCCATGGATCATAGTCCACCAGGCTCCTCTGTTCATGGAAGTCTCCAGGCAAGAACACTGGAGTGGGGTGCCATTACCTGCTCCAGGGGATCTTCCCGGGGTGGAACCAGTGTCTCTTACATCTCCTGCACTGGTAGGCAGATTTTTTTTTACCACTGTGACAAATAATTGCTTGTAGGAGATACAACCACAAGATAATCAGAAGACAGAGCTGGCAGGATCTTTACCTAGAGTTGGAGGAAGGACTGTATGTTGGTCAAGTTCAGTCTCAGCCAGGTACTGTTTAAAACTGAATCCCCAAGCCTTGAGAATGTTCAGTTCAGTTCAGTTCAGTTGCTCAGTTGCGTCCTACTCTTTGCAACCCCATGGATTGCAGCACACCAGGCCTCCCTGTCCATCACCAACTCCCCAGGACTGATTTCCTTTAGGATGGACTGGTTGGATCCCCTTGCAGTCCAAGGGACTCTCAAGTCTTCTCCAACAACACAGTTCAAAAGCATCAATTCTTTGGTGCTCAGTTTTCCTTATAGTCCAACCCTCACATCCATACATGGCCACTGGAAAAGCCATAGCTTTGACTAGACGGATCTTGTTGGCAAAGTAGTGTCTCTGCTTTTTAATATGCTGTCTAGGTTGGTCATAACTTTTCTTCCAAGGAGCAAGCGTCTTTTAATTTCATGGCTGTAGTCACCATCTGCAGTCATTTTGGAGACCCCCCCCCCAAAAAAAAATAGTCTCTCACAGTTTACACTGTTCCCCATCTATTTGCCATGAAATGATGGGACCAGATGCCATGATCTTAGTTTTCTGAATGTTGAGTTTTAAGCCAACTTCTTCACTCTCCTCTTTCACTTTCATCAAGAGGCTCTTTAGTTCCTCTTCACTTTTTGCCATAAGGGTGGTGTCATCTGCATTTCTGAGGTTATTGATATTTCTCCCGGCAATCTTGATTCCAGCTTGTGCTTCATCCAGCCCAGCATTTCTCATGATGTACTCTGCATGTATTTTAAATAAGCAGGGTGACAATATACAGCCTTGACATACTCCTTTCCCTATTTGGAACCAGTCTGTTGTTCCATGTCCAGTTCTAACTGTTGCTTCCTGACCTGCATACAGGTTTCTCAAGAGGCAGGTCAGGTGGTCTGGGATTCCCATCTCTTTCAGAATTTTCCACAGTTTATTGTGATCCACACAGTCAAAGGCTTTGGCATAGTCAATAAAGCAGAAACAGATGTTTTTCTGAAACTCTGTTGCTTTTTCGATGATCCAGCAGATGTTGGCAATTTGATCTCTGGTTCCTCTGCCTTTTTTAAAAATCAGCTTGAATATCTGGAAGTTCACGTTTCACGTATTGCTGAAGCCTGGCTTGGAGAATTTTGAGCATTACTAGTGTGTGAGATGAGTGCAATTGTGTCGTAGTTTGAGTATTTTTTAGCATTGCCTTTCTTTGGGATTGGAATGAATACTGACCTTTTCCAGTCCTGTGGCCCCTGCTGAGTTTTCCAAATTTGCTGGCATATTGAGGATGTTAAAGAAAACATTCCCTCCCCCCCCTCCCCCCCCCCCCCCCCCCGCCATAAACTTAAGAGGATATTGTGTGAAAGAGGTCTCTTGTCACTTTGTATCTCCAGTCCTGGGGTTCATCTACTATGATCTGATGTGACCTGCTGAGAGCATGCCCCTAAAAGCAGGTGTCTTCTGCATAGAGTAGACAGTCCTATGTCAATCATGCCAAGAAAGCCTCTGCTTGGGCTAGGGTGTGAGAATTTGGAAGGCAGATCATATATTGGGGTCAGGAAGAAATACTACTTTCTTGAACTTTAGACTATGATTCTCCAGAGTGCTGAATGGCACTCCAGGGTAGTGTGGGGAACCTGGCTTTCATCAGTCCTTGTATACCCTGGGATACATCCCATCCAACAATGTCATTTTAATTCAAAGAGATCACACCATCTATAATCAAGAAACAAACCTAGCAAACTGGGCGAACCCTATGTGTACACTGCCTAAATATTATGATTTCAAGGACCTTTAAAAGACCCTGCATGTCCCAATAGTTCTCTATTTCCTGGCTCTTCCCCTCCCACTTTATTAGAATAAATCTTCTACACAAAGGCTGAGTTAATTGCTTAATTCTTTACTACCTTCCACAAGAATTCAAAAATTTTACATAGTTGCAATCATGTGCCCATGCAATAATGTATTCTGCATTAAAAAAAAATCTTTGACATGTCAAAAGCACCTGCCCAGATGGTTACATAACAGGTAAAGCATTCTGGAAAGAGAGCTGATTTTGGTTCTAGGTACTTTCATTCAAATCACAGCTCCAATATGGGTTGGTATGATCTTGGGCATATTACGTAACCTCCTGACTCTGCTTCGTCATTTCTGGGATAAGATTATTCTGATTTGCAGGATGAATTGGAGGAACAGACATGATACATGAAGGGTAGCTGACTCATGGTAGGAAAGAACTGGTAGTTAATATTCATACTTCCTGATTGATGTTTTTTTGTGATAAGCATTGTGCCAAGAACTCTTTACTTCATCATCTATTTTAATCCTCATCACAACCCCTGAAGAGAGGCTGTACTCTCTCACTTTACACGTGATCAAAGGGAAGCACACTGAGGTTAAGTCACTTGTTTAAGGTTACACAAGCCAGAGGAGGAAGTGGAATTTGAACTAGGTCATGGTGAGTAGTGTCTTCTTGGCCACTACTGACTATGAAGAAGCACAAATGTCACCTAAGAATAGTGGACTGCCTCTTCCCTTAGCACATGACTTTGCAGATTCAAGAATCCTAGGAAAGGGACTTTTCCTGACAGTCTACTGGTTAAGACTTCACCTTCCAATGCCTGGTCAGGGAGTTAAGGTCTCACATGCCCTGGGGACGAAATACCAAAACATAAAATAGAAGCAATATTGTAACAAATTCCATAGAGACTAACAAAAAATGGTCCACATCTTTAAGAAAAAAAAAAAGTCCTAGGAAAGCTAGAGTAGGAGGTAAAATCACTGCTTTAATTCTGAAGGTGATGAACATAAGAAAGGTAATAAACTCAGGAGAACCTAAAAGAGCAAAGTAACTTCACGAAAAATGGGCCCCCAGTTGGACAAATACCCTCTTCCTTGTGGTTCAGTCGGTAGAGAATTTGCCTGCAATGCAGAAGACCACCTGAAATGCAGGAGGCCCAGGTTCATTTCCTGGGTGAGGTGGGGAAGATCCCTTGGGGGAAGGAAATAACCCACTTCAGTATTCTTGCCTGGAAATTCCATGGACAGAGGAGCCTGGAGGTCTACAGTCCATGGGGTCTCAAAGAGTCAGACACAGTTTAGGAACTAATCTACCACTACCACTCAGATGTCTGAAGTACCGCCTTTATAATTACAAAATCTGTGTGGGTTACTACAAAGGCAATTTGTAGAAAGGGTAAGGGTTGGGGACTTCCTGAACTGTCTGGGTTTTTTGATTGTGCGTGTGTGCTCAGCCGTGTCCGATTCTTTGATAAAATTGGGAAAATAACAAATGCTGCCTCCTAGGGCCGTTGTTAAAATTAACACTAACACCAGAAGGTCCATCACAAAGGACCTTGTTTCAGGGCCGGACACGTCACTCACTCTGAACTGCACCCAAGTCTGTGGCTCTTCTCCCAGGGCATATTTTTTATTTCACAAACACTGACATGTAAAAATTACAGCTGTCCAAGTATCATCACTATAGTATACGCATTTCTCAAGGGAGACCTATTTCAGCAAGCAAATACACATTTCGTCTTCCTTCCCCCTAACGAATCGTTTCCTCCAAAAGATAAAAAGCACTAACACATTTGTCCTTGAAGGGCAGAGCCCAGAAATTCTGGTCTCTCTGGACACTCCCGCCCTTTCTGCTGGGGACCAAACCGCCTGCCCCGCCTCGTGTCACACAAGTCCCCGCCGAGCCAAGCAAAAAGTGTTTACTTCTGCCGCCTGCCAGCCCGGCGGGGAGGAGGAAGCTCCCTAGCCGCCCCTCTCTTTCGCCCCTGCAGCTTTCCAAACAAACCGGGGCGGGAAGGGAGTGTCTCCTTGTCTGTGGAACCCGATCCTCCTACCTCGTCCAAAGCCACCCGCCGCTTTCCCCGGGCCCTCCCTTGGTGATTTTCCTGTCCGGGACGCCCGGGGAGGGCGCGCGGCTGGAGTCCCGCCAGCCAGAAAGGTAGGGGCTCGGCCCGCTCCAGCCTTGCCCGCCCGGGGACGCCCCAGCGGCTCTCTCTGCACCTCACTGCCCCGCACCTTCCTCCGCGCACTCGGGGGCGGCCGCAGCCGCTGCCGCGGGAGGAGCTTCCTCGCGACTCCGGAGGCGCTCGGCGCAGTCGCCGAGGATCCGGCCCCGGGCGCGGTGGGCAGCGCACGCGCCGCCTGGCGCCTCGGACTCCTCGCTGGTCCCCCGCCGGGTCCGGGGAGACTGCCTCCTTCCCGGGCCGCCGCCGAGCCGAGCCACCGTCCTCCGGTTTCCGCCGGCTCGATGCTGCGGCTGCCGCGGGAGAGGCAGCACCCGGCTGGAGCGAGCGGCTGCGGGCGAGCTCCCGGCCCCGGAGCCCCGCGCGCCTCTGCGGTCTTCGCGCCTGGGCCTCGCCGGGTAACTCTCCCCGGCCCGCTTCGCTGCGGGTTGGCATCGCCGGGGGGAGGGTGGGGGAGGGAGGTTGGGGGTGCGGGGAGATCCGCGGGCTTTGCCTCTGAGGCTGAGGATCAGGGGCCGGGCGGCGCGCCTCCATGCACCCTCCCACCCCCAGGAGCCTGCGTGCGCTTGCCCCGCGCCCCGGGTTCAGGGAGTGGGGGGCCCGCGGACCCGGGTGCTCCCCGGGAAGGGCGGCTGGGGCGCTGGGCACTGGATTGGCCGGCGGGGGTGACGGGTTCCTCGCTCACTACTATTTCCTTGTAAAAGGGGATGTACGCGAGCGGAGGCGAGAGGTTTGGAAGGTTCTCTCGTTTTACCTTAGAAAAAAGTTACGAGCAACCCTTCTTCCCGCCACAGTGGAACTAGACCTGAAGAAACCAGCTCTGAGGCGATTTGGCGCAAAGTGCGGCGGCGAGAAAATTGCAGGGACTTGGCCTGCCGTTAATTCTGGGGAAAGGGGAGAAGAAACTAGTGGTTTTGAGGCCGAATGCTACCGAGCTCCCTGGCGATCTCAGCCCCTTGGGTGGTGTTATTTGGGCTTGAAAGAGAATCTATAAAAGGCAGTTTTCAGAAAGTAAAAACAAACCCAAAGCACCTTTCTTGGGGGGGGGTGCAGGTCTTCAGTGGAAGGGAGGGGAGAGAGGTTGGGGACCGGGTTGAGGGTGGGGTTGCTGTTCGAAGATGTTGTTTTAAAAACGGTGCTTGGGAGTGGTGATGAAAAAGACATCTTGAATGCCAACGTATCAGAAACTACAGAAGCCGCAGATTCTAAATCCAAAAGTTACACGTGCTTTAAGAGGTCCGCCACCTGAGAACTGTAATTAGGTAGATAGTTAAGAAAACTGCGAATCTACCAGAAGCTCCTCGCCCTCTGGCCCCATGTTCACGCTAGTCTCGTGGTTTCTGATAGCTGCTTTTACAAGGCTAGCTTTGATATTTGACTTTCTGGTGTTAAAACTTCCTGTCCCGGCTGCAGGCTGAGAAATTATCTTTTGACTTACATGGAGATGTTACTTATTTGGGAAGATCTGGTCAGGTTGCCAGGCTATTTTACATTTGAAACATGATGATTTGACATTCGTAAATTGATTTGTTTTCCCTTCCTTTTAGTCTCACCGCCGACTTTTAGTACGAAAATCTGTAAAGAGCCACTCTTAGATGATCTAGTTTGTGTCTCCGAATGAGGCTGATTGGCTCGGAAGCACTTTAGATAATGGCAACTTTGGTTTATGAGAAGAGAACTTTTCTCCAAACTGTATTTCTGTTCTGGCATCAAGCGGTCCTTAATCGTGGAGGGGGAGGGCCTTCTCACAGGGCTTCTCGAGCAATATTTTCACCAAGTCCCTCCCTGGTTGTCACAGTTTCAGGGTGTACCGTGTCTCCGTATTATGGAGTAATAGAATGAGTTTGCTGTTTTGATTGTTTCAGTAGATTTGTTGGAGATACTCAGTTTGTTCTTATGCCCTTGCTACTGCTGCTGCTAAGTCGCTTCAGTCGTGTCCGACTCTGTGAGACCCCATAGACGGCAGCCCACCAGGCTCCTCCGACTCTTAGCGACCCCACGGACTGCAGCCTACCAGGCTCCTCCATCCATGGGATTTTCCAGGCAAGAGTACTGGAGTGGGGTGCCATTGCCTTCTCCATCTTATGCCCCAAATCAATACAAATCTTTGGAGCTCAAAAGGAATAGAAATAGTGTTGGCAGAAGAATGACTTTAAGAGACATAGCATTTAAAAAAATCAGTCTGTCTTTTGTGAAAATTGTAATTTTCAAGTTTTCTCATTTTAAATAATAGTGACAGCTGTTTGCTTCTGTTGGAGATATTTCTGTGTTCCATATCGTATGGAATATTATGAGAGAGAAATGAAGTAATGCTGTGCTTCTCATGTTTCTCTGATAAGCATCATTTGCTAACCACGCAGATTACCAATAGGCTTTTTTCCATTGTGGCTGCATTCAGATTGGGGACCAGAGACCTGTTTAAGTGCATTTTAGGTGATGCTTATCAAGGAGGAGAGGAAAGTACAAAACTCAGGTGGTTCCCAGTGTGATCCCCATTGAGTTCACCTGTGCTAGTTTATTTAATCTTCACAACCACCCTAGGAGACAGGAATGCTTGACCTTATATTATAATTAAAAAACAAAAAACTGCGACTGCCCAAGGTTAAGTGACTTAGATTGGATCACAGGAGGGTTGCTTCACTGCTGCCTTGCAGGGTTCCCAGGAAGCCGCTGTAGCAGATGTTCCTCACAGATTCTTCCATTCATTTGCACGTCTTTCTCCTGTGCCTTGCACCCGCTCACTTGTACCCCCCTCTCCTATCTGAACACGCCTATTTAATTACCCTTCAGGCTTGGCTTCTTGAGCAGGTGCTCTACATACTTTGTCTTTCCTCTCGTTAGTTTCAGGCTCTGAACAGTTATCTTCTGTCTTCTCCACGTCTTTGACTTGCCCCTTGTGTGGGTTGTGTCTGGCCAGGTTTACCAGGGCCTGTTATTGCCAATAGCTTATGTTCTGAATGTTCTTTTCATTCTGAATATATTTTCAGGGAAGTTCCCTTTTGCCTGGAAGAAATCTTCGCAGGGCTACATCCTCACTGTCACTGTTGAAACAAATCTCTCTCTCCTGCTTATCCTAACTACAGTGGATAACAGCATACACCACAGTTTCCAGTTGAACCCTAATGAGGTTAAAGTGTTTAATTTGGAGTGCACTTGATGTACAGAACAGGATGTGTGCATTGGGCATAACAGTGTTTTTGTAGAAAGCTGTATTTATGGTTCCATGTCAGGGTGTCAGAAGCACAGTTCTTACTGTAGTGGGGTAGCAGGTGTTTCTTCTCCTGATGGTGACTGAGTTGGTCAGGAACTTGGCTGCCAGACATGCGGTCAGGCTAAGAAGCAATGATATTTTGCGGGTGAGATTATGAGGATAAAAGAGAGTGAGGAGCAGTAGGATCTCAGTCTCTTTGTGTCCACATTTCTTTTTTTCTTTTTGGAGATCTTTTGGTCATCCCAGGAAGAATGGGCAGCTTACCACTTACTACCACAACCTTCTGCATCTGACTGGGGTTTTCGTCTTCCTGGACCTTTGGGGAGAAGGAAAGCACCCAACCTTTAGGAAATTTCTCATCATGAACACTAGAAAGCTGAGTGAAGAGTCTCTTCTGTGGTCTCTCTTCTTCCCCCTTTTACCTGAGATGCAGTGTGCTAGGGGGATCATTTCATCCAGTTGCACAGAGTAATGCTGGTTTTTGGAGAATTCTTTAAACACTGACTTACTTTTTATGTGATTGGGGATGGAAAGATCTGTGGGAGATGAAAGAATAAGGCCTCCAGGAGAGGAAAGGGCAAGGAAGCTGGTGATTTCTCTAAGGGAAGCAATGTTATTCTCACCCCCATGGCGTGTGGAAGCAGGCCTGGAATTGGTGTGGTTGGGGGTCACGGTCATGACCATGTGCTTTGTTTGGGTCACAGTCACTTTGCTTTGATGGGGCAACAAAAGGGGCAGAGAATGGTTTTCCAGTGGCTCTTGGGTGACTTTCTGCAGTCATCTATATGGTGGAACTTGAGATTCAGCCAATATTTCCTGCATCCCTACCATGTACAGGAGATATTCTAGGTAGGGTGTGCAGCACTGAACAAAACACATTCTCTGCTCTTACGGAGTTTATGTTTCTGTGGGAAATGGAATCAATAAATCAGATACAAATATATGGGAAAACACTTTTCAGATAGAATGAGTGTTATGAAGACAGTTCATAGTGGGGGTGTGCCAGACAGGGTCTGAGGGAAGCTGGTTTAGGGCAGTCAGAGAGCTGCCATGAGGGGGGTGGTGTATGAAGAAAGATAGGAATGATGAGAAGCCAGTCAAGTGAAGGGCATTCTAGGCAGAGGAAATGGCAGCTGCAGAGGCCCTGAGGCATCAATGAATTGGGGATGTTTGAAGAACTTGTAGATGGAGAAGAGTGCAAAAGCGCAAGCTAGGAAGAGAGGAAGTCAGTGAGGGAAGCAGAAGACTGCTTATGAGATACCTTCAAGTCTTAAGAAGAAGTTTGACCTGTGTTTTAATTAGAATAAGATGCCACTGGAGGCTGATTTAGAGATTCAGTCTTTACCTGGTGGGCAATGGACTTTCCTCTTGGGCTTTTTCTTGTTCTCTCACTCTCTCTCACACACGTTTTCATTCTTCACATTTTTCTTCTCCCCATTAATTGGCCATCACTGATTTCCCTTCCTTGCTCTAGGCCAGGGCACAGGCATGTCCACACTGAGAAGCAGTCCTCAGAGGACTGGATACAGTGTTCCTCTCACTCACTGAAATAAATCCTTGTACTCACTCAAGCATGAAACGCTCCATCACTAGCTCTGATTGCTCAGCTTCTCTCTAGGCTGAATATCTAGTTGTCTCTAAGTCTCTGGGTTGGCTGGTGGCATCTGAGACTAGATGGGAAAAATTAAGTTAATCATCTACTCAAATCGATCACAGTTGGTATCGTTTGCAAGTGTGATTTGAGTAGATTAACTGAATTTTTCCCATCTAGTTTCAGATGCCACCAACCAAAAGGACAATTGTCTGAAGAGGGGATATTCTATATAATGGGAAATTCTTCCCTTTTCCTGATGCTAGCCCCCTTTCCCCCAGGCTATGCAGGGAGTTACAGTTTCAGTAGAAGTGAACTTTTGTAATAGTTGCCATGGGACTATACTATGCCTTAGAAATTTTGTTTGTATTTTTCTTCATAATCTTCTCAGTCTTAGAGTAACACTTAAATCGTGAAAATTTATGACCAAGGTAGTACTTCCTAGTAGCACTGGTTTATCAGAAATGAACAGAGGCATTTTATCAGGTATCCTTTGATTCCAAGATAGCTCATCATCTCCAGTATCCAACTCTCTGGGGAAACTTGGTATACTCTTAGAAAATTACTTTTGAGATTATTTAGCCAGATGCCCTGCTCATTTATTAATTTACATACTTAATGGAAATATATATATCAGTTATCTTTCAGCTTTTGGTATCTGTTTCTTTATGGCTGATATGCTGACATAAAAATCTGAAACATGTTTCAGTCTGAGCAGGCAGCAATTATGTCTTGTCTTGTTTGCCCCTGTGTCCTCCACCTGGTGTGTTCAGAACGTTGTAAATAGAACAGACATTTGCCAGGTTTCTCCGTTCATTCCATGGATTAACTCACAGTGTGAATATATTAGCTCAGCTGTAACATCTTTATAACTCTTAGGCTTCCTCTTTGTAACTATTAGGATTATCAATGTATCATCTCAAAAACTTGACCCATTGGAGAAAATGGGTGAAAGGTGCATTTATTCCTGTGGATTTGTCTACATTAATTAAAACTTTTCTGGCTTTGAAACTTTTTTTCTCTTTGAAAATTGTTAGGTTGACATGTAAGAGACTGGTATGTGAATATTATCAGATGGCTATTCTCAAATTTGTTTTCATGTACAGTAAACTTTCAGAGATGGTTAGATAGCATCACCGACTCAATGAACATGAATTTGACCACCTCCAGGAGGTAGTAAAGGACAGGGGAGCCTGGCGTGCATAGTCCATGGGGTTGCAAAGAGTCAGATGCAACTTAGAGACTGAATTACAACAAATTTTCAGTTTCGTAATTCATAATTTATGATACTTTGAGTTGGGTTTGTAGTTACATTAGTGAGGAAATAAGTGTACCAAGAGAGTAGATAACAAAATCATTTCCCTCTTTAATAGCCCAGCATCTCACATCTATGATTTCATGCCCTTTAGCAAGCACCACTTGAATTCCATTGCTTATTATGATATGTCTTAGGTTTCTGTTAGATATCATTTAACCTAGCTGGAGACACAAACAAATGCACTTGGGATAAAAAGCTCTTCTCATCAGGGCCAGAGTTGAGAGGGAGTCCCTGCCTGGCAGAGGGAACTGAGAAGGGCCCAGGTCTGGGCTCTTGCTGAAACTCAGAGTGACAGTTTCTCACAAAGAATGATGTCTTTAGAGGGCATCTTCCTGGTTAATAGAGATATTCTGTATACATATTTTAAAGATTCTACCTTTTAGATTTTTTTTCCCCTGTCCCTCAAGGACATGCTGCTATAATATAAACAATATAAACAAAGTCTTCTGGTCTTTGAGCTGATTGTATGGAGTTTCCCTCCCAAATAAGATTTTAGTCCTCAGAGAAGTTATCAGCCCAGTGATTCTGATAGCTTAAAGGAGTTTTCTTCTTAGGAAATACTCTATTGCAAATATTTAGGCCAGCACCATAGAAGGTGCTGCTTTTATTAAAATAAAATAGTATAGTAGTAATGAAATGCTTTTATTAAAATCTGTGCAGCCCTTTAGTCTGTAAGAGTCCTTCGTGTCTTAAGGGGTAGAAGAGGCAAAGATAGGGAATTTGCACATATTCTATGTTCAGCACAGAGCCAAAGAATTAAAAAGTCAGGTTTTTTTTTTTTTTTAGTTCCCTGGTTTGTTTTTATGGATAATATAAAGCTGGTATAAGATTAGATCATGTAATATATAATTATTATAGTATAATAAAGTTATAAACCACTTAAAATGGAGAAATGGGCTATCTTGTTGCATTTAGACAAGAGCAATGAGTTGATCCAGTTCCAGATGGATTTCCAGCTGCTTTTCAGCAACAGCAAGTAATTTAATTCATAATTTTATTTAATTGACAGACTCTGCAAGTTATAGGACTCTTTTATTGTGAATGATTTTGGTGAGATAAAAAATACTGCTGTCAAGATTCTTTTGATAGTTGAAGCCAATATCTCAAGTAAATGTCAGAGTAAGTTAGCTAATCACTCTAGTTTGATCCCAGCTATGCTACAATTAGATTAGAAATAATTGGATTTTTTTCTTAAGCAGGATGTTAAAGGATATGTGTAATTTCTGATGATTGAAATATCTATAAATGTTTTGCAGGCCTGGAGTATTTTTGGAGGACAAAACTGGCCCATCTACTGCAAAAAAAAAAAAAACTGAAAATCTTCCCTCTATTTTTAGAGTTGGTGTGTAGGCCTCCTCTGCTTTAACCATAAATAATGCAATTATATTCTTCTTACAAAGCTTCTACCCAAGGTCTCCACTTATGACCATCAATATTCCTGTCCATGTACCTTTTATATTAACATTCCTCAAGCGTGGTTTTTATTACAGCAATTTTTTCTGCTCAAAAATCCAGAGAATTCCTCCCACAGGTCTTTGAAGTTTTCTGCTCTCTCCTGTTGCTCATTTTTTTTTTTTTTTACTGTTCCATTTGCTTCTGCAGTCGCTGCAAGCCTCCCTGTGCTACAGGCTGTGAAGGCCTTTAGAACTGTGCCTTTCTCCTTCCACTCCCCACCCAACCCCATCCAAGCTAGATGATAACCTGCCTTCATTTTCCAGCCTCATGGCTGATAAACTGCCTGACTTTGAACACATTGCCTAACTTCTATGAAGATCACTTTCTTCATCTCTAAACTTGAAATAATGCCCACATCATAGTTATAATAATTAAAAAAGAAAGCACATGCAAATAGTTCTGTATAGGGCTTGCCAAATACCTAACATTTAATTGATATTGTTACATTATTATTATTATAACTCTTATTATAGCTATTATCATAACTCTTGTTCATTGGATAGTTAAAATTTGACTTTCTCCAGAAAGTCTTTCTGTTTGGCCTTCTCTGGTTCTAATTTTTTTTTTTTTTAACCAGTCTGAGTCCTATTAGAACCTGACTTCACTTTCAGTTCATGACTTGACTTTCAGTTCAGTTCAGTTGCTCAGTCGTGTCTAACTCTTTGAGACCCCATGGACCGCAGCACGCAAGGCCTCCCTGTTCATCACCAGCTCTCGAGTTTACTCAAACTGGTATCCACTGACTCCGTGATGCCATCCCACCCTCTCATCCTGTGACTTCACTTTGGACTCTATTTATCTACTCATGTTGTTATATTCTTTAGTTTTCATTGAACAGTAATAAATATTTAGACCCTTTCATGTGCCAAGCACAGTACTAATTATAATATAGAGATCCATGGGCATACAGTGGAGGGATGCAGTGTGGGTGTGTGTGTACACGCACATGTGCGTGCATGTGCATGTATGCATGCTTCAGGTGGAGTTGGAAGATGAAAATCTGTTGATTGAATGGCACTGTGATTTTGCAGTATAAACTAGGGTTGAGAAGGAAAAACTACTCTGTTCAGATGTCCATTAAAAAAATGAACATCTGTTCATCTTTTTCTGTAGTTTAAAAAACATGATAGTTATATCTTGAAACATATGTCCTTGAAACACTTTACATATACTTTCTTTCTTAGAATCTTCTCTATCCTCACCGCAACATGGGTAGAGGTAGAGAAGGAAGACTTTCTTGAAGACAGAATCCCACTAGCTGCCTCCGATTTATGCCAGTTTTCATGAGAAGATGATGAAAACATTTCATGAGAAAATGATGAACATTATTTAACATAACATATATTTGATATTTGATCTCTCATTTTTAATAACCTAAGTGTTTGAAAGAAATGTGAGGGAGTTCTCTGGTTGCCTAGTGGTTAGGATTCCAGGCTTTCACTGCCATCGCCCAGGTTCGGTCCCTGGTTGGGGAACTGAGATCCAGCAAGTCACACATAGCACAGCCAAAAAACAAAGAGAAAGGAGATGTGAAGTATCATTTGAGACTTCTGAAACCTGGGTTTCTATATGAAATTTGAGAGTGGAGAGGGGCTTCAACAGGACAGAGATATCCAAGGAAAAGAGTCCACAGGACTACTATAAATTCATAGCCTTGAAACTTCCAGTACCTCCCTATTACATTTCGCACTCAAGAAAGCCACAGCTTCCTCTTCTATAATTATGTGCTTGATAATTTTTATGTACAGTTTGATTAAGATGTGATTTGTATTTGTTTCCTTTGCAGTTAAAGTTTGGCTTCCTTTCCTCCTCTCTGCTCCCCTTTCTTATTCCTCTTTTCCTCCCCACTCCTGTTTTTAAGACATCACTCACTTTTTAACACATCAATATGTTATTCAGAGCTTCTGCAGTTGTTGTTCAGCCACCAAGTTGTGTCTGACTCTTCACCACCCCGTGGACTGCAGCACTCCAGGCCTCCTGGTCCCTCACTATCTCCCAGAGTTTGCCCAAGTTCATGTCCAGTGAATTGGTGATGCCATCCCAACATCACATCCTCTGTCACCCTCTTCTCCCTCAGTCTTTCCCAGCATCAGGGTCTTTTCCAGTGAGTCAGCTCTTCTCATCAGATGGCCAAAGTATTGGAGCTTCAGCTTCAGCATCCGTCCTTCCAGTAAATATTCAGGACTGATTTCCTTTAGAATGGACTGGTTTGATCTCCTTGCTGTCCAAGGGAGTCTCAAGAGACTTCTCCAGCACAACAGTTTGAAAGTATCAATTCTTTGGTGCTCTGCCTTCTTTATGGTCCAGCTTTCACATCTGTATATGACTACTGGAAAAAAAAAAACCATAGCCTTGACTATACAGACCTTTGTTGGCAAAGTGATGGCTCTGCTTTTTAACATACTGTCTAGGTTTGTCATAGCTTTCCTGCCAAGAAGCAATTCTCTTCTAATTTCGTGGCTGTGGTCACCATACCCAATGATTTTAGAGCCCAAGAAGAGGAAATCTATCACTGCTTCCACCTTTTCCCCTTCTACTTGCCATGAAGTGATGGGACTGGATGCCATGATCTTAGTTTTTTTAATATTGAGATTTAAGCTGGCTTTTTCATTCTCCTCCTTCACCCTCATCAAGATACTCTTTAGTTCCTCTTCGCTCACTGCCAGCCTGAATTTTAATATGAGGAGCTGATGATTTGAGCCACAGTCAGCTCCAGGTCTTGTTTATGCTGCCTGTATAGAGTGTCTCCATCTTTGACTACAAAGAATATAATCAGTCTGATTTCAGTATTGACCATCTGGTGATGATCACGTGTAAAATTGTCTCTTGTGTTGTTGAAAAAGGGTGACTGCTATGACTGGCAAAGGTCTGTAGGCCTTTGCCCTCTTCATTTTGTACTCCAAGGCCAAACTTGCCTGTTACTGCAGGTATCTCTTGACTTTCTACTTTTGCATTCCAGTCCCCTGTGATGAAAGGGACATCTTTTTTTGGTGTTAGTTGTAGAAGGTCTTCTAGGTCTTCATGGAACCGGTCAACTTCAGCTTATTTGGCATCAGTGGTTGGGGCATAGACTTGGATTACTGTGATGTTTGCCTTGGAAACAAACCAAGATCATTCTGTCATTTTTAAGGTTGCACCTAACTATTGCATTTCAGACTCTTGTTAATTCTGAGGGCTACTCCCTCTCTTCTATGGGATTCTTGCCCACAGTAGTAGGTATAAGGGTCATCTGAATTGAATTCACCCATTCCTGTCCATTTTAGTTCACTGTTTCCTAAGATGTCCATGTTTATTTACTCTTGCCATCTCCTGGATGACCATGTCCAATTTACCTTGATTCATGGAATTCCAGGTTCTTATGAAATACTGTTCTTTACAGCATCAAATTTTACTTCCATCACCAGACACTTTCACAACTGAGCTTTATGCAATATCTGATGTTAAATGTCTGACTTATATTTAATTCTAGGAAATCCTACATATTTTTACTGCAGAAATATATTTTCTACCAAGTCTGAGTGGGGTCCGGTGTATTTTAACTCTGTCTTGGTGTTGATCTCTCTTGCTTAGAAATTAGGCAATAGGATGGAAAACTCTCTAACCACAAGTGTTTAAAATTCCCAGAGGAGAATTAGATGTGAAAGAAAAAACACTGGAATATACTTGAGCTGTAATTAGCCTGAAAATGGAATGTGTGGCAGAGGTCCATAAGAAGGCTAGGAAAACAGGGCAGGGCAAAAACCGTTGTAGCTCATTTCTGGCACTGTTTTGGGAAGCCTGTGCCCTTATTGTGGGTCTGTGGTTATCAAACAACTTTTTTTTATTAAGTCACCCAGAAATTTGCCTCTAGAAATTGTCAATCTTTTAGTTCAAATATATGTACTCCTTGGCCCTTATATTTTTCTCATTATAAGTGTGTTACTTTGGTATTTCCATTTTATACACCAGCCCCTGCGAGTTGAACATCTCAGGTAAACTGACCACTCGAATGTCTGAACCAGCAGGGCTGAGTGGCTGACTCTTGGGTTGAGGCTTCTCCCAGGTAAAGCTCCTTTCTGAAGTTATATCTGGGCTGTCAACACCTTTATTTCTTGGACAGCACCAAGCTCTCTAAAAGTAAAGTTCTTACGGAAATTCATCATCCATGCAGAGGAGCATACAAACCATGTACATGTGAAGTGAAAATCGCTCAGTTGTGTCCAACACTTTGCCACCCCATGGACTATACAGTGCACGGAATTCTCCAGGCCAGAATACTGGAGTGGGTAGCCGTTCCCTTCTCCAAAGGATCTTCCAAACCCAGGGATCGAACCAAGGTCTCCTGCATTGCAGATTCTTCACCTGCTTAGCCGTGAGGGAAGCCCACGTACACATAGTTCAATACATTTCCTCCCAAGAAGCACACTTGTGTAACCCGCCTCCAGGTGTAGAGGCGGAACGTAGCCTGCCTTCTGGGAGTGCACGGTGCCCGATCACTGCTCCTCTCCTACGGTGTAACCACTACCCTGACTTTCACCACCATAGGCTATTTTTTTTCTTTCTCTTTCATTTGAAATGGCACCCATGTATTCTGAATGACTCTAGGATGTCAGAAGGGCTTGCCAGGTGATGCTAGTGGTAAAGAATCCTGCTAATGCAGGAGACCTAAGAGACATAGGTTGAATCTCTGGATCAGGCAGATCCCCTGGAGGAGGGCATGGCAACCCATGTATTCTCCAGTATTCATGCTTGGAGAATCCCATGGCCAGAGGAGCTTGGTGGGCTACAGTCTACAGGGTTGCAGAGAGTCAGACACGACTGAGCAACTTAGCATGCACGCAGAGAATCAGAGTCTCTCTGGCTCAGAGGAAGGAGTGGGCATCAAGAGATGTGTTATGGGTTGAGTCGTGTCTCCCTAAAAAGACATGTTGAAGTTATAACTCCCAGTACCTCGGAATGTGACCTCATTTGAAAATAGGGTCATGGAGACATAGTGGTTAAGATGAAGTCGTGCTGGAGTAGGGTGGCCCCTGGTCCAGTGTGACTGGTAGCCTTATAAGGAGCATGTGTGTGAGGACAGAGACACAGGGAGAGGGCCGTGTGCAAACACTGGGTTGGAGTGATGGCATCTCCCAGCCAGGGGACGCTAAGGAGTGCCGGCAAACCACCAGAAACTAGCACGGGGCAAGGAAGTATTCTCCCCGACCGGGTTCAGAGGGAGCATGGCCCTGCCAGCACTTGGCATGTGGACTTCTAGCCTCCAGAACTGTGAGATAATACACTGCTGTTATTGTAAGCCACCATGCTTGTGGTACTTTGTTGTTGCAGCCCTGGGAAATGAGCACAGAGTGTCTGTGGTGGGCCTGGTGCCTGAACCCTCCTGTCTCTGTTCCCCAGATCCCCCCTAGTCCTTGGTTCTGGAATTTTCCCTGTCTTGCCCCTGGCTGCTGCATGTCTGTGATGTGCCGCATAGGAGGACAGAGGCTTCTTGGCAGTGATATGGCTTTTTATTTATTTCTCCACGCTGTTCTTCCCTAGTGTTTTCAGACTGAACCAGTTTGGTTTCCTGGGATATCCCAGACCAAGCTTGGCACGTCATCTCTCTGTACTTCCCACCCGTGCCTCGCTGGGTCTCTGCTGTGGTGTCCTTAAGCTGTTCTCCCAGACCTGGCCTGAGCTACCTCCTCGGTCCAGTTGTCCCCAGTTACTCAGATTCACGATCATCTTTGATAGGGGGAAAAAAATAGAACTTTATTCTTTAAATGAAATCTCTATTTTTCAAATAGTATAGCATGCTGTAAATAAAGGTTTCATTTTGCTCTACTTTGATGTATCAAAGGCCAGTTCTCATTTTAGAAAGTGAAAAAAGCCCTCAGATCAAAAAACAGTCCAACAGTTAGGCTTCAGTTAGTAAGAAGGGACTAAGCAGAGGGTAGCAGAGGACAGAGTGCTTTTTTCTTCAGCAAAGGATTGGGTTTAGACTGCCTGACAGTAACTTCTCTTATTCTGGGCTGAGTTTCTGGGGTAAGGAGAATAGTAAGAAGCATACTGTTTTGAAGTCCCTAGGGTGACTTCACATGCTCAGGCCACTTGCTTTGCCCTTTTTTCGTACTCTTACTTCAGGACCCAGTGGTTTGCTGGGGACATTTGTCTGGAATGCTCTCGGCACAGACTCGCCCTTCACCTTACATGTTCACAGCCTAGCGTGGTTGCAGAGGGCAGGTGCCTCTCACGGCCCCTGGTTTCTGTTCAGAAGTCACTGCTTACTGCTAGTAACACCAGGGGAGGTCACCAGACATTCAGAAAAATCACAAAGGTGGGGAAGTTTGAAAAGTTTAAGCAGTTCTCCTTCTGCTTTCTGGCCAGTCGCTGATTCTTATTCTCTTTATAACTCGTTTCTACTGCTCATGCAATATATTTTGCCCTTTGAGGGGGAATGCAAAAAAGCTACATGGTTTAGGCTTCTACGTTTTTCCTATAAGATACATATTCCTTAACTGAAAAATGAGAAAGTAGGGCACTTTGAAGTTATGGTTTGGAAAAGGAAATGGCAACCCACACCTGTATGCTTGCCTGAAAAATCTCCTGGACAGAGGAGCCTGGCAAGCTGCAGTCCAGGGGGTCTCTAAGAGTCGGACATGACTGGGCAACTAAGCACGAAGCTATAGTTAAGAGGTCAGCATGGGGCAAAGGTTATGTTTGGTATGTCTGTGTTTTTGTGGACTTGCCTTTGGAGCATCTGTGCTCTTAGACAGTTTTCTTTCCCCCTGAGAGTTTGTGCCATGTGATAGGATGGGCAATAGGTATCTGTGTTGGATGGATAAATGGATAATGGAGCTTCTCCATTTGCTTGGCCAGTTATTTCACTGAACTACTGGTAGGATGAATTTCAGTTGAGTTCCGAGCTGCCTCCTGAAGCCTAGGTAGGTTTTCCTAAGCCCAGGGGGATTTCTTGGACTGGAGACCAGGAATCTAGAAGTGATATCCCCTTGGCTTTGGCCTGTGAAATGTGCTAAAACATTTTGGCTAATTGTGACCATGGAGCTGACTGCACGGTGATCCCCAGTGCACTGGAATTACTTCTTTCATTGGAAACCCAGCTTTGTTTACCTTCTTAGGAATGTTGAACACTTCCTTGAAAATCTGCTAAGAGAGGAAACATTTCTCCCCCGTCTCATCAGAGAAAATACTCTTTTTTGAATTTCCTTTACATCTAGACTGGGTAGTTTGTTTATTTTTGGCTACACCTAGCCTTGTTGAATCGTAGTTCTCAAGGATTGAACTTGGGCCACGGCAGTCAACGTGCAGAGTGCTAACCATTGGGGCCACCAGGGAACTCCTGAGACTAGGTTATTTTAGCGTGTAAAGAATGCAGCCATTAGTAAACATTTATTCATATTTTAAAACATCTACCTTTAGCGGTTTTCTCAGATTCTTTATAGGAAGTGATATTAAGGGTAGAGAAATGCCATTGATAAGTCTTCACTTATTTGTAGACTTGACTTCAGTTCAGGCTGGATAATAAACTTTGTTACAATATCCTTGAGCTAAACATTTCCATTAATGTAAATAGGTCATTGTGTACGGTCACACTGCTTATGGGTCTAAAGTCTTCAGGGTGAAAGACTTGGTATTTTATTACTTTGCTTCGTTGTCCACTTTATCCATCCTTGACTCTGGTACATGGGTGAAAGGTGAAGTCGCTCAGTCGTGTCCGAGTCTTTGTGACCCCGTGGACTGTAGCCCACCAGGCTCCTGTGTTCATGGGATTCTCCAGGCAGGAATACTGGAGTGGGTTGCCATTTCCTTCTCCAGGGGATCTTGCCGACCCAGGGATTGAACCCAGGTCTCCCGCATTGGATGCAGACGCTTTAACCTCTGAGCCACCAGGGAAGTCCCCTGGTACATGGGAGTACCTCCTAATTGCTCGATTCTAAAGAGAAATTTGATTATCTTTCTGTGGGGTAGTGCCTTGGATTATTTTCTGCCTAAAACACTGAACAAAGCATTCCAGGGAAACCTTTGGTTTGTTTATCTACTTGCTCAAGCACTCAGAGTTTTCTGCCTAGTCAGTGTGGTTATCAGAAAAAGAAAGTGGTTATAAGAAGACTATTTTTTGCATACACTTTTTCTTCAATATGTTTTGTTTTCAACAGAATGATTATAGATTTACTTTACCTAGAAATGTATTTTCTCATTTAAAATACTATCAACTTTGTGTTTTCAAAGAGTCATCAGTTCAGTTCAGTTGCTCAGTCGTGTCCGACTCTTTGCAATCCCATGAACCGCAGCATGCCAGGCCTCCCTGTCCATTACCAACTTCTGGAGTCCACCCAAACCCATGTCCATTGAGTTGGTGATGCCATCCAACCATCTTATCCTCTGTCAGCCCCTTCTCCTCCCACCTTCAATCTTTCCCAGGATCAGGGTTTTTTCAAATGAGTCAGTTCTTCACATCAGGTGGCCAAAGTACTGGAGTTTCAGCTTCAACATCAGTCCTTCCAATGAATATTTAGGACTGATTTCCTTTAGGATGGACTGGTTGGATCTCCTTGCAGTCCAAGGGACTCTCAAGAGTCTTCTCCAACACCACAGTTCAAAAGCATCAATTCTTCGGTGCTCAGCTTTGTTTATAGTCCAACCCTCACATCCATATACAACTACTGGAAAAACCATAGCCTTGACTATACGGACCTTTGTTGGTAGCAATGTCTCTGCTTTTTAATATGCTGTCTAGGTTGGTCATAACTTTTCTTCCAAGGAGCAAGCGTTTTAATTTCACGGCTGCAGTCACCATCTGCAGTCATTTTGGAGCCCCCCCCCAAAATAAAGTCTGCTGCTGTTTCCCCATCTATTTGCAGTGAAGTAATGGGACCAGATGCCATGATCTTAGTTTTCTGAATGTTGAGCTTTAAGCCAACTTTTTCACTCCTCTTTCACTTTCATCAAGAGGCTCTTTAGTTCTTCACTTTCTGCCATAAGGGTGGTGTCATCTGCATATCTGAGGTTATTGATATTTCTCCTGACATTCTTGATTCCAGCTTGTGCTTCTTCCAGCTCAGCATTTCTCATGATGTATTCTGCATGTAAGTTAAATAAGCAGGGTGACAATATACAGCCCGGACATACTCCTTTTCCTATTTGGAACCAGTCTGTTGTTCCATGTCCAGTTGTAACTGTTGCTTCCTGACCTGCATACAGGTTTGTCAAGAGGCAGGTCAGGTGGTCTGGGATTCCCATCTCTTTCAGAATTTTTCACAGTTTGTGGTGATCCACACAGTCCAAGGCTTTGTCATAGTCAAAGAGTCATACCTGGTATGTTAAATATCTAGGTATTTTTAAACAGCTTAGTTATCAAATTTATGCTTAAGAAAAAAGACTATGTGGAAGTGAAATTTCAATTTTAAAGTATTTCTAGCAGTTTGTAGGGATTCCCTGATAGTTCAGTTGGTAAAGAAACCACTTGCAATGCAGGAGATAACTGTTGCATTCCTGGGTTGGGAAGATACCCTGGAGAAGGGAAAGGCTACCCACTCCAGTATTCTGGCCTCCATGGGGTCGCAAAGAGTTGTTGGTAAGATTATCTTAGTAAACTCCTTTTTTTTAGATTGGAAAAAAAATATATTTGGCTCCAAAATGACATTTAGATCAGTAGTTCTCTGAAAACAGCTTAAATATCTGCTGATAGGGAATGGAAAGACTTGTGGTGCAATTGATTAATAGGATATGTACAGAATTTGAATGAATCAGACTTTTATGCATCAGTATGGATGGATCTCTGAGCCTGGATTGTAGAGTGAAAAAATTCAAATTTCAAAACATTCTGTATTTCGTATGTAAATGTTAAACCATTACTTAAAGCATTATCATATACCACATATGTATGTACATGTATGTGAATAAAAAGTAGGCAAATTCATGATTGTGGTTGGATCCCAGAGAAAAAGAGGAGGGTAGAGAGAGGAACACAAATCTCCATTAAAAAAGAATCCCTGAGAAGATAATGGTTAATGGGTTTGTGAGCATATGGTATATTAACATTTGGACTTCTGTTAATGCTTCTGTAATGAAAAAATTTCATGTAATATTTCCTAGTGAAATAGGTTTCAATCTAGGAATCTTACATTTATCAAAACTCTGGGAATGAGACTGAAGATTTTCCAATACATCCATATTTCACTATGTCATTCTTTGAAAAATGAAAATTGGCATAATGAATCTTGAAGATGAGGAAGGCTTCAAGTTGATCTAGTTCCTGGAAAGATAGAGTAGCTGATGGGTTCAGAATAAATAGACCAGCAGCAGATTATCTCGCCCAACCCTGGCTCGACATCTAGCTTTGAGACACCCTGGACAAGTTAACTTCTCTATGCCTCTCAGTCTCCTCATTTACAAAATTAGAAAAACAGGCCCAACTCAGCACTGTTGTGAGGATTCTGTGAGTCCATGCATGTGGTAGGCATGCAACAAAGATTAGCTCTTACTTTCATGGTCACTTCTGTTAGCAGCAGCCTCAGTCACAAATGCCATTTCCTTTGCTGGGGATGCTTTTCATTTTTACCCTGATTTCATCTGTTTACTCCTCAGACGAGTTCTCTGTGAATTCTCTCAAATTCCTCTGAGGCTCCCTGTCCTCTCCTACCTAGGTGCCTTGTCAGATCACAGTTGTAATTTAATAATTGCTACATAATAATAACACCAAATAGTATTACTTAATAGTAATAACAACTGCTTGTTAATTTCTCCCTCTCTTCCTGGATGGTAAACTGATTTTCTTCTTCGCTACTGTGTCTTTGGTGCCTGGAAGAAGGTCTGGCATTGGGAAATTGTTTTTTGTTTTGCTTTTTAAAATTGATTTTTGGCTGTGCTAGGTCTTCGTTGCTGCGCAGGGTTTTCTGCAGTTGTGGGGAGCGGGGGTTACTCCTCATTGCTTTTCGTGAGCTGCTCACTGAGGTGGCACCTCTTGGTGTGGAGCACAGGCTCCAGGGCCCGTGGGCTTCAGTAGTTGCAGCTCCTGGTCTTTAGAGCACAGGCTCAACAGTTGAGACTCATGGGCTTAGTTGCTCCTCGACGTGGGATCTTTATGGATCAGGGATCCAACCTGTGCCTCCTGCATTGGCAGGCAGATTCTTCACCACTGAAATACCAGGGAAGCCCAGAAATTGGTTATTGCCTAAATCAGCAAAGTTATAGTGAGGTGAAAACTTCCATAGTTAATTTTACCAGGAAATGAATTGACTCCCTTTGCTTAGAGGATTAATTTAGCTTGCATTTGGAAGTAAATCTAGGATTATATGATTTAATAAAAGTATATATCACATGCATGATGGTTTCTTTGTAACAATAATTATAAGATACCCCAAGTTAAGATTAGCATCATATTTGTAATTTGATTTTGGAGGATCCTTTGATGGACGTTAAGCTGGAACATTTCCAGCACTTTAGCCTTAAGATTTGATATATGCTCTTCTGATTGTTTATCCTCAAACTTACTCACTTTTTTCCTTTTAAAAATAGCAAAAGGGGAATTAAACAGGAAATGATGCTTCTCAGGAAGCAGAATAAGCTTACATTCATTCAGAATACACTGATGTAATAAGTAGCTTGAGAAAAAGGGCTTTTGTAAATCAGATGGAATGTTACTTATAACTTTAAAGCAAACTGTAAAACAATAAGCTCTTTGGAAAGGGGACTTACAGAGTAGGAGGAAAGACAGGAAGCTGGTTCCCTCTTAGCTGTGGGCTTATTTATTCTGGGAGAGAAACCTAAGAAGGCTTTAAAATTTGAGGAAGGGCTGTGTGTTCAGATACTAGCATATTTCTCCAGGAAAGACGTCACTTAGGATTTTGAGCTGATTAAAAGCCCAAGTTTCTTAGATAAGGAGAAAGCTAAGCAAAATGTGAGCAAGAAGGAAACTTTCAAAGCATTGAAGGGGTTTTACCACCCAAATGGGGTGGAGGAGAGGTGAAATGTCAGGGCTTGGAAAAGAAGGCAGAGCCCTACATGGGAAAAGAAAACTACAAGTGTCGCCTTGGGAGTCTTCTGTCCGCATACCCTCACCTTTGGAGACACATGATTTTTAATACAGATCACTAGGGAAAAAAGTTTTAGCTGTGTTTTGTCTTATCTTACTTCTCTGTTAACTGTTGTATACGAAAATCATAAGTAACTGCATTTTAAATGCTGAGCATGCATTCATTCATTCACTGGGACACACTTACTTTGCCGAACTTGGAGTAAAATTGTCATTTTTTAATTCTTCTTTTAATGGAAGTAAAAAAAAAGTATTGTTTAAAATTAGGCAAAATTGGTTATTGCTTTAAAGTATCAGCTGGGGGGATATTGGAAGATACCAACCTATAGCTTTATTTATTTGTTTTTTTAAATTTGAAGGTGTGTGCCTGCAAAATTCCACTAATAACTACTTAATATGTAAAATTTATTAATCATCTGCCCCCAAATCAGGGTTGGAGAGTACTTTTGAAGTCATGTTGTTAGAAAACTTTGGGAAATACTAGTTTAAGTAACATTCTAACACTTGTAACCACACTGCATTAACATGGACATCACCTGGGAGCTTGCAAGAAATGCAGAATCTCATGACCCCCTGACCTTCTGATAGGAAGATGCTCAGGTGATGATGATGGACATTAAAGTTTTTTAAGGTGTACTATACAAATCCATCCCAAGCAGTTTTTTAAAACAGAGTATCTTTAGTAACCAGTGACTCATTGTCCAGAAATGAAACCTGTATTATCTTTAGGTAACCTAAGCATGTTCTTCTGTGTCAACTTCAAAGTTGTCCATTCCTTGAATTTTTCATTCACTGGCCTTGGCTTAACCCCACTGGCCTTCAGAACCAGGCTATGTCTCTTTTTCATGAAGGTCATTCAGACTTGAAAATGGCCATCTTGTTTGCCTTCCATGATTTAAGCTTCTCCAGGTGTAACTAAATCCCCATCCTCTAGCTATTCCTGGTATGACATTGTTTGAGGTTTCTTTCTTAACCTTCCAGCTTCAGATTTTTGATCACTTCTTGACTTTAGCATATAGTAACTATTATAGGTTGAAGACAATAGAAACCCAGGAGTTGTGCTTTCTATACATTTAGGGAGAATGATCCTGAGGTGCAAGTTTATCATTATCCGCAATTTCCATAGGTTCAAAATTCTGTCTCATGGTGGAGACTTCTATTATCATGGAATTAGAATAGAATAGAATGGTGGTTGTTTAGTTGCTAAGTTGTGTCTGACTCTTGCAAACCATGGACAGTAGCCTGCCAGTCTCCTTTATCCATGGGATTTTCCAGGCAAGAGTACTGGAGGCAAGAGATCCAGGGGATCTTTCCGACCCAGGGATTAAACCCTAGTCTCCTGCACTGCAGGCATATTCTTTACCAACTGAGCTTACTAGGGAATTCCCTAATAGAATAGAATAGAAGTCTTCTATTATAATTGCCACTAAAGATCACCACTTTGCCTTTGTTCTAATTTCTAAATTCACAAACTGCTTAGCACTTCACAAGTGAAATGTATATTGAAATATATGAAAATAACCATTTTCTGTTTCTCCATAAATTTTGAACTTTAGAGAAAAAAAAATCCCATGCAGTCCACAACTCAGCATATCAACTGATTCCTTTTTTCTCTGTCTTGCAGTCGTGTCACCACACATACATCTCACGTATGGAAATGTACTCAGCTTTTTAAAACTTTCTTTATTTGGTAGACTCTAAATATTTTTCATGTTACTCTATGATTTTCATAATTAAGTATAATCATTTTCTTATTGTAGGAATTAGAGTCATAAATGAGTTCTGAAATAAATATTTGCCCTATTTTTAGTGGTTTTGTTTTTGATATTTGTTTCCTAAGAGTTTTTATTAAAAAAAAAACAAACACTTTCTACTAACACAAGAAATACAGAACATGCAGGGTTTTATGTTTTATTTGTTTCTGTATCAGAGTTTTTAGTCTTGTGTAAGAAAAATGGTAGCAGGAGCAATTTGAGATTTTTTTTTTTCTTCCAAAGTTTTTTGGAGAAAGTAGCCTACCACCCATTGTTAAAGCAGTTGCAGTTGTCACTAATTTCCCACCCTTCCTTCTGGATAGTTTTGTTCTTGATCTCTGCTCATTCTCCTGTCTCCCTCCCTCCCCTTGCTCTTCAGAGAGTTTTCCAGCAGCTCCTTCTCTCACCTCTGCACTGAACAATAAAGCTGTGTGTATGTGTAGAGAGGAGCTGAAAAAGGAGACAGACGGTTCTTTCATTACTAGGTTGCTTTGGATTAATTGAGTTGGATCTGTTATTTTTTTCAAGGAGACTGAGCTGAATCCCGTGGATAACCAGTCGTGAGCTACAGCCATGTAGTACATGCAGGCAGTTTTGCTGCTGGATTTCTTTGTTTTTGGTAATCACGTCATCCTGTGCAGAATTTAGGGAGGGGCCTGTAGTGACTTTACTAAAGTAGTGTTTTCATTAGGACTTTTCTTTTTAATGGCTTAAGATTTTTCTTGGGTTGCTGAGCCATCCTTGTAAGCATGTTGAATTTGTGTTTTGTTTCAGCACTTGGAAGTGAAGAAGCAGCACAACCTCTTATCTTGGATAATTTCTAGTGGACAAGGTAGCAGCAGCCTCCTGAGCCTCCGGCGCCCTTACCGCATTCTACACCCTCAAGAACAGAGAGGACCTCTGGGAAACAGATTCCTAAAAGTGTAGGTGAGCAAAAGCACCAGGACTGTCATCTCAGACTTCTTAGATGTTTGAACACTTGAAATGTTCTGACACAATTCTTATACAGTTTAAGCTGACTTTATTGGTGTATAATTGCTTTACAATGTTGTATTAGTTTCTGCTTTAATAACAAAGTGATCCAACCACATGTCTACATATATCCTGCTTTTTTTGAACCTCCCTCTCACCAGACTCTCCATTCTACCCCACCCTCCATCCCACCCCTCCAGGTCAGCACTGAGCACCAAGCTGAGCTCCCTGTGCTTTACAACAGTTTCATGCTGGCTGGTGACTTTAAAATACCCTCTCCTTCTCTGTATATAGCTACCTGTTAATTTATCTCTTACTAGTTTAACATGCAGCCAGAGGGCCTTTGAAACTATGTTATTATGTAACCAATGACTCTTTCAGTTCAGTTCCGTCCAGTCGCTCAGTCGTGTCTGACCCTTTGCGACTCCATGGACTCCATGGACTGTAGCATTCCAGCCCTCCCTGTCCATCACCACCTCCTGGAGTTTACTCAGACTCCTGTCCATTGAGTCGGGGATGCCATCCAACCATCTCATCCTGATATCCCCTTCTCCTCCCGGCTTCAATCTTTCCCAGCATCAAGGTCTTTTCAAATGAGTCAGTTCTCTAGCATATCCCAAAGTTGAGCTATGAAAGCTTTAGTTATTATTTTTATTCTCAATCTTAATGGCCTTCTTTGGGACTGTTCTAAACCAACATCAAAGTGAAAGAGTAAGTAAACTGAAGTTACAACTAGAACATTACGTGCATCACAAGTGCTGTTCACCAGCTGTGTTAGAATGAACTCTAGTTCCCTCTCTGCCTTTATGCTACAATTAATAATATTCATTGAAGTATTTTAATATAGTTTGTAGGCATATTCTCCTTACATTCCCAGAATCGCATGTACAAATATACACCAATTTATAAATTTATTCTGAGAAAGCTCTGGAGCTCAAATGTCTACTAGGAGTTAGCTCTATGTTTTACCCATGAATCCATCATCTTTCTGATACGTTGAGATTTGTCAGAGAACTATTATTCATCTAGCAAATTTGTCATCACTTTGTTTACAAACCATTTTGTGAAGGACGCTTATTGACTGACAGCATTGTGCTTTATGGGTGCTGGGGAGTTTGGGCATTTACAGTGGTTTGGGGATTTAGTCCTTGGGAATCTCTTGAGATCTTCATTGTTCACACCAGAATTATGAGTGTATTCAAAGCCTATCCCTTATGTCCCAAGCCACTGGGCTTGCAGAACTCTTGAGCATCATGAACATAGGCTGGAGGTAGGGCTGGGTCTTCAGTTTCTTACTGCCCGAATATTTATGTTTGGCTACATTGGGTCTTCATTGCTGCATTCGGGCTTTCTGTAGTTACACTGAGCGGGGGCTACTCTCTAGGTTTCTCATTGCAACGGCTTCTCTAGAGCACAAAGTCTCAGCAGTTGTGTCTCATGGGCTTAGTAACCTCAAAGCATGTGGAGTCTTCCTGGAGCAGGGATCAAACCTGTGTCCCCTGCACTGGCAGTGATTCTTAACCACTGGACCAGCAGGAAAGTCCCAGAAGCATCTTAACTGAATGAAATCTGGGCTTGAAAGGTCTTCCCTTGTGGCTCAGTGGTAAAGAATCCATCTGCAGTGCAGGAGACATGGGTTCAATCACTGAGTCAGGAAGATCCCCTGGAAAAGGAAATGGCAACACACTCCAGTATTCTTGTCTGGAGAATTCATGGACAGAGGAGCCTGGCGGGCTACAGTCCAAGGGGTCTCAAGAGTTGGACACTACTTAGCAACTAAACCACCACTGCTGGGCTGTAATCATCTTGGTGATTTGTGGAACTGCCTTTCCTGTCTATCTATATATCTCCTTCCATCAAGAAGATGGAAATATTTTGAGTCTTTATAGCCTAACAGTGAAGAGCAGAGGTTCTGGTGTGTGCCTGGGTTCAAACTCCAGCACTGCCACTTGCCGCTTGAGCATCTGTAGGCACATTATAACTTCTCTGTGCTTTAGTGTCTTCATCTGTATGATAGGGATGGCCTTTCTTAAGGGGTGGTTTTGAGGATTAAGTGAGTTATATACCCAAAGCATTTAGTTTTATTGCCCTCTGTTGCATTGTTTCTTCTTCTTTCTCCATTCCCAGTCTAGGGCTGACAGATATTCAGCTCTTCATTCTTACCTTATTAGGATGAAGGTGTTATTGACCCCAGCATTTGCTTCTGAGCCTCGAACATAGTATTTGAATCCTCAACATTGTAATGGATCCAAATCAGAGTGTAAGATGAAAACTATTTTCCAAGTCAGATTATTTGTAAAGCTCTTGATTTCGTTTCTTGCTTCAAGACATAAATTTGATATGCTGATTACAAATCTAGGTTGTTTGGTTTTACTAGGGCTCGGAGCAGTTTTATTATGAAAAGCATAAAATGGTATGGCTTCTATAGCCAGAAATATGGCCTGAGTTTTGCTAATGAATTACTATTATCTTAAATCCATTTTTATTTTGTAAGCAGATGAGTAAGGCTTTCTCATACAGATACTTTGAAATGTTTAAATGGATGTAGAAATAATAGCTAGCATACAGTAATGGAATCTTAATTTTTTTTTTTTTTTTTTGGCTTTTGTTGTACAGTGTCATGAGGTCTGTAGTATATTTACAAGGATGCTATGAAGTTAGCTTTTTAGAGACATCTTGGTGTATGGACAGCTGATACTTTATTACTTTATAAAGTAATATTTTTAGTTTAAATAATTATATAAATAATTATTTTTTAAATTTAAATTTATTTATTTTAATTAGAAGCTAATTACTTTACAATATTGTATTGGTTTTGCCATACATCAACATGAATCTGCCACGGGGGTACACGTGTTCCCAATCCTGAATCCAGCTCCCACATCCCTCCCCATACCATCCCTCTGGGTCATCCCACTGCACCAGCCCAAAGCATCCTGTATCCTGCATCGAACCTAGACTGGCAATTCGATTCTTATATGATATTATACATGTTTCAATGCCATTCTCCCAAATCATCCCACCCTTTCCCTCTCCCACAGAGTCCAAAAGACTGTTCTATACATCTGTGTCTCTTTGCTGTCTCACATACAGGGTTATCATTACCATCTTTCTTAATTCCATATATATCCGTTAGTATACTGTATTGGTGTTTTTCTTTCTGGGTTACTTCACTCTGTATAATCGGCTCCAGTTTCATCCACCTCATTAGAACTGATTCAAATGAATTCTTTTTAATGGCTGAGTAATACTCCATTGTGTATATGTACCACAGCTTTCTTATCCATTCATCTGCTGATGGACATCTAGGTTGCTTCCATGTCCTGGCTATTATAAACAGTGCTGCAATGAACATAGGGGTATACATGTCTCTTTCAATTCTGGTTTCCTCTGTGTGTACGCCCAGCAGTGGGATTGCTGGTTCATAAGGCAGTTCTATTTCCAGTTTTTAAAGGAATCTCCACACTGTTCTCCATAGTGGCTGTCCTAGTTTGCATCCCCACCAACAATGTAAGAGGGTTCCCTTTTCCCCACACCCTCTCCAGCATTTATTGCTTGTAGACTTTTGGATCACAGCCATTCTGACTGGCATGAAATGGTACTTCATTGTGGTTTTGATTTGCATTTCTCTGATAATAAGTGATGTTGAGCATCTTTTCATGTGTTTGTTAGCCATCTGTATGTCTTCTTTGGAGAAATGTCTATTTAGTTCTTTGGTCCATTTGTTGATTGGGTTGTTTATTTTTCTGGAATTGAGCTGCAGGAGTTGCTTGTATATTTTTGAGATTAGTTGTTTGTCAGTTGCTTTTTTGCTATTTTCTCCCATTCCGAAGGCTGTCTTTTCACCTTGCTTATAGTTTCCTTTGTTGTGCAGAAGCTTTTAATTTTAATTAGGCCCCATTTGTTTATTTTTGCTTTTATTTCCAATCTTCTGGGAGGTGGGTCATAGAGGATCCTGCTGTGATTTATGTCGGAGAGTGTTTTGCCTATGTTCTCCTCTAAGAGTTTTATAGTTTCTGGTCTTACGTTTAGATCTTTAATCCATTTTGAGTTTATTTTTGTGTTTGGTGTTAGAAAGTGTTCTAGTTTCATTCTTTTACAAGTGGTTGACCAGTTTTCCCAGCACCACTTGTTAAAGAGATTGTCTTTTCTCCATTGTATATTCTTGCCTCTTTTGTCAAAGATAAGGTGTCCATAGGTGCGTGGATTTATCTCTGGGCATTCTATTTTGTTCCATTGATCTGTATTTCTGTCTTTGTGCCAGTACCATACTGTCTTGACTGTGGCTTTGTAGTAGAGCCTGAAGTCAGGCAAGTTGATTTCCTCCAGTTCCATTCTTCTTTCTCAAGATTGCTTTGGCTATTCGAGGTTTTTTGTATTTCCATACAAATTGTGAAATTATTTGTTGTAGCTCTGTGAAAAATACCGTTGGTAGCTTGATAGGGATTGCATTGAATCTATAGATTGCTTTGGGTAGTGTACTCATTTTCACTATATTGATTCTTCTGATCCATGAACATGGTATATTTCCATCCATTAGTGTCCTCTTTGATTTCTTTCACCAGTGTTTTATAGTTTTCTATATATAGGTCTTTAGTTTCTTTAGGTAGATATATTCCTAAGTATTTTATTCTTTTCGTTGCAATGGTGAATGGAATTGTTTCCTTAATTTCTCTTTCTATTTTCTCATTATTAGTGTATAGGAATGCAAGGGATTTCTGTGTGTTGATTTTATATCCTGCAATTTTACTATATTCATTTATTAGCTCTAGTAATTTTCTGGTGGAGTCTTCAGGGTTTTCTATGTAGAGGATCATGTCATCTGCAAACAGTGAGAGTTTTACTTCTTCTTTTCCAATTTGGAATCCTTTTATTTCTTTTTCTGCTCTGATTGCTGTGGCCAAAACTTCCAGAACTATGTTGAATAGTAGTGGTGAGAGTGGGCACCCTTGTCTTGTTCCTGACTTTAGGGGAAATGCTTTCAATTTTTCACCATTGAGGATAATGTTTGCTGTGGGTTTGTCATATATAGCTTTTATTATGTTGAGGTATGTTCCTTCTATTCCTGCTTTCTGGAGGATTTTTATCATAAATGGATGTTGAAGTTTGTCAAAGGCTTTCTCTGCATCTATTGAGATAATCATATGGCGTTTATTTTTCAATTTGTTAATGTGGTGTATTATATTGATTGATTTGTAGATATTGAAGAATCCTTGCATCTCTGGGATAAAGCCCACTGATTACTAGAATTTTGTTAAGGATTTTTGCATCGATGTTCATCAGTGATATTGGCCTGTAGTTTTCTTTTTTTGTGGCATCTTTGTCAGGTTTTGGTATTAGGGTGATGTTGGCCTCATAGAATGAGATTGGAAGTTTACCTTCCTCTGCAATTTTCTGGAAGAGTTTGAGGATAGGTGTTAGCTCTTCTCTAAATTTTTGGGAGAATGTAGCTGTGAAGCTGTCTCGACCTGGGCTTTTGTTTGCTGGAGGATTTCTGATTACATTTTCAATTTCCATGCTTGTGATGGTTCTGTTAAGAATTTCTATTTATTCCTGGTTCAGTTTTGGAAAGTTATACTTTTCTAAGACTTTGCCCATTTCTTCCACATTGTCCATTTTATTGGCATATAATTGCTGATAGTAGTCTCTTATGATCCTTTGTATTTCTGTGTTGTCTGTTGTGATCTCTCCATTTTCATTTCTAATTTTATTGATTTGGTTTTTCTCCCTTTGTTTCTTGATGAGTCTGGCTAATGGTTTGTTAATTTTATTTATCCTTTCAAAGAACCAGCTTTTGGCTTTGTTGATTTTTTGCTATGGTCTCTTCTGTTTCTTTTGCATTTATTTCTGCCCTAATTTTTAAGATTTCTTTCCTTCTACTAACTCTGGGGTTCTCCATTTCTTCCTTTTCTAGTTGCTTTAGGTGTAGAGTTAGGTTATTTATTTGACTTTTTTCTTGTTTCTTGAGGTAAGCCTGTATTGCTATGAATCTTCCCCTTAGCACTGCATTTACAGTTTGGGTTTGGGTTGTTGTGTTTTCATTTTCATTCGTTTCTATGCATATTTTGATTTCTTTTTTGATTTCTTCTGTGATTTGTTGGTTATTCAGCAGCGTGTTGTTCAGCCTCCATATGTTGGAATTTTTAATAGTTTTTTTCCTGTAATTGAGATCTAATCTTACTGCATTATGGTCAGAAAAGATGCTTGGAATGATTTCAGTTTTTTTGAATTTACCAAGGCTAGATTTATGGCCCAGGATGTGATCTATCCTATAGAAGGTTCCGTGTGCACTTGAGAAAAAGGTGAAATTCATTGTTTTGTGGTGAAATGTCCTATAGATATCAATTAGGTCTAACTGGTCTATTGTATCATTTAAAGTTTGTGTTTCTTTGTTAATTTTTTGTTTAGTTGATCTGTCTATAGTTGTGAGTGGGGTATTGAAGTCTCTCACTATTGTGTTATTGTTAATTTCCCCTTTCATACTTGTTAGCATTTGTCTTACATATTGTGGTGCTCCTATGTTGGGTGCATATATATTTATAATTGTTATGTCTTCTTCTTGGATTGATCCTTTGATCATTATATAGTGTCCTTCTTTGTCTCCTTTCACAGCCTTTGTTTTAAAGTCTATTTTATCTGATATGACTGGTCTCTATTTGGTGTTCTCTTTTGGTCCTATTTGCGTGGAATATCTTTTTCCAGCCCTTCACTTTCAGTCTGTATGTGTCCCTTGTTTTGAGGTGGGTCTCTTGTAGACAACATATATAGGGGTCTTGTTTTTTTATCCATTCAGCCAGCTTTGTCTTTTGGTTGGGGCATTCAACCCATTTACATTTAAGGTAATTATTGATTATGACCAATAATTAGTATGATCAATAATAAGCATGATCCTATTACCATTTACTTTATTGTTTTGGGTTCGAGTTTATACACTCTTTTCGTGTTTCCTGTCTATAGAATATCCTTTAGCATTTGTTGGAGAGCTGGTTTGGTGGTGCTGAATTCTCTCAGCTTTTGCCTGTCTGTGAAGCTTTTGATTTCTCCTTCATATTTGAATGAGATCCTTGCTGGGTACAGTAATCTGGGCTGTAGGTTATTTTCTTTCATCACTTTAAGTATGTCTTGCCAGTCCCTCCTGGCCTGAAGAGTTTCTATTGAAAGATCAGCTGTTATCCTTATGGGAATCCCTTTGCATGTTATTTGTTGTTTTTCCCTTGCTGCTTTTAATATTTGTTCTTTGTGTTTGATCTTTGTTAATTTGATTAATATGTGTCTTGGGGTTTCTCACCTTGGGTTTATCCTGTTTTGGACTCTCTGGGTTTCTTGGACTTAGGTGATTATTTCCTTCCCCATTTTAGGGATGTTTTCAACTATTATCTCCTCAAGTATTTTCTCATGGTCTTTCTTTTGGTCTTCTTCTTCTGGGACTCCTATGATTCGAATGTTGGAGCATTTAATATTGTCCTGGTGGTCTCTGAGATTGTCCTTATTTCTTTTAATTCGTTTTTCTTTTTTCCTCTCTGATTCATTTATTTCTACCATTATATCTTTTACTTCACTAATCCTATCTTCTGCCTCCATTATTCTACTATTTGTTGCCTCCAGAGTGTTTTTGATCTAATTTATTGCATTATTCATTATATATTGACTCTTTTTTATTTCTTCTAGGTCCTTGTTAAACCTTTCTTGCATCTTCTCAGTCCTTGTCTCCAGGCTATTTATCTGTGATTCCATTTTGATTTCAAGATTTTGGATCATTTTCATTATCATTATTAAGAATTCTTTATCAGGTAGATTCCCTATCTCTTGCTCTTTTGTTTGGTTTGGTGGGCATTTATCCTGTTCCTTTACCTGCTGGGTATTCCTCTGTCTCTTCATTTTGTTTATATTGTTGCATTTGGGGTGGCCTTTCTGTATTCTGGAAGTTTGTGGAGTTCTCTTTATTGCGGAGTTTCCTTGCTGTGGGTGGGGTTGTATCTGTGGCTTGTCAAGGTTTCTTGGTTAGGGAAGCTTGTGTTCTTGTGGGTGTAGCTGGATTTCTTCTCTCTGGAGTGCAATGAAGTATCTAGTAATGAGTTATGAGATGTCAATTGTTTTGGAGTAATTTTGGGCAGCCTGTATATTGAAGCTCAGGGCTGTGTTCCTGTGTTGCTGGAGAATTTGTGTGGTATGTCTTGCTCTGGAACTTGTTGGCCCTTGGGTGGTACTTGGTTTCAGTGTAGGTATGGAGGCATTTGATGAGCTCCTATTGATTAATGTTTCCTGGAGTCAGGAGTTCTCTGATGCTCTCAGGATTTGGACTTAAGCCTCCTGCTTCTGGTTTTCAGTCTTATTTTCACAGTAGTCTCAAGACTTCTCCATCTATACAGCACCGATGATAAAACATCTAGGTTAAAGATGAAAAGTTTCTCCACAGTGAGGGACACCCAGAGAGGTTCACAGAGTTACATGGAGAAGAGAAGAGGGAGAAGGGAGTTAGAGGTGACCTGAATGAGATGAGGTGGAATCAAAAGAGGAGAGAGCAACCAAGCCAGTAATCACTTCCTTATGTGTGCTCCACAGTCTGGACCGCTCAGAGATGTTCACGGAGTTATATAGAGAAGAGAAGAAGTAGGAAGGAGACAGAGGTGGCCAGGAGGATAAAATGGGGGAATGAAAAGAAGAGAGACAGATCCAGCCAGTAATCAGTTCCCTAAGTGTTCTCCACCGTCTGGAACACACAAGAGATTCACAGAGTTGGGTAGAGGAGAGAAGGGGGAGGGAGGAGACAGAGGCGACCTGGTGGAGAAAAAGGAGAGTCCAAAGGAGGAGAGAGCAGTCAAGCCAGTAATCTCGCTCCCAGGTAAAAATGGGTACTGAAGATTGGGTTCTTAAAGGTACAAAATTGATAACAAACACCAAAGAGCAAAGATTAAAAATCTAGAGTAGAAGTTGGATTTTCAAAAATACAATATTAAAGAAAAGAAGAAAAAAAAAAAAAACAAAGACACAAAAATTATTTAAAATATGTATATATATGAAGTTTGCTTTAAAAAATAGGGTCTTTTTTTGGAAAACTAATAGGTTATAAAAATGAAAATTAAAGGAATAATAGAGGACTTAAAAATTAAAAAAAGAAAAAAAAAGAATGATCGTAAAAATAGTAAAAATACATCTAGGACTTTCTCTGGTGTTGTGGGCAGTGTGGGGTCAGTTCATTTTCGGATAGTTCCTTGGTCCGGCTTATATTTCTCAAGATCTATAGGCCCCTTCCTATGTAGTCGGTACTAACTACAGGATTTTAATCTATTGCACCTGTCACTTCCAAGGCGGTTCCCTTTGTTTTAGCTTCTTCTGTTTGCTGGTCTCTTCAGTGTCTGATTTCCGCCTTGACACAACGGAGGCGATGGTGGACACTTTTTTTTTTTTAGGCTCGCTTGTTCAGTCTCGCTGTGGGGAGGGAGGGACGCTGCAAACAAATAACACTGGCGTGTGCTCGCAGTGTCTCAGCCACACTGGGCCTTCCCTCGCTCACGGCGCGTGTACTCTCCCGGCCCACACAGCTCAGGATCTAGGTTGCTCCGCCGGGAACCGTCCGAGGCTGGCCCTGGGCTGCATGCACCTGCCAAGTCTAAGCCACTCAGGTTCAGGCACTCGGGTAGTCCTCAGAGGTGTAGACTCTGTTGGGCCTGCGTTTTGTGCCCTTCCCAGGACCGAGCAGCTCAGGTGATGAGGTGTTTGGCGAGCGTGGTTGCTGCAACTTATCACCTCCCCTGTCCCTGCCACTTGGCTTTCTTGGTGTTCAACTGGTGCACCTTCTCAGGTGGATGATGACTGTCCAGTATCCCAAGAAGTCTTAGTTAGCAAAGAAGCCTGCTTGCAGTTTGGTAGATAATGTCTCTCTGGGGCTGTGATTGCCTCCTTCCGGCTCTGGCTGCCTGTCACCGGAGGGGGATGGTCTGCAGCCGGCTAATTCTGTTCAGTCCTTTGTTCTGTGCGCGGTCCTGGCGGTGTCTTAGGTTAGAGCTTCACACGTGGTAGCTATACCACAGTCTGGTTTGCTAGCCCAAGTTAGTTCTCTCAGATTGCCCTCGGGGCATTCAGACCTGATCCTTACTCTAAGCACTGCAACCTGCGCCTCCCTGCCCAGCCCCTGCTTGCTAGTGGCAAGTGCAGGCATCTGCGCTGCTTCTCCACTGGGGGAGTTACCGTTGGGCTCATAATCTGTGGGTTTTAATTATTTATTTTTCCTCCCTGTTATGTTGCCCTCTGTGCTTCCAAGGCTCGCCACAGACTCGGCAGTGAGAGTGTTTCCTGGTGTTTGGAAACTTCTCTCTTTTTAAGACTCCCTTCCTGGGATGGAGCTCTGTCCCTATCTCTTTTGTCTCTTTTTTTGTCTTTTATATTTTTTCCTACCTCTTTTCGAAGACAATGGGCTGCTTTTCTGGGTGCCTGGTGTCCTCTGCCAGCATTCAGAAGTTATTTTGTGGAATTGACTCAGCATTTAAATGTTCGTTTGATGAATTTGTGGGGGAGAAAGTGGTCTCCCTGTCCTATTCCTCCACCATCTTAGGACCTCCCCCTTTATTAGTTTTAGAAGAAGAATTAAAAACAAGATTAGGAAAGTCCTTATCATGTGCCAGACATTTTTCTAAGTGCCTTATATTTACAACTTACATAGCTCTATTAGGTACTATCTTTATTCCCATTTTACAGATGAGGTATAAAGAGGTTTAGAAACTTCCTAGGGGCATATGACTAGACAGAGGTAGAACTGAAAGTCAACCCAGGGGTCTGATCACCACACAGGCAACTTTAACACCCAATTGTGCTGCTACCTACGAAGACTAAATTGTATGAGGAAGATGAGAAGGAAGATGAAAGAACCAAATTAAAGATTCTTAAATGCCAGGCTAAGTGATTTTATGTGTATTTGCCAGACAATGGAATGCCACTGAAGGTTTTCCTGTGGGGCAGGTGACAAAATGTGAGCTGGCCTTTGGGGAGTTTATGCCAGTGAGCATGTGGGCTGGTTTAAATGGGAGATACCTTAGAGATCATTGCTAGTGGTTTGAGAAGTAATGAGAACGTGGATTTAGGAACAGGATTGAGATAAGAGCTCGAGAACACCTGTATTTATGTGTGGCGAGGAAGAAGAGAAAGGAGTTAGAAGCTCAGGCAGCAGGAGTGAGACCCTGTGCTGCCCAAGGGAGGCGTTTTAGGGATTGAAAACTGTAGAGACTGGAGAGGACTGAGATGAAATGAAGACTTCAGGGTTATTACTGTGTACTCACAATGGGCCTGGAATCAGGCTGGAGGAAAACCCACATAAAAATGTTCTCCTGAGCTGCTGACACTGCTACTTATGAGTGAGGTCACTTTTGGCAAGTCTTTACTTTTTTTTCTAAATCCTGTCTGCTTTTCCTGTTATGTGATGACATAGGACCTTACTCTGTCTGAATGCCCTGAACTCTTGCAGTTTTTCTAGCTCTAAGATCTATGATACCTGGGTCCCAGTTGTGAATAGCAGTCATTGGAAATGTTGTTGTGATTGTTTGGCAATTCAGTTGGCCCTTTTAGGTAAATAAGAAGGTGATGGAGAATGAAGTGTGTGTCTCTTAGGTGTAATCTGAGAGGAACTCTATATATTTTCCCTGAGGCTGTAAACAATATAGGAAATAAAATGTCTAGGAATTTACAAAGAGACTGAAAACATCCCCTAGAATGGTGAGCGAAGTTTCCCTCAAAGCCATTTATTTTCAGAGAGTCCCACTAGTTTGTTCAGACAAAATTCTGTTGATAATAAATTTTCAAAGATCAAGCCCAAAGGACTCTTAAAAGTGGTAGTATGGAACTTAAAACGAGCTTCCAGTTCCTCTCAGACTGTTTTTTGTGAAGCCCTGATCCTCTCCATGGGATCGAATTCCTTTTTCCTTGGATCTTCTCTAGCAGTGCTTCTCAAACATGCAGATCACTGGGGATCTTGTTAAAATGCATATTTGACTCTGTATTTGACGCTGTGGATCAAGGAGTGGAGCTGAGATTCTGCATCTCTACCAGGTTCCCAGGCGATGATGGGACTGTTACCCAATGAAGGTTCGTGAGCCTGCAGTGAGGCCAGATAACTAAATGTCATATTTTGGAGCAGAGAAAGGTTTATTGCAGGGCCAAGCCAAGAGAATGGGTGGCTTGTTCTCAAAACCCCTGACCTCTCAGGTTATTTGGCAGGAGAAGTTTTTATAGGCAAAATATCGGATGAGAAATGCAGGGTGTGTGACTTTGTTCTGATTGACTGGTGGTGAGGTAGCAGGGTTTGTTCCAGGAATCTTGTGCTGAGCCTGAAGTTACCATCTTACACCTGGGTGGGATGCTGTAGTTTCTGTGGAAGAACTCAAACATGCATCAGTTCAGTTCGACTGCTCAGTCATGTCCGACTCATTGCTACCCCGTGGACTGCAGCATGCCAGTCCTCCCTGTCAATCACCAACTCCCAGAGTCTACTCAAACTCATGTCATTGAGTTGGTGATGCCATCCAACCATTTCATCCTCTGTCATCCCCTTCTCCTCCCACCTTCAATCTTTCCCAGCATCAGGGTCTTTTCAAATGAGTCAGTTCTTCACAGCAGGTGCCCAAAGTATTGGAGTTTCAGCTTCAACATCAGTCCTTCCAATGAATATTCAGGACTGATTTCCTTTAGGATGGACTGGTTGGATCTCCTTGCAGTCCAAGGGACTCTCAAGAGTCTTCTCCAACACCACAGTTCAAAAGCATCAATTGTTCAGCTCTCAGCTTTCTTTATAGTCCAACTCTTACATCTATACATGACTACTGGAAAAACCATAGCCTTGACTAGATGGACCTTTGTTGGCAAAGCAATGTCTCTCCTTTTTAATACGCTGTCTATGTTGGTCATAACTTTTCTTCCAAGGAGCAAGAGTCTTAATTTCATGGTGCAAGCACCATCTGCAGTCATTTTGGAGCCCCCAAAAATAAAGTCTACCACTGTTTCCACATCTATTTGCCATGAAGTGATGGGACCGGATGTTATGATCTTAGTGTTTTTAATGTTGAGCTTTAAGCCAACTTTGTCACTCTTCTCTTTCACTTTGACCAAGAGGCTCTTTAGGTCTTCTTTGCTTTCTGCCAGAAAGGTGGTGTCACCTGCATACCTGAGGTTATTGATGTTTCTCCTGGCAATCTTGATTTCAGCTTGTGTTTCATCCAGCCCAGCGTTTCTCATGATATACTCTGCATTTAAGTTAAATAAGCATGGTAACAATATATAGCCTTGACGTACTCCTTTCCCTATTTGGAACCAGTCTGTTCCATGTCCAGTTCTAACTGTTGCTTCCTAAACTGCAAACAGGTTTGTCAAGAGGCAGGTCAGGTGGTCTGGTATTCCCATCTCTTTAAGAATTTTCCACAGTTTGTGGTGATCCACACAGTCAAAGGCTTTGGCATAGTCAATAAAGCAGAAATAGATGTTTTTCTGGACCTCTCTTGCTTTTTCAATGATCCAGAAGATGTTGGCAGTTTCATCTCTGACTCCTCTGCTTTTTCTAAAAACCAGCTTGAACATCTGGAAGTTCACGGTTCACATACTGTTGAAGCCTAGCTTGGAGAATTTTGAGCATTACTTTATTAGCATGTGAGATGAGTGTAATTGTGTGGTAGTTTGAGCATTCTTTGGCATTGCCTTTCTTTGGGATTGGAATGAAAACTGACCTTTTGCAGCCACTGTTGAGTTTTCCAAATTTGCTGGCATATAGAGTGCAACACTTTCACAGCATCATCTTTCAGGATTTGAGATAGCTCATCAAGTGTGCATAATTATGTATATTCCTTGAGGAGGATCCAGGACACTGCCCTAAGGCTGCACTGTTGTTTCTTGACTGCTCCTCTTTGTTTCTACATCCCCTCTCTGTCCTGATTAGAAAGTGTTTGCTCTTTGAAACTCAGGGAAAGTCTAGAAGGCAGAATGAACCCTGTTTCCTACAAACAGAACGTGGGGGACACAGCAAGGATTTATACCAGGGAGGATCCCATGGGGTCCTGCTGGTTTTTGAACCACACTCTGAGGAGCTGGGATCTAAAATGTTTCATTCTACCTACCACAGAAGATAATCATACTCCTTTTGGAACAATGTAACTTCCCTCACCAGACCAGGAGCTCTGTTCACCATGTCTTGAAGTAGAGCACACACCAGTAATAATTGTTCAATAGTAGTAGGGTAATCCGTTTTTACCCATTTCAGTGATTTGTATGGTTCAGTGATTTGACAGCCTCTCAGATGGCATCAGTAATTTGAATTATTTATAGATAGAGGATTTTCTTTTTAACTGAGAGATTGAAGCAAATAATCTTCATATAAGTTAAAAAATACATTTGCTATGTGACCCATGATAACATGTGTATACCCAAATCCTTCTATTAGAATTTTCAGTGTAGTGATTCTGAAAACGGAAGTCTCTATGCACTGGTGTCAAATTGAATCTGAGAGACAGAGTTTTGGGTGAAGTTAAAAGGAAGAGCTTAATTACTTTGCCAGGCAAAGGGGAACACAGCAGTCTTGTGCTCTGAAAAACTGTGTATCCTCTCCTGGAAGGGTTTGGTGAAGAATTTTATAACAGTGGTCCAAGGGTATGGTTGCTGATAAGGATCTAGGTGTGTGCAGGTCCTTCTCTCCTTTAATCTGGCCTCAGGGTCTCCTTTGTATCTGCATCCTCTTCCTTCCCTGATTAGCTACTGTTTGAATCTGCTCTTTAAAACTCTGGGAAGGCCAGGGAGGCTGGAGGGTGTTCCCTACAAACAAGGAAAGGGCTGGGGGCACAGAAAGGCCTCTGTGCCCAGGAGCCCACAGGGTCCTGCTTGGTTTCAGTAGCTGTATTTATATAATAGTAACTAAGTGTCTATTAACTGGTGAATTGATAAACTGTGATTTTAGTACAGACATAAAATGGAATACTACTTAGCGGTCATCTAATTTAAAAAGTATACAACCTAAAAGTTTAAAATTATGTTTTATTTGGTTGCCTTTCTGAAGCCTGTAACTGGAGAGACAGCCTCTCAGATAGCTCTGAGGAACTGTTCCAAAGAGGTTAGGGAGGGGCTAGGATAGAGAGGAGTTTTTGCTAAATTAAAGGGCTTCCCTGGTGGCTCAGATGGTAAAGAATCTGTCTGCCATGCAGGAGATCCAGGTTTGATCCCTGGGTCAGGAAGATCCCTGACCTTACCTGGAGAATTCCGTAGACAGAGGAGCCCTGTGGGCTATGGGGTCACAAAGAGTCAGACATGACTGAGCAACTAATGCTTGCTTTGCTAAACAAACAAACAAACAAACATAGTTGAACATCAGAAAATTACTGCTAATCACAAAAGAGACATCTTAAGTTAATGATTTTGGGGCTTTTCTGTGTGTGGGAAGATGCAAAGTCTGGGCTCATTTAAACTACTCCTTTGATAGACATCTTAACTGTCGAGGACCCATATCCTGTTTTTCTCCCTCTCAGGGTGTGCTGTCAGAGGTTTGGGGGTGATGGAGGGAGTGGGGTGGCTGCAGTGGCTGATGGTTTGATAGTGGGCAACCGTGCTGTTCATTGGAATGGCAAGCAACATTTTCTCCCTCTCAATAAGAAAAAGGGAGGAATTCCTGGTAGAAATAATGACATGGATAGTTTTTTTCAAAAGCATTATGCTAATATACATAAGCCAGAAATAAGATATGTACTGTATGATTCCATTTGTATGGCCTTTTAGAGAAAGTGAAACTACAATGGTAAACAGATCAGGGGCCAGAAACTGGGGGAAGAGAGTTGCCTGCAAAGAGGGACACAAGAACTTTCAGACCTGATGGAAACGTTTAGTATGATTTTGGTGATTGTTACATGACCTTACAGGTTTGTCAAAGCTCATGAAATTGTGCACTTAAAAGTGGTGGATTTTATTATAATTTTTTCCCTCTACACAGTTAATCTTAAAAATTGGCCACATCATTAACCTGTTAACAGTACCTCTTACTCATAGAGTCTACCTAGTCAGTGGGGCATTAATATAAGAAGTAGAGAAAATTTCCACTCTGGGAGAAGAAATGGGTCTCTGGGAGAAAATATGAATGAACAGTAGGAACATAAGAAGTTCCCTTAAAAACTTCTTTGTTTATTTTCAATGAAGCTCAGTCTCAAAGGAGAAATCTTGAAAACAGGAGCTTCAGTTCATTTATTTTTAACATCTAGTATAGTATACTATTAGCTGAATGATTTGGGTTTGTCCTGTTATGCTATTAAAAACACCAAAATTCTGCTGATAAGTTGTTTCTTTTTATGTTCTTTGCAGAGAGCATACTCAGTTTAGGGGGCAGGATTTGGTCATTTGCTTTGGCACTGAGAACTTAGCTTTTATTGGGTACAAAGATATGTCTATACATCCTAAGGATGAAATCTGGGAAAAGCATTGGCTTTTTTGAAAGATTGAAAGAGGAGATATGTGCACGCATATAGGAAATAGCTGTATAGCATTGTATAGCAGAAGAACCAAGGGGAAGAAGAGAAAGAAAATGATACATATTCTTCTTCTGCTATGCACAAAATACTGTTTAGAAATCAGCCAAATGTATACAGTTGGTCCAATTTGTTGAAACTATACAAATCTTTTGTAGGGGGAAGTGTGCATAAATTATAATTTTCTATTTATTTACTCCATAATATCAGATTTTCCCCCCTTAATTTGTTTTAAATAACAGTAGCTCAGAACTTCAGATTTCAGTTTAGCTTTTTAAGGTGGTATAATATTACTTATTACTTAATTTTATATGTATTATTCTTTATTTTAAAATTATGGCCTATTGAAAATTTTCAGATCCTTCTAGTAGAAATCTGATCAACCAGATTTACTAATTAAAGAGATTTATCTCTTTAATTGTGAATTGAACAGTTTTTCATATTATATTATTTCTAAGTAAGTATTTTAATAGATGCATAATTTATCATCCCCTTGCTTAAAAAGTTAAGTGACTGTATTGAGTTCATGCGGTTATAGTTATAAAATACAGTAATTATTGTTTTTCAGAATGTACAATTTAGAATTTTCCCATAATGTATAGAAAGATCTCTTGAGTGGGAATGCTAACATCCCTGCTTTCATCATTGTGTGTGGAAAGAGCTTAGGGCAAGGCTGGCCATTTTGTAAGTACTTAATAAAAGTGAAAGTGTCAGTTGCATTGGACTCTTTGCAACCCCATGGACTTTAGGAATCCATCAGGCTCCTCTGTCCATGGGATTCTCTAGGCAAGAATACTGGAGTGAGTAGCCATTCCCTTCTCCAGGGGATCTTTCCGACCCAGGGATTGAACCCAGGTCTCCTGCATTGTAGGCAGATTCTTTACCATCTGAACCACCAGGGAAGTACTTAATGAAGTGTGCTGTTATTTATACTATCATCAGCACCAAAGGGTGGAGCTTCTTGGTGTATAAATGAGGGGACACATTTGGATTGTGCCATTCATAATAAGGACCATTACTTGAAAGAGGGGCAGTAAATGAGTTAAAGAGAACTGAGGCCTTTCCACCCATCACTACAGAGTGCTGTGTGTCTCCTTAAAGGCTTGGACTCTGTGGAGATGGCTGGATCTAGGAGGCTTCGGGGGCCCATGGGGCTGGAGTCGGAGACCTGGACATCAGAGGCACATGCTCACAGGGACATGTAACTGCAGAGGAATCACAGGCTGAGCAGGCAGTAAGCACAAAGAGGAAGGAAGGCAGGATGTAAGGTCTGTTGCCAAGCTGAGACGGTCTTGGGTGCGTATCATCGTGAGCTGTGGTCTGGTGGAGCCCTGAGTGAAGAAGGACCTCTCCCAGGGTTGAACGGACCCAGTGCCACTTGGTAAGATTGTCGAAGTGAGCCTTGAACAGGGGCAGGCGGCTGAGAGGAAACTTGTGGTTGAAATTCTGTCCGCAGAGGGTTCTGTGGAGCCGGAAGGGATGTCCTTTTCTAACTTGCACAAAGATGCAAGTTATTGAGTGTTTTTGTTGAGCACTAGTGTGCCGGGTGAGAGCGGAGGCAGAGCAGCAGACATTGGTCGCTGGCGAAACAGAGGGTATCAGGGGACAAGAGTGGATGAAGACACGGTTTAGGATGCTAGTTACTTAAAGTTGGAAGTTTGGTTGCCGGGCTCCTGGGTTAGTTGTGAGAGAAAGAAGAATGCAGACCCTGGAAAACTAAGATGTAATTCAGGGACCTGGCAGTAGGAACTCAGGCCTGGTGAATGACATGTTCAAGGTCAGCGTGGGATTAGTAAGAACCTGACCAAACTGCTGAGCTGCTGCTAAAGGCTTCTCAAGTTTCCTGTCCTTTGAGCCAGAATCAGTCTCAGAGGTTGGGGTGGGGCTGAGCCTACAGATGGGCTCAGGGATGTGTCTGCAGCTGGGCCTGGAGGGCACCGGGTGTAGAGAGGCCAGACAGGCTGGGTGCATCCATGTGGGGAAGCGTGTTTCTTTCCTGAAGTCGTATAATATTGATTGCGATACCCACAGGGTTTTTGTACTTAGGGAATAGAATGATGTGTCCAGAATGTGCTTTTTTCTAACTGGTGGTTAGAATAAATAAAGCCCCTTTATATTCGAAAAAATATTAGGAGAGTCTTAAAAAAGAAGAATCTGACATTTTCAAGTGTCATTCCATAGGGTTTTTGTGTAGTTTTTATAAGTAACGCTGTTATGGTTCTCTGGGGCTCAAGGAGGTGCCTTAAATAAGAACCCTCCAGTTTGAGTCTTAAGCATACTGAAGTTTGAGAATCACTGCTCCAGGACACTTGGAGGAAAAAGCAACAGGTTTACTGAAATCCAGAAGAATAGGGTAGGGAAGATCAAGGTTGTGAGTAGTAGAGTTTTATTTCAGCACAGCTTTTGACTCTGAACTTGATCTCCATTTCACCAGTTCCTAGGACTGTCACGGCTTAGGGGGCTGGCAGGATGGACAGATTAGCCCTTGTGTAGTGCTTAGTCTGGTATCAGAAGAATAAACCTGCACCCATCCGTAAAAGCTCACATCTGGAGAGCAACAGTACCGTGTGTGGACTCTGGTCTGATAGATACGGGTTTGAGACCTGTTCTGCAGTCTATCAGCTCAGGAAAGTTACTGTTTCTCTGAGCTTCAGTATGCTTATCTGTGAAATGGGAATTATGAGCTTACTATAGCCCTCACAAGGTGGTTGTGAAGATTACATTAGATAATATACCAAAAGCATTTTATCAGGGGCCTTGACACATATATGATACACATACATCATAATGATTCTAATCAGCCATTATTCACTGGGCATTGGCCATGTGCTGGGCATTTTGGGTAAAAAATTAATGCAGAACATCTAGTTATGAGATCTGGAACTCCATTCAATGACTGTCTACTGAGCGTCTTCTGTGTAACGTGTTTTGTTACATGCAGATACACACAGGGAAATAAAATGATGGACAAGTCCTGCTCTCACGGGTCTTGCCATCTAATGGGGTCGTCACTGTAACGTCTGTTATGGTCTCTGTATTTCAGTACATTTGTTATTTGTTTCCTCCATGGTTCCCTTGAGAATCCTAGAGCAGTGATTCTCAAATTTTAATTTGGGTCAGCATAAGAATCAGACTGGAGGGCGCTTGTTTCAATACATGTCCCCAAGCCCCAGAAACTGAGGTGTAGTAGGGGCTGAGGAATGTGCATGTTAACAAATCCGGCTAGTGCAGACCCTGGCCATATCACTTTGGGGAGCCTGCCCTGCAGCTCTCTCCTGTCCACTATGTCTGAATCTGCACTTTTGGAACTCTGCCCACCAACGGCGCACTCTCAGGAAGTTGTCTGTTCGAATTTTCTCGTTTGGGTTCCCCTCATGCATTTTTGTCTCGATGGATAGGCATAGAACTGTGAGAAGCAATGGCCACGCTTAGTCTGCTTCTGTTTCTCACACTGTGTGAGCTGGGACAACTCACCCCGAGAAACTTTCAGTTCCTTCATTCATCAAGGAAATGATACCCGCACATCCATTTATCAACCTTGTTTTGAGCCTTAAGTGAAGTGATGGACATACGAGCTTGTTATGAACTTAAAAAATATACTTTAATTATTAAAGAGAAGGAAAACCTGTTGCCAAGATTGAGCCCACTTTGGTATATGTAGTGCGTCCTCAGTCACTCAGTCCTGTCTGACTCTTTGTGACCCCATGGACTCTAGCCCACCAGGCTCCTCTGTCTATGGGATTTCCCAGGCAAGAATACTGCAGTGGGTTGCTGTTTCCTACTGCAAGGGATCTTCCCAACCCAGGGATCAAAACCCAGTCTCCTGTATTGGCAGGTGGATACTTTACCATTGAGCCACCAGGGAAGCCTCTGGCATATGTAGATTACTCATCTATTCAGTTATGTATCATAATTTGAGAAGAAATAAGCATTTGATCTCTGCCAGCGATTCCTGCTCTCCCTTGAAACTCTACTCACACTCTAGGTGAATAATTGATTTCTGGTTTAAACTTTGTAAGGGTGTTTTAGGGACCCTGATCTTATTAATAGTGGCCTCTGCAGCCAAGAAGCTGCTATGTATTGTTTAATGTCAGGATTTTGAAACTTGTTTTGGTTATTGGAGCTATGTTGAAGGGCTTTATTCCCCTGTAAACCAGGCACTCTGTGTTAAATCCTAATTGGTGTTGCTTTGAATCTTTGGCTTAAAGCAAAATGGTTGTTTCATTTATAGACTTACAATTAGAGACTTCATTTATTTCTGCAAGTTTTTTCCTGTGAGCAAGCAGAAGAACTCGACATGCTTATCACACGGATATCCTGGCTGTCCCCAGTTTGCTTCATAGCTTGTGTATGGATGCTGTGAGTTGCCCATGACACATGAGAGTGAAAAAGCTTCCAAAATTTTTCTCAGGTGGTGTACACAATGACCTTCATGAGTAGATTCATTTTACATTTTGAAGGGAAAAAAATGTTTCTCACCTTTCTTTGGTTTCAACTAAACCACAAACTGGTAAGGCAAAAACAACAATCTCACTTACTCATACTTCCTTGTTCTGTAAAGTAATAGGTAAATTTTCCAAGGAATGTATTTTGAGGGACAGGTAAGCAAACTGAATTGAAAATACTGAGTTCTTCCTTTAGACTTTAATGTGCTGCTTTACCTTAGATGCATATTTTTTTTGATTAATTTTAATTGTATTCGACTGTGCTGGGTCTTCACTGCCATGCAGGCTTCTCTCTAGTTGCAGCGTCCAGCTTTCTGATCGCAGCAGCTTCTTTTGCTGTGGAGGATGGGCCGGCTTGGACTTCAGTAGTTGCGGCTCCTGGGTGCCAGAACGCAGGCTCAGTAGTTGTGGCGCGTGGGCTCAGTTACTCTGCAGCATATGGGATCTTCCCAGATCAGGGATCGAACCTCGTGTCTCCTGTGTTGGCAGGCGGATTCTTTACCACTGAGCCACCAGGGAAGCCCTCAATATGTTTTTTAAAAAACTGCTGTTACTGGTAAGTGGCATCTTTGTTGCATGTTTGCATAACTGATGTTACTTTGTATGGAGTCTTAAATATCTGAGTATTTAAATATTTGAGTCTTAAATATTTGATTGGCCCATGGTAAAATGCCTTCCAGGACAGTCTTAAGACTGGTATCAGTAATTTCTAAAACTTTCTTGGTCCAAGTCTAATTTGTGCATTTTAGAACTTAGTTGCTAAACATCCCTGATAACTGAAACCATCAGTTATACAACAAAAAAGGCTTAGTTGCCATGTATTTTTAGATGAGTCACAGGGTATGTAAAGAATTCCTCAGTGTTCTTTGGAGTTTTTTGTATTTATCCTACATTCATGTTTGTGTGACGCATGAAAAAAGAAACATTTGCCAGGGCCAGTTCAGTCCAAGGCATGAGCCAAGACCAGTCCACGCCAGCTCCCTGTATCGTCAGCACGAAGCATGGCTCATGGCCTCTGGCTAAGTGTTTAATATTATCACTTCTCTCACACGGGCTTCCCAGGTAGTACTAGTTGTTAAGAATCTGCCTGCCAATGCAGGAGACACAAAAGACACGGGTTTGATCCCAGGGTCTGGAAGACCCCCTGGAGAAGGAAATGGCAACCCACTCCAGTATTCTTGCCTGGAAAATTCCATGGGCAGAGGAGCCTGGCAGGCTACAGTCCATGGGGCTGCAAAGAGCTGGACACTACTGAGCACACATTATTCTCTCGCACAGGAAGGGGACGAAGTGGAGCCAGCGTTTGCTGCACATGTCTTAAAGGTCAGGCTCGCTGTCTCGCTGCCCTTGTTTCCTCAATAAACTAGGTAAGTGATGCATCCACCATCTTCACTGCCTCATTTTCGTGGACTTTCACTCAGATCATCCCAAACCTGAGTTCTCTCTATTCCTTGGATTTTCTTTTTTTTTTTTTGGCCAATTATTTCTCAAGAAACCCAGAGCCATACTTTTTTTTTTTTTTTTTTTTTACCCACTGGATGATCATGTAATTTATTTCTTGCTTTTAACCAAAAACTTAAGATGGTTTCTAAAATAATGCATAACATGTCAAGACATATATTACAGAGGGGTGAGGAAGACGGAATAAAGTGGACAGGGAGGCCTGGGCCCGAGAAGATCTGTGCCCTTCCTTGCTTTACTCTCTCTGCCAGCAGAGGGTGTGGCCTTTGTGCCGTGGCTGTGCCCAGTTGACTCTTCCCTTCAGTCCAACGGGAGTACTGCTCAGGCTGCACAATGGGTGGGCCAAGTCTCCCTTTGGTTTTCTCAAACCCATGCACTTTACTGTGAGGAAACAAAACTCACAGCTGGCTTTAGTTTCAGAAAACAAACAATCATAAGATATACACACTTATTTGCACTTACTTTTCTGTCCTAGTTATGCCCGATGCCCATCCTTTTGGCTAATCTATCTAATAGCCCAAAGAGGTTGGTTGTGTGCTATCACTCCTCAACATGTGAGAACAGTCAGGCTGGAAAAGGAAGACTAATTTACCTAAGCCCCTCCCACCTCCAGGCCAGGAATTACATGGAGTTGGGCCATGATTTCTGTCTTCTGATTTCCAATCAGGGTTGATTGGGGGTTTTGTGGCTAAACTGGAAGTATGTGTAAACTAAAGTTTGCTCATTTGAGGTGTTCATTTGCTTCCTCCTGACACAGCCTTCACTTCTAATTAGTTTATATAGTGGCATGTGGGGGTGGTGGCTGCATTCACTGCAGTGAGAAGCAACAGCTGATGGTGAGGGTGGCGCACCTAGCAATTTCCATGGGATCATCACTACAGTTGATGATCACTTCCAAATAGCCCCGTACCCTCAATAGCTCCTGAGAGTCTTAACTCTAATTGTGCCCAGAACAATTAAAGACATTTATTATGATGACCTCACATTATCAAGAACAGTTTCTTTTATGTGTAGTCGATTATATCTATAAAGGCAATGGAACTCTTTAAGAATCTAACCAATCACATACATTTCAATAAAATTACAAAAAGAAAAAAGAATCTAACTAGACTCACATGTTCTACATTGCATCGCCCTAATTGAGGTTAGCTTTCTTGGTGGCTCAGATGGTAAAGAATCCGCCTGCCAAAGCAGGAGACCTGGGTTTGGTCCCTGGGCCGGGCAGATCCTCTTTAGAAGGAAATGGCTACCCACTCCAATATTCTTGCCTGGAGAATCCCATGAACAGAGGAGCCTGGCAGGCTACAGTCCATGGGATCGGACATGACTGAGTGACTAAACACTTTCACACTTTGGACAAGAGTGAGTGGGGTGGTACATTCAAGTCTGGATGGACCAGAAACCTGGGAAGAGATATAAAGATGCACTGAAATGAAAACATCTTGAAATTTGTCTTTCTCATTTACTTACATGTAGAAGTGAGAACATATTCATATCTGCCTATGATGCAGAAGTGGAAACTAAAGAAAATGTTTTAGGCTTAAAAAAAAATCTATTTTGTAAAGGTGCTAAATTTACCTATGCTGTGACATGGTGCATATAAAAGTGTGTAAAAATTGAGGCTATGGTAAATATTTTTTAGTGGTTTTTTTCCCCAGTCTTTTAAAGTGAGGAAATGACTTTTAGCTTATATAGCATTTAAAAGTCATTTTGAGCACTGATGAAACAAAATGTTTTTTTCACATCTTAAGGTATATATTCACTTTCTCTTGAGAGAGAGAAAATAGATATTTTTTTAAAAAAAATGGGTATTAAATAGATGTGTAAAATTTTGTTCTGAATGAATTTTTTACTTCTTTAATACAGGAAAGTATTGCTCTGAACATGAATCGTGTTGTGTTGATTAAAGAAGATGAGAGACAGAAAAAAATATTCTCTTTCTGCAGATTTAGTGGGTGTTTCCAAAATAACAGGCTGACATCAGCTTCTTCTGTTCTTCCTCTGTCTGTTTCTCTGTTCACTAATGCCTGTAGGTAGGTCATTGTGTGAATCATCTGTGTAATGGTCTTGCCTTTCCCTTGGCCTCATTCCCTGTGTTCCAGGTGGGCCAGCCATGAGAGGGTACCTCCTGGCCATCTTCCTGAGTGCTGTCCTCCTCTATTATGTGCTGCATTGTATATTGTGGCGAACAAATGACTATGGGTAAGTCTTATTTTTGCTGCTTAAAAATGACCCCCCAACTGGTCTTTCACATGAACACACAAATGATATTAAAAGGACCTATTACAAAACAAACAAACCCTGTAACATTTTGAGCCTTTTCTAGCTTTTCCATTATAAGTTAGAGTTTTACCATTCTAGTATCTTATATATTACACATAACCGTTTAAATATTGGTAAGCAACATTGGGTTTTGGTGGGTTTTTTTTTTTTGGACTTTTCAGTGAAGCAGTGCTCTTGACCATCTTTGGGATTCTGATTTATATAATTCATCTTTTTTAATTGATGGAGTAATTCTTAGACTCAGTGGCATTTGAGTCTTAAGAGTCTAAAATATTGGGGTAAAGATTGTTGATAAATGTGGACACTTACATATGGTTTCCTTTGTTTAAAAATATTTGCTGAGTAGTGATATAGGCTGAATTTGAAATGACTTTAACTTGAAATATCACATACAAAATTTGGAGGGGCACAGGTAGCTTTATTACAGAGAAAACTCCTATGTTAAGCTTTTTATCCTTTTCCTTTTTCTCTTTTGAAAAATATTTACTTAGTTTGAATAAACAAATTGCAAATAAAAATTAGCTACAATGTGTGACCTGAATAGAAATGACTGGAACAAATACAACACAGAACTTGATTTCCTTGCACTAGTCACAGAGCATGTGACAATTGAAAAAGCTTCAAAATCAATTAAATTTCTTTGAAAAAGGAGTCACAGCAGTTCCTGATCTATCACAACTAGTCAACTTAAATACAGACTTCTGGACATGAATCTCATGAGTGAACCCACATGATCATTTTTTAAAACAAGAAATTTTGACAAGTTGAAGTAAAGTAAAATGGTTCATGGCTTCTAAGCAACAGGTTTTGTTTTTTTTAAAAAAGAAGAAAATTCAGAGCAGCATTGTCACAGGATAATTTAACACTATACTACCATATACAAAATTTTGCTAGAGTTGATTAATTACAGTGCAACTTTTCAAATTAAAGCAAAACAAATCCAAAGATTACAAAAATGATTCTGTCTAATCTGAAAATGTGCTGATTTCTATAAGTCACAGAGCATGTGATGTAGGGCAACTGTCTATACTCTCCTTGTGGTGTGTTTTAAAAAAAAGGGAGGTGCTTCTAAAAGCAAAGAACTTACTGGAATTAGAGACTAAATTGACCAAGCAAGTATGTCTCTCCATTTGACTGTTGCTTATCAATGCCAAGCAGACATTTCCTTGAGTCGCTCTATGACAACTGTCCTTTTTGGGTTCAAGTTCACAGTTAAGGCTGGGCTGTTAGGTTAAAAAAAGAGCACTGTTGTCATTGAACCTTTTATACCTCCCTCAATTTCTTAACACCTGAATAAGTCCAAATACAGGATAGTTAATTAAGCATTTCTTTTTCTAGAAACAAATGAAGTCACTTGTCTTTCTTGTTAATTGATGCTTTTTCTGCTTTTTCTCCTGGGAATGATTTTTTTTTACTTAAAGCAGTGAACAGATGAACCACAGTTTATATCTAAGAAATAAACTTGCCAAATGTTGCTGATACTAAAAACAGATTAGTTATTGTGGGAGAAGAAACAGATAATCTAGTTTAAAGTGTGTATTAAACATTTTATAGCATATAAAATGTTTCTTAGCATTAAGTTTTTGTTATGATGCTACCCTAGGGAGAAATGTTAAGGAAAAAAAACTTTCCTGATTATCTTCAATGTAGTTGAAAACAAATACCTCTTATAATGGTAATTAATATGAATTTGTTTTTTATAAAGTATTCTAATTTACCAAATTTCACATTTAGGTGGGGTGGGGAGAGAGGTACTCTCTTCCTAATTTTCCAAATTCTTGAGCTATACTTTGCTTAACTACCATTCCCACCAAGAGTTTGAGACCATTGATAATCATGCTAGTCTATCAAGAACATTCTAAAATATTTTCTATAGTAAAGATAAATAGAAAAGTTACTATACATATTGCTTTATTTGCAACAAATCATGTAAAATTACATGGTTTGAACCAAAAGTATCCTCAGTTACACGAAACAGTTTTTTTAACACTGAGGATGGGTTATTCAAAACTGCTAAAATGAAAGCATCAAAATAGATTATGTCTTTTTCTCCTCAAAATATATCTTTAAAACTCAGAATTCAGAAATTACTTTGCTTGAGTTTCCCAGAGATCTGCTCAGAAATTGCCTACTGTTTAGTATAAATGTTTTTTAAAAAGAAACTCTTCTGCAAATGACTAGAGCAGAAAAATTGTGATGTGGACAGCAGGTTGGAAAACCCAATTACTTAGCTTGTAAATGTATAATGTAGTCCTGGAGGACAGCTGTCTGTTAGTCTCAAGGTATCCTTTCTTCCTATTGCCAGTCCTTTGGCAAGGAATCAAGTTTTAATGACCTTTAAATTCTGAATGGGTGGTATTATATGACGTCAAATAAACCACAAAAAACTTCTTCACTTAGACAAAAGTTCAGTATTTTTTGCCAGTGTTTGAACAGTAGATGCTAGATCATGTTTCTAGGTTTTGTTTTACTAAATTAAAAAAAAAAATGGTGCTTCTGCATTTGATTTCATTACTGGTTGGTTGAAAAATCATTGTAGTGCTCTTTATGGAAGGAAGTTAGGCAAATCATTGTCATGCTCTTTATGGTCACTGGAAAAACCCAGTGCCAGGTGTGTGGGTTTGGCTGTAAGTTTTGAGGTTTTTGGACAACCCGGCTTCGATCCCTGGGTGGGGAAGATCCCCTGGAGAAGGAAATGGCAACCCACTTCAGTATTCTTGCCCAGAGAATCCCCATGGACAGAGGAGTCTGGCAGGCTACAGTCCATGGGGTTGCAAGAGTTGGACTTGGCTACTAAACCACCACCACCAGTGAGTCAGAGGTCTTAGAAGTCTGTCCGTACACCACGTGAGGCTCCTACAGGCATCTCTCCCTGTATCTCTGCCCCTTCCTGTCTCTGTTCCACACTTAGTAATGGGAGATAAGAACAGAAGAGAAAGCACGAAGTTGGCTAGATTGCTAATTCCCAACAAATCATATTCTGGCTCACAGGGGAAATGATAAAGAAGACAATGAAAAGGGTCCAAATTCAGCACATTTTTTTGTCATTAGAATTCGAGGCGTGTTCATGTGACTCCTAAACTAACACATTACTCCACAGAAAATATCATGAAATTACCTCAGATGCTGTGAACGTGCTTCCTGAACTATTTAAGAAGAATAATTATTGTCTTTTTAAAAAAAAAAAAAAACACTCAAAGTTTGGCTTCACAATGTCCTCAAATAGTTTGTTTTCTATTTTAATAGACTTGGAACCCAAGTAATATTTTATACTTTATTTTGTCCTCAGATTATAATTTGATTTTCATGGCTTGGTGTTATATCCCACCATATTTATTTATCTTCTTTACAAGTAAATCAAGAGGTTTTTGCCATTCAGGGTATTTACCAAAGATGAGTCTTTTCTACTAGCCTCATACTACAGAAACCTAGAGTTTTAACTGGGAATTTTGTACTAAAAAAGTGTAAAATTGAGTCAGTCCCTGAAGGGGTTAGGCTATTTCTGTTTAAATCTGGTGATTATAGAAGAAAACTGATTGGTTTTCTGTTTTAGGTTAATTCTCCATACAACTGATGATCATTCCTAGTTTCTCACATGAAGCTGTTTTCCTCTTTCCTGGCTGAGTCTGGATCCTGCTGCCCCGGCCCTTTCATCTGTCTTCACTGTCATGCTCTGTCTTGTTTCACAATACCCTTTCAAATGGTGGAGAGTTCGCTATGACGCCAAATAGTGGGACGGTGGAGTCCTCCGGTCACAAGCAGGGGCTATGGAACCTGCTCAGGGCAGCGTCTCTCTGGCATTCGGTGCCCATAGGTATCCATGCAGGTGGCATGGAGGACCTTGACAGCCGTGTGCATTTCTCAGGTGTCCAAGAACTTCTGAAATATGAGCCAGGCCATGACTTCCATAGTGTGGGAGTCCTGGTTCTTTTTTCTTTATTTTTTTCCTAGTTCTTCTCGAAGGGTCCTTTGAGTCTCTGCTCTCTGATCCTTTTGGGTCATTTGTCACCTCAGCCTTTTTTCCACTCTCTCTTGCTTTATATCCATGAATCCTCAGACATGTCCAGGACTAGGAGAAGTTTCTGTCCTACCTCAGGGGCTGCAGTGAGGATTCCTATCCCCTGTCTGAGAAGCGTCTCCCTTTTGGTACCGCTTGGCTTCCCAGGGTGTTTGCTTCCCTTTGGGCTGGCTGCCCAGTTCTGCCTTCTGACTGACACTTTTTTTTTTGTCTCCTAGGGTGACACCTATGGAAATGAAGCCGAGAAATAAGATCCAGCCTTGTTTATCAAAGCCAGCTTTTGCCTCTCTCCTGAGGTAAAAATACAAAAGAAACCGTGACACACAAAATGTTCAAAAATGTGTTTGTAATTGTTCTCCACACTTGTTTGCTTTTTTTTCTGTGCAAATCTGAGCAATGTAAAATGGATACCCTACATTTAAGGAAGAGCTTGACTGTCCTATGTCTTTTTGTGCTTTTAGTCAGAACTCTGCATATATTTTAAGAAAAGGCATTGAAGAACTCAGTCAGACCAGTTTTCTTTTCATACAGGTGAGATTAGAGAGGTCTGGTTGTGTTTGATCATAAGAGTGCGCTGTCCTTTTTTCTCACCCTCGTTCCCATGTTATTTTCCACCCTTTTTATTTTGTGGTTTCTTCTGCCTTATCTCTGGGTTAAAGTTTACAGCAGAAATTTTCCTTTCACAAACTTTTAATGAACTTCATAGAATATAAATAATGATTGTTGATTACGGTTGTCAGGACTTGAAAAGAATTTACTCTTCCATCCACAAATATTCTTTTTTCACCACAGCTTTGATAGAGTGCTGGTCAGAATGCTTCCAGAAATAAATGACAGTCAGGTCTGGGCATGTTGAACTGTGTAAACACATACAAGCTTTTCAGCATTTTTGTCTATTAAGGATCTAAAATTCACATTTTCTTTTTTTCCTTATTTCCTTATATTATTGTACTGTCCTGTCAACTTAAAAAACATTCACAGCCTAAAAGTTGAGAGTTATGATTTATGTGGTGGGCATTTTTAGGACTTTAAGTCCAGGAGGCAGCATCTCAAGTAACCCTGAGAGAACTGCTTCAAGGAGGGAAAGCTAGGTTATATAGAAGTTTGGCAACAAAGGGCAGGTAGTCTGAATGTTAAAATATTATTGTTAATTAAAGGAAAACCAGATATCTCAAGGAACTTAGTGCTTTTCTATGTATGTGAAGATGCAAGAGTCTGGGCCCACTGAAATCATTCCTTTAACATGCACCTTAGCTCTCTGGAGCTAATGTCCTGTGTTTTCACATCCTGAGTTCCCTCAGGGCTCACCAGTTCACCATCAGTGGTGGCTACAATCACTGGCGACTAAGAGATTATTTACTGGTATGGCAAGAAATGGTCCATTTCTCAGTACCTTTCCATGACTGGTTCTTAATCTTTAGAGGCCACCAGTCCCTTTAAAATCAGCCAACTCTGGAATGCTTTAGAAACAAAATGTTTTTATGTCTAACTATGGGTGTGCCGTGGCTACTTGTAGTCAAGCCATGGGTGTGTGTCCAGTTAGGACCATTGCAAAACTAGAAGAGTGATTAAAGAATTGTTTTGTTTACCGTGACCCATAGTAAGAAGTATATCTTGCCTTGGAACTTAGTGTTTGTACTAAGTTTATTTATAATAAAAAATAAACAATTTTTACCTTTCCTACTCCAGATAGCCTATAATCTGTTCTATTCACTTTTTAAAAATGAGCTGATCTTGACTTGCAAAATTGACTTCATGAGCCACGAACGGTTGCAGACCACAGGTTTGGAATGCTTCTCTAGATTCAAGGTACTCTTTTATCTTTAGCTTTAGAGAAGAAAGGTATTTCCTTTCTGAGAAAACCCAAAGGGGTTAAAATATTTATGAAAGACTGCTCAGCAGATGTGTAAGTCTGCACACCTGTCCTGTGAATGGTATTCCTTGGAGGCAGGGCTATCCTTTGCCAGTAGCCATTGGGAGAAGCTCTGCTGGGAAACCTGGCAGCGTTACCTGTGGTAAATGTGCTAGGCCTGGACCCCTTTGCTTAGTGTTGAGGTTAGGCGTGGTTTCAGCTTTGTTAACTGAAACAAATGGGTTAGTAACTCCAGATAATGGTTACTTCACTTTTTTATAGCTTCAGTTTCTTTATCTTGTCAACTGAATAAAATTTTAAAAAGCACAACCTAAAAGTTGAGAATGTTTTACTTGGGAACCTTGTTACCTTACTGTGGCTCAGCAGGTAAAGAATCCACCTGCAGTGCAGCAGACACAGGAGATGTGGGTTCGATCCTTGGGTCGGAAGGAGCCCCTGGAGGAGGAAATGGCAACCCACTCCCGTATTCTTGCTTAAAAAAAAATCCATGGACAGAGGAACCTGGTGGGCTACAGTCTGTGGGGTCACAAAGAGTTGGACATGACTCAGCGATAGAGCAGAGCACAAACACTCAGGACTGAAGCCTGAGATGGCAGCCTCTCAGATAGCTCTGAGGAATTCTTCCAAAGAGGTAAGGGAGGAGCCAGGATATAGAGTAGTTTTTACTGAAAAAGACAAACAGACATGTTGTCAAACGTTAAAAGATGACTGCTAATCACAAAAACAGACATCTCAAGTTATTGATTTTCATGCTTTTCCATAGATAGGAAGATGCAGGAGTCTGGGTTTATTGAATTATTCTTTTTGTTATGCACCATAACTGTCTAGGGCACTGTCTAAGACTAGTATTCTGTTTTTCTCCATTGTGAATTTCCCTCTGGGGCAGCTGTAGTGGCTGAAGGCTCGCTGGCTTCAGCTTCCTTTGTTTACTGAAATGGCAGGTCACCTTTTCTGTTGACAGTCTAAATTGACTAGTAGAATTTCCTTTTCTTTCTGGGCTTTTGTAGGAGTACCAAGAGCAGATATATAATATGATCATTATAATGTAATATAACCCACTGTAATATAATGTTTACACAATGTCATGTATCATTATTATAGATGAGGCTGATACTTATTGAGCCCCAACTATGTCTGAGACATGGTGCTATCAACTGGAAAAAAAAAAAAGAAAAAACACACAACCTAAAAGTTGAGCCTTATGTTTTATTGGGGGTGTTACTGAGGACTTAAGCTGGGGATACAGCCTCTCAGATAGCTCTGAGGGACTGTTCCAAAGAGGTATAGGAGAAGCCAGGATTTATAGGAGTTTTTGCAAAAACAACAAACCAACATGAGGGAGTCAAACATCAAAAGATTAGTGCTAATTAAACCAGACAGACATCTCAAGATAATGAATTCAGCCCTTTTCTATGTGTGGGAAGATGCAAGAGACTGGATTATTGAAGTTACTCCTTGGATATGCACCATAGCTATCAGGGGCCAGTATCCTGTTTTTGTTTTTCTTCCTGAATTCCCGACAGAGTGCAGTTGGGGTTCAGAGGGAGTAGCTGAAGGGTTAAAGGCTTCAACATCCTTTGTTTACTGAAATGGTAGGCCACATTCTTTGCTCACCGTGTTGAACAATTATTTCATTTAGAAATTTTAAGTCAGGAGACCTGACACTTGTCTTCCCAGAGCAGATCCCAAGCTTAGAGATCAAACCTGATACAGATAACGACCTTTTGAAATTGGCTGGGATCCCCCTCCCCAGGCTGCTAACGCTTGTCACAACTGAATCTGACATACACACTCTTCTCAAGTAGGAAGGGGTGGTCTCTCAACTCTTTGCTTAGTCTGAATATGGTGTCAGTTCTCAGTTCAGCTCTGGAGATCTTGAGCTCCTATGACTTGCCCAGGTTAGTAGTTCCTGAGTAGCAAAACCAGGATAAAGCTGAAGCTAATTCATCCTTACGCGTGCATGCTCACTTGCTTCAGTTGTGTCCGACTCTTGTGACCCCCGTGGACTGTAGCCCACCAGGCTCCTCTGTCCATGAGATTCTCCAGGCAAGAATACTGGAGTGGGTTGCCATGCCCTCCTCCGGAGGATCTTCCCAACCCAGGGACTGAACCCATGCCTCCTGCACGTGAAGGTGGACTCTTTACCACAGCCACTGGGGAAGCGGTCATTCCTGTTCTGGTGCTTCTTATTTCCATTTTGTCTTGTGGCCTCTGAAACCCCAGGGGCACTCTCATCTCCGCCTGCAGTTTATTTATTTAGGAGGAACAAAACTGGTAAAGGTGGAAAGAAGGGACCATTAAAAAACAGAGATGCCTCATGATACGTTCTTGACTGAGAGAGTACCCGAGTATAGCAGTGGGGCAGGGAAGCAATAAGAAGACACCCGTCATTCTTGAGTATATTTTTAATTTAATGACATCAGGAGAGAGTTCAGTTCTAGTTACCTCTAGCTTTTAGTGTATTTTAATTTTCACTGCTGACAACAGCTTTATATATGTGGTATCTTTTCTTTGGGGAGTGGATCAGCATTTATACTTTTATTTTCCCTCATTTGTTCTTTTGTTTCTTCCTGTAGATGGCTGTCATTGGGGTTCACTTGTATTTAAATTTTGCGTCCCCTCCCCCAAGCTGTTACATAATTTTGGTTTTACTACCTGGAAAGCATTTCCATTCTGGGTGTGCAGTTCCATTGCCTATCCTATTCTATGTAACATTTAAATAGTGTTTAAGATGATTTTGAAAGAATCTTAAAAATAATTATATGCTCATTTTATAGTCAATATAACGATAGGAATGACATACTACAGTTTTTTACAGTTGTGATTTTAAAAACCTGCAAATATTATACACATTCGGGAAAGTCATTCTTCATCCTTTTCTTCCAGGTATCATCAGTTTCACCCTTTTCTGTGTGCAGCGAATTTCAAAAATACTGCTTCCTTCTACGGTAGCGATAAGTTTGATTTGCCCTATGGGATAAGAGCATCAGGTCAGTAATATTATTCTTACCCTGCCCTAATACTATGACTGGTGTTTGATGTGAACCATATGTTTTTATATAATTTTAAGGTCTTTTAATCATTTTGTTTCATAGTGATTCCTAAGGATGTGATTTTTGAGATTGGGTGAAAGGAATTATATTTTAATATGTAAATCCCCGTTCCTTTTGAGTCAGTGTAGAATAAAAGAATGAAGAGAGGTAGGTTTTTGTTGTTGTTGTTGAGAAACTGTTTTTCCCGCTTTTGTTTTACCACCGTAATTCGTGAGTTCCATGCCTTACTTTATTCCAGCTGAGAATTAACAAGACAATTCTGTGGGTTGACTTCCTCCTATCTCCCACGTTGCCTCTCTACCTAGGAGTTTTGTGTCATCAGTAAGCTCTAGATCCTTGGGCAGTCTTTTAATTTAATCAGAGGATGTTTTGTTTTTGCTAAAGTTAGAGAGAATTGCTCCATCCTCTAATGAGGAAACAATTTCCCCTCTGCTTACTGACCACTGCTTTGCTTTACATTGTAGATTTTTGAGAAATCCTGAAAGCCTTTTAGGTGACTAGTCTGTCGTTTCCTGAGTTAGATTTTCCTTATTTAGCTGATCCTGTGTGTGTATTTAGAATACATTGTAGAGAGTTTGATAAGTTTAAACTTGCAGAATATTGAGTTCTATATCAGTATCATTTTCTGAATCATCTGATATGATAATTTTTGGTTATGATTATTTTCAGATTAAGCATATTATTTTTCTGGGGTTTTTGGAAAGTGTCCTTAGAGTGTTTATATTTTAGGTGCCCCTGTTAAGTAGTGCTGACTAGTTGCAGTCGTATCATGAATTTTCACCAGGAAATAAATCGTAGGTAATCATACCAGTTTGAAGTGGATTTGGGGGAGGGCAGAGGATAAAGTGGTTTACCAGGAAGTCATGATTGACGTAGGAAGTCATGATTGGTTTTATTCCTAATACTCCACTTGTTTTCTAGCCACACACTTTCGACTTGCTCTTTGGAAACTGCCAAATTGTGATCTCTTTGATGAGTTTGACAAGTGAGTTTGTTTTCTTGCTTCTGTTTTACTTTTAGCTTTAGCTAAGTTTTAGTACAAAATATGTACTTCAGTGTAACATATATTCACTCAGGAAGATTCCATAGCTTTTGTGCATAACTAAAATGCCTAGGAGTTATTTCTGTGGCACTTGCAGTAACAAACTACAAATATAATTTAGACATTGCATAATTGTTGGCTCAAAATTGCAGACAGTCTTGATGACACACCATGCTAGTGCCAAGTCAGGGCATTTTTAACCCACAGTCATCTTTTCTAAGTTGTTGTTACTGAAGAATTAATTCATACTCCCTGTTGATCAGCTCACAGCCTCCCTCCATGGTTCCCATACCTTCCCGTACACGCTCTACATTGCTCAATCATGAGAATCTTTTCTGTTTCACTTGAATATTGGATTTCCGAAACAGCTCTCTTCCTTTTATTCAGAATTGTATTTGAAGGAAGTGAACGATGTGCTTAGACACACATTTTCTGGCAACAAAAGGCAGTTTAGTTTTTAGAAAATTTTGGTGTTCAGTTACCTCTTAGGAACTGAGTTGCCTAAGACAGTCTTCTTAGCAAGTCAACTTATTTTACAGAGATGGGCTTATTTCCCTCAGTTTTAAACTGAATTTTGGACTTTAGCTGGTTGTCCAGTGGGATAAAAAGGGTGACCTGCAGATGTGGGACCTCTATTAAAAAGAAAAATGGGAAGAATTCCCTTCTTATCCAGGAGAATAGAGGCACTTTTTGATACATTCAGAAATGATGGTAGTGGACAAAAGTGTGAAATTGGAGATAGTTCATAAGACAGCGCTGGAGGAGCAGTGCCAGATTTTGTCTGAATTTATTTCTTTTTTCTCTATCAGGGACCCAGATGATTGAGGTGTAATTTATGTAATAATGTTGATTCATTTCAGATTATACTTTTTATAATTTAAAACGATGTCATCAACCTAATCACTTTCAATTTTTATTGCATATCCACAGCAGCCATATATATTTTTTCCTGATATTTATATAACTCTTATCTGTAGAGTATTGTTTTATGCCGACCTTTGGCATGTGTGCTTTTTATCAGTTCTCTCCAATGTTTACAACCACCCAGCAGAGTATGCTTGATGATCTTCATTTTTAAAATCGAGAAACTGAGGCTAGGCAAATCCATGTCATTTGTTATAGTTGGTGAATGTCAGAGCCAAGATGTGAACCTGGATGGGTCTATCCAGGGCTGGATGTTTAAGAGTGACAGTGGTTATGTCTTAAATAACTGTAGCAAGTATCTGCAAATCTTTGAAAAACTCTTTGTCCCTATAAATGTGAGATACTGTCAGGATTCTAGATGGTACGTGACTGGAGGTTTTGTTCTGGCCTGGTCTCTATCTCAGAACTGTTGTTTAGTTGCTCAGTTGTATCCGATTCTTTGTGACCCCATGGACTGCAGCATGCCAGGCTTCCCAGTCCTTTACTAGCTCCTGAAGTTTGCTCGAACTCATGTTTATTGAGTTGGTGATGTGATGGTATCTAACCATCTCATCCTCTGATGCCCTCTTCTCCTTTTGTCTTCAATCTTTTCCAGCATCAGGGTCTTTCCAATGAGTTGGCTCTTCTCATCAGGTGGCCAAAGTATTGGTGCTTCAACTTCAGCATCAGTCCTTCCAATGAATATTCAGGGCTGATTTCCTTTAGAATTGACTGGTTTGATCTCCTTACTTTCCAAGGGACTCTCAAAAGTCTTCTCCAACACCACAGTTTGAAAGCACCAATTCTTTGATGCTCAGCCTTCTTTATGGTCCAACTCTCACACCTATGCATGACTACTGGAAAAACCATAGCTTTGACTAGACAGACCTTTGTTGGCAAAGTGATGCCTCTGCTCTTTAATACATTGTCTAGGTTTGTCATAGCTTAAAATTCTCTGTGCTTTATTTAGTTGCTTTCAGAGCCACTCTCTACACAAGTGTTCATCATCTGTATGTACCTCAGCCAGGCTACTTCCTCTCTTCTTGCTGACTTGGTCTGGCTCTTCCCCACACTTCCTCCTTTCTCACAGGGAGTGCCCCCCAATGCCCACCATCAACTCACATCAAGTTCTTAGTGTCACCAGCACTGGGAGGGAGGCGGGTGTGGGTGGGGATGAAGGATTGCAAATCATGCTGATGGCACAAGGGTTCTTGGATCTGAACTTGTTAAGAGATGGAAGTCACATCAGTGTACAGACAGAAACCATTCAGGTGTGGAGTGAATGGCGAATATCCCTGTTGGGGCCTCCCAGAGCAAGCACAGTGATGTGCTGGACACTCAGCACTGCTCAGTTGCTTGTTTGATGTGTCCAAAGTTGGTCCCTAGAGATGTCAGAAGGAGTGTTTTGAAAGTAAATAAGAATATACTTGTGACAAAATTATCTTCTTTTACATATTGACTTTTAGGAGGAGTTCACATGTGATAATAAATTTGACCTACAGTCTAAGTTCGTCCTTCTACATTTGTCTGAAACCCACAGTACAACCCAAAGATCATAGCAGGCCTCAGCCCATGCCCAAGTTTATATTTTAAGTAAACTCCAGCAAAGCAGAATACACTTAACTGCCAACTGCTGTCTCAGAGTCTCCTTAGTCTGTCCCTCGAGTGACCTTTATATGGTTCTCATTTCTCCTCTTTGCCTGAGAAAATGCTCTAGAAGAAAGGTCTGAGAACAGTAGGTCTTCTCAGGCTGAGGATATGGACCCCCTCTTAGTTGAGGAGTCCTCCCGGAGCCTGCTCTGTGGATCTGGGAGCTATGGCCCACGTGCATTAGGAAGGGTCTCTGGGTGCACTCTTTGTAGGATTCTGTGGGTCAGAGAGGAGAGGGGCTCAGGTGGAGAGAGGCAAGAACCTCCTTTTCAAGTCCCTTCCCCCTTTGGCTTTTCCATTCACCCTCTGTCCTCTTTGTCCTTCCAGAAAGCTTCAGATACTTTTTTATTGTTTCAGATCTGAACTCTTTACTTACCCCATGTAGCAAAAACGATCTCTTAGTTGGGGTAGATTTCTTTTTTGTTTTTTTGGCTACTCTACCTGGCTTGCAGGATTTTAGTTCCCCAGGGAGGGATTGAACTTTCACCCTCTGCAGTGCAAGCACTGTCCTAGGGACATTCTGGGATAGATTACACTGTGAATTAGAAAACTCCAAATATCAGTTCCATTTATACAATACAAATTTTCCTCTTTCTGACAATTGGCATGTAAATGAAGTCTGCATATAAGCATTCTCAGACCAGCTCAGTGACCAAGGCTTCTCTGTTGTGACTGTTATTCCTCCCTATGGTCCATTCTGATGGTTGGACTTTGACCAGTCATATGTACATTCTAGCCAGTAGAGGAGACAAAGGAGGAAGGGCATGCCCCCAGCCATTGAGACTTCCCTCCTTCTTTAAGGCCATTTCCCCAAAATTACATACATCCAGTGATGTGCTGGAGCTAGTTGGTACCAACCTGTGATAGCTGGCACTCTTCCCAACTCTGTGTCCAATGCCATCAAGGTGGAAGATTGAAGATAGCCATGGTGGGAATGTATACCATGGAAAATGGCAATGCTACAAACCAAGGCTCCCCATCATCTCCCTGTCTCCCAAAGAGGACTAATTGTTAAAAAAAGAAAAACAAAAAAACTTGCTGGCAGCCACCAATTATATCCCACTGGCTAGAGGTATAATTACAGGGCCACACCTCGCTGGGAGGTGGACTGGAAAGTGTAGCCTCTATTCTCGGTGGCTGTGTGCCCACCTAATGAAACATAATTATTGAGTGGCAAGTAACAGTCTTTGTCAGTGTTGTCTACCATTTTCTGTTTCTGTGCCTGGAAATATTCAAGATTCTAAAGTCAGTTATATAACACTATACCAACCTCGCTCACCTGAAGCAGCCAGTTGTGGTTTGTCTCTTGGAGATGAAAGCTGTTGAAAAATGTTGATGTCGCAGATCATTCGGAGGTGGAGTTTCTTACAGAGGTCTTTTTTATGCCATCTTTGTAGGTAATGTGAGTAAAGTAACTCAGTGAGCCAGATAAGCCTTTTTCTAAATTTAGTACCATGAAGAACTTGGGCCAGAATTAGAGGGGAGGGAACAGGAGTGTGTGTTTGGCCATAGCTCTGTGTGGAAGACCCTTGGAGTTGTAACAATTCCATGCTTGTTCTTTGTTCCACCTCCATGTTTCCCTACCCTCTTTGCCCCCACCACTAACTGCTCCCACCAACCTGTTCTTTTCCAGAGTTTTTGGTCACTTAGCAAAAATTGTAGTAATTGGCCTCTCCTCTTCAAATTACATCTATTATATTTTCCTTATATGAAAAGATTTCATTTTAGAAAAAATAATTCATTCTAGAAAATTGCCTTTCTCCATGATTTTGTGACAGTTCTGTTATTCCTGTGAAAAGATGAGAACACACAGTAGGCCATTTGCATCCCCCATTCTTAGTTTATTTGTTTATCTTTTTGGTATGTGGTTTTTTTATTGAAATATAATTGCTTTACAATGTTGTGTTTCTGCTACACAGTATCGTGAGTCAGCTATATGTATACATATATCCCCTTCCTCTTGAGTCTCCCTCCCACCCTCTGCCCTATTCTACCTCTCTAGGTCATCACAGAGCACCGAGCTGAGCTCCTTGTGTTATACAGCAGCTTCCCACTAGCTATCAGTTTTATCCATAGTACTGTATATATGTCAACCCTGTCTGTCAGTTTGTCCCCCCCCCCACCCCCTTGCTGTGTCCACAAGTTCATTCTTTACATCTGCACATCTGTTCCTGCCCTGCAGATGTGTTCATCAGTACCATTTTTTCTAGAGTCCATATATATGTGTTAATATACGGTGTTTGTTTTTCTCTTTCTGACTTAATTCACTCTGTAGGACAGACTCTGGGTTCATCCATATCACTTCCACTGACTCAACTTCGTTCATTTTTATGGCTGAGTAATATCCCTTTGTGTGTATATATACTGCACCTTCTGTATTCATTCATCTGTTGATGGACATCTAGGCTGCTTCCATGTCTTGGCTATAGTAAATAGTGCTGTAATGAACATTGAGGGTACATGCGTCCCATAGGTTTTTGGTCATTGTTTTTGTTATTTATTTCTATGTATTTTTATTTCCTACTTAGTCTCTGTAGTAATCACTTGGTTATTTAGCAGTGCATTGTTTAGCCTCCATGTTTCTGTATTTTTTATAGTTTTGTTCCTTAGATTAATTTCTAATCTCATAGTATTGTGGTCAGAAAAGATGCTTGAGACTGTTTTAGTTTTATTAAATCTTCTGAGACTTGATTTGTGACCCAAGATGTAGTCTATCCTGGAGAATGTTCCATGGCACTAGAGAATGTATTCACTGCTTTCAGGTGGAATGTTCAAAATTATCAATTAAATCTATCTAGTCTGTTGAGTCACTTAGAGCTTGTATTTCTTTCTTTATTTTGTATGGATGATCTGTCTGTGGGTGTAAGGGGGGTGCTGAAGTCCCTCACTATTATTGTGTTACTGTTGATGTCTCCTTTTATGGTTATTAGCATTTGCCATATGTATTGAGGTGCTCCTATGTTGAGTGCATAAATATTTGTAATTGTTATGTCATCTTCTTGGTTCGATCCTTGAGGTATGTGTATCCTTGAGGTATGTGTTTTTAATGGAAGGTTAGTAATCTTGGGCTTTCTCCTTTATATTCTTTCTGGGTTTCACTCCTGAGCAGTGGTCCAACAGGTTGGGATGGGGTGAAGGTTGAGGTTGCTGAACCATTCCCGAAGAATCCCAGTTACCTGAGCTCCCTGTCCCTGTTCAGTTGTGTGGACTGGGTCTGTGCTGTGCTAAGTTGCTTCAGTCCTGTCTGACTCTTTGCAACCCCATGGACTGGAGCCTGCCAGGCTCCTCTGTCCATGGGGATTCTCCAGGTAGGAATACTGGAATGGGTTGCCATGCCTTCTTCCAGGGGATTTTTCCCACCCAGGGATCGAACCTGTGTCTGTTGCATCTCCTGCATTGGCAAGTGGGTTCTTTACCACTAGTGCTGCCTGGGAAGCCTGTGGACTGGGAGCCAGACCCAAAAGCATAGTAAAGTCACAGAGTGGGTCAGAGGCAGGAAGGATGGAGATCACTAGTCCAGTTCCCTCATTATGAAGATGAGAACACTGAGGCCCATTAGAGGTTAGGGGGTCTCTACACTTGTACTCCTCTCTATTTCCTCCCTCTGCATTTTAGCAGAAGACTCCACAATTAATGTCTTAGACTGAACATCGTCTGAAGAGGTAAAGGAAAGAAAACACTGTAACTGTGAATTCTGTTTGATATATTCTTTAGAATTTCCAGGGCTGTAAGCAGTCCCCCACCGTTATTTAATGTGGCTTCTGTCTTTATCCTTAACCTCAAACCATTTAGAAAAAAAATATTTAAGACTGCATTGGGTCTTAGTTGCAGCATGTGAGGTCTTCTTGCATCATGCAGGATCTTTTGTTGTGGTGCACAAGCTCTCTGGTTGCAGTTCATGGGGCTCCAGAGATTGTGGGCTTAGTAATTACAGTATTCAGGCTTAGTTGCTCCATGGCATGTGGAATCTTAGTTCCTTGACCAGGGAATTGAACCTGTGTCCCCTGCATTTCAAGGCAGATTCTTAACCACTGGACCACCAGGGAAGTCCTGACCTCAAACGATTTTTAATGTTTTCATAGGCTTAAACTAAAACATCTCTATGTTACATATATATAATCACAAGGGATTTGATTGATACCTGAATGGTCTAGTGGTTTTCTCTTCAATTTAAATCTGAATTTTGCAATAAAGTGTTCATGATCTGAGCCATAGTCAGCTCCTGGTCTTGTTTTTGCTGACTGTAAGGAGCTTCTCCATATTTGGCTGCAAAGAATATAATCAATCTGATTTTGGTATTGACCACTTGGTAATGTTCACGTGTAGAACAGTCTCTTGTATTGTTGGAAGAGGGTGTTTGCTGTGACCAGTGCGTTTTGCAGAAAGTGAAGAAGAACTAAAGCCTCTTGATAAAAGTGAAAGAGGAGAGTGACAAAACTAGCTTAAAGCTCAACATTCAGAAAACTAAGACCATGGCATCCGGTCCCATCACTTCATGGTGAATAAATCCGGAAACAATGGAAACAGTGACAGACTTTATTTTAGGGGGCTCCAAAATCACTGCAGATGGTGACTGCAGCCATGAAATTAACAGATGCTTGTTGCTTGGAAGAAAAGCTATGACCAACCTAGACAGCATATTAAAAAGCAGAGATATTACTTTGCTGACAAAAGTCCTTCTAATCAAAGCTGTGGTCTTTCCATTAGTCATGTGTGGATGTGAGAGTTGGACTATAAAGAAAGCTGAGCGCTGAAGAATTGGTGCTTTTGAACTGTGGTGTTGGAGTAGACTCTTGAGAGTCTCTTGGACTGCAAGGAGATCCAACCAGTCCATCCTAAAGGAAGCCAGTCCAATGAATATTCATTGGAAGGTCTGATGCTGAAGCTGAAACTCCAGTACTTGGCCACCTGATGCAAAGAACTGACTTATTCGAAAAGACCCTGATGCTGGGAAAGACTGAAGGCGGGAGCGGAAGGGTCTGACAGAGGATGAGATGATTGGATGTCATCACCAACCTGATGGACATGAGTTTGAGCAAGCTCCAGGAGTTGGTGATGGACAGGGAGGCCTTGTGTGCTGCAGTCCCTGGGATTGCAAAGAGCTGGACACAACTGAGTGACTGAACTGATGTTTCATGTGTAAATTCATTGAAATAGAACCATATTCAAGTTTTTCCCTCTTAAATGATCTGGATAGAATCTTCTCTGAATAGATAGTACTGAAAAAGTTTTCTCAACTGTCGTCCTAAAGATCATGCACAGTAAATATGTCAGTTGGCCTTCTCTGTAATTTCACCTCCAGCCAGAGGATCCTAAATGTGGGAAAGAAAAACAGTCTCAAAGAAATGTTGAGAAACCATTTTTTTTCCCCTTAAGGTGAAACTGACATAAGGTAAATGAACCATTTTAAAGAGAACAGTTTAGTGGCATTTATTACAGTCACAATATTATGCAGCCACCACCTTTAGCTAGTTCCAAAAAGACAAACCATTTTAAAACAAGTATTAGAGTAACCTTTTGTGTTTGCTTTGTTTTTTCACGTTCCTCCTTTTATGGGAATACTCAAACTAGCTGTCTGGCTAGAACTTCGGCAGCGGAGAAGTGACAGGAATAATGGGGTGACAGATGATAAGGACAGAAAAGGATAGGTTAGGAAACTGTTTTATTCTTTTGTGAGGGAGTGGGGAGGGCAGGTGGTGGCATGGTCCATCTAAAATAGAGGAGACAGCGTAGTGAAAAATTGCTAGAGCCAGCAGGTCAGTTGTAACTTTCCTGTGATCTTGGGCAAATTTCTGAATTTCTGAACCTTGGTTTCTTATAAAAGAAGAGGCGGAACTGCATATGCACATTATACCAGAATCAGTTTTGCTAGTTAATCGTTAAGTGAGGGTGAGCATTATGCAATAGTTAAGTCAGTGTAACCACTGGAAGAAACTGTGTGAAGGGTACGCAGGACTTCTCAGTAGTATTTTTGCAACTTACTGTGACTCTAGAATTAGTGGGTTACCATTTCCTTCTCCAGTGCATGAAAATGAAGTTGCTCAGTCATGTCCGACCCTCAGTGACCCCATGGACTGTAGCCTTCCAGGCTTCTCTGTCCATGGGATTTTCCAGGCAAGAGTACTGGAGTGGGGTGCCATTGCCTTCTCCGTATTTCAAAATAGAAAGCTTAAATTGAAAACATATGACCACCTGAAACTTGTAAATGAATGTTCATAGTAGCATCATTCATAATAGCCCCAGAGTGGAAACAGTCGAAATGTCCAGCCTCTGCTGAATGGATAAATTAAATGTACATCCACATGATGGAATATAATTCAGTCATAACAAGCAGTGTACTGATTCATGCTCTAGCATGAAGGAAACTTGAAAACATTTTGCTCAGTTCAGTGAAGGAGATCGGTCACAAAAGATCACATACTTGTATGACTGCATTTACTGTACGTGACTACCATTTCCAGGTGGTGCAGTGGTAAAGTAATCCACCTGCCAATACAGGAGATGCAAAGAGATGAGGATTTGATCCCTGGGTTGGGAAGATCCTTGAATAGGAAATGACAACCCATTCCAGTATTCTTGCCTGGAAAATTCCATGGACAGAGGAGCCTGACAGGCTACAGTCCATGGGGTTGCAAAGAGTTGCTCACGACTGAACTCAAGAGCATATCAACATGTCTACTGTACAGGAAATGGCCAGACTAAACAAATCAATTGTAGATAGAAAGATTAGTTGAGCCGCTGACAAGGGTGAGGGTGGCAGTGGAGTAACCCCTACTGTCTGTGGGGTGTCTTTGCAGGGAGATGAAAATGTTCTGGGTTGGATAATGGTGATTGTGGCACAGCTTTGTGAATGCTAAGAACCTGCTGAATTTTATTATTTAAAAGGGTGAATTTTGTGGCCTGTGAATTATATTTTAATAAAAAAAAAAAACAGTTTTAAAAAGGAGGGGGGATGGTTGAGGTGTCCTCTAGATTCCTTTCCAGCTGCTTTGTTCAGAGGGCACAGTGATGCCCCAATTAGAACAAATGTTTAGGAATAACACACTGTAGTTCTTGTGCCGTATTTGCCCTGTGCTGTCACTGTTGATTTCTCAGGACTCTAGTTTCTCATTATTCTCCAAAGCACAGCTCGTGCAGGATGGCCATATATATATATATATTTATATATTTATATTTTCATAAATGTAATTGAAGATATTTTAAGGGAATTGCATCACAAAGAAGAGGTACTTAGAATGTGCCCATGTAATGAGGTCCTGACCCTTCCTGGCTGTCCATGGAGCTCCTTAGCACCTGCTTGAACCCTGGCCCTGAGGGCTGTTCCCTTTTCCTCAGTGGGAGTGCCTCCTTCCACAGCCAGAGCGGTGGAAACCCTGAATTACAGAATCTTAGCCCTCACTTAAAATATATGAGCCAGATCTCCACTCCCAACCGTCACCATTGCATTCTGCAAAGAGCGCCTGAGTCCCGCACAGGTGGTTCTAGAGTAACTCAACATAAATATCTCACTTAATGGAAGCACTGTGTTAAGTCAGTTGCTTGTTAAACAGATGGGGAATTTGTGAAAGTTTCCTAGTTGCTCAGTTAGGCAGAATGAATTATGTCAGCATCAGCAGAGCTGGGTTAGATTGGCAGTCAGGACAAGAACATGGCCTTTGACAACTTAAGATGTCAGCAGTGTATTTATTAAAAAAAAAAAAAAAGCCCAAGCTCTATAAGAAATATCAGTGTCTGCTTCACTGCTCTGGACATCTTCCAGTCTCACAGTGTCTTTACATGGCAGCATTTTCAGCCAGGAGGAAGACTTGAGACTGAGGGGAGGTTGATATTCTGCTTCAACAAAGTGAACCATACATGGCAAAGAGAAACATAAGTGTGTTTTATAGCAGCTACTGTGGTCAGATGTTGGATGGAGAGAGACACAGAAACCATGGTACACATGCTAGGGGTAATGGCTCCATACAGCATAGATCAGCAACATTCCAGACCTCGGTAAGGGGGCTTCCCTGGTGCGCTAGTGGTAAAGAATTTGCCTAACAATGCAGGAGGTGCAGAAGATGTGGGTTCAATCCCTGGATAGGGCAGATCCCCTGGAGGAGGAAATGGCAACCCACTCTAGTATTCTTGCCTGTAAAATTCCATGGATAGAGAAGTCTGGTGGGCTACATCCATGGGGTTACGAAGAGTTGGACTCGACTGAGAGACTGAGCATGCACACAGACCTCAGTGATTTCCTTACTTCATAAAAGGGCATACTGAGACCCAGGAGGTTCCATCACAAGACCAGGGTCCCAGAGATGCTGACTGGGGGGTTCAGAGCTAGCAGCGAGCCCTCCACCCCGACCCATTGCACAGGCTTGCAAGTGACACTGTTCCTAAGAGTGATCTGAACTCAGCAGATGTTTATTATATCCCATATCTAAAGATGTGTGGGTTAAGGTCCACAGATTTGTGGATCCGGTTCATAGGGCAGCCATGTATGGCTGCACAGACTGGAGTGCACAAACCCAGGGGGTGCCGACGTGCACATGTAGTTGTCTGGATGGTACCTTTGTATTTGGAGTGTGTGCACTGGCTCTGGTTACAGGATTGAATCTGTGGCTCAGTGATGTCAGGGCAGCTTCTTGGTGGTTCTCTCTGTCTTTCTCTCTCAGGTTTGAGATGACTACAGCTGCGCTAGCCTTATCATGTGTCAGTATCTAAGTGGAAAGGAAGGGATGGCTAGAACGAAACTGTTCTTTTCAAACCATTCTCTTCCTGAGGGTAGAGGGTTTCCCAGAGCATCCAACAGATTTCCCTAATATCTGATTGCCCAGGGATGGGTCACATGGCCACATCTACACCAACCTTGGCACAAGAATATACTCACCACTGTTAGGCTTGTGAAAGCAAGGCTCTGCCAGCAGGCACAGGGGTAATAGGAATATGACATGTGGGATCTGCCAAAGATTGTTACATTGAAGATGGAATGATACATTTTAATGTATATGATGCTGCTGAAGGGACAAATGAAGATCGTAAAGCATTCAGAAAAGACAGATCATAGATCACGGGAAGTGGACAGTTCAGATTTACTTCCCCTACATTGATGGCTGATGTTTCACTGCATAATTTAGTAACTTTTCTGGATTTGCCTGACTGATTGAGAAATATGTCTTTTACCTACAGGAAGTGTAAGCTCTTACCATTATTATCTCAGCAGTTTTCTAGGTTTTTCATTAACAAGTTCAAGCAGTCCGGAATTATTTTGTTTTCTGGGTAAGCAATTTGGAGGCATATGGATTTCTCTGTTTCCAGGATAGAGGAAGGAAGAACAGATATCTGTTTCTCCAGATACAAAGTCACGCTTAAAGTGACAACCAAAGCAGTTTCTGAAATGTACAACTTGTGAATCAGGAAATTTCAGATTAGAGGATGCAGAAATATAAATGATGCTGTTCTTGCCCTTTAGGGACTCACAGTTCACTGCAGCTGTTTGTGCATGGTGTGCCCAGTCGTGTCCGACTCTGCAGCCCCAAGGACTGCAGCCTGCCGGGCTCCTCGGGCCATGGGATTCTCCAGGCAAGAGTACTGGAGTGGATTGCCATTTCCTCCTCCAGAATCTTCCCGACCCAGGGACTGACCCACCATCTCTTGCATCTCCTGCATTGGCAGGTGGATTTTTTAACTACTTGCACAGCCTGGGAAGCCTGTGTTAATTAAATAACGTAAAGTAAAGAGAGTCACCCAAAGGTCACTGAAAATTATTGATTCATGCCATGGAAACAAGGGAGGCCAGGAGCCCAGGCCAGAGGATGAAGCCATGGATAGGGTGAATCACTCCTTTGATAACATGAGGTTACCTTCTGGGGAGAGAGGGAAGCAGTGAGTAACAAGGTGTGTGGTTCAGACTGTACCTGTTCCATTGTGCATTTCCTAGTGTCACGGGGGCATTGTGAGTCTCCGCTGCAGAGAAGATGTTATTACCAAAGAGTAGTCTTAGGCACATCCCTAATGAAGTTTCTAGTGTTATACATGATATGATATTCCAAAAAAAAAAAAAAAGTGTGGATCTTTGCCTTATCCCTTGCCGGAAGGAAAAGGAAAATTCCATTGATAAGGTTTGCTTTTAAAGACATCAGTAAACTTTTCCCATGGTGAAGGACCTTCCCCCATTCCACCTGCCCTCTGCAAAGCCAACAGAGAAGAAAACAGTGATATTTCTAAAATGTGTGACCTTGGCAGTATAAAGCGTCTTTGGAACTGGAGTTCTCTTGGGTGAGACAGTGTCCATACGATTTCTTTCCATTTTTCCCAAGTGGAAAGAGGCTGAGAAGATTGGCTAGAAGAAATGACTGGGGAGGGGAGTGGCCTGCAGCCTTCTTTGAAGAAAAGAGGGTTAGTCTAGATGCCATACATTTTAGAAATTCCTCCTTCACCTCCACACAGGTGACCTCATAGGAATGGAGCGGTTATTCCCATCCTGTCCATTCCTAGCCACTCCCTCCCTGGTGCCCAGCCTTGCTTAGTGTTCTGAAGGGGAGGTGAAGCCAGTGTCTGGAGTTTCAGCATCTCACTTGCGTTACTGGCCCTGAGGTTACGGAAGGAAAAGCCATGCAAGCTGTGTGTGTAGGAGCTGCTCCCTGCCATGGAGCCCTCATGGGCTTGATCTGCCAGGGAGGATGGCCGCAGACCCAGAGAGGACGGGGTTGACCACGGAGCAATCCCATCTTCTCCAGGCCACCTGGCTGCAGAGCACTGTGCACAGAGTGGTTTCCTGGGATTGGGGGATATGTCAAACTTGTATGTTAGAGCAACTAGAAATGTTATTTTAATAGTTGAAGGCAAGCAGATTTCAAAAAGAAACATCTCTAGAAAGTTGAAGGTGTAAAACCATCAAATATAAGTAGATGAACCAAACAAATTCTCAGTTAAAAAGGTACATTTACATGTATAGGAATGTGTATCTTGTCTCCTCTTAACCCAACAGGGCCAATGCCTGGCTCCTTTCGGTAGTTCCTGTACTGCTGTGTTCTCTATGTTTAAGAATTCTACAGCGTTTATGCAGCTTTGCTACTATTAGTTTCCTGAAGCCCTTAGGATCCGGAGTTCATCTGGTCTGCTGATTTCATGGTGCTTCGAGAAACAGTTTTTTCCTCATATTTCCATGTCATGAGGGCCCTGCAAGGACAGTCTCAACAGCCTTACCCTCTGAAGTTTTGTCCCTGGGAGGAGAAGGACATTATCTTTTGTCATTTCTCCAGGCCTAGCCGAGTGGTGGTGAGAGCTTGGAGCCCGATGGGCCAGGCCATGTTTTTTTTTTGTTTGTCGGTTTGTTTTCAGTTAGTTTTTATTGGAGTGTGGTTGATTTACAATGCTGTTAGTTTCAGGTGTTCAGCAGAGTGAATCAGTTCTACACATACCCTCTGTTTTTAGATTCTGTTCCCATATAGGTCAGTAAAGAGTGCTGAGTAGACTTCCCCGTGCTGTGTGGTAGGCCCTTATTGCTTACACGTTGTTGCTGTTCAGCCTCTAAGTCATGTCTGACTCTCTTGCTCCCAGTATTTCCCCCTTCTGTCAATAGTTTATTTTCTACATCTATGCCTCTATTTCTGTTTTGTAAATAGGTTCATTTGTACCATTTCTTTACATTCCATATGTGAGTGCTATCATCTGATATTTGTCTTACACTGACTTACTTCACTCAGTAGACAATCTCTAGGTCCATCCATGTTGCCACAAATGGAATTCTTTCTTTTTTTTTTTTTTGGTTGACTAAAATTCCACTGTATATATGCAGCATATTGTCTTTATCCATTTTGCTGTTGATGGACATTTAAGTTGCTTCCATATCCTGGCTATTGTAAACAGTGCTGCAGTGAACATTGGGGTGCATGTATCTTTTCAAATTATGGTTTTCTCCAGATATATGGCCAAAAGTGGGGTTGCTGAATGATAACAGTAGCTCTATTTTTAGTTTTTTAGGAAACCTCCATACTGTTCTCCATCAGTTTACATTCCCACCAACAGAGTAAGAGGATTCCCTTTTGTCCATATCTCTCCAGCATTCATTGTTTGCAGATATTTTGATGCTGGCCATTGTGGCTGGTGTGAGGTGATACCTCACTGTAGCTCTGATCCTTTCGCTAATAATTAGTGATGTTTAGTATCGTCTCATGGGCCTGTTTGCCCTCTCTATGTCTTCTTTGGAGAAATGTCTATTTAAGTCTTTTGCCCATTGTTTGGGTCTTTTTTGTTGTTGTTGTTGGTTGGTTTTTTGATATTGGGCTTCATGAACTGTTTGTATATTTTGGAGATTAATCCTTGTCTTTTTGTTTTCTTCATGGTTGCTTTGCTGCACAGAAAGTTTTAATTTTAATTAGGTCCCGTTTGTTTGTTTTTGTTTTCATTACTTTAGGAGGTGGATCAAAAAAGATATTGCTGTGATTTATGTCAAAGGGTGCTTTGCCTTTGTTTTCCTCTAAAAATTTTATAGTACTGGGTCTTAAAGTTAGGTCTTTAATCCATTTTGAGTTTATTTTTATGTATGGTGTTAGGAAATGTTCTAATTTCATTATTTTATGTGTAGCTGTCCTGTTTTCTCTATACCGCTTATTTCTTCTTTGTGATAGATTAGCTGACTATAGGTGCGTGGATTTATCTCTGGGCCTTCTATACTGTTTCATTGGCCTATATTTCTGTTTTTGTGCCAATACCATACTGTTTTGGTTTTTTGGTTACTGTAGCTTTTTAGTATAGTCTGAACTTAGGGAGCCTGATTTCTGCAGCTCTTATTTTTCTTTCTCAATATTGCTTTGGCTATCTTGAGAAAAAAGAATGAAACTGGAGTAATCAACCTCCACATGAAAAACACATGAAAAGATGCTCAACATCACTCATTATTAGAGAAATGCAAATCAAAACCACAGTGTGTTATCATCTCATCCTGGTTGGAATGGCCTTCATCAAAAAGTCTACAAGCAATAAATGCTGGAGAGGACATGGAGAAAAGGGAACATTCTTACACTGTTGGTGGGAATGCAAACTGGTACAGCTACTATGGAAAACAGTGTGGAGATTCCTTAAAAAGCTGAGAATAGAACTGCCACATGACCCAGCAAACCCACCCCTGGACATATACCCCGAGGAAACCAGAACTGAAAGAGACACATGTACTCCAGGGTTCATTGCAGCGCTGTTTGCTATAGCTGGTACATGGAAGCAACCTAGATGTCCATTGGCAGATGAGTGGATAAGGAAGTTGTGGTGCATATACACAAAGGAGTATTACCCAGCTGTAAGAAGGAATGCATTTGAGTCAGTTCTAATGAGGTGGATGAAACTGGAGCCTATTATACAGAGTGAAGTAAGTCAGAAAGAGAAAAACAAATACTGTATATTAATGCATAGATAAGGAATTTAGAAAGATAATGATGATCCTACATGCAGGGCAGCAAAAGAGACACAGATGTAAAGAATGGACTTTTGGACTCTATGGGAGAAGGTGAGAGTGGGATGACCTGAGAGAATAACATTGAAACATGTATATTAACATACATAAAATAGATGACCAGTACAAGTTTGATGCATGAAGCAGGGCACCCAAAGCCAGTGCTCTGGGACAACCCAGAGGGATAGGGTAAGGAGGGAGGTGGGAGGGGAGTTCAGAATAGAGGCCACATGTATATCCATGGCTGATTCATGTTGATGTATGGCAAAAACCATCAAAATATTGTAATTACCCTCCAATTAAAAGAAATATATCTTTTTAAAAAGATAGCTTTGGCTCTTTAGGGTCTTTTGTGTTTCCATACAAATTGTAAAAAATTTTTGTTCTAATTCTGTGAAAAATGCTATCGGTAATTTGATAAGGACTGCATTGAATCTGTAGATTACTTTGGGTAGTATAGTCATTTTCACAATATTGATTCTTCCAATCCAAGAACATGGCATGTCCATCTGTGTGTGTCGTCTTTGGTTCCCTTCATCAGAATCTTATAGTTTTCTGGGCACTGGTCTTTATTTCCTTAGGTAGGTTTATTCCTAGGTAATTTATTCTTTTTGATGTGATGATAAATGGGATTTTTTCCCCTTAATTTCTCTTTTCTGATATTTCATTGTTAGTGTATAGAAATGCAAGAGATTTCTGCATGGTAATTTTGTATCTTTCAACTTGATCAAATTCATTAATGAGCTCTAGTAGTTTTTTGGTAGCATCTTTATGATTTTCTTAGTATCATGTCATCTACAAGCAGTGATAATTTTACTATTTACATAGTTTTTCAATTTACATTCCTTTTATTTCTTTTTCTTCTCTGATTTCTGTGGCTAGGACTTCCAAAGCTATACTAATAGCTTTGTGTGGACATTCTTGTCTTGTTCCTGATCCTAGAGGAAGTGCTTTCAGTTTTTTCTTTCTACCATTGAGAATGATGTTTGCTGTGGGTTTGTCATATATGGCTTTTATTATGTTGAAGGCCAGGTCCTGTTGGCTGAGAGCTGAACCGTACATAATCCACTGGCTGAGGCTGATTCTGGCCAGCAACAGGAAGTTCCACCTCATGTCCTATTTTAAAGCTCTTTGGCAGGAATACAGAGTAAACTCTTCATTTGTATACTGGCTAAGCTTTAAGGACCAGTACCTGTTTGGGGAATTGAAATGAGCATGAGCAGGTACAAAGAAGCTGCACTTTGCCCACCAGGTTCTATACTGTCTGTCTCCACACTTATAATGCATAGCCATAATTCAAAGCTGAAATCTCAGGGGAATGGGTAACACTAATGGAAAATACATACACATCTAATATAGAACACACTTGTATCAATATTAACATGGAGACTCTTATGTTGAGGGGTATCTTTGTAGTCCAGAGGCCTGGACTCAATCCTAGTTTTACCTCTTTGGAGTATGACTTTGAAATGTTACCTAAACATTTTTTAAATATCTTTTCTTCTGTAAAATGGAAATATCAGGCTTGCTTATCTCCATGGGTGGTTATGAGAAGCATAATGAAGGGATGTATATGAACTGATAAGCATTAATAGTTGCTAACAATGATATAGTTCCTCTGGAACATGATTTCTTGAGTCTTACTATATCCCTAGACCTGGGAGTTACAATTGGTTCTTTTCCTGGGTTCCTCAAAGTATGAACAGATTGTTGGAATCAGCCAGTTTTGTAAAAGATGTCTCAATCTCTCACTTGTCTATTTGTTCAACAGTGTGCCGTGTAAGAAGTGTGTGGTGGTTGGTAATGGAGGAATTTTGAAGAATAAGACATTAGGAGAAAAAATTGACTCCTATGATGTAATAATAAGGTAAATATGTTTTCTATTTGCTAACATGGAACTGTTTTCAAAGAACATAGTTTCCTGCTTTAGTATGACCATTTTTAAAAGGAAGTAGAGTTGCTTTAGTATGTTTAAGTACATTACATATTACTCAAGTTGTTGGCTAGAGTAGACTTAGATTTCAGGTCATTCATTTAGCATATATTTATGAAATCCTCTGAACATTCTGGGCACAGTTCTAGCCCCAGGGGGCTATTGCAGTGAATAAGAATAATGTTTTTCCTCCCTGTGGGAAGAAGAAAACAGTAATTAAGAAAAGAAATATAATAAATGTCATGTAAACAATCAAAACAGTTAAATCATCAAGAATGAATGAATGGCTGTTTTTGAATGGATGGCAATGCTGAGGCAGAGACATCTTAAACTAGACCTAAGTGACCACACAATACTGGCCATATGAAGACCAGGGAAGAGCAATACAGGCAGAGAAAATGTTGACTGAAGGTACTGGAAGGTATGTTGCTGGGTTTGAGAGCAGCAAATAGAAAACCAGTGAGGTTGGAGGGCAGCAGACTGGGGAGAGGGGTGCAATCGGCAGCTGAAAATGTAGTTAAGGAGTGGGCTTTGTAGATTTTGTCAACTCGGATTTGGGCTCGTGTTTTAAGTATAACAGAAAAGTTTTGAAAACCATTCAGCAAGAATGCAACTCTATCTGGTTATGTCTTTTTTTAAAAAAATTGTATTTATTTATGACTGCACTGGGTCCTTGTTGCTACACGCAGGCTTTTTCTAGTTGCAGTGAGCAGGGGCTACTCTGGTTGTGCTGCATGGATTTCTCATTGAGATGGCTTCTCTTGTTGTGGAGCACAGGCTCTAAAGTGTGCAGGTTCAGCAGTTGGGACACATGGGCTTAGTTGCCTCAGGGCATGTGGGATCTTCCCAGAGCAGGGATCAAACCCATGTCCACTGCATTGGCAGGCGGATTCTTAACCACTGGACACCAAGGAAGCCCTGGTTTTGTCTTTAAAATACCCTGGTGGTGGCATGGACAATAAAACATGAAGGACAAAGGTGGAAATGAAAAGACCAGTTAGGTTGCTGCATTTGGATAGAGAATGGTGGCTTGCAATAGGATTTTCATGGTGGGGACAGAGATAAGGGACTAGACTGAGGCATGTATTAGAGTTACAGTTATCAGGATTTGCTTTTTATTAGATGTGAGCAGAGATGGGAATAAAGGAATGTAGGATACTTCCAGGTTTTCAGCTTAATAGACTAGCTGGATAGTGGTACCATTCATTGAGTTGGGGAAGACTAGGGTAGGAACAGGTTTAGGGGAGAATCAAGATTTTGGTATGAACCTACCATGTTTGAGATGCTTATTAGATTTATAGTATATACATCAAGTAGGCAGTTAGATAAAGAGGTTAAATCTTATAAGTTGTATTTAAACCATGGACTGGGTGAGATTTCCCAGGAGCAGACAAAGAGGGCTCAGGACTGAGCTTTGAAGTACTCAAAACGTAAAGGTTGTGAAAGGAGTAAAGGAGCTGGAGAGGATCTGCCACTGAGGTCGGAAGAAAGTCAGGAAAAGGTGATCATAAACACCAAGGCAGCACAGTGTTTTAACACAGGGAGGTTTCAACCATGACAAATGCTGGTGAGAGGTCCTGTAAGTTAAGGACAGAGTTCACATTGGACTGGCAAGTTGAAGCTCACTGATGCTCTTGACAGCAGACTTGGAGGTGTGGTGCCGGGCAGAAGCCCAAGTGGAGCGGTTTGAGGGAATGACAGGTGAGAAAGCAGAGAAATGAGTAAACTACTATAAAAAACTCTTTGGAGAAATTTCACTGTGGGGTTGAGACATAAGATGGTCACTGGAGATAATTCCGGACTCCTAAAGGAGATTTTCTGTTGCGTTTCCTTTTATAGATAGGAGATTCTAAAACATTAGTAAACTGATGGAAATGAATAAAGAGATTGGCATGGTAACGAGAGAGGGCATGGGGCTCAGAGCACAGCGTGGTTATCTCTGCAGTGGCAGGGAAAGTGGGGGTTGTGGTTACAGCTACAGAGAGTCCCATAAACCTACTGGTGGGGTAGTGAGAACATTTCCGTCTCTGTTTTCTTGTAGTAAAGGTTGAAGTCAGGTCATTAAGTGTGTATTTGTTGGGAATGGCCATGAACAGTCTTCTGAAGAGTGAGAAAACTTCCTGCTGGGCAATGCATTAGGATGACCTGGCAGTGCTTGGGCATTTTGCTGGATTACAAATTGCCAAGCATAGTATGGTTTCTGCATAGTATGGTCACCTAATTTTCTGGTGGTTATCCATTTTGAGGAAGCTGTGAAGATTTATCCACAAAACAATGTTCAAGCACTCACAGATTTCTTTGTAATTGTGTAAAATCTGGTTGCCTAGAACCACACCAGGCCCTTGTGGGAAAATGCCACTGGCAAGACATTATGAAAGTCATTTCAGGTATTATTAAGGCTGCTTTATATTACATAGTGCCATAGGGTCAAACAGTATTTGTCTCCTAGGGGACACTATTTTGGCAACAAAGCATTCCTTTTCCTAGCACACCTTCATGGTGTGTGCATAAATAGTGCATGTCTAACCTCGCCTTATTTTAAGCATCGCAAATCCAGCACTGGATCATTTGTGGTTCTTTCGTTCATCCCAGCAACAGTTACTATTGGTTATGCTTAGGTATAAATAGAGCAGTTTTGTTGTTCCTTTACTTCAGAGCACATCAGTTTTGATGGGTCTTCAAATCACCTTAACTGGGACTCTTGCCTGTCAGTCACTTAGGCACACATCCATGTGCTCCATGATGGTATAACCTTGGGCAAGTAACTTTATCTTATGGACATCAGGGCCTTTATCTACAAACACAAGGGGTTTTATTGAGATGTCCTCCAAGGTCTGTTCTGAGTATTCTGGGGTTTTATGTTCCCATCTGTTTCATTTTGTCTTCAGCTTTTCTGGAGGCAAGAATGAACTATTGATGGCCCCACAGTTAATTTTCAAACACAAATGAATGTTTCTGCCTTTGATCAAGCAGCTGTTTCAGGAAGGGGAGTTATTTCCTTGGCTGTGAAAGACTTGATGGATTGCCACGTGGCTTTAGAGCCCAGCTACGTGGCTCGTCAGACGATGTTTGTCTGGCTCTGAAATTGGAGAACTGTGATGGAAATGACCCTGACTGCTCTTGGTCTACATGTCTTGTGTGTTTACTACCCACAGAATGAATAACGGTCCTGTTTTAGGACATGAAGAGGAAGTTGGGAGAAGGACTACCTTCCGACTTTTTTATCCAGAATCTGTTTTTTCAGATCCTAATCACAGTGACCCTAATACTACGGTGATTCTCACTGCTTTTAAGCCACTTGATTTAAAGTGGCTGTTGGAATTGTTGACAGGTGGCAAAATAGTAAGTTGGCAAAATCGATCTGTCTTCTGGTTTCCTTCAGTTTGTTTTAATATATTTTTTAAAAAGACAACGACAAATTGTATTTTCTATATTCTTACTTTATTTCAGAATCCTAATGGTTTTTGGAAGGAACCAGCCTTAAATCTGATCTATAAACCTTATCAAATCAGAATATTAGATCCTTACATCACCAGAATGGCAGCATACGAACTGCTTCATTTCCCGAAAGCGTTTCCCAAAAATGAGGTATGTATTTTCCTTCACATAGTTTCAAACTAAAGACATTACTGGGGTGGAATAGAGGGTCTCTGGGAGTCTTAGAACCTGGGTGAGAACCACGACACATGATGTGACTTCTGAGGGCCACATCTGAGTTAGTGAGATTAGGTTATCTGTGGATTTTATCTGTATGTTGTTCAGGTTGCAAGGAAAACCACCTTTTAAGTGTAGTGTTTTTCCTGCCCCATCTCTCTTCGCCTCCTCTTCACTGGTCTGCAGGGAGGAGAGTATTGATGAGGGAAGGGGGAGGGGGTGTGTAGCGCTGATGGGCAGGCTGTGTGCAGACAGCAGGATTCTTTAATTCTTTTTGATTACAAGGAATCTCATTGACTTTGACTGTTGTAGCCGTGTTTGTCTACATTCCCTATGAAAAAGGTAGTTTAGATCCATACAGTGACAGGCTGTATTTTTCATTTGAAGCTTGAGTAAATGTGTAATGTGATATCTCAGCTGAAAGGAGGCTTTCCTTTTTGTATTTGGGGAAAATCCAAAGAAATAAACTTGTATTTTGTTCCTTTTCATTAGCACAATAAAAAAATTCTGAAATATTACATGCTTAAACAGCTTTTACAAAGGAATATTTTTTTAAAAAGGAAATCATCCTTTTTTTCTCTGTATAATTCAGATTATCTCCCAAGCTCTTTTGCATTTTTTATATCCTTCTAGACTCTTGTCTGTGCATTCACAAACACAAATACTTCTTTAAAAGTTAATTTTATTGGAGTATAGTTATTTTATAACGTTGTGTTAGTTTCTGCTGTACAGCAAAGTGAATCACTTATACGTATACCTACATCCCTTTCTTAGACTTCCTTCTCGTTTCGGTCACCAGAGAGCACTGAGCAGAGTTCCCTGTGCCGTACAGTAGGTTCTCATTAGTTATCTCTGCTATACACAGTGCCACTAGAGTATACGTGTCAACCCCGATCTCTCAATTCATCCCATCCCTCCTCTCTCCTTGGCATCTGTAACTTTATCTGTGTCTCTATTTCTATGTAAGCTCATCTATACCATTTTCCCGGAGTCCACATACAAGCAATATTGTTCTTTCTGACTTCCGTCGGTATGAGAGTCTCTAGGCCCATCCATGTCTGCAATATTGTTCTTTCTGACTTCCGTCGGTATGACAGTCTCTAGGCCCATCCATGTCTGCAAAGGGCAGTATTTCATTCCTTTCTACAGCTGAGTGATATTCCACTGTGTATGTGTACCACATTGTCTTGATCCATTTCTGTCAGTGGACGTCTAGGCTGCTTCCATGTCCCGAATATTTTAAATAGTGCTGCAATGAGCATTGAGGTGCATGTATCTTTTTGAACTATGGTTTTCTCCGGGTATACACCCAGGAGTGAGATTGCTGGGTTATATGGTAGTTCTGTTCTTAGTTTTTTAAGTAATCTGCATACTCCTTCTCCACAGTAGCTGTATCAATTTGCATTCCCACCAAAGGTAGGAAGGTTCCCTTTTCTCTACATCCTCTCCAGCTTTTATTGTTTGCATCAACTTTTGTCTGTGCAGTTACAAACACAAGCACTTTTTTTGTTGAGTGTAATTTGTGATTATACTATATTGTTCTGCTGTTTCTCTTCTCTAACTCTTCCCCTATTTACAGACCTTTCGTTTTCTAGCCAGCTTTTTTTTTTTTTTCCTCTATAGGTAATGTAGAAATGCATGTGTTTATAGGGATTTTCTGCACACTTGTGTGATTTCTGTAGGAAAGACACCTGGAAGTGGATTTCCGAAGTCAAAAAAGCATAAATATTAAGTCCTGTCTTGCTAATTTTGAGGGAAAGGACAGCTTCTGAATGTATATTTTGTGAATTTTCAACTTTTACTTTCCTAAGTGAGGTAAGATCAGATTTATCCCTTGATTTTTGCTTTAGGTAGTGCACAGGAAGCACAGGAAGCCTCTGGTCTTACTTAGAGATGGTACTAGAACTAGTTATAAGTGCACTGAAATTCCACTAGGGCAGTGTCAGAGAAGCCAAGTGAGGGACACAGCTGTATTTCATAGGTCAACTGCATCAGATGCCATCCTGGAGACACAGAGGTCACACTGATGGGGACAAGTATAGGAAGAGGAAGAAAGCCCGATTGAACTGGGTGAAAGAGAAAGAACGTGGGACATGAGTGAGTGGAGGCAAATCTTCAATGGGGTTTTGCTGGAAAAGAAAGCAGAGGAAAGGCTGGAAGGCATAGGTTCAGGAAGGGTTGTTGTTGTTGTGATGGGTTTTTAGATAGATATGTTTGTATGCTGAAGGGATGGTTCATTAGAGGGAAATATTGATGATGAGACAAAGGGGATACTTGTAGAAGCAAAATTGTTGAGAAAAAAGATGGGGTAAAATGGAGTGCATGAGTGGAGAGGCTGGCTCTAGGTAGAAACAGGGGCAGCTCATCCACCTAGGAGTGAACACTGAAAATATGGGTAAAGACAAAGGTAGGTTTGGAATTGGGAAGATGATGTAGCTCTTGTCTGATTGATTCTGTTTGCTAAGAAAAATGAGGATTAAACTGGCAGTTTAAAGTAGGAAGGAAGGTAGAGGTGTTGGATAGAAAGGTATGAGATTGTCATCTTGCAGAGTAGAAATGGGAGTTTACTAGGGGAGTATAACTGGATTGTTGGACATGACTGAATGCCCACTTGAGGTGGTCATAAATGTAATCTGTGACCAGTCAAGTATGCTGTTTTCTCTGACCTCAACCAGGGTTAAGATTCTGTCAGGAACAATATAGGTTCTGTGGGAGATGGGTGCCAAAGGAAACTGAAGGCCTACGTAAGGGAATGACTATAATGGTGAATGGAAAACTCTAAGGTATGAAGAAAGGAAAGCGAGAACTTGAAATGTGATGGCATCAGTGAGGTGGGATGACTCCTAGGTTTTTAACCCAACCATTAACTTCCTTTCACAGCAGATGGAGAAGCTGTGGTAGGGGTAGTGCAAGGGGTAAAGAAAAACTTAGGTAAAAGGCTGTTAGGCTTTCAGACAAATTTGCTTCCTGGAGTTTACTTGATTTTATTATGCTGCTCTGATTTTTCTTGAAACCATAATTAATCATATGTAATTTCCATGGGATCTGTAGGAAACATTTAATCAAAAGAAAATCTCCTTGAATTTTTGTGTTAAAAAAAAAACACAAGATATATTTTGTTTTCGCTTTTGAAGGCTACCCTACAAGAATTAAAGCTTAGAATGCCAAGACCCTTTGGCCAAACATCTATGATAGTACTTTTTAGGATATATGTACATGTGAAGGGGATGCTTGGTTTTAGTCAAAATTTAAATTTATCAATTTAAAAACAAAACTGAGTGTGACTTTACTATGTATATACATCTGGAATCTTCATTTTCTAGTCAGATCCTCACCTTGGCAGTTTGTTATTGAAGTTACTCAGTTAAAGCCATCTTTCCCTAGAGCTGAATTATCAGCATTATGAGACAGAACTATTTTCTGGCTAAATGATTTGAAGCCTTTTAGCATGATTCTATCTGTCGGTGAATTAAGTGGTTCTTACATTTCATACATGGATTTAATATTCTCAGGCTTGGCTTTTTCCACAAGTTGCCGGACTTGATGTGTTTTCTAAACAAGGCGGCAGCATCCTTTTCCTCAAGCCTTCATCTAATAGTTGTCTTCTGGACTAGTACGGCAGTTAGGTTTTACTTGAAAGACTTTCTAAGATTTCAACCAGCACTTTATAGAGTTAGGATATTAACTTGGCACTTGAGCCTTGGGGCATGATGAAGGTTGAACTTTTTTTGTCTCGATGAAATGCTCAGAAGACGCTGTAAGATGGATCACCCAAACAGGCTTTGGAAACAAGTACTTTGTGTGGACTTTTCCCCATAAATTTTCATTTCCTCCCCCAGAAACCCAAACACCCAACCACAGGCATTATTGCCATTACATTGGCATTTCACATATGTCATGAAGTTCACCTTGCTGGCTTTAAGTACAACTTTTCTGACCTCAAGAGCCCTTTGCACTACTATGGGAATGCCACCATGTCTTTGATGAGTGAGGTAAGCTTGTATATTCCACCATTTCACCCTGTCATTTTACTGAGGGAACATGTTTTGAGAGGTTGATGGCTTAATAAGGGTTTACAGAGATAGCACATGCTAAAATTAGGAGTGGGATCCAGAGTTCTTAACTACAGCAACAGCTGCCAATCTGCTGGCCTCAGACCCTTGGAAGAATCTTATCAAACCTACATAGGGACCAAGCCTTACCTTAGATGCTGTATTTGAGGCACTGTTTGAAAAGATAGAAACCTGTTGTTTGAGATATGACAGATTCACCTAAAAGCATGGCCATGATCATACTAACTATTTTCATGGAGTTTTCCAGTTAAGTAGATGGGAAGGGCTGTAACTTTTTAACCTCACGAGAGAATCTTCATGGTCAGAAAACTTGTAAACTTTTATACTAGATCATTTTTCTCTTGAATGGGGATTAACAATGGTAGATTTGATCCTTAAACTTTTACAGTGAATGGGAACGAATTTTCTATTTTCCTAATAACTTAGATTAGTGGCACAAGTGATAGTTAAAATATTACATGTACATTTTAATGTTGAACAATAAATGATTTATTGTTAAGTATATGGATATATCCCATGAAATGAAACCAATCCCCTTAAATCCTCATCCCTAAATACTATGTAAGCTGAATAAGTGGAATTATTCAGGTTAGATCTTGTCAATTTGGTTTCTAGATTTACACCGTAATTCAGTAGACCAGGGTTGGGTTCTTTACTGGCTCAGAAGTTAAAACGTTTACCTGCAATTCAGGAGACCTGGGTCCAATCCCTGGGTCGGGAAGATTCCCTGGAGAAGGAAATGGCAACCCACTTCAGTATTCTTGCCTAGAGAATCCCATGGACAGGGGAGCCTGGTGGGCTACAGTCCATGGGGTCACAAAGAGTCGGACACGACTGAGCGACTTCACTTCAGCAGACCAGAAGATGATGTGAGGGAGCCTCTTACTTAAGTGATGTTTAAGTGGAAAGAGTGGGCTTTTAGGGAAGGCTCTGGCAAAAGAATGAGCAGTGAAAAACAATAGATAACAGAAGTTCAAGTCCATGTCACTTGTTACTTGAGTTTTTCTTTTTTTTAATATATAGCATATTCCATTGCTGCCGCTGTTAATATCTTCAGATTGGGATAGACGGTGACTTTTGTTTTTCTTCTTTAGAATGAATATCACAATGTGACTGCGGAGCAGCTCTTTCTGAAGGACATTATAGAAAAAAACTTTGTAACCGACTTGACCCAAGAGTAACCCTACAGACTCAGAAGATAATGCTAACAGTGTTAGTTTTATTTTTATACTGCAATTTTTAGTTTATTTTTAAATATGTTGGATGTACTTGTCAAGAAATTATGTGTATCAAGTCTGTTGCTGCCTGGTGATTCATAACCACCAGCTTAATTTCTGTGAATATATTTAATTTATGGAAACCAAGATGTTAAGATATCAGGGAAAGTGAACTTTTCATTGTATCATTTAAAAATAAGCTAGTTTTCTGAGGTGTTTTTAACTATAGTTAGTTCATCTTAGACTTCTGAAGGGACGCTGACTTCCCAGTAAGTAAGGGGGGTTAGTTTACTACAGCACGTTTTGAATGTAACAGGACATTTTGAGAGGTTCATCTGGCTACTGTAAATTGGGAGGGAACTGGTGTGCGGCAGTTCCCTGATGTAGTGTACTGGACCCACTTCAGGTGTATAACTATAGTTCCTTTTAGTTATACCCGAGGAACCAGACTGGAATCTTAAACCAGACCTGAAGCGTGGACGTATATGGAAATCTAAGATCATGCTGGCTGAATTAAGCATTTTTTCTCCTGCAGTTAAGTAAACCATGATTATGATCAGTAGTTTGGTAGAATGAAAATTTTTTTTTTCTAAGTCAAAAGAATCAGGATAAACATGAAGCTCTGGATAAGTAAATAACCAAAGACTGCAATTCTTAAAGTCTGGTGACTTCATTATTTTAAAGAAATAAAGTTTATACAAAGAAGCTGAAGTAGGCAAGCTCAAGAAGGAGAAAATTCGTAAGCAGTATTTTTGAAGCTTATTTGAAGTAAAGTAAAAAAGACAAGACGAGACAAAGAAGAGAAGAATGAGTAAACCTTTAAGAGTCGAGCTGTTTCTGGATTTCAGTGGCACTTTCATGACAAAACCAGCTGTCCCCATGATTCAGTCACATCTTCAAATGGAAGGCTTACCTAGGGTGCACCAGAAGAGACTGGTGGGATGCAGACAAGCCAGCTGGACTACAGTGGTGAGCCAGTCTCCCTTTTCACTTTAATGACTATAATCAAAGCTTATTGGCGGGGGGGGGGGGGGGGGGGGGCGCAGGCAGTGGGTGAAGAGAGCAATAGAAGTTACCTGGCTAGAACCAAAAGCTGTCAGAAGAGGCATGTGTAGAAAGAACTGGTATCATTGGGAGACAATGATAATTATCGCTGACAACCTACCTCTCTAAAGAGGGTGTATAAATATTAGGTCAGAAACAGGAATAAACGACATACTTGAAAAGTGGTGTTGGGGGAGAAAACTAGTAGCTGACTGAACTCAGACCTACATGTTGAATGTACACTCTGTGCTGTTAATTCCAGCGTATGTTCACACATACCATCTCATTTGATCCTTCTGATAACTCAGGTGGAAAAGCCATAGCTGGTCATTCCCTCATACCACACAGCCGGGGCCCACAGCTAGGCTGTGGATGCTGAGTCTGGCTTCAGAAAGGGTGGTGCTGGCTACAGAAAAAGTTAAAAGTCAAACACTAATGGTGGCATTTTCAAATGTTACTGTAAATACTGTAACACTGGCCATAACATTTCTGGCTGCTCTTAAAATTGAGGAATCTGGTATTTTGTATAGTACGAGAATGGCTACAAACCTCAAGGTTTAAGAAAAAAAAGTAACAAGACACATATATACAATTTATTAAAAACACATGAACACATTAAAATCTCACTATTTATACAATCAAATTCTAGCAACATATACAAATACTGAGTGACTACAGTTCATGCCGAGGTAAGAAAAGTACATTCTGGGAGAATATCACTGACACTCAAAGCCATTTTTATTTCCAATACGTATTTCAATATATGTTTTATTTCCACCTTTCCCAGTGCCAAAAAAGAAGAGGAGGAGATGAGAAGAAGAAACTAGTTACAAGTTGGATTATATGAGAACTGGTGCCACAGTTGACCTAAAAATATCCAACTCTTACTTAGATATTGCAGTTTAGGGATTTCAAGTTCAGAACCAAAAGGCATAGCCAGTAGGTAATTAAAAAAAAAAAAAAATAAACAGAACTTCACTGATTTCTCTTAAGAGGGTTGAAAAGCTTTTATTGTCCCACCTAATCCAGTTGTTCTTTCTAATCCTATTATCTGACATGGTGTTTTTCTATAACCCTCTTGCTCTCCAGGTTACAATGTGGATCAGCCCAGGGAAAGAGGTTCAAGCTTTATTACATTCCACAGAATTATGGCCACATTCATATTTAAATAAGCTCATTTTCTGCTCCCTCTTGTGGATGGGAGAGAGAAGGGCAAATGTATACATAACATATTTTCAGTTACTGTATAAATCCTCTACTCGAACCGTTTCAACAGCAAATAAACCCATTGTTCAATGCAAAGTGCAAATAGCGAAACGTGAACTTAAATAACTGGGCTAGACCCTACATACACAATAGGATCTATTTAGATTTACAGCTTTTAATACAATATAAATCAGCATTCACAATATCTTACCTTTAACTGTGCTGGTTCCTAAGATCAAGTAACAGCGAAGTCAGTGTAATTTTATGAAACCTTAAGGGCCACATTTCCTGTACCACTGTCTGATTCTATTTTTATAACTGCATTAACAGGAAAAAATTTAACCCAGTAAGTCACAGTGACTTTTTTTTTTTACGTTTCAAGCAAAGAATAAAAAATCAAGGGAATTTTGTAAAAAATGGTTACCTTCACATTTTCAGTTGTTACTTGATTGTCTCCAAAGCTGTATATATATCAGACATAGTAACGTTAAAAAAAAAAAAACAAAAAAAAACTCTAATATGAAAACGAATTAAAAAGTACATACCAGAACAACCTTTTCTAGCAGGCTCAGCTCTTCATGTGGAAAGTAAAATATATAATAATAGTTAAAAACTAGATATTTTGTAAAAATTATTGGTAGTTCAGGGACAGCACAGTGGTAACATATGAATCAAGTCTTAAAACATGCATTATTTATGAAAACATTTGCTTCTCAACAAAAAAGTTCTATGGGAAAATAATCAGGTACGCACAATTAAAAATAGCAAGCATCTTTGGAAAAAAGAAATAGTTACTGAACTCATTTCTTTTAAAGCTTCAAATAGGCATATGATTTTAGAAGTAGATTTTTGTATACTAAGGATGAATAAAAAAATAAAAGCAATTGGTTTACTTTCTTCCCACCTGGAGGGGGATGACTACATTAATAATATGTGCTTTACACATTCATACCTGTTTTAATAAAAGTTCAACATCTGTGCTTTTTGTTTCAAATATTTTGAAACAAAATGTGTATTGGTTTTTCAATGAATAAAATTATGCCTCAAAAGTCTGTTGGAAAAAGGAAAAGCAACTGAAAATAAGACCAACGAAATCATACAACTAGAATGCAGGGAGGCTGTAGAGTTTGGCAGTTCTGTTTTGGAGCAATGTTTTACAATGCTAAAAGACTCGTGGAAACAAGCCAAATGAACACTGTATATAGTCGGTTACATTTAGCAGATTCTGCCATCATCTGGCGGTATTGGCTAAAAGAAACGACTAGAACCTGCTGGGGAAGTACATTTCAATATTAAACTATAAACTAGGGGATGTAAAATTGATATATTTTAATCATATAGATATCATCTTACCAATCTAAAGACTTCTAAAGATGGTTTTTACACTAAGGCTAGTAAACTGCAGATGATTTCTGTTTCAGTCATTTAAACTACTTCTGGGTGACCAATGTTGCCCAGAGGTATCAAAAATAAGACAGGGATTTTCCTTTGCTAGGATGCTAAAACATTTGTTCCCTCTGTTGTCTGTGATACGGGAGACTACTCACACCCCAGGCCACATGGATGGCATCATCACACAGAGCCGAAAAATACATGCTGGGTTTGCATTTCTTACTGTGGGAAAATATTTATTTATTTCACTAAAAACAATAAATACCTTGAGAGTCAAAGAACACTCCTCTGTATATAAAACCAAAACAATTTGGTTACTTTTGTGGAGGGGAGGTAATTTATACGATTCCTGAGGAATAATTTTGCTTTTCATGTTGAGAAATATTAAGTGGGTATTGTTTACAGTGTTCACGTTTAGAAGTCCTTAACTTTTCACACTCGCCTAGGAAGAATTCCATTGCAAATAAAGTCTGGAGCAGAGGATCTCCTTTATAGCTTTTTTAATTTATAAAATTGTTCCTGTTTCCGCATGAAGACACTAGGGGGTCTAAATTAATGAGATTGATAGAGCAAGCATCACCCACTGAAAAAAACTCAGGCATTTATAAAGATGAGAATGGGGCAGGCCACCAAGGGCCCCAGGTGGAACAAGCAAGGGATGAGACCAGGTCATGTACTATGAAATGTTTAAGTTCATTAGAGTGTCAGAAAGTGAAAAATCACTCTGCTCACTACAGGTCAGTTTCCCAGCTACAGTTCTTCCTAAGGAAAGATGGATAAATATATAATGCTGCAATCAAAACAATGATTATATCAATATATATTTTTTAAATTCAGAAAGCAATACAAGAATAGAAGAGGAAGAAATCACAATAGTACCCACTTTTCACAAATTGCTGAATTTCAAGCCATTAGACATTTTAAGAACAGTACCATGCATTATTGCCAAAAAGGCTTACAGAGCCATCTCGAGTTCATCAATGTACCTGCAGCATTGGTAATAAATACTCAGTGATTTTAAATTTCTTTGAAGTGCATAGTAGGGAGCCTTTTCTGTATAAAATAGTGTTTTACAGTAGTAACAAACAAGATGTTTAAAATTTCATAGGCAAGCAGTAACTGCCACAGTAACCCTTTTAAAGCAAGATGGTAAGATTAGTAGTTTTTGTACCTCGGTCATCACACTTCCCCCAACCACATCCGTGACAGATATGTAATACGTTCTACCACTAATACAACAACAACAAAAAAGGCCATGTGCTTTAAAATGATGCTTTGTAAAAAGCAGTATCACCTTCAAAGGACTTCTTTAAAAACGTCACATTCACCCTCCTTCCCTGCTTCTGACACCTCCTGCGTGCTCTGCGGCACCTGGTACACCAGTTCATCCGGGGCGCTTGGGCCCGGCTTCCCACCTTTCGGGGTATCATACTGGGCCTGCGCTGAGGAGCAGCTGTCGGTCCTGGAGAGGAGAGTGTTGTATGTTCCCACCAAAGTGGGCGGTTGGTTCCCTGCAGCTTTGAAAGTGGAAGTTGAGGGCAGGCCAGCTGCAGCTGAGGGGTGCCCGGACATGTCCATGACGATTGGGGTTGCGTACTCAGGCCCGGTCACTGGCAGTGGTTCTGCATAGGCGTGGTAAACTTCTTGCACTGGGGAGCTGTAGGGATCGAGGTCAGCATACCCTGCTTCTTTTCCTTCTTCTGGTTTAAAGGTAGACCTCTGATGGAGGGGGCCCACAATTCCTCCCACAAGTGGCTGTGCATACTCTGGGTGTCACAAAACACAAATAGAAAAGCCCTCTCATTAATGCCATGGGTTTACCCTGAAAACACACACGTCTTTATGGCACCTGTGCTGTCATGGAGATGGATGGGTTTTCCTGCAAGAATCAACTTCAAAATTAAAAAAGATGTTATCTCAAGGTTATATGTCATTGTGCCCGAAAGCTTCATTCATGGAATTCTGCATAAAGAGTGTATGTGTTCTTCAGATTTATAGATAACTATTTCATTTGAAAATAAAGCCCATTACTGTATTGGTCTTGGAAAATAATTTCATGTTTTTCTTTTCCAAATATTAGGAAATGTTTAAAATATACATTGGGTTAATAGGATAAATACCGAGGCCACTGTGTCTTTCCTGCTCTCCTTTTAATACCCCCAAACTTGCAATAAAACCGAATGAAATTCCAGATAAGCAGACAAAATGCCCAAAGTTTTTAAGAAATGAATACCCCAATTTTATGGATAGAACATCTGAGACACAGAAATGACTCTCTTGAGGTCTTTTTTAAAAAGTGGTTCTACATTTGGAAACCAGCTCATCTCCTACACATGAAAAAGATAAAAGATACTGTAAATACCAACGCACTTTGCAGCAAGCACAGCAGTTTCCCCTTGAGCCCGGGCTGTGCTATAATTACCTGCAGAGTCCGTCTGCAGCATGGTGGTGACCTCTCTTGGACTCAAGTGGTTCACCTCGCTACTGCTGTAGCGAACTGGGGTTTCCTCGTGCTCCACTGATTTGGCAGGAAGAAACTGCTTCATTCCTTTCCACCAACCTTCGTTGTGATCATAAGCAAGAGAGACCATTAAAGAGAAAGCTATGTTTGAAATGATAACAGTATACGAAGGGAGAAATCTTGCTGCATTTAAGCCATTTCTATAACAAAGATCTATAAAATGAGCCTTGATGATCAAGACTTTAAAAAAAAAAATGTGGTAAAATACACATAAAATTTTCTCTCATACCCTTTTTTTTTTTTTTTTGGCTGCACCCACACGGCTTCCAGGATCTCAGTTTCCTGACCAGGGATTGAATCCAGTAGTAGTGAAAGCCTGGAATCCTGACCACCAGGCACCACGGAACTTTCTGAACCATTTTTAATTAAGCAGCTCAGTGATACCACATATGTTTACATTGTTGGGCAACCCTCACTCCAGCCATCTCTGTCTTGTGAAACTGAGATTTCATATCCATGAAGCAGTAATTTCTGATTCTCTCTTCCCCTCAGTCCCTGGCAACCAGCACTCTACTTTGTCTTTAGAATACTATATATAAGTAGTACCTCATATAAATGGAGTCATATGTTATTTTTCTTTTTGTGACTGGTGTATTTCACTTAGCATAAAGTCCTCAAGATTCATCCACATTGCAGTATATAGTGCAGAATTTCCTTTTTTAAGGCTTAACATTCCATTTTATGTGTATACTGCATTTTGCTTATCCATATACTAGTGGGTCAATCTCCAGTACTCTTGCCTGGAAAATCCCATGGGTGGAGGGGCCTGGTAGGCTGCAGTCCATGGGGTCGCTAAGAGTTGGACACGACTGAGCGACTTCACTTTCACTTTTCACTTTCATGCACTGGAGATGGCAACCCACTCCAGTGTTCTTGCCCGGAGAATCCCAGGGATGGGGAAGCCTGGTGGGCTGCCGTCTATGGGGTCACACAGAGTCGGAAACGACTGAAGTGACTTAGCAGTGCGTCAATACTTGGGTTGCTTCCATGTTTTAACTATTTTGAATAATACTGCTATGAACATGGAAGTAGAAATATTTATTCAAGTCTCTGCTTTCAATTCTTTTGGGTATATACCTAGAAGTGGAATTGCTGGATCACACAGTAATTGTATTTTTAACTCTTTGAGGAACTGACCAAATAAAAACACCTACTTTCCAAAGAAGCTGTACTATTTTACATTCCCATCAACAGTGCACAATGGCTCCAGTTTCTTCACATCCTTGCCAATACTTGCCATTTTCTGTTTTTCTCCTATTCTCTGTTTTCTCTCATCTAATCTTTATTATTAATTTCTTCCCAGTAGCCCTGGGTTTAGTTTGTTCTTCTTTTTCTAGTTCCTTAAGTTGCTCAAGCTTATTTTCTGCTTTGATAGACTATCCAATGCAAAGCAGAACATGGTGCAAATCTCTATCAAAAGCAATATACTGAAGCAAACCACTGCTGTTACAGTGCAGCCAGACAGTTGTTATAGCAGTGGTTTTTAATACATTAATAAGTTCAAAGAATTCTAAGATTAACCCTGGGGGCGGGGGGTGGTTGGGGGGACAGTGGCACAGGATCTGACCCTGCCACTGCTCTTTTCTGCCCTAATAACAGTGAACTCTCTGGACTCCAGTCATTCCAGTGAGGCTGGGGAAGTGGGAGACCCGCAGAAGGCCCCTGCTGTCACCTGCAGCAAGCTGCCACCTGCCACACAGAGTAGGAATCAGAAGGAATGACAACTCATGGCAGAGATGGCAGACTAACTCCACTGGGACAAACAGCCACAACAGAGTGACCCACTTACTGTCACCAGAACCGCAGTCCCCTTACCTCTTACCTAGTGTTCATGTGCACCACACAGAAAGCTGGTCTCAAGACAGAGACATACGTGGAGGCAAATCAGTCAAGTTTTCCAGAAGGAAAAGAGCAAAGCGTGTGTTATGAGAAATTCTTATAATGAAATTCCATTTCATTACTTAGCGACTACAGGAAATTTTTACAGGAAAGAAACAAATCAGAACAGAAGAGGAATGCCATTTTTCTAATAGTGCCAGGGAGTTAATGGGGGCCTGAAAATGGCTTTCCTCTTCTACTGTCGCCCCCTACAGGGCAGGGCTTCCCTCTGCTAGAAAGAGATACAAAGCCGTAAATTACCTGCCCGGTCCCAGTATGGCAAGTCATAGGTGCCTTTAGTTTTTTTCTTTCTGGAAAAATACAGGAAAAAAAAAAAGCAAATAGAGTGAATTCACTAGTAAGAAAGCTATGAAACAGTAAGATAAACACTCAAAAGTTAATAATTAGTCAAGAGTACACACTGCTACTTGCTGATCTTTCCGGGGGAGACCTCTTTTTCATTTGACTTTCAAAGTTGCCATGGCTGAACTCTGGACTCTCAATACATATTAAGCAACTATCTGCTGACAGAGTTATTTTGTTACCCAACTATTTCCCACTCAAAACGGATAAAGAGATTTTTTTTTTTTAAAGACTGATTCTGTAGATAAAAAAAGCTGAATCAAACCAAAGACCCAACCCTGAGATGTGGATTATGATGGAGAAATCCTGTTAGGTTTGTTTTGGTTTCAAATAAAATTTCACAAATCTGTTGATTCATCAAGTTCACAGGACAACAAGAATAACACAACCCTTTTCTTCTGCACTGTTATTATTTTCTCAACTTACTGTTTTTTCCCTATGGTCCTTTGCCCCTGAGAAGTTTAAAGTGTCACACATACCCTTAACTGCGTAGACCTGATTCCTCTACCCTGCCCAGGACAAGCCACACCACCACTAACAGTGAGAGAGCTGAGGGCTACGTGGGCTGTGGAGAAGGTTCTCCACAGCCCACTCCTCAGAATTCAGAATATCTTTCCCTGGAGAAACTTCCGTCTCTCTCCGGCATTAAGAACTGCTATCTACAGAGAAAAAATATCAAGCACACGAAAGGACATTTTCTGGTTCAAGAATGTAAATCTAATTAAAATAATGCTCTGCAAGCTAAAGAGAAAGAAGCTGTTCCATCGTTATAAATGAGCTCAAGAGGGTTATGTGATTTGCTCATGATCACAAATGAGGCTTCCTCAAAAGCCCAAGGTATGTGCCTTTCCTACTTGGAAACAGTCTTCTCCAGTATAAGACTGTGTTTTTATTATTGATACTAAAAGTTTCCTCATTTAAAAGTATGGTTGTATTTAAAATATAATACTTCATTATTTCAAGGAAGTATAGTGTAAAATTTGTGGATAAGAAGGTAGGTGCTGAAGTTGTCCAATGGTTGTACTATAAAATAGGATTGCATATTCTTGATCTCAAATGAAAAAGCTTCAGGTTGTTTATTCATGACATGTAAAGTACTTAGAACAGTGCCCGGCATGGGTCAGGGAGTCAGTAAGTGGCAGCTGTTTTTGTTATTACTTTTCTCCTGGCTACCTTTATAAGCCCCTTAAAGGCAGTTTCTCTTTGCTCCTTGTGACAAAGCCAGTTGTCCGCAATTTCATCCACTAAGTTCTTAAAAGTAACCTTAATTCTGCAGCTCAGACCTTCTGTCCTGAACAGGCTCATGTTCCATCTACCTCTCTGTGGAGTCTGAATGTCCACAGAGTCCTCTAGACACCATCCCAAACTCATCTCAGGACCTGCCTCTGGGCTCTCCACAGTTCTGCTCCCCGTTCCTCACCCCCCAGCCCGGGGCTTTAACCATAGATAATTAGACTTGATCGGCTGACTGTCAGAGGCCTGGACCAAATCCCCACCCTGCTGACCAGGTGACCTCGGCAAGTTACTTGTGCTCTCTCAGTCTCACTTTCCTCTTCTGTAAAATGGGATCTGTAACAATACCTGCTTTACAAACTGGTTAAATGAGGTAAACATGTAAGGCATTTAGAATCATGCCTAAAGTCAGCATTTCATTTGATTTTGTATAAGGGTTTGCCATTGGTGTTCTCATCACCACTAGCGCTGCTGTCCACTTGCCTGACAGCAGCGTGGACTTCCCCTCCTGGACTCTCCTACAGCCCTGTTCCCTCCTTCCGCTCCTCACCCTCCCCCACCATGCTAAGCTGTCGGTCCTGCAAACAGGGTCCTTCCTCCTGTGGAACACACTGTAGTCAGTCCTGTTGCAATGGCATTTCTTTTGTGTTACGATTCCTAGTCCTCGTGTGTGAAACTTACAGGATTTAAGCTATTTATGACGTGCGCGCGTGTGTGTATGTGCGTTAGTGGCTCAGCTGTATCCAGCTCTTTGCGACTGCATGGACTGTAGCCCAGCAGGCTCCTCTGTCCATGGTATTCTCCAGGCAAGCATACTGGAGTGACTTGCCATTCTCTCCTCCAGGGGATCTTCCCGATCTAGGAAGTGAACCCAGATCTCCTGCATTACAGGCAGATTCTTTACCAACTGAGCTACCGGGGAAGCCTGTACGACTCGCCACCTAGCTCAAAATGGGAGTCCCAGTGGCCAAGGTGAACTTTCCTAAGAGTTGTTTTGAAATGTCTGCTGTAGGGTTGCCAGTGTCTTAGAATGGTAAACTGAGAACATGACTTTAGATCAGAAGTTTGATGGGCCATGTACAGCACAGGAACAGAAAGAGACACGGAAGGAGTCAGGGCTCCTCCCCTGGGTAACAGTTCCTCCTTAAGAGGGGACCACTGAGCTGAGTGACCCTGAAGGCTCTTGGCTGGAGGCCCTGACCCCATGCACATAGACGCTGCCTATGGCCCTGCTGGGGCCAAGGCCTGCGGTTGGACCAGAGACTGCTGCTGCTGGTGCCCAGACACCTCCTTCCAGACTGCTCCTTGGAGTGGTTCCCTACTCTGCCCAACCTGAGTTCTGTGCTAATTACGTGTAATAAACCCAGTGACTTGTTGAATACTGGCTACTGTTTTATCTCCAATCTTATGATTCCTACCTGCCCTGACAGCTCGGCCCTGTGACAAGCAGGTTCCATGGTGGATGGTTCTATGCAATGTATTCTCTCCCACTGGACAGACTTTGGGGCTCACCAGAGGACTCCCACCAGACGGCTCAAATACTTGGTACAGAGTCAGAGCGCAAATATTTAATGGCTAAACAAATGAGCTCCCTCCAAACCTGTTAGTCACCAAAGCTGTCCCCACTGCTGCGTTATCTCTGCTGGTCTAACTGCACAAGCCAGAAACTGGAGGGAATCCTAGATCCTTCTTCTCTGGCAAGCAGCCCATCAAGTCCCCCACTGACCCAACTGGCAAACTTCTCCCCCTTCTCCTAGCACTGCTGTGCTATGTTCTTGCCTGGCCTTAGTAGTTTCCTAACTCATCTCTCTGTCTTTTCTAGTCTCTTGTCTCTTCAGTCCACCCTCACAAACTGCTGCCACCATTTTCCTACAGTCATCTGATAATATCACCTGCCCGCTGAACACTGGTCAATGCCTTCCACATCTACAGAAAGCCCTTCCTGGTCCAGACCAGGCTGCCTTTCTATGAGTCTCCCCGTGCTCCCCCACGCCAAGCCCCTGTGAGACAACTCACTATTCTGCCTACGTTCCACATCTCCGTGCCTTCTCCCAAGCCATGCCCTCAGTCTGGGCCATTCTCTCTTCTTCTATCTAGCTAAAATCAACTCCTCCTTTAAGGGAAAACTTGTCAAACATGAGGATTACTCTCTTCTGGAAGAAAGGTTTCAGGTAATTCTCAAGGTTCTTGCATCTGTGTTCCTCTGCACTTCACATACAACTCATCAAGCCAAAGTACAGTGGTCAATCAGCCAGACAGTCTGGAGATAAGAATGGTGTTGCATTCTCTCAGCAAGTGTTACTCAGTATCTATTATACCTTACTACTGTATGTAACCCAGTGTGTAACACAAAGTTTGATGTAATAAAGGTGCTCAATAACTTATTATGAGATTGAACTTACTCACTTTTTACGGGAATAAAGGAGAAATGTACATATTTTTATTTTAATGACCACCTTAACTCTTACTCTCAAAAGGGTTCATCTTCTATATTTAGTTCTACTTCATGTTTGGAAACATCCCCTCTAGGACCGGTCAGGTGAACCAGTTTTGCACTAACCTGTTTCTCCAATGCCAAGCACACACTAGTATGAGAATGAGAGTGGTGAGCACCATGACCAACACAGGGACAAGGACCGCGGCCAAGGCTACATCTGAAAAACAGCAGCAGACAAAAACACATTAACACCAAAGAAAGAATCATTAAGGAGAAGAGTAGAGATTAACCGTATCATCATTCAAAGTTTTTCTAGCTCAAAAAAAAAAAACACACCATAATTTATGCCATGAGAGTGGGCACACGTAGTAACTGTAGAGATTTCACAGATACATGGAAATGTGTTGCATTATTTGCTCCACCACTGTATGTTTTTAAGACACCAAGACAGATTAAAAAACAAATGATAAACCGGGAAATATTTTCTGCACATGTGATAAGAAGTTAATAATAATCTATTACAGAATTTACAGTAAAAAATAAACAGAAAGCTCAGCAGAGATGAAAGAGCAATGTATTAAGAAGCAAAGAATTCAACGCTGAGGTATACTGGAAACATATTGTGGAGCACGATGCTGCAGATTACATGCATTACCTGATTGAAGAATATGAGGATGCTTACAAGAAACAATTCTCTCAGCACATAAAGAACAACATAACTACAGACATGATAGAGGAGATGGATAAGAAAGCTCATGCTGCAATATGAGAAAATCCAGCATATGAGAGGAAGCCTAAGTAAGAACTTAAAAAGAAGAGGTGGAAATGTCCCAAAATGTCACTTGTTCACAAGAGAGATCAGCTTCCTTCAAGTTCAGGAACAGGTTGCCAAGAGTTAATAAACCAAACCTCAATTTGCTATCAACATTTTTCAGATAAAGACAATAATAAAATTATTGAACAAGCAAAAAAAAAAAGTGAGCATTAAACATGTTCACCTCACTAGTAATCAGAGAAGTAGAGTTCAGACAAGAATAAGATGTTATTTTTGCTTATCAAATTGGCAAATATTTAAAAGAACAACTAATTGCTGAAGAGGATCTCAAGAAACAGGTATTTTAATGGGACTATAACTATCGTTCTGATTGGCATTTTGGGGCAAAATTTATAAAAAGGTGTTACTTGACAATTATCTATGCAGAATTATTCTTAGGAGAAAATTATGATGGCATTCAAAGATGTACCTTTAAAGATCTTTGCTACTGTATCTGCAGAAGAGTGAAAACCAGGAAGTAATACAAATGTTCAACAATGAGGGGGAGGAAGTAAATCACTGTATCCTCCTTATAATAAAATATTACCTAGATACTGGAAGTGATGGCAAAACAGTTACAGATGTGAAAAGATAACAACAGAGTACCAAGTTGTTGTTCAGTTGCTAAGTTGTGTTCCACTCTTTGGAACCCCAGGGACTGCAGCCCGCCAGGCTTCCCTGTTCTTCACCATCTCCTGGAGCTTGTTCAAACTCATGTCCATTGAGTCGGTGATGCCATCCAACCATCTCATCCTCTGTTACCCATTTCTCCTCTTGCCTTCAATCCTTCCCAGCATCAGGGTCTCTTCCAACGAGTTGGCTCTTTGTATCAGGTGGCCAAAGTATTGGAGCTTCAGTATCAGTCTTCCCAATGAATATTCAGGATTCATTTCCTTTTCGGTTGACTGGTTTGATCTCCTTGCTGTCCAAGGGACTCTCGAGAGTTTTCTCCAACACCACAGTTTAAAAACATCAGTTCTTTGGCACTCAGCCTTTTACTGTCCAGCTCTCACACCTGTACATGACTACTGGAAAAACCATAGCTTCTACAATACACATCTTTGTAGGCAAAGTAATGTCTCTGCTTTTTAATACACTGTCTAGGTTTGTCATTGTGTTTCTTCCAAGGAGCAAACATCTTTTAATTTCATGGCTGCAGTCACCATCCACAGTGATTTTCGAGCCCAAGAAAATAAAGTCTATCATTGTTTCCCCATCTATTTGCCATGAAGTGATGCAACCAGATGCCATGATCTTCATTTTTTGAATGTTGAGTTTTAAGCCAGCTTTTTTACTCTCCTCTTTCACCTTCATCAAGAGGCTTTTAAATTTCTCTTTGCCTCCTGCCATAGGGTGGTGTCATCTGCATTTCTGAGGTTATTGATATTTCTCCTGGGAATCTTGATTCCAGCTTGTGATTCATCCAAACTGGCATTTCACATGATGTATTCTGCAAATAGTATTTGAGCTGTTTCAAATCCTGAAAGATGATGCTGTGAAAGTGCTGCACTCAATATGCCAGCCAAGTTTGGAAAACTCAGCAGTGGCCACAGGACTGGAAAAGGTCAGTTTTCAATCCTATTTGAAAGAAAGGCAATGCCAAAGAATGCTCAAACTACTGCACAATTGCACTCATCTCACATGCTAGTAAAGTAATGCTCAAAATTCTCCAAGCCAGACTTCAGCAATACGTGAACCATAAACTCCCTGATGTTCAAGCCTGTTTTAGAAAAGGCAGAGGAACCAGAGATCAAATTGCCAACATCCACTGGATCATGGAAAAAGCAAGAGAGTTCCAGAAAAACATCTATTTCTGATTCATTGACTAAGCCAAAGCCTTTGACTGTGTGGATCACAATAAACTGTGGAAAATTCTGAAAGAGATGGGCATACCAGACCACCTGACCTGCCTCTTGAGAAACCTGTATGCAGGTCAGGAAGCAACAGTTAGAACTGGACATGGAACAACAGACTGGTTCCAAATAGCAAAAGGAGTATGTCAAGACTGTATCTTGTCACCCTGCTTATTTAACTTATATGCAGAGTACATCATGAGAAACGCTGGACTGGAAGAAGCACAAGCTGGAATCAAGATTGCCGGGAGAAATATCAATAACCTCAGATATGCAGATGACACCACCCTTATGGCAGAAAGTGAAGAGGAGCTAAAAAGCCTCTTGATGAAAGTGAAAGAGGAGAGTGAAAAAGTTGTCTTAAAGCTCAACATTCAGAAAACGAAGATCATGGCATCTGGTCTCATCACTTCATGGGAAATAGATGGGGAAACAGTAGAAACAGTGTCAGACTTTATTTTTTTGGGCTCCAGAATCACTGCAGATGGTGACTGCAGCCATGAAATTAAAAGACGCTTACTCCTTGGAAGAAAAGTTATGACCAACCTAGATAGTATATTCAAAAGCAGAGACATTACTTTGCCGACTAAGGTCCGTCTAGTCAAGGCTATGGTTTTTCCTGTGGTCATGTATGGATGTGAGAGTTGGACTGTGAACAAGGCTGAGCGCCAACGAATTGATGCGTTTGAACTGTGGTGTTGGAGAAGACTCTTGAGGGTCCGTTGGACTGCAAGGAGATCCAACCAGTCCATTCTGAAGGAGATCAGCCGTGGGATTTCTTTGGAAGGAATGATGCTAAAGCTGAAGCTCCAGTACTTTGGATACCTCATGTGAAGAGTTGACTCATTGGAAAAGACTCTGATGCTGGGAGAGATTGGGGGCAGGAGGAGAAGGGGACAACCCAGGATTAGATGGCTGGATGGCATCATGGACTCTATGGATGTGAATCTGAGTGAACTCCGGGAGATGGTGATGGACAGGGAAGCTTGGCGTGCTGCGATTCATGGGGTTGCAAAGAGTCGGACATGACTGAGCGACTGAACTGAACTGAACTGATTGAAACCAAAAGCACGTATGAACAAGGCAGAAACCAACACAATGCTGGAGCCTGCAGGAACTTGGAGATCACTTAATCACTTATCACTTAATAAGGGGATTAAGTTATCTCACTCTATAGATAAGGAATCCTGGTTAGAAAATGGTCTGTTTAAGGTCATCTGTATGGAACAACTGATTGGTTAAAGATCAAGAAAGGAGTAAGACAGGGCTGTCTGCTGTTGCCCTGTTTGTTTAAGCTATACACTGAGCACATCATGAGAAATGCCAGACTGGATGAGTTACAAGCTGGAACCAAAATAGGCGAGAAAAACATCAACAACCTCATGATGAACACATGATACCACTCTAATGGCAAAAAGCGAAGAGGAACTAAAGAGCCCCTTGATGAGGGTGAAGGAGGAGAGTGAAAGAGCTGGCTTAAGACTAAATATAAAAAAAAACACTAAGATCATGGCATCTGGCCCCATTACTACCTGGCAAACAGAAGGGGAAAAGGTGGAAATAGTGACAGATTTCCTCATCTTGGGCTCCAAAATCACTGCAGATGGTGAGTCCAGCTATGAAATCAGAAGACAATTGCTTCTTGGCAGGAAAGTGATGACAAACCTAGACAATGTGTTGAAAAGTAGACACATTACTCTGCCGACAAAGGTCCATATAGTCAAGGCTATGGTCTTCCCAGTGGTTACGTACAGTTTTGAGAGCTGGACTGTAAAGAAAGCAGAATGCCAAAGAATTGATGCCTTCAAACTGTGGTGTTGGACAAGACTCCTGAAAGTCCCATGGGCACCAAAGAATTGATGCCTTCAAACTGTGGTGCTGGAGAAGACTCCTGAAAGTCCTACGGGCAGCAAAGAGATCAAACCAGTGAATCTTAAGAGAGATCAACCTTGAATATCACTGGAAGGACTGATACTGAAGCTGAAGCTCCAGTATATTGGTCATCTGATGTGAACACATGACTCATTGGAAAAGTTCCTGATGCTGGGAAAGATTGAGGGCAGGAGAAAAGGGCATCAGAGGATGAGACAGTAGACAAGAACTTGGGCAAACTCTAGGAGACAGTGAGGGACACAGAGGCCTGGCGTGCTGCAGTCCATGGAGTCACAAAGAGTTGGATATGACTGGGTGACTGAACAAGGTCATCTGGTTCAAAATTGGGAAAGGAGTATGTCAAAGCTATATATTGTCACCCTGCTTATTTAACTTATACGCAGAGTACATCATGCAAAACGCTGGGCTGGATGAATCACAAGCTGGAATCAAGATTAACAGGAGAAATATCAACAACTTCAGATATGCAGATGATACCACTCTTATGGCAGAAAGTGAAAAGGAACTAAAGAGCCTCTTGATGAAGATGAAATAGGAGAGTGAAAAATCTGGCTTAAAACTCAATGTTCAAAAAACGACTAAGATGATGGCAAGGCATCTGGTCCCATCACTTCATGGCAAACAGATGGGGAAACAATGGAAACAGTGGCAGATTTTATTTCTTGAGCTCCAAAATTACTGTGAACAGTGACTGCAGCCACAAAATTAAAAGATGCTTGCTCCTTGGAAGAAAAGTTATGACAAAACTAAACAGCATACTAAAAAGCAGAGACATCACTTTCCTGACAAAGGTTCAATAGTCAAAGCTATGGTTTTCCCAGTAGTCATGTATGGATGTTGAGAGTTGGACCATAAAGAAGGCTGAGCGCCTAAGAGTTGATCCTTTTGAATTGTGATGCTGGAGAAAATTCTTGAGAGTCACTTGGAGATCAAGAATCAAGGAGATTGAACCAGTCAATCATAAAGGAAATGAACACTGAATATTCGCTGGAAGGACTGATGCTGAACCTCCAATACTTTGACCACCTGATTTGAAGATCCAACTCATTGGAAAAGACCCTGATGCTGGGAAAGATTGAGGGCAGAAGGAAAAAGGGACAAGAGAGCATGAGATGGTTGGGTGGCATCACCAACTCAGCAAACATGAGTTTGAGCAAACTCTGGGAGTTAGTGAAGGACAGGGAAGCCTGGCATGCTGCAGTCCTTGGGGTCGCCAAGAGTCAGAAATGACTGAGCAACTCAACAACAGCGAAGGTCACCTGGGAAGCTGGTTTCTTCCCCCACTCCTTAACCTCCTCCTGGCCGTGAGGGTGACAACAGCAACAACTGCTGATCTTTACTGGGTGGGAAGCTCCAGACCTGCATCTCCTTTACTCCATGTCATAACCCAAAGAAAGAGTGGGCCTGAAGATTCAGGAAGGGAGAAGATGATCCGTAACACCAGGCCTCTGAGGAGTAGGATGGATGGGAAATAGATGAGTATGCAGGTTCCAGAAAAAAGGTTCCATTGAAGTGCCCTTCAAATGGCTTCTACTTTGTGAAGCGGAAGATATAACTGAGAGTGAGTGAGGATCTCTGGGTTTGAAAAATACAGAGAATGTTTCTAACAGCTACTGTTGGGAACAGACAAGAAGTAACCAGGGAAACAGACAGACCACCAGCTGGTACTGAGGGAGGATCCTGATGTTAGAGCAGCACAAATCTGACCATGATGTGATTTTTACCAGCATCACTCTTAGATTGGATGTAAAAATGGAGAAAGAAGGGCATACAACAGAAATAATGACTCAGGATAGAAAGGACTAAAAAATCAGAAAAGCAGAAGTGCTTTATCCCTAAAATGTGTGAAACTGTAGAGAAAATAGTCAGGTTCAGATGGATACTGTCTGACTTAATCAGAGGTATTATTAATACAATATATGCTTAGGTTTTAAAAATAATACATTCTATACAGTACTATTTCAAAGAAAAGGAGACAGGAGGTCTTCAATCAAAAAGACCTGCATGCTCTTTGTTAGTCTTTTAAAGATTACATGGACCCTAGTTCCAGAATAAAATGCTTCAAGAACAATTTTAGTCCTAAGATTTTAAAATTCTATAATCAGATTTTAAGATGAGCAACACTTAAAAATGACTGTTCTTCCATATGGCATGTGGTCTGGGATTCCACCCAAATGCATGGTTTCTGTAAATTGAAGCTCTTTGTGGGATGCTGAAATTTCTTGTCTCTGTCAACTCTTGCTTCTTTCTAAAGTGGACAAAATAAATGTTGCCTGCCATTTCAGTAATCAGAGTGTTGCCTCAAGTTCTCAGCCACTATTCCCCACCCATGACCATGTACTCTCAGAGGAATTTAGGATGGAGAAAAATGGAATACTGACTCTAAACAGTTAAGATACATATTAATGAATAATTTCAGTGAGCTCAGACTCTTGCATCTTCCCCTACATAGAAAAGCATTAATATCATTAACTTTAGATGTCTTATTTTTTTACCTTTTTTCCCCAGCAAAAATTCCTATATATCCCAGCTCCTCCCTTATGTCTTTAGAACAGTTTCATAGAACTATCTTAGAGGATGTATCCCAGACTACAGTCCTCAGTAAGAACCTGGATAAAACACAATTCTCAACTTTTAGGTTGTAAGTTTTTTTTTTTTTTTTTTTTAATCAACACTAGCCTTTCCTTCTACATGAGAAAGACACAGGTCTCTCTGGGAATACTTTAGAAGATACTAAGGAAACTGATGTGGAAAGTTGTAGAAAGCTATTTGAATCCAGACAAATTTTCAGAAAATGAGGATGATTAAAAGTGTATTAAGTTACTCTGAATGGACACTTTCTCTTCTCTGCATTGTCCTGCAGATTAGGGTGCTTTTTATCTGTCAACACTGAAATTAATTCCTTAATGGCACTGATGCTTTTGTTCCTGAATTCAACTGAAATTTTGTTTTCAACTAGTAAAATAAAAACTAGTATACTTATATATGTTAACATCTTATGTAACAGTAGTAAACAACAAGCTTGAAAGTAAATTGGAAAATAGTATTTGTCATCTGAAAAAGTAACTATAAACATTTAAAAAACAGAGACCAAATTTTTAAAATAAATGTTAACTATCTTTTTTTTTAAAGTATATTAATTTTCACCAACCCTTTTGTCATTTTTCTTCTTCCCTTTTTGCTACCAAATCCCTAACAAATTAATATACAATCAGAAAAAAAGTTTGCTTCTTGCTATTGTTTTATTTTTAGAAAAATTTTCTTTCCAAGGCTGAGGCTCCATGTATCTAGTTATAGAAGGGAAAAAAAAATCACAAAAGGAATTTTATGATTCCTTTATCATCTAAAGTTAATGATTTTAGATGATAACTTTATCATCTAATTAATGATTTTAATGCTTTTCTATGTAGGGAAAGATGTAAGAGTCTGAGCTCACTGAAATTATTCATTAATATGTATCTTAACTGTTTAGAGTCAGTATTCCATTTTTCTCCATCCTAAATTCCTCTCCGGGTACATGGTCATGGGTGGGGCTGGTGGCTGAGAACTTGAGGCTGAGAACCTAGAATACAGCAGCCAGCTCTAAATATTTAAAGAATCATTTTACATTGTAACAGATAACAGAACTTAGCAATGCAGCCAGTTTTTTCTACAAGGTATGGAGTTGAACTTTTTGCTGTATTTAAAAAACAAAGGGGAAAAAACCTTGAGGGTTTAAAAGCTGGAGATGTTCCTGAAAACTTGTTAAAAACAAAAAAATTCACTCTTTTAAACAGGTATTAATTTTCGGGTTTGCATACCTTTGGTCACATTTGGAGTTACGGTAGTATTTTTGATTTCAGGAGTGGCAGTTGTCTGCTCTGTCTGTGTAGGAAATTCATTGCTACTTCGAGGTTGTAGTGGTTGAGTAAATTTGGGGGCACGACCTTGAAAAAAAATTTAAAAACCCTTTATTCTTTTATCTATACCAACTTGATTAAAATAGTTACTTTATAATGCTTTTAACATATTTATGGAAAATTATACCACAAAACTAGGGAATACTGAATGCTCACTTTTGAAGGAGGCATACCTTTGGCTATTTTTGGAGGAGTTGTAGTATTTCTGAGGTCATTGCTGCTCCGAGGAGGTGGAGGTTGAGTAAGTTTTGGAGGACGACCTTGAAAAATGGTTTAGAAAAGTTTCTACATTTTGCTTATATAAAAATCATAGTTAAAAAATAGTAATTTTAAATGTCTTTAACATTTCCCACAGTACTTAGTTTTGTACAGTAACTTTAAATCTCAGAGAAAGATGTCAGAATGATAAATGTACTCTGTAGTAAATGCAGAAATATTCTTTGATTTCTGAGTTTTTAAATAATCAAATTGTCCGCAAAGAATCTTCTTAGGAAGGAGAATACCAGATGATATTGAAAAAATAGAGAATGTTGAAAGGATAAAGCTATAAAAATGTTGCCACAATATATATACTTACAACTCATTCAACTCATTGAATAAATATTTATGGAGGGCCTACTATGTGTCAGGCACTATGGTAGTTTGGGGGGATATAACAGTAAACAAAGTATTAAAATATTATATAATTTTGATGGAAGTTATTCCTACTTTTAATTTATTCAAAGTAAAATGTACTTAGGCTAAGATGACAGTTACTATCATCAGTGCTTAAATGATAGAAATATTCTACTACATGAGACCTGATTATAAATGATTAAGGTTGAGGCTACATTTGGAAATCCAACTCTTTGCTTTGTCTCATCCGTGATGTCCTTTCTACTTCCACCTGAAACTTTAGAAACCAGTTTGATATATAACATGATAGTTAATAGGGATAACTATTTCTTTTTAAAAATCCCTTTAAGAAGATACAATAACTACAGGATAAGCACATTTTATTAGTTTCTCAAAGAACAGCGAAGTCATTTTCAATTAATGCAATGAAAACAAGATGCCTTAAACATATTGTTGAATTACCTTTAGGAATAAATTGACATCCGAGCAGTTCCATTTTCATGGCAATTTTCTGCTGCCATTGGGTAGGATTCACTCTAATAAAACGTGCAATAATTGGTGGCAAAAAGTTATTACGCACATCCTGGTGATAATCTTTGTTTCCTTGAAATATCTTTAAAAAACAACAAAAAATTGGTACTTTACATCAACAGAGGCCAGGGCTAAACTGCTCCACTGAAACATGTTTTTGGGTTTTGCTCTGGGCCTTAAATGAGCTCTGTAAAGTATGACAATAAGCATTAATTTGTATGAAAATAAATCATAATTTGGAAAAACTATTAAGAAGCAGCACCTTCTTCATAAAAATTTCATAAAAGGAAATACTGAATATAAAAATCATTTTATATGACTTAAACATAACAAAAGTTCTAACTTGGCAATTTGAGGAGGTTTTAATTGCAGTGCACAGTATATTGTATTAATAATTCCTGTGGAATCATCAGCTGTTTAAATTTATTTTTAAGGTAAAGCATAATTGAACATTTGAGGTCTTAGAGGAAATGCTTTACTGTGTACTTTTCATAATTTTTCTCTCAATAAATTGACTGAAAGTGAACACACTAGTAAACACATAAGGGATATATATCTCCACCTACTGGAGAAACTGTATAAACACAGTTCCCACTTCTCTGCCAGCAGAGAGTGGGAAAACCTCATAGACAAAGGATACCAGGTTGAGTTCTTGAACAATACTGTCTCAGCAGTCGGGAAAGATGAGAACTAAAGCTGCTCAGGTCTTACCTAACAACACAAAAATGGAAGCCTTGGAAAGATCACATGATTTCCAAGTAACCTAACTGCATCCCAGAACAGCTACGTGTGTCAGGTCAGAACTAATAAGCCAGACCACTTCCTCATTTTACAGGTAAGAACTCTGATCCTATAGGCAGTGGTTTAGTCGCTAATTCGGGTCCAACTCTTTGCCACCCCATGGACTGTAGCCCACCAGGCTCCTCTGTCCATGGGCTTTCCCAGGCAAGAATACTGGAGTAGGTTGCCATTTCCTCCTACAGGGATCTTCCCAACCCAGGGATTGAACGGATGCATCCTGCATCTCTTGCACTGGCAGGTGGATTCTTTACCACTGAGCCATGTGGGAAGTCCCAACCTAGAACTCTAAACCCAGTGAAATTATCTTTCAAAAAAGAAGCCAAAATATTTTCTCAGAACTTTGTTAAGACGTTTTTAAAATATAAGCATTGATAATACTTATGATTATAAAAATTATTCCACAAGTATAACAAATATTACTACACAAATAAATATGGATGTGCTAATAGTAAAAAGTAGTCAAGTTTGGGGGCATTAAGCAGAAATAAGTTACATACAGAGACAATATTGTTATTTGCTTCAAGGGGTGGCAGCTCACTAAAGGTGAAGTTCTTGTGATATCAAGTAGAAGAGAAAGAAGGCAGGCCTTGAATAACAGCTGAAGAGTTTAGATCCAGATGAAAGACTAAAAGGAACCCCTGGAGTTTTTTGAACAGAGAGATAAGTGGCGAGTGAAAATATTAGCATACCATATATATGGCAGAGAACTGACAGCATCATAAAATCAAAGCAAAACTCATGGGGAGGTTTCACTGGAAAAATGTACTCATAATTCAGTTCCAGATGAGAGGCAGTCACCTTCCCTGGGGACAGGGACCCCTTGCGGTGGGTGGATCAAGACCAGGAGCCCAGATGAAAGAAACTGACCTTCAGCTGGGAGCCACCTCTGCTAGCCTCTCTCTACCCCTTAGCATCTGTTCTGGCACATTACAGCGCTGTCATTTTTGGCTAACTAAAAAGTAAGATGAGGAAATTCTCCAGGTAGAAAAAACATAGTTGTTCTTTTACAACAAATGTTGGTGAGGTGATCTTGAAATGATCTTTCTATAACAGCGTATAATTTAACGCCCTTCCGCCTTATCCTCTGCACCCCCCTCACCTTGCCTAGAGAGCAGAAATCTAGGAACAAATTAGGATCGCCACCATTCTGTGGATTGATAAGAGAAGTTTTTTAAAGATAAGAAGTTCATTAATTATAATAAATAATTAATACATTATTTAAACAATTTAATTAATTCTGGAAAAAGAAATCAAGAAAGTACTTACCCTTACAATCATTAAAAAGGACCCAGAAGCCCTGAGAATTTCCTAACCATGTTAGAAGGGTAAGGCTAATAATTGTGTGCTATGCTTAGTCGCTCAATCACGTCCAACTCTTTGTGACCCTATGGACTATAGTCCTCCATTCTCCAGGCAAGATTACTGAGGGGATTCCTATGCCCTCCTCCAGGGGATCTTCCCAACCCAGGGATCAAATTCAGGTCTCCCACACTGCAGGTGGATTCTTGACCAGCTGAGCCACCAGGGAAGCCCAGAAACCAATAATACCTAAAATAACCAGGAGAGGGCAGAGTAAGACCAAATGATATTTAATTTTTAGTATCACAAAGGAAGAGCTTCTGTGGCTCATTGCAAAGGCCACACCTACCCATCACCCTCTTGTAAAAATGCTCTTTAGAAATACTTTAGTGACCATTTTACCTTATCCTGGTCCACACCAGGCTCTCTGTACACAGTCCACCTCTGCCCATCAGCACTGTATAGAATCTTGTAGGCTGACACGTAGTAATTGTGCTCCACCATGGTGGAGCCAGTAGTCACAATGCCTAGGAACAGGAAGGTGATTCATTAGAGCTCACAGTCTGATCCTTGAAGTTTGTTCATCACTGAAGCATTAACACCTAAAATGTACTGTTCAGACAGTTTTGTCTGTGGCACAGGACCATACCTAAGTGCAAGGTTTCAACCTAATAGGAACTACTCCTTGGCTTTGTTCCCTTGGAGGGACAGGAAGAATTATGACCACATATAAGGAAAGGACTATGTATTTTGGCAGCCTGTATTCATGTCACTGCAAAATACTGCTCACTTACTGAAAAAGAATGACTTCCTGGGAATGAATAAAGATTATTGGCATTATTTTTAGTACCAAAGCAAAATAAATTTTAACAAAATTATCTAAAGCAATCCTAACCAAATATTATGCCCATGTGTTAAGTTGCTCTAAATCATTAAATTTATACTCGGCACATGTGGGATATTATTTGTTGCTCTTAAAATGGACTCATTGAACATAAACTTCTCTTAATAACTGTTGTTGCTGTTTAGTCACTAAGTTGTGTCTGACTCTTTGTGACCCCATGATTGTAGCCCTGCAGGCTCCTCTGTCCATGGGATTCTCTAGGCAAGAACACTGAAGTGGGTTGCCATTTCCTTCTCCACTTAATGACTGTAGGAGATGGTTATTTCAGATGCCTCAAGATCCCTTTACTCTAACACTACCCTAAAAAAAAACTTACTACAATGAAAAGAAAAACTAATAAGAATCAATTACCAATTCCTCTCCTTTGCAATGCTTTGTAAAACCTTCGGTCGTATTAATACCAGTAAACTAAACTTGGTGTCATGTGGGACTCTTGGGACCCCACGGACTGTAGCCTGCTAGGCTCCTCTGTCTGTGGCATTCTCCAGGCAAGAATACTGGAGTGGGTTGACATTTCCCTCTCCAGAACTACACTTAAAATCATATAATTAAATTTGCAGTGACCAAATTTTCTATGAAATTCTTACATGTCACCAGGTTTTCAAATGAAATCAGCATTATAAATCGTCTAGAAAATTCTGTCTCTTTTACCTGTGATCTTCTTTTCCTTATTCAGATCTACTTGCAACCACTGGTATTCATCGGTGGCAAAAGCAGCCCAAGGAGGTCCAGGTTTTTTCAGCCTGGCCTTTTCAGGTTTCCAGCTGTTCTCTTGTCCTGTGTGGTCCGTCCACTCCAACACAGATGATGCTGTTATTTGAGCATCAGCAATCACGCCAGATTCCATGCCCAGTGTTCCATAACAACCTGAAACAAAGAAGAAAGTAATTTGGTTTCCAGACATAAAACTCAAAAAGCTATAAATACTTATTCATTGGAAACTCTGAATTGTACCTTTAATTAACATTCACTATGCTGACAATAGCCTATACTAGAGGATTTCTAAAGCAGGCAAATGCTTCTTGGGTGTGTCTTTGGGTTTCATCAGAGAACATAGACGTATTTATTCACAGCAAGGCATATGAGTGTGCTCAGTCATGTCCGACTCTTTGCTGCTCCATGGACTGTAGCCTGCCAGGCTCCTCTGTCCATGGAATTCTCCAGGCAAGAATACTGGAGCGGGTTGCTATTTCCTCCTCTGGAGGTTCTTTCTGATCCAGGGATCGAACCTGCATCTCCTGTATCTCCTGCACTGGCAGGCAGATTATTTATCACTGAGCCACCTGAGAAGCCCATTCACAGCAATAACCACTAGTTACTGGTGGCACCTTACCCTCTCCCTGGGACACCTTCCTCAGTGGGCAACAGGCTCCCCTACTCCTCCAGGTGTTGTTCAGATGTCACCTCCTCCCTGAGGCCTGCCCCAACCCACTCCAAACTTCCAACCAGTCCCTCCTGCACTGCCTGTCTTCTCTCCCTGCCTTATTTCCTACATCTTTTATAATGTTATATACAGTACGTTATAAACATTCATTTACTTATCCACTATTCATTCTCCGTATCTCACTACCAGAATGTAAATTCTGCTCACTTTTGTTTCCCTTGCACCAGAAGAGTGTCTGGTGACAAATGAAAAAAGGCACTCAACATTTTCTGTTGATTAATTAATTACTTCAGACATATTTTTTTTAAAAATCCCTTTTTCTTAGGAAACTTCCATGGTCACTTGATCATTTCTCATTAATATAAAACCTCCAGTTTATTCTATTCATTAAATGATTAAGTATCTATTTTATCCTAAAGGAAATCAACACTGAATATTCATTGGAAGGACTGATACTGAAGCTCCAATAATATGGCCACCTGATGCGAAGAATCGACTCACTGGAAAAGACCCTGATGCAGGAGAAGATCGAAGGCAGGAGAAGAAGTGAGTGACAGAGGATGGGATGGTTGGATGGCACCCCCAACTCAATGGACATGAGTTTGAGCGATCTGTGGGAGATGTTGAAGGTCAGGCAAACCTGGTGTGCTCCAGTCCATGGGGTCACAAAGAGCTGGACACGACTGAGTGACTGAACAACAACTACAATCTATTTTCTCTCCTAGAGTTACTTGTGGTAACTAAAGGAGGAAGTGCAAAAAAAACCCCCCAAAAAAACAAAAAACCCACAACAAAAAACTAAACTTAGAAACTGGCAAAGTGCCTGACATACAGTGTTCAGAAAAAAGGGCTACTATATAAATCATAATAAGTTATGAAGTCCACGAGAGGCTTACCACTTGTCTTAAATGTAAAAAGACTTGTAGATAAGTGTCCCCTGAAAGAGAGAAAGTTTTTTTGGTGACAGTCATATACAACACATTACTTCCTCATATTTGTCTTAGCAAAACTTTCTTGTTTTTATTTTACAAAGAATTGTCTATGGCTATATATTAGTCAACTGCTATTGTTCCTAGCAAAAGAGAAGTCACATTTCTAATTAAGCAGAGCAACTACTGAAATCAGCATAAATAATTTTGTCTTCAAGTATCTAGTGCCTAGTTTCACACATGATTATGCAAGTGTATCCATGCAACCTTTAAGAAGTACTTATTCTATTTCTTTCTCATGAGATTAACATATCCCTAAAATGTTTCTACAGCAATTGCTTTTGGGGACTATAAAACAAAAGGTGATCTTCTCAGAGAAAGAGGCTCTAGTTTCCAGGGGCAAACAAGAAAAGCTGGCTACTAAGAAGAGACTGCATTTGCTACAGGAAATCAATGCTTCAGTGCTACGAGGTAGCACCGCATTTGGGTTTTATAACTGGTAGGACAGGTGCTTGGGGAGAGCGCATGGGTGGGACACGTGATTAGTTCACCACATGGCAGGTCAAGGGGCCCTAAGGAACTTGGAGGGATAAAACCATCCAAACATCCAACATCAGCAGTGTATACGTCTGCCTTCAGCACAACATTCAAACCATTACAAGTGGATGTGACTTGTCCATAAAAAAAAGAAAAATGAAAGAACTCATGAAAAAAAAAATTCTTTCTAAAAGTAGAACAGAGGAAAGGAATAAAACAATTTGCATAAAATTATCCAGAAGAAACCAGAGGAGAAAAAGTAGCTGACTCTATCTAGAGCACGGATGGACCAATGACAGTTCAGGCCTTTCCCCGCTTTGTGTGGTCAGAAAGCTTAGCATGGTTTTTACATGGTTAAAAAGTTGTCAACAAAACGAAAAAGAGTAAGCGACAGAGACATTGGCTTTCTACAGTAAAACTCTCCACTGTCCTGAGTGTGGAGCTCTGAACTCTGAAGGAAACTGGCCCAGGACCTACAGAGAAGCTGGTTTCAATTACACTGCAGGATCGGGCATGTCTAAAGGTTTATGGACAGATCACCCACACTATGTTTTTATTCAGTGTTCCAGCTCCTCCCACTTTTGATACCTAGTTTAGGTTCTGTGAAACAGTAGATCATAAATACAATGAAAACACATACCTACAATATTCTCTCGGCATGGCAGGGATTCATAATAGTACTATCTCTGATTTATGACAAAATTTGACTTCTATTCAGTGTATTTCAAATATCTTAATCCACCTTGGGCCACACAGGCATAAGGTACAGAGTAGTTAGTTATGCCTTCTCATCTTTAAAATGAAGTAAAGATTTGGCAAAAAACTTCTAGGCCCAGTCTGGGCTCTTTCTACGCTCAGAAAGAAGAAACAAGTTACCTCCCCAAATGAGTACCACCCTCTCAGCTGGAGAACAAGCCAAGAGAGCACAACCTTGGCTGTGCACATCAGTGCACTCAGACACGGACATACACGTGAGTCCTTATCGCACAAATGTAATTTCATGAACACCATCACCAGCGATACTGCTCAGGCCTCATTTGGCCCTATCCCACCCCATGCAGCACGTTTATTATAAACAGCACAGGTACTTACACCACGGACGTTACGTTGTTAGCCAGGGAGCTTTCATAGTATGGGATGCCCTTACTAATTACGACACTGATCTGGCCACCCAAAGTGTTTGACACGACGCCTGCATGCACACCAGCCATGCACAATGGGGACGACTTCAGGAAGGAAAGAAACAAGATGAGTTTCACATTTTCTTTTGATAATTCATAAATAAGACAGTTACACTTCCTCTAGAAATTATTCGATCTGGGCAGTTTTCTTAATAAGCATAGGGTAGATGACTGGTAATACAACACAGAATAGATTTTTAGCAGAAGAAAAAGAACAAAACATTACATATTACTAAAAAGAAGTAATTGTCAGAAAATAAAAGTCACAATAAAGATAAACACTAGGTTACACATCTGTTTATGAGAAGCACTGGCATCACTTTAACTTAAGTCTACAGCCAACTTACATCTCTATATCCATGAGGGATGGCTCCTGATATCTCAGCAAAGGGGAGCAGACAACCAGCTGGGCAGTACTTGCTATGAAATAAAAACAAGTTAAATGGTATGCATTGCTGTACTTTCTGGGGAAAAAGACCAAAAAATAACACTTACCATTTTTCGGTTCAATGTAAATAACAATAATCTCACCACCCTGAGAGAACCACCACTTCTAAAAGGTCCTTAAGACTTTCTTCCATCCATCTACACATGTCTTCACCCATATATATACAAAAATCACCTCATATTCTACATGTTGATTTGATTATTTTATTTCATAATGAATGGCAGACATATTTCTACTGTAAAAGCAATTCACAATACTTAGTAGCTACATAATACTTGATTTTGTGGATAAACTATAATTTGTTTCACCCATCCTCTACTGATCAAATTTAAGACGATTAAAAAAAAATGTTTGGCATTCATTCACTTACTCACTCATCCACCTACACACTCTACATGTTTCCATGTATGTCTGTAACACTGTCTGTTAAGTGCTGGGCTGTGCAAGGGGTGGGGTTCACGAAGGTCAACCAGACAAATGGTGGCGGTCCTCCCTGGGTTTGCATGCCCATGGTAGGAGAAGTATTAAGTTTTAAGCCAATACTTCATGAAACCAAAGAATGAGATTATGTTTCTGCTGTAAAGGAAAGGTACTCTGTGAAATAATCAGGACTCTAACTTCACAAAAGTATTATGAATATTTGGCAAACCTCCTATGTGCCAAGCAGCATTCTGAGTTACACTCAGGTCATCCACGTAAAGACCCTATGTGCTAGGTGCCATCATTATCCTCATTTTACAGAGGAAGAGACTGAGGAGCTGTGTTTCCAGGTCACACAGCACTGCCGAGGCAGCTGGGCTCCCGTTCCCGTGTTCACATGTGGGGCTCTGCAACTGCCTCGGCCAGGGGATGGGGCTCTGAGGGAGTGAAGCCTCAGCAGGGAGGCAGAGACCACCACTGGAAGACAGCAGGGACATGCGCCCCAACCAGAAGGGACAGCCTATCCCTGGGGCAGGGTGGCTCGTGTGGGTCTGGACCCCGGACAAGCCTTGCAGGCCGAGCATGGTGAGAAATGTGCAGCTGGTCTGAAAGAAGCCTGGAACAGGAGCCAGGGATCAGATCACACGGAAGCTGGGGGGTCTGTGGGGAGGAGACTTGCGGGTATATTTCTAAAAGAGGAAGTCATTAAAGGATTTTGATGGTGTCTACACATAATCTGATTCACTGTGTTTTATTTTGCTTTTTTTTCTAAGTTCTTCTGGCTCTTGGAAAGAAGAGAGACTGTAAAGACCGTGAGTGGAGGACAAGACACTGTTAGGTAGTCCAGGCAAGAGAGGATGGCAGTGTGCACTTGGATGGGGAAGACGGAGCTGGTGCAGGAGGGCGGGTTTAAGACAGCTGACCCTCTGGCAGGGCTGCATGACACACACTGACACCAGGATTACCTCTGCTGACCAGGATCCCCCTGGAGGGCTGAAGAGCACCCCCGGCTCGCACAGAGAGAATCATCCTTGAAGATAAAATGAAGTTTCTTTGGGGAGTAGTAGCAAGTTGGGGGGAGTGAGTTGGGTCTTTGAAGATAAGAATGAATTTACTAAGCAGCAAAGGGTAAAGTGATTCCAGACAAAAGTTCTGAGAGCTCAGAGCAGTATAAATAATCCAGAGATGTTTCAATGTAAGACTAGAAAAATGGCCTACAGACTATTTGTGAAGGACCCTGAGAACCAGGCTAAGGAATAGTGATGGTGTTTTGTCATAATAAGTTTTGAAATAATATTTTAAAGTAGAGGAGTGATAGAACACAGATTTTAGGAAACAACTTGGCAGAATGTGAATGGCAGAAAAAAGCCAGCAAAGGTTACAAATGGGAAACTAATTATGAGTTCATCCTAGTCCAGGCAAGAGTCAAGGGTGGAATGCAGGGAAATGATAGTAAAAATGCCACCAGGGTAAGAACAGCGAGGAATTCTCTAACAGCCTCAACTGTCTTCCTAACTCTTTTTGAGCAAAAATAAATAGCTCTTCTATCTTTCCAAGGAGTTTTTACTAGATTTTGAAGAGTGACTAGTTCTACTTTTAACGCATATCCAAATTATATTTCCACTGTGGAGAAGATTCAAATGCTACGAGTAAAGCAAAATTTAAACATGGCAATTGAGTGGCTTTAAATAAGCTCTGATTTATTGATGTTTTAGAACAACGGTTATGAGTCATACAATGTACATTATAATCAAGTGCATAAGATGAGGATAAAGTAAATGATCAGTAACATTAAAAAAAAAAAAGTCACAAATACAGTCATACCTGAACTCAGGTTCCAAAAAACTGGATGCAGTGTCTAAACAAGTAATTAGATCTAGAAAAACAAACAGAAAAAACGGATTCAATAAAATTAGGTTTACTCTTGCAGAAACACCAGCTGTTTTTCCAAATCCAAATCATATTGTTTTAAACTTCAAAATCTTAACAGCTGTCAAGGTTGTACTTTAACTTTTTTTTTAAAGTTTTTGTTAATTATGACTTATTTCTGATTTTAAGTATCCTGATTTCTGGGGCTATGTCTACCCAGTACTAAATACTGCCACATCACCTCCTAGAATCACATATATACACATGGATGGTACACAGAAAATGTATAATGTATAGCCCTGAAGTAGCTTCTATAATATACAGCTCCTGAAACAAAAAATGTTTCTTGTTATTACACGACTAAAAATGATCCTTTGCTGGTTACACATAAGGAAAACAGTAACGAAAGAGAGGTGAGTTAGTTCCATGGCTCTAAACAATTGCTAGTCAAAATCTGGTCCATGGGTAGGACCAGTAGCAACAGCAGCATCTTCTGGGGTGTTACTAGGAATTCACATTCTTGAACACCATCCACAGCTACAGAATCTCTGGGAGTGGGGACCCAAAATTTGTTTTAACAAGTCCTGCAGGTAATTCTAAAGCACACTCTGTAAAAGATGAAGCATAAAAGTTTTAACATTTTCTATCTCAAAATCAAATCTGTGTAAGAGCTAACCTTGTCCAATTAAGAACTAAGTCACATGCTGTGTTATATGAGGCTTCTGGTTCAAACACTTCAGTGGTTTCCTTCTGCTCTAAGACAGAGCGCAAAATTCTCAACATGGCCCACAAGGTCCCACCTCAAGCAACAACATCTCAAGGTCTGGTTTTGTTCCTGTCTTGCCTTCTTGCCATATGAGCCTTCTTTCTGTGCCTTGGTGCTCTCTTGGCCAGGAAGGCTTTCCCACTATCCCTTCACCTGGTTGACCCTCTCTAGAGCTCAGCTCAACCATCACATCCTCTCAGAAGCTATTCCTGATCTTTGCAAGTCCAACTGTGATAGCACATAGTAGGCACTTACAGGTTTTCTGGTTTAACGAGTGGATGACCATATTTATCCTCATAGTCTTATGTAAGAATGGTCTGTTGCAATTCTAGAGTTAGAAGCAACATCATCTTATGTGTAGAGACTAAGGCTGTTGGTTTCTATCTTTGTATCATCAGCAACTATCAGAGCATACAGTATTTTTAGAGGAGGCTTTCTACCAACATTTATTGAATACATGGAAAAATAGTAAAAGTTTGATTGCTAGCATGTTTGGCTAAGTCCAATCATAGACTAACCCACAGGAGGAAAACCTAGAAAAAGGTCATAAGCCAATCAAAAAGGTAAGATTTCACAGACAATATAAATGAAGAGGGCACCCAAAACATGGACAGTTATAACACTTCACATGCTTCCTAGCACAACGAAGGCATACAGATATCTGTTAAATCAGTAGAAAGCACAACATAACTGAGTATTCTATTTTACAATTCTGAAGAAAAATTACGTTTTTATTATCCAACTGATACGTGTCTTGAAAGAACTAGAGCGTAATAACTGTTAAACTAACAGGAAAGTGGTATTTTGAGAGTGAGTACATGGATTAATATTTACATACCACGGGTACTTGAATGACGATTAAGTTAAATCTGTGTTTAAGGAGTTTGAGCGGATACATGCCTGGTTAGAGTTTCACGACCACCTGGTTGACTGACTGGGAAAAGCAGACAAACTGAATTACCTGTACTTTATAGCTATTCAAGGCAATCTTTACACAGCCTCAATAAGAAATTATTTTCCACTTTCCTGCTCCACCAAAAGAGTTTCCAACTTCTAAGATTAGAAAGTGAACTTCTAAGATTAATAGCCTGGGATGAAAAGGTAGCTGTGTGGTCCAGCATGGTATTCAAGCCACAAGAAGACTGCCAGCTGGCCCTATTACCTTCAGGCCACATGCCAGAATGCTAGTCTACTATGGATATACTTGATCAGAGCTGGGCTTTACTATAGTAAAAGTCCACGCAGTGCTGAAAGTCCAGATTATGCTCGAATGAATGTAACTCACGTGACCTTGCTCTCAAATTCCCTGGGGGCTCAAAAGAGCTCCCTAGGAGGAAAACATGAATTCAGAACAGAAAGCTATAAGGAGAGTCAAGAAGACAACAGAGAAAGAAAGTCATCATTGAGAGATTTTTGACCTTTACGACTCCACAAAGGCAAAGGAAATATCAATTAAGCAGAGAACTGAGAAGTTTTAAAATGTGTTTTTCTAGAAAGCATTTCCCAAGTAAATAGCCTTCCAGAAAATCACGATTATTCTAAGGCTTCTAGTTAATAAGTACGCAGCCTGGGCAAGATGAAAACAGCTAAAAAAAAACCCCGTCTGACTCAGGAAAGACTTCACATAGCAATGTAGGAAGTTATCATAATGAACGGAACAGAACTAGGGTCCAGAAATAAACCTTCAAATTTACAGTCAACTGATTCCAACAAGGGTGCCAAGACAACTTAATGGGGGCAAAACAGTCTTAAACAAATGGTGCTAGGACAACTGGATATTCACATGCAAAAGAAGGAAGCTAAACCCCTATCTCAGATCATACACAGAAGTTAACTCAAGGTGGAGTCAAATTCAAGACCTCAAACTATAAAATACTTAGAAGGAGATATAGGTATAGATCTTGACTTTGCCTTAAGCAATGGATTCTTAGACATGACACCAACAGCATAAGCAAATAAACTGATTTCACCAAAATCTGAAACTGTTACACTTCAAAGAATGCTATCCTGAAAGAGAAAGATTAGTCAAAGAATAACAGAAAATATTTGTAAATCATGTATCTGGTAAGAATCCAGTATTCAGAATACACAAGGAATTGTTACAACTAGACATTAAAAAAGAAAACTCAATTTTAAAAGGATCAAAGGATCTGAATAGACATTTTTCCAATGAAGATATACCAAAAGGCCAATAAGCACCTGAAAAGACATTCAACATGATTAGCTATCAGGGATATAAAAATAAAAATCACAGTAAGGTCTGACTCTGATAAATATGTACATATCTATTCAGAGAGGTGGTTGACAGATGTGAGGTTTGAGACAAAGAGTCAAAGATAACTTGAAAGCTTCTGATTTGTGCTAATTAAAAGTATGCATTCCAAGTACAGCATGTGGGCAGTGGGTTTCCCAGGTGGCAAAGTGGTAAAAGAATCCACCTGCCAATGCCAGAGATGCAAGAAGACGTGGGGTCCATTCCTGCATTGGGAAGATCCCATGGAGGAGGAAATGACAACCCACTCCAGTATTCTTGCCTGGAGAATCCCTCGGACAGCGGAGACTGGCAGGTTACAGTCCAGGGGGTCAAAACAGACCGACATGACTGAGCACATGGGCATAATCAGTTCAGTCCCTCAGTAACATCCAACTCTTCGCAACCCATGCACTGCAGCACACCAGGCTCCCTGTCCATCACCAACTTCTGAAGCCTGCTCAAACTCATGTCCACTGAGTCGGTGATGCCATCCAAACATCTCATCCTCTGTTCTCTCCTTCTTCTCTTGCCTTCAATCTTTCCCAGCATCAGGGTCTTTCCTAGTGAGTCAGTTCTTCACATCAGGTGGCCAAAGTACTGGAGCTTCAGCTTCAGTCCTTCCAATGAATATTCAGAACTGATTTCCTTTAGGATTGACTGGTTTGATCCTCGTAGTCCAAGGGACTCTCAAGTCATCTACAATACCATAACGCCATAGTTCAAAAGTATCAATTTTTAAAAAAGTATCAATTCTTTGGTGCTCAGCTTTCTATATGGTCCAACTCTTTCATCCATACATGACTACTGGAAAAACCATAGCTTTGACTAGATGGTCCTTTGTCGGCAAAGTAATGTCTCTGATTTTTAATATGCTGTTTCGATTAGTCATAGCGTTTCTTCCAAGGAGCAAGTGTCTTTCAATTTCATGGCTGCAGTCACCATCTGCAGTGATTCTGGAGCCCCCCAAAATAGTCTGCCACTGTTTCCACTGTTTCCCCATCTATCTGCCATGAAGTGATGGGACTGGATGTCATGATCTTTGTTTTTCGAATTTTGAGCTTTAAGCCAGCTTTTTCACTCTCCTCTTTCACTTTCATCAAGAGGCTCTGTAGTGACTCTTCGCTTTCTGGCATAAGGGTGGTGTCATCTGCATTTCTGAGGTTATTGATATTTCTCCTGGCAATCTTGATTTCAAATTGTGCTTCATCCAGCCTGGCATTTTGCATGATGTACTCTGCATATAAGTTAAATTTAAAAGCAGGATGATAATATACAGCCTTGATGTACTCCTTTTTCAACTTGGAACCAGCCTGTTGTTCCCTGTCTGGTTCTGACTGTGGCTTCTTTACCTGCATACAGATTTCTCAGGAGGCAGGTAAGGTGGTCTGGTATTTCCACCTCGTTAAGAATTTTCCACAGTTTGTTCTGATCCACACAGTCAAAGGCTTTGGTGTATCAAGTGGAAGCAGATATTTTTCTGGAATTCTCTTGCTTTTTTTATAATCCAATGGATGTTGGCGATTTGATCTCTGGTTCTTCTGCCTTTTTAAATCCAGCTTGAATATCTGGAAGTTCTCAGTTCATGTAGTGTTTTGATGTCTAGCTTGGAGAATTTTGAGCATTACTTTGCTAGCGTGTGAGATGAGTACAACTGTGCAGTAGTTTGAACATTCTTTGGCATTGTTTTTTTGGGGGAGTGGAATGAAAACTGACCTTTTCCAGTCCTGTGGCCACTGCTGAGTTTTGAGTGCAGCACTTTCACAGCATCATCTCTGAGAATTTGAAATAGCTCAACTGGAATTCCATCACCTCCTCTAGCTTTGTTTGTAGTGATGCTTCCTAAGGCCCATTTGACTTCACATTCCAGCATCTCTGGCTCTGGGTGAGTGATCACACCATCATGGCTACCTGGGTCATGAAGATCTTGTTTGTGTAGTTCCTCTGTGTATTCTTGCCACCTCTTCTTAATATCTTCTGCTTCTATAAGGTCCATAGCATTTCTGTCCTTTATTGTTCCCATCTTTGCATGAAATGTTCCCTTGGTATCTCTAATTTTCTTGAAGAGATCTCTACTCTTTCCCATTCTATTGTTTTCTTCTATTTCTTTGCATTGATTGCTGAGGAAGGCTTTCTTATCTCTCCTTGCTATTCTTTGGAACTCTGCATTCAGATGTGTGTATCTTTCCTTTTCCCCATTGCCTTTCGCTTCTCTTCTTTTTAAGCTATTTGTAAGGCCTCCTCAGACAACCATTTTGCCTTTTTGCATTTCTTCCTCTTGGGAATGGTCTTAATCACTGCCTCCTATACAATGTCACGAACCTCCTACAATGTCACGAACCTCCGTCGAAAGTTCTTCAGGCACTCTATCAGATCTAATCCCAATCTATTTCTCACTTTCACTGTATAGTCATAAGGGATTTGATTTAGGTCATACCTGAATGGTCTAGTGGTTTTCCCTACTTTTTTCAATTTAAGTCTAAATTTGGCAATAAGGAGTTCATGATCTGAGCCAGTCAGCTCCTGGTCTTGTTTTTGCTGACTATATAGAGCTTCTCCATCTTTGGCTGCAAACAATATAATCAATCTGATTTTGGTATTGACCTTCTGGTGATGTCCATGTGTAGAGTCGTCTCTGGTATTGTTGGAAGAGTGTGTTGGATATGACCAATACGTTCTCTTGGCAAAACCCTGTTACCTTCTGCCTGCTTCATTCTGTACTCCAAGGCCAAACACTGTTACTCCAGGTATCTCTTGTGTCCACAGGGTCACAAAGAGTCAGACACAACTAAGTACACACACATAACAGGCAATGATAACTGTAAGAAGAAGCACTAAAAAAGCACTCATTGTCAGCTCAGTTATGCTGGATCCACTTTAACACATCTGACCACACCAGAAAATCAGTGGTATGTTCACAGTGAACAGCAGTCTATAATTCCCTCTGTTCACTAAGAGCTGCTGCATGGGAAATATTTTTGGTAATTTTAATCCTTAATAAATACAGAAGAATATTTATAACATACACATTACTACACAAAACACCAAATATATAGTGTACTTCATCTTGGTGCTCTGGACAAGAGTAGCAGCAGTAGCAAGGAGCATGCCCACAGGGGTTCTTCCAAAGCCCACAGCACTCAATCCCTCTTTTCCTTGCACGACCCAAAGGGCAGGTGGTATCTACAGGGCAGACTCTACACTGGTGCTAGCAGCAGAGTCTACCCCGAAGTGAGTGTGATCATAATGTCTACACGAAGAGCTGCTGTAACATCTGCCTTCCTTAGCCTCAGAAGGCTTTACAGAGGAGGAGAGGGTCAGTGGGGTTTTGAAGGGAGGATACTGTGATTATAAGGAAGAGTACGAGAAAATTAAAAAAAAAATAAAAAGGTGAGCCAATATTCAATAACAGGATGACAGATTCAGGGTTTTCTTAACAAAAACATCAACATCAGATTTTCTAAGACAGCTCTAACTTAGCAATATCACTATGAGCCACAATTGATATCTTATGCACAGGCCTTTCTTTAAAGTACAATTAAAATTTTTTCCAATACATAATAACTAAATAGGCTTGCGAGCTTCATAATTATTTCATGAACTATTTTTTAAAAACATGATATCTAATGCGAATCCACATAAAATACTATGAAAATTTGATAATAATTTATAAGTTCACATACAATAGAAAATATCAGCGTATTGGTTACTAACTTAGAAATATTTTTGATTGACAGCACTGGTTATTCCTGAGACTACAGACTGCGAAAGAGATTTAGATTTTCCTCCAATTAATACTCAGTGTTATGATCTTGAATATATTGAAAAAGACTCTCAGCAGTGTTAGTATCTATCACAAGAGTATAATGAGAACTTTATTAGCTGCAGGGTATAAGTTTTGTCCACTTGAAGCCATTTACTCCTGAGGGAAGGGAAGCTTGAGTGCCTGTATTTATTCTAACTCAAGAAAGCATGGAGTAGGAAATGGCAACTCACTCCAGTATTCTTGCCTGGGAAATCCCATGGGCAGAGGAGCCTGGCGGGCTGTAGTCCACAGGGTCACAAAGAGTCGGACATGACTGACTGACTAACACTTCCACTTTTCTTTCAACAAAGCATAAAGCACTATAACTAATTATATTTATTTACCAGAAGCAAGAAAATACATGAAGCAAGACAATGTAGACCTACAGATTCTCCTCCTTTATTTGCTCTGAAATTCTTTTAAATAACAAACTCCCCAGAGCCTGAAGGGACATGACACCATGCTTTCCTAATTCTTGCTGTCAGCAACCTTGCAGGTGTACAGATATTCACTTCATTCAAGAGCTAGAGGGCTAGGGACAAGGTTCATCTTTCTACTTGATTCTCATGGCAGTATTATGCGTGACCTTGGGCATAATTCTTTGTTTCCACAATAGGAACCAGGCACTGATTTGTACCATCTGCAAAGTAGTGTCAGGATAATTTACATATATAATAAAATGTAATTTATCATGATTGAGAGTCTAACATTAGTAAACTAACATTTACTAAGTGGGAGATAACTTCTGTAGTATTTTACATCTAATCTCCTTTTACATACTGAGAATAAAGTCTTATGTTTCTCCTAGAAAGATTATTAATACATTACCATCTACGAAAGCTGAGTCCACAACAGGAGCTCAGGGAAAAATTTTCTCAGATGGAAATATTAAAAAAAAAATTTTTTTTTTTAAACAGACAATGTAGGCATGGCTCAGTTGCCTAAACAGTAAGTGATACAGCTAAAGAGACCACAAACTACTTATGGATAAATCAAATCCTCTTCATACCTAAATGCCTATATACTAAAAAATGAGTTATAAGACATATTAAAAGACATTATAAAACATGTTAAAATAACATAAGACATTGTATATTAAATATAAAAGACATTTACAAATATTAAAAATTATAAGACATCTTTTGTAATCTAGTACCGAGGACACGCATAATATCTAGTGGGAGCTGTAATGAATGAATTTGTCTCCGAACGGCACAAGTGAGCACAAATATATATGCAGCCCCTTCAAAGCACTTCTAACTTACTAAAAAGAAAAAAACAAAAACAAAACCCAAACCACATAGAAAACACTTAAAATCATTAAGGTGCTCCTCATGTTATCTGTCAGCTTGAAATAAACTATCTCACAAAGAGAAACTGCCTCTTTGGGTTATACCATCCTAACTTAACAAACTAATTCTGTTTATAAATGCTCTTTCTCTGGAAAACTGGGAAAACTTTATTCATCAGCACCTTAGTTCTACAAACTGACAACAAAACACAGATATTTTTCTGCATGTATACACACAACACCATACATACTGGTTTGTGTATAAGGGCAAATTTTAAAATATGCATGTCAATGGAGACTTCATTAATAAAATCTTACTGAATAGTTAAAAAGTTTTAAACTGTTTGCCAGATACAACAGAAACTAGGTACACAACAGAAAAACTAAAAACAGAAACGTAGCTAACATAGTACTCAAAACAGAAAGGATCCTATAAAATTATTGTACAATTAAGGTAGCAAACAATCCAAGGAATTCATGCTCTATTTTCAAAACCAGAAACATCCCAAGCAGGAAAAAAACCAACCAGTTACAGAAATCTGGACTCTATTAGAAAGGAGCTCTCTATTCTGCCCCTAGGTTTCATTTATAAGTTAATATAATCTGATGTAAGATGGAAGAAATGGAAAATATCTGAAAAAAAAATGCGGTTAAAGAATGTAGCAATTAAAACTTTTTATACTATTGTTGTTAATTCTAAAAATAATCTAACATATAGCAACAATAACCCTGTTAAGTGGGAATATTTGCCAGGCTCAGCTGTTCCCAAGCCTTATGCACATTGTCATCAGATTCGAAGGTGTTGGCAGACAATGAATAAACAAGTGTTTATGAAATCCACTTAGGGAATATGTTAATATTTCTTCATTGGATTGCTTTATTTCACATGAAATTTTAAACTAGCTCCTGTTTCTTTCTAAAAAAAAAAAAAAAGGCAAACTTTGACCATTATAAAACTCTGGATTGATGAAATCTGAAGTAATAAGCTTTAACATTACTTTTTAAGTGATAATTCATGTTCTAAAACAGGAATATCAGACTATCACTTTTCAGCTGGCCATGCACCTAGATATGTGGACACACTAGAGTCACACACACAGACAACTAATTGATGGCACATAACAAAGGCTGCTTTAAAAGACGTGAAGCTATTGATGCAGATGTGGATATGTCTTCGGAGCTCATTATTCAGTAACCAAAATTACCTAAAAAATTATTGCCCAGAGTCATCCTAGAAATGTTGAGCTTTACTTAGAAACGGGCTAATGTGGAACAGATTCAAAACCAGGAATTGAGAGTACTCACCTATAAAATTTATTTTATTTTCAAGTCCCATGGTAAATGTTATTTTTCACATTTACATTTTAGGATAAAAATGTCAGCATCATTTATCATTCTGGATTAAAAGATCTAAGTGCATCTGGACCTGTGCAGGGATTGAACCCAGGTCTCTTGCATTGCAGGCAGATTCTTTACTGCCTGAGCAACCAGGGAGTCCCTTCAACTGTCTGATAAAAATTTCAATTTCAGAAAGTTTAGTTGGATCCTTGGGTTTGGAAGATCCCCTGGAGGAGGAAACGGCAACCCACTCCAGTATTCTTGCCTGGAGAATCCCATGGACAAAGGAGCCTGGTGGACTACAGTTCATAGGGTCGCAAAGAGTAGGACACGACTGAAGTGACTTAACACACACACCAAGTCAGAGTAGAACTACCAATCTTCTAACTATCACTGAAGTGCTGATTCATCTATTTTTCTGTCTTTCTATGTTACCCAGTGGAAACAGGGAAACTTCCTTTCATTGGTAGATAAAATCATTTACAGGTGAAAATTTAAAGTGGTAACTGGTAATGGGAAATACTGGAAACTTCTGCTCAAAGATCTTAAAAATAACAAAGAGGAATAAGACCATAAAGTTATAAAAATTAGACTCCGAAGGGAAGAGGACACCAGGTGCAGAGCCCAAGACGCCACAGCAACTCAGTGCCTCACTCAAGAGGCTTCTTTGTGTCCAAAGCCTCTTACTTCAACATGAATTTGTGCAGACCGAATACTAACTCTTTGAAATGTTTCCCTGGAAAAGACATGCCTGGTTCAAAAGTCTTTAAAAAGAATTAAATTAGAATCTGGCCTAATTCCGGAGCTACTTTTATAACATGCGTTGTATGCGTGCATGCTAAGTCACTTCCTTCTTGTCTGACTCTTTGTGACCTCATGGACCATAGCCTGCCAGGCTCCTCTGTCCATGGGATTCTCCAGGCAAGAATACTGGAGTGGGTTGCCATGCCCTCCTTCAGGGGATCTTCCCAAACAAGATCTCTTAATTTGATCATCTCTGATCCAGGCTCCTCTGAACAGCCTTTTAACTGGCCTCCTTACAATTATTTTTCCCTCTCTTTGGCCCATTCTTTACAGATCAAGGAATTGCAAAAACATACATCCAGTCACATCACTTCTCTGTTCTAATAGCTTCCATGCAATTTTTTTTTTTTTTTTTGGATAAAACTCTAACCCTTATATCTTCTACAAGGTCCTGAATAACGTGACTGACTTTCTACTCATTCACTTCACCTCAGCTGTGCTGGCGTTTCTCCAGTTCCCTCAAAGTTCCTTCCTGCCCTAAGCCCTTTGCATCTGCTATTCTCTTCCCTATACTGTTCTTCCTTGTTTGTCTGGAACCTCCAATCAATCCTTTGGTTCTGGGTTCAGGAGTGGTTTCTTCAAGAGAGCTTTAATCTTCATCCATCTCCTACTACCTGTACCCCTCTGGCCTCTTATTGTTTGAATGTTTCCTTCATCATGCTTACTGTAACTGCAATTAAGCAACCACGTGTTTAATGCCTTTTTCCAACCCTTTACTGCAAGTCCTATGAAGCTGTGATTGCCTCTGTCTCATTACTGCTGTCTTCCCAGTGCCAGGAATATGGCAGGAAATAAGGAAAAAAGGGAATATAACTTTGCAATGGGCTCCTATAAGAAGTAACGAAAACTAGTCTATCTCACACAAAATCACGCTATCAACAACATATCACACTATAACATTAACAAGTCTTTGTGACACTTTAACACATGAGGAAGCCAGTGAAACAAGGTTTTCACCACTTTTGCATTCCCAAATACTCTCAACCTTCAACTAGGTTATGAAGCTGGGCACATGTGATGTTCCTTGAAAATATTCATGGAATTCAGTGTGGCAGCTAGGTTTCCTGGATGGAAACAAACTGAGTCTCTAAACCAAAGCCAACCAGCCTTCAAATGAACACATCATTACAAGAAATTATGTCTGAAAGGCCACCCAAGAAGAAGTAATATGAGATTCAACCAGTGTCCTCTTGAATTTAGCCAATTCACTTCAAATAAAACAAATGCTTGATGGATGGGCAAGAATGCACAAAAAATATTAAGAAAAAGTCCAGGAGTGAGCTGTGAAATGAGGATTTCCCAAGATGACTGTGACTTTGGACAGTGTTACTATAAAGAAGTTCCAGATTATGGAGGATATTTAAAAAAATCTTTAGAACCTAAGATTCATCTAAAATAGTGACACAGCTATTTGAAGTTTAGCACAGATGTATACAAGTCTACAAGACAGTGCTTCTGGTATCTGAGATGACTGTTAAGTTCTTAAGAAACTCTAGTATAGGACATTCAGGTCCCTGTGGATCAAAAGTTCCGTAATTTAAATATCCGATGTAAGAAACTTTTTTTTTTTTTAAAGAGGAGATACTTATTTTCCAGAAACTTTTAACTCAATGAATAACAAAGAGAGAAAAGGGGCTAACAGGAAAATGCAGAATAAATAATTTAAACTGACACTGCGACAAGAAACTTAAGGAGAATAAGAAGCTAATTACCTTCTATCCTCTCACCCAATAACCCAAGACTTTCACAAGGTAAAACTGAAAAGGACAGGAAGCTTATCATTTCACTCTGTGTTTTCTGCCTTATTCTCTTGATAGTGGGAGGGTGGGCAGTGGGAAAAATGAGATACATGTTTGTACAGTAGTGAAGGGGTGAAACTAACATTTTTACTGCCTACTGTGATATGTGCCTAAGACACTGTGAAGCTGTTAGTCACTCAGTTGTGTTTGACTCTTCGTGGCCCCATGGACTGGAGCCCACCATGCTCTTCTGTCCACGGAATTCTCCAGGCAAGAATACTGGAGTGGGTTGCCATTTCCTTCTCCAGGGGATCTTCCCGACCCAGGGACTGAACTCGAGTCTCCCACCTTGCAGGCAGACTCTTTACCAACTGAGTCACCAGGAAAGTCCTAAACCTGTATTATTATTAGTCCTCACAACTAACCCACCTGCAGATGAAGCTCACTGCAGTGACATGACCTGTCAGAGGTCCTGTGGCTGGTACCTGGCAGAGGCAAGCTCTTATTCCAGAGCTACCTAGTGCCCCTTCTACAACATTCCACTGCCTTAGTCTCCTTGTTCTGTCAAACGCACTAACTATTTATTTAGCAGAACATTTCCAGCTCATTTCTTTCCATTATTCCATTCAAATGAGCTTTCTTTTTCACTCTGAGGGATTTTATTAGCCTTCACACCTTTTCCCATAGCTCAGAGATGAAGGGAGAGTAGACCTTTCTTTACATACAGCAGCTCCCCTTTTTTATACTCTTAATGCAACTTTTAATGAGGCACAGAGTGTGTATCTCAAACCCACTGCAGCCGAGAAGGAACAGCTGGCACTGCCCTGAATCATTCCCAGGCTCGTTCATTCCCAGACATTCTCACGCCGAGGAGGTTCTTAACGATTCTCATTTACACAACATAAAGTAGAGGCTAATTTTTAATTTTAAATGGTCAACCTAGTTAAATCATTGTTGAATATCAAAACAATTATCAATTTTCTACTTTAAATGATTTCTTTCATATGCCCTTGTATTAGTAAAATTTAAAAAATTTTTCTCCCCACAAGAACCCAATGGCAGAGGGGAATGAACGAATGCTACAGTGACCAAAACTTGGGAGAGATTTCATTCAAGACCTGCATTTTATCTTATAGAGATTTGAGTTAATTTTCCATTCTATTCTACTTAACAGCCTTGTTTTTAATTCCACCTTCATACTGTAAACATTAACAGTTTAGAAAATATCTCATGCTTATTTTGCAGTGTCTCAGAGAGCTCTTTCCCTATTACTCCTGCTGGTATGCAACACACTTTTTAGGAAAGAATGGTAATATGGTTTTTAACACAGTAAGATGAAGCGGTAACCTGTGGATAATAAAGCTTTAAATTGATTATTTCAGTAACTGACAGATTTTTAAAAAGTTATTGCTTGTGCTCCAATCTTATAAAAGTGGAAAAATCAGTATTTCTTCTGCTAAGAAAAGGTAAGTATATAAAAGGACTTTATAAAAAGTTAATATACTTAATATGTAAAATTCTGAAACTGATTTAATTTTGTCAGATTTATGTATGTGCTATAAACTGTTCGATCTTCCTACTCTATTCCAATCTCAGATAACAGGTACTCATAGAAAATACTGCATTTCTGTTTTCAGAAACTGTAAAATGTGGGAATCATCATATAAAGTGAAAATTACCTTGCTTTTCTATAACTGAGTATGAAGCCAAAAAACCTCGTCCAGAAACGTGAATTCCACTCATGAACAGCACTGTGATTTCATTGCTTTTTGATTCAATTGAATGGTTCATTTGCAACCCCAGACCACAGTATTTGCCTAGGATGAAAGAAAAGCAGATATTTGGTATGATTCATAAAGTCAACATTATGTATGATGTACGTAACAGAATCATAATATACACCAAGCTGACCAAACTAGGTATTACACTAATCTAAAATGATGACTAGACTATTACTCTGGAGAGAAAAAAACAAAACAAGAAACAGCAAGTAATAAACTGTTCAAATGACTCAAAGGGAAAAACAGTATATTCAGACATCACTGACCTTATAATGACTCAATTTCCTGTGAAACACAAGTATTTCCTTTAAAATAGTGAAAAGGAATTAAAAAAAAATTAAAGTATTTCATGTAGGCAAGTGGCTCATAAATGAACCAATAGTTAATTGGTGGTATTCTTAACATGTTTCCCATAGGGTGCCCCCAGATTCCTGAGCACAGGGACCCCTCCTAATTTTTACAGATCTTTTCAAGTTTTCTTCCAAGAATTGTTGGACTTCTGTCAACCCCTTTAGGTGGTCATGTTCAGCCCTACAGTTGTAAGTATATGACAATTTACATTCACACCTCTATATAGCTTTTTCCTTGAACTTCAGAAGCATATATCTAACTGCCTAACAACTTTTACTCTTTAAGGTTTAACAGACATGTAAAAAATAACAGATCTCCCATCAGAACAGATCTAAGTTTATTAAGATAAAAGAGAAGAAAAGAATTAAAAGAAAAGATATTGCACCAATAACTAATAAAAATGAGTTTTTCTTATGTGCATGGCAATTTTAACAAATTCTGAATAAAAAGTTCTAAAAATGTTTTAAGTTGAGCCGTGTCACTATATGCTTATAGCTCAGTTGGGAACGAACCTGCCTGCAATGCAGGAGACCCAGGTTCAGTTCTTGGGCGAGGAAGATCCCCTGGAGAAGGAAATGGCAACCTACTCCAGTATTCTTGCCTGGAGAATCTCATGGACAGAGGAGCCTGGTGGGCTACAGTCCATGGGGTCGCAAGAGTCGGACACGACTTAGACTAAGCCACCACCAAATCACTTTAATAAGAGTAATGTGTACTTCCATAGACATCATTTTCAAGGACTACATTATCATATGAGTAGAAAATGCTAAATAATTCACCTCTATCACCACCACCACCACCCCAACCAAAACTGGTAAGGGAGCTAAGGTCACAAGGTTGATATATTGTAAAAAATAATCTAATCAAAATGGACAGAAGACCTAAATAGGCATTTCTCTAAAGAAGACATTCCAATGGCCAACAGGCACATGAAAAGATGCTCAACACTGCTAATTACTAGAGAAATGAGGTATCACTTCACACCTGTCAGAATGCTATCATCAAAATTCTACAAATAATAAATGCTGGAGAGGGCATGAAGAAAAGGGAACTCCCCTATATTGCTGATGGGAATGTAAACTGGTGTAGTCACTATGGAAAACTGTAAAATAAAGCCTTCATATGATCCAGCAATCCCATACCTGGTAATATATCCATAAAAGACAAAAACTCTAACTTGAAAAGACATGTGTACCCACCCCGCCCTGTGTTCACAAAGCACTATTTACAAGAGGCAACATACAGAAGCAATCTAACCATCCATCAACAAATGAAAGAATAAAAAAAAGATGTGGTATATATACATACATATATACATATACATACACACATACATATATATATACATATACACACACACAAACAGACATACATAATGGAACATTACTCAGCCATAAAAAGCAAAATATTGCCATTTGCAGCAACATAGATATACCTAGAGAAGTGAGTCAGACAAAGACAAATATATGATATCACTTATACAGGCAATCTAAAAAATCATACAGATGAATTCATTACGAAATAGACTCACAGACACAGTAAACAAACTTATGGTTATCAAAGGGGAGACAGAGAGGTGGGGAGGGACAAATTACAATGTTTAAAAGGGACTCAGTAATATCACTAAGAATGGATTGGCCTCTCCTTCTAAAGAAGGAAAGATTAGGACTATGTAGTCATTGTTCACTTTGACTTCAGGGAAAGTGGTTATTTCAACATTATTTTGTTCATGAATAAATGACAGATCCAGTATTTGGACATTTTAAGATGAATAAGGTTCATGAGAACTCCATGAACAGTATGAAAAGGCAAAAATGATAGGATACTGAAAGGGGAACTCCCCAGGTCGGTAGGTGCCCAATATGCTACAGGAGATCAGTGGAGAAATAACTCCAGAAAGAATGATGGGAAGGAGCCAAAGCAAAAACAATACCCAGTTGTGGATGTGACTGGTGATAGAAGCAAGGTCCAATGCTGTAAAGAGCAATACTGCATAGGAACCTGGAATGTCAGATCCATGAATCAAGGCAAATTGGAAGTGGTCAAACAGGAGATGGCAAGAGTGAACATCGACATTCTAGGAATCAGTGAACTAAAATGGACTGGAATGGGTGAATTTAACTCAGATGACCATTATATCTACTACTGTGGGCAAGATCCCTAGGAAGAAATGGAGTACCCATCAACCAAAGAGTCTGAAATGCAGTACTTGGATGCAATCTCAAAAATGACGGAATGATCTCTCTTCATTTCCAAGGCAAACCATTCAATATCACGGTGATCCAAGCCTAGCCCCAACCAGTAACGCTGAAGAAGCTGAAGCTGAATGGTTCTATGAAGACCTACAAGACCTTTTAAAACTAACACCCAAAAAAGATGTCCTTTTCATTATAGGGGACTGGAATGCAAAAGTAGGAAGTCAAGAAACACCTGGAGTAACAGGCAAATTTGGCCTTGGAATAAGGAATGAAGCAGGGCAAAAGCTTGCAGAGTTTTGCCAAGATAATGCACTGGTCATAGCAAACACCCTCTTTCAACAACACAACAGAAGACTCTACACATGGACATCACCAGATGGCCAACACCAAAATCGGATCAATTATATTCTTTGCACCCAAAGATGGAGAAGCTCTAACAAGATGGAGAAGCAAAGACGGACAAGATGGAGAAGCAAAAACAAGACCGGGAGCTGACTATGGCTCAGATCATAAACTCCTTATTGCCAAATTCAGACTTAAATTGAAGAAAGTACGGAAACCACTAGACCATTCAGGTATGACCTAAATCGTCTCCCTTATGATTATACAGTGGAAGTGAGAAATAGATTTAAGGGCCTAGATCTGATAGATAGAGTGCCTGATGAACTATGGAATGAGGTTCGTGACATTGTACAGGAGACAGGGATCAAGACCATCCCCATATAAAAGAAATGCAAAAAAGCAAAATGACTGTGAGGACGACTTACAAATAGCTGTGAAAGAAGAGAAGCGAAAAGCAAAGGAGAAAAGGAAAGATAAACCCATTTGAATGCAGAGTTCCAAAGAACAGCAAGGAGAGACAAGAAAGCCTTCCTCAGAGATCAGTGCAAAGAAATAGAGAAAAACAACAGAATGGGACAGACTAGAGATCCCTTCAAGAAAATTAGAGATAGGGGACATTTCATGCAAAGATGGGCTCAATAAAGGACAGAAATGGTATGGACCTAACAGAAGTAGAAGATATTAGGAAGAAATGACAAGAATACACAGAAGAATGGTACAAAAAAGATCTACATGACCCAGATAATCACGATGGCATCCTGGAGTGTGAAGTCAAGTGGGCCTTAGGAAGCATAACTACGAACAAAGCTAGTGGAGGTGATGGAATTCCAGTTGAGCTATTTCAAATCCGGAAAGATGATGCTGAGAAAGTGCTGCACTCTATATGCCAGCAAATTTGGAAAGCTCAGCAGTGGCCACAGGACTGGAAAAGGTCAGTTTTCATTCCAATCCCAAAGAAAGGCAATGCCAAAGAATGCTCAAACTACTGCACAATTGCACTCATCTCACATGCTAGTAAAGTAATGCTCAAAATTCTCGAAGCCAGGCTTCAGCAATACATGAACCGTGAACTTCCAGTTGTTCAAGCTGGTTTTAGAAAAGGCAGAGGAACCAGAGATCAAATTGCCAACATCCGCTGGATCATTGAAAAAGTAAGAGTTCCAGAAAAGCGTATATTTCTGCTTTATTGACTATGCCAAAGCCTTTGACTGTGTGGATCACAACACACTGTGGAAAATTCTGAAAGAGATGAGAATACCAGACTACCTGACCTGCCTTTTGAGAAACCTATATGCAGGTCAGGAAGCAACAGTTAGAACGGGACATGGAACAACAGACTGGTTCCAAATAGGAAAAGGAGTACATCAAGGCTGTATACTATCACCCTGCTTATTTAACTTATATGCAGAGTACATCATGAGAAAAGCTGGGCTGGAAGAAGCACAAACTGGAATCAACATTGCCAGGAGAAATATCAATAACCTCAGATATGCAGATGACACCACCCTTATGGCAGAAAGTGAAGAGGAACTAAAAAGCCTCTTGATGAAAGTGAAAGTGGAGAGTGAAAAAGTTGGCTTAAAACTCAACATTCAGAAAACGAAGATCACGGCATCTGGTCCCATCATTTTACGGGAAATAGATGGGGAAACAGTGGAAACAGGATCAGACTTTATTTTTTGGGCTCTAAAATCACTGCAGATGGTGACTGCAGCCATGGAATTAAAAGACACTTACTCCTTGGAAGAAAAGTTATGACCAACCTAGATAGTGTATTAAAAAGCAGAGATATTACTTTGACAAGGTCCATCTAGTCAAGGCTATGGTTTTTCCTGTGGTCATGTATGGATGTGAGAGTTGGACTGTGAAGAAAGCTGAGCGCTGAAGAATTGATGCTTTTGATCTGTGGTGTTGGAGAAGACTCTTGAGAGTCCTTTGGACTGCAAGGAGATCCAACCAGTCCATTCTAAAGGAGATCAGTCCTGGGTGCTCATTAGAAGGAGTGATGCTGAGGCTGAAACTCCAAATCTTTGGCCATCTCATGTGAAGAGTTGACTCACTGGAAAAGACTCTGATGCTGGGAGGGATTGGGGGCAGGAGGAGAAGGGGACGACAGAGGATGAGATGGTTGGATGGGATCACCGACTCGATGCACGTGAGTTTGGGTGAAATCCAGGAGTTGGTGATGGAAAAAAGAGTCAGACACGACTGAGCGACTGAACTGAAGGTTCATGTGAGAAAATGTACCTTGAGACCTTTATTCTTACTTCACACATTCACAAAGAACAATCTGGATGGACTGAGGATTTAAATGTGCAGAAGGGGAAAATTAAAGCATTTAGAGGAAAACCCTGAGAACATCTTCATAATCTGTAAGGGGGCAAAGATTTTAAAAGATAATGCAAAAAGTGTTAATACTAATCATGAAAAAAAATGTGAACATTAAAATTAAGTTAAAATTAATGTTTGCTTATCAAAAGATACCAATATAAAGGAATAAAAAGAAAAGCTATAGAAAGGGAGAATATTTGTAACATCTATATCTAAAAAGAAACCATAACCAGAATATATAAAAGAACCCCTGCAAATGAGAAAATAATCATCCAATAGAAAAAATGCATTAAAAACTTCAAGATTCTTCACAGAAGATATTCAATGACTAATAAACACATGAAGACAGAACAATATCATTTGCCATTAGATAAGGCAAAGCTACATGATATGTGTTCATACATACTAGAAGTGTGATAATAGAAAAAAATAGAGAATAATAATTAGAAGTCTCCTACATTGGTGGTGCGTGTGGAATGGCACTACCACAGAGGCTCTTGGCAATATCTACCAAAGCTGACCATATGGACACTCAGGGAACCAGCAATTCCTCTTCTAGATACCGAAATGTGCATTAATGTTCACCAAAAGATAGGTGATAGAACATTCACAGCAAACAATTAATAACCACCAAAAAGGGTTATTCATATAGTGGATATCTTAATTTCCTTATTGTCAGAAGTTTAGCTTGCTTCTGATTTTTCTACACAGTGAATGCTGCAATAAACATTTTCCTAACATAACTTCTATCTTTTAAAATATTTAAGAGTGACTTTTTAGAGTGATTTTTAATATTTGCTTCCACACTGCTGCTTAAGTGAGCTAGGCCAGTTAATACAGCCTCAATATTAAAAAATGACAAATTTCATCACACCACTATATTAAAAGCTATGTTTTTAACCAAACCAAGAGTAAGGGAGGTCATATACTTAGCTCTAAAACTTTTACATTTCTCTGATTATAAGAAAAGCTGCCTCCTCCAATATCCTCTTTCATAATGGCAGCATGGACAAAAGAGCACCCAAGTTTTTATCAGTATCCATGATGGTGACTAAAGGGTCCTGACTGAAAATTTTATTGTAGTCATGCAGATCAAAATATCTGCAAAGCAATACCAATCTTCCTCATCAAATTTTTCTAAGTAGGCTTTTCTTCTCTCTTATGAAACTTTCTACCTGAACTGAGGACTATAAGACTTTTTCTCTGGAAAATCGGCACATTTCTGGATAGAGGAAAGCTCCATACTCAGAAAAGGTAAATGACTCAAGGCCCTGGCTCTTATTAAGTTGACAGCTTCTTTTAGGACAGCTGGCAGAATTTTCTTATACTAAGTACACTAATGTGAAAAGCAATGAGTCATAACTGTTTGGACTTCAGCAAAACCAAATGTGCTGCCAAGCATCACAGGTGAGACATACATAGCATACCAAGGAATTTCTTTCCAAGATTTTCTGGAAAAGTAAACTTTTTACCACTTATAAGATGTCAAAGACTTTTTAATATTTCCTGTAAGGGTTCACAAATAGGAGTTCTTGGATACGGTCAGCATCACATGGTCTAGTTTTATCCAGTTGAATGAGAAATGGGACAGGTGTCAATTCCTCACTAACCTGTCTCAAAACATTAGAAAAAACATTCTGAAGGACACCACTTACAGAGATAAAGCTTTAGCATTTCTCTGTTCTTGTCCACAAACCAGCTTGACCATTCTAGGGTACACAGATTCACTAAGGCCTTTTGAAATGCATATGGCTTCTGTACTTTCCAATGCAACAAACAACCTCATATGATGCTTCTGCATTAGGAACAAATCCAAGTTAAATGTGGGTACCCATCCAGCTTCTAATGAAAAAAAAATTCACAGTAATCAATGTATTTTTGTGGTAAACAGATATAACTTTAGCTTTCCTGAGATCATGTTTTCACAGACCAGGACTTTATCTCACATGAAATTCTTACATGGCTCTTATACCTACTACGTAAGACACCCATAATCATTAAGATTAGAGATCACTTCTTTAACTCCTGCCCATAAATAACATGTTAATGATGATTTTATAATAACACTTCTTCCAAATGAAATGATTTATATTTTAACTTGATGTAAAATAATAATAATAATTTTTTTTGACAAAGAGAACTACTCCAAGAATGAAATTTATTTTTATTTTTATTTTTATTAGGGTCACAAATCCCTAAAATATATCAAGAGATTTCATGGAGTCTAACAGAAACTTCTGCTTTATTGACTATGCCAAAGCCTTTGACTGTGTGGATCACAATAAACTGTGGAAAATTCTAAAAGAGATGGGAATACCAGACCACCTGACCTGCCTCTTGAGAAATCTGTATGCAAGTCAGGAAGCAGCAGTTAGAACTTGACATGGAACAACAAACTGGTTTCAAATAGGAAAAGGAGTACGTCAAGGCTGTATATTGTCACCCTGCTTATTTAACTTATATGCAGAGTACATCATGAGAAACGCTGGACTGGAAGAAACACAAACTGGAATTAAGATTGCCTGGAGAAATATCGATAACCTCAGATATGCAGATGACACCACCCTTATGGCAGAAAGTGAAGAGGAACTAAAAAGCCTCTTGATGAAAGTGAAAGTGGAGAGTGAAAAAGTTGGCTTAAAGCTCAACATTCAGAAAACGAAGATCATGGCATCCGGTCCCATCACTTCATGGCAAATAGATGGGAAAACAGTGGAAACAGTGTCAGACTTTATTTTTTTGGGATCCAAAATCACTGCAGATGGTGACTGCAGCCATGAAATTAAAAGACGCTTACTCCTTGGAAGAAAAGTTATGACCAACCTAGATAGTATATTCAAAAGCAGAGACATTACTTTGCTGACTAAGGTCCGTCTAGTCAAGGCTATGGTTTTTCCTGTGGTCATGTATGGATATGAGAGTTGGACTGTGAAGAAGGCTGAGTGCTGAAGAATTGATGCTTTTGAACTGTGGTGTTGGGGAAGATTCTTGAGAGTCCCTTGGACTGCAAGGAGATCCAACCAGTCCATTCTGAAGGAGATCAGCCCTGGATGTTCTTTGGAAGGAATGATGCTGAAGCTGAAACTCCAGTACTTTGGATACCTCATGTGAAGAGTTGACTCATTGGAAAAGACCCTGATGCTGGGAGGGATTGGGGGCAGGAGGAGAAGGGGACAACAGAGGATGAGATGGCTGGATGGCATCATGTACTCGATGGACGTGAGTCTGAGTGAACTCCAGGAGTTGGTGATGGACAGGGAGGCCTGGCGTGCTGTGATTCATGGGGTCGCAAAGAGTTGGACGCGCCTGAACTGAACTGAACTGAACAGTAACTTAAGTGGCAAAGGTTAATGAAAGACCCATCAGGGGAGACAAAGACACTTAAGATATCTCACGCATAGCTAGAAAATACTGAAAACTAAATCCACTGGTAGGTAAGACGACTGACCTCGGAGAAGGAACTTAAAACCAAAGAAATCCTGAATAGGGCGATTTTGGATAGGAAACACTTTGGTAGGGGAAGTAGGTTAAAAGCAGCAGAGAGATATGGAAGCTGTATGGCAAAGATGGGGACGCAACCAAATAAGTGCAGGAAATTTAGGATCTTGCAAGATATATAGATTATATATTAAAAAAAAAAAAAGGATATACAATCCCTTCCCTTCTACAGCCTCTCCTGTTGAGGGGGAAAAAAAAAGTAGGAAAGAAAAATTTACTACACTAACAGAAGAGGGCTATCATGAACTTATGATAAACGACAAAACTTGTAAACCATCTAAACCACTGCAAACTGCCAGCACACTGTCCACAGAAATACTTAGGCATTGTCTTTATCTATTTAAACAAAAAAGGTAGAAAAAAATGAGAATCTCAGCAATTCAATTTATGGAAACCCCTTCATCCCCCAAAACGATGGTAAAACAGAAATAAACTGGAACACAACACTAAACTTAATTAAATGTCCTCAAACAAGCAACTGGGGATATGGCAAAACACCTCGAAACAGAAACTCAAAAACTAAGAACAGAAACGGACAAAAAGCAGGGAAGAAAAAGAGTTGGCTGATCTCAGAAAAGAAATGCAAAAACGTGACAAAATTATGTCAGAAATATTACAAGGTGCACAAGGAATAATATTCTAATGAAAATATGATAATAAATGTTGAAGAAAAGAACAAATACAATGAAAAGGAAACTGAAAAAAGTAAAAAGGATCAGTGAGAACGTGGCTTAAATGAATGTGATTGAAACAACAAAGAAGGCTGTTTTCTTACAATTAAGGTATTTTAAAAAGATACATAAGACAATGGAACAGAAATAACATTAAACTATAATTCAAGAAAGTTTTCTAGAATCTAAATAGTGAAAGAGTTCATTGGATACAGTGAAAACTAACCCAATGATAAACTTCAATACATATCCTTGTAAAACTGTTTGACTTTAAAGGACTCTTTATGTAAGCTTCAATACAAAAATTAAATATCTTGTAAGGGCAAGAGAATTCAATTAGTATCAAACTTCTCAAAAAACAATAACATAAAAAAGCCAGGCAATAATCGAAGAGCTTTTTTTTTTAACTCAAAGAATGAAAAAAAAAAACAAAAAACCATCAAAGAATGAACATAGGAACCAAAAACTTACATATAAGATCAAACTGATATTCAAGGTAAGAAAAAAATTTAAATTAAGCAGCTCTAAACATGCAAGATAACTGTACTCAAGCCTCTTTTAAGGAATCAATCTATTCAAAGATGAACTTTATTCATTTAAGATACAATTGGGAGAACTTAAGTAAAAAGACTGCCAGTGAGCATTTAATATATTTAAACAGTGATAAAAGTTGGATGAGTTGAAGATTGAGATATTATATGATACAGGCTATGTGTTATCAATTTTGTTCTGTCAGAGTAGAAATGAGGAAAGAAGCAGGAGGGAAAGAGGAAAGAATTAGGTTGGTACAAATGTAATTGCAGTTTCGGACCGTGAATTTTATATTATTACAAATAGGCTCCAACACATCTTTATTAATCAAAATAGGAACCATTACAATCAGCACATTTTTGCCAATGAGAAATATGCTTTCTTATTCTTGTAGCATAAAAATTCAGGATTTGATAAACTCTTGGAAAGCATTTTCTGCCTCCCGCTGTTTGTGGAAGCATTTTCCCCACAAAAAGTTGTCCAGATGCTTGAAGAAGTGGTAGTAGGCTGACGAGAGGTCAGGTGAAAATGGTGAATAAGGCAAAACTCCACAGCCCAATTCGTTCAACTTTTGAAGCACTGGTGTGAGACATGGAGAGGAAGCGGGCCCTTTCTGTTGACCAATGCCGGCTGCAGGCACTGCGGTTTTTGCTGTGTCTCATAGATCTGCTGAGCATACTTCTCAGCTGTAATGGTTTTGCCAGGATTCAGAAAGCTATAGTGGATCAGACCAGCAACAGACCACCAAACAGTGACTATGACCTTTTTTTGGTGCAAGTTTGGCTTTAGGATGTGCTTTGGAGCTTCTTCCCAGTCCAACCACTGGGCTGGTGATCGCCAGTTGTTCTATGAAAGCCACTTTTCATTGCAAGTCACAATCTGATTAAGAAATGGTTCCTTGTTGTCGCACAGAACAGAGAAGCCAATACTTCAAAACCATCGTTTTCTGATTTGTGGTCAGCTCATGAGGCACCCACCAACTTATTGGGCTTTTTCACCTTTCCAATTTGCTTCAAATGCCAAACGACCATAGAATGGTCGACATTGAGTTCTTCGGCAACTTCTCATATAATTATAAGAGGATCAGCTTCGATGATGCTCTCAATTGGTCATTTTCAACTTCTGATGGCTGGCCACTACGCTTATCTTCAAGGCTCTTGTCTTCTTTGCAAAACTTCCTGAACCACCACTGTGCTGTATATGTGTTAGCAGTTCCTGGGCCAACTGTGCTGTTGATGTTGCAAGTTGTCTCTGCTGCTTTATGACCCTTTCTGAATTCAAATATAAGAAAATCACTTAAATTTGCTTTTTTGTCTAACATCATTTCCATAGTCTAAAATACATATAAAATACACAGCAAGTAACAAGTCATTAGCAAAAAAACAACAACACACACAGTAAAAGACAGGTATAAAATGAGGTATAATATAACCATATTTATTTAAGAACATATTCAATATCAAATGGTAAATTTCAACAAGGCAAAAATCACAATTACTTTTGCAACAACCTAATAGAACAGTTCACTGAATGTTATATGAATAAAAGATAGGAGTTACAGGCAACTGGTAGGAACGAAAAGACACCATGAAAAATAGACAAATCAGATAATAAAAGACGAAGTCAATGGGATTAGGGGTATTTAAGAACATAAAATCGAAAAAAAAAAAAGTAAAATTGGAAGGTAATATTTAAAACTACAAAACTTATTTAAACTCCAAAAGGAGTTTAAATATAGATGAAAAGAAAACAATACAAAGAAATAAACACAGCAAATATAAAACACATGACTGATTATACCTTAAAATAACATGAGTTAAGACAAAAAAAACCTTACAGTTTTATAAACAGATAAAACAGGTATTAGCTTTAATTAAAAAAAATTTTTTTTTCAATTTGGTTCATAAAATGAGACCCTCAAGTATGTTATATATAAGAAATACATCCCAAACAAAATGATTCAGCAAGGCTAAAAGGAAAGGAATGAGCAAAGACAGGAATGCCAAGCAAATGAATGTAAAGAGAGAGAAGGAGGAAGGTGTCTATATGATACTAATAACAGAAAAAAAAATGCAAACTAAAAAGTACTAAATATGACAAAGGAGAAACTTTTTAATGCTAGAAGTCATGATTTAAAATGAAGACATTATAATTATGAATACCTATGCAACAACATTGCAATCACCTTTATAAAAGTAAAAACCCAAAGATATGCCAAAAGAAAAAAAGACACTAGAAACAAATCAAGTAGATAAAAATAAAGATATGAAAACCTAAACAGCATAATAAGATATTTTGGAAGCATATTAAACTTTATATCTTACTATTAGAGAATAAATCTTCCTCTCAAGCATACATGAGACAGTCACAAAAAAAGATATCTTAGGGTATACATAAAATAAAAGCAAGTTCCATAAAGTAGAATATTATAATTTTTCTGAGCACAATGTAATAAAACTAAAAAACTATTAACAGTAACAGTATGTGTACCATGTTTATTTTAATGCTAACTACCTGAGGATCAACTTAGAGGCAGTGAGCTGATACTCTCAATCTAAAGCAGCAATACTGAGAATTTGGGTCAGACAGTACTTTGGGGGCCTGTCCTATGTACTGTAGGACACATAACACACCTCCTAGATGCCAGTAACACTGCCTTCTCCCCCAGTGGGACAACCAAAAATGTCTCCAGACATCTCCAGTGTCCCCTTGGAAGGCAAAATACCAAACTTTTGAGAACATCATCCAAAGAGAAAATGACAAAGCTCTCAAAAAGAAAAATCAGTTGACTGAGGTTTAGAGAGTTAAATTAAGCATGAGGCTGAAGCTAAATAGAAGAGCTACAGATCCAGCTAGGATTTATAGAGAGAGAAGGGTAAGGATCAGGATAATTTGTAATAGAAATCCGAGCGAGTTAATGAAGGCAGGTATTACCCCTGGGTGGTTAGCTTTCACGTAAGTTGTGTTTGTTGTATAAAAAGTTTGTCTCTCTTATGTTTGTGCATCAGTTAACATATGTTAGTCACTGTAGAAAACAGATTTTTCAGGGCTGACATTTGTTTTGATTGGTCAATACCTATGTTGAAACTACTATTAAATATTTTATAATACTGACTGTAAAGAAAAAATAATGTCAAAATAGGGAGTTCCCTGATAGCCTAGTTGTTAGGATTCTGGGCTTCCACTCTTGTGACCCAGATTTAGTCCCTGATCAGGGAAATGAGATCCTGCAAGCTGCCACGTGGCCACCCCAAAAAAAAGGTTATTTCAAAATAAATAAAGGAAAAAGTTAATGTTTACTAGAAAGTTGCTAGTTTCAACATTTTAGGGTAAGTGGCTGCTGCTGCTGCTCTAAGTTGCTTCAGTCGTGTCCGACTCTGTGCGACCCCATAGACAGCAGCCCACCAGGCTCCTCCGTCCACAGGATTCTCCAGGCAAGAACACTGGAGTGGGTTGCCATTTCCTTCTCCAATGCATGCATGTATGCTAAGTCGCTTCAGTCGTGTCCGTCTCTGTGCAACCCCAAGGACGACAGCCCCCCAGGCTCCTCCGTCCACAGGATTCTCCAGGCAGGAACACTGGAGTGGGCTGCCATTGCCTTCTCCATAGGGTAAGTGGACCATGTAGTAAAGAGATTAAGGAGTGATGTCACCACCACCATGTGTGTACGCTCAGTCAGGTCCTGCTCTTTGCAACCCCATGGACTATAGCCCGCCAGGCTCCTCTGTCAATGGAATTTTCCAGGCAAGAAATACTGGAGCGGGTTAGCAATTTCCTATTCCAGGGGATTTTTTCCAACCCAGGGATAGAAACCATGTCTCTTGTGTCTCGTGTACTGGCTGGATACCTGTTAATACCTGCCAATAGATACTTACCAATAACTGGTATCTATTACTCTATAGCCTAGTGGTTGAGGTTATAGACTTTGCTGTTAGCCAGACCTTAATTCGAGTCCCAACTCTGCCCATTTACGAGATGAAGCCCTGAGGACCTCAGTTTCCCTCTTTGTAAATATTATATGAAGACTCTAAGAGACACAATTTTTAAAGATACTTTGGATGAAGGTTTAAAACAGAATATATATCTTTAAATATACCTTTGAACACATAGACACACATTTACATTTCTTCTACAGAATGCATTTTCCTTTAATAGCTACTAGGTTTGAAAATATTTAGCTTCTCTTTTAGAGATCTACCCATAAATTCCTTCATCTCCCCAAAAGTTCATTTAAAATGGAAATTTTAAGCAAAATCCAGGAAGAAAATATATACAATAGGGTGGGAAGAGGTTACAAGTAAGTAAAGATTTTTCTTTTAAATTTCATGTTTGGACTAATTATCAATAATATCCATCAGGGAAATGATGCTAGTAGATGTCTATGGACCAAAATAAAATACTGGAGTTATATATGTATAGAAAGTTAAGATGAACAACAAATGAATTTAATTTTCACCTCTATGATTGTGGGGCAACCACAGAACAACCACTATGTCTCAGACACCGAGGACTAAAGAATAATCAAAGGGGAAAAGCCGCAATGAAATTTTCTCATTCCAGCACAATCTACCTATAAAAAGAACAGATCTAGAGAGCCAGTCTTAACTCTATCATTAAACATCCTTTTTGTCAGTGAAAATAAGTACCACTACACTAATTTCACAAAGATTTCTGGACAGTCTAGCTACTTAGAAAGTTGTTATATAGTATCATAATAAACTCATGTTTAAATAATATTACATATTATTGCCTACTCTTTAAAGAAAATAGAAAATAACCACATAAACCAAAAGTGCTTTATCAATTAAGTCACATTCTAATGATTTACAATTTAAAAAGTGACTCCTTGAGAAAGCATTCCTTTCGCTTTCTTTTCTGATTATTCCATAATACAATCTCTCAGGGGAGAAAAGTCCCTAAAATTAACACCTACAAGGGGAAAAAAAAATCTAAGCTTTATACCAAAGTAGGAACCATATTTATAGGAAAATGCAGCTCATTTGAAGCTGCCTCTATTCAGAAGGGACCCTGAGAAAAGATAACATAGAAAACGGGATTCTTTACCATTGTCACTGGAATCTTAATGCCCATATATATTTGTTTCTATCCTGTAATTCCTGGCATATCTACCCAATCAGAATATTAAACAGTTATTCTTGAATGACATTTATTTCTCTGCCAATCAGGAAAGTTACTTTTCTACCCCCCCACCTCAAACAGCTCCTCAAATGGAGGACCAGAGGATACATGGCAGGTGGTGATGGGAGGGGTAGGGAGGTGGGGTGGAGCAGCACTGAAGTTCAACAGGAATCATCATCACTCAGTCCCCTTGACCTCACCTGTGTGAAGAGACAGCAAGGGAAAACAAACCCCATGGAAATAAGGGAGAGCTGAGCACTGTAAAGTATTACTTCATTTAATCTTCCTACGGTACAGGTGACGACTTTGCAGTCTGGACCGATGCCCTGTAGAAAGGATTCTCAGCAGGTAGGTCCTAAGAACTGGGATGAGAACCTGGTGAGTGATTTAAAACCTGTGCTCCATTTCTTTCCCATGTCACTCTTCCTTTTTAGCAGCATAACCCTATTGTCCAAATACATAATCCTCTTGTCTTCTTTTTTTAATAAAAAGCACTCTCATTATGGAAATTAAAAAAAAAAAAAATACCAAAGTAGAGAGATGCACTCCCATGTGCCTAGTGTGCCATTCTGGTTTCACCTGCCCTCTTCCTACCACTTTTTTCTCTGACATATTTAAAAACAAATCCAAGACATTTTGTTTGAACTTCATAATGTCTCTAACAAACCAGATCTTGAACAAACCAATATAACATTACCACACCCAAAAAATTATTCCTGATTATTGCTATATGCCCAATTACTCTTATCTTACCCTAAAATTTCTCTGCTTATCTTAAAAATGTCTTCTTGCAATCAGTTTGGATCAAGGTCCAAACAAAATCACAAGGTCCATATATTACTTTTGGAAGACATCTCTCTCTAATGCATGCCAGTTATCTTGATCTCCTTCCTTTTCTTTTTTTAAAAAACACCACTTAAATGTAGTCTTTATGGTTGACAGAATGTGTTTCTCTAGCTCCTTTATTTCCTATAAACTGCTAAGGGCTTGATCAGATCGTGGTTCACTTTTTTCATTGTTGTCTCAAAGCTGCTCAGGTGGTACTACTGACTCCCTACTGCATCACCTCAGGAGGGAGTTAATATCCAGCTGCCTTCTATTAGTGTTAAAGTAATAGATAGTTCCTCAGGCGATTTGAGTTTCTAAAAGCTTATCCGAGACCATATATTCAAGGCAATATGCACATGGTGATCATGAAGCCAGATTCATTGGGAGCTGACTGGGAGACAACAGTGGTTATCACTCAATAGACCAGGAACAGTTCCTCTCGGTAGGTAAGAGGCTGAAAAGTGGGGGAGAGATGAAGGGTTTGCTTCCAGATGGAGAGGAGCCCAGGAGATGAACACGATGTTCAAAAGAACAAGATATTAAGTTCCAGTTATAGTTCTAAAAGACATTTTACATACTTGTATCAGTAAAAGTCACAGAGAATTTTAGAGTTATTTATTTTATAATATTAATTCACCAAGATAGTCTTAGGAATTTTTCTACCTTTCCTGCTAAAGAGAAAGGTGCTGATCTCTAAGCCAAAGGTTTTCAACTTGACCTCAAAGTATATTCTCCTGGGAAGCTTTAAAATTCCCAAGGTGTGGGTCCCAACCAATCCTGATTCAACTGCTCTAGGTTGGAGACCAGAGATCTGGTATTATTTAGAAGTCTATCCAGGTGACTCTAAAATGCAGCCATAATTGAGAACCACTGTTCTTAGCTAAAAATAAAGACAACAGCAGCTAATATTTAGTAAGCAAATATTATGTGTCAGGTACCATTCTACGCACTTCACATGTACTAGTCTCATTTGCTATATTACAACTGAGGAAACAGAGATCAGGCAACTTGCCTGAGGACACAGAGCAAGCTCAAAGCAGAGTCAGAACTTTACTAACAGGAAGTTTGAATCCAAAACCCGTGCTCTTAACCACCATGATATACTGACTCCTAAGCATGACTTATATTTAACTGCAGATAAAATTATCAAAGAAAAAAACCAATACAAAAAGATAATTAACTTTCTCCTCCTTAGAAGCAGTAGAGTGGTGTCCTGTGGCAAAGGAGCCGACACAAGCTTGCTAGAAGAGTGGACAAGGCAGACAGCAATCTTCTCTTCCCAAAAGAAGATTCAAGTTTAAGATTTCCAGACATTCCAATAATTTCCCACATATCCTATGGAGCATAGTTACTCAATGTTAAATATCTAATATGGCTTCAGTTTTAAAACTCTGGCCACTGATATACTGAAAATGTCCTACCTATTTCGGTTCTACTAACTCCAATTCCATTGTAAATTCTCAAGTAATTAAAGTGACAAGAATCAGAATCTTCGATGTCAAAGTCACCAAATTTGATGCGCACTCTCTCTCCCGTCTTTACACGAATCTCCCATTCGCAAACAGTGCTGTTAGGATAGGTGTGTGGGTAGTTTATAGACGTCAGGGTTCCACTTTCAGGACCTAGTACAGTATGTCCACATCCATCACCTTTAAAAAAAAAAAAAGTGATATATTATTCTTTACATCTTTAACTTACACTATGAATAATCAGGGTTTTGTGAATATTTTAAAATATGTATGCTATCAGGTATTTTATACCAACCACCAATTCCTCCCATACACAAGATAAACTAGATGACTCACTCATGTGAGCCAGGAGAAACCAGGTTAGGTCAAAATAATCAATGGTTAGCTTTATGAGTTCAAAGAACTTCCCAATGAGACAGAATAAACAGAAGTAAACATAACTTAGCAACAATTATACCATATTTATATATATATATATTATAATAAATCCAATCTTTAAGAGTATTAGTTCACAGTAATTGTTCAAAATAAATAAAACTATAACAATAAATCTACACGATCCAATTCATCTATTTACTTATAAATACCACAAGCCTCTTCTAAAGTCTCTGTAAGAAGTTGAATGATTTCTAAAAATACTTAAGCTATACTAAAGACTGGGGCTTCCCAGGTGGCACAAGTGGTAGAAAAACCTGCCCGCCAATGCAGGAGACTTAAGAGATGGGAGTTCGACCCCTGGGTGGGGAAGATCCCCTGGAGGAGGGCACGGCAACCCTTCACATCTTGGCAGCAGCATTATTTGTTCCAGAAATTCCCTCAGCAACTGAATATGGAAACCTAGCTAACTTAACACATTGTAAAAATCCAATATCCTCATTCTTCCCTTTATCATAAAATTGCTATTTCACTGAGCACCTAGAAAGAGACAATAATACTGATTAAAAAGTTTCAGCTGCTGCTCCAGTTGAATCATTTAGCATTCCTTAATGACGGGATTCAAATAAATGTCTAATAGGAAAATGAATACATCCTTTCAAAATGATAGTATTTTCTCCTTCAAAAGAGGTGTTTATAATCATCTTTTGGAATAGTTCAGAACTTAAAAAAAAACAAAGAACTATTAAAAGTGACACTTCTGAGTTTTAACCTCAATATGGATACAGATGAATTTAAGAAAATTTTCTATTATCTTGATTTTTTATTTTTAAAAACAATGCAGGGCTGATTTTATTTACTAGAACAGAGTTTTTAAAGCCTATGAATAAGAACATAGTATCTAGCAAGTAGCAGTTGTAAAATAAATGCTTATTTGCAAGGAGATCCAACCAGTCCATCCTAAAGGAAATCAGTCCTGAATATTCATTGGAAAGACTGATGTTGAAGCTGAAACTGCAATAGTGTGGCCACCTGATGCGAAGAGCTGACTCATTGGAAAAGACCCCGATGCTGGGAAAGATTGAAGGCGGGAGGAGAAGGGGATGACAGAGAATGAGATGGTTGGATGGCATCACCAACTCCATGGACATGAGTTTGAGTAAACTCTGGGAGTTGGTGATGGATAGAGAAACCTATATGCAGGTCAGGAAGCAACAGTTAGAACTGGACATGGAACAACAGACTGGTTCCAAATAGGAAAAGGAGTACGTCAAGGCTGTATATTGTCACCATGCTTATTTAACTTACATGCAGAGTACATCATGAGAAACGCTGGGCTGGAAGAACCACAACCTGGAATCAAGATTGCTGGGAGAAATATCAATAACCTCAGATATGCAGATAACACCATCCTTATGGCAGAAAGTGAAGAGGAGCTAAAAAGCCTCTTGATGAAAGTGAAAGAGGAGAGTGAAAAAGTTGGCTTAAAGCTCAACATTCAGAAAACGAAGATTCATGTCAATGTATGGCAAAACCAATACAGTATTGTAAAATAAAATAAAGTAAAAAAAAAAAGAAAACGAAGATCATGGCATCTGGTCCCATCACTTCATGGCAAATAGATGGGGAACCAGTGGAAACAGGGTCAGACTTTATTTTGGGGGGGCTCCAAAATCACTGCAGATGGTGACTGCAGCCATGAAATTAAAAGACGCTTACTCCTTGGAAGAAAAGTTATGACCAACCTAGATAGCATATTGAAAGGCAGAGACATTACTTTGTCAACAAAGGTCTGTCTAGTTTTTCCAGTGGTCATGTATGGATGTGAGAGTTGGACTGTGAAGAAAGCTGAGCACCGAAGAATTGATGCTTTTGAACTGTGGTGTTGGAGAAGACTCTTGAGAGTCCCTTGGACTGCAAGGAGAGCCAACCAGTCCATTCTGAAGGAGATCAGCCCTGGGATTTCTTTGGAGGGAATGATGCTGAAGCTGAAACTCCAGTACTTTGGCCACCTCATGCGAAGAGTTGACTCATTGGAAAAGACTCTGATGCTGGGAGGGATTGGGGGCAGGAGGAGAAGGGGACGACAGAGGATGAGATGGCTGGATGGCATCACTTAGTCAATGGACGTGAGTCTGAGTGAACTCCGGGAGATGGTGATGGACAGGGAGGCCTGGCGTGCTGTGATTCATGGGGTCGCAAAGAGTCGGACATGACTGAGCGACTGGACTGAACTGAGGGAGGCTTGACGTGCTGCAGTCCATGGGGTCACAAAGAGTCGGACACGACTAACGATTGGACTGAACTGAGTTGAATGAATAAAGAAGTTTCTTTCATAGGCTAACTGTACATTAACCTATGAAAAAGTTATCTTTAACTAGTCCCAAAACTAGCTTCAAGGAAGGAACAACAACTCTGTACCTAGATTCTGAGGACAATACTTAGTGTCTTTTGCTAATAAAGAAATTTTACTCTCAAATCCACATTAGTATTATTACTTAGTCTAGTAAGGTCAATGCCAACATCTGGCTTCTTAAATCAATCTCTCTCTGTTGGGAGCTTTTAACCAACATTGTGCTTAGTCACTCAGTTGTGTCAGACTCTTTGTGACCCCATGGACTGTAGCCCGCCAGGTTCCTCTGTCCATGGGGATTCTCCAGACAAGAATTCTGGAGTGGGTTGCCATGCCTTCCTGCAGGGTATATTCCCAGCCCAGGGATCGAACCCACGTCTCCCTCATTGCGGGCGGATTCTTCACCATCTGACCCACCAGGACTTCATTTGTCTTCTACACCTGCCTTCACTCCACACACAAAAATGAGGCATTGTGGCTCAATAATATCATAATACAGAAAGGCACCATTAAATAAACCTGTCAGTTTTTGGGATACATCCACTGGATCTTTTACAAATATAAATTTTAGAACATTATACAACTCAGAGGAATAGCAAATAACCACAAATTTCCCCTGAAACTACCATAAAAATACCTTTAATATCACTACTAGATATCACCTAAATTAAAAACACAGAGATACAAAAACCTCCCTTGTGAAAATAAATGAATTATAATTTAAATAACTTTTGAATAATCACCAACATTTTTCCTTAGAGAAAAATACAACCATCCTAAGAGAACTTCTATTAATAGCAATATGAAACTAGTCAGAAATGTACTCTTACCACTGAAAAGATGAAACCAAGCTTTCTGGAAGTGTTTCAATATTTAAAAGTAACCCTGACTAAATAAGTAATTCAAAATATGTGTATTTTCTTTAGTATGTATAAAACCAAGGCAGTTTTTTAAATGATTAGAAGTGTTGATAGATTTCAGAAAGCCAAGAATTTTGCTATAAACAGCTGAAGTCAGAACTTAGTAAAGGCAGATTGTGGCATTTCATGTATTCCCCACAGGCTATTATTTAACCTAAGGTTGTCATGTAAAAATGATTTTTTCAATAAGACTACAAGCAGAGTGTGAGGAGATATCTTTTTTAGATATCAATTAAAAGATATCTTTATGTTCATATTTTTTGATTCTTCATAAATACACAAAGTGTCTTTTTGCCTTTTTCTCTATGCAGTGTAGTTCTTACAAAAGTTAACAAAATAAATACTAACCGATGAAAAATAGGATTTTTGCACACGTGCTGATGAAAACAATTAAAATGGAGCTGTCTTTTTTCAGGATCTTGTGTAGGGGGAAGGCATGAATAGTCCACAAGTTACGTGCCAAGAATGTTCTAAAATATGTGATGGAGTTCAGAGCTTTTCTCCTCTTGCAAACAAGATGATATGCACCAGAAACTAAAGTTAAAAGAAAGTCTCAAACCTACTGCAATTCACAAGCTTGAATGTTTCATATTTCCAAGTCTATTTGATAAGTTTAACCTGATTTGATAAATAGTTCAGCTGGCCTAAACAAATACCGAATGCTATGGAGAACATGTTTAGAATACTCCAGTCAGAAAGGAACACTAGACCAGCAGTTTTCAAATGTTTTTCTCTGTTATTACAAAGTAAGAAATATATTTTACACTGTGACTCAATATGGTTTTAAATATATATTCCTGACCCACAAAAGGGTCCCCACCTGCTCAACAAAAAAAAACACTGTACCATGCATCCACAGGTGACAATGTTGAATTCTAAAATCAAAGAAAGACCTTGTGCTCATTGTTGCCCCCAAATTAGAAAATGTGCTTCCAGTTTATTTCTACAGTGCTTAAAAGTGAAGCCTATTCTACACCAAAATACTTGAAATGGGACAAGATATTTTAAAATAACACTAAAATCGGGAAAATATTATCAACAAATCACCTAACACGTGACAGCAGAGGTTCTCAAATCGGGGTGGGGGACATTGGGGCAATTCTACCTTCCACTTGGCAGAGCATAGGGATGGGCGGGAGAGATGCCCTGGAGGCGGGCGTGGCAGCCCACCCACCTGACTGAGCTGCTAACCAATAACAAGAGACAGGTCACCACCGGAGGGGGACGGTGCTACCAGCATCCAGTGGGTAGAGGCCAAAGATGCTGGCTCAAGTATCTTACAAGGCACAGAACAGCCCCCAAGGAGAAAGGGTGATGGACCCAAAGTGTCAAACAGTGTCAAGGCTGAGATGGGCTGACTCGGAGAAAAGGCTAGGTCTTCTTCCAACAGAAAGATCTTCCAACAGAAGATCTGAGTTAGTTCCTTTTCTTCCGGCTAAAGGTACAACCCAGGGAATAGCTTTCCCCACAAGGTCAAAGAAATAAACAGAAAGCTTATTTTTCTTTAAGCCAAAGTGGCGGGAGGGGAGGGGGAGAGGTTCTTCTTATTACTCTACAGCCCTCAAGTATTTTTCTTGGTCAGGGCCCCTCACTTAACACGAGTGTTTGAAAAAGGACGGTAATAGGGTCAGGAAGTAAGAGTCTCCAGATTTTCTGCTTAGCTTTGTAACTGGAAAGAATAATAATCTGTGACCAGGCTAACACCACCTACTATTACTCACTTTCACAAGGTAGAACTGACAGACAGTGTAACCACTACTGGAAAAATAATTTTCAAAATGGGTATCGTAGGACCAATCCATACACTCACTCTCATCAGTAACTCCACGTGGCCAGCTCTTTCTCCCTCTCCAACTCCATCATCACCACCGTGCTTGTCAGCTACTTCTCCTTCTCCCCTAAATGGTCTCTACCAGACTACAGTGGGCCATAAAGGGTAGAAAGCCTCTTCATGCAACTTTTGAATCTTAATTTTATTTCAGTAGAGAGAAAACACTGGAATTTGATCTCACTGCCCCTTCAGCTGCAGATTTATCTAGGGGATTATTCAGAGAACATGTGTTCACTTCCTCCGAATACTGTCAGGTCAGATGTGGTAAGCCAGATACAAATTTTGATACTGCTCCAGGAAAATAGCTGAGTAATTTTTTCTTTTTTTTACTACATATCTCAAGAGAAAACACAAGGAATATTAATTTAAATAGCAGTGAATTAATACAACAAAGAACACATGCTTATTTTAGGCTGCTTTCTAAACTTCAAGTGTGTTTTTTAGATAAACATGTGCTCATGATGCTGATTTTATATAACCCTCCAGCTAACCCCATATTGTAGTCACATTACTATTAAAAATAATAGAAATTATCTTATTTAATTTTATTAACATGAACACGAAATGACTTCTAAAAACACTTTCTTTAACAAGAACAAACACAAATGTAGGAAACTTGCATAAATATGCCAAAAACTTTCATTACAATCATCATAAACTAGGAGAGGCTTTTATTTTTCCAGTGGACTTTCAGGGGTTTTTGTCACAGTGCACGGGTGAGTCTGACTGTATACTTCCTCTAAATAAGAGTCACTTCTGTCACATCTTGTAACACATCTGTGAGAGCTTGTAAGAAACGGAGAAGAGAGGCATCCCGAAAAATGACTTGCAAGTATTAATCAGGATATCCTATTTCATTATTTCATTTGACATCGATGAAGATTTTTAATGCATTATTTAGCACTAAGAATTTTCAGACTACAAAGTACTATACAAATCCTATTACTCTAAGATTTTTAAAGCTGCATCACGACAATCTCAGAAAGATACTTAAAGGCCCTACTTGAATTTCACTCATTTTTTTGAAAAAATATTGCAATAAGATGGACATGTGCCAAGAGCTGCAAGAGGGTTACGGTGGCAATTTTAAGGAAAAGAAACAGCTTGCACCTCAATCTTCTTTAAGCCCAAACTCCTGCCTGCCTGTAGTAATAATTTACAAAACTGAATCACATGAAGGAAAGTGAGATGTTAAAATCCTCTTCAATCCCCACCAAGCACACACTCTACACAGAACATAATGGTTAAGCAAATGGGCCCTGGGGTCACATGATGAATGTAAATGCTCTACCACTCACTGTGATCTTGCGAAGGTTGTTTACTGCTGCTAAAGTCAGGTTTTTTTTCAAATAGGTATACTACTATCTCAAACCACACAGGGTAAGAATTAAATGAGATACTGTATGAAAACACCTACTATCAGGCTTCCCTAGTGGCTCAGTGGTAGAGAGTCTGCCTGCCAGTGCAGGAGATGCATGTTAGATCCCTGGCCCAGGAAGATCCCACATGTCACAGAACAGCTAAGCCCATGGGTCACAACTCCTGAGCCTGAACTCTAGAGCCCGGGAGCCACAACAACTGAGGCAGCGTGCTGCAACTACTGAAGCCCGCGTACCCCAGAGACCGAGCTTTGCAACAAGAGAAGCCTCCGCAATGAAAAGCCCAGGCGCTGCAACCACAGAGCAGCCCCGCTCGCAGCAACTGCAGGACAGCCCACAGAGAACAACCACCCAGCACGGACCAAAAATAAATACATACATAAATAAATAAAAAGATAAAACAAAGCAAAAAACCCTCCCTCCTGCTGCTGCTATCGCTTCAGTCACATCCAACTCTGTGCGACCCCATAGATGGCAGCCCACCAGGCTCCGCCGTCCCTGGGATTCTCCAGGCAAGAACACTGGAGCGGGTTGCCATTTCCTTCTCCAATGCATGAAAGTGAAAAGTGAAATGAAGTCGCTCAATCGTGTCCGACTCTTCGGTGACCCCATGGACTGCAGCCTACCAGGCTCCTCCATCCATGGGATTTTCCAGGCAGGAGTACTGGAGTGGGGTGCCATTGCCTTCTCCGACCCTCCCTACTATCAAGGGCCTAATCCACAATAATGTACTCAATAAATGTCTGAGGGTATTATTACAGTCATAAAGTCCAGAAAGGCTTTTGCTTATCATATGTAGATCCGGTGCGTTTGGCACAGCCTCGCTAAGCCATCAGAACAATGGCTCATTACTTTAGAAGATTTACAGCAGCTTTAAAGCTTTGAGTAGTGTCCTGTGAAAAGTATAAATCATGAGAAAGTAACTCTCACTAATCTTCTCCCGGATGACCTCTACTTCACTTCAGTGACTCATGAAAATACAACCTAGACTTTGTTTTTGCTATTACTGTAGACCCCTCCCATCTGTGAAAAGTCAAAAACTTTTAATGTCTCACTTCTTTGGTTAGCCTCCTGACCCTTCGGCTCTCTTACACCCACTGCTCGCTTTCTGTGAACTTCTCTCTTTTCTCCCCATCTGTTATGTTGCCCTTAGCTTCACTTCTTTCCCCACCCAGCCTGGATCTCACATCCAGTGTGTGAACTACACTCTTCCTGGTACCTTCACTTCCTGGCCACTATGCCTTCCTGAGGATCTATCTGCCTGAGAAACCCTTCACCTGGAATCAAATGATCTCTCTGCCCAGGAGCCAAGCACGGCTGGAAAAAAAAAAAAAAAAATCACAGTCAAAGGAACAGCTGTCATAACAATAATGGATCCTGATCTCAGATGGGCACTGAAAGTCACCAGTATTTTTACTCAGTGTTTCTCAAAATTTCATCAACATTAGAACATTAGGTTCTCACGCCCCCATCTCTCTGTTTCAATAGATTATAATAAATATGGCAGAAAAATCATCTGAAACTTGGAAAGAGGCTAAAAAAAAAGGTGAGCAGCAGAAACTTTAAATGCCATAGAGACCAAAAGCTGCCCCAAAATTACAGAGCAAAGTATTTAACTGGACTTGTAATTTATCATCAACTAAAGGTCCTAGTCTTCATCTGCATAAACTTGCAGATTTTTAAAAATTAATTTATTTTTTAATTGAAGGACAATTGCTTTATATATTGTGTTGGTTTCTACCAAACATCAACATGAATCAGCCGTAGGGTTTACCTATGTTCCTCCTCTCTCATTTGAATATCCCTCCCACTTCCCTCCCCACCCCACCCCTCTAGGTTGTTACGGAGTCCCAGTTTGAGTTCCCTGAGTCATACAGCAAATTCCCACTGATTATCTATTTTACATACGGCAATGTATGTTTCCATGTTACTGTCTCTGTACATCCTACCCTCTCCTTCCTTCCCTCAAGCTGTGTCCATAAGTCTGTGTCTCCACGGCTGCTCTGCAAATAGGTTCAACAGTACCATCTTTCTAGATTCTATATCTAAATGTGCTAGTATATGATATTTGTTTTCCTCTTTCTGACTCACTTCACTGTGTATAATTACAAATCCATCTACCTCATTAGGACTGACTCAAATGGGTTCCTTTTCATGGCTGAGTAATATTCCATTGTATATACGTACCACAGCATCTTTATCTGTTCATCTGTTGATGGACACCTAGGTTGCTTCCATGTCCTAGCTATTGTAAATAGTGCTGCAATGAACATTGGAGTACATGTGTCTTTTTCAGTTTTGGGTTTTCTCAGGGCATATGCCTAGCAGTGGGACTGCCGGGTCATATGCTAGTTTTATTCCTATAAACTTGGAGATTTTTGTCCTGTGGAGATGCATATAATCTTTGGACAGTTGAAAAAAAATCCTAATATTACAGTTTAAAGCCCTAAAAGCCCACTTTCAGTCATCTAATCTAGCAATCACAGCCTAAGACTGCCTATCTAAACACCTAGTCTCTCAAATACTCTACACGTTTTAACCTCTTACTGATTCCTTCATTAATTAATGAGTTGAATAAAATCTTTGATGTGTTAATTTTACATTTGCATGACAGGTATAATTTTGCTATAGTGGTGCCTAGGAAGGATCCACGCTTTTAATAAATTTCATAATTATAACAATGAGAGCAACAACAAAAACACACAATCTTTCTCCACCCAGTGTTCCCCAATATCTACCACTTTTTCCCCCTTTTTTTTCCTTACAGAGAGAGCTTTTTCAGTTTTCCACGTTTGATGTCTTATTTCTTTGCCTCCTGTACGCCATCCCATCTAGGCTCAAAATATGATAATTCAGCTTCCAGACAGTTGTGGGTTGGATTGTGCTCCCTCTAGACCCCATTACCCCAACAACAAAATTATATGTTCCTAAATCCTGGAACCTATGAATGTCACCTTATTTGGAAACAGGTCTTAGCGGATGTAATCAATTTAAAATGAGGTCATACTGGATTAGGACAAATCCTAATCCAGTGTCTGGTGTCCTTATAAAAAGAGGGAAATTTGGACAGGGATACAGACATAGGGGAAATACCACATAACTTCAGAGGCACAGACTGGAATGATGCAAAGGGATTCCAAAGACTGCAACTCCCAGAAGCTAGAAGAAGGAAGGGCCCTCACCTAGAGCCTTCAGAGACAGCACATGGCGCAGCCAATACCTGACATGCAGAAGTTCAGCCTGCACAACTGTAAGACAATAAATTTCTGTTGCTTGAACCCATCTAAATTTGCGGTGATCTGTTATGGCAGCACCAGGAAGCACAGACCTACCTTCCCAATAGGACTATTCACTAAAGCGGTCAGTTTGCAAGCTGCCAAGTCAACAGATATTTTACCATCCTTATCATCTGTGACCTTTCCACTGCATCTGGTATTGCTGGCCTTTCCTTCCCTCCCACCTTCCTTCCTTCCTTATCAGCCCTCCCTCCTTCTTAGAACTCTCCTTCCCCAACTTAGTTCTTCTTTTAACTCTCTAATTGCCACTTCTCCAGCATCTGAGCTGACATCTTTTGACTACAGATAACTGATGCTGCGGTTCTCCAGAGCTCTTTCCTCTCTCTCTGTATGCTGCCAGGGCCATCTCTCCACCCTGACTTCAGTTACCACTAGGTGGAGAATGCTCCTAAATTTCCAACCTTCCTCCTAATTCTCAAATCTGTCCTCTACTTCTACTAAGCATCTCCACTCAGAAATTCCATAGTATTCAAACTCATGTACCAAGCATTCAATGAGCATCTTCCAAGTGCCAAGTACTGCACCAGGTGTTAGAACAAGAGAAATGAAAAGGCCCTTGTCCTTACAGAATTTACAAAATAGTAAGACAGACATAGTACTGATAAATAATTTCCGGGATGCTGAGTACTGCAGGGAAGTAATGGATGTGATACGGTGTGTACATGGGCATGCATAGGATAAATAGCGATTAACTAGACAATTACTTGTGGATGAGGGAGGTGCTGGAAGCAGAAAGAAGACAATTCCAGAAGGAAAAAAAACAAAAAAACAAAACCCAGCATTTTTAACTGACCTTTGCTCTCTCAGATTTAACTGGTCATTAAGTTTTATACTTTGTTTCCTTAGTATCTCTAAATTTAGTCCCTCTGAACAAGCGCAGGCCCTTGCAAGAGTTCTCTAACAGGTTCCCTCCACTTCCTTTCGTTCCTCTCCAATCCACGGCCCACACTCCTGCCAGTGTTTCTTAGACAGGGTCATGCAGGTCCCTCATGTAAAAAACCTTCAACTGTTCTCCGCTGATGATACAATAAATCTCAAACTCTTCAGCAAGAATACAAAGTCCATTATAATTTGTCCCCTGACTCCTTTTCCCATCTCATCTCTCAACTTTTCACACAAACTCTCTGCCCCCACCCTACTCTGGAACGATGGGCCCCCAGGTAACTCCCCCATACTCCACCCACTCTCTGCTCTGCCCTTCTCAGCTCTGCCAACAATAATGTCCTTACTCCTCAGAGCCACCTGGCAAATACCCACTCAGTGTTCTCTCCGGAAACCTTTCTGAAAGTCCAGGTCTTTCTCTCCATTTCCATCACTAAAATCTCTTTATTGAATATGCTTAATTATGCATATTTATGTCAGTTTGCCACACCAGCTGTAGAACTCTGCTATGTAGAGTTCTATGTAGGCAATGTATTCTGTTCGCCTGGGTAGCCACAGACATAGAAACAAGGCGTACTGGGTTCTTAACATATGCTGCCGAATTTAGAAAATAATGAACTCAAAACAAACCAAGGGTAGGCACAATGGTAGACAAGTGATACAATAGAAAGTACTCAGGCCTGGGAATCAGACAGACTTTTCAATGTAAATTCTAGCTATGCCAACTTCTGAGGTGATCCTAGCACTTAAGCTCTACATTCTCAACTATACATTGGAATAATACCACCCATCTCCCAAGGTAATTGTGAGGGCTTGGTAAGAACTTATGTAAAATGCAGTGGATTCTATAAATGTGAACAACCTCTCTGAAGATGATGGCTACGTATCTAGTACCCTCCCTTCCTGCTGGGAACTACTCTGTAGTTTGCAACAGTTTTCATATGACCTCATGCCCCCTGGTTAGCTAACTAGTCCAAGGGTGGGAACTGACTCACACTGGGCCCATTTGAGGCCAACTTACCCTGCCCTCCCATTTCCTGCCCTTGTATGTCAGGGAAACCCCAGAATCTCTCTAGTGTTGAGGCCATAAGCCTTGAGGATTGCCAGCAGCCATGATCTGCTGCATACAAAGAAAGCCAGACTGTAACAAGACAGAGTCCTTGGTGTCTGAGGTCTGGCTGCATCCCTGCTTTTACAGGAGCTTAGTCTGGCTTAGTCCTTAAGAAGATTCCGCAAACTACCTCAAAATGCTCCCCAAAATTACCTTCTACTTTAAGCATGTGTAATTTTCAGTTCCCTATAACCTTCCTAACTAAAACACTCTTCCTCCACCCGTGCAACAGAATGTCTCACATCCAGACCTATGAAGTTAGCATCTAGGATAAAAAGAGCAACCAGAAATAGGTCATGCTTGGAAGAGAGAGAGAAACCATGAACCTGAAGATGATCTGAGGGTGGAGATCAAAGAAAGTTGAAGTCTATCAACAGGTAGGAAGTTGGAGAAAGGGGAGGCCAAAAGTGAGGGGACAAAACCTGTATTAAGGTCTCGGTGGGCTGGAGGCCAAGTAAGGACATTTCACATGAACAATCACACCCTGCTGTCACATTTCTTCACTACACAGCCTGACCCCTTCACTAAGCTAGGGGTGGAACTTTCCTATACAGTAAGTGTAGGGAAAATGGGAAGAAGGACCAGAAGGATGGAGAAGCACTGGATCTCAATAGAAAGCCAACGCTTGAAAATGGAAATCTTAACTGTAGAGTAGGAAAGGAGAAATGAAATTTTCATTCACACGTTGTTTCACTCATTGAACCAAAATTTAGCAACTACCTAGATTTGGTCACAGCCTCATGCATTCTACAGAGGTGAGTTATACATTTAAAAAAAAACACAGAGAGTGACATGCCTAGTATTAATATTTAAATCCATATATGTCTGACTCCAACATCTCTATACTTTCAAACTCCATCCAAGTTAAAAAATAATGAAGACAAAGAAAGCTCTCGGGTTTAAAAGAAAAGAAATCTCACAGTTGAAAACACACTTTCAGATGAGCAGAAGCTAGACTGCAAGGAAATCATCATTTAACAAATATCTTATGTGTGCTAGACACTAAAAAATGTACAGCACAAATGTAGTCTACTTGTTAGTTGGTCACTGAGAGAAAGGAGAAATATAGGCTGTGGACAAAGCAACCAGTTGAAAGAAAAGATGTATATATAAGCCAGTGGCATCTTGACTGTGTTTCCAGATACAAGGTTAAGAAGCACCGTGGAAGTTTAAATTATACTAAAAGCATAACTTATATTCCCCAATGAAGCAGGGTTCTGGACAAGGTGGAAGAGATGATTTGAGAAAGAAGAAAAGGCGAGGCAGGAGGTAGTTTTACTTGCAGGGATGAAGAGCAGGACAAGGGTTTAGGACAAGGCAGGTCAGTCATGATGCTGTGGCTGAGCAGAAATCCCACGGGAGGTTCAAACCAACGGTCCCTATCTGAGGCAGATCTAGTCACAAAGGTCACATGCCTTTCTCCAGCAGCCCTGAGCTATTCAGAACAAGAGAAAGCGGTGGGGACTGGCATGTGGGCCAGGTTTAGGCTCTATCAAGGACATAGGGAAAAGCATCAATGGGATGATGAACCTGGGCTGAGACAAGTGACCCAGAAATGGGCAAAGGGACTGGGCAGAAGCAGAGGTAGCTAAGGGTGATGTCACTGCTAATATCACCATAGGTATACACGCTTCAGTCTGCCCTGCAATGGAAGTCCTCCACAGTCTTGTCCCCACTGACCTTTCCAGCCTGTTTCGCATTACTTTCCTCTGACACCAGATTAGTGAAGCCACCTCAATGTTCTCCAGGAGTTTCAGTCAGCAAAGAAAAAGGAGGCAGGGAATAACTAGAACCAAAACTAGGGAGTTTTATAAAGCTGGAGGTGACTATTCAAATCAAAATCTGAATGAGAGGGCAAAGGAGTGCACCTCACTGGCTTTCATTGATTTTGGCTTAGCACAGCTCTTAGAGACCACTTATTTGACAGGGCAACACAGCAGTGTTCTCTAAATAGCAGCCATGGCTTTGTTCAGAGTTCCAGCTGAGCGGGGACTCCTCTCATTATGAAAGCAAGAGTCTAGCTCCTGGGAAGATGGTGGCGGGGAGAACACTGGGCAGAATGTCAGGCCCTGTGCAAGCAGGTTAAGGTTCAAGAAAGGGCTCTATTTCCATGGAACTGAGAAGCCCAGGCTCTGAGGGAATCAGACAAAGGACAAGTGTGAAGGGCATGCAAGTGCCCAGGACTAATGAATAACATGCTTGGGGCAGCAAATTCACTGCAGAAATGAGTTCTGAATTCTTTTTTTTTTTTTTTTGTCCCGGCTGAGTGGTTTGTGGAATTTTAGTTCCCTGACCAGGGCCTGAACCCAGGCCCTTGGCAGTGAAAGTGCCATGTCCTAACCACTGGACCATCAGGGAGTTCCCCTAAATTCACATTTTTGAATGATGGGCATCATGGTAAGTATTAGAAATTAGAAAATGAATAAAACTCTGCCAGATATAAGTATTCAATATACATTGTGATTAATGACTGAACAGAAAAAACTAGAAATTACCATCTGGAGATGAGTGGATGTGGTGACAAGAGGATGCTTCTCAGACAGGATGAGACCAAGGAAGGTTTGAAGGATGCTAAGAGGTTACTGCTTCCCGGGGGACTTAAGGGTTAAGAATCTGCCTGCCAAGCAGGAGACACGGGTTCAATCCCTGGGTCGGGAAGATCCCCTGGAGAAGGAAATGGCAACCCACTCCAGTATTCTTGCCTGGGAAATCTCATAGACAGAGGAGTCTGGCAGGCTACAGTCCATGGGATCACAAGGAGTTGGACATGGCTCAGCAACTAAATAACAAGGAGGTGACCAAGCAGATAAAGACAGGGGCTCTTTCTCTTCAAGTAGAGAAAATGATACATGTAAAGAGATCAGTATAGAGAACAAGGTAAAACAGGATCAAAATACATATAAGAGGAATAAAAATCTCAGTTTTACACAGAACTACATATATATAAAGGGTGAGGGATGCTGACATGAGATAAAGTCAGAGAAGGAAGGGAGGGGCCAGATTCTGAAAAATATATATAAAACGCAAAGGACTCCTCTCGCTATAAAAGCACAGGAGTCTAGATACTGGGAAGATGGTAGATTTTATCTTGCAGGTGGTAAAGGGGCTGCTGGACACACTATGGAAGTATTAACAGAGCTCCAAGAGGGCAGTGCCCCAGTGCACAGAACCACAGCCCTCAGAAAAGAACCAACAAATATTTGCCCAAATATGGGGCAAGAGTGTAGGGTATGGGGCTTGCGGAGGAAGCAGTGGGCAGGGCCAGAGGCTGAGGCATGTTACTTACTGCAGCAGGGCTGGCTTTGACACTCACAAGTTTCCTGACTCCTTGCTGTTCTGATGCTGCGATCTTTACTCCTTAAATGCCACTCATCCCTGTGAACTAGGAATCTACTGGCCCTAAGAGCTGATCTGCTTAAAACCATTTTATCAGCAAGGTTTCTCCTACTTCCCTGGGCACTGTGAGCTTACCCTCCTTTTCAAACTCACAGCACCGTGCAACTTTTCCTGGCTATTTACACACACGCTCCAACTTGAAGATGATTATTGCCCCAACTAGACTGCAGGATCCCTGAAGACAATGACAATATTTGACTCGTTCATAACTATCTTGGGGCTGTGTTAACAAACGTGCACACACCCTGGGAGTTTATAGTTGGAACTCTCTCATGCTGAGAGTTTTTATGAGAGGATGATAATGAGTATGAGCATTTTCTCTTTGATCCCAAGCGATTAAGTTCTGACTGCAAACTCTGAGAAACTGTACTCCACAGAAGCAAGGAACGCTGAGCCTCCTCTCCTCAGAAAGCAGTTGAGGCATTGTGCATCTTGGGGTCTTTCCAGTAACTCAAGCAGCTAGCCAAAGATCTTCTTCCAACTGCATACCTTCAGAGTGCAGGTGGATCTAGCAGGTGATGTTTTAGCAGCCTTTTAAGATCATTCCATTATCCGTCTGCTTCAGTGGACACTGGCATTCATTAAATTCTAGTTTATGTGAATATCTGTATTTTTTTTGTACTTATAGAGTATACTGATTTAATCCACATAAGGACCTGGAAAATTAGCATTATGTGGGTTTCTAAACTAACAGTTTGAACTGGCATACTTTCTTAAAGATCCTAATCAAATGGATTAAAGAAAATAATGCAATAGCAGTTTTGAACAATATAGTAATTACTTCATAAAGAATAAATGTCCTGTGAAAAAATTTTTAATTTCAAAATATTTGTCTTGCCATATTTTCAAAGCGGCCTTCTGTGTACTAAATCAGCCTGTATTAATTTTAACATGATACGTCTGCAGAAAATAACACCACACTACTAAGATCACAACCACATAAGATTATGTACGTGTGTGAATATGGACTAGAAAGGAAGATGAAGTGAAGTGAAAGTCGCTGTCATGTCCGACTCTTTGAGACCCCATGGACTATACAGTTCATGGAATTCTCCAGGCCAGAATACTGGGAAAGGAGCATACTCCAAGGAAAGGAGTGGGTAGCCTTTCCCTTCTCCAGGGAATCTTCCCAACCCAGGGATCAACCCCAGGTCTCCTGCAACGCGGGTGAATTCTTTACCAGCTAAGCCACAAGGGAAGCCCAACAAAAATTATAAATCGATAGATTAGGGGTAGGACTGTAATTATTCGTTAAGTTTTTGGTTTTGAGTAATTGTTATATAATTGTTATCTGTATGATATTTTTAAAATAAATAAAGTGCTAAGGCCATAAGGTTCCTATAGAACAAACTGAATCCATGAGCCACACACGAAAAACTGCCAAGTGGTCTCACTTCCTACATCAACAATCACATTCAGCAAGTATCACTCCCGCTACAAAGCTTTTCCTGATCTATGTTTCATGTCGTCAGCCTACATCCTTCCAACTAGTCAAGATGTGGAAGTGAAAACCATCTATTTGCATGCATTTAATTAATACCTAGTATTACCACCTGAACTTTCATACCCTAGGTTTATTTTGTAAAGTACAGTCTTATATTTAAAGTCTAACTCTATGTAAATTAAGACCTTCCTTATCATACTATAATCTGATGCTTTCTTTTTGGAAATTCATTCATTCATTATCTTTTAAATTCTAGTACTGATGCTTTAACTCATACACATTTCGTTGGTCTTTTAGAATGAAACTTAGATGTTCAAACAGAACTATTCATTATTTCCAGAACAAAGTAAAGTTTCCTCTCTGTTGATAACACTGGGAAATTTACCTAAAAATCATTAACCTGTAATTTTACAATTAATTTTTAATTTACAAGCTTTTAAAATATGGATTTTAAATTTGATCAGTAACACATATGGAATATGTGATTTCTAACCTCCACTATGCAAAATTAATCAGAAATATAGCAGAAAAAGCATGCTTTGATTCTTGCCTCTGCAAAAAACTACATAAAAGAGCCCTAGTGTTAGTTGCTCAGTCTTGTCTGACTCTTTACGACCCCATGGACTGTAGACCCCCAGACTCCTCTGTTCATGGGAGTTTTCAAGGCTAGAATACAGGAGTGGGTTGCCATGACCTCCTCCAAGGGATCTTCCAGAGCCAGGTATCAAACTTGTGTCTCCTGCATTTCAGGCAGATTCTTTACTGTCTGAGCCACCAGGGAAGAACTTAAGAGCCCTAATGTTTCATCAAACCAAAAATAATTAATTAGGTTAATTCCAAATTAACCTAATGTCAACATTAGAAATAATTACAAATGATCTTTGCACTGGGACATGTTCTTCATTTCCGACAATTCACAAATACTGCTCAAAAACTATTTCCCTGCATCACTGGCAAATAAAGGCACTACCTGACAGACTGTAAATTTTTTTCACACATTAGTTCAAAAATCATTGTGAAACTGAATGATTCTTTTTAAAAAGGAATCTGATTTGACAGATTTATTAAATTAGCTAACAAAAATAATTACTTTCATGAATATTTTGTATTAATAGGCATAAAGAAGTCAGTCTCAATGGATTTTTAAAATTTATTCCCCTGATATTTTACCACATCCAAATAACATTCTAATCTACAGGCTTCCCTGGTGGCCCAGTGAATAAGATTCTGCCTGCCAATGCAGGGGTCATGGGTTCAATCCCTACCTGGTCTATTGAGCAACTAAGTGTGTGTGCCACAACTACTGAAGCCCGAGCCCCCTAGAGCCTGTGCTCCACAATAAGAGAAGCCCCCGCAATGAGAAGCCCATGCACCGCAACTACAGAAAGCTGCACAAAAGCAGTGAAGGCTCAGCGCAGCCAAAAGGAAAAAACTCTAACCCAGAAGGTGGGCAAACCCTCCATGACACAAATGAGGAAGCTGAGCTTCTGAGATGAGGCGACACAAATTCCTACGGTCATAAAGTAAACCAAAGACTTAAATTCATTCAGTAGACCCACAACTTCCTATTAAGTAAATGTATTACGGTAACAAATAGGCAATCAGCGTAAGTTCCACCAATTTAAGTTTTTTAGAGAGACATACATTTTACAGGTAAATAATGCTTTCAATAAAAACAAGAAAGACTTTGAAGGTGAACTTAATATCAAACTCAGAACTCAAGACACACAAATATAAGCCTTGCCTAAAACAGCATCATAGTCAAACAGATGTGAATAAACAGAATTTATAAATATATTAATGAAGTAAGATTAAATACATCTCTGTTGTGAAAGGTTGACAAGTTTTCAGACCAATGAAAAATTTTATTCTAGACCAAATGAAAAGAAAAAACATTTGGTCAGCTGAAAATCTGCTGAAGAATGGCATTAATGTGTGGCATTAAAATGAGGTATAAAAGATTAAAAGAAAAAAATCCTGAAATACATTTCTACCTCAAAACACATATTAAATGCATTTCTACCTAGGATGGCTAAGGAAAAAAAAAATCTGTATATCACAAAACACTTTCTCACAGCTTATTTTTATTGCAATTTGCAGAACATTGGAAAATGCATAAAGAAATTACTTACAACTCTACCATCAAAAGACAACTTTTATCATTTTATTATCTCCTTCCAATCTTATTATAAAGACTTCTGATAGAGTAAAAACTCCAGCTTGTAACTTAACATTATAATATAGTAGACATCCCCATTAGAAAAAATTCTATAAGCATCTTAAAGCGCTGTTTCTCATTTCAAAGTCAGACTTCCTTCCAAGTTATGTGAAGAATCCCAGTGGACCCTAAAGCACATCTGTTAAGACCAGTAACACGGACAGGACCAGAGACTGCATCCGGATCCGCTGAGTAAGAAATACAATTTTTTAAAAACTGGGGAATTCAAATGCCATACAATTTCTGGGTTTTCAGGTGATGTATACCTAAATGACCCTTACTTTATCAATTTAGTAAGCTCATGATTAACAATGATAGTCTTATAGCTGTTTGTACTTTACCCTTTGAGAGACTCCTATGTACTAGCATTTCATTTTCATCAAGCTAAGAAACAGGTATATACTCATATTACTGATGTAGAAAACTGAGGTACAAACAAATGAAGTGATTTTACAAAATTTACCCAGTCAACGTGGGAGAACTAGAAATCAGGTCTTTTAAATTATCAGGATCATTTCTATTTGTGTTAATCTATACTGATGTTTTTATATAACATGACACTGTGAAAGAGAACTAGATACTCTAGTTAAAATGCTTGGTAAAAACTAAAATTAAACTTTAAAAAAAAAGGTAATTTGCATGTTTAATTAGGCCAGGCTTGAGAAACTCTAAAAACAAGGCAATTGTCTCATTTGCAGAGGAGACATTTAATCAGTTATAAATTATTCAAAGATCTTTTTTAAAAACATGACATAAACACGTTCAGATTCTGAAATAAGCAAAAGTGGTCAGAGTATCCTGCTTATGTAGTTATATTTTGTATCAATATACCTTATTTTATGGGTGTCTCAGTTTCCTTATGTTTGAAATGGGATAACAATACTTAACTCAGATGGCTGTGGTGAGGATTAAATGAGTTAATAGATGTAAACCACTAAGGGTTGTCACAAAGTAAGACCCATTCAATCAGTGTTAGCTATATGTTAATATAATCCTGTTTTGCTTTTTCTTTCTACCAGGAGGAAAACAGAAGCATAGGTTTTAAAATTTCAATGAAGGAAAGAATTTCACTCTAATTTATTAAGTGCTGATGTTCAAGAATTCGATTAAGGAGATGATCTAACTGAAACCTGAATGCTGCCTCGAGCTGAAAGAGGTCAGTTTACCAAAAACATTGTTTCCATTTACATTATATTTCCACATGCCTGTCAAAGGTTTAGCATCTTCACAATGAGGTGCTTAAGACCATGATTGCATACTCTACTGAAAACTACATGAAAGCAACATTGAGCTGGACTTAAACGTGGAGATCAACCTAAAAACAAACAAAAAAACCTCTTCCAAGTATTAAGTAACAATCCAGTTCTTATCTCTCTCATTGTAATAAAATGGAAATTCAATGCAGAAATGTGTTCAATAACTTGATGTCGAATTGTTTTCAAAATTGCTGTTCAATGCCTGAAAAAAAGTACTAAAAAGGGGAAGAAATCAGCCCAGCATTCTCTTTCAACTATGATTATTAAGTAAATAGCTTTGTACGCTCTGGAATAGGTTCTCGAAGGATTGTAGTAGGAAAGAAGTTTTGTCACTTTCTGTAAGGGCTTGCCCATTTAATACGGATCGCTCCGTCTGGGCAATAGAGCACGCTGCCTTGGGTCCCAGACGCAGAGTCTGACCCAAACAATCTAACTAGATCACCATTCTGAATAGGCAGGGATTGCAAAGAGCATGTTCTAAATCCAAGACTCAAAGATAACCAGAATCAACTCTATTCGATTTTGAACTTGGCACTTTCACAAAAGATAATCGTCAACTCCCTTCAATGGATTTAAGATGCTATTCAATTACCTGGCCGTTTTACTCTGTTCATCCATCCACTTAGCTTAACATTAGACAGCGCATCTCCAAAACTTCTCCTTTTCCTCTCAAATTTTTCCCCAGAACAATCCAATGCCCAAAAGAGGTCTTCATAGCAAGGTCTCACTTCCCTCTTTTCAAAAAAAAATGAATGGGCTCCCCCAAAAGTAAAGCCGCGCCAACTTGGGGAAAAAGAGACAGCCAAGCTTTGCAATTCAACCCAGCGAGTGCGGGACCAGGTCTGGCCAGGCACCGAAGCGCACAACTACCCTGCGCGTCTGCAGATTCCGTAACGACCCAGACACCCTGCACCCCAGAGGCTCCCACTGCGCCCCACGGCCCCCGGGGCCCCGCGAGCAGCGCACTCCTCGGGAAGAACTCACCTTGCTGGGCTCCCGCGTCCTCGAGCAGCAGGAGCAGGATAAGTAAGAGGAGGAGGAACAGAGGCCTGGGGAAGGAGGTGGAGGAGGAGTTGGAGCGAAATGGGAGGGGGTAGGAGCGGGAGAGGGGGAGCGCGGCCCGGGCGGGGGCGGCGACCGCGGCCCGGACTAGGAAACGCTGAGGGCTGTGCCCGGCTCTCACCACCGCCCGGCTCGCCATCGCGGCGGCCGGCAGTCCGCCTGCATAGTGCGGCCGCCCCGGGGCCGCGGCACCGGGCGAGGAGGCAAAGGCAGCGGCGGGAGAGCAAGAGGCAGCGCGCGCTTCGCCCCACGCCGCCCGCACTCCACGAAACCTCCTTCTTCGTCCCTTCCCTCCGCTCCCCTCCCCGGGACCCCAGGCCGGAGCGCTAGGGAGAGGAGGGAAAGAAATGGGGTGCTCGAGCCGCGGAGGACAGCTGGGGCGACGCGCCTCCAGAGCCGCGTTCAGCAATCCGACCCCTGCCCACGGCGCTCGTCCTGGGCTCGGGCTGGCTGGCAGGCAGGCCGGCCGCCCGCTCCCTCGCGCTCCCTCTCGCGCGTGCTGGCCACGCCTTCACAGCCCGCCCCGGCCAATCCGCGGGCAGCTCTGGTCCGTCTCCCTCTGTGCCACCCAATCAACACTCGTTCGCCTCGGTCGACCCGTTAGCTCCCCGGCCCACTCCTCGAGCTCCACCGCCCCTCATCTCTCTCCTCCAATCCCCTGCGGTCTTGGGAAGCGTCCCACCCGCCTCCCCCAAAACGGGTTCCGCCCCCAAACTCTAGCCCCGACAGCCCCCGCCCGGCCCGCGCGCCTGTTATTGTTGGGACTTCAGCCCAAGCTGATCCCCGTAGAGGCTGTTGCTTGCTCTGGTCAATGACTTCCGGGACTTCCCCTAGCCCGCTCTCCCTGCTGCTCTGGCCCAACTTGCTCATTGCTCCTCCCACGTCGCACATCAGGCCACTGGAAGGGGTGGGAAACCTGGATTCTGGATGATTTTAGCTAGGAGCTGAGTCTGAGGGACTTTTTTTTCCTCAATAGCAGAGCATGTTTTTTTTATTAAAATTACATCCAGTTGTTGCAGCAACTCCCAGTTACAATAACAGATACAGGGTTCAGTGTAAGATATATATGTATTTACTGTTTCCTATGCCTTTTACTATGTTAATGTGGGCCAGAGGATGGCGGGGGGAAAAAAAAGTATATGACAAGATCCATGACCCTAAAGCAATTTAAACCTGACTTCCTAACATTCACTAAGCCATTCTACCAGGACTTGTTGGTCACCTGCTGTGAACCTGCAAACGTACAAGTTATGGGGTTTGCAGTCATAATACAGAAATCTTCCAGGATCTTGTGTTGGGACAGAGACGGAAATGCATCATGAACGTCAGAATAAAATAAATACTAACCAGAGTCGCGAGTAATCAGATGGAGGCTGTAAGAAGATGGAGTAACCAAAAGAAAAAAAAAAAAGAACAGGCTTTGGGAAAGGGGAAAGCAAACGACTAGGCAGGAACTGGTTTTAGGAGAAAGATGCCATTTAGAATGTTTTTCTTATCTCTCCTCGCATTTTTTTTGGAACTCTGCATTCAGATGGGTATATCTTTCCTTTTCCCCTTTGCTTTAGCTTCTCTTTTTTTTTTTTCCTCAGCTTTCTATAAGTCCTCCTCAGACAACCATTTTTCCTTTTTGCGTTTCTTCTTCTTGGGAATGGTGTTAATCACTGCCTCCTGTATAGTGTCACAAACCTCCGTCCCTAGCTCTTCAGGCACTCTATCAGATCTAATCCCTTGAATCTATTTGTCACTTTCACTGTATAGTCATAAGGGATTTGATTTAGGTCATACCTGAATGGTCTAGTGGTTTTCCCTACTTTTTTCAATTTAAGTCTGAATTTGGCAATAAGGAGTTCATGATCTCAGCCACAGTCAGCTCCCAGTCTTGTTCTTGCTGACTGTATAGAGCTTCCCATCTTTGGCTGCAAAGAATATAATCAATCTGATTTTGGTGTTGACCATCTGGTAATGTCCATGTGTAGAGTCTTCTCTTGTGTTGTTGGAAGAAGGTGTTTACTATGACCAGTGCAGTCTCTTGGCAAAACCCTGTTAGCCTTTGCCCTGCTATATTCTGTACTCCAAGGCCAAATTTGCCTGATCATTGCATGCAAGATGGGCACAATAAAGGACAAAAATGGTGTGGACCTAACAGAAGCAGAAGATATTAAGAAGAGGTGGCAAGAACACACAGAACTATACAAAATAGATCTTCACAACCCAGATAATCACGATGGTGTGATCACTCACCTAGAGCCAGACATCCTGAAATGCGAAGTCTAATGGGCCTTAGGAAGCATCACTACAAACAAAGCTACTGGAGGTGATGGAATTCCAGTATGAGCTATTTCAAATCCTGAAAGATGATGCTGGGAAAGTGCTGCACTCGATATGCTTCAAATTTGGAAAACTCAGCAGTGGCCACATGACTGGAAAAGGTCAGTTTTCCTTTCAGCCTCAAAGAAAAGCAATGCCAAAGAATGCTCAAACTACTGCACAGTTGTACTCATCTCACACACTAGTAAAGTAATGCTCAAAATTCTCCAAGCCAGGCTTCAATTGTATGTGAACCGTGAACTTCCAGATGTTCAAGCTGGATTTAGAAAAGGCAGAGAAACCAGAGATCAAATTGCCAACATCCGCTGGATCACTGAAAAAGCAAGAGAGCTCCAGAAAAACATCTACTTCTGCTTTACTGACTATGCCAAAGCCTTTGACTGTGTGGGTCACAATAAACTGTGGAAAATTCTGAAAGAGATGGAAATACCAGACCACCTGACTTGCCTTTTGAGAAATTTGTATGCAGGTCAGGAAGCAACAGTTAGAACTGGACATGGAACAGTCCAAATAGGGACTAGACTGGTTCCAAATAGGGAAAGGAGTACATCAAGGTTATATATTGTCATCCTGCTTATTTAACTTATATGCAGAATACATCATGAGAAATGCTGGGCTGGATGAAGCATAAGCTGGAATCAAGATTGCTGGGAGAAATAGCAGTAACTTCAGAAATGCAGATGACATGGCCCTTATGGCAGATAGCAAAGAAGAACTAAAAAGCCTCTTGATGAAAGTGAAAGAGGAGAGTGAAAAAGTTGGCTTAAAACTCAACATTCAGAAAACTAAGATCATGGCATCTGGTCCCATCACTTCATGGCAAATAGATGGGGAAACAGTGACAGAGTTTATTTTTTAAGGCTCCAAAATCACTGCAGATGGTGACTGCAGCCATGAAACTAAAAGACGCTTGCTCCTTGGAAGAAAAGTTACGACCAACCTAGACAGCATATTAAAAAGCAGAGACATTACTTTACCAACAAATGTCCCTAGTCAAAGATATGGTTTTTCCTGTGGTCATGTATGGATGTGAGAGTTGGACTATAAAGAAAGCTGAGTGCCAAAGAATTAATGCTTTTTAACTGTGGTGTCAGAGAAGACTCTTGAGACTCTTGAGATCCAACCAGTCCATCCTAAAGGATATCAGTCCTGAATACTCATTGGAAGGACAGATTCTGAAGCTGAAACTCCAATACCTTGGCCACCTGGTGTGAATAACTGACTCACTGGAAAAGACCCTGATGCTGGGAAAGATTAAAGGTGGGAGAAGAAAGGGATAACAGAGGATGAGATGATTGGATGGCATCACCATCTCAATGGACATGAGTTTGAGTAAACTGCTCCGGGAGTTGGTGATGAACAGGGAAGCCTGGCATGCCGCAGTCCATGGGGTTACAAAGAGTTGGTCATGACTGAGTTACTGAACTGACTTAACTGGGATGTTTTTAACATGGGACCCTAAAAGAGGGATGGTGTCATTAAAAAAACTGGATAGGTCTATCAGGTTGTATGAGAGAGTGAGTCAGTTTTGGACATACTGGACTTCTGTGGTGGTCCAGTGTTTAAGAATCCACCTGCCAATGCAGGGGATGTGGGTTCAACCCTTGGTCCAGGAAAATTCCATATGCCTCAGAACAACTAAGCCTGTGTGGGACCACTGAGCCTGTGTGCCTCAGCTACTGAAGACTGCCTACCTAGAGCCTGTACTCCATAACAGGAGAAGCCACCATAGTTAGAAGGCCATGCATTGCAACTGGAGAGTAGCCCCCGCTTGCTGAAACTAGAGAAAGCCTGAGTGCAGCATCAAAGACCCAGGACAGCAATAAATAAATAAATTAAAATTTTGGACATACTGAACTTGGGATGTTCACTCAGCTAGTACATGATGTTATATAACAGGCAGGTTAACATTTTAGTCTAAAGCTCAAGTTGAGGAACACCTTGAAGTTATGGGTGAGAGTCATAAGTGAATGTGATTTGAAAACTATGGAAGGGACTGACATCCTCAAATGAAAATCTGAGAATTGAAAAGGACTTTGGAGGTCATCTTTTTCAATTCCCCTGCTAACCCCTCATACACTAAACCCTTCCACCAGTTTTTATTCAATTATCATTTATGGAATGCCTATAAAACCCTACTGTACTTAAGGCCTAACATGCACAGTGAGCAAACAAAGTTCAATCAAAGGAGCCAACATTGTATGGGGGAGGCAACATATAAAGAAATTTGTTGCTATCAGTGCCATGTTGGAAGTATGGACTGATGACCCAATATTGAGTGGAAGGAGTTCAAGGAACCCATCATGGCAAGGATGAATCTCCACCAAGTCCTGAATGAGAAGACAAAGTGAGGAAAGTGGTCTCAGGCCAGCTGTAAAGTAGGCTGGCCCACAGACCCCATGGTGAATGGTGTTGATGGAGCTGAATGGGTTAACTACTGCTGACTTAGTGGGAGCAACTGGAAACTAGTGTGGAAAAGTGGGTAGAGGCAAGATCTACAAGAGAATGAGATGGTTGGATGGCATCACCGACTCGATGGGCATGAGTTTGAGCAGGCTCTGGGAGTTGGTGATGGACAGGGAAGCCTGGCATGCTGCAGTCCATGGGGTTGCAAGGAGTCAGACACAACTGAGCGACTAAACTGAACTGAACTGAAGAAGTCAGAATTTTATTCTGTCATATTGAGAAGCAACTGAAGGATTCTAAGAAAGAGTGACATTATCAATTTTTTACTTTAGAAAGCTCAACCAGATAGGTAGGTGAGGAACGGACTGGAGGAAAAGAGATTGCGGAGACAGGAAGAGCCAGTCCAGAGACTGGCCCAATGATCTGTGTGTTGAAAGGGAGTGATGGTGTGTCTGAACAGCAATTCCAGTGGGCTTGGAAAGGGGAGACTTTCCAAGGAATGTTTATGAATGTTTTACTGCCTCGATATGGTGAGTAAGGAGGAGTTGAAGAAGATGCTCAGGTTTCTAAGTAGAAGGCAGTGCCTATTACACAGCAAAGGAAACTGGTTGGTTGAGAAGGTAGAAGACAAGGCTATGAATTCAGTATGGGGACAGTTGAATATGTACTGATGTGACAGGCAATCAGGCATGTGCTAAGACTTCCAGGTATTGCTGTTCTCTCTGAGACAGCCCATCTTGTTTGTTGGACAACTCCTTTTGTCAGGCATTGAGAGATAACCTTGAGGTCACAGAGGTGATGGACAGAGCAAGATTTTATGAATCTCAGGATGGTGCTCTATTGACTACACAGAACTGCAGCAGAGGTAGGGTATTCTTCTGTGAGCTAACAGGTTAGAGAAGCCTTCCTGGAACAGGGAAGGTGGGCTGTAGGTGCCTCGACTCCTTGTTATCATAGGATGAAAAGATCCTGGCAACACATACCTACACATACCTAGCACAAGCGGTAGGAGCACTTACATTCTTCATCTCTTTTTTTCATCCCTGTTTTACAGACTATATGGCATTTTAAGGGGTTATTAGAAGTGGAGAATAGAGAGCTAAAGAGGTTCTAACTGAGGTCAATGGCAGGAAGGGGATGAGGGGGAAAGGAGCAACTTAGAGTTATACAGAGAGAGGTGAAATCAAAATATCTTGATGACTGAGATCGTTGAACAACTTCAGTATGTATTCTTATGCTTCCGTTTCCTGGGATTTGTTTTGGAAATACAGAGTATAGAACTCTGGCTGAAGAACATCTGTGGAGGCCCCATTACTGTCTGAATGAGGAAACTGTAAGTAGAGCAAGTAGGTAGAAATTCTTTCTGCCTCTGTTCTCTCCTCACTTTTGATCATTGTTATTCTACTAAGTTACAAAAATGACCACAAAAGACCACACTGAGAAGGCCAGAATCTTGGAACACCTCACACCAGTAGAGTGTAACAGATACTCATTTCTAGGGCAATGCCTTGGGGAGGGCAGAATTCTAGTTTATCTGATGTTTCTCACTGCCTGCCTGTTATTCAGGCCAATGTTGTTGTTTCTCAGGCCATCTTCCTTCTCTCTGGGGCTTGGTGTGTGTGTAGGGGACGGGGGGTTGACATCTGCTGAGGCATTACTTGTCCAGGACTATTACCACACGTGACTCAGATGGCTGGGCTAGATTAGAACTGAGGATTCTAAGCAGGACCCAAAGTGGATGGTTCTGGGGGAGGCCATGATCAGAGCAGCCAGGGACCCCTGGAAGCTAAAGTGCTTCCACAAAAGAGATCCTGGTCCAAGCTCCTTCCTACAGAGTCTCAAAAAGGCATGTGCTTTAGGGGTTCCCATGGGGACAAGACCAACATACAAAACACACACTGAGTAATTAATGCCTTCACTACATAGGAGCTCACTGACAATGCCCTTGGACTTGTAGCAGTCATGGTGGGCTCTGTTCATGGGCTGGTAAATGAATGAATACTTTGGATGAAGGCTCTGGGAAAAGGCATACATGGGGTAGTTGTACATGAAATATAAGAAAACTGAAATATATATCATTTTAATATATTTATGTTTGTTTAATCCATGTTAAGAAATTTAAAAATAAGTAGCTGCTGCTGCTGCTGCTAAGTCGCTTCAGTCGTGTCCGACTCTGTGCGACCCCATAGACAGCAGCCTACCAGGCTCCTCCGTCCCTGGGATTCTCCAGGCAAGAACACTGGAGTGGGTTGCCATTTCCTTCTGCAATGCATCCGAGTGAAAAGTGAAAGTGAAGTCGCTCAGTCGTGTCCGACGTAGAGTCTCACCTTGAATTTTAATTCCAAGACCTTCCTCCCCTTTTTTGTCCTCTCTCTGTTCCTCTCATTCTTTCTTCCTTAACTGATAAGTGGAGGAATAGTGAAAATGAAATTGACCTGTAGAGAAAAGGAGAAATATGAAAAGAGAGGTAACATACCACTATTTCTGCTTTCAAATGAATCCCAGATCAGCCACTTCTAAGGAAACAAGATGGAGGAAAAGAAGCTGGGGACTGGTGTATTTGCTTCTGACTGTACCAGAACATCTGGGTTTTAATGGTATGATACAGTAAGAATCCTTGGCACCATCATTGCTATTAAATGTCTGTTATGCATTAATAAAACAGAAGAGGCTCATTTAATATGGCATTTATACTGGAAACCTTGGGATGATGATATGTAATGAATCACTGGTGGGTTTTATCAGTGAATGTGTATTTTTGGCAGGGTAACAGAAAGAGAAAACAAACGAGAATTTACTTTTGTGATCTTCTAGAGGAATGGGAGAAAGAAGAATGTGGCAGTTCTGGGGAAATATTTCAAACTTCAAAGACCAGAGCCCTAAGATCTGGTTACTGTTTTCACAGGAGCATTTTATTTGTCCTGTTGACTGTTTGGACAAATGTTTATGACCAAGAGGGTTGCTAAATGTCTGAATTCTGCTGAGGAGACTTTCTTCATTTCCACAGAAGGAAGTGGTTTGGATACATTTTTCTCTCTATCTTGTAAGTTTCTTTCAGTGAGTCTTGTCAGTCAAATGTAGCTCTCAGGTTTATTGCTCCAATTTCCTTAATATGTATAAATTATTTCTTTAGGTAGTTATTTTGTTATACCAAATATAACTGTTGGGAACCTAATTTATTATAGAAGATATTGCATTTCTACTGGTAGATAAAGAGGTTAAATATTTTTTCTTGTCCTATTTCAGCAACATGATTAACCATGATCATTTTCCATTTGCCTCTTCCTCTATTACAAGCATCTCTCTCTTTCCCTACCCTACCCTCTTTGGTTTTTCTAGGAACATAGGAAATTCAACCAATTCACTTTCTTGGGGGTCAGAAGAAGAAGGCTTCAGCTTGGTATTTTATCTCTGATGGAAGCTGCAAAGGATTTGTGTGCACACTGACCTCCATAAGATCAATATCATGCCTGGAAAATAGAGAATTAATTACACATTCATGGTTAGCAGAGAAGTGAAAATTGAAGAGTGAACATACCAGAGTACTGGCAATAATATGATTTAGGTGTGTGCTAGCTGCACGCCTCCCCCTGAATTCTTTCCTCTGGGACCTTGGCTGGCAACGCAGCCCAGAATTAAATAGACAAAGAGGAAATGCTGTTTGGCTTCTGAAAAATTGAGTTGTTTCATGAGCTCATGGAAAACTATAACCAGATAGTTCTATCCAACTGAAAAGTGCTGTCTAGCCTCCAGCAAGGCTCCTGGACTCTTTAGGTATCAGTTTCCTCCTCTGGAACAGAAGATATTTAGATCTCAGTATACGCATCTGTCGGACAAGGCAATGGCACCCCACTTCAGTACTCTTGCCTGGAAAACCCCTGGATGGAGGAGCCTGGAAGGCTGCAGTCCATGGGGTTGCTGAGGGTCAGACACGACTGAGTGACTTCACTTTCAATTTTCACTTTCATACATTGGAGAAGGCAATGGCAACCCATTCCAGTGTTCTTGCTTGGAGAATCCCAGGGACGGGGGAGCCTGGTGGGCTGCCGTCTATGGGGTCGCACAGAGTCGGACATGACTGAAGTGATTTAGGAGCAGCGGCAGCAGCATACGCATCTGTCTGGGTGAGTGCTCAGTTGTGACTGACTCTTTGCGAACCCATGTACTATAACATGCCAAGCTCCTCTGTCCATGGGGTTTCCCAGGCAAGAATACTGGAGCATGTTGCCATTTCCTTCTCCAGGGGATCTTCCTGAGCCAGGGATCGAACCATCTTCGCTTACATCTCCTGGATCACCAGGGGGATTCTTTACCACCTCACCACCTCATTTGGAGCTTGTGCTCCAAATTTTTGCACGATTCGTTTCTAATTTGCATTTCCTATAGGGTCCATGGGATTCCCTGGTGGCTCAGAGGGTAAAGAGTCTACCTGCAATGTGGGAGACCTGAGTTTGATCCCTGGGTCAGGAAGATCCCCTGGAGAAGAAAATGGCAACCCATTCCAGTGTTCTTGCCTGGAAAATCCCATAGATGGAAGAGGAGCCTGGCAGGCTACAGTCCATGGTGTTGCAGAGTTGGACATGACTGAGCAACTTCACTTCATAGGGTCTGTAGTATAGGATGCATGCTTGCATGCTAAGTCGCTTCAGCCATGTCCAACTCTTTGCAACTCTCTGGACTGCAGCCCACCAGGCTCCTCTATCTGTGGAATTCTCCAGGCAAGAAAACTGGAGTGGGTTGCCATGCCCTCCTCCAGGGGGGTCTTCCTGGATATATGCATAAAGTTAGACAATTCTTCCAAATTCTCATTGTCTGCTATTCCCTTTCATCTCAAAGCCAGATTCTAAATCCTTAATCCCTATATCACTTCCTATTATAGAAGGGAGAGGAAACTGAGGACTACAGAATTCCTTTCTGTGAAAGCATTGTTTGTGCTGAGCAGGAGTGGCTTTATAGGAGTTGCTTCACACCCCGCCCCCTGCCCAGCAGTGCCCTTATGAACAGGGGCTGGATGAAGAGTTTCAGTTCTGTTCTGTGAAAGGAGTGGAGGGGACCTTGGAGGGGGAGGGGACCTTATCAGAAAGGAGATGGGGGAGGTCAGAGGAGATAAAGCTGGCCTGCAATTTGAATGGAAGCTGGAATTGAGGAAAGGCGAGAAACAGTGCAAATTCCCCAGTGGTTGGAATGCTAAGATTATTTGTGGCATATGCCGCTCCCACCCCTCTTCCTCCCAAATTCTTCATTAAGTTTGCTCTAGTCACAGCCTAGACCGGGTGAAACTCTGACAAAAGGGGAGTTGCACACAAGTTGGATGGGGGACAATCAGGTTGTAGAGTTTATTGATTCTATATGGAAAAGGGATGCTTCCTTAGGAGGTGAAATGACAGCAGAGATCAAAAATTCAGAGAAATAAGAAAACTCCTAGAACCAGAGGCCTGGAGAAACTGAACTCTCTGTGCCACTCACCATTTCTTAACAAGAGACTCGGAGTCCATCCCTAAGTACGTCAGGATATTTGAACTATTTTAAGTATTAAAGGACGACGTGATTGTTGCAAGCTAGAAGATTTGGAATCATCCAGGTAGCTGACATCTGTTATACTAGGACAAGTGAATAATAATAACAATAATTCTACTTTTTATTTTCTAAGATTCAAGAGAATAGAATTAGATTGTTTTTAATGCACACATTCTTTCAACGATTCCTTTTGGATCCTTTAATTAAATTTAATTTAGATCCTTTAAATGTAATAAGTCAGTAAAATAGGAAGCAGTATTTTCAACAATCGGAAGCCTTTAGAGATTCAGTGTGTAAAAGGAATACCTAAGGCTTTTAAAACAAATAAGTATATTATCTTCTTCATATCACATTCACAGACTAGCTAATGTTAGCCTGCCTTTCAACACAATAAGGTATAAATGAGATGCAAAATATACATTTTCATTTAAATTGATTTTTTTATTTGGGGCATTCTATTAACCATAGTTTGTGAAATGACAGATTGTAGACTAAAAGGAAATAATATATTGTTCAGATTAATCTGACTTACCATGAGCTTCTGCATTAATCATCAGGTTTTAACACCAATAGAAGTCATGCTTTACATTTGACTGACATACACTATCATTTTGCTCCTAGTTAACATACTGCACAAAAGTGATAATGTGAGGGATTTTTCTGAAGGATTGATTGCAGACCAAGATAACTCCTAGGAGGGGAAAAAAGCAGAATATAATTTCCCTTATTTGGCTAATTTCTTTTTTTAATCTTGAAGGACAGTACATGCCTAGTGCTCACAGAATTTTGAATAAATAAAATTATTTTCTCATCATATATCTGGCATTATATGCTGGTAATCATTTAAAATCAGAGCTTAGTTTCCATTTGTAGGTCTGAAAATATGTAGATTCATTTTTGATAAATATAGTCAGTATATTTGATACTACTGATGACTAAAATGGAGGGTGAGAGAAGACCTTGGTAAAAGATATAAATTATTGTCACAAAAAGTCACATAGTAACAAAAAATCATGGATTTCCTATTTGCCTAGGTTTCATTTGGATGATGCTCAGATATTAATAACAGCTCCACCTTATAACAAAATTTGACTATTTGTTTAGCTGTTTGATTTGAAACAGTAAAAGTGATTTTATTTCCCCCAAATCAAATACCAGACATAAAGCAATTCAGGATTCAGTTTGGTCTTTTCATCACATGTTATTATACACATATATAAAAATAAGATTAACAAAGTACTTCCTATCATAATATAAATGTATCCATTCACTCTAGATACTGTTAGATGTCACATATGCATAGAATTAATTAAAGCACCTACAAAATAATATCCCCAACAGAGAGCCACACAATGTGTATATAATTCAATTGAAATTCTCTACAAGTTAACCAACTCTTAATAGCCATACATACATACTTATGGCAGCTGTCAATTTAGAGAAATTATAGTTGTGCATGGCCCAGAATAAACTCTTTAACACCATCTATGTCCTAATGGAAAACAAATGAAACAAATGAGCCATGTTTAAAGATGCATTAAAATATTACACTCAGGGACTTCTCTGGTGGTACAGGGAATATGAATCTGCCTGCTGATGCAGGGGACATGAGTTCGATCCCTGGTCTGGGAAGATCCCACATGCTGTGGAGCAACTAAGTTCATGTGCCACAACTCCTGAGCCCACATGCCCTAGAGCCTGCGCTCGGCAATAAGAGAAGCCACTGCAATGAGAAGACCATGCTCTTAAAAGAAGAGTAGCCCTCACTCACTGCAACTAGAGAAAGCCTGTGTGCAGCAACAAAGACCCAGCACAACTAAAAATAAAATATAAATTAATTAATTAAGAAAATATTATACTCAAATCCTATCTGTAATCACATATTCTCTCCTGAAAGTTAGTGTCCACCATTTATGTCTGTATAATATGTGTGCAAAACATTTAAGCTCTTCTTTACCCATCAAGATTTTTTTTCTGGTCCTAGAATCATTTTCATAGTTGTGAATTTCATTCTATTCCATCATGTGACATTATCCCCACCTTTATTTTCCCAAACCAAATTAATCCAAGAGGTGGCTAACATCCATGAAAGATAGAGTAACCTCTAAAGATCTTTCTTTAAAAATTATCTTCATGGACTTCATGTAGCCAATAAATGATAAGAAAACTGTATTTAGGAGAAGACAGTATGAATTCTCTCCGATGATATCTTGAGAATGTAAAATATCCTTAAAAAAAATGTAAAGAAACTCAGAATTCCACACTTTACCCAGTGAATGTTCATTTTTTCTCTAACAAACAGATTTCCAAATTAATTTAAAACAAGCTGCATAAAAATTATGACATAATTTTCTGGACTGCAGAATCAATGAGTTGTTCTGAGATGGTGAGTACCAACTAAGTCACCTGATTCTGAGAGCCCACTCTGCGGTCTCTTTTGAGTAGTGATGGGAAAAATACTGAGAACCACTGGGCTAGAAGATTCAGTTCTGACAACCAGGCAGTTAGAGTTCATTTGGGTCTCTGACTTTTTCAGATTTTCAGTTAAAAATCCTTTTTATGTCTGTTTCTGCCAACCTTATGTCCCTTCCAAGCTGTATATCTTCCATATTCCTTCTCCTTAAAAGAAAACACTTTGATCCATTAATGGAATGTAGTTGACCCAATGCCCTCTCTGTCGCAATGTTGATTTACAGCCGCCAGGAGCAACGGGCAGCAAGCCAGGCTGCAGACAGTGACTAAACCCCAACAACAGGTCAGATGCGGTGCTTGCTTAATGGGCCCCTCTGTCTCCAGTGAGCAGCCCGCCTGTCACAGTGGGTGCAGCTTTCTCATGGTAGGAATTAGTTGCACACATTTTCCTGTCTCTAGGATTTGTCAGAAGGCTGTCTGTGACCAGATGAGCCACTGGAGAATCATGATCTAATTCTGGGTCCCCTCCTGTGTGTGGGGAACCTTGCCAGAAGGGGAAGAGCAGGGTGCTCACATTTAGTGAGCATCTACCTCTGGTAGGTGTTTGACACATGTGACGTTACTGATGTTTTCTGGCATCTCAGTGAAGTTTAATTATTCACACATGAAAACACTGGCTCAGTGATTAGGAAAGGACTCAGCAGGGTTGAGATTCCAGGCCTGCCTCACATGAGCAAGGATCGTGTTTTTACAGCTTAACCACACTGCCTCCATGTTATTCTGAGAAATGCTTATGTCACTCAGTAACCTAGATGTTTTACAAAACCTGCTACTGACAGGCAACAAATACCTAATAAAAGTGCATTTTTTGTGTTACAAAATTATCATTTGATACAAATGGTTATTTTGAAAACCGTGCTAGGAGATGCCCATTTTATCTCTTGTATTTTCTAAAAGCTCATAAAATTTTTGTCTTGAATATTTGGATAAGTGCACAAGCCCAGGTCCTGGAATTGTATAGCATTTGAATTTAGGGTTCAGAGAATGTGCTGGCATTCTTCATCTTTGCTGAATCCCACCAGAGATCAAAGAATCTGAGAGATTAATTTCCATTTAAAAATGGTAGATTGACCACAAATGTTTATTCCCTCCTCAAAATGATGTTAAAATGATATTAAAATAATTAGGAAAGTATTAATATATACAATAAGGACAATGGCTAGACCTGAAAATGGAGGGCTGGTGGTGGTGGTAACCCTTTTGCCTTCCTACTCTCACAATTCCAAAGACCAAACCACAGTGTATATCTACAAAATAAATGAAATGTTGTGAAACTCTCTGAGATTCTGGAACATTCTCTATGCCAGAAGTATGCTGCTTATATTTTGCCTTGAGCCCACTGAAGGTCTCTTGAGGTAGGCTTGGTCAGTGGGTATTTTCATCTCATATCTCTGGAGTCCCAACATTCTGTTTGCATTTTAACAGCTACTTACTAGGTGGGCAAGAGCACGAACTGACTTGGTGCCAAGCTAATTGTCAAGCTCTGTTGCACTGAGCCAGTTTGGCAACATAAAACTGTAAATTTTATAGTGAACCATATGAGAATTTTGTCATAAACTGGGTCCTGAAGGCATTTCTTTTCAACCGCCAGTGTGTATTAAGTCACTTCAACAGTGTCTGATTCTTTGCGACCCCATGGACTCTAGCCCATGAAGCTCCTTGATCTATGGGATTTCCCAGGCAAGAATACTGGAGTGGGTTGCCATTTCCTTCTCAAATAGATCTTCCTAACCCAGGGACTGAACCTGCTCTCTTGTATCTCTTGCACTGGCAGGTGGGTTCTTTATCACTAGCACCATCTGGGAAGCTCCAACTTCCAGTAAATCTTAGAATAACCCTTCACCACCATAACCGGAAACATGAGGAACAATTGCTTTGCCAAAAGTCATGCTCGTGTCTCTACTTTGCTTCACTTCTTCCCCTCCTCCATGCTTTCAGCTGCTTTGCTACATCCACTTGCATGAAGTCCACCTACAATGGACTTGGTAAAAACTATTGAAAATAACTGGAAATCACAAATATTGCTTTACACTGTTGGATTTTCTTAGCGTAGGTTAAAGGTTTTACAGAATCCCTTCTGGGAGCTTAATTTTCCCCCTCAAATCTTCCTGTAAAGTGAGCCATAGACCATTCCTTTAGTATCACGGGATCTTAAGATCAGGCTTAACTGTGAATGTTGTTTCACATACATGCTTACATTTTAAGTAACTGGAGTATTTGCTGCTAGAGATCATGGACTCTTTTATATTAATTTTAGTGTCTCTTGACAATAGACAGCACCATAGTGGTTTTCAATAAATGTTTGATGCATTAATAATGTATCAATGAAAGAACTGTTAGTTTTTTGACTCAGAAAAATTGTCTTCTTTTTTAGATTTTATGTGCCACCCTTCTATTTCCAGATTTCACCAGTAGCTTCTGTCCTAAAACCCATGTTACAGGATAAAAATAAAAAATAAACCCCTATTTAGTAAAGTCTATATATTTAGGTTTCTGTTGTTTGCAGCCATATGCAATCCTAACTGATGTGTATGTATGGGGGGAGGGATGTACCACACTCCTGCTGAAACAAATCATTAAACAGGTCAACAATGAACATGTTCTAAGAAGACTTTGTATTGAAAAGACTTTGCTGTAAATTGGCCTAACAGTCACTTTCATGGATGCTGAGTATGAAATTGGAAAAGAATAGGTGTGTGTATACGTATAACTGAATCACTTTGCTGGACACCTGAAACTAACACAACATGGTTAATCAACTATGGTGGTAGTTTAGTTGCTAAGTCATGTCCGACTCTTGCGACCCCATGGACTATATCCTTCCAGGCTCCTCTGTCCACAGGATTCTCCAGGCAAGAATACTAGAATGGGTTGCTATTTCCTTCTCCAGGGGATCTTCTTGACCCAGTGATCGAATCAGGTCTCCTGCACTCCAGGCAGATTCTTTACAGACTGAGCTATGAGGGCAGCCCTTAATCAACTATGAAGTATGAAGTGAAAGTCGCTCAGCCGTGTGTGACTCTGCCACCCCATGGACTATGCAGTCCATGGAATTCTCCAGACCAGAATACGGCAGTGGGTAGCCTTTCCCTTCTCCAGGGGACCTTCCCAACCCAGGGATTGAACCCAGGTCTCCTGCATTGCAGGCAGATTCTTTACCAGCTGAGCCACCAGGGAAGCCCAAGAATACTGGAGCGGGTAGCCTATCCCTTCTCCAGTGGATCCTCCTGACCCAGGAATTGAACCAGGGTCTCCTGCATTGCAGGCAGATTCTTTACCAGCTGAGCCACCAGGGAAACCCAGAGACGTCTGGCAAGCATAAAAATATATGTGATAAAAACTGGAGTTCAGTGCCTACCGTGAAATGGGTGTGGATGCGGTGGGTAGAGACTGTGCATTTCGTTGGAGGGATCTGGAAAGCTTCACAGAAGAGGCCTTGAAGATGAACTAGATTTCAGTAGGTTGAGAGGTTAGGACATGATCAGAGAAGAGAATGAGGTAGACAAAGGCATGAATGTGGGAACATGAAAAGTAAGATCTTAAATGTTACTAGCTACCATACAAACTATACTATTTTTTCCCAACTCCTGATAACTGTCAAAATATCATTTTAAATCACTGAGATCCTGCATTTATATTTTAATTCAGCCACCACTGACCCTTTTGTCAGAGAAAAAAATTTATTTCTCTGTTTAGTTCTAGCAACAAAAGGATGAACTGAGGACATTGTGATTTGATAGTATTAATTAAACAAATTCTCCGTTTGTACCTCTGTCTGTGAGAGAGTTTGGAATATACTAGTACCATATTTATTTTCCATGATTTTTTGGAAGTTGCTCTTTTTAACAACCTCAGGGTTATAATAAATGCAATCTCCTTGACTATCTTTGCGCATCCTGTAATGTGTGATGGTCTTTAACTGAACTTCTTGTCAAGCAAAAGAACATTATACAAAGGAAGTGATAGGGCCTGTGTATTGATAAGAATGTGTATTTTGTGAATTTTTCCACAGTGTGGGAGAATCCTTAATGAATCTTTATTCACCACTTTACCTCTTATGTTTTTAAAATTGAGTCTCTGATATACTTTGTTCCTTGATGGTGGGATGGAGAGATTACCTTTCTTCAAGGCTGTCAAGTAATTGATACCATGGACTTCTTGGCACATAATCTGAATCAACCATCTGAATGATTGAACAGACTGTAGGGGTTTCAGCAAAGAAATGTAATTAATTAAAAGTGTGTGTAACAAAATTTATATTCTCTGTGGGCACAAGGAAGCTGGAATAATGCTACTCTGAAGCTGCCACATGCACACTGTGTATTGTTCAACTCTAGACAGTGACATCCACATTATAGTCTGGGGAATGGGACCCTTGTTGCTGGGTGGTGCACAGCCTCCAAGGCCATACAAGGCAGCCCAGGCCATTCTTTGGTTGCCTTTTGTTCTGCTGACTGTAGCTGAAGGAGTCTCTTGCCAAGTTTCCCTGTATATTTTGCCGTCCCTGCAGTTCTTACTTTTCTTGGAGCTTTGGCAGTGGGATCTGTTGGCAGCTCTGTTATCCTAGGCCGTCTTTGCCTGTGTCCTTGAGTTCCCAGATGACCTTGAAAACTGACATTTATATACACACAGTCTTTGTTGGGCCTTTAGTGGGGATATTTTCTCTGTTACCATTTTTTTTCCCTCCTTCCGGTTGCCAAGGTCTTCCCCTGCCTGTGACTTTTTGCTTCTAAGAGAACCATATTTTGTTTTGTGTCCTTTTATGAGGGTGACTATATCATATACAGCCCAACTGAGAACACTAAAATATTTCATATGGTCATCCTAATACAAGGACACAAAGACCAAACATGATTCTCTAAGAAGGAGCTATTGATAATGACACTGGGATAACAAATACAAACTGGGACCATCCTGAGCACCCTGGGGTGTCTGATCACCTACCCTTCTCTCTCTCTAAGCTGATATGCAGCAGGTTCATAAAGAATAGGAGCTATGTATGGGATATTTCTGGGCTTCCCTGGTGGCTCAGATGGTGAAGAATCTGCCTGCGATGCGGGAGACCTGGATTTGATCCCTGGGTGGGAAGATCCCTTGGAGGAGGGCAAGGCATCCCACTCCAGTATTCTTGCCTGAAGAATTACCATGGACAGAGGAGCCTGGTAGACTACAGTCCATGCGGTTGCAGAGTCCTACATGACTGAGCGACTAAGCACAGCACATGGGATATTTCTGTTCAGTGAATCATTAGACGAAGCACCTTCACCATTACAGCACCGCTCCCAGGACTCTCCACACCTCCCTCCAGCATCTCAACAGGATGGCCTTGGCATGGCTAGAGGCCTATAGGGCCCTATACCAGGCCTAAGTTTTGCATGTGCTGTGATAGGGGCCTGTACCATACCAGTTATTAAACACCTTGCTATTATGCCAGTTCTTTTTCCATCTACCTAGTCTTTCTTTCTCTTACTTTGTCATCTATCAAACTAGTCTCAGGACTGTGAAGGTACCCACAGTCTATTTTTGTGTTTCATCTCTATTATACATGTACGTTACATTCAGTTTTGTAGCTGTTATTTATACTTATCATAAATAGCAAGATATTTATTTAAGAGAGGAAGATATTAGATTTTGTTATCAACATTACTGAATTGCAGGGTATTTATGGTTTCTTCAAGCAAGGAGCTTTGAATGGAGAGTTCTGTCTCTTCTCATAATCACAGCATTGTAAAAAGATTGTTTCTGTGTGTGAATCCACTCCCCTGGAATGTGGAGAAGACAATTGGTTTCCATGAATAGGATTAAGAAAACCAAAGGAGAGTTTCAGAGAGTTAGGGCTCAAAAGAGGGAAGAAAAAGATTGTGTTGTTTTGCTCAAAAATCACATGGCAAATATTTCGGATTACTAGGTCAAGTTAAGGCTTTGTGAGAAGCAGAGAAAAAGAAAAAAAGTAGAAATTTTGTGTCTGGTGAAAAAAAAAGTCTCTTTTTTGAGAGCACCAACTATGAAATCCGGATGAAATTCCCCATATGGCAATTGTGAATGGAAGGGTGAGTTCTGAATCAAGAAGCAGTGTTTTCATGGCTTTATATAAACGTGAGACCTGAAATATTTAAAATGCTAATAGGCATTTAGCAAAGACTTCTTTGAAAGTTTGATATCTTTTTGGCCATGTCCAGAACTGAGCTAGAGACAGGTGTAAGGGGAGCATGGAAAGTCTCACAGTGTGGAGAGATGTAGAAAGAGTGTGTTCCCCAGAGTCAAGTGAAAAATCTGGGTTCAGATCCAAGCTCTGCCCCTTGCTAACCAACATCTCTGAACTGTGACTCTTTCACCTTAGAACAAGGCAAATAATACTTCTTCTATCATGTTGTCAAGATTTTACAACTTAATGTACAAAAACTGCCTACTAGCATGCCTGCTGCTGCTGCTGCTAAGTCGCTTCAGTCGCGTCCGACTCTGTGCAACCCTGTGCGACCCTGTGCGACCCTGTGCAACCCTATGCAACCCTATAGATAGCAGCCCACCGTGCTCCCCTGTCCCTGGGATTCTCCAGGCAAGAACACTGGAGTGGGTTGCCATTTCCTTCTCCAATGCATGAAAGTGAAAAGGGAAAGTGAAGTCCCTCAGTCGTGTCCTACCCTCAACGACGCCATGGTCTGCAGCCTTCCAGGCTCCTCCATCCATGGGATTTTCCAGGCAAGAGTACTGGAGTGGGGTGCCATTGCCTTCTCTGACTAGCATGCCTACTCCACAGTAAATGCTTAATAAATTCGTGTCTTAGAATGTGGGCTATTTTGATGCAGAATGTAGGTACTAAGGCACTTGATTTTTAATAAAGAACTTAAGGCAGAGAGAAAGGAAGGATAAATGTGACCTGAAAATTGGATAAGCCTCCATGTGTGGACGGTCTATGGAGTGTGTGGAAAGGTAAAGAAAAACACACAATGAGGGAAGGAGAAAAAAGGAAACTGGCAATCCTGGAGGTGTTGATTTTATATATCAGGTTAAGACAGGTGACATAGTGATACCAATATAGGAGATGCAAGAAATGTGGGTTTGATCCCTGGGTTGGGAAGATCCCCTGGAGAAGGAAATGCCAACCCACTCCAGTATTCTTGCCTGGAGAATCCCATGGACAGAGGAGCCTGGAGAGTTACAGTCCACGGGGTTGCAAAGAGTCAGACTCAACTGAGGGAATGTGCATTCACACACACAAGACCAAGAGCTTCCTGGCATACACAGGATGCCTTTGCTTCTCTGGAGGTCAGAGGGAAAACTGTAGCAATTTCTGGCTGAAGAGACTGAAGAAAGTTCTAGTGCTTGCATGACTGCAGCACAGGGTCAGTATTTCGCTGGGAAGTTTATAACCTTGAGGTCTGTGGGCTCCTAGAGGAGGTATATGGAGAAGGCAATGGCACCCACTCCAGTACTCTTGCCTGGAAAATCCCATGGATGGAGGAGCCTGGTAGGCTGCAGACCATGGCGTCGCTAAGAGTCCGACACGACTGAATGACTTCACTTTCACTTTTCACTTTCATGCATTGGAGGAGGAAATGGCAACCCACTCCAGTGTTCTTGCCTGGAGAATCCCAGGGACGGGGAGCCTGGTGGGCTGCTGTCTATGGGGTCGCACAGAGTCGGACACAACTGAAGCGACTTTGCAGAGGAGGTGTAAGTGTGCTTCAGGAGGCCCTGTGAACCCCCCTGAAGCTATGGGAAAATCTTGGAAGATATTTGTGTCTTGGGGAACAGGCTCCATTGTGTTCTTTGGATTCAACAAGAGCCGTCCTGGGAGTTAACTCCCTCAGTCTATGGTTCCCCACTGTGTAGCAATGATATAGTTTTGGAAACTAATATCTGCTCTAGGGAGGTGTGCTTGATCTAAGGATAACCCCACATCTTTGCAATACTTGGTTTAAATTAGAGAGAATAGAAAAATAAGCCTGATGTACCCTCACTGAGTGTTTTGACTCTTGAGAGAGAAAAACTGCTCTTTGACCAAAGGCACAGTATGGGGAAGCATGTGACCCAGCCTACAGCTATGAAAGGATGAGTCTGATGCTGTGGATGGAAATACAGAGAAATGGAAAGAACTAAAGCCCTCATGATTTCAGTGAGCCCCTGGTTCAACCATTTCCTGAAGCCTGACCTCCATTTGGACTTCTCTCCTGTTACTGATAAATGTTATGTAAGTGACCTTGGGTAGGGTTTCCTGTTACTTTTAAACAGTCATAGCTGGATGGAGATAGTGACCCCCAAAGCTGAGAGCCAGTGGTTTATGCTACATTAAAAGAAGAATCATAGAGAATGCTTACATGAACTGTTTCATGGTTAAAACCATTTCAGTATAACTGGATAATGATGTCTTTGTGTTCTTTGCTTCATCTACAGAGGTGAAATAATTTGTGCTTTTCACTTTAATATGAGTGCCCTTGAACCCTTCTATAATGGTAATGGGAAGAAGGAGCACTCTCACATAGACGGAGGTGGTAGTGTGAAACTTAGGGAGTGTGTGTGTGGGAGGGCCTTTTAATTATGCAATGTATATATTTACGGTTTCACGATAGTTCAGAAAAAGTCATATACATTAAAAATGTAATCAGGAAGGTCTGTGATGCAACTGTCTCAAGGCATCTCTGGGCATGGAGCTGTCTGCTTTCAATCTTGATCCACAGTGCTCTTTTCTAGCCTTTTATTCTGGAGGTAACTCTTCTGCTTTGGTGCCATTGGTAATTGGATGGTCTCTGGGCACCAACCTAGTTTGTGCGTTTCACTTGCCTTTACAATCTACAGAAAGCGAAAGTGAAGTCTCTTAGTTGTGTCCGACTCTTTGCGACCCGTGGACTGTAGCCCACCAAGCTCCTCCATCCATGGGATTCTCCAGGCAAGAATACTGGAGTGGGTTGCCATTTCCTTCTCTACAGAGACACAACTAAATCCCAACTTTAGTGGAGGACTACCCTCCCTGTACCTTTCTCATATGCACTCCTCATCCACTCTGAAGAACCCTGGATTGGCACATCACCTTGCTTTTTTCTCTAGTGCACACTTACTTAAACCCCATATTCTACTTCCAGCTGTTCTCTATACCACTATAGGTCATGAAAGACTTGGGAAGATGAGGAGGGTAATATATGGCCCTCTCATGGCTAGATCACAAAGTGAAAATGAAAGTTGCTCAGTCCTGTCCAGCTGTTTCCAACTCCATGGACTATAGCATCCCAGGCACCTCTGTGCATAGAATTCTCCAGGCCAGAATACTGGAGTGGGTAGCTGTTCACTTCTCCAGGGGATCTTCCCAATCCAGGAATCGAACCCAGGCCTCCCACATTGCAGGCAGATTCTTTACTGTCTGAGCCACCAGGAAGCCCAGATCGCACCAGATTGCAAAAGGAGGGTAATTTATGGCCGTCTTATGGCTATATCGCAAAAGAGTCAGGTATGACTTAGCAACTAAACAACAATAACAATATGGCTGTTAATAATATAACATCAGTGGCAAGATTTGCTATCTCTATAGCCTCTTCCATAATTCTGTGAAGTTGCCTCTTCCAACACTCTAGACAGAAAGTTAGGTGAATGTCTACTCTACTCTCAGAACTGGGAAATTCTGTGGGTTTATCCTTACTGCTATCCTGTTTGCATTTTTATCAATTTGATTAATCATTAGAAATCATAGTACTCTAGTCTACAGATGACAATGCTGGGAGAAACAGCTGAACACAAAATAATAGCTGAAAACCCTTGTCTAGTGCTTACTATATCCGTTCTTCTATCTACCTTACATGTATTAGCTCATTTAATTCTTGTTTCATAGATGAGGAACTTCAAGTTACTTGCCCAAGGCCACTTAGCAAGGGAAGAATAGAGTTGAGGTTTGAATCTAGGTGGACTGGCTCTAAAGTACATGCTCCTAGTCATTCTGTTTTGATGCCCTCAGCATGGTGTAAGAGTTAAACCAACAGAATGGGTATTTTAGATATGCTAAAACAAACAGCAGAATACAATAGATAAGGAAAGAGCTGATTTTACAACAGATTATACAAAAGAGGACAAGGGTTTTTGGTTGATCATAAGCTGGACTTGAAAGGAAATAAGCTGCTTCTAAAAAGGTTAACACAACCCCAGACTTCTGACAAGGAAAATTATGATTCAGCAGAGGAAGTAAATGTCCCACTGTATTCTAACTCTGACTAATAGATTATGCTGGAATATTTCATCTATCAGGTATCAGAGTTCATGAGCAACACTATCCAACTCAAGATGTTAGCCAAAATGATGTTCAGTCCAGTGACTACTCCACATAAAATGAGGGCATATAATAGCAGTTTTTAGATATTCTAAGAATATCTGAAGAGGTATGGTCTATGGTATGGTTAATAGCTCAGCTCAAAACCAAAAGGAATCATCTAAATTATTCAAAGTCTTTCACAATAGTCAGGGCTGCCTCATTAAGCAGTGAGTTCCCAGGCAATAGAAGGTTCGAGAAGAGTCTGGATGACAATTTGTTGAACATCTCATTTGTTGGAAAATAGTGTTAATTGGAATAGCATTGCAACAAAGCTGTTTTAGGAATCTGGGTTTTCTTAGGAATGTGGCTTTTCAAAGGTAGTTTTTAGCCAAAAATCAGGTATCTACACAATTGTTAACTGGAAAGCATCAAATTAAGAAAGCTTTGAAGTACTCATCTTAGCATATAATAATGGGCAATATTACCATTAAATTTGAAGGAAAAATACTTGAAATACTTAAATGAAACTCCTAAACGCCTTATCATATATTTTACAAAAATGTTGAAATCCAATTTCAAGTGGATGTTTTCCTGCCACTTTAGTGTTTTTAAGTGCTTTGTCTTTGAGAAAATACTGTAATAAATAAAAGTGGGCAAGTGAAGTGGCTGAATACCCTGTCAAGATGCCCTGTCCAACGAGTGCACCTGTGATGAGTGAGGAAGGGAGAAAAGGTTAATGTAATTAGAGAAATGAATTCTGGGTAGCCTCAAAGAGCATGTCTTGTGAGTCATCTACATTCTTATTTCTTTGAACTTTGTCTATCCTAAGGGAGATGAAGCAATTACATAGACATAATGTGTTACTCTTTCAGTACAATGCAACCCACATTCCTCCATACATTCATCATCATCAGTGGTATTTGTGTTCAGTGCTGTCATGCAACCTAGTTGCCAACGATTATTAAAGAGAAAGCCGAAAGGTTATGCATTTAGGAGATAAAGCAAGGTTAACTTTTGCAACATGTTCTATGAAGCAAGGTTAATTTTCGCAACATGCTCTGTGAAGATGTCAATCCATTAAGGGGAAAAAAATCACTAAGGAGCTCCTCAAAGATACTCTTGCATCAAGAACTATCTCCAGAGACCTACAAAGTAAATAAAGTGATTATCTGTCACTCACAATTATCCAAAATGGAATCCACAATGGCTGTGACATAGCTGCATATGAGCTTCCCCTCTCGTTTTTACCTACATTCTCATTCACTGATTGCGAAAGTCTTTTTCTCTGGACGTTCCCTCATTATCTGCTTTTATTTTTTTCTCTAACAACAAACAAAAATACTCTAGATTTCATTACCAGAGACACTTATGTAGAGAGCATCCTGCCTGGCACAGTGTTAATACTACCTCTCTCAACTTCTCAGGAAAAAAAGGAACTATTTTCAACACATATTCTTCCTCCTCTTACCTCCTCCCCTCCCTTTCTCTTCTTTCCTCCTTTTTTCTCTCTTTCCCTCCATTCCCTTCCTCTTACTGCTCCTCCCACTCTTCTTCCTCCTCTTCCTCTGGAATTCATGTTCCCTTAAAAATGAATTTTCTTCTATCCCAATTAATTTTCTTAGACTACGAATAAAATAGCACTTATACTGTGCTTGCTATGTGCCAGGCAGTTTACTAAACACATTACATATATTGGCTCATTTAACCATCTCTACAACCTGAGGAAATATGCCCTATTGTTACATCTTTCAGAGAAAGAAAACCAAGGCATGGAGAGGTTGTATAATTTGGCAACAGTCGCATGGTAATGAGGTCTGAACACAGGCCTTGTGGTTCCGAAGTCCATGCTTAAACAGTGACACATACCCCTTCTCAAACTTTAGAGTTGTCCAGAGCATGACTTCCTTAGAGGCTGATAAAGAAGATGACTAACATTTACTGGGTGCCTAATTCATGCCAAGCACTCAACATATATTATCTAGTTAGATCCCTGCCACAGCACTTCAAGTCAGGGATTATGATCCCAGCTTTATAGACAAGGTTAAAAAAAAGCAAACTTACCTAATGTCACACTGTAAGTCACAGAAACAGATTTCTGTCTAGCTAATTCTATACATTACCTTCTTCAGGATACATTAGATTGTGACTTGTAGCCAAATATGGAGCAAGAAGCCTTTACCTGAGACCTCATCTTTGGCACTGTCTTCTCATTCTCATGCCCTTGACCTCTTGGGCACTCTAGAAAACTTGAGATAGCCAGTCAAGGCTTCATTTTTCTCTTAATTAGCTCTCAAGAATTTGCTCTCTTATCTGGTGGACTTAGGGGACCTATGACCTCAGCTGGTTCTGAGTCATGCTGCTGACTCTGATCTGCATCAGACACTTTTTTTTCTTTGTGGTCCTTAATCCTGAGATGGGATATCGAGAGAATGACTACAGAAGAACCGCATGCCACACATTATAAACCACATGAAACAATGTTGCATACTTTTTATATGAAAAAAAAAACTAATGTTTTTGTTGGTAAAATAAGTCAAATTGTGAAATTTAATATGGATCAACATCTTATGTTTTACGATACCCATTTTTACTTCAATAATTTGTATACATTACAGAAAATAGACCAATTTTTAAGGAAAGCATAATACTATTGTGAAAGTATAATTGTATCAGTATGTCTTATATAATTTTATTTTTTGTCTAAATCATTTCTGGTGGGCCAAGCAGCTCTGGCAGCCTAGCATTTGCCATGCTGCTAAATCTCAAAGAAATTTAAAAATACATTGAGTTTCATAAAAATTAAAATATAGCATCTGTAAATTTGGGGGATCTAGTTAAAGCAGTGCTGAGAGGAAATCTATAGTGCTAGGTACCTTAGCAAAAAGAAAAATCTCAATTGATAATCTAAATTTCCAATTTAACAAACTAGGAAAAGAATTATAAGATACCCTCAAGTAAGAATAGAAAGGAAATCATAAAGGAGGACATAAATAATGAACTTGAATACAGAAAAAAAGAAAAAAGTCAAAGAAAAAAAGACCTGATTCTTTGAAAAGGTAATAAAATTAATAAGCCTCCAATAAGATTCAGTTCAGTTCAGTTGCTCAGTCGTGTCCGACTCTTTGCGACCCCATGAATCGCAGCACGCCAGGCCTCCCTGTCTTATCACCAACTCCCGGAGTTCACTCAGATTCACGTCCATCGAGTCAGTGATGCCATCCAGCCATCTCATCCTCTGTCGTCCCCTTCTCCTCCTGCCCCCAATCCCTCCCAGCATCAGAGTCTTTTCCAAGGAGTCAACTCTTCGCATGAGGTGGCCAAAGTACTGGAGCTTCAGCTTTAGCATCAATCCTTCCAAAGAAATCCCAGGGCTGATCTCCTTCAGAATGGACTGGTTGGATCTCCTTGCAGTCCAAGGGACTCTCAAGAGTCTTCTCCAACACCACAGTTCAAAAGCATCAATTCCTCGGCGCTCAGCCTTCTTCACAGTCCAACTCTCACATCCATACATGACCACAGGAAAAACCATAGCCTTGACTAGACAGACCTTAGTCGGCAAAGTAATGTCTCTGCTTTTGAATATACTATCTAGGTTGGTCACAACTTTTCTTCCAAGGGGTAAGTGCCCTTTAATTTCATGGCTGCAGTCACCATCTGCAGTGATTTTGGAGCCCCCCAAAAATAAAGTCTGACACTGTTTCTACTCTTTCCCCATCTATTTGCCATGAAGTGATGGAACCGGATGCCATGATCTTCATTTTCTGAATGTTGAGCTTTAAGTCAGCTTTTTCACTCTCCTCTTTAACAACATTGAAAAAAAGACACAAGTTACATAAATCAGGAATGAATCACTGTAACAGGGTCTATACCAGTATAGACCCTGCAGACATCAAGAAGGTAATAAGAGAATACTGCACAGAACTCTATACACATAGACTTGACAGCTTAGTTGAAACGAACCAATTCTTCTAACAGCACAAACTACCACAACTCATCACATATGAAATGGACCATTTGAATAATCCTATAACAACTACAGATACTGAATTCATGATTTAGACTATCTTTTCCGCCCCTTCCCTAGGCCCAGATGATTTCATTGATAAATTCTTCCAAACATTTAACGAGGAAAGACTGCCAATTCTACACAGCCTTTTTGGAAAATAGAAGGCACATTTTCCAATTCATTTCATATGGTCAGCACTAAGCTGATGGCAAAACTTGGCACAGGTGTTACAAGACAATAACAGTAATAATAATAACAATAGTACTAATATGATTTTTCTACTTAGATCTGCTTCAGCTTCCTATGAGAATGCTTTTCATAAGTAGAGGTCATAAGTAGAGGCTTATTTTATCCTATTCTTTGCAAGACACATACATTCTATGCATTCCTGATAAAGTGCTGTTCAGATGTGATTGACTAGATGTGTGTCAGACCTAAACAGAAGGGCTACTCTTGGGCTGATGATTAGAGTGAATGAATATATATTTAGTACAAATATTTAATTAATATTTAACTTCTGTCATTGTTATAGCAATGTATTTTCCCATCAATAAATAGTAAGAGCAAAAACTGTGCTCTTAAAATCACTGCAGTTAAAAAAAAATCAGTATGGTATGCATTCATGTTCATAACAACATTTCTCAAAATAGCCAAAAGGTGGACATAACCCACATGCCCACTGATGGATCAATGGATAAACAAAATGTGGTATATATATATATATATATATACACACACACACACACACACACAACAGAATATTATTCAGCCTTAAAAAGTAAGGAAATTCTGATACATGTTACAACATGGATGAACCATGAGGACTTCATGCTAAGTAAAATAAACAGACACAAAAGGACAAATATTGTATATCTCGACTTATATGAGGTACCTAGAGTAGTCAAATTCATAGAGATGGAAAGCAGAATGGTGGCTGTCAGGGTTTAGGGACAGATTAGGGGGAAAGTGGAAGTGAGAATGAATAGTTGTTTAAAGGGTACTGAGTTTTAGTTTCGCAAAATGAAAAGCATTTTGGAGATTGGTTGCACAACAATGAAAAATTAATTAACCTTACTAAACTGTACACTTAAGATTGGTTAAGATAGTAAATTTTATGTCTATTTTACCACAACTAGGAAAAAAACACTATTATAAATATTATAGTATACATGCCTTTTCTTAAAGACATTTAGGATAACTTCCTTAAAGTATTGGGGTCACATTTTAAAGTGTTTGGTGAATATTTCCAAAGTGTTCATAGAAACATGGCACCAGTTTATGCTCCTTGCTGTTTAGTCCCTCAGTCATGTCTGATTCTTTAGAGATCCCATGGACTGCAGCACACTAGGCTTCCCTGTCCTTCACTATCTCCCAGAGTTTGCTCAAACTCATGTCCATTGAGTCAATGATGCCATCCAACCATCTCATCCTCTATCACCCCCTTCTCATCATGCCCTCAATCTTTCCTAGCTTCAGGGTCTTTTCCATTGAGTTGGTTCTTGGCATCAGGTGGCCAAAGTTTTGGAGCTTTAGCTTCAGCATCTGACTCTTTGTGACCCCATGGACTGTATCCCACCAGGCTCCTCTGTTCATGGACTTTTCCAGGCAAGATAACTGGGGTGAATTGCCATTTCCTACTCCAGGGGATCGTCCCAATCTAGGAGTTGAACCTGTGTCATATGTATTGGCAGGAGGATTCTTTACCACTGAGCCACCTGGCTTCAGCATCAGTCCTTCCAATGAATATTCAAGGTTGATTTCCTTTAGGATTGACTGGCTTGATCTCCTTGCAGTCCAAGGGACTCTCAAGAGTCTTCTCCAGCACCACAGTTCAAAAGCATCAGTTGTTCCATGCTCAGCCTTCTTTATGGTCCAATTCACTGGAAAAACCATAGCTTTGATTACATGAACCTTTGTTGGCAAAGTGATGTCTCTGCTTTTTAATATACTGCCTAGTTTTGTCATAGATTTTCTTCCAAAGAGCAAGTATCTTTTAATTTCATGGCTACAGTCACTGTCCACAGTGATTTTGGAGCCCAAGAAAATAAAGTCTGTCACCATTTTTAATTTTACCCCCATCTATTTGCCATGAAGTGATGGGATTGGATGCCATGATCTTAGTTTATTGAACACTGAGTTTTAAGCCAGACTTTTCACTCTTGCAGCTAGAGGTGACAATATAGCTAAGGTCTAATAATGAGATCAAAGATAATGGTATGTATAAATAAAAAAAAGTTGTATCTAAAAGTAATGGTATGTGGAGTTTCTAGAATGTTTTCTTTAAGTAAAGGACTTGTCTTGTTTCTCCTTTGTACCTGCTGCTCAGAATGTAGATAGGGCTGATGGGTCAGCTATCCCTTTGGACATCGATTTCCACGTGAAAGTCACATGCAGCACAGCAACAAAATAGAAAAGCTATGAGTCCTTGACATCTGGAACTGCACTGTAGGCTCTGGACTGCCTGCCTCCAGACTGTTATGTTGGAGACAAATACATTTCTAGCTCATTTTGATCTCTTTGCACCTGAATTTATCCTTTAGCTTTAGTTTTCATTCCTTTCAGTTTTTGTCATATAGGTGAAAAATACCTTAGTTTTGTTATACACAGCTCCTTGTCCACTAAGAGATAAGATTTCTGGAGTTATTGCTACTTTTAGCTAAGCAAAGGAGAGGAACCCAGGGAGAATTTTTTCTTCTTTTCATATCTGGGATGGCATATTGCTAGGGTTCTCAGTATGAAAGAGTAAATTCATTATCATCACCTTTCTCTTTAATTCAGAGACTGTCTGGAAGATAAAGTTCCTAAGATCAATAGATATTTATTGAAACACTCTATTCAATTGATACTTGGAAAGAATGCTTATATTTTGATCATGATGCTTTAGAGGATTTTAGTAAGGACAAAAAACCAAAGTGTCAGATACTTCTGATTTTTTTAAATAAAACAACTGCCCTGAGAAACTGGATCTAATGTCTCAAGGCAATTTAAGCCTTGTTACTCTGGTGGGATGGGTATGGGGCGGGAGCATGGTGAAACTCTGAAACCTTTGTTGATGTTTTTGAACCCGGGTGTATTATCACATGGGGGGCTTCTTAAAAACAGATTGCTAGGCCCCATGCTTCCAGGATTGACTAGCCACTTTCTAGGCAGGAAGAACAGCAAAATGAACAACTCTGGTGTACAATTGCCTCACTTTAGGCATTCTGCCACCCTTTTGGGATAACTCTGCCAACTCCAAGGACCAGGGAAAACAATTAGAAGGAAACAGAAATGGCAAGAAGGAGACTGTACTTATTTGAGGTCACTGCTTAGATTTCTTCAGGACTTTGGACTGATTTTCATCAAATAGACTGGTTTCTGTCAAATTAAACTTTTCCTTATTCCCACAGTAGGAGCATCATATAAAACCCAATCTCTGCTTCAGTGCATGAGGTGAAGTGTTAGTCACTTAGCTCTGTCCAAATCTTTGTGACCCCATGGACTGTAGCCCACCAGGCTCCTCTTTCCATGGAATTCTCCAGGCAAGAATACTGGAGTGGGTTGCCATTCCCTTCTCCAGGGGATCTGCCCCATTCAGGGATCAAACCTGGGTCTCCTGCATTGCAGGCAGATTCTTTATCACTGAGCCATCAGGAAGCCCTCTTTGCATACAGAGGACGTTCTCCTTTTGGCATTAGGGAGCAGAGCTGCATGCCCTCATCTTGTCTCCTTATAGATTAAATGATGCAACTCAATTTATGTCACAGTGTACTGGAGAACATGCAACTGCTATAGTAGATATTCCTGGCTATGTTTCAGCAACATGAGAATTGCTTTAACTACTATTCTAGACTCCACCGATATTTTCTGCTTTACTGTGTTTAGCATTAACTCTGAATTAGGATGTATGTGGTTGAAAATAAATGTTCAGCCACAGGATGAATTTATAGATGAGGTTTCTTAATAGTTGTTTCCTTTAAAGACATTTCCTTTAAAGACATTGCACATTATCAATATTTAATTTGGTGCTTATCCACTCTATTTTATTTACAATTAGCAAGTTACTATACTGTTGTCAGTTTTATGCAAACTTTTATCAACTAAAACACATCTGAGTGGAAAGTATTTATTATTTCACTTCAAACTCTGCAGTCAGGTCAATAGCTAAAAGATAGGTGAGACATAACTGAAATTTACAGATGTGATTTATTTTCTTACGTGAGTTGGGGATCTTATCCTATGAAAAAAATAGAGAAATAAATTTGGGGGCCATTGAGAAACCGCTCATTTTAGCAATTTTGTTTTACAATTAAAAAAAAAAAAAACCAGAGATTCAGAGAGGTTAGATAATTTATTCGCTCAAGATCATGACTAAACTCACTGATCCAGTACTAGAAATGGGCCTCCTAGGGCTTTGTGAAGTCAATATTAAGTGTAGTGAACTGAATCCTAGCATTTCAAAGGATGTATGAATCATTATAATTCTCTTAGTTTTACTTTATGAGGATTAAAAAAAAACCTGAATATTCAAATACATTTTGAAAGAAATGCACCAGATGATTTACGTACTGATGTCCTTCTAAACAGTTCATTAAAATGTTTGATTTAAAATAAGTAATATTCACTGGAAGGACTGATGCTGAAGCTCCAATAATTTGGCCACCTGATGCGAAGAGCTGACTCATTGGAAAAGACACCGATGCTGGGAAAGATTGAAGGCAAAAGGAGAAGGGGGCAGCAGAAGATGAGATGGACCAACTCAATGGACATAAATTTGAGGAAACTGGGAGATGGTGAAGGACAGGGGAGCTTGGTGTGCTACAGTCTGTGGTGTGGCAAAGAGTTGGATACGACTTAGCGACTGAACAGCAACAACAAAAAATCCTATCATTAATGATGCATATCTGCTGACTTATGAGGAACCATAAGTAAGTGATACAGGGAGAAATTTGGAAAAGTGATAAAGATGCTGAAGAAAACCCATAGGGGAAATAAATAGTCCAGTTGGAATGTGTTTGGGGCAAACCTTTTCCCTACTTTCTCAACATTCAACATTCTCAGTATCTCAGAATATACATCTACTATTCAGACTTATCTTTTCTTCACCCTGTATTGTTGCCATGATTACACAAGATATTTATGGATAGATAGGAACTCCCTGGCAGTACAGTGGTTAGGGCTTTGTGCCTCTACTGCCAGGGGCACAAGTTTAATCCCCAGTTGGGGAACTATAATCCCACAAATGTCACAGTGCAGCCAAACACACACACACACACACACACACACACAACATAAAAAGCCCATACCACATATGGAAAAATGATGACAACAATACACTGATGACAATAATCCATTTCATAGCAAACTAGTATTCTCTTAATTGAATGTAGTTAATAAAAATGATTGAGATTTCAAAACACAATATTAAGTTCTTATTCTTTGAGGAGTTATAGAGAACAATTGGGTTGTGAAAACAAGGGAAATTTTGAAAGAAAATTGGCTTTAAATAACTAATTTTTAAATTAAACTTTTTATTTTGTATTGGAATATAGTCAATTAACAATGTAATAGTTTCAGGTGGTCAACAAAGGGACTCAGCCATACATATATATGTTACCATTCTCCCCCAAACTCCTCTCCCAGCCAGGCTGCCATATAACCCTGAGCAGAGTTCCCTGTGCTATACAGTGGGTCCTTGTTGGTTATCCATTTTAAGTATAGTAGTGTGTACTATATTCAATTTTCACCTTGACAAGTTCTGTGGCCATAAAAAGATATGGCTGAATGAATCTAGGACAAAAGCAACCTATCAACTATGATGAACTCATTAAAATCAGCTTAGACAAAACACAGTTAAGTCAAATGAAGTGAAGTGAAGTGAAGTGAAAGATGTTCAGTCATGTCCGACTCTTTGCAACCCATGGACTATATAGTCCATGAAAATTCTCCAGGCCAGGATACTAGAGTGGGTAGCCTTCCCCTTCTCCAGGAGATCTTCCCAACCCAGGGATCAAACCCAGGTCTCCCACATTGCAGGCAGATTCTTTACCAGCTGAGCCACAAGGGAAGCCCCCAAGTGAGATAACTGGAGTGAGAAATATTGATGTCTTACTTACTCAATGTTATATGGGTAGGCTTGAGAATGTCACCAAAAAGGGAACCTCCAAAAGAATGCCTTAAAACCATTTCTTTGCTCTCACTTGTCTTTTTGGCTTTGCCCTTCTTGTTTCTGCACTTTGGAACCATGTAGATGAAAGGAATTCATGTATTTCCCTTTCTGTGCCTGAGGGAATAATCACATTAATTATCATTAGTCTGCTTCAAAATTGTGAATTAGATCAGACTATGGAAAATATTTGTAGCAGCTGACTGTTCTAGAAAGAGAATTACATCAACATCTATATGTTGCCTGATATATTTCACAAACTAGAACAGAAAAATCTTAAAATTTGTATGGAGACACAAAAGACCTCAAATAGCCAAAGCAGTCTTGAGAAAGAAAAACAGAGCTAGAGGAATCAGGCTGCTTGACTGTATATAACAATCTTATTGCCATGAACAGACTATATTATAAAGCTACAGTCATCAAAACAGTATGGTACTGGCACAAAAAACAGATATAAATCAATGGAGTGGGATAGAAAACCCAGAAATAAACCCACAACGGTTATGGTTAATTAATCTATGACAAAGGAGACAATCTTATACAATGTAAGAAATATAGTCTCTTCAATAAATGGTGCTGGGAAAACTGGACAGCTACATGTAGAAAAATGAAATTAAAATGCGCTTTAGCACCATGTACAAAGATAAATTCAAAATGGATTAAAGACTTAAATGTAAGACTGGAACATGACTAAAAAGAAGCAGGAGAATCTGGGTATCGCTTGGTATTTGGCCTTGGAGTATAGAATGAAGCAGGGCAAAGGCTAATAGAGTTCTGTCAAGAGAATGCACTGATCATAGCAAACACCCACTTCCAACAACACAAGAGAAGACTCTATGCTTGGACATCACCAGATGGTCAATAGTGAAATCAGATTGATTATATTCTTTGCAGCCAAAGATGGAGAAGCTCTATACAGTCAGCAAAAACAAGACTGGGAGCTGACTGTGGCTCGGATCAGGAACTCCTTAGTGCCAAATACAGACTGAAATTGAAGAAAGTGGAGAAAACCACGAGACCATTCAGGTATGACCTAAATCAAATCCCTTATATACAGTGGAAGTGAGAAATAGATTTAAGGGACTAGATCTGATAGACAGCATGCCTGGTGAACTATGGATATAGGTTCATGACATTATACAGGAGACAGGAATCAAGACCATCCCCAAGAAAAAGAAATGCAAAAAAGCAAAATGGCTGTTTGAGGAGGCCTTACAAATAGCTGTGAAAAGACAAGAAGCAAAAAGCAAAGGAGAAAAGGAAAGATATTCCCACTTGAATGCAGAGTTCCAAAGAATATCAAGGAGAGATAAGAAAGCCTTCTTCAGTGATCAATGCAAAGAAATAGAGGAAAACAACAGAATGGGAAAGATTAGAGATCTCTTCAAGAAAATTAGAGATACCAAGGAAACATTTCATGCAAAGGTGGGCTCAATAAAGGACAGAAATTGTAGCGATTTAGAAAACGAAGATCAAGGCATCCGGTCCCATCACTTCATGGCAAATAGATGGGGAAACAGTGGAAACAGTGTCAGACTTTACTTTTTGGGCTCCAAAATCACTGCAGATGGTGACTGCAGCCATGAAATTAAAAGACACTTACTCCTTGGAAGAAAAGTTATGACCAACCTAGATAGCATATTTAAAAGCAGAGACATTACTTCACCAACAAAGGTCTGTCTAGTCAAGGCTATGGTTTTTCCAGTGGTCATGTATGGATATGAGAGTTGGATTGTGAAGAAATCTGAGCGCCAAAGAATTGATGCTTTTGAACTGTGGTGTTGGAGAAGACTCTTGAGAGTCCCTTGGACTGCAAGGAGATCCAACCAGTCCATTCTGAAGGAGATCAGCCCTGGGATTTCTTTGGAAGGAATGATGCTGAAGCTGAAACTCCAGTACTTTGGCCACCTCATGTGAAGAGTTGACTCATTGGAAAAGACTCTGATGCTGGGAGGGATTGGGGGTAGGAGGAGAAGGGGATGACAGAGGATGAGATGGCTGGATGGCATCACAGACTTGATGGACGTGGGTCTGAGTGAACTCCGGGAGTTGGTGATGGACAGGGAGGCCTGGCGTGCTGCGATTCATGGGGTCGCAAAGAGTTGCACACGACTGAGTGACTGAACTGAACTGAATTGAACAGAAGCAGAAGATATTAAGAAGAGGTGGCAAGAGTACACAGAAGAACTGTACAAAAAAAGATCTTCACGACCCAGATAACCACGATGGTGTGATCATTCACCTACAGCCAGACATCCTGGAATGTGAAGTCAAGTGGGCCTTAGGAAGCATCACTATGAACAAAGCTAGTGGAGGTGATGGAATTCCAGTTGAGCTATTTCAAAGCCTGAAAGATGATGCTGTGAAAGTGCTGCACTCAATATGCCAGCAAATTTGGAAAACTCAGCAGTGGCCACAGGACTGGAAAAGGTCAGTTTTCATTCCAATCCCAAAGAAACGCAATGCCAAATAATGCTCAACTGCGAACTTCCTGATGTTCCAGCTGGATTTAGAAAAGGCAGAGAAACCAGAGATCAAATTGCCAACATCTGCTGGATCATGGAAAAAGCAAGAGAGTTCCAGAAAAACATCTATTTCTGCTTTATTGACTATGCCAAAGCCTTTGACTGTGTGGATCACAACAAACTGTGGAAAATTCTGAAAGAGATGGGAATCCCAGACCACCTGATCTGCCTCTTGAGAAACCTGTATGCAGGTCAGGAAGCAACAGTTAGAACGGGACATGGAACAACAAACTGGTTCCAAATAGGAAAAGGAGTATGTCAAGGCTGTGTATTGTCACCCTGCTTATTTAACTTATATGCAGAGTACATCATGAGAAACACTGGGCTGGAGGAAGCACAAGCTGGAAGCAAGATTGCTGGGAGAAATATCAATCACCTCAGATATGCAGATGACACCACCCTTACGGCAGAAAGTGAAGAAGAACTAAAGAGCCTCTTGATGAAAGTGAAACAAGAGAGTGAAAAAGTTGTCTTAAAGCTCAACATTCAGAAAACTGAGATCATGGCCCCATCACTTCATGGGAAATAAATGCGGAAACAGTGGAAACAGTGTCAGACTTTATTTTTTTGGGCTCCAAAATCACTGCAGATGGTGATTGCAGCCATGAAATTAAAAGACACTTACTCCTTGGAAGGAAAGTTATCAAGGACCAACCTAGATAGCATATTAAAAGGCAGAGACGTTACTTTGCCGACTAAGGCCCGTCTAGTCAAGGCTATGGTTTTTCCAGTAGTCATGTATGGATGTGAGAGTTGGACTATAAAGAAAGGTGAGCACCATGGACTCTGGGAGTTGGTGATGTACAGGGAGGCCTGGTGTGCTGTGGTTCATGGGGTTGCAAAGAGTCGGACACGACTGAGCGACTGAACTGAACTGAACTGAACTGAATGCAAACTCTTAGTTGCAGCATGTAGGATTTAGTTCCCTGATCAGGGATTAAACCTGGGCCCCCTGCATTGTGAGTATGGAGTCGTAGCCACTGGACCACCAGGGAAGTTCCTGATGAGAGTTTTTAAAGTATTTTATAGGAGAACAAGATGGCGGAGGAATAGGTGGATATGGAGTACATTCTCTTTCCACAGATACATCAGGAATACACCTTCAGACACAGAAGTGCATGCAGAACACCAGCTGAGAGCAGAGAGGAGGACCTGACCAGTGGAAAAGAATATATAGAGCCACACAAGACTTGGTAGGACAGAGGAACTACGTGGGGAAACAGGAGTGTTAGCAGGACTGTACCTGCCCTCAGCGGGTGGGAGAACTGAAGCAGGGGTCTGATCCCCACAGTGGGGCAATTGTCTGAGTCAGAGGAGAAACATTTAAGGCTGAGAGTGAAACAGCTGATCTGTGGCAGCCTAAATGGAATGAGAATCAGACAGTCTTTGCCTCAGCCATACATACCCCAGACAGGAATGCTGGTCTCCTGGAAGGCGCCGTGGCTGGGAGCTGAAGCTAGGGATTGTGCAGCAATTCGAGGGCTGCTATTGACTGTGGAGAAATGGATTGAGGGGATGTGAGGGAGGAGATAGTGGTGGGAAATGCCAGTGGAGGAAAGGCAGGCAGCCACAGAAGTAAAGCAATACCACTGAGTCACGCATAGTTGGTGGAGCCATCACCATAGTCTCTCTTTCCCCACACGCCAGCATTGGCAGCTGAACAATAGAGAGGCTGGCCCATCAAACACTTGATGCACTACAGAGGAGGACCCTAGCCAGGGCAGGGTGGGGAGTGGAGGGGGGGCTTTATGTGCCTGATGTGCTGAACAACAGAGAAGGACCCCACAGCAAGGGAGACCTCTAAGGTCCGGAATGGGCAGATCTACAGAGAAAGACTGGCCAAAGAGGCCTTCTGATCGCCAGCTAACAGAGGCTCGAAAAAAGACTGATAGGGCCATAACTCCTGCAGAGAGGCAATTCATGTCCCTGCACACTTGGCACCACCAGGGTCCCCACAAGTCAAGCAGTAGCACCACCTTCCTACTCAACTCTTACTGGGGCAGAGCTGCCACAGGTAAAATAATGTCTTGCATCTATGCGTGCAGGGTTGCTTTGATCGTGTCCAGCTCCTTGTGACCCTGTAGACTGTGGCCTGCCAGGCTTCTCTGTCATAGCTGGGGTTCTCCAGGCAAGTATACTGGAGCATATCAACCAATACTGGTTGCCATTCCCTTCTAGAGCACTATGCCCTAGTCGCCAACCCTTCTGAGTACCAGGTGCTGCCAGAATCCCTGTGACCTAAGCAGCTGCACCACCTCCACACCTGGCCCTCACAGCGGCAAATTCAAGTCCTCCAGGGCAGCCTCAGGAGCAAACCCCAGTTGACGACCCATATGTAGAGGTGGAAATAAAACCACAATTCAAACCCAGGAGCAGTGTGGCTAAGGAATAAGACCAAAAACCCTCCCACCAGTTGTACAAGCTGCAGATTAAATCCACAAGATCAACTAAGCAGATCCTGTGTCGATAGAATATATAAAAGGCCATTGAGAGCTCCCACAAAATAAAACGCACTAGCTCTAAGAGCTGTGGACACTGGAGTCAAGAACACACAGGAATACGACCAGATTAGAATCTGAGCTGCCCCCACAGCAGGTCCTGAGATCAGCACAGTGTTGGAGGGCATCCTAGGGAGGTAAGTTGGACTGTGACTCCCAGAGAGGGAGAGGACTCTTACAGCAGTGACTCAAGAAAAAACATTATTCTTATTTTTTGACTTGTTCTGTAGATTCTTAAAAACCTATTATTTTTTCTACACTTATTCCTTTTTTTGCCTTTTGTACTGTTCTTTTCCCCTTGCAGTTAATCCTTAATGTGTATAAATCTTCTTCATCTACTTCTATTTAACTTTGCATATCTATCCTTTCTTTTCTTTCTTTCATTTCCTCTCAGCAGATTCATTAGTTTTGTTTTCATTGCTTTATTCCCTACTTGGTACCTTGCTTTAGTTTTGTTTTCCAGCTTGTCTATACATTAGTTTTGCTCTTAACTGGTAAATATAATTTTTGATTTCCTTTGTTTGCTGGGTCAATCTACTATACTTTATTTTTGTTGAACTGGTTTCACTTTGCTCATGGATGTATATGTATATGTGTATATTTCAGTATTTTAATTATTATTTGCCTGATTTTGTAACTGCCATTTGTCTGGGGTTCATCTTTGGTTTCTCATTTTTGGATATTTGTTTTAATCTCACTTAATGGCTCAGAGGTTAAAGCATCTGCCTGCAATGTGAGAGACCTGGGTTCAATCCCTGGGAAGATCCCCTGGAGAAGGAAATGGTAACTCAGCCCAGTACTCTTGCCTGGAGAATCCCATGGATGGAGGAGCCTGGTGGGCTACAGTCCACAGGGTCGCAAAGAATTGGACACGACTAAGCGACTTCACTTTCACTTTCACTTTCAAACCATAACAAACCATTTGTGGAATCTTTTTTCCTGACCAGAGATCAAGCCCTAAGCCTTCGGAGTAGGAGCACTGACTCAAAGGCCCTAGGCTACCAGAGAACTAACCCTCAGTTAAGTTCAGTTCGGTCACTCAGTCGTGTCCGACTCTTTCCGACCCCATGAATCACAGCACGACAGGCCTTCCTGTTGATCACCAACACCCAGAGTTTACTCAAGCTCATGTCCATCGAGTCGGTGATGCCATCCAACCATCTCATCCTCTGTCATCCCCTTCTCTTCCTGCTCGCAATTCCACCCAGCATCAGGGTCTTTTCCAATGAGTCAACTCTTCGCATGAGGTGGCCAAAGTACTGGAGTTTCAGCTTTAGCATCAGTCCTTCCAATGAACACTCAGGACTGGTCTCCTTTAGGATGGACTGGTTGGATCTCCTTGCAGTCCAAGGGACTCTCAAGAGTCTTCTCCAACACCACAGTTCAAAAGCATCAGTTCTTCGGTGCTCACCTTTCTTCACAGTCCAACTCTCTTATCTATACATGACCACTGGAAAAACCATAGCCTTGACTAGATGGACCTTTGTTGGCAAAGTAATGTCTCTGCTTTTGAACATGCTATCTAGGTTGGTCATAACTTTCATTCCAAGGAGCAAGTGTCTTTAAATTTCATGGCTGCAATCACCATCTGCAGTGATTTTGGAGCCCCAGAAAAATAAAATCTGTAACTATTTCCACTGTTTCCCCATTTATTTCCCATGAAGTGATGGGACCAGATGCCACGATCTCAGTTTTCTGAATGTTGAGCTTTAAGACAACTTTTTCACTCTCCTCTTTCACTTTCATGAAGAGGCTTTTGAGTTCCTCTTCACTTTTTGCCATAAGGGTGGTGTCATCTGCATATCTGAGGTGATTGATATTTCTCCCGGCAATCTTGATTCCAGCTTGTGCTTCCTCCAGCCCAGTGTTTCTCATGATGTACTCTGCGTGCAAGTTAAATAAGCAGGGTGACAATATACAGCCTTGACGTACTCCTTTTCCTATTTGGAACCAGTCTGTTGTTCCATGTCCCATTCTAACTGTTGCTTCCTGACCTGCATACAGGTTTCTCAAGAGTCAGATCAGGTGGTCTGGGATTCCCATCTCTTTCAGAATTTTCTGCAGTTCATTGGGATCCACACAGTCAAAGGCTTTGACATAGTCAATAAAGCAGAAATAGATGTTTTTCTGGAACTCTCTTGCTTTTTCCATGATCCAGCAGATGTTGGCAATTTGATCTCTGGTTTCTCTGCCTTTTCTAAAACCAGCTTGAACATCTGGAAGTTCATGGTTCATGTATTGCTGAAGCCTGACTTGGAGAATTTTGAGCATTACTTTATTAGCATGTGAGATGAGTGCAATTGTGCAGTAGTTTGAGAATTCTTTGGCATTGCCTTTCTTTGGAATTGGAGTGAAAACTGACCTTTTCCAGTTCTGTGGCCACTGTGGAGTTTTCCAAATTTGCTGGCATATTGAGTGCAGCACTTTCACAGCATCATCTTTCAAGATTTGAAACAGCTCAACTGGAATTCCACCACCTCCACTTAGCTTTGTTTGTAGTGATACTTTCTAAGGCCCACTTGACTTCACATTCCAGGATGTCTGGTTCTAGGTGAGTGATCACACCATCATGATTATCTGGGTTGTGAAGCTCTTTTTTGTATTGTTCTTCTGTGTATTCTTGCCACCTCTTCTTAATATCTTCTGCTTCTGTTAGGTCTGTACCATTTCTGTCCTTTATCAACCCCATCTCTGCATGAAATGTCCCCTTGGTATCTGTAATTTTCTTGAAAAGATCTCTAGTCTTTCCCATTCTGTTGTTTTCCTCTATTTCTTTGCATTGATCACTGAGGAAGGCTTTCTTATCTCTCCTTGACATTCTTTGGAACTCTGCATTGAAATAGGAATATCTTTCCTTTTCTCCTTTTCTTTTCACTTCCCTTCTTTTCACAGCTGTTTGTAAGGCCTCCTCAGACAGCCATTTTGCTTTTTGCATTTCTTTTTCTTGGGGATGGTCTTGATCACTGTCTCCTGTACAATGTCATGAACCTTCATCCAAAGTTCATCAGGCACTCTATCACATCTAGTCTCTTTCTCACTTTCTTACTTTCAGTGTATAATCATAAGGGATTTGATTTAGGTCATACCTGAATGGTCTAGTGGTTTTCCCTACTTTCTTCAATTTCAGTCTGAATTTGGCAATAAGGAGTTCATGATCTGAGCCACAGTCAGCTCCTGGTCCTGTTTTTGCTGACCGTATAGAGCTTCTCCATCTTTTGCTGCAAAGAATATAATCAATCTGATTTCGGTGTTGACCATCTGGTGATGTCCATGTGTAGAGTCTTCTCTTGTGTTGTTGGAAGACAGTGTTTGCTATGACCAGTGTGTTCTCTTGGCAAAACTCTATTAGCATTTGCCCTGCTTCGTTCCATACTCCAAGGCCAAATTTGCCTGTTACTCCGGGTGTTTCTTGACTTCCTACTTTTGCATTCCAAACCCCTATAATGAAAAGGATATCTTTTTTGTGTGTTAGTTCTAAAAGGTCTTGTAGGTTTTCATAGAACCATTCAGCTTCAGCTTCTTCAGTGTAACTGGTTGCCTGGGGAGTATCAAATAGTGAGAACTCACACAAAGGAAACCACTTTAATAAAAGACCCTGCATCACCCAACCACCAGTAGCACCCTGGACAGGAAGCCTCATCTAAATAACAAACAAAATAAGAATACAAACCGAATCATCAACAGACAGGATTACCACCTCACTCAGCTTTGCCTATCAGAGGAAAAACAAACAAACAAAAACTCAGCACAAATCTCATCCTATACAAAGCTCACACAAACCACTAGACTAGTCTTAAGAGGGCAGAAACCAAAAGGAAGAAAGAATTCAACCTTCTTCAAGGAAAGAATTCAAGTTTCCTTGAAGCCTCAGAAAGGAGACTTCAAACACAATAACTTAAAAAAAAAAGAAAAGAAAAGGCAGAGAAATACTGCACAAATGAAAGAATAAACTAGAAACACAGAAGTCCAAATAAATGAAGTGGAAATAGGCAAACTGCCTGAAAAAGAATTCAGAATAATGATAGTAAAGATGATCAAAAACCTTGAAAACAAAATGGAGAAAATGTAAGAATCAACTAACAAAGACCTAGAAGAATTAAAGAAGAAACACTGAGACAAATAACATAATTACTGAAATTAATAATACTCTAGAAGGACTCAATAGGAGAATATCTGAAGCAGAAGAATGAATCAGCAAGCTGGAAGGTAAAATGGTGGTCATAACTTCTGAAGAGCAGAATAAAGTAAAAAGATTGAAAAGAGTTGAAGACAGTCTCAGAGACTTCTGGGGCCATATCAAATGCCCCAACATTCAAATTATAGGGGTACCAGAAGAAGAAGAGAGAAAGAAAGGGTATGAGAAAATTTTTGAAGAGATTATAGTTGAAAATTTCCCCAACATGGAAAAGGAAATAGTCAATGAAGTCCAAGAGGCAAAAAGAGTTCCATACAGGATAAACCCAAGGAGAAACATGCCGAGATACATACTAATCAAACTAACAGGGACTAAACACAAAGAAAGAATATTAAAAGCAGCAAGAGAGAAGCGACAAGCAACATCAAGGGAAACCTCATATGCTTAACAGCTGATCTTCCAGCAGAAACTCTGCAGACCAGAAGGGAATGGCAGGATACATTTAAAGTACTGAAAGAGAAAAATCTACAACCAAGATTACTGTATCCAGCAAGGATCTCATTCAAAATTGATGGAGAAATAGAAAGCTTTTCAGACAAGCAAAATTAAGAGAAATCAGTACCACCAAAGCAGTTTTACAACAAATGTTAAAGGGACTTATATAGTTAAGAAATACAAGAGAAGAAAAAAGATCTACAAAAGTAACCCCAAACAATTAAGAAAATGGCAATAGGAACATGTATATCAATAATTACTTTATATGTAAATGGACTAAATGCTCCAATCAAAAGACACAGACTGGCTGAATGGATACAAAAACAAGACCCATATATGCTGTCTACAATAAACTCACTTCAGACCTCAAGACACATATAGACTGAAAGTGAGAGGATGGAAAAATATATTCCATACAATTGGGAAGCAAAAGAAAGCCAGACTAGCAATTCTCATATCAGACAAAATAAACCTTAAAGAAGATTACAAGCAATAAGCAAGGATACTACATAATGATCAAGGGATCAATCCAAGAAGAAGACATGACAATTATAATATCTATGTACCCAACATGGGAGCACCTCAATACATAAGACAAGCACTAACAGACATAAAAGGAGAAATTGACAGTAACACAATAATAGTAGGAGACTTTAACACCCCACTCACACCAATGGACAGATCATCAAAACAGAAAATAATAATAATAAAAAAAAAACACAAGTCTTAAATGATACATTAGATGAGATGGATCTCATTGATATCTTCAGGACATTCCATCCAAATGCAGACTTCTTCTCAAGTGCACATGGAATATTCTCCAGGATACACACATCTTGGGTCATGAATCAAACCTCGGTAAATGTAAAAAAATTGAAATCATCAAGCATCTTCTCTGACCACAATGCTATGAGACTAGATATCAATTACAAGGAAAAAAAGTGTAAGAAACACAAACACATGGAAATTAATCAACATTTCTAAATAGCCAATAGGTTACTGAAGAAATCAAAAGGGAAATAAAAAATTTCTAGAAACAAATGATAATGAAAACACAACAACTCAAAACCTATGGGATGCAGCAAAAGCAGTTCTAAGAGGGAAGTTTATAGCAATACAATCCTACCTCAAGGAACAAGAAAAACATCGAATAGACAACCTAAATTTACCCCCAAAACAACTGGAAAAAGGAACAAAAAATTCCCAAAATTAGTAGAAGGAAAGAAACCACAAAGCTCTGAGCAGAAATAAATGAAAAAGAAATGAAAGAAACAATAGTAAAGATTAGTAAAACTAAAAGCTGGTTCTTTGAGAAGATAAAACAAAATTGACAAACCATTATCCAGACTCATCTAGAAAAAAAAGAGAGAAGAATCAAATCAAAAAAATTAGAAATGAGAAAGGAGAGGTTACAACAGACAATGCAGAAATACAAAAAATTATAAGAGAATATTATGAATAACTCTATGGCAATAAAATAGATAACCTGGAAGAAATGGACAGATTCTTACAAAGGTTCAATCTTCCAAGACTGAACCAGGAAAATATATAAACTATGAACAATCCAATTACAAGCACTGAAATTGAAGCTGTGATCAAAAAATCTCCCAAAGAACAAAAGCCCAGGACCAGATGGCTTCACAGAATTCTGTCAAACATTTAGAGAAGAGTTAATGCCTATCCTTCTAAAACTCTTTCAAAAAATTGCAGAGGAACATTTCCAAGCTCATTCTACAAGGCCATCATCACCCCAATACCAAAACCAGACAAAGACAAAACAAAAAAAGAAAACTACAGGCCAATATCACTGATAAATATAAAGTTCAAAAATCCTCAACAAAATTTTAGCAAACAAATTCAGCAACACATCAAAAAGCTCATAAACCATGATCAAGTTGGGTTTATTCCAGGAATGCAAGGATTCTTCAATATATGCAGATCAATCCGTGAAATTAAAAGATGCTTACTTCTTGGAAGGAAAATTGTGACCAACCTAGACAGCATATTAAAAAGCAGAGACATTACTTTGCCAACAAAGGTCCGTCTAGTCAAGGCTATGGTTTTTCCAGTGGTCATGTATGGATGTGAGAGTTAGACTATAAAGAAAGCTGAGTGCCAAAGAACTGATGCTTTTGAACTGTGGTGTTGGAGAAGACTCTTGAGAGTCCCTTGGACTGCAAGGAGATTCAACCAGTCCATCCTAAGGAGATCAGTCCTGGGTGTTCATTGGCAGGACTGATGCTAAAGCTGAAACTCCAGTACTTTTGCCACCTATGTGAAGAGTTGATTCATTTGAAAAGACCCTGATGCTGGGAAAGATTTAGGGCAGGAGGAGAAGGGGATGACAGAGGATGAGATGGTTGGATGGCATCACCGACTCAACGGACATGGGTTTCGGTAGACTCTGGCAGTTGGTGATGGACAGGGAGGCCTGGCGTGTGCAGTTCATTGGGTCACAAAGAGTTGGACACAACTGAGCAACTGAACTGAACTAACACCATGCTAACAAATTGAAAGATAAAAACCATATAATAATCTCAATAGATTCAGTAAAGCTTTTGACAAAATTCAGCACCCATTTATGATTAAAACTCTTCAAAAAATGGGCATAGAAGGAACCTACCTCAACATAGTAAAGGCCATATATGATAAGACTACAGCAAACATTATTCTCAATGGTGAAAAACTGAAAGCATTCCCCCTAAGATCAGGAAAAAGACAAGGATGTCCACTTTCACCACTATTGTTCAACATACTCTGGAAGTCCTAGCTACAGCAATCAGAGAAGAAAAAGAAATAAAAGGAATCCAGATTGGAAAAGAAGAAGTAAAGCTCTCACTGTTTGCAGATGACATGATACTGTACATAGAAAACCTTAAAGATAGTATCAGAAAATTACTAGAGCTAATCAGTGAATTCAAAAAGTTGCAGGATACAAAATCAATACACAGAAGTCACTTGTATTTCTATATACTAACAATAAAAAATAAAAAAGAGAAATCAAGGAATCAATCCAATTTACCATTGCAACAAAAAGAATTAAATATCTAGAGATAAACTTACCTGAGGAGACAAAAAAACTGTACACAGAAAATTATAAGACACTCATGAAAGAAATCAAAGATGACATAAACAGATGGAGAGATAGTCCATGTTCCTGGGTAGGAAGAATCAATATTGTGAAAATGACTATACTACCAAACACAATCTACAGATTAAGTGAAATCCTTATCAAATTACCAATGGCATTTTTCACAAAACTAGAACAAAATATTTCACAATTCATATGGAAACACAAAAGACCCCAAATAGCCAAAGCAGTCTTGAGAAAGAAGAATGGAGCTGAAGGAATCAACCTTCCTAACTTCAGATTATTAAGAGAAGTATGGTACTGGTACAAAAACAGAAATATAGACCAATGGAAAAAGACAAGTATGGTACTGGCACAGAAGACAGTATGGTACTGGCACAAAAAACAGAAATATAGACTAATGGAACAAGAGAGAAATCCCAGAAATAAACCCATGCACCTATGGTAGCTTATTTTTGAAAAACGAGTCAAGAATATACAATGGGGCAAAGACAGCCTTTTCAATAAATGGTGCTCAGAAAACTGGACAGCTACATGTAAAAGAATGAAATTAGAACATTTCCTAACACCATATACAAAGATAAACTAAAAATGGATCAAAGACCTAAATGTAAGACCACACACTATGAAACTCTTAGAGGAAAACATAGGCAGAACACTCATTGACATAAATCAAAGCAAGATCCTCTATGACCCATCTCCTAGAGAAATGGAAATAAAAGCAAAAGTAAACAAGGGGGACCTGATTAAACTTAAAAGCTTTTGCACAGCAAAGGAAACTATAAGCAAGGTGAAGATAACCCTCAGAATGGGAGAAAATAATAGCAAATTAAACAACTGACAAAGGATTAATTTCCAAAATATTCAAGCAGCTCATACAAGTCAATACCAGAAAAACAAACAATCCAATCAAAAAGTGGGAAAAAGACCTAAAGAGACATTTCTCCAGAGAAGACATACAGATGACTAACACATGAAAAGATGTTCAACATTGCTCATTATTAGAGAAATGCAAATCAAAACTACAATGAGATATCACCTCACACCAGTCAGAATGGCCCTCATCAAAGAGTCTACAAACAATAAATGCTGGAGAGGGTGTGGAGAAAAGGGGACACTCTCGCACTGTTGGAGGGAAAATAAATTGATACAGCCACTATGGAAAACGGTATGGACATTCCTTAAAAAATTAGGAATAAAACCACCATATGACTCAGCAATCCCACTCCTAGGCATATTCCCTGACAAAACCAAAATGGAAAGAGATACATGTATCCCATTATTCATTGCAACACTATTTACAATAGCTAGAACATGGAAGCAATCTAGATGTCCATCAACAGATGAATGGATAAAGAAGTTGTGGTACATATACACAATGGAACATTACTCAGCCATAAAAAGGAACACATTTGAGTCAGTTCTAATGAGGCAGATGAACCTAGAACCTATTATACAGAGTGAAGTGAGTCAGAAAGAGAAATATTGTATTTTAACACATATATACAGAATCTAGAAAAATGGTACTAAAGAATTTATTTACAGGGAAACAATGGAGAAACAGACACAAAGAATAGATATGGACATGGGGAGAGGGCAGGAGAGGGTGAGATGTATGGGAAGAGTAGCATGGAAACTCACATTACCGTATGTAAAATAGATAGCCAAGGGGAATTTGCTGTATGGCTCAGGAAACTCAAACAGGGGCTCTGTATCAACCTAGAGAGAGGGGTGGAGTGGGGAGGGAGATGGGAGAGAGTTTCAAAAGAGAGGGGATATATGTATACCTATGGCTGATTCATGTTGAGGTTTGATAGAAAACAGCAAAATTCTGTAAAGCAATTATCCTTCAATAAAAAATAAATAAATTTTTAAAAATGTGAGGCTGGACACTATAAAAATCTTTGAGGAAAACATAGGCAGAACACTCTCTGACATAAATCACAACAATATCTTTTCAATCCATCCCCCAAAGTAATGGAAATAAAAACAAAAATAAACAAATGGGACCTAATTAAACTCAAAAGCTTTTACACAGCAAAGGAAACCATAAAGAAAATAAAAAGACAACCCAAGAAATGGGAGAAGATATTTCCAAATGATGTGACCTACAAGGAATTAGTCTCCAAAATTTACAAACGGCTCATATGGCTTAATATAATCAAAACAAACAGCCCAATCAAAAACTGGGCAGAGGACCTAAGCAGACATTTCTTCAAAGAAGACATACAGATGGCCAAGAGGCACATAAAAGATGTTCAACATTGCTATTTATTAGAGAAAAGGATTTCAAAACTACAATGAGATATCACTTCCTACCTCAGGATGCCTATCATCAAAAAAATCCACAAACAATGCTGGAGAAGACAGGAAGAAAGGGAACACTTTTACACTGTTGGTGGGAATGCAAATTGGTACGGCTACTGTGGAGAACAATATGGAATTTCCTTAAAAATCTAAAAACAGAGCTACCATATTATCTTACAATCCCACTCCAGAGCATATATCAGGAGAAAAACGTGGTCTAAAAGGATAAATGCACCCTACTGTTCACTGCAGTGCTGCTTACTGTGGCCAAGACATGGGAGCAACCTAAATGTCTATCAACAGAGGAATGGATAAAGAAGACGTGTTACGTATACACGATAGAACATTACTCGGCCACTGAAAAGAATGAAATAATGCCATTTGCAGCAACATGGACAGATCTAGAGATTGTCATACTGAGTGAAGTAAGTCAGACAGAGAAAGTGAAATACTGTATGATATTGCTTAAGTGCAGAATCTAAAGAGGTGAGACAAATGAACTTTCTTTACAAAAGAGAAAAAAACTCACAGACTTAAAGGATGAACTTATGGTTACCGGGGGAAAGGGTAGTGGAAGGAATAGTTAGGGAGTTTGGGATTGACATATGCACAATGCTATGTTTATAATGGATAACCAACAGGACCTATCATATTGCATAAATAAATAAATGAAGTGTTTAGAGAAAAAAAATGATTCATTAGAAAAATCTATATATTGTTTCCATGATTGAGTCTTAGCCTACATAGAAATAATTGATAGCAATAAGATCTAGCATGTATTTTTTGTTAACTATGTATTATATAATTACTGCTTAATGTATATGTTATTTAATCGTTAATGCCATCTAATCAGGTTGATTCATTTATTATTAATATTTCTATTTTACAGAAGAAGAAATAAAGGCAAAAAAAAAGCTTAAGCTACTTGCTTAAGATATGCAACATATCATTGATAGAATTTAAAACCAGGGATTTAAACCCAAATCTTAATCATTCCACTCTTCTTCTTGATCAGAGCTCAAGTTCAAAGTATTTGAAAAGAAGACAATTTTTGTGAATCAAGACAAATTACTCATGGAAATTAAAAACCCATGCAAAATGAGAAATATAGCAGATGCATGGATATTATAGTCCATCTGGTTGTTTGGAAACAAGAATTTTAATTATAATTTCCATAAACAAAACCCTAAAAGTCTAGTATCTGAGGGAAAAAAAAAAAAAACGGAAAAAAAACATTTTATGAGATAATCTAGCCCATTCTTTGTCTTAACCCAAGGATGACTGGAACAAGAATCTTAAATGTCACTTGAATTTCTGGGTTCTTCTTTCAACAGGTATACTTGCTAGTATTGTGAACAGCTTAAAGAATTTTAAGATATAGTTCTTGTCTTCTAGAACTTACCATTAAGAAAACTGGTTATTCACATTACAATTTAGATGACCATATGTAGCCTCACAGAGCAATTCTATTTAGTTAAGTATTAAAATGAATACTACAGACAACATCTAAGTCTTTGTCCATGGATTCCTGGAGGCCTCTGTGCTCAGTCCCTTTGCTAGAGGTATTCAAGCAGGGGTAGAGCAATGTGGACCAGTTACAAGAAATTTCATGAAGGAAGTGAGCTTGAGTTAGGACCTGAAGAATTAAGAGAGTGGCAAAGTGGGTGTAATACGGGGGAGGAAAGATCAGCTTGGTATGTTCTGGAGAGAGTGAAGAGACAGATGTGGCTGGAACAAAGGAGTGTAGAGAGCAGTTAATTGGGTAGGGGCTTCCCTAATGGTTCAGCAGGTAGAGGCCTCTTGCAATGCAGGAGCCACAGGAGCTACAGGTTTGATCCCTGGGCCTGAAAGTTCCCTTGGAGAAGGCAACCCACTCCTAGGAAATCCCATGGACAGAGTAGCCTGGTGGGCTACCGTCCAAAGGGTTGCAAATAGTTAAACATGACTGAGTGACCACGCACTTAGGCAAGGTACTCAGGCTTAGGAGTTTGCAGTAGATCTTAAAGCAGCATGGAATTATGGAAGGTTTTAAGGAGATTGTTCAAGTGTTTTAAGATGAAAATAGCAAAGATATGGAGAAAAGATTGGAAAGGGACAACTTCAAGTCAGGAGAATGGTTAAGAAGCTAGAGCACAAATCCTGGTATAGTGCAGGAGATGTGAAATAGGATGGATTGTTTCTGCCTCCTGAAGGTATGGCAGGGCTATTCCCTGGGATGGTAAGATAAGATGGAGCTGCACCAAACTATCAGAAAAGATAAGATCCATAACTCAAAATTCGAGAGAGTAAAATCTGTTCTTCAGGTTATAGGGGCAACCGTGGGGCTGAGAAATAAAGATGAAGCTAAAATGAGCTGAATAAAGGCAAGATCTTACCTGCAGGTGAGGAGATCAGTCAGTTCATTCAGTTCATTCATTTCAGTTGCTCAGTCGTGTCCAACTGTTTGCAATCCCATGAATCACAGCACGCCAGGCCCCCCGTCCATCACCGACTCCTGGAGTTCACTCAGACTTATGTCCATTGAGTCAGTGATGCCATCCAGCCATCTCATCCTCTGTTGTCCCCTCCTTCTCCTGCCCCCAATCCCTCCCAGCATCAGGGATAGGAGATATTATGCGGCAAAGTAAGCAGGTTGTAAGAAGGTGAGGTCTTGTAGAAAGTTGTCTAAAGCTCTTTGAAGGGGGTGCCAGTCCCATGGCCTAACTAAGTCATTCTAAGCAGAGAATGAACAGACAACTATCACCGTGGCTTATGAAACATTAAGAAGTATATTGCCGTTAACAATAATCTTGTTGGACACCAACCTGTCACAGTTTTGAGGACCTTGGGGAACCTACATCAGTGCTAGGAGTTTTCTCAGAATTGTGTCTTTCTCTAAAATGACAGAATATTTTGGATGACCACAGATTTTGCATGATCCAAGTTGTGAACCTTGGAGATTGCAAGATGGAAATGAATTCAAGAAATTTATAAAACTGAATCAAAAAATTTTTGATGGAGTAAGATCTAAAATTATGTAGTTTTAGATCAGAAAGAGATTTACAAATTTTTTATAGTTCCCCACCTAAACTGGATTCTCAAAAATAACATTCACTATCGTCCTATATCAAGAATATTTCTGTATACTTTATAGCATTTAAATTTCCCCCTTTTATAATAGTAGGTTGGACTCACAGACAAATGTTAACATTTAAACTACCACGTACTTTATTATAAATCCTACTTCTGTGATCATATTCATTAAAAGATAAAATAAATTGGGATATTTAGATGATGGTTTTTTAAAAAAACTCTAAAATCTGTTGCCCAAAACCCCCAAAAGCTGTTTTAAATGATGTTTTAGAGAATTCCAATGAGAAATTTCTAGCCTAGTTAGTAATACCATCTATAGTTGCACCCTACATATAAGTAGGTGAGAAATGTTTAAAGTATAAAATCTCACCTGCTGCCGCCAGGGAGAATAGTTGACAGAGCTACAGGAAGTCACAGAAAGCCAGTGATGTGTGCCCCAGTTGGGAGACATTTTCAGGGGACATTGAAAAGAAATTGTTTTACTCAGAATCTGAACATTGACCATGTGAAGAGAAGGACAAGGATGTTCTGCTATTATATTTATAGTCCAGCATGAGAAAATGAACAATCATAAAAATCAGGATGGTAAAAATCAGGATGATCCGTGAAAGATCAGGGTGTATTTTCTATAATGACAGCTGGCTAAGCTTTCTGTCAGATCTCTGGAGAAAAAGTGATACTAACACCAGGATTAAAGAAACCTACTGAGTCAGTTCACACACGTGTATTTATGTTGTAATGTATTATGTTACTTTTCATATTATAAAGTGATAGAATTAGAATCTCATTCTATCGTCACTTTAATTGAGAGAGGTAGTTTTTTGGGAGGTCTTTTCTCTCCCTTTCTTCTTCTGTTCTCTTGTGATGTGCTGACTGTCTGAAGTGTTATATGTGTTGTTGCTGTTGCTCAGTCGTGTCTGACCCCTTGCGACGCCATAGACTGCAGCACACTGGCTTCCCTGCCCTTCACCATCTCCCGGAGTTTGCTCAAACTCATGTCCATCCAGTCGGTGATGCCATCCAACCATCTCATCCTCTGTCATCCCCTTCTCCTCCTGCCTTCAGTATTTCCCAGCATCAGGGTCTTTTCCAATGAGTCAGCTCTTCACATCAGGCGGCTGGCCAAAGTGTGGGAACTTCAGCTTCAGCACCAGTCCCTCCAATTCAGGATTGATTTCCTTTAGAATTGAGAATTGATGCTTTTGAACTGTGGTGTTGAAGAAGACTCTTGAGAATGCCTTGGACTGCAAGGAGATCAAACAAGTTATGTGTAAAAAGTAGTATTATGAGCCAAAGACAGGATTTGTCTTTGTAACCGGTTCTTCTTCACCAAGATGAATACATCCTGGCTCATTTGCCTCACTATTTCTTCTCACTAGTTTGGGCATGAGGAATGTTCTTAAAACCATATTACAAAGGCAATCGAGATATATTCTGAAATAAAACCATATTTTTCTCTACATAAAAGAAGACCACAGCAATATCAACACATCCTAAATAATATGTTTTCTCTGGAGAATAAATTTTCTGCTCTCAAAACAGCTGTACATCCCATCTTGTTCTTATTAGAGTTTAAGTCATATAATGAACTGTGAAAAGATTGTTACGTGCCAGTGTACCCTGTCCTCATACTAAACAGCTTCACAGTAAAAGCTAGTTTATCATTCTTTGTTTAAAAATGTGATTCCTGTGGTTCCTTCAGAAGTAGCCAACTACAACTTCAATGCTACCAAATCATTCCTTGTTTCCTCTTTAGCTACCCTTGGGTGTTTTCAAATGTGTGTCACTTTTCAATAAAAGGTCTATATTGCAAATTTACAGTAGCATCCTTTGATTTTTTAATAATAAAATATGGAAGTAAATTTATGAATTGTCTGCTCAGTATACAAAGCAGCATAATACATTTCAATTTTGCACTGACATCAGTGACTAACTTTTTAGTAAGGTGCAAAGCTGTTGTAAGACATTTTCTAAAAAAAAAAAAAATCCCGATCTGGATTTGTCTGTGTTGATGAATTAGCTAATTTAGGGAAATGGTGCCAAGAAAGTCAGATGAGTAAGAGGCATCCCCAAGATGACAGAAATATGTGAATCATTTCTATAAAAGTGGAGACTGTGCCTCTAGTCTTGCAAACAGTCAAGGCTGATTTTACACGGGATGCATGAAAACGTTTGTGCTTCACGGTTTTGAAGTAAGAGTACAGATTGCAATGGCAGGCTCACCACTACGTTTCCTCATTAGAAACTCTCACTTATTGAACAGTTTAGCTATACACTTTGACCTGAATTAGTCTCCTGGAGGCTGGATCTCAGACAATAGTCAGGATGAACTCTTATAGGAAATGTCTATGGATGTTCTGGATTTGTAAGAATGAGAAAAAATGACCCTGGCTAAAAATTAGTGGTGAATAAGGGATATGCAAAGGAAAGTGTCTTCTGGTGAGAGGCATGCTGGGGATATTTGATCTTCTTGCCTCTGTGCTGTATTAGAATTGGTTATTCCAGCAACATGTGTCTAACCTCTATAAAGAAAATATATGAAGCCTGAAAATCAATCAGTCTCCATCTCCAGCAAGGTGGAATGAATTAATTGACATCGATGTTGCTCACACTTGTTCAGTTGTGAATCCTTGAACTTGTGTAGATCCATCTTATTATAATAACTGAGATGAGAAACACTGATGCCTGAAACACAAATGCCAAAAAATGCACAGAAAAAGAGGAAAGGAGAATTTGAAATAATTATAAAGAAAATTAGTCCTGGGTGTTTATTGGAAGGATTGATGTTGAAGCTGAAACTACAATATTTTGGTCACCTGACGCGGAGAGCTGACTCATTTGAAAAGACCCTGGTGTTGGGAAAGATTGAGGACAGGAGGAGAAGGGGACGACCGAGGATGAGATGGCTGGATGGCATCACGGACTCGATGGATGTGAGTCTGAGTGAACTCTGGGAGTTGGTGATGGACAGGCAGGCCTGGCGTGCTGCGATTCATGGGGTCACAAAGAGTCAGACACGAATGAGTGACTGAACTGAACTGTACAATCAGGAATGACACTTTATCCTGTGATTATTTTTTTTTCTAAAGTCTTTTTGATTATAGATGTAAACATTCTGAAAATCCAACTCTGCATTGACCATTTTTCTTTGCTAACTGTCTAGGAATGCAAACGTTTGGAGTTTATGAAAATTCTTGACTTTGTTAATTCTGTGTTTCCTCCTTTGCCGATAGAGTATGAAACTCATAGTACGTATTCAAAAAAACATTGATTTGAAAATTTGGCCATTTTCACTAATGCAGAAAGACAATTCCAATGTACAGAGTGTCTGAGGTTCAGTTTGATTTTATTCATTTGTCCTACCTCTATCATCAGAGCTTTATTTCTCAAGTACCTGATTTCCTAACTTGTAACAAAAACACAATTAATAGTTCCTGCCACTCATTCACATAAATGAATAGGATACCTATGAGTGATTGAAAAAGAATATAGTTGTGAGAACAGAATGAGTAATGATCTTGAAGACTTATATGGCAGGAAGGAAACACTGACCTTGAGAAAAATCCAGATGGGTGTTTTTACTTAACACTCATTCTAGTCTGGTTTAACATAGTTCAGTATCATTTGTCACTAGTTTGATGCCATCTAGCCTCTAGTTACTTTTTTATTTTTTAAGGGATCATGTGGGTATTGTTCTGTGGAGTTTCTCTAAGGAGCAGTTTATAAGAAAATTTTTAAGATTAATGAACATGAATTTCCTCCAGTGATCTGAGTAGATAGGAACTATGGGAAGCAGATCTATAAAGAATGCAGTGCTGAGTAATTTAAGCCCATACTCTCCCACTGCTTACAGAGAGAATTCAAGGATCACTTACAAATCTATTGTAGTAATTTAGGCTAGAGTTTCATAATTCACTCAATAAATAATATCCGTCATCTGTTATATGGAGAACATGGTATTTGTCACTGAGTAGAAAGTGAATATGAAGAAAATATATTTAAGGATTTTATAATCTAAAGTTAAACTCTAGTTTATAATCTAGGCATTGAGTTACTAATATCACAAGGTGCCTGAAGAGAGGCTAAAATAAAGGCTAACAGAGTTTTGCCAAAAGAATGCACTGGTCATAGCAAACAGTCTCTTCCAACAACACAGGAGATGACTCTACACATGGACATCACCAGATGGTTAATACTAAAATCAGATTGATTACATTCTTTGCAGCCAAAGGTGGAGAAGCTCTTTACAGTTGTCAAAAACAAGACCAGGAGCTGACTGTAGCTCAGATCATGAGCTCCTTTTTACAAAATTCAGACTTAAATTGAAGAAAGTAAGGAAAACCACTAGGCCATTCAGGTATAACCTAAATCAAATCCCATATGATTATACAGTGGAAGTGACAAACAGATTCAAGGGATTATATCAGATGAGCAGAGTGCCTGAAGAACTATGGATGGAGGTTTGTAACATTGTACAGGAGGCTATGACCAAACCATCCCCAAGAAAAAGAAATGCAAAAAGGCAAAATGGTTGTCAGAGGAGGCCTTACAAATAGCTGAGAAAAGAAGAGAAGTGAAAGGCAAAGGAGAAAGGGAAAGATATACCCATCTGAAGGCTTTCCTGGTGGCTCAGCAGTAAAGAAATTTCTAGTAATGCAGGAGACCTGAATTCAATCCCTGGGTCAGGAGGATCTGCTGGAGGAGGGCATGGCAACCCACTCTAGTACTCTTTCCTTGAGAATCCCATAGACAGAGGAGCCTGGTAGGCTGCAGTCCCTAGGGTCACAAAGAATCAGACATGGCTGAAACACCTAAGCAGCAGCAGCAGCATACCCATTTGAATGCAGGGTTCCAGAAAATAGAAAGGAGAGATATGAAAGCCTTCTTAATTTAACAATACAAAGAAATAGAGGAAAACAATAGAATGAGAAAGATTAGTGATCTCTTCAAGAAAATTAGAGATACCAAGGGAAAATTTCATGAAAAGATGGGCACAATAAGGGACAGAAATGGTAAGGACCTAACAGAAGCAGAAGAGAGTAAGAAGAGGTGGCATGAGTACATAGAAGAACCATATAACAAAGGTCTTAATGGCCAAGATAACTATGATGATGTGGTCACTCACCTAGAACCAGACATCCTGGAGTGTGAAGTCTTAGGAAGAATCATTATGAACAAAGTGCGTGAAGGTGATAGAATTCTAGCTGAGCTATTTCAAATCCTAAAAGATGATGCTGTGAAAGTGCTGTACTTAATATGCCAGCAAATTTGGAAAACTTAGCAATGGCCATAGGATTGAAAAAGGTCAGTTTTCATTCCAATCCCAAAGAAGAACAACACCAAAGAATGTTCAAACTACCACACAATTGCACTCATCTGACATGCTAGCAATGTTCAATATCCTTCAAGTGAGACTTCAACAGTACGTGAACCAAGAACTTCCAGATATACAAGCTAGATTTAGAAAAGGCAGAGAAACCAGAGATCAAATTGCTAACATCCATTGGATCATAGGAAAAGCAAGGGAATTTCAGAAAAACATCTACTTCTGCTTCATTGACCATGCTAAAGTCTTTGAATGTTGGATCACAACAAACTGTGGAAGATTCTTAGAGATAGGTATACCAGACCACTTTACCTGCCTCCTGAGAAACCTGTATGCAGGTCAAGAAGCAAAAATTGGAACCAGACATGGAACAATGGACTGGTTCCAAATTGGGAAAGGAGTACATCAAGGCTGTATATTGTCACCCTGCTTATTTAACTTATATGCAGAGTGCATGTGTGCCTGCTAAGTTGTTTCAGTCGTGTCCAACTCTTTGCAACCTTAGCATCATGCGAAATGCCAGGCTGGATGAATCACAAGCTGTAATGAAGATTGCCAGGAGAAATATCAATAACCTCAGATATGCAGATGACACTGGCCTAATGACAGAAAGTGGGGAGGAATTAAAGAGCCTCTTGATGAAGGTGAAAGAGGAGAGTGAAAAAGCTGGCTTAAAACAACATTCAAAAAACGAAGATCATGTCATCTGGTCCCATCACTTCATGGCAAATAGATGGGGAAACAGAGGAAACAGTGGCTGACTTTATTTTCTTGGGCTTCAAAATCTCTGTGGATGATGACTGAAGCCATGAAATTAAAAGACATTTGCTCCTTGGAAGAAAAGTTATGAGAAACCTAGACAACTTATTAAAAAGTAGAGACATCACTTCGCTGACAAAGTTCTGTATAGTCAAATCTATGGTTTTCCAAGTATTCATATATGGATGTGAGAGCTGGACCATAAAGAAGGCTGAGGACTTTCGAACTGTGGTGTTGGAGAAGACTCTTGAGAGTCCCTTGGACAGCAATGAGATCACACTTGTCAATTCTAAAGGAAATCAACCCTGAATATTCATTAGAAGGACTGGTGCTGAAGCTGAAGCTCCAATACTTTGGCCACCCTTGATGCGAAGAACTGATTCATTAGAAAACACCCTGATGCTGGGAAAGATTGAAGGCAGGAGGAGATAGTGGCGACAGAGGGTGAGATGGTTGGATGGCATCACCGACTCAATGGATATGAGTTTGAGCAAGCTCCAGGAGACAGTGAATGAAACAGAAGCCTGCCATGCTGCAGTTCATGGGCTTGCAAAGATTTGGACATGACTGAGTGACTAAAGAACAACGGGTTTCAAAGGAGGACATATTTTGTTTGGTGACCTGGGGATATGAGTTTTGAACTGAACCTTGAAGTTGGGTTAGATTTAATTGTGAGCACAGGTAGGAAAAGAAGATGGAGAGGAATCCTAGTGAGAGTGAATGGCATCTGATTATCTCCAAAATTCTCTCTTCAACTTGCCTCTAAACATTACTGCTGCTGTATTCATCAACACATTTGTTATGTCTCACTTACTCTATGGCAGTTGCCTCCTTGGTAGATCTTCCTGTCTCCAGTCTCACCTCTTTGAAATTTATCCTCTGAAAATACATTGCCGCGTGTTACTCTCCCACTAGAAAACATGAAGTATTTCTCATTGCATGCTTAGAAAACAAGTCCATATATGAGGTCTTTTATGACATGACCAAGTTCTACCAGTCACGACTTTGCACCTTTCAGGGGACATTTAACAATGAGTGGAGACACTTTAGGTTTTCACAGTTCAAGGGAGGGTGCTCCTGGCCTCTTCTGCAAGAGGTCAGGGATGCTGCTAAATATCCTAGAGAGCACATGATGGTCTCCCAGCATAAAGAATTAGTTGGCCCAAAATGTCAAGTGTGAGATTGGTTTACATTACACTTAATTCAACTGTGTAATTATAATAACAGATTTGGGAAAAGGGGCCACTGACTCTTAATAAATGTCAAACTCACCCAGCAGCTATAGAATTCTACGGGTGAATAGAAGAGTTTAATATTAATTTATAATCATTTAGTATGTCTTATGCATCAGCCAAATCAGTGCAAACACCGCCAACACAGGCAAATCAGTGCATTATTTAATCTCTAGTGTTGTTTTCAGTTCAGTTCAGTTCAGTCGCTCAGTCGTGTCCGACTCTTTGTGACCCCGTGAATCGCAGAATGCCAGGCCTCCCTGTCCATCACCATCTCCCGGAGTTCACTCAGACTCGCGTCCATCGAGTCAGTGATGCCATCCAGCCATCTCATCCTCTGTCGTCCCCTTCTCCTCCTGCCCCCAATCCCTCCCAGCATCAGAGTCTTTTCCAATGAGTCAAGTCTTTGCATGAGGTGGCCAAAGTACTGGAGTTTCAGTTTTAGCATCATTCCTTCCAAAGAAATCCCAGGGTTGATCTCCTTCAGAATGGACTGGTTGGATCTCCTTGCAGTCCAAGGGACTCTCAAGAGTCTTCTCCAACACCACAGTTCAAAAGCATCAGTTCTTCGGCGCTCAGCCTTCTTCACAGTCCAACTCTCACATCCATACGTGACTACTGGAAAAACCATAGCCTTGACTAAATGGACCTTTGTTGGCAAAGTAATGTCTCTGCTTTTGAATATGCTATCTAGGTTGGTCATAACTTTTCTTCCAAAGAGTAAGCATCTTTTAATTTCATGGCTGTAATCACCATCTGCAGTGATTTTGGAGCCCCCCAAAATAAAGTCTGACACTGTTTCCACTGTTTCCCCATCTATTTCCCATGAAGTGTTGTTTTAGTGAACATGAATTAAGGAAGCTTCTACTCAGCTTGTATTCTCCTGAACAAGCTGCCTGTCTTCGTATTGCTAGATTCTTGGATGCCTTCTTCCTGTCCTAGAATTCTCTTTCTTATTCCTCCACTGAATAAACGTACACATATTGCCTGGAGAATCCCATGGACAAAGGAGCCTGGTGGGCTATGGTCCATAAGGTCACACCGAGTCGGACCCGACTGCAGTGACTTAGTGTGCACACACGCATCTTTTAAGTCCCAGATTAAATATCCCCAAGGGGAAACTTTTCTTAATTCTCCATACAGTGGATTGGTCTAGCAATTCCCTCATAACTCACTTTTGACATGGTTCACAGATTATCATAATAATTTATAATGTGTGTTTCTTCTATAGTTAGAGTGATTCCATTGAAGACAGGGTTCACGTTTCATTCATCTTTGCACCACTGGCACTTATCACAGTACCTGGCACACAAGAAAGCAATCAATATATGTTGATTCAAAAGTGAATGAAGGGCTTTGCTGGTGGTGCAGTGGATAAAAATCTGTCTGCCAATGTAGGCAACACAGATTTGATCCCTGGTTCAGGAAGATTCCACCTGCCATGGAGTAACAAACCCATGTGCCACAGCTACTGAGCCTAAGCTCTACAGCTTGTGAATAAAAAGCCCACTCACCACAACTGGAGAGTAGCCCTTGCTCTCCCCAACTAGAGAAATCCTGCATGCAGCCAAACATGCCACTAAAGATAAAATAAATGAGTAAAAATTTAAAAATGAATGGATGAGGAAGGATGAAAAAATTATATGTACACTAGAAACAGGTAATAGCCTGTTTTGCATGGAAAGAAGACATGAATAAAAGACTTGTAAAAGATCAGACTGCAAAGATATTTAGGTCTTAGATTATAGAGTGCTTTGGCGGCCTGGGATTTGTGGTTTATACTGTAAGGTTTAGAGAAAGTAGAATTTTTTTTTTTTTTTAATAAGGGGTAACACAAAGTGGCACTGTAGAAACATTAAGCTGGTGAAGGTATTAGAAAGTATTTGGTAATTAGAAAGCAGTTAGTCATTTAATCATAATGTATGTGAGGCTTATGTAAATATTGTGGGTTTTAGTGCTGAAGAGAGCATGTGAACTTAATCTTGGGTCACTCCCAAGCCTGAAAGAGAAGGAGGCAGAACATCACTATAATCATAGTACTTGTCCCAGGAGATCTGTGTATTCCACTGAAGAATGGGAGTGAATAGCAGTGAGGAAATTGACAGGGACACAGGGTAACTGCTAGAACTGACCAAAGTCAGATGTATCCTGGAGGTGTCCGTGCCTCTTGGTAGGCTTACTGTCTAGGTATATACCATGGGGGACTTCGCTCTTGGTATTTAAATTATCTTAGAGGAATCTAGTAGCTTTTATTCCTGCCCACTCATCTTTTCCATTTTCCTTTTTATGGCTACAGAATTTCCTTTCTGTGTCGGGATTCCTTTCCTTTTTCACGTGGTCCTGGTATACAGATGAATCATGGCATTCCTGGCCTCTACTTTTCCAGGCATATTTGAGCACGTGACTCAGGCTGAGACAATCATAGCGCCACACCTACCTGGACAGTTCTTTCCAAGGGTCCCTATATCAGTCAAATCAGGTTAATCAGAATTCTTCCCATAACATTTGAGCTGGGGAGGAATCACTTCCTTTCACTTAGTAAACCTTAAGGATATGGACCTAGACTGTCAGTGGCTGTTCCCTCCAATGCATGGAGAGACCTTGCAAGGAGCAGAAAATAGAAGCCAACGTGCAAAGTGAAGCAGAGCACAACAGAAATAAGAATGGGATGGAGACAAACATTGTGGTGGCAATGAGGCCCCCATCCAGTCTATGAATGACTGGTTTCTGTGGCTTCTTGTCTAAGTTCATGACCTATCTCAGAATGTTTCCTAATCAGAGGAGTCAACTCACTTCCTTTTCTGCTTAAGTTAATTTTTGCTGGGTTGTGGTCATATGGAGCCAAAGGAACCTCAACTCATAGAGTTTCCTATTACCTGCTATTTGTCTGTATTATTACTAGCAGCAGTCTATGATCCAAAATATCAGCTTTTATTGCTATATAAAATTTCTCTTACTCTTGATCAGAGAAACCAGGGATAGTCCTCCTTGGTTCTCTACCACATCTAAATTTGATCCAACAAAATTATTAAAAGTCAAAACATAAATGTTTTAAATTCTAGTAATGTAAGTGCTCAAAACAGTTAAAATTTGAAGGAGAATTTTGCTCTTTCTCTGTATCACCACAGCCGTGATAGAGTGAATTTCATTACAGTGAAGTCTTCGTCAGGTCCAGATGTGGCTCCTCTTGTTTGGAGACTTAGGAACTTCAAAGACTGGTTTTCTCCCCTCTCCCTACTCTCTAATAGATAACAATGGGAGAAAAGGGACACACTGATTCAGAGAGTGGGGCATGGAGACAGATAGCAGGCACTGGGCTATGGCAGTACTGAAATCCTGCTGAGCAGACACCGTGAATACCCTGGGTGAGAGAGCTCCCTTAATTCATTGGGCTGTGATTCTGTTCTCAAGAGGAATCTCTTTTTCTGTAGGTCTTCACAGGATGTGTCTTTTTCTCTTTATTCTTTGGTGGATCTGAAGTGAGCATTGGGTGGGTATTCCCTCCTTGGGGGCCGAATAGCTTTCTCAACCCATTCTTATCAAGGAAGCTTTGAGGCTTTAAGTCAAATGCTTTTTTGGTTAGAGTTCTTGTTTCTCTGACAGTTTATTCCCCTAAGAGGAGAAGGTTTCTGATCTATTTCATTTACCAGTAACCTTCCTCTTCTGAAACCTAGTTCTCAGATCTGGTTTATTTCTATGCTTCTTCAACCCTAAACCATGTTTTATCTAGATCACTTTAGGGCTATTAAATTTAGATGGGAAGAACACATCTTTAATCTGACTTTGCCTAGGAACACTTTGACCAATTAGGAATTTTAATTGTGCGTTTGTCACTCAACACTTTTATAAGTCCTGTTTCTTACTTTTAAAATGTAGATGACTTTCCAACCTGAAAGGACTTGAATTTCTGGTCTTTTTCTATGATTTCCTTCCAGCCTGCTTTCAAATGGTGAGTTTTCTTGTTTTTGTTTTTCCTGAAATTCATTTCTCTTCGGTAATGACTTGCTAAATGCAACAAAAGTCACCAATACATAGCACTAAAGATCTATTTTCCATTGTTTCACTCTGAAACTTCTGGCTGAATATTTCTGTGAGCTGACTTCCAAGTTATTGCACATGACAGTTACACCAAATATTTTATCACTGCAAAACACATACCATTATCTTTCCAGCCTCTGATATCAGTTTCCTTGCTGTTTATCACCTACTAAGCAAATTCACATATGTTAGTTTTTGTTACTCCTACACCCCGCATTCAGGGACTAGTTTCTTTATTGGGATGATTAACCTAGATAGCATATTGAAAAGCAGAGACATTACTTTGCCAACAAAGGTCCATTTAGTCAAGGCTATGGTTTTTCCAGTGGTCATGTATGGATGTGAGAGTTGAACTGTGAAGAAAGCTGAGCACCAAAGAATTGATGCTTTTGAATTGTGTTGGAGAAGACTCTTGAGAGTCCCCTGGACTGCAAGGAGATCCAACCAGTCCATTCTGAAGGAGATCAGCCCTGGGGTTTCTTTGGAAGGAATGATGCTAAAGCTGAAACTCCAGTACTTTGGCCACCTCATGTGAAGAGTTGACTCATTGGAAAAGACTGATGCTGGGAGGGATTGGGGGCAGGGGGAGAAGGGGATGACAGAGGATGAGATGGCTGGATGGCATCACGGACTTGATGGATGTGAGTCTGAGTGAACTCCGGGAGTTGGTGATGGACAGGGAGTCCTGGTGTGCTGAGATTCATGGGGTCACAGAGTCGGACACAACTGAGTGACTGAACTGAACTGAATGTTGAAATCAGTGCTTTAACAACCAAGGGTTCATCTTTTTGTCTATGTCCAAAAAGAATTATAGGCAGGGGATGAGGGGAATTTTACTCTACACTGTCATCCAGGAAACCAGGCTAATGGAGGTTCTAATATCTTGTAACTATATGACCCAGGGGTCAAACCCAGGTCTCCTGCATTGTAGGCAGATTCTTTACCACTGAGCCACCAGGGACATTCCCTAACACACAAGCACTACCAGTAACACTTGGCTTTTGAGATTTCCTTAGCACAGGAAAAGAAGGATGGGGTGGCCCACCAGTCTTAGCTCCACAGGCCAAGAAGTCATAAATATCACTTCTACTCAGTGGCTTGTTTGCTTTAACTCATCACCTTGCTCTAAAATAATTGCAAAGGAGGCTGAGAAACATCAGTATACACATGGAATAGTCGGAGAGTCCCTGTCCCTGGGAGCTGCTATGGAAGTTAGACAGCAAGGTCTTGGCAGGAAAGTATCTGGTAGTCATTAATTCTGTTCAACAAATATTTCTGGTTCTTTTTCCCAGCAGATTTGTACTTCCCTATTTCCCTGGAGTTAGAGTGGTCATGAACTTTGGTCATTCATTGCTTTGGGGAATGAAATGTGAAGAGAAGGTTATGTATTTCTTTCAGATGGACTCTTTAAGAGCAGTGTGCAATTTGTTGTGCACTCTCTTCTCATCTGCTGCGAGGACCAGCAGTGTTCCAGATAGAGTTTGCTTCCCTAGTTGTGGTCCCAGAGAGGATGACTTGAAGCAGAGACCCAGACAAATTGCAATAGACATGCAGTGAGAGCACAAAATTAATCCTAGTTTTGAGTTAGAAGTGGGTGGCTGTTTATCGCTGAAATATATTTCATTCCATTCTCATTGATATCATACTTTCTCATCTTTGTCTCTTTAATGCCAGGGATTCAACAAATGCCTGACTTTTGGCTTGTGTTACTACTGTTTTCCCCAGTAAATCTTTATTTTTTATTAGCAATGATGTTCCCAAGCAGTAGAACTGAATTTTCTGGCTGGAATAGTATTCCAGCCAGTAGCCATTCATGAGATGGAGTTATAGTCAAGAATATGAAGAAAGACCACCAGTGGCTGTTAGCCTTGCTCTCAAAGTAACACTTTCTGCAAGTGGATTTTAGTAGAAAGTCCTTCAAATACAAACTTTTATATTCCTTCCCTTTCTTTCTCATTCTCTCTCTCCCTGCCTCCTGGGTTCAATTTAACTGGAGGAAAATTCTTTCTTCATTGTGATGATAGAACAGTGAATCTTAAAGTGATCATAGAAAATAGGTGAAGTGGCTTGATTGTACTTCTGAGTTTCAGTTTAGGTAGAATTATATAATGGGAAGAGCTTCCCTGGTGGCTCAGGTGCTAAAGGATCTGCCTGCAGTGCGGGAGACTCAATCCCTGGCTTGGGATGACCCCTGGAGCAGGGCATGGCAACCCACTCCAGTATTCTTGCCTGGGAAATCTCATGGACAGAGGAGCCTGGCAGTCTACAGTCCATGGGGTCCAAAAGAGTCAGACAGGACTGAGCAACTAACACTTTCACTTCACTTCATATAATGGGAAAGTTACTAGATTTGGATTCAGAAAATTTGAATTTGAATCCTGTCTCTGCTACTTAGCTTCCCTGGTGGCTCAAACGGTAAAGCGTCTGCTCACAATGCGGGAGACCCTGGTTCGATCCCTGGGTTGGGAAGATCCCGTGGAGAAGGAAATGGCAACCCACTCCAGTACTCTTGCCTAGAAAATTCCATGGACTGAGGAGCCTGATAGGCTACAGTCTATGGGGTTGCAAAGAGTCGGACATGACTAAGTGACTTCACTTTCACTTTCTGCTACTTACTAGCTATGGACACTTTAGTTAATTTCTTCACATAAATTTGGGCTAATAGAGACTGAGTATTCTACAGTGTTGCTATGAAAATAAAAAATATTATAAAAAGATATATAATGGTTGTAAAGTCTCTTTTAAGATGACCATAAAGGCCAAAGTTACTATTATCAGAAAATATTTTTTTCTCTTTGATTTATTTGCATTAAAATCTTTTTAAATTTGAGGAAACCCATGAGACAGACTTATCTGATTGCAAACTGTTCTCGTTCTCTGCACCTGTCTGCACTTTACAGTGCAGAAGTTTTGTGTGATGACCTAGAGGGGTGGGATGGACAGAGGTTAGGAGGGAGGCTCAAGAGGGAGGGGATGTAAGTATACATATGGCTGATTCACATTATTGTACAGCAGAAACTAACACAACGTTGTAAAGCAATTATCTTCCAAATAAAATATTTTTTTTTTAAAAAGAGTGTTTGGCACAATCAGCCAGGAAGAGACCTTGTTAAGACTTCATTTTTGAGAACAGTCCTGTACCTGTCCTTTAAAGTCCTTTACCTTTACCTGTCAATTTGGGGTTAAAAAAAAACAAAACTATTGACAGTAATTTAAATATGAGATTTACTCCATTCAGATTTACATATCCGGGGAGGTTTTGACTTTTGAACTTTATACAGCAACAAAAAGATTAAATGGAAAGGATTGCATCTACACAAAGGTAGGAGAACTCTATGCAGTTTACCAATGGGTAGTCCAGTAGTCATGTATGGATGTGAGAGTTGGACTGTGAAGAAGGCTGAGTGCCGAAGAATTGATGCTTTTGAACTGTGGTGTTGGAGAAGACTCTTGAGAGTCCCTTGGACTGTAAGGAGATCCAACCAGTCCATTCTGAAGGAGATCAACCCTGGGATTTCTTTGGAAGGAATGATGCTAAAACTGAAACTCCAGTACTTTGGCCACCTCACGCGAAGAGTTGACTCATTAGAAAAGACTCTGATGCTGGGAGGGATTGGGGGCAGGAGGAGAAGGGGACGACAGAGGATGAGATGGCTGGATGGCATCACGGACTCGATGGACGCGAGTCTGAGTGAACTCTGGGAGTTGATGATGGACAGGGAGGCCTGGCGTGCTGCGATTCATGGAGTCACAAAGAATCGGACACGACTGAGCGACTGAACTGAACTGAACTGAATTCAGGCAAACTTGTGTCTCCAAACAATTTTGACATTTACTTTCAATTCTTCTCAGTAGGGAGCTGGTAAACCTTGTGGGCAGTTGTGCTTAAAGGAAACATGGCTCATAGTTCCTTCCTGTTGCTTTCCAGATTCTCTTCTCTTTCAATCGTACGTCTTTGTACAGTGTTGAATGATCTAATGATTTCTGTGTCCCTTGCTTGGATGACCCACCTAATTATACTGGAGTAGTTGTTTTACTTACAATTTCAAAGAATTTTCAGTCTCTCTGAAATTTTATCAAAGATTTAAAATGCAGCCTTTGTTTTTTTAAATTTTATTTTATTATTATTATTTTTTACTTTATTTTACTTTACAATACCGTATTTGTTTTGCCATACATTGACATGAATCCACCACTGGTATACATGAGTTCCCAATCCTGAACCCCCCTCCCACCTCCCACCCCATATCATCTCTCTGTATCATCCCCGTGCACCAGCCCCAAGCTGGATGCATGATACAGGATGCTATCCTGTATCGAACATAGACTGGTGATTTGTTTCTTACATGATAGTACACATGTTTCAGTGCCATTCTCCCAAATCATCCCACCCGCTCCCTCTCCCTCTCCCTCAGAGTCCAAAAGTCCATTCTATACATCTGTGTCTCTTTTGCTGTCTCGCATACAGGGGTATCATTACCATCTTTCTAAATTCCATATATATGTGTTAGTATACAGTATTGGTGTTTTTCTTTCTGGCTTACTTCACTCTATATAATTGGCTCCACCTCGTTAGAACTGACTCAAATGTATTCTTTTTAATGGCTGAGTAATACTCCATTGTATATATGTACCACAGCTTTCTTATCCATTCATCTGCTGATGGACATCTAGGTTGTTTCCATGTCCTGGCTACTATAAACAGTGCTGCAATGAACATTGGGGTACATGTGTCTCTTTCAATTCTGGTTTCCTCGGTGTGTATGCCCAGCAGTGGGATTGCTGGGTCATAAGGCAGTTCTATTTGCAATTTTTTAAGGAATCTCCACACTCTTCTCCATAGTGGCTGTACTAGATTGCATTCCCACCAACAGTGTAAGAGGGTTCCCTTTTCTCCACACCCTCTCCAGCATTTATTGCTTGCAGACTTTTGGATTGCAGCCATTTTGACTGGTGTGAAATGGTACCTCATTGTGGTCTTGATTTGCATTTCTCTGATAATGAGTGATGTTGAGCATCTTTTCATGTGTTTGTTAGCCATCCATATGTCATCTTTGGAGAAATGTCTATTTAGTTCTTTGGTCCATTTTTTGATTGGGTCATTTATTTTTCTGGAATTGAGCTGCAGGAGTTGCTTGTATATTTTTGAGATTAGTTGTTTGTCAGTTGCTTCATTTGCTATTATTTTCTCCCATTCTGAAGGCTGTCTTTTCACCTTGCTTATAGTTTCTTTTGTTGTGCAGAAGCTTTTAATTTTAATCAGATCCCATTTGTTTATTTTTGCTTTTATTTCTGTATTCTAGGAGGTGGATCATAGAGGATCCTGCTGTGATTTATGTCTGAGAGTGTTTTGCCTATGTTCTCCTCTAGGAGTTTTATAGTTTCTGGTCTTAGGTTTAGATCTTTAATCCATTTTGGATTTATTTTTGTGTGTGGTGTTAGAAAGTGATCTAGTTTCATTCTTTTACAAGTGGTTGACCAGTTTTCCCAGCACCACTTGTTAAAGAGATTGTCTTTACTCCATTGTATATTCTTGCCTCCTTTGTCGAAGATAAGGTGTCCATAGGTGTGTGGATTTATCTCTGGGCTATTTTGTTCCATTGATCTACATTTCTGTGTTTGTGCCAGTACTATACTGTTTTGATGACTGTGGCTTTGTAGTAGAGCCTGAAGTCAGGCAAGTTGATTCTTCCAGTTCCATTCTTCTTTCTTAAGATTGCTTTGGCTATTCGAGGTTTTTTGTATTTCCATACAAATTGTGAAATTATTTGTTGTAGCTCTGTGAAAAATACTGTTGGTAGCTTGATAGGGATTATATTGAATCTATAGATTGCTTGGATAGTATACTCATTTTCACTATATTGATTCTTCTGATCCGTGAACATGGTATATTTCTCCATCTATTAGTGTCCTCTTTGATTTCTTTCATCAGCGTTTTATAGTTTTCTCTATATAGGTCTTTAGTTTCTTTAGGTAGATATATTCCTAGCTATTTTATTCTTTTCGTTGCAATGGTGAATGGAATTGTTTCCTTAATTTCTTTTTCTACTTTCTCATTATTAGTGTATAGGAATGCAAGGGATTTCTGTGTGTTGATTTTATATCCTGCAACTTTACTATATTCATTGATTAGCTCTAGTAATTTTCTGGTGGAGTCTTTAGGGTTTTCTATGTAGAGGATCATGTCATCGAATGCAGCCTTTATTGATTGTTACTTCTACAGAGCTAAATATTGCTGGTCTTAATTTCATATATTTAAGATAGGCAGGCCAGATATCTTCCACTGACCCCCATTGGCCTCACTCTGAACTATTCTGTACCTTGCCTTCTGTCCAGACAGACCAGGGGCTTACCATGGGGTCTCTGGTTGAGTCTTGCCAATGGAAAGTGCTGGGAGTAGATTGGAGGCAGAGAAAGGGAGGCCCTGGCACCCTTCCTGCAAGGTCTCCTCCAGCCAGCTGTGTCTCTCCAGCACTCATGGATTCTCTCAAGGCAGCAGGCATGACTCTTTCCCTGGTTTCCTGTGCTACTCCCTCCCTCTTAATAGCTTAGAAATTAGGCTATTATTACGAAGTCTTGGATGTTTGATGACCCTGGTCCACATCATTGAAAGTGTTTCTTTGTAAATAAACCTTTATTGAATTATACTATTTTGAGCCACCATCTGTTTCCTCTTGGGACACTAAGTAATTCAGCGGACATCTCTATTTGATCCTACTCCTCATATTCCTACTTTCTCTTTCATGCTGCTGTTATTGTTGGCACTTTACCTGTGTATGATGTATGCCCTTTCTGTGTATTTCGATTTAGTATTCTGTGTCTCTGAACTGCCTTTATACTCTCTGCCAAATGAGAGATATCGTTTTCAGATCTGTGGTATATTTCTTTTTTTTCCCCCTTTTCTTTCAAAATAATTGAAAACCTACAAAAAACAGCAAGAATAATTTGAAGAGTTTTTTCATTCTGAACAATTTGAGCAAGTGGTTGACAAGATGACTTATAATCTTCAAATACTTTAATGTGTATTTTTGACAAATAAATAAATTTTTCTGCCTAACCACAGTAACACCACTGAAGACAGGAAATTAATGTTGATATTTTGTTACCACCTATATCACAAATATTCAAGTTTTGCTATTTGTCCCAAAATGTCTCCTACAGTAAAAAGAATTTAACCCAGGGTCACATGTTATACATAGGTATTTCATCTCTGTAGTCCCCTTAAAATCAGGAACGATTCCTCAGTTTTTTGTTTTTGTTTTTGGTTTTTTTTTTTACTTTCATGGGTTTGACATTTTTTGAGTTAATTTATAAACTGTCTCAAGTTTATCTAATGTCCCCCAAGGATTAGATTCAAGTTGTGCTTCTTCTAGGGATGGAATACCATCATAATGATTTTGTGTTCTTCTTATTGCATTCAATTACATGGTACATGTTTTCAATTTATCCCCATAATACTGACATTAATTTTAATAATTTGTTTAGGTGAAAGTGAAAGTGAAGTTGCTCAGTCGTATCCTCCTCTTTGCAACTCCGTGGACTGTAGTCTACCAGGCTCCTCCCTCCATGGGTTTTTCCAGGCAAGAATACTGGAGTGGGTTGCCATTTCCTTCTCTAGGAGATCTTCCCGACCCAGGGACTGAACCCAGGTCTCCTGTATGGTAGGCAGATGCTTTACCATCTGAGCCACCAGGGGGTTGTTTAGATGGTGTCTGCCAAATTTCTCCTTTGCAAAGCCATTCTTTTCTTCATTGCAATGAATAAGCATTTTGTGGCTAGTTGAAACCATGTAAACATTTCATTCTCCATCAAACTTGCACTCACTAATTTTAGTATCTACTGATGTTTCATGGCTGAATTCATCATTACTATGATGGTTGCCAATTGGTTATTTTCTAATTAGGCCATTTCTCCTGCAATTATTAGTTGGCATTTTATGGTAAAGAATTTACTCTTCCAATTTATTTTTTCACTTATTTATTTGTATAAGTATAAACTTATATGTTCCTTAGGGAGGCCAGTGGGAGCCCTTTTAGGATGACTTCTATAATTGACCATTTCTTTACTAATAAAATATTCAGACTCATCTTTAATTTTTCCTGGCTTTAGCCCTAAAGTCGGCCATTTCTCCAAGGAACACTGGCTTCTTTTAGTGGAGAACTGTGTTTAGAAACTGAGATCTGGGCATCTGCTAGGCTCACTAGATTCAAAGTGTCATTGTACCTAGATACTATCAATGGAAAGGATTAGGATATATATGTAACTAGGTGCTCTCTTTCTTTTCCTTGGGGATGGTCTTGATCCCTGTCTCCTGTACAATATCACGAACCTCATTCCATAGTTCATCAGGCACTCTATCTATCAGATCTAGGCCATTAAATCTATTTCTCATTTCCACTGTATAATCATAATGGATTTGATTTAGGTCATACCTGAATGGTCTAGCAGTTTTCCCTACTTTCTTCAATTTGAGTCTGAATTTGGTAATAAAGAGTTCATGATCTGAGCCACAGTCAGCTCCTGGTCTTGTTTTTGTTGACTGTATAGAGCTTCTCCATCTTTGGCTGCAAAGAATATAATCAATCTGACTTCGGTGTTGACCATCTGGTGATGTCCATGTGTAGAGTCTTCTCTTGTGTTTTTGGAAGAGGGTGTTTGCTATGACCAGTGCATTTTCTTGGCAAAACTCTTTTAGTCTTTGCCCTTCTTCATTCTGCATTCCAAGGCCAAATTTGCCTGTTACTCCAGGTGTTTCCTGACTTCCTACTTTTGCATTCCAGTCTCCTATAATGAAAAGGACATCTTTTTTGGGTGTTAGTTCTAAAAGGTCTTGTAGGTCTTCATAAAACCATTCAACTTCAGCTTCTTCAGCATTACTGGTTGGGGCATAGACTTGGATTACTGTGATATTGAATGGTTTGCCTTGGAGACGAACAGAGATCATTCTGTTGTTTTTGAGATTGCATCCAAGTACTGCGTTTTGGACTCTTGTTGACGATGATGGCTACTCCATTTCTTCTGAGGGATTCCTGCCTGCAGTAGTAGATATAATGGTCATCTGAGTTAAATTCACCCATTCCAGTCTATTTTAGTTCGCTGATTCCCAGAATGTCGACGTCCACCCTTGCCATCTCTTGTTTGAACGCTTCTAATTTGCCTTGATTCATGGATCTGACATTCCAGGTTCCTATGCAACATTGCTGTTTACAGCATCAGATCTTACTTCTATCACCAATCACATCTACAACTGGGTATTGTTTTTGCTTAGGCTCCATCCCTTCATTCTTTCTGGAGTTATTTCTCCACTGATCTCCAGTAGCATATTGGGCACCTAATGACCTGGGGAGTTCCTCTTTTGGTATCCAATTATTTTGCCTTTTCATACTGTTCTTGGGGTTCTCAAGGCAAGAATACTGAAGTGGCTTGCCATTCCCTTCTCCCGTGGACCACATTCTGTCAGATCTCACCACCATGACCTGCCCATCTTGGGTTGCCCCGCAGGCATGTCTTGGTTTCATTGAGTTAGACAAGGCTGTGGTCCTAGTGTGGTTAGATTGACTAATGGCTCTCTAGGGAGGCCTTACAAATAGCTGTGAAAAGAAGAGAGATGAACAGCAAAGGAGAAAAGGAAAGATATAAGCATCTGAATGCAGAGTTCCAAAGAATAGCAAGAAGAGATAAGAAAGCCTTCCTCAGCGATCAATGCAAAGAAATAGAGGAAAACAACAGAATGGGAAAGACTAGAGATCTCTTCAAGAAAATTAGAGATACCAAGGGAACATTTCATGCAAAGATGGGCTCGATAAAGGACAGAAATGGTATGTACCTAACAGAAGCAGAAGATATTAAGAAGAGGTGGCAAGAATACATGGAAGAACTATACAAAAAAGATCTTCACGACCCAGATAATCATGATGATGTGATCACTAATCTAGAGCCAGACATCTTGAAATATGAAGTCAAGTGGGCCTTAGAAAGCATCACTACGAACAAAGCTAGAGGAGGTGATGGAATTCCAGTTGAGCTGTTTCAAATCCTGAAAGGTGATGCTGTGAAAGTGCTGCAGTCAATATGCCAGCAAATTTGGAAAACTCCGCAGTGGCCACAGGACTGGAAAAGCTCAGTTTTCATTCCAATCCCAAAGAAAGGCAATGCAAAGGAATGCTCAAACTACCACACAATTGCACTCATCTCACATGCTAGTAGAGTAATGCTCAAAATTCTCCAAGCCAGGCTTCAGCAATACATGAACCGTGAACTCCCTGATGTTAAAGCTTGTTTTAGAAAAGGCAGAGGAACCAGAGATCAAATTGCCAACATCCACTGGATCATGGAAAAAGCAAGAGAGTTCCAGAAAAACATCTATTTCTGCTTCATTGACTATGCCAAAAGCTTTGACTGTGTGGATCACAATAAACTGGAAAATTCTGAAAGAGATGAGAATCCCAGACCACCTGACCTGCCTCTTGAGAAACCTGTATGCAGGTCAGGAAGCAACTATTAGAACTGGACATGGAACAACAGACTGGTTCCAAATAGGAAAAGGAGTACGTCAAGGCTGTATATTGTCACCCTGCTTATTTAACTTCTATGCAGAATACATCATGAGAAATGCTGGACTGGAAGAAACACAAGCTGGAATCAAGCTTACTGGGAGAAATATCAATAACCTCAGATATGCAGATGACACCACCCTTATGGCAGAAAGTGAAGAGGAGCTAAAAAGCCTCTTGATGAAAGTGAAAGAGGAGAGTAAAAAAGTTGGCTTAAAGCTCAACATTCAGAAAACGAAGATCATGGCATTTGGTCCCATCGCTTCATGGGAAATAGATGGGGAAAGAGTGGAAACAGTGTCAGATTTTATTTTGGGGGGCTCCAAAATCACTGCAGATGGTGACTGCAGCCATGAAATTAAAAGACGCTTACTCCTTGGAAGAAAAGTTATGGCCAACCTAGATAGTATATTCAAAAGCAGAGACATTACTTTGCCGACTAAGGTCCGTCTAGTCAAGGCTATGGTTTTTCCTGTGGTCATGTATGGATGTGAGAGTTGGACTGTGAAGAAGGCTGAGCGCTGAAGAATTGATGCTTTTGAACTGTGGTGTTGGAGAAGACTCTTGAGAGTCCCTTGGACTGCAAGGAGATCCAACCAGTCCATTCTGAAGGAGATCAACCCTGGGATTTCTTTGGAAGGATTGATGCTAAAGTTGAAACTCCAGTACTTTGGCCACCTTATGCGAAGAATTGACTCATTGGAAAAGACTCTGATGCTGGGAGGGATTGGGGGCAGGAGGAGAAGGGGACGACAGAGGATGAGATGGCTGGATGGCGTCACTGACTCGATGGACGTGAGTCTGGGTGAACTCCAGGAGATGGGAGGTCTGGCGTGCTGCGTTTCATGGGGTTGCAAAGAGTCGGACACGACTGAGCACCTGAACTGAACTGAGGTTCTCTCTATATTTGTATTGTATATGTTGCTACATGACTAACACAGTAGCTTAAAACAATGGATATTTATTACTTCACAGTCTGGTCCAGAATTCAGAAGGGGTTTACCTGGGTGATCCTGGCTCTGTCCCTCTCATGAGGTTGCAGTCAAGATGTTGGCCAGGACTTAAGGCCTGCCGAGGACTGGAAAACATACTGACAAGGTGGCTTACTCACATGTTTGGCAAACTTGGACCAGTTGTTGGCAGGAGGTCTTTTTTCCTCATGTCATTGAGAGTCACTTTAGTGTGGTGGCTGGCTTTCCCCAGACAGAGGATGCCCAGATGTCTTTTATGATCTAGCCTCAAAAGTCTCACTCTTCCATTTCTTTAACATTATTTACACAAGTGAACCTTATTCAGTATAGGAGAGGACTTCACAAAGGAATGAATAACTGGATTCAAATGTGCTGGAGGCTGTTTCTGAAGCAGGCTACCAAAGCATCCTTATCTATCTATTTATCTACTTGCATATCTACCTGCCTATCTAACATCTAACAACTGGAATCTATGTGTTTATACTGGTCCTTCCAAGTTCAATCCAACATCACAGGATTCATCCTAGCTTGTCCTAGGCAGTGAAGATGCTGATCCCCACCATTCTTATAGTTCCAATATATCTACTTATTTGATCAACACCAATATATGTAATCAATCTCCTGGCCCAATGCCTAGCAACAGCGACACCATGTATAAATACCATCCTCATCAAGCATTTAGGGAGAAGGAAATGGCAACCCACCCTGGTATTCTTGCCTAAAGAATCCCATGGACAGAGGAGCCTGTGGGCTCCTGTCCATAGGGTCGCACAGAGTCAGACACGACTGAAGCGACTTAGTATGCATGCATGCATTGGAGAAGGAAAATAGCAACCCACTCCAGTATTCTTGCCTGGAGAATCCCAGGGACAGAGGAGCCTTGTGGGCTGCAGTCTGTGAGGTCGCATAGAGTTGAACATGGCTGAAGCAACTTATCAGCAGCAGCAAGCATTTAGGCTTTTACTCCTTGCCAGGCCACTGCAGCCTCTGCTCCTATGCACAGCCCCCATGAACCACTGACTTGATGACACCCCACCTAATTTTTTTTTGAACTGAGCTATTCAGGAAGTTACTCCTTTCTATTCAGGAAGGAGGATAAGAAAGTGTGAGTTTATTTTGTTGTTATTGTTGTTGTGAATTGTAATGTGGCAGTGGAAAAAATGTACAATACTTAGATTTGGCCTAGAGAAATAAATCTCTGGCTCCCGCATCTACACAGAGGTCCAAGAACTATGTCACATTTCCTGCCTATAAGGGTTAGGCATTCCCTCCCTCTGTGAACAGTTGCTTGTTTAGTCTGTCAAGGACACTTCCATGCAGCCTACATTTATAGTCTTTTATCTCCTCACTTTTCCCTTTCACTTCTTTTCCTTTCCTTTCATTCTCTTCTTTTCATCTCCCTTCCCTTCTCTTTCTTCTTCACTTCCCACAGCCTTTATCCTTGTCAATTTTTTTTTTCCCTAAGTGGCCTTTGCTTCAAGTTTGTCACTGACATCTCATTGGCACAATGATGTTTGTTTATCACATAGCAGTCCTAAAGGTATTACTTGTGTGGTGCAAAAGGGCCAACCTATACTGATCCTTTATTAGAATGCTTTTGATGCATCTTAGCCTTCCATTCATATAAGAATGCTTCTTTTGAGATCATGGCAATAGAATTTCAAAGTCACCGTTATTTCTATGCTCCTGCTGAAGAGTTTACTAGTGACCTGAGGACTTCCATATCTGAATAAGAATACAGAGAAGTGAGACAGGATTTCATTCTAACATTTACTTTCTCTAAACTACAGGCCACATGAACATCTTTCCTACTCTAGGCTTTTCATCTCCCCAGAAAGTTAGGATTTACTAGATGAGATGTTTTCTGAGGGTTACAAGACATGGAAGACGTGGAAGACATACAAGACTTGGAAGGCATGGAAGGACAGATATTACAGCTGAGCAAGCTGTTAAACTGTTATAGGCTTTTTAAAAGGAGGGCTAAAGAGCTCCTCTCCCCCACTGCACCCAAGATTTGGAACTGGAAATTGGACTTGGTTAAATCACCCACAGAATTGCACGAGGTTTGGGGAATTTGGATGTGAGCTTTCTCTCTATTCATAGAAACATATCAACATTATTTGTTCTGCCCTGCCTGTGGAAAGATGCCTGGTAGGGGAGATAACACACACATGTCAGAGCTGGGGGACTGACACCTCTGAGCTCAACAATTCTTACACCTCACTTGAGAATAAGATGTGTGCGTGCAGGAATGCAGGCTCCATAGGGAGCCAGGACAGTGTGAGCAGATTAATATTTAGTACGTTTCATGGGCTCCAAGGTTATCAACGCACAAAGCTAATATGTCATGGTGGTTTCGTGCTGTGAGGAATTCACTGTGGCTTGTAAAATGGCCTACATTTTTTCAAGTAAGGTCAATGCCAAATCTTATCTAAAGTAACTCTTTAGAAATATCATTCCAGTGACTTAGGAAAAGGATGAAGCAAACAGCTGTACAAGATAAACATTTTAAAATGTGACGACTGACACTCTAGAGGGGCACAGAAAAATTCCTAGATAAGACAGTATGACAACATTAACCACATTATAAAATACAGGGAGTTTCCAAATACCACTTATATCTTGTGCTTCTGCTAAACTATACTAAGATTTCGTGGAGAGAAACCGAAACCCGCTTTTGATCACTGTTCCTTAGATGATTTTAAGAGGGTAACAAAATAGCAACATTTCTCTTACACGAATTTTGACATTAAAATCTCTTTGTCTATTCATTCTAATGCCAGTTTTTCTGGATGCATTTAATGTGTTCATTTGAGTAGAAAGAGAGCATTAATTTAAAGAAAAAGTACAGGACAGAATGAGCTGTGATCTCACTCTGAGGCAGGAAGGTTGGAAAGGAATATAACCTTTAGAGATACTTTTCTAGGAGTCATCATGGTAAATTATATTAAAAAACAAAACCAAAACCTTTTTGCTCTTTCAAAAGGGCTGTTGGACTTTTCATGCTTTCCTTGAGTTTATTATTCATTTGTCTTTATAAGAGAACTGAGAGGAACAAGGTTAATGGAGTTTTAAAATAAAATTGTAAATAGTTAAAAAAAAGAGTGAAAATAAATATTGATTCATTTCTGTTTATGAAAGGCATCTTTCTTCTCAACAGGCAGAGAATGCCATAGGGACAAAATCATTTAAGTTTCTTAACTTCAGTGTAAAGAGTCTGTCACTATTTCAAAATCCATAAATGGGAATCTCCTGGAGGTCCAATGGTTAGGACTCAGTGCTTTCACTGCCAGGGCACAGGATCGATCCCTAGTTGGGGAACTCAGACTCTCACAGGCTGAGCATGGCACTGACAAAAAACATAGGTAAACAAAGTTTTTATTTCCCAATGCAACCTTTGTGGCACAAAAGTATTATTGCCTATTATGGTGGAGATTTATTATCTTGCCTCTCTAGTGTTGATGATCACATCTTCTCATAACCACACCTTCATTTTCCTTAAGGTACAAGCGTTCTCCCACCTTCCATTCACGTGGTATGTGTATGTGTGTGTGATCGGTCATGTCTGACTCTTTGCAACCCAGACTGCTCCTCTGTCCATAGGATTTCCAAGGCAAGAATACTAGAAAGGTTGCCATTTGCCATTTCTTCCTCGAGGGGACCTTCCTAACCCAGGGATAGAACTCGCAACTCTTGCATCTCATGCATTGGCAGGCAGATTCTTTACCACTGGGAAGCCCTTCACACAGTATGTGTGAGACCAATCAGCACATTCAGTCCCTCAGCCACAATGCACAGTGATTGGCTCCAAAATCATCATGTGACCCACTTCAGGCCAATGAGAGTCAGTTCTGGACTTGGTTGAAAATATCGGTAATGAGAATCTTTTTCTCACTGGGATTTTTAGCTGCAGGATGATAAGGGAGACCTGTGGGTACTGAAAACCACCACACAGACCGAACCAACCTGAGAATAGAGGCAAACAGAGAAGAAAACGCTGGTGAGAGGAGGAAAAGGACCGAGTGCTGATATTTGAGCACCAATTGAAATATATCTGAATTCCTTTACAGAAGTTTTTTTTTTTTTTTTTAAGATGAAGTTGGCTTTTTAGATCAAATTTCTGGTTAAAAAATTAGCAGAGGGCAGACATGGGCTATAAAGTGTTAGTACTGATTGCTAAGCTGTTGCTTAACATGTGGCCAATCCACACTAAAGTTTAAACACTTTGCCCTAACCTATTCAGATTTAAAAAATCTATTTAACTAAAACATTTTGGTGCTTATTATGTGCCAGCCACTGTCTCGATCACTTTACCAATAACAACTCAGTTCTCATACCAAAGCCATGGTGGAGGGATTATTAATATCCTCATTTTACCACGGATGAAGAACAGGCACAGAGAGGTCAAGTAACTCACCTGAAGTCACACAGATAGCAAGGGGCAGACCAGACCTGGGAACGGAAACCCTTCAGTCTGACTTTAGACCAATTCTAACCATTACACTACCCCACCTTTTCAGATTAGTGCTCTACCTTATCCAAATTCGTAAACAAACGCAAATAATGTATTACTGAGAGTCGATAAGATTCTCATTACCAATATTTTCAACCAATTTATGAAAAATTTTGAGACAGGTGGATATTGTCATACAGCTTGTTGGTTAAAAAAAAAAAAAAAAGTGAGACCAACAGGCAATATGGTGTTGTGATTGCAAGTGTAGGCTCTGCCTTCAAACAGTCTGGGTTTGAATTCCAGCTATGCTAATTATCAGCTGTGTGGGTAAACTACTTTACCTCTGCATGTCATCTTTATTTCCTCTTTTATAAAGTGGAGCCAATATCTACCTCTCCAGGTTGTTGTGAGGGTTAAAAGTGATAGTGTTTCTACGGAATTTAGCAGAGTTCATTAACTTAACTATTGCTATTATGGATAAATCTCACCTTTTTTTGTTATGCCATTCTTATGCATAATGTTTTTTCTCTTTTCCATTCATATTCTTCAATACACATGGCTACTCTGCTCTCATTGGACCAGTGCTTTTATTATTTCCTCACAGTTCTATTCTTTTAATTAATTTCAGTCTTTTAATCATCTCTGAACTTGTCCTAGTTATTTTTTCCAGTTCTAAGAGGATTTTCTTTTGGAGCAATGAGAGGAAGCGTGGAATACAGAGAAAGTCAAGTCCTGACCCTACCTTTTTGCTTCTGTCTTTAGAGAACCAAAAAAGTGCCAGTAATTTCCTGTTCCTGTATAAGTTGAGAGATTTGGTGTTATTCATTTGTTTCACCCTTCAAATCATTTTCTCTGGAGAGGAACTATCAACTACTTGTTAGGGAGTTGCCTCTGATCCCCATGATTCCACATGGAAAGCCAGGGTGCCTGTTTTCAAGGGAAAAGGCCCAGGATCAAGCAGTAGGTGAATTTCAAAATTTTGATACTCTTAGTGGCCAATATGAAAGTATTTAAAAATATATGATATAATGCCATTGGAAAATCTGTACAAAGAATCTTTAATCGTGGTTGTTCCATTCCTGTGCTTTGTGTGTCATGGGGAGCCACAGTTAAGTGCTTCAGAATATCCCGTCAACCCAGCCCAGTGAAGAGCAATTTGCAGTCTACTACTATGGTCTACTACACGTGGAGGCAATAAGGCAATTAAAAGCAATCAAATGACTTCTGTATTACATCCATCTTTCTCCTCCTGACTTTCTGCATTCATCAGCCATGGGGATAAATTTAAATGTAATTATCATATTTTACTATAATTACATGAGAACTCAGTACATAGTTTACTTCCCCTGGACTTTTAGACAAAGGTAATGGGAGATCCGACCTAACTAAAATGACCCAGTTCGAATGCTTTGTGACTCAATTAGATCTGGAAGTTGAAGATAGAAAGAAAGCTGCTTTAATATTCTGTTATCATTAAAAATTAAATTTAATCTCCTTTATTTTCTCATGTGGTGCAGCACTGTTAGAAGGAAATATTTTCCCTTGAGTGTTTCATCTCCCTCTTCACACAAAACGTTATGAAATGAGCATCAGCCTTTCCTCGGAGGACTTTTCTGCTCGGCCGTTGCTGGCTGTAGGATGTGGCATGATATGGACAAACGTGACCTCATGATCCTTCTGCTAATGTGGACCTTTGAGGAAGATTAGGCAGATTTTCCAAACAACTGGTTGAAGAGCACTGAGGTAGATAAACTGAAAGCACTGCTCTGCCTCAGCCTTGGCATCAGCTCATCTTTGAAGCCATGAGTCATTTTCCTCTTAGCAAGGGAAAATGCTATTAAAACAGTTCATTCCTCAATGATTCAGAAAGAATTTTGAAAAACTGATGAAAATGTTGTCCATTATTTTGTGAAGGTTACAGATTTCCCTGATTTTTCCCAAGCTCCAGGGGACTTTTCTAATTATTCATCTTAGTGATTGTAGGCAGTGAGCTGGCAGAGGTTGGTTTTTTGGTTGGGATGTTGTCTTAGAGGTAAGTTTCTAGTATCAAGGCCAAGACACTTGGGGCTATAGATTCCCTGACAAATGGAGCCATTGGTGAATTGTAAAAAAGGAATTCCCCAAACTCTGACTTGATTTAGTCCATTTGATTGGGGCTTCCCTGATGGCTCAGTGGGAAAGACCATCTGCCAATGCAGTGGATATGGGTTCAATCCCTTGGTCAGAAAGATGCCCTGGAGAGGGAAATGGCAACCCACTTCAGTATTCTTGCCTGGGAAATCCCATGACAGATGAGCCTGGTGGGCTACAGTCCATAGGGTTGCAAGAGAGTTGGACATGACTTAGCAACTAAACCACAACAAATCAGATTGTTTGACTTTATGAAAAGTAAGATGAAGCAAGAGCTTAAGATTGAAACTTTCAATATGAGGAAATGTGTTGACTGACCTGTTATTTAAACTGGAAAGAAATATAAAGGGTAGAGACAGTTCAACTGACTTAAACAAAAACCACACACACAGACACAGACACAGACACACACACACAACTTTAATGAGGAGTTTTGAGGTGATTTAATTGTCTGTTTGGATAATTACCATTTATTTTGCCTATCTCTTTTTTGCATTTGACAGATTATTTCATGGAACCCTGATATAATTTAGATAGTCACAGATTTTACATGTAAATGGAATAGGCTGCGGTAGCATGTAAACCATTATATTTTTAGAAAAACAGGTGATTTTGCTTATCAATTACTGTGCATAATTGATAAGCAAAAGACATCTGGGTGTACACATTACACTCATCAAAGTGATAGTCCAGGCAAAAATAGCCCTCAGGAGATTCTATGCAGGCTGCTGCAAAAAAGCCACAAAGTCAGAGCGAAGGTGGAGCCAGAGAAAGATGGCTTTGGTGATCCAAGAACCAAAAGATTGCAGTAGCATGCTCAAGAACAGGAATTAAGGTCTGTGTGTGAATTTCCAGGAGTGAGAAATGGAGGGCCCTGTGTCCAAAAAAAGCTACAATATTAGGAAGGTATCCAACAGGGATCAGAATAGGGACTGAGTCCCCAGACTAGTGGTGACTGGGTTTCAGCACCAAGGCAGAAGCTCAGTTTAATGAATCAGTCAGTTAGTAAGCAAACACTTATTGAGTGACTACTGTATGCCATTGGTATGCTAGGTTCTGAATGTACAAAGGAAAACAAGACACAGCTGCTGTCCTCTAATTTCTCACAATTACAGACTGGGATGCAAGTTTATGACCCAACTAGGAACAAGTATCACAAGATGATAAATGTTAGAATAGAGAGAGCTGGTATTATTTATGTCTTTTCTGCCAGTTGTCAGGTTTGGTCTCTTAGATTGGGGATAAGGAGTATTTAGAAGGGGATTAAGTAATTCTGTCTATGAGGAAAAGAAGGCTGTAGAGGTCAGACTGAATCAGGGCCTGCCTCTGCTTAAACAATGTATGCAGGAGCAGCAAGATGGCATTTTTAAAATCTCGGCAGATATATCCTTGCTTCATATACTGTCACAGCTCAAAAAGAGCAGATGAAGAACTGTGACTGGAGTTAGAGTTCTCCTTTACTCTCAGCAAACAATGGGTTTCATACATTTCAGCTAATCTATCAAAGTTTCAAGGAGGAAAATATGTAGAAAGTGAAATAATTCATTTGCAGTTGAGGGGATGCATCCAAGAAAAGACAGGCATGGTAAATCATGCTTTTCCTCCATTTGCTCATTTCTCTAGAAAGGAAAATCCTTGTGATTTATTTCATCCCTTAAGTGCTTCTTCAATTATTTTATCCACATGTGATTCCTCTGTATATTTCTTCATAATACTTTGTTTACATCTATTTTTTATACTAACCCCAAAGATGCAACCAAATTTGTCATTTCATATGCTACAGGACATGTGAACAAAACATAACAAAACAGTGTAACAAATATAAGCAAATTTATTCTAATCTGCCAAGCATTGAACTTAGTCCATTGGTAAGACATCTATTAGGTTGCATGAGATGGGGGGCATGAACTCTGGCCTAGGAATCAGGAAATTGCATATCTACCCTGCCATCCCGTTTCATGCATGGCGCCATTACCTACTTTGGTTTCCTTATCTCTCACATGCTTAGGTCCTGTATATGTTACAAGTTTTAAATGAAATGATGATGGCAAATACAAGTACTTCCAATTGTGGCCTACAGCCTCCTCCAAGCCTCATTTCCACACCATCCCTCTATGTATCTTCACTTTCAGGAAAATGAACATTTGACTTGGCCTTTATCTCTTATATTTCAGAAAGTAGCTCTTCTATTTTCCCTCAGAAACACTTGAGTCATTCTCTACTACCTAGAAAACAGTGAAAAGTGAAAGTGAAGTCGCCCAGTTATGTCTGACTCTTTGTGACCCCATGGACTGTAGCCTATCAGGCTCCGCCGTCCATGGGATTTTCCCCAGGCAAGAGTGCTGGAGTGGGTTGCCATTTCCTTCTCCAGGAGATCTTCCCCACCCAGGAATCAAACCCAGGTCTCCCTCATTGCGGGCAGATGCTTTACCATCTGAGCCACCAGGGAAGCTGCTAGAAAACAGTGAATGAGGATACAAAGCAACCATTCTTGTTTCCTTGACGAGTGTGGTTTAAGCAGGTTGAGCTGGTTGCCCATTTCTGGATGATTTAGGCTTGAGCTGAAATTCAACAGTATGTGAGATTTTCATTGGTTTGTTTGCTTCCTAGTAGTTTGGATTTCTCAGAGAGAGGTTCCTCTAGTAAGATACCTCACTTTACAGTCAGCAACTTACTTGGGGGTTTCTATGCTGAAATTAATGCTTCCATCAGATACAGATAAAAACAAAATTTAAAAGTCTAGAATGACTTCTGTTTATTTCAACTAATTGAGGGAGTAATGGGCTATTCTCTAGCCATGTTTCTCAGGGGCATATTGTTCTGATCAGATACATTGATTATTCTTTCTGTGTGCTTTTGAAGAAGCAATGATTTTTGTTGGAATATGCCTTTACTATTATGTTTAACTGTTAATAGATATATGTTGCTAACAGTGTAGGCAAGTAACATGTATTGAGAATTGCAATGATCTGCTGCAGGGATTTTAAGTGTCATCAGTCTTCTTAGGTCCATTGTAGATAAGTAATCAAAGCTCAGAAAAGTTATGTAAATTAATCAGGACAAACTATTAATATTTTTTTCTTTCAGGATTGAAGCCCAGCTCTTTCTGACTCTGAAATGCAACTTTTGATGAGAAGATTACATACTGAAAATGTAAGAAAGAACAAAAATAAATAACCAAAAGAAAATAAAATGCAACCTCTTTATAATGCCTTGAGGCAAACTCCAAGTTATAACTTCAAGATACTGCTATGCCAGAGTGAGTCAAATTTGGCTTGTTTTATTATTTTTTTTTCTTTTTTTTTAATTTTAAAATCTTTAATTCTTACATGCGTTCCCAAACATGAACCCCCCTCCCACCTCCCTCCCCATAACATCTCAGCGGGTCATCCCATGCACCAACCCCAAGCATGCTGTATCCTGCGTCAGACATGGACTGGCGATTCAATTCTTACATGATAGTATACATGATAGAATGCCATTCTCCAAAATCATCCCACCCTCTCCCTCTCCCTCTGAGTCCAAAAGTCCGTTATACACAGCTGTGTCTTTTTTCCTGTCTTGCATACAGGGTCGTCATTGCCATCTTTCTAGATTCCATATATATGTGTTAGTATACTGTATTGGTGTTTTTCTTTCTGGCTTACTTCACTCTGTATAATCGGCTCCAGTTTCATCCATCTCATCAGAACTGATTCAAATGAATTCTTTTTAACGGCTGAGTAATACTCCATTGTGTACATGTACCACAGCTTTCTTATCCATTCATCTGCTGATGGACATCTAGGTTGTTTCCATGTCCTGGCTATTATAAACAGTGCTGCGATGAACATTGGGGTACATGTGTCTCTTTCAATTCTGGTTTCCTCGGTGTGTATGCCCAGCAGTGGGATTGCTGGGTCATAAGGCAGTTCTATTTGCAATTTTTTAAGGAATCTCCACACTGTTCTCCATAGTGGCTGTACTAGTTTGCATTCCCACCAACTTTCATGTTTAAACGAGGAGATATTTTTGTCTCCTGGGTTTAGCACATACTTGAAAACGAAAGTGTTAGTCGCTCAGTTATGTCAGGCTCTTTGCAGCCCACCAGGCTCCTCTGTCCATGGGATTCTCCAGGCAAGAACACTGGAGTGAGTTGCCATTTCCTTCTCCAGGGGATCTTCCTGACCCAGGGATCAAACCTGGGTCTCCTGCACTGCAGGTGGATTCTTTACTGTCTGAGCCAGCGAAGCCCAGCAAATACTTGGTGCTTGATAAATATAGATTGAATGGGGATTTGATAGCTGTACCAGGAAAGAGCTTTGGTTGTACATTTCAGAAAGACACTGGAGAGGTCTTCTGGAGCACGTGTGCAGTTGTGGCAGCTCCAGAACTGGCCATGACTCCTCTGTGGGAGAGGGAGTTGGTTTCCTCTAGGAAGAGGGTTGAGCAATAAAGCCACAGAGGTTTGCTGACACATTTGCTAGGCATGACTTATGCTCATTTGGAAGTTATTCTGTGGCTCCATTAATAAAGTGTTTCCCAGTGCATCACAGCTGCCCACCATCCATCCCCCTCTTCCAGTGGGGTCGATGGCTGCCCGGTTTGTGGCAAAAGCAATTATTCCCTCACTGCCAACCCTGATTATACATCACTTGACTCCAGTAATGAGCAGAGAAATTCAGCAATACCAGGAAATCAATATTTGTAAGATGTGGGGTATCACTAATCTTTTGACTCTGAGAATGTTGGGGATGTGTAAGTTTATCAAGCATTCTTAGGAATAACTGTCACTACTACTTGAAAGATTAATGGATGAAAGCTAAAGTAGTTTTTTTGCATTGGGGTAATTTATTTTTTTTTTCTTTTATAGTTTGTTGGTTTCTAATTATAAGATAATATATGGTATTAGAAAATATTCTGTAGAAAAGTTGAGAGAAGAGAAAAACATCATTTACAAATCCACCACAATAAATAAGACAACTACTGCTGACATTTTGTTGGATTTCTTTTTGGTCTTGGCAGTTGAGATCATACTGAACATATAATTAGTATACCTTTTCTTGCCTCTTCATTTAATATTATTTAACTATTTTGTAAGTTATTAAAAGCACAAAAAAACCTTTTAAAGGCTTTTTAACTTATAATTATTTTCAATGTTATTATAAAGCCTCCCAAATGTATGTAATGGTTATATAATATTTTCTCCTATAAAGTGAAAGTGAAAGTCACTCAGTCCTGTCTGACTCTTTGTGACCCCATGGACTGTACAGTCCAAGGAATTCTCCAGGACAGAATGCTGGAGTGGGTAGCCTTTCCCTTCTCCAGGGGATCTTCCCAACCCAGGGATCAAACTCAGGTCTGCCACATTGCAGGCAGATTCTTTACCAGCTGAGCCACCAGGATACTTCAAGAATATTGGAGTAGGTAACCTATCCCTTCTCCAGCGAATCTTCCTGACCCAGGAATTGAACCGGGCTCTCCTGCATTGCAGGTCGATTCTTTACCAACTGAGCAATGAGGGAAGCCCTTTCTTCTATATATCAGCCTATTTTTCTGAGGTCACATACCTGGATATTCACAGAACCAGGGCTAGAAACCATTTTTTCTTATTCATCTAAGAGCATAATCCAAGTAAGTTTTTCTTCACATTCTCAGATGAAGGATAATATTAAAAGTAGAATGGGGTTTTGATTAAAACTAAACTTACTCTTCAAAAGAGTTTCACATCCTGTATATTCAGTCTTTTTCATGTTTCCCAGAAGAACACTTTTGTTTTAAGGGAGTTAAAAGAACGCAGGGAAAGAACAACACTAGTAGTACACTCTACTAGGATTTATTTTCCCGGTTAAATAGTACATCACCTTTGTGTCTGTACAGCTGGAATATAAGCAGATTTTAAGTGACAAATGCTATAACATTACGGCATCTACTCTAGGTTTGTGGGACTAAGTTATGTTGTGGGTTCAATTATAACAGTTTGATCTATAGTTTGAGTATGAACACTGAGATTCTTCTCCCCTCCACCACACTTCAACATTTTTTAAAGATGAAGAAATAGGAATGTGGAAGTATAATCATTTGTCTGAGGTCACAGAGGGAGATGATCGCACAGCTGGAATGTAAGCCTTGTATTTGCCTAAAACCTTGGCTTTGTTCATAGGCCTAGCTAGACACATAAAGCTTTTCTCTTCCCCAGCAATGACTTTTAGTACCAGCTTTCAGAGACTGACATTGAATCTAAGCTTTGTGATCAGTATTTAGCAGGAGAAGAAGAGGAGGAATTACTTATCTTTTTGCATACATTAGCATGCAAATGACTCCTTTCTCTGCATTGTGGAAGGGTCTGAAATGATCACATATACAATATATCTTTTATCAGTGGCCCTGGATACAAATGTTGCTTTGATGAATCCACATTTAGAGGCCTTCTCCAAATATTTACAGTGCTTTTTAGGATTAGAACTTCTATCTACTGTCATTTTTAACAAAAGGAGAATTATGATTAAGTTAATTTATTCATTATTTACCCTGGTCTAAACAGTCATCCTGGTATATTATTTTTTTCCAGTGGTTTTCCTATATTTAAAAGATAATGTATGTTCCCAGAATTTTCCAAGATTATGGTATTTGTTTATTTGTTGATCTGTTAAGACTTTCTTGCTAAGCAGCCATACGTTGGCCGAGGAAAGCCACATGAATTTACCCATATTTATTTTTCTCTGATAAATTAAGGTCACTCGTATGATTTTAGAAGTCTCACAGAGAAAACTTAAGACAGGTCCGGGGCTTCCATGATGGCTAAGTGATAAAAAAAAAAAAATCCACCTACCAACGCAGGAGATGTGGGTTTGATCCCTGGTCTGGGAAGATTCCACATACTGAGGGGCAACTAAGCCCAGGAGCCACAACTACTGAGCCTGCATGCCCTAGAACCACTGGTGCGCTGCAACTAGAGAATCACCCCCTCTCATCACAACTAGAGAGAAGCCTGCTCAGCAGCAAAGACCCAGCACAGCCAAAAATAAATAAATAAAATTATTTCAAAAAAAAAAAAAAGAACAGGCCCTCCAGTTAAATTCCCTGCTGACAGTCCTTCCCTAGAAGACTTCCCTACTGAAGTATCCTTGACCCGTGATCCTAATCCACAGGCAATCTTGCCCAGGCAAGGTGTCCCGTCTAACTAGCAAGCATTTCATTTGGCAGAGTTATCCTTTTGTTCTTTGTAGACTTTAGTGTCAGGAGACCTGATTACAAGTCCTTGTTTTTTTTCATGACCTAACCCTTTGCTTTTTCATGCCTAATTTCGTTGATAAAATTTAGCAACTTTATTTTCATGTGACAAACCGCACATAAAGTGTACAACTTGATAAGTTTAGACATGTGTGTACACTCGTGAAGCCTTCACCACAATCAAGATGATGAACATATTCTGCAACCCCAAGAGTCTCTTTTGCTCTTTCGTGATCCCTCCCTCACTTCCCTCCCTGCCTCCTCTGGCACCCTCAGGCAACCGCTGATCTGCTTTGTGTCAGTACAGATTAGTGTCTATTTACTACGAATTTTATGTAACTGGCAGAGTCATACAGAATGTATTATTTTCTTGGTCTGGTTTCTTTTACTCAGCATAATTTCTCTGAGATATGTTCATGCTGTCGGATGTATCCTTTTCATGCTGAATAGTATTCTATCGTATGGATAAATCACAATTTATATCCGTTCACGCCATCCAGTTATGAACCCAATAAACTTTACGGAGTGGAAAAGAAAAGACACTACGGTATAATACTTTTACGAACTTCTTTCTCTATAATAAATTTTATACTACCTCTTCATGTTTACCTCTGTAAGTATTCAAAAATAATTATAAATACAATTTAACTATGCAAATTAAAAGGGTCTATTGGACCCAGATGGTAAATTGAGTATTTTTTTCTGGGGTCCTGAGGGATAACCAAGGAAAACTCTCTGAAATAGTAATTGCTGGAATATAAGAACTTTTTGAAATTTAACATCTCATTTTCAACAGAATTTTAGTAAATAGAAATACATCAGACAAACATTAAAATGATCATCAGCAGCACCACAAAAATAATAATGGAGGGGATCCTTACAATGCTAACCACCTAAATGAGCAGATGTTTTTGACTTGAGAAATCCGGGTCTAAAGACTCATTCTGCTCTATTGTTTTTCCCATAAGGTTCCCCCCTCTTAAAAGAGAATGTGATGATTTCCCCAGAATTTTCACCTAAATCATCAGCTCTTTTCCTCACATCTTTTAAAGCAATTGGTCTCAGATTCTTAGCTTGAGGGAATGAGTTGCATTTCATTCGGAGAGTGGGAAGCAGTGAGTCAGATAAAACTCACTCAGGACACATAAAGGACTTGGCCTGTTCGCTGGGTAACTGCCCAGCTTAAAATTAGGATAATGAACTGCCTTCTTAACCTGAATGAAATATTTCTCATGTTTCAGATTTCAGCACTCGTTTGGAAGGCTTCTATCTCTCCAATTTAGTTGCAAGTGAAACACACATAAAATCTGCTTCCCACAGGCTGTTTGATTTAGAAGATATTGATTAACAATCAGCCAGGAGATGGGAACAACCTATTTTGACCTAACAATTTCACCCATCTTTTTAAACTGACTTTCAGAGTTTCTGCTCATGGTGCACACTAAAGGGTACATGTCAAAAATCCTAAAATATTAAACAATTTCCGGTTATTAAGGAGTTTTTGAATAGAAGGAACTGTTACTTTGGAACTGGTCTGCCTGTGAGTTGTTCAGTGGAAGCAGGCAGAATGGGAAAAGAATACTTAGTAGAATGTCCCCAGTGAATGTCCACACATTACTGGATGTGTGTGAGTGTCTAACCCAGGCCCTTGTTATGGAATCTTCATTATCACTGCAACAGTTAAAAAATTTAGCTGAAACTTGGATGGACCTAGAGATTGTCATACTGAGTGAAGTAAGTCAGAGAGAGGAGAAATATCCTGTGGCATTCCTTAAATGTGGAATCTAAACAGAATTGATACAAATGAACTTACTTACAAAACAGAAAGAGACACACAGAATTAGAGAACGAACTTAAGCTTGCCTCTACACACTGCTACATTTAAAATGGAGAACCAACAAGCACCTACTTTAAGGCTCAGTGTACTGTGGCAGCCTGGATGGGAGGGCCTTTGGAGGAGAATGGATATGTCTGGCTGAGTCTCTTTGCTGTTCACCTGAAACTGCCACAACACTGTTAATCAGCTATACCCCAATAAAAAATAAAAAGTTTAAAAAATTTAGCTAAAGAGCATATCTTATAGTTTTTTTTTAATGTAGGCAATTAACCTATCCATTGGTGTACCAAATTGATTTGATTAGGTCTAAGATATTCTCATAGAAACTGATAACAAAAAGAATTTAAATTCTACCATCTCTTTATGGAAAATTCCATACAAGCGCAGTTTAAAAAAAATCTCCTTTATCTTTTACTATTGTAAAATGAAAAAAATATTTTTTTAATATTTCCAAGAAACGTCAAAGGACCCACCCAACTCCCAGGCTGCTCAGTTTTTTTTTTTTTCTCTTAATTGCTTTTACATCATGTTCAAGTCTGACCATTTGCACTTAACACTTGCTTGATAAACTCTGCCAAGCTGAAGGATGCTTGTCTGTTTTACATTCCTTGGCTTGTGAAGCGTTTTTTTTTTCTGCTTCACATGCCTAAGGGGGCAAAGGTCAAACCTCCTCAGCTGCAGATGAGGTCATCGTTGCTGATGGTCTGCAGCTGATCACAATAAAAACAGGGTCTCCCCTGTGACCAGCCCTCCCCATTTAGGAGCAGTGATGTCATCTCTGGTGAGACAGGATGAGACATGCAACTGGGTTTAAATTGCACAACATAAATTTTTCTTCTGACTTCACTGCAATCTTTCATTTGTTTTTGCAAAAATACTAGCTTAATCATGGTTTTAGACTAAAAAATAAATAGATGAAGTAGAGGAAGCTTATATTTTACAAGTAGCCCTTCATATCTGTTAGGCAAAGCCAGAATAAAGTGCTGTTTTCCTACATCAAAAGAAATGAATATTGGCAATCTCATATGCCAGTCTCATCCTAACACTTTCAAAGTACCTCTCTTCAAGAATACTAAGTGTTCTTACAAGGATTTCAGAATCAGACCTTAGTTCAGTTCAGTTCAGTTCAGTTCAGTTCAGCCACTCAGTCGTGTCTGTCCGACTCTTTGCGACCCCATGAATTGCAGCATGCCAGGCCTCCCTGTCCATCACCGTCTCCCGGAGTTCACTCAGACTAACGTCCATTGAGTCCGTGATGCCATCCAGCCATCTCATCCTCGATCGTCCCCTTCTCCTACTGCCCCCAATCCCTCCCAGCATCAGAGTCTTTTGCAATGAGTCAACTCTTCGCATGAGGTGGCCAAAGTACTGGAGTTTAAGCTTCATTATCATTCCCTCCTTAGTTCAGGTGTCCCCAGACTCTAGGCCATGGACCGGTACCTCCTGTCAGATCAGCAGCAGCACTAGATTAGAAATAAAGTGCACAACTTAGAAAAGGCAGAGGAACCAGAGATCAAATTGCCAACATCCACTGGATCATCAAAAAAGCAAGAGAATACCAGAAAAACATATACTTCTGCTTTATTGATTATGCCAAAGCCTTTGTGCAGGTCACAACAAACTGTGTAAAATTCTTCAAGAGATGGGAATACCAAACCATCTTATCTGCCCCCTGAGAAATCTGTATGCAGGTCAAGAAGCGATAGTTAGAACTGGACTTGAGACAACAGACTGGTTCCAAATTGGGAAAGGAGTATGTCAAGGGCGTATATGGTCACCCTGCTTTTTTAACTTATATGCATCATGCAAAATGCCAGGCTGGATGAAGCACAAGCTGGAATCAAGATTGCTGGGAGATATATCAATAACCTCAGATATGCAAATGACACCACCCTTATGGCAGAAGGTGAAGAAGAACTAAAGAGCCTCTTGATGAAAGTGAAAGAGGAGAGTGAAAAGACTGGCTTAAAATTCAACATTCAAAAAAGTAAAATCATGGAATCCAGTCCCATCACTTCATGACAAATAGATGGGAAACAATAGAAATAGTAAGAGACTATTTTGGGGGGCTCCAAAATCACTGCTGATGGTGACTACAGTCATGAAATTAAAGACACTTACAGCTTGGAAGAAAGCTATGACCAACCTAGACAGCATATTAAAAAGAAGAGACATTACTTTGCCAACAAAGGTCTGTCTAATCAAAGCTATGGTTTTTCCAGTAGTCATGTATGGATGTGAGAGTTGAACTATAAAGAAAGCTGAGAACAGAAGAATTGATGCTTTTGAACTGTGGTGTTGGAGAAGACTCTTGAGAGTCCCTTGAACTGCAAGGAGATCCAACCAGTCCAACCAAAAGGAAATCAGTCCTGAATATTCATTGGTAGGACTGATGCTGAAGCTGAAACTCCAATATTTTGGCCACCTGATGCGAAGAGCTGACTCATTTGAAAAGACCCTGATGCTGGGGAAGATGGAACAGGAGGAGAAGGGGTTGACAGAGGATGAGATGGTTGGATGGACACGAGTTTGAGCAAGCTCCGGGAGTTGGTGATGGACCGGGAATCCTGGCATGCTGCAGTCCATGGGGTTGCAAGAAGTTGGATACAACTGAGCGACTGAACTGAACTGAAAGTGAACAAGGAATGTAATGCACTTGAATCATCCTGAAAGCATCCATAACCCCACTCTGAAAGAAAAATTGTCTTCCAGAAAGCTGGTCCGTAGTGCTGAAAAGGTGAGGTCCACTGCCTTAGTTCGAATTCCACCTCTGCCATTTATATCTGGGTGACTATAAACACTTTAGGTTAAATTTCTATTCAGTTGTTTTAAATGAAGAAAGTACTTGTACTCACAAGGTTATATTTAACATGTGAAAGTGCTTAGAAGATCACCTGCCTATAGGAGGCATTCAATCCATTGTGTCAGTAATAATAACAGCAATACTGGTAGCATAGCAGCTCAGGTGCCTTAACAAAGCCCTCAGAGTCAGAAATGTTTTATAATTCATAACTTTTCAGATTTTAGAAAGATGCTTCAGTGCTTATACTCAGGACCAGCTATATAATTTGCAGGGTCGTGTGCAAAATGAAAACTGCATGACCTCTTGTTCGAAAATTATTAAAGATTTCAAGATAGTGAAAGCAGAGCTTTACTCCAGGTGCAGGCCTTTTGTAAATCTGGGGTCCCGAGTGACCGCCCTGCTTACACAGTGTCTCAATATACGCCCGCAGCAAGGGGCTGAGAACAGTAATGAAACACATCAACACTTCCCTGGGGAAATGTATGAACTTCACACCAAGTGGGAAAAATAAAGCCAGTAGATACTCTCACTTCAGTTCAGCTCAGATTTGCTACCAAATGAGTTTATTATAAACTTAGAAAAATTGACAGTTTTCAGAGGTTTTGGATTTTGGAATTCCAGAAAGCGGACTGAGGTGCTATTCGCCCACACCCTGGGCGTTTATGTGATAGAGAACCCCGAAGCTAATGGGAACTGAGGTTGGGTCTTGTTTTGATGCATCATAGTTGTGAGACTTTTATTTAGACTCTTGAAATGAAGTGAAAGTTGCTCAGTCATGTCTGACTCTTTTGTGACTCCATGCACTATAGCCCTCCAGGCTCCTCGGTCCATGGGATTCTCCAGGGAAGAATACTGGAGTGGGTTGCTTTTCCCTTTTCCAGGGGATCTTCCCAATCCAGGGATCAATCAAACACAGGTCTCCTGCATTGCAGGCGGATTCTTTACCAGCTGAGCTACCAGGGAGCTTTTAGGCAAGGCCAATTGGAGGCAGAAGTGTGGTGTGGTTCTCACTTCTGGGGAAGGATGGGAGGAAAATGAGAGTGGGAGAGTGAGAGGGAAACCAAACCTTGGTGGATGGATGGGCAGCAAGCTTCTAAAATCAACAGCAAATCAACAATGATGTCACAAAAACATGACAATCTGACTCTCTCTCCTACTTGGTTGGAGTCCTACTTTCACACATTTTCCTCTAATGCCTTTTTATCATGGTTTAACAACAGTCAGGCTAATGTATTTTTCTTTACAAATGTGCAAAAGATAAAAAACGTGCTCAAATAGAGTAACTGTGTCTCCTGTCTGAAAACCCACCCCAGCCCTGTCTTTGGTTAGAGTTTGAGTCCATGAAATAATAATGGATACCATTTATTGAAATTTACTATTTTGCTAAACTAATGGCACTTGAATCCTTGAATAGTAGGGTCTTAGATTTGGGCTTCCTATTAGTATCTGCTATGTATTTATCAGGGTTACATATACAGAGAATATCCACTAATTACCCCAAAGAATGATCCCTGAAGTAAGCAGTTTGAATGAAACAAAATTAAATACACATATATTTTTTTAATCTTCCTCACAACGTACTCTTGCCTGGCAAATCCCATGGACGAAGGAGCCTGGATGGCTGCAGTCCATGGGGTCGCTAAGAGTCGGACACGACTGAGCGACTTCACTTTCACTTTTCACTTTCATGCATTGGAGAAGGAAATGGCAACCCACTCCAGTGTTCTTGCCTGGAGAATCCCAGGGACGGGGGAGCCTGGTGGGCTGCCGTCTATGGGGTTGCACAGAGTCGGACACGACTGAAGCGACTTAGCAGCAGCAGCAGCACAATGTAGAAATAAATCAAACTTTAATAAGTATAATGTGCATTAGGTTATTAACATATACTCTTATTAGGATATAAAATAAGTGGGAAGAATTTTAAAAAATTTAAGAGGTTGGAATTTTTGAAAAGCAGAAATGAACAAGAATAGATGTATAGACATGCACCAGAAAAAAATACTGATTTTTAATATTCTTACAGAACAAGGAATGAGACAATTGATGGAACTGTTCGTGTAGAACAGAAGACTATGCAATCATTTCAAGCATGTTGGACTAAGAAAATTAAGGGCAGGACCTATATTCCACTCATTTGCTCCCTAGGAAATGAGGCTGCCTGAGAAACAAAGCATGACCAACTCCAATTATTTTTCACAAACAGTGTGTGGAATTGTGTTATCATTCAATAGAAATTCAAAGTAGAAAAGTATCTTATTATAGTCGCGGACACACCAAGAAATTTCCAGTTGCAGCAACTGTATTATTAGAGTCAGTAGAAATATTCAGAAGTGAGTGTGTTTACCTTAAAATATCTAAATGCTAGATGTAAAATGTTTGGTCATTTAACATTGCATCACTAGTGACAGAGCCCTGATTCCAACCCCAGCAATCTGCTTCCAGAATCAGTGCTCTCACCTTATCAGACTGTCCCTCTATTGATTATTTCTTGTGCCTTTAGTCCTGGGTTCTTTTATCCCCTCATGTTTAGAAAGTCTTTAATTTTTATAAGAAACAGAAATAAATGCTTAAAGTATTTTGAAGCCCTTTTAACTCTTGAATGATGAGAAGTTTTCTATCTCTATCGTGATGTACTTAGTTTCCCTGATCCTCACTAGCCTCTCTCATGTGCAATAGAAGGATTTTAATAATTGCCTCACAGAGTTTTTTTTTCTAATGACATTAGATTATGAAAGTGTCATGGAGCTCCGTCACCCAGATGGCTGTGGGACTACTTACTTGACACTCTAGATTCCAGAATCTTAATGATCAGTTAGGGTCCATCCAGTCCAAGAATTACTGAACCAATACCTGGAGGGGTTCTTGATTTAGGAACTTTAGAAATACAATTTTTTAAAAAATCATTACACCCATATTTGGTTTTAATCACATATAGCTTCTTATTCATATGTACTACTTGTCAATTTATTGCCTCTCAGGTCCAAATTTATCCTCCAATATCTGCTCTGTGATAAAGGATGGAATTCTGTGAACATCTCACCTTTATAGCAAGGATGATGTTGGGCTTTTTCGGTAGAGGACACTAGAAGGATAGTAGCAGGCTGAAGGGGGAATCTGCTGTTATCAGAGGGTGCAAACTCAGGAGTGTGTATTTGAAAACAGGGTTGTGGTCTGCCCCAGCCAAGAACCCAGAATGTGGTACCCTTCCAAATCCTCGCAGCTCCAGCCCACCTAGATGCTGTACACTACAGGTCTCCCGCCTCCACAGGCACCGTCACTCGTCAGCGCACTCCAGTCCCTGGTCACTAGCTGAGGCTCACCTATACTCTGCCTGTGCCTGGAGGGCTCTCCTCCCTCTGTATGTCAGTGTGCCAAGTGGGGCAAGTCTGTGCTCCCCAAAGGTTGCTTCCTTGTTTGCCCACTTAGAGCAGATCAGACCTGGTCCAGAAAAACCAGAAAACTTCTCTGGCACACTGCGGGATGCAACCTCACCTTCTCCAGTGAGGTATGAACTTAGCCTTGGGGAGGAAGTCTTTCTTCCAAATTTGGCCTTCCGTGGGAACTCTCAGTCTCAGCCTTCGGACACTATATATAGTTTTCATAATGCCTACTCTTTGGTCATAGTTTCATAATCCTTTAATATTAAACTTCCCTTGTTTAAATCACTGTGTGTAAATCAATGAAGTCAGAACACTGCCTCACACCATACACAAAAATAAACTCCAAATGGCTTAAAGACTTAAATATAAGACACGATACCATAAGACTCTTAGAAGAGAAGTAGGCAAAACATTCTCTGACATGAACTGTAACAACGTATTCTTAGGTCAGTCTCCCAAGGCAATAGAAATAAAAGCAAAAATAAACAAATGGGATATAGTCAAATTTGTAAGCTTTACATAGCAAAGGAGACCAAAAATAAAATGAAAAGTCAACCTATGGAGTGGGAAGAAATATTCTCAAATGATGTGACAGGCAAGAGGTTAATTTCCAAAAGATACAAACAGTTCATACAACTCAATAAGGAAAAAAAAACCCCAAATCCCCAAACAATCCAATGAAAAACATGAGCATAGGACCTAAACAGGTATTTCTTTAAGTAAGACATACAGATGGCCAATAGGAACATGAAGATATTCAGCATTGCTCATTATTAGAGAAACATGAATAAAAACTGAAATGATTTGTGTATCTACGTGATTTGTATATCAATGATATACATGATATATGATATACATGATATGTATGATATATGATATACATGAATTGTATATTAATGACATTTGTGGATCACCTTACACTGGGCAGAACGCGTGTGTGCTAAGTTGCTTCAGTAGTGTCCAGTGCTTTGCAACCCTATGGACTGTAGCCCGCCAGGCTCCTCTGTCCATGGGATTTTCCAGGCAAGAATACTGGAGTGGATTGCCATGCCCTCCTTCAGGGAATCTTCCCAACTCAGGGACTGAACCTGCTTGTCTTACGATTCCTGCATTGGCAAGCAGTTTCTTTACCACAAGTGCCACCTGGGACACCCCTCTGGTCAGAAAGGCCATCATCAAAAAGTCTACAAGTAGGAAATGCTGGAGAGAGTGTGGAGAAAGCGGAACTCCCCTACACCATGGTGGGAATGTAAATTGGTATATCCACCATGGAAAACAGTATGGAGGTTCTTTAAAAGACTAAAAATAGAATTACCATATGACCCAACGATCCCACTTTTGGGCATATACGCAGAGAAAACCATAATTTGAAAAGATACACACATCCCTATGTTCATAGCAGCACTATTTACAAGAGTCAAGGCGTGGAGGCAACCTAAAGGGACGACAGGTGAATAGATAAAGAAGTTGTGGTACATATATACAATGGAATATTATAGAGTTATAAAAAGGAATGAAATAATGCCATTTGCAGCAACATGGATGGACCTAGAGATTATCAGACTAAGTGAAGTAAGTCAGACAAAGATAAATATCATCTTTCACTTACACACGGAACCTAAAAAAATGATACAAATGATCTTATTTATAAAACAAACTGACTCATAGACCTAGAAAGCAAGTTATGGGAGCTTATGGTTACTGGGGAAGCAGGGGGAAGGATAAAGTTAGGAGTTTGGGATTAACAGATACATACTATTATATATAAAATAGATAAAGAACAAGGACCTACTGTATAGTACAGGAAGCTATATACAAAATCGTATAAAAACCTATAATGGAAAAGAATCTGGAAAAAATATATCTGAATCACTTTGCTGTATACCTGAAACTAACACAGCATTGTAAATCAATTATATATATGTGATCATATACTATAATATACATGATGTATATCAAGTATACTTCAATTAAAAAAATCACTGTGTGGTTTCTGTCTTGTAATTGGACCTGAATTCTTACATGATATTTATATACAACAAAAAATGAAGAATATACAATGAGTTCTGGTTTTAGACCAGTTCCTCCTCTCTAAGAATTTCCAACCTGATAGCTTTCTGTTTATTCTTTCTTTCCTTTTCTCAACTCTTCCCTCCCTTCCTTCCTCCCTTCCTCCTTCCATCCCTCTTTTTCTTTCAGCTCTGAAGATGGCTGGATAACATGAGACTTCAGCATCTCTCTCTAACCTGAGGGTGCTATCATGGTGCTATAACTTGAGAACATCATGGTGTTCTGTTGAAGAGACTCCACTTTCCTTTCCTCTGCTTGCTCTGATTATGAGAGGGGTTTTAAAACTAGTTTGGCAGGGAGCTTTCTCAGCCTCAGGATCTTGCAAGCTAATGGACCCTCTCATTCCTTCAGCACCATGACACTTCTTGTGTAATCCTACTATATGGTAAAACTTCCCTTCATTAAATCAACTTCTTAATGTTTGGCAGTATTAGAAATGCTGGGAAAGAAAGCGTTATGTAAGACATGATGATATTAAGTGGAAAACAGCAAAACATTAAAAAATTTATAGTTCCTGAAGGACAAATTATAAAGGTCTGTCCCTTGGAAGTTTCTGTTGGTTGACAATGACTATTAGTCTCCCACTGGGAGAGGCCAATGAAAAACTATGCAGATTCTGGAATAAACTTTGCATTGGGGCATTTGAGGAAAGAGTGAGTTGTGCACAAGTAAGGCAAGCTCTTCATTCCTTCAGATGCGGAGCTGCTTTGTAACTTAGCCTCAAAGGTCTAATGTCTGAGCTCCTGGGATGACCCTTCTCAGGTCTCACAGCTTCCCACATTCTCCTTTCTGTTCCCACAAAACAATTATGCACTAGCCCCTGCAATTAAACATTTAATAAATGAGAAAAACAAGCTAGAAAACTTCATCTCTTACTTATACCATAGAAGAATAATATGAGAATAAAGGTGAAAACTATGAGCATGAAGAGATTCTGGGCTTTTTCCTAGGACAGTATTCCCCTCTACTGGTGAAAGCCTGTAACTATTTTTTCCCCACCAAATCTGCTTTAAAAAGAAGTAATCAACTAAGATGTTTGTTTCTGTGTTTTAGGGGAACACTGGTATTTTCTTACACATATCACATTATTTTTAGAGCCTGAAAAAAATCTTCAAGGAAATCATCCTTTATTTTTATTTTTTCACATATTCAGTTCTGAAATTTTCTTCCCCAAACAATACCCTGGTGTCTGGGGAGACACTGCTTTTTTTTTTTTTTTAAATCAAATGAGCATTTCTCTCCCAGCATGTGTATTAGTTTCCGCAGAGCCTAAATAATTATAGTTTATAAGGAAGTTCTTTCAATGTTTATCCCTGCAGACCCTCCTCTTAGTCTCCCCAGAGAATCATCTCCAGTGCAGATGTACTGCAGAATTGAGAAATAATAGGTGTCTGGTATCAGATTCAGTTGACTTAGTAAGATCCTTGTGACCTAAAGTTGAACCTATCCCATTGATTTCTGTTTTCTGAGAAATTTTAAGTCAGAAAACCCTGGAGGAAGTGTACTATTCTAATGACTCACCTGGGAAAGCCCAGAGGAGGTGCCTTATCAGACTCGAAGAGGCTAACTGAGCCCTGCAGCTTCTACATGTATTAAGACTGGTCTGCTTTCTGCATTGATATTTAACATGAGGAAGAAGTAGGAAATATGTAAATATGGGAGGAAAAAGAAATTGGTATTTGGATCAGATTCCTCTCATCGTTCATCTGGACATTTTGATGAAGGCAATGAAGTAAATAATTAAAACAAAGTGCTTACACACTGTTTTCAGGATATTACTTGACTATCCTTGCTATCCTAGAGGGCCTGCATCATGTATTATGTGCATAAATATTTAAATGCATCCTTAGAGTACACTAATCATTATTTCAAACTCAACTCCCAATTAAGTTTGAAAGCTTGGTGTTGTTTTTCCATTGTTTTCCCTCTCCTCTTTGAATTGCATATTCACTCCTTCTAAAACTAATACTATTGTGGAGAGTGTCAAAAACTAAAGAAAGGTTAAAAACCAAGACTTTCAAAGAGATAAAAACAAACAGTTGTTAAAGATTTTATTCTACACATTAACCAATAATGTTATCCGAAAGGTGGATTTGCTTCTTGGCAGGTTCTGAGCCAACAGACATCACTAAGCTGAATAGTGGGAGAAGGGAGGATTTATTATTATTTGCATCAGGTAAGGAGAACATCAGGGATCTTTCCCAAAGAAGTGCCTCTCTGAGCAGCAAAATTGGGGACGTTTTAAGCTAAGGGTATGTGCTTATTAATGAAGGGGCTCGAGCAGAAGGGAATTTATCATAGAATTGAAGCAAAGGACTATAGAGTCCAAGCTTCAGTTGATTGAAGTCTGTCGGGTCAACATCATCCTTCCATCCTGCATTTGACTGGGGGCCTTCATTCCTGCAGAACTCAAAGACCTATATCATATTTTTATGTATATTCCTTGAGGAACTAGGACTGTTTTACTGCTGAACTATGGTTGTCTGCTTTTCCTTTGCTCCTAGATTCCCTTACTTCCTTTAAGAACACCTAACTACTGAGACTTGTTCAAGGACAAGCATTGTGGCCAGACTTAGATCACAAAAACGGCTTAGGCCAAAATGGCTCCTCTTATGTCAAGAAAGCCATTCCTGGTTCTCTTTCTCTGGGGACCTCCAACCTTATGTGCTTAAAATGATGGTACTGGACATGTGTCATAACTCATTCAAGAGAATCTGAAGAAACAGACACACTTATAAATCAGGAATATATAAATGAATGTGTACATAGACGCAAAATTGATTTTCCCACAGGGGTATGTGTGTGTTTGTGTGAGTGTGCGTTTAATCACTCAGTCATGCCTGAGTCTTTTCGAACCCATGGACTATAGACTGCCAGGTTCCTCCATCCATGGGATTCTCAAAGCAAGAATATTGGAGTGGGTTGCCATTTCCTACTTCAGGGGATCTTCCCTACCCAAGGAAAGAACTTGCATCTCCTACGTCTCCTTCATTGGCAGGCGAATTCTTCACTACTGCGTCACCTGGGGAAGGTAAATCAGTTGAACAGCTACTGAACAAGACACAGTTTGTATGTCAATAGACAAGAATTCTTTTACATTGTTACTTCTTATCTTCAATTTACAGAGTTGCAAAAGCACTCAGAGCCAATAAAAGACTGCTGCTGCTGCTGCTGCTAAGTCAACTCAGATAATCCTGAGAGTGGTCCCTAGATGCCAGACAATGCGTAGCCTTCCAGTGAGGCAAAAAAATTTTCCTATAAGAGAAAATAATTTCATGCTTGATGCTCTTTCCTTTCTTGGTTTTCTTAGAAAACAGGCAGATCCAAGACTCACTCTACAATCTCTGAGCTTATCAGATATTTCCTGTTATTTCTCACCCACACAAAATAGTGAAACTGGGTAAGAATTTGCACAATACACATGCAAGATAGTCCATGGTTAGAAGTTTTTTCCTTAATGATGTTTTATTTAACTGTGAAATATACACTTTTCTCTTGTTCCTTTGCATTTATTTTATCCACTTAGCAAATATTTGCCAGTCACCTGTTTATCCATTTTCAGGTCTAAAAAAACAGAAGTAGATCAGACAGGCTCTCTGTTCTCAAGGAATTTGAATACAAGAGATCTGAATTTTATTTCAGACACTCAGAAGTATAAGAAATAATAATATAATTTATTTTCTTTAAATCAATGGTGTTCTGAATCTGAGACCCATCACTTGTTTGGCAAATCATTTAATTTCAGTCATTATACAGCTTCTGTGGGGTCATCTGTAGGTCCTAACAGTAATAATAATAATAAAAAAAGCAAAATATTTGTGGGGCTTGTCTGTGGTCTTCAGTCCCAAAGGAGAAAACTATGCAAACCTCTGTAATGTAGTAGGCTTTCTGGCAAGCTCATTCATGTGGGTTGTCTCTGGTTTTGGCTGTCTTTGACGAGGTTATCTTACAATTCCATTAAGATAGAAGTTAACTTGTAGGACAATAATAATAATGCAAATGACTTGTATGCACAGCTAAGCAAATGACTCCTGGACATGACTATGAAAATGAGTTTTGACAGAATAGAAATCTCTGAAAGTCCAATTTTCATTTGAACTATTTTTATGTAGCTTCCTGGTTTATTCTTTACTATCTAAACCACCAGGGAAACCCTAAATAAAATCTTGGTTTTCTTTTTGTGCAAGAGTCATGGTTTTATCCTCTTTTAAAATGAACATGGTCTGCTAACCAAAATAATACAGGAAGCTGCAGATAAGAGTTTATTTGGGGTCTTAAGAATTCCAATTCAGGAGACACAGAAAGAGTGCTCTGAGGAAGAGGGTTGGGGACTTAAGGACAAATTAATTCAACACTGTAAGGCAACTATATTCCAATAAAAAACAGTTTAAAAACAGCCATGAGATTGTTAGTTAAGCGTTGCCTGGCTGGTATCGACGGGATGGTATCTGACTGGTATCAGCTTTGATAGCAGTCAGAAAATATTTGTCCTTAAGGAATCACAAGTTGTTTTGGGGTAGGGGTCCAATAAATAGACTGTGATGAGTTATTTTAAGTAAGGGTCCAGTAAGTGTCTTGAACTTCTGGCAGGTGTTCTGGATAACTTAATCAGGTAAAGAGGTGAGATTCCTCCCAGGCTGAGACATGCATAAGTCACACTTCCTCAGTTGCCTCCCGGCTCCATTTAGAGAGCTCTTAGCAATACTGACTGCATTTTGATTTTCCTTTCACACGGCCCATGAATATGATCTTACTGAAGCTCCCATGTCATCTGAAGTGGTTTCCAGCCTCAGTAGGGATGATATTCTTGCTAGGGATCTGTAGTTTTAGGACTGTTGCATGGTTGTGCAGGTTTTATACTCAATTGTGGGAGGCACCATTTACAGGGAGCAGGAGAAAAATCTTTCAGACAGTAAATATGCTACAGGCCATGGGTCTCATGGGTCTCTGTCATAACTACTCAGTTCTACAGTCGCAACTGTAATTACAGCTATGGGCACTACTTTAATAAATAGACATGGCTGTATCCCCCGACCCCTCCACTTTTATTTACAAAAGTAAGTGCCAGTGCATGGACTGCAGCTTGCCAATTCTGACATACACCATGTTTGCTTGTCAGGAGCCCCCCTGAGTGAGTGAAAATCGACTCTTGTCTGACTCTTTGCAACCCCATGGACTATACAGTCCATTGAACTCTCCAGGCCAGAATACTGGAGTGGGTAGCCTTTCTCTTGTCCAGGGGATCTTCCCAACCCAGGGATCAAACCCAGGTCTCCCGCATTGTAGGCGGATTCTTTACCTAAGCCCCCAGAAAGCTCTAAAAGGATGGGAAGTAGGGCCTCGTCATCCATCTCTCCTTCCTCTTTTCTCCTACTCACTCCTATAAAGGTGCTTGATTTTTTTCCTCATTATCCTCTAGTATAATTTTCTCAAAAATTCTGGGCTTTTGAAAATGAAAGACAGGAGGCAAATTGGCAGGAAGTTTCACTTTGGTCTCATAATGTCCCTGAATTAAAGGACCAGATACAGGAGCTACTTTGATAGAAACAAAGGAAAAATTCAAGATTGAAACAAACTGAGATCTCAGTAAGCTACCCTGTCAGATATAAAGCCTATTTTTTTTTCTATAATCATCATTTTTAAGATGTTCTTAATTTTGTGAAACATTTTATGTTTTTTTCCCCCACAAAATTGTGATCATGTTTTATTATATGATTTTATAACAATTTTTGTTAATGATATATCATGATTAATACTCATTATAAAAAACTGTTGTAGCCATGCGTTCCGGGAAACAAACTCACTCAGAAGGACAATGCAGATAGTGGAGTGCAGTTTATTACACCGGTGGGCCCAAGGCAGAGTCTCCCCTTAGCCAAGGACCCTGACCAGTTTTTGTGAAAACCTTATATACCCTAAGTGTACTTACTCAAACCCACCTCCTCAAATTCCTTGAAACTAGTCTGGACAAGGTAAAAGAGAGATACAATCAAAGTTAACCCATGATTCATGTGTCACAAGACTAGATAAACAGTGGATATTTATCAATAGGCCTGTGGTCATATCCTGATATGGGATGGAATTTATGACTTTGGAATTTAAGTCATGGAATTTATGACTTTATCTGTTACAGAGATAATTAGCATATTTTAGGCAACGGAGAGTCCAAGTACAAGTCCTGAGGCTCTTTTATTAGGGGGGTCTGGTTTCCCATTGGTATGCCACTTCTATAGACACCAGGCACAAAGTTCAGAGTCCATTGGGAGGGTGACCGCGCGTGTAGCCTAATGTTCGCAGCCTGGCCTAAGATGGAGTCCAGCTCTGTCTGTTTCCTCCTTCAAAACATTCTTTGAAAATATGGATTTTTGTGGTTGTAAATTATTTATCAAATAATATATCCTAATTTGTTTATTTAACATATGAAACACAGGAAAAAATATACCTTCAAAAAGCAAGATTTGGTTAACTAAATTAGAATATTTTATGGTTTTTCAAAACACTTCTCACGTGTACACAGACAAAGAAAGCAAAGAAAGAAGTGCTAAGTCAGTGCTGTCCTAATGTTTAACAACCAGAAAAAGATGTTAACTAGGCTAGAAAAAGCTATATGGCTTCTGCTTACTGCTTCTGAGATGCTGGCTCAGCTCTCTGGAAGGAAGTCTGACTGCCCTGAGTCCACCTTGCTGGAGAGGACACATTCAGGTAGATGGCCACCATCAACTGCCAGCTCTGTGAGTGAGCAGTCATGAGCATCCAGGTCAGCTAACCCTTCAGACAACTGTGGCATCAGCTAAGGTCTGGTTCCAACTATCTAAGGAATTCCGACTAAGAAACACCTAGCTGAGCCATTTATGAATTCCTACCCCACATAATTGTGAGCAGAAGAAAATAGTCGTTGTTTTTATACCACTAATTTTTAAATTAACTTATTATACAGCACTAGTTTCAAAACTGGGAAAGGAGTATGTCAAGGTTGTGTATTATCACTCTGCTTATTTAACTTCTATGCAGACTATCATACAAAATGCTGGGCTGGATGACTTACAAGCTGGAATCAAAGACTGCTGGCAGAAATATCAACAACCTAAGATGATACCACTTTAATGACAGAGTGAAGAGGCACTAAAGAGCCTCATGTTGAAGGTGAAAGAGGAGAGTGAAAAAGCTGGCTTAAAACTCAGCATTCAGAAAACAAAGATCATGGCATCTGGTCCCACCACTTCATGGCAAACAGATGGGGAAAAAGTGGAAATGGTGTCAGATTTCATTTTCTTGGGCTCCAAAATCACTGTGGATGGTGACTGAGCCCACAAAATTAAGACGTTTGCTCCAGGAAGAAAAGCTATGACAAACCTAGGAAGTGTATTAAAAAGTGGAGGCATCACTTTGCCAACAAAGATCCATACAGTCAAAGTTATAGTTTTTCCAGTAGTCATGTACGGATGTGAGAGATGGATCATAGAGAAGGCAGAGTGTCGAAGAATTGATGCTTTTGAACTGTGGTGCTGGAGAAGACTTTTGAGAGTCCCTTGGACAGAAAGGATATCAAACAGGTCAATCCTAAAGGAAATCAACCCTGAATATTCATTGGAAGGACTGGTGCTGAAGCTGAAGCTCCAATACTTTGGCTACCTATAGGAAGAGCCAACTCATTGGAAAAGACCCTGATGCTGAGAAAGACTGAGGTCAAGAGGGGAAGGGGGCGACAGAGGATGAGACGGTTGGATGGCATTACTGACTCAATGGACATAAGTTTGAGCAAACTCAGGGAGACTGTGAAGGACAGGAAAGGCCAGCATGCTGCAGTCCATGAGGACGCAAAGAGTCAGATGTGACTTAGTGACTGAACAATAACATAGCACTAGGAACTTTAATAGGAAGAAAACACTGTGTTTGGAGAGTCATTTTACACGGAGAGTGAAGGAGAGGAATCAAAGAAGATTCTAGAGATGGAGGACTTCCCTGGTGGTCCAGTGGTTAAGAATCTGTCTGCCGATGCAGGGAACGCAGTTTCAACACCTGGTCCAGGAAGATTCTACATGCCATGTGGCAATGAAGCCTGTGTGCCACAATTATTGAGTCCTCACACCCTAGAGCCCGTGTTTCACAATAAGAGAAACCACCTCAATGAGAGGACTGCACACCACAACGAAGAGTAGCCCCCACTCTCTGCAACTAGGGAAAGCCCACATGCAGCAAAGAAGACCTGCACAGCCAAAAATGAATAAAGGCATATATTCATTAATTTAAAAAAGAAGATTTTGGAGATTGAACCTTGTGGAAAATAACTATCATTTGGTGAGTGAGAAAATGAACTGAAGAATTAAAATGGAGGAGAGAAGATGATGCAGATAATCTTGAGTATATTAAACTTGGAATGTGTCTTAGTTCAGGTGGTTATCACAGAATTCCATAGACTGGGTGGCTTAAACAACAAAACGCTATTTCTCTCAAGTTCTAGAGGCTGGGCAATTAAGATCCAGTTCTGGAAGTTCCGGTGTCTGGTGAGGGGCCACTTTCTGTTTGCAGCTGGCCATTTTCTCCTGGCATTCTCACATGTCTGAGAACAGAAAGCCAGAGAGCAAGCTGTGTCTCTTCTTATAAGAGTACTGTGATATTGCAAGTTATAATAAGGTGTCTTTAGTCTTCCGTCTTTGTGACAAAGAACTCCCAGGGCCCTAGTAACTTCCTAAGTGATAGAGCAATGAAGGTGTCTTGTGTTATTCAAAACAAGCCCTTTTCAACTGTAGCGAGGTGGTTTTCAGAATGGCCCTCATCAAAAAAATATCTAAACAATAAATGCTGGAGAGGGTGTGGAGGAAAGGAAGCGTCTTGGCTGTTGGTGGAAATGCTAATTGGTGCAGCCACCATGGAGAACTGTATGGAGGTTCCTTAAAAAACTGAAGATAGAATTACCTCAGTCACTCAGTTGTGTCTGACTCTTCGTGACTGCATGGACCATAGCCCGCCCGGCTACTGTGTCCATGGAGTTCTCCAGGCAAGAATACTGGAGTAGGTAGCGGTTTCCTCCTCCAGGGATCTTCCTGACACATGGATCCAATCCAGGTCTCCTGCATTGCAGGCATTCTTTTCCTACTGAGCCATGAGGCAAGCCTCTGCCGTGTGACCCAGCAGTTCTACTCCTGGGCATATACCTTGAGGTGGTTTTTGGAAAGCCCTTAAGTCTGGGGACTGGTTGCCAGGAAAGCCAATCGCATGATTAGAGGGTTAACATTTTCAGCCCCACTCCACAACCTTCTGGGAAGGAAGAAGGGCTGGAGGTTGAATTAATCCCCAGTGGGTCAATGATTCAGGCTTCCCAGGTGGCTCAGTGGAAAGGAATCTGCTTGCCAATGCAGGACATGCAGGATACAGTGGCTTGATCCCTAGGATAGAACAATACCCTGGAGTAGGAAATGGTAACTCTCTCCAGTATTCTTGCCTGGAGAATCCCATGGACAGAGGAGCCTGGCGGGCTACAGTCTATGGGGTTGCAAAGAGTCTGACACACCTGAATGACTGAGCAGACACAGGCAGTTAATGATTTAATCAACCATACCTACACAATGATGCCTCCACAAAAATCCCTGAAGTACAGGGTTTGGAGAGCATCCTGGTTGATGAACACAGGGAGGTGCCTGAAACATGGGTGTCAGGGAGGGCTTGGAAGCTTTGCTCTTCTGCCCATATATTGACAGCTTGCCCAGTATTTCTCTTTCATTTGGTTGTTCCTGCACTATATCCTTCTATAATAAACCAGTGATCTAGTGTGTAAAATGTTTTCCTGACTTCTGTAAGCCATTCTAGTGAATTAATGGCACCTGAGGAGGGGGTTACGGGAACCTCTGATTTGTGGTTGGTCAGAAGCACAAGTGACAACCTAGGACTTGAGTTAGGATCTGAAGTGGGGTCACTCTCACAGGCCTGAGCCTTTAACCTGTGAGATCTGATGCTATCCCCAGGCAATGTCAGATTTTGTTAAATTGTAGGATGCGCAGTCAATATCCTTCAGAGAATTGGAGGATTGCTTGATGCCAGAAAAACCTGCACACACCTGGTCACAGCGTTTAGTGTGAGAAGTAGAAAAGACGAAGAAGGCAATGGCACCCCACTCCAGTACTCTTGCCTGGAAAATCCCATGGACGGAGGAGCCTGGTGGGCTGCAGTCCATGGGGTTGCTAAGAGTCTACACAACTGAGCGACTTCACTTTCACTTTTCACTTTCATGCATTGGAGAAGGCAATGGTAACGCTCCAGTGTTCTTGCCTGGAGAATCCCAGGGATGGGGGAACCTGGTGAACTGCCGTCTATGGGGTCGCACAGAGTCAGACACAACGGAAGTGACTTAGCAGCAGCAGCAGCAGAAAAGAGAAGAAATTTAAGTGTTTTTCCTCTTTCAATCAGTAATCCCATTCAACAGGGCTCTACCCTTTTGGTTAGGTATAATCACGTCCCAAAGGCCTTGACCTAATACTGTCACTTGGAGATTAGAATTTTAATATATGATTTGTAGGCTAACAGAAACATTCAGTTTGTAACAGACTGTGTCAAAATAGTGCACACGTGAAAGACATTCAACATCACTAGTTATTAGAGAAATGCAAATCCAAACTACAATGAAATACCACCTCACACCAGCCAGAATGGCTACCATCAAAAAATTTGCAAACAATAAATGCAGGAGAGGATGTGGAGAGAAGGGAACCTTCCTACACTGTTGGTAGGGATGTAAATGGGTGTAGCCACTATGGAGAATAGTATGGCATTTCCTAAAAAAAAACTAAAAATAGAGTTACCATATGACTCTGCAATCCAACTCTTGGATATATATCTGAACAACATGATCCAAAAGGATACATATACCCCAGTGTTCACTGCAGCGCTGTTTACAATAGCCAAGACATGGAACAACCTAAATGTCCCTTGACAGTAGAATAGAGAAGCACATGTGTGCAATCAATGGAATATTACTCAGCCATTGAAAAGTATGAAATAATGCCATTTGCAGCAGTATAGATAGACCTAGATAATGTCATACTTAGTGAAGTATTTCAGACAGAGAAGGAGAAATATCATATGACATCCCTTATGTGTGAAATCTAAAAAAAGAAATTATCCAAATGAACTTAGTTACAAAACAGAAAGAGACTCACAGACTGACAGAAGGAACTTATGGTTGTGGCGGGAGGAAGATGGGAGGAAGGGATAGTTTGGGAGTTTAGGATGGACACGTACACACTACTATGTTTAAAACAGATTACTAGCAAGGACCTACTGTGTAGCACATGCTCAATGTTATGTTGCAGCCTGGATGGGAGAGGAGTTTGGGGGAAAATGAATACATGTATATGTACGGCTGAGTCTCTTTACTGTTCACCTGAAACTATCACAACACTGGTTGTTCAGCTATAGCTCAGTAAAAAATAAGTTTAAAAATATAATGCATACATTCATGAAAGATTTCATATAAGAATATTTATAGTACTTTAATGAGATTATTCCCAAAGTAAAAATAACCCAAATCTGTATTAACAAGAACCTGTCTAAAAATCCATATTATTAAAGGAAATAATTTTCTTTAATCAAATGAACACTGTTGATGTAATATTTTTTCCTTGCCTATTTTTTTTTTTTTTAGAAAAGGGAATTCATGAATGAAAAATAGAGCAACTGGGAGTCAACAGGCTTTTCAAAAAAATTAAAAGTCAACAACATATTTTGTACTGTGGTGCTTTTCAAAAAGAAAAGATTGTCCCTGAGGAACACAGAGCTTAGAAGATGAGAAAATGACCCTCAAGAGGTGATCTTTTATTTAAACAAGCAGATTGCTGATTGGCACATAGTACACCAGGTTTTATTTTAAAACTTTTAATTATTTGTTCATTCTGACCTGTTATTTTGAGACACAGATACTCTAATCACATGAAACCATTCCAAACTCACTAGATTTCTCAAAAATTTCTACAAAAGTTTTTTTTTTTTAATTGAAGAAGTACTACATATAAATGATAAAAAATTCAAATAGTTCAAAAGAGTATATTATGACAAGTTTCTTTCTGGGTGAGTTCTTCTCTCTCCCTTACCATAGGCATTCTCTGTGAAGTTTCTTGTGAATTTTCCCACAAGTATTCTATGTTAATGAAAGTGTACACAGGTGTATGATGGCATAGCTTTCTACCATATGACTGTGCCAATATGTTATACTATATCTCATATACACAGACATACCTTATATATATATTATACTATATATATGAATATGTATTTGAAATGTTTGGTATTAATGAGCTAATGTATTAATGCAAGCTAAAGCAAGCATTTAGCTTGCTTTCAAATTTAAAAAAAATTACATCTGCAATAGCATATGTGTACATATCTGTATTTCATATATATATAAAATCATATATGTCAGTGTTTGTATATGAGATTTATAGCTTAAACTTCCAAAAATGGAAGGGCCAGGTCAATGGGCATATGAATTTTATCTTTTAAAAGATAGTACCAAATATCAAATCTTGCTTACCCAAGATTTTGCCAGATTTACCTTCATTGCCTATTTTCTCACATCTTTACCAGTAGATATTACAATTGAATATTTTTATCTGCTATTATTATTGACAAAATATACTACTGTTTTTATTTGCATTTTTTTAAATGAAGAGTTTAGCATTTTTAATATATTTTTGGCCAGTAAAATGCTAAACTCATCATCTAAAAAATGCAAATTAAAGCAGTAGTATTCATCAATAATAGCAGATAAAAATATTCAATTTTTGGCCAATTATGGGCTTCCCTGGGGACTCAGATGGTAAGTGTCTGCCTGCAATGTGGGAGCCCCGGGTTTGATACCTGGGTTGGGAAGATTACCTGGAGAAGGAAATGGCAACCCATTACAGTACTCTTGCCTGGAAAATCCCATGAATGGAGGAGGAGCCTACAGTCATGGGGTCACAAAGAGTCAGACATGACTGAGCGACTTCACTTGGCCAGTTATAATTCTCTTTCCCAGATTGTCCAGTTTTCTTGTTTATAATAGATTTGTAAGGCTCTTTGCATATTAGGGGCTATAAACTATGAGCTATTCCATTGTAAATAAGTATACTGGCCAGGATAGGAGTGTGGGCCTCTGGATGGAATATTCTTGCCATCTTGTCACATTGGAACAAATGAATGAAGCAGGAAGACCATAGTCAGAGAGTTCTTTTCCCAATAAATTCTGAAATGAACAGGATATCTGTTTTATGGGCTTTTTTCATTCTGAAATGAGCCTATTGGTTGTTGGCTTGCTAAGTTGTGTCAAACTCCTGTGTGACACCATGGACTGTAGCCCTCCAGGCTCCTCTGTCCATGGGATTTCCCAGGCAAGAATACTGGAGTTTGTAGCCATTCCCTTCTCCAGGGGATCTTCCCCACCCAGGGATCGATTCCATGTCTCTGCATTGGCAGGTGGATTCTTTGAGCACTGAGCTACCAGGGAAGCCCAGAATGAGCCTATATTGGAATATAATTATTAAAAACATACCCTGCTGCATGAGTAATAATTAAATGGCATGATTTCATTTAAAGGACAGTGGAACAATGACACAGCACTCTTAAATTTACAACAAAACATTAGACCTGTCCTCTAAAGTGGGCTTCTCAGGTGGTGCTAGTGGTCAAGAACCCGCCTGCCAATGCAGGAGGCATAAAGAGACACAGATTTGATCCCTGGGTTGGGAAGATCCTCTGGAGGAGGGCATGGCAACCCACTCCAGTACTCTTGCCTAAAGAATCCCATGGACAGAGGAGACTGGTGGGCTACAGACCATGGGGGCCGAGATGAGTCGGACATGACCGAAGTGACTTAGCATGCATGCATGGCTTCTAAAGTGGTATTCCTCTGGGCTTGGTGGCATAAGATGCATTTGATTTTAGGGATTTGCTTTTTCTACTCCACTTCTAAAATAGATTAGCAGAGATGTTTAAAGACTTAGATACATTTTGGTGCTTAAAATCAAATTGCATATTTATTTCTGTTACAGCTTTTGCCCCATAAGGGAGAACTATTTTCCCATGATTCCCATGGGATCATCATTTCCAGGTCTGCAGAGAACCCCAGAAAAAAAAAAGATTTGATTTTCTCTTAATAGGGGTGTTAAAAGTGGAGTCTGGTGTTTTTGCTCAAATAAAGACAAAGGGCTGAACAGTTGAGCTCCTAACAACCCTTACAGAAGTCAGCAAGTATGTATGTGCTGCCCAAGGAACACACTGAAGTTATGAATTGAATTTGCCACTCGTCACAAGTGGCCAGGGCCCAGCAGGCTGTGCAGTCCAGGAAGGAAAGACATATTTCTCTTCTATGTGATGGCAGCTGCTGCTGTCATTTTACACTGACCTCAGGTGGCTGAGTTTCCCGCAAAGCCTCTATGCAGGACCAAACATGACCAACATGCAGGTTATGCTCTCGGTTTCCAAATGCTATCTAATCTTTCCTTATGTCAGAGACTTAGAAGAAATTATAATTTACAGGCCACTTGTTAGATGAGTTCAGAGACTGAAATGTCAGCCAGTAACTGAGTCACAGGCCATTGGGTGCCAGACACTTATAATTCACTATCTGACGGAGGCTTTGTACTTATTAAGGCCTGATATTTTAAAAGATATGAGATTAATCTCCACATAAAATCTTCCACTGCTATTCATGTTGCTATTTGTTTTTATCCAAATATTAAAGAAATGGGAAGTGAAATTAAAAATTGTGCAGCATATATAAAAATGTAAAAATGATCAGTAAGTAGATTGTATGAGATGATGGATCAGAGAGGTCCATAAGACAATAAAGAGTGAGTGGTAAAATGGGAAGAATTACCCAATGCTATGTACTGGGTGGAACTTCCCTGGTGGCTCAGTGGTAAAGAATCTGCCTGCCAAGCAGGAGATGAGGGTTAGACCCCTAGGTTGGGAAGATTCCCTGGAGAAGGAAATGGCAACCCACTCCAGTATTCTTGCCTGGGAAATCCCCTGGAGCCTGGCAGGCCACAGTCCATGTGGTTGCAAAAGAATCAAACATGACTTAGCTACTAAACAACAACAACAACAACAATGTACTGAGTATGTAGTACCTGCTCACCTAGGAGAAGATATCTGAGATTTTTGCTGTTTCACCAAAAATCCAAGTCGACATGATGCATATTGTAGCATCTCTAGAATAGATAAAGGTTATGCATCTTTAGCGGGGGTGTCACAGAAAATTCAGTCTTCTCACAAACCCTGTTGGATGGTACAATACACATTTCCGACATTGCATTAGTCATGATGTTGACTTTGATCAATTGACTAAAACCGTATCTGCCATGCTTCTCCACTGTAACATTACACTTTTCCCCTTTGTAATTAAAAAATATTTTGTGGGAAGTTACTGTAAATCTTTTGATGGCAGGAGGAGAAGGGGGCAACAGAGGATGAGATTAGATTGTTGGATGGCATCACTGACTCAATGGACATGAGTTTGAGCCAAATCCAGCAGATAAAGAAGGATGGGAAACCCTGATGTGCTGCAGCCCATGGGGTCGCAAAGGGTCAGACACGACTGAGTGACTGAACAACAACAATTTTAAATCTGTACAAATATCTCTTTCTTCATCACTTCAATGCACTCAACTACATAGGATATAAATAAATATCCTATGTAGTTTAGTGGTAAGTAACCTCTTATTATCATTATGTATTTTGGTACTCAAATTCTCCCAGAGTTGACCAATAGGAGTCCCTTTAAGTTGGATTCTTCATCTTTTTGACACAACCCATTATTCTTTGAGTGCTTCTTGACTTTCTATCAAAACAAGCTATTGCAGGTTCATTTTGTATTTTCCTTCTTCAACTGATGTCAGCCATTTTGCCAAGGTGCCTTTTAATGAAGAATTATACTTAAATATCATGATCTGGTTCCTAAGCATGCTCATTGATTGGGGCTGTTGCTGTTCACAATTTCTTTAAGTGATAAAATAGACACAAATATACTTTTATGTGTTTACTTCTCTTTAATTTAAAAATCAACTTTATTGAAGCTGAACTGACATACCATCAAATGCACCCATTTCAAGTGTGCACTTGAATAAGTCTTGACATATGTACATAACCTTGTAATGACCACTCCAATCAAGAAATGATACATTTTCATCACTCCAGAAAGCTCTTCTATTCTCCTTTGCAGTCAGTTCCTCCTAACCCTACCACAGGCAGACACTGATTTGATTTCTATCATTGTAAGTCGATTTTATCTGTTCTAAAAATTCATAACAGAATCATATTGGTTTCAACTTTTCTTGGGCTTGGCTTTCTTTGTTCAACATGGGGTTCTTCATGTTGTGTGTATCAGTAGTTTGCTCCTTCTCATTGCTGAATAGCATTTCATTGTATTACTAGCCCATGACATGCTTATGTCATCATCTATTCATGAACCTTTGGGTTGTGCTGAGTTTTGCTTTTATAAGTCAAGTTGCTAGAAATACATACATATGTGTTTTTGAGAACATATGCCTCCATTCCTCTTGGGTAAATGCCTAATAGTGGAGGTGCTGGTCAGATGGGGAGTGTGTGGTTAACTTTATGATGAAGTGCAAATCTCTTTTCCAAAATGGCTGTATCATTTATCCTCCTATCAGCAAAGGATGAGTTTCAGTAGCTCCTCATTTGCTGATACTGTGTAACACCAATCTTCTTAATTTTAGCTCCTTTATGAGTGTACAGTGGTATCTCACAATGGTTTTAATCTTTATTTTATTGATGACTAATGCTGTTGAGAATTTTTGTGTGTTTATTGATTATTATTGTATCTTCTTTTCCCATGTTCAAATACTCTAGACATTTTTGGAGGTTGCTTTTTCTTATTGAGTTATAAGAGTTCTTTTACTTTTGGATACCATTTTCTCCTTTCAATTCTCTTAATAGAACATTTTAAAGAGCATGAACTTAAAATGTGTCCAGAGTCTAACCATTTTTTTTGTTGTCCTGAGTAAGAAATTTTTTCTTAACTGAAGGTCACAAAGGTCGGTCTTTTAAGTATTTTTCAAGGCGTTTTATAGTTTTAGCTGTATCTTTATGATTTATTTTGAGTTTATTTGTATGCCAACAAAGAGAATAATGAAACTGTATTATTACACATTTGAACTTTCACAAAAGTGCCAATAAATACATTGGATCAAGGAAGATTCCTTCCTTCTTTGTAAACCATGAGAAAGTAACTTTGGGATTAAATGATGGTTGGATTTCCATAGTCTTCTGGGTAATAATGTTTTGAGCAAACGTACATAGAAATAAAATTCTTGAGTGTTCCAAATTTGGTTTTATTGCCAAGAAAAGTCCCAAAGAAGTAAAAATATACTTAGTGCCAAATCAGACTGATTTTATTTTTTTAATAGCCTTTTCAGAGGCTTTATAGCCCAGAAGAGAGAATGTTAACTGCACTGGCCCATCAACATATAAACTCAAGGAAATTATTTTCTCCACTGAATAACTCTTTTTAATTTTCACAGGAAGGCAAATATATTTCTCCTCTCTTCTTCGGTTTGCCATTTAAATTCTAGATATTAGCTAGGTTGTCTTTTGTACTCTCAAAAGCTCTTTTCAGTACTGTTTCCATATTTCATAAATCGGAGTTCTCAGCTTTGGCACTACTGCCATTTTGAGTTGGATAATTGTATTAGTTTACTGGAGCTACCATAACAAAACATCACAGTCTGGATGACTTAAACAACAGGAATGTATTTCCTCACAGCTCTGGAGGCTAGAAGTCCAAGATCAAGGTATTGGTAGGTTTGATTTCTTCCAAGGCTTCTTCCCTTGTCTGGCACGTGGCCTTGCCCATGGTTGTATTCTTGCTGTATCCTCACAGGGTCTTTCCTCTGGACAAGTACATCCCTGGTGTGTCTCTGTTCATCCAAATATCCTCTTTTCATAAACATACCAGTCAGAATAAATTGGGGCCTATGCCAATGACCTCATTTTAATGTAGTCACTTCTCTAAAGGTCCTGTCTCCAAATAGAGTCACATTCTGAGGTGCTGGAGGTTTGGGCTTCAGCATATACATTTTGAGGAACATGATTCAGCCCAGAAGAATACTTTCTTTACTGTGATAAGCATTCTGTACATTGTAAGATATTTAGCAGCATTCCTTACCTTTACTCAGTAAATGCCATCAGCACCCTCCAGTTGTAACACTCAGAAATGTCTCCAGAAATTGCCAAATGTTCCCTAGAGGGTAAAGTCACTCTTGGATGAGTATTACGAACTTAAAGGAACTTAAAGATATTTTGTAGTTTGTTTCCTTTCTGTCCCACAGGATTTACCACTACTGTATAAAATCACTCAGTAGTTGATATCATTTTGATTGGAGATATTACTCGAAACTGCATCCTTTCTGCTATATCACGCACATTTTACAACATAAACATTCGAAAAGCTGAAGTGAATTTGGGAACATAAATTAATGGGTGCTTATTGAATGCCATTAATCCTCTCTCTCCATCAATCCATTCATCCATTACCTGTTATCATTTTCAGTTTTAATCCAACTGCCTAGGATTTTTATTCTAGCTTTCTCTCTTTGCATATTTGTACCATCCGTGTTGTGTGTGTGTGTGACGGTGAGAAACCTTTATCCATATATGTGAGGGCATGTGTCTATCTATCTGTCTACCTACATATCTCAGCCCCCTTATATGTATCCAATCTCTCAATGTCACTGTCACCACTGAGGTCCTATCCCTTATGTGCATGTCCTCTTTGCTCTCCTGGGCTCCAAAACCCCTGGGCAGCTCTCCAGCACACTTCTCACACTGCTCAAACTTTATGCCTGTGTTGGGGTACCCCTGTGGAGATGTCTCCTTCACCCTGATTGGTGATTGCCTGAGCTGAGCTGCCTCCCACCAGGGTGACCTTCTCACCTGCTTGGGCTCTGATATCATACAGGGCCACTCTCGCAGAGACGCTCTCTTAACTCCTCCCCAACTCTGACAATCCTCACTAAGCAGTCCTCGAAACCTCCCCTTGGAATCTAATTCCCCATGTCAGCCCCACTCTCCTACCCCCTACCCCCTACATCTATGCTTTCCTCACCCTGCCTGGGCTCTTTTAGCTCCTACTGACGTGACACTGTGTGGGATGAATGTTTTGCCTTTTTAGACTGGATCTCTCTGTTCCCCGCCTTCTTGACTCTACTTTGCTTAGCCCTATCTAATGACTTTGGACTGTTCTTTTTTTTTTTTTTTTCAGCAAGGGAAGGGAAGGAAAAAGGAAGAAAAAGAAGGGAATAAAGGCAAAAAGACTTTTAAAGAGGCTAAATGGAATGAAAAGGAGTTGGTCAGAAGAGATCCTTTTCATTTCAAGATTCATAATTTTTCTCCACAGGCTAGCCCTTCCTCCTATTTCTATCCATGGTTACATTCTCCTTATCAGCAAGAAGCTCTTTGATAATAACAGAAAATTATAGTCAATGGGCGTCTGCTTAACACTGGTTAGAAAATAATTTTTGTGAACTTTTTCCCACGCCATGGGGGTTTCTTCATCTTAAGTACCTTGAAACTTTTTTTTTTTTTTTTTTTAATTGTAAAGGTTTAGGATCATATTCTAAAGGAGATCAGCCCTGAGTGTTCTTTGGAAAGAATAATGCTAAAGCTGAAACTCCAGTACTTTGGCCACCTCATGAGCAGAGTTGACTCATTGGAAAAGACTCTGATGCTGGGAGGGATTGGGGGCAGGAGGAGAGGGGACGACAGAGGATGAGATGGCTGGATGGCATCACCGACTCAAGGGACGTGAGTTTGAGTGAACTTTGGGAGATGATGATGGACAGGGAGGCCTGGCGTGCTGCAATTCATGGGGTCGCAGAGTCAGACACGACTGAGCGACTGAACTGAACTGAGGATCATATGATGGAAAGGAAAGATAGACTTTCTATGAAAATATAAGAATGGCAACTTTCTCCAGGGTCTTTGGTCCTGGGGTGGGAAGTTTACCCTTCATGTTGGACAAGGATTGTAGCCTGGCATGAAAACATCTGTTTAAACCTTGAAAATCAAATGGACTGGTTCTTTTTCCAAGAACTGTCATTAATTCATTGTTTCATTAGACAAGTCCTAGACATTGATTTCTCTTTTGGTAAAGTGAGAACAAGCATTCCTCACTGGCCAAAATAAGCAGAGGTCAGTGGAATAAAAAAAACTTAAAACCCAGACACGTTGCACTTCTCAGGTGAACTTTTACATAAGAACAAAACATTGATTTATTTCTAAAATACCATTATCTTTTTAAGAAACACTCCAGAAGGAAAAATATTTTCATCGCTTTGGAGATTAAAGTACCAGCAAATATTGCTTTAAATATGTGGCTCATAGGGTCTTTTAAAAGACAATCATTCATATCACTGACATTTGAAATGAAATAATCCTGCAAAAATGAATGTTTTGGTTATTTGTGATGGGAAAGTACAGAGGTTGGCCCCTTGATCATGGAATTTAATGAAGTTAATGGGAATTTGTGGATGCTTGGAGAAAGACATAGACTCAACTATCCTGTAATACTAACACTTAATATTTTTTTCCATGTCTATTTTATTCTCTCATCAAATAAAATATCTGTGTCTTTAAGTTTATGACCTGTAGCTTTTATTATAAGCTGTTTTTGACTTAAGAACTCACTTGGCTAAGTTCTGTCTGTCTTTTATTGACTTGAATGACTTTAGCTGAATTACACTCAGATAAAGTTATCAATTGTTGTAGTTGGCCTGGCAGGCCAAATGATGGAGGGGAAAGTGCACTGGACAAGGAGTCCTGGGAACTGAGTTCATGCTCCAGGTCTGTGGGACTGCAGCTGTTTTCCTCTTTGGGCTTCAGTTTCATTTGTCAAATAGGGGATGAATATATTGTACCTAACCATCTCAGGTGGCTTTGTGTGACACTAAATAAATGTGAAAACAATTTTAAAAAATTCTCTTGGAATGTAAATTGGTACAACCTCTATGGAGACCAGTATGGAGGTTCCTTAAAAAACTGAAAATAGAACTACTATAGGATCCAGCAACCCCATGCCTGGGCATATGTCTGGAGAAAACAACACTCTGAAAAGCTCCATGCAGCCCTATGTTCCCTGCAGCACTATTTACGTTAGCCAAGACATGGAAGCAACCTAAATGTCCTTTGACAGATGAATGGATAAAGAAGATGTAGGGTATATATATATATATATATATATATATATATATATATATATATATAAAGGAATGTTACTCAGCCGTATAAAGGAATGGGATAATGTCCTTTGCAACAACATGGATGGATCAAGAGATTATCATATTAAGTAAAGTCAGACAAAGACAAATAGCACACGATGTTACTCATGTGTGTAATCTAATTAGAAAAGATACAAATGAACTTATTTACAAAAGAGAAACATATTTGCAGATATCAAAAACAAACTTATGATTACCAAAAGGGAAACAGAGGGGAGGGATAAATCAGGTGCTTGGGATGGACATACACACACTATATATGTAAGGTAACTCGGACTTCTCCGGCAGTCCAGTGATTAAGAGTTGGTACTTCCACCTCAGGAGGCATAGGTTTGACCCCTGCTCAGAGAACTAAGACCTCGCATGCTGAGCGGCCAAAACAACAACAACAAAACAAAAAATATAGAAAGATGGCTGCCAATAAGGACTTACTGTGGAGCACAGTGAATTATACTTAATATTCTGTGATAATCTAGATGAGAAAAGAATCTAAAAATGATGAATGCATGTATAACCGAATCACTTTGCTGTACACCTGAAATTAACACATTGTAAATAAACTATACTCCAATAAAATTATTTTAAAAATAAGAAAATTGCATAATGCTGTACTCTAGAAGACCAATTTACATTTCATTGCCTCTATGGTGATTTACATTTTTCAAGGGAATTTATCTTCCTGTCCACATTTGCTCCACTTTCCAACTACTCCTTTCTGACATCAGTGGCATCACTATTCCTCTGATCACATGGAGATCGCTGGAGATTCTGTGGACCCACTCTATTTTTCTGTGACCTTCTACTGTTCATTTTTTCATCAAGCCTTCATTTTTCCACCAAGCCTCATTATTTCCTTCCTCTGTGTTACAGCTCAGTTTTCCTCCTTTGCTCTGTTGTCATTTCTACCAACCTGTCTTTAATAGGAGACAGTGCAGCAAGAACTGTGTTCAGTTTTATTCCTATTCGGGTGTCTTACTTCACAAAAGAGCTTCTAACTAGTGACATTTTAGGTGAAACTCCCCAGTAGAAAGCAGACTATGACTTTTATGCCTTTTATACTGAATCTTGTTTGGGGCAGGCATTTTGGGGACACCTGAATTTGCATAAAAGGAGAACATGATATCCAGAAGTTATGGCTACAGACAGTATATAGAGAGACACAGGGAAAGAGTTGATACTTATGGTTGAGGGAGAGGTTCTCCAAAGAGGTGGGATTGTGCCATTCATGAATAGAGCACAGGGTAGAGTAGTGGGTGATATTTGAAAATCCAGAGTGGAAATATTATCCAGGAAATCAGTGACCAGGGAGCAGAGGTTTGGGCAGTAAGCAGGAGTCCAGACCTTGGGAGGGTCTCTGTTAAGAGGTGGTAATGTCTCTAGCTAAGGATAAGGAAGTGAGTGTACCAAAGTGTACCAGGTACTAAGAATCAACTAGATTAGAGGTGAGGTAACTTGACTTTAAAATCACAATACCTTTATTCTGGCCCACTCGCATACTACTTGTGACTGTTAGCAAGTTATTGCCTCTTCTGAGAATCAGTTTCCTCATCTGTAAAGCAAGGATGAGATGTCTATGTAATAAGGGTACCTTACGGCTTAAATAAAATGATATATAGTCTGGGTTAATATTCACTGATATTCTCACTGATTTGAAAAGTAGTAGTTTTACCACTTTCATGTGTGAGAAAAGCAGAACTTCAGAAATTTTTTGAAATAGGGACAAGGCTCACTTATTTTTTGGCTCAATTTACTCCCTTTGGGAGTCACTTTACTAAACTTTCTTAGGGTTTTTTTTTTTTTTTTTTAACAAATGCTAAAAAGTCATCCTTTCATTCAACCAATATTTACTGAGCATCTACTATATTTGAGGAGCTGTTCTAAGGGCTTGGATATTTCATAAGCAAATCAAACACAAATTTCATAATGCAGCTTCTATTATGTGGGAAGAGACAGATCTCTTAACATAAACAATGAATATAATATGTATCCTATATTAGAATGTGCTAAGTGCTATGGAAAAAATAAAGCAGGAGAAATAGAATTAAACTTTTAAATTTGGGTAGGCCTCATTGAAAAGATGATATCTGAATAAAGACTTGTAAAAAGGCATGAGTAATACGTGTGGATATTTCAAGGAAGAGTGTCCCTGGCAGAGGACTAGTCAGAGCAAAGGCCTCAAGGTGGGAGTTTCCCTGCCATGTTTGAAGGCAGGTATTGGAAAACAGCCTGTAGATCAAACCTAGCCCACCAACTGTTTTTGTCAATAAAGCACAGTTGTGCTTACTGTTTACATATTATGTATAGTTTCATGGTGTTACAGCACCAGAGTGGCGTAGTTGGAATGGAAACATAAAGGCCTTTAAAAACTTATTAACTGTTTACTGTTTGAAAAACTTGACAAAACAAATTTGCCAACCCCTGCTCAAGAGGCCAGTACTGGAGTGAACAAATAACAAACTCTTATGTTTTCTTTTTTGTGAGTAAAGGGATTAAAATTTTTATTTATTCACCATTTTTCTTTATGGATGTTCCTTTCTAGCTTACTGAGACTGTCTGTGTCTAGAGAAAACACATTGATCCATTTTTTTTCAACAGACCAAATAAGGCAGTTTACTGGCTTTTACCATGTTTATTTCCTCTAACAGTGGCAACTAGGCTTTTATTAATTCTTTTGCTCATGAGAGAAAAACACCTAGCTGTTTTTGCAAAGAACATTCAAAAACAAGTGGTGAACAGAAGTGCGATACCAGACAAAGTCCAATAGGTGGCTGTATTTCTCAAAGTTTCAAAACCAGTCTGATGGTCTGATGCATGCAGATTTATATATATCTCAGTTTGCTGTTACCTCACTTTAATTCTGTGATGCCAGGATCATTAATTTTATGATAACAGGCTAAGTAGTACAGAGAAAAAGAAAGTTTATCACCTAAACAGGGTATTTCATTTACTGTATCAGGGTTTCTAGTGTTCATTCAGCAGATTCACAACCAATATTCATTCATATCCTTGGTCTGGTTAGGCACTCTATGGTACTCTCTCGAATTACACAGAATGTGTACAGAAGAGTCGAGAATCTGTAGTTAGAGACCTCGAATGGCATCCTGGATGCACCATGGAGCAGCTGAGTGAATTTGGAAGTTGTTAGGTCCATTGGAGTAATTTAATCAGTTGAAGTCATTAATAAGAGCTCCCGCTTCACAGTATTTTAGGAGATTATATATAGGATACATAATTTTTATCAATTATATCTTAATTTTTTATCAAGAGCTTTTATGCAATACTAAATGTTACTGTTACTCTTCTTTCCTCTTGTCTCAAATGTTTTTCACATTCTGTTTCATTCTATCAGAAATATTTTTGGAAAAATCTCAGCTTACCAACTCTCTATATGATTGCTCTGATCTCATTGATTTTGAGTTCATATTCTCTGAGCACTGGCATTTAGACATCTGGAACCATGTCGTTCACAATTTTTACCCCAAGGATTTTTTTCTGACTATTTCTATACTTGTGTTTGTCTCCTACAATGCCATTGTCCAAAATGGAATCTCGTTTTATTTCAAAGTACTATTTCAGTATCTTTTGTTTATGTTAGCATGATTTTCGTCAGACATGGTCTTTCTAGTCCTTATAAAATAATGCCATCCCTGGGCTATTATTTTGATAAGTCAATGTGCAGAAAATGAAATTTAGTAATTTGTAAATTGTATAAGACATGGTACTAAAAATTTTAGTTGATAAAGTTCTACTTCCAGGAAGGTTACAACTGAATGTGAAATATCGTAAAAGGAGATAATTCTTTGTTACAAGTCAGAATAACCTTATTTTAATTCTACTCATTTCATTACAGATATCCACTACCTCTATCACTCTCCCGCTGCAGAAAAATTAAAGAGCAGGTGTACATATGAAAAATGTTGTCAGGCTCTCTGATATCTCAGATGCACGACTGTACTCCAGACTAGCCATGTAAAGTCATGTCATTATACAGCCCTCTTGCTCCTCCATACCTTTTGGCCCTATGGATTCATTCTGAAGTAGTATTCTGTTACTCATCCTATGGAGAAGAGATTTCCACAATTTTTAGTTTCTGGAATATTGTGGCCTGTTTTGACCATTTTACCCAACACAGAATTTGAATAAGTACAAAGAGTTAACAAACAAACAAACAAACCCAAGAGCCTGTACTGATTAGACAAGGTCAGTGGAAAAGATTACAATTTCAGTGTTAAAAGATACTGAGTTGGAATATAAATGTCTACATTCAATGTAAATGCTAAGAGCAAATGAGACTTTATTCACTGAAGTTTCACTTGTGAAAACTTAGAAAGTTATAGTCATGTATTAATTAATACACATTTATTTAATGCTTTTTATGTATCAGGCACTGCAGCAGGTGACAGGGACATGGCAATAAACCAAGACAGATGTAATCTCTGTGCTCATGGAGTGTATATGTTTTCTGTAGTTGCTGTAATAATTACCACACAATTTGCAACTTAAAACAATGCAAATTTAGTATTTTACAGTTCTGTAGGCTAGCAGTCCAACATATGTCTCACTTGGCTAAGATCAAGGCTTTAGAAAGTCTGTATTTCTTTCTGGAATCCTTAGGGCAGAATCCCCTTTCCTGCCTTTTCCAGAGTCCAAAGGCTGTGCTTTTGGTCCCTTTCCTCTATCTGCAATGCCAGCAACATGGTATTTATCTCTTTGTCCTTCATCTCCTTTTTCCAATGACTATAGCCATGAATCAAGATTGCCGGGAGAAATATCAATAACCTCAGATATGCAGATGACACCACCATTATGGCAGAAAGCGAAGAGGAACTCAAAAGCCTCTTGATGAAAGTGAAAGAGGAGAGTGAAAAAGTTGGCTTAAAGCTCAACATTCAGAAAATGAAGATCATGGCATCTGGTCCCATCACTTCATGGCAAATAGATGGGGAAACAGTGGAAACAGTGTCAGACTTTATCTTTTTGGGCTCCAAAATCACTGCAGATGGTGACTGCAGCCATGAAATTAAAAGACGCTTACTCCTTGGAAGAAAAGTTATGATCAACCTAGATAGCATATTCAAAAGCAGAGACATTACTTTGCCAACAAAAGTCTGTCTAGTCAAGGCTATGGTTTTTCCTGTGGTCATGTATGGATGTGAGAGTTGGACTGTGAAGAGAGCTGAGCACTGAAGAATTGATGCTTTTGAACTGTGGTGCTGGAGAAGACTCTTGAGGGTCCCTTGGACTGCAAGGAGATCCAGCTAGTCCATTCTAATGGAGATCAGCCCTGGGTGTTCTTTGGAAGAAATGATGCTAAAGCTGAAACTCTAGTACTTTCGCCACCTCATGCGAAGAGTTGACTCATTGGAAAAGACTCTGATGCTGGGAGGGATTGGGGGCAGGAGGAAAAGGGGATGACAGAGGATGAGATGGCTGGATGGCATCACCGACTCGATAGATATGAGTCTGAGTGAACTTCGGGAGATGGTGATGGACAGGGAGGCCTGGTGTGCTGTGATGCATGGGGTTGCAAACAGTCGGACAGGACTGAGTGACTGAACTGAACTGAACTGATAGCCGTGAAAGGTTCTCCACTTTTAAGAACTTGTGTGATTAAACTTGGTCCACCCGGAAAATCCAAAGTACTCTCCCCAACTCAAGGTCTGTACCCTTAATCACATTTGCTAAGTCCCTTCTGCCTTGTAAAGTAATATACTCACAAGTTCTGGAGATTAGGACATGGACATCATAGGGACCATTATTTTGCCTTTTGCAGGGAGCTATGGTCCAGTGAATGCGTAGCAAAACCAAATGCCAGTAGGCAGGCAAATGACTGAAATAAGTGGGTTCAACAGGAGAAGGCAGTGGTGAATTGCAGCAATCACACTGACAGTGCATGATGATGCTAGCTCTGTGTTGCCAGAACTTTCCATGTTTTAAGAAAAGCTAGAACTGGATTATGTGAAATCTACCAATTCTTAAAATACAAGCAAATGTCTTAGGTTGGTTCTCAGTATCAAACTCTGAGCTGAAAATTAATATGTAAGTAATTTGTTTATTTAGTGGCTCAGTGATAAAGAGTCTGCCTGCCAATGCAGGAGATGCAGATTCAGTCCCCTGGAGAAGGAAATGGCAACTCACTCCAGTATTCTCGCCCGGGAAATCCCATGGACAGAGGAGCCTGGCCCGCCACAGTCCATGGGGCTGCAAAAGAGTCAGACACAACTTAGCAACTAAACAACAAAAATATAACAATTTTTTAGGACGTCTTCCAGGGAAACAGGGAAGGGAGTGGGAGAGTCAGGACCAGGAAGGGGAAGAAACTCAGCAAGGATGCAATCTTAGGCAAAGTCCTATAGCCTGATTGCACAGAGGAACTCTGGAGTATAAGTCATATCTCATAGCTACAGCAAGAGAGCTGGGGCTGTCATCATCATGCACTGCTCAGCCACTGATTAAGAGATACCAAGGGGCATGCAAACCACCTGGTATTACCTGGATAATCATGAATAACAGTGTCCAAGTTATTTTTGTACTTGGCCTAATCGTTATATGCCTCTAGACATCAGAGTGACAACAATTATTACAAGTATCTGTGACTCTAGCTGACAATTCTAATTCTAAATGCCTTTCTATATCTTGGACTTCCCTGGTGGCTCAGACTGTAAAGCCTCTGCTTACAATGTGGGAGACCTGGGTTCAATCCCTGGGTCGGGACGACCTCCTGGAGAAGGAAATGGCAACTCACTCCAGTATTCTTGTCTGGAAAATCCTATGAACAGGGGAGCCTGGTAGGCTACAGTCCATGGGGTCAAAAAGAGTCAGACACAACTGAGTGATTTCATTTTCTTTCTCTCTTTCTTTTGTTTCTCTCTTTCTTTTCTTTCTATATCTTGGGAAGTCTTCACAGAAGCTTTTAATAGTGTCTTATTGGTCAGTGAAAGACTTTACAGCCAGTTGAGCTCCCATGTTATTATAGAGAATGAATGAGAAGCATAGTGGGGCAATATTGGTGAGAAAAATTTACTTTAGTGTCTTTGATCTTTTTTTTTTTTTTTTTTTGAAACCACCATCCATTGCCTGAGACTATATCTAACACTTGGTTTTGCTACTGAAAAGAATGTTATTGGCACCTTTGTTACAGTTTCTTGAAGTTTTTTGGCTTCTTTAGAGATGGTAGATTTTCTGTGTTTTTTTCTGAGGGGGGTCACAACAAAAATTCTAGTTTTTATTTATACATCTTACAAAGCAATAAAAGGGGTCAGATGCTTAAAAAAAAAAACTATCCTAGGTTAATTAAGACACCAAGGTAAACTGGTAATTTTTTCAGAACTCAAAGGAAATAAATTGCTTTTTTTTTTAAAAATTAAGATTTGTGATTCTTTTGTCACTCTGTTTTGCAAGATTTTTTTAAAGGAATTTTGACAATAAACAAATTTGCTGAACACATTTATTAGGTTGATTAAAAAATAATTGTGGTTTTGAACTGTGAATTTTATTTATTTATTTTTGTAATTTTTTTTTTAAATTTTAAAATCTTTAATTCTTACATGTGTTCCCAAACATGAACTCCCCTCCCCTCCCTCCCCATAACATCTCAGTGGGTCATCCCCATGCACCAACCCCAAGCAAGCTGTATCCTGCGTCAGACATGGACTGGCGATTCAATTCTTACATGATAGTATACATGATAGAATGCCATTCTCCAAAATCATCCCACCCTCTCCCTCTCCCTCTGAGTCCAAAAGTCCATTATACACAGCTGTGTCTTTTTTCCTGTCTTGCATACAGGGTCATCATTGCCATCTTTCTAAATTCCATATATATGTGTTAGTATACTATATTGGTGTTTTTCTTTCTGGCTTACTTCACTCTGTATAATCGGCTCCAGTTTCATCCATCTCATCAGAACTGATTCAAATGAATTCTTTTTAATGGCTGAGTAATACTCCATTGTGTATATGTACCACAGCTTTCTTATCCATTCATCTGCGGATGGACATCTAGGTTGTTTCCATGTCCTGGTTATTATAAACAGTGCTGCGATGAACATTGGGGTACATGTGTCTCTTTCAATTCTGGTTTCCTCGAACTGTGAATTTTAAATTATAATTAGGCTCAAACACATCTTTATTAATTAAAATAGGAACCATTACCATCAACACATTCTTGCCAAAGAAAAATAAGTTTGTTTATTCCTATAGCATAAAAATCCACACTTCAGGATTTGGCAAACTCGTGGAAAGCATTTTCTGCCTCCTGCTGGTTGTGGACGCATTTTCTCTGCAAGAAGGTGTCAAGATGCTTGAAGAAGTGGTAGTCAGCTGGTGAGAGGTCAGGTGAACATGGTGAATGAGGCAAAACTTCATGGCCCAATTTGTTCAACTTTTGAAGCAGCGGTTATGTGATGTGCGGTCAGGCATTGTCTTGGAGAAGAACTGGGCCCTTTCTGTTGACCAAAGCAGTCTGCAGGTGCATCTCATCTATTTCCTGAACATCCTTCTGAGATGTAATGGTTTTGCTGAGAATCAGAAAGCTGTAGTGGATCAGACAGGCAGCAGACCACTAAACAGTGCCCAAGACCTTTTTATGGTACAAGTTTGGCTTTGGGAAGTACTTTGGAGCTTCTTCTCAGTACAACCACTGTGTTGGCTGTCATTGCTGGTTGTCATATAAAATCCGCTTGTCATTGCACATCACAATCTGATCTAGAAATGGTTTGCTGTTGTTGCACAAAATAAGAGAAGACAACACTTGATTTTTTTGATTTTCAGTCAGCTCATGAGGCACCCACTTATTGAGCTGTTTCAACTTTCCAATTTACTTCAATTGTAGAATGACTGCAGAATGGTCAACCTTGAGTTCTTAGGCAACTTCTCATGTAGTTGTAAGAGGATCAGTTTGATGATGGCTCTCAATTAGTCATGGTCAGCTTCCTATGGCTGTCCACTCCGTACTCCTCATCTTCAAGGCTCTCATGTCCTCTGTACAGCTTCTCGAACTATCACTGCATTGTACATTTGTTAGCAGTTCCTGGGCCAAATACATTTTTGATGTTGCAAGTTGCATCCACTGCTTTATTCCCTATTTGATATTCAAATAAAAAATTTTCTTGAATTTGCTTTTAGTCTAACATCATTTCCCTAGTCTAAAATAAATATCAAATAAGTAGCAAGTGATAATTCATTAGCAAAAAACATAAAGTGAGAAATGTACATTAAAATGATGTATAACATAACCACATTTATTTAAGAATGTATTCTAATATCAAACGGCAAAGTTCAACAATGCAAAACTGTAATTGCTTTAGCACCAACCTAAGAGTTACAAGTTAATCTGATCATCTTTGATTCCCTTGAAGGTGTTAGAAATGGCATTAGAAAGCAATAATAAGGCAGTTGAAAATTTGAGAAGCCAATGTTTAAATTTTAGTGTTTAAAGAGCTGAATGAATTTGGAAAAAGAGACTAGATGCTTTATCATGCCCAAGAGAACATGTGGTGTCAGTCTGGGGATAATCTCATGAGTCTTATTAAAGAAAGATTATATGACTGTACATGGAAGGTTTTGGCTTAATTTGGGCTGTCTACACTTAGCTCAGTCATAATTATATTCTCATAATATTTTAGGTGTTGCAACCACCATCAGTTGCTCAACTAAACAATAAATTCCACATGGATGCATTTGTCTTGTGGAGTTCACATCATAATTTTTCATTTAAAAAATATCTTTTAATTGGTTTAAAGTACCAATACCGTGTACTGAAGGCTATTAGTGTACCAGTATGAAAACCAGCTCATAAAAAAAGAGTCAGAAGAGTCAGAAATATTTTTATGCTTAATTCCTAGATATTTCCTATGAGGTCAATAACTTCAATTTATTTTTATAGAATGCTGTTTAGTAGACTGTATATATAACTTGCTAATATATTTTTACCTAATATTTCATCTTATATTGTCAAACCTACAAATCAACCATGGTGAAGATAAGGGAGATGATAGTATAGTTATTCATAAATGTAAGTGGAGTCAAAAGGATACTATTTTGGAAGAGAAGAGGCTTGCTTATGATTTTTGCTAGCATCTGACAACACTTGAGTAACTTACCCCCTGGAGATCTATTTCCTCATCGCCCAAAATGAGGAGTTTAGACTCAGACAACTTTTGCAGTGTTTTCCACTTCTAACATTCTGTCTCTTTCTTTGTTCCCCCATTCAGACAGGGTAGGGACAGGTCAGAATGACATCACTGTCTCTTCCCTCACTCAGTTGATTTATCCTATGCTTGTCTGGCCATTTCTTTCTGAGCTTGAAATCCTGGTGTTCTGGGGTTTCTGGACCCTGTAAAGGAAGGCACTGGACTTTGTCCTAGTGAGTCAAGCCATTTGTTCTCTCCACTAACACCATAACAATCATCTTTCTATTTCTATTCCTTTTTCTTTGACTCTTTAGTAGTGAAGAAAATTGCCCCCAAGACATTGTAAGGTTTCTTTGGTCGCTTTCAACTGGTGGTCCTGGGAGGTAACAGGAAGGAATTGACAAGCTGGTCTCTGGAGGAAGGGAGCTATAAGATTTCCTCTGCCAGCAGCATTGAGAACCTACTGGAGAGACCCTGGTGAAGGTTCTCCACTGGGATCAGGGCACACTCTTGCCTTGGAAAAAGGGACTTCTTTTTTTTCTGAGTGAGCAGAAGTGTTTAAAGCAGTTCCAAACTCTGTTCCTAGTAATTACATGTTCTATTTGTTTTTTCCCTTGTTTCTTTGGTTCTGTGTTTTTGCTAGAACAATCTGTAAGCTCTTTTAGAGCCTGATGTTCTTTTTTATGAAAGGAATTTTGTGGTCGTTAGAGGAAGGAATGAAAAGAGAAAGGAGAAGAGAGAAAATGAGCCACTTCCACTTCCGTCCCAAGTTCTTCTACTTTGGAGATTTATATTATGAATGACATGGGGAAGGGGGGGACCTGGGAAAAGATATATATTTTCCTTTTAAACTCTTGAGAACACATATTTTCGTGCAAGGAACCATATGTAGTCAGAGGGGACTGGGAGTGTATCTTATAGAATTGTAGATTTTATAGCCTTGATTCTAGATTTGCTTCCCTTGGGGCCTAGTGTATCAAAGTTGTAGGAGACTGTTAATCCCAAGAGCCTGACACACTTGTTCAACATTTATTTCCTGTCCATTACTACATTCCATTCTAAAATCACTGCGGATGGTGACTGCAGCCATGAAATCAGAAGACAATTGCTTCTTGGTAGGAAAGCTTTGACAAACCTAGACTGTGTGTTAAAAAGCAGAGACATCACTTTGCTGACAAAGGTTCATATAGTCCAGGCTGTGGTCTTTCCAGTAGTCATGTACAGATGTGAGAGTTGGACCATAAAGAAGGCAGAGCACCAAAGAATTAATGCTCTTGAACTATGGTTTTGAAGAAGGCTCTTGAGAGTCCCTTGGAAAGCAAGGAGATCCAACCAGTCAATCCTGAAGGAAATCAACTCTGAATATTCATTGGAAGGACTGATGCTGAAGCTGAAGCTCCAATACTTTGGCCACCTGATGTGAACAACTGACTCAATGGAAAAGACCCTGTTGCTGAGAAGGATTGAAGGCAGAAGGAGAAGAAGGTAACAGGTGCTGAGATGGTTGGATGGTATCACTGACTCAATGGACATGAGTTTGAGCAAGCTCTGGGAGATGGTGAGGGACAGAGAAGCCTGGCATGCTACTATCCATGCGGTCTTGAAGAGTCAGACATGACTTGGTGAACAACATGAACATGAACATGAACACCACCACCACATTCCAAGTACTCACCATGCTCAAAAACCAGTCAACTGAAAAAAAAAATCATTCACAACTATAAGGTTGTATGATGTGTTACACACGCCCAGTCGCTCCAGAGATGTAGGAGAGTTAGAGGGGTGTATCTTCACGTCTCAGGGTTTCTCAGCCTTGGCACCACTGGCATTTTGTGCTAGATAATCCTTTGATGGTGGGTGGGGGGTAGGGGGAGCGCCTTGTGTGTTGTAGGATATTTAGCAGTATACTTGGCCTTTACCTGCTGAATGCACATAGTCCTTCCCCTGCAGCCTTAAAACTGGGACAACAGAAATGTCTCCAGACATTGCCAAATGTCGTCCAGGGAACATCATCTTCTGTGACTGAGACCACTACTGTCTTAAGTAAATCTTGGTTCAACACTATTTTATCACTTCTCAGAATGGTGTCTGCTATAGGGAGGCAAGTCAATCCATGCCAAATGAGTAATTCACCAAATTTGCCAAGATTACTCAATTCATAAAAGTTCTTTTAAGAAATATTCTTCATGAATATATTATATGAATTTTTAAGAAGAATACATATATACCGAAGAAATGTATGCTCAAGTTATTTGAATATATTTTAAAATAGTATCCTTAAATACGTTTTTGGCAAATAAACAAAGCTCACAAGCATAATGAACTGCTTTCCAGTGAATTAGTTTTCAAAGACTCATGATGTCTGGGAATTAAATTAGAATCCTACTATATTTCTTTCCATGGTGCCCAGAGCGGTACCTGTCCTTGGAAAGGATCCTAGTGACCATGTTCAGAGCTCAGTAGACAAGTTAAGAATATGTGTTGAGAAGGATAAACAACAGCAGATATGCCAGTGCCATTGCTGTTTTTGGGAAAGAAAATCAGAAGTGTTTCATCTTGGATTTATGTTTTATATAGAGGTTCACAAAGCAAGCATATGTATCAGAGATATTTTTTAGTTAATATCGTGTTCCTGCACCTACATTAAAACGTTAACTTGGCCTTTAAGCTGAGGTAACAGATAGTATGTACCAGATGGGACTCTCCTTGCTTGACCTCTTTAATTGACAGAATCTTTATAATTTGCCCATGTTAGTCATAAAATAATCATGTGTTTAGGACCAGGCAAGGGAAGCAATGTTATGGTACACCTGTTAGGCTCCAGTTAATGTATTGAGATTCTACCTGGAAAACCTATGGGGACAGAAATATAATTTAACATGTGTAGGGGAGGGAAAGAAAATTATTCTAAGTCTCTTCTTGCCTTGAAGTACTCTTAAAGCTCCATTACTGAACTCTTTTGGGTTAAAGTAGTAAAACTGGGAGAAGCAGATGGGGAAAAGCAATGTCTCTCAAGAGGCAGACACTGTTTAAAAGGGGGAAGAGTTTTGGGGATGGCACTAAAATTTAAGTATTCTTTAAATTCAACCAAGTCTTAAGGAGATAAGCTTACCTAGTATTCATCTTAGAGAACACTGGAGAATGGCAGGAAATCCTAGGAATATAATCCCCAGTCCAAAAAAATCTCATTGGGTTATTGGAAGTTGGAGATGTCAGCCAGTAGGCATGGGGCAATGAAGCTGGGAAGGGAAAGAACATTTCAAGAGAAAGTATTATCAATAAGTCAAATCCTTTTTCATGAGGTTTATTTTTTATTTTTTAAACTAGGGTTAGTCTGGTTGGGAAAACTTAAGAGAAGATGCTTTTGGATGTTTGTTGATTTCATTACACACCAGCATGTGGTATCTTTAGATCTGCCATAGGAAATATGCTATTAATTTCCCATTCATATCAGATATGACTGATTCAATTCTTTTCCCCAGTTAGTGTAGACTCAGCTTCAGAATCTTTCATTGTCAATGACTTTTAGTAGCCACTATCAACAATCAGAGTTGGCACATGGGTTCAAAGCTCACTCATCAACTCTGATGCTTGGGGTCAAGATGTATACCTATCATGACTAAGTTATCCTCTAAGGAATCTTTATTTTATAATACTCACAAAATTTCTGTCAAACCCAGATCCTTGTCTTTGTCAGTGCCATATTTTGGCATAGCCTTTGGAATACGCTTGGCTGGAGATTAAATAGCTTGGATGCTTTCCTTTGATATAGCACATTGTCTCATTCTTTCACAAAACTTTGAAAATATCAAATCTTTTATTTCAAGGCAGGGAACCTTTAAGCACTCAATAAATACTTACTCATTTGACGTGTGCCAAATTCTCACATCATCGCCGCTGATACACGATAGTCAGAAAGTACAATTCCATACAACTAAATCCTCTTTTTAATGAGAGATTCTACTGGCTTTCCCTTAGAGGGAGGTCAGGAAGCCCACCTTCAGTGGGAAAATTGCTATTTTGATGCAGCTTTGGGGTATTTCTACCATGCTACTTCTCTTGATTATGTTTGGCTTGACAAAAGTCAGATTCTTGTGAATTTGAAACAAATAGCCTTTATCAACTTCAGTTTCACTGAAGTCTTTCTCTGAGAATAAAATTGATGACTTTGGCCAAAATAGATAACACTCATGCCTTGCTTATTTTTATATGCTACATTTCTTTAACTGTCAGAAATTATTCCTTAAGCATGACAACTATACTTGCTTGTGTTTTGTAAGCTTTTTGAAAGAAGGTCAACACCTTCTTTATTTTATACACATACTCATCACATATACCCATACATGAAAGCTTTAAAAATTTACAACTTCTGTGAGATATGTTGATGGTGTTATTAGTAGGCTTAGTTCTGCCCCTTATCACTGTCTGTCCATTTACTTGTTTATTAAAGCAACAAGTATTGAACATATACTGGGATCCAGGAACTATAGTAGGAAAGGTAATACTAGGCCATTGTGGCATTTTGCCTTTGCTGGTAGATGCAGAACCAATGTCAGTGCTTGTGTTAGAATAACAACAGACTAACCCTAGTGCCTTAACTTAGGGACTATCAAATTAGTTTTGTGTCTTCTATAGAGAAAAAATATTCTGTTAAGCTAGGTTTAGATTTCATGTTATTCATCTATATTAGTATTAAGTTCATTGTCAACTAAAATATATTATATTCTCACAAGAATTGATGCTTTTGAACTGTGGTATTGGAGAAGACTCTTGAAAGTCCCTTGGACTGTAAGGAGATCCAACCAGTCCATTCTGAAGGAGATCAAGCCTGGGATTTCTTTGGAAGGAATGATGCTAAAGCTGAAACTCCAGTACTTTGGCCACCTCATGTGAAGAGTTGACTCATTGGAAAAAACTCTGATGCTGGGAGGGATTGGGGGCAGGAGGAGAAGGAGACGATCGAGGATGAGATGGCTGGATGGCATCACGGACTCGATGGATGTGAGTCTGAGTGAACTCCGGGAGATGGTGATGGACAGGGAGGCCTGGCGTGCTGTGATTCATGGGGTCGCAAAGAGTCGGACATGCCTGAACGATTGAACTGAACTGAACTGAACTGAAGTGTTGCTGTCAAACCATATTATTTCTTTCATAAAACTTTGGGTCAATATTAGTGGCATTTTCAAGCCCAGAGAGAATGTTTTGAATTTCAGTTCTGTTAATGTGAATCTCCACAATATTGATATTGTGATATAAGCATGTTTTTGCCTTCATATGAGTCACTGATTAATGCATGGACTAAAACAAGGTCAAACACAACTCTGAAACACAGGATCTCTTCAATCAGACATGAAGCTCTTTCGTTTTGCCAAAATGTAGCTTACATTTGGACTTCCCGGGTAGTTCAGCTAGTAAAGAACCCACCTGCAATGCAAAAGACCCCAGTTTGATTTCTTGGTGAGAAAGTTCCCCTGGAAAAGGGATCAGTTACCTACTCCAGTATTCTTGGGCTTCCCTGGTGGCTCAGATAGTAAAGAATCTGCCTGCAATGTGGGAGACCTGGATTGGGAAGATCCCCTAGAGGAGGGCTTGGTGACCCACTCCAGTATTCTTGCCTGGAGAATCCCCATGGACAGAGGAGCCTGGTGGGCTACAGTCCATGGGGTTGCAAAGAATTGGACACTACTGAGTAACAAAGCACAGCACAGCACAGCAGCAGCTTATGTTTCTTCACCTTATCTATAAGTCTCTTTTGAAAGATTTTGTCAAATACTTTAAGACCTTCTTTATTACCTACAAGTTTTGGTGCTACAAATTTTAAGCTAAATTACTTTGAAATACCTTCAGCTTAGACCTGGGAATAGGCCATTTCCAGTTGTTAAGATGGGGCAAAATGTGGAAAACATCTCTCTAAAAAAGATAAATCAGTCTGTGCATTTGAGGCTGGGTTGGAGATGGAAAAACAAGGAAAAGAACACAAGGCAGGGAGCCATTGACACAATCAAAACAATAGATGCTATAGAGAGATCCAACTAAGGTGTGAAGGGTAAACATGAAAAGGATGGGAGAAATCTGATACAATTTGGAAGGAATAGAACCCTATGACTTTGACGGGGTTTCAAAGATGACCCTGAAGTGAAAGTTGCTCAGTCATGTCTGACTCTGTGACCCCATGGACTATACAGTCTGTGGAATTCTCCAGGCCAGAATATTGGGGTGGGTAGCCCTTCCCTTCTCCTAGGGCATCTTCCCAACCCAGGGATTGAACCCAGGTCTCCCACATTGCAGGCAGATTCTTTACATTGTAGGTGGATTCTTTACCAGCTGAGCCACCAGGGAAGCCCAAGAATACTGGACTAGGTAGCCTATCTCTTCTCCAGCGGATCTTCCCAACCCAGGGATCAAACTGGGGTCTCCTGAATTAAGCACCCCAAATGAGGAATTTTCGAGGGACATGTAATATTCTAATAGGCACAGGTGGTATAAAGAAATATCTGAATAGTTTTCATTATATCTTTCATTACATGTTTTCTGTAGCATTTGGTACAGAACATGAGGCATTAATTATCAATGTCAATTTTATCAAGACACATCACTTCACACCATTCCTCTTAGTGTCCCCCCACTCCCTACACACCCAGATGTCTAAAAAATGTGGGTCTATAATTCAAATGTACAGTAATTGAAGGTTGGGCAAGAAGTAGAGATTAGAGATGGAGAGAATGGTGGAAATCTACAGGAAGAGAAACAAAGGCCTGAAGATCCTCCTTTCAGGGAATGAAATAGAGGAAGAGGACTGAAACAGAGGAATAAGTTAGTGAGGCAGAAGAAACAAAACAGGAAGGCAAGCCAAGACAACAGTTTCTGGTAGAAGAGAATAGTCCAATATGCAATATGTTACTCAACGGAGACATTTGGATTTGTTCAGAGTGATATTATCGCTGACTTTATAGATTGATTGCAATAGATTTGAGGGGTTAATAAGATTACAAGGAATGACTGGTGGAAAAAGAAGAAGTGGATTAGGGAGATGGGCGGGTTGGCAGGAGGGACAGCTGCACTGAACTGCTTACATTGTTAGATGAGAGACATTTGAGTGTTTGAAAATAGGAGAAACGAGATGGCTTAGAGAAGGGAGGCTGCTAAAGAGTTTTCTCAGTGTTAACTGCAGGAAAGAGGCATTTGTAGAGATGAGAAGAGATGGGAAGGGACAAGAGGCAGGATTATCTTCAGAACAGAGACCTCTTTTTCAGAGAATGCATGAGGATAAATATGAAAAAGGCAGATGAGCCAGATAATGTCAGAGAACTCTGTCCTCACTTTTCAGAACTTCTCGAGAGCACCTCCATCGATTGGAAATTTGACTTTCTAACATTCACTTGCTCATCTCCTTGTTACCTTCATTTAGGACTTTGCTAGTTCATCCTCTGTGTAATGATCAGTACCCATAAAAGCCAAGCTTTCTGAAAACCCCATTATAGAAAAGGGTGAATAGGGAGTACAGGCAGGGTGCGATCTACTTGGACTCATTCACTTTATGGTTCTAAATACGGGGTTCTTTAAGGGACATTCAAGGGGCTTCTTGACCTGAATCATTGTTCTACCGGTGAAGAATAGAATCTGAAATTTTGTCTTTAATAGTTTATCTTTTGTCCACATGTATTTTAAAAGTACAAAAAGTCAGAACTTCCTTGGGGTTTTGACCTTTTAAGGTTGGTCGTGAGTTGCTTTTATCTTAATAAATATTTACTTAGGATTTGTTTCTCTTAGAAACTTTTCTTCCTTTGTTTCTTCCTCCCTTAGATCCTTTTCTTCTATCTCCCCTTCCTTTCTTTCTACTATTCTTCCTTCCTGCTTGTGCCCTTTTGATATTCCAAGGACATCATGGAGGTTGGGGAATATGAGTCCTCAAATACCTCATGTTCTGAAGAGGCACATGGATACCAATGATGGTACAGTAAAGTGCATGGTACCATGAGGACATACTGGGGTCAGTGCACTCAAGATCAGGAGTGTTACTGGAGGCAAAGAGAAAGCAGTGGTGTCATTTGGAACATGCCACACTACTCAAAGAGGGGTGACTTTGGAGGAAGACCCTATCAGGTAACCCTAGCAGTCAGAAGATAGCTGTCATGAGGTCAGAAAACACTGGGGCCACAGAGGATGCCTGGGTTAGTCCTAAACACAGGAATGTGTAGACAGGCCATAAATCACAATGCCTAATTCTTAAGCTTCAATATTTTTGTTGCCTACCAATGAGCAATTAGCACACAAAAGTTTGTGAATCCAACCCAGGGTTAGAATGAAGTGTTTCAATAAATTATGTGTCTATTCTCAAACAATAGTATCATTAAATTTGCCAAGCTGATTTTGGAAGGCAGAATAGCTCTCATAAATCAGTTTAACTGGGAAGGTTTAGATCTAATCTCAATTAATAATGAACTTCAAATGGGATGTTGTCTTTCCTCCAGCCGTTACCCAAATAAATATAGATCATTTATATTTTGACTTATCCCCATGGCTTGCATTGTTAGGTCACTGGAATTATTGTCAATGGCAAAACACAAAAGGCAAAAGAGAAAAAGGGGACTGGGAAAATGAATCTGAGGCCAACTTTTTCTTACTAAATACTTCCCTTCTGTTCAATTTTATTATTATTTTCACAGAGCTATTAAATATCTGTTTGGAGTAAATGTCAGTAAAAATCTAGAGGCAAATTAGAAAAATAATGTCTGAATTTAATAAGAAAAAATTTGCTTAAAACTGTACAAACTTGTGGAAAGAGAATTCTCTGTGCCCCCACCCCTCCCAAAATGCTCCCAACTCACCCTGCTTCCACCCCTTCCTCTCCAAAAGGACAGTGCACTTAACCAATGCACTGGCTTAGACTTTTATTAGCTGCTCTAGTTATAAAGAGAGAACATTTTATTTTTTCCGAAAATGTTCTCCTTATGACATGATGCAAACCATCCCCCAATTGGTGATTTGAGAAACTGCACATGATAGTTAGCAAATGCATTCTTTCTAAATGTCAGCAATGTGCCAGCTAATACTCAGATTATAGAATCAGTATACTCTAATTTTAGAGACTTTTTAAGGGGAACATTGTTGCTCAAACCTACATTTACCTATGTTGAGAAATGGTCAAGAGATAACTGCAGTGTTTGGATGTCGGGCTTAATGATAAAACTCAGTATCACCACATTGTTGATAGCACTTTGGAAATACTGATCTGATTGTGCTGCACATGATCATGGGTTTAGAAATATCTGACACTTTTTTCTGTTGATCATAGCTGGATTTACCAATCCATTTTAATAATAATTCTACCTAGTTGTTTTAATTCCTTCTTTAGATCAAAGATTATCATACAAACTATTGGAGGAGTAAAGAAAAGGGACAAATATTCATTCATTACTTTTCTTTCTAGAAACTTACTAACTTCTATCTTAATATATTCACTTCATCTTTTTTAATAATGATATAATTTATTGAGCACCTATTATGCGACTGATTCTTTGCTGGGAACATTCTGTATATTGTCTCTAAGCTTCTCAAAAGCCTTGTATCCTAAGTATCATGAATTCCCTTTTAGAAGTTAAGTAGGACTACCCAGGTGGCACAGTGGTAAAGAATCTGCCTGCCAATACAGGAGACGCAAATTCAGTCCTGGAGTTGGGAAGATCCCCTAGAGTAGGAAATGGCCACCCACTCCAGCATTCTGGCCTGGGAAATCCTCTGGACAGAGGAGCCTGGCAAGCTACAGTCCATAGGGTTGCAGAGTCAGACACAACTGAGTGAGCACAAAAAGAAGTGAAATAGCTGAAAAACAGCAGATATAGAACTTGACTTGATAGTGAGTGAATCCAAGGCCTGTGCTTTAACGAGATCAAGATGTATCTCTTGTGTGAGAAGTGATGACATCACTTAGTCTTCTGCTCACATGTGCAACACACTTCCATCGGTAACAGCTTCCATTAGACTACAGGAAGTGAAACTTACTATAGGAAATGTTGTTTCAAACAGAAGCAAATTAGAAAAATAGCGTCTGAGTTTAACTGGAAAATTTCTGTTTAGAACTGGACAAACTACGTGGAAAGAGAATTCTCTGTATCACCACCACATACTGCCATGGACCTCTAGTGATAATATACTTACCCAGGGAAAGACTACTGTCTCACTGGCCTTGTGAGTGAGAGGGCAGGTGTATAACCTGAATGTCCCCCACACAGCAGCCCCTCATACTGCTGAGAATCACTGCTATCTAGACATCCTCACCAGACATCCTCTAATTAATCATGGACTTAGAGAAAAAGGGTCAGCTGAAAGACATTTATGCCCCTCCATAAAATTACTACTGACAACACGATGCATTGTAGTTTAATGCTTCTTAAGTATTACTTGGATGCAATCCCATTAGAGTTCAGTTCCTGGAAAATTTGTCTTTCTTGAAAGCAATAATAAAAATCAAAAATTTTAATAACAAAATAACTCTGAGGAAAATAGCATGAAGTATGATGAAGAGCTCATCAAAGATGGAGACCAATCATGTTTATTTTGCTTTGTGCCTTGGCTCTCAGAAAACTCAAACTTATATTTTATGTTAAATTACAGCATATTAACAGACTGCTCTCAAAAATGATCTTTTATGAGTTTTGCTTCTGTGTTTTTTAAATTAATTTGTATTGGAGTACATAAGTGAACAATGAAAAGAAAAAGAGGAAAACAATAGAATGGGAAAGGCTAGAGATCTCTTCAAGAAAATTAGAGATATTAAGATAATATTAGAGATATTAAGGGACTATTTCATGCCAAGAAGGGCAAAATAAAGGATAGAAATGGCAAGGACCTAACGGAAGAAGAAAAGATACAGAAGAAGAAAAGATACAGAAGAAGTGGCAAGAATACATAGAAGAACTAACCAAAAAGATCTTAATGACTCAGATAACCACAATGGTGTAGTCACTCACTTAGAGCCAGACATCCTGGAATGTGAAGTCAAGTGGGCCTTAGGAAGCATCACTATGAACAAACCTAGTGGAGGCGACGGAATTCCACTTGAGTTATTCCTAATCCAAAAGATGATGCTATTAAAGTAGTGCACTCGATATGCCAGCAAATTTGGAAAACTCAGCAATGATCACAAGACTGGAAAAGGTCAGTTTTCATTCCAATCCCAAAGAATGTTCAAACAACTACACAATTGCACTCAATTTGCATTCTAGCAAGGTAATGCTCAAAATCTTTCAAGCTAGGCTTTAATAGTGCATGAACCGAGAACTTCCAGATGTACAAGCTAGATTTAGAAAAGGCAGAGGAACCAGAGATTAAATTGCCAACATCTATTGGATCATAGAAAAAGCAAGAGAATTCCAGAGAAATCTACTGCTTCATTGACTATGCTAAAGCCCTTGAGTGTGTGGATCACAACAAACTATGGAAAATTCTTAAAGAAATGGGAATAGTAGACCACTTTACCTGCCTCCCGAAAAACCTGAATGTAGAAACAATTATAGTCAGACACGGAACAGTGGACTGGTTCCAAATTGGGAAAGGTCTGTGTCAAGGCTGTATACTGGCATCCTGCTTTTTAGACTTATATGCAGAGTACATCATGTGAAATGCCAGGCTGGATGACTCATAAGCTGGAATCAAGATTGCCAGGAGAAATATCAACAACCTCAGATATGCAGATGGTATCATCCTAAAGGCAGAAAGTAAAGAGGAACTAAAGAGCCTCTTGATGAAGGTGAAAGAGGAGTGTGAAAAAGCTGTCTTAAAACTCAGCATTCAATAAATGAAGACCATGGCATCTGTTCCCATCACTTCATGGCAGATAGATGAGGGAAAAATGGAAACAGTGACAGACTTTATTTTCCTGGGCTCCAAAATCACTGTAGATGGTGACTGTAGCCATAAAATTAAAAGATGCTTACTCCTTGGAAGAAAAACGATGACAAACCTAGACAGCATATTAAAAAGCAGAGACAACACTTTGCTGGCAAAGGTCTGCATAGTCAAAGCTATGGTTTTCCTAGTAGTCATGTATGGATGTGAGAGTTGGACCATAAAGAAGGCTTAGGACCAAAGACCTGATGCTTTTGAACTGTAGTGCTGGAGAAGACTCTTGAGAGTCCCTTGGACAGCAAGGAAATCAAACCAGTCAATCCTAAAAGAAATCAGTCCTAAATATTTATTGGAAGGACTGCTGCTGAAGCTGAAACTCCAATACTCTGGCCACCTGATGCAAAGAGCTGACTCATTGGAAAAGACCCTGATGCTGAGAAAGATTGAGGGCAAGAGGAGAAGTGGGCAACAGAGGACGAGATGGTTTGATGGCATCACCGACTCAGTGGACATGAGTTTGGGCAAACTCTGGGAGATAGCAAAGGACAAGGAAGCCTGGTGTGCTGCAGTCTGTGAGGTGGCAAGGAGTCAGACATGACATAGCAACTGAATAACAACAACAAATATTTGCTTTACAATGTTATGTTAGTTTCTGCTGTACAGAAAAGTGAATCAGTTATACATATATGTATATCCCCTCTATTCTGGATTTCCTTCCCACTTGGTTCATCATAGAGCATTGAGCAGAGTTTCTTGTGCTATACAGTTCTTATTAGTTATCTATTTTATAAATCGTGTCAATAGTGCACACATGTCAATCCCAATCTCCCAATTCATCCCACCCTCCTGGCTCCCCTGGTATCCACACATTTGTTCTGTGTCTCTATTTCTCCTTTGCAAATAAATCAATCTGTAAAAAAGGATCCATCTTTTGATTGCTCACATTTTTTTGGTACTTAATCATTTCTCTTTAATGTTCAATTTTATATGTCATTGATTTAAAACTCTCTCAAATAAGTTTTTACATAAATGGACCAGAAATAGTATAATGAAAAGGAAACAATTTCTACCTGTGCCATTTCAGATTGCCCAGGTCTCTGTTTTTTTCTGATATTCTGCTTTCAATTATCATTCACATCTAATCATTCATCTATTCTTTTATTTTTTTTTAAAGAGTCTTTCTCTCCTTTGGCTTACCCTCACCATTTCCACCTGTAGTATTCTAATACAAACTTTCCTCATTACAGAATTACTGAATGTTCCCCAACTGACCTTCCTCTCCCCAGTCTCTTTTCTTGCCAATTCTTCTTTCCGTTCTGTCAACAATAGTCATTGGTCAAAACTGTGTCCCAGTTGCTGTGTACTGATGAACAAGATAGGTAACAAAGGCAGATACTAAATGACTAACACTATAAATAGTGCAACTGATGTATATGGGGGCTACCCTGGTCTTATGCAGTGTCTGTCATAGCTGGCACTACTAACATTTTTTGTGCTGGATAATTCTTTGTTGTGGGGGCTGTCCTGTGTGCATTGTAGGATGTTTAGCAGTATCTCTGGCCTCTACCCACCACATGCCAGGAGCACCTCCCCAGTGCTGAGAAGCAGAAGTGTTTCTAGCTGTTGCCAAATGTCCTCTGGGGGCAAAATTCCTCCCTAGTTGAGAATCATTGCTCAACCAACCATAGTGTGCGTAGGTTGGAAGATGAGTTTAGTATGGAAATGTTTACCTGTGGATAGAGAGCTGGAGAATGAGTAGGAATGAGTAGGAGCTAGTGTTGGGGAAGGGAGACGTAGGAAGCTGTGGGAGATGGGAGAGTCTCGGTGTTATAGGAAGGAAGCCCAATACGTGCAAAGACTTCAAAGTGGGAATGAATGTGGAACATTCCAGGAAGTGAAAACAGGCCCGTGTGGACTGGAACAGCATCTGTTTAGATACTGGCTACTGCCAAGATTGAGAGGGGCACTCATCTAGCCAGTCTGTGTGACTTGTGCTTAGAACTGCGAGCAGCGAGAAACCCCGCTTTGTAGCAGGAAAATGACAAGATCTTGAAGTGGTTCAGGGCAATTGCAGGAGTGGGATGAAGGGAAAGACTGAGCCTACACCAGCATCTTCCATGAATGAGGCTGGGGCTGGGCGGGTGTGTTGATGCAGCAATGGTGGGTGGACAGGTGTGTGGCTGACTGGTGAGGGCTCAGGAGCAAGATATGTCTGTGTATGCATGCTTGTGTGCATGTGTGTGTGTGTGATCTTTTTATCTATTTTAACAAGAGGGTGACTTTTGAAAGAGTCTTGGAGGGTCTCTGTGGATTATACAAGCTACCCTTCGCAAACTTGCAACCCTTGGATTTAGGAGGTGGGTGTGGTGCAGAAGATGCCACCTTCCGCTGGAAAGAGGCACAGAGGAAGCAGTCTTACAGACGACAAGAAAAGGAAGGAAATGTTAATGAAGAGGTTGAGGATACAAGGCAGTTTTTTCCTCATAAGACTCCCAAGGATGCTGTTGAAGGTGAGGGAAAGGGAGGCAGTGCTTGGGGTGAGAGGGGATAAGAGGTACAAACTTTTCAAGGGCCAACAGCTTGGCACAGCATAGAGGTCTGGGGCTTCTGTCTCCTCAGGCAATATACAGAGAAGGCTGGGGATGTGGCACACGGTAAATTATTTCTGGGTATCTCAAGGTACAGAGTGAGCACGTGGTTCTAATAGGGAGAGACTGGAGATTTTGGTATCACAAAGCAAATCTTTTGCAAAGCCCACTTTTATCATGGGAACTCTAACCCCTCCCTCCCTTCCAGAAACATGACAAAATAAGTAGGACCTTTACAGCCTAGCCTCCAAACCTTGAGTTACCCTTTTGCTCCACATAAGCTGTGCTCTGCCCGGCATTGTCTTTTTGTCCTCATGTTTGCCTTGTTCTCTTCCCTGCCCCATGCCCTGAATCTGGTTTTGTATCTTCAAATCCTATTCATTTTAAAAGACCTAGCCCATATCCTGCCTCCTCTGTGGCACCTTGCCAGATTGGCTGTGCCCACAAATGCTGCCTGCTCTTCTTAATTGGCACTTAATTAAAAACTACCCTGGGGCTTTTTTGGTACTGGTATCATATATTATTAACTTTTCAAGGGTCTGCCATTGTTGTTTCTAAAATTAAACTGCTAAATTCTTGAAAGCCAGGATTAGGTTCTGTGCCTATTATTATCCTTCAAGAGGCCTAATACAGAACTCAACACCCAGAAGACCCTCAGTGATCTGTTTAATGCATTGGCTAAAATATGGGTCACTTTTCTGGGACAAATGCCGAAGAGTGCTGGAATCAGTGCTGTGTGGCATGCAGACCCCGGGTGTAAAACCACTTGCACTCATATCTTCTTCACGGCACAAAAGTTCTGGGAAGGAACTGACTCGCTATTTCACCCATCTTATAGGCAAACCATTCAATATCGCAGTAATCCAAGTCTATTCCCCAGCCAATAATGCTGAAGAAGCCAAAGTTGAATGCTTCTATGAAGATCTATAAGACTTTCTAGAACTAACACCCAAAAATGATGTCCTTTTCATTATAGGGGACTGGAATGCAAAATTAGGAAGTCAAGAGATACCTGGAGTAACAGGCAAATTTGGCCTTGGAATACCAAATGAAGCAGGGCAAAAGCTAACAGAGTTTTGCCAAGAGAACACACTGGTCATAGCAAACATCCTCTTCCAACAACAAAAGAGAAGACTCTACACAGGGGTATCACCAGATAGTCAATACCAAAATCAGATTGATTATATTCTTTGCAGCCAAAGATGGAGAAGCTCTATACAGTGAGCAAAAACAAGACTGGGAGTTGACTGTGGCTCAGATCATGAACTCCTTATTGCCAAATTCAGATAAATTGAAGGAAGTAGGGAAAATCACTAGACCATTCAGGTATGACCTAAATCCCTTATGATTATACATAAGTGGAAGTGAGAAATAGCTTTAAGGGACTAGATCTGATAGAGTGCCTGATGAACTATGGACAGAGATTCGTGACATTGTACAGGGGACAGGGATCAAGACCATCCCCATGGAAAAGAAATGCAAAAAGGCAAAATGGTTGTTTGAGGAGATCTTACAAATAGTTGAAAAAAGAAGAGAAGTGAAAGGCAAAGGAGAAAAGGAAAGATATTACTATTTGAATGCAGAGTTCCAAAGAATAGCAAGGAGAGATAAGAAAGCCTTCCTCAGTGATCAATGCAAAGAAATAGAGGAAAACAACAGAATGGGAAAGACAAGAGATCTCTTCAAGAAAATTAGAGATACCAAGGGAACATTTCATGCAAAAATTGGCACAATAAAGGAGAGAAATGGTATGGACCTAATAGAAGCAGAAGATGCTAAGAACAGATGGCAAGACTACATAGAACTATACAAAAAGGACCTTCATGACCCAGATAACCACAATGGTGGGATCACTCACCTAGAGTCAGACATACTGGAATTCAAACTCAAATGGGCCTTAGGAGGCATCACTATGAACAAAGCTAGTGGAGGTGATGGAATTTCAGTTGAGCTATTTCAAAGCCTAAAAGATGATGCTGTGAAAGTGTTGTACTCCATATGCCAGCAAATTTTGAAAACTAAGCAGTGGTGACACGAATGGAAAAGGTCAGTTTTCATTCCAATCCCAAAGAAAGGTAATGCCAAAGAATGTTCAAACTATCACACAATTGCCTTCATCTCACATGCTAGTAAAGCAATGCTCAAAATTCTCCAAGCCAGGCTTCAACAGCACATGAACCATGAACTTCCAGATGTTCAAGCTGGATTTAGAAATGGCAGAGGAACCAGAGATCAAATCACCAACATCAGTTGAAAAAGCAAGAGAGTTCCAGAAAAACATCTACTTCTGCTTTACTGACTACGCCAATGCCTTTGACTATATGGATCACAACAAACTGTGGAAAATTCTGAATGAGATGGGAATACCATACCATCTGACCTGCCTCCTGAGAAATCTGTATGCAGGTCAGGAAGCAACAGTTAGAACTGGACATGGAACAATGGACTGGTTCCAAATAGGGAAAGGAGTACATCAAGGCTGTATATTGTCACCCTGCTCATTTAACTTAAATGCAGAGTGAACCAGTGAAGTTGCTCAATCATGTCCAACTCTTTGCAATCCCATGGACTGTAGCCTTCCAGGCTCCTCTATCCGCGGAATTTTCCAGGCAAGAGTACTGGAGTAGGTTACAATTTCCTTCTCCAGGGGATGTTCCAGACCTGAGGATCAAACCCAGGTCTCCTGCATTGCAGGCAGATGCTTTACCATCTGAGCTACCAGAGTACATCAAACAAAATGCCAGGCTGGATGAAGCACAGGCTGGAATCAAGATTGCAGAGAGAAACATCAATAACCTCAGATAGGCAGATGACACCACCCTTCCAGCAGAAAGCAAAGAGGAACTAAAAAGCCGCTTGATGAAAGTGAAAAAGGAGAGTGGAAATGTTGGCTTAAAACCCAACATTCAGAAAATGAAGATCATGCCATCTGGTCCCATCACTTCCTGGCAAAGAGATGGGAAAATAATGGAAATAGTGAGAGACTTTATTTTGGGGGGCTCCAAAATCACTGCAGATGATGACTGCAGCCATGAAATTAAAAGACGCTTACTCCTTGGAAGAAAAGCTATGACCAACCTAGACAGCATCTTAAAAAGCAGAGACATTATTTTGCCAACAAAGTTCTGTCTAGTTAAAGCTATGGTTTTTTCAGTAGTCATGCAGATGTGAGAATTGGACTATAAAGAAAGCTGAGTGCTGAAGAATTGATGCTTTTGAACTGTGGTGTTGGAGAAGACTCTTGAGAGTCCCTTGGACTGCAAGGAGATCCAACCAGTCCATCCTAAAGGAAATCAGTCCTGAATATTCGTAGGAAGGACTGCTGCTCAAGCTGAAACCCTAGTACTTTGATGACCTGATGTGAATGAGCTGACTTCATTAGCTGACTTCTTTTCTAAGACCCTGATTCTGGGAAAGATTGAGGGCCGGAGGAGAAGGGGACAACAGAGGATGAGAAGGTTGGATGGCATCACCGACTTGATGGACATGAGTTTGAGTAAGCTCTGGGGTGGTAAAGGACTGGGAAGCCTGGCATGCTGCAGTCCATGGGATCACAAAGAGTCAGACATGACTGAGCGAGTGAACTGAACTGAACAAGAAATCAAGAGAAATTCTGGGTGCAGATGGAGCGGTCAGGAATGCGGCAAAGGGCCAGACTACACAAAGGTGACTATAAGAGTACTGGGGACATGGGGGTGAATAAGAGTATAAGGGATGTTGATACAAGGTGACCATTATTCAACACTTTGCCTCAGGCTTGAGTTCTAAAGTTTAAATTGTGAACACCTCAGAGAGAGCAAGCAAACTTCCATTTCATTATCTGTCCATTATCAATGAACAGACTTTTACTTCTATAAAAGTCACAATTTGAAATACAATTTCTTCCCAAATTTACATTCCTGAACCTTAGCTGAAAGCAGTAGGCATGAGGAAAATAGAGTTTGGTCTCAGCAAAGAGAAGAGTGGTGATGTGTGCAGGTTTGTCTGACAAACCATCACTTTTTGAGTATTCTCAGAAAACAGGTGGCTTTAACTGTTTTATAAAATGACAATATTTTTTCCAACTCCTCTCCCCTTTAGTACAGATGATAATCAATCCATTTTTCCAGCCCAGCCTGTCTTTGATTGGTTGCTCTTTGGCAATTGATGGACTTTCCATCTCCCTCTGGGCTGGGGATGGGGGCTGGAGAACTCTACATGAGGTGCCAGAAACACTCTAACAAAGATCTGACTGATACCAAGCATGGTGGGAGGGCCATTGCAGTGTCTTTGCACATTACCTTTCTATTATTCTTGCTCAGGTCTATTTTTACCTTTAAAAATAACACTGCTGGGTGGTGAGTCCCTCAGCAAGGCTGAAACTACAAACTTGCTTGTTTTTAGACTCAAAAGTTATTAACAGTTTCCCAGGTCTCATTGCGCAATTTGGGTAGGGTTAGTTCCAAATCTAACGCTATGACCAGTATAGAAATTCCTACCACTTTGGAAAAGGCTAACAGAGTCTGTTAATCATTTCTCTTATTTTCAGATGCTTTGACACCTTGAGGCCTTGCTGACCCTAAAGGGGCTGCTCCTCTCAAGGTTAGCTAATTGCTAGAGATATGCCTTTTGTATGCAAACCAACCAATCCAGAAGGCAAACTCTCAACCGCCTCCATTTCAGGGCTCTCACATTCCTGGGCCACGAACCATCTGTCCTAGTCACCTTAAGACTGGGTACCACAGGGAACTATATTCAATATCCTGTGGTTAACCATACTGGAAAAGAATATGAAAAAGAATATATGTATAACTCAGTCACTCTGCTGTACAGCAGAAATTCAACACAACAGTATAAATCAACTATACTTCAATAAAATTAAAAAGAAGACTAGGTGCTAGACCAGTAGGGACAGTGTTATGCCCCAGAGCCTCCTGAAATATTTAAACTGGCCAATTCTAAAACTGCTTACCTTGTCTTCCTGCAGAAACCACAAGAAAGGCTCTTATCCATGTTTTTTTCCCCACTTCCCTGTCTCTTGACTGACTCTGGTGTTTCCCTTACGGTGTGACGTGCCCCCCTTCTCATGGGATCTATGAGTAACAAGTAACTTTTCAATGGCAGTCATCTGATCATACATGAATAATAATTAAACCTATATTTAAAAACATGCTATTTTATCATAATCTTATAAACAACATGATCATTGATATTAGCCAACCCCATTTTTATGTACAGTATTAATATTTCAGGAGTCAAAACTATTAATACCCCCAAACCTACACTGTACAAGTCAGTCACAGAGAACAAAGAAGAATGTTTTATTACAATTCACGTCAAGCTTATCTCACTGTACAGATCATTTTAATATGTTATCTGATTCTAGACTCGTAGGTCTTTAAAGGAGGGAACAATGACTCTACATTTTTTTATGTATCAAACCATCATAACAATTTCTTTGGCATTTCTGTCTGGGTGGTAAAGTGAAACTAGTACATACTTTTGGTCAAAGAAATGTCTTTTCAATAGACAGGGTGGTTTGGGGAGTGAAACAGGTAAAATGCTAACCGAAGATAGTTACACTGAGTCAATGAGAGAAACCAGTTCAGTTCTGTGGTCAATTAGTTTACCTTTAAAACCACATACTGACCTTTTCTGCATTAGAAATAGAAGTAGGAACCTTAGAAGTCACCGAGATAAGCTTTTTTTTGAACATCTTCCCTTGTATCTTTTATGTAGAAGCTGTATGATCTGGTCTTCTCTACTATCTAAAATAGAGGTCAGATTAAATTTTAATCCTTGCTCCAATAACGTGCTGTGCTGTGCTAAGTCTCCTCAGTTATGTCTAACTCTTCGCGACCCTACAAATTGCAGCCCGCCAGGCTCCTCTGTCCATGGGATTCTCCAGGCAAGAATACTGTGCCCTCCTCCAGGAGATCTTCTGGACCAAGGGATCAAACATCATCTAAACACTCCAAGTGTACCCCAATTATTTCTGGGGGTACTCAAAGGTTATCTTTCACCAATCCAGTCTGTCAGCTGCAGTTAATCATGGCATACTGTGGTTTTCCTCCTTTGTCTCTCACTAGCCTGTGCTACTGTCTACAAAGCTCCTTAGAGAAGCCTCATGGCTGACCCAACTGACAGTGCCTGGGATCAGCACTCCTATAGGGATGCCAGTGGTGCTCCTCCCAGCTATGGGATAGTCCTGTGCCTGCTGCCCTGAAGTGCCACTGAGAGGCAGCTTCATCGTGCCTCATGACTACATTTTTATGGGGGCCCAGGATGTCACAGAATTCCTTATGTATGATTTGGTTTTTGAGCTGTGCCATTCTAATCGGGTGATTCATATCCAGTTCAAGGAGCCAGAGGATGATCGATTTACCATGCCCCTTACTCATTTACCCCTTTCTCCCCTCAGCTCTAACCCACCATTCTCTCCACCAAGCATCCTAATTTACTCCAATTGTAACGTGCCCACAGAACTGTTTGTAAAATGTTGGAGTCCACATTTCTATTTCACCAAGGAGGCTTTGCTTTACTTTATATAAGAGACCCCTTGAGATCGTTTTCCTAGAGTGAAGGAAGATCTATTCCAAAAGTGAATTCAAGTCCCCACTATCTGCAGTGAGAGAGCAATTCAATGTTTTGAAATTACAGTTTTTTATTCTTCTAGTCTGTCCTTCAAATTTTCAGAGATATTAGGACTCATTTAAAACTCAAGACCAAGAACTTCTTTCTCTTCAAATGTCTTTGCAATAAGGAGGCTTCCACTAATCCAGGATTTTGTAAACCTGTATGTACATTAAAACCACTTGGTGGTGGTAAGTTAAAATATTGGTGACTGGGGCCCACCAGAAAACAATTAAATTAAAATTTGTGAGGGTAGCACTCAGGCAATGATAGTTCTTTAGAAACTCCCCAATCTTGCATTCCTATACACTAGCAAAGAAACACCAGAAAGGGAAATCAAGGAAATAATCTCGATTAACTATCACTTCAAAAAGAGTAAAATACCTAGGAGTAAATCGACCTAAGGAGGTAAAAGACATGTACTGTGAAAACTATAAGACACTGATGAAAGAAATCAAAGATGACACAAACAGATAGAAAGATATACCATGCTCTTGGATTGAAAGAATCAATATTGTCAAGATGACTATACTACCCAAGGCAATCTACAAAATTCAGTGCAATCTTTATCAAACTACCAACAGCATTTTTCACAGAACTAGAACAAAATGTTTTAAAATTTGTATGGAAACTCAAAAGACCCAAAATTGCCAAAGCAATCTTGAGGGGGAAACAAAAGGAGCTGGAAGAATCAGGCTCCCTAGCTTCAGACTATATTATAAAGCTACAGTCATCAAAACAGAATGGTATAGCCACAAAATCAGAAATATAGATCAATGGAACATGATAGAAAGGCCAGAAATAAACTCACACACATATGGTCAACCAATGTATGACAAAGAAGGCAAGAATATATCATGGAGAGAAGACAGGCTCTTTAATAGTGGTTCTGGGAAAACTGTAAAGTTACATATAAAAGGATGGAATCAGAACATTCTCTACACCATTCACAAAAGTAAACTCTAAGTGGATTAAAGACCTAAATGTAAGGCTTGACACTATAAAACTCTTAGAAACAATCATTGAAAGAACACTCTGATATAAATAGCAGTAATATCTTTTTTTGATCTATCTCCTAGAGTAATGGAAATAAAAGCAAAAATAAACAAATGAGACCTAATCAAACTTAAAAGCTTTTGCACAGCAAAGGAAACCATAAATAAAGTGAAATGACAATCCACAGAATGGGAGAAACTATTTGCAAACAAAGGGACTGACAAGGGATTAATCTCCAAAATACACAGACAGCTCATGCAGCTCAATTGAAACATGTATACTATCATGTAAGAATCAAATCACCAGTCTATGTCCAATGCAGGATACAGCATGCTTGGGGCTGGTGCAAGGGGATGACCCAGAGGGATGTTGTGGAGAGGCAGGTGGGAGGGGGGTTCATGTTTGGGATCGCATGTACACCCGTGGTGGATTCATGTCAATGTATGGCAGAACCAATACAGTATTGTAAAGTAAAATAAAGTAAAAATAAAAATTTAAAAATAAATAAATAAATAAAAATAAAAAAACAAACAATCCAATCAAAAACTGGGAAAATATCTAAATAGACATCTCTCTAAAGAAAACATGCAGATGGCCAAAGAGCACGTGAAAAGATGCTCCCTATCACTAATTATAGAGAAATGCCAATCAAAACTACAATGAAGCATCACCTCATACCGTCAGAATGGCCATCATCAAAAAATCTGCAAACAATGGATGTTGTAGAAAATGTGGAGAAAAGAGAATCTTTCTACACTGTTGCTGGGAATGTAAATTGGTAAAACCACTATGGAGAACAGTATGCAGTTTCTTTAAAAAACTAGAACTTAAAAATAGAACCACCTTAAAAATAGAACTATCAAGTGATCCAGCAACCCCATTCCTGGGCATATATCTGGAGAAAACTATAGTTCAAAAAGATTTGTGCACCCCAATGTTCACCACAGCACTATTTACAATAGCCAAGACAGGGAAGCAACCTAAATGTTCACTGACAGATGATGTATGGAAAAAGAAGATGTGGTGTACACAATGGAATATTGTGTATATGAACCGTTTCCCTGGTGGCTCAGATGGTAAAGCGTCTGCTTGCAATGTGGGAGAACAGAGTTTGATCCCTGGGTTGGGAAGATCCCCTGGAGAAGGAAATGGCAACCCACTCCAGTACTCTTGCCTGCAAAATCCCATGGACAGAGGAGCCTGGTAGGCTACATTCCATGGGGTCGCAAAGAGTCAGAATGACTGAGCGACTTCACTTTCACTTTTATTGTGTGTATGTGTGCACTCAGTCATGTCCAACTCTTTGTGACCCCATAGACTGCAGTGCACCAGACTTTTCTATCAATGGAATTTTCCAGGAAAGAATACTGAAGTGGGTATTCCAAGGGATCTTCCCAACCCAGAGACTGAACCCACGTCTCCTGCATCTTCTGCACTGGCAGGTGGATTCTTTACCACTGAGTCAGCAGGGAAGCCCACAATGGAATATTACTCAGCCATAAAAAGAATGGAATAATGTCATTTGCAGTAACATGGATGAACCTAGAGTTTAGCATATTAAGTGAAGTAAGTCAGAAAGAGAAAGACAAATATCATGGGATATCACTTACATTTAGAATCTAAAGAAAATAATGACACAAATGAACTTATTTAGGAAACAGAAACAGACTCAAACTTAAAAAAAACTTATGGTTACCAAAGGGGAAATGTTGAGGGGAGGGATAAATTAGGAGTTTGAGATTAACATATATACACTATTATACATAAAACAGATAATCAACAAAGGCCTAATATATAGCACAGGACACTGTGCTCAATATTCTGTAATAAGCCATATGGGGAAAATATCCAAAAAAGAATGGTTATTTGCATAACTGAATCACTTTGTTGTACATTAAAACTAAGACAACATTGTAAATCAACTATAAGAGGAAAATTAAATTAAAACTCCCCCAGATAATGACAAATAAAATGAGGGTTAAGAAACACTCTTGTAAACTTACATGACCAAGGGATAGTGAACTCCAATTTTTGGGGCACACCTACTCTTTCATCTATGTGAGACTTCAGGAATCACAATCTTTTTCCTTGTTTGAAAAGTGAAGGGTGTGTGTATTACTCACTCAGTCGTGTCTGACTCTTTATGACCCCATGGACTGTAGCCTGCCAGGCTCCTTCATCCATGGGATTCTCCAGGCAAGAATACTGGAGTGGGTTGCAATTTCCTTCTCCAGGGGATCTTCCCGACTTGGGGATCAAACCCAGGTTTCCCTGGGTTTGCACTGCTGGCAGACTCTTTACGGTCTGAGCCGCCAGGGAAGACCCTGTGAAGGGTAACTGAATCTAATTATTACTAATTGCTATTCCCTGTGATGTGTGCTGATTCCTGAAAGGTTTGGACTGGTTAGACCAGCACTCTGGTTATTTTCTCTCCAGGCACTTTGCTGCTATTAGAAGACATTGTCTCCAGGTGGGCTTCTGTGAAACCACCTTGGTTTCCTATAAGTGTGGTTAATGTGAAGATCAACTCATTTGTCTTTTGAATTCTTCTGAAAATAGTACTTTTCTTGAACTGGGCAAGTGTATACATACAAAAATAAATACATGTTTAGATCAGAGGTTAAGTAAGTTTAGAACAAAAATCTAGACACATTTTGATTTTGTATTCACTGACTCCGAACTGTTGTTGCTGCTGCTGCTGCTAAGTCGCTTCAGTCATGTCCGACTCTCTGCGACCCCATAGATGGCAGCCCACCAGGCTCCCCTGTCCCTGGAATTCTCGAGGAAAGAACACTGGAGTGGGTTGCCATTTCCTTCTCCAGAATTGTTGTTAAATCTTGCTTAATATAATTATAGTTTTTAAATCTTGCTATAATCTTGCTATAAACTATAATTATATTAAATTATAGTTTCTCATGCATCTGCAAAACTAGTTCACTCTAAGTATTTTATTCAAAGTGGGTCTATGTACCACTTTCAGATGCTTTTAAAACTTTGACAGCTCCACTAGGAGTAAAAACTCCTGAAGTCTTTTATTCAGGCTTTAATTCTAACAACCATTTAGCACTTTCATAGAAAAGACATCTATTTGCCATTTCAATTTTTAAACAATTTCCCTGTCTGATTTCAGGAAAAAAAACAAAAAAAACAAAAAAACAACCATATAGAAGTGTTGTTATATGACTTCTGACCTTGGTAAAAGCTATTCATCGTTTCCTTTGTAACAGGAAACTGTCTTTGAGAATCTCTCAGGGAGCTTCCCTGATGGCTTAGTGGGTAAAGGATATGCCTGGAATGCAGGAAACACAGGAGATGCGAGTTCAATCCTTGGGTCAGGAAGATCCCCTGGAGGAGGAAAATGGCAACCCACTCCAGTATTCTTGTCTGAAAAATCCCCTGGACAGAAGAGCCTGGGAGGCTACAGTCCAAAGGGTTGCAAAGAGTCAAATACGGCTGAGTGACTAAGCATGCACACTCAGTTCTTACTTTCTCACATCTGGTATTTGCCATGCCTTTATAAGCCTTGGCAGTCTTATCAATCAGGTCAAACCTAGAGATGCAGATAGACACTGTTTCTTGCTTAAGGCTCTAATTAAGGAAGTCTCAGTTTACCAGGATAAGATAATTAAGCTGAACATGTGTTCAAAGTATTTAAAAATACAATGTGGTTTCTCCATGGCCCAACAGAAATGAGACTCTTCTTTTAAACAGCATGCTTAAAGCATAATGAAGGTTTCTTAACATTCTCATATACAAAAATATTTCCCCAAAGTTCCAAGATTTCTTTTTTCCATTTTTTGAATCTTATTTGAAATATAATGTTTTCATTGATATGATCTAGAAATAATTTAAAGTTATAAATAATAAAGTTATAAAATAATTTAAATAATATAAAAGTTAATTTAATTGACAAAGAACATGTCAAAAGTTTTCCATGTTACTGTACCATTAAAGACTAGTAAATGTTCATGTTAGTAATGCAATATTGTTTAATATCTGCAGAAGAAAGTATGTTTTTGAGAGAGCATAAAAAGGGTCATTAAAATTACGCATGCAATGAAGATAAATACAAAAGTCTTAAAACAAGGAATTAATGTTACCTATTATATTTTTTATTTTTCCACATAATATTTGGACAGAACTTTTCAGATAATGAACAGAAGGATGTTAAGATTTTACTCTGTGAATTCATATCTTTACTCATTAGAATAGGGCGGTTGTTCATATATTACAAAAGTGGAAATCGAGCAGACTGTGACTGACTATGTAATGTGCATGATACATCATTCATATTTGCTTACATCTTTTCTATTCATTTTCCTTCGCTATTGATTTCCAAATAAAGATCAGATGAGTCACAGTCAATGTAACTGAACTCAAACTACTATTCTGAATATTATTTTAAGTGAGTGAACTGTCATAAGTATGTGTGTTTTCTAACAACTTGAGGGTGTAACTCACCTTAAACTTGTACCAAGAAGGAAGACTCTCATACTTTTACCGAGTCCCTACCAGATATCCATACAACCTTAACTCCTTGTCCTTCATATTTTATTTTTAGTCAACATCTACAAATGATTCCAGGAATTATTTCTGAGCACATACTACATGTAAAGCTAGATGCTCCATGGAGACGAAGATGAGTGAAGCACAATCCCTGAACATAGCAGATCATGCTCTTGTGTGGTTTCCTTTAATTGCAATATAAAGGAAAGTATGTCAAATAACAATAATAAAAATTAAAGTAAAGCTCATGGGTGGTTCAGAAAAAAGAGAAATACCTGGGTGGGAGGTAAGGCAAATTTAAAAGAATATGTGATACTTAATCTACTCATATATTAAAAAAATACATGCAATGAACAAAGCATACATTTCAAGGGGGAAGGGAAATGATAGATTTTCAGTGAATGGAGGGAAGATTCCCAAGGAAAACAAATGGTGTACAAATCAACCAATGTGCATCACCACATAAATGAACTGAAAAATAAATAGCATATTATCACCTCAATAAATGCAGAAAAGCTTTGGAAAAAATTCAACATTCTTTTATTATATGAACTCTAAAAAAAGTGGTTATACAGGGAATATGCCTCAACATAGAAAAGACTGTATGTGACAAGCCATAGCTAACATCATATTCAACAATGAGAAGCTGAAAGCATTTCCTATAAAACGAGAAAAAAGACAAAGATGCCCACATTGGCCACTTTTATTCAGCAAAATATTGGAAGTCCTGGCCATAAGAAATAAAAAGAATCTAAATTGGAAAGACATCCTGGAATTCTGGAATCCAGACATCCTGGAATGTAAAGTGGAGTAGGCCTTAGAAAGCATCAGTAGGAACAAAGCTAGTGGAGGTGATGGAATTCCAGTTGAGCTATTTCAAATCCTGAAAGATGATGCTGTGAAAGTGCTGCACTCAATGTGCCAGCAAATTTGGAAGACTCAGCAGTGGCCACAGGACTAGAAAAGGTCAGTTTTCATTCCAATCCCAAAGAAAGGCAATGCCAAATTATGCTCAAACGACTGCACAATTGCACTCATCTCACATGCTAGTAAAGTAATGCTCAAAATACTGCAAGCCAGGCTTCAGCAGTACATGAATTGTGAACTTCCAGATGATCAAGCTGGATTTAGAAAAGGCAGAGGAACCAGAGATCAAATTGCCAACATCTGCTGGATCATGGAAAAAGCAAGAGAGTTCCAGAAAAACATCTATTTCTGCTTTATTGACTATGCCAAAGCCTTTGACTGTGTGGATCATAATAAACTGTGGAAAATTCTGAAAGAGATGGGAATACCAGCCCACCTGACCTGCCTCTTGAGAAACCTATATTCAGGTCAGGAAGCAACAGTTAGAACTGGACATGGAACAACAGACTGGTTCCAAATAGGAAAAGGAATGCGTCAAGGCTGTATATTGTCACCCTGCTTATTTAACTTATATGCAGAGTACATCATGAGAAACGCTAGGCTGGAAGAATCACAAGCTGGAATCAAGATTGCTGGGAGAAATATCAATAACCTCAGATATGCAGATGACACCACCCTTATGGCAGAAAGTGAAGAGGAGCTAAAAAGCCTCTTGATGAAAGTGAAAGAGGAGAGTGAAAAAGTTGACTTAAAGCTCAACATTCAGTAAATGAAGATCATGGCATCTGGTCCCATCACTTCATGGCAGATAGATGGGGAAACGTTGGAAACAGTGTCAGACTTTATTTTTTGGGGCTCCCAAATCACTGCAGATGGTGATTGCAGCCATGAAATTAAAAGATGCTTACTCCTTGGAAGAAAAGTTATGACCAACCTAGTTAGCATATTGAAAAGCAAATTTATTACTTTGCCAACAAAGGTCCGTCTAGTCAAGGGTATAGTTTTTCCAATGGTCATGTATGGATGTGAGAGTTGGACTGTGAAGAAGGCTGAGCGTCGAAGAATTGATGCTTTTGAACTGTGGCGTTAGAGAAGACTCTTGAGAGTCCCTTGGACTGCAAGGAGATCCAACCAGTCCATCCTAAAGGAGACCAGTCCTGGGTGCTCATTGGAAGGACTGATGCTAAGGCTGAAACTCCAATACTTTGGCCACCTTATGCGAAGAGTGGACTCATTGGAAAAGACTTTGATGCTGAGAGGGATTGGGGGCAGGAGAAGAAGGGGGCGACAGAGAATGAGATGGCTGGATGGCATCACTGACTCGATGGACATGAGTTTGAGTGAACTCTGAGACTTGGTGATGGACAGGAAGGCCTGGCGTGCTGTGATTCATGGGGTCACAAAGAGTCAGACACGATTGAGTTACTGAAGTGAACTGAACTGACTGAAACTGGAGAGAAAGGCAAACTGTAACTGTTTGCAGGTGACATGATTCTATACAGAGAAAATTGTAAAAATGCTACCAGAAAACTACTAGAAATCAATGAATTCAATAATATTTTAGAATACAAAATTAATGTACAGAAATCTTTCACTTCTATACACTATCAACAAACCATCCAAAAGAGAAATTAAGGAAATAATCCTTTTTACAATCTCATCAAAAATAATACAATGCCTAGGAATAAATTGAGCTAAGGAGGTAAATAATGTTCAAACTACTGCACAGTTGCACTCATTTCATGTGCTAGCAAAGTAATGCTCAAAATCCTTCAAGCTAGGCTTCAACAGTATGTGAAATGAGAACTTCCAGACATACAAGCTGGATTTAGAAAAGGTGGAGGAACCAGGGATTAAATTGAGAACATCTGTTGGATCTTGGAAAAACAAGACAGTTCCAGAAAAACATCTACTTCTGCCTCATTGACTATGCTAAAGCCTTGACTATGTGGATCACAACAAACTGTGGAAAATTCTTAGAGATGGGAGTTCCAGACAACCTTACCTGCCTCCTTAGAAACCTGTATGCAGGTCAAGAAGCAACAGTTAGAACCAGACATGGAACAATGTACTGGTGTCAAATTGGGAAAGGAGTATGTCAAGGCTTTATATTGTTATCCTGTTATTTAACTTATATGCAGATTACATCATGCAAAATGCTGGGCTGGATGAAGCACAAGTTGGAATCAAGATTGCTGGGAGAAATATCAATAACCTCAGATGTGCAAATAACACTGCCCTTACGGCAGAAAGTGAAGAGGAACTAAAGAGCCTCTTGATGAAAAGAGGAGAGTGAAAAGCTGGCTTAAAATTCAACATTCAAAAAACTAAGATCATAGCATCCAATCCCATCACATCATGGCAAACAGATGGGGAAAAAATGGAAACAGTGACAGACTTTATTTTCTTGGGTTCCAAAATCACTGCAGAGACACTTGCTCCTTGGAAGAAAAGCTATGACCAACATAGACAGCATATTAAAAAGCAGACACATTACTTTGCAACAAAAGTCTGTATAGTCAAAGCTATAGTTTTTCCAGTAGTCATGTATGGATGTGAAAGTTGGATTATAAAGAAAGCTGAGCATAAAGAAAGTTGGACTATAAAGAAGTATTGATGCTTTTGAACTGTGGTGTCAGAGAAGATTCTTGAGAGTCCCTTGGACTGTAAGGAGATTCAACCAGTCAATCTTAAAGGAAATCAGTCCTGAATATTCATTGGAAATACTGATGCTGAAACTCCAATACTTTGGCCACCTGATGCAAAGACCTGACTCACTGGAAAAGACCCTGATGCTGGGAAAGATTGAAGATGGGAGGAGAAGGGGACAACAGAGGATGAGATGGTTGGATGGCATCACCAACTTGATGAACATGAGTTTGAGTGATAATCCAGGAGTTGGTGATGGACAGGGAAGCCTGGCATGCTGCAGTCCATGGGGTCACAAAGAGTCAAACATGACTGAGCAACTAAACTGATTCTCCCTATCAGCAATAAATATCTTTCCATTTATTTGTGTCTTCTTCAATTTCTTTTTTCAATGTTTTACAATTTTCAATTTATAGATTTTCACTTCATTGGTTAAATATATTTCTACATTTCTTATTATTTTTGATTCAATTGTTAATGGGATTGTTTTCTTAAATTCGCTTTCACATGCCTCATTGTTAGTGTATAGAAACACAACCAATTTGTGTTTACTGATTTTGTATCCTGCAAATTTACTGAATTCCAGTATTAGTTCTAATAGATTTTTGGTGGAGTTCATCAGTTCAGTTCAGTTCAGTTCAGTCGCTCAGTCATGTCCGACTCTTTGAATCGCAGCACTCCAGGCCTCCCTGTCCATCACCAACTCCCAGAGTTCACTCAAACTCATGTCCATCGAGTCAGTGATGCCATCCAGCCAGCTCATCCTCTGTCGTCCCCCTTTCCTCCTGCCCCCAATCCCTCCCAGCATCAGGGTCTTTTCCAATGAGTCAACTCTTCGCATGAGGTGGCCAAAGTACTGGAGTTTCAGCCTTAGCATCATTCCTTCCAAAGAACACCCAGGACTGGTCTCCTTTAGGATGGACTGGTTGGATCTCCTTGCAGTCCAAGGGACTCTCAAGAGTCTTCTCCAACACCACAGTTCAAAAGCATCAATTCTTCGGCACTCAGCCTTCTTCACAGTCCAACTCTCACATCCAAACATGACCATTGGAAAAACCATAGCCTTGACTAGATGGACCTTTGTTGGCAAAGTAATATCTCTAGAGCTTCCTAAATATACTATTATGGCATCTGCAAGTAGACAATTTGATTTCTAACTTCAAATTTGGATGTCTTTTCCTTTTTTTTCTTGCCTAATCACTTTTTCTATGACTCAGGTATTATGTAATATGTTGAATGAAAGAGGTGAGAGTGGTTATCTGTGTCTTTTCTCGATCTTAGATGAAGAAGCTTTTCAGTTTTGAGAATGATGTTAACTGTGGGCTTGTCATATATGGCTTTTATTATGTGAGATACATTTCCTCTGTACACACTTTGTTAAGAGTTGTTGTTAAGAAAGGATGTTCAGTTTTGACAAATGTGTTTTCTGCATTATATTGAGAACTTTATATAATTTTTAGCCTTCATTTTGTTAATGTTGTATATCATTTTGATTTGGAGATGTTGGACCATCCTTATATCACTGGAATTAGTCCCACTTGGTCCTGGTGTACTATTCTCCTAGTGGACTGTTAAATTCAATTGACTAATATTTTGCTGAGAATTTTTGAATCTATGTTCATCGGGAATATTGGCCTGTAATTTTCTTTACTTGTGGCAACATTGTCTGGTTTTGGTATCATGGTAATTCTGGCCTTGTAAAATGAGTTTGAAAGTTTTCCCTCCTCTTCCGTTTTCTGGAAAGTTTGAGAAAGATTCTATCAATTTTTCATTAAATGCTTTGTAGAATTCACCAGTGAAGTCACATGATGCTGGATATTTCTTTATTTGAGAGGTTTCTGATTATGATTTAACCCTTTTACCAATAAATGGTCTATTAAGATTTCCTGTTTTTTCATGATTCAGTGTTGGTAGGTTGCATGTTTCCAGGACTTTTTCAGTTTCTTCTAGGTTATCTGATATGTTGGGCTATACTTTTTCAAAGTAGTCTCTTACGATTCTTTGTATTTGTGTGATATCTTCTTTCATTTCTGATTTTATTTGAGTCCTTTCTTCTTTTTCTTGGTGAATCTAGCTAAAGATTTTTTCCAAATCTTCTAACTTTTAATTTTTATAGATTAAAAAAAATGAGTTATAACTGTCATATAACATCATATTTATTTCAAGTATATTACATAGTGATTCAATATTTATATACACTTTTAAATGATCACCAAAGTAAGTTTATCTACCACCCATCACCACATGTAGCTGAAAATTGAGTGTCTGTGTGATGAGAACTTTTAAGCAAATTTCATTTACACAATATAGCATTGTTAACTATAGTCACCATGCTGTACATTACATCCTCATGACTTACTTATTTTATAACTGGCAGTTTTTACATTTTGACTCTCTTCACCCAAATTGCACCCTCTCCAGTCAAACACTGGTCTGTTCTCTGAATATAGGAGGTCAGTAATTTTATTTTGTTTATATTTCACATATAAGTGTTATCATGTGGTACTTGTTTTCTGTCTGATTTATTTCACTTACTATAATGTCATCAAGGTCCAGTTATGTTGTGGCAACAGGCAAGAGTCCATTTTTTATTGTAAACACATTCTACTTATGAAAAGAAACATGAAAATTATGCCATGAAGTATTAATGCAACTCTGGCATATCAAACAATAATAAAAGTAACTTATAGATCATGTGGCAATCCTTTCATTTTACAGATAAATCTAAAACCCAGTGAGGAAAATACTCATTAGTAGGAGACATTATCAAAGCATCTCTTCTGATTTCCTTTTTGGTACTTTTTCCTTTACAGGACATTGTGAGTTGTAAGAATAAAATTATGGGGTATTTACCCATTTTTATTTGGGTATATTTTTAAATTATAAAAATAAAGATGGCTAGAACATCTGGTAAAATCTGATGAGATCTATTTGTCTGGAATGCTGTTTTATAAAGATGACTGGTTGAAGATAAAACAACTGGGGCGTGTTGGGGAAAGGGAGAACAAACCTTAGAAGTATTTGGTTGGTTTACGACAGCACAATATGCCCTAAGCTTAACTTCTGAGTGATAAGCAAAGAATATTTAGTGCGCTACAGATGCAGATATTTAGTCTTTTTGCAATGTAGTGTCTAATTTAGCAGACTATATGAATAGATTGAGAGAAAGTTTAGACAATTAGAAAGAACCGCTCCTACTGGAATTTCACCCGTCTTTGACTTCTCCTTCCTGCTGTGAAGCCATCATCATCCTAATTCCAAAACCAGACAAAGATCCAACAAAAAATAAAATTACGGGCCAATACCTTTGATGAATATGGATGCAAAATTCTCAACAAAATATTAGCAGCAACACATAAAAAAGGATCATGCATCATGACCAGATAGGATTCATCCCAAGTTCACAAGGATGGTTCAACATATGCAAAACAATCAATGTGATACATTCCATCAGCAAAAGACAAAAAATCACATGATCATCTCAATAGATGGAAATAAAAGCATTTGACAAAAGTAAACATCCATTTCTGATAAAAGAGTCTTACTAAAGTGGGTACAGAAGGAACATGCCTGCACATAATAAAAGCTATTTATGACAAAAGCACAACCACTGTAATACTCAACAGTGAAGAGCTGAAAGCCTCCTCATTAAAATCTGGAACAAGACAGGGATGCCCCCTCTCACCATTGCTATTCAACACAGTATTGCAAGTTCTAGCCACAGCAGTCAGACAAAAAAAGAAATGAAAGGTAACCAAATTGGAAAGGAAGAGGCAAAATTGTCATTATATGCAGATGACATGATACTATATATAGAAAACCCTGAAGACTCCATATAAAAACTACTAGAACTGATAAACAAATTTAGCAAGGTAGCAGGATACAAGATTAATATACAGAAATCAGTTACATTTTTTTTACACCAACAATGAAATATCAGAAAGGGAATGTAAAAAAAAAAATCTTTTAAAATTACATGAAGTAATATAAAATACTTAGGAGTAAACCTGACCAAGGAGATGAAAGACTTATACACTGAGAACCATAATACATTAATGAAGGAAATTAAAGATGATTCAAAGAAATAGAAATCTATCTCATACTCTCAGATTGGAAGAATATTGTTAATATGGCCATACTCCCCAAGGCAATCTACAGACTGGATGCAATCACCATCAAATGACCCATGATGTTTTTCACAGAACTAGAACAAACAATCCTAAAATTTATATGGAACCATTAAAGACCCAGAATTGTAAAAATAATTCTGAGGAAAAAGAACAAAGCAGGAGGCATAATCCTCAGACTTCAGGCAATATTACAAAAGCTGAAACAATCAAAACAGTGTAGTACTGGCATAAAAACAGAAACATGATCAATGGGACAGAGTAGAGATAAACCAAAAAATAAACCCACATACCTATAGTTAATTAATCTCTGAGAAAGCAGGCAAGAATATTCAATGAGGAGAAAACAGTCTTTCTGGCAAGTGGTGCTGGAAAAGTTGGACAGCTGCATGTAAATGAAAGAAATTAGAATATGTCTTCACACAGTATATAAAAATAAACTCAAAATGGCTCGAAGACTTAATCATAAGACATGACACCATAAAACTGCTAGAAGAGATCATAGACGAAACTTTCCCTGATACAAATCATACAAATGTTTTCTTAGGTCAAACTCTCAAGGTAATAGGAATGAAAGGAATAAAAAGAAAAATGAACAAATGGGACTTAATCAAACTTACAAGCTTTTGCACAACAAAGGAAACCATAAAAGACAACCTACAGAATGGGTGAAAATATTTGAAAATGACACAAACTCCAAGAGCTTAATTTCCAAAATATAAAAACAGCTCATATAACTCAACAACCAAAAAAACCCCCAAACAAATCAATTAAAAAATGGGCAGAAGAGCTAAATAGACATTTCTCCAAAGAAAATATACAGATGGCCAACAGGAACATGAAAAGACACTCATCATAGCTCATTTTTCAGTCAGTTCAGTTCAGTTGCTCAGTTGTGTCTGACTCTTTGTGACCCCATGGACAGCAGCACGCCAGGCCTCCCTGTCCATCACCAACTCCCGGAGTTTACTCAAACTCATGTCTGTTGAGTCATGATGCCATCCAACCATCTCATCCTCTGTCATCCCCTTCTCCTCCCACCTTCAATCTTTCCCAGCATCAGGGTCTTTTCAAATGAGTCAGCTCTTCGCATCAGGTGGCCAAAGTATTGGAGCTTCAGCTTCAGCATCAGTCCTTCCAATGAATATTCAGGACTGATTTCCTTTAGGATGGACTAGTTGGATCTCCTTGTAGTCCAAGGGACTCTCAAGAGTCTTCTCCAACACCACAGTTCAAAAGCATCAATTCTTCTATGCTCAGCTTTCTTTATAGTCCAACTCTCACATCCATACATATCTACTGGAAAAACCATAGCTTTGACTAGATGGACCTGTGTTGGCAATGCAAATCAAAACTACAATGAGGTATCATCTCATACCAGTCAGAATTTACATCATTAAAAAGTCTGCAAATAATAAATGCTGGAAAAGGTATGGAGAAAAGGGAACCCTACTATACTGTTGGTGGGAATATAACTTGGTGCAGTCACTATGGAAAATGGTATGTGAAGTTTCTCAAAAAAGTTAGAGATGGAATTACCTTATGATCCTGTAATCCCATTTCTAGGCATATATCCAGACAAAACTCTAATTCAAAAAGATAAATGCACCCCTATGTTCATAACAGCACTACTCACAATAGCCAATAATGGAAACAATCTAAATGTCCACTGACAAATGAAAAAATGAAGAAGATATGGTAATATACACAATGGAATATTACTCAGTCATAAAAAAGAATGAAATAATGTCATTTGCAGCAACATGGATGGAACTAGAGATAATCATACTAAGTGAAGTATGTCACACAGAGAAAAACAAATATCGTATGCTGTAACTTAAATGTGGAATCTAAAATGTGGCACAAACGAACCTGTGTATGAAACAGAAACAGACTTACAGATACAAAGAATAGACTTGCGGTTGTCAAAGGGGGAGGGAGAGTAGGGAGTTTGGAGTTAGTAGATGAAAACTATTAAACATGGAACTGACAAGCAACAAGGTCCTACTGTATAGTGTTGGAAACTATATTCAATATCTTGTGATAAACTGTAATGTAAAAGAATATGAAGAAGAATATATATATATATATATGAATCACTTTGCTGTGCAACCAAAATTAACACAGCATTGTAATCAATTATACTTTAATTAAAAATTGAAAAAGCCTTAAATTTCTAAGTTACTTCATCCTAAGACATAACTCCCATTTTCCTTTTTCCTTGTTGCATTCCTCTCATATTATTTCTTGTGTGATAAAAGAGGTCAGACAGATAAAAGATATACGAGGTGGTGCACTAGGTAGAAGGAAATATAGTGAGGAAATACACCTATCTTATTTATTATCTCATGAAGTAAATTAGATGCATTTAGTTTTAGAGTTCACTTTGTTACAAGCAAGATCAATTAAACATCTAAATTTTAATGAAAAAAGGCATGGTAGTCTCTGCAGATTAATGCTATTATAAGTTAATTGCATTTCTACTTTTATACCTACCAGAAAGTTTATGGTGTTCATACATGGGGTAAGATATGAGGCCTAACCTAAACATTCAGACAATGTGTAGTAATTTAAAACTAAACCTGATGGAACAGTGTAGTTCTTCTAGAAAATATTTCTAGGAGTGACCCAATGACAAAGACAAACATTTTTAGTTTTTTAAGGAATGTCCATACTGTTCTCTATAATGACTGTTCCGATTTATATTCCCACCAACTGTGTAGGAGGGTTTTTTTTTTCCTTGACATCCTCACAAGTATTTACTATTTGTGGACTTTTTGATGAAGGCCATTCTGACTGGTATAAGCTCATTATAGCTTTGATTTGCATTTCTTTAATAATGCTGGGCATCTTTTCATGTGCTTTTTGGCCATATGTATGTCTTTCTTAAAGAAATGTCTGTCTAGGTTATCTGTCCATTTCTCAACTGGCTTTTTTTTTTATATTGAATTGTATAAGCTGTATTGATATATACATCAATATATATATCAAGAAATATATGCAAATATTTTCTCCCATCCTGTAGGCTAACTTGTCATTTTGTTTCTAGTTTCCTTTTCTGTTCAAAAGCTTTTAAGTTTAACTAGGTCCTATTTGGTTGTCATTATTTATTTCCACTACTTTAAGAGATAGATCCAAAAGGATATTGCTGTGATTTATGACAAAGAGTGTTTACCTATGTTTTCCTCTAGGAATTTTATGGTATCTGGTCTTACAAAGCACTACCATAAGATCCTGCAATCCCATTCCTGGGCATTTATCTGGAGAAAATCATAATTTCAAGATACAAGTACCCCGATGTTCATTGCAGCACTATTCACAATAGCCAAGACATGGAAACAACCTAAATGTCCACTAACAATGAAAAAATAAAGATATGGAACATATATACAATGGAATATTACTCAGTCATAAAAAAGAATGAAATAATGCCATTTGCAGCAACATAGATGGACCTAGAGATTATCATACTAAGTAATTGATAGAAAAAGAAAGACAAATATATGATATCACTGATACGTGGATTTTTAAAAAGAATTTATATACAAGACAGAAACAGACTCACAGATTAGAAAACTGATGGTTACCAAAAGGAAGGGAGGAAGGGATAAATTAGAAATTTGGGATTAACATATACATATTAGTAAATAAAAAACAGATAACCAACAGGGACCTATTGTATAGCACAGGGAACTATATTCAATATTTTATAATAGCCTAGAAGAGAAAGGAATGAAAAAATAGATATATATGTAAGTATAACTGAATCACTTTGCTGTACATCTGAAAAAAAATGCCACTGCAAATCAATCACACTTCAATTAAAAAAAAACATAACTAGAAGAGATTTCTAAAGGTCTAATAAAATAATTGTAGAAGTTAAGTGAAAATTTGGTGTGGATTTGTTAAATATCCTGACTAAGAGGCAGTATAAACTTAAAAAATTAGTGGAAAAAGGAGGAACTGAAACAATATATGCCATGATTTATTTCTGTGAAAGAAGGAACAAAAAAATCCTAACTAAAGCAAGCAAGATCAAATGTTATCTATTTTGTCATGCTGGTGGCTACATAGGTGTCTATTTTATTTTTTCTATTTGTTTAAAAATTTTATTATTAAAATTTTTAAGGGTGGGATTGTCACCATCATTTTTTATTTTTAGAGATGCATACTGAAATATTATATTGGGATGAAACAACATATCTGGGATTCTTTAAAATACTTTAGCATTCATAGGAAAATAAGAGGAGCTAAAAGGATAAATAGAACAAGGGTGGCACAGTCTTGAACACATTGTGTAAAAATTAATAAAGGAAAAACCCCCTTGAAAATGGAGTCTGGAAGTCCTAAAGGATAAGCTCTCATGTATGTACCATCTGGTGCAGCTTACTTTATATTCCAGGGCATGCAGAAGCTTACTTTACTACCCCAGTAGGAGGAAGGTGGCTTTTCTCCCTAGCCACAGCCCAGCCAATGAGAAACTCCAGGAGAGAGTGAAGCACAAGGAAGCCAGGCATGCTGAAGTCCATGGGATTGCAAAGTGTTGGACATGACTTAGTGATTAAACAACAACAACAACAGCTCAGCCAGTGAGAAACCATCACCACCCTGTATTTCTGTTTTCCTACAATGGACCTTTGTTCAAAGCAGCCCCTTCCAACTTTCTCCTTTTTCTCTATAATGTAACCCTTCCTCTCCTATTGCAATTCCTCTGCCATTCCCAAACAAAAACATATTTTTTTTTTCTGATAAAATAACTGGCCATTTTATTTTTAAGTTTGAAAGTTAAATCCAGATGATAAGTTTATATGCATGTAAATATTTTAAAATGAGGAACAATGTATCATCTTAAAGTTGTTGGCACAAGAATGCTTAGATAAACACAAAAAAGAATTAATAATTCATGAGGAATTAATAATTAAGATGATTAATGTATATTCTTTTTCACCAATTCTGCATTTCTAAAAGTTTCAATTATTTTATTTATACCAATTGTCCAAAAAGTTGGCTAGTTCATTTTTATGAGTGCAGAATAATAGTAATAGCAAGTTAGATTCCTGGGAAATTTCAGCTCTTTGCTTGTATAATCTCTCTTGGTTTGTTCTCTTGTTCCTAACCATTAGCTTATTAGCTTAACTTATTCCTCAACTCTTGTTTTACCCACCTGCTCACTCCAAATGAGGATTTTGACCATGAGGGTCACTTTAAAGCCAAATTATAGGGGGAAAAATGAATACGAAAAGGAGTTAATGGGAATTAAATGAGAACATTCTGAAAAGTACATTTGAAATTGAAAGGATATGGGGACATTCTCAGCAGGATAGAGTCCTGGAATCTGCGAACATTTGCCATACCAACCTGTTACTAATAAGTAGTTCCAATTTACTTATCAGATCTCATCGAAATAACCATTCTTTTTCAATTATATGTTATTTTCTTATTTCCTCCTGTAAACACTTTTCACATAAGAAGTCACAGTAATGTGAAGTTAGTTTTGTTCTTGGAATTTTTGTTAAGAAAATATTTGCACATAAAATGAAAAGACCCTGTTATTAGGAAATTAGCACACATCTTTTATCCTGCCCCAAAGTCAGGATAAATCCTTTATTGTGTTTCCTTAATTTTCCTATGTCCTGTATATTTTGGACTTGACAGCACTGCGTTGTATCCTGTGTTGGTGTTTCTGTTTTGGTTAACCAGACCGAGTTCAGGATTCAGGACTTTTAGCGCCCTTCTCAAAGCATGTTAAATCAATTATGGAAGCATAGGGTAGAAGGGAAAGCATTTCTACCCAAAAGGCCCCACTAAAACTGTTAGATTCAATTAGGTACAAATTTAGTCTTCAGGATCAGATTTTTATATTCCAAGCCCAAACTCTATTCCCTTTGTTCATTTCTACACCCACACATACATCTTGCTATTGAGGGTATGTATCCCCACCATGCTGTCTAGCCCTGAAAAGACACAGTGATTCACAGCCATCCTTCTGAGAAGTTGAATACATTCAACAGTTGGGTTTGGAAAAAATCTGAAGGCTTCTTTTTTGGGAGAAAAGTGGGAGAGGGAATTTTTTATTGGTTACTACAGGAGAGATTTGGGTTTTAGGTTTTATTTTCATACCAGAGTTGATTTGCGGAGCCGGAAATCAAATTAAACCTGGCATGTCTCTGTGGCTTCATTTGCTTTTCTTCCCGCCATGGGACAAGCTGGCACCAAAGCTTTGTTTTGAAACCCTGAAATTCAAGTCTTAGACAGTCAGTGCCAGTAGTGTGAGTTGAAATTGCTTGGTTTGACTTTCCATAGGATTGTGGGGACCCAAACAGAAAGATTGAATGGGAGTTTGTCTCAGCAGCTAGTAGAATATCTTCTTTGGTAAGGCTTGTTAAGGGATCCAGGCATTGTCTTAGAAAATGTTCAGAGATTAAACTTGCACCAGCCCTTCTTCTACTGTATAGAGATAGTACCTTATTTATGGGAGAAAAGATGTATTAAGGCCAATAGAAGGAAGTGAGGTTTGTTTTGTTTTGAAGGAGAGTTTTCAGGGATCATGTTTAAGGAGCAGAGGAAACCGGGGCAAACAAAATTTGTTCAATGTAGGGTATTACAAAAAAATGGATGAAGATTTTATAGACATTTTGCTGGATATTACGAGTGGCAGTCTCTTTGCAAACACTTTGAGAAACTTACAAATTTCTATAGCTTTTAAGTGCCTCTTCCTACCTTTTTTTTTCCTATAAAGTTGTATTCCTTTCAAATGGAATTCTTAAGCACTTATACAGATTAAAAAGTAATAATGGTCTGGATTTATTCTCTTAGTAGCTTGCACAGTTCACCTAATATCCTAGTTTTATATTCAGGAAGAATTTTAAATCTCTCCTTTCATGAGTTTTTGTTTAATATTAGATTTTGAATTTGGAAATATCTCCGATCCAAGTCAATGTAATGGGAGATTTAATTATTTCTCTTTATTATTTTTTTAATCCAGTATTAGATTTTATAATTAAAATTATTTCTAAATTCGGGCAATATAATATGTTATTGGTTAATAGAGGGGTCAGGACATATGACGTTCACTGCAACTGCAGTCTAGACAACTACTTATGCACAAAAATGAAGATCAGGTAAGAGATAACATAGACACCTGCAACCATGAGGCTCCTTGTACTCATCCTCTTTTTTTTTTCTCTCCCTCAGCAATATCATATATTAGAATTATCTTACAAATAGTCACAGACTATAAATTTGGAAGGGAGAAATATAGAGAGGGGAATGCTCCTGCACCTATCATGTGGAAATGATAACCGACCAGGTTGTTCAAAATCCCTTGAGTCAAGTTCAGCTGGAAGAATGAAATGGGAATGTTGTTGATGTGCTTTTAAAAATTTCTTTCCAGATAGATTGCCTGTGGGTTTAATATTTACAGTGCTGTCCAGGTATGAATTTGAGAGGAGGAAAATGGATTTTGGTTATTTTTCCAGAATAATTTTATTTTTGTTTTTGTCATTGTTTTTGGACTTGGACAGACTTATCTAGGGTACACAAAAACACAGATGTTGTAGTTTAGAAGTGTGATAAAGACTCATTTTTTCCCCTTAAAAACAAAGCATAAAACCTCTGTGGTTACCTACTAGATGATAAAATTGGACTGAAAAGCTTCTCATGAATGGTAGTCTCGCTGTGAAATGTGAAGTTTCTGTTTAGTGTTTCTCAGCCTGTATACCCCATACATTATTTCTTATGAGGTATATTTGAAGATACATAGGCCGAAAGAGAAATCTGATACGAGTGTGAACCTTGGACTGATACTTCACATGAGTTAACAAGGGAAGAGGAAATTAGGGAAGAGAAAAGCCATACATATTGTGACAGATTTAAAAAACATGAATGTTTGTAATTCCACATCTGTACTTAATTTCATTAAATTTCCCTAGTTACTCAAGTCTGACTCAATGTAAACTCAAGTTCTACTGCCATGCAAAGCGCAGAGTTGTTGGTTACTCTAGCTGGTTATATAGTTAGTAACTTTTAGGAGAAGAGTTTAACCAGGCATTAGAGAATGTGATTATTTTATTTGTGAAAAAGTTAAAGACATTAAGTATGATTAAAATGTATTTTTAATCCATATGTTATGAAAACTATGATGCTTAGAAGTGGAATGAATGGAGAAAGTCTCTGTTTATTTAGGCATTAATGTGGTCTTGCTTTCCACATCAGTCCTCAGAGGCGAAGTGGGGAAAGAATGAGAGTCATATTAATCACACTGAGGGCAAGTCACAGGCTAGGTCCAATTTAATGTCTATACTTGATAGATAATATCATGGCCACACTAGTCAACTTTTAGGTGAATTCAGACTTTAATGAGTTTCAGGATCAGAAGATTTCTGAGAAGTATTAAGGCTGAAAAACAACAACAACAACAACAACAAAACCCTCCTATTGAACTGAAGAAAATAAAGCTAAAGAATCCTAACTTCCAGGAACTGAAGGAACCTGAGCCCCAATTCCCGAAAAGACTCTGACATAATTCTTACCCGCAGGTGAGTATCTACCCAATTCTAAAAAAGCTCCTCTTTCTAGAGGAAAGCATTCTACTGTGTTCTTTAATGAGTACAAATTATAAGGATTTTCCTTTGAAAACCTGAACCCCAACTACTTTAGCAGAGCTCATGGATGGATGATCATCCTGGTATGATTCCGAGACAAGACCCATCTAAGAACACACAACCTCCTGACATTATCAGAAATGTACCCAGAAAATTAAACTGAAGGGAACATTTTTCAGCTTTTGAACTTTTTTTTCCCTTCCAAGTGATATGTTATTTTGCTCGAAAACATGTCAGAAATATAAGAACCAACCCACTGATTAGTTTCTGCCATCATGCTTCTGAGATAGTTGAGGATCAAATGAGCCATTAGATGAAAAAGTGCTTGAGAATCTCAAAGTTGTTAAAATGTGAGTGATTATTTCAATGACTCTGATCCTGACAAGCTACACTTTGTTAGGCTATCCATTAAAACTCACTAGGTCTCAGTGGCTTCATGAGAAAATGAGGAGGTTGGATTAATTGATATTTAAGATTGCTTCTGGTTCTAACATTCTATGATTTCAAGATGTTTGATTTTCAGTTAATTCAAGTATGTTTACAAAAAAGCTGATCATCCCAAAGATATTCTGGAAATTGGGTCTTAAAATCATGGGTCTGGAAATATTTGTTCAGTAGGTATTTATTTCTTTAAAAAAATAATTCCTGTTCTCTTGCAACCTGGGTTATTTAGGGTAGAGCTTTGGGGTCCTGTATATTCTTCTACTTCAAGAGAGGGCCAAACTTTTCTGGTGATGAAGTTCCAATTATACACCAAACATAATCAGAAGGATCTGGCAGGATATGTTGATATAGTGTCCAGAATTTTCACATTTTATGCTGGTTTGGGAGCTTGGTTTTTGTTAAGTATTTTCCAACATCTCATCGCTCTTAATTGAACCCTGAAGGCTTTTCTTGGCAGTTGATCTCAGCCTTCACTAAGTCTGAGAAGGCCCCTCAATGTGGGCAGAGGCAGTGTTACTGTTAAGAGTCCTTGATTTCTCTCTCAAGGTTCTGCTTAGGCAAACAGAGACCAACTCCTGCTGCTTGATTGATGCCCAGGCAAGATTTTCCAAGATAGAGGTTGCTGGTGCATAGGGTTTAAAACAAACCCCCAATGGTTGCCAGGGAATGTGGTTTTGAGACTGGAGATTATATAGTCACATCTCCCTATTCCTCTTGGAGTCACTTCTTCTGTTTTCTAGAGGGTAAAGGGAGTTGGCTAACAAAATTGAGCAAATCCGTGATTGATGGCACTTTCCCTCTCTTGAAATTCATTAATATTTCTTAAGGTCTGCAAGTCAGTGGTTTGAAAGCTCTTCAAAAGTCTGAATGGTGACAAAGTTTAGTTTCTGTTGTCTTTGTGCTTTTCTCATGTAAGGCTAGACATGGCTTTTAATATTTATATTTTTTCAGTTAAAAAAATATAAAGCAGTTTTAAAAGGTTACTTTTCATTTATAGTTATTACAAAATATTGGCTATATTCCCATATTGTATGATGCATCCTTGACCCTTTCATTCACCCAGTAGTTTATACTTCCCACTCATGGCACCCCACTCCAGTATTCTTGCCTGGAGAATCCCCTGGATGGAGGAGCCTGGTAGGCTGCAGTCCGTAGCGTTGCTAAGAGTTGGATACGACTGAGTAGCTTCACTTTCACTTTTCACTTTCCACTTTCATGCATTGGAGAAGGAAATGGCAACCCACTCCAGCGTTCTTGCCTGGAGAATCCCAGGGATGGGGGAGCCTGGTGGGCTGCCGTCTATGGGGTCGCACAGAGTCGGCCACGACTCAAGTGACTTAGCAGTAGCAGCCCCAGTCTCCATACTGCCCCTCACACTTCCTGCTGGTAACCACTGGTTTGCTCTCTCTGTCAGTCTGCAGAAGTGGCTTTTCAAAAACGGAAACAAATTTATAGGAAGAACTGTTGCTTTGTATAATTGTTTATATCAAGATAAGGTAGTGGCACTAATGAATTTGGATTGTGTTATTGGCTAAAAACCAAGACATAGCCTAGATTACAGTGAAGGAAAGAATGACCCCAGCACTCTTTACTGTCATGAAAGATATTGATGTTTGATGAAATGATTTTGAATTCCATCAAAAGGAACCTTATCACTAACAAATAATAATGTGTCCCAGGAGAAGAGGAAAGGCTGGAGGTGATCTCTGGGTTCTCTACTGCAATTAAGTTAGTCTGCATACAAGCGAATGACATGGCTGTGTCCATAGTTTACTAGACAAGGCTTCCACTACATGCAGCTCATGGTCACCAGGGCCAAGGCCGGCCTGATCTCTTATACCCAGTGAGGGCTGCAGTATAAAGCAGTTTATACATTTGGAAGAAAGAAATCACCACATGTATATAGATGATCAAAAATTTATTTTATTTTGAACTTTTATAAAAATAACCCACTCATAGAAAATCAGATATTAGAAGACCAGAAAAAATTCATGCAAATTCCTCCTACCCACTGACAACCAACAGTAACAGTCTATTTCTAGCAATCTCTTTTCCTGCGTATTTTCAATCATGACTGTGATGATGTATATAAAATTTTGTATTTGCCTTTTCTCATTTAGTACTTTATTCTCCCCCTCTCCCCAGCTTTACTGAGGTATAATTGACATAGAATGTTGTGTAACAGTGTAAAATGTGATGGTTTGATATACATTATATATTTTCATTTTTTTCATTTTATTAAGTTCCTTTGTAGAACTTGACCATAGAAATATAAAGCTGATCACTGAATAGACACTATTTTGGGTCCTCTTTAATTTACAATGCCTTAAGATTTCCTAGTATGCTGATATTCATAATTATCATTTTAGTAGGCATCACCTTCCATCAGTTTTTGTACCATAGTTGAATCATTCCCCTATCATCCAAAGTCCTAGGTGTTTCCTGATTTTCCATTTCTTGCCAGTATAAATAATGGTAGAATGAGTGTGTTAGTCTACGGCCATTCCACCCTGAATGCGCCTGATCTCGTCTGATCGCGAATGAGTATGTTAGTATATATATGTATTTTTCCTTCTTGTGAACTATTTTCTTAGGATAAATTCCCAAAGGTGAGATTCCTGGTATAAATGTCATGGGCACTTTTTTTGATTCCTGATACACAGACCACTTTCCAAAATCAGCAACAGAAGATTGCAAACTTGCAAATTAACCCATTCCACCACAATTTCACCACCTGGTCCAGTAGTCATGAACTTCCCTGGTAGCTCAGATGGTAAAGAATCCACCTGCAATGTGGGAGGCCTGGATATGATCCCTGGGTTGGGAAGATCCCCTGGAGGAGAGCATGGCAATCCACTCCAGTATTCTTGTCTGGAGAAACCCAGTAGATGAGGAGGAGCCTCATGGGCAACAGTGCATGGGGTTATGAGGACTGAATATTATGGCTTTATTTCTTAGCATTTATTGAGTAGCATTTATTTTGCTCTACATGGTACACAGTGTGTGAATTACTTCTTATAATTTCAGCATGTGTCATTTGTTTTTATTCAAGCATTTGTCCATGTTATATACAATCTCATTGTTACCATAAGTGAAATTTTAAATAATGGCTACATAAATGTGAACTGTGAATGGTTATATAACTGTGATCCTAAAGGAAATCAGTCCTAAATATTCATTGGAAGGACTTATCCTAAAGCTGAAACTCCAATACTTTGGCCACCTTATGGGAAAAACTGACTCATCTGAAAATACCCTGAGGCTGGGAAAGATTGAGGGCAGGAGGAGAAGGGGAGGACAGAGTGTGGTTGGATGGGAACACTGACTCGATGGACATGAGTTTGAGCAAGCTCTGGGAGTTGGTGATGGACAGGGAAGCCTGGCGTGATGCAGTCCATGGGGTCGCAAAGAGTGGGACACAACTGAGAAACTGAACTGAACTGACTGAACTGTGTACATAACATGACTATAACTGTAGATTGTTCAACATTTATTTATTGATATTTCAGTCATTTTCAAATTCTCACTGTTGCAAATTAGAAAAAACTTCTTTGAGGCATAAATGTATTCTCTAAAAATTTGCCATTCTTTTTTTCCTTTATGAGAGATACTCAGCATGTCAGTCCTTCTTCAAGTTATCATTGAGCAACAGAACTTTAAAGAACATCAGAAATTATCTCAACCAGCTTGCTCACCTTGTAAATGAAACAGATGGATGTGTGCTGTGAAAAAGAATTTTTTTCTTTCCTTTCTTCCTTAAATTCTCTTTAAGATGACTGTATCTGTGCCCTAAAGGAAGCAGAGATAGGAAGTTAGATACTCCTTACAGCTACAAAGGACACCTCTCAGGTGACAATCTTTGGCTACCCATTCCATGATAAAAATTACGTGGGTGACTGCTAATGTATCCAATACGCATTGTTCTGAGCCACTCTGGTTTTGAAAGTCCTTACACTATTCCCTGCACCACTGTTTCTTTCCCACTGGGCATGCTTCTCCTTCACATGCTTTCCATCTCTCTCCCTCTTGTGTGATGAGCTATTGAGTCACAGAGCAGAAACAAAAACCTGGTGTCCTTATTCCCAACCCAATGATGAAACATGAGGGGCAAATGGGGAATGTTACTCTGGTGTTGATTTATCTGCCGGCCAAATACGTTTTTGAGAGATTAAATCAGAATTTTGCTGTTTGTTTTCAATTTTAAAGTGACTGACTTTCCTCTGTCTTTAGCTTTCATTATCTTCCTGATCACAATAAGCAGTCTCCAAGTTGAGAATTTTGGCTAACCTTGAGAAATCTTGTTGTTCTCCATCGCTTCATCTCTTTTCTCTTTGTGTCAACATTTCCTTTCTTTCACATTTGTTCCTCCTCTCTGAAGTATTCGTTTGATGTAACCAATTATTGATTATGGGGCAGAAAAGTACTGCTTCACTTTTTTTTTTTCCTGATTTTTGGGTACTAGAAAAGAAAATTTAAAAAACTGGGAGCCAGGTGACTTACTTTTGAACCTAAGTTCTAGGACTTGTCACATGTATTGCTATAACCTTAGGTAAGTTACTTAACCTGTCAGTTTCCTTACCTGTAAGACTGGCCTAATATTATAACTTCCCTCATAGAGTTGTTTGAGGATTAAATAAGACAAGTAAATTATAAAGGTTCCATAAAGAATGTTTGTTGTCATTTACTGAATCAGAATAAGAAAAAAACTGGGCTATAGACTCCAGTTTTTAAGTGCAAGTATACCCTGAAAATTAAGCTGACCAGTCTTTCTTATTTAGGGTTTTAGTTGAATTATTTTAAACAAGGTATTTGAATTTTTTGAATAGTTTCATATGCCAGCTGTGGAGCTAAAGGACCTCCCTTGCAGTATCTCATCTAATCCTCAAAGCAACCTAACTATATGGATAAATTATCCTTAGTGTGTGGATGAGGAAAATAATCTTACAGAGATTACATACCTTGTCCAAGGTCATCTAGAGAATGCCCAAACAGGATTTCTAGCCAATTTTGGCTATATATACCTCTTTTCGACAACTATCCTATGGTAGTTATATCAGAGGAAAAGTAATTTAGAGTTGAAAGAGCGATATCTTAGGAAATGAAACTGTGAATACCTTGGATTTCTAAGAGAGGAGAGAAAGGTGCTTAAAATACCAAGAACAAAATGCCCATGATAACAAGTGACTAAGTAACTAACATTACCTACATGCCATGTGGCATCAAAGTCATCTTTCCCAGCATGAGTCACCATATAGTGGTCGGGGGGATCATGCTTAACATTCCTGGGCAGTTTAAAAGGACAGACAATAGTAAATAACAGGAAATAATAAAATAACTTGAAATTAAAAAAAATACACACAGTCATTATGCAAAATAATGATTTTCTTTCTTTTTGTGGGGAGCTTCCCAACCCAGGGATTGAACCCAGGTCTCTGGCACTGCAGCAAGATTCTTTGCCGAATGTGCCACCAGGGAAGTCCAAGAATACTGGAGTGGGTATGCTATCCCTTCTCCAGAGGATCTTCCTGACCCAGGAATCAAACCCGGGTCTCCTGAATTGCAGGCGGATTCTTTACCAGCTGATCTACCAGGGAAGCCCAATAATTTTCCTAATAATCCTCAAATAAAGTTTTAGTCTTTAAGAAACACTAGTATTTCCTCCTCAATTAAACCACACAATTTCTGATTATAAGAGGTCCCTTGTTCAAATTGGAGAAGGCGATGGCACCCCACTTCACTACTCTTGCCTGGAAAATCCCATGGATGGAGGAGCCTGGTGGGCTGCAGTCCATGCGGTCGCTAAGAGTCGAATACGACTGAGCGACTTCACTTTCACTTTTCACTCTCATGCATTGGAGAAGGAAATGGCAACCCATTCCAGTATTCTTGCTTGGAGAATCCCAGGGATGGGGGAGCCTGGTGGGCTGCCGTCTATGGGGTCGCACAGAGTCGGACACGACTGAAGCAAATTAGCAGTAGCAGCATGTTCAAATGCTTCATCTGGCATTCTTCTCTCTCTGTCATTGTTCAGTTGCTGTCATGTTTGACTCTGCAGTCCATGGGACTGCAGCACTCCAGGCTTCCTTGTTTTTCATGATTCCTGAAAATTTCCTGAGTCAGGTCCATTGAGTCAGTGATGCCATCATCCTCATCATCCTCAGCAACCACTTCATCCTCTCTGTTGCCCCCTTCTCCTTCTATCTTACCTCTAAGAAACTGAAAACTAGGTATATTCTCTAGAAACTGGCGATAATCATTCCTAATATCGCTTTTGTCTTCCTGCGGATTAGAGCTTGCAAATGTTGTCTGTTGCCCTCTGTGCCTTTCTCCCATAGCCCTGCCCCTTGCCTTCTGCTCATCTCCCCCATCCTCTGCATAAGGGACACAGGTAAAGGCAGAATGATAACTGTGACAGAATTTAATGTTCTTTAGGCCAAAACCTTCCTCAGTCCATATTCTTTTACTGTTGTATCAGATGAGCTGAAAGGGAGTACTAAAAATGATCCAAGGAGCTTCCATGGCCATGGAGCCTGCATGTCCAATTTTAAAATCAGAATTAACATTAAACTGATATATTGCTTGAGGGTTTAAAGTTGTTTTTTCCCCCTGGAAAAACCACGCTAGAACATTGATTCCTAACTTAAAGGTCCTTGACTTCCTCCCTGCCAGATGTCTATGAAGAATAGGGATGTATATTATTAACAGTGTGTTTTTTTTAAATAATTCAGAAATAATATATTCACCAAAGGCTAGCTAAAAATTTAGGTTTCTTTGTTTTTTTGTTATAAGTGGTTGTGTTAGTTCCTAATCAGGAGCTCTAACTAAAAATTTTGTTTTAGATGCTAAAGGTGCAAAACTCATTAGCAATTTATGATGTTTGTTTCATGGATTCAGCTACCACCTATACTCTTAGGACCACAAACCCTTATATTTTAAAGTTAATCTTTCTCTCTCTCTCAACTTCAAAATCAAATATCCAACTCCCTTACACCTATAGACTGCCAGATGTTGTACTGTTGCTTCAAACTAAACTCATCTCTCTCCTCATTCCCAGCCTCCTCTTGACTTTCCTATTTTCATGAACCCATCGCCCTCTTAACAACTGCTAAGAAAGGCATTAGAGAATCACTTTCTTCATAGCAGCACTATTTACAATAATCAAGACATGGAAGCAACCTAAATGTCCATCAATAAAGGAATGAATACAGAAGATGTTTAGGTACCTGTATACAATGGAATATTACTCAACCATAAAAAGGAAAAAAACTGCATCATTTGTAGATTCCAGGATGGACCTAGAGAGTATCATACAGAGTGAAGTAAGTCAGAAAGAAAAAAAAAATTGTATATTAATGCACATATGTGGAATTCACAAAAATAGTATAGATGATCTTATTTGCAAAGCAGAAATAGAGACACAGACATAGAGAACAAACACATGAATACCAACGGAAAAAGGAAATATACAGATGAATTGGGAGATTGGGACTGACATATATACACTACTATGTATAAAATAGGTAACTAATGAGAACCTGCTGTATAGCACTGGAAGCTCTGCTTAGTGTACAATGGTGACGTGAATGGAAAGGAAGTTCAAAAGCGAGGGGATTTATGGACTTGTATGGCTGATTAATTCTGCTGTACAGTAGAAACTAACAGGACATTGGAAAGCAACTATACACCGATAAAAATTATTTTTTTAAAAAACAATCACTTTTTTCATCTCTTTTTCCAAATGCAGCCATTTAATTCCATCATTTCATTTATTTTTAGAAGTATCACTCAGTCACAGCTGATAGTATCATTAAAAAAGTCCAAAATTGTCTCCTTTCTTCTCCTCTGTAAAGTACATTCTGATCTGATTACGGTATTTCAGTTTTTAAAATCTGTTCGGTATCACCCAGAGAACAAATCCAAATCTCAAGCAAGCATACAAGGCCTTTTAATACAAGGCCTCAGCCGAACACCCTATCTCATTTGATGGTATTTCTGATCCATAGCCTATGTTCTAACCACCCACGGAAACATCCACACACTCTCCGGTCTCGTCACTGTCCTCTGCCAGCACTGCTCTTCCCCTCCTACTTTATCTTGTTAATCTCTACTCATTTATCTTTAGGGCACAGATCTTACCACCTATCTTTAGCTTTTATTTCAAATGTAATTGCTCATTCCTTTTCATTGTACCCCATGGTATAATTTTCTTCATGTAATATTCCATTTGTTCATACATTCATCCACTTATTTATTTATCCAAATATTTGCTGGGAGTCTTGTATGTATTCTAGCTAATAATACAGCAAAGAATCATGCAAAGTCCTTACCCTCATAGGTTTTTTTATACATTCTAGTATGAAATAAATAAATAAAAGTTGATATAGTGTGATTCAGGTAGTGACAGTATCAGAAACAGAAATCAAACAGTTTAAGAGGAGAGAAGGTGACAGAGGTTGGAGAGAGTAGCTACATTTAATCAAGAGATCAGGAAAGGTTTTTATAAGGAGGTGAGAGTTGAATAGATATTTTAATAAAGTGCAAGAGTCATACTGGTGAACTTCTAAAGGGTGGTGTATAGGCCATGAGAGAAATAAGAATCAAGAATAAAATCTGGGCTCAAGACAAGGGCATCTGGGTGAATGGCGACATCATTTACTGGGACGGAGAATATTAAAAGAGCACAAGATAGGCAGAGGATATATTTCTTACACACATTTATTTACAGATTTATATCTCTCATTAGTTTATAAATTCCTCGAATACAGGATCCATGTTTTCTTTGACTTTGCATGAAATAAAATGGGCAAAATTTTGTTTTGTTTTGTTTTACTTTACAATATGTATTGGTTTTGCCATACATCAACATGAATCCGCCATGGGTGTACATGTGTTCCCAGTCCTGAACCCCCCTCCTTCCTCTCTCCCCTTACCATCTCTCTGGGTCATCCCAGTGCACCAGCCCCAAGCATCCTGTATCCTGCATCAAACCTAGACTGGCGATTTGTTTCTTATATGATATTATACATGTTTCAATGCCATTCTCCCAAATCATCCCACCCTCTCCCTCTCCCACAGAGTCCAAAAGACTGTTCTATACATCTGTGTCTCTTCTGCTGTCTCGCATACAGGGTTATCGTTACCATCTTTCTAAATTCCACATATATGTGTTAGTATACTGTATTGGTGTTTTTCTTTCTGGCTTACTTATTTTAAAACAGGGAGAATTGTTCATGGGTATGGCTCAATAAAAGGTCACTAAGCAGCAAAAATGTTAGGGACCTCTTTGCTAAAGTATTTCTACAGTGATGTCTAGCTCTATAATTGTATTGCATCTAAGTCTAAAAATTTTAAGATGAGCATTACCCAGGAGTTGAAAATCAAATACTTACTACCAATGGGTATTCAGAATAATATTCCATGTACAAAACATTATCTTTTTCACTAGAAGCTTTCAAGTTAAAAATAACATCTTCAATATGATGCAGAAAAAAATGAATAAAATGGCAAAAAATGTTAACTGAAATATACTTAATAATACCTAAGTCCTGAAGTGAAACTTAAAACTCAATGCCACCTGTTTTTGATTACTCATATGAGCTCTCTCTTTTCCAAATATTCATCACGCAGATCACTTATCACATACTAAAGAGGCAGCTCAAGGGTACAGAAAGAACAGAGGGAATCAGAAGATAGGCTACAGCCCATTTCTACCACTTAGTTTATTGGAAACCATTATGAGCTCTCGGAACCCAATTTTTGTTGACTGAAATGGGAGCAAACACGTAGGGTCTACCCATCTCATGAGGTTAACCAAGTGGCTTCATGGACTTAAAAGCTTTTCGTCAACTATAAAATTCATTCACAAAGTGATTCCTTTTCAGTTCAGTTCAGTTGCTCAGTCATGTCTGACTCTTTGCAACCCCATGAACTGCAGCATTCTAGGCCTCCTTGTCCATCACCAACTCCCGGAGTCTACCCAAACCCATGTCCATTGAGTCGGTGATGCCATCCAACCATCTCATCCTCTGTTGTCCCCTTCTCCTCCTGCCCTCAATCTTTCCCAGCATCAGGATCTTTGCAAATGAGTAAGCTCTTCACATCAGGTGGCCAAAGTATTGGAGTTTCAGCTTCAACATCAGTCCCATCAATGAACACCCAGGACTGATCTCCTTTAGGAAGGACTGGTTGGATCTCCTTGTAGTCCAAGGGATTCTCAGGAGTCTTCTCCAACACCACAGTTCAAAAGCATCAATTCTTCAGCACTAAGCTTTCTTTATAGTCCAACTCTCACATCCATACATGACCACTGGAAAAACCATAGCCTTGACTAGACGGACCTTTGTTGAGAAAGTAATGTCTCTGCTTTTTAATATGTTGTCTAGGCTTTTATTTATGATATATTAGTATTTGCCTCTTTTCCAGGTACTACAAGGCCTACAAACATTAATAAAACACAATCCCGATTCCCTAAGAGCTTAACCTGTGGTGGGAAAATAGGAACATAACCAAGGAACAAGAGAGATGGACAGCAAGATGCAGGAGGTGTTACTACTACCAGCATTGCTTGCATTGTAATAATTGGTGTACACATTCATTTCCCAAAGAGGCAATAAATTCCTAAGTGGTAGAGACCATGTCTTGAATAATATTCTTATACTCCACTATTGGCAGAAGTTCAGTCCAGTTGAAGTTGGGACCTCAAAATTATTAATAGCTAAATGAATGCATCCAAATAGGGAGCTGAGCCAAGGAATCATATCACTATAAATATAAACATGGTATAAATCTCCTACTCCATATACACAGCTGCCTTGCTCTGCCCTGTGTCTCCCTGCTTTTGGACTTTGAAACGTCCACTTTATAGAAGTGAATTAGTTTTTTTCAGGGGGGAGGGGGCTGGATTCCTTAGCCTTGGTGTCAGGATTGCTCTTTCATAAATATTTCCAAAGACATTCTTGAAACATATGCACACCTAAATTTTCTTAAGATAAGTATATTTCCTATAAATGTTTTGCAAAGTTAATTCAATCTCTTGAAACTTGTAGAAAAATAGTTTGGGGGCATAGTTCTCCTTATTCACTGATTTTGGTATCTTTTATAATAGCTTATTATAGATATTTTAGTGACTGCTTGTAGTAAAATTCCCTAGCACCCAGAAGGGTCATCACAAAGGTTACATCCTGACACCTCCAGCTTAAACGGGTCAATTGCAGTGAGGTTATTACAGATGAAGGAAACAGCTGCAAAATGACACACTTTGCTTGGAAACTTGGTTTCTATGGTCTTAATCCAAACTTGCTATCTCTTCTGAATACACACTTTTGTGCAATGATGTCTTTCCTGAGCGCATCCCAAACACAAAGTGTCAATTTTAACTATGACTCAGCATGAGTATTTAATTTGCCTGACTTCACAGAACAAATGGCTTATGACCTTATAAATACAAGAAGTGACCATTTGATCATGAGTGGTATGTAATTATCTTTTCATGCCCCTTAGAAGTGATGGTATTCAGTAGATATGTCATCAAATAAGTGTAATTAACTGGATTTTTCAGAGCATATGAATTCTGTTGTTGGGACATGTTGATTTGGACATGAGAAACATTATAATGTACTGGGGAATGTCTTCTTTCAGAACAGAAAACCAAGATTGTGGTTTCATCTTTGTTAGTAATCTATCTGTGTCACCAACTCACTCAATAACCTTGGATAAACAATTTAACTTTTGAAATCCACTGTTCTTACTAGTTAATGGAAAGAATTTTACTAAGCCCATGACAGTCCTTTCCAGTTGGAACATTCTTTGGTGTTAATCACTTTAAAAATTTTTATTGTAATTGTTAATCATTTTTAGCATTAGATAGTATAATTTATCACTTAGTCTAAGAAGAGTAATGTGCTTTGAGAAAGTATTGAATGACAGGAGGCAGAGAACTAGGTGACCTAAGTAGAAAGAGAGCATTTACATGAATTGAAGCACAGTACAAGACTAGAAATTATAATGTGTAGAACAAGTAGTGAACAAAAAGAAAACACAGGTTAGTCTGCCTAAGGTTATTGAATGAATCCTCATGGGACCAGACCTCTTTAGGTCTTATTAAAAGGTGACCAAACTGGCCCTTTTACTTGAAACATCAGTGAACCCTGCCCACCAGTCTATAAGAGCAGACTACAGAAGTTTGAGAATGAATGGAGTCTAAGATGAGAGCACTGCAGCTTTTGCTTCCCCTCCAGGAAGGAGGTAGAATAGTGGTTCTCTATGGTCCCCAAACTGAGAGATCTGAAAGAATCACTTCTAGAAACTGGAAGAGTCAGCTTTAATCAAAGCCTGGCATCTCATTATCTAGTAGGTTGCAGAGGACTTACTAAATATTCCTGTGTCAAACTGAGCAAAGGAAAGGGAACTAGAGAGATATGGACTGGAGAGATGGGAAAAAGACTGAGGAAGGAGACAGGAGTGGAACAGGATTTCACTCCCACTATCTTTCATGGCAAGATGCATGCAATATCCTGTGGATGAAAAGCCTTCTGGACAAGGGCAACTCAGAAGCAAGATCACTCTAAGAAGCAGCTGATAGAGATATTAGGGTCAAGCTGAAACAAATCTCTCATACAGAAGCTGTGTATTTAGAAGTCTTTACAAGCGTTCTTCTAAAGAATCCACTTATGTGCCCACTAACGAGCCATCAAATCAAGATTATTGTTCAGAGAAGAGTATTTAGGAAGATATATTGATTGGATGGAATTCACTCAGTCGTGTCCGAATCTCTGTGACCCCATGGACTGTAGCCTACAGGGCTACTCTGTCCATTGGATTTTCCAGGCCAGGGTACTGGAGTGGGTTGCCATTTCCTTCTCCAGGGGATCTTCCCGACCCAGGGATCAAACCCAGGTCTCCCGCATTGCAGGCAGGCAGACACTTTACCATCTGAACCATCAGGGAAGCCCTAGGAAGATATGGGTGAGAAACAATTGTTTATGACCTTCCATGTCTCCTCCCACCAAGCCAAAAGTGAAAGTGACAAAGAAAGGGGCCAAAGGGGTGTTCTCAGAGCACCCCATGTCCACATAGTCCTTACTCATTCTTCATTCTTCAGGCCAAAGCTAAAGTTGAGCTGAGGAAAGGAGGATATGAGGTTAAAGTTTGCAATGATTAAATAAGACTGGACTCTTTTACAACCAAAAGTGACAAGAAAGTTGAAAGTGACTGTAGAAACTGAGATTTCACAAGGAGTTAGGAAATGGAAATTTCTCCTGGCATAGTGAAAGCAGATTTAGCAAAATAGAAAATCTTTTTAGTTCAGTTCAGTTCAGTTCATTTCAGTCACTCAGGCGTGTCCGACTCTTTGCGACCCCATGAATCGCAGAATGCCAGGCCTCTCTGTCCATCACCAACTCCCGGAGTTCACTCAGATTCACGTCCATCGAGTCAGTGATGCCATCCAGCCATCTCATCCTCTGTCGTCCCATTCTCCTCCTGCCCCCAATCCCTCCCAGCATCAGAATCTTTTCCAGTGAGTCAACTCTTTGCATGAGGTGGCCAAAGTACTGGAGTTTCAGCTTTAGCATCATTCCTTCCAAAGAAATCCCAGGACTGATCTCCATTAGAATGGACTGGTTGGATCTCCTTGCAGTCCAAGGGACTCTCAAGAGTCTTCTCCAACACCACAGTTCAAAAGCATCAATTCTTTAGTGCTCAGCTTTCTTCACAGTCCAACTCTCACATCCATACATGACTACTGGAAAAGCCTTGACTCATGTCCCACTAAATCCAGAATGCTTGGTAATCTGACAGACAGCAGGTTTTCTCAAGTCTTGGTCCAGGATCTCAGGTGTAGGGAACATGGCCTAGTTGAGGATGCTCTTATACCTGTTGCTATTGAACAGATATGTGGATATTTAGCTTAGCTTCTAGAATTTGTGGAAATTCATGAAATACTAGGTTCATTAAGAAAGAAAGGATGCTGGTCTGCTGTTCCAAAATATATACAGAAAAATATCTGTATATCATTTTTCTTGGGAGATAATTCTATCCATGGATATTTTCATATTTTTGCATAGTTGGCCTTTAGGACTAAGTCATAAATGCAGGAAGACAGAGATTGTGCCTTGCTCCAGGGACATTTAGAGATTTCCGCCCCCAGAGCCATTTGTTTACATTCCAGGGTAGAGCCCTTCCCTTCCTTTCCCCAGAGAAAATCTGGTTACGTTTCAGAGTGAAGTTTTCTCTCTCTCTGGAGAGGAAGAGGGAGGGGTAGATATGTCAGCTGCCCTGTATAAACTTTGAGTCATAATGTCAGGGTTTCTGTCCTCTGATGAATCTCATGCATGCCTAGGTGAACAATTGGCCCTCATGCCAGTGCCCTCTGGGGAAATGGAGTTAAGATGCTCTGTGAGAAATAATCTGTTCTCTAATTCAGAGATTTCATATTTTCTGTCAGTGTATATGACATATACTATATACATACAGACATATTGAGATATACTACATATATATATGTGCTTCGTTTAGTCGCTCAATCATGTCCGACTCTTCGCGACCCCAAGGACTGGAGCCCATTAGGCTCCTCTGTCCATGAGGATTCTCCAAGCAGGAGGACTGGAGTGGGTTGCCATGCCCTCCTCCAGGAGATCTTCCCAACCCAGGGATCGAACCCAGGTTTCCCATATTGCAGGTGGATTATTTATAATCTGAGCCACCAGGGAAGCCCACACACATATATAGTGTATGTCAATTTTGCAAAGTCAATAGGAAAATCTTTAACAACTTTATCCTACTGATATTTGTAAAAATTGACATTCACAACCAAATAAGCAGTCATTTTTAAGTCCATAAACTAGTATAAAGCTTTTATATTTTATTTCTGTTATGGGATTAATTTTAGAAATTGTTTTAGAGATATTGGTAGTTTAATTTGTTTGCAGAATAAAAATACTTGATTTTGCATTTATTAGAAACAACATTAACTCTGTTAGAAAAATATACTGATATGATCTATTATTCAGACATAAACTTCCTGAGTATTGGGTGGATACTGTAGACTACAGAATTAAGGCCTAAACTAGGTGCCGTTTTGAATGTTGACCCAGCTGGGTGTATCTGTTAGGGCCAGTGAGACAAATTGTGTTCTTAGGAAGTTTGGTAAGGTTTCTGACCCTAACCTTTTGGCTGGATGAGGTAAGCAGCTGGAGGTCAAGAATAAATTTTCCCCCTATGTTAAACTGAATAATTTTTTATATTAAGAGGTCCCATTTTTTAAACACATCCCTTACTCTTCTCTGAAATGTAGAGTGAGGAGAGGGAGTTGGGGCATTGAAGAGGGAGCTGGGGCAAGAATGGGGAGGGATGATTTTGAGCTACTTAATTTGAACTCTTGCCTTGACCCAGGGAAGGACCCAGGACTTTAGTGACAAAATTGAACTAGGTGACCCGATCAGATGAAAGATTTTCACCCCTTGATAAGGGAGACCATGATGAGAGGACTAGGAGAGGTAGAAGTGATAACACAAGAGAGCATATTTTCTGATCAAGTTGGCATTAGCTCAAGAAACTTATTCTGCTCCTATTGTGCATAAGGTACTGCACTAGGAACTGGGCTGAAAAGATGAATACAACACAGTTCAAGGCTGTGTGTGTGTGTGTGTGTGTGTGTGTGTGTGTGTATTTCAATATAAAATAGCAAATGCAGGGATAGAGAAGCAAAGGAACAGAGATGGGAAACAGTATGGTGCCCTAGGAGAAGCAAAAGTAGTTCAGTAAAATTAAAGCAGTGCTTTTCAGCCATGGTCACACAGAGGAATCATCTCATGAACTTTAAAATAAATTGCCCATGTGTAGGCCCCACCCTGGGTCGCACAGAGTCGGACACGACTGAAGCGACTTAGCAGCAGCAGCAGCAGCAGGCCCCACCCTAGACCAGTAAAATGTGAATCTCCAGAGGCGAACTCAGGCATTGGTTATCCTTTTAACCTTCCCAGGTGATTCTCATTGTATTTGGGTTGAAACCCACTGTCATGGTGGATAAGCTTAAAGTAGGACTTCATGAGAGTTCATGCAGTTTACTCATCTGTTAAATAGGGTTAATAACACCTACCTCGACTAACTCATCAGGTTGTTATAAAGGCAGTTTGAATGTGAGTATGCGTTTGAAAATGCTTTGTAAACTACAAAGCCTGAAAAAATGCAACATAATATGATTTCTCCTACCAGACTGAAAGTCCTTTGAGGATAGATCATTATTAATTTTTATTAATATTAACCTCTATAAGGTTAATCTTATTCATCTTTATATCACCACAGTTCCCAGCATAGGATCTGCCACATAGTTGATATTCAATATATGTCTGCTGCTTGGGTGAATATATAAATAAATCAACAGTGCAAGTAAACCCACACTGAACTCCTGAAACAGCACTGAAACAGAGAAAGTGAATAAAGTGAAAGTATTTCTTTATGGTTTATATAAAGTTTATAGGGGCACATGAGCTTATGAAGTGATTCAAATTAAGTTGATTTATTGCACCTTTCAAACAATATGTGAATGAACCTTAAAAATATGTACAGAAACATGTCTCTGATATTGAGTGTTCCAGCTGAGAACCCAGCTTGGTATGTAGACGATTTAAACAACAGGAGATTTCCAGAAAAAAAAAGTCAGTATTTGAAATCAGAGCACAGTGGAATTCTTGGAAAGAAAGCACATTTTCTTTGGAGTCTCCCACTTTCATCTTTTACATGGTCTGACTTTGAATAAAATCATATGTGGCATGGATGTTTGTATGTGTGTGTGTGTGTGTGTAATTTATGTGTGGATTTAGACAATATGGAGACGTTCCGATAAAATAAATCTACAATCCAAAAGTGATTAGCAAGTTTTAAACTTAAGAAAAAATGTTGCATGTATAGTCAATGAGGAAGGCAAGAACTATAAATGCAAATTGTATTTTCATGCTACTCTTTGTGAATTTCAAAGAAATGTCATCAAATATACCCTCATCATTGGTATTAAAGAAAAGCCAGTCTTTTGGGGTGTTTTTTACTATTTGTCTTTCTGATTGGTCATCAACTCATTTTCATTTTGCCTTTGTTATGCTCTCACTTATAAGCTTCACTTCCCAGAAAGAGATGAATGTGTGCCTCTATCCAATGCTAGAGTGAAAGAAAGGGAGGTCACACAGAGGGGAAAAAATAGGAGTAGAAACAGTACTCCCAGAGAGGTACCAATGGTAATACTTTTCATGGTTCAGAATCAAATAGGTATCAACATCTAATTAGAATTCCATATCAGGAACACAGGAACAAATTTGTTTTTAACTTCAGAAGTTTGACACAAAGATGACAACATTAGTTTATGTCCAAGGAGACGTAGTGTCATGTCTAAGGAGATCCATTTGAATCTGTGTGTGATGAGCAGACAGAAGATAAGAGAGTAGATCCAAGTTGGCATGCCAGGTGCAGAGCAACCCTCCTGGCACCACTGGTCTAGGCAGGGAGATGTTAGTATGGAGAAAATCCAAGGATTCAAGGAACGTTAGCAAGGTGGCAGGCCTGCGCTTGTCTCAGGGATGTTCAGAAGGCCTGCCACCTTCACCAAATGTCTTCTACATAAGCCTGATGACGCTAGTCAAAAATGTTTTTCAAGATATACTATCTGATGAGGTAGGTTTCGCTTTAGTGCTAGGTTAGAGTCTGCTGGTCCACACAGGCTAATCTGAAGATGGTTAACAACTCATTTGACAAGTTGAATTGAAACTAAAATAGATGGGAATTAATGCATTGCCCTTTAGCCTCATTCATATACTCATCATCTCTTGTTAGTTTTTTTTTTTTATAACAGTCCTCTACCTAGGCCCGTTGCCTGCAGTGCAGCTCTACAATAATCTCCCAAAAATGTAAATCTAATAAAATTACTCTTTAACAACACCTTCATTATTTTTAATGGAACCTTCAATGTGTTTTATTGCTGTGTGTGTGTGTGTGTGTGTGTGTTTGCATGCTCAGTCATGTCCAACTCTTAGTGGCCCCATGGACTGTAGCCCATCAGTCTCCTCTTTCCATGGTATTTTCTAGGCAAGAATACTGGAGTGGGTTGCCATTTCCTCTCCAGGGGATCTTTCCAACCCAGGGATCGGACTCATAACTCTTGTGTCTCCTGCATTGGCAGGCAGATTCTTTACCACTGCATCAACTGGTAAGCCCATGAGGTTAATTAAAAAAAAAAAAAATCTAACTTCCCACTATCCAATGACCATTAGCCCCATTCCTTGGCTCTTTCTATATATGAAACATTCCAACCTCTAAACTGCTAAAATTCCCCATGTCCTTCAAGGACAGCTTCAAAGCTTAGCTCTGGGTAGTTCTGCCCAAACTTCCAAGCTAAGATTTTTTGAATACTTTGTTCAACTTTTCTTTTTGAATTTTCTATAAAACTAAACATTTAAAGTGTATATTTATGTTTGTTTCCTCCATGAATCTGTGAGCTCATCAGAGGCAGGGAACCTTTCTGATTTGTCTTATCTCTCATTTTTCAGCACTCAGCATAGTTTCCAGTACACACTACATCTTCAGATTTTTTTAGTTAAATGAATGTCATGGTCCAGTCACTAAGTCATGTCCTTTGTGACCCCATGGACTGCAGCATTCCAAGCTTCCCTATCCTTTGCCATCTCCTGGAGTTTGCTCAAACTTATATACATTGAGTTGGTGGTGCCATGCAACAATCTCATCCTCTGTCATCCCCTTCTTCTCCTGCCTTCAATCTTTCCCAGCATCAGGGTCTTTTCTAATGAGTTAACTCTTCACATCATGTAGCCAAAGCATTGGAGCTCCAGCTTTAGCATTGTTCCTTCCAATGAGTATTCAGGGTTGATTTCCTTTAGGATTGACTGGTTTGATCTTCTTGCTGTCCAAGGGACTCTCAAGAGTCTTCTCCACCACCACAGTTTGAAGGCATCAGTTCTTCAGCACTCAGCCTTTTTTACTGTCCAGCTCTCATATCCGTACATGAGTACTGGAAAAATCATAGCTTTGACTATATGGACAACTGTTGGCAAAGTAATATCTTTGCTTTTCAATATACTGTTTAGTTTTGTCATAGATTTTCTTCCAAGGAGCAAGGGCCTTTTAATTTCAAGGCTGCAGTCACTGTCCACAGTGATTTTGGAGCCCAGAAAATAAAGTCTGTCACTGTTTCCACTGTTTCCCCATCTGTTTGCCATGAAGTGATGGCATGATCTTCATTCTGAGGTTAATTGAATAGATGCATATACACTATATCATTTGAGACTAGGTTTGATTCAATATGATAGAAATTCAAAATAAATGACTCAGACAAGATAGCAGTTTTTCTTTGTCCTTATGTAAAGGAAATTCAGATACACATAGGCAATCTCAGGATGTATGGACCTAACAGAAACAGAAGATATTAAGAAGAGGTGACAAGAATACACAGAAGAACTATACAGAAAAGATCTTCATGACCCAGACAACCATGATGGTGTGATCATTCACCTAGAGTCAGACATCCTAGAGTGCAAAGTCAGGTGGGCTTTAAGAAGCATCACTATGAACAAAGCTAGTGGAGGTGATGGAATCCCAGTTGAGCTATTTCAAATCCTAAAAGATGATGCTGTTAAAGTGTTGCATGCAATATGCCAGCAAATTTGGAAAACTCAGCAGTGGCCACAGGACTGGAAAAGGTCAGTTTTCATTCCAATCTCAAAGAAAGGCAAGGCCAAAGAATGCTCAAACTACCGCACAACTGCACTCATCTCAAACGCTAGCAAAGTAATGCTCAAAATTCTTCAAGCTAGGCTTCAGCAGTACATGAACCAAGAACTTCCAGATATTCAAGCTGGTTTTAGAAAAGGCAGAGGAACCAGAGATCAAAATGCCAATATCCACTGGATCATCGAAAAAACAAGAGAGTTCCAGAAGAATAACTATATCTGCTTTATTGACTATGCCAAAGCCTTTGACTGTGTGGATCACAACACACTGTGGAAAATTCTGAAAGAGATGGGAATACTAGATCACCTTACCTGCCTCCTAAGAAATCTGTATGCAGGTCAAGAAGCAACAGTTAGAACTGGACATGGAATAACAGACTAGTTCCAAATAGGGAAAGGAGTACATCAAGGCTGTATATTGTCACTGTGCTTATTTAACTTATATGCAGAGTACATTATGTGAAATGCTGGGCTGGATGAATCACAGGCTGGAATCAAGACTGTTGGGAGAAACATCAATAACCTCAGATATGCAGATGACACCACCCATATGGGAGAAAGCAAAGAGGAACTAAAGAGGCTCTTAATGAAAGTGAAAGAGGAGAGTGAAAAAGTTGGCTTAAAACAGTTGAAGTATAGGATGTTTTAAATGCTACTATCATTTGATTAAAGGGTTGGGTAGGACATGTTCTAATATACCTTGGAAAGAGTTTTGAGAGGATATTCCTTTGTCTCCAAGCAAGGAGAATCTCAACTGGATATTCCTCTAAAAATGAGAATCCATTCTGGACCTGTCACTTCAGAAGGGCTGATTATATTATGCTCATCAGAATCTATTTGCCAAAGTTAGCACAAGAGAAATAATAAAGATCAGAGCAGAAATGCATGAGGTATATACCAGAAAGATAATAAAAAACATCAATGAAACTAGGAGGGTTTTCTAAAAGTAAACAAACTTGAAGAACCTTTAGTTAGACTAACAAAGGAAATAAAAACAGATGACTCAAACAAATAAAATTGTTAATGAAAGAGGAAAGCACTGATATCAGAGAAATATATAGGATTATAAGAAACTACTATGAATAATTAAAAAATTAGAATAGATAAATTCTTAGAAACAAGCAACTTATTAAGACTGAATCAAGGAATAGAAAACATGAATAGACCGACAGTAAGTAAAGAAAGGAATTGGTAATCAAACAAGTCCCAACACAGAAAACCCCAGGGCCAGACAGGTTCACAGTGAATTCAGTAAAGCATTTAAAGTAGAATAAATGACAATGTTTTCCATTAATTGAACTCTTCCAAAGAACTGAAGAAGGGGTAATACTTGTAAACTCATAATATGCCAGCATTGCCTTGATATCAAAACCAGATGAGGAGACTACAAGGGAAGAAAATTATAGACCAATAAGGGACTGATGAAGATATAGAAATCCTCAACAAAATATTAGCAAACTGAATTCAAGAATGTATTAAAAGCATCTTTTCATGACCAAGTGGAATTTATTCCTAGAATGCAAGAATGGTTCAATGCATGAAAGTCAACAAATGCGAGAACACCACACTAATAGAAGAAAAAATTGAAATCATATAATTATCTTGGATACAGAAAAAGCATTCAACAAAATACAAGATCTTTTCATTATAAAAGCCCACAACAGACTGGGTATAAAAGGAACATATCTCAACATAATAAAGGCCAAGCATGACAAACTCACAGCTAACATTATACTCAATGTAGAAGAAAGCTTTTACTCTAAGATTAGATACTAGGCAAATGGTGCCCACTCTCTGTACTCTTACTCAATACAGTACTGGAGGTCTTAGCTAGAGCAATTATGCAAGACAAAGAAATAAAAGGCATCCAAATTGAAAATGAAGAAGTAAAACTGTTGTTAGTTGAAGAATATATGATATTAAATACATATTGTTGGAGAAGGCAAAGGCATCCCACTCCAGTACTCTTGCCTGGAAAATCCCATGGATGGAGGAGCCTGGTAGGCTGCAGTCCATGGGGTTGCTAAGAGTCAGACACAAATGAAGCGACTTAGCAGCAGCATATACCTATTGTTGTTGTTTAGTCACTAACTCATATCTGACTATTTTGCAACCCCATGGACTGTAGCCCACCAGGCTCCTCTGTCCATGAGATTTCCCAGGCAAGAATATTGGAGTGGATTGCCACCGCCTTCTCCAGGGGATCTTCCCAACTCAGGGTTCAAAGCATTGGCAGGTGGATTCTTTACCACTGAGCCACCAGGGAAGCCCTATATACATATAGGAAATTCAAAGATTAAAAAAAATCCAGTTGGAATTAATACATGAATTCAATAGAGATGCAGGATATAAGAACAACATACAGAAATCAGTTGCATTTCAATAAACTGACAGTGAAGCATCTGAAAAAGAAATAAAGCTATCTCAGGCACAACAACATTCAAAACAACAAAATACTTAGGAGTAAATTTAACCAATGAAGTGAAAGATCTCTACCCTGAATTCTATAAGACTCTGTTAAAAGAAATTGAAGAAGACACAGACAAATAGAAAGGCACCCCATGTTCACTGATCAGAAGAATTAGTATTTTTAAAATGTTAATATTACCCAAAGCCATGTATAGTTCTGAATGAGCCCTATTAAAATTCCAGTGGTGTTTTTCAGAGAAGAAAATCCTAAAGTTTGAAAGGAACCAAAAAAGGCCCTGAATAGCCAAAGCAATCCTGAGAAACAAGAACAAAGCTGGAGGCATCATACTTCTTAATTTCAAATTATACCATAAAGCTATAGAAAAAACAGTAAGGGTACTAATATAAAAATAGGTATATAGGTCAAAGGAATAGAATAGAGAGCCCTGAATTAACCCCTTCCACACACATATATGGTCAACTAACATTTGACAAGGGAGCCAAGAACACCCAATGGGGGAAGGATAGCCTCTTCAACAAACTGGTGGGAATACCGAATAACTGCTGCTGCTGCTGCTGCTGCTGCTGCTGAGTTGCTTCAGTTGTGTCCAACTCTGTGCGACCCCATAGACGGCAGCCCACCAGGCTCCCCCGTCCCTGGGATTCTCCAAGCAAGAACACTGGAGTGGGTTGCCATTGCCTTCTCCAATGCAGGAAAGTGAAAAGTGAAAGTGAAGTCGCTCAGTCATGTCTGAGTCTTCGCGACTCCATGGACTGCAGCCTACCAGGTTCCTCCGTCCATGGGATTTTCCAGGCAAGAGTACTGGAGTGGGGTGCCATTGCCTTCTCCAACCAAATAACTACATGCAGAAAAATGAAACCGGATCCCTATCTTATCCTACTCACAAATATTAACTCTAAGTGGATCAAAGACTTAAACATAAGACCCAAAGCTGCAAAACTTTTCAAAGAGAACACAGGGGGGAAACTCCTCTACTGGTCTTGGCAATGACTTTTTTTGGAAAGAAAAATACAAGCACAAACAACAACAGCAAAAATTAATTGCACAAATTATTCAAAAGCTCTAAAGAGCAATATCTTTCTTTACCTGTAAAATGGGAATACTAAAAACACTTACAGTCTATGGTTGGGGTACATAATAAATGAGAGATACTACCTCATGGTTCTCCAAGGCATTCTCTGGCATCAGTGCCCTCAATGACATGGGATCCTGTCCATAGCTATTTATTATTTGGGAAGCTATATGTTAAATTCATTTATGATAAGTTAATCAATATTTGATCACTGTTGTTTAAGCAGAAATATTTTGAATACTGTCATGTTTTATATTTTAAAGCAATAGAAATTTACATTTCCAAAGAAATCTCCAATGAGAACGAAAACATATAGTCCAGACAGAAGCAGGAGTCTAATTATAATTCCTCTTAGGTTTTGGCGGCTGCTTAGGGGTGGTGATCCTAGGGATGGGATGTTTGGGTGGGGCTAAAGATGGTGAGCTTAGCCTGGGCTGCGGTGACCACAAGGCATCAGGCAGAGAGACAGTAGGTAGGTGTAGAGAGGGCTAAAGCTCGGGACAGATTTAGAGCTAGGGACACTGGTATGGACAGTATCGGGTGCTGTGTGCCTTATGAAGTATCAATAAATCAATGCTGGGTGGCTGCAGAAGCCAGCTAAATGGAACGAGTGTGGGGAATGCAGAGAATCACGGACAGAATGAGAAAACACCCTAAACATGGGAAGAAAAGAGCCCATGGAAGAATCCAAGCAGGAGAAGCCTGAGTCGGAGGACAGTATTGAAGAGCAGAGCCATAGAAGCTGTTCTAGAAATGCGAAATCACATTCTACCTGCCTCTATGTTGGGGGACAGTCTCACCCCTACCACAATCTGAGTCTGCACCAGCAAAAGAGCTCAAGCTACTGACCACAGCGGGCTGGAGATCAGCACCTGACATTAGACTCAAGATGGGTCAAGCAGATCCCTCTTCTTGATGGGTGTAACTATAATGAGAGACTTGAGTCATTTTACTGGGATCTTGCACTAGAGGCCATGGGAACTTAGGATCAGGACAGCCATCTCAGTGCTAAAGCAGAGAAAACTCATCTGAGGAGAAGGTATGAGATATTCAGTGACCACAGGGTGCTTGAGAAAGAAAATCAGGTTACAACTTTCTGGTTCCAGTTAGTTGCTCAGAGGTCCAGAGGGGTACCTGCCTGCGGGTTCCTGTTATCAACACTTAGGCTGCCTTGAGTAGGTTGGGTTCCCAGCAGCCAAGGATCACAGACTGAGGCAGAAATCAAGGGAGGAAAGCATTGTAAGGATATTGTGGCTAATGGCATATAGAGACGCAACAAGGTTAATGATACAGTCTGAAATTAATCCATTCATTTGGTGAAAAAATAAGGGATTGGCCTTACTAAGGGTGTAGTCAGAATACTGATAGTGAGAGATTTAGGTAGTAGTTGACTGTGTGGATCACAATAAACTGTGGGAAATTCTGAGAGAGATGGGAATAGCAGACCACCTGACCTGCCTCTTGAGAAATCTGTATGCAGGTCAGGAAGCAACAGTTAGAACTGGACATAGAACAACAGACTCGTTCCAAATAGGAGAAGGACTACGTCAAGGCTGTATATTGTCACCCTGCTTATTTAACTTCTATGCAGAGTACATCATGAGAAATGCTGGACTGGAAGAAGCACAAGCTGGGATCAAAATTGCTGGGAGAAATATCAATAAGCTCAGATATGCAGATGACACCACCCTTATGGCAGAAAGTGAAGAGGAACTCAAAAGCCTCTTGATGAAAATGAAAGAGGAGAGTGAAAAAGTTGGCTTAAAGCTCAACATTCAGAAAACGAAGATCATGGCATCCGGTCCCATCACTTCATGGCAAATAGATGGGGAAACAGCGGAAACAGTGTCAGACTTTATTTTCTGGGCTCCCAAATCACTGCAGATGGTGACTGCAGCCATGAAATTAAAAGACGCTTACTCCTTGGAAGAAAAGTTATGACCAACCTAGATAGCATATTCAAAAGCAGAGACATTACTTTGCCGACTAAGGTCTGCCTAGTCAAGGCTATGGTTTTTCCAGTAGTCATGTATGGATGTGAGAGTTGCGCTGTGAAGAGGGCTGAGAGCCGAAGAATTGATGCTTTTGAACTGTGGTGTTGGAGAAGACTCTTGAGAGTCCCTTGGACTGCCAGGAGATCCAACCAGTCCATTCTGAAGGAGATCAGCCCTGGGATTTCTTTGGAAGGAATGATGCTAAAGCTGAAACTCCAGTACTTTGGCCACCTCATGTGAAGAGTTGACTCATTGGAAAAGACTTTGATGCTGGGAAGGATTGGGGGCAGGAGGAGAAGGGGACGACAGAGGATGAGATGGCTGGATGGCATCACGGACTCGATGGACGTGAGTCTGAGTGAAATCCAGGAGTTGGTGATGGACAGGGAGGCCTGGCGTGCTGCGATTCATGGGGTTGCAAAGAGTCAGACACGACTGAGTGACTGAACTGAACTGAACTGAACTGGGATAATGAAATGGATGCAATCTGGCTCATCAGAGGAGAGGAGAGAAGGGTAGGAAGGTATAGATTAAAAATGTATATATTTATTTAATTGGCTGTGCTGGGTCTTTGTTGCCCCATGGGCTTTTCTTTTGTTGTAAGAGGAAACAGTACAACCTGTAGCTGCAGTAAGCAGGTGTTACTTTCTAATTGAAATTGAAATTTGCTGGAAGTGAAAGGTCCATAGAAGGAAAACCTTTGCTTAAGATATGATCTGCCAAGCAGAGGGTATGGTAGCATGTGAGGTACAAAATTATTTACTAGGGTGTAGGAAAATTTTTTCTTATTCAAAATTATGTGTGTATAGCTTTTTAATGTATATATTATTAAAAAAAGTACAGTTGTATGATTTACACATACATATACATACATTGTGAGTATGTGCTCACTAATTTTATCGATAGAGGCATATGATCAAAAAAAGGTTGAGGCCACAGCCCAAAACTGTCAAAGAAGCAGGATGTTCACTCTTCTAAAAGCCGACAGTGTACTAGATAGCACAGATGTAGTGCTATGAAGGCAAATGTTTTGGCAAAGGAAAACCATGGAAAACTTCATGCTAAAGAAGTTTTGCATTTTTATCTTTTTTGCTTTGTGCTTTCTTGAAATCTTTACTTCTTTCTTAATGAGGTGAGCTTTATGGTACTGGAAAGAGTGGAACTCAAGTAGCTTTTATTTCATTACTTTTCCAGACCAAAGACTTGGTCATCAATGACCAATCCTAGCATACGAAAAAAACATGAAGTATGAAACAAAACATTTCCATAGAGCAAGTGCCAGAAGAATCTGCTTTGCCTTTTCGCTTTCTTTTTTTGGCTGCCCAGCATGTGGGATCCCACGTCCCCAACCAGGGATTGAACCTGTACCCCCTCCAGTGGAAGAGCAGAGTCCTAAACACTGTTCCATCAGGGAAATCCCATACTTTGATTTTTTTCTTAACTCGGTGGTCTTCCGATGTCCTAATGACTTATTTCTAACCAGTCATGGAAAGAAGTAACAAAGGTTTTTTGATTTCTAAAGCTAAGGCAATAGCTCTGCTTTCAATTCATTTTGTTTCTTTTACATTTGAGGTAGAAAAATAAAAAAATCTTGTTCTGAACATTGAGAAACCCTTGGCCTTCCTACAGTTTTATAATAATTATAATAAATTAATCAATTCAATAGCAACAGATTCATCTTCAAGTTAAACATCTTTTTTTAGGCCACTAGAAGAGAGAGTTTAGAGCTCTCTTCTAAATTCCTCTCTGTGAAAGGGCAGAGTTTTCACTTTTGTTCTCCAATTGAGCTGACAGTGTATTTAGTAAAAAAAAAAAAAAAAGAGACAGATATTTGTGGCATAATGGTATATGTGAGACTTGTCAGTTATTACCAAGAGAAGGCCCATCTTATCAGTGCTCCCCAGTGAAGGTAAACCTAGGACACAGTGAAGGAGGTGGGATGGGAAGAAATGACCAAGAGAAACTGAAGGAGTAAGCAGAAATCACAAAGGAAAGCTAAGAGCCTGGGTAACTGCTACATAGTCATCTGAAGTGGATTCTGTGAGAAAGAAATGTGAGTCTTTGGGAAAAAGTTTAAAACTTTTGAATTTACATCTTCTTTTAGATCTATGCATGTAAACAACCATATAACATGAATTTCTTTTTGGTCATAAATCACTGAGAAGCTATGTCACACCTAAGAGATTCTAAATAAATGGGTTGCCAGGTTGCCATTGGATTACAGTATTTATCCATCTTTCATTTTCAGAGTTAAACTGGAAGACTCTGTTCATCAGAGAATGTCCCTCTTTTCCCCAGAAATGAATGCTATTTCAAGAACTTACTGTAAGTTAACGACCTTTCCGGAGAGAGAGGTAATCAACTCTAACTCAAAAACCTATCAGTGAGCTCGAACTAAACATCAATATCATTTCCACGCTGAGGTTAGTTTTAGCGGAAATTTGGATTCTTTATATCCTTATTATATTTTTGAAAAATTTATTTATGGTATTGATTTAGGTTTCAATTAACATCCTATTTTGGCATAAGGATGATAACTTCCTAATACTATTCTTTCTAGGCCATCTTATAAGGAACCAATGACAACTAGAATTATTAAACTGAAATAATTTATGACTAGCTTTTAATCCAGATTTTATGTATTGTAGGTTTATAATTTTCCATACACTCCTCTGAGCATATTTAAGTTACAAAAATTTGAATTATGCACGAGATAGTGTACTGGTTAATTTTATGTGTCAACTTGGTTAGGCCGTGGTCACCAGCTGCTTGGTCAAACATCAGTTTGGATGCTGCTGTGAAGTTGTATTTTAGATGTGATTAACATTTAAATTAGTAAAGTAGACTTTGAGTAAAGTACATTACTGCCTGAAATGTGAGTGGGCCTCATCTATTCAGTTGAAGACCTTACAGAAAAGGCCGAGGTCCTTAGAAAAGGAAGGTTTTCTGTTTTTAGACTGCCTCTGGAATCAAGACGGCAACACCAACTCTCTCGGGAATTTCCTAGCTGCCAGCCTGCTCTGCGGATTTCAGACTTGCCAGTGTCCACAATGAGGTGAGCCAGTTCCTTAAAATCTCTCTCTCCTTCTCATTCATATTTATATATGAATATAAATAGAAAAATTCCAACTCTCTACATAAGTTTTTTTCTTCTTAATGTAATTGAAAAATTATATTGACATTATTTTGAGAATGAATAAAACCTTATAAATAGATGTATTCACACAGCAAGGCTTTTTTTAAAAACCAAGTAAATAGAAATGAAACATGGGTAGAAATCTATGTATTCAAGGAATGGGCATTTTGCCGAGCACATCAGTGAGGATGGTGGCTCTATGTGGATTTCATTTTTAGGTGTCCTATTGATTGCTACCCCCTTAATTCTGTTGTTTCCAACACCTGCTTGCTGGGAAAAGCACTGCCAGGTCTGAAGTGAAGCCCAGATGAAGCCAGCCTCACTTCACCTAAAACACCCTTTGTGGAAAGGCAGTCCAAGCATTTCAATAGCTGTGGTTAGTCCACCGTTCAAAATTGAACCAAGATTTTGAAGATTATGAGAAAGCTTTCCAGATGCTGAGTCTATACATGCCTTCTATCTGAAAATCAGTCTACTTAGATATACAAAGGTTTACCCAGAAATAATGAATGTTCTGTTTTGGCTGCTGCCCAAAGTAAGCAACTATAAGAGGTTCCAGTAATTTCTTCCTTCATGTGCTGATATTTAATAAGTTGGAAATGTCTGTCTTTCAGCAAACAGATTTTATGCCTCAGCTTTTAACTGTAAGACATCTGTATGGTTAGACTAGAATGAAAGAATACCAAAAGGATGGTAAGTTCAAGTGCTTCATTTAAGTCTTTGGTTCCTCACATAGCCCCTGAATTACAAAATCATCTCCATGGTAGAGTTTCCTGTTTGGGGACTGTTTTTTACCCTTGCCTTGAAAAGGTGAACTAGTCTGTCCGGTTGGCCTGTTGCTCACAGAGGGTCATATTGAAATGTGATCTCGAAACACCTACAACTGTGTATTTTCCAGATCTGCTATAGTTGTAGAATCACAGCTGGAAAAAAAAACACACACACACAACAAAAAACTGACAATTTTAGATATGCATCTTATCAAATTATGGAATAAACTACAGTTTAAGAAGAAAATCATCCAGGTATAGTGGGATTAGCCATGGACATCCTCAGACCAATTGCAATTATTTCTTTTCCATTCATCCTTTACCACACCAAGCTTTCCCTGGGGTTCAGGGATCATGGTGAGAAGCCTGGGTTTGGAGTGCCCTGGGATGTCAGGATGAAATGCATTAAGTGCAATGTGTATTTAATCATACGCATGTCTTAGGAAATGTATTTTGAATGCACTGCTTATCTCTCTAAAAGGTACAATCACTCTAACAATCTCCATTCTCTTTAGTTTCTCACAACTTCCTTCTGTATTCACACCAGAAAGGAGTCTAACTTCTTGTAAGGCCAATATAGAAAAATAGACTGTATCTCATCTTGTCAGGACCAAGCTGGACCAACAAACCAAGGAAGGAGAGTTTGTCAAGAGAAAGAGACACAGATTAAAAAAAAAAATACCTCAGACTAAACATTTACACATCATCTATCTGGACTTGACTCTGACCAGCCTATTTTCAAATCTCTGGTGATGTGTCGCAGACAGCAGAATACGTGGTCCTGAGGGCTGCCAGCTTCCCATCCAGAGACGTAGGTGGCCACAGGCATCTGCCCATCGTTGTCAAGATTGAGCAAGTCTGAATAAACATCAACATTTTCATAAGGAAGCTGAGGAATTCCAGATGCATCAACCCAGTGAGACAAATACTCTGTAAAGGAAACCAGAGCAGACTCTCCCACACCTCTTGGACAGACATCCACATTTCTTACGTGGGGGCATCCACTCACCCTCAAATGTGAGAGCTGAATAAATATCAGCCTCACAACACAGACCAGTGAAGGCATATTTTGATTCCAGAAATTAAGCACACTGACCAAATGAATCTACCTATGAAAACTCCTGGCCATTCTCCCCCGATCTAAAACAGGAATGACAAGAAATATTTTTTTCCCTTCAGGAAAGAGAATCCTGCTGAGACTTAAACTCCATTCTAGACAGAACCTGGCTTCTAGAGTTTTAGGCAAGATGCTAAGTCAGTTAAAAAACAAACTGTGTAGAAAAATCAAACATATAGAAATCCCCCCTAACATTTTGAATGTTGTTATATAAGGTATTTTAAAGGGAAGGAATTATATTTTCAGAGGAAACACATAGAAGCCAGAATAGTTTTCAAAGATGATTCTTTCCCCTAGGTGTACTATTGCTCCTCTAGTCAAATTCAGTAAATGAGGAACTGTCTTATTTAAATGGGGGAATGGTGAATTCAGCTCAAAATTGTTAATACTGGAGATGGAAATTCCTTCTGGAAGTTGTGGTTTTACTGCTCTTCCCCTGCTTGTCAGGTGGATTTTAGAACTATATTCTCATGTGTTCTCTTTCCACAACTGGAAGCTTCCCTCTCAAGGGAGGATTTCGCACTGTTGTTTTCTGATCCAATATGTCTAAGGGTCCACTCACCATCTCTCCTAAAATCGTGACAATGTATAGTTTTAGATTCTTAGCAAGAAATGGTTACATTTGAATTCAAATTCAGTAAAATCCAGTAGTTTTAACAAATGAGTTAAGTTGTAAACCATTTATGCAGAAACTAATTGACATAATGACAGCATTCATTCATTTAATATTTATTGAGTAGCCTAGTATATTCAGGCTTCTGCAGTGGGTCAATTGGTAAAGAATCTGCCTGCAATGCAGGAGATGCGGGTTTGATCCCTGGGTTGAGAAGATGCCCTGGAGAACAGAATAGCAACTCACTCCAGTATTCTCACCTGGGAAATCCCATGAACAGAGGAGCCTCGTGGGCTACAGTCCATGGGTCGCAATGAGTCAGCCATGACAGAGTGACTAAGCACTAGTATATTCAGATATATTAAGTCTTTAATCTCTACTTATGAAGTAAAAAGTTTTGCTTAAGAACTTTCAGGCAACTGGAAGTAGCCAGAGAAGCCTAAAAATGAAGCAGAAAAAACAGGCCTAATCTTGAAGAGCAACAAATCCATTGTCCTAACCAAGGTCAGCATTTTCCTTGGAAAACATTGTAAGAAAAGAAGATGCTCAGAAAAAGTTGATTATTACTGAACAGCTATCTGCTTCATTTAAACTGCTATTAGATTTTACCAGGGGTAGAGCTGCTAACTTGCTTTATGTTCTAGCCTAAACAGCCATGCAGGATTTGGTTTCCTTTTCTCCTTTTGATGTTTGCACTTTGTGAGGCTATCAATTAATCTCTTACAATCTAATTGAAATGCAGACATGTGGAAGAAAAGCAGTTAGAATGACAAAGATTAAATGCTAGGAATGCTCCTCAGGACTCAAAATTTATGGTCTGCATATTGAGTAATTGAGACTAGAGTCACCGGAGGGCCGGGGGGGGGTGGGGGGGGGGTGGGGGTGGGGGGAAGCAGTTTGAAGTTCAGTAGACTCTGGCTGTTGGTTTTGCTTGCTCCCCTCCACACTGAGAGGAGTGTGACCTATTAACTTCAGTGGAATTTTTGCTAGCTCTGCACCACAGGGTTGAGCCAGACAGCATATTGAAAGTGGGGCTCTTGTACACTTGGATTGAATGAATTCAGGAGTGCCAACCATTGTCAGTTAGTAGCTGAAGTGCAGAGATCTTGGCACAGAGGGTTTAAAAATATGTTCTGGCTAGTCCCCAAAGAACTATTTTGCCCTTAGAGTACTTTGAAAACACATTGAGTCATAGAGCAAGGCCAAATGTATGTCTGGCACAAGTTTATCTACTATATTCATTTGTATATTTTCAGGGTACCTATCAGGATGCCTAAGCTTTTATGCAGAAACATAATATCCTTCAATGGAAGTGACTGGAAGGGAATCCATTTCCTCTGTAAGCTGGGGCTATGATAATGAAATGTAAAAAGCTCAAGAGCTGGCCAAGCCTGTAGAATGACTGTGCACTGTTTACCATCTATACGTCACATGTAGGAGTTGGCCATTTCTAAAGTGATCAGTAGCAAGGCAGTGATGCTTCCTTCGCTTCACAGGGAACAAATAAATACATATAAAAGAGAGGCTTCCCTGGGAAAGCGGTGTACTGCTAATAAAAACAGGGGAACTAGGAGTCTGGAAAACTTAGTCTAGCCCAGTTCAGTTCAGTTCAGTCACTCAGTTGTGTCCGACTCTTTGCAACCCCATGAATCGCAGCACGCCAGGCCTCCCTGTTCATCACCATCTCCTGGAGTTCACTCAGACTCACGTCCATCGAGTCTGTGATGCCATATAGCCATCTCATCCTTGGTCGTCCCCTTCTCCTCCTGCCCCCAATCCCTCCCAGCATCAGAGTCTTTTCCAATGAGTCAACTCTTCGCATGAGGTGGCCAAAGTACTGGAGTTTCAGCTTTAGCATCATTCCCTCCAAAGAAATCCCAGGGCTGATCTCCTTCAGAATGGACTGGTTGGATCTCCTTGCAGTTCAAGGGACTCTCAAGAGTCTTCTCTAACACCACAGTTCAAAAGCATCAATTCTTCGGCTCTCAGCCTTCTTCACAGTCCAACTCTCACATCCATACATGACCACAGGAAAAACCATATCCTTGACTAGACGGACTTTGTTGGCAAAGTAATGTCTCTGCTTTTGAATATACTATCTAGGTTGGTCATACTTATCTTCCAAGGAGTAAGCGTCTTTTAATTTCATGGCTGCAGTCACCATCTGCAGTGATTTTAGAGCCCTAAAATGTAAAGTCTGACACTGTTTCCACTGTTTCCCCATATATTTCCCATGAAGTGATGGGACCGGATGCCATGATCTTTGTTTTCTGAATGTTGAGCTTTAAGCCAACTTTTTCACTCTCTTTCATTTTCATCAAGAGGCTTTTGAGTTCCTCTTCACTTTCTGCCATAAGGGTGGTGTCATCTGCATATCTGAGGTTATTGATATTTCTCCCGGCAATCTTGATTCCAGCTTGTGTTTCTTCCAGTCCAGCATTTCTCATGATGTACTCTGCATATAAGTTAAATAAGCAGGGTGACAATATACAGCCTTGATGTACTTCTTTTCCTATTTGGAACGAGTCTGTTGTTCCATGTCCAGTTCTAACTGTTGCTTCCTGACCTGAATATAGGTTTCTCAAGAGGCAGGTTAGGTGGTCTGGTATTCCCATCTCTTTCAGAATTTTCCACAGTTTATTGTGATCCCCACAGTCAAAGGCTTTGGCATAGTCAATAAAGCAGAAATAGATGTTTTTCTGGAACTCTCTTGCTTTTTCAATGATCCAGCAGATGTTGGCAATTTGATCTCTGGTTCCCCTGCCTTTTCTAAAACCAGCTTGAACATCAGCGAGTTCACGGTTCACGTATTGCTGAAGCCTGGCTTGAAGAATTTTGAGTATTACTTTATTAGCATGTGAGATGAGTGCAATTGTGCGGTAGTTTGAGCACTCTTTTGCATTTGCCTTTCTTTGGAATTGGAATGAAAACTGACTTTTCCAGTCCTGTGGCCCAGTTCTGCTAAAATTGATTGCATAACCATGGGTAAAGCACAGTCACTCTAGGGCTCCTCCTTATTTGCAAACTGAAGGGGTGTGACTCTCTAAAATATCTCCTACCCCATAGTTCTTAATCTCTAAGGGATGATGAGAAGAAAACAAAACATGTGTAAGCACAGTGAATAATGAAACAACTTTGCAGATTCTGTTCCTTCAAATGCCATGTCTTTCTCATCAGCCCTAGAAATGCTCATTGCTCAAGTTCAGCATTCCTATAACCAGGCTTCCCTGGTGGCTCAGACAGTAAAGAATCTGCCTGCAATGCAGGAAAACCAGGTTTGATCCATGGGTCAGGAAGATCCCTTGGAGAAGTGAAAGGCTGGTGAATGGATACTTACTCCAGTATTCTTGCCTGGAGAATTTCATAGACAGAGGAACCTGCCAGGCTATAGTTCATGGGGTCACAAAGAGTAGGACATGACTGAGTGACCAACACTTATAACCAGGTTAGGAATTAAAAAGAAAGGCACAAACTAGCTGGATTCTAGAATCATGATGATTCAGTGGCTTATAAAGTTAGATGGAAGTTGCTATGGAAATAGATGCACTGGCATTTTGGCATAGTTAACTTCTAGGAGCATGTTTGACTAAGCTTGCTTTTGACTTCAAGCAAGGAATAGGGACAGAGATTCTGACTCAATTCAAGGACTTCAACCGCTTTTCTTGAGAAGGCAATGGCACCCCACTCCAGTACTCTTGCCTGGAAAATTCCATGGGCGGAGGAGCCTGGTAGGCTGCAGTCCATGGGGTCGCAGAGTTGGGCACGACTGAGCGACTTCATTTTCACTTTTCACTTTCATGCATTGGAGAAGGAAATGGCAACCCACTCCAGAGTTCTTGCCTAGAGAATCCCAGGGACGGGGGAGCCTGGTGGGCTGCCGTTTGTGGGGTCACACAGAGTCGGACACGACTGAAGCGACTTAGCAGCAGCAGCAGCAGCAACCGCCTTTCTGTTTCTCTGACAAAAGGTCTCTGGTCTTGGCCAGCATCATGCCTGCCCAGGCCCCTTAATCCTTCTTGTTTTTACTTCCCCATTTATAGGATGAGGTACTGTCTAAGGTCATTTACTGCTCTGAAATTCTATCAGTTACAGATTATTTGGGCCTTCGCATAGAGAAAAATGGTCAACTCTTCCTCCTTAAATATTTTTTCAAAATTAATTGTATGGATTAATTTTTGTTATGACATACAACAAGCTGACATTTTTTACCTGTATGAAATTAGTAAACCCAATATCTTTGGATCCTTCCTGTTCTTTTCAGCCTGCTCACCATACATAGGCATTCCTTTGTCTGTCACTTGCTTCCCAGCTTTATTAGACCTCTCTAAAAACCTAGAAAAATATCTGTTCTTAAGCAGTCTCTGAAAAATTTTTTTCATCAAAGAATTCTTTTTAATCAATCTTTTATTGGAGTTTAGTTGATTTACAATGTTGTGTTAGTTTCTGCTGTAGAGCAAAGTAAGTCAGTTGTACATATACATGGTGGTGGTGGTAGTTTAGTTGCTAAGTCATGTCCAACTCTTGCAGCCCCATGGATTGCAGGCCACCAGACTCCTGTCCATGGAATTCTCCAGGCAAGAATGCTGGAGTGGGTTGCCAGTTCCCTCTCTAATACATATACATATATCTACTCTTTTTTAGATTCTATTCCCATGTAGGTCATTACAGAGTATAGAGTATCATTGCCTGTGCTATACAGTAGGCTCTTAATAGTTATCTATTTTATATATAGTAGTAGTGTATCTATGGAACTTCCCCAGTGGCTCAAAGGTAAAGAATCCGCCTGAAATGTAGGGGACACAGCAGATATGGGTTTGATCCCTGGGTCAGGAAGATCCCCTGGAGGAGGGCATGGCAGCCCACTCCAGTATTCTTGCCTGGAAAATCCCATGGACAGAGGAGCCTGGTGGGCTACAGTCCATGGGGCTGCAGAGTCAGACATGGCAGAAGCTACTGAGTACAGCATGCACATGGTGCATATATGTCAATCCCAATCTTATCATTTATCCCTCAGCCCTTTCCCCCTTGGTAACCATAAGTTTGTTTTCTACATCTGTGACTTAATTTCTATTTTATAAATAGGTTTACTTGTACCATTTTTAAAAGAAAAGATCCTCTCTTCAAGAGAACACAAAGTTTTTTTACAGCAAGTCACAATGGTAGTCAGCATTGGGTTAATGCCAGAAAAGCTAAATCTTTATTAGCTTGCTGTGCTGTGTGTGCTAAGTCGCTTCAGTCATGTCTGACTCTTTGCAACTCCATGGACTGTAGCCCCCAGGCTCCTCTGTCTATGGGATTCTCCAGGCAAATACTGGAATTGGTTGCCCTGCCATGCCCTCCTCCAGGGGAATCTTCCTGACCCAGGGATTGAATCTGTGTTTGCTGTGGTTCCTGCATTGCAGGCAGGTTCTTTACCACTGAGCCACCAGGGAAGCCATATTAGCTTGCTGCTGCTGCTGTTGGGGCTAAGTTGCTTCAGTCGTGTCCAACTCCGTGTGACCCCATAGACAGCAGCCCACCAGGCTCCGCCGTCCCTGGGATTCTCCAGGCAAGAACACTGGAGTGGGGTGCCATTGCCTTCTCCAATGCATGAAAGTGAAAAGTGAAAGTGAAGTTGCTCAGTTGTGTCCGACTCTTTGCAACCCCATGGACTGCAGCCCACCAGGTTCCTCCATCCATGGGATTTTTCCAGGCAAGAGTACTGGAGTGGGGTGCCATTGCCTTCTCCATATTGGCTGTCATAACAAAATACCACAAACTGGGTGGCATAAATAATAGACATTCATTGTCTCACAATCCCCAGTCTTCTTAGCTGGAGAATCCCATGAAGAGAGAAACCTGGTGGGCTACAGTCCATGGGGTTGCAAAGAGTCAGAAAGGACTGAGCAATTGAGCATGCATGCATGCCCCAGGAGGTAAGAAGTGCAAGATCAAGGTGTCAGCAGGACTGATTTCTTCCGATGGCTGTGGGTGGGTGTGGGGATTTGTTCCTTGTCTCTCACCTGCTTCTGGAGGTTTGCTGGCATTGTGACATTTCTTGGCTTGTAGCCTCTCTACCCAATCTTTACCTATTTTCACATCTTCTATGTGTGCATGTCTATGTCCAAATTCCCCCTGTTTTAGTCACTCAGTCATGTCTCTTTGAAACTCAGGGATTGAACCCAGGTCTCCTGCATTTCAGGCCGATTCTTTACCATCTGAGCCACCAGGGAAGCCCTCATGTTGGATTAGGCACCAGCATGTTCCAGTGTGACCTGATTTTAACTAGCTACATCTGCAATAAGTCTGTTTCCAAATAAGGTCATATTCTGTGGTACTGGGGGTTAATATTTTGATGTGTGAATTTGGGGCAGAGACATTTCAACTCATAACATATGGCTTCCAAGATTCTTAGTGTGGGCAAAATCCAGTGAATGGTATTGGTTTCACACTTTGCACCAGGGCTCAGTTGCATTAAGAACAAAACTTATGTGGAAGGCTCTTGGCTAAATTATGAAGAAGAGGAGTTTTCTTTCTGTTTTCTTGGTCCCTCCTTCTCGGTCCTTCTGCCTCTGGTGTGCCCTCCACCCTTAGTCCTTTCATGTTCTACCCTTCAGAACGGATGTATAATTCATAATATTAAATGCCTGCCTCAGCCTTTGTTGCTTTGGGGAACACTGCTGAACTCTGTTAATCATTACAGAATTTTAGATCTGTTTAGCTTCTTGGCTGGCAGCTTTATCTAACATGCTTTCAGAATAACAAGATGTTAGATTTTAAAATCATCTTTTTTTTTCACTTTACAAGCCTTATGTATACCAGATTGGCCAGCTACTTATTTCTGTGACCACTTCACTTCTTTTTTTTTTTTTTTGCCGGTTCAGGAAAAGAACCAGAGGCTCTTTAAGTCTTGTCTCCCTTCTCACCAACATCCATTTTGTCAGTTGTCATTATAATTTGTCCCTTTGACTTGTCTCATTTCCACATTTGGAAGTTATAGGCATGTATTTTAAGCATTCTATTTGGGAAAAATATTGCCAGATTTTCCTATTTACAGAAATATCTATAACCTATTCTTGATGATGGAGTAAGCTAGTGGAGGTGATGGAATTCCAGTTGAGCTATTTCAAATCCTGAAAGATGATGCTGTGAAAGTGCTGCACTCAATATGCCAACAAATTTGGAAAACTCGGCAGTGGCCACGGGACTGGAAAAGGTCAGTTTTCATTCCAATCCCAAAGAAAGGCAATGCCAAAGAATGCTCAAACTACTGCACAATTGCACTCTTCTCACATGCTAATAAAGTAATGCTCAATATTCTCCAAGCCAAGCTTCAGCAATATGTGAACCATGAACTTGCAGATGTTCAAGCTGGTTTTAGAAAAGGCAGAGGAACCAGAGATCAAATTGCCAACATCTGCTGGATCATGGAAAAAGCAAGAGAGTTCCAGAAAAACATCTATTTCTTGACTACACCAAAGCCTTTGACTGTGTGGATCACAATAAACTGTGGAAAATTCTGAAAGAGATAGGAATACCAGACCACCTAACCTGCCTCTTGAGAAACCTGTATGCAGGTCTGGAAGCAACAGTTAGAACTGGACATGGAACAATAGACTGGCTCCAAATAGGAAAAGGAGTACGTCAAGGCTGCTTATTGTCACCCTGCTTATTTAACTTCTATGCAGAGTACATCATGAGAAATGCTGGCCTGGAAGAAACACAAGCTGGAATCAAGACTGCTGGGAGAAATATCAATAATCTCAGATATGCAGATGACACCACCCTTACGGCAGAAAGTGAAGAGGAGCTAAAAAGCCTCTTGATGAAAGTGAAAGAGGAGAGTGAAAAAGTTGGCTTAAAGCTCAATATTCAGAAAACAAAATCATGGCATCTGGTCCCATCACTTCATGGGAAAGAGATGGGGAAACAGTGGAAACAGTGTCAGACTTTATTTTTTGGGGCTCCAAAATCACTGCAGATGGTGATTGCAGCCATGAAATTAAAAGGCACTTACTCCTTGGAAGAAAAGTTATGACCACCCTAGATAGCATATTCAAAACCAGAGACATTACTTTGCCAACTAAGGTCCATCTAGTCAAGGCTATGGTTTTTCCTGTGGTCATGTATGGATGTGAGAATTGGACTGTGAAGAAAGCTGAGAGCCGAAGAATTGATGCTTTTGAACTGTGGTGTTGGAGAAGACTCTTGAGAGTCCCTTGAACTGCAAGGAGATCCAACCAGTCCATTCTGAAGGAGATCAGCCCTGGGATTTCTCTGGAAGGAATGATGCTAAAGCTGAAACTCCAGTACCTTGTCCGCCTCATGCGAAGAGTTGACTCATTGGAAAAGACTCTGATGCTGGGAGGGATTGGGGGCAGGAGGAGAAGGGGACAACCGAGGATGAGATGGCTGGATGGCATCACAGACTCGATGGACATGAGTCTGAGTGAACTCCAGGAGTTGGTGATGGACAGGGAGGCCTGGCGTGCTGCGATTCATGGGGTCGCAAAGAGTCGGACATGACTGAGCGACTGAACTGACTGAACTGACTGACTGAAAGAGGAGATGGGAGCCTAGGTTTGATCAAGTTCAGACACTTTCCCAGGCTCTTCATGTAGGTTATCTATTTCAATCTTACAATAACCCTGAAGTATTCTTGCTTAAATTTATGAACTATATAGAGAGTAGCTAAAGAATTTGTGATCATTAGTAGCCAAGAAGGAAGGACCTCTGGAGTTCTTCCTATTTCAATGAGAAATGCTGAACTTTAATAACATCTTGAATGGTAACAATAATGTTAGTTTCATATTTACTGATCACTTACTCTATTTTAGATCCTGGCCCACAAGTGCTTTGCCCCCTTTTGCAATTTTATTCTCATAACTCTTCAAGTAAGATGCAAACTCTGTTTTTGTTTTATTGTGATATTATTGACATAGAATATTATATTAGTTTTAGGTATACAACATCATAATTTGATATTTGTATATACTGCAAAATGATCACACAGGTCTAATTGACATCTATCACTACATACAGTTAAAACTTTTTCCTTATGATAGGAACTTTTAAGATCTATTCTCTTAGCAACTTCCAAATATACAATAAAGTGTTGTTAACTGTATTCACCCTGCTATACCTTACATCCCCAGGACTTATTTATTTTATAATTGGAAGTTTGTACTTTGTGACCACCTTCATGCATTTTGCCCACCACTTAACTTCCACCTCTAGTAACCACGAGTCTGTTCTCTGTATCTATGAGATTTTTTTTTTAAGATTTCTTGTATAAGTGAGATTGTACTGTATTTGTCTTTCTCTGACTCATTTCACTTAGCATAATGCCCTCAAGGTCCAACAATCTTCTTTTACAAAATGAGAAAATTGAGGCTGAAGGAAGGTTAAATATCTTGACCAAAGTTTCATGGTTAGGAGTTAGTAAAACCTAAACTAGAACCCTGCCAGTTTAACAGTCAAGACCCTTTACTTTTAACCACAACACTTTAATTGAAAGTGAAAATATCACACATTACTTTTCACTTGGTCATTTTTTTGCAAAACAAAGAAACAAAAACACCCCAGCTATCTTTTTTTTTCAATTTTATTCTTTATTTTAATAGCAGTTTTATTGAGACAAAATACTCATTTATAAAACACACCCCCTTTAAGTATACTATTCAGTGTTCTTTAGTATATTCAGAGATGAGTAACCATCAACACTACCTACTTTTGGAATATTTTCGTCACCCCCAAATGGAACCCTATATTCATTAACAAGCACTCTCCATTATGCTCTCTCCCAACACTTGGCTATCACTAATTTATTTTATTTTTATTTATTATTTTGTTTAACTTTTATTTATTTATCCTACTTTACAATACTGTATTGGTTTTGCCATACATTGACATGAATCTGCAGTCGGTGTACATGAGTTCCCAATCCTGAACCCCCCTCCCACCACCCTTCTCATATCATCTCTCTGGGTCATCCCAGTGCACCAGCCTCAAGCATCCTGTATCCTGTATCAAACCTAGACTGGCGGTTCATTTCTTACATGATAGTATACATGTTTCAATGCCATTCTCCCAAATCATCCCACCCTTTCCCTCTCCCATAGAGTCCAAAAGTCTGTTCTATACATCTGTGTCTCTTTTGCTGTCTCGCAAACAGGGTTATCATTACCATCTTTCTAAATTCCATATATATGCATTGGTATACTATATTGGCGGAGAAAGCAATGGCACCCCACTCCAGTACTCTTGCCTGGAAAATCCCATGGACAGAGGAGCCTGGAAGGCTGCAGTCCGTGGGGTCGCTGAGGGTTGGACACAACTGAGTGACTTCACTTTCACTTTTCACTTTCATGCATTGGAGAAGGAAATGGCAGCCCACTCCAGTGTTCTTGCCTGGAGAATCCCAGGGACAGGGGAGCCTGGTGGGCTGCCGTCTATGGGGTCGCACAGAGTCGGACACGACTGAAGTGACTTAGCATACTGTATTGGTGTTTTTCTTTCTGGCTTACTTCACTCTGTATAATCAGCTCCAGTTTCATCCACCTCATTAGAACTGATTCAAATGTATTCTTTTTAATGGCTGAATAATACTCCATTGTGTATATGTACCACAGCTTTCTTATCCATTCGTCTGCTGATGGACATTTAGGTTGCTTCCATGTCCTGGCTATTATAAACAGTGCTGCGATGAACATTGGGGTACATGTGTCTCTTTCAATTCTGGTTTCCTTGGTGTGTATGCCCAGCAGTGGGATTGCTGGGTCATAAGGCACTTCTATTTCCAGTTTTTTAAGGAATCTCCACACTGTTCTCCATAGTGGCTGTACTAGTTTGCATTCCCACCAACAGTGTAAGAGGGTTCCCTTTTCTCCACACCCTCTCCAGCACTTATTGCTTGTAGACTTTTGGATCACAGCCATTCTGACTGGTGTGAAATGGTACCTCATTGTGGTTTTGATTTGCATTTCTCTGATAATGAGTGAAGTTGAGCATCTTTTCATGTGTTTGTTAGCCATCCGTATGTCTTCTTTGGAGAAATGTCTATTTAGTTATTTGGCCCAGTTTTTGATTGGGTCATTTATTTTTCTGGACTTGAGCTGCATAAGTTGCTTGTATATTTTTGAGATTAGTTGTTTGTCAGTTGCTTCATTTGCTATTATTTTCTCCCATTCAGAAGGCTGTCTTTTCACCTTGCTTATAGTTTCCTTTGTTGTGCAGAAGATTTTAATTTTAATTAGATCCCATTTGTTTATTTTTGCTTTTATTTGCAGTATTCTGGGAGGTGGCTCATAGAGGATTCTGCTGTGATTTATGTCGGAGACTGTTTTGCCTATGTTCTCCTCTAGGAGTTTTATAGTTTCTGGTCTTATGTTTAGATCTTTAATCCATTTTGAGTTTACTTTTGTGTATGGTGTTAGAAAGTGTTCTAGTTTCATTCTTTTACATGTGGTTGACCAGTTTTCCCAGCTATCTTTTATTAAAATTGCCATATATAAATACCACACATCTCCCCAGGATGTCTAGCTGAGTCCTGGGCACAAAGTTTATACTGAATATATACTTTTCCTTGTAAGCAGCCATATGAATGTATCCCTTAAATTTATAATAAATACAACTGGAAAAGTCATCATCAAAGTGGAGAGAGGGAAAAATACTGGACAGATTGTTGAGAGACCTAGGTTCTAGTCCTGGGTAACACCTATGATACTAAGTTCCCTCATCTGTAAATTTAAGAAGCTTGGTTTTAATGATTTGGCTTCAAAATGGTTTTAAAATGCATACCCCACATTTTGTAGTTTCAATCGTATTTTAATTGTGTTGGAAAGTATTTTAACTTCTGGTTAACAGCAAAGACTATACGGAATATCAATTTCAGCACAGTGGTTTGTTTCCATGGGTTTTAGGAATGCAAATTATGTGTACCCAGGTTTTGGCTGACCCATATATTTGGGATGTGTGTAACTGTGTGAGAGAGAGTGTGTGTGTGTATATGTCTGTGTGTGTTTAGTATCTGTGGTCAGATCTAACCTAATCTGTGTATATTCCCTCAGAAATATGAATTATGAAATTGTTTGGAGGTAAATGTTATCTTCATTCATGTACCCTTTCTCTTAACATTTAATTTTTAATTCCAGGTTTTAAAAAAAGATCATTTAATACTTTTCAGGCACAAACACTGGCAGCCATTAAACTATAGCTATTTACTAGAGATCCAAATAGGCAGGCTTCCTTTAGATATGGTCAAATTTAGATGTGTATGTACGTATGGGTGCTCACTCATGTCCCACTATTGGCGATCAAATGGACTGTAGCCTGCCAGACTCCTTTGGTCATGGAATTTTCCAGGAAAGAATATCAGAGCTGGTTGCCATTTCCTACTGCATGGGATCTTCCCTACCCAAGGATCAAACCCTGGTTTCTTGTGTCTCTTGCATTGGCAGGTTGATTCTTTACCATTGTGCCACATAGCTAAGTTTTATCCAGTGCTTAGTATTTTGCAGACATTTTGTATTTGCCTATATTAGCTCCTTTAATCTTTATGAGGTAGGTGCTCTTAACCATTCCATCTTTCAGATAAGGAAACTGAGACAGAGAGGAAATGTAACCTGCCAACCCACTAACTATTCTTTAAAATATGAATAGAAATCTGAGCTACTTTCCCACCAGTGACATTTTTTTAGGTACAAGAGAATTTGCTAATTAAAATTGCCATATTTATGGAAATAGATTCTAAAAAAGAATGCATATATGTATATGTATAACTGATTCACTTTGCTCTATAGCAGAAACTAATATGTCAACTATATGCCAATAAAGTTAATTTAAAAATTGCCACATTCAAACAATAAGAGCTAAATGAGTCTTAAAAAGTCAGTTTGTAACAACAAAGTCTGAGTTACGCTCCTAATCCTTAGGTATTCCCACCTTCTGCTTAATTTTCAGATTTGACCTTGGCCTCCCTAGATTATCTTCTTTGACTATAACCTAACTTCATTATATAAAATGCTCCCAGCTTCGACGTTTCCATAGCTTTTCCAAGTGTAAACTTTTACACATTTTTTCCTCACCCAAAGTTTTAAATGTCCCCAGAGAATGAGTCTTAATTGTGAGACACACAAACAGACATTAAAAAAAAATTTTTTTTTTTTTTTTTACTTTTCCCCACTCTTAGCTGTTGCTAGTGTGGGGGTATTGTGAGAACAGAAATACTCTCATCTCAATGAGTTATATAAAAATTAAGCTATTAAATCAATAGATGAATGAATTTTCTTAGGTCTAGTTGGAAAGTCAAAGCTGTGAGAACATGTATCTTCATCCAAAGTAGGCCTTCAAATCAAAACTGGTTGAGTAGGCAGCAAATTAGTCATAGCTTTTGCAAAAACATTCAAATTATTGATGCAAAACAATAGATTTACAGTTTAAAAGGGAAGGCAATATTCATTTTTTGCCTTCCTGTATGCAACTCATACTCAACTGCAAGAAGAGAAAACCAATGGAAAAACATGTCTCATTTCCATATATTCTGGCTCATTCAGGTTTATTCTTCTGTGAATTGACTTTTCAGAGCTTTCATTCATTCTTCTACTGAGCTTTTCTTCTTATAAGAGTTTCTTTATGTATTTTAGATACTAATTATTTGCCAGTTCTAGGCATTATAAATATTTTATTCCTTATGATAGTTTTGGATTTCACTTTATTTATGATTTCTTGTATCAAATAAAAGAATTAGTAGTTAAATATATCCATTATTTCCTTCATATTTTGGTTCTATGTGTCTTTTTTTTCACTTGAGGTACAGTAGATTTACAATATCATATAAATTTCAGGTGTACAATATAGTGATTTACAATTTTTAAAGTTTATACTTCATTAATAGCTATTATAAAATATTGGCTATATTCCTAGTGCTGTACACCATTTCAACTTATTTATTTTATATATAGTAGTTTGTACCTTCTGATCCCCTGTCCCTGTCTTGCCCCTTCCCATTTCTCTCCCCACTGGTAACCACTTGTTTGTTCTTTATATCTGAGAATTTTCTCTCTCTCTCTCTCTTTTTTTTTTTTGCCATATTCACTTGTTTATTTTTTTAGATTCTATATATAATTGATATCATACATTATTTGTCTTTCTCTGTCTGTCATATGTCATTAAGCATAATACCCTCCAAATCCCATCCATGGTTTTGCAAATGGCAAAATTTCATTCATTTTTATGACTGGCGGATATTTCACTGCATGTGTACATGTGTGTATGTGTGTATGTATACATGCATGTGTGTGTGGGTAACATAGTTTTTATCCATTCATCTGCTAATGGATACTTAAGTTGCTTCTGTATTTTGGTATTGTAAATAGTGATGCTATGACCATTGAGGTGCATGCATCTTTTTGAATTAGCATTTTTGTTTACTTTGGATATATTCTCAGCAGTGGATACATGAATATCGTTGGATCATATGGTAGTTCTATTTGTAGTTTTTTGAGGAAACTCCATAGTGCTTTCCACTTGCTGCACAAGCTTACATTCTAACTAATATGGGGCTTCCATTTTCCCACACCCTCACCAATATTTGTTGTCTGTGGCCTTTTTGATGACAGCTGTTCTGACAGGTTTGAGATGATATCCCATTGTATTTCTGGTTTGCATTTCTGATGACTATATTATTGGCCAGCTGTATGCCTTCTTTGGAAAAAATATCTATTTAAATCTTCTGCCCAATTTTTAAATCAGTCTATGAAGTTTTTTTTTCTTGATATAGAATTGTATGAACTTTTTATATATTGTGGTTGCATGGGTGCTGCGTGTTCAGTCGCTCAGTTGTGACTGTTTGCCACTCCATGGATTGTAGCCCACCAGGCTCCTCTGTACGTGGAATTTTCTAGGCAAGAATACTGGAGTGGGTTGCCATTTCCTTCTCCAGGAGATCTTCCTGACCCAGGGATAGAAGCTGCATCTCCTGCATTGGCAGGCAGATTCTTTGCCACTGAGTCACAAGGGAAACTCTTTGCCTTAAAAGACAGATCCCAAAAAAGCATTTCTATGATTTATATCAAAGAGTGCTCTGTCTATGTTCTATTCTAGGAGTTTTATGATTTTTGGTCTTACATTTAGGTCTTTAATCCATTTGGAGTATATTTTTGTATATGGCATTAGAAAATGTTTTAATTCATTCTTTTACACGTAGCTGTCCAGTTTTCCCAGCACCACTTATTGAAGAGATTCTCTTTTCTCTATTGTTTATTCTTGCCTTCTTTGTTGTAGATTAGTTGACCATAAATGAGTAGATTTATTTCTGAGCTCTCTATTCTGTTTGGCTCAATGTGTTTTGATTAAGTAATCCTTTAGTACTGCGTGTCATAAAGATATTCTTTGATATTTTCTTCAAAAAATTAAAAAATTTGGCTTTTCACATTTAGCTTTTAAATCATCTATCATCTTATTTTTATATGTGGTGTGATGTGAGGTAAAAATGTAATCTTATTTTTTACTATATGGGAGACAACCGACTCATATTTATATTGGACAGTCCATTTCCCCCCAATAATTAATAATTCTCTAACTATTTTCAAAGCCCTTGTGTATACAAAAGTACGATTCTAGGCTATATTATCAACATTGTTCTTATGGTCATGTCTTACACTCAGTACCATATTGTTTTAATTATGGCAAGCCTTGATGGTATATCAACTCTTATTTTTTAAGATTTTCTTTGTTCTTGATTCTTGTTTCACATTAAAAGTATATTTGGGAATTTGATTGGAACTAACTGAAATTTTAAAGACATATTCATATGTATTTAAAGACATATTCATATATGTAATACGTGTGTGTATATATGTCTATATACATATCCAAAACATATGCATGTGTACATATGTACACACTTATTCTGGGAGCCCTTCATTGTGTGAGATTGAATCTTTCTATACAGTAAGATATCTCTTAGATATCTCTGTGATTTTTCAATAAGATTTTATCTACTCACTTCACAATATTTTACATATCTTTTATTATCTTTATTTATAGGAACCAATAAAGGACCTATAAGAACCACACAGGAATGTTTATTGTAAATGTATCTTTTTTGATTTATTTTTATTGAAGGATAATTGCTTTACAGAATTTTGTTATTTTCTGTCAAATCTCAACATGAATCAGCCATGAGTTCAATTCAGTTCAGTTGCTCAGTCGTGTCCGACTCTTTGCGACCCCATGAATCGCAGCACGCTAGGCCTCCCTGTCCATCACCAACTCCTGGAGTTCACTCAAACTCACGTCCATTGAGTCAGTGATGCCATCCAGCCATCTCATCCTCTGTCATCCCCTTCTTCTCCTGCCCCCAATCCCTCCCAGCAACAGTGTCTTTTCCGATGAGTCAACTCTTCGCATGTGGTGGCCAAAGGATTGGAGTTTCAGACTCAGCATCATTCCTTCCAAAGAACACCCAGGACTGATCTCCTTTAGAATAGACTGGTTGGATCTCCTTGCAGTCCAAGGGACTCTCAAGAGTCTTCTCTAACACCACAGTTCAAAAGCATCAATTCTTCGGTGCTTAGCTTTCTTCACAGTCCAAGTCTCACATCCATATATGACTACTGGGAAAACCATAGCCTTGACTAGATGGACCTTTGTTGGCAAAGTAATGTCTCTGCTTTTGAATATGCTGTCCATGTTGGTCATAACTTTCCTCCCAAGGAGTAAGCGTCTTTTAATTTCATGGTTGCAGTAACCATCTGCAGTGATTTTGGAGCCCTAAAAAATAAAGTCTGACACTGTTTCCACACTTTCCCAATCTATTTGCCATGAAGTGATGGGACCAGATGCCATGATCTTCGTTTTCTGAATGTTGAGCTTTAAGCCAACTTTTTCACTCTCCTCTTTCACTTTCATCAAGAGGCTTTTTAGCTCCTCTTCACTTTCTGCCATAAGGGTGTTGCCATCTGCATATCTGAGCTTATTGATATTTCTCCCAGCAATCTTGATTCCAGCTTTGCTTCTTCCAGGCCAGCATTTCTCATGATGTACTCTGCATAGAAGTTAAATAAGCAGGGTGACAATATACAGCCTTGACGTACTCCTTCTCCTATTTGGAACCAGTCTGTTGTTCCATGTCCAGTTCTAACTGTTGCTTCCTGACCTGCATACAGGTTTCTCAAGAGACAGGTCAGGTGGGCTGGTATGCCAATCTCTTTCAGAATTTTCCACAGTTTATTAAGATCCCCACAGTCAAAGGCTTTGGCATAGTCAATAAAGCAGAAATAGATGTCTTTCTGGAACTCTCTTGCTTTTTCAATGATCCAGTGGATGTTGGCAATTTGATCTCTGGTTCCTCTGCCTTTTCTAAATCCAGCTTGAACATCTGGAAGTTCATGGTTTCACGTATTGCTGAAGCCTGGCTTGGAGAATTTTGAGCATTATTTTACTAGCGTGTGAGATGAGTGCAATTGTGTGGTAGTTTGAGCATTCTTTGGCATTGCCTTTCTTAGGATTGGAATGAAAACTGACCTTTTCCAGTCCTGTGGCCACTGCTGAGTTTTCCAAATTTGCTGGCATATTGAGTGCAGCACTTTCTCAGCATCATCTTTCAGGAATTGAAATAGCTCAACTGGAATTCCATCACCTCCACTAGCTTTGTTCGTAGTGATGCTTTCTAAGACCCACTTGACTTCACATTCCAGGATATCTGGCTGTAGGTGAGTGATCATACCATCGTGTGCCGGAGTCCAGCTCCAGCAGCCAGGGATTCAACCTAAAGAGGTGAACGGTGTCGGTGAATGAGACAGCCTTTCAGTTTTATTGGACTGCCTGTTTATTTCAAGTTTAAGATTCTCTTTTATACTTTTACAAAAACATTAGGCCAGAGGTTTGAAATTTTCAGTTCCCCCTTTCCCAGATTTATTATCTCCATAAATCATTGTTGCTCTTCAAATAGAGTTCCTGCTTCAGTGATTCTCTCGGAATCAGCCTTATCATCTACTATCTACTCCTTCTGATGTGTCCTATAGTTAACTTGTGATTACATTGTAACTCATGCTATATTCCTCAGTTTACCACTCATCTTCCTAAATCCTGTTTGCCCCTAACATCCTGAGCTCAGGTCAGTTCAGTTCAGTCACTCAGTCACGTCCAACTCTTTGCGACCCCATGAATCGCAGAACGCCAGGCCTCCCTGTCCATCACCAACTCCCGCAGTTCACTCAGACTCACGTCCATCGAGTCAGTGATGCCATCCAGCCATCTCATCCTCTGTCGTCCCTTTCTCCTCCTGCCCACAATCCCTCCCAGCATCAGAGTCTTTTCCAATGAGTCAACTCTTCTCATGAGTTGGCCAAAGTACTGGAGTTTCAGCTTTAGCATCATTCCTTCCAAAGAAATCCCAGGGCTGATCTCCTTCAGAATGCTATCTCTTAAAAAGGCTTCTAGCTATAGTGTCTCTAAAAATTCCTAACTTCTATAAGCTATAGTAAAATATGGTAACTTTACAACATTCCTTCCAGAAAAACATCTATTTTTGCTTTATTGACTATGCCAAAGCCTTTGACTGTGTGGATCATAATAAACTGCGGAAAATTCTAAAAGAGATGCGAATAGCAGATCACCTAACCTGCTTCTTGAGAAATCTGTATGCAGGTCAGGAAGCAGGAGTTAGAACTGGACATGCAACAACAGACTGGTTCCAAATAGGAAAAGGAGTACGTCAAGGCTGCATATTGTCACCCTGCTTATTTAACTTCTATGCAGAGTACATCATGAGAAACGCTGGCCTGGAAGAAACACAAGCTGGAATCAAGATTGCTGGGAGAAATATCAATAATCTCAGATATGCAGATGACACCACCCTTATGGCAGAAAGTGAAGAGGAGCTAAAAAGCCTCTTGATGAAAGTGAAAGAGGAGAGTGAAAAAGTTGGCTTAAAGCTCAATATTCAGAAAACAAAATCATGGCATTTGGTCCCATCACTTCATGGGAAATAGATGGGGAAACAGTGGAAACAGTGTCAGACTTTATTTTTTAGGGCTCCAAAATCACTGCAGATGGTGATTGCAGCCATGAAATTAAAAGACGCTTACTCCTTGGAAGAAAAGTTATGACCAACCTAGATAGTATATTCAAAAGCAGAGACATTACTTTTCCGACTAATGTCCCTCTAGTCAAGGCTATGGTTTTTCCTGTGGTCATGTATGGATGTGAGAGTTGGACTGTAAAGAAGGCTGAGCACCGAAGAATTGATGCTTTTGAACTGTGGTGTTGGAGAAGACTCTTGAGAGTCCCTTGGACTGCAAAGAGATCAACCCTGCGATTTCTTTGGAAGGAATGATGCTAAAGCTGAAACTCCAGTACTTTGGCCAACTCATGAGAAGAGTTGACTCATTGGAAAAGACTCTGATGCTGGGAGGGATTGTGGGCAGGAGGAGAAAGGGACGACAGAGGATGAGATGGCTGGATGGCATCACTGACTCGATGGACGTGAGTCTGAGTGAACTGCGGGAGTTGGTGATGGACAGGGAGGCCTGGTGTTCTGCGATTCATGGGGTCACAAAGAGTCGGACATGACTGAGCGACTGAACTGAATTGAACTGAACTTACAACATTCATTAAATCTTTAACTTCTAACTATTTTAATTATTTCTAAGCCCTAAGTTCATTAAACTCCTTTGCCATAAACATTCTCCTCACAAATAGGCTTCAGATAGCAATCCCTCCCATGGCCTCAAGCTATCAACTATGTGCTCATCCTGGAACACTCTTTTGTAAATGTCCTTGAACAAATGTCAATGATTAACTTTATGAATTATTTTCTGAGCACATCTGCAGAAGGCTTTGTGCCTTCTTATGCTCAAGAACGATAAGCACCTTAATATTCCTTTTCAGTCAACTCAGCCAAGGAGAGGAAAAGACAAGTCAGAATTACAAGGCCTAACTCCTTAATCCCGGGTCCCTGCCTGTGAAATGAGGAGAAGGGTCTGGGGGCCATGCCTCCATTTTGTCAGTAATGCCTAACGCAGCTCCCGACAATCGTGATTATCTTGGTTGTGAAGATCTTTTTTGTACAGTTCTGTGTATTCTTGCCACCTCTTCTTAATATCTTCTGCTTCTGTTAGGTCCAGACCATTTCTGTCCTTTATCAAGCCCATCTTTGCATGAAATGTTCCCTTGGTATCTCTAATTTTCTTGAAGAGATCTCTAGTCTTTCCCATTCTGTTGTTTTCCTCTATTTCTTTGCATTGATCACTGAAGAAGGGTTCTTATCTCTTCTTGCTATTCTTTGGAACTCTGCATTCAGATGCTTATATCTTTCCTTTTCTCCTTTGCTTTTCACTTCTCTTCTTTTCACAGCTATTTGTAAGGCCTCCCCAGACAGCCATTTTACTTTTTTGCATTTCTTTTCCATGGGGATGGTCTTGATCCCTGTCTCCTGTGCAACGTCACGAAACTCAGGTATACACATATGCCCTCCCATTTGAATCTCTCTCCCATCTCCCTCCCCATCCCACCCATCTAGGTTGATACAGAGCCCCTGTTTGAGTTTCCTAAGTGTAAATGTATCTCTTAAAATTACATTTTATAAATCATTCTGTCTCATAGAAATATGTTTACATTTTATATAACTTTGAATATTAATCTTACATCCAGCATGACTTTGCTGAACTTTCTTATCAGTTTTAATAGTTTGACAATAACATTCACCAATATTTTTAATGTAGAAAATAAAATTGTTTGCAAGCACTCCATTGAAAGAAGTGGTAATACTATTCATTTTGAAAAGAATTCAATTGAAAAGGAATTCTCTTAAGATTTGTTGTTCAGTTGCTGTCGTGTCCAACTTTGCGACCCCGTGAACTGCAGCATGATAGCCTCCTCTGTCTTTCACTATGTCCCAGAGTTGGCTCAAACTCATGTCCATTGTGTCAGTGATGCCTTCCAGCCATATCATCCTCCGTTGCTGCCTTCTCCTCTTGCCCTTAATCTTTCCCAGCTTCAAGGTATTTTCCAGTGAGTCAGCTCTTAACATCAGGTGGCCAAAGTAGTGGAGCCTCAGCCGAGCCTCAGTCCTTCCAAAGAATATTCAGAGTTGATTTCCTTTAGGATTGACTGGTTTGATCTTCTTGCTGTCCAAGGAACTCTCAAAGAAGTCTTCTCTAGCACCACCATTTGAAAGCATTAATTTGGTTCTCAGCCTTCCTTATGGTCTAACTCTCACATCCATACATGACTACTGGAAAAACCATAGCTTTGAATATATGTACATTTGTCGGCAAAATGATGTCTGTTTTTTAATATGCTGTCTAGGTTTGTCATAGCTTTTCTTCCAAGGAGCAAGTGTCTTTTAATTTTGTGCTGTAGTCACTATCTGCAGTGATTTTGGAGCATGAGATTAAGTATTATCATTAATTTTTTGTAAGCTACTTTCCTTATGCCAGAAGGTCTATTTCCCTATAACCAATGACTCTCTGATGAATCATAGAGCATCAGAAACACCTGGAGACTGTATTAAATCAGAGTTCTGGGCTCTAGCCATGGAGTCTCTGATTCAGCAGGTCTGTGGAGGAGCCTGAATATTTACTTCTTATGCAAGTTTCTAGGTGATGATGATGTTGCTAGTCAGAGGACCACACTGAGCACACTGCCAGTGCTCTAGATTAAACTTTGGTCTTTATTATTTGAGCGTATTCTTCTGGTCAGATGGTTCTTATTTGCTTCTAAACTTGCTTATTCCAGCTTTATTGTGATCCTCTGTATTTTATTGTAATCCTTTGTTGACGGCTAATGTCAGCAAACAGTTTTATAAGTATCTGTCCAGCTTTTATAGTTGCTGATTCCTTTTATATCTTGCCATTTCTGTTCATAGTATATTTCTCCCAATAATTTACTATGAAAAAATTCAAACAGATAAGAAGTCATTTTACATTGCACACCTGTATAACCACACCCATATTTTACTATAAACATCCTACTACATATTTGTCCATCTGGTCCCTCTTTATCTATTTATCACTATCTTATCTTTTATGCTTTTGTGCCTTTTTTCCTACATCTTCAAGTCTTGCTTTTATTTTCTCTCTCTTTAGTCATCTTAATAATTTACTTCAAAATCTCCATCAGAATGTTCTATTTTCTGCTATTATTGGGATTTTATATCTGCAGTATGTGCTGTCTCATTCCTGGTGGATTGTTTCCTTCTATTTTGTAATTGCATTGTAAACTTATTTTCATTCTCATAGGAATCCTGTGCAGCCTAGGTTGAAACCATGTCCTATCAGGGAATTTTTATGCTTTATTAATTCCATGACTCTTAGAAGTATTACTGGTTTAAGAGCAATTTTTATGGTAATTTCTTTTCCAAACCAGACAATGTTTGGTTCAGCCCCAACACAGAGAAATTTTTTTAGCCACTCAAAATCCAGACTAAAGTAAACTTCCTTATATTCTCCCTGAGTCAGGAAGCTTTCCTTTTCCTTTTTCTTTTTAACCTTTTAATTGCAGGGACTTCAGGTTCTAACTTATATTGGTGGCCTCAGGTCCAACTCCTTGCTTTTCTGAGTTCTGGCTTCTCTGCTGCTGTTTCAATCTTTGTGAAAAGTCAAGATTAGTACATCTTGAAGAGCAGGTTCCCTGTCACCTCTGGTTTCCCAATGTATTTAAAGAATGCTTGCTATAAAGTATTTCTTCATGTCCTCCACTTCTTGTGTTTGTAACAAACAGAAGTCTACTTCTAATGAAGTAGAATGAAGTGAATGAAGTAGAATGAAGTAAACCTCATTCACCTGGATTTTATTTCTATATGTATCTTGAGGAAGTACCTATTTCTGTTTCTGATTCCCTAGACAGCACATTAAAAAGCATATTTAAAAAAGCAGAGACTTTACCAACAAAGGTCTGTCAAGTCACAGCCATGGTTTTTCCAGTAGTCATGTATGAATGTGAGAAGTGGACTATAAAGAAAGCTGAGCATAGAAGAATTGATGCTTTTGAACTGTGGTGTTGGAGAAGACTCTTGAGAGTCCCTTGGACTGTGAGGAGATCCAACCAGTCCATCCTAAAAGAAATCAGTCCTGAATATTCATTGGAAGGACAGATGCTGAATCTGAAACTCCAACACTTAGGCCACCTGATGCGAAGAACTGACTCATTGGAAAAGACCCTGATGCTGGGAAAGATTGAAGGCGGGAGGAGAAGGGAATGACATCCTTGGTTAGATGGTATCACTGACTCAATGGACATGAGTTTGAGTAAACTCTGGGAGTTGGTGATGGACAGGGAGGCCTGGCATGCTGCAGTCCATGGGGTCACAAAGAGTCGGACATGACTGAATGGCTAAACTGAACTAACTGAACTGATTTACCTATACCTGCAAGTCTTCATTCTGTGTTGTTTTGTGTTTTTCTAACAGAAGTCTCCTCTATTTAGAATTCAACAACGGAATTCTCTCTCCATTAAAAAAATTTTTTTCAGCTTACATGTATTATAATCTAACCTAAGAGAATCACACTGAGTTTCTGTTTAGGAAAACCCCTTAGCTTACTTGCTAGTTGAATGAATTCTCTCTTTCCTCTCTGTATCATAGTCATCACAGTGAGTGAGGCAGATTGAGGCTCACGATAGAGCAAACATTTACGACCAGAAGACTATTTTCTTCTCCAAGCCATATTGGTACCTCTGTTCCCATCAGCTGGCTTACAGACTTATCCAGAATTAGTTTTCTTGCTGCCTTATGTTATTTAATATTTCAATGTTATTTTAAATGACTTTACTCAAAAAATTTTAATGTGTTCAAATACATAATTGAATGAAATATGAGTGGAAAATAAAATTATTTCTATAAAAACCAAGTTTAGTTCTGTGATTGTGTTTCTAAATAAAATTTTCTTTTAAATGAGGCATAGATAAGAATTTCATAAATGATTGGGTAAATAGTCTCAAAGTCTTAAGACTTACACACTAATTTTAATTTGCAAAGGTATTTAAATTTTCACTTTAAAGAAGCCAAAATTAGATATTAGAGGTGTCGTATTGTGGCTCAGCTGGTAAAGAAACTGCCTGCAATGTAGGAGACCTGCGTTTGATCCCAGGGTTGGGAAGATCCCCTGGAGAAGGGAAAGGCTACCCACTCCAGCATTCTGGCCTGGAGAATTCCATGGACTGTATAGTCCATGGGGTCACAAAGAGTCGGACACCACTGAGTGACTTTCACTTCACTTCACTTCATTAGAAATGATGGTCTTTGTACAACATGGACTACTATGGAACACTCTAATAAGATATTTATGTGTATTAAGTTAAAATATGATCTTTAAACAGCATATCATTTAAAAAATATTCCTCACACTAAATGACTTTTTGACTAAATAGTCAATTACTGGTGACTGCATGAGGTAAGAGGACTCCTACTTGTTTGATTTTGTTATTACTTCTATCCAAATTACTTTCTATCTGAAATGTTTATAGTAACCTATGTTTATTTAAAAATGGGTCTAAGAGAATAGATGGGAAGCAATAAATTGGACTGCTTAAAATAAAATGAATTTTTTTAAAAAATTAGCAACTTATGATTAAAAAATAAGGGATGCCAAGTACTACAGTTCATGAGAGTTCTCTGCTAGCCTGCTTCCATCCTTGAGATAAAGTCCTTGCTTATGATAATTATGGTTTGTGCCATGTGTCCGCACAGCCCTTGAGAAAGCTGAGGATGGGGGATATGACCCAAAGATATAGGCAATAGACCTATACATAAAGGAGGTCAGAGCCCCAATAAGTTTGTCCTGGTAACTAGCACATTCAAACTGATCCTCTAAGCAGAGTTAAGTCAAAAGTAGAATAGCTCAGAAAAATAAAAGAAGGTAATAATATTACCCGAGAAGGCAATAATAATCAGCTCTAATTAATAAAAGGAGACTGAAGAAAGGACTACAGAGACAGGTTAATTTACATGAAAGATAAAGAAAAACAACCAGAGAAAGAGGCAGGATGATGAGAGTGAGTCCTGGCCCAGGAAATGTGCATTCACACTGGCTTCCCAGAGATGCCCTTTCATTTCTCCAGCTTTTGTGGATTCCAAACTGTAAAGATGCAGTTCCAATCATTGTAACGATTTCCTATGTCTCTTTAAAGACTTCAGAGACCAGGTTCTGCCCATTCATACTTCTCCTTGTATCCCCCAAAACCCTACCTGGAATCTGAGTATACATGTGCTGCTTGCTTGTTTAAAGAGTAACTAATATAAGTACTGCTGCTGCTGCTGCTAAGTCACTTCAGTCGTGTCCGACTCTGTGTGACCCCATAGATGGCAGCCCACCAGGCTCCCCCATTCGTGGGATTCCCCAGGCAAGAACACTGGAGTGGGTTGCCATTGCCTTCTCCAATGCATGAAAGTGAAACGTGAAAGGGAAGTCGCTCAGTTGTGTCCAACTCTTCATGACCCCATGGACTGCAGCCCACCAGGTTCCTCCGTCCATGGGATTTTCCAGCCAAGAGTGCAAAGAAAACTAATTTACAATTCTATTGTCTTTAATAGCTGATATTCTTGAAGGCAGTGACCATATGTCTACCACATTTTGGTATGCTAATAAGCAACAGAATAAAAACAGCTTTAGTGAGTTTATCGGTACACATTTCTCATTTAGAACCCTATCTTAGCCAAGAGGCTTTCCAATATGTTGATATAACTTATCTCATATCTTTGTATGGAGTATTGTGAACAGCAGGCCATAAAATTTTGGATTGGGCGTCAGGAAATCTTGATCGTAATCACAATTCAACCATGACAAGGTGTTGGTGACTTTGGAAAAATATTCAAAATCTCTCCACCTCAGTTTCTTTATCTGTAGGACTCATGTTTTTTGACTCAAGGTTATTGTAAAAATCAAAATAGAGAATATAGGAAATTACATTGTAAATTTGATCTGCCATACAAATACAGGTGATAAAGCTTCAGAATCTCAGAGTCAGAAGGGACTTTGCAGCATCTCAGATCCAGACTTTACTTAATTTACAATAATTTTTAATGCTTTTAATCTTTTATAACTTTTGCATATCTCCTCTGACTTCCATACTTGTTTCACTTAAATAGGAATAATATTTTAGCTAAGTCTCTTCAGTGGTGTCCAACTCTTTGTGACCCTATGGACCTCAGCCTGCCAGGCTTCTCTGTCCATGGAATTTCCCAGGCAAGAATCCTGGAGTTGGTTGCCATAATTTTAGCACATCTTGTTCAAATGAATTTCCTGATACTCCTAAAACAACACTTGAAAAGAGACTAGATTTCTTTTTCTCGAGTTAACCACTAAACACAGAGGGAAGAAGAAAAAGGTTCACTCTCATACTCCATAAACACTAAGTTATTGATAGCGTAAAAATTGTTTGAGTGTGCTACCAGACATGATTACATCAGATAGGCTGGGCAGAAGACAAAGCCGGTGGAGTACCCCAGGATCTCCCCGCACTCCTGCCCCCTCCTTCAGCTCCTAGGCTCCCTTCCATCTATGCTCTGTGGCAGAAACACACCTGTAAGTTTGACTTTTCCTCCCTAATTCTCATCTTTAAAACATATGTGTCCTCTGGGGTCTGCCAAAAATAAGCAGAGTTAACGAAGAAAAGGCCTGTTAAGAGGAGGATGTATTTTGCACCTTGAAAAACATTTGCATTTTCAAAGCTGCCTGAATAGTAGTCACAAGTATTGACAGGTTCAGTCAGCTGTGCGTGAAATCTTTCCTCAGGGCCTCTCCTGTGAGGCCCAACAAATAGGAGAGTTTTCTACACAAGGGTGGGGTGTGTGTGTGTGTGTGTGTAAGAAGACAGCTGGCCAATAGGTGTCAGAGACTAATTTTGTAATCTTTGACAAGCCCTTCACTGATGTAGCCAACATTGACCAGGCTGGAGAAAGGTTGTTTATTCATGATCCAAATGTATGCTGATATCTCATTAGGCCCAGATATTCATATTCCTAGATAACGTCTTGATATCAGGGCCCAAATCAACATTATGCTGGGACACTGAATTCCTCAAATTCATTCCTCAATTATTTCTACTCTGTTGGGACAATTTACTTCTCCCTCCTTCCCTACCTTCAACACTCTCTAGATTACAAAGTGAACAGCTTTAAAACAGTCAAATGGAATGGAATTAGAGGAGTGGGATTTTAGACACCCAAGAGGCCTAAGAATTCCAATGATATGAAGCCCTCTCCACAGCTGAGCTATGGTGATAATAACAGAAAAATAATTTCAGAAAAACTCAATTGGAAAAGATACAAAAGAGAACAATTCAGAGAATAATAAGAATGATTAATGGGAAGAAAATTAAATCAGATAAATAGGGTATAGGGTTTAAGTTTTGGGTTCCAGAGAAAATAAGTACCTATATTTTTTGCTATCAATAATTAAATATTAATAATTGGCAGATTTTAATTTGGAGTTCTTTAATAAATTGTTATAAAAATCTTTCCAGCCTCAATGATTTTAGGCAAAGTAGGGGCCATTCAAATGGAGTTAAACCTATGATTTGCTTCAAGAATATAAAAAGCCACTTAATTTTTTTATTTTTTATTTTTTTAATTTTATTTTTACTTTATTTTGCTTTACAGTACTGTATTGGTTTTGCCATACATTGACATGAATCAGCCACGGGTGTACATGAGTTCCCAATCCTGAACCCCCCTCCCACCTCCACTTTAAACAAGATTCTGGTACATTGTCTGATACCAAAAACCAAATACCAGTAAGAGAACTTATATTAGTGATTAAAAGTGAGGTTAGATTTAAAGAAGATGTCATAGGTGTTAAGGGTGATTGATTATATACTGATATACCATGAGAGCTTAAAAGGATATCTATTCCTAAAATATGTTCAACCAGCACCATAAGTAAATATAATATTTTATATTCTTTTTATGCATTGGATTTACTTCCATGATTTTACCTCCTTAGTGAAAGTGTTGATTGAACCATTTGAATAGATCATGAAATAGTAATTACAATCTTAGAGGCAAAATAAAAACATTTATACAATAGGAATTGTAATTATACGTTGAAAACTAAGAATGGATTCTTTTTAGTAGGCTACTTTTGCCCTAATAAAAATCAAACCTTCTTTCAGAATGTGGTGCTTTTAATTCAGATTACCTAATATACTGAATGTCAAATTTGAATAGTGTTTTAGACATTAAGGTGTTACTATCTGAGGGTGTTTTAAGTAGTATTAAAAACCAAGTCATTTCACTGTGAAATTTATTTAGGATAATGTTCACAATTAGGTAGGCTGTCTGATAGCATCAAGTGCTGGCTATTCACTGTGGCTCTAGATCTGAACAACAAAATGCTAAGGAGTTCTCAAGTATTCTCACTTTAAATTATGTTCCCAATCGAAAGTACAAGAAAATTGACTTAAGAGCCTTTTAATTTCTTTTGCTTCAATAAAGCAGTATGCTTACTGTTGTATTTTAAAAATTATAGCTAAGCAAGGAAGTGGGGAAGAAACTACTCAAAACATGATCACTCAGAGATGGGCATGGTTAATATTTTTGTTTGCTTTCTTTCTTCAGAGAAGTGTTCTCTGTGTGTTTGCATGTTTACATTTTGTTGTATAATGTTTCTCCTCAGAAGACAATTTATTAGGAATATTTTTCATTTATTTAGGAAGTATTGATTTCAAAATAGGCACACTTTGAAGACCAATAATTATGGGACGAATACTTTCAGAGACAACCTGTTTGGATTCAAAAGGAACAATGAGCATTAAAAGGCAAGCATTGTAATTGCTTTACAAAGTTGTGTTGGTTTCTGCCTTACAACAACGCGCATCAGTCGTGTGTGTGTGTGTGTGTGTGTGTGTGTCCTCCCTCCTGAGCCTCTCTCCCACACCCTCTAGCTCACTGCTCTAGCCATCACAGAGCACCGAGCTGACCTCCGTGTGTTACACAGCAGCTTCCCGCTAGTTACCTACTCACACATGGTAGTGGATACACGTCAGTGGTACTCTCTCAGTTCGTCTCACTCTCTCCTTCTCTCTCTGTGACCACAAGTCTGTTCTATGATAGGCCACATCTGTGTGTCTATTCCTGCCTTACACATAGGTTAAAAGGCAAGTGTTGAAACCTTCTCAGGGACCGTTTCTACATGGTTATTTTGGCTACATATTCATGTGAGACAGAGTTCCGCCAGGGACCTGTTTCACAGAAGGCAATTTTTCTGTGGACTGGGGGTGGGGATAATTGGGGGATGATTCAAGTACATTACATTGATTGTGGACTTTATTTCTGTTATTAGACTTTGGCATTTAGTCCAATTTACATCCACTTCACCTTAGATCATTAGGCATTAGATCCTAGAGGCTAGGGACCCCTGATTTAAGAGACTTCACCCAATGTTGGTGAATTAGTTATAGGAGACATATACTTACAGGTTAGAAGAAGCCTGATTTACTAAAAACTGAGTTAACCTGGGAACCAAGGGGCCTGGCATCTAATTAGGGACCTAGTGAGTATCAATCAGGCAAAGGAATTAACCTAGATGTCTTTGTTTATACTGTGAGCCTAACCCTGCCAGCCTCTGATTTTATATACCATAAATAAACTAAATAAGTGTTACTTGAAGTGGATGATTCTGCATAATTTACTTTAGAAATCTGTTCAGATTATTGTCATTTTTGTGAGGAAAGCTGTGGCAGAATAGGGATTCAAAGATTTTTACATCTTTCTGAAAAAGCTATTCAATACCAGTCACTTGATACACCTACTTTTTTCCTGTGATTCAAAATTGTACAGAATTGGACTAAATGCCAAAGTCTAAAAATGTAACCCTTTAGAAACAAGTAATTGAAGCTAAATTATTCTGAGGAAAGATTTTGTACTAAAAATATCAGTAATGATACTTTATACCTATTTCTTTTTGTGCAGCTAATTTTTTTTTGAATGGTTATTTAGAATTTAGAATCCCATCTGTGTCAGTAACAGACTTAGTTCACAGAAGGCATTATTGCTGTATTAAAATTTTCTCACAGATGTAAAAGTTGCAGATAGCTTTGTTAGGTGGGATAAATGAGAAGTTATAAAGGAAGGAAAAATTTGCTTTGCGATAGTCCCACCTACTGATGTTTTGATAATATAAAGTTGTGAAAAGAGCCCTGAAGAGATATAATTATTGTGTCTTTTCCAGTAGCAACATGCAAAGCCCTCTAACTATAGAGGAGAAACTCACCTCTTTCAAAGAAGATTTATTCAATAACTTAGCTTCATTGCTTATAAGAAATATTCCAAAATTAAGTCCCTCCGAACTTAGTTTAAACCCATTTTATCTTGTGCAAGATCCCCTGGAGGAGGGCATGGCTACCCCACTCCAGTATTCTTGCCTGGAGAATCCCATGGACAAGGAGCCTGGGGGGCTACAGTCCATAGGGTTGCAAAAAGTCAGACACGACTGAAGCAACTTAACATGCACACACCCATGCACATCTGTGTCTGTGAACAGCTGGCTGCCACTCACTGAATACAGTCACTTTGTATATTTAAAGACGGGCACGTGCACAGCTACACGTGAAAGAATGAAATTAGCACATTTTCTAACACCGTACGCAAAAATAAACTGAAAGTGGGTTAAAAACCTAAATCTAAGACTGGAAACCATACAAGACCTAGAAGGAAACATGGGCATAACACTCTTTGAAATAAATTGTAATAATATTTTTTTGCATCTGCTTCCTAAAGCAAACAAAAGCAAAAATTAAAAAATGGGGCCTAATTAAACTTTAAAACTTTTGAACAGCAAAGGAAACCATGGACAAAACAGGAAGACACCTACTGAATGGGAGAAAATATTTGTAAATGATGACTGGTAAGAAGTTTATATCAAAAATATATAAATAGTTCATACAACTTAATGTCAAAAAAGAACCCAATTAAAAGATGGACCGAAGACCCAAGTAGACATGTTTCCAAAAAAGATACACAAGTGGATAATAGGCACACGAAAAGATGCTTAACGCCACTAATCACTAGAGAAATACAAATCAAAACCACAATAAAATACCACCACACACCTGTCAAAATGACTATCATTAAAATATCTACAAATAGCAAACTTTAGCAAGGATGTGGAGAAAAGGGAAGCATAGTACCCTCTTTGTGGGAAAGTAAGTTGGTACAGCCATTATGGAAAATAGTAGGGAGGTTTCTCAGAAAGCTGAAAACAGAATTACCATTTGACCCAGCCATTTTACACCTGGGTATACATCAAAGATTCCTGGGTCGGGAAGATTCCCTGAAGAAGGGCATGGCAGTCCATTCCTACATTCTTGCCTGGAGAACTCCATGTACAAAGGAGTCTGGTGGGCTATAGTCCACAGGAACACAAAGACTCAGATACGATTAAAGCAACTTAGCATGTATACATACAAAAAAAAAGTAGAAACAATAATTCAAAAAGATACAGGTACTCCAGTGTTCATAGTGGCACTATTTACAGTAGCCAAGACATGGAAGCTACCTAAGTGTCCATCTAGATGAATGCAGAAAGAAGATGTGGTACACAGTATACAGTGGAATATTATTCAGTCATTAAGTTCATTTCAGTTCAGTCACACAGTCATGTCTGCCTCTTTGCAACCCCAAGGACTGCAGCATGCCAGGCTTCCCTGTCCATCACCAACTCCTGGAGCTTACTCAAACTCATGTCTATTGAGTCAGTGATGCCAGCCAACCATCTCATCCTCTGTTGTCCCCTTCTCTTCCTGCCTTCAATCATTCCCAGCATCAGGGTCTTTTCAAACGTGTCAGTTCTTCGCATCAGGTGCTCAAAGTACTGAAGTTTCAGCTTCAGCATCAGTCCTTCCTTGAATATTCAGGACTGATTTCCTTTAGGATGGACTGGCTGGATCTTCATGCTGTCTAAGGGACTCTCAAGAGTCTTCTCCAACACTACAGTTCAAAAGCATCGATTCTTTGGTACTCAGATTTCTTTATAGTTAGAAAGAATGAGATAATGCCATCTGCAGCAACATAGACAAACCTGGAGATTATCATACTAAGTGAGGTAAATTAGACAAAGAATGGCAAGCATTATTATGCTGTTATTTATATGTGGAATACAAAAAATGATACAAATGAACTTATTTACAAAACCAGAAACAGAGTTACAGATTTCAAAACAAGCTTATGCTTACCAAAGTGGAAATGTGTTGAGGAGGGATAAACTGGGAGTTTAGGATTAACAAACACACACTACTATATGTATTATCAGTTCAGTTCGGTTAGTTCAGTTGAGTAACTCAGTCGTGTCTGACTCTTTGCGACCCCATGAATCGCAGCACACCAGGCCTCCCTGTCCATCACCAACTCCTGGAGTTCACTCAGACTCATGTCCATCAGGTCAGTGATGCCATCCAGCCATCTCATCCTCTTCAGTCCCCTTCTCCTCCTGCCCCCAATCCCTCCCAGCATCAGGGTCTTTTCCAATGAGTCAACTCTTCACATGAGGTGGCCAAAGTACTGGAGCTTCAGCTTTAGCATCATTCCCTCCAAAGAAATCCCAGGACTGATCTCCTTTAGAATGGACTGGTTGGATCTCCTTGCAGTCCAAGGGACTCTCAAGAGTCTCCTCCAACACCACAGTTCAAAAGCTTCAGTTCTTCGGCACTGAGCTTTCTTCACAATCAAACTCTCACATCCATATATGACCACAGGAAAAACCATAGCCTTGACTAGATGGATCTTTGTTGCCAAAGTAACATCTCTGCTTTTTAATATGCTATCTAGGTTGGTCATAACTTCCCTTCCAAGGAGTAAGCGTCTTTTAATTTCGTGGCTGCAATCACCATCTGCAGTGATTTGGGAGCACCCCCCAAAAAAGTCTGCCACTGTTTCCACTGTTTCCCCATCTATTTCCCATGAAGTGATGGGACCAGATGCCGTGATCTTCATTTTCCGAATGTTGAGCTTTAAGCCAACTTTTTCACTCTCCTCTTTCACTTTCAAGAGGCTTTTGCGTTCCTCTTCACTTTCTGCCACAAGGGTGGTGTCATCTGCATATCTGAGCTTATTGATATTTCTCCCAGCAATCTTGATTCCAGCTTGTGTTTCTTCCAGCCCAGTGTTTCTCATGATGTATTCTACATAGAAGTAAAATAAGCAGGGTGACAATCTATAGCCTTGACATACTCCTTGTCCTATTTGGAACCAGTCTGTTGTTCCATGTCCACTTCTAACTGTTGCTTCCTGACCTGCATACAGATTTCTCAAGAGGCAGGTCAGGTGGGCTGGTATTCCCATCTCTCTCAGAATTTTCCACAGTTTGTTGTGATCCCCACAGTCAAAGGCTTTGGCATAGTCAATAAGGCAGAAATAGATGTTTTTTTCTGGAACTCTCTTGCTTTTTCCATGATCCAGAGGATGCTGGCAATTCGATCTCTGGTTCCTCTGCCTTTTCTAAATCCAGCTTGAACATCTGGAAGTTCACGGTTCACATATTGCTGAAGCCTGGCCTGGAGAATTTTGAGCATTACTTTACTAGTGTGTGAGATGCATGCAATTGTGTGGTAGTTTGCGCATGCTTTGGCATTGCCTTTCTTTGGGATTGGAATGAAAACTGACATTTTCCAGTCCTGTGGCCACTGCTGAGTTTTCCAAATTTGCTGGCATATTGAGTGCAGCACTTTCACAGCATCATCTTTCAGGATTTGAAATAGCTCAACTGGAATTCCATCACCTCCACTAGCTTTGTTCGTAGTGATGCTTTCTAAGGCCCACTTGACTTCACATTCCAAGATGTCCGGCTCTAGGTGAGTGATCACACCATCGTGATTATCTGGGTTGTGAAGGTCTTTTTTTGTACGGTTCTTCTGTGTATTCTTGCCACCTCTTCTTAATATCTTCTCCTTCTGTTAGGTCCAGACCATTTCTGTCTTTTATTGAGTCAATCTTTGCATGAAATGTTCCCTTGGTATCTCCAATTTTCTTGAAGAGATCTCTAGTCTTTTCCATTCTGTTGTTTTCCTCTATTTCTTTGAATTGATCGCTGAGGAAGGCTTTCTTATCTCTCCTTGCTCTTCTGTGTAACTCTGCATTCAGATGCTTATATCTTTCCTTTTCTCCTTTGCTTTTCACTTCTCTTCTTTTCACAGCTATTTGTAAGGCTTCCTCAGATAGCCATTTTGCTTTTTTGCATTTCTTTTCCATCGGGATTGTTTTGATCCCTGTCTCCTGTACAATGTCACAAACCTCCGTCTGTAGTTCAGATAACCATAAAGAGCATACTGTTTAGCACAGGAACCTCTGCTCAATTTCTGAATCACTTTTGCTGTACACCTGTACACCTGAAATTAACACAACATTGTAAATCAACTATAGTCCAATATAAAATAAAAATTAAAAATACCACAGTAAGATATCGCCTCATACCTCAAAATGCCTATCATCACAATGTCTACAAACAGGAAATACTGGCCAGGCTGTGGACAAAAAGGAACCCTATTGCACTGTTTCTGGATATGTTAATAGGCAGTGCCACTATATAACACTATGGAAGTTTCTCAAACCTGAAAATAGAACCACCACATGATCCAGCAATTCTACTCCTGGGTATATATCAAATACAAAACCTCTAATTCTAAAAGATACATGCACCCCAAATATTCAGAGCAGGCTTAGTTGCAATTACCAAGATATCAAAGTAATCAAGATATAAAGGGGATGTTATACCACACAATGGAATATTAGCCATAAAAAAGTGAAATTCTGCTATTTGCAAGAACATGGATGGACATAGAGGATATTATGCCAGTGCAACAAGCCAGGCTGAGAAAGATAAACATGATATGTTATCATGTATATGTCAAATCTAAATGATAAAGCAAATGAATACAATGAAACAGGCTCACACATAGAACAAACCAGTGAATACCAGTGGGGACAAGACAGGGGGAAGCAGCAAGATATGGGTAGGAAATTGAGATACAAATGACTATTTGTCACATAAGTAAACAGAAATGGTATATTGTACAGTACAAGGAAATATGGTCATTACTTCATAAAAACTTTACAGTATAATCTATAAAAATATCAAATCATTATGTTGTACACCTGGAACTAATACTGTATTATAAATCAACTATACTTAAATAAAAAAAAATTAAGGACTGTCATGAAATGACTGCTCAATCTTTTTCTTCATCAAGTGTTATAGTTTTATAGATATTCTATCTACAGTTGTACTGACATTCTTTCAATGTCAGTCTTTGCTTCCAGTCCTTTAATCAACTTCTGGATCATATCTAAAGCTGTCATATGGTCTTTCATGAGTCAATTTTATTTCCATAAGTTCTCCAGCTGCTAAGAAACATGTCAGGATTTGTGTTTAGTTGTCATAGCATTTTATGCCTCTCGATCTGGATTTCTTTGAAAACTCCAAGTGCAAGGATAAGGCAAAGATGGAACTTTAAGAAGTACAGATTTAATTTTTGTTTGTTTTCCTTTCCTTTGGTAATATAATATTATGACAGTTTTGCCAGTAAGCCCAAACAGCTAGTCTGGAATTCTATATTTAGCAATAAAAACTCTTAAAAAATGAAGGCGAGAAAAAGGCATTTTTGGAAAAATAAAACCCAAGAAAACTTGCTTTCAGTATAACTATACTGTGATAAATATTAAAGGAAGTTCCATAGGCTGGAGAGAAACAACACCAGTTGGAAACTTTAATCTGCAGGAAGGATTGAAAGTTCCAGAAATGATTAAGAAAGGTATCTCTTTTCTTTTGTGTTTCCCAATTTCTTTGAAAGATGTTTGAGTAAAGCAAAATCAACAGCAATGTATTATAAGATACATAATATAGTAAAATATATGAAAACAAAAAGTTCTAAAATCAATAATCCAAGAAGCAAATATAATATCAGTAGACAGAAGAAAATAATAAAGAACAGAAAAAATTTTGTGGAAGTAAAGAGAAAATTCTTCAAGCTAAGTTGGTTCTTGAAAGGATTATTAAAATTGATATACACTAACAACACCAATTTAGGGGAAAAAAAGCACAAAGTATAAATATACAAAATAAGACAGGAAACATGACTATAAATCTACAGTAATTAGAAAGATAGTAGTGAAAGTGAAGTCACTCAGTCGTGTCTGACTCTTTGTGCCCCTGTGGACTGTAGCCTACCAGGCTCCTCTGTCCATGGGATTCTCCAGGCAATAGTACTGGAGTAGATTGCCATTTCCTTCTCCAGGGGATCTTCCCAACCCAGGGGTTGAACCCAGGTCTCCCACATTGTAGACAGAAGCTTTAACATCTGAGCCACCAGGCAAGTCCAGAAAGATAGTAAAGTACTGTTAAAGACACAAGGCCTCAAACTTGATGATGTAGGTAGATGAAACAGACAAATTCCTCAAAAGCACAACTTAATAAATTGATGGAAACTGGTAAAGAAATTGATTTTTGAATCCCTCCAATACTCTTTCAGGAATAAAAGAGGAAAAACCCTTCCTGATTCATTTTATGGGACCACTATACCAGCATAACTCTAATATCAAATGATGATAAAGCAGAACCATAAGCCCTTCACACAAGGAAAATCAACCATGGAGTAATACCCCTGAACATAGGCAGAAAGTTTCTTAACCAAATATTAGCAAATTTAACCCAGCAGTATATAAATAGGATAATATGATATGACTAACCAAGGATTATCCTAGGAATGCATGTTTGGTTTACTAACAGAACAAAAAACAGCAACACGGTTAGGTACAGAAGAGGTACAGAAAATATGTACAAAATAGGTACCAAAAAAATCACATGACCATGTTTGATACCCAACCATGATAAAAATAAAAACTCTAGGAAAACTAAAAGAGATTCCGCAAACTCTATGATGAATTTAGCTTATTGTTAAAATATTGAATGAGGTCTGTTTTTACCCCTCCTATTCAACATTCTACTGAAGTCTAAGGCAATGTAATCAGGCAGAAAAGGAAAAAGATCAAGGGAAATAGAGATAAAAATTCACTTTCAGAAAATCTAAAGGATTTTATAAAATATAAAAGGATTCTATAATTATATAAAGGATTCTACATAGGATTATATAAGGATTCTATAAAAAATTCTGCTAGACCCAGTAAGTGAGTCAAGCAGTGTCTCAAGGTCAATATATACAAATTGTGTCTATATGCAAGCAACAAAGAATTAGAAAATAAAAATGAAAACTTGATGCTATTTGTAATGACATTAAAAGTGATACTAAAGTATAAAATTTTAAAAAGAAATCAAAGATCATTTCATCTGAAAACCACACATCACTGAGTTTTCTTTTTTAAGTATTTATTTATTTTGGGGTACCAGGTCTTAGTTAAAACTCAACAGTCAAAAAACGAAGATCATAGTTTCCAGTTCCATCATGTCATGGCAACTAGATGGGGAAACAAAGGAAACAGTGACAGAATTTATTTTCTTGGGCTCCAAAATCACCTTAGATGGTGACTGCAGCCACTAAATTAAAAAATGCTTGCTCCTTGGAAGAAAAGCTATGACAAACCTAGACAGCACATTAAAAACCAGAGATGTTACTTTGCCGACAAAGATTGGTATGTGTAGTCAAAGCTACGGTTTTTCCAGTAGTCATGTATGCATGTGAGAGTAGGACCATAAAGAAAGCTGAGCGCCAAAGAATCGATGCTTTTGAACTGTGGTGCTAGAGAAGACTCTTGAGAGTCCCTTGAACTGCAAGGAGATCAAACCAGTCAATCCTAAAGGAAATCAACACTGAATATTCACTGGAAGGACTTATGCTGAAGCTCCAATACTTTGGCCACCTGACGTGAAGAGCGACTCATTTGAAAAGACCCTGGTGCTGGGAAAGATTGAGGGCGGGAGCAAGAAGGGTGAGGGGGCGACAGTGGGTGAGATGGTTGGATGGCATCATCCACTCAAGGCATATGAGTTTGAACAAACTCCCAGAGATAGGGAGCTACAGGGAAGCCTGGCCTGTTGCAGTCGATGGAGTTGCAAAGAGTCGGATAGTGGTTAGGGACTAGACAACAAAAGTCAAACCATTATGCTGTATACCTAACACTTTTATAGTGCTGTGTATCAGTCTATCTCAATAAACTGGAAGGAAATCTATTACATAACAAAGTAGAGAATTAAAAATGGCAAATTAGAAAAAACATCAAAGAATATCTGATGTCAAGATGATTCTTCCTCACCCCGAGCTGTGACTGCTGCTCTGGCCAGAAGGCCTTTTGGCTTCATGGCATCATGTTCTACTTAATGGCCACACTCAAGAGAATATTCTATTCTAAATTACCTCCTTCAGGGGCTAACAGTTTCCACCTTCTTGAAAACACTGGATGGTTGATCCCTCTAGAGCACAGGTTTTGAGTTAATAGAAGAATGCATGCGTGGAGAGGTGGGCAACAGCATGAACAGCCACACTTCCAGAAGGTTTTAACCAGCATGCAGGGCAGAGGTAGAGAAAGTAGGAATGAACAGGAGAAGAACCCAGGGTAGCTGGGTGGGCAGAGCCAGTGGCCGGGGAGGTTCTAGTTTGTTCAGCCTCGGGGCATCCTTCCCCTTTACGTGGTCACGCTGAAGTAGTGCCCAGGCCTGGCATCTGGCCAGCAGCTTAGGCCCACCACCTTCCACTGCCTCCTGGACCATGGACCCCCACAAAATGAGAGGGCTTGGAGCCTTCCTGTAAATATGTGAGCAGGACTGGAGTGTTCTGAACACAGAGGAAATGAGCTTCCTGAGGGAGTGGGTGGAGAGAATGGGGGCTAAAATGCCACCTGTTTCTCATAAAACTAAATCACAATTAAACACTTAGGAAGCAAAAGCAGATAGTAAGAAGGTGAAGGAAAACATAAAGACAGACAAACCATCAACTGAGGAAAGTGATCTAGAATTTGATAATGAAGGTGTGATTGAACCAGACCATAATGCCCCTCAAGAAATGGGAGATAAAAATGTAGCAATAACTAAGGAGATGATGGGTCAGGCAAATGATTAAAAAAAATAAGTGGCTGCCACAGATGCCCTAAATGATGGTGAGCTACAGAATGCCAATGAGTTGTTTAAAGATGCGGTCAAGCTAACCCCTTGTGTGGCCATTCTGTATGCCAAGAGAACCAGTGTCTTCATCAAACTGCAGAAGGGAAATGCTGCCATCCAAGCCTGTGGAAGAGTTACTAAAATAAATCTGGATGCAGCTCAGCTATACATGTAGCGAGGGAAAGCACACAGACTTCTGGGCCATCAGAAAGAAGCTGCCAGTGATCTTGCCTATTCCTGTAAGCTGGATTATGAAGATGCTAGTGCAATGCTGATGGAAGTTCACCCAAAGGCCCAGAAAACTGCTGATACTGGAGAAAGTATGAGCAAAAAGCCCAAAGAGAGAGAGATCAAAAAAAGAACAGAAAGGGTTAAGAAGGCTTGGGAAGAACATGAGAAAGCCCGATGGAGGAAGAAGCCAGGGGACAACCAGGAGCTCTGTATGGTTCTTTTCCAGGTGGCTCTCCTGGGGGAATTCCTGGTAACTTTCCTGGAGGAATGCATGGAATGGGAGGGGAGCATGCCTGGAGTGCCATGAATGCCTGGATGAAAGAAATTTTTAGTGCCCCAGAGGTCCTTGCAGCCATGCAGGACCCAGAAGTTATGGTGGCCTTCCAGGATGTAGCCCAGAACCCTGCAAATATGTAAAAATATCAGGGTAACTCAAAGGTTATGAAGCTCATCAGTAAATTGCGGGCCAAATTTGGAGGTCAAGCATAGTGCCATTCTGACAAATAAAGTCCCTGCCAGAGGAAAAGCAACTTAGATCACCTAGTGGATGGTGCAATAAAACAAACCAGTGTACTTCTGACCTTCTCATGAAGAAAGTTGGGGAGCTTTGAAGATAATCACTAGGCCCTCTGCCCCAGATGCAGCTGAAAGCATTTTACAGTGGTTTGCCATTAGGGTATTCAATTCAGATAATGTTTTCCTACCTGAGATTAAAAACTTCAAGCAATTTTAAAACCTTAAATATTTAAAACAAATTAAAAGGTGTGTTAATCCCTACATTTTTCCTTACTAGTCATTTTGTTTTTTTCCTTTGAATTAATTAGGCAACAAAGATACTTCAGTATGGAAGATTCATTGTTCAAGTTTGAGTGAAATAAAGATTTATTAGTGGGAGGAAAATATAACATTTAAATAAAGTTTGAGTTGGACATGTAGTCACTGAGGCATTTTGATTTGTCTTTTTAATTGCTTTGTTATTATTATTTTTAATGATTTGTTTCTGTAAAACTCTTGGGACCACCAGTCTTGCAGTAGGACCTGGGTAGGGCTTCGAAGTATTTGGCAGGGCAGTGTGAAATGAAAATGTCTTCTGCCATGTTAACCAACAAGAAATGTCACAGCCATCAGTGATTGATTTCTGGCCTCCAAATGTGAATGAGGGCTCCCCAAACTGTGATCCAGCAGATGCTGCCATCCCCTGCCCAGCATGGTGATCACTGAGGAACTGTGAGAATGCAAGAAGCAAGGTCAACAAGGAAAGAGGATTGGTCCCAGATATCTGAGGTGCATACAAAAGGAACGAATTCAGTGAGCCCAGAGGCTTACACCTTCCCATACTGTAGAATGCTAAATTCCTTAACTTGATATCTGATCTTTGATGTTCAGACTGCCTATTCTCTCTTTTGCAAACTTGTATACAGCCTGACTTCACCAGCCTCTTTAGAGCTGTTTCATCAGAGCTGCTGAGATGCTGTCTCCTGGGCTCGGGGTACAAAACATTCCCCCCAAATAACATAACTCTCTACTTTCAGTCTGTGACTATAGACTTTAGTCTATAGCAGCAACCAATCTACTACATTTTATGTCACATGTACCCTTGTGCACCTGCATTTATATCTTACACTGTGGTGAAGGGCTGGTTTTTAAAATGCTGCAGTAAAATTGTAATACTTAGTTCTGCTCTTGTCTGATATCTAAAATAAACATTTCATATTTCCACATCAGTTCAGTTCAGTAACTCAGTTGTATCCATCTCTTTGTGACCGCATGGACTGCAGGATGCCAGGCTTCCCTGTCCATCACCAACTCCATGAGTTTACTCAAACTCATGTCCATTGAGGCAATGATGGCATCCAACCATCGCATCCTCTGTTTTCCCCTTTTACTCCTGCCTTCAATCTTTCCCAGCATCAGGGTCTTTTCAAATGGGTTTGTTCTTCATATCAGGTGGCCAAAGTATTGGAGCTTCAGCTTTAGTATCAGTCCTTCCAATGAATATTCAGGACTGATTTCCTTTAGGATTGACTGGTTGGATCACCTTGCAGTCCAAAGGATTCTCAAGAGTCTTCTCCAACACCACAGTTCTAGACATCAATTCTTTGGCACTTAGCTTTCTTTATAGCCCAACTCTCACATCCATATATGACCACTGGAAAAACCATACTTTTGACTAGAAGAATATTTGATGGTAAAGTAATGTCTCTGCTTTTTAATAAGCTGTCTAGGTTGGTCATAGCTTTTCTTCCAAGGAGCAAGCGGATTCTATTGTCATGGCTGAAGTCACCATCTGCAGTGATTTTGGAGCCCCCAGAAATAAAGTCTCTCATTGTTTCCCCATCTATTGCCATGAAGTGATGGGACCGGATGCCATGATCTTAGTTTTCTGAATATTGAGTTTTAATCCAGCTTTTTCACTCTCCTCTTTCACTGTCAACAAGAGGCTCTTTAGTTCCTCTTCACTTTCTGCCATAAGGGTGGTGTCATCTGCATATCTGAGGTTATTGATGTTTTTCCAGGCAAACTTGATTCCAGCTTGTGCTTCATCCAGCCCAGTATTCTGCATGATGTACTCTGCATATAAGTTGAATAAGCAGGGTGACAATATACAGCCTTGATGCACTCCTTTCCCAATTTGGAAACAGTCTGTTGTTACATGTCCAGTTCTAAATGTTGCTTCTTGACCTGCATACTGATTTCTCAGGAGGCAGGTCAGGTTGTCTGGTATTCCCATCTCTTGAAGAATTTTCCAGTTTGTTGTGATCCACACAGTCAAAGGCTTTGGCATAGTCAATGAAGCAAAAATGATGCTTTTCTGGAGCTCTCTTGCTTTTTTGATGATCCAGTGGATGTTGGCAATTTGATCTCTGTTTCCTCTGCCTTTTCTAAATCCAGCTTGAACATCTGGAAGTTCATGGTTCACATACTGTTGAAGTTTCGCTTGGAGAATTTTGAGCATTACTTTACTAGCCTGTGAGATAAGTGAAATTGTGCGGTAGTTTGAACATTCTTTTGCATTGACCTTCTTTGGGATTGGAATGAAAACTGATCTTTTCCAGTCTTGTGGCCACTGTTGAGTCTTCCAAATTTTCTGACATATTGAGTATAGCACTTACACAGCATCATCTTCCAGGATTTGAAAGAGCTCAACTAGAATTCAATCACTTCCACTAGATTTGTTCGTAGTGATGCTTTCTAAGGCCCAGTTGACTTTGCATTCCAGGATATCTGGCTCTAGGTGAGTGATCATACCATCGTGGTTGAGTCATGAAGATTTTTTTCTGTATAGTGTTTCTGTGTTTCTTGCCACCTGTTCTTAGTAGCTTCTGCTTCTGTTACCATACCATTTCTGTCCTTTATTGTGCTCATCTTTGCATGCAAGGTCCCTTGGTATTTCTAATTTTCTTGAAGAGATCTCTAGTCTTTCCCATTCTATTGTTTTCCTCTGTTTCTTTGCATTGATCCTTAGGAAGGCGTTGTTTGGAACTAGGCATTCAAATGGGTATATCTTTCCTTTTCTTCTTTGCCTTTAGCTTCTCTTCTTTTCTCAGCTTTTGGTAAGGCCTCATCAGACAACCATTTTGCCTTTTTGCATTTCTTTTTTTTTAAATTTAAATTTATTTATTTTAATTGGAGGCTAGTTACTTTACAATATTGTATTGGTTTTGCTTTTTCTTGAGGATGGTCTTGGTCACTGCCTCATGTACAGTGTCACGAACCTCTGTCCATAGTTCTTTAGGCAATCTCTCAGATCTAATCCCTTAAATCTATTTTGTCACTTCCACTGTACAATCGTAAGTGATTTGATTTAGGTCATAGCTGAATGGTCTAGTGGTTTTCCCTATTTCTTCATTTCTACATAATGGGAAAAAAAGAAAGATGATTCCACATCAGATAAAATTTATGATAAAATCCATACATTGTGACTAATTTGAGTTTATGCCAGAAATTCAAGAATAGAACAATGTCAAAATTTTCTACACACTTCATTATACAACAGACTGAAGAAAAGTCATATGATTATTTTAACAGATGCAGCAAAATTAGGAAAACTTAATAGTTTGTAATTTTAAAATATCTTAGTAAACTAGAACTAAAGGGAAATTCCTTAAATTCATTAAAATAAAATTCCTTAAAATACATCTACCAAAAACCTATTTCAAACATCACAGTTAAGGATAATCTTTTCAGAAATACCTTCAAATAAGTCAGTAAGACCCTACTAAACTCACTACTATTCAACACAGTACTAGACACCATAAACAATGAACAAGACCAAAAAAAAAAAAAAGTTAAGAGTTGTAAGACTTGCAAAGAATAAAGCAAAATTGTCATTATTTTCAGATGATAATTTCAGAGACTCTAAAAATCAGGAAAAGATTTTTGTAGGATTGTTGATACAAGATCAACAGACAAAAATTCACATAGTCTTAGAACATCTTAAAAATGTAGCAGTAACATAACCCTATATTTATTAGCAATGAAATCGATAGCTACTACTGATAAATCAAGCTAAAGATTTATATAATATCATAGAGAAAATTATTTATTAAGGAACAAAAAAGAAACCTGAATAAATAGAGAAGAAAATTTTGCTTATGAATTGGAAGGTTTTTGATATAGTAAAGATGTAATTTTACCACATAAATGTATAAATTACAACAGTTTTCAATACAATTTCAACAATTAGTGAACTAATAAAATTTTTATTAGTTTCCTACAAGAGCTTCTAGAACTAAGACCCCAAAAAGATGTTCTCATTATAGGGAACTGAAATGCAAAAGTAAAAAGTCAAGCGATACCTGGAATAATAGGCAAATTTGGCCTTGGAGAACAAAATGAAGAAGGGCAAAGGCTAACAGAGTTTTGCCAAGAAAACACACTGGTCATAGCAAATACCCTCTTCCAACAACACAGAAGACTATACACATGGACATTACCAAATGGTCAATACCAAAATCAAATTGATTATATTCTTTGCAGCCAAAGATGGAGAAGCTCTATACAGTGAGCAAAAACAAGACCAGGGTTAACTGTGGCTCAGATCATGAACTCCTTATTTCCAAATTCAGACTTAAATTGAAGAAAGTAGGGAAAGCCACTAGACCATTCAGGTATGACCTAAATCAAATCCCTTATGATTATACAGTAGAAGTGATAAATAGATTCAAGGGATTAGATCTGATAGACAGTGCCTGAAGAAATATGGATTGAGGTTTGTGACACTCTACAGGAGGCAGTGAAGAAGACCATCCTCAAGAAAAAGAAATGCAAAAAGGCAAAACAGTTGTCTGAAGAGGCCTTACAGATAGCTGAGAAAAGAGAAGTGAAAGGCAAAGTGGAAAAGAAAAGAAAGATACACCCATTTGAATACAGAGTTCCAAACAGCAAGGAGAGATAAAAAAAGCCTTCCTTAATGATCAATGCAAAGAAACAGAGGAAAACATTAGAATGGTAAACACTAGAGATTTCTTCAAGAAAATTAAAGATACCAAGGGAACATTTCATGCAAAGATGAGCACAATAATGGACAGAAATGGTCTGGACCTAGCAGAAGCAGAAGATATTAAGAAGAGATGGCAAGAATACACAGAAGAACTATACAAAATAGATCTTCATGACCCAGAGAACCACAATGGTGTGATCACTCACCTTGAGCCAAATATCCTGGAAGGCAAAGTCAACTGGGCCTTAGGAAGCATCACTACTAACAAAGCTAGTGGTATTGATAGAATTCCAGTGGATCTATTTCAAACCCTAAAAGATGATGCTGTGAAAGTGCTGCACCCCATAAGCCAGCAAGTTTGGAAATCTCAGCAGTGGCCACAGGACTGAAAAAGATCAGTTTTCATTCCAATCCCAAAGAAGGTCAATGCGAAAGAATGTTCAAACTACCACACAATTGCACTTATCTCACAGGCTAGTAAAGTAATGCTCCAAATTCTCCAAGCCAGGATTCAGCAATACATGAACTGTGACCTTCCAGGTGTTCAAGCTGGATTTAGAAAAGGCAGAGGAACCAGAGTCAGATTGCCAACATCTGCTGGATCATCAAAAAAAAAAACAAAAAAAAAAAGAAACAAGAAAGTTCCAGAAAAACATCTATTTCTGTTTTATTGACTATGCCAAAGCCTTTGACTGTGCATATCACAACAAACTGTGGAAAATTCTTCAAGAGATGGGAATACCAGACAATCTGACCTGCCTCCTGAGAAATCAGTATGCAGGTCAAGAAGCAACATTTAGAACTGGACATGTAACAACAGACTGTTTCCAAATTGGGAAAGGAGTACATCAAGGCTGTATATTGTCACCCTGCTTATTTAACTTAAATGCAGACTAAATCATGTAAAATGCCAGGCTGAACAAAGCACAAGCTGGAATCAAGATTGCCTGGAGAAATATCAGTAACCTCAGATATGCAGATGACACCATCCTTATGGCAAAAAGCAAAGAAGAACTAAAGAGACCCTTGGTGACATTGAAAGATGAGAGTGTAAAAGTTGGCTTAAAACTCAACATCCAGAAAACTAAGATCATGGCATCTGGTCCCATCACTTCATGGCAAATAGAAGGATAAACGGTGGAAATGATGAGAGACTTTATTTTGGGGGGCTCCAAAATCACTGCATATGGTGACTTCAGCCATGAAATTAGAAGACGCTTGCTCCTTGGAAGAACTGCTATGACCAACCTAGACAGCATTTTTAAAAACAGAGACATTACTTTCCCAAATAGGCCCATCTATCAAAGGTATGGTTTTTCCAGTTGTCATGTATGGATGTGAGAGTTGGACTATAAAGAAAGCTAAGTGCCGAAGAATTGATGTCCTGAACTGTGGTGTTGGAGAAGACTCTTGAGAGTCCTTTGGACTGCAAGGTGATCCAACCAGTCAATCCTAAAGGAAATCAGTCCTCAATATTCATTGGAAGGACTGATGCTGAAGCTGAAGCTCCAATACTTTGAGCACCTGATGCATAGAACTGTCTCATTTGAAAAGACCCTGATGCTGGGAAAGATTGAAGGCAGGAAGAGAAGGGGACACCTGAGGATGTGATGGTTGGATGGTATCACCGACTCAATTGACTTGAATTTAACCAAGCTCTCAGAGTTGGTGATGGACAGGGAGGCCTGGCATGCTGTACTCCATTGGGTCACAAGGAGGTGGATATGACTGGGTGACTAAACTGAATAAAAATTTTGAGAGTCCTATAAATTAAAAGTAACACAAGTATAAAAGCTTTGAGAATAGCCAACACAGTAATGGCAGTGGTTCCTCTGAGTAGACAGAATGTGAAGGAAGTTGCAAAGAAAACAAAAGAGATCAAATCTCAGTCAAGTTTTATTCTTCACCATAACAGTATCTGAAGGACACAGTGTGAACATTGTGACCATTCTGGCTTCAGAACTCAGGACTGTTTTAACGACATCTTGACTTTTCTCTATAAACTTTTCAAATAAAAAGAGATAATATTGGCTTGTGTTTTTTTTTTTTTTTGGACAGAGTCTCTTTTGAAGTTGAACTTCCCTGGTTGCTCAGCAGTAAACAATCTGCCTGCATTGCAGGAGATGCAGGTTTGATCCCTAGGTCAGGAAGAACCCCGAGAGAAAGAAATGGTGACCCACTCCAGAGTTCTTGCCTGGGAAATCCCATGGATAGAGGAGCCTGGCAGGCTACAGTTTGTAGAGCTGCAGAGTTGGACACAACATAAAGACTAAACAACAACAACCCTGAAAGTGAGCAGACAATAATAAGATGATTTTTTATTTTAATTTATTTCATCTAAAATACTTAAGGTTTCCACATAGGTGGGTTACAAACAGGTTAAATTCTATTCGGTTATAAAAATAAAAGGAAATGAATCCTTTGAAAAAGCAAGTTTACAGCAATTGATTATTAACACTAACTTTTACTATAAAAACTGGCACCACTGAAAAACAGGAAAAGGGCACCATTTACTCAGTGATATGTTTCTACAAGGCTACCAATGTCTAAAATCCTAGAAATTATCTGAGTTTAGAGATTGATTTAGACTGCTAGAAGTTACAGATAATAACAGCCACTATGGAGAACAGTGTGGAAATTCCTTAAAAAATTGCAAATAGAACTGCCTTATGACACAGCAATCCCACTGTTGGGCATACACACCGAGGAAACCAGAATTGAAAGAGACACGTGTACCCCAATATTCATCGCAGCACTGTTTATAATAGCAGGACATGGAAGCAACCTAGATGTCCATCAGCAGATGAATGGATAAGAAAGCTGTGGTACATATACACAATGGAGTATTACTCGGCCATTAAAAAGAATACATTTGAATCAGTTCTAATGAGGTGGATGAAACTGGAGCCTATTTTACAGAGTGAAGCAAGCCAGAAAGAAAAACACCAATACAGTATACTAACACATATATATGAAATTTAGAAAGATGGTAATGATAACCCTATATGCGAGACAGCAAAAGAGACACAGATGTATAGACCAGACTTTTAGACTCTGTGGGAGAGGGAGAGGGTGGGATGATTTGGGAAAATGGCACTGAAACATGTATACTATCAGGTAAGAAACGAATCACCAGTCTATGTTTGATACAGGATACAGGATGCTTGGGGCTGGTGCACAGGGATGATCCAGGGAGATGATATGGGGTGGGAGGTGGGAGGGAGGTTCAGGATTGGGAACTCATGTACACCCGTGGTGGATTCATGTCAATGTATGGAAAAACCAATACAGTATTGTAAAGCAAAATAAAGTAAAAATAAAAATAAAAAGCACTGCTTTTGACCTAAAGTAATTATTTAAAAGTTTTCAAGCTTGTACCAGCTATAAAGCATTCTCTGGTATCTTGGCCTTGTATTAGTCACTAGATTAGTATCCTAAGTGATCATTTCAGCTTTAATCTTTCTGAGCATTGTTTTCTAGATGTTGAGCTGTTTCAACTTCTGCTTGTTTGTGTTTGTTGAACATCACACTGTCTATACTGACTTGTATGGTTACTGGTTCTAATCACATTCTAAAACTTTTCTGTGTGTTTCTATTACTAAGAATCATTTTTTTCTGATTGTTATCAAAATATTAGCACTTTTTTTCTCAGAACAAGAGCTATATACAAGTGAGTGAGCTTCATGAAGCTAATGGAATGAATTTTTAATCCTTTTAATTTTCATTAAGCATTAATGCAAATTAAAGCTCATTAGTACTGAGAATGTTTAAAAAAAATCCAAAGACTTGTGAAGGAGAATCTCTTTGAACAGAGTGGGGAGGATTTCTATAGAATCTGATATCCAACCTTGGGGTAGAGTTTATCTGGGCTGGAGAGAGCCAGCCTGTTTCTCAAGCTCTTGATATTCTGCTCAGTATGATTTCTATTTGATTCAAGAGAACCTGGAGAATTTTCTTATAGAGGAAGATAGAACATGGAATTTGCAAATTAGTATTTCCACTCTCACTTTAGTAGCATAATGATTTATTTTAGGTAAAGAGTTAATACTGATTTGATCTTGTATATCTTTAAAGGATGCGAATGAATTAAATCAGGAAGAAAATTATATTTCTCAAGTAAAATTATATTCCTTAATTTATTTCAAAGATTATTCTTCCACCTGGTGATTTCAGTATAAGGAATGCTATCCAGGGGAAAGCTTGAATTGGACTTGCTTAATCCATCCTCGAGAATGTTACCATGGACAACATACAATAGGAAGTGCCTGTAGGATTCGTCAGTTGGCTAGACTCTAAGTAATAAAAAGAGGAAAGACTGGGTGCGTGACAGAGCATCCCTCTGTACACTTCAGAAGAGTTTATCTTATATCACAAGGCACGGGTAGTATATTTGTATGCTCCGGAGAAACTGGTTCTAATCAAAGTTAAAGAGGAATTGAAATCTCTGATCTAGACACATGGTTGGAACTATCTCATATCTAATGTTGGGGCTTAAGAAAAGGCTTAAGCAATAGCATGCATGATTAAAGATTAAAGGAATTAGGATTATTTGGTTTGGAAGAAAGCACGATAGGGAAGTGTCCGACTGTGAGTCTTTAAACATGACATTATTATTTAGAGGACATTGACCAGCTGTTTTTCAGCCCCAGTATGCCTTAGATGTAAGAAAATATTTAAAATAGTAACAATAAATATAGGCTAGATCATAAACTCTAGAATAAAGATATTAAGGGTTAGAAGAGACTGTATATGTGGCTATTGTAAATATTTAATACTTATGGGAGCTCTTTCATATGGCTTCAGCCATATGAATCCCATAACATACAGATTGCGCTAACATTCTTGGTGATATATTCATGGCATTCATTTCAATTAAACAAAAGTAGCTATTGACATGACTACTTAAATTACAAGGTAATGAGTTTTTAATATCACTGTAAAGCAAAAAAACAAGTTGTTGAAGTAGCTCTCTTTCTTTTAAATCACTGATGTCATTTCCAAATTAAGCTAAAGATGGAAACTTTGTGATATGCACTCTGATTCTTTGATTCCATGGTCATAATAGAAAGGCATTCAGCAGAGTGAAGGAAAATTGCATTTCCTGAAGTTTCTACATTTTTACATTTTTCTTAGTGACAGTTACAAGCTGAAATAATTATGAGTTAACTGGACATGGAACAACAGACTGCTTCCATACAGGAAAAGGAGTACGTCAAGGCTCTATATTGTCACTGTGCTCATTTAACTTCTATGCAGAGTACATCATGAGGAACGCTGGACTGGAGGAAGCACAAGCTGGAATCAAGATTGCTGGGAGAAATATCAATAACCTCAGATATGCATATAACACCACCCTTATGGCAGAAAATGAAGAAGAAATAAAGAGGCCCTTGATGAAAGTGAAAGAGGAGAGTGAAAAAGTTGGTTTAAAGCTGAACATTCAGAAAACTAAGATCATGGTATCCGGTCCCATCACTTCATGGCATATCAATGGGGAAACAGAGGCTGACTTTATTTTTGGGGGCTCCCAAATCACTGCAGATGGTGATTGCAGCCATGAAATTAAAAGATGCTTACTCCTTGGAAGGAAAATTATGACTAACCTAAACAGCATATTTAAAAGCAGAGACATTACTTTGCCAACAAAGGTCCGTCTAGTCAAGGCTATGGTTTTTCTAGTAGTCGTGTATGGATGTGAGAGTTGGACTATAAAGAAAGCTGAGCGCCGAAGAATTGATGGTTTTGAACTGTGGTGTTGGAGAAGACTCTTGAGAGTCCCTTGGACTGCAAGGAGATCCAACCAGTCTATTCTAAAGGAGATGAGTCCTGACTGGTTCATTGGAAGGACTGATGTTGAAGCTGAAACTCCAATCCTTAGGCCACATGATGCGAAGAGCTGACTCATTTGAAAAGACCCTAACGCTGGGAAAGATTGATGGCAGGAGGAGAAGGGGATGACAGAGGATGAGATGGTTGGATGACATCACCAACTCAATGGACATGGGTTTGGGTATATCCCAGCAGTTTGTGATAGACACCGAGGCCTGGCGTGCTGTGGTTCATGGGATTGCAAAGAGTTGGACACGACTGGGCGCCTGAACTGAACTGAATGAAGTCTATGTGGGTGACTGTGCTTTCCTCCATTAGCAGAATGAAACTGGGATAAGTTGAGTCATAGACAAGACAAACTAGAAGACAGTGCTACTAGCACATCAGCAACATTCTAGCTAGGGACAGAAATAAAGTTGATTAAGCAAATAAGTTGTGTCACCACATGTCAATGTATGGCAAAACCAATACAGTATTGTAAAGTAAAATAAACTAAAAATAAAAATTAAAAAAAAAATAAAAAAATAAATAAATAAGTGAAAAATGAAAAAAAAAAAACAACCTCATAATAGACAAAAACAGATGTAAGGACAGAGTGTCTCTGCCACCAACTAAAATACCTTTGCCTGTCTTAATGTCATGAAGATTATCTTCTGGTTTCTTTGAGAAGTTTACATAGCTTCTGCAATTATATCTATAATTCAAACTATAATCACGTGAAATAAAGATTAAAGTTCATTGTTTTCCATTGTGGTATCCAATTGGTCCAACAGAATTTTCTGAAACAACTCTTTCTTCCTCATTAATTTCTTTAGCACTTTGGTTGAAAATAATTGAGTACATGTGTATGAATCTGTTTTTGAATGTTCTATTCTATTCCATTGATTTATAGTCCTAATTTTATACCAATACCACTTTGTCACAAACACTGTAGCTTCACAGTTTTGAAATAGTTCTGACTATGAAAGTTTCTTTCATTATGTTATAAATTTGGAAATGACATTTTAATTTCTAAAACATCTCTTGCCATTTGACTGGGATTGCACTGAATCTGTATATCTGTGGTGAATTCTCACAATATTATTGAATCTTCCAATCCACAAATATGGTATTTCCTTTTTAAATTTATGTCTTCTTTAAATTTCAACAAAGTTTTGTAGTTTTCAGTGTACAGGATTTGTAGATATATTATGAAAATTTTCCTTATTTATTTCATGTTTCAAGTTACTATAAATGGTATTTTAATTGCAATTTCCTTATCTTTTTGTTGCTGTTGGTGTTAGTTGCTCAGTTATGTCTGACTCTATGCAACCCCATGGATTATAGGCCCGCCAAACTCCTCTGTCCATGAAATTCTCCAGGAAAGAATAGTGGAGTGGGTTGTCATTTCCTTCTCATTTTGTTGCTAGTACATAGGAATAATATTGATTTTGCTACAGCAACCGAGTTCTGTAACCTTGCTAATCTCAACACTTAGTTTTAACATTTTTTAAAGAGGATTTTGTTCATATGTAAATAGTTATTTGTGAATAAAGACAGTTTTATTTCTTTCCAAGCTCCACAGCCTTTCTTCATTTTTCTTGCTTTGGTCCACTGGTAGAACCTCCAGTACCAATGTGAAGGGTGATGGTATAAAGGGATATTTTTGCCTTTTTTCTAACCTAAATTTAGGGAGAAAGTATTCAGTCTTTCACCATTAAGTATATAAGTATGATGTTATCTTTAGTTTTTCTTTTAATAAAGGCCCTTTATCAGTCAAAAATATTTTATTCTTAACTTGCTAAGTTTTCATAAACGGCTATTAAATTTTTCAGATTTTTTGTGGTAAGAAACACATGAAACTTATCATCTTAACCTTTTTAAGTATACAGCTCTGTTTGGTTCAGTTCAGCTGCTCAGTCATCTCCAACTTGTTGCGACCCCATGGACATAGCATGCTAGGCCACTCTGTCCATCACCGACTCCCAGAGTTTACTCAAACTTATGTCCATTGAGTCAGTGATGTCATCCAACCATCTCATCCTCTGTTGTCCCTTTCTCCTCCCACTTTCAATCTTTCCCAGCATCAGGGTCCTTTCAAATGAGTCAGCTCTTCAAATGAGATGGACAAAGGATTAGAGTTTCAGCTTCGACATCAGTCCTTCCAATGAACCAGTCAGGACTCATCTCCTTTAGGATGAACTGGTTGGATCCAGGCAGTAAGGGACTCTCAAGACTCTTCTCCAACAACACAGTTCAAAAGCATCAATTCTTCAGTGCTCAGCTTTCTTTATAGTCCAACTCTCACATCCATATATGACTACTGGAGAAACCATAACCTTGACTAGATGGACCTTAGTCGGCAAAGTAATGTCTCTGCTTTTGAATATGCTGTCTAGGTTGGTCATACCTTTCCTTCCAAGGAGTAAGTATCTTTTAATTTCATGGCTGTAATCACCAACTGCAGTAATTTTGGAGTCCCCCAAAATAAAATCAGCCCTGTTTCCACTGTTTCCCCATCTATATGCCATGAAGTGATGGGACTGGATGCTATGATCTTAGTTTTCTGAATGTTGAGCTTTAAGCCAACTTTTTCACTCTCCTCTTTCATTTTCATCAAGAGGCTTTTCAGTTCCTCTTCACTTTCTGCCATAAGAGTGGTGTCATCTGCGTTTCTGAGGTTACTGATATTTCTCCCAGCAATCTTGATTCCAGCTTGTGCTTCCTCCAGCCCAGCGTTCCTCATGATGGACTCTGTGTATAAGTTAAATAAGCAGGGTAACAATATACAGCCTTGACATACTCCTTTTCCTATTTGGAACCAGTCTGTTGTTCTGTGTCCCGTTCTAACTGTTGCTTCCTGACCTGCATACAGGTTTCTCAAGAGGCAGGTCTGGTGGTCTGGTATTCCCATCTCTTGAAGAATTTTCCACAGTTTATTGTGATCCACACAGTCATAGCCAATAAAGCAGAAATAGATGTTTTTCTGGAACACTCTTCCTTTTTCCATGATCCAGCAGATGTTGGCAATTTGATCTCTGATTCCTCTCCCTTTTCTAAAACCAGCTTGAATATCTGGAAGTTCCCAGTTCACATATTGTTGAAGCCTGGGTTGGAGAATTTTGAGCATGACTTAAGAAGCGTGTGAGATGAGTGCAATTGTGTGGTAGTTTGACCATTCTTTGGCATTGGCTTTCTTTGGGATTGGAATGAAAACTGACCTTTTCCAGTCCTGTGGCCACTGCTGAGTTTTCTAAATTTGCTGGTATATTGAGTTCAGCACTTTCATAGCATCATCTTCTAGGATTTGAAATAGCTCAACTGGAATTCCATCACTTCCACTAGCTTTGTTCATTGTGATGCTTCCTATGGCCCACTTGACTTTGCATTCCAGGATGTCTGGCTGTAGGTGAGGGATTACACCATCGTGATTATCTGGGTTGTGAATATTTTTTTTGTACTGTTGTTCTGTGTATTCTTGCCACCTCTTCTTAATATCTTCTGCTTCTGTAAAGTCCATATCATTTTTGTCCTTTATTTAGCCCATTTTTGCATGAAATTTTCCCTTGGTATCTCTAATTTTCTTGAAGAAATCTCTAGTCTTTCCCATTCTATTGTTTTCCTCTATTTCTTTGCACTAATCACTGAGGAAGGCTTTCTTATCTTTCCTTGCTATTCTTTTGAATTCTGCATTCAAATGGGTATATCTTTCCTTTTTTTCTTTGCTTTTCACTTCTCTTCTTTTCACAGCTATTTGTAAGGCCTCCTCAGACAGCCATTTTGCTTTTTTGCATTTCTTTTTCTGGGGGATGGTCTTGATCCCTGTCTCCTATACAATGTCATGAACCTCCATCCATAGTTCATCAGGCACTCTGTCTATCAGATCTCACCCCTTAAATCTATTTCTCAGTTCCACTGTATAATCATAAGGGATTTGATTTAGGTCATACCTGAATGGGTTAGTGGTTTTCCCTACTTCTTCAGTTTAAGTCTGAATTTGGCAATAAGTTCACGATCTGAGCCACAGTCAGCTTCCAGTCTTGTTTTTGCTGACTGTATAGAGCTTCTCCATCTTTGGCTGCAAAGAATATACTCAATCTGATTTCAGTGTTGGCCATCTGGTGATGTCCATGTGTAGAGTCTTCTCTTGTGTTGTTGGAAGAGAATGTTTGCTATGACCAGTACATTCTCTTGGCAGAACTCTAGTAGCCTTTACCCTGCTTCATTCTGCATTCCAAGGCCAAATTTGCCTGTCACTCCAGGTGTTTCTTGACTCCCTACTTTTGCATTCCAGTCCCCTATAATGAAAAAGACATCTTTTGGGGGTGTTTTAATTCTAGAAAATCTCACAGATCTTCATAGAACCATTCAACTTCAGCTTTTTCAGCATTACTGGTCAGGGCATAGACTTGGATTACCATGATATTGAATGGTTTGCCTCAGAGATGAGCAGAGATCATTCTGTTGTTTTTGAGATTTCAACCAAGTAGTGCCTTTCAGACTCTTTTGTTGACTATGATTGATACTCCATTTCTTTTATGGGATTCTTGCCCACAGTAGTAGATATAATGGTCATCTTAGTTAAATTCACCCATTCCATTCCATTTTAGTTAGCTGATTCCTAAAATGTCAATGTTCACTCTTGCCATCTCCTGTTTGATCACTTCCAATTTGCCTTGATTCATGGACCTGACATTCCAGGTTCCTATGCAATATTGCTCTTTACAACATCAGACCTTGCTTTCATCACCAGTCACATTCACAGCTGGCTGTTGTTTTTGCTTGTTTCTGTCTCTTCATTCTTTCTGGAGTTATTTCTCCACTGGTCTCCAGTCGCATATTGGATACCTTGTGACCCGGGGAGTTCATCTTTCAGTGTCCTATCTTTTTGCCTTTTCATACTGTTCATGGGGTTCTCAAGGCAGGAATACTGAAGTGGTTTGCCATTCCCTTTTCCAGTGGACCATATTTGGTGAGAACTCTCCACCATTACCTATCTGTGTGGTTTTCAGTCTGTCTGCCCTTTGATGGAGAAGGATTAGAGGCTTATGTATGCTTCCAGATGGGATAGACTGACTGAGGGTATACTGGGTCTTGTTCTGACGGGTGGGGCCATAAGCAGTAAATCTTTAATCCAATTTTATGTTGATGGGCGGAGCTGAGTTCCCTCCCTGCTATTTACAGCTCTGGGGCTACCCAGAGGAGCTACCCCTCTGAGGAGTGGCAGCTGTGAGGGCCCAGGAGGGCCTAGAGGAGCTACTCGGTGTTGAAGGTCAGGAGGGGAAGCAGCGAGGAGATACCTCTCATCCAAGGTAAGAAGCAGCGGCTGCGCTTTGCAGGAACAGCCATGAAGAGATATCCCACGCCCAAGGTAAGAGAAACCCAAGTAAGATGGTAGCTGTTGCAAGAGGGCATCAGAGGGCAGACACACTGAAACCATACTCACAGAACTAGTCATTCTAATCACACTAGGACCACAGCCTTGTCTAACTCAATGAAACCAAGCCATGCCTGTGGGGCAACCCAAGATGGATGGGTCATGGTGGAGAGGTCTGACAGATTGTGGTCCACTGGAGAAGGGAATGGCAAACCACTTCAGCATTCTTGCCTTGAGAACCCCATGAATAGTATGAAAAAACAAAATGATAGGATACTGAAAGAGGAACTCCCCAGGTCAGTAGGTGCCCAATATGCTACTGGAGATCAGTGGAGAAATAACTCCAGAAAGAATGAAGGGATGGAGACAAAGCAAAAACAATACCCAGCTGTGAATGTGACTGGTGATAGAAGCAAGGTCCAATGCTGTAAAGAGCAATATTGCATAGGAACCTGGAATGTCAGGTCCGTGAATCAAGGCAAATTGGAAGTGGTCGAACAGGAGATGGCAAGAGTGAATGTCGATATTCTAGGAATCGGCGAACTAAAATGGATGGAAATGGGTGAATTTAACTCAGATGACCATTATATCTACTACTGTGGGCAGGAATCCTTTAGAAGAAATGGAGCAGCCATCATGATCAACAAAAGAGTCCGAAATGCAGTACTTGGATGCAATCTCAAAAGTGACAGAATGATCTCTGTTTGTTTCCAAGGCAAACCATTCAATACCACAATAATCCAAGTCTATGCCCCAACCAGTAACGCTGAAGAAGCTGAAGATGAACGGTTCTATGAAGACTTACATGACCTTTTAGAACTAACACCCAAAAAAAGATGTCCTTTTCATCATAGGGGACTGGAATGCAAAAGTAGGGAGTCAAGAAACACCTGGAGTGACAGGCAAATTTGGCCTTGGAATGCAGAATGAAGCAGGGAAAAGGCTACTAAATTTCTGCCAAGAGAATGCACTGGTCATAGCAAACACCCTCTTCCAACAACACAAGAGAAGACTCTACAGATGGACATCATCAGATGGTCAACACTGAAATCAGATTGAGTATATTCTTTGCAGCCAAAGATGGAGAAACTCTATACAATCAGCAAAAACAAGACTGGAAGCTGACTGTGGCTCAGATCATGAACTTTTTATTGCCAAATTCAGACTTAAATTGAAGAGAGTAGGGAAAACCGCTAGACCATTCAGGTATGACCTAAATCAAATCCCTTATGATTATACAGTGGAAGTAAGAAATAGATTTCAGGGCCTAGATCTGATAGATAGAGTGCCTGATGAACTATGGATGGAGGTTCGTGACATTGTACAGGAGACAGGGATCAAAACCATCCCCATGGAAAAGAAATGCAAAAAAGCTAAATGGCTGTCTGAGGAGGGCTTTCAAATAGCTGTGAATGGAAGAGAAGCGAAAAACAAAGGAGAAAAGGAAAGATATAAGCATCTGAATGCAGAGTTCCAAAGAATAGCAAGCAGAGATAAGAAAGCCTTCCTGAGTGATCAATGCAAAGAAATAGAGGAAAAGAACAGAATGGGAAAGACTAGAGATCTCTTCAAGAAAATTAGAGATACCAAGGGAACATTTCATGCAAAGATGGGCTCGATAAAGGACAGAAATGGTCTGGACCTAACAGAAGCAGAAGATATTAAGAAGAGGTGGCAAGAATACACAGAAGAACTGTACAAAAGAGATCTTCATGAACAAGATAATCAAGATGGTATGATTGCTCACCTAGAGCCAGACATCCTGGAATGTGAAGTCAAGTGGGCCTTAGAAAGTATCACTATGAACAAAGCTAGTAGAGGTGATGGAATTCTGGTTGACCTATTTTATATCCTGAAAGATGATGCTGAGAAATTGCTGCACTCAATATACCAGCAAATTTGGAAAACTCAGCAGTGGCCACAGGACTTGAAAAGTTTAGTTTTCATTCCAGTCCCAAAGAAAGGAAATGCCAAAGAATGCTCAAACTACTGCACAATTGCACGCATCTCACATGCTAGTAAAGTAATGCTCAAAATTCTCCAAGCCAGGCTTCAGCAATACGTGAACCATGAACTTTCAGATGTTCAAGCTGGTTTTAGAAAAGGCAGAGGAACCAGAGATCAAATTGCCAACATCTGCTGGATCATCAAAAAAGCAAGAGAGTTCCAGAAAAACATCTATTTCTGCTTTATTGACTATGCCAAAGCCTTTGACTCTGTGGATCATAATAAACTGTGGAAAATTCTGAAAGAGATGGCAATACCAGACAACCTGACCTGCGTCTTGAGAAACCTATATTCAGGTCAGGAAGCAACAGTTAGGACTGGACATGGAACAACAGACTCATTCCAAATAGGAAAAGGAGTACGTCAAGACTGTATATTGCCACCCTGTTTATTTAACTTATATGCAGAGTACATCATGAGAAATGCTGGACTGGAAGAAGCACAAGCTGGGATCAAGATTGCCGGGAGAAATATCAATAACCTCAGATATGCAGATGACATGACCCTTATGGCAGAAAGTGAAGAGGAGCTAAAAAGCTTCTTGATGAAAGTGAAAGAGGACAGTGAAAAAGTTGGCTTAAAGCTCAACATTCAGAAAACGAAGATCATGGCATCTGGTCCCATCACTTCATGGGAAATAGATGGGGAAACAGTGGAAACAGTGTCAGACTTTATTTTTTTGGGCTCCAAAATCCCTGCAGATGGTGACTGCAGCCATGAAATTAAAAGATGCTTACTCCTTGGAAGAAAAGTTATGACCAACCTAGATAGCATATTGAAAAGCAGAGACATTACTTTGCCTACCAAGGTCCATCTAGTGAAGGCTATGGTTTTTCCTGTGGTCATGTATGGATGTGAGAGTTGGACTGTGAAGAAAGCTGAGCACTGAAGAATTGATGCTTTTGAACTGTGGTGTTGGAGAAGACTCTTGAGGGTCCCTTGGACTGCAAGGAAATCCAACCAGTCCATTCTAAAGGAGATCAGTCCTGGGATTTCTTTGGAAGGAATGATGCTAAAGCTGAAACTCCAGTACTTTGGCCACCTCATGAGAAGAGTTAACTCGTTGGAAAAGACTCTGATGCTGGGAGGTATTGGGGGCAGGAAGAGAAGGGGACGACAGAGGATGAGATGGCTGAATGGCATCACTGACTCAATGGACGTGAGTTTGAGTGAACTCCAGGAGTTGATGACAGACAGGGTAGCCTGGCCTGCTCTGTTTCATGGGGTTGCAAAGAGTCGGACAGGACTGAGCAACTGAACTGAACTGAGTATATTTAAATTGTTGTAAAAGAGATGTCCTCATGACTCAGAGGTAAAAAGAAACCATGTGCAATGCAGGAGGCTGTCTGTAGCGCAGAAGACATGGCTTCAACCCCTGAGCAGGAAGCTCCCTGGAGAAGGAAATGGTAGTTGACTCTAGTATCCTTGCCTGGGAAATCCCATAGACAGAGAAGCCTGGCAGTCTATAGGGTCACAAGAGTTAAACATGACTTAGTGACTAAACCACTACCACCGCCCCTGAAAGAGGTGTCCAAAAACTTTTCATCTTGTGGAACTGAAACTCTATTCCCATTAAACAGTAACTGCCTGTTTCCTTCTCCTTCCAGGCCTAGTAACCTCCATTCTACTTTCTATTTTATGAATATGAATATGAAAATTAAATAGAAATAGAAATACAGTTATGGGATCTTCATATAAGTGGAATCATACAATATTTGCCCTTTTGTAACTGGCTTATTTCACTTAGCATACTGTCCTTAAGGTACATCCCTATTTAGCATGTTTGGAGAAGGAAATGCCAACCCATTCCAATATTCTTGCTTGGAGAGACCCATGGACAGAGGAGAGTGGCAGGTTACAGTCCATGGGATCACAAGAGATGGATATGACTTAACAACTAAACCACCATTACTAAATTTGCACGTTACAGGCTACACAGTATTAAATAGCTTCATGGTATTTCTTTCCATGTAAACACCATGTTTTGTCCATTCATCTTTCAGTGGACATTTGAACTGTTTCTGCCTTCAGACTCTTGTGAATTATACTGTTACGAAATTTGTATACAAGTATCTTTTGAAAACACTGCTTTCAGTTCTTTTTGATACATGCCCAGAAGTAAGACTGCTAGATCATATGAAGGTTCTATTTTTAATTTGTTGAGGAACCTCCATACTATTCTCCATAGCATTTGCACCAGTTTACAATCCTGTCTACAGTGCAGAAAGGTTCCAACTTCTCCACATCCCTGCTGACACTTGTTATTTTCTTATATATATATATACACACACACACACACACTATCCTAATGGGTGTATGGTAGTAGCTAATGGTGGTTTTGATTTGTATTTCTTTGATGGTTCGTGGTGTTGGACATCTTTTCACATCCTTACAAGCTATTTGTATATCCTTTTTGGAGAAAGGTCAAGTCTGCCTTCTCACTGATTTTCAGCAATTTGATTATGACTTCTTCTGGGTGTTTCTTCAGTCTATGTGTGTGTGCTTGTGCAAAACACTGCTTGATATTGTCCCACGTGTAACTGATAACTGTTCCTTTTTTCCACAGGCACATTTCTTGCTTCATTTTGAAGAGATTATATTTTTATTGACTTTAAGTTTATTCATCATTTTTTCTTCAGTGTTGAACCATCTGATACCAGCCAGTGAAAGTTGCATTTCTAACATTGTATTTGTTCATATATTTTTCATCTCTAGATATTCCATGGTTTTCTTTTCCACAATCTATTTTTCTCCTCATTATACTCATGTTGTTTTTTTAAGTATCTAAATATCACATAGTAGCTTGTCAACCTCTTCTTTTAGTCTCCCTAGCCTTGATACTTCTTTTTATTTTCTGATTCTTATCCCTGGCAATGGGTCACAGCTACCTGCTTATTGGCAAGTCTAGTAATTTTTCACTGAATGTTGGACTGAATGAATATTTTGTGTCCAAACATGTATATTTTGATGTCTTTCTTGAAGAGTGTGGTACTTTGTTCTGACGGGCGGTTAAATTACTTGTTGATAAATTGGACCACGTAGATCTATTTTGAAGGTTTTCTAGGCTGTCTACAGTTGTACTCCAGTCCCTGAAGCTGGTGCAGCTCTAATTTCAGAGTATCACACCTCTGGGATCTTCACTGAAGACCCGGCTTATTTCCAAGGGCTCTTCATTTTGATGTCAGAGGTCAGTTCCTCTTGTAGAAGCTCTGGGGATTAATTTATAATTCCCAATTGTTCTTTTGCCTGAGTTTGTGGAGTTTCACTATAATCACAACCAGCTTGAAACTCAAAAAAGACTCGAGGGAACTATATGCATATTTCTGAATCTCTTATTAGGCATATCTTTCTCCTTTATGAAATTCTGTTCTTTAATTTCCAACATCTCAGTCTTTCTGAACTGTAACTTACATCAATTCAGCAAGGCCAATTGTTTCTTCTTGTGCTCACACTCCCTGTATCTGCAGTCGGGAAATTGCCTCTAGGTAGATATTTGGAGCAATTGTAGGGCCTACTTTGGTTGTTTTCCCTCTTTCAGTCACCACATTCTGTGCAGCTTACTGCTCAAAGTTTGAAAGCAATTGCTTCATATATTTTGTCAGTTTCTAATTATTTATAGCATGAAGCTATATCCAATATTTGTCACTCTGTCATAACTCATAAAAGAAATTAATAACTGATTTTACATTTTCAAATTAGAGAATATTTCAACTATATAAAATATTATAGGAAGATATGTCCATTTTAACCAGATTAAAAACAATTTTGCTATAGTGATTCAGATCATTTAATTTGAAAGGAAAAAATGCTATAAATGTACTTACAGCTTTCATTCACATCAAGTCTCCTTATCTTTCTCCTGTATTAGAGGCAAACATTGATGTATGTTTCCCAATCATACTTTTATACTTGTTATAAATCTGTCCAGACATAGTATGCAACATGGTTTCTTTCATATTTCATCTCAGTAGCAGCTTCTCTCTACTAAACATTAAAGAACCTTTCCGGCCCATGTACAGCACATTCTCCAGGCCAATGGCATGAAAGGAACGCCTGTATAGACTACTGCCTCCCCCCTATAGAGTATTTGCTTCTTTGGCACCTTCGTCCCACAGATTTCCACCACATTAGCAGAGCCAAACTCCTACGTCTTCCTCTTCAGCTCATCGAGTGCTGTCTCCACTTAGGCATCCCCAACTTCTGCTGCAATCACTGATGCTTTTCCTACCAAGAAAGATGGTCTGATGTAAATCTCAAAACTCACATTCCCTTTTTCCTCAAGGATCACAGTTATACGGCCTTTGGGTCATACCAGAAACAAGTGAAATGTTTTTTCATCCAGTGTGATACTTGCTTACAACAGGAGGGTAAGTCTGAAACTGAATCATGACTTGCATAATTATAGGAGAAGTTTCCAAAAAGATGCTTAAAAAGTATCTTTATTACAGTGGTACAACTGAGATAAGTGATTCTATTATGTAATAATATATCACATTTTTAGAACTTCTTTTAATCTAAAATTTAACTGCTGAAAATAAAATTCATATACATCACTCTCTCATCCCAAGCTTCCTTTCTTTTGGTTAAATCAATCAATTACCCTCCGAGATTCTCTGTGCCATTTGAGATGACGTTATTTCTCTATCCACAAGCTATCTCCGTGGCAAACATCCTTTTCGTTAGTTTAGTTTCATTGCTTAGTTTCTGTGTCTCTTGCTCTACCTCTTTTGATAATACTCAGAACTCCTCTGTTGTATCACTTCCACCCTACCAATAGAGTCATCAATTACCTTTTTAACTTCCAAAGCCAATGAACACTGTTCAGTTCCTATTTTGCCTTATGATTAAATATTTGACACTCTTGTTGAAACATACCCTACCTTTAGCCTTACTAATAACTTTTCCTCCTACCTTACTAACAACTCACTGTCCTTCGATGTTCTTTTTCATCTACTCATTCCTTGAATATTGAGATTTGTGGATTCTCTCACTGCTTTCCATATACTCTCCTTGAGCAATCACTTCCACTCTAGTATTTATTTGTAAGGGTGAAAATTAAGCTAATATAATAAAGAGACCTGCAAAGTCCAGTCACTAAAAGAAAAAAATTAATCTTTTTCAATGTCATGTAATAGTCTAAGGTAAATACTTTGGTGCTGGGAAGCTTTGTTCCAGGGACCCAGGTTTCTTCCTAGTCATTGCCTCACTATTTCATAGGGCACTGCTGTAGTTTCCATGGGCAGGGCTGGGTTGTTCTAGGCTTCAGTTGTTCACCCACTGGAAGGAATTAGAAATATAGAGATGACATTCTAGCTGCCCCAGTTTGGGGAACTACCATCACCATATTCTTAACTACCATTTGCACATCTACCATTTTCCCATTAGGTGCATTTTCCACACATCATCCAGGATGGTCTTTTAAAAATACATACCTACTCATGTCACTTAAAACAAAACCAATGGTTAAAAAGGTAAAATTCTAACTCCCTGACTTGTCTTATAAATATCTCTACATTCTCTCCTTGATGCTTAGCTGGATCCAGAATCATTCTTTTTTTTTTTAACTTTATAGTCCAGTAGTAGGTGACTTCCCTCATAGCTCAGCTGGTAAAGAATCTGCCTGCAATGCAGGAGATCTGGGTTCAATTCCTGGATTGGGAAGATTGCCTGGAGAAGGAAATGGCAACCCACTCCACTATTCTTGCCTGGGAAATCCCATGGACAGAGGAGCCTGGTGGGCTATAGTCCATGGGGTCGTAAGAGTTGACTTAGCGACTGACCTACCACCACCACCATAGTCCAGTAGTATTTAACTAATCTCAATTTCTTGCTATATTGTATGTCCTCTGTTTCCTTTATGTATGTCTTTCTCTTTGTCAAGTACATTTTCTCTTTTGTTTGGCTATTTTCCATCTTTCATTTGCCAGATTTCAGTTCAAATTTTACTTCTTCTAATGAATGTGTAAGAGACTCTAATATATATAATCAGTGAAGTAACTAGAAACGAATGTGCAAAGTATAACACGAAGTATTAATAAAACCCATAATTTGGGAAGCTATTGTGTAAGGATGCTTACTGGCCAAAATTTTTAGTACAAGTTATCTTGCAAATGGTTGGAACATTTGACCAAAAACTGTGAAACCTTAACTAAGATTCATTAAAATTAGGTATCATCCCATTACAAAGAGTTATATTTACATCCTTGAATTTGAAAATGTAAAAGAAGCATGTGGGTATTTATTTAGGCACTTTCCCCTTGCTCAATTTTCATATTTTTTGGTGCCCTTAAATATTTTTTGAATAACAAGACATAGCTAGTGAGGTCTTCTATAATGTCAGGTCAATTATCAATTTGAAAAACAAAATCTACTGTGCCTATCCTATTGTTTGCACATGAAAATGGGTAGTTTGGCCTGGGTATCTTGGCACGTATGATATGCTATATTTATTTTTAATCTGATTCATCTCTAGTTCAACTTGAAAAATTGCCTCTGTCATCAACATTGCCAAAGATATTTCATCAAAGTCTGCACTTCACCAGATTTCCCAGAAAGGCCATGGAGAACTCTGATTTTTCTTAGGTGGTCCCAGTAATTTCAGGCTTTGAAGAGTTTTGGAACAATTTTTTTTTCTTTTAAACCAATATCCTTATTAAAATGTTTTCAATATAAAAATTCATCCCAATAAGCTCATCCATCAGCTATTCTGGCACTCACCATACAGCTTTATATCCAGAACTGCTTTATGTACCGCTTTTGTCTTGTATAGGACTGATTCTGTGTATCTCTTATTTTACATAGGATTGATTCTACAACTTTCAGTTTCTCAGCTCATTAATTCATGATTTAGAGGAAAAATACTTGCTTTACATTTTACAGAATAAGTAAGACAATGCATAGCACATAGTAGCTACTCAGTAAACAACTGATAAATAAGAAGTTTATGGACATTAATTAAGTGACCAATAGGGAAAAATCCTTAAATACCTAAGGAAAAGATGTAAGGATATAAAATAGTGTCATACTAATGTATGTTTTATTACTTCAAAGAAAGTAACTTCCTAAATTAATCTCTACAGGTTCCTCTAAGTATATAAATGCTAATAAGACAGTTTACATCACGGTGAACCAAAACAATCAAAATATTAAATGCTATATGTTGCAATTGCTCTTATGAAATGAATTCCCCCTGTGTCCTTGCCATGGGATTACAACAGACAGTTATATGCTAACTGCTCTTTATTGCACCAAACAGTCCACTAGTTCAGCCAATAGTCCCATTTTTTGGTAGGAAAGTAAGGAACAAAATTTTTTAAAAAAGAACATAGTGAAAGATTCACGGTGTAGTAAATAAGTATATATTCTTTCAGGAGGATTTATAAAGGAGGAAGTAACAAAAGGATTGAGTCAGGTGATTCTCTGTGAAAATGGGGAAACATTGGGCTAACCACAAAAGCAATGTGACTAGGGGAAGGGAAGCTGGAGGTTATGATGTGGAGCAGAGTCATGTGAAATTCCATGAGCCCCCCACCTCTTCTTCACAACATGGAGCACGTGTGTCTGTTTCATCTTATAACAATGGAAGAGAGCATAGCAGTTATTTTAATCCTATTCTATTTCCAGTGATTTTGTAATTAATTGAAGGTCCCAAGTATTTAATGTTCTTTTTCTTTCCTACTTGGAAACTAACAAGAAGAGAATGTATTTCTTTCCTCACAATTCACACTGTTATGCATTCTGGCCTGAACTACTGAGAGTCTCCAATAGAAAAACTAACACACCAGCAACTTTAGGAGATATGAGGGTTTCATTCCTAATAGGAATCATATGGAGGACTGGCTGTCACAAATGTGAACACCAGCTTCATAGCTGATGTATCATTTTTGTGTGCAGATAAATATCTCAAGTATTTTCCAAAAGAATGAAGATGAAAAGGCAAGTAAAAACCAGAATTACATAAGATCCAGATGAAGATGATGGGATTCCTATGTCATTCATATATTTTTCCCTTTTCATTCTGTTCATGGAATGGCAGTAGGATCAAACCAGTCAATCCTAAAGGAAATAAATTCTAGATATTCATTGGAAGGACTGATGCTGAAGCTGAAACTCCAATATTTTGGCCACCTGATGTGAAGAGCCAACTCATTGGAAAAGACCCTGATGCTAGGAAAGATTGAGGGCAGCAGGAGAAGAGGGCAACAGAAGATGAGATGATGGAATGGAATCACCAACTCAATGGACATGATACTGAAGGACAGGGACGCCTGGTGTGCTGCAGTCCATGGGGTTGAAAAGAGTCAGATACAACTGAGTGACTGAACAACAATGATATCATTCATGAATTTGTCTATCCAGAATTTTCCCAATATAATGGGCCTGTATAAAAAGAACAGTGAAAAGTTCACAGGCCTGTATTTGAAGAAGCTTTTACTGAAATGTGGGCATTATTTAATCTTGGCCCAAGACATGAGCATCAAGGGTAACTGAAAGAGAAGATGAGGGCTCAAACCTATGCTGAATCTTTTCAAGAACTGATTGTTTTAGAATCTTCTAGATAATTACATTATGTTTTAAAACAGGAAATTATAAACAAGAGAAAATTTTTTGTTTTTAAAAATATTTATGATAATTAACTGGCTAGAATAGGCATTTGTAGTATTTCCTATGCTTTAGTCCTTACTCTGCAATTTCTTTCCTGCTACACTCAAGTTACTAGGGAAAACCAGAGGACAAGTCTCGGAGAAGCAGACAAGCTTTGCTAAAAATATCTTGCTCCCAGTCCTTAAGCTTCTACCAAAATGGTGACCCAGTACAAAGTGACTATAAACATTCCCAGCATGCTGGAATTTGATGGTGAAACGTTGAAAACTGTATGAGTTTCAAATGGTTCTGTGCATGTTTTTTCCTTTTAAGTTAGAGAGTTTAGGAGAAAGAAACTACTATTAGATTACAGTGAGGCTAGTGAAAATTTGGGGAGAAACTATGTATATTTACTTTTGAATGCCTGGTGATTTTTTAGCTCAATGGTATTTTCTAGCAGAATCCCACTGTAAAACATTTTATTAAACATTGCTTATAATTATGTTAAACATACCAAAATAAAACTTTAAAATGCCAGTAGTTATCCCAACAATAGTAATAGATAATTTTTAAATGTATGTGTGTGCACATACACACACATGCACCCTCAAAACTATACTCTTTAATAGGAGCCTTACAGAAATAACATCTAGGGGCTAAGGACTATTAACTTTGTTTAAAACAAATCATATTGCTTAAAGTGGCTTTGTGCTTCACTTTGAGTGTCTTGAGGGACATGCCAAGAAGTTGTTTTAGGAGAATGAATAATAATTCTTTAGAAGGGTTAGTGTCTTTGTTAGTTGTTTAGCCGTATCTGATTCTTTGTGACCCCATGGAATATGCCAGGCTCTTTGTAGCCTTCTCTTACAGTCCTGGCCTTCAGAATTTCAGACCAATATAACTAAGAAACACCAGCTCATTCTTAATTCTTTTAAGTCTTGAAAGCATGAGTCTTCAGTAGACAGATCTAGGACACCAAGGAAGTACTGGACCTGAAAGTTTCAACATAAGCTGAGAAATAAGCAGTAATCAAATTTCCTACGATTTTGTCTGGAAGCTTCATTAGGGAAACAGAATGGGAAAATATATATTTTCTTCGATGCTGAAATAGTTATCCAGTCTATATAAATGGAAAATTTTGCAGTTACAGTTTTGCCACTGGATGATGCTCTTGCATTTTCAGTAAGGCAAAATCAAGCTTGAATAATAGTTTATAGTCACCATAAGTCTAGCCAGAAAGTGACCAACACTAGCATTACAATTGCAAGTTTTGCAAACAGGGATTTTTTTTTTTTTTCAAGCAGCATTGGAAGAACTAGATGCCAGAAAGGTGAAGTGAAAAACACACAGTTCAGTTCAGTTCAGTTGCTCAGTTGTGTCTGACTGTTTGCAGCCCCATGGACTGCACTACATCAGGCCTGCCTATCCATCACCAGCTTCCAGAGTTTACTCAGACTCATGTCCCATGAGTCAGTGATGCCATCCAACCATCTCATCCTCTGTTGTCCCCTTCTCCTCCTGCCTTCAATCTTTCCCAGCATCACGGTATTTTCATATGAGTCATCCTTTGCATCAGGTGGCCAAAGTATTGAAGTTTCAGCTTCAGCATCAGTCCTTCCAATGAATACTCAGGACTGATTTCCTTTAGGATGGACTGGTTGGATCTCCTTGCAGTTCAAGGGACTCTCAAGAGTCTTCTCCAACACCATAGCTCAAAAGCATCAGTTCTTCAGTGCTCAGCTTTCTTTATAGTCCAACTTTCACATCTATGCATGACTACTGCAAAAACCATAGCTATGACTAGAAGGACGTTTGTTGGCAAAGTAATGTCTCTCCTTCCAAGGAGCAAGTGTCTTTTAGTTTCATGGCTGCAGTCACCATCTGCAGTGCTTTGGGAGCCCCCAAAAATAAAGTCTCTCACTATTTCCATTGCTTCCCCATCTATTTACCATGAAGTGATGGGACCAGATGCCATGATCTTTGTTTTCTGAATGTTTGAGTTTTAAACCAACTTTTCACTCTCCTCTTTCACTTTCATCAAGAGGCTTTTTAGTTCTTCTTTGCTTTCTGCTATAAGGGTGGTGTCACCTGCATAGCTGAGGTTATTGGTATTTCTCCTGGCAATCTTGATTCCAGTTTGTGCTTCCTCCAGCCCAGTGTTTCTCGATGTACTCTGCATAGAAGTTAAATAAGCAGGGTGACAATATACAGCTTTGATGTACTCCTCTTCTGATTTGGAACCAATCTATTGCTCCGTGTCCAGTTCTAACTGTTGCTTCCTGACCTGCATACAGATTTCTCAAAAGGCAGGTCAGGTGCTCTGGTATTCCCATCTCTCTCAGAATTTTCCACAGTTTGTTGTGATATACACAGTCAAAGTCTTTGGCATAGTCAATAAAGCAGAAGTAGATGTTTTTCTGGAAATCTTTTGCCTTTTCAATGATCCAACGGATGTTGGCAGTTTGATCTCTGGATCCTCTGCCTTTTTGTAAATCTAGCTTGAACATCTGGAAGTTCATGGTTCACATACTGTTGAAGCCGAGCTTGGAGAATTTTGAGCATTACTTTGCTAGCATATGAGATGAGTGCAATTGTGTGGTAGTTTGAAAAACACTGGACCACCTCTATTTTATTCTGATGTGTGATGTGGTTAGGATGTTTTGATCTAATAAAATATTAGTGTGTTTTGTTGATGCTGCTCCCCAAAATACTTTATAGTTCTTGGCTCTTAACATGAAAAATAGGCCATAAAGCCCACTCCTAGGCATATAGCCAGAGAAAACCATCATCTGAAAAGATACACGCACCCCAGTGTTCACTGCAGCATTACTGTAAATAACCAAGACATGGAAATGACCTAAATGTCCACCAACAGATGAACGGATAAAGATGTACATGTATACAATGGTATTACTCAGTCATAAAACAGAATGAAAAAATACCATTTCTAGCAACATAGATGGACCTAGAGATTATCATACCAAGTAAACCACACAGAGACAAATGTCTATGGGGTGAACAAATGAACTTCTTTAGGAAACAAACAGATTCACAGACTTTGAAAACCGCTTATGCTTACCAAAGGGAAACTGTAGGGAGTAGGGCTAAGTTAGGAGTTTGAGATTTACATATACACACTACTAGATATAAAATAGACTGTTTACAGGGCCCTACTGTATAGCGCAAGGAACTTTACTCAATATTCTGTGATAACCTCTGTGGGAAAAGAATCTGAGAAAGAATGGATATAAGCATACATATAACTGAATTACTTTGCTGTGCACCTGAAACTAACACAACATTGTAAATCAAATATACTCCAATAAAAAATAAAAATTAAATTAAAAAATAGGCCATGAAATGCTCATTGCCTTGAGGAAGTGTTGTTGTAGTGCAATTTGATAATTTAAAATTCATACTCTCCACTTTTTAACTACAAAAGTCAATATCTGTAACAAAGGCAGCAAAATACTTTGCGGATGCATCCTCATGGTCAGTCAAAGGACCCCTTCTCCTCCTCACTCTAGGGAACTGTACTGAGTTGTCCAGTGGAGAAGAGGGAGAGACAGAGGGGGTACACAGTATCAAATATGCACATGCCTCCGAGAAGGAACCACTGCCTATACCCTTGTGCTCAGCCCTTTTGGAGAGTAAAAAATAATAAACATACTCATTATAAACTCACCAATTTCTTTCATTTTTCCCTTCATAAATACAAATGGGCAACTAAGAACCACAGTTATATGAGAAGAATGTAGCATAAAAGAGAGAAAATAACAAAAACAGCAAAAATGGTCAAGAAGGGATGGAGTCGGGAGGGAGAGAGAGGGAGATTTATTTTTAGGAATTGACTCACAATTGTGGAGGCCTGCTCATCCAAGATCTTCAGCCTAGGACAGGAGGCTAAAGATCCAGGGAAGAGTTGCGGACTGAAATCAAAGACAGTCTGAAGACAAAATTCCTTCTTCCTTAGGGGACCTCAGGCTTTTTTTTTCTTAAGGCTTCCAATTTTTTTTCTTAAGGAATGAGACCCACTGACTGTATGGAGGGCAATCTGCTTTACTCATGTCTATGGTTTAAATGTTAATCTTATTTAAAATCAATACCTAACAGCAACACCTAGACTGGGGTTTGACCAAATAACTAGTTACTCAGGTCTAGCCAGGTTGACACATACAATTAATCATTATAAACATTAAAACTTTCAGCAGAAGGACTGGTGAATAAATTTGAGAAAATTTGCTAGAATGTAAACAGAAGAGAAAAAGGATGGGATATATGAAGACAAAAGAAGGACATAAGTCATCAGATTCCAAGGGATCACAAAATAGTATGGTTGATAAAAAAAATGAAAGAAGCCTGTTATCTAAAAACTACTTCTGAAATTTAAGAACATCAAAACTGAGAGAAGATTCTAAAAATTTTCAGAGGGGAAGAATCACTTCCCAAGGAACATGAATTATATTGGCATTAGAGTTGTCACTAGCAACCCTTGGATTTAATCTCCTCAAAATTTGAGGAAAAATGAGATACTTCACTTCAAATCCTATCCCCAGGCAAACTATCAATCAAATAAGAAGTCAGGAAGAAGAATATTCAGACATGTAATAACTCTGAAAGTTTTTATGCATATACTCTTGTTGAGATATTCTAAAATTTTCTCTGGCAATTCAAGAGTATGGAAAACATCAAAGGAAAAGACTACGCTCTACATATGTCTGAAGCAAAGAAGCTGGATTTATTACTTGCTTAGCAAGTAAGATCTGTGGATGTGGAATGAAGTCTGTACATGCAGCAAAGAGCAGACTCAATGTAGAGCCTGAGGAAGGTGTAGCCTAGGGACTGCTCACCTCCACAGGCACACTGAAGTGAGGCACCTGCTGAATGGCCAACAGTGAGAGGCCTGAATACGAAAGGAAGCTACCACTGAGGCTGTGATCACTCACCCAGAGCCAGACATCCTGGAATGTGAAGTCAAGTGGGCCTTAGAAAACATCACTACAAACAAAGCTAGTGGAGGTGATGGAATCCCAGTTGAGCTATTTCAAATCCTGAAAGATGTAGCTGTGACAGTGCTGCACTCAATATGCCAGCAAATTTGGAAAACTCAGCAGTGGCCACAGGACTGGAAAAGGTCAGTTTTCATTCCAATCCCAAAGAAAGCAATGCCAAAGAATGCTCAAACTACTGCACAATTGCACTCATCTCACATGCTAGTAAAGTAATGCTCAAAATTCTCCAAGCCAGGCTTTAGCAATATATGGACCATGAACTTCCTGATGTTCAAGCTGGTTTTAGAAAAGAAACCAGAGATCAAATTGCCAACACCTGCTGGATCATCAAAAAAGCAACAGAGTTCCAGAAAAACATCTATTTCTGCTTTTTGACTATGCCAAAGCCTTTGACTGTGTGGATCACAATAAACCGTGGAAAATTCTGAAAGAGATGGGAATACCAGCCCATCTGACCTGCCTCTTGAGAAACCTGTATGCAGGTCAGGAAGCAACAGTTAGAACTGGACATGGAATAACAGACTGGTTCCAAATAGGAAAAGGAGTACGTCAAGGCTGTATATTGTCACCCTGCTTATTTAACTTCTATGCAGAGTACATTATGAGAAAAGCTGGGCTGGAGGAAGCACAAGCTGGAATCAAGATTGCTGGGAGAAATATCAATCACCTCAGAATGCAGAGGAGGTGACACCTCATGCAGATGACACCACCCTTATGGCAGAAAGTGAAGAGGATCTAAAAAGCCTCTTGATGAAAGTAAAAGAGGAGGGTGAAAAAGTTGGCTTAAAGCTCAACATTCAGAAAACAAAGATCATGGCATCTGGTCCCATCACTCCATGGGAAATAGATGGGGAAACAGTGGAAACAGTGTCAGACTTTATCTTTTTGGGCTCCCAAATCACTGCAGATGGTGACTGCAGCCATGAAATTAAAAGACGCTTACTCCTTGGAAGAAAAGTTATGACTAATCTAGATAGCATATTGAAAAGCAGAGACATTACTTTGCCACCAAAGGTCCATTTAGTCAAGGCTATGGTTTTTCCAGTGGTCATGCATGGATGCAAGAGTTGGACTGTGAAAAAAGCTGAGAGCCAAAGAGCTGATGCTTTTGAACTGTGGTGTTAGAGAAGACTCTTGAGAGTCCCTTGGACTGCAAGGAGATCCAACCAGTCCATTCTGAAGGAGATCAGCCCTGGGTGTTGTTTGAAAGGACTGATGCTAAAGCCGAAATTCCAATACTTTGGCCACCTCATGTGAAGAGTTGACTCATTGCAAGAGACTCTGATGCTGAGAGGGATTGGGGGCAGGAGGAGAAGGGGATGACAGAGGATGAGATGGCTGGATGGCATCACCGACTCGATGGACGTGAGTTTGAGTGAACTCCAGGAGTTGGTGATGGACAGGGAGACCTGGTGTGCTGCGATTCATGGGGTCACAAAGTGTCGGGCACAACTGAGCGACTGAACTGAACTGAACTGAACTGAACTGAACCACTGATTGAGTGGTATTGGTTTAAATCTGTTCTGAGGTATCCTCTTTATGACTTGAGTTTTGGGGCTAAAGAACAATCAGTACTGTCTTTTCTTCATCATGGAGAAGAGGATACGTTATTCTCAGCACAAAGAGGATGATGTGGAGTCCAGGGAAGGTAGTTCCGTCCATGGGATTTTCAAGGCAAGAGTACTGGAGTGGGTTGCCATTTCCTTCTCCAACATTTAAGGGAAGGAGGATACAAAGAGAGGAGGACCAATGATTTTACACATTATTTTATTTTATTTTTAAAATTTTTATTTTTACTTTATTTTACTTTACAATACTGTATTCTTGTTTTGCCATACATTGACATGAATCTACCATGGGTGTACATGCGATCCCAAACATGAACTATGACATAACTTTGTAGAACAATCCTTGGCATAAAATAAGTAATGTATGTCTGTCTGATATTGTTAACACCATAATAAGAATTATTAGCCTGTTTATTAGTATATAGAAGTAGTATGTTTGACTTCTGTATATTTATATTTTATCTAGCATTTTGAAAAACTTTCATTAATTCTGTTTTTTCAGGGGAATTTTTTAACTTTCTATGAATTCAACCATAATACCTGCAAGTAAAGAATATTTTTGTTTCTTGCTCTGAGATCCTTACGTATTCTATTTATTTCTTTAGTTTTGACATACGTGTTAGTACCTCCAGTACCATGCTGAAGGGAGTGGGACAATAGGTTCTCTTGGTTTGTCATTGATGGTCAAGGACACACTTTCAACCTGTGATGTTGGCAGGAGGCTTTTTGTAGATATTCTTTGTTAGTTAAGAAAGTTTTCTTCTGGACCTACCTTGTTAAGAATTTATTTTTTTAATCATGAATGGATACTGAATTTTCTTTTTTCTAAGACTGCTGATTTTCCTCTTTTAGATTGTAATGTGGTAAATTATGTCTTCACTTTTACCTTTCTTCATTGAATCATCTCAGAGCTAAGTAGGGTCAGATCCTAAGATTTCTGAGTGAAGTAGATCAGGATTCAGGAGCAAGGCAACCCTCAAAGTAGACCTTTGGTCATTTAAAAACTTTTTTAAATTTTATATTGGAGTATAGTTGATTCACAATGTTACTTTGGTTTCAGGTGTTTAGTAAAGTGATTCAATTATACAAATATCTATTTTTGTTCGGATTCTTTTCACATATAGGTTATCACAGAACATTGAGTAGAGTTTCCTGTGATATACAGTAGGTTCTTGTTGATTATCTATGTTAATTGTACCTCATTGTGTCTCTAGCAAATCTGTTTGTAGAGAGCAAGTCTTGATAAATCAGGACATGCATTTATTATAAGCATTATTTTCTAGAGTAACATTTTTTCTACTATGCATTTAGTAAAAATATTTTCTCCGTTTTGGCAGAAATAGCTCTTAATAACAAGCCTTTCATGGTACACTTCCCATGAAATGCAATAGTTAATTGGGTCTTTAGAAAATACCAAAAATGGAATTAAAATGGAAAAATTGCATTTTCTTTTTTAACTTGTTTGAAACAATATGGACACACACACACACACACACACACACACACATTCAAACAGGCAGTGACTAAACTTAAGTATTGAAACAGTTTGGCTTCCTAAATTAATCTTACAGTTGAGGTATTTCACAAATATTAGTTGTTTTTGCCTTAAATAGGAAGGTGTACCCATGGAAAGGAATGAGTTCTACTTTCCCTCAGGGTTCCTGTGAAGAAAACATAACATCCCAGAGCCACAGCCAGGCAGTGCATTAGGCTGTATTCAGTAACACAAAAATAAAGCCTTATTTTATGTTTCCTTCTAAAATAAATAAATATAAAAAGGAAACAGGCTTTTCTGTTTTTCCTTGGAATTGAGCCACATTAACCTTAAAGATTTTACCTTTTCCCCTATTTAACACTCCAGCAGGTAAGAATTTTGCTGATGACAAGCCTGCTGCAAAAGTAGGACAGCCTTCCCCGAAATTCACTGTCTTTCTCTTGATGCCATACTGGACTGCTCGTTCTCAGTCCAGCAGTCAGTGTTCTCTGAGCGTTAGAACTGCTATCACAAGTGAATGCAGGTGCCATATTCCAATAAATGTCAAACAAGTTGTGGATTTCACTCACTTCGCATCCTGTGTCTTTCTTAGGAGAGTGAAGGTTGGTTTAAAGAAGAAGGTGTAAGGGAAAAGCTGGCAAAGTCTTTGTACATGTTGGCAAGTCATAAAGAAAGGCAAAGTTGGCGAGAGACAGAATAATAATTACTACCATGCTTGGAGTACCTAGCATTTGCCAAGCATTTATAAACATAATTTCATCTATCCTCTACCACTTTAGGGAGCAAGTATTGTTATCTCTGGATTACATATGAGAAGCTGATGCTCAGAGAAGTTAAGTAAATTTCACTGCAGTCAGTGGTTGAACTAGGATATGAACCCAGTTCTCTCCAAGTCTAAACTCTGCACTGCCGATTGCCTTAGTATTCCAAACAATGCATTTTCATTCACACCTATTAATACTTTTACTTGAATACATTGCCAGTGGTACATACCTAAAAGTACAAACATATTTTAAGAGTCAGATGTAATGATAAATGAACTAGAACAATCAGTTATTTGTGCTTTGAATAATACTGCATCCAGAACTATGTTGACAAGATGCCCTGCTCTTCAAGGTGTTATGCTAAGACAGTGTCTTGCCAACTCTCCTAAATTCAACAGGCTGTGGATTTTAATAAACATTCCCTTTAGGCAAATAAGCAATGAAATTTTTTATGGATCATTAAAAACAGCATTCTAGTGTAAAAGAGCTTTCAGATTTCATAAGTTGGATTGGTTGCCATTGGTTTATGATCATGAACAAATTACCAACCAATAATAAGTGTACCAGTTCCAACAATTTTATTAACCTCACATGATACCACCTGCATAAAAATTGCTGGAGAAATAACAGACCTCCTTTCAACAGATACTTGGACAACTGGTTGTTACTTTTCCAAATTTATATTATTGAAAAAATAATTCTGCTTTTATTTCTGCAAGCAATTCATTTTCTATGAATAGCTGTGAATACAAGCTTTCTGGAATTCAGAGACCTACACCTTTAGAGATGTGAGAGATCTAGAGAAATGTGACAGTGTAATTTTATGGATTTCCAACTTTCCTCTAAGGAAGTTATAGGAAAGGAGGAGAAACTGGTAGTATCTAGAAGGATTTCTTCATATTAGTGCATCAATAATGATGAGCATGGGGTTTTGCTTCATTTAGGAGGTAGATTAGAATAAATATATATCCAATCAAAGAAGAAAATTATCATTTTATTTAATAAAGCTTCCTAACTTTTATTTCATGTACTCATTAATTTATTGAGGTATTATTTATTGATTATTGATATTATTACTTGCCCAATAAAAATGATAAAGAATGGAATTTCTCAGGATAGAGTACAGGGAGTTTTTGCTTTTATAGAAAAGAGACAGAAAAGAGACATGCACAATATATAAAACACATAGAAAGAATACATAGGAAGACATCTAAATTTTCTACTCAGTTTAGTTATAAGAATCTACCCTCTCCATTTTTGCCTGGATTCATCAATTGCCACAAAATAAATACTTAGAGACCATTCAAACAATTTAAATATATATAAAGTAAAAACTGAGTGTCTCTTCTGATTTTTAACCCCACTCTGATTATTTTTACTAAGAGTATATCCATTCAGACTTTTCCAATGCCTATAAGCACATATTTGTAAAGATGTTACACAATGATATCATATATATTTCAAATACATATATTGATGAACAATGAAAGAACAATGAACAGCCTATAAATTAAAAAGGCAAGGTAAAAATGTGGTAAGGAGAAATACCAACATCCAGGTAACAGGAGATCAGAGAGACGTAAAAACAGAGCAGTACAAATATTTTCTAAAATAAAGAACAAATTAAGATGAAAAGTTTTCATAGTTGCCAAGGAGGAGAACGAAGGAAAAATTAACACGCTTAGGCAAATATTAGCGAAATCTCAGAATGTGGAGAAGAGGAGGATTTAAAGGAAGAGGAGGAGAGGGAAAACAATAAAAAAGACAAAGAAAATATTCTGAAAGCCTTTAGAGCAAAGAGGGATCACCTACAAAGAAATAAGAATCAAAACTGATGCCAGACTTCTGCATATCACTGAAAGCAAGAAGACAGTAGAGCAATATTTAAATACATATAAATTGTTATTCAAATGCAAATGTATAAAATAAATATTTTAGCATACAATGCCTCAAAAATTTGCTACAGAATGACTCACACTGAAAACTCTTTAGAAAGAAGTTCTCATACAGGAAGAGACAAAAACATTAAGGAAATATGATGTAAGGTAGTCAGAAGTCTTAAAAGAACTTATATTATTTTTTTAAATGTTGAAAGCAAAGAAAGAAACTAAAGAAAGTATTTCCATAATAATTCAATTAATAGTCTAGATAACATCAGTAAGATAATGGGCAGGTGGGGTGTGAAAGATGATGAGGGCATGAGAAAGTCCCTGTTATGGAGAACAGTGAATGCTGGTTCAAATCACAGTTGGTATAAAAGCAAGAAATGTAGAAAAGGTCAAGAAAATTGAAATAAAAAAGGAAGAGAGTAAAGTCCAAAAACATCTGCAAGCACAGCAAATGTAAACGACCTAAACTCACCACTTAAGAGATTGTCAGATTGGATTAAGAAACACCCAAGTATATAGTATTTATAAAAACACAAAGCCATGAGGTGACCAAAGGTAAAAATATTAAAAAAAAAAAAAAAAGATATATCAGGCAAGCATGCTTAATTACAGGAGAGGTGAGATAGCTATATTATCATCAGTCACATAGATTTTAAGGCAAAAGGTAGCCAGTTTATCAGGGATAGCAAATGGCTATGAGTTGTATCTATTTCCCAGGTTAAATTTATACTGGTGAATTAATGAAGTATACAGATCTGCTAGCAGTTCAATTAGAATCATTTGTGGCAGAAAAAGGATGGGCCAGTTTTTTGTTTTTTAGTTGCTAAGTTGTGTCTGACTCTTTTGCGACCCTATAGACTGTAACCTGCCGGGCTCCTCTGTCCATGGGATTTCCCAGGCCAGAATCCTGGAGTGGGTTGCCATTTCCTTCTCCAGGGGATCTTCACCACCCAGGGATCGAACCCACATCTCCTGCATTGCAGGCAGATTCTTTACTGCTGAGCCAGCTCGGAAGCTCAGTTAAATTTATACTTGTGAATTAATTCATGAAGTATACACATCTGCTAGAGGTTCAGTTAGAATCATCTGTGGTAGAAAATGGATGGGCCAGACTTGTTCATTGGCATGCTTGCCAATCTGCATTTGCTGGATGATGGAGTAATTTTCATTTTCTTTGTGTGGATGCCAGGGCTGGAATTTCTTTCTGTACTCAGGCAGCCATGGGAGCACACGCAGTAGTAATGTGTGCAGACAACACTGCTCAGACATCATAGGTTCCTCACCAACATCACACTGAATGACAGGCTTTAACTGCTCTTATGAATGCCACAGGATTCTATACCTAGAAAGGAAGGTCAGAAGAAAGCCTTTAGAAATCCCAAGTTTTCACTACCAATGGTGATCAACTGATTGTTATGGAGACTTGCAGACGTCCTCGTGAAGATCCTGAGAGTAAGGGAGTCAGGCTACATTACCACAGCTGAGAGGAATATTGTGTACAATTTCAAGAAACAGATAACATGTGGGGCACGGTGTGGGGAGAGTGGTCATATCCAGGAAAATCATGAGTGCGGAGGTCAGAGTCACTGTTTTTGCTGCGTGAGGAGATTTCTTTTTCTTTTCTAATCTGTCCAAGGTACTTACTGCATTGGCTGAGGGGAATGTGGGCAGAGAGCATGTGATAGCATGAGAATCTCAGATTTAATGTTGATCATTGTAATTGATATATTTCAGCAAAAACTGGACTATTGCATTGAAAAAATGTTATTGCTGGAAATAATTGTGTCATAGATTCTAGAGCTAACAAACTTACGTGTATTTGTTATGTCTTTCCCTAGTTATACTGTCTTAGACACACGGCAAATGCTTAAAATGTGTTTAATTTACTAATACATTATCTTTATCATAGTGAATAATCATTTTATACACTGGTAGACTATTTAAATGTGTTATTAAATAGTTTCTTTCAAAATTAATTATTATTAAACTGCATTGATAAAAATATGAGAAGAAAACCACAGGAAAGTTTTCAAACCACTCATGCTTCTACTCATGCTTTAGTGCTTAAAGTGTTTTAAATAATCAATTACAAAAGTATTTGGTTCTGACAAGTATCCTAGTATAAGCAATTAACAGAATCATTAGCATATGTGGATTTTAGAAATGTGCCAAATAGCAAAGCTGTTGAAACAAGTTAGATTTTTTTTCTGCTTTAAATGACAAACATCCACAGTTAACACAATTAAAGAATAGTCTTTAATTGTAAGCTATAAGTAAGATGAAATCACAGAAAAAGCGTCTGTATGGGTAGGTGTGCCTTTATTTTATGAGGTTGTTATCCAGTCATGAAAATAATCTCTGGTTCATGTGCACAGTGCCTGAAGAAATCAGACCAGTAGATCTCAAGAAAATTCAATACATGCATGTCTCCCTGTTGCTTCTTTTCCTTTGTTTAAATTTTGTTGGTATTTGTATTTAAAGAAGCACTCTCAGGGTATTTGTTAAGGGCAAAAGCTTATATATTCTTAGTCCAGTGAAAGACAAGCACAAGAAAGACATGAAGAAGGAAGTGGATAAAAGGGAAATCAGAAAATAAGCTCGGAATTTTAATAACATTATCCTCACATTTACATTTATGACTATGCTATGCTCAGTCATGCCTAACTCTTTGTGACCCCATGGACCATAGCCCACCAGGTCCTTCTGTCTGTGCGATATTGGAGTGGGTTGCTATTTCCTTCTTCAGGGCATCTTCCCAACCCAGGGATCGAACTCAGGTCTTTTATGTCTCCTGCACTGGCATGCAGGCTCTTTACCACTAGCACCACCTGGGAAGCCCTATGACTGTCTAAGCCACCGTTGTCTCGTTCATGCTCCGCCACATCTTCTAACTGCTTCCTCACATCTACTAATTCCACCTTTACATAGTAGCAGGGTGATATTTAAAAAAGATGAGTCAGATCATATTTCTAATTCATGCTAACCCATCAAGTGGCTTCCTCTTGTTCAGAGAATGAAAGCCCAACAAACAGCACACTGTGACCTCCAAGACCTGACTCAGTCGTGTCCCTGCCCCACTGTCCCTCCTCACTGAGAGCTACACTCCTTCCATGATTCCAGCTGTTCCATCTCCTGTTCTGGGCCTGGACTAGCCAAGTATTCTTGCCTTAAGACTTCACAGCTGTTGCTTCCTTTGCTAAGACAATTCTGTTGATAGATCTCTGCATGGCTGACTTCTAAGCTTTCAGGTCTCAGTTTAAATGTCACATTTATAGAACTTTCATGACCACAGAAGACAGTGCCTCTTGTCTTCCATCTCTCTCTATTCCTTTACCCAGCTTTGCGCTCCTCCTAGCGACAATCACTTTCCAAAATTACCTTATTTGTGTATTTTCTCCACCCTCTGCTGTAGGTGCTCAATAACATTGCTTGAAGGCATGGATCGTGAATATTTCTGAAGACTGCTTGGCTGGCACAGTGTTCAAATTAGATCTCTTGAAGCAATATTTCCTCATCTTCTGTAGAAAGGATTTGAAGGATATGAATTTTTTTTGACTTGCTTGATTATGCCTATAATTTTATCTTCAAAGAACAGTGTTAGAACCAAACAGTTGATCAATCAGAAACTAAAACACATGCATCTTCATGGATTACACTTTCGGGGATTTCATAGGAGCACTTTGTGGATGAATGACTAGAAATCACTTAAATTTATCTTTATATGTATCTAAATATGGTTCATTGACTTAAAGTCAGATATTACTGTAATATTGTCATTGATTGTTTCTGAGAATGGAGGAAAACACAATTTATCCAACACTATTATGTTCTAGACACTACACTAGGCAGTAATTGGTACAGAGATAAAAAGAACCAAGCCCCACTACCTAAAACCATACACTTAGATAACTGAGCATAGAACAGGACACATCATGAAAAGTATGATGAAAGTACAAAAATTAACTTAATATAGGGGATTTGGAAAGACTTTATGGAGAAGATAAATTTTTAGTAAGTTCTTAAAGGATGCTATGACCATAACAGAAGGGAGTTAGGGGGCATGAACTTGGCTATGGACAGAACCTGACTGAAAGTTTTACTTGAAAGATGGATAATGTCCTCTTATGCTGCTGGTATACCCACTACGGAGAAGAGTATTGAGGTTCCTTAGAAAACTAAAAATAGAAATAACATGATCCAGCAATCCCACTCCTGAGCACATAGCTGGAGAAAACCATAATTTGAAAACATACATGCATCCCAATGTTCACTGCAGCACTATTTAAAACAGCCAGAACATGGAAGCAGCTTAAATGCCCATCAACAGAAGAATGGATAAAGAAGATGTGGTGTGTGTGTGTGTGTGTGTGTGTGTGTGTGTGTGTGTATAAATGGAATATTACTCTGCCATAAAAAGGAATGAAATTGGGTCATTTGTAGAGATGTGGATGGATCTAGAGCATGTCATATAGAGTGAAATAACTAAGAAAGAGAAAAACAAATATATTGACTTATATATGTGGAATCTGGAAAAATAGTATAGATGATCCAATTTGCAAAACAGAAATAGAGATATAGAGAACAAATATATGAATACCAAGGAGGAAGGAGAGATGGATGGGATGAACTGGGAAAACTGGGTTTGATTTAAACACATTATTGATACTATGTATAAAACCGATAACTAATGAGAACCTACTATATAGCACAGGGAACTCTACTCAATGCTCTGTGTGACCTGAATGGGAAGGAAATCCAAAAAAGAGAAGACATACGTATACATATAGCTGATTCACCATGCTGTACAGTAGAAATATAACACTGTAAAGCAATTACAGTCTAAAAAATTAATTAAAAATAAAGTCAAGTATGCTTCTGAAAGACCATACGGTTTATCTCCAGAAGAACAAGGCTTTGTAAAGACTCTGTCTTTTGAAGACTCACACCCATTAACTGTCACTTCCCTAAGCCTCCTTATCCCTGACTCCTAGAAGCCGTTAATCTGCTTCCTGTCTTTATGAATTTGCCTGTTCTAGACACTTCATATAACAATGAAGTTACTATAAGTGGATTATACAATAAGTGGACTTTTGTGTCTGGCTTATTTCAGTTGGCATATTACATTCCAGGTTGATCCATGTTGTTGCAGCTTATCACCATTTCTTTCCTTTCTGTGACTGAATAATATTCCATGGTGTCTATCCACTTTGTTGTTTGGTTGATAAGCCATGTCCAACTCTTTTGCAACCCCATGGATCATAGCCCACCAAGCTCCTCTGTCCATGAAATTTCCCAGACAAGAATACTGGAGTGGGTTGCCATTTATCTGCTTACCAGTTGATTAATATTTCTGTTGCTTCCATTTGGGGCTATTATGAAAAATTCTTCTATGAACATTCACGTACAAGTTTTTGTTTGAACAATTGGATTTCACTCAAGTGGAACTGTTGGGTTATATGATAATTCTATGTTTGTTTTAAGGAACTGCTCAACTACTTTCCATATCAGCTGGACCAGTATATATATTCCCACTAGCAAAGTATGAAGGTGCCAATTTCTCTTCATTGTCAACAATACTTCTTATTTTCCATTTTATTACTATTAATATTATTGCCTTCCTAGTGGGTATGAAATTGTCTCTCATTGTGATTTTGATTTGCATTTTCCCAATTACTAACCATGCTGAGCTTCTTTTCATGTCCTGATTGATCATTTATATAACTTCTTCAGAAAAATGTCTATTCAAGTCCCTTTGGATATTAGACATTATTGGATTAGATATATGATCTGCAAATATTTTCTCTCATTCAGTGGGTGCAAATATTTTCTCTCATTCAGTTTATGGTGTCCTTAGATACACAAGCTTTTAATTTTGATGATGTATATTTTATCTATTTTTTCTTTTGCCATTTTTCACTTTCGAGATCATATCTAAGAATCTGTTGCTCAATCTAAGGTTATTAAGGTTTATCCCAGTGTTTTCTTCTAAGAGTTTTACAGTTTTAGCTCTTACATTGAAGTCTTCATCCATTTTCAGTTGTGTTTCATATATGGCATGAGGTAAGAGTCTAGTATCATTCTTTTACATGTGGTTATTCAGTTGTTCCAGCACCATATGTTAAAGACTACTATTTTCCAATTGAATGGTCTTGGCATGTTTGTTGAAAATTAATTGACCATAGATATATGAGTTTATTTCTGGGCTCTCAACTCTATTCCACTGGTCTGTGTGTCTATCCTTGCCAATATCACATTATTTTGATTACTATAGCTCTGAGGCAAGTTTTGAAATGAAGTGAGAGTCGTCTAATTTTGTGCTTCTTTTTCAAGAGAGTTTTGGCTATTTTGAGCCTCATGTAACTCAGTATGAATTTTAGAATTAGCTTGTCCACTTTAGCAAAAAGGAAATTTGAATTTTAATAGGGATGGCATAGAATCTGTAGATCAATTTGGGAGTCTTGCCACCTTAACAACATTAAATCTTTTAGTCCATAAACACAGGGTATCATCTCATTTATTTAGAATTTTTAAAATATCTTTTTTCTACCAATTGGATGCATTCTCTTGCAAACTTTTCAGTTTGTCTATTATTTACCCCATTATTTGTTGCCCCAGGTGGCAGCTGCTAATTCATTGCCTTTAAAAGGTTTTGGCAGTGTTCCCTGAGTAGCCAACTCAGCTCATGGGTTTTTATGAGTTAGGTAAAATAAAAGCAAATCCTTTGAGCTAGTCCTTCAGAGAGCCACCAGATATGTCAAGACAAACAGCCAAAATTCTTTGAGAATACATTCTGTTCTGCTCCCCCTGGTATCAGGAACCTGTATGAGGATTTTAGCTTATTGTCTCCAAGGCTGTCTCTGAGCTGGGGGGTGAGGAATGGGGACAGGGTAAGTTAAAATGTCTCAAAGCTCTCTTACTGACACTCAGATAATTTTCTCTTGATTAAGCACTCACCTAGCTGCTATAGTCTCTAGAATTCTGATAGTGCTGATGCTGGCAGCCCTTGTCAGTGCATTCACTTCTTTTGAGAAGGGATAAGCTCTGGAGGTCCCTACTCCACCAGGATCCCTGGTATCACTCTGAGACTTAAGTTTTTACTAAGGTAACAAGTAACCCCCAAATTTCAGTAGCTCAGGACCATAAAGGTTTAATTCTTGCTCATGACTTGGGTCCCTGTGCACATGCTGCGGCTGCGCTCCACACCTACCTCTGTCTCCGTGCTCAGCATGACGACGAGCCCGGATCTGGAGCTGTGCGAAGAGCTATGGCTGAGGAAAAGGGAATGCATCACATCATCCATTCACCACTAAAGCTTCCATCTGGAAGTGGCCCACTGACATTTCACTGGCCAAAGTAATCTGGAATGGCCATGCCAGCCCTAACTTCGATGAGGGTGGTAAAGTACACCCTAGCAGGTGACTCAAAGGAGGAAGAATGAGTATTTGTGAACAGCATTAAGCATGCAAAGAAAATTTGAGGAGGTTCCTATTAAAGTTATGCTGCTGCTGCTGCTGCTATGTCGCTTCAGTCGTGGCCGACTCTGTGCGACCCCATAGACGGCAGCCCACCAGGCTCCCCCGCCCCTGGGATTCTCCAGGCAAGAACACTGGAGTGGGTTGCCATTTCCTTCTCCAATGCATGAAAGTGAAAAGTGAAAGTGAAATCGCTCAGTCGTGTCCGACTCTTCGCAACCCCATGGACTGCAGCCCACCAGGCTCCTCCGTCCATGGGATTTTCCAGGCAAGAGTACTGGAGTGGGATGCCATCGCCTTCAAGAGTATTTATATTAAAGAGTTTTGAGCCTCACAGTCAAGTAAATAGTGAGGTGATTTTACTATCGTATGGGAGGTGAAGACTACAGGGGGGCCCTGAGAATATGTAAAACATTTGGAACAGGTGTTATATGTAGGTAATTTGATACAATGGAAATTTAAAAATGAAAGTAGTTGTTGAGCAGTGCTGAAGCCCAGTTGAAGTTAGCTATATATTCATAGCTATGCATCTAATCATTGTGGGATTGTTCCCAGTAATACTTCAAAGCTCAAGACAAGAAAAATATATTGAGCAGTATAGGATGATCAACAATATAACACAACACTAAAATAGAAGCAAAGGCCATACTTGAATTTGGATAATTTGTGCTAATTTGAGACGCATTTTTTTTTTTTTTTTCTCACTGGCTCATATAGCATTTTGGACAGTTCAACCTCATTTATTCTACTTTGAATAAATCATAATGTAATGGGGTGAAACCTATGAGGAAAGACTTGCTTGTGGCTTGGCTGGATAACCTGCCCATGAAATACCATCGACAAGACATAATTCTTGGCCTCCAGCAAGGATATCTAAAATATGTATTCTTTTAAAAATGCATACGTGACAGTTTCTATTGTTTCATCTTCAGAAGTTTACAAAATAAACTTTGTTTGGGAAATAAAAGGAATGATAAAAAAAGTTATTGTTTGTGGATTGAAGAGCAAAATATGAAAGATTTGAAAATTGGTGACTGAGTAATCTCTATCTGCACTGAGGGTAAGAAGAGACAATTAGATTTTATGGAACAAAACTAACTCCTTTGAAACAGTGGATCAGATGCTAGGATCAAGGTTGAATATGGACCCCAAAGGGGGCATTCTATGACTGAAAGCTCTGGATAAAGGCTGAGAGGTTGAGTGTTTATAGTAGGGGAAGCATACTAGCTAGTTGATGGTAAAACCAAATCCAAACCCTACAGCTGCTTAACATTTCACCTTCAGTGCTACCCTTGATGTGATTTAATATGACAAGATTAAATGGGGGAATGTACTTCAGTCAGTTCTGTTCAGTCGCTCAGTCATGTCCGACGCTTTGCGACCCCATGAACGCAGCACGCCAGGCCTCCCTGCCCATCACCATCTCACGGAGTTCACTCAGACTCATGTGCATTGAGTCAGTGATGCTTTCCAGCCATCTCATCCTCTGTTGTCCCCTTCTCCTCCTGCCCCCAATCCCTCCCAGCATCAGAGTCTTTTCCAATGAGTCAACACTTCACATGAGGTGGCCAAAGTACTGGAGTTTCAGCTTTAGCATCATTCCTTCCAAAGAAATCCCAGGGCTGATCTCCTTCAGAATGGACTGGTTGGATTTCCTTGCAGTCCAAGGGACTCTCAAGAGTCTTCTCCAACACCACAGTTCAAAAGCATCAATTCTTCGGCACTCAGCTTTCCTCACAGTCCAACTCTTGCATCCATACATGACCACTGGAAAAACCATAGCCTTGACTAAATGGACCTTTGTTGGCAAAGTAATAAATTTGCTTTTCAATATGCTATCTAGGTTGGTCATAGCTTTTCTTCCAAGGAGTAAGCATCTTTTAATTTCATGGTTGCAGTCACCATCTGCAGTGATTTTGGAGCCCCCCAAAATAAAGTCTTTCACTGTTACCATTGCTTCCCCATCTATTTCCCATGAAGTGATGGAATCAGATGCCACGATCTTCATTTTCTGAATATTGAGCTTTAAGCCAACATTTTCACTCTCCTCTTTCACTTTCATCAAGAGGCTTTTTAGTTCTTCTTCACTTTCTTCACTGCCATAAGGGTGGTGTCATCTGAATATCTGAGCTTATTGATATTTCTCCTGGCAATCTTGATTCCAGCTTGTGTTTCTTCCAGGCCAGCATTTCTCATGATGTACTCTGCATAGAAGTTAAATAAGCAGGGTGACAATATACAGCCTTGATGTACTCCTTTTCCTATTTGGAACCAGTCTGTTGTTCCATGTTCAGTTCTAACTGTTGCTTCCTGACCTGCATACAGGTTTCTCAAGAGGCAGGTCAGGTGGTCTGGTATTCCCATCTCTTTCAGAATTTTCCACAGTTTATTGTGGTCCACACAGTCAAAGGCTTTGGCATAGTCAAAAAGCAGAAATAGATGTTTTTCTGGAACACTCTTGCTTTTTCCATAATCCAGTAGATGTTGGCAATTTGATCTCTGGTTCCTCTGCCTTTTCTAAAACCAGCTTGAACATCAGGAAGTTCATGGTTCACGTATTGCTGAAGCCTGGCTTGGAGAATTTTGAGCATTACTTTACTAGCGTGTGAGATGAGTGCAACTGTGCAGTAGTTTGACCATTCTTTGGCATTGGCTTTCTTTGGGATTGGAATGAAAACTGACCTTTTCCAGTCCTGTGGCCACTGTTGAGTCTTCCAAATTTGCTGGCATATTGAGTGCAGCAATTTCTCAGCATCATCTTTCAGGATGTGAAATAGCTCAACTGGCATTCCATCACCTCCACTAGCTTTGTTCATAATGATGCTTCCTAAGGCCCACTTGACTTCACATTCTAGGATGTCTGGCTCTAGGTGAGTGATCACAGCATTGTGATTATCTTGGTTGGGAAGATCTTTTTTGTACAGTTCTTCTGTGTATTCTTGCCACCTCTTAATATCTTCTGCTTCTGTTAGGTCCATACCATTTCTGTCCCTTATCGAGCCCATCTTTGCATGAAATGTTCCCTTGGTATCTCCAATTTTCTTGAAGAGATCTCTAGTCTTTCCCATTCTGTTGTTTTCCTCTATTTCTTTGCATTGGTCGCTGAGGAAGGCTTTCTTATTTCTTCTGGCTATTCTTTGGAACTCTGTATTCAGATGCTTATATCTTTCCTTTTTTCCTTTGCTTTTCACTTCTCTTCTTTTCACAGCTATTTGTAAGGCCTCCCCAGACAGCCATTTTTCTTTTTTGCATTTCTTTTCCATGGGCATGGGGGAATGTACTTAAGTGTTCTATAATACCACCAGCCTTGTCCATCCATCTGCAAAGTTTAGCCATATCACTTTCTCCTGGGTAAAACCATGAATGAGTAGAGGCAACTGAAAGGTTAACTATCCTCACAAAAGACTTTTAATAGAGCCAGGTAAGAAGTTTACAACACTTCTAATGGAGAAGCATGACAAAGTAGGTGATAGGCATTTGTCCTGAATTCTTTAAATTTCATCCCATAGATAGGCTGAGCTTATGAATCCAAGGAAACTTTCCTGAATCCTGTTAAGGATAAGAACCACATTAGTCACACAGAGGGAGCAAACAGCTAAATTATTGTGGTCACTGTCCTTATGAAGCCTATAACAGTAAAATTTAAAGGAATAGGTGTAGGGGGGAAAGAGATCAAGATGGAAGAATAGGAGGATGCAGAACTAACTCACCTGCCCCCATGAACAGATCAAAAATACATCTCTAGCTGCAACAATTCTCACTGAAAGCTAACTGAAGAATGGCAGAAAGATTCTTGTACAACCAAGACTGTAAGAAAGATCCATATAGAATTGAATAAAAAGAGAAGAGAAGCAATCAGGTTGAGACCTAATCCCAAATTTACAAAAAAAAAAAAAAATTCTACATCAAAGACATAAAGAAGAAACCATGAGATGATAGGAGGGGTGCACTCATGACATAATAAAAAACAATGTTGGGGAGGTGAGTAAAAATGCAGATTTTATGTTTTAAAAAATGTGTTTGAACTTAAGTGACTACCAGTTTAAAATAAGTAGATATCATTACCAGTCAACATATAGAACCCCATGGTAACCACAAATAAGAAACAAAAAACAGATTCACTAAAGCTTGAGAGAATGGGACACAAGCATAACGCTAAAGGAAATTATCAAGCATGAGGGAAGAAACTAAAACAGAAAGAGACTAGAAAATAGCTACAAAAATAACCAGAAAACAAGTAACAAAATGACAATAAGTATGTATCTATCCATATGTTTCAATGTCAATAGACTAAATACTTCAGTCTAAAGGCATAGGGTGACTGATTAGATTGAAAACAACCCATCTATATGCTGCTTACAGGAGACTTACTTCAGGCCTAAAGATATACACAGACTAAAAGCAAGGGGATGAAAACAGTATGTTTCATGCAAATGAAAGGACAAGAGAGGGCGTGGTAATACTCATGTAAGACAAAATAGACCTTAAAACAATGGCTTTAACAAAAGATGAAGGGAATCATATAATGATAAATGAGTGAGTATAAGAAGAGAATTATTTCATCCATTAACATATACACACCTTTCACAGGAAGACCTAAAAGTATAATGCAAACATTAATGGACATAAAGAGAGAAATTGACAATAAGACAATAATAACAGTAGAGGACTTTCACACCCCACTGACATCAATGGAAGATCATCCTGACAGAAAATCTACAAGGAAACAATGCTCTTCTATAACACATTAGACCAGCTGGACTTAATAGATATTTATAGAACATTACAGACAAAACGTATAGAATACACATTCAAGTGCACATGAAATGTTCTTCAGGACAGATCATATACTAGGGCACAGAAAATTCTCAACAAATTTAAGAGGACAGAAATTATATCAAGCATTTTTTTCAAATTACAGCAGTATGAAGCTAGAGATAAATTACAGGAAGAAAAATGAGAAAGACATAAATACATGGACGTTAAGCAACATACTACTAAAAAAATCAATGTGTGAATGAAGAAATTAACAAATGAGGAAATCAGAAAATATCTTGAGACAAAGGAAAATAAAAAGATTGATGAAACCAAGCTATTTTTCTGAAAAGATAATTCATATGAAAATACTATAAAAAGGAATATGCCAACAAATTGGACAATCTAGAATAACAGACAGATTTCTAGAAACATACAACCTCTGAAGGCTGAATCAGGAAGAAATGGGCAATCTGAATATAACAACTAGTAGTGAAATTGAATTTGCAATCAAAATTTCCAGCAAACTAAAATCCAAGACTAGACATATTTACAGGGAAAGTCTACTAAAATTATAAAGAAGAGCTAATAACTATCTTTCCCAAATTATTCCAAAAAAATTATACAGGAGGGAAACTCCAAAATTCAGTCTACCAGGCCACTATTACTGAGAGTCTCAAACAAGAAAGATACTTCAAAAAAGAAAAACTACAGGCCAATACATCTGATAAATATACATGTAAAACTCCTCAACAAAATATTAGCAAATCAAATCCAACAATATATAAAAAGAATAATATATTATGATCAAGAGGGAGTTATTCCAGGGATGCAAGAATGGTTCAATATCTGATCAATCAATATGTTACATCACTTTAACTAAAGGAAGGATAAAAATCACATGGTCATCTCAATAGAGACAGAAAAAGCATTTGACAAAATTTAACATCCATTCATGATAAAAACTGTCATCAAAGTGTGTGTATAGGGAACATACCTCAATGTAAGAAGTCACTTATGACAATTACACAGGCAACATAATATTCAGTAGCAAAAAACTGACAAACTCTTCTCTAAATTCAAGAAAAAAAAAAGGGTATCCACTCTTGCCACTTCTGTTTAACATAGTATTCAAAGCTCTAGAGACAACAATCAAATAACAGGAGCATCCAGATTAGAAAGAAAGAAGTAAAACTGTCAGTATTTGCAGATGGCATGATACCATATATAGAAAACCCAAAAGTTTCCACCAAAATTATTAGAGCTAATAAATGAATTCAAAAAAGTTGCAAGATTAATACACAGAATGCTATTCTATATACTGACAATGAGTGCATTTCTCAGATGGAGAAAGCAAAAGAACAATCTTGCTAAAAATCACATCAAAAAAGAATAAAATACCTAGGAGCAAATTTAATTAAGTGGAAGACATATATTCTGAAAACTATAAAACACTGAAAATGATACAAAGAAATGTAAAGTTATGCCATGTTCACTGACTGGAAGAAATAATATTGTTAAATTTGAGCTAAATTTGACCTTGATGGCTTGAGGCAAGTAGGAATCTTTAGTGGTGCCTTTAATAGAAACAGAAGAATTAAAAGAATGAAGGACCAGGAAGAAGGAAACATCTTGCCTCTAATCCTGGATACACTGAGCAATTCATCTAAATTCTCTGGGTCTTCCTGAACTTCTCTTGTAAATTAAGGAAATTGGGATTAGGAAATAACTGCTTATTAACCATATAGCTCTATGAGTTGATATTTTGGAGAAGGAGGATGAGTTCATTTTGAGATATCTTTGGTTTGAGATACTTGTGGAGTATCCATTAGATATGTCAAGCATTCCGATAAAACTCAGAATTTGGAATTAGAAAACATGGGAGTGCAGACCACTTAAAATGTGTTCAAGACCATTCAGACCCTATTTTAGTATGTGTGAAATAGTGTGGAAAACTATTCTTTTGGCAGAAATTGTGTACCTCTGAGTTGTATCCAAAAGCGTATTTCTTTTGGAGAAAACTGATGCAAATGTGCTAAACTATGTTTGAGTTAGAAGCAGGTGAAAAAGTATCTTTTACTATTGTTAAAGGATCTAAAATTCCTTCTGGTGCATTGGCGTATAGTGAGAGTTTAAAAGTTGAAACTTCACAGGTGTCAAGTTATCACTGAGGAATTTATTGCTTATTAATAAAATCACTGTTACCATTGAAAACAATCTTGCACAGAAAGCAAGGTCAGTTTCTAAAACTGCCTCAAGTGGAACAATAGAAGCTCAATTTATCTGAACTTTACTGAGGTGAATGGATCAGCAGATAGGGAGGAATAATAGGAGGGGCATGAATAGGGAAACACGATAAAACAGAGAAAATATAGTCTTCATTTTTACACTCTTCTATGTTTATTGTCTTCATTTTTACACTCTTCTATGTTTATTAAAGTGGAAATAAGCAACAACTTGAAACTGCTCAGTGTTTAGGTTCTGGACGTAAGGACAGAGAAGCCAAGAATTAAAAAAATGAAAATAGTTTTCTTTTCACTATGGTGCACATTTTTCAGCAGTTCATTTAATAGCCTTTAGAGAATGGTGTTGGAGAAGGCAATGGCACCCCACTCCAGTACTCTTGCCTGGAAAATCCCATAGACAGAGGAGCCTGAAAGGCTGCAGTCCACGGGGTTACGAAGAGTCAGACACGACTGAGCGACTTCACTTTCACTTTTCACTTTCATGCATTGGAGAAGGAAATGGCAACCCACTTCAGTATTCTTGGCTGGAGAATCCCAGGGACAGGGAGCCTGGTGGGCTGCCGTCTATGGGGTCGCACAGAGTCGGACACGACTAAAGCAACTTAGCAGCAGTAGCAGCAGCAGAGAATGGTGTAAGCAAGAGAAACACACTTCTAGCACTTCTTAACTTTTTTGTAATTGCATTTAGAAGTATAATTTGTTCATACACATGTGTCTTCGGTGTGTGAATACATGGATTTAATTTGAAAGGTCCCATGTTTCACAGATGACATGATGGAAAGACCAGCCTCCTCGTCAAACTACTGTATATGCCAACAGTTCACACAACTTGGAGGGAACAGTCTATACAGATTGAGAGTTATGGAGACATTCACCAGGTCTGTGTTAATCTGATAATTTAGAATATCATTCAGATGTTACTTCTATCTGTCTGTAGTAGCTAGGCAGCCTCTAAAATGGCCCTCCCCTCTTGGTATTCATGACTTTGTATAATCTCTCCTTGAGGGCAGGTTGGCTACCATGCCTAACAAAAAGAATACTTAAAAGTGATGAATGATTAGGTGGCCATGAAAGACTGTGACATCAGGCTCAGACCCACACCTAGTCTTTCCAGTTTTCTCTCAAGGATGTCAGCTGCCATACTGTGAGCTGTCCAAAGGAGAAGGCTAAGTGGCAACATCTGTAGCCAGCAGCCAGCGAGAGCCTGATGCCTGCCAACACAACCATGTGAGTGAGACTGGAAGTGGTTCCTTCCCCAGTGGAGCCCTGAAATTATGGCAGCCACTGCTGATGTCTTGACTGCAGCCTCACGAAAGGCATTGAGCCAGAAGGCACCCGGTGTAACCATGCCTGGACTCCTGGTCCAAAGAAACTGGGATATAGTAAATGTGTATTTTAAACAACTGTTTTGGAATAATTTTTTATACAGAAATAAAAACTAAAACATTTTCTTATTACAGAATACTGGTGAATCGACCAACAGCAAGTTAGAGGTTTTTTAAAAGTCAAATATGCTTCTGGAAGACTATAACCATGAACCATGGTTTATCCCCAGAAGAGCAAGGCTTTGTAAAGATTCTATATTAAATAGGTTTAGTGATACAGATCTTTTCTTTTATAGAGTAGACATTACTCCTCTTGATGAGGTCTAGTATTCTTGCCTAGAAAATCCCATGGACAGAGGAGCCTGGCAAGCTACAGTCCACGGGGTCACAAGAGTCGGACACGACTTAGAGACTAAATCACCACCAACACGTTCTATTTCCTGGAGAGACAGAATCCTTAGGAGTCTTGCAGGATCTTTGGGAATACTGCATGGTATACCATTTATTCTACACTCCTTTCCTATTGTTTGAACTGAGTATACAAGTATGACAATGTATGTTGCTGTTTTGTTGTCCAGTCACTAAGTCATGTCCAGCTCTTTGCAACTTCATTGACTGCAGCGTGCCTTCACTGTCTCTTGGAGTTTGCTTATATTCATGTCCACTGAGTCGATGATGCTATGAATATTATATACATTGTGTATAAATTGTTGATATCGTTATTAGTTGTATGTGCTTGAACTCTCTTTGCTAATGTTAAGAAGCTGTTGTACTTCAAATCTAGTGTACTATATACTAATCTATTATGTTCTAATCAGGATGCCTCCTCTACTTAGATATTCATGGCCGAAGTCATTTGCTGGTAACATTGAATACTCAAAACTCTGTAAATTTCAGTTTAGTTTTCTACTGAAATTATTTGTCATCTTATTAGGTTGGTGCAAAAGTAATCGTGGTTTTGCACTGTTGATCTTTGTTGCTATTAGAATACATTCTTAAGTAAATGTAGTTATGTTATACATCATTTTAATGCACACTTGCTTTATATTTTTGCTATTGACTTATTTTACTTGCTGTGTATTTTATATTTATTTGGACTAGGGAAATGATGTTATAAAAAAACAAATTCAAGTGATTTTCTTATTCAAGTTCAAAATGGGTTGTAAAGGAGCAAAAACAATTTGCAACCACATCAACAATGCATTTGGTCCAGGAACTGCTAATAAATGTACAGTCTCTCATAGCTCAGTTGGTAAAGAATCTGCCTGCAATTCAGGAGACCCGGGTTCGATTCCCAGGTTGGGAAGATCCCCTGGAGAAGGAAATGGCAACCCACTCCAGTATTCTTGCCTGGAGAATCCCCCTGGACTGAGGAACCTGGCAGGCAATAGTCCATGGGGTCACAGTGAGTCAGACATGACTTAGCGACTAAACCACCACCACCACAGTGGTGGTTCAAGAAGTTTTGCAAAGAAGACAAGAGCCTTGAAGACGAGAGCACAGTGGGCGGCCATCAAAAGTTGACCAAGTGGCGGATCATCGAAACTGATCCTTTTACAACTATAGGAGAAGTCGCTGAAGAACTCTGTGTCGACCATTCTACAGTCATTCAGTGTTTGAAGCAAATCAGAAAGGTGAAAAAGCACAATAAGGGAGTGTATCATGAGCTGATCAAAAATCAGAAAAATTGTCATTTTGAAGTGTTGTCTTTTCTTACTATATGCAACAACAAACTATTTCTCTATCAGATTATGATGTATGATGAAAAGTGGATTTCATACAACAACCAGCAATGACCAGCTCAGTGGTTGGACTGAGAAGAAGCTCCAAGTACTTCCCAAAGCCAAACTGCACCCCAAAAATGTCATCATCACTGTTTGGTGGTCTGCTGCCCATTTGACCCACTATAGCTTTCTGAATTTTAGTGAAACCATTATATTTGATAAGTATGCTCAGTGAATTGATGAGGTGCACCAAAAACTGCAATGCCGGCAGCAATGGTCAATAAAATGGACCAAATTCTTCTCCAAGACAATGCCCACCCACATGTCACACAACCAACTGTTCAAAAGTTGAATGAATTGGACTACGATTTGCCTCATCCGCCATATTCACCTGACCTCTAGCCAACTGACTACCATTTCTTTCAAGCATCATGACAACTTTTTGCAGAGACAATGCTTCCACAACCAGTTGGAGGCAGGAAATGCTTTCCAAGCTATCATGGAATCATGAAGCATGGATTTTTATGCTACAGGAATAAACAAATTTATTTCTTATTGGCAAAACTATGTTGATTGGAATGGTTCCTATTTTGATTAATAAAGACATGCCTGAGCTTGGCTATAATGATTTAAAATTCACAGTCTGAAACCACAACTACTTTTCAGAACCTAATATTTATACTTGAATCCTTGCCTTGAAGTAATTTTCTTCAAATTGTACACTTGGTTTCTTCTGTGAATCTTGTAATTATCACAATGATGGATCTGATAACTCACATCCATAAAGGTAAGTGAAATTTAAGCTTTTAGAAAGCAATCTTCAAAGGAGGCTATAATTATACTCATGTTCTTGATGACAGTGAAAGAGGAAAGTGAAAAAGCTGGCTTAAAGCTCAACATTCAAAAAACTAAGATCATGGGATCCAGTCCCATCAGTTCAGTTCAGTTCAGTCGCTCAGTCGTGTCCGACTCTGCGACCCCATGAATCGCAGCACGCCAGGCCTCCCCGTCCATCACCAACTCCAGGAGTTCACTCAGACTCATGTCCATCGAGTCCGTGATGCCATCCAGCCATCTCATTCTCTGTCGTCCCCTTTACCTCCTGCCCTCAATCCCTCCCAGCATCAGAGTCTTTTCCAATGAGTCAACTCTTTGGCATGAGGTGGCCAAAGTACTGGAGTTTCAGCCTTAGCATCATTCCTTCCAAAGAAATCCCAGGGCTGATCTCCTTTAGAATGGACTGGTTGGATCTCCTTGCAGTCCAAGGGACTCTCAAGAGTCTTCTCCAACATCACAGTTCAAAAGCATCAGTTCTTCGGTGCTCAGCCTTCTTCACAGTCCAACTCTCACATTCATACATGACCACAGGAAAAACCATAGCCTTGACTAGGTGGACCTTAGTTGGCAAAGACCGTCACTTCATGGCAAATAAATGGGGAAAGAGTGGAAAAAGTGGCAGATTTAATTTTCTTGGGCTCCAAAATGGTAACTACAGCCATGAAATTAAAAGATGCTTGCTGCTTGGAAGAAAAGCTATGACCAACTTAGATAGCATATTAAAAGGCAGGGATATCTCTTTGCCAACAAAGGTCCATATAGTCAAGTCTATGGTGTTTCTAGAAGTCAGGGATGAATGTGAAAGTTGGACCATAAAGAAGGCTGAGTGCTGAAGAATTAATGATTTTGAATTGCCGTGCTGGAGAAGACTCTTGAGAGTCCCTTGAACTGCAAGGAGATCTAACCAGTCAATCCTAAAGGAAATCAGTCCTGATTATTAGTTGGACATTCTGATGCTAAAGCTGAAACTCCAATACTTTGGCCACCAGATTCAAAGAGCCGACTCATTAGAAAAGATCCTGATGCTGGGAAAGATTGACGGCAGGAGAAGTGGGCAACAGAGGTTGAGATTGTTGGATGACATGACTGACTCAATAAACGTGAGTTTAATCAAGCTTTGGGAGATAGTGAAAGACAGGGAAGCCTGGCATGCTGCAGTTCATGGGATCACAAATAGTCAGATGTGACTTAGCCACTGAACAATAACATTGCTGAACATTGAACCTGTGCTGATTACTGGGCCTCATTTCTTGGAGCATACTATGGGTAAATATTTATAATAACTTTTACAATTTTCTTATGAGTGTTACAACTCTATTGCATAGTGTTTTTGCATTAAAAGATGAATTTATTAAATATTTGTACAAAGTCCACAATTTTGAGAACACTGCTTTGGTCTATCAAAATTTTTCATATATTAGAAGTCTCAGGAAACAAAAGTATCCTGGGCTATTTGATGTCTGGCAGTCTGCAAATGGAACATGATAAATTCTTAACTGTAACGCAGCATGCTGCTTTTCCTTGCTCTCCTTTGCCAATTTGAATAAAGCAAATGGGATAAAATTGGTAGAAAGGAAATAGAGTAAATACGAGCTTCTGCTGAATATGTACCCACTTTCAATACTCTTTCAAGAACTAAGGTAATCTCTTATGAAGACTTTGCCTGATTTCTTCAGTCAAAAGCTTTATGAAATCCTCAGCATTTCCTTGACATCTCTAAGCTAGTCCTTCTTGTATTGAATTATAATTTTAGGTGAATAGATTATTATTACTTCCCCACTTTATCATGCACCATCCCCATCCCCCCTCGCTGCCCACATCAAACACTACACTCTTCAAGGGAAAAATTGTATCATTCTTGCTTTTATCTCAGCTCCTACCCCAACCATAATGCCTGGCATGGGGTGAGTACTCTAGACATCTTTTTTGAATAAAAAAAGGAATGAAAAGGGCTTTTCCTTCTTCCTTTTGAGTATCAGCATGTCAAGAGAACTTCAGATTTCACATACTTGATTCAACGTACCGACTAGGCAATCTATTTCTGGAAGATATACTGTGTATCTAGGATGTCCATGGGTTGAGATAGGCAATGAAAAAGTTACACAAAGCCAGAAGATGAATGTCTTATTTTCAAGGATCTTGCCATCTGATTAGCAACCATGATATTCTAAATGAAAGCTAGGTTTTTATCTGTCACTTAGGTACCTAATAGGACATGGTATAACCAAGCAAATAAATACTTATGCTATCCATTAGTGAGAGAGGCTCCTGCTATCCCTTTTAACCAAAAAATTGCAGTGATTTTCCATATGTGCTTCTTTTATTTTCTCTTGGTACAAAGTTCCAGTAAACATACAAAACCTCTTTGAAGAAAAAAAAAAAAGAAATGAAATTTATGTAGAAATTTATTTAATCCTAAGTGATCGGAGACAAAAAACTCTTTCACCTAAGTCAAACCACATAAAGGACTTTCAAAAACATTTGAGCATTCCTGGGCTCTGCTCCCTCCACATATCCTACTAGCCAGACAAGGAAGTGCCGCGTTCCCTATGTGAAATCTCTTCTGTTGGACAATTAGTTCCACGTCTTGGGATCTCATTTCCTAAGGTCCTGCCAGTGACCTTCTCTTAAAAACCATTAATTCTTGTGAGATTCTGGCCAGGTGAAGTTTGGTCTGGCTTCTGGACAAGGGTGATCCTGAGCAGTCCTGCAAAGCCTAGAGCAGTATTACACATCGCCTTGGAGTCGGAACACTTTTGGCCCTCCAGTGACTGGCTCAGGAAGGTAAAATGACTGGATGAAGCATCGCTGTGTAAGTCATAACTCTATAATCACAGTTGTGTGTGTGTGTTTTAAAAAGTATTTGGCTTTGGGGTGGCAGGCGCAGTGGTAAACCCTTGCAGAGAGTTTTTGTGACCCTTTCCAGGGTTATTTATACTTGATGAAATGGTGAGTTCAGCTAAATGAATGGGTCCCCATTAATACACCCAAACTCCATCTAAAATCAAATGAAACTATAATAATCATGTCTCTGCCCTCTTTCCCTGAACAGTTGGAGTTTTACATGGTTACCTTGAAATTCCTCTGCCCTTTCCCTTATAACGATCAACCAGACTAAGCCTGGCACTTTGTTCCAGGGAAAAGGAAAGGTCAGAGAATGAGGAGCATTTTGACTATCAGCTAAGAATCTCTATTTTTCTTCACTTTACCGATTATCTTCCAATATGTCTACCTGTCTAACAAAGGAAAGAGACATATTTTAAAGGGTATACATTGGTGATGTACTGGCCTGTGGGCTTTGCTGTTTATTGGTGAAGTGGGAATTTAAAGGAAGAGAAAGAGGGACCAAAATGGGAAGCAATGATGATAAATGAAATAAAGAAATAGGAAGCACGGAGTTTAAGAAGGATGTGCACATAGTTTTTTTGTTAAATGTATTTATTGCAAAAGACTATTTCTTGATGACTCTGTATATATGGGAGAGGCACTGTTTTACATGTGTGCTATGCTGAGTCACTCAGTTGTATCCAACTCTTTGTGACATTGTGGAATGTAGCTTGCCACGCTCCTTTGTCCATGGAGATTCTCCAGGAAAGAATACTGCAGTGGATTGTGCCTTCCTCCAGGGAATCTTCCCAATGCAAGGATCAAACCCAGGTCTCCTGCCTTGCAGGTGGATTCTTTACTGTCTGAGCCACCAGGGAAGCCCTTCACATTTGTAGATGCTCTATTTCATTTACTGAGTCGATTAATTACTCTTCACTGAGAATACTTCAGAGAGGCACTAGAGGACTGGGCCCGGTTCTTGTTCTTCCCTGAGATTTAGATTCTTTTTGTGGTAGATTTCCATATCCATCCCAGTCAACTCTGGCCTTACTGTGGGAGTGGGCTGGTATCCTGATTATTCTCTGAACAGGGGTGGTCCCTAGTGGTGCTCTGGGACTCCCCTGGAATGAAGTTTATGCCTGTGATGGGCTCCAAGATTCTAGGGCCCTAGTGGTCCCAGCATCATGATGCACTCCCCACCATTTCTCTTTATTTCCAGTCTCAGTCCAGGTGGGGATTCTGGTGTAGCTCACTTATGTTTTGCTGAAGCTCTTGTCATGCTGAATTTCCAGAGGAGAAGTACTTGCTTACTCTGTGAGAAACTATTGCTATCACTACTACTGCTGCTTGCTAATACCATCTATTCCATGCCAACTATTAATAAATGTGAATGATCTTCACAACCAAGATCAATGTTCTCATCTCTTCTAACACACTGGAAAATGAGGCTCTATGGAAATAAGTAACTTGCCAACGATATTAACTAGCTGGTAAGAGGTAGAATCAAAATGGAACCCTGGCTTTTCCATGCTAAAACTCGATGCTTATATATATATATAACTCTAAAGTCATAAATTATTTGGTAAATGAATTATTAACCACTGAGTTTGCTTAACACATTATTGACCAGAGATGTATTAATGCCATAGGCATTAGTTTCTGCAACAATCTCCTGGTCAATAATGTGTTAATTATAAGCTCACAACTTAAAATGTTATCTTTTTATAACTTGAAATGTCTTAAATAAATATACATTTTATATATGAAAAAAGTGAGAGTGTTAATTGTTCAGTCATGTCCAACTCTTTGCAACCCCATGGAATGTAGCCCACCAGGCTCCTCTGTCCATGGAATTCTTCAGGCAAGAATACTAGAGTGGGTTGCATTCCCTCCTTCAAGGGATCTTCCCAACCCAGGTCTCCTGCATTACAGGCAGATTTTTTTTTTTTAACTGTCTGAGGCATCAGGGAAGACCATACATTTTATATATGGTATATAACAATTCAACTCATCAAGTATTTTTTGAGTGCCAAGGATGTGCTGTGTTGTTTTAACACTGGGATTGGAGCAATGAGCCAAACAAATTCGGTTTCTGATCTCATGGTGATATTTATTTTTGTCTCCTAGTGGGGGAGACATGAAATAAACAATTTCTTAAAAAAGTCGATGCACAGGTGATGATAAAATCATTGAAAAAAATGAAGCAAACTAAGGATGAAAGATAATGAGAGGTATGGTTAGGGGGTTGTGCTACTTTCAAATAGGGCAGAAAGTACTGCCTTTTGATAAGATAACAGTTGGAAAAAAGACTAGAAGGAAGTGACAGAGTGAGCCATGTGGCTGTCTGGTGGAGGAGCATTCCAATATAGGGAGACCCAGAAAAGGAGAGTAATTTCCAGCAAAAGAGCAGCCACTAAAGGAAAAAGAGGAAGAGTAAAAAATGGTAGTTCTGAAGCTCAGGGAGTATATTAGGACTTAGGCAATAAACCATTTGTCAACAGAGGTCATGAATTAGGTCAAAGATGGTAGGGACTGACATAGTTCCATTAGACTGAGTATCAGGGACATTACTAGATACAGTGTCTGGTAGTACTGCCATGGAATGAACAATCATTTTAAATAGAATTATATCCATTTCAGAAAATTACTCACTTGACAGTTATACCCTAAAATTTACATTCCATCTAGTTAAATACAAATAGTCAGAAGTCACTTCATGGCAAATAAATGGGGGAAAGGTGAAAACAGTGGTAGATTTTATTTTGGGGGGTTCCAGAATCACTGCAGACCGTAATTGCAGCCATCAAATTAAAAGACACTTGCTCCTTGGAAGAAAAGTTATGAAAAACTTAGCATATTAAAAAGCAAAGACATCATGTTGCCAACAAAGGTCTGTATAGTCAAAGCTATGGTTTTTCAGTAGTCATGTACGAATATGAGAGTTCGACCATAAAGAATGCTGAGCACCAAAGAATTGATGCTTTTGAACTGTGGTTCTGGAGAAGACTTTTGATCGTTCCTTGGACTACAAGGAGATCCAACCAGTCAATTCTGAAGGAAATCAGTCCTGAATATTCATTGGAAGCACTGATAGTGAACTCCAAAATTTTGGCCACCTGATACAAAGAGCTGACTCATTGGAAAAGACCCTGATGCCGAGAAAGATTGAGGCCAAGAGGAGAAGGCGTGACATAGAAGGAGATGGTTAGATAGCATCACCAAATCAATGGATATGAATTTGGGAAAACTCAAGGACGTAGTAAAGGACAGGGAAATGTCACATGCTGTACTTCAGGGGGTCACAAAGAGTTGGACACAACTTAGCAACTGAACAAGAGCCACAGGAGTACAAACGAAAATAGTTTTCCTATTTTACTTTCTGGAACTTGTCCTCATTCGAATGAAGACTTTCTGGTGAAGCGGCTTTTGTAATACTGGACTCAGTCATGAGCCTTTAAAGAAGAAAGACTTCTTTTGTATCCCAAGAATGAACATCTGTCTCATATAGTTTGTGATACACATACCTGGAGACACTTGATTTTCCAAATTGTAGTTATCAAACTACTCATCTAAGAATCCTGGAAAATGTAATGACAATGCACACACAAAAAGAGTTTGGCCCTTAAGTAGCTCCCAAACCTATGAATAATATTTCCTTCTTTTTAATTTTTTTCTCCATAAAATATTAGGTAATAGTCCTTAATGATTATGTCTCTTAAAATTAGCTTTGAAATACAGAAATAGCAAAGATTAAGTTTGAATCTTTAAGAGAAAACAGTATGGATTCAGGAAACAGTATAGCTAGAAACACAATTTCCCTTCAAAATAAAATGAAAGGTGTGTTTTGGGTCTTCATCTTACTTTTGAATAATCCCAGATTTTTTTTCTTCTGATATGTGAGATGAGACAAAACAACGACAAAAGAGGAGAGGGGAGGGAGAGAGGAAAAGACAATGCAGCAACAAACCTAGCAAACTTACAGGTATCAGCTCAGTTCAGTTCAGTCGCTCAGTCATGTCCGACTCTTTGCGACCCCATGAATCGCAGCACACCAGGCCTCCCTATCCATTACCAACTCCCGGAGTTTACTCAGACTCATGTCCATCAAGTCAGTGACGCCATCCAGCCATCTCATCCTCTGTATAGAAGAGTGCTAACATTTACAACTATTACATGACGGCGGTCCAGTCGGTAAAGAATCCTCTTGACAATGAAGGAGACACAAGGGACACAGGTTTGATCCTTGAGTTGGAAAGATCCCCTGGAGTAGGAAATGGCAACCTACTCCAGTATTCTTGCTTGGAAAATCCCATGGACAGAGGAGCCTGGCTGGCTACAGTCCATGGGGTGACAAAGAGCTGGATGTGATTGAGCACACAGGTACCTGCATATGTACACACACACCCTTGATCTCTACTCCTTTGTCAGACTTAAAACTGTTAGGAGACAAGATGCAATAAGTAAATCTAATTATTCCCAAGCTAGTTTCTTTTTTCTTTCTTATTTGAAAGAAGGAAGTACATGATGAAATTGTTACTAAATTTTTAAATTCTCCAGGGTCCTTTTTGCCTATTTTCTATACAGGAACTTCAGAGTCAGCCATGAATAGCACCACCACAATGGACTTCACCAGCATTCAATGCTTGCCTTGCTTAATAGGGACCACCATGGAGCTAAGCAAAATGCTTGTTATTTCTGTAAATTGAAAACAGGCATTTCAGAGCACCTAGTTCTGTAACATTTCTTACAAAGCAACCAGGATGTTTTTGGTAGAGGCCCAGTCCAAATACTGGAGCAGCTCTGCTCATGTCTCATTCCAAGGGTTTTTCAATAGTTCTGAAATACAGTAACAGTACACCCACCCCCAGATTAGAGCATAGTAAGGATATTTATTTCCAGGGTCAATCTTGGAGAAAGTGGGAAATTTATTTTTGCTAACTTTTATTCTCTTCTAACTTTAGGTCAGATTTCTTACTTTTTTCTTCTTGCCTGTTTTTCTAGCACCATACCTCAGCTTACTTTTTAAACACACACAAACACACATCCCTAGATCTTCTTCTACACTCTTCTTTCCTTCCATCATTCATTTGTTTATTCAGTCATCAGTCATTTGACAAATATTTCTTCATGGCTTACCATGGGCCCAGAAGGTACCAGCCACTGGGTATAAAGTGGGAAACAAGACATGCTTCTAACAGGAGGAGCCAAGGATAAAAGGCAAGAATAAATAAGAAAACTATTCAGTTCAGTTCAGTTGCTCAGTCGTGTCGGACTCTTTGTGACCCCATGAATCGCAGCACTCCAGGCCTCCCTGTCCATCACCAACTCCTGGAGTTTACTCAAACTCATGTCCATTGAGTTGGTGATGCCATCCAGCCATCTCATCCTTTGTTGTCCCCTTCTCCTCCTGCTCCCAATCCCTCCCAGCATCAGGATCTTTTCCAATGAGTCAACTCTTCGCATCAGGTGGCCAAAGCATTGGAGTTTCAGCTTTAGCATCAGTCCTTCCAATCAACACCCAGGACTGATCTCCTTTAAGATGGACTGGTTGGACCTCCTTGCAGTCCAAGAGACTCTCAAGAGTCTTTGGGGAATGCTAATTGATGTTAAAGAATTAAGTAGCATTATATTTTAGTAAGCAACTGGGTGGCTCCATTAAAATATACCTTCCTATACTAGAGTCAGGACTTTGCTCTTTGATCTCCAAAGTAGCAAATGATTTGAAAAATTAATCCATGTTTTTCTGTTTAAAGCTTCCTTTCTTTCTTCCCCCTTAATGTAATTTCTAGAGAAATCTAGAGATTTGAAATGCAAAGATAGTGCCATCATCCATACATATGACTCATAGCAGACATTTCCAGTTCCAAAGCAATGGGGTGAGATATTTGGGAACAGACAATGGTTTATCACCTAGGTTGTCCCAGAGCTTGGCTTTGCTTGGCTCTTCTTTCTTTCTTTTATAGTTGTCTCAATCTAAATCTGTCTCCCAGGCTCTTGATGTTTCTGGGTTTTTCCACTGTGTCGCACAGGAAAGGAAAGGCCTTCACACCACTCCCCAGTGAGTTGTTTCTCTCGTCTTTTTGGCCCTATCTCCACTCAGTCCTATCTAGCCATGTCATTTTACCCCACCATGGATCAGATTGTCTTATTTTTACCACTGTAAAGGTCATTTCATCCTGTACACAGAAGTCTTTTTATTTTTATTTTTTTAACTGAAGAGTGACAAGTTGTCTAACATTTCAAGGAATGAAGCCTAAATAAAGGCATTCTTTTTTCTGTCTTAAAAATTCCTTTTGGCTCCATGCAACTTTGGGTTGCCACCTTTCCAAAGAAAATGAAAGGCCTAGATCATTAGTTTACAAACTTTATGAGTCTCTGAAATTCCTATGGGCTGTTTTTCATGCCTTAGACTCCAAACTCTCATTGCAGGACTGGGGCAGTGCCGGCTGCTGGTGGAGCAGACACAAAACAAACATATCTCCAATGGTCATGTTATTTTTCTTTCAAAGAACCCTTAGGGGTATTGTTAGTCTGAAGAGAAAGACAGGAAGGAAGACTAGATCTATGCCCTTCAAATGTACAAGGCCCCAAACCAGAGACAATCCCAGGATGGTGGAGAAAAGAGGTGAGATGACCAGCAAAATGACCTATAGATGAAGTGGATAGCAATCACAGATGGCAATGCACAGAGTAAGCCTACATGCCACCTGCCCCAGACGACATCTCAGGGCACTGTGAAACCACTCCTCCAGACCCAGAGATCAGTTTTGCAAGCTCCTTTCCTGGTCCCTAGGAACACACAACAGTGATGGAGTCTTCCTTTGGAGTATCTTTTCAACTGGACCAGAAGAAAGTCTGTGTACCCATGGCAGGCTCTGGGACTACTGCCAGCCACTAAAACTGATAGATAGCTCACAAGAATTCTGCAGTTTAAAAAAGTGTTTGAAAAGCTCTATTCTAGATTAGTGTTATATGTAATTTCAAAAAATTTGAAACTTGGAAAGGTCCTTTGATATCTCTGCCAACTCCTCTGTTGCACAAATGTAGACAACCTAAATAGGTAGAGTGTCTGGTTTGTGCTGGGATAGCTACATAAAAACAAGTATGCAATTAGGCGGGGAACATGAGAATAATATGAAGTCAAATACACTAAAGGATAGGAGTTTGGTGGTTACATAATTTCTGTGAACTAAACTTAAAATCTATATAGACAGATATGTACATACCTATCACAAAGATGGGCTCGATAAAGGACAGAAATGGTATGGACCTAACTGAAGCAGAAGATATTAAGAAGAAGTGGCAAGAATACACAGAAGAACTATACAAAAAAGAGCTTCATGACCCAGATAATCACAATGGTGTGATCACTCATCTAGAGCCAAACAGGCTGGAATGTGAAGTCAAGTGGGCCTTAGAAAGCATCATTATGAACAAAGCTAAAGGAGGTGATGGAATCCCAGTTGAGCTATTTCACATCCTGAAAGATGATGCTGTGAAAGTGCTACACTCAATATGCCAGCAAATTTGGAAGACTCAACAGTGGCCACAGGACTGGAAAATGTCAGTTTTCATTCCAATATCAAAGAAAGCCAATACCAAAGAATGCTCAAACTACCACACAATTGCACTCATCTCACATGCCAGTAAAGTAATGCTTAAAATTCTCCAAGCCAGGCTTTAGCAATACGTGAACCATGAACTTCCTGATGTTCAAGCTGGTTTTAGAAGAGGCAGAGGAACCAGAGATCAAATTGCCAACATCCACTGGATCATGGAAAAGAAAGAGAGTTTCAGGAAAACATCTATTTCTGCTTTATGGACTATGCCAAAGCCTTTGACTGTGTGGATCACAATAAACTGTGGAAAATTCTTCAAGAGATGGGAATACCAGCCCACCTGACCTGCCTCTTGAGAAATTTCTATGCAGGTCAGGAAGCAACGGTTAGAACTGGACATGGAACAATAGACTGGTTCCAAATAGGAAAAGGAATACGTCAAGGCTGTATATTGTCACCTTGCTTATTTAACTTCTATGCAGAGTACATCATGAGAAACACTGGGCTGGAAGAAGCACAAGCTGGAATCAAGATTGCTGGGAGGAATATCAATCACCTCAGATATGCAGATGACACCACCCTTAGGGCAGAAAGTGAAGAGGAACTCAAAAGCCTCTTGATGAAAGTGAAAGAGGAGAGTGAAAAAGTTGGCTTAAAGCTCAACACTCAGAAAACGAAGATCATAGCATCTGGCCCCATCACTTCATTGGAAATAGATGGGGAAGCAATGGAAACAGTGTCAGACTTTATTTTGGGGGGCTCCAAAATCACTGCAGATGGTGATTGCAGCCATGAAATAAAAGACACTTACTCCTTGGAAGGAAAGTTATGACCAATAGATAGCATATTGAAAAGCAGAGATATTACTTTGCCAACAAAGGTCCGTCTAGTCGAGGCTATGGTTTTTCCAATGGTCATGTATGGATGTGAGAGTTGGACTGTGAAGTAAGCTGAGTGCCGAAGAATTGATGGTTTTGAACTGTGGTGTTGGAGAAGACTCTTGAGAGTTCCTTGGACTGCAGGGAGATCCAATCAGTCCATTCTAAAGGATCAGTCCTGGGTGTTCATTGGAAGGACTGATGCTGAAGCTGAAACTCCAGTACTTTGGCCACCTTGTGCGAAGTGTTGACTCATTGGAAAAGACTCTGATGCTGGGAGGGATTGAGGGAAGGAGAAGGAGATGACGGAGGATGAGATGGCTGGATGGCATCACTGACTCGATGGACATGAGTTTGAGTGAACTCCGGGAGTTGGTCATGGACAGGGAGGCCTGGTGTGCTGTGATACATCGGGTCGCAAGGAGTCGGACACGACTGAGTGACTGAACTGAACTGAACTCATCCTATATATAGATAGATACACATTTAAGTATGTATAGATATAGATATAAAAAAGAAATCTAGAAAACCATACAGACCACTGTAAATTTTTTACGATGAACTAGTGGATGTCAGTCACTCATTCATCAAAGCACTTCATACAGTAATAACTTCTTGAGTATTGAAACAAATGTTATATGCTGCAACTTTTTAGGAGATAAAATCTTTCAAACTCTTAGTCTATATATTTTGGGATATACCTCAGGAGATTACATAATTCAAATTTAGGAGTTAAAACAAGTATAACATCACAACTGCTTAGATGAATAGTATTAAAAATCAGACAACAGACCCCAAACAGAATTGCTCATTCTTAGCCCCATGTTACCAAACCAAGACTTATTTATAGTTTTGGCTCTTTCAGAAATGAAATCTTAAGCCAGTCAAGGAGGAATTGCCTGGTTAACAGGAGTTAGGTCATCTGACCAATAGATCCCTGCCACCCCCTAAATGGAAGTGACCTTGCAGTAAACAACCTGCTTTTTTTTTGCCTAGTTTTAACTTCCTTGTTCCTATTTCTTTGGGGCTAAAAAAAAGTCTTCCATTTTGTACAGCTCCTCAGAATTCTTTTCTATCTTCTAGACTGAATGCTGCTCAATTAGAATTGATGTTTTGCACACATTAAATCAACATGTTTAATATGCCTCAGTTTATCTTTGAACAATTCTGTCCAGTTTGCTTAAACATCCTACCACATACCTCATTAAAAGTAACCAGGTTTGCTTATACAGACACATTATATTTATTTTTCATAAATTTATCTACATATTAGTGAACTAATAGGCTTAGATTATTAGCAAGGTAAATTAAAAATTAAAAAGTGAAATATTTTACATTATTTTATTAATTAACAATATGAAAGTGTTTTGCTTTCACTTAATGGGTTTTTTTGTTTAAAACAAATATTCTTTTTTATTTTAAAACCTTAATTGAATGTGTTATGCTTTAGTGATTCAAAAGTCTGATTTTAGGTTTAGCTTATTCTACATTTGGGGCCAATAGCTACTTTAGTTTTAAAAAAATTGCTAAAAATAACGCATAGGTCCAAAGGGGAAAAAACGTTTCATTAGTTGTATTTAAATCTTAAGATTCATTTTTCAGTTTCATCCAACTAAATGGTCTCTGACAAATTTCAGCTAGCGAAGTCTTACATTCTCTAATGTCAATCCATTGTTCCTAAAAATAACAAGACCTTAGTCTATTTTTATATTTTTAGAACATTATTTCGAAATATACTAGCATCTTTCATTTGGAAAATGTTTTGACTGACGTATTCTAATTTCAAGATTATTATTTGAGTAGATAACACTTTTGATAGATATCAATTTTGCCAACAAGTAACATAATAATAATAGGAATATTCTCCCCTAACCCAATTATCTTTATATAAGAGGGTTTTTTTTTTTTTAAGTTATTTCTCACTTCTTGATAAAATGTCACCTTTATCTTGAAGGGTCAGATTAAGGGTACTTATTTTTAAGAAAATATTCACTAGGTAGCATATTACCAACAATAACTTGTTATCTTATCAAATGTCAACTTTGAAATACAGGTTGCTTGCTAAAAGTGTTTAGCTTATCTTTGAATTCAACAATGTTTTTGCAGGTTGAGTGGGGACACTAGTGTGAAAACTCTGAATTAAATAGTCCTGTTAAGTATTAGCAAGACTGAATTTCCTTTTCTTCCCTCAGCCAATGAATTAGGCTGCGCATTCCCTTAGGTGCATACAGCCACTAAAGCTTCTACTAATGGGCTAATTATTTACTGATGCTGTCTCTTGGACTCAAATCCATTCTTCTTTCTATACTCTGCTAATTCTCCAGATTACCTTGCTACCTGGCTTCCCCTTAGGTCCTGCCAAAGAGTCAAAACAGAGTCAAACTGGAATGTAGGAAGAGGATAGAACTTTGTTCTTTTTTTCTATTAACATTATCCTAGCTATAGCAATTCACCTAGGTAGCAGCAGTTGAGCCCAGGAGAGGTAATTCACTTGCTTCTAGTTCTTTTAGCACTCCCAGAGCCAGCCTCTGTATGCCCCTCTGAGGTCCCAGTAGGAGTCAGCTAAGATTCCTTTCCTAAAGATCTGAGCACAAAATCTTCAGGGGAGTCCTCTGAGTTTCTAGGATCTGGTAGTTCTAATACTCCCGTTCTCTAATATTTGCTTCCTTAAGTTATTTCTGGGTTAAAAAAAAAAAAATTCTTTTCTTCTTTCACTCTTTTCATCTGAGTAACCAATTTTCTCAGAGAAGGCAATGGCACCCCCATTTCAGTACTCTTGTCTGGAAAATCCCATGGATGGAGGAGCTTGGTAGGCTGTGGTCCATGGGTCGCTAAGAGTCGGATATGACTGAACGACTTCACTTTCACCTTTCACTTTTAAGCATTTATAAGGAAATGGCAACCCACTCCAGTGTTCTTGCCTGGAGAATCCCAGGGACAGGGGAACCTGGTGGGCTGCCACCTATGGGGTTGCACAGAGTCAGACACGACTGAAGCGACTTAGCAGCAGCAACCAATTCTATATATTAAATTCCCTTTCTTGAAATAACTTTTTATTTCTTTTTTTTGATTATACCTTAAGTGACAAAATTGATTTAGACCAGAAGAAACCTTAGAAGTCTCCACTTCATTAAAAACAGGGACAAAATGAAGATGACTAGATATATTAAAAATCTAAATGCAAAAAGCAAAAATTAGCAGTTTTTAAGAAAATGTAGGGTTAATCATTATGATCTCAGTTAGAAAAGAATTTTTAAAGACAACATAAAATTTACAAGCCATAAATTTAAAAAGTGATATATTTGACTACATTCAAGTATAAAATGCCTGTGTCACAAAACATACCACAAATAAAAGCCAACTATTAGTCTGCAAAAAGATAATTATAGTATATATAACTGCTAAAGCATTGATATCCAGCCTATTAAAAAAATTCTAAACACCAACAAAAAAACAAACAATCCAATGAAAAAGTACATAAATGACTTAAACTATTAATTTTAAAAAGAAAAGACTAAATGGCTAACAAATACGCTGAAAGCTTCTCAACCTCATTTGTAAACATAGAAATGCAAATAAAAGCAACAGATACCACTGCGTCATAAAGGTAAATTGAAAATCTGAAAATAGCAAAACTCAAAAGTTCAAAATGGCAATCATGTTGGGACAGATACGCTCCTATATACTGCTGCAGAGGCATGAACTGTTTCATATTCTTTGGAGAACAATTTGGAAATATAATGTAATACAGGTGAAGATGTACATAGTCTATGGACATGACCCAACAATTCCACTTATACAGTAGCTCACGAAGGGACCAGAGCTAGGATGTTTGTTGCCACATTTTTAGTAATAGCAAAAATAGTATGTATAAATATGCATACATTGGAACCATTCAGGGATTTAAAATATTAAAGAAAATCTGTATTTCCCAACACTGAAAGAAAAAGATGCTTTTTCCTGAAAGCAATAAAAACACAATCAATGTGGCTTATAAAAGAGAAATGTATTTGCTTATGTAAAAAGATTCACATTAAAAAAAAACCAGCCTGAAGACTGGTTAATACAGCTTCTGTTTTACCCGTGTTTCTGCTCTGCCATTATCCTTATATGGACAAATCATCATGCCAGCTTCCTCAAAGTAGCAAGATGGTTGCGCAGGTCACACTCAGGCATGGTAGCATCCAGCACAAGATGAAGCCATTCACTTCTGTGCTTTTAAGAACAAGCAATCTTTCCTAGACACTTCCCACCCATATTCTGCTTACTTCATTCACTAGAATTATGTCACATTGCCCTGCATAGTCCATTCACTGGGAAGGAAAAGACTACCATGACGGCTTATACTAATTAGTATCTATTCTTGACATGGTGAAAGGTTCTCTTTTCCTAAAGATTGGAAGGTGAAGGTGAAGGTGAAGTCGCTCAGTCGTGTCCGACTCTTTGCGACCCCATGGACTGTAACCTGCTAGGTTTCTCCGTCCATGGGATTCTCCAGGCAAGAATACTGGAGTGGGTTGCCATTTCCTTCTCCAAGGGATCTTCCCAACCCAGGGATCGAACCCACTCTGAGCCACCAGGGAAGCCCAACAAAACTGGCGCTTTGTTTAGTGAGGAACAGGGAGGAAATAGTTAATAGGCAGGCAATCATCAATTTTTAAAAATGTAAGACGTAGAAGGAGATGCAGTTTTATGCCTTTGTGAATCTTTTTAATGCTCTAGATCATACTAGATATTGCATAAAGATATAAACGCCTATAGTGAACAGTCAAAAAAAAAAAAAAAGGCAGACACTGTATATGATGGTTACTGGGCTGTCTCATAGCACAACTGGAGTTCTGTGGTTCAGTTTGGGCCCTTTAGCAGTGTGCCAGATTCTGTGACCTTGAGGTTTTCTGTAGGAAAAGAGGGAGGGGAGTGATACAGGAGGGGACCATCATCCTTAGCTGCACATTTTCTTTCTATTATTAAAGAAACAAATTTGGCAATATGTTAATGTTTGTTAAATCTCGGAGGTAAAATAAAATCCATCATTTTAAATATCAAATAGTTTTGTTCCCAAAGCCCAGGGTACTCTATGTTGTGTTCAAATTCCTGTGTGTTGATTATCTGTCTATTTGGGCAAAAAAGGAAAACAGTATTTCAAAGTACAAAATTGGTACATTTTAACCCAAAGCAAATATATTTACTTTGGCAAAACTGTGCAAGATTTATGAATGATGATTAAAATGATCAAAATGTTAGCATTTCATTGTTATAGTTCCAAAAGGCCATTCTCCAACATGAATTCCCAGACAAATGTGAATGTGGCTTTTGGCTTTTTTTTTTTTTTTTTTTTTGCTAGTTTGTTTTGGGTTACTCATTCATGTAAATCGCTGGGGAACAGGTAAGCTTCTGTTTCCTTCCTAAACTAACCCTTGCTTCTGTCTACACCCTGAAGGGTTATATGTGGGCAGGACCCCTGCCTAAGCCCTGTGAAATATATTCCAGCTGATCATAAACATAGAACCTGTTTTTCCTTTCTTTTTTTCTCTGGTCATTTGCATTTGCATACATTTTGACTTCTCATGAAATTGTCAGGGAGGTCACCTTGCCATTCCTTAGTTCCCCATTCTGCCCTCACTCCTACAGTATAATGGGCTTCTATGCCAATTAGGAAGAACAGGGGTTCACATAGTCTCTTGTGCATGAACATTTTTCTGGGGATTTGTAGGAACAGAACAAGAAGAAACAGACCTTATATTTTGGCCATTAAATCCTCACAATGTTTACAAATTGGCACATGCTTTAATGAGGGCCTTCTTGTCGATTATTTTTTGTCATTGATATTCAGAAAGTCCAACCAAAAATATTTCCAAACAGCTGCAACTAGACTGATAACTCTTCATTTTGCATTCCAGAGCAATGGCGCCCAAGTGCCCCTTAACCATTGGAGACTCTGGCTGGAGAGAGTTGACACAGATCCCGGAAGCCACAGCCTCCCTCGAGCTTCTCCTTTCACTACTGGCTCATCAATGCCTTGGCAGAAGTAGACCCTGCATCGGATCCTGTGCTGAAGTCCAGGCTTGGTGCGATCTGAAGTGGGGTCGGGGAGCGGTTCCCACCCACTCTCACTGTATCCATTTTTATTTCCCAAAGAATAAGGAAGGGCTATTTCAACACACTCGATCTCAAACTGTCAGCAGACAAACCTCATCATAAAAAGTGCTGGCACCATCTCTGATGTCTAAATATCAGATTAAAGGAAAAGTCAATTCTGACTCCTAACATGGCTCTTCCTCAATTGGTCTTACTATAAAATGAAGGGGTATCTTTTGCTATTTGTGCCCCATGCACTACAATACTATTATAACTATTTTTTCTGCTTGCTCATGAAGACTTATCCACTTTTTCTGAAACTATTTATGAAGGTTATGTTATGAATTTGCATCATTAACCTTTAGACAGGACTACAGTTTAGTGGTTTTAAAGAGCAATTTAGTGGTGGGTGTAGCTTGAATGGTGCAGAGAGTAGTATTAAAGGTTGTTTTGGAGACAAGTATAATAGTGCTATTTTTCACTTAATTCAAAAAGTATCTGAGCAGAGGAATTCTACTGTTGACTCACCTTAAATGAACCTCTTAGCCACAGTCTCAGTTTTCACTGTAGTCAGCATAAGATTTTTATGCCTACCTGTCACACCAGCACTTTAGAAAGTACCTGTAGCAACACTTCCCTGATCACTTTGAATCTGCTCCATTTCCAACTAGAATTTTCTTCAAATTTCACAAAAAGAGACTATATGGATTTTAAATGTAATTTTCACTGATAGAAACACCCAGAGTGAACATTCTTTAGCTTTTCTAGCAGAACCTTCCTCCTAGAAGCTCACAGCACTTAATATATAAAATTTCATTTCTGTCAATCCAACTGCTGTAAAATAAGGTGGGGTCAGGTTTTAATTATTTCCTCATGTTCGATGCAGATGATATGCTATTATTTTATAGTAAGTGAAGATTTTGAAGATACTGTCTCAAGGCAGGAGAAAGGAAATAACTGTTTCTTTTCCTGAAAACATGTATCCCTGTCAAGCTTTGGCAGGCCTGCCTCTGACCTTTTGTTCCTTCTATTATCTAAATACTTATTTGACTTTAAGAAACCAGCCATGCATGTCTGGAATTATTACTAAATGTAACCTTCAGACTGCAATACCAGTTTATAACTAAGGAAAGAGTAAGCTTGGCCATGTTGAGGTTTAGAAAAATGTCTTCTTAGTGAAGCATGGACCACTGTCTGCTTCATCCTCAGCTGAGTGCTTCTGCCTAGAACATCATGGCAGTCTACAGCCTCACACTGACGTCTTGGCTGACTGTACCCTTTATCAACAAATATTTCAGGTCACACCCATACAAGTAATAGCAGGACAGAGAGGAAGGTCTCCCTATAGTCTTGTTCTTTTTGGATCTCATGCAGTGGTTTCCAACCTGAAGGCCCTAGATTTCTAGAAGTCCTTTAGTTGCAAAAATAAAAGCTCAGAGTTATTTATAATAAAATTTGAAGTCTCACATGAATTACTTTCAAACTGTGGTGCTGGAGAAGACTCCTGAGAGTTCCTTTGGACAGCAAGGGATCAAACCAGTCAATCCTAAAGGAAATCAACCCTGAATATTCATTGGAAGGATTGAAGCTGAATCTCCAACACTTTGGCCACCTGATTCGAAGAGCTGACTCATTGGAAAAGACCTTGATGCTGGGCAAGACTGAGGGCAGGAGGAGAAGAGGGCGGCAGAGGATGAAATGGTTGGACGGCATTGTTGACTCAGTGGACATGAGTTTGAACAAACGCTGGGAGATAGTGAAGGACAGGGAAGCCTGGTGTGCTGCAGTCCATGGAGTTGCAAAGAGTTGGACACAACTAAGTAACTGAACAACAGCAACGACACGAGTTGGATATATTCACACCATTGTTGTAGCTTGCAAGAATCTCAACATAGTATAGTAACACTCTGATCTTTCACTAACAGCTCCAGTTGGCTATTTCAGGGTCTTTTAAGGAAACAAATGAATTATTACTTAATACATGTGGTGAGTTTGGTGGAACACAGATCTTTTTCAACTAGAATCTGTGGGGGAAATTATGGTGATGGGAACACTGATTACTCCTATCTTTAGTTTGAGGTCATAGTCACTCAGTAGAAGAGCCCTTCTCTTCACAGAACTGATAATCTCTTCACCTTGTTTAGCTCGATCCCCAAAATCTGGAGATCTAAGTGCTTCTGTGTGCTAAGTACTAAGAGCACAATTAAAGTTCATTAAAAGAAAAAAAAGCAGGCTATCTACTTCTTAGAATCATACTTATTCAACAGATACATAGTGACCACCATGCCCAGGCTCTGTGCTGGGCCTTTGGAATATAAAAGTTCTACCCAAGACGGTACTTGATCACATAGACATTGCAGTATTAGGGATGACAGATATGTATCAAATGATCACATAAAGAGAATTAAAATTACAGTCATGGTAAATATTATCAAGGAGAAGCACCTGAAAACTCTGACTCAGGGATGTGACCTAGCCAGGGGTGTTGTGAAAAGCTTCCCCAAGAAAGATAACTTGAACTGAAATGAGTAGTTGAGTAGTTAACTAGTCAAGATGGGAGGAAGAATCATGCCAGCCAAGAAATCATTTATGTAAATATTCTGTCTGGAAGAGACTAAGTAAGTAGTAGGGATAAAAGGAAACCAGTTTGGTGGTGAGACTGGAGAAAACATGGGAGAATTAGTGGGAAGTAAGGTTGAAAGTTCAGTTCAGTAGCTCACTCGTGTCCGACTCTTTGCAACCCCATGGACTGCAGCACGCCAGGCCTCCCTACCCATCACCAACTCCCAGAGTTTACTCAAACTCATGTCCATCAAGTTGGTGATGTTATCCAACGATCTCATCCTCTGTCATCCCCTTCTCACGCCTTCAATCTTTTCCAACATCAGGGTCTTTTCTTCACATCAGGTGGCCAAAGTACTGGAGTTTCAGCTTCAGCATCAGTCCTTCCAATAAATATTTAGGACTGATTTCCTTTAGGATGAACTGGTTGGATCTCTGCACTCCAAGGGTCTCTCAAGAGTCTTCTCCAACACCACAGTTCAAAAGCAACAATTCTTCAGAGCTCAGCTTTCTTTACAGTCCAACTCTTACATCTATACATGACTACTGAAAAAACCATAGCTTTGACTAGACAGACCTTTGTTGGTAAAGTAGTGTCTCTGCTTTTTAATATGCTATCTAAGTTAGTCATAGCTTTTCTTCCAAGGAGCAAGCGTCTTTTAATTTCATGGCTACAGTCACCATCTGCAGTCATTTTGGTTTGGAACCCAAAATAATAAAGCCTGCCACTGTTTCCATTGCTTCCCCATCTATTTCCCATGAAGTGATGGGACTGGATGCCATGATCTTAGTTTTCTGAATGTTGAGTTTTAAGTCAACTTTTTCACTCTGATCTTTCACTTTCATCAAGAGACTCTAGTACTTCTTGGCTTTCTGCCATAAGGGTGGTGTCATCTGCATATCTGAGGTTATTGATACTTCTCCCAGCAATCTTGATTCCAGTTTGTACTTCATCCAGTCCATCATTTCTCATGATTTACTCTACATATAAGTTAAATAAGCAGGGTGACAATATACAGCCTTGACATACTCCTTTCCCAATTTGGAACCAGTCTATTGTTCCATGTCCAGTTCTAACTGTTGCTTCCTGACCTGCATACAGATTTCTCAGGAGGCAAGTCAGGTGGTCTGGTATTCCCATCTCTTTAAGAATTTTCTGCAGTTTGTTGTGATCCATAAAGTCAAAAGCTTTGATGAAGTCAATAAAGCAGAAGTAGATGTTTTTCTGGAACTCTCTAGCTTTTTCAATGATCCAGCGGATGCTGGCAATTTGATCTCTGGTTCCTCTGCGTTTTCTAAAACCAGCTTGAACATCTGGAGGTTCACAGTTCGCATACTGTTGAAGCCTGGCTTGGAGAATTTTGAGCATCACTTTGCTAGCGTGTGAGATGAGTGCAACTGTGTCATAGTTAGAGCATTCTTTGGCATTGCCTTTCTTTGGGATTGGAATGAAAACTGACCTTTTCCAGTCCTGTGGCCACTGCTGCGTTTTCCAAATGTGCTGGCATATCGAGTGCAAACTTTCACAGCATCATGTTTCAGGATTTGAAATAGCTCAACTGGAATTCCATCACCTCCACTAGCTTTTCATAGTGATGCTTCCTAAGGTCCACTTGACTTTGCATTCCAGTATGTCTGGCTCTATGTGAGTGATCACACCTTCGAGGTTATTTGGGTCATGAGGGTTTTTTTTGGTATAGTTCTTCTGTGTATTCTTGCCATCTCTTCTTAATATCATCTGCTTCTGTTAGGTCCATACCATTTTTGTCCTTCACTGTGCTCATCATTGCATGAAATATTACCTTGGTATATCTAATTTTTTTGAAGAGATCTATAGTCTTTCCCATTCTATTGTTTTCTTCTATTTCTTTGCACTGATCACTGAGGAAGGCTTTCTTATCTCTCCTTGTTATTTTTTGGAACTCTGCATTCAAATGGGTATATCTTTCCTTTTCTCCTTTGCCTGTGCCTTTCTTCTTTTCATAGCTATTTGTTAGTCCTTCTCAAATGTTGTAAAATTCCACCATGAAGGAGTTCTTAGCAATTTTGTTTTTCTTTAGCATGAAAATATATAGAAACAGGGTGAACAGTATGTGTTACATGATCAAAATTGTGTGCTGTTGCTTTTTTTTTTAAGAATCACTTTGGCTACAAGATGGAGAAAAGACTGCAGGTACAAAAGAGAGATTAACTAGGAATCTATTGTTATAGTTCCGAGATCACAGTGGCTGGGACTCTTAGAGAGTTGGTCAAATAAATAGAAGAAATCAAGAGATTTAGGAATTCCTCCTCAAACTCTTTAGTAGCCCCAGATGTCCTTTCTTTATATGTGTCTGCATGTTTCCCAGGAGACTTTTCTTGGTTTCCCAATTTCCACCAGAGATCCCCTCAGCCTCGCAGTTGGGTCCTACCTCCCCTAGGTATATCAGCGTTCCCCTGTGGTTTGTGCTTCATCATTCCTGATACGGGCTGCTTGCTTTATTGTTAGGTTAGCTCTGGGCTACTGCTTTCTTGACACAGGCCACAAAGTGTCACCCTGGGCATGATGAGCACAGTTGTAATGTCAATGACGGTATCTACTTCCTTGCCAGGTGGGCCCCTAGACAGGGCAGCCCTTATAAAATATAAAGGCTCCACTATGGCCACATGACTGCCAAGGTTATTTAATAATTTCCTGTTTAATATCAAGGCTCTTTGATTTAGAGTTTGGAGAGCAGGAAGATCAAAGCCAGCTTCAGCAGAACAGTTGCCTAAGCTTTTACCTCTGACTTCTAGCAGGACCATTTTGTGATGCTGGCTGAAGTGTGCAATAGAGTACAACTTTCATCTCCCACTTGTTTTAAATATAATATTCAATGAGTGCTTAGTATTTGTCTATGGCATGGATAAATCAACCAATCAAAGATAAGTTTCTGGTCTAATTTGCTCATTCAGAGTTAAAAAGAAAATAAAGTTATAAAGAATAATTATAAAATCTTTGGAAGGAATGATGCTGAAGCTGAAACTCCAATACTTTGGCCACCTCATGTGAAGAGTTGACTTATTGGAAAAGACTTTGATGCTGGGAGGGATTGGGGGCAGGAGGAGAAGGGGAAGACAGAGGATGAGATGGCTGGATGGCATCACTGACTCGATGGACGTGAGTCTGAGTGAACTCCAAGAGCTGGTGATAGACAGGGAGGCATGGCGTGCTGCCATTCATGGGGTCACAAAGAGTTGGACACAACTGAGCAACTGAACTGAACTGAACTGAACTCAAATTTCAGCAACAGAGGGAAAGGGAAGATATCTGGTTGAAAAGAGAACCAAGAGAGGACCAGAAAGAAATTGAAAAAAGAAAGAGGTTTCGGTGAGAAGGTAGCATGGGAAAAATGAATTGGTTCTTATTCTGGCAGGAGAGAGAAGAAGCTGGAGGACACAGCTATAATCTGATGGACACAGTGTGACTGTGTCCCAGCTGGTTTTCCTCCATCTCCTCAGGCTGCTGTGACTGCCCCAACTTTCTTGAAGATTGGGCTTCTGGTTTGAAAATCAGTCTAGACATTTTATTCTCAGACTTTCCAGAGGAAGCGTGGTTGGTAATACTACCAGCATGGCAAATTGAGAACCTATTAATACATGGTTTTTACCTCATGACAGACATTTAGGCAACATCCAAGACAATTCAAAGAAATAAGGAACTATTTCCACTTTGTAAGAAAGTAAATGCTTCCTTGGAATCTACCATGTAGGTTGCTTAAATAAAAAAAAGAAAGAAGGAATGCTAACGCAAACTTTTAAATGACTGGACTTGCTCAGCTGTGTCAGACTCTTTGATACCCATGGACTGTAGCCCACCAGGCTGCTCTGTCCATGGGATTGTCCTGGCAAGAATACTGGAATGGGCTGCCATTTCCTCCTCCAGGGAATCTTCTCAACTCAGGGACTGAACCCCTGCATCTCCTGCACTGCAGGCCAATTCTTTACCACTGAAGAAGCCCTGTAAATGCTAATATAAAAACAGGGAAATCAGAATTTTCACCTTTGCTTTTTGTCATTTCTGAACATATTGAAATATTTTTATATTTAAGCCAAAAAAGTTTTGAATTCTAAAGAAAGACATGCTGATGTGGTAGAAAGAACAGAGGACTCAGAATGAAGATAAATAGGATGGAGTTTTAATTCTACCTATGTGACCTGGGACTAGCTACTTAATCTCTCTGGGTGCCTATTCCTTCAACATAAAAGTCACAGTGTTGTTTGAATGACCAAAGAACACTCTACCTAGGATATTCACTGATTCCATTTAAGACTGAATGCACAGAGTTACTCATTTTATATACTAGATCGGTAGTGAATATTTAGGATTTTTTAAATGGAGAAGCAAGATATTATTAATTAAACAAGGAACCCAGACAGAGGTGATTCTAATGCCATGGTGGCCTATGTAAGCAAACCACACCTAAGCGTTTAAATGCTTAATGGTTACAAAAATCAAAACTTAAGGACAGCCAATCACAAACATCAACTAGGCTTTAAGCTATAACCAATCAGTCATCTTCTGTACATTTTGTATTTAGTATAAAAGTCTTTCTCCAGCTCCTAACCACTTCTGATTTGGTGCTTCCTGATTGGAACTGACTTCTGCTCAAACGAACCCTTGAAATTTTTAATATACTTCAGTTTGTCTTTTAACAATATTCAAAGCCCAATGTGGATTTTTGTATAGTATTATAATCAGACATATAAATTATACTTCAAAGAAATTTTACATTTTTAGCTAGATAAACAATTGAAGTTAAACTTTTGATATTCATTTCTTGGGGGAAATTAGTAAAAAAAAAATAATTATTGACTTTTTTGCTTTAATAATGAAAGATTCAAGATAGTGAACACATATGCATTTTTTGCCAGACTTATCTATAAAAACAAATGGAGGCCCTTTGTGAAAGCCAAAGAATATGTACTTTTCTAGTTCAATTAAAGACCCTAAGTAAGATATTGGGGAGATAGAACTCCTTTTCTTAATATATCCAGCAATAGTGGCCACTTAGTTGATGGTGGTGAGCAAAACAGGTCCCTGCTGTTCCTGTGGCCACAGAGTTTAGAGTGCAGTTATTTCTTTTCTCTGCACACCCACCACCTTACTTTTGGGTAGAACTCAAAACACAGAATGTAAACCACAGAGATATTCAGAAAGTTTCTGCATGCTTCTAAGTAAGCTCATGAAACAGCATGATAAAAATTCAAGCCCAGTTGTACAATGCAGGGACTCCATTGTGCTGTGATCTCACAGGGGGAGTTTAGTGGAGATACATGAGTCCCCAGAGGGGCCCCCATTAAAACACAAGGCTCTTTTACAAGCAAACAGTCTGAATCATCTATATGATTTAAATGAAACTGTGAGGACCAATAATGCATAGCCAATCCCAATATCATTTCTATGCAAAAAAGAACTGGCCAGGAGGGCATTCCAAAGGAAGTACATTGCTGATGGTGCCATAATCCATGTCACTAGTATTTTATCTTATCTGAATTATTTTGTTACATAATTAATTAAATACTTTTTTGCCTGATCTTCCTTCTTTCTCTTCCATATATATATAGTTAGCAGACTGAGCAAAGAAAATTAAAGGATGCCCAGATAAATTTGAATTTTAGTAAACAACAAATATGTTTTTAGGATAAGTATGTCTCATGCAACATCTGGATCATACTTACATTAAAATTCAAATTGAACTGGGCATCCTGTATTTTGTTTAGCAATGATACTATGACAAGTTGCCTCTCAACCATGGCTTACATGAGAAACTTTCTATATATGTATTTTTTTTTAATGTAGAAAAACATTGACTCTTATTTGAAGGCAGCAGTAATCCCCTCTCTGAATATCCTCTGGCATGACAAATACCAAGTCTGTCAGAAAACATTTCATTAAATCCTTTCTTGAGGTAAGGGAATGGCCTAGGTGACTCCTGGGAATCCCATTCAAGCTTATATTTTTGAGTCTCTAAATCACATGATGATCAAATAATAAGCTCACTGAAGATTCATGAAGGCAGGAACCTTGTGAATCTTCCCAGTGCCTAGCATACCATCTAACAGAGGCGCTGGCCAGAGTAGGCATTCAGTGAATATATATTAGATAAACAAGAGAAATTTCCTTGAAATTTGTTATTCCAGAAATAAAATAAAGGAAAAATTAGAGCAGATGTCTGTTTTCAACTACAGACCCAGTAGCAAAAGGCCGCACAATAATATTGCCATATCATTACATTCATGCCTGAAGCTGCATTCTAAGGTAATAAATGAGGATTAATGCATGTAGATTTCTAAAAGACCTAAGACTCTCTGGAGGGGCTGAGCCAAACCAGAGGGTTTTTTTTTTGTTGTTGTTGTTTGTTTGTTTGTTTGTTTTTGTTTTCTCCAGGTACCATGTAGGGGCTCCCAAAAGGAAATATTTTGACTCCTAAACTTAAATCCTTTTATGGTCTCTCTGGGCCTCCTGGGTATTTTCTTAATCCACAATGTGAAGCTCCTTAGAGCACTTAGAGATTTAAATTGGGGTTTTGCAAAGTAGAATTTGTTTATGTATAAGGAAAACCATTGTGACCTCAAAAAATACAAATGGAGCAATCAAGAAAGAGAATAAAACTAATTTATATTTAATTTGGCCTTCACTCAGCTATTGGGGAAAATTTAAAATTTTCCAGATTTGCCTTTTTAAAAGGATCCCCACAGGGAAAGACTCAGTGTTTCAATAATACTTCTGTTTTCCTTCTAACAGAAATTAAAAAAAAAAAAAAAACAGGAGAGAAAACACAGAAATTCTCTTTCACATGGTTCTTTAGGTAGTGCTTCTGAGGCAGAAGGCAGATGGGCCCCTCCAGGGTAAGGAATTTGAGTTCATTCCCTGTGGACAGACTCCAGGACAATGGAGAGAAGAGGCTGGGCTCTGCCCAGATAGAAGATAAGAGACCACATATTTTTCATTCTCAAGTCAGGGAGACCTTCCTGACTAGAAAGCTCCTTGGAGGTCAAAAGAGGGGTGGTGTCAAGTCTACCCATAGTTCTTTTTACTGGAATCCATCTTGGCTGTAAATGATTCCAAAGCTGTGTGTCTATCAACATGTGCTGTACTTTTTTTCCTCCTAATTAATATTTTACTTGTTTCACTACTTTCAATGTTTATGGTGGTTTAGTTGCTAAGTCGTGTCCAACTCTTGTGACCCCATGGACTGCAGCCTGCCAGGCTCCTCCACCCATGGGATTTCCCAGGCAAGAATACTGGGGTGGGTTGCCATATCTTTTTCCAGGGGATCTTCCTGACCCAGGGATAGAACTCTGGTCTCCTGCATTGAAGGCAGATTCTTTACCAACTGAGCTAACAGGGAAGCCAGTTCAATCTTTATGGGAATTCTTTTCTGAAAACCCAAAGGGCCAGGGCCTTGTCACTGACCTCTGGTCTAGTGGCTAGGATTCAGCTCTCACTGCTGCGTCCCAACCTCATTCTCTGGCTGGGAACCGAAACCCGCTTCAATCCACTGCATACCAAGGCTACCCAAGAAAATTCATGTTTCAAAGAGAAGACAATTTTTAAATTGTTACTCAAGAAAGAGTTCCTCTTATAGTTTGAAATCAGGTTGCAGACTTTTACCAGAAATTATTATCCATCCCTCTTTCTTTCTCGAATGTTTCTTTGGGTGTATCCGAACACCAAGCAGGATTTTTAAAAATTACATAGCTGTGCATACATAGCTATATTTTAATGCAGTTTCAAAGTATCAAGGGCAAAGAGAAAATCTTAAAAGTGACCATGGAGAAAAGATATTAGATTGACTTTGTTTTTATCACTAGAAATAGGAGATCGGTAAAATTTGGAGCAATATCTCCAAAATGCAGAGGGATAATAACTCACTTCAGAACTAAGTGATCAACTTGACTATTTTTTTCAGTAGGGAGAACAAAACAAAGACATATTGAAATAAACAAGGACTTTCAAAGTTTACCACAGACAAATCTTTAATTTAAAAAAAATGCTTAAAAAGATTCTTCATTAAGGAGAAAAGTAAACTTACAGGAAAGGAGAGATGTAGTAAAGCCAAATGTTAACATGGATTCTACTAAATATATTGATAAATATAATTGCTTTAAAATATCGAATTATCTTTTGCTTCACTTTTAAGAAGATAAAACAATGATTTGCAAAAATAAAAATATAATAGGATTTAAATTGATACTCAAGGAGATTAAGGAAGGAAGGTAAAATAGCCTACATTTATTAGGAGAAATGATATTTAAGTATATATGCAGAAAGAAATAGGGTAACAACATAAAAAGGAAACTGTATGGTGTCCAAACCAGAAGAACAAAAAATTGCACAGTATAGTTAAAAAACAAAAAACACAGTCAAATGCTAACCAATAGGAAACTGTTATAGAAATAATATCATACACAATAGAATTAAAGGCAAAAGCATGGGTGGAGAAATAACTGTATAACAAATCATAACATGCATAAGTTTCTAAATGCCTAATAATATAGTCTTAAAATATATAAAGCAAAAACTGGCCATACTAGTAGTGTCAGACCCACGTGAACAATGGAGACAGACTCCATTTAAATCTTAGCTCTACCGACTGCTAGCTTTGTGAACTTCTTAACTTCTTTGTCCCTTGATTTCTTCTTCTCTAAAAATGATGCCCTCACCTTATACAGTTGGTTTAAGGATAAAATAAATTATTATATTTAGAGGACACATGCAGTACCAAGTGCATATTAAAATCTATACACAACTTTTTACTGATGGAGAGAATTTTAAGGATTGATTCCTATAATAAAGTGAAAAATTGATATTCAGACAAAACATAATAATGCTAGAGGACTTCAATGAATATTGTTTTTCTAAAAGAGAATGCATATTGAACACTACCTCCAAAAAGTTAGAAATATACATTTTTGAAATTACTGGAACATTATAAAATTAACCACATACTAGATCACATGTATGGGGTAGAAAGCGGCAACCCACTCCAGTATTCTTGCCTGGCAAATTCCATGGACAGAGGATCCTGGTGGGCTACAGTTCATGGGGTCGCAGAGTTGGATACAACTGCGCACAGATGCCTAGATCACATGTAATGTCAACTATTTTCAATAATTTATATTATAAAACCATATCTTCTTACCACAAAGGATTAAATATTTTTTTAAAATAAACTTATTTTCAGAAAGTTGTTCTGAATGTAAAGTTGTTCTGAATGTTCTCAGATGTAAAGTATGAAAAAAGACCACAATAGAAATTAGAGAATATTTATAACTAAGTAAAAATAAAAGTGTTACATTCAAAACCTGCTAGAAGCTGGTACAGCAGTAATTCGAGGAAAATTTATACACATAAATGTATTTACTTAATAAATAAGTAATAAATAAATCAATCAAATAAATAAAATCAACAAAAAAAGAGCTATTTCTTTTAAAGAAAGAAAGTACACTGACTCCATCAGTAAAAGAGAGAACATCAAAAAGAATAATAGAAAAATGGAATGAAAATAGTTAATATTGAAATTATTATATTTTTATGGAGCTTTTTATAATATCATAAAAACATTACAAATAAATTTAAGCCAATAACTGGTAGACTTAAACGAAACTGACAACTTTCCAGACAAATATAAGTTAGTAAAATTGCCTGAGGAAGAAATGATAAATATTAAATAAATTTAGCAAGTTATACAATCTTATCTTGCCTAAAAACCACCAAAGCTGCTTGGAACTAACAATTTAAACTATAGAAAAATGTTTCAGAGAATAGTTAATGAGGGGAAACTACTCAGCCAGTTTTATGAAGTGAATGTATCTTTACATCCAAAGCAGACATGAACAATGAAAGGAACAAAGTCCTATAGATAGATACAAAAAATGCAATCAATTTCAAGAGTCATTGGTGACAACTTTCAGCTAATTAGGAATAGAAGGAGAATCTCTGAACTTTTATCTATAGTTAACAGCACACTGAAATGTGAAATTTCAGATGTGTTCCAATTAAGCTCAGGAACAACTCAAGGATGCCTGCTGCTTCTAACACTGGAATTACAACACAAACTATAAGGTAAGTAAAGGAAATAAGGTATAAGGAGTACAAAAACTAGCAAACTTATCTTTGTTGAGACAATACTGTTTATAAAATTTAAGAAAATTTACAAACAATTGGCAAGTTTGCTAGACACGAGCTCAATATATAAGAATCAATAGAGTCCTTACATATGAATAATCATTAATGAGTAAAATAATGGCAGCTAGGTAGTTATTAATAATCAAAGAGAGTAAAGCACCTTTTAATAAATCTAGCAAAAGTTGTATAGCAAACTTTTGACAGAGAAAACTATAAATATGAACAATCCTTTAAAGCACTAATAGAAAATTAGGCTATGATAACAGATAAAAGACTAACATCCAAAAGATACAGCGCTCTCGAATTCACTTTATATTTTCATCCAATTGTGACTATAATCCCAGAAAGAATATATTTGCCTGTTTAATGGAACTTGCCAAGCTTATCCTGGAATTCAAATAAATGAATAAAAGTCCAAGATTAAGTAAGAAGTTTAGAAAAAAAATAACTTTTAAAAGGAGAATATCAAGATATTTTGTTGCTGGGGTAATTAAAATAGTGTAGAACAGGAACTGAAATAAATAAACAGACAAAGGGTCAGAAAAGAGAGGCCAGAAACTCATAAATATATTGATGTATGAGAGAGAAGGGATATTAAAATCAGTAAGAAAAGAGTGAATTTTTCACACATAGCTTTAGGAAAACTCAGTATCTAAGTAAAATACAATTTCAAATATTTTAAAACCCTAAATATTAAAAGCAAGACTAAAACTTTTAAAAGAAAATATAGAAAATGTTCATTATCCTGAGGTTGGCAAGATGTATATGCCTAAAAGGCAAAACTCATTAAGTAAAAACTATGATATATCTGCCAACATTACAATGAAAACTTTCTATTTAATAAAAAGTTAAAGGAATTTTTAGTTCCTTTAAAGGAACCACAAAGTTAAAGGAAGTCACAGAATGGGATTTTATATTTGCATGGGGTTTCACCAATGAAGATTTCATATTCAGAACATATGAATGTTTACAAATAAATAAGAAAAATATAACAACCCAATATGAATTGGGCTTCCCTGGTGGCTCAGAGGTTAAAGCGTCTGCCTGCAATGCAGGAGACCTGGGTTTGATACCTGGGTCGGAAAGATCCTCTGGAGAAGGAAATAGCAACCCACTCTAGTATTTTTGCGTGGAGAATCACGCGGAGAGAGGAGCCTGGTAGGCTACAGTCCACCGGGTCACAAAGAGTCGGACAGCTACTTCACTTTCACTTTCAATATGAATAAAGGCCAATATGTGTGAGGTATTCAAGAAAAGGAGTGTTCAAATGGCCAACAAAGTAGAAATTAAAAGGTTCAACTCCACAAATGATTAGGAAAATGAAGTTAAAACCAAATGCAAATTAAAACTATTCACCTTTCAAATTCAGCAAACCAATTTTAAAGTCTGGAGTTACTCTAGGCTTACAAAGGTTAAGAGGTCACATAGCTTCTCATACTTTTATAGTGAACACAGAAATTGGTGTAGCTATTTTGGAAGGAAATTTACCATTCATAAAGTTTAATATGCCTTATTAGTTTTCTATTGCTGTGTAACAAACAACTATAGACTTCATGGCTTAAAACAATGAAAATTTGTTAGCTTACAGTTCTGGACATCAGAAGTCTGTTCTGGGTTTCACTGGGCTAGAATCAGGATGTCTTTTCTGGGCTGCGTTCCTAGCTGGAGGCTCTAGGAAAGAACCCATTTTTGTTGCCTTTATCCAGTGACTCTGGACTTGTACTACTCGGCGCATGCCCCTCTTCACCATCTTCAAAACCAGCAACAGCTGGTAGAATTCTTTTCAGGTGGTAGCTTATGACTCCGGAGAAGGCAATGGCACCCAACTCCAGCACTCTTGCCTGGAAAATCCCATGGACGGAGGAGCCTGGTAGGCTGCAGTCCATGGGGTCGCTAAGAGTCAGACACGACTGAGCCACTTCACTTTCTCTTTTCACCTTCATGCATTGGAGAAGGAAATGGCAACCCACTCCAGTGTTCTTGCCTGGAGAATCCCAGGGACGGGGGAGCCTGGTGGGCAGCCGTCTATAGGGTCGCACAGAGTCGGACACGACTGAAGCGACTTAGCAGCTTAGCAGCAGCAGTTTATGACTCTCAGTTCTGCCTCCTCTTCTGATTTCGAGGATTCATGTAATTAGATTGGGCCCTCCTGAGTAAGCCAATTAAGTAAGCCTTCCCTTCTAAAGATACTTCATTACATTTGTGAAGACCCTTTTGCCATGCAAAGTCTAACATATAAACAGGTTTCAAGGACATCTTTGGAGGAACCACATATACATGCACTCCTTGAACTAGCAATTTTACATCAGAGGCCTTAAAAAAATATTGCAAATGAACTCAAAGAGATATTCAGAAATACAATCATTGGGACATTGTGTATATTATGAAAGTTTTTTTAAATTGTTTATTAATAGGAAAATAAATATCAGTGCATTTCCACAATGGAATTCTTCATAGGGTTAAGATAAATTGTAAAAACATAATATTGAACAAAATAAAGATGCAGAATTACATTTGTTTGAGTATGTGTATGTATGGATGTCCGGGGATAAGGAAAGATAATTGACATAGACAGATGATAGAGATTATAGCAATGAACTGGCATAATAAATTCAAGATCTGGTGTGATGGTTATCTCTGGGAAGTTAGGGGAAGATGGACAATATGTTTACATTTGTTAGAGCTAGGTGGGTACATGTGTTTTCCTTAAAATACTCTCCAGTTTTTCTATGCTTTCAGTGTTTCACAATAGGAATTTGAAGACACTTGTGTAAGGACACTAAATGGAATAAAGAAATCCCATGGAAGATGCAAAAGCTAAGAAGAGGAACACACCGAGCTAAGCCTAGATTAGTTGGTATTACTAATAAATGCTAAACTGAACATCAAGAGCCTGGAGTTTCATGTTAGCTCTGTGACTATTTACTTATGTAACTTTGAGCACATTACCAAACACTACCAGATATCAGCCTCCCCATATCACAAGTGAGGACACAAGCAGAACACTCTGGGTTTGTTGTAAACATAAGATAGTCTATCTGATGGCTTTTAAGTATAGTCAGACATTGTTGACACTAAAATATGGCTGGTTTGACAAAGTACATCTTCTCGAAATTGAAATTCTTGAAATTCATGTCTACAGAACTTGTATGAATACATGTACACGCTCCCACACACACCAACACTGCATAACCCCTGCTTTTGGCTTAAAATCACTACTACCCGCCGGTCTTTTGAGGCTAAAAGATGGCTCCATAGTTGTTCAGGGAAAGAGTTATTAAACCCAGTCTGGGATAAAATGTTGAGATGGAATTGAATTTGGAGCCCTCTTCTTTGTGACCTTCATAGAATCAAGCTCAGTTTTTCATTTGTATAATCTCCTTGGGGAACATGTTCAGTGGTAAGTTGTTAAACAGTACATCTCTAGAACACTATTCCCGAAAAGAGACCTATTAATGCCGTAGAATTATGGTAATTTGCCTGTCCTAATTTAGGAACAGACAGTGTTAGACTATGGGGTAAATATTTCCTGGCAAAAACTATATGGTCATTCAAATCCCAGTGTTGCTGAATGATGTCCTTGCCCATGCCAGAAGGGCCCCCGGACTGCAGAAGGAATTCCCTTCACAGATGCTCTGCCACCTCACAAATGCTTCCTTTGTCCTATGTACAAAATCAATGCCGAGAATTTCATACCTTGACTCATGTCTTTAAACGCTATTTGGCATATCCTTCCAAACGATGTCTTCATCAATAAGAACAAACCACTTACTTCTGATGACATGAATTCTTGAGTAGGACTCTGACTGGGACATACATTGCCTAAGGCAGGAGGCTGGGCTCACTGGCTGTCTTCTGAGCAGCCCTGCTTTCATGTCCTAGTTACTCAACTTTGAGCACAGCCAAAATTTATCTCAAGCCAAGTTCTTCTGGACAAAAAACACTGAAAATTCTTGCTTGCTTCAAGCCAGTAGAAGACTCCAGCCAGATATTGGACCTGTCAAGTAATTTTAATCACTAAACAAAGAATAGGTTAGATTCTTGCTCTCATTCTTCATAGTGCTGAGACCACCTATAGGCCATGTCTAAATGAAATTTGTATGTTTTAGTTTAAATTCTCTGTTGGTTTTATTGATTCTCTACATATGATATTTCAGAATACAGTTGTCAATCATATATGTATTCCTGAAGACCCATGAAGTGACTGCTGCATGTTTATATCAGGATTTTTTATTTTAGGAGAGAGTATTTTAGATGTTGTAGAACCCTCTCCATTTTCCTGTCACTGCATTGTACCTGTCTCCTAGTCATTTCCCCGGATACTTTAAGAACTTGACCTCAGGTTCATGGCTTTCTTTTCCAACATGAAGGTTCTTATGGACAACTTACCAAATCCCAGATATCTCTAAGCAATAGCTTTCTCTATGTGTCACATTCTAGAACATGTCACAAATTGCTCACTTACAACCTCTAATCTTTTTACTTTACACATATGTGAACATCATTCTACTCTTACGGCTTGTCAATTCACTGACCCTTCCATTTTTACTTCCTTATCACCTTTTATCTCCCTCTTCAGGTCAGATTGCATGCTCTAGAATTTCAGTGATGATCCTGATAAAACCATCAACTTTTTTGCCTTTCTTTTCACAGAAAATTCTAATCCTATATAAACTCAATTATCTGCTTTAGAAGATTCAGTTCAGTTCAGTCGCTCAGTCATGTCCGACTCTTTGTTACCCATGGACTGCAGCATGCCAGGCCTCCCTGTCCATCACCAACTCCCAGAGCTTCCTCAGACCCATGCCCACTGAATCAGTGATGCCATCCTACCATCTCATCCTCTGTCTACCCCTTCTCCTCCCCCCTTCAATCTTTCCCAGCATCAGGGTCTTTTCAAGGGAGTCAGTTCTTTGCATCAGGTAGCCAAAGTATTGGAGTTTCAGCTTCAACATCAGTCCTTCCAATGAATATTCAGGACTGATTTCCTTTAGGATGAACTGGTTGGATCTCCTTGCAGTCCCAGGGACGCTCAAGAGTCTTCTCCAACACCACAGCTCAAAAGTATCAATTCTGTGGTGCTCAGCTTTCTTTACAGTCCAACTTTCACATCCATACATGACTACTGGAAAAACCATAGCTTTGACTAGATGGATCTTTGTTGGGAAAGTGATGTCTCTGCTTTTTAATATGCTGTCTAGGTTGGTCATAACTTTTCTTCCAAAGATAGGTCTCACTATAAGTTTGAAATCATAAACCTTATTTTTTCTGTGCTCAACTTGCCTTCTGACTTTCTCCAAAAATTACTTCAAACTTTATTTTCTATTCTCAAACTTCTACTTCAACCTCTCACATTGACTATTGATTTTTAGCTGGTTATGCTAGCATTTACTTCTTGGAGAGAGAGAGAAATCCACCTGAAAAGAATCAACTAACTTCGTGATCATCCAGCCTACAAATCCACCTGAATGTGCTTGCATCTTTTCCTTCCACGTGTACTTCTGAAGCATTTCTTCCATCTGAACTCTGAGATCCTATGCCCTCCTGATTGCCCTGGATCATTTCCTTCCTCTGCTTTCCCATGAATCACCAGTCTTCACACTTTACATAAGCTCTTTCCAAAGTCTTCCAACCATTCCAACCATTGTTTAGTAAGTTTAAAAAATCTGTTTCTTAATTTGAGTTTCCTGTTCTGTGAATATTATATTCATATATTGTACCAGCTTTCTATGGAATCATCTTTTCTTTATCCATTTGTAGTGTTTTCTTATAGATTCTACATATAAATAGTCAGCTAAAACATTGCAATAAGTGTTATTTGCTTGTAGTTTTCCTTTTAGATTTGTTTATGGGGTCTTTTGTCTAATAGGAATTTTAATTTTACTGAACTTGGATTTAGCAGGATTTTCTTTCATGGTTTATGCATTTTGCATCTTTTAAAAAACTGTTTTTTAAAGATATATTTCAATATTCTAGAAATTTTAAAATGTTACTTTTTATATTGCATCTTTAATTTACATAGATTTTTTCAAAGAGAATAGTATAAACTAAGAATCTTTCATTTTTTCTTATAGATAATTATCCAAGCAAAATTTATTCTCCTACCCAACTTCTATCTAATAATTTGTAAAAGAAACTTAGTCATCGACCAGATCTAAATATTTGTGTCTACTTTGGCATTCTATTTTTTGTCCCATTGATTGATTTTTCCATTCAGGCATCAATATCACACTGCTTTTATTATTAAATTGCTATAGCTCTTTAACATATCTTGATATCTGATGGGGAGTGTTCCACCACTATATTCTTCTCTAAACTCTTTTGACTTTGTTGGCTCACTGCATTTTTATTTGAATTTTAGTTTTCAATTTGTCAAGTCACAGGAAATTTGATTTGATTTCTTTAATAAGAATTTCTTTATATTTATAGATTAATTTGGGGTGAACTGCACTTTTTGGTATTATTAATTCCCAGCCATAAACATGGTACATAGTTTTCATTTATTTTAGTCTTTTTATGTATTTTAAGAATAAATATTATACTTTTATCACCAAAGTGAGTACAAATATAGATTATTCAAATCAAAACACAGAGGAAAAAAGAGAGAAAAATGGAACAGAACATTTAAAATCTTTGGGAATAAAAATCAAGCAGTTTAACATCCATTAACATATCCTGGAAGGAAGAGAGAAAGTAAATGGTATATAAGAAATATAATACAAGATTATGACTATGATTTTCCAAACTGACAAAAAAATAGTAACTTATATATCCTAGAATCTCAGCAAACACAGGATAAAGTAAACCATACTTAAGGAAATCATAGTTAAAATTCTGAATAGCAAGGATTAAGTGAAATTCATAAAAGCAGAAAAAAACTCTGACATTTCACTTACACACAAAGAAACAAGATTGATGGCTTAACTTATTGTTGAAAAATATGTACTCTGAAAGCGTAAAAAGAAAAAAAAATCCTGCAAATTAGAATTCTATCTTCAATGAAAATATCTTTCATAAATGAAGGCAAATTAAAGAAACTTTTAGAGAGACAAAAGTTAAAAGCTGAAAAAATTTTCTCCAACAGATCTACACTATAGAATAAAATATTTAGGCTAAAGAAAGTGATACCATAATGGAGTTCAAATTTACAAGAAACATCAAAAAGCAATGAAGAAGAAATTAGTGGGAGTAAATATGAAATAACATTTTTATATATACATATATAAAATTTATACTTCTTTGCATTCTCAACTCTCAGATGGGCTTTTAAAAACTATGATTTTGTAGCTTAATCAGTTTGTTTCATTATTAGTTGAGAATGTTTTGGTTTTAAATATGTAGGAAAGAATTTCCTTTACTTAAAAAGAACAAATTTATTTTCAACTGAAATGTGCATTATAAAAAGAAAAATTTATTTGGAGGGAAAGTTTCATTATACAATATAAACAATATATTACTGTTTCTTTTTATTTACTTACTTTAAACCTTAGAAAATATTAATATTAGATTTAGCTTTCCTTCAGCAGTTAGTCTTTGCTGACTCTAATTTGAAGTGACCATAGGTTCTAAAATACTTAAAATATTTATAATTCTCTCCCAATCCCAATAACTCAAAGTTTTAATTTCTTCATTGCTAATTTTGATGGTTATGTTAATTTCTTTGCTTTGTTAATATTAATGGGTTTTACTGGCAGTTTTATTTGGTCAAGTCTTACCAATTTTATAATGAAGGAGTATAATTAATTTGGTTCTCCAAATGCATAGAAAAAAATATGGACTCCCTACAATGACATAAAAGGACAAAGGAATTCTAGGGTCTTCTCAAAAAAATGTTTTAAGCAGTTTTAAGATGATTTCTAATTCTTTTTGTTTTGCTTTTTGATATTATTGCATTGTTTTTAACCATGCAAACACTGCCCTCTCCTCTTCCTTAATACAAACTTTTTTTGTATGATCGATTCATGGTACTGACATAAGGAATTCTAAGTGTTTTGAATCCAATAGAATGTGTAATATGTGGGGTTTAATAAAGACATACACTGCTATTGCAATGGAATCACAGACTCTGCATTTGAATTCACAACAATCTTTACCAGGAAGAACTCTTCAACAACTAGCAGATTTCCATCAATATATTTGGTAGAACTTCATCAAATCTTAATAAATCAAAATAATTCTTAGTATTGATTTTCTTTATTTTCCCAAGTCAGAAGACAAGAACTCGGCATCTAGATCACCTGAAAGAATGTTGGTTTCTTCAAGGCCTTCTGTTAATCAGTTACTTATATTCAGCACCTGATACTGGGAGTATATTTAGTGTTCTAGCCATTGGCTCAGAAGGTAAAGAATCTGTCTGCAATGTGGGAGGCCTAGGTTCGATCCCTGGTTCAGGAAGATCTACTGGAGAAGGAAATGGCAACCCATTCCGGTATTCTTGCCTGGAGAATCCCATGAACAGAGAAGTCTGGCGGGCTACAGTACATGGGGTTGCAGAGAGCTGACATAACTGAGAGATTAACCCTTTCACACTTTCACTTTCTAGCCATTGTCATTTTCTTCCTCAAACCCTGTCTGGCCTATAACCTCAATTCATCAATATAGCATCTTTTTTTTCTAAGTACATCAGTGCTGTCCACTCTAGGGGAAAGAAGAGACCAGAACTAGGACTAAACCTAATTCCAACCCCAGTTTTGATCTCTGTCCCTCAGCTTTCGATGGAATTTTAATGATCCCATTTTCACTGGACAAATGGCCCCTTAAAACCCTATCAGAGATGCATTTAGCTTTAACCACCTACTCCTCTAGAGCAAATGGACCTTGGAAAGCGGTCAGTCCTTTATATGTCAGAGTCAATCTGAGCTGTTTCCTTTCCACCCAACACCTAATTGAGATGAGTCACAGGAATAAACAAAATAAATTCCTCTGTTGGAGAGAAAAAGAAGGTATGACTAATAATTTCAGATCATACCTAAATTATGAGGCTAAATCAAAGTCTACAGTCTTGAGAAGCTTGTAAGAAGAGATACAGCCAGTGGGAAATAGTGCAGGAGAATGCTGAACTGTTGCCAAAGATGAATTTAATCAATCCTTATTGAAAATTTTTTCAACCTATCATTTAGAATAAAGAAAGCAAATTCTTTCCTGCACCTAAAGTTGGTTCTTTGTAAAAACAGACTGTGAGGAAAATATGCATTCAGAAGAGGACTAGCAGAGGATATCTGTTATTAAGTGATGGAGAGAATTTGGGGTCAGAAGAGATTCTTAAATTTTTCAGATAAAATGTGAACTTGTACATCATTTTTCAGGAAAAAAAATTGAATATAATATTGGCATACTGGATATAATATCAAAATAATAAATTCATCAGACATATATCTAATACCTATTTTGTGCCTGGATAACTCCTTTAGATCTAAGTACAGATAACTGCTAAAAGAACATAGTGGTTTTTGGTGTTTGTATTTGAATGTCATATGAAAAATAGATTCAGTTGAATGGCTTTGTACATAAAATAGCCCAAGGTGACTTGGGATGCATGTCTTCTGAAAAATCATACTTTATACTATTTGAACTTTAAGCACACTTGACATATGTACATAAGTACTGTGTCATATGTCATATGTCAAGTACTTGTAAGTGTAGGGATCTTTCTTTGACCTTTCTTTATACCCAGAGTCTGAGTTGATGAGAAAAAAAAAGCTTCTACCCCAGTTTGTTTTTTCTTTTCCTAATAATTCTTTTCCAAGAATGTCGGGTAAGTTTTCTTGCACCAGTCAATTTCACATCTGCTTGATATAACATACATATTAACATTTTAACAGTTATAATACATATAGCAATCAATGATAAATTCAATTTAAAAATGGAAAGCATTCTTAATTCAATTTTATTTCTGTTCCTATTATCTCCAGGTCAAGGACATCTTAGTTGTTTTTTTTCCACTAATTTTTTAGGAATGTTTGTATTAAAATGTCTCTCCCGCCTGCCCTCCCAACCCTCCCAACCCCCCCAACCCCCCCAACCCCCCCACCCCCGCCCCTGCTCCCTCCCTCCCCCCCTCTCCCGCCCCCCCCGCCCCCCCCCAAGACTTTTGGTTTTGGCTTCTACATGAAAAGATGAAAAGAGCTTGAAAGTTGTCCTCCTGTCCTTACAATGAGAAAAAAGTGAACAAATTGAAAATCAATGGATTTTCTTGGACTCATTGGATATATTTGCCACAAAGAAAACCTCTACCCTAAAATCTGGAAAGACAAGTGAATACTTGTATTCTTTCACAGAATACTTACTGGAGCAGAAACCACTGAAACCATAAATTTCAGTGAACTTCATAAACATAAATGAACAAAAACTTCATAAACATATGTGAACACATATATGGTAGTTTTGATAAACTGCTAGAGGCTGAGTGACGGCTGTAGTCTTGGGTAACGGTGGAGGCACAATCGGTGTGCGGAGGTTGGGGGGCGGGGGCTTTACCTCCAGAAAGGCCACTAGGTTCTCTTGATGAAGTGCCAAGAAAAATATTCTCATAGCTTTGGCAAAAATAAGAGAAGAATGAGCATTATGAAATATATCCAAAGGGTTTCAGTAACAAAGGTCTATGTTCAGGAGGAAAGATTTTATCAAAATTTTACTCGATCTGAAGTTATAGCACTGCTCCCACTCCAGCCCCCTCTAGCCTTGCTGTTTCACTTAGGGAGAGAGAAAGCAAAGAAACATCATAAAGGTTGGAGCCACCACAATGAAGGATAAAGATATGCTGAAAACCTAAGATCTAATCATAAGATTAAAGAATATTGAGCTTCCCTGGCAGCTCAGTGGTGAAGAGTTCACCTGCCAATGTAGGATACATAAATTCGACCCCTGATCAGGGAAGATCCCACCTGCAGCGGAGCAACAAAGCCCACGTGCCACAACTAATGAGTTTGCACTCTATAGTCTGGGAGCTACAACTATTGAGGCCCATGTGCTGTAGAGCCCATACTCCACCGCAAGCGAAGCCTGTGCACTGCAATGGGAAGCAGCGACCCACCCACTGAAACTATAGAAAAGCCTGCACAACAAAGACTGCACAGCCAAGTATACATAAATACAATTTTTTCAGAAAAAGAATACTTCAACTGCCACACACTATTGCCCCACAAATAGGGCTCCGTGTATAACTGAGCAACTGAAATGAACTGATATAACTGGGAAACACAGATAGGAGAACTGCAAGATAAAGACTCTCTGAGGAAGAGTACTTAAACAAGCTCAAAGTCAACAGGGAGAGGATTAAAAAAAGACAGAGGTATCTGAAGACTCTAGTGCATACACTTACAGCAAATACTGCACAGTGTTCAACAGCTCAGTTCAATTGCTCAGTCATGTTTGACTCTTTGAGACACCATGGATTGCAGGACGCCAGGCTTCCCTGTCCATCACCAACTCCTGGAGCTTGTTCAAACTCATGTCCATCAAGTCAGTGATGCCATCCAAGCATCTAGTCCTCTGTCATCCCCTTCTCCTCCTGCCTTCAATCTTTCCCATCATCAGGGTCTTTTCCAATGAGTTGGCTCTTCACATCAGGTGGCCAAAATATTGGAGTTTCAGCTTAAACATCAGTCCTTCCAATAAATATTCGGGACTGATTTCTTTTATGATTGACTGATTGGATCTCCTTGCAGTCCAAGGGACTCTCAAGAGTCTTCTCCAACACCACAGTTCAAAAACATCAATGCTTCAGCGTTCAGTTTTCTTTATAGTCCAACTCTCATATCCATACATGACTACTGGAAAAACCATAGCTTTGACTAGACAGACCTTTGTGGGCAAGGGAATATCTCTGCTTTTTCGTATGTTGTCTAGGTTTGTCATAGCTTTTCTTCAAAGGAGCAAGTGTCTTTTAATTTCATAGCTGTGGTCACCATCTGCAGTGATTTTGGAGCCCAAGAAAATAGTCTGTCACGGTTTCCATTGCTTCCCCATCAATTTGCCATGAAGTGATGGGACCAGATGCCATGATATTAGTTTTCTGAATGTTGAGTTTTAAGCCAACTTTTTCACCCTCGTCTTTCACTTTCATCAAGAGGCTCTTTAGTTCCTCTTTGCTTTTTGCCATAACCTTATCTGCATATCTGAGGTTATTGATATTTCTCCCAACAATCTTCATGCCAGCTTGTGCTTCATCCAGCCGGGAATTTCACATGATGTACTCTGCATGTAAGTTAAATAAGCAGAGTGACAATATACAAGCTTGATGTACTCCTTTCCCAATTTGTAACCAGTCTGTTGTTCCATATCCGGTTTTAACTGTTGCTTCCTGACCTACATACAGATTTCTCAAAAGGCAAGTAAGGTGCTTTGGTATTCCCATCTCTTGAAGAATTTTCCACAGTTTGTTGTGATCCGCACAGTCAAAGGCTTTGGTGTAGTCAGTAAAGCAGAAGTAGATATTTTTCTGGAACTCTCTTGCTTTTTTGATGACCCAATTAATGTTGGCAATTTGATCTCTGGTTCCTCTGCCTTTTCTAAATCCAGCTTGAACATCTGGAAGTTCTCGGTTCATGTACTATTGAAGACTTGCTTGGAGAATTTTAAACATTACTTTGCTAGCAATTGTGTATTAGTTTGAACATTCTTTGGCATTGCCTTTCTTTGGGATTGGAATGAAAACTGACCTTTTCCAATCCTGTGGCCACTGCTCAGTTTTCCAAATTTGCTGGAATATTGAAGGTAGCACTTTCACAGCATCATCTTTTAGGATTTAAAATAGCTCAACTGGAATTCCATCACCTCCACTAGCTTTGTTTGTAGTGGTGCATCCTAAGGCCCACTTGACTGCATTCCAGGATGTCTGGCTCTAGGTGAGTGATCACAACATCATGGTTATCTGGGTCATGAAGATCTGTTTTTTATAGTTCTTCTGGGTATTCTTGCCACCTCTTCTTAATATCTTCTGCTTCTGTTAGGTCCATATTGTTTCTGTCCTTATTATGCCCATCTTTTCATGAAGTGTTTTCTTGGCATCTCTAATTTTTGCAGTGTCCAACCCCTCACCTCATCACATAAAAGTTCACACTAAAGGGTTTTTTTTTTTTTTTTTTGCCTCAATTCCCATAATGTTCAGTCCCCCTCATCCCCCTAAAATATTACAAGGTATGCTAAGAGGGAAGAAAGACCACAGTCTCCAGAGACAAAGCAAGCATCATATTTACTAACAGAAAAAGTGGACACAGGACAATAACAAGTAAGTAATGTAAGCAGAGAGATGGAAAATCTAAGAAAGACTCAAAGAAGCTAAAAACACTGTAACAGAACTGAAGAGCACCTCTGGGGTCATCAGTAGACTGAACAGAGTCTAGGAAATAATCAGTGAACTGAGATACAAGTCAATAGAAACTTCCCAAAATAAATGTAAAGGGGAAAGATAATGACAAAAATAGAACAGAATATCCAAGAAAACAATAACTGTATCTTGTCATATCATATTTAAACTGCAGAAAACAAAAGACAAAGGAAATCTTGAGAGAAGTTAGAGGAAAGTTTACCTATAGAGGAAAAATAGTACAGAGATAAGAATTACAGTGAGCTCTTCAGAAATCGTGTAAGCAAACAGAAAATAGAATGAAATGTTTAAAGTGTTAAAGGAAAAAACCACCAACTTCAAATCCTATGTCCAGCAAAATTGTCTTTCCCAAGTAAAAGAGAAATGAGACTTTCTCAGACAAACAAAAACTGTAGGAATTCACCATCATATCTACTCTTTAAGAAATGTTAAAAACAATTCTTCAGAGAGAAGGAAAATGATAATAGGTCAGAAATTCACATCTGTAAATAGAAAGGAAGAGCATTAGAGAAGAAATAAAATAAAACAAAATCTTCTACTTTTCTTATTCTTAATGATCTAAAAGATAGCTGTTTAAAGTAATAATAGTCACAATGTGTTGGGTAATTATAGAATTCAGACAGGTAAAATGAATGACAGCAATGTAAAAAAGGATGAGAGGGAAGAATAGGACATACTTTGTTATAAGGCTCCTGAAGTACAAGTGAAGCAATACAGTGTTATTTGTAGGTGGACTTAATTAAAAATATATGTTATAAATGCTAAACCCACCACTGATAGCTTCTTCAAACTAAGTATAATTGATATGCTACTGCTGCTGCTGCTGCTGCTGCTAAGTCGCTTCAGTCGTGTCCGACTCTGTGTAACCCCATAGACGGCAGCCCACCAGGATCCCCCGTCCCTGGGATTCTCCAGGCAAGACCACTGGAGTGGGTTGATATGCTACTACAGTTCTCCAAAGCTGATATCGTTCAGGTATCTGGGCCAGAGATATTTCTCAATAAGGCAATCATCACAGAGTGCCTTTTATAGTTCAAAACCGTTTTTTAAACAAGCACTCTCCAACATAAATCATAGCAGGATCTTCTATGACCCACCTCCCAAAATACTAAAAATAAAAGCAAAAATAAACAAATGGGACCTAATTAAAATTAAAAACTTCTGCACAACAAAAGAAACTATAAGCAAGGTGAAAAGACAGCCTTCAGAATGGGAGAAAATAATAGCAAATGAAGCAACTGACAACTAATCTCAAAAATATACAAGGAATGTATGCAGCTCAGTTCCAGAAAAATAGACGACCCAATAAAAAAATAGGCCAAAGAACTAAACAGACATTTCTCCAAAGAAGACATACGGATGGCTAACAAACACATGAAAAGATGCTCAACATCACTCATTATCAGAGAAATGCCAATCAAAACCACAATGAGGTACCATTTCACACCAGTCGTAATGGCTGCGATCCAAAAGTCTACAAGCAATAAATGCTGGAGAGGGTGTGGAGAAAAGGGAACCCTCTCACACTGTTGGTGGGAATGCAAACTAGTACAGCCACTATGGAGAACAGTGTGGAGATTCCTTTAAAAACTGGAAATAGAAGTGCCTTATGACCCAGCAATCCCACTGCTGGACATACACACCAAGGAAACCAGAATTGAAAGAGACACATGTACCCCAATGTTCATTGCAGCACTGTTTATAATAGCCAGGACATGGAAGCAACCTAGATGTCCATCAGCAGATGAATGGATAAGAAAGCTGTGGTACATATACACAATGGAGTATTATTCAGCCATTAGAAAGAATATATTTGAATCAGTTCTAATGAGGTAGATAACTGGAGCCGATTATACAGAGTGAAGTAAAGCCAGAAAGAAAAACATCAGTACAGTATACTAATGCATATATATGGAATTTAGAAAGATGGTAATGATAACCCTGTATGCAAGAGAGCAAAAGAGACACAGATGTAAAGAACAGACTTTTGGACTCTGTGGGAGAGGGAGAGGGCAGGATGATATGGGAGAATGGCATTGAAACATGTATAATATCATATAGGAAATGAATCGCCAGTCCAGGTTCGATGCAGGGTGCAGGATGCTTGGGGCTGGTGCACTGAGATGACCCAGAGGGATGGTACAGGGAGGAAGGTGGGAGGGGGTTTCAGGATGGGGAACACATGTACACCTGTGGCGGATGCATGTTGATGTATGGCAAGGCCAATACAATATTGTAAAGTAATTAGCCTCCAATTAAAATAAATAAACTTAAAGTAAAAAATAATTTTCAGTTGGCAATATATTTTCCCCAATAGGTTACAAAGAATCTCATAATCACTAAAAATATATTTTAAATGGGAGATTTTTTAAAATATATTTCTACCTACAGCACTTTCATCTATGTTACATCAATGCAAATGTTTTCTTATGCTCTTTGTTAATATAAAATTGCTCTAAAACATTAGTAATAAACATTTCAGAAGATTTAGATTATATCTTGTGAAAAAAAAGTTTCAGAAGATTTAGGATATTTATACCTTGTGAAAAAAATGTTTAAGTGTTGGTTGTTCAATTATGTCCATCTTTTTGTGACACCATAGCCTGTAGCCGGCTAGGCTCCTCTGTCCATGGATTTCTCCAGGCAAGGATACTGGAATGGGTTTCCATTCCCTTCTTCAGGGGATATTCCCAACTCAGGGATCAAACTGGGGTTTCCTACACTGAAGGAAAATTCTTTACCATCTGAGCCACCAGGGAAGCCCAAATTAATTAAATTCAGTAAAAATTATTCAGTGAACATTTGCCATCAGACATTAAGAAATCCTTTAGTCGAATATCAAGAGAAGACAAAAGCTCAGTGAACTATTCATACAGAATAATCCTTGCTAAAATAGAATGGTTATTAATAAAACCAGTAGTTTTTTTTTTAGTTATTGCTTCCATGGGTTTTCAGTAACATTCAATTAGTCAATTAATACATCTTTTTTGAATTTTTAACTTTGTGACCACTTTTAAGCACTCAAGATTCAGTGATTTACGTATTACTATTCCTCCTTGCAGTGCATGACAGACCTCATTAAATTATATTGGTATATTTTCAGAGTGGGCTTGGATGTGCCTTTAGAATCTTTCAAACAGCTTGAGACATTCCTTCCATTTGATTAGAATTGCCATACAAGATGAGATCCATTTGCCATTTCTGGTCTAAATTAGAAGATATGTAGTAATTATATTGTCACACATAAGAATGTTGAGTAGGGTCTGGGTAAATGCTGGAACATGTTCCAGTTCATGTCAAGGCATTTGAAAAACTATCTGGAAAAACAAAGAGACAATATAAACTGCAAATAAAAGGCTTAGGGATGAGTTGTAGAGGGAAAGGGAATTAAAGCCAGCAAGAATACTATAAAAGACAAACTCTACTGAAACTCATTGTTCTAAGAGAGAACATGGTAATTTATTGATCTTTCAAAAATATTAAAATAAGACTAGAAAATGGTGTGTCTTGGTATCAATAAAACCATATTTCCCCCACTGAAAATAAAACACACATTTTAATATTGTATTATTTATGTTATTAGAAATTATTATATTATTACGTTCTGTTATAATAAATTATTATATTACTTATGTTGTTCTAGATTTCAAAAGAAATTTGGTTTCTAACATTTATAAAAGTAGACTTCAATGAATTATCATTATTTATGCTTATGTGAATTTAGTCATATGTAAAATATAATACTTTATTAGATAATTTAAGTCTTTCATATTGACAGTATCCTTCAATGTTAAATCTTCACCCCAAATTTGGATTCTTAAATGCTATTTAAAATGTATTATGAGATACTAAAGCATAATCTAGTATATACTTTAATTATAATATATAGCATATAATGGAGCATCTCAAAACTTCTAAACATTTTCACTGAAGACAAGCAGAGAAGTTGGATGAAATTTAAAATAGCATCTTAAAGCATCAAGGGAAAGGCTGAATCATTGAAGACAACATTTAAAGAATTCAGTACATTATATTAATATCAGATTAGACAAAGTAAAAGGCAAAATTACTAAATGAAAAATAGATCAATAGAAAATATACAGATCAAAGTATAAGGTGGAAGAACAATGAATAAACACAGAGAGAAAAGCAAAACATTTATGTGGACATAATGAAAAAGTGTAGTGCTATTTATAATCAGAGTTCCAGAAGAAGAGAATGGGAAAGAGACAATACTTGCAGGGGTAATGACTGAGGATTTTCTAAAATTGATGTAATCTCTTCATTCATATATTTCAGAAGCTCACTGTACTTTTTAAGAGAGAAATAATCTAAAAGCAATCCAAATTTAAAGTGTATTAAATAAAATAGCTAAATAAAAAATTCAAAGAAAACATTTTGAAAACACTCAGAAAAGAGCACTTCATTTGAAGAGTGGCAATAATATGAATAACAGATAACTTCTCAACAGAAACAAAAGAAGTCAGAAGCTAATGAAATGAGACCTGTTAAGTACTGAAGAAAATAACTATAACCTAAAATTCTATGTAAAAAATAACATTTAAAATAAAGGCAAATGGCAAGGGAAGAAGCAAAAATGAGAACTGAAGAGAGAACTACAGAAACCAGAAAACAAGTAAAAAAAATGGAAACAAGTACATACCAGTCGATAATTACTTTAAATAGCAATAGACTGCTCCATTCAAAAACACATATGGTGGCTGCTAGGACAAAAAAGTAAAAGACCCTTCCATATGCTGCCTACAAAAGACTCATTTCAGAGTTAAATACACAGACTGAAAGTGAGAGGATGGAAAAAGACATGTCATACAGAGACAAGAAGAAAGTGGGTATAGCAATGCAAATATCAGACAAAGTAGAATTTGAAACATTTATAAAAAGGGAAGGGCATTACTTAGTGATAAAGGGATCAATACAAGAAGAGAATATTACACTCATTAATTCTATGCTCCCAATACAGAAGGACCTAAAGCAAACACTCACACATAAAGGAAGAAATTGAGAAAAATACAATAATTGTAGGGAACTTAAACTCCTCAGTGACATCAATGAGAAGATCATCCAGTCAGAAAATCTGTAAGGCAATAGTGATTTTAAATGACATAACAGACCAATTAGACTGATTTGATAACTATAGAACATTATATCCCCCAAAAGCAGAATGCACATGCTTTCAAGTGTTCATATAATGGTTTCCAGGAGAGACCTCATGCTAAGCCTCAAAATAAGTCTCAACAAATTTAGGAGGAGAGAAAAATGATAATTTTTTCCTCACCATATCAGTATGAAACTAGAGATCAACTACAGAGAAAAAAGTAGAAAAGACTAAACAAGTGGATACATGTTAGACTAAGCATGTGGATACATTTAACATGTTACTGAAAAACCAATGGTTCAATGAAAAAAACAAAGAAGGAATCAGAAAATATCTTGCATAAAAGTAAATGGAAATACAACACACACACAAATTATGGGATGCAGCAAAAGTGGTCCTAAGAGAGAAGCTTACAGTGACACAGGCTTTCTCAAGAAACAAAAAAAATCTTGAATAAGCTAACCTAACACCTAAATGAATTAGAGAAAGAAAAAGCACAAAATCAGTAAAAGGTAGGAAATAAGATTAGAAGAAAAATAAATAAAAAACAATAGAAAATATCAATGAAATCAAGAACTGTTTCTTTAAAAAGATAAATTTGATAAACCTTTAGCCAGCAGCAATAACAAAGAAAGGGAGAGGACCCAAGTTTAAAATAAATCAAATTGGAGAAATAGCAACTGATACCACAGAGACACAAAACAACAACAACAACAAAAAAGCAATAAACTACAAAAAGTTATAACCCCAAAATTGGGCAACCTGGAATAAATGGACAACTTTCTAGAAACATACAACCTGCCAAGACTGAATCAGGAATAAACAGAAAATTTGAACAGACCGACTACTAGTAGTGACATTGAATCTGTTTAAACCTCCAAGCAAACAAAGTCGAGGACTGGACAGTGTCACAGGGAAATTTTACAAAATATATAAACAGCTAGTAACTATCCTTTTCAAACTATTCCAAAAATTGAAGAGGATGGGATATTTTCAAATTCATTCTATGAGGCTACCATTACTTTGTCACCAAAACAAAGATATAACAACAAATGAAAATTACAAGTCAGTATCTTTGATGAATATAAATGCAAACATCTTCAATAAAATATCAACAAGCTGAATCCAACAGTACATGCAAAGAATCAAACACCAAGGTCAACTTGAATTTATTCCAGGGAAAGAAGGATATTTCAAGAGGGAGGGTGTATATATATATAAAATAGCTGATTCATGTTGTTGTACCTCAGAAGGCAATACAGTATTGTAAAACAATTAACCTCCAATTAAAATCTTTTTAAAAGTAAAAAAAAAAAGCAATCCATGTGATAAATCACATTAACAAAAGGAGGGACAAACATCACTTGATCATCTCAATAGATGCAGATAAAGAATTTGCCAAAATTCAACATGATTTTATGATTAAAAACTCTGCAGAAAGTGATATAGAAGGGACATAGCTGAAAACAATAAATTATATATATGACAGACTCACAGGTAACATACTCAATGGTGAAAAGCTGAAAGCATTTTCTCTAAGATCAGGAACAAGACAAGGATGCCCACTCTCACTACGTTTATTCAACACAGTATTAGGCGTCCTCACCATGACAATCAGACAAGAGAAAGAAATAAGAGGGGTACAAGTTGGAAAGTAAGAGGTAACTCTATTACTGTTTGCAGATGACATGATTCCATACATAGAAAGTCCTAAAGACACCACCAAAATACTAGAATGCATCAATGAATTTGGTAAAGTTGTAGGATATAAAATTAATATACAAAAATATATACATTTCTGTATTACATTTCTATACACTAACAATGAACTATTAGAAAGAGAAATTGAGGAAACAAAATCATTTACTTTAACATCAAAAAGTACCTAGGACTAAACCTCCCTAAGGTGGTAAAGACTTGTACCTGGAAAACTATAAGAAACTGATAAAAGAAACTGAAGATTACATGAACAGATGGAAAGATACACTGTGTTCATGGGTTGGTAGAATTAATATTGTTAAAATGGTTGTACTCCCCAAGGCAATCTACAGATTCAATGCAATTGCTGTTCAGTCGCTCAGTTGTGTCCAACTCTTTGCAACCCCATGGACTGTAGTACACCAGACTTCCCTGTCCTTCACCATCTCCTGGAACTTTCTTAAGCTCATGTCCATTGAGTTGGTGATGCCATCCAGCCATCTCATCCTCTGTCATCCCCTTCTCCTTCTGCCTTAAATTTTTCCCAGCATCAAGGTCTTTTCCAGGCTCTTTGCATCAGTTGGCCAAAGTATTGGAGCTTCCACTTCAGCATCAGTCCTTCCAATGAATATTCAGGGTTGATTTCCTTTAGGATTTACTGGTTTTATCTCCTGGCTGTCCTGGGGACTCTCAAGAGTCTTCTCCAACACCACAGTTCAAAAGCGTTAATTCTTCAGCCCTCAGTCTTTTTATTGTCCAACTCTCACATTCATACATGACTACTGGAAAAACCATGGCTTTGACTAGATGGACCTTTGTTGGCAAAGTAACGTCTCTGCCTTTTCATATGCTGTCTAGGTTTGTCATAGCTTTCCTTTCATGGAGGAAACATCTTTTAATTTCATGGCTGCAGTCATCATCTGCTGTGATTTTGGAGCCCAAGAAAATAAAGTCTGTCATCGTTTCCACTCTTTCCCCATCTATTTGTTATGAAGTGATGAAGAAAGCTGAGCACCGAAGAATTGATGCTTTTGAACTGTGGTGTTGGAGAAGACTCTTGAGAGTCCCTTGGACTGCAAGGAGATCCAACCAGTCCATCCTAAAGGAGATCAGTCCTGGGTCTTCTTTGGAAGGACTGATGCTAAAGCTGAAACCAGTACTTTGGCCACCTCATGCAAAGTGTAAAAGCCTCTGATTTTGGGAGGGATTGTGGGCAGGAGGAGAAAGAGACGACAGAGGATGAGATGGCTGGATAGAATCACTGACTCGATGCACATGAGTTTGGGTGAACTCCAGGAGTTGGTGATGGACAGGGAGGCCTGGCGTGCTGCAACCCATGGGGGTTGCAAATAGTCAGACATGACTGAGCAACTGAAATGAACTGAACTGAACTGATGTGACTGGATGCCACGATCTTCATTTTCTGAATGTTGAGTTTTAAGCCAGCTTTTTCACTCCTCTTTCACTGTCATCAAGAGGCTCTTCAGTTCCTCCTCGCTTTCTGCAGTGTTTCTGCATATCTGAGGTTATTGATATTGAAACTTCTCCTGGAAATCTTGATTCCAGCTTGTGATTCATTCAGCCTGGCATTTTGCATGATGTTCTCTGCATGTAATTTAAATAAGTAGGGTGACAGTATACAGACTTGATGTGCTCCTTTCTCAATCCTTACCAAAATATCAAGTGTATTTTTCATGGAACTAGAACAAATAATCCTAAATTTATATAGAACAACAAAAGACCCTGAATTGTCAAAGCAAGCTTTAGAAAAAAAGAACAAAGCTGATCAAAAATCCTCCCAGACTTCAGACTATACTATAAAACCATAGTAATAAAAACAGCATGATGCTGGCACCAAAGCAAAAAACAAAAAAAAAAAACCAAATAAAAAATACATAGTTAATGGAACAGAATAGAGAGCCCAGAAATAAACCCAGACACCTATGGTCAATTAATCTACAACAAAGCAGGTGAATATGACTGAGAAAAGACAGTCTCCTCATTAAATAATGCTGGAAAAAATGGACAGCTACATATAAAAGAATGAGATTAGCATATTTTAATGCTATATACAAAAATAAACTAAAAATGTATTAAACACCTTAATATATAACCCAAACCCATAAAACTCCTAAAAGAAAACCAAGATGAAACACTCTGACATAAATCATAGCAATATATTTTTGAAGCTGTCTTCTAAAGCAAAGCAAAAAGAAAAAGTAAAGAAATGATGCTTAATTAAACTTAAAATCTTTTGAACAGCAAAGAAAATCACCCACGAAATGAAAAGACAACCTATTGAATAGGTGAAAATATTTGGAAATGATTTGACCAATAAGGCTTAATATTCAAAATGGATAAATATTTCATACTACTCAATATCAAAGAAACAAGCAACAGAACTAAAAAATAGCAGACAATCTGAATAGAATCTTTTCCAAAGAATCCATCTGATGGTCTACAGGCACATAAAAAGATACTCAAGGTTTAATCATTCTAGAAATGCAAATGAAAGCCTCAGTGAGGTATCACTTCACAACTGTCAAAATGGCTATTATCAAAAAGGACACAGAAACAAGCGTTTACAAAGATACAGAGAAAAGGAAATCCTCATATACCGTTGGTAAAAATACAAATTGGTGGAAAATAGTATGGAGATCTCTAAAAAAAGAAACTAAAAATAGAACCACATTATAACCCAGCAATTTCACTCCTGGCTTCATATCCAGAGCAAACAAAAGCACTAATTCGAAAAGATGCATGCAGCCCAGTGTTAACGGCAGCATCAATTTACAATAGCCAAGATATGGAAGCAATCTAATTGTCCATAAATAAACGAATGGATTGCCATGACCAGTGCATTTTCTTGGCAAAACTCTATTAGTCTTTGCCCTGCTTCATTCCGCATTCCAAGGCCATATTTGCCTGTTACTCCAGGCGTTTCTTGACTTCCTACTTTTGCATTCCAGTCCCCTATAATGAAAAGGACATCTTTTTTGGGTGTTAGTTCTAAAAGTTCTTGTAGGTCTTCATAAAACTGTTCAACTTCAGTTTCTTCAACATTACTGGTTGGGGTATAGACTTGGATAACTGTCATATTGAATGGCTTGCCTTGGAGATGAAAAGAGATCATTCTGTCATTTTTTAGATTGCATCCAAGTACTGCATTTCGGACTCTTTTGTTGACCATGATGGCTACTCCATTTCTTCTGAGGGATTCCTGCCCACAGTAGTAGATATAATGGTCATCTGAGTTAAATTCACCCATTCCAGTCCATTTTAGTTCGCTGATTCCTAGAATGTCGACGTTCACTCTTGCCATCTCTTGTTTGACCACTTCCAATCTGCCTTGATTCATGGATCTGACATTCCAGGTTCCTATGCAATATTGCTCTTTACAGCATCAGATCTTGCTTGTATCACCAGTCACATCCACAACTGGGTACTGTTTTTGCTTTGGCTCCATCCCTTCATTCTTTCTGGAATTATTTCTCCACTGATCTCCAGTAGCATATTGGGCACCTACTGACCTGGGGAGTTCCTCTTTCAGTATCCTATCATTTTACCTTTTCATACTGTCCATGGAGTTCTCAAGGCAAGAATACTGAAGTGGTTTGCCATTCCCTTCTCCAGTGGACCACATTCTGTCAGACCTCTCCACCATAACCCACCCATCTTGGTTTGCCCCGCAGGAATGGCTTGGTTTCATTGAGTTAGACAAGGCTGTGGTCCTAGTGAGATGGTCAACACCAAAATCAGATTGATTATATTATTTGCAGCCAAAGATGGAGAAGCTGTATACAGTCAACAAAAATGAGACCAGGAGCTGACTGTGGCTCAGATCATGAACTCCTTATTACCAAATTCAGACTCAAATTGAAGAAAATAGGGAAAACTGCTAGACCATTCAAGTATGACCTAAGTCAAATCCCTTATGATTATACAGTGGAAGAGAGAAATAGATTTAAGGGCCTAGATCTGATAGATGGAGTGCCTGATGAACTGTGGAATGAGGTTCATGACATTGTACAGGAGACAGGGATCAAGACCATCCCCATGGAAAAGAAATGCAAAAAAACAAAATGGCTCTCTGGGGAGGCCTTATAAATAGCTGTGAAAAGAAGAGAGGTGAAAAGCAAAGGAGAAAAGGAAAGATATAAGCATCTGAATGCAGAGTTCCAAAGAATAGCAAGCAGAGATAAGAAAGCCTTCTTCAGCGATCAATGAAAAGAAATAGAGGAAAACAACAGAATGGGAAAGACTAGAGATCTCTTTAAGGAATTAGAGATACCAAGGGAACATTTCATGCAAAGATGGGCTCGATAAAGGACAGAAATGGTGTGGACCTAACTGAAGCAGAAGATATTAAGAAGAGGTGGCAAGAATACACAGAAGAACTGTACAAAAAAGATCTTCATGACCCAGATAATCATGATGATGTGATCACTAATCTAGAGCCAGACATCTTGAAATGTGAAGTCAAGTGGGCCTTAGAAGGCATCACTACAAACAAAGCTAGTGGAGGTGTTGGAATTCCAGTTGAGCTATTTCAAATCCTGAAAGATGATGCTGTAAAAGTGCTGCACTCAATATGCCAGCAAATTTGGAAAACTCAGCAGTGGCCACAGGACCAGAAAATGTCAGTTTTCATTCCAATCCCAAAGAAAGGCAATGCCAAAAAATGCTCAAACTACCGCACAATTGCACTCATCTCACACGCTAGTAAAGTAATGCTCAAAATTCTCCAAGCCAGGCTTCAGCAATACGTGAACCGTGAACTCCCTGATGTTCAAGCTGGTATTGGAAAAGGCAGAGGAACCAGAGATCAAATTGCCAACATCTGCTAGATCATGGAAAAAACAAGAGCGTCCCAGAAAAACATCTATTTCTGCTTTATTGACTATGCCAAAGCCTTTGACTGTGTGGATCACAATAAACTGGAAAATTCTTCAAGAGATGGGAATACCAAACCACCTAACCTGCCTCTTGAGAAATCTGTATGCAGCTCAGGAAGCAACAGTTAGAACTGGACATGGAACAACAGACTGGTTCCAAATAGGAAAAGGAGTACATCAAGGCTGTATATTGTCACCCTGCTTATTTAACTTCTATGCAGAGAACATCATGAGAAATGCTGGACTGGAAGAAACTCAAGCTGGAATCAAGATTGCCGGGAGAAATATCAATAACCTCAGATATGCACATAACACCACCCTTATGGCAAAAAGTGAAGAGGAACTCAAAAGCCTCTTGATGAAAGTGAAAGAGGAGAGTGAAAAAGTTGGCTTAAAGCTCAACATTCAGAAGACGAAGATCATGGCATCTGGTCCCATCACTTCATGGGAAATAGATGGGGAAACAGTGGAAACAGTGTCAGACTTTATTTTGGGGGGCTCCAAAATCACAGCAGATGGTGACTGCAGCCATGAAATTAAAAGACACTTACTCCTTGGAAGAAAAGTTATGACCAGCTTAGATAATATATTCAAAAGCAGAGACATTACTTTGCCGACTAATGTCCGTCTAGTCAAGACTATGGTTTTTCCAGTGGTCATGTATGGATGTGACAGTTGGACTGTGAAGAATGCTGAGCGCCGAAGAATTGATGCTTTTGAACTGTGGTGTTGGAGAAGATTCTTGAGAGTCCCTTGGACTGCAAGGAGATCCAACCAGTCCATTCTGAAGGAGATCAACCCTGGGATTTCTTTGGAAGGAATGATGCTGAAGCTGAAGCTCCAGTACTTTGGCCACCTCATGCAAAGAGTTGACTCATTGGAAAAGACTCTGATGCTGGGAGGGATTGGGGGCAGGAGGAAAAGGGAACAACCGAGGATGAGATGGCTGGATGGCATCACGGACTCGATGGACGTGAGTCTGAGTGAACTCCAGGAGTTGGTGATGGACAGGTAGGCCTGGCGTTCTGCAATTCATGGGGTCGCAAAGAGTCAGACACAACTGAGCGACTGAACTGAACTGAACTGAACTGAAATGAACTGAACTGAAATGAATGGATAAAGAAGTGGCAATATACACACACAATTGGGTACTACTCAACCTTAGAAAAGAATAAAATATTGCCATTTGCAATGACATGGATGGACTTGAAGGTACTATGCTTAGTAAAGTAAGTCAGAGAAAGACAAATACTGTATAATATCACATATTTAAAATCTAAAAAGTAGATTAACAGTGAATATAACAACAACAACTTCAAAAACAGACACAGATATAGAAAAGAAACGAATGGTTAATAGTGGAGAGAAGGTAGTGTGGAGGGATTAAGAGATACAAACTACTATGTATAAATATATATTATAAGAATATATTTTATGGCACAGAGAATATAGCTAATATTTTATAGTAATTATAAATAGAGAATAACCTTTAAAAATTGTAAATCTCTATGTTGCACAGCTGAAAATACTTAATATTATACATTAATAGAAAAAGATTAAAAGTATATATGACTTTTTCCCCCAGAAATAATCTACGTAATATTGGTTTTGACTTAGAAAAGTTCAGGTTTGCTATGTACACAACTGTTAGTTATTCAAATTAATAAGAATTTACAAATTTCATTCCTTAAAATTAACAAGTTATCAATTGCATTTTAAAATAATTTAATTTATAAAATCATTTGGTTTCAGTCATATATGTATTTCAGAAATAAATCTAGTCCTATGAAGTGTTTTTATTCTGTAAATTACTGATTTCTAAGCAAGAACACTTAGATTCTATGTTCTATACTTTAAGAGCACATATGTTCTCTATAATTATCTAGTTAATACTGTTATTGGGAATGTATTTTTAATATAATTTTGAGGTGCTACTTCATGCAGAGTTAAAAGCACATATAAACCTTGTATGTCTACTATTTAAATTTTAAACAAATTTTTATATCATCTGAAATCCATTAGTCTATCCAGACCTTGCATTAACAATAGTTTCATAAAACCTACTAACATTTATGATAGCCTTTCTAGTTAATAAAATTATTTTCTTTGTTCCTCATAAACATAGGTAAATAAATCTGGTGTTAATATTCTTATTTTACATGTCAAAAAATCTGAGATTCAAAATTTCACACCTTTTCCCTGTACCACTCTATCACACCTTACATGATCACTTTAACCCTCTCCTTACATAACCTCTTGATAGTGTGGTCATTGTTCACTACACTATATTTCCCCAAACTCTCTCGAGAAACACTGATGAATTTAATTATATACAAAAAAGATATTTGCTTAATGATATGATTGTTAACACAATGAAGTGACAGAGAGTGACACAATAAGAGATCAATACCTAGGCTCTACAAGAAATACTCATGAATCGATGAAGAAAATCAATTCCACAGGAAAAATGAAAAAGAATATGAATAGCATTCTTGAAAGAGAAGCACAGAAAGCTAGCCACCCTCTAAAGAAATACTCCAATTCATTAGTAGTAGAACTGTAAGTCCTCTAAAATTACCACATAGGTCTCCAAGTGAAAATATATCTGGATACTCTTTGCAAAATTATTGGGGGCGGTAGAAAGCTGGAGGCACTTTATACGGCCTTCAATGCGAAAGTGGAAGCACACCATTGAGAACTATGCAGTAATTAAAATAATGGTTTAGATGTATATGGCAATAGAATTGAATCTTACATAAAATCCAAATAACAGCATTTACATAAATTAAGAATAATGCCTACAAAGCAATATTTCATATTTCGCTAGATCAATAACAACAACAAAAAACTAAACAGTTTGGTTAAGTGCTTATAGGAAAGAGAAGGGCATAAAACTATGTGGATAAAGAGAAATGATAGGGAAAAAATGAATGAAGGAAAAATTCTCTTCCCTCCCCATCACTACTAACTCTCTTCATCAGCAGTAATATAAATCTCCTTCACTTTAGGAACATTACAATCTTTTACTTTCCTCCTTTCCATTTTTGTCACCTTGGACACAGTGACGTTTAAAAATCCAAATTTCTTAATTCTACTCCCTTTTAAGAATTCTTCAAAGCTTCCTTTAGCTTTCTGTTGTTGATCAGTCGCTCAGTCATGCCTAACTCTGCAATCCCATGAACTGCAGCACAGCAGCCTTCCATGTCCTTCACTACCTCTCAAAGTTTGTTGAAACTCATGTCCATTAAATCGATGATGCCATCCAACCATCTCATCCTCTGTCGTCCCCTTCTCCTCCTGCCCTCAACCTTCCCCAGCATCAGTGTCTTTTCAAATGAGTCGACTATTCACATCAGGTGGCCAGAGTATTGGAGATTCATTTTCAGTCCTTCCAATGAGTATTCAGGGTTGATTTCCTTTAGCTTTCTGGATAAAGAGTAAATCCTTAGCACAATCCTATCCCTCCTTGTGTTGAGCATTCTGTTCCATGTAGATGCTCTAATATCTATGTCAATGCATCTGTCTAGAATGTTCTTTGGTTCTCTCTTTAGCTAACTAATTTGTATTCATCTTTCAGATCCATGTCTCAACATCTGGTTAGATCACTTCTCTTTGCTATGGTCTCAAATTTCAGTTCAGTCAATCAGTCATGTCTGACTCTGCAACCCCATGAACTGCAGCACACCAGGCCTCCATGTCCATCACCAACTCCCAGTTTACTCAAACTCATGTCCATTGCATCAGTGATGCCATCCAACCATCTCATCCTCTGTTGTCCCTTTCTCCACCTGCCTTCAATCTTTCCCAGCATCAGGGTCATTTCAAATGAGTTAGTTCTTTGCATCAGGTAGCCAAAGTATTAGCGTTTCAGCTTCAACATCAGTCCTACAAATGAACACCCAGGACTGATCTCCTTTAGGATGGACTGGCTGGATCTTCTCACAGTCCAAGGGACTCTCAAGAGTCTTCTCCAACACCACAGTTCAAAACCATCAATTCTTCAGTACTCAGCTTTCTTTATAGTCCAACTCTCACTTCCATACATGAATACTGGAAAAACCACAGCTTTGACTAGACGGATCTTTGTTGGGAAAGTAATGTCTCTGCTTTTTAATATGCTGTCTAGGTTGGTCATAGCTTTTCTTCCAAGGAGCAAGTGTCTTAATTTCATGGCTGTGGTCACCATCTGCAGTAATTTTGGAGCCCCCTAAAATAAAGTTTCTCACTGTTTCCATTGCTTCCCCCATCTATTTCCCATGAAGTGATGGGACCAGATACCATGATCTTAGTTTTCTGAATGTTGAGTATTAAGCTATCTTTTTCACTCTCCTCTTTTACTTCTATCAAGAGGCTCTTTAGTTCTTTAGTTTTCTGCCATAAGGGTTTTGTCACCTGCATATCTGAGGTTATTGATATTTCTCCTGGCAATCTTGATTCCAGCTTGTATTTCATCCAGCTCATCATTTCTCATGATGGGCTGCGTATAAGTTAGATAAGCAGGGTGACAATATACAGCCTTGACATACTCGTTTCCCAATTTGGAACTGGTCTGTTGTTCCATGTCTGGTTGTAACTGTTGCTTCTGGACCTGCATACAGATTTCTCAGGAGGCAGATCAGGTGGTCTGGTATTCCCATCTCTTTCAGAATTTTCCACAGTTTGTTGTGATCCACACAGTCAAAGGCTCTACTGTAGATATTCATCTGTGAAGTAGATGTTTTTCTGGAACTCTCTTGCTTTTTCAATGATCCAGTAGATGTTGGCAATTTGATCTCTGGTTCCTCTGCCTTTTCTAAAACCAGCTTGAACATCTGGAAGTTCACAGTTCACATTCTGTTGAAACCTGGCTTGGAAAATTTTGAACATTACTTTGTTAATGCATGAGATGAGAGCAACTGTGTGGTAGTTTGAGGATTCTTTGGCATTGACTTTTTTGGGGATTGGAATGAAAACTGACCTTTCCCAGTCCTGTGGCCACTGCTGAGTTTTCCAAATTTGCCAGCATATTGAGTGCAGCACTTTCACAGCATCACCTTTTAGGATTTGAAATAGTTCAACTGGCATTCCATTACCTCCACTAGCTTTGTTTGTAGTGATGCTTCTTAAGGCCCACTTGACTTTGCATTCCAGGATGTCTGGCTCTAGGTAAGTGATCACACCATCATGATTATCCGGGTTGTGAAGATCTTTTTCTATAGTTCTTCTTTGTATTCTTGCCATCTCTTCTTAATATCTTCTGCTTTTGTTAGGGCCATACCATTTCTTCCCTTTATTGTGCCCATCTTTGCATAAAGCATAGTGTAATTATTATTTATATCACTTATTACCCATGTAATTAGCTCTGGTAATTATTTAAATAATTTCTATTTCTATCAACATTTTTAAACTCCTTAAAGTTAGGGTCCTTACTGGTTTTGCTCAGCAATGTATTCAAAGGACTTGAGAGGGTGCCAGGCCCTCATATTCGGCCCAATAAATTATCTGTTAAATAAATGGTTAAATGTAAAAACTCCTGGTTTAAGGAAAGTATTAGATATCTGCTTTCATAATTTAAAAATGAGAGATATATGGAAGGAAGTTAGAATAAAAGTAATAATAAACAGTCTATGAGTCAAAGAAATGATGTTCAAAAGAGAAAAGCATGAAATCAAGAAACACAGACAACTCTTTACTTCTAGATTTAACTATTAAATGATTACTTTATTATAAATGTGTGAAAAAGATGAGCACCACATGCCTGTTTTTTGTTTCTCCATTCAGGATCTGTGTATAATTCTATAGCTGATGAATAAAAGTTTTTTAAATGGCATTCCAAATGACACCCTGTAAACAATTTTTTTTTTTTCCTGAAACAAAGCCAGGAGCTTTTACACCACAGATGTCCATGAACCCAAAGATTCATTGTGCAGAAACCAATCCTAAGATAATCCCTTTTAAAATTTGCTAACTTATTCCCTCATGTAAAGAAAAGCAAAGGCAGTCCCACATGAAAGAGAATGAGTGTTGCTATGTTTTGCAAGTATACCACTCCTGTTTTTTAATTCTGTGGCATTTTAACTACCTAAAGAAAACCTTAGAAAACTATACATGGTATACCCCATGCATACACACTTAATAATGACTAGAACACATGGAAGTTGTAAAGTCAGGAGGAAAATCAATGTTTCTCATTGAAACTAGTCTAGTCATAGAGAAGAAGCCTCAAAAACAGGATCTTTGTTTTTCAGAAGTCAGTGCCAGTTAGCCTCGTTATACTTCCAGAGGAAGATAAAATCTGATCAGAGTTTATGTGTCAGGTGCTTTACAAATATTACGTCACTTAATCTTCCCCTTCAAGTCCTGTGAGGTAGTTTATATAAATATCAACATTTACAGCAGATGAAACTGAGACGCAGTTAAATAGTTACCAGAGCAGACAGATAACAGTGGGGGCAGGGCTTGAATGCAAGTGTAACTCCAAAGTCTTCCTGTTTTCCCTTCAGTGAAGTTGCTCAGTCGTGTCCGACTCTTTGCAACCCCATGGATTGTATAGCCCAACAGGTTCCTCTGTCCATGGGATTCTCCAGGCAAGAATACTGGAGTGGGTTGCCATTTCCTTCTCCAGGGGATCTTCCTGATCCAGGGATCGAACCCAGGTCTCCCGTATTGCAGGCAGACGCTTTAACATCTGAGCCACCAGGGAAGCCCTTCAGGCCTGCTTTAAAGCATTCTTCCTCTCCATCTATTATTGAATCTCTAGAGTTCTTCTCAAAATGTTTCTTCTCCCTTCATTCTGACTCTGTCATATTTGAACAGTTTCACTGTGGTTACCATCACAGATATTGCAACCTCATGGACCCACTGCTCATCTAACTAGAAGATCACTTGAGGCTGATTTCTATTTCACATCTTGTCCTCTTTCGCCTTTCCTCTTGTTGGTCACAGAATGTCTTGGACAGACATCTACCACAAGCACTAAAATTTTGACATGTGAAGAGTTGAAAGAATAATATAGTAAACAATACTCTGTCACTTCCAAATTTAAGAATCCTTTTTAGGTCAACTTGACTTTAATGTTTTCTAAATGAAATTAGGCCAACAAAATGTTCCTCATATCCAGACTTTACCTCGTTAAGGACCACAATAAAGGGAAAGTTCTCCAAGCTATTCCAAAATAGATCTCTTCTACTTGATTATTTCTCTACTAAATAAAACTGTAAAGATTTCCCTTCCAAAGATCAAGCCCCTCATATTCATAGACTTTCTTCATCCAAGTAATCTGTTTCTCAACCATCCACATCACTCACAAATTATTTTATCCACACTTCACCTTTTAAATAAGGTATTGGTTTCTAGCTATGTGAGGGGAAACCATGATTTCCTTTAAACAATGTGAATTCAATGAAAGCTATGCTACACTGAAATACATATGATCAGATAAGCACATGACAAAGATGACTGTGGTTGATTAAAGTTGGATATTGCAAATACACTGATTAGTTAGCGTTAGTCACACAGTCATGTCCAACTCTTTGACAACCCATGGACTGTAGTCTGCCAAGGTCCTCTGTCCATGGAATTCTCCAGGCAAGAATACTTGAGTGGGTAGCCATTCCCTTCTCCAGGGGATCTTCCTGACCAAGGGATCGAACCCAGGTCTCCTGCATTGCAGAAAGATTTTTTTATTATCTAAGCCACCAGGGAAGTCCCCCAAATAAACTGGTAAATCCTGCAAATTTAGGTATGAACAAAGCTTTTCTCCACCGCTCATTTGCTCTTTTCTTCTCACTGGTAAACCTTGTAGATCTACTCTCAGCAGCTGACCTCCTGAATATGTGATGATTATATGATAGAAAATCTGCATCCCTGAGTGGTAGCTTGTATTTCATTCCCTAAATCTAAACTCAAAAATAGCATCCTTTCTTTTCTTAGTTTAGAGATGGTTCATGAGAGCTCTAAGTTTAGACACAAAGGAATATCTAAATCTAGCTTTTCCTGCTTGAGCTACAAGTAAGCATCTATCTTTTGCTCCTTCTTCCAGATGTTCCTAATCCCCTGTCCCCCTCCACACACCCACAAACACACGCACACACACACATATCCAAATCTTTTGATGTATGACATGCTGGAATGCTGGAGCTAGAAGAGTGCTTTCTGGTCAGACAAGAAAATAGCACTAAACATGGAAGTAGGGACAGGATTCTAATTTTAAAGAAAGAAGTTCAGTAGATTCCAAGGATTTCATTATACACTGTGGGACCTCTATTGTGCCAGGAGGGAAAAAAAAAGGAGAAGATATACATAAAATGACTTTTATTATATTTTTGCTCTAATGAAAAATCTTGATAAAAGAAAATGTAAATTTAGAACGAAAGTGATATTTGGGCTTACTTTCTAATGCAACACATCTGTTCGACTTACTTTTACTTTTATCCAGCTTTATTAAAATATGATTGACAAATAATGTATAAATTTAAGGTATATAGTGTGATGATTTGACATGTGTATATTGTGAAATGATTATCAAAATAAGGTTAGTTAACACATTCAGCTCCTCATGTGGTTATCATTGTGTGTATGTGTGCGGCGAGAACACTTAAGATCTGCTCTGTTAGCAATTTTCAAGTATACAATAAAATGTTGTTAATTATACAGTCACCCTGCTATACATTAGCCCTCCTGAACTTACTCCTCTTATAACTGAAACAATGTACCCTTTGACCAAGGTCTCCCCATTTCTCCCACCCCTTGGCAAACACATATAAGTGAGATCATACAGCATTTGTCTTTCTCTGTCTGACATTTTACTTAGCGTAATGCTCTCAAGGTCCATTCATGTGATCACAAATGGCAGGATTTCCTTCTAAATGAGAAAACTGTGGCCCAAAGAGATAATGTTACCTGTCCAAACTCTTACAGCTTTCTGATAGCAGAACAAGAAATGGAGCCCGAGTCTCATTGCTATTATTTTTGTATTGTATTTGAGTCAGGATCAAAGAACACCAAAGAAAGAAAGTTTAACAGTGTATCAACATTCTTATTTCTTTAACTATAATGTTCCTGGATTGATGTAAATCACAGAAAACTTTTGGGCTATATCCCACAAGTTCATAATTCCTCTGTTTTGTGCTTTAGAAATGTGTGTGTGTGTGTGTGTGGTGATACAGTGCTATTAATTCTTTTATTGATACACCATAGAGATGACTGTCAGGGTTGTTTATTTTACAGACATGTAAATTCCTTTCTTTAAAGACTATTGGCAACAGCAGGGAACACTTTCTCCTCTTCCCCAATATAGCTGTGAAATTCCATTCAGTAAGACTGTCCCAGGCAGTTGCGAAAATTACCATTACCTTTATTTAGCAATAAAAATGGTGATTTCTAGTGAGAAGTTAAAGCAAACAGTTAGCAGGTAAGACTCACTGACAGTATGACCCTGGTTCACTTCACTCACTTATTTTGCAATAAAAACGGTGATTTCTAGTGAGAAATTAAAGCAAACAGTTAACAGGCAAGACTCACTGATACTATGATTCTGGTGCCAGAGACAGCAGAGAGAAGCAAATGAACTTGACCCCCAATTGTGTTTCAGCAGATTTCTAGAGTCAAATAAGCATAAAGGGACTATGATTCTCATGCAGGTTCAGTATTATCCTATGGACAGTGGAGCAATGAAGAAAGAGAGGATGAGCCTGAAAATCTGAGGCTTAACAAATGTGTTCATAGAAAACCTGATGAGCTTTGGCTGGTTCCAAGCAGTGTCTGGTCTGAAACAAGTGTTTATTGCCTAGTGACCAGAGTTTCCTTTATTGAAGTTGTATGACTCACTTGAATGTTTTGCCATACCAAATTACTTAGCTAATTTCAATAAGGGACCCAGATATGTTATTTCTTCCCCAGACTTCTCTAAATAAGAGTTTCTTTTCTTTCTCATATCCAAAATACAACTATTAAAAGGGAAACATCTTAATAATTTTGAGAAACTCAAGAGAACCTCTTCGAAGTATAAGATATGAGTAGAATATGGTACATGACTCATGGTTGAAAAATGTTTTAGCCAATGTTCAGGGCCTTTGAACATAGTTCCAGGGGTATCATGTATAATACAAATGGAGCATCCAGACTATTAGCATCTGGTTCAAAGAAGAAATAATTCTGAAACAGGATAGTATCAAATGTCAAGAAAGCATGGACTCTGTGAAAAGCCTTGACTCAGATGACAGAGACATGAAGAATAGAATGTTAATGAGAAAAAAAATGAAGATATGAAAATTGATCAAGTTTGGGGAATTTGCCAGACATTGTTCAGTCAATCAGGGGAGACTTATATCACACTCTTGCTAAGATCACAAAAATGACCATTGAGGTACGGCACTGAGGGGACCTCAGTTTCCTGTTCTTAGAGTCAACAATTGACCTCTGGTGGGCTCTTTATTTCCATCTTACTCAGTCACATCCAAATCTGTTCTTCACCCTGGACTCAGAGTTGTTGTTTTTTTTTTTTTTTTTTTTAATGTAAACTAGATCATGTTGCCGCCATGACTGAAACGTCACAGGATCATTCCTACCTGATTTTCCTCATCATGATCTGATCTGATCTCTACTAGTCTCTCTATTTCCTGCTGATTTCTTGTGTCTTGTTTCCTCACTCCATGCCTTATTCATTATGCTCAGTCCTTTGGCCATCTTCTTCTTCCTAGAAATATGCACTTTAGAACTAGTGCTCTTGCTGTTCCTCTGTGTGGAATAATGTTTCAGAGATATTTTATGCCTGGACCCTTCTTGGCATTCAGATCTCAGCTCATATATTACTTCCTTAGTGAGGCCTTTGATAAACATCTAATTTAACTTGGTACACCACTCCTGACCCATAACTTTGTATTGTATTATGATATTTGATCTATATAGCCTAGAATTTATTTTTTAGTCGCTAAGCCTTATATGAAGCATCCCTACAAACAAAGCTAGTGGAGATGATGGAATTCCACTTGGGAGATTTCAAATCCTGAAAGATGATCGTGTGAAAGTGCTGCACTCAATATGCCAGCAAATCTGGAAAACTCAGCAGTGGTCATAGGACTGGAAAAAGTCAGTTTTCTTTCCAATCCCAAAGAAAGGCAATTCCAAAGAATGTTCAAACTACTGCACAATGGCACTCATCTCACATGCTAGCAAAGTAATGCTCAAAATTCTCCAAGCCAGGCTTCAGTAGTACATGAACTGTGAATTTCCAGATGTTCAAGCTGGTTTTAGAAAAGGCAGAGGAACCAGAGATCAAACTGCCAACATCCACTGGATAATCAAAAAAACAAAAGAGTTCCAGAAAAACATCTACTTTTGCTTTATTTACTACGCCAAAACCTTTGGCTGTGTAGATCACAATAAACTGTGGAAAATTCTGAAAGAGATGGGAATACCAGACCACCTGACCTGCCTCCTGAGAAATCTGTATGCAGATCAGGAAGCAACAGTTAGAACTGGACATGGAACAACAGACTGGTTCCAAACTGGAAAAGGAGTATGTCAAGGCTGTACATTGTCACCCTGCTTATTTAACTTATATGCAGAGTCCATCATGAGAAATGCTGGGCTGGATGAAGCACAGCTGGAATCAAGATTGCCAGGAGAAATATTAATAACCTCAGATATGCAGGTGACAAAACCCTTATGGCAGAAAGTGAAGAAGACTAAAGAGCCTCTTGATGAAAGTGGAAGAGGAGAGTGAAAAAGTTGGCTTAAAACTCAACATTCAGAAAAACTAAGATCACAGTATCTGGTCCCATCACTTCATGGCAAATAGATGGGGAAGCTATGGAATCAGTCAAAGACTTTATTTTTGGGAGCTCCAAAATCATTGCAGATGGTGACTGCAGCCATGAAATTAAAAGATGCTTGCTCCTTGGAAGAAAAGCTATGACCACCTAGACAGCACATTAAAAAGCAGAGACATTACTTTGCCCACAAAGGTCTGTCTAGTCAAAGCCGTGGTTTTTCGAGTAGTCATGTATGGATGTAAGAGTTGGACTATAAAGAAAGCTGAACTCCAAAGAATTGATGCTTTTGAACTGTGGTGCTGAGGAGACTCTTGAGAGTCCCTTGGACTGCAAGGAGATACAACCAGTTCATCCTAAAGGAAATCAGTCCTGAATATTCATTGGAAGGCCTGTTGCTGAAGTTGAAACTCCAATACTTTGGCCACTTGATGCAAAGAACTGACTCATTTGAAAAGACCCTGATGCTGGGAAAGATTGAAGGCAGGAGGAGAAGGGGACGACAGACGATGAGATGGTTGGATGGCATCACCAATGCAATAGACATGAGTTTGAGCAGGCTCCAGGAGCTGGTGATGGACAGGTAAGCCTGGTGTGCTGCAGTCCATGGGGTCGCAAAGAGTCGGACATGACTGAGCAAGGGAACTGAACTGAAGCCATGTCAGCTCTTTTGTAACACCACGAACTGTAGCCCACCATCTGTCCATTGGATTTCTCAGATAAGGATACTGGAGTGCATTGTCATTTCCTTCTCCAGTAGATCTCCCCAAGCCAGGGATTGAACCCACATCTCGTGCATTGGCAGGCGGGTTCTTTACCACTGACCCACAAGAGAACCCAGCCTGGAATTAGCTGAGATATTTTGATATATGTTTTTTGTTTGTTTACCCTGTCTCCTGCCTCCTCTTTCTGTCCTCTCCTCTGCCATATTCCCTCCATCAAGACCTTTGCCTGGTGCATAATAGGCATCTATTATACATTTAATGAGGAAATCAGTCTTACCTAACTAACTTAATATTGCTTTGACAATAATTTTCACTCTCAGGAAAATTTGTAAGCAAGAGGAACTACTGCTTTGAACTTAATCTCCTGCAAGAAAGACAAACTGAGCCAATGGGAGAGATAAGAACTTTGGAGAATGTGAACAATGTTCTTGGAATTGACAATAAAGCTGTGGAAAGGAATGCTAGGAGACAGCCAGACATCTACCCAGGACTTCAGGAAGGCACATCTCAAAAAGTATAAGACAAATTAGGTATGACCGCATGGCCAGAGATTCTAAAAGGAAAGATTGCTTCAGAGAGATGGAAGAATAAAAATGACAGTCTGATAATACAGTCATTGATTATATTTTTTAAACAAAAAATGGAAATTTAGGTACTGTCTGGGATGAGATCATATTTTAAAAACACATGTACACAAGAAAGATAGGACATATTTATACTTATGTTTGATTCCCATTGTTGTATGGCAGAAACCAACAAAATAAAATAAAAAGACATGTACAAAAGATAGAATAAACAATGTAAAACCAAAAGGAAAACAAAAGTGCCATAAACCCATTAAAACTGTGAGTCAAAGTCCCAAATTGGCTGTGGAGTACAAAAAAATAGAATATAGAGCTTAAATATGCTCTAAAAAATTACAATTTGCTCTTCTCAAATTGAGAACTTGAACAGTCAGATCCATTTGGGTGAGACAGAGTAACATTAGTAAAAGTCTAAACTCAATGTTTTGCTCTCAGATTTTGTATCAAGAGAAATTACTTTCAAGCTGAAAAAAGAAGAAACATGAAGAAGTAAAATGAGGCAAAAGATAGACTAAGAAAAATACATTACTGGGGTGATCTATGTAGCTGCTGCTGCTGCTGCTAAGTTACTTCAGTCGTCTCCGACTCTGTGCAGCCCCATAGATGGCAGCGCACTAGGCTCCTCTGTCCCTGGGATTCTCCAGGCAAGAACACTGGAAGGGGTTGCCATTTCCTTCTCCAATGCATGAAAGTGAAAAGTGAAAGTGAAGTCACTCAGTCATGCCTGACTCTTAGCGACCCCATGGACTGCAGCCTACAAGGCTCCTCTGTCCATGGGATTTTCCAAGCAAGAGTATTGTAGTGGGTTGTGGATCTATGTAGCTGGGAGTGTTAAAACAACTTGCAACTATGCAATCTTTAAGGAATCAGGTTGACTGGTATAGAGGGGAAGAAAACCTCATCCTAAAGCTCACAAAGGATAAAATAAATTTCTACAACTGCATACCTACTAATTTGGATTGCTCATGGTAAAATTCTAAAGCATGTTATTGGGGTCGCAAAGGAGTGTGTCTTAAGTATTTTCCATGAACCAGGAGCATAGCAGGATGTTAAAACCAACCAACCAAAACAACACTACCAATGAGGTCTCCTCACACAAATAAGCTTGGGAAATGTTGGGTTAATTCAAGTTAAACAGGACTTCTAATATTGCACTTTACAGTGTACAATATGCACTGGGACTTCCCCCCAGAAAGGGCATATAGTATGTGTTATCTCAAATTTAACTGATTATGGAAGATTTTTTTTCATTTTTTTCTTTTACCATCACATATATGCTAGATCCTTGTTGAATATAATTTGGGGAAACAGTGTTCTGGTGGCATGCTGCAATATTTTTATATTTAGGGGCTTTGTGTTCCATCAACACTTTTACTAATAATTTAAATGAAGACAAGAGAGTCTGCTTATCATATCTACGGCCAACACAAAGCTTGGAGATACAGTTAATATGATGGATGATGGAATCAAGTTTTAAAAATATTATGACAGGTTGAAATATTGGGCTGAGCCCAGTAAGATATTATTAGGCTCCAAGATCATCTCACAGGATAAGAGACACCTGGCTTAGCAGCAATTTCTATGAACAAAATCTAGAGGGTTTACTTGACTACAAATTTAGTATGAGCCCATAGTGTGTTGCCCTTGCAAAGAGAAACAACATAGTGAAACTGTTACACTAGGATGTTTTCACAGATGAAAAAACATCTAGACAGGGGCACTGCTAACTGCATTGTCTTCAGTGCCGGTCATACAACATTTGGAACATTTGGAAGTGAAGTTAGGTATTGGATGTGCTCAACTGAGGATCACAGAAAAGGGAAGATGTCTGGGTGCTGGGTTACAATAGCAACACAAAACCAGAAATGTTTGGTGTAAATATATGAATACTTGAATTAAACTCCATACAAGGAGAGGTTTTCTGATCCTTTTCATTTCAAGGAGAAACAGATTAAAATGCTGATTTATAAGATGGTGAGCTTGTTATTCTTGGATATCTTCAAGTCAGGCTGGGTGATTGTCATTCCAGCACACTGTAGGTGGAATTCCTATACCGACTCCCACTTTCTGAGTCTAAATGGTTTCTTGAAGTCTATGATACTAGGCATTTAAATATTGTTTTTCTGGTTACTAGAATCTTATAAGATTTTCATATACAGCACTGACAATGCTAGACCAGGAAATTACCTTGGAAACAATCTATGTAAGACTCTGCTTTTTGGAAGTGAGAAACTAAGGCCCAGAATGTTTCCATTCCTTAATTTTCCAGATGTTTCCTGGGTGCAAAGCCCTGAAATATCTAACTGTAGAGAACACCAAGAGGAACAAGAAGAACTTGATTACCATAAGTTTATAATCTCAGCAGCCAAACCACAGCACAGAGATACAAAACATATGTAGTTGAGGCAATTCATTCTGATTGGCAGATCAGGAAATATGAAAGTTGGGAAGATATTCCAGCAGAGAAAAATCAGCAAACTCCACAGGAGCAAAGCATCTGGGGAAGTGACTTTCGTGGAGTTGGAAGTGGTCTCACGTAGGACCAATGCAGGGTACAGGACTGTGGAGTCCTTGAAAAGGGACTCATGTCCATTTGAATCAGAAGTACTGAGACCTGGATTCCAGACACCTTGAGTATGATCTCGAAAATAGACATAGATTCCAAGTGAACATATCTCTTTAGGCCCACAAACTCATTGCCTCATGCTGAAAGGCATAGACAAAGGAGGGCCAGAGAAATGTCTTCTAAACCTCAGGGCCAAGGACAGAAGCCCCTTTTGTCATAGTGTAAGAATTTTGATTTTATTTTGGAGCCATTCAAGATTTTTTTTCATAGGAAAGTGGAGGATCATTTGAAAAGGGCACACTGCTGAGCCTGGAATCTACATTTTCACATCCCTAGTCCAATATGTCCCCTGTTACTCCACACAGTGCCTATTAAGTTTTGTGTTCCACACTGAGTGACTGTTATGGGCACCTATTATTCTTGGTATGGATCTAAAACAAAACATATAAATATTTCCAAAAGAAATCAAGAGTGCCTATTCACATTAAAAACTGATTTTATTTAAGGAGATAAGAAAATATGAAGAATAAAGTATCAGAGTTCATTAAATAAATCCAAAGTAACATGACTATTTACTGAATACCCCACATGTATGTATGTATGTGTGTGTGGTTTCTAAACCTTGCAGCAACCCTATGATGTAGTTATGGTTAATCCCAATCAACAGATGAGGAACTGGGATTGATCATGTAATGCCCACCAATAAGTCACTGAACCTGGGTAAAAACTCAAGTGTTTTCTGATCAAAATGCTCATGACATTCCCTCTCAATAGTATAGTGGGGAAAGGGTAGCAATGTTATTAAGATTGTCCTTTCCTGTGTGTTAAACTCTATAAGAATAATGTAAAAGTGAAAGTTGCTCAGTCAAGTCTGACTCTTTGCGACCCCGTGGACTGTACAGAATGCAAATTCCTCAAGGAAAATTAGTCTGCTTTACACTTTCCCTATTCCCTACAACTGCAATTAGTACAGTAATAGCATATAACAAACAATTTAATCCAGTTGAAAAACTTTTGATTCATTCAGCAAATATTTATGAAAAGTCTACTGTGTGCCAGGCACTGTTCCTGGCTCCCAGGATATACCAATGAACAAAACATGCAAATTCCCAGGCCTCAGGCAAAATTCAGTTTCTTGCTATCTTAAGACTGAAGTCCTTCACTAATAGATGAAGAAATATACCATGTTCATGGATTGGAAGAATCAATATAGTGAAAATGAATATACTACCCAAAGTAATCTACAGATTCAATGCAATCCCTATCAAGCTACCAGCGGTATTTTTCACAGAGCTAGAACAAATAATTTCACAATTTGTATGGAAATACAAGAAACCTCAAATAGCCAAAGCAATCTTGAGAAAGAAGAATGGAACTGGAGGAATCAACTTGCCTGACTTCAGGCTCTACTACAAAGCCACAGTCATTAAGACAGTATGGTACTGGCACAAAGACAGAAATATAGATCAATGGAACAAAATAGAAAGCCCAGAGATAAATTCACGCACCTATGGACACCTTATCTTCAACAAATGAGGCAAGAATATACAATGGAGTAAAGACAATCTCTTTAACAAGTGGTGCTGGCAAAACTGGTCAACCACTTGTAAAAGAATGAAAATAGAACACTTTCTAACACCATACACAAAAATAAACTCAAAATGGATTAAAGATCTAAACGTAAGACCAGAAACTATAAAACTCCTAGAGGAGAACATAGGCAAAACGCTCTCTGACATAAATCACAGCAGGATCCTCTATGAGTCACCTCCCAGAATATTGGAAATAAAAGCAAAAATAAACAAATGGGATCTAATTAAAATTAAAAGCTTCTGCACAACAAAGGAAACTATAAGCAAGGTGAAAAGACAGCCTTCTGAATGGGAGAAAATAATAGCAAATGAAGCAACTGACAAACAACTAATCTCAAAAATATACAAGCAACGTATGCAGCTCAATTCCAGGAAAATAAATGACCCAATCAAAAAATGGGCCAAAGAACTAAATAGACATTTCTCCAAAGAAGACATACGGATGGCTAACAAACACATGAAAAGATGCTCAACATCACTCATTATTCGAGAAATGCAAATCAAAACCACAATGAGGTACCATTTCACACCAGTCAGAATGGCTGCGATCCAAAAGTCTGCAAGCAATAAATGCTGGAGAGGGTGTGGAGAAAAGGGAACCCTCTTAAACTGTTGGTGGGAATGCAAACTAGTACAGCCACTATGGAGAACAGTGTGGAGAGTCCTTAAAAAACTGGAAATAGAACTGCCTTATGACCCAGCAATCCCACTGCTGGGCATGCACACCGAGGAAACCAGAATTGAAAGAGACACATGTATCCCAATGTTCATTGCAGCACTGTTTATAATAGCCAGGACATGGAAGCAACCTTGATGTCCATCAGCAGATGAACGGATAAGAAAGCTGTGGTACATATACACTATGGAGTATTACTCAGCCATTAAAAAGAATACATTTGAATTAGTTCTAATGAGGTGGATGAAACTGGAGCCGATTATACAGAATGAAGTAAGCCAGAAAGAAAAACACCAGTACAGTATACTAACACATATATATGAAATTTAGAAAGATGGTAATGATAACCCTCTATGTGAGACAGCAAAAGAGACACAGATGTAAAGAACAGACTTTTGGACTCTGTGGGAGAGGGAGAGGGTGGGATGATTTGGGAGAATGGCATTGAAACATGTATACTATCATGTAAGAAACGAATCGCTAGTCTAGGTTCGATACAAGAAACAGGATGCTTTGGGCTGGTGCACTGGGATGACCCAGAGAGATGATATGGGGAGGGTGGTGGGAGGAGGGTTCAGTGTTGGGAACTCATGTACACCTGTGGTGGATTCATGTCAATGTATGGCAAAACCAATACAGTATTGTAAAGCAAAAAAATAAAATTTAAATTTAAAAAAAAAAAGACTGAAGTCCTTGTGTTCTTGGTTGATGTGAAGGAAGATTGACCTCAGCTTCTGGATCATGTTCACCATGCCAGACACATGGCCCTGTCTATAATGGGCAGTTGCTCATTCAAGGCCAACAAAAGGAGGTCTCTGCTCCTTCCAGCTTCTGATTTCAGCTCTGACCTCTAGATTCAAATTCATAGGGCTCATGTGATTATGTCAGGCTCTGTCAGGTCTTCTCTGTTTTAACTCAATCAGTTGCTTAAATGTACTTAAGTAGATATACTTAAATGTACTTAAATTACTAAAATGTTCAGTAATTAAAATAAAATTTAAATCTATAGTTAAGATTACTCATCTTAATTACATCTTCAGCAATCTCTTTTGCTATGTGATATAACATAATCATAGTAGTGAGATCTCTTCTTATTCAAAGATCCCATCCACACTTAAGGGAAGGAATTAAACAAGGCTGACACACTGAGTTAATCTTAGGATTCTATCTATCACAAGCAGTAAAGGAACTTGTGCCTTATAGTTTTCATTTATTAATTCACTCATCATTAATATACACTTACTGACCATGTGTTATATACATACTATGCTATGAGCTACAGCTAAGTAAATGAATAGACAGACGTCACTGCCTTCAAGGGTCTAAAAATAAAAATATCTTTCAATAAATAAAAGTAATAATGAAACAATATGATAACTAACTGCAATAAAAGAATTGTGTAAATGTGCAGATTTGGCACAGAAGAACTGATAAATCATCTAGAAGGCCAGTTAGCATTGTGAAAATGATGCAATATCTGTCATATTAAGTGGACTCAAACCCTTCTGAATATTTAGCATTGATTTTGACACTTTCATGGAAGGAGTTACAATGGAAACATATCCCTTACTGATACTAGCCTTTTTCTATGTAACAAAAGAATGCTGAATTTTTCCATCTACTTAAACATACCTGACAAAGTATGGCTACTCACTTTGTGGGCTAATCAGTTTCTCCGTTGTCTATAAAATGAAATTGATGAGTCTATGGAGAGGCTTTCTACATTCATGGATGGGGTCAGAAAAGTCCCAGTTTCTATTAACAGTGACAGAACTACTGGTGCTAAATTTTCTTCCATCTGCAGGTTGGAAATATAGGTTAGGTCATACCACTAGTATCTATAGCAAGATCCCACAGGGCAATAAAAAACAGTGAACACATTCATTTCTTGGCTTACAGACAGGGGAAGTACATGCATGCCTGGACTCCAAAGGAATGACTTTGTACAGTTCTGTTTGTAGTTACACATGGTCTGTATAAACAGATGAAGGGTACTTGGCTTCCTTTTGAACCGGGAAGGGTAGTAAGACTCTAGCAGCCAAAAGAAAAATACTGATTTTTGGCTACAAACAAATTTGATCAATGGTCTGGGAGCTTCAACTTGCCATTCTATTTCCTTAGCAAGCACTTCATCTTGTGCCAGCCACTGCTGTGCACCGTGTTTGATTTTGCAGACTGGCTATTCATCATCCCTTGGTTTTCTCACCAAGCACAAGGGTGCCAACAAGGCTGTTTGCTGCCTCAAGATAGCAGGTGGCAATGTTGGCAGTTAAATAGTCAGCAAGACGTTAATCTCACTCTTATTGCTTTGTTCCAGAAAAACACAGAACTGAATGGAATCCCATTTCTCCACTTCCCAAGTTTTTTCACCTATCAGATTATTTGGAAAAAAAAAAAACAAAACCCAGGAAACTTAGCAACATAGAAGTTCCTTATAGCTCAGGGACCCTACTGATACATATTTCTAGAATAAACAAATGAAATCTCCATAAATAGAGCCAGGCTATCATGTCAGGGAAGAACTGTTTTTGTAAAATGAAATATGGGGATTGTATTTAATATAAGACTTTGAGTGGCTGATTGTTTTATTGATGGCTCCATTCATGTGATCTGCAGTGTTTCTCAACCTCAGCACAACTGACATTTGAGGCCATAGATCATTCCAGAGTAAAATGAAAATGATGAGAATAACGTTGATCATCTGTCTAGATCCCTTCAGAATCCTTGTATTATTTCTTTGTGTGAATCCATATCCTAGCTCCCCTGTACTGTGCTCTCAAAGGTTTACCTCTGCACTTTGCTTCAGAGAACTGTTCTTGGGTGACTGGAGCTCTCTGCTCATAGGTGCAGAGAGCTAGGGATGTCTAGGAGATATTGGGTTTCAGGCTAGCTTATGGAATCAACTCTGGGATGTAATTTCTGTTTTAGTCTACCATGGAGACAAGCTGAGATTGGGTTGACTTCCCTCCTCCAGACTCCCTCATCAACTTCTCCCAGAAGATCTTCCTTAATGAATCACCTCCACAATTAGACAAGCATTTTTAAGAGATTCTTCTGGCTGTGACAAGGAGAAAAGAGGGTAGGCTGAGATCAAATGAAAATAACACCAGCCTCCTAAATATTGAGTATATCACAGTTCTCTGGAGTAGAAGCATCTCGGATGGGAATGCCGTCCAAACTTCATTCAAAGCAGGAACCTCTTGTAAGCATTCTTTAACAGATCAGCTTTAGCTTGAAGATATAGAAGCTTATTCTCTTACAACACAATCTTTTTTCATAGGATTGTAACAGTCAAAAATTCTTTCTATAATGAGCCTAAATGGGTCTCCCATGAAGTTTGCACATTGTTCCCAGCTGTTTAGAATCTCACAGATTAAAACTAATCCTTTGAACATGTGGTTAATTGTATGTGTCAACTTGACTGAGCCCACAGGGTGCCCAGATATTTGATCAAACATTATTCTGGGTGTGTTTGTGAGGCTGTTTCTACCTAAGTAGACTGAGTAAAGCAGATTATCCTCCCTAATATGGGAAGGCTTAATCCAATCAACTGAAGATGGGAATTGAACAAAAAGGCTGAGTAAGAGGGATCTCCTCCTGTGTGACTACTTGAGCTGGGACATTGGTCTTTTCCTGCCTTCACACAAAATGAAAACCCAGCTCTTCTAGGATCTTGCACCTGCAGGCTCTCAGACTGGAACTATACCCCCAACACTTCAGAGTCTCCAGCTTGCTATATCCAGATCTGGGGACTACTCAGTCTTCATCATCACATGAGCCAACTTCCTATAATAAATCTTGTTGTAAATATTTACTCCGTTGGTCTTGCTTCTCTAGGGAACCCTGACTTACACAATGTAATATCCCTCAGGTAGGGGTTTCCCTGTGTAGTGTGATTTCAGAGCACCTGATATCACAAATGTACCCTACCCATTCCAGCCTGTCAGAACTCACTGGTATTGAATACGTGGGTTTTGGATAGAGGGGTTGTACTGCCATAATACTTTGGTTAAATGTAAGCTTACGGGAGAAGTACATGAGAAAATAATACATGAATTCAAGAACAATTTTTACTTTATTTCCAGAGCTTCGGGGCGTCTCTGGTGGCTCAGGTGGTAAAGAAGCTGTCTGCAATGCAAGAGACCCAATTTCCATCCCTGGGTTGGGAAGATCACCTGGAGAAGGGAATGGCTAACCATTTCAGTATTTTTGCCTGGAGAATTCCACGGACAGGGGAGCCTGGCAGTCTATAGTCCATGGGGTCCCAAAGAATCAGACACAATTGAACAACTAACACCAGAGCTTTGAGTAGGTGAGATACAGGGGAGTATGTTTTGACATGAGATGTAAAGTCTTGATAAAAGGATCAATGCAGGGAATTAGGCTCTGGGAAGTTTCCATAAATCAGGCTTCTAGGAACTGGGGTGGCATGAGGTGTCTGAGATGTGGAAGGGTACAAGAAGGCAGACAAAAGACTGCTGGTGATAAATTTTTATTCAGACTGGCTCAGCATAAAAAGAAATTCCCACTGATGATTTAAACTGATGTCTAGTTTACACATATTTCTAAAAAAAATTAATAAATTTAATATTTTTGTATACATTTTTTAGGCATGAACTATTTCCTTTGCTCACTTCATGTGGTGAATCCAGCTGTTAGGAACAGAATCAACAGAGTACTTCTTGGCTGTAAGACAGTTGCTAAGACAATATATTAATATCTGTCTTGGTTGGCAACTTTGGGAAAGAATTCTCTACGTGTGTAAGGCAAAGAACTAAAACCTCATGGCCATAAATTATGATCATCCATGAAGTGCTCTAGGCTCTTAAGACCCTGGGGTAGAGAGATTTCACATAAATTAGGCACTCAGTGGATTTTTTTGTGTGTGTTAACAAGAATAGTTATTACCTGGGAAAAAAATTAACATCTTAATGAGAACATTACTTTCATCTATTTTTAATCTTGGCCATTTCTCTTAATGTGTTACTCAACAATTAATGAGTTAATAAAAGAGATTTGAAAAATGATATTTGGCACTGAGTCTTTTGAAGATCTAGATATCTTAACAGGATTCATTTATTTAACTTACAGTACTCTACCCTTGATCGTAATTTTCCTTTGGCTATACACCAACAGCATTTCTAATGTCAATCAACTTTATTTATACACAGATACTCTCTGAAGAGAATGCATAGCATTTCTAATTTATGGCTCCAAATTATTTTTAATACTCTTTTATTGCACCAAATTATTGGTGTTTATTTCAACCTCACCCTACATTTCATCACTTTTTAAAACAGAAAACACTGTCTGAAGCTCTAAAGAACTGGTTGAAGTCCAGAAATTAAAATATGACTGGGTGCTTTTAAGCAAAGTTATAATATCTCTTTATGCCTGCTGTTTTTCCTTAGATGCTAATAGAGGCCTTAAAGAACATGATTTCAAAATGACTCTAAATTAGAATATTCTACAATTGGAATGTGTTGTTTTCACACTAATGTGTATGCTCTTGCTTTAGCAGTATTTTTTTTTTTTAATTCAAGTAAATAAAAAAGTGCATTCAATCTCAAATACTCAAAAGAATGACCCGGAAGAAGTTAAGCCATCTCTAGCATTATAACTTTATCCTAGCTTATTAAGTGATGGGAAATGTCACAAGATATAGAGTAGGAAAGACATAGCCCCTTCAACATGCAATGTCTTATCTTTAAACTCATTGAGCTTCAACTTCCTGAGATCTTAGGAGACAGCTGAGCTTCCCTCCCAACTTCAGATTCCTTATTGGTACTGGGCTTACATCCCAGTATAAGTGGGAAGTTAGCTTTTTATTGAATTTTGAATTAAACTGTGTGATTTTAACTGATAGTGAAGATGACTACCAGGTCACTGGCACATCCAAACTGTATGGAGGATTTGCAGCAGAAGTACCAAGAACTGTCCAGGGAATGCTCTTGGAAAACACGTGATGGTTTCCCTTCTTTTATAGACACCAGCCTATGGAGATTGTATACCCAGACTTGTATTTGAGATGTAAATATGTAAAAATATAGAGAGAGTCAATATAGACTGAGAGAGAAAGCTATGTGAGCTTGGATTACTCACACTGAATCAGCTTCCATCATTTTTTTGAATCCTCACATGATGTTTATCAGTTTTATAAAGCTAATTTAATTATTTAACTTATACACATTTACTGTACAGGTACTACTGTATAGATTCTACAAGTAACCAAAACAAAACAAATACAACCAAACCCAAACTCATCAAGATCATCTATTCTTCCACTCAATAATAATATGTTATATAGCATGAGCATAATATGAGAGTCAGAACTCAGCCATTTCCTCTGTTGGTTTCAGTCCCAGAGCATCACTCACGTGTGTATTTCTGCTTACTAAATTAAGATTGCAGGGAAAAAATGCAATCCTTACTAGATTTAACATATATCCTTAGTAGATTTAGATGTATAATAAACACATAGTTTTAAAGCACAGTTTCTTACACAGCCTAGATATAAGTCAACTGCATGACCTGAGGCTTGACTGGAATATAAATGACCTATCCCAGTGCCGAAGAGAAAATAAACTGCATTGGGCTACTGAAGAGACGTTATGTTGATCCTCCAGATGCACCTTCCTAAGTCAGTTCAGTCACTCAGTCATGTTCAGCTCTTTGAGACCCCATGGACTGCAGCACACCAGGCCCCCCTGTCTATCACCAGCTCCTGGAGTTTACTCAAACTCTTTTCCTGCCTTCAATCCTACCCAGCATCAGGGTCTTTTCCAATGAGTCAGTACTTCAAATAAGGTGGCCAAAGTATTAGAGTTTCAACTTCAGCATCAGTCCTTCCAATGAATATTCAGGACTTATCTCCTTTAGGATGGACTGGTTGGATCTCCTTGCAGTCCAAGGGACTCTCAAGAATCTTCTCCAACAACACAGTTCAAAAGCATCAATTCTTCAGTGCTCAGCTTTCTTTATAGTCCAACTCTCACATCCATACATGACCACTGGAAAAACCATAGCTTTGACTAGATGGACTTTTGTTGGTAAAGTAATGTCTCTGCTTTTTAATATGCTGCCTAGGTTTCTCAAGGCTTTTCTTCCAAGGAGCAAGTGTCTTTTAATTTGCTGCAGTCACCATCTGCAGTAATTTTGGAGCCCAAAAGAATAAATTCTCTCACTGTTTCCATTTCTTCGCATCTATTTGCCATGAAGTGATGGGACCAGATGCCATAATCTTTGTTTTCTGAATGTTGAGTTTTAAAAAAACTTTTTCACTCTCATCTTTCATTTTCATCAAGAGGCTCTTTAGTTCCTCTTCACTTTCTGCCATAAGCATGGTGTCATCTGCATGTCTGTGGTTATTGATATTTCTCCTGGCAATCTTAATTCCAGCTTGTGCTTCATCCAGCCCAGTGTTTCTCATGATGTATTCTGCATATAAGTCAAATAAGCAGGGTGACAGTGTTCAGCCTTGACTTACTCCTTTCCCAATTTGGAACCAGTCTGTTGTTTCATGTCAAGTTCTAACTTTTGCTTCTTAACCTGCATACAGATTTCTCAGGAGGCAGGTCAGGTGGTCTGGTATTTCCATCATTTTAAGAATTTTCCAGAGTTTGTTGTGATCCACACAGTCAAAGGCTTTGGCATAGTTAATATGGCAGAAATAGATGTTTTTCTGGAATTCTCTTGCTTTTTTGATGATCCGACAGATGTTGGCAATTTGACCTCTGCTTCCTCTGCCTTTTCTAAATCCAGCTTGAACATCTGGAAGTTCACAGTTCATGTACTGTTGAAGCTTGGCTTGGAAAATTTTGAGCATTACTTTGCTAGCGTGTTAGATGAGTGCAATTGTGTGGTAGTTTGAACATTCTTTGGCATTGCCTTTCTTTGGGATTGGAATGAGAGACTTAGGATGCTTTTGACTTTATAAACATTTCATCCTCCACACTCTCCACTTTGGGTCCCAATACAGGTATACAATTTAACTCCATGGTATTCTGTCTATGGTATTTTTTTTTTAATTTTAATAACTAAAATAAAAACTTTGAAAAAATAAGCAAAAGAGTCAATAATTCTATCAATATTAAGCATTATTTAATATTAATAAATATTTATAACCCTTGTGATCTCCCTCTCTAAAAAGCATCATCATCATCATCAGCAGGCATGCATTTTTCAGAGGAAAATAATAGAATAACAGCAAAACTTGGAGAATGGACAGAGTCTGCTTTGTGATATTTCAACTTCTTTCATCTTGGTGAATGGTGTCATTCATGTCATCCTGACTGTGGCCAATTTATGTTTTCATAAAAGTTTCTTATTATTTCAAAAAATGTGTCCAACTTTTAAGGGATATGATCTTTTATACTTCATAGTTTACCCAGGCCTTTAACATTCTGCTGATGAAGGGGCAGTGGGTGGGGGTAGATCACCATCCTTTTTGTTTTAGAGATGACAGAACAGTTTTGATAAATATTTGTAAAATTTTTATGATGGTACATTTCTGTAGAAAAACCTATCACAGCTAGGAAAATTAGTTGAATATCAAGCATACTGATATTATTGAATCACCTTTTTCTCCACCCAGATTAACACTTAATGGATAGCATGGCTTTATATTTCTTCAAATTTTCTGGTAGAAGGCAGAATCTGGGTGTGGGGAAATTGTGGTGGGAAAAGTCTGAAGACTGGAACTTGGTTAGGAAATTTGTTGGGATATGTGAACAGATCAGATCTAACTAAATAAACATTTCTCCAAAGAAGACATACAGATGGCTAACAAACACATGAAAAGATGCTCAACATGACTCATTATCAGAGAAATGCAAATCAAAACCACAGTGAAGTACCATTTCACGCGAGTCAGGATGGCTGCAATCCAAAAGTCTACAAGCAATAAATGCTGGAGAGGGTGTGAAGAAAAGGGAACCCTCTTACACTGTTGGTGGGAATGCAAACTAGTACAGCCACTATGGAGAACAGTGTGGAGAGTCCTTAAAAAACTGGAAATAGAACTGCCTTATGACCCAGCAATCCCACTGCTGGGCATACACACTGAGGAAACCAGAATTGAAAGAGACACATGTACCCCAATGTTCATTGCAGCACTGTTTATAATAGCCAGGACATGGAAGCAACCTAGATGTCCATCAGCAGACGAATGAATAAGAAAGCTGTAGTACATATACACAATGGAGTATTACTCAGCCATTAAAAAGAATACATTTGAATCAGTGTGGATGAAACTGGAGCCAATTATACAGAGTGAAGTAAGCCAGAAAGAAAAACACCAATACAGTATACTAACACATATATATGGAATTTAGAAAGATGGTAATGATAACCCTATATGCGAGACAGCAAAAGAGACATAGATGTATAGAACAGTCTTTTGGACTCTGTGGGAGAGGGAGAGGGTGGGATGATTTGAGAGATGGCATTGAAACATGTATAATATCATATAAGAAACAAATCGCCAGTCTACGTTTGATGCAAGATACAGGATGCTTGGGGCTGGTGCACTGGGATGACCCAGAGGGATGGTACGGGGAAGGAGGTGGGAGGGGGGTTCAGGATGGGGAACACATGTACACCCGTGGCAGATTCATGTTGATGTATGACCAAATCAATACAATATTGTAAAGTAAAATAATAATAATAATATAAAATAAAAAATAAACTGATACTAACACTGTCAAAAAAAAAGTAATAGATCACACACAGGCTTAGAATACAGCTTCTCTGGAATAGGAATATTGACTGTTGTTCTAGTGTGGCTCATCTGGGCTATAGCTTCTCACAGTATGGGTGAAATATCACTAATTTGGGAAAGAATAATATTTATATATTTCTATCTATCTATATAGATAAATATAGATGTTTGAATTACCTACTAACTGAACACTGTGAGTGATGAGTATTAGATGGAAGATGTTTTGCAACCACAAAGCATTATTATTTCATCTTATGAATGTCTGAACCAGGCATGAATTTTTAGTGAGAAATAAAATGAGAACTTTGCTTTTCCAAGATAGATAGAATATCACATGATTTACAATGAAGGAATAAATTGGGATAAGCATGAAACATCAAGATTTCATACAATATATAAGCAAATAAAATATTATAGAAAGCCCCAGGATGCTGTATTTTCCTCCATAACAGGTTATTTCTGATATTTAGACTGGTAAATAAACTGACCAAATTGTGACCAAAATGTGACTGCTGCATGCTGGATCTGGAAAATACGAAAAGGATGTTAAGGACAAACAAAGGGAAGTCAGAAGTTGAACTTAGTTCATGTTTGAAGGAGGAATAGAACTTGAACTTAGACAAAGAGAAAGAAGAAGAAGAAGAAGGAAGAAGACCCAGCATTATCAAATAATAGAAGTGAGACTGCCCATAACTCATTTTGCAGTCAATAGGCATACCTGTTTGGCCTGAATATGCAGATTATTTTGAAGATAAGATTGGGGACAGAATGTAGAAGGCTGAGAATGCCAGACTAAGGAATTAATGTAAAATTATAATTTAACAATGTTAGCCACAGAGATTGCACAGAATGTTTTTATGATTTTATAGTAGGAATTTCTTAAGCATAAAATTGATGCATTTGACTAAATCAAAATTTCAAACTTTTGCACCATGGTTAGAATTAAAAGATAAAGAACATACAGCAATTTCAAAAGACAGTTGAAGCTTCTTACAAAACTAAATATAGTCTTACCTAATGATTCAGCAATTGTCCTTGGTATTTACCCAAATGAACTGAAAAATCATGTTCACAGAAAAACCTATGCACATATGTTTTATTCACTATTGCCAAATTAATGCTTTATTCATAGTTGCCAAAATTTGAAAGCAACCAAGATGTCCTTCAATAGATGAATGTTTAAATAAACTGTGATATATGTATATAATGGCAAATTATTCATTAATAAAAGAAATGAGCTAAAACCCACAAAAAGACATGCAGGAAACTTAAATGTATATTGCTAAGTGAAAAAGGCCAATTTGAAAAGCCTACATACTGTTTGATTCCAACTATATGACATTCTGGAAAAAGTAAAACTATGAAGACAGCTAAAAGATTAGTGTTTGCCAGGAATTTGGGAGGATGTAGGGAGGGCTGAATCAGCGGAGCAAGTTTTCAGGGTAGTGAAACTATAGTGAATGAAGCTGTAAAGGTGAATGCATATCATTATATATTTTTTAAAACCCATATAATGTACAAGGCAAAGAGCAAACTCTAATGTAAACTATGGACTTCAGTTAATGAGAATATATCTATACTGGCTTATCAACTATAATAAGGATACCACATTAATGCAAGATATCAATGATAAGGGCACCTTTTGTGGGTGAGGAGAAGGGAGTATATGAAAACGCTTTACTTTTCATTTATTTGTCCTTAAACTTAAAACTGTTGTAAAAGTAAAATATGTTAAATTGAAAAAGCAAACATAGGGACAATAGAATAAAGATGTTTGCAAGATATAAAGGAAGAAATCAGTAGCGAGAATATATGAAGAGCCCCACAAGTCAATAAGAAAAAGACACACAATTCAGTGCAAAAATGGATGAAGGAAATAAGCCAGCCAATATACAAAAAGGAAATCTGAATGGTAAATAAATATGAGAAGATGCTCAAGCTCATTAGTAAATATACTAAAACAAAACATTTATTGAGTTTTCACTGAGCTCAGGTACTATTTTAGGTACTTAGGTTACATGAGTTTACCAAATACAGTGGTATGCACATGTGAAGGTAAAAGTATTGCAAGTAAGTCTTTTTTTTGCATTCATCATATTGGCAAAAATTAAATGTCTGATTTTATCAACCCTTGGCAAAGATTTAGAAGAAGAGAGAACTTCATGCCTTAGGGGTAGGTATAAAAAGTAGTTCAAAAGTGTGAAAGAAAAAAAAAAAAGGATAATGTCTTATAGTATTAAATGCACATACCTTCTTATTTCCAAAATTCCACTTCTAAGATTGTAACCTAAAAATATTCTTGCACATGCACACAAGAAAACACAAGCAATAATGTTTATTATAGCATTGTTGTAATATTTTAAGACTGGAAGCAATCAGGGAGTTGACAAATATGAGTATATACAAAGAAAGGAATATTATGAAATAAGTAAAGGAAATCAAGCAGATATCAATGTATCAAAATGGCTAAATCTCAAACCATAAATTTGAGGGGGAAAATGCAGTTGGCAGAATATACAGCATGTAAAAATCATATTAATAATAACATACACAAAATAATACTATATATTGTCCTTGTATATATGTATTTGTATACACATGTATGAGGGGCTTCCCTGGTAGCACAGATGGTAAAGAATTTGCCTGCAATGTAGGCAACTTCAACTCCCGGGTCAGGAAGATCCCCTGGAGAATGGAATGGCTACCCACTCCAGTATTCTTGCCTGGAGAATTCCATTTGGATTAAAGTATAACTGGCTGCATATGGTGAGGATGGAAGGGAATGTAAATGGATATGGGGAGCATAAGTAACTTCATCTTCATCTTTGTTTTATTTACTTTAAAAATTGATTAAATAAATATGGCAGAATATTAATAAATGTCAGTTTCAGTTAATAAGCACGTCTGTTCTATTATTATGTTTTTTGTATTTAAAAAGAGTTCTGAATATAAGTAAAATTGTAAGAAATACTGATGAATTTATTACAACTCCAATTCAAGATAAGCAAATGTTTTCATACATCTGTCAGAATTTCTGATCAAAATGGCATGCAGCCAATAAGCCCTAACATAGCACTTTCAACCCCTATGAAGATTAAGAATGCAGACACCAAAAAAAAAAGGGAAAAAATCTCACAGTAACACAGTCACAATATGGGCAGAATTTCCTCGAATTTTCAGACCAAAGAAATTGAAGAGAAAATTACAATCTGTGGATGGTTTATAGTAGAACTGAAATAAAGCAAATCTGTTCACCAAAACACAATTAAATAAGTGCCTTTAGTCCTCCCTGTAGTCTGTTCATTGATGTAGATTTGTTCGCAACCACTAGATTGGAATATCGTTTTTGTGTCCGACTCTTTGCTACCCCCATGGACTATACGTTCCATGGAATTCTCCAGGCCAGAATACAGGAGTGGGTAACCGATCCCTCGGAGAAGGCGATGGCACCCTACTCCAGTACTCTTGACTGGAAAATCCCATGGATGGAGGAGCCTGGTGGGCTGCAGTCCATAGGGTCACGAAGACTCGGACACGACTGAGCTACTTCACTTTCACTTTTCACTTTCATGCACTGGAGAAGGAAATGGCAACCCACTCCAGTGTTCTTGCCTGGAGAATCCCAGGGACGGGAGAGCCTGGTGGGCTGCCCTCTATGGGGTCACACAGAGTCGGACACGACTGAAGTGACGCAGCAGCAGCAGCAGCAGCAACCTATCCCTTCTCCAGTGATTTTCCTGACCCAAGAATTGAACCAGGGACTCTTGCATTGCAGGTGGATTCTTTACCAACTGAGCTTTGTGGGAACCCCTTTCCTCGTTTCCTGAGAGGAAACTTCGTTTCTCAGAAGAATAAACCTCTGAAAAAAACATACTACCGAAGCAGAACAAAATTTTTATTAAATTTCATGGTTTTCTCTTTAAAATATAAGAAGACATTTTCCTTTAAGAGATGCAGAAAATCATAAGAGAAAAATATTTTTGAAGCCATAACTAAACAAGATGATATTTAAAAAGACAGAGAAAAGGAAATGAAAGGAGAAAGAAAATTAAAATACATTATCAAAAGCAGGAAGGAATGAAATTCAAAAATGCAGAAGATAAACGAGCAATTGAGGGACAAACAGAAAGCTCTCCTGCAATATATTTTGAACTCCAGTCTACTTCAGTTGGCCTCTGTATTGCTGGCTAGATTCTGTAGCCCTGGAGGAAAGTTCATGCTGCAGCATTCTCTCCTAACTTTCCCTTTGATTCCTCTCTTTTGACAAGTCCAGGTACTGTGTCTACTATCAAATAGTTTATCCCAGAGTTCAGCTGGAATCTCCTGTTACTTTTTGGTAATAATAAAATACAATATTTCCACTATTTTTATTTAGCACTTATAAAAAGTATCTAAACTATTTGCATGAGACATTTCGCCAAGAGAAACTTTCCTTACCCATCTCCATAAAACAGAGCTACACAGAATAAAACTTTGCCAAGTATCTTGAGTAAATATTTTTTGCATGGTCAAAAGTCATACTAAATGACTTGAGTAATTTTGCTTAATTAAAAGAGACCAATAAACCACCTAAGAGCAAATATTAGTTGTTACCATACCCTGGACCTACTGTCTTCTAAATAGGATCTGTAAATGATCCCTTATTAACTGTTTAAAACTTTATATATATGATACAAATGTACATATTTAAATTATATTATACACAATAGTTGTATTATTTATAGTTACATTGTTTATATATACATATAATATACATACACACATATGCTTATAGTGTCATAATCTTTAAAAAGTCAAGAAATAAATTGCACAAACTCCAAGGATATATGCCTATATATTAACAGCAACTGTCCATTGTTGCTTAGGTTTTAGAATGATTTTATTGTCTCTTTTATTTATTTTCCAAACATTCAAAAAACACAGAACTTAGAACTTCTCCTAGTCATGATGAAATATCAAAAATTGAGTTTAACTTCTTGCTGTAAATAACTGGGCAAAATATATGAAAAAAACTGCTTTCTCACATGGGAAAACAGAAAATGCAGAATTGGTATTTCTAAGAGAATATGAAATGTAGTTGAGCTTTGCATTTATATTGCCTTTCTGCCTGGGGCCAGTTACTGAAACATAAATACAAGGTGCGAGAATGCAGTGAGAATTCAGTTGGCCTCCCTGCATTGAGGAGGTGAAGATCAAAACTATGAAAGCTGAAGCAGCTGAAAATTTTGGGACAAAGTTTCTGAAAGTAGGCAGTATGAAGAAAGGTCTGCATAGGGGTCCCAGTGTGGGTTACTGCGTACTAGCCCTGACATGCATAGGAGCAGTTTTGCTTCTGGCATCAACAAATATGTTCTTATTAGGTTGACTTTTCTGCAGATAATAACCGTATACTCTGGAGAAACTGCAAAAGAAATTACTTGAAAGAATTGGATTGTGCAAAACAGCAGGCATACTCTGGAACTTTTACAAAAAGAAATTTTTTTATACAGCATTTAGCTTGAAAGCAAGCTATACTTGGCACCAAGTGAAGTGGCTAAAACTCAGTAGAAAACACACCATCTTTCAGGCCTGAATAGTCTGCTAGCAAGTGAGGTTGCAACCAAAAAAAGAGAACATAGAGAGAGAGTGACAAACTCTATGCCTACACTTTGCCAAAATCTCTGGGTGACCCATGAACCATGAATGCATGAAGACTACTTTAAGTATCTTAAATAAGAAGAAAAGAATTGAGCTATCCGAAAGGCTTAATTTGCAGTCTGAGTCCCAACCAAGGTAACTGCCTGCAAAAACAAAAAAAATAAAATAAACTGTTCTTGAACTAATATAATAGAATCCAGAGTTTCCACAACATAATATCAACAATCCCAAGGACCCACTCCAAAGTTACTCAACATATGGAATAACAGGAAACCATGACTTCTTTTCAAGGGAAAAGAAGATCAAAAGAGATAGCCCCCAAGGTAGAATTATTAGACAGGTACTGTAATGCAACTATAATAATTATGCTAAGGAAAAGAAAAAATACTATAATGGGTGAAAAAAGAAGTTTAGGAGAGAAATGGAAGTTATAAAAAAGAATCAAAAGAAAATTCTAGAAATAAAATATCTGAAATTTAGAAGTTCACTATGTTGGTTGATTTAACAGCAGAATGGAGATGAACAAGAAAAAACACAAGTTAATTTAAAATGAATTGAGTAATTGCTCTCTGAAGAACAGAGATGGGAAGTGTGTGTGTGTGTGTGTGTGTGTGTGTGTGTGTGTGTCTGTGTGTCTGTGTGTCTGTGTGTCTGTGTGTCTGTGTCTGCGACCTGTTTGACAATGTTAAGAGCTAACTTCCATGTATTGTAGTCCCAGGAAGAAAGGAGAGAAATAACGAGGTAGAAGCAATAATGAAAAAAAATAATGTCTAAATGTTCTCAAATTTGGTAAAGATATAAATGTATAGATTAAAAAAATCAGGAAAATGCAAATGGATAAATATAAAGAAATATTTATCTTAGGTATATCATAAGCTGCTGAAAACTGAAGATAAATGTAAAACCTTGAAATCAGTGAGTATAATGACATTATATGGGATGATGGAACAAATGATTCAAATGATCATTAGTTTCTAATCAGAAAAGTACAGGTGAGAAAACAGTGGACCAATATCTTTCAAAAGACTGAAAGAAATAAAAATCTATCTAGAATCCTACATTTAGCAGATGTATTATTTAAAGTACTTTTAGACAAAAAAAAAAAAAACAAAAAAGAAATGTCATCATTAGCAGACCTGTATTATAAGAAACACTGAAGGAATTTCATTGGGCATGAGGGAAATAATATAAATTTGAAAGTGAAAAACATAAAGAGTGTCAGAAATTTCAAATAACTAAATATTTTTTCTAATTTTTATAAATATAATTAAAGAGAACGTAGTGTATTGAACAAAGTAGTATAGCTACTAAGCCAATCCTGAAAATAAAGTGGCATATTCCATTTCAAATATTCAATCACTATGTAAAAAGTAAGAAAAGAGAAAAATAAATGGAAAACAAATTAAACAATTTGAAAACAAAAACAATATGGTAGAGGACAGAGAATGAGATTGTTGGATGGCATCACTGACTCAATGGACGTGAATTTGAGCAAGCTCTGCAGTCCATGGGGTCACAAAGAGTCGGACACAACTGAGCGACTGAAATGAACTGAACTGAACTGTTGTACACCTGAATTTAACACAACACTGTGAATCTACTAAAAATTAAAAAATAAAAATAAAAGGAGAAAATTAAACTCAAAGTAAGTAGAAGAAAGAAAGAATAAAGATAAGCACAAATGTGCACCTGTGGCTGATTCATGTTGATATATGGCAAAAACCACCACAATATTGTAATTAGTCTCCAATTAAAATTAATTAACTAATTTAAGGAAAATTAATGAAATGGAACTTTTTAAAACTAACTGAGTTTCTGGGGGAAAAAAATCAGTGAAATTCAAAAATTTTAGTTTCAAGAAAAAGAGAGAAGATACAAATTACCAATATTAGGACTGAAATAAAGTACATCAGTACAGATACTACACATATTAGGATAGCAAAACAATATTACATATAATTCAATACCAAAAAATTCAACCACTTGGATGAAATGGAAAATTTTTTTGGTAGATACATATTAACAAAGCTGAGATGAAAGAACCAAGTGAAAGAAATTAAATCCATTCAAAATCTTCTCATGGAGAAAACTAGTAGGAAGAGTGTCATATTGGAAAATTCTGCAAATTATTTAAGAACAAAATACAACCATCCCACACAAACTCTTGCTGAAAGTAGAGGAGAAGGGAATGCTTACCAATTCATTAGCCAAAAATAGATATTATAAGAAAATAAAAACTATGGAGCAATATCTTTTGTGAATATAGGTTCAAATTTTTAAACAGAATATAGTAATATATAAAATTAAAATGTAAAAACAGAATATAGTAATGTATAAAAGCTTAACATAGCAGGAACAAGTAGGGCTTAGTCCAGGAAAGCAATATTGATTTCACATATAGAAGTTAATCAGTATAACTTACCACATTAATAGATAGTAGAAAATCATTCAATTTCAATAGACATAGGAAAAACATTTGATAAATTCATTATCCATTCGTAGGAAAAAAAATTAGTAAGTTAGAAATAAAAGAATAATACTCTTTTTTTTTTATAATAAGCTATACTAAGACTACAGACCCTTCTAAATGCACAGAATGCTATTTTCCAGGTTTAAGTTTCCCTTCCATCTGATAACACTACTGACACATGAAATTGAAAATACCAAAAGTAAAACATAATTTCCAAAAGTAAAAATATAAATGCCAAAAATTAAAACATAATTATGTTTTTAAAAACATAAACAAAAGTAAAACATAATAAATAGTAACTAAAAATGAACAAATACTAGATTTATAATTGTTGTTTGTATTCAGCAAGTTCCATCTGAAATTGCTTATTACATCTCAACTTTTGGATTCTCTGACTGGTCCTACCCAGAAGTCAAGAATCACTGGGGCTTTGTTTTCCACCTCAAAAGGTTACCACAGATACCAACTATTACTCAAATCAATGTTCCTAGGAATTAACCTCAAACCCTCTACAATATGTTCCTGGACTGTCTGAATGCTGTCATGTTTGATATACATAAAACTACTCTTGAGTGGCATGCACTCTTCCTTTCCCTATAAATAGGAGTTCATAAATTTTTTCTGTAAAAGTTCAGATGGTAAATATTTTAGGCTTTGCAAACCCAAGGTTTCTGTTGCAAATATTCAACCCTGCTGTTTTACTTTGAAAGCAGTCATACAATGCATGAGAAAGTGAGTGTGGCTGTGTTCCAATTAAACTTTATTGACAAAAACAAGCTGTGACCTGGATTTGGCCAGAGGGTCATAATTTACTGACCTTGTGCTCTAATATCTTTTCTTTTATTCAAAATATTGCTTAAAACATATTTCACAATTAGGAGTGGAAGAACCAAATCACCTTGCTTAATATTTACAGCTTTTTTAGACAAACAAATAAGAAATTTAAATAAAAGTATTTGGGGGAGCTACCAAGTAATGTTATCTGTATATTTGCCTTCTTTCTACTATTAAACTACTCAGGACTAGAACCCCAAATCTCCCATTTCTATATACAAAAAGATGAACAAAAATTGATCATTATCATGGTAATAATCAAGATGATACTAATTTTAATATCTTAAGAAGTATCCAGTTAGTGCTCATGATGAAAAAAAATACCAGAAAAGAGAAGAGTATCCACTTAAACCTTTGTTTGATCTGCTTATGGAATGATAACATAGTGTGTAGCATAGTTAATGGAAGAATAGATATCCATTCAGTGTTAATTTGGTTCCTGAGACTGAATGGATGCAATGAAAAATGAACAGACACAATAAAATCTAACATACAGCATATGCATGGAACTCTGGTTCAGATACATGTTTACAGCACTTACTTGGGCTACTTGGTTAGAACTGCAATAAAGAATTAATCCAAGAACAAATACCAGTATTAAGGCACATCACAAGTGCTTTTAATTTAGAGTTAGTTTTAAAATGTTAGCTGAATACTTCCACCGCATTCCATTCTCCCTCATAATCCATTGACAAGCTCTCTTGATCTAGGGCCAGGGTATCTTCAGCAGTGAAATAAAGCTTGTTCCAATTACCAAAGTAATCATATGATTATAGTTCCCTAGACACTACATTTAGTGTACATAAGCTCACACGACTCTGCCCTATGGGACAGCACTGGCTCACAAATGCTTTGTTGGATATGCCTAAGAGATTTCTGGCTCAGTTTGGCTTAGTTTGAAGTCATGAGGATTGAACCCTACTCCTCCATTTCCATTCATCTATGCAGTGTGGGTCATCACCATCCCTTTTGATCATGTCTGTGTTGACATAGTAGGTGAGCCTTCAAAAAGCAGCTGGTGTTTCTCCCTCCCAAATAACACTGTCCTCAGCTAAATCAAATGACTTCCAAATACGGAAATTATAAGTATAAAGTTTCAACACAGGCAAGCAGAAATCTGTATTTTTCAGTGCATCTACCTCTCAAGCTAATTCTTCTTAGGTTAACATTTAATTGGTACTTTGGGATATACATGTAAAATAAGTGGAGTTTAACACATATTTGTATATTCTCTAGCTGTATTGTGTTGTATTCTGTAGCACAAATATGTCTGTTTAATAAGTGAATCAGCAATCTTAAAATGATAAATTAAAAGTTCTTTATAAGATTTTACATTTCATCTCCAAATTGTATTCTATTTTTACCATCTATTACAAGACTAATTTGAGAAATTAAGGCTAAACTTTCCATACTTCCTTGTTTGTTTTTTTTTTTAAATCAACCAACATGGCTAGGGTAAAATTTATTTATACAGAGACTTTAAAAATTACTTTTTCTCCTCCACTAGTAAGGAAAAACAAAGGCCCAAAGGGGAATGGCCCATTTTAGTCTTCAACCTCATACAATTCATTTTTTTTTTATTTAATGAAAAATATCTTCTTTTTTCTTTATAAAACCTAGTAAATCAAGGGAAATTTCTCCTGGTTTATTATACAGAACATCTTCAGACTTGCCATGTTATGTTACAGTATCTTTTTCTTTGCCAGTGCACCTAAGTTTAGACATAGGGACGCTGTGCTGGAGGGAAAACGCTGTTTAAGGAGCCATTCTAATCCCAGATCCCATGTGAATTACTCCTTTCCATATTTAAAATTAGTATCTTGAGTAGTCAGGTTTCCATGAGCCATATGCCAGCCACACTAATGGTTCAGGTAAAAGGAGATCCATGAACCTCAGACACTAGTCCTGATAACTATCAAGCAATAGTCTGGCAGAGCACTGCTGAGGCATGGGGTATTTATCTTTCAGGTTTTTATTCCCTTATATCTGAGAAACATATGCCATCATGGCTTTTCCAGACTACTCTGCTCCCACCATCCTAAAGGTGGCTTTTAGCTTCCTTTCTGGTTAGTGTAGTTCCTAAAGGCAGCTGATGAGTTCTCACTTTAGCTGGACGTGAACACTGATCAAAGGGATGAATACAGAGTCCAGTGGAAACAATTCCTTACAGTTTTACATCCTGTAAATACTCTCAGAGCAAGGAGACAGAAAATAAATACATCAAAAGCAAAGGAGAAAATGTAACTGAACTAGTCAATACTGCTTCTGAGTGCCCACCATGGGTCCTGGACTATACACACAGGAATTGTAAACAGACAATTATTTTAAAGTATGTATGTGTGCGTGTATGTGTGTGTGTGTGTGTGTGTGTGTAAAATGGAAGTTTAAAATGTAGTCAGTCTTCTCTACTTGTTTATAATCTGCAGAGAGCAAAATTTACCTATATGAAATGGCAAAAGTATAATCAACTCTGATACTCATACTTAGTTTAACAGTGTTCAAAAAAGAGGCATAGATTGGGTTATATTGTTATAAAGAGTCATCTTTGATTTTCCTATCAGTGACATGCAAAAGCAATCTTTGTTGACAGTCTAAGCAATCACTAAGAAATAAGAATCATACTTATTTATTCAAACTGCCAGAGCCAAACTGCTTTCAGTAGAGCTAAACGCATTGCCCAAACTTTGGATCTGGGTCACTTGGGCTCATGTTTTACTTTGTTAGATATGTGGCCTTGGGCAAGTTACTTGACCCTTCTTTGCTCAGTTTCCGTATTTGTTAAGTGAGATATTTCCAGATATTTCCAGGATTACAGTGAGAGTAAATTAAATTCATATCATTTTTACTACAGGGTCTGCTGGTAAGAACCATAAAAGTATTCATTATTATTTCAAGTACAGTATTTGGTGGTAAGTATTATGAAGTATTTCTTATCATTTCTGGATTCTACACCATATTCTTAAATTTCTCCAAGGCATCAATATAATTTGGGAATAACAGACCAGCACAGTCCCTTGAAATTGGAAATCCATGATTGCTGAATGAAGGAACCCAATGCAAGGAGGGTGATAGCTTGAGTCCAGGAGGCAGTGAAATATTTGATGTGATAACATTGATCTGATTCTTCCATTTCTTTGAGTAAGAAAATGATTATCTTAGGGAGTTCAGAAAGATCTCACATGCCAACAACTTAGGTGAAAATACTGCAACTATGTTTCAGTGTCTGACTGCTTTCCTTTTTGCTTTTTCTTTAAATTGGAGTATAATTGCTTTAAAATGTTGTGTTAGTTTCTGCTATACAATGAAGTGAATCAGCTGTATGTGTACATATATCCCCTTCTTCCTGGACCTCTCTACCCACTTCATCTCACCCATTTGGGTCATCTGAGAGCACTGAGCTGAGCTCCCTGTCCTCCACTAGCCAGGGGGGTGGGGTGGTGGGTCGGTGGAGTGGCTGTGGGTATCACTGCCTCTTTCTCCCTGAAGGTGTCATGAGGATGAATTTGTTCAATAGCCTGAGATTTTCAGAGATAACTGTCAGTGCAGCATTACCAGCTGCTGCTGCTGCTGCTAAGTCACTTCAGTCGTGTCCAACTCTGTGCGACCCCATAGACAGCAGCCCACCAGGCTCCCCATCCCTGGGATTCTCCAGCCAAGAACACTGGAGTGGGTTGCCATTTCCTTCTCCAATGCATGAAAGTGAAAAGTGAAACTGAAGTCACTCAGTTGTGTCTGACTCCTAGCGACCCCATGGACCACAGCATACCAGGCTCCTCCATCCTTGGGATTTTCCAGGCAAGAGTACTGGAGTGGGTTGCCATTGCCTTCTCTGGCAGCATTACCAGAAAGCAGTACAAATCAGACATGATAACAACATTTCCTTAAAATACTCAGCTATTCTTTTTAAGAATATGTCAAGGCTGTATATTGTCACCATGCCTACTTAACTTATAGGCAGAGTACATCATATGAAATACTGGGCTGGATGACGTACAAGCTGAAATCAAGATTGTTGGGAGAAACATCAACAACCTCAGATATGCAGATGATACCACTTTAATGGTAGAAAACGAAGAAGAACTAAGAGCCTCTTGATGAGGGTGAAATAGGAGAGTGAAAAAGCTGGTTTAAAACTCAACATTTCAAAGATAATGACATCTGGTCCCATCACTTCATGGCAAATAGATGGGGAAAAAGTGGAAAGAATGACGGATTTCATTTTCTTGGACTCCAAAATCACTGAATGGTCACTGCAGCCATGAAATAAAAAGATGCTTGCTCTTGGAAGAAAAGCAATTACAAACCTAGGCAGCATATTAAAAAGCAGAGACAACACTTTGCCAACAAAGGTCTGTCTAGTCAAAGCTATGGTTTTTCCTGTAGTCATATATGGATGTGAGAGTTAGACCATAAAGAAGGCTGAGCCAAAGAATGGATGCTTTCAAACTGTGGTGCTGGAAAGCACTCTTGTGAATCCCTTGGACAGCAAGATCAAACCAGTCAATCCTAAAGGAAATCAACCTCGAATATTCATTAGAAGGACTGATGTTGCAGGTGAAACTGATACTTTGACCACCTGATGAGAAGAGCTGATTCATTAGAAAAGACCCTGATGCTGGGAAAGATTGAGGGAAGGAGGAGAAGTGGGTGACAGAGGATGAGATAGTTGGATGGCATCATCGACTCAATGGACATGAGTTTGAGCAAACTCAGGGAGATAGTGAGGGACAGGGAAGCCTGGTGTGTTGCAGTCCATGGGGTTGCAAGGAGTTGGACATGACTTAGGGACTGAACAACAACAATTACCGTTACATTTTTCTTCACAGGGAAATTTTATACTTCCTTTTCTCCTATAGAAAAGTCAAAGTTCACACCTTCATATTCAGCTGAAAGAAGGTTAACCAGTTAGTTAGACTTGGAATAGAAGATGATAACCTCATGCCATATCATATTGTATATTCCTATATTGCTTCAAATTTTTTTTTCAAGTCATTTTTTAACATAGATTATTTGCATGTGTCTTATAATATCTTCATAAAGTAAAAAAATCAGTAGCCATCTTTTTCTTTTGATGAGGAAACTGTGGCTTGAAGATATAAAATGTGTTATTCATCCACTTTTTCATGCCCCAAATGGTGTTAATTCCAGTTCACTTGACTCTCATTTTCTTTCTAACCTTCATGACTTGAATTTCCACAGCTGCTGATAAAACTGTAAAGAATAAGGTTTAAATTGCTTAGAGAAAATGTCTTAACCATTCAGTGATTTGTATTTTATTCTGCTACTTTTGTAGCAAAATGGAATAAAAAGAATTTACTCTTTCTCCTGCATTATTTTGACCCTGCCCCACAAGCTAGAGTCCCAGAGTTCCATCAATGAACACACAACTTGAAATTGCACTATCTGTCCCCCAAAATTCCTTTCATTATTTCTTGGATTCTAGTTAGTCCTACATAGCTAATAGACAACAAGAGTCTAGTCCCTGCCCCATTCCCCACTCCCAACCATCTTCCAGACAAGGAAAATAAATTCCCATAATCAAGGTACAAAGAGGAGCAAGGATCCAGACTTTTTCTAAACTGGTAGGAAATGCTCTTACTCAAATACACTGGGTAAGTAATTTGTTCATACATTCAACACAATATTTACTCAGAAGTTATGATGAGCTAAGTTCTAGAATAGGTGCTGGAAAAGTAAATTTTAAAGGTAATAAAATAAAGATAAACCTGATTCAAAGAGCTTGTGTCCAGTGGGAGATCTCAGTTGTAATGCTGTATTATAATGCTATATGTTGGCTGCTCTGAGATGTCCAAGGAAGCCTTCCCAGGGAGTGACATAACATACAAAGAACACTAAACATTTGAGAAAGAGGAAACATCTGTTTCCACTGAAATGCAGCCAGGACCACTGTAAGCTGTCCAGGGACAAGGCGGAAAATGGGGTCTAGGAAGAGCTGGTGCTCCACTTACCCCATCCAAAGAGGTTTCATAGACATGAATTCAGCACAAGGACAACTTTGAAGTGAGAGTAGCATGCAACAGCCACCTGGAAGTAAATGAATGGGTGGGAAAGGGTCCTAGCCATCTTCTACCTTGGTGTTCTGGGAAGGAGGGCCTGGGGCAAGTCCACACCAACTTGACTACTTCCTTCTGCCCCACAACTGGTTCCAGATTCATTTATGAGGTTAGGCAGAAATTAGTCACCCTGAGTGATAATAAACAGTATACAAATAAAACACACAAGAGACAAGGCTCAGGTCAAGGGCAGCAGAGAGAGGAAGTGAGATATAAACAGAAAGGAAGAGGGACAGTGTGTCATTTTTGTCTGTTGGTTTTTTTTTTTTTTTTCCCCTGAGCAGGAATTTCATGCCATTTATGAAGCAAGAATGAATTTTAAAAACTAAATATATGTAAACTTGATGTCCTTGTCACACTATTGATAGGATTTTGTCTTTTTTTTTTTTTGCTCCTTCCCTTTTTCTTTCTTTTTTATTGTTTATTTTTGAAGCATTCTGACACCCTCTTATAACATTTAGCAGGGTGTTTTTTACCCAATGAAAAAATTAAATATCTCTTAATCTTACAGTGTAATTCAGTTCTGTTATACTCACTGACAATAAATAAATGAACAAACAAGTGGCTTCAGGGGGTATAAAACTATAATTATAAACAGGACAGTGTGACCAGACTGTGGTCTGGAGTAGACAGATGACAGGATGGAAGAGAGGAGGGAAGATGAATGGTAAGGGAATGAGTCTGTAAGTGCTAAAGTTTATGTAAAAGGGAAATTCTTAGTATATCTCAATCTCAGAGTGGGAGGTGGGGGCTGCTCACAAGCCTTAGGGAGCACCCAACTTAGGTCCTGTTCTAGGCTGAGCCCGTATCTACATACTGACAAAGGGAAGTTAGTATGAAGGATGTCCAAATGGTATATCATTCCAAGAAACAATCTTTAATTAGAATATCTGGGTAACAAGGTGAGAATTGGGAATGAAAGCACTAAGTTATCTATGTCAGCTGAATTTTTAATGTACAGTAATCTTAAGGATAAAGGCAATTAGATATTTTTTAACATGACAAACTACAATTACTGATCAGAGGCCTCTAGTGTAGGATGATTATGCTCAGATGGGGTTTAGAATTTTAGGATAAGAGCCCAGAGTGCAGGTAGTGAGCATGTCTCTCTTCCCATCCTGAAAACAACCCACAGGGATTTTAAGGGGGCAAAGGGCTACCCACTCTGTTTGGTCAGACCTTCACCTTGATTGCTGTGCCTCTGCTATTATTATTGTTAATATTTTGAATAACATCCCCAGAATCATCGCCACACCAGACATGTGATCAAATAACAAGCAAAGAGCCCTGGTCAAGCAGTACTGTTTGCTCCTTGTTAAATATTGCAAAGAGAAATCCTGCCATTGCAATATTCTCTTTCTAATCAGTGGGGCTAATAACCAAGCAATCCTTGGGGAACAGTTTATACTAAAATGAATAACTACATGAAGACAATATATTATACAGTAATTATCAAGGAGACTGGCCTTGAGGAAACCAGGACTGTCCATCGGTAAGTCAGAATCTGCCGGGAGCCAGCATGAGAAATCCCGCCCGTGACAAGGTCATGAGGAAGGAAGCCTGACAAAACGCAAGGACATGATCAGGCTTCAGGGGATCCCCCTGGGATTTTCTGACCATCCACCCCCCAAGACCAGAGTCTGCCTGCTTTACTGTGTTATGCTTTCCACCTACTCTTCTGTCATTAACAGGGGGCTGTACCCCCACCACATTTTTCTGGGAAAAAATTTAATTTAGAGCTTTTAGATAATAAATCTCCTGGGCATAATACGAGTGCTTCAATCCAAAAACCCCTCTGATGGCTTTCTAGCCTGCCTGCAGGACTCGTACAGCTGTGCATGTGATTGTTTGAGGCCTTCCGACCTTGGGAGGCACAGGAAGCTTAAAACATCCCAGGAATGTAGGGGCTTCCGGGGTGTCAAAATCATTAGAATAGGACTGATTAAAGGTTTCATTTGTTGAGCCAATACTTGCTGCCAAATTTTCATATCTTTTATTTGTAGATATAGTTGGTATATAGAAAAACAGGTAGTAGACCTGGTATTAGCAACATTAGATCTTTGAGTTAAGTACTTTCTTTGTTATAACCCACTGCACCTTTGTTCTACAGGAATGTAACTTTATTTAGTACTTTGAGGGTGATGCAGAGTAAAGAAAAAACACTTCTAGGGAAAAGGAGTTTTCTGGTTTGATAGACAATTATCCAGGAAGAGAGCCATAAAAATGTTAACAAGCCTCTTGGCCAGAAGATAATGTAAACCACCTGAGACATTTTGTATACGGGAGGGTATGCAAAAAGAAAGCCTTGTCTCAAGGAGGGTCAGGACTGCTGCCCCTGCATAACTCTGCATATTTCATTAAATATTTCTTTATGTACAACTTGGGGTATATAAGCTGATTTTGAAAAATCGTTTTTGGAGTCTTGCACAGATGCTGGGCTTCCCCATGTAGTTCTTTTCTCCCTTTTTTCGGCTGAATTCCCATCTGGGGCGTGGAGGCTCGCCATGTCTGCTTACTTGTCCCGGATTCTAACATCCATAAGAGAGAGAGCCCAAGGCGGGGCACTCTCCGATATTCCAACGGACGCCGGTGGCCTAACGTAGATGGTGCAAGTTCCTTGTCTGGAACTTTATTGGCTTTCCACGTAACCCAAGTTATTCAGCCTCTTTTCTCCACTTAATTTTCCTACTACACTATTTCTTCCTAATCTAATCTTATATCTCTAAATACATAAGTTTTCCTCGCCTATCCATCTCCCCTTCGAATCACCCTGGATCCACTGGGGCTGGACCCTGGCAAGAACCCACTGGGAAACCTGGCCCTTCATATCCATTCATAAGAGCATTCCTGTCTTCCACCTGGGGAGGAGATATGGTGAAACTCTGGTCTTCTAGAACAGTTCCAAGTTCAATGAGGCTTGGTTACATCAATAGTGTCCGAATCTTTGTGACCCTATGGACTGTAGTCTGCCAGGCTCCTCCATCAATGGGATTCTCCAGGCAAGAACACTGGAGTGGATTGCCATTTAGAAACATAATCCAACCAAGAAAGAAAATCTCCATTGACTTCTGGACTCTTTCCAGCCTTTTCTGCTCTCACCAGCCCCCAGGCAATAGTGCAGTCAGCTTCCAGCCCCAGCCACTCTAGTACACAGACCCCTTGCCCTGCCAACTTTAGAACTCTGTGACTTTCATGACCTATTATGAAAAATGTAAGGAATAGCAGCCAGATAAATCACTGCGTATAGTATTAAACATACAAGGTGACAGTCATTCTGCTTGGAAGTTGAGCAGCATAGACAAACTAAAACCAGTAGATGTGCTCTGTAGGGCATTCTCAGTCAGGACAGAGACCGATGGCTCCAGGCAGCAGCTTACCAAAATTGATATGAGTCTCAGGAATCCAGGTGGAAAAAAATGAAAGTATGGGAGGAAGTTAAGGACAGGAACATAGAAAAGCCTATGCTTCCATATTCAATGAAGGATTCGTTTTCTTTTTACAAGAGGGCAAGTTTCCTGTTTAGCTTTATGGGAATATATTTTAGTATTTTCCTTATACTGAGACATGTCACTAAATCACATATGATATGATAGGCATCTATTCTGATTCAGAAGAAACTATCATAGATAGTGGCAAGTTCTCATGGCAGGACAGGTATTTGCTTTGCTGCACCTATAGGGCAGCCTGAACATGAGAACATGGCTTCACTTTTCCTTCACATTCTTTTACCTACACATGTAAATAACTGGAAAAGAAAACACCATGCCCAGTCCAAAAAACTGCCAGCCATTTCCCCTCTGAGCATTTGCTTTTCTGGAAAGGGAGATCATATTATATACTGTGTCAGGAGCCGCGTTAGGCATTACTGACAAAATGGAGGCACGGCCCCAACCCCCTCTCCTCATCTCGCAGGCACGGCCCCAGGATGAAGGAGTTAGGCCTTGTGATCCTGACTTGTTCTTTCCTTTCTTCGGTTGAGTTGTCTGGAAAGAATGTTAAGGTGCTTGAGAGAAGCATGAGAAAGCACAAAGCCTTCTACAGTTGTGCGCAGAAAATAATCTATAAAATAACCATCGACATTTGTTCAAGGATTTTACAAAGAATGTCCCAGGATGAGCATGTAGGCCACAGCTTGAGGCCATGGGAAGGATTATTATCTGAGACCTGTTTGTGAGGGGAATGTTGATGGCAAAAGAGGTTTGCTGAGTTTAGGGTTTAGGAATAATAAAGAATAGCTAGAAGCCTTTTTAGGAGATAGTGATCTTAAGATGCTAGGGGCAAACAGGATTTAGAAAGATAAGAAATAAACTGAGGAATGTAGCATGAGTTACTATGTAATCACAAGTTAAGTACAGGACACTTTTGGAGTATTACTCAGGCGTTAAAAAGAATTCATTTGAATCAGTTCTGATGAGATGGATGAAACTGGAGCCGATTATACAGAGTGAAGTAAGCCAGAAAGAAAAACACCAATACAGTATACTAACACATATATATGGAATTTAGAAAGATGGCAATGACGACCCTGTATGCAAGACAGGAAAAAAGACACAGCTGTGTATAACAGACTTTTGGACTCAGAGGGAGAGGGAGAGGGTGGGATGATTTTGGAGAATGGCATTCTATCATGTATACTATCATGTAAGAATTGAATCGCCAGTCTATGTCTGACGCAGGATACAGCATGCTTGGGGCTGGTGCATGGGGATGACCCAGAGAGATGTTATGGGGAGGGAGGTGGGAGGGGGGTTCATGTTTGGGAACACATGTAAGAATTAAAGATTAAAAAAAAAAAACTCAACATTCAGAAAACTGAAAAAAAAAAAAGAAGAAGTAGATAATAGATAGTAAATCTGATTCTGATAGAATCACTGAAGCAGGAACTCTGTAGGACACCAATGACTTCTGGAAACAGTAAATCTGGGTGGGGGAAACTGAAAATGTGAAATCTCTGACCTAATGCTTTTGTCAAGGTATAAAAGAGAACCTGAAGCTTGAAATAAACATGTATTTCCATACTATGAGTCAGAGGCTACATCATCATCCACTGACACTGCTCATCCCTTCAGGCTGATTCTCTGGCTGCTGGATCTGGACTCCGGCAATACTACATGCGTGGGAAATAAATTTCCAATGCTTGCCCCCAGACCACGAGATTTATGCACTAATATGAAGAGTGAATATTAACTATATATTTTGCAGGTGGAAGTGAATCAGTGAAGTTTTACCATGCATAGGATTTTACCTTGGTAGTAACACCTGCAGCCATGGGGTCATGGGGTCAATTTCTCAAACTCTGGGCCAGAGCAAACTTCTAAATGCCATTTCACTTCCACAGAGATTTGATTCCTTTTCTCTCTAAATGTAGATGATTGACTGTAGAATGGTTTACTGCTTCAGTCCATGTTGATTTGCATAAAAAACACTTAAGTCCAAGAATAGACCCAGAGGCAGGGAGAGAAGTTAGCAATGATTACTTACTGGACATTCACTCATATTCATGAATATTTGCTAGAAAATATTTATTAAGCATCTGTTACATGCCAAGGACACAAAAATGAAGTAGGCAGATAAAGACTGCCCCCCCCCCCACACACACACAAGCTCAAAGCTAAAAACAGGAACAGAAAATAAATCAGTAGACATTTAAATGTAGGCTATAATGGCATGTAATGTAAGTACTGAAAGGAATAATAAAGCAAAGGAAGAAGCTATTATTCTTTCAAATATTGTTGCAAATTTTTTTAGATGCTGTTAGAGAAAGCCCCTTTTGGTCTAGGTGTGTGGAAGTAAACTGAACAGTCAAATGATCAAATAAGGGTTAATAGCATAGAGTATGATTTATATTTCATGTACAGTATAATTTATAGAAGATAGAAAAATATTTAAAAATGTAAAAACTTAAGAAAAATAGATGGGTAAAGGTGGTCAAGGCTATGGTTTTTCCAGTAGTCATGTATGGATGTGAGAGTTGGACTATGAAGAAAGCTGAGAGCCGAAGAACTGATGCTTCTGAACTGTGGTGTTGGAGAAGACTCTTGAGAATCCCTTGGACTGCAAGGAGATCCAACCAGTCCATTCTGAAGGAGATCAGCCCTGGGATTTCTTTGGAAGGAATGATGCTAAAGCTGAAACTCCAGTACTTTGGCCACCTCATGTGAAGAGTTGCCTCATTGGAAAAGACTTTGATGCTGGGAGTGATTGGGGGCAGGAGAACAAGGGAACGACCGAGGATGAGATGGCTGGATGGCATCACTGACTCGATGGACGCGAGTCTGAGTGAACTCCGGGAGTTGGTGGTAGACAGGGAGGCCTGGCATGCTGCGATTCATGGGGTCACAAAGAGTCAAACACGACTGAGAGACTGAACTGAACTGAACTGAAATGAAATGAAAGGTGGTCAAAAGGCACAAACTTCCAATTATAAGATAGATAAGTTCTAGGGCTATAAAGTACAGTATGATGATTATAGTTAACAATGAAAGTAATGCTCAGTCGTGTCTGACTCTTTGCAACCCCATGGACTATAGATCGCCAGGCTGTGGAATTCTCCAAGCAAGAATACTGGAGTGGGTAGACATTCCCTTCTCCAGGGAATCTTCCCAACCCATGGATTAAACCCTGCTCTCCTGAATTGAAGGCAGATTCTTTACCATCCGAGCCACCAGGGAAGCCCAATAGTTAATAATACCATAATGTATATTTGAAGAAAAATGTAACTATTTAAAGGTTAATAAACTTAATATGGTAATCATTTTGAAACACATATTATATCAAATCATTATGTTGTACACTTAAAACTAATCACTGTTTTATGCTAAAGAGATCTCAATAAAACTGAAAAGATATATAAAATATATCTTATTCACAACAATTCTTTGAGGTGGATACGTTATCTTAATAATTATCATCCTGTCCTCCTTTTACAGATGGCAAAGCTTTTAAGTAATAAGAAATTCACACAGTTTGTGAGAGACAGAGCCAGGATCATGGACAAGGACTTCCTGATCCTAAATACAGTGTGTGTTCAAAGTACAATGTTTATCATCTATAATTGAAGCTAGGTATTGAGCTTTGTGGAAGAGCTCTTTTATTATAATTGGAAACCAAAATAGATCTGTCTATTATAGTCTGCAGTGCTTAAGGTCCCTGAGCAAAAGTCCATGATTGCCTTTTCTGCCCATGGCTTTTTCCTCCTACAGCTGTGTTTCAACCAGAATGAAGACATAACCCAAGAGGTAAGAGTTTCCAAAGACCTGATTAAGCTGTCAAGTTCCCATGTGGTAAGAATTTGAACCAAGAGGTCAATGATTTGTAGATAATGGTTCATATAGGTAAGCTGAACTCAAGTGAAAACAGCTATATGCACAAGGAGAAAGGAAGGAAATTCAGTGGGAGAGAGAAATATAAGAAACAGGGAAGAAAAGAACGGAGTAGACTAACACAGAGAAACAGAGATAACTATATTTTCCCTACAGAAACTCTCTAGATTGTCTGCTTCCTAAATGACTGCTTCAGATCCTCAAAGCATACACCATTCATGGAAGTTATAGCATTGGGAGCTAGACTGAAAAGACCAATGATTTTTATCCTAATTAATACCTTTAGGGATAAAATTCTTAACCTGTATGACTGTTCACGAGAAGGATGAGATAGGAGGTGAAGAACTGTCATCACTTGCTTACTAGTAGAAATAAAAAACATAGATCATCTAAAAATTTCTTCTTGGCTCTCTTTTTCAACTTTTCCACCTACTATAAAGAGCTATAGAATGTCAGAACTGGAAGAGAAATAACAGCTCATCAAATCCAAGTAGACCAAGCTAATTTTATTTCATTTATCTGCATAATATCCCTGGGAGGTTGGGAAAGGCAGAGAAGATAGGGGGAGAAGCTATGGCACCAAGAGGATTCACCCAAGCCCCAGGGCTTATGCACAGCAAGGAACTCCTGGCTTTGAGTCCTCTTTTTCTGCAACAATTACGTGACAGTTCGTACTTTATTCTCTTAGAATTCTTCCCAGGGACTATTTGCCAAGATCAGGAAGATCAACAACACTTAATATTTTCCACTTCAGAATAGCCACAGGCCACTGGGGCCACACAACAGAAAAATCCTGAATGAATGCAAATGAAACAAAAAATAGGGACTAGTAAAAGGAAGCTATTGTAGGGTTTAGTAGTTTATAACCAGAATGTGTTCCAGAAACTTTAAGCTTGCTTCCTGGTCCTATCCCTGTTTATTGGAATGAATTGCCCAAGTCATTATTTCCCCAAGACCAATGTTCATTTGCCAGACAGAAATAACAGCACTGATAACCAGGATGCTATGAAAAACACAAATGAATGAAATAAAAAGAGCACCAAAGACAAGAAGAAGTATAAAACCATGGATTTAGAGAGAGACAAAAAAGAAGCCTTGACAGGGAATCTAGCTTTGAAATATAGAATAAGGTGTACTATACTTCTCTCCTTTGGCAGTTGTTAGGGACTTGCATTCATATATCTGTATTTATATCTCCAGAAAACTGTGCCAAACAGTTGGAAAGAAGAGAGAATGGAGAATTCACGGATCTGCTTTTACTGCTCCCCTCCACTCTGGGGCTTTTTGCTGAATCCAAGAGGAGAGGTTGATTGGGAGAGCAGAAGTAGCCACGAACTAGGGTGAAATTTATCTCCGGAAACTTTCCGTTCATTCCCATCCTTCCCACCATCCCCATCACACTGTTCAGCTGTCCTCCCCACTGTATTTTACCAGATTTTTTTAAGTGGTTTTATGCTGCCACTGCCTTAAATGATAAGAATGTTCTTCCCTAAGGAACAAGTTCCATTCCCCTCCGGGCTTACCAAAGAAATAGCTGTCATATAAACTTTGTGTGATCCTCCACAAACATTTGTGGAGCTCTGTCATTTACTAGATACCAACTTCAGCTTATACTCTTCTCATACCATGGACATTCTTAACCAGATGAAATACAGCTAGGTTCCCAAAGATGACAGTGCTAGAAATGTCAGCTACTCGGCAGGCCAATAAACCTACGTAATTACAACCCCCAGAGACAGAGGGCAGTGGTCCATGTGGAACAAGGCTGATGCTTAAGTAGCTGAGCAGAGGCAGGATCTGACAGTGGCCTTGGTGTTCCTGTTCTCTGGCCCATGGCTGAGCCAGGGCTTTCATTAATGGACACATAAGCATAAGGGAAGCTCAAACCCAGCAACCACCATGAAGTCAGAGAACAAGAGTGGCCAAAAAATATTGACTTGGCTTTGAAAAAGAGAGAATCTGTGGGGGTGTAGGAAAGCTTGTTCTCTCCATTCCCAAAAGACAAACAGTTCTTTTCATAAAAAGTAGAATGAAGTCTAAGTCACACATGTGACCTCAAACTGAAGAACAGCTAAGTATTTACAGATTTCTCCACTGATATTCTAAAAGATGCCCCATTTTTCTCCACCATCCAGTTCAAGTGGCATGTCTTCAACTCTCACAGTACTTGCTATGAATAAACCAGACTGGCTTTGTTGCCATCTGAAATTCTATAACAAGTATGTTTCAGCCTTGGCCGGCACTCTAAGGAGAACAGCAGGAACCTTATCACTGCAAAGTCCAAGGAAATCAGAACATGAACCCACGGTTGATATATTTTCTCTTGACATACACAATTCTGCTGAAACTGCTGAGTTGAAATTTGAAATGCAAGGATGTTTTATATGAAAATTCTACAAGGACTTGTGCTTCAGAAAAGTTTTCTTGGTATTATACCCCTATTGCTGTAACACCTTGTCACTTACTGGTTCTGAATTCACTCTGTTCTTACAACTAAGTACACTTTCAAAAAGGTGCCAACTCTAATTCCAAACATGAACCCTTTTTTTCTTTATCGTTTAAACTCTGTCATTGTTCACTGATGCCCCATATGAAAGATGCTTCATTTAGCACTGTCACTAGCAGTATACCCATTCCTGTGTTCCTAACACTGGCTGAGATGTATCTATGTCTCAGTCCATGAGCAAACATATTATGGACCATATGTTTCCTAGGAAGATACGTGAGATGGAAATTGGCAGATTGCGATTGCACTTGAGAATGTCTAGTGAAATTATTTTGGATCCTTGATGTATGGGAAAGCGGTTTGGATGGCTGACCAGAGCAGATACTGTGCACACACTGTGCACACACTGACCCATTCCAAACCATTGGGGGGAAGCTGCTTAACGAGGGAAGTCTCTAGTTCGAGGGTTGGGTGATTTAAAGGCTCAGTGGGAAAACTTACTGGTCAGTTGAGAGGTCAGCCATGGTCTGAAGACTTTTTCTCTTAACATAACAATTTGTCTTCAAACTTTTTAAAACCTCCAGTAGACTCTATGCTAGCCAAATATTTAGTGGTTTTGTGAAGTTTTTTTGTATTCCTGTCAAATGCAGTTCTTTAGAAACCCATTTAAAATGTTGTCTCTTTTCCATATGGCATTCTGAAAGGGAACAAGGAATTGCAAATTTAAGATTGTGACAAAAAAGAATGCTCTTTGTAACTATTTCCGTACTTGCTGTTTCTTAAATGAGTTTGATTTATATTGTGCCAAGAATGAGTACCATGTTGATCATTAGGACCGTGATTTTTTTAAAAGCCTTATGGACCCTTGGCAATTAGAATAACTGTACATATGGTATGTTGCAGGGTTTTGGTGTTTAATTTTACTATGATTTGAAGTTTGATTGACTGATTCCACAAATGAATTTTGAAGAAGGGTAATTCATCCAAGTTTCCCCTCGACACTTTCAAAGCATCTTTAGTGAAGCTTTAAGGTCTAGGACCCCAAGAACTGTTTGCAAAGTTGTTCTTAGTCGATCTCATTGCCTTGTTCTGTATGCTGGGACATCACATTTTCTTAGATTTTAAAACTGTAGGGGCTGTAACTTTGACCATTTTCAATGTGACTCTGTAAGGCAAGCCAAATAATTTAACCTTCTGAGAAGACTTAGGGTCCTTTCCAAACCATGGCTCTCTTCAGGGTGGTTCTCCATCCATAGATTGTTGTACTTTATATCTTATAATCCCCACCCTGCTCCCAACTCTGGCTATAGCCAAAGAATTGTGCCCAACCCAAAGGTGGCCATCCATAGACTGGGTGAAGTCCAAGAAGGGGTTGAGCTGGAGAGCTCTACTCAACAAAATGCTGCAATGAATGACCCCGATCCAATCATACCTGTCACTTGAAATCAGATTGAGGGATGTACAAAGTTGGAATCAATGGTGGGGAAAGAATTTAGGAGAAAAATAAGATAGACAGCACAACTAAAGGGTAAAAGCTGAAGGTGGTAAGAAATAAGTAAAGAACAAGGCATAGGGGAAGCTGACCTGGAACATGACAGAATACCACTGGGGTTGTTGGGCATCACCACAGCTGTGGATTATTAAAGATACTGGTGCATTTTAATTGGTTTCCCAGTGTTCTATCAGTTTGGCTGTGGAGTTGCTGAGATTGGTTTCTGTCCTTATAGCACATCTCTGTTAACAGAGATAAAACAACTGGGCTTTTTTCCAGTTTCTGACAAATGATACTTGACATATTGTGCCAAGAGTGAGTACCATGTTTATCATTTGGATGGTGATTTTTTAAAAGCCCTATATAGCAAGAAGAGATAAGAAAGCCTTCTTCCGTGATCAATGCAAAGAAATAGAGGAAAACAATAGAATGGGAAAGACTAGAGATCTCTTCAAGAAAACTAGAGATACCAAGGGAATATTTCATGCAAAGATGGGCTTGATAAAGGACAGAAATGGTCTGGACCTAAGAGAAACAGAAGATATTAAGAAGAGGTGGCAAGAATACACAGAAGAACTGTACAAAAAAGATCTTCACGACCCAGATAATCATGGTGATGTGATCACTAATCTAGAGCCAGACATCCTGGAATGTGAAGTCAAGGGGGCCTTAGAAAGCATCGCTACGAACAAAGCTAGTGGAGGTAATGGAATTCCAGTTGAGCTGTTTCAAATCCTGAAAGATGATGTTGTGAAAGTGCTGCACTCAATATACCAGCAAATGTGGAAAACTCAGCAGTGGCCACAAGACTGGAAAAGTACAGTTTTCATTCCATTCCCAAAGAAAGGCAATGCCAAAGAATATTCAGACTATCACACAATTGCACTCATCTCACATGCTAGTAAAGTAATGCTCAAAATTCTCCAAGCCAGGCTTCAGCAATACGTGAACCGTGAACTCCCTGATGTTCAAGCTGGTTTTAGAAAAGGCAGAGGAACCAGAGATCAAAATGCCAGCATCCACTGGATCATGGAAAAAGCAAGAGAGTTCCAGAAAAACATCTATTTCTGTTTTATTGACTATATCAAAGCCTTTGACTGTGTGGATCACAATAAACTGTGGAAAATTCTTCAAGAGATAGGAATACCAGACCACCTAACCTGCCTCTTGAGAAATGCAGGTCAGGAAGCAACAGTTAGAACTGGACATGGAACAACAGACTGGTTCCAAAAAGGAAAAGGAGTAAGTCAAGGCTGTAGATTGTCACCCTGCTTATTTAAATTCTATGTAGAGTATATCATGAAAAACGCTGGACTGGAAGAAACTCAAGCTGGAATCAAGATTTCCATGAGAAATATCAATAACCTCAGATATGCAGACGACACCACCCTTATGGCAGAAAGTGAAGACGAGCTAAAAAGCCTCTTGATGAAAGTGAAAGAGGAGAGCGAAAAAGTTGGCTTAAAGCTCAACATTCAGAAAACGAAGATCATGGTATCTGGTCCCATCACTTCATGGGAAATAGATGGGGAAACAGTGGAAACAGTATCAGACTTTATTTTTTTGGGCTCCCAAATCACTGCAGATGGTGACTGCAGCCATGAAATTAAAAGATGCTTACTCCTTGGAAGAAAAGTTATGACCAACCTAGATAGCATATTGAAAAGCAGAGACATTACTTTGCCAACTAAGGTCCGTCTAGTCAAGGCTATGGTTTTTCCTGTGGTCATGTATGGATGTGAGAGTTGGACTGTGAAGAAGGCTGAGCACCGAAGAATTGATGCTTTTGAACTGTGGTGTTGGAGAAGACTCTTGAAAGTCCCTTGGACTGCAAGAAGATCCCACCAGTCCATTCTGAAGGAGATCAACCGTGGGATTTCTTTGGAAGCAATGATGCTAAAGCTGAAACTCCAGTACTTTGGCCACCTCATGCGAAGAGTTGACTCATTGGAAAAGACTCTGATGCTGGGAGGGATTGGGGGCAGGAGGAGAAGGGGACAACCGAGGATGAGATGGCTGGATGGCATCACTGACTTGATGGATGTGAGTCTGAGTGAACTCCGGGAGATGGTGATGGACAGGGAGGCCTGGCGTGCTGTGATTCATGGGGTCACAAAGAGTCAGACACGACTGAGTGACTGAACTGAACTGATAGACCTTGGCAATTAGAATAACTGTACATAGGGTATGTTGCAGGTTTTTGGTTTTTATTTTTGCTGTTTTGAAGTTTGACTGATTCCACAAATGAATTTCTTTATTAAGTAAGTAAGTGATTTATTTTCTATGAAGTGAAACACCTATTTTGTTGATAGATGTTTTGACAGGTTCTATGATAACTACAAAGATGAAAATCCACTGTTACTATACTCAATGCACTCATTGGTTTAAAGAACTAGTATCATAAGAGTATTGACAGAGGCAGAGAAGGGTTGAAAGTGGACATTCTGGACCAGACGATTGGCTTGCAACTAGCAGTGTGCCCCTATACAAGTTACTGAATCTCTTTGTGCCTAGATTTCCTCATCTATAAAATGGGCAATACTGTGAAACTATAAGGGAAAGTGTTAGTCACTCAGTTGTGTCCGACCCTTTGCCACCCCATGGGCTGTAGCTGCTAGGCTCTTCTGTCCATGAGGATTCTCCAGGCAAGAGTACTGGAGTGGGTTGCCATTCCCTCCTCCAGGGGATCTTCCCATCGCAGGGGTCAAACCCAGGTCTCCTGCATTGCAGGCAGGTTCTTTACCATCTGAACCACCAAGGAAGCTTTGGAAAACTGTAAAACCTACCTCACAGTATACTTGTTAGGATTATGTGAGGTAAGATCTAAAAAGGGTCCAGAATAAGTAAGGTTGTCCATGCCCTTCCCAAGTAGCTGAGGTCCTTGGGGAAAAGGAAGGATTTGTGTTGATTAGAAGCATCTCTCTATAAACTTATTCCTCATGGGAAGATGGCCCATTTGCCAAACCAGTCAATGCAGATTCTAAGGTAAGTGTCCATAGAATGATACCCACTCAGTGCCATTGATCCTTGGCACAGAACATCCCTCTTCTCATTGGTCACTGACTTGCCATGGAAGGAATTTGGTTCCCCAGTCTCCCTGCCCTTTCTTTGCTCCTACCTTTGCCAGACATCTGCTACACATGCAGCTCTTGTGTCCGCTTCACCTTTCCCTGCATGATCTTGTTCTCTCCCCCTCTTCCCTCCTTGTACTCTTACAGGAAAGAACCAGGGGCAATTTTCTTTACAACATATGTAACCACACAAAACATACATTTCCCTCTTGGCTCTGGAGTGTTCTGAGTAGATCAAGACCATCTGTGCTTGCATATCCAATATCCCCCAGTCTACCCCACCCCCTAAATCTAATCCTTTCTGTGTAATTTAGCAGGATCTTTGTGCTACAAAGCCCTTAATAATTTTTAAACAAAATTACCTTAATACATAGCAATTGCTAAATGCAATACGGAAATATTTATTTTTCTTGCCAGCCATAGATTCCAGAGTCTGTAAGCTGCCTTGCATAACTTGCAGAACTTTGTGTGATGCAAACAATATAAGACACATTTCTTAAAAGCTACTTCTTTGGGGAGTCTAGCAGCACATCATATCCAATTCTACAAGAAGTGAACACTACAAATTATCAGCAAGTTAATTGCTCAGGGCAAGAACCCAAGCCAGCTTTATAATGTTTAATTTCCCGTTGACCCTTCTTTGGCTGACATCTGAGAAGCAATACTGAGTCTTTCCTGTGGCACCTGATCTCTAATTGTTGACTCTTGCTTATCATCACTGCAAAACACTCAGACAGAAATTCTACTGACACAGGAAACTGGAAAGTCACGCCATCAGAGCATCCTGGAATATGTAAGATGGTCACATAGCTGTAGTCATGGAGAAGTACTGAAGATAAAAAAAAATATTTTTGTAATCCTATACGTACAAAATCGTTTAAGTGTTAATGAATTTTCCCGTGGATTTGAAAATATAGTCATTCTTTCTGGAATTTTTGAAACTCCATGAGTTTGCCATTTGCTCCACTGAATCTAAAATTTTTTTGAGTCCTGCTGAGTCATTCGGCAAAGCTGCCTGAACACTTTGTTATATGCAGTACACTTGGATTGACTCTGTGGTGACTATAACAACAGGTAAAATACACACTTTAGTCCCCAAGAAATTTACCATCTAGCAAAAGAAATAAAACAATATAAACAGGTAGTAGGCAGATTAATAGCTTAAAGTTGTCTGCTCCCTAATCTCTGGAACCTGTGAATATGTCACCCTACAAGGGATGAGGGACTTTGCCGACGTGACTAAAGTTGCAGATATTGTGATGGGGAAGATAATGTTGGATTATTTGGGTGGCTTCAACATAATCACACAATACTTTAAAATCAAAGAGAAAGTGAAGTGAAAGTGTTAGTTGCTCAGCTGTGTCTGACTCTTTACAGCCCTGTGGATTCTAGGCTACCAGGCTCCTCTACTCAGGGAATTCTCCAGGGAAAGACACTGGAGTGGGTTGCTATTCCCTTCTACAGGGGATCTTTTTGACCCAGGGATCAAACCCAGGTCTTCTGCATTGCAGCCAAATTCTTCACTGTCTGAGCCATCAGGGAAGCCCACAGTCAAAGAGAAGAAGATATACATGATCAGAGAGATACAGTGTTGCTGGCTTTCGAGCCTTGAGCCAAGGAATGTGGGCAGTCTCTAGTAGCTGTTTGAGGCAGGGAAATTAATTCTCTCCTAGAACCTCCAGAAAGGAATAGAGTCCTTCTTACACCTTGATCTTAACCAAGTGAGAACGGCAAGTTTATGAACTCCAGACTTGTAAGCTAAAAAAATTTGAGTTAAGTCACTGGATTTGTAGTAATTTATTCTAGTAGCACTAGAAAACTAGTACAATACATACTTTCAATACTAGTCAGAGAGTGTCAATTGCTATAGCAGAGGTACAAAGTGATCTTCGATGAAGGTCAGCATGATGAAATTGACTCTATTTTTCACCGTTGCTGTTCTTGACTCTAGATTTGTATTCCTTTTGGATTTGCAACAAATAATAGCAACATCAAAGTAGTATCAAAATACTCTCTCCATTTTCAGGGGGCTCTACAGCACAAAGGTAAGCTGCCCATGCACATGGTATAAGTGAATTGTACAAGATGAGAAGCTGGCAAAGTGGCTAGCCCTGAATTAAACAGTCCACACCCAAGAGGCATTTTCCAAAGCTGTGACTAATGTAGCTAAAAGTGAGTTTCTGGGATTACAAAGATACATTCATGATAGCATCTTAGTAATGGGAAACATTATCCTAAAACTTTTTATTTTAAAAATTATTTTTATAGCATTCCTGGAGTCTGATACCCACTTTTAGCAAGGTTTAAAAAAAAAAAAAAACTGGGACTAAATATTAACTCCTTTCCTGTAGTCTGCATGGTGAGTCAAGAATGGAATTGGGATTGCTAAAATGTCCCTGACTAAATGGAAAAGATGAACAAAATGAAAACGGTTAAAAAAAAAAAAAAAAGAAATCTGAGTGAGAGCTAATAGATATAATACCTTAAATATTTTTACACCTATTTATATGTGGTCACACTTAATACTTATAATAATGTTGTGAAGATCTTATTATCCTTGCTTTACCAAGGAAGAAACCAAAGTCTGGGAGGTTCAATGACTTGTTACTAAGTAACAGTGCCCAGACTTAAACCAAGCAGTAATTAGAAAACTCTACCTCTTTTTCCCTACCACCATCCAAGGCCTGTAGGCCCCTGGAGGGCAGGGACTGTGGATGTCAACAGCACTTAATAAAAGGCCTGTACTCAGCAATGACTGTGAAACAAAAGTCAATACAGTCTTCCCTCTGCACTCCATCACCGGGCAGCTCTCAACTAGAACACAAGACAGCACACATTCTCAAAAACTCAAGTGATTCTAGAAAGAGGTTTTAAATCTTTGGGACAGATTCAAATCTCCTGTGGAGCTTTTGAAAATTCAGATATCTTGGTACCTCGTCTTGCTATTGCAGGGCATAAATAAGACCCTCTTCAGACCAGGTCTTACAGTGAATCATCTAATCCCATTGAAACACAGGTTTCAGGAAACCACAAAACAGAAACCAAATGGTTTGTTCTTTCTTCTTTTTTCCTATTAAACAAGATATTACATAATAAGCAAATGATATCCCCTAAACTCTCTAGTTTCCTGACATGAGTCAGTACAGTCCTGTACTGTAAGCAGAACTGGTTTTCCTAGCAATAAAGTATCTCCAAAGGAGTTCTTCACATAACTGGCAATCAAACTGCTGGTAGAGAGAAAATAACAGGCAATCAAACAACTGTTCCTGTGTCAAAGAAGTCTGTGTTCTTGCACATATAGCCAGAAATGGAAGATTCATGAGAATACTGTACCATAACCTTCTCACCTCTTTCCTTACTCTAAGGGCCTTATTTTTTATTATTATCTAATAGAAACCTAATACAATGAGCATTCGTATCTAAATAGAGCTGGAGTCTGAATGGGAACTCTGTAAATGTTACGCATTCTCCCTTACTATAACACAGAAACAGAAGTGGCACAGAAATCTGGGTGAGTTAAGAACAATGATCATAGTTTATTAAATCCATGTGTTTTATTAAAAAGTAAAATGGTTACTGGATGGTGTGCAAGATTCTCTAAGTCCATCTCAGGGGGGATGAGCCAGACACCCAGATTTTTAAAAGAGGTCCAGAAGTTATTTGGGCGCACACTAGAATCGACCAGTGTTCTGTAATCAAAATCCCCCTGTAGGCTAAACTGTGGCTAACCTTTTATTGATCTATCATAGAATGGGTATGAGACTTGAATCCACAACACCTTTCACTGGCTTAATGAAGCCCTTCTTCTCAGTCCTCTTAAGTGAAATAGAAGGGACTAAGTGAAATCTAGAAAGTGTAATACTATATAAACAAAACAAAACCTTTAAAATTATAGCTAAAAAGAACTGGAGTAAGGGGAAATTACTTTAAACAATGTGATGATAGAATTTTCTCAAAAGGAGAAAAACAAATGTTCAACTAGCCCTTTTGCAAGACTGTCCTAACAATGAGGTCAGTCAAGCAAAGTGGCATTTTTCCTTGGAATTCATTGAGGTATTCAGGTCATAATTGGCTGCAGCATTTGGGAAAATTTAGGGGAAGAAACTCGGCTCTTGGAGAAGAGGGAAAAACTATCTCAATGCCCAAGAAGCTCTCTTTCAAACTCCAGATTTGCAGTGGGGTATTTAGAGTTAGAATTTCCACTAAAGAAGAAAATATACTGAAGCCACAGCTTTCAAACAAGGGGGAAGATCAAGGAGATGGTTTAAAAAAAGAAAAGAAAATTCTGGAAGAAATAATCATAGACAGTTGAATGGTCAAATAATCTAACTGAATCATAGGAAAGAATGATGTTGTATCCAAATGTTAGGTTGAGGATGAGTGTCTTGAGCTCATGATGTGATTATCCATTTGTTGAACACAGGTGCACTGAAAGGATGCCACTCTCATTAAAAAGTTTCATTTATCAAGTTTATCATGGTAATTCTTTGTCATATACCCTCCTGGGACTCTGCCTTGTCTGCTTTTTATATTATTTTCTTGAAAAGACTGAGGATGGTTTAAGGTGACTAATATCATTTGATCATGTATTTCAGGAGTACCCACTGTGTGCCTGGCACTCTGCCAAGGAATATAAAAACTACAAAGAAGTAAAGCATGATGTCTACTCACATGAGACAAAATCTAACTGTAGAAATAGAACTTCAGCACATGCAGATATTAAGTAACAATTGTTTATCTGATGCCAGTTGGAAGTACAATGTGATATCTGGACAGGAGGAAGCAATGTGGGCTGGGGTATTTGGGAGCAGATCTCAGAGTGAGATTGAGCTTGATCTATACCTTAATGAACGAAACAGAAGTGGGAGGCACTAAGAAAGAGAGTGTGGAAAGAGCTAGAGGCAGTGAAAAGCTCAGAGGGTACAAGGAAATGATTATATCTGTCTGGGCATTGAGCTTGAAATATGTATGTTTGAGAGTTGGGGTGTGAGTCATGGAAAAAGACTGTAGTATAGCAGAATGAGTCCAGGTTTTGAGACTGAATTCTGATTTTGCCACTATAACCTAGTTCACTTTGGTATAGTTGTTCAGGCTGAATCTTTGTGACCCCATGGATTGCAGCAAGCCAGACCTCCGTGTCCATCACCAACTCCCAGAGCCCATTCGAACTCATATCCATCGAGTCAGTGATGTCATACAACCATCTCATCTTCCATTGTCCTCTTCTCCTCCTACATTCAATCTTTCCCAGCATCAAGATCTTTTCTAATGAATCAGCCCTTTGCATCAGGTGGCCAAATTATTGGTGCTTCAGCATCAGTCCTTCCAATGAATATTCAGGACTGATCTCCTTTAGGATTGACTGGTTGGATCTCTTTGCAGTCCAAGGGACTCTCAAGAGTCTTCTCCAACACCACAATTCAAAAGCATCAATTATTTGGTGCTCAGCTTTCTTTATAGTCCAACTCTCACATCCATACATGACTACTGAGAAAACCATAGCTTTGACTAGATTGACTTTTATCAGCAAAGTAATATCTCTTCTTTTAAAAATGCTGTCTAGGTTTGTCATAAAGTTTCTTCCAAGGAGTGTCTTTTTAATTTCATGGCTGCAGTAACCATCTGTGGTGATTTTGGAGCCCAAGAAAATAAAGTCTGTCACTGTTTACATTGTTTCCCCATCAATTTGTTATGAAATGATGGGACCAGATGGTATGATCTTCATTTTTTTAATTTTGCCAGCTTTTAAGCCAGCTTTTTCACTCTCCACTTTCACTTTCATCAAGGGGCTCTTTAGTTCCTCTTCACTTTCTGCCACCAGGGTGGTGACATCTGCATATCTGAAGTTACTGATTTTCTCCCTGCAATCTTGATTCCAGCTTGTTCTTCATACTGTCTGGCCTTTCACATGATGTACTCTGCATGTAAGTTAAAAAGCAAAGGTGACAATATACAACCTTGACGTCCTCCTTTCCCAATTTTGAACCAATCTGTTGTTCCATGTTTGGTTCTAACTGTTGCTTCTTGACCTGTATACAGGTTTCTCAAGAGATAGGTAAGGTGGTCTGGTATTCTTATCTCTTTAAGAATTTTCCCCAGTTTGTTGTGATCCCCACAGTCAAAGGCTTTAATATAGTCAATGAAGCAGGTGTTTTTCTGGAACTGTCTTGCTTTTCCAATGATCCAATGGGTATTGGCAATTTGATCTCTGGTTCCTCTGCCTTTTCTAAATCCAGCTTGAATATCTGGAAGTTCTCAGTTCGTGTACTGTTGAAACCTAGCTTGGAGAATTTTTATCATTACTTGCTAGTGTGTGAGATGAGTGCAATTGTGTAGTAGTTTGAACATTCTTTGACATTTCCTTTCTTTGGAATTGGAATGAAAACTGACCTTGTCCAGTCCTGTGGTCACTATAACCTAAACTTCCTTCTAATATGTGCTGAAAAAGCAGAAATTTTAGTTGTACTTATTTGAAAATGCCTCCTGACTTATCTCTCCTTAAATATTCCTCCTTAGCCTCTGTGCTTCTCCAAACCACTTCTACCGCTGGCCTAGGACCATTTTCCATCTCCCTAATAAAAAAGACTTAGAACCAAAGAACTGATGCTTTTGAACTGTGGTGCTGGAGAAAACTCTTGAGAGTACCTTGGACAGCAAGGAGGTCAAAGCAGTCAATCCTAAAGAAAATCAACCCTGAATATTCTTTTGAAGAGCTGATGCTGGAGCTGAAGCTCCACTACTTTAGCCAGCTGATGGGAAGCGCCAACTCACTGGAAAGGACCCTGATGCTGGGAAATATTGAGGGCAAGTGGAGAAGGTGGTGACAGAGGATGAGATGGTTGGATGGCATCACCAACTCAATGGACATGAGTTTGAACAAACTCTGGGAGATAACAGAGGACAGAGGAGCCTGGTGTGCTGCAGTCCATGGGGTCACAAAGAGTGGGACATGACTGAGTGACTGAACAACAACAACAAGTGCAGGTCATTAACCAGAACTCTAGGACACACTCCACTGGAGATGATGTTGCTACTTGTCATCGGGAAACAGTCACCCTGAGTGAGATGCAGTACTACCCTGACCCTTTCTTTTTTCCACAGTGCCTGCAGACAAGGCTTACAAGCACAACAAGCTTAAGGTAGTGGTCCTCAGACTGGGAAGAACATTAGAATTACCTGGGGAGCTTCCAAGATACTGATGTTCAGACCACTGAATCTGAAACTCTGCCAGGTGGTACCCAAACATTAGCGTCTTTTAAAGCTTCCAAGTGATTCCAACTTACATTCAGGGGTGAGAACTACAACTCTAAAGCAATCACCTGGGAGATTCTGCTGGACAAGAGTGACTGTCACACTTCAGGCTCCACAAAGTGATCTGGAGGGAGAGAGACTTGCTACTAGACCTTCAGCAATCCAACTCAGGTGGGGCATGGACCCTTCGAGCAACATCTCTTTAAGCTCTGTCCATCAGTGTGGGTTTCAGACAGACCTGTTCCCTCCATTAATTGGCCAATGAGCAACTGTTGAGCCATGTTAACGTGGCTCCCCCAGATAAATTGTTTTCAGAGATTGTACAGCCTAAACCCATGAAAGGAAAGTGAAAGTGAAAGTGAAGTCACTCAGTCGTGTCCGACTCTTTGTGACCCCATGGACTGTAGCCTACCAAGCTCCTCTGTCCATGGGATTCTCCAGGCAAGAGTACTAGAGTGGGTTGCCATTTCCTTCTCCAGGGGATCTTCCCGACCCAGGGATCGAACCTGGGTTTCCTGCACTGGAGGCAGATGCTTAAGGAATAGGAATATATTCACAAATGACTCAAAAACTTCTCACAAGTGAGTCAACATTTTACACAATTATGAGAAGATGTGTTTGTTTATTTCTTTCCTTCCTTATATCTCTCTTGTTCCATGCTGTTTTCAGTTTGTGGCCACTTTTGGCCCACTCAGAAGTAAGGAAAAAGCTCAATGTTGTGCTATATCCATTTAAAGGCACTTTTTTAAAAATATAAATTTATTTATTTTAATTGGAGGCTAATTACCTTACAATATTGTATTGGTTTTGCCATACATCAACATGAATCTGCCAGAGGTATACACGTGTTCCCCATCCTGAACCCCACTCCCTCCTCCCTCCCCATACTATCCCTCTGGGTCATCTCAGTGCACCAGCCCCAAGCATCCAGTATCATGGACTGAACCTGGACTGGTGATTCATTTCATATATGATATTATACATGTTTCAATGCCATTCTCCCAAATCATCCCACCCTCTCCCTCTCCCACAGAGTCCAAAAGACTGTCCTATACATCTGTCTCTTTTGCTGTCTCTCATACAGGGTTATCATTACCATCTTTCTAAATTCCATATCTATGCATTAGTATACTGTATTATACTGTTTTTCTTTCTGGTTTACTTCACTCTATATAATAGGCTCCAGTTTCATCCATCTCATTAGAACTGATTCAAATGTATTCTTTTTAAATGCTGAGTAATACTCCATTGTGTATATGTACCACAGCTTTCTTATCCATTCATCTGCTGATGGACATCTGGGTTGTTTCCATGTCCTGGCTATTATAAACAGTGCTGCGATGAACATTGGGGTACACGTGTCTCTTTCAATTCTGGTTTCCTCAGTGTGTATGCTCAGCAGTGGGATTGCTGGGTCATAAGGCAGTTCTATTTCCAGTTTTCTTAAGGAATCTCCACACTGTTCTCCATAGTGGCTGTACTAGTTTGCATTCCCACCAACAGTGTAAGAGGGTTCCCTTTCTCCACACCCTCTCCAGCATTAATTACTTGTAGACTTTTGTATCACAGCCATTCTGACTGGCATGAAATGGTACCTCATTGTGGTTTTGATTTGCATTTCTCTAATAATGAGTGATGTTGAGCATCTTTTCATGTGTTTGTTAGCCATCTGTATGCCTTCTTTGGAGAAATGTCTAATCACTAGAGCTAATCGATGAATATAGTAAAGTTGCAGGATATAAAATCAACACACAGAAATCCCTTGCATCCCTATACACTAATTATGACAAATAGAAAGAGAAATTAAGGAAATAATTCCATTCACCATTGCAACAAAAAGAATAAAATACTTAGGAATATATCTACCTAAAGAAACTAAAGACCTATATATACTGGTAAGTCACTTCAGTCGTGTCCGATTCTGTGTGACCCCATAGATGGCAGCCCATGAGTCTCCCCCGTCCCTGGGACTCTCCAGGCAAGAACACGGGAGTGGGTTGCCATTTCCTTCTCCAATGCATGAAAGTGAAAAGTGAAAGTGAAGTCGCTCAGTCGTGTCCGACTTTATAAAACACTGGTGAAAGAAATCAAAGAGGACACTAATAGATGGAGAAATATACCATGTTCATGGATCGGAAGAATCAATACAATGAAAATGAGTATACTACCCAAAGCAATTTATAGATTCAATGCAATCCCTTTCAAGCCACCAACAGTATTTTTCACAGAGCCAGAACAAATAATTTCACAATTTGTATGGAAATACAAAAAACCTCGAATAGCCAAAGCAATCTTGAGAAAGAAGAATGGAACTGGAGGAATCAACCTGCCTGACTTCAGGCTCTACTACAAAGCCACAGTCATCAAGACAGTATGGTACTGGCACAAAGACAGAAATAGAGATCAATGGAACAAAATAGAAAGCCCAGAGATAAATTCACGCACCTATGGACACCTGATCTTTGACAAAGGAGGCAAGAATATACAATAGATAAAGACAATCTCTTTAACAAGTGGTGCTAGGAAAACTGGTCAACCACTTGTAAAAGAATGAAACTAGACACTTCTAAAACTATACACAAAAATAAACTCAAAATGGATTAAAGATCTAAACGTAAGACCAGAAACTATAAAACTCCTGGAGGAGAACATAGGCAAAACACTCTCCAACATACATCACAGCAGGATCCTCTATGACCCACCTCCCAGAATATTGGAAATAAAAGCAAAAATAAAGAAATGGGACCTAATTAAAATTAAAAGCTTCTGCACAACAAAGGAAACTATAAGCAAGGTGAAAAGACAGCCTTCAGAATGGGAGAAAATAATAGCAAATTAAACAACTGACAAACAACTAATCTCAAAAATATACAACCAATTCCTGCAGCTCAACTCCAGAAAATTAAACTACCCAATCTAAAAATGGGCCAAAGAACTAAATAGACATTTCTCCAAAGAAGACATACAGATGGTTAACGGCACTTTTTTAGCCATCTGGAGAGCATCTAAGGGTGAGAATTATACCTCAAAAGAAATATGTGCTCAAACATTTTTTTTTTGTTTGTTTGTTTCTTTGTGAGGGTTGGTTAAATTCTTCTAGATAATATCTGAATAAGCTTTGGATGCGTCTCTTAGTCTTTCTGAGCCTCAGCCTTCTCATCTAGAAAGAGATAATATTAGCATCAAATCACAAGATCATGATTTTTTTAAAAATTTAACTGGAGGATAATTGCTTTGCAATGTTGTGTTGATTTCTGCCATCCATCAACATGAATCAGCCATAGGTATACATATGTTCCCTCCCTCTTGCACTTTCCTCCCACCCCACCCCACCCCTCTAGCTTGTCACAGAGCACCAGGTTGAGCTCCCTGCATCACACAACAAATTCCAGCTGCTTATTTATTTTATATATGGTAATCTATATGTTTCACGGCTACTTTTTCAATTCATCCCACCCTCTCCTTCCCCCACTGTGCCTGCAAGTCTGTTCTCTATGCCTGCATCTCTATTGCTACCATACAAAGAGTATACCTCACTTTTGAAATATCATATATGAAGCACTCTATTCTTTTATAGTATTTTGTTCCCATTAGTTCATGAAAGATATGAATCATCTCATTTCTAACTTTAATTTTTAAATTTCCATTTATCATAATTTCCCACTTCTATTACTCTTGCCCTTCAATAGGCTCCCATCTTAAAGTGTTTTGGGTTAATTCTACTTGCCTTCTTAGAATAGCTATTTTGATGTGTGTGTGTGTGCATGCATATGTGACCTGGGGGTGGGGGTGGGGATTGCATGGTATGGTGAATATCTTATGCTTCCAACTTTACCCACTCAATATCAACTTTAAAAAATCTACTCATGTGTCCTTTAAGTATTTCTTCTTTTGTTGCATATATTCCACTATGTGCTCTAAATCACAACCTCAACAGACCCCCAGTTTAGCTGCAATACCTCAATGCCACAAACAACACCATTGCTCTCCAGACTTTCTGGGGTTTATATCTAGATGCGAGATTTCTGGGCCATATAGTGAAGCTATATTTTTTAAAACTGAGTTCTGCTTACTAGAATGGTCTACAGGCAATCTACTGGTAGGGAAGGTTCCTAGTATAATCCCACATGGCCTCCAGCACTTGGTACAGTCTGAAGAACATGTTATTTTATTTACTTATTTATTTTTACTTTATTTTACTTTACAATACTGTATTGGTTTTGCCATACATTGACATGAATCACCACGGGTGCATACAAGCTCCCAATCCTGAATCCCCCTCCCACCTCCCACCCCATATTATCTCTCTGGATCATCCCCATGCACCAGCCCCAAGCATCCTGTATCCTGTATCGAACATAGACTGGCACTTCGTTATTTTAAAATAACATTCAAAATAGACTGAAAAATAGTCTATTTAAAATAGACTGAAAGCAGTACAGAGATGTCGTTTATCTCCTCTAAAGGAAGGGACATTGCACGCCCTCCATTTGGAAGGAGAGTCAGAACTTCAGTTTAATAGGAAGACTTGAAACTTTCTTTTCAAGAAAGTTGTAACCACTGTGAACTGCAAAAATATTTTTCACTTGAGAGTGTGAGATGAGTACTAATGCCTTGGGCCCCAGGTCACTCTGTCAAGGATGAAATGAGGACACCACAGTTTCACCTCAGGACTTGGACCTGACAAGACTGCTAAGCTATGATGGCAAAGAAGACACAGTCCATGACCTCATGGAACTTACAGGACAGTGGGAAAGATAGAAGGCAAGAAACAATTACAAAAGATACTTGTGAGTCTGAGATTTAAGCACTCTCACTGAAGCAGACTTTTGAATTATCTTGGATGTCAGAGCCTAGTTCCCTGGGATATATAGTCACAGCTCTTATCACCCAATTTAGAAGTCTTTCCCAACTCCCCTGTCTGCAAGAAAGATGAAGTTCCTTGCTTATGTAAGCTACTTTCCAACTCACAGTATATCCAGGTTCTCTCTCTCTTTATTTAAGCAAGTCTCTTAATTTGAATTTGTCTGGCATGTTCAGATCCATCTTTTTGGCCAAAAATTATTCAAAGATTAATGGTCCTGAGAGAAATAATGTTCCTCACACTAGATTTTGAAGGAGCTGTTCAATCTTTCTTAATTCAGCAGTGAGAATGATGAGCTGGAACAAGAATACCCTTGACAGAAACTATCCTCAACGGCTATTTTTCTTGTATCCCGAGAAAGTTTGATGGGCTCTTGAACTTTCCCCTTGAGCTAAGTAGTTGGAAAGTACTTTGACTCCTGGCAACTTACCCAGTAGTCTGATAAATGTGACTTAGCTACCTTAGTTCTGGTTTGCAGGAAACAGTAGAATTGTCTATGGTTATTTTGTATACTGTTATAAAAGAGAAAGCTTTTCTTTCATATGTGTGGGCTCTGTAGGCAGGAAGGATTGTGAAGGAAAAATTAAATGGTAACAGCAAATCCGGTTGACTCCTGGGATTTCAAGTATGATAAGCAGTGCCTTTCTCTCCTCATTATTGATTTCATGGTGTTTAGAAGTAACTGCTAGGTTTTCTTTTAAGTGTATTAGAAAATATTAGTGTTAGACTTATTGTTGATATGACATATGGAATACATTTTAGCAAAAGGGCTACTAACTCCCTACATGATACATGGGTTTTTATCTGTGTTAAATGATAAAAATATGGTGTTTTTAATTTTGCTTTGTAGAGTTGAAAGTCTATAACTAAGGGTATATTGAGATTAAGGGAACACTAGCACTCTCTTTTTTTACAGTCATCTTAATGGCTAATATAATCATACCAATTATGAAGTTGAGAGGATCCAGTAATGATACCATTTGTTGGAAACTTTCTTAATTTTAGGCACTGCATCATTTGCTCATTTGTTTATACAATTAACAAATATTTATTAGTACATATGACAGGCACTCTGATAAATACTGAGACTATAATGGAAAGACTGAGACAGTCCCTAACAAGCGGGAAAAACAGAATCCAAACAGAAAAGAAGCAGATAATCACAAGAAAAAGTTCTGAATATTGTAATAAAGAAAGAGGGCACTATAAGAGAACAAAAGGAGGATGAGATTGAGGGATATGAAGACAGGAAAAGTATGTTTAAGGTGAGGCCTGAAGGATGAATGGGAGTTATATTTAGGAGAAAAGAGAGAAGAGGGGTGATTTATAGGCAATGGGAACAATCTTAGGGAAGATTACAGCTGAGTGAAAGATTACAGCATATTCCAGTAACTGAAATGAGTCCAGGTGTCCTTAAGCTGGTATGTGCAATGAGAGGATGCAGAGGCAGTGGCCATATTATAATAATCTTTTAAAAGCATGATTGGGGCTTTAGAATTTATTCCAAGCCATATAGGTAGTATTATCCTCATATAACAGATAAGAAAATTAGCTTTGAGAGGTTAACTATATTTCGAATTATGAGCAAGTAAGAAGAGGTGGCAAGAATACACAGAAGAACTATACAAAAAAGATCCTCATAACCCAGATAACCACGATGGTGTGATCACTCACCTAGAGCCAGACATCCTGGAACACAAAGTCAAGTGGCCCTTAGGAAGCATCACTACGAACAAAGCTAGTGGAGGGATGGAATTCCAGTTGAGCTATTTCAAATCCTAAAAGATGATGCTGTGAAAGTGCTACATTCAATATGCCAGCAAATTTGGAAAACTTAGCAGTGGCCACGGGACTGGAAAAGGTTAGTTTTCATTTCAGTCCCATAAAAGGCAATACCAAAGAATGTCAAACTACACACGGTTGCACTCATCTCACATGCTAGCAAAGTAATGCTCAAAATACTCCAAGCCAGGTTTCAGCAATACGTAAACTGTGAACTTCCAGATGTTCAAGCTGGTTTTAGAAAAGGCAGAGGAACCAGAGATCAAATTGCCAACATCTGCTGGATCATGGAAAAAGCAAGAGTTCCAGAAAAACATCTATTTCTGCTTTATTTACTATGTCAAAGCCTTTGACTGTGTGGATCACAATAAACTGTGGAAAATTCTTAAGGAGATGGGACTACCAGACCACCTGACCTGCCTCCTGAGAAACCTGTAGGCAGGTCAGGAAGCAACAGTTAGAATCAGATATGGAACAGATTGGTTCCAAATTTGGAAAGGAATACATCAAGGTTGTATGTTGTCACCCTGCTTATTTAACTTATATGCAGAGTACATCATGAGAAATGCCAGGCTGGATGAAACACAAGCTGGAATCAAGATTGGCGGGAGAAATATAAATAATCTCAGATATGCAGATGACACCACACTTATGGCAGAAAGTGAAGAACTAATTCTGGAAATAAAAGCAAAAATAAACAAATGGGATCTAATTAAAATTAAAAGCTTCTGCACAACAAAGGAAAATATAAACAAGGTGAAAAGATAGCCTTCTGAATGGGAGAAAATAATAGCAAATGAAGCAACTGACAAACATCTAATCTCAAAAATATACAAGCAACTTATGCAGCTCAAGTCCAGAAAAATAAACCACCAAGTCAAAAATGGGCCAAAGAACTAAATAGACATTTCTCCAAAGAAGACATACAGATGGCTAACAAACACATGAAAAGATGCTCAACATCACTCATTATTCGAGAAATGCAAATCAAAACCACAACGAGGTACCACTTCGCACCAGTCAGAATGGCTGCGATCCAAAAGTCTGCAAGCAATAAATGCTGGAGAGTGTGTGGAGAAAAGGGAACCCTCCTACAATGTTGGTGGGAATGCAAACTAATACAGCCACTATGGAGAACAGTGTGGAGATTCCTTAAAACACTGGAAATAGAAGTGCCTTATGACCAAGCAATCTCACTGCTGGGCATACACACTGAGGAAACCAGAATTGAAAGAGACACATGTACCCCAATGTTCATTGCAGCACTGTTTATAATAGCCAGGACATGGAAACTACCTAGATGTCCATCAGCAGATGAATGGATAAGAAAACTGTGGTACATATACATAATGGAGTATTACTCAGACATTAAAAAGAATACATTTGAATCAGTTCTAATGAGGTGGATGAAACTGGAACCTCTTATACGGAGTGAAGTAAGCCAGAAAGAAAAACACCAATACAGTATACTAACACATATATATGGAATTTAGAATGATGGTAATGATAATCCTGTATGGGAGACAGCAAAAGAGACACAGATGTGTAGAGCAGACTTTTGGACTCTGTGGGAGAGGGAGAGGGTAGGATGATTTGGGAGAATGGCATTGAAACATGTATACTATCATGTAAGAAACGAATCACCAGTCTATGTTCGATGCAGGATACAGAATGCTTGGGGCTGGTGCATGGGGATGATCCAGAGAGATGATATGGGGTGGGAGGTGGGAGGGGGTTCATGTTTGGGAACTCATGTACAACCATGGTGGATTCATGTCAATGTATGGCAAAATCAATACAGTATTGTAAAGTAAAATAAAGTAAAAATAAAAATAGAAAGAAAGTGAAAGAGGAGAGTGAAAGAATTGGCTTAAAACTCAACATTCAGAAAACTAAGATGATGCATCTGGTACCATCATTTCATGGCAAATAGATGGAGAAGCAGTGGAAACAGTGAGAGACTTTATTTAGGGGGGCTCTCAAAGCACAGCAGATGGTGACTGTGCCATGAATTAAGTAAGCTTACTCCTTGAAAGAAAATCTATGACAAACCTAGACAGCATATTAAAAAGAAGAGACATTACTTTGCATATTAAAAAGAAGAGACATTACTTTGCCAACAAAGGTCCATCTAGTCAAAGCTATGGTTTTTCCAGTAGTCATGTATGGATGTGAGAGTTGGACTATAAAGAAAGCTGAGCTCCAAAGAATTGATGCTTTTGAACTGTGGTGTTAGAGAAGACTGTTGAGAGTTCCTTGGTCAGAAAGAAGATCCAACCAGTCCATCCTAAAGGCAATCAGTCCTGAATATTCATTGGAAAGACTGATGCTGAAGCTGAAACTCCAATACTTTGGCTACCTGATGTGAAGAACTGACTTATAGGAAAAGACCCTGATGCTGGGAAAGATTGAAGGAGGGAGGAGAAGGGGACAACAGAGTATGAGATGGTTGTCTGGCATCACCGAGTCGATGGACATGAGTTTGAGTAACTCAGGGAGTTGCTGATGGATAGTGACGCCTGGCATGCTGCAGTCTATGGGGTCGCAAAGAGTCAGACACAACTGAACAACTGAACTGAACCGAATTGGTCAAGTCAGGTCTGTAAATAAGCACTACCAAACTCCAAAATCTATGAGTTTTACCTGTTCACTTATGGTCTCTCTTCTAATCTACATGAAACAGCTGCTGGGTATCCTTATCCTAAGAATTATATTTAGAGAAAGTCTGAATGTAAATTACATGAAGGCAGAAATCGAGTATTTGTTTACCACTGCCAATACTTAAAATGGCGCCAAGCCCATTCATTCAGTGCTCAGTGAATGAATGAATGAATAAAAGAAAATTGATGCAAGCTGAAGATTTAAAAGGTATGCTACAAGGTGATGTAGTGTTTTTCTCTGCTCCTCTCTAGCAGGTAGAACTGTGAACCCTGAAAATGGTATAAGGTACAAAGAAAAGAGAACTCTAAAAGATGGGGAGAAGAAGATGGGTTATTTGGGGAGCCCAGGGACTTGAGGAATGACACAATGACAGGTTGTCTTGCATCTGCCATCTAACAGAGGCCCAATGTTTCCTGATCCCCAACTTAGCAAAAGAAGGGAGCTGAAATAGGCTTATCTCTTCTTAGGACTGAACAGCAGTCCCTCTGATAACATTAAGTGAGCCAGACACCTGAGGTAGGGAGGATGGATTGGGAGCCACACCAAAAATTAGGACCTGGGGAAGCATTCTTCTTCCCTGCAGAGCCTGATACTCCTGTTTTGCAGTAGACATGAAGTGGAACTGGAGGAAGAGACTCAGCCTGGTCTGAGAAATTCACTCTTCCAGGGCCCCAGCGTCTCCTATCCTTGCCCAGAGATATCAGAGCAACCAAGAGGTATCAGTCCTCATCCATGGAAGAAAAACTCAAGAGATTCATCTTGGGACATCACTGCTTCACCTTTTGGCAACACAGGGAGGAGCAACACTAGGGTGATGCCCTAGTATCACCAGGTCAACCAAGTAGACCAAACTAAGAGCACATAGACTCTAAATGGAGAGGACAGTAGCAGAGGATGAGATGGTTAGATAGCACCACAGACTCAATAGACATGAATTCGAGAAGCTCCAGGAGATAGTGAAGGACTAGGAAGCCTAGCCTGCTATAATCCATGGGGTTGCAAAGAGTTGGACATGACTTAGCAACTAAACAACAAAAAGACTCTAAATATATAATGACCACTGGAGTCACAGTCCACAAAGTACACCAAACCTCATGCAATAAATCTAAACAGGGTTCAGTTCAGTTCAGTTCAGTTCAGTTGCTCAGTTGTGTCTGACTCTTTGTGACCCCATGACTCGCAGCACCCCCGGTCTCCCTGTCCATCACCAACTCCTGGAGTTCACTCAGACTCACATCCATCGAGTCGGTGATGCCATCCAGCATCTCATCCTCTGTCATCCCCTTCTCCTCCTGCCCTCAATCCCTCCCAGCATCAGAGTCTTTTCCAATGAGTCAACTCTTTGCATGAGGTGGCCAAAGAATTGGCGTTTCAGCTTCAGCAACAGTCCTTTCAAAGAACACCCAGGACAAAGAACACCCAGAACTGATCTCCTTCAGAATGGACTGGTGGGATTTCCTTGCAGTCCAAGGGACTCTCAAGAGCCTTCTCCAACACCACAGTTCAAAAGCATCAATTCTTCAGTGCTCAGCTTTCTTCACAGTCCAACTCTCACATCCATACATGACCACTGGAAAAACCATAGCCTTGACTAGATGGACTTTGTTGGCAAAGTAATGTCTCTGCTTTTTAATATGCTATCTAGGTTGGTCATAACTTTCTTCCAAGGAGTAAGCGTCTTTTAATTTTATGGCTGCAGTCACCATCTGCAGTGATTTTGGAGCCCCCAAAAATAAAGTCTGACACTATTTCCACTGTTACCCCATCTATTTGCCATGAAGTGATGGGACCAGATGCCATGATCTTAGTCTTCTGAATGGTGGGCGTTAAGGCAACTTTTTCACTCTCCTCTTTCACTTTCATCAAGAGGCTTTTTAGTTCCTCCTCAATTTCTGCCATAAGGGTGGTGTCATCTGCATATCCAAGGTTATTGATATTTCTCCCAGAAATCTTGATTCCAGCTTGTGCTTCTTACAGCCCAGCATTTCTCACGATGTACTCTGCATATAAATTAAATAAGCAGAGTGACAATCTACAGCCTTGACATACTCCTTTTCCTACTTGGAGCCAGTCTGTTGTTCCATGTCCAGTTCTAACTGTTGCTTCCTGATCTGCATACAGGCTTCTCAAGAAGCAGGTCAGGTGGTCTGGTATTCCCATCTCTTTCAGAATTTTCCACAGTTTATTGTGATCCACACAGTCAAAGGCTTTAGCATAGTCAATAAAACAGAATTAGATGTACTATTTGCAAAAATAAGATATGTAAATGAAACCCAGGGTTCTCTAATATAATGGACAAATGACATCAAGAATGTAATAGAAAATCATCCACCATACAAAGAACAAAGAAAATGGCAACTTGAGGGAGAAAAGACAATCATTTGAAACCAAAAAAATAAAAGATGAATCTAATGTTCAAATTATCTGAAATCACTTTTAAAGAAATTTCATAAAAATACTCTAATATCAATCTATTAATAATTCTATGAAAATCAATTTAAAATAGTAAATATTAGTAAAGGAAAGTAATAAAAAATAAACAAGAGGTAAATCTTGGAGCTGAAAACTGCCAATAACAAAAATAGAAACTCATGGAATGGGCTCAGTATTTGAGTGGAGATGACAGAAGATAGAATCAATGAACCTGAGAGCAAAACCTTAGACTAGTTATTCACCTAATCTGAACAACAGAGAGAAATTAGATCAGAAGAAACTAACAGTCTCAGGGATCTGGGAGACAATAGGAAAATCAACATCCACATCATTGGTATTCCAAAAGAAGAGGAAAAAGACAGTGGGACTGAAAAAGAAATTGGGTAAATAATTCCTGAATTTTTTCCAAATTTGATGAAAGACATATATAGTCTCAAGAAGCTAAGCAAACCCCCTGAAAGTATAAACTATGAAATCCAAAACAAGACATATTATAGACTCTTGAAAACTAATGATAAAGAAAAAAATGTTGGAAGCAAGCAGACAGAAACTACACATTATCTATAGGGAAATCTCAGTTCAAATAACAGTGAGTTTCTCATTGAAATCATGAGGCCATTAGGGTGTGACACAATTTTTTTCAAGTGCTAAAAGAAAAAAAGGATGAGTTGTGAACTCTATATCTTTATAAATCATTATTCAGGAATTAAGGAGAAGTAGAGGAACCAGAGATCAAATTGCCAACATCCGCTGGATCATTGAAAAAGCAAAAGAGTTCCAGAAAAACATCTATTTCTGCTTTATTGACTATGCCAACGCCTTTGACTGTGTGGATCACAATAAACTGTGGAAAATTCTAAAAGAGATGGGAATCCCAGACCACCTGACCTGCCTCCTGAGAAGCCTGTATGCAGATCAGGAAGCGACAGTTAAAACTGGACATGGAACAACAGACTGGTTCCAAATAGGAAAATGAGTATGTCAAGGCTGTATATTGTCACCCTGCTTATTTAACTTATATGCAGAGTATATCATGAGAAATGCCAGGCAGGAAGAAGTACAAGCTGGAATCAAGATTTCTGGGAGAAATATCAATAACCTCAGATATGCAGATGGCACCACTCTTATGGCAGAAAGTGAAGAGGAACTAGAGTCTCTTGATGAAAGTGAAAAAGGAGAGTGAAAATGTTGGCTTAAAGCTCACCATTCAGAAAATGAAGATCATGTCATCTGGTCCCATCACTTCATGGCAAATAGATGGGGAAACAGTGGAAACAGTGGCTGACTTTATTTTGGAGGGCTCCAAAATCACTGCAGATGGTGACTGGAGCCAGGAAATTAAAAGACGCTTACTCCTTGGAAGAAAGTTATGACCAACCTAGATAGCATATTAAAAAGCAGAGACATTACTTTGCCAACAAAGGTTCGTCTAGTCAAGGCTATGGTTTATCCAGTGGTCATGTATGGATGTGAGAGTTGGACTGTGAAGAAAACTGAGTACTGAAGAACTGAGCTTTTGAACTGTGCTGTTGGAGAAGACTGTTGAGAGTCCCTTGGACTGCAAGGAGATCCAACCTGTCCATCCTAAGGGAGTGATCTCCCTGGGTGTTCATTGATGTGACTGATGTTGAAGCTGAAACTCCAATACCCTGGCCACCTGATGCAAAGAGCTGACTCATTTGAAAAGACCCTGATGCTGGGAAAGATTGAGGGCAGGAGGAGAAGGGGATGACAGAGGATGAGATGGTTGGATGGCATCACCGACTCAATGGATATGGCTTTGGGTGCACTCTGGGAGTTGGTGATGGACAGGGAGGCCTGGCATGATGCAGTTTATCGGGTCACAAAGAGTCGGACATGACTGAGTGGCTGAACTGAATTGAACTGAAACATTCTAAAAGGAGAGAAAAGTAAAAGAATTTGTTACCAAGAAATCTACTGTTAAAGATTAGCTGAAAGAAGTTCTACAAACAGAAAATAAATGATCAATAGAAAGGAAGAAAAGAAAAAAAATGAGAGAAAATATGGAGGAAACTTGTTTTTTTCAGTCAGCATAATTCCTTTATTCATCATCTAAGTTGTTGTTTATATCAATTGTTCATTCCTTTTTTATTGCTGAATAGTGTTTATATAAAATAGTAGTAGTGTGTATATAAAATAGTTTGTTTAATCATTTGCCTGTGAAATGAACACAGATTAGTGTTTGCTAGGGGTGAGGATTGATGAGAAAAGTTAGTACAAGAAGGAGGATGGTATAGTTGTAAAAAACCAAGAGGAGGAATTCTTGTGGTGTTGGAATTCTTCAGTATCTCGACTGAGGTATTAGATACATGAACCAACATGTGATTTAATTATATAGAACTTAATACACAAAAATGCATATATATACACTAATGAGAAGGAGAAAACCTGAGAAAGCTGAATAAAAATAGTGTATTATATCAATGTCAATGTTGAAATATTATACTAGAGTTTTGCAAAATGCAAAATTGGGGAAAACTTGGCAAAGTATGCACTGGATAGTCTTTCATAATTGCATATAAATCTCTAATTATATCAATTACAAACTCAATTAAATGAAAAGGTAAAGTACTGTAGTAGCCAGGCTCCAAGGTGGCTCCAATTGAGGACCCTTGGTATTCACCCCTCGTGGAGGTCGTCCCATCAAAAACACTGTAGTGTCCGCCTTACCTTTCTCTGGATCACACACTTTGTGGAAGCCACCCACAGAGCATCAGATTTTCCATCTACTATAATGGAAAACAGAGAGAGAACTCTAGATTTGCTAACAAGAAAAGCAGTACAATTATAGAGATTCTTATCCTTTCCCAAGATAGCCCTCATTATCAGATCTCACAAGGATTTAAAATTTGCATGCCCCCTCTTTTCATGTATTCTGGCTGAAGCAATTACTTGAGAAAGCATCCTCACCAAAAATATTATGCGCTAACTCTCAAGATAGAACAAGTGTTTATAGAATACAAGGGTGAGCAATGAATCTGTTGTTAGTCATAGTGAAATTGAATAAATGGTTTTAATGTAATTGAAGATTATAATATAGGGTTGTTGTATAGTCATTGCTGCTGCCGCTACTGCTAAGTCACTTCAGTCGTGTCCAACTCTGTGCGACCCCATAGACAGCAGCCCACCAGGCTCCCCCGTCCCTGGGATTCTCCAGGCAAGAACACTGGAGTGGGTTGCCATTTCCTTCTCCAATGCATGAAAGTGAAAAGTGAAAGTGAAGCTGCTCAGTCATGCCAACTCTTAGTGACCCCATGGACTGCAGCCTACAAGGCTCCTCCGTCCACGGGATTTTCCAGGCAAGAGTACTGGAGTAGGGTGCCATTGCCTTTCACTATTTGTGTCCAACTCTTCTGCGACCACATGGACTGCAGCCTACCAGGCTCCTCTGTCCATGAAATTTCCCAGGCAAGAATACTGGAGTGGGTTGCCATTTCCTTCTCCAGTGGATCTTCCCCACCCAGGAACCAAACCCAGGTCTCCTGCATTGGCAGACAGATTCTTTACCACTGAGCCACCTAGGAAGCCCATATATAATATAGGGTAGTATGCAAAAATTTCTGCCATAAAACAGACACTCTGTGAGAGGGAAAACAGTAGTAAGGCCGAAAAACACTACTTTAGCAAACTCAGAAGCTGGAAGATAGGTGTGACTTTTAAAACATAACCAGGCCAAATATTTGATTTCAGTGAGGATAACAGGCAGGATTGGCCAAATAAATACAGTGGATGGAGATCATAACATTACTTAATTTTGATATACTCTGCAGAGATGACTATTGCAAATAAACTATTAAAGATTAGAAAAAAAAAAAATCTCTAGTAAACCACTAGTCATACTTCCCAATTCAGAGCGAGAGAAAAGAAACATTTGAAAAAGAAAACGAGAAGGTATTTGCTTTAGATTTCACAGCAAGACAGAAATAAGTCTCTATAATAGGCCCATCTGGCTCTGAGACTCAGGAATTTTTACTATTTGGCCTCTGCAATCCCAACAGGTCTATACTGAAGACATTCCAAGCTAACAAGCATCTATCTTACATTTTCATCATTTCCAAGACCAGAGAGCAAAGCAAAACAAACAACTTGCCCTTGAAACTTCAATTGGCACTGCAATATATGAGGGTGCAACAACAAGAATAAAGGAAAAAGAAAGAAATGGTAATTATATTTAATGGCAATAGTCACTGACAAAAAGAAGAATGCATTAGATATGAGAAAAGGACATCTGACTCATTCAGTGACCACCCAGGAGACCAAGAAGGAAGAGACTCCAGGAATTTGTGATGTTCAGGAATTCTCCAGACCTTGGGCCCTTTGATGTTTGCTGATGCTTGAAACAGTTTTCACACTGTCCTTAGTTATGTTGCTAACAAAATAATATGGCAGTTCTAAAGAAATGGTCCATTTCTCAAAACACAAAATTCAAAACATATTTCTAGCAGTGGCTGTTAAGGAACTTGGCCACAAAGGAACTTGGAAATGTGAAAGCACATCGGGCGAGTAAATCAGATTTGAAACAAAAAATGTTAAAGGAAAATTATCTTCTTAAATTAAAACTCCCTTTTTGGAAAAATTGTATCCCTCTTTCAGAGGAATACTACCTCTTTTAGGCTATGTCTACATGATCTGTGAGAGAGGTATCCTTTTCCTCCAGTGCAGTGTTTGTCCTTTCTCCTAATCATGCCAAGTGCTGTGAATGAGATTTCATGAAACAAAATCTGAACCAGGAACATTTGAATCAAGAAGCACAGTTGCTTTGATGTAACAACTGAAACGATAGGTACATGAGACCCAGTGTGTATGGCTTTCACCTAGAAGTTTCTGAGAGAAAAGTCTCATGCTGAGATTTGGACCTTTCCATTTCAAAGCCGTCAGAACATTTTTTTTTTAATGATAAGTTTTGAGCGCAAATACCAAAAAAATTGAAAAAGCCTGAGGCAATGGATAACAGGAAAAGATGAAAGACTCAATTCAAATGGTTGGGCCAAGTAATGACTAAGGAGAAATAATAACCATTTGCAAATATTTGAAAGAATTATGGAACAAGGGGAGAGGAATTTCTTTGAGTTATCCAAAAGGGTATAACTAACAGAAACAGGATTAAATTGAGCAAAGAAAAATGTAGGCAGAGCATAAGGGAGAAAATGACCACGTAATAGGATCTGTCAGTCTGTGGAAGAGTCATTCCCAGGAAGTGGTGGAAACCCCATCACTTGAATCATTGTCAGCTAAGTGGAAAAATAGCTCTCTTAAAGAAGACTACCCAACCCTGGAAGAAGAGGGACTTGGTGAGCAATGTGTCTTTTCCATCTTTAGTTTCTATAGTTTTGGAAAAGAACGAGAGGAGGAAAACTGAAAGAGAAACCTGGTAGAATATCTTGCAGAAAAAAATTTTAATCTGGAAACCACAGAACAGTCATGATGAGCAAAAGAGCAAATGAGAGAGAAAACCCACTAAAACGCGCCAGTTTCAATAAACAAGAAAAAATTAAAGCAAGGCTGAAGAGGGAATGACTTCAAAGAAAGGTTGGGTGTTTATTTAATGACTTTTGTTTTCTATGCACAATAAAATACCAGATTCATCTCAACATTCCTCTTAAGCAATTGAAGGGCTGTCATGATTATCCCTGAGTTAGACTAACAGTTGTGTTAGATCTCTAAGTGAAGTGAAGTGAAGTGAAGTCGCTCAGTTGTGCCTGACTCTTTGCGACCCCATGGACAGTAGCCTGCACCAAGCTCCTCTGTCCATGGGATTTTCTAGCAAGAGTACTGGAGTGGGTAATACTTCAGAACAATCCCAGTGATCCAATTAATCATCTATGGTGGCTGAGCCCCCAAAATACTAGTTAGGCACACAGTTAGGCTGATTATAATTAAATAATAATTAAATCAATAAATACCATATAAATTCTATAAACATATTGACCATCGACTATAGGTAAAGTTCAATGTCAGATAATGTCAGGAATACAAAGAAGCATAAACATGGTCACTTTTCCCTTTGAGTTTTGAGCCCACTGGAAAGACAGACAGACTGGGAAACTTCATATGTCTTTGGGTCACTAAACACCAAGGCTCTTGCTTGGACAGGTTTGTTATTCTTACTCCTGCTCAAAATCTCAGGGACTCAGTCTGGTTTCCCCTTCTCCTAGTAGCTTTTTCTACCCACTCTATCCCTTCTCCACAAACCCAGTTTCCCCATTTCTCACCGGCATGAAGAAAAGGAGTCGATCTCTTTTCACTTTCCAGAGTTAATCAGCACTAGAAGGCAATGGCAACCCACTCCAGTCCTCTTGCCTGGAAACTCCCATGGACGGAGGAGCCTGGTGGGCTGCAGTCCATGGAGTCGCGAAGAGTCAGACACGACTGAGCGACTTCACTTCCACTTTTCACTTTCATGCATTGGAGAAGGAAATGGCACCCCACTCCAGCGTTCTTGTCTGGAGACTCCCAAGGATGGAGGAGCCTGATAGGCTGCCATCTACGGGCTCGCACAGAGTCGGACACGACTGAAGCGACTTAGCAGCAGCAGCAGGGTATAAGCAAGAGCCCATAATAACAACCAATATTTCTTGTGCACTTATTCTATGCCAGGAAGAGTGCTGAGTTCTTATAATACACTATTTATTTTAACCCTTGTCAAAACCCTACGAGTTGAGTAATTTGACCATATCACATAGATTATTAAATTAAGCAATAGAGCCATGATATGAGCACATATTGCAAAGGACTGAACTGTGCGCCTCCAAATCCATGTGTTGAAACCTCATCCCCACTGTGACTCTGCCTGGAGACAGGGCCTTTAGGGAGATGCTATTGTTGCTTAGTTGCACAGTTGTGTCATACTCTGCAACCCATTGGACTGTAGCCCACAAGGCTCCTCTGTCCATGGGATTTTTCAGGCAAGAATACTGGAATGGGTTGCCATTTCCTTCTCCAGGGTTTCTTCCTGACCCAGGGATTCAAACCAGGTCTCCTGCATTGCAAGCATTTTCTTTTCTCGCTAAGCCACCACAGAGTTAAGGTTGAATGAGTTCATAAGTTTGGGGCCTAATCTGAGTATTTGTGTCCTTATGAAAAAAGAAAAAGACACTAGAGATGTCTCTCTCTCTCTATAGGCAGAGAGGAAAAGCCATGTGAGGACACAAATGAGGAGGAGACCATCTATAAGCCAGGAAGACAGGCCTCACCAAAAACCAACGCTGATGGTATCTTGACCTTGCACTTTCAGCCTCCAGAATTGAAAAAGTAAATTTCTGTGTTTAAGCCACCCAGCGTGCAGTATTTTGTTATGGCAGCCTGAGCTGACTAACAGACACTTTCTTACTCCACAGTTTTTTCTTTAAACTACTCTTCTATTCCATTTATTCACTAAGTCTCTGCAGACATTTTATTCTTTAGGAGAGTGAAAATCAAAGCATAAGGATATTAATTCAAGGATTAGTTCCCACTGAAATATAATTTTCTGTTTAATAATCACATTAATCCTTATCCTATTCTAAGAAAATGTCTTACCAGTTTATGGATGATTATCTAATTTTGTAAGTATAAGAAAAAGGTGCTAAAGAATCACAGGTAATACTATGGACAAATAACGGCCTGAAAGATTTAGTCCAGTTTAATTAGATGAAAATAAAGACAAGAATGATGGCAGAATAAATACTCTAAAAGAAAATGGTTTTGAATAACAAATTATAAAAGACCTATGTGGAAAATTAATGAAGCTTCCATTTTTCTTTGCAAAAATGACCCTTCATATCTGTAAATATCAAATGTAGAATGACAGATATCATAACATTACATCAAATGGTTTTGTATGATTTCCCCACAGAAATAAAGGAGAACTTGATTTACATTTTATTTCTTCTTAATTTTAGCATAGGTGGAAGTGTAATTAATAACCTAATTATATTATTTGGTTTAATAAATATACTTTCATAATTTTTAGTTTTATTTTTCAATATAGGTGGCTCAGACAGTAAACGTCTACCTACAACGCAGGAGACTCGGGTTCGATCCCTGGGTCAGGAAGATCCCCTGGAGAAGGAAATGGCAACCCGCTCCACTACTCTTGCCTGGAAAATCCCATAGACGGAGGAGTCTGGAAAGCTATAGTCCATGGGGTCTCAAAGAGTCAGACACGACTGAGTGACTTCACTTTCTTTTTCTTTCTTTCAATATAAACTTCAACAAATCTTTCATTCATTGTTAAATGTGGAATTTTGGTCCCTACTGAAGCAAATTCACTTCAAGTAGCCTGTTAACAGAACTAGGTTATAAAGTGCATAAAACTCAACTAACGAAAGTTATTTCATTTATAGTTCTCCATTTAGGCTCAGTGGTAAAATGTCCACCTGCAATGCAGAAGACTTGCAGGAGATGCAGGTTTGATTCCTGGGTCAGGAAGATCCCCTGGAGAAGGAAATGTCAACCCACTCCAGCGTTCTTGCATGGGAAATCCCAAGAACAGGGGAGCCTGGCGGGCTACAGTCCCTGTGGTCGCAAAGAGTCAGCCATGACTGAGCATGTAAACACACACACAAATTTACTTCTTAGATAATAAATGAAAGTTTCTTTAGTAGGTTGTTTCTACTTTAAATTCTAAGCAGCAGAGTTAACAGTCAATCTTCATCTCCTTTCTTCTGGTTTCAGTTACTACCATAGTGATAATAGCCAACAAAAAGATAATGTTTTGCATTGAAGTCCTAAATTCAATTAACAACTCTACAACTTTTTATATTGGTTGACTCCTTTGATGAAGACATGCTCTATGTTCTCCAAAGGGACAGTTATTCAGGATTAAGATGAGTCTAATAGCTAGAGCATAAACCACCTTAAGAATGAAATAGAATGTTTTGGGGAAGTAGTCAGTCATCATTATTAGAAAGCATGCACTATGTGTACATTTATGGAACAAATATATAATCATGATGACAAATAGGGAACTGAAAATTAATGTCCTAGGAAAGTTCTGCTTTGGCAAGTTTTCTAATTCAATTTAGTATCATGAGTTCTTGAAATATCATCACCTAAGATTCCTCAAGCTTACCTTTGCTGACAAGGTATCGTCTTTCAACCAGCAGTCTGAAACAAGATGTCTAACAGCCTGAAATATCTTTTCCATTTTTGAAAGCTTCAAATGTCTCCACACTACAGAATTTATGACTATGCCTGATATATTCAATCATTTCCCCTGTATTTTCTCCTGGCATTATGTTGAAAGGGTGATTTAAACATCAAGATTTATGTGTCATTTAGAGTAAAGGCAGTCAGTTTGTCATCAGAGAGATGTGATCTGGCTGCCATCTGACTGAAGTAGTGAGTTTCCTTTTTAGTGACAAGGCAAAAAGAAAAAAAGTGAAGAGGGCCAGAGAAGAGTATTATTAAATCAACTCTGAACTGAACAACAGATATGGGGAGTCACTCAGGAATAAAAAAGCATTGGTTTTGGTGTCAGACAGACCTCAGTTCTGGTCCTGAGTCTCTTTACCACTGCATAAACTTTGACTGAGTCCATAACTACTCTGAGCCTCAGCTTCCTCATCAGTAAAATGGAAAGAATAATAGTGGTGTAGTAAGATTTAATGTGGTAATACACATATAGCAGTAAGTAAGCACAGAAGCTTACATATGGCAGACAAGTCCATAAAATTGTATGTTTCATTATCAAAATATTTTATAGGAAATAATAAGTCACTTTTTAAGCCTTCTAACCACTAAACAACTCTTTCTCAAAATGCGGCATAAGGAAAATTTACATCAACATCATGGTGTGAGGTGCTTATTAATAATGTGCATTCTGCCTCCCACACAGATCTCTTTAATTTTCTTAATTCATTTATCTATTGAATGAATTAATAAGTATTTCTACATCCATAATATATGCCTGTCACTGTCTGCCATTGGGAAAACAATGATACGACAGATAATTCCCTGCATTTATAGAACTTACATTCTAGTGGGGAAGACACAAATAAATAAATAAGCAACAAGTGTTATAAATAGATTGATAATATAGGGCATAATCTGGGGAGGTCACTTTAGGTAGGGTGGTCTGTCAAAACCTGTTCAGAGGAGGTGGCATCTGAACTGAGACTTGAAGGAGGAAATTGAGATCTCCATGGAAAAAGCTAGGGGGAAAGCATTCTAGGCAGAAAGAATAAAAAAATCCAATGGCCTACAAGTCTGAAGTCTTGACATGCTGATAAAGGAGACAGATGTAATTGGAATGTAGTGAGAGAGAAGAATGGTAGGAAATGATATTGGGGATGTTAGAGAAGAAAGAAATTATTCCCCATTATGCCATTCATATCCATTTTCTTCCTACTGCAAATTCTTCCCATCTGGGAACATCTTTTCCAGAATTAAAGCTGGTCTCTTTTTCTATACAAGAAACTATACAAGACTTGGGGCTTCCCTGTTGGCTCAGTGGTAAAGAATTTGCCTACAATGCAGAAGCCATGAGTTTGATCCCTGGCTTGGGAAGATCCCCTGGAGAAGAAAATAGCAACCCACTCCAGTACTCTTGCCTGGGAAATCCCATAGACAGAGGGACCTGACAGATGACAATCCAAGGGGTCACAAAAGTGACTCCATGTCCATGTTGTTAAGTCTTAGTGACTCAACAACATTCAAGGGTTGGTTATTGCGTAAACTACAGGCCCCATCATATTGCTATCTCAAGATGGAAACTGATGCTTAGCATCTCTCTCCACCAATCATTCTAGATCCCCTTCAGCCTCAGTGAGTACATCTGCTAGTCAAGGTAGCTTATTTGGACCCTTATTCATGAGGAATCCAAGTCCCTGCTCACCATGACTTTCTCAGGCCATGACTGATGGACTTTACTATTAGCATAAAAACTAAGCAGAGTTGCAGGGCTTTGCCAAAAGATGTCACATTAGATCATCTGATTGCCACATATATTCTCCCCTGTTCCCATTGTATAACAACCACTCTACTTTCCCCTAGTATTCAGGGTCAGTTATGCTTTTCTGTTGATTTCCTTGTATGGGGAATCCATAGTAACTGGAAGACAGCAGTACTTTAAAATTACATGGAAATTTTACTATATTTCCTAATGGAAGCATTACCCCTTCTAGTCTGTAGCCTCAAAGCATAAAGCTTTTGGATTGGAGAGTATACATTTCCCCCATGTGGGTCACTGGAAGTGATGATATGTGTGGCTATTCTGATTTCCATAACTTGGTTCATGAACCAATTTATTCAACTGATTGGGGACCTAATACTATACAAAACCATTGATCTAGAGCAGGATCAACACAGTTGTTTTTTTTTTTTTTTTTTTGCAAAAATGTAAGCAGTACTTTGGCCACCTCATGCAAAGAGTTGACTCATTGGAAAAGACTCTGATGCTGGGAGGGATTGGGGGCAGGAGGAGAAGGGGATGACAGAGGATGAGATAGCCGGATGGCATCACTGACTCGATGGACATGAGTTTGAGTGAACTCCGGGAGTTGGTGATGAACAGGGAGGCTGGCGTGCTGCAATTCATGGGGTCGCAGAGTTGGACACGACTGAGCAACTGAACTGAAGCAGTAAATATTTTAGGCATTGCAGACCATAAATTTTTTGTCACAACTGCTCGACTCTGCCTCTATAGTGTGAAAGCAACAATTGGCAAGTGTAAATGAAAGAGAATGATTGTGATCTAATAAAACTTTATTGACAACAAAGATGGGCTTTCCTGGTAGCTCAGATGGTAAGGAGTCCACCTGCAATGCAGGAGACCCGGGTTCAATCCCTGGGTTGGGAAGATCCCCTGGAGAAGGGAATGGCAACCCACTCCAGTATTGTCCAGAGAATTCCATGAACAGAGGAGCCTGGCAGGCTATAGTTCGTGAGGTTGCAAATAGTCAGACACGACTGAGCACCTAAGTACAACAACAAAGATGGCAGATCAGATATGGCACTTGGCCCCTTCCTTGGAGTATATGGTGCATCCTGGAGGGTGGCATGCCATTGCATCACCCTACCAGGCTGGCAGCTTCTGGGCAGTGGGCTGCCATGTGACAAGAGCCACTACCATATCCCCTTTGTTGTAGGTGGGATTTGGGGTTTGATTTGATGTTTTACGGGATATCTAATTATCTGCTCATCAGATTAAATGTTCTGTAGCCCTCAAATAGTGATGCTGACCAAGCCTATGTCAGCAGGAATGACAAAATGAATGTTTTTTTCCAGGGTAAAAGGGACCCAATATAATCAGTTTACTATGAACTGCCTTGGTGACCTTTTCAAATGATGGGAGATCAGTATTAGTTTCTCTTGCTGGCAGATTAGATATTTAGAAAGGGCAGTAGCTAAATAACTTTTGATAAGGGGGAACAGATCGTTTGGACCCTTACACAGTCATTTTGCCAAACTGGCTACTCTATTCATGAACCCATTGTCCCAGCACTGAATTAGGGGATGACAGATGCTATCTGATTTCAGCTGGCCCATAGATCTATCATGGTATTTTTCCTCATTATACAAAACTTCTAGTTACATAAGGTCTGATGGACCTTATGGTCCACATATTAAAGCTGTTTCTATTATGGCCTGAACTTGCTACAGACCTCTTATCTTCTTTGAGGTTCACTAAAAGCAGGTAGTATATATGTCATTTGGTAAATAGATCCAAGAAATAGTCCCAAGTGTAAAATGTTTTGCCACTCAGAACCTAAAGAGATCTACAAGGCATCATGCTAGCTTTCTAGTGATGAGAAGTACGAGCTGTAAAAATTTTCTTAGTGTGGAGATGATACATAGACATGCTCCTGACGACTGTTAAATTCACTGCTGTGTTAGTCTATGAATCTTCTGAGTGTGTACCCCCTACCCTCTGGAGCATGTATGTCTTATCAAGGAGCTCATAAATCTTACCAAGGCCTCCAACATGTTCATCATCTCTTGCTTATTTGTGCCAATTAACATGAGTCATCACTATGGGAGAACAAAGTGATGTACTGCAGAGTATCCAAATGGTTGGGGTCTCCAGGAACAACATTGTAAGAAAGAACTGGAGAGTTAACACAGCCTGAGTCAAGGCTGTACTGTTCCGTATTTCTTATTCCATGTTGATAGAGGTAGAAATAACACATTTGCCAGATTAATGGCAAGTGCTGACAGTAAATAATAATTGATTAAATATGAACTCTGAAAGTCAAAGGGTCTTCTTGTCAGCACAAAAAGAGACTTTCAATTTCTGCATTTTTGAAGGGAAGAAAAATACTTTATATTTGGTGTTCACTCAGTCATGTCAAACTCTTTGTGACCCTGTGGACTGCGGCATGCCAGGCTTTCCTGTCCTTCACTATCTCCCAGAGTTTGCTCAAACTCATGTCCATTGAGTGGATGATGCCCTCCAGCCATCTCATCCTCTGTCACCTCCTTTTCCTCCTGCCCTCAATCTTTCCCAGCATCAGGGTCTTTTCCAAAATATTGCATCTTCAGCTCCAGCATCAGTCCTAACAGCCTCAGAAGAGTAGTAGAGCGCCAGAGAAAATTGAGTTCTCAACTGTGGTAAATCTGATACAAGATTGGAACCCTACTGGGAAAGCAAGGAATCATGAATCTAGGGATGGGGCCAGTTGGGTCAGTTATCAAAGACCTAGAATTCCTATATCCTCCTGATCGTGCTGAGCTCACAGAAGTGGCCCACACACCCCTGTTAAAGTCTGGTGCTTCTCTTTCTGCTTTGCAAAACAATATGTATTCCTCTCAGGATCTGTCTTCACTTCCTCTCCTGACCACCAGACCAATATCTAGGGTCAATTTACAATGTTACTCAACCAGGGAAGTCTCAGTTCAGTTCAGTTCAGTCACTCAGTTGTGTCTGACTCCTTGAGACCCCACAAATCACAGCACACCAGGCCTCCCTGTCCATCACCAACTCCCAGAGGTCATTCAGACTCACATCCATCGAGTCAGTGATGCCATCCAGCATCTCATCCTCTGTTTTCCCCCTTCTCCTCCTGCCCCCAATCCCTCCCAGCATCAAAGTCTTTTCCAATGAGTCACGTCTTCACATGAGGTGGCCAAAGTACTGGAGTTTCAGCTTCAGCATCAGTCCTTCCAATGAACACCCAGGACTGATCTCCTTTAGAATGGACTGGTTGGACCTCCTTGCAGTACAAGGAACTCTCAAGAGTCTTCTCTGACACCACAGTTCAAAAGCATCAATTCTTCGGCGCTCAGCTTTCTTCACAGTCCAACTCTCACATCCATACATGACTACTGGAAAAACCATCGCCTTGACTAGATGGACCTTTGTTGGCGAAGGAATGTCTCTGCTTTTTAATATGCTATCTAGGTTGGTCATAACTTTCCTTCCAAGGAGTAAGCGTCTTTTAATTTCATGGCTGCAGTCACCATCTACAGTGATTTTGGAGCCCCCCAAAATAAAGTCTGCCACTGTTTCCACTGTTTCCCCATCTATTTGCCATGAAGTAAAAAAAAGGCAGAGACATTACTTTCCTGACTAAGGTCCGTCTAGTCAAGGCTATGGTTTTTCCGGTAGTCATATATGGATGTGAGAGGAAGAAGGCTGAGCACTGAAGAATTGATGCTTTTGAACTACAGTGTTGGAGAAGACTCTTGAGAGTCCCTTGGACTGCAAGGAGATCCAACCTTTCCATTCTGAAGGGGATCAGCCCTGGGATTTCTTTGGAAGGAATGATGCTAAAGCTGAAACTCCAGTACTTTGGCCATCTCATGCAAAGAGTTGACTCATTGGAAAAGACTTTGATGCTGGGAGGGATTGGGGGCAGGAGGAGAAGGGGACGACTGAAGATGAGATGGCTGGATGGCATCACTGACTCGATGGTGTGAGTCTGAATGACCTCCGGGAGTTGGTGATGGACAGGGAGGCCTGGCGTGCTGCGATTCATGGGGGTCACAAAGAGTCGGACACGACTGAATGACTGAACTGAACTGAACTGAACTGATGGGACTAGATGCCATGATCTTCTTTTTTCTGAATGTTGAGCTTTAAGCCAACTTTTTCACTCTCCTCTTTTACTTTCATCAAGAGGCTCTTTAGTTCCTCTTCACTTTCTGCCATAAGGGTGGTGTCATCTGCATATCTGAGGTTATTGATTTTAGAAAAGGCAGAGGAACCAGAGATCAAAGTGCCAACATTCCCTGGACCATCGAAAAAGCAAGAGAGTTCCAGAAAAACATTTATTTCTGCTTTATTGACTGTGCCAAAGCCTTTGTCTGTGTGGATCACAGTAAACTGTGGAAAATTCTTCAAGAGATGGGCATACCAGACCACCTGACCTGTGTCTTGAGAAGCCTATATGCAGGTCAGAAAGCAACAGTTAGAACTGGACATGGAACAACAGACTGGTTCCAAACAGGGAAAGGAGTACATCAAGGCTGTATGTATATTGTCACCCTGCTTATTTAACTTATATGCAGAGTACATCATGAGAAACGCTGGACTGAAAGAAACACAAGTTGGAATCAAGATTGCTGGGAGAAATATCAATAACCTCAGATATGCAGATGACACCACCCTTATGCCAGGGAAGTCTAGGTTTGCTCAAAAAGAAAAAGAAGAATATATCAAAGGATCAATAAGACCTCATTAACATATATTACTAGATGTCAAGAGGTTCTAGATCAGGGGGGCAGAACTCAAAGCTGGGTAAGTGAGAGTTTTATTTGCCATTCTTCTGGGATATTGGCTTTAACTCCCTGGCAAGACTTTAGGGAAACTGTGTTAAGATACTGCTAGGATGATCCTGGGAAGCTTGGATAAAAGACAAGCCTGTCCTAAACAAAGTGATAATTCTAGAACCACTATGACAAACAGCTGAGAGAGTGATTAGTATGGCAGAGAGAAGTGAACAGGCTAGTGGAGATATGCTCTGTATTTTTGAAAAACCCACCCAGTGACAATATTTTGTGGGAGGCGAAGTTGGGACTAGTTGAACTGCAATGCATTCCTCTACTAGAGGACTTAGCCAGTCCTTCTGGAAATTCTGGAATGGTCCTTAAAAGTAGTTCCAAGTGGAAGCAATGAGGCTGGGCCATTGTACTCTCCTCAATAATCAGTTATTGAATGCAGACTACCTAGGGAAGGGAGTATAACCTTTAGTGAGATGGATTCTTTAGCCAAGGCTAATCCCCAACAAAAGACTCAGCTAAGAGTTATTAGCAACCAATACTATTGTAACTGAAGGCAATGAATGCTATGCTTCTACAACAGTGATATTTAGATTGTGGTATAGCATTCTTTACACCATCACTATTGAATTTACTTTTGAGTGAATAAAAACATCTATCCATCTTTCAAAATTACTCAAGTGACAAAGAAAGTTGGAGCCAAAAGAGTTCTTGGATGTGTGATCAAGCAGACACTTTGAGAAACATGGGAGAAGAAAGAAATGGCTCATCTTAAGTGTCCAAGAGTTTTACATTACTGCAGCTGCCTTCAGTGTAGTTCACAATTGTTTCGAAAGATCCAACATAATCACCCACTTATTTCTTCCCAAGAACACCTCTTCCAATTTTACAAGTGAGGAAGAAATGTCATAATATTTAGAATAATAGCATGAGTTGGTATGCTTCCAGTAAAGCCAACCCTATAACTGAACTTTTAAAGCTGATCCTTTGGTGGATGAATAACCAGCAGAGCTAAAGCCCTCTTACCAGCTTCTGAATTTGATCCATGAGCCTTCACAAAATAACTTTTTAGGCCAGGGATTTCTGTTAACCCTTTGTAACCAAGACATCAGTCAGTCAACTAAAATGTTTTGTTACACTCCTGTGTGCCTCTAGACAACAAAAACTATAAGTTATTCAGTTCAGTTCATTTCAGTCGCTCAGTTGTGTCCAATTCTTTGCAACACCATGGATGCAGCATGCCAGGCTTCCCTGTCCACCAACTCCCAGAACTTACTCAAACTCATGTCTGTAGAGTTGGTGATGCCATCCAACTATCTCATCCTCTGTTGTCCCCTTCTCCTCCCACCTTCAATCTTTCCCAGCATCAGGGTTTTTTCCTATAGTCAGTTCTTTGCATCAGGTGGCCAAAATATTGGAGTTTCAGCTTCAGCATCAGTCCTTCCAATGAATATTCAAGACTGATTTCCTTTAGGATTGACTGGTTGGATCTCCTTGCAGTCCAAGGGACTCCCAAGAGTCTTCTTAAACACCACAGTTCAAAGGCATCAATTCTTTGGTGCTCAGCTTTCTTCACAGTCCAACTGTCACATCCCTACATGACCACTGGAAAAACCATATCCTTGACTAGACAGACCTTTGTTGGCAAAGTAACGTCTCTGCTTTTTAATATGCTGTCTAGGTTGGTCATAGCTTTTCTTCCAAGGAAAAAGCGTCTTTTAATTTTTGTGATTGCAGTCACCATCTACAGTGATTTTTAGATTCTCCAGGGGATCTTCTCAACCCAGGGATCAAACCCAAGTCTCCCACATTGCAGGCAGATTCTTTACCACTTGTGCCACAAAGGATGCCCAAGAATACTGGGGTGGGAAGCCTATCCCTTCTCCAGCAGATCTTCCTAATCCAGGAATCAAACCGGGGTCTCCTGTGTTGCAAGCAGATTCTTTACCAAGTGAGCTATCAGGGAAGCCGTTTATAAGATATTGGACTGCTGCAATATCAATGACTTCTAAAAGTAAATTATGGGATTTTGTTCATCAACATTTAATGTGCTGGATGTGACTTACCTGATTTTTCACTATGTACTTTTTAGTTAATAAGAATTTATTGATGCACCAACTACCTAAAGAACTAAAGAATTAATAAAGTTCAGAAACAAGTCCCTTGTTCTAATTTCAACATCTGAATTCAGCTTTCGGCTTAGATCCCAACCCGTGAAGTCTTCAAAGATAACCAGTGAGTTCCTGATACCTAGAAGCACCACATTCTGCCCTTCCTCATTTGATACTGGTAGGATAGTTCTACCTATGAAGGAGAAGAAAGCAATCATGCACTGTTGTTAATCAGTAAACCATGAGCACTGGTCAAGGACTGAGCAGAGAACTAAACTTTATAGCTGTTAGTTCAGTTCAGTTCAGTTCAGTCGCTCAGTTGTGTCCGACTCTTTGCGACCCCATGAATCGCAGCACGCCAGGCCTCCCTGTCCATCACCAACTCCCGGAGTTCGTTCAGACTCACATCCATTGAGTCAGTGATGCCATCCAGCCATCTCATCCTCTGTCGTCCCCTACTCCTCCTGCCCCCAATCCCTCCCAGCATCAGAGTCTTTTCCAATCCAGCAGTATTTAAATACTTCTCAGAATGCTAAATTTGAAGATTTAATCCAAACACTATCTAAATAAACCAATAAATATAAAACATACATAAAGAAATAAGTGTAAGTATGTGAGTTAATGTTGTTTATAAATAATGAAAAGCTCAGGGAGACTGGTTTTATATACAGTGCATTCTTCCCTTGGTGCTTGCTGTGTGTTTAGGAAAATGAAAATGTATTACAGCTGGAAAGTCAGTGAACTGCTTCATGCCAACACTCCAGACTTTTCTTCTGGACCCCATATTCAAGGAAGCACTTGAGACTATGCAGAAGCTTCAACCTTTCCTGGACAAAGCAATCCAGGGTACGACCACTTGGCTTCCTTCTGTGTGGAGGAGGCACTGAAAAATTTTCAAACTCTAAAATCATGTTCCTCATCATTTATCCAAGCCATACCACCACTTGTTAAGATCTTATGAGGGTAATACTATAATTCCCACTTCAGAGATGAAGAATCTGAGACACAAAGATGTTAAATGTCTTGTCCCAAATCACAAAGCTAGTAAGAATAGAGACATCATTCAATCCTTCACGGTTTTCATGGAGAATTTCTGTCTTTATGACTTGGCAATGCTAACTTCTGCTCACATTATTTACTAACAATATTAATAAAAGCTGGAGTATATGAGAAGAATCAGGAGTGAAAAATATACAAATCATACAAATGAAGCTTATTACCCCCATTTGACCTGTTCCTTTGCCCAGTCTGACATCTGCATTTGATTTGAAAATCTTCACAGGAATCACGAGCCTCAAAGGACCACAAATGTTTTAGACACTTAAAAGGAACTTAATCGATAATTTTGCTAGTGATGTTCTAGAAAATACTGTTACCAAGACCATTCCTTTCAAAACTCTGAATTATCTAGGTGGCATATTTGCTTTGCCACCTAATTAATCTAAATGCACTGCTCATGCAATTCTATCAGATGTGATTCTTGGACGTCTTTTACTTATTTTTTCTTGGTTTTATTCTTCTAAATGGAAGTGTGAACTAAATTATCTTATCATATTCATCTTTTTTTCTGGTCTTAAATACAATATGAACTTAATGTATGAAATCTAATGAATAGCGAAAGTTGTACAATTGAAAGTTTGTAATACCTGACAAAGACACGTGCAATATTTTCATAGACTTTTCTCTTCCTCATTTTCCTCCCTCTTTTTCCTCCTACCTCTTCATTTATCTTGTCTGTGCCTACACTGCTAGGGGGCATTAGGTAAGTATGACTTTCCATTCTGCTTTATATCATCACCTATTTGCCTATTTCTTTAAAAGCTAAGAAGTCATTTCAGTAACTGATTGAATAATACCATATTTCATGGATGCGGGTTAAAGAGCATTTTGATATTTTTTAAATTTGAAAAGTAAAGCTGTAACAAACTTTTCTATTAATTTCCTTTGTTAAATTACCTTCACCAATTTCCCAGATATCTGCACTGGGCTCTTCAATGACCTTTTGCAACTTCTCCTAATTCCCTCCAATCTAGTCTCCATGCTACAGTAAATAACCACTGGCAAAACTGAATGATTTTTCTTGGAATAAGCACCAGATTTTATTATGACAACAAATCCCTGAAGTTTCAGCTTCCGCGTCCATTACAGTCTCATCTTAAAGTGATGCCCATTTCACTCCCTGGTCTTTCATCACAGGATCTGTTCCAGTGGTTTCCTCTTCCTAGAGTTCACTTTCTTCATCTGTTTAACTCTTAATCATTCCTTAAGTTTCAAGTCAATCATCACTCTTTAAGGGAAACCTCCCCTAACTGTCCAGAATTCAGATTCCTGTTATATACTATCATGGAGTATATCACTGTGCTCTTTATAAAATTAATTACCTTTTATAAAAATCTTAAGTTATTTGGTAGACATGAAATACTATACCACTGTCATTTTAATTATGTTAATTTAAAGGAAGATATTTTTCAAATTCATATTGGTCATTTGTAGTTTTCCTATGAATCTCCTATATAATCATTGTTCACATTCTATTACAGTGTTAATGTGTCTTTTATTGATTCATGAGTGTTCTTAATATATTAAGAGAATTAATCATATGCTTATCATTTGCAAATGTTTCTTGCCCAGATCAAGATATACTCTTAAAGTGTAGGTATAGCAATTTTAGTGTTTGTAAATAATAAAACAGTGTAATAAATTTTATCAATAATTTCTTCATGCTTTCCTAATACACTTATTTTTGAAAAGAAAGGATATTTATCATAATATCAGTACTATAATAGTTTCATGCATACAGCACAGTGATTCAGTACTTTTATAGGTTATACTCCATTAAAAGTCATTATAAAATAATGGTTATAATTCCCTGTGCTATACAATGTACCCTTGTTGCTTATCAATTCTATACATAGTATGTTTGTATCTTTTAATCACATAACCTTATTTTCTACCCACTATTAATAGTAACAATTAGTTTGTTTTCCATATCTGTGAGTCTATTTCTGTTTTGCAATACACATTCATTTATACTATATTTAAGATTCCACATATGAGCAATATCACACAGTTTTTGTCTTTCTCTGTCTGACTTATTTCACTAAGCATAATATTCTCTAGGTCCATCCATATTGCTACAAAAGGCAGAAATTCATTATTTTGTTATGGCTAAGTAGCATTCCAGTGTGTTTATCTATAGGGCTTCTCGAGTGGTGCTAGTGGTAAAGAATGCTGTAGACATAGAGATGCAGGTTCAATTTATCCATTGGTCTGTTGGTGGATATTTTGGTTAATATCTTGTCTAATATAAATAGTGTTGCTATGAACAATGTGGTGTGTGTATCTTTTAAAATTAGTTTTTTCATTTTTTCCAGCTATATACCCAGGAGAGGAATTGCCTGATCATATGGTAGTCCCATTTTTAGTTTTTTGAGGAACTTCCATAATATTTTCCACAGTTACTGTACCAATTTACATTCCCACCAACAGTGTGCTAGGGTTCCATTTTTTTATATCACAATAGTATAAAATTTGAAAAATTACAGAGAGAAAAAATAGAAAAGAACAAGTACATGATGACTAAAAAATATGATGTTATAAAACCAATGAGTCAATGAAAACATCAAAGAGGAAATCAGAAAATGCTTCAAGACAAAAGAAAATAGAAGCAATTCTCCAAAATCTATGGGATCCAGTAAAGTAGTTCTAAGAGGGAGGTTTAGAGCAATATAGGCCTTCCTCAAGAGATAAGAAAATATCAAACAATCTAATATACCACCTAAAGGAAATAGAAAAAGAAGAACAAAGCCCAAAGTCAGCAGAAGGAATGAAATAATGAAGATCAGAGAGGAAATAGAGATCAAAAAAAGCAATATAAAAGATCAATGAAATCAAGAGCTATAATTTTTTTTTAAGATACAAAAAATTGGCAAACTTTTAATCAGGCTCACCAAGAAGAAAAGAGACCCAGGCAAACAAAATAAGAAATGGAAGAGGAGAAATGACAACTGATATCACAGAGATACAAAATATCACAAAATAATGCTATGAACAATTATATGCCAATGAATTGGAAAACTTAGAAGAAATGGACATATTTCTAGAAAAATGAAACCTTTGGGGATTGAATAAAGAATAAATGAACAAAACTGAACACATTGATCACTGGTAGTGAAATAGTATTTAAAAAAATAAACTCTGAACACACAAATGTCCATGATTGGACAGCATCACAAGGGTATTTTACTAAACATATAAAAAACTAACAGCTATCTGTTTCAAACTATGCCCATAAACTGAAGAGGAGAGAACATTCCCAAATTTATTCTTCAGTGCCACCATCCAGTTCAGTTCAGTTCAGTCGGTCAGTCATGTCCAACTCTTTGCAACCCTATGAAAGCTTTAAGCCAACTTTTTCACTCTCCTCTTTCACTTTCATCAAGAGGCTTTTTACTTCCTCTTCACTTTCTGCCATAAGGGTGGTGTCATCTGCATATCTGAGGTGATTGATATTTCTCCCGGCAATCTTGATTCCAGCTTGTGCTTCTTTCAGACCAGTGTTTCTCATGATGTACTCTGCATAGAAGTTAAGCCATTACCTTGATACAAAAACTACACAACAACAACAAAAGAACAAATTACAGGTCAATATCTCCAATGAATATAGATGCAAAAGTCCTCAACAAGGTACCAGCAAACTGAATCCAACAATACATAAAAACAATCACACACCATCATCAAATTAGATTTATTCCAGGGATGCAAGGATGGTTTGACATTTGTAAATCAATCAATGTGATACACTACAGTGACCAAGAGAAGGATAAAAGTCACATAATAATTTCAACAGATACAGAAAAAACATTTGACAAAATTCAGCATCCATTCATGATAAAACCTCATTAAGGTGAATATAGAGGAAACATATCTCAACATAAGAAAGGATATTTATAACATACCAACAGCTAACATCATACTCACAAGTGAAGAGCTGAAAACCTTTACTCTAAATTCAGGTACAAGACAAGGTTGCCAACTCTCACCACTTCTCTTTAGCATAGTTTGGGATGTCCTAGCCACAGCAATTAGACAAGAAAAAAATAGTTATCCAAATTTGAAGGGAAGAAGCAAAACTGTCACTATTTGGAGATGACATGATACTAACTGTAAAAAACTTAAGTCTCCACCTCAAAACTGTTAGAGCTAATAAATGAATTCAACAAAGCTGCAGGATACAAGATTAATATACAGAAATCTATTGCTTTTCTATAATATAATATTAAAGTATCAGAAAGAGAAAGCAAAATGTAATAATTTCAGCTAAAAGAATACCTAGGAATAAACTTAATCTAGGAGGTAAAATATCTATGCTATGAAAACTACCAAACATTGGTGAAGGAAATTGAAGATGGTGCAAAGAAATATTTATATATACTGTGCTTTGGCATTGTAAGAACTAATATTGTTAAATTATCATACTATTCAAAAGAATCTACAGATTTAATGCAATGCCTATCAAACTACCAATGACACTTTTCATAGAATGAAAACAAATAACCCTAAAATTCATATGGAATTACAAAAGACTCCAAATTGCCAAAGCAATCTTGAGGGAAAAGAAAAAAGCTGGAGGTATCACACTGTCTGACTTCAAACTATACTACCAAGCCTCAGTAAATACAACAGCATGGTATTGGCACAAAAACAGACACATAGATCAATGGGACAGAACAGAAAGACCAGAAATAAACCCCACACACTCCTGGTCAGTTAATGTATGACAAAGGAGGCAAGAATATACAATGGGAAAGACAGTCTCTTCAATAAGTGGTGCTGGGAAAACCAGACAGCTACATGTAAAAGAATAAGATTAGAACATTTTCCCACACCACATGCAAAAATAAGTCAAAATGGACTAAAGGCTTAAACCTTTAGTTTAAGGCAGAAACCATAACACTCCTAGAAGAAAACACAAGTATAACATACTTAGACATAAATTGTAGTGATATTTTTTGGATTTGTCTTCTAAAGAAAAGGAAACAAAAGCAAAAACAAACAAATGGAATCTTACTAAACTCAAGAGCTTTGCAATGAAACAAAAAGACAGTTACTGAATGGGAGAAAATATTTGCCAGTGATAGGACTGTGTGTGTGTGCGCGAGTGTGTTAGTCACGTAGTAATATCTGACTCTTTGTGAATGTCTTTTAACTCTTGTGTGCTCGTGCTCAGTCATGTTTGACTCTTTTTGACCCCATGGATTGTAGCCTGCCATGCTCCTATGTCCATGGAATTCTCCAGGCAAGAACACTAGAGTGGGTAGCTATTCCCTTCTCTAAGGGATCTTCCTAACTCAGGGACTGAACCCAGATCTGCCACATTGCAGGCATATTCTTTACCACCGGAGCCACCAGGAAAGCCCAAGTGATATGACTGATAAGCTAAGTCGCTTCAGTTGTGTCCGACTTTGTGTGACCACATAGATGGCAGCCCACTAGGGCTACCCCTGTCTCTGGGATTCTCCAGGCAGGAACACTGGAGTGGGTTGCCATTTCCTTCTCCAAAACATGGAAGTGAAAAGTGAAAGTGAAGTCACTCAGTTGTGCTTGACTCTTAGTGACCCCATGGACTTCAGCCTTCCAGGCTCCTCCATCCATTGGATTTTCCAGGCAAGAGTACTGGAGTGGGTTGCCACTGCCTTCTGCATCAGTCAGGTTGTTTTTTGATATTCAGTCGTATGAGTTGTTTATATATATATATTTTTAGATTTACCTCTTATCAGTCAGAGGTAAATATAAACAACTCATATGACTGAATATCAAAAAACAAACTGACTGAAAAATGGGTAGAAGACCTGAATAGACATTTTCCAAAGAAGATACACAGGGGGTCATGAGACACATGAAAAGGTGAACAATATTGCTAATTATTCAGTTCAGTTCAGAGAAGGCAATGGCACCCCACTCCAGTACTCTTGCCTGGAAAATCCCATGGATGGAGGAGCCTGGTAGGCTGCAGTCGATGGGGTCGCCAAGAGTTGGACAGAACTGAGTGACTTCACTTTCACTTTTCACTTTCATGCATTGGAGAAGGAAATGGCAACCCACTCCAGTGTTCTTGCATGGAGAATCCCAGGGACAGGGGAGCCTGGTGGGCTGCTGTCTATGGAGTCGCACAGAGTTGGACACGACTGAAGAGACAGCAGCAGCAGCAGCAGCAGTTCAGTTCAGTCGCTCAGTCGTGTCCGACTCTGTGACCCAGTGAATCGCAGCACGCCAGGCCTCCCTGTCCATCACCAACTCCCGGAGTTCACTCAGACTCACGTCCATCAAGTCAGTGATGCCATCCAGCCATCTCATCCTCGGTTGTCCCCTTTTCCTCCTGCCCCCAATCCCTCCCAGCATCAGAGTCTTTTCCAATGAGTCAACTCTTCGCATGAGGTGGCCAAAGTACTGGAGCTTCAGCTTTAGCATCATTCCTTCCAAAGAAATCCCAGGGCTAATCTCCTTCAGAATGGACTGGTTGGATCTCCTGGCAGTCCAAGGGACTCTCAAGAGTCTTCTACAACACCACAGTTCAAAAGCATCAATTCTTCTGCGCTCAGCCTTCCTCACAGTCCAACTCTCACATCCATACATGACTACAGGAAAAACCATAGCCTTGACTAGACGGAACTTTGTTAGCTAAGTAATGTCTCTGCTTTTCAATATGCTATCTAGGTTGGTCATAACTTTTCTTCCAAGGAGTAAGGGTCTTTTAATGTCATGGCTGCAGTCACCATCTGCAGTGATTCGGGAGTCCCCCAAAAATAAAGTCAGCCACTGTTTCCACTGTTTCCCCATCTATCTGCCATGAAGTGATGGGACCGGATGCCATGATCTTCGTTTTCTGAATGTTGAGCTTTAAGCCAACTTTTTCACTCTCAACTTTCACTTTCATCAAGAGGCTCTTTAGTTCCTCTTCACTTTCTGCCATAAGGGTGGTGTCATCTGCATATCTGAGGTTATTGATATTTCTCCCAGCAATCTTGATTCCAGGTTATGCTTCTTAGAGCCCAGCATTTCTCATGATGTGCTCTGCATATAAGTTAAATAAGCAGGGTGACAATATACAGCCTTGACATATTCCTTTTCCTATTTGGAACCAGTCTGTTGTTCCTTGTCCAGTTCTAACTGTTGCTTCCTGACCTGCATACAGGTTTCTCAAGAGGCAGGTCAGGTGGGCTGGTATTCCCATCTCTTCCAGAATTTTCCACAGTTTATTGTGATCCACACAGTCAAAGGCTTTGGCATAGTCAATAAAGCAGAAATAGATGTTTTCCTGGAACTCTCTTGCTTTTCCATGATCCAGCGGATGTTGGCAATTTGATCTCTGGTTCCTCTGCCTTTTCTAAAACCAGCTTGAACATCTGGAAGTTCACGGTTCACGTATTGCTGAAGCCTGGCTTGGAGAATTTTGAGCATTACTTTACTAGCATGTGAGATGAGTGCAATTATGTGGTAGTTTGAGCATTCTTTGGCCTTGCCTTTCTTTGGGATTGGAATGAAAACTGACCTTTCGCAGTCCTGTGGCCACTGCTGTTTTCCAAATTTGCTGGCATATTGAGTGCAGCACTTTGACAGCATCATCTTTCAGGATTTGAAACAGCTCAACTGGAATTCCATCACCTCCACTAGCTTTGTTTATAGTGATGCTGTCTAACACCCACTTGACTTCACATTCCAGGATGTCTGGCTCTAGGTGAGTGATCACACCATCGTGATTATGTGGGTCATGAAGATCTTTTTTGTACAGTTCTTCCATGTATTCTTGCCACCTCTTCTTAATATCTTCTGCTTCTGTTAGGTCCATACCATTTCTGTCCTTTATCGAGCCCTTCTTTGCATGAAATGTTCCCTTGGTGTCTCTAATTTTCTTGAAGAGATGTCTAGTGTTTCCCATTCTGTTGTTTTCCTCTATTTCTTTGCATTGATCACTGAAGAAGGCTTTCCTATCTGTTCTTGCTATTCTCTGGAACTATGCCTTCACATGCTTGTATCTTTCCTTTTCTCCTTTGCTTTTCGCTTCTCTTCTTTCACAGCTCTTTGTAAGCCCTCCTCAGACAGCCATTTTGCTTTTTTGCATTTCTTTTCCGTGGGGATGGTCTTGATCCCTGTCTCCTGTACAGTGTCACGAACCTCCAGCCATAGTTCATCAGGCACTCTATCTATCAGATCTAGTCCCTTAAATCTATTTCTCACTTTCACTATATAATCATAAGGGATTTGATTTAGTTCATACCTGAATGGTCTAGTGGTTTTCCCCACTTTCTTCAATTTCAGTCTGATTTTGGTAATAAGGAGTTCATGATCTGAGCCACAGTCAGCTCCCGGTGTTGTTTTTGCTGACTGTATAGAGCTTCTCCATCTCTGGCTGCAAAGAATATATGCCATCTGATTTCAATGTTGACTATCTTGTGATGTCCATGTGCAGAGTCTTCTCTTGTGTTGTTGTAAGAGGTTTTTGCTATGACCAGTGCATTTTCTTGGCAAAACTCTATTAGTCTTTGCCGTGCTTCATTCCACATTCCAAGGCCAAATTTGCCTGTTTCTCCAGGTGTTTCTTGACTTTCTACTTTTGCATTCCAGTCCCCTATAATGAAAAAGACATCTTTTTTTGGGTGTTAGTCTAAAAGGTCATGTAGGTCTTCACAGAACCATTCAACTTCAGCTTCTTCAGCGTTACTGGTTGGGGCATAGACTTGGATTACTGTGATATTATTGAATGGTTTGCCTTGGAAATGAACAGAGATCATTCTGTCATTTTTGAGATTGCATCCAAGTATTGCATTTAGGACTCTTTTGTTGACCATGATGGCTACTCCATTTCTTCTAATGGATTCCTGCCCACAATAGTATATATAATGGTCATATGAGTTAAATTCACCCATTCCAGTCCATTTCAGTTCGCTGATTCCTAGAATGTCGACATTCACTCTTGCCATCTCCTGTTTGACCACTTCCAATTTGCATTGATTCATGGACCTGACATTCCAGGTTCCTATGCAATATTGCTCTTTATAGCATCAGACCTTGCTTCCATCACCAGTCACATCCACAACTGAGTACTGTTTTTGCTTTGGCTCCATTCCTTCATTCTTTCTGGAGTTATTTCTGCACCGATCTCCAGTAGCATATTGGGCACCTACTGACTGGGGAGTTCCTCTTTCAGTATCCTATCATTTTGCCTTTTCATACTGTTCATGGGGTTCTCAAGGCAAGAATACTGAAGTGGTTTGCCATTCCCTTCTCCAGTGGACCGCATTCTGTCAGACCTCTGCGCCATGACCTGCCCATCTTGGGTGGCCCCACAGGGCATGGCTTAGTTTAATTGAGTTAGACAAGGCTGTGGTCTTAGTGTGATTAGATTGACTAGTTTTCTGTGATTATGGTTTCAGTGTGTCTGCCCTCTTGCAACACCTATGGTCTTACTTGGGTCTCTGTTACCTTGGACGTGGGGTATCTCTTCACAGCTGCTCCAGCAAAGCACAGCCACTGCTCCTTACCTTGGATGAGGGGTATCTCCTCACTGCAGCCCCTCCCGACCTTGAATTTGGAATAGCTCCTCTAGGCCCTCCGGCCCACGCAACCACCGCTCCTTGGACGTGGGCTCGCTCCTCCTGCCCCTGGCCTCAGGTGGGGGTAGCTCCTCTGGGCTGCTCCTGAACTGTCACAGCCTGTCACTCTCAGCTGCCGCCCCTGACCTCGGATGTGCCGTATCAAAACCGTAATGAGATACTGTCTCACATCTATCAAAATGGATAGCATGAAAAAGTTTACCAATAATAAATACTGGTGAGGATGTGGAGTAAAGGGAACCCTGTTGGTAGGAATGTAAACTGGTGAAATCACTGTGAAAAATGTTAGGAAGTTTTTCCTCAGAATCTAAAAATGGAAATATTATCAGTTCAGTTCAGTTCAGTCCAGTCACTAAGTCGTGTCCGACTCTTTGCGACCCCATGAATCTAGCAACTCCACTTCTGGCTATATATATCTGGAAGGAGGGAAAATTCTAATTTGAAAAGATGCATGCATTGCCATGTTCATAGCAGCACTGTACAACAGTTAAAATATGGAAGCAACCCAAGTATCCATCAATAGACAAATGGATAAAGAAGAAGGGGTATGTATGTACAATAAAATGTTACTCATCCATAAAAATTGAAATTTTGTTATTTTCAACAACAGGGATGAACCTGGAGGGTATTATGGTTAGTGAAGTAAGTTAGACAAAGAGAAATACTGTATGTTATCATTTGTATTATCATATTTAAAGTAAAATAAATTAGCAGAATAGTGGAAACAGACTTACAGACATTAAGAACTAGGAGTTACCAGTGGGGAGCAGAAAGGGAGGAGGGACAGAATAAGGATAGGAGATTAAGAGGTCTAAGTATTATGTACAAAATAAATAAACTAGAATGATATAATATATAGAACAAGATATATATCCAACATTTTATAATAACTTTAAGTGGAGTATAATCTATAAAAATATTTACTATGCCATACAACTGAAACTAATATTTTGTAAATCAACTATATATCAATTAAGAAAAAATTCTAGGGAGTATTCAAATTTTCCACATTTGCATGCTTTTTTTTTTACAATTTGCTTAAATCATAATCCAAATTAGGTCTATATGTCACAATTTAAATTCCTTTAGATCTATAAATTTTCCAATATTTTCCTTTCAATTTATTTATTGAAGAGAGTAGAGTTTTTTTCCGTATAGTTTTCACAGTTTGGAGTCTGCTAATTGCAGTCCCATGGTGTCATTTAACATGTTCCTCTGCTCCATGTAATCTTTCCCTATTTAGATGTTGAGATATAAGCAGATTCAAGCTTAATTTTTTGGAAAATACCTCAAAGGTATTGCAATGTAAATTTTTTTTTAACTCTCTCTCTCTTTTAATGATGTTACAGGTCACTGGTGATCTTTACTTAGATTGCTAATTTGCTAGAGGCTGCAAAATAGTGATATAATAACTCTATTCCACTCCATAAAAGTATAAGTTTCCTCTTTATTTCCTTCTTGAATCAGGAATAATTGCAGAAAACTTATTAGTTCTATTTGATCTCCTCATAGGCCCTCTTCCACCTATGGCAGCTGCTGCTGCTACGTTGCTTCAGTCATGTCCGACTCTGTGTGACCCCATAGACGGCAGCCCACCAGGCTGCCCAGTCCCTGGGATTCTCCAGGCAAGAACACTGGAGTGGGCTGCCATTTTCTTCTCCAATGCATGAAAGTGAAAAGTGAAAGTGAAGCTGCTCAGTCGTGCTGACTCTTAGCAACTCCATGGACTGCAGCCTTTCAGACTCCTCCATCCATGGGATTTTCCAGGCAAGAGTACTGGAGTGGGGTGCCATTAAATCTTACTACAAGCTATGAAAAAGGGCATTAACTTTTAAGAGACTGTTGAGACCAACAGTGCCGGGGTCCAGCCCCGGTGGATCCAGGGTGATTCAAAGGTGGGGACGGAGTCGGCGTCTTTGGAAATAACTTATTTAATTACAAATAGAAAGGGATTAGAAGATTAGCAGAGAAAAAGAGGCTGAATAACTTGGTTCACATGGGATACCAATCACCACCTACGCAGGCCGCAGGCGTCTTACCGTTCTCCTGAAGGAGAGGTGGCACTGAGGCCCCCCTGGTCGGATCTTAGAAGCCCAGGCAAAATTAATAGGCTTGGTGGATACCCATGCACCAGATGGGAATTTGGCCAGAAAATAGTAGGAGAGAAAAAGGGGGCTGAATAACTTGGTTTACGTGGGATACCAATAAAATTCCAAGGCAAGGAATTTGCACCATCTATGTTGGGCCACCGGTGCCACTTGAATATCAGAAGGCGCCCCTCCTTGGGCTCCTTCTCACGTGGGCTTGAAAACCAGGGCAAATAAGTAGACTTGGAGGGCACCCACGCTCCAGATGGGAATTCAGCCCTAAAAACGGGGAGCAGAAAAGAACGACAACATGAGGGAATCAGTCTTTCCGGAAACTGATCCGATTTCTTTATTTTGGGGTTTGCTTATATACCTTTTGTTACACATAGGGATGAATACAGAGTCATGCGGGGGTCAGCAGTCCTGATCTTTATGAAAATCAGGTGCTTCACATAAATGTATAAAAAAAGGTACATCATCTTCTGGCCATGAGTGAGACCTGCTGACATTTTATGATCCTTTCTTTCTGATAACCAAAAAACTTATTTCTTCCAAGGGTGTTTTTTCTTAAATCAGGTACCACCCTCCAAATTAAGTTACATTCCTATAGGGTGAGGGTGTAGTGAGTTACAATCAAGAAAGAAATTTATTTAACCCAAGGTTAACATGATTAGTCTTAAAGGTTAATACTTATTTCTCCTATATGCTTAAAGGTTAATACTTATTTCTTCCTATATGCTTAAAGGTTAATACTTATTTCTTCCTATATGCTTAAAGGTTAATACTTATTTCTTCCTATATGCTAGTTATATTCATTATAAGGGTAGGGAACATGGAGATTTAGCAGCAAACATCAGCCTAACAAATGAAAATCCTTTCACCAATGCTCCCCTTAAGATCTGTTTAGTCTTAAGATATGATATTCTTACATAGCAAGGACACAGTGATTTATAACAAAGTACAGTGATCTATTACAAAAGAGAAAATCCATTAACTCATAAAGTCTAGTATTGCTAACATCAAAAACTACTATATTTCCTTTGCTATATTCCAAATACATTCATTAATATATTTCCAGGTTCCTAAGGATATGGAGGCCTTGTGGCAATCATTGACTCAACAAGAAGAAAAAGCCCTATGCTAATTAATACTCTTAAAATACTCCAAAATTCTCTGTGCTGTTTATGGTTGACAGGTAGTAAACAATCATGTGGCAGGAGTATGGATAATCCTGTCACACAAGCTAGTCTGTCAGCAGAGAGGTTTGACCTGAGACATCCTTGTCCCACCCAGAGCAGGGAATTAGCAGCAATTATTGACACAACAAATGAAAAAACCCTTCACCAATATAATTCCTAACCAACCCATTATGCTAATAATTGCGAACTCCCCAAAAGAATTTGCCTTTAGTAAATCTAAAACATCTCGTGCCTCTCAGATTGGGAGGCTATAAACAATCACATGTGGCCGGACGAACCTATACAGGTGGGCTAGATAACCTTCAGAGGAGTCTGTAAGCTGAAACACTCTTGTCACGCCCAAGAATTTTTATTGCCTTGGAGCTGCACGTTTACTCCTTCTCCGAGAGAAACGGTTACGGGGGAGAGCCGCCCGTAAAGTCAGAGGTGTAGGTGAGAGCATAAAACAGACTCTGGTTTTGGGGTAGATGCTCGGGAACAGGGGTTTTCCTGAGGCTTGATCACGCCTTTGCGTATGCCAAACCTCCTTCCTCATGACCTTTGCCATGGGCAGAGTTCCTCACGCTGGCCCCCGGCACAACAGCAGACAGTGAAAATGAAATACCCTCAAAGCAGTTGATGCAAGACACTGGTTCATCTGGCCCACTCTGTCTGGCTGCCCATTGTCCAGGTACCAATGTACATTCTTCACACAGATGATGTATATTTTTATAATTTTCCCACATAAGTTGTCAGCATAAACTCAAGGCAGCATATGTATAAATGTGTGTGTGTGTGTATACATATATATTCTTAAGTGTTTCATTACTTGGAAATAAACAACAAAGTATGAAACGTGATGTTTTGCTTTCTCTGGTTTCTACTGAAAACCTCAAAGAAGCTGAGCTGATGTGTGAACTGCCATGAATCAAGGAGTGCAGAATGTCAGTATTTTCAGACTTTTTCAGAAGCTGGCTGAGCTTTTGAATATTCAGTGCATTGACTCAGAAAACAGTGTGAGGGTGCATAATTCAGAGTAGACTAAACATGCTTGTCACTAATTCACATTTGTGCAACTTTGTTTCTCCAATTTGAAAAAGGTGAGGAAAACAATGCCAAGAGATAGAATAGGATATTAATTCAAACATGATAAATTCAGTTCTTTTAATTATAGACATTTTGATTAGCAATGAAAGGATTTCAGACTACAAAAATAAGTCCTGACATCTAAGTCATTAACATTTGTGATATGTATGCCCAAGTACTTCATTTCATAAATTTCTGATATGAAGAATAATTTAAGATGGTACTGTATAGGATATAAAGGATTTTTATACATATTTTCTTAGTGAAAACTCACAAAATCCCCCAAACTTTCTGTCTCCAAAGCCCATTCTCTGTTTCATTTGATCCCCACCTCAGTTTTCTTTTTTATTTGTTTTTAATGAAGTATTTTAAATATATGATCTCCATTGGATAATGAGAAAAATGTAATCTTTGACAGAAATAGAGATATTAGACTGAGATTTTTTTCCTCATTTAAAGCTATACTTTTAACTTGAGGCCCTCTACTTTAAAGATTTAATTAATTGAAAGGCAATTCCCTTACTCTAAGTCTCACTTATCACAACTACATGATTGACATTCTTAGCCGGACATCCAAATGGCATATCAATTGCAATTCTGCCTAACATAGGCCTGAACTTCTGCTACGTGACAATTATTGTTTCCTGAATCTTCTTCACCTCAGTAAACATCACCACTATACCCAATTATTCAGGTGAAAAATACAGAGTCATCCTTAATTCTTCTATCCCTTAACTCCATTATCACTACTACCATCCAATTCACCAACAAATGCTTTTGGATCCACCTGAAACATATATTCCACATCTGTTTGCTTCTCTTTCTTTATACTATATTCACCCTGGTCTAAGCCATTGTTATTTCCAGCTTTGATGACTGCAAAAGTCTCCCAGCTGGTTGTTTCTCTGCTACTTGTGCCCCTCCATAATCTACACAAAAGTCATAGCAACGCTTTTAAATGTGAAACAGATTTTTTTTTTCCAAACTTCCACATCAAATTTTTTGGTAGCCTCCTACTGAATTTTGAATAAAATCTAAATGGCCAATTAGGTACCACATGATTTGACCCTGCCCTTTTCTATGACTTCACCTTCTTTAATTCCTTACTGCCTATGCTTTTGCTACCTTATACTTCTAGAATAAGCCAAAACCTTTCCCTCCTTGAGGGCTTTGCCTCCAGATCTCTGCATATCTGGCCCCTCCTAGTCACTCAGTTTCAGTTCAGATGTTCACAGTTTCAGTTCACATTCTCACTGACATTCACTTGTAAGTAGCCCTTTCCCACCACTGTAACCCATCACTTTCCATTACAACATTTCTGTTTCCATTTATTACATAGCATACATGTATGCTAAGTCACTTCAGTCATGTCTGGCCAATAGGCTGTAGCCTTCCAGGCACCTTGTCCACAGAATTCTTCAGGCAAGAATGCTGGAGAGGGTAGCCATTCCCTTCTCCAGGGGATCTTCCAGATCCAAGGATGCATCTTTTATGCCTCCTGCATTGGCAGGTGGGTTCTTAACCACTAGTGCCACCCAGGAAGCCCTTATTTCACAGCACCAATCACTAATTTCATTTATTTGGTTATTTGATTATTTCTGCCTCCCTACCCCAGTGCCATGGGGCTTCCCTGGTGGCTCAGACGGTAAAGCATCTGCCTGCAATGCAGGAGACCCGGGTTCGATTCCTGGGTCGGGAAGATCCCCCGGAGAAGGAAATGGCAGTCCACTCCAGCACTCTTGCCTGGAAAATCCCATGGACAGAGGAGCCTGATAGGCTACAGTCCATGGGGTTGCAAAGAGTCGGACACAACTGAATGACTTCAATTTCACTTTCACTTTCACCCCAATGCCATGCTTACTCCTTGGAAGGAAAGGTATTACCAACCTAGACAGCATTTAAAAAGCAGAGACATTACTTTGCCAACAAAGGTCAGTCTAGTCAAGGCTATGGTTTTTCCAGTGGGCATGTATGGATGTGAGAGTTTGACTATAAAGAAAGCTGAGCACTGAAGAATTGATGCTTTTGAATTGTGGTGTTGGAGAAGACTCTTGAGAGTCCCTTGGACTTCAAGGAGATCCAACCAGTCCATTCTAAAGGAGATCAGTCCTGGGTTTCATTGGAAGGACTGATGTTGAAGCTGAAACTCCAATACTTTGGCCACCTGATGTGAAAAGCTGACTCATTGGGAAAGACCCTGATGCTGGGAGGGATTGGGGGCAGGAGGAGAAGGGGATGACAGAGGATGAGGCGGTTGGATGGCATTGCCAACTCAACGGACATGAGTTCGGGTAGACTCCGGGAGTTGGTGATGGACAGGGAGGACTGGTGTGCTGCAGTCCATGGGGTCGCAAAGAGTCGGATATGACTGATCTACTGAACTGACCCCAATGCTGGTTTAAGACTAAATATTAAAAAACTAAAATCATGGCATCCAGCCCCACTACTGAATGGCAAATAGAAGGGGGCAAGGTGGAAGTAGTGACAGATTTCTTCTTCTTGGGCTCCAAAATCACTGGACAGTGACTGCAGCCATGAAATCAGAAGACAATTGCTTCTTGGCAGGAAAGCGATGACAAATCTAGACAGTGTGTTGAAAAGCAGAGACATCACTCTGCTGACAAAGGTCCATATAGTCAAGGCTATGGTCTTCCCAGTGGTCATGTACAGTTGTGAGGGCTGGACCATAAAGAAGGCAGAATGCCAAAGAATTGATGCCTTTGAACTGTGATGCTGGAGAAGACTCTTGAACAGCACAGAGATCAAACCAGTCGATCTTAAGGGAGATAAACCCTGAATATTCACTGGAAGGACTGATGCTGAAGCTGAAACTCCAATAACTTGGTCATCTGATGTGAACAGATGACTCCCTGGAAAAGTCCCTGACGCTGGGAAAGATTGAGGGCAGAAAAAAAGGGTGTCAGAGGATGAGATGGCTGGACGGCATCACTGATGTAATGAACATGAACTTGGGCAAACTCTGGGAGATGGTGAAGGACAGGGAGGCCTGGCATGCTGCAGTCCATGGGGTCACAAAGAGTTGGATATGACTAGGCGACTGAACAACAACCCCAATGCCATCCTATGAATGGGGATCTAGTCTGTTTAGTTCATCCCTCTATGCCTTGAGTTGTGCCTAGCATACTCAGTTCTCCCTGAAGATTTGTTAAATGAGCAAAAGAACAAAGTCCCTCTTGTTTGCTTAAATCAATAGAATTCTGCCCATATAGAATTTCTATTTTGTTTTAGGCTTGAAAATGGGAAAATCTGAGGGGAAATGTACATTTTTCTGCAAGGAATGCTAGAAACCCAGACTCATATAATAGAAAATTTATTATCATAAAGGAAAAAAAATAAAGGATAAATTATAAGAAATATTTAGAGTTATTTGTGGACAGTAATATACCCATTTCATGGGCTCTGAATCTATATACATCCAGAAGCCCACACCACAGCCTGGCTGGTATGCTACTGCCTTCTATAGAATGCTGAGAAAACTGGGCTTGTGGTCTAATATAACAGGAAGGGTGGTTTGAGAGGCAGTAGGATTACTGCCAATATGACAGGGCCTCTCACCCTCAGCTCCCAGAGGAGAGAGACCAAGAACCACAAAACCACCAAGGCCAGTGCTCTGACTTCTGGAGAATATACAGGCCCCAGGGTAAGTAATGAGCTAGGCCTGGCAGACTGTATGTTATTCCGAGATGAGATGAAGAGAAACAGAGCAGAGATGGATGAGCGCCCGTGGGAAAAGGCGAGTATCAGCTCTCACACACACCATTGTGCCCTGCATGACTGGGTTAAACAGAAATCTGGCAGGCAGCAAGAAAGGGAACTGAAGGAAGCAAAAAAGAGCAGACAATGCAATCCTCTCTCATTCTAACTTTCTGGTGAGGAAATAAAATGTTGCTACCAAATGTACCACTGCTGCTGCTGCACGTGATGGCATTAATTATCTCATTCTTCCATCATCAAGAGAGAATCGATTCATGTCATCACTAACATGAGGCCACTTTAGAAAAAGTAGTACACTGTAGTCCTTAGTAATTGAAATTCTGGATCCCATGCAAACCTGGGCTCAAATTATGGTTTTATCTCATTGAACCATAACACTTTTTTACAATGAGGATGCTTTATTAACACTGCATGAGATTGTAAAAGGAAAAAAATAGATGGTCCGTGTGAAAAGATTAACTCAGCACCTGAAACAGAGAGCTCCCAATAAATGACAAAATATAAACAAGATATGAAATTACTATTTTACCATCTAATCTTCTTTTATCTCTCAATGAACAAAGCAAGTAGTCTAAATAAACACACATATTCTCCACAAAAAGAATCTATGAGATATTTTGAATGTGAAAGAAGTTAAGGAGCTAAAAAAGATAAGTGTTCTATATTTAAAATATGTGTAGGTCTAGAAATCCCCCCAAAAGTCAACTATGAGCTGCAGGCTTTTAATTATTAAGAGCAATAGCCAGTTGTCAAATAAAGAACAAATAGTATAATTTTAGAATTAAAATAGAAATTTTTATATTTGGCAAGGAATAAAAAGTTGAAGGATGACATTTAATAATAGTGTATAAAGAAATATGTACCCCTGTACACTGCTGTTGGAAGTATAAGTAAATATAAACTCTCTAGAGGACAATTTTCCAACATGTGCCAAACACTTTAAAAATGCTTACTCTTTGATCCAGAACTTATTCTGAGAAAGTAACAAATGAGTTCCACAAAGATATATGCATAAGCATCTCATTTTAGATTTTTTTAACAGTCCTTCCTGCTCACAGAAATCTTGCCTGTCCATTGTTGAGATTTTGCTAAATAAATTATGGTAAATATTTTGTAGCCACTGAAAATGATAATATAGATATACATTGACATTACAAAGCTCATGATACATTGCCATTCATTGTAAAAGTTAATATTTTCCTGCACTTAGAAATATGATATCAGTTCTTTGCTGTATATATCATTGAATATAAAAAAGAAAGTGAGAAAGTGGCAAAAATGGCAGAGTAGGAAGACCCTGAGCTCACCTTCGCCCATGGTTGTTGTTGTTTAGTTGCTAAATTGTGTCTGACTCTTTGAGGCCTCATGGATTGTAGCCCTTCAGGCTCCTCTACCCATGGGATTTTCCAGGCAAGAAGGCTGGATTGTTTTGCCATTTTCTTCTCCAGCGGATCTTCCCGACCCAGGGGTCAAACTTAGGTCTCCTGCTTGGCAGACAGAATCTTTACCACTGAGTCACCCGGGAAGTCCACCTCCTCTCATAAGCACACTAAAATTACAAATATTTACAGAGCAGTTGTCAATGAAAACAACCCGAAGACTAGCAGAAGAGATTTTCTACAACTAAAGATATAAAGAAGGAATCACAATAAAATAGGGAGGAGGAGCAGAGACCAGGTAGAGTCAAGTACAATAACCCCAGGTAGGCAACCCACTAATGGGAGAATAATCACAATTAAAGAGGATTTTCCCCAAAGAATGAGGCCTCTGAGCCCCACATTAGGATACCCAATCTGAAGGTCCTGCACCAAAAAGTGAGGTCCCTGAACATTTGGATTTGAAGGCCAGTGGGGTGTACTTCCAGGAGAGTTAGAGGTCTCTGCTCTTAAAGGACTCACACAAACTCTCACACACTCCAAAATCCAGGGCAGAAGCAGCATTTTGAAAAAAGCATGGGGCAGACACACTTGCTGATCTTGGAGAGCCTCCCCTAGAAGCAGCTGGAAACTGGAACTCATCCAGGGAAAAAAGATGCTGGTAGCAGCCATTTAGGGGCAGCAGCTATTTAGCTCCTAAATGGTGCTGGCAAGTGCCATTTTGGAACACTCCTTCTGTCATATAGGCACTAGGACCCAGTCCTCCCACTAGCCAGTCAGTATCTTAGGGACGCCCCAGGTCAAGCAATTTTGGGTGGTCATAGTCACACCCACCTGCAGGGTGCCTACCATAAGACCTCTGGCAGCCCCTAGTCATCCCAGGACTCGATAGTACCCACCAGAGGGTCCAGGACCCAGCTCCACACATCAGTGGGCCAGCACTATTGCTGGGGCACACATCACCCTGCAGCTAGCCATGTCAGAAACCAGCCTCACCGGCCCAGCCAGTTGACACCAGACTTGGGACCTTCATAGGTCACAACCTCACCAATCAGTAGGCTGACACTAACTCTGGGACTCCATGTGCCCCATTACCAGTACCATGGGACCCTGCTTTGCCCACCAGAAAGCCTGTACTAGCCCCAAGACCACCCAGGGTTCTGCAGCCAGCCAACTCAGGACATGATCCTGTCTGGTAGTGGATCAGCATCAGGATTCCTCTGGTCATGCAGCCAGCCATGCCAAGACCTAGTTCCACCAACCAACTGGAACAAGGTCAGTCGTGTCTATCAGAATGTCCATGGTAGTCAGTCCACCTCAACAGAAGGACAAATGCAGCCCAAATGGAGGGCACCTCTAGGACACATAGCTCTGGTAACCAGAGGGAAGTGTACTGTTGGGCCCCGCAGAATGTCTTCTGCATAAGGCTATGTCTCCAAGTTCAGGAAATATACATAGCAATGAAAGTGAATTGGTCAAAATGAGGCAACAGAGGAATATGTCCCAAATGAAGGAACAAGATAGAAACTCAGAAGAAACAGTAAGTGAAGTGGAGATAAGCAATCTACCTGATAAAGAATTCAAGGTAACAATCATAAAAATGCTCACAGAACTCAGAGGAAGAATGGAAAAACATAGTAGAAAGTTTCACATAGAGTTAGAAAAATATAAAAAATAACCAAAGAGAGCTGAAGAATACAATAACTGAAACAATATACTAGAAGGAATCAACAGTATAACCCTAACCCTAACTAATTAATTTAAAAAATAAACTGCAAACTAGAAGACAGAGTTATTACCCAAGGTGAATGTAAAAAGGAAAATAAAAAAAGTTTTTTTTTAATGAGGTACATATAAGAGACTTCTGGGACAATGTCAAGTGTACCAACATTCATATTAAGAGGTTCCCAAAGACCTACCTTATAGCACAGGAAACTCTGCTCAACATATATAACAACCTAAATGGGAAGTGAATTTGAAAAAAAAAAAATAGATACATGTATGTGAATAACTAAATTACTTTGCTGTACATCTGAAAGTAACACAATATTGTTAATCAACTATACTCTAATATGAAATAAAATGTTTTTTAAAAAGACATCCCTAAAGGAGAAAAGAGAAATAAAATTTCAGAGAATATACTTGAAGACAAAATAGCTGAAAATTTCCCTAACATGGGAAAGGAAACAGATATTCAGGTCCAGGAAGTAGAGTCAGGATCAACAGGATCAACCCAAGAAGCCCACACCAAGACACATTCTAATTAAAATGGTAAAAATTAAAGACAGAAGATCTCAGAAATAGCAAGGAAAAAGTAATAAATTATGTACAAGGAAACTCCTTCCCACAAGACTCAGCTGAAATTTTAGCAGAAACTCTGCAGGCAAGAAAGGAGTGACACAATGTACATAAAGTGATGACAGGGAAAAACCTACAAGCAAGAATATTCTGTCTGGCAAAGATATCATAAAGATTTGAAGGATTAAAAGTTTTACAGATAGAGCTAGAAGTTTTACAGAAAAGCAAAAGCTACCTCCAAGAGCTGGTGCAGTGGTCAAGCAACAGCCTGCAAAGCAGGCAACTTGCGAGTTCGATGGAAAAGGAAATGGCAACCCACTCCAGTAGTCTTGCCTGGAAAATTCCATGGACAGAGGAGCCTGGTGGACTACAGTCCATGGGGTCATAAAGAGTCAAACATGACTGAGCACGAGCACACAAGAGTTAAAAGACATTCATCAACACAAAACAGCTGCACTAAAAATGTTAGAGGGATTTCTCTAAGAGGAAAGGAAAGGGCCACAAAATGAAAAATCTCATTGGTAAAGGCAAATATATAGTAAAAATAGTAGATTAGCCACTTATAAAGCTAGTAGGGAGAGTAAAAGACTAAAGTAGTAAAATCATCTAAATCCACAATAACTAGTTAAGGGATTACACAAAACAAAAAGATGTAAAATATGATGTCAAACACAGTAAATGTGGGTGGGTGAGTTAAAAATGCAGAGTCATTAAATGCATTTGATCTTAAGAGATCAGCAACTTAAAATAATCACATATACATAGATTGTTATATATGAACTTCATGGAAGTCACAAATCCCAAATTTATAATACACACACACACAGAAAGAGAAAGGGATACAAAAGTGACACTAAAAAAGCAAAAGTGAAAGTTGCTCAGTCGTGTCTGACTCTTTGTGACCCCATGGCCTATACAGTCCATGGAATTCTCCAAGCCAGAATCCTGGAGTGGGTAGCCTTTCCCTTCTCCAGGGCATCTTCCCAACCCAGGGATCAAACCAAGGTCTCCCGCATTGGAGGCAGATTCTTTACCAGCTGAGCCACAAGGGAAGGCCAAGAATACTGGAATGGGTAGCCTAACCCTTCTCCAGCAGATCTTCCCAACCCAGGAATCAGACCAGGGTCTCCTGCATTGCAGGCTGATTCTTTACCAGCTTAGCTACCCAGGAAGCCCGTGACTAAGCCCCTAAAGATAGTCTTCAAATCACAGGGGAAGAGCACAAAAGAAGAAAGGAACAAAAAAAACTGCAAAAATAACCCCCAATCAATTAACAACATGACAGCAAATACACAGCTACAATAATTACTTCAAATGTAAACAGACTTAATGTTCCAATTGAAAAATATAGAATGGCTGAATGGATGTAAAAAAAAGATCCATATATGCTGCCTACAAGAGACTCACTTCAGCTTTAAAAACACATGCAGACTGAAAGTGAGGGGATGGAAAAGGTATTTCATGCAAATGGAAACATAAAGAAAGCCAGGTACTTACATGAGACAAAATAAAAATACTGTTAAAGGGGATAAAGAAAGATATTACATAATGATAAATTATGTAATCAATCCAGGAAGATATAACAATTGTTAAGAAAAATATGTCCCCAGCATGCTGCTGCTGCTGCTAAGTCGCTTCAGTCGTGTCTGACTCTGTGCAACCCCATAGACGGCAGCCCAACAGGCTCCCCATCCCTGGGATTCTCCAGGCAAGAACACTGGAGTGGGTTGCCATTTCCTTCTCCAAAGCATGAAAGTGAAAAGTGAAAGTGAAGTTGCTCAATCGTGTCTGACTCTTCATGACCCCATGGACTGCAGCCTACCAGGCTCCTCCACCCATGGGGTTTTAGGAGTACCTAAATACATAAAGCAAATATTAACAACCATGAAAGATAAATAGCCAGTACTACAATAATAGCATGGGAATTTAACATCCCACTTACATCATTCAGACAGAAAATTAATAATGAAACACTGGCCTAAAATGATACATGTAGTTCAAATGGGGTTAAGAGATAAATATAGAATATTCCACCCGAAAGCAGCAGAATACATACTCTTTTCAAGTCCACATGGAGTGTTCTCCAGGACAGATCATATACTAGGCCATGAAACAAGTCTCAGTAAATTTAAGAAGATTGAAATCATAACTAAACATCTTTTCTAAAGAAAATGCTATGAGGCTAGAAATCAACTACAAGAAAAAAAATTTCAAAGCACAAAAGTACATGTTGGCTAAACAATATGCAACTAAACAACCAGTAGGGCACTGAAGAAATCAGAAAGGAAATAAATACCTGAAGTCAAATGAAAACAAAAGCAAAATCAATGGTACTCAGCAAAAGCAATTCTAAGAGGGAACTTTATAGTGATAAAAAAAAAAAACTATCTCAGGAAACAAGAAAAATCTGAAATAAACAACTAACATTACAACTAAAGGAACTAGATAAACAAGACAAACAAAACCAGAATTCAGTATAGGGAAAGAAATAACAAAGATCAGAACAGATAAGTGAAATAGATATTAAAGCTAACAAAAGATCAATGAAATTAAGAACGGTTTATTTGAAAAAAAAAATCATAAACCTTTTTTTTTCATCAAGAAAAAAAAAAGACAATCCAAATAAATAAAATCAGAAGTAAAATAGCAGAAGATAAACTGACAAAAAATTGCAGAGGAAGCACACTTCCAAACTCATTCAACAAGTATCATCCTGATAATAAAATCAAAGATATAATTTTTAAAAGGAAAATGACAGGTTAATATAACTGATGAGCACAGATGCAAAAATCTGGGACAAGATACCAACGAACTGAATTTGACAATATATTAAAAGGATCATATAGGATATATCATGATCAAGTGGGATTTATCCTAGGGATGGAAGGATGGCTCCATATCCACAAATCAATCACTGTGATACACAGCATTGCTGTCGTTGTTCAGTTGCTCAGTCCTGTCTGACCTTTTGCAACCCCATGGATTGCACATGCCAGGCTTCCCTGTCTTTCACCATCTCCTGAAGCTTTCTCGAACTCATGTCCATTGAGTCAGTGATGTCATCCAACCATTTCATCCTCTTTCGTCTCCTTTTCCTCCTGCCTTCAATCTTTCCAGCATCAGGGTCTTTTCCAGCGAATCAGCTCTTCACATCATGTGGCCAAAGTATTGGAGTTTCAGCTTCAACATCAGTCCTTCCAATGAATATTCAACATTGATTTCCTTTAGGATTGACTGGTTTGATCTGCTTGCAGTCCAAGGGACTCTCAATAGTCTTCTTCAGCACCACAGTTCAAAAGCATCAATTCTTTGGGGCTCAGCTTTCTTTATGGTCCAACTCTCACATCCATCCATGACTACTGGAAAAACCATAGCTTTGATTATACAGACCTTTGTTGGCCAAGTGATATCTCTGATTTTTAATATGCTGTCTAGGTTGGTCATAGCTTTTATTCCAAGGAGCAAGTGTCTTTTAATTTCATGGCTGCAGTCATCATCTGCAGTGATTTTGAAGCCCAAGAAAATAAAGTCCATCACTGTTTCCATTGTTTCCCCATCTATTTGCCATTAAGTGATGGGACCAGATTCCATTATCTTTGTGTTTTGAATGTTGAATTTTAAGCCAGCTTTTTCACTCTCCTCTTTCACTTTCATCAAGATGGTTTTTAGTTCCTCTTTGCTTTCTTCCATAAGGGTGGTGTCATCTGCATATCCGAAGTTATTGATATTTCTCCCAGAAATCTTGATTTCAGCTTGTGCTTCATCCAGCCTGGTATTTAGCATGATGTGATATACTCTGCATATAAGTTAAATAAGCAGGGTGACAACACACAGCCTTGATGTACTCCTTTCCCCATTTCAAACCACATTAACACCACATTAACAGGTTGAAAAAATAAAAATAACACGATCATCTTAATAATGAAAAAAAATCTTTGACAAAATTCAGCATCCGTTTATAACCTAATTTCTCCACAAAGTGGGTACAGAGGAAACAGACCTCAACATAATAAAGGCCATATATGACAAGTCCACAGCTAACATCATATTCAATGGCAAAAACCTAAAAGCATTTCTTTTAAGATGAGGAACAAGACAATGATAACCACTCTTGTCACTTTTAGTCAACATAGTATTGGAAGTCTTAGTCATACCCATGAGACAAGAGAGAGAAATAAAGGAATCTAAATTGGAAAGACAGAAGAAAAACTGTACTGTTCTCAGATGACATGATACCACAGATAAAATATTCTCAAGACATCCCCCCCAAACTTGCTAGAATTCATGAATGAATTTGGTAAAATAGCAGGATAGAAAATTAACATATGTAAATCTGTTGCATTTCCATATACTATAATTGAACTATCAGAAAGAGAAATTAGGAAAACAATTCCATCTTCATCAACATCAAAAAGAATACAGATGCATACTACTCTATATAAAACAGATAAACAACAAGGTACTGCCATACAGCACAGGGAACTATATTCAATATCTTATAATTACCTATAATATAAAGTAATCTGAAAAAGAATATATATATATCAGAATGTATATTGATATATGATATATATATGAGACATTTTATATCAGAAACTAATACAATATTGTAAATCAACTACAGTTCCATAAAAAATAAAAATTAAAATAAATTGACATCCTAAAAATATTAATGGTTTTTGGATGTCTGTTTACACTACTATCAATGTTTGTTTGCTTCACCTAAACTACATCCAATTTTGTCTTATCAGTACTATAATGGTACACTATCAATTTTTTTCTTATCCATTATTACTTGACCAAAATATTGGCTTGAGCAGAGAACACATTAGAGAACAGCACTGACTGGGAATGATTCTCCTTGTCTTGTTTTCAGTATTCTTGTGAAGGAAAGTCACCTAGTCTTCTGGGACCATTTCTTCCCTTGTAAATCATAAAATGAGACACCAATATACTGGAAGCATACAAGTAAAACCATAATGGTAGTTAGAGTATTTTGAAAATCTATCATTTTAGCTACATGATTTTTTAAAAATAAATTTATTTATTTTAATTGGAGGTTAATTACTTTACAATATTGTATTTGTTTTGCCATACATCAACATGCATCTGCCACAGGTATACATGTGTTCCCCATCCTGAACCCTCCTCCTTCCTCCCTCCCCGTACCATCCCTCTGGGTTGTCCCAGTGCACCAGCCCCAAGCATCCAGTATCATGCATTGAACCTGGGCTGGCGACTCATTTCATATATGATATTATACACGTTTCAATCCCATTCTCCCAAATCATCCCACCCTCTCCCTCTCCCAGAGTCCAAAAGACTGTTCTATACATCTGTGTCTCTTTCGCTGTGGAGTAAGAAACAATAGGATGACTAGCCAGATGAACAGATTTAAGGCTTGATATTGAAAATCCATTTCTCCTTTTTTAAAACCAGCCAGAACTTTTTAAAGTGCTGTATTATTTCCCACTATAATTCATGTCATCACTAACACCTAGAGCATAAAAATGCCTGACTCTTGCTTGCCTTGGGTGTTACTGAGGTTGTGGCAGCCACTGAAAGAGAACTCAAATTTTGGCAATAAAAGTCACTTTTTGCTTGAGTTTTCTCCTCTTTCCTTCCAAGTCAATGTGTACTTAGTTAATGATTTTGATGCCATTTTGGACCAAATAGAATAAACGTAGAGCCAAATGTACAGCTTATTTCATGGTATGTTTAGAATCAGCTCTACACTGCCAAAGTGAGGGGAAAAGTTGGATAAATCTGAATAGTACAGACAGCTCCTCTGGAAAATTTGCCTTGTCTGTCTGGGATTACCTGAATCATCAGTAATGATCAGCATTCATTTGTATACAAAAATGTTTTCCTTTCTGATAAAGTGTTTGTTTTGCAGGAAGCAAATGGAACCTGTTTTCACTACCAACCATCCAGTTGGAACATGTTGACCAAAATGACACAGTAGAGAATATGGTGTATAGAATATTGCAGAAAATATGCAGAAAAAATTCTCACAGTAGAGAATATTGCAGAAAAACTTCACTACCCAAGATTATGTGAGTTCCCTATCTGTGCAGGGGATACCTGCATTTCTATACACTAAAAATGAACTAACTAGGCAAAAAAATAAGTTAAAACAATTACCTTTACAATAGCACCACAAAGAATCATATACTTAGGATTAAATTTAACCAAGAAGGTGAAAGATGTGTACACTGAAAACTATAAAATATTTACAGGGCTTCCCTGGTGGTCCAGTGGCTAAGAATTCCCCTGCCAATGCAAGGGAGGTGGGTCAATCTCTGCTCTGAAAAGATCCCACATGCCATGTGGCAACTAAGCCTGTGCACCACAACTACTGAGCCAGCGCTCTAGAGCCTGTCAGTCACAACTAATGAGTTGTACCACAACTACAGAAGCCTGTGGGTCTAGAGCCCATACTCTGCAACAAGAGAAGCCACCACAATGAGAAGCCAGTGCATCACAACTAGAGAGTAGTCCCCATTCTCCACAACTAGAGAAAGCTGGCTCTCAGTGACAAAGACTCAAAACAGCCATAAAAAAATAAAAAATAATAATCTTTAAAAAATTATAAAAGAAATTGAACAGGACACAAGTAAATTGAAAAAGACATAAATAAATAGAGAAATATTCCGTGTTTATAGATTGGAAGAACTAAAGCTATTAAAGTATTCATAGTACTCAAAGTCATTTACAGATTTAATACAATGCCTATCAAAATTCTAATGGCCTTCTTCATAAAAATAGGGGGGAAAATTAATCCTGAAATCCATATGGAACTGCAAATGATCCCAAATAGCTGAGTTCTTAAACACGAGCTTTGAACAAGAAGATCAATGCTAAAAACACCACAGTTCCTGATTTCAAAATATATTACCAAAAAAGTGATGAGAAATTAGACCATTGAAAACATATTACAAAGCTCTAGTAATCTGAACAGTATGGTACTAGTATAAAAACAGATATATATGCCAGTGGAAGAGAAAAGACAGAAAATCCATACATATATGGTCAGCTGATCTTCAATAATGGTGCCAAGAATAACACTCATTAATAAATACTGTTGGAAAAACTGGATATTTACAACCAAAGGAGTAAAATTGGACCCATGTCTCATATTATATAAATAATGAATTCAAGATGGATTCAAGGCTTAAATTTAAGACTAGATATTATAAGACTCTAGAATTAAACATAGGAAAAGCCCTTGACATTGGCTTGTGCAATGATTTTTTTTCTAAGATATGCTCCCCTAAGCACAAGCAACAAAAGCAAAAATAGACAAGTGGGATTACATCTAACCTAAAGCTTCTGCATAGCAAAGCAAACAATCAACAGAGTAAAAAGGCAACCTAAAGAATGAGAAAAATATTTGCAAATCATACATCTGATAAGGAATTAATATTCAAAATATATAAGAACTCCTACAATTCCATCTCTCTGCTAAGTCACTTCAGTCGTGTCTGGCTCTGTGTGACCCCATAGATGGCAGCCCACCACGCTCCCCCGTCCCTGGGATTCTCCAGGCAAGAACACTGGAGTGGGTTGCCATTTCCTTCTCCAATGCATGAAAGTGAAAAGTGAAAGGGAAGTCGCTCAGTCATGTCTGACTCTTCACGACCCCATGGATGGCAGCCTACCAGGCTCCTCTGTCCATGGGATTTTCCATAGCAAAATATAAAAGATAACCTGATTAAAATATGAGCAAAAGATCTGAATAGACATTTCTCAAAAGAAGACACAAATGGCCATCAAGTATACAAAAAGATGATCAGTATCACTAACCATTAAGGAAATTCAAATAGAAACCACAGCATTATATCACTTCACACCTCTCAAGATGGCAATTATTTAAAAAACAACAAAGCAAACAAACAAAAATGAGAACAGGTGAAGATGCAGAGAAAAATGGAACTTTGGTACAGATATGAGGGAATGTAATTTGGTACAGCCATCATGGAATGGTATGAAGTTTCTTCAAAAAATTAAAAATAGACTATTACATAGCAGTTCTACTCTGAACATATATCTAAAAGAAACGAAAGCAGTATCTGCAGTCCCATGTTCACTGCAGCATTATTCACAATAGCCAAGATACAAAAACAACCTAAGCAACTGTCAGTTGATGAATGAGAAAATAAAATGTGCTGTATATATGATGGAGCAGGATGTGGCATGGTGCCTCCTCAAAAGAGCCTGAGCAGAGCTTTGGAGTGTTTGGTGCTCTTTCCCAAGTGTGCTGCAGGCCCAGGGGTATGTATATAAGAGAATATTCAGTCAGTTCCATTCAGTCACTCAGTTGTGTCCAACTCTTTGCGACCTGGTGAACTGCAGCACACCAGGCTTCCCTGTCCATCATCAACTCCCAGAGCTTGCTCCAACTCATGTCCATTGAGTTTGTGATGCCATCCAACCATCTCTTCCTCTGTCAACCCCTTTTCCTGCCTTCAATCTTTCCAAGCATCAGGGTCTTTTCCTATGAGTCAATTCTCCAAAGTACTGGAGTTTCAGCTTCAGCATCAGTACTTCCAATGAACATTCAGGACTGATTTCCTTTAGGATGGACTGGTTGGATCTCCTTTCTGACCAAGGGACTCTCAAGAGTCTTCTCCAACACCACAGTTCAAAAGCATCAATTCTTCGGCATTCAGCTTTCTTCACAGTCCAACTCTCACATCCATACATGACCACTGGAAAAACCATAGCCTTGACTAGACGGACCTTGGTTGGCAAAGTAATGTCTCTGCTTTTGAATATGCTATCTAGGTTGGTCATAACTTTCCTTCCAAGGAGTAAGCATCTTTTAATTTCATGGCTGCACTCACCATCTGTAGTGATTTTGGAGCCCCCCAAAATAAAGTCTGACACTGTTTCCCCATCTATTTCCCATGAAGTGATGGGACCAGATGCCATGATCTTCGTTTTCTGAATGTTGAGCTTGAACCCAACTTTTTCACTCTCTGCTTTCACTCTCAACAAGAGGCTTTTGAGTTCCTCTTCACTTTCTGCCATAAGGGTGGTGTCATCTGCATATCTGAAGTTATTGATATTTCTCCCAGCAATCTTGATTCTAGCTTGTGCTTCTTCCAGTCCAGTGTTTCTCATGATGTAGTCTGCATAAGTTAAATAAGCAGGTTGACAATATACAGCCTTGACGTACTCCTTTTCCTATTTGGCACCATAGTTTGGCCCCAGGTAAACAACAAAGAGAGAACACAGATCCACCCATCAACAGAAAATCGGATTAAAGATATACTGATCATGGCCCAGTCCATCAGAACAAGACCCAGTTTCCCCTGGAAAAGAAATGGCAACCCACTCTATTATTCTTGCCTGGAGAATCCCATGGATGGAGGAGCCTGGTAGGCTACAATCTACAGGGTCATAAAGAGTTGGACATGACTGAGTGACTTCACTTTCCTTTCCTTTCCTTTCCTTTTCCTTTCAGTCTCTACCATCAGGAAGCTTCCATAAGCCTCTTATCCTTCTCCATCAGAGGGCAGACAGACTGAAAACCACAATCACAGAAAACTAGCCATCCTGATCACATGGACCACAGCTTTGTCTAACTCAATGAAATTGAGCCATGCTGTGTAGGGCTACCCAAGATGGATGGTCATGGTGGAGAGTTCTGACAAAATGTGGTACACTGGAGAAGGGAATGCCAAACCACTTCAGAATTCTTACTTGAGAACCCCACAAACAGTATGAAAAGGCAAAAAGATAGGACACTGAAAGATGAACCCCCCAGGTTGGTAGTTGCCCAATATGCTGTTGGAGGTCAGTGGAGAAATAACTCCAGAAAGAATGAAGAGACAGAGCCAAAGCAAAAACAACACCCAGTTGTGGATGTGACTGGTGATGGAAGCAAGGTCTGATGTTGTAAAGAGCAATATTGCATAGGAACCCAGAATGTTAGGTCCATGAATCAAGGCAAATTGGAAGTGGTCAAACAGGAGATGGCAAGAGTGAACGTTCACATTTTAAGAATCAGCAAAGTAAAATGGACTGGAATGGGTGAATTTAACTCAGATGACCATCATATCTACTATTGTGGGCAGGAATCCCTCAGAAGAAATGGAGTAGCCATCATAGTACTTGGATGCAATCTCAAAAATGACAGGATGATCTCTGTTCATTTCCAAGGCAAACTACTCAATATCATGGTAATCCAAGTCCATGCCCCGACCACTAACGCTGAAGAAGCTGAAGCTGAACGGTTCTGTGAAGACCTACAAGACCTTCTAGAACTAACACCACAAAAAAATGTCCTTTTCATTATAGGGGACTGGAATGCAAAAGTAGGAAGTCAAGAAACACCTGGAGTAACAGGCAAATTTGGCCTTGGAATATGGAATGAAGCAGGGCAAAGAGAAGGCACTGGTAATACCAACACCATCTTCCAATAACACAAGAGAAGACTACATATGGATATCACCAGATGGTCAATACCAAAATCAGATTGATTATATTCTTTTCAGCCAAAGATAGAGAAGCTCTATACTGTCAGCAAAACAAGACCGGGAGCTGACTGTGGCTCAGACCATAAACTTTTTATTGCCAAATTCAGACTTAAATTGAAAAAAGTAGGGAAAATCACCAGACCATTCAGGTATGACCTAAATCAAATCCCTAACGATTATACAGTGGAAGTGAGAAATAGATTTAAGGACTAGTTCTGATAGACAGAATGCCTGATGAACTATGGATGGAGGTTTGTGACATTGTACAGGAGACGGGGATCAAGACCATTCCCAAGAGAAAGAAATGCAAAAATGCAAAATGGCTGTCTGAGGAGGCCTTACAAATAGCTGTGAAAAGGAAGCAAAAAGCAAAGGAGAAAAGGAAAGATATACCCATTTGAATGCAGAGTTCCAAAGAATAGCAAGGAGAGATAAGAAAGCCCTCCTCAGTGAACAGTGAAAAGAAATAGAGGAAAACAATAGAATGGGAAAGACTAGAGATCTCTTCAAGAAAATTAGAAAAATACAAGGAAAGATTTCAGGCAAAGATGGGCTCAATAAAGGACAGAAATGGTATGGACCTTACAGAAGCAGAAAATACTAAGAAGTGGCAAGAATACACAGAGGAACTATACAAAAAAGATGTTCACAACCCAGATAATCATGATGGTGTGATCACTCACCTAGAGACAGGCATATAGGAATGTGAAGTCAAGTGGGCCTTAGGAAGCATCACTATGAACAAAGCTAGTGGAGGTGATGGAATTCCAGTTGAGCTATTTCAAATCCTAAAAGTTGATGCTGTGAAAGTGCTGTACTCAATATGCCAGCAAATTTGGAAGACTCAGCAGTGGCCACAGGACTCAAAAAGGTCAGTTTTCATTCCAATCCCAAATAAAGGCAATGCCAAAGAATGTTCAAACTACTGCACAATTGCCCCCCATCTCACACGCTAGTAAAGTAACACTCAAAATTCTCCAAGCCAGGCTCCAACAGTACATGAACTAACAATAGAATATTAGTCAGCCTTAAAAGAAAAGGTAATCCCACTATTTGCATAAACACAGATGAAATGGGTGGATATTATATTAAATGAGATAGCCCAAACATAGAAAGACAAGTACTATAGGCTCTCACATGTGAAAAAAAGAATTCATACTCTATGATGTTTGCCAAGGGATGGGGAAATGGGGGAGTTAGAAAGATGTTGATCAAAGGGTACAAAGTTTCAGTATGAAAGATGACTGAGTTCTGGCAACAATTGTAGTGTGGTAACTATAGCTAATAATACTCTATTGCTTACTTGAAATGTGTGAACAGAGTAGAGTTTAAGTGTTCTCATCATATACACAAAATTGCTAAATGTTGAGTTTAATATGTTAGTAGAATTCTTGGATTTCACATCAGAAGCACAATTCATAAAAGGAAAACTAAGAAACTGGACTTTGTTAAGGTTTTAATATTTTGTGTGTGTGAAAGATCTTGTGAGAAGGGTGAAAAGACAAAATACAGACTAAGAGAAAAGATTTGCAAACCACATGTATGACAAAGGCTTAGTATCTATGATATATAAAGAACCTCAAAACACAGCAGTTCAACAAAAAAAAAAAATACATAAACTAGTTAGAGTATAGGCAAAGGAGGTAAACACATATTTAATGAAAATGTATAGATGGCAAATAAGCACATGAGAAAAACTCAACATCATTAGTCATACAGAAATTCAAATTAAAGCCGCAGTGAGATATCACTATACACCATTAGAATAGCTAAAATAAAAGAACAGTGACCACACCAAATGCAGCCAAAAATACAGAGAAATTGGATGACTTATTATTGCTAGCAGGAATATAAAATGGTACAGCCATTATGACAAACAACTTGGCACTTTCTTCTAAAATTAAAAACACATTTACTGTACAACCCAGCTGCTGTACTCTTGGGTATTTATTTCAGGGAAATGAACACTTATGTTCACACAAGATCTCTACTTGAATTTTTACAGCAGATTTGTTTGTATTAACCAAAAATCGTAAACAGCATAGATGTCTTACAATAGGTAAATGGTTAAAAAAAACCATGGTGCAATCATATCATGGACTACACTGGGGGGAAAAAAGGAACACAGTATTGATATACACAACAAACTCAACGAATCTCCAGAGAATTATGCTAAGTGCAAATAATCTGCCCCAAAAGGGCTATTATGATTCCATTCATAGAACGTTTTTAAAATAATAAAACTACAGAAATTAAAAGCAAATTGTTTGTCAGGGATTAAGGAAGGGATGAGGGAGAGAAAAAATGGGTGTGGCTATAAAAGGGCAACATAGGACATCTGTGTTATGTTGTATGTATTCTATATCTGCATCATACCAATTTTCACATCCTGGTTGTAATACCACTCTATAGTTTTGCCAGATGTAACACTGAGGAAAAAATAAAAGGTAAGAAGGAAGGAATAGTGAGGAAATAATAATTTTATAACCATATGTGAGTCTATGATTATCACAAAATTAAAAGTTTAGAAAACATCATTAATGATTTTAAAGGAAGGAGCACAGAATTGGATTCAGAAGACCTAGGATTTTGTTCAGTAACACTACTCAGGAGTCATGACCTTGAGTAAGTCACTTCAACTTTCCATAGTTTTCTAATTTGTACAATGTATAGGTTAGACACATTGCCCTCTGAAATCAAGTTACAGTTACACAAGTCTCTGACAGGTTTTTATTTCTTAGATAAGAGTATCTGCATAAAATATACCCATTTCTACACAACTAAAACAGAGTTCTAGCTCACTAATTGGCAAATTTCTAAAGTATTCTCAGCCCAGCCCAAGATAGCATTTCCCCATGACGTTAGAGATGAAAAACTAGTTTAAGATTAAATTAGAAACTGTACCTTCTCAGCCTATCCAAAGTCCAAATAAATATTTGCATTACAGATTTTTTTAAAAAATTTTTTCATAAAGTGAAGCTTTTCCCAGACACTGTTTCACAAGGAGGGGCAACAACCCACACATGTGTGGCAGGTCCTTTAATTCATTCTAACTTCAGCAGTGTTGGGTTTGGCTTAGTTATTAGGACTAAAACATTTTTAGGCATTTAGGACACACTTCTTCTGGTCTTCTATCACCAGTTGATTGACTCCAAGACGTCTGCGTGTAAACCCACCGTTCTTGCTAGAAGCTAGTCTATAATATGTTATATATCTACACAGTGTTCTTTTTTTAAAAAGTTATTTCCTCTATTAAAATCCACAAGGTCTTCATGGGACTTTAAAGAAACAAAATTATTTAAAAGCCACATGACTTAAATTCACAAAGGTTTTTCTTAAATACTTGGAATGCTCTTATTCTGAATTCAACTTGCATTGGTACTGATACATACAAAAATTAATAGTGATACAATTCTATTGTATACAATAGTGATACAATTGTGTGTATAATGTGCACAAAACTATGGAATAGATGACGGTTTGGTAGTGGCTACTTGTGATTCTAACTAATTAACTATGGATATCATTCTATATGCTTAAATACAAAACTGGGGTCCCTAGGCTGTAAAGAAAAATAAACTTAACAGGGTTTGGGGACTCTGTGAAGATCTTTGTAGGTATCATGCCTGAGTTTTCCTTGGGAGTTCAAAGAAAATGCTGAGTTAGAGATGGTTTAGGTACTTTTTGGAATTTATTAATACACAAATTTTTATTAGAACCCTATTATGTGCCAAGCCATCTAAGTGATGGAGGATGGTTTATAGACAAATAGATAAGTATCACAAGGACTATGATAGAGGGAAGCACTAAGTACTAGTAGAGGATAGAGGAAATTTTCTAACCCACATTTGAATTACTCTTTTTAATGGGCTTCCCTGATGGCTGAGATGGTAAAGTATCTGCCTGCAATGTGGGAGATCCGGGGTCTATCTCTAGGTTGGGAAAATCCCCTGGAGAAGGATGGACAGAAGAGGACTACTACTCCAGTGGACTACTTCCTCCAGTATTCTTGCCTGGAGAATTCCATGGACAAAAGACCCTGGCAGGCAGTGACCCATGGGGTCACTAAGAGTCAGACACAACTAACACTTTCAGTTTCTACTTATTGCTTTTAAATTCAGAACCCCATGTGAACAGTGCCATGCATTGCCCCACACTGGGAATATCACATGGGCCCCAAGAGTTTCAATTGTTGGCTTATGGTATACTCAGAAATTTGTAAACAGCTAAAAATTTAAATCCAGAATGCCTGCTGCCAAGCAGCCCATTCACTTGTCAAGGCTGCTTGTGACAGAATAGAGATGAGAGTGGTCACATCACAAAATGACTGATATGTATCACAGGCTCAGTAGAAATCTGGTTCCACGGGCCTTTCTGTGGAATGTTCTCCTACATAACTGTGCTTCTCTTTCTGACTTTTGAGTTTTTCCTTCCTTCTCCAGTAAACCAGGCCATGTGCTATACAGAATTTATCCTAAACCCTGTCACATGACAATGAAAACCCAACTTTACTCTCTCACAAAACAGACTTTTTGGGCGATGTTGCAAAGGAAGTAATAAGAAAGTATGTTAAAATTTTCTCTCAGACTTACACAGCACAAGAGACCAAGCTTGTTGGAGGGAAATTGAGTATACTTGTGGACAGAGTGACCTTAGGTTCCCCATATAAACCCAACTTTCTCCACTCCAGACTGCTGGACTGTGTTAGCGTCTGGTTTGTCTGATTTGATTACGAGCCCCTTGGGCAAGAACTTTGTCTAAGTCTATGTTCTCTGCAGCACCTAGCCCATTGTTGGCACCACCCAATGCCAAAGAACACTCAATCTCCGTTAACAAACAATGAGATTGACTTCCCAACTCAACATGATGAGGTTTCTGTCATTTCTATGCCAGTGTTCTTTCTGATTTGTATTTCATATTTATGTCTGGAGAGCAAGCTTCATGTGTTACTGAATCACCTCTGGACTGATCTTCTTTTCAGGAAATGTAGGCATGAAGTTGAGTATTTTTCAACCGCGAGTTTTGGGAACACAGACTGCTGAAATATGCTAGGCTACATGAAGGGGAAATGTTTCTGAGTCACTTTTTTTTCAGCAGTCATGGGGATCTCTGTGAGCCAAGGATGCAGACTGGTTAGCAGATGTGACCATAAAACCAGCAGGTCCCTTCAATGCAAATATTTCACTTTATTTTCTCTGTTCCCAAGGAAAATAGTCAGCTTTCTGGTCTACTGATGTCTTTTTAACCTTACCTCTTTAAGGGTACTACTTATTTTCTCTAGTGCTGGATTAATTATTAAGTTTCTCTTCATGTTATATGAGTCTCCATATTGATTTTTATAGGCAGGAATCAGATATCACACATGGGATTTCACAACATAAACATAACAAAGGAATTTTCAGGGCAATTCCATCTTAACTCAACTAAAAGTGAAAATATTTTCCTAAAGAGAAGATATTTTCAGTATTATGGTTTTTTCTTGTCATTTAGCATGCCTTGTAAATTTTTTTGTTGGAAGTTAGATATGATGTATTGGGTAACAAGAACTAGGGTAAATAGGCTTTCAGTGTGGGGTTTTATGTTTAATCTATCTAGACGTTGAGCTGTGGTCAATGTTTAAAGTAGGTGTACATACTAGAAGCTTCGAATACGTCTATTGCCCTCATTTTTTTCTCCTCTGTTGTCTTTCAACTTCCTAAGAATTCCTCAGAGACGGTCTGTGGCTTCCAGCCCTTTGGGTTATAAGCCCATTATTTTACTGGAACCCTACTGGAGTGTGTGGCGGGGGAAGGAGCATATTCAATAATCTTAAAGTGAAATCTCAGTCTTTTAACTGGCCTGTGTCACCGAGCTGTGAACTTTATCAATATTTCCGAGCTTTACTCCCCATCTTAGATGAAACAAGACGGCTAGAAAGTGTCAGAGGTGTGTACATACCCTTCCCTGGATGGAATACGGCTCTGGTAACGTTTTATACCCTGAAGAATGGGCTTTTGTCATGGTGTATGTTCTGGGTGAGTTTTTAAATTGTGACTTTTTTTGCCTTCCCCTGAAAGAGGCACAGGGGATCTTTCTTGACTCTTTACCAAGAGGATTTGATGGTAACTATTAAAGTGTGAGGGCTCCTTTAAGACTGTATCCTCTAGGAGTTTCTCATTCTCTTGCAAGTCCGTGATAAGCATCCAACAATTCATTAAAATTATTGTTCAAGTCTTACTGTAAGTTTTGTAATGTTCCAATTACTTGTGCTGGAGGTAGGCAGATCTTGGTTGTGACTTTCTTAGAGCTTTGGTTTGGTTTGAAGGTAGAGATTGACCTGAGAACTTAGTGCACTGCTGTGACCAAGAAAGGGTACTGTTTCTTTTTTTTTTTTTTTTTTTTGTATATTCATCTTTTTTCTTGTGAAGATGGGAGGAACAGCTTCTAAGCTCTTTAAATGTTGAAGATGAATGATTATATGATTTTTCATAGATAAAGTTAATGTGATAAGTGAGTTGAAGTACTCCTTCAAATAAGTAGGCTAAATATTATTTTAAATTATCTTCAGAGACTATTTCTAATGATGATGTGAATAGGACAATTGAAATGGATAACAGAGTTGAGCAGAGTTTCCACTGGCCAAATTTGGAATACTTGATGTTTTATAACAAATAATGAGTGAAATAAATTATAATACATTGAATAAAAATGAGCTCACTCATAATCATACCCCAATATAATAACTTCAAGTATTTGGGACAGGGAGAATGAAAAGCTCTTCTTTAGAGAAAAATGATAATAAATGTAGAAAAGACAGTAAAATTGGTAAAACACTATTTTGCTGAGACAAAAGTAAAGATTGATTCAAACAATATGTATTAATGGATACAAAAACCATTGAAGAATCACCAGAAAACAAATATTTATACACTCTCACAATATTACTCCACAGAGTATTTACTAATCACAAAAGACAAAAGTACCTACACAATGAAGAAATCCAACAGATACCACCTTAACTAAGGCATCAAACTTAATTTTCCAAATTAGGATATATTTATTTCGTCCATTTCCTGATATGATACTCTGTGAAAGATACAACATAACATCTGTTGTCCTGCCAAAAATGTTCTTTACCTGAATCTAATCATGAGAAAGTACTCATTTTAGTAATAGTGTGCAAAACAATGATCCAATCTCTTTAAAAATATAGTGAAAGAAAAAAATAGCTGGGAATTGTTTTAAATTAGAGGATGATAAGGAGATACCATAACTAAATATAATGCATGACTGTTTCTAAGCAACTGGAAAGAGAGTACGAATAACTATGAAATATTTTATTGGGGCAACTTTGAAAATATGAATATGGATTATACCTAGATAAAAGCATTATATTAATGTCAAATTTTCTTATGATAATTAAAATGAGGTTTGTGGGAGAATGTTCTTGTTTTAGGAGAGATGTGTTGAAGAATTGGACTGAATGTTATGATGTCTAACTCTCAAATGGCTGAATATTAACAATTAATGAGTCTGATTGAAGGGTTCTTTTTTGCAGCTTTTCCATTATCTTGATATCTTTCAAAAGAAAACAATGGAAAAGTAAATGAAAGGAATGACAGTAGTAACAATTGTTATAAAACAAAATGCTTTATCCTTGTGGGTGTTAGACATCATAACAGAGAAAAGTTAAGTTTACCTTAGATAATAAATACACTGAACATTCTTTTAGCATGCTATGTGTAAATTAATTTTTTTGCAAATAAGACCCAAGTTATAAAATAGTCAAACACATAGGAACATAAAGATTACAGTAGTTGGTCCAAAAATTATTGGGTGAAAAACTTGTGAAAGAAATTTACAAGGGCTATGGCAAACAGTTGTAGGCAATTAAAAGCAAAATTTCAGATGCAATCAATTCAGTTCAGTCACTCAGTCGTGTCCGACTCTTTGCAACCCCATGAATTACAGCACGCCAGGCCTCCCTGTCCATCACCAGCACCCAGAGTTCACTCAAACTCACGTCCATCGAGTTGGTGATGCCATCCAGCCATCTCATCCTCTGTCGTCCCCTTCTCCTCCTGCCCTCAATCCCTCCCAGCATCAGAGTCTTTTCCAGTGAGTCAACCCTTCACATGAGGTGGCCAAAGTATTGGAGTTTCAGCTTCAGCATCAGTCCTTCCAATGAACACCCAGGACTGATCTCCCTTACTATGGACTGGTTGGATCTCCTTGCAGTTTAAGGGACTCTCAAGAGTCTTCTCCAATACCATAGTTCAAAAGCATCAATTCTTCGGCACTCAGCTTTCTTCATGGTCCAACTCAAAACTCATATATATTCTATTTATGTAAACATAACAAGCCAATAAAAAAGTTAACATAAAATATAAATAATTGCAATAAAATGCCCTCCTACCTTAATTAAAAGTTTTGCAAAAATCTATTTTCTTTCAAATCCTGTCATTTCACTATACTGGTTACTTTGACAACTTGTGAAATGATGAAAATGTACACTTAGTTTTGGCCCTGAAGATTTCCCTAAATAGGGCACATTCAAAGACACCTTCACTCCTGCAAATGATTGTAAAGTAATTAAAATGATGACAAAATCCAACAGAAAGTTCAGAACAAGTATTGCCAACTACTAGAACCTTTGTAAAGTGTGTTTGAATAATTGTTTTACCCTTCCACATCTGCTGGAGGAGTGTGCCAAGACGCCAGGGATAGGTTAGGCATTGTGCTCATAGACAGGGCAGGAGAGTAATAAGAGGGGAGTAGGATTAACTCTCCTATCTATTTGGGGTAAAGCACTGGATGATCTAGGAAGAGAAAAATCCTTCTGTGTTGAGCCATGCTTTAGAGGTAGCTTCTTTCCAATTAATGTCATTTATGAACTTCCTTTGCCCTGAGGAATTTCAAGACTTGATTAAAAAAAAACAAAAACAAAACCAAAAAAAAAAACCAAAACACCTTACTTAATAAGCAGCAAATAAGCAGAACTGCAGTGTAGACATCCATATAGAGTACAATAATTAACATACCTGACAATGATGTCTGGCCACCTGCCCTCCCAAACTCCGAAAACAAGAAGTCTGTTTTTAAAGGGCTACATCACAGTTAGAGAAAGATACAAAGAATTTCAAGGGTAACAGAAAACAAAGCAGACAATGAAAAGCTGCTGTCCTTCCTTCCAAACTTTGCCCTTTTAACATACTCTTTGATGCTGGGAACTAGGAAGGGATTGAGAAGCTGGAGAAATGGAGAAACTAGACCAGGATTCATTCTCTTGACTCTTTGAGACTTATATTCACATTTTCTTCTTTTGTAGCAGAAGTCAAATATTTGCATCTCAAAATCAGATGAGGGAAAATAGAAGTGAAGGACCTGAGACTGGCTGCAGGAAGTCCTAAAATCCTAGCAATTTGTCTTCAGTTCCTGCCCCCACTAGAGAGAGCTGCTGCTCTGGCCTGAGCAGAGCCTGAAGACCAAATAGCATCCAGTTCTCCAGACATTTCTCTGATCGAAGTTCCTGTGTCTCAAGGTACCAGACAGAATAAACCAAGTCTTTGGAGTCTGGAGTCTGACTGCTTGAGGGTTAAACCCCAGTTTTATTGTTGGTGGGTTTTTGAGGTGTTTTTTGCTTGCCTTAAATCATTTAACGAGTCAGAGTCTCAGTACAGCAGCCAGGCAGAGAGGGGGAGAGAGAGGGGGATGGCGGGAGGTTGGGGGAGAGGCACTATTCACCGTTTTTAAGTTGGTGTGAGGATCAAATAAGATGGAAATTAAAGGTTCGTTACCATGACTGACAGTTTTAAGGGTTCAGGGAATGAGGTCTGTCCATGCTCCTCAGCCATGAAGGAAGGGAGGAATTGGTGTCTTCTTGTAACTCTACGCAGAGCCAGAATGTGGGTAGCAGAGGCTGAGACATCCGTCTATTATGGCTTCCTTTAATGTTAACCTAGACATGCTGCTAACACCAAGACTAGACAAAGTTCTAAAGGACATAATACTTGTCTTAATGTTCTTGTCCTGTTCTTTCCAAAATTCGCTTTCACATTCAGAATCCTTTTTCTACACATTTTTTCTGGCATGGAGGTTTCACGTAGCATGCCTCATACAACCCCTTCTACATCTTCACTCCTTTGGTAAATCTGCCTTCTACTTTCCCCAGTATCTCTGTGAAGATATCACCTACTTCTGTTGTAGCCACACGTTCCGGGAAACAAACTCACTCAGACGGACAATGCAGATAGTGGAGTGCAGTCTATTACACCGGCGGGCCCGAGGCAGAGTCTCCTCTTAGCCAAGGACCCCGACCAGTTTTTGTGAAAACCTTATATACCCTAAGTGTACATACCCAAACCCAACTCCCCAAATTCCCTGAAACTAGTCTGAACAAAGGAAAAGAAAGATACAATCAAAGTTAACCTGTGATTCATATGCCTTAAGCCTAGGTAGTTAACAGTGGACAATTAACAATAGGCCTGTGGTCATACCCCAATAAGCATAATAGAATATATGATTCTGTTACAGGAAGGGGGACCCCTTCCAGGGCTCAAAACTGGACTCTTGTCTAATACTCCAAAATGAATTGTCCGAGGAGACACATGTACTTGCAGAAGGAATTCACAGGGCCTGGACTCCATCTTAGGCCTGTTCATGCTGATCATGCTCGGCCACCTTTCCAGTGGACTCTGAACTCTGTGTTTAGTGCCTATGAAAACAACAACAGAAGGATAAGACCCCTCCAGACAGGGGAACCTTGAAGATCATATCTCGGTTACTCACCGCATAAGAGAAAACATACACTAATCACCCCTTCCTCCAGACAGGCCATAAATTTTTCTGTATCTATCAGAGTATAACCTCGGGTTTATTGATTATTAGCTAATTGTTTGACTGTTTGAGCACATGAGCACAATGATGGGGTTATTGGGATTTATTTTCCTTGGTTTATGTAAGTCTCAAAGAATTTGCAGTGGTGGGTTCAGACACGTACACATGGGGTATAAAAGATTTTCACAAATGCTGGTCAGGGTCCTTGGCTAAGAGGAGACTCCGCCTTGGGCCCGCCGGTGTAATGAACTGCACTCCACTATCTGCATTGTCCTTCTGAGTGAGTTTGTTTCCCGGAACGTGTGGCTACAACATATTGACAAAGCAAGAGATTTTATTGGGAAAGGGCACCCGGGTGGAGAGCAGTAGGGTAAGAGAACCCAGGAGAACTGCTCTGCCGCGAGGCTCAGTCTCAGGTTTTATGGTGATGGGATTAGTTTCCGGGTGGTCTTTGGCTGATCATTCTAATTCGGAATCTTTCCTGATGGTGCACCCATCGCTCAGCAGAGATGGATGCTAGCAAGAGGGATTCTGGGAAGTAGACGGACACACGGTGTCTCCTTTCAACCTTTCCCAAACTCTTCCAGTTGGTGGTGGCTTATTAGTTCCGTATTCCTTACCAGGATCTCCTGTCATAAAACAACTCATGCAAATGGTTACTATGGTGCCTGGCCAGGGTGGGCGGTTTCAATCAGTGTGCTCCCCCTAACAATTCTATTCAGTTACACAGATAATTAGGGTATTCTTTTAGGCAATGGAGAATCTAGGTACGAGCTCTGAGGCTCTTCCTTCCGGGGGCCTGGTTTTCCAGTTGGTATATCATTTCCATAGATACTGGGCATAGAGCTCAAAGTCCACAGTCTGGCCCAAGATGAAATCCTGCTTTCAAGATCGAGTCTATTCTGTTTCCTTCTTCACTTCTACAAGTCATTCAGTACACTAAGCTCTGTTCTCTTTCCTTCCCCTACTGACAAGATCTTTTGGTAACAATGCGGCACAGATGTGATATTTACAAAGTGAACAGTTATTTTGCCATCTTGGAATTTTATTGTTTCAAAAACTCTCAAAAATAAGTACAGTTTGATAAATTTTTCATTATTTGAAATAATATGGCAAAGAATTTAAATATTGGCATATCTTTCATAGATAAAATTGAAATTTTATCTTAAACAGAGAAAATGCAGTCTTCCTAGATTAAAAGTAGGAAAAAAAGATGAGCCTTGACCCAATGTGACTTCCAAATTAATCATTTCCCTACCACAAATTCATTCTCCCTAATTATAAATTGTGATACATGACAGTTACCATATATTCTCTGAAATCCTCAGATTTTTCTTTAAGTTTTATGCATAAGCAGACTATCAGTCTTTGTCAAGAAGCATGGTTGCTTTATAGCTTTCTGAAACTATGCTTCAGTCATACATATCTGGGCACACAGTTTGGAAAACTCAAATTAAATTTCTCAGTATTTAGTTTATTATAGAATCCATACTAACTGCCTTAGGGAAATGGACTTTTCAGTACCTTATCATGGTTGTCACATTCTTAAGCTATGAGTTTCTTTTCACTAAAATTCATCAGTTTTCTGCAAGTACAGGTTTTACGGTTTGTGATATCATAGCTTTTTTCTTTTTTTTTTAATGTAGAGCTCCTTGGTCACAGGGGGGCAATCTTAAGTGGAGTTAGAAGACTCATTATTGCCTTTTTCTCATTAAGTTTAAATTTGTATCCATTTACTACCCTTTTCTGAGATACTTACTCTGTCAATTCCAAGAGCTAAGTCATCTTGTGAAAATATCCTCCCTTTACCCCACACCAAGATATCCACGTCCTTCAACCCCCCAAAATTATTCAACCTTAAATCTGATACTTTATTTTGTTACCTGTAATTGAACATAACCACTTGGGTACCAAAGTTTAAAACGAACACGCAAAAGGTCTTCCACGCCTCTTACTACTTCCAACAACAATGAAAAAAAATACATACTAATCCCCTCTCTAATTTCTGAATAAAGGAAAAACTCATACCTCAAGTTTAGTTGGTTTAATGATTTACCAAGGCTCTTGCAAAGGTTGTTTGCTGTTCAGGTGTCTTTGTCGGTGCAATAAAACATCTATTATTGAGACAGCTTATAAACCCTTTCCATAAGATCCTATAAGTTTGTGATTTTCATCATTCACCTTGAATTTCCTCTTAAGATTGTGTATTAATGCAAAGAAGGAAAAAAATGAAGCCTATGTTTTTCATTCCCTGCCTATACACACAATCAAAGTTTTCAAAGCAAGATGTCATGCTAGAAATAAAATAAACACAGGAAACTTTCCTCTTGGCAATACTTTTCAGAGGCAAAGACCAAATGAATAGTAGCAAAGGTGGAAAGAGCATGCCAAATATTTTTACATTCATTTGAAAGTCTAAATAAAAAGATGATTGCATGGTGTGCTTTGCCACACTGAGATTCTGGGAGAAATCTGCATGGAGAACATTCCTGGGGCTGGCACCCCTGGATAGGGCCTCCTTAAATTCTTCACAGCTGGACTCCGGGGACAGGCAGCTGGTCTGTGTGCCAAGGACATGGAGGGAGGAGGGAACTACCAAACTGATTTCTGAGGAAGCTGGCTCAGAACCCAAATATGAACATTACAGCCAAGACCCTGATTATTTGTCACTTTTTCCCTATAATTTTGAATCAGTAATCATATTCCTCTGAAGACAGATGTTCATAAAATGATTGCCAGCCACATTTTACTCAATCTTTAGTCATTAATTTGCTTAAATTTTCTAAGCTAAGGATATTTCAGTCAAAGTTATACTGTTGCTACGCAGAAATTCAATGACACTAAGAGCAAACATTGATCAATTTCCAAACCTTAGTCCTTTAGGAGGTAAATGACTACCCCCTTTGTTTAACTCTTCTTTTAGCTTGTAAATCAGGACCTGTTGTTTTTAGATGAGCCTTTTCTTTCTAATGAATATTTGCAGCACCTGCAGATAAGCATTTGCCTCCTCTGTCTTCAACTCTCTTTAATTATTATTCTATATGAATGCCTTCATGCTTATTATATGTCTCCAATGGCTTTATTACTTCTTAAATTCCTTAAGAACAGTGAGCTATAAGTGCCTAGGAAAATGCTAAACTTTTTAAATATAATCTACCCCTGGATGTTTAACAGCTGCCTCTAAGAAAAACAAATCACTTTTTATGCTCATTGAATTATTAAAGACTGTAATTATTCTAATGAAAAATGATATCTCTAGCTATTGGGAATATTAGTATTTGCCATAAAATAAAGTTTATTAGTGACCACAGCTTAATTTTGGAGAAGGAAATGGCAATCCACTCCAGTATTCTTACCTGGAAAATCCCATGGACAGAGGAGCCTGGAGGGCTACAGTCAGTCCATGGGGTCGTAAGAGTCCAATATGACTTAGCAACTTAGACCACCACCACCACGACCACACCTTAATTTCAGTATAAAAGTTAGTCAGCTTTATCAGATGGTGTTTTCATCAGTGAGTCAGCTTATCAGATGGTGTTTTCTCACCATCTGATATTTTCATGTCTACTGTCGCTTTTGTATTTTAGCATATAATTCCTCTTATTTTAATATGTCCTCATCTGTGCTGACTACTTGACTGAAATAAGTTTCTATAAGGCAATCCATGCATCACCTACCTGCTACATGGAAATACTATTTAGAATGATAAAGTTCCTGGGTACCACTATAATATAAACTCTAACTGATGTTTAAAGATAGAAGGAAAGCGTAAACACCTTCCACACTCTGCCATGCTCTGTCAAGTTAAAGGAATTCCCATATGGTTAAAGGAAAGCAGGAATTGAGCTTCACTAACTTGCATGCTTTCCAACAACACTGAGTATTCTACTGTCTACTAGTCACAGGAGCTAACATTCCGACACCTTCTCAGCAGAATTTAACTACAAACTCAAAAAAAAAAAAAAAACCCTAGCTAAGTAGGTCAGACTGCTGAGAACCCTGGCACTGAGTTTATTTCTGACTGGTCAAGGATTCAGTACCACGGAAGGATGACAACGACATAATAAATCTACCTTGTCTTTTATAAAGAAGTGATTTAATGAGAAATTTGGAGTATGTCTCTGATAGTATCAAACAGTTATTTTAAATTGAATCCTGGAACGCTATTCTGTCTCACACACACACAAATATAATCGAGAATGTGCCCATTCTTGCTATGGCCAAAAAATGTTCAGAATTTCGTTAAAGCAGTGTCCACAATTTTTTGACTATCAAAACAAAACTTAACATGTTAAACCTTATCTATACAAAGACAGTATTGAAAGAATCGATTTTTAATCCACATCCGTATATTCCACCACTATCTCAAACTTAGTTCACTGTATTCCTGCCTATATCAGTTGTTAAACTGCCACACTCAAAAAAACTTCATAAATGTCACCTCTTTCCATATAGTCGAGTCCTGTGAATTTCACCTGAAGCTATTAATTTGATTTCTTACTTCCTTTCCACTCATATCCTCATTCCTTCTAATATACTGATGGTCCCTTGTCTAATCTCCTTACTGCCAACACATTTGTCATCCTGCCACCAGAGCTTTGGTGGCAAAGCACAGCCTAATTTAGCTATTCCTTTGTTCAAAAGCCTTTAATAGCTTCCCTATACATGAGGAATCGATTTTTAAATTTTTTAACATGAAATTAAGGGCTGGCTTATGATTAATTTATTTTCATCTCCCTGCTATTTTAAATGATATCAAATATTATAATGTGATTAAGAATACAGCTTTTCAATTTTAAAAACCTTGGTTTCAAATTCTACCTTCAGCATTTTTCTCACTAAGTGATATTAAAAACGGTTCTTACCCTTTCTCAGTCTAGTACAAAATAAGAAGGATATTCATTGTGAGAATTAAATTAGATAACATATATGAAAGTACACAATGAATACCCAATATGTGATAGTCATCATTGCTTTTAACTTTTTCAACTTTATTTATTAATATGCATAACTTCATCACGTGTATCTGAGGTGGCAAACAGATTGCTTTGCCCAAGCCCAATTAGTGAAGAGGTAGTGGTTCCTTGAGCCCTATATTAAGAAGGATTCTGTGGCAAGTCAGACTCAGCAGGAAAGAATATTGAAATAGGTTAGCCCTGGGCACAGGAAAGAGGGTCAGCTGCATTGATGCTCCACGTTACATTCTAGCCAGTTTCAAATGGGTGTTGTCCCTGTGTCTCCTATTTTATTGGATAGTTCCCTGTTTTTCTCCTTTTACCTGTCAAAATATTCCTCATCATCTAAGACTCCTCCCACTCAAAGTGCATAAACCTTGTCCTTCCTATGTGCTGCCAGTTGTACTTTGCTTCTCTGTTGGAGCTCTTATTGCTGCCTGCATTGAATTATAACACTGATACCTCTCAGTTTTCTGTACCCTGCAGGTAAGAACTATTACTCATTCACCTTTTTTTGCCCTGCAGCACCTGGGGTGATGCTTGCAACAGGCCAATAGCAGCAACAACAAAAACTGATGCTACCTTAACTATGGGCCATGCCTTGCTGTTAGCATTTTTTACATATGTTAACTAGGCCATTCCTCATAATAACTCTGTGTAGTTTCATCATCCCTATTCCAGAAGAGGACAATGAGGCATAGAAGGTGAAAAAACTTGCCTAAGTTCACAAAAGTAGTAAGTCACAGTGTCTTTTTAACCATTGTGCTATACACCTTCTTGAAGTACACACTATGTTTACCAAATTGAATTATGGAACAATTCTTGTCCTGCACAGTTGGAAATACATTTTGATGTAATTCACTTTATTGGAATGTTCAGTTTGTAGACAGAGTGCATAGCTGGTCACATGTTAAATATCCACTCTACAGAAAGGCTGTCCTGCATATACAAAAAGGTTTTGAGTGTGAACTTTGTATTAGGGGCTCTGTAGGGAAATTCTATATCACTTATATTATGTGTACATATCAGTTTATGTTGTTCATAGAATTACTGGTGTTTTATTTCATGTTGACTTTTTTTCCTTAAAATAAACCAAATTTTTAAAACTCTAAAAAATTTCTCACGCACGAATTTTAATGTTGAAGATTTCCACAGTGAGATCATTGGAACTGGGCCAGAGAAACAATCATATTGAGAAGAGAAATAGCGTTGACATGTGCCAAATAAAGCCAGATGAAACCAGGGATGTTTTAATCCCTCTGTCAAGCGTGCATACCCACACATGGGAACCTGAGGGGAGGAAGGCTGTCATATTTAACTTGGGCTTTGCAACAACTTTCCCTTTCCTAATATGGATATTTTCTTCTACTTATCTTGGGCCAAGTCTCAACAGGAGATCATGCCTTCACACATTTCCCCCTAAATGGAATAACCAAAGAAGTAGGTCTAGGCGGAACATTTGCCACTTTCCTCTGGTTTCCTTGAGTCAGCTATGATGATGTACTGAGCTGTATAAAAACAGAGTCAGGGTTATTTCTGAATAAAAGAGAGATGTGAGACCACGGACTCACCTTAGGAGGGAAGTCAGCCAGAGATCTCTTTACTTTAGCCAGTGAGCCTTTTTAGCCTAGAATGCCTGTATGAGCCTTCAAGAAATTCCCAGACAAAGCAAATTGGAGGGTGTGTGGATGGACACAGTTTAACATTACAATCATACCGTATCTTTATGACTATTGCACTTCCTCATGATGTATGTGCATCCTGAACTCAACTTATCCTTTTTACTTAGTAAATGTCAATGTCAATAAGACTTTTTTAAGTCTTATATTTGAAGGGCACCTGTAGTCTTAAAGCTCCAACTAAAATAATCATGAACCTTCAGAAAGTAACTGAATACAGACAAGTTTAAATGAATTCATATCCATGTAGATTGACTCATATATATTTTTCCTACATGAGATAAAAACCAGTTGCTCTTTAAGGGCTCCATGTGCAATGATCCTTGGAGCAGCACTGCCTTGCTAGAGTGAGCCTCAGCTCTCTCCTCCAGCCACACATTCTTGTCCTTGACCTATTACAGAAGTGTTGGACGTCTCTGTCTTCTATAGAGCACTGACTCACTAGGAAACAACTGCATAAGCTAAAATGAATTTGGCCTGATTTGGGAAGTGCTAGCATGGTTTTTTCCACCTTAAAAATATTTTATAACTAGACTTCTGAGTTACTGTCTGCTCCCAGGCACTATCTTTCATCTAACTTTCTTTCCATCACAACATGTTCTCAAAAAGCTCTTGAAAAACCCTGTGATTTCTTTTATAATAGAAACTTTGAAGAGTTTTTACAATTGGAGTGCTCTCTGCCTTAATGAGTAGGGCTCCATGTTTCCAGCTATTATCTCATTTGTTCACATGCCATTTCCTGCTAGAAAAAGAGCAAGTGTGTAAGAGAGGTGGAAGTGAAGCAGTGTCTCAGCATTTATATTTATAATTATAGACCCTACATATTACGTGGAATTGGTCTAGAACTTCTGGCAGCTGCTCCAGACATGGATTAGCTGGATATAAGCTTGCTCGTTTTGAAGCCCCACTCTTGTGAGTGTTTACTTGGGGACGTTTTTTAATGATTAAAAGTGTTAATTAAACATTAATGAAAATTATTAAATGACTGAATGAAATGATTTTAACATGTTAATAACTTCAACAGAGACTTCTTTCCAAGTAAAAATTGTACTCCCTCTGAAAATTGCCAACATTTCTGAAGAATATATGCTTGCTAATTTGAAGCAAGATTTTGATTTGGGTGATAACTGGGAGAGATATCCTATTTACCTGTATCTGAGAGCCAGAGTATTTAACAAACTAGTATAGTCAAGTAGCGGTTTCTCTAAAAGCGCTCCATTTTCTTTTCTAACAATATTTTAGGCTAACAGATATTCAAATTTCTATCTGGTAGGCAATAGTAACTATATTTTCAGATTTATTTTTTTATAAGTGTAAAGGAATTCATGGAGGGGGGCAGAATCAATAATTTTAAGATGTATACACTATTTGCCATTCTTATCATGCCCTGTTTTAATCTCCATCATTTAGCACTGTGCCAAGTAGGTATTAAGAACTTAGTAAAAATAAAATAAATACTTAGTATGTTTTTATCAAATAAATGGATGAATTTATATATTTGCATTTCAGTACAATCTTTGTAATTACTTGAACCATATCTATTTCTAATATGTATGGCCATCATTTCAATCACAGTTGATTCATTCAGTTGGCAAAATAGCTGAAGTGATATTTATAAATATTGTGTTGCTGCTGCTAAGTCGCTTCAGTCGTGTCAGACTCTGTGAGACACCACAGATGGGAGAATCCCCGTCCCTGGGATTCTCCAGGCAAGAATACTGGAGTGGGTTGCCATTTCCTTCTCTAACGTATGAAAGTAAAAAGTGAAAGTGAAGTCACTTAGTCGTGTCTGATTCTTCACAACCCCATGGGCTGCAGCCTACCAGGCTTTGCCATCCATGGGATTTTCCAGGCAAGAGTACTAGAGTGGGGTGCCATTGCCTTCTCTGAAATATTATGTATATTGGTTTATATGACTTACCTAGATTTGATTATTTCAGGAAATTTTGTGGTAGAAGATGGTAATGGTTCTCTTTAGTGCTTTTTTCAAATTATTCCCTGTAAGCACTTAGTAAGCTTACACTTCTCTTGGAGAGAGAGGGGGTCACAGAAGAGATCTGATGATCTGTCAAAGTTATGGTTTTTCCAGTAGTCATGTACAGATTTGAGAGTTGGGCCATAAAGAAGGCTGAATGTCAAAGAATTGATGCTTTAGAACTGCGGTGCTAGAGAAGACTCTTAAGAGTCCCATGGACAGCAAGGAGATTAAACCAGTGAATCCTAAAGGAAATCAACGCTGAATATTCACTGAGAGGACTGATGCTGAAGCTCTAATACTTTGGCCACCTGATGCAAAGAGCTGACTCACTGGAAAAGATCCTGATGCTGAGAAAGATCAGGGGGCAGGAGGAAAAGTGGGTGACAGATGATGAGAAGGTTGGATGGTATCACTGACTCAATGAGCATGTTTGAGCAAACTGGGAGATAGTGAAGGACAAGGAAGCTTAGCATACCACAGTCCATGGGATTGCAAAGAGTTGGACACAACTTAGCAGCTAAACAACAACAGGGTAATTTAACTTGTTTGGCCAAGGTAGTACGAGCAGAAGTGTCATATGTTAATTCCTGATTGAGGATATAAGAGTTAGTATCTGACTTGCTTTGCTCTTTTCCTTTGCTATAATGATTGGCTATGTTCCAGATAATGTCTGCTCCATCAGCCTCTGTCCAAGAGCGAAGACGACAACGCAGATCATAGCCGTAAGTCAACCTGCTACAGATATGGAGGGTGTTCTTTATTGTAGCATAAGCTAACCCAATCTGATTGATACTATTATGAAAATCAAAGGAAGAGTGCTCCTGGAATAAAGGAGATATTCACAGTGCTAAATGTTGCAGAGTAGTTAAGTACTGTAAGGGCTAAAGAATGTCCATTGTATTTGGTTACAGGAAAGTCATTTTAAAGTTTTTGTTTCAATGAGAATAGTCTCTACAGAGTGATAAGTATAAAACCAGACTGCAATAGGTTCAGGAATTAAGAATTGAGGAAGTGGAAAGAATGACTATGGAAAACTCAAGAAGTTTTTCTGTAAAGCTGAGAGGAAATATGAGTTAGTAATTGGAGGGAAATGTGAAATTAAGAAAGGCGGATTTCCTTCAAGATGGAGACTTAAAGCATGTTCAAATGTTGGTAAAATATAGGTTATAAAAAGTAAAAAGAAGAAATGATAAAAAAAGTAGGGTCCCGAGGAAGCAGAAAAGAATGAAATCCAGGCAGGGGCTGTAGTACCAAACAGACAATATTGAAACTGCCTGCAGTGCAGGAGACCTGGGTTTGATCCCTGGGTCAGGAAGATCTCCTAGAGAAGGGAGTAGCAATCCACTCCAGTATTCTTGCCCAGAGAATTCCATGGACAAGGAAGCCTGGCAGACTACAGTCTTTGGGGTTGCAGAGTCAGCCATGACTGAGCAACTTTCTTTCACCATAGTCATAAAGGAGAAACAAAGGTTTGGTGGCACAAACTTCAAAGAAGTGAAAACCTGATGATTTAGGAAATCCACAGTGACACCATCTACTGAGGAAAAGTGAAGACATGGCAAATCCAAAGGTTTGAGGGGAAGAGAAGTTTGTGAAGAATAGAGCATGTTTGTGATATGACCATATTTCACATTTGCGAAACATGGAAGTTCTATTACGAAGACTCAGTATGTTACATTTTTAATATAAAGAATAATGAAAAGTATGATGTCAGGTCAAAAATCAAGACTCATGTTTGGATTTTCAGGACAATTTAAACACAAACTTATTGTCTTATTGGCAGTAAAGTGAGCTGGCAACATTAAGCTATCCTGAAGTGAAGTGAAGTGAAGTGAAGTGAGATGAAGTTGCTCAGTCATGTACGGCTCTTTACAACCCCAAGTAGCCTATCAAACTTCTCCATCCATGGGATTTTCCAGGCAAGAATATTGGAGTGGGTTGCCATTTCCTTCTCCAGGGGATCTTCCCAACCCAGGGATCGAAACTGGGTCTCTTGCATTGCTGCTGCTGCTGCTGCTGCTAAGTCGCTTCAGTCGTGTCCGACTCTGTGCGACCCCATTGCAGGCAGACGCTTTACCATCTGAACCACCAGGGAACTCTTATATTATTGCCCTCAAATATTTTTATCTTCAGAAGTTACAAGGTAATGCTTTATGTTTCTAGTTTTAAGAAAGTGTAGTGGAGGTCTTTCTGTTTTCTTCTTCTGCTGAAAGTCATAATAAAGAACAAGAGTAAAGAAACAAAAATATAAACCTCACGTTTAATAAAATTCAAAGATATCTGCAATCCTAAGTCGTGATTATTTAAAGAAAAAAAAGATAGAGGAATTATGAAACTCTTAGCAGAGACAGGAAAAGTCAAATTTAAGTACCTGTGTGTGGTGGAGCAGGTAGAGATAACTAAAAATTCTTAACCAATTCATCTCAGAGGATTTCAGGAAAGGCTCAACAATTATGAGCATCAGTTCAGTTCAATTAGGAGCATGGGGAACCACAAAGCGAAAGTTAGGTTGGAACCCGATAATAAATAGGGGTCTTAAAGATTGTACGTGGAGTGTTTAGGCCCCAGGTGTCTGCAGCAGCAGGTGACTGCATCTCTTCTACAACTTCAGGAGCCAGGAAGAATTTGTCACAAAGAAATTGAGTCAGTAAGTTTCCAAGGCTGAAATTCTAAGCACAAAAGAGGGTGAGTCCTGACTAATGATGAGGACATTAAGTGTAAGTCTGCAGAGTACCTACTGAGACTTCAGCCTCTTTGTCAAATCTGCCTCCTGAGCATCAGCAGTAGGGCTCACAGCCCACAGCAGTGTCTAGAGAAGCCGGAAATTTGATACACAGACATAGAAATTCATAACACTTGCAACAGAAGCATCAGTTTTTCATCCAGTTGTTTAAAGGAAGCTCATCAGCTGGCATGTCACACCTGTGCTTGCAGTACTCCCATCAGCTTTTTAGCACCTTACTCGTGCAGAGGACAAAGATCAATATACTTTCAAGAAAAGCCTCCAACATAGAAGAGAAAGGCCAAAGCAGACCAAAAAAATCTAACAAGAGGAACTCAGAAGAAATAGAGATAATACAGAGTGAAAACATTTAAATAAATTTATACTTAATACTTTCAGATAGTTAAGATAATATTGTAACCTTTAAATAAAGACATATATTTTTAAAAAAGAGGAAAAGTGAAATGAGAACACTCTCAGAAGTTAATGTCAAACAGCCAAAAAAAATTTTTTTTAAAAGAAAATATATAGACAATAAGGTAAAAGGATCACCAAGAAAATAGGACTAAAACACAATGGAGAGGAATGTTGGAATTAAAAAATGAAAGAGGATCAGGATTCAGCAAATAGTAATTGAGAGAAAGAGAAAATGATGAACAGTAAATTATATAAAAAGAAGAAAGTACCCAGAATTGAAGGACATAAAACTACAGATTAAAGAATTTAACTATGCTCAAAACAATGAACATGGAAAGAACTACACACACACACAGGAAAAAAAAATCTGGAAAATGCTAGTATATATAGTTCTTTATTACAGTCTAGCTAGTAGAAATGACAGTTACTCAAATATACACCAGTCAAAATTCCATTGTTCCCAGTGAAGCTTCTTACTGATTATGATTCTTTTATCTACCCTGCTGCTGCTGCTGCTGCTGCTGCTGCTGCTGCTAAGTCGCTTCAGCTGTGTCCGACTCTGTGCGACCCCATAGACGGCAGCCCACCAGGCTCCCCAGTCCCTGGGATTCTCCAGGCAAGAACACTGGAGTGGGTTGCCATTTCCTTCTCCAATAATGGCTCAATATTTCTAGTTCTCAAAGAATAATGAGGTAGCTGTTTAAAATCTTCCCAGACAATACTGACCTCCCTGTCCAATGTGCTGAATCTCACTCAGAATGAACTCAAATCTACATCTGGCATCCATAACCCACTCTAACACAAATTCGTTGTTAAATTTTAAAACATCCTAACTCTGTGGTCAGATATTCAACTTAGGAAAGTTCTTAAAATCCCCAAACTCACTGAATTTGGTCTTCTGAAATCACTTCCTTTCTCATTTCTTGAGAACCATTTGAATCTTCTTCAGATGGACTGTATATTCACATTATGGATGTGCAGCAATTCTTTTGGCATCTTACTCAAAACAGGCAGTGAAAAGAATATACTATACATTTTTTCTTACTTGGAAAAACAGGACTTTCACTGACATCTCCAATAACAGAGACCCATTATCATTGATAGGATATATTGTCCTTCATATTTCTAAAATTATGTTACTCATAATGAATTTTCAACATGCAAAACTTTATATATCAAACTTTGTCTGTTTCAAATCTAACTACTTTCATTTATTTTCTATTAGTATCAGATAATCCTAAAATCCCTAACTCATCTAACAACATGGGAGAAAAGATACTATTCATCCAATACTCTAGGATATTTAAAAGAAATTTAGTAAAATTTCTTATCTCAAGTCACCCTTTATTGAATTGTCCCACTCTGAGTTTTAATATCTAAAGATGGAGGAACTCTATACAGTTAACAAAAACAAGACCTGCAGCTGACAGTGCCTCAGATCATTAACTCCATATTGCAAAATTAAGACTTAAATTGAAAAAAGTAGGGAAAACCACTAGTCCACTCAGGTATGACCTAAATCAAATCCTTTACGATTATACAGTGGAAGTGACAAATAGATTCAAGGCATCTGTTAGACAGAGTTCCAGAAGAACAATGAATAGAGGTTTGTAACATTGTACAGGAGGCAGTGACCAAAATTATCCCAAGGAAAAAGAAAAGCAAGAAGGTAAAGTGGTTGTCTGAGGAGGCTTTACAAATAGCTGAGGAAAAAAAAAAAAAAGAAGCAAAAAGCAAAGAGAGAAAGGGAAAGATATACTCAACTGAACTCAGAGTTCCAGAGAATAGCAAGAGGGCTAAGAAGGGCTCCTTCAATGAACAATGCAAAGAAATAGAGGAAAACAATAGCATGGGAAAGACTAGAGATCTCTTCAAGAATCTTGGAGAGACCAAGGGAAATTTCATGTAAGGATGAGCGCACAGAAACAGCAAGGAAGGTCCTAATAGAGGCAAAAGAGATTCAGAAGAGGTGTCAAGAATACACAAAAGAACTATACGAAAAAGATCTTAACGACCCAGATAACCACAATGTTGTGATCACTCACATAGAGCCAGACCTCCTGGAATGTGAAGTCAAATGGGCCTTAGGAACCTTTACTATGAACAAAGCTAGTGGAGGTGATGGAATTCTAGCTGAGCTATATCAAATCCTAAAAGATGATGCTGTGAAAGCACTGTACTCAATAGGCCAGCAAATTTGGAAAACACAGCAGTGGCCACAGGACTGAAAAAGGTAAGTTTTTATTCCAACCACAGAGAAGGGCAGTGCCAAAGAATGTTCAAAGTACTTGACAGTTACACTCATTTTGCATGCTAGTAAGGTTATGCTCAAAATCCTTCAAGCTAGGCTTCAGGAGTCCATCAACTGAGAACTTCCAGATGTACAAGCTGGGTTTAGAAAAGGCACAGGAACCAGAAATCAAATTGCCAACATCTGTTGGATCATATAGAAAGCAAGGAAATTCAAAAAGGAAAAAAAAAATCTCTTTCTGCTTCATTGACTATGCTAAAGCCTTTGACTGTGTGGATCACAACAAGCTGCAGAAAATTCTGAAAGAGATGGAATACCAGATCACCTGACCTGCCTCCTGAGAAACCTGTATGCAGGTCAAGAAGCAACAGTTAGAACCTTACATGGAACAACAGACTGTACAGAATTGGGAATGGAGTATGTCAAGGCTGCATATTGTCACTCTGCTTATTTAACTTCTATGCAGAGTACTTCATGTGAAATGCCAGGCTGGATGAATCACAAGCAGGAATCAAGATCGCTGGGAGAAATATCAATAATCTCAGGCATGCAGAAGACACCACCTTAATGGCAGAAAGCAAAGAGGAACTAAAGAGCCTCTTGATGAAGGTAAAATAGAAGAGTGAAAAAGCTGGCTTAAAACTCAACATTTAGAAACCTAAGGTCATAGAATCTGGTCCCATCACTTCATGGCAAATACATGGGGGGAAAAATGGAAACAGTGACAGACTCTATTTTCTTGGGCTCCAAAATCACTGCAGATGGTTACTGCAGTCATGAAATTAAAAGATACTTCCATCTTGGAAGAAAAGCTATGACAAACTCAAAGAGTGTATTTAAAAGTAGAGATATCACTTTGCCAGCAAAGGTCCATACAGTCAAGGTTATGGCTTTTCTACTAGTCACATATAGATGTGAGAGTTGGATCATTAAGAAGGCTGAATGCTGAAGAATTGATGCTTTAGAACTGCGATGTTAGAGGAGATTCTTAAGAGTTCCTTGAATTGCAAGGAGATCAAACCAGTCAACCCTAAAGGACATCAACCCTGAATACTCACTGTAGGGACTGATACTGAAGTTGAAGCTTCCAATACTTTGGCCACCTGATGCAAAGAGCCAGCATTGGAAAAGACTCTGATGCTGGGAAAGATTGAGGGCAGGAGGAGAAGATAGCAACAGAGGATGAGAAGGTTGAATGACATCATCAACTCACTGGACATGAGTTTGAGCAAACTCCAAAAGATAGTGAAGGATAGGGAAGGCTGGCATGCTGCTGTCCATGGGGTTGCAAAGAGTCAGACACGACTTAATGAATGAACGCATACACCATCTGTTACATCTTAAGGAAATTGCCTGCCATGGAATCCAGCATGGAATCCTGCCTCTGAGACTTGATCTGCTATATAGTTGATGGTTAAGATGGTTAAGATGGTTATCAGGTCAAATTCTGTGGTTTATGTATATCATCTCCTGATTTTCAGTGAGTAGAAATGAAATAACTTAGAGTTTTCTTTGACAATTTTTAAATACAAGTTCTCAAAATTCTCAAGTTTCTAAACATCTGTCCCCTTTCTAAAAAGAAACTACTAACATTAAAAGCATAAGTTTTGAAAACAAAGATGCAGAGTATCTACCATGTGATAGAATTTTAATATATTCTTGTATAATGAATGACTAAAAGAAAATGCTGACAGTGGATAAGTAAAATTACACAAAGGCATTATATATATGTTGGCAGCTCCACAGAATGTGGAAATGACATATCTTTAACTTAATATTCTTTTCTATCTTTTAAAGATTTTTAATTGAAGTACAGTTGATTTATAATTTTACAACTATTTACAATTTCTGCTGTACAGCAAAATGATTTAGTTATTCTCACTTAATATTCAATATTTTAAAATGGAGTAAAACGTTTGGAGGAGGAGATTATTAATAAATGTGACTCAAATTGCCACAGCTTCATCAGTTGCTGGGCATATATGATGTTTCATTTATATAAATGCCCAGCCCTATATACTACTTAGCAGACCCCATATTTTGGAAGAATGACCTCAATCTCATCCCCATATAGGCTTCCTGAAATTTCTGACTGTTTCCATCTCTTCCCTCTGTGGTCTCCTCACCCAGCAGCCTCACCCTTCAGTTTCCTCTCCATCACAATGATGCGTAGCAAGTTGCTCCTGGGACTGTACTAAACTCCAAGTTTACCAAAGCTGTCCTGTGGTCTAAGACAAAGTGATCAGGTTAGAAACAGGTTGGGGGGAATGTTGTGAAGAAGAAACTATTTCTTTTAAGAATATATTGCATTAAAAAAAAAAACTCTATAGCTTTAAAAGAAGATAGGCTTATTTAAGCCTTACACAGTTTTAGCCTGAAACTTTATTTCAGGGTTCAAGAATACAAGATCAGGACTGACGATCGGTTAAACACAAAGCTTACCTTTCCCTTTTGCCTTACTTTTATATCCACCTGCCAACTAAGTTGACACTTACCATCTTCCTCTACAAGGATTAAATCACACACTGCTGCAACTCCTGACCTTCAACACACCCTGAAAGAAGTTCAGGATGGAGATTAGGAATGAGACAATCTGTGCCTTGGGAAAAATTGGTGGAACAGGTCTTCAAATAGGTGTTTTCAGGATATTTCATAAGCCCAATTCTTGTATCTCGTTATATTTAGAAAAGCACTAAAATCTTTCATGGTGATGTCTGCTCCTCATAACTAGCAGTAACCTTCGGGAGACTAGAAGCAGCTTCTGCATAAATGTATGCCTGATTGCATGTACTCTTCCTTCACCAGTATCACATATATACTGATTTTCCCCCTACCTGTTCAGAGGAGTTTCTCAGAGCTCCCTGAGGTGCTGTCTCCCATGCTACAGTCCTCATTTTACCCCAAAGAAAACAACTCAAATTCACACATTGTGCATTTTTTCAGGTGATACATCTTTGCTCCTTCTTAGACACTCCTGTACACACACACTTTCTAGGTCAGCCCCATTTACAAAAGTCCCTGTGCATATCATACTCAAGCAAATTTTCTCAGCAGTTGACAGCTCAACTATTTTTACAAACGGTATTCAGTTTGGACTCAGTTAAGACACTTTATTTAACATATACAAGAGGAGACAAGGTGTAGAATCTATACATGGTATTATGGGCTGAACTGTGTCCCTGCAAGATGCACATGTTGAAGTTCTAACCCCTACTACCTCAGAATATGTCTATATTTGGGGAAAAGATCTTTAAACAGGTAATTAGTTAAAAGAGGTCATTAGGATGGGCTGTAATCCAATATGACTCATATATTTATAAGAGGAATAAATTAGAGCACAAAAATGTTCAGAAGAAAAACTGTGTGAAGACATTAAGATGGCCATGTATAATCCAAGGAGAGAGGCCTCATAAGAAACCAAAAATTCTGTCAACACCTTGATCTCAGGCTAGCCTCCACCACAGTGAGAAAATAAATTTTGGTTGTTTAAGTCACCCAGTTAATGGCACTTTGTCCTGGCAGCCCTATGCAAACTAACCCATGCAGTATAAACTTTAAAGCAGAACCAAGAAAGAGATGATAAACTGTTTGACACCTGGTAGACATATCAGGTTGCATGCATGCTTAGTCATGTCTGACTCTCTGTGACCCAATGGAGTGTAACCTACCAGGCTCCTCTGGCAATGGGATTTCCTATTCTTTCCTAGGCAAGAATACAGGAGTGGGTTGCCATTTCCTCATCTAGGGGATCTTCCTAACTCAGGGATTGAATCTGCATCACCTGCATCTCCTGGATCGGGAGGTGGATTCTTTACCACTGAGCCACCTGGGAAGACTCCAGTAGATATAAGTTATGCCAAAAGAAGGTAAAGAGGAAAGAAATAGGCTAGTATAAATGGCTTTTATCTAAGAAATATTGTTCAGTACCTGAAGATCTCAATTTGAAGATCTCAGTTATGGTTAGACAAAAACTCACAGAACTGGAGAAGATATGAGACTTTTTTTAATTGCTTTTTTTTTTTTCAATTAATGAAATGGAGGCTCAGAAAGGTGAAGCTAAAAGTTTGTTCAGTGTAAAAGGAAGCTAAGCTCCTAACTCTAGAAATGGGACATGGTTAAATACTCAGAAAGAGATGCTATACCATTTCCAGAAGCATGACAATTAGAAAGGCAGAAATATCTAAAAACATGTTGGCATCATATGAGGAAAATAGCCTCACAAGACAATGGTTGGTAGTCCCATTTTTTTGAACACTACAATTTTAAAAACCAACCAAAACCTTCAGGTTCTTCCTCTAACTAGCCCTTCTCTCAACTCACTTTCCATTCATTCCAAATTAAAAAAAAAAAAAAAAAGTGTTGTGTGCTTTTTTTTTTTTTTTTTTTTACAAATGATATCTATCTGGAAAAAGAAGAGTGACATGGGGTGACTTTGGGTTTCCAGGCCTGAGGGAACCAAGTGATCTTTTCTGATCCATACCCATCCTTGTCGGCAGAGATTGCTAAGGGTGAATTGGCAGGAAAAGTCTTTAGGAAGTGCTAGAGCAAGAGGATGAAGAGTCTCCTCTAAACTTATACAGAGGGACATATAAGGAAGGAAAATCATTATTTTTCAACACCTAAAAAGCTTTTCTTGGACTCTCTTTCAAAGTTAAATATATAAATCACTGAAGGACTTCTCACGTGGCACAGTGGTTTAAAAAAAAATAAAATCCATCTGCCAGTACAGGAGATGCAAGAAACTTGGGTTCAATTCCTGGGTCAGGAAGATTCCCTGAAGCAGGAAATGGCAACTCACTGCAATATTCTTGCCTGGGAAATCCCATGGACAGAGGAGCCTGGCGGGCTACTGTCCATTGGGTTGCAATGAGCTGGACACGAATGAGCACACACACACACACACCAATCAAGTCATTTTGTGTCTGCTTTGCCATTGCCTCAGTTCTAGCTGGTTTGGGGTTTGATTCAAAAAAGAGGTAGTCAAAATTGGGTTCAGAGAACAAAAACTTCTTTGTTTTCCAGAAATGGTCGGATGAAGTAATACACCGCATTTATAGAAACTTCCCCAAGGAGGGTAGGGGAAAATACAGGTTTTCCTCTAAGAAATAATTGCTTTTGGAATGATAAGAGGGGAAGTTACTCTTGCATAAGCATGTCTATCCTGACTGGCTATAATTTTTGGTTTTAGTTTGCTCTTTTAGGTCAGATGGTATAAATCATCATATTCAGACAATTTAACTGTGTTCAGCTATAGTTTGATTTTCTGGCATACTAAATCTAACTTAAGTGTTAAAATAAAGTAGACCCAAGCTTTACATTCAAACAAAATCATAAAACTCTATCATATTTGAAAATAAGGAGATTGCTTACCAGCTTGAAAAGATTATTGACTTCATCGTCTATTGTTTCCTGTAGCATAGCATTTATATTAATGCCAAATTCCAAAAAAAGAAATTAAATGAGTCTAATATGAACATATGAATATGTAATAGTATATAAATTTACTGAGTATGGTCACAAGCAGCTGTCATTCCCTGAGGTTACAAACATACTGCCTACATTATTGTACCCATGTCAGGAAATGATAAATACAGAGCCAGTTCTCATGATTGACTTTGGATCTTTTCTCTCTTTTGGTGTATACTGAGTCTAATCAAAGTCTGCTTCTGATCCCATTCTTCCCTGAATTGCATCTCTGATTAAGAAAATATATCTTTCTTTCAAATCTAGATTTCAGTTCTTAATTTTGTCCTTTTCCTTTCCCCTCCCTGCTTTCAGACTTTGAATTCGTTTTGTTTCCAATTATTTATTCAAAAATGTAATGAGGATCTGCTCTGCACACTAACACATGCATATGATTATAGACACACGTGTGTATATGTGCATATGCAAGAACATAAAAAAATCTTAAACTTATGAGAAAGAAAGAAGAAAAAAATCTTAAGCTTATGAGAACTAGCTTATAAATTTCCAAGCTGCTATCAAGTCTTTTGCATAATAAATAAGACTCTTCGTGATTTGGCATCTTTCTACTAATCTATTCTTTTCTCTTCCACTCCAGAAATTCTGCATTGATTGTAGCACCTCTCCTCTGCTTGTCTTTGAACATGATCTATAACTGAACTGAAACAAATCCAAACTCCGTTTGCTGCTGCTGCTGCTGCTAAGTCACTTCAGTCGTGTCCGACTCTGTGTGACCCCATAGACAGCAGCCCACCAGGCTCCCCCATCCCTGGGATTCTCCAGGCAAGAACACTGGAGTGGGTTGCCATTTCCTTCTCCAATGCATGAAAGTGAAAAGTGAAAGTGAAGCTGCTAAGTCATGTCCGACTTAGCGACCCCATGGACTGAAGCCTACCAGGCTCCTCCATCCATGGGATTTTCCAGGCAAGAGTACTGGAGTGGAGTGCCACTGCCTTCTCCGATTATCCATGGATTATTCCTTTATTGGTTTTCAGTCTGAGTGCAATAGCCACGTCCTCTGAGAAGCCTTCTCTAAGCAAACCCAAGGGACTTATACATTCTCTCAAGCTTTAATTCTTTGTATCTCTCATCCAGACTGTAACCTCCATGAAGGGAATGACCATAACAGAATCTTATTACATCTTTGTTTCCTCAATCCCTAAGGTAATTCCTAACATGCAATAGGTAGTCAATAAGTATATGGTTAATCAACTACCAAAGAAATAAACTTCTCATCCAAAAGTAATTATTGTTCAACTCAGAACACAGAGACATTATGTCGTTTGTTGAAATTCTTTCTGAATACATGAGTTACAACCTAAGCAGGTTCCTGACAGAGACCACACTCTCTAATGCTTCTTCCAGAAACTGTTGCTGTTGAGAGAAAAAGACAAAGTAAGACTTGGTGCAAATTTATTGCTTGAAAATGACAGTCTATAGAATGGATAGACATGGTCACAGTATGAGTACTGCAATCAAGGTATAATTTACACTAAATTGAGGCTTATGAGCTTGTCTAGAGACAGACAGTAAGTCTTTATCTCTATGGTAAATGGATTATATAGCCCAAAACACTGACATAAAATTGGATGTTTGGACCCCAACTAAGGTAGGTGCCTTGGAAATACTAAGGACAATTCCTTAGTGTCTTGAGTAGCAACTTCAAATAATGTAAGTGTATTATGTCACTAGTTTCTCTGTTCTATGTCTCATGTCAAAATCAAGGTATTGGCCAACTGTGCTGGCTAAGCTTATTAGAAGACAAGCTTATTCTGGTTGTAGGCAGAATTCAGCTTTTTGCAGATTAAGACTGAGGTCCTCGCTTCTTTGCTAGCTGTCGGCCAAACACTGCCCTTAGCTTTTAGAAGCTCCTCTGTAGGTCTGGTCAGTGGCTCCTGCATTTTAAAACCAGCAAAAGCACATTGAATCCTTCTCACATTTGTGTTCTTGATTCCTCCTCTCTTTTGACCACAGGACTTTTTTGATTGCCACCTCTCTTTTTTGACTCATGTGCCCCTATCTCTTCTGCTTCCAACTAGAGGAAGTTCTTTAAGGACCCATCTAAGTAGACTGTGAAGACTTGGATAATCCAGGATAATCTCTTCATTTCATGGTATGGAACTGCCAACTCATCTGACAAGCCCCGTTTGCCACATAATGCAAGGAACCTGTTTACAGGTTCTACAGACTAGGACACCAGCATATGGGGAAATTTTCTGTCAACCACAGTGCCAATTCAAAATCATAGCTTTAAAATATTTATTGTCCATTTACTTACAGGAGCAAAGAAAACAAACAATTTTATATTAAAAGGGCACATTTGGATTTTTTTTTTCCTCCTCTGCCCAAAACAGGCAGGAGGGGAACAAACAAAATATTTCCTATGTTTTTTATCTTTTTGTTTTTCTTCTGCAATTCTACCTAGTGAGAGAAATAGAAGAAAACAACTGAACAAATAAGGGGCACAGTTTCAGTGCCCTCCTCTTGCCCCACAAAAAGAAAAAAGAAAGAATGATGGAAAAGCCCTTGTCACTGGATAACACTGACTTTGCTATTTAGGTTTATTACTAAAGCAAAAAGAATAACAAAAAAGCTGTTCACACACCAAATTGAACCATATCATTTTGTAGTAGTAAGGAATCTTCAAAGTTCTATATTCAATGCTCCTTATTTCATAAATGGGAACTCTAACACCAGACAGCAAAATCATTTGTTCCAGAGTGGAATTTATGACAAACTCAATATAAAATTCTAAATCTCTTGGCTCTCAGTGTAATATTTATCATTCATGGTGATAATATTTATTTAAATAAAATATAATAATTTTAATTGAATATATTTGACACATCACATTGTGTAAATTTAAGGTATAAAATGTGTTACTTTGACACATGTATATATTGTGATATGTAATATGGTTGCCATTGTAACAATATTTCCTCTATTATATATTGTTGTCCAAAACCATTATATTACACATTAGTTACTGATGGCTTATTTACTACTGACTGCAAGTTTGTACCCTTAAACAACATCAGTTTTATCCCCTCACCTCTTGCCATTTTGATGTGCTTGTTTTTTAATGAGGTTGACTTACAACTGAAAAACAAAAAGATAAGCAACAAATTTTTAAAGAGCAAGGAAAGCAGAGAGTAAGATGGGAGTAGGAGGATGTGAGCTCACTTCTCCCCATGAATACATAAAAAAATACATCAACAGACGGATCAGTTCTCACTGAAAACAAACTAGAGAACTACAGAAAGATTCTTGTACAGTCAAGGCTGTAAGAAAAATCCATGCAAAATCAGGGAGGAAGGGAAGAGAAGAGATCAGCTCCTCCTCTGTGACCCCTGGAGAAGACAAAGAAGGTAGTGGTGGGGAGATGGCGCAGGCAGAGACCCTCCCTAGGGAGTGAGCAGTGGAGCCACATTTTGGGAAGCCTAGCTCTGGGATCCAACACTGGAAAGATGAGTTCTCTTTAGCTGGTTAGAAAACCAGTGGAACGAATAGGAGGGCTGTAAGAAACCTAGATTCCACTTCTAAAGACACACAACGTTTGCTTGTTCCCAAAACAGGGCAGAGAAAGCAGATTAAAATTATACAAAACTATGGTCAGTTTCCTGTGACTGCCCCCATGCATGCCCCAGCCTAAACTGAGCAGCGACTCAGGACTGGTTTGCTTGGTGATTTAGTTCCACACTAACAAACCCAAAGTTAGTAGAAAGAAAGAGAACATAATATAGGGCAGAAATAAATGAAATAGATTCTAAAACACATTGAAAAGATCAGTGAAATTAAGAGCCAGTTCTTTGAAAAGATCAACAAAACTAATAAACATTTAAGACAGTCATCAACAAAAAACAAATCAGTAAAACCAGAAATGAAATAGAAGTTATAACAAATAAGACAGAAATTCAAAGGATAAGATATTAGCACAAAAAATAATATGCTGATAAAGTGATTGAGAAGAAATGAACAAAACCATAGAAATGTAGAGCCTTTCAAGACTGAACCAGGAAAAAATGGGAAATATGATCAGACCAATTGCGAGTAAAAAAATTGAATTGGTAGAAAAAAATTAAAAACCCAACAAATAAATGTCCAGGACCAGATAGCTTCATCAATTCAATAGCTCAGTCATGTCAGACTATTCACAACTCCATGGACTGCAGCAGCCAGGCTTCCCTGTCCATCATCACCAACTCTCTGAGCTTGCTCAAACTCATGTCCATCGAGTCAGTGATGCCATCCAACCATCCTGTCCTCTGTCGTCCCCTTCTCCTCCTACCTTCCCAACATCAGGATCTTTTCAAATGAGTCAGCTCTTCGTATCAGGTGGCCAAAGTATTGGAGCTTCAGCTTAAACATCACTCCTTCCAATGAATATTCAGGACTGATTACCTTTAGGATTGCTGGTTTAATCTCTTCACAGTACAAGGGACTCTCAGGAGTCTTCTCCAACACCACAGTTCAAAAGCATCAGTTCTTCGATGCTCAGCATTCTTTATAGTCCAATTCTCACATCCATACATGACTAGTGGAAAAACCATAGCCTTAACTAGACAGACCTTTGTTGTCAAAGTAATGTCTGCTTTTTAAAACACTGTCTAGGTTTGTCATAACTTTTCTTCCAAGGAGTAAGTGTCTTTTAATTTCATGGCTGCAGTCACCATTTTGCAGTGATTTTGTAGCCCAGGAAAATAAAGTCTGTCACTGTCTCCATTGTTTCCCCATCTATTTGCCATGAAGTGATGAGACTAGATGACATGATCTAGTTTTCTGAATGTTGAGTTTTAAGCCAGGTCCTTCACTCTCCTCTTTCACTTTCATCAAGAGGCTATTTAGCTCCTCTTCAATTTCTGTCATAAAGGCCATGTCATCTGCATATCTGAGGTTACTGATTTTTCTCCCGGAAATCCTGATTCCAGCTTGTGCTTCATGCATTCCACCATTTCGCATGATATACTTTGCGTAGAAGTTAAATAATCAGGGTAACAATATACAGCCTTGACGTACTCCTTTTCCTATTTGGAACAAGTCTTTGTTCCATGTCCAGTTCTAACTTGCTTCTTGACCTTCATACAGATTTCTTAGGAGGCAGGTAATGTGGTCTGGTATTCCCATCTCTTTAAGAATTTTCCACAGTTTGTTGTGATCCACACAGTCAAAGGCTTTAACATAGTCAATGAAGCAGAAGTAGATGTTTTTGTGGAATTCTCTTGCTTTTTCTATTATCCAACAGATGTTGGCAATTTGATCTCTGGTTCCTCTGCCTTTTCTAAATCCAGCTTCAACATCTGGAAGTTCATGGTTCCTGTATGTTGAAGTCTGGCTTAGAAAATTTTGAGCATTACTTTGCTAGTGTGTGAGATGAGTGCAATTGTGCAGTAGTTTGAACATTCTTTGGCATTGCCTTATTTTGGGCTTGGAATGAAAATTTATCTTTTCCAGTCCTGTGGCCACTGATGAGTCTTCCAAATTTGCTGGCATATTGAGTGCAGCACTTTCACAGCATCATCTTTTAAGACTTGAAATACCTCAACTGGAATTCCATCACCTCCACAAGCTTTGTTTGTAGTGATGCTTCCTAAGGCCCACTTGACTTCACATTCCAGGATGTCTGGCTCTAGGTGAGTGATCACACTATTGTGGTTATCTGGGTCATTAAGATCTTTTTTGTATAGCTCTTTTGTTTATTCTTGCTACCTCTTCTTAATATCTTCTGCTTCTGTTAGGTCCATACCATTTCTGTCCTTTATTGTGCCCATCTTTGTGTGAAATGTTCCCTTGGTATCTCTAATTCTCTTGAAGAGATCTCTAGTCCTCCCCATTAATTGTTTTCCTCTATTTTTTTGCACTGATCACTGAGGAAAGCTTTCTTATCTCTCCTTGCTATTCTTTGGAACTCTGCATTCAAATGGGTATGTTTTTCCTTTTCTCCTTTGCCTTTTGCTTTTGTAAGGCTTCAGACAACCATTTTGCCTTTTTGCAAATCTTTTTCTTGGGGATGGATTTGATCACTGCTTCCTGCACAATGTTATGAACTTCTGTCCATAGTTCTTCAGACACTCTATCAGATCTAATCCCTTGAATCTATTTGCCACTTTTACTTATAATCATAAGGGACTTGATTTAGGTCATACCTGAATGGTCATGGAACGTGGAGCAACGGACTGGTACAAAGGACATGGAATAGTGGATCTGTTGAAAACGCCTTACTTTCTTCAATTAAATATGAATTTGGCAATAAGCTTCATAGGTGAATTCTACCAAACATTCACACAAAAGTTAACACCTATCCTTCTCAAATTTTTCCAAAAGAATGTAGAAAAAAGAATGTTTCTGCTCCTCCTAAAAGGCCAGCATTAGTCTGATACCAAAACCAGACCCCCCCCAAAGAAAAATTATAGCCCAATAACACTAATATACACAGAGCAAAAATACTCAAGAAAATGTTAGCAAACCAAATCCAACAATACATTTAAAAGATCATGAACCAGGATCAACTGGTATTTATCCCAATAAATACCAAGGATGATTCAATATCTGCAAGTGAACCAACATGACACACCACATTAACAAACTGAGGAATAAAAATCATAAGGTCATCTCAATAGAGATAGAAAGTTTTTTGAAAAATTCACCATCCATTTCTGACAAAAACTCTCCACAAAGTGGATATAGAGGGTGCATGCTGCATCATAACACAGACTATATATATTAAGCTCACAGCAAACATCACACTCAACAGTAAAAAGCTGAAAGTACTTTCTCCAAGATTAGGAACAAGACAAGGATCCTCACTCTCACCACTTTTATTCAACATAGTGCTAGAAGTCTTAGCTTCAGAAATCAGACAAGAAATGAAAGGAATCTAAATTGGAATGGAAGAATTAGAACTGTCACTGTTTGCAGGTGACTTGATACTATACTTAGACAATCCTAAAGATGCCACCAAAAATTTATAGAACTGATAAAGGAATTTGGTAAATTTATAGGCTACAAAACTGATAATAATATACAAAAATCTGCTATATTCCTGTATGCTGACAATGAAATATCAGAGGGAGAAATTAAGGAAACTATCCCATTAACAATCACAAATGGGATTCTTTCTTTACAAAAAGAATAAAATTCCTATGAATCAATATAAGGAGATAAAGGACCTGTACTTGGAAAACTATAAGGATACTGATGAAATGAATTGAAGAATTTCCAAACAGATGGAAATATATATCATTTTCATGGATTGGAAGAATTAATATTGTTAAAATGACCACACTACCCAAAACAATCGGTAGATTCAATGCAATCTCTATCAAAATGTCTATGGCTTTTTCCACAGATCTAGAACAAATAACTTTAAAATTTCTTCGGAAACCCAAAAGATCCCAAATAGCCAAAACAATCTTCAGAAAGAACATAGTTGGAGCTACCATGCTTCTTAACTTCAGATTATACTATAAAGTTTCAGTAATCAAAACAGAATGGTTTGGCACAAAAACAGACACGAAGATCAATGTAACAGAATAGAGAGCTAAAACATATACCTATGGACTTATGGTCAATTAACCTACAACAAATGTACAATGAAGAAAATCCAGTCCCTTCAATAAGTGGAGCAAGGAAAACAGACAGCTACATGTAAAGAATGAAATTTTAACCTTTCCTCACACTATGCATGAAAATAAATTCAAAATGAAGTAAAGACTGAATATAAGACTGGAAACCCTAAAACTTTTAGAAGATAGCATAAGCTTAACACTCTTTGACATAAATCACAACTATATTTTTTGGAACGCTCGCCGAAGGCAAAAGAAAAAAAAGCAAAAATAAACAAATGGGAGTTAATTAAACTTAAAAGCTTTTGCACCACAAAGGAACCCATTAAGATAATGAAAAGACAACTTTCTGAATAGGAGAAAATATTTATGAAAAGTATAAATGATAAGTTAATATCTAAAATATATAAACAATTCATACAACTCAATATTAAAAACAAACAGCCTGATTATAAATGGGCAGAAGACTTGAATAGACATTTTTTCAAAGAGAATATACACACAATCAATAGACACATGAAAAATGCTTAACATCATTAAGCATTAGATAAATAGAGATAAATTAGATAAATACAAATTAAAACCACCATGAGATAATGTCTCACACCTGTCAGAATAACTATCATAAAAAACATAAATAAGAAATGTTGGCAAGGATGTGGAGAAAAGGGAATCCTAGTATACTGTTGGTGGGAATGTAAATTCATGCAGCCACTATGGAAAACTGCATGGCAGTTCTTCAAAAAACTAAAAGTTGGACTACTATATGACCAGCAATTGCACTAACGGTATATATTCAAAGAAAACAAAAACTCTAATTCATGTACCCTTATCTTTTTATTTTTATTTTCTATTTTTTTTATTTTTTTTTACCCCTATCTTTTTAGAAGCATTATGTATAATACACAAGATATGGAAAACACCACACAAGGAAGATGTTATGTGTGTACACACACACACACAAAGACAAACCCACATGCCCACATACATATAATAAACTTAAGTCAATCATATAAAACCAGAAATTTTGCCAATTGCAACAACATTAATGAATCTGGAGGGTATTTATGCTTAGGGAAATAAGTCAGAGAAAGATAAATACTGCAAGCTATCACTAATGTATGGGCTATAAAAATAAAGCAAATGAATGAATATAACAAAACAGAAACATATTCACAGATATATACAACAAATTAGCAGTTACCAGTGGGGAAAGGGATGGGGACAAGATATATGCAGGAGATTAAGAGGTAAAAATTACTATGTATCAAATTAATAAGCAACAGGGATATATCGTGACGCATAGGGAAATGTAGCCATTATTTTATAATAACTTTAAATGGAGCATCATCTATTAAAAATACTGAATCACTACATTGTACACCTGAAACTAATATAATATTATAAATCAGGTATACTTTCATTTTTTACCTTTTCAAATTAGAAAACTTATTAAAAACAAAAAACACGAGCAAGAACATGAACAGATATTTTTCCAAAGAGCTATAAATTCCCAACTGGCACAAAAAATGGTATCCATCATTATCTGTCATTAAGAAAATGCAAATCAAATCCACAATGAGAGACCATTTCACAGCCATTGGGGGACTTTAATCAAGAAAATGTATCATAACAAGTACTGGCAAGGATGTGGAAAACTGGAATCCTCATGAATTGCTGACGGTAATACATAATGGTACAGCTGCTGTGAAAAACAGTTTGGCTGTTCATCAGAAAATTAAACATAGAATTACCATATGATCCAGTAATTCCACTTCCAGATATATTTTATTTCAAAAGAAATGAAAACATATGTTCACACGATAACTAGGGCCCAAATTTCATAGCAGTGTAATTAGCAAATAACCCAAATGTCCATCAGTAGGCAAATGACTAAAATTGTAATATATTTGTATATTCAAATAACGGAATTTTATTCAGCTATAAAAAGAAACAAAATACTAATATATGCTACAATTTGGGTCAACCTCAAAAACAATGTCTGAAGTAAAAAAAAAAAAGGCAGATACAAAGGCCACATATTATGTGACTCCATTTATATGAAACATACAGAATAGGAAAATCTATCAAGATATAAGGCATATTAAAGTGATAAGTGAGATATGGAAAGAGGGGAACAGAGAGTAATTACTCACAATATATGAGAAGTTTTTATGGTATGAGGTAAAAGTTTTGATACTAAAAATGCTAGTGTTTATACAACATTATGAATATACTAAATACTACTGAGCTGTACCCTAATTTCCACTGAATCAGTTCAGTTCAGTCACTCAGTCGTGTCCAACTCTTTGCGACCCCATGAAATGCAGCATGCCAGGCCTTTGTGTCCATCACCAACTCTCAGAGTTCACTCAAACTCATGTCCATCGAGTCAGTGACACCATCCAGCCTTCTCATCCTCTGTCGTCCCCTTCTCCTCCTGCCACCAATCCCTCCAAGGGTCTTTTCCAATGAGTCAACTCTTCACATGAGGTAGCCAAAGTATTGGAGTTTCAGCTTTAGCATCAGTCCTTCCAATGAACACCCAGGACTGATCTCCTTTGGAATGGACTGGTTGGATCTCCTGGCAGTCCAAGGGACTCTCAAGAGTCTTCTCCAACACCATAGTTCAAAAGCATCAATTCTTCAGCGCTCAGCCTTCTTCACAGTCCAACTCTCACATCCATACATGACCACTGAATAAACCATAGCCTTGACTAGACAAACTTTTGTTGGCAAAGTAATATCTCTGCTTTCAATATGCTATCTAGGTTGGTCATAACTTTCCTTCCAAGGAGTAAGCGTCTTTTAATTTCATGGCTGCAATCACCATCTGCAGTGATTTTGGAGCCCCCAAAATTAAAGTCTGACACTGTTTCCACTGTTTCCCCATCTATTTCCCATGAAGTGATGGGATCAGATGCCATGATCTTAGTTTTCTAAATGTTGAGCTTTAAGCCAACATTTTCACTCTCCTCTTTCAATTTCATCATAAGGGTGGAGTCATCTGCATATCTGAGGTTATTGATATTTCTCCTGGCAATCTTGATTCCAGCTTGTGCTTCTTCCAGCCTAGCGTTTCTCGTGATGTACTCTGCATGTAAATTAAATAAGCAAGGTGACATTATACAGCCTTGACATAGTCCTTTTCCTATTTGGAACCAGTCTGTTGTTCCGCTGAATAGTGAGTATAGTGAAGTTGCTCAGTCATGTCTGACTCTTTGTGACCCCATTGACTGTAGCCCACCAGGCTCCTCCGTCCATCAGATTTTCCAGGCAAGAGTACGGGAGTGGGTTGCCATTTCCTTCTCCAGAGGATCTTCCCGACCCAGGGATTGAACCCAGGTCTCCCACATTGTAGGCAAACGCTTTACCATCTGAACCACCAGGGAAGCCACACAATAGTACACTTTAAATGGTTACTGAATAGTACACTTTAAATGGTTAAATGGATATTATACATTGTAAAATGCATATTACATAAATTTCACTTAAAAAAAACTTCTGCACAGTAACATCAGTATGGTAACTTAAAAAAAAAATTAGTGAAAAAAATTCCCATGGAACAAGTAATACTTATAATACAAACTACCACATTGAGTAAGAGGGGAAACTGCCAATTTATTATGTGATGTTAGGAAAAGCTTAATAGCAAAGCTCAAATGGACAATACAAGATAAGAAACTGTTAGAACAATCACATTTAAAATATATATTAATAGAGAAAATATTTGTAGATTGAGTACATCAGCTAATTAAAATTTGCCTCATAACTGTGAGAATTCTTCAAAAGGCTCATTTATCAACCTGACATAACTCAGGAAAGAAACAATGATCATGAAGAAGAGTCAATAAATATTACCCAAAGCAAAGCACAAAAATTAAAGAGAGTGAATTTTAAAAGAAAAAAGAAAATGAAAGAACACCCCAGAGCTGTGGTACAAATTCAAAACTATAAATAAGCATAATTGAAATGCCAGAGTCCTACTATATAATGCTGCTGCTAAGTCGCTTCAGTCGTGTCCGACTCTGTGCGGCCCCATAGACGGCAGCCCACCAGGCTCCCCCGTCCCTGGAATTCTCTAGGCAAGAATACTGGAGTGGGTTGCCATTTCCTTCTCCAATGCATGAAAGTGAAAAGTGAAAGTGAAGTTGCTCAGTCGTGTCCGACTCTTCACGACCCCATGGACTGCAGCCAACCAGGCTCCTCCATCCATGGGATTTTCCAGGCAAGAGTACTGGAGTGGGGTGCCATTGCCTTCTCCAATACAGTACTAAAAAATATCAAATTACTGATGTACATAATATGTACAATTGTAGCATAATTCTACAAGTCTTAAGAAACACATACAGCAAGAACTGTTGATATATAGAATAACTGTCACCTCCCAAAAGCCTTTTTACCACTTTGTAGTAAATTCACCCTCATGTTCAACCCCTAGAACACAAACCTGTTTTCTATCTCTATAGTTTTGTCTTTGCAAGAATGTCACGTAATGAAAGCAAACAGCATATAGCCTTTTGATTTCTTTCAGATAGTTGTATTTGAAATTCATTCACTTTTTAGCAACATTATAATTATTTCCTGACTTTCTTTTCATATATTTTTGAAACTTTCTTCTTTTGGTTTCCATGATACAAATTCCTAGTTTTCTTTTGAGCTCTTAGTACTTTTTAAAAATCTTCTCTGCAAGATCCTCTTGCAATATTGAACTTTTACAATTAAACTTTAAGACAAAATCAGTTCTAAGCACATTTTTTTTCTATATCTAACTTCTTTCATTGGGGTGGGAATATTTAGTCCCATGGTTTTGTACATTATTTATATGCTCATAAGTCACAAGTTTATATCTCCATACCCTAAGTCCATATGTTTCCACCTAATAAATCAAGATCCTATTAGCTCCTCACCAGAGCACTGACTGGCAGAGCAAAACTGCCTTGATTGGGAGTTTCACCTTCCCTTCTTTGGGGTTCTTTCAATTAAACCCTTAGCTAGGTTCTGTTTTCTCTACTCCTCTCAAAGCAGTTGGACTTTCTTTGGATAGACTCTAAGGAAGCTCTCTATAATTCTCCTTTTTTGATTATCTGTATTCACAGCATCAGTTGAGCATAGCAATAGCCACCCAAATCTTATGTTACTTTAGCTTCCATTTCCCACATTTCTCAAGTGTCTGTTATATGGGACCAGCTGATGGATTCCCCTACACTGCTATGCCATCCCAGCGCACCACCAGCAAAACTTTCAACAACTAGATGGCTATGCCAGAGCCCTCTGTGTTCTACCTACCACCAGTGATGGGATCCTTATTATCAGATTCTAAGGGTCCTAGCATGCAGGGTACCTACCAGATTCTTTTGGAAGCAGTATTTGTAGAAAGCAAGCATGAAAAAAGGGCCGTCTATGGGGTCACAGAGTCGAACACGACTGAAGTGACTTAGCAGCAGCATTAGCAGGGCCAACAGCAGTGTTGACTAAGCACATGAGGAGCTGTGGAACTCGATGTACCTTAAACTTTCTCCCCTTTTGGAACAAGATGGCCAGCCTTTTATTATTCACTGATGTGCATACTCCCACACCCCCAGAAGCTGTGTGTAATGTGGTTTTCCGTACGAATATCTAAAGGAATTGATAGGTGAGGCTGTCTTCGGTCAGCACTTTCACAGCCGGGGCAAGTTTTCCATTAAAGGGGGGTCTGGGTGGTCAGTCTCAGTATACACCACAATGTTCCAAACCAAACTCTTGAAATTCAGCCAACACCCCCTTCCCCCAAATATGACCCTTCTCCAGTCTTTCCCTTCCAGGAATCCATCCAGTAGTTCTAAACTTAGATACCTAGGAGCACCTCCTAGGTGCTTTATTACCAGTCACCCACAATAACTCAGTCTTGTCAGACTCTGTGACCCCTGGATTGTACAGTCCATGGAATTCTCCAGGCCAGAATACTGGATTGGGTAGCCTTTCCCTTCTCCAGGGGATCTTCCTAACCCAGGGATTGAACCCAGGTCTCTTTCATTGCAGGCAGATTTTTTACCAGCTGAGCCACAAGGGAAGCCCATAGATTAGCATTAAGCACAAACATTTTAACCTCCAATTTATGTCTTATACTCTCTTTTAACCATTGGCACCACCCCAGCCTAAGCCACAATCATCTCACCTGGAGAATCCCTAGACTCCTTGCTAGTTTTTCTGTTTCCTCTCTTGCCTTTTTTCAACCTAATCTCTGCATACAAGTCAGTCTAAATTCTGTGAAGCATACATTGGATCATCTCACAACCCTGACTTCAAACCTTTAAGGACTTCCACTGACTGGTTCAAAATTGGAAAAGGAGTACGTCAAGGCTGTATATTGTCACCCTGTTTATTTAACTTATATGCAGGGCACATCATCCAAAATGCCAGACTGGGTGAACCACAAGCTGGAATCAAGACTGCCAGGAGAAATATCAACAACCTCAGATATGCAGATGACACTACCTAATGGCAGAAAGTGAAGAGAACTAAAGAGCCTCCTGATGAGGGTGAAAGAGGAGTTGAAAAAGTTTGCTTAAAACTCAACAGTCAAAAAACTAAGATCATGGCATCTGGTCCCATTACTTCATGGCAAATAGAAGGGGAAAACAAGAAGTAGTGACAGATTTTATGTTGTTGGGCTCCAAAATCATTGCAGACAGTGACTGCAGCCATGAAATTAAAAGAAGCTTATTCCTTGGAAGAAAAGTTATGACCAACCTAGACAGCATATTAAAAAGCAGAGATGTTACTTTGCCAACAGAGGTCCATCTAGTCAAAGCTATGGTTTTTCCAGTAGCCATGTATGGATGTGAGAGTTGGACCATAAAGAAGGCTGAGCACCAGAGAACTGATGCATTTGAACTGTGGTGCTAGAGAAGACTCCCTTGAACTGCAAGGAGATCAAACCAGTCAATCCTAAATGAAATCAGTCCTGAATATTCATTGGCAGGATTGATGCTGAAGCTGAGACTCCAATATTTCACTCTTTGAAGATGGGAAGAACCAACTCACTGGAAAAGACCCTGATGCTGGGAAAGACTGAAGGCAAAAGGAGAAGGAAATAACAGAGGATGCAATGGTTAGATAGCATCACTGACTCAATTGACATGAATTTGAGCAAATTCCAGGAGATAGTGAAGGACAGGATAACCTGGTTTTCTGCAGTCCACGGCTTCACAAAGAATTGGACATGACAGCGGCTGAACAATAACAACCTATAGAAATTAGAATTGAATATAAATGCTTTCACATCTACCACTAGGCTTTTAGTATTGATACCCTCTCTAATCTCCTCACAGGTCTCCTTTTCCATTACTCACCATGCTTCAGTCATACAAAATTCTTTCAGTTTTTGGAAGCTACTGATCATCTGCCATAAATAAAACATTTTCCATTTTCCTTCTAACCTCTGGTTATTTCGCCTGGTGAGTTCTTTGTCATCCTTCAGGTAACCTTCTTGCTACCTTCTCAAATAGTACTTTATTGACTTGCAGCGACAATTATAATATACATTTGTGGATGTTTACCATCTCTTTTATATTAATGGCAATTTTTAAAATGTAGATTTCCATATTTAAAAATTCTGCCCCTTCAAGGCAGTTATCACAATTCAACCTCCCAGCTATAATGGCAGCTGGAGAACATATCTGTGGCCCAGAGTCTGTCCGTCATTTGCACCAGAGTTAGTCTTACACTGAGAAGGGACCAACATGTGAAACTGGGCTCTCTCTAACTCGCCTTTCAAAAAGAGGTGAGAGAGGTGACAGGTCTTTGGGGCAGTAATTGTAATTATCCTGACAACCCATCTTAATATTGATCCTGGATCCCTAATTTTCCCAAAGACTCTGTAAGCCATTTTTATATGTCAATAAAGTCCTGTCTTCCTAGAACCAACCCCAGGGTATTGATTCCACTGCAACCTAACATTTGTCATCTCCCAGTTAAGGCAATCTGCTCTATTATTCTCTACCTCAAAACTCATTTTGTTTCCTTCATTTCATTAGCAATCTTGTAGTCAAGTTTGTGTGTTGTCTATCTTCTCTACTAGATTATAAACTCCCTGAGGGCAGAGTCTCCGTAGTTTTTAGTTCAGAACCACATATGAAGTTCCTCTGTTGGTTCATTCAACAAACTTTACGGAACCCTTCTTATTGACACAAACACTAAAGAATATAACATTAATAAGATATGAAAGAGCTTACATCACAGTTGGAAACACAGACATAGAAATCGATCATTAAAATCTAATGTGGCCAATATACTGGTTAAAATTGTCAAGGATTTTTATAGGTTTACCAAAGAGGAGCATTTAATACAACCTATGGGAGGAGGGTGGAAGTCAGATTAAGACAAAGAAGCAGGAAAGAATAGTAGGAGGAGGAGGAGTTTCAGGAAGAATTCTTGAAAGATGCTATGCCAAAGCTTCAAGGTGTGAGGAAGAGTCTGTAAGGTGAAAGGATAGGAGATGGAGGATGGTGGTGAAAAAAAGGATTCTAGGCAAAAGCTGAAGGTCCCAGAGTGAAGAGCTACATGGTAGTGAAAGGGGGACCTTTCACAAGAGGGAGGCAGGGAAGAGGGGGTACATGGTGTGGAAGAGACCAGAAAGGGAGGCACAGCTACATCAGGGATGGACTCAAGCTCCACTGGAAATTTCTAAAATTATGCCTAAATTTAGAAAAGGATCACAAAAGAATGTGAAAAAAGATAAAAGGAGATTTAGTTTGAGTGATTTTATTTATTTATTTCAACATTCCTTGTTCCACTATTTTTTCAATTAAGTTTATAAAAATTCTTTTCCCACTATCTTCGACATATACTTGTCATGTTTCTATTGTGTATTTATCAGCACTGCCATATCATTTATATGATATTAATTATAATATGTACATTTGACTTTTGTATGTATATTGTCTCTACATATAGGCTACATTTCAGAAGTAAACACTGTGTGTTTATCTCTTCAGATCCCCATGATTTTAAACACCTCCGTGAGTATGTATCAGCATTTAATAAATGTTTATGGAAAGAATGGCTTTCCCTGGTAGTTCAGTGGTAAAGAATCCTCTGGTCAATGCAGGAGACATGGGTTCAGTCCCTGGATCACAAAGATTCCCCTGGAGAAGGAAATGGCAACCCACTCCAGTATTCTTGCCTGGGAAAACCACTGGACAGAGGAACCCAGTGGGCTGCAGTCCATGGGGTTGCAAAGAGTTGGATACGACTGAGCACAAGCATGGCAAGTATGAAAGGAATATGCAAATCATACTTAGGAAACGTAAATGTAAAAGGAACCCTTCCCTTTTCTATGAATTTTAATGTGTAGTATTCACATAAGTTCAAAATATTTCACTGCAATCTGGTCTACTTTGTAGCCTTTGCCTACAAACATATTTTTAAATCTAAACCAGGTGGTAGTGATGTCCGTCAACACAAACACATCTAGCTTTTACAAATGATGAAACAGAACTCAAAGACTGAGATTGTAAAATTGATTCATAATCCTACCAGGATTCCCATAAATTTCCCCTCCAGGACCCAAACAAACCACTTCTCTAAGAAACCTTCTCGTCCCTTACTCAATGAAAACATCCTTTAGGCCTGAACTACAGGGTCCTTGCTTCATATTCCAGGAGGAAGGAGGTTTCCAAAAGATTCTTAGCAGTGGCATGCAAATGCAGAGTGAAGTGGGAACCATAAAATAAAAAAGTATCATTAGCTGATTAAGAAAAGAAATAACGTCTTCCCATCCCCTATTCATTCTTCACCCTGTATAGTATCTGGATCAAAAATGCTCAAATACAGACTAGCGAACAAGTTTTTATAAACGTATCACCGGCAATGCCAAGTGTAGACTGAATCTTCAGAGACTACATCTTTATAAATCTTCTCTATCTTTGTTTCTCAGGGCCACGTGGGCCTGTTCTGCTTTCAATGGGTTAATTACCAAGGAAGCATTTTTCCTCTGTGGTCTAGACATAGAAATATCCAGATATTGTTTCCCTTGAAAGGCAGCCATCCTGCTGAATTTACTTGATCACCAATTCTCATGTTTTTTTTAAGGGCAAATGGGGCTAAACACAATTTTTGAAGATTTTTCCCTCTCCTTTTTTTTTTTTTCACCGATTAACAGCTTGTTTGTTTTCGATTGAGGATGCTTCCAGGCAAACAGAGGGAAAGAGACGAAAATTCTCTAATTTTTAAGGTAGGGAAACTCGAGAATGATGGCTTTGCTGTAGCCAAAAAGAAACAATCTTTGGAACTAACATATAACCATGAAAAAAAATGGTTATTGAATATTATATAATTTTAGTTACATGAGTACAACATAGGGATTTTGAGAATAATATAATTTTCTTAACTGAACCCGAAGGTAGGTATCTGTTATAATCACAGGTAGGTAGAGAATAAGAGAAAAATAGAAAACTCAGTCTTTGAAAAAAAACCTTAATCCTAACATTATTATCACTATGACCTTGGATAAGTCACTTATTTGAGCTTTTGTTTCTACAGATATAAACTAAAAGATTTGGGTGGTTTTATATTTATGATCTTTCCATCTCTGTAAGATTTTTTGACCTCTTGTGATCCTCAGCTTACAAAATTCTACCTGGAAATAGCACTGACTCCTGTCTTATGTCCCCTGCCCCCAAACCCCTGCCTCACCTCTATTTGGAGACATGATCTGCTTTCTTCTGTGGGAGTTATATAATAAATGTGAAGTGAAGACAGCTGAGCCTGCTCTGAAACCATGATAAATAGCCCCAATGTCCTGACTGTGCCTTCCCTGTTGGAAGCCAAGAACTCCATACAGACAAAGGAAGGATTAACTGGTCCTCAAGCTGAGTGCACACTGGCACGGGTGCTGGGCACACGTTGGCCGTGTGAAGTTACCCTGAGACATCTGCTTTTGGGGAGGATCTGGACTGCCCCTCTGCCATTATAGTCTCAAATTCCCAAGTCCCAGAGGCCCCCTGTGCAGTCGCAACAAGTCACGGTGCCAGAAATAGTGGTGAGTTGCAGGAATCTAACCCTGACACTATCAGGACTTGATCCAACTCTTCACAACTCGGGCAACTCACTTGGACACCAGTACCGTTTTCTCCCTACTTTGCTAAAATAGCCACGTCTGTGATTGCTGACGCCCAGTAGTAATATTTCCATTCTAGGCCAGGAGCTGTGAAACATATGTTTAAACAATGCAAAAGCATCAATATGATTAATGTTCTTAAAAACTGAGTATTTCTTTTTAGTGTGAAAACATCATTAAAGTGACTGGAGGCACTGATAACTTTTGGATGTTCTCTGACTAAAGGGATATACCACCCCTTTCCCCAGCTAACATGAAGCCAAACTGTTCAGATACCAGAGAGCCATGTGAGAATAACAAAGGCTGAATTGACAAATGATACGAACATCACCCCTCACAGGCCAAACCCTGCACTGGAGAGGTGTATTGAACCCTCCTCAGAGTCACCCAGACTGGGCCATTCGTTTCTTTCTGAAACACATGTTCCAACAGTATTAGACACACTCTGGAAACAGCTACACATTGCTGAATGATGAGTTCTGAGGTGAAGACTTGTCAGTAGTATGGTAATGTGGATAAAAGACAAATATTTTATTTAGTGGTAGAATTGTCTGGCCCTTAAAAAGACACTACAAAATTTGTGACTGCATATGAAGTTAACAATCAAGGCTTTGTGTCTGAATCACTGTCACAGAAGACAAACAACCCTCTTTGGTTTTTTTTTCCTTGCTGCATCTTAGATGCCACATTAAAGCATACCAAACTAGCAGTTTCAGCCTCAGGGACAGATTTTTAATGCAAGACTCCTCACACCAGATTGCATTCTTCAAACATCTGGGGGTTATGTTTTCAAGTCCTATCTCCCCAACCTAAAAAAAAGAAAAGTTTCAGTATCTAAGCATATTTTAATTCTATCTCATTGAAGAAACCCATTGAGTAAACACCATTTGGGTGGTTGGAGGGACTGACTGATCCCTTTTAGGCCTCTGTGACTAAAGGGATGTGCCACCTGGGTCTCCAGCTGAGATGAGACCAAACTGCGCAGATACCAGCAAGCCACATGGGAATAACAAAGGCCGAGTTAACAATGACAGGAATGCCACCTCTCACAGGCCACATTCTGCACTAGAGAGGCGTACCAAGCCTTCCATGGAGTTACACAGATTGGGCCTCTCATTTCTTTCTGAAACATGTGTCCCGGCAGTATTAGACACACTGGAAGCAACTACACATTTCTGAAGGGAAAGACTTCACGGGTGAAGACTTGCCAGTAGCATGGTGCTATGCTGTTTTGTGATGATACCACAATATATTAGTCCATTCTACACTTGCAGGCACTCAAAGAGTTTTCAGTTCTTTACTACTATGAACGACTGCTTAGGGTTACTGAGATCATTTAGTTCATGGCTTCTGATGAAGCTGTGTACACATTTCTGTTGGTTATGTATGTAGGTGGGATATAACATATTGTCAATCTGTTTTCCAGCATGTGTGTATGAATTTGGACGTCCAGCAGCAGCATCTCACAGCAACAATACCTGCTGCTTCACATCCTCCCTAGCACAAAGTATTCTCCATCCTTCTGCCTTAAACATTCTAATAGATGTATAGTATTGTTACATGGTGGCTTCTAGCTTGCTAAAGAAAATCAGTCCTGAATATTCATTGGAAGGACTGATGCTAAAGCTGACTCTCCAATACTTTGGCCACCTGATGCAAAGAACTGACTCACAGGAAAAGACCCTGATGCTGGGAAAGATTGAGGGCAGGAGGAGAAGGGGAAGACAGAGGATGAGATGGTTGGATGGCATCACCAACTCAATGGAGATGAGTTTGAGTAGACTCTGGGAGTTGGTGATGGACAAAGAAGCCTGGAGTCCTGCAATCCATGGGGTTGCAAAGAGTCAGACACAACTGAGCAACTGAACTGAACTGATCTGAACTGATAAATAATAGTAAGCTTATTGGCTCTTTGAATATCTTCTAAGATTCTGTTCAAGCTCTGTTTATTTTTCTATTAGTTTATCTGCCTTTTTCTTTGATTTGTCAGAGTGCTTTTTTATTCTGGATACAAGTACTTTGAGTCTCTTAAAGAGGCTCTTAATTTTGATATAAACTGAATTACTACTTTTGTTTTAGAAATAGTTCTTTTTGTGTTCTATTTAAAAGTCTTTGCCTGCTTTGAGATCATCAAGATCATCACCTGACTTTTCCTCTAAAAGTGTTATTATTTTCCTTTTATGTTTAGATATATAATCTATTTTAATTTGATTATTTTTGTATGGATATACAATTGACCCACAGCATCATTTATTGAAAAGACTATTCATTCCTTGCTGTACTTTTTTTCATATTTTTAAAATCATAAGTTACTATACACGTGAGTCTAATTCTGGACTCTCTATTCTATTTCACTCATCAGTTTATCTATCCTATCACCAAAGCCACACTATCTTACTTACTCTAATTTCATAACAAATTTTGCTATCTGGCAAGTTCTTCAGCTAAGTTCTTCTCGAAAAATGTGCTGGATATCCTTGGCTCTTACATTTCCAAATTTTATTTAACAAAAACATGTTGATATTTTTGATTAAGATTACACTAAATTGGTAGACTCATTTGGGCAGAATTAATATCTTAGCAATATTGAGTCTTCCATCTGTGAACATAGATTTGTTTAGATTCTCTTCATTTGTTTAGGTTCTGTGTAATTTCTCTCAATAATGTTTTGTAGTTTGATTGTAGAAGTGTGCACATTTTTCATTACATTAGTTTCTAGGTGCAGTCCATGGGGTCGCGAAGAGTCAGACACGACTGAGCGACTTCACTTTGACTTTTCACTTTCATGCATTGGAGAAGGAAATGGCAACCCACTCCAGTGTTCTTGCCTGGAGAATCCCAGGGACGGGGGAGCCTTGTGGGCTGCTGTCTATGGGGTCGCAAGAGTCGGACATGACTGAAGCAACTTAGTAGCAGCAGCAGCATATGGTTTGTTTTATTTGATTATAAATGACAATGTTTTAATTTTCTATATTCTTCTGGTATATAAAATATTTATAAAATCATGCATACTAACCTTGTATTTAAGGGCTTTGCTAAATCTACTTGTAATTTCTTGTTATTCTGTAGTGTGTTGCTGTGATGAATTACATTTAGTGATTATCTAATGTTAAACCACACTGGCATATCTGAAATAAACTCTTCTTGGCAGCAAGTCAGTATCCCTTTTATTTACTAGATTGACTTTGTTAACATTTTCTTTTTTTCATTTATTTTTAATTGAAGGATAATTATAATATTTTGTTGGTTTCTGCCATACGTCAACATGGAGCAGCCATAGGTATACTTATGTCCCCTCCCTTTTGATCCTCCCTCCCTATCTCCCATCCTATTCCACCATTCTAGGTAGTTACAAACCCAGTTTGAATTCCCTAGGTTATACAGCAGATTCCCAATGGTTATCTATTTTACATATTAGTGTATATTTTCCCATGCTACTTTCTCCATTCGTCCCACCCTCTCCTTCCTACTCCCTGCTACCTCATGTCCATAAGTCTGTTGTTAGCTATGTCTGCATCTCCACTGGTACCCTGCAAATAAAGATTCCATATACGTGTGTTAATACGTGATATTTGTTTTTCTGACTTACTTCACTCAGTATAACAGGCTCTAGGTTCATCCACCTCATTAGCACTGACTCAAATGCATTCTTTTTTATGGCTGAGTAACATTCCATTGGGGTTCCCTGGTGGCTCAGATGGTAAAGAATCTTCCTGTAATGAAGGAGACCTGGGTATCCCAGGTTGGAAAGATCCCCTGGAGAAGGAAATGGCTACCTACCCCAGTATTCTTACCTGGAGAATCCCATAGACCAAGGAGCCTGGTGGGCTACAGTCTACCAGGTCACAAAGAGTTGGATATGACTGAGCAACTAACAAGGAACAATGTCCCATTGTGTATATATCTACCACAGCTTCTTCATCCATTCATCTGTCGATGGACATATAGATTGCTTCCATGTCCTAGCTATTGCAAGTAGTGTTACAATGAACATTGGGGTATAGTGTCTTTTTCAATTATGGTTTTTTCAGGGTATATGCCCAATAGTGGGATTGTTGGGTCATATGGTAATTTTATTTCTAGTTTTTAAAAGAATCTTCATACTGTCTTCCATAGTGACTGTATCAACTTACATTCCCACCAACTGTGCAAGAGGATTCCTTTTTCTCCACACCCTCTCCAGCATTAATTATTTGTATATTTTTGATGGTGGCCACTCTGATGGTGTGAGGTAATATCTTATTGTAGTTTTGATTTGCATTTCTCCAAATCACTGCAGATGGTGACTGCAGCCATGATGTTAGAAGACGCTTACTCCTTGGAAGAAAAGTTATGACCAACCTAGATAGCATATTCAAAAGCAGAGACATTACTTTGCCAACAAAGGTCCGTCTAGTCAAGGCTATGGTTTTTCCAGTGGTCATGTAGGAATGCAAGAGTTGGACTGTGAAGAAAGCTGAGCGCTGAAGAACTGATGCTTTTGAACTGTGGTGTTGGAGAAGACTCTTGAGAGTCCCTTGGACTGCAACGAGATCCAACCAGTCCATTCTGAAGGAGATCAGCCCTGGGTGTTCTCTGGAAGGAATGATGCTAAAGCTGAAACTCCAGTACTTTGGCCACCTCATGTGAAGAGTTGACTCATTGGAAAAGACTGTGATATTGGGAGGGATTGGGGACAGGAGGAAAAGGGGATGACATAGGATGAGATGGCTGGATGGCATCACTGACTCAATGGACGCGAGTTTGAGTGAACTCTGGGAGCTGGTGATGGACAGGGAGGCCTGGCGTGCAGCAATTCATGGGGTTGCAAAGAGTTAGACACAACTGAGTGACTGAACTGAACTGAAATGAACTGAACTGAAATGAACTGAACTGAACTGAATAATGAGTGATGTTGAGCATATTTCATATGTCTATTAGCCATCTATATGTCTTCATTGTAGAAATGTCCCTTTGGGTCTTTTGCCCACTTTTTCATTGGGTTGTTTGTTTTTCTGTTACTGAAATATATAAGCTGCTTGTATATTTTGGAAATTAATCCTTGTCAGTTGTTTCATTTGCCATTATTTTCTCCCATTTTGAAGGTTGCCTTTTCACCTTGTTTATAGTTTCCTTTGCTGTGAAAAAGCTTTTAAGTTTAATTAGGTTCTACTTGCTTATTTTTGCTTTTATTTCCATTACTCTAGGAGGTGTGTCAGAGGATCTTGCTGTGATTTATGTCATAGAATGTAGACTTTGTTAATATTGTCTTGATTTTGCATCAATGTTAATGAAAACATTGGTTTATTATTTTTATTTTATGTCTTTCTCAATTAGAGATCTCTTAAATGTGTCTCTTGAAAAGCATTACAAGCTGTTCCCTATCTGTGTGTTCTCTGGAAGAATCTGTACAATATTGTTGTTATGTCTTTCTCAAATGTTTGGAAGAATTCACCAGTGAAACTATCTAAGCCTAAGAATTAGATTACAAAAACATTCTAATTAGGAATCAAAGTTTTAAAATACATATCTGATTTTTTTTAATTTTCTATTTTATCTTATGAAAAATTTAATAAAAGAATTTTCATTTATTAATCCATCTCATCCAAATTATCAAATTTATCAGAGAAAATGTTTATAATATCATCTTATTTGATGTACTATGATCCATACATTTTTATTTCTGAAAATTTGTGGCTTCTTTTTTTCTACATCAATCCTGTGATAAGTTTATCAATTTTATGAATTTTATCAAAATACCAACTTTTTGTTGATTTTTCTTTATTATTTTATTTCTGCTCTTTATTATTTCTGTCCTTATATTCTTCTTCTTTTTTTAAAATTTAAATTTATTTATTTTAATTGGAGGCTAATTACTTTGCAATATTGTATGTATTACAATATTGTATGTATTATAATATTACAGTAATGATGTGTGGTTTTGCCATACATCAACATGAATCCGCCATGGGTGTACACATGTTCCCCATCCTGAACCCCCCTCCCTCTTTCCTCCCTGTACCATCCCTCTGGGTCATGACAGTACACCAGCCCCAAGCATCCTGTATTCTGCATCAAACCTGGACTGTATTCTTCTTAGTTTATATTTGCTTTTTGCTATCTTGTTTCTTCAGTTGTAAGTTTAAATAAATTTATATTTAGTCTTTTTTCTTTTCCAAAATGTGGTTGACCCTCAAACAATGAAAAGGTTAGGGGAGGTGATGACCAAAACCATTCCAAAGAAAAAGAAATGCAAGAAGGTAAAATATTTATTTGAGGAGCCCTTACAAATAGCTGAGAAAAGAAGGGAATTGAAAGGCAAAGGAGCAAATGAAAGACATACCCAACTGAATGAAGAGTTCCAAAGGATAGCAAGGAGAGATAAGAAAGCCTTCCTAAGTGAGCATTGCAAAGACATAGAGGAAAACAACGAATGGGAAAGACTAGAGATCTCTTCAAGAAAATTAGAGATACCAAGGGAATATTTCCCGCAAAGTTGGGCAATAAAGGCCAGAAATGGCAAGGACCTAACAGAAGCAGAAAAAATTAAAAAGAAGTGGTAAGAATACACAGAAGAACCATATAAAAAAGGTCTTAATGACACAGATTACCACAGTGGTGTAGTCAGTCACTTAGAGCCAGATATCCTAGAGTGTGAAGTCAAGTGGGCCATAGGAAGCATTACTATGAACAAAGCTAGTGGAGGTGATGGAATTCCAGCTGAGCTATTTCAAATCCTAAAAGATGATGCTGTGAAAGTGCTGCACTCAATATGCCAGCAAATTTGGAAAACTCAGCAGTGGCCCCAGGACTGGAAAAGGTCAGTTTTCATTCCAATTCCAAAGATAGGCAATGCCAAAGAATGCTCAAATTACTGTACAATTGCACTTATTTCACATGCTAGCTAGGTAATCCTCAAAATCCTTCAAGCTAGGTTTCAAAACAGAATGTGAACTGAGAACTTCCAGATGTTCAAACTGGACTTAGAAAAGGCAGAAGAACCAGAGATTAAATTGCCAACATCCATTAGGTCATAGGAAAAAACAGAGAATTCCACAAAAACATCTACTTTTGCTTCACTGAATATGTTGAATACACTAAAGCCTTTGACTGTGTGGATCACAATGAACTGTAGAAAATTCTTTAAAAGAAGGGAATACCAGATCACCTTACCTGCCTTCTGAGAAACCTATATGTAGGTCAAGCAGCAACGGTTAGAACCATACACGGAACAACTGACGGGTACAAAATTGGGAGAGGAGTACATTAAGGCTGTATATTGTCACCCTGCTTATTTAACTTATATGCAGAGTATATCATGCAAAATGTTGGGCTGGATGACTCACAAGCTGGAATCAAGATTGTCTGGAGAAATATCAACAACCTCAGATATGCAGATGATATCACCCTAATGGCAGAAAGTGAAGAGAAACTAAAGAGCCTCTTGATGAAGGTGAAAGAGGAGAGTGAAAAAGCTGGCTTAAAACTCAACATTCAAGTAACTAAGATCATGGCATCCAGTCCCATTACTTCATTGCAAATAGACAAGGCAACAATGGAAACAGTGGTGGATTTTATTTTCTTGGACTCTAAAATCACTGCGGACAATGACTGCAGCCATGAAATTAAGAGATTCTTGCTCGTTGGAAGAAAAGCTATGACAAACAAATAGTATATCAAAAAGTAGAGACATCCTTTTGCTGACAAAGGTCCATATAGGACAATTTGACAAAGGTCAAAGCTATGGTTTTTCTGTGATTGTGGTTTCACTCTGTCTACCCTCAGATGCCCTCTCTTAGCACCTCTCTTCAACCACATCACAGAAAACTAGCCAATCTGGTCACATGGAGCACAGCTTTGTCTAACTCAATGAAACTGAGCCATGCGGTGTAGGGCCACTCAAGAAAGACAGGTTATGGTGGAGAGTTGTCACCAAACGTGGTCCACTGGAGAAGGGAATGGCAAACCACCTCAGTATTCTTGCCTTGAGAACACCATGCACAGATGAACAGTATGAAAATGCAAAAAGATAGGACAATGAAAGATGAATTCCCTAGGTTGGTAGGTGCCCAATATACTACTGGAGTTCAATGGAGAAAAATTCCAGAAAGAATGAAGGGATGGAGCCAAAGCAAAAACAACACCCCATTGTGGAAGTGACTGGTGATGGAAGAAAGGTCTGATGCTATAAAGAGTAATATTGCATAGGAATCTGGAATGTTAGGTCCATAAATTAAGGCAAATTGGAAGTGGTCAAACAGGAGATGGCAAGAGTGAACGTGGACTTTCTAGGAAATAATGAACTAAAATGGACTGGAATGGGTGAATTTAACTCAGATGACCATTATATCTACTACGGTGGGCAGGAATCCCTTAGAAGAATGGAGTAGCCATCATGGTCAACAAAAGAGTCTGAAATGCAATACTTGGATTCAATTTCAAAAATGACAGAATGATCTCTGTTCATTTCCAAGGCAAACCATTCAATATCACGGTGATCCAAGTCTATGCCCCAACCAGTAATGCTGAAGAAGCTGAAGTAGAACAATTCTATGAAGAAATAAAAGACCTTCTAGAATTAACACCCCAAAAAGATGTCCTTTTCATTATAGGGGACTGGAATGCAAAAGTAGGAAGTCAAGAAACACCTGGAGTAACAGGCAAATTTGGCCTTGGAATATGGAATGAAGCAGGGCAAAGGCTAATAGAGTTCTGCCAAGAGAACACACTGGTCATAGCAAACACCCTCTTCCAACAACACAAGAGAAGACTCTACACATGGATATCCCCAGATGGTCGACACCGAAATCACATTGATTATATTCTTTGCAGCTAAAGATGGAGAAGCTCTATACAGTTAGAAAAACAAGACCAGGAGCTGACTGTGTCTCAGATCATGAACTCCTTATTACCAAATTCAGACTTAAATTGAAGAAAGTGGGGACAACCACTAGACCATTCAGGTATGACCTAAATCAAATCCCTTATGACTATACAGTGGAAGTGAGAAATGGATTTAAGGGACTAGATCTGATAGAGTGCCTGATGAACTATGGATGAAGATTCGTGACATTGTATAGGAGACAGGAATCAAGACCATCCTCAAGAAAAAGAAATGCAAAAAAGCAATATGGCTGTCTGAGTAGGCCTTACAAATAGCTGTGAAAAAAGGGAAGTGAAAAGCAAAGGGGAAAATGAAAGCTATACCCATTTGAATGCAGAGTTCCAAAGAATAGCAAGAAGAGATAAGAAAGCCTTCCTCACTGATCAATGAAAAGAAATAGAGGAAAACAATAGAATGGGAAAGACTAGAGATCTCTTCAAGAAAATTAGAGATACCAAGGGAATATTTCATACAAAGATGGGCTCAGTAAAGGACAGAAATGTTAGGGACCTAGCAGAAGCAGAAGATATTAAGAAGAGGTGGCAAGAATACACAGAAGAACTGTACAAAGAAGATCTTCATGATCCAGATAATCATGAAGGTGTGATCACTCACCTAGAGCCAGACATCCTGGAATGTGAAGCCAAGTGAGCCTTAGGAAGCATCACTACAACCAAAACTAGTGGAGGTGATGGAATTCCAGTTGAGCTATTTCAAATCCTGAAAGATGATGCTGTGAAAGTGTTGCACTCAATATGCCAGCAAATTTGGAAAACTCAGCAGTGGCCACAGGACTGGAAAAGGTCAGTTTTCATTCGAATCCCAAAGAAAGGCAATGCCAAAGAATGCTCAAACTACTGCACAATTGCACTCATCTCACACGCTACTAAAGTAATGCTCAAAATTCTCCAAGGCAGGCTTCAGCAATACATGAACTATGAACTTCCAGATGTTCAAGCTGGTTTTAGAAAAGGCAAAAGAACCAGAGATCAAATTGCCAACATCCACTGGATCATTGAAAAAGCAAGAGAGTTCCAGAAAAACATCTATTTCTGACTATGCCAAAGCCTTTGACTGTGTGGATCACAATAAACTGTGGAAAATTCTTAAAGAGATGGGAATACCAGACCATCCGACCTGCCTCTTGAGAAATCTTTATGCAGGTCAGGAAGCAACAGTTAGAACTGGACATGGAACAACAGACTGGTTCCAAATAGGAAAAGGACTACGTCAAGGCTGTGTATTGTCACCCTGCTTATTTAACTTATATGCAGAGTACATCATGAGAAACGCTGGGTTGGAGGAAGCACACACTGGAATCAAGATTGCCGGGAGAAATATCAATAACCTCAGCTATGCAGATTACACCACCCTTATGGCAGAAAGTGAAGAAAACTAAAAAGCCTCTTGATGAAAGTGAAAGAGGAGAGTGAAAAAGCTGGCTTAAAGCTCAACATTCAGAAAACTAAGATCATGGCATCTGGTCCCATCATTCCATGGGAAATAGATGGGAAAACAGTGGATACAGTGGCTGACTTTATTTTTCTGGGCTCCAAAATCACTGCAGATGGTGATTGCAGCCATGAAATTAAAAAAATGCTTACTCTCTGGAAGGAAAGTTATGACCAACCTAGACAGCATATTAAAAAGCTTAGACATTACTTTGCCAACAAAGGTCCATCTAGTCAAGGCTTTTTTTTCTCCAGTGGTCATGTACGGATGTGATTGTTAGACTATAAAGAAAGCTGAGTGCTGAAGAATTAATGCTTTTGGACTGTGGTGTTGGAGAAGACTCTTGAGAGTCCCTTGGACTGCAAGGAGATCCAACCAGTCCATCCTAAAGGAGATCACTCCTGGGTGTTCATTGGAAGGACCGATGTTGAAGCTGAAACTCCAATACTTTGGCCACCTCCTGTGAAGAACTGACTCATTGGGAAAGACCTTTATGCTGGGAAAGATTGAGGGCAGGAGTGGAAGGGGACAACAGAGGATGAGATGGTTGGATGGCATCACCGACTCAATGGACATGGGTTTGGATGGACTCCAGGAGTTGGTGATGGACAAGGAGGCCCGGCCTACTGAAGTTCATGGGGTCACAAAGAGTTGGCCACAACTGAGTGACTGAAGTGACTGAACTGATGATTTTTTACTAGTCATGAGTGGATGTAAGAGTTGGAACATAATTAATGCTGCATGCTAAAGAATTGATGCTTACGAACTGAGGTGCCAGAGAAGACTCTTGAGATTCCCTTGGACAGCAATGAGATAAAACCAGTTAATCTTAAAGGAAATCACCCCTGAAAATTAATTGGAGGGACTGATGTTTAAGCTGAAGATCCAATACTTTGGCCACCTGATGTGAAGAGTCGACTCATTGGAAAAGACCTTGATGCTAAGAAAGATTGAGGGCAGGAGGAGAAGTGGGCAGCAGAGGATGAGATAGTTGAATGGCATCACCAACTCGATGGACATGAGTCTGAGCAATCTCCAGGAGGGGATGATGGATGTGGAAGCCTGGCGTGCTGAAGTCCACTGGGTTGCAAAGAGTCTGACCCGACTTAGTGACTGAACAACAACAACAAAGTGGTGTCAACATACACAGTCAAAAATCCGTGTATGACTTTACAGTAATTTTTCTATATCTGGCATTCTGCATCCAGATTCAGCCATCCATGGATCATGTAGCACCAATATATGTATTTATTGAATAAAATCCACCTATAAGGGGATTCATACAGTTTAAATCTGTGTTCTTCAAAGGTCAACTATGTAGAAATATATTCTCACCACAGTGGATCTAAACTAGAAATTAGAAAACATTCTGAACTGCTTTATACTGGAAATATATTAAAATTTTATTGCTGCAGTTTCTTTTGTGTTGTATATAATGTCAATAATCATTTTTCTTTGCTCACATATTTTACTCCTCTGGAGTTCATAATTTCCTCCTATATTTCCATGCTTTATCTAGAATTATTTTTCTACCTAAAAAATGTCCTTTTAGTTTTTCAAAAGAGGACTTGCTAGCAACAAAAAAAATCCATTACTTTTTGTTTGACTAAAACTATATTTTTCATTTTTAAAGTATAACTTCTGGTACAAAATTAGAAGATGGAATTTATTTTCTTTCAATATTCTAAAGATGTCACTTTATTGTCTCCTAGCTTCTATAATTTCTATTGAGAAGTTAAATACCAGTAATTTTTTAAGGCACTGATTTTAAATTTTTTCTTTTTGTACTTGATTTTCAGAAGATTTCATCATTTACCTAGGTATGGTTTTGTTTATCTTCAACTTGAGATTCCCAGACTTTTCTAAATCTCTCAATTGACATCTTTCACTAGTTTTAGAAAATGTAAATAGTGATTTCCCCCATTTTCCCTTTTTCCTTCTATGAATTCTATTATATGTATGTTAGACCTTAGATCATCCTATATATTTTCACTCACATTTTTTAAATGTTTTCTATGTATTTAATTCTGTATATTTTTAGTGAGTCATCTTTCAATTTACATGTCCTATATATTTCTCTCCCTAATCTACTCTTAGGAACACCCATTGTGTTCTGAAATTTAGAGTTATATTTTTCTATTTTAGATTACTTATATGTTTTTTTTTTACAGAATATAATTTGTTGAAGAAAATCTCCATACTTTCATCTATTCTTCCCATCTTCTCTAATTTATTTATTTAATACAACAATCACAGTTATTTCAAAGACCTTCATGATAACTCTGATAGCTAGATCATCTATTTATCTGCCACTAGATTTCATCTTTTTCTTCTTGATCATCAGTCATATTTTCATGTCTTTTTGCATGTGTAGCAATATTTTATTGTATGTCAGACACTGACTATCAAAGAAATGAAGAGAATCTGAATAATACCATCTTAAACCAGAAAGGGTCTCCCCTTTTCTCTGTTATGCATCTCAGGTAAGAGGCTCATCATTTTATCTAATCAGTAATTTACATGAGTCAGAGCTGGATTGCAGAATAAGATCAATTTACATCTGTTCCAACCGACTTCCTTGGGAATGGCCATCTGAAGCTTTCTGATAGAGAGCCAAACTGTTCTTTTTATCCTCGATCATGAAATACTTTAGGATTTCCAGCTTTGCCATTCATAAGTTTCCAGCCCAGCTCTTCAGCCTCCACTCTAGACATCTTAATAATCTAGCAAATGTCTTGATCGAGAAATGTAATGAAGTGATTGAGGTAGGCCCACTCTCCCTAGAGTGGGTTAGATTTCACTTTACCTTTTTGAAGCTTTTGGATTTCCTTCACTATCTCCAATGCTGCTTCAGATCTCTAGAATTAGCCAGCGTCACATTGGGGTAAATTAGCCAAGCATTTGAAGAAGTCCCTAAAGTTTCCAATTTGTCTCTCTAGCCTCCTACAACTGCCAAAACAACAACAATTTTCTGGTTTATTTTTTGCTTAGAAGTGGGTTCATGCCTAAATTAAACCCAATCTTCGACCATATCACAAATCAGTTAAATTCCCCAAAAGGAAAAATCCCCAGGTTCCAGCAAATGTCCCTAAGGGTGGGGTTCAGTTCAGTTCAGTCGCTCAGTCGTGTCCGACTCTTTGCGACCCCATGAATTGCAGAACGCCAGGCCTCCCTGTCCACCATCTCCTGGAGTTCACTCAGACTCACGTCCATTGAGTCCGTGATGCCATCCAGCCATCTCATCCTGGGTCGTCCCCTTCACCTCCTGCCCTCAATCTCTCCGAGCATTAGAGTCTTTTTCAGTGAGTCAACTCTTCACATGAGGTATCCAAAGTACTGGAGCTTCAGCTTTAGCATCATTCCTTCCAAAGAAATCCAGGGTTGATCTCCTTCAGAATGGACTGATTGGATCTCCTTGCATTCCAAGGGACCCTCAAGAGTCTTCTCCAACACCACAGTTCAAACGCATCAATTCTTTGGCACTCAGCCTTCTTCACAGTCCAACTCTCACATCCATACATGACCACAGGAAAAACCATAGCCTTGACTAGACGGACCTTAGTCGGCAAAGTAATGTCTCTGCTTTTGAATATACTATCTAGGTTGGTCATAACTTCTTCCAAGGAGTAAGCGTCTTTTAATTTCATGGCTGCAGTCACCATCTACAGTGATTTTGAAGCCCAAAAAAATAAAGTCTGACACTGTTTCTACTGTTTCCCCATCTATTTCCCATGAAGTGATGGGACCGGATGCCATGATCTTCATTTTCTGAATGTTGAGCTTTAAGCCAACTTTTTCACTCTCTTTTACTTTCATCAAGAGGCTTTTTAGCTCCTCTTCACTTTCTGCCATAAGGGTGGTGTCATCTGCATATCTGAGGTTATTGATATTTCTCCTGGCAATCTTGATTCCAGCTTGTGCTTCTTCCAGTCCAGCGTTTCTCATGATGTACTCTGCGTATAAGTTAAATAAGCAGGGTGACAATATACAGCCTTGACGTAGTCCTTTTCCTATTTGGAACCAGTCTGTTGTTCCATGTCCAAGGGTGGGGTGGGTGGGGGATTCAGCTCACTCACCACAGAGTTTTTATCTTCTTTCCCCATGGCTAGATGTCAAAGCTGGAGCGAGGGGCTGGAGGAGAGGCGGTAGGGAGGATGGTTGGGTAAAGAGTGAACTGATTAACCAAGTATTTTTCCACATCTACTATGGTGAACCAGGTTCTAAGACCTTAGAATTCCAAATGCTGAGTAGTAACCATTCTTCCTTTAAGGTGTGGCCAGAAGAAATGGAGGTTTAACAGGAACAGGGTAAGTTGCAGTGAACAAAAAGCTTATAGAGATAAGAATAAATTATGTGAATCCTTTCTTCTTCATCCTTTAGCATTATTATCTGGTTCCTGCCTACACTCAACTAAAACTTCACTCTCAAATGTTTTCTTTCTAATGACCATTTTTCAAGCCTTGCTTTTATTTAGCCTTCTATAGAAAGAACTTCATGTAGTGTCCCAGAGACATCAGAATTCAAGGACAATCACTAGCTATTTCATTTACAAGGTACTACCTATTTTATTGGTCTTATCCATTTTCAGTGAAACATAGAGTACATATTAAAATTATGGTTTCATCCTCAAATAAAATGCTCTATTACTATAGCTTATATTAAATTGAAATATATCATAAACATATTCTAGCCTATAAAGCCTACATCAAAAATAAAAAATAAAAGAGATAGAGAACATGTATTAACTGAAGTGTTTGGATTTTTTTTTTAAGCATATAACTACAATGACTGAAATGTTTCCAGGTTGCTAATGCATTTAAGATCATGGTTATTAGTTTATGCTTGCTTTTTCCCAAAGGTATTTATCATCATAACTTGAGACAAATTGAAGTCAATAAAACTTTAGACCATAGAGCTTTTGGCTCTTTTGACTATCAAAAATTATCTTGTTAAGATTGTTAGCAGTACTGAGATGGCATAAGAAAGGAAAAGAAATTGTATGCCAGCTCCATTCATCTTGAAAGCTTTCAGCACTGGGTCACACAATGGAAAAATCTCAAGGACATTCCCTCTGCCTGGGCATTTGTCATTACGTGGAAGTCAAGCACAACTCCAAGAAAGGAACTGGACTCAAATGCTTTGGAGTTAAATACTGGGTATGTGGAAAAGATTCCCTGATGGGAGCTAGTATTTTCATGAAATGACTTTAAGATCAGGAAAGGAGATTCGCTGCTTGAGTCGAAGTAGGGAGCTACCAATAAATGGTAACCAATAAAAGATTCAACATGGTAATTCACGAATTCATAAACTGAGAGCAAACAATATTTTTTCCAAGTGTAGGTAACGTGGATTTTCCGTAAGTAAAAATGTTAGCTTTTTTTTTTTCAATCACCCTATTTAAAGTCCACTTACGATGGACCACAAACTCTTGGCAATGGCCTATAAAGACCACCAAGGTCAGGTTCCTATCCATTTTTGTAATTTGACCTCTCCCCAGACATCCTGCATTTTAGCTACTTTAAATCACTTGACATTAAAGGTGTAATGCTAATTCTCACTTAGTACTAATTGTTTCTTCTACCCAGAATTTCTTTCCCTGCCTTTCCTTCTTATGCTGAGAAATGTCATCCTCAGCATGAATTCTTTTCTAAACTCCTGACCACAGTTGGACATTTTCTTTCTTCTTGTTCTTACAGCATTCTATTCATGCATGTATTACAGCCTCCACCTCATTACTCTCTTTAGCTTTTGCATCCTTCTAGAGAAGGAAAATATTATAAGAACACTGACTTCCTTAATACCAGTGGTGGTGGTTTAGTCACTCAGTCATGTCCAATTCTTGCAACCCCATGAACTGTAACCTACCAGGCTCCTCTGTCCATGAGATTTCCCAGGCAAGAATACTGGAGTGGGTTGCCATTTCCTTCTCCAGAGAAATCTTCCCAACCAAGGAATCAAACCTGGGTCTCCTGCATTACAGGTGGATTCTTTACCAACTGAGCTACAAGGGAAGCTTTAATACCAGTATGTTATCTGAAACATAAAACTGCAGTTAATAGATGTAGAGGGACCAAAGAGACACGGAGGTTAAGAAAGAAGGAAGCAAAGAAAGACTTTACACTTTTTTTAATATGACCCCCAAAATATCCAGAATCTAAATTTTCAATTAGTAAGCCCATAATACTATTTTTAAAGATTAAGGGTCTTTAAATATTCAAAATACAGTGATATAATAAAGAAAAGAATTTGTACATAATGGACAGGCTTATACATAACCAATGTAAAGATGTAGCAACTGACATTTTGGTCTCCCTAATTTTATTTTGCGTTCGTCCAATGAGGCTTCATTTTCTATTCTGTTCATTTCCTGATCAAGATTTGTTTACCTGCTGTGTTGCTTTGTTACTCATCTCATTTCTTAGAGTCTTTTTCTCTGTTCAATGATGGTAGCTGGTATGGGTTTTGGATACCTGGTGAGAAATAATTCTGTAAAGCATTATAAATTATTTATCTTTATTACTATTAAATATTGTAGATTTAGAATTAGAGTTGCTGACATATTAAAACGATATGGGTTGATGCCATGCTGAATACAATTTATATTCTCTGAGACAGCGTCAAGGACCCACAGAGATGTTATGGGAAGGGAGGTGGGAGGGGGGTTCATATTTGGGAACACATGTAAGAATTAAAGATTTTAAAATTAAAAAAAATAAAAAACTAAAATGCTGAAAAAAAAATAAAAGATATTGAAAGCTTAAAAAAAAAAATCTTAATATACTTCAGACATGCCCAGGGATAAAATAACTTATTCTTTCTATGAGAGTTATATAGTACTTATGAATCACAAAGTACTTTATCTGCAATATCTATTTGATTCCTTATCTTTCAGGGCAGGAAAACTTAGATTCCTAGAGGATAAATAGTGGACACATAATTACTTATCCGGTAAATTGCCAAGTTAGGGCTTAAAACTGGTTTGACTTTGTCTTTTTTTTTATTATTAAACCACAGTTATCTTCTTGTACAGGCTTTCCTGGTAGCTCAGCTGGTAAAGAATCCACCTGCAATGCAGGAGACCCCAATTCAATTCCTCGGTAGGAAAGATCCCCTGGAGAAGGGATAGGCTACCTATTCCAGTATTCATGGGCTTCCCTGGTGGCTCAGATGGTGAAGACTCTACCTGCAATGCAGGAGACCTGAGTTCAACCCCTGGGTCAGGAAGATCCTCTGCAGGAGGGCATGAAACCCATTCCAGTATTCTTGCCTGGAAAACCCCCAAGGACTGAAGAGACTGGCAGGCTACAGTCCATGGGGTCTCAAAGAGTCAGACACGACTGAGCAACTAAGTACAACACAGCACAGCATTATTCCCTGGCCCCCTCTTAATATGCCTACCCTCTGAGTGCTGACTGATCATCTGCCCCTTTACACACGGCTGCTACATCTAAGCTTATTTTCTGCCTATGAAGAAGCCAAGATACCTGAAGTTCAGGTTGAAGTCTAGATGTCTCTGTGAAACACAAGGATTTGAATGAACTCCTTATTAAATACACTTCAGCATTTGCTGGATTTAGGTAGATTAGCATGAATTGAAGCTTAGTTTGGTAGTCATTAGCTTTCACAAAAATTTTATCCATCAGAGGGCAGACAGAAAACTAACCAAACTGATCACATGGGTCACAGCCTTGTCTAACTCAATGAAACTATGAGCCATGCTGTGTAGGGTCACTCAAAATGGAATCGTCATGGTGGAGAGGTCTGACAAAACATGGTCCACTGGACAAGGGAATGAGGCAAACCATTTCAGTATTCTTGGCTTGAGAACCCCATGAACAGTATGAAAAGGCAAAATGAAAGGACGCTGAAAGATGAACTCCCCAGGTTGGTAGGTGCCAATATGTTACTGGAGAAGAATGAAGAAATAACTCCAGCAAGAACAAAGAGACAGAGCCAAAGAAAAACAGCACCCAGTTGTAGACATGACTGGTAATGGCAGTAAAGTCTGATGCTGTAAAGAGCAATATTGCATGGGAACCTGGATGTTAGGTCCATGAATCAAGGTAAATTGGAAGCAGTCAAATAGGAAATGGCAAGGCTGAACATCGACATTTTAGGAGTCAGTGAACTATAATGGACCAGAATGGGGGAATTTAATTCATATGACTATTATATCTACTACTGTGGGCAAGAATCCCATAGAAGAAATGGAGTTGCCCTCATAGTCAACAAAAGAGTCTGAAATGCAGTACTTGGGTGCAATCTCAAAAATGACAGAATGATCTCTGTTCATTTCCAAGATAAACCATTCAATATCACAGTTATCCAAGTCTATGCCCCAACCACTAATGCTGACGAAGCTGAAGTTGAACAGTTCTATGAGGACATACAAGAGCTTCTAAAACTAATACCAAAAAAAGATGTCTTTTTCATCACAGGGGACTGGGACACAAAAGTAGGAAGTCAAGAGATACCTGGAGTATCTCCTGTGGAGTAAAAATGAAGCAGGGCAAAGACTAACAGAGTTTTGCCAAGAGAACACACTGGTCATAGCAAACACCCTCTTCCAACAACTCAAAACACAACTCTACACATGGATATCACCAGATGGTCAATACTGAAATCAGTTTGATTATATTCTTTGCAGCTGAAGATGGAGAAGCTGACATCTATAGAGTCAGCAAAAACAAGACTGGGAAAGTCAGCAAAAACACTGACTCCTAAAATGTCGATGTTCAATCTTGCCATCTCTGACCGTGGCTCAGATCATGAGCTCCTTACTGCAAAATCCAGACTTAAACTGAACAAAGTAGGGAAAACTATTAGACCATTCAGGTTTGACTTAAATCAAATCCCTCACAATTATACAGTGGAAGTGACAAATAGATTCAAGGGATTACATCTGATAGACAGAGTGCCTGAAGAAGTATGGAAGGAGGTTCTTAATACTGTACAGGAGGCTGTGATAAAAAGCATCCCCAAGAAAAAGAAATGCAAAGAAGGCAAAATGGTTGTCTGAGGAGGCCTTACAAATAGCTGAGAAAAGAAGAGAAGCTAAAGGCAAAGGAGAAAAGGAAAGATATAGCCATCTGAATGCAGAGTTCCAAAGAAGAGCAAAGAGAGATAAGAAAGCCTTCCTAAGTGATCGATGCAAAGAAATAGAGGAAAACAATAGAATCAGAAGGACAAGTTCCCTTCAAGAAAATTAGAGATAACAACGGAATATTTCATGCAAGGATGGGCACAATAAAGGGCAAGAAAAGTATGGACCTAACAGAAATAGAAGATATTAAGAAGAACTGGCAAGAATACACAGAAGAACTGTACAAAAAAGATCTTAATGACCCAGATAACAACAAAGGTGTGATCACTCACCTAGAGCCAGACATCCTAGGGTCCAAAGTCAAGTGGGCTGTAGGAAGCATCACTATGGTCAAAGTTAGTGGAGGTGATATAATTCCAGCTGAGCTACTTCAAATCCTAAAAGGCAATGCTGTGAAAGTGCTGCACTCAATATGCCAGCAAATTTCAAAAACTCAGCAGTGGCCACAGGACCGGAAAAGGTCAGTTTTCATTCCATTCCCAAAGAAAGGCAATGTCAAAGAATGTTCAAACTATCCCACAATAGCGATTATCTCACACACTGGCAAAGTAATTCTCAAAATTCTCCAATTAGGCCTCAATAGTACATGAAGCAAAACTTTCAGATGTTCAAGTTGGATTTAGAAAAGGCAGTGGAACCAGAGATCAAATTGCCGACATCCATTGGGTTATACAAAAAGCAAGAGAATTCCAGAAAAACATCTACTTCTGCTTCATTAGCTACGCTAAAGTCTTTGACTGTGTGTATCACAACAAACTGTGGAAAAACCTGAAAGAGATGGGAATACCAGACCACCTTACATACCTCCTGAGAAATCTGTATGCAGGTCAAGGAACAGTTAGAACCTGACATGGAACAATGGACTGGTTCCAAATTGGGAAAGGAAAACATCAAGGCTGTATATTGTCACCCAGCTTATTTAACTTATATGCAGAGTTTATCATGAGAAATGCCGGACTGCATGAAGCACAAGCTAGAATCAAGATTGCCAGGAGAAATATCAATAATCTCAGATATGTAGATGACACCATCCTTATGGCAGAAAGCAAAGAAGAACTAAAGAGCCTCTTGATGAAAGTGAAAGAGTAGAGTGAAAAAGTTAGCTTAAAGCTCATCATTCAAAAAACTAAGATTGTGACATCTGGTTCCATCACTTCATGGCAAATAGAGGGGAAAACAATGGGAACAGTTACAGATTTTATTTTCTTGGATTCCAAAATCACTGTGGATGGTGACTGCAACCATCAATTAAAAGATGCTTTCTCCTTGGAAGAAAAGCTATGACAAACCTAGACAGCATGTTAAAAAGCAGGGACATTCTTTGCAAACAAAGACCCATATAGTCAAGCTATTGTTTTTCTGGTAGTCATGTATGGATGTGAGAACTGGACCATAAAGAATGCTGAGCACTGAAGAATAGATGCTTTTGAACTGTGTTGTTGGAGAAGACTCTTCAGAGTCCCTTGCAAAGCAAGGTGATCAAACCAGTCAATCCTAAAAGAAATCAATCCTGAATATTCATTAGAAGGACTGATGCTGAAGCTGAAATTCCAGTATTTTGGCCACCTGAAGTGAAAAACTGACTCATTGGAAAAGGCCCTGATGCTGGGAAAGATTGAAGGCAGGAGAAGGGGATGACAGAGGATGAGATGGTTGGATGGCATCACCAACTTGATGGACATGAGTTTGAGCAAGACCCAGAAGTTGGTGATGGATAGGGAATCCTGGCATGCTGCAGTCCATGGGGTTGCAAAGAGTCAGACATGACTGAGCAACTGAACTGAACAGTATTAATCAAATATTTTTAGTTCCCATTTTGGGAAATTTTTGTAGGCTTAAACCCTATGCTTGAAACTAGGTATGGCCATGGCAGGAAAATTCACCAGTGAAATTTGAGCAGAAGTGATGTGTTACTTCCAAGTAGAAGCTCTATGAATCAGAGTATGACATGTGTCCCACCTTGATTTTAGAGTTTTTTTTTTTTTTGAATTGACAATCTGATAGCATTGACATGAAGCCTACTGTACCCGTTTAAGACAAGAAACAGATCATTCTTTGCCCTCAGTTCAGTTCAGTTCAGTTGCTCAGTCATGTCTGACTCTTTGCGACACCATGGACCACAGCACACCAGGCTTCCCTGTCCATCACCAACTCCTGGAGTTTACCCAAACTCATGTCCATTGAGTCACCCTCAGTTCAGTTCAGTTCAGTTGCTCAGTTGTGTCCAACTCTTTGCAACCCCATGAATTGCAGCACTCCAGGCCTCCCTGTCCATCACCAACTCTGGGAGTCTACTCAAACTCATGTTCATCAAGTCAGTGATGACATCCAGCCATCTCATCCTCTGTCCTCCCCTTCTCCTCCTGCCCCCAATCCCTCCCAGCATCAGAGTCTTTTCCAATGAGTCAAGTCTTCACATGAGGTGGCCAAAGTACTGGAGTTTCAGCTTCAGCATCAGTCCTTCCAATGAACACCCAGGACTGATCTCCTTTAGGAATGACTGGTGGGATCTCCTTGCAGTCCAAGGGTCTCTCAAGAGTCTTCTCCAACACCACAGTTCAAAAGCATCAATTCTTCAGTGCCCAGCTTTCTTCATAGTCCAACTTTCACATCCATACATGACCACTGGAAAAACCATAGCCTTGACTAGACAGACCTTTGTTGGCAAAGCAATGTCTCTGCTTTTGAATATGCTGTCCAGGTTGATCATAACTTCCCTTCCAAGGAGTAAGCAACTTTTAATATCATGGCTGCAGTCACCATCTGCAGTGATTTGGAGCCCAAAAAATAAAGTCTGATACTGTTTCCACTGTTTCCCCATCTATTTCCCATGAAGTGATGGGACCAGATGCCATGATCTTTGTTTTCTGAATGTTGAGCATTAACATTGAGAAATGTTGAGTTTTCTGAATGTGAGCCAACTTTTTCACTCTCCTCTTTCACTTTCATCAAGATGCTCTTTAGTTCTTCTTCTGCCATAAGGGTGGTGTCATCTGCATATCTGAGGTTATTGATATTTCTCCCGGCAATCTTGATTCCAGCTTGTGCTTCCTCCAGACCAGCGTTTCTCATGATGTATTCTGCATATAAGTTAAATAAGCAGGGTGATAATATACAGCTTTGACATAGTCCTCTCCTTATTTGGAACCAGTCTGTTGTTCCATGTCCAGTTCTGACTGTTGCTTCCTGACCTGAATACAGGTTTCTCAAGAGGCAGGTCAGGTGGTCTGGTATTCCCATCTCTTTCAGAATTTTCCACAGTTTATTGTGATCCACATAGTCAAAGGCTTTGGCGTAAACATTCTAGGATTCAGCGAACTAAAATGGACTGGATTGGGTGAATTTAACTCAGATGACCATTATATCTACTACTGTGGGCAGGAATCCCTTAGAAGAAATGGAGTAGCCATCATGGTCAACAAGAGTCCAAAATGCGTACTTGGGTGCAATCTCAAAAATGACAGAATGATCACTGTTCATTTCCAAGGCAAACCATTCAATATCATGGTAACCCAAGCCTATGCCCTGACCAGTAATGCTGAAGAAGCTGAATTGGAACAGTTCTGTGAAGAAATACAAGACCTTCTAGAACTAACACCCAAAAAAGATGTCCTTTTCATTATAGGGGACTGGAATGCAAAAGTAGGAAGTCAGTGAACACCTGGTGTAACAGGGAAATTTGGCCTTGGAGTACAGAGTTAAGCAGGGCAATGTTAATATAGTTCTGCCAAGAGAATTCACTGGTCATAGCAAACACCTTCTTCCAAGAGCACAAGAGAAGACTCTACACGTGGACATTACCAGATGGTCAACACCAAAATCAGATTGATTATATTGTTTGCAGCCAAAGATGGAGAAGCTCTATACAGTCAGCAAAAACAAGACCGGCAGCTGACTGTGGCTCAGATCATGAACTCCTTATTGCCAAATTCAGACTTATTTTAAAGAAAGTATGGGAAACCACTAGACCATTCAGGTATGACCTAAATCAAATCTCTTATGATTAGACAGTGGAAGTGACAAGGAGATTTAAGGGACTCGATCTGATAGACAGAGAGCCTGATGAGTCACCCTACTTCCACACAAAAACCAACCTGTTGATACAATGGACATGTAATGTGAGCAAATGTTTAAAACTTCTAAAATGTTAAGAGTTCTGACCAAGCATAACTTAGATAACTTCGCTTATCTTAACTGGTATACTTACTATAATATGTTATTCCAAGTCAGTGGTAATGCTGAATGTAACACGTCAATGGAGTCTTTTTGAAGCTATGAAATGTGGGTCTCGACTGTTCTTAATTAAGACTATTAAACATTCAAAGGTTCCTTGTTAGCTTACTGCTAATAAGCTTTTCAACAAGAATTGCAGTCTGTGACACTGAAAAATAAACTAGTTGAAGAAATAATTCCAAAGATAGTTATATGCATAAGGATACCTATGAGAAGGGATAGGAATGACTGCATTTATGAGAACCTTTATCTTCCTCTTCCTCCCACCCATTTCAGCTGCTTCCAGAGATCACAGTTTCAAGACCAAGTCTCCCTATTGAGACAAGCTAGATAATTTTTCCTTTAGAGACTTCAGACATACTGTATTATTGCACTTCTACTCTTCTCCAGCCTAAGGGAGTGGGTACTTCATTTCACAGATTTCAGGGTACTTTTGAGCTTTCTTAGTCTCAAGTGGCATTCCCAGGCAAAAGATGCCTGTGGTGAATAATTTGAGAATTCATTCATAGACTAAGCAACTTCCAGTTCTGTACATGACGATCACTCAGATCCAAGCCAAATCTTATCCACACATGTGCTGGCAAGGTTTCCTATCAAAGCACGAAAACTTTTTGAGCACAGCTAACAGTAGAGTTTGGCCCAAATCTGTTTTAACTTAATTTCTGTGTTAATTTTTCATCTGAAATTTACCCTAAAGAATTAGGGTTGGATTTCTGGAGATGAAATTTGAGTAAATGAGAACTGTACACAGAGGTGCACTTTCTTTTCCCTCTACATAAACAAGAATTAATCCAGTGGGTATGTACACAGTAGGTATACTTATCACCACCATCAACACTGGGTTATCACACCTCATATAAATTGTAATTTGTTCTACTCAAGTTCAGAATGGTCTGTATCCTTTGATTTCCACTTAACATTTTTTCTCCAGATCAGAAATGCAGAGCTAAGAATTTGTTCGAGAAGAAAAAAATGCCATTTAGTTAGTAATAGGAGAAAAGTAAATCTTTAAAACCTATTAAATGGAGTAAGTTCAAACAAAACAAACCTGACAAAGTTTTTCCGTCTCTTTGATGACTATGAATACAAAATGGGACATGATTTCAGTTAGTTTGGTCTATTCAGTTCAGTTCAGTCTCTCAGTCGTGTCTGACTCTTTGTGACCCTATATAGCACGCCAGGCCTCCCTGTCCATCACCAGCTCTCAGAATTCACTCAAACTCATGTCCATTGAGTCGGTGATGCCATCCAGCCATCTCATCCTCTGTCATCCCCTTCTCCTGCCACCGTTCCCAGTTTGGTCTATATGTTTAGCTAATTTAATGACCATTAATACATTTTAACAGCCAATGGCTTAGGTATGTTGACATACTCTAAGTTTTTCTTATCATTACGCTTTTGTACAGGTAAAGACAGAAAGTAATTAAGGGCCAAAATTTTCCAAGAAAGGTCTATGTTTGGGTAATATATTTTAAAAGCTCCATTTTTAGACTTGGGCAGTTTAAAAATGCTAACATCTTTTAATCAGTCTATGCATTTACTACATTTTACGTATTTTTAAAATATGGCAATAGGTTTTTAAATGAATTATATAGATTACATTAAAATATGATTATATCTGATTATATAAAAATCTAAATAACATCCACATTTGAGACAGTGATTCACATTCTAAAAGCCTCAGGGGTGCCCAGTAAGTGATAAAAAGGGAGAACGAAGACATAATGGTAAGAAAATCACAGGAATAATTTAAACTACCTTTCAGGCATATTATTCCTTCCTAAGTCACTTGAGATATAAAATTTTCATACTCTGAGAGGGAGAAAAAAAGAAAACCACATTCATCATCTTTTCCATGAAACAGCTCTGCAGATTCTCTTTGCTTGTGGCTACATGGCTTCTGCAACAGCTGGGCGTGTGGGTGGCACACATCAGCTCTGCCAGTTTCCAGACTGAGCCTAGGCCTCCGGAAGTGTTACAGGACTTCCCGGCTCTGTGGGGGGTCCGTGGCTCCTGTCTAGGCATTGGGATAGAGACAGGGTGCGGTGCATACAGAACAGGGGGAACACCTGAGAACACATGCCCGGCGTCTGTGGAGACCACCAGTGTGTAAACCACTTACGCAACAAGGCTCATTCCAAAGGGAAGAGGAGCAGCCATTTTCCCCTTCAGCTCCAACAGCTGCAACCCTCCACACAGCTGCTACTCTGGGTTCAGGATAGAAGAAAAACAACACAGAAGTGGGACATTCTGCAGTGGTTTGGCTGCTTAGAGGTAGGCAGAGTATAAGGAGAGCCACCAAGGGAACAGGAGGCGTCATCTCCGCGCAGGCCCTCTACTGCTCGGCGTAGGCTGCTAAGCGTTGCTTCTCCTCCATCCCGTACCACAAAGGTTGAGTTCTTGCTTAGCCAAAAAGTCGTCTGCAGCCTGGGATACTCTCCAGGGCCACTGCCCCTCCTGTGCTGACAATGCAGTCCACACTTGCAGAGTCTCTGCTTCCCTCCGCTGCACAGTCTAAGGAAGTAGACCCTGTGGTCGGCACGGCAGTGGGAGAGAGAGCAGGAGAATTCCACCCTGTCATGGGAACTCCAAGTGATACCTGGTACTCCTGCTCTTGTCTCACTGACCACCTCCAGTCACCTCCAGTCAATGCCTGACCTCAGAGGGCATGTATTCAGAAGTGGATATTGATGAATATTAGAGCCATGTGCCCTTGACCTTGAAGCCCTAAAATTAAGCCCTAGTTATATATGTAGACTCCACTTTCCCAGAGAATGCATGCACCCATTCTCTGAGGTCTAGTTGTCTTTGTTCTCACATCTGGATTCCAGTCTCCCTTCCAGAAAAGAGACAGGAGAGAAATACATGGAGTGTGCTTATCCTGTGGAGTCTGAAAATAGAGTGATGGCTCCCTAAAAGTCTGCAAAGGCAAAGGTAACCAAAAAAATGTATCACAGGTTACGGTTTCCCCTGGTGGCTCAGGCGGTAAAGTATCCGCTTGCAATGTAGGAGACCCAGGTTCAATCCCTGGGTTGGGAAGATTCCCCTGGAGAAGAGAATGGCAACCCACTCTAGTATTCTTGTTTGGAGAATCCATGGACAGAGGAGCCTGTAGACCCATAGGATCGCGAAGAGTAGGACACAGCTGAGCAGCTAAGCATGCTTGCATGCATTGCCTCTCCACCCCATTAATGTAATGCTTGGAAGGGAAAATTGACTTGTGTCTCCCTGGGCTTTGCCTTTCTGCCTCTTGTTTTATGATCTTATTTGGTTCTAGTTCCTAGTTATGGATTCTAGTGAAGGAAAAGAAGAGGTGGAGAAAAAGAGGGAGAAAGATAAAGAGAGAAGGAGGAGGGAAGAGGGAAGAGAGAAAGCAGAAAGTACTTGCGAGATTATAAAGTTCCTCCCAAACCATCAACTCACATGAGCTTCAAAACAAGAATATATATATATATTTATCCCCAGGTTATCAGTGAGGAAACTAAAACTCAGAAGGATTCATACAGTAAAATTTAGAGCAGAAGCAGACATAAAGCTCAATTCGATGCAGTTTCAGGACCTTTAGAAACCAAAAGACAAGACTATGTTTTAACACATGCCTGGTCTTTTCTGAATATCAGATGTCATTTGCTTTTTATCCCAATGCTCATTTTAATTTTTGAGAGCATCTAGATTAATTTTAAAAGGATTTCTTTAAGGTCCCTGGTCTCCTCATGTGCCTCTAATCCATCAAAACTAAACCTGGTAACTTGATTGACCTCATATTGGATTATTAGAGAAGGCATGGGTCCCCAAACCTTCTCTTCTAGCCCTTCCATGCCAACTCATGCCTTATGGGTACCCAACTTGCCCTGCCTCAGCTGCCTATAAACAGGGCTCCAGTTCACACCAGCTCTCTCCATGTGCTTGGTTTTGCACACTGAACAACACCTTGGTGATACAGGTAGACAGGGCAGGAAGGAGTGAAAGCATTCCCTTGAGATCTGTGTGTTCATGGGCACAACACTGACTGTTCCCTTCAGCCCAGAAACTAAAAGCCAGTCTTTTAAAACAGAAAGTAAAGCCTTTTATTTTCCAAGCTACTTAGAAGAAGAATGTAAGTGCCAGCAGCCCCGGCTGCCAGTAGGGCCACTGGAAGCTATGAGGACTTGCAGAGCAAGGCTGCAGTGTCATAACCTCCTGGAGAAAGGGCCAAGGCAGGCCAGAGTCTGTGAGAGGAAGGGAGGAAGCAGGAATGTGTCTCCCAACAGCATGTTTGAGAACAAGCAGTTTCTTCCCCAAAGCCATCTGTAGGACTCTCAAATTGGGTCTGAGGAAGAAAAGGGCAAGAAAGAGAGAGAGCAAAGTGAATTACTGGAAAAAGCAGGTATCTCTTTGGGAGTTGTGAGGGCAGCAAAAACACTGTCTACTAATTTGTTAGTCTTGGAAGCTGCATATTTGTGAATCTGACCACAGTCATGGCTTCTAAGGACCTGCTTCTGAAAAATGTGGCAAGGGTTTAACCTGAAATGTGGACTGTGGAGGGCTCTGGTGTGATTTAAGTCAGAGCAAACTGAGTTCCTCAGTACACAAGGTCCATCAGGTGACATCCTGACTATTTTGGTTCTTGCTTACAGATTGTCTTTAGTTCATGGAAGAAGTTGGGGGAACATGTCTCAAATTGGAATGGAATCTCTCAGGAAGAAGGTCTAACTAAGACTTTTGTCTCTTGACTGCAACCTGAGCAGTGTTCTGAAGTACAGGTAGTAGATGAAATTCCCCTCATTGAGAAAGGAGAGGTTTCTGCCAAGCACTCCTCCCAGGCTATAGAGGGTAGCTTCCTCTCAGCTACTTAGTATTCTGCAAGAAATATCACCTCTTATCTTCACATCCATGGGAGCTGTCTTGTTTAGGAATGTCTTTAGTTGCAAGTAACAGAAAATCTATTTACAGCAGTTCCAACAAAAGCAGATGTATTTCTCTCCCCTAACAAGATCTTGGACCTAGGTGGGAGCTGGCATTGATTCAGAAGCTCAGTACCATCAGGGCTACCATCTCCGGGATTCTCTTACCTTTTTCCTCTTTCGTGGTCACAAGCTGACTGATGGAAGAATGGGTAAAGAAGTTGTGGTGTATCTCTGTATATATAATAGAATATTATTTAGCCTTAAATAGGAAGGAAATTCTGTCATTAGCAACAGTTACGTGAAACTGGAAGATGTGATGCTAAGTGAAATAAACCAGACACAGAAAAGAAAATACCACATGATCTTGCCTATGTGTGAAATCTACATAAAAGCAGGTAATATAACTTGGCTACAAAAGGCAGGAAAATAGGGGTGAATGAGGAGACCTTTGTCAAAGGGTATAAGGCTGAAGTTATGCAGGATGAACAAGTCTACAGATATAATGTCCAGCACGGTAACTATATTAGTAAAATCGTACCATTTACTGTATATTTGCTAAGCAGGTAGATCTCAGGTGTTCTGACAGCAAAAATAATTATGGTAACTGTATAAGGTGATCCATTTATTAATCAACCTAACTGCAATAGTCACTTTAGTATGTCTATGTATATAAAAACATCATGATGTACACCTTAAATACATATAATTTTATTTGTTTAAGATGGTTGCTGCATCACTGGGCATTATGCTATGGTCAGAGTAGGAAAGCAGTGACAGAGCAGTGTCCTTTGTGATAACCTCCATTTATCCAGACAACAGCTCCGCTAGAATTTCCATCACACCTCTGTGTGTGTCCCATTCATCACATCTCCATCACACAGCTTTACATGAAGGGAACCTAGGGAGGTGACAATTTAGCTGGATACTCTGCCAACCCAAACAAAATTAGGCTTCTGTCAACTACAAAAGGAAGAAGTTTCTAGGGGTACAACTGACACTACCTGCCATACCCTGTACATAGCACTGATCAAACTGCTTTGAAATGTTCTGTTTCTATCTGTGTCTCCCCTCCCACCAGAATTAACAGCACTTGGCAGACAGAGTGGCCCATTCATTCTTGTATTCCCACCACATGGCACATTGACTGGTACAAAACAGACTTAACAAACATAACTTAAGCTAAAAAAAAAATACTGGCTGAACAAAACTCCAAAAATAGAGAGGTAAAAGAATTCCATTTAGATTCATTTTTGCATGCACTTCTTTCTTTAAAGATAACAGGAAATATTGATGTAAGAGAAACATCAGTTACCCAAAAGATAAGACACTCCAAGAAAGCATATATAATGCTACTTAGATGTGCACAGTCTCTAGCACAAATACAATGGGGTAGGTAATAATAATGAGTCTCCACGATGGAAAATTTCATGCTCTATACAGAAAGGATATCAAACCAGTCAATCCTAAAGGAAATCAATCCTGAATATTCATTGGAAGAACTGATGGTGAAGCTGAAGCTCCAATACTTGGGCCACCTGATGTGAAGAGCTGACTCACTGGAGAACACCCTGATGCTGGGAAGGATTGAGGGCAAGAGAAGAGGGTGATAGAGGGTGAGATGGTTGGACAACATCACCAACTCAATGGACATGAGTTTGAGCAAACTCAAGGAGATAGTGAAGGACAGGGGAATCTGGCGTGCAGCAGTCCATGGGGTCACAAAGAGTTGGACGCAACTTAGCAACTGAACAACAGTAATATTAATATCTTTACAAGGTAAGTGTCACTTGCCTCATTTTAGAGATGCTAGGAAAGTGGCACAATGTCTAAGAGCTGCAAGTGGTAAAACCAGAGTATGAACCCGAGTATATCCATCTTTCTCCACTGTCCATCTTGCATGAGGGATGTCTGGCACTCTCACTTTTCTCAAGGGAAGCACCAGTGCTGGCAAGTCATCTAAATACAGGGCTCCCTGTCTCCAAAGACACTATTCCATCTTTCCTCTCTGCCTCCCTCAATACTTGCGCAGGCAGAGAGAGCAATGCTGTGCTGTTGAAGGTCTGGTGGCATTGCTGAGCATGAGGAAAGGCTTATTTTTTTTTCCATAATCCATGATAAACTTAGCAAAAGAGAGGAATCCAGAATAGAGCAGGCCCCTTTGAAGCCAACTCCATGCAGCATGTAAACATAGACCTACGTGCAGGAACAGGAACTTCTATCAACTCTTCTTTCAGGCAGCAATCTGATGCCATTAGGCTGACCAGGAGGAAGAGCAGAGGCATGTGTGTGTGCCTTTGGACTACCAGACGAGGCATGTTATGAATTTATATCAACTCAGATGAGAAAGTGTAAACAAGAATGAAATGGATACATTTTGGATTATGATTTCAAGTTGACCACAACGGTCTGCAAGTGACTACACTCCCCTGGCCACCACCTCTCTAACAGATTAATGAAGCTTTGTGCCAAGAGCTTGGAGTCAGGTCTGCCTCTGTATGGAAATGTGATATTTCAGGCCTGACTTACCTAAAAGCCAATATCACACAGCACAGACTTTGGACACAGTCTGTGCGTGTGTCTGAAGCATATCAGTTGCATTGCTTATGGAAAATACAATACAGATGAGGTTCTTCATCAAGGAATCAGAACCTAATTCAATAAAGTCTACTCATGCAATTCAAAAACAGTTTTCTGTGGGGATTTCTGGATGCCCAGGGGCTGGGAGACAAGCCCATCCAACTAGTGTTCAGGGCATGTGCATTCTCCTAAAACATTCATTTCTGAGACTATGTACAAAATAAGGGTGGAGTTGGAGGTGGTGAAAAAACCTCAGATAAATCACAGTGACCAGAACTGTTTTTTTAAGGATCTGTAGTTCAGCAGTCAGATACACACTGAGGTTGTATAATCCTTTGGATGGAATAAGGGAGTTCTCCAGTATACAGCAAAAAGTATTCTGAGCCTTTCAGGCACGGAGACTGTACGTTTTGGCTGGAGTATTGACCTGGGATTTAAAGCCATAATTACAAGCTCAAAATGAGAGAAAAGATGAACTAGGGTTGTCAGACATAGAGTCACCTTATTCTTCATATTTTCACCAGTATAATAATTAGACATTTCAATGATGATTTTTTTTGATTGGTATCAAATGGATTACTCAGGAACCTCACATCTTGGTTTACTGAGGATAAGTAAAACAACTGAGTACTCAAATAAGAGTACCCAGTTTGCAATCAGATAAACACTAGGAAAGAAAGAAAAACCTATTGTGTGGGGATGGGAGTCAGTCATGTGCTAAACATCACTTGTGGTCTCAATGGACCCTTTGCCCAAGTCCATGTGGCCAGGCATTCCTGGGCTGCTCCCCGGGACCTCTGAGGCAATAGCATCTTGCCATGGTTCCCCAGCTTTCTGTGTCTGGAAATCTCTCCCAGTCAACTCTAAACCAGAGATAAATTCTGAAGTAGGTCATCTGGGGAAAGAAGTGGTTACCCTCAAATGCACTTATCAGAATCTCCACAGTCTGGAGCTCGTGGTTATGGCCAGGGAAGAACAGGCTGGCAGGCTGGGAGGAGGAGGCCCTACCTTGAACTCTGCCACTGGTTGCAAGTAAACTATTATTATATAGAAGAAAAATGACTGGTTTGGGCTTTCAGCATCTACTCCTGCAAGTGCTACTAAAGAGCCCATTTATTCTTCAAAAACACATGGCGGGTTATGGGAATAGAGGACAGAGACTGGCCCAGCAATGCCTACAGTACTGGGGAACTTCCAGCGCACCCTCTGTCCCCGTGCAACCCAATGAAACCACTACAAATGCAATGAGAAAAGGAGTTGCGGAGCTGTAGAAACCGCAGAGAATCTACAGCAAGAACAATGTTCTCAATTTCTTTCGAACTTTTAAACAGAAAAGTATTTGCTGTTGCAATCAGTGAGGACATGGAGTGGAAAAACAGGACAAAATTTTATATCAATACATTTTACAGAGAAACAGTCTAGTTGCAGTAAGCTTGTATTTCCTTGTTCATTTATTTTAAAATTAAGAACTTTCAAACATGAAGGGAGGCAAATGAGAAGAGCAATGGATGATTATAATGAAGTACTACATATTATCACATACTTTCATATGTTGAGAATAAATTAAAGAATAATGCTCAAAATTCTCCAAGCCAGGCTTCAACAGTACGTGAACCATGAACTTCCAATGTTCAAGTTGGATTTAGAAAAGGCAGAGGAACCAGAGATCAAATTGCCAACATCCACTGGATCATTGAAAAAGCAAAAGACTTCCAGAAAAACATCTATTTCTGCTTTATTGACTATGCCAAAGCTTTTGACTGTGTGGATCACAATAAACTGTGGAAAATTCTGAAAGAGATGGGAATACAAGACCACCTGACCTGCCTCTTGAGAAACCTATATGCAGGTCAGGAAGCAATAGTTAGAATTGGACATGGAACAACAGACTGGTTCGAAATAGGAAGAGGAGTATGTCAAGGCTGTATATTGTCATCCTGCTTATTTAACTTATATGCAGAGTACATCATGAGAAACGCTGGACTGGAAGAAATACAAGCTGGAAACAAGATTGCTGGGAGAAATATCAATAACCTCAGATATGCAGATGACATCACCCTTATGACAGAAAGTGAAGAGGAACTAAAAGCCTGTTGATGAAAGTGAAAGAGAAGAATGAAAAAAGTTGGCTTAAAGTTCAACATTCAGAAAACGAAGATCACAGCATCTGGTCCCACCACTTCATGGGAAATAGATGGGGAAACAGTAGAAACAGTGTCAGACTTTATTTTTTGGGCTCCAAAATCACAGCAGATGGTGACTGCAGCCATGAAATTAAAAGATGCTTACTCCTTGGAAGAAAAGTTATGACCAACCTAGATTCAGTTTAGTTCAGTTCAGTCACTCAGTCGTGTCCAACTCTTTGCGACCCCATGAATCGCAGCACACCAAGCCTCCCTGTCCTTCACCAACTCCCGGAGTTCACTCAGACTCGTGTTCATCGAGTCAGTGATGCCAACCAGCCATCTCATCCTCGGTCGTCCCCTTCTTCTCCTGCCCCCAGTCCCTCCCAGCATCAGAGTCTTTTCCAATGAGTCAACTCTTCGCATGAGGTGGCCAAAGTATTGGAGCTTCAGCTTTAGCATCATTCCTTCCAAAGAAATCCCAGGGTTGATCTCCTTCAGAATGGACTGGTTGGATCTCCTTGCACTCCAGGTGACTCTCAAGAGTCTTCTCCAACACCACAGTTCGAAAGCATCAATTCTTTGGTGCTCAGCCTTCTTCACAGTCCAACTCTCACATCCATATGTGACTACTGGAAAAACCATAGCCTTGACTAGATGGACCTTAGTTGGCAAAGTAATGTCTCTGCTTTTGAATATGCTGTCTAGGTTGGTCATAACTTTTCTTCCAAGGAGTAAGTGTCTTTTAATTTCATGGCTGCAATCACCATCTGCAGTGATTTTGGAGCCCCAAAAAATAAAGTCTGACACTGTTTCCACTGTTTCCCTATCTATTTCCCATGAAGTGATGGGACCGGAGGCCATGATCTTTGTTTTCTGAATGTTGAGCTTTAAAAAGCCAACTTTTTCACTCTCTTCTTTCACTTCATCAAGAAGCTTTTTAGTTCCTCTTCATTTTCTGCCATAAGGGTGATGTCATCTGCATATCTGAGGTTATTGATATTTCTCCCGGCAATCTTGATTCCAGCTTGTGTTTCTTCTAGTCCAGTGTTTCTCATGATGTACTCTGCATATAAGTTAAATAAGCAGGGTGAAAATATACAGCCTTGACGTGCTCCTTTTCCTCTTTCGAACCAGTCTGTTGTTCCATGTCCAGTTCTAACTGTTGCTTCCTGGCCTGCATACAGATTTCTCAAGAGGCAGGTCAGGTGGTCTGGTATTCCCATCTCTTTAAAAGCAGAGATATTACTTTGCCAACAAAGGTCCATCTGGTTAAGGCTATGGTTTTCCCAGTGGTCATGTATGGATGTGAAAGTTGGACTGTGAAGAAAGCTGGGCACTGAAGAACTGACGCTTTTGAACTGTGGTGTTGGAGAAGACTCTTGAGAGACCCATGGACTGCAAGGAGATCCAACCAGTCCATCCTAAAGGAGATCAGTCCTGAGTGTTCATTGGAAGGACTGATACTAAAGCTGAAACTCCAATACTTTGCCCACCTCATGCGAAGAGTTGACTCATTGGAAAAGACTCTGATGCTGGGAGGGATTGGGGGCAGGAGGAGAAGGAGAGGACAGAGGATGAGATGGCTGGATGGAATCACCGACTCGATGGACGTGAGTTTGAGTGAACTCGGGAGTTTAGACAGGGAGGCCTGGCATGCTGTGATTCATGGGGTCTCAAGGAGTCGGACACGACTGAGTGACTGAACTGAACTAACTGATGACAAAAAGTATTCGGTTGGTCAAAACATTCATTTTCCATACAATCTTAGGGAAAAATCCAAACAGACTTTCTGGCCAACCCAGTACAATCTACAACCTTCACATAATATGCTCCACACCTAACACTGGGTGCAGTGCCCATCTGGTCCTGCAGCTGTGCCTCTGAGAACACTAGCGCCATACGATTAGCAGCAAGGCAGGGCATCAGAAGAACCAAAGAGTTTGAAATGGAAATAGAAACTTCCTGTGTAATTGAAAGCTGAGAAATGGAAGCTGTGCAATGTGTGATAGGCACTTTGCAGGTCAGATTTCTCTTCCCTAACTCATAAATACAGCCATTACACATTAGAGTAATAATAACCCACATGTCTATAGCTCCTACAGTGTACAAAGAACTTTCACATATGTGATCTCATTGAAACAGCAAGTGACTCCATTCTCTGTAAGAGTTTCTAGATTGAGAAAACGTATATGTGAAACAAAAGATGGCTTGTTCTCACCTAAGGCTCTTCCTTATTAACAGTAGGTCAGTAAAAGCATGCCTGGGATTCCAGAGACAGGATCTGGGGAAGCTGGACTGGGAAAAGGAAGCAGTCAAGCAAAGGTGAGGTTTGAGACAAAGTCAGGCTCCAGCCTGACCCCTAATGGGAACCCAGGAATAGAAACTACACTTCAGAGTTTGTCCCCACCAGAAACACAAGAGCTGGGCTCTCCGATTCCTGAAGATACACTCACCGACAGACGGTTCACAGGGATTTGGGGTTGCGGAACATCAGTCCCAGGCACTGCCACTGTCTGCATGTAGAAGGCTCCAGAAGGGAGTCACAAGTGAGGAGTGTTAGAAGAAACCCAACACAGAGAAGAAAGAAGCTCACAGACATAAACAGAAAACAGGATTCCAGGGGATCTGGGTTAAGTAATGACACCATACTCTCTGGGTTTAGCTCTGTGGACAACAGGCTTTGAAAAATAATATTAAGGCTAAACATTCAAAATTCCATGCCAAAACTATTGGAATGTATACAAAAAGTGTCTCACAGTGTAAGAGTGAAAGGCAATAGGAGGAGAAGAACCAGAACCCCAAGGAAGCCTTACTCTATGCATGCGTTGAAAGGTAGCTTACAATAGAAAACTATTGAGCAAATCCCAGGGTCCTAATAAGGTCAGCACCAAATTCTGACTATTACTGACCAGTCATGAGACTTTGGACAAGTCATTTCACATTGTTGATTTGTAAACATTGTCTTAACTGGAGGGATAGGAGGAGAAGGTTACAGTGATAGTTTATGTATATTCATAGGTCTATACTGTGCCAGGTTCTAAAATTCACCTGCACGATCTCACAATGCATCGGGTGTCACTTTCTGTATTTCATAGGTCACACAGCTAGTGAAAGTTCAAAACAAAATATGTCTGCATCTAAGACTGAGTGTTAAATTGTTCCATTATTACTTTTCAGAGAGTGTCTGGAGTTCTACTGTTTAACCCAAAGTACGTACAAAAAGGACATAGAGTATACCAAGATACAGATGGGGTACTGTCCCAACTCTGCATAACTCCTGGGGGTACTGATCATCGCCTGCATCCCCTATCCAGAATTTTACATAATTGAGACGTTCCACAAAGCCCCAGTGAAGAAAGCTAAGAGGACTCCTTCCATGTCAATGCCAATGTGCTTTACTAATATCTTGGCATCTTTGTTGTATGGATTAGCTTCGAAGAACATAACTGAAATGTCAGGGCCAAATGACTTCACTAAAAGCTAACTTTTTGCTTAAAAAAAAAAGCCTTTCTTTTTGTTGCATGTTACTCAGAAGTTGCTACTAAGTAATTCTTACTACGTTTCAAAACCATTGTTTTCCCTAGGTTCACGTGTCACTTCTTGTCCATAACAAGACTTCAGACCAACCTGAACATACACATCACCTTAAAAGCTTGTGCTATTTATGATGTTGGGGGGAGGTGTTTGTTACCTTTCTCTCTCTCTCTCTCTCTCTCTCTCACACACACACACACACACACACCCCATACAGGCAAAGGATCTGTTTTAAGCACTACCCATGATTTTGACCTAGATTGAGAGCCTGAAGAATAGCATGAAATTGAAGTTCTACAGAAGTGAATATCAGATAGAATTAATTTTATCAAAGGAGCTCAAAACATCTTGACACAAAGACCCACTTTCACATTACCGGTACATGTTTCCATTATAGAAATTATTAAGTTGTCATTATCTGTTTAAAAGGGCTTCTCTTGTGGCTCAGCTGGTAAAATATCCAACTGCAATACGGGAGACCTGGGTTCGATCCCTGGGTTGGGAAGATCCTCTGGAGAAGGGAAAGGCTACCCACTCCAGTATTCTGACCTGGAGAATGCCATGGACTCTATAGTCCATGCAATCAGAGTTGACACCACTAAGTGACTTTCACTTTCTTTCATCTGTTTACATAAGAAATTGATGGTCCCTTTTGAAAGTAAAACGCCTTGAGGGCAAAAAGGCCAAGACTCAGGTCTCTGTGTGTCCCTGCGTCCTCACCCCAGGCCTAGAACATGACAGCCACTCACTATTACAGAATGAATGGGTGTAGGACTGAGCAGCATGGAGCATGCTCACCCACCTCCTTGAGTAGTGGACTAGTCAAGTCACACAGCTGCCTGAGGACCTACCAAGGCTAACCCATCCTGTGGAAAGGGGTGCCTTACCAGAGAGCTTAAAATTAGGACTTCCCTAGTGGTCCAGTGGTTAAGAATCTGCCTGCTAATGCAGGGGACATGGGTTCAATCCCTTGTCTGGGAAGATCCCACGTGCCATGGAGCAGCTAAGCCTGTGCACCACAACTACGCCTGAGCACCACAACTACTGAAGCTGGCATGCTCTAGAGCCCATGCTCCACAATGAGAGAAGCCACCACAATGAGAAGCTAATGAACCGCAATGAAGAGTAGCCCCTGCTCACTGCAACTGGAGAAAGCCTGCATGCAACAGTAAAGACCTAGTTTAGCCCTGCAAAATTAATTTTAAAAAAATTTTAAGAAATCTTAAACTTAAATGTCAAGGCATGTGTATTATATTGAGTAGGGCTAGAAGTGTGTATTTTTGGATCCCAGGCTATCCTTATTCAAATTCAAACATAAAATAGATGTTTATTTATCCTACATGATTTTCAGATTCTGTGTACTCTCCTTTTAATTCTCCCCAATCCACCACTTGCCTCAAGATGCACTCTCAGAGTTATCTTTCTTAGCATGAGGTTTAGATTAAAATGTAAATCCCTATGGAATAGGTAACACTTTAATTATAGTTATCAATAATTTATACTTTAGTATGGAATAGATAACATTTTAATTATGGTTATCAATAATTTCTACTTTGATGTGAATAAAAGCTCCCACAGTAGAATTTTATTAAAAGACTGGGGAAGTTAAGGGATCAGTAAATAAAATGAAAATAGAATTTCTTTGAAGACATACTGTCCCCTCTTCACTGACCCACCTTGGCCTGGTCTTGACTACAGCCAGGCAGGCTTCCCCTGCATTCACCTGTTGTCAGCAGGACCAAAGCTCTCTCAGATGCAGGAGCTAAGACATACTGTGACAGTTCTTCAGTGAACCCCATACAGAGACTGCTGTCATCTCCTCCTCAGTTTGGGGAATCACCCGAACATCATTAGATTCAGAATAATTTAGCAAACCAAAATCTTAGTGAGCACAGACCACAGACACATGGCCCAGTCACAAGCCCTCAGTTGTGAGTCACGGAAGGAGAAAGTCATAAACTGTAGCAAGTTATGTGGTGATCTGAAGCCGACAACCACGAGTGGGGTTTGCCACCAAACAATTAGTTGTGCATCTATAAGGTTTTGGTTTGGTTTCCATAAGGGTTAAAAAAAGGGGTGGGGGGGCGAGAATTATTAAGATATTGCATAACAAATAAAACTCAGAAATTCTGCATTAAAACAATTTTTTTTTTAAGTTTTAGGACTCCTTGGGGACTGTAACTATTTTAAGTTGTACTGTGACGAGGAGAAATAGAGTTCCATATTTCCCAGACATACATGATCTTAAACCTTATTTTCAAATACCATTTCTCAGAACTAGTATTCTACTGGAGAGAATTTAGGAATTGCCAAACTGCAAGATTCCCAAAGCCCTTCCAAGCAATAATATTCTGAAATTTCACTCCATGACTCTCTTGTTTCTTTCCTCCTGTCCTAGTAAGGACTTCCACTGAACATTCTATGTATCCAAACTCTGAAGTCTCCAAAATACCAACTTTCTGCATTGGTAGTAATTATAGCGGTAGAACAATAGCTAACAATTATAATGTATATCCTTCTGTCATCACGCCTTCTTTCAGGCAACACTGAAAGTACAGGTAGAAAACAGTTCCCACTAGAAAATCTCTGAATGTTCTGCCCTTCAAGGTTGTTTAAACAAAAAAATGCTTAATGACATACTTAGAAAAGAAATTCTGGAATTCCAACACCATTTTTGTGTAAGAAAATAACAAAACCCGTTGTTTTGTGTTAGTGGTATTGTAACTAATTAAGGGGGAAATTAGCTGCCAGTTTACATGAAAAGACAGGCCTGATTCCGCTGACATCTTTGCATCCACAAGAAGCAAGCTGATGGTCTGCTGCCTGTGGTGTAGTGTTCAGCTCAGCCTCTGCCGACTGGGACTCATTAGCCAAGCGTTACAAATAAGTAACCAGTGCTTTTTCCGGATCTTCTACCGCAAAGTAAGTACCAGGGTGTCTGTCGCCTGCCTCAAAGGCCTGGGTCTGAGCCACTCAGGATGCTCCCAGCTGCTCAGCCTGGAGCCAGGATTTTCATTAGATGGGCTTCCTTGCATGCAAGCACATGCTACTGTTGTATAAACGTTGCTCTTTTCTTCATTAAGAGGTGGGAAAGGAGACAAACATACAAATAAACAGCTACTTTTTAATTTTCATTTTTTAACTTTGTTAATGTTTAACAAACAACTTCTTGTTCTACTTTCACTTTCCCTAAAGCTGAGTCAACATATAGAACAAATGGCTTTGGGAATTGAGTAAATATTGCAAAGGCTTGTTCTGTTAATGGGAGTTCATCCCATTCAGTGATTTGGGAGTCTTATTCACAAGCAACATTAACCAGAAGAACCCACAAGTAAACACAGAAAGCCACATGCAGGGTCCAGGGGCAGGGTCTAAGTCTCACTGGGTTGGAACAAGTCTACCTACGGACAGCTCTGAGCCAGCTGGGCAAGGGAGCCTCTCACCAGGCAAGATGCCCTCCTTAGTCTCCTAGCTATGCCCTTAGAGGCGCTTCTTGAGGTCAGAGAGCAATAGCACATTGACCGTCTCTAGATAGTTGCTATTAATGTTGACGGGGATTTTTGCAGAAACCAATGCCTCTGGTCGGTGAATTTTATTTTGGCTGGACAAAAATTCTGTTATTTCACTAATACTTTGCAGATTATTACATTTAATAGTTACACCTGACACATCTGTAAAGTCTTCTAATTTTCACGAAAGATTGTCTTCAATCCACTTTTCTGTAGAAAGGAAGGAACATATATGTTCCAGGACTACAAGTTTTAGTTTCACTTTCCATGTCATAATCAAACTAAGGTATTTTGTATTTTTGTTGGTCTAATCAGAACTATATTCTGAAGAATTATCATCTGCTGGGACACTAGATTGTAACTCAGACAATCAGAGAAAGTCTCTGTATAAAATTCACCAAAATATCCTTCTTCACTCAGAACTTCATGATGCATCATTTTTTAAAAATTTTATGTTTGTAATATACATAAAGTTGAAACAAAAAGCTAGAGGAGCAGAATATGAATAATAACAACAATCACAAGCTGTATAATGAACCCTTGATCTATTTGAAACTCTAACAATTTTGCACAGTGATATTAATTTTATCCCTCTCTAACAATGTGTTGATATATCTCCAGTCAATAACATTTGGGCAGCAAAAGATGTATTAATAGGTTTGCAGTCAATAATGGATTAAAATCTGGTGTTCCTTACCTCTCATTTATCTATCAGATCAAACCAGCTCCTTAAATGAACTCAGAAAAGGAGGACAGGTCTTGGGGACATGATTGTGGTGAATGAGATGGGGCCTTGACATGATCTGTGTGACAGAGAATGGCAGGATCTATTCATAAGGGCTTCTCACTGGACATTCACATCCCCCAGAGTTCTGACCAACAGATCAGAGCAGAGAGATATTAGAGAGCGTGTCAAAGAAGAATTCCAAAAGGGAGCTCAGAAGAGTAAGTGATCAGCCAGCATCATAAATTTCTGGGAAGAGCATCCCAGAGAAATACGAATGCTCTTTGACAAGCTCAGCCCAAGCCCCACATGCACGGTCTAATGAAAAGTTTTCTAGTCAAACAGGACACTATCCACAGTCTCAAAATAGGAAGAGAAAGAAAGAAAATAGTAAAAACTATAAGTCACAATCACATTATTTAGCTCCCCTGTATACCCTGGAGCCATATCCATGTTTTTTCTCAGCAACCAGAAGTACCATACACCAGAGCTGTGGTCAGTTCAGTTCAAGAAATTCATGCCCAAGGACAGTGACTTAGCTTGTCCCCAAAAAGAGAAAGGAAGGACAGTATGAACAGGATTCATCTGCATTTGGCTGTTAAGCATGCTAAGTCACTTAAGTGGTGTGTGACTCTTTGTGACCCTATGGACTGTAGCCTGCCAGAATCCTCTGTATATGGAATTCTCCAGGGAAGAATTCTGAAGTAGGTCACCATACCCTCCTCCAGGGGATCTTCCTGATCCAGGGATGAAACTTGCATCTCTTAAGTCTCCTGCATTCCAGGCAGGTTCTTTACCACTAGGGCCACCTGGGAAGCCCTGGCTGTTAAGAGAGAGGTGAAAATTCAGTTCAGGTCAGTTTAGCTCAGTCACTTGGTTGTGTCTGACTCTTTGCAACCCCATGAATTGCAGCACACCAGGCCTCCCTGTCCGTCACCAACTCCCGCAGTCCACCCAAACTCATGTTCATTGAGTCGGTGATGCCATCTAATCATCTCATCCTCTGTTGTCCCATTCTCTTCCTGCCCTCAATCTTTCCCAGCATCAGGATCTTTTCAAATGAGTCAACTCTTTGCAACAGTTGCCCAAATTATTGGAGTTTCAGCTTCAACATCAGTCCTTCCAATGAACACCCAGGACTGATATCCTTTAGGATGGACTGGTTGGATCTCCTTACAGTTCAAGGGACTCTCAAGAGTCTTCTCCAACACCACAGTTCAAAAGCATCAATTCTTTGACACTCAGCTTTCTTCATAGTTCAACTCTCATATCCGTACATGATCACTGGAAAAACCATAGCCTTGACTAGACGGACCTTTGTTGGCAAAATAACGTCTCAGCTTTTTAATATGCTATCTAGGTTGGTCATAACTTTCCTTCCAAGAAGTAAGTGTCTTTTAATTTCATGGCTGCAATCACCATCTGCAGTGATTTTGGAGCCCCAAAATATAAAGTCAGCCACTGTTTCCACTGTTTCCCCATCTATCTGCCATGAGGTGATGGGACCAGATGCCATGATCTTAGTTTTCTGAATGTTGAGCTTTAAGCCAACTTTTTCACTCTCCTCTTTCACTTTCATCAAGAAGTTCTTTAGTTCTTCTTCACTTTCTTCCATAAGGTGGTGTCATCTGCATAGCTGAAGTTATTGATATTTCTCCCGGCAATCTTGATTCCAGCTTGTGGTTCCTCCAGCCCAGCATTTCTCTTGATGTACTCTGCACAAGTTAAATAAGCAGGGTGACAATATACAGCCTTGACATACTCCTTTTCCTATTTGGAACCAGTCTGTTGTTCCATGTCCAGTTCTAACTGTTGCTTCCTGACCTGCATAAAGATTTTTCAAGAGGCAGGTCGGATGGTCTGGTATTCCCATTTCCTTCAGAATTTTCCACAGTTTATTGTGATCCACAAAGTCAAAGGCTTTGGTATAGTCAATAAAGCAGAAATAGATGTTTTTCTGGAACTCTCTCGCTTTTTTGATGATCCAGTGGATGTTGGCAATTTGAGTATCTAGTTCCTCTGCCTTTTGTAAAACCAGTTTGAACATCTGGAAGTTCACTGTTCACATATTGTTGAAGCCTGACTTAGAGAATTTTGAGCATTACTTTAGTAGCATGTGAGATGAGTGCAGCTGTGTGGTAGTTTGAGCATTCTTTGGCCTTGCCTTTCTTTGGGATTGGAATGAAAACTGACCTTTTCCAGTCCTGGGGTCACTGCTGAGTTTTCCAAATTTGCTGGCATATTGAGTGCAGCACTTTCACAGCATCATCTTTCAGGATTTGAAATAGCTCAACTGGAATTCCATCACCTCCACTAGCTTTGTTTATAGTGATGCTTCCTAAGGCCCACTTGACTTCACATTCCAGAATATCTGGCTCTAGGTGAGTAATCACACCTTCACGATTATCGGGGTTGTGAAGATCTTTTTTCTACAGTTATTTTGTGTATTCTTGCCACCTCTTCTTAATATCTTCTGCTTCTGTTAGGTCCCTACCATTTTTTTCCTTTATTGAGCCCATCTTTGCATGAAATGTTCCCTTGGTATCTCTAATTACCTTGAAGAGATCTCTAGTCTTTTCTCATTCTATTGTTTTCCTTTATTTCTTTGCACTGATCACTGAGGAAGGCTTTCTTATCTCTCCTTGCTATTCTTTGGAACTCTGCATTCAAATGGGTATATCTTTCCTTTTCCCCTTGGCTTTTCACTTCCCTTCTTTTCACAGCCATTTATAAGGCCTCCTCAGACAGCTTTTTTGCTTTTTTGCATTTCTTTTTCTTGAGGATGGTCTTGATTCCTGTCTCCTATACAATGTCACAAATCTCCATCCATAGATCATCAGGCACTCTATCAATCAGATCTAGTTCCTTAAATCTATTTCTCACTTCCACTGTATAATCATAAGGGATTTGATTTAGGTCATACCTGAATGCTCTAGTGGTTGTCCCCACTTTCTTCAGTTTCACTCTGAATTTGGCAATAAGAAGTTCATGATCTGAGCCACAGTCACCTCCTGGTCTTGTTTTTGCTGATTGTATAGAGCTTCTCCATCTTTAGCTGCAAAGAATATAATCAATCTGATTTCGGTGTTGACCATCTGGTGATGTCCATGTGTAGAGTCTTCTTTTGTGTTGTTGGAAGATGGTGTTTGCCATGACCAGTGTGTTCTCTTGGCAGAACTCTATTAGCCTTTGCCCTGCTTCATTCTGTACTCCAAAGCCAAATTTGCCTGTTACTCCAGGTGTTTCTTGACTGCCTACTCTTGCATTCCATTCCCTTTTAATGAAAAGGACATCTTTTTTGGGTGTTAGTTCTAGAAGGTCTTGTAGGTCTTCATAGAACTGTTCCACTTCAGCTTCTTCAGCATTACTGGTTGGGGCATAGACTTGGATCACCGTGATATTGAATGGTTTGTCTTGGAAATGAAGAGAGATCATTCTGTCGTTTTTGAGATTGCATCCAAGTACTGCATTTTGGACTCTTGTTGACTATGATGGCTACTCCATTTCTTCTAAGGGATTCTTGCCCACAGTAGTAGATATAATGGTCATCTGAGTTAAATTTACCCATTCCAGGCCATCTTAGTTTGCTGATTCCTAGAATGTCAATGCTCACTCTTACCATCTCCTGTTTGACCACTTCCAATTTGCCTTGACTCATGGACCTAACATTCATTCCTGGTTCCTATGCAATATTGCTCTTTATAGCATCGAACCTAGCTTCTATCACCAGTCCCATCCACAACTGGGTGTTGTTTTTGCCAACACCCAGGTGAAAATTAAAAGCAACAATTCATGTGTGGGAGACATCATTGCAAGGAAATTAACTGAAAGGTAAATACACTGAAGACCCAGGAGCTTCTCCTCATAAACTTGTGGAGAGGAAAAGAAACAAACACAACTGAGCCCAGTGGCCTTGTTTTCCTCCAGCTAAGACTACCTTCTCAAATATCACCCACTCGTCCTCAGTAGTGAGAACTCCAAACCTTGGTGGTTCTGTAGCTTTGCCACAAACTTTATTTTTGAGAAGCCAAGACCAGCAGAAAACCTAACTGCATGTTTTCTTTCTTTCTTTCTTTTTTTTTTTTTTTTTGAGAGAGAGCCTTGAACTCCCATCATAGAAATTTTCTGAGGACAAATAAGGTAAAGCAGACTTAAAAATAGGTATTTAAAAGAATCAGAACTCCCAGGATATTCAGCCTGAACTGCAGTTACATTTATACAAATAAATACGTAAAATAGTCTAACTACTGGGACAAACAGAAACCTTAGGGGAACGCAAATGCATGACTTTGGGGGAAACCTAAGGGCTACGTGAATAAGCCTCATTTTAATGAACCGTAGAATAGCTGATCACTGATGTACCCTCATAACTGCATATTTATACTCCTGTCTGCTAGTAGAATAGGTGGCTGGGCTTTTGTTTTGCTTTATCCAAGAGGAATGCATTTCTCTAGAAGCACAGCATATCTCAGACCTGGGTCTGGATGGAGCCCAAGGAATGTGAGATCAGAGAGTGCCTGAAGTTACCAGATAATGGCCAACAGGCAATAAAGCTTTTGATTCTGTAAAATAAAGAATTGGACTAGATGAACTCTTAGGAGTCTTCCAGTTTGAACATTCTGTGATTCTATGATTCCACCCCACATTCCATATTCATTGACAAACAAGGAAAATCTGATCTGGACTGGTGGTTTCTGAGACCTCATGATTCCATAAAGGAACAGGAAAATGTGGTCATTCCAGACATATTTAATCTGTGCATATTTCATCATTGCTGAGCCCTTCCCAAACATTAAACTGGGACTAGGGTTCAGGGGCATTTGAAAAATATCATAGAAAGGTCCTGGCTATTTGGTTTATATTATATTAACCTAAGGGAGAAATAGTAAATTCTGCACCATTCTTAACAGGTGACTAAAATCCTGGAGGCAACAATGAGATCTATACTGGAAGACTCTGAAAGAGGAGTCCTTGAGGGAAGAGCTTGGAAAGAGCTCAGAATGTTCAGTCTAGAAGTTTTGTCAGACTACAATTCATGGTATTTTTGGCTAAGGCTCACCATATGTTAGGAAAATTAAAGTGATTTTGTTTTTCAAAAATGAAATATATTCTTCAGTACCAGAAACAGACATAGAGAACAGACTTATGGACATGGTGGTGGGAGGAGGGGAGGATGAAGAAGATGAAATGTATGGGGAAAATAAAATGGAAACTTACATTACTATGTGTAAAATAGATAGCCAGTGGTACTTGCTGTATGACTAAGGGAAATCAAACAGGGCTAGGTAACAACCTAGAGGGGTGGAATGGAGACAGAGAAGGGAGGGAGGTCAAAGAGGGAGCTGCTCTATGTATACCTATGGCTGATTCATGTTGATATTTGGCAGAAAACAACAAAATTTTGTAAGGCTATTATCCTTCAATTAAAAAAAAAGGAAATGAACCTTAAAAAATGAAATTTATTCCAATAATAAGAGCAGAGAAATTATACATCCACTTTTTAAAATTAAGGTTTAACTTACATCCAGAAAATTCACCCTTTGTAGTTAAAATTCTTTAAATTGACAAACACACATGATCATGCATAACCACCACCATAATCAAGTTAAAGAACAGTTCCATCACCCAAAAGAATTCTCCCTTGCCTCTTTGTTGTCAATCCCTCTCTTATTGTCCAGCAATTGGCAACAACCTATCTATTATTCTCTTATGGATTTTGCCTTTGAAAGAATGTCATATATATGAAATTGCATAGAAGTCAACCTTTTGAGCTTGGTTTATCTCACTAGCACAATAAATGTAAGCTTTATCCATGTCACACATGTATCCATAGTATATTCTTTTTTGTTGTTGTGTAGTATTCCACTGCATGGTTAGACAAGAGTTGAGAACCATTTGGGTTGTTTCCAGTTATCGACAATTACAAATAAAGTCACTATAAACATTCCCATGCAAGTTTTTGTGTAGTGTAGGGTTTAACTTCTCAAGAACAAGTACTTAGGGAATGACATTGCTAGATAAATACACTGAGTATATGTTTAACTTTATAAGAAATTGCCACACTGTTTTCCATGGTGGCTGAACCACTTGGCATTCCCACCACCTTTGTTCTAGAGTTCAAGTTCCTCTACAATCTTGCCCACACTTGGTAAGATCAGTGTTTTTCTTTAAGAATTTCTAATTAATGGGCAGTGATGTCTCACGTGGTTTTAATTTGAATTGCCCTTCTGGCGTGCTGCGATTCACGGGGTCGCAAAGAGTCAGACACGACTGAGTGACTGAACTAAACTGAACTGACTGAATGACTAATGATGTTGAACATAATTTCATATGCTTATTTGCCATCCATATATTTCTTTGGTAAAGTAACTGTTCCAGAGAAGGCGATGGCACCCCACTCCAGTACTCTTGCCTGGAAAATCCCATGGACAAAGGAGCCTGGTAGGCTGCAGTCCATGGGGTCACGAAGAGTCAGACACAACTGAGCGACTTCACTTTCACTGTTCACTTTCATGCATTGGAGAAGGAAATGGCAACCCACTCCAGTGTTCTTGCCTGGAGAATCCCAGGGACGGGGGAGGCTGGTGGGCTGCCGTCTATGGGGTCACACAGAGTTGGACTCGACTGAAGCGACTTAGCAGACTTAGCAGAAAGTAACTGTTCAGATCTTTTGCCCAATTTTAACTGGGTTATTTCCTTATTGTTGTTTCTATTATTTTATATTCTGGATGTAAGTCCTTTATGAGATACGTATGTGACTTGAAATTATTTTCCCCAGCTTGTCTTTTCATTATCCTAACAGTGAATTTTGAAGAGTGATAGGGCTACTTTTGAAGCCCACAATTTACAGCTGAGAGATAAAACAGAAATAATAAAAGCTCATAATTCATATTTGACCCCCATCTTCTCTGCTGAGAATGCTCCCTAGAATGAATATTAATGCTACAAACACTAGCAGAAGAGAGTTGAAACATTCAATGTTTTAATAAATTTTAATAGAATATCTTGTTCTCTAAACAAGAACCCATGATTCTGTTAGAGGGAATCCAAATATGAGGTGTGCCAGTGAGAAAATGGGAAGACTAGCAGAGGAGCCAGAGGACTGCAGACCCACCGAATGTCTTAGTCCAAAAACAGAGGAGGAGATGGAAATAGCACCTAGAAGGGACACTGAACACAAAACAGTGCTGATGAGACTCCAGCATAGGGAGATACGGTGAGCACATGGACAATTCACTATTTCTACTTGGAACTGGCATAAGTTGATTAATAGGTCACATGAAATCAACCTACTTTTTCTACTCTCAGATAAAAAAGCACATAGTAGGTACAGAACATATAATGTCTACATTTTACAAAGTATTCTTTAAATAGCTTAGTTAATAATGTGGGAAAATGGGGATGAGATGGTCCTTCATTAGTTACATTTGCGGTTTTTTAAGAAATCCATGCAATGAGTCAAGGGAAAGCTAGAGAGACTTTGCCTTGGTTCTCTCACCCCAAAAAATTTTATCAATGATTCATACAAAAATTTGGGAGGTAGGCATTCTAAATTTGTAGAAAGCTGGAAAAGATTATAAATCCATGAGTGATTATGATTTAGGAACCAATAAAGCCTAAAAAAATCTTTCCAAGTCAGGCTGAATATGAGTTTTAAGGGAGATAAATTTAAAGTCCTGAACTGAAGCCCAAAAACCAGTGTGTTTTGGGTATTGAAGGATACAGGGTTTAGTGCAAAGAGGTAAGAACATGACATGGTTTAAGTCAACAGTATGCCTCATATGAGTCAACAAGGAAGTATGATGTCCAAAATTCCTAACATGCAAGATTGAGAGATACTGATGGAAGTTTATCATTTTAGAATGAGGACAGCTGATGGTTCTATTGGGGCACACCTGGAGTTTGTGTCCAGTCTAAGGCACTACCCACCTCCCCTCTCCTCTAGCAAGACTATAAACTGGATAATGTTCTAAGAGCCGTAGTTATTCATTCATATGATGTAAGCAATGACCAAGAAAATGGGAAATGCTGGACATGTGAGGGAAGAAATAAAGAATTTGTGAGCTTATAGTTGCCGACATAAAATATTGAAAGGTGTGCAAGTAACTGAGGAAACAGAATTGCTTAAAATAACCCCAAAGGGTTTATAACCCCAGAACTAAGACCAAGGGGAGAAAAGTCCAAGTAGGAGAAAATTTCTGAATTGCTGCTCAAATATGGAGTGTTTGTTTTGAAAGTTAGTGATTCTTTTTTTAAATTTTTATTATTTTTTTATTTTATTTAAATTTATTTATTTTAATTGGAGACTAATTACTTTACAATATTGTGTTGGTTTTGCCATACATCAACATGAATCCACCACGGATGCACATGTGTTCCCCATCCTGAACCCCCCTCCCACTTCCCTCCCCATACCATCCCTCTGGGTCATCCCAGTGCACCAGCCCTGAGCATCCTGTATCCTGCATCGAACTTGGAATGGTGATTCATTGCACATATGATATTATACATGTCTCAATGCCATTCTCCCAAATCATCTCACCCTCACCCTCTCCCACAGAGTACAAAAGACTATGCTAGACATTTGTGTCTCTTTTGCTGTCTCACATACTGGGTTATCATTACCATCTTTCTAAATTCCATATATATGCATTAGTATACTGTATTGGTGTTTTTCATTCTGGCTTACTTCACTCTGTATGATAGGCTCCAGTTTCATCCACCTCATTAGAACTGATTCAAATGTATTCTTTTTAATGGCTGAGTAATATTCCATTGTGTATATGTACCACAGCTTTCTTATAAATTCATCTGCTGATGGACTTCTACATTGCTTCCATGTCCTGGCTAATATAAACACTGTTGCAATGAACATTTGGGTACACGTGTAAGGAATCCAAATTGGAAAAGAAATAAAACTCTCACTGTTTGCAGATGACATGATCCTCTACAGGGAAACCCTAAAGTCTCCACCAGAAAAATACTCAGTTAAGTTCAGTTCAGTTGCTCAGTCGTGTCTGACTCTTTGCTGCCCCCTGACAGCACGCCAGGCCTCCCTGTCCATCACCAACTCCCAGAGTTCACTCAGACTCATGTCCATCGAGTCAGTGATGTCATCTACCCATCTCATCCTCTATCGTCCCCTTCTCCTCCTGCCCCCAATCCCTCCCAGCATCAGAGTCTTTTCCAATGAGTCAACTCTTCACATGAGGTGGCCAAAGTACTGGAGTTTCAGCTTTAGCATCATTCCTTCCAAAGAAATCCCAGGGCTGATCTCCTTCAGAATGGACTGGTTGGATCTCCTTGCAGTCCAAGGGACTCTCATGAGTCTTCTCCAACACCACAATTCAAAACCATCAATTCTTCAGCGCTCAGCCTTCTTCACAGTCCAACTCTCACATCCATACATGACCACAGGAAAAACCATAGCCTTGACTAGACGGACCTTAGTCAGCAAAGTAATGTTTCTGCTTTTGAATATTCTCTCTAGGTTGATCATAAATTTTCTTCCAAGGAGTAAGTGTCTTTTAATTTCATGGCTGCAGTCACCATCTGCAGTGATTTTGGAGCCCAAAAGTCTGACACTGTTTCCACTGTTTCCCCATCTATTTCCCATGAAGTGATGGGACCAGATGCCATGACCTTTGTTTTCTGAATGTTGAGGTTTAAGCCACCTTTTTCACTCTCCTCTTTCACTTTCATCAAGAGGCTTTTTAGCTCCTCTTCATTTTCTGCCATAAGGGTGGTGTCATCTGCATATCTGAGATGATTGATATTTCTCCCAGCAGTCTTGATTCCAGCTTGTGTTTCTTCCAGTCCAGCGTTTCTCATGATGTACTCTGCATAAGTTAAAATAAGCAGGGTGACAATACACAGCATTGACGGACTCCTTTTCCTATTTGGAACCAGTCTGTTGTTCCATGTCCAGTTCTAACTGTTGCTTCCTGACCTGCATACAGATTTCTCAAGAAGCAGGTCAGGTGGTCTGGTATTCCCATCTCTCTCAGAATTTTCTACAGTTCTTTGTGATCCACACAGTCAAAGGCTTTGGCATAGTCAATAAAGCAGAAATAGATGTTTTTCTGGAACTCTCTTGCTTTTTCCATGATCCAGCGGATGTTGGCAATTTGATCTCTGGTTCCTCTGCCTTTTCTAAAACCAGCTTGAACAACAGGAAGTTCATGGTTCACGTATTGCTGAAGCCTGACTTGGAGAATTTTGAGCATTACTTTACTAGCATGTGAGATGAGTGCAATTGTGTGGTAGTTTGAGCATTCTTTGGCATTGCCTCTCTTTGGGATTGGAATGAAAACTGACATTTTCCAGTCCTGTGGCCACTGCTGAGTTTTCCAAATGTGCTGCCATATTGAGTGCAGCACTTTCACAGCATCATCTTTCAGGATTTGAAATAGCTCAACTGGAATTCCATCACCTCCACTAACTTTGTTCGTAGTGATGTTTTCTAAGGCCCACTTGACTTCACATTCTAGGATGTCTGGCTCTAGATTAGTGATCACACCATTGTGATTATGCAGGTTGTGAAGATCTTTTTTGCACAGTTCTTCTGTGTATTCTTGCCACCTCTTCTTAATATCTTCTGCTTCTGTTAGGTCCATACCATTTCTGTCCTTTATCTAGCCCATCTTTGCATGAAATGTTCCCTTGGTATCTCTAATTTTCTTGAAGAGATCTCTAGTCTTTCCCATTCTGTTCTTTTCCTCTATTTCTTTGCATTGATCGCTGAAGAAGGCCTTCTTATCTCTTCTTTCTATTCATTGGAATTCTGCATTCAAATGCTTATATCTTTCCTCCTCTCCTTTGCTTTTCATTTCTCTTCTTTTCACAGCTATTTGTAAGGCCTCCCCAGACAGCCATTTTGCTTTTTTGCATTTCTTTTCCATGGGGATGGTCTTGATCCCTATCTCCTGTACAATGTCACGAACCTCATTCCATAGTTCATCAGGCACTCAGATCTAGTTCCTTAAATCTATTTCTCACTTCCACTGTATAATCATAAGTGATTTGATTTAGGTCATACCTGAATGGTCTAGCGGTTTTCCCTACTTTCTTCAACTTAAGTCTGATTTTGGTAATAAAGAGTTCATGATCTGAGCCACAGTCAGCTTCTGGTCTTGTTTTTGTTGACTGTATAGAGCTTGAGCTAATCAATGAATATAGTAAAGTTGCAGGATATAAAATCAACACACAGTAATCCCTTGCATTCCTATACACTATTAATGAGAAAATAGAAAGAGAAATTAAGGAAACGATTCCATTCACCATTGCAACAAAAAGAATAAAATACTTAGAAATATATCTACCTAAAGAAACAAAAGATCTATATATAGAAAACTTTAAAACACGGGTGAAAGAAATCAAAGAGGACACTAACAGATGGAGAAATATACTGTGTTCATGGATAGGAAGAATCAATACAGTGAAAATAAGTACACTACCCAAAGCAATCTACAGATTTGATGCAACCCTATCAAGCCACCAATGGTATTTTTCACAGAGCTAGAACAAATAATTTCACAATTTGTATGGAAATACAAAACACCTCGAATAGCCAAAGCAATCTTGAGAAAGAAGAATGGAACTGGAGGAATCAACCTGCCTGACTTCAGGCTCTACTACAAAGCCACAGTCATCAAGACATTATGGTACTGGCACAAAGACAGAAATATAGATCAATGGAACAAAATAGAAAGCCCAGAGATAAATCCATGCACCTATGGACACCTTATCTTTGACAAAGAAGGCAAAAATATATAATGGAGAAAAGACAATCTCTTTAACAAGTGGTGCTGGGAAAACTGGTCAACCGCTTGTAAAAGAATGAAACTAGAACACTTTCTAACACCATACACACACAGGAAAAAAAAAAAAAAGAAAGAAAGAAAGAAAGAAAACTCAAAATGGATTAAAGATCTTAATGTAAGACCAGAAACTATAAAACTCCTAGAGGAGAACATAGACAAAACACTCTCTGACATAAATCACAGAAGGATCCTCTATGACCCACCTCCCAGAATATTGGAAATAAAAGCAAAAATAAACATATGGGACCTAATTAAAATTAAAAGCTTCTGCACAACAAAGGAAACTATAAGCAAGGTGAAAAGACAGCCTTCAAAATGGGAAAAAAATAATAGCAAATGAAGCAACTGACAAAGAATTAATCTCAAAAATATACAAGCAACTCCTGCAGCTCAATTCCAGAAAAATAAATGACCCAATCAAAAACTGGGCCAAAGAACTGAACAGACATTTCTCCAAAGAAGACATACAGATGGCTAACAAACACATGAAAAGATGCTCAACATCACTCATTATCAGAGAAATGCAAATCAAAACCACAATGAGATACCATTTCACGCCAGTCAGAATGGCTGCTATCCAAAAATCTACAAGCAATAAGTGCTGGAGAGGGTGTGGAGAAAAGGGAAGCCTCTTACACTGTTGTGGGAGTGTAAACTAGTACAGCCACTATGGAGAACAGTGTGGAGATTCCTTAAGAAACTGGAAATAGAACTGCCATGTGACCCAGCAATCCCACTGCTGGGCATACACACAGAGGAAACCAGATTCTTTCTTTTTAAAGGAGGCATTCAAGAATAAACTGGATTATCTCCAGGAGCAGATGTATATAAAGGAGATCACAAAATGTAATAAGTAGATACATAAAATAACTACGAAGATCTTATCTGACTTAATGAGTATGTGTGTCAATGATCATATGATCCTTGTTTGAATGCTCACTTTTTTGAAACTTGGGGAAAAGGGGAAAATTAACAAATATGTGACAGGAACTGGGACTCAGAGCTACAAAAGAATATTTGGAATCAATTTGGAAATGCTTCCAAGAAGTTGCCTTTGGACTTTTGGTTGCTTTTGAATTTTGTGTCAAACTGAAAATTAGATTTTAAGATTTTATGAGTTGCAGAGATATTAAATTTTTTACATGATTTCTTCTACTTGACATTCCTAAGAAATCATAAGCAACTGAAAGAACAGTAATAAACAAATACAATGTTAAATAGGGCAAGAATTTTTTCATTAGATATAGTGGGAGCCATCTAGAGTTTTGGCAAAATTTTAAAAAAGAGAAAATAAACATGTGGAAGGGGGGAAAAGTGTACTTCATAGCTGGGCTCAATATTGATCAATATAGTAATAATTCTCCAGAAATAATCAGTAGGGAATTAAGATTAACATGAATTGTCATAAATGGTGTAATGGGCTGCATACAACAAAAGATAATAAGCTGAAATAATAAAGAAAAAAATATAGGGAGACACATGATCAACAGAAACATTCATGGCAGGGAAACTGAAAACCACCAAAATCCTGCCAACACAGTTAATCATGTGCCTTCTCTAAAAAAGTGTAAGCACTACATTCTTCCAGGAAATCACCCCAGAATCAGGCTGCTCTGAGTCCATAGAGTTCAATTGGTTAAATGGCTAAAAGCAAACAATCAATTCAGAAGCTGAAAAGTTCACCTGTTCTGGGGGTTGAAAATGACAGTGACAGACCCAAAGAAAAAATAATAATGAATTGAATTAAAATATTCTAGACTTTTCCTTTGCTTCTTGGCAACACATTCAACACCATTTAGCATAACAACACGTTGTGGAATGTATAACACACATATACATATTATAGATGTGTATATTTACATATATGAAGACATTTTCCTGTTAATCCTATTTCTTTTACTTTCATTACTCAAATATACATTGAGAATAAAAATGTAGAATTTTCAAATACATATGTAGAGCTCAAGTAGGGAGAAACTATCATTCATGAATTTTAAAAGTATAAGTAATACCATGACTAGGATCGTGTATTCATATGGACTCTGTCTTCATAGTTCAACTAAATATTCTAGTATTTCTTTGGAGGAATATGTTTTTGGTTGTAATCAAAGTTAGTCTGACACCTAGGAAAAGGAGGTGGTTGTGACAATGGTATTTCTTATAGATATATATATATAGACCCTACCACCCAAGTGTCTTCGTATTAGAAATGCTATCATTCTTTTTGATTAAATACAGTATTCCTCCTATAAATTTCTTTAACCACCAGAGTTCCCAGAAAATAAGTAAACCATTCAGTTCTAAAAGCTAAATGCCAATGAGTTTGTCTACGTCTTTCCTTCCCAGCAAGAGAACAGAAGAGCAATGGAGGAATCTTAAATAGACATGACAGTGGTCAAGAGGAAGAGGTGAAGGGGCCAGGAAAGGAAGGGTGCAAGAAAGGTCCTGTCTCACAAACTCCACTTTTCTTTCCACCTTTGCTTCAGTAAACTCTGGCTTTCACAATGATCACTCACAAAGCATAATAGCTTACCAGATGGCTCAGTGGTAAAACAAACAGACAAACAAAAGCCCACTTGCCAGTGCAGGAGACATAGGTTTGATCTCTGGTCAGGAAGATCTCCTGGAAAAGGAAATGGCAACCCACTCCTGTATTCTTGCCTGGGAAATCCCACGGACTGAAAAGCCTGGTAGACTACAGCACGTGGGGTTACAAAAGAGTGGGCTATGATGTAGCAACTAAACAACAACAATAACAAACACATAATAATTAGCAAAACACAAGTTGGTAGAGCTGACTTTACTTTAGCAGTGATCGAAGTAAATTTTGTCAAAACCTTTAAAAAATGACTTGATCTCCTCCTTTCAGGTCATCCTCAGAAGAATACTAAAAAAACCTCACTGCTGTTGATCAATTCATTTGTTTTTAAAGAAAATTCTGCAAACTGCCTTTCCATCACCACACCTGCTATATTATAGATGTGACTCCATGTGGCTTTGTTTAAGAGTGTCTCATAAATATCACCTCCTCCACGAAGCCTTCTCTAAGTCCACAACACTGCTCCCCCATCATCACACCTTCATGCTGTTCTAGGGCTTTGTCAGCCCTTTCTTAGCACTTCTTTCATTCAAATGACTCATGCAAATTCATCATCCCAGTTAGATAGCAAACTCTTTTGCATACCCAGCATCTAGGCTAATACTTGGCACAAACACATTTGATAACACTTTAATATATGAATGATCAAACACCAAAAGATAAGTGTATGTTCCTTGACTATTACTTTAGACTATGAGCTCCTTGACAAAAACATTTAATTATAGGACACGGCTGCCCAGCAGTGATGCTTTCCTCCAAGTGTCTCCTTTTGGATTACCCAAAATTATTTTTCCTTCATAAACTTAGAAAATTTTCAATCTGTTACCTAAACTTTCATAAATAGTAGGTTGGTGATCCTGTACCACCAGGAAGATAGATTAGATGACTTATTGGAATTTTCCAGCTTCACAGCACAATTTCAGAAACATTAACAAGTAAATATTATACTAACTGGCAATTCAGACAGCAGTTATAATTTTAGTCCTCTTTGTCATCACTGCCTTCATTTCACTCTTATGAAAATATCAATGTATTTTGGGAGGTCTCAGAGAAATGAACCAAACCTATTTAGCTAGAACAATTCAATCCTCCTTTCTTTTAAGTCCATATCCTTTTCATCCGTGGACCAATGTAGAAACCGCTTCCCTCCTGCAAAGAAGCCTGCCTTTGCCAAGCCAAACAGCAGGCACAAAGGCAAATGGAGCGGGTGCCCTGGCTCAGCCTTTGGGCCCTACCTTTGAGGATTGGCAACAGACGTCTTCTCCCTTCTTCCAACACCTTCCACATGATGCTCACTGACCTCCAGTGGCAGTTCCAAGTTCTTTCACAAGTACTCATGGAGGCCAGTTGGATTTCTCTTGAACAGTTTAAATTGCTCCACCTACCTAGTCAAGAAGAAATTCAGAAGTTACGAAAGTTCTGGAATCAATGGCTTCTTTTTTATACAGTCGCTGACTAAAATAGCAAAAACGTTAAGCAGAAGTGAATTTCAACATTCACTTTCAGATACTATTGGGTATTTTAAGCATTAATACTTGTAGTAGGACTGAAATACATGTGCAATAATCCAGATATACACTACACCTTTTGCTATAATGTCTAACTCATCTCATCTTTCTCTAGAATCCTGATTAAAATACAGGGGGGAAAAAAAACACGCATATTTTCCAAATTAAAATCATTTCCTTTGGGTTAATTCAGTCAACTGTAAGTTTCTCACATTTTTAGTGAGAACCAACCCCCAACCCTGCTCCACCTTCCAAAGGTGGCCTCTAGGTGCAGCGGAGGCTGACATCTACATATCCATCATTGCTCTTTTCTTCCCTCTGTAGTGTATTGAGCTTGATCTGGTCTTCTTCCTAGGAACCCATCTATGACATCTGTTGAGACAAAAACACTCCCTGGCATGGTACCACTTTAGCTTCTGCGGATTCCTTGTCCTGCTTTAGTGCTTAGGTGTCTCCTCCCAAAGGCATACAGAAATATTTAAGTCCCCTAAAGGCCACACCTAGTCTATGGGTTAGGAACACAGCAAATCTAGCCTATCTGCCTTGACAGGCAGTACTTCCATGGTTGGCACCATGATGCTCCAGCACATGCAGGAAGAAACAGATTCTTTAAGGGACCACCTTCAATATTCCTTGTCTGGGAAGCAAGAAGCAAGCCCTCTACACAGGGAGTTTCCCAGAACTATCTCAGTGTTTCTGCTTCTCACTTCTATTTCTTGGGATTTTCTCCAAGAGAGGAAAACAAGGACAATAACATCTGACTTCTTGTTTCTCTTCCTCCTACCTTCCTGTCTCTGTGGCAAGGCCAAACAAAAGAAACACAAAAACAAAAAACCTAAGTACCCTGATGGGAACTTTCTTTGCGACAGATTCCAACATTTCTATACAATGACTTATAATAAAACCCTATTGAAGTAAGTGTGCCAGGTTTGGGTTTTGATATCAATATTTCTAGTGAGGGAGAGTTAGAAATTTAGTAAATCCTCTTCTTTCTCAAGAAAACAAGATTTCAAAACCATTGTATTACTGTGGACTCAAAAAGTCATTTTTGAGGCTCATTTCCAGGGCAAAAAACAGTAACACAACAACAATAACAACACAACTTTAAAGCTAATCTTAACGACAGGAAGCCTTCAGGAAAATGTGATTTTAAAAAGAATGAAAAATACAACTGTTATATATTTTTAAAATATTGATTCACTTTCAGATTTTTTTGATAATATGAGAAATAACAGAAGTGTTATACTAAATCACACTGTCTCTACAATATGGTTTTTCTAGACAGTTGATAAAGGGAAATGAGACAAAGAATGGCATGACAAACTCCAAGTAAATATAAATAATTTCCCTATAAGCATTTGGATGTGATGTTTCAAAGTAAAACTTTGCAGCTTATAAAACAAACTCAACCGACATATGCAGAGCCTTCTATATGCAATGCACTGGAGACCAAGTAATGAATAAAGATCACAATCATACTCATTTTCATTTTCTTGCTTTTTTTATGATGATACTATTCCCTTGTCCCTTTTTAGTCTTTCTATGAGGTTTATCTTTTTAATTGGGGTATAGCTGCTTTACAATGTTTTGTTGTTTTCTCCTGTATGTAGAACGAAGTGATCAGCTGTATGTATACATATATCCCCACCATCCCCCCATCTGTCTATCTCATACATATATACCCATACAAACAGTTATTGATATCCTATATTAACAGCAAGGCAATGATAATAGACAATACTTTGCTGTTTTCTAATTCTTATGACAAAACATTGTGACAAGAAGAGGAAGTATTTGTAATCTCATATATATTATAGCTAATAAAATTGAGATTTAATAAGGTTAGATAACCTGCCCAAAGTCACTCATAAGTTATAAATTAAGACTTAAATCTAAGTCCTTTGACACTGAGTTGACAACTTCTTCCATGCACCACTTTATATCTTCTTGTTACCAGAATTTATCCTAGTAACAGTCTTAATTTACCCTCAGTGGGCCAGGGAACATGTGGTTAAGAACTCTGGTATGTAAGCCTAAAGGGATAAAAGCGAGATAACTTATTCTAGTATATTCTATGTATACTGCTGCTGCTGCTGCTAAGTTGCTTCAGTCTTGTCTGATTCTGTGCGACCCCAGAGATGGCAGCCCACCAGGCTCCTCTGTCCACGGGATTCTCTAGGCAAGAGCACTGGAGTGGGTTGCCATTTCCTTCTCCATGTATGCATACTGCTACCTACCAAATTTGACTCTTGCTCCCTGGTATTCTATTTTATACTAATAAAATTGTAGTTTAGTTGGGCACCTGCCTCCCCCTCCCCTTCTTCCACAGCAGCATATGAAAGTGAAGGCCATCATTCGTGGACCATGTGGACCAGGGCAAGCCTAAGGATGGTGGACCAACAGGATAGAAGAGTCCTGGAGCCTGATTTTGTGTAATCACCCCGCCCATCTGAACTACTTAACCCTCGGCTAGTAATAAACTAAGAAATAAATTTTAATCTTAAATTTAAGCCACTTGTATTGTTGATCTCTCTTAGACCAGCAGAACTTGTACTTTATTTATTTATTTATTTATTTTAGAACTTGTCCTTTAACATGTTTATCTTCCCAAATCACTTGTTAGCATATGTTCATATTTGGAAACCACAGACAGTTTTCCATTGCTGACAGAGTGATATCCAAGCCTGATAGTCAAGGGTTTTCCCAACCAGGTCCCCGCTCACTTTCCCCTCATTATTTCTACCACTTCATTTTCCTCCAGCCGGATTGATGCACAGCTTCTTGCACATGCCTCCCTTATCCCTCCTCCCCAAAGAATCTCTCCAATGAACCCTAATTTCTAAAACCCTCTATTTTTTCAGTGCATGGATTACAGCCCACCTTTGATTCCACAGGACTGCACTGTATGCCCAGAAATTGTGTGATAAAGGTTCTTTTGATGAAAAAGAGAAGGCAGAAGAGGCTCTTAGAGGAAAGAGAAAGAAAAGGAGGGGATAAGAAAGAATAAGAGAAGGTGAAAATAATGTAGAATGGGTGATCATTATGTGTTTTTAGTGCCCTTAATGATAGGTGATGGGTTCAAAAAAGACACTGTGAAGCTTTGAAAGCATGAAAAGAAGCCCTGTGGCCATAAGCATGTCTTGTATCTTTCATGAACTTTCTCTTTGTTTATTATTTATTCCTTGGGAAAGCAGTTAGGCAAATAAGAAACATTAAGAATTTGGTTTCCACTCATTTACTGAGCTATTTTCTCCTCATGTAGAGTAATTTGAATAAACCACAAATTAATTTTCTCTTCATGATGCCAAAATGTCTTAGAGCATTTTAGGATATTCAGAGTGGCTATTTGAAACTGTATTTATTTTTCAGGGCAATCTTATTGAAAGTGAAAATCCAAGCATGTTGGTATATTAAAAAGAAATGCCATTCCGTTTTCACTTAGGACTTTGTCTGTTGTTTTCCCCAAGCTGTGTTTTATGTCTTTCCCCAAGTATATTAAATTAGCTCCCTTTTCAGTAAAACTTTATCTGGAATTTTGAAAAAGGTAAGGTAGGGAGAATTAGCAAGAGCCCTGTGAAAAAGTGTCAGTTCATTTAAAGGAAGATCATATAAGATGGTGGTTAACTAAATGTCACCAACCTCAATGACACTGTAAATAAGACTGAACCACTGGAATTTTTCTTCTGAATTCAGGTTTCCATGTCTTTATCCCAACCTGTATTTCTTAACAGCCCAATATTCTTGATAAGTGTACCCTAATGGTAATTACTATACTGAGCAATGTTTCCTCTAGTATTCCACAGGAGCAAAAAGTACTGAAAGTGAAAGTCACGCAGTGGTGTCCAATTCTTTGCAACCCCATGGACTATAGTCTATGGAATTCTCTAGGCCAGAATACTGGACTGGGTAGCCTTTCCCTTCTCCAGGCGATCTTCCCAACCCAGGGATCGAACCCAGGTCTCCCACATTGTGAGTGGGTTTTTTACCAGCTGAGCCACAAGGGAAGCCCAAGAATACTGGAGTGGGTAACCTATCCCTTCTTCAGGGGATCTTCACAACCCAAAAATTGAATCAGGGTCTCCTGCATTGCAGGCGGATTCTTTACAACTGAGTTATCTGGGAAATACTGCCTGTCCTTAAACACAAAGAATAGGGTTTCCTCTGTCAAACACTGGATCCAAAGCACCCACTTGTGCATCTTCTTGGTACCAGACATAGCTTGAGGTTACATTTAGCCTGAAGATATTAAAAGCCAGCTTGTGAGAGCGGCAGGGGTGAGCTTCTTGCTTTCAGTGGCTAGAAAAAGGGCAAGCCCTTTGGAAAACACAACCTACATGTTTTGTTGTGTACATAACAAAGTCTGTCTCGATACTATTAAACTGGGTTATTTGCATTTCACCCAAATACAGGTTCATCAAAAACAGATTCAAATCTGCTTTGGGTTTATATTTTCCAGGCCCCCTACATTGTTCCATGACTTAGTAAGATAAAATCAGAGGTACAAATAATGGACACTGTCTTCTTTACAAGATTAAAACTCGACTCATGATTTAATACCAACAACTCCTAAAATGATTCACAAGGTACTTTTAGAATAACGGTCTTACACTTGTATCACATTTTATACTTCACATTCATTATTTTATACTGGTTATTTCTGTGTGATGGTCTTGTCAAATTTTGGAAAATGTGTCTTTCATGTTGCCAATATTTGTATTTAATACACATTTAATTCAACAAGCACTAACTGAACATCTACTATTTTCCATGCTCATGTCACTCTAAACATATTTACTAAAATTAGCAAAAACCAAAATTAGGTTTTTTCATCACAACCTTAGACAAATGGGTCCATTATATCACAAGTCTCATGTCTGTCACCGTAATAAATTATACTTCTCTATATGGCATTTTCAGTAAAAGAAAGGAGGTTAAGAATATAGCTAAATCTAGCAAGCTCTGGATGACTAAGATTTTCTTTGGATTTGGCTTTATAAACCGGGGTAAGCTTGGAAGTATTTTCTCCTTGAAGTAGTTGCCCATTTTCAATCACCAAATATGTTATAGACGAGCTCTGATGTCATGTTCCATGTAGATTTGCAAAAAGGAATAAACAGCACTGTTTTCTTTCACTCGAAGAATATTCTTCCCTCGTACTTTGGATCTGCATTAATGTGGGGACGTTTCCCACAGCCAGAAGCTATCCTTATGTGCCCTTAGCTTTTATAACTACTTGCTGCCCACTCTTCTTGTTCCACAGTCACGCCTTAAGGTCTTTTAGCCAACTTTTGTCTCCCAGTTGACTCTTTCCCTGGAATACACCCTAGTCTCATCTTTTTCTCCTAGATAATCTGCTCTTCTCCATAGACAGTATTTCCAAACAACTCCAATTTGTATTCCATGACTTTTCCAACAACCCACACACCCTTTTAAATGGATGTTTTACTCATACAATCATGATGCTTTTGTTTCCATCGGATTCTCTGTATTGGAGACTTTCGAGTGCAGTGCCCTGGTTTTTAAATCATAGGCTCAAGAGCTAAGATTTATTGGACTCTTGTATTGTGCTAGGAGTCATGATAGAACTCTTTAGGCTCCCTGACAATTTGAGGAGGTCCTTATTAATCTCATAATATGGATGAGGAAACATCCTCAGTCAGTTAAATGACTTGCCCTAACGGCTTGCTCATGGTGGAACAAATGTAGCCTTTACCTACATTTCAGCATCGCTCATGGTGCAGTCAGGAGGCCAATGTCTGTACCGGCTAATTCAAGAGGGAGTTAATCATGGGGTATTTGTCACAGAGTTGTGAGAAGAGGCCAAAAGAGTAAACATGGGAGGAGAGGCAACCAGGACTTTCCAACTACAAGAGGCTGCTGTCATCCCCAGAATTGGTTGGACCAAGGAGGGAATGATGTAACCAGAGCTCAGGAACTGAAGACATGGTAGAAGCTAGAAGCCAGTTGGCTCGGACACTAGAATTTAGGGTCATGGAATAACAAGCTGTCTGGCAGGAGCTGGAGCTTCACAAGGGACAGTCACTACTACAGACTTCCCTGGATCAGAGAGGTGAACATAAATGCCCTGGATTATTCCTTCCTCTGTCCCCAGTGTCTCCTACTGTACCTCCTAGTTCCACTAATGGGGAGATGCTGACTGGTGAAGAAGTCTTGGAAATAACAAGAATAACTTCTCTGCAGCACAAAGGGAGCAGAGGCAAGACAGGAAATGGATTTGATAATAAACAGGCAACAGTCTAGCCAACTCCAGAGTCCAAGCTGACTTCACTAGGACATGACTACTGTCCTCCTTTATTTGCATCCAGTATTGAGAGTTGGACCATAAAGAAGGCTAAGCGCCAAAGAATTGATGCTGTCAAGTTGTGGCACTGGAGAAGACTCTTGAGAGTCCTTGGACTGCAAGATCAAACAAGTTAATTCTAAAGGAAACCAACCTTGAATATTCATTGAAAAGATTGTTGCTGAAGCTGAAGGCCACCTGATGCGAAGAGCCAACTCATAGGAAAAGACCCTGATGGTAAGAAAGATAGAAGGAGAAAGGAAAGGGATGACATTCAAAGGATAAGTTGGTTGGATAGCATCACTGATTCAATGGGCATGAATTTGAGCAAACTCTGGGAGATAGTGGAGAACAGAGGAGCCTAGTATGCTGTAGTCTCTGGAGTCTCAAAGAGTTAAATACAACTTACCGACTGAACAACAATTGATCATCTTGGGGCAGCCTGTGGCTGTAATGCACAAGTTATCCACATGTCAATTGAATGATGTCTTTCCTTTGTCCTAAGCATTGCCAATCACCTCACGCAGTGACTAGAACATAATGGGTACTTGGTGATTATTGGTTTTTCATTCACTCTCAAATGTTGACTAAGCCTATCAAATTATCCATGAGAGTGTAAAAATAAACCTAAGACACTCACCTCAAGTAACTGCATATCAAGAAGAGACATGGTTCTTTCCCATGATTCAAGGAAGGTATGAGAACAGCATAACTTTTCTATTTTGGCCTGTAGGTGACATTATGTCATGAACTTCATTGCTAAGTGGTTCCATGGCTCAGATGACCCATTCACCACACAAGCCAAAAAGCTGTCTAGGTAGCCTGGGAGGCCTTAGGAGAGCTGACTGTCCCTCTCTTGTCTTTTTGAAAATGCCAATGCCACTTCAACACTGTTGAAAAGTCTTGCTCAGCCTCTTCATTACACCAGTGATATTATTTTTGGAATTCATTACTTCTCAAGTGTCCTCTATTTGATCTATTTCACATTCACAAGGAGTATGAAATCCAAAACCAGCACAGACTAAACTATACTCATTACTTGATCTTAAAAGTAATTCCCTAACATATGGAAGAGAGAACATTTGAGGAAAATGTCAATGGGTCTGGAGTATCAGAGTGACAAAGCTCCCATCACTGGATGCTCACCCAAACATATTTAATCCCCTTCATTATAAAAATTACATGAGAAATTTCATAAGAACCATCTTACTAGCAGAATTCTAGGTATTTCCTGTTCCCAAGGGCAGAGAAATACTGCAAAATCAACATTTTTTAATGACATTTCAGTACTGTCTCTCTTGGCTGAAAACAGAAAAAGCAAGAAACACATAAAAACACAAAGAAAAAAAAGTTAATTAAACATTTTGAGGCCTCCAATAGTTGCTTTTTATGTTAAGCATTTAATCCAATTTGAATAACCCAAACAAGTGTGCCCTTCCTAGGTGACAACAACATGAATAAATTAAAATAAATACATCTACTTCTTCTAAGTTTAATTCTAAACTAAAATGAGAGATAATGATTATTTCAATGTGACTTTTGAGTACAACTTGATTGAACTGTTTGGCTATTTGTATATTTTAGAATAAAATTGTATCTGCTACTAGTCATTTGGAATAGTCTTAGATAAGCTCATTTGAACTGATGGCAAATTCTAATGTTTATTAAAGTCTGTGAAATAAATTCCTGTTGAATATGATATTTTTGTCTGAAAGCTGAGTATCAAGCCAGCATAAACTTCAACTCTTCTGGCAGGAAAGTAAAGAATTTCTCTCAATTTCAGACCACCCCTCTCCCAACTCCACCCCATAACACACACGTATTTTCCTCCATTGTATTACTCAGATTTACTCTAGGAAGAGTGGACTGACTTGGTCTCTGCTCTCAGATCAATTCTTCTCCTAGCCCCTAGGCTGTTCTGAAACAAGGTGGTGCTGCCCCCTGCAGGTTGCATTCCCAGAGTTCTCAGCTGCCTTTCTGGCTTCAGCCAAGAAGGAACAGGTAGAGAAACTGGAAAGCAAGAGAAAAGGAAAAGCCTGGACGTTTCTACTCCAGTCTACATCACCTGCACAGCTTCATGGAAGGAAATGCCAGATGCAGTTCAAAGTTCCACTGCATGACCCCAACCTCTGAGATCCCATAAAAATTGTATCCAACTATTTAAATGTACCAAATCAACATGTTGGACACCTTAAACTTACACAGATTATATGTTAACAGTATCTCAGTTTTTTCAAAAATACCCTTGTCTCTTGTGTTATCGCTTCCTTTGTTGCTGGTCTCCGGGTTGCCACTCTATCTCTTATTTGGTTTCTCCAAACTTCCATCATATACATATGCTGTGCTGTGCTTAGTCTCTCAGTTGTGTCTGACTTTTTGCAATCCCATGGATGCCTCCTCTGTCCATGGGACTCTCCAGGTAAGAATACTGGAGTGGGTTGCCATGCCCTCATCCAGGGAATCTTCCCAACCCAGGGATCAAACTCATTCCTCCCACATTGCAGGCAGATTCTTTACCAGCTGAGCTACCAAGGAAGCCCAAGAATACTGGAGTAGGTAGCCTATCCCTTCTTCAGGGGGACTTCCCATCGCAGGAATCAAACCAGGGTCTCCTGCATTGCAAGTGGATTGTTTACCAGCTGAGCAACCAGGGAAGCCCCCATATATATGTGTGTGTGTATATATATACACACACACACATATATACATATATATGTATGTATGTATATGAAGCCCCTATATATATAAATATATATGTATATGGATCCCCTATGTATATGTGTATAGATATGAATGTATGTATATGTATATTTGTGTGTTTGTGTGTATATATATATATATATATAAACCAGTTTTATATTGTGTATATATATAAAACCAAGTCTCCTTATTCAATTCCCACTTTTTAAAAATCTTTGAGTGCTTTCTATTTCCCTGGTTGGATACTGGCTAACACAAATAGTTTAAATCAAAGCTGACAAGAATTATAACCCACTGTGCTCTATAACCCCTCACAGAGGCTTTATAGAAACTAAAACCCTGAGAGGAAGTAAGGAGAGAAGAGAGGAGAGGAGGGGACAGAAAAGAGAGGAAAGGAGGAGAGAGGAAGGGAAGGGGAGAGAGAGAGGGGAGAACGAGGAAGAGAAAGGAGAGGAGGGGAAGGAGAGATCTCTCCCCACGTGCCTCCACAGGCGTCAGTGTTGTTCTCTGTAGAGTTACTCTCTAGGCCTTCTGTTTTTCATCACTTACTCCAAAATGGAAGCAAGTTTGCCCAGTACTGGCCATGATGCTCCCCGCTTCCACTGCAGATTCTCTAAGTATCCTCTTGTCATCAGAATGATTCAGGTGCCCCAGAACACAGCAAACACAGGTGGAATCCATGGCTGGCTGATTCACCTGGGGTTCTGTGTCTGAAGCTATCCCCTCTCTGACCCTCCTTATGGAGAAGATCTTGGAGTGGCTAAGATTGCTTAAAATCACAGCATGACATCCTGGGAAGTACATCCGCAGGCCTAAGCAGCCTCACTTCTGGCAGTCCTAACACTCCAACAGGCCTGTCAAGAGAGCTGCCTCCAGAAGCCCCCAGGGCTTTCTATCTGCAAGGCACAAAATAATCCCTCCCCGGCTCTGCACTTTCCCCTTGAGCTCCAAGGAAGCTCTGCCAGCCAGGATCTCCAAAGCTTGAACAGCCAGATCTTCAGGACTCACTCCTCCAAGGACAGGAATTGCAAACAATTCCCTGAATCAAAGGGGAGTGGGTCCTGTCATCAACGCTGCTTCCCCGCTGCCTTCCTCAACTCGACTTCATCTTCCTCCCACTTCAAAGTGAAACCAAAATGACGAAGGATATCAAGAAACGTAACAAGATCCTCAGCAGCAGTGAGTAATCGAGGAGAAGAGGGAGGCTGTGGAAAGTTATATAAGATCTAGCATGGGACCTCCATGTCTTTCTGGAAACCGAGAGGGATGAACTTGTACCTACATGTGGTGAATGCTAATACGGCTCTACGTACAGAGGGCTGTGGACCCACACCGAATGGAGAAGCCAGGCCAGCTGAGGAGGCAGGAAGGCCAGGCCTCTATCCTCACCTCTGCTCCAGCAGACTTGTAGTAAACTCTGAGGGTTCAGAGAAGATCAGCACGTCTACATATTTACTTAAAAATCACATTTACTTTAGCCACAGGGATTAAAGGAATTCAATGACTCTTTCGTTTTTCTCAGTTTTCTTCTGGGGTTTTGTTGTCATTGTTTTTATGTGTGTTCATTTTTCACAAAAACTCAAGTTCTAGGGAGAAATTCTAAGTATTCTTTCTGGGAACAAATGCTCTTACTGCCAAAATTTCTTGCTGTGAAGTACTATAAAGTAGAAAGAGTATCTGGGAAAAGAGAAGCTAATTCTGGATTCATGGGCTCAACAATTATTTTTAGATTGATATTTTACAAGGCTTTCATGAAATGTTCTGATTTCCTTTTTCCTGGTAGGCTTTTCCACTTTTTTAAAATGAAGACATCAATATTTATAACTTTCTCCTGGCTGTCTTAATTAAATACAGTGAACACCCAGGCCTTGGTAAAGCCAACTGGCCCTAGTTTTGGACTAGTTGGTTAATTGTGAGATTTAGCACTCACAGACTAGTAGCTGTACTTTGATTCAATGAATTCTTTTTTGTTATTCCTATTCCCATTGATGCTGCAAAATTCCACTGAAGGCATAATCTTTAACAAACACATAACTAGAATGCTTTATTCCTTAGCTGCATGTACATTTAGCTTATGAGAAAGAATGATATTCATAGTAATGTGAAGAACTTCCGGAGGGGTCTCCATGAGCTGAGATTTCCATATTAGTCCTTTTTTGGGGGGAAAAACAAGTCTAGGTTGCATACTTGAAATGTTTTCAATCGGCAGCTTCACATGCCAAGCTAAATCCGCTTTCTACTTCCCTGGTCAAATCTCTGAGATTTGTTGAAGGACAGTGGACTTTTTCAACTGCGCAGCCCCTTGATAGAGTCAGATGTTCCTATCCTAAGCCCTAAGTCAGTTACTTGTACAAAACTGGCTGCCTAAAACTTGGACAGCTTTCATTCAGGTGGTTTATGTGGGCTCAACTTCCATCATGCAGCTTGGATTGGGGTGTTTGAAAAATAGCAGGGCCTACTCTGGGGCCATGAGTAAGCCCCTTCTTCCTGTGAAGACCCATACTACGAAAAGTGTTATGAAAATTAAAGACAATAAATAAGCAATAAATTTATTGCTGCTATAAATAGCAATTTATAGCAATTTAACAGCAATTGCTGTTATTTATAGCTGCTATTATCATTAATCATAGTATTATGTTTCAAATGGGAAAATTTTATCAGATAATGGCACAACTGAGAAACAAAATATGAAGGTGGGAACTTAAAGCAGACAATCCTGATGATCAGGCCTCACTCCAAGAACCAGCAGGAATTTTATGGCCATGTTTGGGGAAGTCTCTAGCCCTCCCTGGAAATGCAAGGCCACATTGTTGAAATGACACGTTAAAAAGAGGTTTGAAATTAAAGTACATATAAGAAAGACAATCAACTAGGACCTGCAATACAGCCCAGGGAACTATACTCAATACCTTACTATACTCAATAATCTATACTGGAAGAGAATGTAAAAAATATCATATATGTTTGTTTATGTATAACCGAATTACTTTGCTGTTCACCTGAAACTCTGCAAAATATAAATCAATTGTATTTCAATTAAAATATTTTAAAGGCTCTGAAGATGAAGAAGGTAAGACTATCATGTAACTGTATACCTTCATCCTCCAATCTGATCAAGTGCAACAGCAGCTTTTCATCAAATAAGAGGAAAAAGAATCCCCTGTGTTACTGATGGAGGGAGTGAAGGCTGGCTAGGGTGTGGAGAAAATGTGGCAGGAAGCACAGGACAGCATCCACACTCCAGCTAGGTTAAAAAGCAGGGCTCAGGCTGCATAAGGTCAACAATATTTTGGAAGGACTCATCTTGGTATTTACATTTTTTTTTCATTTGCTCTAGCTGATTTTTTAAGCCACCTTCCTACTCTATTCTTAGTTATTTTGCTTCTTGATCTTAATGAGTATGTCTGTAAATTATCTACAGTGATACACATAGTTGTGGGCTGTATGTTAGACATGGATTATAAAGAGGAAAAAAGTGAGAACTTTTCTGACAACAGTGCACATCTTCAAATAGCTTTCCCAGGCTCACGGCTCTGAACCCAGTTTAAACTCAATAAATGCTCCTGGAACCTCCGCTGAAATTAAGACCCACTCTGCCCTCCTCCCATCATTACAGCTTTTTTGAAAGGGGATTATAATATTTTCCAGCTTTGATGAAAGCTTCCCATTATTACAGACCAGTGTTTCTGGTGTAGATTAACAAGTGCTAGAATTATCCTTTAGCTCTCAGCACAGGTTCAGGTTTGAACTCTGTACAACAGCTTACAATTTGGCAGTAGAAATGACATCACTGAAAGAAATGACCACGGACCACAAGCAAAACATTAAATTATGTTCCCGAGGCAGTTTCTGAATTTTCAAATTTTAATGAGTCATTAATTCAGTTAAGATTATTAAACCTGCAGAGGCTTCATTACTAACATGTAACCAAAAACTCATTGTCAAACCTACAGTTTCCTCCAGATGAATCTAAATCATGACGTTTCAAAATGTGTCTGGGCTTTGTGCCATATGAAATAGGGCAGTAACTCGGTTAGTCTCTGTCATATGTTGGGGAAGGGAGGGAAATCGAGATAGAGATGAAAAAGCCATCTAAATGTCAAATTTGAAAATACATTGGCCAGAGTGAAAAGCATTCAGGCAGAATAGATTTAACTATGTGGTAAAGCTCATTTCAATATGTCAAAGACCTATAGACAAGTTCAGGGCTAAAAACTATGGATAGATGTTCAGGGCCAAGAAGTGTCTGTTCGTGTAGACTTTGAGCCATAAAACCATACATTAATTACATTTAGATAACTTGAGGTTAACTGGAAAAAGAACTTGCTCGATCTGGAGTAAAACCAACAAGTTATTTGAAAAAGAAAAACAATAAACAAAACTGCTCCCACTGAGTCAATAGCCTCAATCATTTTCCCTAAACTTTCAGAAAGTCCTTAGACAGCAGTATCACCAAGCAAATACCTATTTCCCTTTTTACATAAATAGTTAAGCAAAATTCCAATTGACATAGGACTCAGACTGTCTCCTAGTAGGTAAGCCCAGGGATAACTGTACTATTAAATAAACAGCTTAGAAATGGGTTAATGAAGTGTGGTCCCTGGTCCACCAGCATCAGCACTGCCTGGGAACTAATTAGAAATACGAATTCTAGGGCCTCACTCTGAATAGATTGAATCAGAAGCTTTGAGGCAGGCCCAGAATTTGTGTTAAACACTGTCCTACAGACACACACTTAGAGATTGCAAAGGAAGGGTGCTTCTGCCTCCATTCTCTTCTCTGAAACTGGCTGAAAAGAACAATAAGGAACAAAAAGAAGGAAATTCCATTTTAAATGATAATACCAAACCAAAAACTATGAGGAATACAGTAAGATTTGGATTCAACTGAGCATAATAGATGCATACCTTAACAGACCTCAGGCAGGGCATGGAATTCCACAAAGGAAGTAGACACAGCCTTAAGGCGCCTGACCCATGATTTCTTATTTGAAACAGTAAGCTGTGGAGAGTGACAAGAAACGCAAGACCACAAGAGGAATAAGATATAGAATAAAGGATGTGAAATAAAACCACATCCATATTTGCAACTAGTAGGGTGGCAATATAGCAAAGAGGGATGATGGGTGACAGTCAGATGCTGTTAAAAACTGGTCAAGTATAATTAATGAACACAAACTCCTAAAACGTTGCTTCATTGCACAACATGCAAACCGAATGGGGATATCCCTGAGGGAAGCAAGCAGAATTCCAACCCCTGGAAGAAATTTTAGAAAGAGGACTGAGGCAACATAAACATAATGAAACTAAATGCTTCCCCCAGCTTACTTATCCAGGTTACTCCCCCAGCTCCTTCTCAGACTGGAGTTGAGCACACAGCTAGTCCTGAAAGAATGGCCCCATTTAAAGATGAGGGGAAAAATAACAGCAAGGAACTGGCATAAAACCAATACATATATAATTTAAGAAAAAAAAATTTCTTAAGTAAAAGAGGTACACAAAAATCACATGTAACAATTAGAGAAAAAATAGATGACTTCTTCAAATACTATTCCATGACATTAAAAAATTAAAGAAAATAGTCTTTTTTAAAAAAAGAAAGTACTTAGAATAAAAGAGAATGGCTTAAAGAAGATAAGCCAATAGAAGGATATTATAAATGAGCTGGCAGATTCAACAAGGAAACAGTGACTTATCCAGATATAAAGACCACTTTAGAAGCAGAAATTTTCATAATAGATACCACCAAAAATATAGACTGACTTAGGGAGGTCAGTCTTAAGAAAATTAAGTAAAATGATTAAGAATAAAGAATTAAAACTCATTAGAGAAAATAATTTTAAAGACATTAAAATAGATATGTAAGACAAATAAGATCCCACAAGTACATAAAATAATGTTCTTTATGAAGAAAATAAACAAAATTAGAAAAAAATTAAAGTTGTATTAGAGGAAAGACATTTTCAGGTTGTGTTTATAAAGAATAAAATTTTAATTTAGAGTAAAGAGTGCTAAATTAGTCTAAGAAAGGATTTCATGATAGGAAAAATATAGTCTATAATGAAGATCTACAATTCTGAATCTTTAAGCACCAGATAATACTATTATCAAAATGCATAAGGCAAAAACTGAAAAAAATATGTATATATAAAAGACATAAATGAATAGCCATTTAAAGACATAAAAATAATCCTTGACAGGCAATAAAAAATAAGTATCAATATAGAAAAAAACTATAATTAATAATGTGGATGTTTTATGTATAAATACATACATAAACATCAACAAGGTCTTCCCAGGTGGCGCAGTTGGTAAAGAATTTGCCTGTCTTCCTCTGTCCATGGAATTCTCCAGGCAGGAATAGTGGAGTGGATAGCCATTCCCTTCTCCAGGGGATTTTCTGGACTCTGGGACTGAATCCAGGTCTCCTGCATTACAGGTAGATTCTTTGCATCTAAGCCAACAGGGAAGTCTCTGAGATCCTAAAAATGCATATATGCAATACATTTGTATGAGCACTGAGAAAGTTATGGAACGATAATATCCAACAAGAATATGAATTTGGAACAACTGGGAATAAAGACAATAAAAACTAATCTTTTTTTGTACAAAGATAAAAAAGAATCTGCCTGTCAAGCAGGAGACATAAGAGTCACAGGTCGGACAGAGAAGCTTGGCAGGCTACAGGCCAAGGGGTCGCAAAGAGTCAGACACAACTGAGTGACTGATCACACATGCATGCGAATATTAATAAAATTGAAGGAAGTAATTTTTAAGGAAACATGAAAAAGGTATTAAAGTTGGCAGTGTAATAGTCCCTAAAGAAAATCTCACAAGTTCCCCAATGTGAAATAGCATAAGCAATGTTTTATAACCACAATACATAATATTAGAAGTTTAAAATAAAAATTAATCTAAGTTGAATACCTTAAATGTATACAATGCTATATGTCAATTACATCTCAATTAAAAATAATAATAAATGAAGGCTGACACAAGCAGAAATGAAATATTTTCACACTTAGGCAAGAAACTGATATAGACAAATCAGGAGACTGAGACCTTGAGGAATCTTGTTCCAATACTCAAGGCAAGGCCACCAGGTTCAAGTCTTTAGAAATAGCTTCAAAATGAAAATAAGGAAATAAGGTTACAAACAATAACATTTATATATGAAATTAATTGCTATCTTATGTACAAATAATAACTCCTTTGAAATATGAGTTAGGAAGTAGAAAATTTCATTTTCAATAGTAATTTTGTAGCTAGCAAAATAGTCTTCTCACATAATCAAATATAGAGAATAGAATAAATTGTGAAGGTATTAGAATAGCTGAAAGAGCAAACAATGTTGTCTAAAAATCAGTTATAGCACAAAGCAGCTAAGGTCCCCAGGCTGGAAGGATAAAGGGAGGGAATGATGTTCTGAGAGTCCCAGACCAGGGTCCCACAAGGACACTGAAACTCTGACAGGACTAGCGAGGGGAAGCTAGGACTAAGGATATAGCTGGACCCATAGAAGATAATCAAAAAGCCACCAGGAGAAGAGGGGTGGAGTAGCTTCTTCCCTGATCTTTCCCTTCATTATCTTTCCTATGCCTCCCATTGGCCAAACTTAAATGGAAGCCAACTGGCAAAGTATACACAGAGTCCTACCCTGTGAATGCAAATCCAGGGGAAGGGGAAGAAATGGATCTGAAAGCAAATAGACAAAAGACAAAGCAGAGTAACCAAAATATTTTTTTAATTAAGAAAAAGGGAAAATTAGCTCCATTTCCCACACTGCACTTAAGGGCCTTTAATAGGAAATATGTCATAGGATGAGACTTCCCTGGTGGCTCAGATGGTAAAGTGTCTGCCTACAATGCGGGAGACCCAGGTTCTGGAGAAGGGAATGGCAACCCACTCTAGTATTCTTGCCTGGAGAGCTCCATGGACAGAGGAGCCTGGTGGGCTACAGTCCATGGGGTCACAAAGAGTCAGACATGACTGAGTGACTAACACACATTATAGGCAATGCATGTGTTTATTTATTTTTAAATATGAAAAAGGCATATTATATAAATCATTGAATAAATGATATATAATAAAAAATGAAGTTTCTTGGTTGCTTCATACCTGCAGTTCCTCTCCACAGAGGCCATTTAAGTTATTTTGTAAACACTTGTAAAAATTTTTCATATATATATATATATATATATATATATATATATTTAAATGCCCACAGCATAATATACATATTATTCTTGGTTTCATTTTACACTGTATATTGGAAAGTCTGTCATAATTCATTTTTTAAAGTCTCCATTTGATGAAGAAATAAGCTGTTTTCAGGTTTTTGTTGTTATGGACAGTATATTATAAAGGTGAAGGAATGCTGATAAAACTTCTTGGCTATTGTCTTTACAGGTCTGGTATCTGAATTAATTCAGGAAGCATATGTTGGGCCAGGAGCAATATGGCTAAAAACAGAACCTCAATGGGAAACAAGATTTAAAATTGTCACTGGAACACAGAGCTCATTTCATATATATCTCACATTCAATGTGCTTGTGAGCTATACTCATATGTATGGAAGTGTTTAGAGGGACATGCAGATGTAACCAGTAGACACATCTTTACCCCCAAGGCAACAGCACATACCGATGTTCTTATGCTTCCAAAACTAAATAAAATCTGATCCTCTGTTTTGGCCAGGCCAGTGCGCTTGCCTCTGAAATTTTTCAGGTTTTGGAAATAGTTTGGTTGGATGAACTTAGACAAAGCCTTAATTTCTGTGGCCCTCAATTTACTCATTATTAAAATGAGGTATCTATTTGACTCTCAAGAAATTAGAAACTCTATTCTTCTATTACAGCTCTTGCTGTTATATTTTCAAGAGCAAAGAACAACAACAAATAAATACTCCTTTTTTAAAAAAAATAAGTTTCAGAGGTAAAGGGAAGAAATCTTGGGAACACATTCCTTAATATTTCAGGTTTTTTACATTGGTCTCTTTCTGTAATCCCTTTATTCTTTCTTTGATCCTTCTGAAGCACTGTAGGTTCTTTAAATGTCCTCCCAGCAAAGAAACTAAAAGAATAAAGTATTGGACACAGGGCACGAGGCTGAATCTGTTGAATAATACCAAAAATTTAGTTTTTGGTTTTTTTTAACTTTTCAAATTTTATATTGGGGTATAGTTGATTAACAGTATTATATTAGTTTCAGATGTACAGCAAAGTGATTCAGTTATACATGTATCTGTTCTTTTTCAAAGTCTTTTCCCAATTAGGTTGTTAGAGAATATTGAGCAGAGTTCCCTGGGCTATAAATAGGTCCTTGCTGGTTATCTGCTTTAAACAAAGCAGTGTGTACATGTCAATCCCAAACTCCCTAGCTATCCCTCCCATCCACCCCTTCTTCCTGGTAACCATAAGTTCATTTTCTGTGAGTCTGTTTTTTTTTGGTAAATAAGTTTATATGTATCATTACTTTTTAGATTCTGCATATAAGCAATATCATATTTCTTTTTTTGACACATCACACTGAGTAAAATGGAGGTTTTCATATCATAAATTTGGACTGCTGTTGCTTTTATTGTCTTCAAAAAGAATAAAGTATAATGTGACCTTAGAAGAGAACATAGGCAAAACACTCTCCGACATAAATCGCAGCAGGATCCTCTATGATCCACCTCCCAGAATATTGGAAATAAAAGCAAAAATAAACATATGGGACCTAATTAAAATTAAAAGCTTCTGCACAACAAAGGAAACTATAAGCAAGGTGAAAAGACAGCCTTCAGAATGGGAGAAAATAATAGCAAATGAAGCAGCTGACAAACAATAATCTCAAAAATATACAAGCAGCTCCTGCAGCTCAATTCCAGAAAAACAAATGACCCAATCAAAAACTGGGCCAAAGAACTAAACAGACATTTCTCCAAAGAAGACATACAGATGGCTAATAAACACATGAAAAGATGCTCAACATCACGCATTATCAGAGAAATGCAAATCAAAACCACAATGAGGTAGCATCTCACAGCAGTCAGAATGGCTGCGATCCAAAAGTCTACAAGCAATAAATGTTGGAGAGGGTGTGGAGAAAAGGGAAGCCTCTTACACTGTTGGTGGGAATGCAAACTAGTACAGCCACTATGGAGAACTGTGTAGAGATTCCCCAAAAAACTGGAAATAGAACTGCCTTATGACCCAGCAATCCCACTACTGGGCATACACACTGAGGAAACCAGAATAGAAAGAGACACATGTACCCCAGTGTTCATCGCAGCACTGTTTACAATAGCCAGGACATGGAAGCAACTTAGATGTCCATCAGCAGATGAATGGATAAGAAAGCTGTGGTACATATACACAATGGAATATTACTCAGCCGTTAAAAAGAATACATTTGAATCAGTTCTAATGAGGTGGATGAAACTGGAGCCTATTATACAGAGTGAAGTAAGCCAGAAAGAAAAACACCAATTCAGTATACTAATGCATATATATGGAATTTAGAAAGATGGTAATGATAACCCTGTATGTGAGACAGCAAAAGAGACACAGATATATAGAACAGTCTTTTGGACTCTGTGGGAGAAGACAAGGGTGGGATGATTTGAGATAATAGCATTGAAACATGTATATTATATGTGAAACAGATTGCCAGTCCAGGTTCGATGCATGAGACAGGGTGCTCGGGGCTGGTACACTGGGATGACCCAGAGGAATGGGATAGGGAGGGAGGTGGGAGCGGGGTTCAGGATGGGAAACACGTGTACACCTATGGCTGATTCATGTCAATGTATAGCAAAACCAATATAATATTGTAAAGTAATTAGCCTCCAATCAAAATAAATTAATTTTTTTAATTGAAAAAAATTAAAGAATATACACATCTTAAAAAATAATAAAAAAATAAAATAAAATTTCTATATGTAGTCAATAGCATGGCATGACAGGCCATGTGAATAAGGCAGTAGAAACTGCCAAATTTCAGAAAAGATCATAGAATTTTCAAAACTAAGAGTTTATTGAGGATACACAGATCCCAACAGACTATCAGGAAAATTATGAACATTTGGCTTTGAAAAGATTTCAGAAAACTCTGAGGGAAGTTGTTTAATTTCCAGTGACATGTAATTCAATTAATGATAAACCAAAAATTTAATCAAATAGGAAATTAAGATAAAATTCTGGTATTTTTCAACACATCTCAAAGCTATTTTATCAATTCTAATGGTAAAACTGCCTACATTACCAGCATAGATGATGAAAAACAATGTTGTCATGCTATTAAACACTACTGCCAAAGGACAAAGGTAATCCTGAAGAATCTCTAGACTAGGAATGTGAAAAATGCAGACTCAACATTGAGACACTGAAGAAAAGTGGTAATGTGGATTTGCTTTTAACAACAAAGTATTGTTGGTTTAAAAATTGTGTCTACATTACATACAGTGTTTTCCCTAGACATAGCACATTAAATAAGCATCTGCATTAAGGAAATATGATAGTTAGTTTAAATATGTTCCAATGATGTACTCCTGAGTTAGAAAAGCTAGAAAACTACTGGAAGGATATAGAGAGGGCAATCCCAAGGAAGCAATTTATTAAAATTAGGCCAAAAGTGTCAGGAAAGTTTCCACATAATGTGATAAATTTTAAATAAATTTTGAAGAATAAGACATAAATCCCCAGTCACAAAAGAGGGAAAGGGCTTTTCAGGAGGAGAGAATGGTTGGTCCAAAGGCACTGAGGCATGTTTGGTGGAAAAAAAGAAAAATTTAGTGTTATTTCTGGAATGTAATATACATGGATAGTAAGAGGAAACCAGGCAGGAATGTAGGGGTGAAGCCATAATGTAGTGTGAAATCTGAGGTGTGCTCAAACACCCTGGTTTCTTTAATAACAAGAAAGCATGCTGAACTATAGAGCCATATGTTTTATCACAGCACATTAATAACCACATGTTAGAGAAGAAATTGGAAAAAAAAACCATCAGCTATGGCAATGACTCAAACATTCTCTATTCCAGTCTTCAGAATACCGGTATGCAAGATGATGCCAGGAAGTATACTTTCTTTACATTACATTAGAATAAGCTGAATCTCAGCTTTTCTGGCATCTAAAAAGCATTAGACTGTATGAAAACTAATGCCCAATGGGGTAAAATGGTTTTCCTAAATCCATGTCTTGAAGAGTTCTACATCTTTACAATGGTTAATGGATGTGCACCCATGAAATATGTAGATAACAGAGTCCTAGAGAAGCCTAGGACTCTCAAAGTTTCAAGGCCCTTCAGTTTCTGAAACCACAAAGCAGCTTTGATTTCTTTTAGAATCTGTATAGTGTCTCTAAATATATTTCTCCCTTTCCCTACCCTACTGTTATATTCATTCTTATACATACGTATCCTGGTTTTGGCCCAATTCTGTGCTTGTACTAACTTCAACATGCTTTTTATCCAACCTGTCCATTTGAATTTTACCCATTTCTTCTCCCACACTTCAAGCATTACTGAGCATGTATAAAAAGCAAGAAATGTGTCAAATGGTATATGAGGTGAAAGGACTAATGCTGAAGCTGAAGCTGAAGCTCCAATACTTTGGCCACCTGATGCAAAGAGCTGACTCCCTGGAAAAGACCCTGGAAAGATTGACTGCAGGAGGAGGAGGGGATGGCAGAGGATCAGATGGTTGGATGGCATTACCAGCTCAATGGACATGAGTTTAAGCAAACTCTGGGAGACGGTGAAAGACAGGGAAGCCTGGCATGCTGCAGTCCATGGGACTGCAAAGAGTTGAACATGACTGAGAGAGCAAAAGCCAATGTATATTGAACACCTGGAACATACCAATCACTAGGCAGAGTAGTTCAGTTCAGTTGCTCAGTCGTTATCAGGTAATTAATTTAGAGTCTAGACACAGAGGTCTGTCATGTTCTTGTCTAGAGATTTCAGTCTCATACGACTCTGTTTTCTTCCTCTCCTAGCTCTATACTATGTTTTCACTGGATTTATTAATATCCTTATGTTTTATTATTTCCTTTACAATTTTTTTTTCTTCAAACACTCCTTATCTCTCATGGAAACTCAGCATTCTCCCCGGTAATCTCAAAGCCTTAAAAATATGTATAAATAAGGAATAAAAACAGCATCATTACCATCATTATGAAAAGTTATTCTGACTTGGTTTTTTCACCTAACAAAAGGAGACATTTTCAGGATCATTTCTCTAGTCCTTCTCAGACACTGGGTAAAAAATAATAAGAATTTTTGGTGCAACAAAGAAAGAAAAGGCATCAAATCAAGAAGGAAGAAGTAAAATTGTCACTATTGGCAAATGCTATGATTTTATATATTAAAAAAGCACCCCAAAGATTCAACTGAAAAACTGTTGAAACTATTCAGTATAGTTTCAGGACACAAAATCAACATTCAGGAATCAACTGCTTTTCTGTATGCTAAGAGTGAAACATGAACATGTGAAAAATAAAACTAGCCATGCACAGTAGCATCAAAAACAATAAAATACCTAAAAGTAAATTTAACCAAGGAAATGAATGAAAATGACAGAATTTTGCTAGGAGAAATTGAAGAAGACACAAGCAAAGGAAAAGACATCCTATGTTTATGAATCAGAAGAATTAATACTGTTAGAATGGCCATACTACCCAAAGCTATCTATAGATTGAATGCAATATCATCAAGATACAGTGATACTATTCACAGAAACAGGAAAAACAATCCTAAAATATGTATGAAACCACAAAAGACTCCAAGCAGCCAAAGAAATCCTGAGGAAAAAGAACAAAAACCAGAGGTATTACACCACCTGATTTCAAACTGCCACAAAGCTATAGTGATAGAGACAGCACAGTATTGGCATAAAAATAGACCCATAAACTAATACAATTGTACAGAGAGCCCAGAATTAAACTCTCACAGCTAAGCCACCAGGAAAGCCGCTCACACATATGCAGCCAACTAATATTCAACAAGGTAGCCAAGAACACGCAATGAGGAAAGGTTGGTCTCTCCAGCTAATAGTGTTGGGAAATTGGATAAGTAGACTCAGAAGGATCCCTTACCCTATTCGAAAAAATTGATTCAAAATGGTTCAAAGACTTAAACCTGACACTATAAAAATGGGCAATTTCTTTAAATATGACACCAAAAACACAAACAACAAAAGCAAAGTCAACAAATGGAACCATGAAACTTAAAAGCTTCTGTGTAGCAAAAGAGACAAAATGAAGGCAACCTAAAAAATGGGAGAAAATTTTTGCAGACCATATATGTATCAGATAAAAGGTTGGTATCCAAAATGCATAAGAACCTTATAAAATTCAATAACAAAAACAGAGTTAAAATGGGCAAAGGAAATAGACATTTTTTCCAAAGACAAAATCCAAATAGGCAGCAGGTACATGAAAAGATGCTCAATATCACTAATTATTAGGTATTGTATTGTCCAGTTGCTCAGTTGTGTCTGACTGTTTATGACCCCATGTACTGCAGACAGCGGGCTTCCCTGTCCTTCACCAACCCCCAGAGTTTGCTCAAACTCATGCCCATTGAGTTGGTGTTGCCATCCAATCATCTCATCCTCTGTTGTCCCCTTCTCTTCATGCCTTTAATCCTTCCAAGCATCAGGATATTTTCCAATGAGTTGGCTCTTCACATCAGGTGGTCAAAGTACTGGAGAATCATTAGGGAAATGCAAAACCACAGTGAAAGATCACCTCACTCCAGTTAGAACAACTAACATCAAGAAGACAAGAGAAAAATCATAAAGGGGGAACACTTGTACACTGTTGGTGGAAAAGTAAATTGGTTCAACCACTGTGGAGAACAGTATGAGATTTCTCAAAAAGTGAAAAATAGATATGCCATATGATTAACCAACTCCACTTCTGGGTATATACTCAAAGGAAATGAAAACAGTATTGTTAAGAAATATATGTCTCCCCACATTTATTGCAGCATTGTTCACAACAGCGTAGATATAGAAACAGTCTGAAAGCTCATCAATGATGAATGGATAAAAAAGATGTGAGATATATATATATATAATTCAGCCACGAGAAAGAAGAACATCCTGCCACTTAAAACAATAGGATGGACCTTAAAAACATTTTGCCAAATGAGATAAGTTAGTAGAGGAAGATAAATACTGTATGATTTCACCTGTGGTATCTAAAAAAGCCAGCCTCATAGGAACTTAGAATAAAATGGTGGTTATCAAAGGATGGTGGTGTGGGGAGATAGGACAGATGGTGTTTAAGGTTACAAATTTACAATGAGTAGTAAATTAGCCCTAGAAAAGTATAGTGAATATAAACAATATTGTATTATAAGCAAACCTAGAGACTAGAATTAAATTATTCCAATCACTAAAAATGAAAGTTTAATTATATAACATGCTAGAGGTGGTAATTATCACTACAATGGCAATCATATTACTGTACATAAATGCATCAAATTAACATGCTTTATACCTTAAATTGTGGAGAATAAAATGGCAACCCACTTCAGTACTCTTGCGTGGAGAACCCCTGGAGAGAGGAGCCTGGCGGGTTACAGTCCCTGGGGTTGCAAAAGCATCAGACAGGACAGCAACTGAGTGAGAAGTGAAGACACTCAAATCATGATATAAATATTACACACCCAAGGCCAAGACAGTCATTAGCTCAGGTCGTTCAGGCTCCAAGTATTTTCCCTGCTGGGTAAACCAACAAGCCACAGAGATTCATTCAAATTATGAATCAGACCCCCAAATATTAAAACTAACATCAAAGATCAGCTGGTTAGGGTCAAGGGCTTATTGAATATCAACTCTTGCATGTTGGATGATGAAACTGGGCTATCTCAGACTTCAGAAATGTGGTGAGTTAGGTCTTTAAAACACCAGTGTTGTCAGACAGAATCTGTTTCAAGGATTTGATTGCAAAATTTTGTCAAAAACCAGAATGCAGTCCCTAGAGAATTATTAAATTCTGTTCATTCTAGAGTCACAGGAAAGCACATTTCAACAAAAAAAATTAGTGTTAATAAAAATCAGATAACAAATAGTTCTTTGGAGACTCTGGTATGAACCATAAGAATCTACAGTATTTCTGCAACACATCAGCTGTTGATACATCCTGCCTTATTTTGGTCACTGTCATGATTCCTCCACTTTTCTGTATTCTTAGAGACTGAAAGATAGCTATGAAAATTTTTCCAGCGAAAAACCCCAAACCAGTGAAATACAGAAATTGACTTGCAATTTAGGTCAAATTTGAAGCCTGTTGGGCAACAAAAAAGATAAAGCTGATAAAAGCAAGCATTGGAATGGAAGCAAGAATGAAAAGAAAGACATTTCCACACTCTCCACAGTCTCAAGAAATGAAAGCAGCTGAAATGAGAACAATTCTCCTTGCTTACCCTTCAGAGACAAAGCGGCAGGAAATTGTGAGATTCCTCCCAGAGCCCCACTTGCGAGGAAGCCCATTTAGCAAATGGTATGAGTTGTGGGATCTGTTGTTATTGGTTTTCTTCCCTGGGAACACAGCACACTGGGGATTCAGCTGTACCACAAAACAGTCTTCTAAACCCTCAGACTTGTCAAGCGCAGACTGAGAGCTACTCCTTATGGGTTTGCAAAGGGCCATAACTCTCCCCCTTGGCTCACTCATCTTGGCACTATTGAATTGCTAGGAGGAAGCTTTTGAACCTATCATCAGTCAAGGTGTTCAGTGTTATGGGCCACCATTAACTCAGCTCCTAATGTCTGTTCTGTGTTTTCAGTGCATGGGGAAACTGAAATCCTCAGAACAAAAGTGAAAGGCAGGAACCAAGCCAGGAAGAATCTTCAGGGAGAGAAGCACCCAATAATGCCTCCATCTTGCTATTTAACAAAATGAGGGCATTCTTTTCATTTTTGACAAAAGTCCCTCTAAACACCAAAAGGGAAAAAAAAAGAGACTCCAAATAACATACTATAAAAGAAGGATGAAGAAAACATTTTCCAAATGTATATATCTTAGGGGAGGTGGATTTTTTATTGTGTGTAATATCTAGTATTTGTTGAGTGCCTGCTGTGTGCCAAGCACTACTCTAAGTAATTTACATATATTCATTTATGTAATTCCCATAAGAAGCCTCAATAAATCAAATATCAGTATCATCTCTATTTTAGAGGTGAGAGAACTGGTGTGAGGTCCCAGAACTGAAAATAGCAGAGCTGTGACTTGAATCCACCTAGGCAGGTTCCAGCACTCACATTCTTAGCCATTGGATCACAGCACCGTTCTTGCTTAGTAAAGCCTAGAAAGCCAAACAAAGGAATAAACATCAAATTCATACGTTTAAATACCTCCTGACATTTGCATACTGGTAATTATTCCCACAGGTAATACCCAGTTTCTGTAATACCCAGTTTCTCTTTTGGACTCCATAGGTGGGCACACAGATCAACTAAAAGGTACAGGGTGCAACTGTAGGCTCCTTCTCTTTCACAGACTTGGCATCACTGTGCCACAGTAGCAGCAAGAATGCACACTGTGCTTTCTAGACTTGTGTGAAAGTGAGAAGGAAGGAGTTACTATGCCGCTGAAACAACCAACCTCCTTTTGATAATAGCTATTGGAGCTTGGAATTGTGCTCACTGCCATATGAAGGTTCTTCAGAAAAACAAAACCAATAGGAGATGTGTGTGCCTATAAATATATACATGTACATATAGTTCATATACATATATCTTATTGAAATGCATATATACATTTGTGCAGAAATTAATTATGAGGAATCAACTCATGCAATGATGAAGGCTGTAAAGTCCCGCAATCTGCCTTGTGCAAGCTAGAGGAAAGTTGGTGGTGTAGTTCTAGTACAAGTCCAAAGGCCCCCAAACCAGGGTCAGTGGTGTACAGCCCACTTTAAGCGAGGATGAGAAAAGACTGTTATACCCATTCAGGCAGGCAGGCAAAAAGCAAAAGGAGTCAGCTCCTTCTTCCTCCATTTGTATTGTTCTACACAGATCCTCAACAGATTGGAGGATGCCCACCACACTGGGGAAAGCAAGCTACTTTATTGAGTTCACCAACTCAAATACTATTCTCACCCAGAAACACCCTCACAGACACTCAGAAGTAGTGTTTATTCGAAGCACCCTGTGGGACTGCCAAGGTGGCACATAAAGTTAACCATCACAACTGTTCTATCTCCAGTGTTAATACCATGCCTGACCTAGAGCAGACATTCAGTTCTATCTGATAAGTGAGTAAATTCAGTCATGTGTGTTTATGTTTCATGCAGATGTCATATATGATTATCCATGACCATATCATGCACATGTATCTTTATTTTATTATGAAGAGGATTTTCAGTTATTGTAACTTCATAGAAAACATAAACATTAAACTTGGTAAAATGTCGAAATGGGAGCAGGGAAGAATGTAAACAGTACATTTTTAAGGGAAGAAGGAATGTCTGCTTCAATCTAACTGAAATGTCTGACATATATTGTAGACTTAAGGGAAAATGGTAAAATATAACATACATGCTATCCCTTTAAGCATTTCTAATATATTAGGGGCCCAAAATAAATTAGAGGCTCTCAATATAGTTTATATATGCCAGTTATTTATTAGAAAGATTTACTTTGGTAGATACCATTTTTATGATACCATCTTTACTGCCAACACAGTTTTGAAAAATATAGTCAATTAAATAGGATAATGATTCCCATTGAAGACTGCACCAAAATAGTAAAAAATATATCAGTTGTATTTCATCCAGAACAAAAACAGATTAAATTTACCTCATCTCTGGATGTGGTATTTGGCCCAAATTGCATTTTTGCAGCAGGGTGGAGTTTTGAGATCAAAAACACCAGAAATATTATGCATTTAATGAAAGCCAATCTTCTGGCAACTAGGCTAAGCACTGTTCTGTCCTATTTCTGAGGAATTTTGGTCATATCCCAGATATCAGAGTATTCTTTATTCTTACAGAACCATAGCCTCAAGAAAGATGAACACTATACCTGCAATAATGTCACATTTAAATGCCAATCATGTTTCTTCATTTGCTGAAATTAAAGTACACATGAATAAACCAACGGAAAACAATATACATTGAAACCCTTCACGTTGAAAATGAACAGCATAGATGTCTTTCCAGAAAAAAGAAAGGGGATAATCATTGCCTGTCAAGACTAGCAAATCATTAATGTTTTTAGAGCTGAAAGGAAACTTGGGAAAAAATTTAGTCCCATCTTCTAGTTTCACAAGCAAGGAAACTGGGAATCTAAAAAGTATAATGATTGATCCATAGTCTAACAGTTACTGAAGGACAAAGCGAAGTCCAAGACCCAGGTCTCCCATGCATTCTGCAAGTACCATCGTTCTATGCTGTCTGGCTACAGTGCTGCACTGCTCCACCCTCAGGAGAATTTGTTCTGTGGCTTGGCGTCCTCAGCCCCCTCGTTAGGGTTCTGGGGCTGCAGTGAAGAAGAGATGCAATGCCTGGAAACCTGACTCCAAGTGCCCTGGAGTTTCTTTATAGCTGGTACCAGCATTATCACCTGGACCCTGATGAGTGTGTGGAAGTTTGGTTTCCTTACAGTTGCATCATTCTCTTGTGACACCCTGTGTCAAACACAAATCATGACCATTTTTGTACTGTTATATAATACAAAGGGTTTTCTAACATACTTACCTAAAAGTCATCTTTCACTTAAAATCATTTCAACTTTGGGGGTTATGTTTTTTTTCTGAGTAGGAAGATTCACTATATTTGTTCAGGAAACCTCTCTTAACACACTTCTCTTTGTATACTTTTTCCACATCCTTTTGTTTGTTTGTTTTAAATAGTATCTCATGTGCAATGAATCGCCAGTCCAGGTTTGATGCATGAGACAGGGGGCTTGGGGCTGGTGCACTGGGATGACCCTGAGGGATGGGATGGGGAGGAAGATGGGAGGGGGGTTCAGGATGGGGAACATATGTACTCCCATGGTTGATTCATATCAATGTATGGCAGAAACCACTATAATATTGTAAAGTAATTAGCTTCCAATTAAAATAAATAAATTTATATTAAAATGTGCAATAAATAAATAAATAGTATCTCATCTAATTTTTTGTGGATCTTGTCAAATCTATGACAGAGCAATGTGTATGAGAAGCAAAGTCAGAACTTTGGCGTAACCAGGGAGCCATAAAGGTGTTTACTGATTGCCATGATGCACCTCATCTTGTGATCCAAACTGAACAACCAACTCCCAACCAGGTGGGTTGATCCTCATGGTGTGAGGCTACTAAAATAAGTGTTGTCTCCACTAATTTCCTGTCCTTCTAGCCTTCAGATGCCTGGTTCCCTTAAGCACCAGCTTGATACTAGGCCCCTCTCTGTCTCTGTAGAGAATAGATCGTCCTATCTAGAAAATAAATTCTTTGTAGAATAAATGTGTTCATTTACTTGATCTCCTTCATTCTAAAATAATTTGAAGATTAATAGATATTAAATAATTTACAATAATATATGTGATTATAAAGAGCAAAGGCCCCCAAGAGTTATAAGTGAATCCCAACCTTGTTGTATAATTGTTCATTTTCCTAGAGCTGATGGATGCAACATTAAGAGATGGAGGAAGCCGGGTATCCTAGGCAATATTCACTCTGATTGTTTAAACCCTTGGTTTTGTTTGAGGTCCAAGCATCCAGTTCTGGGAACTGAGGGACTTAGATTATGATACCAGCCTGGCTTGTGTGTGCTTTTATGGAAGTCCCTTCATGATCACGTGCACTTGATATCCATGAAGAGAACATAACATCTGCTTTCTCTCAAAAATAACATGTAAGCTTTGCAGAACAATGGGGAAAAAAATCTCTGGAACATGGATTTATCAAGATTACAATTGTAAATTCCTAGTTCTACCTATTGCATTTTAATAGAAATTAAAATTTCATAAAATAAAAATTATTGGTAGAGAAACTGGAGTGACATTTATAAGCCCTTTATGTAATGTTTTACAGTTTTGCACATTACAATTCAGTAATAAGAGGGGGAAAAAAAGAAACATCACATATTTTCTCATAATATTTAGAGTAGCATATTTTCTTAATAGAATTCTTAGGAGAAATTACTGGTTTCTATTGTTAAGAATTCTTAGGAGAAATTACTGGTTTCTATTGTTATGAAATGACCTTAGCCAAACCCAGTCTATAAAGGTAATATTTAATTATATGATGATTGCCATATGATTACAATTATTGACAATAATGACAAATAATTCTTGAGGAAATTCTAGCAGAAAACTGTGAAACTTCATTCTCTTTTTTTATATACTCTTTAGTTATGACTTTCATAATTCAAAACCCAGACTAATTGCCGTGATTCTGGTTAATTCCGTACTTTTCTTCAATCAAGACCCCACACAATAATAATTGCCAAATCTTTTAACCTGGCAATATATTTTCAAATCCTGAACTGTCTGCAAGTGTGCAAAGTGAGCACTTATGTAATGTACAGAAATATCTCAAAAGAAATTGCAGCTAATTCAGGCCAACTCAAAAGTAAAAGCCCTAGAGTATCTACACCTGATATGAGCTTGAGGTTGAATCACACTGACTGGAGTGAAGGAGGGGAGTTAGTCTTTATAAATATATGGAATCTCTCTTATTAAATACCATTATTACCATTTATCTACTGTGTCAGATCTTGTAACAAGCCCTGTACATGGAATTTCTTAGCCAAATTTTCATAACTCCTCTATGGATGAAGGTCTAAAGAAGTTCTAAGAGACAAGTCACACAATACAATAGAGCCAATAGCTAAACAGAGGCTTTCTGAATCCAAGATCAAGAGTTTAATCTCTCAAAGTAAGTAGGTAGATTGTTGTTGTTATTCAGTCATGTCAGGCTCTTTGCAATGCAATGGACTACAGCATACCAGGCTCATCTGTCCTTCACTATCTCTTGCAGTTTGTTCAAATTCATGTCCATTGAATCACTTCACTGTAAATAGATGGGGAAACAATGGAAACACTGACAGACTATTTTGGGGGGGCTTCAAAATCACTGCAGATGGTGACTACAGCCATGAAATTAAAAGACGCTTACTCCTTGGAATAAAAGTTACGACCAATCAAGACAGCATATTAAAAAGCAGAGACGTTACATTGCCAATAAAGGTCCATCTAGCCAAGGCTATGGTTTTTCCAGTGGTCATGTATGGATTTGAGAGTTGGACTATAAAGAAAGCTGAGCTCCAAAGAATTGTTGCTTTTGAACTGTGGTGTTGAAGAAGATTCTTGAGAGTCCCTCGGACTGCAAGGAGATCCAACCAGTCCATCCTAAGGAAAATCAGCCCTGAATATTCATCGGAAGGACTGATGTTGCAGCTGAAACTGCAGTACTTTGGCCACCTGATGCGAAGAGCTGACTCATCTGAAAAGACCCTGCTACTGGGAAAGACTGACTGTGGGAGGAGAAGGGAAAAACAGAGGATGAGATGGTTGGATTGCATCACCAACTCAAAGGACATGAGTTTGAGTAAACTCTGGAGTTGGTGAGGGCAGGGAGGCCTGGCGTGCTGCAGTCCATAGGTTGCAGAGTCAGATATGACTGAGCAACTGAACTGAACTGAATCTGTGATGCTATCTAACCATCTCATCCTCTGCCGCCCCCTCCTCTTTTTGCCTTCAACTATTCCCAGCATCCAGAGAAGGCAATAGCACCCTACTCCAGTACTCTTGCCTGGAAAATCCCATGGATGGAGGAGCCTGGTAGGCTGCAGTCCATGGGGTCACTGAGGGTCGGACAAGACTGAGCGACTTCACTTTCACTTTTCACTTTCATGCATTGGAGAAGGAAATGGCAACCCATTCCAGTGTTCTTGCCTGGAGAATCCAGGGACTAGGGAGCCTGGTGGGCTTCCATCTATGGGGTCTCACAGAGTTGGACACGACTGTAGTGACTTAGCAGCAGCAGCAGCATTCCCAGCATCAGGGTCTTTCCCAATGAGTCAGCTCTTCACATCAGGTGGCCAAAGCATTGGAGTTTCAGCATCATCCTTCCAATGAATATTCTAGGTTGATGTCCTTTAGGATTTAATCTTCCTGCAGTCCAAGGGAATCTCAAGAGTCTTCTCCAGCACCACAATTTGAAAGCATCATTTCTTCAGTGCTCAGCCCTCTTTATGGTCCAATTCTCACAACCATACATGACTACTGGAAAAATCTTAACTCTGACAGTATGGAGTTTTTTTTGGCAAAATGATGTCTCTGCTTTTTTAATGTGCTGTCTAGGTTTGTCAGAGCTTTCCTTCCAAGGAGCAAGTGTCTTTTAATTTCATGGCTGCAATCACCATCTGCAGTGATTTTGGAGCCCCCCCCCCAATAAATTAAGTCTGCCACTGTTCCCACTGTTTCTCCATTATTTGCCATGAAATGATGGGACCAGATGCCATGATCTTAGCCTTCTGAAAGTTGAGCTTTAAGCCAACTTTTTCACTCTCCTCTTTCACTTTCATCAAGAGGCTCTTTAGTTTCTCTTCACTTTCTATAAGGGTGGTGTCATCTGCATATCTGAGGTTGTTGACATTTCTCCTGGCACTCTTCATTCCAGTTTTTGCTTCATCCAGCCCAGCGTTTCTCATGATGTACTCTGCATATAAGTTAAATAGGCAGGATGACAATATATAGCCTTGACATATTCCTTTTCCTATTTGGAACCAGTCTGTTGTTCCATGTCCAGTTCTAACTGTTGCTTCCTGACTTGCATCTAGGTTTCTCAAGAGGCAGGTCAGATGGTCTGGTATTCCCATCTCTTTCAGAATTTTCCACAGTTTATTGTGATCCACACAGTCAAAGGCTTTGGCATAGTCAATAAAGCAGAAATAGATGTTTTTCTGAAACTCTCTTGCTTTTTCCATGATCCAGGGGATGTTGGCAATTTGATCTCTGGTTCCTCTGGCTTTTCTAAAACCAGCTTGAACATCTGGAAATTCACAGTTCACGTATTGCTGAAGCCTGGCTTGGAGAATTTTGAGCATTACTTTACTAGCATGTGAGATGAGTGCAATTGTGTGGTAGTTTGAACATTCTTTGGCATTGCCTTTCTTTGGGACTGGAATAAAAACTGATCTTTTCCAGTCCTGTGGCCAGTGCTGAGTTTTCCAAATTTGCTGGCATATTGAGTGCAGCACTTTCACAGCATCATTTTAGGACTTGAAATAGCTCAACTGGAATTCTATCTCCACTAGCTTTGTTCGTAGTGATGCTTCCTAAGACCCCAGAGACCTCAGCCCACCAGGCTCCCCCGTCCCTGGGATTCTCCAGGCAAGAACACTGGAGTGGGCTGCCACCTCCTTCTCCAATGCATGAAAATGAAAAGTGAAAGTGAAGTTGCTCAGTCGCATCCGACTCCCAGCGACCCCATGGACTACAGCCCACCAGGCTCCTCCATCCATGGGATTCTTCAGGCAAGAGAACTGGAGTGGGTTGCCATTGCCTTCTCCAATCATCCTATTTTCTCTTAACTCACAGGAGATTTGGGAAAGGTGTCAGCTTCCCCTTGTCCTGGAGATTGGGATATTGCTATCATGTTCCCTCCCTGTGACAACACACAAAATCCCACAGCTTCCCCGCCACATGTGTTCTAAGTTGAAGGAAAACACTGAATCTCGGTTCCTTGTCTACTGAAACATACACTTATCCACAGCAGGATTCATTTCTTTGCCAAACTCATTTCGCCACTGTGACAAAGCCGGGAGAATCTTTAGATTTCTGACCTATGTCGTGTCCATTCCAAACCCAGGACCACCCATGTGCTTCAGGGAAAGAGCCGTATCAGTCTGCTCTCGTGCTCCAGCCCTGCCTCGAAGCTGGCTTCTCTTCCACCTGCCATGCTCTAGGGTTTGCAAGGCCCATTCCTTGCTGCCTGACCTCATTTCCTCTCACTTAACCTCTTTCCTGCTTGCTCCTCCCTGCTTTTGGCCCTCCATGCCCTTGACCACCCTATCTCCAGGGTCTAAAAGATTCTCCTTCTCCGAGAGCTTTCCTGGCCACACTGCCCTTGAGAGTCTGCATGCCTTGGTATTCCAGACTGAGAGTTCAGTGACCAGTAAGTTAAACAAACATGAAAACAATGTGGGAAATTGGCAGGAGGCTGCCAAGTGCTGATTTCGCCAAGCAGGCCGTCAAAAACAAGAAATGCCATCTATTATCACCATCATTTTATTAAAGAAAGGCATTTTAACACTAAAAATGGGAAAAGGTCACCGTCTCAGAAAAATAAAAATGTTTCTCAAAGAACAGTAAGTAAGCAAGTTTGAGGGGAAGGCCAGAAGGAGCAGGCTTGTTAGAAAACAGCCCTTCCTATTTGTCCGGTACAGAGAACCTTCTTAGAAGCCAGAGCAACCCACCCGTCACAGCTTCCCTCACATCTCAAGGTTATTGGAATAAGTCCCCCACGCTGCCTAAGCTGAGGAGACATGCTTGCCACCCTTCTGTCTTAGAGGATGCCTTCCATGAGAGCTGGCCATAGGCCACACTGGGCATGTCCAGCAAAATGAAACTCGCCCACACCTGAAGTTTGTTGCCCCTCATCCAAAGGTACCACACAGATTCTTCTTTATGTTCTATAGCCTGGGATACTGTAAGCTCCCCTTGAAAAGAGTCTGGTTGAGTTCTTGTCATGCAGAAAGGCTATGGAGGTGTGGGGAAAAGCCTGAGCAGGAGAACGTGGGTGAAACTAGAAAGTGGTATATACAGTGCTTATTGTATCATGGGCATGAATCTGTCCATGGAAAGGTTTTTAGGTCAATCACCAGTATGTGCTCCAGTGTAATGCTCTAAAATCCAAAAAGTAGATATCATGTGAACATAATTCTTGAAATGTAAGTCATTTCTTATACTTACTAAAATTCCTTTTAACATTCACCTTGATTACTCATGACAAATTCATTGTAAAATCAAAGCCTGAGTGGCTAAATAAACTTTAAAAAAAAACAACAACCCTATTTTGATCTAAATTGCTGGCTGTAGAAGTACCCTGACTCTCTCAGTCCTCAGAGTGCCCAGTCCCACAGGTTTTATAAGAAAGTGGTAAAGGAAGTAGAAGGAATGGACTTAGCTTCACAGCCAAAGCTTTGGTTATGAGAACTGCTCAATTTCAATCTGTACAAGAGCATCCAGAAAAGGCAGATTGCATAGCTACCCAGATCCTTGTGCACCAATGACATACTGATGATCAGTTTCTACAGTAATATGGTTTATTTGGTCTGGTAACATTCGGTAGCTGACATATTGCCTTTCAGGCTTCCCTTGTAGCTCAGTGATAAAGAATCCACCTGCCAGTACAGGAGACATAGGTTCAATCCCTGGGTCAGGAAGATCCCCTGAAGAAAGAAATGGCAACCCACTCAAATATTTTTCCTGTCTAGGAAATCCCATGGACAGAGGAGTTTGGTGGGCTACAGTCCCAAAAGAGGTCATACAAGAGTTGGGTCATGAAAGAGTTGGACACAACTTAGCAGCTAAACAACAATATTGCCTTTCACCTAGACTTATTGCTGAATAACACATCAGCTAGAGGGAAATGTAATAAGAAAGTTGGGAATGTGAAATGTGGTGAGGTCAGGACACACACCCTCACATGCCTGCAATACACACGATTTTGCAGTTTCCTCTGTCACAGTGACCATGATTGCCATTTCTATCACCACCACTAGTGAGAATAAAAATTCTTAAAATTTGGTGCACCATTCAGCTATAGAGCTAAGTAGAATTATTCTAAGCTTCCGGCCCAAGTTTTCTAACACCTAGCTGATTAAAAGGCATTAACATTTATATATTGTCAACACTGATTATACTCGTTGCTGGCAAATGTTTATGTGCTAACCAAGACCTAACAAGAGAGATGCATAAAAGCACAGTAAACATATCATTTGTATATAAGGAGTACCAGTCAGTAACGGAAGTATCTGCTTCTGCCTTGGCAAAGAAAGTTAACTCATGGACTTCAAGCCATCTCCTAGATCTAATATTTTATGACTTTTGATTAGCAGAAAACCTTTTAGAAGGCATCTACTAAATAACACGATGTTCAAACACTTTCAAAGGCTGATTATAAATTCTCAGTATTCCATATTCTGTTTAATCTTTTTGCTTTTTATCATGTATCCATTTCTCATTAATACTGCTGTTCAAAAAGGAAAGAAAGAGAAGTTCCACTAAGTCACATTTGATGAAATTGAAAGCTGAAGTTCTAAGATTATCCACAGAATTTTCAACATACTTAAATTCTCTGGCATCTGAAGAGTTTCTTCAGTGGCATCTGAAGAGTTAGCTATAGTTAAAATTTGATTAAGTTGAAAGATTCCTTGCGAATCCATTCGGGAAGGAAAATGCTGGCAGAGAATACAATAAACCTCTCTTGTTAGGGACTCTAACACAGCTAGTAATCTGGATACTAGTGCTGTTTGTGATAAGAATGAAAGCAACCAATACTTTTTTTTTTTTTTTGAAAAGCAAAACCAGAAACCAGAAGCAATGACTTGCAAGTTTGCTGCAATCTTATCTCCTTCAGTTCAGAAAGAGTTCAGTATTTGTTTGCCAACTAAGTGTTGTTACTTTTCACAAATGTAAAATTGCATCAACAATTTTCTTGGCATTCTTGACACCATAGGTAAAAGAGCCTCTGAAATTAACTTTTCAGGTTTTCAAATGGATACATTGACTTTTAGGAAAAAAAAGCATTGGACCAGTGTTTGGCTAGCTTATTTAAACTCCATCCCTAATCATTACTCCTGATTCCCTAAGTAAGGAAACAGAAAGAAAAATAGTACAATATGTTCAGAACAGAACTGAAAGTTATTTGGAATAGGAGTTAAATACATACACATTTATTTAAAGCATTGTTTACGACTACCATTCCTACTATAATTAATGTTATACATAAGAGTTAAATATCATGAGATGATATGGGGTGGGAGGTGGGAGGGGGGTTCATGATTGGGAACTCATGTCAATTCATGTCAATGTATGGCAAAACCAATACAGTATTGTAAAGTAAAATAAAGTAAAAATAAAAAGTTTAAAAAAAAGAATTAAATAGTGTACAAAGTGCTTTTTTTCCTCATTCTTACATGCCCTCTCCAGTCCTTGTAGGTAAAATAACAAGTGTTCAGATATATTAATTTAGCATCTATTAATCATTATGATTACCTCCACTATCAGTAAAGTGAGCAATTACTATTGGCCAAGATCCACATTAAATGTTTTATGTGGATCATCTCACTTAACCCTCACAACAACTCTATGCAATTGATATTATTATCATCTCAATTTTACAGATGAGAAAACATGGTTGATTGGGGCCTGGAATCTGGGGCTTCTGAGTCCAAGTCCAGTGTTCTTTCCACGTTGTTTTAATAATAGAGTTTAAAAAGAACAAAGAGAATGCTAAAGTTTCCAGTTCATTTCATATCAGTTACTTTCAGACAAAAATAAAGTAAGAAAGGGACCATGAAAAGAAAGTTAAATTTGCAGCCTCTTCCCAAAATAAATACTTACAAAAATGCAGCAGGCAAAAGTATTTGCCAAACTCTTGAGCCTTTGTAAATTGCAATATGTTGCAATCCCACTATACTAGCAGCTAAATGCAAAATTCTACTTTTAAACCTGCTACTGACCAAAAAACAAACAAAAAAGTTATTTAAAAAGAAAATAAAGAAGACTGTTGAAAAGCCTGACAGTGTGGGGTGGCCTATGTGACTGATAAAGCTCTTCAGTTTCCAAACCACCCTAGTTGCAGCTTGGTTGGTCGCTGGTTACATCAGAGTTGATTTCTACTCAGCAAGCATGAAATGAATGCCTACTGCATGTTAGATGTTGAGGGATACAGTGGTGAAGAGGACAATTATTGTTCCTGCATTTCAGGAGATTATGAACGGAAGGCAAAAGCAGATAAAAGAGATTAATTCTAGTGTAGTAAGTTCCACAACAGAGGATTTATCCTGGTCTTGGGAATCATCAGAAGCTTCCCTGAAAAAAATAACATTTAGATGAATCTCAATGGAAAGTCAAAGATCACCTGATGAAGAAGTGGCATGAGGACTCAGGGGAGAGAGAACCTAGGGACCAGAAATGGAGTCACTCAGAAACTTGGAGTGTATCTGCATGAGATGAAGGTTTCCAGAATCTACTCCTGGATGAAGATTCAGAGGAGGGGTTATATAAGACTGAAAAGTGTTAGTCAGTCAGTCATGTCCTACTCTTTGCTACCCCATGAACTGCAGCCCACGAGGCTTCTCTAGCCATGGATTTCTCCAGGCAAGAATACTGGAATGGGTTGCCATTCCCTTCTCCAGGGAATCTTCCCAACGCAGGGATTGAACCTCAGTATCCTGCATTTCAAGCAGATTCTTTACCATCTGAGCCACCAGGGAGGTTACACATATATGTAAATATATTTATGAATATATGTAGTTCCTCTTTAAAATATTTCCCTCACTGTTCAAGAATTTCCACACACTTGAGAAACTAACCTGTAACTCCCTTACTCTGGAAAGAGGATAAAGGAAACACACTGATAGTTTCCCAGCTAATTACAATAGTGGTTTTACTGAAGTCAGGAAAAAAATAGGGTATTCACTTAAATGGATGTGAGAAGATAAAGGAAATAGAAAAAAGAAAGATGACTTGGGTAGGTATGTAAATATAGAAGGAATACCCGAAATGAAATAGAATCAAAGTAATGAAAATTAAAAATTTCAATTAGATGAGTTTTCAGTTACCTTCACTGGCCTGAAAATTCCACAGCTTCCTATTCATTATTTCCAGTTTATACCGCACTCAATACTGCAAGAGAAGACTATAGAGGTGCAACAGATTTACTTTCCTATGTTCTGCTTAGGTTTGTTAAGCTTGTAAACAAAAAGTGAATTTACACTTGAATTCTTGATTCTTTTCCTTTACTTCATGAGTTAGGTCCCTGATTTAACACTCACATGAGTCTTAGGTTGGGATTGCTAAGGACACCAACTCACAGGATAAGAAAGCACCCCAAAGAGGAGGAAAATGACAGTTTTCCAGAGGTAATTCATGTTCTAAATATTCTCTATATGTCTACCCGGATACAAACATTAATCTTCTCCACTTTTCTCTGCGCTGAAGAGGCTGACCTGCATCAAGGCATTCCCTTGGGTTTTCAACTGACTGTGGTCAATGGGAGGTGTGAGTAGGCAATCAGAGGAGGGAAGACCAGTGAGACGGAAGTGCTTCTCCATCCCTGGTTGGTTTCCATTAACCTTGCCCACAACCTCGAAAATAGCTCCTTCGTTAATTGCATCTTGAGGGTCTAAGGCAACATGCCATCTCCTTCTTTTCCACCACCCCGACGGAAAAAGACAGTCTAGTTACACAGAAGTGCGATGCAGGCTCAGGGCAAGCATGATGGACAAGGAAAAGGTATATTCATGAGATCATATGTTAGAACAAGAAACCTAATTGAAAACATCTTTGGAGTTATGTCCATCAAATTTTCCCTCATATCAAGCAGAGAAATAACTCTGCACTGGGAGAAGATGACAAGAGACAATCATTTTAGACAGTGCTTTTCAGGATGACCAACAAGGGACAGACTATCCGGAGGAACTGTTTGGAAGGAGTTGATGAGAAGTACACTGGACTTTTCTGTAGCATCCAAAACTAGTAAAGCCTTTCAAATACTTAGCTATGCAAATCCACATTTGCATAGCCCATTTTCTGCTTCATCCAGGCTAAGGTAAGTCCAGCCAAGATGACATCAATGGCCTCATTCGAACCCTTCTTTCCAAAAATAAATAATTTATAAGGACACCTAGCAATTTGGCAACAGTTTTATTAAATTACAGACTTCAGGCTGCTAATAATATAGAGAAAAAAAGAACTTCTTATCTCTTTGCTGCCACTGTGGTGAAGTTCTACTGGCTTTCTCCGAGCTACATTCATGAGGGGAACACAGGCTTAGCTAAATGTCAGGCACTAACCAATAAGTAAATCTCTCTGAGAGGTTTAAACCAATCATCAAATGTTTATCTCTGCTTCTTAGGTGAAAAAATATATATCACACTATTTAAGGTAAAGCTGCTCATTTTCATTTCTGCCATCTTCCTGTGTTGCTCCTTCAGTAACAATGACAGCTGAATTATTTTTTTCTCAGCCCAGGAGTAATGTGTTAGGCTTCCTTTTTAATGACAACAATCTTTTTGTTGCCAAATGCTTCACGTCTTAAATAATGACTTGAATCTTGGCTGCAACTATAAGATAAGATTTTTCTCATAACCTTTTCACAATGGATTTTCATCAGCTCCTTTATAAAGGAAATTAAAATTTGCATTTAACTTTAAGCTCATGTGTCCAAAACTGGACCACCATTGGCACATTCAGACATGGTATTTTAAAATGAATAAAATTTGCTTTATAGGGTTTTGTTTAATATTTCACCTCTAAAAAGAAAAGAGAAGGAAAATCTAATCAAAGTTCATGAAGAATCAACAGAGGCTGAATGGCAAAGAAACTGAAAAGTGAAGTTAATATGTTTCTGTAAACACAGGAGGCTAACTTCTAAATATGCCCCGAAGAAAATCTGTTTACCTTCCAAAATTTCTCAGTAACATTTGAGATGCAGACAAGATGGCTATAAGCAGGTTTGGTGTAAAACAGAATACAAATCACCAGACAACCAAGGCCACAACAGCGACGGGTTCCACACAGTGAGTGACACCCTCATCTCTCAGCATAGACAACATAACAATAGATATGGCCTAATAAAAGCAAGATGTCCCCAGGAACTAGAAAGAAACTCCTTTCAGGCAAAGTAGTCAGTTCATTTTTTTCCAGAACCCAAGCTGGGACTTTGCATAACCTGAGAGTAAACATCCCAGATGCCAGAACTTGAGAAATACCAAACTCCGAACTTGTGCAGAAGTGTCTATCCCTGATTCTGGATTCCAGCTCCCTGGCTTGTCCTCCGTCCTTTAGATGAGTAAGTGCTGCCAACTTTGACGGTAGGGGAGATTTGCCCACATGACAGTCTCAGATAGGAGAAAACATTCAAAATGAGACAATGGTTAATTCAAAAGCAACATCTGTGGGAAATATGATTGCAAACTAGGAAAGCAAGTTGTCTATCAGGAGACGAGTGATTCATAAATGTTTCTGGCAGGGTTTTACACAGATGGAGTCGTGCACACATGCTATTTTTCTTTCCCCCACTAGGAATTTTGCCTAACAGAGTAAGTGATTGCAGACCTGAGTGAGTATGCATTGTGATCGAGAGCAAATGTAATGAATTTTCTGATCAAAGCTCCACTGAATCTCTTCCCTTGTGATATCCCCCACTCTGGCTCCTTCCCTTCAGTAGGCAACTTGGGGAGGTTCTTGACTGAAATGTTTGTGCAGACGCAAGTGCTGTGACTTCCCTCCTGGCAGGGATCTCAACACTGACAGAATACAGGGAAAAGTAAAAGCCATGTCTACTTCCCAGCAGCTCTTAAAAAAAAAAAAAGCCTTCAATCTTGTTTGGGCCAAATGAGGCGTAGGAGTTGGTCTCTAGAGTGAAGACACCACGCGCACAGAACTTGAGAATGTTAGAACTGGGATCTTCAGGCTCACAGTCCAGACTTTTCATTATGCAGAGTCTGAGTGGCAAGGAGGTCAAAATGGTGTGCCAACTGTCTCATAACTAGTCAATGACAGAACCAGGGTTATTAACCCAGCTCTCTTGATTCCAAGTTTAGTGGGTTTTCTCCCCCTGTTAACACATAATTTTTTCACTCACTAATTCATTCATACAGCAAATATTTTTTTCAACGTCCACCATACTGCAAACAATATTCTGAGTGCTGGGAAAAAAACAGGGAACAAGAAAACAAAAGCTTTACCTTAAATAGTTTACATTCTAGGCGGAGAAAATAAAATTCACATAAGGAAATAAATATAGAGTATGTCAGTGGTAAATGCTCCAAAGAAAATAAACAAAGGTCAAAAAACAGAGTGATAAAGGGCAACTATTTAAGAGAGCATGATAAGGGCAACTCTCTGGGGTGACATTTGATCAGAGTCTGCATAAAGTGAGGTTGCAAACCACACAAATAGCTGAGGGAAGAACTTTCCAGGCAGAGAACAGTGAGTACAAAATCCAGGGAGCTGGAATGAATTTAGTGTGCTTTGGCAGAGGTTGAGGTGATGCATGAACTAAGTGAAGGGGAACAAAGGAGATGAGGTCTGAGGGGCCACTAGAGGGCTGATCTTAGACTTTTTTTAACAGATTATTCTGGCTGTTAGGTGATGAATAGACTAAAGAGAGGGTAGAGAGAAAGAGAAGTTCAGAGACGCCAATCAGGAGGCATCTCCTTAAGACAGAACTTAAATTTCTTGAGAAAGGAGGTTTTTATTTGGCTTGTTCATTGTTACAAAGTAAGTACCAAGAATAGTGATGGACACATGTTGAAGGGTTAGAGGTATTTGCTAAATGAAGTGGATGCCTGAAAGGTAAGACCAAGAAGAAAGTTGACAGTGGCTTGGACTAAGATAATAGCAACGGAGACAGTGAAAAATGAATGGATTTAGGTGATGTTTCAAAAGTAGAAGTGACAAGAAAACTTTCAAGATTGGATAAGTATATTTAGCAAGAAAGAACTCAAGAATGACTTCTAGGTTTTTGTCTGAAACCCTCCAGGTAGACAGTGGCAACTTCCCAGGGAAAAACAGATTTAGTGAAGAAAATTTTAAAATTCTGTCTTCACCATGTTACATTTGAACTGTACGCTGGTCTTTCAAATGGAAATAATGAGTAAGCAGTTGCATAGAAGTGTTTAGAACTCATGGAAGAGATTAAGGTTAGAGATAGAAGTAGATAGTACATGACACTATTGAACACCATATGGCCACCCAAAGGATAAGTGTAGATGGGGAACTGAAGAGGTCCAAGGAGTGCTAGGGTATTCTAGTGTTTCAGGGTAGGTAGTGGAAGAAGAATCAGCAAAGGATTTTTTTCCCAACAGAAGTCATACAGGCAAAGAAGTCTAAAAAAGGATAACCAGAATCTGAGGTGTCCTAGAAACTAAGAGATAAAAATGTTTCCAAAGGAAGAAGTGATGAGATATTTCAGTCAAGGTAAGGACTGAGAACTGCCTACAGGATTTGGCCACATTGAGGTCACTGGTGATACTAAGAAGAGCAGTTTCACTGGCATGATGGAGACAAACCTTCATTGGAGTTCAAAGGAGAGGAAAAAGGGGGAGACAAAAATAGATAAATTGTCCAGGAAATTTGCTACAGAAGGAGTAAACAAATGAAGAAGGAATTGGAAGAGGATGAGGGAATTGAAAGAGGGATTTTGGGGTTTGTGTTTTTCAATGTGCTTTCTGATGTTTCCTATCAGCTTGCATACTGATAGGAAGATCCGGTAGGAAGCGAGGGATTTATGTAGGAGACAAATGGGATACTTGCAAGAAAAAATTCTGAGTTAGACAAGAAAATGGGACCAATGCACAAGTGGAGGACGTAGCTTTAGATGAGAGTTGGCACAGTTACTGTGGAAGGGAGGAAAGGCAGAAAACACTAGGGCAGACACGACTTGGTGGCAGAAAAGAGGAGTCCTGCCCTGATTGCTGCTTTATTCCCAGTGACGTAACAAGAAAGGTGGTCAACTGAGAACATGGAGTAGGAAGGAATTTCCCTTTTTTTTTTTTTTTTTTTAAGAAAATGGAGGAAATAAGGAAAGAGCTGTAGAAGACTGATTCCCAGCAGGATGCTCTATGCAGCACCAGCATAGAGTAGAATAGCTTTGAAGGAATCAAACTCAGTCACTGAGTTGCCAGACAATGAGGGACACTTCAGGAGCTAGGGGTGGGCAGCTAAGGAGAAAGGGGTAGCTGCAAATAAGAAAGAGGTGCAGAAAGAGAAAGTAGGAGTATCCGAGACAGTGATCTACTTCAAAAATTTGGAAGAGAACATCAAGATGGAATAGGTGGATGTTGCTCTTTGTGGAGACGCAAATATTAAGAAGTAACAAGTATATTTTTGTGAATTTAGGAGGAAAACATTTTTCACCTAGCTCATCATGAAGAACTATAAGGCCACACTACAAAGCAGCAACCATGGATCTGTGAGCATTATGCTATTTAATTATGTAGTAATATGGCTTACATAGGCAAAAAGATGAATAACTTGTTAAATTGAAGCAATTACCTAATAATAATAATAATAGCAGCAGTAATAATGACAGAATTATAGGTTCTCTGAGTGTTTCAGCGGGTAGGAACCAGAAAAATTCATTTAATCTGAAGAATTCTATTTATTCTCAATGTAGGTTTATTTTTAGCTACCTGCTTCTTTTCTTAATGGAAGATTTGATTAATTTCCCTTACTGTTTTATAAATGTCCCTCTTAAGTACAGTTTTAGATAGCAGAGCAATTCAAATCTTTGAGTAGCTTGAAGGTTTCCTTTTTCCTTCATCACTTTAAAAGCACTTAAGTTCCAACGTAAGGTCCAAAAAAAGCAATATAAATAGCTTGGCCATTTTTGACCTCCCTTGGGTAAAGGAACCACCACATTGTCATTTTCAAACTGGCTTCTCACACTGTTTTGTGAGGGAGGGGATTAAAAAACAAACCACACTCACACACACAGACACAGGCACACACAGTTGTAGTTCCTTTGGGGCTGCTTTTACAAAAGTGTCTTAAAGTAGGTGGCTTAAAAGACAAACATTTATTTCTCAGAGCTCTGGAGACAGAAGTCTCAGAGCAGGGTGGCTGTAGGCCCGGGACTAGTAGAGACTGCTGGCTTCTGGCAGGGTCCCCACATGGTGGAAGGGGCACGGGAGTTCTTTGGGGTCTCTTTTATAATCCCACTCATGAAGGCTCCACCCTCATGACCTCGTCACTAATCCTAATTACTTCCCAAAGACCCTACTTCACTAATATCACTGAACTGGAGGGTAGGGCTTCAGCTCATGAATTGGAAGGGCAAGGAACACACAAACATTCAATCTGTAGCACATAAACTCACATATTTTGTAGCTTTTTCCAAATTCACAGGGATTTAAGACAAGTCTTTGCCTGTCCTTTAGATTTTATTGTGAGGAAGTGTCCTCACCATTATTTTTTTAATTCTAAATTCAAAATGAATGTAAAATAAAGCACATCTTGTATTGTGCTAATTCAGGTCTTAACGGAATGTTTTCAAAGCGGTTCAATACGTTCTACCTAACCAAAACTCTTCTGACTTTCAAAATAAAAAGTCTCCTTCATCCCCACCCCTGCTTAATTTCTTTTACCCTTTTTGCTGATCCACACTTCCATTGGCTTTCTGGAGGAACTTTATTACACACACAAGATGGCAGCTTCCTGAACCCATTTGGATTTCTTTGGGGGATACAGAAGCCCTATTCTCCAATACAACTAAGATTGCATCTAGGTAACTACTCTTTTGAATGAGCTGAATGCATCAGGAAAAACAGACAAAAGGAATATTGTTCTATAAATTAACTCTTCCTTGATCAATGCCCTGAATCAGAGCTACTACTGTAACCAAGTTAGTCACACAATATGCATGCTGCTCAGGAATCTGAGAAAACCAGGACCAGATGACATAAAGGCTTGGAGTCCAAATGAGATGCAAAAATGGGCCAGGACAGGGACAATTAGTCAATAAAAGTCACGCAACAAAGATAAAAGTTCAGTCTTTGGAGTCAAGCTTATGTTCAAGTCCTAGCTACGCAACTTGATGGGTGTTTAACCTTTAAAATGCTATTCAATTTCTCCAACCTTAACAATGAAATTGGGATAAAAATGGCCATACCTCAGAAAGAATCAAAAGAGAGAATAGACCTAAGGCAATTAGCATATAAAAACATGTGTTATGCTTTTGCCAGCCTAGTTTATAAGAAGGACATGGATCTCAGTTAATATTCAAAACAATTTTATGAGGTAAGCTCTATTATTACCGTTTCTATTTTATAGACAAATAAATTGAAGCACAGAGAGTTTGAGTAACTTGCTCAAAGACACACAGCTAATCAAAGCCAGAGACAAAAATCTAAACCCAAGCAGTCTAGCTCTGGAGTCTGTCCTCCTAACCACTACAAAAATCTACCTTGCGTGGTTCTTTATTTTGAAAGGTGTTCTGAAATGGGAATTAAATCTGTGACAGGAATTAGCCAGCGGGAGGAAAAGAAGAGGATATAGCAACAGTGATGCCAGGCAGAAGTCAACATAAGGATCCAGACAGGCAGTACTTGCTGTTATGGGTGATGTGTCCATACAAAGACAGACACCAGAAAGCAGGTCAAGAGGCAGGAAAGACTGGAAGAATCTCTGGGGAGATCTGCCTCTGTCTGGTGTCCAGTGCTCATAGAGTGAAGCTTCAAAGCAGGGTATAGCCAGGCAGCTAAGTCTTCAACTACTGGATGCATAGGAAGGGATGGCCCCATATTGCCCTGAATCCTAAGTCTGGTTGGTGAGGAAAGTGACTTGATACATAGAAGACAGCTATAGACCTTAAAGAAAGAGAAATCAAAGTAAGGACTGGTATCATCCATTCCAGGACACCATCCATAGGATTTATTGAAACTACCCTCTATCAATAGCAGAAGATTTTATACTTTCTTTCCACTGATTAACATCTTATGATGGTTTCAGATATATAAGATATTCATCTGGCTATGCTTGGCTGAGTTTGCTTATTAGAAGCATGACTTGTAGCTCCAATTAAGACACAAAAGATTATGCTTCTTTGGAGTTTCCTTTTTCTAGACCTCTGAGGGCCTGCTCTTTTTGCACAACATTCACTCATCTTCTTAAACCAGACAGTAGTTTGAGGTTGTGGAGTAGTAACTAAACTTGTTTTACCGTGGTTCTGACTTCTCAAAAGGTTGTTTTCTGAAATGGGTTACTGGATAAATGATTAAAAAAAAAAAACCAAAAAACAAACAAAAAAAACACCTCCCAGAATCAGGTAGTATCTGATTTCCATCATATGCTCAAATAAGTATTACAATTTTCTCTTGATTAGCTACAAAGGAGTTAAAAAAATAGTAGCCAAACTGGGCATCTTTACCCAGGTCAGATTTGTATCTTTATATTGTTCCTATTCACTTCTTTTTTTTTATTATTTTTTTAATTAAATTTTAAAATCTTTAATTCTTACATGTGTTCCCAAACATGAAACCCCCTCCCACCTCCCTCCCCATAACATCTCTGTGGGTGATCCCCATGCACCAGCCCCAAGCATGCTGTATCCTGCATCAGACATAGACTGGCGATTCAATTCTTACATGATAGTATACATTATAGAATGCATCTCTCTTCTCCTCCCCTCCTGGTCTCTTCTCTCCTCAGGTATCTCTAAATGGGACACACCGAGACCACCAGCCTATTACCACGTACTTCTTCCTGTTCCTTGTAGGGCAAAGGAGCTATGGGCAGTCAGCACCAACACCAGGGACAGCTCCTTTCCCTGGGGCTTCCCAGCCGTGTTCCCAGTTGTGAAGTGAGTAGAGATTCACAAGGAACATCCAGTCTTAGCATTCCCAAATCAAAGACTCTTCTCTGACATTTGTTAATCTAATAAATCTCAGATGCTGAGTACACTTAGAATCATAGAAGAGTGAGAAGGAATAAGCAACTCCACATCAGCATTTCAGAACTCATCCTGATCCAAGCTGAACTTGATAGGCTGGACTCCTGGAATACTTCACTGCCTTTAGGTCCTCAGCAAGTTCTGTAGAAGCTTCCTGAAACTTCCAAGAGGACAGACTGTCCCAGTACTATTTGGACAGACCTTGAAAGCTTGAGCTAGCAATTCTAGCTTATTTGAGCATGTTTCAGGACATATCCCCATGTTCTTTGAAATATTTAGACTCTCTCCTGGATTACCATCTCAGGTTTAAAAGCCCTTTGTGGGCATCCAGAGGACTGAATTAGAATGCAGTTCAGAATCAAAGAATGTTACATTTTGCAGAGTCCATGTGTGGTGGGAAAACTTAGGGAGACAGTTAAGACTCTACAGGTCCTGGAAGAAGCTTTAAAAGATATTCTCATTTGGGAACACTGGTTTCTCCATATATAACACAGAACATTAGGTTGTTGTAGAGTAGCCACTATATCCTTTCAAATACCTGTCCTTCCTCACTGAGAAATTTAGTACATATCAAAACAGATTTATAAGTGTATATTTCAACTTTGCTCCAGAATAATAAAACACTTGAAGACTATTGGCAGATTCTCATGTTTGGATCTAGCACATATTTGTATGTATTTTTAAGGAGAAATAACCAAGAGCACAGCTGGTATGGACTTCCTAGGCTAAAAACACTTTCAATAACAAATTACTTTTTCAGATCCAGTGTGTTCAGCTGAGTCTAAGGCAGACAGCGCTAAGTGGGCAAATTGATGCTTGCTCTCAAGTGTAATAGTGGATTTAGTTAAGAATCATTTAGAGGAATTCAGGATTCAGTTAAGAATGTTTTAGTGGAATTCAGAAAATGAGAATCTAAGTCTATCAGAGCAAGACTGTAAAGTGAGTTTGTAGTTACAGTTTAAGGACTAGACTCAGTGATATGAGTCCAGCTAAAAGAAGGAGCCTTATTTGGCCATCTCTAGGTTGAGAGAGAAGGCACATTTTATCACTTTCAGGGACTCCAAGGAATCTCTGGATCTGGATTTAGGAATTACTGCTACTGGTGGATCAAGGCACCACTTTCAGGGACAGTACATAAATTTTCTTGGGGGGGGTGGGGGGGCATGCCTTAGTTATTTACTGGATCCTAGAATATGCCAGAACACAGTAAATGCCCAGAAATGTTTGTTGATGATTGACATGACAATCCAGAATGCAATTCAAAGGCCCCATAAGCTTGACAGATATGTTCAAAGGAGGCTTAAAGCCTCAGGAAACCCAGGTAAATAAGACCTGTATCTTGGTATTTTCTGAGCATCAGGATCATACTGGTAGTTTGTTAATGCATGTTCTAGAGCCTCTACCCCAATATTCTGATTCAATACATCTCTTTGAATTGCACATTAGAACTTTTTTTTATCATGCACCATGTGAGGTGACCCTGTGGTCTGTGTTTTGAGAACCACAGCACTAAACCTCCAGAGGTATAACTGAGCTGGTCTCTAGTCCTAGAGTGAGGAGCATGATTAGATTGGTCTCCATGGGAAAGGAGAACAGGGCATGGCTTAGCTTTCTTTAGGCCACCTCTAGAATAACCTCTTCTCCTGAGAACACCCAAAGCCTGTCGGAACACAACTAAAAACCTTAGAAAGCCTAGGTTCAAGGGAGGGCTTCAAGTACCGGTAGGGAATGTGAATTTTTATGAACCTGTCCATCTCAGGCAGTCATCTGAAAGGTGAGTATACCAGTGCCTTTTCCACCTTAAGTTGAAGGAACAGATTTTCCTAGAATTCCCAGATATCCATAATACTAAAATTATCCTGGTTTCATATCTTTACATTGTCTAGATGATGAGAGCTTGTTCTGGGCTCCAAGATACCAAATCAAACTGAGATGTAGATGCTTCCCAAATGTTCAAGAGGTGCCTTTGTGATGTAGGACGTATCCTATCCCACCACTAAACTCACTTCTTTCTCTGATGGGAGAGCAGAGGTGAACCATGTTCTAGAAAAATGTCAGGAGCAGCTTGCCAGCTACATAGATCTTAGGAGATAGAGAAGGATCTTTCCAGGCATTTTTACTGAAGTATCATATTTGTGGCTGAATAAGGTATGGCACGTTCACATGTGAGTTCCTTTGGTAAGAAGTCATGAACTTATTACAAGGCAGGGACTGTGCAGCACAGTGTTTGTGAAGCTAGATTTTTGCTCATGAAACTCCCAGATCATTCCAGAAAGAATGTCTAGGGGGAAAAAAGTTTTCCTGTTAGAACTGTATTAATCATTTAAAACATTTTTCATTTACCCAATGGTAACTTCTACACATGTCAAAATTACCTGTGGTAATGATGTCTTTGAATGCTCTTAGAGCTCACCTGGGTTCCAAAATGAAACTTTCCATAACTTCAGGCATGATGAGGAAGGAAGAGCACTAGTGCAGGTATGATCCACAGAAACTGATTGGCTACTGGCAAAGTCTTGGCCAAATCAGCTGAACACATATACTTCAGAATTATTAGTGTGTAGAGGGTAAAGTGATCCTCTGCCAGAATCAGCCTCTCTGAATTTCCTATAAACCCCAGAAAGAGTGTACACATGGATTTGGAGCTCAAGAAGAAAGCCAGAGCTTCCACCTAATTCCTTGTTTAAGTCACAGGACAAAATTTAGCTTCTAAAATCTGACAGAGCCTAGAATAAAAGAAATAGATATTATACAAAGGAAAAAAAAAAAAAAAGAATTTCACTAAAAAACCACAAGTGAATTTGGAAGGTCTGTCAGTCAACTATTACTGCAATAATGTGGTGGTGGTGGTTTAGTTGCTAAGTCATGTCTAACTCTTGCGACACCGTGGACTGTAGCCTGGCAGTTTCCTCTGTCCATAGGGATTCTCCAGGCAAGAATAGTGGAATGGGTTGCCATTTCCTTCTCCAAAGGATCTTCCTGACCCAGGAATCGAACCCAGGTCTCCTGCATTGCAGGCAGGTTCTTTACTGACTGAGCTACAAGGGAAGCCCCTACTGCAATAACGCTGCATAACAAACATCTACAGAACATCAGTGGCAATAATAAGCACTTATTTAGTTCATTCAGTGCAGGTTGACCGGATTAGCTAATTCAGACTGAACTTGGCTGGACGGTTTATTCCACATGCCTCTCAACCCTCTCCTGAGACTAGCATTAGTCTGGGAATGTTCTTCTCATGAATATAGCAGAAACGCAAGAGAGCAAATGAATACACACAAAGTCTCTTAAGACCTAAGCTCAGAACAGGCACAGTGAATTTGTACCTGATAATATCAGCCAAAACAAGTCTCGTGGCCAATTCCAAAGTCAAGGGGTGGGAAAGTAAACTGTAGACCTTTAATGGGAGAAACTGAACAGCCATATGGCAAATCAGATGAATGCATGAAGGGTAATGTGATCTGCCACGAAGGTGATCAACAAGCATATCAGAGGAAAAGCAGACCATGAATGGACTTCTGCACAGATGTGAAGGCGACCGACTGACCTATCATCCTAGATCAGACTTCTGCAAAATGCAGCCCCCTCACATGATACCTGACCTTTGTTAGTAATACTATTGACTCCAGAGTAAGAATAATGAATATTGAATCATATCTCCTCTGGTCAATATATACCTCCTGAAATAGCTCTACAAGGATGAAACTAGTATTCATTCTTCCCCTTAAATGTTACTCTTTAAATTCATTTACCATATCATTAATACTTGTGAATTAACATATCACTAATACTTTGAATAACAAGTCAGTATCATCTGGACATGGAGTGTGGCTTACCACCTATTGTACAATAATTTTGTGAAGAAGGAATAAACAACCTCTCTGTCTTTGCCAGGCTTTAATGATCTGGCCATCTGGGTGTGGATAGAATGAACTTCAAAATCTCTCTTCAGAGACTTCCAAATGAATTAAATTCTCAGTAGGTTTGGCAGTAATTGTAAAAATAACTGTGTTATGACTACCAAATGAGAAAGCTAACTCTATCAATTGGCTACTCAGGAATTAGTATAAAATTAAAAGCAACTCAACTGGGTCTTGACAATTAACCATATCCTTGGATTCTGAATAAAGTATGAATCCATTCAAATTGCTTTTCTGTAGATTTCATGGAATCACAGAGGATTTAAGACACCACTTTCCATTTCTTTGATTTTTGGATCATACCTTAGAGACTGTTCTGTGTCTTCACAAACTTTCTTCTTTTTCTCTTTTATGTGTCTTGCCAGGGAATTTTATCTCAGAATACTTCACCAAGTGCAACTCAGCAGCTGTTCTCAGTTAATAGATTAAGTCAGTACATACAATGCAAATGAAAACCTGCTTTGGGTGTTTGCTTTTAAAGTCAGAAAGTACATGCATAGCTCTGAGACTTGCATTTTCTCCACTGGACTCTCCAAATCAGGATGTTCCAAGGAGATCAAATAGGTCATTGCACTTGAAAGACTAAATATAGTTTTCAAAGATAAAAACATCATTAAGGAAAAATACAATGGATATTGTGTTAGTCACTTGGATTATCAATGACTGTTACTAGAAAAATAGATCTGCTTGTATAACCATAGTCTCACAAAGACATCTAGCAACATTAAATAAAATTTCCCTCCCTAGATAATCCCTTTTATTTTTCTAAATAAGGCATGCCATCTAGCTTCCAAGAGTAGTATTTCAAAATACTCTTTTTTCTAATATGGCAACTACAAGTGTAAGTTGACCATACATGAGGAAATCATATGAGAGTTCTTTAGACATCTTGGTACTTGTTGAAGTAAAGTTAAAACTCCCATACACAGGAACATTTGTGCACATGCAAACAGAAGTCACAGTGATAAGCTTGTTACTTCATGTAACTGCTGCCTAGACCACTAGCTTTTGAACTTTTTTGGCACCCAGTAAAACATAATTTAACATCACAATACAATACACACATTCACATCCTCAAACACACACACAATAACTGAAGTAACAGGTTTAGAAAATCTGTACTTACTCTTATTACATATGGTACACTCTGATGATTTGTTTCTCTTATGTTTTAATGTGTTTTTGATTGCTAATAGTAATGTGCTCTAAGTGATTTTATAGCCTGCTAATAGGTTGTGATCCCTATCTGAATTTTGGAAAGCTTGAACCTTGTGGGTGTGTTCATGCTAAGTCACTTCAGTCGTGTCTGACTCTGTGTGACCCTATGGACTGTAGCCTGCCTGTATCCCCTGTCCATGGGATTCTCCAGGCAAGAATGTTGGAGTGGGTTGCCATGTCCTCCTCCAAGGGATCTTCCCACCCAGGGATCAAATCCATGTCTCTATGTCTCCTGCATTGGCAGGCAGGCTCTTTACCACTAACACCAACTTTAGTGGATATCAAAGTCCAGGGTCCCTGGAAATCAGACCCGAAGACAAAGCGCTAGTGTTTTGAGAGTTTTTGTATCAGGAAAGCAAGAGTGAGAGGAAAAAACAGTGAGTCACTGAGAAAGGAGGAACACGTATAAAGTGGTACGTTCCCGATATGGCCACCGCTTCATAAGAAAACACAGCTGGTTGCTCAGTCACAGAAGAGAAACATTTCCTAGATGGAAGAGCCCTTTGTAGAGGGTGAAGGAGAAAAGTAAGCTATTGACTGTAAGCTCTTTCCCACATGTAGTCTCTCACTGGTCAAAATTCACCGCATTTCAACTCTGTTACATTTCTAGATTATATTGTCCAGTTCATCTGGGCAAAACCGGTGTTTAGATCATATATTAGGGCAGCTGGAAGGGGTACCCGCCCATGGTCCAAAGGCCGATGCCCATATCTCCTCCAAAGGAACCCGAAAACCTGAGATGAAGCAATTGCCATGTCAACCAGTCTTTAACCCTGGAGATGACACAAGTTGTCACTGTTGTTTACCCAGAAAGTGGGACCAAGTCCCAGGAGTCATGTAGAACCAAGCATATCTGGGATGCCCCCAAATCAGGGTCACTATGTTGGGGAAAACACAGATCTTGGAGTTGGGAAAGGCCCAGGTTCATACATACCCATCTCTACTTTCAGCATATAGTATCTATGTAATTTGCTTTACCTTTTTGATGAAGTATAATAACATGCTCATAAAGATGCTTACTCCTTGGAAGGAAAGTTATGACCAACCTAAATAGCATAGTAAAAAGCAGAGACATTACTTTGCCAACAAAAGTCTGTCTAGTAAATTTCCAGTAGTCATGTATGGATGTGAGAGTTGGACTATAAAGAAAGCTGAGCACCAAAGAACCGATGCTTTTGAACTGTGGTGTTGGAGAAGACTCTTGTGAGTTCCTTAGACTGCAAGGAGATCCAGCCAGTCTATCCTAAAGGAGATCAGTCCTGGATGTTCATTGGAAGGACTGACGCTGAAGCTGACACTGCAATACTTTGGCCACCTGTTGCAAAGAGCTGACTCATTGAAAAAAAAAAAAAAAAAAAAAAACCCTGATGCTGGGAAAGATTGAGGGCAGGAGGAGAAGGGGATGACAGAGGATGAGATGGTCAGATGGTATCACCTACTCAATGGACATGAGTTTGGGTATGCTCTGGCAGTTGGTGTTGGACAGGGAGGCCTGGCGTGCTGCAGTTCATGGGGTCACAAAGAGTCGGACACGACTGAGCAACTGAATTGAACTGAATTTCCTCTAAACTGGACTAACATGGGTCGGAATGGGTGAATTTAATTCAGATGACCATTATATCTACTACTATGGGCAAGAATCTCATAGAAGAAATGAAGTAGCCCTCATAGTCAACAAAAGAGTTCTAAATGCAGTACTTGAATGCAATTTCAAAAATGACAGAATGATCTCTATTCGTTTCCAAGGCAAAACATTCAATATGACAGTAATCCAAGTCTATGCCCCAACCACTAATGCTGAAGAAGCTGAAGTTGAACAGTTCTACGAAGACCTACAAGACCTTCTAGAACTAACACCAAAAAAAGATGTCCTTTTCATCATAGGATACTGGAATGCAAAGGTAGAAAGTTCAAGAGATACCTGGAGTAACAGGCAAGTTTGGCCTTGGAATACAAAATAAAGCAGGGAAAAGGCTAACGGAGTTTTGCCAAGAGAATGCACTGGTCATACTAAACATCCTCTTCAAACAACACAAGAGATGACTCTACACATGGACATCACCAGCTGGTCAATACCAAAATAAGATTGATTGTGTTCTTTGCAGCCAAAGATGCTGAAGCTCTATACAGTCAGCAAAAACAAGACCAGGAGCTGACTGTGGCTCAAATTATGAACTCCTTATTGCCAAATTCAGACTTAAATTGAAGAAAGTAGGGAAAACCATATGCCATTCAGGTATGACCTAAATCAGATCCCTTCCCATTACACAGTGGAAGTGGCAAATAGATTCAGGGGATTAGATCTGATAGACAGAGTACCTGTAAAACTATGGACAGAGGTTTCATAACATTGTATAGGAGGTAGTGATCGAAACCATCCCCAAGAAAAAGAAATGCAAAAAGTCAAAATGGTTGTCGGAGGAGGCCTTACAAATGACTAAGAAAAGAAGAGAAGCAAAAGGCAAAGAGCTTCCCTGGTAGCTCAGAGGTTAAAGAATCTGCCTGCAATGTGGGAGACCTGGGTTCGATCCCTGGGTTGGGAAGATCCCCTGGAGAAGGAAATGGCAACCCACTCCAGTATTCTTGCCTGAAGAATACCATGGACAGAGGAGCCTGGTGGGCTATACTCCACGGGGTAGCAAAGAGTCAGACGCGACTGAGCAACTTCACTTCAAAAGGCAAAGGAGAAAAGGAAAGATAAACCCATTTGAATGCAGAGTTCCAAAGAACAGCAAGGAGAGATAAGAAAGCCTTCCTAAGTGAACAATAATTTCCTCTAAAAGTTTCACCTTTCTCATTTTTATTAGACTTATTCCTAGATATTATTATATTTTGGATGCTACTATAAATGGTATCTTTAAACCTTATTTTTGTTAATTAGTGCAGCTGAACATATACAGCAAACCTACTAACTTTTCATTAATGCTAATATTTTATCTGTAGTTTTTAAAATTCTCTATGCAAAGAATCATATGTGCTTTTTACACTTTTCTACTTACTATTAAAAGTACTTACTTTTTAATCCTAATACCTTTCACTTTTTTTCCAACTATACATTTTTCAGTTCAGTTCAGTTCAGTTCAGTTGCTCAGTCATGTCCTTCTCTTTGCGACCCCATGGACTGCAGCAGTCCAGGCCTCCCTGTTCATTGCCAGCTCCCTGAGTTTACTCAAACTGATGTCCATTGTGTCGGTGATGCCATCCAACCATCTCATCCTTTGTCGTCCCCTTCTCCTCCTGCCCTTAATCTTTCCCAGCATCAGGGTCTTTTCCAATGAGTCAGTCCTTCACACCAGGTGGCCAAAGGATTGGAGTTTCAGCTTCAGCATCAGTTCTTCCAACGAATATTCAGTACTGATTTCCTTTAGGGTCTTCAATATAACATTGACTAGAATTGTAAAAAGTGGGCACTCTTGTCTTATTCCTAATATTGAAAAGAAAACATTGTTTCATCTTTAAATTTGGTATCTTCTGTAGGCTTTTTTAGTTGCTCTTCATCAAGTTAACAAACTCTCTTTTAGTTCTAGTGTGCTAAAATTTTTTCATCAACAGATATTGAGTTCTATCAAATAATTTTTTTGGTATCTATTGACAATAATATTTTTTCTTGATCTGTTTGTTCATGTGGAAAATAAGGTTGAGTTTTCTGTGCTCAGTCACTCAGTTGTGTCTGACTCTCTGTGACCCCATGAACTGTAGACCACCAGAATGCTGGAAAGGTTTGCCATTTCCTTACTGCTTTAAAAAAAAAAAAAACGTGCTTTCTAAGATAAACACAACTTGGATATGATGTAATTTTTTTTTAGACTTTGCTGGGTTGGCTCTGCTGGTATTTGTCCAAGACTACCTGGGTCTCCCACATTGCAGGCAGACGCTTTACTGTCTGAGCTACCAAGGAAGCCCCAGTTTACACATGCTCCTGAATGAGATTCACCCACAATTTTCCTTTCTTGTTTTGTCCATATCAGGTTTTTGGTAGCAAGGTTATATAGGCTTCATAAAATGAGTTGAGAAATACTTCCTCTTTTACTCTGCCATGGAATAGTTTTCATAAAATGGAAAGTATTTGTTCCTTCTATGTTGGGTTGGACTCTGTGGTAAAACCATGTAAGGCCTCGAGTTTTCTCTGTGGAAAGATCTTTGACATCTTTTTGACAAGTTTTCTTAAAGGTTAGATGACTTAGCATGTATTCTATTTCTTGCTGAATCAGTTTTGCTTAAGCTATATTTTGCTAGGAATTTGTTCACTTCAAACAAATTTTCAAATTAACTGGCATGAAGCTGTTCATACTATCCTTTATTTCCTTAATGCTTACAGCTTTATCCCCTTTTCCATTCTTCATATTGTGTACTCCCAAGTAAACAAAAAAAAGCTCATTTTTCTTGATTAATCTTACCAAAGATGTGTCAATTTTATTAGTCTTTCCAAACAACCAAATTTTGTTTTCGTTCATTTTTTTCACTCAACGCTCATTTTCTATTATGTAATTTTAGCCCAAGTTTTTACTATTTCCCTCCTTCCGTATTCTTAAGGTTTACTTTGTTGTTCTTTCCCTATCCTCTGAAGTTGAATGTATCACTCATTGATTTTTAATCTTTGTTTCTGTTTTGATACAATCATTAAAACCTAAAATTTCTAAATGCTGCTCTATTTGCATAAGTTTTGATAGTAGTGTTTTAGAATTCTTCCATTCTAAATATTTTCTACTTTTATTATATTTTGTTTGAGTCATAATTTTCTTAGGAATACATTCATTCATTTCTCAATATGTGGAGTTCTGTTCATTACTTTTTGATTATTGATTTCTAGCTAAACTGCACTGTGCTCAAAGAACAATACAGGACTTTAAAAGTTACTGAGACTGCTCTATGGTCAATTTTTCAAATTTCTTTTGTATTCTTACAAAATGCATATTCTGTTGTGGAGACATGTTACTATACATGCCCATTAGGGCATGATTATTAATCATTACCTAATTCTTCACTTTCCTTTCTGATTTCTTTTTGTCCCATTACTCAATTTCTGAGAGGTATGTTAAAACTTCCTTTTATAATTATGGACTCATTTCTCTTTTAGTTTTATCAACTTTTGTTTATTTGTTTTGAGATATTCACACACACAGATGTTAAATTATATTTTCCTGGTGAATTAAATATTCTATCACTCAGAAGAGATTATCTAATTATACTTTATGCTTTAAAGCATCATTTGTCTGATATTAAAATAGTTACAGCATTTTTCTCTTGACTACACTTGCCTGATACATTTTTCAATCCTCCCTTTGTGTTGTCATCCAGTTTAACAATCTTTATATTTCAGCTAAAGCATTTTTTCCATTTACATCTTTTGTAATTATTGACATTTATACTTGCATCCACTATCTTAATTGGTATTTTCTATTTATTCTGCCTTTTCTATACTCTTTTTCTTCTCATTTCTTGACTTTTTAAAATTCTTTTTCTCACTTTCATTTTCCTTTGCAAGTTTTGAAGTTATATACTTTTATTTTTATACTTATAGTGGTCTTCCTATAAACTATAGCACGTATACCATAAAAATCAGCATCTTTCCCTCCCTCTCAAACAAAATAATTTCTTTTTGTTTTACTTTGCTGAAGGCATATTTTAATAAAATTGTAAAAAAATTATTCACACCAAAAGTTGTGTGCCAGGCTGGTTTTCACCTGCTACAAACAGCACAATTTCAACTTCAGTTACTTTCTTCCCAATGTAAGTTCTATTGATTTCCAATATTTTAGTTTTGCCCTTTTGGTATTTTAACCTACTCCTCATTCCCATTTTTATTTAAATTTACCATTATCTTTGCCTACCATTTCTTATTGAAGCTCAGATTTTTTTCATCTAGGATCACTTTCATTTCTGAAATATACTGTTTAGAAATATGTCTTTTACATAGTAGTAGATGATAATATTTTGGAAGTAAACTCAGTTCAGGTCTGCTTGAAAATGTCATTTTTCCTTTGATTTTATAGGATATTTTCACTGAGTTAAGAATTCCTAATTAGCAGCTATTTTTGCTTAGTATACTAAAGATATCACTATACTGGCTTCTGGCTTCCATTACTGCTGTAAGAAACCAGCTGTCAACTATTTCTTTGTAGGTGGCCAGTTTATTCCTTCTGACTGCTTTAAAGATTTTTTTTTTCATCTTTCATGCTCTCTAGTTTCAAGCTAATGTGTTTTGATTAGGATTTCTTTTTTAATATCTGCCTTGGATTCTTTGGGGTTTATGCATCTGAAGATTTATGTCTTTCAATAATTCTGGAAAATTATCAGCCATCATCTCTTTGGATATTGCTTCCCATTCTCTATTATTTCTTTATGAAACTAAAAGTACTTTTACGTGTGATATCTCACTCTTTTGTGTCTCTTAATCTTTTTCATATGTTCCCTATATTTGTCTCTCCAAGTAAAGGGAGTTCACCTTTATGATGAGAGTACAGTGCTCTTGTCTCAGCTTTGGGGAGGAGGGTCCTTTATTAGATTCCACACCTGAGTTTTGTTTCCTGTCTCGTAACTCAATGAGGAAATTGAAGCTGAAGGTTACTAGGTTCAATGACTGTCCTCAAAATGAAAGTGAACTTTAGAGCTAGCTTAGCTCTCTGTGTCTCTGTCTTCACTTACCAAGATTTTAGCATGATAATTCCTTCCTTCGTTGCTTACTCACAGATGCTTTTAAGTACACTTACATAGCTTTTTTAGTAGTTTTCAATGGGAGGGTTGGACTGTGTACCTGGCCCACCATATTATCAGAAATAGAAGGTGATATTGTTCATGTAATTATCAGGCATAGACTAGGCACTCAATAAATAGTAGCTATTATTAATTATTGTTACAGTTTATTTTCCTAGCCTAGCCAGTATGTCTGTTATCTTATTCCCCTCATGCAAGCATCATGCATTAAAAAAAAAAAAAGTAGGTGTTTTTAAATCAGTAAGGAACTAATTCTTCATTGGTTTTTTCTATTAATAGAATGCCAAGGCTAAGTTCTGAATTCTAGTAATTTGAACCAGAAAAGTAAAAAGCCATGGCCACACATGTGTTCCAGGGCTCTCTAATCATAAGACAGGAAAAGAGAACAAGCTCTATTTATTTAGGTTTGAAAACAATATCTTTGATCATGCAAAATACAATGAAGAATTGGAAAAAAAAAAGCAGATCAAATTATGCATCAAAATCTTTTCCAGAAAAAGAAAATGAAACAGGCATTTTTCCACATAAATCACAAACATCAATTGGTTAATATAAAATAAAATGCTTTTCATTGCTGTGTGGCTGCCTCTGATCAAATCTCCAGTGTTTAGTGAATGTTAATGCCTTTGTCTGCAGGAATAGGAAAGAGGTTTGACATTACAATTTTTCAGAACTTCTAAACCAGACAGGGTCACTGGAAGGGTACATGAAAGGCATCATAATCCAAAATCACAAAAAGTAAATATGAACATGCCTAAATGCCAGTATCTCCTTACTTATTACCTCTTGCCAAGTTTGTACTGACAGAACTAGTTAGAGGGAAAGTGACATTTTTCCACATTTATCTCATTGGTAAAATATCAACCACATGACTAGCTTTTGAACTGTCAGAATAATGGCAACATTTAACACTTCTCAAAGGAAGAGGTCGAAGAGAGACCCAAGCTGTTACTTAATACTGTTGTCCTCTTTCAGATATGAAGCGGTGGTTCCAAGGTGGCTAGTGGTGAAGAGCCCGCTCACCAGTGAAGGAGACGTAAGAGGCTCAGGTTTGATCCCTGAGTTGGGAAGATCCCCTGGAGGAGGAAATGGCAACCTACTTCAGTATTCTCACCTGGATAACCCCCTGCATAGAGGAGCCTGACAGGCTACGATTCATAGAGTCGCAAACAGTTGGACACAACTGAAGCTACTTAACACACAAATATGTTATATGGATCAAGGTTACTAAACCCTAAATTCTCCTAGTTCTGACATGTGAAATGGTCATTAGCTAACCAATGAGGAATATCAAAATTGAAGAGTACTTGGATATTTCCTCACAAGTATAGGATTCATAAGGGAAGCGAAGCTTGGGGTCATTTAAGGTGAATGCTCATCCCCAACCTAGAGATAAGTAGTAAGAGGACGGGAAGTAAGCCAGTTAGGAGACAGTTTGGAGTCAGTGCAAAGTGTACAGGACCATTTGGAGAGTTCTAGCACTAGTCCCAGGAGAGAAACTGATAACTGAGACCAGTGGGGATCAGAGGAATGAGGAGGCAGGCTTTAGACACCTGCCTGGCATGCAGGCTTTAGACACCTGCCTGGCGTATGGTGGGACTTCACCCAAGAGTATCAAAAATTTATACACACACACACACACACACACACACACATATATACACCCCAGAGTATTAAACATAAATATATACATACATACATATGTATATAACCCAGAGTATTAAATATATATATACACACATACATACACCAGTCACTAAGGGAAAAAAAGCACTAGTTAAGAATGATTGCATTAAATTTTGGAGAAACAAATATAAAATAACTGCTGAGTTTGCTGATTTTTGAATCTACTCCAAGCCTTATACCTTGGGCATCTGCTGATGGTTGGGGTGTTTGAACCATGAGCCATAAAGATTCATAATTAATCTTAGTTTTAGAACCAAAATAGGGGCTCTATATTTTAAGGTAATGAAGAAAAAAAAAACCTAGGCATTTAAAGGATTTTAAAATCTTCATTTATAATATAAATTGAAGGTCAAACCAAGAATCAGAAAGTATTCCCTAAAGCATAACTTCCAGCTTGCACTTATATCTCTAGTCTTTGCTACCTAGCACTGCATATTGTTGAGCCAAGTGTATTTTAAAGCTATTCAGTTTAGTGGGACAAATAGGAATTGGTACCAGTTGTGTGCCAGGAAGGTTTCATAAGGCAGAGAGATGAATAAGACATGGTCCAGTCATTGGAGCAAACATTCTTTATACAGAGGCCATAAAGTCTCCAGAGGAACATTATATGACATGAACATGTAGACATTTGGACACAAGGCAAGAGCTCCATAAGTGTCATTGAATGAAAAAGTACCACTAATCTGATTCATGTATTAGTTTCTTAAATAATGACAAATTTATTGGCTTATAAAAATACCCACTTACTATCTCACAGTTCTGTGGGTCAGAAATTAGGCACTACAGGTCTCAAGGTATTTCTACTCAGGGATCACAAAACAGAAATCATGGTGTTAGCTGGGCTGGGATCTTATCTGGAAGCCTGGGGAAGATCCCTACTTCGTAGTCAAATCAGTTCCCATTTTTCTTGGCATGTGGTCCCTTCATCAGTCACTCAGTAATGTTGGACTCTATGCAACCCCATGGACTCTAGCTCACCAGGCTCCTCTGTCCACGGGATTCTGCAGGCAAGGATACTGGAGTGAGTTGCCATTCCCTTCTCCAGGGTATCTTCCCAACCCAGGGATCAAACCCAAGTCTCCCACATTTCAGGCAGATTATTTACCATCTGAGTCACAAGGGAAGCCCTTCAATCCAACAACATATCTCTAATCTCTGATTTCCCCTTCTGCTACCAGCTGGAGAAAGATCTATACTTTTCAGGGGTTACATAATTTGATTAGGTCTGACAACATAATTGAAGATGATCTTATTTTAAGGTCAACTGATGAGTAGCTTTAATATTATACATGTGCAAAACCCATCATGCCATGTAATATCACATACTAACAGCAGTACCATCAGGGGACCAAGATTCTGCCTAGCACAGTTCGTTTGATTGCATGAATCTGTCCCAAGTAGTTTAAGCCAAAAGGAAAGTTATTGGCTAACTGGGAAGTTAGAAGTGATGTGGTCTTCATCACAGATAAACCATGCCTGAAGATATTGGACCTGTGACTCCATCTCTCAGCTGTATACCCTCTTAAGTGTGGCTTCATTCTCTCCCACTGCAGATTGATCTTCTTCAATTCTAATTTTGTATGTCCTCAGATTAGTGACCTGCAGAAAAAGGGAACTTCTCTATTTCAATGTCCAAGTAGAGCCCCTCTTTTTGGGTTTTGGTTGTGAGCAGAGTGTTTCAATAATGGGGGTATGATTGGTGCTCATTCATTCAAATACCATAATAATTCATCTTTGACACTGAGACCCACTATCTCCTCTAGAGCAGTCTGGGTTTTGATCTTTTCTGAGTCTTACCTCCTTACCTTCCCTAATAGATGTTGTGGTCCCCTAACCATCCCCTCTTTAGCAGCCAGTGTATTCATTACCCAGCTGCTGTGTGTACTGCGTCTAGCAGCTTCTATGGATATCTGCATCCTTCTCCAGAACATCACCTATGGCTGACTGGGACACCTCATTCAGAGATGTCTGGGAGGTTTCAGTAGCCCCTACCCCAAGGCGACGAACAACTAATTGTACTGATTGTATGAGTTAAGGGAGGTATGAAATTTCATCCTCTTTGCCTTAAAATACACAGCTCCAAAGTAAGAGGAGACATCATCTGAGACCACATCCTCGCTTAGTTCCTTGCTCCTACCTGTACTGGTTCCCTCCTTACAAGTTTCCCTGAAGAGCAAACCCTCAGTGAATCATGGGTTCCTCAACCTCTGTCTTGGACTCTGCTTTTAGGGAAGTAGATACTAAGATACTTCCTGTTAACTCTGCTGATTGCCTAATGTCCCACCCAAAGTCCAGTTTTTCCTCCCCTCAGAATTCATTACTTTTACTTAAAATCCAGGAACTCCAACTACTATTCTGAGAACAGATGAAGAGAGGAAAGGGGAGAGTTTCACAATGACAACCCCACTAAAGCCACAAGTGCTAAGTGGCTTCAGTCATGTCCAACTCTGTATGACCCCATGTACTGTAGCCTGCCAGACTCCTCTGTCCATGGGATTCTCCAGACAAGAATACTGGAGTGAGTTGCCATTTTCTCTTTGAGGGGATCTTCTCAACCTGGGATTTGGACTCATGTCTCATTTTTCCTGCATTGGCAGATCAGCTCTTTAGCACTAGCCCCACCTGGGAAGACACATGCAGTAAAGAAAATGGTTGTGATGGGAAAAGTGGTTACTTTTGAGTGTCTTAAATCCTTGACTAGTTGGTATGACCCAGGAGACTGAGAACTCTGCTCTAGTCACCTTTATATCTTCCATAGCACGTAGTGCAAGGCCTTGCACAACACAGATATTTAAACACGAGGGGTCCATTTCACAAAAGTAATCCCCACCCCCCACCCCCATCCCCCACAAGCGCTTACTATTTAAAAGACAAAGTGGAAACAGAGAGATTGAAAATGAATAGAAGTGTTTTGCTTATGTGGATTACATTAATTACAACTAATATTTACATAATAAGTTACAGTTTACAAAGTATGTCTACATATATCATTTCATTTCCTTATTAAAATGATCATGCAAAATGAGTTAGCAACAGCCCCATTTTACAGATGAGCCTCTGAGAGGTACTCTTACCCAAAACAGTATGGATAGTACTCACTGAACAAGAATATTTGATCTAAGTTCTCTATTTCTTCTTCTTCTAAACACAACCTCCCTGAAAATGTGGGTTTCCCCCCCCCCAACCCCGACTTGGTCTCTTATTTATCTGGAAAATGTTTTTGGAGCCTGAGATTAAAGAGAGTGACTGGTAATGAGGAAGTGTGTTGTACTCTGGCAATCTGTCTTTTCTTTCAAAAAGGAGACTAATAGCAGACAGCGGGGGATGAAGCAGGCCAGGGGTGTTTAAAGAAGTAAGGAAGACCTCACCGCATTAAGGGCTGTCAAGGTTAGGTTATATTGTTAGGCTTCGCTTCTCTAATTCCTGGCATCTATTGTTTCAGCTGCTGAGCACTTTTGAGTTTCTTCCCCAAGAAAAGAAAGCAAGGCCAATCCAATTTCTCTTCAGTTACATAGTTTCACTCACATCCTTTAAAATATAATTAATCAGGGTGGTGTGTGGTCATACCCCATGTAACCTGGGGCCAAAACTTTCCCTGTAACCATTGGGAAAACTTCCGCCTCTCAGGGAGAAAAAGAAAGCTCCCCTTGCTTGTTCGCAATGCCAGAAAGCAGACTGTGAACAGGTCATCTAACTTAAATCCATAGGTATCATATAGAACCCATGTCTGGTCTTTGAGGTCCAAGAACACATAAAATTTCATCTAAGTAGCTCTTGAAATATCCTCTGCGAATCTGTTTGAAATTGTCTATTGGCTGGAGTTTTCACATTCACACCAATGGTGTCTGATTTTCCATTCTTTTCTTTAATTACATTTTTCTACCTGGGGCTGTTGATTTCAAACTATTTTATTCTAGAGCTGTTAAGACTCATACCAGCTGGAAAAACAGGAGAACCCCCCTTCCTGGGCACCAGGCTTCCCCCACCCACCCACCACCCACCATGGGCTCAACAGCAATGACTATGATCTTGTCCGGCAATGCCCACAGCTAGATGATCCTTTCAAGTGAAATTCAAGTTCACATTGGAGACAAAAGTATCTGCCCCAATATATTTGTCCTTTGACCAAAAATTTGAAAACACTCTTCCAAGATCAAAAGATGAAATCTCCCTCCATAGACAATGTTTTGTTGGCCAGTATTACTTCAGCCAAAACAGTCCCAGCTACACATTTGCCTACATTCTGATTTGAAGGTCAGAGAGAGTAAGGGATACACCCTACGCCAGCCAGGGCTTCAGTCATTAGGGGTTTCTTGTCCTTAATTCTCTCCGTAAGGCTCAGCATGATTGTTTACAACTACAATTTTCTTCAAAAGAGCTTGCATGTTTTTCTTAAACCAAATATCTTGGTGCCAGATTCCAAATATAGGACTACTTCACCACCTCTTTTTTTTCATCGTCCCTAAAGCGGGCTTCCCTTGTAGCTCAGTCAGTAAAGAATCTGCCTGCAACGCAGGAGACCGGGGTTCAATTCTTGGGTCGGGAAGATCCCCTTGAGAAGGAAATGGCAACCCACTCCAGTATTCTTGCCTGGAGAATCTGCATGGACAGAGGAGCCTCGCAGGCTACAGTCCAAGGGGTCCCAAGAGTTGGACACAACTTAGCGACTAAACCACCACCACCATTTAAAAGCTTGTTTTTTAATTAAAATAACATAAAGTGCTCATATTTCACAGAGGAAAGGTATAAGGTTGAAGAAAGAGGGACTAAAATAAGTTGGCGGTCCCCACAAACAAGTGGAGACATATTCAAAATACGGTACTTCACAGCAAGGCTGTATTCCAGAGGCAAGATTAACAAATGTGTGGGTTTAGGAGAGCCACAAAGGCGAGTGCAATAACTTGAAAGCAGCTGGGACAGTCTTACCAGTGAGATTGAGGATAAAGGGGAGGAAGTGTTATCAGAATCCAGAGGGAAGACTTCACTGGTAGTCCAGTGGTTGGGAATTCACCTGCCAGTGGAGGGGACATGGTTCCATCCTTGCTCCAGGAAGATTCCACATGCCAAGGGGCAGCTAAGCCCGTGAGCCATAACTACTGAAGCCCACACACCTAGAGCTCACGCTCTGCAGTAAGAGAAGCCATGGAAATGCGAAGCGTGCGCTGCAACTAGAGAAAGACCACGCAGCAACGAAGACCCAGTCCAGCCAAAAATAAATTAATTAATTTAAAAAAATAATCCAAAAGGAGAGAGTTGGGTGGAGTCTATTTTGTGAAGAATGGTGGCTTTTGATAGGAGGACAGAGGTAGGTCTCACAACGAAGGGGCAAAGGGAAGACATCCTTGAATTTGCATTCAACCGTCTCATACAACTTCCTTCAAGGGCTTTCCTTTGGCCAAAAGTAAAAGGTAGTCTGAGGGCATGGAAAACCTTCTTGATTGAGTTCATACACATCAGCCTCTTAGGATCAATAATTTTGCTGGGTTGTGACGCTTAGGAATTGTAACAAGAATGACCATATATGGTATCTCTGGTATGTACCATGTACTTGTACTTTATTTCTTCTAATTCCTTTACTACCCTCTGGGGGTGCTTATTTTATGAACTTCCCTGCCAGCTCAGCTGGTAAAGAATCTCTGTCTCACATATGTGAAAACTGACTTGGAGACTCAGGAACTTGCTCAGTGTGGTTACACAGCTGATAAGTATCCCATCCTGATTTTGAACTCCATTCTGTTCTTTCTAGGATGTCCCACTACATATAAAGTGCCCATCATTGTGCTTGGTAAACAGTGAGCTCAGACAAGCAATACTATTAATGATGGCAAGGAAAGAGCTGCTTCTTATTATGCAAAACTATGTTTTATGCTAAGCCTTTTACATACATAATCTCAGTTAATCTTCACAGCCACCAATGGATCTTATCCAAGAAGGAAAATGTCCCTTGTCACTGAAAAGATACATAAGTTTTGACCAAGGACTCTGTGGTGTTGGTGAGAATCTGCCTCTTGGATTTCCCTGCATAGGGAGTGTAATTGACTGAGAGCCCCAGGGGCCACACTGAAATGTGAACCCTGCCTTTGCTCTGAGATCACACTTTCCACCAGCTACTCTCAGTGACTGAATACACGAAGGATACTAAGTCACACCCTTTCCTGGAAGATGTGGAATTCCTCTGATAAGCAGCTTTGGCTTCAGGACTTCCCAATGGCCTCACCAAACTTTTCTTAGAACTGCAATTCAGTCTAAGATGTTTCCACCCACCTCCCTCCCTTTCTTCATTCCTTCTCTCTCTCTCTCTCTCTCTCTCTCTCTCTCTCTCTCTCTCTCTCTCTCTCTCTCTCTCTCTCTCTCTCTCCTTCATTTGGGGTTAGACCTGCATTTACTCTGATGCCTCTCTCAACCTCCTCCTCATTTTTGCTCACAGGCATTTTCCCCAAAATTTTCTTGGACGTTTAATCCTGCCTTGGTGTCTACTTTTTGGCAGACCTGCTTCTTGGCAGACCCTACTAACACAGACCATGGCAGTCTTACTGAAATTTTAGTCTTAAATATAGCATTTTATGGATGATTATTGAGTATCTGTTGAGTATCCTTTATTGAATTGCTAGAAAAGACAAGAGAAATCAATCAAGCACCTATCCACAAGGAGCTTACAATCTAGTAACATATTTAATATGTACAAAGATAGCTGTCAGCTGATACAACAGAAGAAGAGATGACACCAGATAGTCAGATTCCATCCTTTTGTGTTTCATGCTATTATCAGTGGGAATTCCATGCATGTTCCCTGGCAATGTATTTCTTTGAAAATTTGGTTCTAAATCCAATATCAAGCTGTGGTTTTTTTTTGAATCCTAAGTGGAAATGGCTTGGCAGAAAGAAAAAAAAAAAAAATGAACTAGCTGTCCAACTGTTTAAAATATGTATTTTCCAAGTCTTCCATTCTTTCCACTGTTTTTTTCAAAGACCCCACAAAATATGTTTGCACTCAGAAAGTCCTCTCCTCTGAGGCAGATAAAAATTAGCAAAAAGTTATCGGTCTAAGCTTTCTTTTTATCCATATAACAGGCTACTATGTGCATCCCCTCACCCAGAGAACACAAATGCTTTCCCTGAAATTGTCCTACTAGTACTCTTTACTTTCCTCTTAATGAATTTGGGGGGTGTATGTAATACACACAAAGAGAGAAGCTTGCTCACACACATACAGGAAGATAATTCTGGTTATCTTTGTTGTTGGGTATAAAATATACCTTGCACAAGTCAAAGAATTAAGAACTGAAAGACAATTCCAATTTTCTATTATTTTCTCACTTGAGAGAATTCATAGGCTTTTTGTTTGTTTTTAATCATTTTTATTGATTTATTTGGCTGTGCTGGGTCTCAGTTGCAGTATGTGGAATCTGGTTCCCCAAGCAGGGATCCAATCCAGGCCCCCTGCATTGGGAGCTTACAGTCTTAGCCACTGGATGACCAAGGGAGTTTGGGCTTTGTGTTTTTCTAAAAAAAAGCCTCAAGTCCTAAGAATAGCCACCACCTTTTTAACATGCATGGAACCTGTAACAACTAATTAGTCACTTTGGAGATAGGACGAAATGTTTAGAGACAGATCATTTTAGTAACTTTCAAAGTTAGTGATTCAAGTGATTTCTCACCTTTGACATGGTTTTGAAAAAACAAACAAAAATCTTGTCAAACTATTGAGTGAAGTAAAAAGGGAGCCTCCAAAGCTTGACAATGCCTTCACAACCGCCAGATACCCCTGTTCCTGCTGAAAACAGCCTTCAAAATGTAAGCAGGAGGTCAATGGGAAAAGTCTCTGCTTTTCTAATGGTCTCTAAATGATGTGGCCAGATGTCTTCAGTTTTTAACCTTGGGACATGCAGCTAATTCTGAGAATCCCAGCACGATCATTGACAAGAACTCAATGAAATATGAGTCCCAAGGTGTTACTTCTTCAACTGTGATCACAAGAGATATCTCACCCAGTTTGACCAGAGAGAAGAGCAGACCTCTCCCTCAGCTGCCTGGCATTCAGGACACCTCTTCAGTTGAAGGGGCAGAATCTTCTCTGTCTTCCATTTCAGACACCCCAAATACTTACCTTTATTTGAAAATAATTCTTGACAGAATCAAAACAGTAAGGGAGGTTTTAAGACTCAGTGAAATGAGGAAAATGGCCATATCCGGTCAATTTTGTAAACTTTACTAGAGCTCAAGAAAAGTCAGTTCTTTCTACAGAAACTTGTCTCCCTTCTTTGTGGTCTGTAAAATTTCACAGCCTTGACACATAATTTAGTCTGAATCTGTTTTAAATGTGCTATACTTATCTTCCTTTTTTGTAGCTCCTTGAGGGTTAGAATCAGCCTGTATCTTCCCTCCCTTAGTCTGTCCCTCCCAGCAAAGTACACAGTGGTTTGAACTTAGGAGTCCAATAATTAGGTAATAAAAATTGAATGCCCAAGAAAAATAAATTGATTACTTTTGCCTTCGTGTATATTTTAACTATCTATTCTATCGATTCATGAGTAATTAAGAGAAGGATTTCAAAAAGTCATAAAACCTTTTTCTGTAAAATATATATATATATACACACACACACAAATATTTGTAAACAGAACAATATTTATCTTTACCTTTCTGTGACCAAAGCTATCTATTTGACCACAGAATTGGTAACTGGTTACTTTTGTCATTTAGAGTTATTTTTTCTTTTTATTTCCTGTCCCATTTTCCTTCATTTTAAGTCTTCCTAGAAAATGTCCCTTTCAGATTGGGTCAGAAGGCTGTGACTTTCCAACTTTCCATAAGGAACCCCTCAAAGGAAAACCCTAATTAACCAGAAGGGCAGAGATAAGGTTCCTCTGAGGAACAGCTGAGCTTTGGGAGTTATTTTCCAAGATTATATGGCATGGCATTTTGAGGTGGTTAAGTCAGAACTGTGGTCATTGGAGGGAATCAAGTGTACAGTAGGAAGGTTAAAGCATTCAAAAGCTGGAGCAGAAATGATCAAAATTTAAGGAGCCATCTGGAAAGCAATTCTGACTCCACAAGCAGCATTTGAAAGCCTACCCATTTTGTTTCATGCCCAGAATTTTTGGAGAGGAGACAATAAGAGAAGAGGCAAGACAGAAAGAGAGGAAGTTCTTAAAGAAAGCTTACCATGCCAATGGCTTCTCTCTTCTTTAGATGTTCCCTTAACTAAGCAACAGCCCATAATTGTATTAAAGATGAGCATAACAGAGGCCATTTTCACCTGAGAAAAGCTGTATCGTATAGCTGAAAGCTGCTGTGTGATTTTCCTAGCATATTTGGTATTATGAATGATCTGGATTATGGAAAGATTTTTCCAATCCCTCAGACAAAAGCAGAAGTGGCCACATCAGTAGGTACCACTAAAGAGAATTTTGAGCATCTTCGGTATTTAAGTAAGATGGCCCAGAACATATCAGTCTGTTATTAAGCACAGATTAAAAAAGTAGTTTTCACAATTTGAAGATGCATTTCCCTTCTTATCTTCCTTGCATCCTCTAGAGGTGGAGCACTTAGAATTCCAAGAACTGCAATTCAGCTCCAGTACCACTCACTATCTCGTAACTTTGGGCAAATTTCTTAATCTCTCTAAGCCTGCACTCTGCTCGCTACCTACAACCCATCTACAAATTTGGAGTATTTTTATCAGCCCTCATTAGACAAAAGGGGCTTTGTGAGGCTCAAAAGGAGAAATGGATGTGAAAGCATTTTGTCAGTTATAAAGAAATTCACAAGAAATTATATTACATGGATTAGCTGTTGGTGGGGTTCCTTTGATGATCTTTGCTTGAGTTCCACCACCCATTCAACAACTGATTGGTCCTGACGTGATCACTATCCATCCAGTCCTTGGACAGACCTTCCATTGCCTAAGTCCAGCACCAAACATGAATGGAGACCAAAATTTGTGTTCTCCTTGTTTCTGCCAGATCTCCTGGTAATTAGAATCCTAGAGTTGCTTTCAAAAATAAGCACTGGGACAGAAATCATATTTATATCATTGTAGGTCCTTAAACTCTTGGGAATTAATTGTCTGTTTCATGTATTCTATTATTTTTGGAGAGGCCAAATTAAATTATGTAAGTTTGTGTATTTCATAAGAATGTACATAAATATTCATGTTCTTTGCTCAGGTTCTAGAAAACTCTTGTGAAAAGTGTTCCTTTGCCCCTTGGATTTCAGTAAAGATGTTTTATCCTGCCTATTAAATCATTTTGAATTATCTTCCATGCCAGCAGTGTACATTACATATCCTGCCAGTCAATAGCTAGACTGTAAAGGCATTCATCCAGATTTTCATTTTTACATAAATGGCTTTAAAACACGTTCTCTATATTACATCCTAATCTCATTCTGGCCCAGCAAAATATACATGATTCAATATAATGCAAATAATATGATGATGAGAAAAAGTTACCCAGGAGTCAAATGGTGTTATAAAGACTTACTATAAAATCCATATGCTCACTCTGAACAAGTTCCAAATAAGCACTAGAAACTGACAGTTTAATGCTGTACTGAAAAGGTCAGATCAAGAAGCAGGAAGCCTCAGGAAACTGAAGCACATGCCAAAGAAATAGCCAAAAGAGTATGAGAACTCCTGTAAAGAATTCAGCATAAAATGAGGTCCAAATTTCTAGCCCCAAACTTAATATACTTCTGTTCATATCAGAGACAAAATATCCTATCCCTATTAGAAACATTGGAAAAGTAATAACGTGGGTATCATATGTTTGCACTAATCCAAATCAATGAAAAATATAGCCACAAAATCCCTTTCTTAGAATTAATAAATGTAGAGTAGCATTGGCTTATATACACTGAAAAAAAGTGTGAAAATGTTAGTCACTCAGTCGTATCCAACTCTATGTGACCCCTGGACGGCAGCCCACCAGGCTCCCCTGTCCATGGAATTTTCCAGGCTAGAATATTCGAGTAGGTAGCCATTCTCTTCTCCAAGGATCTTCCCCACCCAGGGGCCAAACCCTGGTCTCTTGCACTGCGGGCAGATTCTTTACTTTCTGAGCCACCAGGGAAGCCTTTTATATATATACCCAGGTTGCACTAGTGGTAAAGAACCTGCCTGCCAATGCAGGAAACTTAAGAGACTTGGGTTTGATCCCTGGGCCAGGAAAATCCCCTGGAGGTGGGCATGGCAACCCACTCCAGTATTCTTGCCTGGAGATGCCATTGACAGAGAAACCTGGTAAGCTACAATCCATGTGGTTGCAAGGAGTCAATATACACTATTGTACACAAAATAGATAACTAGTGGAAAGCAGCTGCATAGTGCAGGGAGCTCAGCTCGATGCTCTGTGATGACCTGGAGGGGTGGGATGCAGGGGAGGAAGGGAATACATGTATACATATAGCTAATTCATATTGTTGTACAGCAGAAACCAACACAACATCGTAAAGCCATTGTCCTCCAATCAAAAATGTTTTTAAAAGAATTCATGAACAACTAGATTTTAAATTTCCCCACATACCAAGATTTATACATCTATCTGCCATTTAATTCACTTGGGTGATGAGAATTCATGGCCATGATACTTGATTTCCTATATACAGTTTGCAGCTGGCTGTTTTAGGATAATGCTTCAGGCATGATTATTGGCTAGTATATTCCCATGGGTGCTTTTCCAGGATGAACCTCTTAAATAAGTTTTTTCTTATGTAAGTATAGCTTCAAATGTGCATCTTATAAAAGGGACCATGAAGGATCTGCTAAGGCCTTTTAATTATTGTAAATCTATGGTCTGCTACAATACCATCCTTATGTTATATTCCACATTCCCATATTCCAGACGGCGAAGCTGAGGCAGAAAGAGGAAACTCAGATTCAGAACATTCAGTGATTGAGTCCACAGACAGAACTCATGTTTCCAAATTCCAAATTTACAAGAGTTTTCTGGAGTTGCCTTAGAAGACACTCCAGGCACGACCAGAACTCTGACAAACAACGAACTGCTTTTGAAAATAGGACAATGACTGCTGGGATTCCTTCTAATTGGCATGAGTGAAATCAAAAGCCAATAGAACCAAATAAACTTGGCTCAGGCTACATGATGATTCTGACAGTAAAACTCCAAAATGCAAACATGCAACTGTTTAGCAGGGGGAGAAAAAAAGAAAAAAGAAGAAGCAGCTTCAATATGTCTTTCAATCCAACAAAAATCAAAACAAACATTAATGGAGTCATGAGATGGTTCCAAACTGGCCTGGACAAAGCAAATCACAAAGCCGCAATATAAAATAATTGAGGAGAAGCCTTCTTCCTTGAACGGGGTAGTGGACCCCAGGGTTACATGTCCTTCCTTGCTCTAGTTTTCCCACCAAGGTAGTCAACTGACTCCATCTGAAACGGAGTTGCTGTCTTGTGTGCTGAGTCCCATGGGAAGTAGCAGCCAACCCTCAACCTCCATTTAAATGAGAACAAGAGTCAACAAAGTATTCAATCAGATATTTTCTGTATTGAGAAAAATACCAAGAAAAGCAAAAGTAACTAGCGAAATAAGGGGAAGTGAGCTTCCCCAGCACTCCCCTATGCTGGGACGAGAAGTTGGCACAATGACAAGAGGAGACTGAATTCTGAGGGCTCTTTGGTTTGTGGCTACTGCTACATACCATTATGTTTTAATTCAAAAATTATTATTTCCTACAGCAACTTTGCCTAATCAGGAATTGACTTTTAATTCTAAAATTGAGAGACTATTTCTGCCTCGAAAAATATCCTAATATGTTCAGAATTAGAAAAAAAAACATAAATAACAATGTCAAAGCAATCAATTGTCAGCCTCTAAAAATAATAGAAATAGAAATAAAAATTCTAACTTGCTGGCTGAAACACACTGTTACCTTCCTTCAACAATGTTTGTTACAGTACAGGTGTAATTTTATTTCATGGTAAATTCTTCCTCAGTTGAGGGGACATTTTGAAAATGTTTTTGAATGGTAAAGTGCATTTTGAATAGTTCAAGAATTCAGAGCAAACTAAAGTATGTAAAACCAAATTTTCTACAGCTCCTAGTTTTCTAAATTGAAAACTGTTCAAAGAAATTACCTGTTCACATATATACTAGTATTCCTTCTGTTACAAATTCAGGATTTTTAAAAAGAAAATGATCCATAAGGATCATAGAATCATAAACTTGATAAGCTAAAGGGTTTGGAGACCACCTATTACTTATAAAATTCCCCAGTAGAAAAGGAAACTGGGTTAATAAGCCAAATGCTAACCTTCAACATGACAGACTCAAATAGAAAATAAGCCTATCAGCAATTTGCTTATGACCTTTTAAAACATGTCGCAGAATCTTGCTCCTCCATTAAAGTTTCAATTCATTTCCCACTAACTCCAAAAAAGAAATCAGATTTGACATCTTATAACTCGCACATTTAATGTAAGAAGCCATGTGTACACTGAGAGATTTCTTGCTAATTCTGATTCTCATACATTTTTATTACTATTTTCTCATCCCTAAAAATCTTTTTCAAAGTTGTATATAGGAAATGTCGAGGGTGATAATATCATGAGCACAAAGGAAATCCGAGTAGATGCCTCAATGTGCCCATTGGAAGAAAGCAAGGACCAGTGTTTGTGGATGCATGTAAAGAATTTTCACTATTGAAATCATTGTGATATTTGAAGGGAAAAAATTCTCTAAATATCTAAGTAGTTATAGTGAATGTATCATAAATTACACCAACTGATTGTGCCCTCTTCCTGTAGAGATAATGTATTAAATAAGTAAGCATGAACAATGCATTAGAATGTGCCAGCTCATAGAGTTCCTTTCACCCGAAGAAGAGACTCCATTTGGTAACTGTTCTGCACCAAATAAATCCAGATATGAAAAGCATATCTTTCAGTAAAGTTGAAGGGCAGATACAAAACAGCATGGAAGCTTATCTGTCAAGGAACTGCAGAATCCTAAAGCTCAAGCCCATCTTATTCAAAATCCTCTCTTCAAAGGTAAGAAGCCTAGAGAAGTGAAGTGCCTTGCTCAATAGCACAGACAGTAAAGTGTGATTTATAACCAGAACTCTGAAAGTCAGTCTACTGGAGTTCTCTACTGATTCTTTTATTCTGTGAGAGGACATAGGTGAGGTGATTGTTCTTCCTGAAATCAGAATGTGAATCCTGAATGTTTACTTGAATTTTCTGTTTTGCCTGTGATTCTTGGTTGGTATTCAGCTATCATGTTGAGCTGATACATGTTCTTAAAATAAACCTAAACTCAAACCCTCTAGACTATTTCTATTTAAAGTATTTATTTTGTTCCCTCAAATTCTATAACCTTGCTCCTAAAACTCTGACATAAAATTCCCACACACTACTATTCTATACAGAATAGATAATCAACAAACACCTACTATATAGCACATAGAACTATATTCAACATCTTGTAATAACCTTTAATGGAAAAGAATCTGAAGAGAATGGATATATACATAGATACATACATATATATATATATAACTGAATCCCTTTGCTATACACCTGAAACATCATAAATCAACTATATTCCAATAAAAAAATACGAATTAAAAATTTTAAATTAAAGTCTCACTTATAATTTAAAGAATATCTTAAATCCACCTCCTCCATGATTTACTGCAGTCTTCAGCCAGAAAGGGAACCTTCTAAGTCCTCGGTCAGTTCAGTTCATTCAGTCACCAGTCGTGTCCAACTCTTTGCGACCCCGTGAATCACAGCACGCCAGGCCTCCCTGTCCATCACCAACTCCCGGAGTGTACTCAAACCAATTTACAGCTCTTATTCAGCATTTGTTGCATACTTCCTTGTATTGCTGTTATTCATAAGTGCAGTTCATCTGCCTCACTGTGTCTAAAACACTCGAGTTTAAGTCAGGACAGTGACTCTCCTTCAGTTATGCTTCTAAAGCACAACTGTCTTCTGGGTAAGCCCCTTAGTCCTTTCGAAGTCGTTATCTGATTTGCATTATAGTGAATTACTTATGGATCTGGATCCTGCAACAAATTAGGAAATCCTGATTGTCCACAATTTTGTCCTTTGTTCTTTTTAAAAGCTCTCATTGCACTTATTTTTGTACCCTAGAGCTCAGATGGTTAAGAGTCTGCCTGCAATGCAGGAAACCCGGGTCCAATCCCTACGTCAGGTCCCCTGGAGAAAGGCATGGCAACCCACTCCAGTATTCTTGTCTGGAGAATTCCATGGACAGAGGAGCATGGTGAGGTCCATTGGGTCATAGAGAGTGAGACACGACTGAGTAACTAATACACACACACACACACACACACACACACACACACACTTAGGGAAATTAAGTGCTAAAATAACATCATGCCTGGCATTTAGCAGGTGTTCAAAAAATATAGCTCCACAATACTGGGGAAATCTTTCTAATGTGCCATTGTAACACTAATCCACTCTTTTAAAAGCTGTGCAGTATTCCATAGCATGAATAAACTCACTTTATCCAATCATGTCTCTATTGAGGATTCTTCATTTCCAGTTTTCAGCTACTATTAAAAAAGAAAAGCTGCAATAAACAGCCTTCCATATATAAGTTCTGCTATATTATATATATATATATATAGCATATAATATATATTGATAAATGCATCCCTAAAAAATCACCTGGCTACACAAAATTGTGCAATAAAAATCACAGGGCTGGGACTTCACTGGTGGTGCAGTGAATAAGAATCTGCCCGCCAGTGCAGGGGACATGGTTAAATTCCTGGTATGGGAAGATTCCACATGCCTTGGAACAACTAATCCTGTGTGCCACAACTACTGAAGCCCCCGCGCTTAGAGCCTGTGTTCCACAAGAAAAACCACCTCAAGGAGAAGCCCACCAAAGCAATGAAGAGTAGTCCCCACTCGCTGCAACTAGAGAAAAGCCTGAATACAGCAATGAAGACCTGCTGCTGCTGCCGCTGCTGCTAAGTCGCTTCGGTCGTGTCCAACTCTGTGCGACACCATAGACAGCAGCCCACCAGGCTCGCCTGTCCCTGGGATTCTCCAGGCAAGAACACTGGAGTGGGCTGCCATTTCCTTCTCTGATGAATGAAAATGAAAAGTGAAAGTGAAGTCACTCAGTCGTGTCTGACTCTTTGCAACCCCATGGGCTACAGCCCACCAGGCTCCTTCATCCATGGGATTTTCCAGGCAAGAGTACTGGAGTGGAGTGCCATTGCCTTCTCTGAATGAAGACCTAGCACAGCCAAAAATAAGTAAATAAAATCCTTTTTTTTTTTAACAAAACCATAGTATTTCTGGCAAGTATGGGGTTAGGGAGATACAGAAACCTTGTCCCAGAAAGCAACATATTGAAAAACTAGGACCCTAAAAAATGGTAGTGCCATTTCACATATGATAATGGTTGAGAAATGCATAAATACTATAAAAAATATGTCATTCAACCTTGAAAAAGACATGAAATCTGCTTTAGGAAATTGGCATCAGAAAGGCTGTTACAAGTTGTGAAGCAGTGGGAGGAGGGTTATTTAGAATCGGATGGAAAGTTATAACACCAGATGTGGAGGGTGTGGCTAACACACACAGTGAACTAAGGTAGCTAGAGATGCATGAGGTGTGTTTTGTGTTTTCCCAGGCAGCTGGGTTCAGCTGGGTGCAGTTTCCTGCCATCTCTTAGTGGGTTTTTTTTGCAAAGGAAATTGTGCATAAGCCAAAGCAAAATTCACGTTATGCTGAAGTGTTCCCTAATATATCAATTGCATTGGAACAAATTCACATTTTCAAAGTAAAGTGTTCTAGCAGAAGTGACTGCATAGGTACCTTTAGATGCCAGTGCTTTCATTCCTATGGGTTTGATTTCCAAGATAGAGACTCATGGGTTGACGCATTTGTGCCCTGTGTCAGTTTCTAGATATTGCCAGATTGCATCCTAACCAGTTTTAACAGTTTTAAGAAATTTGCTATTTTGTATCCTTGGAGAAAACAATTCAGTCCCATACTCTACAGCCCTTTATTCCTCAATTTGAGATAACAACCCTCTGAATTCCAAGCAGAGACCCAGGATCCTGCTTTGTACTAGTCAAAGCAACCAAATGGTTAAAGGACCAGGCCTTTCCTGGGAAAAATCAAGGAAGAAAACAACTCCAATTTATGTGCCCTTCACCTCTAGCTATGCTGCTAATGGATAGAAATAAAAGATTCTCCAGGTGCTTAAAAAAATTTCTTTAATCTCTTTTGAAAAAGGTAAAACTATATAAAAGAGAGAAAGAAAATAACATTCACTAATGACTCTTCCAAGTGGATAAAACCATTTTTAATACATTGATGGTTTATGTCCATGTGTTATGACATCATGTAATATTTAGTTTATCTTGACTACTCATGTCACCATTATCATTAAGGTTCTACTTATTAACACTTCATGTCTGCATGATATGCCATTTTACAGTGTACCATAATTTACCTAGACATTCTTCTATTATTGAAAATTAGATTGTTTTAAAATATACTCTATTATATCTCTTCCATTGGTATTTTTGTATGTATATAAAATACATATGTTTCTTTTATATATATATAATAGTTATATGCAGTTACATCTTTAGAATAATGTCAAAAGAGAATTTCTCAACCATAAAGAATTATGGCTAATGAAATATTTTCCAAAATTCCTTTTCAAAAAATTTACACCAGTTTAAAGATCTACAAACCTACCCTTAAACCTTATTTTAATGTTATGTAAACCTATCTTGATTTGATGTTTGAAACATTACATAATTTATTACACAATTTGCATTTCTACTACTGGTAAGAATAAAATATTTTATCTCATTAAGCACTCGCTTTCCTCTTCCGAAAATTTTCAGGTTCTATATCATGCCTTTTATTGATATACACAACTTAAACATATTAATTGTATTAATACTCTGTCTAGTATTTACTGCAAATATTTTGACAGTATATTGTTCACCTTTTATTTTTATGAGGTGTTATAATATTAGAGAATTTAACTAAAGTTTAAAAATTTTATCAATATTGTATACTAATGCTTATATATATGGAGAAGGCGATGGCACCCCACTCCAGTACTCTTGCCTGGAAAATCCCATGGACAGAGAAGCGTGGTAGGCTGCGGTCCATGGGGTCGCGAAGAGTCAGACACAACTGAGTGACTTCACTTTCACTTTTCACTTTCATGCATTGGAGAAGGAAATGGCAACCCACTCCTGTGTTCTTGCCTGGAGAATCCCAGGGGACGGGGGAGCCTGGTGGGCTGCCATCTATAGGGTCACACAGAGTCAGACACGACTGAAGTGACTTAGCAGCAGCAGCAATGCATATATATGGAATCTAGAAAGATGGTACTAATGAATCTATTTACACTGCAGCAGTAGAGACACAGACATTGAGAACAGACTTATGGATACGGCTGGGGTGGCGGGGAGGAGAGGGTGAAATGTATGGAGAGGATAACATTGAAACTTACATTACCACATGAAAATAGATAGCCAATGAGAATTTGCTGTATGAGTCAGGGAAATCAAACCAGGGCTAGGTGACAACCTAGAGGGGGTGGGATGGGGATGGAGGTGGAAGGGATGTTCAGGTGGAAGGGGACATGGGTAAATCTATGGCTGATTCACACTGAAATTTGGTAGAAACAAATGCAGTACTGTAAACCAATTATCCTTCAATTAAAAATGAATAAATGTTTAAAAATTTATCTAGTGAGATTTGTCAAAGTCTCCCTTTGGTCCCTTCACCTTGCTTATGGTTCTAGGATTTCTTTTTAACCTTTCAATTTGTATACAGTAAAACTCACTTTTGGTGCACAGTTCTATGGGTGGTGAAAAATAAATGGAGCCCATATGCAGAGTACATCATGAGAAACGCTGGACTGGATGAAGCACAAGCTGGAATCAAGATTGCTGAGAGAAACATCAATAACCTCAGATATGCAGATGACACCACCCTTGTGGTGGAAAACGAAGAGGAACTAAAAAGCCTCTTGAAGAACGTGAAAGAGGAGAGTGAAAAAGTTGGCTTAAAGCTCAACATTCAGAGAACAAAGATCATGGCATCTGGTCCCATCACTTCATGGGAAATAGATGGGGAAACAGTGGAAACAGTGTCAGACTTAATTCCCAAAATCACTGCAGATGGTGATTGCAGCCATGAAATTAAAAGTCGCTTACTCCTTGGAAGGAAAGTTATGACCAACCTAGATAGCATCTTGAAAAGCAGAGACATTACTTTGCCAACAAAGGTCCATCTAGTCAAGGCTATGGTTTTTCCAGTAGTCATGTATGGATGTGAGAAAGTCATGTATGGCCCTCAGAAAGAAAACTGAGGGCCAAAGAATTGATGCTTTTGAACTGTGGTGTTGGAGAAGACTGTTGAGAGTCCCTTGGACTGCAAGGAGATCCAACCAGTCCATCCTAAAGGAAATCAGTCCTGAATATTCATTGGAAGGTCTGATGCTGAAGCTGAAACTCCAATACTTTGGCCACCTGATGCAAAGAACTGACTCCTTTGAAAAGACCCTGATGCTGGGAAAGATTGAAGGCAGGAGGAGAAGGGGACAACAGAGGATGAGATGGTTGGGTGCCATCACTGACTCAATAGACTTGAGTTTAAGTAAACTCCAGGAGTTGGTGATGGACAGGAAGGCCTGGCGTGCTGCAGTCCATGGTGTTGCAAAGAGTCGGACAAGACTGAGTGACTGAACTGAACTGAACTGAACTGATACCATCACAGGCATGACGGAACAGTTTCATCACAGCAAACATTCTCCCTGCTCTCCTTTATTGTCAACTCCTACCCCTAAGCCCTAGTTCCCAGCAGCCACTGCTCTGTTTTCCATCCATGCAGTGTCTCCTTTCCCAGCTGTCATATGATGAAATCACACAACCTGTAACATTTGGGGTCTGGCTAATTTTACTTAGCAAAGCAAATTTGAGATCCATCGTTGTGAATCATAGTTCATTCTTTTCATTGCTGAGTAGGAGTTCATGGTATGAATGTACTACAGGTTTTTTTTAATCCCTTAACTATAAAAAGGACATCTCAGTTGATTTCAATTTGGGGCAAATATGAAGCTACTATAAACATTTCCATACAGAAAACAAGGAGATCAAACTAGTCAATCCTAAAGGAAATCAACCCTGAATATTGATTGGAAGGACTGGTACTGATGCTGAAGTTCCAATATTTTGGCCACCTGTTGCGGAGAGTCAAATCATTGGAAAAGACCTTGATGCTGGGAAAGATTGTGGGCAGGAAGAGGAGACAACAGAGGATGAGACGGTTGGTTGGCATCAATGACTCAATGGAGATGAGTTTGCACAAACTCCTGGAGATAGTGAAGGACAGGGAAGCCTGGCATACTGCAGTCCATGGGATCATAAAGAGTCAGACATGACTGAGCAACTGAACAATAACAACAAAATAACCATAGTAAACTCTGAGTCATGTAGTAAGTCTATTGTATTTACATATTTAACTTTATAAGAAAATGCAAAGCTGTTTTCCAAGTAACAGTAAATTTTTGCATATATTGATATATACGCTGATATATCAACAGTGCCTAAGAGTTCCAGTTGTGCAATTCTAGTGAGTATCTTGGAGAAGGCAATGGCACCCCACTCCAGCGTTCTTGCTTGCAAAATCCCATGTATGGAGGAGCCTGGTAGGCTGCAGTCCTAAGAGTCAGACACGACAGAGTGACTTCACTTTCACTTTTCACTTTCATGCATTGGAGAAGGAAATGGCAACCCACTCCAGTATTCTTGCCTGGAGAATCCCAGGGACGGGGGAGCCTGGTGGGCTGCCGTCTATGGGGTCACACAGAGTCGGACACGACTGAAGTGACTTAGCAGCAGCAGCAGTGAGTATCTAGTACTGTTACTTTTTCTTTAGCCATTCCAACAGATATGAAGCAGTATTCTTACTTGGAGAAGGCAATGGCACCCCACGCCAGTACTCTTGCCTGGAAAATCCGTGGTAGGCTCCAGTCCATGGGGTTGCTAAGAGTCGGACACAACTGAGCGACTTCACTTTCACATTTCACTTTCATGCATTGGAGAAGGAAATGGCAACCCAGGCAGTGTTCTTGCCTGGAGAATCCCAGGGAGAGAGGAGCCTGGTGGGCTGCCATCTATGGGGTCACACAGAGTCGGACACGACTGAGGCGACTTAGCAGCAGCAGCAGCAGCAGCATCTTACTACAGTTTTAATTTGCATCTCCCTATGTGAAGTTGGCTTCCCAGGTGGCACTGCTAGTAAAGAACCCGCCTGCAAATGCAAGAAATGTAAGAGACACAAGTTTGATCCCTCGATCAGGAAGATCCCCTGGAGGAAGGCATGACAACCCACTCCAGTATTCTTGCCTGGAGAATCCCATGGACAGAGGAGCCTAGCGGGCTAAAGTCCATGGGATCCAAAGAGTTGGACACAACTAAAGTGATTTACCATGCATTCATGTGAAGTTGAGCATCTTCTCTTGTGTTTATTTACCATCTGCATAATCTTCTTTGGACAAGTCTGCATAACCTTCTTTGGGCAAGAGTGTGTTCAGAGAGTTGTTGCTATGGTTATCCTCAGCGAACCTCAAGCTTCAAATATTCTAGAAATACCTTGCGTTCAGGGTGAGAATAGTTTCTGTAGATGGGTTTCTCCACATCTAATCCACCCCCAGTCTTAGGTCTTCCCTTTTCATTAACCTTAGAGAAGGTATCCACACTCCTGCAACTTCCCCAGGAATTTTCCATACATATTTGTTACTTTATACTTTTTGGCCTGGGTGTGCATGTATGTGTAAAGGGATGGAAAGAGGTAGAAGCCTCTGTTCTAATAAAGATTCAGTGTTCTAGCAGCACTAAGTCCCCGGCTCTGAAGTGTGTGTTATTCTCAATGACTCTGCCCCTCCCTCAAGGATAGAGGATATTTTTCTGTTCACTCCCCCCAGATCAAAGGCTTTATACCAGTGCCCTAACAAGGGCTTCCCTGATGGCTCAGTTGGTAAAGAATCCGCCTGCAATGCAAAAGACCTGGGTTTGATCCCTGGGCTGGGAAGATCCCCTGGAGGAGGGCATGGCAACCCTCTCCAGTATTCTTGCCTGGAGAATCCCCATGAACAAAGAAGTCTGGCAGACTGCAGTCCATGTGGTTGCAAAGAGTCAGACACGACAGACTGACTAAGCCCATATTATGGGCAACAATGTTAGTTGGCCCTCCCTTCTGCCACCCACACACATAAATTAAGAGTTTTGTTCTATGGACTACACAAGAAGAAAGTGTCCTGGTGGGGCTCTGGACACTCAGCAGCCGGAGGAGCTCCATCAGTCTTAGGAGTGGGAGCCCATGCTGTTGGGCTCATACGTAACTTCCATCACGGCCACCACGGCTCCTGTGCCAGCACTGGGAGGACCAGTGGAAAGCACTGGCTGACAACAACTGGCCAAGCCATTGTATCTACTTGTGTTTAGTACCTATTCCATGGTTTATGCTCCTTGGCAAGAGTGAACATTTGATTAAAAAGACCACGACACTTTTTTCCCACCCCATGGATCTATCCACGTGCCTCTTCCCCGGATTTCCCTCCAGGATTACAGTCTCCTCTCACTTCCCCTACCCTACCCAAGTTCAACCACCAAACCATTAGCAGCTCAGGAGTCCATGTATATTCTTAACTCAGGCTGTTTCTCCTTCTGTGTAAATGGCGACTAAAGCTCTGCTCACTGAATTTTCACTCACTTCTGTTTTTCAGGGTTATCCCAAATAAGGCTGCAGGGCAGCAGTAATCCTTCTGTAGCTTGCCCTGACATATCAAACCTACACTTATGTGAAACAAATTCTTCTTTTTTTCCTCCCTCCATTGGCTGATTTTAAGGAACCCTCATGAGCTCCTGGTGCAGAGTCTTAGACAGCACATGAATATAAACCACCTAGAAGTGACACTCGTTTTTTCTAATGGATTACTGATACCTGTCTGACCCTATAGCTTGACAAGTCTGACAATACTCTGCTAACAACGAGCAGCTTTGACTGCACGATCACCCTGTGTCTCAAGCTAAAACATCCCACTTCCACTTACCCCTAATAGCAAGCCAAGGGCTGTTTTCCAAAGTCTACAGCTCACTCATGCAGATGTATTACAATATCTGCTGCATTATAATAACTGTAGATGATATGGCCCTGTTTCAAAACCTTAGAGGTCTTCCCTACTGAAGCTCTTCATACCCGCCACATGACATCTTTTCTCACCACATAGTTTTATTACCTGGAGAGCTCACCCAACTGGAAGGCTGCTATACCATAGCCTAAGCTTTCACAGAGGGCTTTTCTGCTCTGGGCCTCACCTAAAGCTGGCAGCCTTTTGTGTGAGCTGGGAAATGGGTCAGAGCAGTATATACCGAAGTATGTAATATGCTGCCTCCAGAACCAGTGAGGCCATCCAGGTATTAGGCTTCATGCCTAATGGTAGGAGTTTCCTTCATTTGACAAAGTCCTAGTAACCTTATCAATGTGCTTGGTTACTGAATCTTCAGAGCTTATTCCCCACTGTGTACCTTACCAAGGCCTCCAACATTCTGTGTGTCTGACACAATTAACATGGTATCATCAGTAGATCAATGTGATGTTTTAGGGAACATCCAGGTGGTCTAGATCTTGTTGGTCTGAATCAGGACAGAAGGTAGGAGAGGTCAAGTCACAAATGTATACTGCTTTTTATACTGCTTTTTATCTCATGGGAATGAGACCTGCTTCTAACCCTCCATAATAGGTATGTGAAATAATGCACCATTTAGATCAGTGGTTGTATGCTTTGTATCTGAGGTGTCTTGTTAGTCTGTTCTAGCAGACACAAAAGCTATAAGTGGAATTACCCCTTCATGGAATCGGTTGTCATCCTCTAGGATACAGTTCTCTCTTGTAGGGACCAGAGAGGTGAATTAAGTGAAGATGTGATAAGAAATTCCTGCATTATTCAAATCTCTAAATGTGGCTTTCACACCTGTCACCATTCCTCTACCTAAGATATGTATGGTTTTGGCTCACGGTTCTTTCCTCTCAGTCTTTTGATCCCGCCTCCTCCATCTGCTGTCAGAGTCCTGACATTTCTGCTTCACCTCATGTGGGCCAGCATTTCTCCAAGAACCATCTTAGCAGCATCTCCTAGGTTCTTGATGGGATGGGGTGTTAAATCCTGTAGCCTGGAAGAGTACTCTCCTAGAGACAGATTTTTCCCTTATGTAAACCTAATGGTCTAGCTCCATGCCTTGATCCAGCATCCTAAGGATGCACGTGCGTGCACACGCACACACACACACACACACACACACACACACACACACACACACCCTACTAGTTCCTGCCAATACGCATTAGCCTGGCCAAAGTGCTCCTTGGGTTTAAGACTCTTTCCTCCCTTAGCAGGTCCAGCACTTTTGATTGTTCTTTATTGTGAACTAGTCTTAGACTTGGGCCAATGTCCAGAAATGAAGGTAAAGATAGCACTGAAGGGAGGCTGCGTTGTCTGTCAAAGCCTGTGTGTCATCTTCAAGCAGCAAGAGGGACTAATAGTGTGTATCTAATAGTGTGGAGTGGGCTACATCAGTGGGCCTACAGTCTTAGGAAATCTGGGGACTCAAGGTTTTTGAAGACAAACAGAGATGTCCCCATTCAAGTCTCAGAGTCCAACTACTTTCTAACTAGGGTGCTAATTTCAGGATACTTGACTTGCTGGGGTTGGAAATTCAACCTTCCCTGAAGCTTCACTATCCTCATAATCAAGCCCTGGGCCTGATCCTCAGCTTTTTTCCCTCTGGTTGAAAGAGATAAAATTCTTTTCATACTCTGTCAAAAGACCCTGGAACTTCCGTGGTGATGAAGACTTTGTGCTCCCAATGCAGGGGCCCCAAGTTCAATCCCTAGTCAGGGAACTAGACTCTACATGCTGCAACTATGAGTTGGAATGCCACAGCTAAAGATCCTGCACGTGGCAAGGAAGACCCGGTGCAGCCAAATTGAAAAAAAAAAAAAATCTGGCTTGCATACTTCACCTTAAATGAGTTATTAACCCTTGGCCCTTGTCTTTCTCCAATGTACTGCTTACACATAGCAAAAGCCATCTGATTGCATTGGTCTGACAATCACTACTTTACAAATGCCTGAGATGTTGCCCCTGGCAGGGCATTTCCTTCCACTGAATCCTACCCTGCTTCACCACTTGTGAAAGTTCTAATTGCATGCTCCAGCACACCAGGGGCTAACTGCCCCTCCCTCCACCAGGGATGGGGTTCTCACTACCCTGCAGACAGCAGGTAATCCAGCTCCAAAATTCTGCTGTACAGTCTGGATCCTCAGACCACTCCTGGAACCAACTAACATTTAAGTTAGGTTTCTCATAAAACAGAGCCTAATGCTGAACAACATGTATTAAGGAGTAAGGAAGGAGGATTGGGCAAAGGGAGAAGCGGAACTTGTACAGGGTGGTTCTAAAAGGGGTCTCAGTTAATCCTTCAGGAAGCCCTGGATCTAGGATGGCCCTTCACAGTTTTCTAGAATTAAGGCAAGGAAACCAAGTCTTTAAGGTATACCCATATTTGTTAGTCACTCAATCATGTCTGACTCTTGGCCATCCCATGGACTATAGCCCAACAGGCTCCTCTGTCCATGAGATTCTCCAGGCAAGAATACTGGAGTGGGTAGCCATTCCCTTCTCTAGGGGATCTTCCTGACATAGGGATCAAACCCAGGTCTCCTGCATTGCAGGCAAAATTCTTAAAGGTCTGAACCACCAGGGAAGCCCACACCCATATAGATCAATTATTCAGTTGGTGAGCTGTCCTCAGGGAGAGGATATAACATTGAGCAAAGAAGATATCTTCATTCTAGAGCAATTTCCAAAGAGCTCCCCAGCTGTGAGAGATCTTTAGCCATCAATGCCCGCAGACCTGCAGGGAGAATCTGGGTGATACTCTGGAACACCCACTACACACTTCCACAACAACCACAAATTTGTAGTTGAAAAAGATGTTCATGAAGGTCAGAATATTGATCAGGTAGCAGAAAAATGATGTTACACATGGGGAAGTCAATAAGCTCAAGCAAAAGGAGAGTTTGAATATTAAAATTATCAGAAAAGATGTTCAAACAAATCAGCATAATCAACAGGTAGGAGAATTAGCTGTATTATAAATGGATAAATTAACATTAGATAGCTACTAATAAGCTGAGGTTTCCTAGGAAGCTCAATGGTAAAGAATCTGCCTGCAGTGCAAAAGACCCGGGCTCAATCCCTGGGTTTAGAAGACCCCTGGAGAAGGAAATGGCAACCCACTCCTGTATTCTTGCCTGCAGAATCCCATGGGCAGAGGAGCCTGGTGGGCTACAGTCCATGGATTGCAAAGAGTCAGACAAGACTGACAAGTTAGTTAAAAAATATGATCACACTCTGGCTAGGAGACAAATTCTCCTAAGTGAAGTCACTCAGTCGTGTTCGACTCTTTGCTACCCCGTGGAGTATAGCCCACCAGGCTCCTCTGTCCATGGGATTCTCCAGGCAAGAATACTGGAGTGGGTTGCCATTTCCTTCTCCAGGGGATCTTCCCAACCCAGGGATCAGACCCAGCTCTCCCGCATTGCAGGCAGATGCTTTAACCTCTGAGCTACCAGGGAAGCTCTTCTAAGCACCAGACATATTCTGAAGCTGCACAACCTCCTCAGCCCTGAATCAGTCTCCATCTTAAAGTTGCTGCGCTGCATCTACAAAAATGTTCACCTGTCTTCCCTCCACACCACTACTAGCTGTGTTTAGCCCAATGGGCAGGAACAGCAGTGATGGGGTGAGGTCTTGGTTTCCAAAATGGATACAGTTTTGTGCAATACCAACACTATTCAGCCAGCTCTCTGCTTTAAGTGGGATGATGAGGGAGTGGAGGATAGGGTTTGCTTTCTGGTTGCTCACATAAGGAGCTTGGAAGCCATAATCCCATTCTATGAGCAAGTGAAAAACTGAAAAGACCAACATCAACAACTCATCTTGTATCTGTAACAAGAGGGCACAGAGCAAACCACTGCTGCCAAGATTAGAGAGACAGGAAAGTATAAGGTATAACCTTTGAGAACCAAGCACAGGGCAGGAAGCCAGGAACTGTAAAGGATGAATTGATGACAGTTCAGCACAGACAAGCCTGAAGGTTAAAAACACCATGAGGACCCAGTGACAGGGGGATTTAGCTCTGGGAGCCCCACCAGATTTCATCAGAAAACATCAGAGAAATATCCTCTCCTGCTTCTAGCAGAGGAAGGGAGAAAAGGAACATTTTGAAATATCCCAGAATGCTCTGTTCTTCTTAACAAGCCTGCCCACAGAGGAACCTGCTTAACCAAAGCCTCACCTGCAAGGCATTATCAACACCTGTGACTGACTTCATTTCAGTTCAGTTCAGTCGCTCAGTCTTGTCCAACTCTTTGTGACCCCATGGACAGCATCAGGCCAGGCTTCCCTGTCCATCACCAAATCCTAAAGCTGCTCAAACTCACGTCCATTGAGTTAGTGATGCCATCCAACCATCTCATCCTCTGTTGTCCCCTTCTCCTCCCGCCTTCAGTCTTTCCCAACATCAGGGTCTTTTCCAATGAGTCAGTTCTTCGCCTTAGGTGGCCAAAGTATTGGAGTTTCAGCTACAGATAGCATCAGTCCTTCCAATGAATATTCAGGACTGATTTCCTTTAGGATGGACAGGTTGGATCTCCTTGCAGTCCAAGGGACTCTGAAAAGTCTTCTCCAATATCACAGTTCAAAAGCATCAATTCTTCAGTGCTCAGATTTCTTTATACCCCAACTCTCATATCTGTACATGACCCCTGGAAAAACCATAGCTTTGACTACATGGACATTTGTTGGCAAAGTAATGTCTCTGCTTTTTAATGTGCTGTCTAGGTTGGTCATAGCTTTTCTTCCAAGCAGCAAGCATGTTTTAATTTCATGGCTGCAATCACCATCTCCAGTGATTTTGGAGCCCAAGAAAATAAAATCTGTCACTGTCTCCATTGTTTCCCCATCTATTTGCCATGAAATGATGGGACCGGATGTCATGATCTTAGTTTTCTGAATGTCGAGTTTTAAGCCAACTTTTTCACTCTCCTCTTTCACTTTCATCAAGAGGCTCTTTAGTTCTTCTTCACTTTCTGCCATAAGGGTGGTGTTATCTGCGTATCTTAGGTTATCGGTATTTCTCCTGGCAGTCTTGATTCCAGCTTGTGCTTCATCCAGCCTTGCATTTTGCATGATGTACTTTGCATAAAAGTGAGATAAGCAGGGTGACGATATACAGCCTTGACATACTCCTTTCCCTATATGACTTGGGGGGAGGGAAATACCCAACTCAAGCCCACTCTAACCATCCTGTCTCACCTAAGAGAGGAGGAAAAAACCAAGAAGCTCCTGTGAAGTTCACTTTTGGTGAGACATAAGCTCACCAAGGGGCTTCCCTGGTAGCTCAGTGGGTAAAGAATCTGCCTGCAATGCAGAAGGCACAGGAGATGTGATCCCTAGGTCAGGAAGATCCCCTGGAGGATGGCATGGCAACCCACTCCAGTACCCATGTCTAGAGAATCCTATAGACAGAGCCTGATGGGCTACAGCTCATGGAGTCACAAAAAGTCAAACACCAGACACGACTGAAGCAACTGAGCACACATGCAGGCTCACCAAGACTGAGCCCTCACATTGGACTAAAGAATGCTTCCCCTCCTCCACACCTTACCACCACATCACTACAGGCCTACTTACAGCAGCTTTTTTCACCTGTTAAGGTCATGTTCCGCTACCAGGAAACAATAACAAGGCATGTTGTTGTTGCTGCTCTTTAGCCACTAAGTCAGGCCTGACTGTTTGCAACCCCATGGACTATAGCCCACCAGGCTCTTCTATCCGTGGGATTTTCCCAGCGAGAATACTGGAGTGAGTTGCCATTTCCTTCTCCAGGGCATCTTCCCAACCCAGGGATCAAACCTGTGTCTTCCATACCAACAGCAAAAAAACACACTTTGAAGAGAGAGAGCAAGCATCAGAACAAGACATGGCAGGGCTGTTGGAATTATCAGATCAGGAATTCTAAACTATGATAATATGCTAAGGGTTCTAGTGAATAAAGTAGACAACATGCAAGAACAAGTGAGCAATGTGAGTAGTAAGATGAAAATTCTAAGAAAGGACCAAAAAGAAATGCTGGAGATAACATGCACTGTAACAGAAATAAAGAATGCCTTTGATGGATTTCTTAGTGGACTGGACTCAGTTAAGGAAAGAATCTCTGAGCTTGAGGAATGTCTCAAAAGAAACCCACAAAACTGAAAGCAAAGAGAACAAAGACTTAAAGAACAGAATATCCAAGGACTGTAAGTTAATTACAAAGAGCGTAACATATGTGTAATGGGCATACTGGAAGGAGAAGAAAGAAAAAGGAGCAGAATTGTTTGAAACAATAATGATGAGAATTTCCCCCAAATTAATGTCAGATACCAAACCACAGTTCCAGGAAGTTCAGAGAACACCAAGCAGTATAAATACTAAAGAAAAGAGGTTGAAATTTATTGAGTCCTTCTCCCTCCCTCCTGTTATTTTTTTAATTGCAGTAGAGTTAATTTACAATGTTGTATTAGTTTCAGGTGTACGGGAAAGTGAATCAATTATCTATCTATCTATCTATATCTATTTGTCTATCTATCCATCATCTGAGGACTACCAATCAGCATAAATTATTGGAGAAAGTGTTGTCAAATCCAACTTCATGTGCCCAATGCACAGCGAGCCCATACAAACTGAAATGTCAGAGTTTAGAGCAGAGAAATGTTTATGGCAAGGGCCAAGCAAGAATTAGTGGCTCGTGCTCATAAAGACCGAAACAGGGAAGAATGTTTAAAGGCAAAATTTCTAGTGAGGGCTTCAGGGTGTGTGACTTCTGATAGGTGAAGTGTTAGCTGCTCAGTTATGCCCAACTCTTTGGCACCCCGTGGACTGCAGCCTACCAGACTCCTGTGTCCATGAGATTTTCCAGGCAAGGATACTGGAGTGGGTTGCCATTTCCTTCTCCAGGGGATCTTGCTGACCCAGGGATTGAACCCTGGTCTTCTGCACCACAGGCAGATTCTTTACCAACTGAACTACAAGGGAAGACTGATTGGTGGTGAGGTAACAGGGCAGTGTTCCAGGAATCTTGTATTCAGCCTCAAATTACCATCCTCTACCTGGTGGAAGCAGGGCAAAGACTAATAGAGTTTTGCCAAGAAAATGCACTGGTCATAGCAAACACCCTCTTCCAACAACACAAGAGAAGACTCTACACATGGACATCACCAGATGGTCAACACTGAAATCAGATTGATTATATTCTTTGCAGCCAAAGATGGAGAAGCTATACAGTCAACAAAAACAAGACCAGGAGCTGACTGTGGCTCAGATCATGAACTCCTTATTACCAAATTCAGACACAAATTGAAGAAAGTAGGGAAAACCGCTAGACCATTCAGGTATGACCTAAATCAAATCCCTTATGATTATAGAGTGGAAGTGAGAAATAGATTTAAGGGCCTAGATCTGATAGATAGAGTGCCTGATGAACTATGGAATGAGGTTCATGATATTGTACAGAAGACAAGGATCAAGACCATCCTCATGGAAGAGAAATGCAAAAAAGCAAAATGGCTGTCTGGGGAAGCCTTACAAATAGCTGTGAAAAGAAGAGAGGCAAAAAGCAAAATAGAAAAGGAAAGATATAAGCATCTGAATGCAGAGTTCCAGAGAATAGCAAGAAGAGATAAGAATGCCTTCTTCAGCGATCTATGCAAAGAAATAGAGGAAAAGAACAGAATGGGAAAGACTAGAGATCTCTTCAAGAAAATTAGAGATACCAAGGGAACATTTCATGCAAACATGGGCTCGATAAAGGACAGAAATTGTATGGACCTAACAGAAGCAGAAGATATTAAGAAGAGGTGGCAAGAATACACAGAAGAACTGTACAAAAAAGATCTTCATGACCCAGATAATCATGATGATGTGACCACTAATCTAGAGCCAGACATCCTGGAATGTGAAGTCAAGTGGGCCTACGAAAGCATCACTATGAACTAAGCTAGTGGAGGTGATGGAATTCCAGTGGAGCTGTTTCATATCCTGAAAGATGATGCTGTGAAAGTGCTGCACTCAATATGCCAGCAAATTTGGAAAACGCAGAAGTGGCCACAGGACTGGAAAAGGTCAGTTTTCATTCCAATCCCAAAGAAAGGCAATGCCAAAGAATGTGCAAACTACTGCACAATTGCACTCATCTCACATGCTAGTGAAGCAATGCTCAAAATTCTCCAAACCAGGCTTTGGCAATACGTGAAACGTGAACTTCCAGATGTTCAAGCTGGTTTTAGAAAAGCCAGAGGAACCAGAGATCAAATTGCCAACATCCACTGGATCATCAAAAAAGCAAGAGAGTTCTAGAAAAACATCTATTTCTGCTTTATTGACTATGCCAAAGCCTTTGACTGTGTGGATCACAATAAACTGTGGAAAATTCTTCAAGAGATGGGAATACCAGACCACCTGACCTGCCTCTTGAGAAATCTGTATGCAGGTCAGGAAGGAACAGTTAGAACTGGACATGGAACAACAGACTGGTTCCAAATAGGAAAAGGAGTGTGTCAAGGCTGTATATTGTCACCGTGCTTATTTAACTTATATGCAGAGAACATCATGAGAAACGCTGGACTAGAAGAAACATAAGCTGGAATCAAGATTGCTGGGAGAAATATCAATCACCTCAGCTATGCAGATGACACCACCCTTATGGCAGAAAGTGAAGAGGAAGTAAAAAGCCTCTTGATGAAAGTGAAAGAGGAGAGTGAAAAAGTTGGCTGAAAGCTCAACATTCAGAAAACTAAGATCATGGCATCTGGTCCCATCACTTCATGGGAAATAGATGGGGAAACAGTGGAAACAGTGTCAGACTTGATTTTGGGGGGCTCCAAAATCACTGCAGATGGTGACTGCAGCCATGAAACTAAGAGACACTTACTCCTTGGAAGAAAAGTTATGACCAACCTAGATAGCATATTCAAAAGCAGAGACATTACTTTGCCGACTAAGGTCCATCTAGTCAAGGCTATGGTTTTTCCCGTGGTCATGTATGGATGTGAGAGTTGGACTGTGAAGAAGGCTGAGCGCTGAAAAATTGATGCTTTTGAACTGTGGCGTTAGAGAAGACTCTTGAGAGTCCCTTGGACTGCAAGGAGATCCAACCAGTCCATTCTGAAGATCAGCCCTGGGATTTCTTTGGAAGGAATGACGCTAAAGCTGAAATTCCAATACTTTGGCCACCTCATGCGAAGAGTTGACTCATTGGAAAAGACTCTGATGCTGGGAGGGATTGCAGGCAGGAGGAAAAGGGGACGACAGAGGATGAGATGGCTGGATGGCATCACTGACTCGACGGACGTGAGTCTGAGTGAACTCCGGGAGTTGATGATGAACAGGGAGGCCTGGCGTGCTGCGATTCATAGGGTTGCAAAGAGTCAGACACGACTGAGCGACTGAACTGAACTGAACTGACCTGAACCTGGGTGGGGGTTTTAGTTTCTGTAGAAGAACTCAAAGATGTATTGTTATGCTTATTCCTTGAGGAGGAACTAGGTTTGACTGCTTTTCCTTTGTTTCTGCCTTTCTTCATTTCCCCGATTAGCAACTGTTTGAATTTGCCTTTTAGAACTTAGGGAAGGTGTAGGAGAACAAAGCCTTTATCCTACAAACAAGGAACTGGGGACAAAGAAAGGTTTTTGGTACCCAGGATAGACCCATAGACCCTCCTTGGTTTCAAAAGCATGTTTTTCAAAATCTGTTGTCTAGGTGATTCTGATCAGTTATCTAGCCCAGTCTTCATCCAGTTTGGTGTGTAAACCACTTTAGTTAGACATACTCATGACTCACCAGCCCCATTTCTCCTTTTTTTCATGGCAAAGAAAATTTTTAGTCCCATTAATGGTAGGAACAACACCATTTTAAATGTGCTATGCTGTCGTTAGTCATTCAGTCATGTCTGAGTCTTTGCAACCCCATGGACTGCAGCCCACCAGGCTCCTCAGTCCATGGGGATTCTCCAGGCAAAAATACTGGAATGGGTTGCCATACCCTCCTCCAAGGGATCTTCCCAACCCAGGGACTGAACCCAGGTCTGCCCCTTTGCAGGTGGGTTCTTTACTGTCTGAGCCCCAGGGAAGCAACACCATTTTAAATAAAAAGGGTTGAATGAAGTAGTTTCTGAACTTTATTAAAGTTACAGATAAAATATCTTGCTTTACAAAGTATGCTGCTGCTAAATCGCTTCAGTCATGTCCGACTCTGTGCAACCCCATAGACGGCCGCCCACCAGGCTCCCCCATCCCTGAGATTCTCCAGGCAAGAACACTGGAGTGGGTTGCCATTTCCTTCTCCAATGCATGAAAGTGAAAAGTGAAAGTGAAAGTGAATTTGCTTAGTCGTGTCTGACTCTTAGCGACCACATGGACTGCAGCCTACCAGGCTTCTCCATCCATGGGATTTTCCAGGCGAGAGTACTGGAGTGGGTTGCCATTGCCTTCTCCGTTTACAAAATACATGTGTGTTAGTCGCTCAGTCATGTCCGACTTTTTGCAACCCCATGGACTGCAGTCCACCAGGTTCCTCTGTCCATGAGATTTTTTCGAACCCAGGGATCGAACCCGAGTCTCCTGCACTGCAGCAGATTCTTTACCGACTGAGCTACAAGGGGAGCCCATTTTATAAATATTCTACTACGCCACCCAAGGCCAACTTTCAACTCATGAGAACTGGCAACATTGAGACAAGACGGAAAGGGGACAGGGCATAACCATTAAAAGAACGACACACCCACTGGGGACAGTATACAACAAAAACTGGTTAGAACCTGCTAGGCCCCAAATCTTCTGCTAGGCCAAAGATTCAGCTTTCTGTATCCTGAGCCTCATTATATGCATGTCGTAATGTATTCGCATGCTAAATGACACATCCACAGGAACCATGACAGTGCTGACACTGGCCGTAAAAGGTGCCTGGAAATCTCCACTGTGACTCTGACTCTGATGATCCCAGAAAACTATGGAAAAGTTGTAAAGAGATGGGAATACCAGACCACCTTACCTGTCTCTTGAGAAATCTATATGCAAGTCAAGGAGCAACAATTAGAACCTTACATGCAACATCTGACTGGTTCAAAATCAGGAAAGGAGTATGTCAAGGCTGTACATTGTCACCTTGCTTATTTAACTTATAAATTCAGAGTACATCATGTGAAATGCCAGACCGGATGAAGTACAAACTGGAATAAAGATTGCCGGGAGAAATATCAACAACCTCAGATATGCAGATGATACCACTCTAATGACAAAAAGTGAAGAGGAGCTAATGAACCTCTTGATGAGGCTGAAAGGGGAGAGTGAAAAGCTAGTTTGGAACTCATATTCAAAAAACTAAGATCATGGCAAATAGAAGGGGAAAAAGTAGAAGTAGTGACAGATTTTCTTTTCTTGGTCTTCAAAATCACTACAGACGGTGACTGCAGTCATGAAATTCAAAGATGCTTGCTCCTTGAAAGGAAAGCTATAACAAACCAGAGTATTAAAAAGCAAAGAGATCATTTTGTCAACAAAAGTCCATAGAGTCAAAGCTATGATTTTTCCAGTAGTCATGTTATGGATGTGAAGGTTGGACCATAAAGAAGGCTGAGCGCCAAAGAATTGATGCTTTTAAATTGTGGTGCTGGAGAAGACTCTTGAGAGTCCTATGGACTGCAAGGAGATCAAACCAGTCAATCCTAAAGGAAATCATCCCTGAATATTCATGGGAAAGACTGGTGCTGAAATTAAAGCTCCAATACTTTGGCCAGCTGAAGCAAAGAGCCAGTTCATTGGAAAAGACCCTGATGCTGGGAAAGACTGAAAGCAACAGGAGAAGGGGTGGCAGAGGATGAGATGGTTAGATAGCATCACTGAATAAATGGACATGGATTTGAACAAACTCTGGAAAACAGTGAAGGACAGAGGAGCCCAGGTATGCTGCAGTCCGTGGGGCTGCAAAGAGTCAGGCAGGACTTAGCAACTGAACAATAAGAAAACTAATCACTCTATATTTCTGGGCCACCTCTTATCTTCTGAAATGTCATACACTCTGCCTATGGAGTAGGTATCTCTATTTTATTTTTTTTAATTGGCCATACCACACAACATGTGGAATCTTAGTTCCCCGACCTGGGATCAAACTTGAACCATCTGCATTGGAAGCTCAGAATCTTAACCACTCAGAGAAAGGTCTCAAGTGTATATCTCTCTAAATAAATTTGTTTTCACTTTACTGTGGTTCACTCTTAAATTCTTTCCTGAGCAAAGCCAAGGACCCTCATTTGGCAGCCCATCCCAGAGACTCACCAGAGACCAGGGACCATCCTCTCAAGCCCCATTCTTCTGAAACAGTATGGCCTAGCATGGTCTTTAGATTTAAATAAACCTAAGTTAAAGCCCCAGCTCTGCTAGCCTGTAACTTTGTTTTTATAGGAAAATTATTTAACTTGTCTATGCTTCATTTGCCTCTTTCATAAACTAGTTTTAGTAATGATACCTACTTCACTGAGTAGAAATAAAGATCATTTTGAAATAGCATAAGGAAACAGTGTTGGACTTGACACAAAGAAAGTACTTAATTAATGATACCTACACTGACTGAGTGACTGACATATTCACATTCATACTAATTATTATATTTAATGCACTAATTATTATTATTCATATTCATATTAGTCACTGTGTAAGCAATTTCCTTTCTTAGTATTCTTGTGTTGTCAGAACATAGCTTAATAGAAGCAAAAGTTGATTTTTGGTGTGTTTTTAATTGTGGCCCTCCAGAGGAACAGCAACTCAACCCTGCTTGTTTAATGTGGTTTGTTCTGAACCATATGCGTGTGGGCTTTTAATACTATTTGATGATGACGATGAGTTCCTGGAGACAGAGCTGTGTTCAGCAGAGTCACTACATTATGCTTGGCCTAACTTTCTGCTACTCAACTCCAGGAATGCTCTTATGAGCAGTACAGAAACTTCTGAAATTTCCATTTGAGGTGAAGTACCACTGCCAACAAGCCTCATGAAGGGAGTCATTAACCCTCACCCTTTTTTTTTTTGTGGCTCCTTCCAAACTGACCCTCAGAAGGGGCTTCTCTGCAGGCTGCCTGGTTCTCAGCTGTCCCGTGTGTTCCTAGCAGAGCTATCTTCTGTGAGCTCAGTGGGCCAACTCCCAAAGCCCAAACTATGGAGCAGTTTGTTAAAACCCCAGAAAGAGGAAAAACGAAACCAGCTACTCACAGTCTTTAGCCCCTAACTGATATGAAATGAGCTAACAGCTCTAGTGTCTGAAAGAGGGTTTAAACTTTTTTGAAATATTTGCATCAAAAACAGTGTGATATGTTAAAATATCACGCCTGAAACCTGAGGTCAAACTCAGACTTTTTTCTCCATAACTTATATTAAAGTGACTGGGAGGCAGGAAGGGATTTTCATAGGGTCAGGCCATGTGAAGGAGCGCAAGCTCGTTTTCATGGGTAACTCGCCTCCTAATCCATGAGGGCATTTCAGCTTAGTTTTGTCTTGGTAAATTCTCCTGACTGCTATGCTGCTGCTGCTGCTAAATTGCCTCAGTTGTGTCCGACTCTGTGCAACCCCATAGACGGCAGCCTACCAGGCTCCCTCGTCCCTGGGATTCTCCAGGCAAGAACACTGGAGTGGGTTGTCATTTCCTTCTCCAATGCATGAAAATGAAAAGTGAAAGTGAGGTCTCTCAGTCGTGTCTGACTCTTTGCGATCCCATGGACTCTAGCCTACCAGGATCCTCCGTCCATGGGATTTTCCAGGCAAGAGTACTGGAGTGGGATGCCATCACCTTCTCACTGCTATAAAACTCCATTTATCATTTGAATTTGAATTAAATGTCTCTTTTATTTCCAATGCACCCCCTTATTTTTAGAAGACAAAGAATTTCTTTTAGGGTGAGACATTCACTTTCTTGCCTAGGAAGCTTCTACCCTCCTGCCCAAGCATTATAGTTGGAAAGGGTCTAGTGATCCCTGGTACAGCCTTCCCAAGAAGGATGCTTCAGACAGAGTGCTGCAAGTGAACAATGCTTCCTTTCAGACAACCTGGGTTCTCTAAACACAGAGATAGCTGTGATGCTTTGCCAGATCTAAAGAGAGTCCATGTTGAACACTGATGACCTAGACTGGTAGCAATGTTATAAGCTTTGCAGACAGTCTGTCTATGCTGCCTTGGACCTGGTTTTCAAGGCTCATTGAGACTATTGCCTGAAATAGCAGGGAAGAGTGAAAAGAGATTTGAGAGAGCAGAAGGACATCAAGTCACATGTAGGGGCATAGGGGACACAGGGAGGGGCCTCAAACAACTCGGCCTCTCCTTGGAAAACAACAACAAGCCTGTGAGTTCGATATCACAAAAGCCACAGAAAGGAGAAATCTTGCCTGGCTCACCTAAGTTTATGTGTTTGCTGTTACACTCCAAGCCAATCTTTGATCCATTTAACTCAATGGTATGGCCACTTGATCAATCATTTCATCGAGTTTTTAAATTCATCCACAGAGACTTTGCAACATTATTCCAATTTTTTCTTCTTTTTTCATTGTGGACAAGTCTGTTGTTACTGGCAATGCGTGCAGGAACTAGTCCTGGTGACCTCTCTGTGAACCTACCAAAAAAGTCAAAATTTGCAACTTCTTGAGCAGTGTAAAGCTGAGCTTTGACCTCAAGGACTTTGTTGTGGTGGCTTTCCCCAGGAAATCAAACAGACTGGTCATTTCCCAAATCCCCAGAAGCAACTCTGCTGTGATAATCTCTCAGGGGCCTCTGAGTAAGAATCTTCCAATTTAAGGGTTCAAGTACAAATTCTCATTGGTATACAGGGACGATAATTTATGTCTCAAGTCTTTCAAGAGGTGAAATGAAGACAAAAGGAAGAGAAAAAAAAGAAAAGAAAATTTTTCTGAGAAAAAAAGAGGTAAAGACAACATAAAATGTCATAGGAGAGGGTGTGCTTGTGCTGCACGACCATGGCCCTCTTTGGGGAATGTCTTCCCCATAGACATTTTTGGGGAATGTCTATGGGAAATTCTCATTTCTTTTGTCAGGTCCCTTCCATTGTTCTTGCTGGCTCTTCTCATAGAGAGAGCAAATACTTTCTCTGCCAGTTACAATTGAATCCCTTACACCTCTGCTGGGAACAATCTTAGGCTGGACTTTATTCCAATTTACTTGGATGCCCTTCCTGTTGACCTTATTTCCATTGTGTCTCATTTATCAGCTCTCCCTAAGAAATTAGGTACTGCTAATCTACACCTCACTGAGATGTTGACATAACTTTTGTCGCCTGCAATCCCACTTGTCAAAAGCAGCTGTGTGTGCAAATTAGATGTCCAGAAGCCAGCCGATCATCTTTATGATACACTTCAGCTCAACTTGTAGATTTATTCACCCATATTCTTCTCATTTATCCAACCCATAGGACCACTTCTCTCTCTTACTAACACATGGCTTTGTGAGGCCAGGATAAGTCAGTATTTGCCTTTATTTGCCAAAATTTTGTTAGATAAAAATATATATACCATGAACAGAGCAAAAAAAGACACTGCAGCTGTAGTCTAAAAGCATCATGTTTCATACAAAGAAATGGCGATCAGGAGAGGTAAAATAAATTTTTTCAAGTCATCCTACAATATTGTGGGAAAACTAGAACCCTAAAACAGTTCTGATTACAAATGCTGAGCTATCACATGTTCATGGGGCTTCCAGCAGAGTTGCAGTGACAACTTAAATTCTATAACATCATAACCCCAAAACATTTCCATTTAAACTTACATGGTCCTCTCTATTTAAAAAATTCTATCCTGTTTGAAAATGCTTATTGATACCTATCTTCCTAATGTTTTCCACAAAGGCAAACTCTAATGAGAAAGCTAATGAATTCTTTTCTTTTTTTCATTGTTCAAATTCTCATTGATCTTTTAGGTCCCAGGAAATATTCCCTATCACCAGTCCCCAAAGAGTCATAAAGTAACATGTAAGTCTGTGAATTCATTCAGTGAATACAGAGCTGCGTTGGTCAGGAAGTCTGTGAGGGGGAAGCCCCAGAACTATACACAAGAATTGAAAGAGGGTAAGTGAAAGAGGAGAGTGAAAAAGTTGGCTTAAAGCTCAACATTCAGAAAACGAAGATCATGGCATCTGGTCCCGTCACTTCATGGGAAATAGATGGGGAAACGGTGGAAACAGTGTCAAACTTAATTTTTGTGCACTCCAAAATCACTGCAGATGGTGACTGCAGCCATGAAATTAAAAGATGCTTACTCCTTGGAAGGAAAGTTATGACCAACCTAGACAGCATATTCAAAAGCAGAGACATTACTTTGCCGACTAAGGTCCATCTAGTCAAGGCTATGGTTTTTCCTGTGGTCATGTATGGATGTGAGAGTTGGACTGTGAAGAAGGCTGAGCACTGAAGAATTGATGTTTTGAACTCTGGTGTTGGAGAAGACTCTTGAGAGTCCCTTGGACTGCAAGGAGATCCAACCAGTCCGTTCTGAAGGAGATCAGCCCTGGGATTTCTTTGGAAGGAATGATGCTAAAGCTGAAATTCCAATACTTTGGCCACCTCATGCAAAGAGTTGACTCACTGGAAAAGACTCTGATGCTGGGAGGGATTGGGGGCAGGAGGAGAAGGGGATGACAGAGGATGATATGGCTGGATGGCATCACTGACTCGATGGATGTGAGTCTGAGTGAACTCCGGGAGTTGGTGATGGACAGGGAGGCCTGGCATGCTGCGATTCATGGGGTCGCAAAGAGTCAGACACGACTGAGCGACTGAACTGAACTGAACTCATATTCTGATCAATAATAATTCTAGTAAACTAGACAAGGAAAGCATACAATTTTATCCAAATATTTAATCCAAGTGAAAGGTCAGTTTTCATTCCAATCCCAAAGAAAGGCAAAGTCAAAGAAAGATCAAACTACCACATGATTGCACTCATCACTCATCTCACACACTAGCAAAGTAATGCACAAAATTTTCTAAGCTAGGCTTCAACAGTACATGTACTGAGAACTTCCAGATGTTCAAGCTGGATTTAGAAAAGGCAGAGGAACCAGAGATCAAATTGTCAACATCCACTGGACCATAGGAAAAGCAAGAGAATTCCAGGAAAACATCTACTTCTGCTTCACTGACTACACTAAAGCCTTTGACTGTGTGGATCACAACAAACTGAGGAAAATTCTTCAAGAGATGGGAATACCAGACTACCTGACTTGCCTCCTGATAAATCTGTATGCAGGTCAAGAAGCAACAGTTAGAACTGGACATGGAACAATGGACTGATTCCAATTTGGGAAAGGAGTACATCAAGGCTGTATATTGTCACCTTACTTATTCAACTTATGTATGCAGAGTACATCATGTGAAATGCCAGACTGGATGAAGCACAAACTGGAATCAAGATTGCCAGGAGAAATATCAATAACCTCAGATATGCACATGACACCCCCCTTATGGCAGAAAGCAAAGAGGAACTAAAGAGCCTTTTAATGAAAGTTAAAGAGGAGAGTGAAAAAGCTGGCTTAAAACTCAACATCCAAAAAATGAAGATCACGGCATCTGTTCCCATCAGTTCAGTTCAGGTCAGTCACTCAGTCGTGCCTGACTCTTTGCAACCCCATGAACCACAGCATGCCAGGCCTCCCTGTCCATCAACAACTCCTGGAGTCCACCCAAACCCATGTCCGAGTCAGTGATGCCATCCAACCATCTCATCCTCTGTTGTCCCCTTTTCCCCCTGCCCCTAATCCCTCCCAGCATCAGGGTCTTTTCAAACGAGTCAGCTCTTCGCATCAGGTGGCCAAAGCATTGGAGTTTCAGCGTCAACATTAGTCTTTCCAATGAACACCCAGGACTGATCTCCTTTGGGATGGGCTGGTTGGATCTCCTTGTAGTCCAAGGGACTCTCAAGAGTCTTTTCCAACACCACAGTTCAAAAGCATCAATTCTTCAGTGCTCAGCTTTCTTTATAGTTCAACTCTCACATCCATACATGACCACAGGAAAAACCATAGCCTTGACTGGATGGACCTTTGTTGGCAAACAAATGTCTCTGCTTTTGAATATGCTGTCTAGGTTGGTCATAACTTTCCTTCCAAGGAGTAAGCATCTTTTTAAATTTTCATGGCTGCAGTCACCATCTGCAGTGATTTTGGAGCGCAAAAAAATTAAGTCTGACACTGTTTCCACTGTTTCCCCATCTATTTCCCATGAAGTGATGGGACCAGATGCCATGATCTTCATTTTCTGAATGTTGAGCTTTAAGCCAACTTTTTCACTCTCCACTTTCACTTTCATCAAGAGGCTTTTTAGTTCCTCTTCACTTTCTGCCATAAGGGTGGTGTCATCTGCATATCTGAGGTTATTGATATTTCTCCCAGTAAACTTGATTCCAGCTTGTGCTTCCTCCAGCCCAGTGTTTCTCATGATGTACTCTGCATTTAAGTTAAATAAGCAGGGTGATCCCATCACTTCATGGCAAATAGATTGGGAAACAATGGAAACAGTGACAGATTTTATCTTCTTGGGCTCCAAAATTACTGGAGATGGTGATTGCAGCCATGAAATGAAAAGATGCTTGCTCCTTGGAAGAAATGTTGTGACCAACCTAGACAACATATTAAAAAGCAGAGACATTATTTTACTAACAAATGTCCATCTAGTCAAAGCTATGGTTTTCCAGTAGTCATGTATGGATGTGAGAATTGGACCAGAAAGAAAACTGAGGGCCAAACAACTGATGCTTTTGAGCTGTGTTGGAGAAAACTCTTAAGAGTGCCTCAAACTGCAAGGAGATCCAACCAGTCCATCCTAAAGGAAATCAGCTCTGAATATTCATTGGTAGTTCTGATGCTGAAGCTGAAGCTCCAATACTTAGGCCACCTGATGCAAAGAGCTGACTCAGTGGAAAAAATCCTGATGCTGGGAAAGGTTGAAGGCAGGAAGAGAAGGGGACAACAGGATGAGATGGTTGGATGGCAATACAGCCTCCATGGACAAGAGTTTGAGCAAGCTCTGGGAGTTGGTGATGTACAGGGAAGCCTGGTGTGCTGCAGTTCATGGGGTCACAAAGAGTCAGACACAACTGAGTGACTGAACTGAACTGAATCCATTCAATACTAAATACATGTGCCTTAAGTCTGATCCAGGGTCCCCTGAAACCCAGCATGTTTCTGTGTGTGTGCATACATGTGTGTGTGTTTCATCCATACAACTTTCACTTAGTGAGAATTTGTGGAACTACAGTGTGCAGAATAGAGAGAATTCAAGAAGCAAGAGAAATGAGAGCGCAGGCGCATATTAGAAGCCACCTTGCTCAGTCCTCAAACACACATCCAAGGGTCTCATCCGCCTTAGACTAGATACATCCAAGGTTTTGAGAAGGAAATGCATGAAGAGCAACTTCTACTTCAAATTTCTTCTTTTAATATTTATTCTATGCTGAAGTTCATTCTTGCTTCCAGTGTGTGTGGCCCACTTTTTCAGACCTATTGAGTTAGATCCTTAACAACCCCTTTGCTTGTATTTCTAATAATGTATCTTCCGATGATGTCTGGACCCTTGAGTCTTTACGGTCTGTCGTTTTCCTGGCCTGGGTTCCCCTGTTTCTTACTGACTTTAACCCAAGACACCTTCTTACTTTCCTTGCATTTGACATAGGGTGCTTTTGACATGGTAATTGCTAGCACCTTTCTGACTTTCCAATATCTTTTGTTTCTAATGTTGGAGAAAGATTAATATGAACAAACAGAAGACACGTGAGTGAGGTCATAAAGAATATGAAGCTGTGGATAAAACTTCCTGGGGCACAAACATGATCAAAAGTCATTCATTAAGATGTAGAACAGATAGTAAACTAACATAAACATGGAACTCTTACTTTCAAATGATCCAAACATTTTTGTAACATGTTCAAATTTTTATTAGAAAAGTTAACAAGCTTATATAAGGAATTAGTCTAAAAATTCTCTCCCTAGATATAGATCCTCATTCAGTATATATTCAGAATGAGCTCTTACATTCTATATATTCAATTCCAGAATCTCACACCAATGATCCTGGAGCAACAGTGGTCTTTTATTTATTGACTTAAGATCAAGATGGCACCACTACATTGTGTAGACACTGTGTAGTAGCAGACACTGATGAATGTTGAAATAATTTTCAATATCAAAAGTTTGGACCCTTAATTTTTCAGAAAAACTAAATAAATGGACAACACTAACTTCTAATATTTCAATTAACTGAGATTTTAAAATATTTATTTAAAACATTTAATATACATCATGAATTCAACATGAAAATTTTTAAATATTTTAAGATATTGAATACAATGGAAAGTTAGTATAACCTAATTTATTAAATGACTTTTGTAGCTGAGAACTGAATGCCAGTTTCCTAAAATATGCCTGCACTGGAATGATATCACTAATCTTGCATCTACCAGTAACTATACTTAATCAAGTAATTTAAGGTCTTTAAGACTCAATTTTCTCATGTGTAAAATAGGACTGGTAGGTATTCAACTAAATGACACTTAAAGTCCCTTCCAAATGTAAATTTATTTGATTGTGTGAATTCTTTAACACTGTTTGTGTCATATCATAAGTATCACCCAAATATGAATCCTGTCCTCCGGCAATAAAAGGAAAAAAAAAAAAGCACAAAATAAAATCTCATACGATGTCTCCAGTGTGCTAAATACAAGTCTGTGATTCTCATTGACTCCAAAAGGAGTTCTGCAGATGTGGAAGGAAGAACATAAATACTGTTCAAGCCTCTGTGAAGTGAAACTGAATGACTGTGAACCAGACAGCTGCACCAAGAATGACTTCACTTGAGCTGGGCTTTCATAGCTGGTACTCAAACCAGCTGTGCACAATCTCAGATCCAATTTTATTTGCAACAAGAAAGTGTTAGGAGATGCAAAGGAGATACTTTATTTCCTTGCAGGAGATTATACATTGAGAGAAACCACTACTATCTTGCAATCATTAGTGACTATAGTGAATTTCTCAAATAGAAATATTTTCTAGGTTTTTATGTTTTATTTTACTGTAAACCAATATCCAATTGAGCATCTACCAGGTATCAGACTCTGCAGAGAAAGATTTTAAAAAAAAGCATAACATTTGCTTTCAACTCTATAGGGGGGATAAGACGTGTGTAAATAGATACATATACCACATAGACATAAATGATAGGTACACACATGCTGCAGATAAAGTATGATCATGGTAATTAAACATTCTAAGAATACAATAATGAGCTGGATAAGCTTGTGAAAATTCAGAGAGGCATATAATTATAACCCTAATGACCCTGTTTTAACTCATTAATAGCTTCTGACATTTGTTCTAGCAGAAATTAGTAAATCTGTTCAAATCATTTCATACATGTCGCTCTAGTAAGTGAAATGTTTCTTGGAAACACTAGACCAAAAGCAAAATGAATGACTCCACCTCAACACACTATTCCTTGGAATTTCTGACAGTCTTGTTTAAAACTTGAAGTGTTACAATTTCTGATTTTGTTTCTTAATCTAAATAATTTTTAACAAAATCTTTAAAATCTTTAGTAGAAACAGCACATTATTAGAAAATAAAGGGTAAACCTTAAGTTCTATACACCAAGAGTTTAACTTCCTTATAAGATTGGCCACATGTATATATAACTCTTCAGGGCTTCCCTGGTAGCTCAGCTGGTTAAGAATCCATCTGCAATACAGAAGACCCTGGTTTGATTCCTCAGTTAGGAAGATCTGCTGGAGAAAGGATAGGTTACCCATTCTAGTATTCTTGGGCTTCCCTAGTAGTTCAGCTGGCAAAGAATCTGCCTGCAATGCAGGAGACCTGGGTTGGATCCCTGGGTTGGGAAGATCCCCTGGAGAAGGGAACAGCTACCCAGTCCAGTATTCTGGCCTGGAGAATTCCATGGACAGGGGAGCCTGGCAGGCTACAGTTCATGGGGTCGAATAGAGGCAGACACAACTGAGTGATTTTCACTTTCACATACAACTCTTCTCTCCAAAAATGTGCTAAAATGTCAGACAAAGCATTACCTCGGCCAACATGGCAGTTCCTTCTCTTCCTGCTGTTCTACTGGAATTGGGATAACAGAATGCATAATGTGGCCTCTGTAGCTTTAAATTAAGTTGATACTCTCAGGTGGAAGAATTCCCCTTCCACCAGGAACCAGGATCTCCAGACCCACAGAATGAAGGATTGCATAGTGACTGTGAGCTGGATTATGCATACATCCCAGAAGTCCAAGATGCTTATAGACTACCTGTTAGGGGCAAAGTAACATATAAAGGTCATTGGTTTAAGGCAAATGCTAGATCTGAAAGGACGGTGTCCACCATCTGCAAGTGTCAACAAGTTGCTGAATTATGCCAACATTAAGAGGTCATCCAGTGCTCTATCAGGCCATTAGCATCTAGAGAAGGCAGCAGATGTAAACGAGTAGCAAAATAGCATCCCCTGAACCTGGGGGATGCAAGCACCAAACTATTAAAAGGAATCTGGCAGGGCACCTATAGCATCTGCCACAGGAAGGTCACCAAGAATTGAAAACTGAACTGATTCATGGTTTAGAAACTCCAAAAGGCTGAGAACTCCAAGGAAACAGGCAAGACAGAGTACAAAAAGACGAATCATCACAAAGTCCAAATTCTCAAGAAGGTAAGAAAGAAATGGTATTAATTCAACCAGAAAGGAAGCTTTAAAAAAAGTAACAATCCAAAAATAATAAAGAACTCTGAGAAAATAGAAATGTGACAGACAAAAATTTAAATTCGGTAGAAGGATTAGATGATAAATCGAAGATACCTCTCAAAAATAAAATGAAAAATATTAAATGGACTGAAAGTTGCTAAAAGTAAATCTTAAACGTTCTCATCACAAGAAAAAACTTTGTGACTATGTATGGTGACAGATGTTAATGAACTGTGGTGATCACTTTGCAATATACAGAAATATTGAATCATTGTGCTGTACACCTGAAACTAAGACAATGTTGCACGTCATTATACTTCAGTAAAAAGGCATAAAATGATTGAAGAATGAAAAATAGAATTGATAGAATAAGTTCAGGATATTCTCAAACCTGGCGAATGAGAGTTCCAGAAACAAAGAACAGAAGAAATTAGAGGGAAGGTTATCACTGATATAATCAAGAAAATTTTCCAAGCAGTACATGCCTCCACAGATTAAGAAAATCCACTAAATGCTCAGACAATGAGAAGACCTATAGAGTACTTACCATCACAAATATCCACAAGCATCCAGGATAAAGAGTGCAGAAATTTCCAGAGAGGAAAGAAGGGCAGGGGTGCAGTATGTGCAAAATAATTAGAATTGTATTGAAATTCTCAAGCAGAACATCAGATGCTAAAAGACACTGAGAAAATCCCTTCAAAGTCCTGAGGGAAGATTATTTTCAATCCAGGATTTTATATCCAGCTGAACTGTCGATCAAGGATGAGGAAAAATAAGTTTTGCCCTTCTCAAAGCCTACTTTGGAAAGCTGCTTAAGGATGTGCTCCAGCTGAAGAGGAAAAGACAAGATGCAGCATGTAGACATTGAACCCAGAAAACTAATATGGAGGTAAAACCCAGCATAACAGCTATGCAGAAGGCTTGAAGAATAACCAGTCTGGAATGGAACAGAAGTATAGAGACCTCAAGGAGAAAAGTCCCAAAAGATTAAAAACAAAATGCTGTATGTTAATCAAAATGTTTCAGCATTTGGGAAAATTTGCTGATGGATATATGACCAGCTTGATAGAACAAACAAGAAATAGAAAGAATAGGTACAAAAAACTGTAGCATAAAATAAAAATAATTAACTCAAATAACAGTAGAAAGATGCACAAGAAAGTAAATGCACCCACAATATATTGTAAAAGAACAGTGGAAATATTTGCATTATTTTTGTTATTGCTATTTTGGTGTTTTTATTGGTCTGACCACTGTCTGCTGACTTAACTAAAAATACAGGCATGTCAAAGATCTAATCTTCCTTTATTATAAGAGAAAATCAATAGATAAAGGCCAAAATAGATAACTGTATATAAGGACAATTATTTAGGAATATGGAAGCAATTATCACAAGTATATTTTTAAAAGAGTTGAAAGTGATTGTCTCAGAGGGTGGTGATAATTGAGGGATAGGTTAGAGAATTGATGATGATCTGATCTTTATAAGCCTTGCTATAAATCCTGTATTATCTAACCATGTGTATGTATTACCTTGATAAAATTGCAAATATTATGCCAAGAAAATAAGATAATCTGGAATAACAAAAATTATGTTTTACATTTCTAACTTCCGTGTATAGGTAAGACAGATAATTCTCAACACATTAAGAAGGAACCTTTGAACAAAGTGTTTAGCAAGTAGAAAGATCAAAGGTAATCAAATGAGAACCCAAAAACCTATGATCCCCCCTATTGATTCTCTTCATTCATTTTTAGCATTACTTTTACAAGCTTAGTTTCAAGTATTATTAAGTACTGTTCTAAGTATTTAAAAAGTGCTTAGGACTATATTCATAACTTTACAAATAAAAATGCACAGAACATTTATAAAGCATATATCTGATAAACAGCTTGTATGCAGAATATGAAAAGACCTCTGATCCTATTTTAAAAACAACCCAATATTTAAAAATAGGCAAAAGAATTGATCAGCTATTTCACCAAGGAGATATATGGATGGCACACAAGCATATAAAAAATGTTTGCCATAATTAAACATTAGGGAAGTGAAAAATAACCACAATGAGATATCACTACACAAGTATTAAAATGGCTAAGAGTAGAAAGATTATCCATACTTCAGTTCAGTTCAGTCTCTCAGTCATGTCCGACTCTGCAACCCCATGGACCACAGCACGCCAGGCCTCCGTGTCCATCACCAATTCCCAGAGCTTACCCAAACCCATGTCCATTGAGTCGGTGATGCCATCCAACCATCTCATCCTCTGTCATCCCTTTTTCCTCCCACCTTCAGTCTTTCCCAGCATCAGGATCTTTTCAAATGACTCAGCTCTTTGCATCAGGTGGCCAAAGTATTGGAGTTTCAGCTTCAACATCAGTCCCTCCAATGAACACTCAGGGCTCATCTCTTTTAGGACGGACTGGTTGGATCTCCTTGCAGTCCAAGGGACTCTCAAGAGTCTTCTCCAACACCACAGTTCAAAAGCATCAATTCTTTGGTACTCAGCTTTCTTTATAGTCCAACTCCCACATCCATACATGACTACTGGAAAACCATAGCCTTGACTAGACACACCTTTGTTGACAAAGTAATGTCTCTGTTTTTTGATATGCTGCCTAGATTGGTCATAACTTTCCTTTCAAGGAGTAAGCGTCTTTTAATTTCATGGCTGCAGTCACCATCTGCAGTGATTTTGCAGCTCCAAAAAATAAAGTCAGCCACTGTTTCCACTGCTTCACCATCTATTTGCCATGAAGTGATGGGACCAGATGCCATGATCTTCATTTTCTGAATGTTGAGCTTTAAGCCAACTTTTTCACTCTCCTCTTTCACTTTCATCAAGAGGCTCTTTAATTCTTCTTCACTTTCTGCCATAAGGGTGGTGTCATCTGCATATCTGAGGTTATTGATATTTCTCCTGGCAGTCTTGATTCCAGCTTGTGTTTCATCCATCCCAGCACTTCTCATGATGTACTCTGCATATAAGTTAAATAAGCAGGGTGACAATATACAGCCTTGACATACTCCTTTTCCTATTTGGAACCAGTCTACTGTTCCATGTCCAGTTCTAACTGTTGCTTCCTGACCTGCATACTGGTTTCTCAAGAGGCAGATCAGGTGGTCTGGTATTCCCATCTCTTGAAGAATTTTCCACAGTTTATTGTGATCCACACAGTCAAAGGCTTTGGGGTAGTCAATAAAGCAGAAGTAGATGTTTTTCTGGAACTCTCTTGCTTTTTTGATGATCCAATGGATGTTGGCAATTTGATCTCTGGTTCCTCTGCCTTTTCTAAAACCAGCTTGCACATCTGGAAGTCTGCAGTTCACATACTGTTGAAGCATGGCTTGGAGAATTTTGAGCATTACTTTACTAGCGTGTGAGATGAGTTCAATTGTGTGGTAGTCTGAGCATTCTTTGGCACTGCCTTTCTTTGGGATTGGAAGGGATTGGAATGAAAACTGACCTTTTCCAGTCCTGTGGCCACTGCTGAGTTTTCCAAATTTGCTGACATAGTGAGTGCAGCACTTTCACAGCATCATCTTTTAGGATTTGTAATAATTCATACTGGACTTCCATCACCTCCACTAGCTTTGTTTGTAATGATGCTTCCTAAGGCCCACTTGTCTTCACATTCCAGAATGTCTGTCTCTAGGTGAGTGATCACACCATCGTGATTATCTGGGTCGTGAAGAACTTTTTTGTACAGTTCTTCTGTGTATTCTTGCCACCTCTTCTTAATATCTTCTGCTTCTGTTAGGTCCATACCATTTCTGTCCTTTATTGAGCCCATCTTTGCATGAAATGTTCCCTTGGTATCTCTAATTTTCTTGAAGAATCTCTGGTCTTTCCCATTCTATTGTTTTCTCTATTTCTTTGTGCTGTTCACTGAGGAATGCTTTCTTATCTCTCCTTGCTATTCTTTGGAACTCTGCATTCAAATGGGTATATCTTTCCTTTTCTCCTTTTCTTTTCACTTCTCTTCTTTTCAAAGCTATTTGTAAGGCCTCCTCAGATAGCCATTTTACTTTTTTGCATTTCTTTTTCTTGGGGATGGTCTTGATCTCTGTCTCCCGTGTCATATAACTAATCTCCATCCATCATTCTTCAGGCACTCTGTCTATCAGATCTAGTCCCTTAAATCTATTTGTCATTTCCACTGTATTATCATAAAGGATTTGATTTAGGTCATACCTGAATGGTCTAGTGATTTTCCCTACTTTCTTAGGCTTGGTAAAGATAATGAAAATCTACCAGAACCATAAACTGCTGTTGATGAGAATGTAAAACGGTGCAATCAATTTAGAAAACAGGTTGGAAGTTTCTTAAAAGTTAAAAAACAAATCCTATTTAAATATTATGTCATACAATGTATCCATTCTACTCCTAGGTATTTACCCAAGAGGAAAGAAAGCATACGAACTCATACAGAGATTTGTACATCTAGTTCAAGTCTCACTGAACTATGTACACTATGAACAAGGTACATTATTCATAGAATCTTTAATTGTAATAGCCCCAAATTAGGAGCAATCCAAATCATCAACAGGGAATAAATAAACTTTTGTATATGCATATAATGAAGTACTATTCAACGATAATAACTAGTGAATTTAAAAAGAAATGAAATGAACTATTGACACATTCAACAGCATGTCAACATGGACAAATCTCAAAAGAATTATGCCAAGTGAAAAAAAATCCATACAAAAAGAGCATACATTACATGATTTTTGTTTCAAAGATGGTCATTAATGTTCCTTACATTTTTATATCAAAATATTAAATAAATATAATAAAAAATGTTAATAATCCCTTTTACATAAAGCCCTCCTTCATCAGCAGCTGTTTCTCTGTTACTCACACTTTGTTAACCATTTCTCCTTGGGTGGTAATAGTACTGATAGCTTTTCCAATGCTAGTGTATTAATATTCCAAAACCATCATTACTCATTGACCAACACTAACAACAGCCAACTCTCAGTTTTGACAGTGGATTTCCCAGAAACTTGGCTTTGTCCTTGCACTTTCCTGCTACTTGCATGTGGGTCACTTCACTATTCATTAGCACCTGCAATCAAGGGTGTTCAGTCAAAAGAATAGGTAAAACTCAAACCCATCCAATATTCTGCTGAGAATCATAAAATCAAAATTGAAAGTAATCTCCAATGTTATCTTTTCCAATTCCCACCCAGTGTTGGAATCTTCTCTGGCCTATCCTCGACAGATATTCACCCAAGCCAGATCTTGTCTGAACATTTTGAATAATAACAGACTCAATGTCCAGTTACCCCAATAATAAATTTTTTAGTCCCTGGTTTAACTCTTTTTCTGTGTTAGTAATGCAAGGAGTAATTGGAAACAATATTTAACTTTGGTTAGGGAGTAGTAACTTGTTTTTTATTTATTACACACATACACACACAAAATATTTCTCAAGCAAAAAGAATTCTTTCAAAGTATTATAATTACCTCACCCCCAATATTCCCTATGAGTCAGGGAGAATGGGTAAGAGAGAGTGAGGCTGGGAGGGAAGAAAATGTTAATGAATTCATTCATTCTATGGACTGAATTTTGTCTCCTCCTGCCTCCGCCATTAATATATTAAAGTTCCAACCCCACAAAGGGACTGCAGCCAGCCAGGCTCCTCTCTCCATGGGATTCTCCAGGCAAGAATACTGGAGTGAGGCACTGTGCGCTCCTCCAGGGGATCTTCCGAATCCAGGGATTAAACCCACATCTCTTATGTCTCCTGCACTGGCAGTGGATTCTTTACCACTAGCGCCACCTGGGAAACCCTTCGGGGAGGTAACTAACGTCAAATGAGATCTTAAGAGAGGGTTCCTAATCCAGCACAATTAATGACCTAACAAGAAGAAGAAGAAAAAAGAGATGTCTCATTCTATCATGTAAGGACACAGCAAGAAGACAGCCATCTGCAAACAAGAAAGAGAGCCCCTACCAGAACCTGACTGGGTTGGCACCCTGATCTCAGACTTCCAGCCTCAAGAAATACAAGAAAATAAGTTTCTATCGTTAAAGCCACCCATTCTATGATATGTTGTGCAATGGCCCCACCTGACTAATACAGTTAGTCTAAGGAAGATTTTTTTGAAGTGTATCAAGGAATTTAGGAGCTCAAAATACTTTCTTGCACATCTCCAGTCAATTTAAAATATATTACAGGTTCATTTTCGTCCAGACCACTTATTTAGTTTTAACTTCTTGATTTTTTTTCCAAAGAGAAAATGAAGATGTAAAAGAGAAGTAAATCTGCTGAAAGGGAGACTGAATGCCTGGATTCTAGACACAGACTTGCCAATATCATTTGACATAAACCATGCTTGTTTTCTCTTCTATGATATGAAGGGTTAAAATTTTAGAAGATCCCAAAACTTCCCTCCATCTATTTAGACTCCTTAAATCTTTAAATCTAAAAGTGCCTTGTAAAATTGTAGGGAAAGGGACAGATCTGTAGTCAGTTTGGCTAAATCTCTAAAGAACTTTGAAACTATTTAAGAGGAAGTGATTTCTTGTTAACAAAGAGCATTACAGACCTCTCCACCAGGAAGCTAAATTTTTCCTATTAAGGATTAAAATATCCTTATTGGGGGCTCAAGTATAAAAGGAAAAATTATAGCTGTGGCATCCAACATGTAGTCTGTACATCCCCCTTCTTTCTAAAGTGATTCATTCATCCAACATACCCTGGGGACTGAGATGCAAAGTCTTGTATCACCCCAGAGTACCAAGCAGTGGTGAGCACTCTTAGTTTTTCTAATGAACTCAACAAACATTAATTACTGTAGGTCTTCAAATTTTGATAGGCAATATAACCTCTCCATTTAATACAATAAAACATATAAACTGAAAGGGAACGAAGTCTTATATTCCGGGAATTTTAATATAGGAAGACACTTCAGAGACTCTCTTCCCTGAAGCCTCTTCAGCTGGCCTTGTGGACAATCAGCTGTCCCCTTGCTGGAGCTACCACAATATTTGACTCTCTTCCCTGTGACTGCATCTTGTTATAGTGTAATGTTCATTTAAATGTCTAGATGTTGAGGGGTATCATGCAGAGAAACCAAGCCATATTCATCTATTTCCTGGGACCTTGTACCACATTTGATATACAGCTGGTGCTCAAAGCTGTGTTTTGTAGTTTGAGATGAATTAACCTGGTTGAACGGGATAAGGAGGCTGAGATTGTAGCTACTTGTCCTAGGTCTCACAGACAGGGGTGGCAAAGCAGGGCTAGGTCCTAAATCTCAGGCTCCTAGGTCAGTGTTCTTGCCTTCAATGGCTTGCAGCTAAAGAATAGGTACCTCACTTAAACACCACCTCTGTGTTAAACTAAGAGTAATCAGAAAGTCTAGCAGTATAAATAATGCTGGGAAAGACTGAGGGCAGGAGGAAAGTGGGCAACAGTGAATGAGATGGTTGCATGGCATCACCAGCTCAAAGGACATGAGTTTGACCAAGCTCTGGGAGACAGTGAAAGACAGGAAGCCTGACACACTGCAGTTCACGGGGTCAAAAGGAGTCAGACACAACTTAGTGACTGAACAACAAAGCAGTATAAAGGAAAAGACAAAATTTAAAACAAGAAGAGACGGTATTTAAAAAAAGAAAAAGAAACTGCTTTCAATAGATATTTCACTGAAGGAAATACACAAAATGTTAATAAGCGCATGAAAAGTTATTCTACATCACTAGTCATTGTAGAAATGCAAATCAAAACCACCCTGATGTACCACTTCATACTCATTAGGATGGCTATAATCACAATGACAGAAAATAAGGTTATAATTAAAAAAAAAAAAAGACAGGCAATAACGAATGTTGACTAGGATTTGGAGAAACTGGAACCTTCATCCATTGTTAGTGGGAATATAAAATGGGCTTCCCTGGTGACTCAGATAGTAAAGAATCTGCCTACAAATTGGGAGACCTGGATTCAGTCCCTTGATTGGGAAGATCCCCTTGAGAAAGCCCATGCCAGAGGAGCCCGGCGGGCTGCTGTCCATGGGGTTGCAAACAGTCAGACATGACTGAGCAACCAAGCAGCCACAATAAGACTGCCACTTTGGAAACCAGTCTGGCAGCCCCTCAAATAGCTTACATAGAGTTACCATGTGAGCCAGAAACTCTACTTAAAAGATATACCCAAGAGAAGAAAAAACATGTGACCATACCAAGCTTGTACATCAGTGTTCATAGCAGCATTATTCATAATAATAATAGTTAAAATAGCCCAAATGTCCATCAGTTGATGACTGGTAAACAAAAACTGGTATATCCATGCAACAGAATATTATTTGGTGATAAAAAAGGTAGTATGATGTACAGACACATGCTAAAACATGATGTACCTTAAAAACACTATGTAAGGGAAAAGCTCCATACACAAAAGGCCACATACGCATGGTTCTATTTGTATGAAATGTCCAGAACAAGCAAGTCAATAGAGATGGAAAGTAAATTTGTGGTTGTCAGGAGCCTGGATAAGGATAAAACGGGTAGTGACTGCTAAGAGTGTGTGTTTTCTTTTAGGGGTAATGAAATAAATAGTTGTTTTGGTTTACAACTTTGTGAATACAATAACAATCACTGAATTGTACACTTTAAAACCATGAATTTTATGGTATGTGAATTAAACCACAATGAAAAAATATGAAAAGAAAAAAAAAAAGAAAGCAAACTACATAAAATGGCAAACTTGTGCAAAGTAATCTTTATAAAATAGTGCTTAATGGTGCTATATATAACCTAATACAAAGCAAAATGAAATATTACCGCCCACTAAGTCTTATGAAGGAGATGGAAGGAAACCAGTGTTTATTTAGAGCCTACCTAGGCCAGATACCACCATAAGTGTACTTCCTATTTTCATATTAATCTTTTGAGGAAAATATTACTCACTATACAGAACAGGAAACCAAGTCTCAGAGAGTTTAAATAATTTCCCCAAGATTATACAGTAGTATAGACCAGACCTGGGAATCCTGTTCAGAAGTGTATAATTCCACAGCAAGTATTTTTTACACTGTAGCACAAAATTCCTTAAAATTTTATTTTCAAATTTCATAAAATTCATATTTGCAAGTTCCTTCAGAAGTTGTGAAGTAAACTAGAACACAGTTATCTTCAAAAACCTATGCAAATAAGCCCAATGCATCCCCTGATTTGTCCCACGTGATGTCTTGACCAGGGGCTTCCAGGTGGCTCAGTGGTAAAGAACCTGCCTGCCAATGCAAGAGACGTAAGAGACACAGGTTCAGTCCCTGGGTCAGGAAGAGCTCCTGGAGGAGGACATGGAAACCCATTCCAGTATTCTTGCCTGGAGAATCCCATGGACAGAGGACAGGTGGACTAAGATCATATCTAGTACTTTGGCCACCTCATGCGAAGAGTTGACTCATTGGAAAAGACTCTGATGCTGGGAGGGATTTGGGGCAGGAGAAGAAGGGGACAACCGAGGATGAGATGGCTGGATGGCATCACGGGCTCGATGGACATGAGTCTGAGTGAACTCCGGGAGATGGTGATGGACAGGGAGGCCTGGTGTGCTGCGATTCATGGGGTCGCAAAGAGTCGGACACGACTGAGTGACTGAACTGAACTGAACTGAAGATCATAGGCCCACAAAGACTTGGGCACAACTGAAGCAACTGAGCACACACATCCTGACCGCCTTCTGCATGCCTGCCAAACGTGGGGACAGCAGTCCATCCCAGAGCCCTTCCTATAGCCAGGGGATCCTATACCCCTATGGGATGTCTAGGTCATCACTACAGTTCCCAAACACCTAACTGTACTTTGCATTCAGTGGAGTCAAGGCGTGATTGTGGTGACTGAATAAACAAACATTTTTCTTCCCCTTATTAAATTTCTTATAACTGTTGGAGGTATAAGCTGAGGACACAGTAAAATAACCACTTTACCATTCCATAACCAGGGGAACCCAAAATAACTCTTTTGCAGGAGAGTGCAGCTGTGGACAGACTTGATAGATATGAAGTTATTCCCCAACCCATCTGCAGAGGATCATAGACTGACAGCAATGGGCATCTACCCCATAGATGATAGGCATTAATTCTATAATTCTCATAGGATGAAGCCGTGTAGCTAGGTTGAAAGTCAAAGGGGCAGATGTCACCTCTGGCCCAGGTGTAATTGCTGACCTCATGTGCAACTCTGTTTTGCTGCATCATGGCCAACAACTGCTGAGATAATAGCTCCTCCATAAGGCACACGAGGAACTGTGGGGCCCAACTTGCAGTAGACCCACCTGGGTATTTTGTGTCACTAAAATTTTGAAGTTGTTTTTGTTTCCCCAGCATAATCTAGCCTCTCCTGACTGATCCAAGTCTCTAAAGTCAAGATTATATGCAAAATAGAAGTACAATTTAACTGGAACAGGCTTGACCATGACAAACTGGAGGAGAGAATCAGAAAGATAGTTTGGGGTCAGGTAATCCAAAGCTTTGAAACCTAGTCTAGCGTAGATGGTTTACTGAAGGGGAAAAGTACTACAGGAGGGAAAAATTGTTACTTGAAGCCCAGAGAAACTATTGGCAGAAAGGAATCTAAAAGCTGAGAAATGCACAGTCAATAGGAGATACCAAGGAATGGATGATGTCCCCACTTTGAGATGCAAAAAGGGCTGAAGTAGATAACTGAGGTCAATATGGAAGGGCCAGTAGACAGGAGATACCAAAAGTCAACCCAAGACGTATAGAAGCCCATGGCTGTCACGGGAGCTGTATTAATTTTCAATGCCACCATGTCAAGTTATCTCAAAATTAATGGCTTAAAACAACACAGATTTATTATCCTGCAGACCGTATATGAGAAGTCTGATCTGGACCCCACTGTCTAAAACCAAGGCATCAGCAGGTTCTTTCTGAGGAAGGGATGATCCATTTCCTTGTCTTTCCTAGCTTTTAGAGGCGACTTGCATTACTTGGCACATGGCTCCCTCCCTCTACCTTCAAAGTCAACAAGGTGGCCACCCTCTGAAACTTTTCTGGTAACATCTCTTTCTCTGAACAAATAAGGAAAAGTGTTCTGCTTTTAGAGACTTATGATTATCCTGGACTCAAGCAGATAATCCAAAATGATTTCCTCATCCCAACTGTCGTAACTGCATCACACCTGTAAACTACCTTTTGCCACATAAAGTAACATGTTCACAGGATCTGGGGATTGGGATGTGGCCACATTTGGAAGTCCACAATTCTGCCTACCACAGTAGCCACCTATTAAGAATGAGGAAGAGTCAAGGTAACAAGAAACAAGAGTGTGGGACTGTCAGGAGAATAACCTCATTTTAATACACTCTGCACTATAGCAGGCCAACCCTGTGTTCAGCGGCTCTTGCTCTGAGACCCCTAAAGGGCAGGTTCAGTGGTTAAATAAAAAATGATAGACCTGTACTTTGCTTGAGGTAGAGAATGGTATAGACAGTAGTGCCCATGATAACCTGAGATTAACCCTGTCCATGTACAAGGTAGAGGCTTGAGTGAATGGGTGAATTAATGGAGGTAAATGATATATTGACCAAATAAACAGAACCTGATAACAGTCTGGATACAAAAGGTGATTAAGAGAGAGAAGCATGAAAAAAGCTGACAACCAAGGAAGCAGCTAGAAGTTCAAGATCGGACAGTGAAGAAAGCATGGAGGAGGATTACATGGGATATCTTCCCCACTGTGCTCTGAAATTTCATTGTTTTTCAGAATTTCCGATACAGAGCTGAAGGGGTAAACATACTGGCAAACAGATAGAAAGCGAGAGATGTTTGAGAAAATATATTAATTATGTTTAGAAAAGGATTATTGGGCAGATGTTTTTTGGGGAACCAAAAACTAGACATAATATCTGTGGGAAAGAATTGGGGGAACTTCTAATTAGGAGCATAGAATAATTTTTAAAGGAGATTTTATCTTCAAAGAAATCTGAAAAGATAGAAACATGTTTTAATTATGAAACGATGGCTTTGAGCATGTGGACCCTAGATCTCCCCAGCGGAGGTTTGCTGCATCTGGGTCCACTGACTTAGTAAGATGTGGTGGAAACTGAAAACTATACTAAATAACAACCCCTGTGGGCAACACCCGATTAAATTTCTTTCTGGCTTTTGCACAATGGTGGCAATGGCTATAATCCAGAACATAAACAAAAAGTCATATGGAAGCAACAAACACATTAAAAAAAAAAAAACTTTTTATTATTCACCAGTCCAAGAACTTTTTGTCTAAGACTTTGTCTGTGACTTATTTACATAACTGAATAACTCTCCCCATGAACATAAAGCACAGATGACGACAAAGACGCAGCATTTACATAGTCTAATGATTCCCATGTATGGATGCAGATGTGCATGCCAAGAAGTTTGGCATTCCACTTCAGAAACTGATTTAATAGGATGGTGACAAGTGAAGTGTGTACATGGTCAGTCCCATGATAACCCAGACATTTCCATTCTCATGTCTGGAAAATCAAGTCATTCATTCTCCATTATCAATGTGTTTCAGAGCAACATGTAAATAATGGGCAAACTGCCACACATGGAATTTGCTAAAATCAGTCCCATGGTATAAATAGAAACCAGAGCTATAACCACTACGAATGCATTATGATAGTTGAAGAGAATGACACAAATCTTAAACCTCCTGTTTCTTGAAGCTTACTCTAGGGGCTTGACAAACATCAATAAACAAGGACCAGAAAGAATCAATTTGGCTTGCCACTTGAATTATGAGTTCTTCCAGATATTCACAAAGATTATCCTGCTAATGTAAATTGTCTCCGGTTAAACTTTAAATGGATGCTGGTTTTCCCTGCCATGCAATACATTCTTGTTTACAGTACATCTGTGTACTAGAGTGCTGCTTATCTAGGAAAACTATCTACATGGGAAATGAAACAAGGTTAGAAATTCCCATTGGGTCTTCCTACTTTGTAATCAGTATGTAAAGGGGGTTGCATAATTGGGGATTTTATAAACATCAGTCATGAAGAACTGATCTCACACTGTGGAATCGTTAACAAGTATATGCCAGGATACAATGCATCTAACATACAACCGTGAGAGTGTGTGTCTGGAGTTTACCACCGATCATGTAGCCTTAAGGAGGGTGGCTAGAGTCACACACTCAACACACTCTTGGTTTTCGTCTGTTTCTGTTTCCAACATTATGTCACTTTCAATCCATCTAAAACCCGGCACTGTGAGACTTCATCGTTGATGGCCTCACAGACTCTTAGCACAACACCTGATTTCCATCCTGGCTTTCCCCATCAGACTTGGTATTCCTACCTGGTACCCTTGTCATATTCATCCATCCATCCATATTTTCCCATAAGTATTTATTGAACCTGATTCTGTGTTTCTTGGTAAGTACTGAAAATATATTGGAGAGCAAGACAGCAATCTTAGACCCCAGCTTTCTCTAATAGATCAAGCTTTAGCCTAGTTCCTCCAGCTATGCCCCCTCAGTCTTGAAAGGCTCGAGAGGCCCACTTGGCCCACTACCCTGACACAGCTCATGATTCAAGCATCACAGCCAAGCTGACCCTGTCCCATTAGCAGAGAAGATCTGTAGAATGTCAGGGTCCCTGCCCTAGGTGGCCCTTCAGCATCCTGCACTGCACTGCCTCTTCTTGGTGTCAATGAAGATTCTACAAAGATTTGCAGCCACTCAGCCTGCAGCTGCTCAAAGCTCAATGCCTAGACTTTGGTAGAAGAACTGTATTGCTCTTAGGTAATTTTTATTTATTTATTTGATTTCTGCTCTTAATGCTCTTTGCATAAATCTGTGCCATTCTGAGAATGAGGAAAGGAGTCTCTTTGGTACCACTCACTCCCTTTATACAATAGTTTTTTGCTTCCAAGGAAGACAGATCTATACGGGGGAAGTGGATTAGCTATAGAAAGGAATGCCTTTTCAGAGGAATTATCTGGAAGTTCACTCCCATTACTCACAAGCACTGTTATTTCTCTCTCCAAATGTCCTTTCAAAAGAAAAGAAGAAATAAAAACGCTGGTTACTAAACCCAATCTATAGACTTAGATAATTGCTGTTTAACTTCTGCTTACCCACAACATGCTGTTTACACTCACCTAGTGAAAGTTCAGTTCAGTTCAGTTCAGTTCAGTCACTGAGTCGTGTCTGACTCTTTGCAACCCCATATTTGCAGCACGCCAGGCCTCCCTGTCCATCACCATCTCCCAGAGTTCACTCAAACTCACGTCCATCAAGTCAGTGATGCCATCCAGCCATCTCATCCTCGGTTGTCCCCTTCTCCTCCTGCCCCCAATCCCTCCCAGCATCAGTCTTTTCCAATGAGTCAACTCTTCGCATGAGGTGGCCAAAGTACTGGAGCTTCAGCTTTAGCATCATTCCTTCCAAAGAACACCCAGAATTGATCTCCTTTAGAATGGACTGGCTGGATCTCCTTGCAGTCCAAGGGACTCTCAAGAGTCTTCTCCAACACCATAGTTCAAAAGCATCAATTATTCAGCACTCAGCTTTCTTCGCAGTCCAACTCTCGCATCCATACATGACCACGGGAAAAGCCATAGCTTTGACTAGACGGACCTTTGTTGGCAAAGTAATGTCTCTGCTTTTGAATATGCTATCTAGGTTGGTCATAACTTTTCTTCCAAGGAGTAAGCGTCTTTTAATTTCATGGCTGCAGTCACCATCTGCAGTGATTTTGGAGCCCCCAAAAATCAAGTCTGACACTGTTTCCACTGTTTCCCCATCTATTTCCCATGAACTGATGGGACCAGATGCCATGATCTTCGTTTTCTGAATGTTGAGCTTTAAGACAACTTTTTTACTCTCCTCTTTCACTTTTATCAAGAGGCTTTTTAGTTCCTCTTCACTTTCTGCCATAAGTGTGGTGTCATCTGCATATCTGAGGTGATTGATATTTCTCCCGGCAATCTTGATTCCAGCTTGTGTTTCTTCCAGCCCAGCATTTCTCATGATGTACTCTGCATATAAGTTAAATAAGCAGGGTGACAATATACAGCCTTGATGTACTCCTTTTCCTATTTGGAACCAGTCTATTGTTCCATGTCCAGTCCTAACTGTTGCTTCCTGACCTGCATATAGTGAAAGTAGCCTCATGTTAGTGTCAAGTGTAGAAAATCATCAACAGTTACGGAAATTTAGTGCGGACTACACACATCAGATGACACCACCCTTACAGCAGAAAGTGAAGAGGAACTAAAAAGCCTCTTGATGAAAGTGAAAGAGGAGAGTGAAAAAGTTGGCTTAAAGCTCAACATTCAGAAAACTAAGATCATGGCATCCGGTCCCATCACTTCATGGGAAATAGATAGGGAAACAGTGGAAACAGTGTCAGACTTGATTTTTTTGGGCTCCAAAATCACTGCAGATGGTGACTGCAGCCATGAAATTAAAAGACACTTACTCCTTGGAAGAAAAGTTATGACCAACCTAGATAGCATATTCAAAAGCAGAGACATTACTTTGCCGACTAAGGTCCGCCTAGTCAAGGCTATGGTTTTTCCAGTAGTCATGTATGGATGTGAGAGCTGGACTGTGAAGAAAGCTGAGTGCCGAAGAATTGATGCTTTTGAATTGTGGTGTTGGAGAAGACTCTTGAGAGTCCCTTGGACTGCAAGGAGATCCAACCAGTCCATTCTGAAGGAGATCAACCCTGGGATTTCTTTGGAAGGAATGATGCTAAAGCTGAAACTCCAGTACTTTGGCCACCTCATGCAAAGAGTTGACTCATTGAAAAAGACTCTGATGCTGGGAGGGATTGGGGGCAGGAGGAGAAGGGGACGACCGAGGGTGAGATGGCTGGATGGCATCACTGACTTGATGGACGTGAGTCTGAGTGAACTCCGGGAGTTGGTGATGGACAGGGAGGCCTGGCATGCTGCACTTCATGGGGTCGCAAAGAGTTGGACACGACTGAGCGACTGAACTGAACTGAACACACATTAAAAGTATATGAAGTTCCAAGTAGAAATTGGGGACAGAAGGAAGTTTCTAAAGCATCCCAATGAGTGGTCTGTGGTCAGAATTTCTAACAAATCTGTACAAAATTTTTGCTATAAATGAAATGCTGTGGTCAGATTTCAACCTTTTCCTTCAATTTTCTCCCAATTGCATTAAGATCCAATATTGAATCAATCTGTTTTATACAGGCAAATGCATTTGGCACCCTAACACAGAATCAAACCACCTAAGTGCATCACCCTCCACAGTATCTGAAATTATGTGGATGTCACCTCATGCAGTAGAAGAGTTTCTTCTAGGCAGAGTGCTGAAGGGGAGGAATTGTTTGTAAAAAAATAATTAAATAAATAAAATAACTGAAAAAGTCTACTCTTTATAATATCAAGAATTCTCTAGCCATAGACCTGTGTCCTCTTTACCTCTATGCAATTCAAAAATTCTCTGACACACTACCGGGATAATGTTTCTCCTTTCTCATCTACTAGGGTGATAAAATTATACTTACCTAGCCTGTGCTCAATGTACCAAGTCGCTTCAGTCATGTCTGACTCTTTGCGACCTCACGGACTGTAGCCCTCCAGGCTCCTCTGTCCAAGGGATTCTTCAGGCAAGAATACTGGAGTGGACTGCCATGCCCTCCTCCAGAGAATCTTCGCAACCCAGGGATTGAACCTGCATCTCAATCTCCTGCATTCGCAGGCAGGTTCCTTACCTCTAGCACCACTTGGGAAGATTGCCCTAAACACAGCTAATGAAAATGAAATGAGATAATACATGTGGAAATGCTCTGAAAAGCATCAAGTGCTATTTGTACTTAAGAGGAAATAATGTTGGTATTAGTGTTGGTCCTAGTGGTGGGGGTATGACAAGTTCTCTGGCAGGGCTTCCAAATTTAAGGACCACAGAGCAATAGTTCTATTGAAAGTCCCTTGGAAAGAAGGATTAGTATGGGGTTGGTCCTGTAAGTCAAATAATCTTAGGAAACACTATGTATAGTATATTTACCTTTTAGAATATGAAAAAAAAAACACGTAAGCCACGGAAGGCTTGGAATGGCCATGCAATAAAGAAATCTATCTAATTTTAATAATCCAGGATTTCTGAAACATAATGGATTGGACATATTTTTTCATATACCTAACACCTACTAATATTCCAAGATGCCAGAGTCCCACAGAACATTCTTATTATTCAAAGGGAACAGAAAATTAGATTCTCATCTGGACCAAATGCTCATGGTATCCAGTCATCACAGAGGGTCTGAAAATGAGAAGTAATGAGTAACAGGCCAACTCCTTCCCCTTGTGAGAGCCTATCGAACAGCATGAAAGGTGAGATTTTTAATTTATGAGTAAAGGCAGATACTGACTTCTTCAAAAATTAAGACCTAGGATGCAACCTAAAAAGAGGGCCCCAAGTACTTCCAATCACTACAGATGCTATTAATACTTCTCTCACAAAGAGAAATAGTCAGATGCAAATATATTCACGGATTTTATAGATGTATCATCATCATAGTCTCAAAAGGGACATAAATCAACAAGTGTTTATTGAGGCAGTCAGCCCTATGCTGGTACTTGGAGTTACACTCTTTCCTGCATTCAAGAGATGTTTTGACTTCTCGGTTGGAGAAACTTATAATCTAGAAAGCAGAAGTGAAGACAAGACTCCACAAATTAAAATGGAAAGCAATATCCATTTGTGATGATAAACACATAATTCATCTTCAGAAATGTCTAGTAGGAACCCTTCTGGTCTGGTCATAGAGAAAGTGGGGAATGGGGAAAGACATCTGATCCTGAACAGGGTTCCTCCATGCCAGATGGCCAGATGCAATCCGAGTACTCACCTAAATCTCTGGTAATAAACCCAGCACAGAAAGTCAAATCAAAATGAAGGGTCCAGAAAGGGTACAAAAGACATACAACAAGATGGAATTTAATGAAAAAGTAGGAAAATGAAGACATTGGAACATTGAAGAAATGAGGACAGTGAAAAATAGGATGAAACCAAGATAGTATGAAACAGACACCTTTTCCAAAAATCCAACAGGACCAAATCTATAAACAACAAGTTACAAGAGTTTCATGCGGTCAGGTCACTGTTTGCACGGATATTTTAGTCTTGCTTCTTAACAGGCCATTTCTCTTCCCATTCCCTTACGTAGGCATCTAAAGCCCATTTAACCACATATTAATAACTTTGGTGTCTTTAATGTGATCTTGCAAATAGACTTGCCTATTTTCTTATGCATAGAGTGAAACTCCAGGATTGTGAATTTCCTTCTAGGAAAACAAGTGGACTAACAGATGAAGAGATCTGGTATTGGCACACTGAGTATGCTCACAATACAGTGGCCCTAAGCAAAAATTATAAGGGGCAACCATTATATGTCCACATTTAGGAAAAAAAAATCTGTGAATAACATAGAAGCCAAGATTGACAGGTGCCTCCTTAGCACAGTATGCAGCACTTCAGTCTCATAATCTGAAGGTCCTGAGTTCAAAACTCAGCGGGGCCAACACAAAGCGTTTGTGTTTCCCTGATAAAGAGTCTACCTACAATGCAGGAGACCCTGGTTCGATCCCTGGGTTGGGAAGATCCCTTGGAGAAGGGAATGGCTAGCTACTCCCGTATTCTTGCCTGGAGAATCCCATGGACAGAGGAGCCCAGTGGGCTACAGTCCATGGGATTGCAGAGTCAGACTTCGGGACTAACACTGTCAATGTAGAATTCTAAATTCTCCCCCTTATTGTCATGGAGGTTCTTGAAGGCTATCTTGCAAAGGACTTCCTTTAAAGCAAACAGATGGAACCAGATGCCCTGAGACAGCATCCATCACAGAGCATCCAAAGATACGTAGCACCAATTCTTTTTTTTAATTAATTAATTTTTGGCTGCACTGGGTCTTGGTTGCTGAACAGGGGCTTTCTCTAGTTGTGGTGAGCAGGGGCTACTCTGCAGGTGCAATGCACAGCTTCTCATCTCAGTGGCTTCTCTTGTGGAGCACGGGGTATAGCGCCCAGGCTCAGCAATGTAGCACAAGGGCCGTGGGTTTAGTCGCCCCTTGGCACGTGAAATCTTCCCAGATCAGGGATAGAACCCATGTCTCCTGCATTGGCAGGCAGATTCTTAATCACTGTATTACCAAGGAAGTCCAAAAGCATCAATTTTAAGTGTACTCAGTAGTGAAAGTGCTAGTTGCTCAGTCATGACCAACCCTTTGTGATCCCATAGACTGCAGCCTGTCAGGCTCCTCTGTCCATGGAATCCTCCAGGCAAGAAGAGTGAAGTGGGTAGCCATTCCCTTCTCCAAGGGATCTTCCCAACCCAGGGATCGAAACTGGGTCTCCCACAAGGCAGGCAGATTCTTTACCGTCTGAGCCAGCAGGGAAGCCCACTCAGCATTAGGTGCAGTCTAAGTCAGTCAAAACTCTCAGCATGTGATGGTATACACCAGAAGAGTTTATTCAAGCCCTTTGTATGTCAAAGCAGTATTGAAACATATCTACTCAAATAACCCTCACACCTTGACTGAATTACCAGGAAGACACAGTGGTCAGGCCAACATGCAGACTGTCCCTCCTGATCCCACACCCCAAACACAAAGCATATCGTACTGTCCTCCCAAGTGGCATCAAGAAGGACCAAACTTTGCTTTTCTGTGTGTTTCTCCATGCCATCCCGATGTACACCTGGCATTCAGAGTAACACCCAAAGCTCCCTCTCATGAGCAAGGATGGTTGTGGAGCTCCTGTCGTGCCCTGTACTTAGCTCACCCATGGAATTTACCATATGGAATAGAAACTGCCTATTTATCTCTGCTCCCCAACAAGACTGTTTAAATTCCTCAAAAGTGGTAATGAAGCTATATTGGTCTTTTGAACACAGTTTCTATGACCCTGACAGAAACATTCTAGCAGCTTTAAAAGCAATTTTTTTTAGTTGAATCGGGTAGAAGGGCTAGGAACAGAGAAAGGTAGGAAAGGATTTATTTTCAAAAAATGTTCCACAGTTCATAGTTATTGACCACCTACTCCATGATAGGCCCTGTGTCAAGGGGAAGAGTTAGGGCTCCAAGGAGGGAGCAATGAATTTGAGGAGAAAATAAGTGAGCATATGTGTAAAGAGTAGAAAACGTCATAAGTACCAATTTCCCTGGGAGGTTCAAAAAAGGATCAGGAAACATTTCCTAAAGAAGGTGGTTTTGAAGTATTAAAGGATTTGAGCAATATTCACCTGGCAACAGGCTCTCCATTGACAATAACATACAAGATGAAGAGCTACAGGCACAGATATTATGATGAGCAAAATTTCTCCTGCCTGAAGCACATTTACAGGGTGTGTAAATGGAATGAATACTGGGCTTGAATCTGGGGGGCTCTTTAATGCCAGAATACGAACTTGGATGTTTTTTCAATTGAAGTGCAGTTGATTTACAGCCTTCCTAGATGGCTCAGTGGTAAAGAATCTGCCTGCCAATGCCGGAGATGCGGGTTTGATTCCTGGGTCAGGAAGATCTAGAGAAAGAGGTGGCAATCCACTCCAGAATTCTTACCTGGGAAATCCCATGGACAGAAGAACCTGATGGGCTACAGTCCATGGGGTAGCAGAGTCAGACATGACTAAACGACCAAACAACAATAGGTGATTTACAATGTTATGAACTTTCAGGTGTACAACATAGTGATTCACAATTTTTAAAAGTTATCCTTCACTTATAGTTATTATAAAACATTAGTTATATTCCCTGTGCTGTGCAACATATGGTTTTCTCTACAGAGTGGTATCGCTGAAGGCGTCTGAATGAAGACACGACATAATCATTGCTGTGTTTAGGGTGATTGCTATAGGGGCAACAGGCCAGGTAATTTGGGATAGGTAAGGTCTAATCACCTGTTAGACCTCTTGTCTCAGATAAACATTTTTGCCTGTCAAACTGGAGCTTTTCATGAAAATCTTAGGTTGTATAAGCTATAACTCTAAGCAGGAAATATGGGATTTATTAAAATTGAACATGAGGTAAATATTAATAAAAGCATAAGAGTAAATCACAATTAGAAAGTGTGGAGGGTAGAAGAGAAGGCAGGATTACAAATTATTCAGCAGGGGAACTCTAGGACCAAGACATTCCCATATTTTAGGTAGGATTTAAGATGGCATATGGTACGGGTGAATATATTTCTCTAGTTCTCTGGAAAGCTTTTACTTTCCACTCTTAAGTAAGGAAAAAAAACTCTCCCTGGAATATATTTTTCCCTCTCCATTGCACAGCCCCCATGAGAGAATCCCTACGATGAAATTTTCAACAAACAGAAAAAGAATGGAACGGCTTTAGGTGCCATTAGTTATGGAGAGAGTAAAAGACGAAAAAAAAAACGTTCAGTGACCCTAGTGAAAGTCTAACAGTTTGGGAAACCAAAAAGAGTCACAATCATTTAGTCTATATTGAAAAAGGCAACAGATTTTTCCTAATTAAAGAAATAAAGAGGTGGAGCACTTGGGAAAGGGAAGAATTCATAGTGGGAGAATAGATAGCTTCACAGGAAATCAAATCAATTTATTCAAACATCAAACAAATTCAGCACAATGAACAGAATTTTCAGAAACTGGGGCTCTGTATGGTGTGGTTACATTTCCACCAATTAAAAGGAGAATTACTACTTGATTCAGAAGAAAAAATTAAAAGGCTGCAAGGTTTAGAGGTTGATGGCTAAATCTGGGAGTGCTCATTTTCTCAGTGCGTTTGACTCTGTAACCCCTCTATAGCCCACCAGGCTTCTCTGCCCATGGAATTTTCCCAGCAAGAATACTGCAGTGGGTTGCCATTTCCTCTTCCAGGAAATCATTCCCAACCCAGGGAATGAACCCGAGTCTCCAGCGGCTGCTACATCGGCAGGCAGATTCTTTACTACTAAGCCACACAGGAAGCCCAAACCTGGGAGACTTCTTCCCAATCCTGAGACTTAGAGAGAATGATTACAGTTAAGAGCTAATTAAACCTCACCTTTGGGGATTCTGGATCTAGAATACAGACAATGTTTAATGTTGGGGTGTGATCCTCTTATAGCCAGCACTGGACTAATACATTATGAGCTTCACTCTTATGACTCAAGTTAAGGATGTGTATCATGGATCATCAGGTTGGCTTCCCCGGGATGTTGAATTTTTAAAGGAGCATCTACTGGCTAGTACCGAGCAGGCATCTGACAAGTGGAAAGAGCTGATTAAGCCTCCTTATTTTACATGCAGACACTGAATCCAAAAAGGATAGAACATCTGCCGCAAGTTTGTACGGGTAGTTAGTGGCCCAGCTGGGACTAAACCCCATATTTCCTGACCCTCCATCCAGTGCTCTTTATAAAGCCAGCGGAGCTGTGAGGCAGTCATCTGTGGATCACCCGAGTCAGTCAGCTCTCTACCATCTGGGCCAACAGGAAAACAGTGACTCACAGAATCCAACGTTCCTCTGGAATGTAGGAGAGGTGTGCTTTTCTTCTGTGCTGTGAACCTTTTCAATTTTTGTAAATAAAACCCTACTTTAAATGTCCTAGGAGAGCTGGCAATTGTAAGTGCCTTGCGGTCCAAGATCATATTTGGTGATACTTAACAGAAGCTTAGGCTGACTGACTGATGGGTCAGCTGATAGACAGAGAGCAAATTTCTGTACATTGAACTTCAGATCATCATGATTTTTGTTCGGACCCAAAGCCATGATCATTTGCATTTTGAAGCAATTGAGGAGTGGTAGGAAAAACTGAAGGTTGAAATTTGCTGAGGATAACACATATAGTGTTCAAAGTAGTTCAAAGTAATTTAAAAAACATAAATGTGACAGCATAAGTTTTTAATACCAGGGTCCACTGTTTCCTCATCCAGAAACCCTTCAAAATTCAAGGATCTCTACATGAAACGTTTTATCTCTGGACTGATACTTTTTTTCTTTATATATATATATATTTTTTTTTTTGAAGTATAGTTGACTTACAATGTTTCAGGTGCAAAATAAGGTGATTTAGTATATACATATAACATACATTATTTTTCATATTATCTTCCATTATAGGTTATTATAAGATACTGACTATAGTTACCTGTGATACACAGTAAACCTTTGTTGCTTGTTGCATATCTATTTTTTTGAACTAGAAATCTAGCATTCTATTCATATTAAGTCAAACAAGTGGAATCAAAATGTCATAAAGTTTTTAGTTAGGCAAATGTTCATAAGTTTTCTAAAATATATGTATATTATACATACTATTTATAAACATGTAAACAAAAACTTTTCTACCATGCTTGATAAAGGCTTGAGTAAGAACATCAAAGAAAAAGAAAAGAGATGGAGAAATTGGAAAAGCTAAACTAAATGAAATGGGAGCACTGACTATGAAATGGAAAAAGTGAAATAAACTAGATAAAAGTAAAAGAAAGTGAAAGTGACATCTCTCAGTCGTGTCCGACTCTTTGCGAACCCATGGACTGTAGCCCACCAGGTTCCTCTGTCCATGGGATTTTCCAGGCAAGAATCCTGGAGTGGGTTGCCATTTCCTTCTCCAGGAGATCTTCCTGACCCAGGGATTGAACCCAGGTCTCCCACATTGTAGGCAGACGCTTTACCATCTGAGCCACCAGGGAAGTCCAGATAAAAGTAAAAGACTGATAACATTAAAGCTACAGCAGGTGAGTTAAAGACCGGCCCCTTTGACACACAGAACAGGCACCAACCTTCACATTAATCTCATCTATCATCTTGGCCACACTCTGGGAGAATTCTGCCTTCCCATCTCCTAAGAATCACCCAGAACACTGTAGGGACACTCTAGGGTAGAACTACCATCATTTTTGCCACCTCATGCAGACCTCCAAGTCTGCAGGACACAAACACTCAATTTTCTCTAAGTATGCTTATGGCCCTGGAGAGACTGGCAAGTATTTATATGCAAAGCTACTACAAATAGCCTATACAAAGAAAAGTGAATTCTTAATAATATGCCGTTTCTAGCATGCCATGCTATGGCTCAAAAGTCTCCAATGACTTCTTATTGCCTACAGTTACAGTTCAGACTACTGAGGTGACATTGAAGGCCATCCACAGGCTGACTCCATCTCTCCTTTCCTGTTTCTTAGCTTCATTGTTCTGCTATACAAACCCTTCCCTTAAGTCATGCCAGCCATTTACCATTCTCCACATATTCCTGTGACTCCCCCAGTTGTGTACATTTCCCCCCTTGTCCTAGAATTCATCACTCACCCATTCCAATTCTGGTTTCCACAGTCAACCCAAATGCCAACACCTCCCTGAAACCACTTGGCAACCCAACTAACAAGAATTACACGGTTTGTTTTTTTTTCCTTCCATGAGAGTAGATCTACATTCTTACTGTTTTTCTCTGCTTTGAATACCCCACACTGTCTGTACCCATTCTTAATAGGTATTTATTAGTTGATTAATTCTAAATTTTAAAAAAAGTTTCTATTTTCAAAGCTCTTTAAAATAAGGTAATAATCTGTAGCTGTTATTACATTCACACAATGGAAACTTCAGAGCCATCTAGTATGTTGTCATTGGATTCCTTTCTTTCCACAAACGACCAAACTAGGTCATTTCAAACCTCAGTCACCTTCAAGAGATTCTAGAAGGGCACTCGAAGAGTCAGCAAAGAGATCACATTCCTGGATTCCTGATTTGTTGTCCAGATCTGCTAGAGTTAGATTCAGGCAAGTGTGAACTGGAGAAATGAACTAACCGTTAGCACCATCCAAACAAAATGAAAGGAGCTGTTTTGTTACATAGCTGGATATTCAAGTTTGAAAGGAGGGAGTGATGGAGGAAAAAGGAAAAGAAAATACAGCTGTCAATTGGCTTCCCTTTGAATGTGCTTTGCTTGCCTTTTCTGTTTCCATTTTTCACAACTATGTGATGGATCTGGAGTGTCCAAAGGCATTAAATCAGAATTGAAAAGGTGATTTGCTATAATCTGATAAGGATATCTACTAATACATGTATCACCCAGAGGTGCCTCTAACTGGGTCCTAATTAGCTTTCCCAGAAAACATTTCTTCATTAAACTATAAAGTTCCAGAAGTGGTAGCTTTCCTGTGAAATCGTATTTGATTTCAAGGGTCAACCCCAGAAGACTCAATGCAGTTTTATTTCTAGGTCCAGTAACAAAGCTGTTCATTTCATAGACTTCCTTCAGTGGATTTAGGCATATTCTCAAAGCACAAACATTCTATTTGTGAAGGGGTTCTAGAAATGAAAAATTATAACTATTAAGACAAATAATCAATGTCATGAAACATCATGAGTAACATCTGAGTAACTGTTCTAAGGTCAAGTTTGTGTTTATAATAAAGAACTTAAATGTTTCAGCTTGTATATCATTAATTCTCATATCCCAGGCACAGGGGGTTGTTGACTCCCAGCTGTATCTGAATGAGAATAAGATTAGTTAGGAAGAAAGCAATTGAGGCTTTGAAGTCTAGAGGCAGACAGATGGGATTATGAAAATGTAAAAGTTATGTTCAATGTAACCTTAACACATATGGCAACTAATATTACTATTATCCAAATACCACTGTTGGATATTTTCTTATGAATTTCTTTAAAATCCTTTTTTATACCTGTGGACCTTTTACAACCAATGGTTCTTAAAGGGAGGAGATTTTTTTTGCTCCTCCTCCCCCGCAATTTGGGTAAGTGTAGGCACATTTTCAATTCTCATAACTCAAGAAGGAGAGTGCTACTGGCATCTGGTGGGTAGAGGCCAGAGATAGTGCTCAACATCCTATAATAGCCAGAAAAAGTTCTCACCAGAATTATCTGGACCAAGATGTCAACAGTACCCAGTTCAACATATTCGGCTCTTGGTCATCATTTTTCCTTCTCTTGGAGTCTGATAACCTCTCCCCACTCCACACACAAAGACATCAGGACTAACCTGAGGCCAGGTCAGGCATTCTATATGGTGGCCTCATGTGCAGAGTGCATGTGCTCTGGAAGCTCACCAAATATGGCTCCCCTTCTTGCTAGCTTGAGCTAGTTGCTTAACCCTTTGAAATTCCTTTCTTAAAAAAAAAAAAAAAAAACTACACAATATGAATCATATCTAACTCCATAAGGCTGTGGTGAAATGAATCAAGTTTCATATGTGAAAATATTACTATACATTTATATAGCTATATATCAATATTGTCAGTAAAAGCTATTTCCCTTGTTCTTTTCAGGCCCATCCATCCATCTCCCTGCCTCTTTCTTTCCCCTTGTCAGTACCCCTCAGCCCCAAGGCTCAGGTTCTCTCTTTTCAAATGCTTTAATTCCTGTGGTGGCAAAAATCAAACTTGGGCTAGGAAGTGAGTCACGGCTCAGCAGCTAAAGGAGTTTGTTTTTCTTTCTCTGAATGTATTTCTTAAGAATTTCGGCCTGATCCTTCAGCCTCTTGTTGGTTGAATCCTCTTAATGTTTAAGACACACAGAGAGCTATGGCACCAAGACGTTTTCCAATTGCTAGGAACGAGAGTTTTTAAAATACCGAAAATAACCAGAGGGCAGAGAGCCCTGCAATCCTGTTACATAAGCAGATGTTGGAGGACCGAGGCTGGTTTTGAGGTTCCTTTCTCCACAAGCCAATCTCCGCTGATCCTCTCCAACCTTTGCTGGATTCACCTTAATGCTGCAGAAGTCTCCCGAGGGGCCTCTGGATGCTGCGCACTACCGGCAGCACCAGGAGAACTTGCTGGTCACAAAGCACAGTGGGGAGTGATGAGTGAAGAGCCGGCTTTCACCCGCGGGGGGTGGGAGACAAGGACGCAGGAGGGCGGCCGGATGGCAGCCGGCTGTGGACAGCCCTTCTCCGCGCCCATCCAGAGCTCAGGATGCGCTACTCCAACGGCCAGCTTCCCCTCCTTTCCCTTGCCTGTGAAATTCCAAATATTCCTGAACCGTTATTTATGTTTACGAATTCACAGAAAATACCTATTGTTATTCTCCGTCACTCACAACTCGCTCCATCTAAAATGTCATACAAAATAGCAAATAATCAAAATTCCGCTTTCCCTCCGTATCTTGCTTGTTTGACTGTCTCAGTCTCCTGGTCGTTTTCTCCCCAGTCTTTTCCCTGTCTGTGGACTACATCCCTTTATAAGTTTTCTCTCTTGTCTCTCTCTGTCTCTCTTTTTCTCTCCTTCTCCCTCCTCTCCCGTTTCCACTGCTTCCTCCTCTCCTCCACCCTCCTCCCTCCCCGCCCCTCCTCCCTCTCTCCGGCTCCTGGCTCTGCCCTCGCCGCCCCTCCCCAGAGAAGAGTGTCCAGCTTCCCGGGGCTGCCCGCCCGCCGCTGCTCCTCTGCCCACCTACCATGAGGAGCGGCTCCTCCCACCTGCCCATAAAAGCCAAGTGCATGTTACCAGCAGCGGATCAGAGCACTTTCCCGGTCCTCTCCTGTGGGAGCCCCCGAGCCTCTCTCCTGGATCTTACTTGCTCAAGGTAAGATAACCCTTCTGCAGGCATCTGACCTACTGGGGGTTGCTTTGGGGGAATCAGTTTCCCCTGGTCAACGTGCTTACTGTTTGGTTAGAGCTGATTCTTATGGATGCCAGATCGGCTGCTCCTTTAAACCAGCAACTGGTTTGAAAACAAACTTCTGTTTGAACGGTAAAATAAAAGTTCGTTTGGGGCAGAAACAGCAGCATAAATATTGCAAAAACCTTTTCGCCTTTTAAATCACTTTTTCCCCTGGTTGCTGGCTGTTGCCGAGATTAAAGTGTATCTGTTTGGGGTGTTTTCCTGACCGCTTTTCATTGTAAATATTTCACGTAACAGTGGGGGCAAGGAAAACTTTGTCCCATTGTCAAAAATGTACTTTAAAAGAACACAATTAGTTTCCTAAAAATAGCACAAAGGTCTGCTAACAATTTTGCCATGTTTTCCAAACCCCCAAGACAGCTTCTGTGAGTCCTTTAAAAAATATCTTTCCAGGTTTAAGTGCTTGGAAAAAATGATGCCAACGGGTACCCTTTGCCCAGAGACCATAATCAGGTGGCTGGTAGATAGGAAAGAACAAATCCAAATTGACAAGCTACGGCACAACGTGAGAGCACAAAATTGTCTTTTCAAGACGTCCTAAAATGAGAATTGTGCTGGAATAGAAGTGTATAAAAGAACTTCATGAATTTCTATACACACACCTAAACATAAAGCATTTCAATGTGTTCCACAGTCAGAGAAAAATACAGGCCAGATTATCCAATACTTCTGTTTACACCCGAGGGTTGTAAAGAACGATCAGCTTGAAGGCTTTGGAAGTTTGATCCCTGCTTGTCACCTTCTTTTTCCTTATCTAGTAAAAATTGATCTGATTGCCAGAGAGATAGTCTTTAAGCTACCCTCATTTTTAAAGACTTCAGACTTTACATCCTGATCTCTGAGGTCTGAGAATGTGTGTCGTGCACCTGTGAAGGAAAAACGTCCTCCGCAGCTACTTCTGGAAAACCAGACACTTAGTCCATGAAGTTTGCAGTCAGAATCTGCGGGCTGTGTGGGATGAAACTCTCTCATGTGGGAGAAAAACCCTCTTCAAATATTTCCTCTGGGGAATTGCACAAGACAGCTGAGAGACGGCAAACCAAAGCCGGCAGTCAGGAAACCAAACCACTGTTTCAGCCCTCAAGGTTCTTAAAGTAAGAGAGGAAAAGTTTTCCTTTTTTTTTTTTTTTTTTTTTTTTTTTGGTTTGTTTATATTGTTTCTCTTGAAAAAGGAAAAGTCTCCAAAGCTGTAAAAAATTCTTCACTATTAAAGAAAATAGAATCATTAGAAGTTTAGCTGAGGGTCTTCCAAACCTTTCCTCCTTATCATTTGCATATCAAAAGAAATAATAAAGATATTTAAAATTTCTACTTGGCATGGAGAGGATTCAATGCTATTATTCAAATGAAAAAGTTATATGTAAAACTTTCTGTCATGCGAAATTTTGCTTCATTGGAAAAAATTATTACTAGGAGTGCGGTTTCCTTTAAGAAAATGATATAAAATTACTATTGGCCATGATAATATGTGACCTGAGCATATTAAAATACCTTTTATCTCAAGCCACAGTGCAGACTGCTTGCTTCATATTTGCTGTAAGTGGCAAGAGCACAGGTATGGGACCAGGCCAAACCAAGTGTGCGGTATGTCCAAGCTAATTCCTCTTTTATGTTAGTGCCGGATTCACGCCCATCACCACAAGGGTGAAGAGACACTGCTTCATTCACCAGATCCCCTTGAGGAAAGTTATCTTTTCTGGGAGGAAAAAAAAAGAAGTGCTGCCAGTGTAAAAGAGCTCCCTGTTATTCCTAAATGTGGGGATGAAAAGTGTTCCCCCAGGGTTTGCTTCTGCTTTTCCTGGCAGTTAATCCACTCTACCAGCTATGAACCATTTCACAGTAACTGCTTTCCCCATGTGCCATCACATTCAACACCCTAAATAACTAGATGAGATCATCCTAGACTGCTCATGACCTCACTTTCCCAGGGGTCTTTACCAGACACTAAAAATGATACTTTCTCCATAGTTTCCTCCTTAAGTTTATAGAAAGATCAGTAGTGGGGAGTCATGGAGTCCCCCCAGCGTCTCCCCCTTTGCACAGGATATAGAGACATGAGGCTTGTCTATGCCATTGTATAGCTGCCCCTGGATTGGGTTGGTTCATGGCCCTACCTACCCTATACCACTCCAGCACCATTTGAGTGACTCCTTTAATGTTTCTTATAAAAGAAAAGTGACTGCATGTTTCCCTAGAGATACACGGGAAGGGCGCTCGGTTGATCTGGAGGGCCTGTTACATCTAGGGAAACACACATTTTAGATCTTCTTCTAGTCCCAAAATTATAAAACAATATTCTTCCCATGATCAGAAGGTATATCCTACCTTAATTCCATTTGTGAAACAAAAATCAAGGAAAGGGGAATGAAATGAACAGAGAATTGAGAGGGAAGCTGGGCAGAACTCCTCCTAGAAAGTGCCCTAGAAGAGTAAGACCAGGATCTCTGTAACAAATGCAACTTCTTTTTGCTCTTTTTTTCTGTGGAATGTGGGGAACAAAATCCATATCTGCTGTTGTTGTTTTTTTAATCAATGAGTGTATTTCTAATAATTTAAGATTCATCTCCACTATACCCTTCTGTAACAGAAAGAACGGCCCTTCTAGAGACCAAAATGATTTCAGGTCTGCCCCACATTAAAAACCCATAGACCTTTGCCAGTTATAATTTTATAATAAAAACTACATTCTGAATATAAAAAGCCTCAGAACACATTTTTAACTAATGGGTAGTTCATGTCAACAAATCCACCTCTCACTCTCTCAAAGAGTCCAATGTTCAGTAACTGAAAGTTACAAGTTAGAGGCAGCTATCTACTCCTCCCTAACCGTGGTCTTCAACTGTGATATGGCAACCTGCAGCGTGATTGACATGCGGTGGTATTTGCCAATCTCTGGTCCTCCAAATAACCCTCTGAAAATTAGGTCTTTCTTCAGGCCCTGGCTTCCTTCTCTTCCACCAGGCCCCCGTGAACATCCATATGCATAACTCAAGGAAAGTATAGATCTCGAGACTAGAATGCCATCTTCTGAGAGTTTCATTGTTCTAGCTACTGAGTGAAATGAAAAAAAAAAAAAAGATACAGAGAGAAGAATGAGTGTCCTATGGAATTTAGAGAATCACTTTAGCATTGTGTAAAAAAGAACCCCTTACTACCCAAAGTATTTAAAAATTTAAATTAAGAAATAAAAAGGCCAGCTTACAGATTGTTTCAAAATGCTAAGAATATAATGAAAAAGATCTTCCAATGACCTGACAGTCATTAACATCAGCTTATACCCCCGAGTACTAATTTAGAGCTCAGCTAAACTTTCCCTTTGCAGAGACCCAAGGAGTGAAGACTGGGAAAGAATAGTAACCACATTTCAGCACCAACAGAGAAGCCACTAATTAGACATTCCACTATTGACTTGGGAACTACATTTGCTGTTTGAGGAAGGAGGTTCTTATAGTCTATCTTCAAGCAAATAGATTTGCAACAAGAGGGCTAAAGGGAGTCACACACAGTCGGAATGTCTATAATCTGGGGACCCTGTGAATGCAAATCCACAAAGCTGTTGAAATTGCAAGGAATCAAACTGAAGTGACTGAAACAAAAATGTTCCCCAAAACTGATCATAGAGTAATCTACTAAAATAATAATGAATTCTCACTTCTCAGTGTAACATAACAGCAAAAGCTATTATGGACACCTATAACTGATTATGTAAAATATTAAAACACATTGATGGTCTACCTTCAATCTCCTCTGTTAATTTTGGGCTCACTTCTACTGTCCTTCTTGGAAAATGAAAGCTGTCCTTCTCTCCTCCAGTACAGGATTTACAGATGCAGTCATGCCTCTCTGTGCTACCTCCTTTTTTTTTCTTTCAGTGAAAGAAATCTCTTTTCAATCCTTATAGATCTTATAGTTTCTGGAGTACCACTCATAGCTGTGGCACTTCTCTTTATCAAAAGTCTCATACTTCTCTTAAACAGGTGATGTAGATTTTCACTCCAACAAATAAGAAACCTTTACATTTTTCTAAATTTTGATTCATAAACCTAGAAGATAGGTAATTTAAACTTGCTACATGCTTCCAAACTGAAAGGAAGCATCTAAGCAGTTTTATTTATCTAGGCTCTAGTCTAACTTCTTGGGTTTTAAAATTTTATTCAGGGAATCACACAGTACAAAGGCTGAAAGAATCCTTGGAGCTAATTCTAACAAAGTTAATTTTACAGATGAGAAAAGTCAGAGAGCTTGATGTCTTTCCTAGGGTCACCCAGACATGAGTAGGAGAAGCAGGACTGGAGTTGGTATAACCGAACTCTCTGTTCAGGGCTCTATTTTGAATAACTATCATGTTTCTTCCCCGTATAGTGTGTATCTAAGATGTCTCTGTGATGAGAATTCTGTTGAAACATAAAATATAGAGTTCTCAAAAACTGTAACTGGTAGAGGTTTGGGGCTTCACTGTACCTCTCCTACAGAACGTTCAGAAACACTAGTACAATCCCTTATCAAGAGTGAAGTCACTGGTTGTCACCGTCACAGACACCTTGTGTGTTTTTATCTTCCTTCCAGGGTCTTATATGTAATAGCTGCTGGATAAACCTGTGTTGAGAGAGTGAGTGATTGATTAAAGAAAAAAAAAGGCTAAGTATAAAATATCCATATTTCTTAACTCCTTCCATAAAAATCCTTACAAGTCTATAGGTACTTATAGAGACTCAGATCTCAAGTATATCAAATTTAAGATTCCCTGGTGCTTTAAGTAATGCAGGAGAGTTCATTTAGCCTTATCAATGGCTGAGCCATTTCCCTGCCTAGAGATTTCATTAATCCTTACATTTGCCTGAGATCTAGGCATAATGCTATTTTTTGCAGCAGGCTTAAGACTGAGTTCCAATTTTTCCATGACAGAACAAATGTATTATTGTTTATGTGATGATTTACAGCATAATCTTCTTCTTCTGGCATGACATTGACAGTGTGTTATCAATATACCTGGAATCTCCTCAGGTCTTTAATGAAAGAAATGACAAAAATATGCATAATGGACCATTAAGGAAATACTGGTTAAGGGGTGCAGGCATGAGAAGTGTTATGACACGAGAGAGGGACTATCAAGAGGTCAAGAGTATAGAGAGAAGATAGTGCAGCTAAGAGGATCCATTCCTCTAAAACAAGAGGGAGAAACTCCGGAGAAGCGATTTTTTTTAACATGATTGTCAGAGCTAAGACCCACTCAAATGTTTGGGAAGTAAAATCCTATTTGGATCAGACTTCTTTCTGTACAGTACAATATTAGGAATGGCTAACAAGGGGGAAAGCTTTATAAATTTTACATCTATTAAAACTCTTCTTAACCCTTAACTGGACTTCCACTGAGGAAAGAACCTCACTTGACCTCATTTTAAACTTGACCCTGACCCAGAGTACTAACTCCATGGATATCATGTCATCAAAATGTTCTCTGCTAAGAGAAAAATACAACTTTTTGTAATACATAAAGTTACCCCAATGTGGAAAGTGATAAAGGTAGAAAAGAATATTCTTGTATCTTTTCTAGAAAGAATTTACTGAGAAAGAGAAGGATGTTACCTCAGATGCTTCTTCACTTTCCTCTAAAGCATGCCTGACAATTGTTTGCAAAACTTTGAAATAGTCATTGTGTTTCTGAAATTGGTTTATTGTATGTTAAAATTTACATGGTCTGACTAAGCCTCATTGTGAAAACATACTTTTAAGTAAGTCTTTCTTGAAGACTGTCTTTCTTAAGCTCTCTTGATGTGTTTACATCTCAGGATATTTAGGCACTGGCATCATTTGATGTGCTGAGATTAAAGACAATTAGTCACTTCATGTACTACTTTTCCAACTAACTGAATAGGCCTGGGTGTGGATGTCAGCTGTTGGCTTCTCCAGGAAATAAAATGTATCAGCCTGTTGGGGAGCTTTTCTAGTCCTCTCTGTTAGCTAGATAAAACAGCTGTTTTGCTGAAATTCTGGGCCACCATTAGGGTTTCATCTATTAGGGAACTATGGCCGATTTAGAAAGACATTTGGCCACCCAGCAGTGGCGTGGCTAAGCCACAGCTGCCCTCAGTTCAACAGCAGGACAGCAGACCTTCCGAGCTGGTTGAAGAGTGTTGTCCTGGGGCAGCTGGGAGATATTTTGTGAGCTCTCATCCCATTTAGTATGTTTCCTTTATCATACTGCGTGCAAGTAAAGATAAATCTAAACTTGGTCCATAAATTCAAAGCGATGACTGTACATTATTATATTTCTTTGAAGATCTGTACTTAACAATTTTCCCATCCAGAGGTCATAGTGTTCATCCATGCTGTAAAGCCAAAAAGTGGCCTCTTAAAGGGCACGTACAAGACAAGCCCGAGGAATATAGGAAGGGAGACGCTAGGTGGAGCTAAGAATTTGAGGCTTAGGTGACCAAGACTGTTGAGGTAGAAAGAATGAAGGAAGATAAGCAATCTGCAGCAAAAATAGGCTATTGGATCCACAGTCCCTAACTTCAAGTCCAGTTCCCCTTCTAGCTCCCAGCGGACTCTAGTCCCCTGCTGTCCCGTGAGTGGGGAGGGAGGTTATTGACCAGTAGAGGGAGCTGGGGGGTTGAGTGTCTCAGAACAGAAAACTGATTTCTTCCCAGAGGGAGCCTTCAGATTTTCATTTTTCTGATAAAAGACAGAACAAGGTGTCCTCTACAACCAGTGGCTAAAATGTAGCACGGGAGTATACCACATTGCTGGTTTTCCTTTAAAAAAAAAAAAACTCCCAATTTAAGCCTCTACAAATAAATCACCTGCATTTCAGCAATGCCAGAAATGTCCAGGCATGTAGGAGTTTATTTGAAAGAAAACCATGGCAATCTTAGAAAATGTTCTTTCCAAGGCCACCACCAGCCAAGACTTAAATGTTCAGGACTAAACGCTCAATTCAGCAATAAATAAACCACATCAGCTGGGGGTCAGCAGGAGACAAGCACAGAGTCAAGGGCCGAGAAAACCTCCTGGGTTCCAAAGGGAAGCCCTAGCATCCTGCCAGGATCAACCCTTGGCCCCCAGGAGAGGGGAAGGGAAATGCAAGAAAGAAGGAGGCAGAAATGGGCCAAAAAGGCTTTATCCAATCAAGATGGCCCAGAACCTACACTCCAGGATCCTCGTTTCTCCAGGCAGCAGTCAGAGTCTTGCCTAGACCGAAGTGAATACCTTTCTGTTGAACATTTCCATTGCACAGTGGTGTAGGGATGGCTTGTTAAGACTTGAGACAATTGCAAAATTCAGAACCCTCTAGAGGATAGAGATCAGTTAGGAGCATTAAAAAAAAAAAAATCCCTGGCATACCAGGAAAGGGCAGCTTGCTTTGTAAAAATTATGACATTCACAGGAAAACAGAGCAATCCTCTCTCTAGGACTATTCGTGATCTCAGTAGAGATGAAGCTGTGAAGTTGGTATGCATGTGGCCTGAGCATCCTCTGTTCTAGGAATCTTTAGTGTTTTAGTCCCCAGAACACCTTGACTGTTTCTGGGGCCTTGATCATCTTTATGCCTTAATTTATTTATCTTGAATAGAAGAACGATTCTCAAAGAACCACTCTCTTTAGAGGCAATTAAGGTCTTGCCAAAAATTTTACAGAATGGTGCTACTTAAGCATACATAGTTAATGGATTGTGCTCAGGACACCTGGAGATGGCTCTTAGCATTTACAAAAAACCCAGTTAAAATGGAATACAGTGCCAAATAAGCACATAACTTTCCAAGATATACTAAGAGCATTTTTATTTCTTCTGGTACAGAGGACAATATTACATGTCTCAAGGGGCCAGATAAGGCCTAGGGTAAGTAGAAAAAAGGAAACTATGACTTCAAGAGTCTCAAGAGGCCTATATGTTCACCTATTCATTATCTTGACACCAGTCAAAAGATAATTCCTCATACAGAAAAAAAAGTTTTTGTGATTTTTAAAATTGTTTTACTGGAGAAAGATATTTTTAATAGTGACTGTTATAGTATAAAATTTCCAGAGTGTGTTTCAAAACAAGTAATATATGGGATATTAACATGTTTATACAGAAAAGAGTCTCTATGGTCAAATAAACCTTAGAAATAATCAAATAACATGACCAATTTTACTTATTATTTTACAATTAATACAAGTAATTTTACCAATTACTTATTATTTTACAATTTTACTTACAAGATTTCATAAAGACCTTAATATGCTCTGTATATTTTCATTCTTCAAAAAAGTTACAGTAAATAGTGTGTACCCAACATATTCGATGACAAATCTCAACCTGAGGGCATCTCTCGGGTCTGGTATTTTATGGGACAGTTTAGGAATCACAAGCCTCAACTCTTTTCAGTTTAAATTATTCCAAGATTTACTGGGACATGATATTTTCAGTGTTACTAGTTAATATGTAATATACATGGATTGTCAGTATATATTATGTGCTATGTCAAACCAAAAAGTAAGAAACAATCCCAGTGTGATTTCCAAACCCAACTGAAAAGGGACGAAAAGAAGCAAATGAATGTCTTGGTCCCATGACTAAGTTCTTTATGATAAGAACCGCAGAAATGTTAAAATAATTTACCAATAGTTAAGTTAAACAGTAAGTGAGAGAGAAAAAGAGGGGAGGGAGTGATGGGAAGAAAGAAAGGAAAGAGGGGAAGCAGGGAGAATATTGGATAGACTGAAATGATCTCTTCCTTCCCTCATCTTTCTCAGTGTCAGGATATGGTGTTACAAATAGAGACATGGCCAACAATGAGTAATAAGTCAATAAATGGGCAGCCCGGATAATTTTATGAATTAGCTCAACAACCCCTGAGCTGTTCAACAGAAGCATCACTAATTAATCAAGATCATTAACCAAACATTTTTCTTGAGAATTTACTTTATCGCCATCACTAGGGAGCTAATTCCTGGAATAGGAACACACTGATAGCCTAGTATATCTTGCTACGTCAGGGCTTATTGGTTTACCTATGACACTCAGACCTCCTACCCGTATCAAATTGACTACTTCTGTTAGGGTTCTACTCTGGGACATCTCTTTCCCCTTTACAAAGATCATGCTTGGAAGCCAGTATCCCAAAAGCATTGCAGTGTAGCATCCTCTCCTTTAAGAAAATAAGTTCACAGTCATCCAAGGGAAAAACTCAAACTCATCATTTCTAGTTACAGTTAAAGACACTATCTAGTAAGTGTCTCACAGAAGCAGACACTTCACTGCTCTCATTATCTCTGTTCCTTACACCAGCAGTACAAAGGTGGTATTATCATTCTCAATTCAAAGATGAGAAAAACGGAGCGCCTATTTGGTCAAGCAACTTGCCCAGGGTCACCCAGCTAGAAGTGGCAGAGCCAGGATTCCCATCCCAGCCATGCTCCAAGGCCATAGGTTTCCTGCTCCTTCACGGCGCCCCTCCTGAGGTCTCACCGTATCACAAAAGGAGGAAAAGATATCGACTCCCTGTGTCACTACCGCTGACTCATAAAGAAAGTGAGAGAATTCCAATGGCTCTGTTCCTAGACACTGCCGACTGGCTCTGTTTTTTGTTTAATACTGTGATTTTAATTTCTTTTTCTTTGTTGTGTCTTTTTCCTAAAAGCATGCTGCCATTTCAGAGCCAAAGAAGTAAGATCTGTGTAACTAGAAAAATAAACAAAAAAAGCTATCATTTCTCCCTGGGGTAATTTATAAGGTCTAAGGTTTCTCCATAAATTCTCCCCAAGTGATCCCAAGTTGCTTGGCATGAGTCTGGGAAAAAGAGTGACAAGCAAGCATGTCATTCCTCAGGCAGAAGAAATTCCCATGAGTATATGAGGAACAGCCTAGAACAGAGGTAGTCTAGCATGTGAAACACACTTAAATCCAGCTCCCTGGATCATTCTTTGACTCTTGCTGTATTCCATACCCAGGTGAAGAGAGTAAAGACAGTGTAACTGAGGCCCCAAGCCACGTGAGTCACCTAGACAAAAGTCTATCGTCTTTACACCTGCTGCTTAACCTATTTGAGGGTGTACAGGTATCCCCCACTTTCCAAAAGGTCACTTTATGCCACTTCACTTCTATGAAAGACCTATACTACTACCTGTTTCTGCTAATCTAAAGAAATCCAAAGATTTTCGCCTTTATGGGGGGAAAAAATGCAACAGTGTTGGGCTGGCCAAAAAGTTCATTCACATTTTTCCGTAAGATGGTATTGAAAACCCAAACAAACTTTTTGGCCAACCTAATAGCATTCAGAACTGCCAAGCTCCTTCCCCAGGAATTGCACTCAGCATCAAGCCACCATAGCTCTGAACCGTGTCTGTAAGCCTCTGTGCTTATTCTGGATTTATTTTTTGCAGAAGATGTGTCCTAAGGTACCTGCTTCTTCACTTTACCCCATTTTGCCTATGAAAAATTTCATATGAATGCTCTGATTTCAGAGAGCAGGGGAAGCTTGCACATAGAAAATAATTACACTCTGAGCCCTTCCTTTGTGCTGTGCCAAAGACAAAAGAGGAAAGAAGGTCTCGGTCTTTCCACATGGTCACATTCTGCTTTGCTTTATAGTTTTGTGTTTGATCTTCCCTCTCTGCCTGGAGCATTCCCCATTTGATCTACTGACGATTCAGAGCAGCAAACCTCCCCTCTGAGAAGACCTGCCTGCACCTGGCCTGTCTTGACTGGTGCACCTCCGCACGCCCACTAGTGTTCTGTGCACAGCCCTGTCACGGCCACATCTTTGTATAAGACAGTGATCCCCTTGTAGGATTCATGTGCTGTTTATCTCTGCACCTTCGATGCTTAGCACACAAGAGAAACTTAATAAATGTGAAAAGGAAAAAAGGGATGGGGGGACAAAATGCAATGATGATACACGAGAGGCTCTAAATATGCTTTGCCCTCTCCCTGTAGGTTGTTCCAAGAAGCGCTCGCGCAAACACACACACACACACACACACACACACACAGTATTACTAGGCTCAACTCTGTAGCTGTTTGTAAGGCTCAGGATGAACTCCCAGTGAGAGACTAATATTAAATATGAGCCTTCTGAACACCTAACTACATAAGGCAAGATTATTTGCTGGGTGGTGCCACTGCCCCAGGACTATCAGTAACCTGCTCAAAACTATTCATTTGCATTAGAAAACAGATCAAACACCGTAGCTTGCCAGCCAGTCCCTCCATCTCTCTTACCCCAACCCAGCATTGCATTTTCATCCCTCTCCAGTCTGTACCAGGAATCTGACCTAAGTCAGATGGACTGTTCTTCCCCAAAATATTCTTTCCTCTTTTTTCTACTGACTGTGCCCCACTGTCCTTTACACTTGTCAAAATAACCCTAAATTCAAGGTCCTACTAAGATCTTCCTAAGTATTGCAGCCTGCATTGATTCTTCCTTATTCTCAACTGGTTGGTGGTTATTGTAAATATCACTTATGTGTTCCCTATACCCTGTATTGAAGAAACTGGGGCTGTCTATTAGAACTTGCTGCAATTATAGAAATGTGTTACAACTGAACCTTCCAATATGGTAGCCACCAGCTCTATACGGCAGCTGAGTACTTAACATGTGGCTAGTGCAACTGAGGTACTGACTTTTATTTTATATTTTTGTAGTCCCTTTAAATTTAAGATGACATAGCCACATGTGGCCAGTGGCTACTGTATGGGACAACACAGAATATTTAACTTTTTGTGTGGTACGTCTTGTATCCTTGATGAACATATAAACTTTTGGGAAAAAATTGAATTCTGTTCTTTTTTGTATCCTCAGCTAATGCCATGATTGCAGCAGCATTCAACAAACGTTGTGTTCGGTGCATTGCTAGACTACTGGGTCTGCCTCTGATAGTTACACTCTCTTGAAGAAGTCCTCTCCCATACATACATAATATTAATAAAAGAATACAGATTGTCTTTGCTTTTTTAAAGGTTTAAACTTACTCAGAATGGCACTGTATCACTACATGGATCCTTTATCACTGTAAAACCAAAATGAGCTGAAGAATGATTTGAACTGAGTCTCTAAAAGAAAAAGTTCCATTATGCATAACTATCTCTTTTCTTTTCCCTTTGAGGGGAAGGAAATATGTTTTAAATGTTTTTTAAACATATTTCAGACCTACTGAAACAGAATTTCTTCAATTTTCAAAATGACCTTTTCTACAGAGAAAGACTGTCCCTGAGAATCTGAAACAAGTTCAGCCACCAGATTTTTATTACTCCCTGAAGCCCCATCACTTTCTAAAGGAAAGTAATTCTCAATGACAGACTTTCCCACAGCACTTTTGACTCTATTTCTAGTGCCCAATCTGAGGCTCTTTGAAGAAGGCTAAACCTCTACCAGCAGGTCAGGGAAGGTCACAGGTCTTTGGAATTTGACAATGATGCACCCCTGGCATTTGCTGGCTTACCAACGGCCCTTCAGGAATCATCATGCCAACAGGCCAACCACACAACAAAATCCTGTGCCTGCAAAGCCAAGAGCAAAATGATCAAACAGTCTGGCTGCAGATTAGATTCTGACTTATTAATAAGCTTTCAGAAAATAAACCAGAATGTGTCTCTAACAGCAACAGTTTATAGGAGATGTTTAATGATTTCAGAGGTCGGCCATACCGCATGCCTTCCTTCTGACTCAGTGAAGAGCAGGACAGGGCAGAAGAGACGTGGACCAAGCCAGGGCAATCAGCTGTATCTTTTCCATTCACAGCTAAGTTTATTTGGAGTGACTGGAAAAACCTTCAATGAAAACTTTTTTTAAATAATAAAAGAATTTACCCTGAGATCATCAGCCAGACAACATCAAGAAATAATTATGGGTTGGTATTTTCCTCTGCCTTGTAAAATATTTACAAATTGTAGGATAAGCAAGCCCTAGAGGATCGTAAAGAATAGCAATAACATTTCAATTGTATTTTTTTTAATATTTAGTCATCAAAGATATCACCATGTGTTTAAATCACATTTGAATACATATAAATAAAATTTTCATCTTCCGACAGGAGCCAGTGGCTAAAGAAAGAATCCCCTGACTCCTTTAAAACAGACCAAGAACACCGGAGAGGTTTGAGATCTTGTTTTTATAAAATAGAATTCATTATTACCACATGAGGAAGAGAGTATTAGTAAGTATCTTAATTTGAGGCCTTTTAAACATGAATATTGATGATGATAAAAATAACCTTTGCAAAGAAATCTGCAGTTTATGACATATATTCTATATATACATTCCTTTATTTGCATTAGAGATTTTTATCCATATTTCACACACGAGTCTGTGGAGACTTAGAAAGATTAAGCAAATTTCACAACATCATTTAGACAGCAAGTGATGGAGCTTGAATATGAACCTAGATCATCCCATTCCTGAAGTCCTCTTTTTTCTACTCACCTAGGCTTACAGTATCACACCCAGGTATGGTCCTTGCATGATAAATGAGAAACTGCAGCAAATAAAAGCTGAATGATCTTTCAGATTACTTCATAAACCAGATTCAGTGATTAAGAATGTGCTTTTCAAGAAGATAGAACTCAAACTCCCAACAATGATAGCAGTTAATGTGTAATGAAGGTTTACTTTGCGCTGTGTAGAATGCTAAAAACTTCTCTTTTTTTTTTTCTTATATATTAGTGCATTTTATCCTGATCAATTTTCTATGAGACAAGATATGTAAGAGAGGTGAAGTAATTTCCTCAAAGTCGCGTGGCTGGAAGTAAAGTAACCAGAATATGAAACCAGTAAATCATATTCCTGAGCTCTCCTGTTAACTGCTTCATCACTGACACTTTATCCCCAAAGAAGTAATCACAACACCCTATTAATAATCTGTGGACAAACAGATTGGCAATGGTCGCAGGACCAGCAATATAGAAATGCCACTAATGATCAGCAAGAATAGTTTTGTAGATTGTTTTCTGTACAGTTGATGATTTTGAAGGACACACAATTAATTTTAAACCTGCCTGTAAGTCATAAGTGAAGTGAAGTGAAGTCGCTAAGTCGTGTCCGACTCTCTGCAACCCATGGACTGTAGCCCACAAGGCTCCTCCGTCCATGGGATTCTCCAGGCAAGAATACTGGAGTGGGTTGCCACTTCCTTCTCCAGGGGATCTTCCCGACCCAGGGATTGAACCCAGGTTTCTCGCATTGCGGGCAGATGCTTTAACCACTGAGCCACCAGGAAAGCCTGGTTGTAAAGGGTATTTAAAAATCCCCTTATAATTAATGCCAAAATGCATGTCATTAATGGAAGAAAAAATAACAAAACACCTTAAACCATCTTCAAGAAGCCACTGTCACAAATAAAAGCACTGAATTTGGCAGAAGAAGTCACAGGGTCATGTACTACGTCTGCTACCTACAAGAACGGACACCCTGGGCAAGACAGTGGGTCTCACCCAGTGTTTACTTTCTTGGCTTTAGAATTAATCTGCCTCTCCTGATTGTTATGACATTTAATAAGATAACATACAAGAAAGTATCTGGCACTCAGAAGGCACTTAGTACAAATTATTTGATAATATTGACTCCCAATTATTGAAAGCGAAAGTGAAGTCGCTCAGTCATGTCCGACTCTTTGGGACCCCATGGACTGTAGCTTATCAGGCTCTAGGCTCCTCAGTCCATGGGATTTTCCAGGCAAGAATACTGGAATGGGTTGCCATTTCCTTCTCCAGGGGATCTTCTGGACCCAGGAATCGAACCCGGGTCTCCCGCATTGTAGGCAGATACTTTACCATCTGAGCTACCAGGGACTTAAATATTGCTTTACACCTAATGCAAATAAGGGCAAACTAAGGATCTCTTTCCTTTGCAGCTCATTTGATGAACTCTAGACTCCTACTCCAGGGCGCTTCAGTGAGCTTGTCATGGTGGCAGTGTGAGATATTTTTCAGCTCATCTATCTTTCTGGTCTTTGGAGGAGAGTAAGGAGGTTGTTTACATTCTGCTGTTGTTATTTGTTTGTTTGTTTGTAATAAATGATACTACGTCAGTGTTCCCAGTAGTTCCCCAATGGAGGAAATTTCCGTGATTGCATAATCCCTCTCCAGTCCAAAGCTACCTCCCTCCATTACCAGGGCAATGTAAATAACATATAGGCAACTGCGGTATCATCAGAAAAAAGATGGCTGTCCCAAGTGTTTCATCTAAGGTCTTAGCTCATCCCATGGGCTTCTGGAGCTTTATGCTTCTATGCTCTGTACACTCCCATTTAGGGTGCTGGCATTCCAAATACATCCTGGTCCCTCATTCTGATGCAATAATATACCTTCTTTTTTTATTGGAGTATAGTTGACTTACAATTTTGTGTTAGTTTCTAGTGTATGGCAAAGTGATTCATATATGTATTCTACATAGAGAGAATATATATATGAATGATGAATTCAGGTGAATACTATCCAAACCACTGGAAAAAACTAAATTATTCTGAGTTTCAAAATTAAATTATATTGAAGGTAACTTTTCATTTACCTTCTTAGGTCATGCATTAGGTCTCCCTACAACATTCAATGTCAACACATCAGAGTCCTATCTTATATGAATTCCATTTTCCTATTTTAAAAGTCCTAGTCTTTTTAGCTCTATGCCTTAATTATCAAGAAAACTTTCAATCCAGACTCCCTCAAAAACTGGCTCTGGGAAGCCAAATGTTAGAATAAGGAGAATAATAAGCTACAGTGGAAGGAACTTTCGTTTATGAGACAAAGGAAAGAGGGCCATAAGAATCTTAAAAGACTGTCATTCCAGTTCAATTATCCTACTTTTGTTTGCTTAGGTCTTTGATCTCAACCTCATTTATTCATTCATTCAACAATTCAACATATAGCTGTAGGGGACCTACTACATGCCGAGCCCTAGATGCTAGACGCCATCAAAGACTGCTTCACCTGCACTGAGGATTAGCAGCTGAAAGGCAAAAAAAACAGTAAAAAGCCATCTGAAGCATAACTGCACAGGGAATATAAGAACTCCTTTTTATTCAAAGGGGAGGCCAATTTTTGTGCCTTTTTCATGCTGGTCAGGGTGTTCTGAGCCTTCCCTGGGACCAGTATTCTCTCACAACACACCCATCCTCACTCAGGAAAAGGCTTTCACTCAATAGCTGTCAAGGATTCAAGCCCTAACCTACTCTCGAGGTGTCAAAAACCTAACAAGTCAGCACCTTAATAGATATACTTCAGACATTCAGCTCACATATATAAAAATGTACAACACAGTAAACTCTCATTTATTTAGTATTCCTTCATCTAAAATTGTTATGAAATCTTTTAATTCTGTTGCCAACAAGATAAAATGAGTGAGTGTCCTAAGGATGACCCCAACTCACTGAGAAATCCTAAGGGCCTGGAACAGAAGCAGGCACTTTGATTCCCAATAAATGCTGGGTGGATGAATATTATCTGAATCACTAGAAAAAATATATATATTATTCCAAGTTGAATTTCAGAATTAAAATACGCTTAAGGTAACTTTTCATTTATCTAGCATTCTGAACACAACTGAGGATAAAAAGTAAGTGAAGTAAGCCAGAAAGAAAAACACCAATACAGTATACTAACACATATATATGGAACTTAGAAAGATTGTAATGATAATCCTGTATGCGAGACAGCAAAACAGTCTTTTGGACTCTGTGGGAGAGGGAGAGGGTGGGATGATTTGGGAGAATGGCATTGAAACATGTATAATATCATATGTGAAATGAATCACCAGTCCAGGTTCAACGCAGGATACAGGATGCTCAGGGCTGGTGCACTGGGATGACCCAGAGAGATGGTACGGGGAGGGAGGTGGGAGGGGGGTTCAGGATTGGGAACACGTGTACACCCATGGCGGATTCATGTTGATGTATGGCAAAACCAACACAATATTGTAAAGTAAAATAAAGTAAAATTTTTAAAAAAAAAGTAAGCCAAAAGTACTCAGAGATGAAAACACAGTGGTTGTTAAGGTTTGTGGTATGGTAGTGGTTTCGTTGATAAGTCGTGTCCAACTCTTTGTGACCCCATGGACTATAGCCAGCCAGGCTTCTCTGTCCATGGGATTTCCCAGGCAAGAATACTGGAGAGGATTGCCATTTCCTCCTCCAGGGTGTGTTCTCAACCCAGGGGTCAAACCCAGATCTCTTGCATTGCAAGCAGTCTCCTGCATTGCAAGTGGATTCTTTCCAACTGAGCCACTAAGGGAAGCCCATTAAGGTTTGTCAGTCAGTCAGTCAGTCAGTCAGTTCAGTCATGTCCGACTCTCTGAGACCCCATGAACTGCAGCACACCAGGCCTCCTTGTCCATCACCAACTCCCGGAGTTCATTTAGACTCACGTCCACTGAGTCAGTGATTCCATCCAACCATCTCATCTTCCGTCGTCCCCTTCTCCTCCTGCCTTCAATCCCTCCCAGCATCAGGGTCTTTTCCAATGAGTCAGCTCTTCACATCAGGTGGCCAAATTATTGGAGTTTCGGCTTCAACATCAGTCCTTCCAGTGAACACCTAGGACTGATCTCCTTCAGGATGGACTGGTTGGATCTCCTTGCAGTCCAAGGCACTCTCAAGAGTCTTCTCCAACATCACAGTTCAAAAGCATCAATTCTTCAGCACTCAGCTTTCTTTATAGTCCAACTCTTACATCCATACATGACCAATGAAAAAACCATAGCCTTAACTAGATGGAACTTTGTTGGCAAAGTAATGTCTCTGTTTTTTAATATGCTGTCTAGATTGGTCATAACTTTCCTTCCAAGGAGTAAGTGTCTTTTAATTTCATGGCTGCAATCACCATCTGCAGTGATTTTGGAGCCCCAAAATATAAAGTCAGCCACTGTTTCCACTGTTTCCCCATCTATTTGCCATGAAGTGATGGGACCGGATGCCATGATCTTCGTTTTCTGAATGTTGAACTTTAAGCCAACTTTTTCACTCTCCTCTTTCACTTTCATCAAGAGGCTCTTTAGTTCTTCTTCACTTTCTGCCATAAGGATGGTGTCATCTGCAGACTGAAACTACAGTCATGGACAACTAGCCAATCTGATCACAAGGACCACAGCCTTGTCTAACTCAATGAAACTAAGCCATGCTATATAGGGCCGCCCAAGACAGATTGGTCATGGTGGAGAGGTCTGACAGATTGTGGTCCACTGGAGAAGGGAATGGCCAACCACTTCAGTATTCTTGCCTTGAGAACCCCATGAACAATATGAAAAGGGAAAAGATAGGACACTAAAAGATTAACTCCCCCAGTCAGTAGGTACCCAATATGCTACTGGAGATCAGTGGAGAAATAACTCCAGAAAGAATAAAGGGATGGAGCCAAAGCAAAAACAACACCCAGTTGTGAATGGGACTGGTGATAGAGGCAAGATTCGATGCTGTAAAGAGCAATATTGCATAGGAACCTGGAATGTTAGGTCCATGAATCAAGGCAAATTGGAAGTGGTCAAACAGGAGATGGCAAGAGTGAACATCGACATTCTAGGAATCAGTGAACTAAGATGGACTGGAATGGGTGAATTTAACTCAGATGACCATTATATCTACTACTGCAGGCAGGAATCCCTTAGAAGAAATGGAATAGCCATCATGGTCAACAAAAGAGTCCGAAATGCAGTACTTGGATGCAGTCTCAAAAACGACAGAATGATGTCTGTTCATTTCCAAGGCAAACCATTCAATATCACAGTAATTCAAGTCTATGCCCCAACCAGTAATGCTGAAGAAGCTGAAGTTGAACGGTTCTATTATGACCTACAAGACCTTTTAGAACTAATACCCAAAAAAGATGTCCTGTTCATTATAGGGGACTGGGATGCAAAAGTAGGAAGTCAAGAAATACCTGGAGTAACAGGCAAATTTGGCCTGAGAACAGAATGAAGCAGGGCAAAGACTAATAGAGTTTTGCCAAGAAAATGCACTGGTCATAGCAAACACCCTCTTCCAACAACACAAGAGGAGACTCTACACATGGACATCACCAGATGGTCACCACCAAAATCAGATTAAGGTTAGTATTCATAAGCAATTAGGATTTCTCACTTCAAGCCTATTTACCTCTCCTTTGCAAATAATGCTAACAGACTTGGTTCTCTGATCCCTAAGTACAGGGCTTACCTGGCAGCTCAGTGGTAAAAAAATCCACCTACCAATGCAGGAGACATAAATTTGATCCTGGATTGGGAAGATTCTCTGGAGAAGGAAATGGCAACCCGCTCCATATTCTTTCCTGGGAAATCCCATGGACAGAGGAGACTGGTGGACTATAGTCCATGGGGTCACAAAAGAGTCAGACATGACTTAGCCACTAAACCACAAGAACATAGTGAACGTGAAGTACCTAAATTTGAATAGGGGAGGAGATTGCAACAAGTGCACCGACAGCAGGGAGGAATAGAATCATGGAAGCCTAGCAGTACAGGAGGAAAAGAGCCATAAAAATGATCAGAACTTCTAAGGTATATGGCATTCGTGGAGGAGATAAATAGTTGCATAGACTTGGGAAGTTCCTGGGGGAACCACTGAACCACAGCTGAATAAAAATGTTGACATATTTAGTAGTATCATTTAAGAATAAAGGACATTCTGCATTTCAAATATATAAAAACAAGCCTATGTTGGTCCTGGTGGTTATAAAATTATCGTTATTAGGAAAATGTTAATTTATCCAAAATGTCTCATTCCCTGAAGACTCAGGAAAGTTGAGGTCATTCTACTATATATGAGTGTGTATGCATGCATATGTGCACGTATGTATATAAATTATATGAAGTAGAATTTTTGTTACACTAGAAAACCTCATCCCCCTAACATGCAGTATAATGGATTATTAACTTTTTGGTTGTTGGCTTCCTATAAAAGCATGATCAAAGTGGTTACCTGGAATCCAAAGCCTTGAGTTCATGCTTTCTTTTCATCTAATACAACTGAGATCAGGGAAATTACCTCACTGCTCAGTGACTCAATTTATCTATTGATATAACGAGAAAAACAAAAGCTCAGCTCGCAAGGGTCTGGTAGGCTGCACCCATTTCAAAACTTGGAAATGTTTAATATAAATCCCAATAATAGCCTGGTTTGGGTTATTATTTTTAAGCAAACACCCTTCAAAAAAAATAGAGGCAAAGGTAGTCAGTCTTTCTTTCCCCAGTTTCTTTTCTTACAATCTTTCCTTTCCAAAGAACACAACAGAGAAACAAAGAGCCAAGCACTCTGACTCACAATTTTTTCTAATAGTGTTGTGGTCAATTTGCTCCCGCATAAAAAAGTAGTCGTGAAGCTTTGAACTCTGGGTCTTGGAAGGCCAAGCATGGAAAAACATCTTTAGCAGAAAGAAGGGCACGTTCCCAATCTGTCCGAATCTGTCCAGTGTGATGTGTTTGTGAAAAGTCCACTTGGGCACACAGCTCCCCGCATTGGAGTCCTTTTCTGATGTTAGAGCTTTCTGACAAAAGAAGGGGCTGAACTTTGCCTTTCAATGAAATCTTGAGTCTAGTTTCTTTTTCAGATCTTACTCATTTGATCCTTAGGATGGTTTCTCAGTTTGAACTTGCTTTTAGGACAAATGGGGAAAATGCTAAAACTTTGTGCCTAGAAAAAGCTGACTCCATCCTTCTTTCAGGGAAAAAAAAAGTTCTATGTGGTTCAGAAAGCTGAAGGTTCACTGAGAGCCTTCACTTAGAGATTTCTGATACTGAAATTGGTTATTACATCCCAGCAGTGAGCAGATATCACGCTTTTTGTTTTCTTCGAGGCTGCTTTCTTAAAGACTGTCACAGTCTAACATACAACTTTGTGGTGTATGAAGGGCTTTCATGTATGTACATTCATTTGTGAGACCTGAACGCCTCTGATTTCCCAGTATTTGATAGTTGTGTTTTATTTCTGGTTTTAACTATTTTTTTATTATTAATTTATTTGGCAGCCTTGGATCTTAGTTCCGGCACTCGGGATCCCCACTGTGTCATATGAGATTTTTCGTTAGGATGCACTGGCTCAAAAATTGCAATGCATGGGCTTGCTTGCGCCATGGCATGGGGAATCTTAGATCCCTGATCAAGGATTGAACCCATGTCCTCTGCACTGCAAGGCAGATTCTTAACCACTGGACCACCAGGAAAGTCCCTGTGTTAATTCTTAAAGACACTCACAATCTGAAAAAGATACATATCCATTTTGGTACATTTTTAAATGGCTATTGTCATTCTTTGGCTGAGAAGATTAAGAAGTTGGCTGTTCCTCCATATTGCCCAGTTGAATTTTTTATCTCAGTACTAAAATCTCATTATCTAAAGTGCTCTACGGACATCTCAAAAGTGTCTTCACTCATCTCCCTGGGAGGAAGTTTCTACAGAAACACTGTCCACTCACTGTTACCAAACACACATCTTACCTGCAGGCCATTCTGTCCCCTGTGTCTTCCCTCTGTTACAGACAGACATTCTTCTACCTAAATTTCTCCATATTCTCTGTCACTCCTCATCCCAGCCCTCCTGCCTTCTGGGGATTTCACTCTGAACTATTTGCACCATCTGCCCATTACAGCTGTGGTGATCTCTCTCAACCCAGATTGCATCATGACTCACATCTGCTTAAAACCTTTCGGGGATATTTCATGGCCCTCAGATTAATAGAATCCAAACACCATCAGAGGATTTACAAGGTCCTTTTTCATCATCTGGGCCTGCCGATCTTTCTAGCTCCATTTCTTTCCATACCACCTGCTGTCACCAAACCCCCCTCCCCCCTTTAGATGTAGCCAACAGTTTTCTCTGAGCATGCCATAGCTCTTATTTCTTAGGGCTTTCATTCACACTATTCTGTCTTTTTGTCTGGAACACCCTGCCTTCTCATCATCTCCCATCCCCCTTGAAGCCATCCTTGAACCCCAGAACTGGATTAGGTGGCCCTGCTGTATGCTCACATGTTGCCCCAACATCCCTAACACTATCACTGTAACTATTTAATTAACAGATTATCTCTCCTGCTGGCCCCATTATAAACTCCATTATGGTCCAAATTGAGTTTGTCTTACTAAGCAGTGTGTTCCATTCCTGAGCCTGAAACCAAGCACAGATATTTAATATTTGTTGAATGAAAGAATGAATGAAAGACACATAAATGATAATCAAAGAAGCACCAATATCAGAGATAAAGCAGTAGATTCAAGATATAACCAGGGTTCTAGAAAAAGTGAGTGGTCAAAAGTCTGGTCAAAGAAGTCAGAAATCAAAGCCTTGAACAATCAGCAGTGCAAGGTGGCAGAGGAAGAAGAGGTCTAGACAGGCCCTTATCCACAACAGCAAACAGAATCTGGTAGTCACAACACCAGCCAGTCCCTCTCATGCTCATCCTGAGCAAAGTTCCCCATAGTTTCAGACTGTGTTATGAGGACTACCTACATCATGATTCTACATCCCCAGCCAGCCCTACTGACTCTGAATCTTTTCTAGGCTGGGGCCAGAAATCTGCATTTTTAACCAGCACCCTAAGGGATACTTATGTACATTAAGGTCCTAGGCCAGAAGCACAGACAATCTCAATAGCTGGTTGAGTAGGGAGAATGAGAGTGGGAAGCAAATACCCTTCTTTGGTGGTGTCTAGCTCAATATTGTGAGCACCAGTTGCTGTCCATGTGGCCCATGACTCATTGATAAGGATCCCTTTTGCTCTGGTTCATTCATAATGAGCTAACACACAGCTGGTCCATGTGTGACCCTTAAAAGTTCCAACAAGGGTCATGTGTAGGGGGAAGGGGGCATGTTTTCATAGCACTGTGGTTATAACTCCCACTTAACTTCTCACTGTGGCCTCCCTTCTCTTATTTGGGGCATGGCCCAGTATAATTCATCTACACATTCTATCTGGACAGCAACCATTTAACCAATGCTCAATAAAACATATTGCCTTGTCCGTGACCTGGACAAAGGGCTAATAACAATAATAACTATGAAGAGTCCATTGTAAGCTATCACTCCTCTGAGGAAAACAAAAATGTCCCCTTTAACCCCACTAAGCCTGTGGTTTTAAAACTCTGTCCAATTTTGCATTATTGTCAAAGAAAAATAATTAGATATGGATGACTGGAAAAAAAAAATCTAGAAAGTTCTGAGTAAAAGAAGTTCACCTCAAATCAGCATTTCCTTATTTGATCTTGTGCTCCAAGCAATCTCATTATTATCCTTTGGGTTCTACATATAGTTTTGTCCTTTATGGTCATGCCTATAATCTGTCATGCTCACAACAAGTCCAAGGTAAACACTGATTTTTGTTACTATTCTATTATTTATAGCTTAAGATTATTCTTCACCTTTCTCCCAAGACTCCGTTCTATCACTGCCATTTGAGGTCAGTACACAGCACCTTAAGCCCCCAGTAAACCAGAATGTATGTGATGCGGGCAGGAAAAACAACACATCTTGACTTTCCTGAAATTGTCTGAATTGAATGTTTTAAGTATAATTGAAAACATATTTTTACAAGCAAAGAGAGCCAATAAACTAGAAAAATAGTATGGAAACATCAGGCTCCACTTCTCTGACTTTTAATATTCTTTGGTAGAGGACCTTAGGAAGAGTGAGGGACTTGTATCCCTCTATGGAGTCACACAGGGGGACAAGTGCTCATTCATCTGTAAGCACGGTCCATCTCTCACACATGCTCTGTGTATGAAGTTATAGCAGGGAAAGAAGAGGAAATGTATCAGAGCCCCATGGCTTTGTACAACCTCCCTTATATTAATATGGGGCCTTCATAAGCCTTCGGAGAAGGCAACGGCACCCCACTCCAGCACTCTTGCATGGAAAATCCCGTGGATGGAGGAGCCTGGTAGGCTGCAGTCCATGGGGTCGCCAAGAGTCAGACACGACTGAGCGACTTCACTTTCACTTTTCACTTTCATGCATTGGAGAAGGAAATGGCAACCCACTCCAGTGTTCTTGTCTGGAGAATACCAGGGACGGGGGAGCCTGGTGGGCTGCCGTCTATGGGGTCGCACAGAGTCGGACACGACTGTAGTGACTTAGCAGCAGCAGCAGCATAAGCCTTTACACAGGTGGTAAGATTAAAGAGGAGAACCTCATTGCTTTTGTGTCCCTCTGGCCCCCAGATCTAAAACCATGATTATTTTCCTATAATTTTTTTAAAATATAACTACAAAGGAAATATCCTCCTGGGCCAGGTCCCTTTCTCAGTTACAGTGACACAACTTCTGCTAACTCTGTGGGACAGTGTTGTCTTTCTTCTTAGTGTCAAGCATTCCACTGGGTCTTTCCAGCCCCTGAAACTGGATGTCTACGCTGATGCAGAGGGCCTGGCACTAGGAAGGATTCTGGGCTATGAAATTGAATCCTTGGCACACACTGAATCATTCTGGCACACCAGCTTCTCCTATAATTCCTCTAGCCATGAATCGGAGCAGATTTATTTACTCAGTTTATAAAATGACACTATTCTTTAAAGTAAATCGCTTGATGTAAAAGAACTAATTATAGAGTTTTAGTAAAAAAAATTTAAAAAAAGTAAAAGCTTTTTACCCTAGAGCTTGGGGCAGAACCAATTTCTGAATTATAGGTTTTTACTGTGTGTATGTGTTAAAGTTCCAGGGGATGTGATTTGATTGGACCCAAATTTGCATAATAGCTAACCATGATGTAACAGGCTTTTACTGTTTGAAGAACAGAATAGCTGTGTATAAAGATATCCTTTTCATTGTCTAAGTTTATGTCCATTTGTAAAAACAGATCTCTTATGCATGCTGACAAGAGAACAGAGATAGGGAGGTGATCATACACCATTGGTGAGAGTATAAATTAGTACAGCTTTTCAAAGTTGAACCAGTAATTCCATCCCAAGAATCAATATCTGGAGAACTCCTACAACTCAGCAACAAAAAGTAAACAATCTAATTTTAAAATAGGCAAAGGAGTGAATAGACATTTCTCTAAAGAAGATACAAATAGCCAACAAATGCATGACAAAGCTGCTCAACACAACTAATCATTAAGGAAATGCAAATCAAAACCACAGTGAGATACCATCTCATAACCATTAAGATGGCAAACTATTTTTAAAAAACAGAAAATAAGAAATATTGGTGAAGAAGCAGAGAAATTGGAACCCTGTGAACCATTGGTGAGAATGAAAAAATGGTGTAGCTACTACAGAAAACAGTATGGTGGTACCTCAAAAAATTAAATATACAATTCCCATATCATCCAGAAAATTCTATCCCTGAGTATATACTCAAATTAATTGAAAGTACAGTCTCAAATATATATTTTATATCCACGTTTGCTGCATAGCAGCACTATCTGCAATAGCCAAAAGGTGAAAACAGCCCGAGAGTCCACAGATTAAAGGATGAATAGATAAAATGTAATATACATATATAATAGAATATTATATATGTATTATATATGTATTATTTTATATGTATTATACATATAGACTATTCTTCAGTCAAAATATCAATAACCTCAGATATGCAGATGACACCACCCTCATGGCAGAAAGTGAAGAGGAACTAAAAAGCCTCTTGATAAAAGTGAAAGTGGAGAGTGAAAAAGTTGGCTTAAAGCTCAACATTCAGAAAATGAAGATCATGGCATCTGGTCCTATCACTTCATGGGAAATAGATGGGGAAACAGTGGAAACAGTGTCAGACTTAATTTTTTTGGGCTCCAAAATCACTGCAGATGGTGATTGCAGCCATGAAATTAAAAGATGCTTACTCTTTGGAAGGAAAGTTATAACCAACCTAGATAGCATATTGAAAAGCAGAGACATTACTTTGCCAACAAAGGTCCGTCCAGTCAAGGCTACGGTTTTTCCTGTGGTCATGTATGGATGTGAGAGTTGGACTGTGAGGAAAGTTGAGCACCGAAGAATTGATGCTTTTGAACTGTGGTGTTGGAGAAGACTCTTGAGAGTCCCTTGGACTGCAAGGAGATCCAACCAGTCCATTCTGAAGGAGATCAGCCCTGGGATTTCTTTGAAAGGAATGATGCTGAAGCTGAAACTTCAGTACTTTGGCCACCTCATGCAAAGAGCTGACTCATTGGAAAAGACTCTGATACTGGGAGGGATTGGGGGCAGGAGGAGAAGGGGACGACAGAGGATGAGATGGCTGGATGGCATCACTGACTTGATGGACGTGAGTCTGAGTGAACTCCGGGAGTTGGTGATGGACAGGGAGGTCTGGCATGCTGCAATTCATGGGGTCACAAAGAGTCGGACATGACTGAGTGACTGAACTGGACTGAAAAAGGGAGGAAATTCTGACACATGCTACCACACAGGTGAAATTTGATGATATTTTTCTAAGAGAAACAAGCTAGTCACAAAAAGACAAATATTGTATGATTCCATTTATATACCTAAATAGATACATAAGTAGTCAAATTCATACAGGCAGAAAATAGAATGGTGGTTGCCAGGGGCTGAGGGGAGGAGGGAATGGCGAGATATTATTTAATGGGTATAGAATGAAATGAGTTCTGTTGATTGTACAACACTATGAAAGTACGTAACAATACTGACCTATATACTTAAAGTGGTTAACATAGTAAATTTTATGTTATGTGTATTTTACCACAATTTTTTAAAAAAGAATACTGGTGTTAATTATAGTAATCATGAAAAACAGAGAACATGCAAATCCTCGAAATGGGAAATAGCCATTGAATAGAATTCCACGTACCACTGAAAAATGTGTATATAAACTTATTAACTCATAAGGATGTCCAGGATCTATGTTTTGAGTCAAAGAGCAATTTTCAGAAAAACATGCTCACATTGACTGTATTAGTTTGCTAAAGTTGCCATAACAAAATACCACAAACTAGATGACTTAGGACAGTAGAAATGTGTTGTCTCACAGTTCTGAAGGCCAGAAGGCTACAATCAGGACGTCAAAATTTAATTACTTCAGAGAGCTATGAGGAAGAATATATGTTTCATGTTTTTGTATTAGCTTCTGATGGTTTGCTGGCAGGCTTCCCAAGTGGAATGGCGAGTTATCATTTAATAGATCTAGAATGAGTGTTTTTCAAGCCACTTCCCAGGTGGCTCAGTGTAAAGAGTCTGCCTGCCAATGCAAGAGATTCAGGTTCAGTCCCTGAGTCAGGAATATCCCCTGGAGTAGAAAATGGCAATCTACTTCAGTGTTTTTGCCTGGAAAATTCCATGGACAGAGGAGCCTGGCAGACCCCAGCCCACGGGGTCACAAAGAGTCGGATACAACTGTGCACATGTGCACACACACAGGTGTTCATCAAGGTAGATAATTAGGCGGCCTTGGAAAGAAGTGGGACCGACAGATGATCCAAAGTTGCTGGAACACTTTTCAGCTGTCAAAATGCAAAACAGTACTATTTCATGTTTTCCCCCTCAAAAGGGCTTCTGAGTCAATGGCAGAGTAGAAATAGAACTGCACTTGGAGTCCAGAGCCAGAAGGAGCTCCATTTCTGGCACGAGTTGGCTATGTGACCTTAGGTTCTTAACCACTTTGGCATTTGCATTTTCATCTTTCAGTGTTTCTGTAAATTCCAGATATGCAGTCCCTTGGTCTATGTTTATTCCTATCTGGCTCATACACTTATATTGTAGGTCACAACAAAATTTGACTGAGCCTAAAAATAGCCAACTGTCGCTTCTCCTAGACAAAGATCTGAACGCAGAGGCCATTGATCTGAGCCGTGTGCTGGAAGGACAGCATGTAGACGATCTGTTATATAGCAGGCAGCCTGATTCTTCCACTCTGCCTATGCAGAATGTCAGTGCCACCCTTTGCTACTGCTGTTGGAAAGACAGCTTTCAGTGCAGACCCATGTAACAGAGTTGAACGCCACAAACCTAGGTCAGTCCTTCAGAGCTTTCTTCATTCCTCCATTCAATCAGGAAGTAATGATTAAGTACCCTGCATGAGTCAGGACTAAGGATTCATTGATCAGCAAAATAAACAAGTCCCCTATTTGGCTGAACAAGGTCAAGAAAACACCTACTTACAAGACAATACAGAATGTGTTTTGGCAAAAAAAGTGCTGAGTGCTCAGGGAAGCCTGGTTCTCTGAGTTAAGGAACCCTAACTCAGACTCAAAAGGTTTTCCCAAAGTCTTCTTTTCAGCGAATTGCATCAGCTCAGCTTTGAAATCATGAGTTTGGTAATTTTGCCCACACTACCCACTAGCTTTCCGAGAATTTTGTCTTTCAGTTGTGTGCATGGCTGCTGGGGAGGGGCAGGGCTCAGGCAGGGAGTAACCACCCCCGTGAGCTTCAGCTGTTCAATGAAGAAAAACAATGGCATATCGAACCCGGAGCCATTCTTCCAGCTTTTTGGATGGTGCCATGTTTTCACTGGACATAGGAGAATCCACTTTGCCCAGGCTAGGTGTAAAAGGAGTCAGATACCAGATCATACTGCCTGAGCATAATGAGAAATATTTATTCCTTCTTCATCAGAGTCAATATCCATCATAGCCCACCCCTCACTCTTACCAACTACATCAAACACAAAGTGTCTTTGAAAGGCTTTGGCGTGCATGTTTGTTAATTTCCTTAGGCATTGCACATGCCAAGGCGATAGGGCTCTGGTTTCTCTAAATCACCTGAGAATTCTTGTTTCCCGTCCCCATTTTCTCTATGTTGACCTACAGAGCTCAAGCAAATGTACAGTTGTGTTTTGTAAAAAAAAAATTTAAAGTAATTCTGATCAAAATGGTAGTGATGGTGGTGGTGTTTTGTTTTGTCTTTTCACTGCAATAAGCTCTATGAATTTACTAAATCCCAGGGTAAGCTTATGTGTGTCACTTTGGCATTGTATCTTCCAGCAATACTCACTGTCATTTTTTCCCTATAATTGACTTCTAAAATCATGAGAAATCTACAGGAAACAAGCTTGATTTTAAAAAAGGCTGGAGACGAGATTTTTTTTTCTTTTTTTTCCCCACAGAAAAGGCTATACCTATATCCCTTATTGAAGCCAGGTTTTTTTGGAATTTTTTTAAAATACAGGCTAATTTTTTTTTTCTTTGTATATCTAAAAAAACAATTGGTTAAGTTTTTTCCTAACCCTGCCTCAATTCTATAAATTCTTTACCACAATTTTCTGCGTAGAGGACATTTCATCACAATTCATTGATTTGGAAGCTATAAAAATAAACAGGCCTACCTCTAATTACCAAATGTTCACTCCATATAACAGCAACCTCAGACCTGAGTCTATCCATGGGATCTATGAAGATTTCTTGTCCTTGAGTTTTCTCTCTGCTCCAACTGGGAAAACGTATGGTGGGCCATGTGGTTTTGCTTTCACATTCATAGTTTCATCAGCTTTCCTGGATCCTCAGTTAGGTTCATCCCTCTTCCCTGGTGGCTCAGATGATAAATAATCTGCCTGCAATGTGGGAGACCCAGGTTTGATCCCTGGATCAGGAAGATCTCCCAGAGAAGAAAATGGCAACCCACTCCAGTATTCTTGCTTGCAGAATCCTGTGGACGGAGGAGCCTGGTGGGCTACAGTCCATGGGGGTGCAAAAAGTCGGACATGACTGGGCCACTAACAATTTCACTTTCTCTGTAATATATGCATTCAGGGAACAAAAATTCAGATCAGTATGGAAAGTTACAGGAAGGGGAGACTAAATTTGTTGGTTTCAACTTTCAATTGAAATTTGTTTTACATCCTTGTATAAATCAGTTTCCCTTTCTTTACTTTCCTTGCTCTCTCAGCAATAAGAGACATCTACTTTTCTCAAACAAATGCTATGGCAATTTAATTGAAGAATAGATATAAAATAGAACTTGAGTTTGTGGAAGAAATCTGTCTTTCTGCTAAAGTTCTGTAATTAACCACACATCTTTTGGCAGGTTTTAACCTCTAATCTTCATTTTCCTCATCTGTCAATTTAAGGCCAGGATAATGCATTGTCCATTTATTGTCTATTCTATACCAGTTTCTATGGAGAGCATTTATCATGTTACTATTTTATGCTGTTATTATTGTTCAGTTGCTAAATCATGTCCAACTCTTTGCAGCCCCATGAACTGCAGCACAGCCAGTTTCTCTGTCCTGGAGGAGTTTGGACTTTTCTGTCCTATCTCCCAGAGTTTGCTCAAATTCATGTCCATTGAGTCAGTGATGCTATCTCATCATCTCATTCTCTGCCACTTGCATCTCCTTTTTCCTTCAATCTTTTCCAGCATCGAGGTCTTTTCCAATGAGTTGAATCTTCACATCAGATGGCCAGAGTGTTAGAGCTTCAACTTCAGTATAAGTCCTTCCAATGAGTATTCAGTATTCCTGACTTCCTTTAGGATTGACTGGTTTGATCTCTTTGTCGTCCAAGAGACTCTCAAGAGTCTTCTCCAGCACCTCAATTCAAAAAAGCATCAATCCTTTGATGCTAAGCCTTCATTATGGTCCAGCTCTCATATCCATACATGACTACTGGAAAAATCATAACTTTGACTATATGGACCTTGTTGACAAAATGATGTCTCTGCGTTTTAGCACACACTATAGGTTTGTCATAGCTTTTCTTCAAAGGAGCAAGTGTCTTTTAATTTCATGGCTGCAGTCACCGTCTGCAGTGATTTTGGAGCCCATGAAAAGAAAATCTGTCACTGCCTCCATGTTTTCCTCTTTTATTTGCCATGAAGTGATGGGATCAGATTCCACGATCTCAGTTTTCTAAATGTTGAGTTTTAAGCCAGGTTTTTCACTCTTCTCTTTCACCTTCATCAAGAGGCTCTTTAGTTTGTCTTCACTTTCTGCCATGAAAGTGATATCTGCATATCTGAGGTCATTACTATTTCTCTTGGCAATTTTGATTCCAGCATTTTGCATGATGTACCCTGCATATAAGTTAAATAAACACAGTGACAATATACAGCCTTGTCATACTCCTTTCCCAGTTTTGAAGAAGTTTGTTCTTCTATGTCCAGTTCTAACTGTTGCTTTTTGACCCACATACAAGTTTCTCAGGGGATAGGTAAGACAGTCTGGTATTCTCAACTCTAAGAATTTTCCGCAGTTTGTTGTGATACACACAGTCAAAGGCTTTAGTGTAGTCAGTGAAGCAGAGGTAGATTTGTTTTTTAATTCCCTGACTTTTTCTATGACCCAGTAGATGTTTGGTAATTTGATCTATGGTTCCTCTGACTTTTCTAAACCCAACTCATACATCTGGGAGTTCTCAGTTCATGTACTGTTAATGCCTAGCTTGAAGGATTTTGAGCATTACCTTCCAAGCATGTGAAATAAGCCCAGTTGTACAGTAGTTGGAACATTCTTTGGCATTTCCCTTTTCCAGTCCTGTGGCCACTGCTGAGTTTTCTAAATTTGCTGCCACATTGAGTGCAGCACTTTAAAAGCATCATCTTTTAGGATTTTAAATATCTCAGCTGGAATTCCATCACCTCTACTAGCTTTGTTCACAGTAATACTTCCTAAGGCCCACTTAACTTCACACTCCAGGATGTCTGGCTCTAGATGAGTGACGATGCCACTGTGGTTATCTGGATCATTAAGACCTTTTTTGTATTGTTCTTCTGTGTATTTTTGCCACCTCTCCTTAATTTCTTCTGCTTCTGTTAGGTCTAATGATGGCCACAATAAAGGACAGAAACGATAAGGACCTAACAGAAGTAGAAGGGATTTTATTTTGAATTTACAGTAACTCTATTTGAAAGGAATTATAATCTGCATTTTTTAGATGAAGAAATAGATTCAGAAGGTTAAGTAACTTTCATAACATGTAGCTTGGCCACTCAAATATAGAACCTGAATCTAAACCTTTATTTCTTCCCATTCCAAAGTCCTAATTTTAATTGCTGAAATACGCTACCACCTAAATGAGCTCTGAGCACCCTAAACTAGTCCTTCAGATTCTATGTCCTGATCCATGAAACTATTTCATTTCGTTGCAAGAAGTATTAGCAGTAAGTTATTACTGTTGACTCTATATAGAATAAAAAATAGTCATATTTAATATTTTGTAACTACTTTTATATTGTGAATGGTAGAGAAAAAAGAACTGTCTGGTAGCTTCATCTTCTCTGACTTTTTCTTCCAAAAGCATTCGACCCAAACAAATGGTTTTTTTCCCCTTTGTTAAAAGATTCTCTCAAATAGAGATGATATAGCCTCCCTTAGAAGACCATCTATCGTTTACTTGCTTACTATTGAAAGAAAGACTTTTTCCTCTGTCTGGTGTGGCTCCCTTCAATTCTAATTTATTGTCAGTAAGTCAGGGTGAATTTGATCATTGTTTCTTATCCCTTTCTCCTGGTGAGAAATAATAGGACAGAATATGCTTAAGGGAAGATACAAAAATGTTGTACTGAGACACAACAAGGAATGTTAATTCCTTCTTGCAATCAGTGTTTCACGGGGTGTCTGTAGAGCGTAAACACAGAAGGAATGAAATGTCTATAGATGGACAGATGAAAAGTGCTAGTCTTACACAAAAGGAAACTGTTCATTTTCTGCTTCTCTTTTAAATAACAAAATTTCAATATCATCTGTAACTAGGTTTTCTGGACTTGGAGAAATAACACATAAGGAAGAGGGTGGAGAGGAAGGAAAGGTAGCTCCGACTGATAGTTGACTGATTTCATCAAGAGTTATCTAGTGTGTTTAATAAGAATTATCTTCTGCATATGTGCTGGCCCAGAAAATGAAAAATGTCTTGTCCATCAGTCTTTGACGAATTGAATGATGATTTTCTTATCAGTGAAACAAAGAAACACTTGAGAAAATAGAGCAAATTTTAAAAAATAGAAATGAATCAGAATTTGTAGATGTCTTTTTTTTTTTACTTTGGCAAAGCTATTATAAATAGCATTTTTTAGACTGTCTGACTAAAACAAAACAAATGTTTCCTGTCAGCATGGAAAAAAAAATTCCTGTCTAAAATTGTGTTATCTGGTTTTCAGCCCACTTAATTAAGAAAGCTGCTAAATGTCATGCTGCATGTCATCAAATGCCCTTTTTAAAACTGATTTCAATTTTTCATGAGTTCATCCAGTTTTTGTGTTCTCACTGTTTAATCCTTTAGGATTTTTTAAAGTAGACTCTTCATTTCTAAAAGTCAAAGATACACTATTCTTGCTATAACTGCTTTTTGCACATTGGAGTTAAAAATATACCAGAATACAGAAATTCACTCACATCATATACCAAACTATAATATGGTCTCACACATTTCACTGATAGTTACTTTTAAAGAGAAGAGTTGAGATAGGGAAACTACTTGAGCTGAATTGAGCTATAGTAAGTCTGACCATCTAATTTTTCATATTAAAAAAACCTGAGACTCAGAACTTGAACAAAATGAAGATCACAAAGTTAGTAGTTGAAAGCAGAGATAAGCTGGCTTCAGTGACACAGTGTTCAATACATATCTAACTAACTGCTATGTGCCAGGCATAGTATCGGCTTTCAATTATACAAAAGTGAAAAAGACAGGGCTGAAGAATATTATAATCCAATGGGAGGGTAAAGTAAATAAATTGGCAAGTACAATTTTGTGTAACAGTTTACACACTTAGTAGCTTAAAATAATGTACATTTATTATTGCACAGCTTCAGAGGATCAGAGATTGAGCAAAATTTAGCTGGATCCTCCTGTTCAGGGTCTCTCATAAAGTTTCAATCAAGTACCAGCCAGAGCTGAGGTCGTATTTGAAAGCTCAACTGGAAAAGGATTTCTTTTTCAAGCCCATGTGGTGTTGGTAGGACTTAGTTTCTCGTGGCCTGTCAGACTGAGTTCTTCAGTGTCTAGCTGGCTTTTGTCCGAAGGCAATCCTCAATACCTTGCCACATGGACCTCCCCAACATGCCTGCTTCTTTTATCAAGGTGTGTAAGTCAAAAGGGCAACAGCCAGAATCTGCTAACGGGATGAAGGCAGGCATAATTGGGGGCCATTTTAAAGTTTATTCACCAGTTTTGTTTTGTTTTTTAATTGGAGGTAATTGCTCTACAATGCTCTGTTGGTTTCTGCCATACATCAACATGAATCAGTCATAGGTATACATATGTCCCCTCCCTCTTGAACCTCCCTCCAACCCTTCACCACATCTTACCCCTCTGGGTTGTCACAGAGCACCAGCTTGAGCTCCCTGCTACATACAACAAATTCCCACTGGCTATCTATTTTACATATGGTAATGTTTTAAAGAAATTTCCATATTGTTCTCCATACTGTCTGTATCAATTTACATTCCCACCAACAGTGTAAGGTGGGATTTCTCTTTTCTCCACATCTTCTTCAGCATGTTTTGTTTGTAGGCTTTTTGATGATGGCCATTCTTACCAGGTGAGGTGATATCTCACTGTAGTTTTGATATGCATTTCTCTAATAATAAGCTATGTTTAGCACTTTTTCATGTGTTTATTAGCCATCTGTATGTCTTCTTTGGAAAAAAGCCTGTTTAGGTCTTCTGCCCATTTTTTGATTGGGTTGTTTTTCTGATATTTAGCTGCATGAGCTGCTTATATATTTTGGAGATTAGTCCTTTGTCAGCTGCTTCACTTGCAATTATTTCCTCCCATTCTGAGGGCTGTCTTTTCATCTTTCACCACAGTTTTAGAGCAAAACATGATAAATCTTGTGAAAGAGAAAGGCACAGGGGCTGTGGGAGCAGAGGAGATAGGCTCTAAACCAGACTAAGGAGGCTGCGCTATCATTTGTTGAATTTTAAAGGATGAGGGGGTCATCAGATCAATGAAGAAGGAAAGACAGTCATTCCAGGCAGAAGTGAGGAATGCATAGAGGTCTGTAAATGCATAGAGGCATTAAAAACTACAACATTTTAAAAGTCTTTAAAGGTAAGTAGGAATGCACAATATCAAATAATTGGAAAAGATAATGTTTGGTTAGGATCAGCAAATTTTAATGTTGAAGACTCCAGATGGAGAAACTAAGGCTCAGAGACATTATGCCCAGCACATGGTAGATATTCAATAAATGTTGGACAAAATGAAATGTCTCTGTAGCACTAGAACTGAGATTCCACTCTCATACCCCAAATAGTAACCATATACGTCAACCTCCATATCTTTAAGAAAATTAGGAAAGAAAATTACAAGTGTTGGGAGATAGAAAAAACGCATGTTCTATAGTAAAAAGAAATCTAGAGATAACCAGAAGCTACTGGAAAAGAAACAGATAATTAGATTTCAATTTAATTTCTATTCATAGAAGTGAAAATGAAAGAGAAAATTCTTTTGGTATGATACCAGTCAGTTATTTGGGGAAACAAGAAAAGAAGAAATAATGAAAAAAAGCTTTAGACATATAAGGTAATAATGAAATTTTTGCAATTAATTCTTTCACTTCATTCCAGAGGAAAAAAAGTTTCCCAGAGCCTTTTTCTTGAACTTACCAAATTCCTGTACAATTTTTGACTCGAAAACAATACATCACCTCTAGGATCCAAATAAAGAGAGATGGCTTATATTTCACATATCTATATCAGGCTTAGCATTTTTTGGGGGGAGGCCTTGGTCTGAAATATACATGTTCTATATTTCAGCTGAAGAATTTATTTCAAATGAGGTTAAAATAAACAAAGTACTACCATGCAGACATTAGCTGTAATTACCTAAAAAACAATATTTTAAAGTCATAACCATTATAGGAAGCTTTTGAACCAAAGAAGAATTTGAGTAATAATAATCATATCTCTTATTGCATGTCAGTTATGATTGCCCAAAATGCACTGAATGGAATTATACATTTACAATTCTTCTACCCATAAAGTCAGCCTGAAAGTGAAAGTGTTAGTCATTCAGCTGTGTCTAACTCTTTGTGACCCCATGGACTACCCGCCAGGGTCCTTGTCCATGGAATTCTCCAAGGAAGAATACTGGAGTGGGTTGCCATTCCCTTCTCCAGGGGATCTTCCTGACCCAGGGATCAAACCTGGGTCTCCCGCATTGCTGGCAGACTCTTAACCATCTGAGCCACTATGGAAAGTCAGCCTAATGTTAGTCAAACTTAGTCATCCTGTTGCCCCATGGGTACTTGGATGAGGCTTGGAACCAGCTTTCAGAGAGAAAGGAGGGGACTGTGAAATCTGTCAGAGAAGACTCCCTCTTTTCGCTGCCTCTGAAGATGCTGGACTGGTTACCTTCTTTCCTTCTCAGTGTGGCACATCCAGTCTCCTGGTGTGTGTCTGTGTTTGTGTGTGTGTGTGTGTGTGCGTGTGTCTGTGTGTCTGTGTGAATCTGTGTGACTCATATGGAGAGAGTGTTTAAAATGTGTAATTCCTTTTTACCAATTCTATACAAATCTACAACCAAAATCTTTGAGAACAAAAGTTTAAAGACTATGGAGCACGTATATTTAAAATAGATAACCAACAGGGACCTACTGAATAGCACAGGGAACTCTGCTCAATATTCTGTAATAACCTAAATGGGAAAAGAATTTGAAAAGAATAGATACATGTATATATATCCCTGAATCACTTTGCTGTACATCTGAAACTAACACATATCATTAGTCAGCTCTACTTCAATATAAATTTAAAAACTAAAAAAACAAGTGAAATAGAATATAGAACATGAACAAAGGGGAAGGAAGATGATTTAAAAGGAATAGAAATGAAATTATTTTTAAATATGAAAAAGTAAAGATAATAACTAAGATGTATGTGATATCAGAACCTTCTTGGAGCATATTGTAGAAGAGACAATTCTTCATATTCTTTACAGTTCAGAAACATTTTTTAATTTCTTTGATGAGGGATGCTTTAAAGTAGAAAAGTTAAAACTCTTGATGATGTATACCAGAGGTTTTTTAAGTATTTATTTATTTAGCTGCCAGGTCTTAGTTGTGGCACATACGATCTTTGATCTTCATTACAGCATGTGGGATCTTTAGTTGCAGGGGGTGGGATCCAGTTTCCTGAGCAGGGATCAGACCTAGGCCCCCTGCATTGGGAGCTTAGCCACTGGATCACCAGGGAAGTCTTAATATACCAAGTTGTAAGAGGAGTAAGTATTCAATTATCTAAATCATCTCTCCCAAATCTGCTACAAAAGAAAAAAGCAGGACTTTGGAAAGTTTGGTTATTCAAGTGATTGTCTTCTATAGAATACACTAGCTGAATTAAATGGAGCTATCCACTATAGAAAAGTGTTAGTCAATCGTGTCAGACTCTTTGCACCCCATGGACAGTAGCCTGCCCAGCTCCTCTGTCCATGGGATTCTCAAGCAAGAGTACTGGAGTGGGTTGCCATGCCCTTCTCCAGGAGATCTTCCCAACCCAGCGATCGAACCTGGGTCTTCTGCATTGCAGGTGGATTCTTTGTCATCTGAGCCATCCACTTTAGAGGCTGAGAGCTTTTAAAGAGAAAAGACACAAGTAATCTGGAACTGTTGAAACCTGAAGAGCTCCATAGAGGCAGTCAGAAAACTAATCCACAGGGAATCTCCACAGCTCAGAGCAGGAAAAATTAAACTTTCACACTTCCAGAAAAGCAATTGGAAAGAGAGGTAGAAAACCTATTCTCTATTTCAATATCTAAGTTTCTTTTTTTTTTAATTGATGTATAGTTGATTTGCAATGTTGTGTTAGTTTCAGGTATACAGCAAAGTGACTCAGCTATACACATATTCTTGTTCATATTGTTTTCCGTTATGGTTTATCACAAGATATTGAATGTGGTTCCCTGTGCTATTTGGTAGGACCTTGTTTTTTTATATGTTTTATATATAGTAATTTGTTTCTGCTAATCCCAAATTCCTAATTTATCCCCCTACCCCCTTTCTCCTTCAGTAATCATAATTTTTTTTCTATGTCTGTGGATCTGTTTCTATTTTGTAAATAAGTTCATTTGTGTCATATTTTATATTCCACATTTAAGTGATATCATGGTATTTGTCTTTCTCTTTCTGCCTTACTTCACTGAGTATGATAATCTCTAGTTGCATCCATGTTGCTGCAAATGGTCTTATTTCATTCTTTCTTATGTCTGAGCAGTATTCTATTATATATATATATTCCATTATATATATATATGTGTGTGTGTGTGTATATATATACACACATATATATATTGCACATCTTCTTTATCCATTCATCTGTCAGTAGACATTTAGGTTGCTTCCAAACCTTGGCTATTATAAATAGTGCTGTGAACATAGGGATGCATGTATCTTTTTGAATTAGAGTTTTCTCTGAGTATATGCCCAGGGGCAGGATTGCTGAATCATGCAGTAACTTTTTATTTGGTTTTTTAAGGACCCTCCATATTGTCCTCCATAGTGGCTGCACCAATTTACATTCCACCAACTGCATAGGAAGGTTCTCTTTTCTCCACACCCTCTCCAGCATTTGTTATTTATATACTTTTAAATGTTGGCCATTCTGACCAGTGTGAAGTGGTACCTCATTGTAGTTTTGATTTACATTTCTCTAATAATTAGCTTCACTATCTATATTTCTTATAGGTAGATGACATTGCTGCTTTTTTTGTACAAAAGTAACTATTTGATTTATAGGGAAGATTTTTGTACTTCTATTATATTTTGAAACTACTGTTTCTTATCTTCCATGTTTTCTTAACTGCTCTTACATTTTCTGTCTCTTTTTCTCTCTGGCCTTCATTCTGAGTGCCTTCCCTGTGTCTTCAGTTTATCTAGGTTTTGTTTAACTCATCTCTTGGGTTAGACTCTAAGGTTGTATTTCTGCACTACTTGGGTTATTCAAACTCAGGTCTTACAAAGAGCCTGAATTTGGACTTTCACTTTCCACCACGGCCAGGGAAATGATCTGTTTCTAAGCCATATCCCCATGCTATATCCCAAGCCTGTCCCTGGACTTTTACCTCTCTGTATGAATTGGACAGGATATTCCCAGATATATTTCCCCATTGTACAAAGTGCTTTAGACATTAGCTCTTAACGCGTATATCCAGGCTAATACCCTTGGCCTGCATGGCATCAACCATCACTCATTGCAATGACGTAAGTTCCCTCTATTTCCTACTACTTAAAAGATTTCTCTTTCTGGCTTTTGAACTCAGCCTTATAGCTAATAATTTTTAATTTCTATTTTAGCTGGCATTTCTACATATTTTGAGTTAGAATATATGTTTCCTACATCTGCTTAGTCAGCCAACCATCCCAGAAATTAATTTTGATGCTGAAAAAAATCAATTTGGGAATTCTGTAACTAGGTATCTTATAAAAGTGTGCTTTGCACTTCTTTGAATTATCAAACTTTCACTTCTGTTGACTCTTCCATTTTTGGTGAACTTTTTTTTTAAGATTTAAGAAATCTTTTGTAGTGAAAAATGATACAAGGATGTTAAGTCTATATCTGACTCTTTGTGACCCCATGGATTGTAGCCCACAGAATTTTCTAGGCAAGAGTACTGGAGTGGGTTGCCATTTCCTTCTCCAGGGGATCTTCCTGACCCAGGGATCAAACCAGGGTCTCCCGCATTGCAGGCAGACACTTTACCTCTGAGCCACCAGGGAAGCCCTATAAGAATCACTATATGTGCTTAATTAATGGGCAGCATGTAGTTTAGTATCACTTATTTTGGCACAAAGAAATAATGAGGGAGAAGGGTTTGGTTGCCCCCCTTGATTAAGACTAAAATTCTTTGCATTTTCTAGTGAAAAACAGGCTGAGTAAATTTTCAGATTCTGATATTAGAGACACTCTTCTTCCCTTCAAAATCTATTATGAGACTACCACCACCCATCAATTTGCCTAAATTATTTTATATTTCTTTATAATAGTTTTAAAATATTTTTTCACCTTTGGTGTAATTAACTTGAGTTTATTATTCATTGAATTAAGCAGTGTCCCTATTGTTAGTCCTTAACATTTATATGAAAGCAAATTTTAAACAACAGTATTTGAGGAGAAAAAAATGTTTTTGTTTTTCATTGTTATTTTATTTTCTTCCCTTTGTTTCACTCATTGTGATTCTGAAACAACTGTTGACTTTGGGCTATTTCTTTTAAAAAATCTATCTTATGTTCAAGTTTAAAGAAGTAGCAGAGTATCGGTGTTGAGATTCCCAGTTCTAGAGTCAGACTGACTGAGTCTGAATCCAGGCTCCACCAGTTACTACTAAGTGCATGACTGTGGGCAAGTTTTTTAACCTCTGTGTACCTTACCTTCCACATCTGGACAACAGGGATGAAAAGAGTAAGAATGATAGTGCCTGCTACACAGGGTGTTATAAAAATTAAATGAATTAATATATACAGAAAATTTAAACCTGTCCTCAATGGACGTCATTATTATTATAGTTCAAATTTCCATAAGGTTTTTGGCACAGGCATCTCTAAGAGAGTGTTTCTAACTATAACCTAGCCTAATGATTTCATAGTTTTATGGAAATGTCTCAAGGTACAATATCTTGAAGCGTATTTTTTAAAAAAAGAAAAAAAAAAACAGGGGTTTCCAGGTTGTGCTGGGGGCAAAGAATCCACCTGTCAATGCAGGAGATGCAAGAGATGTGGGTTTGATCCTTGGGTTGGGAAGATCCCCTGGATTAGGAAATAGCAATCCACTTTAGTATTCTTGCCTGGAAAATTCCAAGGACAGAGGAGTCTGGCAAGCTATAGTCCATGGGGACATAAAGAGTCTGACATGACTGAGCAACTGAACACACACATACACATAGAAAACAAAATCAATCTTATGCTCTCACTTTTCATGATCTTTTTTTTTTTCATGAATGGATATCTTAAAGGAAATGAATCCAAATAAGCCTTCTTTTTTGAAATCAAAAACCTTTGTTGAGGCTGGTGACAGCAAGTCCCTTGGGAATGGAGGGAGTTGAGGGAAAAGAGGAACATCTTAGTTCTGTGGTCAGAGGGGGCGCCCGCGCTCCCCTGCTGGTCCTGTGTGCCAAGATAAACAAGCTTGGCAAGGAATGCCTTGCTCGCTCCACCCTGTCAACTTGAAGGTGAAGGTTTTCAACTGTGGTATTGCTACTCCACCCAAATTCTGTTCCATTTTTAATATAGCTTTGTGATAAAGTGAATTGTATCCATTTTTTAAAAAGTCTTGAAGGTGTGGCTGACAAGGAAAGCAATATCCTGCCACAGGTTCAGACTTGAAAGGCCCACCAGCCCTAGCTCACAGCCCACCCTCTCTAGCCTGGTTTGTACAGCTCAGGCTCTGCGTTGTGTTCAGTAAAAGCAACGACATCTACGTACCTTACCACCTGGGGAAACGCCATAACATGTCCCTAGTTGTGTGTGCCCTGGCAAACACCCAGGTAGACGACTGAGCTCACACTGACCAGTCACAGAAGGAACATTACTGCACCTTGCTTTCCTCAACAATGTGTTGCTGTAACTCTGCATGAAAATCAAGTGTTTGCAAGTTAAATCACTTCTTGAACGCACTGGGAATTTGCTACTTAATAAATGCTGCTGCTGCTGCTGCTGCTGCTGCTGCTAGGTCGCTTCAGTTGTGTCCGATTCTGTATGACCCCATAACAGGTTATTTACTGAATAATAAAATCCCTTTTTAAAATAATAATGACCCTTTAGTTTATCTGCTTTCATATTTAAAATTGAGGAATATGATTTTCCTTAAAGTGAGTTTAGCAGTAGTTTTCTACTTTGTGTGCTTAGTCGCTTGGTCGTGTCCGACTCTCTGCAACCCTACGGACCATAGCCCACCAGACTCCTTCGTTCTTGGGATTCTCTAGGCAAAAATACTGGAGTGGATAACCTTTCCCTTCTCTAGGAAATCTTCCCAACCCAGGGATCAAACCCCAGTCTCCAGCTTTGCAGGCAGATTCTTTACTGTCTGAGTCACCAGGGAAGCTCCAGTTTTCTACCATAGGTGTCACTTAATCTTTGAGAGCTCAGTTTTCTTTAGGGGAATATTAGAGCATCAGACTTAAGGATCTCTCCAATCCCTCCCAGCTTGAAATTCACTTTCTTACCAAGGCAGTCTAGGCACAACTGGAGAAATGTCTTTTTGCTTAGTTATTCTTTCTGATTGTATCACTCCATTCATAGTCTAAGGAAGAGTATGCTTCCACGAAGTTTGTAGAACAGTTCCATTTGACATTTCACAATGGCATAGAGAGCTACAGCTATAGTCAACTGATATTTTGAAGATCCTCAAAGATCTCTTCCCATTGCTACCTTCCCTGCTTTATTTTTGGTCCAGAGAAAAATCATTTTCAAAGATCAGAACTGCTTCTATCAACTTCACAGATCTTTATGGATGGTTCCCTGGAGCATAAGGCACTATGTACAATATTTAATTATTTGCTATGGTAACAATGATGCATAAAAGGAAGATCATGTTAACTTCATATCTTGGAAAAAGAGTTCAGTTCAGTTCAGTCGCTCAGTCATGTCCGACTCTTTGTGACCCCATGAATCGCAGCACACCAGGCCTCCCTGTCCATCACCAACTCCCGGAGTTCACTCAGACTCATGTCCATTGAGTCGGTGATGCCATCCAGCCATCTCATCCTCTGTCAGTTCTACAGGTTAATTAGGTTACTCGCCCAAGTCACCCAGTCAGTAACTAATGATGGTAAACACACTTATTTCTGTGACAGAATTACTAGCCTGTACTACTTAAAATGGAAATATCTGACAACAGAAGCATTTTAGTTAAAAACTTCCTTATCATCCCCACTGAACATCACACTCATCAGGGAAACTACGTATTCACCAACACATCCTTGGAATAATTTCAAGAACAAAAGGTAACTGAAAGGTGATATTTATGAGCAATTGGCAGTATGCCTCAGTTTATAGACGCAACAAGTCTCTAAAAACAAGTATAACTATTATTAATAGCATTTTGATTCCCCTGTGGCTGAAGAAGTACTTTCATATTAATGTAAACACTTGATGTCACAGGGATAAGGAAGAGTCTTTGATTTACATCCATATTATTTCATCTAACTGCATAAACTTATGTGATAATAGGAAATGGCTTGGCAAACTTCAAGCAGTGAGCATTGTATTTGGCATTATTATTGGCTGTAGAAATAGCATTGTAAACTATTCGCTGACATTTAAAAGATTATTAGAAGATACTATGAAACACTTTATGCCAGTAAATATGGCTATTTATGTGAAATTATTACCAGACTGATACCAAAAAGAATAGAAAACCTGAACTGTCTGATATTATGAAAGAAATTAAACCTGTTTTTATAAGCCTTCCCACAAAGAAAACTCTGCTTACCAGATAGTTTCACCAGTGAATTATTTCATAAAGAATAAATAACACTAGCAGCAATACTTCCAGAGAATAGGAAAAAGGGAGAAGAGACACTTTTCTATTATTTATCGGCCCAGCAGAACCTTACAAGGACATTACAAGAAACAAAACAGTAGACATATAGATGCAAAAGTCATAAACAACAGTAGCATGACCAAATGGGCTCTTTTCAGGAATGCAAGGATGGTTTATGATTCAAAAATTAATCAATGTGATTCACACATTTACAGAAGAAAAAGAGAAATCATGTAACATGCAATAGTTTCAAAAAATTTTTGATAAAATTCAACACCCATTGATGATAAAAGTATCTAGCAAACCAAGGGGACTTTTTTAATCTGATAGTGTATTTACCAAAATCTTACAACAAACATTATCTTACTTGTGAATTTCGAAACAAGGCAAGGATGCCCACTATGATCATTTTTGTTTGAATTATACTTAAGGTCCCAGTCAATGCAATAAGACAAAACAAACAAACAAACAAAAAAGCATAAGAATAGGAAAAGGGAAATATAATTTTCATTATTCATTATTCTAATTAATAAATGCATATATAAGCCCATTGGATACAAGTTTCAATATCCAAAAAATTATTCATTTCTATACAAACATTATACAAATAGAAAATGAAATTTTAAAAGACATCATTTACAATAGCATTTAAAGCATTAGCTTGTTAGTTATGTGCAAAGAAATTTAGAGAACAGACATCAAGAAATTACTGTTTTAAGAGTAATAATCTGATGAGACAAGTGCTGAAAAAAAATAGATCCAAAATCCATGTAAATATAAATTTTGATAGTAATTTTCTAAAACCAATCTCCACATCTTTCTTCCTCTTTCTATCTTTTGTTAGCTGCTACATTCCTTAAAAGCAGGCTATCATAAAATTTGAATATTCACCAGTGATTCACTGATAACATCAGAAAATAGAAATGGACTTTAGGACAATCTCCATCAAAGTCACTGGTTTTAAATTGGTTTTATGTCTTAGATAGAAGGAGAGTCCCAAAAGGAAATAAGACATGCTGTTCTAGGTCTTTCTGGCTCTCTTAGAAAACATACAATCAGATAGCTTCTTCATGCAGAATATCTTAATGGGTATCACATGAAAATACACAGTGTGTCTAGCCAAGCAATTTTGAATAGAAAACTTCTGAATACCATCTCAAGCAAGGTCTAAAGAACTCAGTATTTTGTGGCCTTTTGATGAGTTTGCTAGATAGCAGGGTGACCTGCAAGTGTTCCTTTTTGCTTTTTCATAGAGTTCCTCACTTGGAACAACTCCAACTATTTATGGGAAAGCTCTACAAGATAAAAAGCTAAGATTTCGTCACTTTCACACAGACCCCAAATGAATTACCGAGGGTGGGCTGGCAGAGGGGTTTGAACTTAAGGACATGGGACAATCTACACAGGTTGCCAATGTTTTGTGAGTGTTGTAAGAAGAGTAAAAAACCTTACTGGCATAATTTACATTGGACAATATGAACACATTCCAGTCAATCTACTTCACAGACATGATCTCATTGGTCTCCCCAACATCCTTACAAGGAAATGAGGGGGACGAAAGTGACTCCACCCTTTAGGCCAAAAGCCCTATCTTTCACTCCCACTTGCGGGTGTGCGTGGGTGGAATACATTTATACAAGGAACAAATTACCATGTTCTTTGCTTCCTCTCAACATGTGAGTGAACAAGTTTGCCTTTCTCTGCTTGAGGCCATACAATTCCCCAAGCAACTTGTCTGAAATGTTGGGGACTGAGTCACCAGCCAGCGATATTCTCAGACAGCTGCTGGCTTGTTTCTCAACCACTGTTTGGCCATTCTGACTTGGACTTGGTGCACCATGTAATGTAAGTGCCTGGGATGAAATCTTCCTCACTGGCCTACAGCAGACTTTTAAGAAAGGGAAGACAATGGTGAATATGGAAGAGGAGTCACTTCACACTTCTGTAATAGAAGGATATGTCACCAGAACTATGCTCATCTGGAAGATAAGATTTAAGACTAGGTAGTTAGCACACTGAGTATTCAGAAGTTCTCTCAGAGAGTAAACTGGATAACCATTATTCTGGGTATTTTTAATTTTTGCAACTAGATTGCCTCTCAAGACTTTTTTCACTCCTCCCTTTGTGTACTTAAAAGAAATGTGGCAGAATTGTTCAAATTCTCCATTAAAACAGTAACTAATAATTATAATTTTGAGGAGAGCTCATTGGGAAAGAGAATGTTTTAAGAACAAAAAGCCATTGGACAGCATTTTCACATTGAGAAATATAAGATAATTTATTCAAAAACAACACCTTAGGACACATATCTGAGTGTTCTAGACTTAAAGATATGTTTATATTTTTCTTTCTCCCACTGAAAATAGAAGCGCTCCAAATACTGAGGGATGAAAGCACAGGAGATCATTCTCCATATAAATGTTGACACACAAATTCACTGTAACCACAAATGGATATCTCTTAGTGGTATAGAACTCGGCAGCTTCTAGCAGTCATCTGAGATGAGCACCATATGTGACATAATAATGCATTATTTCACTAAAGCTTTCAGAGCTTAAGAAAATAGCCTGAGGAATAAGACTGCTCCTTTCTGAGCCAAGGTTGCAATCTTCTAAGTCCAAGACATGCTTAAAAAACAGTCATTAGGTAATTGTAAAAGCCAAAGGAGATCAGTTTAAGAATATGAAATAATATTACAACCAACTGCCCTTTTCCCTGTTCAATCCAGACAGAAGCTGGACACATAGGTATTGATATTTGTATAATAACAAAGAAGGAGAATGAGGGAACAACCTTCCCACCTATATTCTCTTTGTAAGATTTTATTACTATCTGTTCTTTATACCCTAGAAAATGGGGAAATTGTTGGTTCAGAACATTATGGACAGTCTTCCCCTGTCTTTCTATAACATAGTTTCAGGTCATTATTAGTTAATTTCATTTCATATATCAATAGTAGCCTATCAGTTTACTGAAATCAACATAAAAGGCAGTTCTTGATATCAAATAAAGAGCCTTGAAGTCAGAATACTTCACTCCCATTAATTTGGCATATGGTCATGAGACATGAGATAAATTATCTCCACAGGTCTTTCCAGAATTATTCTGTTCTTTTTGCAAATCAGTTTATATTTGTAGAAAAGGTTCAATCTGTTTCTGGCATGGCAATGGCCAAGTCAGAATCTCAATTTGAGATAGTAAGAAAAATAGGCCAACACATTACACATTTTCAAGATGAATTATTGTGGATAAAAGATATATAAATATGGATTGGTGTGTATTTTTAATATCCAGGAAAATTTTCATCCCTAAGTTACTTCATTAGCAACTGGTTCATCATCTATCCTTGGCTGAGATTTTCCTGTAAATCTAGGTCAGAAATTATAGACTCTATTTTCAAAGAAAAATCTCTTGTATTTTCCATCTGCAAAATTTTTATACCAATGGCCTAATTTCTTAAGGGTCCAAAGGGGACAGAAAGATTAGAGCAAGAAAAAATTATGTAGACACAGTTTCTGACTGGGGAGTGTATTTAGTCTAGAAACAAAACCTCTGAAGTGTGGCTGATTTAATAAAAGTCATCAAGAATACGAAAGACCAGCTGCTCTGAATTTCCTCAGAGACTAGAACCTGAGAAAACCGCCTTCAATTACAGCAGAAAGTGGCGCTTTGGATTAGAACCAAAGAAGAATTTCCTGGTTAGGTCTCTGAAACAAATCACTAAGTAAGACTGTCACTGCCTCTCAAGGATATCTTGACCCTGGGATAAATAATAGCCCATATGTATGAAGAGCTTCTACATTCAGGCTCCGTACTAAGCATGTTACATTCATTATGTCTTCATGTCAGTACAACAAATCTATGGGGAAAACATTGTTGTCCTCATTTTATCAACGGGAAGGCTATGTTTTGTTAGGGAGCTCACATGCAGAGTTGCTGGGATGTGAACTCAAAGATTTAGACTCCAGAGCCAACTTTTTCCATCTTTAGGATTGATGCAATGGCAATGCAACAAGAAAGAGTAGCTAGTAGGTTTGATGTTCAGGTGTAGGAAGACCCTTTCTACAGAGAAACATAATCTGACATTCTCCGTCAACTATGAAATCACTGGAAAAGGCATCAGTGACTTAGAAGTGTGTAAACACAGAATTCATAAGAACTTAAGAGTTTTGTGATTTCAGGTATGTCACTTACCCTCTCTGATGCTGTTTCCTCTCACTTATTCAAGACCATTCATTAAGCACCTACGTAGATCAGAATTCAGTGGTGAAGAAAATCTGGAAAATGAGAGCAATACTAACTACACCTTGCATTGCTGTGGTTACCATTCAAAGAGTTCCTTTCCCACTCTCCCTTCTGCACAAGGGTCTAAGGTGACAGAGGAAGAACTTTTGACATTATGTTTGAGAAATATGCTCAGTGCACAAAGGGAGACTAGAGAATTGTTATCTTTTGAAAGAAAGATGAGCTTTCCAGAAAAAGTCCAAAGAGAAGAAGCACCAGTTTTGGGGGTTTTTTTTAATTATTTGCTTTCTCCTTTGTACTTTCCTACCTCTATTACGGTGCTTATCCTATTCTAATAATCTTCTCACATGTCTTTCTTCCCAGTGAGATTCTGGATTCTAGAATTGTTTTATATTTACCAAATTCATACCAAGACCTGAGCCTAGCAGACTATAGGCACTCATAAAATATCTGTTGAATGAATGAATAAAGCTTCTTAGTTGGAAAAAGAACAAAATCGCAAGAGAAAAAATATAAATTGAATCTTATTTCCTTTTACTCAGATTGATAGACTATTCATTGAAGATGTAAATTCTTTTTTGCCTTATTTAGGTGTGGGAAGAGCTATAACTAAATACAATATAGAAGCGTCTTTCACAATTGTTCAAAACTTCCAGAACTCCCTCCGCAGCAGCTCTTAAGGGGTAGGACAAATTCTGGTTAGTGAGAGGGAGTGGATGGGCCTTCTGGGAATCAGGTGGATAAAACCACATGATTTCTTCCATCCTGGGCTTCAGTGACTCAGTGATTCCAAATGAACCCTGGGGAACCCTTCCAATCATATGATTCTTTCCAGTTACCTTGACTGTGCCTTAAACAAGCTCCTATAAAAAGAGTCCAAATATTTAACCCAATATTGTCATGTGGCAAACATCTGTTTTTACATCAGTAGATTCTTGCAGCCAAGCACAAGTGCTGTGAATGTCAACTAGGAGAGTCTGTGACTTTGCCTCCATATGATCAGAAGAGTAGAATGAAAAATCAAACAGTTTCTGAAACCAGGTTTGGGGGCTGAGATCTGAAGGGAGCAAATTTTTTATGTGGATTAACTAAATTGAGATTGACTGTTCAGAGCAGTCAGACAAGTTCAGGTCCTGGGAACCTACCACACTGTCAGAATGTCCTGCATTCACTCAGGCTTTCAGCATCAGGTGGTGTGAGCCAAAGATGTCATGGGGACCACACTTAGGATATGAGTTTACCAGAAGTACAGTCACATTTATCACTGTGCATGGAGCACTTTCTGGGTGAATCTGACTGTACTAGACATTTTATATACAGTCTCTATAATCCTAAAATTAAAAATAAAACATGCATGCATGCACATACATAATCCTAAAAGTATTCCTAAAAAAAAAAAAAAAAAGCAGAGGTCATTATTCCCATTTTATATCTGTAGAAAAGGGGCTTTGGAGAGGTTATAGGAACTCCCCAATACTGTCCAGCTACTAAGTCAGGGTCATGATTTACAGCCAAATGCCTCTCTCTGCTTGCCTTTCTGAAGGAGCTGAGTAGCACACTTTTGACCATTTACAAGCATCTGAGCCCCAAAGCTCTGAAAAGATAGAAAGGAGACACAAAGAATTATTGAATGAGTAGTTTGACATTTGGTTTAAATCAGTTGTACATTTTTTCCTACTGAAATGGAGAGTGTCAGATCTCAACCACCCATTTTCCATTGCTCTGTGAATTGTCAGTATTATTATGATAGAATCATTTCCTAAGGTAGAGTATTTTCTTTAAAATGTCTAAATTTGGCACCTTGCAGAATAATTTTCTGAACGGGAATTGTGCTTCCATTACCTAATTGCAAAAGGTTGCCAAAATTTTAAAAGGTTCTGGGAAGGGGAGGCAGTGCAAAAATTCAAGTGGCCCTCAAGGTCTCACTCTTAAAAGAAATGGAAATTTTTTGGACTGAATTGTTATCCTATTTGTTGGTGTAACTATAACAGAAAAGGGAGAATACAGGCAATACTTTTCTCCCCAGCTTCTCCAATAATACCTACAACTGAATTATGCTATTTATAAAGAAAATATTTCTGAATATTTTGCAAATTTTAACATCTTTGAAAGAATGTTCATTTACTACTCTAATGTCTCACTCTAAGGAATACATAAGTTTATTAATGTAATAAAAACTCTAAATAAAAAATATGTCAACCAACTACACTGGAAGCTCAATCAGTAAGAAGATGAATGCAAAAAAATACAAAATACAGTATAGAAAGCTGATGATAACACCATTCTACTGCCATCAAAAGTGGTAAGAAGAAAAAACAAGACTTGTTTATACTCATGGTGTGTCCAGAATATAAATGTCTTTCAAATGCCACACATTTCAGTTTTTCATTTTGGAATTGTATTTTATATTCATAACTATGAAAGAATATTAATTTAGTCATGTTCTACTGAATAAGAAATTAGCATATTATTTCCATCTTTGCTAATTTTTCTTTCTCAGTTTCCTCTTGAACTTAAAAATCTGCCAAATAAAAGTGTGTCAATTCGAAGAAAAGAAATGAGAGTGACCCTTCTCTGCACTGTCTATACCATACCGTATGTCACTAAATATTTGTCTCCCCTTTTCTCTATGTTGTAGAATTTTAAAGTCTTAAAAAATTCTTCTAATTCATATTTTTTTAATTCTTCTAATGAATTTCCACATACAGTAAAAGATTTTATTTTCAATCCAAACATGTATAATTTATACATGGATACTAAAAGCCTATGGCCAGGTCATGTTGATTTTGGCTTATTTAAGTCTATAATATGGTAATAAATAGAATAAGTTCTTAATAAGAGTGATAATTCATCCACTGTGGCAATTTTCCATGATTAACAAAAATACAGATATAATAGTCAGGCCCATGTGACATGTGATATACCCATGTGAGGTACTTAGCTGGGAACTTGGCAACCTTTTCAATCATACAAACGTTTTTATTTTTGTCATTTTTGTTTTCAGTATTACAGAAAATAATACTGCTTCTAATTCTAAAAATATTGCTTCTAATAAACATTTTAATGCTATCTCTATTCTTTATCAAATACTGGAAGAGAAATATCCCAAAGGTAGTTACTTTTGAAAATTTCACAACCATGTGCAGCCTAAAATTTCCCAGACGAGGCAAAATAAATTTAAACAATAGGCTGCATCCTCAAAACAATAGTCATGGGTTATATTTTTGACTGAAGACCTGTACTCAACTTTTAATAGAATTTACCACAATATTAAATAATATTAGTGGGATGCTTTATTCAGTTTAGTACTAACCTTTTCATAGTATGTGAAAATTTAAAAAAGAGAACAATGAAGTAGCTAATCATTCATTTCATTTCACGCTAGTTTATTCTATAGATTTCAGATGAACCTAGAGATGAGCATATTATGTGAAGTCAGACAGAGTAAGACAAATGTCAAATGATATCATGTATATGTAGAATCTTTTATAAAAAAATGATGCAAATGAACTTTAGTACAAAACAGAAATAGGCCCACAGACATAGGAAACAAACTTACAGTTATCAAAAAGGAAAAAGCAGAGAGAGGAGTAAATTGGGAGCTTGGAATTAACATGTACACATTATTATATATATAGTAGATAACCACCAAAGACCTACTATGTAGCACAAGGTACTATACTCAGTATCTTGCAATAACCTATAAAGGAAAAGAATATGAATAAGAATATAAATATATATGTGTGTGTGTGTGTATATAACTGAATCACTTTATAGTACATCTAAAACTAACCCAACTTTATAAATCAACTATATTTCAATTTTTTAAAAACATAGACATTAAAGAGTGTAAATCCATAAAAGGGTCTATGAAGTAGGAACCAGGGGACCCTGGGGAGAGGGCTATACCACAGCCAGGAGACAGAGAAATACTTTCCCTCCGCCAGACTAATGAGAACAGTGAAGTTTCAAGAAGAGGTCGCCCCAGGCCCAGAGGCAGAAAAATTAAGTCTTCAAGGCAGGAGAGAGACTTCCCTGGTGGTCCAGAGGCTAAGAATCCAAGCGTTCAATGCAGGGGCCTTGAGTTAGATCCCTGGTCAGGGAACTATATCCCCCATGCCACAGCTAAGACCTGGTGCAGCCAAATAAATAAAGAAATATGTCTTTTAAAAAGCAGAAGGACATCGGGGGCCAGCCAACTGGGCCGCATATAGGGCACTCCTACTATACAGGCGCTCAGCGTGATCAGCACGGTGACCTCAGCTAAGCTCTATAACTGCCCATCCTGGAAAGTCCAGATGCCATGGAACCACCCAGCAGCAGGTGGACAGCCACATTAGAGAAAGAAAATTTGAGTCCCACCACCCTTGCTGCCTTTTTTATACTAGACAAATCACTGAAACTTTCAGTTCCCATTTCTTAATCGGCAAAACAGATTGAGGATAACAAGGACTATAAGACAACGGAGGTAAAAAGCACTTTGTGAGCTACTGGGCAGCATTCAAACGTCAGCTATCCTTATCTGTTCGTGTGTCTTTGTGTGGATGTGTATTTTTGTTGTTGTTTAGTCGCTAAGTCGTGTCTGACTCTTTGTGAACCCATGACCCCATAGCTCACCAGGCTCCTCTGTCCAGGCAAGAATACTGGAGTGGGAGGCCATTTCTTTCTCCAGGGGATCTTCCCGACCCAGGGATCAAATGCATGTCTCCTTCACTGGAAGGCTGATTCTTTACCCCTGAGTCACCTTGGGAAGCCCCTGTGGATGTGGGTACTATTTATTAAATAATTCTAAATTTTTCACACCTCACAGATGGAGAGGGTAGATGAGAGAGCTGCCCTCGGCGTGATGAGGTTGGTTATGGCGAGCTGTGCCTAGGCAGGAGGCTGCAGTGGTACACACAGCATACCTATGAGTACACACACTATGTGTTGACATCTGCAAGACTCCATGCTGCTGGAGTTTCACCTGATAACTACTGGATATCACCTGACTGCTTACAACCGCGCTGGATACGGGCCAGAGAAAAACTTGATAGCATTCTTACTCAGGGTTCAAACTGGAAAGCAATATTTTACAGAGGCTGCAGTGAGAAACATCATAATCATCTTATGATAACAACTAATGATAACTGATGATAACAACTAATATGGTGGTTGTAAAAATTAATAAAACCATTCAAGTGAGAGCATAACAAATGTCTATAATTTTGGAGAGTTCATGAAGAATTGTACAGCTACTCTGACAATAGTTTCTCATACTTTTGCAGCTTCCAAACCACTTGATGAGTTATTTTACCCATAAATTGTCTGTAAAAGAAGGCAACATAAAGTTGGCTTCTTTAAGATTTTATCAACCGGCTGTTAAACCACCAAACCTTCTTCCTCAGTAAGATCATCCATCCTCATGCAAAACCCCCAAGTGCCTCTGCTACTCTTAGAGAAAAAGTGTTCCAAATAGCTATAGTGTTAACTAGAATTTTTGTTCTAATGCAGTAAAATCTGAAATCTATTTCTACTATCTGTGGAAATACATATAGTGGAAATAATATGTGGAAATATCCATTCTCAAAGCATACCAAATGATAGTGTATTCGTTTTTCATTCTTGCTGTGAGAAATCACCACAAATTTAGTAGCATAAAACAGCACAAGTTCAGTATCCTACAGCTCTGGCAGTCAGAAGTCCAAAAGTCTATAGGCCTAAAATCAAAGTCTTAGCAGGGATATAATCCATCTGAAACTAGAGGGGAAAATCTATTTCCTTGGCTTTTTTTAATCTTTCGGAGATAGCCTGCATTCCTTGGTGTATGGCCCCTTCCTCAATTTTCAATCATATCACTGCCAGCTTTGCCTTCATCATCACATCTCCTTTTCTGACCCTGACCGTGACCCCCTTGCTTCCCTTTTTATAGATTAAAAACCCTTATGATTAGATTACGCCCACTCAGACAATCCAAGATAATCTCCCACATCTCAAGGTCCTTAACTTAATCATATCTGGAGAATCCTTTTTGTTATGTAAAATAATACGTTCACAAGTTCAGGGCTTAACACTTGGATATTTTCGGGGTCTAGTACCCAGCATACCACAGACAGTTTTCTGTGTTATCATTACTTTTTCAGTGGGGGAAAAATGCATTGGGAGCATAAAAAATGTGTTCATATATGCCCAATGAGCCTTTGTATTTATTTGAGTTGTGTAATCATATCCAATTCTTCCTACCTATGTCATTCTAACACAAGGTTTCTCACCCTTGGTCCTATTAACATGTGGGGCCAGATAGCTGTCTGTTGTGGGGAGCTGTCTTGTGCATTGTGGGAATTTGAGAAACATTTGTGGCCTCTACCCACTAGATGCTCACAGCACTGCCCCCACAGTTGTGACGACAAAGAATAATGTATCCACACATAGACAAATGTCCCCTGGGTAGAAACAATTTACCCTCGGTGGAGAACCACTCATGTAACAGAAAGCAGCCAAATTATTGTCATTGCCTCTTTGAAGGCAATAGTTCATAGAAGGCAAAAGATTTGGATATGTAGACTGATGGCTAACCTTATGGGGCAAATGTGAGTCATACATCTTAGCATTGCAGACTAAATTTACTGCCAAATGTATTTGTCCAGAAGACACAAAACTCAGAGTTGTCTTATTCATTGGTAGTAACTCATGCATGTGATGAGTCCAGTGTGGGTTATGAGGCTTTCAGGGCTTTGGATATCAGACAGAGAGGAGTGCCTCAGAATGCAGTGTCTTACAAGAGCTGTGAGCTCTTCAGCAGTGGGACCCATGTCTTACCGTCTTTCATTTCATTATGAGTAGCATAATCTCAGCCTATATCTTTCAGACTTTCTATTGTACTATGATGGTTCTCAAAACACAGGGGTGATGGTGCCTCTGAAGTGATACAGGCCAGGCCCCAGAATTCACTTCTTGGCTAATCCTCCCCACATTGATCCCCAAGCTTTTGCTGTTGTTCAGTTGCCCCATCATGTCTGACTCTTTGCGACTCCATGGACAGCAGCACGCCAGGCTTCCCTGTCCTTCACCATTTCCCTGAGCTTGCTCAAACTAGTATCAATTGAGTCAGTGATGATATCCAACCATCTCATCCTCTGTCGTCCCCTTCTCCTCCTGCCTTCACTCTTTCCCAGCATCAGATTCTTTTCTAAGAGTCAGCTCTTCGCATCAGATGGCCAAAGTATTAGAGCTTCAGCGTCAGTCCTTCTAATGAATATTGAGGATTGATTTCCTTTAGGATTGACTGGTTTGATCTCCTTGCAGTCCAAGGGACTCTGGAATCTTCTCCAACACCACAGTTCAAAAGCATCAGTCCTCGATGCTCAGCCTTCTTTATGATCCAACTCTCACATCTATATGTGACTACTGGAAAAACCATAGCTTTGACTAGATGGACCTTTGTCAGCAAGATAATGTCTCTGCTTTTTAATATTCTGTCTCGGTTTGTCATACCTTTTCTTCCAAGGAGCAAGCGCCTTTTAATTTCATGGCTGCAGTCACCATCTGCAGTGATTTTGGAGCCCAAGAAAATAAAGTCTGACACTGTTTCCACTGTTTCCCCATCTATTTGCCATACAGTGATGGGACCAGATGCCATGATCTTCAGTTTTTGGATGCTGAGTTTTAAGCCAGCCTTTTCACTCTCCTCTTTCACCTTCGTCAGGAGGCTCTTTAGTTCCGCTTTACCACTGGAACCATGAGGGAAGCCCTCCTAAGTTTTAGTCATTTGCACAGCTCCTTCATAGGGCTTTCCTGTTGGCTCAGAGGGTAAAGAACCTGCCTGCAGTGTGGGAGACCTGGGTTCAATCCCTGGGTCAGGAAGATTCCCTGGAGAAGGGAGTGGCAACCCACTCCAGTATTCTTGTCTGGAGAATTCCATGGACAGAGGAGCCTGGCAGGCATATAGTCCATGGGGTCACAAAGAATTGGACATGACTGAGCAACTAACACACACACACATAACTCCTTCATGATTTCTTTTTGTCATTAATGACTCAGTATTTATCTTTAAATCAACTTAGGATTTTCAAGCATCAATGCTTTAATAAGTGAAATCATGTTTCATAATGCTATTGATTTTTTTCTAAAACGCACTGAATCAAATACGTAACTATAAAGAGTTTCATGTTTATCCATATGCTATCTAAAAGTATCTCACTACTAGATACATACACAAGAGTTTAAGCAATATTGTCCTGGAAGCAACCAACATCAGGAAAAGCCTGACATTTATTTCTCAGTCTAAAGAGGTTTCTCCCATCTACTCAAGTTCCTCACAGATGAGGGACCATCAAAGTACAGAAAACCAATTGCTTTCGCAATCAGAGGGAAACCCTCAGGCTAGCATTTACACACTTTCCTAAACATCTTCCTTTTCATTTTCCTTTAAAAACAGATAATAGTTAAGATAATGCCCTTAAAAACAGTAATATCAGGTAATCATACTGATATGTTTAATGCATCACATCAGTCAGATAACTACCAAAAAAGCAAACTCAAACACTGGATAAAGTAATCCAGACCAGGATTTCTAATAGTGTATTTCACAGAACACTAATTCTATAGGGTCTCAGTAGACATTACATGGGGGGGAAAAGGTAAGGGAGGAAGTTGGCAGAGATCTAGTTAAATAATTTGAGGAAATGTTGTTAAACAAAACTAATTTTTTATTGTAAGACTTGTCAAAAGCTTTCACTTTCTACTGTACTTTGTAAAACTTAAGAGAAATCGACATTAAGCATGCAACCTTAAATTTATTTAATGAGAAATATCCTCTTTTTCCCTAAGAGCATTCCCTGGAACTAGTATTCAGAGGAACATATATTGGGAAATGCTGATAAATATAGACTAGAGAACACAGTATTTTCCTGAGATGAAGAACAAACTCTAGGATAATGGATATTTTTAAATGTACACTACCTTATATTTTAACAACTACCTAGAAGAGCAGACTGTCTTCTCTGGATTAACTTTGTTCATCTCTGTTTTGCACCACCAGGGACTCAAAAACATTACTGAATGCAAATGACAAATAAATATAAAAGACAATGTGGAAATTATTTTACTGGCTATCAGTCCAGTTCAGTTCAGTTCAGTTGCTCAGTCATGTCCGACTCTTTACGACCCCCCATGAATTGCAGCACGCCAGGCCTCCCTGTCCATCACTAACTCCCGGAGTTCACTCAGACTCACGTCCATCGAGTCAGTGAGGCCATCCAGCCATCTCATCCTCTGTCGTCCCCTTCTCCTCCTGCCTCTAATCCCTCCCAGCATCAGAGTCTTTTCCAATGAGTCAACTCTTCGCATGAGGTGGCCAAAGTATTGGAGTTTCAGCTTCAGCATCAGTTCTTCCAATGAACACCCAGGACTGATCTCCTTTAGAATGGACTGGTTGGATCTCCTTGCAGTCCAAGGGACTCTCAAGAGTCTTCTCCAACACCACAGTTCAAAAGCATCAATTCTTCGGCACTCAGCTTTCTTCACAGTCCAACTCTCACATCCATACATGACAACTGGAAAAACCATAGCCTTGACTAGACAGACCTTTGTTGGCAAAGTAATGTCTCTGCTTTTGAATATGCTATCTATGTTGGTCATAACTTTCCTTCTAAGGAGTAAGCGTCTTTTAATTTCATGGCTGCAGTCACCATCTGCAGAGATTTTGGAGCCCAAAAAATTAAGTCTGACACTGTTTCCACTGTTTCCCCATCTATTTCCCATGAAGTGATGGGACCAGATGCCATGATCTTCGTTTTCTGAATGTTGAACTTTAAGCCAACTTTTTCACTCTCCTCTTTCACTTTCATCAAAAGGCTTTTTAGTTCCTCTTCACTTTCTGCCTTAAGGGTGGTGTCATCTGCATATCTGGAGTTATTGATAGTTCTCCCTGCAATCTTAATTCCAGTTTGTGCTTCTTCCAGCCCAGCATTTCTCATGATGTACTCTGTATATAAGTTAAATAAGCAGGGTAACAATATACAGCCTTGATGTATTCCTTTTCCTATTTGGAACCAGTTTGTTGTTCCATGTCCAGTTCTAACTGTTGCTTCCTGACCTGCATATAGGTATCTCAAGAAACAGGTCAGGTGGTCTGGTATTCCCATCTCTTTCAGAATTTTATTGTGATCCACACAGTCAAAGGCTTTGGTATAGTCAATAAAGAATAGATGTTTTTCTGGAACTCTCTTGCTTTTTCCATGATCCAGCGGATGTTGGCAATTTGATCTCTGGTTCCTCTGCTTTTTTCTAAAACCAGCTTGAACATCTGGAAGTTCACAGTTCACGTATTGCTGAAGCCTGGCTTGGAAAATTTTGAGCATTACTTTACTAGCGTGTGAGATGAGTGCAGTTGTGCAGTAGTTTGAGCATTCTTTGGCATTGCCTTTCTTTGGAACTGGAATGAAAACTGACCTTTTCCAGTCCTGTGGCCACTGCTGAGTTTTCCAAATTTGCTGGCATATTGAGTGCAGCACTTTCACAGCATCATCTTTCAGGATTTGAAATAGCTCAACTGGAATTCCATCACCTCCATTAGCTTTGTTCATAGAGATGCTTACTAAGGCCCACTTGATTTCACATTTCAGGATGTCTGTCTCTAGATGAGTGATCACACCATCGTGATTATCTTGGTCATGAAGATCTTTTTTGCACAGTTCTTCTGTGTATTCTTGCCACCTCTTCTTAATATCTTCTGCTTCTGTTAGGTCCATACCATTTCTGTCCTTTATCAAGCCCATCTTTGCATGAAATGTTCCCTTGGTATCTCTAATTTTCTTGATGAGATCTCTAGTCTTTCCCATTCTGTTCTTTTCCTCTATTTCTTTGCATTGATCGTTGAGGAAGGCTTTCTTATCTCTCCTTGCTATTCTTTGTAACTATGCATTCAGATGTTTATATCTTTCCTTTTCTCCTTTGCTTTTCACTTCTCTTCTTTTCACAGCTATTTGTAAGGCCTCCCCAGACAGCCATTTTGCTTTTTTGCATTTCTTTTCCATTGGGATGGTCTTGATCCCTGTCTCCTATACAATGTCACCAACCTCCTTTGCTTTAAGAAGTGACCAACGTCTTTTTTATCTTAATTGACAAAGCTGCATAGAATGTGCACCCTGATAATCTAAAAGCCATCATTGCTGAAGTTAACATCACCTGAAGAGTACAAATGGACAGTGGTCACAGTGCATGGAATCAGCAAACAGGGTTTTTTTCTTCAGTGGACTCTTACTTCCTCTACATGAGCAGTACATAAACACGCAAAGGTCATTCTAAATGTAAACTAAGGCTAAGAATTAAAAAGTGGTAAATTTTTCAGATTTGATTTTTCTAGCAACTACTACAGATGGTCGGACATGAAATTGTGAATGTAATGAGATAGTGTGGCCAAAATATTAAACCCAGAGTAACTCGTAAGAAATGTAAAGCCCCAAATGCTATCAGAGTTTTAGCTTTGGAAGAGATATGAGAGATGTAGAAAGTGGTATTGTCATCAAACTAATAAAATGATACCAGGGATTCTTCTATGGGGTGCACTACTCGATTGCCAGGTGAGCTTGGGCAAATCATTCTATACCTGTTCATGACCCACTTTCTTCTTTAGAATGAGACAGTTGGGAAAAATAATCATCTAACACCTTGTAGGGATCAGCAGTATCATCACCACGTGGGATATTGTTAGAAATGTAGAAACTCAGACCTCATCCCAGACTTAGAGTCAGAATTTGCATTTTAACAAGATTCCTAGATAAACTAATACACTGGTTTTGTAACTCTGTTCTTAGTACCTAAGTGACCTGATGTGAAATTTGCTCAGTCGTGTCTGACTCTTCACAACCCCATGGACTACAGTCCATGGGATTCTCCAGGCCAGAATACTGGAGTGGGTACCCTTTCCCTTCTCCAGAGGATCTTCCCAACCCAGGACTCAAACCCAGGTCTCCCACATTGCAGGCAGATTCTTTACCAGCTGAACCACAAGGGAAACCCCTCTTAGTACCCCAAGACCATACCAATCCTAACCATGCTCACCCCACCCAACCACCCTCAAGGCAGAATTTGCAGTAAGGATTATTTTTGTTTTTTCCTTTTTTATGTGCCAGGATTCCAAGCCCTCTCTTCAGACAGGGAAGGAAACTGAGGCCCAGGCAGGTAAAGCAGGTTTCCTGAAACCACACAGCGAATCAGCAGCAGCACACAGATTTTGTTATTAGTGTTTCCAGTTCTGTTGATTATACAGTTTCATGAGAATGTTACCAAAATGGTGTGATTAAATTCCCAAGTGTTAATATTATAACAAACGAACAGCAATGCTTTTCTTCTCTTGGAAAAAGCTTTTCTTAGTTTAAAAATGACTGCTTTTTCATGAAATTATGTTATTTCTGGAGGTACAGCAAGAAGAATCAAGTTACAGGTGTCTCATTCCTCTTCCAGGTGGTAGGAAGACCTCTAGACTCAGGCCAGATGCTTACTTTCCTGCTTCCTCCCCCTCTCACCACTGAGGCACCCACCTCTACCCAAGCAAATGTGCAGCGTGCACACACACACACACACACGCACACACACACACACACACGCACAGCCAACACCAATAATGTGTAATTCAGTTATGAATAACAGCAGAAACCACGTAAGTCCATGATCCAGGATGCTTGCAAGTCCTATTAATATCCCTCTTAGCAGCCAGCACTGTGCCTCGTCTGTCTCTGTGTGTGTTAGTCGCTGTCGTGTCCGACTCTTTGCAACCCCACAGGGTGTAGCCTGCCAGACTCATCCATCCATGGTATTTTCCAGGCAAGAATACTGGAGTGTATTGTCATTTCCTTCTCAGAGGATCTTCCTGACCCAGGGATCAAACTGGGGTCTCCTGCATTGCAGGCAGACTCTACCGTCTAAGCCGCCAGGAAAGCCCGGCGCCTTATCTAAAGGCACGGGGCTTTTCAAGCTTCTACAGCTTTGAAATTTGAAATTTTGAATAAATTTTGAAAACCAAATTTATCTAAAGTAACCATAAAGAAATGAGTAGAGAGAATAAATAATATATAGTGGCATTAAACAAATTTCACTGGTTCATTATTGAGTATAGTAAGCATTTGTGTGTTCCCCAGCAATCTCTTTCCATTTTGTTCCCACTTCTCTTTTCACTAGTCCCACTGAATGGTGACCTAGAAACAAGAGAGATTAACTGTCCAAAGTCAAGAATAATAGCAAAACCACTTGAAAGAACAGTCAAGCATATTATATTTGGCCATAGACATACTGTCAAATACTTTCTTCAGTTTGCCTCCAAACTACTCCAGGTTTTACCTGGAATTAAAGTCCCAGGCATTATATTTAAAATGGGGAAAATATAACTGCATGGTACCATTTTTATCCTTTGGAAATGATCTTTTCTTTGTCTTCTCCCTCATACCATTATCATCTGAGAACTGTCAATCCAAAGGCATCAAACCAAAAGTTAATTTCACTATTTCTTTTATGTTTAATAAACCTGCAGTATCTTCCTCACTCTTTAGTTTCCAGTTGTCTGTAAATCTTTGTAAATTGTTCTTATTTTCTTTTTCTCATATAAAATTATAAGTTTTTTGTTTTTGTTTTTGTTTTTTATAGACCAGCAGCACTCAGTGTGGTAACATTAGGTGATTTACCAAGTTTAGCCAAATAATACAAATATCTAGCTTGTGGATGGGAAGCAAAATATAGTTCAAAATGCATAATGCCTCTTCTCGAGAAATATCTGACTTATGGCAGAAGTAAAAGTTGCTGTGGATCCTTATAAAAGACATGTTCAGGGATATAATTAAGCACGCCAACCAAATAATCTTTTTTTTTCTTTTAGTAATGATTGTTAAGGGTACATGTCATAAAGCACAATCTATCCAAAATAAGTACAAATTTTCATATCAAGATTCTATCGCAGTCTTTTCAATAGAAATATGAGAGTCATATAAAAAATATAAATTTTTTGCAGCCACATTTTAAAAAATAGGTAAAATTAAGTTTAGTACTATATTTTATTTAGCCCAATGTGTCCAAAATAGTATCATTCCAACATATAATCAAAATAAAAATTTACCAAAAAGCTATTTTACATTAATTGTGCTAGTCTCCATGTTAAACTTAAAAGATTAGGAAGAGAAAATGATTAGAATGGTTAATAAGCAAAACAGTTAAAAACTTATTGGAAAAGTATTCCCAGTAATAAACTAGCATAAGCCCTAAGATAATTGAATTATAATAGTCTCTTACCTTTTGTATCAATAAATCTCAAAATAAAACTGAAGGTTTCTCTCATCACTACTTATGAGTGATATTTATAGTTAGCAAAAGTGAAGTCACTCAGTCGTGTCCGACTCCTTGTGACCCCATGAACTGTAGCCTACCAGGCTCCTGCATCCATGGGATTTTCCAGGCAAGAATACTGGAGTGGGGTGCCATTTCCTTCTCCAGGAGATCTTCCTGACCCAGGGATTGAACCTGGGTCTCCAGCAATTGTAGGCAGACGCTTTACTGTCTGAGCCATCAGAGAAGTCAAGAGAATTCACCACCAGGGAAGTCAGCAAAGTTTCTCCTTAAAAAAATTTTAAATAAAGATAATTTAAAATCATAAGACCAGCTGGCTGTTCCCTCTTTCCCTCCCTTTCCCCCTTGTATTTGCTTTCATCAAAGCACCATAGTTTGTAATCATTTCATTTATGTGTTGCCGTCCTTCCCTTTCACAGAATATAAGCTCTGTTAGAGCAGGAACCACACGTCATGTTATGTTCAGTGTTATTTCCAAGAGTACCTGCCCTCCAGCCTGGCAATGAGAATCACTCAATATTTGTTAAAAGAATTACAAAACAAATTAAGAGACATCAGCTAGGTCAGCATAAACTTAAGGGTCTTTTGCATTAATAACACACACTAGAATTCTAAATACTTTTATCCTAACATCTGAATTGAACAAAGCCAAGAGAGTAAACATATCAAAAGTTTCAACTTTTGTAGCACAAATTCCTAGGTATTTAAGAATAACTTCTTCCTCCAGATGTCAAGATTCACAAGATTTATGGGACTTCCCTGGTGGCACAGTGGTTAAGACTTTGTGCTTTCACTTCAGGGGACACGGGTTCAATCCCTGGCTGGGGAACAAAGATCCTGAATGCTACGTGCTGAGGCCAAAAGATAAAATTTAAATTTAAAAAATAATCATTTTTACACACAAAAAAAAGATTAACAAGATTTAAGGCTTCTCTGGGTCCCACCTCAGGGCTAGGAAGGGTCTGTGCTAGGGAGGGGCACCTACCACGAGAAGCCCAGCCCAAGAGAGATTCTGAGAGTTGGGGTATTTTCCGTCAGAGCAGCCAACAGCAGCTCAGTCAGGAAGGGACCTTTGAGATAGGTTCAAAGAGGGAAACTACAGGTAGAATCCACAGAAAGGCCAAGTGAATATCTGGAAGTCCTTCGGAGGGGGCAAACAAGGGTCATAGTACCCTGAGGGGCCTGTTCGCATATGGCCAGCAGCTCACAGACTAGACCTGGAGGGCTGTGCTGCACAGACCCTGAGCAGCCTTTGGTCAGGCCCAGGGTCACATGGTTACCTCACCGTCATAACAGCCACACTCACACCCGATTATGATTACAAGACCTGAAGGTGGTTACCAAGGTAGAAACAGGGGTATTTATTTTGGAATTCACGTGACAGATTTATGCATAACGCCTTCAGATCTATTTGTCATATTTTCACCATACTCTTCTCAATCTCACATTATTTTAGTGTTTTTTTTAAACAATTACTAAGTAGTAATTTAATCAGTTTGCTATACTCTCTGCCTGAAATAGACAAAAATTTAAAACCACACACACAAAAAACCTGAGTGCCTCTTTGAGGTATGAAATGATTCTTGTTCACCACAAGTGAGGTTAAAGGAGTAGCTACAATGAAGAAATCTTTGGGATGATTAGATCTACTAATAAACTTTATAGGTTTATGACTCAGAATTAAATTAGTCAGATTAGGAAGTTAAAAGGAAAACAAGCAAATTGTTTTAAATGCTGGCATTCCCTAAAGAGATTGGGGAAGCTGAGATGAAAGGATGTTTTAGGGAGTTAACTGAAAAGGCTTTGGCATGAGAGAGGTAGTTTGAGAATCTTTCAGCACCTAGAGCTTGAAAAATACACAATTCTAACAATGAGGGTTATAAATTCTCACTGACAACAGAGAGTCAAAGGAGATGTGAGATACTCGAGGTAGCACAGATGCTTACCTTGGGGAGGCCAGTTTCTTTGAAAAGTTTTGTGGATACACACTGATGCCACTTGTTCTTTACGTCCTAACACATGACCCTCTGTAGACCCAACTGTATGTCTGCCCCGTACTGATAGCACTACTGCTACCTGGCCAGCTTGGAATGCAAATACTTGCCCAAGGGAAATACTAGAATTGGTGACATAAAAGAATCTAAGCATTCAACAGATTGGGCATCTGGGCCTCATCATTTTGTTTACTTGGAAGCCCAATGTCTACAGACATGTCAGTTGTCTTCCACTTAGAAGGTTCTACTGCTTCCCATGTATAGGCTTCCCCAGCCCTCTCCCCATACCTTCACGATTTTTGCATCCAGTTCCTAAGTTCAGAAGGAACTCATTTATAAGAAGAAAGGCAAAACAAGAGGACCATTCAGATAATAGTACACATCTCTTTTCCTCTGTGAGGACCAGTGGATGAGCTCACTGGAGAGCATCTGAAACCCTGGCTGAGGGAACTGGGAAACAGCATTCACTTTTAGTTTAGTCTGTTAAGCAAAATGTTTAATATCAGCCTTGAATTCATTTGGTTTCAATTTACCTTTCACAGGACACATATAGAGTAAAAGATTCTGTGCTTGTGTTTTCCTTGCTGCTTGCAAATTTCACCCCATTTAAAACAAAAAAGGAGAAAAATAATGGTGCTGACCAGAGCCAAGCATAATATGGGTGGACTCAGTACAAACCTTCACTTAGAAAGTCTTACACATCGACTTCATGGGCGAGATTTCTCCTTAAGAAAAAGAGAAGCATATCTTTGGCAGTATTTTGCTGTCAGTAGGATATAACACATACCCCAAAGGATCTTCATTCTCTTTAACTTTTGGGAATCCCACCTGCTCCAGTACATAAAAGGAAATTGGACACACCTAGGAAGCAGAAGTGATACAAATAATCTTCTCAATTTTTTCCTCTTTAAATGGAAGTTCAGTGATTATTCTTGAATTGCCAGATCCTTTCCCAGTCTATGTCTGAATCCTGTGCACCATTAACCAATAATATCTACAAAAACTTATGCCCACTCTCTGTCCCTCCCTTAAAAAAATCTCAACTATGGACTTCCAGTTAATTATGGAGTTTTCAGTTCAGTTCAGTTCAGTCTCTCAGTTGTGTCCGACTCTTTGCAGCCCCATGAACTGCAGCACGCCAGGCCTCCCTGTCCATCACTAACTCCCAGAGTTCACTCAGACTCACGTCCATCGAGTCAGTGATGCCATCCAGCCATCTCATCCTCTGTCGTCCCCTTCTCCTCCTGCCCCCAATCTCTCCCAGCATCAGGGTCTTTTCCAATGAGAACTCTTCGCATGAGGTGGCCAAAGTATTGGAGTTTCAGTTTTAGCATCAGTCCTTCCAATGAACACCCAGGACTGATCTCCTTTAGAATGGACTGGTTGGATCTCCTTGCAGTCCAAGGGACTCTCAAGAGTCTTCTCCAACACCACAATTCAAAAGCATCAATTCTTCAGCACTCAGCTTTCTTCACAGTCCAACTCTCACATCTGTACATGACCACTGGAAAAATCATAGCCTTGACTAGACAGACCTTTGTTGGCAAAGTAATGTCTCTGCTTTTGAATAAGCTATCTAGGTTGGTCATAACTTTCCTTCCAAGGAGTAAGCGTCTTTTAATTTCTTGGCTGCAGTCACCATCTGCAGTGATTTTGGAGTCTAGAATAATAAAGTCTGCCACTGTTTCCACTGTTTCCCCATCTATTTCCCATGAAGTGATGGGACCAGATGCCATGATCGTTTTCTGAATGTTGAACTTTAGGCCAACTTTTTCACTCTCCTCTTATGGAGCTTTAGAAATTATTAATTTCAGATCTGAAAAACTTGAGCAGTCATATCACATGCATGTCTGACTGAGGTCTTTTGGCAGTGAAGTCCTAATATTTCTTAATTAGAGACAGGGCTAACACTCAATCCCATACTCTTCTCACTACACCAGTTTTACATGAAAGAATGAAAGCATTAATTGGAAAGTACTTTGGTAATACTGGATTCCACTATTTTCTTCTGTCCTCTCATACTTTGGGCTTCCCTGGTGGCTCAGAGGGTAAAGCGTCTGACTCCAATGCAGGAGACCTGGGTTCGATCCCTGGGTTGGGAAGATCCCCTGGAGAAGGAAATGGCAACCCACTCCAGTATTCTTGCCTGGAGAATCTCATGGACAGAGGAGCCTGGTAGGCTACAGTCCACAGGGTCGCAAAGAGTCAGATACGACTGAGCGACTTCACTTCACTTTCACTTCTGTCCTCTCATGAGGTGATCTAAGCCACTAACTAGGCATGGAAGTCCCCCACAATGTCATTTCAAGGGTGATGGAGAGACCTTCTCTGGCTGCTTCCCCAGTCCTACCACACACCAACAGTCTCCACTATGAGGTATTCTGAGTGTTAGCTGAGGCACCACTCTATCCACAGTGTCCTAGCTTAAAATTCAAACATCCTGAGAGGCATAATACTTTTTTCTTGGTGAGCCTAGCTAAGGCTTGTCAATCTTGTTTACCTTTTTAAAGAACCAGCTCTTAGTTTTATTGACCCCTTTTTTTTATTGTGTTTTTAGTCTCTATTTATTTCTGCTCTAATGGGAATTCCCTGGAAGCTCAGTTGGTAAAGAATCTGCCTGCAGCGCAGGAGACCCGGGTTTGACCCGTGGGTCGGGAAGATCCGCTGGAGAAGGAAATAGCAACACACTCCATATTCTTGCCTGAAAAATCCCATGGACAGAGGAGCCTGGCAGGCTACAGTCCATGGGGTCACAAGAGTCGGACACAACGTAGTGACTAAACCACAATTTCTGTGAACTCCTTGCTCATACTAAGTCTGAGCCTTATTTGTTTTTCTTTTCCTAGTTCCTTAAAGCATAGCATTAGGTCATCTATTTAATATTATTTTTGTTTCTTGAAACAGGTATTTATTGCTATGAACTTCCCTTTTAGAACTACTTTTCTGCACCCTATAACTTTTGGTATGTTACATTTCCACTTTTGTCTTGAGGTATTTTTTAATTTCCCTTTTGAATTCTTCTTTGACCCATTGGTTGTTCAGTAACATGTTGGTTAATCTCCATATACTCATGAATTTTCCAATTTTTGTCATGTAATTAATTTACACTTTCAATGTAGCCAGTATTTTATAATAACTATATATGGAATATAACCTTTAAAAATTGTGTAACAAAAATGTATCAATTAAAGGATACATTTTTAATAAATAAATAAATTTTTCTAGTTTCATACCATTGTTTTTGGAAAAGTTGCTTGACATGATTTTAATCCTCTTAAGTTATTTAGACTTGTTTTGTGGCCAAGATACATATGATGAATCTTGGAAAATGTTCCATGTGCCTTTAAATATATGTATTCTGATGCTTTTGGATATAATGTTTTATAAATATTTGTTAAGCCTATCTTTTTTAACATGTTGTTTAAAGTCAATATCCCCTTATTGATTTTCTGTCTGCATGATCTATCCATTGATGTAAGTGGGGTATTAATGCCTACAATTATTATATTGATAGCTATTTCTCCATTTAAGTCCATTAATATTAGCTTTGTATATTTAGGTGCTCCTTGTTAGGTGTGTAAATTTTTGCAAGTGTTTTATCTTCTTGTTGGATTGACCCCTTTATCATTATGTAACATTGTTTTTGTTTATTATTACTGTCTTTGTTTGAAAATGTTTTTGTCTGATATAAGTATAGCTATTCCAGCCTTTTGGTCTCCATTTGCATATAATATCTTTTTCCATCCCTTAACTTTCAGTCTGTATGTGTTTTTACACCTAAAGTGAGTGTCTTGTAGAAGCATATAGATGAGTAATTTTTTTATCCATTCAGCTGCTCTGTCTTTTGATTAGAAAATTTAGCTCATTTACATGTAAAATAACTTATTATCAGTACATGCTTATTGCCACTTTACATTGTTCTCTAGCTGTTTCTGTGGTTACTCTGTTTCTTTCTTCTTTCCTTGCTCTCTTCCTTTGTGGTTTGATGACTTTCTCTTTAGTTGTCTGGTTATAATTCTTTCTTTTTATTCTTTGTGTATTTACCATAGGTTTTTGCTTTGTGGTTACCATGAATCTTACATATAACAAATTATATTCTGTAACATATTACATTTCATATAATTGTATAGCAACATATTTTAAGTTAGTAATAACTTAAGTTTGTTGCCATTCTAAAGCTCAGCATTTTTGCTCTTTCCCATGTTTCATGTTTTTGATGTCACATTTTACTATTTTTTTTTATCTTGTGTATTTTTTAACTAATTTCAGATATACTTCAAAGATATTATGGTCAGTTCCAGACAACCACAATAAAGCAAATACTGCAATAAAGTGAGTCATCTGAATTTTCTGGTTTCCCAGGGCATATGTTATATTTACACTATACTGTAGTCTATAAAGTGTATAGTAGCATTATGTCTTTTAAATGTATATACCTTACTTTTAAAATGTCTTACTGCTTAAAATCCTAGCCATCATCTAAGACTTTAGCAAGTTGTAATCTTTTTGCAATAGTAACATCAAAGATCACCATAACAAATATTATTTTTAAAATAAGTTTGAAATACTACAAGAATCACCAAGATACAACAAAGAGACATTAAGTGAGCAAATGCTGTTGGAAAACTAGTGCCAACAGATTTGTTCAGTGCAGGGCCATAAACTTTTAACTTGTTTAAAAAAGAAATGCAGTATCTGAGAACCACAATAAAACAAGTATGCCTGTATTACAATCATAGACATTTTTACTATGATTATATTAGCTTTTATAAGTAACTAATCCAGCACCTTTACTATTTACTTTTCCAAAGAGATTTATTATTTCATATATGTTCTCATTACTAATTGTCATCATTTGTTTTCAGGTTGAAAAAGTCCCTCTAATAAGTTTTGTAAGGCCAGTTTAGTGGTGGTAAACTCCTTTATCTTTTGCTTATCTGTAAAACTGTCTCTTTTTCAATTCTGAAGGATGACTTTTCTGGGTAGAGTATTCTTGATTGTAAGGGTTTTTTTAAAGCACTTTGAACGCATCATGCCATTACCTGCTTGCCTGCAAATTTTATGCTGAAAAATCTGTTGATAACCTTATGGGGCCTCCCTTGTACATAAAAAGTTTCCTCTTGCTGCTCTTAATATTCTTTCCTTGTCTCTAACTTTTGACATTATAATTACAATGTGTCTTATTGTAAGTCTCTTTATTCAGAACTTTCTTGGCATCCTGGTTCTAGATATCTGTTTCCTTCTCCAAATTAAGGATGAAAATTATTCAGGGAAGGAAAAAATTCAGCCATTAATTTTTCAAGTAAGATTTCTGCTCCCTTATGTTTGATGTTGTCTCATAAGCCCCTTAAGCTACCTTCATCTTTTTTCATTCTTTTATCTTTTTGCTCTTCTGGGTGAACCTCACTGCCTTGTGTTCAAGCCAACTGATCTGTTGAATCTCTGTAGTGTATTTTTTAAATTCAGTTATCATGTTCTTCAATTCTGTGACTTCTATTTGGTACTTTCTTATATTTTCCATTTCTCTCTTGAAATTCTCACTGTGTTCATCCATTCTTTTCCCAGTTTGGTAAGAATCTTTATGACCATTACTATTAACTCTATCAGGTAAAGTACTTATCTCTGCTTCATTAAGATTTTGTATGAGGGTTTATCTTGTTCTTTCATTTGGAACATATTCCTCTGTTTGATTCTCTGTGTTGGTTTCTATATAGTAAATAAAACAACCACCTCTCCCAGTCTTGAAAGGGTAACCTTGTGTTGAAGATGAGTTTTTTTTTTAATTCAGCTCTGTCCCAGCTCCTGGTCATCTCTCAAACATCTGTGCTTGTTAAGCAGCCTAATATATTTTTAATACCTCCCAGTGGTTGAAGACATGCCAAGACCTTTCAGAGTCCCAAAGGGAAAGATCTCAACATCTAGATCAGGCTGACAGGAAGTCGGACCCTCAGGCAGCTGCTTTTAAAAAATATGCAAATATATGCAGTTCTCAGGGGAAACAAGCATAAGCCCTGCTGGCCACCAGAATCAGGTGATCTGGCAGTGTCCCCTGAGCTACAATCACAAAAACCACACTCCAGATGCGTGTGTAAGCTCCTTTCCTGAGATACTGGTGAGCTGGAGCAAGGTGGAAGCAGAAGGCCAAGACGGCATTCACAGCCTACCTCCCTTGAGAGCAGCTCTATAGGTCACTAAATATGTGCCAGACCTAAAACCTGTCCCTCAGGCTGAAGCTCCAGGACAGCAAAAGTAGCATCATTCACAGACAGACTGAAAAATATGCCTCGGTCTGCTATCTGAGCTGTGCCCTGGGGGATTGTAAGCTGCCAAGAACCATCCCTCTGATCACCATATTCCCATGGGATACCAGAATACAAGCTTCTTCATCCACCAGAACCAGGCAATCAAAGGCTGTCCCTTGGGGGTCAGCTGCAAAAAGCAGGCACCAGACACAGGCAAATCTCCCCTCCAAGAGATACTGGCACTCTGGAGTGCAATGGAGAGTGAGAGTGAATATAGCACCCACTCTCCAATATCTCTGGAAAGAATTACAGTCAGCCCCTAGGTACATGTTTTATTAGAAGGCTGCCCCGGTGGACACAGTCGTGATTAGCTAACATACCTGATTCATAGAAAGACCAAACTCTTAAGTCTGTTATCTCTTGGTAATCCTGTGTGTGGTAGCTATTTCAGAACTCTTTCTACAATAGTTACAGTCCTGTGGGATGCACTGGCCACCAGAGCCAGGTGATGTAAAGGTGCTCCCTGGCAGCAGTCATAAAACTCAGGGTGCCAGACAGGGGTAGGAGCTCCTTGCTGGGTGACACTGATTGTTAGAGTCCCAGGTGACCAGGAACACAAGTTCCCCTGACCTCCAGGGCCAAGCAACCCAGAGATATCCCCTGAGCAGCAGTCACAAAATTTGAGGCACCAGACATATGCTAAGGCTCTCTCCTGGGAGATTCTGGTGCCCTAAGCATGGCAAAAGGAGAATCTTCCAGGCTCTGTCCACAGAGAGTGTTGCAGCAGGCTCATAGAAATGTGGAGTGTTAATGCGGTAGATGAGACTCCTTCACTTTAAGTCTGGGCATGATCAGCTACTTCTGAGCTGGGTCCTGCAGCAGGTGATTCTGAGTGCACTGGCCCTTTAAGAGCTGCCATCCATTTCACTGCCATCCTGTGAGTTTCAGGATGCAAGCCCTGTCGGCTTTTAAAATCAGATATTTGGAGTGATCATCTCTCAAGTGGGTGTCTTAAAAGTTGGGATGCCTGATGACAGGTCTGAACCCTTTGCTCCTCAGGGAGAAGCTCCAGGTTTTGAATTTCCTTCCAGCTGTGGGTCACTGTATCAGGGGTAGGGTTTACTGAAAGATATATCTCAGCCTCTCCTGCTTGCCATTTTAAAATATGTATTTATTTTTATTTGACTGCACCAGGTCTTGTTCGTGGCATATTGGATCTTCAATCTTTGTTGCAGTATGTGGGATCATTAGTTGTGGCATGTGAATTTAGTTGCAGCATGTGTGACCTAGTTCCCCCACCAGGGATCAAACCTGGGCCCCCTGCATTAGGAGTGTGGTGTCTTAGCCACGGTACCACCAGGAAAGTCCCCTCTGCTGCCTTGATGTGGTTTTCCTCTCACTTGCCCAATGTGCAGTTGTCACTCAGGCAGTCTTTAGATCTTCAAGAGGAAATTGGTCCTTTTGTAGCTGTAGGCTCAGTGTGTCTGGGGGAGGAGGTGAGTTCAGGATCTTCTTATATCTTCATGTTGAACCAGAACATGGAGTTGCTTTTTTATAGACATGGTCAAGGAAGGTCCGAGTGTAAACTCCACGTTCAAGCAAAGACCTAAACCAAACAAGGCAGTGAGCTATGAATATTTCTAGGGAAGAGTGTTCCAAGCAGAAAGAACAGTGGGTACAAATGCCCTATATAGGAAGTATGATTGATGTGTTTGAAGAATAGCAAGAAAGCCAGTGGGACTGGAGTTTAGTAAGCAAGAGAAAGAATGGTAGAAGCTGAAGCCAAAGCACTCCATGTAGATCCTTGTAAGCCATCACCAGGACCTTGGCTATCACGCCAATGGAGCTGGAGATTCTACGGAAGTGTTGAGTAGAAGAGTGATAGGATCTGACTCATGTTTTTTTAAAAAAAAAAACATTCTGGCTGCTCTGTTTAGATTAGACTTCAGAGGCAAAAGCAGATGCTTGTATTAATTTGGTTATGCATCATGAGTTATGAGATTTTTATAATTTTCTGTTTTGCACATGACAAAGCTGGGAGAAGTCACACAGATGACAAATAGCAGAACCAGGATAAGAACCCAGGCAAGCTGGCTCCAGGGGTCATGCTTTTAACCTCTACACTCTCACTTCTCAAGAAATATGTCAAAGGCTGAGGCAAGAAAAACTGATGCAAATATCATTGGCTGGAGACCACTAGGGGTAGTTCTAACTGGGGAAGGAAACATCATTTTGCTTCATTCTATTTCCATTATTTCATGGACTGAATTGCACTTTGTAGACAAATGAGTCAGAAATATCTGGCTATGTCAGTTGTTAAAAAACAGTATATTACAAGTCAGAAATATAAGAGTTATAGCAGAACCTATTAGTAACTTTGCAGCAGGTTCCTGAACTGTCAACTGCAGTACTGGAAAGGAGCTTTGCCCATTTATTTTCCCACCTAATGTCAAGTCAAGAATATGAAAAGGACTAAGATTCCCTTTTGTGATTACTGTATTGATATTGCTTATCAGTGATTCTCAACCTTCATTCCCATACGACTTGGGTTTCTCTAGTTATTTAAAACTTGTAAAGAAATCCTTCACAAAATTTTTATTATAATCAGGTCAGTTCACCTCTACAAATTCTTTAAAAAATTAAATACCTGATTACCAAACCTTGAAAGAGAAAGTTATCGCCATGATATCTCTTCAACACTATTTTTGAACACAAAGAAACATAACTAGAAACATAACATATTCTATAATGTGCCAGAATTTTAGAACTTTCACAATTAGAATGTGTAATATTAGTAAAAACCCATCTTTTCACAAAATTATGTAAAATGTTTACAAATAATTATGGGAGAATATAGTGACATATATACAAGTAATTATGCGATAAAAATTATACTTCAAGCATGGTATTTTTCTCTCATTCATTTTTTAAAGAGATTGTCAAGTAAATTAAATGAATCCCACCAAACAGCCAAAACCCAGCCTCGCTCAAAGAGAATCTGTTCAGTGCCTTAACATTTTGAAAGAAAGTGTGAAAGTGAAAGTCACTCAGTCACATCTATCTCCTTGCAACCCCATGGACTATACAGTCCATGGAATTCTCCAGACCAGAATACTGGAGTGGGTAGCCTTTCCCTTCTCCAGGGAATCTTCCCAACCCTGGGATCAAACCCAAGTCTCCCACATTGCGAGTGGATTCTTTACCAGCTGAGCCACAAGGGAAGCTCAAGAATACTGGAGTGAGTAGCCTATCCCTTCTCCAGCAGATCTTCCTGACCCAGGGCCTCCAAACCAGGGCCTCCTGCATTGCAGGTATATTCTTTACCAACTGAGCTATCAGGAAGCCCTAACTCCGAAGGGAAAGGTAAAGAAGTAACTACAGGGTATTTCTACACTCAAAAATTTACAACCTTGTCAGAGGACAAGGCTTATATATCTCAAAGGCTTATATGCGTGCATGCTAAGTCACTTTAATCAGGTCCAACTCTTTGCGACCCTATGGACTAGGGCCTGCTACTGCTACTGCTGTTAAGTCGCTTCAGTCGTGTCCGACTCTGTGCGACCCCATAGATGGCAACCCACCAGGCTCGCCGTTCCTGAGATTCTCCAGGCAAGAACATTGGAGTGGATTGCCATTTCCTTCTCCAATCTATGAAAGTGAAAAGTGAAAGTGAAGTCGCTCAGTCGTGCCCAACTCTTAGTGACCTCATGGACTGCAGCCCCCAGGCTCCTCCGTCCATGGGATTTTCCAGGCAAGAGGACTGCAGTGGGTGCCATGCCCTCCTCCAGGGGATCTTCCTGACCCAGGGATCGAACCCGCATCTCTTACATCTCCTGCATTGGCAGGCGGGTTCTCTACCACTAGCGCTGCCTGGGAAACCCAAATCTTATACCAAAAAGGAGAAAAAATGCAGATAATAGTTAATGACAGTGTTGAACACACAGGGCACTGAGAGCAGTCTTGGGCTCAGCCCCCAGGCAGCCTTGGCCTGCCTCAACTCTCACTCCTCCTGCCAGTCAGTTTTCCTCTGTTCTCCCTCTGAGCCCTCCAGACTGTGAACAACCTGGGTCATTTTACTGCTGCTGCTAGGTCACTTCAGTCATGTCCGACTCTGTGCGACCCCATGGACGGCAGCCTACCAGGCTCCTCCATCCATGGGATTCTCCAGGCAAGAACACTGGAGTGGGTTGCCATTTCCTTCTCCAATGTATGAAAGTGAAAAGTGAAAGTGAAGTCGCTCAGTCGCGTCCGACTTCGTGACCCCATGGACTGCAGCCTACCAGGCTCCTCCATCCATGGGATTTTCCAGGCAAGAATACTGGAGTGGGTTGCCGTTGCCTTCTCCCTGGGTCATTTTACCGTATATTATTAGACTTCTGCACTCCCCATTTGAATCTTGTAAAGTCCATACACACACTTAGCAGTGTGAAGGGGCCCCTTACACCCACAGAGCAGAAGTTTTGATTGATCAGAGAGAAGAAAGGCTGATGCAGGCAGTTCTGAACATGGATCCCATTAATAGGGTGAACAGTCCAAGGCAAGGTACCCAAGAGGCAGCTTTGGGCAGTAACAAGGTATTAGAAATCTGCGAGTTTGGGAAAGAGGATTTCAAATGTGGAAGAGTTGCCTGGGAAGGCACGTAGGAGGGGAACTATCTTTCAGACTTGACAGGCAGGACTCAATAGAGGACAACTTTATCTACATGCTATTCTGCTTCTCCCACACAAGACAAGTTAATGGTAGTGTTATTTGATTCCAAAACCAGCTTTCCCATTAGAATCCCAAGGTAGTTTTGTCTGATGTACTGACTCACTGCAAGAGCTTATTTATTCATTTAACAAATTTATGGAGCCTCTGTTATGAATTAAGTAGGCCTCTGAGGACCAACCTGGAGCCCAGCCTCCATCGTTTCCATAGGCATTCTGTGTTTGGAGTTCCCGACTACTGATTTACGCCTTTGGGAACTCTTCCCAGTAGTAAATAGAGGGTTTCTTATATCCTTTTTGTATTCCAATTTGCATGCTGCCTTTTCCTTAATTTAAGGACAGTATGAAGGTTCAGAAGAAAGGGCTGCACACTGCTTGATTTTATTTATTTCTCTCCCCTTCTTTGTACTTGAATTATTTGCATTCTGGGAAAAGCTCAAGGGATGGCATTTTTATAAAAGTCCCGAGAGAGATATCCATCACAGCAGTGGTTGAGAAAACTGTAATACAAGGCAGGTCACTTGATTTACATAACAGTCTGCAAATAAAGAACATGGTTTATGTTTCAAAAATTGGAAGAGGTAAAAAACTCACTGTTTTTTCAAGAAGCAGGGAAACTTTGTTTGGATTCAGGGGATGAATAAACTCCTATTTGCAGATATGACCCTTTCAGGGGCATAATAAACAAAAGGTGAATAAGATGAACATTTATTTATTCAATTCACCCATTTTTAACATCTTCCCAGCACAGGATGTGGTGATAAATAATAATACTTGTTTTTAAATATCAATATATTGTTGTCAGCACACATTATATTTTTTATCTCTTTCTACACTATGTTTCCATAAATGTCTTAGGCATGTTAGGAGAAAGTCCAAATTGAATGGGGCTTAATCATAACTTCAGTGAACTGAGTGACAGGTACATAAATTAGTGTCAGGTCAGGAAAAATATCCACACAACTTCAGACAAGCAAAGGGCAACGTAGTCTTATCTTTTCAACAACCCCATGCCACCCACCTCAAACATCACACAGGTTTGTGTTTGCACTTGCCCTCCTCACTGGAAAATAGCAACAGTGTGAACTCTTGACAGTCAGGAAGGACCTTAATCTCCAGTTCAGTGCTTTCATTTTCCTAACATGATCTTATATTTGAAAGAACATAGGAAATTTTCTCAATGAAAAAGTTTTGTTTCTAGAATAGGTTCTTTCTTTCTTTCTTTCTTTTTTCTTTACCTGGAACCCAGTTAAGCAGTTGGAAGTTTAAGAGTTATTTTCTAAAACACAAGGTGCTCAACCATATCTGATATGGTCATTTTCCCAAGAAAAAGTGGAGAAAAACTGCTGGACTCCTGGATGAAATTCCCTGTTAGAATTCCGGAGTTAGAACTCCAAAACTCTAAACACATTTTCAGACTGGTGGTTTTGTGTTCTTACCAAATGACCATTATATTTGTCCATGATAAACAGTTGTAACTCCTTGACTGGTTGGGACTGGTAAATCTGGAATTTGTCAGCTGCCTTTTCATTAGAACACAGATTCTCTCTCACCTTAATGTGCATATTTTAGTGTCACTTCTAAATAATTAATTCAGATCCAGTTTTCATATATCTGCAATAGTAGATTCGGTAGCTCCTTAAGAAAGGTATATAGATTTTGCTATCCATGAGTAATATTGGGTTCTCTGGGGATCACAGCAAAAAGGATATTCTTATATAAAGTATCAAAAAAGAGAGCTAAATTTAAGTAAGAGAGCTGCCTGGATCTGTACAAGTCTTGCTGAATGACTAAGGCCTTGAGTTGATTTATATAACAAGTGCTTTTTAAATATTTAGCATTTCTTTTTCCAAAAGGATTCAGGTCAGCTTATAGTGACACAGATGATGCAAGATGAATCAAAGAGGAACTAAAGATGAAAACATGATATGGAATATGGAGAAAGGCTGTACCAAACATGCATGATGACATTCTGTATAATTGCTACAGGCAGGTCACAGATAGGGACCAGATCTTTCTATCAGACCTCGGGAAAAAGAAACATGATCAGTCACAAAAACACACACACACACACGAAATTAACCTGCTGCTCACATCATTGCTGACACTGCCGGGTAAAGTTGTGCAGACCTTGGAAGAAGGATTACAATTCAGCAATCCAGGGGGAATAACCAGACTCTCAAGCCCCAAGATGACACCAGGAGTTAGTTCAATTTTACATCTAACTGGAGAGCACCTTTCACTTTTATCTTAGTGGTGACACCAAAAAGCTTCAAAACTTCAGCAAGTGAGACATTATCCTTCTTTCTTCTGCCGATAACAACCCATCATTCTTCTGGGAAGGCAAGTGCATAACTACTTCCCTGAAGAGCCTAGTACGTGTGTTCAAGAAGAAGTCACTGGGCTGTCCCTTGCTTCTGTATCAAATTAGTCTTGATTCCTTAGGCAGAGGCATAGGAAAGTCAGAAGAATCCAGGTGATTCTGCCCAGGCGCTGCATAACTTGAGGCATTATTCCTAGAGAGAAAATTGGGGGGAAATGCCATCAAGTAAGAAAAATATAAAATAAATTAAACACACAAATAATTAAATTAAAAGTGTGTAAACATGTTAACAGGTTTAATAAAATGTGTGCTCAGTTGCTCAGTCATGTCCAACTCTTTGCAACTCCATGAACAAAGTCCCTCTGTCCACGGGACTTTCCGGGCAAGAATACTGGCGTGCGTTGCCATTTCCTATTCCAGGGGATCTTCCTGACCCAGGGATGATGGAACCTGGGTCTCCTGCATTGCAGACAGATGCTTTACCATCTGAGCTACCAGGAAAGCCCTTAATAAAATAATAGTTAACATTTATCAAGCTTCCTATGTGTTGATACTTCACCAAGAGCTTCACATTTCATTCATTTAATCCGCTCACCCACCCTATGAGGTAAATACTCTTGCATGTTTTGCAGACCTAGAAACCGAGGCACAGAGAAGCTAGGTGATTTCCCCAAACCACACAGCTAATAAGCGGTGCCCTCACGATTTGAACCCTAAAGGTGTCACTTCAGAGCTAACCTCCCATCTATGAACTCCAACATCCACCTCACCTCATCCTTCACCACTTGGAACTTCTATTCTCCTTGGGTTATCCTGATGCCCTTTCCATTAAAAAAAAAAAAAAAAAGTTAAAGGAAAACCCCAGAGTGTTACTTGTGCTTCTGGTCCATCATCCCCAACCTCTTTCTCAAAGACAAGGCTGCTGGCTTTGTGTGGTGAGCAGGCATCTGAGGAAGCACTGAGCAAGTTCCCTCCCAGAACTGGAAACTACACAAGATGCCAGAGGCCTTCAGACAGTCTGTGGTCAGGGACTTAAATCCGGGGGAGTGGCTGTCCCTAATTCCTCATTTCTCCTTCACCGCTGCGTCTCCGTTCCTCCGCCTCACATCCAAAGCTCAGACGTTCACTCCTCTCACTTGGCCCACTGACTCGCCTTGCCAGAAAATCACCAGCTTGAATTATTCTGATGATAAAACCTTCCGCCTGAAGCTAGAGCCTACTTCCTCCGCCCATCTTTGATCTCTGCAGAATTTTTCTTTTTTGGAAAAACCATACTGGCAAGCACACCAAACTCCTTCCACATACTTGAGATTTTACAGTGGCTTTTTTGGAACGCCGCTGTATTTTACATGTCAGTCGATCTCTACTGGAGAGAACGCCACAAAGACCTGTTGACACCTCACGGCAGAATTTCACAAAATGTTCTAGGAAGAGATAATTTTCTAATTATACCACCAAATTCTGCTTAGGAAGGCATTTTCCAACCACTCTGTTTGCAGTGGTGAGAATAGCCTGAGGGTGAAATTAGACCCGGGATGCATACTTTCCTTTCCTTTCTATCTCTCTCTTTTTATTCCTTTTTGGTATTAGGAAGTATTGCCTAGAAAACTGGGTATTGCCTTCTACGCGCTTACCTGAGAAAGCAACCCTAAAGAAATGCTATCCCCTTACCCCCAGCCTCCACCCCTCCACCCCCCACCCCACCATGAACACCTGGAATGAGGACTCTTTTCCTGCACCCAAAAGGTTTAGGACCCGCAGAGGAACGTGCCTGCCATTCTGTGTCCCTTTTGTCCCATCTCTAACACGTCTTGCTGCTCCTGTCTGCCTGGACAGCTCTTTCTCCAACTACCAACTAGAAAAGTCATTCCCTTTTCATCCTTTAGACCGTGTTTGAGTTTCAGTCCTCAAGCCAGCTTTTCCTGACTCACTAGACAAGGGTTCTCTCTCAAAGGCTGACCACTCACATCAGAATGATCAGAGCCCAGAAAACTGTGTGCTGTTAACAAAGTCCCAGGCGATTCTTGTGCACCTGAAAGCTGGAGAACCTCTGTTCTATACTGAGTTAATTCTGTGCTCTGTCTTCTCATAACCCTTGTCTACTCCCTCATCCTAGAGCTGATTGACTTAATGTTTATCCTCTACATCCCATTATCAGCTCCATCAGGGCAGAGACATAGTTGACTTTTAAGGCCTTGGCACCTTCTGGCTTCTGGTAGGCATTCATTAAATATTTATTGACTTGAATCGAAGCAAATCAGAACTTTTTTTTTAAGAAATATTGAATTGAATAGGAAATATTCAATTTCTCAAATTATCCATTTCCACTTTTAGCAGAAGGTGATAAAGCAATTAAAACAAGTTTATAAGAAGAATCTAGTCAAAAACCAGAACCCACATAATGTTCACCTGCCTTTCCATATTGAATTTGACCTCACATTAGTTTATTTGACCTGTGTACTTTCCATGAATGTACTGAATAGAAACAGAGGCATTGTCAGTGATTAACACTTAATTATTGGCCAGAAGGGGCTTCCCTGATGACTCAGTGGTAAAGAATCCACCTGTTAAGCAGGAGAAGCAGGTTCAATCCCTGGGCTGGGAAGATCCCCTGAAGAAGGAAATGGCAACCCACTCCAGTATTCTTGTCTGGGAAATCCCATGGACAGAGGAGCCTGGTGGGCTATAGTACATGGGGACACAAAGAGTCAGACACAACTGAGCAACTGAACAGCAGAACAATGGCCCAGAAGATGAGTTTTTTGTTGCACTTTTTGAAAGAGTTTCAAAAACAAAGCTTAAAGCACAAACAGTTTTTATATCAAAGATCAATTCAGAGAGATGGTGATACATAGGAAAATCCCTTTTAATAACACACCCAATTCCTTTCTCATGTGTGAGGAGAGCTTGGCTATTTAACTCACTTAAAATGTTATCCAGAAAGAAAATTCTGGGTTAAATGTTTTTTGTTCTTTGTTTTTTAAAAGATGACTTCGGAATCCCAGAGCAAAGCACTGTTATCTATGAAACTGGGATATTTCCCAGGCCTCAACTGGGCTACTGCCCAAATATTCTCTCTCCTTAGCCCGCCCAAATAAAAGTGGCCTCCATGAACGAGAAACAGGTTATGACAGAGGGAAAGCCACAGGACATTAAAATAAAACAGCTCTGTGATTTCCATGTGTTCTCCAAGCACCAAGAGCAGACTCTAATACAGAAAAGTAACAGCATGATAACTCTTTTAGGGAATCCAGTTATGATCAAATAAAAGGGACATTGTTAAACGAAGTTTTCAGTACCCCATAAACAAAATTCCAAAGAGCAATGAATAAACTGAAGCTGAGGAAATGTAAGCATAAAAGAAGAGGTTTTCATCAAGCTTTCAAGAGTTTAACCTACTTGGTCAGCTGTCTCAAGAGGAATGGTCAGTCTGTTGATGTTCAAGAACAAGGCTTGCACCAGGCATAGACATGGTAACATCTGTACCAGACGCAGATATTACTACTATTATTATTATTTCTATTTTATAGGTGAGATGATAGAGATGTTAAGTAACTAGTTCACAGTCACACAAATGGCAAATGATAAAATTAATGTCAGGGCTGTCCATCCAGGGCCTGTGCCTCCAGCACTGTCAAAAATCTGGAAGCTTCTGCTAATGTTATAAATTTTTCAATGAACTGGATGAATGTGAGATAGAAAAACCTATTATATTTCCTTATGTAATTTCTGGCCCCACTCCAGGACCTTACCTATAGGAGATAAAATTCACCATTTTGGAGCTCTACCGGGGTACCAAAAGGCAAATCTGTCCTCAAACCAGAAATGATGATGGGGAGGGTCCTGAGAAAGTTTGGCTGCCCTGAGCAATTTATTATGAAAATTACAAGACTCTTTTCTGGACTTATTTTTTTCCGATTGCAAATCTTTACAGTGATCAGGCATTGCTTTTTCACTTCATTATCTCCTGTATGAAATCACTTCCTCTTCTGGTTTAGGAGCAAGGAGGCAATTTGAAAGCCTTTTGACTTTGGGAAACAGCAACAACAACAACAAAAAGAGAAAGCAAAGAAAAAATGTGACAGTTATTCAGTAGTTACATAAAAATGGAATTGAGTTATGGTCTGAAAATGCAGAGAAAGTGAGTCACTTTAATAGAAACAAGTGTAATAGTCACCATATGATTAATTGTTTTGTTTTCAGCCCTCTAAAAACCTTCTCTCTTCTCTTCTCAAAACCCTTTCTCCCTTTTCTTTTTTCAAAACTCCTGGGACTTTTTTGCACATCTGCAAAACCAATATCAGTTCCAGGTTCCTATTCTGGTGTTGAACCAATCTGGCGTCCAGTCTCAGAAAAGGAAGCCAGTTCTCACCAGACAAACAAATGGAGGTGACCTAATACCTGGGGGAGGTGGGGGTGGTACCCCTGACTTATAAATGACAAATGCCAAGCCTGTCTGGTCCTAGACCATTGACAAACTGAACCACATCAGAACTTAGAGGCAACTGATGAGGTCATGGGAAAACAGGTGAATTTTACTTTTGATCAGAGGGAAAGAACATGGGATAGAATTTAATAATAAGCTAAGTAGTATGGTTCCTTTCTAACAGAATTTTTTTAGGAAAAAAAATCAGCAAAGCAGGGATAATATTTTCTACCCATCTACCTTCTTAATGATGGTTTATTTCTCCAAACTGAGGATGGTTTAAAAAAAAACACACACATTTTGATGCTATCAATAAATAGAAGCAACTTTTCTTTCCACTAATAAAATATATTTGAGGCTGTCAGGTTTTTGTCAACTTCTATTAAATTCAGGTAAACATGGAAGTGAACAAAACAGAAAATCTATACTCTCTGGAAAAAAAACAAAGTTATACTTTGGAATGAGAAATTTTGAAAGGTTACGAGAAAATTTGCTAAGCCAAAGTCAGATCTTATTATTCCCACCTCGAACGAGTGAAGAAAAACTGAGTTATTTGTGATTATTCAAGTGGTACTTTCTTGGAGGAAAAAGATCCCAGACAATTCCTGGAAACTCTACTTCTCTGAGAAGATGGCATTTTTGTGAATTGAGGGCAAAGGCATGAGTAACATATGGAGTACATTTCCCCTCTAACACTGATCTGTTTAAAGTTGAGGGGAAAACCACTTGGCAATGTGTACTGGCCAACCCAATGGCAAAAGTCATCTCAGTTTATCCTGATTCCACTCCATAGTCCACCTTCCAGCCTGCCGGACACTGGGCCCATGATTTCTAAGCCTTGAATTGAAAAGCAGCTGAAGATGTGTGGAGAACCCCGCTCTCCTTGGCACTCTCTTTTTGCCCCATGTCTGCAGAGATGACGTAAGGGAAAAGATCTAAAGCTTTTCCAGAAACAAGGTGGATTTCAAAGAGCATCAGAGTGACTGTTTTTTGAAGGCTTGCCTAGCCTAAGGAAGACCTCACGGAACTGGGAATCAGACATGGGATCTTCCCAAAGGTGGAGTGATTCTCCAGCCTGATTGGCCCAGGTCCTTCTTGATTTGGGCCCTGAAGTTCTAGCATCTCTGGAAACCCCTCTTTCCATGCAAACTGTTCACCCCAGTAGGAGACTTTGGATGCCTTTGTGGCTCAAATTTTGAGAAAGAAAAATCCCAGTGATACTGAGAACAATTTGTTCAATGTGAGCAAGGGAGAAAATAGAAATAAAAACTCTTGGTAATAGCACCTGACATTCACAGAGCCCTTGTTTTGGGCCATGCCTCTGCTGTGTGCTTTTGCAAACCTGATTTCAGTTGATCCCAATTACAGCCTTGAAAGTTATTTCTTCTTGTCCCCATCTTACATAAACTAAGAAACACAGACATTCAAGTACACACACACACATTACACACACACAGTAAGAAAAGAGCCTGAATGAATAGCACAAAGTACATCAAGCTTAACCAAGAGTTATCCCTTCCACTTTCCACCATTCAGAATCTTCTCATGCCCCATAAGCAGCCTCTTTAAGCTTTAAGATGGAATTAGGCTTCCCGGGTGGTGCTAGTGGTAAAGAACCCACCTGCTCAGGCAGGAGACATGAGACACGTGGGTTCAATCCCTGGGTTGGGAAGATCCCTGGAGAAGAACATGGCCACCCACTCCAGTATTGTTGTCTGGAGAATCCCACTGGACAGAGGAGCCTGGCAGGCTACAGTCCATAGGGTCGCATAGAGTTGGACACGAATAAAGTGACTTAGCATGCACGCACGCAGAACAGGACATATCACTTCTTTGTTTGCTATCCTAAGAACTTGCTAGATACCAGATGCTCCTTCAAGAAAGGGACTAAGGATGAGAGAAAACGGTACAGCTAACGCTTGTTAAATGGCAATTGCTTTAGCACCTCCTAAAACAGAATCCACGGGCTTCTATGGAATAAAGCTATAAACTCTGCAGCAAAGTTACTTGCATACTGCATGAGTTAAGACCTTCAATGCCTTCTCTCTAAAGCATTCTTTCAGTCATTGATCCTAGGCACCAGGCAACTTCTTTGGAGTTAAGCACCTTGCCAGACAGCTGCCCAGGAGCCCTGTTTAATCCCTCTCTCAAAGAGCAGAGGTGTTGTTTGAATAAAGTTGCCACTGTAATTGCTTGGCTTACCGCTTAAGAGTATTATAGGCTCTGGGAATGGATTTCTGGGGGAAAAAAAATACAATTAGAAGAAATGTTAACAGTATTCTGTTGAAATATGGAGTGTATAGTTGCACAGGAGGAGACAACTTGCCCCAGACTGGTCACTAGAGGATTGATCTTATCGGGAGAAGCTGTTTTACTTAAGCTGATTTCCTATATAAAAACAGGAGGCCGAGAGCTTCTGGCTCTGATGAGAGGGGAGGGGAAAAAAGGCAGTCTGGATGTACCTCCAGTTTAACACTTAAAATCAGGCAAATGGAAAACACATCCAACTGGGAGCCTAACCATTGATACATGTGGATGACAAATTCGAATTTCCACATTTTAACTGAGAGCCCCTGACATTGTTCTCCCTGGACACATCTGAAAACACATGTATTTACTGCTAGTGGGCCAGAGACCACCACCACACAGTTGCGGCTAAAATGCAAGTAGCTCTGCGTTTTTTGTATCCAGACCATCTGTTTTCAACTTAGTGCTCTACTGGACTTCCTAAAACCTGACCCACCTCAAAGTAAGATGACATTCTTTTTCCCCCAAGGGCACCCTTCACCATGAAAGTAAAGCATACGCATTAGGACCAGCTGGCTGGAAGGAAGCAGTTTCTAAAGTCAGTCCCATAAACTTTCTAGATTCTCAAGGAAACAAATGACTCATTGGAGCTCTTGATGTAGGTGTCCAGTGCTTCCCAAAACTTCAGCAGACAAGACGAGGAAATGGAATCTATCTGAGGAACTGACCTTTGTTCTGGAGCTACTGCAGCTTTAAACACATGTCTGCCACCTGTAAGCAACTCCCTTTTGTTCAATGGCAACAATCCCAAGGATCTGTTTCCATCCATCTACCCATCATTCATCTCTCTATCCATCCATCTATCCATTCATTCATTCAACAAATATTTGAGCCTGATTTTTGGCTCAGGAGTATAGCAAAGATCAAGACAAAGTTCAAGAGTGACAGAGAGAACATTTAAGAGATTGTTACGTAAACAAATGAGAAATGATGGTGGCTTGGACTAGTAGTGGAGACAGTAAGAGGTAAACATAGCAATGAAACATTTTAAAGAGAGAGCTGAGAGGTCTTATGATGATTTAGATACAGGAGATGAGGAAAAGAAGAGAACTAAGAATGATTCTGAAGTGTTGGGCTTACACAATGGGGTAGGTGGTTGAGCCATTTCCTATACTGATTCTGTAAGAATAATCCTAAACCAGGTAGGCAGGATAACTGTTAACTGGTTTTTTATTTTATTCCTTGCTTTCTTGAGATACAAGATGCTATTTATGCTTTCAGCCCTTAGCATTTGTAATGACAGCTTTTTTTTTTAATTGGGGGATAATTGCTTTATAATGTTGTGTTGGTTTCTTCCTTACAATGATGTGAATCAGCCATAAGTATACATACATATCCCCTCCTTCTTGAGCTTCCCTCCTCCCTCCCATCCTACCCCTCTAGAATGACAGCTTTTCAATGCAAATCTTTTCTGCATGTATCTCAAAACAAGAAAAAATGTGTTGGAGTCAGAGATACATGAACTGTCAGCAAATAGAAAATAATTCTCCTCAGTATCTGAGGAAATGAACGAATATCTGAAGGCTTGCATTTTGACTTTGCAGTCCTCCTTTGCTCCTTAAAATGAGCAACCTGATTAAGTCTTTAAATGGGAATGCTAAAAGTAGGATTAGGGTCAGGACCTAAAATGTTTGCTCTCTTAAACAATCTGCAAAGATTAGTGGACTCCTGGAGACTGCCTCTCTGAACAGCCTATTGCATTTCCATATTCCATGGAGATTAGGAAACAGAATTAAATGGTCTTACACACTCATTCTGGGGCACTTGTTAGATTGCCTTTATTAAAGTAAGAACACTTTATACTAGTAGAACCCCGTTCATCTAAAGGTGGAAGAATTTACAATCAGCAAACTGTTTACTGACTAGGTGATAACCTTTTGGAATCTAAATTAAACCTGGTGTGTGACATGAGTTTACCATACCCTGGCCTACACAGGTTAGTAATTATCAGGCCAGAAGCAGACTGCCATGTGTGTGCTCAGCCACTCAATCCTATCCAACTGTTTGTGACCCCATGGACTATAGCTTCTCTGTCCATGAGATTCTCCAGGCAATAATACTGGAGATGGTTAGCCTGGTATAGAGTAGGGTAATTATTCTCTTAGTAAACATATTAACTGCAATGATTGGTCTTTGAACATATGTAAAAGACCTCCCTGAACACTCTAATTCTCATGTTGGTTGGGAAGCACCCTGTTTATCTGAATTCCTTCAGCCTGTGAAAGTTTATCCATCAGACCAGCCTCTTGAAAAAGCACCCAGGGAGTTGCACTGGAAAAAACTACTTCTAAGAGAAACATTCTGTCCAAATGATTAGAACCAAAATGCAAATTCATTAACTCTGTGAACATAACACATAGATTCTGCTAATAAGAATGACAGTTTTTATGCATGCTCTAAAATGTGCCACAAGAAGGAAGCTTATTAAATAGTAAGAATTTCAGTCATTACACCTTGTCAACAATGCTGGAAAAAATAGAAACCCAGATGAAAAAATGTAGCAAGTAGGTGGTCTTCCTGTCATACCAGATGACTCACCCCACCCCCCTCAGAAGCCCTCTCAATGGCACAAGCCACAGTTGCAGTCAACCCTCAGCATTTCTTTGCATGACATTTGAACTTAGGAAGAAAAGTATTTTGCTAACCCCTTGGTGCTGAATGTTTGACCTTAAAGCTTACTGTTTGCTCCCTTTTTGCCTCAATCCTCATGACTACAAATGCTATTATTAGTCATAAGATTGTTCAGTCCCTTTTAAATTCCAGCCATGGTATTTGACTCTCTGGCCTAAACATAATAGGGAATACAAAAGTCCTAATTATTTCTAAGGGGCCTAACTCTTTCATCTTTCCTATGTGCTCCAGATTTTCCAGGCTGTATTCAGAACTAGCACCTATGTTAAGTTTTAGCAGTTTTTGCCCCTTAATCCTTCACTGAGCAAAGAGACATTCCTAGTAAAAAAAAAAAAAAAAAAAAAAGATGCATAGGTTTGTGTGTGGACAGCCCTGGAACTAAATCTCAGCATTGCTACTGGTGAGTTAGGTGAGTTTGGGAAAGTCATCAAAACTCTGTGTTTTGCACAATAAGTGGAAGATACATGGAGGGCTATTATATAAATTATACATATATCATATAAAATTCCTGGCACAAAATCAGCATTCAATAAATAGTGTATATTATTATCATCAACAACATCACTCCATTTATGTAAAGGTAATAAGTGACTGAACATTATTTTCCATTTCAGCCTAACCCTGGAAAGGCTTAAAATCTTTAATCTTATGATTGAATTGTTTGTGACCACACAAAGACAGGACATCCAACATACCTTCTAGAACAATCCACTTAAGAGAAACTCAGGCTGTTTTGAATTTAATCTGAAAAATCCATCCTAGTTTATCTATCATAAAAGATCGCATGGGTGCAAAAGTGCTTAAAGAGTCATAAAGTCACAAGTCTTTGAGTTCAAAGTGTCATTAGAAATGAAATGGCTCAGTTTATTCTTTACAGATGTGGAAACTGAGGCCCAGCTAAGACAAGTGGTGTTTATAAGGTCATGCAACCTAGTTTTCCATCTCTCCCACAATATCGCCCCTCACTTGTCTGGCGGCATCAATCTCCCTTTCTTCTGAATTCTTACAGTTCCCAAAGCTAGCTCACAAGAGAAAACACAATTACTACTGGCATGATGTTCTCCTCATTGCTTCTTGTGTACATATTATCTTTTCAGTTAGACTTATGGCCCCTTGAAGACAATGACTTAGGCTTATGTAACTGCAGGGGAGCAGAACACTGTGATGGACGGCATTTCATTAACACTCAGTTGATTGGGCAGGGGGCAGAGAGAACAAGCTTTTACTTGTTTCTTTAACCATTCTGATTAACTTCTGAGAATCCACAAAAGCTAATACAAAAACTTAAAACTGGAAAGTTTGATTGAGGTTTTGAACTAATTAGAACTAATTAGGGAGGGCAGGAAAGGACAGCAGATATGCCTCTCCTAATCCCATCCTACTATCCTTTCTTTGAAATGTGGAGAAAATCCACTTGAGACTTCCCAGGTGACTGATAGCTGTTTTTAAATGAGATTTCCACTTCTGCAGCATCAATTTCTGGCAATAAGTCTGCTCGTAAGACTTGAAACTTTTCTCGTGGGGTAAGAAAAATTTTATTGAATCCATGTGATGAAAGATGAATAATATGAACCTCTATGAGCCAAAATTATTTAAAAAATCAATCGCATACTTAGTTGTACCAGAATGCCACAGCTTCATTATATAGACATGAAGTGACACTTGGCACATCTTAGGAAAATATTTCTTATCCTCGCTTATTTTCTTTTAGCTTGCATTTATTGAGTGCATCATGATGGTAATACTTACAGACCATTAAATAAACATAATAAAAAGTTAAAAGCCCAGATTCAAGAGTCAAACAGTCTGGCTTTGAATTCTGGGTTCACAACATGGTAACTGTGTGGGCAAGTCACTTAACATTACTGCCTCACTTTCCTCATCTATTAAGTAGGGAAAAGTAGAGAAAAAGAATAGTATTAACTCAGATTTGTTATAAGGATTAAAACAAGACAATACATGAAAAAAACACTTTAAATGTATGACACACACATGGTAAGCACGCAGTAAATATTAGTTATTTATCATTACTATTATAATCATTATTAAATACTTATGTGTCAGGCACCATGCTAAGCAGTTTATATATTTTAGTAGACATAATTTTTGTAAAAATGTGTAAGTGTGTTCATTAATATGTTTCAAGCACCAGTAGGAGCACCTAGCCCACACAGGCACTGAGTATATAACTGATGAATGAATAACTGATTGCATTTACTCCTCACCAAAACTTCACAATGTGGCAGGAACCCAGAATACAACAGTGAGCAAGACGATATCCTAACCTTCAGGAGGAAGCAGGGCCTTGCGGGGAAGGGAGGCAAGTCAACAGCAATTCTGATCCAGGTTGACTGCTCTGGCAAGATAGTACAGGGCATATGGGGGAAGGTATGAGGACCCTGATGCTGAGAAAGACTGAGGGCAAGAGGAGAAGAAGGCAACAGAGGATGAGATGGTTGGATGGCACCACCAACTCAACAGACATAAGTGTGAGCAAACTCTGGGAGATAGTGAAGGACAGGGAACCCTGGCGTGCTGTAGTCCATGGGGTCGCAAAGAGTCAGACGTTACTTAGCAACTCAACAACAACATGAGGAACATCTGGTCCAAACTCAAGGAAACCACAGTGCCTTCTCGGCAAAAGTGGCATCCTGATTGAGATGTGAAGGGTCTGCTAGCATGCAACAGGGCATGGTCATTTCCTTTGACCGGTGTCACTCAACATAATGAAATGAGGGAGAGAGAGGAGCCAGAGGTCAGTGGGGTTCTGAGTGCAGTGGGGACCCCATCCTCATAGCCATGCAGCCATTTAAATGGCTTTAGAATGATGACTGGTGGCTTCCTCCATCTCACTGGTTCTCAGAGTTCTACCATTTGCTTTGAGAAACATTAACTTTGATATTTATTGGCCTATTTGCAAGTCCACATTGCTAAAACAATAATCAGTTATGGTTCTCAGATCCAGGCCTGTTTTTGACCACCTTTTGTCAGTGGTTTCTAAGCTCAAAGCTATCTTGAACCTTTTGAACCCAAAGCCTGTGGGTAGAAGTTCTTAGCATGAGTAGATCCAATAGGATCTGTTATTTTTGCCACAGAATTTCTCATCTGATTACCTCCACAATACCATACTATGATTCAACGGTTAATCTCTCTCTCAAGCTTATAGCAAAGAGGCAGGTTAACTTTTTGTACATGGCTGACTCAACCTCATCAAAGAGTATATCTTCTATTATCTTCTAATATTAAATGACAGGCAGAGAATTTTCAGGGAAGAAGATAAGTAGTGAGATGTGGAGCAAAACAAAAAGTTTTGTAATCCTACTTACCTTCCATTTAACATGTTAATTCCAGTTTTTCTTCTGCATGTATATACTACATTACTCTGGACTTCCTAGATGGTCTCCCAGCTAACCCGAATTTTTCTTTTTAGAATTCAAGGTGATAACACTGAGTAAGAATAACATAATAATAATAATGACACATAGATTTTCAGCTGGAGACCTCGTGGGAATTTTATATTCACCAAAAAGCAGTCTTTTATATAAATGGGCCAGGTCAGTTGGCATAATTACCTGAGAAAACCTAAATTCAAACAATCTTTTCCATCACTAAACCAGGTGTGAATTGGTTTATCTTTGCAGAATGAACTCCTTAGTGGTTAAGGTATTAGGAAAAATTTGAAAAAAAAAAATAGGCTATGATTTAAAAACTGGAACCTAGTACTAGTCTCTGTGTGTGTGCTAAGTCACTTCAGTCATGTCCAACTCTATGCAACCCTATGGATGACCTGCCAGGCTCCTCTGTCCATGGGATTCTCCAGGCAAGAAAACTGGTGTGGGTTGCCATGCCCTCCTCCAGGGGATCTTCCCAACCCAGGGATTGAACTCGAGTGTCTTACATCTCCTGAACTGGCAGGCAGGTTCTTTGCCACTATCACCACCTGGACTATAAGAAAAGGCAGTCTTTGTTTTTGAAGTTAAAACCAGAGAGGGAGGCAAATTATTTAAGCCAAGACCTTAAAAGAATGATAAAGAATTTTGGAGAATGAAAACAAGTGGGAGGAAAGACTCCATCATGATTCCTTTAGCCCCACTTAATTCTGTATTGTTCTGTTTGTGATTTTGGTGTGGTGAGAGGATGAGGAAGGGAAGACAGGAAAACAAGGGGCAGGAGAGGAAGAGTGGGAAACTGGACAAACAGAAAGGGCTGAAAAGATGAAAGGCGTGGCGGGGAGCATTCTCAGACCACTTAGAATTAGGGAGTAGCACTACAGATAGGCGCTTAGGCACGCCATGCCCCTTACTCACCATCAACTCTAACACCAAGCCAGGAGGAACGCCTACTGGGTGAAAAGTGCAAATATCACTCAGAGACATGCTATGTGAGTTATGTGGTGCAAGATGGGACAAAGGCATGAAAAGAACTGTTAAAAACGTCAGCTGATTGCTGAGCAGTCCAGTCAGCCAGCCAGTGAGTGCAGAGCACACGCTCTATGTTCAGCTGGTACGAAAGCTGTGGTCTTAGCCTAGGTACAGAGGGCTGAAGGGAGAAGAGAGGGGCCTGGTGATCCCCACAGGAGGGCAAAAGAGAGACTTAAAATCCAGGTAGATTTTGTTGTTTGAGACAGAAAATAAATTGCTGACAACCTGGCAATAGAAAAAGAATGGCTCATGTTTATACAAATATCCATTCTTTTTTGATATCTGGAATATGATTAAATACAGACTTCCCTTACTTAATTAGTCATGAGGTTTGTTGAAGAATATTTTTCGAGTCAAGCAAGCAAAAACCAGGCTAATGCAGGAAAATGCAAAAGGGCAGATGAAAGTATCCATCTTTCTTATAAAATCCCTGAGAATATTTTAGCAGACGCTGGGTTTCTTAAGTCAGGGAGGTGCTGTGGCTAACTCTGATATGGCTTTTGATGCTTAATTCAAAGTTCAGCAGAAGTTTAAAAGGAAATGAAGTGAAAATTGATCATTCAATATATAATCATTTGGAGAAAGAGATCCACCCCAAAAATGTTTTTGCCATGGACTTTTTTCAGTGCCCTACTTTTGAAAGTTCTTTCAGTAATGTAAATTTTTAAAAAATTCCATGCTTGGAAAATACAGAACAAAGTTCCATATAGTTCCACTATATACAAATCTCCTGGTAATGCATTATCATACTTAGGTAATTTTAAAAATAAAATAAATAAATAAAATATTCCATGCTACTGAAGTGTTTGAAATAAAAGAATGTCTTTTAAAGAGAAGCCTATGTGTCATCATATTCTCAATATACTTGTTTTAGTATGTGGTTTAAAAGAACCCAGGGCATGAAAGGTGGAAAGCATATCCATGTGGATAGAGAAGATGGGGAATTACAGACTCCTTTCCAGGGGCCTAAAACCAGCTTAATGAAAAAACTCATATATGATATCAGTGGCCTTGCAAAAATATTCAGGCTATAATAAACTGGAAAATGACTTAGCATATACAAACACTCATACCCGTTGACATTAATGTATCATAGAAGTAGAAATAGGTACCCAAGAAGACCTATATTAAACTATGTAAGTTATACCTCAATAAAAAAATGTTAAACAGAGTTTAGAGGTTCTTGCTGTAGAAATCAGTCATTGGATGACACATTAACATACATAGGATTACTGCTATTGTAAGAATGGTGTTAGTTAAGGGACAATAGCTGCTCTTTGGGGGCCAAAGGATACTTAGAACTTATCCATGGGATTGTTGAACAGTAAAAGTACACAAAACCTTAAAAATATTTTGTCCATTGTCTCACTTTATAGTTGCGAAAAACAAGATACCCCTCCTCAACCCACTGCGCTATCTACAGGTAAATTCTTGTCCAAGGGATTAAGAGCTGGGAAGTGGCCATTAATAGGTTGAGACTATCATCTCACCCATTTCAAAAAAAGCAAAATATAAATTCTGATGTTCTTTTATATTTTTATGACCCAATAAAAAAGACCTGATTGGAACTAGATAAATGAGACAGGAAAAATATATATATAAATAGATGACATCTGAAATAGACAGAAAATCCAGGAAAGAAAGAAGCCCAAAGTGTATGTTTAACCACTGTATTCAGAAGAATGACTGTTGCAGATAGTTCCCACTTCTTAATGAGGAAAGAATAGGAAATGAATTTAAATTACAACCAAAGGAATTTAAGTTAGATTGAAAGATCTTATTGGCAGTGAAGATTTTATAAACCTTGTAAAAGTTTCCTGGGGAGGAATCCCCTATCTGGATATATTTTAGGGAAGAGAGCTACCTATCAGTCCAGGGTGGTTGAGGTAGAGACCTACCTGAAATTCACTTTCAGCTGAACTCTGTAAATCCAGATTAATTCCTGACAACATTCATTCGAGATGTCAGAGACAGCAAGTGCTAGACAATGACAAAAAGTGTTGCCCTTTATTAAAAAAAAAAAAAATTTCACCCAAAGTAATCATTTCCTTGAAAAATCAATTGGCATATGCTAGCTGATTAAAAGTGGAATGTACAATTATACTAGACTCTGGTTTTTATTTTCTTTTTAGCCTGGTTTCCAGTGGAAAGAAGGCTTATGAAATCTCTCTGGCAGGCTATTCCTTGCTTAATACTTTTTACTTTCCTTCTAACCAAATCTCTTAGAAGAACCTAGACCTAAGTAGAAATACATGTGCCTTCAGTGCAAATACCTGGGAAGGAAAAAAAAATTCTCCCCCCACTGCAAAGGAACACTTGTTTCCCTCCTAACTGAAAGAAGCAGGGTGATCCCACCTTCATCACCATCCACATGCTCCCTACCCTCATACAGACTTCAGCGAGTTCTCTGCAACTTGCGGAACTTCCCCTCACTTCCATAGCACAAACAAGAGCGCTTGCACTCATAGTTCATACCAAAATTCTCTAATTCGTTGTACTTGTTTGTTTATACAGCTGAGCATCTGTTTGCTCCATTGTGTTCACACATCTATTGCCTGGTTTTTATTGTGAGCTCCTGGAGGAGACACATGGAGTCTGTTTAATTTGCTTTGCACAATACAGCACATGTACACTGTGGCTGACAGTGACAATTTCTGGCATGCCTGGATCCTCAATCAATCAATGAACTCCATGGATTAATCAAAGCTGGAAGGAGATGACTAAGACTCGGTTCTTAGATTCTATGTCATCCCATAATCTTCCAATATGCAGCACACCAAAGCCGTAAGGACAGTCAGGGGCCATCAGGAACTGAGCAGTATGGACGAGCGTCCAATCAACAACGGGAAAATCTAATAAACCAGGGTGTGAAATGTATAGAAAGTAAGACCTTATTCATTTGAGAGCTTTCCCAACACCATGACCCTCCTTTCTCTTGTGTATAAACAGTCTTGCTGATGCTGTCAGCTCAGAGCATCATCTGTTCAATTTAAGACACTCCACAGAAGACTGTCAAGTCCAGTCTCTTGACTTTCTTATTTCTTTATGTTTGCAACCCAGATATTTTCACCAGAATCAGTATTTTTCCCTTCCCACCAATCCCTGCACAATCCCCCTTCAACCTGACTTTATGCCAGCCTTCCTCATTAACCCAAGAAGACAGAGACAAGTTGATCCATGTTTCATAGTTGGGTTAAATATTCCCAATGCCTGTTCATCCCTAAGAGTCTTCAAAGCTACATCAAAGGACAAAATGAGTGATAAAAGCCTATCTCTCAGGAAAAGCACATAGTGACATAGTGAAGTCGCTCAGTCGTGTCCGACTCTTTGCGACCCCATGGACTGTATGTAGCCTACCAGGCTTCTCCGTCCATGGGATTCTCCAGGCAAGAATACTGGAGTGGGTTACCATTTCCTTCTCCAGGGCATCTTCCTGTCCCAGGGATCGAACCCAGGTCTCCCGCATTGGAGGCAGACACTTTAACCTCTGAGCCACCAGGGAAGCCCAGGAAAAGCACAGGCACTGACACTTCACTTAATTCAATCAATATTTTCAAGGTACCAATTATGAGCCCAATTACCCCAATTATTGGGGCTTCCCTGGTGGCTCAGATGGTAAAGCATCCGCCCGCAATGTGGGAGACCCAGGTTCGATCCCTGGGTTGGGAAGATCCCCTGGAGAAGGAAATGGAAACCCACTCCAGTATTCTTGCCTGGGAAATCCCATGGACAGAGGAGCCTGGTGGGCTATAGTCCATGGTGTCGCAAAGAGTCAGACACGACTGAGGGACTTCATTTTCAATAATGAGCCACTTGTGTTCTGGGCAGAGAAAGGGGAGTAAAACATAAACTCTATCTTCAAAATATGTGTGTGTAATGAGTTAACTTGAGATGTTATTAAATTATCTTAAATATAAGAGATTGCTTTATTGTAGAATCATAGTATGAATTAAATAATATATATATATATATAAATTATACTGAGCACAGAGCCTGCCATATAAGACATCCTCAATAACTAATAGCTATTACTATTGCTGCTGAGTTATAGCTTAATTTAGAGCAATTCTTCTGAGAAGGTTATCTCTGGAAATCCAACTTGACCCTGGATTATGGGCAATATGTTTGATTGTTATGGGAGTAAAAAGAACCACCACATGCAAATGCAAAAACCAAAAAACTGTAATCAAGAACACTGAAGTCAGTATTTTCCCATTAAAATAGAGCTCACCCATGTTCTGACGTCCTGAGAGTTGAGTTGCCATCTTTGTCTGGAGTATTTTAGAACCTCGTCCACACCCCAAATATGCAGAGCACATTTTTTTCTCCTTCCTGCTTCTTTCTACCATGGTCTGCACCAAAGTTACTCCACAGGCAAGTGGCTATTAAGGGACACTTGAAGTTTTCCACATTTATTTCAAAGGTACATAAAATGCTTATTTAAGGGACATCTGTTATTGACTCAATATCATCAATTAGTCTTCAATAAGAATAAATCCACTTTTAACTGGAGGTGAAACTAAATCAAATTTTACTCACCCAAGCCATTTTTTTTTCACTTGCCTCAAACAACTCACTTCACAGATCATCTTAGATGATGTATGATGTTTAATTAATCAGTTACTCAATTATTTAATTATATGGATGAATATATTAATGAATCATAATGCAGATGACCAGATGATTGAATGCAAAGTTTCAAAATATTGTCAGCCCTAACAAATGAATTCACTTACTTTGCACTTTTTGGTTCAATTTAAGCATTGCTATATAATGCAAAATATCTGAATAACTGAAGAGACTCTATGCTAGATTCTTCTTGAATATTGACCTTACAAAGACACACCCTTAGTCTTTTTCCTGAACTCAGTTGTTTAGACCCCTGAACATACCTTGAATCGCCATTATATTACTAATATTTTATCCTGTCTGAAAGTTTATCCAACAGTTTCATTTGAAGGGGCTATAATTTCTCAGCAAGGATGAGGAACTTCTAGGAAAGGGTGATATATTTTTGTCAATTGCAAGTGTCAAGAGGATATACCTAGAATGAAAATTTCATTGACTACTTCCTGTCAATGATCTCAAGTTGCATTATGAGAATCTAATTTTAGATTGCAACCAGTGAACTTTCTGCTCTCCAGTTGTCTAGAGTCACTATTTCTCAAATTTATTTGCATATCAGTTCAGTTCAGTTCAGTCGCTCAGTCATGTCTGACTCTTTGCGACCCCATGAATCACAGCACGCCAGGCCTCCCTGTCCATCACCAACTCCCAGAGTTCACTCAGACTCATGCCCATCGAGTCGGTGATGCATCCAGCCATCTCATCCTCTTTCGTCCCCTTCTCCTCCTGCCCCCAATCCCTCCCAGCATCAGAGTCTTTTCCAGTGAGTCAACTCTTCACATGAGGTGGCCAAAGTACTGGAGTTTCAGCTTTAGCATCATTCCTTCCAAAGACATCCCAGGGCTGATCTCCTTCAGAATGGACTGGTTGGATCTCCTTGCAGTCCAAGGGACTCTCAAGAGTCTTCTCCAACATGCTGATTTCTCACTTCATCCTTCATTATTCCAAACTAGTAGGAATTTCAGATATGCTTTGGATCTTTAGATCTTTTCAGTGCTCTTTTCTACCAGGTCATTTATACTTGGCTTCTTTGAAGTATACTGTGTGTTTGTAAACTGTATGACTATAATGTGGGTCTTATAAAAAAAGGGAAAATGAGTGTCTCTCTAACTGCAAGGTACTTAAAAGAAGGCCAGTTATCCACAATCCAGACCCTCAGTGGTGGCTTAGTACAACCTTATGAGATTTATTTTCCTCTCTCTTATCAGGATTTAGTCATTAATTCAGAATTAATCCTATCTCAGTAGATACAAAATGTCACAATCCTTGTTTTATCTGAGACACACAACCTTAAATTTTTATAAAAAGTTAGCTGAAGGATGAAGGCATTCCTTCAAATGGGTGGAGAAATGGAAATGGCCCGCCGACCCCTTCCTCCAGTTCTCCAAACATTATTAATGAAACCAAATCAGATGTACTACTCTGTGGGACTGTGAAAATAGCTTTCAGGAACCTCAAGGCACCTTATCCAATTGTTGTTCTAAAGCCCTGGCATTTCTAAACCACTCAAATACACAGTTCCTATGCAAATCTTATGCCCAATTTAATAACACTGTAAAATCAAGGAACATTTTCCATGCTCCAGACAACTGTCCTGAATCAGCACAGTAAAATAAAGTGTCCCTTAAAAACCTTGGAACTAAACCCTGGGATAATGTCAGTGGGATAAGAATAGGCAGTTCTTTTGTTTTGCTGATTCCTGATTAATCAATCTTCTTTAATATTATGTGAGAGAACAGGAGGTCTCTCCTTATGACCTTCACTCACATGTTGCACACATCTCAGGATTAAATGAGTCTATGCAACTGCTACTAGCACGGAGACTGGCCCAAAGGACATGTTTAGTAAATGTGCATTTCCCATCCCTTCAAGAATCGTAAGAATGTGGCCTGCCTGCTTTGTGAGGAAATTATAAACTGGTAGGGATAGGCTATGTTGAAACACATATCAAAACTTGTGCTTGAGTGTCTGAAGGTTATATCACTTCTGAAATGGTGTGGCCTATTTATAAATAGCAATTTAGATTTTTCTCGTGAATTTTATAGAAACAGATCTCTTTTCTGTAGAATCTTGTAATCATAGTTGGCCACTGAGACCCAGCCACTAAGGTTCCTGCAATTCCAGAAAGTATGACACCAAGAGGAACAGCTTTAACTCTCATCCACTCAAGGGGACAAGTAAGACATCTCCTCATTCCAGAGGTTTGTTTTAAACCAGTCTCAAAAGATGAAACTCTGTTTTCAACACTTTCAGTGCTGAAAGGGAAGTTTTTCAAGACGTGTTCTTTACCCAGTGAATAAATCATATGTTCAGCAGCAAAAAAAAAAACATTGGTGGGAGGTGTACATTCTTTAAGTCAAAGCAAGGAGCTTGTTGAGTGGTGCTCTAATTTTGAAAATATCTAATTTGACAGGGGAGCTCTCATCACGGTCCTGAAATGATTTTATGATGTGATTTTGTGCTGGCTGTTTCTTTTTTTTTTTTAATTGAAGCAATGTACTTTAATCAGAATCATCAAAGCTTTGAAAAATGCCCATATAACATACAATATCCAGGGTTTTTTTTAATGGTTTCAAATGCTGTGTCTTCTGCACTGCTAAGTTTTGTATTTCAAAAGTACAAAAAGTATTTGCAAGACATCCAGCAAATATTTATGAATCACCTACCATGTGCCCATCCTAGTTCCAATCACAAGGGATGTTGTCGTTTGTTGTTTAGGCACTAAGCCACGTCTGCCTCTTTTGTGACCCCATGGACCATAGCCCAACCAGGCTCTTCTGTCTCTGGGATTTCCCAGGCAAAAATACTGGAGTGGGTTGTCATTTCCTTCTCCAGGGGATTGTCTTGACCCAGAGATCCAACCCACATCTCTGGTATTGGCAGGCAGGTTCTTTACCACTGAGCCATGAGGGAAGGCAAGGGATGTTACTAAGAATGAAACAAGTTCTCTGCTCTCAAGGAGAGTGGAGAGAGAGGAAGCGTTGCTGTTGAGGCAGACTATGAACGGATAATATGTATGACGAAGTAGGAAGTGTACAAGGGTTACTGTGTGATGAAACAGAATTAGAGATACATGAAAATGAGTGGCTGACTTTAGATTAGATGGTCAAGAAAAACCTCTCTGCAGAAGTGACCTTTACAGGTTGAGATTTAAATGGTGAAGAGCCCAGCATGCAGGGTTCTGCAGGAAGAGCATTCCAGACATGGGAGCAGTAGAAGCCTGAAGACGGGGACCAGCACGATATTCCCCACAAGAAGAAGGCCAGTGTGGCTGGAGAATAAAGGGCAAGGGGGAAAGAGGTGTGGGGGAATGGGGAGGTCGGCTGAGAGAATTATATGGGGCCTTGCAATGAGAAAAGCAGTTTAGAACTGATCTAAGTGCTGTGGGGTTTCCGTGGTAGCTCAGTTAGTAAAGAATCCGCCTGCAATGCAAGAGACCCCGGTTGGATCCCTGGGTCAGAAAGATCCGTTGGAGAAGGGATAGGCTATACACTCCAGTTTTCTTGGGCTTCCCTGGTGGCTCAGATAGTAAAGAATCCGCCTGCAATGCAAGAGACCCCGGTTGGATCCCTGGGTCAGAAAGATCCCTTGGAGAAGGGATAGGCTACACACTCCAGTTTTCTTGTGCTTCCCTGGTAGCTCAGACAGTAAAGAATCCGCCTGCAATGCAAGAGACCCTGGTTGGATCCCTGGGTCAGAAAGATCCCCTGGAGAAGGGAACAGCTACCCGCTCCAGTATTCTTGCCTGGAGAATTCCATGGACAGAGGTGTCTGGCAGGCTAAGTACTGAGGGGCGCTATTAGGTGCAAGAGTGGGGGTATCAGGAGGTTGAATGGCAGATCAGATTTTTTCAAAATTCACCTCATCTGCTGTGTTTGTCGGCAGAGCAAAAGTAGATATTTTTCATGCAATTGGAACTATGGAAGAGTTATGCATAAGGAAATTTGGAGGGAAAGAGGGCGGTTGAGGCTGGGCATGCTGTGGCAGGAGGGGCCATGAGAACAGTAAGTCCAGAGCCGGGGTCTGAGGAGGAGAAGCCAGTGGTCTTTATACAGGCTGACAGGAAGGAGTCAGCCTCCCGCATCCCCGAGCGCCCAGAACTGCCCTGTGGCCGCCTGGTCCTTCAAGTGCAGGAGCCAGATGAACTGTGGGAAATGGAAAGGCAATGTGACAGTCTCAATCGGGTAGAACAAGCCACAGGAGGCTGTTCAAAGTGTAGTGAGAAGTCTGGGTACCAACCTGCAGCTGAAGTCATGTTCCTGGGCATCCTGGAGACGCGGCCCAGCATCTCTGACCTGGATCTGAGGGCTATGGCCTGGGCCCTAACCTGCTGACATCGCCTGGATGCTACAGATGGAGAAAAGCCTTCTACCTGGGTCAGGAGCCCCTGAAGAATGCCTGCAGGCTGGGGCCCTCTGATTGTCAGACGGTGCGTTGTCTCGGGGCCCAGCTAACCTGAGACCGGGGAGAGGCTCCTGGCCTTGAAGCAGTGAGGCCAGCCCCATGCGGAGTTCCGGGGTCGCGCCTCTGCACCACTGAAGGCTAAAATCATGGCAACCGATGCAGCTTCGCTTCATTGACAACAAATTTATTATCTCTGGAAAGTTCAAAGGTCTCTCCCCCCTTACCTCCGTTTGGATCTTCAACCCAAAGCTTCCTCCCTCGTCAGGGACATCACCCAGGAGATGATGGGTGATGGAGATGATGACCGAGGAGACCCCTTGGAGTTTTTGTTCTGCCAGCCCTGATGTTTCAGAGCAGAACACAAAGCTCCCGTGTCTCTCTGTCCCAGGCCAGCAGCTTTGCAGGCGTGATGGGTAGCCCAAAAGCCTTTCACCGAATGAAGTAGAGCCAAGACCCGAATCCAGGTTTGTTGAAGGAGGAAGACCCTTCTGTCCTTATCTCTGAATTTACTCTGAAGGAAGAAGGTATCACAGGAAACAGTGCTCAGTTCTGCAAACTCAGTCTCACTCTCCTGGAATTACTTCAATAGCTGCCGTCCACACCGCAGGTGTTGCTGCCTCTCAATTAAAAATCTTCGACAACAGTCTTGCTGGAGGTTAAAGTTTGGACTTAAAGGGAAGAGCTGCCTTATATGTCTTCCATACTTCAGACTTGCGAATCCCTGGTGGCTCAGTGGTGAAGAATCTGCCTGCAGTGCAGGAGCTGGGGGTTGGATCCCTAGGTCTGGAAGATCCCCTGGAGAAGGAAATAGCAACCCACTCTGATATTCTTGCCTGGGAAATCCCATGGACAGAGGAGCCTAGTGAGCTACAGTTCATGGGGTCACAAGAATCAGACACAAGTTAGCTACTAAACCACCAGTAAAATTCAGACTCAACAGGCCACTTTTGAGCTGAAACACGTTGCAAGTAATTGTATCGATTGGCATGTCCCAGTTTAAAGGGTGAGACAGAGGTTTCTGGGTTTTCCTTGCCCTTGGGCAAAAACAGGTCCTAAATGAATGACCAACTTCACTGCATTAAACTCTGGACATATTTCTTTGTTTTCCAGAAAATTTGTACTATGTACACTCCACTTTACCCAAAACAATGTTTAATATTTTTTTTATTTTTGCCAGTTTCATGACCAAAATTTTAATTCCATTGTGTAATTCACATTTCCTTTACTTACTAGGTTGAACATTTTTTACATTTTTTTAGCCTTTTTGTTTCTTTTGTGAATTTTGTGTTCATTTAATTGCTCCTTTTTTAACACAATGTTACAATTCTTTCCCCTGATAACTCCTAAGTGCTCTTTCTATACAAAGGATATTGACTGTCAATTTTCTCAAACAACTTCACAGGGTGTCTTTTACATTCAATTTCTTAAATTTTTACTGTAAAAATAGCACACATACATGCGGGTATGCTCCAGTTTTCTATTACTGCATAACAAGCCTCATGAAAATGTAATGGCTTTAAAATAACCAGCATTTTATTGTATCTCACAATTTTATGGGTCTTAGCTAGAAGCTTTTTCTCTCTCTTGGCTTATTTACCTGATAGATTGGCTGACTTGGAGGGTCTCACACGGCTTTACTCACCATAGCAGGGATAGAAGGAAGTCCGAGCTCTGCTCGAATTGTCCCTGCTGCTAAGTCACTTCATTCGTGTCCGACTCTGCGAGACCCCATAGATGGCAGCCCACCAGGCTCCCCTGTCCCTGGGATTCTCCAGGCAAGAGCACTGTCCCTGAAGCACCTAAAAGCTGGCTGCTCCTGCAAGGTGGCCTAATGGTAGTCAGATTTCTTAACTGGTGGCTCAGAATTCCAAAAGACAGTATTCTAGAAACAAAGTAGCAACTGGTCTTTCATGACCCAGTCTCAGAAGTTACAATAGTATCAGTTCCACTGTGCTCTATTGGTCAAAGCAGTCATAAACCCTTCCAGATTTTAACTGGGAGGGAACACAGAGGTGGGAGCGATTAAATATTTTAAAGATTAAAACAAATTCCACTTTACCTTTTGTTTGCTTATAATGTTTTTAAAGAGCAACTGATTTTTAGGTACTTATATTAATTTCTTTCTTCTTCTTCGTAATTTCTTCCATTGCTTTGTAATTCATTCTTTAACATTATTTTCATACTGTGTGTTTACAAAATTTAGGACATTATCAGTTACTGTATTTAGAGAAAGGACTATATGGCCTTTAGATGCTTTAAGTACTATGTATTCTGGCTGCACTCATTTAATATAGTTTTTAATCCTTTTCATCCTTAAATTTCCATCAGTGACACGTTGGAAAATTCATCTAAAAACTTAGGTTAACCATACATTTAATTATTCAGTTGCTATAGAGAGTGAGGGAAGTGTGGCTAAATAGTTCTTGCTTAGTTCTTTGCACTTTTCTGGTTCATTCTTCTAAAATGAACTGAAACACAATGAGCTACATTTGGTCTGTGTAGCTAATAGTTCCCATCAGATGTTGCAACGGTGCTCAAATATTGAAAAAAATGATTCATTTCATAAATGTGATTGTAGCACTCTTTCTTACAGTGTTCTGAGTGGCAAAGCAAAAAAAAAAAAAGTGTCCTCCCATAACAGCACTTAATTAGCCATTATTTTAAAGGACATTCTTCTAGCTAATAGAGAGGAAAGAACTCTATGTTAACATATATTATAAAAACTTAATAAATGCTAAATGATGATGGTCATCTCATGTTCTAAAAATTTAGATTGAGATCTTCTCAGTTATTTTCTGTTTCCAGTGGTGCATTTCAAAAACTGGTTTTGCCTTCTCAGTATGAAACTGTGAAAGCCGTGTGGAAAGAAGGAAATTGAATAAGATGTATGATACGCATAATCACGATCTTAGTGTTTCTATTTATCCTGTGTGTCTTTCTCCTATTTTCTTTCCACCACATTCAGGAAAAGAAAAAGGAATTTTGGAAGAAGAAAACATTGGGGAAAATGTTATTGTCTAGTGCAGTTAATCACAGGGTGGGGTTTCATATCTTTTTTTCCCTAACATTTTATCTCCAGCACTAAGCTTCGGGCCTTTTGCGTAGCAGCACTCACTCAATGGATATTTAGAGAAGGATGATTTGGGGAGAGGCACAAATGTACATACCAGCCTGTTCCTATGATCTAGTTTGAATCGAAAGAGTTTCTTTTTCATGGAGGCAGCTACATTTATGGAGTATCTCTTCTGTATCTGTCTCCACTGCCTGTCAGGCATACCACACAAACAATGGATTGGGAAAGTCAAGCCCTTGAGTCCATTTACAGCCTGAACTCTATTATGGGAGATCACTTGAGATGCCACAGTTTCTATACACAAAGTATTCTCAAATCGTCTATGGTTAACCGAAACTTTAACTTTATGGCAGAATATTCCCAAGTTGAGCCAAAATTCAGAATGCTGCCGGGTTCACTCTTCTGGCACAAGCTCAGGTGTCAGAGCCTGGGCCTTGTGTTTGGGGAACATAGGCCTTCAGCAGCTAGAACCATTCGAGTCCTTCCTCATTTTGTGTTGAATACAAAATACATGTAAACTCCAGAATTATACTCTTCAATACAGTAGCTATTACCCACAAGTGAATATTTAAATCTGAATTAATTAAAATTAAATAAAACTAAAAATTCACTTCCCCAATTGCATTAGCCACATTTCAAGTGCTATCATATTGAACAATGCAAAATATGAACATTTCCTTTATCACAGAAAGTTTTATTGAATAGCACTGCCCTAGAATATATCACTTATGTCATAATGCAGAAATTCTAAATTAGAAACCCTATTCTGCATTTATTTCCTAATCAACTAATCCTGGCTTTCAAATCTTTTTAAGTGTCTAAAGTTTCCGTTTAAATCTTTTTTTGAACGACAAATATAAAGAATATTTCCTAAACAAGTCTCTGTGAAATGTACCAAAACAAAATAGAGACTAATATGTGAAACACAGAGCTAAATTTCTGAAATTCTGATTAAATGGGGAGAAGTTTCCGTATGCCTTGTAAAAAGTCTAAATTACAGATGGTTTATAAAGTATACTCTAATTAAAAATCTCAAACAAAAACCTGAAAGTGCTGCTGAATTAAAGTTCTACCAGACCTGATTTGATAAATAATAGAGAATAATTTCTAATTCAAATACTATTGTATGCAAATTAGATGGAAATATGTTGATGGCACAGATCCCTTTTCTTAAATTAACCTAACATTGCTCCCTGAGATATTACTTCCATAAATTGCCTCCCACTGTAGCAATTGCCCACATCCTTTCTAAATTATCTGCAATCTGTATTAACAGAAATTAAATTAATGGGAACTCCGGGAGTTGGTGATGGACAGGGAGGCCTGGCGTGTTGCGATTCATGGGGTTACAAAGAGTCGGACACAACTGAGCAACTGAACTGAACTGAACTGAATTGAGCACATAATATAACCATGAAAAGCAATAAACATATACAAGAAATGTTTATTTGGATAAAAATTATATATATGGTAGTAAGTGTTTAAAAATAAATAAGCACCTATTTGCATACATAGAAATACACGAAATTATTCTCTCTCTGAATCAGCATACAAATATCTCTAATATCAACTAAATGTGCACTTAAATTCTGGTCCATAACAGCATCTTTTATTGAAATGTGTATTTATATGTTGCTATAATGTAATTTCTCCTGTGATCCCAGAACAGTGCACTTTGATAATAATCCATATTCTTGTTGTCTTTCCAACTGAGTAAAAGTATTCTCTTTTTTTCCTACCTCAGAAGCTGTTCTGGAAGTGGAGCAGCATCTGAAGAGATAGAAGCCAGCCCACACGTGCCACAGGGAGGCACAAGCAAGGACAGTGGTCCTCGATTCCGTAGGCGGGCCAAGTCTAAATGTAAGTGTGAGAAGCCATGGAGGGCACGATGGCCTGGTGGCTGGTGGCCCACAGGGGCTGTGGGTGCATCTGCAGAAGTCACTGTCTGTCCAGGGAGCACAGGGGCTGTTGGAGTGTCCAGCCTGCCTGCTCGTCCTATTTCCTACCCTCATCTCCACCGCAAAAGCCTTGAAACCATCGCTACTAACGCCAGGTTTTAAAATCCCCAAGAGTAAAATATATGTGCAGAGTGTGATTCGAGCTGATTTTTAAGCCCAGGCATGCTGAATAGAGTCTTAAAATAATCATTTCCATAGGACCTGACTAGGTATCCAAGTGTTCACCAGATGCTAGCAGCTAGATTTTGCAGAAGAAAATTGCTAACTTAAGCTTCTTTTCATGATTCAGCAGAGGGTTTTAAGTAATAAAAGATCTGGAGATTTGTAAAATAAATAATTCTAGCGCAAATGGGAAAATTAAAATAATCTTATCATCTCCCAGTCATGTCTGTATGCACTTTTCTACCATTATCAAATTTCTCTTAATTGTGCCAATTTTTCTTTTCTGGCTGATACTTTATAGTTTAAAGTTATGAGTTGTAATGAAGAAATGATTCCTTTCAGATGACTGAAGTGACATGTACTAAATTTTCCTAAAAACAATCTAGGATGTATGAAACAGAGCACGGTGTAACAAATATGGTTTTATTCATATGCAATATTGAACATATCAACAGTGAAAAATAATAACAGCATGATAGAATCTCTTTTATTCCTTAATAGATCTCTCAGTAGAAGCCATTAAAATATAAAGTAAATCATTAACTTTTGAACTTTGACAGAGAAAAAATTCTATCCATTTCTGACAAGTAGACATTATCTCATAGTATCCACAGCCATCTCATGCTTATTACCCTTGCCTGGTCTTAAGTGTGACTTTTGGACACACAACTCAATGTTTCCTAATATTTAATAGTACAATGGCTTTTTATAGTCTATCAATTTTATTTAGTAATTTAAAGAATGAAGAGTTAAGATTCCTCAGATTTTTGTGTTGTTGCTGGAGGTGCACTTGAACAAAAAGAAGAACACAGTGTCTAGCCCTATACTTAATGCCACATGACCACATCCTGTCTAGAATGAATCTATTCAGAGTTCCTGGAGAAATGCAAGTACATTATTCCTTTATCCTCATGTATCACACTTTTTTACCACTAATTATTTTGGCTGCATTCCATCAAAGCCAGATGTTAATTGAATGAAATATTTATAATGTAAAACCATTGAATAAAAAATATATGACAGGTTGTAGAACTCAAGCCAATCACATATTTTGGAGAACTTGAAGAAGGAGGCATGATGTGGGTTACATTCATAACGTCAGGGTAAGGTTCTGAGCTCAACCCAGAGAAACCTGATAATTGTTGCAACCAACTAAAGCTCGACTACTTCTGGATTTGTTGTAACAAAATCTTGCTGCCAAAAGCATTGATGGGTTCACACAGTGAAAAATCACAATAATAATGTTCAAGTAAATCATAAAAATACAGAAGGTGGTTATCATAGGGAAGAGGAAAGGAAAGTTATAAAGTTATGATGGAAATATCAAGAACACATTTTTTTGAACTTTAAAAAATTTTAACTTTGTTTGTAAACTAAGATGCAAAAGCAAGAAAATGTAAAGTTTGTTCAATAAATGGTTTCACTCAGTGATCAACAGCAATCATTCAACAAGTGAAAATAAAAATTATATGTATTCAATGTAGTCATCAGTTCAGGCAGAACTGAAGCTTATGATAGTTTTCTATTAAAAAAAAAAAAGATGAAAGTCATTTTTAAGAAGGAATTTTGACTGAAAAGGAAATAAAGAATTTCTTGAGTGCATTCTTCTCAGCAAAAATGAACTTGGCTTATGCTTAATTTCACGTAGTAAAAAGCTAAATATTTTACGTGATTTTTAAGTTCTAGGAAGAAATTCATTGAAACAAATGTAGAAAATGACCCTAAAATTTTAAATATGAAAACTATAATAGACTTACAATTAGGGAAATAGATCATAATATCTAATCTGCTATGTGTCCTCCAAAAGTAAAGAACATAACTTTTAAAATTATTTTTTGGAAAATCTGGAATTTTCTTTCTGATCATCTTTATATCTTCTGAAAATATAGATTCCTGAATCATATATCATAGACAGTTTGTTAGGCTCCATATTTTTCCTCAAGTTTGAAGAACGTATTTCTGAGTGACGATTATCATAGAAACAAAGTCCATTTGTTCCTTAAAAATACTTGATGTGTCTTATGCACAGTCAGCACCAAATAATATGGTGAATTGAACTAAATTATTTCCACTTTCTGTTCAGAGATTAATGTGTCTCTTGGATTCACACTGGAGAAGTGGTGTCTCACACATGGGGATTAATGAGTTACATCTGTAACCAAAAATATCCATGGAAAACCTGATAAATTGATCCATATCTGTTTTATTAATCAAGCCCAGTACAGAAGGGCTTTCTTGTGGTTATACTATGTTTTGGAGATAAATAGAGTGGGGAAACCACAGGTCAATTTAGAAGTTGTTTGAAACACTGAAGAACGTATGGTTCTATTGCATGACGGCAGTCAAGTCAGTCCTTGACGGCTGTAGTGCTAATATGTAAGTATATAAATATCCTCAATGTATAATTTTACTGAAGAACATATAACAGTGTCCAAGAAGACCCTAACCATCTAATATGTAATTTATTTCTTGCTGCCACTCGCTTCCTTCTTAATTTTTTTTTAAATAAAAAAAATTTTTTTCTTTAAGCTAGCATGTTTTGAACAGCCTTTAGTTGAAGCAGATGGCTAGAAGTCAGAAGTCCCAGATTTTATCCTTGATTCTCCTACCAACTGGGAATGTGGCCTTGGGCAAGTCATGAGAGTAATTCTACAGTAAAAGAGAGCTATAATGCCTTACATATGTCCGGTGCTTTATGATCTTACACAGCATTTTCAAATACAATATATTATTTAAATCTTCCTCACAGCATCCTAAGAGGAGTCTGGCAGTTATTAACACTCCCTGTTATAGAGAGTAAGAATTTGAGACCCAGAGACACTAAATCACTTGTCATCTCAATATCAAATGTCAGAGCCAGAAACAGACATATGTGATGATTCCAAGCTGGCCTTTGTCTCTGTTTCTATACACCACACTACCATGCTGCAGCGCCTCCAAAGCTGGACTGTCCAGTAAGGTAGCCATGAGCCGCAGGTGGTGATGTAACACTCGAAATGCGGCGAGTCCCAACTGAGACATACACTGGCTATAAAATACAGTATTTTCTAAGACCTAGAACAAAAAAAATCAGAGTGTAAACTATCTCATTAATATTTTTACATTGATTCCACATCAAAATAGTAATTTTTTATATCTTCAGTTGAATAAGCTGTAAGATTAAAATTAATCTCTGTCCCCTCAGCTTCTTTAATGTGGCTGTTAGAAAATGTCAAGTCTCGTACATGGCTCACAGTGCTTCTGTTGGTCAGAGCAGGACTGAGGATTTCCTGGTTCAGAGCCCACAGGGTGGATTTCACGGTCCTGGACTTCTTTATACACCTGCCATGATGTGGCTGAAACCGATTTCCAAAAATTCTGTCAAACACAGATCGGTGTAGATTTGGAGTAATGATTTAGTCTTTCTCACCCATCTTTCACAGGCAGGGAAAAAGTCAGACTTTATTAGTCGATGCCTCAAATTGCTCATTCATTAAAAGGCCTCATTTTATACTTGCCGAATGTTTGGAAAGCTTAGAGTAAACATACCTTGGAAAGAAGTATAAACTATATTTATGACTCTGAAGCACAGCTTATTTTTAAATGGGTTCCCATTAACATTATGAGTGAATGAGACACTGGGCAATTAGGTGATACAAGTAATGTAAAATAATAACTATATATAAATTTATTATAAAATGTAGTATATTTTATTCCTCCTACCAACTCTTTATGATATTTTATATATAATCCCTAAAGAAGTAGCTTATTTCTCTTTTGAAAAATCTAAGTGAAAGTCCTCAGGAAAAATGGTAAACTAAAATTTCTTATTTAGCAGAAAAAAATATATAGTAAACAAAAAACCAAAATAGCTCAAATTACTGAAAACTAACATCTATTTGGCATTTATTATGTAGTCTTGGGCACTATATTAAGAGTTAAACCAAGATTATCTCATTTAGAGATTTGAAAATTAGCAACAACAACCAGAAACATAGTTCTTAAGTATTACTGCCTCTTACTTCCATGCTGTTTGAAGTCACAATGTGAGCTATGGAGACAATATTAGAATATAATGTAATGTTGAGTAATAAGATCAAAAATCAGCATTCAAAGAGGGCACAAGGTATAGAACATGTTTTTGAAAAATAGTTGTTATTGTTTAGCCACTAAGTTGTGTCCAGCTCTTGGAGACCCCATGGACTGTAGCCCCCGAGGCTCCTCTGTCCATGGGATTTCCCAGGCAAGAATACAAGAGTGGGTTGCCATGCCCTTCTCAAGCGGATCTTCCTGACCCAGGGATCGAACCACGTTTCCTACTTTGCACCAGGGAAGCCTTTTGAAATATACATACTTATAAACAAGATTATATGAAGGAGAAATTACTCTTCACTTTCTAAAGGTTTCTTTATGGTACAATAGAAATCTTTACAACAACGTTCTCCAAGGTGTTAAAATGTAACTATTATTTACAAAGCAAAGGTCCCATTTAAACAAAATATAACTATATGAGTTTCAGAGACTTGTTTTCCTCTATGCATTATAACCACTTGGAGGATTCAACCTTAAATAGTTTCTGGAAAAATAAGAAATGAATATAAATAAACTAAAAGGGGGTCTATATCAAAATGGCACTAAAAATCACAAAACAGTGAAAACTAAAGAGCTTTATAACTTTTTATACAATAAAAATAAAATGCTACCTTTGAAGGCTGACAATAAAAATTGTATATGTAAGCTAATAACATATAATATTTTTTAAGATTCCAAATTGTTACCAATTTCTTAATGTTCATGCTTACCTGAGGTGAAATAAAAAGAAAAACAGTAACACTAGCCAACTCTGGGTAGTAGAATTTTAGATATTTCTGTCCTTATTTATACTTTTTTATAATAATTCTTGAGTAAACATTTACCGCTTTTATAATAAGTGAATAGAAAAGTTGTAATCAACTCCAAAAATGACTACAAATAAGAAAAATAAAATTATCTTGGTGAGAGGCTGGTGTAAAATGCAAATTTTGTTCTCAACCATAAAACTGTAAAATAATTATATATTTTATAGGTTCTTTTGAGGCATTGTTGCCTTTCCTTTGATTCAAAATAAAACATCCTGTGAACTATTATTCAGTTTCTCTAGATAGTGAAGGTAAAAGCTAGGTTGGATTTTCTAGATTTTCTTAAGAAAACAGTTTCCCCTCAGCCATGTACATGAGTATAAAGATCAAGGTTGTAATATGGTGCACTTAAAGCTCAAAGTTGTTATTACAGCAACCAGAAAACCAGAGCATCATATAAAGTGCGCCTCTTCTATAAAACAAACTGGCTATCAGTCATTTCTAACGGTGTCTACAACCTGGCCTTAGTCTTAGAATTTGAGATGTGTAAAACGTCATGTGAGAATATGTTATATAATCATCTCTCTGAGCAGGATAGTGATCATAGTGATCCTAAAAATAGTGAAATACAGAGCTGTTTTAGGCTTCCATTTCAAGTATTCATAGAGAAACAGTTGGTCAGCTAACTTCTTTTATAACAACACTAAAATTTAACTACAAAGAAAACTCAGAAATGAGTTCCTTGTGCCATTTAATCATTAAATCATAAATCCACAGACCATTAGAGCTGAAAGGGGCCTTCTAGATTATTTCATCCACTACCAACATTCTACAGATGAGAAAACTAAGGAGCATAAAAATTATTTTCTCAGGAAAAAATGAAATCACTGAAAAATATCCCAAAGTGTCTAGGAATTTCTGGAAGCTTACCTAAGAAAGGGGAGAAGGAAATGGCAACCCGCTCCAGTGTTCTTGCCTGGAGAATCCCAAGGACAGAGGAGCCTGGTGGGCTGCCATCTATGGGGTCGCACAGAGTCGGACACGACTGAAGCAACTTAGCAGCAGCAGCACCTAAGAAATGCTAGGTATTTCAAATGCTACTGGAGCTTGATTAGTTGTGGATACTCCTGTGCAAGAAAGAAAATATACTAATGTTGACTAATATTCATATTATATGTTTAAAGCACATTTCCAGTGAATCCTATAAAGTAAAAACCAAAAGCATAACAAAGCCAGTGATTTCAGACCAGATCACTCACTCCTTACTCAGCTTCCTTTCTTCAGTGAGTTAAATAATTGAAAGCAACTTTCTTTGCCACTTTTCAGATGCAAATCATTTGCTATCACGAGAACTTGGCTACTCCCACAGTTACTGGTAGACCAAAAAATAATGGAACATTCATTCCTAGAGTTTAAAAACAATGTCAAAATCCTCCTGATTTTATGCATTTATGAAAGCATGCTTATATAAAATTGTTATGTATTAAAAACATGTTCCTCATCCCCCTCCTAAAAAAATACATACTACACATTACGGAGATTCTCCTGTAACAAGTAAATATTAAGGCTCTTTTTCCTCAATTTGTCTAAGAAGCTGAGATAGTAACACTTGATTCTAAGGAAAATAGAGCAGGGCATGCAATCCTACTGTCATCCATAAAATGGGAATAAGAGTAGATTCTCACAGAGCTGTTTAAGGATTAAATCAATAATCGCTGTAAAATGCTTAGTACAGTGTGTGGAACATAGTTAACTTTCACTAAGTGTCAGATAGTAGTCACAGCAGCGATGTTACTTAAAACACACTAGCTCCTCCACACATACCTTTCCCCTCAAGCAAACCAAACTCCTGAGATCCCCTCTCGTGTTCATGGCCCCATGTCTTCACGCGTGCCCACCCCTCTTTCCCCATGTCCTTTCCCTACTTCCCCTGGCGGAAGTTTCAGCTCGGCAACTTCCTCCTCTTACTTGTCTTCCCTCATCCCTGTGCCTGACCTCGTTGCTTTCACTCATTTCCCAAGGTGCCCTGTAATATGCCTCTTCTAGCGACTGAATCGCGACTTTTTTTTAAACTTGATTTCTCGCCTCTAACACACACACCTACGCACTAAACTGGAAATGCATTGCACACACATTTTTGTATCCCTATAGAAACATCTATTTAAACGAATGAACTAATGCCCATGTAAACATACAAGTGGTTTTTTTTTTTCTTCTTCTTCCTAAGTAGTTATGAGGCTAGAATGTGTATCTTGTGACCTCAGTTTTGAAGGGGAAAGAGGGTGAAGCGTGTCTTGGGAAAAGTTGGGGGACACAACTCCACAGCCCTGGCCCTGCCGCAAGACTAACCTTGCGGTCTTCAGTGAGTCATTTAACTCTCTGGGCTCACTCTCCTTAGTAGAATGAATGAATTGGGCAAAATGGTCTCTAAGAACCCACTCAGTGCCAGCTTTTAAGTGATGTTAAACATTGGTTCATCTCAGTGGTTCGCAAACTTTAGCAGAGATCAGAATCATCAGGTGGGCTTGTGAAAATACTGATTCCTGGTCAGCGCGTCTCAGAGGGAGCCCCAGAATTTGCATATCTAGCAAGTTCCCAGGTCATGCTGAGGCTGCTATGGGGCAGGGGGTGGGCGGGGGGGGGGGGGGGGGCCATGTCCCACACTTCGAGAACCAGGGATTAATCAACTCAACACAGGATATCTGACACTGTCCTGTTGCCACCTGGCAGAGAACAAGTTCACTGTAGGGTGAAAGCAAGGAAACCCAGGCTTCTGGGAAGCTGCCATCAGGAAGGTTGGGTGCCTGTGGGTGCGTTCCAAGAGTGGCCACGGAAGGCAGACTTTGCTGACCGTAACAATTCTGTTAAAGGCCCAACTTGTGGGGAAGGGGCCGCCGGAGATCACAGTGCTGCGCTGCGCAGAAAACAAATTCCAGGGTTTGATCCTTCTGTTAAAACCGACTGCTTCTCAAGTCATAGTGGATCACAGTCGCCATCTAGTGATAGCTTTGAGTTACTGCGTCTAGAGACTACAGAATGAAGCGAAGCTTTCATTGGGAAACTTTTTACAAAAGTGTTTAAGATGAGAACTTCTGAGAACAAACTCTAATGTACGCTGGTCTTGTCTTCATTTGTACCTAGGCACTGTAGACATAAACAGGTACATATCACTTTGTGCTAGGCACTGTTTTAACACTGTATCTGTGTTCAGTTATTCACAGCAACCCAATAACAATTATTATGACCACTTTATAGACAGGATCTATAGCTACAGATATGCAAAGAAATTAAGCTTGCCTGAGGCTGCCCAGCCAGTAGAGTGGTAGAGCTGGGATTGAACCTAAACAGTTGCTGGAGAGACACTGTTCTAGCCAGTCTCTCTTATATCAGCCATTTAAATACACAGGTAATGGAAACAACTGATACCCGTACAGCAGCCCCACCCTTATCATGGTTTTGTTTTCTGCAGTTTGTTACAGTCAACCACCATCTGAAAACATCAAATGGCAAATTCAGAAATAAACAATTCATAAGTTTTAAATCGCATGCCATTCTGAGTAGCATGATGAAATCTTGTGCCCTCTTGCCCCAACCCACCCAAGATAGTATTATTATCCCTTTGCCCCATTAGTTAGTCAGTTTGGAGCCGGTTCAGTTATCAGATCAACCATGGTGGTATCTCAGTGCTGTGTTCAAGTCACAATTATTTTACCTAATAATGACCTCCAAGCCCCAGAGCAGTTATACTGGTAATTAGGATATGCCGAAGCCTTGCAGGCCGCAGTCCATGGGGTCACAAAGAGTCAGACACAACTGAGCAACTAAGCACAGCACAAGACGAGCTATAAAGTGTTTCTTCTAAATGATAAAGGGGAAGTTCTTGACTTCACAAGGAAAAAAGAAAAACATGCTGAGGCTGCTAAGATCTACAGTAAAAACAAAGTTTCTATCTATGAAATTGTGAAGAAAAAAAAGAAATCCATGCAGGTTTTGCAGTCACATTATAAACTGTAAAAATTATGCCCCCAGTGTGTGATAAGTACTTAATTAAAATGGAAAAGACATTAACTTCGTACAATAAGATACTTTGAGAGAGAGACCACATTTACATAACTTTCATTATACTGTATTGTTATAACTGTTCTATTTTGTTATTAGTTACTATTGTTAATCTCTTACTGTGATTAACTTATAAATTAAATTTTATCATAGGTATGTAGGTATAGGAAAAAACATAGTACTTAGGGCTTGGTACTGTCCAAGGTTTCAGGCATCCAGTGGGGTCTTATCCACAGATAAGTGGGTATTGCTATGAACAGTTACCAGCTCCCAGATATGGGTTTAAAATTTTTATAAAATATATATTGAAGCATTTAATTTTTTCAATTCTTTGAAATGAAATCATCTTATGTGGAATAACTAAAGAAATGTTTCTACCTACAAAAGATACCACAATGCAAAAAAAAAAAAAGAGAGAGAGAGAGAGAGAACCAACTTGGAATCAACTTTGAACTTGCTCTGCAACTTTGGTCAGGATGCTTAACCTCTCTGAGCCCTGCTTCCTTCATGTATGAAGTAGAAAAAGTGAAAATGTAATTTACATGGCTGGAAGTTCTTTAAAGCTAGACTACATTTTTGAGACACTACTCAACTTATCCTGTGAACGTGGTCATGAGAGCAAATAGAGAGACAATGGCTTTTCTCAAATTGTCCTGCACACAGGACAGGCAACGGGACAGCAAGTTTGATCTCCTGGTCTATTATGCAGAAGTGCTAGAGGTAGTAAAGACACTCGCAGTGAATGCACAGAAGTAAAGAGCTCAGTGATAGAGGTCTGTGTTTCATTTTTCTTCCTGGGCACTGCCCTCAGCCTGTACACCTGAACTCTACACCCCTGTGTGTCCCTGCCTTCCAAGAGTCCTCACTAAAGCACTTTTGCAGAAAAGTTGAATCTTTGCTGGTGGATTGAGGTCTAACTCCCCTCACTCCAGACTTCTTTTATCAGAGATTTCCTGGATTTAAAAAGCCGGTCGCTGCTAATCCTTTTAACTCCCTATCTAAGACTTCTCAGTTACCAAACCATGTCTAACCTCAATAACTACAAGATCGTTATCAAACCAAAATATTGACACTAGTGGTACAGAGATACACATGTTGGCAATTGGTTGGTGCTGAGTTCTGACTGGATAGAGAAATGAGTATTTCCAGCACCGGATACAGGATCTTTTGGACAAACACATGAATGTAATTATGTATTACAGTGTACATACTTTTCCTTCAAAGAGCTCAGGTTTCTATTAGGTTACTTTTAAAATAAAGATACTCAAAATAAGGTAAGGTAATGGTGCCTAAGTAATGGTGACTCAGGATAAGTCTTTATGGAGAGATCCTAAAACTTGCTGATATCGAAAATGTTTCCTAAGTATCTAAATCAGTCAAACGCACAGTAACAGGAAGACAATGGTAATTGCCAGGGACTGAGGGGAGCAAAACTGGAGAGTTGCTGTTCAGTGGGTATAAAGTTCAGTTGTGTGAGATGAGTAAGTTCTAGAGATCCGCTGGAGAACACTGTATTGGTGGTTAATGACGCTACGTGTGCGTGCCTAGCCGCTCAGTCGTGTCCGACTCTTTTCATCACCATGGACTGTGCCTTTCAGGCTCCTCTGTCCATGAAATTTTCCAGGCAAGAACACTGGAGTGGGTTGCCATTTCCTACTCCATAATGATGCTGTACTGTATCTTTAAGAACTTAAGAGGTTAGATCTTGTGTCATCCATTCTTACCATGAAAGAAAGAAAGAAAGGGGGTAGGAAAGAGGAAAGGAACGGAAGATTGTTGCTGTCCATGTAAGACAGACTTTAAAAACTAATAACTTTGAGATACTAGTGTTTTAGGGAAATAGGACTAGTTTTCAACATTATTCTTTGTGATCCATGCAATGTCGTATAACCATAGCTTTCTTCAAAACTTATATTTAAAACACTATGCATTTATCAAAATAAGAATTAAATTTTAAAAGAACTGCAGAGGCTGTCATAATTTCTGATGCAAAATAAATAAATAAACAACAGGACCATCTCATGAACTTTGAGCTTGTGGTAATTTCATTTTCCGAAATAAGGAAGCCTAGGGTAAAATTAGTTTCCCGAAACTTATAAACCTCTACTTGTGTTGGTGAATTCAATTTCAGAATTAATTTTTTTTAAGTGAAAGGAGTTTTTAATTCCAGAGGTTCTGGGAAACGTCAGCACCTTGTCAAGGTTGAGCCATGTTTAGCAACAGTGACATTCCACTGCCCCGTGGACTCCACCCTGAGACAGAATCCTAAACCAGGCGATCAGCCTGATCCAGTGCGATGTTTCTAGATGTTCTTTTACAAAATAGTTTCAAAGACCCATGACTAGAGAATTACAAAATCATGCCTTCCGTTTAGAACATGTTTATAAATATGCATAATGGAAGCTTAGCTCTCTACTCTTTCAAGAAGTACAAGGTAAAAGTCCATGGTTCAGTTCAAAGGAATGTTAAATATCAGCCTGAGATTTATACTCTTGGGAAAGAATGTTACAGTGGAAAAAGGGAAGAAATGTGCTTGGTTTGTGAGCCAGTGGCTCTTTTGTGAGAACCAGAGTCTTGAACTTTGAGGCAGCCAAGTCGTACGGAGCATAGCCACAAAGGCCTGGGGACAGTGCCATGACATCACCTATATATGATTGCTGCTGCTGCTGCTGCTGCTGCTGCTGCTGCTGCTGCTGCTGCTGCTGCTGCTGCTGCTAAGTCACTTCAGTCGTGTCCAACTCTGTGTGACCCATAGACGGCAGCCCACCAGGCTTCCCTGTCCCTGCAATTCTCCAGGCAAGAACACTGGAGTGGGTTGCCATTTCCTTCTCTAATGCGTGAAAGTGAAAAGTGAAAGTAAAGTCACTAAGTTGTATCCGACTCATAGAGACCCCATGGACTGCAGCCTAGCAGAGCAAGGAAATGCTTTGAGGGTGTAGCCAAAATCACCGTAAATCTGGATAAAGCCAGGACTAAGTAAACAGTATTTTTCAAATAGATACTGGAATTATTTGATGTACATGCAAAGTAAACAGAAGGAACCCCAAATTCCAAGGAAATACGGTTTCTTTGTCAGGCCCCCTCTTTCAGAGAATGCCTCCTTTACCACACTTCAGCTTGTCTGATGGATACTATTATAATTAGTTATAACTTTTTTATAGATAAAGACATGAAATTCTAACAGCATATAAAGCAAGGACCTTACTATCTTCTCTATTGTTGTGTCCCCAGAAATTAGAATGGTACTTGGCATACAGCTAGTACTCAGCAAATTTTTGTTGAATGAATGAACAAAAACTGGAGTAAACTGCTAAGTCAAAGGAAAATACAGAAAGTAAAAAGGAATCTTCTCTTCCCAATTGTCTTTATGTAAAAAGCCATATTGTCAGCTGAAATCTAATAAAAATTACAAGAGAAAATTTTCTTTCTGGGGAGCAGCTCTTATCTAATGTACTTTTTTTCTCAGCTGCCAGCCTTGGGTTCTCATTGCCCCATATATTTACAACATACATTGGCATTGACTGAGCATAACAGATCTTTATCTTGAGTTTCACTGGTTTTTATGTAGTCTACGTACGTCACTCCATCTTTATCATCTTTGACAAGTGAACATTACCAAACTGAAGAGTTAAATAAAAAATTGAATAACTGACAGGCTGGCAACCACAAATGTTCATTTCTTTTGACCACCCACTTAATTCAAAAATTCTAATTTGTCTTAAATTTACATCAGTTCACGCTTCTTTAAATTTTTTTTTTTTTTTTACATCAGTCCATTCACCCTAACCAGTTCTGACCTCAAGCTCAAGGGGGAGCCTTTTTTCAATTGCTGTCATTCTATCTGGCCACAGGTATTGCATAGCAGTGGATTGAAGCTAGTAGAGAGAGAGAAAAATATGAAACAAAAAAGGTGCCGCGGCCAGCACAAGCAAGAGTCGCACCTGCAAAGGGAGAGAACAGAGCGTCCCCGCTAAGAAAAATAAGAGAGAGAGACAAAAGATGGGGTTGAGAGGATCAGACCCACTATGTCTGATGCCTTCCTTTATTAGGCCACGGTATTTATAGGGTAAAGTACGTGACTTAACACATGTACAAGGTTATTCTTTAATCTCAAAATACAATCACCAGACCCCTACCATTGTGTACAGAATTCAATAAGATAATCTATCTTTTATGATACGTGTATAAGATAATCTATCTTCTAGGACATGTTGCAGGAACAAGACATCCTGGAGCAAGACGACCTGGAGCCTTAAGGGCTACAAGAATTCTTGAGGGTGGCGGGACAGGGAGCTTAGGACAACGCCTAAGGCTCTGCATACCTGCGGAGCAGCTCCCAGGACTTAACCCTTCACGGGCCGTCCCCCGCAAAAAGGAAGCATCCTTTTAGGAAAGTTAATGATGAAACAGAAGCCTCGCACATCTAAGGTATGGACCTACCTGGAATCTGGTCTGGATTTTAGAGGCCGTTATCACTCAGCCTTGACTGGATCCACATGAATCTATTCTTTTATCCAATGTTGTATCCAGTGTTCTTTGAGATCCTTGACTCAAAGACCTTTTAGAAATGTGTACAAGTCATTCAAAAGTGAGAAAGTGAATAAGATACATTCTAGTAGAAAGTCAAGGGGAGAGAACGTAAATCTTTCCCATCCCCCTTTTGGTGACATTACATTGTAAAAATAGATTTGGGGAGGAGCCTAGGGGAGGAATTTCAGTTAAGCTAATCTAATTACAAGTAGAATTTCTTTCAGGCTACAGGAGGCTTTGGCAAACATTGGTTGGTACTTTCTTCCTAAAAGGTAAAAGCCTTTTTCTCCCCTCTTTGGCAGGTTTTAAATGATACTTAAGAGTGTCAGGCAAACCTTCCAAACCATGACCAAAAGCAGGTTAATCCAAAACACACAGTGTCCTCAGCCAGCTCAAGATCAACAAAACAAATCTAGGCCTAGGGATTAGAGGATGTTAATTGTGAAACATAATCCCATGATATTTATGGCTCCAGAGACTGAACACAGCTACTCTTGAGCACAATGAAGTACTCCTTCCACTGGGGCCATTGCTTATATTTGATGCTCTCATTCAGTTCAGTCGCTCAGTCGTATCTGATTCTTTGCAACCCCATGAACCGCAGCACGCAAGGCCTCCCTATCCATCACCAACTGCCGAAGTCTACCCAGACCCATGTCCATTGAGTCGGTGATGCCATCCAACCATCTCATCCTCCGTCGTCCCCTTCTTCTCCTGCCCTCAATCTTTCCCAGCATCAGGGTCTTTTCCAATGAGTCAGCTCTTCACATCAGGTAGCCAAAGTATTGCAGTTTCAGCTTCAACATCAGTCCTTCCAATGAACACCCAGGACTGATCTCCTTTAGAATGGACTGGTTGGATCTCCTTGCAGTCCAAGGGACTCTCAAGAGTCTTCTCCAACACCACAGTTCAAAAGCATCAATTCTTCGGCACTCAGCTTTCTTCACAGTCCAACTCTCATATCCATACATGACTACTGGAAAAATCATAGCTTTGACTAGACAGATCTTTGTTGACAAAGTAATGTCTCTGCTTTTTAATATGCTGTCTAATTTGGTCATAACTTTCCTTCCAAGGAGTAACTGTCTTTTAATTTCATGGCTGCAGTCACCATCTGCAGTCATTTTGGAGCCCAAAATATAAAGTCAGCCACTGTTTCCACTGTTTCCCCATCTATTTGCCATGAAATGATGGGACCAGATGCCATGATCTTCATTTTCTGAATGTTGAGCTTTAAGCTAACTTTTTCACTCTCCTCTTTCACTTTCATCAAGAAGTTCTTTAGTTCCTCTTCACTTTCTGCCATAAGGGTGGTGTCATCTGCATATCTGAGGTTATTGATATTTCTCCCAGTAAACTTGACTCCAGCTTGTGCTTCCTCCAGCCCAGTGTTTCTCATGATGTACTCTGCATATAAGTTAAATAAGCAGGGTGACAATATACAGCCTTGACACACTCCTTTTCCTTTTTGGAACCAGTCTGTTGTTCCATGTTGCTTCCTGACCTGCATACAGGTTTTTCAAGAGACAGGTCAGGTAGTCTGGTAGTCCCATCTCTTTCAAAATTTTCCACAGTTTACTGTGATCCACACAGTCAAAGGCTTTGGCATAGTCAATAAAGCAGAAATAGATGTTTTTTTGCTGAAACTCTCTTGCTTTTTTAATGATCCAGCAAATGTTGGCAATTTGATCTCTGGTTCCTCTGCCTTTTCTAAAACCAGCTTGAACATCTGGAAATTCATGGTTCATGTATTGCTGAAGCCTGGCTTGGAGAATTTTGAGCATTACTTTACTAGCATGTGAGTGTACCATATTGAAAAGAACCGATTAGTTTCAATCTGTGCAATAGGACTGTGGTTCTCAGACTTTTGTGGGCTTACCCATCAACTGGAGTAAGCTTGTGGAAAATTCAGTGCTTTGGTCCTCTCCCTGGGCCTGTCTAGTTAGACTCCTCCATGGGGGAGGAGTCAGGAGTAAGGGAGACCAATGAGAAAGACACAGTGCTTCTGCCAGCATTCATTGAGAATCACTGCATTGGAGTGTGAAGCTAGTTCAGTTAACTCAGAATTCTCTCCAGCTCTAGTTCCCTGCACCTAACATTGGCTGAAACCTGCTAGATACTTGATGATTATTGAATGCATTGAAGACAGCATTTATGGATACTAGGCACTACTGTAAGCACTCTGCGCATATTAAGTCATTTAATACTCACAACAGAGGTCTATCATTAGCCTTGACACTTTCTGGGCATTCTGCTCATGCTCTGTCCAAAGTGTCACGTGACAGGTTCCTTTGTTGCATTCAATTGCCACCTCCTCAGGAAGACCCTCCCTGACTGCCTTCTAAAGTAGCATCAGTCTTACACCCACCCCATCACAAGATCCTGTTCCTCCTCTTTATAGCATTTGCCTCTGTCTGAAATATCTGGTTTGGTGTTTTGTTTTTTTTTTTTTCTTTTTCTTTTTTGAGGACTTCCTTCACTAAAATATTGGGTTGGCAAAAAATTTGTTCAGGTTTTTCTGTACCATCTTACAAAAAAATCCAAATGAACTTTTTAGCCAAAATAATGTATGCTCCACAAGTACAGAAATCTTGCAGGTTTTATTTGTCACTGTATCTTTATTGTGTGACTCACAGTAGATATCAAGGAAACATTTAAACATTTAAATGAATATATGTTAAAATGCACAGTAAATGTAAAGTAAAAGAGTTGTGTTTGCTATGTAATTTCTTCATTCTCTCAGAGATTTCAAAATTATTATGGTAAGTGTAAAAAGCAAAAAAAAAGAAAAACAAAAACCTCTAATCCAAAAATGTCCTGTAGATGGTTTCCTGATCTACCTTGTCCCAAGTCAGAGATTGGACATGAGAAAAGGGGATAACCAGTAAGGGTTTAAATGAAAAGTCTGGAAGATTTTTTAACCCTAGGGTGTCAATATTTTGTTTGAAATGAATTCTTAGGACATCAGACACACCCATGTTCAAATGTAGGTAAAAAACACATCCCAAGATTAAATATACATAATTTTTAGATTAGCCATTGTTTTTATTGGCCACACAATGACTCTGCTTTACTCGTTTAAAAAGTTGTATCTACATGACACTTGAAGAGCTAGTTAAGTCAATGAAACCCAAGTCAATTGTTTCAATAGTAAGAACGGGTAGACCAGGTCACTCAAAATGGTGAATGTGTCAGAATCATTGACCATTTTACCCTGTGCCAACAAAGTTAAACTTAGGAGTTGGCTGTAGACTTTAGAGAAAGAAAGAAATTTATTTAAAATGGATTTCTCAAATAGTGTGGCTCAAAACCATGGCCTTTGAAAAAGGCCACTCGCTAGTGATGTCGGATCACTGCTAGACAAACCCCGGCAAGACTCTGATCATGGATGATCAAGTCAACCTCCCCCTCTTCGTTTATGGTAACAGGTCTTAGGCAAACAAGAGCCAGGGCTGAGGCATTACTGCTGAATGAAGCCTTTTGTTCCGAGTCATTTTTTTACCACTTCCGCCGAAATGCCAAACAGTGAATGTCATCAGGCATGTTGTTGGATAGAATATACTCAAAATCAAATAGAAACATTAAAAAAAGTTTTCCTTGTTTTATTTTGAGAGTATCTTTTCACTGTGATCATGCCAGGAGTTAGCCAGGCCTAGGCTGGCTTCATTAGTCATCTCAGAGAATGTGGATAGATCATGGGAAAGTCGTCCGTCTTTGAGAAATTGCTGTTCCCCCATCACATTCACTTCAGTCAGTCGAACTTGAAAGTGCCGAAGTAGATGAGGGAAGGGCCAGAGGAGGGTGTACAAGCAATAGTGAGGTCCGTTCCACTACAGGAAGGCAAAGATCCTTTGCAAATACCTTCGCCTATGAAGGATTTTGCAGCCACCCAACCCACCCCAGCTTCCTAGGTGCCTCAGTGGTAAAGAATCCACCTGCCAGTGCAGGAGATGCAGGTTTGATCCTTGGAGTGGGAAGACACGTTGGAGAAGGAAATGGCAACCCACTCCAGTATTCGTGCCGGGGAGAACAGAGGAGCCTGGTGGGCTACAGGCCGCTGGGACTCAAAGAGCTGGACATGACTCAGAATGCACACATCCACCTCACCCCCACCCGCATTGAGAAAGAATCAGAATTTTTAAAACAAGAGAGGAACTTGTTTTCATTGAAAAGTTTTTCCAGTACAATCAATCAAGAGCAAAGATAATTTCCATGTTCATTACCCAGTCTTCAAAACAGTCTGGGTTAGCTCAAAGCCAGGTTTAGCACGTTCTGTTTCCATTTTGTGAGCAAAACATGATTTGGATTACAAATTTCTCTGAGGTTCATGCATAGAGCTGAAAGACTCTGTCATTTCCTTATCAGAAGCAACAGGAGAAATTCCAAATATGAAGAATTGCCGAGATTTATTGCCTCAATTCCTGGTCTGACACTTGGCTCAGAACAAAGAGTACACAGCCAAAAAGAAGTCCTTTCCTAAGGTATGAAAGGAACTGGCTGCTTGTAAAGTCCAGACTTGGGAGTGACACAAACGGGGGTTTGGGCTTTTACACGGCCAGCTAAACCTACTCTGTTTGAAGTCAGATCAGTTGATTTCTTGAACATTTCAAATAAGCAAAATTCTGCAGGAAATGGGAGCCAGATGCATTTTTTAACTCAGGAGTTCCTTGGAAGACGGGTAGAAAATAACCACACAACATCCTCTAGTTTCATTCTGGCCCTTCTCCTGGACCTGCTGTCCTGAACCATACCTCTGACATGTATGCAGAGAAAATGATGGAATAAACTGCAGGAAGGGTACAGGTAGAAGTGTTTTTAAATCATAATTTGAATTTCTTTAAATCGTAATTTAAAATTTGTTTACATAATAGTTATATTTAAATACAAAAAGAAATAGTATGTGTCTGATAAAAATGTAGACCAGTTTTAAAATACTACATTATTTGGAAGAGGCTCCAAAACATTTTAGGACGCATCTGTTGTAAACTAGGCACTGCGTTGTCAATTTTCCCAATTATCCTCTGAGGCAGATTGTTATTCTGGTGATAGCCCCAAGAAACAGAGGCTTCTTGAGACTTGGTGATTTGCCAGAGGCCCTGGTAGCTCAGACAGTATAGCGTCTGTCTACAATGCGGGAGACCTGGGTTCAATCCCTGGATTGGGAAAATCCCCTGGAGAAGGAAATGGCAATCCACTCCAGCATATTGCTTGGAAAATCCCATGGACACAGAGGAGCCTGGTAGGCTACAGTCCATGGGGTCGCAAAGAGTTGGACATGACTGAGCGACTTCACTTTCACTTTCATGATGATTATAAATAAAGAAACAGAGACTGACCCATCAAAGGAGTCCCCAGCTGGCCCTCGGGATTGAGATCCAAACAGAAAGCATCTGAGACCTATGCTTCTTCTACACTGACTTTTGCTGGTCCTCACATGTGACCCAGGAATAAATGTTGAAGATGGGACAGGAGTGGTTGGCAGCTGCATGCATGCCAGAAATGCCACCAGGCCAAGTAGGCACAGGCAACTTCCCCCCAGAAACTTAGTGGGGAGAAGGAAGGGGCACTCTCCTTTCTCTAAAAAGCTTTGGCTTCAGACATTTAGAGAAAGCATAAGAAACATGAGAAGAAACAGACTCACTTGGCCACACCTAGCCACTAACTTGCTAACACCTTGTTCTTTGTTCTTGTTGACTTTCACAGAAGATGAAATATTTCTTGCCTCTTAACTTCACATATGCTGACCAGAAGCCCCCAGGTTTCCTGGAATTTTTATTAAGAATTCCAGATATTCCAGCAATAATTCTGAGACACCAAACTTTGACTGACAAAGGGCAGATACACACCCAGTTGGGTGCAATCAATGTCTGGGGATTTTCCCTCTGCTTTCTTCTGCTTTTTCTTCCAATGAGACTGTACCATTATTGGTTTTGATTTATTAATTATGATCATATTTTCCTTTTCAAGAAATCTGATTTGCAAGATTTTTAAAAAGAGAATAAAAATGGTAGTGGATAGCTATTCCTGGTATTTTGTTAGTTCTCCTCGGCTTTTGCTTTTGAACAACCTGCTCTATTTCTTGAGCCTTCCTGTGTCAGCAAAGAAAATCATGGATGTTTTATCATGGAATGTGTGTGTGCGCACGCTTTCAGGAGGTGGCTTTCATTGGGGATTTTTTTTCCTGCTTTTCCAAGGTTTCTGAGTCACTTTTCAAGAAAATTTCTAAAGTAAAGCTTCCCACTTTTGATCCTGACTTTTCCTTCAATTTTTTTGTCAGTGTTATTGGAGTATAGTTGCTTTACAATATTGTGTTAGCTTCTACTGCATACCAAAATGAATCTTCCATACATATGCATATATGCCCTCCCTTTTGGATTTCCTTCCCATTTAGGTCACCAGAGGGCATTAAGTAGAGTTCGCCGTGCCACACAGCATGTTCCCCTCACTGTCTATTTTATTCGTGGTATCAATAGTGTATATGTGTCTATCCCAGTCTCCCAATTCCTCCCACTTCTTTCCCCTTGGGATCCATACATCTGTTTTCTATGTCTGCGCCTCTATTTCTGCTTTGCAAATTAGGTCATCTGTACCATTTTTCTAGATTGTGCATGTATGTGTTAATATACAGTATTTGTTCTTTTCTTTCTGGCTTACTTCACTCTGTATGAAACTCTCTAGATCCATCCAGGTCTCTACAAATGACCCAATTTTGTTCCTTTTCATGTTTGACTAATATTCCACTGTATACACGTGCCACATCTTTATCTGTTCCTCTGTTGATGGATATTTAGGTTGCTTCCATGTCTTGGCTATTGTGAATAGTGCTAGCACAGAATTTTTTTTTATGAGTATCCATGTTAATTAGGCATGTGTTCTTATAAGTGGAGGCTGTCACATACTACATTTAAGTATTTAAAAGTTATGGATCAGACTGACAAAACGTCAAAAGCTCCATGTTCTATCCTCTTTCTTGGCAAGTATACACTCATGGCAACCTGAAAGTCCATGTTCAGGTTTGAAGTTCTCAGACTCCTTGAGGTGCTCCACAAGGACACAGAGACACGGGGAGGTCAGCCCACCCCTGGCTCATTTGTTCTCACCTCCAGCTTGGCCGCAGACCACAAGAGATTTCACAGCCAGGAACGTGAACACCCCAGCTGTGCAGTCAACTCCATCCACACTCCCCAACAAGCAGCTTCTCCCTGGCCCCTTGTTGGACCCAGAGGGACAATCCACCTCAGGAGCCTGAGCTCTGAGAAAAACCCTTCAGAGTCACTAGAAGGAGCTCCAGGATCATCTGGGTAGAGAACTCTAGGGTCTTGTGTAGAAGGGAGTGGGCTCTGGGCAGCACAATCTCTGGGTTCCTTACCCCCATGGCAGACGGAGGCGGCACAGCTTCAGGGAGGTCAAGGCAGAGGTCTCTCCTGGCCTGATGGAAGTAGTGCTTGGACTTAATGTCCCCTTTGTTGTAATGGCTAAGTGAGGGTTAACCTTATACTGGACACTTTTTAATCCATAGCTTCCAAGTCACAGTGAAAGGCATCTCAGAAGGATGTTTAGAACTAGAGGCTCCAGATCTGTGGTTTCTCATAAGGCAGGGCTTCTGCACCTCAATATCACTGATTATGCAATTTGCTGTTTGAATTGCAAGCCCAGTCATCTGATTACCTGTTCTAGTTTTTGTGGTCCAAAGCCAGTGAAGAAATAGGATCTGTTAAATATTCAAAAGGATACATCATTAACAATGGATTATAATCTAATGTAGAAATAACTTTGATTAAGAGGAAGGAGAATAAGCACATATGTCATCGTCATAAACTTCCTTAGAGGATGAAGCAAGCAAGACCCGGAGAAATGTACTCTGGGAGATGGGAGGGAGGAGAGACAGGGTTCCTCGGGTTCACACTCATTTCAAGTGAGGTACACAGTGGTTCTCCCGCCTGCCTAATGCCCTGAATTCACTCCTGCCTCTGTCAGTAATGATAGCAACCAAACAGCTTACGTAACGCTTACTCTGCGCTAGACATTATTCTAAACACTGTATCTACATTTACCCATTTAATCTACACAAAAGCCTTAAGAGGTAGCTATTATTATTATCTTCATTTTATATAGGAGAAAAGTGAGGCATAAAAAGATGTGGGGGGGATTAAGCCTTACCCAAGGTCACACGGGTAATAAGGGTCAGAGTGGGGATTTGAACACCGTCTGTGCGTCACTAGAGTCTGCTCACCAGTAACACATTCTACTGCGTATTGGGATGTCCTGCCACCCAGGGACTGGACAGCTCAGCCATTTCTCACCCTCCACTTCCCCATTCTGCTTTCTGTGGGATGAGAAAAGTGTCCCATGGCCATCACCATGAAGTGCAATATAGAACCAAGGACTTGGTTTTAAGCCCACTACAATTTGTCTATTGAGCCTACCCGGTGGCTCAGTGGTAAAGACTTTGCCTACCGAAGCAGGAGACACAGGTTCCATCCCTGGGTTGGGAAGATCCCCTAGAGAAGGAAGTGGCAACCCATTCCAATATTCTTGCCTGGGAAATCTCATGGACAGAGAAGCCTGGTGGGCTAAAGTCCATGGAGCTGCAGAAGAGTCAGACATGACTTAGCCACTAAACAGCAACAAGGGTTTTTTAATGATACTAAAATTGTTAGAGTCACTTTTAAAACAAACTGTTGACTAGTGCATCGTTAAAAAAAAAAAAGTCAAGGAAACCATAACAGTCCCCAAATTCTCTCAACAGCGAATGGAAGTTTTTCTTAGAACTTTGTGCATTAAAATTTTACCTATTCTAATCTTTAAGGTTCACAAAAGATTAGGGGCTGAGTCTCATTTTTCGTTATTTTCAGTTCTCACTAGAGTACCTTATATACAAGAGGTGTTCAGAAGTTTTTAAATGAATAAAATTTTGCTCTATTCTTTGATAATCCTGAGTTTAAATCTGTATGTTCAATGAATATAAAAAGCAGAATAATATTTGCATAAAAACTCCAAATGCAACTGTTGTGGGTGGACATTAATATGGAAAGTTTATGTATGCTCCAGAGTCTATTCTATATTCAAAATTCATATTCAAAGAAGTGATATGCTGTAGCAGTTGAGTGCCTAGACCCTGGAGGCAGCCTCCTCAAGTTCAAATTCTAACTAGCTACTTGCTAACTTTGAGACTTTTGGCATGTTATTTAAACCCTTTATGCCCAGTTCTCTATAGGTAAATAGGAACGATTATGATAATAGCTTCCATTCTCAGAGGGGATTTTCTAAGAATTAAATAAATTAATCAACACAAAGTAGTTACATGAATTAATTAATATAAAATATTTTCAGTGTGTGTTAGTCACTCAGTCGTGTCCAGCTCTTTGCAACCCCATAGACTATAGCCCGCCAGCCTCCTCCGTCCATGGAATTCTCCAGGCAAGAATACTAGAGTGGGTTGGCAATCTCTTCTCAGGGGCATCTTCCTGACCGAGGGATCGAGCCCAGGTCTCCTGTATTGCAGGCAGCTTCTTTACCCTCTGAGCCACAAGGGAAGCCCCAGATAGTAAGTTCTCCATGAATGTTAGCTGTCATGCCAAACCATTCCATAATTTAAAAACAAATACAGTTTCATTCAGCACATAAAATAATTATATTTTTAGGAATTGATAAAGTAGTTAGCCATATTTTTTCTTAATGGTTAAGCGAACAGTTGTTGATAATAATAGTTACCAAAACACAATCAGGAATAATAGAATATAATACCTGCTGCATTAGCCACTGAGCATAGGCAATATATTAAGTTCTGTTATGAAAATATGGTTCTCAGAGGCAAAGTCTTGGCCATCACAGAATCAGCTGACTCACTCTCCTTCTCTCTCCTCGGAGCAGGCTTCACCCTTCTAAGAATTTAGGGAGCAGACACATCAGTCTTAGCTGTAGTCTGCCACAATTACTTAAGAGTCCCACAGGAAACACCAAGGAAATAAACTGCTCAGTTCCCAGACCAACACTGCGTCCATTCAGCAAAGTGTATCTAGTGGGACAGATAGTGCAGTGGGAATCCTCAAGCGCTTATTTTTTTCTGTTGTTTATTCAATGAAGCCAGAGGAAATTACAGCAGGACTCCATATCCAAAATGTTCCAAAGCACACACACCAGTTTTAATATTTTTTGGAGCCCAAATTCCTGTCTTCAAGATCTTAACCTTTGCTGTATGAACCCTTCCCAGACTCCTCCCCAGGCCGTGCTTCACAGCGAAGCTTGGAACACTCATGGTACTACTTCTAGTTACTGCTTACTTCGTTGGCACGTAAGTTTCTCATTGTAATATCATTAGCATAAGGCAGGAGTTCCTTCTGGCAAGGTAACCAGAGTAATGTTCAGCTGGTCCTTTAACTCCTTTTGGTTGTGTCCGTGTGTTTGGCTTCCAGGCTAAGAATGTTAACATTTCACAGTTTTTTCCTGTTCTGTAAATTTCTCCACATAGTCTCCTTGGCTTATTACAGCTTTTCCTTAATTTTACTTTAATTCTTCCAGATATCCTCAATAGCCTCAATCCAACGCAACAGACTTCTCTTCTGATGCCTACTCAAAAGTACCAAAATTACATTTTTGTTTCAGGAAAGTGTTTCAAACATCATTCAAGGCAAGCAATTACAAATATCAGATGCTTGCTCAACAAACCCAAGATAGCTTATATCTTTTAAGGATGGTTTTGTTTATGGATGTCCCTAAGATGCTAGAATCAGCTGGTTAAATAAGATATGTTAATATCCTATTGTACCCTAGAACTATGGTAATAGAAAAAGTGCAAAGCTATATAAATCCTTATCATAATAGCTACCCTCTCTTGAGTTTTTGCTACTTACCAGGTCCCTATTAGACACTTGTTATCTAATATGATCCCCCAAAGAATTATTTCCATTTTCCAGGCTAAAGAGTGGAGGTTCTTAAAGTTATACAGATGGTAAGTGGCAGAGCCAGGATCCAAATCCAGGCGGTACAGACTCTCCAGCCCACAGCCTTCTGCCTTGAAGGCCCCTCTCAGTACATGGCCCCCAGCAACTGCAGCACACTTGACAAGAAAGAACTGAAACTTAAACAGTTCCACCAACCCATGCATTCAAGGCTGGTATGAAACTTATCACTAGAATTAACTAGGAAATGAACACCAAACTTTTATATTCCTGGTTTATTATATAATCTTTCAACAACACTTCACTTGCCCCTAGTGTTTTCCTTGAGAAAGAAGATAATAAATCTTGAGGCAAAATATGGGGCTACTAAAATTAATATTCACCATAATAGTTGGATTTGACTTTCGGAAACCAGCGCTACTAACACTTAAAGATGATGTCTTCCTGGGGAGGGAGACTTATGATAGCACATTGCACATTTGTGTAAAGCATTAGTTTCTTTAACTCCTTCAAATGTGTACTAAGCTCAACAATTAGTGTAGTACCCCTACAGCTTCAAAGAGATAGTGCCTCCTCCGAGCCTAAAATGAGCCATGGTCCATCTTTTCCCTGTGGATTTTTATCCCGTAGCTCAGAACTGACACCATTTACAATGCAACCCCATTCCCTTTGGAAATTTCTTTCTCTCGCGATTTGAGATCTTACCTATTTTGCACAGTTTATTAATCCTGGAGCTCCTCAGACACAAGGTTTTCATTTAATATTTAACTTTGGCATGGAGACATTTTTAAGTTTCTCCAGTCCAAAACTTGGAAAAAAGCTAAGTAAAAGTAGCCAGGAGAACTCTACAACAATATTTTTTAAACCTTCATATGTCCAGATTTAAAAATAAATACATTTATCTTTTCTTCAGAAAACAGCAATAACTCTGAGCTGACATGATTTTTAATAATATTCTTGCTAACAGCTGGTGTACCCAACATGTTCTGGGGGAGAAAAAAAAAAAAGGGAAAATGGAAAAAAAAGGAAAAGGAAAAAAAAAGAAGAGAAGAAACCTCAAATACCTCCCATTTACCCGTGATGACCTGGCTCAGTACTTGAGAGGATTAGGAGCACTTCTTTCATAAAGCTACGTTTCATCAGGATGAACGTTTTGCTCCAACCCAAATACATTGCAGACCATCATCACCGTTTAAGTTGATTATCAAAAAGCAGACCAACATATAATGCATCCTGCTACTGGGTCTGGGAATCACAATGCGCAAACTATAGACGTGCAATTACTACAAAAGACAGAGCAGAAGTCTCAAAACAAAGGCACCACAAGTAAGATAATATTAATGATAATAATAAGACACGTATCTCAGAATCAGCATGAGGAACCAACATTAGAATAACTTCAAATTCCAGGATCTATGGAAGGAACGATGCCCCCATTTTGCTTTTAATTGTGATATAAGGAGATTGTCATCATTTGTCAAATACAGTGGAAGCTCATCTACACATGACTAAAATTTGATTGAAATTGGCACATAACCAATCTCATCTTAAATAAGATGAACTATTACATATTTCAGGTCGTTGAAATTTTTCCTTTTCTCAAACGGAAAAAGTTGTTGATGACATTAAGGTTAATTAATAGCAGAGTTGCAAGAGCAAAATAGAAGTTCGTTTTAGTCAGAAAGGTCCTACACCCTGGCTATGAGGAGCCCCACAAACCCAAACTCTAGAGAGCTGATCAGCTCCAAAAGAGGCTCTTTATTTTACTCTAGTTGTCCCCACCATCAAGCACCAAACCATCTGGTCCGATTCTACACACAGTAAAATGACCACATGAGACTCACAGCTTGTCACCGGCTGACGGCTGATTGAGACCTTCAAGTGGCTTGGGCAGTTGCACACCAAGGGCTGACATTTATGAATCACTAATTCCAGGCACTGTGTATGGGAAAACTTCATTTACTCTTTACAACACCCAAGGGTAATATGCAACACCAGTTAGCACTGTTTTTATAGATAAAGAGTGTGAGGTACAGGGAAGTAACTTCCCCAGGGTTACCAGACTGTGAATAGCAGAAGGGGTAATTAACCCTAAGCATCTGGTTTAGATCCCTTACATGTAACCACCCTATCATGCTTGTCTCACACTTACCATCCTCCAGTCAGCCTGCCAGTCAGACTTCCTAGTAAGTTCCCTTGCGAATACCTGTTACAAAATGTCAGGTGGACACAGCTTGGCATACTCCTCAGACCACCACCCTTTTGTTCTCATTGCCCAGAGTCTTTCAGCCCACCCAGTTCTGCTCCTTGAGCTGTCACCCTTCCAGAAATTCCCCAGCCCACCTTCACACCTGTACCTTCTCGGGCGATAATGACTTCCATTAGAGAATAGGTAATAGTCCACCTTCTCAAAATTATTAGCACAAATATGTGAATGATTTACTAGGATAACTCTATCTGAGACCACCTGTGTTTCAGAAGAAAGAAAGAGAAGAAAGGGAAGTTGCTCAGTCGTGTCCGACTCTTAACCCAAATGCACCGTATAAGAGGGGACTTTTTGCTATTTGGTTGTTTTTCTTTTCTTCTTCTTTTCTTTTTTTCTTTTCTTTTGGTGCCTATGGTACAAAGAGCACACTCTTTGGAGTCAGAAAGAAGATGCAGTCCTGGTTCTGCCCCTATCACCTATGTAAAGTTGAGTGAGTAACTTAATATTCTGAATCTGTGGCTCACCTATTTTAAAAATTAAAAGCAATAACTCTTCACAGTAGTATTGTCACAACTAACTAACATAAGGTATGTGTAGCGCCTAACATACTGCCTTGCACTTGGTAGGCATCCAATAAATGTCAGTCCTTCTCCTGTCCTCCCAGCACAACGCAGGACCGTAGGGCAAGTCCCTGATGTAGGCTGCCATCATTTATTTCACCAGGGAACCTGGAATGACAAGGCTCCTCTGTTCAGGCAGCCATCCTGCTATCTGCCTCTTTGGCAGCCTGCTCTCCACTCATACACTCACTGGAAAAGGAGGAGTCAGCAAAGACTTTGGAAAGCTGGTGAGACTGCAGCTTCTCTAGAGACCAGCGTTCATGGTGTTGGATTATATGTCAACATGGCATAGCCTGGTTTTTAAAGCAGTGCATCAAAATTGCCTACAAACTTATCCACTCACTCAACAACATGAATGAGCTATCTACTGTGTGCCAAGTGTTGTACTAAGCCCTGGAGAAAGCAGAAACCAAAGCAGCTAATGTACTGCCATGTGCTACCTAGTAGCAGAGGTGACACCAAAAGAAAGAACAGTGACATGCTTCCCCCCAAAAGTGCACATACACACACACTCACAAGACAGAAACAAACCCGGAAAACAAAAATTACCACCCGTGGTATCATCCATGCAATTAGTTATTCTCCAGATCTTTACTGAGCATGAACTACATGCCAACAGCATAGTGAGTGACACAGACCAGGTTTCTTCTTTCACAAAGTTTATAGACATAGCGAGAGGCATAGGCCATATAATAAATGAGCAAGATAATTTCAGCTACTGAGAACTGTTATGAATGAAGCAGCGATAGAGAATGACCATATTTGAACATTCTTCCGCCAGAGGAGTCAGGGAAAGCTCTTCTGGGGAATGGCATTTAGCTGAGACTTGCACGACATGAAAAGGAGACATGTGCGGAGCTGCTCAGGCAAAAACAACAGATGGTACAAAGTCCCTGGCAGGAGCAAATGGGTAAGTTAAACGAACAGAGGAACTCCGCATGTCTGGCTGTTAATCAACAGGTAGAGGTAGAATGAGGGACAGGCAGGGACCAGATGAGATAAAGATCTGAAAATAGTGAAGGGAGTTTGGATTTTATGCAAAGAATAGTAGGAAGACATTGGAAGGATTTCAGCCGAAGAGTACCGTGCTCTGACTTACATTTGTTTCGGTGGTAATATTTACAGAATCACACTCTAATAAGGTTGTTGTTGTTATTGTTTAGTTGCCAAGTTATGTCCCCCTCTTCTGCCACTCCATGGACTGTAGCCTACCAGGCTTCTCTGTCCATGAGATTTTCGCAGGCAAGCATATTGGAGTGGGTTGCCTTTTCCTTCTCCAGGGGATCTTTCTGACCCAGGGATCAAACCCTCGTCTTCTGCATTGGCAGGCAGATTCTTTACCACTAAGCTACCTGGGAAGCCTAATACGGTTAAATGGACTGGAAAAAAAAAATTCTTTTATCACATTATACATACAATGATCATCAGTTTTTTAATAATTATACTGTACACTGTTATAACTAGAAGTATAGTTTCAGCATCGCTATATTGAATATGATGATTCAGTAATCTGGGAACATTCAGTAGCTCAGGGGTTGGTAATAACCATTGTGACCCAAATGGTAAAACAAAAAAAAGGTATCCTTTAATAAGTTCTAAACAAACAGATGCCAGCCAAAGTAAACACTATTTGAAATGAATACTCCTCCAGGTTTGTGTGTGTTCTACAAAACAGCAGGTTTGAGCTGTAACATTTCTAGCTCATCAAGCTGATTTGTGATTAATATTAATTTGTGATTAATATTAATCCTGACCAGCTGAAAGTAAGCCAGGGCCTCTTCTGTGGTTTCCATTCATGAATCCCAACATACTAACTGTGAGGGTACTAATGGACCCAAAGTGTGGCGTCAGGCTGGTGCTCAAAGAGTCTTAGCTTGCCCGCTCTCTGGGGATGAGGTGCCCCCTCTGCTGTGATCCCACAGGCCATCTTTCCCTCCAAGATCCTCCTGGTGATCCTTGCACTCCTGGACTTCCTCATCACAAAATCCTCCTTGAGGTGATGGGAACTCTATCAAAAGACAAACATCCTATCCTGGAGAAGTAACCCATGACACCATTGTCAGTCATAAATACCCTCCAACATTGTTTTCTTAAATTACCTGGCTGTGGCTAGCAGAGTCTTTATGCGGTTTTTAAGTCAGGGGAGAAGTTTGGGAAGTCAAAAATATGGTTTTTAAAAGGAGTAAATTGAACTCTGTAATCACCTCTGTGAGAAAAGAATCTGAAAAAGAATCTGAAAGAATCTGAAAAAGAATAGCTATATGTATGTGTGCTTAGTTGCTCAGTCATGTCTGACTCCTTGTGACCCCATGGGCTCTATGTCGCCCGCCAGGCTCCTCTGTCCATGAGGATTCTCCAGGCAAGAATACTGGAGTGGGTTGCCCCGCCCTCCTCCAGGGGATCTTCCCAACCCAGGGATGGAACCCAGGGCCTTCTTCATTGCAGGCAGATTCTTTAGCATCTGAGCTACCAGGGAAGCCCAGATATATGTATATGTATAACTAAATCACTTTCCTGTACACTTGAAATCAACACAGCATTGTAAATCAATTATACTCCAATATAAAACAAAAAATCTAGAGAAGCATATTGATAAATAAACCATGGTACAACCAGACAATGGAATATTATTCAGCAGTAAAAAGAAATGTGCTATCATCCTTATTTACAAAAGCCAAGATACAATGAGACACACACACACACACACACACAATGCCACTTTAGACCCTCATTTCCATTTCTGCAGAATATATACAGTAGCACCTGCCTCCCAGAGTTGGTGGGATTGTATTAAATGAGATAATTTATGTAAAGTACCTAGCACAGTGTTTGGCACTTAGTAAACATTTATTCAAGGCTTTTTACTCTGAATATTATTAATAATAGAGTTAGCAGTGCCTAAAACATTCTCAGCCATTACAAAATGTGTTCAATGAATTAATAACGAGACTTCAATTAACTGCTGGTATTGCCAGTGTCGGGGCAAAGCATAATGTCTGGTTTCCATTTCACAGTGACGATTCCAGATGTTAAGGTCAGTGGTAGCCAGGAGTGAGTCAAACCCTCTTAACAGGATTCTGCTGAACTTTAATATAATGTTTCTGCCCGGATTGTTGTTTGTACCTATGTTTCATGAATCTCACAGGATACAAAGTAAATTAAAATTCAGTCTATTACAATTTCTAGTTGCAAAAGATTTTTACTGTGAGGATCTTTATTTTAAAATATCTTTATAGTAAGAGCTCTTTCAAGGAAAAGTCTCTTGTAAATTATAATACGTAATTACATTTTTTGTGTTCAATCCAGAAGTTCCTTTAACAGGTGCTGGAAATACCCATTTTTTCTCTCCAATCAGAACTTAGAACCAAGCAAACAGCCAACCTTTTTGTCTCTATAGACTGTGTACACATTGATAACTACACGTGGATGGGGAGAAAAGTGATAGATTGGAAGTTGAACAGGTGGGTGGATAGATGATAAACATATATCAAAAGGAATTTTCTTCACATATTTGTGAAAATGTTTTGTCATTTGATTTTGGTAATAGCTAGAATTAGTAGGGTTCAGCAGAGAGAATCTGATTCTCCTAAAAAAAAACTCAGAATATTATTATATGCTAAATAATATGTAGTTTTAGAAATTCTTTGCCTGCCTCAGACTTCTCATGGATAACTCATTATTTTTTTAATATGCTTCTGTATAAGGCCAGATGTTCATAGAGATAATTCAAAAGTTATGTTAGCTATGCAGTGTCTTCCATTTGCATTCTTCGCAAGTCTTGTTGAGACTGATATTAAAATAAGTTTGTTTTTTGTGGATACACATCAAGGACTAGAGTGTAGAAGAAGCCCAATCACACACTGGAAGGTGGAGAGGAGCCAGCATGGGATTGTAAAACTGCTGGCAGTTATCCTCCAAGTGAGTTGGTCAGCCCAGCACACATGAACAGGAGTTGAATGTTTCCTTGTGACTAATTTCACAGAGGTGGAAACTGAGCCAGGGAAGAAGTCTGAGCCGTCGCCTGCTCAGCTAGCCAACCGCTCTAGACTGTGAGTCATTCCAGGACAGGGACCTCATTCTCCACGCACTGTTGTGTCTACTGCACCTGGCACTTGCTAAGCACCAAACAATGTTGCATGGATGGATCAATGAATTAGGTAATTAATGGGTGAAAGCATCACTGTGCATTCTTTACATCATAGAATTCCATCCCCAGCTGAGCCCTGGGGCAGGATGTGGAAGTTGTTGTGCCAAGAAAGACAAATGACCAAGGAGTGTTTTAAGGAAAATTTACAAAGAGAGGAGTGGTAACAGGTGTGAGGGTCTCCCCTTGTCCTTGGCACGTTCCAGGCAAGGGTCATGCATAAAATTCCAGCAGGCCTGAAAGTCAGACTTCCAGAGACGAAACTGCTCTTGGCCTGTGAGGCATTTAAACGGTGTGACTAGGGACGCGCCAGCCCTTCCCCAGGTGTGATCAGAGGCTGAGATCAAATAGCTCGATGATGTGGCAGAATTTTGGCTCCAGCCCCCTCGTGGATACGCAGCAATCATGGCTGAGGGGAGCGCTGGTACATCTCTTCTTGGGGAGACAGGTCCTAGCCTTGCACCGCCAGCTAAACAGTGCAGTAAGATGCTGGCAGCATTTGCCCCATCCGTGTGCATGTCTGAGAAACAAGTCCTTCTCCTGAAATCCGCCAGCAATGCAGAAGACCTGGGTTCGATACCTGGGTTGGGAAGATCCCCTGGAGGAGGGCATGGCAACCCACTCCAGGGGTTTGGGGGAAAGGAGGGCTGGGGTCTAAGTCTTGCAAATGACCAAGGTTGTTCATCTCAAGCATGCCGTGCCTGGGCTACAGTCAGTTTCCTTGGAACTTTACTGGAGGGAATCTTTCTTGAACACATGAGCTCTGCCTCTCAGTGGTGATGTGGTAGACACAATTTCATGGGCCATCATGACCACCCCTTCTCTCCAGGAGCTGCTAGAGATTCTTCATGGTAAGGCTAAGCTTCATGCCTGACTTCCTCAAAATATCTATTACTTTGTACCTCCATCTTCAGTTCAGTTCAGTTCAGTTCAGTCACTCAGTCGTGTCTGACTCTTTGCGACCCCATGAATCACAGCACGCCAGGCCTCCCTGTCCATCATCAACTCCCAGAGTTCACTCAGACTCACTTCCATCGAGTCAGTGATACCATCCAGCCATCTCATCCTCCGTCGTCCCCTTCTCCTCCTGCCCCCAATCCCTCCTAGCATCAGAGTCTTTTCCAATGAGTCAACTCTTTGCATGAGGTGTCCAAAGTACTGGAGTTTCAGCTTTAGCATCATTCCTTCCAAAGAAATCCCAGGGCTGATCTCCTTCAGAATGGATTGGCTGGATCTCCTTGCAGTCCAAGGGACTCTCAAGAGTATTCTCCAACACCACAGTTCAAAAGCATCAATTCTTCGGCGCTCAGCCTTCTTCACAGTCCAACTCTCACATCCATACATGACCACAGGAAAAACCATAGCCTTGACTAGACGGACCTTAGTCGGCAAAGTAATGTCTCTGCTCTCCGTCTTACTATCTACCCATTCCCAGTGAGGGCAACCCCCAGAGCTCCTAAACTATCCAGACCCCATTCTTCTAAACTGCCTGAGTTCCAGTGCCTTGGGCCCTGTTTGTTCTATGTTATAGATCAATCATCTGTCATAAAAAATCTCTGGAATGTATCAGTTTTCCCAGGTTCTGGAACTTTAACAGAAATTTCAGGTACTCTGCAGGCTTACGGAGGAGGTATTTTGGTCCCAAGTGGGGATGGGTGCCTTTTAAAGCCACCCTAGTCATCCCATATGGCATGTCTTCCTTACTTATAAGAACTCTGCCCTTGAATCTAGTGAAGAGAGAAGATGATTTGGTTCTTGTTCCCCACTGCGGCCTTTGAACATATTAGCTTCTATTCAGTCTAGGTTCAAAAGACTTGATGGCTCAGCTGGTAAAGAATTCACCTGCAATGCAGGAGATGTGGGTTTGATCCCTGGATTGGGAAGATCTCCTGGAGGAGAGCATGGCAACCCACTCCAGTATTCTTGCCTGGAGAATCCTCATGGACAGAGGAGCCTGATGGGCTGCAGTCTGTGAAGTCGCAAAGAGGCAGACACGACTGAGGGACTAAGCACACAGAAGCAGGTTCAAATTGGGCTGATGAAGTTGTAACCACCAAGTGGGAACCAAAAACCTGGAAAAGAGAAAAGGAATTAGGGATAGAGTTGGGAAAGGACAAGGGAAAGGGGAGAGAAAAGTATAAGAGAAAAGGGGTAAACAGGAAGTAGGATAAAGACAGGAAGCAAGATTAGTTTCTTGCATTTTTTTCAGACTTTGCCTTTGCCTTGGGTTGCCATTGAGGTGTGGTAAAGAACCTGCCTGCCAGTGCAAGAGATAGAAGAGACTCAGGTTCGATCCCTGGGTCAGGGAAGATCCCCTGAAGAAGGAAATGGCAACCCACTCCAATATTCTTGCCCAGAGAATGTCATGGATAGAGAAGCCTGGCGGGCTACAGTCCATGGGGTCACACAGAGTCACACACAACTGAAGCAACTTAGCATGCATGTCATTGAGGTGACTGAAGCAACTTATCATGCATGTCATTGAGGTGGAAGTGATATCTTAGTTGTGCTTGAATCTTTCCTGGTCCCTAGCATGAGGGTTCAAAAAATGTTTGTGGAATGGGATAAATAAGCAAATTAAAGTGGTATGTGGTAATGACCTCAGTGAAACGGGTCAAGGGTCGTGGTGACACCACCCCAATCCTCATTGCATGTCATCTGGTCAACATCACTTATTAAGCAAACCAAAAAAGGAAAAAATGAAAATAGTTTATTTTAGTGGTAACTTCTATGGCACTAGCTGAAGCCCTCTCTCTACTGAGCTGTTTTTCCCCCTCAATATCCAGATTCTATTAATCTTACAGCAGAGAAGCTAGAAGCCTACCAAAGCTGAGTGGCTTACCCAAGGCCACACAGAGACAAGTGTCGAGCTCAGGACAAACACGGCTATTTTCCAGCTCTCAGGGCTGGAACTGTGAGTAGGGGAAACTGAAGCCATAGGATGTTCTGTTCCAGAGCAGACACAGATTAAGGATAAGATTCAGATGAATTAATACAATTTAAAACAAAACATGGAGAAAGTAAAAACAAATTATAGACTACACAAAACCGAAATGGGATCGTGACACCTGATCCTTAATCTGTTTGCTATTAGGGTGGAGAACAAGATAGTACTTTGCTTACTGGAATTCAGTCCCACTTTCTATTTATTATTTATAAATTTGAATATTTAAAAGGGATACAAGGAAAGTTCACACAAGCCAGGCTGGGCCTCCTTATAATGCAAATACTTTTCCAATGGGGGGAAAAAATATTGAAAGATGGTGAGTTTGTTGTCTGACAGTATCTCCCAGACATTTTTTTATTGTTAGCAAAACTCCCTTGGAGTGTAACTTAAGAGTTTCAGCAATGGTAACGTTAAAGCAAAGGGAAGGAAAATTTCAGTAAGAACCAAGCTGCCCCAACTCCCTCTTTATTTTCGAGCAGAACCATCAAAGAGCAAGAAATATTCTTAAGTGGCATTCATTCACCCCTGAGAGGACTCTCCAAGAGTTTTATTGCTACATAAGAGAGTGCCATAAACCAGCAGGAGGAAAAAAGCAAAGAAAATAAGTCTGGCGAGTCGTCCTGTGTAAGAAAGTGAGAAGGTGGTTAGTAATGGGTTTTGGCCGGTTTCCACGGTCAGGAGACGAAATTCGTGGCAAAGATGCGGCCCACGACATGGGCCATCACAGAGAAAAGGACCGTGGGACTTTGTGAAGTGTTATTGAAGCGTTCACATGAGTATGGAATCACCACGTGTCCGTCCCTCCTCCTTCTCCTCACCTTCCATCCAATTCCATGTTAATACTTGGCTCCACAGCATGTTGCCTGACACTTTCCAGCATCTGGCATAATTAGGACAGAACAGAAAAGGACTAGACTGGGTAGAGCCAAGGACAGCGAGTCTTTAGACTTGAAAGGAGCATTAAGGATCATTTAATGCGACACTCCTGGTTTTCCAAACAAGGAAGTGGAGGCTCAGAGGTTACTTTCATAGAGGTCGAGAACTTCAGAGACTTTTCACTTGAGCTCCAGAGTCCTAAGTTGAATGTTAAAGTGGAGGATTCACAAAACTGCTTCCATGATTCTGTCATTCAACCATCTAAGACCTTCTAGAGAGCAGCCATAGAGACTCTAACAAGCATCCGACGATGAATGACGATAATCACCAATCTCGAGACTAGGTTACCTTCAACCAACCCTTCCCCATCTTTACAAAGTTTGTTACTTTTAAATCAAAAAGAGCACTCAATTAGCTTTCAAGGCAGAAAGGCTATTATGTAGGATTTTTCTTTCTTGTGATTTGGCAGCAGACACCAGAACACAAAATCAGGAGTGAGAATAAAAACAGAAGACAGAGAGAATTATGTTGATCCAGTATTCAAAAACCATAATGTTCTCTCAGCCTTCACATCACCCAAGACCTTATTTGAACATTTAGAAAAGGCAGGTGAGGAGGGGATGAAAATATGGTACCATTCATATACTTGTTCAACACACTTGTTCTTCATAAAGCCTACTTTGTCCACAGTTATGAACTAGGTGCAGAGAATTCCCAAAGGCAAACGTCTGACGCCAGGGTTTCAGACACTTAAGAGTACTCTTATATGGAACTTCCTGCCCCCCATAACCAGCTCCTAGAATTTACCACCATGTTCAAAATAAAATACATTACAAATTTCATTTGGAGGGAAATTAATATTTTCTATTGAAATAAGTGTTCATGGCTAAAAAATGCTTAGAGATTTATTTGGTATTTTGAATTTGAGGTTACTACTTTGCACTAACTATAAAAGAAGCATATACTGAATTGAGTCTGTTTTTTCAGATATAAAAGTGAAAGTGTTAGTTGCTCAATCGTGTCCAACTCTTTGCGACCCCATGCACTATAGCCCCCAGGCTCCTCTGTCCATGGGATTCTCCAGGCAAGAATACTTACCTGGTTGCCTGCAGTGGCTTGCAATTCCCTTCCCCAGGGGATCTTCCCTACCCAGGAAATGATCCCAAGTCTCCTGCATTGTAGGCAGATTCTTTACCATCTGAGCTACCAGAGAAGCTAAAACCCAACATAATCTTGAATTCAGCAAGGATCTATGGTGGGAGTGATATGAATCTTTCAGACACAAATCTTAGAATATTTGTTTTTGTTGTTGTTTAGTTGCTAAATTGTGTCCAACTTTTTGTGACCCTATGGATTATAGCACTCCAGGCTTCCCTGTCCTTCACTATCTCCCGGATTTCACTCTAACTCGTGTCCATTGAGTCTGTTATGCTATTGAACCATCTCATCCTCTGCCATCCCCTTCTCCTCTTGCCCTCAATCTTTCCCAGCATCAGGGTCTTTTCCACTTAGTTGGCTCTTTCTAATAGGTGGCCAAAGTATTGGAGCTTCAGCATCAGCCCTTCTAATGAATATTCAGGATGGATTTCCCTTAGGATGGACTAGTTTGATCTCCTTGCTGTCCAAGGAATTCTCAAGAGCCTTCTCCAACACCATAGTTCAAAAGCATCAGTTCTTCAGCACTAAGCATTCTTCCCTGGTGGCTCAATCAGTAAAGAATCTGCCTGCAATGCAGCAGAATCAGGTTCAATCCCTGGGTCAGGAAGATTCCCTGGAGAAGGGAATGGCAACCCATTCTTGCTCGGAGAATTCCAAGGACAGAGAAGCCTGGCAGGCTACCGTCCATGGGGTTGCAAAGAGTTGGACACCACAACTGAGCAACTAGCGCACTCACATACAGCCTTCTTTATGATCCAGCTCTCACATCTGTGCATGACTACTGGAAAAACCATAGCGTTTACTATACAGACCTTTGCTGGCAAATTGATGTATCTGCTTTTTTAATACACTGTCTAGGTTTCTCATAGCTTTCCTCCCGAGGAGCAAGCGTCATGTAATTTCATGGCCACAGTCACAGTCCGCAGTGATCTTGGAACCCAAGAAAATAAAGTCTGTCACTGCTTCTACCTTTTCCCCTTCTATTTGCCGTGAAGTGATGGGACCAAATGCCATGATCTTTGTATTTTGAATGTTGAGTTTTGAGCCAGCTTTTCACTCTCTTCTTTCACCCTCATCAAAGGTTTTTTAGTTCCTCTTCACTTCCCTGGTTGTTCAGCTGGTGAGGAATCTGCCTGCAACGTGGGAGACCTGGGTTCGATCCCTGGGTTGGGAAGATCTCCTGAAGAAGGGAAAGGCTACCCACTCCAGTATTCTGGCTTGGAGAATCCAATGGACTGCATAGCCCATGGGGTTGCAAAGAGCCAGGCAGGACTGAGCAACTTTCACTTTCACTTTTTCTGCCACTAGAATGGTATCATCTACATATCTGAGGTTGTTGATATTTCTTCTGGCAATCTTGATTTCCGTTTGTGATTCATCCAGCCCAGCATTTTGCATGATGTACTCTGCACGCAAGCTAAATAAGCAGAGCAACAATATATAGCCTTGACGTACTCCTTTCCCAATTTGGAACCAGGCCGTTGTTCCACGTTGGTTCTAACTGTTGCTTCTTGACCTGTATACATGTTTCTCAGGAGCCAGGTAACGTGGTCCAGTATTCCCATCTCTTCAAGAATTTTCCACAGTTTGTTGTGATAAAGGGGTAAACACTAAATAAATGTGAATCCAAATATTATTATTATTCCTAAACTCCCTGAAAATAGTATGAAAAGATTAAGCTTCTAAAGAAAGTGATTGTAAGCTGATTATTTTTCTCTCCTGAAAATAATTCTATTATTACTTGTGAATCTTACTTCCTTCAATAGCAAGATATATCCTAAATCCTGTAGCTGCTCCCACAAGACCAACTTTCTACTACTGCTGCCTAGAGAAATGTCTTTGCTTCTCCGAATTTCATAGCCAAAGCCCTTCTTAGTCAATACAAAACAGGCTGCAGAGTGGCCAGTACTGTGTGGGATACGAAGCAGGAAGAGACCCAGAATTTGAACTAGTGCTCACGTGACAAGCAGGTGGGGGCCCAGGCTGCACTGAGGGGTGGGAATTCGGACACTACTTGTTATCCACATAGTAGGATCTTTCGTTACCTGACCTGTCTTGGTATCTCAGGCAACGGGACAGTTGGGCAGCCTAGTTTTTATAATAGGTCAGGAACAAAGTAAAGACAAAAGTCTTTGTCTTTTCAAATTGTTCAGAAACAGGACTGCAATAAAGTTAAGTGTGGGGGACTATATGCTCAGAATCCCCTCCCCTGCTTCTCCTCCTTCCCCTTCCACTCCTCCTCTAAATAGTAGCTAACACCTACGTATATAATGCTAGCCATATCTGAGCACAGTTCTCAGCATTTTACTTGTATTAATTCTCTTCCCATCCTCAATAGCCTCGTGAGACAATGCTATTGTCATCCCCAATTTATCATGAGGAAATGGAGGCACTAAGAGGTTAAGTGACTTGCCTGAGATCACAGAGCTAGATAGAATTAGAAGGCACGTGATCAGGATTTAATTCAAGCAGGTCAGCTCAGGGCTGCTGCACTGAACCATTCTCCCCTATAGCTGCCCTTTAACTGTTGTAGCTGCCAACGTTTGTTTGTAGATTATAGCCTCTACTTCCCTTTTTACTTGCTAAACAATGCCCGTTTATTCTTCAAACCTTAGTTCTAATACTGTCCCTCAAAGACCTCATGTCTGACCAACCCTGCCACCCATACATAGCAATCAGGTTGAAGTCTTTTTTTTTTTTTTTGTCTCTATTGAAGCACTTACACCAGATTAAGATCTTTCAACAGTTGACTAGAAACTTCTTGAGAGTAGGTCCTTGTATTTCACTTATTTTTATACATCACCAGCCACTAACATGTGTGGGTTCAATCTCTTCAGTCATGTCTGGCTCTGTATGACCCTGTGGACTACAGCCTGCAAGGCTCCTCTGTCCATGGGATTCTCTAGGCAAGAATACTGGAGTGGATTGCCTTGCCCGTCTCCAGGAGATCTTCCTGACCCAGGGATTGAACCCATGTCTCTTATAGCTACCTGCATTGGCAGGCAGGTTCTTTACCACTAGTGACACCTGGGAAGTCCCAGCCACTAACATGGTAGTGCCTAAAAATTCAATATATAAGGTGTTGGGTTTAATATTAATAATTAAACTAATCAACAGCCACAGTAGAGAGAAACAATGCCGGGAGTTAGAAACTGTAGCAAATAAAGGCAAGGGAATCCGCTATACAATATTTTAGAACGAGAGATATGTTAGAAACCATCTGACCCAAGGCATGCAGCAGCCTAAAGTTTGGATTCTGTCTGCAGAGAGCTATTTCTTTTTTCTACCAGACATTATTTTTTTTAAAAATCAACCCACAAGATGAAGGGGTTTTACAACATGTCCCAATTTGTGGCTTGTCTTGAAAAACTGGAAAACTTGCCCAAACCAGGCACACAAGTGAGCAGTTCAACTTCTGCCCCGTTAGACAGGGCAAGACTCCCTAGTTCACCGCACACTTTGGCTAGCCAACTCCACTCACTCCCCCCTCTCCCTGCTTCCTCCAGGTATTTGGACTCCCTCCCCTTCTAATTCATTCCCCTCATCTTACAGTTTAGGAAGAGGAGGGCCTGAAAAGTACAGGAATATATCCATGACAGAGAAGTGGCTACATATACCCCACGTCTCTCATCTCCAGTTTCCGATTCCCACCAAGTCCTAAGAAATGGCATTTGTGAAGCATAGTTATCAGTGCAATCCCTTGGTTTTTTTTGTTTTTGTTTTTGTTTGTTTGTTTGTTTTGTTTTTTTTTTTCGTGAATTCTTTGTGCCTGTAGCGAGGTTTGCTCAAAAAAACCCAAAAAAACCGAAAGTCTCTTCCACACTCCCAACCTCCTCCACTTTGGCATTTCCAAGAACCGGCATTTGTTACATAATTCCTTGTCCTCTCCTTTCTCCACTTCCATTTTCTCTGAAAAATGTTTGGTGGATTAACTGTGAAAACCTTATGATTTTCCTCCCAGACAGCACATCCATCTCTTTCTCCCTCAAAATAAATTCCACCCCCGAAAGAAGTAGAACTTCCAATACCAAGATAGCTGTGGTTTAGTTGCCTCAGCACTTTGCCTGTGTTCAAAGGACAGGATGCTACCACACAGGCTAATTGTCTAGATGAAGCCATCGTTGAAAAGTGGTGGATTTAGAGACTGCCCTCTCTGTAGCTGACAATTTATCAGAGCTTGGCGTTTTAGGCTTAGCCCCAGGTTGAGAGCGAAATTTTTTTCATATTTAAATTCATTTTTGGGAACAGTCCTATGGAATGATCTCTGCTACTCCTAAACCATGCAACAGAGAAAGAACAAATTCACATTTTTACTGCCCGAGAAATTGTCAAGGTTTTTTTTTTTTTTTTAGTTCTTATATAATTCAGAAATTTCCAGGGGTACATGTGGCAACTTGAATAGGATTGCTGTTCTGACTGGAGATTAGCCAAGTGAGTGTGTGTGGGCATGAGGAGGGAGCAATTTTAAAAGAAATTTATTAATTATTTTTACTTCCAAGTGCTGTTGATTTGATTTAATGTCTTGCCCATGTGTGATAGAAACTCTAGAGCTTAACTTTTAACATCAAGTCATTCAAGGTTATGTGACTCAAAGTAATTTTAGCTAAATAAGACTTCAACAACTGAATTCCCTAAATCACTAGTTCAAAAGTGGGGGAAAAAATGTTAATTGGATGCCTCACATCCTCTATCTCTTGCCTTTCAATCCATGAAGACACCTGTGTACTCATATAGTAATTTCGTTAATAAATATTTTAGTATTATGAAAGATAGGAAAGGCTAGGATTTGTTGCTCAGTTGAGGGAATTTTTGTTTGTTTCACAGTTTCCTATAAAAATACCAAAATGAACAGTCTACTTCCATAATGGCTGGCTAATAAAAAGAAAATGCTAGCATGGGAAACTGGCTTGCTTTCTTCATCTCCTGGATATGCTGATAGAGTAAATACTAAGTGCCAGCCAGAATAGGGCAGAGACAGGAGAGCTTTCTGTACTTTTTCAGTCCTTCCTTGCCACCATCCTAGGAGAGCACTGGGAGCAACATCCATGTGGCAAAGCACTCCCGGCCCCTGCTTCTAGGGCGTGCCCATGCTGGCTGTGAACTGACCCTGCTCTACTTTATATTTCAACTTCCTCATTTTTCAAAACTTCGACCAGAACTACCTCACTTGAGGGTCACCTAGTTTCTCAACTTTTCTTGAGTAAGATGCTGAGCAATGGTGAAGCATCTAGAAGAATACACAGAACTACAGAAAAGTAGACAAGGCAAGAGCTTCTAATACGGCAGCTGTCCCCAGAAAAAGCTGGAGTCCAGAGACGAGCCATCGCTTCCTCCCAATCACTCCCTCCCACACCCAGAGGCCACCCTAGGACCCACACCCAGAGGCCACCCTAGGACCCACACCCAGAGGCCACCCTCGGACCCACACCCAGAGGCCACCCTCGGACCCACACCCAGAGGCCACCCTAGGACCCACACCCAGAGGCCACCCTAGGACCCACACCCAGAGGCCACCCTAGGACCCACACCCAGAGGCCACCCTCGGACCCACACCCAGAGGCCACCCTAGGACCCACACCCAGAGGCCACCCTAGGACCCACACCCAGAGGCCACCCTAGGACCCACACCCAGAGGCTACCCTAGGACCCACACCTAGAGGCCACCCTAGGACCCACACCTAGAGGCTACTCCAGGACCCACACCTAGAGGCCACCCTATGACCCACACCCAGAGGCCACCTTATGACCCACACCTAGAGGCCACCCTACGACCCACACCTAGAGGCCACCCTACGACCCACACCTAGAGGCTACCCTGGGACCTACATCTAGAGGCCACCCTACGACCCACACCTAGAGGCTACCCTAGGACCCACACCTAGAGGCTACCCCAGGACCCCAACTTCTACAAGTTCAAGACCCGGAAAAAGGTCATTCAGGAAACAAGTTATGTGCCTTTGTCTTTTTTACCAAACTTGGTTTAAACTTTCTAGCCTCTGAAGCCTTAGATATTTTGGAAATGAGTATAATTTTTTTTTTCATTTTACTTTATTCAACTCATTCATGTTATTTATAAAAAACAACTTCGACCACAACTACCAAATTTTAACTAGGCATATGACAAGGACACTGTTGAATTTTGTTTGGTTAAAATTCATTTGTAATCCCATTGGTCTATACAAGAGTTCAGGATGAAATGAAACTGTCTGCAGTGAACAAATATTCCATGAAATTTGTATTTTTTTCCTTCTAATTTTACTGAGATATAATTGACATACAGTACTGTATAAGTTTAAGGTGTAGAGCACAATGATTTGATTTACATACATCATGAAATGATTTCCGCAGAGGCTAAGTGAACATACATCATCTCATAAAAATACAAAAGAAAAAAAAAATTTTCCTTGTGATCAGAACTCTTAGGATTTACTTCTCTAATGACTTTTACACATAACATACAGCAGTGTTAATTGCATTTATCATGTGCACTTATTTATCTCATAATTGGAACTTTGTACTTCCATGTACGTGATATTTATATTTTACAAAATATATTATTATAGTTATTTGCTCAAGATAAATATTTTCACAATGTCCAGTCCAATGGATTACATCAGAAAAGACTTCCTCACACATGTCTCTCCCTTGCAACGGCCTGAAAATACATTATTTTACACTGTGTCATTTACTCAAACCATAATAGTTCAGAGAAGGCAGAAAGATGCTTGTGTGAATGGTAGAGTTCTTTCCAGCCCTTCTTGGGTCACACCAGGAAGGAATTTGCCTTGCTACACACTCCCAGGCTCATACAATGGGGAAGGCTTTATTCTTGGGAAGCTCTCATCTTTGTCTACTAAAGACCTGCCTCTAAATTTTGGATCTTCCATTTTTATACGTCATACTTATTCACTGCCTACTTCTCCTTCCTGAGATGCATACTTTGTATTCATTTGTCATTCCTGTGACAGGAGGCATACATCAATCCTCGCTGAGTGACTCTGGGGGACATTTTGAGCCTATATATTGTAAAAAGTTTTCGTTTATAGCCACTTTTTAAAGATTTCTCATTAAGCTTCCATTTTTAGTAAATCTTTGAATATGGTATTAAAAAGTTATAAATCACTGTTTTGTCTGTAAATGTTATTTCTTTTTTAGGTTCTTTCTTTGGTTTCTTGTCAGGTGTAGCTTATTTCATCAGAGAAATACTGGCAGGGGGCTGTTCAAACTCTTCTTGCTCCATCTCCACCTGTAAGAAGATGAGGAGAGTAAAATATTGAAAAGGGACCGGATGTGTGAGATGACATGCAAAAGGCTTAAGCATGCAGCTTCATGAAAGCATTTGTCCATGAAGTGTGGACTTGTTATTCAGGTTCACAGCTACCCGAGCATTTTAGGGCTAGAGGGGACCTTGAGACCATCTAGCCAGTGTCCCTAGTCTGCAAATGAGGAAAGGGCTGCCCACTTAGGGTAGTGACTTGCTTAGGTCAGAACCAGCATTTAGGTACCATAAATGATGTTGCCTTCACATTATGGGAAGAAAAGCTAAACAAAACAAGACAGGATTCTGCTTTAGCACTTCCCTTTCAAGGGGTTCTCTCAAGTGTTTTAGAAACTCTTTGGCAGCTGACATGATCCCAGCTACAGAAACAAAAGGAGTTAATTGCAGACTTCAAGTATGTGAGCTATTATTTTAAGAAAAATTTTCTCCAGATGTTTCCCACCTCCTTTGAGAATACAAAAGAGGAAATGAGTTTAAAGTTCAGCAAGTAAGATTCAGATTAGATGTTAGGAAATGCAGGTCTGTGAAGCCTGCAGTTGGTTATTTGGGAAGGTTGTGAAATCTCTTCTGGAGGACTTGTGGAATGTGGTGGTTGGCCATCCGTTTCAGAGGGGTTATGTGGGTGGCCTGTTTCTAGGGCAGAGGACACAACCTAATTGACATCTCAAGTTCTGGAAGTCCCGAGAGGTCACGCTCTGCCTATGGCTAGTAGGTGGGGTTGTTGGCTCCGCTTAATTATAATAGATTCAGGATTCATCAGTGAGGCACATATTCAAGTTCAGTTTTATATATGTATCAGTCCTAAGAGGTATAATTGGGCAGATTGACTAAAACTAATGAATGCTTATTGGATTTTCTGCCCACTGCCTTTGCTGGATTGATCGACTAATATCTGATGGTTTAGTTTCTTTGGGTTCCATCTCAGCATATTCACCTTGCCGTCATCAATACCTCCCAAGCTTGTGTCCCTAGTCCAGAAAGCAAGAAGTAAGGGATCTAGTCCAGGATCTTATACTATATAATAGGGAAACTCTTCATTTCAATGAAAAAGACAGCCTTGGAATCTGGAGGACAAGATGGAGAGAAGTGGAAATATAGTTAGATCTGTACCTGTTTATTCAATATATTGATGAATCTCCTAACAATAATCAAATAAGAAATAATTTTAAAATTTTTATTGAAATATAGTTGACTTACAATGTTGTGTTTCAGGTGTATAGCAAAGTGATTCCATTTATTTATATTTATATGTATATGATTTATATATTTATATATAATTTACATATATATAATATGTATTATATTATTTTTCAGATTACTTTCCATTTTAGGTTATGATAAGATACTTAGTATAGCTCCCTGTACTATACAGGAGTTCCTTGTTGGTTATCTACTTTATATACAGTTGTGTACATATTTTAATTCCAAACTCCTAATTTATCCCCTCCTTTTCTTCCCCTTTGGTAAACATAAATTTGTTTTCTGTCTGAGTCTATTTCTGTTTTGTAAATAAGCTTATTTATATCACTTTTTAGTTTTCACACATAAGTGATATCATATGATGTTTGTCTCAAGTAAGAATTTAAACTTTCTAACTTGGAAATGTAACAGTCTTGATTTTCAGTAAAATAATCAACTATTAATATATGAATACAGGATGGGAGATACCATATGAAAGAGTTTAGCATTAAAAAAAACCCTAGTAAATGGATGAAAGATTAGTGAAGTGTATCTGAAGTATGTTCAGGGGGCTGGCATAAAGTAAGTGCTTAAAAACGTAGCTAATATTATTATAACTTGGATGTTTATTTTCTTTATTCCCCCAACCATTCTCCAGTTCTGGTTTTCTCAAATATAGTCATTGATTTTGCCCAGTGCTAATATGGAGCAGTTCTGAACTGTCTGTCTCAGTTCAGTTCAGTTCAGTTCAGTCGCTCAGTCGTGTCCGACTCTTTGAGACCCCATGAATCACAGCACGCCAGGCCTCCCTGTCCATCACCAACTCCTGGAGTTCACTCAGACTCACGTCCATCGAGTCAGTGATGCCATCCAGCCATCTCATCCTCTGTCGTCCCCTTCTCCTCCTGCCCCCAATCCCTCCCAGCATCAGGGTCTTTTCCAATGAGTCAACTCTTTGCATGAGGTGGCCAAAGTACTGGAGTTTCAGCCTCAGCATCAGTCCTTCCAATGAACACCCAGGACTGGTCTCCTTTAGGATGTACTGGTTGGATCTCCTTGCAGTCCAAGGGACTTGCAAGAGTCTTCTCCAGCACCACAGTTCAAAAGCATCAATTCTTCGGTGCTCAGCTTTCTTCACAGTCCAACTCTCACATCCATACATGACTACTGGAAAAACCATAGCCTTGACTACGCGGACCTTTATTGGCAAAGTAATATCTCTGCTTTTTAATATGCTATCTAGGTTGGTCATAACTTTCCTTCCAAGTAGTAAGTGTCTTTTAATTTTATGGCTGCAATAACCATCTGCAGTGATTTTGGAGCCCAAAAAAATAAAGTCTGACTCTGTTTCCACTGTTTCCCTATCTATTTCCCATGAACTGATGGGACCAGATGCCTACCCGCAAAAATCCATTCCCCCCAAAGAATTAGGTTTTCTGAAGGTATCATCAGAAGAATAAGAGTTTCAAAAAGAGACTCACAGACTTAGAGAATGAACTTATGGTTGCTGAGGGAAAGAATGAAGAAAGGGATAGTTAGGGAGTTTGGGGTGAGTGTGTACATACTGCTGTATTTAAAATGGATAACCAACAAGGACCTATTGCATGGATCTCTGCTCAATGTTATGTGGCAGCCTGGATGGGAGGTGAATTCAGGGGAAGAATATATATGTATGGCCAAGTTCCTTGACTATTCACCTAAAACTATCAAAACACTGTTTGTCAATAGAACAATGTTAATACATAATACAATGTAATACATAATAAGTTGTTAACGCAGCTACCATTTCAGTTCAGTTCAGGTACTCAGTCATGTCCGACTCTGCAACCCCGTGGACTGCAGCACACCAGGCTTCCCTGTCCATCACCAACTCCCAGAGTTTACTCAAACTCATGTCCATCAAGTCAGTGATGCCATCCAACCATCTAATCCTCTGTCGTCCCCTTCTCCCGCCCTCAATCTTTCCCAGCATCAGGGTCTTTTCCAATGAGTCAGTTCTTTGTATCAGGTGGCCAAAGTATTGAAGTTTCAGCTTCAGCATCAGTCCTTCCAATGAATAGTCGGGACTGATTTCCTTTAGGATTGACTAGTTTGAGAACCCCATGAACAGTATGAAAAGGCGAAATACAGCTATACTCCAATACAAAATTTAAAGTTTTTTTTTAAAAAAAAAGACAGAAGAAGAGTCTCTTCATCTCTGAGGACATGAAGGAGGGATTTTATAATAGATATCCTATTATAAACAAGAAGAGCTCAATTGAAATGATGTTTTCCTTTCTTGACTCTTCCTCCCCTGGAGATCCTCTTTCCTCTCTTCGTCATGCAGCAATCACAGTCGCCTCCAGATTTCCCAACCAGGCCAACTCTCTGTACCTCTATTAGTGTTGTTTCTATCTTTCTTTAAAACCCAGGTGCCAGCCCATCCAAGTGCAGAAGCTCAATTTCTACAGTAAAGTGGGTTTCAGAGCTCATCATCTCAACATCCGTACCACCCTCTCTTTTGTTTTCCTCCATATCATCTAACACACCATACATTTGTGTTTTTGTTTGTGTCCCCATCAAAGCATAATCCTCAAAATGCTAAAAACACAATTTTCACTTGTACATGAACATGTCAAAGGTTTAAATAATGATGAAGTCATTTGAAATAAAATATTAAAACTCTACATTTTTCATGGTAATGAGCAGATAAAAAGTATGCTGAGATAATGTTAAATTTGACAAAATTAGCATTAGAATACCAGTTAATATTAGAATATTAACCAAAGCCAAAACTGGTTAATATTCTAAAGGGCAACAAAACCATAACCTGAGTGGGTTTAATCAACATATAGGGTTGTTAATGTCCTGTAATACTAATAAATTGTGCAACAAGTTACATATCCCTAGTTTGATGACCCTAAGGTGGGTTTATTGGCATGGCAATAAGAGATCATGTGACCATCTATCTTTTGCCTTAGCCAGTTTGGGGATACATTTCTTTCAGCCTTCTCTACCATTCGCTAAAAGTAAGCTACCTGTGCACTGCCAGTTATGAATCAAAAAAGGTGGGTCTTCCCTACAAGCTGCTCAGATAATAAAAATTGCAAAAAAAAAAAAAAAAAAAGCTGCACAAGAAGGTAGTCAGCTGCCTTAGGAATATTTCCATCACAATTAATATTCAAGTAGGAAATATGCAAGCCTTCTGTCAACAACTGTTGTAGGAAGGATTCCAAACTGGGAATGAGGCTGAATTTGATTTTTTCTAAAGCCCCTATCAACACTGCAAGTTTTGATTGTAAGGATCCATCGATAAATATTGAGGAAGTGAAAGAATATCACACATTTTCCCTGTTCTCAGGAAACACGATCATATTGAGGTCTAGTGGGAAAAAAATAGAAAAAAAGCATAATGTTGGTTAGGACTGCATTTAACTTTTTGTTAACCTTTCAATAGTGCTAGCAGAATAATGATGTCTGAGGAGGTAAGTAGGGAAGACTTTGCAGAAGAGGTAGGCATTGAGCCAACTAGAGGAATTATACGTGTTATGGGCTGAGTTGTGTCCCTCTGAAAGGAGGGGAACATACTGAAGCCTTAATTTCCCAGACTTCAGAACATGACTGCATTTGGAGATAGGGTCTTTAAGAGGAAATTAAGTTAAAATGAGGCGAAACGGGTGGGCCCTAATCTCATGACTGGTGTCTTTATACGAAGAGGAGATTAAGACACAGACACATTAGAGGCAAGAGCAGGTGAAGACACAGGGAGTGGACAGTCATGTACAAGCCAAGAAGAGAGGCCTCAGAAGCAACTCACCCTACTAACACCGCCTCCAGAATTGTGAGGAAATACACTTCTGCTGTCTCAGTCACTCAGTCTGGGGTCCTTTGTTATTGTAGCCCCAGCAAACCAATACAATGGGGCTGAAATCTGGAGAGGGATTTAAAAAGAATAAGGATCGGGGACTTCCCTGGTGGTCCAGTGGCCAGGACTTTGTGCTCCCAGTGCAGGGAGCTCGGGTTTGATCCCTGCTCAGGGAAATAGATCCCACACGCCGCAACTAAAACAGTTCGTGAGCTGCAACTGAAGATCCACATGCCACAATGAAGAACAGAGATCCCAAGTGCTTAGCAAAAAACTAAGCCTTGGCCCAGCAAAAAAAAAAAAGAAAAAGAATCCTCTAGAGAGAACAGGATACCCTAAATACAGAGGCCAAAATGAGGACTGACATAGATGAGGAATAGAGTTTTGAAACAGGGGTTTACATTAACGAATGTTGTATAAAACTATCTTGTAACTAATATAGCTATCTCTTGTAACTAATAGGACTCTTTCTTTTCCAGTATTGTGTTTAAAGAGAGATATATAAAACTTTCAATCCTCACACCTCTATCCAAAACTTACTTCCTCAGAGATGTCTTCCCCTATTACCCTTCCAAAACAGCATCTGCCTCCCCAAGGCATTCTCACACCCTTTCCCCTTCTTTGTTTTCTTCACAGCATTTAAATTTGAGGTTGTTGTGTTGCTGTTTAGTTGCTCAGTCATGTCTGACTCTTTGCAACCCCATGGACTGTAGCCCACGAAGTTCCTCTGTCCGTGGTATTTTCCGGGTAAGAATACTGGAGTGGGTTGCCATCTCCTCTTCCAAGGGATCTTCCTGACCCAGGGATCGAACCCACATCTCCTGCAGTGTAGGCTGATTCTTTACCACTGAGCCATCAGGGAAGCCCCAAAATCTGAGATTACAAAATTCATCTTTAACTTGTTAATTACATGTCTCCCCAGGCTAGACTGTGCGTTCATGAGATCAGGAACTTAGCTCTCTAATTCACTTCTCTTGCTTCAATCTCCAAGCAGTTTGTACTGATTAGTAACTGTCTCATAAATACCCATATCTAGTGAATGAATTGCCCCGAGAAGTGTAATCAACCATGAGAGAATTTTCTAAACAGTCCTGCTGAATACTGGAGGAGAAGGGTGCTGCTTGACTTTCCCCTGTTTTAGGTGTGAATCTGAAGGCTTGAGAAACTACAAACCCTGTGTAACAGGGTGAGTAGAGGGCATAGCGGAGCACCAACCGGGAGCAGGATGAGAGAAGGCTTGTCTGCACCACAGACGACATGGACACGCATACATACACATACAGACATTCTGGGAAAGGGAAAGTTGTCCATGTGAAAGGGAGAGTTGGATTTAGCACAAGGATTGATGAGATGGTTGGATGGCATCACCGACTCTATGGACATGAGTCTGAGCAAGCTCCGGGAGTTGGTGATGGACAGGGAAGCCTGGCATGCTGCAACCCATGGGGTCTCAAAGAGTCAGACACGACTGAGTGACTGAACTGAACCTGAAGGCTTAAATACTTAAACATTCTTTCAGACAGCAAGCCATAATCTCATGAGGACCAACGTACTAAGAAAATGCTGAAGAGCGTCTAAAATAATACAGATCACACTATTCTGTTATTTACATTGCAGGTTTCATATGAGGAAACTGAAACTCTCTGCAGCAGCCCAGCCCAAATATAGGGAAGCATTTAGGGCTGTTCAGAATGTTAGGACTGGCAACTCCCACCCCAGAATGAATAACTGTCTTGGTTCAGCTGTTCTGTTTTCCCATTTTTAACAAGTACATTTTAATGGCCATTATTGTTTTCTTCATGTTAGGTTTATCATTATTGCAGTTAACCTCACATTTACTTTGGCTAGCATCTTTCTTTGAAAGTCTTTGACGTTTCAGTTGGTTTTGATTTGTCTCTTTGGTCATATTCCATTAATAATAACTTAAATGTGAATAGCGCTTTTCGCCCTACAAAGAATTCATATTATCATGTATGCCCTTCAACAGTGCTGTGGGAGAGGCGGAGATCATAATTTCTGTTTTATAGGCAGGTAAACTGAGGCACAGTGAAGATTAGGGACTTGCAGAAAGTCATGAACATGGAGAATGGCAAAGCTATGCCTCAACTCCTGGCCTTTTGGCTTCTTCTACAATGTATGACATGACACGCATCACTAAGTCTGCCTGGCTGGCAAAAATCCAGTGTCCACACACAGCATGTATGTACATGCTCACGTGCACACACATACCACATATCAGTTTCCAAATGGAAATCCAAGAAAACATCAAATAGAACTCACAGGATTATTGTGTTCTACATCCTTAGGGGGCAAAAAAAAAGAGGCAAGAAAACCCACTTCCACCATTTCTCCCCAGCAGGAATTGTGAGGCTCCCTCTTCCTACCAGGTGTTTGTACAGTGTTACACAACTCTGATGTTCTTTTGAGTGATTTGGGGAGAACCTCCACAACACTTTGACCACCAAAAATATCCTCAGGGACAAGAGGGAAATGAGTAAGGATAAGTCAAGTGCTAAATTCTAACCAGGGCCCCTGTGTAAATATTCACACTAAAACTGAACGAAGTTTATTTAAATAAAGATCCAGAGAAATGGCAGATGGCAGACCGAAAGGGGTGGTTTTCAGCAGAAACAGGCCAAGTCTGTGAGAGGAAATAATCACAGTTGAGCAGAATTCCAGTGGGCCTCTGATATTCAACTGGCCTTCTTCTAGGAATTTGCCCCTTTCCAATTCTCCAGTGTTTCATTAGGCTGTCCTGGTTTGAAGATTATTAAGTAAATCCAACACAGCCACTGAATTGAAGGAAAGGTGAAGGACCAAGCATGCTAACTTATTACAAAGAACAAGTTTAGGGTTTAATAATGAAACTCATTAACCACCAAAGGTAGAATTAAGTCCAGGTTACACATCACCAGATATTACCAAGTTATTTCTAGTGTGGATTACCATTGTCAACCTCTAATGACTACCTGAGACATTGAATGTTAGAATCATATGGGGCTTAGAGAACAATTGAGTCTCATTTTTAACAAAAGAAGAAGCTGAAGGGATCTGTTCAGATACACAAAACTACGATGAATTTATGGTCTCCTGCATGAAAAAAGTAAGGAATAGTGGCGTGTAGAATAAGTGTAGTTTGTCTTAAATGGGTGCATATTAAATGTGCATCTTCATAGATTATCTCTTAGAAAATACAAAGGAAAATGTTACTTCAAAGGGAAGGGATTTTAGACACTAAAGAACAAAAGTGAGAGGAAAATTTACTTTGTCCTGATATGCTTTGCTACTCATTAATAGGTTACACATCTGTCACTCCTACTAAAACAGTGTAAGTTTCTTGATGGCAGGACCTATTGACCATATTAGAGTTATCTTTGTAATCCATGGACAGGCATCTCACTGTGTCTGCTAAGTACTCAATGAGCCATTGTTGAGTACTTAGAACAGACGTTCTTTTTCCATCTAAAATAAATTTGACTATTACCGAGTATAAATCAATATTATTTTTGTGACTCTTTCTAAATGGTTTATAACAATTAATCATTCTTATAAGGACATAAAATAACAGCTTTCTGTCTTCTCCCATTTATAGTACACTTGAAACAAATAGTTCTTAAAGACTATTCTGATTTATGAAATAGAGAAAGTTTTATAAATCTTTTTGCTGACAGATATTTCTTCATTTTTCCCCCCGGAAGGGGGACAGATGATTAGTATATTTTTTAAATTTGTAATGCAATGAATTTAATGGTAAAGGTTCTTATTAAATATTTTGTTAGGTGCTTTTTATTAATCAGTTCGATAGCCTGTTCACACTGTCAGCATTACACTTGAATAAGATGTTACATTGTCAACACATATTTTCTAAGAAGTGGAAAACTAAGATCCAGGATTAAGTAAGGCAGAAACAAAGAAAACAAACTCTCAGGAGAATGGAAATTAAAATTTGTAGACGCAAGTTTATTCAAAGTTTTCCAGAAGACATTTACATTAAACATTGTGAGAAACTTGCCACTTCTCCTCCAGCCACCACCCCCCTCCTCTCCGTGTCTGTCTGTGTGTCTCTCTCTGCAGCATTACCATGACACTCTATTTTGTTAAGTCCTTTAATAAGATAGGAGAACCAAGCTTTCTGTGTGGTTTTAGGTCTGGGCCTAATTGAGCTGACTTTGATGTGCATCGCACTTGCCCTCTAGTGGGAATTCGTGAAAGCTGCAGTTCCCTGGGCTGTTCCATCTTCAGCCCTGGGTGTCTCCAAACAGATGGTTTCTCAAGCTCTTTTTAATAAACAGATAAGCCGCACTTATATTTATTCTATTAATTACTAATTTTCAAAGGGTGCTATCAAAAGGCTTAAAAACAGTTTATCCTTGTGAGTAGTTAAACATCTTTCATTTATGCAACAAATTTGCTTTGAAAACTCCTTTCTTTCATAATAGTACAAAGAAAAACTTCAGTGATTTCCAGGTCCAATTAACTGAATTCTAAACAAATGACTTCACAGTACATAATTAGAAGAAAGAAATGGTATCCTTGTGTGTATGTAATTATAATGGCGATTTTTTTAAATGACATTTGGGGGCTGTCACATGAAGTACTTTCTTTCCAATTCAGAAGATGTCTTTGGTTTTTATTGTCCTTGTTTGCTCTTTCACCTCTACATATGCTTATAACCCCACCAAGTTCAACCAAGGCTGAGATTTCTTCAAGCTTTTTGCTCTGCCATCCTCAATGCACAGTTTTCACTCTATAGCCCAAGACATGTCCACTCCCCTTTACAGCCTTTTTGGAAGCTGTGCCCATTACAACTATACCCAACAGGCCAGAATTTTGTCACGTGGCCACATCTAAATGAAACATCTTCGGTCTAGGCTTGCTTCGCTCCAGCTTAGAATCAGAGGTGCCAATACTATGGAAAAAGGCTGAGGTCATGTTCAGAGACAACTAGCAGGCTCCCCATAGCCTGTTTTTGTTTAGTCACTAACTTGTGTCTGACTGTTTTGCAACCCTATGAACTGTAGCCCGCCAGGCTCCTCTGTCCATGGAATTTTCCAGGCAAGAATACTGGAATGGGTTGTCATTCCCTTCTCCAGGGCATCTTCCTGGACCAAGGATCGAATTCACGTGTCCTACACTGGGAGGCGGATTCTTTACCACTGAGCCACCAGGGAAGTCCCCACCCATAGAATACAATCTCACCGATTGCCTTCATTTGGTAGATCCTACTCTTTCCTGGATTTTGTCTGTTTTCTATTGAAAGGTGACATTTTCCTTTTTATTTTTCTTCCACTCATGAGGTTCTGCTGATAAAGACTACGTACGCTTCCTTTTCTTTCTCAAGTAAACTCTGGTCACCTGGCCGGCTGGTTTTCACCATCTTGGTGGGTGTCTTCCTCCACAGGTGATGGCTGGACCACCTTCCCCTCTGCAGCTGCTGGGAGTCCTGCTCACCCTTTCCGTGGGCTCCGTCCGGCTCATCCAAGCTGGTGCCTATTATGGAATCAAGCCACTGCCACCTCAAATTCCTGCTCAGATCCCACCACAAATTCCGCAATACCAGCCCCTGGGCCAGCAAGTACCTCATATGCCTTTGGGCAAAGATGGCCTGAACGTGGGCAAGGAGCTGCCCCACATGCAGTATGGCAAAGAGTATCCACACCTACCCCAATATAGGAAGGAAGTTCAGCCAGCACCGAGAATGGGCAAGGAAGCAGCACCCAAGAAAGGCAAAGGTAACACACTTCGGTACTGCTATAAAAGAGCAGCCTCAACAAATCCCAAGTAATGAGGTGGGGGTGGCGAGAACTAAATCTGGGGTGTTTTTATTTTAGCCTGTATGTCTGACTTTCATTAAATGCCTACTGTGTTCTAAACTCTATCCTTGAAAAAGTTCAACTCTTAAAGAAAGACAAAGTTACCATTTTATGTTGTGCTTTATTTCAACAGCATCAAATGGCACAAGATGGATTTAATAACAAATAGTTCATTCCCTTATTCATTATTTCTTTATTCAAACACACAACTAATGAGCATCTCTTCCCGTGTCAGGCTCTCAGCTAAACGCTGAGGGATAAAGCACTGAAAATATATCTATATATATATACCGATATATATAATATATATCTATATCGATATATATATATATAAAAGATGTCAGTCTTCAGAACTAGGAGAGAAATGTGGTAAGAACCTGCGGTGTTAAAAAAGAAAATCGTATGCAACTAGATGCCAGATAAATGTGCTTTTAAGACAGCTCTAACGAAGGTGCTAGACGTCAATCAATAAATCAACAGAAGGAGCCTGGAGAGCACAGACAGCATCTAGAGATGATACCTGAAAAATCTCTCCATTACTTTCTAGGCATATTCACTAGTTATTCAACACCTGGTAAATACCTATCACTGTATTTTAGAGACATTTTCTTTTTCTTTTTTGGCCACTCCACACAGATTATGGGATCTTAGTCCCCCGACTAGGGATTGAACCCCAGGCCCTCGGCAGTGAAAGTGCTGAGTTTTAACCACTGGACCACAAGAGAATTCCCAAGAGACATTTCCTTATACACTCAGTTGGTTCATAAGAAACCTAGGAAACCTCGCACTTGCAGGAAAGGAATTGCAATCTGAGCAGCAATTCCCTTTGAGGAATGGACGCCATTCCCAATGGTCCCAGCAAAAGCAGGAGCTCTACTTCCAGGGAACTGTGGGGTTTGGAGCCAGTAGACCTGGGTGCCCAGAGGCCAGAAATGAGAGAAACCTAGTCATTCAACCTCTCTGAAACCATTTTTTTTTTCATCTGTAAAGTAGGATTATTGAGAAAGTTGATGACATAAGGTAAGTACTAAATAAATGTTAAAGCCAGCTAAGAACTCTGAGTTGCTACAGCTGGTCATTCAACAAAGCCTAACTAAGGACAGAGCATACTCCAGGCACAGGCTGGACACTGGGGATTCCTGATGAATATGACATGACCCTGCCCAAGACACTCCTCGATACAGGAGCTACACAACCCCTGCTTAGAAATGGCACACCTTAATCATATATAGTAATGTCTATTAGGGGGCTTCTCTGGTGGCTCAGAGGATAAAGCATCTGCATTGCACAAAAGAAGTATTTCCTTCTTTTAGGAGCTATATTTCTTCTCTTTAGGAGCTGATATTCCACTTGGGGGATTACTCAGTCATTTGTTTTCCTTCCTTTCTTGAATGGCCTGCCTGGATTTTGAAACTTCCTGTACTTATTCAGATGGGTACCAGATTGCAACTGAGGAATTTAGAAAAAATATGAGTTCTGTGGTTCTATTTTGTTCCCTGACAGTAGGTCAGTGAAAAACACAACAGCAGGATTAAGATGCAACTAATAGTTAAAAATAAGACTTTGGGACAATGAAATTTCCTTTCTTGATGTTATTCCTTACTCCCAGTAGCATGGGAGATTCAGAGTTTTGTTTCTCTGCAAGGCATAGCTTAGTCAGTATAACAGCATGTGCTTTGTATTTTGATAACAATTCGAGAAAGCATAATGCCTTTCACATATATTATCCAATCTTGAAGTGCAGGTGTATTACACTTGCCATACATATAAGCAAGCAAAGATGCTAATGGCTTAAGTAACCCAGTCAAGATCTCATTTCAAGGCCAGAAAGAGCTTTTTGCTCCTAATCCCAGCTAGGTTCCTTATCTGTACTGCTTATCATCCTAAAACACCTAATTCATTTCTCCTGTTTCAAAACCAAATTTGAAGTGAGAAATAGCTTATTAAAGAAATATCTGAGGCTTAGGAAATCCTATAGCATATTAAAGAAATTAAATAAATCAATTTGACTCCAGAGGACAGATGTTTAAGAAGTCATTAAACCACATACAAAATAAAATGCTTCTATTCTTTCCTGTGTCCACATCATAACGACCGTCATCCTACATCATACTAGACTTCAGCACAAGAGAAAACATTATTTTACCATATATTATTATATTTAAAACTCAAGGACATAGAAAAATACAAGTAGGGATAAAACAGAAAAAATAAAAATGGCTCCAACGTTGTTTAAAGTACACACACACACACATATACATTAATATGTATATATAGAACACATGAGATGGAAATACACATAAACGTCAAGCAATTATCTCTGAGTAGTGGAGCTTATACACAACTTTGATTTTTCTTTATCCTTCTTTGAACTCTTTATAGTGAACACACCATAATATTTCCAAGTTTGTACTGGGAAAAATATTTCTTCATTACTTGTTAGTTTTCTTACTTAACCTAACACTGATAAAAGCAGCTGCAGACATCAGTTCTCAAAACAGTATCTCAAACATGACAAAGAAATTAACAGCTTAACTGTCCATTAAATACAGATCATACAGTTCCGGAATACGAACACATTATTCCTCATCTTTTCTCTTGATAATTAATGGGCCAAAGTGTCAGAACTACATGATTGAAATGAAGTGAAGGATGATCAATGTTAATCTCTCTCTTTCTCTCCCCCCTCCCTTCCTTGTGCCCTCCTCCCTTTTTCTCTCTCCCTTCTCCCGGTAGAAATACCATTAGCCAGTCTGCGAGGCGAGCAAGGTCCCCGTGGAGAGCCTGGCCCAAGAGGACCACCTGGGCCCCCTGGTTTACCAGGTCAGGGGATACCTGGAGTCAAAGGAAAACCAGGGCCACAGGGGTATCCAGGAATTGGAAAGCCAGGTATGCCTGGAATGCCAGGAAAGCCAGGAGCCATGGGAATGCCTGGGGCCAAAGGTGAAATTGGACCCAAAGGGGAGATCGGACCGATGGGGATCCCTGGACCGCAGGGGCCTCCAGGGCCTCACGGACTTCCTGGCATTGGGAAGCCAGGTGGGCCAGGGTTACCAGGGCAACCAGGTGCCAAAGGTGAGAGAGGACCCAAAGGACCACCAGGCCCTCCAGGCCTTCAGGGTCCTAAAGGAGAGAAGGGTTTCGGGATGCCAGGTCTGCCAGGCCTGAAGGGTCCTCCAGGGATGCATGGCCCTCCTGGCCCTGTAGGACTTCCAGGAGTGGGTAAACCAGGAGTGACAGGCTTCCCTGGGCCCCAGGGCCCCCTGGGAAAGCCAGGCCCTCCAGGCGAACCTGGGCCACAAGGCCCTATCGGGGTCCCAGGGGTTCAAGGACCTCCTGGGATACCTGGAATTGGTAAACCGGGCCAGGACGGGATCCCTGGGCAGCCAGGATTTCCAGGTGGTAAAGGGGAGCAAGGCCTGCCAGGACTGCCAGGACCCCCGGGCCTTCCAGGGGTCGGGAAACCAGGTTTCCCTGGACCTAAAGGTGACAGGGGTGTTGGGGGTCTTCCTGGGCCTCTGGGACCAAGAGGGGAGAAAGGACCAGTAGGCGCTCCTGGACTGGGGGGTCCCCCAGGAGAGCCAGGCCTGCCTGGAATCCCAGGTCCTATGGGCCCTCCAGGGGCTATCGGTTTTCCTGGACCCAAAGGAGAAGGTGGGGTTGTGGGGCCACAGGGGCCACCAGGACCGAAGGGTGAGCCAGGGCTTCAAGGCTTCCCAGGAAAGCCAGGGTTCCTTGGTGAAGTGGGGCCCCCTGGCATGAGGGGCTTACCAGGTCCCATAGGGCCCAAGGGGGAGGCTGGGCTCAAAGGTTTGCCAGGACTACCGGGTGCCCCAGGGCTGCTTGGACCAAAGGGAGAGCCAGGAATCCCAGGGGATCAGGGTTTACAGGGTCCCCCAGGCATCCCAGGGATTGCAGGCCCGAGTGGCCCCATTGGACCACCTGGAATTCCTGGCCCCAAAGGAGAACCCGGTCTCCCGGGGCCCCCGGGGTTCCCTGGAGTAGGGAAGCCTGGAGTAGCAGGACTTCATGGCCCCCCGGGGAAGCCTGGTGCCCTCGGTCCCCAAGGCCAGCCCGGCCTTCCAGGACCCCCAGGCCCTCCTGGGCCCCCAGGGCCCCCAGCTGTGATGCCCCCGACACCACCACCCCATGGAGAGTACCTGCCAGATATGGGGCTGGGAATCGACGGAGCGAAACCCCCGCACGCCTACGGGGCTAAGAAAGGCAAGAATGGAGGAGGGCCGGCCTACGAGATGCCCGCGTTCACCGCTGAGCTGACGGCGCCTTTCCCGCCCGTGGGGGCCCCAGTGAAGTTCGACAAACTGCTCTATAACGGCAGACAGAACTACAACCCGCAGACGGGCATCTTCACCTGCGAGGTCCCTGGGGTCTACTACTTTGTATACCACGTTCACTGCAAGGGGGGCAACGTGTGGGTTGCTCTGTTTAAGAACAACGAGCCCGTGATGTACACGTACGACGAGTACAAGAAGGGCTTCCTGGACCAGGCGTCCGGCAGTGCGGTGCTGCTGCTCCGGCCCGGGGACCGGGTGTTCCTGCAGATGCCCTCTGAACAGGCCGCGGGGCTGTACGCTGGGCAGTACGTCCATTCCTCTTTTTCAGGATATTTATTGTATCCCATGTAAAAAAAGAAAACAAGAAAGAGAGAGATTTAATAGAAGAAAAGAAAATGATGCACCCCAAAAAATCCAAATGAGAAACATAATTGCTTCGAAACATTTATATGGTTGGAAAGTTATATTTAAGTGAAAATTTGAACCGTCATGTACAAATAAAAACTAAGATGCATGCTTAGTGCTCTGCACGGCAGCCTGTGATTGAAAATGATGGGATAGATTTATGTATCAAGTACTGACACTCGTGTTGTACCCACTGGAATTGTATTAGCTGCTTATGTTATGTGCTTCCATGATAACCTGCTTATTCAGATCGAAGTATTTCAGTATGAAAGAGCATCATAGATAATGAAAGTCACTCACTCATAGTGTTTACTTTAAAATATTTATAAATATGGCTTAAAGAAATGTCAGTGATAACAATTACATACCGTATTTACTTGCATAATTTCCTCTGTATTTGTGCAGATATTTTGCCCTGGGATGTGGGGCTGTCCTGCAGTGCTCTTCCCCAGTGAGACGGGGACGAAGAACCAGGGTAGGGCTTTAGTCCACAGGGTATTTCACCCCTGTTGGAGGCTGTGTCTTTTACAAGAGTTCTACTCAGAATTGTATGTCTAGTGTCCCTAGAAGAACAACTGTAATGCATTAACTCATGCCTTTTCTGTGCTGAGCACTGGATGAGACACTTTTGCGGGGCTTAAGACAGTGTCCCACAAGAAGCTAACAAACCAGCTGGGAGACATGAGCGGAAAGTAACTCATTTGTTCCTTTTTTTCTTGTATTTTTCTTTCCTGTGAGTTTTTTTTCTTTCTTCTTGTCTCCATGTAACTTACACTATGAATCAACTAATATAAACACCTAGAAGTCATAAGAAGAAAAAATAACCCTCTCCCCGCCGAACTTTCCAGTCTTGTGGAATGTTCACTATCAACAGCAGCTCTTAACTGTGTTTACATGCATATAATAATCCCCTTCCTCTGCCTACACACACAAATAACTACAATGAGATTTCATCCAGGAAGGGGATATCAGTACTTTTTAGTACTGACTGAATTTCAGTGAAATTTCCCTGCGTAGTATACATACAAATCAGTGTGTCATCTGAGGTTCCAGAGTGACTTTCCTAAATCTATGCTATCCTTTACTTGGGGAAAGAGAAGGGAGTTTCAGAATTATATGGGAAAATAAATTTTTCTGAAAAAATAATTTCTGAAGTCTTAAATTAACAAATGGATGTTACTTCCTGCTGTAAGTACTAAAAATGCAGGAAGCAACTTGTGGAAGAGCCATCTGGAATGTTAAACGGCAAAGACAGCCCATGCTTTTTATGTCACCCCACAAGTACAAGAATCAATACAATTTTAAAGAGAAAAATACATATTTTTCCAGGTTTTCACTTAGTTACATACTAATTGCTTTGCACATTAAAATCTGGTCTCAAAACACAGACTAGGCATTTCAAGTTGGCTGGAAGTATGCTGCTGACACTGTAAGCCACTGGGGGGAATAATGTGGGGCTATGGTGGTGAAGTCTTGTATCTTCTCCTCAAAATTAAGAGTGAGGAAACAAGGTGATAGGTACAGATGGGAAAATACACAAATAAATACGGTATAAACACACATGGAATTGTGTCTACGTGAAATCAGAATCATTTGAACCATCAGGAATGTTCTCCTCAGCCTAGTAGCTGTCTTTTCCCTCTTTTCCTTATATGGTATACAAGCACCATTTGTTCTCAATTCATTAGAATGAGAAGTGAGTTCATTACCACGTGGCTTCTTACTCATGGCTAAATGTATGACAAACTTTTCCCATCAAAAACATATCCCATTCAACCTTCATTTTCAAAGCAGACAGTGTGGATGTGGCCAAACATCTTCTGGGTTGGTTTTGAGGATGCTGGTTGTGGGCCAATGGCTACGAGGGCCACTTGGGTCCACTGGGTTCCATCTGCTGAATAGCTGCATGGAAATGGCTCAGAAGCAAGTCAGCTCAGCTCGTTTATAAAACTATATTTATCTTTGCATGTATGGGCTTTCTATTTCCACAAAGAGAGAAAGTACCTCTTTAGTCAAAACCAAATTTCACTTTTCAAATACCTTCCAACTTATTTATTGGTAGTTATTCAATTGCCTCTGTGTGTGTGTGTGTGTGTGTGTGTGTGTGTATTATCAGGCATATGCTTCTAACTTTTAGACAGGAGAGGAGCAAAATCTATGCCAGATATTGTGTATTCTATTATACAATGGTGCTAATCTCAGAGCTAAATGAATTACTCCATTTAATTTAAAAAAGAGTTTTAAGTAATTATCTATGTATCTGTGTTTCCCTTTGGAGTGTTACACATCGTGTTAACACACTTGAGTGTAAAAGCAGATGAAACAAACACATGTGCTAAAGTATAGGGACAGTGCTACAATTCCTAGTAATTCAAAATTAACTAGAACCTTTCCATGTGAAATGGACCAAACTGACAATATTGTTATTTCAATACAGAGTTTTAATGCAGGGTGACATCCCACAGGGGAGAAGAATGTCTGCAGTGGGTGACTGTTCTCAAATATTTTACAGATAACCATGAATGGTGAACAGACTGGTAACTTTTTTTGAGTTTCCATGATAGATTTGAGACATGTCAATAACAAATCATTTTTGTATTTAAAATTTTGTACTGATTTGAAAAAAAAAGAGTCTTATTAAATACCTTTAAAAGTATGTTTCTCATCTTGTTCATATCACTCAGCTGACACTGTCTGAACTTCATAACTGTTTATCCCCTAATGTGTTAATTAGCTGCTGAAACAGAGACCTAACATAATCCTAGCTTGAAAGTGAAAGCGTTAGTCGCTCAGTCATGTCCGACTTTTTTGTGACCCCATGGGTGATAGCCTGCCAGGCTCCTCTGTCCATGGAATTCTCCAGGTAAGAATCCTGGAGAGGGTTGCCATTCCCTCTTCAAGGGGATCTTTCCAACCCAAGGATCGAACCTGGGTCTCCTGCATTGCAGGCAGATTATTTACTGTCTGAGCCACTAGGGAAGCCCCAATCCTGGTTTAATGGGGACAATTCTTTCTCTCTGACAGAGCAGCTGCAAGTATAAGCAGGCTGGGGTTGCTGCGGCAGCCCCAGTCAGGGCCCCAGGCTCCTTCTGTCGCATTGCTCTTCCACCCCGAGGGCATGGCCCTCATCTCCAGGGGCCAGGAGAGCAAACCAGCAGCCCTGCTCCAGTCCGTGGGAAGGAGGACAAGTCAGGAAGGGGAGCGCATGCTTCGTTCCTAAAGAACTCAACTGAGGGGTTGCTGAAATCACCCACCCACATCCCATGCTCTGAATTTAGTCACATTGCCACAACCAGCTGCAAAGCAGTGTGGGAAATGGAGTATTTATTTAGGGCAACCACATGTCCAGCTAAGAATCACAGGTTCTATTAATACAGAAGAAAGTATAACAGATTTTGGGGGACAATTAGCTGTTGCATCTGTCACATCCATCTTAAAAGGAAAAACTGCCACAAATTTATTTTCTCCCCACGCACCACCCCACACACACACACAAAACTAACCTGTAAGTACTAAATTCTGTCACCGTTTGCCATACCAGACACACAGATTTTGAAGGGAGATAGTGGTGGGTGGAGCTTCAGATGGGAAGCAGACCTGTTTCAAGAACCTAAGGGTCTTAATAAGCATCACTGATAAGGAATGAATTCTTTTGTGATGACTTATCAAGCTCCGAATGATCATAACTTATCACGTAACTTATTATAAAGGGATCATTCAATAAGCAACTATGGAGCACCAGTCTGTGGCTGGTTAACTTACTTGTTTAAACCCTTCAATCTGAAAGCTCAAGACAGCAGTTTCCATTTCCACGTGGCCCAAACGACTAAAGGCTCTTCCATAACATGGACCAGTTATCTCCTGTGCACACAGTGCTGGTCACAAAAGTCAACGGAAGGATGGATACAGGAGACAGAGGCAGGAAGGAATAAATGGCTGGAATTCAGAATGCTGGACAAGCAGGGCAAAGCCATTATTACTATGTGTCTACTGTATCCCTTTATGTTAAAACACAACACAGAGTAGCCCCTACTTTGCACCTGGTATTACCAGGCAATGTGAGGGGCACATAAGGAACAGAAAACATGACCATTCTTTTAAAAAGTGCCATCTGTTTAGAGGGTATTAAGGTTTGTTAAACAAGTTGATTTCCAGGTGATCTGCAAACAAAGGCGGTATACAGCTCACTGGATGCATATGGGCCAGCGAAGTTCAGAAAAAGGAAGGCCATTCCATGCTGCTCTGTTCCTGGGAATGCTTTTCTGACCTGTCTGCTTCTCTGATTTACCCCTGGTGAGGGGTAAATCCTCTTCAGCCCTTGGGACACACACAAGCATCACCTCTCCTTCCGACCTTGCCTATACAATCTTCACTTTTCCTGCTTGGTCACTGAACTGTCTGTCTCCCCTACTGAGAGAGTGTAAGCTTCTTGGGAGCAGGCACCTCATGGTTTCATCTTTGCATCCACAGCTCATCATAGAGTACTGGTCCAGCACCAGCTTGGAGGAATAAAGACTCTCTCAGGGCTGCTGTGGGAGGTAGTGCTAAACTTGATGTGAGGTGTGACTGAATCCAGCTCGAAGACTATACAGAAGATTCTATGTTCCAAGCTTATTTAGAAGCCTAATGTGAGATGAAATCTAATCTCAGGTAGTTTTATTTTTGAGAAGACGACTTTTAAAGAAATCATCTTTAATTTGATAGAATTTGGATGAATGGAGCATACGGCATCCCAAGAAGAATTGCCTCTCTTCCTCTCATAGAAGAGGAAACTGGTATTTTGTGTGTGTGAGAGAGAGAGAGAGAGAGAGAGAGAGAAAGAGAGAGTCAGAAAGGGCAGGGGTGGGGTGGGGGAAAGAGCAGAGATAAGGGAAATGGCCTGACTAATGGCACCCCACTCCAGTACTCTTGCCTGGAAAATCCCATGGACAGAGGAGCCTGGTAGGCTGCAGTCCATGGGGTCGCACAGAGTCGGACAAGACTGAAGCGACTTAGCAGCAGCAGCAGCAGCAGACCAGAAGTATTACTCAAAAACTAAAAGGAAATATTTAATAACCAAAGCAGAATCACATGATGCAGGGCTTTACATATAGGGAAGATACATTTATATTTTATCTAATATGCAATAAGACATTGTAGGTCCTTAAGCAGAAAAAATGGTATGAACATAAGCATTTTAGAAAAGTTACTTTGATAATTCTATGGAGAAGCCATGATACAGGTAACAAAACCACTGACTAGACCAGAACAGCTTTAATCCAGGAATGGGGTGATGGGTTGATGGTGGAGGGAGCCTAACCAAGTCTCAAGAGTGAGAGTAAATGTCAGGTCAGTGTCAGGGTTTAAGGACTGCATAACCATGGAGCTATCTAAAGGCTAGGAAGTGGAATGAAGAAGAACTGGAAACTGAAGAGATAGTCGATAGACTGAACTGAGCCTGGGGACAGTCGCAGAATGGCCTTATGAGGGCGATGGAAGTTTGACTCCGAGATGGTTTCCTCTCACTGATACACTTGGAAAATAGAGACAGTGCCCCTGATGGAAACAGGCAGTCTCGCAGGGGAGCCTGCTCCAGGCAGGGAAAGAAGAGATGCTTGGTTTATACACGGACTTGTGGGATCTGTCTGTGCTCCAGACATGTATTTGCTGAGAAGATAAAGGGTGGAGCCATGAGCCTGGAGAGAGACCTGGTGGCCTGTGGTAATAAGAGGGAGAGAAAAGACTCACTCAAATCCAGTGGCACCATTTGCAGACAAAAATGACTGGACTGGTTTAAAATCTCCCTTACTCATTGCAGGAATGTATTTGACAAATCCTTTCATCATAGACACAGCAAAGGGAAATGTCATCCCAACCCACATGGAATTACGATGAATATACATACGGCCAACAAAGAGTGCAAATCAATCATGTTTTACTATGTTTCAGAAAAGTTTTTTTTTTTTAATGGTTCTTGTGACTCTGAAAGTAAATATCATGTTCATTCCATATTACGAAAAAGAAGAATATCTATGGAATAGCCTTAGAGTTATCTTTCTTCTGGCCAAGAGTTACACAGGATTTCTGATGCTTTCATTTTCAAAACCAATACTTTGTATCAGGGTCAATTTTATTCTCAAGTAAGCTATTCTTTATGATGTCAAATACTTGTTAATGACTTATTATTAGAAAATTATTTTTTGCTAATTTCTAGAGATAAGTGCACTGGAATTTTAAAAGTGGGGCACATTATCCCATTTTAAGAAATTACTCAGAAGTTTCTTGTGTATGTTACTGAAACACAGAACCATCTAACTGAATTTTCCTTTGAGGCATCCAGAACCTTTTCAGAGGTTTTTTTCCTTTGCTATCTTAATGCAAGTAAAAATGGACTATTAGATTCAAAGGCACTTCTAAATTAAAGTTTATGATTCTTGTGGAGACCTACAATTTACACGCTTTGTTTAAAACCACCAAGATCTAAAAATTAATTCTATAATGAGCACGGCCAAGCCAGTTCTCATCTGACGAGTGAGTGGCTGGCAGCAACGTTCCCATCTGCTCTTATTCCTGGGTGACAAACACAATGGGGAAAGTTGATGGAATGCTTACTAGGCTCCAACTGCCTGCTAGTAAGAGCTGCCTTTCCTCACCAAGGACAATGATGGCTTTGTCATTTGTTCTGCCAAAATCAGAGTCACCAATACAGAACGTGTTAGGAGAGGGTTCTGGGGCCAGGGGCAGAGAACCAGTCTCAGCTCCTCTACCAGCTGTGATATCTTGAGTCAATTATTTTAAGGTCTCTAAACTTCAGCTTTTGCACTTATAAAACAGTAGGTGGTAACAGTAACTATCTTCAACACTTGGGAGGCTGGATGAAGTTGTGGCCGGTATTACAGTCTGTTATGGAGGGGTAACAACTGCCACAATTTACTGAGTGACCACCAGGGATCAAAATGCTCTAAATGTCTTTATGTATTAACTTAGTTACTCCTTATAATGACTCTATTATTAGCTCCATATTACAGGGGAAGAAACTGAGGCAAGGTAACGTGTCCAAGATCTAATAAAAGGCAATGCCAAAATTGTAACCCAGGCATCTGGCTCCACAGTCCACGCCCTGAGCTATTACACCATATTGCCTAAAGGCAGGACAGAAAAGTTCTCAGCTGCCTAAGAAGCAAACCCTGCCAGTGAGGGCTTAGAATATTAGCTTGCCCCCAGAGAGAGACTGATGACCTCAGTTATTTCTTAGTTATTGTCCTTACCAGAGACAACAGAGACAGCCAGCTACCCAAAGGCTATATAGTGACAGATGTCATGGTGACATCCTTCTCCCTTAAGAGGTACGAGGGCAGCTGGCTTTAAAAACTAAAGGGACTATCTCACACTTATTAGGATGGCTACTATGAAACAACACAAAACAATACCCAAAATAACAAGTGTTGGTGAGAATATGGAGAAACTGCAAGTCCTGTGCACTGCTGATGGGAAAGTAAAGTTAGGCAGCAGCTGTGGAAAACAGTACAGAGGACCCTCGAAAAATGAAAAACAGAATTACTGTGTGACCCAACATTGCCAGTTCTGAGTAGATACCCCAAAGATCTGAAAGCAGGGACGCAAAGAGTTATTTGGCACACTCCAATTCATAGCAACATTATTCACAATATCTAAAAGGTAAAAGCAACCTAAATGTTCTTTGAGGGATCAATGGACAAACAGAACGTGGTATATGCATACAATGGAATATTATTCAGGCTTTACAAAAGAAGGAAATTCTGAGACATGTTACCTCATGGATGATCCTGGGGAGCATTATGCTAACAGAAATGAGCAAATAACAAAAGGACAAAAACAGTATGATTCCACTTATATGAGACACACAGAGAAGTCAAATCCAGAGACAGAGCAGAAGGGTGATTTTGTGCTTGAGGGAGAAAGGGATGAAGAAGTATTGCTTAGTGGGTGTAGACTTTGTTTGGCAAGATGAAAGGAGTTCTGGACATGGATGGTGGTGATGGTTACACTGCAATGTGTATATATCAAATGCCACTGAACTGTACACTCAAAAGTAGTTAACATGGTAAATTTTATGTGATGTGCATTTTACAATTGATAATAATAATCTTAAAAAAAAAACCAACCTAGAGGGAAAACATCTGTTAATAGGACTAACCCAGCAGCCTCCTTTACCAACAAGTTCACCACAGTGTTCACCAAAAGGGTAAGGAGTCTTAGCAGTAGCACAGTGGCGGTCCAGAAACCACAAGCAGAAGCCCCAGCCCCTCCCAGGGAAGTTCTGCAGACCACCACGGGGCTGGCGCCTACTGCATTTGTTCCACGTCAGTGGATGTGACCTTCTAGGGAGCTTAAGACCTGGCAGCCAGAGGCGGACAGTCCACTTTTACCCAATGATTCCAAAGGGCAAACCAGAATTGAGTTTCTTCTTGAAGCCTAAACATGTAGTCTCCACGTCAATTTTCTGGTTCCAAAGGTGAAGTTAAACATCATGTGTTTCTTCCAAATGAGGGGATCTCTAGGGCTCATACATATTCAACATATGCACTCTTTTTAACCATAAGTTTTACTTTAGCCACTTGACTTCACCAGGCCCTGTGGGGAAAAAGATGGAAAATTCATTGCAATTCTAAGTAGGGTACCCTGCAGGCCATAAGAGATTGGAAGCATGGTTTCTGCAATTTAGGTTCCTTAGGTTTCCTAAGGAACAAGGTCTCCCTCTTGTGGCCAGAGGAGAAACAACAGTTCCACGGGCAGGTTTTTTTTCTTACATGAGAAAAGTAGGTCTGTAATTCACTTCTGAGGACCAGAGTGGGGATGGTTTGTTTCTGTTCCATGATGTCTGGGGCTACAGCTGGAGGGAAATCAACAACTGAGGCCTGTAATCATCTGAAAGCATCTTCATTTACAGGTCCGCCTGCTGATGCTGGCAGTCAGCAGGGACCTCAGCTGAGCTGTTCCTCAAGAACATATGTCCTGTTCATGTGGTTTCTCTGTGTGGTTTTCTCACCGTACTACACCTGGATTCCAAGCACATACTCCAAGGGAGCCATGCGGAAATGAGCGGGAGTTTTAAGATCCAGCCTCAGAAGTCACAGAATATCTTTCCTACCATATTCTATCAGTTGTTTTGCTGTTGTTTAGTCACTAAATCATATCTGACTCTTTTGTGACCCCATGGACTGTAGCCCACCAGAGTCCTCTGTCCATGGAATTCTCCAAACAAGAATACTGGAGTGGGTTGCCATTCCCTTTGCCAGGAGATCGTCCCAACCCAGGGATCGAACCCATGTCCCCTGCATTGACAGGTGGATTCTTTACCACTGAGCCACCTGAGAAGCCCAGTGGAGGTGATGAATGCTTGTCCAGGTTCACAGAGAGGGAACCAGACTCCACTACTCAATGGAAAGCGCGTCAAGGTCACACTGTAAGAAGAGTATGTGGGATGGGAAGCACTGGTGGCCATCTTTGTTAAATACAACCGGCAGTATGTCTTCCTAGATATTTAGTGTCCCATCCATAGTGGATCCTCACCAGTGGACCCGGACATGGGACACAAAGATGCACACACTTTTGCCCACTACCTGGCTCCCTGCACATGTCTCTTCCCAGATCTCCTTGCTATTGAACTTCAAACATTATATCTTCTAGGACCCTGGCCCACTCAGCCGCACAGTTCACTATTGCTCAGGGAGGGCGCTATTTATCCTGAGCTCATGCTGTCTCTCTCCCCGTGCAAAGGAGACAGCTAAATGTACACCTTGAAGTTCTGCCTACTAGAAGGACTCTCCTCACTACGGTTCTTCAGGACCCCTCCCTAGTGGGACTGCAGTGCAGTAGCAGTCCATTTTCAGCTCTAATAACATATCCGGCCTGAATCCGTTGTGAATATTTCCACCATTAGCATCAACTGGTCACAGGGAACACCTCATGAAGCAATAGGCGTAAGGAATACAAGACACAGAGATCTTTGCCACCTGTTCATGTAAATTAAAACCTCTGGACTGCTTAGATATGATCCCATGTATAGCATTTCTGTTTTTCACTGGGTGCTATCTGTGTGCACCCAACCTTACAAAACCTAGGTCCAGAAGGACAGCTCTGGTAATATATTCATTTGATGCCCCACAATCAAATGCTTAGTTTCAGCTAGAACTCTGTATCATGTCAGTAACTGCTTTCTGAATAGCTGGCTGATGAAGGCATCACTTCAGATCAGTCCAGTGGCTCAGTTCTGTCCAACTCTTTGTGACCCCCTGGACTGCAGCACACCAGGCTTCCCTGTCCATCACGAACTCCCAGAGCTTACTCAAACTCATGTCCATTAAGTCGGTGATGCCATCCAACCATCTCATCCTCTGTCGTCCCTTTCTCCTCCCACCTTCAATCTTTCCCAGCATCAGGGTCTTTTCTAATGAGTCAGTTCTTTGAATTAGGAGATTCAAGTATTGGAATTTCAGCTTCAGCATCAGTCTTTCCAATGAATATTCAGGACTGATTTCCTTTAGGATTGATTGGTTTGATCCCCTTGCAGTCCAAGGGACTCTCAGGAATCTTCAACATTACAGTTTATAAGCATCAATTCTTTAGCGCTCAGCTTTCTTTATAGTCCAACTCTCACATCCAAACATGACTACTGGAAAAACTGAAGGCATGGCCGTACTCTAAAACCCTAGGAGCGGTGCTGTGGTTCTTCTTTCAGGTCTTGCCGGTCTCTACATGGCATCATTAACTATCATCCAGCACCATGGCATCTGCCACACCATTATGAACTAAGGAGGAGAGCAGCATGTTCACAGCCTGGACCCACTGCCGACTTTTCTCTTCTTTTGCCCCTACTCAAAACTGGCAGCCTTTTCACTCCACTGATAAGTGAGTTAGAGCAGTATTTTCCAGTATGGCATAGGTTAGGTGTAAAATCTAAACAAATGCACCAAATGCTGCTTTCTATTTCTTGCATAGGTAGTAGGTGGTCAATAAAAGACGAATAACTTTTCCTAAATCAAATCCCTTACACAGTGGAAGTGACAAATAGATTCAAGGGATTGGATCTGATAGACAGAATGCTTGATGAACTGTGGATGGAGGTTTGTGACATTGTACAGGAGGCAGTGATCAAGATCATCTCCAAGAAAAGAAAATGCAAAAAGGCAAAATGGTTGTCTGAGGAGGTCTTACAAATAGCTGAGGGAAAAAAAAAAAAAGACATGAAAGGCAAAGGAGGAAAGGAAAGATATAACCATTTGAATGCAGAGTTCCAAAGAATAGCAGGGAGAGATAACAAAGCCTTCCTTAGTGATCAGTGCAAAGAAATAGAGGAAAACAATAGATTGGGAAAGACCAGAGATCTCTTCAAGAAAACTAGAGATACCAAGGGAACATTTCATGCAAAGATGGGCTCAATAAAGGACAAAAAAAGAGGTGGTAAGAATACACAGGAGAACTATACAAAAAAGGTCTTAATGACCCAGATAACCACAGTGGTGTGATCACTCACCTAGAGCCCGACATCTTGGAATCGGTAGTCAAGTGGGCCTTAAGAAGCATCACTATGAACAAAGCTAATGGAGGTGATGGAATTCCAGTTGAGCTATTTCAAATCCTGAAAGATGATGCTGTGAAAGTGCTGCACTCAATATGTCAGCAAATTTGGAAAACTCAGCAGTGGCTACAGAACTGGAAAAGTTCAGTTTTCATTCCAATCCCAAAGAAAGGAAATGCCAAAGAATGTTCAAACTACCGCAGAGTTGCACTCATCTCACATGCTAGTAAAGTAATGCTCAAAATTCTCCAAGCACCTAGAGCCCGACATCTTGGAATCGGTAGTCAAGTGGGCCTTAAGAAGCATCACTATGAACAAAGCTAATGGAGGTGATGGAATTCCAGTTGAGCTATTTCAAATCCTGAAAGATGATGCTGTGAAAGTGCTGCACTCAATATGTCAGCAAATTTGGAAAACTCAGCAGTGGCTACAGAACTGGAAAAGTTCAGTTTTCATTCCAATCCCAAAGAAAGGAAATGCCAAAGAATGTTCAAACTACCGCAGAGTTGCACTCATCTCACATGCTAGTAAAGTAATGCTCAAAATTCTCCAAGCCAGGCTTCAGCAGTACATGAACCGTGAACTTCCAGATATTCAAGCTGGTTTTAGAAAAGACAGAGGAACCAGAGATCAAATTGCCAACACCCGTTGGATCATCGAAAAAGCAAGGGAGTTCCATAAAAACATCTATTTCTGCTTTATTGACTATGCCAAAGCCTTTGACTATGTAGATCACAACAAACTGTGGAAAATTCTTCAAGAGATGGGAATACCAGACCACCTGACCTGCCTCCTGAGAAATGTGTATGAAGGTCAAGAAAAACAGTTAGAACTGGACATGGAAAAATAGACTCGTTCCAAATAGGGAAAGGAGTAAGGTCAAGGCTGTATATTGTCACCCTGCTTATTTAACTTATATGCAGAGTACATCATGAGAAATGCCAGGCTGGATGAAGCACAAGCTGGAATCAAGATTGCCCAGAGAAATATCAATAACCCAGATGTGAAGATGATACCACCCTTATGGCAGAAAGTGAAGAACTAAAGAGCCTCTTGAATGAACGTGAAAGAGGAGAGTGAAAAAGTTGGCTTAAAATTCAACATTTAGAAAACTAAGATCATGGCATCCAGTCCCACACTTCATGGCAAATAGATGAGGTAACAATGGAAACAAGGAGAGACTTTATTTTCTTGGGTCCAAAATCACTACAGATGGTGACTTCAGCCATGAAATTAAAAGACGCTTGCTCCTTGGGAGAAAAGCTATGTCCAACCTAGACAGCATGTTAAAACACAGAGACATTACTTTGCCAACAAAGTTCTGTCTAGTCAAAGCTATGGTTTTTCCAGTAGTCATGTATGCACGTGAGAGTTGTACCATAAAGAAAGCCAAATAATTGATGCTTTTGAAGTGTGGTGTTGGAGAAGACTCTTGAGAGTCCCTTGGACAGCAAGAAGATCCAACCAGTCCATCCTAAAGGAAATCAGTCCTGAATATTCATTGGAAAGACTGATGCTGAAGCTGAAACTCCAATACTTTGGCCACCTGATTCAAAGAACTGACTCATTGGAAAAGACCCTGATGCTGGATGAGAAAGACTGAAAGCAGGAGGAGAAGGGGATTTCAGAGGATGAAAGAGTTGGATGGCATCACCAACTCTAAGGACATGAGTTTGAGTAAGCTCTGGGAGTTGGTGATGGACAGGGAAGCCTGCCCTGCTGCAGTCCATGAGGTCACAAAGAGTCGGACATGACTGAGTGACTGAACTGATTCTGATTCATCCTCATCAGATTGAGAGTCCCGGTCCTTTCTGAGAATGCATTCCCATCCTTAGCTTAGACCTTTACTCTTACATGCAGTAGCTTCCCTCTCAAGTTGGTGAAATCTGGAAGGCCGGATCATATCCTACTCATCTTTAAACCAGTATTCAAAACATAGTGCCAGGCACACGGCGTGTATTTAATGCACTTTGTATGACTTTCACCTCAGTGTCTGTCCTGAAAAGTATCGTCCACACTTACTTTCCAGTTGGCCCCAGCACAAGGTGCCAAGCGGCCATCTCTGCCACTCCAGGACATGAGACCAGCATTGTAGGTCTCTTACCTAAACTTGGGCAGCGACTGGCTCCTTTCTTCTTCCCTTGTTTCACAAAACCGAAGGGGATGTGGGGAAGTCGACTCTGAAACCCTGATTTCTCGGGTCTGTCCGTGGACAATCCTTTTTGGACCAGTGAACATTTTCTTTCCGCATATAGTATATATATATTTTTAAAAAGCAATACTCTCATCTACCACAAAGGTCCAAAATTCATGGTCATGACTTGTGCACGTTTTTTAAAAAAGCAAACAGTGCAAAATACTGACGCCCAAACTGTAACATACAGACGAAAACACATCCACGTGCTACGGTTTTCTCCCGCGACCCAAAGCCTTTGAAACTGAATGGAGAAAAACTGTCTTAGCATTCTGTCTCGCACTTTCGACAATATCTATTCGGCAAAAATAAAACCTAAACAAAAAGTTTTAAAATAACCATTTAAAAAGTTGATACACTTTTATTTTTGCTTACGTGTCTTCTCTTCTTTTGGCTTTTGTAGGGGTTTATTTTAAGTCTTCAAACTGACCCTGCTCGTCCACACGGGTGTAGAAACTGCGACGAGTTGGACACGGCTGCCGGGGAGGCGGGGCCGATGTTATGATGTCATCGCCACGGGGCGGAGGCGACAGTGTCTGAGTAGGGGCTCCGCGTGCTGCAACGCCCGCTACCCGGCTCTGAGGCAGCGCGAATCCCGGCTGGCGCCTGCTTTTCCCTGGTGTTCCGCCCCGGCCGAGTCCCGCGTGGAGATGGCAGACGACCTTGGAGACGAGTGGTGGGAGAACCAGCCGGCAGGAACAGCCAGCAGCCCAGGTACCCACTCTGCCTCCCGCACCCCCAGCCCTTCCGTGAGCCTCAGCCCGGGCCGGCGCAGCCGCTGGCGGTGGCCGCGGTCTGTCGCGCGGTGGTGCGCGCCTCTGTGGAAGCGCGCGAGCGCTGCGGAGCAAGTGGGGCAAGAGATCTACTACACGTGAAACAGACAAGTGTGACAGTAACTCAGATCTGCCCTCTAGCCAGGAGGAATCCCTTCCCGAGCTGGTTTCTGTTCTTCCTTATTTCTTAATGGATAAGACAGTTTATGCGGAGACTGGGAGTTTGAGCGTAGCGATTAAGGGTTAACTCCTGGATTAGATTCAGACTGCTTCTGTTCAGGTCGCTCCTACAGCCCTTTAATACTGTTTCGCCTCCTTTTCCTCATCCGTAAAATAAGGATAATGATGCCAGTTTCGTAAGATTGTCGTGAAGATTAAATGAAGATAACGCAAATGATGCCCTTGAGCATAGTGCCTGGGTACATAACATGTGCGCAGTAAATATAAGCTTTAGTTTTTCTTGCTGTCATTATTATCATCATCATCATGTAATTTGGACTTTTAGAACCTGAGACTTGGAGATTCGCTTGGACTCACGCATTTGACAGCTAAGGAACATGAGACCTAAAGCTATCAAATAACATGACAAGTTCACAAAGCTGGTTGGTGTCAGAAACAAGACTAGAATTCAGTTAACACACTTCGGACAGTGTTTATTACGTTGTGTGTACCCACTGCCAGTGCAGTGAACATTTTATCCTTGAATAGATAGCATTAAATAAAACATTAAGTAACTCCTAACCACAGGCTGGCCTTGAATTTTTCAAGTCCCTGGCTTAATATACAATTTTTTAAAAAACATCATTCTTCAAGGTCTGCCTCTCTTCTTTACTAGATTCTAAGATTTTTTGAAGAAAAAGCCAAAGCCTGATTCATGTCTGTAGAGTCCACAGGGCCTTGCACATAATTGACAGTTGATACATATTTGCTACAAACACTAATGTTGAAATATCAGTTGAGAAATAGCCATTAAAAACAACAGAATTCTATTTACTACAGCATTGTTTCCAGAAGGACAGGCTTTAGGTACAACCTGAGCAGATGGCATTTTTACAAAGGTTGACAATATAATACTTCCTTGATTAAACTACTTGACCCCTTTTGTCACTTTGTTTTTAGCAGATGTATGTGCTTAAAGGCACAAATACCTTTTTTTGTGGGTTGTGGTATTTCACGTTTAATAAACCCTGCCTCTCATAACTGAAGTGTAAAAACTATATTTCATGGCACGATTCAAGGATAAAGGCTAATTAAGAAGTAAACACTTTTTGAGTGGTAAAGGGGAAACTTAATTCTTGGTTCTAGTCCTTTCTCTTGCCCATTGCCAGCTATATGTCTCTGAAGTTAGTCACCCTTTCAAAAGAAGGAAATTAACATATATTGAGTATCTACTGTATGCCAGATGTTTTCATAAATATGAATTCATTTAATCTTCATAACATGCTTAAAAAGTAAGCATTTTAATTTAATATTCATAACATGCCTAAAAGGTAAGTGTTACCTTTATGTTTAAATGACAGACAAGGGAGAGATCTGGCAAGAGGTTAGTCAAGAGCACCTGACTTTTAAGATCACACTTTTCCCACATTACTGTGTGACTTCTTTGGTCCTCAGGGTCACAATCTGTAAAGTGAGGGATCCTTAGAGATCGCCTCTTTAAGGGTTTTACCAACAAAGAGTTTTAAACTTTGAACCTAGATAGAACTGTGAAGTGCTACAGCCTCTGTCATCTAAGGATTCCCATCAAGGTATGTTGGAGTCTCCAGGATCACCCTACTTTTTAGGTTCTTTCTAACTGTAAGTCTGGGCTTTGAAAATTGCCAGCATTAAATTTATCAGAGGCCTTTGCTTTGTTACCTGCTTTGAAAATAGGTAAGTGTATGTGCTTCCTTGAGATCTGCTTGGTTGATTAGTTACTGGTGATTTGTCTCACTAATCTGAATAATGTTTCTGATTCAGAAGAAATCACAGTTGCACCAATCCAAGTTTCCTAATCCTACCAGTGTTAATAGAGAAACATCAGTCTGAAATGTGTGAATTATATTTTGTTTTGAAAGTTAAAAGAGAAATAGTGCCTTAAGTCACAGAAAGAGAAGATAGTTGTAAAATGCCTTTATTCCTGTATGTGTTGCACTGTGTGTGTATGCTTAGTCGTGTTCAGCTCTTTGGGACTTCGTGGACTGTAGCCCACCAGTCTCCTCTGTCCATGGAATTTTCCAGCCAAGAATACTGGAGCAGGTTGTCCTTTCCTACTCCAGGGAATCTCCCCAACCCAGGAATCGAACACGCATCTCTTGCATTGGCATGCGGGTTCTTTTTAAAACTGATGTGTTATGCTACTTGCCTATGAAAGTAAACATCCTTCCTTGAAAATCCCCTGTTCCCAGTTCATGCTTATGGTGGCAAGGTGATGGAACATTTAGTCATTGATTCAAAAGTCTACATTTATCTACCACAAAAGCCTAACATTCGTGGTTATGAATTCTTATGTACATTTTCTAAGAGGAAGCTATATATACACATGGATGCCCAAATCCTGACACATACTGCATATAATCTCATCCAGCTATCTGTTGTCAAATAAATGAACTGTTTTTGCTGTTTTCATGACTTCTTGCATGTGCTTTGTAATTCAGAGTTCATTACTAAGGGTCTTGATCTACATATGACCTTTTTTTGCATACATCTTTTAGCTTTTCATGGAGAAAGCAATGGCACCCTACTCCAATACTCTTGCCTGGAAAATCCCATGGACGGAGGAGCCTGGTAGGCTGCAGTCCATGGGGTCGTGAAGAGCTGGACACGACTGAGCGACTTCCCTTTCACTTTTCACTTTCGTGCATTGGAGAAGGAAATGACAACCCACTCCAGTGTTCTTGCCTGGAGAGTCCCAGGGACGGGGGAGCCTGGTAGGCTGCTGTCTATGGGGTCGCACAGAGTCAGACATGACTGAAGTGACTTAGCAGCAGCAGCAGTTTGTCTTTTCATAACCTGTTGTTTTTCTAGAGTCATTCTTTTTTTTTTGCACTTAACTTTATTGTGCTTCACAGATACTACATTTTTTTTTTAAACAATTGAAGGTTTGCATTGACCCTGTGTTGGTTAGCCTTTTTTGGCAATAAATTATTTTTTACTTAAGGTATGTACTCTTTTTATATGTAATGCTATTGCTCACTTAATAGAGTATGAATAGTGAAATGTAACTTTTATACACATTGGGAAACCAAAATATTCATGTGACTTTCTTTATTGTGATACTCACTTTAATGTGGTGGTCTGGAACTCAACTGAAACTCCAAGGTATGCCTGTGCTAGAATCCTGAATCGTACTGGAGGCCAACATGGGACCTGGCACTTGGTAGATGTTTAGTAGATATTAGCTGAATGAGTGAATGCATATGCTACAGGACTTTTGGTGATAATGTACACAAGTAGACATACAATTTCTCATCCAGTCTAGACACTTTGAGAGTGGAAAGCCGTGCTCTTAGAATTTTGCTGGGACTGTCTACTTGAGATGTCTGGTTACCCTGTTGGCATCATCATTGGTGGGGATTGGAGTCATGGCCCAGGACAAGGCAACTGAGAGTTGCCTCTGCTGAGGTGTGTGCTGCCCAATCTGCCTCAGGCAACAGAACCTAGGAATCCTCTAGTGATTTCTAGTATTTCATTTCACTTATTTCCTTATTCTCTGCTTTATTCCTTGCCTACCTTAAGAAATTATTGACTTGCATGCTATAGTCCCTGGGGTTGCAAAGAGTGGGACATGACTTAGTGACTAAACAACTACATGTAATACTACATAACACATAATTACTGCAATACATACAGTAAACAGTACATGCATTAGAATCATGATTCCAAAACATTAGTGCTAAAGTGACCAGGTGCAGTTCACCAAACTGGGCACTTTCTCAGTGTGAAGCTGAATGTTACTCACATTACAGTTTTTGTGACTTACGGAGCAGAGAGAGAGAATTCTTGCTATTGGAAGCAGTCAGTCATTCACAAACTGAAGAGAACACTGATTGTTTTCCCTTTTTATTCCAATAATATGCTCACTAAATTATCAAGTCAAGAGTCCAGTAAACAGCTGGGTTTATGAGTCTGCAGCTCCAGGCTTGCATCGGAGACATGGATTTAGGAATGACTGGCACATGTATAACTTACTTTTAAAAAGAATATTTTTAGCAAACTGCAGGACTCTTCGCTTCCACTTCTTTTGAGGCGGGTTTTTCATATGTTTCCCTGGCTTATTCTAAACCTTTGATGACTGCAAGGAGATCCAGCCAGTCCATTCTGAAGATCAGCCCTGGGATTTCTTTGGAAGGAATGATGCTAAAGCTGAAACTCCAGTACTTTGGCCACCTCATGTGAAGAGTTGACTCATTGGAAAAGACTCTGATGCTGGGAAGGATTGGGAGCAGGAGGAGAAGGGGACGACCGAGGATGAGATGGCCGGATGGCATCACTGACTCGATGGATGTGAGTCTGAGTGAACTCCAGGAGTTGGTGATGGACAGGGAGGCCTGGTGTGCTGCGATTCATGGGGTCGTAGAGTCGGACATGACTGAGCGACTGAACGGAACTGAACTGATGCCATCTCTTACTCAGCATCTAACTAGAAAACTGAAGTATGAAGACATTTCTGTGTACAGTGCGGGGAGATCACAGGTAACAATACTGATTTGCACTTGTTGAGTGGTGACTCTTTGCCAGATACAGTTTTGATTGGATTCCATGTACTGGCTCATTTAATCTTCACAGATTATTCTATAACCATGATATAGTTACTATTATCTCCTTTTTTTTTTTTAAGGAGGAAATTGAGGTAGTTAAGTGATTTGCCCACTGTTATTCAGTTGGTAAGTGGAGAGGCAGAGATTCATAGACAGGCAGTCAGGAAGCCAGTCTGTGCACTTAAATTTCTCAAAGTTATTTAATTATCAATGATAACAATTTCATCTCTAAAATAATAGTTTATAAACCTTTTGTTTATGTAAGTCATTGTTGTCAAATTGTCTGTTAACTCTTAGTCTCCCAAAGTGTACTGTTCTAAAGAACACTGACTACTGTGAGATGCAAATAATCCGGTTGCACCATTGGACTTTTCAGAGCAGTCTCTTCTCAGACACTCATACTTGGCCCTAGAACATGAGGCTCATATACCTGGCTGTCTTCTTGAAGTCTTTACTTATTTGATGAAAATGTTAACTATAAATGAGACTCAACTCCTGAATTTTTCCCCAAATCTGCTTTTTCTCCAGACTTCCCTATCTCAGTAAATTCAATCACCAATTAACCAATTTCGCAAAGGCCTAGGAATATTCTGATTTATTCATTTACTTTTTTCACCTGTTACATCTGATCTATCCAGTCTTGTCTCTGTCTCCAAAACACATCCTGAATTTATTTTTCCTTTTATTATTATTTTTTTGCTTGTTTGTTTACATCATCTGAATATGTGCTGTCGTCCTCCCTTGCCTAAACCTCTGCAGTAAACAAACAGGACTCCTAGTTTCCATCTTGTCCCTCTATTCTTCACTCAGCAGCTGTAGTGATCAGTCACATCACATTCCTGCTTAAACCTGTCAGTGGCTTCCCCCCTGGATTGCTTACCATGGTTGCTATCTGCTGGAACCTACTTACTCTCCTGTAGGTTATGCTGTACCAGCCACACCAGCCTTCTTAATGTGCCACAACTGACCAAGCTCATTCTGTCTTATCCATTTGCAGTAGCTAATGAATTTTGAATGGTTGGCCTTTTCTTGACATTAAGACCTAAGTTCAAACATACTAAATAGGAAGCCCTTCCTGTTCAGTCAGTCTAGAGTAGCTATCCACTTACATTATCATGTTATAGTAATTCTCATCAGAGCATTGGTCACCAGCTATTATTTTCCTTATTAAATTATTGCAGTCTCCCCACACTAGTACATAAGTACCATGTGAGCAGAGATTTGTTTATCTTGTTCTTTGCTGTATCCTCAGGGCTACTTAGAAGACACTCATTAAGAATTTGTTCATTAAGAAATTAACTGTTAGTATTTCCCAGCCACATCTTGGAGACTTTAACATAGGATTTCTACATCTGAAGAAACTTGGTCCACTGGAAGTGTTAACATCTTGCTCAGGCTTTTGTTAAACTTGGCAGATGTTGCTTTTCTCTTTCTGAAAATGTGTTAGAAGTCCATGTTTTACAACTGTGTCTACTACTGTTTCAGTCTAACCACATTTGGGTTTAGTTTTTAACTTATGTTTTGAAATTCTGTATTTGAAAGGACAGAAGACTTTTGCTTTGTAAATGAGCTGGTAATTCCCAGTGATGATGGCTTTTATCACCTGAAATCTTTGTGATTGTTCATTTTGTTTGAAATTGCTGAAGTAAGCATTATAAATATTTTTGTTGTAATATTACTTAAATATATTGTAATGTTGTAATATTACTTTAAAAAATCACACTGCTTTATGCTAAGTTCCTTCTGGAAGTAGTGAAGTTGGGGCACACCTTGGATTTTTTAAGCATAAATAGCTTAAGTTTTTGTGTTTTTTTGCTTTTCTAACATCAAAGTTAGGCCTTATAGCATTAATTTTACCTATAGGCATCCAGGCATGGTAGATGTTGTAAAGCATTGTCTCTGCATGTAAAATTCAGACTTGGACTATTTACAGTTGATGTTGATAACATACATCAGAGCATCAATTTCAGAGCATGTTGTTTTCAAAATCATTTATTGAGCCCTCATGCTTGGCCCTCTTTTAGAAATTACAATGGAGTTAGAGGAAAAAACATAATCTGTTTACCTTATGAGATTTACACATTGATATGGTTCAATCAAAATGCAAGTAATATTATTTTAAGACAGATGTTTAAGGGCAGAAAACAGGGGTAGGATAAATTTTAAAAAGAAAGAGGAGAGAGCATACAACATTTTTGTTCTGTACTTGAAGATTGTAACTAATGGACCAAGTTTTACTTTACTTACACAATTTCTATGATTCTTGTAAATGATTGAACAAGCGGTATGTGAAGGTATGCATGCATGCTCAGTCATGTCTGACTGAGACCCCATGGACTGTAGCTCGCCAGGCTCTTCTGTCCATGGAATTTTCCAGGCAAGGATACCACAGAGTGGGTTGCCATTCCCTTCTCCAGGGGATCTTCCCGACCCAGGATCGAACCTATGCCTCTTGTGTCTCCTGAATTGGCAGGTGAATCCTTTACCACTGCTCCACCTGGGAATCCCTAAAGAAGTGGTTCTTGACAATAATTATGAATGTTTAAAGGTGCAGATTTACACTTCTTTTTCTAAATAACATGTATAGTAGTTCTGCTGTCTTAGAAAATACCAGAAATTTAGAAGGCCTAGAAATAGTTTATTTCCCCACTCAGATTCAGCAGTAGCACATTACGTTATTTTGTGATATAAATCCTTTGACCTGTTCTTATCTGATGTTCTTTAATTGAACACTTTAGTGCATATGTAGAAGTATACATTTTACAAAAGAGATCACAAGCAAGCTTGAAATGTAGTTTTTTCATTTTCATCAGCTTTTATGGAATTTTTAATCACATTCTTAAATTGCTAGCATTGCTTTTACCAATTAGTTGATTAAGCTCTTCTTAAGTTGTTGAGTTCCTTACTAGTCTAGATCACACTAGAACAGCAGTAAGAAAACTGCTTTTGTAAAAGGCCAGATAGTAAATAGTTTAAGCTGTGTTTGGCCAGTCAGTGTCACAGCTACTCAACTCTGCTATTGTATTGTAAAAATGATCATATAATACATATGTAAACAAATGAACATGGCTGTGTTCCAATAGAATGTTATCCATAAACAACAAAATCTGAATTTCATGTAATTTTCACATCTCACAAAATATTCTTCTTGATGTTTTTTCCTATTTAAAAATATAAAAACTATTCTTAACTTTATGAACATACAGAACGACAGTGGGGTGAATTTGGCCTGTGGGCTGCAGATCCCTGCCTCAGACTCAGTGTCAGACCCCCAGTGTTATGACACATATCATTTGAAACACGTCCCAAACAGAATTCCACATCACATCAGATCCTCCATTACTTAGCCCATAATTGCCAGTCATGTATTAGATCAGTCATTTTCCTGTTAAAATCAGACACTTGATTCTAAAAAGTTACAAGATCAGTTCAGAAATCATTGAAGTTAAATGAAGAGCCGAGGAAAGACTCCAGCATACAAATATCAGGTTATTAAACTTTTTTTTTCCAATTTGAATGTATCTTTGTTCACTTGTATTTTTATCTGTTTTCAAAAAATTTAACCTAATAAAAGCACTCTAAAATTATTAGGATAGCTTCTTTTATTTTTATTTTTAGAAGGAGCATATTTCTGCAGAAACAGGATTATGCTCAGGAGGCAGAATTCTTTATATTTTGGTTGTGTTACAGGTCAAACACCATTTTGTTGAATTTACCCTGGTTGTAAGTTGTTCATGCATTTTTACCGTATTATATATTGCTTTAAAATAAGAAGTATAGTTTTTGGCTGGTAATCCTTTTGTTAGAATAGATTTTATTTTAAAGACCTGTCTAAATAGCATTCAGTTCAGTTCAGTCACTCAGTCGTGTCCAACTCTTTTTGACCCCATGGACTGCAGCACGCCAGGCTTCCCAGTCCATCACCAACTTCCGGAGCTTGCTCAAACTCATGTCCATCGAGTCAGTAATGCCATCCAACCATCTCGTCCTCTGTTGGCCCCTTCTGCCTCCAGTCTCCTACAGTATCAGGATCTTTTCCAGTGAATCAGTTCTTCGCATCAGTGGGCAAAGTATTGGAGCTTTAGTTTTGGCATCAGTCCTTGCAGTGAATATTCAGGACTGATTCCCTTTAGGATTGACTGGTTTGATCTCTTTGAAGTCTAAGGGACTCTCAAGAGTCTTTTCCAACACCGCAGCTCGAAAGGACCAATTCTTTGGCGCTCAGCCTTCGTTATGGTACAACTCTCACATCCATACATGCCTACTGGAAAAACCATAACTTTGACTATACAGACCTTTGTTGGCAAAGCAATGTCTCTGCTTTTTAATTTGCTGCCTAGGTTTGTTACAGCTTTTCTTCTAGGGAGCAAGTATCTTTTAATTTCATGGCTGCAGTAACTGTCCACAGTCATTTTGGAGCCCAAGAAAATAAAATCCATTTAAAGATGGATTTCTGCCGCTTGCTTGCTCATCTTCAAGGTAAAATATTCCCAGGGTGTTGTGTTTTTCTGTGAGTACTGTTGGTGTTTGTTTTTCCTGTTTTGTTTCATGCTTCTTTCCAGTCTGTTTGGGTTCCACCCTAAGAGGTTCAGTGTTTCCTCTTTGTATTAGCATAATTATCAGTGTTGAATGTTATGCAGCATAACTGCTTTTCCTGATCCTGTCATGTACCATTGCCATCTCTTAGTACATTTTCTCACTTAATTCTTAACTGAATGGCTTTTCTGTCCCTCATTCACTCATTCTGTTTGCTGAATATTACCTGCTAATATCAGGCACAGTCATAAGCACCCTCCACTTTTTCCCACTTCACCATCTACCTGTTACTGCCCTGTACTTCCTTCTGAACTATCTCGTATTATTGTCATGTCAGTGGGTTATCATCTTTTGTAATCCATTCCTTCCATTGTTCTCTTACTGCTTTCCTTTAGCTTAGACTTTTCCACTTGGTGTTTTTAATCCAATTAACCCCCCTACCTTCCCCTTATACACTTGCCTGCTGACTGCTGCATGTCATCCCTCTTTTTGACTTGCATAGCTCAGTGCTGCCCAGGTTTTCAGCCCCATCTCCAATTCCCTGAAATTGAAGTGGGCCCCAGGGGCATTTGTATAGTGACATCAGTGCACTGGAGTGGGCTTGGCTGTATGAATGTGGAAATGGCAGTTCCTTTGCTCCTGCTCTGCTGACTGCATCCCAGGACAGTGAGCGGAAGCACTGTCCTTAGCCAGGAGGATTTCTTCCAGGATCATGCCTCCAGTTCTTGGTGCCAAAGTACAGAAAACCTTGGGTCATACTCTTCTAGAATTTTTCTTTTTTTCTGACTGAAGCTTTGTGAGATGTAACTGTGTCCCATGTCAAAAATACATTTGTCTTAAAACATTATTGTGTTACTCTGCCCACACTAAATTACAGACACACCTTTCTCTAGATGCTTTCTAGATTCTTTCTCTAGATTTCCCTAGTTTTTAGTGTGAAGAAAATAACTAGTTTACTGCCAGGAACCTGAGCTCTGCCTTGTAGATGATTGGTTGAATTCAGTATTCTGTAGTTGGACATAGTCATGGATGCTCAGAACTTAAGGAACCAGGGGAATTATTTAGCTTTTCTGTTTTTGCATTCTGGAAACTCAGGGCCTAGGCTAATGAATGCCAAGCTCTGTGTCAAATGAGTGAAAATTTTGAATTGGAACTTGAGTCTCCTGATCACAAGCTTTTGTTGAATCAAGTGCTTTTTCTATAGTGTTGATTCAGATGTAATTTAAAAAATGTCGTATGAGATGATAAATTTTTTTTTTTAAACATCCAAGACAGTGATTCATATCTCCCTAAAAGATCTCAGTATTGGTGACCTTTGACTCTCAGGTGTCCTGATTACTATAGAAAGTGCAGATAACAATCTAAAATGGTTTGCTTTACAAGCCTAGCAGTGAGATTCCGTGGCCTGGTATATACAGGAGGCGCAACTTACTAGGAAAAGGACAGAAGATTAAGTGCCTGCAGCCGAGTGTACACACTACCCCAGCAGTTACCAGGTAGGCCACAAAAAGGACGTGTTTGGCTGTTACTCATTTTTGTTGTTCCTTTCCTTCTTGTAACTAAGAAGAACCACTTTTTTTTTTTCCCACCCCCGTCCTGATCAAAAGAAGTCATATTTTTAGACCTTAAAGTATGATTTTAACCAACCTGCCGTTTTTAATCTTTCTTGAAGCAGAGTAGGAATTCTTGCTACCACATATTCTTAGCAAAGTTCTGTGGAATGAAGAATTACTTCCGGGTTCACCAGAAAATTTTCAAAGTATTCCAACAAATCCAGTCCTGTTTTGGGCTATTGTCCAGCTTTGGGTTGCATTACAAGCAGGATGGCGAGTTGGGAGGATCTGGGGTGTGTGTCTGGGCCTACGATTTTATCTGTATGTGTATGCATATGCATACATAGGTGAAAGAATGGTAGCTGTGCTGCTCCTTCAGGATGGCACCAGGCCCAGCAGCCTGTGAACGGACCATCTGTCTGTCTGCTGCGTCGCCATTTCCTGGAGAGGTGGCCCTTTATCTTTGTCCTTCCATGCTTAAAACTCCAGGTTCCGAGATATTTCTGTCAGTGAATGTATCCAGGCCCTGCATTGGCATGACTTACCTTTTCCCTCCCAAGTGGAGGAAAGTGTTAGAGGTGACAGTCCTTATGATGTGTAGCTTCCCACAGCCAGTCTTATCCGTAGGCCCTGGAGGAGCTTTAGGGGAAGGCTTAGTGATGCCTGTAGATTTTGGTTTAGGGATCCGTGTTGGAATTCTCTGCTTGCATACCTCCTTGATCTTGAATTAAACAGAAAAACAGAAGGTAGTTAATAGTACAGTTGGTAGAGAAGCAGACATTGTCCAGGACATAGAGTCAGATTGGAGATTTTGGCTTTTTTGAAAACACTAGGTTCTAGGGACATATCTAGGTTCTAGGGACATATCCGGAGAAGGCAGTGGCACCCCACTCCAGTACTCTTGCCTGGCAAATCACATGGATGGAGGAGCCTGGAAGGCTGCAGTCCATGGGGTCGCTGGGAGTTGGACACGACTGAGTGACTTCACTTTCACGTTTCACTTTCATGCATTGGAGAAGGAAATGGCAACCCCCTCCAGTGTTCTTGCCTGGAGAATCCCAGGGATGGGGGAGCCTGGTGGGCTGCTGTCTCTGCGGTTGCACAGGGTCGGACACGACTGACATGACTTAGCAGCAGCAGCAGCAGGGACATATCAGATTAAGGATTGTCATGTTGAAGAAAAAAACTTCAGTTAAACAGTTCACCAACATGAGTTAAGTGTGTGCTGTGTTCAAGACCCTCAAGTGTAGATAATGTTAGATACAGAGATAAATAGGTTATGTTTCTTGCTTTTTAGCAATCATGGTATAGTGGTAGATAAACAAGAGAAGTGTCCCAAATTCATCTCAAAGTTTAATGAGATTTCCAGAGAAAGGTGAATTTCAAATGAGGGGTCTAAGAGAGCTTCATTGAGAAAGTAACATTTGTCTTGGGCCTCCAAAGACTAGGGGCTTCCCTGATGGCTCACAGGGTAAAACGTCTGCCTCCAATGCTGGAGAGCTGGGTTTGATCCTTGGGTCGAGAAGATTCTCTGGAGAAGGAAATGGCAACCCACTCCAGTACTCTTGCCTGGAAAATTACATGGACAGAGGAGCCTGGTAGGCTATAGTCCATGGGGTTGCAAAAAGCTGGACATGACTGAGCAACTTCACTCACTCCAAAGACTAGTAGGATTGTTAACAGCAGAACGGGAGAGCATTCCAGAGTAAAGGAATACTTTGACAATGTTCTTGAGATAGGAATTGGATACAGTTGAGAAATGGAATGACTTTAAATTAGGTTGTGTTTGAGAAACAGAATGGGAATGTAGACTAGGGCTAGATAGGGGAAATTGTACCTGATCCTATAGACTCTGTGTGTGGGGGGCGGGGGGTGGGGGGGTGGATGGGTGGTGGTAGGGGAATAATAAGGACTTAGGCATATTGTGGAGGTACAATTGAACTAATATTTGTCCACAGCATATGAAGGGTGAGAGAGGAGTCACAGGTTGAATGATCTTGACTGGGAAAGCAGGTTGTGGAGTGTCAAAGAGTAAAGGCTTGATTTAGTTCATATTTGCTTAGAAATATACTCTTATTTACTTAGGAAGAATATTCTGGATTAATACGTGTTGGTAAAGAGATGGGAAAAAGGTCTCAGGTAACTAATTCTCCCATTATAATCCACAGGGATGACGATGATGAAGACAACTTCCCCCATTTTGTTGCTCTGACTTGAAAAAGAGAAATCTTTTAAAAATGCATTGTCATTTTCATCATAGATTTCAAATAGTGTTCTTACGGAAACCCTTTTTGTGTTGTTTTTTATTCTGTAGAAATCTGTTTACACATTTTTATTATACTGATAAAAGTACAGTAAAGTCCCATGGTCTCTTTATGTAAACATTCACTTATTTTAAGTGCCCCCTAACTATTAATAGCAACCACATTTAGGTTTTCAAATAAATACTACACAGACTTGGCTATAAAATATGAATCCTTCAATAAAATATAAACTATATGAGGAATATGCTTTCTTTTGGTACAGCCTTCTCTATGCCTAGGCACTAGGAGAATTGTTAGGCTTTAGTGTTCTTACTGACATTTTTTTTTAATACTTAATCCTAAGCATGGCAACCCACTCCAGTATTCTTGCCTGCAGAATCCCCATGGACAGAGGAGCCTGGTGGGCTACAGTTCATGGGGTCACAAAGAATTGGACATGAGTGAGAGACTAAGCACAGCACAGCAAGCATAGCAAATGAAATATTGATACTCTGATACCATTCTCCTGCCAGGAAATAATCACAAATGCAGGCAAGGCTCTTTGTTTTAACATTATTTATAACAATGAAAAATGGACATAGTTTAAGGCTGTAATAATCAGTATAGAGTAAATGAATTACACTGTAATCACATGAAAATATTATGCTGTCTTTAAATAATGATGCTTTTGAAGATATAGAAAACTGTTTACTGGAAATGTTAAAAGCAGGATTTAAAACTGTATACATGCTTTTACTGTGTATATTTGAAGAGAAAATACTAGGAGAAAATACACCAGTGGGGAGATCAAACCAGCCAATCCTAAAGGAAATCAACCCTGAATATTCACTGGGAGGACTGATGGCTGCAGCTGAAGCTCCCGTACTTTGGCCACCTGATGTGAAGAGCCAACTCATTGGAAAAAGACACTGATGCTGGGGAAAATTGAGGGCAATAGGAGAAGGGGACGACACAGGATGAAATGGTTGGATGGCATCACAGACTCAATGGACATTAGTCTGAGCAAACTCCAGGAGATAGGGAAGGACAGGAAAGCCTGGCAAGCTTCAGTCCCTGGGGTCGCAAAGAGTGAGACACAACTTAGTGATTGAACAACAACAAATCAGTGGTTAACTCTGGTTAGTGGAGTTATAGTGTTTTCCATTTTTCTTATATCTTCTCTATACACTACATTTTCTGTAATTAAGAAGTATATAATTAAAAAAAACACACACTAAGTTATATTAAAGGATAAAAAGGAAATAAATACTGAAGAGATCAGGACAGTTCTGTGAACATCAACATATTGTGCAAACCATGAGTAAGTCGGCTGACCTTATAACCACAGCATTAATAATAGCCTCTACAAAATAGGTTTCAGTGATGTCCTTTACCTTTGTCAAGAATTAGATCGGTTGTCCTGTTTAGTGTACAAAAATCTGTGTTGGGATTCTACTTAAATTGTGGATTCTTGGGCCTTACCTCTGGAAACTGTAATTCATTTAAATGTCTATGGATACACCCAGGAATCTGCATTTTAAATAAACTCTCAAGGTGATTTATCTGATGCAGGGTGGTCAGCCTGACATACTTTGATAAACACTGCCATAGTTGAATCTCATTTAGATAATAAGCTTTAAGGTTTCTTTCTACCTAGAACTCTTGTCTGCTTGGGTGTGGGAGGTTTAGTACTGTAGAAGCCAGTGTTTCGTGGCCCAGTGGTCCTGGATGCTCATCAGAACCACCTGTGGGGCTTTTAAAGCACTGCAGATGCCCAGATCCCATCTCAAAATCTCCCGACTCAGATTGTCTAGGAATGTGGAATGAGCACCACAGGTTAGTCAGAACTGAAATCTGTCCAATAAACTAATTGGTATTGAAGACAGTATTTATGGGTCTTGTTTCTGGTGAGCTATACTGATATGTGTTTGTAAAGACAGCATGGCTTGGAATAGTCATTGGTAGGGTCAGCTGCCTGAAAGTTACTGGGTTCCCATTGTTTCTACACCATTGATTCTGCAAGTTAATTTTGGTTTTCTTGATAACTCTTGATCTCACTTCATAGTTTTTACCTTTAGATGGCAGCAGAGGCTAGTTATATTATTAGGACAACTCTCAATTTCATTCCCAAATCTTAAAGAAAAAGCTATGTTTTTTTTGTTTGTATGAATTTTATACTTGGACATGTTTCAGTAAATGAGGTAGAGAGCTTTAAAATGTGTCATCTCTTGGATCATTTTTATAGAACACTATGTCAAATAGCTCCAAGAAAGCTTTATCCGAATTTGGAGAGCATATTGAAGGAGCAATCGATGCATATGGCTCTTTTAAGACCACACAGTGATTAAGAATTGGAGGTTCCTGGGTTTCATCAGAAAGCAGATGTCTTGGAGGAGATTAAGCAAGTTGGAAAGCTCATTCATAGAAGAAAAGTTTGTGGGTTTTGTTTTTTTTTTTAATGTTTAACTCAGTTTAACATGGAGATTGGGGTTTGGAATGGATTACAAGTTTAAAAGATGCTGAGTTCAGTGAGGCAGAGGCCTCACTTATATTTAGGTAACAGTAGAAAGAAAAGGAGAATTCGTTAAGTTCTTAAAATGTTAGCTTGTTTAGCCTGTAGGTTCTTAAAAGAAACCGAGATATCTATATGATTATGATTACAGCAAGTCATTAGATAGCAGTCAGGCTTAATGACCAAAAGAAGTACTGAAAGGGAAAATGTTTTATTCAAAATCTCAGTTCTGCAATCCAATTTCTACTTGATCCTTGTCCTCCTTCACACTATACTGGAGGGCAAACACCGGAACAAAATTAGTTTCCTTGTATGAGGAAACTGTCAGATCCTAGTTACACAGCTGGAATCAGGATGTTTCCTTTTCTCTAAATGAAATTAATTGTGTAAGTACTTTGAACTTTTTGGAGATGTATTGGCAACATATTGTGTAAGAAAGCTGTGTTCCCTCAGGAGTGTTCTTGACGCCAGGGACTGCAGGGCCCTCACTACACCTTTAACTCTAGAGGTTGAAAGGCTCAGGACTTCCAGAGACCTTGAGTGGTTTTCATCTGTGGTCACTGGGGTAGGCAAGGGAGGGGCAGAGTCAGGGCTGCCTGACTCGCTTAGGGACCCAGCTATGGAATGCTTTGGTCAAGGCCCTTGGGTTATCAGAATGACAGTGTTTTGTATTTTTGTTTTTATCTCTGTTTATGGGAAAGTACATAAGTAATGATGATGGATATGGTGATGAAAAGAAGGAAATGCTAAAATGAGAAAAAATGTCTTTGGAATATTATTGCCTTTTGTCTTTTGTATTGTTTGGTAAATCACTGCTAATTTTTTTTTTTTTTAAGGAAACAGCAGATAATGAATCTGGCAGATAGCCCAGAATTTCATATGCTGCTTTGGCGTTTTTCTCTTGATTTTCTCAGAACTTCCTCATTATACAATAAAACTTTGTCACTAAAATTTTAGTTTTATATGGCAAACGGTCCTTCAAAAGGAAACTCTGTAGTTTCATTAGCTCATTCCCACTAATGTCTTGTGAGAGAACGTTTGGTTTTAAATAGAACTGCAGTGCTGTGATTTATATTTAAGAGTTGTCCAGTTTCTGAGGTGAAGGCTAGAGGAAATTGATGCTTTCATTTTATAATGTAACATGGTTTGTGGTTGTACCTAGTCACCTCCCAATCTTTCTGTGGTAATTACACCATGGGTAGTCCAAGAATAAGCATTGAAGTACAGTTTTCAAAAATCCTTCCTAACCTAGTTACTTCCATTTTTGTGTTCAGACACATAGCATCCCATTTAGAAACAGAATGTTCAAATATACTAACCTTGAACTGTTTTGTTTATCCCCTTTCTTTTTATTCATCTGTCAGGTTTTTCAGCTCAGCTTTTTTCTTTTTCTTCTATTTTGGTACCCACTCCCGTCTTTCTCCTTCCCTTACATACACCCACGTAACTTTTAAAAATCATTCTCCAGCTTATATTTTACAACAGCCCTGGGTCAGTGACTAGAGCACTGGGTGTGGAGCCGGGTAGACCTGGGTGGGTCTCGATTCTGGTTCTGGCACCACTATCTCTGTGTTCTTGATCAAGCCAGTCAGCCCGTGGCCGACCTTAGTTTCCTCATCTTGTAACCCTTAGGATTAGACTGCCTACTTGCAAGTTCCTTAGTGGGTAGAGATACTGTGTAGGAAAGTCCCTGGCGCATCCAAAGTGCTAGTTGTTACTAATGTCAACATTATTATCTTTACTTTTTTCTTTTTTTCTTTTCTTTTTTACTTGTACTTTTTCTTTCTTTCTGTTCTTAAGGTACTCATTTCTTGATCATAACGATAACTTGTCTTCTTTGGTTATTTTACATTTCTTGTTTTTCTGCTTTATCTCTTGCTCTCCCATCTCTCCAGTTAATTCTTGGAAACATATTGCTAAGCATAGCAGTTGCAGCAGCTGACCAGGCAGTGCCAGGTATTGGGCTGTGTTTCTAACCACCCCTGGCCCAGAAAACCTTCACACATCCTTTTCTGCCCTCATCCTACTTAGTCTATTCATTGTCTTTCTTTTTTAGAGTTTATTTGAAAACATATTCTGTCCTGTCTTTTAATTGTTCAGAAATGAAGCATTTATACCATCTATAAAGTCTTTTGACCCTGACATTCAGTGATTCTATGAAAACAAGTGCAAGTCAACTGTCGCACCCAGGTGTGTTGTTAGACCTGTGCACTTTTGCTGAGCTCCTATTACCAGCAGTATTTAAGTCCTGGATAATGTAGTACAGTGGTTCTTAACGTTTATAAACCCAAGAATGAGCCAGGCAGCTTGTTAAGATGCAGATTCTTGCACTGGATTTCACAGGTCTGGGGATGTGGAAATCTGTGGAGGTCTTGGTAATTCTGATAAATGCGATCATTTTGAGAAACATTAATATGAGAGTTTCAAAAAATAAATGACAGCTTATTCTTACTCAAGAGATTATAGGATTATAGTGTAAGAGGGGTGACAAAAGACTAGAATGAGGCAAAATTAAGTGCTATAATAAAAGTACAAACAGAAATGATTTGGAAACTCAGGAAAATTGAGAAAAATAAAGAATTTTCTGGAGGAATTGACACTTGAGGTAGGAGTAAGATTTCAGTAAAGGAACAAAGAGAGAAGAGCATTATTGTCCAAGGAACAGCATGAGCAAAGGCCTAGCGCTAGAAGGCCTGTGGTGTGTGAGGAGATGGCCAGTGCAGCGTCCTGCTGAGGGCGCCCATTACGTCCAGAGTTTCAAAGGGAAAGGAGGTGACAGGTGGAGGCCTGACTGAAAGTCTGGATTTGGGCCACTCAGTAATGTAAGTGCTAAATAAGTGTGGTTTTGAGGCGAGGGACTGGAGAGTTGCCATGGTCAGGACCGGGTTGTAGAAAGATCACCAGCCACACAAGTGAAGGATGTATTAGAGGTGTGGGGTTAAATCCAATAGTTTAACTATTTTACAGTAGCATCTGTTCTGAAGTCTGGTTTTGGGGCATACCAGCACAGATAAGGAGAAGGCAATGGCACCCCGCTCCAGTACTCTTGCCTGGAAAATCCCATGGATGGAGGAGCCTGGTGGGCTGCAGTCCATGGCATTGCTAAGAGTCGGACACGACTGAGTGACTTCACTTTCACTTTTCACTTTCATGCATTGGAGAAGGAAATGGCAACCCACTCCACTGTTCTTGCCAGGAGAATCCCGTGGTCAGAGGAGCCTGGTGGGCTGCTGTCCATAGGGTCGCACAGAGACTGAAGTGACTTAGCATGCATGCGTGCACTGTAGAAGGAAATGGCAACCGACTCCAGTGTTCTTGCCTGGAGAATCCCAGGATGGGGGGAGCCTGATGGGCTGCTGTCTATGGGATCACACAGAGTCAGACACGACTGAAGCGACTTAGCAGCAGCAGCAGCAGCACAGATAAAAGAGAGAAGGCAGAGGGAGAAATACCAGGGCAGAGTGGTCGGCTGGATCTAGAGGATGAGCAGAGAAGTGGAGAACAGGACTCAGATGTTGACCCTGGGTGACAGGGAAGGTGGTGGAACACCACCAGAAGTGAGACAAAGCAATCAGAGAGCAATCCAAGAGTGACAGAGCCCAGGGGTGTGGGCACATGCCAGGTTTGAAGTGCAGTCCAGTCTTCCATATGCAGCTGTTTGGTAGGCATTGAAAACTTGGAGATGCTGCTTTGAGAATCATCATAGAAAAACTGCTGATACCATTCAAGTGGCTGAGGCAGCCCAGGGAGAAAATGTGATTCCCCCTCACCTGCCACTTTTTCCTTCTCCCAGCGTGGGTACTTCTGTATAATTTCCCCAAAGCCTGAGAAGTGAGTTTTATGCCCGCATTCCCACTACAAGCCTGCCTGTTTTATTAACTGATAAGAGTGTGACTAGTTCTGAGAGTAGCCCTCTAAGGAGAAGTTTCTTTCCAGTACTTGAACAATGCACAGTGATTGAGCCGTTTTCCAAGCATCGATTGGCTCTCTGAGGGGAGGGAAACCCTGCCCCTCTCCTGTGGTTACCAGGCTGGCCCCTGGGCCATTATATTTGGGCTGAACAGACAGAATACTTAAACTTGCAGTCTCTGAGGGAGACCCTTAGCACAGGGGTGTTCAGTAACTACAGGATGGTCCCCCTATAGCACATTTCCTTCCTTATTGGCAGTCTGAGAACGCCTGGAACAGAGCCATAGTTGATAGGTCGGCCTAAGAAAATAGTACTAATTGTCCATTGTTCTCCCTAGTTCTCTCATTGTGCTTCTTAGAAGCTAAAATCAGCAACTCCAGCAGCATTTATATTTTTGCAATATATATGCGTTATTATAATCAGAATAAAGTTTTATATAAAAAATAGTGCTGCTTGTGTCTGTCACTGTGAGAGAGATTGTCCTACTCAGAGTGATCCCTGCTACCCTGAAGGGACCCGTCAGGTGTTTAAATGTTTCTCGTGTAATGGACTCTTTAGGGATCTATTGCAGTTTTTAGTTAACTCCTCTTTCTATAAAATGATACTTCTCTGAGGCCTCAAAACTGTCTGGTATCAGTGAATTTAAGCAAGAACTCCATTAAAAGACAGAGAACAGAAAAGGAATAGCTCTTTTTAAAAAAAGAGAAGGGGAAAAAAAACAGCCGACTGACTAAATGGTAAAGGCTGGTAATTTGTTCTTGAGGAATTGCTTTGAGTGGCTGCATTGAAGCAGGTGTTTATATGTACTTAATTGTTATGAGGGGCTTCCCTGGTAGCTCAGGCGTCCCTGGTGGCTCAGAGGGTAAAGCGTCTGCCTGCAATGCAGGAGATCTGGGTTCATCCCTGAGTCAGGAAGGTCCTCTGGAGAAGGAAATGGCAACCCGCTCCAGTACCCTTGCCTGGAAAAGCCCAGGGACAGAGGAGCCTGTCAGGATACAGACCGTGGGGTTGGGAAAAGAGTCAGACATGACTTAGCAACTAAACAGCAATTGTTGTGAGAGATAATTGGAGATCAGTTTGAAGATTTTTCTCTAAAATGACAATTTTATTTGTGATAACTCCCTAAGTTTACAGTTATTTAATTCTGAATTGGAAGCAGAATTTAGAGACTGACAGGGTTGAACCCTGGGCTTCCCATGTGCCTCAAGGGGTAAAGAATCTGCCTACAATGCAGGAGATGCTGGAGATGTGTTTGATTCCTGAGTCAGAAAGATCCCCTGGAGGAGGGCATGGCTCCCCACTCCAGTATTCTTGCCTGGAGAATCCCATGGACAGAGGAGCCTGGCAGGCTACAGTCCATGAGGTCTCAAAGAGTCGGACACGACTGAAGCAACTGAGCAAGCATGCATGCAAGCTTGAACCCTAACACTTCTCCCCCTGAGCTCAAAAAATACACAATTCTTTTTTTGTAAACTGATTTTGGGACCTTAAGTCTTTCCTTGTAAGTCATGATGCTGCTTGAGAAATGGAAACCCTAAATTAGGGTATGCCATCCCAGGAAGATTTTCTAGGGATCTGCAAAGGCAGAAGTCTCACCACCTCTGGGCTAAGCTGGTGGTGCTTGTCTTTTTGATGACTAGACCTTGATCCCTAGATTGCCTTCTCTGGAGATTTTAGGTCAGGACTATCAGGACTGTCAACGTGGTCACCTGCTTAAAAACTTTTATGTGTGTGGTTGTGATGTTGCTTCTGTGGATCATTGTCACTCATTTCTGATGCTTTTCACTCCAGCCACCTCTGAGGAGATCAGGTACCTCTGTTCTTCACAGACTGATAGCCTGTCCAAACTCATTCTTCACTCCTGGAGTTTGTGCCTTTGCTTACAGACTCCTGTTTTAGGATAGAGTGGGCTTAGTGGTCCCTGGCAACTTGTACCTCTCCTTGGTCTTGCTTTCTCGCATCTTCTGTCCACAGCATCATCCCCAGTCAGTCTTCCCCATGCCTGCCCATTGGTGTGGGGCTTGGCCTCTCACCTTCGTTATCTCTTAACAGTGGTCTGCAGATGGGAGGAGTTGAAAGAGGAGGCAGATTGCTGCTCTCGTCTGTAGTGACCTTGGAAGGTTTCAGAAGAGGCCAGGCTCAAGCCAGACCTTTCGCTGTAGATTAGAGCAGAGAATTCTCTCCAGGTAGAGCAGTGGGGAGGAGGCAGGGAAAAGCCCCGTGTGTGTACGTAGGGGTGTTCCCAGTGTTCTGGCTGAAGCGGCAGACTGTGAGGCAGAGCGCAAGCAGCTAATGTCAGGTGCCCTGTCTGTGTTCTGAGCAGGATTAGATATGATTTATTATGCGTCATCTCTAAAATTGTGATGATGTCCACTTTACAGGGCTATTACGAAATAAAATGACAGTGTATAAAGCATTGGTTCTCTCTGACCTCACTACCCAGAGAACTTCTTTGAGGACAGATGGTCCCTAGCATGGTAGTCAAGGACCTTCAGGTTCTGACAGTACTGTGCCCTGTGCATCTTGTTGTTGTTTACTCGCTTAGTCATGTCTGACTCTTTGTGACCACTCCCCAGCCGTGTCAGCATCAGCCACACTGCATCACTCACTGTTCCCCAAATGCTGGTTTTCTGCTCTCCTGCCTGCCCCCGCACCTCTGCTCTGAGATCCTCCTGGAATCTCTATCCCAGTTTTCCTTCTCTCTCAGACAGCTACCTCTCCTCCAGTCAGATCCTATCTGTGTCTGAAACCTGACCCCTGAACCCTGTCCAGGGTAATCTACTCCTCCAAAGGCCTACAGAACTTGCTATCTGTAGAATTCCTTTTCCGTATTGTGCTCTTAATTACCTTTTAAGGTAGTTCTTAACTCTTGCCTTAGATTCTAAGTCTTATCACCTGCGTAGCTGTCTTGCAGCAGCAGCAGCAAGGTACTTAGAGGTGTGTTGGCTGGTTAACTTGCTCGACTCCCTAAGGATTCTTTATCCTACAGTTTTGCCTTTGGGGAGCACTTGCTCTGACTGCACAGTAGAAGGATCCACCAGTTGCAAAGGAAAGGACTTGGAGCTTAATCTAAATGAAAATGAGTTTTAAGGAGTTTGAAGGTTTGTGGATTTTATTGAACCACTTATCTGCCTTATTCTTTCTTGGATTTGCTTCACTGTGGCCTAAGGTGAATGGAGTCCTTTGTTTTGGCTCATCCAAACTGCTCTCTTTAATGTATGTTCTGGACCATTCCCAAGAAATGCTGTAGGGTTATGTTGAGGCCCAGGGACCTGGAGGTGAAACAGAGCTTGTAGTTGTCAGACAGCCTGCTACAGCTCAAAGAATCAGACATCTATGCTTTGCTACTGTTGTAAAACTGGGAACCTTTCCACCTTATAAGATGGCAGTTTTTATTGAGCTTTTCTTTTGAATAAAAAGAAAACCTGGAGAATAAGCCATCTGTTTGTCATGCCAGCCACTAGAGGGTGGAATAGTCACACTTCCTGAAACAGGTGTAATTCATTCTGGTAGAGCAAGACTAGAGTCAGAACATATTTGCTAGTGTTTATCAATATATCAATAGAACTGTCTAAAACAATGGAATCCTTCTTTGTGTGTGTGTGTGCTGAGTGGATTTAGTTATGTCCAACTCTTTGCAGCGCTATGGACTGTAGCCACCAGGCTCCTCTGTCCATGGGATTCTCCAGGCAGGAATACTGGAGTCCGTTGCCTTGCTCTCCCCTCCAGGGGATCTTCCTGACCCAAGGATCAGACCTGTGTCTCTTATGTCTCCTGCATTGGCAGGTGGGTTCTTTACCATCAGTGCTGCCTGGGAAGCCCAATTCCTTCTTTAGGTACATAGTAAGCAGCAGAGGAACTTGCTAAAAGATGCAGCTTCCTGCGCCCTTCCCTCAGAGATTGGGATTTGATAGCCCTGAGTGGGACATCAGGGGATTTTCATAATGTGTTTTGAATTTTACTTTGAGAAATGTAGATCCTATTGTTTTGGGCATGCATTATTGCCTAATTATTTTTTCTTTTAGGATTGCAAAGCAAAAGATTATCTGGAGGAAAAGACAGTATCAGAAGCCAAAATGTAGGGAAACTAGAGTGTTATTAAAGCTCTCTCCCTGCCTTTGTCTAACAAGTTTCAAAGGAAGACTCACTTGGTAAAGATTAAGAATCAAAACAGCTGTGAAAAATATGTTTTTGTGTGGAGTTATATTTTAGTCAATAAAGATCACAGAATCCTTTTACAAGTCTAAAAATTTTAAATTAAATACCCCTTTTATGGTCATCTCACAGTGCAACCTAGTTTATCCTTTGCCCAATGTCTTGGCATTCTGAAATGTAATTGTAGAAACTCTCTAAGTACTAATAGAATTTATATAATCCTATCATCATCTTAACACACAAAGAGACTTTCCTTTGTATGTAAAGATCCAGTTGTTGTAATGTACAATGTCCTTCTTGTAAGGATGAGTCAGAGAGCAGTGGCCTCCTTGGGAAAGCATTGCAAATGGTCTTAAAAGGCAAGAAGAATGTCATTAAAATAAAATGACAAAATAAAATAAAATCATTCAAAACTGTGATAGAATGCTGCAGCTCAAAAAGTTAAAAGGATCAGGGACTGAGTAAAATGAATCTTGATTCTGAAGCTAGGACCTCAGATGAAATGAGAAGATATTTTTTCAGATGTTTACAGAAACAGTCATGTCTCCTATGAGCCTCTCAAGGGCCTTCTTTTCTTCAAGAACACAACCCTCCACTTCCACATATCTCATATGAAGATTTTCCAGTGACACTTCCTCTCTCCTTCCTAGTTTTCAGGATTCGTCTGTGATTTTATGTGCAATAAAAAGAAGTCCTGGAACCCCACATACACATATGCACACACAAGCACACAGAGTTATGAAGAATTATTTTTGAAATTAAAGGCCAAAAATCTAGTCTGTGTCATTCTTACGGTCATCTCACAGTGCAACCTAGTTTATGCTTTGCCTAATGTCTCGGCATTCTGAAATGAAGTTATAGAAACTCTCTAAGTACTAATAGAATAGTTGTATGATTTTATGGAAAAGAAACTTTTTTTTAAGAGATGATGCTCTCTTTACCATAAACTTTGATTAGTAGCACTTTTAGTAATCTATATATGTTATTAATACAACAGTGTTCATAAATTTTGACGTGGATATGAATTGTTACACTGAAGTAGTCCTAGTAGAGGAACCTCTAAAAGAGGTTCAGTTCCTTGAAAGTCCAGTAGATTTCCAATAATGTTAATTACTTGGGAAGCCTATTTGTAGTTAATATCTGGAGCAAGATGATGAAATGAGAATTTGTGCATTATAATCATAGAGCACAGGACTTGGGGTATTAACTTTATTATATAAAATTGCTTGGCTCACATAAGATAAGAAATTGAGTCCTTACAAAATAGTTCAACTAATGAATAGTCCAGAACCTCTCAAACTCTTAGTTACAAGTGTGCCAAAATGGGTCTTTTCCTCAGTACCTGGGGCAGCCGGGAATAGCCTGGGGGTGACAGGAGTCCCTCAGCCGATCACCTCTGCCTCTTTATCCATCCAGTGTGTTTTCTGTTTGTGTCATTATGTGACGTAAGTGGGGAAACGCTGGGAAGACTTTGTATTTTAATTCTTTCTAGTTTCTGTTTGTTTATTATTAGTTGATTACAAACTATTTCTGTTTTTTATTAGTTGATCACTATTCACCAAAACTTTATATGTACTCTTTTGATTATCATCTTAAAAGATATCCCATGTAGCAATATTATCAGTGTCTACTTTAAAAGATGTAAAATAACAGTTGTAGTTTCTTCTAAAGTTCTAATTCAAGGTAACTTAAAAATAAAAACAGTTTTGGAAAACATTTAGACTGTCATGTATTTTGTAATACAGTTGGGTCACTGCCAATTCCCATGATGAATGTGTTTAAACAGAAGCTTTCTCATTCATCACTAACCTCAGTTTTCATCCAAATTTATTTAATGATGATGCAAGCCCACAGTGTTGGTGTTGCAGTTCATCACCATGGAAGTGTTTCTGTCAACAAATCCTTGCTTTGCTATCATGAAATTGATTTTGCAGGGAAAGGAGGATAATTGTGAAAGATGGCTTTTACTTCTGAAGATCTTCACAGTTTTCCTGGGTGTCTAAATGAATTGTGTTTAAAATCAATAACTGGCAATAAAATTGACCACACTAAATTAACAGCTATAAGGTTGGAAAAGGGAAAATGGCAGTGAGCTACTTTGTCTGAAATCATGTTTTTGGAATGTGGCTTGGGGACCAGATTTGTAATATGAAATGTTCATCTGAAAGCTGTTGTTCTCTGCTACAGAGGTACAGGTTATGCTGACAGTCCCAGTATCAGAATTCCTAGGATGCTTTTTTTATCTTTAAGAATTACTGAGTTTTTCTCGCCTACCTTGAAAATCAGATAACAATAATCACAGAAGAAACTTCCTCAACTAACATACAGTATTTTTAAAAATATGCCTTTTCTATAACTTATGTTTGTAACTATCTTTGCTTTTTATTTGCTTGTTGGGAGGTTAAAAAAAAAACAAAAAACAAACCTACAATCAAGCTTAAGCTTCTGAATGCAGACTAGTAACAAGCAAGGTAGAAAGCAGCTACCTTAAGTAATTCAAACTATTCTGGGAGCCAAACAGGAGAAAAGAACAATAATGACATTTTTAGTTCTAAGCAGACTGTTCAAGAGCATATGTTTTAGTGGCTGATTCTAGCATATGTTTTAGTGGTTGTTTAGATGTAGACAAACATTTTAAGGGGATTTTTAATGTATGGTAGAAACACAGTCAACTCTTGATTGTCAAGGTAACTTGTATTTCCAAATGTGCTTTTTCTGGCTTCCTAACATACGTCTTACTTTCACCTGACATGCCTCAGCTCATACATGCTCACAGAAGCAAATTAATATTATTTTATTCAGCGATTATGAGTAAACATTTTATTAAGTTCCTAAATTCCTAATATGTGCTAAATACTGTGCTGGGGACCAGTGATATTAGGATACATCTCAAGTGTGAAGTCAAGTTTGCTTCTGTGAGATCTTGTAGTTCACCTTGAAATCAAAGAGCCATAAAATTTTATTTATTTCAACTACTTCCTTCTCTAATACGTGATCAGAAGTTGACTATAAATGGGAAATAGATCCTGTTTGTTTTTAATGAAGAATTAATAGACATTATGAACAGGAAATAAAATTCTATTATACATGCAAAAAAAAAAAACACAGAATGACCAAAAAAATTCAGCAAGCAATGGTAAAAATAACATTATTTACTGCTTTATAATGTTAAAGTATTTCACCGAGACAAGTTGCAGTCAAATTAATGTGTTATGGAAAATGAAATACATAAAGATGTATTTAAACAAGTGCAGACTAAATATTTTCCATACAGGGTATGTAAATGAAAAGATATACAGTAAGTGCACACTTGATATGACTATGCAGGCAACACTTAGTTAGTTTCAGATACTCTTGGATAGTTCATGCATAAACCTTGCCAAAGTACAGGTTCAGTCAGTCTTTGGGGGCATGTGGAGAGATAATTAAAAAGGACTGAGTTCCTTGCAATAATATCAGTATAAACCGGATAAGGAAGGGTCGTCAGTTATATATATTACTTACTGTAATTTGTGATTGTCGAGGAAGAGGTGTGGCTGTTGGTGTGATAGTAATACTGCTGGTGACTTTATTGGTTGTTTTGTTTAGTGCCCCATTAGTTAAGCCTTGAGTTCTGTTATCCTGCAGTGGTGCTGAAGGGCTGGCAGGTCTCACGGGGCTGGCTACAGCTTGCATGTAAGGACTTCCTAAGTGAATGTGGATTTTATTATCCTCAGTAGTTATCACACTTGAACTGTTACTGTTTGAACGTTGAAACTGCCATGATGATTGCCGGTCAGGGGAGACTCTGAAAATTGCGTGCTTGGCACTGATTTCTATCGGCTCGGGAGAGCGTCCCTGCTCAGGGGAGCTAGCTGAACCAGTAACAGCCAAAACCTGAATAGGTGACATTGTCCTTTCTGGAGTTATGGAACCACAGGACTCTGGGGTCTGTGCCCTGGCAAAGGTTGCCATGGTAATTGGGGACATGCCTTGCTCTAAATTCATCAGGCCTTCAGCAGAGGTTTTTGATTTCACTGGTGTTATGGAGGCATTTTGGAGGATGGTGATCCTTTGCTTTGGGGTGCCACAGTTTGGTATCACTGCAGTGCTTGTGTAAGAGTGAGGACTCTCTGTGGTTGGACTTGTGATTTCAAGAGTGGCTGTGTTTTGGACATGGTCTGGAGTAACCTTTATATGAAGTGGTTGCCCAGGTGTGTGGCTTAGCACTAAATCTCCAGGTTGCATGAAGTTGCCATTGGGTTTAGTCTGTATTTTGCCATTCTGAGGATGGCCCTCCTTGGACTTCATCCAAGGAATCCAGAGCTTCCTGTTAACAGGACAGGGAGTAGATGAGTTGCATTTGAAGGAAAGCACAGACTCCTCATCATTAGGGTCCTCGTCCTGGTCCTCACTCTCCTCATATAACTGACCATTGATGACTGCTCGTTCCAGAGGAATGATACTCTTATAATCAGGTGGCTCATTGTCTGCTGCTTCTGTTTGAACTTCTTTAGAAAATACTTGAGGGTCAGAGATTCTTCTTCCGTTGAGATTGGGCCGGAGGCTCTTACTGAAGTGACGATACCGCTCTAACTCTTTAGTGAGGTTTTCAATCTCTCTTCCTAAATCTCTGTTCCTATTCTCTTGTTGACTGAGTTTCTTTTGCAGAACCGAATGATCTCCCTGGAGGTGACATATCAGGTCCTCAGTTGCCATGTATTCATGAATTTTCTCTTTCAGTGCATCCACTTCTCTTGAGAGGTGACCTGACTTAGCTTCTTCTTCTTGAAGCCTTTTGAAAAGCCATTGTTCGTGGCTGGACTCTGTCTTTTCTGCTAACTTGTACTTGGCAAGTTCCATTTTAACATGCTCCAGCTCTTCAGATAAAAACTGAGCTTTGTCGCGTTCATTAGCATACCTTCGTTCCAGCGTCTCATACTCATCTTCAGTTTTCATGAGGTCATCCTCGATGGCTTTCATATCCTTTAACTTCAGTTTCAGTCTCTCCACTTCTTGAGAAAGCTCTTTAATCTTATTGTTCTCCTGGTGTAATGCTGTTGTGGATTTACCAGAATCCTGATTTAATTTGTTTTTTAGGAAATCTTTCTCAATTGCTTCCAAGGATTGAAGCCTATTTTTCAACACATTAACCTTGGACAGGAGATCATTTCCTTTCTCTTCCTCTGCTTTCAGTTTGCTTTTTAGATCGTCTCTCTCTTTGGTTACACTGTACATTTTTTCTTCCACATCAGTTTTGGACTTCAGTGCCCTTTTAGTTTCCTCAATCAACTTCTCCGTAACTGCTGTCACTTTATTTTGCTCCACTTGAAGCTGAGAAGCAGCAGCTTGTAACTTATCTTCAGTTTGCTTTAATTTTTCACTCATTGTTTTCCGTTCATCTACTAGCATCACAGTTAATGTTTTCAATTTAGTTAAATCCTCTTTTAAGGTGAATTCTGTCTTTTCCAGACGACTTTCAATGGTTTCTAGCTCTTTGATCCTTATCTTTAAACTCTCTAGTTCCTGAGACAGTTGCTTTGTGGTCATCCTTTCTTTTTCTAAATTGCATTTCAGCGAGTAGCATTCTTGTTTGCTTTTGCTGAAAGCATCTTCTAATTTTTCCAGAGCCATAATCCTTTTATTGAGTTTTTCAACCTCAAGTTTAAAGTCTTTACTCTGTGATGTTTCCTTTTCTAGCCTCTTATTGAGATCTCTGCACTGCTCCTCCATTTTTATGAGCTCTTCATCCTTGCCTTCCATTTCTAGCACACGTTTCCTGAGCTCCTCTACCTCAGTCATGATACTAGAGTTTCCATATTCTCCCTTGCTAATTTTTTCTTTTATATCTTGCAGCTCTTCTTCTGCTTTTCGTAAAGACCTGTTTGTCTCTTCTAACTCATCAATTTGCCGGCTGAGTGCTGCCAGCTTTTGTCGAAGCTGGCGATTTTGGCTGTCCTCATTGGTGAGCTTCGCCATGATTGTTTCTTGGTTCTGGTGAAATTCTGTGGTCTGCGTTTGCAGTTCGTTCTCTAGTCTGGTTGCCTTCTGTTCCTCTTCCTGAGCTCTGGCTTCAGCAAGGGCTAGTTTAGCATGTGTTTCCTTTGCCCTTGTGGTTAGGTCCTGGATTTTCTGTCTTTGAAGGGCAAGTTGTGCCGTCAGCCTTTGTTGTTCATCCACCACCATCAAAGCAAAAGATTTCAGTTTGGTCAGTTCCTCTTTCAGAGCGGTGACTCTCTTCTCTTTTTCTTGCTCCTTCCTCTCCTGGGACTCAGTTTCTTGGTTAATCAGCCTTTTTAATCTGAAAAATACAAGAGTGCATTCTGTTTTGTAACTGGTGATTTAGTAACTTATGGGCTGTGAGTAAACATGTATGTAATTTAGACAGTATCAACTCATACCATAATGGAAAGGAGTTCCTGAATTTGATGGAGGTGGGGAATCTTGCTTTTTTTTCCACTTCCTGCTTTCTTCCCACCCCTCATTGATTGTTAACAGTTTTAGTTCACCAGGAGCCTTGGTGAAAGAGTAAGGACAAGAATGTTTGGTTTAAATTGCTTGTGTAATATATAATAAATAGACATTATAGCCTGAAGATTGTAAAAACAAGCACAAGCTTGAGACTCGGACCAAGCTTCAAGACTGGCCCTACTCTTACCAACTAATTAACCTGGTCAGTTACTTAACATCCCCTGGGCTTCAGTTTCCTCTGTGAAAACTGGAGGTGATAACTTTATTATCCAGGGGCCATTTGTGAAAACTAAATGAGATAATTTATCTAAGATTCTCACAGTGCTGACCCATAAGCATTTGAGAAGTTTTGTTGCTGTTGATCTGTTTTATTAATGTGGTTATTATTGTATTTATCAAATGGTTTGCTTGAAACATTATGTGATTACTAATGTTTGATCAGCTTCCTTATTCTTGTTAAGATTAAATTTATTCACATTGCTTAGAAGTTAGGCACTTTACTAATGGACCTATTTGCCAGTTTAAACTTGGTTTACACTAGCCTGACGTTGTGTCAGGAATCCATGCACATCTATCTTTATTCCTACAGTGGATGGTAGTTGAATGAGAGGAACTGACAAATACCTGAAGGGGTTTAGAGTTTTCATAACATATGGGAAGAGCATGGGATTTTATACTAAAGAGCTTTATGAGTGTCAGATATTAGAAATGATGGAGGAAAAACTCTTATCAGGAACCCTTTTGAATCATAAGTCCTTTGAATGATGACTTTGATAACATGTTATTTTTTTTCTTTATGTTTTAAATTTGTCAACAAAACATGGAAGACATTGCATGCAGTATAAACTCACTCTTCCACACACTTTTTCCCTCAGTATTGAGGTCACAGTTTTAAATTTGTGGCACTCCTAATTACACTGGGAATGGCTGATTATAGAGGATGTAATTACAGCTTTGCAGTATTGTTATACAGAAGCTAAAATAGGATGGAATCCCTGAAGAATTTAACTGAAGGACTTGTCATGGGTGAAAAGTTGTAAATATTTGTTTTCTTGATGAAGCATAGAGAGTTTTAGCGTATCTTATCTACTAGGAATGAGTTAACTATCCAATGCAAGTCTTTAATCCTTGCCACAGAACTTTCCTTTAAAAATTATTTAAGTATGTGAGAGGACATTGTACAGGGAAATTAACTTGGGGTATTCTTGGAAATAAGAGTCCTTTTTGAGATTCGAATCTGCTCTTCTGTAATTACACTACGCAAGAGGCAGTGTGTTTAAAATAATTGTATGATGTAAGAACTTTCAAACTTTTTTATGGGGAGGATCCACTTTTAGTTTTTCCTGTTTTGAGAACCTGACTGGCTGGCCCAAGGGTTGTGGCCTGTGCACTTCTGAGGAAGCTGGGGTGGGTTGGTTGATGATCTAATCCACACTCTTGGCAGGCTTTCCCAGGGCTTCTGGCCCTGCCCCATTCCATTTGATACACATGGGAACCTGAGAAGAGAAACATAGTGCCTCCTGAAAAGGCAGTGGGGCTTCACAACTCAGTGGCAGAGTCCATGGTAAACTGTGCTGGTGGTGAAGTTGTTACAGAAACTGGCAAAGTGCTTCTTCCTCCCACATGAGCATTAGGATGGTATTTAACAATACTGCAGTGAAATATTTTCCCCTCTCTACATCACAGTTCTTAGAATTTTATTAGAGAATAGTTTCACAAAAGCTTTTCAGGATTTCTTTTCAGCTTATTAAACAATGCCATGTGCTATTTCATTTTCATGAGAAGAAGGTATGTTTTCTTAGGATATGAGGAAGGGAAGATTGTTTGGAGTATGATGAAAAGAGCATTAAAACTGAATGGTCATCAGTGGATCCTGGCATTGCCAAAACTGGCAAAAAAGAGTTTAAAGACATTTCAGTTGTTTCCACTGTGTTCAGTGTTTTCTTGGAGCAAGCATGATGCATCTTTTTCAGCATGGTGCAAGTTCATTTAGCTTTTTCTGTAGTTTCTGAAAATCGGCTGGTATCCCCATCAGTTTCCAAGCTCCATTTTACATGGTTAGACACGTAAAAGTGACAATTTGAATACATATGCCTCAGCATTTCCTTACTACTTGTTTCTTAACAACCTGCTATTTCCCTGGGCCAGTCCCATGAGCACACCTTAGGTAGTCTGGTAAAGCCTTTCAGGGAAGAAGATAGGAATGTATATGCAGAAAGAGTTACACCCCCAACCATCAACCAGCAGAAACCATGATAGGAGGGAGGCCCTGATGGATCAATCCCGGGGCCAGCTGGGTGCTTGCTACACATTGTGCTATTACACATTGCAGGGATGTGTATATGTGTGAGAGAGAGACAGAAAGAGACAGAGACACCAGTCATGCTACTGAATTGGAATCAGCTTTTCTGGTATGGTGAATGGGTTTATCCTAAATCATTCACTATTTCTTGCCAGAAACATTTTGAAGGATAAAGTTTGAGGTTTATAGTCTTGAAGAAAGGTGTTTCTTTGGAAAGTTACTAGTCTTACAAGATTTCAAGCTGCAAGCCCGACCTGTCGTGTGTAGTGCCCTAAACAAGAAAGCTATTGACTGCATGTTAGTCATTTCAGGTTAACAATCACTTATCTAAAACTTTTGAAGCCAAATGTTTCCAAAATTCTAGAGTTTTCCAATTTTAGAAAGGCAGTAAGGAGCATCTACCACATATTATATAATAGCTCCAGTAAGGTCTGTGGCACCATCTCCTAAGCAAATCTTGCAATACTTCCATAGTGAGCTATGTGAATAGGGACACTAAGTGGAGTAATTAAGATAATAAATAGCCTCACATCTACTCAGGTTTCACAGACAAATTAGTTCATGTAAGGAGAAGTTTTGCTGTCACAATTTAGCAATTGAGGGTCCCCTGAGGCAGCTTTCTTCCTTGGGATTTAAACCAAACAGTAATAGTTTTGTTTCCTTTATCTTTCTTTGCATGTTAACGGGTTTTAGGTATTGAAGCTGACGGATTTTATATGTAACAAGGTTATCATTGACTCTGGTTTTACTAGTAACAGCAGGTAAATCTGAGAGCTTTTAATCAGGATACTCATAATCTTGAAAGCAGCACAGATCTTGAGATATCCAGATATGAAATTCTTCCATCAGAACTGTGAGGTCAAATTATTGCTCCTTCTCCCATGAATAGTTCCAATTAATATGCCTTAGTGCCTTTTCCAGTTGATAGGTTTGTATAATCTATGCTAGGGGTTCTTCATCTTCAGCACTACTGATATTTTGGGCCAACTGATTCTTTATGGTGGGGGCCCTTGTAATATGTTTTAGCAGCGTCCTTGGTCTCTGCCCAGTAGACGCCCACCCAGAGCATCTCACCAGTTGTGACAACCAAGAATATCTCCAGACACTGCCCAATGTCTTCCGGGGTGCAGAACCACCCCCCATTGAAAACCACTGTGATCTACACCTGTGTATGTATTGTGTGTTTATAGACATGTGTATCTATCAGTCTGTCATTAGAAGTTAGGCTCTTTATGGTCATGCCTTACTCAGCTTTCCCACCCGCATTACACCTGGTGGCGGTATCTTTGCTTTACCTGTGCTTCTCACAGTTTAACATTCAATTGAATCACCTGGGAATCTTGTTAAATGGTGAATTCCAATTCTGAAGGCAAAGAGTGGACCTCAACATTCGCATTATAACAAGTTCCCAGGTGATGTCAGGACTAAGACTTTACTGTTTATGTGTCAGATATTTTCTAGTAATGGTATTCTGGCTGAATATTAACTTACCTAATTGTTCATTATTAATAGTATCCCAAACTGTGGGTGGGTATAGCCTGTATTCCTGACCTACAGGGCCATCCATTTTCCTCACAGAGAACATCCAGCAGAACTAATGACTAATCTAAAATCTGTTGTTATTACTGGAAAAATGACTTAAAATGCGTATCAGAAGTGTTTGAGTTAGTAACTAAATTTTCTCCTTTAAAAAGGCAGTAAATAACTTTAGTTTCAACCCAAAGACTAAAATGTATGAGACTGTATAATGGTTACCTTTTAGGGCTGGCAACGTGCTGCCAAGCACTGGGCTAAGTCTTTAACTATAGCTGTTGGTTCTGATTCTCATGGTAAGCCTAGAGGGTTTGAGATTATTCTGTTTTACAGAGAAAATGAAAATGGAGAGTCAGAAAGATCAGGAAGGGGCAAAGCCTGTTCTCTTCCCCAACCACACTGCCTCTCTAACAGGAACACCAACTATTTCATGGACCTGGTCCTCATCTGGTGTCTTTCTCAAGGGACAGTCTATGTATTAGAGAAACTTACCAGCCTAAATAAAAATTCTCCTTTATCATCGTGCTTACATTCTTTTTAGTTCATATCTCACAGAGCAGTGGTTTTTAGTTCATATCTCACAGAGCAGTGGTTTTCAAATGTTTGCTCTTTATAGCTCCTAAAATAATTTTCTATTATGTTCAATTAATTTGTTCTTGTAAAGAATAATTATCTTGTTGTTAAGTTGCTAAGTTCTGTATAACTCTTTTGCGACCCTATGGACTGATATTAGAGTGAGTTGCCATTTCCTTCTCCAAGGGACCTTCCTGACCCAAGGATCAAACCTGTGTCTCCTGCATTGGCAGGTGGATTCTTTACCACTGAAAGCCACCAGGGAAGCCGAATTATAGCACTTTCTTTGAGCAAATGCTATCTTTTTTACTTACTGAAGTATAATTGAAAGATATATTTAAAGCATGCAATGTGGTGATATATATATGAATTATGGAAGGATTCCCACCAGTAGTTCCATCACCTCACATATTCAGTTCACCTTCTGTATATGTAAAAACACTTAGGTTCTACTCCCTTAGCAAATTTCAATTATAAAATATGGTATTATTAACTGTAGTCACATGTTATACATTGTAACCTCAGGCCTTATTCATCTTGTAACTGTAGTTTTACCAGCTCCTTCCTATTTCCCCCCATTCCCTCAGTCCCTGGCAGCCACCATTCTATTCTCTGAGTTCAACTTGTTTTTAGACTCCACATTTAAGCAGTTCCATGTGCCATTTGTCTTTCTCTGCCTGGCTTATTTCACTTAGCATAATGCCCTTTAGGTTCATCCATGTTATCACAAATGTCAGGACTTGCTTCTTTTTTAAAGGTTGAATAATATTCCACCATATATATGTCTGTATACACATATATAAATGTATATATGTACTGTAGATTATGTTATATAGTGTATCATATGTAACATGCATCCACTAATATAAATGTTATACATTTATATACATTTTATAAAATGTACTTTACACATATACATTTACATATGTAAAGTATTTGCATATTTACATATGTAAAATACATTTGTATTTAAACACAAATACATGCCACCTTTTCCTTATCCACTCATTCGTTGTCAGACCCTTAGGCTGTTTCCATACCTTGGCTAGAATGAATAATGAGTAATGCTGCAGTGAACATAGTTGTAGATATCTCTTCAAGACAGATTTATTTTTGTTCAGGTATATACCAAAGGATCGCATGGTAATTTGTTTTTAATTTCTTGAAACACCTTCATAATGTTTTCTATAGTGACTGTGCCAGTTTACATTCTCATCTACAGCGTACAAGAAATGTTCCCTTTTCTCCACATCCATCTCTTGCTTTTTTGATAAAGACATCCTCACAGATGTGAGATGATAATCTCATCATGGTGGTTCTGCATGTCCCTAATGATTAGTAACGATGAGTACTTTTTCATACACCTGCTTCTTTGTGTATCTTTTTTAGAAAAATGTCTATTTGGGTTCATTGCCCATTTTTTAATTGGGTTATTTGGATTTTCTGCTATTGTATGAGTTTGTATATTTTGGATATTAACCCCTTGTCAGATATATGTGGTTTGCAAACATCTTCTCTCATTCCATAAGTTACCTTTTCATTATGTTCAGTTTCCTCTGCTGTGCAGAAGCTTTTCAGTCTGATGTAATCCCATCTGCTTATTTTTGCTTATGTTACCTTTGCTTTTGGTATCAAGTTTAAAAACTCATTGCCAAGAACAGTATCAGGGAGCTCATCCCCTGTATTTTTTTCTAGGAATGTTAGTTTCGGGTTTTACGTTCAAATCTTTAATCCATTTTGAGTTTATTTTTGTGTGTAATGTAAGATAGGAGTCCAATTTCATTCTTTTGCATGTGCATGTCCTGTTTTTCCAGCCCTGGTTATTGAAGAGACTATCGTTTTCCACTTGTATATTCTTGGCTCCTTTGTTGAAGATTAATTGACCATATATTGATGGGTTTATGTCTGGGCTCTCTTTTGTACTTCACTGGTCCCTTGTGTCTTTTTTTTATGCTAATACCAACTGTTGTCATTATTATAGCCTTCTGGTATACTTTGAAATCAGGACATGTGATGCCTCCAGCTTTGTTCTTTCTCAAGACTGCTTTGGCTATTCAACATCTTTTTGGTTCCGTATACATTTTAGGATTGATTTTTCCATTTCTGTGAAAAAATACATTGTAATTTTGATAGGAATTACATTGAATCTTTTCATAATTTGGGTAGTATGGACATTTTAACAATATTTTCTTCCAGTCCATGAACATGGAACATCAGTCCATTTTTCTGTGTCTTCTTCATTTTATTTCATCAATGTCTTACAGTTTTTAATATACAGATCTTTTACCTTCTTGGTTATAAAACTTACTCCTAAGTATTTTATTCATTTTGGTGCTATTTTAAATGGGGTTTTCTTAACTTCTCTTTTGATAATTTGTTCTAAAATAATTTTTTTAAACTAAGTACCACTTCACTGGAATCTGGAATTTTGTATTCAGGGTTTAAATAACTGCAGAAGATACATATTAACATCTGCCATATAATCTGAAAGTCATCATTGGCAAACCAGTCAGCCAAAACAGACGTTCAGGAAAAGTCTGGTTTTTTTTTTCCAACTTAAGCCAATGTGTAAATACACATCCCTCTGGCAGCCACTTCACTTCTAAAAGAGATGAGGCCCAGATGAAATAATAGGTACTGTTATTTGTGTATTTCCATCCAGTGGTTGGTTCTGAAGCTGCTGATGCTCTGCTCTCATGGGACTATATAAGAAGTAAGTGTTCCTAGAGTTGTCCCTACATCTGTACCATACAGGGGTTTCCAACCCAGGAAAATGCATTTGGTGAGATTCTATTAAGTATGACTTTTTTGAAAAGGAAGCTTTTAGAGCACAAGCTTTTTTTTTTTTTTTTTCCTGGCAGATCAGTCTTGGAAAGCATGTGTGAGAACTGCAGCTATAGATACCGATTCCCTTCAAGTTCTCCATGCTTGTGTGTGCTCAAGAGTATATGTACTCCAGTTTGAAGAATCTTGTCTTGGAGTACTCATATTCATGTTGAAGGACTGACACAAGAAGATTATAGGAACAGTCCCTGAATCTTGTCCAGTAAAAACAGGTTGTAGAGGCTGCTTTTACGGACACAAATGCGAGGTAGTTAAATCCAAACTGGTTAACAGCAGTGGCTTATGGCAGTTCTTTAGAGTTTCTATTATGGCTCAGAACTATTATAATTTACTGCGGTTTATCACTATTATTATGTGCAACACCAGCTCCTTGTTTTTTCAAAAATAATCACATCTGTCATCTTGAGTGTTCTTTGGTACTAACCATAATGCTGGCTCCTTATTATAAATTGTACATTCAGAGCATCTTTGCAGTTTTTATTTACATACACACATGTCAGCACACATGTATGACTGTATTTTATCTCCTCTATGTAAGACTGTTAGTAATTGCATCATATAAGTCATAGGAAACAGATGGTGTGTCTAAATGCCAGTTATACCCATAATGATTTATATATAATTCTCACCACTTTTTATTCTTATTTATGTATATTACAATCAACACTCTAAAATATAAGCTTCTTAAGCACAGGACATATGTCTGATTGATTCATTTGTGTCTTCTATAGTGTCTACTGCAAAGCCCTTACATGTAGAAGGTACCAAATGAATGGTTTTTTAAATGAAAGAATGAACATTTTCCTGTGGAAAATACTGTAGTATTATACTAACTAATTTTATTCATTTTTAAAAGAAGGGGCTCTGGTGCTTACCATGAGCATAGTTTTAGGTATTTAAGAAAATTAGGTATAATTGGTTAAGTACAGTGGCCTCTGGAAAGAATCGAGACTGTTGGAATATCTTCTCTTCCTTCTTCAGAACCATGTATTAGAACTGTATGTGCTTGCTTGTTTGAGAAGGGAGATGGTTGCTACCGTCCACATCCTAGCCCCTCACTCTTCCTTGATAACTTCATCTCTGCAAACAAAGGAGTGGTCCTTTTTATTTTTTCCTCAGAGCTAGAGCTCTGCTGGACAAGTATGTTTGTTTACTACACAAACAACATTACGTCAACAAACAAATGAAACTGAAAAGGAGATATTCATCTCTGATCTGACCACCCTAACACACCAATTCTGGTTCTGCTTTTCCAGATTCTTTCCTAATTTTTCAGACAACCAGCCCATATAAATAAGCTTAGCATGATTACTGACCAAAGAAACCAGTTTCACAAGCCATTCGTGGCATTGTGTTGTTTCTGGTAGCTGCAGAAACCAACCTACAAGTAGTGGACAACTTCAGAGTCAGCTTAGCTTCTCATGTGTCATCTTTCAGGAGACAAATATACTGTGTGGACCTGAAATTTAAAGTTTTTGATGTTATGAATATAGCAACACTTTTGTTCATTTAATTTGCAAACAACAAAGGAATATATTACCGGGCTATACTGAGATGAAGAGGGGAGACTCCTGTTCTCCAGAGTTTGTAGGCTCTTGGGAAAGATGAGCAGATAATTTCAGTGCAACTCAGTAAAGTCTCCATAGCAGCTGTTCTTAAAACTTCTTGGTCTCATGACTCCTTTACACTCTTAAAAAATAATTGAGGACTCTGAAGAGCTTTTGATTGTGTGGGTTATGTCTACCAATATTTATAGTATTAGAAATTCAGACCAAGATATTTTAAAATATTTATATATTTATTCATTAAAATAGTAAACATAAATAACATATTTTTTTATGAAAAATCACTTTTTATAATGCCAAAACTTGGTGGAAAGGGCTGTGTTGTTTGTATTTCTACAAACTCTAATACCTGGCTTAATTGAAGGCTGCTGGATTCTCAGAGCTGTTTCATACATCCCATCAGCTGTCAGAGCAATGACATCAGCACACGTCACATCTCTGAAAAACTCCTTGTGAGGGACTGAGTGAAAAAGCTAGTGTTACTGTGAAAACAGCTTTAACCTCATAGACCTCCTGAAAGGGGCCAGCCTTTGAGAATCACTCTTCACCTTGAGGATAGGTGGTTGAAGCATAAATGGCAAGTGGTTCTTTCTCTGGAGAAGTCTTTGGTTTAGGCTGTCACTTCTGAAGGCTGTTACTGAGTGAGCCCTTCGCTTCATAACACACTGATGAAGTCCCCAGACTCACTGGCCTAGTCACTGCTTCAATGTTTATGTCATTAATTGAACTAATTGCTACCCGTAACAGCTATGTGGAAGATTCCCTTCCTTCAGAAAATACCTCTTTCCCAGTTCTTAGAAAAATCCTAAATGACAAAGCTCTCTCCATAAGACATCATGTTTTGTTTGAAACCACAATTTGAAATAAGGGCATGGAAACCACTGAATGACCTGGTTCTTAAATAGGTTCATCCTCAGTGCTGTGCAGGTCAGCTGACAGTTAATTCATTTCAGACTTTTATTATATCACTATAGTGAGCAACTACTTATATGCAAAGTACTGTGCCTGTTATTTGTCAGTTTACCTTTTTTCTGTTAAAACCTGCCTGTATATTTGCAGACATCACTCTAGTCAGAATTTAAAATAGTTGCCCATCAACAACCAAATAGTGTGATGGTACCAAATCTTGTTTGGTCTTTTCTGAAGATATAAAAAATAGTATATCTCTCATGCCTAGACCTAACTGTGTAACCTCACCTTGATGGCTCTCAATTCCTATATTTGCTTTCATTCTTTCCATGCTAGTTTAATACATTACTTTTTCTTCTTGATTTAACATGTTAACTAATAAGCAAGAAACTACATACTCTGCTTTATTCACTTTTATGTCTGCTCTCAGGGCTAGACTTTGATAGTCTGATTATGATGATAACCCCCTATATCTCTTAGCAATGTTTACCCAATACATTTTTAATTGTTGCATTGTATTGATAGCAGCTGGGTTTATGGTTCAATAACCACAGAATTCTAAGCAGTTTAGAGTAATTACATGGAATGTGTTAGAAAGCTTCCTTAGGTTGAGATAGGTTCTTGGTAATTAACCAGTAATTTATGTTTCCTTGCTCTACTCTCTGCTTTTTCAATGGGACTTTTCACTGTTTAGTCTAATTTTTAGGAGCACTCATAAAAATAGCTATGACTAGTCTTTTTTATTCTATGTATGCTGCTTCCTTTTATTTCTCTCAGAAGTCAAAGGTTTTTTTAAAAAAAATTACAGCTCCAGCATACCATAGTCATAATGTAACGCTTGATTCATTTGAGTTGGTCAGCAAGATACAGAAGAACAGTAACACGTTTTTTGGCGTCTGCTAGCCAAAACGTCTGTATGACTATAAATCTGTGTCTGCTTTATGTCCTTATTACTGAAGATCCTGTCATCATCATTGAGATCACTTAGAGACACCATAAATGGGTCCAGATCCAGGAAACCGGGTTGCTATTTTCCTTCACTGTGAAACAAGAATTGCAGCAAGAAGTGATACAGAAGGCTTTAGTTGGTGTCAGAGAAATATAAAGTAAAAATGGGGTGCGGTGAGTCAGGACTTTTCAGCATCTGAACAATCTTGTTTGGCTCCCCAAGGGTCATAGGAAGTGAATTAATAAGACACAAATAGTCGAACGACCTACTAATTATCAGGAGGTTAAGGAGCTTTTAGCAGAGAAACAGGATCCTAAGAGGAGCTTATAAAATGCTCAGATTGAGCAAAAGGACCAGTATTGGGAGAAAATCTTTAAAGAAATGGAAACAAAGAATCTCCTAGAAAGAAAAACTACTGAAAGGCAAAGTTTCAGAAGCAGAAAAAGATCAGTCTAAGAGCTCACCAGCACAAAACTTAAGAAGAATATTTTCATTTTGAGACGGTGGAATCTAGTCTAGGAGACACTGCACCCTCCAATCAAAGGGCCAGGTGGAGACTTAAAAAGGTTCTCAGTCTAGGGCCAGGGGAGGAAATGGAAACTAACAAGGGAGTTACAATAAGGATAGCCTGTGCAAATGTGTACCAGGATAATTACTTAGAGCCTGAATTATATGTTGTTACTTCTTCAGTGCTGTATTGTCAGTTAAGTTACTTTCTATAAAGAACTATCGCATGATGGATGTTCACTGAATACCAGTAAGTTTGTGCTTCCTTAGCACCCATTTTACTTTTTCATGTTGAAAAATATCTTCTCAGATGAATTTTTCTTTTTGCCATTTGCTGAATAGGATTTTTTTTCCTTTGCTTTGAATATATTACAGCCATCAAGAAGAAACTTTCAAAAACAATTACTTTGAGTATGCACTAAAGAGCCTATTCACTTTTCATGTCCTCCTGCCCCACCACTTTGAATGTGGTTCTTAATTATTTGAAAGCAGTTCCTCAGGTCAATATTTTAACTTTTTTTTCTTCTCCAGACTTTCCATTTTGATTGCTACACTAAAAAACTTAGGGAGGAAAAAGCAAACTAGCCTGTCTTTTAACAGATTGAGACTTCAGGTTCTTGGCCAACTGAAAGTTTCATCTCCCTGATCCATCAAGGCCTGCCTGGGGCTCCCACAGCCATGGTGCCTTCCCTGGCTGCCTTTTTCTTTTCTAGAGGAAGCATGTAAAAAAGTCACCCAGCATGTGATGCCTTGGACTGTCACAGATACAACTATGCATCTATATTCCCCAGAGCACCTTGCCTGGTAGATAGCATGCAGAGCCATCTTTAAGTTGATGATAATGGTGATATTGGCTTGTCCCCACGTTCCTAACACTGACTATTTCTCATGCTTTCATTTCTTCCTCCCCTCTCTGTGGGTACCCTCTGTGATCTGTGTTCTTCTGTATCTTATTTACTGGCTCCATGATGGTAGTAGCCTGTTTTAGGATGGGAATGATGTCCTCTCTGCTGCCTATTCCCTACAGCAGCAGATGGCAGCAAGCAGTGCAGGTGGCTAAGGGCAAGGGGCAGGCAGGGTGACTGACAGGGAGCCAGTACACCCCCCAGGACTGATGCACCAACGGGAAAGAGGCAGTGGAATCCTGTGGGAGGCAGGATAGTGCTGGGGGAGAAATTGAGATTTTGGAGTTCAATCTTCAAAGCTGAGTCTTGGTTTCCCCACTTCTACCCAGTGTGACGGAGCAAGCAGTTTAACTTCTACAGGTCTCATTTTCTTCATCTGTGGGATAGAGATAATATTGGAACCTCCCTCACAACAGTGCTGTTCTAAGGATTAAGTAAAACGATCTACACAAAAGCACCTAGCATACTGCCTGGCACAATGTATGTATCAATTATTGCTAGAGTAGGAAGCTGAACCGATGATGATGACAGCAGCGAAGGACATCCGGGGGCAGGGGGAAGCTGCCTCTGGTAACCACCATTTTAGGGCACAGGTGATTTTTTTTTTGAAAACTTAGGAATGTCAGAGACAACAAAGAGATCTAACATTCATAACTTCACTATTTGCTGCTGAAATATATTTAGGATGAGTATTTTCCATTTCTCTTTTGTTCACAGGTCTACACCACAAGCTCTTCTCCCTTCCAGGAACAGTACGATACTTTGAATGTGCGTTATCCAGTGACATGCCAGCATACCACAATGGATGCTAACAGCTGATTCTCCCAAAGCCTCTCTGATGCTCTGTTCATGTTTCTCCTGTTTGTTGTTTCTTGAGTGTCAATGTGCAGTGCACTTTCTCTGCTGAGATAATACGCTCCAAGACTTGTCCACTTGGGGACTCAGCGGTGGGGTGGGCTGACAGACCTTTTTCTGTATGTGCTACTGCCGGGTTTAGTTTTCATAGTGGAAACTGTGAAGAAGACTATTGATGATATTTTAAATTCTTTTTGAGCATTTCATTAAAAAAAAGTACAAACAGGTTGAAGGATACCCAGATTATCTGAGAAAGAGGTCATTTGAGGTTTTCATACTGTTGTATACTTAGCTTTGTAATTAAAAAGTTTTCTTTGCTCAGTCTTAACTCTTCACAAGTCTGAACTTCAGTCTTGGGATTTTAGATTAGCATTCCTAAATGTATTAAATACATTTCAAAATATGTATATTAAAAGGTATAGGATCCCACCTCATCCTTCATCTGCCAGTTCCTCTTCCCCAACTTATAACCACTGATACTGCTGCTGCTGCTGCTAAGTCGCTTCAGTCGTGTCCAACTCTGTGCGACCCCATAGACGGCAGCCCACCAGGCTCCCCCGTCCCTGGGATTCTCCAGGCAAGAATACTGGAGTGGGTTGCCATTTCCTTCTCCAATGCATGCAAGTGAAAATTGAAAGTGAAGTCGCTCAGTTGTGTCTGACTCTTAGCGACCCCATGGACTGTAGCCTACCAGGCTCCTCAGTCCATGGGATTTTCCAGGCAAGAGTCCTGGAGTGGGGTGCCATTGCCTTCTCCAACCACTGATACTAGCTTCTTACATGTACTTCTATAGTGTCTTTATGAGTAAACAAAGAAAATACAAATAAAGATTCTTATCTACCCTTTTTTGTACAAAAAATAGCTTATTCTTTATCCTTCACCTTGATTTTTGCAGTTAAACATTTTTTTGAGATCTTTCTATTAGATCAGTGTTCTTCAGCAGGGGCAGGATATGGGAATAAAAATCAACATGGCTACTAAATAAATCTTTACAACTTCATGCTTAAAAAATTAAAATTTGTAGGATTTTTGAGATGAAGTGACATAGAGGAAGAGGAGTCATATACTTTTGCAGTTTTGAAGTTTTAACATTAGGATAAATTGTAATAGTAATATTTTTGATTATCATTTTATAACAACAGCTTAACTGATTTATATCTGTTTTTATAATGTCTGTTTGTAGCATCTACATTTTCTTAGTTAGGAAACTGAAGCCCAGAAAGATTAAATAACATGCAAGGCCATTGTTACAGTAGCCCTGGTACTGGAACACAGACTCCAATTCCCAGTCGCTATCCAGGGTGTGATTTAGTTTATAGCAAAAAAGAAACAAGCATATTGAGGGTCTAGTCTGTGCCTCTTGATCTTGCTGTTGCTGCTAAGTCACTTCAGTCATGTCCGACTCTGTGTGACCCCATAGACGGCAGCCCACCAGGCTCCCCCGTCCCTGGGATTCTCCAGGCAAGAACACTGGAGTGGGTTGATTCTTAAAACAACCTTATGAGGTATTATTCCAGTTTTACAGATGAGGGTAAGGACCAAAAAACTAAAATATAGAGAGGTTAAATAATTGCCAAATAGCACAAATAACCAAGCCAGAATAAAAAGTCACTGTCTGCAAAGCATGTGCTCTTTCAACTGAACAGTCTACATGCTAGAAAGCCCAGACAGAGTACTGACCTCGCAAGTTTCCTCTTTCTCTCGTCTCATGCTTTTCATGTTCATTCCTGCACTGTGTCCCTATCCCATTGACTCCCTGACCCCTCCTACCTTTGCTCGGTCTACTCCAGTCATACCAATTTCCATGTTGTTCCCTGAACACAGCAGGCCTCTGGCTTGTGTACTGCCTGCCTTCCCAGGGAAGGCCTCTCCCCCAGTTCTTGTAGTGCCACCTGGCATGCTTACTGTATTTTACTTATTTGATTACTGGCTGTCTCTCCTACTAGAATGTAAACTTCATGTGAGCAGGGAGGTGGGGATGTCTGTGTGTGAGTGTGTGTGTGTGTGTGTGTGTGTGTTTTTGTGTGTTCAGTGACAGCTCAAGTACTGGTCTGTTTTCATCAGTGCTGTATTTTCTAGCTCAAGAACAGTACCTAGTATGTAACTGGCTCATTAAGTCTTTGTTACATATTTGAACAAACACCTGTTCTACCTTTGAACTAGAGTGTTTTATGACTGTAAGCAATAGACATGTGGTGCTGTCCCCCTCTCTATCTGCGGATGTAGAAGCCACAGGTAAGGAGGGCTGACCATACTACACCATTTTATATGAGAGACTTGAGCATCTGCTGGTTTTGGTATCTGTGGGAGTCCTGAAACCACTCCCACTTGGATACTGAGGGATGACTGTTAATAGTTCCTTTCCTCTATGCTCATTGATTAAGCAGTTAATCATTTATTGAGCAATTACTACATGCCATGTACCATGCTAGTTCTGGAAACAGTCATAAGAAGCAACTATTATTATTCTCATGTTACAGAAAAGCAGTTTGCCACCACCATAACATGCATGCACAGCTATCTCATGTGTCCCATCCTTTCAGTGAATATGTGTGCTGTAATATTCTGCCCAGGAAAGGCACAGAGAATCCCTACCACTTGCAATCTACTGTTTTGTCACTGTTACTCTCTATAAGCTCTCTGTAAGACTACTCTGAGCTTGATCATGAGACGTGAGCAAATATTCCCTTAATCATTGTAATAATAAAACACGTTTAGTCATCTGGCATAAATTCGTGATTATTTTTGGATGGTTTAAAAAATTGTGACTTTGCCAGTAATAACATCTCATGTTCCCTAGAGGAGGTGGGTTTGTCATAAATACCATTTCCGTAGAACATTTCAAGGAACTTAAAGTTCTCGGAAAATATTTTTAACGGGCAGCCTTTTCTCAAACAGACTTCAAGGGCATAATGCTGTATACCCTTAAATGTGTATTGTATGTATTTTATCTTATTAGTAATATTTATATGTATTTATCCTATTGCAAAATCCATTTATATTCAGATGTCCCTTTAGTGGATTGAGGAAAACAGAAATAAATTCTTTAGAAAAGCATTCTGATGTAGCTGCAGAATTTTGTTTTTAATCTCTTTCATTTTTCTCTTCCCAGATCACAGGTTATTTTCATTCATATATTGCAAATTGCTATTTTGGAGGATTAGTATAATTCCTTTCTCTTAAAGCTTATTCCTTGGTAGGTTGTTTTTCTTTCTTTTATTCTCTTTTTTTAAAAGTCACAAAGAATAATCCTTTTCTGAATCTTACTCTGAGCCAAAAAAAAAAATTTTTAAGCCCCTAGTTCCTGTAAGTTTTTTTTTTTTAAGGTTTTCCTCTTTTATTTGGCTTTCATACTTAATTCGCTGGCATTCATATTTAACATAAAAGGCCAAAGCATGGAGCAGTCATGTGCCAGAGTGGATGAGTTCATTGGTTTTCACCTCCCTGCAGTCTGGCTGCCTATACAGAGGCAGCGGCTAACATGGTATGCTTGGGAAACCAAACGTTTCCTAACTTGTTAGTGGGAAATTTAGACTTCAGAAATTTAGAAACCACAACAACAGACGCTTGTGTTTTATTGTGACTACTGAAGTCACAAGCTTGCTATGAGAAACAAGCCAGATAGGAACCCCAAGAATATACAGTATGAGACATTTTGATCCCGAGAGAACTTCCTTCTTTCTCCCTTTCCCTTTTAGCTCTACTAGTAAATCAGTAAATAAGGAAGGCAAAGGAAGTAGGAACATTTAATATCATTAAATAGTATGTGGAGGTCAAAGCAGTTGGGAGATGAAGCTTGATGCTTGGCCTGACTGCCTGCTGAACAACTGAATCATGAACCACAGTGAACATCCTCCATGTGACCTTACTCACTTTTCTTATTAATAGTTCCAGAAGGTGATTGCTTTCTGACTCCTACATGATGTTTTGATTAATCAGGGCCACATGTAAATTTTAATTACAGATAGGTGGGAAAGTTTTATTCTAAAATCTGTTGTAATATAAATGACCATTTTTCTTGTGGACTGTACATGTCCTCTTGCATACATTTTAAAAATTAAAATTATTTTGGTCATCTAACCTTGTTTAATTTTCCATAACAATTCAGAGCATTGGGTTATATTTCCCTTTTCTGCCACTCCTGAGCATTGAGAAGACAGAAAGCATGAACACAGAGTTTGATCCTATTTTCTCTCTTAGAAGTTGGGTTTCTCTTCTTAGAAGTTGGGTTCTTTTAAGATGAATGTATTCTAGAGAATACTTAGCTTGTGCAGTAAGGGGCAATTCCATCAAGATGTTACAGTGGTTTGCAATAGAACTGCTAGAGGTGAGAGCAGTGACTTAATACTTTACTTCCCTTGGCCCTGGGCCTGTTTGCAGTGGATTTTGTCCTTGGGCAAAAGTGTCCCCGTTTAGTTATATGAATCTGCATGAGAAATTGTAGCAGCATTGAAGAAAAGGCTATGTAGTGTACCTGTGCATGTGCTATATGAAGACCAGTCTATTCTGCCCTGACCATATATATCTTACTTTTGAATTTTATTTCATTTTAAGATTTGAATTTTGAGAAAAGGCAAACTATTTCATGCTTGCAGTGGTTGAAAACAGTGTCATTTTTTTTAAGTCATTGAAAAAAAGCACTAACTTCACTCTCCCTCACTTTCAAAGTTCACTCTCTTAAAGTTCACAGCTAAAAACAAAGAAAAAAAGCAAAACCCCAATTCTTAAACAACAGACAGGCCACTTTTGAAGGAGCCATGTATTCAATGGACAGGGATATTTGACCAAAATCTGCCATCCACTTAACTCTGTGACCTTTGCTCATCTGCATGCTACCTCAGCTGCAACAGGGGGAAAGCAATACACCTTTGTCTCGATGGTTTACAAAGCCTTTAACGATCCTCAAATCCCGGTTGCACAGGATAAAACCACTATCGACCCTAAAGGTCTTTCCTGATAGCTCAGTTGGTAAAGAATTCACCTGCAATGCGGTTCTATTCCTGGGTTGGGAAAATCCCCTGGAGAAGGGATAGGCTACCCATCCAGTGTTCTTGGGCTTCCCTGGTGATTCAGTTGGTAAAGAATCCGCCTGCAATGCAGGAGACCTGGGTTCGATCTCTGGGTTGCGAAGATCCCCTGGAGAAGGGAAAGGCTACCCATTACAGTACTCTGGCCTGGAGAATTCCATGGAGTTGCAAAGAGTCCAACTAGACTGAGCGACTTTGACTTTCACTTTTACCAACCTTTAAAGTCCTTTCCCTCTCTTCTTTCCTATATAGCACTATACACAAATTCACATGTCAAAAATGTATATTCCATTCTGTCAGAGATTTTGTGACTCATCTGATCTGTGGTTCATAACTATAAGGCAACATTTATTGGAATTTCATGGGATTCACATTTATTTTGGGTTCTTTATATGTCAGCCATTTATTGTAGTTCACGGTTATAAGTGTGCTGTAAAAGTACAGAAATAAATCATTTTAGTGTCTGACACCTAAAATGTTAAGCTAAATTGAAAGTATAATTAAACTGAAAATTGAACACCTAACAAGTATTTAGTAGTTTCTGAAAGGGAATCTTTATTGTCTGTGGCTAGGACATAATAAATGCTACTTAAGCTCATGCTGCCTAAAATCTGTCTCACCTATGTTTTATATGTGTGCCTCTCCAGCCTGGTAGGACTTTCAAGGTAAAACAGGGAGATTCCAGATAAGCTTTTAAGCCTTTTGCTCTCTCTCCTTGATCCTTTATTCAGTGACTTGGTTTTTATTTCAGGTGACTACAGCTTCTTTAGGAAAGCTTAAGTGGGTTTCTCATACTAGGGATTCCTTTCCAGCAGAGAACTTAGGATAAAAGATAACCTCACTTTTCAGAGTCGCTGAAGTTAAGCACTAGAGACATGGATTTTCTCCAGTAAGCTTTATCCTTTACTATCACCCATGGCTGGATTACGAAAACATGAGTTCTTTGGGACTGCATCCTGCAAAGCACCTCCTCTTTGGCCCTAAGGCAACCCCTTGTGCCTCAGCCTGGTGGACCCCAATAGCATCAGATGCTGATGGAGCATCATTCTTCATAATATGATGAATGAGCAGACTACATAATATCTAAATAGTAAGAGGTACCATTTACTGAGTGTCTCCTATGGGTCTGGCATTGGGCCAACTGCTTTATCATCACTTTTAATCTTCATTGTAAGGACTGAAACCACTATGAAGTCCAGGTTGTTCTAAAGGCAATGATGGAATTAAAAATCAGACTTCAGGTGTTCTGATGCTAGGTCAAGCCTTCTTTCTCTTTTTACCTCAGATTCCCTTTTCAGAGTAGACTTCCAAGGAATAAATCTGTCATTATTTTTTAGAATGCTACATTTCATTTTATATCTTTTCCATGAATGTTCCCTAACTTGTCTGACCTTGGCTGAGTTCCCACAGCTCTTAACAGTTTTGTGACACAAATACTCTGTATCATTTTATACCACTTTCTAGTTTGTTATGTTGTATTAGTTTTGCTTTTGAACTAACTATAAGCTCCTAGAAGATTTGATACCTCTGTGTTCTCCACATGGGTCTGAACTTGGTACATAATGGATGACCAAACAATTTGAGAGGTAAGAAGACCCATTTCTAAGGGGAGCATGACTGCCTCTTAGACTGAATGCCACTTAAAGTTTTCAGAATTTAATTATTAGAGCAAAAGAAAGAGAAGTAGAATTTTGTTCCTCTTTTTCCTGTCACTTCTGAGGAGGGAGAATCATTCAGTGACATGAAGTCACTTCAGCACAAATTTAAATCAAGTTCAGATGTGGGAAAACTAGCCAGAGAATGTTAACTTTGCCTGTGTTTCTTTGCATCTTTGCTCGGCCCAGTGAATTTTATGGGACTGTTAGAAGATTCCTGTATAGCATAATTTTAGAGGACATGAGTAAAACCATAATCACTTAACAAAGTTGTTCTCATCTTTATCTAAAAGATCTTGGTCTGCCCTATGTAGGCAGTTGTATCAAAGCCCGAAGGATAATATGGAACCTCAAACATAATGTATTTCTTCTAACAAAATGAGTGTTTAACTACCTTGATGATAAATGAATTGATATTATTGTTAAAGAATAATTAATCTCATTAGTAGCAAAGGATTACTTTTCATAAAACTCCACAGAATGATTTGCGTCCTCTGCTTCCCAATTAACTGACCAGTCCCTGCCAAGGCTGAGAGACTTACACTGCATCTCACTGCAGGCCCTTTGTCTTCAGCAAGAAGGAACTTTCTTATGCTCTCCCCAAGCACTTAGACAAAGCAGCTTCTTCCTTTTTCTTCAAATGTAACAGCAGCGGTCACTTAAGTCTTGTCAGCCCAAATGTGATGAATATTTTACATTCCTCTTATGATTTCTGCTCAGAGATTTGTTTTTGTTTTGATTCACTTAAAAAAGAATTTTAAAAAGAGACAGAAAAACTTGGTTCACCTTTAAACTTTTGTTCTGAGACTGGTGGGCCATGAGATATGGTAAATCTGGAAGGCTCACTCTTGTCAGAATTGCTCATCTCGAAGGTCTGACCTCATCCTTGAGGCTGCTCTTGGTAGGGTGATTCGGAGCTCTCACAGGCTCAGGGCTATAGTTATGTGAATCTCGCTTCTGGCTTCAGATTGGACTTTTCCCCTCACATTCTTCCCATTTTCTTTAGCTGCTGTGTCTCTGTAATGAATGATCAGTAGGTTGTATTTTCATAGTCTTTGGCTGTACTCGATCAGAATTCTCCTGGGGGTGACTGCACACTACTCTGTCCTTACCTAGTATTGAGAGATGCTTACAGTGGATGACATCATGTCCTTTTTTAAGTTAATGGAAGCCAAGGCTACAGGAGGCTTATGCAGAGCATGGATGGCAGAGCCAAGAAGAGCAGAACTTGATTTACGAACCATCATTCCTACTCTGTAGTCTTAGTGTTGAGATAACACTGTTTGTCTATCAATTTAGTGTCACTAGTAAAGAAGCTTGGAGATTGACTACATTTGTGTTGTATTCTTTTAAAAAATAGTCCCACATGGTTTATCTTTACTTAATTTTTATGTATAGCTGACCTACATTATCTATATTGCTTTATCAATTCATTAAAAAAGAGCCTAAACAGGACAGTGACCAATGACTGAAACTATTGTGCAAGAGCTACTGATGATCTTAGCCCTTGTCATCAGTGGTAGGTGTAGCTGTGTTAGCCACATGGTGTGGCGTGTGGAGAATTTAGTTGCTAGGCTTGTCCCGCCTTGTACTGAACACCGTGCCTAGTAGGCACTCAGTAAATGTGTGGTACTGATGAGGAGTCACAAGCCCTAGGCTGGCTTCACAGGTTGACACTGGCATTACCTAACTTTGAAACTACAGAAAAATCATTCCTTTTCTGAAAAACCTGGCAGATGCACTGGATTACCCACAGAAACTTTGGAATCAAAGTATATACTTGGGAAATGGGCATCTGCTAATTTCTAGTCACAGCAAGGACAAACTGTTTGGTCCCCATGAATGCAGTAGGGGGCGGGCATTTAGCTGAGGCACAGCGATTAGTGGGAAACAGAGGAATACCCTTCATTAAAGACAAAGGCACTACACTCTGCTGTTTCATGTTTTGCTTCCCGTCCACTCCTTGCCCAGAGGCAATTCACCTGGTACTCTTTCACCATCTTCATTCTCATTATTTTGGGGAGGATGTTAAAGTGAAGGAGGTGGAGGTGGGTCGACAGAGAAGCATCTGACCTGAAGTCTGCCTACACACCATATAATGTACAGTAAAAGCAGATTGCTTTGCCTTCACTGCCGTGACTTTTAATCTCAGCCTAATTTGTTTTCTGGTTTTTGTGTTTGTAAGTCAGTTCTAGGTGGCAGAGATCTGTTTAGGGCTCCTGCACAAAGTCTGAAGGGGCCCTTCCTAGCCCACTGTTTCCAGAAATATTCTTTTTTTTTTTCTTTTACCAAATAAGAAGCTTCTAGGTTGTAATTTGTTCATATGTTCTTTCAGTACCCTTCTTGGCCTTGTGACATACCTACTAACTTAACTAGGTCTTTCTTTTTTTCCAGGTGCTAGGGATAAAGTGGTAGCAAAACTCACCCTCAAGGAGTTTACAGTCCAGGAGATAAATGATAAACAAATTAGCAGTTAATGTGCAATTTAATGTCATAAGAAATGCATGATATGAAGTAAAGTAAAGCAAGTATCACTGGAGCTTAAAGCCCACAGTGACTTCCTCCGAAAGTTTTGGGAGGGTTGTTTCAAAGGCATTGAGTCACTTTGGGTTTTTAAAGGGAACCTGCTAGCTGGGGAGGTATAGGGAATGAAGAATGCTTAGTTGAAAGGTGCTGAGAAGAGGTCACTTGTCATGTTAGTGGTTCAGGCCTAAGTGACTTTAACTGTAAAGCATACACACTCTTTCCAGGGCACCTCTCAGCTTTTGGGCAGAGAGAGAGCTTTGCCACCCAGAGGACCTTTAAGTACACTTATTATTTGTGTTCTTTGTTCTCCTTTATCACCTCCCTTCCATTGTTGGAGCCTGGTTAAACTGTATTGATTTTCACCTCCTTCCTTTCTTTTTGTCTTCTTACTACTTGTACTTATTAACAAGAACTTTGAACCTTTCTACTTTCTTTTTTAAAATGGATTTTATATCCAAATTAACACCTACAGTACCAAGGCTTCTTCTGGGGCTTCTGTTCTCATCTCTTCCTGCCATTCATTTAAGGGGAAACCAAAGGCTGTAGTCTAAAAATGCATGTGGCCCTGGCTCTGTCTCTGAGTAGCTCTGTGTCTCTGAGGCAAGTCACACAGTGGACCTGAATTTCTTCTGCAAGGGAGACATTTGGATCAGATGGCTTCCAAGGCCTCTTCCAGTTATCAAGCTCTATGGACATTCCTTGCTGGGGTGTGTGTGGGTGGGTGTGTATGTGGACGTGCATGCATATGTGTGTGTGGGAGTATATGTGCACATGCGTGTGTGTGTACACACACTCTCTGGGGCCTGGGACATCCCACAGTCCATAAGAATTTATCAAGGCACTTCTCAAACTCCCATCTGTGGGATTCAGTGTTTGCTATTCTGACATAATACACTCTCTTTTACTGACAGTAACTGTCCTTGAGCCTAGAATCAGTAGCTGCCATAACCAGAAACAAGGAATTTGCACCTCCACCTGTCCCAGTGGTGGATACACTTACCTGCCTGCTCCTCTGCATACCTTCTTACCCCTTCCCCCACACAGAGACGTATCATTTCCTAAGCTAGTCCTTAAAAGTAATAATTATATCTTTAAGAGTTAACCTTATTTTGAAACCAGTAGGGCAGAGGAATGTGAGGATGGTCAGACTGGAGAATGTCTTATTCTCTGTTCTTGGGCTCAGAATGAAAACTGCTGTTGTCCTATCTAACCTGCTAAATTAGAATCTCCTGGAAGAAGCATGAAAAGGAAGTCCTCCCATATCTGAAAAAAGAACCAAGTGACTTTCCGTGGAGAGCCTTCCCACTTTTATTTGCCTTGCAGCTTTCCCAGTCGGAGGTAATGTTAGTGCAGAAGAAGGCCGGGGGAGAGAATCTCAATTCTGTTTTTAAAAAAAAGGAAATGTAGGAGGACTTACAACCATGTTGGTGATGATCTGCTAAGGAATTAGTGCACCTAACCCTCTAAGCAGAAACTAACTGGCCAGAGGATTTTCTAAAAGTCTTTGCAGCACACATGAAAGAAACATTAAGTAATTGAGTTGGTGGCCCGTATAGACTGTAGTGATGGCAGAGGCAGCCATAAAAATATTTCTCTGAAAGTCTTATGCTGCATATGCAGTGTCTCTTCATCTTTAAATCCTTATTTAAACATAATTTACAAAAACTAAATCAGTTTTTATTGAAGCTAAATTCACAGTCAAATGTAAATTAAACTCTAAAAATCATTTAAAAGTCCAAGAGGATAAGGTGTGTTCAATTTTTCCAAGATAATGATTGGCTATGTGGATAACAGATTTTAATTCCTGAAGCAGGTTGAGACCAATATTGCTTTTCATACCCTGATATTACTTCATAATATCCATTCTTTTATAAACAGTTCTCTTCCTGCCCCCCCCCTTTCTTCTTCCTTTTAATAGGAGGCTTTATTTTTTTTTTCTCCATTCACCTTGTAAAAGCATTCACTTTGCCCTGAAGCAATAGATATAGACAGAACATGACCTAAGAAGAATTAATGGAATTTTATTCTTCCTCTCTCCCATTTTCATTTTTATCTCAAAATCCATTTATTACCAAAGGCAATTTTTGGAGGGGGAGAGGTAGCAAAGAATCAAAGCAAAATTCAAAGCATTTTGAGAAAGCAGATTAATGGGAATTATAAGTGGACTTGAGAAGTTCTAAGCTTGATTTGTATTTTCATATTGACTGTTCCTACAGACTTCATCACAGCATTAGGAAAATATCACAAAAATACCAGGGCTTAACAGGTAAGGTTAATCGCCATAGAAGGGTAAATTAGTTTATTAATTATAAAATTAATATGTTTTTTGAAGATGTAAAAATTCACATTGATTCAATCCAAAACATTTTTTCCATCATATAAATTGTCTCAAGAACTAAGAAATGCTCACTCAGAGAGCCCACTGTGAGATAATGTATCCATGAAAAACCTTTTTAACATTCAATTTTAAAAGGGATTTTAACAGGTGATTGTTCTTTCAACTGTGCTTTAAAGTTAATAATTGGAAAATAGTGTGGAATATTGAAGTGTGTCATTTAAAATTTTTTTACAAACTGATGCTTGCCTGTTTTAAAAAAATAAAATACAGACTCTTGAAACACAGCTGTTAGAACTTTGATAGAGGTTATGATTTTCAACAGTTGAGCTAATAGTTTATGATACAGATGGTACTTTGGGTAAAGCTAAAACAATAATTGATGGTTTCTGTTTCCCTCCTCCTCTATTAAATTCAAAAGAGTGGAATACCTTTTTTCCAAGACAGGAATCTTTTTCAGTTTCCAATTACAGCATATATCAAACAACTATTCTGTTGCATGTTCTGTACTTCTCCACAGTAACCTGGGTATTGCCCCCACTCTCTTCTCATTATGGTAGGCTTCCCTAGATTTGAAATAATAGTTTTGAGGAAATCCTACTTCTCAATACTAACCTGCAGTTTATAAAGCCTATCTTCAGGCCAAGGAACATATAATTTTTCTTTTAGAATACTAAAACCAAAGGCCTGCATTGCTCCAAACAAAATTAGCTAACAAAACCAAAAACCCTCTGAAGCAAAAATGGCAGGCACCAATGTCATATACTTTTAAAAACTCAACCACAGAATTACTAGAAATACAGATATATTCCACATTTTGACCAGGTAAAACAAATCTATGTTTCAAATGATAAATAAAACATAGAGACTATTTTACAAGGAAAATAGTTCTTTCACACACTTTTAAGTTTTGTTTTGACCAAATAAAATTTAAGTGATAAATCATTTTTTCATCTCATATTCCAGTGTTTTTGACATGGGATACTTTATTTTTAATTCCTCTGCTGATTTTTATTCTGAAAAGTAAAGTAAAATAAGTCGATTTTCAGCATCTGCCACTTGTTCAGTTATCATACTGTAAGGATTCATTTATAGCAGTAGTCTATTCAAGGTTTAGAGGTAATAAATAATGGCTCAAAATGCCACTGATTAACAAAATTCTTCTATAGGCTTTCCTTTTTAAATTTATTATGTATTTCTACATTATAAACTACTGTCCAACATATTACTGCACAGAAACTAGCTTTATCTTTAATTGCAGTGCAGTTTGTCATTTACCCATTGACTGGAGTTGACGTAAAAAGAACACAAAACTGTAATCGTTACTTTCTTGTACTAATTAAAACTTGTTTTTAAGACAGATTAGCATTTGTAGGGTTTTTTTGAATCTTAAAAAGTGCTTTACTTTTAAAGTTAGATTCATCCTAATTACAAGATGTATTTCTAACAAGGGTTTTCTCGTCTTTCATATGAAGATTTATTTATAAAAGAGAGAGGACACTGGGTGGGAAAGAAATCCACTATCTTGTGGTTTTTCGCTTTGTGCTCTTGTAAGACTGAAAGGAGTTTGAGTCCTAGGAGAGATAAGATCAGGAGAGTTGTTGTATTACCGCATATTCCCCCCACCCTCTCCCCCAAAGATTTCTCAATAGAGGCAGGATACGAAGGCGTCTGTAATATATAGTCATCCCTCATCTCCACATTTAAAACTAAATCCCAAATCTGTATACTCCATCAGAGAAAACTTTTTAAGTTTTGTGTGAGTTGGGAAAGATTTTGATCCTAGAGTTCATTGGACGCGCTTTTCGAAACCTGTTTGCAGTTCGTGATGCTGATAACTTTAAAAGCCACCTACAGACTGCCTGGCTCTCCGCTCCCCTTGCTGGAGCGGAGCGGCTCTCCCGGGCTTACCTGAGTCGCCTGCGCCGGGGCCGGGCGTGGACCGGGCGGGGGCCGCAGTCGCGCGGCGTCGCGAGCGGGCTGTGCGCGCTCCGGGAGTCGCCCGAACAATGCGAGCGGGGCGCGGAGCGCGCCCGGCCTATGGGCGTTACGTCACTGCGCTGCCTTATAAGGCGCTCCGCGTGTGCGGCGCGGGCGGCGGGGGCGCCGGTGACAGCCAGACCCGCAGCGGCGGCGCTGCAGCGCGCCCCGGCCCCGCAGACGCTCGGACCGTGTGAACGACCCGTCGGTCCTGGCTCCCCGCGGAGGGGAATGGGCGGCGGGCCGGGGACGCTGGCGCCCTCCAGCCGGGCTGTCCTAGTCTTTGGGGGTCATGGTCGATCAGCTTGTAACTTTTATTCCTCTGGGGCGCTAAAGCTTCTGTTATTGCTTGGGATTCTTAAATATACATCATGTTATTCTTATGTATGTGCTTTTTGTAAATACGTTTTTCTTAAGTTTGTTTTTTGCTCGCTGGGGGCGGAGGGAGGGTGTGGAGGCGGGAAGTCTCTCTCTCTTTTTCTTTTTTTGGTGGTGGGGCAAGACATCTCCGGGAGTGATTTAGACTTCAAACCTTCTCTTTCCTCTTTGTAAAGAGTAGGGGTCCTCAGAGGATAGTATTTTATTTCCTGATGATGTAACTACCAAACAATTCTTCAAGTGATGATGGGAAGGCCAGATGAAATCTTATTTTTTTCAGTGTTTTTCCTGAAAGAACCTCCTCATTCCTCATTTCTGCATGCCTGTGTTTTAATGAAAGTAGTTAAAACTAATCGGTTTATTTGGCAGGGACAGTATTTATTAAAGAAATTTAATGTTTTCTGCTGTACTTTCAAGATAGTATAAAAATAGTACTTCAAAACTGGTTTTAATTCATCTGTTCTCTTCTACAAAATAAAACAACATGAAAAAAAACCTGAGAGGAAAAAAGAAACCGACCAAATATGGCTGAGTTAAGCCTGCTACCTTTTACTCTGGGACAAATTTACTTGTTTAAAAACTTTTTCTAGTAAATGAGAATTAACTTCCTAATTGCTTTGCACATCGATAAGAGAAGTAATCTCAAAAAATCCTAGCCAACTATATGAATCTGCTAAGTAAATTAGAGACATGGCTGCCTCATTTGTGAGTTTCAAATAAACTGAGTAGTTTAAATAACTTGAGTCTGTTTAATTTTTAAAATTACATTAAAATAGGATTGCTTCCTATTATAATGTACATGTCTATGGAATTATTGTTTCCATATGTTTTGTCAAACAGAAATAATAAAAATAGTCTGCCTGTTTCTTTTCTTTAGTGTGGAGTGGAGAAAGGCTGGTTGCAGAGGATTTATAGTTAGTGAAAATGGTGTGGAGAAAAGATGCAGGGCCCCAAAAGAAGTATGTATCATCTTTAATAGTGGGCTCATGTTGACAGTTCTAGATCACTCTACCTGTTACTGAGAAGCATATTAAACTAAGCCCTGCTTTTTGTATATACTCTTTTAAAAAGAGAAGTGAATGACCATTCACTTCAGTGGAACGTAAACTTTAATATTTGATTTGCAGTTTTGTATTAACATTTTAGATGTTAGTTTGTTGGTTTTAATGGTTACTTTGCCTTATGTTGTATGTGTGTGTATGTTAGTCACTCAGTCCTGTCTGACTCTTTGTGACCTCATGGACATAGCCCATAGGCTTGTCTGTCCATGGGATTCTCCCAGCAAGAATATTGGAGTGGGTAGCCATTCCCTTCTCCAGGGGTCTTCTGGACCCAGGAGTTGAACCTGTGTCTCCTGCATTCTTTACCATCTGAGCCACTAGGGAAGCCCATGAAGTGTATTTAAATCTTTTGTGTGTGTGTGTCCTGTGCTTACCTTGTACTTATTAAACATACTTTGAGATTTTTATACTGTTACAAATGAGACAAAATGATGTTAACGAAAGTTGCATGAAGCACAAATTCCTGAATCTCAGTTCCAAACTGGTAAGGTAAAGTACCTCTACCCAAAGCTAGCATTTTTATAACTTGCTCTGCCTCCTTTCCCCTCTGATGGATACAGAGACTTCCTCACGTTTGACACTACCTTTTATTTCTTTCTTATATTTTTGTACTTCTACTTTGCATTTATGCTTTTGACTTCTCAGTTTCCCTGTAAAATTTGTCAGGATTATTTCCTCATTTTCTTTGTTTGAAGTAACTAAAGACCAGAGAAGTTAAATGGCTGCAAGACTTGTCTAGGATTCTTGAAGCAAAAGGAAAGAAGAGGAGTGGTCCTACCCCCAAGTTCCTTGCCTATGCTCTTACTCCTTGAAGCACTGGTCCCTGACACAGCCATGACTCAGCCTTGCAAGGAAGGTCATGGTATGTGACCACTCTCTTCAGGAACCAGTTTCTGACTCTCGGGGGTTGAGCTTGTGGCACACACCAGTCACGGTGTTCAGTGCTCTGCATGCACGCCATCATTCAATCTGCATAACGTTCTGAGGTAGTTTATCCATACTTTTCAGATGACAAAACACATTTGAAAGGGTAAAATTACTTGACCAGTCATACTTCTGGTAAAGTAATGAAAAGAAAAATTTGAAGCAGTGTTTATATGTATACAGGCTTAGTCTTACCCTCCCTTAGGGATTTACTCAGAATCTCTCAGAGGTGTTGTTAGTAAAGAAATAATCAGATTTAACTAAGAAGTTTGTGTCTTTATTTTCCAGACTGAGTGTTTAGGAAAGCTACAACTCACACTCTTCAGGGGCTACACACCAAAGCCGCCCTGACTGTGTGCTGAATAACCCCAGGGAGTGTTGTTTACGTTGGAGACACTGTGGATTTGTATATTTACTAAGATAGTTTTCTTGAGGATGTTGGCAATGTGTTCTAATAAACTTAGAATACTGTAACAGTTCTCCAGCAGTTGAAAGTGGAACATTTTGAAGGAGCATCTTTATCTAACTGACACCAGGGCACCCTGGGTCTTATAGTGCACACTTCAGCCAGCCATTGGCCTTGCGCACCACTGCCGCATGTCAGTGAGTAGGCTTTTATCTCCTTTCCTCTTATCAGCATTCTCTTTGCGATGTAATTTTTGTTCTTTTAGCTTCTCACATATATTTATTACGAAAAGAAGAGCGATGTGACCATTGTGCCACAGTCTTGGCCAAGTTGTTACTTCCCTTTTTACGGAAAATTTTACTCCCCAATTCCTGTGTGACTCTTCATTTTATAATCAAGAATTTTGTACAAATAAGTATACCTACAAATAAAAGTCCTTTCTATAGTGAGTAAGCTGATTTATAATCTAAATCAGCGATAGTTTAAGTTATCATTTGGAGATGGTAAAAGGAATTTTTCTAAGCTAATTGCTTTCTAATGTGGAAGTAAGATTTGTAGGCAACAAGGCTGGAGACTAGGATATGTTGATTTGATTGAACTGTGTGAGGTCACTTTTGTTAAATAGTCAAAAACAGTTGAGTATCAGCAGTTTCCCATGGTTCAAGCTATTGCCAGGGGGTTATTACAGTGACCACAGCAACCAATGTTATTAGTAATGTCCACAATGTCATCATTATTTAACTGTTTTAAAATACCATTAACATGTTACTAAACATAACAGAGCCAGTGTCTCTTTGTGAAGTGACTGCTCTTTCTTTCTTGTCCTGTCTCTATGCCTTTGTTTCTTCTTGTGATTGGTAAAGTCTTTTAGTCATCCAAATAAGTGCCAGAGAAGCGGTATTTGTAATTAGTTGAACCTTTTCTAGAACTGCCCACAGTTTTCCCTGCTGGCTCTTTAATCAGGTAAGGGGAGATGTACACTGTTCTGTGAAGCTCTGCTGTAAGCTCTGGGATGGTAATGCTAACTCTGAATGGGACACATTTGCCCGTTTGCCTCTCAGAGAGTTTACGTGGAAACACTGTAATAGGCAAAGAAAAGCAACAATTTTTATTATGGGCATGGTTCTGTTATGAGAAGCTGAAGGGAACAGGGGACAGGTGCAGGATGGCATGGGGTGAGGCAGAATGCTGTGGTCCTCCATTGCATCAGGGTGCAGTTGGATTGGCCAGAGCATGAGTCTTTGGTGCTAAGACACTCCTCCTGACAGAACATTCTAACATCTCACGGGCAGACTTCTTGCCACATGGCTTTGCTGCTGAGCATTGGACAAGCCTGACATGGATGTGGTACTGATGGCTTCTCTGCTGCTCCACAATTTAGGAGGAAGGCTAAAGGGACTGAGCACCACGGTGGACAGCTATGGAACATGGAGCCAAAAGGAAAGTCTGAGGGTGAAAACAGCTTCTCTCCGTGCCAGGGACAATCAGTTTTCTGACCTACCTTTTTCTTTTTACCCTTCTTTCAGTTCCCTGGTGGTATCTGCTTCACTCTGTACACATAAATGCCCACATGAAATATACCACATCCCCAGGCAGTACATCATTTAACATGTGCACGGAGAGCTTGAAACTGATGGTGAACCATCAGTTAATGGGCTGCAGTGAACTTTAATTTACATGTAGGTCGTCTCACTTTTACCTGCAGCCCAAGTCTCCTGTCCTAGGCCTCCATATGCATACATGCTTAGTCACTCAGTCCTGTCTGACTCTGCAACCCTGTGGACTGCAGTCCACCAGGCTCCTCTGTCTATGGGATTCTCCAGGCAAAAATTTTGAAGTGGGTTGCATTTCCTTCTCCAGGGGATCTTTCCCACCCAGGAATCGAACCCACATGTGCTTGGCAGGCAGATTCTCTACCACGGAGCCACCTGGGAATGCCATTCATACTTTAGCTGACTTTGGTTTTAAAAAGGGACCAATCCCTTTGAGAGTTAACTTGGGCTGATAGCAACAGTATCAGTGATAATGTTAGGAAATGGGAAGCCCTTTAGTCACGTTAAAATGAATGCTATTCTATGGCTTTAAAAATTAATTTTAAAATAGTTCAGTGCCCATGTCATAATTTGGAAAATGCAAAAAAGTCAAAAAGACATTTTACAACTAGTCCTACCACGTGATTACTGCCAGCTATTAACAATTCCATGTACTGTGTTTCCTTTTAGTCTTTTTCTAAGCATTTGTAAAGCATGATTGTTTTCATACTGTGGGATATAATTGTATATTGCTTCTTACTTTTTTACCTTTTTATATATATTTTTAAATTATGTTCCTGTCTTTTCTATAGATATTGGGTCATTTAAAAGCATATATTTACATATTTTCCCTAGAAATGGTGGGTCACAAAGCCAACCACTGACATCACCATTGTTTTTTCTTCAATAAGTGAAACAAGGAAGTGCATAGATAATGGAGACTCCCCTGCTTCAGAGACCTCCTGTTCTTGGTTTACGTGGGATGCTATGAGTTGACTATAGGACACTAGTGAGCATGCCAGTTGGTGAGCAGGATAACTTGGAGACAATGAAGTATTGATAATACGATGCCACCGTTAAGATTATTAAATGGGAAGCAGGAAAAGCCTGCTATTTAGGTCCAGTCCTTTTGCTTATTTATTCCTGTAAACATTTTATGTTTCCTTGGTAACTAATAATAGTTTTGAGAAATTGTTGCACTCACAAGTATTACTGCAAGAGTAAAAAAAAATAAAATCCTCGAATCACAGAAATTAGACAGAAAAGACCTATTAGGTCATCTTCTTTGTCCCTTGCCAGTACAGATTGTTCTCAATACTTTGTTCAGTCCATTTTTTTAAAGGGACCTTGTAAACTAGTTTATGCTTCATGTCTTTTTAAAGTAATACATTTAAAAAGCAACTTCTCTGACATATTTTTCTTTATCATTGTGAAGCTTGATTTCAGGCAAAGTAGTTTTGGAGGAAGACCTATGGATTCAAAGTACAGTTGAACAGGTTTTTTAGTTGAAACTCATTGGAGCAGTTCAGGATGTTACTAGAATAGTTGACTAACTAGGATAAAACAGATGGGTGAGTTGAATTTATGTTTTCTTTTATCCCTGGAAAGTCAAATATAACAATGCATGAGGATAAACTTTTAATCACGTAAATTCATTGAAATGGGTCTAGAAGGCCTAAGGAAATAAAGCACTTACGAAATAAAGAGGAAATAAGAGTAAAATGGCTCATTCTAAGGTTATTTTTATGAAGGAGACATTTTATGATCTTCCCTCCTGTCCCTGATTCTGCTTTGTCCATTATTTACAGTTGATTATTGCTTGTTGTGAAGGTGGCTTCTGGTTGTTAAATTCTTTCCCTCAATGAGGCAACTACTTCCAAACCCCCGAGGGATAGAATAAAACTATCTCATGGAGCAGTCAGTGGTAGTGGTATAGACTAAATGCTTCACTTCCCTGCCTTATGGCTAAAGATAAGATATCTTGACTGGAATAAAATGACAGACAAATTAAGAAATGAGGGATGTGCTTTGAGTTTTATTAGGAAGGATGATTATTTCATAAAATCATATTTTATAGTGTAAAAGACCTCAGGAAACATCTACTCTGCTTATTTCCACTCTTTGTTCTCCCTTTTTAGGTAGATGAGATAATTGGAGCTCAGAGAGGTTAAAGGACTTGCCCCAAGGTCAATCAATAAACTGGTGATCCAGCCACTGTGTTTTATGGGTCTGCATGCCTCTGTTGGGAAACATGAAAAATCAAAAGTGACTAACTAAATGATGTGATTAGAACTGTCAAAAAGAATGTATCCGAAATCCTAGTTATTGTAATATTAGTATAATCTACCATGGTTTATACTAATTTATGGAACATTAATGAGCAAGTTATTTACTTTACGGATTAAAAATGCAATAGTTTGTTGAATTTCTTTTAAATTAAAGATCTGTATAATACTGGTAATCAACCCAAGCCACCAATTTGGTAATGGGTTGACAACTCTGGGCATAAATATCTGAACTTTGAATATTAATACTGCGTTATCATATAACAACATTGTCTTACATACTTGCCAATTGTTTATTCTGTACATGAGAAATCCTTTTATAACTTATGTCACTAGGCATCCAATCTGCATCATAAAATACAGGTTTGGGAGGGAGATAAAAAGTTCTGTGTTCACCCTTAAATTGGAATCTCTCTCAAGTGAGAATCTCAACCTTCTTCCCAGGAATTGGTGCATACACAGTTCAGTTGTCACTAGAGCTGAATAGCGCCAGCGATTTGTTACTTCCTCAACAAGTCCACTCCATTCCAATTTAAAAACTGGCTTTTTCCAACTTCCACTGACATTCCTGATCTTCCCATGGAGCTGTGTTGAATACATGCATTGCTTTGACATGACAGTTTTTTAAGTATTTGAAGACAGTTTGTCCTCAGTTGTCAGCTGTGCCTGTTTGATATGAGTCCTTTCACGTCTTGTCTCTATGGTTTGGAGCTCAAAATGAGCAATTTACTTCTGTGTATTAGGATCATCTTCCCCTTCATAGACTTACAGACTTTGCGTGTGTACCTAAATTATCTAAGCATTTTAAGATAATTATCTAAGACAACCTACATCAAACTACTGTGTCATTGAACTTCCTGATCACCAGCCTCCTAATGAACAACCTCACACTTAAGTATTTTCATCATGCACTGCTCCTGTGATAATCTGGGTTAATCACTTCTATCCTGTGTTGGTTTTGTTTATATCTTTGTTTAATAACAATTATATGTAACACATTTATTATTTAATGGATGCCATGAACTGTATGCTTTACATATAATAGCAACTTTGTCCACATAATGACTCTGTGAGTTAAATAACCGAGGAACAAACAGGGAGGTGAAGTAACTTGTATAAGATCCAAAGCTAGTGAAGAGTGGCACCAGGATTTGAATTGCAGACTGACTTCAGCAACCTCTGATATCACACTCAGTGTCTTGTAGTAGAATTTGGTCTTGGGGCAAACAGTACTAAGCCTGGAGTCATGGAACTTTGTATCTCTCTTATCTGCCATCTAGTTCATTAGGCTTGCACTGTAGGGTAGCAGGGGCTTCCCTGATGGCTCAGAAGGTAAAGAATTCACCTGTAATGCAGGAGACCCAGGTTCAATACCTAGCTCAGGAAGATCTGGAGAAGGGAGAAGATCTGGAGAAGATCTCCAGTATTCTTGCTTGGAGAATTCTGTGGACAGAGGAGCCTGGTGGGCTACAGATCATGGTTGCAAAGAGTTGGACAGGACTGAGCAACTGACACTTTCACTGTTGCTTCATGGGGTAGTAGAGTGAGAATGAATCTTGGAGATCATCTGCTCAGCTTCCCTCATCTTGTAGTTTGTATAACTGAAACTCCACTGTGCAGTAGCCTGTTCAGGGACATGCAGAGAGGGCACAGTTCAGGCCTGTGTGTGCACCACACTTTTCTGCTGCAGAAATCAAAAGTATTTCAGCTTGTACAGTTTCTTCTGTCTTCTCCTTCCTCCCATTCCTCTTCTCTTTCTTCCTTCCTGCCTTCTCTCCCTCTCCAGTTATTTTTGGCATTAAAGTATTAAAACAACAGTAACAGTAATACAAATCACATTGAAAGGATCACTTAAAGATCCTACCATACTGTGTTTTAAACTGTTTTCATTTATTGCCAGCTTCTGAATCTGTAAGTTTTTTATCTTTTGAGATTATGACATAGGTTTAAGAATCTTATCAAATATATTCTTAAAATCTCTCTGACTTAAGTTTCATAGTTTAAAGAAGATTTAAGGAGTGGGAAGGGAATGGCAAGGAACTGCTGTCATTTATTGAGAGCCTCATATGTGGTGATGACTCTGCCCAGCCCTCTGCCTTGATGTCTCAAACCTGCTTTCCACTCTCTGAGATTCTATATGAGGACTGACACAATACCCTGCACAGGGTGGGCGTTCCAAAGCCTGCTGAATGAGGAAATGACTGGAAAGAAGTGCTTTGGATCCAGCAGGAGAAAGAGAAAGAGGTGATGATCATGTACACACTATTCCCACTCATTGACTCTCAGCTTTTGCATCATTTTATGTGCCATTTATTTCACATCTGTGAAGGCACATGTGTGTGCAGCATGTTATGGGATCCTATTTACAGTAATAGATTTTGGCCTTGTACTTTTAACTCAACATGATACTGATTAAGTCATGATCCAGAAGCTACTCTTTATTACATTTAATCAAGTTTCTTTAATTTCCTTGATCACAAATATTATTCAGTAGGGAAGATTCCCCCATGGGATTGTATTTAATCATGCAAGTAGGGAAAAGTCTGTCATGATAGTGCTGACAGCCTGAGAACTTGAGGAGTAAAAACTGCAGGGACAGAGTTTCCTCCTAGCACTTGTCTCTTGGTAAAACATAACTCAAAATAGAGCTGATTTCTTTTTAAATATAATAAATTCTAATGAAAACTGATCCAGTTGAATTTTGAAACACATAGAATCAATTTTCAGTTACCATGAATGGCTCCTGCCCTAGTGATGCCAGAATATCCATGTTCCAATTCACTTACTCACACTGGGAATCTGGAGTCACTGGTGTTGAGTTTGAGAGACCTCAAATTTGGACTCTGAGATTTATTTCCAAATGCTGATCTACTCTGATAAGATTGGCAAAAGTAATACGTTTATCATAAGATTACTTCTTTGTCTCATGCTAGTCAATGCCACTTAAGAGTGTGCTATAAATTAAGTTTCAAATAAATCCTGTGAATAGCTCAGGTATATTTCATTACCTGACCTTTCATTACAAAAATTAAAAGTTCTTTCCTAAATGCAAGTATTTAAATTAGCATGCATTCATAAACTTATATTGGCATTTTTTCATTTCCTCTTTTTAATATATCAGTAGGTTCAAAACATGAAAATGGCTTAGGTCTTGCTTCATCTCTGATATGTGCTGAACAAATTTTGGTTAAAAGCAGACTCTATCCAACCATCCATCCTCTGTCTATGGCTGTTGTTTGCTGAAACCTTGTGGAACAGATGTCTTCTTCCCTTCTCATTGCTTGCAACCTCTTACCCCTGGCCCTAAAACACACACACACACTGTGTAAGTACACATTCTGGCTTTTATGTATGCTCACTCACAACTACAAGAGAAAATGAAGAATAATAAAATTCAACTTTTTAGGTCAGGAATGAAAATCTACTTCCCAAAGGCTCTCTGTGTTACTTTTTTTGTCCAGTGCCAGTGACCATCAAACTATTCCTAGGAAATGAAAGTTCTTCACATTATATACTTACTCTTTATAGATGCTTTCCACCTAAATAAAGTCCCTTTATATTAATATAGCTGTATAACCTTTCTTTTAATTAGTGGTTGCCTGATAATGTCTCTTTTTCCATACAGTTGGGAATTATTATTGTTAGAATTGTTTTAATCCAGCCTGACAGTCTTTGTCTTTTAATGTATTTAGTCTGTTACAGTGATTATTGATGTATTTGGATTTACTTTTGTCATCTTATTTGATGGTTCTGTTTTTTACCACCTTTTCTGCTGTTGTTTTGTCTCATTTCTTCGCTTCTTTTGGATTTTATTTTTATTCATTTTCACCCTCTCTACTCGGAGTTATACAGTGTTTCTATTCTATGCCTATACATTCTGCCTCGCAAGTTAAATTATCAGAATCTAAAGCTAATCACTATTTTAATCCCACCAGAGATTTTAAGGACTTCAGAACACTTTTAAGCATACCTTCCCAATTTTAATATTATTGCTGAAATATCTTTTAAACAGTTCTTTTTAAAAATTCTATAAGATACCATCATCATCTATTTTTGTTCTTTTAGTCAGCGTTGGTTTAGATTTACCAACATATGTACCACTTCCTTCGCTCACCATCCCTTCTTTTATTCCATACTTCATCTGGGATTACTTTTCTTCAACCTAAATATATATTTTGAAGTTTCTGTAGTGGAAGTGTGCTTTTTTCAGACTCTGTCTTTTTATTTATTTGAACATGTCTTTATTTTGCCCTTGTTCTTAGGAAGATTTTTACAGCAAATAGACTTCTAGGTTGATACCATTTCTGTCAGGACATTGGAAGTATTATTCCACTGACTCTCATGTTACTGTTGAAAAGTTAGTCATCAGTCTGATTGTTACTCCTTTTGTCTCTGACTGGTTTTGTGATTTTTCCTCTACCATATGATATACTTAAGTATAGATTTCTTAATCTTATACTTTCTGGGCTTCATTAAGACTCCTGTATGCATGAATCGGTGTCTTTCCTGACTTCTAGGAAGTTCTCAGTGTTAACTCGTCAAATATGACTTCTGAATAACTTTTTGTCTCCTTACCTTTTAAAACTTAGACACATATTAGACTGTCTTACTCTAATCTTCATATCCCTTAACTGTTCTTTCACTTGTTCCATCTCTTTAGCTCTTCAGGCTGAATTTTATTATCTCCTCAGATTTTTCTTTCAGTTCATTATTGTGGCTCATGTGGTAAAAAATCTGCCCACAGTACAGGAGACTGGGATTCAATCCCTGGATCAGGAAGATCCCCTGGAGAAGGGAATGGCTACCCATTCCAGTATTCTTGCCTGGAGAATTCCATGGACAGAGGAGCCTGGTAGGCTACAGTCCATGGGGTCACCCAGAGTTGGTCATGAATGAGCGACTGACACTTGACTTGACAATTCCCTTTGCTGATCTGCAGTTATGGTTTTCATGTCCAAAATTTTCTTTTTTCCCACTAATTTATCTGATTTTTTTGTAGTCTGTTACTCTTTTAACTAGAAATTTCAGTTTCCCTTTTTAATATATTAAGTAGATTTTACATGCTATTTAATAATTTAAATATCTGAGGTCTTTAAATATCAGCAGCTCTGATTCTGATTTCTCTGGCTTTCAATCATTATGCATTATTTTCTAGTATGTTTTTGGATTCTTTAAAAAATATGAACTTAAACACCTTAGACTTTTGTATGTGGCAATTCTTTGAACCTTGGGTTGAAGATGGCTTCCTCTAGAGAGAATTTAGGTTTATTTTTGCCAGGTGCCAAGTGGTATTGTCAGCCCAGAATCTGTAGGCTTTTTATTTTTTGTTCCTGGACCACCCAGGTAGTGTGAATTTGAACTGCAAATTCTCGTGTTGGGTAGCGTTATTATAAATACTCAGTGGAGTTTATCTATTCGCTTCCTCCCAATGCCATAGTTTAAGAAAAGTACTTTTCCTTACCATTCCTAAAGGTTGGTTTGGTTTCTTAGTCATCTTTACACTGATGGCTTAGCTCTTTGCAATCTCAACTTTATGTGGGGCTGGGAGGACCCTGGGCTTTGTCCTCTGTGCCCTACGGTGCCATAAAAAAATTTGCAGCATTCAAACAGTCCTCTCCAAGCAAAAGCCAGGTTGGGTTCTCTGTCGCAGCATTCAAACAGTGCTCTCCAAGCAAAAGCCAGCTTTTGTTCTTTGTGCGCCCCACTATACTTCTGATTTAGAAAAAGTTCGTATGATAAGCTTCCTTATTTCCTATCTCCCCAGATTTTCCCTTGCTCTTAATTCACTATCATTCTTTTACCCTTAAAAATGAAAACTAGTATTGGAATAGAAACAGAAGTAACGAAATTGAAGAGTTTCAATGGATAGAAGTGTTATTGAGGGTTCTGACAGTGTTTTCTGATTTTGATAAAGCCTGGACTGTCTAATTGGAAAAAAAAAATGAAAAATCATTTGCCAAAGACTATTTGTTGGGATGTTACCATATTTTGTTGCTAGATCATTGCCCTTTTTGATATGATATGGTGACTAAATTTGTTTTAAATATCACAGAAACTATTATTTCTGTTTGTGTATCTTTAGTTAGATGAGAGTGCCTGCATGTGTGTGCAAGTGTTTGTTAGAGTAGCTGTTTGTGTGTGCATATGTTTTCGTTATCACTGTATTGCAGGTGCTTGTCCTCATGGCACCCCACTCCAGTACTCTTGCCTGGAAAATCCCATAGATGGAGGAGCCTGGTAGGCTGCAGTCCATGAGGTCGCTGAGGGTCAGACATGACTGAGCGACTTCACTTTCACTTTTCACTTTCATGCATTGGAGAAGGAAATGGCAACCCACTCCAGTGCTCTTGCCTGGAGAATCCCAGGGACGGAGGAGCCTGGTGGGCTGCCGTCTATGGGGTCGCACAGAGTCAGACACAACTGAAGCAACTTAGCAGCAGCAGCAGTCCTCAGCTTAAGAACTGAGGGAATGAGATTCTGAAGATGATTTTCAAGAAGGAATGATTTGAAGTCTTCAACAGTTGGATGAACAGGTTTGTAGTCTTTGTCCCAGGTCAGGTCTTCACGTTCTGTGGCCTTTGCCAGTCTTCTACGGGCCATTCCCAGAGAAGACCGAGTGGATGAGGTGTGTGGTGGTGACTGCGGACTGGGGCGGTGATGCCTTGTTTGGATGAATGCAGCAGGCTCTGTGTCTGTCCCTTCAAGGTATTCCTGTGAGGGAATCTGGGACACCCAGGACACATCCTTCTGCTTTCAAGTATCTCCATCTTCAGTAGCAATATTTTTAAAGCCTAGGTATTTCTGAATGGTAAGCACAAAAATATTGTCCATTTTTGTAGAATCTCCACACCTCTTTATGTGTTATAGATAATTACTTTATACTTATCACTATAAAATAGAAGTAGAGTTCCATGCTACTGAGAGCAGTTTTTGTTTACCAACATCCATCATAGAATATGTAGATATTTTATAGTTAGATTTTACCACCAACACCAAAGGCATTTTGAAGGTAAAAAATCTGATTACCTCTTTCCTGAATCCACAAATGTTTCTATCAGTTTCTTTACAGTTTTCTTTTCATTGTAGCTGGGTGAGTAGACATTCAGCTTTCATTTATTAAGTACCTACCTAGGAGAAGGAAATGGCATCCCACTCCAGTGTTCTTGCTTGGAGAATCCCAGGGATGGGGGAGCCTGGTGGGCTGCCATCTACGGGGTCGCACAGAGTCAGACACAACTGAAGCGACTTAGCAGCAGCAGCAGCAGCCGCAGTGGTTCATCAGTTTTAGTAATTACCTGAAAAATCAGCCTTTAGTTTCTTTAGCTCTTCTCTATGCTTTTTCTGTTTTCTGTTTTGTTGATCTCTGCTTGTTTTTATTATTTTCTTTCTTATGCTTGATTTTGGTTTAATTTGCTCCCTTCTCCCCATTTTTGTCATGATGGAAACTGAGGTATTTATTTGAGACGTCCCTCTTTCCTAACATAAGCATTTAATGTGTACAGCACAATTTGATATATTTTTATTCTGTTTAATGGAGAAGGCAATGGCACCCTACTCCAGTACTCTTGCCTGGAAAATCCCATGGATGGAGGAGCCTGGTGGGCTGCAGTCCATGGGGTCACTAAGGGTCGGGCACAACTGAGCGACTTCACTTTCACTTTCTTAGGTTAAATGACACAAATCTGAGGGGAAGAAAGCCATATGCAACCAGGATGTAATAGGGTCCTTTCCTCTGTGCTTTTATAGCCAAAGTTTTGTGCTATATGGTGGAAAATAAGACAGATTCCTTGCTTCAGGGAATTTACAGCTGGGAATTGGTTAGGGAGGTATTCATATGGAAGAAGAGACACTGGTTAAAAGCTAAGCGAATTACACAGGGTACATACGAAAAGTGCCTTCACGTGCAGATGAAGAAGTTAGACATTTGGGAAGATGTGAGACAAGGTGGCACTGAGGAGTTGAGGTAAAGTTCCACCCACTCTGCTCCTCTGTTGTGGACACGTAAAATGTGCAGCCTCTAAGAAGGAGCTGGTCTGGTACCAAATCTGGCCCAAGGGGGCTGGAGGGCAGAGTTACTATCCACATTACTCTTGTGTGCTCATGTGCTGCTCTCTTCTTTCCACAAATAACCAATTCTTGCTTTATTGTTTGTTTGTTTTTTATGCTTTTAAAGACTATGTTGCTTATGGTTTCTTTTGCTCATGGAAGAAACCTGGGATAATGAAGAATTTATATATGGGCTTCCCTGGTGGCTCAGAGGTTAAAGCGTCTGCTTGGAATGCAGGAGACCCGGGTTTGATCCCTGGGTCGGGAAGATCCCCTGGAGAAGGAAATGGCAACCCACTCCAGTATTCTTGCCTGGAGAATCCCATAGAGGGAGGAGCCTGGTAGGCTACAGTCCATGCGGTCGCAAAGAGTCGGACAGGACTGAGCAACTTCACTTAGGACAATTTGGATTCTTATAGCAAGAAGACAAGTGAATATGTTCATCTTCAATATGTAAGAATTGCCCCATTTTGCAAAAAGATTATTTGAAAGGTTCATTTCAAATATCTTTCCCACAGAAACAATGTTATTAAGTTACAAAGTAGAGAATTGGTTCCCAGATTAGCACAGGGAGATTTACTAAACCCATAATAAAGCTGAAAACCTGTATTTTGGAAACTGTGATAGTATGGTAATATTGTAGCACAGTCATATCATAGCTCACAAGAGTTACATATAATGTAATTATTGTAGCACATAATAGAGAACAACATTCTTGCAAATGTATAGAAATTTAAACTATATTTTGGGTCAGCCAGCTTTTTGTGAACTAGCTGGGAGCCAATGTTTTACATAGAACATGATGCTCATTAGTAAATGCCTTCTAGGTTCCCACTTTGTATTCTAGGTGAACACCTCCCTGCCATGTCCATGGCAGCCCCTGGGCAACTAGCCTGAGGAATATGAAATAGCTCTGGAAATGCTCTTGCTCTCCAGGTATCATCCTTTTGAGCCGAATGTAGGTTGGCTTTTTATATAGAAGGAATGTTAACAAGTCAGGTGTTCATAACCCAGAGAATGCTGGTATGTATTTTATGTGGCCTGGAGGGTTAAGCTTAGTATATTTTATTCTTAGCTCTCACAGGTTCAAGGATGACAACATGTTCTTTTAAGCAACTTGAAGTCACCCATGTTCATGACTGGAAAAGCTGAAAACATCCCCCTTTAAAGAATGAATCATAATTCAACTAGCTTTGCAGTTAGCTTCATAGATTTAGTGGGCTGTCCCTCAGCAGGACTGTTTTTTATGTTTTGCCATATCCCATTACTTATGAATCTGTTCAGTTCAGTTCAGTTGCTCAGTCGTATCTGACTCTTTGCGACCCCATGAACCACAGCACACCAGGCCTCCCTGTCCATCTCCAGCTTCTGGAGTTTACCCAAACTCTTGCCATTGAGTTGGTGATCCTGTCCAACCATCTCATCCTCTGTTGTCCCCTTCTCCTGCTGCCCTCAATCTTTCAGCATCAGGGTCTTTTCAAATGAGTCAGCTCTTCGCATTAGGTGGCCAAAGTATTGGAGTTTCAGCTTCAACATCAGTCCTTCCAATGAACACCCAGGACTGATATCTTTTAGAATGGACTGGTTTGATCTCCTTGCAGTCCAAGAGACTCTCAAGAGTTTTCTCCAACACCACGGTTCAAAAGCATCAGTTCTTCGGTGCTCAGCTTTCTTTATAGTCCAACTCTCACATCCGTACATGACCACTGGAAAAACCATAGCCTTGACTAGACAGACCTTTGTTGGCAAAGTAATGTCTCTGCTTTTGAATATGCTGCCTAGGTTGGTCATAACTTTTCTTCCAAGGAGTAAGCGTCTTTTAATTTCATGGCTGCAATTACCATCTGCAGTGATTTGGTGACCCAAAATATAAAGTCAGCCACTGTTTCCACTGTTTCCCCATCTATTTCCCATGAAGTGATGGGACCAGATCTTCATTTTCTGAATGTTGAGCTTTAAGCCAGCTTTTTCACTATCTTTCACTTTCATCAAGAGGCTCTTTAGTTCTTGTTCACTTTCTGCCATAAGGGTGGTATCATCTGCGTATCTGAGGTTATTGACATTTCTCCCAGCAATCTTGATTCCAGCTTGTGCTTCTTCCAGTCCAGCGTTTTTCATGATGTACTCTGCATAGAAGTTAAATAACCAGGGTGACAATATACAGCCTTGATGTACTCCTTTCCCAATTTGGAATGAGATAGGTTTTCTGTTGTTCCATGTCCAGTTCTAACTGTTGCTTCCTGACCTGCATACAGGTGTCTCAAGAGGTACGTCAGGTGGTCTGGTATTCCCATCTCTTTCAGAATTTTCCACAGTTTATTGGGATCCACACAATCAAAGGCTTTGGCATAGTCACTAAAGCAGAAGTAGATGTTTTTCTGGAACTCTCTTGCTTTTCCGATGATCCAGTGGATGTTGGCAACTTGATCTCTGGTTCCTCTGCCTTTTCTAAAACCAGCTTGAACATGTGGAAGTTCATGGTTCACGTATTGCTGAAGGCTGGCTTGGAGAATTTTGAGCATTACTTTAGTAGCATGTGAGATGAGTGCAATTGTGTGGTAGTTTGAGCATTCTTTGGCGTTGCCTTTCTTTGGGATTAGAATGAAAACTGACCTTTTCCAGTGGCCACTGCTGAGTTTTCCAAATTTGCTGACATATTGAGTGCAGCACTTTCACAGCATCATCTTTTAGGATTTGAAATAGCTCAACTGGAATTCCATCCCCTCCACTAGCTTTGTTCGTAGCAATGCTTCCTAAGGCCCACTTGACTTCACATTCCAGGATGTCTGGCTCTAGGTGAGTGATCACACCGTCATGATTATTTGGGTTTTGAAGATCTTTTTTGTACAGTATTCACATATGAATAGTGGTAGTATTTTGTGGCTTCTTCAAGGTACTATATTTCCTTTCTGCTTATTGACAAGAGCTTATTTTTTCACCACTTTTTCACAAGAGGCCAAGTTCCTGGTAGGGTTTGCCGGATATATAGTAAAAGGAACTTAGCTCAACAGTAACATAACTACTAATCCGTGGCAATGTTTCTTGGCCTATAGATTGGTTTCAGTAAGCCAGAAGAGGATAATCAATACAGACTGAAATAGCATTCATTTCTTTTTACTGTACTTCTAACACCAGACTTCCCCACTGTATCTCCATAAATTCCCTTCATCTTTACTGGAAAACCCCTTTTTCTTAACTAATCTCCATGGTATTTTCTTCTCTTGACTCAGGGCAATTGATCACCTAGCAACCTGAACCCATGAAGCAGGTGCCTTATTAAAAGACTGAGGTTAAATGTTGGGTAAACTCTAGCAGTCATTACCGGAAAAGAAAAGAATGTTGATAGTCGGTGAGGTTTGACAAAGAAGCCTCTCGCCAGTGTTTGTCAGGCTCTAAGCTGTAAAGATAGGCTTTCTGTAGCAGAGGCATGCAGCTCTGTGGAAGAGAAAACCATTTGCTTCCACAGGGAATTGCTGTGTTTCCATATGCTACAGTATGAGTCACGGATGTCTTTATGATTACACATCCCTCTTAACATATGAAGAATAAACTTTAGAGAAAAGGAAGCTAAGAGAAAACAGAAGTGTGAATAACTACTAATGGTGCCGTCTCTGGCTCCGTTCCGTCTGCCATTTCATCATACATAAAGCGGGTAGTTCAGAGATTACTCCCCTGGCAAATAAGTGGCAACATATGTTTGAAACAGTGAGTGGAAACTATAGGGAGAAAATGACAGGCATATGGCAATAGGAAGGTGAGGGAAAATTTGTTGCACTAACGTTCAGTTCACTTCAGTCGCTCAGTCATGTCCGACTGTTTGCCACCCCATGGGCTGCAGCACTAACGTTAGCTGCACAATTGGTGTGCTCTTCCATCGAGGGACTGTTTTGCTTTAAAAAGTCTGCATGCCCCATTAGAACATCATTTCTGTGTATGGAGTATATAGGTTTTCTAGGATTTTTGGTGGTGGTGTCTTTTTTCTCATGAATGGCAGTCACCTTAAACCTTCTCATTCCATACAAAGGTCTTGTGAGAAAGGTTCCCAGAGGGGAAAGACAGAATTTAATCAGGAAAGAAGACATTTTATTAAAATACCAAAAATGAAGTGTGGGAAAGCACTTTGAAACAGTCATTTTGAAGGCCTGAGAATAGAAGAATGGGCCCCAAATTACTGTCTTCAGGCATCCTCTTCTTTTAAATGATAATTCTGCAGTGACAGTGTTTAGGATTTATTTGTTGCCATAGCAACTAAATCTTTGCTCAGTAGTTTGAGATTTCACAAGTTACCTTAAAGGGAAAGTGTTTGTTGTTTTGATTTCACAAACTGTGAATTAATCAATATTTGCCTTCTAGCAAACCGAAAACACAATAACTTACTTTGAAAAAAATAATTTTCTCAACATTGAAAAGAAATCTATGTATACTAAGTGCACATTTCCAATTGTATATCTTACATGACTAATAAATAAGAACTGTGTTTTAAGTCTCCAAAATTTAATTATGACACTTTGTTATATTAGAGATAAATACTAGAGAGAGAACCCTATAGGAGGAAATGGCCACCCACTCCAGTATTCTTGCCTGGAGAATCCAATGGACAGAGAAGCCTGGTGGGCTACAGCCCATGGGGTTGCAAAGAGTTGGCCATGACTGAGCACACACACACTAAAGAGAAGCATAATTTGTTTCTCAGCACAATTTTTTGTTTTGTTTTGTTTGCATAGAAATGATTATGGCAAAAGATATTACTAACTTTTATGTGTCTAAAATTTAATTAATTTTTTAATAAGACTTAACTTCAGTTGTTCAGATTCTGGGGAAAAAGCCATTGGTGTTATTATTGATTTGGGCCTTGACAATGAATAATACTAAGATGAACAAAGAACTTACTAATATGTATATATCTGTAAATGTGTCAGTGCTGCAGAACCCAGTTATTCTGTACCTTCTCTCCAAGTATCCTGCTTTATTATGATTGGTATCAGTGGCATATATTTTTTTATTTCTGGTCTCATGCTTTAAAAATGGATGCCTAAGAAGCTAATATAAACAGTGTTTTGTTTGTAGTCAGAAATTTCTTTATACATTTACATGTATAAGAAAGTAGGGCATGGCAGAGAGAAGACATGACTACGCATTATAGCTTGCCCACTATAAGTTTTGGTATCAAGTTAAGAATGGTTTTTCTATTTTTAAATAATTGGAAAATAATAATATTCCAAACTAAGAATAATATTTGGTAATATGCAAATGCAAACATTATATGGAATTCAGATTTTAATATCCGTAAAGCTTGACTGGAAGATAACCACACCCATCTGTTTACATATTACTGGCTGCTTTCCTGGTATAACAGCAGAATTGAATAGTGGAAAGAAGACCATCTGGCCTACAAAGCTTAAAACACTTATTAGCTGTTCCTTTACAAAAGACAGGTTGCTGACCACTGTTCTATAGCTTTAGCAATAAGTACAGTTCAAAATGAAACAAGTATGTGGGGGCACCTGAAAGTTTAGCTTTCTGTATCTCAACTAATTTGTGTTCATTTGAAGGAAATGGCAACCCACTCCAGTGATCTTGCCTGGGAAATGCCAGGGACGGGAAAGCCTGGTAGGCTGCCGTCTATGGGGTTGCACAGAGTCGGACACGACTGAAGCAATTTAGCAGCAGCAGCAGCAAGCAGCCCAACACCAAATTTTGAATTTTCTGTACTAGTACTTTTTTTGATCTTTGATCAGTTATATTCTCTGAAGATTTATTAATCCATTATTGTCAAGATAATGGATACCTTTTGGTGGAGTACTGAGGTAATGTACATTTGAGGAGAAATCCATTGTACAACAGTGAAGGTAGAAAACCAAAGTTTTGTTTCTAAGACTAATGGGAAGCTGTGAGGTTTTGAACTGGTTCTATTTAGTTTCATATATTCCAGTCAGATCACTTTCTCTTATTTTACCTTTTCTAGAAGGGGATGTCTAGAATGAGTGATGGAGATTATAGAGGAATTCTGTAAGAGACACCCCTGTATTGTGTCAAAGCTTTCTGCTAAAGTGTACATGGCAAAACAAGGCACCAGAGAAGTATGTAATACTTATGACTAAATGAAGTTTTCCTTGTTGTTTAATCACCATAAGTAAGAATATTAATAGAAGATATCCTGATTCCAATTTGGAGTCCTCATACTAATGTTGTATTTATTGTTCTAACAGTGGATTTTTTTTATACCTTGATAGTCATTAATATGTATTTCTAAATAGACTTAATCTAATTTATCAGATTCTCAGAACAGAAGGAAACATTCAAAAGAAGTCTTGGTTGCTTATTTGAGAGTTTAGATGTGATACATTATTATTTTGTTTCATATTTTCATATTCCATATTTCATATTTTGTTTCATATTTCATTTCATTTTTAAAAGGTTGTTAGACAAAGGCTGTATTTCTGTATTGTAGATAGCATTATTTTTAGAGGTATGTCATTTCATAGGCATATAGAATGGAAGATGTCTCAAGTAAATGTTTTATATGGAATTACACAATGCCCAGGGACCACATTTGCTCTGATTCTTTATGTCCAATCTCATCCTTTTCAAACTCACTTCTTTTAAAAATAGAAACCTAGAAATTTCAGTTAAACAAAAGCTTTCTTCGCTAGTGACAGATATCTTACAGATCAACTTTTAACATGCACACCCACACATAAACACATGCATGCATTTTTCACATCGTCCTAGTAGTTTCGTTTATTTTAATATGACTTGGAATATCACACAAGAATGTCAGAATAAGGTACAGGTAAATGAGGTGTATTCCACAAACAAGGAGTGTATACTATATATGTTTAAGTATACATTTCAAACTATTCTGTTATTTGAAATACCAAGAGAAATCCAATCTACATTAATATTCTTTATTAGATGATTACTAATATTAATACACATTGGATTTCTCTTGGTATTTCACATCACCTGAAGAAGGCTGAATATATATGTAAACAAAAAGTGTGAACACTCCTTTTTATTTAGGGCCTTAGAGACAGCTACAATAGATATGTTTTGGTTATATTAGATGAAAATTTTATGTGTGCATTTATTTAGAGGCCTCAACTAAAAACTCATTTCTTTTCATCCAAAAAAAACCCTTTTAAAGAAAGTAGTTTCTGGTGTTCGTTGATGGGTTTTTTTTTATATCATATAAGAAGTCTGTTCAATTTTATTTTGAACTGAACATTGGTTATGGTTTTTCAAAGCAGATTGCTGGCTTCTGATACCAAGTTATTACATTTTGCAGGTGTTTTAGTGGTTTCTTACTGTGATATATCCTTTTAACTTTAATGGGCATTAAAAACATGTATTTTAAGACCATATTAAGAAATACTCTAAATAATTGTGTCTACAAAGAAATTCTCAGTAAATTATATTGACTATATAACTAAAATAATTTAAAGTTATGGAATATAAAGGTTTTAGGTTTTTGTGAAATCTATGTGGTAGCTGTTGTGATTACTGTTGTTGCTTTTTTTCTGGCAACTTCCTATCCTCTCTTGCATTCTTTAACAAAATATTTCTAAGATAAAGTGTGAGGAATAACAGAGAAGGTGCACTGTTTTTAAAATTCTTATGATGTACATTTTGGATTTCCACTTCCATCTTGACTATGACTCCAGCATAGTTCACCTTCAGGGCATTTTTCCTCAATGCACATTAACATCTCAAGGATGATAAGCAAGGCTCTGAAATCAGACTCCCTGCATTTGATCTTAAGCTCTTCATTTATTGATTTTGTAACCTCTTTGTGCATCTGTTTCTTCTTCTATAAAATGAAGACAGAAAGAATACCTTCCTCATAGGGTTGTTGAGTATTAAATGAATTACGGCTTGTAAATGGTTAGAATAGCACCTAAACAGTAAGTATTCAACGAGTTGTGCTTCCCTGGTGGCTCAGACAGTAAAGTATCTGCCAGCATGCAAGAGACCCGGGTTCAATCCCTAGGTGGGGAAGATCCCCTGGAAAAGGGAATGGCTACCCATACCAGTTTTCTTGCCTGGAGAATTCCATGGACAGAGGAACCTGGTGGGCTGCAGTCCATAGGGGTCACAAAGAATCAGATACCACTGAGTGACTAATGCTTTCACTTCCTTTTTTTTTTCCCCCATTCATCTATTTAGCTCTTATTATACATTCCTAAGATGCCATCTGTGGTGTTCTGGTTGTTTTGGATCTTTGAAACCCTTCTGATTCTAAGGTCAGAATCAACGTGACAGTAATTTGTTGTTTAGTCTCTAAGTTGTATCCGACTCTTTTGCAACCCCATGGACTGTAGCCTGCCAGGCTCCTCTGTCCATGGGATTTTTCAGGCAAGAATAGTGGAGTGGGTTGCCATTTCCTCCTCCAGGGGATCTTCTCGATGCAGGAATCAAATCTGCATCTCCTGCTTGGCATACAATCTGACTCTTTACTGCAGAGCCGTTGGGGAAGCCCTTGACAGTATTTTAGGATGAAATAAATATAAATAAAATATTTATTAAAATTAAAGGATTAATTACAACTGAAAATATTATACATACTGTTATGTTAAATTGAACATATCATAAACATTAGTGATGTCATTCTTAAAATTTTAAAATTCATAATGAATAAATTCTGGAAATGAAATCCATTCAACTCTTTTAGGTTTAGGAGAGATTATTCAACTCTCATATATATGTACATAGATTATAATAAGAATATTAATAACAACTAAAATATATCTGGTACTTATTCTGTGTAAAATACTGTTCTAAACATGTTACATTTATGTAGATTAATTCATTGAATCTTTATAGCAACCGATAAGGTGAGTACTAGTATTATCCTCATTGAATAGGTAAAGAAACAGAGTCTGAGAGATTAAAATAACCAAAATTCAGCCCAGAAAGTTTGGCTGTGGAATCTGTGCACTTAACTCTGTTGTAAATAAGTGATAGTTTCATTACAGTTATTTAGTGCAACCTTTTTTTTCTTGATTTAATGTTCATCCTAACAATCATTAAGTACCAAAGGTATTGATCATTGCCTAACTCTGCCTCTTTCTGCTCTCCCATGCAATTCTAAAAGCACTGATACTCAAACGGGGCTACACACTGGAATTACTTGGAGAGCTTTCAGCACTGTTGATACTTACGAGTTAGAGATTCTAACTTAACTGGTGTGCCATGAACACTGGGATTTTTTAAAGCTCCTCTAGTGATTCTGGTATCTAGCAAAGTTTTAGGTCCATTGATCTAAAGGAAAATGAAATTTGTTTGGACTCGAGAGCATGTCTGAGGGGGTAGGGCATGGAGGTAAGCAGGGACCTTGAGGCATGCAGAAATTGAAACTCAAGCCTGTTTGCATGGTGTCTTGTTAAGGATTCCTTCCTCTGCATGCATACAGTGGAAATACTAGATAACAATGAATTTGAAAGTTACCCAGGGATTACACTGTATATGTTATTCTTTTAACTTGTTATTTTAAAAAAATCAATTAAGCTTTCCTATTGCTTTAGTCATGGGGCCATACATGGCCATTGAAAATGTTCAGGAAACATTTGGAAAAAAACAAAATTGCTGTAAGTGGGAAAAGGATTGTGCTTTCCCTTAAGGTTATAGTTATTGTTCCAGTGAGAAGAGTAGACTGACTTTACTAAACTGTTTAGGAAAATTGATATTTATTTCAAATGTTTATGGTTTATCGTCTCAGAAGGTTAATGCCAAATCCTCAAAAATGTAGTGACGAGCGATGACTCATTTTAGCTCATGTCAAAACAATTCGCTTTTGTAATTTTCCTGTCCCTGGAGAAGCTATTAAACACTAAACAAAAATGCCTCAGAATGAAACTGATTGAATGTTTTAAATTATGTACTTTTGCTTGGCTATTAGCCAGATGTTCTTTGGGAAAGCTTGCCGCACGTGAAGACCTGTGATTTGCGCTGACAATGAGCCTACACAGTTACGCTGCTTAAATATCAGCGGTGTGTATTCTAAAGCTTAATCGTCAAGCAAAGCTCTGTCTTTTTGCTTAAATAATTTGTATAACTCCACTCTCAGACAAGTGATTTTTATCTTTGTTAAACTCTGGGAAGAATATGCCTAACAGGTAAAGTATTTTTCTCTACATTATGTTATTGTTAAGTAGCACAGATTCCAAGAAGCCTAAAAATACTTTTCTGTGTCTGTTGTGTGTATACAGGTATACCCGTATACATATATATACTTTTTAAAAAGATTTATATATTTGTTTCTGTGTAAGTAATACCAAATATCTTGTCCCCAGAGGAGCTCAGTGTAATGTTTTGTATGTAGTTTATATATGTGTATGTGTGTATTGCTGATAATATATGATACCGATGAACAAAACAGAACATTTTCATTAACTTCCTATGGTCTGTCTGCTACTATATGAGCTCTCTTAAATCAGTGTTAAGCTAACTACATCATATTTTTTAGGAACAAGAAATCTAGTGATAGGCTTGCTTTCACTGACTTCTAAATAAAGAGGATATTTACAATGTTAGATGAGACGTTTTTAGGAAACATTTTCATCAGTGTGGTTGACTGAGTATTAGTAACTGAGACATTCTTAGTACCATGTGGCATTTTTTGAATAGGCATTTGGGAGCATGATCTGGCAACTGAAAGTATGGGCCTACTCATGAAAGTTTGTGGCACACCCAGCACCTAGGAAAGAGTAGGTGCTCAGTAGGTGTTTGTTGAGTAGACTTTCTACTTTCTACTCATGCTTATCTCTTACATGATTCGAACCAATTTTTCAGGTGTAGTTCCATGAGAGGACATGGAAAAGGCAGTGAGAATTAAGTGCCTTCAGAGTGATTCTGTAACGGGGTGATGGACCATCATTCCCAAGGAAATTATCCTCATTCACAAGGATATCTAGTCATTAGCCCATTCTAAGATGGAAAATGGTGTGAAGAGTGGTTAATTCAAGCTGCATCTGAAAACTGTAGTTTTGATCTAAGGGAAAAACTGGACAGCCAGAAAGGACTACCAACAGAATGCGAAGGGATTCACACTAAATTAATAGCATGATCTTATTTTTCAATTTAAAATGTAGCATATCCAAATGTTATGTTTTCTGTCATACTAGTTTCCTGTCCTGAAAAAAAAAGGTTTAACCAGAGTTGGAGGTTTCATGTAACTGCAAACAAAGTGGTAAGCTACCATTCGATCTAGCGATTCCACTCCTGGTTATCTATCCAGAGAAAAAGAAAGCATGAATTCAAAAAGGTAAACGCACTCACATATGTTCATTGCAGCATTATTTACAATAGCCAAGATATGGAAGCAATCTAAGTGTCCATCAATAGATGAATGGATGAAGAAGATGTGGTATATATACACAGTGGAATATTACTCAGCCATAAATGAAAAAGAATGAAGTCTTGCCATTTGTGACAACACGGATGGACCTAGAGACTATTACAATAAGTAAAACAAGTCAGACAAAGAAAGATAAATGCTGTATGATTTCACTTACACTTATATGTGGAATCTAAAAAGCAAAACAAATGAACTAAACAGAAGCAGAGTTATGGATACAGAGGACAGAGGGGAGGGAAGTGGAGGAGGAGAAAAATAGGTGAAATAAGTGAAGGAGATTAAGAGGTATAAACTTTCAATTACAAAATGAAAGAATCACAGGTATAAAATGTACAATGTGGAGAATATGGTCAATAATTACATAATGTCTTGGTGACAGATGACAACTAGACTTATGGTGATCATTTAAAAATATATAGAAATATCAAATTGCTATGTTGTACACCAGGAACTAACATAGTGTTGTAGGTCAGTTATACCTCAAAAACAAAGAAAAACACTCATAGAAAACAAGACCAGACTATGGTTACCAGACACTGTGGTGGTGGTAGGGGCAAGGGTGTTAGGAGGAGAGGGAATTAGATGAAGGTAATCAAAACTTGCAGAGAAGGCCGTGGCACCCACCTCCAGTACTCTTGCCTGGAAAATCCCATGGACGGAGGAGCCTGGTGGGCTGCAGTCCATGGGGTCGCTAAGAGTCGGACACGACTGAGCGACTTCACTTTCACTTTTCACTTTCATGCATTGGAGAAGGAAATGGCAACCCAGTCCAGTGTTCTTGCCTGGAGAATCCCAGGGACGGGGGAGCCTGGTGGGCTGCCGTCTATGGGGTCACACAGAGTTGGACACGACTGAAGCGACAGCAGCAGCAGCAGCAGTCGAAACTTGAGAGAGCTGGACCATAAAGAAGGTTGAGCACTGAAGAATTGATGCTTTTGAATTGTGGTGCTAGAGAAGACTCTTGAGAGTCCCTTGGACCGCAAAGAGATCAAACCAGTCAATCCTAAAGGAATCCATATTCATTGGAAGGACTGATGCTGAAGCTCCAATATTTTGGCCACCTGATGCAAAGAGCTGCCTCACTGGATAAGACCCTAATGCTGGGAAAGATTGAGGGTAGGAGGAGAGGGGGTCAACAGAGATGAGATGGTTGGATAGCATCACTGACTCAATGGACATGAAGTTTGAGCAAATTCCGGGAGATAGTGAAGGACAGGAAAGCCTAGCGTGCTGCAGTCCCTGGGGTTGCAAAGAGTCAGACACAACTTAGTAACTGAACAAAAATAGTCAAACGATATAAACTTCCAGTTATTTATCTATAAGTACAAAGGATATAATGTACAGCATTACAAATTTAATTAACACTGCTGTATGTTATATATACAAGAGAGTAAATCCTGAGTTCTCATCACAAGGAAAAATTTTTCCTATTTATTTAATGTCATATATATATGAAATGATGGATGTTCACGAAAGTGTTAATTACTCGGTTGTGTCTGAATCTTTGTGACCCCATGGACTATAGCTTGCCAGGCTCGTCTATCAGTGGAATTCTCCAAGCAAGAATATTTCAGTAGGTACTGGAATGGGTAGCCATTTCCTTCTCCAGAGCATCTTCCCGACCCAGGGATCGAACCTAGGTCTTCTGCCTTGCAGGCAGATTTTTTACCATCTGAGCCACCAGGAAAACCCAGGATGTTTACTGAACTTACTGTGAATATCATTTCATGATGTAAATTAAATCATTATCCTGTACACACCTTAAACTTACACAGTACTATATGTTAATTATACTTCAATAAAACTGGGAAGAAAAAAGCATATGACTGAAATGTATAAAATTGTATAGAGTGTGGCAGGGCAAACACACTTGTTTACCCAGCCTAGAATTGTTAGAATTGGAGTCTTGAAGGAAATGCATTTACTCAAAAAGCAGTGTACTAGAGTACGTGGCCGCCTCGTGGTTAAGAATATAGACAAAAGGCCAAACTGCTGGGTTCAGTTCAGCTCCCTGTCCATTTCTAACTCTGGGTCCTTAATCACCTCTTCTTCTCAGTCTTTAGTTTCTTCATCTAGAAAATGCTGCTAATAATAGTATCTATCTCGTACAGCTGCTACAAGGCTTAAAGATTAAGTGAAAAGCACTTAAAACAGCTGGCATAGAGTAAGCTCTGTGTGTGTGTGTGTACATGTGCTTGTTTTAAAGCATTTGCCATATAGATCAGGTGGGTTAAAAAAATAAGTAGCTTTAGAAGAATTACTTACATTTGAAATCCAAAATTGGCTATTTAGAGTAATTTATTTTTTAAGGTTGCATCCGCACAGGCCCCTAAAAGGCTTCCATAAGAGACAGGAATCTTGGACTGGTTGGCTGGTTTGATCAGTGACCTGACCCAAAAAGTATTTGTTTCTGTTCTTACTAAAATGCTTCACACAGAAAACCACGCAGCTATTTCCCAGGCTGAAATAATGAGATAAAGATAAAGCTCTCCTTCCTGCTGCTTCATTTGCTTGTACTAATTTGTCCTAAATGAAAAACTCTTCATTTGGTAATAAAAAAGTGTGACTTCCAGTAATAGAAACAAGCCCAAGCTAATTGAGTTAAGCAAGATCTTTGGCCAGGAAACGTAACTATTGAGATATGCATCTTGTTTTTCCAAGCAAATGCTCCTACTTTGGAATCTGAGTGGGCTTTAATCTGTTTACCTGGCTTGAGTTGCCCAGTTTTCAGACAAGCACTTTGCATTTCTGGCAGCAGTAAGTGTGATGAATGTTTTTGTTATTGTTGCTCTTAATGATAAGTGTGTGGTTTTTATTCTCACTAGAAAGAAGGGTCTGTAAGGACCATAGGCCAGATTGTTTAACCATTAGAATGTGCTTATTTTGTTATTTCCATCATTTGCTAGTATTTTTGTTCTAATCTTGGAATAGATCTTTCAGTAGGAAGAGAAAAACATTGTTTTCCAATCAAATATTTATAACTTCTTTTTTAATATAAATTTATTTATTTTGATTGGAGGGTAATTACTTTACAATATTGTATTGGTTTTGCCATACATCAACATGAATCTGCCACGGGTGTACATGTGTTATAACCTCTTTAAGTAGTAGAACCTGCCTGGTAAAAATGTATTTCATTTCTGTTAAGGCAGGTTGTGTTTTTTTTTTTTTTTGGCACTGGCATTTTTTCAATGACCAAATTAAAATAGGACCTTTTACAAATATATAGAGCATGCGTCTTTAAAATAAGCTAGTCCGTTAAAATGAAGTCAAAGAACTTTCCGAACATTAATTTTTGTTAGTTTGCCATCTTCCTATTCTAACCCTAGGAAGCTTAGAGGTTTCTATGCTTTTTCTTTGCTGTTGTTTTCATGACTGCTCCTTACTTCTCAGTCAACCTGAGATTCATGCTTATTTTAACTCCCCATCAGTGTCTGTAGTAACTATCTCTTTGTTGCCTCCCATGCTCACTTGTCTTCCTTGGGACTTGACTCTCTTGTTCCATCATCTTTCAGTCTTAATTGGCCCCTTTCCTTCAACTTTGCTATTTCTACAAGTGAGCAGTCTTTTCCCTTCCCATCCCTGGTGAATTTCTTGAAACACTATCACTATACTCAGTGTGTCTACATCCTAACCATACTCTGGTTCCTTCAAATCTGGTTTTGGCTCCTGCCATTCTGATGCAATTATTCTCAGAGGTCTTTGGCGATTTCATCATCAGGTCCAGCAAACATCACCCTCTGCTACTTCTCTTGGCCAGTTAACACAGCTACCTATCCACTCCTTGATATTCTTCCTTTGGCTTCTAAGATACTGGGCTCTTTCAGTTCTCTTTCAATATCATAGACTGCTTCTTCTCTATTTTCCTTGATAGCTTATTCCCCTTTTCTTACCCTCTGAAGGTAGGCATTTGCTAGGACAATCTAGCCCTTTGCATTCTATACTACTAGATACTCTAATCTGCTCCTAGTGTTTCAATCTACCTTTCCATGCTAGAACTCCAGCGTCTCTCACATTGGCCATTGTTGGCCTGAATTCTCTCTGGTCCCATGTGTGCAATTACTCCTAGATGTCTTCTCAGTTTCTCAAGCACAACATCCCAAAATCAAACTCATCTGCCTCTCTGAACCTTCTAGTTACTGTTATGAGGCCCAGTCTTCTTGTTACCAGGCTGATAAGAGTTTCTGAGTTCAGTCATTTCTACTTCTTGCACTTACAGAATGTGTAGCATATCTCATTTCACAACTTATAAGTAGTGTTTTTCCATTTTTTCCCTTATTGAGGTATACTTTATATTTGTTACTGTGCACACACATTAAACATGCAGGTTAGTGAGTTTTTATAGATGCATATACTTGTATAAACACTATGCAGATCAAAACGTAGAATATGTCCGAGTCTGCCGCAGACCTGCTTTTTGCCACCTTCCAGTTGATATCCACTTTCTTCCCAGGATGTAACCGCCATTTTGACGTCTATTACCATGGTTTAATTTGCTTTCCTGAACTTCATGCAAATTCATGCTCATATTAATGGAAATTCAGCTTCATATAAATGGAATTTTTATTGCTACCAGAGAGATGTATATATATAAGTTTCAGTTGCTCTACTTCTTCAGCAATACTTGATATTGTCAGTTTAATTTTAGCCTTTCTGGTAGGACTGTAGTGGTATCATTTTTAGTTTGCATTTCTCTGATGATTAATAATGTTGAACTTCCTTTTCACATGATTCTTTGGTTATCCGAATAAGTGTCCTTAAGTCTTTTCCTTTTTTATGTTGGCTTGCCAGTGTTTTCTTTTTAATTGATTTTTACAAGTTCTTTATATATTCTGGATATTAGTCTTTTGTTGGTTATATGTATGCAGGTATCTTCTCCCAATCAGTGCTTTGCCTTTTGTAGAGGAATAGTAATTAGCCAAGATGGTGATGGTCAGGCTTTCTCGCCCCACTTCCTATAAACAATGACTTTGCATGGTTGTGTAACAGCTGAGATCATCCACAGCAGTGTGCACACACATCTTGATGTAATAGCTTGGCAAATTGCCACCTTTGTTCATGTATACCTATATTAAACCCACCTGAAACAGCCCTTTCTGGTGCGTCAGCCATTGGTGAATAAAGCATGTCTGCAGTTCCTAGGGCTTCTCTCATTTTCTTCTAGCTTCCCAACTCGCACCTTGCCTACCATGGGTTCAGCGCTTGACAAGACACCTTTTCATCTGATTATTGTTATATTTAGATTAATTTATTAATTATAATGAATTGATTAATTTTAATAAAGTCTAATAAGCAATCTTTTATGATTAGTGGTCTTGCGTCCTTTTCAAGATCATGAAGATAAACTGAGGCACAGAGAGGTTAAGTGGTTTGTGCTAAGCTTATGGCAGACTTGTTAGTTATCTTTGAAACATCAATTGGTTTTTTCCTTCCTGGGCTTATATGGCTGCCCAGCCAGACATTGCTACCTCTCCCTGTACTGAGAAGAGGCTAAGTGAGTTTGGATTCGATTAGGGAATGTGAATAATAGAGATGGTCAACTCCAACTTGAAAGCAAGATACTTTTCATGTTTTTTACCCTTCTTTCCCATCCTCTCCATCCTCCATACTCTTTAAGAGAGACAAAGTGGGGTTTCAGCTTTGATCATGCAGATAAAGACAATATTCTGAATGATCTCATGGAGCTGAGCATACTTAAGTTTATTTAAATAATATTTTCAATTATTCAATAAAGGTAGCTCAAATGCTACTTTTTCCATGAAACCTAATCTTGTCCCCTAATTAGTATTTACCTCTTTCTTCTGCCACCTGAATGCTTTTCTGCCCCTGAGGGCAAGGATCATTTTTGTGTTTTAGTGCCTTGCACACATTAAACACTCAGTAATTGTTTTGAAATTAATGGATAAATTAGACAATAAGTGAATTTTTTAGGATTGGGAAAGGAGTACAGCAAGGCTGTATATTGTCACCCTGCTTATTTAATTTATAGGCAGAGTACATCATGTGAAATGCTTGGCTGAATGAAGCTCAAGCTGAAATCAAGATTGCCAGGAGAAATAGCAATAACCTCGGATATACAGATGATACCACCCTAATGGCAGAGAGCGAAGAGGAACTAAAGAGCCTCTTGATGAAGGTAAAAGAGGAGAGTGAAAAAGCTGGCTTAAAACTCAGCATTCAGAAAACAAAGATCACGGCATCCAGTCCCATCACTTCATGGCAAATAGAAGGGGAAAAAATGGAAACGGTGACAGACTTTATTTTCTTGGGCTCCAAAATCACTGCAGGTGGTATCTGCAGCTATGAAATTAAAAGATGCTTGCTCCTTGGAAGAAAAGCTATGAACAACCTAGACAGCGTATTAAAAACAGAGACATCACTTTGCTGACAAAGGGCCATCTAGTCAAAACTATGGTTTTTCCCCTAGTCATGTACAGAGGTAAAAGTTGGACTGTAAAGAAGGCTGAGCTCTGAAGAATTGATGCTTTCGAACTGTAGTGCTGGAGAAGATTCTTTAAGAGTCCTTTGGACTGCAAGGAGATCAAACCAGTCAATCCTAAAGAAATCAACCCTTAATATTCATTGGAAGGACTGAAGCTGAAGCTCTAATCCTTTGGCCACCTGATGTGAAGAACCAACTCACTGGAAAAGACCCTGATGTTGGAAAAGATTGTGAGCAGGAAGAGAAGGGGGCAACAGGGGATGAGATGCTTGGATGGCATCATTGACTCAGTGAACATGAGTTTGAGCAAGCTCTGAGAGATAGTGAAGGACAGGGAAGCCTGGTATGCTGCAGTCCATGGGGTCACAAAGACTCAAACATGACTGAGTGACTAAACAACAACAAAAACTATATATATAATATTAAGAAATGTTGATCTGGTCATATAATGAGTGTAGCCTCGCTGGAAATTTAAGCTGTCTCCACACTGGTTCTGTGCCTTCTCTTTGCTGTGGTTCTGACTCAGCAGTTCTGACTCAGCAGTTTTGCTGTGCTGTATCACTTTCACCTTCCATAACACAGCCTGTACAGCTGGCTGTCCTGATACTAATTGCTGACATAGTGTGACCATGACTTCATTTGACCTTTCAGCACATAAGACCTTTCTGATTGCTATATAGTGAAAAGAGTTTCACATGGTAAAAGAGATGCTATTTTCTTTTCAAAGCTGATGATTTGACACAGACAGCAATGTGACAACTGGCTTCACTCAGGTTCTCTTGGCGTCTTAAAAGAACATTTAAACCATGTTTGAGATGCCATTGTGTTCCTATTTCTAAATGCTCCCATTGGAGATTCTGATTCAGGATATCTGGGGTTGGGCCCAGAAATCTGTACTTTTAAATAGTTCCCCTGGCAACTTTGATGATCACTTACTTAATTTTGGGAACCACTCACAGGGAAAGGTTAAGATTCAGGGGTCAGATAGACTTGAGTTCTGATTCTTCTCTACAGTTACTAGCAGTACTATAACTTTGGGAAAGTTATGTAATGTCCTTAAGCTTCAGTTTGATTATCTGAATATTATGTGGACAATACCAGTATCTACTTAAAAAGATTGTTATGAGGATTATATGAGATAATGCATTTCATATGCTAAGGACAATGTTTAACAGTAAACATTCAATAAAATATAACTATTGTTAGTATTATCACTAATTATCGAGTTCTTTATAAAGAATTTGTATTGTTTTTATATAAAATGTATAAAGTAGAATCTACTGTCTCTATAAAAAGGATTCATGTTATATGTGAGTATGTGTGGTCTTTAATAGAGTTCTTAGTTTCAGGCATTTATTTAAAAGAGTATGTGGGATTACTCTAATCGCAGTTCCTCATCATAAATAATTTACCAGTTAGCCACCCCATGCTGTTTGGTTTTAAGTACTGAGGGACTATTACTCTGGGGTTGTGTGTGTGCCTGTATAGGGGAGTATTACAAATAAATGCTTTCCTGGAATGTTTGAGAACTGAATGTTAATGCTATCAAAACTTAGGAGCTCAAAGTTGAGGCTTTGGCTAACAAGTGCAGAGAGTCACCTATTTCAAATTCTGGTCTCTGTTTATAAAATTCTCTATCTGGTCCAACATCAGAGAATAGAGCAGAGATAATCTGATCTAGGGTTTGGTGTTGCTAAAGAATCCACCTGCGATGCAGGAGACCTGGGTTCGATCCTTGGGTTGAGAAGATCCCCTGGAGGAGGGCGTGACAACCCACTTCAGTATTCTTCCCTGGAGGATCCCCATGGACAGAGGAGCCTGGTGGGCTACAGTGCATGGGGTCACAAAGAGTCAGATGCGACTGAGCGACTAAACACAGCACAGCACAGCAACTTCAAGGTAACCTGAGTTCTGGGATGTGTGTTTCATATATCCTTGGAGCAGGAGGGAGGGACTAGGATTAGTGAAGAGTTACAGCATCAAAAAGTTTTCAAGCCACTCCCTTGTACCTTAGTTATTGTTTAAATTTACTCCCCAGGGTATCAGTGAATAATAAGTTAAAGCTTGGAACAGAAACAAGATTTCTTTTTAGATAAAGCAGAAACTTTCTAGAACAAAAGAATGAGTGGATTTATCTTAATAGTGTTCTTTGCATAAAAAAGTAATGCTATGGCTAAAAGTAGGGTGTTACAAGGGGAATAAACTGTTGACCCTTGAATAACGCAGGGTTGGGGGCACCAACCCTCCAATACAATTAAAAAAAAAATCCCTCTCTAGGTTTATAATCAGCTATTTCTACACGTGGCTCATGCATTATATACCTTTGATCTGTGTGGATTAGTTAGCTCTTACAATAACACTGTTGCTATCATTTCTAGTTAGATAATTGAGATTGACTTCTATTTTGCCATGTTCTGATTCTATTTGCATTCAACTGCATATTGAATTCTCAAATTGCCTGGAGAATAGGTGATGAGAGTCATGGTCTACGACTCTCACTTTAGTAAACCCTTCACGGAGTTCATTTATCACTGTCAACAAAGAGCTGCTGTCATCTGACCAGAACAGATGAGAAAAATTTTAGTTCTTGGGTAAGACTTGTATTTAGAGCTGAAATTTTAATTAAAAACAAGGTTGATTAGTTAACAGTTAAAGGCTTCATTTGGGGTTCAGATTACCCTCATTGCTCTCTCAAGCATTAGACTTTCTTAGTTATCCAGAACCTGTGGGATTCTTAATAGAGTTGGTTTATATATATTTTCTACTCTTTGACTCATATGAACTTAAATCTTGTCTAAAAACCTATCTGGATTTCAGAGGCTTAGAGAGTATTAAAAAGGCTATAAAATTTTAAATAACTTCATCCAGTGAGCATGTTTACCTAAATGTGTCATCAGACTTCTCAGTTTTCTGGTTAGAAAACCGGTTTGGGACAGACTGACTCACACTGTCAACTGATAGAATACAAACACATTCAGAATTCTCCTGGCAAGACTAATGCAATAAAAACAGAGTTCTTTGAGCTTTTAGAGGTGAAGTGTTTCATTTCTCTAATAAATCTTCCTATCACTAAGAGCTTTCAAAATAAACAAATTCATGTCTTTACAGTTGTTACGTGCTAGAGAGTCAGCATAGGCATACTACTGTATCCATTACCTCTTTGCAGCTCTTAAAGGACGTAATTTTTTAAAATTTTAATTTCTATTTTATGTTGGGAAATAGTTGATTTCGGCTGTTAACCAAAAGGTTAGGGATTCCCTTGTGGCTCAGATGGTAAAGAATCTGCCCTCAGTGGGGGCGACCCAGGTTTGATCCCTGGGTGGAGAAGATCCCCTGGAGAAGGGCATGGATACCCACTCCAGTATTCTTGCCTGGAGAATTTCATGGACAGAGGAGCCCGGCAGACTGCAGTCCTTGGGATAGCAAAAGAGTTGGACACAACCGGGCTACGAACACTATAGTTAATTTACAGTGATGTGTTAGTTTTAGGTGTACTGCAAAGTGGTTCAGCTATACATATAGGTACATGCATTCTTTTTCAGATTCCTTTTCCATATAGATTATTGCAGAATATTTACTAAGAGTTTCCTATGCTATACAGAAGGTCCCTGTTGATTATGTATGTTATATATATTAGTGTATATATGTTAATCCCTCACCTTTGCCCTTTGGTAACTGCAAGTTTGTTTCTGAGTTCTGTGAGTCTGTTTGTAAGTAAGTTCATTTGTATCATCTTTTTAGATCCCACATATAAGTGATATCATATGATACTTCTTTCTCTGCCTGATCTACTTAGCATGGTGATCTTTGGATCCATCCATGTTGCTGCAGATGGCATTAGTGCATCCTTTTTATGGCTGAGTGATATTCCATTGTGTGTATGCACCACATCTTCATCCATTCATCTGTCAGTGGACATTTCGGTTGCTTTCATGTCTTGGCTGTCGTAAACAGTGCTATAGTGAACACTGGGGTGCCTGTATATTTTCAAATTAGGGTTTTCTCCATTTATATGGCCAGGAGCAGGATTGCTAGATCATATGGTAGCTCAATTTTCATTTTTTAAGGAACATCCGTACTCTCTTCCATAGTGACTATACCAGTTTACATTCTCACCAGCAGTGTAAGAGGGTTACCTTTTCTCCAGGCCCATTCTCTCTGCAGCATTTACTGTTTATAGACTTTCTGATGATGACCATTCTGAACAGTGTGAAGTAATAATACTTCATTGTAGTTTTGACTTGCCGTTTTCTAATAATTAGTGATGTTGATCATCTTTTTGTGTGCTTTTTGGCCATCTGGATATCTTTGGAAAAATGTGTGCTTAGATCTTTCACTCATTTTTTGATTGGGTTATTTGGTTTGTTTGATTTTTTTTTTTTTTTTTTTTATGTTGAGCTCCATGAGCTATTTGTATATTTGGAGAGTTAATCCCTTGTCCACTGCTTAATTTGCAAATATTTTCTCCTATTATCTGGGCAGTCTTTTCATTTTGTTTATGGTTTCTAAAGAAAGTAACTTTTAATAATTTTTATAAATTTATTTATTTTATTTTTGGCTGTCCTGGGTCTTCATTGCTGCAGGAACTTTTCTCTATTTGCGGAGAGAGAAGGCTATTCTCAAGTTGCGATGTGCAGGCTTCTCATTGCTGTGGCTTCTCATTGTGGAGCCTGTGCTCTAGGGTGCAGGCTTCAGTAGTTGTAGTATGTGAGCCCTAGAGCATAGGCTCAGCAGTTGTGGCACACAGGCTTAGTTGCTCAGTGTCATGTGGGATATTCCCAGATCAAGAATTGAACCTGTGTCTCCTGCATTGGCAGGCAGATTCTTTACCACTTAGCCAGCAGGGAAGCTCCTAAAAGAAGTAATTTTTAAAGGTTATCTGGGAAATATTAGTAGTTAGCCCTTGGACTGATAAAAGTAATGTTCTATAATTCAGAATATTCCCATATGTAAATAAATGGTTCATTTGATTCATATTTCACTTCTGATCCACAGATCTCAAATTCTTTGCCCAAATAGTTGCCCTTATTTTTCTTAATTAGCCTTTGTACAAGAAAAGTGATCTGGAGAAGGAAATGGCAACCCAGTCCAATATTCTTGCCTGAGAAATCCCATGGACAGAGGAGTCTGGCAGGCTACAGTCCATGAAGTCTCAACGGGTCTGACCTGACTTAGCAACTAAACAACAACAACAAGAGAAGTGGTAGGTAGGAAGACTATTTCTGCTCATTTTGTAGATGGATACATCAGCCCAGAACTCAAATTTGTTTTTGTTTTGTTTTTTATCAAGTTTGCTCAGGAAAATTGGGACCAAACTCAAAAAATGGCTAGAGACAGGGATATTCTGTAAGAAAGATTAGCTAAGTAACTTTTTTCAAGGATGAAATTGGAATGTTTTCTTGGCAGAGGTCAGGCTACATTCAAACTAAGTAGATGCTCCTGTTCCTTTCTGTTTTCCAGTTAGTTATATCTCTGTGCTGTGTTTATTCACATGTTGCTGTAATTAGCCAAGTTTAGGCCTTGCAAAAGGGATTAGCTAGCATATTACACACCCACATCTCTCTTGCTGGGATTTAGGATGGAATGAGATTTATTTTTCCATTTACTTTAACTAAATGAGCATGTACTTCTCCAATCCCATTTTACTGTTAAGTCTTTATCAAGAAGTTGTGTAGCAGTTGGTAACGTGGAATCCATTTCTGAAGAGCCTTGCCCTCTTTGGTATTTTACTTATAGTAGTAGTTTTCTGGGTGGTGGTGTTAATATTTTTATTACAATATGTTCTTTCCAAATGTGACTCTGAACACACCTAACATAGTGTTTTGTGTATGCTGTAGGTTCTCTGACAGATCACCCATGTCAAGTTGAGATTTTTCTTGGGCTCAGGATAAAGGGGAATCCCAGGGTAATGGCACGTAGGGTTTGTGTACCCTGGCCCTAAACTACTTATCTTCAACAGAGACTTAGTTCCACAGACTCCTCTTCAGTCCGTTTGTGCCTATGGGTATAGTTTTCTGCCTGGAATACCATTTCTGCTCCTCTCTGCCAGATAAGAGTCCACTAGGCCTTCAAGCTAGGAAATGGCAACCCACTCCAGTGTTCTCGCCTGGAGAATCCCAGGGGCTGGGGAGCCTGGTGGGCTGCCATCTATGGGGTCGCACAGAGTCAAACACGACTGAAGTGACTTAGCAGCAGGCCTTGAAGCTAATTGCTCCCTGCTGGGATGCTTTCACATTGTCTCCATGAATAACTAATCCATCCCTCAAATGGGATCCTGGAGCAGTCTGTGCATGCTTTCATTGTAGCCCACAGTTAATTACCTCATCCTACTTATGTTTTCTACTGAGATCTCAAAGACAGCCTCCATATCTTATTCATTGCTTTTTCCGAAGTTCCTAGTTTCATGCATAGTGTTCGGTTAAATGAATGTCAAATGATGAATGAATGGACGATATATACCCTCGTTGTCCCCTTTTTTTCCCCCTTCCATATAGAACAAAAATGTTTCCCAAGCTCCCCTACCCCACCTCCAGCAAATATTCATTTGCCTTTGAGCACTTCCCTTTGGTATATCCCCATTACCTTATTTTCAGGTCTTTGCCCTTTGGTTCAAGAGTGTGATCTGGCATTAAAAGGCCTTCCTTGTAAAATTTTAAGAAAACAACTAACCTATATCTCATGAGAAATATCTATTGTCATTAATAGTTTTATATATATCATACCGATCATTTAGATCAGTCAAGTTTTATCCATAAAGACTAGAAAGGGTTTTGTTCAACCTTAAAAAGGAATGAAGTGCTTTTTAGGCCCCACAATGTGGATGAAGCTTGAAAACATTATGCTAAGTGAAAGAAGTCAGATACAAAAGGCTATATATTGTATTCCATTTATATGAAATGTCCAGAACAGGCCAAACCATAGAGACAGAAAGCATATTAATGGTTTCCAGGGGCAGGGAGGGGAAATGGAGAGTGACTGCTAACGGACACAGGCTTTCATTTTATTGCCAAATAGTAGTCCATTGTATGCATATACCATAGGTTTGTTGATCATTTATGTTGATGGACGTTTGAATTATTTCTGTTTGGGGCTATTTTGAATAATACTGCTATGAATATTCATATTTAAGTTTTCATATGGGCATATGTTTTCCTTTCTCTTGGAGTGGAATTTCTCTAGGAGTGGAATTGCTGGGTCATATACTGTTATAATTGACTGTTTGAAGAATTGACAGACTATTTTCCAGAGCAGCTTCATCATTTTACATTCCTACAGCAGTATGTAAAGGTTCCAATTTCCCTACATCCTCACTAACACTTATTATGATCTTTTTTATTATTTTTATCCTAGTGGCTGTAAAGTATGATTGTACTAAAACAGACAGATCACAAGTGTTAGTAAGGATATAGGGAAATTGGTCGATCCCTGGGTCAGGAAGATCCCCTGGAGTAGCAAATGGCAACTCACTCCAGTATTCTTGTCTGGGAAATCCCATGGACAGAGGAGCTAGGTGGGCTACAGTCCACAGGATCACAAAGAGTTAGATACAACTGAGCAAATAAGCATGCACATTGATTGCAAAAAGTAATGTCTCATGGTTTTGATTTACATTTTCCTGATGGTTAATGATATTGAACACCTTTTTCTGTGCTTATCGCCCATTTGTACCTGTTCTATGGAGAACTGACATTGTTGCCAATTTTTTAATCTTTTTTATTGTTGATTTGTTAGAGACTTATTTATTCTGGATACAAACCCTTTCTCAGATGTAGGATCTATAGATATTTTCAATCTTGGGCTGACTTTTCACTTTCTTTATGGAGTCCTTTGAAGACCAAACATTTTTAATTTTGATGATGTTTGTCAAATGTATTTGTTTGTTTTTGATGTCATATCTAAGAAACTATTGCCTAATCAATGTTCACAAAGATTTATGCCTTTGTTTTCTTCTAGGAGTTTTACCATTTTAGGTGTCATATTTAGTTGGGTCTCTGATCTATTTTGAGTTAAATTTTAAATGTAATGTGAGGTACAGGATCCAGCTTTACTCTTTTGTTTGTGACTAGCACTACTCTTTTGTAAAACAGTCTTTTTAAGACTGATTTTCCCCCACTGAATTGTCTTGGCACACTTGCTAAAAATCAGTTGACCAGCAGCATAACAGTTTATTTCTGTACTCTTAATTCTATCCCATTGATCTATTTTCATATCCTTTCACCAGTACCATACTGTCTTGATTATTGTAGCTTTGTAGTAAGTTTTAAAACTGGGAAGTATCAAATATTCAACTTTGCTCTACTTTTTTAATACTGTTTTGGCTATCTGGGCCCCATGAATTTCCATATGAATTAAGATCAGCATCTCAATTTCTATCATATAATCATCTGGAATTTTAATAACAATTATGTTGAATCTCTAGATCAATTTGGCAAGTATTACAGGCTTAACAGTATTAAGTCTTGATTCATGAACATGGGATGGATGTCTTCTTGCCATTTACTTAGGGCTTCTTTCAGTTCAGTTCAGTTCAGTTCAGTTACTCAGTCATGTCCAACTCCTTGCTACGCCATGATTCGCAGCACGCCAGACCTCCCTGTCCATCACCAACTCCTGGAGTTTACTCAAACTCATGTCCATCGAGTCAGTGATGTCATCCAGCCATCTCATCCTCTGTCGTCCCCTTCTCCTCTTGCCCCCAATCCCTCTCAGCATCAGGGTCTTTTCCAATGAGTCAACTCTTCACATGAGGTGGCCAAAGTATTGGAGTTTCAGCTTTAGGATCAGTCCTTCCAGTGAACACTCAGGACTGATCTTTAGAATGGACTGGTTGGATCTCCTTGCAGTCCAAGGCACTTGGAAGAGTCTTCTCCAACACCACACTTCAAAAGCATCAATTCTTTGGTGCTCAGCTTTCTTCACAGTCCAACTCTCACATCCATACATGACTACTGGAAAAACCATAGCCTTGACTAGACAGGCCTTTGTTGGCAAAGTAATGTCTCTGCTTTTCAATATGCTATCTAGGTTGGTCATAACTTTCCTCCCAAGGAGTAAGTGTCTTTGAATTTCATGGCGGCAGTCACCATTTGCAGTGGTTTTGGAACCCCCAAAAATAAAGTCTGACACTGTTTCCACTGTTTCCCCATCTGTTTCCCATGAAGTGATGGGTTACCAGATGCCATGATCTTCGTTTTCTGAATGTTGAGCTTTAAGCCAACATTTTCACTCTCCTCTTTCACTTTCATCAAGAGGCTTTTTAGTTCCTCTTCACTTTCTTCCATAAGAGTGGTGTCATCTGCATATCTGGGGTTATTGATATTTCTCCCAACAATCTTGATTCCAGCTTGTGCTTCTTCCAGCCCAGCATTTCTCATGATGTACTCTGCATATAAGTTAAACAAGCAGGGTGGCAATATACAACCTTGACATCCTCCTTTTCCGATTTGGAACCAGTCTGTTGTTCCATATCCAGTTCTGACTGTTGCTTCCTGACCTGCATATAGGTTTCTCAAAAGGCAGGTCAGGTGGTCTGGTACCCCCATCTCTTTCAGAATTTTCTACAGTTTATTGTGATCCACACAGTCAAAGGCTTTGGCATAGTCAATAAAGCAGAAATAGATGTTTTTCTAGAATTCTCTTGCTTTTCGATGATCCACCGGATGTTGGCAATTTGATCTCTGGTTCCTCTGCCTTTTCTAAAACCAGCTTGAACATCAGGAAGTTCACGGTTCACGTATTGCTGAAGGCTGGCTTGGAGAATTTTGAGGATTATTTTGGCAGTGTGTGAGGTGAGTGCAATTCTGTGGTAGTTTGAGCATTCTTTGGGATTGCCTTTCTTTGGGATGACTTCCCTGGTGGCTCAGATGGTAAAGCGTCTGTCTACAATGCAGGAGACCTGGGTTTGATCCCTGGGTGAGAAAGATTCCCTGGAGAAGGAAATGGCAACCCACTCCAGTACTCTTGCCTGGAAAATCCCATTGGCAGAGGAGCCTGGTGCAGGCTGCTGTCCATGGGGTCGCAAAGAGTCGGACACGACTGGGCGACTTCACTTTCTTTCTTTCTTTGGGATTAGAATGAAAACTGACCTTTTCCATTCCTTTGGCCACTGCTGAGTTTTCCAAATTTGCTGGCATATTGAATGCAGCACTTTCACAGCATCATCTTTTAGGATTTGAAATAGCTCATACTGGAATTCCATCACTTCCACTAGCTTTGTTGGTAGTGATGCTTTCTAAGGCCCACTTGACTTCACATTCCAGGATGTCTGGCTCTAGGTGAGTGATCACACCATCGTGATTCTCTGGGTCATGACGATCTTTTTTGTATAGTTCTTCTGTGTATTCTTGCCACCTCTTCTTAATATCCTCTGCTTCTGTTAGGTCCATACCATTTCTGTCCTTTATCTTTGCATGAAATGTTCCCTTGGTATCTCTGAGTTTCTTGAAGAGATCTCTAGTCTTTCCCATTCTGTTGTTTTCCTCTATTTCTTTGCACTGATCGCTGAGGAAGGCTTTCTTATCTTTCCTTGCTATTCTTTGGAACTCTGCATTCAGATGCTTATATCTTTCCTTTTCTCCTTTGCTTTTCACTTCTCTTCTTTCCACAGCTATTTTGTAAGGCCTCCTCAGACAGCCATTTTACTTTTTTGCATTTCTTTTTCTTGGGGATGGTCTTGATTCCTGTCTCCTGTACAATGTCATGAACCTCCGTCCATAGTTCATCAGGCACTCTGTCTATCAGATCTAGTCCCTTAAATCTGTTTCTCACTTCCACTGTATAATCATAAGGGATTTGATTTAGGTCATACCTGAATGGCCTAGTGGTTTTCCCTACTTTCTTCAATTTAAGTCTGAATTTGGCAGGAAGGAGTTCATGATCTGGGCCACACTCAGCTCCCAGTCTTGTTTTTGCTGATTGTATAGAGCTTCTCCATCTTTGGCTGCAAAGAATATAAAATCAATCTGATTTCAGTGTTGACCATCTGGGATGTCCATGTGTAGAGTCTTCTCTAGGGCTTCTTTAGTTTCTGTCAATGTTGTTTTGTAGTTTTCAGAGTATGTCTTGTACTTCTTTTATTTATTTTCAAATCTTTATTTCTTTTTGGTGTTATTGTAAATGAAATTGTTTTCTGAATTTCATTTTTAATTTGCTCACAGCTACTGTGTAGATATACAATTGATTTTTGTGTATTGATCTAGCTTGTATTTTACAAGCTTGCTGAGCTTATTTATTAGTTCTAGTAGCTTTTTCTTGCCTGGAGAATCCCAGAGACAGAGGAGCCTAGTGGGCTGCTGTCTATGGGGTCGCACAGAGTCAGACACAACTGAAGCGACTTAGCAGCAACAGCAGCAGCAGTAGTTTTTTCAGTGGGTTTCTTAGGATCTAATTGTTACCACTGTTATTATCATTGTTATCAGTTTAACAGAAGTGTTCCAAGATTGTTCATTTTTCCTAAAAAACATTGATATTATTTGATCTGTGCCTAGATCTAAATTTTTATATGACCTTGTGAGCTACATTTGGCTTCCCAGGTGACATTAGTAGTAAAGAACCCACCTGGCAATGCAGGAGTTGTAAGAGACATGAGTTCAATCCCTGGGTCAGGAATATACCCTGGAGGAGGGTGTGGCAACCCACTCCAGTGTTCTTGCCTGGAAAAGCCCATGGACAGGGGAGCTTGGTGAGCCACAGTCCATAGGGTCGCAAAGAGTCAGACAGAACTCAAGCAACTTAGCTGCTGCTGCTAAGTCGTTTCAGTCGTGTCCGATCTGTGCGACCCATAAACGGCAGCCCACCAGGCTCCCCTGTCCCTGGGATTCCCCAGGCAAGAACACTGGAGTGGGTTGCCATTTCCTTCTCCAATGCATGAAAATGAAAAATGAAAGTGAAGATGCTCAGTCATGTCTTACTCTTAGCGACCCTATAGACTGCAGCCCACCAGACTCCTCCATCCATGGGATTTTCCAGGCAAGAGTGCTGGAGTGGATTGCCATTGCCTTCTCCCAACAAGTTAGCAGGGATGCTTTATACGTATATATTATCTGTCTTAGTTTTGTAGTTTGAAGAGAAACTTTATTCCACCCATAAGCTGTATGAGCATACATTAACACTATTATCTGTTGAGATTTATAGCGTTTTTGTAAAACTTAGTTTTAGAAAAGAAAAAAAAATTACTTGTATCATTTTCTCTGAAAGAAGAAAGTGGCCATAGATTACAGTAGCTCACAGTTTCACGATAGTTTTATCTCTTTTTTGCTTTATTTCCAATTTTCCAGAAAATTTCTAGGGACAGTTGGGAGCTCGCGAATCATGTCCTATCCCCTCACAGGCAGTGCCATACCCAAATAAGTAGCATTCCTTGCTTGGGGACAGCATAAAGAAAGTCTATGTGGGCTTTACTTCTAGAATTCTGTTACCATTGATTCTTCTGTGGTCACTTTGTTCACTTCCTCAGGCAGATGCTATTGCAAATGAGTACAGATTTTGTTTGAACTGCCTGAGCTTCTGCTCTTGCATCAAATCCCTACTCTGTAGCTTTTACAAAATGGCAACCCACTCCAGTATTGTTGCCTGGAGGACCAATCCCACGGACAAAGGAGCCTGGCAGGCTACAGTCCATGGAGTCACAAAGAGGACCCGACTTAGCAACTAAATCCTCACCATCACCTGCTAGCTCTGAAGACCTTTTGGGGAAGTGCTGACAAGTAAATGAGTGTGGTCTGTAGACCTGACTCTGGAAGTGTCATCTCCCTGCTGTCCCTGTCCTCACCCCCACTACTATCTTCTGTGTTGTCTCGAGCGTCCCGTGCAAAGGCTTCTTTTCTTGTGGGTTTTAGTTCTTCATTATGCAAAAAAAAAAGAAAAAAAAAAAAGCAAAGTTACTACTGAGTAACTTGTTTCTGAAAGAAAGTTGGAATTAACCTATATCTGAATTTATTGAGAGTCAATTGACCAGGCAATGTTTGGTAACAAATAAAAGAAAAAAGAATGCTAGCTAAAGCCTGGTCAAATGAATTGCATCTCTAGAATGAAATAATATGCAGCCAATTTTTTTTAAGGTAGAAAGATCTCTTTTATGAATTACTTATGATATATTCTTACAGTAAATTTTTAGATATATACACGGAAAACTGTTATCTCTAGCTTACTTTTGGGGAGTCAGAAGTGAGGAAAAGTCAGAGAAAGGTTAATTTTCATTTTACTTTTATAAATCTTCACTTTATGCTGAATTTTTATTTTTTACTTTCCTGTTCATTTAAAATTTCTAACTGTATTCTTGTGTTATTATTTTTCATTTATGTGTTATTTCTAACACGTAAAGAAATGGAGATGATAATATGATGAACCCCTTTGGGTCCCTCTTACAGCTTCAGTACTTACTAACTCTTGGCCAGTCTTGTTTCTTCTGTATCACCCTACTGAAGGGTAGCAGAATATGCCACCAAAAATATATCTCTTTAGTATAAGAAATATTTTGAGCTGAATGTTTAAATAAACAGCAGGTATAGGAAAAGTTCTGAAAACAAGAGTAGAGTTACTCTTCTGTAAGGGAAATTTACGTTTATGAAGAAAATCTCTGTGTAAGGGTATCTCCAGAGAAGGATGACTAAATCGTAAGAGAAGCTTATCAGCAAAGAAGGCACCAATTTAAGTCTGAATAACAACCATACACAAGATTTTTCTGGTAACTTCCCGTAACTGGCTACCCTTTTCCTCATTCCTCACTACTTTTCCTTCTTTTGTCTTTAGCTGAAGGTGGTATTTAGGATTGTAGTTTAGGTCATTTTATAGAGTTTCTCATTTTCCCTGGGTATCTATTATGTATACATGAGGTATATATGTTAATAAACTTCTGTTTGGTTTTCTCTTCTTAATCTGTCTTTTATTTCAGTGGGTCTCAACCAAGATCTCAAAAGGGTAGAGAGGGAATTATTTTTGCTCCACTATGCTATGCTTCTCAATCTGGATTATTTTGAAGCAAATCCCAAACATCCTATTCCTGTCATTTTCCTTACCATGCTGTCCCCTGAAGGCATTTGAGGCTGTAACAGTGCCCCTACCCCATGGCTTTTTATGTTTCAGCAGTAAAGAATATGCCTGCCAATGCAGGATACCCAGGTTGATCCCTGGGTCAGGAAGATCCCCTGGAGAAGGAAATGGCAACCCACTCCAGTATTCTTGCCCAGGAAATTTCATGGACAGAGGAGCCTGGTGGGCTGCAGTCTACGGGGTCACAGAGCCAGACATGACTTAGTGACTAAAGAACAACAGCATTACATATTTTAAATTAAAATAGTTGTTGATAAGACACTATCTGTAAGAAAGTATGAATTAGCTATCACTATTTAATAAAAAGAATTTGAATATCTGAAATCTAAAGAAACTTTCTTTGGGTTTTTTGCATGATTTGGTGAGTTGTGAACATTCAGTCATGGTACAGGAATAATTCATTCTGAAGCTACACACCTCTTTGGATTCCTAAGGCTTCTTTTTGGAACTGGAAGTGGGAATTGACTGACTACCCCACATGTTCCCTAACAAAATAAAATCAATTTGAAAGAATACAGACTTATACAGAGAAGAAAAGGAGACATGTTTCAAGATTAAACTCTTCTAGTCTAGAAGAGAATTCATTTGCTGCCATCCAGATGTTTTTTCAGGATGAAGCTTTCTCTCATTTCTCTGCTTTGTCATCATTGAGGCATCCTCACTTAGATTTCAACACAGGTAAAAATTAAGGAGTAATTTCTCCCTCTTCTAACATTTTTGTTGTTTTGTGCTTCTTACTTTGTTTATTGATAAAATCTTATCCTTCAGAGGAACGGTGAAAGTAAGCCACTGAATTCTTCCATATGAAGAAGCCACGGAAATTCTCTATCTTTGTATCCACAAATAAACACATGAAAAGGCCATTCATTTAATCTATGTGCCATCCTAATGGGTCAATGCTGTCATGCTTGGAAGTATGTCTGTAAAACAGCTGTAGTGTTCTTGAGAAGATTATTAAGTGGAGTTTTGATTAATTGACAAATATGTTTAGAGTAAGAAGTAATTTGACATAAAGCAAATGACAGATGAGCCTCACAGGGAAATGGTCTTTTTATTTTTACGGCCATTTGTATTTGGTCCTCACTAATGCCATTACTGATAAATATTGCATTTTGAGATCAGCCGCATATGATTTTCTTTTCCCCAAATTATTTCTTTACATATATGTGCACACATATACATATACATATGTGTGTATACATATATATACATGTTGCAGTGTTTGCTATGACATGAAATGCTTTGAATGTCATATGTACTTAGAACAAAAAAGTGAAAGTCACTCAGTTGTGTCCGGCTCTTTGCGTCCCCATGGACTATATAATCCATGGAATTCTCCAGGCCAGAATACTGTTGTGGGTAGCCTTTCCCTTCTCCAGGGGATCTTCCCAACCCAGAAAATGAACCAGGGTCTCCTCATTGCAGGCAGATTCTTTACCAACTGAGCTATCAGGGAAGTTAGAACAATAACAAAAAAAAGTGTGCTATAAAATGACAAACTATATGGTAGAAATTACTTATTTTGAAGAAACACGTACTCAGCCTCATAAATCCTGCAAATATGTTTCGTCTGAAACATTTTATGAAGATATAATTTATCTGTTCACCAGGAGTCTCAAATATTTTATGCTGTCATTAGGCAAATCATGGAAATAAATGAGACAGTGCTATGGGCATAATGTATTATGCATGATAAATAGGGAAGATACGTGAGGAAGTGAGAATTGGTGGGTAGAAATTGAATTAAATAGGAGAAACTGATTGAAAATTCTCACATACTCCTAATCAACCAAATTATTAAAAAGGGAATTTGATAAAGTGTACTTTGGCTTCTGCAGTGTTAAACAAGTCAAACTTGTCTGTGGAAGGCCAGTACTATAAGCGGTATGAACTGTTGCCAGATTTGTCATGCGGTAGGTGAGGTAGGCCAGGATCCTGACTTGGGACCTTACAGCTTTTGTGGAATTGTACAGAGGGTTTCAGACCTTTCAGAGAAAGAGCAACAGAAGCAGTGTTTTGGAGGATTGGTGGTGGTAGGCCATTAGAATTTGAATTTGATGAGGAAAAGGAAATGTACTGAAATTATATTGACATTGGCAAAATATTCCTTCAAGAAAATGTTATGTTTGAGTATGTTTTTGATGATATGTTAGACTTTTTTTTTTTTTGGTCAGAAGTAATACATCTCTAAAATCAAATTCCAAGTCAGTGGGAAAGTCTGATTCGGGTTATGAACATTCTCTCACTTTACATAGTTTAACATGTTTTAAACGAGATCAGATTCAGGATTAGTCTCAGGCAAAGTTATAAAGTAAGAAATGGGTACGCTCCTTCATTGAAAGTGATAGTATAAATGGTCTATTTATATCAATAGAATGCAACTTAGCTACAGTTTTTAAAATCCAGAAAAGTTTTATAACTTTTGACCTAGCAATTCCACATCGAAAACTTTATTCTATGGCAACAGTCAGGAAGGCATAAAAATTAACCAGGATGTGAGTCTTTTCTTCATAGGGTTCTTGATAAAAGTGAAAAAGTAGAATGAATCTAAACTCCCACAATAGGGAATTTAAATAAATTACATCTGTATGACAGTAGTATTCATGTACTTAAAAATTATGATGTTCCGGAATAGTTGGTGATTTAGGAAAATGTTCATGTTTTTGTCAGTGAAAAAAACAAGATACAAAAACTATGCAAAGTATGAGTTGAGAGAGTTATTTTTAGTTTTTTAAAATAGTTAATATTTCTGATGTTCTTAAACCAAAATCCTATCTTTGGATGGTTCTCTCCTCAAGTGCCTTGATAAAGGACCTACCCTGTTTTATATCTGCTTTCAGTAGAATAATCCCAAAGCTCTCAAACATATTTTGCTTCCTCTACCAAAATTGACTTGTTTTATATATTATTCTCTAAAGCTGGGCTAAGTGAAAAGAACTAATCCAGAAGATAATGTTTGAGAAGATATTAATGGAAAGTACTAAATTAAAATGTAATAACTTTTTCTACATTCTAGTCACTTATTCAGTAAATATTTATTAAACTTCTCCATGTGCTTGGCCCTATAGAAGGAATTGTGAACAAAGTAAATCAGAAGCCCACTTACCTTATTATGGGAATATTTGATTTTTTATAATTCCTTTAGTCAAGATGATGTGGCTATTGTGGGATCTTGTTAGTGTGGGATCTTGTGACACTGCCTTGCCCAAGGGCCAGTGGAGTCTGTTGGTGCACTTAGAAACTGTCATTTGAGGTTAGTCTTTATTTTGAGTATGTGATAGACTGTGCTTTTCATAATATCATTGCATTAACCTTTCTATTTATGATTTCCATAAGGGGGACATAGGTCTCCACGGTTTAGGAGATGAGGGGGAAATTATTGAGTACTGTGGTGTCCAGCTCAGTGTTAGAGTGTTAGATCCTTAGGACATTCAGCAATACCCCTATCTAAAGGAAATAAGATACAGCCCGGCCTAGAATAGGACCGCTTATTTGTGCCTGCTCTGTCTTCTCAGCTGTCATTCTACCTGAAACACAGCATGACACTTGTTTTGTGTCTTTGTTCCCCATACCAAAGGGTATGTCCCTTGGAAACTTTTATTCATCAGCACATCCTTAGCACCAGCATAGGTTCCAATTAGGTTTCTTCCTAGCAATCCATAATATGCCCAGTGGTGTAGTAAAGCGAATGCAAATGAACTAACTTGAAGAAAGGCAAATTTGCAGAAAGATGCCAATGCATACTGACTGTCAGCCACCATACTTAGCACTTCCTATGCATTGTATAATTTAGTAATTTCAGCAACCTGTGAGATCTGTATCATTTTATTAACAGATGATAAAATTGAGACTTACCGAGAGTAAGTACTTTGCTCAAGGTTAAATAGCTAGTAGGACCAGATTAGAGGATGGGAGCATGGTTCAAACTCCTGTTGGTTCTGACTCCAGAGCCTATGCTTTTAACCCATTACTATATGTACACCCTTCTAAGGAAAGGCGTTTCTGTACATTGATATTTACTCAACATTTATGCCAGGCATTTCCTAGTCTCATGGCTGCCCAAAGCTGTTTGGCTTCATCTTCTCATGAGAAATAATATATTTGCCAGAAAAGTTTACCTACCAGTTGGAAATTCAGGATACAGCTTAATTCTAATGTTCCATCTTGGTTTCCATTTATGAGGCAGAATTTTCCATTTTGATATGGCTTAATGACTCTTCCTCCTCTTGGTATTTTATAGCCAGATGGAACAGAAGTTTGGGGTTGCCTTTCCATATTCAGTCTTTGACTTCCTGTTTTATAGAGTTGTTAAGCTAGTAGCTATGAGTCAGTTAGATATATTTATCCAAGACTTACTGTATGTCCTCCACTCTCCTAGGGCTATGTGGGTCGTTGGATAATTGCACTTCTTAATATCCTTTTTGACTGACCTTTCATCATGTTGCAACACCAGTGTCAGCACCACAGAATGAACACCTGCATCTTCTGTAGATATTTTATGAAGGTCTTATCTTTTCAATTGTGATGTAATTATGTCTTAACTTTCTTTGGAATAGCAGGCACAAGGGTTGAGCACCTAGTAATGATTCTGGGGAGAATATCACTCACTACGTTATCAGAGCTACCCTCTGGTCTGGCCCTACTTCTATATAGCAGCAAGATCTGGGGGTTTCTAACTGAGTCTTGATGGGCTTCACTTTTCACAATTCAGAAATTAGAGAATTGGTCTTTACTGCTAGATCTTTACTCATTTAAATTTAGGATTAAGAGATTTCTGTAATTTTTTAATGGCTATCTCATAGATTGTTTCTCTGTGGTGGAATAAACAGAATAGAAAGGCTGTAAATTGACCTGAATTTGTGAAGGTGATATTAAGTTCAGTTTCTAATATGTAACATTCAAGAAGCAATAGGAGGTACCTAAATCTAGATATCCTCTAAAAATGGAAACACTGCTGACGTAGATTTGAATTTGGTGGTTGAGGTGCTATCATTCTTAGTGACCTCTTTTGCTAGTGTGGCTTAGAATAATAGGGTTGAAGTAAAAGATACTTATTCATAATAGTATCACGTGATCACAGTGTTTTAAATCTGAAAGAGACACACAAATATAGCCTGTCCCATTTGTTTACATACAAGATTGGAGAAATGGAATTTGCCCAAATCTGGTCTAGCTGCAGATTGAGTTTGCAGACCAAGTTCCCAGTTCATCCCTCACTGTGCTTGTTATATTTCCTTTTAGACTGCTTTTTAACATTTGTAGTATTCTTTTGTGAGCAGTAAATTCATGAATCATTGTACATCTAAATACACACCCAGAATTATTTGTAAAATTTAGTTCAGCTTTCTGGGAAGGAGAAGCAATCAAATAGCGTCATCATTGTAGCCGAATTTTGACCTCTATAATTAAATGGTGTTGTATAGAAACCACTGAATTATGCAGTTACAAGGGTATGGTTTTGTGACATCTGCTGAAAGTTAAGTCATGATGTACAGTCCTAAGTGAATGGGTTTTTTGGTTATCCTCGTGAGGTAATCTCTCTGCATCCCTACCCAGACCCCATGTTAGATCTGAGGTATATGAACACTGGGCTGATCACATTGTGAGTCTCTGTAGAGTTACAATATAAAATATGTTTGTGGTGGTCTCCATTTTGTTCTGACAAAGAACTGAATACCAATGACAAAGGTCAAATGGAGATCTGCCATCCATTCCACTACTTGCAAGACATAGCCTCGAGAATATGTAATACATATAACTCCTTGCCAGAAAACTGAAAGGAAATGATTACATTTGAGTACAATGCATTCTACAACAATAGTTTAGTGTGCATGAAATTTAAAACTGCTGGCTTTCCAAATAGGATTTTTAAAAAGTAGACTTTAGCTTATTTATTTTTTAAAAACATTATGCCCTCTGTGTTATGCTTTGTGGGATATTTTTTAAAGCTGGGATTTAAGACCAAAAAATTTGAAAATCCTAATGGTAATAGTTGCAAGATACTGGATCCTCTTGAAGTACTGTAGTTTAATGTGTTTATTGAATTCTGTTTTATTTTCATAAATATTTAATGTATTATGTTTTTGTACCATACTGGTGCTTTTCTCCCCTACCCACCGTGATCTCATAGTGCCCTGGAAGCCTTAGTATCAAATCATAAAGGCTACAGTGGTGTCTCTGTCCTACACATGCACAAATGAGTTGGGGTTATATGCCAGTGAGGAACTTATCTACTTCCTTCTCCTAGTATCTAGTGTAGGACCTGGCATGTGAAAGTGAAGTTGCTCAGTGGTGTCCGACTCTCTGCGACCCCATGGACCTGTAGCCTACCAGGCTCCTCCCTCCATGGGATTCTCCAGGCAAGAGTACTGGAGGGGGTTGCCATTTCCTTCTCCAGGGGATCTTCCTGACCCAGGGATCGAACCTGGGTCTCCCGCATTCCAGGAAGACGCTTTAACCTCTGAGCTACCAGGGAAGCCTTCTCCTGGTTAGTATCTAGTGTAGGACCTGGCATGTAGCAGGCATTTAATTAGTTGGGGTGTTTTTAGTTTGGGTTTTGGGTTTGTTTGTTTTTTTTGTTGTTGTTGTTTTGGTTTTAATGAATGAGTAAGTGGCCAGCAGCATTAAATAGCTAAGTAACTAGTTAGTTTAACTAAAAACTTAAATAGATTAATACACTCATTCATTTATATATATTTCAAGGGAGTATTCAAAGCCTCTAGAAAGATTTGATGTCTTTTGAAAGAAACCCTCGAAAGTAATCCAATATATTCAGTTAACAGGAGAGTCAAATATGGCTCAGTGTTTCACTCACCTTTCCTGGTGCCCATCTAGAAAACAGGCCTGTCATAGTAGAAAAGACTTAATGATAGAAATCTTTATAAAGTTGCTTCAGCCAAAGGGAAAGGTGAAAATGCTTTGTTCTTTCCTAAGGACTTAACCCAAGATGTGGTCAAGGCAACAACCTTGGAGCTGAGTTCCTGCTGACTTTGCTGCAAAGACCCTTCTGCCCCCTGAGCCATTGTTCTGTCTATCGCACTTGGACAGGACAGAAGCAATAAATTAATTCTGCCTGTGACTCATTCCTTACTATGTGGCTTTTGAGAAGCTACCATTTGAAGTCCTGCTTTATAAGATCACAATTATCAGTGCTAACCTACTTGGCCAAGGTATTATGAAAAGTAATTTAAGGTTTTCAAAAAATCCATAGTTGAAGTCACAGTTTTAGACAGAGTTGCCATAACAATATTTGTTTCCCACTTCAGTGGTGGTTTCAAGGCCAGAAGTGCAATAATATATGTGGTTAGTATACATGGTTTGCTTTAGTGTTCTAAGAAAGAAAGCATGATTTAAAAAAAAAAAAAAAATAGGAAACTTTTTTTTTTCTTCCCAGCCTTTTCCCCCGTTGAAACTGAAAAAGGAAAAAAAAATTATGCAAACTATTTTGAAAGTACAGACAAAATTGGCTTTTCACTTATGGGAAAATTTTGCAAAACTGCACTGACTAAAAGTGATTTTTGTTTTGGATTTCCTGTGAAGCCCTCCAAAAAGGCCAAAAATTACTGGCATTGCTTTTGTATAAAACCTTTCACATAGACTCCACTTGTAATTCAGCCAAATACATAATTCAGGTCATCAGTGACACACATATCCACACATTGGAGCTGGTTGGTGAACAGAAAGTTGTCATGAAATGTGGACATAATATTATTTTATGGACAGACCAAACTGCACAGATTACAGTGAAGGAAACTTTACATTAACACACTTGGGAACAGGGTTTCCTGAGCTGTTCCCTGCCCCCACCCTTCTGCAGTGGGAAAGCCAATTGTTTACTGATTACGACAACGACATCATTTGGCAGACATTTTGGCCTAAACTCAGTGTGTGACATCAGCCTCCTTTAGGGTTTTCCACATAAAATGAATTCTCCAAAGAAAACACAGAAATGGAGCCTGAATTTGAAATCCATTATTACACCCTCTAAGGTCTCATTAACTATCTCAATCGTGTATTTCTTAATTTTTATTTAATTTCCAAGTAGATGTTATCTAACGCTAAAACTAGGAGCTCTGAATTTTCACAGTGTTTTTTCAGAGTTCCAGTCAGAAACCATATTATAGTTATAGAGCTATACTTATGGCCGTATTCACTCAAACCACTTTTATGGCGGTTATGATGTCTTTGTTTCTTTGTACTGAGGGTCACTGATTCGGGAGTGGCTTATATCACTCTGTTAGAGGAAGGAAGTAAACATTATTCTTTGACTCCTCAGAAAAAATTAGCCTTGTTTTTGTGAGGGGTGGCTGCATGTTTGAGAGGAAGTACTCTCACTAAAGTTAGGTTTGTGTTCTGTCATTTGTTGTCAGAATGAGACGTGTGAATGGTATTTTACTCTCTTGTGTAAGCACCTCCTCAGTATATATTTACCTGAAATTACTATTTCCTCCATTTCCTCTTCATGAGGTGGTGTTCATTAAGTATTTTTATGCACATGGCCTTAAAGCAAGTAGAAGGCAGTTATGCCTTATGAGGCCCACAGTCTCCCTGCTACAAGCATGGCAGCAGGAAAGGTCAGTGCACGAACACGGCCAAGCTCCAGGTACTGCGACGTACAGGTAGAGCAGAAGTATTGTCTGTGTTATCGTGTGAGTCGAGAATAGGCTTAACACTTTCATACCCAAACAGTTCCATCTGGAAGCTGTATCTGGGCAAATAGAAATAGGTGAATATTCCCATGTCTTCTGAAATGGCTAAACACAGAATGAGAATCACTGCAGTCATTTTTTTCCAATTTGGGGGGTTAATGGCTTGCAGGAAAAACTTTGTGTCCTATATGGCTAAAAAATATGACCTTTTAAAATTCTTCCCGTTAAACTACTTTGATACATGTGGCAATACCATTCTTAATGTATTGAGTCCATGGTGTACAGTTTACATTCATCTCACTGTTTTCCTTTTGCTCAGCCATGGCCTTGATTCCTGTTGCTCTTGTGTTCTCACTTCTCAGTGCTGTTCTTCTTTACTCTCTATTGATTTAAATAATCTTCACCATCTGCCTCCCAACTTTATAGTGTTACTTCTGGATAGCCCTTCTCAACCTTCCTTCAGAAGACAGTAGAGACACAACCGTGAGCATTAGGACTATACCACCAAGAGCCTTCCACATTTCCACCCTAAATCTGTATCCTCTTGTCTTCTCTGTTAATGTTTGGTAAGCCCCTGGGGCAGGGATTTACCTGCCTACTTCTTTATTCTGTGGTGGGCAGCACTCTGACCCTGGTGAATAAATATTCATAATAATGAGAGATGAAAAGGAAGTGTCTGTGTTCAACAAGTTAGTGCCAAGTAAGTGTGGAGGCCAAATGAGGCCATGGGCGCCAAACCCCAGGGGTTTGAAATAGTATTTAATATGACATTGTCTTATTGAATACCAAATTGTATACTGTAATGTCTTAATCAAATCTTCTTGTCCTCCACCCTTCTTTATTCTTTCTCAGCTTCCTTTCTTGACCCATTTTTTTTTTTTTTTTGACGAAAACCCTAACTTGATGGGTTGTTGTTTGTTTTCTAGAGTTCCCATCTCAAAATTCTTTCCCTTACCAAACCAACACCCATAGCTTCAGCTCTTACCAGCTGCAAAAACACATCACCAGCCCAGCCTTTCCCAGACCTACATTTCTAACCATGGATTGTCTATTTAGACATATTGTTCTCCCCACTGGACAGTGGAACATTCCAGCTTCCTCATGCTCAACTTGTCTGAAGCAAGACCCCCTTCCCCCTTTTGAACCAGAAACCCTGCAACAGCAAAAAGCTGTGCACCACTCCCACCTTCTGTACCTTGGTGAATAACCAGGAGTGTAACTTTGTTTCCTTTTTTTAAATATAAATTTATTTATTTTAACTGGAGGGCGAGGGTGGGATGATTTGGGAGAGTAGCATTTCTGTTTTCCTTTCTCTGCTCTCTAGTCACATTAGTCACAAATTCGCATTGACTATACCTCATAAACAATTCTCCTTACACCCCGTTATCCCTAAACCCTCTAGACATTGGAAGACATATCTGCCTCCAGGTTAAAGCCCCGCCTGTCTTTCTTCTATCTCTCCTTAATGGTTCATTAAGAAAGCATCCCTAATCAATTCATTCTCCTTCTCATAACTTGTCATTTGTTCCTTCTTGCCAACAGTATAAAATCCAGCGCCCGTGGCCAGCCTTTGCTTTGCTCACACTCTGTGCTATAGCTATACGGAAAGCTTGTGGAAAGCTTGCGTTCCCTCAGTACCCATACTCTTGTCTTATCTCAATGTTGTGGCACTTATTTCTGCCCTTGCCTTGTGTATGGTTTCCATTCTTATTTGCGTAAGGACTAGACCCATTACCTCCTCTCTGCAGCTTTCACAGGGCACCCCCTTGAAGAAGCAGGTGAGGTGCCCAGCACTTACATTTCCACAGTCCTATCACACCTGATTATTCTTGTGTTGTACTGATACTGTTTTTAAACATATCCTTTTCTTCACTCTGTACCATGAGGTTTTTGAGACCAGAGGCCGTCGTATTCATCGTATATCCCTGTATCCCTTGGTATAATGCCCAACCCATGGTGAGAGGTTAGGAAGAGTTTGCAGAATAGTTCATTGTCTTGTCCCAAGTAGCCTTACCTTTCACATTCCTGTTCTAGCAAGCTTATGAATTCATCACTCTTCTCCATGTATTCTTTGTGTTTTCTCTTTTCTTCCTCCAGTTCTAGTATGGTTTGCCTGTGAGATTTTTCTACCATTAAAAGCTGTTCCAGGATTCGTCTATGTGATTCTTTATGTTTTTCCACGACTTTGTCCAACTACAAAAGAAAATACATTAATAATCTAAGTACAAAGCATTCATAAAACTGCCATCTCTCCTGCTTTTAAAAATGTCCTAGTTTTAACAAATTCAGCAATGGGTTTCTGATTTCCTTGTTTAGTTTTTATCATTACTCTTCTTAATTTTGATACCTTTTGATATGTTTCAACACAAATGTAACCTTCCGTCTTTTTTTTTTTTTTTTTGGCCACAGCACATGGCTTGTGGAATCTTAGTTCCACATCATCATGTTTTTCTTAACCAAAAATAAAAATCAGTGCCTCTGTAGATACCTGAATATCTTTCTACTTCTTCTTTTGCTCTCCAGAGAAACCATATCAGAGGAATGATGGAAAGTGAAGGACAGTGTTCGATTCTGCCACTCCCTTAGCTGATGGATCCTGCCCCAGCCCTCCCTAAAGTTCTCTGCCCATGTATGTTTCTTGGGTCCACAGTCAGTTTTTCACAGCATTATGTATGAAACTGTTGGCATACTCTTTTCAAATACTTGAGAATCAATTCTGTCTTGGTATAGAGTGTGAATGTGACCCAATGTAAACACCAAGTCCTTTTGTCTTACTTACACTTGTCTACTCTACTGGACTGTGAACTCCCTGGAAGCAGGGCCTACGTTCTATTTTCCTTAAATTCTTAGCATCTAATAGAGTGATTTGCCTACAGTAGGTGCCTAGTATATGGTTACAGATTGAAAACAAAATAAGCAAGCAAGGAATCAAGAAAGAAAAGAGGGTTTTATCATAAATGGGTGTTGAATTTTGTTGAAAGATTTCTCTGCATCTATTGAGATAATCATGTGGTTTTCAACTTTCAGTTTGTTGATATGGTGTATCACATTGATTGATTTGTGTATATTGAACCTTCCAGGAAGTAGGTGTAGGAGGAACCTCCTCAACATAATAAAGGCCATATTTGACAAACTTAGAGCAAACATTATTCTCAATGCTGAAAAACTGAAAGCATTTTCTCTAAGATCAGGAATAAGACAAGGGTACCCTCTCTCTCCACTATTATTCAGCATAGTTTTGGAAGTCCTAGCCACTACAGTCAGAGAAGAAAAAGAAATAAAGAGAATCTAGACCAGAAAAAAAGAAGTAAAACTCTCACTGTTTGCAGATGACTTGATACTATACCTAGAAAACTCTAAAAATTCCACCGGAAAATTACTAGAGCTAATCAATGAATATAGTAAAGTTTCAGGATATAAAATTAATAAACAGAAATCCCTTGCATTTCTAATGCATTTCTAATGAAAAATTAGAAAGAAGTTAAGGAAACTATCCCATTCACCATTGCAACAAAAACAAAAAAATACTTAGGAATAAACCTACCGAAAGATACAAAAGACCTAAACTACAAGACACTGATGAAAGAAATCAAAGATGACACAAACAGATAAAGAGATAAAGATTCAATATTGTGAAAATGATTACACTGTGCAAAGCAATGTATAGATTCAATGCTGCTGCTGCTGCTAAGTCACTTCATTCATCTCCGACTCTGTGTGACCCCATAGATGGCAGCCCACCAGGCTCCCCCGTCCCTGGAATTTGCCAAGCAAGAACACTGGAGTGGGTTGCCATTTCCTTCTCCAATGCGTGAAAGTGAAGTCACTCAGTTGTGTCCAACTCTTAGCAACCCCATAGACCACAGCCTACCAGGCTCCTCCGTCCATGGGATTTTCCAGACAAGAGTACTGGAGTGGGGTGCCATTGCCTTCTCCATAGATTCAATGCAATTCCTATCAAACTTCCAGTGGTATTTTTCATAGAACTAGAACAAAAATTTTAACAATTTGTGTGGAAACACAAAAGATCCTGAATAGCCAAAGCAGTCTTGAGAACAAAGAACAGAGCTGGAGGAATAACCTTCCTGGCTTCAGACTATGCTACAATGGCAACAGTCATTAAGATAGTCTGGTACTGGCACAAAAACAGAAATATAGAGCAATGAAATAAGATAGAAAGCCCAGAGATAAACCACACACCTATGAGTATCTTATCTTTAACAAAGGAGGCAAGAATATACCGTGGAGAAAAGACAGCCTGATGCTGAGCTGTATGAGCTGCTTATATATTCTGGAGATTAATCCTCTGTCAGTTGTTTCATTTGCAGTTATTTTGTCTCATTCTTAGGACTGTCTTTTAATCTTGCTTATTGTTTCCTTTGCTATGCAAAGCCTTTTAAGTTTAATTCGGTCCCATTTGTTTATTTTTATTTCCATTAGTCTTTGTCTTCTACATTGGCAGACAGGTTCTTTATCACTAGCACCACCTGGGAAACCCAGCACACACACAAGGAGGTGGGTCAAAGAGGATCTTACTATGATGTATGTCAAAGAGTGTACTACCTATGTTTCTCTCTAAGAGTTTTATAGTTTCTGGCCTTACATTTAAGTCTTTAATACATTTTGAGTTTGTATGGTGTCAAGAAGTGCTCTAGTTTTTTTTTTCTTTTACATGTAGCTGTCCAGTTTTCCAAGCACCACTCAATTATTGGAGAAATGCAAAACAAAACACCAATGAGGTATCACCTCACACTGGTCAGAATGGCCATCATCAAAAAATTTACAAGCAATAAATGTTGGAAAGGGTGTGGAGAAAAGGGAACCCACTTGTACTGTTGGTGGGAGTGTAAATTGATGCAGCCACTATGGATAACAGTATGGCAGTCCTTAAAATACTTGTAATAGAACTACTGTATGACCCAACAATCCCACTGCTGGGCATATATCCTGAGGAAACCATAATTGAAAGAGATGCATGTACCCCAGTGTTCACTGCAGCACTATTTGCAACAGCTAGGACATGGAGGCAATCTAGATGTTCACTGACTGATGATTGGATAAAGAAGATGCCGTACATACATGTAGTGGAATATTACTCAGCCATTAAAAAGAATACATTTAAATCACTCCTAATGAGGTAAATGAACCTAGAACCTGTTATACAGAGTGGAGAAAAAAACAAGTATTGCATATTAATGCAGATAAATGGACTCTAGAAAGATGGTACTGATGAGCCTATCTGTAGGGCAGCAGTGGAAACACAGACATTGAGAACAGACTTGTGGACACAGTGGGGGAAGGAAATGGTGGGACGAATTGGAAGAATAGCATGGAAACATATAAATTACCATCTGTAAAATATATAGCCAGTAGAAATTTGCTGTATGATGCAGAGAGCTCCAATCTGGTGCTCTGAGACAACCTAGAGGGGTGGGATGGGGTGGGAAGTGGGAGGGAGGTTTGGGAGGGAGTTTCGAGAGGGAGGGGACTCTATACTTATGGCTGATTCATGTTGATGTATGGCAGAAACCAACACAGTATTGTAAAGCTCCAATTAAACATTTTTAAAAAAAGAAAGAAAGGAAAGAGGAAAGTAGGCTGATTAAAACAAAAGTAGCTCAGGAGCTTTGGCCAGTGATAAATCCAAATCCATATAAGACCATGGTTTTGAAAGCATGTGGCTTTCTAGATGAGCTAAACACAAAACTATAACCCATAATATTGGTTAATTTTGCCCTTTGCTTTTATTATAAAAGATTTAAAATTTGTGATTCTTGAATTTGAAGCCAGTTTAAATTGTACATCCTTAAAAAGCACATGTTTGACTAGAAATCCAAAGCACAAAAATGGCCAAATCATTTTGGAAAAAGAAGGGAATATAGATATCCCAGCAGGCAGAATCCAGCTGACCTCTAAACATTTAAGCTGACTGTCTAGTTTTCCAATATGAGTTTATAATGATGCTTTAACACACACAAAAGTACTTCATGTCATTACAGGTGTTCATGACTTTTAATAAATGTGACCAGGCCTTTTGTGGAGCTGAAATTGCTTGGTTATATTGCCTGCTGGCAGAGTCACTTTTAACTAATGACCACCTTCTGAGAGGGAGGTTGTTGTGTTAACTGTCCTGGATCTCAAGAAACAATAGTTCTCTGAAAACTCCTTCCAGTTGCCCAAACATTAGACTGCATTATAAGGGAAATTCAAATCAACTGCTTTTAGAATTTGAAAGTGGAATAGTGATAGAATCAGCCTTAATTTGGAGATCTTGACATTTTACTTAGAGAAACATTCAATTTATCACAAGATTGGCCCTAGAATTAATAAATGAATAATTATTGTTAAGGCACTCATTGTGTGCGACTCTTTGCAACTTCACGGACTGTAGCCCACCAGGCTCCTCTGTCCATGGGGATTCTCCAGGCAAGAATACTGGAGTGGGTTGCCATGCCCTCCTCCAGGGCATCTTTCCAATCCAGGGATCGAACCCAGCAGATTCTTTACCATCTGTGCCACCAGAGCAGCTCACAGTAGGTATTTAGTAACAGCATAAATGAATGACAGGGCAGCTTCATAAGAGAAGCTTCATCAGATAGCTTCTTGTAGTTATGTGGACATAAATATGAAACTTTGTTCAAGCCAAAAAAGAAAAAGAAGCTTTAGTTCATCTATTATTACCTTCCATTGTGTTTTCCCCTGCTTTGTTTGTAAGGAAGGAAAATTGGAAAGAATCATTGCCCGTTATTTATTACATAACTTTGTAAGGGCTGTCCCTTCCTTCAAGCCACTGTCCCCCCGCCGCACCCCCCGCCCCAGCCCTTCCTCATCAATGATAGCATGATCTTCCACTAGTGGGATTACTCCACTCTCCTATTCAGAGCTGAAACATCTCTCACCATCTGGCCTCCTGACCTTTCTGCCCCATTCTCATTACGTACTTTCTCACTTAGTCTTTAGCCACACCAGGCTTCAAGTAGTTCTTAAAACACATGGTGGTGCTTCAGTTCTGCTTTTTTTCCTGTTCTTCCTTTATAACTTTCTCTGGGATTTCCTTCTCTCACCTTCCATAACTCTTAAAGGAAGGCCTAAATTTACTGCGTGCTCTTTGGTGCAGCAGGTAAGGACCTCATGTTTGTCAACAGCAGAAATTGGAAAGGTGTTGAATAGTGACCTTGCAGAGGGAAAGTTCCTGAAGGAAGTGTAAGTGATTCTAGAGATATTTTAGCTGATGCTTGAAGTTTTGTTCTGTTCCTTAGATGCTTAGAAATATGCTTAGAAATGCTTAGAAATATGCTTAGAAATATGCCACTGGTTCTCAGTTCAGTCTCTTCTTCATTCCTGCCACATCAAATGATGGACCTGAGCTCTTCTGAACTCATTTCATTTCCCACCAGTTGTGTGTGTGTGCTTGGTGAAACTACTTTAGTGTTCTGTACTTCTGGGTTTTTTTAATTATAAGTTTAGTGATTGGGCTTGATTTCTAAGAGTAATTGTTTTGCCACAGTTTTCTCAAGGTAAAAACTATTTATTAAGCGTCTGTTTTGCTGTATGTACTTAGTATTATGATAGTTGCCATGGGAGAATTTCAAAGTCTCAGTACTTATACTCTTACTAGACAGATAAGATTTACACATTAAACAATTAGGAACAGTGTGAGGTGGTGTATCATTAAGCACTATGGGAGTATCAGAGAACCAATGCCCCTTTTTGATCTAGCCCCACTTTCAGATTGAATGAAGCCTGGGAAAGAAAACAGGAAGACTTAGTCACTTTAGGGGAGTGTCAGGTGCAGAAAGATTAACAGTGGCTCCTTAATGTTTACCATGCAGTGACAGTCTTCCTGCTTATCATTTTAGCCTCCTTGATGTCATATCCTACCCGCAAACCCTAACGCAATCCAACTCCTTGCCCGGGATGAAGGAAATCCAGTGTGTTTGAATAGGTTGGATTGTCCCAGTAGTTAAGCAGAATGAAGAACAGAGAATTTGTCAATTTTTTTGCTTTTGGTCACTTAATATATGCTTAGAAAATAATGACCTTTGTTTTAATAACTCCTGAGTCACAGATCACCCTAATTTGGGATTTGATCTTCTTTCTGAGCTACAGCTTTGGTTCTCTTTGTTCTTTTTCGTTGGCCCTTTGAAGATTGTCCTTTTCTTTGATTACCTTGAATGTAGTGGTAGAGATAAAGCTAGTTCAGACAGCTGAGAAATTATTTAGCTGTTTTAGTAGATCAAAGGTGACCAAATATGCTGTTCATAGAATGTTCCATCTTCTCTGTCTTTACTGAAACCTGGTTTTCTTAGATAATAGTAGAATCCTAAAATAGAGACTGCTAATTCTCACATTACCCAGGATCTCAGGTGCTAGAAATGGGGGCATGATTCTCATGGCTCTGCACTACCACTGCTGGACTCTGCTGAAAGCCCTTCCTTGTTTATTGTCCCCTGAATGGTGATAGTCCACTGTCATTCATATGTAGTCAGCTGCTGAGCTTCAGGTCACTCTCGCAATCTGCCTTTCTCCTGTCCATCTTGGGAGCATTCTGCATGTGCCAGCTCACCCAGCCACCATCAGAAATGAAAGACCAGTGTATTGCAAAATGAACGCTGTGTGTCTTTTGGCTCCTAGCCCTGGAAGTGTGTGGATTGTTGAAGAGAAAGGTTCAAAATATGTGGAACCAGAAGCTAGTCTTTGGAAAGTTCCTGGCTTCAGGATTTCTCTAGCTCCATGTAAAGCTCATCCATGCACTTGAGAATATTCTAGATATTTTATCTAGTGTTTTAATGTGTTTTTTAGTGATATAGTTTCATCATATGTCCTCCACAGTGTTGCTGGAAGTGGAATTTCTTTATGCTGTACTTGACTAACCCCTACTCATTCTCTGGTGCTTGGCTTTCCTGATTCTCCTACCTAAACTTGATTCCCTGTTATACTTTCTCATACTGCTTTGTGGTTTTCACTACAAAAATTAACCTTGTGTGTGTGTGTGTGTGTGTGTGTGTGTATAGATTATACTTTTTGTGTGATCTTTTGTTGTCTGTCCCTCTTTTAGACATTAAGCGCTCTGAAGACAGAAACACAACTATTTTTATACAGTGAAAATTATAAAATAAAATTTAAAAGCAAAATTATACAGTTGATTAAAATAAGTACTTTAAGAATTACCTTAAGGTAATGCTAATAAGGTAAGCAGGTTGGAAATAGGAGGTTGAAACAGTCCTGGATTCTGCGTTCTTCCCTCCCTATCTCCCCATCCATACCCTTTGCGGCCCTATCTTGCAGGCCTTCACCTTAAGTCAGTGTTCCTAACATGTGACGTAGCTTAGAACAGTTTGTTTTTCTAAGGTATTTTGCATTATGAATAGATAAATCCCCTCTAGTTTACCCTAGACATAGTTGAGATTTTTTACATTTTTTTAAAAGAACATTATTGGGGGGGGGGGAGGAGAAGGATGGAAGAAAACAAAATAATAAATTTTTTGTATACGCATCCTTATCCTGATGCAATTATGGTGCTCCCTGGTATGGTTGTAGTGGGAACACTCCTCCTCCTTTCTTTTCTGCAGCCCTAGGGACTCATTATCATATTTTTCCTTCATTGTTTATTGTCTACATATCTCCCCTCATCCATCACTTCCTAGACAGAGGAAGAGGGCAGGCAACTGGGTGTATATGGTCTTCAAGGAACTGAGAGAGTCTTGTAGCCGAGGAGAGAAATTTATAGGAGGGATGTAGTAGGCAAGAGAAGAAAACAGACAAATCATAGACGTGGGAATATAAGATGTGTGTGTGTATGGTGTATGTCAGGGGGAGGGTATTTCTTGAAAGAGTAATCAAGGAAGGTTGGATTTATAAAGCGGGGCCAAATTATGATTAACTTTCAGGGACACTTTGCAAAGTTAGGATTGCAAGCATTTGCAGAGAGGGTATTTCCAATTTTGCAGTGTGCAGTAGATTTTGTAACTAAAACTTCTTCCTACTGATTTCAAGATAAGTTTGAAATTACTCTGTTTCGTTTTACACTGAAGTATTGAGGGGCTATGCCATTTGTGGAGTTCTGTGAGGATATGTTCAGTGATCGTTAATTTGCATTTGTGAAATTTGTGCTTAATGCTGTTTCGCAGTCACTGTGCTGGGAGCTTGGATAGTTTTAACACTATTGACTTGAATGAGGGTTCGGCTCCTCTTGTTTGAAATTTGGATTAAAGCTCAATCAACAGACTTTGGGTGGTCTCATCTTCACCCCTCAGAGAAGCAGATCCATATGAGCAAACTCCTTAACAATTTGGCAAGATGGTAGGCTTCTCTCATGAGACACCCAAGGCAAGAATAGCAGCGACATGAGAGGTCATTCCTGAGGTAGGCTGCCAGACCATGGGGGGGCTTTGTCCAAAGCATGCTTTCACTCTCTTCAGCCTTAGCTTATGCTCCTAGTTGTTTCTTTTTTATAAGAATGAAAAATTATGAAATTTTCCATCAAGGTCTCAGAGGAAAATGGAAGAATAAACTAAGGATGCAAAGGAGTTTCAGAAATGTCAGCAAGTGAAAGAGCAAGCAGTGCTGTATCTTCGTGCAGTGGTGGGCGTGTAGAAACTGTTCACCTTTGCCATTGTCCTTGCTGGGCACACTTGGCGGGGGGCAAAGTCTTCACTGTCATCAAACTATTGAAAGAGAAAGAGGATATGTACTCATCTAAAATGTATACTTCCTAAAACTCTGTTTCTTGGACAGTTCTTCAGATCATTTCCATTCAAGCTCAGAATTTCTATGACATAATACTCCAGTGTTTTCAAATAAATTAACCTCCATGGTTGAACTTTATCTGTTTTTTATTATTGCCTTCAGATCTGTAAAAGAAGTACAGACCTGTGTGTGTGTGTGTGTGTGTGTGTGTGTGTCTGGGTCCAAGTGTCTGTGTTTCTTTGCGTGTGTGTGTGTGTATGTGTCCATGTTTGTACAAGGAGGGGGAGAGAGAAAGAGAGAGGAATTCTGTTGCATTTATTAGGTTTTAGTCTGATGTCAAGAAACAAACCCAGTGAGAACATCCTGCTTCCTGTCCATGATTTATTCTCCTTTTCTTTCCTGTAGAGCATGTAGTGTTTATCTTCCTTGGGTAGGTTTTAAACATACAACTATAAATAATGGAAAAAGGAGTTACATGTCCTGCTCACCTGCCAGGCCCAGTGCTTTACTAGCTGGTGAGCTTACTTCATCTCCCTAGGTGCACTCTCCTGATTATAATACATACCTCATTCATTGGTTTCTCATAGATGTCCTCCTGCCAAGGGGCAGATTTTGCTTGAAAAGCATCTCGCTGGAGAGCTTCTAGCACCTTTTTTGGAGTGACAAACCCATACTGAGCTTCCAGCAAAGCCAAGTCCATTTTTTCAGCCTTTAAAACGCCTATGACTTCATCTCGAGCCTGTAGGAACAAAAGGCATTTCAGAAAGCCCACTTTATCTACGAGCAGTCTCTGCAAGTGATTTTTTGTGTTGAGTGTTTCTTCTTGTTTCTTCTTTTTCAAATATAAACATCATATTCTGTTATAGCACCTTTTACAAAAGGTAGCAAAATTATGTCCCTTTATCCTTCTTACAATCTAGTTACCCATGAATAATGCTTTTTATTGTGATAACTAGACAACATGGAGAGAATTCTCTATTTTTCATTGTGTTTGACAAGTAGATAACATGCTATTCCTCAATGGACTGGTATTTTCATATTCAGGGATATGAAATAAGATTGTCCTGTGTGTATAGCAGCTGTTTATTTTGTGTAGGTTAATAATGCTGGGGCAAATCTCGGAGCCAGTTCACGTGAGGTATAAAAGCACCTACTGTCATTTAAAACTGACCCAGAAGTCATCAGCTATTATTGTTACCCTTCCGAGCCTGTGCGCTGAAGCAGCCTGAGTGGAGGATATGACCTTTCACATGTGCATGCCAATCGCATGTCATCATGACAGCCCTTTTAGATGTGACTAATTACTCTTCGTGTTGCCAGAAGAGAATTCTGTGTATGTGTCCTTACACTTTGCTTTCATGTGCGTACAAGTGTGAAGCACAGATAGCTATGTCTGTGGCAGCCTACACAGCAAATTCATAAGCAGCCTTCCCCAGGAAGCATGAGGACAATGATTCTAAGCCAGCTGACCTGCAGTTCCCCCTCCAGAATGCTGAGAAGAAATAAGAGGTCATCTCTGGAGAGGTCTTCTCCTTGGTGGCCGTTACCACTGTGTGACTTAGGATATGGAAGGATTGCATCCGACTCCCTGGTGGGGTCTTTGTCTTGCTGTCTCTGCTTCTTGTCCTCAGGCCCTTGGAAACTGTCGTCTTTTCCAGGCCTTGGAAATTGCTTTGGGGCTGAGCCCTCCTTGTCACTGCTTTTGGAACGCATACTTTAAGGGCTGGAAAGAAGAAAGACAATTTGTAATGCTTAGTGGAAGTGGAATTTTAATAAGAGAACCTATTACTGCTTTGACAAGTCTGCACTCCTGTTATATTTACCACAGCCAAAGACTCAATCTTTCTGAAGTCTACAGCACAGAAGGGTATTAGCAGATTCATAAATCACAGTCTTATTTACACTTCTGTTTTTAAAATCAACATTTAAAAAACTGTGTTCTGCTTTGATTAAGGCCACTTATGTCCAAGGGTAAACAGACTGTATTTGAACTTCATCCGCCAGGCATTCCACCTGAGGGACCTGGGTCATACCTCCAACCTCGGCTTAAGTGCTTTCTTAAGACGTACTTAACATAATTATAAAATGGTAAATTTGCTAATTATTCCAACTTTCTGCAGATTCACAAGGTGGTTCCACAAGGAAACCTTTGTGGAACTTTAAAAAATGTTTTTAAATTTCTTACCTTTGCTGCTTTAAGATAGAATTATCAGAATTACTGCTACAAAATACTTTGGGTTATTTTGTTATGATGATAAAGTCTAATATTAAAGGAATGAAGGCTTGGTTCCTGGCTGCATCCCTGACATTCTGCTAAAATTCCAGAACCGTCCTTGGATAAGTCAAGGGTTTATATTTAGAACCCTTATCTCCAAAATAAGAACCCTAGTGCCTATGGTAGTTGATTTTTATGAAAACAATATAAGATAAAGTAATATTTAAGGGACAATTTTAGCTGTACATCTTATTATATAGGTATTGAAATTAATTTACAATAGCACAATAATTTGTTCCACTTTTGAGGTTTCTAATGAAAAAAGAAAATATCAATTGAACTTACAGTCTACTTCAGTGATGTTCAAAAAGATTGTTAATTTTACTCATTCCTACAAGGTAAGAAACTATCATCATCATTGGTGCCTTGCTTTTCATTTGTAATAATATTTCTTTAAAAATCAGAAGGGGTGGAACTTCCTTGGTGGTCCAGTGTCTAAGAATTTGCCTGCCAATGCAGGGGACATGGATTCCATCCCTGGTCTAGGAACTAAGATTCCACATGTTGCAGGGCAGCTTAACCCATGTGCCACAACTACTGAACCTGTGTACTGCAACTCCTAAACCCCGCTCACCTAGAGCTCAGGCTCTCACAATAAGATAACCTACTGCAACAGGAAGCCCAGAGTATCACAACAGGAGAGTAGCCCCCACTCACCACAGCTAGAGAAATCCCGCAGGCAGCAATGAAGAGCCTGTGCACTGCATCAGAGACCCACTACAGCCAAAATTACATTAAAAAAAAAATTCTAGAGGGAATTTCCTGGTGGTCCAGTGACTGGGGCTCTGGCTTCCACTGCAGGGGGAACAGCTCTATCCCTGTCTGGCAAACTAGGCATGGCCAAAAAGAAAAAGAAAAAAAATCTGGAAAAGTTCAAGCATACAGAGAAGTATGAAAATATAATGAGTCACTACATGCTACCACACAGATTTGTAAAATCTCCATTTATTATATATTTGGGTAATATCTTACAGATTAACCCAAATAATCCAATACATTAGAAAATAGTTTTTTAAGTAAAATATTATAGATAGAGTAGAAGCCCTATGTATGTCTTCCTTAACCCACTTCCTACATATCCGACCCCATAAGTAACCATCTTGAATTTGGTGTTTATTCTTCCCATGCATGTTTTATACTTTATATTTTTAATGCATGTTAAAATATATTTATATATATATAAATTATATATATATAAATATATAAATTATATATATTTAACATATATGTTAAAATATATATTGCTGAGCCATTTATAGTTTTACTTTACAGATTTTCAAATCTAATGTAAACAGCATATTGAGTGTAGCATTCTGAAAGTTTTTTTTGTACTGTATTTTTGAGATTCTTACTTGTTCCATTTTACTTATTTTACATATTTGACTGCTATATGATATTACACTGTATGAATAATCCACCATTTACTTACCCATTTTACTGTATAATTTACATGTTTTTTGTGTTAGGAAAAAATGCAGCTGTGAACATACTTTTACATTTTCTTCCTGTGTACATGGTATTCTTTATGGCATAAGAGTGGGACTTTTGGACTCTGCTATATTGTGTTCTCAACATTACTAGGGATTACTGCTCTCCTGAGTGGAGTACCAATTTATAGCGGAGTATAAGTGTTCTCCTTGCTCTATATCTTCATCAACATGTGCTATTATGGAATTTATACCGATATGATAAATGAAATGGTATCTGATTTGCATCCTAAATTCATAAGAGCAGCATCCTTTTATGTGTTTAGATGGCATTTGAGTTTCTTCATAAATTGCTTATTCATAGTCTTTGCCCATTTTCCTTTTGTAAATATTAGTTGTCTTTTTCTTATAAATTTATAGGAATTCATTACATATTCTATTGTTTTGCTGTTATTTCTTCTGATAGTAGCTTAAACATTTTCACTTTATGTCTTTTGTGGTAAAGAAGTTTTCAGTTTAATTTAGTCAAATTAATCAGTTTTTAAATCAGATTTTCATTTTTTAATTGGAAGATAATTGCTTTACAATATTGTGTTGATTTCTGCCATACATCAGCATGAATCAGCCACAGGTGTACATACATCCCCTCTCTCTTGAACTTTCCTCCACCCCATCCCACCCCTGCAGGTTGTCACAGAGAACTGGGTTCAAACTCCCTGCATCACACAGCAAATTCCCGCTGGCTATCCATTTCACACTTGGTAAAGTGTATGCTTCAGAGCTGCGCTTTCGATTCCTCCCACCCTCTGCTTCCCCTCTGTGTCCACAAGTCTGTTCTCTGTTTTTGCATCTCCATTGCTGCCCTGCAAACAGGCTCAGCAGTACCCTTTCAGATTCCATGTATATGCGTTAATACATGATACTTGTTTTTCTCTTTCTGACTTAACTTCACTCTGTATAATAGGCTCTAGGTTCATCTACCTCATTAGAACTGATTCAAATGTGTTCCTTTTTATAGCTGAGTGATATTCCATTGTGTATATGTACCACAACTTCTTTATCCATTCATCTGTCAATGGACTTCTAGGTTGCTTCCGTGTCCTATCTGTTGTAAACAGTACTGCAATGAACATTGGGGTACATGTGTTTTTTTCAATTATGGTTTCCTCAGGGTATATGCCCAGTAGTGGGATTATTGGGTCATGGCTCAGAGGTTAAAGTGTATGCCTCCAATGCGGGAGACCCAGGTTCAATCCCTGGGTCAGGAAGATCCCCTGGAGAAGGAAGTGGCAACCCACTCCAGTATTCTTGCCTGGAGAATCCCATGGATGGAGGAGCCTGGTAGGCTACAGTCCACAGGGTCACAAAGAGTTGGACATGACTGAACGAGATTATAATGGAAGTTTTATTCCTAGTTTTTTAAGGAATGTCCATACTGTTCCTCTTAGTGGCTATATCAGTTTACATTCCCACCAACAGTGCAAGAGGGTTCCCTTCCTCCACAGCCTCTTCAATATTTATTGTTTATAAATTTTTTTTTATGGTGGCCATTTTGACCAGTGTGAGATGATACCTCACTGTAGTTCTGATCTGCATTTCTCTAATAATAAATCAGTTCTTTCCTTTATAATTTGCATTGGAAACCAAAATTTGAGCAGTGGCAGTATAATAGAATGGTTAAGACCATGAACTCAGGAACCACTCTGCCTGAGTTCATATCTCTCCTCCATTACTTATTGGCTATAAAACTTTGGCAAGTTACTTGATACCTCTGTGCCTTTCTCATCTGTAAAATGAGCATGATAATAGCAGTATATCCATAACCTAAAGTTGCTGTGAGGACTAAATTAGTCAATACATGTTATATGTTTACAGCATGTTTAATACAATATTATCACCAAATAAACATTAGTTCTTATTATTAACATTATTAACTTTACTTTTATTCCCTCCAATTTTATAGTGATTCTGTACTACCTTTATAGTTAGAAAAAAATTTAAGAACTAAAGCAAGTTTATTTGATTATCTGTTTCATCTAATGAGTTGTAAACCATGAATTCAGGGGGAAAGAAAAGAAGATTGAAAGAATGGTTTTGTGTCTTTCCTGGGTACTCTATTGAAGAAGTGACTCTTTCCAGTTCCACTTTGCTGGCACCACTTGAGAAATCAGAGTGCAGAACAGTTTAGGAACCTTGAGGACTTCATAACCAACCAGCTAAGCGTCCATTCATCTCTCTACCCATCCTTCAGCAAGCATTTATTGAAGGCCCACTGTGTGTCCTGCAGTAAATTGGTTATTTGTGGTGTGACTGTCTTACTTTTCTTAATACAGGTGGTACACTTTTCAAGTGTAAAGTTATGGAAATAGTTTATAAATGTGGGGTCATGAAAAGAGTACTGAATTAGACAGAAGTCAGGTAAAAAGAATTCTATCACAAATCAGCTGTGGCACTTAGTTAAGACGTGACCCTCCCTGAGTGCGGTGTCCTGATTTGTGAGGTGAGAGGGGTGAGGAGGTGATCTCTATGACCCCCTTTCTCCTAGGATATATAATGATTCTTGCCACTGTGCCTTTCTTTTAGCATAGATTTATCTCAGTAGTGTATTTAAAAGACATGGATTTGTGGGTCTGCGCCCTAGAGGAAATCCACAGAAATCTAAACACTGCATATGGATATGCAGTAAGCCTGTGTCTAATGGTTTTCACCAGAGTAGAGATCACAGTTAAAAGACAGCGCCAGAGTTAATTTTCAATGAGAATTGTTCAGTAGCCTCATCATAACAATCAGGCTGTAAAAGCAGAACTGGAAGGTGTTAGTGGCTTACCTGTTTATTATGTGTTTTGTCAGTAACAAACCAACTATCAAGTGATACTAGTGGGGCACCCTGCCTTAAAGTTACAGGGTCCATCTGGAGAAACTTAAAACATTTGCTGTCAAAGTTTTAACAAGTCATGTAGTATCTTTTCTCTGTAATTCATGTTCACTCTGACTTTCCTCCATCGCACATTTAATTCCTCTATTAGCTGCTAGAGATAGCAGTAATGGTGGTGATGGTGGTGGTAATGTTGATGATAGCTAATACTTAATGAGAAGTTACTACATTCCAGGCATTCTTCTAAGCATTTTACATGTGTTAGCGCATTAGTTCTCCACAATGACCCCATGAAGTGTGGGGATATTATTATCTCTATTTACAGCAAAGAAAGGGAAGCACCAATGAAGGCTGCACAGCTAGTAAGTGGAAGAACTGGGATTTGAATCCAGACAACCGGGCTCTACTACCTGTGCTCTTAAAAAGTCATGTCTCGTGCTATTGTACTGTACTGCCAAAGCCAGGTGGTTATGAACACCCTGTCTGAGATGGATACAGACACCATGTGTGAAAAATGCTTGTAGCCTTGCTGAAGAGATTGCTTATCAATAATTACAGTAGAGATGAGCAGTGATCTGTGGCAGTAGTTGTCACTGACTGTCCATTACTTGGCCTTCCCTGGTGGCTCAGCTGGTAAAGAATCAGCCTGCAGTGCAGGAAACCTGGGTTCGATCCCTGGATTGGGAAGATCCTCTGGAGAAGCAAATGGCTACCCACTCCAATACTCTGGCCTGAAGAATTCAATGGAGTGTATAGTCCATGGGGTTGCAAAGAGTTGGACATGACTGAGTCACTTTCACTTTCACTCCGCTACATATCCAGGAAAGGACTTATTTATTTGAGAAATGCAAAGGCATAAAGGGAGTATATTTTTATGTAGGGATGGAAGGTTAGGGTATATAGAATTTTTGACTGTAGAAAGCCCCATTATGTGTATATTTATGTGCTAATAAATAATGATCCTATACTAGAATATTAATATATGCTGTGTACCTTATGGGAGAAGGCAATGGCACCCCATTCCAGTACTCTTGCCTAGAAAATCCCACAGCAGAGGAGCCTGGTAGGCTGCAGTCCATGGGGTCGCTAAGAGTCAGACACGACTGAGTGACTTCACTTATGAAAACATATTCAAAAATAAAAAGGAAAAATATTAATAAAAAATAAGAAATCCAGTTTTTTTTCTCCCACTCCATTGGATTATCTTGATTACCTCAGGGAGATCATTACTCTGGCCTATAGGAATAATGGAGGGTTTTTAATATAGAGTAGATATGTTTAAAACACTTAAATATTATGTACCATTTTGTTTATATAAATGTTCTCACATGAAGGACAAGGCCTTCAGTTTCTTGTATCTAATATTAATATCTAATACATTCAGATATTCTATGTAATACATTCATGTGTCCCTTGGGATTTCTTGACCTGGTATTTCATACCTAATGGCTATTCAAGAAAATGACTGATTTATTCCTTCCACTTTGTGGCCTATCCACAATTTAGGTAACATTGCTAACTAACAGTGGCTCAAAACTCTGTAGGTCACTCTGCATTTTCAGTCATCTTGCAGCTCACCTGGGTATGAATGGGCTAAGATGGGCTCACTCCATATCTGACTCTCAGCTAGACAAACTTGATCTCAGCTGGATCATCTCATCTCTGCTCCACATGGGCTTTCAGCCTCTGGTGGGCTGGATCAGGCTTCCCCGTAGAGCGGACTCAGGGCAGCATCCCAAGAATGTGATGAACAGTGATCTGTGGCGGTAGTTGTCATCGACTCTCCCCTGCATCGCTTATTCTCTCCTACTCCAGGTCTTCAGTTTTTTTGATAAAAGAGCATTACAAGGCCACCCCAAATTCAGGAAGTGGGGGAATAGATTTTAACCTCTCAATGGAAGGAGCTGCAGAGTCACATTGCAGAGGACTGGGAAGAATTAACTGCAGCCGTCTTTGAAAAACTCATCTGTCACACTTACAGATTCATATTTCTGTGAAAATCAAATAGAAGCCTAGTTTAAAAGAGAGGTAAAATGTGTTTGATTCTTTACTTCTTTTAGTTTCCTGGAAGCGTAGGGTTATTTTTGTGATTTCTATGATGCATTCCTGTGCTTTCATATTACCCAGGCAGTCAAATGTGGAACAATAGCCTACTGATAAGAATCAATTTGTATTCTGTTACTATTCAATAAGGATTCCTCTGTCACCATTAATCTTATCCAAGGTATGCCTTCCAGAATTCCAAGATAATGTAAGTTTCTGTTTAGCAGGGTAGCTTGCTAAGCATTGCTCATAAGTGTGGCTCTTTGAGTGTAAGGCAACTCTGAACTACTACAGGGCTTCCCAGGTGGCACTAGTGGTAAAAGAATCCACCTGCCAATGCAGGTTAGACGTAACAGACGCAGGTTCCATCCCTGGGTCAGGAAGATCTCCTGCAGGCGAGCATAGCAACCCACTCCAGTATTCTTGCCTGGAGAATCCCCATGGACAGAGGAGCCTGCTTGGCTGTAGTCCATAGAGTCACATAGTCGGACACAACTGAAGCAACTTAGTGTGGAGCACAAACTGCTACAGAAAACTGAGTGGATCTCCATATATGCACTGTCTTCCCTCACCTCTCATTCTTTTTTTTTTTTTTAATTGAGTTATAGTTGATGTACAATATTATATGTTACAGGTGTAAAATATAGTGGTTCATCATTTTTAAAGGTTGTATTCCATTTATAGTTATTGTAAAATATTGGCTGTATTCCTCCTCACCTCATTGTTAAACTGAGTTGAGTGAAATCCTCCAGGAGTGCACATATCATTTGCCAATGATAATATTTATAAGTGATTTTTTTAAAAAAAGGAATGCGCTGAAACATTTTAATGTTATGTTTATCCTTTTTAAATTGTTTAGAGTTTTTCTGAAAGCATCTATCTTTGGGGACTAGGGAAAATAGCTTCAGCATTCTTGCTGGTGCTCAATTAGGTTTATGAAGAGACTCTTCGTGTGCAAACTTCGGGTTGACTGAGGAGTGTGTGTCTCTGCATGTTTACAGTGGTGGAGTTTCCTTACCCTTCTGCCAACAACCACAAAATGATCAGTAATGAGAAGTAATTAAGTATCAAGAGGACGAAAACAAAGACATGAATTTCATGATACTCTCATGCTTTGTATTATCAGTGACTTCATTGTTTCTCTTGGCAAATTTTTTATGCATCTGTGCTTGGCCCAGGGGTGCATACTGAGGAAAAGAAAAATTTTGTAATAGCAGCGGTGGTTTGGGATTTTCAGGTTACAAAGGGAAAAAAGTGAAATGGAAAATTGCTTTTGTTTATAACAAATCATGATGCCTTACTCCTTTCATAACTGTCGCTAGTGACATAATGCCTGATGGTTTTGCAAAGAGGAAACCTGCCTAGTTGTCAAGTTTAACAGCCTAGTGTGTTGATTATTTGTGACTCTCAGAGCCATAGAATGGCAGCCCTCAGAAATGTAACAGAGTGATAGACTGGGAATCAGGAAACAGGACTTCTGATCTCAATTCTGCTTTTAATTAGCTAGGCTCTAGGTCGCAGCTCGTAAAATAAGGCTATTAGGCTGGGTTGGCCCCATGAGGTCATTCAGGATGAAATAAGGTTTCTTTCCCTTGACCTCTACCCTGGTCCTCACTCCCTAATGGGTCCCCCTTACTACAGAATTTGTGCCTGAGACTAGATGATCTCTGAGGTCCTGGGACTTCCCGCTTTAGAATTTTGTGCTTCTCTGTTTTCTTGTATCTATGGATACAAATACAGTGCAGTTGGCCCTGAGAAGCAGATTCTGCTTTGTTTTCCTATGCAGTGACCTCAGTCAGCTTTTCTTTGGCATAAGCTGGTTGAAATTGTGATATATTTTGGTAAGGATGTGTTCATGCAGAAGAAGGACAAACAGAGTTTTTTGCGATTATTTACTTAATTTAGTTACAAAAAATAGCCAAATGTCAATTGAGGCCTGTTCTAACTACCACCTCCCCCCTGCGTACAAGCCTCTAGCCAACTCCTTACTATAAACGTTGAATTTTCTTAATCATTCTTTCTTTGTATAACAAAAACTGCTTATTCTACATAATTGGATGCTACTTAGATGTAATTTAGTCTCTGCATACCTGTTTATTTCCATGTTTGAATGGTGGAAACAGGTTATTTGGCTGTATAAAAGAACTTCAGGATGCCTCGGTGAAAGAAATTGGTTGTGGTCTTGATCATTTACTATGATATCAGGGTAACCAATCAAAACTACTCCAATTTAAAGAAGAAAATAACAATGATAGCTTACATTAATTCAGTACTTAGCAAATAAGTACTAAATGCTTTCTTTTGGTTAAACCCTGTAGTCTTCTCAAGAACTTTTTCTCTGTTTTGCAGTAGAAGAAACTGAGGCATAGCTGCTTAGTAACTTGCTGAAGGTCATACTGCTAGAAAGTAGCAGAGCCCGGTCCCAGCATGGGCGTCTGGCTTTAGAATTCAGCAAATCACTATGCTGTATCTACATAGGGTCTCATAAGAAGGTATACTTAGTAAAGGAAAATATCCTGCTTCAACATTGTTATTCAATAAACATTTATGAACTACCCACTATATCAGTTCTCATATTTGCTAATTTGTGCAGGCTTATTTCTGTATCTGGACTAATGTCTGTTTTGTTGATATGGGTACAGTTAATTCTGGCTACCCAGAATTACACAAAAATATGAATATTAATGAATTCACAACTTCTGGCCCTTTCAGCAGTTGGTCTATTCAGTAAAGATGTTTTGTTTTCATGCATCATTTATGTGCAGAAACTAAGCCACAAAGTGGCTTTTCTCAGACACTTTGCTGGCATCTTGGGTGTGGGCAGAGGGAGCATGGCAAGAAAGACTGTGAGATTATGGGATCAAATGGATCTGGATTTGAATCACTACTCCATCATGTTAGCTCTGTGGCCTTGAACAACTTACTATACCGCTGTGAGCCTTCAGATGTAAAATGGAGATAATGCCATCTGGTAATGAGCTTATCGTTCATGCTCTGTGAGCTTAGGGTCCCTGTTGGTCATGTCTGTCCCTGTAGTGTTCAACAGAGTTGGACCTCAGCAGGGATTCATTTGAATGACTGAATCATGCAGTCCTCAATAGAGCCGATCAGCTCTTAAGTATCAGTAGGGACTGCCTCATAGTAAAGATGAGTCATCTGTGAACCATGGGCTAGAAATTAAAAAAAAATGGTACTGAGAATCTGATAGAAGCAGCTAATGTGTGTAGACCTCTTACCACATGCCGGGTGCTATCATAAATGCTTTGTGTATGTCATCATTTAATCTTAAAGAATTTTTCCCTTAGTAAAGACTGTAGGTAAGGGCATGGTAAAGCTAAACTAAGGGTGGAGACTCTCAAAGACAAAAATTAATATCAATATGAAGGTAATCCCCTTCATGAATCACCGCCTTGTAGTGTCAAAAGGGCATAGTGCTGTGCATGGCCACCTAAGAAAGATGGATTATAGTGAAGAGTTCTGACAAAATGTGGTCTGCTGGAGGAGGAAATGGCAGCCAACTGCAGTATTCTTTCCTGGAGAATCCCATGAACAGTATGAAAAGGCAAAAAGATGTGACCCTTGAAAAATGAGCCCCCCAGATCAGAAAGTGTCCAGTGTCCTACTGGGGAAGAGCAGAGGGCAATTAGTAATAGCTCCTGAAAGAATGAAGCGGCTGGGCCAAAGTGGAAACAACACTCAGTTGTGGTGAAAGTAAAGTCTGATGCTGTAAAGAACAGTATTGCATGGGAACCTGTAATGTTAGGTCCATGAATCAAGGTAAACTGGATGTGGACAAACAGGAGGTAGTAAGAGTGAACATGGGCATCTGAGGGAATCAGTGAACTGAAATGGATGGGCATGGGCAAATTTAATTCAGATGACCATTATATCTACTATTGTGGGCAAGAATCCCTTAAAAGAAATGGAGTAGCACTCATAGTGAACAAAGAGTTTGAAATGCAGTATTTGGGTGCAATCTCAAAAATGACAGAATGATGTTGATTCATTTCCAAGGCAAGCCAATTCACAGTAATCCATGTCTATGCCCCAACCACTGATGCTGAAGAAGCTGAAGTTGACCTGTTCTATGAAGACCTATAAGACCTTCTAGAACCAACACTAAAAAAAGATGTCCTTTTCATCAAAGGGGATTAAAATGCAAAAGCAGGAAGTCAAGAGACACCCAGAATAACAGGCACATTTGGCCTTGTAGTACAAAATGAAGTAAGGTAAAGGCTAGCAGAGTTTTGCCAACAGAACACACTGCTCCTTGGAAAGAAAGCTATGACAAACCTAGACAGCATATTAAAAAGCAGAGACATCATTTTGCCAACAAAGTTCTACGTAATTAAAGCTCTGGTTTTGCCAGTACCCATGTACAATGTGAGAGTTGGACCATAAAGAAGAATTCTGCTGAGCGCCAAAGGACTGTTGCTTTCAAATTGGGGTGCTGGAGAAGACTCTTGAGAGTCCCTTGGACTGCAAGGAAATCAAACCAGTCAATCCTAAAGGAAATTAACCCTGAATATTCATTGCAAGGATTGATGCTGAAGGTGAAGCTCCAGTACTTTGGCCACCTGATAGGAAGAGTCACCTCATTGGAAAAGACCCTGATGCTGGGAAAGGTTGAAGGCAAAAGGAGAAGGGGGCAGCAGAGGATGAGATGGTTAGATAGCATCACCTCACCAACTCAATGGACATGAATTTAACCTGACTCCGGGAGATAATGAAGGACAGGGAAGCCTGGTATGCTGCAGTCCATGGTGTTGCAAAGAGTCAAACACAACTTAATAACTGAACAACAACAATCAGGGTAGTGCTGGTACCTACACAAAGTTTAGTGTGTGTGTTTGCACACATGTGGGTGGACAAGGGACACTCGGTCCCCAAGACTTACTAGAAAATTGCAGTTAAAGTCATTGAATTTTCGGAACCTTTATCATATATACCTTGACCCTTTGTTCTATCTCACCCTCACCTCCCTGATTACAGGTTCACATGCATAAAATGAGTTCAACATCCGCCGCACTGCTTTTTATTTGACAGCACCTTGAACAGTCCTTAGTCCTGTTTTTATGTCTGTGATATAATGCAGTGCCATTTAAACTCATTTGTAGAAAGTTTGGGGGGTGAACTGTTTTGATGGCAAGATGGCTGCATAACGCACAGTGAGTCTGTGCCGACTGGAGGACGCTCTTCGCCAAGGGACAGCCTTGAAAGTGATTCAGTGCCTTAAGTTTGAATGTGTTTAACATTTAGGGAGCAGACTGTCGGCTAGCTTTACATTTCCACTTGGATTTCACCCTCTCTCTGTGTGGATCCATAAAGCTATAACTTAGTTCCCTGAAAGGAGAATGGAAAGAGAAGTAGTAAGATTATGGGGTTCTCAGCAGAGCTGGTTGAGCCCTTAATATTAACTGTCTCATGGTAAATGTGATTCATCTATGAAAATACTGGCTATAAATAGATGTTAACAGTGCTCAGTTGCAGATCAGCCAGGTTGTACTTGCATGGCCACATTTGGGGAAAAAATCCTGTTGAGTATTTTATTTGGTTTCTCTTAAAATGAGAAAATAAAAGTTTGTTTCCTTTTATTGCCCTAGTCACCCACATTTGAAGACACTAAATTCAGCCAACTACAGCAGAGCTATCTGATGGCTAAAAAAGACACATTGCAAACCAGATAACCTAATTTAGCAATGGCCCCCTTTATCTTTTTCTTCCATTTTGAGTAAAAGTCATTGAGACATTCCCTTAACGGTGTTTTTACTTGTAGGAAAGGCATGCATAGGGCTTCAGAGAGGGGAATAGAACTTGGGGATCTGTGATTCAGGTCCATATTCTTAAGAATCCTAACTCCTAAAAGAAATTCAGGATTACTTTCACATCAAACGTGAGGTTCAGAAGGCAGTGTAGTCATCTCATCCATCTTCCATAGTATCAGTCAATTCAGTCACTCAGTCGTGTCTGACTCTTTGCGACCCCATGAACTGTAGCACACCAGGCCACCATGTCCATCACCGACTCCTGGAGTCCACCCAGACCCATGTCCATTGAGTCAGTGATGCCATCCAGCCATCTCATCCTCTGTCGTCTCCTTCTCTTCCTGCCCCCAGTCCCTCCCAGCATCAGGGTCTTTTCAAATGAGTCAGCTCTTTTCATCAGATGGCCAAAGTATTGCAGTTTGAGCTTCAGCATCTGTCCTTCCCATGAACACCCAGGACTGATCTCCTTTAGGATGGACTGGTTGGATCTCCTTGCAGTCCAAGGGACTCTCAAGAGTCTTCTCCAACACCACAGTTCAAAAGCATCAATTCTTCAGCGCTCAGCTTTCTTTATAGTCCAACTCTTACATCCATACATGACCACAGGAAAAACCATAGCCTTGACTAGACGGACCTTTGTTGACAAAGTCAACATAGTATCAGGCACTAGGTATTTTCTGTGCCCATCTACTCCATTGTTGCACATTGTCCTGTGCCCATCTATGCCATTGTTACACAGCTGTAAGTAAGGGCTTCCCTGGTGGCTCAGATGGTAAAGAATCTGCCTGCAATGCAGGAGAGCCAGGTTTGATCCCTGGGTCAGGAAGATCCTCTGGAGAAGGAAATGGCAACCCACTCCAGTATTCTTGCTGGAGAGTCCCATGGACAGAGGAGCCTGGTGGGCTACAGTCCGTGGGGTCGTGAAGAGTCAGACACGACTGAGCGACTAACATACACAAGTGTCTGAAAGTGCTTCCTTGTGAGCTGAAATACAGCTCCCAGGATCTTTATTCATTTATCCTTCTCCTGCCTCCAGAGCTAAGTCAAGCGAGGCTACTTCTCTTGCCACATTGTGGCCCTTCAGTGGGAAGTAGTCTGTTCTTTTTTCCAGTTGTAACACTCACCACATCTCACGTTGTGTGGTTTAGTCTCCCTCATCCAACACACCATCTCACCATACATTTTGATTGCACCCTTAAGAATTACGCTTCATTGGGTTAGGTGTTTCTTAAAGAAATGCATAGAGTTGGGCATGATTTCCCAGATAATAAACACAACTAAACTAATGAAATAGTAAGAGTATATACTTAGGGAAGACCTTAGTCTTTTGATATTGGCTCTCAGATAGATCTCTGATACTGGATCTCAGTATAGATCAAATAATTTTATAGTAGGCATTTAATGAAGACTTATTCCAGTTTTGCTTACAGATGTGTGCTTGTAATACCTTTCATGTGTACATTGCTCTTTATATCAGTAAATAGATAATTATTCACCCTGTTTTTCAAGATGAGTTTGAGGTTCAGAAAGCTTAAATAACTTTGGTTAATAAACCTTGAGCCGAAACTGAAAACTCAGGCATTCTGACACCCCTTTCTCTCCAGTCTCATGCTAGATATATCAACACTGTACTTTTTTATAAGCTCGAATATGTTCTTTGGTTGCTTTTCCACAAAGTGCTAGAGTCAGAGAAGCTGCTATGCTGTAGATACAGAATAAACAGCCTGCCAATGGGGTCTAATAGAGCAGACTTACATCATGGCTTTTCTTAGCTGTGTGTTCTGAAGAAAGGACAAAAAGAAATATAAAAATCTCCAAGTATAAATAGTCGATTTATCCAAGTTTTCCATTACAAATCAGTGGCTCTTTAAATATTCTTTTCTCATTTAAGGTTGACACAGGGCTGGGAATGTTTTCCAGATCTTTGTGGAATAGAACAGAAGAAGAAAATTATTTTCATATAGTCCAAGTTAACTTTAAGTGCATTTTAAAATGCCACACTCCCAGCACTGGATCAGCGCTCTTGAAAATCATATGATTCTTTTAACAGTTTTCAAACTACATCACTTTTCATATTTCTTCCAAGTCTGCTCTCTGTTTTTTCTTAGAAGCATGGTGATATTGAGCCAGTCACTTAACCTTTCTGTTCTCTTTGAATTTTTGTCTCTTTGGCTCTTGGAACCAGTTTCTTCCAATCTCCCTCTTCTGAAACCCATTGGAAGTTAATGTGCCCTTGGTCAGGACCAGATCCAGCCCCAGAAGCCAGAACTCTTGCCTACAGCTCTGTTGCTGTTTCCATAGCAACACTACATGTTCAACAGGCCAGCCCCTACTTCTTCTAGCCCTAGAAAGATATGAATCTTAAAAGATAAAAAATGCATCTTTGTAGAACCCAAAGTATCCCACAAATTTTTGTTGACTTTCTCGACCTCTTCCTCACCCATTAGTTGACAGTAAGTCACCCTGACTGCCTTTCAGCCTCCTCTTGGCTAGACCAACCTAGCATAATAAAGAGCTCAGAGATGAACGGGAGATTTGAGATCAAGAGTTTCCATCTATAGATTCCAAATGACATCTTTCCTTTTTCTTCTCTTATCTACTGACCTGTGACTGGAATAGACCAACAGTGTGTTACTAAAACAAATGTTGCAGCTGGTAAAGTCCTAGAGCAGTACTCGACCTTGTAGCCATTTTACTTCTCCTTTCCCACATCTACCGTTACTTAGTCTATCTTGCTGTACTGGGGAACAGGTCCCTGCTTGCCTCCCAGGCATCTGCATCTAGTCTGGCTCATGTACGCTTGATCTTATTAGGGAAAAAGAAAGAAACTCAATTTGTAAAACTCCGATTATTTGCCAGATTATATGACTCATGCTTTCTATTCTTTACATCTCTTTAAAAAAAAAAATCAAACACATGGACTTGGTATTATTCTCCTTATTTTAAAGATGAAAAAACTGAGACATTGAGAAATTCACAATTGAATAGAAATATAGGGTCAAGACTAAATACAGAATACCAATAAATGCTGTAAATAATGTCCAATGTACAAAGTGTGTTGGGAGCATTTGAGAGGAAATGTCTGACTGTGCCAAAGATTGGTGAGTGAAAGCACCTCAGAGATAAGTTGAGCCTTAGAGGATAAGAGTAGCTGGCTCATATGGACAGGTTGAAGGTGGATGAAGAACAGCGTGTGGCAAATATCAAGTTATTCCTTATGGCTGAAGTAAAGGAGAAGACCAGCAAGGAAGTTTGAATGTGTATTCTATGTATTAGATGTTAATAAAAAGTTATTGTTAATTTTGTTAGCTGTATTAAAGACATCGTATTTATGTGAGAGAATGTCCTTTCTATTTTTCTAGATACGTAGCGAAGTATCCTACTGTGAAATGATATGGTGTCCTTCTCATATGTCCACATATGAGAAGACTGCAGGCCTAGGGTTGCAGACTCTAACATCTATGGAGGACAGACAGGCCTCAGATAGGAGTGACTCATGCACTTTACTTTTAAATATTTCAGAAAAAATAAAGGCAGGGAGTAGAGGAAAAATAAGTTTGGCAAAATTTTAATGGTTGTTTAAGGGTGGGTGAGTACATGGTCTTTGTTATATTCTTTTTACTTTCTATAAATTTGGAAATGTTCATGACTAAAGATTTAAATAGACACACACAGAGACATAGTGTTGAATACATAAACTTTTAAGAAGTTTCAAGAGGAGGGGAGCAAAAGGTACAAGGTAAAGAGAAAGAAGACACTAATTTGGGGGTGTCTGACACAGACAGAGAAGCAGAAAGCTGAGCTGTGTCCCAGGAACCAAGAAAGAAAATGATTTCAAGGAGCAGAGAGCTGCTGTGACTTTTTTTTTTTTTAACAACATTGCCACTGCTCAGAACAGTTTTGGAACTCTACTTTTGGAGTTTTCTGTTTTTTGGACTATCATCTCTCAGCCATGGCAAAATCTGGTTCATTGAAGGTGAATGTGACTTCTTACCACAGGGAAAAGTTCCTTGGAGCCAAATCTAGTGAATGAAGTCAGGATTTGGGTCAGCTAATACTGTTTTTGGTCAAAGAACGAATTGTGACCTTAAAATAATGAGACTGGGTTTTGAATGTGGTCTTTGAACCAGTTTTGAAAATGTTTCCAAAACCTGTCAGCCATGACGCATTATCAGAATAAGCTTCATATAGGAAAACTTTTGACAGAATGACACAGATGGATTTATAGCTTCGAGCTTTTGTTTTGTTTTGAATATTCCATCTACTTTAGTTATATGTCAGATCTTTGGTGTCCCAAAGCTTCTGGTGCTTTTCTAGAATCAGAAGCTTCCGGACAAGCAAAAATGTAGGAGACGACATGGTGAATGGCAGGGGCAGGAGTGCAGGCTCTGGAGCTGGCCAGCCAAGTGACAGTCCTGTCTCCATCCCTTCATGCTGTCCAGTTTGGGGCAAATTCCTTCACTTCTTCAGGACTCTGTCTTTGCAGGGTTGTTGGGAGAGTTTGAGATAATACGTATAAAATGCTGTGCCCAGTGCTGCACATATGACAGGAACATGTGGCTTATCTTGGTAGAGGCGTAGTGATACAATTTTATCTCTTGATTCATCAGACATACCTTTCCTCTTGGGACATCAAGTGAGATAAGAACATAACAAATGGATTTTTGCCTTTTAGCATCATGAGGAGAATATATTACTCAGCTTTACATCGCTGAAGGCAAGGGGAGTTCTTTTAGTCACTGCTAAACCTGTATTTTCAGAAAGTGTGTTATTCGGTTCCTTGCCAAGATGGAGATTGGCAAGCTGAAGAAATTGGAAACTGGCCAAGAACCAGTGCCTGTTATTTAGCAGAGAGGTAATAGGGAACTATGATCCTGCCAATCTGGAGGGACTTAACATAAAGTGACTAGCTTCTTGGTCCAAACTGGCATAACTGTTCCAAACAAGATGACGAAGGCTGCTGATTCAAAGGGGTAGGCTCACCCAAGCTCTTATTGGTGTACCTCTTCCACCAACCAAAACTTTTAAATCTTCTCTAATACCACAGCAACATATAACTTACTGTCTTCCTGGCTGGGCACTCTGCTAAAGCACTTTAAATATACTATTCCCTTTGATACTGGAAACAGCCTATCAGCAAATACTACTATTAACCTGTGCTTTATTGGAAGTTTAAATTGAAAGAGGTAAAGTCAGTCTGCCCCTAAGCCACAGAACACTACAGCAGGGCAGGAATTCCTGCTGGCTTTAGAACCCACCTAGTCTTTGCAAAGCTTATGTTGCCTGAGTTCTTTCTCACTCAGAATAATGATCTGTGTAAAGGGGGAGGAGAAATCTCTTCAGTAATCATGGCATAAATTTGACTACACTGATAAACTAAAAAAGGGCCAGAGTCCTTTCACCAAAGACCTGCATGATGAAGCAGTAAGGGAAGAGAACAGATCTCCAGGGAGAAAGAAAAATTACCTAGGCTAGGTCGGATCTCAGATTGGAGCCCAGTGTGAATCAAGTTCTTGCTCCTTCACAATTCTCCATTATTCAACTCAGAGCATCTGCCTACAATGCAGAAGACCTGGGTTCAATCCCTGGGTCGGGAAGATCTCCTGGAGAAGGAAATGGCAAGCCACTCCAGTATTCTTGCCTGGAAAATCCCATGGATGGAGGGGCCTGGTAGGCTACAGTCCATGGGGTCACAAAGAGTCAGACACAACTGAGTGACTTCACTTTCACTTTTCTGAGTATTAGCTTGGGAATTATGGAGCAGGAAGTCTGCTCTAGTCAGGAAGCATCAGGGAGCATCCAAAAGCATCCAGACAACCACATGCAGCAGGGTGGACACTGGGCCTAGATAGTGTGACCTGGCCTAGATCCTATGAGCTTGGGTCGGACTAATTATCAGTGTTCTTTTAACTGGTGTCAGGACTCTCCTTGTGTCCTCTAAGAAGGGTTCACCAAGCCCCTACTCCCATTAATCTTATGAAAGTATGCATTTCCAGCAGTTTTTAATTAGGGAGACCCCTTCCAAGTCCTGTTGAATAGATTTGGACCTCAGACATGGGACATGGGACTGGGATAGATTGAGCTCGGAGGTACTACCCACTGTGTGTGGTTCCACATAACCCTTTGTTTGAAAGTGCCTAAGGCAGCCAAGAGTGTGTGTTGACCAAAGAGGGCGGCTTCTGCTAGGAGCTATAAGTAAATAAATGGATGTCAGAGCTTACAATTAAGGGGGGGAAGGATGGGGGAAGAGACAAAGAATCACTACCCTCCCTTGAGCATGTTGCTTTGGGTATTTTCGTAATGATTGTAAAGCATTAACACACAGACTAAACTAAGCTCTTTGTGTTCTTTGCAAGATGGAGAGCTTGCCAAGTCAATTTCAGCATGCAAAGCCCAGGCAATTATTCTTTTGGCATGTAGGGGCCACCCTTGTTTTTGCTGGGGGGTTGGAGACAGATAGCCTATTGACACAGGAACGTTTTATAAGGTAAAAGAAGGCAACTAAAACCCTGCATTTTTTAGAAAAGAAATTCCCTGTCACAGTTCTCAGCCCCTACCCTCTATGCTAAACCTCTGCCACAGAGCCAACAGAAGAAGCCCTTGGGCTCAGAAGTGCCACACACACTTCAAAGCCCACAGCATGTTACTCATTCATGGCTGTTTTCATTTCCTCCACTTAGCACTTCACCATGAAATTGTGTATTTCTTTGTGAGTGTGTGCATGAAGATGGTTGATAGCTGTATTTCCAGTGACAACCATCGGAAAGATAAAGTTCTTGAGATTCCTTATGTGGCATATGCTTTGCAGTAGTGATTCTCAGCCTATGAACCCAGAACCCCTAGGAACATTCAAAGTTGTCTAAGGAGGCTTCCAGTCATCTTCCAAAAGCATTGTGAGAAACCAAGTGTGATGTGTCTCCAGAATGGAGGCTGCTGTGATTGAGAGCATACAAGCCATTTAAAGGTTTTCTGAATTTGTTGTAGGCTTTTGTGGTTATGTCTTTCTTCATTCTGTGGATAGGAAAAGCTACAACTACTGTCCGTGGGGAATTAGGAACCTTTTTTTATTATGGAAAAGGAGTTATCCTGGAAAGGATGAGTAAAAAGCATCTGAACTTCTTTTTTGTAGCAGCTAAGCTAGAGGCTCCTGTTTTCTTGTTACTGAACCTTCTACTACTATGTTTCCTGATCCTACATGGTTTCACGTCTGGATCAGAACCCCTTGTTGGTTGCATTTGCAGCTGAGAAGTGGACTGAAGACATTTGATCTTTCAAGTTGTTGATCTTAAAAACTACAAATGAAGTTTGTTTTAGTATAATATGAGAATTCATGCATCTACTCTCTTCAGTGCAAGTTACTGTATACAAAGTAATTACTTTCAGGTGAGAAATTATTGCAGTTTAACTTGGTGGTGGCTACATGCTGAGGACTGGATCCAGAGTATTCTTATTTTTAGACTTTAGTAGGGACTGCTTCTTCCAGTGTGTTGGCTATAGTTTTTAAAATGGAAGTTTGTTGGCTCTATAATATAAAGGACCAAATTGCCAAGCATAGCCCCTTTCTTCATCAGGGAGTTATAGCATTCATTGCATAGGCGCTGACAAATGCCTGCCTTCTGCTCTGATTGATTTATTATCGTATTTTTTTTCTTCTTCCTTTTCTGTCAGTATTTCCCTTTTCTAAATAAGGAGGAAAATGTCCTAATTAAAAAGCGGTATATATTAAGCACTGAAAATAGGGACGCAAACATAAAGAATAAAAAGATTCATCATTAATCCAGCCTTGCTCTTCGTCTTGTAGTGTAATTTCTTCCGCACTTTATTCTCTTCTGTATCTATTATAATGCGCATGTTGTTTAGAGAATAGTATTCATTGTCATTTTTCCAAACCACAGTTTTTAATGGTTGTATTTCATTATGTGACGGCATCGTTATTAATAACTATTCTCCTCCTGCTGGATATTTAGTTTACCATCCTCTTTTGAGTCCTTCCTTCCTCCTTCCCTTCACTGTAGAAGCCTATATCCTATGGATCCAGAAAGGATCCAGAACTAACAAGGATCCTTGACCACTGTCTGGACTTAATGAAACTGGCTGGAATCTGTAAAAACTGGCTTTGGCTCAGAAAAATCTCTGTGTTTTAAAGTCATGATTTTGGCTTCTGCAGAATTTAATCACAGCTCATAACTGTTATTCTATCTCCTCTCTGAATTCTTTCCCCTTTACCAAATTCAATATATGAAAAATGTTTGGATACTTTTAAGAAGGTAAAAAAATATAGAAATCATTAGATACTGTTAGAGTAGACCACTCTACTGCCTTTTCAGGCCCTGAAAATTGAGAGTTTGAAAATAAAATAAGAATTGAAATAATGTATTCAAGTAATTCATCTTTAACAATTGAAGGATATTTACTTTCACAAATGTTTTCTCTTAATGGAAGAGGCTACTATTTTATTCACAATTTACTTTGTTACGTAGACTTGAATTCAAAAGATGAGAATCAGGCTTAGGGAGTATATTTCATAAAGAGTAGAAACAAAGCTGATTAGAGACTGGTGGTGGTAAGAAATATTTTTTTTCTTTTAAAACAACAGCATTGAATTTCTGATCTGTGGAGTGTGTCCTTGTTTTGATATTCCTTTGTTACCGAAAGACAGTACTTTGTGCATAAACCTGGTTACCAAGCAGTGTACCAAATATTCAGTTATTTCATGGCTTAGGATGTGCAGAGAAGGACCACACTGCTCTAGAAAAGAGTCTCAGAATCATAACACATAAATCATAAAACAGCATTGCAATGGGAAGAGCTGGGCAAGTAAGTGGGGAAGGGACACCGCTCTGACAAGCACTCATCCACTCCATGAGCCTTCATTTTTCATAACTCTGTGGTTTTTGAAAACGTAGCCAATTCTTTCAAGATGTGTCCAAAATATTTGTGCCATTTTTATTTCCTATGGCACTGTTATTAACTGAATGCCACCTGATAATATAAATTATGCTGAGTAAATTTCAAGGAAGGAAGATTTCCTAAATGTGAAAGATGGGCAAGGTATCCCACAAACTGAGCAAGTAGCCAGAGTGATTTTCATTAAGGATATAATTAAGAGAAAATTTTGCCATCGTAAGCTCCTGGTTCTAAAAATGCTAACGCTCAGCCTACCAAGAAACCTTAGGCTGTTTCCCCAAATTCTGTTTTGGCATAATGGTACTATTCAGTCTATTCATTTTTAATAAAATAACTTTAAATAAAACCTTGATAATTGACAGCTGGCTTCTTGTTGAAATACTTAAATATGCTTTCAATTTTTGTCCTTGACCTTTGTCTGGATGCTCAGCTATACAGCACGGTTCAAGTCTTCATTTGGGGAAGCCAGAAATCCATGACTGTTCATGCTTCCATCTATAATACCACCTTAAATAAGCCACTTCATTCTCTGTGCCCGTCATCAGTTGAAAGAATGAAAAACAATCCAATAGCCACCTTGGGCTCCTTTTCAGAGCACTGACTTGGCTACATTTCAAAGCACTTAATGTTTTCCTAAAAGGTACAAAGAACTGCATGGTGCTTACGTTAGCATTTGCTAATCAAAAGGTATAACATGCGTAAAAGATGGTTCGAGTTGCACAGCAAGACATCTGTAGTGGTTCTGTAGGCCATTTTATTTCTAAAGCATAATTTTTACTTTTTAGTTCTGCTGAGTTCTAAGAATCAGAGTAAGACTGATTTCATATGTAGAAATAATAATTTCCTTTGATAATGGTACCTTAAAGTCAATCACAGTGATTACCAGTGACATTCTTATCAGCTGCGTATGCAGATATTATTTTCTTTCTTTCCTGATAGTAAAGTCTATTTCTGATATATATTATGGGACAAAGAAACCAGGGTAAGTGGTAATAGAAGATACCGATAGGAAGTAAAGGTGGAAAAAGTCTTCTCTGTAGTTATGGTACATGGCAGCATATGCACACGTTATGAAGTGGGGGAGGTGTCAGACTGAGTTTCGTTGTTGCTGTGTTTTAATTTATAAATACGTCCATAATAAGTCAATTCCATAACCAAAGATACATCTCAACCTTTGACTTTATGGTTTGTTTGTTTTTTACCTGCTTAGTAGAATTGGGGCTATGGTCATTTTAAGGTATTAGTCATTTTCAGTCACGAGATTAGACAACAAAAGATGGTAAAGGTTACAAAGCACTATAAACCAACAAGGAAGCCATGTGCTATAACTACAGATAAAACTTTTTCCACCTTTACTTCCTTATCTGTATCTTCTATTACCACTTACCCTGGTTTCTCTCATACTAAGTATTAGAAACCTTTGCATGCATGTCTGTGTGCTAAGTCACTTCAGCCATGTCCAACTGTGTGCAGCCCTGTGGACCGTAGCCCACCTGGCTTCTCTGTCCATGGGATTCTCTAGGCAAGAATACTGAGTGAGGTGTCATACCCTCCTCCAGGTGATCTTCCCGAGCCAGGGACTGCACCCGTGTCTTATGTCTCCTGCACTGGTAGGCAGGTTCTTTACCACTAGCACTACCTGGAAAGCCCTGTTAGAAACCTTTACATTATCTGACTTAATCCTCATAACAACTCTGTGGTGGACACCTGATTACTATTATTTTTACAAATGGGAAATCTAGAAATCAGAAAAATTAAGTAGCTTGCCCAGGATCAAACAGTTACTAAGTGACTGAACCATGTGCAGATGCCTTGTTCCCAGAATTTTTTTCTCTTTTTGGTATTACCTCCTATTTTCAGTCTCCTCTGGTGCCTTTCTTTGCCTTTCAGCTACAAAGTACTATTCATCAAACAGTATAATTGAAGTTTTAAAATTTGCTGTTCCCAGCAGATGCAGCCCATGGCTAGATGAATATTCCTACCCACTCACCTCCCCAATTAGAAAGAGTGATGGAGGTAGCCCACATAGTTCCCTTTATGTATTATTAATATATTCACAGAAAGCTCCTGAGTAAATTCTTGTTTTTGTTTTTCAACTTATCGTAATATTTTTCTGTTTTCTGAGGTATAGTTGATATATAGCATTGTATTAAAGATGTGCAAGTAAATTCTTTACTATCTTGTCCCCTCCCCCCTTTTTTATGCCCATTGAATATGATGAAGACAAGTGAATATTCAAAATAGAGTGTCTTTTGGCTCAGGATTTTAAAAAGAAGGAAGGGAGAAAGAAGTGGGAAAAGAAGAAAAACACTAGCTGGTCAGGAAAACAGAATGGCCCAAGGGAGAAAGACTGTCACCCAGGAATCACTAGGTTTAACCCGGGTTAACTCACAACTTGTTAATAGGACTTCCAAGGCCATGCTTGATCTGGCCTACAGCTTCACCTCATTCTCCTCCCTTCTTCACTCTTTCTGCTCCGAATATGCTGGCCACTTAGTACACCTTTCTCCCCCCGCCTCCAGGCCCGCCCTGTGCTCTCCTCTTGGACGCCTTCCCTCTGTTCGGCACCCAGTTAGCTCTTCCATCTCAGCCCTCCACCTTCAGCTCTGGTGAGGGTTCCTGAGGAAGCCCTCCCTGACCTTTCTGACTAGGTCATGACCCTGTTAGACACTTCAGTGGCACTATGACCTCTTTCTTATACCAATTAAAATAGTAATTTTATATACATCTGTATTAGCTAGAGAATTTTGACCTCCCCTACTGAACTGTGAGTTCCATGAATACAGACATAGTATGTTTACTCGTTGTTATGTCCCTGGCACTTTGCTCATAGTACGTACTCAGTTTCTTGAATGACTTACTGAATAACTGGATGTATTTGTTTCCTCATCAAAGGACCAGATTTTTGGTCCAATCTTTCTGGCCAGATTCACAGACTTGACCTAGCAGAATTCAGGTGTTACAAAGCAGTTGGATATGAAATGGAGAAAGATGGGGAAAAGCAATGACAAGTGCTGACATGGTACTCTTTCTTCCTGCTGCTTCACCCACCACACACCCCCCACTATATTGAGCTTGGTTGGCTACATGACATCTGTTTCCCATGACATCCAGTCACTAAGTGGACAACAAACGTGTGGCCATGGCTGTGTTTCAGTAAAACTTCATTGACAGAAACAGCCATGGTTTGCTGTTTTTGCTGACCCCTGCTGTAGATGATATTATGAAGCAATCATGAAGGAACCTACAAATAAGTCAGTCTGAAAGAATGACTCTCCACCCCCTTAGATGAAAGTTATTCACAAGGTCTTTATTTGTTCCTGCAGGATATGTGTGACTATGCGTAAGACCTAGAGCCGACGGTGGAGCTGTTAAATAGATGAAGTAGATGTGGCGTGGACAGCACCAGGACTGTGAGGGCTAGGATGTTTCACAGGCCGTTGTCTCCTGTCCCCCCCATTGATTAAATAAGGGGCAGTTTCTATTTGACATCTGATATAGTCTCTGGCCACAAAATCTACTAGGACAATTTCAGTGGAATTCTTTTTGGCTTTAGCTAGATGTCTAAAGTGTTTTCATAAAGAGCAGGTTATAGTATTGCACTACAGAATTTGAGCATTTTCCTCATCTGTTCTTGAGTAGTCATTCTTTCTTTTCAAATCCTGGAAACAAAAGAATTTTCCGGCTCATCCTACACACAGCCCAGAAATTTTGACTCTTAGAACCTGTGTAAAGAATTTAGGATCTATGTGGAGTTCATTCATGGTTGGTTTGGTCATTGTGGAATAAAAGCCAAATGAAATGGATCGTTTATTTTCTCAGCTTCTTAAACTTCTGGTGCTAGAAAACACTATGTCACAGTTGTTACAGAAATGGATACACTGCTTTTTAAACTCACATACACACATAAGAGAGCTATAGAAAAAGCACAATTTTCCCCTTGCCACCCCAGATTCCCTTACGTCTTTATTTACTAGTTTTGAATGAAGAATTAAGAAAACAGAGAAACACTTAATGCTGTTTATTAAATTGTTCATTATATAATATTCCTAAGGGGAAATACAAGAAATTTTTTCTCATGTATTTAATTTGAATTTAATTTGAGGTGGTTGAGGATGTTAATCTTTATATTTTAAATTGATTTTCTGCCACACAGTGGCAAAATATACGCTATAGAAATATATTCCCAAAATGGGCAAGAGAATTATAGGTTGGTTTAGAAAGAATCCAGAATAATATTTTATTGAGTTGGTTTTTGTCATTAAACCAGGTTGTTGGCAAAGATGGGTTTTCCCACAACTGTCTACACTGTCAAGTGCCAGGAATTTTTTAAAAATAAAGTTTAAAGTTTGATAGATATTTTTAAAGGTAAAGCCATACTTTCCTGCTTATTTGAAGTTCACTGTTAGTTACATGAACAGCAACTGAAGTATTAAATTTTTATTTTGTTTTCTGCCTCCTCTGTATCATATTATAACCAGTCATTTATTTGCTCCTCTCAATCTGCTTCTACCTTCCTCTATCTGGTTTTTGCTTTTAGATCTACCACGGGTTAAGAAATCAGGTAACTAGCAAGGTTCTAAAGGATGAAGTAATGTTTTTGGTGTAGAAGTTCTGAGAGTCATTTGAAGTGCAGATATCTTTACATCCTTTTATCTAGATTGAAGTTGTATAAAAATTGTGTCCCAGGAAGATGGCAGTTGATGTGTGTCTGTATCATGACATAGTGGACCATTTTACCTTTGAGTAGGGTCCTAAATTTCTACATTTCTAAAGAATAAATCAAATCCAACCAGTCTTGTCTAAGGTGACTTTATAGGTGTCTATTCCAGTTGTCCTGCTCAGAAGAAGATGCTATAAATATCTTTGAAACACTTCTTACTCATCATTTCTGCTGGAATGTGCTTTTCATAGATGTGAAATCACAGTGAGAGCCTTCCTAAGAATTCCACTGATGTTGATAGAGAACTGCCTGAAGCAGTCCATGTGAGCAATTAGCTAGCTTGTTCAGTTATACCCTTTTATGGGGACTCCTGTCTCCTCTTTGATGCCCAGATAACCTGCCGATGCTGGAATCAGAAGGCAACAAGGAACACCTTCTACTGACCCACTCTGTGGTTGTCCAGTGCATCCTTCCCCACATAATAGTTCTCTTAAACCTCCCCTGCAGTCTTCTTAGAAGTCACATTCCTCAGTTTTGTCGTGCTCTTAAGAGAGTTACTGTGTGACCCTCAAAGAAGAAAAGGAGATGGCATCGCTGTTTGTAGCAGCCTGAGGCTAAGCAAGCTCTTTGTGAGAGATTATCTCACTTGATCCTTCAGTAACTTCATGAGGTATTGTCTTCATGTTTTATAGATGAGGAAACAGGGTCAGAGGAGTGAAGTACATGCCCAGTATCACATATCCTAACAAGAAGCAGAGCTGGACTTTGCCCCCAGATCTGATTCCACAGCCCAGATTCTTTCTAGTACCCCCAACAGTCCCTCCAAGAAGGAAAATTGGATTCATGGCAGGTGTGCTTTGGGCTGGTATGCTATGTAATCCTCCCATCTACCCTGTGAAGTAGGTATCATAAATTATTCCCAGTTTACTCACAGACATGTGAGTTTAGGTAACCCGATGACAGTCACACATCAGTTAACGGCAAACTCAGAATAGGAACTCTAACCCTTAACTTCTCTAAGTCTCAATTTCCTCACTGTAAAAATAAGAACAATAATGGCATCAGTCTCTCAGGACAAAATGCAATAATTCTTGTAAAGTGCTTAGCGTAGTGCCTGGTGCATAATAAGCCCTCAATAAATGTTAGCTATAATTAATTTAGCACAGCAAAGGCAGAATCACTTTGAATAGAAAAATCCTGCTATTCCACTATCTCAGTATTACAAAGATTGTATTATATTAATGGTAAATGAAAGGGTGTCTTCCCTCATTTAAAACAAAAAGTTAGATCAAGCACTGGGTAATTTGTCCTTCATCACCTAAGCAATTACACAAGTGGCTTTGAGGTTTCTTCCAGTTCTGAAACTGTACCATTGGAGCAATGGAGGACTATGTTTTCCTTTAAGGAATTGGAAGTCGAACCTCCAGTGCTCTCCACAGTAAAGGTGTGGTTTGCTCCAACAGAGGATTGAACAGAGCCCATTAGCAAAGCTGAGTGCTGACTTTGATTTTCAGAGTTGTAAATGACAAGTAGTATAAACAGTGAGGACTTTGGGAGTATTTGTTTCTCATGGAAAGATAAGATACCTACAGCATTTTAAGATGGAAACAAAAGCCAGATAATTGATTTTTTTAGCAAAGGTATTTAAGAAAATATTTGCTTTGTGCTTGGCTCCAGGGAATAATAGAATACAAGTAATTATTAAACTGGAATTTAGTAGCCCAAGATGAATCAGGAAGCCAGTTCCCCAGAAGTTTCCAACCAAGTTTGAGAACTCTAACAAGATATTCAGCCACAGCAAGACACTCTGTTGCTTGGGAAAGTCTGTGAAAGTTTTTGTTTTGATCATGATCCTAAGGAACTCCATCAGTTTAACTTATTGGTGATCATGAAATTACATCCTCAAGCACCGATGGTCAAGATCCCTCAGTGCTGATGTGTGGAATTACTTGATTTCACACGGGGTATGGTTATATACCTTCCTCATTAGTATATCCAGGAAGGAGATGAAGTTCCCGATGGCCCATCCTTCATTCAACAGTTTTATAGATAGGACTGTTTTAATAATTTGCAACTCCCTCTCTAGGAAACTATACCCCTGGATTAAATGCATCTTCTCCCTTCTCCCATGTATCCTATGTTGACCTCTAACAAAGAGCTTGCTACATTGCCTTATGGTTTGTGTTCTTGCCTGACTTCCCAACTGGACCCTGGAGTACTTCCTAACTACGGCTGCACGGTGCCTGCACCTTTGGAGTTGCTCAGTAAATGTTCATTCACCAACTGACTGACTGACTTAAAGAACATGTTTTTAAACTTCCAGCTTCTATGGACCCCTACTATCAATGATAGGTTCATTCTTTCCTTGTTGCTGGAATCTGTCTCATTGCTAAACTATGAGTTCACATCTTTTCCATTCTTCCCACTGCCTCCCTTCTGCTCACTCCCTCACCTGTCTTGTCCAGTTCCTCTGCCTTCAAAGCCTCTCCTCTTCTTTAGACATTTTCTTCTTTTCCTGTCCTAAAAGAATATTCCTCTTGGTTTCCAAATTCTTACCCTCATCTGAGCTTTGGATCATAGGCATCACCTCTGGAATCTTGCCCCTCAGATACCTCCTTTCCCTTATGTACCCTTTTTTCTAATATCTTAGCTTTCACTGCTCCCATAGCTAACTGCCAGTTTATCTCCTGTCTTCGTATTTTGTGACCTCATTCTGTTAGCCTCTTAACTTCCCACCCGCCTATTTGTCATGTGGCTCCTGTCCTCACCAGTGGCTTCTGAATTTCCAGATCCAGGAAACTCCTCTTGGTCTTCATGTTCCAGCCCAAGCTTCTAGGTGGATTTAATTATGCTCTTTCCACAGCTATCCAGGCTAGAAATCTTAGTGTCATTTTCCACTCACCCATTTCCCCTTAACATCAGTATCCGTTATCAGTTCAGTCGCTCAGTCATGTCCGACTGCGACTCCATGAACCACAGCATGCCAGGCCTCCCTGTCCATCACCAACTCTTGGAGTCCACCCAAACCCATGTCCATCGAGTTGGTGATGCCTTCCAACCATCTCATCCTCAGTTGTCCCTTTTTCCTCCTGCCCTCAATCTTTCCCAGCATCAAGATCTTTTCCAATGAGTTAGCTCTTCACATCAGGTGGCCAAAGTTTTGGAGTTGCAGCTTCAACATCAGTCCTTCCAATGAACACCCAGGACTGGTCTCCTTTAGAATGGGACTGGATGGATCTCCTTGCAGTCCAAGGGACTCGCAAGAGTCTTCTCCAACAACACAGTTCAAAAGCATCAGTTCTTCGGTGCTCAGCTTTCTTCACAGTCCAACTCTCACATCCATACATGACCACTGGAAAACCATAGCCTTGACTAGATGGACCTTTGTTGGCAAAGTAACGTCTCTGCTTTTGAATATGCTGTCTAGGTTGGTCATAACTTTGTTTCCAAGGAGTAAGCATCTTTTAATTTCATCGCTGCAATCATCATCTGCAGTGATTTTGAAGCCCCCCAAAATAAAGTCAGCCACTGTTTGCACTTTTCCCCATCTATCTGCCATGAAGTGATGGGACCAGATGCCATGATCTTAGTTTTCTGAATGTTGAGCTTTAAGCCAGCTTTTTCACTCTCTTCTTTCACTTTCATCAAGAGGCTCTTTAGTTCTTCTTCACTTTCTGCCATAAGGGTGGTGTCATCTGCATATCTGAGGTTATTGATATTTCTCCCAGCAATCTTGATTCCAGCTTGTGCTTCCTCCAGCCCAGCGTTTCTCATGATGTACTCTGCATAGAAGTTAAATAAGCAGGATGACAATATACAGCCTTGACGTACTCCTTTTCCTATTTGGAACCAGTCTGTTGTTCCATGTCCAGTTCTAACTGTTGCTTCCTGACCTGCATACAGATTCTCAAGAGGCAGGTCAGGTGGTCTGGTATGCCCATCTCTTTCAGAATTTTCCACAGTTTATTGTGGTCCACACAGTCAAAGGCTTTGGCATAGTCAATAAAGCAGAAATAGATGTTTTTCTGGAACTCTCTTGCTTTTTGGATCTTTGGTTCCTCTGTCTTTTCTAAAACCAGCCCTTAACATACTCTCCTCTATCAGAAAAAAAAGACTTGTGTTTATATTTGTAAGTTTATTTTTTAGAAGGTATATACCATTAATGCAATGGACGTGAGTTCGAGCAAACCCCAGGAGAGAGTGAAGGACAGGGAAGCCTGGCATGCTGCAGTCCATTGGGTTGCAAAAAGTCAGGCATGACTTAGCAACTGAACAACAGTACAACAAAAGATAATGTATAAAACAGAGGAGTGACTTAAAAATATTCATCAGAGTGATCTCATTTGGCAGTAGGATGTTAATAGAAGCAAAAGGCCGAGTCAGTGAGAAAGTATGGAAAGCAGTAAAAGTCATGAATGAACCACATGCATTTTATGCAAAGCCGTGTATTCTTAAAAATTCCAATTTCCACACATTCTAAGCACTAACAGAAAGTATCTAGTTGAAGAAAGGCCAACCCAACCAACACTTTGAGTCAGAGTGTTCTGGTTTTTCACAGTTATGACATTTTTTGAAATATCTGCATAAAATGTATGTATTTGCATATGTATACAAGATCCTCATTAAGTTTCTGTGTCATGTTATCATCAGAAGTGTGTAAGGAACAAAGCAGTCTTTTAATCACTTTTCTGTACCGTATAGTTGGAATGCCCTCACTTTGGGGCCATCCATGAACCTCTCCAAACCTATTCAGTCCTTGACCTGAAAGTGAAGCTATAGTAGTCAGCCTGCATGCCATTCTCCCTCTTTCTTTTACAAAACTGTCATGTGCCCCTTTCACCTTGTTTTCCCCATACCCTATAAGTCTGGTGTTTCTTTGTTTGAAGCAGAATGAAGAAGGTTTGATTTGAATTTGGGGAATAATAACAAAAGAGGAAAACAATCAGCTACCCAGAGTGTGTTTTCACTGTGTGTAACTGTTTTCACCCAGAGTGTGTTGCCCTACTTGGGCAGAGTCATGATTATGTAGAACTAGGGCTCATCACAGCAAGCTTGACAAAGCATGTGTCACTGAGGCCCAGCAGAAAAGTGCTTCCATAGGACTCCACCCTTGCTTTCATAGAAGTTAGCAGAATGGAGAGGGTTTTGTACCAAGAAGGACTGTGCCATGTTGCAGGTGCCACAGAAGAGTCGGAGGGGTCCCTAGGGGAAGTTGCCATGGAGCATGGGAGACTGAGATAGCATTTCAGAGAATCCTGAAGTGAAGCTTCATTGGAATCTTGGTGTCTGTGCAGAGGAAGGAGATTGCTGGGGGCAAAGTAAAGCCTAGAGGCAGGAACCAGCAGAGCTCGTTCAGGAACTGAAGAGCAGGTTATGGAGGGGCTCAAGATACAGAGGAGGCCTGGAGGGAACAGGGGAAGATGCCAGAATAAACTGGAGAGGGAGCCATTCTTTGGGACTAACTTATCAATGGCACCCCACTCCAGTCCTCTTGCCTGGAAAATCCCATGGATGGAGGAGCCTGGAAGGCTGCAGTCCATAGGGTCGCTGAGGGTCGGACACGACTGAGCAACTTCACTTCCACTTTTCACTTTCATGCATTGGAGAAGGAAATGGCAACCCACTCCAGTGTTCTTGCCTGGAGAATCCCAGGGATGGGGGAGCCTGGTGGGCTGCCGTCTGTGGGGTCGCACAGAGTCGGACACGACTGAAGTGACTTAGCAGTAGCAGTATCATCTTAGGGAGTTGTTTCCTTTTTGCTTAAGGCAGTGGGAAGTCATCAGATATAGTCTTTTTTATCTGTGAGAAGGGGATAATGACTTCAGCATTACTGAGATCTTAAGAGTAGTAGTATAGCAAATTGTCATGCCTTAATAAACATGTCATCTTTTTTTTCTGTCAGATAAATTACTGGAATATATTATTCACAGGGCACTATACTCATCTTGTAATAGCCTACAATGAAAAAAATCTGAAAAAGAAAATAGATATGTGTGTATATCCCTTTACTGTCCACCTGAAACTCATACAGCATTGTAAATCAACTATAGTTCAATTTTAAAAAGAGAGAAATAGTGCTTTTTAAAAAGAGTATATTATAAATCTAATCTAACTAGAAAGCATATTAGGATATGATCATAATTTTTAAAAATATATTGTATAAATGTTCAGGCAGTCCTAATTCATTAAAGGGGCTGTATTAATTCTCTGGACTTTCCCAAGCCTTAGTTTTCCACATGTAAAATTTCTCTTCCTGACTGATAAATTGAATTTAGTAATCCATAGATCAAAATGCTACAGCCCATAAAGAAGCTTTAGAGATGGAAGAAACAAAATTAGATTTAATAGAAACATTTATTTCTAACAGACTCCGGAGATAGAATAGTAGTGAGTCTCCAGTGAGCTTCCAGATTAACTCCCAGAGGGTCTGGGATAATTATGTAGAGAACAATTAAAGGAAAGAATTGTACTAATATGACTTCTTTTAGAACTACCTAACAGTAAGATTATGAACATTGAACGTGGTTCTCTGGCCAAGACCTCAAGCTCATGCACTGTGGTAGTAGTAAGACTCAGACTACCCCTAAGAAGTGCAAGGGAACCCTTGAGGATTCATGTCTGTTCCTCTTGCAGAAAGAAGTGTTGGGATTATGCCTAGTTCTTTCCTTCTCCTTTCATCTTCTGGCTCTCTCCTATCATCACACATTAATTGTCTGCAGCGTGTGTTACATCATGCCTCTCGTATTATACTGATGAGCTTCACTCTGTCCTGGGCTGAGTTCAGTTTTGGGAAAATAGTGATAGCTCAACCTGTCAGGTACCAGAGAGGGAAATAGTTCTTTTCCGTTTGAACAGACAAATGGAATCATTGAGGGATTTGCTTTTTTCTAGCTAGATTCTTCACTTTTGCATATCTGGTTTTAGTTATTCCTATCAAGGTTGTAATGAGGTAGGTTTAGGATCCCCATTTTAAAGATGAGGAATAGCAAAGAACAGGGAAGCCTGGCATGCTACAGTCTGTGGGGGCGCAAGAAGCTGGACATGATTGAGTGACTGAATAACAACAAGGCTTAGAAACGGTAAGTGACAGGAACTAGATGATAATAGTAATGCCAATCCAAAGACTGTAACTCCAACCCAGCTTTCTCTCCACGGCTGCTTCTCTGTTACACCACCCTAGTGTTTGAGGTTTTGAGCACTTGGGATGCAGTGCTTCTAGCAAGGAGTAAAAAAGCCCATGGGGCTGTCCAAGGTTACAGTGTGAAATGAGGTTGCGTCTGCTTTCTTCCCCACCTCCTACAGGTCTTTCCTCGTTCCCTCCCTCATGCAGTCATTTTGCCTGCCTCCTAATCATTGCCGTGCCCGCTGGAGTGGGAGAGTTGGAGTACTGAGCGTGGGGGTGGGGGGCGGGAAGGATCGCTTGTACTTGTAGGGCTATTGTTCCTGCTTACTTTTGGATGATGTCGTAGTTTCTGTTACTCATTTTATGTTTACTTACCATCTGAATCCATGTCGATTTATGTGTCGTTGGCTCTGAACCACGGTTTATGTATTTTTGTGTTGTTAATATTTTTAATTGGTGTTTTTAAAGTAGATGTACTCTGTGTGTTTGGCAGACCAACAAAGTGGAACGGAAAAAGCGTCAATTTTTTAAAGTAACCATATAAGGTGAAAAGTTCCTTTTTGTGTGGGTGCGTGTGTGCAGATTACAGGTTTTATCAGGCCTACTCTTCGTTAATATTTATTGTAACAGTTTACAGTGTAGCCCCTGGAGTCACTCTGGAGTGTGCACAGCCCAAATGACGTAACCTTGGAAAATGCAATAAATCTAAAGTTAAAACCACTTCTAATGGGAAGTTTCTCGAAAGTTGTAAAGTTAAATTGCCTCCTCCAGGATGAGGGAGGTAGTGTGGAGAATGCCCCAGGGGACCTGGCTTTGCCCCTCTCCAGGCTTGTCCCCTGGGTTGGAATGCTGGCTTTGGGTTGGATTACTTTGTTTTATTTAAACTTCTCTGACTATTCCTTTGCCCAGTACTCCATGGTGTGGCAGTCTTGTGGTAACATTAATATATAACCTTTGATCTCCTTTATATGTTCAGCATGACTCTTATCCTACACATGCATGCCCAGGTGCCCAAAGTAGAATTTTGTGAGTCAGAGTCTTAAGCTGCAAGGAGACTAGGCATCACCCAGTTCATTTTGCCCGCTCCTACATAAACCTGTCCAACTATATGCAGCTGAATACTGACCAGAGTGTCTCATGCTTGACATTTTAGAAAGTTGTTTGTTGTGTTGTTTTGACATGTGACTCCCCAGAGTCTACAGTGTTACTCTGGATGTCTCTCCCTGAAGCTACAGAAAAGAATTGTTCTTCTTCCATGATATTTGTAGGTGTTTGAAGACAATGACAGTGATCTTGCCCCATTCCCTTTTTAGGTGTCACACATCCATACGTGTGTGAAAGTATTACATTATAGTTCATTTGTCCATTTGTAGAGTACAAACTATGTATATGTTAGATGCAGAAACTAGGAAAGCCGTTGTGATCTCTGCTCTTAGGGAACTTCTGGTCTAATTAATTATAGAGTGATAAGGGCTATAGGAGGAGCACCAAATTCAGCCTTGCTGATTGGAGATTGAACTTGTCAAGGAAAGTTCTCTGGTGAGGCATTGTGTAATTGAAGTCCAGAAGAGTACAAGGATTGTCCCAAGGAAGCAGTGTGAATGAGGTGAGGAAAGGGGTTCAGGTAAAAGAACCAGCTTGCTGGAAATGCTGAATAGGGGTTCAGGGAAGGGAGAGTAGTTCCGTTCAGGTAAGGCAGTAAATGGGGAGGTAGTGAGTGGAGATGAAAATGCAGAAGTGCTGGAAGCAGAAAGCAGAGCTAACAGATGGAAGGGTGGGGGGATGGAATCAGACATTACAGGAGAGATTGTCCTGATTAGGAAGACTATTTATTGTTCTCTCGGTTACCCAACAACTATGGGAACATAACAGGTTCTGTATGAGGTCATACAGGTTTGGAAATATTTCGTGTATTATGTTTTGTTGTTAGAGAAAGAATGTCATCAATCATCAGGATTAGATAGGTATGGATCTTTCAGTAGCAAGACCATTTCTCTAACTGGATTTGGAGAAACAAGAGGAGGAAAGAGATAACACAGTTGTAACATTCTAATGACCGTGAGGAAATGTGGATGACTCTTATACACAGGACAACAAGAGTAATCATAGTAAACACTTCTATATTAGTATGGGCTTGGCCCTGTTAATAGTAACAAATTTGATGCCCACATTAACTCTACAAGTTAAATATTATCCCTAGATACAGAGAGTTTAAATAACTTACCACAGGATAGAAAGCTAAGTGGCAGAGCTAGGATTTGATTTCAAGTCCTAAGAACATGTGGAGAAAGACGTAAGTTCTAGGTAAAGGAAGCCCCCACAATTCAAAACATCTGTGGAAATGGCTCCTGCCCACTGTTGATGGTCACAACCACACACACTTGCTGATGTGGTCATGACCAGAATAAACAGAGCAAGTATTCATAACTCCACATTTCATACCTGATCCACAGGCATTACTGTATGGAGGAGACCACTCTCCTGATGGCATTCAGGGGTTGGCCCTGAATGTGTCTCACTAGAAGTTATGGTTGCCCGCAATCTCAGTTGACCTCCCTGCCTCCTGCCACTTTCAAAGAGGGTTTAGCCTGCCTAGGGAGGGTAGGAGAATTAGGGTAACAGTAAACCAGAGAAAGTTTGAAATACCCTTAATTCTAAGGATACAGAATTCCCAGGCCAGGCCATGCTGGTAACCATGAATGTATAGCTGCCCCAGTCTTCAAGCATGCATAATTTCTTTGTTAAACGGATTGATTTCATGTTGAATATGTGCAGACAAGTGTTTCTTGGGGACAGAAGGGATGAAAATAAGTAAGAGAGAGGTTGAAGTGATGATGCACCGAGCCTGTGCTGGATAGAGAAGATGTGAAAGTAGGTGTGGGCTGGTGCGTAAGGATCCAGTGGAGGGATTGGGATCTCTGGGTCCAGGAAGAAGTGAGGCAGGAGCAATTGCATGAAAGGACGAATGTTCCATGAACAGGATGTTTAAAATGTTTAAAATTTTTTTCAGAAGAGGACTCTTGACACTCATCCTTGACTTGGTCAGTGTTATCTGAACATATACCAGTCTGTTAATAATTTAATTAAAGTATGTCATAATGAAAATGTCAGATAGGTCAGGTCAGAACTCCTAGGTACAGCCAAGGTGAAGCTGATCTTTTAAGTTCACGTGACTTTGTAATCTTGGAGCACATGTTTGAGTATTTGAACATGCTGTTTATTCTGTTGCATGACAAAATAAAATGAGAGGTCATAGACTAGTCTGTGATGCAGATTTTACTCTATAGATTTATATGCCCAGTGGAAAATGCCATTGAGGTATTATAAGCCATGATAATTCTCAGGCCTCAAAACTCATTATAGTTCAGCTAGATTTTATATTTACTCATTGCTGTTTATCTTTATTGATGATCTTATCTCTAGCTGATTGCAGCTTCCTTAAGATCAGGGGCAGCGTCTGTGTCTCCTCTAAGTTTCCCCCTCCCACACCTAGCCCAGTACAAGGTTTATGGTGCTCAACATCACAGGGATCTACGCCAGTCAGCTTATGTTACAGCTGAAGCAGTTGAGGTCCTGACATTTAAAGTGATCTGCTAAGGCATCAGGGCTCAGCAGTGAGGAAGCCTGAGCCACAACTCAAGTTTTATTCCCACCTCAGCTCTTCGCACCATGACATGCTGACACAGCTAATGAGTCAAGTTCTTGCAGTGACCTGGGTTTGTGCCAAGCACCCATAGGAAGCCAGTATTCACTAAGCTAGTGCTTCCCAGCCTGGTATTTCCCAATTTCGCTCACAGAGAAAAGGGTGATGTTTATTTAGGACATTAGGGTGAAAAATGAAGGCTTTTGAAGGGCAGCTGAAGCAAGGAGACCCTAACGGTACTCACTGGCCCAGGCACTGCCAAGCAGATCCAGGGATCAGATCTTCCTATCTTCGTACACTTCTCTCTCATCCACTGGGTTTCCAGCAATAGTTGGAAGCTGCTTCCCTAAATTAACATTAGATCACTCGGACCCATGTTTTCTGAAGAAATTTATTTTTGACTGTACTGGGTCTTTGTCATTGCTCACCGGCTTTTTCCCTAGTTGCAGTGAGTGATGGCTACTCTGTAGTTGCAGGCTTCTCACTGTGGTGGTGAAAAAATATAAATCCTACTATCCAAACATATCACTAAGTCCCCACCATGAGATTAAGGGTATAAACTTTAATTGTGAAACAACAAATACATGGGTCAGTTATTTTTCTTTTGAGGCTAAGCAGTTCATGACCTTCTTTCTTGTATTCTTTATCTGTGGGGGCACTATATAATTTTTTTAATCAGAGAAGGAAGGTTAGAACTCATTTTTGTCTGTGCAGGCTGTTGCATTTGTTGCTCAGTCAGGTACGTGGCACATGCTTCATCCAGCATCATACGTGTTCTGTGGATGTAGGACCTTGCTCTTTGAGGGTCGTGGCTGATTTTCCAGACCTTTAGAACTGAGATAAAATAATAAATTTGTAGCTCTGAATTCGTCTCAGGTACTTTTCTGGATACTTTTGTATTTTAACAGATAAATGGCTATTTATAGGGATATCTCTCCAAGATATCTCTTAAGACAGCTAAATAAAATTTTCACAGTTTATAGGATAAATGAGTCCTTAGAGAAATTGTTTCTTATCTCAGAAGTAGATTGAGAGGGCACCTAAGCCGACTGCAGAGGCTGGGCTTAGGAACTTGAAAGGGGTTGGGAGTTAAAGTGGTCAAACTCTGGGCACATCTTCTGGAGTGAAGTAGGTTCCCCCACCAGTGGCCCTTCCTTTCTGCATGCTCCATCACACCTTGACTGAAAATCTGCTGATACTAAGAATACTGACTCCCTTTAAACCTTGAAAGTGCCACTTAAATATGCTGGCATCTTGAATCAGACTGTAAACAGGGAGGGAAGGGCATTGAAGAGCAGTAATAATAAGAGCCCATTTGCCAAATGTTTATAAAGTTAATGGGACCTCCCTGGTAGCTCAGATGGTAAAGTGTCTGCCTATAATGTGGGAGACCAGGGTTTGATCCCTGGGTTGGAAAGATCCCCTGGAGAAGGAAATGACAACCCACTCCAGTGTTCTTGCCTGGAAAATCTCATGGATGGAGGAGTGTGGTAGGCTGCAGTCCATGGGGTTGCAAAGAGCCTGACACGACTGAGTGACTTCACCTTCACCAATAAAGTTACTAGTGATCAGCAAATGCAGTCTGTTATTCAGCACCGGGATTGAAGTCTCTCTTCCCGTGGAGGGTGGTACACATTATTGAAGGTTGTTGGAGGCAGAGAAGAGGGCGGAGAGAGTGCACAGTGAACCTGGAATAGCTGTTTCTTATCTTGGTTTGGGGTAAGATGGGAAGAGGACAGCAAGGAGTGAAGCGAGCCACAACATTTTGGTAAACATGGATCTGGATCACTGCCCCTGCCCCTGGCATGCCAAGGGTATGATTCCAGTGGTATGCTGCAGCTGGCCCTTACTGACTCACAGCAGCAAGCTTTGTTAAGCACAGTCATTATTAAAAATTAAATAATCTTAACTTCAAATAAATGGGCAAATTCTTGCAAACAGGGCTAAGGATTGCTGAAACTCGTCGCTTAATAATTTTACTACACTGTGCTCTCAAGGTTATTTATGCCTCTTCTCTTCCCAGCTCTGTATTCAGTGATGTCATGTTGATAGCTTGAAATCAGCCATCATGGGAATATTTGCACCATGGAAATCAACAAATGTAGCAAATCAACTTTTTCCCAGAGAGCCAGTTGTTAACCATTTACTAGCACACCAGTGGATGTTATGACCATGTGCCAACAAGCAGGAAGGAGGGATGTGGTGTTTATCCCAGTGAGACCAAGTCTGTTGTCTCTAGGTTACATATCTCCATCTTAGACAGTGCTGCCTACTTGGATTGGGGTTAAAAAAGACAATATGCTATGCTCAGGCACTAAGTCATGTCTGGCTGTTTGCGACCCCTTGGACTATAGCCCGCTAGGCTCCTCTGTCCCTGGGATTCTCCAGGCAAGAATACTGGAGTGGGTCACCATTTCCTTCTCCAAAAAAGACCAAGCAAAGGCATAATGACTTTTCAATTTCCCTCCTTTCTGTTTCCATTGTGTACAAAAATGCCTAATGGTAATTAAAGCTACCATCTCGGTGAATAGTAATAGTTCACATTTCTATTTATCTTTGTATCCCCAGTGTAAAGTATACAGTGGGCCCTTAATAATTTATAAGTAAATGATATGTGTGCCCTTCTCCCAGAATCTAAACATACCATTGATCAGCTATAGCACTTTAACATTTTAATTTCTGCAGCTCTCCTTAAATATAGGAAACAAGTCATCCACTTTTTTGTTGTTTTTTGTTGTTGTTTATTACCACGAAAAGTGTTGTTCCTCTCATCTTCTTTACTTTTTCCACTTTTTATTCTTTTTCCTTCTCAGCCTAAGGCCTGCATCCTTCCAGACAGCAGTGACTTTTTTGACTATGTAAAGTTTGAGAGCATGGATATAGATATAATTCAGTCTAGCAGATTTCTACTTCTCCATAAATGATTGCTATCGTATAGGGACCATCAAAATAGTTCAGAGACTTAGTCAGAATTGTCCTAATAAATGTAGTGTGTCAGATTTGAAAAGCTGTTTGAAAAGTGGGCTCACTGTTAATTTATGCAGCCCACCTGCATGAGATGTAACTGAAGGATGAATGCAGTGGAGCATGCCACACTTGCACGACAGAGCAATTTATTAGAACTGAATTAACTCAAGCTGGCAAAGCTCTGAGCTGCCTTGATTGGGAGCCCTGGATAAGAGGTTAGATGGAGTAAGCCTGACAGGCCCTCTGCATTATACCACATGCTACACAGGTTGGGGGTTGGATGACTGCTAGGTGACCATTGCATCCCCTTTTGAGAAGGAAAATTGATAAGAAGGAAAGAGGGATAGGGCAAAAACAGTCAAAAGAAGCAGAGAGAAAGTCCGTAGATTCTCTTCACACCAGAAGGAACACTTATTGAAAAGCTTGGATTAGGTCTGGCAATAAATATAAGCATAGGACTCTTGGAGTATGTTCTTGGCTCTTACTACTACCTTTGACTCTGAGCAAGTCGACTGACTTACCCACCTGTAAAATAATATTCCCTCTGACATTAATACTTAGCTCATGAGGTTATCTAGAGGAGAATGTTAGTAATAATGTCCTGTGTTTTCGTCATTCCTTTCATGGAGAGCTCAAAGCATTTTATGTATATTGAGAATGAAGCTTCTTGTGAGAAATAAATACAAGTATTCATTTTTTTGAAATGAACTTAAGTCATAAGAGTCTGAATTCAATGTATTGCAGGAGGACATATGGTACATAGTGATCCAGTGGCCAAATGAATTTTTATTCCAGAAGAGTTCCATCTTTCCTCCATTTTTTGTGAATTGAGAAAATACAAGAGTGCGTATACATGAATGAGAGATTCTATATATACTATCTGGAGAAGGCAATGGCAACCCACTCCAGTATTCTTGCCTGGAGAATCCCAGGGACGGGGGAGCCTAGTGAGCTGCCATCTATGGGGTGCCACAGAGTTGGACACGACTGAAGCACTTAGCAGCAGCAGCATATATGCTATCAGGGTAGTCTCTTGGGATTTATCCAGATCTTGAAGGACAGTCAAAACACATTTGATAGCACTTTGGGACTTTGGTTGAGGCAGAAACACACCTGGAAAATCAGCCCTGGACTACACAATGCCACTAAAGGGTTCCAGAGATAGAAAAGGATAATATGAGAATGTTTTCTCTGTTCATTTCAGCTCAATTCAGCCATTGTTTCTTCAGTGTCCATTATATACATCATTTTCAGCAGTGTAGAGAATGAAAGAGGCACAGCGTACTCAAGAAAGTTAACTGGTATTAACAAGGGGTGGAGAATGAGATTTACAGGTTGATACGTGCCACCATCCTGGGGAGAGTTAGAAATGCATCACAGTATTTCGGTGTTTGAAGAGGGAAAAGATTACGTTTAGCTGAGTAATCCCAAGCATTTATCTCCCATGTACCAAGCATGTTCTTTGGAGAGCCATCATTCCTGCCCTGGAGATCCAGTGGGGAACACGTATGCAAATACATAGTTTTGGCACATCCTAGCCAGTGCAGTGATGAAGGGCACTTAGCTCAGGTTGGGAATTTAGAGAAGGCTTCTGGAGGGCAAGACTTCTCTTAAAGTCTTAAAAATTGAAAAGAACACGAAACCAAAATTCCAGGCTGAAAGATTCAGAGGCCCCCAGTGTTTAGCCTTCTTTCAACAGAAAATGGCAGACTACAGAAAATCTTGTATCATTATGGCCTAAGGGTTAATTAGGGCTTCCCTGGTGGCTCAGATGGTAAAGAATCTGCCTGCAGTGTGGGAGACCCAGGTTTGATCCCTGGGTTGGGAAGATCCTCTGGAGAAGGGAATGGCTACCCACTCCAGTATTCTTGCCTGGAGAATCCCCATGGACAGAGGATCCTGGCAGACTACGTCCATCAGGTAGCAAAAAGTCAGACATGACTGAGCAACTAACACTTTCATTTTTCAAAAGTTAATTGGAAGAGGGAGTGAGAAACAGTGCTTAAGATAAAGGGCCTATCTTGCTGTCTTATTTACTACTAAATACTATTATGAAGTGTGGGTCATCAATAAATATTTTTTTAAAGACTGAATGAAAAATATGTTGGGTTTAAGTCCCTGTGGGCTTTCCAAGTAAATAAATGTGACAGGCATTGGAAGAGACTCTGGACTAGAAATACAGATTTGGAAGTCACCCCTCATCAATGATATTTAAAATCAAGAGCTAATGAAATTATACAAGTAGAGTATGTGGAATGAGCAGAGCAAAGTACCAAAGGAGAAGCCTTGACAAATCCATTCAAGGGCCAACAGAAGAAGACGAACCAGACTTCCCTGGAGGATCAGTGGTAAAGAACCCACCTGCCAATGCAGGGGTCATGGGTCTGATCCCTGATCCAGGAAGATCCCATGTGCCACGGAGCAACTAATCCGATGTGCCACAACTACTGATCCTGTGCTCTAGAGCCCAGGAGCCACTACTCCCAAGCCCACATATCGCAGCTACTGAAGCCCGAGTGCCCGAGAGCCAGCGCCCTGCAACGAGAGAAGCCACCGCAGCGAGAAGCCGAGCACCACAGCTGGAGAATAGCCGCAGTTCGCTGCAACCTGCAAAATCCTGCACAGCAATGGAGACCCAGCACAGCCAAAAATTAAAAATAAATAAAATAAAATTTTTTAAAAAAGAAGAGGAACCCATGAGGGAGACTGGAAAGGAAAAGCAGAGAAAACAGACATTTGATCCTTGTCCATCAGGATGGCATTATGAAGTTCTTTGGTGCGCTCATGAGAAAAGTTTCTCAGCGCAATGGACTGGGCAGATGTCAGACTATAGTTTGTTGTAAGGTAAATGGAAAGAGTCAGGAAATTGAGATAGTGAGTGCAGACCTCTCTTTCAGATCACTTGGAATAAAAGAGGAGAAGGAAGGGGGTGGTTCCTGGGAGTGGCAACCAGGTTCAAGAAGGAGAAAAAATTTAATATGATGAAAGATTTATGTAGGCTTCTAGGCTTAAGGGAAAAAGCAAGTAGGTTGAATATTTAGGGAAAAGGCGAGATGATTGATAGGACTAGATCCTCAGAGACACGAAAGGAGATTGGGGCCATGTGCAGAGAGCAGAGCCTTGAAGCAGAGTAAGGGATACATCATCTTCTGAACAGGAAGAGAGTCTAAGAATGGGTCCAGAGATATCTAGGAAGAGGCAGATGCTGACATATGTGTATGTGTGTATGTGTATGTGTGTAATTGTCTCCTTGAAGTAGAAGATGATGTCATATGCTGAGAGGGATGTGACTTTGGCTGGAGTCTTGAGCATAATGACAATTTTGAAATGTTGCTAAGTAAAATATAAGCAAGCTAAACAAGGATGAGTGAGAGACTGACCAGAGATTGAGGGCTGCAAATTTATAGTGGCATCAATCTGAAAGCTGATTTTCTCCAACTGTGTTTAAAAGCTGGGTCATGAAATATAGAAAGTATATTTTTGAATTGATCCTGTGTTGAGATTTTGTTAAACAAGTGAAGTGAGGTCAAATGTAGTTGAACTTTCGATGGATGGTTCGGGTGATGAGCCAGGCTGTCCCAGCTGAGTAAAGCAGTGAGGCCAGGCGAGGGGTCAAGAAACTATGGTTATCCAGGGACTGAAGAAAGGAGGTAGTTAAAGCTGAGGAAGACTAGAAGGATCAGAGATTGTCATCATCTCTGGATATGGGATAGCAAGTGAGCCCCACCTGATGATTTATTTCAGGTGACCTTGATGTGGGTGAGCCTGGAGCTGAAGAAGGTAAGGAGTTGGATAGGTTTTTCTAGATGGATACTGAAGTCATCCAGAATGTGATCTGACAAGGGATATGTGAAAGATTATAGCCAAGTGGCCTAGTCTTGTTTTAAAGGAACCAGATTAGTAAGAGGACATCATGGAGAAAAGACCATTGGGTGATATAAATCTCAACAGCTTGTTTAGAAGCATCTATGAGAAGAAATAATCACATTTTGGGGGTGTGTATTGTTCATTAGACATTATTTTAAATGTTTGGTTGAACCATATGCACTTGCTGAGTTTTGGGCATTTTGATCTATAAAAATGGTAATTTTCATACTATTCAACCTCATGCGCTGTACTGTGCTTAGTCACTCAGTTGTGTCCAACTCTTTGTGACCCCATGGACTGTAGCACACCAGGCTCCTCTGTCTATGGGATTCTCCAGGCAAGAATACTGAAGTTGGGTTGCCATGCCCACTCCTCTAGGGGATCTTTCCAACTTAGGGATCAAACCCAGGCCTCCTGCCTTTTGCAGGCAGATTGTTTACTGTCTGAGCCACCAGGGTAATTTCATACTGTTCAGCCTCATACTGTATATGTATTAGCTCATTCATTCTCACAGCCACCTTCTGAAGTAGATTACCATTTAACAATTAAACACGTTTAGCAGAACCACAGGAATAATAAGTAACTTGCCCAAGGTCATCTGATAAGTATTAATAGCAGTGGTGGGGATAAGTGGAGAAGAGAAATTGACAGAAGTTGAGCCCAGCTACAGACCTTGGCAGTCTGGCTCTAGAGCTTGCAGTCTATGTCTCAATAGAGAATGCCCACCCTTCCCCCACTGCCCTTTAAACTTGAGCAGGGAGTGAGATATGTGAGACTGAACTCCTCTCGAGTGTATAATAAACTGAGATAAAAGCCATAAAGGAGCAGTCCTGAAGAAGGAAATGGCAACCCACCCCAGTATTCTTGCCTGGAAAAATCCCACTGACAAAGGAGCCTGGCGGGCCACAGTCCATGGGGTCACAAAAGAATCGGACAGGACTTAGCAACTAAACAACAACAACAAAACAGTCCCCAACCTTTTTGGCACCAGAGACCAGTTTCATGGAAGACAATTTTTCCCCAGCTGGGGGCAAGGGGTTGTTCAGGGTGACTCAAGTGCATTACATTTATTATGCCACTGCTGATCTGAAAGGAGGTGGAGCTCAAGCAGTAATACGAACGATGAGGAGCGACTGTCAATACAGGTGAAGCTGTGCTTGCTCACTCACCGCTATGCAGCCAGGTTCGAACAGGCCATGGACCAGTATCAATCCTTGGCCTGGGGGTTGGGACCCCTGCCGTAAAGCAAATGAACACAGTCTGATCCTTCACAGAATCTCATACCAACATGTTCTGGGCTTCCCCACCCTTTCTATTGTGTTCTCCTTCACTCTCAGACCTAGTGGTAGAGTGCTTTCTCTCTCTCCTTATCTAACTGAAATTAACGTGTCCCTGATTTTCTAGTAAACTAGAAGGAGTTTACTAGTTGAAGGAGGAGAATTCTAAACATTTTATTTACAGGGTCATAGGAATTTGAGAAAGAGCAAAGAATTCATTCATAAAATGACAAGGGATGCTATACATAGGACATCAGTCAGGATATTGGGAGAGGTAGTTTGTAAGAGGGAGTGATAGAGGTTAAGCCAGAAGCAGGGGTGGGTCTTGAAAGACTTTTTGCCAGTTTGAAGAACTGAAACATTATCCTCCATGTTGTAGCCAACCATCGGGACGATTTTAAGCAGCGAAATACCATGAACAAATTATACAGGTGCTTCTTGAACAACAATGTTTGAACTCCCTGAATCCACTTATTCATGGATTTTTTCTTTTTTTTTCCAGCAGTAAGTACTGCAATACTGCGTGATCTGCAGGTGGTTGAACCCACAGTCCTAGAAATGTGGATGTGGAGTGATTACAAATATGGAGGGGTGTTAAGTTAAATGCAGATTTTTGACGATGGGGAGGGTTGGTTCCCCAAACCCCCTTGTTGTTCAAGGTTCAACTGTAGATAAATGTAAAAATGCAGTTTAAGGAGGAAAAGACTAGAGGCAGGAAATTGAGTTAGGAAGCTGCTGCAGTTATCCATGTGAAGGAATACCTGAGTGCTCAGCTGCTCAGTTGTGTCCAACTCTTTGTGACCCTATGGACTGGAACCTGCCAGGCTCTTCTGTCCATGGGATTTCCCAGGCAAGAATACTGGATTACGATTGCCATTTCCTCTTCCAGGGGATCTTCCCGACCCAGGGATTAAACCCATGTCTCCTGTCTCTCGCATTTGCAGACAGATTCTTTACTACTGAGCCACCTTCGAAGCCCGTATATGAAGGAATCAGGCTTGGCAATGATCCTAGCTATGTAACTAAAAAGGAGGGGTATATTCCCTAAGGTATTTAATAGCAAGAACAGGCAGGTTTTGGTGCCTAAGAGACTGTGGATTCCTTAAATCAGCAACTAAGATCACCATGCAAGAAAAGTTGATTTAGAAGGAATCCTCTTTCTCTGTATGTTGAGTGCAAGCTGTCTCTAGAATCCAAGTAGAAATACAGGTCTGGGATTCAGGAACCAGGTGTCATAGGAGATGCAAATGAAAATGTTAGTATTCCCTGGTATTTCTGAGATTCACTTCTAAAATTGCCACTACCTCCATCAGTATCTACCGTGTGGCCATTCCTTGATCTAAGTTAGTACCAGAATGTGGAGACAGGGACCTGAGTGACCTGTCGCTTTGGGCTAGGTGCCTTCCTCAGGGCCTCAGTAAGCCTCCAGCTGCTGAGAGCAGCCCTCTCTCTGCAACATCATTCCCATGAAAGAGGGAAGAGCAGCTTCCTAGTGCCCACTGAAAGAAAAATGTGCAAAAGGAAAGTTGTGAGTTCAAGTTTTATTCAGGTTCTTTCTGAGTACTGTGGCCTGAGAAACAGCCTCACAGATGGCTCTGAGGAACTCCCCCAAAGAGATAGGGAAGGAAACAAATAGTCAAACACACATCTCTGGTAAAAGATTACTGCTAATCCGGAAAAACAGATATCTGAAGTTAATGATTTTAGTACTTTTCTGTGTGTGGGGGAAGATGCAAGAATCTTGGGTCATTGAAATTCCTCCTGAGATATGCATCTTAACTATCTAAGGGCCTTTTATCCTTAGCATGGAATACCTCAACCTGTGCCTCCCTACCCCAACCCCAATTTGAATTCCCCTCAGGGAGCAGTGGGATGAAATTTAACCCTTCACATATTTGGATGATGAGCAACACTCTGGTTTGTTTGTTTTTTTAAACAATAGCATGAATGAATGACTGAATAATCACATTGGAGTTACTGAATTTAAGTCATCCTAAAAAGCCACCTGTATACTATTTTGGTGGGTCTGGTACAAGTTAATTATGTAGACCTAGTTCCTGGCCAAGGTTTTGTAGACTAGATGGAACTGTGAATTAGGCATATAACTAGCATACCAACAAGAAATATAGTCAACAAATCGGTAAAATGGTAAAATATAGATAATGCAGTCTAGCTGAGAAGTGAGTGAATCAGTGCTAATGTTATTAATGGGAAGGGGCCTGGTTCTCAGACCAAAAGAACAATATTGCATAGACATATTAAGAATCAACGAATATACAAAGCATGGGAAAAGATGCCACTCAAACAATTCATTTCATGGGCTTAATAGACATAGTAAGGAACAGGAAGACAACCAGTCTTAGCTGTCCCTGAGGTTGAAATAAACTTGGCCCAGTGGAGTTCCCTAGTCCTGTTCATTTGCAGAGTTGACTTATATTCCAAGGATTTGCGTGTGGAAAACTAATGCCATGGCAGGATTACCAGACTGTAAATTCATCAGGAAGCCTGGTGATATCATAAACTGTGAGAAGCCAATGTCCTGCAGCAGCATCAGAAACCTCCCAGTTTGATTTAGCACTGGTAATCCATTTTATTCCTCTCCATTAGTTATTACCGTAATAACAGATTGGTGACACAGCCCCATTTTCTGCCTCGAGTGCTGTCTGCTGCTGGGCGCAGCTGCTCCCAGTCATTCTTTCCAGTGTAAATAGTGGTTCATGTTTCCAGGGCTGTCGCGAGATGTTGCTGTGCTTGTGAAATGAGCGTATGTCACCACCCTGTTGGGGAAGATTGAAGTTATGGGTGAAGCCAAGGAAATCCCTCAGAAAGCCAGGGCTGCACCCCCTCCCTGAGAGGTATATTTTGCTCTGGAGGACTTTTAGGCTGACTTTATATTAATATTAATGATGTGAATTTTCTTTAGGATGGGGCAAGCAAATTCTGTCACTTGCATCTGTCTAATGTAGGCCTTTTATTTTGTAACTTACTCTTTCATCTTAGATGTAAATAAAGAACTCCTTTGTTGTGAGAGGATATGTTAAAGGGCAGTAAACACTTCAGCAGAGAACATCTTTTGATCTTCACGCCTTTGGCAATCAAAGCTGAGAGCCAGAAACTGGCCAAAGAATTTGGGGCAGACACCACTAAAGGCTTCTCTTTTATCTGTTCACAAAATTGGGTGCAGAACTATGGGCATAGTGGATGAAATGATAATTGTTAAGAAAGTTGAAGGGCAGAATGGGTCCACCTGAATAGTAAAGCTGATTTGGAGATCAGTATTAGAACTCAGTGAATTTCATGAGAATTTAAGAGCATTATGTACACAGAGCGTAAAGGAAAGAAATAAAAATGTTCTCTATCTCTCTTCCTGTGATTTCCATAGGAGTTAGTGGGTGTGTTAATAAATTTCAATACTCATTTGAGAACTCCTTGTTGATATCAGTGGGTAGATATTCAAATTGTATTGCCAAGTCTTGGTAAACATCTATTATCTGCTTTATTGTGTGGAACTTATCAACATCTCGCCTCATGCCTTATAGAATTCATACTCGCATCCTGTAGGTAACTCATAGATTGAAAAGCAAAATCCCACCATGGTAAAGGGAATAAGGAACACACTACCTACTTTATAAGAGATAAATGGACTTCAACCTCTTTTTCAGTACACATCTTTCAGAGTTTGGGGAACAATGAGGAAATAGAGATTGGGAATGCAGATATCCCGTCACATATTCAGTACCTCTTTTCCTAGGCCTAGTTTTGTGGTCCAGGGGGGAGGCAGAGAGCAGGTTTGCTCAAAGTTTAGCTCTCCTTGACAGATAATATGTAATTGCTAAGCAACTGTTAATTGCTTCCCTTCTCAAGGGAAGCTACCAGAGGGCTTCCCTCATAGTTTAATCAGTATAGAATCTGCCTGCAATGCAGGAGACCCGGGTTTGATTCCTGGTTTGGGAAGATCCCCTGGAGAAGGGAACGGTAACCCACTCCAGTATTCTTGCCTGGAGAATCCCATGGACAGAGGAGCCTGGCAAGCTACAGTCCATGGGGTTGCAAGAGTCGGACACGACTTAGCGACTAAACCACCACCACCACAGGCAACTGGTAAGAGATCCTGCACAGTTTCTCATTTTATTTTATCCCTCAGTTTCTTGTAGTCTGCAGTTGTAATAGCTGGCTGAATTGCTCTCTGAAAACATACCCTATTCCTCCCAAGCTTTAAGACCAAGAAGGTTCTATGAATATTTTTGAGAGACAGATTGGGGGACTGTGCTCCATCTTAATGTCCTTTTAATTTGAAAGTTAAACTCAATCCTTCTAGTTGCTTGTAGGTATTGGACAATTTGAATATTTCCGTTGGATGATATAGAGGACAATTTATCATTGAAGTACTTGTCATTTTTATCTTAGCTGAATTGGGTGCCAGTATATACAGTTTGTGCTTTCAAGCACAAGGTTGATTTATTATGGTGTGGACCTGCAGTTTTTAGTGGGCTTCATTAAACTGAATTTTTTTTGGTAACTTTAGTAAAGTCCTTTTTTTTTTTTAAATCTTGTTGACTTTAAAGTTATCACTGTCAACTCAAACAAATTAGAAACAAGAATAAAAACCCAAATTTAGAGTAAAGACATATAATAAAAAATTCATTCAGTTTTATTCAACTAAAGATCATAATTTAGCCCTTAGGAAGCAAGATGAAGTAATGAATGCATGAAGCAAGCTTCAAGGAAATAGACAGTCAACAGTTTAGTGTTCTCTTTCCCACCTCTGGGAATGGGCTCTGGTGCCTGCCACATCTGGGTAGATTCAGCACAACCACTTCCTTACTCTGTAAACATGAACATGTTGGACTTTTATGAATTTGCAAAACCAGAAAATGGTCCTCACCACTTTGTTAAGAGGAGTTCATGAGATACGGACAATTGGTAATTATAACTAATAATATTAAATGTCTGTTAATGCTCCACAGCCTGTGCTAGACATCTTAGCTGAAGCCAGTGAGTTCAGTTCAGTTCAGTCACTCAGTCATGTCCGACTCTTTGCGACCCCATGAATCGCAGCACGCCAGGCCTTCCTGTCCATCACCAACACCCGGAGTTCACTCAAACTCACGTCCATCAAGTCGGTGATGCCATCCAGCCATCTCATCCTCTGTCGTCCCCTTCTCCTCCTGCCCTCAATCCCTTCCAGCATCTGGGTCTTTTCCAATGAGTCAGCTCTTCACATCAGGTGGCCAAAGTACTGGAGTTTCAGCTTTAGCATCAGTCCTTCCAAAGAACACCCAGGACTGATCTCCTTTAGAATGGGCTGGTTGGATCTCCTTGCAGTCCAAGGGACTTTCAAGAGTCTTCTCCAACACCACAGTTCAAAAGCATCAGTTCTTCGGTGCTCAGCTTTCTTCACAGTCCAACTCTCACATCCATACATGACCACTGGAAAAACCATAGCCTTGACTAGACGGACCAGTGAAGCCCCTTTCAAATAGTAGCCGTTCACCTTCTACCTGCTTGTGCTCTTTCCCATCCCAAGTTTACCAGATCCCTCAGACCAAAGGGATTGTGCTTTTTTCGTTCATGTATTCTCCCATTCGTTTGCACATGCTCTTTCAACAAATACATAATGAATTCCACCTAGTTCCAGGAACTATTCTAAGTGCTGGAGATACAACAGTGAGTGACCAAGAGAAACAAAGCCCCTACCGTTGATGCCAGCACAGGAGACTGACAATGGACAGGCAAATATATTTAAGATGTTCTATGTCATGTAATAATAAGTGCTATGAAAAAAAATAATAAAATAGAGTAAGCAGATAGAAAGTGACTGCAATACCAGGAGACATGGAAGAGGAAGAAAGTTCTATTTTGGATAGTATAGTCTAGGGAAAGAGACATTTCAGCAATCTCAGTATCAGAGTCATTCCAAAAGTAACATTCTTACTCAGATGTAGAAATCAAGTATGCAGTGAGTTGTAGAAAGAAAGGTTAGAAAAATCAACAACTTATATTAATGTATATTTTCTTTGGGCTAGCATGCGAACAGTAATACTATAGTGTCTCTTATTAAATATGAAACACTTAGAAGTAGAACATGGTGAGGCTCTGTAAGTATGTGCTATTTTTAGTCTATCTGAGGGTAGTACAAAGATACTGTAACCTACATATGCTACTCATCTCTGTTTATAACTAATCATAAGAAACCATACATATAGAATACAATTGAATGGTAATGTGGTAATATGAATTCCCTGGTGGCTCAGCAGTAAAGAACCCACCTGCCAATGCAGGATACATGGGTTGGGAAGATCCCCTGGAGAAGGAAATGGTAACCCACTCTAGTATTCTTGTCTGAGAAATCTCATGGATAGAGGAATCTGGTGGGCTGTCTTCCATGAGGTCACAAAGAGTCTTATGCAATTTAGCGACTAAACAACATCAACACTGTGGTGTTGTCTATTTATTGGATATTTTAGGTAAATTATTAAGCCATGCCCAAAGCAAATATATAGACACAATGAACCTGGGAAAAGTAACTCCTCATGAGAAGTGCAGCCAGATTACTAGTAGGACTCTTGTTGGATCTAAGCTGTGTGTGCACACTCAGTCGTGTCCAACTCTCTGTGACGCCATGGACTGTAGCTGGACAGGTTCCTCTGTCAGTGGGATTTTCCAGGCAAGAATACCGGAATGGGTTGCCATTCCCTTCTCCAGGATCTAAGCTAGGCTCCAAGAAAAAGTCTTAGCCTAGTGATTTTCTTTCAGCATGTTAAAGATGTCACTTGATTGTCTTCTGGCTTGTATAGTTTGTGGCAAGAAATTTGGTACAATTCTTATGCTTGTTCCCCTATACTATCTTTTTTCTTTTTTTTTGGCTGTCTTAAAAAATTTCCTTTTATAATTTTGGGAAATTTGAATATATGATTTTGTAGTTGTTGTTATTTATCCTTCTCAGGGTTCTCCAAGTTTCTTGGACCTGTGATTTTATGTCTTTAATTATATGGGTGGGGGGAATTTTGACCATTTTCTTCTTGTTCTCTCCTATTCTTTCCCACCCTTCCCCCATCTTTCTCATGAGCACCTGGTGGAGAGTGGGTTTGAATGCCCTGGTGATTGCAGCTCGCAAAAGTCCTATACTCTCAGTCTAACCTATACTTGTCCTTTGGCAATTTCTTAAATATCTAGCTGAATTCTTCTGAACTGTTTGTAGTGTGTGGTGTCTCTGTGTGCTGCCACAAGTGAGCCAGTCTACAGTTTCCAAATTTCCTTGGAGGAACCTGTTCCTTCTTGGATTTCAGACTGCTTACCCTGTGTTCTGAACTTTCTGGACTCAAATAAAGTTATGTTTTTATGTTTTATTCTACTTTTTCTTCTTTTTATGGTGAATGTGACACTCCAGCTTTCTATAAGCTGGGTGGAATTAGAATCCTAGTCCAGTGATTTTTAAATTATTCTACAGATGTGCTTTAGGAGCTCCACAAACATGTAATTCAATTTTTATTTTATAAATATTTTAACTGTCTAAAAATTGTAATAAAATAAATCACTAAAATGTCTTATATTCCAAAGTCACATTGGAGAACTACCAACTTTAAAAACTGTGTTGCTCTGTTAACTATTGTTTTTTTCAGACCTCAAGAAGTCTCCTGTCACCGCTTCACACTGTCTTTGAACTTCTAGTACCCATGGCATTGATTAGGAGAGTATGACTTGCATGTCTAAATCCAACCCTGTTCCTGTCTGCACATGTAAAATTGCAAAGGCAGGGCTAACTATTGCAAGCACACATATACAGCAGTCAGTTAAATGCCAGGCAGCATCAATGACACCTGTCTTCACTGAACACTGGTTGGTTATGCAGGAACAAGTGAATGGCTAGCATGCTGCATCATGACTCTATGTTATTAGCACATATTGTTCTTTTCTTTATTTGATTTATTACAAGGAGTGTAAAAAGTTTTTAAATATTTCTAATAATTATACTTGGAAAAAAGTTCCTTCTATTCCTTTGTCAAGCCCTTGAATCAATTTCATTGAAGACTTAAAAAAAAAAAAAACTACTTATCTGTGTAAATCAAACTTTTCTTGACACGGTGCAACAAAAATGAAATATGAAAACAAGATGAAAATTGAGAAATGTGTGACTATCATTTTACAAATTATAAGTTTTTATGACAAAACATCCTCATTATGAACATAGTTAACTTTAGACTGCATCATACATTTAAATGTATGAGATAATTTTTTGAGTAAAAACTCCTTTTATCTGTTTATTTATTGAGGTTCTGCATATTTCGGAGAAGGCAATGGCAGCCCACTCCAGTACTCTTGCCTGGAAAATCCCAGGGACAGGGGAGCCTGGTGGGCTGCCGTCTATGGGATCTCACAGAGTCGGACACGACTGAAGCGACTTAGCAGCAGCAGCAGCAGCTACATATTTGGTTTTCAATAATTCTACTGCCATATATGCATGCCCCAAGAAATAAATTTAATTTTCACTGATTTAGTAGAAAGAATAATAATATTAGCAAACATTTAAATAGACCTTACAATGAGTTACCTACTTGTACATTGCATTTTACATATGTATTATTAATTTAATCCTTATATCAACCCTATGAAGTAGGTACTATTATCATTCCTATTAATCAGATGAGGGAATAGATATATGGTATGTACGAGATAACACAGTCCCTGGGTCGGGAAGATTCCCTGGAAGAGAGCATGGCAACCCACTCCAGTATTCTTGGAGAATCCCATGGATAAGGAAGGGATCACAAAGAGTCAGACATGACTGAAGAGACTTAGCACATGCATGCACAGTTAATGAAGAGCAGACTCAGGACTCAAATTTAGGCAGACTGGTTCCAGAGTATGGGTTTCAAACCATGAACCATGAACCAGACTGGTAATTAGAATGTTTAAGTGGGAGTCTGAATTCATTGTGAAAGTTTATTTCTTTTCCTATATAATATAGGTCTCTGTGTACGTGTCTCTCAATCTCGCTTTTTTTTTTTTTTGCTATAGTTTCATTTTTCCACTTGTAGATTAAGTGATAATTGTGCTATTACCCTTCAGGATGAAATGAGACTTAATACAGTAAATATTTTTTAAAATGCTTTAGGAGTCAGAAAGTAAAGGCCAAATGACTGTAGCATAATTATGGAAAGCAGGTTTGTTTTGGTCTATTTCTATTTTCTTTTCAGAATAAATTTAAGATAGTGTATGTATCAACAGAGTCTTATTCATTCCACTACCTCCACTTGCTACTGCAGACATTTTCATCCATTCTTCATTGAACATATTCTCATTGAACACTCACTGAGTGCCAGAGGCACTGAGCAGCAAGGTCTGGAAAATTAAGTAGCTTAAGATTTGTTCCCTTACTTGTAGGCATTCCTTGTCTTGGTGCTCACAGTTGAGGCATTGTGTGTGCTTATTAAGTGACAGTCAAAGTCTTTGCTGTAGAAGAAAAGTCCCTAAGGGATAGTATTTAATTTTAATGGTTATAGTTTTGAGGTTGGGCTTTTTTAAATGGAAAAATAATATTTCTAGGGTGAAGAAATTAAGCAAAGTGACTTTTTTTTTTCCTTTAAATAAAGTAGCATTTCAGGAAAGCCAAGTCATTGAGAATCAAATTAAGCTGTGGATGACTGGGACTTGAAAGGACTTTAAAATCATTCATGCTGAGAAATATGCCTATCAGTTTTATTTTTGTTAAACATGATAGAATGGACAGGAGAGGGAGCCACATTGAATCTCCTGCTATCAGGTATTTCTCTTTAGTTCTAGACATCTTCATTCTGAATGTCAACTGGTGGTTTATCCTTGATAGAAAACATCACAAAGTAGTCAAAAATGGACACTTTCACAGAAAGCTATTGAAATCTCCATATCTTAGGAGACTGGATTTACAAGCTTTAGTTCATAAGGGTTAGATGGTAATAAAGATATACTTAGAGAAATCATATTTGTTTCAAAAGATTAACTCTTATTATTTGGTATATATAGCATAAATTAAAGATATTCTACACATTTTAAGAAACTTCATTTATAATTTGACAATTTCTGCTGTAGAGCATGCCTCTTTGTTGGCTAACATTTTCCATGGGAAAATTTTGCTGAATTTTTTTCTCCAAATAGTGATTTTAAAAAGCCTAGCTACACCGTGAAAGTTTGTTAAGTGAATGAAAAAAATGACTTTTTATGGTAGTGTGTTTTGTTACTGTAGAGCAGTTCAGAATTTTTTGTGCTAAATACTAAACCCTGGGTTAGTTTTAGACAAAAGCAGTGTATACAGCATCTGTTATTTCTGGTAGGCTTCTCCTAAAAGTCATTTCTGATTAAATGTTTGGATTACAAGCACTAATGAAGGTAAACTCCTAATGAGTTTCCATATAGGGTAGGGACCAACAGAAGTTGCCATGACGACAATGATCTGAATCCAGGGAAGCCAGAGATTGGACCTCTTGTCAGTTCAGTCACTCAGTCACGTCTGACTCTTTGTGACCCCATGGACTTCAGCACAGGCTTCCCTGTCCATCCTCCCAGAGCCTACTCAAACTCATGTCCATTGCGTCAGTGATGCCATCCAACCATCTCATCCTCTGTCGTTCCCTTCTCTTCCCACCTTCAGTCTTTCCAGCATCAAGGTCTTTTCCAGTGAATTGGTTCTTCACATCAAGTGGCCAAAGTATTGGAGTTTTAGCTTCAGCATCAGTCCTTCCAGTGAATATTCAGGACTGATTTTCTTTAGGATGGACTGATTGGATCTCCTTGCAGTCCAAGGGACTCTCAAGAGTCTTTTCCAACACCACAGTTCAAAAGCATCAATTCTTCGGCATTCAGCTTTCTTTATAGTGCAAATTCTCACATCCATACATGACTACTGGAAAAACCATGGCTTTGACTAGATGGACCTTTGTTGGTAAAGTAATGTCTCTGCTTTCTAATATGCTGTCCAGGTTAGTCATAGCTTTTCTTCCAAGGAGCAAGTGTCTTTTAATTTCATGGTTGCAGTCACCATCTGCAGTGATTTTGGAGCCCCTCAGAAAATAAAATCTGCCACTGTTCCCATTATTTCCCCATCTACTTGCCATGAAGTGATGGGACCAGATACCATGATCTTAGTTTTCTGAATGTTAAGTTTTAAGCCAACTTTTTCACTCTCCTCTTTCACTTTCATTAAGAGGCTCTTCAGTTCTTCTTCACTTTCTTCCATAAGGGCGGTGTCATTTGACCTCTAGAGTTGAGATTAAATGTTTACCAGAAGCTCCATACCAACCAGTGTGTGCATGCATGCTAAGTCACGTCAGTCATGTCCAACTCTTTGCAGCCCTACAGATTGTAGCCCACCAGTCTCCTCTGTCCATAGGCTTCTCCAGGCAAGAATACTGGAGTGGATTACCATACCCTCCTCCAGGGGATCTTCCTGACCCAGGGATCAAGCCCATGTCTCTTACATTCTCTGCATTGACATGCAGGTTCTTTACCACTAGTGCTGCCTAGGAAGCCCCACACTAACCAGTGCCAATCAACAAATGTCAAGAGAGCTAGTTAAATGTTGAATTTTGCTGCTATTTCTTGTTTTCTGGATAGAGAGAACAGGCACACTGGCATGGAGGGATGAAGCAACCTGGCATGAATTGTACACAGTTTCATTATAAGAAGCATCTAACTAGATGAGCAGGTAGGCAGCACAGCATGGAAAGAAAGTATGCCACACAATGCAGCTGATCATCTTAGAGACAATGGGAAGCCAGGGAAGAGATTTAAATCAAAAAATAGCTTTAATGGGTTCACATTTTAGAAGTCATTCTAGCATCTAAGTGGAGGACAGCTTAGGAGGGATCCAAGGCAGGAGAAGCAAATTAAAACTATTTTCCAGTGGTTCAGCATGATATGATGTGAGCTGGTAGGCAACAGAAGCGAAGTCAGAGAGAAGGTGGATGGATCGAATATGAGAGATGCTAAGGAAGATAGTGTGTGCATGCTCAGTCGCTTCAGTCATGTCCAATTCTTTGTGGCCCTTTGGACTGTAGCCCGCCAGGCTTCTCTGCCCATGGGATTTTTCCAATACTGGAGTGGGTTGCCATGCCTTCCTCCAGGGGATCTTCCTGACCCAGGGATCAAACCCAGGTCTCCTGTGTCTCCTGCATTATAGGCAAATTCTTTACCACTGAGCCACAGAGGAAGCCCAAGAAAGTTAGTAAATGTACCCAAAATGATTTGTTTACATGGGATTTTGACTTTAAAAGGAATAAAATTCTTCTTTGGTATTTCCATGAAATACATTTCAACAACAGAAGTAGTTGATTTTAGCATAGAGGCCATAAAATGTACATCACAAATAGTATATTTTAACCAAGCTTATTTAAGTTCCAAATTTTCTCAGAAAAATAATAGAATGGAATCTTTTGAATGGAGCGGGAGACTTCTGAGATCAGAACTGTTGGATAGATTTCTTTATGGAACAGTTAGCTTGTTTTGTTTGATGGCCTAATCCTAGCCAGTCATTTACAATAGAATGTAAATGTAGATGGAGTAAGAGGAATCCATTGCCATTGCTAGAAAGCCAGTTCAAAGCAAATAATATGCATATATACATCATTAACCTAAAAGAAAAAACTGCAAGGAAAATAGGAATAGGCCAAAATTTCCATGTACAAATTATTATATCAGCTGGTCCTTTTTAAGATTATTATTCCATTTTAAAGCCCCTCATAATTCTACCTATAGCCATCGTTTACATAAAATATGAAACAGACACTTAAAAACCAAATATTTTTAAGCTCTACCCCTGGAAAATATTAGAAATAAATTCTTAATAGTAAAACATTTAGAATTTGTGTACTCAGAATAGAATATAAATATGAACTGCTCCTTTCAATAATTCCCTCTGCCAACCAAATTCATCAGAATGGAAAGATTCTAATAAGATGCTATATCATGTTCATTTTCCTAATAGGATAATTTCTTCATGGGAACTAAAGTTTATGGTGATGAACCAGCATTAGAGTCTAGATGTTCATAAGTAGAAATGGTTTATTTTTCTTTCCCTGTTTGGGGGGTTTTGTTTTGCTTTTTTAGTTCAGTCTCATAAGAAACAGGAGAAAATTCTTTCTTCATGAAAGTTCCACTTGAAGATGGTAATGTTTTTAAAAGAGAAAGGTTAAGTCTGTCATTGTGTGAGTGTTAGAACATCACCTATGTACATCAATATGAAACTCATTAATTAAAATATGGTTCTCTTTTTATTCTTGCAACCAACATTTATGGGACAATGGTAATATCCAGAGCACTAGTCAAGTGCTCATATAAAAATGAATGGGACATGGTTCCTGCCAGCTCTGAAAGAGGGCACAATTTAGTTGGAAGACAGGTTCACAAATAACAGTTACATGGAGTTGAATTTGTCTGGGGGCTCAGGGACGTTGTCAGGCTCAGTGGCCCCTTCCACCTCTAGTTCACCTTCCCTGAGGTGGCCTCCTTCTCAGGGCACCCCAGCACCATTAGGCTTCCTCTCGCCTTCCCCCAGCTCAGCTGCAGGAGAGGATTGTCTCCTAACAAAGTTCCATTCAAGGGGCTTCCCTGGTGGCTCAGATGATAAAGAATCTGCCTGCAGTGCAGGAGACCCAGGTTCTATCCCCACATCAGGAAGATCCCCTGGAGAAGGGAATGGCAACCCACTCCAGTACTCTTGCCTGGAGAATTCCATAAACAGAGGAGCCTGACGGGCTACAGTCCATGGGATCGCAAGGAGTCGGACACAACTGAGCGACTAAAACACACACAATGCCTAAAAAACAGAAATACAGAGTACTATGAAGAGTGAGATACTAAACTCATTTGTGGCTGAGGGAAACCAGAACATTATCTTGACGAACCTGACATTGAAGCTGAACCTGAAGGAATGGGAAGGAAGTATTAAAGCAGCAATGGAGTAAAGGGAAATCTGAGCAAAGATTATGTAGAAGTTGGAAAGCAAAGAATGTGTCGTAGAAGTGATGAAAGCCTATTTCAGATGAAGCAATAAGGTTAATAAAGTGAGACTTAACCGTACCTTACAGCTGTCTTTGGAAGCCTTTGGAATTTATAAGACACTCAGACCAAGTTTAACTAAAAGGTTAAGAGAGTCTAGGAACTAGTCAAATTGCTTGGGTTTGAGACCTGGGTCTACTAAATATTAGCTGTGTGACTTTGGACAAGTTACTTAACCTCTCTGTGTTTCAGCTTGCTTATCTATGATAAGAAATACAATTATTACATCAGATGTTTTGAAATTTGGAATTTTTCAGAAAGATTATATTGAATAGTGATTAAAACTGTTAGATAACTTCCCCAACAAAGTCTCAGGCAGTGCCTCAGAACCAATGCATTTGTGTTTCCACAGCAGGCAATGTGAGAATTTATAAGTGGAATAAAAATGATACATGGCCTTATATGCATTCAATTCAGGTTTTATCCAAATGAATTTGCTACAGACTAAGGGAAAACTCCTCAAATTCAGTGCTTTTTAGATCTCAAAATTATGGATAAAGGATTAGAGGCCTGTAGTAGTACCATCTCAGAAGGTTATTGTAAGACTCAAATGGAACAGTATATTTGAAGGGCTCACACCCTGCCTGGTATTTGGTAAGTGTTCATTGTTACTCTCTGTGCATTCCTAGTTACAAGTGACATGAGAGAGCAAATGACGTTTCCAAGGTCTCTAGCTAGGCTAGAGTCAGGAGGTTGAAAGCGTTTGATACTGGTGAAGTACATACTGTGTTTGCTGGACAGATGCAATCCTTCCAGCCAAATTACATGTAGTGAACCTGGGAGAACAGTGAGAGCAAAGAGACAGTGGACTTGCTAGGAAATAGGAGGGTGAAGGAGGAAGTAAAAAGGAGCCCAAGGTTTGGGAAACAAATGGCGTTGTGGGTTTGCGTGGGCACACTGTCAGAGCTCTGTCCCGTGCATTGCTCTGGGAGCCCTCATGAGCACCTTATGCTGGGGGGTGTTGCTTGTAGTTTTTTGGCACCCGACCTGTCTTTTCACACCTCCTTACATTTAACCATGTTACCTCTGCTGCCCCAATCTTTACTGTGCCCCCAGCCTCCTGGCCTACTCTTGCTTGATCACTAGGGACAAAGCTTGGATGTTACCTCTTCAGTGAAGCCTTCCTTAAATGACTTAGGAAGTGTCAAACTTTTCTTCCTCCATCCAGGCTTCTGTCACAGCATTTGGCATGTTGCCTTTCTTCCTCATGTGTGTGTTCAGTCTTCCCATTCCCATTAGTATTCCCAGCATCCTCAACAACACACAACTGACATTTAACACAGATTTAATCATTGTGTGAATCTCCACTTTCCAAGTGGAAAAGTCAGAGTATTTCAAAAACATTCTGCAGTCTGGTTGGAATTGGGGTTTAAACCAGGTATGCTGGTTTCTAAAGTCCATTTTATTTTCTCATCTTCACCTAAAGGACAAAAAAAAAAAATGTGTATAGATGTTCATTCACACATGTACATGTGTGAATACTAGTGAGGGTACATGGGAGGGTCTTATAAAACCAAGTATTTTTTTCCTGTAGTACAATATGCCCTTTCAGTCATTTGTAATATAAGTAGATGTTTATGCAGTGCAACAGTTGTTTCTTTTCTTCTTCTTGTTCTACTCCCTCTTCCTCACCTTCCCCTCCTTTTCCTCTTTCTCCTTCTTCTTCTTTTTCCTGCCACTCCATATGGCTTGCAGGATCTTAGTTATCTAGCCAGGGATCAAATCCCTGCAGTGGAAACATGGAGTCTTAACCACTGGACCACCAGGAAAGTCCCTGAAATAGTTGTTAACTCCTAACCCTGTCCTTTCACGCCTCCTTGTATTTTTGAAGGAAATGGCAACCCACTACAGTATCCTTGCCTGGAAAATCTCATGGACAGAGAAGCCTGGTGGGCTGCAGTCCATGGGGTCGCAAAGAGTCAGGCACGACTGATTGACTAACACTATATTTTTGTAAATCTAACATGAGCATTAGTTTAAAACACTAAAACAATATAGAGAAATGGGAAGAAGTTAGTAAAAACCATACAAGATCCACTACCCCAAAATAACTTCCTATTAAATATAAGATATTCCAAATAATAGCAAGAGAGATAAGAAAGCCTTCCTCGCATTCAGTGCAAAGAAATAGAGGAAGACAACAGAATGGGAAAGACTAGAGATCTCTTCAAGAAAATTAGAGACACCAAGGGAACATTTCATGCAAATATAGGCTCGATAAAGGACAGAAATGATATGGACCTAACAGAAGCAGAAGATATTAAGAGGTGGCAAGAATACACAGAAGAACTGTACAAAAAAGATCTTCACGACCCAGATAATCACAATGGTGTGATCACTCACCTAGAGCCAGACATCCTGGAATGTGAAGTCAAGTGGGCCTTAGAAAGCATCACTATGAACAAAGCTAGTAGAGGTGAAGGAATTCCAGTTGAGCTATTTCAAATCCTGAAAGATGATGCTGTGAAAGTGCTGCACTCAATATGCCAGCAAATTTGGAAAACTCAGCAGTGACCACAGGACTAGAAAAAGTCAGTTTTCATTCCAATCCCAAAGAAAGGCAGTGCCAAAGAATGCTCAACCTACAGCACAATGGCACTCATCTCACACACTAATAAAGTAACACTCAAAATTCTCCAAGCCAGGCTTCAGCAATACGTGAACCATGAAGTTCCAGATGGTCAAGGAGGTTTTAGAAAAGGCAGAGGAACCAGAGATCAAATTGCCAACATCTGCTGGATCATGGACAAAGCAAGAGAGTTCCAGAAAAACCTCTATTTCTGCTTTATTGACTATGCCAAAGCCTTTGACTGTGTGGACCACAATAAACTGTGGAAAATTCTGAAAGAGATGGGCATACCAGACCACCTGACCTGCCTCTTGAGAAACCTATATGCAGGTCAGGAAGCAACAGTTAGAACTGGACATGGAACAACAGACTGGTTCCAGATAGGAAAAGGAGGACATCAAGGCTATATATTGTCACCCTGCTTATTTGACTTACATGCAGAGTACCTCATGAGAAATGCTGGGCTGGAAGAAGCACAAGCTGGAATCAAGATTGCCAGGAGAGATATCCATAACCTCAGGTATGAAGATGACACCACCCTTATGGCAGAAAGCAAAGAGGAACTAAAAAGCCTCTTGATGAAAGTGAAAGAGAGTGAAAAGTTGGCTTAAAGCTCAACATCCAGAAAATGAAGATCATGGCATCTAGTCCCATTACATCATGGGAAATAGATGGGGAAACAGTGGAAACTGTCAGACTTTATTTTTTGGGCTTCAAAATCACTGCAGATGGTGATTGCAGCCATGAAATTAAAAGACGCTTAATCCTTGGGAGGAAAGTTATGAACAACCTAGATAGCATATTGAAAAGCAGAGACATTACTTTGCTAACAAAGGTCCATCTAGTCAAGGCTGTGATTTTTCCAGTGGTCATGTATGGATGTGAGAGTTGGACTGTGAAGAAAGCTGAGCCCCGAAGAACTGATGCTTTTGAACTGTGTCGTTGGAGAAGACTCTTGTGAGTCCCTTGGACTGCAAGGAGATCCAACCAGCCCATTCTAAAGGAGATCAGTCCTGGGTGTTCATTGGAAGGACTGATGCTAAAGCTGAAACTCCAATACTTTGGCCACCTGATGTGAAGAGTTGACTCATTGGAAAAGACTCTGATGCTGGGAGGGACTGGGGGCAGAGGGAGAAGGGGACGACAGAGGATGAGATGGCTGGATGGCATCACCGACTCGATGGGCATGAGTTTGAGTGAACTCTGGGAGTTGGTGATGGACAGGGAGGCCTGGCATGCTGCAATTCATGGGTTGCAAAGAGTCGGACACAACTGAGTGACTGAACTGAACTGAACTGAAATATAAGATGTTGATGAGCTTCATTCTAGATATTTCTCCATGGATGAAGACCTGTGTTCATAATTTACATAAGTGGGGTTTTATGGTATTTCAGACGGTAAAGAATCTGCCTGCAATGCAGGAGACCCAGCAGTCTATATCATATATATAGTAAATATATATGAACTGATAAATTCTTTAGTGATCTCAGTAATTAGAGCAGCAGATATCTTCATTTTGTACTGAAAAGACAACTGAATAGTCCTGCTGTTCCTGTATGTTTCTGAAACTGGTACTATTAGGAGATTACTACATAGAAACTAAAGAGTTTGAGACTGTCCTATCTGAACATATCCCATGCTAAAATATTTCATAGATAATTAAAGCTTTTATCCTGTAGACATATCATCCTATCTGGAAGAATTCAGAGATGAGTCCTCAGGTCAGTGATGTGTAAGAGCCATTCATTCTCCATGTTTTATTCTAGTACTAATTGATAATATTTGTTATCTAGTTTTAAAGATTCTATTCCTGTGAAGACATGTAGAAATTTGGGGTAGTACACCATAGAAGTATTTTGATATATATGCTTTAGTATATGTGCTTCCCTAGTGGTTCAGACAGTAAACAGTCTGCCTGCAGTGCAGGAGACCCAGGTTCTATCCCCACATCAGGAAGATCCCCTGGAGAAGGGAATGGTTACCCACTCCAGTATTCTTGCCTGGAGAATTTCATGGATAGAGAAGTCTGGCAGGCTTTGTGTCCATAGGATCAAGAGTCAGACATAATGGAAGCAACTTAGCATGCACGCACACACACACGCTCTTTAATTGTATAGATGTACAAATATTACCTTTTCTTTTTTGTGCTGTCTTTTTTTCTTATGCTTATACATTTTGCAGCCACCAGTTTAATCTGAGGCCTTTTTTTTTGTGAGTGAGTACAAATTTTTGTTCAGGTGATTTTTTAAACTATTTTGAACCATGGAACTATCCAGACTGCCACTCATTTGTATGATTCTGTAATGCCATATGTAGTATTTCATAGAAAGATCCATCCTCGTTTTTCAAAAATGTGCTTATAAAATTTGTGATGACAATTGAACTACCCAACCCTATGAAATGGTAATTTATGCAGCAATAAAAAGATAAATAAATCCATGTAATGTTGGCTTGCAGCTGAAGGCAGCTGTGTTAAGCATGTTTTTTAGTCTCTTACATCAAAGTAATACATACAGTGCTGTTTGAGAATGTGTAGGGAGGATGTCTTTGAAGTACCCCCATATTAGCCGAGCTTTTGTACCCACTCTACAAATATGAGGGAATTCATTGTTCTGTGTCCATGAGGAATGAAAAACACAATAATGAAGTTAATCAAAAATGCCTTTCAGATGGGTCAAAACCTTTTTTTACAGCAATTGTGTTTAAAGACTTGAAAATAATTTCTCAAGGATATTTTTCTCTGACTTCTCTGAGTTATTGAAGTAGCCAATAAAAATTTCTCTAGTATTGATATAGAGAAATTGAAGCATCCCATTGTTCACCTACAATCTCCATTATCAACTGTTCAAACCAGTTGGATCCTACAATAGTTCCTGAGAAAAGTAAAATCAGAGGATGAAAGTAAAGGAGAAGAGACCATCTGATGGAATCATTTCAGAATGTAGAATTATTTGCCAAAAGAAGTAAGAATGTGAGTTTGGTCTGAACAGGCTGGAGGAAGACCAGAAGGGGAAAAATTCCTGTATTACATGATATAAATCAATTATCTAATAGATTTTCTTTTTTGTTTTGTTTTCTGTGATATGTTAATCAGAAGGAAAAAGATATATGTATGTGTATGTGTGTGTATGTTCAGGTATAAAGCACAGGGAAACATAAAACTGAGTTCTACCAAATGTTGAGGTATGATATGATTGATCCATACTTCTGGAAGTATATCACAAATTGACTTAAGCAGATTTTTATATACATATATAGTGAAATTGGAATGTGATTGTTTGGGAGCCAAAAATGCATTCTTTGAGTGCAATTTTACTAGTAGCAATTCATTTATTTATTATGTAGGATGTCTTGTCAAACCAAATTAAAGGGTATATTTTGTCTTCTCCACGAGTAATCTAGAGCCAAGAATGAAAACCACATAATATATTTTTAGGATTAAACCATTTATTACTGATAGATAATGGCAGAGCAGAAACAGAAGGCACCAGTTAGTCTGCATTAGCTCATGAGCCCTGGATAACTTTTTTGTGAACTCTAAAGGTTTGTGAAATTCTATCACTTGCATTAACTTTCTTACAACTTTCTGATGTGGTCAGTTGTCCTCTATCCCTGGTCACTGCAAGGGGCTTCTATTCTCATGGTGTTTGCCAAGAATTTCCTCCTTTGGGTATATTTTAGAAAGAATAAGTCTCCTCTCTGGCCAGTCATTTTAACCACTATGGGGACAGAATCATTTCTACTCAGTATCCTGCCTGATTGAGAAGCTAAGTTAAAGTCATATATAGCTAATATTTATTGAAGACCTTGTGTGCTGCCAAGTAGCAGCCCAAGGCATAGTGTACAGAATAAATACCGAAGTGAAAGTAGCTCAGTCATGTCTGAATCTTTGCGATCCCATGGACTATACAGTCCATGGAATTCTTTAGGCCAGAACACCAGAGAGGGTAGCGCTTCCCTTCTCCAGGGGATCTTCCCAACCCAGGGATCGAACCCAGGTCTCCTGTGCTGCAGGTGGATTCTTTACCAGCTGAGCCACCAGGGAAGCATAAATACTGAAATCATCTCTTAATTCAATGTGCATATGAAATAACACATTTCTCAGTAAGACTTGGGTTAATTGGATTACAGAGAGAGTTGAGTGACAAATCCTAGTGGGGGTCATAGTTTTTTTTTTTTTAAGGTTAAGAAACATTGATTCAGAATATTTAAAGAGCTCCCAAATGGAACTGGTTGTCTAGTAAGATATAAGTCCCAGGAAAGTAAGCCAGCCAAACCATTCTTTTAAAGTAAGTCTGAAATTTCCCTTCAGCCTTCTGAGTGTTTCTTGTAATCATAAGAAAAGCTTTGTTTCAGAGGCCATCTCTAAAGTCCTGTTGCATATATCCATGAAGCACATTGAAGACTAAAGCCATTGTGACCCCAGGACACATTTGTATCACAATGCTTTGATGCTAATTGTTGTTATTATTCAGTCCCTAAAGCTGTGTCCGACTCTTTGAGACCCCATGAACCTACAGCATGCCAGGCTTTCCTGTCCTTCACTATCTCCCAGAGTTTTCTCATACTCAATGCCCATTGAATCACTGAATCCATTTAACCATCTTATCCTCTGTTTTCCCATTCTCCTTTTTCCCTCTGTCTTTCTCAGCATCAGGGTCTTCTGATACTAATACGATCTTAATGAGATAACAGTTTGCACATAGATCTAAGTCAATAGCAAATATATTCACAAAAGAATTAATTGCTGTAAGATATCATATTCTTTTATATGATTTTTGAGTTTTGTAACAGGATACAAAGTAGAAAATTCTAATCATTTTTATTTTAATAAGAACCAAATATGCCAAATGTATTGAAATTATAAGAAATACAGATAGCTTCCATCAACAGAGTGCTTGATGGACAGTGCTTAGGCATCAGTGTGTAAGTTGATTGTGATAAATACATCTTGGATTAGGGAGTCTTTCATGAAGCTTGGTACACTAAATATATGGCCCTCCCTCCATTTCATAATCATAAAGACATACCATTATAAAATAAAGAGATTAATGTGTGTGTTTGGGGGGTTTTGTTGCTTTTAAAAAAATAAAGATGTATATCACTGGCATAGATTATTTTTAACAGCTCAGTTTAAGTGCTAATGAAGGGTGAAAGTGAAAGTGAAGTCATGTCCGACTCTTTGTGATCCCCGTGGACTGTAGCCCACTAAGCTCCTCTGTCCATGGGATTCTCCAGGCAAGAATACGGGAGTGGGTTGCCATTTCCTTCTCCAGGGGAATCTTCCTGACCCAGGGATTGAACCCAGGTCTCCTGCATTGCAGGCAGACACTTTAACCTCTGAGCCACCAGGGAAGCCCCTTAGTTTTCTAAAGATTTCTAGTGAAAGAAAACAAGAGGAGAGTAACTACATGAGTTATAGAATTTACTTGAGGTTGGCTGATTAGTATGTTTACATTCTTTTAATGGGAAGAATTGAGATGTTAGTTTGTCAAAGAGAGAAAGCACAGATGGCAGATGGGGAGAGAGAGGCTTACTAGGAAGAAATGAAGTGGTCGTGGGTATGGACCCAAGAACTCAAGTAGAGGGAGGAGAATGGGTCTTCCTCTGCTTAACGGGGCATTTGGCATGGTCACTGCTAAGCATTGTACAGTGCACACAGCAGCCCCTCAAGAAAGAGAATTATCCATTCCAAAACACCTGTAGTGCCAAGGTTGGGAAACCCGGATCTAGTTGAGAGAGCAAGAGTACACTGGGGGACTGTACAAAGGAATCTTGAGGTGCAAGAAATTAAAACTGAAGAAGCCTAAACCCTGAGGCCTTAATCTTATTAAAAACGAAGCCACAACTTTGACAAGACTAATAATTCTGTTATTAACACAATGTCAGAATTAGTTTTGAGACCTCAGTTGTTCTCTTGATGGGTGCATGTAATAAAACTATTTTGAAATTCCATTTTAAATTGCATGCATATGTCCAATGAGCAAGTCAGCAAAAATGCTTTTGTTAACTTAAAAATAATACTCTAGCAGTAAACATTTCATTAACTTGATCTGGCAAACAATAATGCACATAGTTTTAATAAGAGCCACCAATCTCTTCTCCTGTTAGATTCTTGAAAGATTTCAAGGATCATATTCTTCTAGGTCATTAGTCTGTTTTTGAGGAATATCTATGTTTTACAAATCAAATTAAAGTTAAAAGCTGGTACATCAGAATGCAAAGATGAATTAATTTTGTTGTTTGTCAATACATGTTTATAATAAGCTTTTTTTTAACTATTGTTCTATTTTAACAATTTTTTTATTCCTATAATAAATGAATAAAAGCTAAAAGCATTGTTATGAGGCCCTTGATTTTAATCCAAACCATATGTTTTCTCTTCTTTAGAAAGTCTGAAATTTCAGTCTTCTGAGTTTCTCTTGTAAGAAAAACTGTTTTAAAAGCCATTTCTATCAGTTCAGTTCTGACTGGTAGCTAGATGGTACAAATAAACAAAAATAACCCTTTCTGTTAGCTTCCTCAAAACATGGATACATAGAATTGTCTAGATTAGCTCTGTACTTTTTACAGGAACACTTGTTACAAACGTATACACTTTAACTTGCACTAATGGCTAGTTGTTCATTGTAGGAACCGGTACTTCCAGTCAGTAATTTGTGCCTTAGTCCTAAATCTGGCAGGTGCCTTCATTCTCCTAGCTAAAAGCAGCTATTTTGGTTTCTATTAAAACTTGTTTCATAGTACTAGGTAATTAGAAACTTTCTATGTTTTCAGATTTTTGTATGGGATTGTTAGAAACGTGGTGTAACTAAGATTATACCTTTAGCACAGGTACATTTTCTTGTGGATTGTGAAGGAAAAATTAGTGGTGATTTTTTTCCTCAACAAATTCTTCAATCTAACAGTGAGAATAACATTTACCTAATGATTCACAGTTTACAGAGCATTTTCCTATGTATTTTCTTGTCTGGATCTAGCAACAACTGTATGAAGTGACTGTTATTATTATACTCTCCTTGGAGATAAATGAACTGTCAATTTAAGTGAGGCTTATGGCTCAGAGTAGGGATTCCCTGATGGCTCAGACGGTAAAGCGTCTGCCCGAAATGCGGGAGACCCGGGGTTCGATCCCTGGGTTGGGAAGATCCCCTGGAGAAGGAAATGGCAACCCACTCCAGTACTCTTGTCTAGAAAATTCCGTGGATGGAGGAGCCTGGTGGACTACAGTCCATGGGGTTGCAAAGAGTCGGACATGACTGAGCGACTTCCCTTATGGCTCGGAAGCTCAAAGTTCAAATTGAGCCTCCAGAAATTAACAGCCAGGTGTTCTGGTTCCTGCCTTTTGGGCTCCAGTCCTGAGTTCTGCTCTGCTTTCTCAGGGGACTCCAGGCCATGTCTTTGGGACTGTAGGCAATTCAGTAGGGGCCAGAGGAGTTGGGGGAGGCAGGGGCGGCAAGGGGAAAAATGGGGAAATCCCCTGGTCGAGAAGAGCATCTCTTCCTGTGCAGTAACCTGTTTCCTCTGAAGCCCCAGTACTGCAGCACTTGTTTTGCCCAGTTTATCCAGGTGACTCCAGCTCTCAGTCCCATTCATTGGTCTAAGCTGTGACCCTCTTCTGTTAGTCCTCCTGCTCCTGCATTTCACTGTTCCTGCAAGGCACTTGGCCTGTATAACATTTTTTAAATTGTGGAATTGTTACATCCAAAGCAGTTTTTTTAATTAATATTCATCAGTTTTTCTCCTTTCTATCTTTTCCTACAGAAAAATATTTAAGGTGTAAGAGTAGTCAAGTTTTAATATATTAATATGGTATTGGTGTGTTAATATTAAAAGTTAGCATTAATGTGAGAGAAAGGAAAGTAAAACTAACAATCTTTCACTTGTTCAGATTAGTTTTAACAAGACATATTATTCACAGTCAACATTAAGATTGACTCTGACTCTATGTTAAGACTGACTCTATGTTTCAGATAGATACAGAAACTGGGGTAGTTCTCCCCTTAGTTCTAAAGCTTCTGGCACCTTCTTGCTAGTGGAAGAATGAATTTTACTTTACAAGAGCAGAAATGCCAGTGTTTTGTATCTGAATGTAATATTAAGAAGGCTGGGTCTTAAAATCTCATAAAAGGATTATTTTTGCAACTCCTTATTTGCATTTTATGTTTATACATGAGAGAGAAAGAGAAGTATATTGAACTCATATTTTCTGAGTGTCTATTACATGCCAGATGGGGCCTCTCATGTGGCTCAGTGGTAAAGAAAGTGCCTGCTAAGCAGGAGGTGTCCGTTCGATCCCTGGGTCGGGAAGATCCCCTGGAGAAGGAAATGTTAGCCCACTCCAGTATTCTTGCCTGGAGAATCCCATGGACTGAGGAACCTGGTGGGCTACAGTCCATGAGGTTGCAAAGAGTCTGACATAATTTAGTGACTAAATACCAACAGCAATTATATGCCTGATACTATTGTAAGCCCTAGAAATACAGTGATGAATAAATCAGAAAGTGCCAGCCCTAATGATAGTTCCATTGGGAGGCAGGAGAAAGAGGTCAAGAGAAGAGAGAAAGGTAAAAACAGAAAAATAGAAAGAGTTTCCATATCAGAACTTGAACCCACAATCATGGTGGAACTATAGCACATCAGAGAACTTAACATTGATCTGTTCACCTACCTGCTTACTTATCCCACCACAGTTACACTGAGAGCTGCTGCCCCCCTAATCCCAACCGCACCTCTCAACTTCTTTATTTAGTGAACACCTATTATGTGTTCCTCTAGGTTTTCACTCCTGGCTACGATTAGAATTACAACAGAATAAAAAAAATATAACAATGCTTACACTCCTCTTGGGCGTCCCTGGTGGCTTAGTCAGTAAAGAATCTGCCTGCAATGCAGGAGACCCGGGTTCAGTTCATGGGTCGGGAAGATCCCTTCGAGAAGGGAAAGGCTACCCACTCCAGTATTCTTTCCTGGAGAATTCCATGGACAGAGGAGCCTGGCAGGCTATAGCCCATGGGATCGCAAAAAGTCAGACATGACTGAGCAACTAACACTTTCCCACTTACTCCTCTTAAAACCAATTAAATCAGAACTTGGAGATGATATCCTGGCATCAATATTTCTTCAAAGCTTCCTGTGATTTTGATAAACAGCCAGAGAGTGCATTTCCCAATCAGGTGCTCAGAGGGAAAATAAATTTAAAAAATAAGAAGAAAAATCCACTCATGTTTATAAAAGATAATACCTTTCTGGAATTCATGAAGAAGGTGGGGGAGTTAGACACTTATTTTTCCTTCTATTTTTATCCAGTAAATAAACATTTGACTCCTTCTGTGAATGGAGGGGAGTTGGAAAAAGTATAAAGCATGCCCTTTCACTCAAGAAGCAAGAGAAGATGCTCTCATTAGTAATAAATGTAACCATTTCAAATGGCTGATCTATTAATACCAATTTGTGAATTGTAATATCTACTTCAGGTCACATGCATCTCCAAAGGCTGACAACAGTCAGTGAATGTTCCCAGTGATGTTTTTAGGAATAAATAGGAATTTGTTGAAGAATATAATAATAACAGGTTTGATCTGGGTCAGGAAGATCCCCTGGGGAAGGGAATGGCAACCCACTCCAGTATTCTTGCCTGGAGAATCCCATGGACACAGGAACCTGGTGGGCTACAGCCCATGGTGTCACAAAGAGTCGATGACTGAGTGACTAAACTTTCATAATAATAATTATAAGTAGGAATACATTTAGGAATATAATAATTATTTTAAGCAATATTCCTATTGTTGAAAATATATGAAGTGATTTCACATACTATTTAATCCTTAACAAAGACATTATTGAGAAAATGAACCACTTGTCACTATTAAGTAACAAATCTAGTTTTTGAGCTTAAGTCTTCCAAGTCCATTGTTCTTTCAAATATCCAGTGGCCTTCAGTCTTAAGTACACATCAGAATATTCAGGGAACTTTTTCAAAATTACCAGGGACCAGCTCATCAGTGGAGAAGGCAATGGCACCCCACTCCAGTACTCTTGCCTGGCAAATCCCAGGGACGGAGGAGCTTGGTAGGCTGCAGTCCATGGGGTTGCTGGGAGTTGGACACGACTGAGTGACTTCACTTTCACTTTTCACTTTCATGCATTGGAGAAGACAATGGCAACCCACTCCAGTGTTCTTGCCTGGAGAATCCCAGGGACAGGGGAGCCTGGTGGGCTGCCGTCTATGGGGTCGCGCAGAATCGGACACGACTGAAGCGACTTAGCAGCAGCAGCAGCAGCTCATCAGTATTGCCTAATAATATATGGAGGGAGCAGCGGGAGATGAAGACAGGGAGGGCAGCAGGGAAATAACATAGGTGCTTGTGAGCCTTAGTGTTACCTCCTCTGAAGTGAACATTAGAATAGATGAGTTAATAGTTTAAAACTTTGTACATAGCTATGAAACTAGAGAGTTTTTATGAAGAGATAAAATAAGGGTAGCATGAAGTAACAGAGGTTTGATATCCCATAAATACCAAATGTCTGGTAACCTAAGTCACAAGTCACTCTCTTATTATATAAACCTTATTAAAATGTAAATTAAATGTAATGTATCCTGAAGAAAATTGCTTTGAAAATATGGGCTAATGCTTTCCACATCACGAGTCAAGATCAAATTGAATAAAGTTTTTCAGACCAATCACTCCAGGCTCTTGCTAGACCATAGAGTTGAAACCAGTTTAGTCTTGTATAGAAATTCAGAATCATATTGCATTACTGAAAAGTATTTAATCAAAAAAAGTATTTAAGCAAGATCTGTTTCTATCTGAAAAATTACTGAATTCCATAAAGTAATGCTGTTTGTGAAGTATAGATCTAGCATAGATAGTCCTAGTTTAGGACTATAGATCTAAAAGGTTTTTTTTTTAGGTGATATTTTCTATCATGGTAGCCTATTGAAAACATCTTTAAATAAGATGAGTTTTAATTCATTTTGCATGTGTTTAAATGTATGTGTACCACCACAGTCTCTAAATATATTGTATAAATGGAGAGGAAGAGCTATATTTATATACATATAAAAAGAATGTTCATCTTTTAATTAGACTTTTACCAACCATAGTTTCCAAGGGAAGTAGGGTTTATGGGTGGTGCTGCTTTCCTAGGGGAAAACTACAGCCTATTTAAAATTTTTTGGAGTTTAGTTCTCTTGTGGATTATGTAGACCTTTTGTTAGCCTCTTATTCCTTTCATCTCCTGATTGTCTTTTGATTATACAACTTACTGAGATTTCTTTGGGCTAATTAAAGAGAGATGAAACTCAATGTTGTTAGTCTTCCTAATAATCACTTGGTATCCCATTTCTAGAAAAAGAATTGTTCCTTCTCCTACCCACAGTGAGTTCATGTCATCTGTAATCTGTATCCTCAATTCAGTAACAGCTGATTTACTCTAAAACAGACAACTTCAAGTTGGCCTTCTCACTCATGTAGCCTCAGCCTCCCCTTTCTCCCCAACATCCTCTCAACCTAAAAACATTGCTAAGACTTTTTAGTGTTAACATTTGAGCTCCCACCATACAGGTCACATCTGGTATCCTTGTAGTCACGACTAGTAGATACTTTTTACCCTTGTTTATCTTACTTAACCTTTTAATAACATTTATTAATCATACCATATATATCATACCATATATATCATACCATATCCATCTTGAATTAATTCTTCCCTTGTCCTCTGTGACTTCTTTTGCTCCTATTTTCTCCCTACTCCTATGTCTGCTTTTTCTCAAGTCCCTTTGATGGCTCATCTTCTTCTGTCCGTCTCATAAATGTCCATACTTCCCAGAGTTTTATTCCCAGCTCTCTTGCTTTGCATTTAGTCCCTGGATAATTTTGTTCATTTTTGGCTTCAGTCAGTGGTATGTTAGTGCCTGTTTGTAAGAACAAGTTGTGCACATCTCATCTCAACTTTTTGTTCATAACCATCATCTTGGTAGTTTGAAATTGGCCCATGTGGGAGGATGTATGCCACAGAAACAGGCAAATGCTACAAACCAAGGAGGGGTAATTTTTTTTTTTTTTTTCCTGAGAGTTTAACAGCATGCCACTGGCTTCAGCAATGACGTGTATGCTGCCAGTTTCCAAACCTGTGTCTCACACTTTCTGAGCTCCAGCCATTATTCCCAGCTGATTTCTGGCCAGCTTTGCTTGAATGCCCAAATGGAACTCATTATGTTCTCCCAATCCAGCGATCTCCTGCCCTAGTCCATGCTTTGGCTAACAGCCCCACCATTCATTCTCCTATCTTCCTTGCAGAAAGCCAGAACTTCTGCATCTACTTGATACATGGATGTCTCCACTGTGTCTCACAGAAGATTTAGTTAACTCAACAATACGTGTATAGGGCAGGACAGAATAATTTCTCTCCCAGTGGTAGTAAAGGAGGGGATCTGGGCAAAAGAGAAATAAGGACAAGAAAAATAGATGAACTCAGAAGTGAGATAGGCACCCAGGACACACGCCATGAAGTCCAGCCAGCTACATCCCGCCAGTTAGTTCAACATCCTGAATTGCTCTGGATTCTTCTTTGCCGGCAAGGCAATATCACAGTCTCTCTATTCACCCTCCCTGCCCCAAACTTACTGCTTTCCCAGCCTCCCATTCACTTCCCCACAGTGCTTCCAGAGAAATGATTCTTAAAATCAAACCTGACTCCACCACACCATCTTACCCTTCACCTTAGAAACTTACAGTAATTCTCCACCACCTTTGGAACAAAGTCTAAACACACACTGAGAGGAAACCTCTGCTATATTTTTGGTTTATCCTTTAAGACTTTTCTCAGACACCACTCCTCTGTGAAGCCTTCCCTGGTTCCCGTAGGCACTTCTTCCACTGTATGTATGTCTATATTGTATAATCTGATTTGATCACACGTGTGTATATACACACACACACATTGGATTCATTCCACAGTTATTGAATGCCTACTTTATGCTGTGAATTATATTTAGCATTAAGAATACAGAATAAGACAGCCCTTGTTTTTTTAAAGACCTCTAGCTGAGAAAAAATATTTAAGCAAATTATAGAAAGTATGTTAAGTTTTGCATTGTAGAAGAGAAATTACAGGGAGGAAGAAATAACAGGCAGGAAGAATCAGAACACTGTCTTATAGCACATGTTACAATTTTTTGTGATTATTACTTATGTTTCCCAGTGGAACACAAGGCATGCATATCCCATGCTTCACAGTGGGAAGTACAGAGTAGGTGTGCAACGGTAGCTATATGCTGGATGGATGGATGGATAGGTGAATGAAAGGAAATTGCAACAGCTGCCTAAACTTAGTGAGATGATGATCAATTTCTCATGATCCTTACCCTCCTTGTCATTTGTTACCAAATTCATTGAGAGTTAGGTGAATAGGGGTGTGTGAATATGAGAATGTGTTTGTCCTAACACTCTATAATAGGGTAAATATTTGCCATGGGAACTTCTTTTTTGTGGTTCAGCCAGTTATGAATCTGTTAGCCTTCAGGGAGGAGCTCAGGGCCTAGCCTTTTCAGTTAGCCCTTTGCTAAATACATCAAAGTCTGTCACTTGATGGTTCATTCGCTTTACAGTTTGCCAGCGGCCCAGGCAAAAGGTCCCAATTAAAAGATCTGTGTGTTTCTGTGGTCTCTTGCTCAACGGTAAGGGGAGAATCCCCAGGCCTTCATCACATCGCTGAACAATGCATCCAGTTAATCTTGCTAGATTACAACAAAACAGAAAAAAACCCACACCGTTCTAAAAGTTAACAGTTCAGTGTCACCCATACTGTTGTTCCCTCTAATCTCTGAAGGCCTCTGTTCATGCTGACATAGAAGTGTCTAGACTCTAGAACAGCAATTCTCAGTCCTAGCTTTAAAAAAAGGCAAAGCGATACCTGACCCTACCTCCAGGGAGTTACTGGCCTGCAGCAGTGCCTGGGCATCAGTATTTTTTGAAAGTGCCCCAGTTGCTTTTAATGTTTAACCAGGTTTTGGCAAATTGATTGGGCCAGAAAACCTAACACTTAGCTTGGAGTTTACCTCACATGACTGCCTCCTTCTTATCCTTCAGGTCTCTACCTAAGTGTCAGCTTTTCTGTGGGCCTCCTCCCTTACCCTGTGGCTCAGGACATTTACCATAATCTGAAAATAACTTATGTATTTATGGATTTTTTTTTTTTGTTTATTATCTGGCCCTGTTGCTAAGTTATGAACTTCATGAGATATTTATTGGCATCTACTGTTAGAAGAGAGTCACAGCTGGCCTTCGATGTGGCCAGTCAATGATATAAGTTGCAATGGCAAAGATTACCCACTGTGACCACTTCTTTATAAAAGAAAAACAAAACACCTTTTTATTCACTAAGTAGTGTATAGTTGTTACAAATTCAAACAGCACTGCTAAAAGTGAAACTTCTAACCCCCATTCTCCAGGAATAACCATTGTTTATAATTTAGTGTTTATCATTTAAAGTATTTTATAATATGTACACAAGTAATATACAAGCTGGATAAAACAGAACTGGACACTTTAAAAATGTATTACTCAGTAACTGTGGTATATGTAAACATGTAGTTAAAGCCTGGAGTTGCCCTTTGGCAAGACACCTGTAAGGGTAACTTGATGATTTTGTAAAAACGAAAAACCTAAGTTACTGAATGATTGAAAGTGTTCAGTTTATTTTGTTTCACCTTGTTTTTTACACACACACACATACTTCCTGAAAATGAGTTCTTACTGTGCCTACTGATAATGAAGTTTGTTTTAGAAGTGAGTTCTCCCAAAACTGAGGCTTAGATTTAAATTATTTTAAGGGTGGTAAATGGACTGGAATGGGTGAATTTAACTCAATGACCATTATATCTACTACTGCGGACAGGAATCCCTTAGAAGAAATGGAGTAGCCATCGTGGTCAACAAAAGAGTCCAAAACGCAGTACTTGGATGCAATCTCAAAAACGACAGAATGATCTCTGTTCGTTTCCAAGGCAAACCATTCAGTATCACAGTAATCCAAGTCTATGCCCCAACCAGTAATGCTGAAGAAGCTGAAGTTGAATGGTTCTATGAAGACCTACAAGACCTTTTAGAACTAACACCCAAAGAAGATGTCCTTTTCATCTTAGGAGACTGGAATGCAAAAGTAGGAAGTCAAGAAACACCTGGAGTAACAGGCGAATTTGGCCTTGGAATACGGAATGAAGCAGGGCAAAGACTAATAGAGTTTTGCCAAGAAAATGTACTGGTCATAGCAAACACCCTCTTCCAACAACACAAGAGAAGACTCTATACATGGACATCACCAGATAGTCAACACCAAAATCAGATTGATTATATTCTTTGCAGCCAAAGATGGAGAAGCTCTATACAGTCAACAAAAACAAGACCAGGAGGTGACCGTGGCTCAGATCATGAACTCCTTATTGCCAAATTCAGACTTAAATTAAAGAAAGTAGGGAAAACCACTAAACCATTCAGGTATGACCTAAATCAAATCCCTTATGACTATACAGTGGAAGTGAGATATAGATTTAAGGGACTAAATCTGATAGATAGAGTGCCTGATGGACTATGGACGGAGGTTTGTGACATTGTACAGGAGACAGGTATCAAGATCATCTGCATGGAAAAGAAATGCAAAAAAGCAAAATGGCTGTCTGAGGAGGCCTTACAAATAGCTGTGAAAAGAAGAGAAGCAAAAAGCAAGGGAGAAAAGGAAAGATATAAGCATCTGAATGCAGAGTTCCGAAGAATAAGAAAGCCTTCCCCAGTGATCAATGCAAAGAAATAGAGGAAAACAAAAGAATGGGAATGACTAGAGATCTCTTCAAGAAAATTAGAGACACCAAAGGAACATTTCATGCAAAGATGGGCTCAATAAAGGACAGAAATGGTATGGACCTAACAGAAGCAGACGATATTAAGAAGAGGTGGCAAGAATACACAGAAGAACTATACCAAAAAGAGCTTCACCACCAAGATAATCACGATGGTGTGATCCTCACCTAGAGCCAGACATCCTGGAATGTGAAGTCAAGTGGGCCTTGGAGAGCATCACTACGAACAAAGCTAGTGGAGGGGATGGAATTCCAGTTGAGCTCTTTCAAATCCTGAAAGATGATGCTGTGAAAGTGCTACATTCAATATGCCAGCAAATTTGGAAAACTCATCAGTGGCCACAGGACTGGAAAAGGTCAGTTTTCATTCCAATCCCAAAGAAAGGCAATGCCAAAGAATGCTCAAACTACCGCACAATTGCACTCATCTTACACGCTAGTAAAGTAATGCTCAAAATTCTCCAAGCCAGGCTTTAGCAATACATGAACCGTGAACTTCCAGATGTTCAAGGTGGTTTTAGAAAAGGCAGAGGAACCAGAGATCAAATTGCCAACATCTGCTGAATCATGGAAAAAGCAAGAGAGTTCCAGAAAAACCTCTATTTCTGCTTTATTGACTATGCCAAAGCCTTTGACTGTGTGGACCACAATAAACTGTGGAAAATTCTGAAAGAGATGGGCATACCAGCCCACCTGACCTGCCTCTTGAGAAACCTGTATGCAGGTCAGGAAGCAGCAGTTAGAACTGAACATGGAATAACAGACTGGTTCCAAATAGGAAAAGGAGGACGTCAAGGCTGTATATTGTCACCCTGCTTAGTTAACAGAGTATTATTATTTAACTTATTTAACTCTATGCAGAGTACCTCATGAGAAATCCTGGGCTGGAAGAAGCACAAGCTGGAATCAAGATTGCCAGGAGAAATATCAATAACCTCAGATATGCAGATAACACCACCCTTATGGCAGAAAGTGAAGAGGAAACTAAAAAGCTTCTTGATGAAAGTGAAAGAGGAGAGTGAAAAGTTGGCTTAAAGCTTAACATCCAGAAAATGAAGATCATGGCATCTGGTCCCATAATTTCCTGGGAAATAGATGGGGAAACAGTGAAAACAGTGGCAGACTTTATTTTTGGGGCTCCAAAATCACTGCAGATGGTGATTGCAGCCATGAAATTAAAAGACGCTTACTCCTTGGAAGGAAAGTTATGACCAACCTAGATAGCATATTGAAAAGCAGAGACATTACTTTGCCAACAATGGTCCATCTAGTCAAGGCTATGGTTGTTCCTGTGGTCATGTATGGATGTGAGAGTAGGAGTGTGAGGAAAGCTGAGCGCCGAAGGACTGATGCTTTTGAACTGTGGTGTTGGAGAAGACTCTTGAGAGTCCCTTGGACTGCAAGGAGATCCAACCAGTCCATTCTAAAGGAGATCAGCCCTTGGATTTCTTCGGAGGGAATCATGCTGAATCTGAAACTCCAGTACTTTGGCCACCTCATGTGAAGAGTTGACTCATTGGAGAAGACTGTGATGCTGGGAGGGATTGGGGGCAGGAGGGAAAGGGGATGACAGAGGATGAAATGGCTGGATGGCATCGCTGACTTAATGGATGTGAGTCTGAGTGAACTCCAGGAGTTGGTGATGGACAGGGAGGCCTGGTGTGCTGCAATTCATCCGGTCGCAAAGAGTCAGACACGACTGAGCGACTGAACTGAACTGTAGGGTGGTAAGTTTTGTAGTACTTCCTCGGTTTATCACAGTTTAGCTCTTTGGAAACATACTGGTTCAGGGATCAGTGAACCATGCAGCCTAAGTCTAACCCTTCACCTGTGTTTATAAATAATGAACTGTGCTCATTCATTTACGTACCGTGTATAGCTGCTTCTGTGCTATAATGGTAGAGGTGAGTATTGTGACAGAAATCACAGAACCCACAAAATCTAAAATATTTATTGTCTGGTTGTTTGGCGGGAGAGATGGTTGATTTCTGCCCCAGTTGGTTAAAAATATTATACAATCAGGAAACAATCAGAATAAGCCACGGGAGCCCAGTGTGTAAGAATGTGTTGATGGTTCTGAGGTGTTACTCATTTCTAGCTAAAGAAAGAATTGACTGTATATGTCTGTTTGCTTTCTGTAGCAAGGAAGTCTGCCAGAGGATGGGTGAGTGATAGGATAGGAAAGGGATTGGGAGGCATGTTCTGTCTAGCTGGGTCCCATTTTCCTGTCAGGCAGGTCACATCTTCTCCTTTCCTATTCTCTCCCCTCCCAAGGAGAACAGTACTTGTTACAGATGCGCCCAAGATTTTCAAAATACCTGTAGGTTGGATCCTTTGAATTTAAACCAGTCTGCCCTGTCTTTGCTGCCAAGCTTCATAAATCATTTGGCTGAACAATTAAAGGGCTGGGTGCTTTGCTGAATGCTGCTCCAGGTGCAGCGACCCGCCCCTGACCCCAGCCACTCAGCATACAAGGTAGGGGACCCCACACAGTGTCGGTTTTGAGGGAAGGTCTTCGGTTTTTTTCCTTCACTGAGCTGGTCTATTTTCCCCAGTATCAAGTTTGTTGAAAATGTTCCTCTCTGGAGATTCCATTGAAAATCTTGCAGTGATAGGTCTTAAAGTGTTTGCGCTGGTCAGTTTGGAAAGATGCGGCGCCGTGACAGATGGACAGCATTATGGGGGGACAGGCTTACCAGGTCTTCCTGGTCTCTAATGAGTGCCTCCTTTGGGCTGGTGGTGTGTGAATTTAGAAACCGATAGCTCTTGACTAAATCATGTACATACTGGCCCTGCATTTGGTTTAGAGTTAGGGTTATAACATCTCTCTTAAATTTGAATTATTTGGAAGCTAGACTGCCCATTTTTGTACCCCTGTTTCTTGTTTGCATCCCTTGTGACTCTTCTTTTTTGTTTAAACCATTGTCCCTACAGAAAAGTAGGTGTTAATGCATTATATCCCCTGAAGAGCATTTACTTTTACATTTATGTGATTTAGAGGACCTCCCTAGTAGCTCAGCTGGTAAAGAATCCACCTGCAATGCAGGTAAGCCTGGTTTGATTCCTGGCTCAGGAAGATCCCCTCGAGAAGGGATAGGCTACCCACTCCAGTGTTCTTGGGCTTCCCTGCTGGCTCATATGGTAAAGAATCCGCCTGCAATGCAGGAGACAGGATTTGATTGCTGGGTTGGGAAGATCCCTTGGAGGAGGGCATGGCAACCCACTCCAGTGTTCTTGCCTGGAGAATTCCCTGCCAGGCTCCTCTGCTCATGGGGTCACAAAGAGTTGGACACGACTGAGCAACAAAGCACATTACCTCAGGTATGAACATTCATATTTTCTGAACCACCAGTTCCTACCCACCAGTTTTTCCATGCTTTAACAAGATTTGTGCATAGCTACCTGCTCTTTCAGTATTTCAGAATGGTGATGGAGGTAGCCAAATATTTGAATGACCTGTCTGGCTGAGAACAAATAAAGCTGACTTATACAGCTAAATGTTTATCTGCCTATTGTATGGGTATGATTGGCCTGGATTTTTAATGATGAAATCACAGAACTGGGAGGGACCTTGATGATCATCTAATTGTACAAATGTGGAAAGGGCCTATAGACGTGGAGTGACTTGTCTGAAATGATGAAGCCTAGTCCTTGAGGTCTTCAGACCAGATGGCTTAACCTGTAGTTACACATCCCACCCATAAGACTTCCCCTCTAAAGCATGATTTAAACAAAAGGAAATGCCAGAAGCTTTAGCTTGGGTTCATATTGCTCTCCATGATGAGTATGTGTGTGTTCTAAGGCTCTTTCTACTGTCTGCAAATCAGACATTCTTGCTAGGTTGCATCAGAGTCCAGGCGACATGATTGATGAAGAAAGGGCAAAGGAGGGATGACGTTATGGCTCATGCAGCGTTTACCTGAGAATTATCTCTAGCTGTGTACTGCTCCATGTCCGTGTGACTCATGTACTGAGCCACTGCCATCCCTGTTATTCAGCACTGTAGCCTCACACTTACCTCACCCTATGTTTCTCTCCTTTTCTTGCCAAATCTGATTAGAAGCACTTTTGTTTTGAGCCCATGTTTATGAAGCCTTAACTGGACTTGCACCGATGACCATGTAGAGAAAAGAAAAGAATGTTCGAATAGGAATATTACATATTGACTTGGTCAGATCAGCTTGATCTCTCAATATGGATCGTTAAATACTTACATAGTACTTAACTATGTGCCCCATAATGTTGACGCTAATGGTTTTCTTCCTTAGATGGCTATTTTGTCTCTCAGCTTCAGTTCAACAGATTCACAGCGAACAAACCCGTAGCAAGTACCTACCTGTGTCAGTGACTATGATGCATACTTTACGCTTTTTCTTGTAGACCTCAAAGCAGTTACTGCTCCTACTCGGATTAGAGGTTAGGACACTGGCCCAGTTCAACTAAGTGTGTCAGAATTGGGATTGGAATTCTGGTCTCTTGACAGCAAATATAGTGCTTTTTATGCTACATAACAAATGACTTTGATTTATGTAATCAAAAAAAATTTTGCCAGAAAAATATCCAGTTCTGTCTGGTTGATATTCATACTTGATCTGATACCCCTCCCACCCCATTCATTTTCCTTGGGATACTAGAAGTCAAGAGAGTAGGCATGTGTATATTTACCAAAATAACCAGCCAAACTCAAGTCATTTGGTGGAGTTGTAGCATACAAACATTGAATTTGCATGGATGCAACTATACCTGCTCAGCAAATGAATATAAAAAGAGGAGGAAGAATAATTTACATTTTGCAGACAAGTCTACTCAGGTATAAGTTATATTCAATGAGTCTATGCCCAGGAGTGAACCTGAGATGTATATTGTTTTTTCTCAGTCCATGACTGTTCCTGTGTTCTCTCTCAGGGCGAGTATCTTGCCTTGCTCAGTGTCCTGTTTGGGATAGCCTGCATCTTAAATACAAGCCAAATAGTCCATCTTGTAGTCAACCAAAGACATAATAATCTATACCAATGCAGGAGGAAAAACCCACCTGGATGGGGCCTACTGAGAGACAGTATATTGACTTCCAGCATGGGGCCTTCCTAGAGTATTTTCAAAGTAATTTGGACACAACTTGTTTGTTTTTGTTTTTTGTTTTTTCCTTACATATTCTTTAAAAAGCCCAAACCCCAAGTCAAATGCAGCTCCTCTAGGTTGACATTGGCTTGCATATAATCAGGCAGGGAATTTTTCTTTAGGTTGAACTGAAACTGTCTTGGGCTCTTCAACATTGTACATATTGGTGGCTAAACGTATCTTTCATTTTTCGTGTGTTGTGCCAGGTTGGGGGGATTAATAACCAAGCAGATTAGATGCTCACTATGTCCCTGAAAGAACTATGTTGTCAAGAGAATTTTGTTATCACTGAAACCAAGGGAAGAGAATCAATGGAAGGAAAAGTATGATGGGGTCATTCAACACAGTGGTAGAGAGAGAGAGGATTAAGAAAAATCCACTGAATTCAGCTACTGGTTTGAGAGTCATTGTGATCAGCCATAAGGTCAGAAGCAAGATACAGGGAGTTATTGTTGTTTAGTCACGAAGTCATATCCGACTCTTTTGCACCTCCTTGGACTATAGCCCACCAGGCTCCTCTGTCCGTGGGATTTCCCAGGCAAGAATACTGGAGTGGATTGCCATTTGCTCTTCCAGGGGATCTTCCCAACCCAGGGATCGAACCCACATCCCCTGCATTGGCAGGTGGATTGTTTACCACTGAGCCACAGGAAAGCACAAAGAGTTAAACAGCATCTAATAGTAGGTCAAAGTAGTCAGCAAGATATGACTCTGACAGTATGGCTCAGCAGTAAGTCAGGGCACAGGGTCACAGAACTGAGGACATGAGCTGGTGACAGTAGTACCTAAAATGTAGGATTTGGAGGTTAAAAGCAGAAGCACATGGTATCCTCAAGAAGAATTCTGGCTTCTGAGTTTATCTGAGATTCCCCGTCTAGTGCGTGTGGGCAGGCACTGACCTCTGAGGGAGTAGAGGCAGGAGAGTTTTTGGTGTGTACTGACAAGCAGCTTCTCATAGCTTTGTACCCCCTGCACTTTGGATCTCACACAGTTGCTTTTCTAAGTAGTTAGGTTCCAATTTGCTTGCAATTTGAGAAATCAAAGCTGGCTGTGCAAGGCTCTCAGTGGGTTAGGGAAAAGGGTGCCAGAATGCAGCATACACAGCTGGAGAGCCAGTAAAGGTTCAGCTCTCGTGAACAGAACACCAACTCATTCATAATACCAAACCTCATCACATTCAAGGAAGTGAAGTTAAAACAGGGACACCTCCCTTTCTTTCCTGTGTTTGTGCAGCTAATAGCACCTTGCATTGTTAAAAGTGAAATCTTGTTGTTGATCATTTTCTTTCTCTCAGATTGCTCACTTTGTATTTTTGACTCACTGCTCTGTGTGGACTATAGGAGATTGCTTGCTTGACTACTGCCCCTAAGAAACAGGCTGCCTTGGAAAAGTTGAAGCTGGGAGGCTAGGATGCCCCAATTAGGACAGGGTCTCTGGGGCCCCTTCCACCCCCCACTAGATCTCTTTGGCTGCTTATTAAAAATGTAAATTCCAGGGTTCCGCTCTAGAGCAACTAAATATAAATCCATGATCAGATGTGCCTCAAGAATATGCATTTAATAAGTGCCCCTGAGGATTCTTATGAAGCCTAAAATGTAAGAACCACTGACCTAGAAAATATATTCCTAAATTCTTAAAAAGTAACATTTTAACAGATTGAATTCTCATTACTCTAAAGTTAAATTTTATTAATATAAAAATATACTCAGGCATATTTGTTTCAATGGAAATTTATAAACCTCTTTGAAACTCTTTAAGAGAAAAATGTTAATACAAACTACATGTAAAATGTTAGCAGTAGTAATAAATTAAACATGTGGGTATGAAGAAAATAAGATTGTTATGAATTCACAAAGACTGTATGTTTTGTAAAATTTCTGTCTTTTCTTAAGAAGGGGAAGAGGTGAAAGGAGGGAAGAACACAGGGAGAAGCTTTCCCTAGCTTTGAAGATCCTAATTCTTTGTTCTTGCTCTAAAGTGCAGCTGCTTCCTACTCACAGTCCTCTTCTACAAGCCAGCTGTGTTCCATTCATCCCCACCTCCGCTACTGCTTTTTCAACTCTGATACACCAGAACTAGAGGGGGTAATTACTAGATAAGAGAAAAGCAGTTTGATAGGAAATAGAATTGAAGTTGTATAAGTTATGGAAAGGAGGGAAGCAATATTTCTAGTTTATAAAAAGATTTGAAACCTTAAGACAGAAAGCCCTTAGCCATAGCTCTTTGAATAAAACCGTTTGTTGTGGTTGTAAACTATGTGGGATATAGGCGCTTTGGGGAAGTGCTAGGGGTAGCTGCTACTGCTGCTGCTAAGTCGCTTCAGTCGTGTCCAACTCTGTGCGACCCCATAGACGGCAGGCCACCAGGCTCCCCCGTCCCTGGGATTCTCCAGGCAAGAACACTGGAGTGGGTTGCCATTTCCTCCTCCAATGCATGAAAGTGAAAGTGAAGTCGTGTCCAACTCTTAGCGACCCCATGGACTGCAGCCCACCAGGTTCCTCCGTCCATGGGATTCTCCAGGCAAGAGTACTGGAGTAGGGTGCCATTGCGGCAATAATAAAGACTGGCTCCAATTCCGCTGCTCCTGCTCATAGCCTCAGAAACTAACCCAAACTAATCTCTTCCTCAGCCCTCCTCAGTTCTTTGGCTCTTATTTAAATTTTGTTTTTGTTGTCTTTGATTGTTACCTTTCTATAAGTCATTTCCCTAAATAATGTCAAAGTTTCTTCAAATTATGTAGCTCCTTTGAGAACATTCAGCAGCACACTCCTTTCCTCCTTCCTTGTAATCAACATCCCTACTACCCACAGATTGGTCAGTTTGAGTCCCTCCTTTCACCCCTTTTCAGGGGGGTGATCATCTGCAATTTTCTGCTCTAAAGGCTCCTTTTAAAATAATATTTATTCTACATAGTCATGGCATCCATCATCCAAATTCCAGACATTTTAGTTTTACCCTTTTAATTTTATATTATTAAAACTTGGCTTTGGAATGATGAGAATTCAGCTTGTTTATCTTATAATTTCTCTTCCTGTAAGAAAATTCCAACTTCAAATGCACTCAGCCCTTAGCATGGTAACTCCTAGAATTTGCTCCTTAAGCAAAGAAATTAAAGCTAAGAGCAAGTGTCTCTGACTCTGTTTAGCATCAGATAATCAAATTAATAATTGCAGCATGTCAGCCAAAGTAAGCAAATGTTCTTCATAGGTAGAACTGTGGTGCATTGTCTTGAGCTGTTTGATTACTAAACCTCTGCAAGCTGTTAAAATTGAGCTCTAACGTGCATTGTGAGAAGCAAAACAAAACACAAACTTGTTTTTAAAGTATTTTTGTCTGGTCTTATTTTATGTACTCTTTGTTCATAACCTGAGCATAATAATCTTAATTACTTTTTCAGTATTTACTGACTTTCTTAGTGCTAGTATTTTTTCATATAAAGTCTATACCATCTTGTGGCCTATAATTTTCTCTGACTCGCTATGTTTCTCGTGTCCTTGGCATCCATTATCCTATTGTCAGATGTTTGTAATGGGAAGAAAAGAAGAAATCACCTGTTGTTTTCTGCTCTAAAGGCTTTATTACTTTTCCTGTTTTTATCTTCATGACCGTGAGAGTCAATAATTTGGGTTTCTTAGGTTTAGCCTTTTTATCTTCGCTTATCAGAATCAAAATGTCTTATTGCCTGAGATTCTCATTCGACTAGAAGACTATGGAGAGTAGACTGACTTGCCCACAGAGAAGTTCTAGCTGTATTCACTGATCCATTTTGTATGAAATACCAAATTCTGAAAATTTATGCTTATACATCTCCCACCATAAAAAGTTGGTACGATGAGACAAATCAAATTATGAAGGAAGCGAAAACCCAGTCAGGAGAAACTAATAAGAGACCCAGTATCCAATGCAGAAAGGAGTTAGGGACAGATATACTTAGTTGGATGGCTGAGGCACAGTAAGCCTAGGATTGACCCAGAATATATACAGATTTTGCTCCAGTCGCAGGGCTTCCTTGGTGACTTAGACAGTAAAGAACCCGCCTGCAATACAGGAGACCTGGAGTCGATCCCTGGGTCAGGAAGATCCCCTGGAGAAGGGAATGGCTACCCACTCCCGTACTCTTGCCTGGAGAATTCCATGGACAGAGGAGCCTGGCAGCCTACAGCACATGGGGTCGAAAAGAGTCGGACACAACCGAGCGATATACGAGGCCAACCTCTAAGTACTTTAAATCAGACCAGTTCTTCACTGAGGGAAGCTAGAGTGTCCTACAGGCAAAATGGACCTTGTTCCTTTGTGACTTTGACAGCCACCATGATGACTTGTCATACAGGGCTGACAGGAGATGTATGAGTTGTCTGGGAGCAGTAGGAAGATGTCAAGAGCTGACCACTGAGGGAATAGAGGCAGATATCGAATCATATCTGTTGGTAAGCAGATTCTTATGGCCCCCACCCATCGGTTACTACATACTGTGGGTTAATTGGTTTTATAAGTAGTTAAGTTCTTATTTTCTTGCAGTTTGGGAAACTGAGGCCTCCCTGGGACTTCGGGGTTAGAGTTGATTTTCCTAGCACAACCTTGCCCTATATACAGGGTGTTGCCCTTCTCATCCACTAACCTAGCATAATATTTTCCACCTTCCTAATCTTTGTACTAACATAATTACAATAAATTGCTGCTGCTCTTGAAGATAATCTCTCTGCTCACATCTGGGTTTAAGTCTTTCTTTAAGTAAAGCTACTTAAGTAATGGGGAGGAAAGAGCTTTTCCATAAAGTTAAGGTCTTTCCTTGATAAAGGTAACTACTCCACCCCTCCTTCCCAGTTAGATCCCCTGCCAGCAATAGCATAGACTTGAGTTAGTGCCAAATGGTTTAATGCCATAAAGACTCACTTGATAAAGGCTCTGCATGGCAGAGGAAAAAACAAAATTCCCAAACTTTTTTTTCAAGATTTCCATATGAGATGTAGTTAGGACACCCTTCATCTAATAGTTACCCTGTGTTTGCCATAGTCATTGGCACCCTGCAATTCTCATTCTTCAGCTCTTCTAGAGATTAGAAATTATAGGAATTGCTAGCTAGCTATGTCAACATGGACACCTACTCTAGCTACAGAGAATTTGACAGAAAGGCAAAGACGGAACAACTGTGGGATTAATACTGTGATCATTCCAAATAATTGTCTGTTAAAGACAGCAGCACACAATGTTGTCCTTCATTGTTACATTCATATTTTTTGTGTGTTTGTTAGCTTTGCCTCCCTTATTGTTACAAAGTCTAGATAGGAAAAGCATTGTGATCTTGCTCTGGCCCTGCATAAAGAACAAGCGTAGCACAGGAAGTGCCAACACAAAATAAACAGTTGTTGGGTAACTAACTAGAGGAAGCAAAATAATTTCATAGATCCCTGGTTATAGGGAATATTGATTAACAATCAACACTTACAGAATATTCAGACCATTCAGAAACCTGGAACACCTACCTATAAATACAAGGAAAAGGGTTTTTTTTGTTTTTTGTTTTTTTTCCTGTTTGGCTGACAGTGATTTCCAAATCTCATATATAATGATAGTTTTAGCCTCAACATCCACCAAACCTTTACCATAGTTGCTAATGAGTAATAGAGTTGACTGGCTTATGGTAGACTCAAAAGAAAAATAAAAAATCTGTGGCCTTTAAATATTAGGATGTCCCTGAGTGGGAGTTCAGATTGAGTGCAGGTGACTGAGTTTAGCAAGACCTGTTTCAGTTTAACCACTCAGAACTTTCCCTCTTGTTTGAAGAAATTAAGGGATTTTTAGCCAAACCTGCAATTTAGTTAAGAATACAAGAGTCATCTGCAGTTTATTTTTCTGTTATCCTAAAACAAAATGATGGCTGATATAAATTTCCACATAGTTAGAGCTCATGGTAGTGGTAACAATAATGATAGCATTAAAAGCAGGAACAAGATTGCCTGCCCCTGTTAGCAGTGTGAGTAATCAAAGGCATTAATGGACCGTGAAAAGTGGAGAGCTGGGGTGACCGTGGGTCAGAGCTAACATACATAGGCAAGCACGGTATAGGGGAAACTTTCATCACCTCTGCTACACTGAGCCTTTTCTCTCGATAGGGCGAGCTCTTAATTTCCCCTGGTTGTTAATCTGGCACCTTTCATGAACATCAGTGTTCACTTTGGAAAATAAAAAAGCAAACACCCAAAACATCTAAGTGTTAAGAGGGAAAGAAAATCAACAGAGGAAATTACAGTAGCACTTGATACAGTGGCACCATTTTCTTGAGTCATACGAGGTGAAATTACTTGAAAGTTTGTAGCTTTGACAGTCTTTCTTTAAGACAGTAACCAGAAGCCTTGGGAGAGAAAGTAACATGCAGATACCATCACAGTTTAGTGTGTCCACATTTTCAAAACTGACCTCTTACAATATATATGAGTCAAGTGATTTGAAAGTAGATACCGCTTCCTTTCTTCATTGCTTTTGCTCCCTGTTTGTCATTTCCTTTCTAACATTAATTACCGTTTCTGAAGGAATTGGTGTTTCCTGACCTGGTATACTTTCTATTTGTTTTGGATAGTCCATCAATTTAAGATAACTGCCATGTTTTTTAACTCTAGTCTATTGAAGGTTGAATACAATACCAAATGCTCACTTTCTTCAAGTCATCTGATTGGAGTGACATTTCATTTGATGGAATTTTCCATTTGGTAAAGTATTACTATTTTTATCAAATGATATAAAGTTTGGTTTTTGTGATTTCTCAATTTGTGTTTTCCCACGACATTGACCTTTAGAATATGCTCTGTCTTAAGGACAAAAAAATATGAGAGAAAGAGAGAGAAAGGGAGAAAAACTAGGAAATAAGTGAAAAGGCAAACAACTATTATTTCTATGTCCAAAAAAAACCCCACTGTTGAAAGAAACCTACATCTTTATAGCTATTTTCATCAATTTTGCTCATTAGAACTACAGGAATTGAGTTATTATATTTAATTTTATTTAGAAAAGATTGGGCTTACTTCAGACAATCTCATTAAGTTTTAGAGCTGTAGTTTCTTGATTGTATTTGGTGAAAATCTGATATTCCTCAAAATGTTGATCTACATCTTGGGAAAGCCATTCTGTATCATCAGAGAGCTTTTCTTTGGAATTAGAATTGTAAGTCTTCAGAATCTGTTTCATTTTAAAACATTATTATTAAGTAGAAGAAACAAACATATAGTTTTAGAAGCATAAAACCAGGATTCTATGGCACAGAGGTGACTTTCTGATTTTTCATTGTTAGTGTATAGGAATGCAAGGGATTTCTGTGTATCAATTTTATATCTCCCATTTTACTATATTCATTGATTAGCTCTAGTAATTTTCTGGTGGCATCTTTAGGGTTTTCTATGTATAGTATTATACCATCTGCAAACAGTGAGAGTTTTACTTCTTCTTTTCCAGTCTGGATTCCTTTTATTTCTTTTTCTTCTCTGATTGTTCTGGCTAGGACTTCCAAAACCATGTTGAAAAATAGTGGCAAGAGTGGGCACCCTTGTCTTGTTCCTGATTTTGGAGGAAATGCTTTCAGTTGTTTACCATTGAGAATAATGTTTGCTGGGGGTTTATCGCATATGGCCTTTATTATGTTGAGCTGTGTTCCTTCTATGCCTACTTTCTGGAGAGTTTTTATCATAAATGAGTGTTGAATTTTGTCAAAAATTTTCTCTGCATCTACTGAGATGATCTTATGGTTTTTTATCTTTCAATTTGTGAATATGTTGTTGTTTAATTGCTAAGTCATGTCCAACTCTTTGCAACCCATGGACAGCAGCATACAAGGCTTCCCTCTCCTTTACTATCTCCTGGAGTTTGTTGAAACTCATGTCCATCGAGATGGTAATGCTATCCAACCGTCTCTTCCTCTGTCACCCCCTTCTCCTTTTGCCCTTAGTCCTTCCCAGATTAAGGGTCTTTTCCAGTGAGTCAGCTCTTCTCATCAGGTGGCCAAAGTATTGGAACTTCAGCTTCAGATCAGTCCTTCCAAAGAATAGTCAGGGTTGATTTCCTTTAGGATTGCCTGGTTTGATCTCCTTGCAATCCAAGGGACTCTCAAGAGTCTTCTCCAGCACCACAATTAGAAAGCATCAATCTTTGGTGCTTAGCCTTCTTGATGATCCAACTCTCTTACTGGAAAAACCATAGCTTTCACTATGCCAACCTTTGTTGGCAACTGACTATATGGACCTTTGTCAGCAAAGTGATGTCTCTGCTTTTTCATACACTGTCTAGGTTTGTCATAACTTTCCTTCCAAGAAGCAAGTGTCTTAATTTTATGGCTGCAGTGATTTTGGAGCCCAAGAAAAGATCTGTCACTGCTTCCACTTTTTCCCCTTCTATTTGCCATAAAGTGATGGGACTGAATGCCATGAGCTTCATTTTTTGAATGTTGAGTTTTAAGCCGTCTTTTTCATTGTTCTTTTTCACCCTCATCAAGAGACTATTTCCTCTTCTCTTTCTGCCATTAGGGTAGTCTCATCTGCATGTCTGAGGTTATTGATATTTCTCTTGGTAGTCTTGATTCTAGTTTGTGATTTATCCAGCTTGGCATTTTACATGATGTACTCTGCATGTAAATTAAATAAGCAGGGTGATAATGTACAGCATTTATCTTACTCCTTTCCCAATTTGGAACCAGTTATTCTATGTCCAGGTCTAACTGTTGCTTCCTGACCTGCATACAGGTTTCTCAGGAGATACCTAAAGTGGTCTGGTATTCCCATCTTTTTAAGAATTATCCACAGTTTGTTGTGATCCACACAGTTAAAGAGTTTGGCATAGTTAATGAATCAGAAGTAGTTTTTCTGGAATTCCCTTGCTTTCTCAATGATTCAGCAAATGTTGGCACTGTAATCTCCGCTTCCTCTACCTTTTTGAAATCCAGCTGTATGTCTGGAAGTTCTCAGTTCACATTCTGCTGAAGCCTACCTTGAAGGATTTTGAGCAATACCTTGATCACATGTGAAATGAGCACAATTGTGAGGTAGTTAAACATTCTTTGGCATTGCTCTTCTTTGGGATTGGAGTGAAAACAACTTTTCCAGTCTTGTGGCCACTGCTGAGTTTTCCAAATTTGCTAACATATTGAGTGCAGCACTTTGACAGCATCATTTTGTTTAAGGATTTTAAGTAGCTCACCTGGATTTCTGTCACCTCCGCTAGCTTTGTTCATAATAATGCCTCCTAAAGCCCACTTGACTTCACACTCCAGGATGTCTAGAGCTCTTGTCTAGCTCTTGTCTAGCTATGATGATGACTACATCATCATAGTTATCCAGGTCATTAAGATCTTTTTTGTATAGTTCTGTTTATTCTTGCCACGTTTTCTTAATCCCTTCTGCTTCTGTTAGGTCCTTACTGTTTCTGTCCTTTTTCATGCCTATTCTTACATGAAATGTTCCCTTGAATATCTCTAATTTTCTTGAAGAGATCGCTAGTCTTTCCTATTCTGTTGTTTTCCTCTGTTTCTTTACATTGTTCTCTTAAGAAGGCTTTCTTATCACTCTTTGCTATTCTCTGAAACTCTGCATTCAGTTAGGTATATCTTTCTCTTTCTCCCTTGGCTACCACTTCTCTTTTCTCAGCTATTTGTAAAGCCTCCTCAGACAACCACTTTGCCTTCTTGTATTTCTTTTTCAATCATATTGATTGATTTGCATGTATTAAAGAATCTTTGTAACCCTGGGATAAAGCCCACTTGATCATGATGTATGCTGTTTTTAACGTGTTGCTGGAATCTGTTTGCTAAAATTTTGTTGAGGATTTTTGCATCTGTGTTCATTAGTGATATTGGCCTGTAATGCTGGAATTTCTGATGGAGAACTTCCCGTTTTAGTCATATCTACCTAATGCTTGGCACATATCCTATTGTGTGGATGCTTTCTCATATTGAGATTCTGATCATTCCCTATCAATAATCATGTGCCTAAATTAGATGTGTTTTGAAAACCTCTGTGAGAGGAATGTTAGGTGAGGAGCAGGAATGGATTTAACTCAAAGTATTCAAAAACAATTTAAGCAAAACCAAAATGTTGGTCGATTCTATACCTAAGTTGAATTTTTAACATCTTCATTTGTCTTCTATATTTCAAAAGTATAAAATATCTAAAAATTCTGTCTGGTCCCTTTATTAGAAAGAAGATTGGTAGAATTACCATCTTGTCAACCAGTCATAAAGTCTGCTAGATATGAGTTGTATAAAAAGAAATTAATTTCAATGCTGTTTTCCCTTTTGCTTTGCTAAGAATCTCTCTGGTTTCTCATCAATGTCATTAAAAGCCTAAAACCAAGAAAATTATTTTTGCGTTTCCAAAGAGATTGGTCATCCAGAGAAAATTCCAGTGTTATAACTTTAGAGAAAATCAGAAGCCTTTTGAAGAACATATGTCACTTAGTAAAGGGTTAGAGCATCTAGGGATAAGAATCTTTCCTAATACTGTGAAGACTGAGAGAAGTTCTATGCTTAAAGAAGAATTCAGATTCCCCACCCCATGCCAAAGTAAGTATGCACTCATGAAGTATACACTCAGTTCAGTTTTATCTCAGCTAAACTGCCCTCAGCAAAAAAAAAAAAAAAAAGCATATGGCTGATAATTATGAAATGAGTTGATATTGAGACTAAGACACCAGTGGTGGATTAATTTCTGTGTCCACTAAGCAGATTTTGGGGCTTCCCTTGTGGCTCAGTTGGTAAAGAATCCTCCTGCAATGAGGGAGACCTGGGTTTGATCCCTGGGTTGGAAAGATCCCCTGGAGAAGGGAAAGGTTACCCACTCCAGTATTCTGGCCTAGAGAATTCCATGGACTGTATGTATGTATAGTCCATGGAGTTGCAAAGAGTCAGACACGACTGAGTGTCTTTCACTCTACTCCAAGCGGATTTTGATAGCAGTCCCACTTTAAGATCAATGAATTATATACGGAAAATATTTGAAATTAAATTTAATAGAAAATGGAATGACCATATTCTTTTTGTTTAGAAATAAGTTCTAAACTTTTGAAAAATATTTTTTAAAGTATTCTCAATCTTAAGTGCGTTGCTTCTAGAATTCTAATGGTCCTTGAAACTGAATGCTGAGATTATTGAAGTAAAAATTGCTACAGCTATGACTGACATTAGAGAAGAGAAATGAGCTCTTAAATTCAGTGGGCCAAAGCCTCATGTTTAGGGACTGTCTCCTTTTGCTCATTTCTGTACCTATGACAGTTGCCATCCTGCCAGGTCACAGTAGTTGCTCACCGAGCATCTGATAGGTGAGAAGAGGTACAATAAATGTAAAATGTCAGCCACATTGGTGGTGGTTTAGTCTCTAAGTCATGTCTGACTCTTGTGACCACATGGGCTCCTCTTTCCATGGGATTTTCCAGGCAAGAATACTATAGTGGGTTGCCATTTCAAGAGTATGTATAATATTTTAACTGATTTAGATGAAAAATTTTCTAAAATATTGCCATTCATTTGCCTTAAAAGAACATACATTAACCATATTTAAACTTTTTTTTGATAACTCAAGGTCATAATTCAGTTCATTTCAGCTTGTGTTTATTTAGCATCTCCTATGTGTAATGTCCCTCCCAGCCTCTTTTGGAAACATAGATCTTTTTACCACTATACTATACAGCTTCAGATTGCTGTGTTTTGGGACTGTTGGTGTGAAGACTGGCATATTCCTGTGAGGGTAACTCTCTGAACCTTCCTCACTAGTCTGTACTTCTAATCTTCTGTGACTATGAAGCTAAAATAACCATTCATACAAATATGCATATAAATTAAGCACAGACTAAGAGGCTCTTTAATATATGTAAATTCCATGAAATTTGTAGATTGTGGTTGTTCAAGGCTCCTTTTTATCCTTTTGCTTATTTCTTGAATCGTAAAATGTTGCTATGAGTTTATGAAGCACACATTTCCTTTATTCCCTTTCTTAATAGTGGTTCTAGAAACAGGTTCAGGTTTTACAACACCTTGGCCTTTGTTATCCAAGGACCAAATGAGAATTAGTTGTGCCTAAAATATTAATCCTAGTGTTCTCATCAAATTATTATAGTCCACACCTTCCTTATGTACCATTTCATATTTCCCTGAAACTTGTTTTAATTTTAAGCTACAGTGGAGACTTTTAAGTGAATTTGTATTCATTTCTCAAATTCAGTTTGTCAGACTATGCGTGTATATTCTCAATAAAGGCTTTTAGGGTAGAGACAAATTAGAAGTATGAGATTAACAGATACAAACTGTTGTATATAAAATAGTTAAGCAACATGGATATGCTTTATATACAAGGAATTATAACCATTTCTATCTTGTAATAGCCAATACTGGAGTATAATCTACCAAAATACTGAATTACTATGCTGTACACCTGAAATGAATTATATTATTATGAATTATAAATCAAATACACTTCCATTTTTAAAAAGGCTCCTATAAGAGGTTCATATTGATTTTCTCCTTTGTCAAAATGATAAGTCCTGAGAATATCTATCATTAAAAAGCAATATTTACAGAATATTTTTAAAATCTTATGGCTCTGATTACCAGTTAAGCTGAAAATGAAGCAAGTTCTGGGGAAAAGTCTAACTCAGTCTGTATATTATACAGAGCTGAAAGAACTAACATGTTAGATCAGCAAGGGATTCTGAGGGTCTGATATGGTTTAGAACAATAAGTAAAGCTAGATGTGCTTTCTAACGTATGTTAATCACGCTGCTGTTGTTTAGTCGCTAAGTTGTGTCCAGCTCTTGCAACCACATGGACTGCAGCCCACTAGGCTCCTCTGTCCATGGGATTTCCCAGGCAAGAATACTGGACTGGTTTGCCATTTCCTTCTCCAGGGGATCTTCCCAACCCAGGGATTGAACCTGCATCTCCTGCATTGGCAGGCGGGTTCTTTATCACTGAGTCACCAGGGAAGCCCCCATGTTAATTATAACAGTACTGCTATTATATCACCAGTTACTGATAACTGTTAGTTAGCTCCTCGCATCTCTTCAGCCCCTTTTTATCCTCTTTAACCCTCTGTCCTATTTGTGTGCTCAAATCTACCTAGCACCCGCCTTACCATATGAGAGCAAGAAGCACCATAGTAACTGAAAAATGAAATTCCTCTATATGTACTTTGTGTTACCAGCAACATATATACTGAGATCTTTTCTGAAGAGTCAATTAATAAAGAAACCTGAGTCATGGGTCATCTGCCATTTTTGTATTTTGGTCTACTTAATGATCCTTTTTCTCTGAAATTATTTCTAGATTTCTTAACTGTAATGTTTGAATGTCTCTTTCCAACCCTTTTCTATTTAAGTCTTCTCCTTTTAAATGATATAAAGGTAAACAGATGAGTGTCTAAGGGTGCTATTTATATTCTATGGGAGTATAATCTTTTTCAAGCTGTTATCACAGCCTTAAAGAGTAAGAGAATTTTCATCATATTGTCATCTGCTTTCGTGGATTCTTTTCCTTTGTTTTTAATTCACTTGGAATTTATGGGTAAATCCCAGAAAGCTACACAGTGGGGTGTTGTTTTTTTTTTTTTTTTTTTTGTCAGTTAGAGGAAGCGACTAGTGTGACATTAAGGACAGGGGGAGTGTGGTACAAGGAAACTGACTTGAGATGCCTATATATTATAGGCAGTTTTATTTTCTGAGTAATATCTCTGATTCAGTAATCACCCTGGGTAACAGCCATACAGGTTTTCTTATTTCCTGGAAAGCCTTACTATAATCGAGAACTTTGCTAGCATATCATGTACCTTGTAGTTTTATTTTCTGAAATCGTGGCGTTTGATGTCTTCATTTCCCCCATGCAACCTTTCAAAAACCTTGTATCCTCATATATCTTATTTGCTCTTACACCCTCTTCTCTATTTCAGACAATTCTTTGCAATTCACTTTTCTATTCTTCAAGTAAATCTTAAATCATTTGCAGATTTTCTAAAAGTGGAATTATCTCACTTAATGGTCTAGTATTGTGGCTTCTTGGTGAAAGACAACTTTACAGCCAGAAACTGTAAGTTTAAAATCTGTACAAATTTACACTAGAAAGCCAAAATATTTTCTCTTTGGTCCCTGAATTTCCAAAGGAAGTTAGATGCCAACCGCAAAGAAACAGAATTGATTTATTAAGCTCTGCAGTATTTTGAAGTTCTGATACAGAGTTTGTGAGGCCCAGCATTGTTTTGGCCATTCTTTTTTGAGAGCTGCAGATGGGGTGGTATCTTTGCCAAGGCCTAATAGACATAAAGATATAAATTAGAAGAGAGAAGCTTTTCTCACCTGACTCTCACCAAGGGGAACATCAGATTAGAGTTGAATAGTAACTGATAACATTTTTTGCACATAAGTTTTAAAGTGTTTTAAAACCATTTATTTTTAATGACTTAAAACTTACTAAGTCACTAAATGTGTTGCTGTTTACTTACGAAGAGCTGTTTTATTAGAAGGTAATGAATAATTTGGGGTTTTCTTTGTCTTAATATGCTCTATTTTTCAAGGCCTGTTGATTGCCTAGACCACAAATCCCAATACAGAATTCCCCAGCTCACTGCTCTCACCTCGAAATCGAGAACACAGTCAGCCCTTTGCCACTGCTTTTGCTAGGGATCAAACAAAGCTGTTAGAAGTACTTGAGTTACTGGTGACACACTCTAGAGTTCTCCTTATACATAGTAAGTTCTTTATTCTTTGGAGTTTCCAAGAAGTGGGATGTAATATGTTTATGCCCTCAACTCTATCCCTTTTGATTCATTTGTTCCTTCCAAGTTAGGCATCTCAGCCACCTTTACTTCCAGAAGTAAGCTAATGGTACACAAGATTAAGCAAGAAGCTTCAAGAGAAAAGGAACCCTTTTCCAAATTTCAGGATTGCCTCATTGCAAATAAAATTTATAGAACATTTTGTTTTATTTGAAGAGTCTAAGTATTAGAGAAAACAAAGAGGTAGGAGAAGAGCTCTCTTGAGCTCTTAAGTTTGAAGCAAGGTCTGCATTATGAACCTACTTATAAAAGTGCTGGCCATCCATTAAGCAACACTTTGAACAAATTAGTATATCAGGTATCTTTGGTTTGTATTTTTTAAATCTCAGAAGAAACATAAAGATAATTCTATAGATACGATTATTTGTAAGTTAAAGAAAAAAAAATCAGATACTTTATAAAACTCTTTTCCTTTTAATGTAGGTGCTAGCTGTGTGTGTGTGTGTGTGTGTGTGTGTGTGTGTGTGTGTGTGTGTGCGCGCGCGCGCGCACCTGTGTCTGTATTGGTCCCTTTCAGAAGATGAGAAAAAGACAGCAGACAGGAGACATAGTTCTACCTATCATCTTTTTCTACAGAGAAGCTGTTAATAGCTTGCAAACAAAACATAATCAAATTCACGTGGGGATTTTAAATAAAAATAGGGAGGGAAGACCAAGGGGAAAGAATGCTATTAAAATAAGTTCAGGTATCTCAGGACTCCGACCAGGAATCCTACAGGTCTTTTGATTCAGGTACGGAAGCAGTAACATTAAGGGGAGGTCAAGGTGCTGTTCTGTTCTGAAGAGGAGACTTTCCGTAGGTCTGCGCATCCCTCGTCAGCCCGTGGTGAACCAGTGCCAAGTCCAGTACCAGCCACTGGGCTTCACCGGGCCTGTGCATTCTTTCTTGTTCCTCCGGCTCTGCCTGAATGTTCATTCTGTTGCTGCGGAAAGGCCTTCAGTTTCAACAGTTGCACATCCTGTTACGGGAACAGCACTGAGCCTAACTGGGGGAAGGAGGGGTACCTCCTGTGCCTCTTACATTGAGCCTGAGTATCCAAGAGTCCTTCAAAACATCATTCTTGGTTTATTATTCTGTTGGCTTCACGGGTGCGTCCTTAGGACAGACATAGGTGAGGAACATGGAGAAACTGCCAAAACCCAGGGGGAAGGAAAGTGAGAGAGATTCCTTGCTGCCTGAGTCAGCTGTAATGGGTAGCAAGTCTAAAGATCTTTTTTCTTCAGTGATCATCATTTGTTTTCATTTGTTCCCATGGTTATCTTCCACTGTCCAATTGTTATTTTTGTACTACTTTTTTAAAAAAGCATCAGTGAGTGAGCCTTAAGAAGCAAAGAAGATTGAGGTGCTCTACCAGACTCTGAGAAAATTCAAAGTTTGCGACTAAGGTCCCACCTCTGAGCTCATGTTTTTGTTTTGTTTCTAACCTGTATTTGGCTGATGCTCTGACACTAGATGCATTGTAACCATTGGAAAGGCAGTACAATCTCTTGCTTCCTAGATTGCCACTGGCATTTTTGCCTGTTGTTAGAGTAACCACACTTTTCTATGAGTTTCTGGTGTTTTATCCATTTTGAAAGAAGAGGAGAAGGGACAAGAAGGAATTGATGATAAAGAGATGACGCCTGAAAATGGAAAGTTCACAGATGAAAGTGCAGTACGTGTGACCTTCTGGCTCGGGCCAGGTGGTTGGATGTGGATGTCCTGTGTGTCCCCCATGCAGTTAGCATTGCAGTGGTAATTCTCCCAATGTAGCCACTCTGGAGTACTGTTCCTTGTTTTTCTATAGTGCTTGTCAGAATGCTATGACAACTGGCTGGTTTTATGCAAACAGAGCCTGGCTCTCAAGAGACAGTGTATCTGAAAGTCAAACATGGATGGCAGCCATTGGCACGCAAAGGAGTCAGAAGCCACAGATTGTTTTCTCGTTGGATGAACAGCTTAAAGCAACGTGAAGTTAATTGAAGAATTCCTTGAAAGTGAAGTCAGACTAAAAGAAATGCTCTAAGTCTATAATTTACTAAATGTGAAAGGTCTGTAAGTGGTGGTGAGACTAAAAGAGTTTTTTGGGGGGAAAAGAACATTTTTGTAAACAGATCTGGCTTGTATTATTGCCTAGGCAGTTTTAATTATTTGTTCTAATAATGTATTGACTAGATCTGCAGAAGAATCTCTAATTAGGTAAATCTTGATTTATGGAGTTGGCCTCATGTAAACCATGATGTCATAGTGTGCTGCAGAAAATTATAGGCCTGGTCTTACTGTTGAAAACTATTATTTCTACCTAGGACTACTCACATCCTGCATGTATTACTCTTACAAAACCAAAGCATCTGGGCTTCTTGTTCTCAATGCTCCTTGCCCAAGTAAATTCAACTAAAATTATTACTCATTAATTTATCAAATATATAATTTTAAAACTTGAGAATGCAAGGGCAGAGTTTAGTTACTAACTTTTTACAGTTAGCAACTTTTAACTAAAATCTACTAAGATTTCTAGTTAAAGAAATCTTTAGTAGAGATGAACCTCTGATTCTCTGAAGAAGTGGATCAAGGACATGCCAGACTGTCAAAAGTAGTGTCTGTGTGTCTGTCTGCCCCTGCTTGCCATGACCCTAACCCAGTCTTCCACTTTCTCTCTCCCTCCCTAACCACTTACTGGAAAGCTGTTTCAGTGTCATCACTGCCTATTTCATCTGGTTTTAAATAAGAGCGTGGGGACTTGGTAACATTTCTCCATGGTTCTTATTCTTTTTTCCATTGTAGTAGAAACCTTGATGTAGGGTCAAGACCTTTTCTTCGATTATAGATCTGTTGATTATAATTTCCTAACATATTTCTTGCATTAATTATACCTTACTGATTGCATTTTCTGTGGTTTCCCATACCAATTTTGTAAAGTAGAAAAAGACTTTAGAAAGAATCCTAGATTTTTATAATTCGTTTTCCATTCTTTTAGAATTGTCTGACCTATATCTGCCTTAATAGTCATTTTAAGTGATTTGCCTTTATCAGGTCTTCTCAGTTACTCAGTGTAGTTTGTGTGGAAATCAACTCTGCCTTTCACTGTCATGTTTCATCAAATTACATAATACTTGATTAAGTTATGTAATTGCAAGTTCAACAGGCATTACCACCCTTGGGAGCAAACAACACTCTTTAAACACTTGGAAGAAGTTGCAGGGGGCTCACTGGAGACTAGCCTTCTAACCTCCAGCATTCAGTATGTGTGGGCTCGGCCCTGAGTTAAACAAAAGGACCAAATTTCATAAGTGGCGCTCTAACAATTGCACTCATCTCACACACTAGTAAAGTAATGCTCAAAATTCTCCAAGTCAGGCTTCAGCAATACGTGAACCATGAACTTCGAGATGTTCAAGGTGGTTTTAGAAAAGGCAGAGAAACCAGAGATCAAATTGCCAACATCTGCTGGATCATGGAAAAACCAAGAGAGTTCCAGAAAAACCTCTATTTCTGCTTTATTGACTATGCCAAAGCCTTTGACTGTGTGGATCACAATCAACTGTGGAAAATTCTGAAAGAGATAGGAATACCAGACCACCTGACCTGCCTCCAGAGAAACCTGTATGCAGGTCAGGAAGCAACAGTTAGAACTGGACATGGAACAACAGACTGGCTCCAAATAGGCAAAGGAGTACGTCAAGGCTGTATATTGTCACCCTGCTTATTTAACTTCTATGCAGAGTACATCATGAGAAACGCTGGGCTGGAAGAAGCACAAGCTGGAATCAAGATTGCCTGGAGTAATATCAATAACCTCAGATATGCAGATGACACCACCCTTATGGCAGAAAGTGAAGAGGAACTAAAAAGCCTCTTGATGAAAGTGAAAGTGGAGAGTGAAAAGTTGGCTTAAAGCTCAACATCCAGAAAACGAAGATCATGGCATCTGGTCCCATCACTTCATGGGAAATAGACGGGGAAACAGTAGAAACAGTGTCAGACAATTTTTTGGGCTCCAAAATCACTGCAAATGGTGATTGCAGCCATGAAAGTAAAAGACACTTACTCCTTGGAAGGAAAGTTATGACCAACCTAGATAACATATTCAAAAGCAGAGACATTACTTTGCCAACAACGGTCCGTCTAGTCAAGGCTATGGTTTTTCCAGTGGTCATGTATGGATGTGAGAGTTGGACTGTGAAGAAAGTTGAGTGCCGAAAAATTGATGCTTTTGAACTGTGTTGTTGGAGAAGACTCTTGAGAGTCCCTTGGACTGCAAGGAAAACCAACCAGTCCATTCTAAAGGAGACCAGTCCTGGGTATTCATTGGAAGGACTGATGCTGAGGCTGAAACTCCAATACTTTTGGCCACTTCATGGGAAGAGTTGACTCATTGGAAAAGACCCTGATGCTGGGAGGGATTGGGGGCAGGAGGAGAAGGGGATGACAGAGGATGAGATGGCTGCATAGCATCACTGACTCGATGCACATGAATTTGGGTGAACTCCGGGAGTTGGTCATAGACAGGGAGGCCTGGTGTGCTGCGATTCATGGGGTCTCAAAGATTTGGATACAACTGAGTGACTGAACTGAACTGAACTGAACTGAACTGAAGGTATGAAAACTTCTGTATCTGTGCTCTTCACATTCTCTTCATTTTACAGACAAGACCTGGCCTGGTTACAGGACTTATGCAAGGTCACCAAACTAGATGGAAGCCAAGCTGAGTATCCTGACTCCCAAGCCAGTTTTCCTATGACACCAGAGAACTGATATCCAAGCCCTTTGTTGTACTTGTCCTTCTGCTGGCTGAATGCAGCTTTATAAAGTGCATTTTGATTTATTACCACAAGGTATCTGTCTTGACACTTATTTTACCCATAGTTTTGGGGTTGCTGATTAGCACATGTTTTTCTTTAAATTCTCCTTGATATCAAAAATGAGCCTTCTTTATTATAGGGAGTTAATCCATGTCATGAGATTTATTGTTTCTGTGTCTAAATGACCATAATTAGGTAAGAGAGAGAGAGACTGTGGGGAAGAATTTTCCTGGCAGGACTTACCCTCCTCCCCAATCTACATCCCTGTCCTGTTCATGGCTGCTTTTGTGAGACAAAGCTGCTTTGGGGTTTAGGCAGGGCAGTGAGATTTATATTATTTGATTTCTTTCACAAACCATATATGCTGACTTTTCTAATATCAAATAGGAAAGTTTTTTTAAATCACTTTCCTTTTCCCCACCCTTCCTTCCAGTGCTTCCCTCCTGCCCCACCCCCTATCAGGAAAGATTTGATGTTGCCTAGAGTCAAAATGTGCTTAGAACTGAGCAGCTAAAAATAAAACCATTTGGATGAGTATGAAGGAAAGGGGAAAATGTTGTACTCAAACCCCAAGTTAGTATTATTGTTTTAGTTATTATTGAACATTAAATTTAGCTCTGAGCTTCCTGATAGGTAAAGCAAAAAAGATATTTGTGTTCACATTATTTTTATTTGCTAAAGCATATAGCTTTAGCAAACATAGCAGGTCTTGCACTTAGACTTTGTTACCAGGCACTTTATGCTAAGCCAGTTTTGCCAACAAGGGTCCATATGGTCAAAGCTATGGTTTTTCCACTTGTCATGTGTGGATATGAGAACTGGACCATAAAGAAAGCTCAATGCCAAAGAACTGATGCTTTTGAACTGTGGTGTTGGAGAAGACTCTTGAGAGTCCCTTGGACTGCAAGGAGATCCAACCAGTCCATCCTAAAGGAAATCAGTCCTGAATATTCTTTGGCAGGACTAATGCTGAAGCTGAAGCTCCTTTACTTTGACCACCTGATGTTAAGAATTGACTCACTGGAAAAGACCCTGCTGCAGGAAGAGATTGAAGGCAAGAGGAGAAGGGGATGACAGAGGATAAGATGGCTGGATGGTTTCACTGACTCAATAGACATGAATTTGAGTAAACTCTGGGATTTGGTGATAGGCAGGGAGGCCTGGTGTGCTGCAGTCCATGGGGTCGCAAAGAGTCAGACACAACTAACTGACTGAATTGAACTGAGTGAAATAGGTAATCATCATAGAACATGTTTATGGTGAATCTAATTTACAAATAAAGAGAAAATACTCATAATTTATATCTTGAACATGAGGCGGCCTTATAAATGTATGCTGCATTGAGCAAAGATCATATTGATGCATTTAAATAAATTAATCTTACTCTTATGGTCAAATTCTGAATTATGATCATTTTGAAATTATAATTTATGGATAGAGTGAGATGTGGTACTTGACCTGGTATGGTTCAGAACCATATGAACCAGAGTCACTACTGGGCAGTGGAGCCATGGACAGTCAAGTGAGTGGGATTTAGACTTAAAGCCAGAATATGTGGAAGAGGGTTTTCTTCAATGAGCTTCTCTTTTCACTGAGAAGAGAGACAGAGGGTACACCTCTGTCCTGGGTTGCTGTCAAATCACTAATGGAGGGGAAACCTAGAATAAGAGGTGTGCTGTATATACCCTGTTTTTAAAAAAATACTTTCTCAAAACTTCACTTTCTTCAGTCAGAATTATGGGCAAGTTTATGGTGTATTTTTTGACAGTAGAGTTATGAGAGAATTTTGGCCAGGGGTCCCAAACCCAAGCTTTCTGCAGCAGTCAGGCTGGCCCAAACAGCTGCTCATACAAAAGGCCAGGTTGAAGACAACAGGGAGTAAGACCTATATGACCAAAGGGCCAGTGGCCCCTCTCCAGGGACCAGCTGCTTCCCAGCTCCAGCTGATTTTTGTCTTGTGAAAAGCGCAGATAACCATTGACCGCATCTTCTAGTGTTTTGGGAGAAGATGGAAGTGTGGATTATTAAACCTTCTGATTTTGAATGTTGGCAACTCCTTTCTTCCACTTGCTTAAGCCAGAAACTTTTTAGTTGTCCTTGACTCCTCTCTTCCTTTCAAAACCCACATCTAATCCATCTGGAAATCCTGTTGGCTCTTCCCTCAAAATATATTCAGAATCTGATCACTTGTTAGTGATTTCCTGTTGCACTACTGTAGCCCAAACCGCCATCATCTCTCTCCAGGATTACTGCCGTAGTCGCCCAACTTTTTCCCGTCCATGCTTTCTCTCTTACAGCCAGAGGGATCTATTTACTGAAGCACAAGTCAGATCATGTTGCTCCTCTGCTCGCAACCCTCTGGCTTCCTGTCTCACTCAGAATGAAAGCCAGAGTTCTCCCAGTGCCCCATGAGGCTCTCTGATGTCATCTCTGCAGCCACAGTGGCCTCCTGCCAGTTTTGCTCAAATATACCAACTTATTACCTCATCAAGACCTTCACCCTTGCTGTTCCATTGCCTGGAATGCTCTTTCCTCAGGTATTTCCATGACCCCTTCATCCCTTCCAACCCCTTTCTGAAATGTCACCTTCTCCATGAGGCCTTCCTTGGCCACACTTTCTAAACTTGTTGCCACACGCACACAGACTCACACCCTTCCTTTTCCCCCTTGGCTTTGTTTTTAGCACGTATCATGATCTAATGCACTACACATTTTTCTTGTTTATTACCTGTCTTCCACATGAGACTGTAGGTTCCAAAAGGGTAGGAACTTTGTATATTTTTGTGTGCTTGGTCCCTGCTCTATAGTTAGCATTAAGAAAAGTCCCTCAATAAATGGTAGATGCTCAATAAATGTTTGATAAATAAATGAATCTTAAAAAGACAACAACAACTTTTTCAACTTCTCAGTTCAGTTCAGTCACTCAGTCGTGTCCGACTCTTTGTGACTCCATGGACTGCAGCACACCAGGCCTCCCTGTCCGTCACCAACTTCCAGAGCTTTCTCAGACTCATGTCCATTGAGTCAATGATGCCATCCAACCATCTCATCCTCTGTCATCCCCTTCTTCTCCTACCTTCAATCTTTCCCAGCACCAGGGTCTTTTCCAGTGAGTCGGTTCTTCATATCAGGTGGCCAGAGTATTGAAGTTTCAGCTTCAGCATCAGTCCTTCTAATGAATATTCAGGACTGACTTCCTTTAGAATAGACTGGTTGGATCTCCTTGCAGTCCAAGGGACTCTCAAGAGTCTTCTCCAACACCACAGTTCAAAAGCATCAATTCTTCAGTGCTCAGCTTTCTTTATAGTCCCACTCTCACATCCATACATGACCACTGGAAAAACAATAGCTTTGACTAGATGGACCTTTGTTGGCAAAGTAATGTCTTTGCTTTTGAATATGCTGTCTAATTTGGTCATAGGTTTTCTTCCAAGGAGCAAGCATCTTTTAATTTCATGACTGCAGTCACCATCTGCAGTGATTTTAGAGCTCCCAAAAGTAAAGTCTGCCACTGTTTCCATCTATTTGCCCTGAAGTGATGGGACCAGATGCCATAATCTTCGTTTTTGAATGTGGAGTTGTAAGCCAGCTTTTTCACTCCTCTTTCACTTTCATCAAGAGGCTCTTTAGTTCTTTGCTTTCTGCCATAAGGGTGGTATCATCTGCATATCTGAGGTTATTGATATTTCTCCTGGCAAATCTTGATTCCAGCTTGTGCTCCATCCAGCCCTGCATTTCGCATGATGTACTCTGCGTGTAAGTTAAGTAAGCAGGGTGACAATATTCAGCCTTGACGTACTCCTTTCCCGATTTTCAGCTTCTAGCCAGACAAAACTCTTAAGTGGGCCAAACACAGGTTGTCTTCTGACGCAGGGTCAAGAAGAGAGAGCAGTTCTTCAGCTGCATATATTGGCTTGGGGACAGGTTTCATGACTGCGTCACACCTGCCCTGCCCAGAAAACAACAAGAGTCCCTCATCCCTGCTCACTGTGTCCTCCTGCTCCACCCTGCAGAACTCAGCGCTCGCTTCTTATTTTACCCTCAACACTGTTTGTCCTGATGCACTGCTGTTTAGAATCTAGAAAATGATAAGTGGATTAATTCAGCTTCTTGTGTGAACTACAACCTTCTGAAGGTAGGAAACATTTAAACAGTTTTACTTGCATTTTCACAACAGAGTTTAGAGTTGTACAAGCAATGATTAAGAGAAGGAGCACCACGAACAGAGTGCGTGCTAAGTTGCTTCAGTCTTATCTGACTCTTTGTGACCCTATGGACTGTAGCCCGCCAGGCTCCTGTGTCCATTGGAGTCTCCAGGCAAGAGTACTGGAGTGGGTTGCCATGCCTTCCTCCAGGGGATCGTCCCGACCCAGGAATCAAACCCATATCTCTTACGTCTCCTGCATTAACAGGCAGGTTTCTTACCACTAGAGCCACCTGGGAAGCCCACAGAAACAGGGAAAATCATATATAAAAACACACAGCTAGAAAAAAGTTTGATTCTTTGGAATAGATCAAGTGAAACTTAGAGTAAGTAGGGAGTGAAGGAGAAAAGATACAGGAAAAGGTATTGGAGAGGCAGGCAGGGTCAAATCTTACAGGCCATGATAAGGAGTTTCGATTCTTCGGCTCAGTGGGAAGACTCAAAACTCATTACATTACTATAAACTGTTCCTAATGGTAATTTCTTTGATGCAACTTTTTACTGAAGTATGGCATATTTATATCCTGGTGATATTTTTCAAACAAGTCAGTCAATTGTTAGCAGTTATTTTATCGCCTAGACTCCATTCCTTTCGCTTTAAAAAAAATTCTTTTTTTTTTTTTAATTTTTTTTTTTTTTTAATTTTAAAATCTTTAATTCTTACATGTGTTCCCAAACATGAAACCCCCTCCCACCTCCCTCCCCATAACATCTCTGTGGGTTATCCCCATGCACCAGCCCCAAGCATGCTGTATCCTGCGTCAGACATGGACTGGCGATTCAATTCTTACATGATAGTATACATGATAGAATGCCATTCTCCCAAATCATCCCACCCTCTCCCTCTCTCTCTGAGTCCAAAAGTCCGTTATACACCGCTGTGTCTTTTTTCCTGTCTTGCATACAGGGTCGTCATTGCCATCTTTCTAAATTCCATATATATGTGTTAGTATACTGTATTGGTGTTTTTCTTTCTGGCTTACTTCACTTTGTAAAATCGGCTCCAGTTTCTTTTTGAACTTAAATAGCTGAGAAAATATTGTTTGTGTTCACATTTATAACTAAAATATTGAAGTTAATTTTTAAATATCTTACTTACATAACTAAATGTATTTATTTAGCAAAAAAATAATAATAAACTTGGTTTTAGTTATATAACACTGTAGATATGGGTTATAATGGTTGTTTAGTAGAGGAAGGTTCCCCAGACACATTTAGTCTTTTTAACTATACCTACTCTAGTTACAAAAAGAAAATGCCGAATAGTCATTCTCCTGTTGCATTTGCAACCTTTGCCAAGCTACTATCATATTAAAATGTACAGCATTTTTGCTTCCAAAAAAATTTTTATATATACTTAGACTATACCAAATGTACATTGTAATTTTTATAAAAAGTATAGCATTTCTTTGAGCTCACAATTTATTCTGACCCATATGTTCTCATCATGAAAAAAGAGTCAAATCAGATATTGAGCAGTTTACTAACAGTCTGTTGAAGACTGAAGACATTTTTAGTTTTGTTTAAGAACAGTAAAACATTTCTCATGATCTTTTGTTTGTTTTTGTTTTTTAACTTCAGGGTTTTCCAAGCCAAACTAAGCCACATGGAGGGTTTTGTAGTTTAGCCTTGGCTATTGAGTGACTATAAAAGGGCAAATTCTGATTCATGGTAGCATTGAGATATAGAAAATGTATGAGATAGGAACTCTGGTTAGAAAAATCAAGCTATCAGTAATCTGGAAAGCTGAGGTAAAGACAAAGTGTTAGGATGAAATTTAGAAAGTGTTGGAATAAACAGAGGCAGCCCAGGTTTGACATAAATAAAAAGTGTAAGAAGAAAGTTTACAGCTCTTTGTAGCTTTCATTTCTATAGCATAAGGTACACATTATAGACGCAGGGAAATTCAGAACTGTAAACCACCAGAGACAACTGGAAGAAACCTTATTTTACAGTGAGGAAACTGAGGTCCAGAGAACACTAAAGACTTGCTCAGTGTCACACAACTAGAGTTCATGGAGGCTGAATTTGGAATCTGGAACTCCTATTTTCTGTGTCAGTATTATTTGATCTACTTTCTTGTGCATTTTTGACTGTGTAATCACTGGAGTTGTACCAAAATGGAGTGAGTTGGTATGAATGAGGACGGGAAGAAATGACTAATGAGGTAGAGACTGAAAAATGGCTACCTGACATGCATGTTGACTTTCCATGAAGGAAACTTGGTTCAGAGTCCTTTAAGAACTTTTCCAACTCTATTTTAATGAGTTTTGGTGATTTTAATAATATTTGTAGCAGAGTAATTATTTATCCTCGCAACTTACAAAAATTCTTATTCATTCTCATCCATGCTTATGTCATTCACTGTAGCCTTTTCTCAGAACCTGCTTTCCCTTTGAGAGCACCTGTTCCAAAGTGACTTAGTAATTCAGTGTGACCAGAAAGAATGCCAAGGCTCCCTGCTCTCTTCACCACTTTTAATGATGAGTAGTCATTGTACCCATAACTCTAACCTTTTACATTAAACTAGTATCCAATAACTAATGATTTTTTCTATCACACAAATATAAATTGGTGGGATAGTTAGCAAAATGAAAATCTATGCAAGAAATCAATCCCCTCTCCTACTCTATAGCAAGGAATTGGAATAATATAAAGTTTGGGGTATTTCACAATCCAATAATGTAAAATATATTTTTAAAATAGATGATGGTAAAAATCTCTTTACTGTGCAGTTATATAGCCTAATCTTGGCTTAGGAATGAGAAGGTGTAGATTCTCATTGCTGTAGAGAATGCATGAGATAGGAACTCTGATTAGAAGTGTATTTGGCGTTTGATGATATCTGTATGAAGGTACGTCTCTCTGCATACTGCTCTACTGTGAATATAAAGTTATCTCTCTTCATCCCATCACCATCCCTTTGTCCAGCTTTAGATCCGTTTTTCTGCTATAATTTAGAAGATATTTTCTCAGGTATCAACATTTTCACACTATGTAGATAACAGTCATATTTATAAAAGGGAATTTCCAGAAAGTTTCATATGCCCTAAGTGTTGCCATAACATAGTAGAGACCAAGGTGAATTATTCATTGTTGTAAATATGTGGTTGGGGGCTTATCTCCATAGGCTTAAAACTGAGTTTTAAACTTCCATCCCATAGTCGTCTGGGAACACCTCATTTCCTTGAATTTTGCTGACCCTGGATTGATTTGGGGAAATGGAGTAAGGGAGGGGATGAGGGTAATATTTCATATATTATCCTGGTGATTCTATAAGGCAGTGAAGGACTGACTTTTTTTCCAAACAAGCTGAACACAGCAAGAGAGAAGTCATGTTATAGGTCTAGGAAAGTTGAGTACATAATTGTTCAGAACAACCATAAAAATAAAACCTGAGATCCATGTCACATGTTTCCTATGCCAGTTCTTATTTTTTTTAATGTTCCATTCCACCCTTACTGAAAAGTCAGGCTAGGCTCTGTTGCCTTTCTTTCCAAGGCTGACTAGACAGGGAGGTCAAGCTTATGTGTATTTACCTCACTTTCTTTCAAGAGAAAGACCCCCTATGGCAGTGTCAACAAACTTCAGCTGTAAAAGTTCAGATGTAAATATTTTAGGCTTTGCCAGCCATATGGTCTCTATAACAACTGCTCACCCCTCTCATTGTAACACAAAAGCAACCACAGATAATATGTGAACAAATGAACATGGATGTGTTCCAATAAAACTTTATTTATGGTCACTGAAATTTCAGTTTTGTATATTTCTCATATGTCAGGAAGGATTATTTGATTTTTTTTCTCAACTGTTTAAAAATGTAAAAATCATTCTTGTGGGCTATACAAAAAAAAAGATTGTGAGCCAGATTTTGAACCACTAGCCACAGTTTGCTAACCCTTGCCCTTGAGGAATAAATAATAAAATACAAGGAAGACTTTAGGTGTTAAAACATGAAGAGATAAAATACGATACCTAAAGGACAGATGATTTAAATGTCACCAGGGAAATGATGGACAACTATGCATATATGGAGATGCCCTGACCCTTGATTCTATTTTAGGTAATCTTGGTTGGTATTTGGTCACATTCCAGGTTGGTTATTTTGATTTACTCTCTTACGATTTGTGAAAGACAGGTTTTAACTGGCCTTAGAGAAGGAAGGCAGAAATAAGAAGAGGGCATGTGACTTAGAGTTTACCATAAGGTATGTAGCTCCAATAGACCATTTTATTAGGAATGGCAGCTGGTGGTTTTCATTATTGGTGAATCATTGTGAAATCTGTCTGAGGCAGGGAAGAAACAGCTAAGTGTATTATTCTTTAGCAGAAACTAGTTCATGACATTGTAAAGCTCTCACAGAATATGTTTTCTACTGTGTTGAAAGAACCCATAAAAATCTCTATTTTAATGACATAAAAACTATACTGATAAAATTTAAATTGAAAAATCTTGTAAACTCAAAACCATAAAGGACCTTTTTAAAAAATAGTATGAGTGATTTACATAAAGTTGAATACAGCATTTCTTGCTCTGTAGGTCAGCTTACTGATAGCAATTGCATAGATGGTAATGTACTTCTTACAACGAAGGAGCATCAATTTTAAGATAATGATAATACAGTTACCTTTATTTTGAGCTGATGCTACTCCCTACTGCTACCTAACGTACATTATCTCATTTATTCCCACAACAACCCTGCAAGATGGTATTACTCCCCTATTGAAGATGAAATTGAGCCCAGGCCACACACACACTAAGTAGCAGGGCCAAATCTTTGTCTCCCTAACACGAAAATTGATGCTGTTTCCACTGCACCGTTACCATGATGAGAAATGGTGTCCAAAAAGAACAGAATTTAGAAAAACCATCCTCAACTCTGTTGTTGACTATTATTATTTCATATTAGTTTTACTCTGCATGGTTATTGTACAGTAATAGAATGATTTCAGCCCCTTAAAACCTTCAGAAATCAAACCAATTGTGTCTTTTAACATTTGTGTTCTGTGTGTCCATTTATTGCTCGCAGCTCTTAGGCAGGCTGCAGCCTTGAACTGTTCACTGTCTGAACTTGCCCTCAAAGAATTCTTCTCCCACCCTACCTCTGTCAAGTGACAGCCCATGAAAAACCCACAGGCTCGGCAGCTGCAGCTCTGGAAAGCTTCCATCAAAACCTTCATTCCCACATCCCCTTTGAAAATCACAGTTCCTAGAGCTTGCTGTTATCTTGAAGGTTATGACTAATGCTTGTAACGTTGTAAAACTTCCACTGCAAAACACTGTCTGCAAGACCAGGATTCCTTAACTTGAGCTCTGTGTTAACTTTTCCACACCAAGACATTTACTGCTCCTCAACTGCTAGACCCTAAATTTTTACCCAGTAATCTGGAGGGAGTATTTCAGTACTAGGATGAGAGTATTTCAGATATTCAGTAGGAAAATTGGAAAGCTTAATGAATTTCCGATAGTGCCTCTTTGACAGATCAGAATTAAATAAAAATCCCTGGTGTACCGAGAATATCAGGTGATTTATCCCTCGTCTTAGCCCACTCAATTTTATTCTTTCTATGAATTGTGTTCAGGATTCAGCTGTCCAGTATATGTGTCTCAGAGCAAGCAATTTTATTTTCTCTGAATGTGGCAATATAGTACAAAATAGCTGTTTTTTGTATGACTGAATGAAACCAAAATCCAGTTTTTAACAGTCTTTTCATATGTGAATCATGTTATTTAATCCAGATTTCTTTGAAACTACAACCAGACATACAGTATGGATATTCAGTTGAAGAAATATGGTTGCTGTTATTGACCCTGCCATGCTTTATTTTGCTTACATTAATAACATTAATACACTTAAGAAAAAAATATATTTGCATCATCATCTGTTGAAATTGGCAAGACTGGCTGCTGGTGATTACAGACACAAAACTCCATCAGGAGATAATTTCCTGATCTGTATGTATCACAACATTGATTTTTCTAGATTGTCCCACTAGTATGTCAAGGAAATCAGGGAGGAATAAAAAGCTGTAGCCAGGAGACAAATATGTGCTAATGTACCACTTACTGTCTGGAGAAAATCTATGCTCCTGGCAGCAATAAGAAGTTATTTGGTCTGTATTTATTTAAAATGTGCAAGCTACAGAATGTGAGCATTCAGATTATACCCAGACATAATGGAAAGAACTCACTAGCATTTTAACACTAGCTTTTGTAAGGAATGCACCTTTTAAATCAACATTGGATAAAAGGTTGTCATTTAGTTTTAGAACCCTAAAAGGTTCTTTCTGTTGCTTGAATAAAGGAAAAAAATGATTGGGGGCCTCAAATCCCATCTGAATTGGCTATTCTTAGTCACTTGAGTATATTGCCTTATCAGTCAGACTAAGCAGACATGTTGTTTTAAATTTAACAGAAAATATTGACTAGTAAGTCAGTTCAGATTTATGATGGATAAACTCTTATAATTCAAAACCAGCTTTCTTGAAGTTATGCTGATCAAGAATAACAGTGTCAGTTTTCCTAATGGGAAGGAGCACCATGCTTTACAAGCCAAGATTTCCTGTTAAATAAGCAGCCTCAGGAGAATGTCCACACTCATCAGTATATGTGTGTGTGTGTGTGTGTGTGTGTGTGTGTGTGTATGTATCGGTCTGAGGTGGGTTTTTTCACCCTAGAGTAAGGTATCTAAATGACTGTAGCTTTCTACTTTCTGGTTTTAATGTTTTGACTATCAATTATTTAAATTATACACACACACACACACACACATGCATACATACATACAGTGGAATATTATTCATCCATAAAAAATAAAGAATGAATAATACCATTTGCAACAACATGAATGGATCTAGAGATTAAAGTGAGGCAGACAGAGAAAGACAAATATTGTATAATATCACTTATATATGGAATTTTAAAAATGACCCAAATTAGTAAGATTATACTCAAATTCCTTCAAGCTAAGTTTCATCAGTATGTGAACTGAGAAATTCCAGATGTACCAGCTGGATTTAGAAAAAGCTGAGGAACCAGAGATCAAATTGCCAATACCTGCTGGATCATCGAAAAAGCAAGAGAATTGCAAAAAATGCCAAATCTACTTTTGCTTCATTGACTACACTGAAGCTTTTGACTGTGTGTTTCACAACAAACTGTGGATAATTCTTAAAGAGATGGGAATAGCAGACCACATTACCTGCCTCCTGAGAAATCTGTGTGTAAGTCAAGAAGCAACAGTTAGAACCAGACATGGAACAATTGATTGGTTCAAAATTGGGAAAGGAGTACGTCAAGTCTGTACATTGTCACCCTGCTTATTTAACTTATATGCAGAGTGCATCATGTGAAATGCCAGGCTGGATGACTCACAAGCTGGAATAAAAATGCCAGGAAAAATATCAACAATCTCAGATATGCAGATGATACCACTTTAATGGCAGAAAGTGAAGAGGAACTAAAGAGCCTCTTGATGAAGGTGAAAGAGGAAAGTGAAAAAGCTGGCTTAAAACTCAACATTCAAAAATCATGGCATCCAGTCCAATCACTTCATGGCAAATAAATGGTGAGAAAGGGAAAGTAGTGGCAGATTTTATTTTCTTGGGCTCCAGAATCACTGCAGGCATTGACCGCAGCCATGAAATTAAGACACTTTCTCCTTGGAAGGAAAGCTATGACAAACCTAGACAGCATATTAAAAAGTAGACCCATCATTTTGCAGACGGAAGTCCGTATCATCAAAGCTATGATTTATCCAGTAGTCACGTACAGATGTGAGAGTTGGACTATAAAGAAGTCTGAGCACCATAGAATTGATGCTTTCGAACTGTGGTGCTGGAGAAGACTCCTGAGTGTCCCTTGGACTGCAAGGAGAGCAAGCCAAGCAATCCTAAGGAAAATCCACCCTGAATATTCATTGGAAGGGCTGATGCTGAAGCTGAAGCTCCAATACTTGGGCCACCTGATGTGAAGAACCAACTCACTGAAAAAGACCCTGATGCTGGGAAGGACTGAAAGCAGAAGGAGAAGGGAATGTCAGAGGATGAGGTGGTTGGGTGGCATCACTGACTCAATGGACATGAGTTTGAACAAACTCTGGGAGAAATGTTTGTTTATACCCATAGCATAAAAATCTGTGCTTCAAGATTCAATGAACTCTTGGAAAGCATTGTCTACCTCCTAGTGGTTGTGGAAGCATTTTCCCTGCAAAAAGTCACTGAGATGCTTGAAGTGGTAGTCGGTTGGCAAGAGACCAGGTGAACATGGCAGATGAGGCAAAATGTCATAGCCCTATTTGTTCAACCTTTGAAGTGTTGGTTGTGCGATGTACAGTGGGGTGTTTTCATGGGAAAGAGTTGGGCCCATTACATTGATTGATACTGGCTACAAGCGTTGCAGTTTTCAGTGTATCTCACTGATTTGCCAAGCATACTTCTCAGATGTAATGGTTTAGCCAGGATTCAGAAAGCTATAGTGGATCAGACCAGCGACAGACCACCAAACAGTGACTATGACCTTTTTTGTGTACAAGTTTGGCTTTCGGAAGTACTTTGGAACTTCTTGGGCCAACCACTGAGCTGGTCATCAATGATTGTCGTATAATATCCACTTTTTGTCCCATGTCACAATCCGATTGAGAAATTGTTCATTGTTGTTGCATGGAATAAGAAAAGATGAGACTTCAGAATGATGATTTTTCTGATTTGTGGTCAGCTCACGAGGCACCCACTTATCAAGCCTTTTCACCTTTCCAGTTTGCTTCAAATGCCACATGACCGTAGAGTGGTAGACACTGAGTTCTTCAGCAATTTCCCATGTAATTGTAAGAGGATCAGCTTTGATGATCCTCTCAGTTGGTCATAGTCAACTTCCCATGGCTGGCCACAACACTCCTCATTTTCAGGGCTCTTATTTCCTTTGCAAAACTTCTTGATCCACCATTGCACTGTATATTCATTAGTAATTCCTGGGCCAGATAGGTTGTTGATATTGTGAGTTGTCTCCACTGTTTTATGACCCATTTTGAAATCAAATTTTAAAATTGCTATAATTTGCTTTTTGTGTAACATCATTTCCATAATCTAAAATAAATATAAAATAAACAACAAGTAATAAGTCATTAGCAAAAAAAAAGATAAAGCTAGGGAATGCACATTAAAATCATGTAGACACAACCACATTTAAGAATGTACTGCAATGTCAAATGCCAAGCTCAACGATGCAAAATGGTGATTACTTTGCACCAACCTAGTAACATCCATGGGGAATAGTAGCATTCGAGTGGAGAGGCGTGATAGTCACACCTTAACCAAGTGATCAAAATTAAACTCACAAGTAGTCAAACAGACTGACATCATGTGCCTCTTGATGTTATGCATTGAGAAAGACATCTGTGATATCCTTGTCTCCAAAAATGCATAATTAATGTTAAGGAAATATCAGACAAACGCAAAGTGAAAGATACTCTACAAAAGTGTCAGTGTCCTGATACACAAAGAAAAGCTGAGGAGCTATTTCAGGTTAAAGAAAACCAAAGAGAAAGGAATATTTACACGTATATTTGATGCCAGTTTGGATCCTGGGAAAAAGTTGCATTATCGAGATAGTTGGTAAAATTCAAGTTAGTTCTGTGAATTAAATAATAATAATGTGGCTATGTAATTCTCCTTATTTTTATTGTGCTGTCATAAACTAAGTGATTCCCTTTGTTCTTAGGAAATATATATTGAAATATTTAGTGGCAAAAGGACATGATATCTGCAACTCAGATGGCTTAGGAAAACAATGTATATATGGAAAGAGAAAAAGAAGCAGATTTTTACCACTTGGTGAATCTGGATAGAAGATGGAAGAGTTTTTTATGCTATTCTTGCAACTTCTCTCAAGTTTGAAGTTGATTCAAAATTTTAAAAATTTAAATGCGAAAACAAAGCAACTACACACATATTCATACACACAGGCACAGAGAGTTAGTTGTCTTCAATTTAAATAAAGCTAATTCAAAATACTGAAATCTGAAATTCATACTAAAAGATGAGCTGGGGAATATAAAATGTTTTCTCCCAACAAATTTGCTACAGAAATCATTTAATAATTTTTCTATTAAAATCATAAGATTTTTAAAAATGTAATGAATGTAGACAATTTCCCAAACCCCATCTGTAAAGAGAGGTATAGGTGCATTTCTTTTAGCTCTCTTCCACTAAGAGTTGCTGCATCTGGCTGGCTTGCTTTGCAGAGCTCCTCACAACATAGAGTTGGTTCTGTATTTCTGCTTACATGCTTTTGAAGAAAATAAGGGTGATTGATAACTTGCTCCAAAATACAGATTAAGGCTTTTGCAGAGCTAAGGCTGTACTTCAGATTTCTCTTTCCCAATTACCTGAGTAGTTTTTTTCAGGTCATTTGAATCCATGCCTTAAGAGAGCTAGCTCTGAACTTCTTGAGTTTTCCCTTTTTTCTGTCTTCTTCTCATTAAAATATAACTGTTACAGAAATAATAAGAATAGTAATGAGATAACACGTCTATTATTTTAAGGCTATCCTAAAAATATTGCTTTACTAAGCACAGAAAAAAAGAGTAAGACATTGTTATCCAAAAACCGATTAGCCAAGACCCCATCTTGCCTCTTCCTCTATTTTTTTTTTTAAACTTAATTTCTGTTCATAGAGCATTGGGTTAGGACATAGCAGCAAGCAAAAACTCATCAGTCAAATGTATTTTCTTATAAACAGTTTGATTTAATTTAAAAATTAACATTGTCATAGCAAAAGATTGGAAATAAATGTACTTTGATAAGGATGTTTTATTGGTGGAATAAACCCACTCCAGTACTCTTGCCTGGAGAATCCCATGGAGGGAGGAGCCTGATAGGCTACTAGCCCATGGGGTCGCAAAGAGTTGGACACGACTGGGTGACTTCACTTTCACTTTCACTTTACAATAAGCAAAGACTGGAAAAGTCTTTATGTATTGATATGGAAAGATCTCCAAAGTATAATGTTAAGTCCAAAAAGCACAGACAGAGCAGTGTATGTTGAGTGCTACCATTTGCATATAATAAAAGGAGGACAGAATATGTATTTGTGTATATATATACAGTATATATGTTTGTCTGAATATGAATGAAATGTCACTGAAAAGATACATACATTCAAAACTGTTTGCATAAGGAAATGAGAATTTGATGTTGGGGAACAAGTTCATTAATTTCTGCATTAACGCGTGCCTAGTCGCTCAGTCATGTGCGACTCTTTGCAACCCCGTGGACTGGGGCCCTTAAGGCTCTTCTGTCCATGGAATTTTCCAGTCCAGAGTATTGGAATGGGTTGCCATTTCCTCCTCCAGGGGATCTTCCTGACCCCGAGATCAAACCCACATCTCCTGCATCTCATGCACTGGCAGGTAAATTCTTTACCACTGAGCCACCTGGGAAGCCCAATAGCATTAGTGAGAGAAAAGTGAAAGTGTTAGTCGCTCGGTCCTGTCCGACTTTTTGCAACCCCATGGACTGGGGCCCTCCAGGCTCCTCTGTCCATGGAATTCTCCAGGCAAGAATATTGGAGTGGGTTGCCATGCCCTTCTCCAGGGGATCTTCCTGACCCAGTGATCAAACCGAGTCTTCTGCATTGCAGGCAGATTCTTTACTGTCTGAGCCACCAGGGAAGCCCTATAGCATTAATAGATATTCCTAAATTTAATACTTATAGAAGAAAATAAGAAGTGGTACTTTTCACCTCTGTTTTATTGTTGTGAAAATTGCTGTCTTAAAATGATAGTTTATCAAAAACGTCCAGCTCTTACACTGTAATGATGTAAATCATTATGCTTTTTGCCTGATTCAATTGTTCCAATTCACATATTAACTTGATCGCAAAAAAAGACTGATCAGTTTTTGTTTCTTAAGTGTTTTTGGTCACAGGAGTACATCCCATGAATGAACACAAGACTCACAGGAATATTCAGAGCTGAAAAGTATAAAGCTGATTTAAGTGGGGTTCTACCAAAATACCAGTTTGGTTTAATACCCCAGGGCAAGTGTAGGGTAAAATTTACTTCAAGTTAATGTAAGGTTCAGTCAGTTCAGTTCAGTTCAGTTCAGTCGCTCAGTCACGTCTGACTCTTTGCGACCCCATGAATCACAGCACGCCAGGCCTCCCTGTCCATCACCAACTCCCAGAGTTCACTCAAATTCACAACCATCGAGTCGGTGATGCCATCCAGCTATCTCATCCTTGATGGTTGTGAATCAACCATCCCCTTCTCCTCCTGCCCCCAATCCCTCCCAGCATCAGTCTTTTCCAATGAGTCAACTCCGCATAAGGTGGCCAAAGTACTGGAGTTTCAGCTTTAGCATCAAGTCCTTCCAAAGAACACCCAGTACCGATCTCCTTTAGAATGGACTGGTTGGATCTCCTTGCAGTCCAGGGGACTCTCAAGAGTCCTCTCCAGCACCACAGTTCAAAAGCATCAATTCTTTGGTGCTCAGCTTTCTTCACAGTCCAACTCTCACATCCATAGTGTAAGTAAATCAGAGAAGCCAGAGACCAAATAAGACCTAGAAATTTTTTTAGGAATTCAGAAGACTCTAGAAGAACATCCTCCCTGGAGTTGATATTTTAATATATCACCAATTTTTTTCAACCAAATCTCATGCTTCCCTTAAACAGGGTATTAAGTGGCACATACTAATTTTTTCCCTAATGGTTCTCTTTGTAGTTAAAAGCTTTCTTTATCAGTCCACCTGCATTTTATAAGTGGATAAATACAATTATTCCAAGCTGTCTGAATACCTTTTGTCTGCGTCTGCCAAATCAGTGAGAAGTAAAACCTAAGACAGTCTCTGGAATAGGTAGCCATCTGTTACCACTTACAACATAAAAACAAAGAGAAACTCTTCTCTTGTGGCTTATTTGCATACTTCATGGCTCTCCTGTTGTAACTCCCTCTTCTAAAAAAAACAAAAATCATTATCATTCAATAAAGATTACTCATCCAGTCCATCAGTGGTATATAATAAAGCTTTTTCCACTGAAAATTATTTGTATCGTTCCAATTAATAATGCTGCATTTTTATAGACAAGACTACACAGATGTGACAGTGGTTTTAGAAACAACTTAGGTACCATCAAGAAACATCTGCGCATTTTCCAGCAGCCTGAGTAACTAAGTAGTGATTTGTGCAGCCTTCTCTGCATCTGCTCTTTCCTTTCTTCCTTTTTCAGCATGTCCAGATGGTTAATAAGCTGAACTCTCTGTATATGCATTCTGACAACCATGGGGACTTGTGAGGGTTGAGAATGCACACGTCACTCTCTGTTGCTATCACGAACACCTCATTGGATGCCCTATACCAGGGCCCTGTGGCCTTTGGAGAGGCTGGTGGTGGGAGCCATGTGGGACTCTTTAAGTCAGTGATTTCTCATCTCATAGTCAGTGGGCTGGGTCAGTGTCCTCCTCAGTGTGAGTAGATCAGAGAAGCCAGAGACCAAATAAGACCTAGAAGATTTTTAGGACTGTACATTTAAAGAACTGATTCCTTTAACTTTGGGAAGAGAGCATAGTCTCATCTTGAGTAGTACAGTCTCATTATATTAACATGTAAAAAGACAGTTTTAACAGCCATTTTGTTCATTCCGTGAGTTCTGCTGACAGACCTGTCCTAAAGCATGTCTCTTCTGCCAAATCCCAAGTTTCACGGTACCAAAGTTGACTCTGTATGACCTGTTACATTTTCCATAGACTTTTGGATGTGATCACAGAAGGATGATTGCCAAGCTTTTATTTCAACTCAGATATGACTAAACACAAGAAATCACTTACTGACACCTTTATTCTGTCTGCCCCTCCCTAAATCACCATTTTGGGAAAAAGTTACAAGATCTACAAAATGGGCTGCCTGTGTTCCAAGTTAATTTTGAGAATGACTTTTTATGTCTGGTTTATAATCTCTTTAGAAAAGCAGAATTATGATGGAAACACTGTGACATCCTAGGCTGTAACAAATGAGCTGTTCTTAAAGATAAATGTAACTCCATGTCTGTGAAGCTAAATATTTACTTTCCAGATGATTTAATGTATCTTTGTTCCTTTCCACACTGAGTTTTCTCTTTTTGTGTGCATCCCTTCATTTCCAAGCTACTTTTTTGTAAATCTGTTATATCAGTGTTTTGTGATGTTACAAAAAAGCAAAGAGTGTGAGGTCAAATTTTCCATTACATATCTCAACAGGAATGCCAGGGAACCTAGCCAAACTAAGTCTACAAAAAATAAAAATTACAGGAAAGATGATTCATTAATCAACAATTGCCCTCCCAAAAAAAAAAAGAAAATAGAATTTGTTGTATGTATTTATTTTGGGGAGTGGGGAATGAGTGCAGACAGCCAAGCTATGGGGTGAAATGGAGTATTTTATGGCTACATGGCATGGTTTTAAGTCTACTGGGGATCTTTTTAAACTATAAAATTCAGGGAAAGTATAATTCACGTTGTGCCTTGGTTTCTCTCAGCCTTTTCTTCTTTCAAAATGATAGTCTCTCGTGTCCATAGACCCCAGCTACAATTCCACTTTTAAAATAGTGGCCATGGAAGATGCAACAGAAAGGCACGGTCTGCAGCTTTTGAACTGTCAGGGCGTGAGCCCTTCCTTCCTCTGTTCTCTGTTCCATTGTCTTTGTCACTTTGTCTAGCGTGTGGCGTGCTCAGTTGTGTCCAGCTCTTTGCAACTCCATGGACTGTAGCCCACCAGGCTCCTATGTCCATGGAATTTTCCAGGCAAGAAATAACTGGAGTGGGTTGCCATTTCCTTCTCCAGGGGATCTTCCCAATCCAGGGATCACCCAACTCTCTTGCATCTCCTGCACTGACGGGTGGACTCTTTACCACTTGCGCCACCTGGGAAGTGCATTCTTTGTCACTTCTTCCTCTAACATAGGTCTCCTTCTATGTCCTTTTTTCTCTTGCCATAAGACCAGGATCTTGATCTTTTCCTAAAACATTGTCAGATCAATAGAAATGCTAGACCGTTGTCTTTAAAGTTATTATCAAATATTAAAGGAGCTGAAAAGGGCAAAAATCATGACACTGAAGGAAAAAAACTTAGTCACTGAAATCAGAAAATGCCCCCAAAACCTTGAAACAAACAGAATTATCCAATTACAGAACTTAGTACCATAAATGTCAAAATCAATGTATAGCTTCATTTTGTTTTTTTGTATTCTAATAGAAAACCAACTAGTAGCAAATGCAGTTGGCTCTGTGACCAGCCAATGATAGATACTGTAAACTCTGTTATCTGATGTTTCATTAGCCAGCTGCTAAGCACAATCATGCAGTAAAATGATCAAAATGTTCAAACTACAGGATCCTGTGCACCTTCTGATTCATTAGAAGATGACGTTAGAGTCCTGTGTCATTTTACTACTGCTGCTGCTGCTGCTAAGTCGCCTCAGTCGTATCCGACTCTGTGCAACCCCGTAGACGGCAGCCCACCAGGCTCCCCTGTCCCTAAGTATATGTTATTTTAATTATTTGAAAATTGGTGTTCCATGTGTGGCTGAGACACTGTTAACCAAAGTATGTAATTAATCAGAACAATTTCAACCATGCTGGATGACACTGAATTTACAGAAGAGTTTTGTTATCTCTTATGGAGAACTGGAGGAGGAAATGGAGAACAGGTTTTTGTTTTTGTTATCTTTTTCTTTTGCCAAAAAGCTGATAACCTAATGTTATCACACCATTTCATCCTTACAAAGGGATAGCAACATGAGAAATAAACTTTCCTAAAAAGTTCCTAATAATTGAGAACTTGGGAGAAGCTTGGACAGTTCAAGAAAATAAAAGGGTTTAAGTCGAGGAACAAAGCCAAAGTTCCGAGACCTTGAAAACTTGGGCAAATGTAAGAAGTCTACATTCATTGTCGAAAAATGTGAAGTCTTGCATTTATTAGAAGAAACTTGGATTGTATGACCAGACTCAAGGAATAAGGGCCTAAATACCCTGTGTTGGTCTTGACAGCCCACCAAGCAGAAAACACTTTTAGGAAAGTATTGACAGAGGCAAATATCCTAGGTCTCAGATGGAAAAGAATTATTCCCTGTTCCTCAAAGGTCAAAGAAGCTTTCTTCAGGCATTCCCAACAGTCCATTCTTCATCCTCTTCTGCTTTATCTGTACCACATCCTAGACACACACACACACACACACACACACACACACACACACAGAAGATATATGCAAAAACAACCTTCAGTAATTTTTCTTCCTTCATAAAAGATGATATTTTGTCTATTCAGAATCTTTCTACCTTTGCTCTTTTCAGCCATATTAAAGATTTGTTCCCTTGGTTTTAAATGTTTTTTGTTCAGACTTGTAGCCGCTTCAATGGCATCCCACTCCAGTCCTCTTGCCTGGAAAATCCCATGGGCGAAGGAGCCTGGTAGGCTGCAGTCCATGAGGTTGCTAAGAGTCGGACACGACTGAGCGACTTCACTTTCACTTTTCACTTTCATGCATTAGAGACGGCAATGGCAACCCACTCCAGTGTTCTTGCCTGGAGAATCCCAGGGACGGGGAAGCCTGGTGGGCTGCCATCTATGGGGTCACACAGAGTTGGACACGACTGAAGCAGCTTAGCAACAGCAGCAGCAGCAGCTTAGCAATCTCTAATGATCTCCCCTCTCGCATCCATACTCTCGTTTGTCTATTATGAGTACTCATGAAGGTCGGTAGATGTTTTTATGTCACATAGACTGTGGGAGGTAGTTTCCTCCCAATCCCACCTTACTCCCAGGCCCCATTCCTTTCAGCCATATAACCATCCATCCATCCATCCATTTCAGTCAGTCAGTACTTGGAGACTTGGGAAATGTATATCCCTAAAACTGATTATGATATGTTGAATTTATAAAGTCCTCTTTTCTGCTTTGCAAGGTTTTCAAAGAGAATGCACTTAAGGACAGAGAGATTTGGGTTCAAATGCTGTGACCCTGAGCAAGTTATTTGTCTCTTCTATTCACTTAACAGATATTGATTATCTTCTGTGTTCCAGGCATTGCATTAGGCATGATGAATGCAGTTGTTAACAAGACAGACATGGTCTTTCTTTACCTCATTCAGTTTATACTCCAGTTGGGAAAGCCAAAGAAGAATAAGTTTTCAAATACATACTTCAATAATAGTAAAGATAAAAAAATAAGAAACACACAGGGTATTTAATTGAGTCAAAGGAGCAGGGAAAACAATTCTGTGAAATAATATTTAAGCTGAGACTTAAAGAATAGGTGGGAGTTAGCCAGATGAAGAGGCAACGTAAGAGCATCACAGGCTGAGGGCCAAGCCTCCAAAACCAGAGTCAAGAAGGAACTTGATGCAAAAAAGGACTGAGAGAAGACAAGCTAGACTAGAGCCCAGTGAATGAGAGGAAAGTGGAGAGATTCAGAAGCAAAAGTGAGGGGTGGGGAAGGGGTATTAAAGAGGGCCTTGTAGGCACTGATGAGACTTTGGGTCTTTTCTAATAGCAACGAGTAAGCAGTGAAAAGTATGGATGTGAGAGTTGGACTGTGAAGAAAGCTGAGCACCAAAGAAGTGATGCTTTTGAACTGTGGTGTTGGAGAAAACTCTTGAGAGTCCCTTGGACTGCAAGGAGATCCAATCAGTCCATTCTGAAGGAGATCAGCCCTGGGATTTCTTGGGAGGAAATGATGCTGAAGCTGAAACTCCAGTACTTTGGCCACCTCATGTGAAGAGTTGACTCACTGGAAAAGACTCTGATGCTGGGAGGGATTGGGGGCAGGAGGAGAAGGGGACGACAGAGGATGAGATGGCTGGATGGCATCACTGACTCGATGGATGTGAGTCTGAGTGAACTCCGGGAATTGGTGATGGACAGGGAGGCCTGGCGTGCTGCGATTCAAGGGGTTGCAAAGAGTCGGACACGACTGAGCGACTGAACTGAACTGAACTGAAACAGTAAAAGGTTTTTTGTAGGGGTGGGAGAAGGATAAACATGATCATATTTATGTTTGAATCACACCGATTTTTTTTTTTAATCTCATCACACGCTGGACTAGGGAAGTACAAAAAGGAAACCAGGGAGACTAATGACATTTTCCAGGTGAGTGATGATGGTGGCAGTCAATGTCAAGATCGATGGATTCAAGACAGGTTTAGGAGATTTAGAGTTTACCAGACTTGATGGCTCCCAGGATTGGTGGCATTGCAGAAGATGAGGGCATCACTGATGACTTCCAGTTTCTGACATTGGGGTAGAGCCTCGCCTGGGGGTGGAGTGAGATGGGGGAGGCAGGCAAGAGTAGATCCCACATTCAGTTTGAGGCATGTTTGATCTATAATGTTTGTGATTCATCCTAATGAAGATGTCGTGCAGGTATTTAATTATAAGAACAGATTTGGAGCTCAGAAGAGATATCTAGACTAGAGATGTAAATTGGATAATAGCTTATAGATGACATTTAAAGCTGAGAGTGTGGACAAGACCACTGAGAAAGAGTTTGTAAAAAGAGGACGTAGGAAGCCTCTCTGAGCCTCCGTTGTCTCATCTGTAACATGGAAGTAATGATCTGTCTGTGCAGAGATGTTGAGAAGCATGCATTTAGCACATAGCCCTATGCCCAGCTCATAAGTAGGCACTCAGTGTATGGTAATTGCTGTTCCCACTGTGTCTCATAAAACCTCACAGCCTCATTCTCTGGAATGTGTTAGCACTAATGAACAGACAGTAGTGTGGAGAAGAGTGAATGAGCCCATGAAGAAATGAACCTGGATCTACAGGGATGTGCCTGTGAAAATAGAGATCATAACATTACCTTTTATTGTAGCCTGTATGTTAGATTTCTTTTTCTAATTTTTATTTTCTAGACAGCCCTCCCCCTTGCAAACAAGCTCGTAACAATTCTCACCCTGAAAATTCACGTCTTCATTTTTCTTAAATGGGAATTTTGCACCCAAATGACTTTTAAGGCTGCCACCAGGTTCATCATCCTGGCAGGTTATATTCATTGTTGCTCCTCTCACTTATGGATTTGTTAAGAAGTATCTAAATGGTTTTTTAGTAACACAATTTTCAGGAAGGCCGAGCCTTTCCAGTTCCAGACAGCAGCCTGGTTGTGGATGCTGGGAGACCGCAGAGCTGTAGCACACGGCGCATGTGGATGAGGCCATCTGAGCATCTTGGCATTCCTAATGATGATAACGATCCCACTTGGTGCAGGCACCCTCCCTGCAGCTGGTGTCCTTTCTGCGCAGGAATGAGGTCATTTGGTAGGGAGGGGGAAAGATGGAGCTGAGGAGGGAGGATGAGAGAAGAGGAGGGGAAGAAGCTGTCACATCTGTATTCTTGGTGAAAAATAGAAACATTTTTGCCACATGCTTGCTTTATTTATTAAGAAGAGGGAATGGAGAGACTAGGGGATGGTGAGGAACTGTTTCATATGAGGTTCCCCCTGCCCCCACCCAAAGCTGCAGTTACCAGTATTCACAGTAACAAGCGAATCAAATCTCCAGAGTACTGATAAGCCTATGAATCTAATCTCTAGAATATTTGAAATTGCTCAGCACAGGATATTACAGCAGTTTAGATCCCAGTAACTACTTTAGAGCTGTATAGAAGCTTAGTTCTAGACACTCCACCTCTCCTTCTACTCCAAATGTGTCTAAAAGAGAAATTGAAAATCATCGTTCTTTGACAGTGTAGACGAAAGTGTCAGATCATTCTTCATCTGCTTCTCAATGTTGTCAGCAAAACCAAATAAACAACCTTTTTGTTTTTCTTAATGTAGCAGTAGTAGTCCAACTGGTGTGCCATAGGTTTATTTCTAGAACTTATCTACACAAAGACTGTGTCCCAGGGTTTGGAGTTCATGTTACAGTCTGTTGTTGTTGAGGGTTTTGTGAGGGGAGGGCTGAGCGAAAGAGGGGTCACTTAGGCATTCCAGGGAAGGATCCTGGTTTGGGCACGGCCAGCCAGTCATGGTGAACCGTTTGGCCATATCAGCTCAGGGTAACAGAAGTGAGTCAGCTCTGACTGAAAATATTAAAGGTGCTCTCAAGATGGTTTTGAACCCATCAAAGGCAAGCCAGCTCTGATTAGCCTTTGTGGCCTCAGTGCCTCAGCCAAGGCCTGAGACAAAGTAAGTGCTCAGTGAGTGGTGAGTGTGCCAGCAGCCCAGTTTGCCCGTTCCCCATGGCTCAGGAGTCCTACTGTTCGTGACTACAAACAACCATGAGTAATTCTGTGAAGGAAATAATATTTTCTCCTAAATGCTGGAGAAAGAGGTGGAATTATTTAGGTAAGTGTAATAGTTGACTCTCAACAGGGCTCCTGACTTGAGTTTCCAAGATATAAGAATGCTGGACTGAGGTCCGACCCTCTAGCAAGCCCCTAAAATTTCTCAACCCCAATTTCTTGGTCGGTGGGCTCCCTTGGTGGCTCAGCGGTAAAGAATCCGCCTGCAGTGCAGGGACGCAGTAGATGTGGGGGATCCCTGGGTCAGGAAGATGCCCTGGAGGAGGGCATGGCAACCCACTCCAGTATTCCTGCCTGGAGAATTCCATGGACAGAGGAGCCTGGGGGGGCTACAGTCCACGGGGTCGCACAGAGTTGGACACAACTGAAGTGACTGAGCATGCATGCATGCATACAGAATGGGAACAATACTTTCTCAGCCTGCCTCCTAGAGTTATTTTCAGGATTAAATCTTATTCAGAAAGTCAAACTAATGAGAACCATAGGAGGTAAGTGTTGTTATTGATTTGTTTTGAGAATACTGTAATCTTAAAAATTTTTGGAAGAAAAAAAGGTTTTTAGTTCCTTGAAGAAAAGATTCTTCAAAAGTGTATTTATAGGTGCCATTGTTGTTAACTGGTAAATCCCTGTTTCAAGCTTCATTTATTTAAAAAATAATGACAACCTTATGCCTTTTCTGGAAAGCATTTGTGACTTACCTCCATATGTCATGTGTTTTAAAATCTAAAGTCAGTAGCTTCCTAACCCTTGGTAGTTTCAAAGGTTATTAATAATAATGGTATTTTTCAACATTATGAAGCTTGACTACTGACTGCACACCAGTAAGTGGTCACAAATAAAACACTGCTTTTACCACATGTAAATTCTTTCCTGCAGTTTGGGCCTCTGCAGATAGTGATTCAGCTACAGGTGTGTCATGGGACAGTAGGATTTTGTCCTGGAAGGAGCACAGTATGTAAAATTAAGAAACAGTTAATTCCTGGGTCATTTTCTAGCAATGGCCTTAAATCATTCCACCTCTCTGAACCTCACCTTACTTATTTCTTCACTGAGAAAGCATTCAGTGACTTCACCAGGGCTTTACTACTCTCCCCAGAAGGCATTTGAAAAGAGGGAGGACATTTATGCTTGTCAAAATGACAGGGTGTGCAAAAAATGATAGGGTGGGGGGAGGATGCTGTTGGCATTTAGTGGACAGAAGTAGGTCTGCTAAATTTTCTACACTGAGCAAAGCAGTCTCCTGAAAGGAAGAATTGTCTCCGTACAGTACAAATATGCACTCCTAAGAAACACTGGGTCAGAGCTGTGGAGAGTAAAAGGGAGACACAGTTAATAATACCAGAACTATCTCAGGCAGACTGGGATGTATGGAGCACCTAGCCACACTCCATGTCCACTTTTGTTTCCATCGTCTTCCTCCATTCTTGTCCTGTCCTCCTTTCAAACGCTGGAATCCCAAGCTCTGCTAAGCTGCCCTCATGGAAGGAGACAGACAAGTCTGGACCACATACCTTCTCTATGGTCTCGATTCTACCAGGAAGACTAGCAGCAGGGTTACACTTAGCTCACTTACCCATCCCTGCACTGGGTTACACCTTAGTCACAGAGCTCCCCCTTGTCTCTCCCCTTCCCTCATCTTCAGAGCCTTGGGCACAGCCACCACCTTAGTGTAGCAGCTGCCTGAAACATTAGTTGGGGTGGCAGAGGGCAAGGGGCAGGGAATAAGAGAAGGAAGGGAGAGTGGAGCTGGCTGCAGAGAACCAAAGCAGCACTTTTCTTATTCTACTTTCTTGGACTACCATTTAAACAGGGAAAACAAAACCCAAGTCAGGAATCCATTCCTCTCTTTTGACATATCAGCTGAAGGCAGCCTTCAAGTCCAGGTGGGTTTTATGCTTCTTAACTCCTATACATGGATAGAGACTGGGTTTTCAGAATTTCCTGTCTAGCCCCCTGGGGTTTTTCTCCTAGTTAAGCTTACTTTCAGCTTCTTAAATTGTATCTTATTCTTTAAAGAAAATCCATTGTGCAGAATTGTATAAGGCTTGACATGATTGTCTAAACTAATTGCTTAAATATGGACATGGACAATTGTTGAAAAGCACTTTTGTTTGTGTCTTGGAATGAAAGTTACCACATACACAATAGTCTATTTTGAAACCTAAATGGATTGCATCTTAAAGAGAATAAAAGAGCATAGGAAAAAAAAAACTAAGCATAAATTTGTTAGGCCAAAATTAAGTTGATGTCTACATTCAGTGGGAAAGAACTGTAGAGAGTTGCCTCGGACACAGACAATTCTCTCTCCTCTTTTGTTTCTCTTACCTTCTTACCCTGGTGTTTAAAGTTAAGCCTTTGGGAACATATGGCTTCTGTACATTATAGGAAAGTGGCAAATATAAGCCACAAGAGCAAACAGTTCAATCTCTTGTTTCGTTTAGTACTGCTTCAGAGGAATATCCTCCGTTTTGAGGGACAAGCAGATCCAACAACGATCAGAGGCTTAGGCCATTGCTTTTCTAACTTTCCCATTAAACTCGAGGGTTTTCTAGAATTTACCAAAGATAGAATGGTTAATCGGGCTTCCCTGGTGGCTCAGATGGTAAAGAATCTGCCTGCAATGTGAGAGACTGGGTTCAATCCCTGGGTTGGGAAGATCCCCAGAAGGCATGGCAGCCCGCTCCAGGATTCTTGCCTGGAGAATCCCCATGGACAGAGGAGCCTGGCAGGCTGCAGTCCATGGGGTTACAAAGAGTCAGTCACGACTGAGCAACTAAGAACAAAGCAGAATGGTTACTTTGGGGAGAGCTCTTTTGAAAAAAAAAAATCACTGAGTGTTATAGGAGAGGTTAGTAAGGTGTTATGGTTTTAAGAAAGATTCTTCTTTTTTTTTTTTTTTTCTTTTTTTTTTAATTTTAAAATCTTTAATTTTTACATGTGTTCCCAAACATGAACCCCCCTCCCACCTCCCTCCCCATAACATCTCTGTGGGTGATCCCCATGCACCAGCCCCAAGCATGCTGTATCCTGCGTCAGACATAGACTGGCAATTCAATTCTTACATGATAGTATACATGATAGAATGCCATTCTCCAAAATCATCCCACCCTCTCCCTCTCCCTCTGAGTCCAAAAGTCCGTTATACACAGCTGTGTCTTTTTTCCTGTCTTGCATACAGGGTCGTCATTGCCATCTTTCTAAATTCCATATATATGTGTTAGTATACTGTATTGGTGTTTTTCTTTCTGGCTTACTTCACTCTGTATAATCGGCTCCAGTTTCATCCATCTCAACAGAACTGATTCAAATGTATTCTTTTTAATGGCTGAGTAATACTCCATTGTGTATATGTACCACAGCTTTCTTATCCATTCATCTGCTGATGGACATCTAGGTTGTTTCCATGTCCTGGCTATTATAAACAGTGCTGCGATGAACATTGGGGTACATGTGTCTCTTTCAATTCTGGTTTCCTCGGTGTGTATGCCCAGCAGTGGGTCATATTAGTCTATTTTATACCTCACTTCTAAAGAACATGCAATACAGAAGAATAAGAGAAGTAGTTGAGGGAATCAGTAATTGAAATATAAAACCAGAGATAAGAATGGGAAACTGAAATATATACTCTCTGGTCCTTTATGTTTGTTAGAAGTAAATCACAAATTTAGCTCTAAGCTTCTTAGTGGCCTAAGTGAAAGGGAGCATACCATTTTAATCACCCAGAGTCATCCCCTGGAATAAATTTATTAAGGGCATCACAGGGCAGTGTTCAGGAGCAGTGGTTTTTTTACCCATTTATTCATTTATGAACATTCCTTGAGCACCTTTTAATGTATTAGGAGCTTATAATGACAGAGCTCTCAGGCAGTTTCAGAGAAAGGCATATCTTTATTAGATTTGTGTGAAATGCTCTGTATGTAAATATAAAATCTCTTAAAATTGATTTTAGCCATGTTTTAATGCTAAAATGGAATGTTTACCTGTTTATGGATAAATCCAAATTAGACCAGGTACATTTTCATGATTTTCTTTTTTTAACAGAAGTCTCTGTAAATTCCGCCTATCCTTCTGGGTCTTGTTAATTATCACATAGGACCTTGGAAGATGCCTCTCTGAGACTTATTTCTTGGAACATAGAGGTGGTTCCTTGTGGGTGAAAGTGTTCAGAGTCAGAATTTGGTCCAAAGGCAGCTCAGGAATGCCCTCCGCAAAACATTTTTAAATGTTCTATGCAGCAAGATTCTTTCCTCCAAACAGTCATCTGTCTACCTTCAACACAGAGAATACACATAAGTGGTATTTTATTACTCTAAATTTAATTTTAGTTTGTCATAAATCTACTTAAAGACAATTGTTGAAACCACTGAAACCCTTTCTGCAAATCAGAAATTTAAATGGATATCATTCTCTGTCAGCCCCAGTATTTTATATATCATGTATTTGTAAATATATATTTTGTTTAATGACATTTTCATGATATGAAATATCAAATATGTTATATATTTATACACATATATTATAAATGTATAAAAAATACAAATATATCACACAAGAAGCACACACAGTTTACCTATACACCCTTAAATGATCTATAATATTATCATGACATATGTATTATCTGTCATGTTATTTAGGCTACCAGTAGGCATAACTTGTGGTCTGAGGTGTCAGCTCCCACAGAGCTGGCCAGGATCATATGATGTAAATAGGTGGATGTGTTTAAACTTTCTTAATATGTAACTGAGTATGGCACACATATGTTATAGTTATGTACTACCCTGGAGTTTTACATGAGCAGACACTTATAGTCTAGAAATCATTCAAATATGATACAGAGCAATACCCTTCCTAATGAACAGCACTTTTAAAAGAAATTCCCTTACATGTACCAAAATTGTAAGAGAGGCTTTTGGTCCAAGGTTTGTGTGGTGGTAGTAATTATAGTTGGTAGTGATAATGTGGGTGAGTACATCTAGTTGGACGATAGGCCTTAATGGCATGGTCCATGTTATTGTTGTGGTTTTAGTAATTGAACCTCTAAGTGAGATAACGGGGAAGGCAATGGCACCCCACTCCAGGACTCTTGCCCAGAAAATCCCATGGACGGAGGAGCCTGGTGGGCTGCAGTCCATGGGGTCACTAAGAGTCGGGCACGACTGAGCGACTTCACTTTCACTTTTCACTTTCATCATTGGAGAAGGCAATGGCAACCCACTCCAGTGTTCTTGCCTGGAGAATCCCAGGGACGGGGGAGCCTAGTGGGCTGCCATCTATGGGCTCGCACAGAGTCGGACACAACTGAAGCGACTTAGCAGCAGCAGCAGCAAGTGAGATAAATGAAGCCTCTCCTTCCTTTCCCTTGGCTTAGACTAGCTGATATGAGAAGAAAGGTCTGAGACATGAAATGCAAAACCAAAGAAAAAGTAACACTGCAGACCCATAGATAAATCAATACTATGTTTATTTCTAATATAACCAGATTTAAAAATAACTATACTTTAAATTTTTACAAAGGCAAATGAAAAGCACCCCACCCCTCAACAATCATGTAAGTGTATATTAGGAAAACTTTTGCATATGAAGTGGGATAAAGTTATAAATAACTTAATATTTAATCTTGTTCTTTAGATATGTAAAGAACCTAAAATGACTTGTAGTTATTTTTCAGGGCTTGGTTTTTTCTTTACAGAAAGGAAACTAAGTTGGAAAAGGATAAGATGACTAGAATTTTTAAAATCTGTAATGTGTAGTTTCCCTTAAATGAAATTAAATTTAGTTCAACTCTGGGATAAATGCTATGTATAACACCATTGGAACTGGAAGTTCTCTTGCTCTCTATTTGGTTACTAGTCATTATTCCTCATTTCCATTCTTTCCAAAAACAAGGGTTTTCATGCTCTGTTGGCAGAATGTTTCCTGTGCCTTTATCTTGTACCCTCCATATTGCTCTAGTTTGGGGCATAATTGTAAGTCATTGTATAATCCACCACAGCAAGCCTTTCATTCCAGAAGTAGCTTGAAAAAAATCTCGGTTTCCTAGGGCTGCTATAACACATTATCACAAACTCGGTATTTTATAACAATAGAAATATGTTCTCTCAGTTCTGGAGGCTAGAAATCAAAGTGCCAGCAGGGCCGTGCTTCTTCCTGCAAAGGCTTGCGGGAAGAATCCTTCCTTGACTCTTGTGGAATCTCCTAGTTGCCAGCAGTCCTTAGCACTCTTTGGGTGTGGTGGTGGCAACTCCAAAATCTGCTTCTGCCATCACATGGTTATCTTCCTTCAACGTGTGTCTGTGTCCAAATTCCCTCTTCTCATAAGAACACCAATCATTGTATCAGGGCCCCCCTGCGTCCAGTACGACCTCATCTTATTTGTATCTGGAAAGACCATATTTCCAAACAAAGTCAGATTTACAGGTTCTCAGTGAACATGAATGGAGGGAGAAGGGGACACACACTAACGAACCTGGTGTAGGTGGTAGGAATCTTGTTGAATTCTGTCACTCCTCTGAGCATTTAGGGGGTCTGCACTTAAGCACTTCTACTTTCCGACCTGAAACAGAGCAGTCTTGAGCTTTCCATCCACTTAGGACGTGGATAATTGTATTCACTGTAACATCTCTCTTACCTGGAAATGTATCCAAAGCCACAGAAATCCTAACTAATCAATTCTCTGATCACTACCATGGCGTATGCCAAGTCTGTATTATTTTGTAAAATTGCCCCCAGGGGCAGGTTTTGTTCTTCAGTATTCAAGTGCAGCTTTCTACTAGAAAACAGCATGCAAGTGCTTTCAGGCATTGACTCTGGCCCACATTTAAGTCATTCCCAGATTCTATACTTTGTTCTTTATACATCTGGACATTAGGCTTACTTAAACTTGTGTAATTCTCTCCCCAAGGTATTAGCAGTGATGCCATTATACCCATTTCTTTTGCTGCTTGAGTCTTCCTGGTAGTCTCAGGACTGGCCAAAGGTCAGATATTTGTATGCTTTCTAGATAGCGTGTCATGTTTAAATCTATTCCACAACCAAAGTTGCAGCTGTACTGAGGAAGGAGTCCAGGAATGGGTCGCACACTCGCCCAGGCCCCCGACCCCATGTTCCTCCCCGTGTATGTCTTCTTTGACTTACTTGATGGTTTTTTAGAGATTTGATTAGTTACTAACAATAACACTTCTCAGAGAAATCCAGATATCTGGCTTTTCTTGAAAACTCAGACTTGGCAACCGTAGGCCCATATTTCCACAGCTGTCCCTTCAAGCAGAGTACGATGGGCTCTTGCCTACACTGTAGACCACTCTGGACTGGACTGCTTCATTTGTTTATGTTACCTGTCTGACCCAAAGGCTTAGGAATTCAGCGTTCATTTCTTCCTCGTGTTGTTCAAAGAAACTATATGGAACACACTGGGGCAAAGGAGAGCAGATCACTGGTTTTCCCTCCCTCTGTTTTGCACGGTCTTTTGGCAAATTTCCACCAATATCCTTCAAGGACCCTTCAGTATCCTTCACAGGGCCTCTGGATTCCATAGCCTTCCCACCCTTATTTTTTCTCACCATCTCTGGTGTTACAGTTGAATTCATATGCAAGAACTGAAATTTTCAAATTCAGCCTCAAGTTTGGACTACATCAGTTACAGCACAGGCCCTTCTAGATACTTTTAAACGCCCTTTCCTAGCCTGTGGCTCCTCCTTTGGCCCTTCTTACTTGTCCATGCTGCTTCCATGCTTCACTCTTTACCCCTTGTCCCACAGTATTTTGACTTTACGTTACAAGTGTCTTTCTGGAAGTCTCTTATCTCAGACTCTTACTGGTGTCTTCCCTATAGAACATGTCTGGGCAGCTGCTATCCTGGTTTTAGAGTCTCGCGTTCTCCCTGTCCTGTCACCAGTTTCTTTTTGTACTCACAGCCCTTCAGTATAAGCCTATTACCTAAAGCACTGACCCTGGAGTCCTGAACAGTGCCTCTCTTGCTTTCCCCAAAAGTATCGATAACACTGAAAGATTCAGTTATTCGTTATCCCCAACACCATTGGCATGCTCGATCCCTACAGCCCATGGAAAATTGTATTTATTATATGATTTTTGTGACCACAAACTCTTCCTAGAAATTCACAGGATATGTTATCATGTTATGGCAATCACCAACTGATGATAGAAGAACCCTAATTTGCCTTTCATCAAATATGTGGAAGACCTCATCTTTATCTTTATCTTACAGCTTCTTGGAGTTTCTTTCTGCTTATCAGAGTCACATGTTCATTGTAGAGGATGTGGAAAATACACAAAGATGCAAAGAAAAAGATCAAAATTACCCATAACCATAGCACCTAGAAATAACAACTACTAGCATTTTGACATGTTTCTTTTTATTTTAATTTCATCTTCACTTTAATTTCTTTTACATTTTAATCTATTTCTTGCCCACTTCTTTAGTGTTCAAATAACCTTGAGAGAAGGATAATTTCTATGATTATCCCGAAAATTTAGAAGAAATAGTTATGTAAGTCGAGAAAATTCTAGCCTTAACCATTTCAGAATGTTCTCAACATTATATACATTCTTGCTTGTTTTATGTTTAATTATTTTAGCCTCCCACCACATGATTCTAGATTTTTCATGACTACCCCCAAGGAGTCTACAGATGATCTGTATAGTTCTCTCATTTTTCTGGTATAGGATAGATTGTATCATGGCCAACTCATGTGTGTGGAGTCCTGGCTTTGACTTAGACCTCTGTTATAAACTGAACTGTGCTCCCCTCCCCAAATTTGCATGTTGAACCCCTGCCCTCTCCCTGAATGTAATGATATTAGGAGGTAGGACCTTTGGAAAGTGATAAAGAGGTTATGAGGGCAGAGTCCTCATAAATGAGATTAGTGCCCTTGAAAGAATCATGACAGACATTGCTTCCTCTCTCGGCTCTTCACTGTGGAAAGATATGAAAAGTCAGCAATCTACAATCCAGACAAGAACCCGTACCACGACATGACCATGCTGACACCCCAGTCTTGGACTTCCAGCCTTTAGAACTGTGAGAAATAAAATTCTGTTGTTTATCAGCCAGTCACTCTACGGTATTCTATTCAAGCAGTCTAAACTAAGACAGTATTCAAGAAAGGGATTCCTGACTAATCTGGTTGTAGATATAAGAAGATTCATACTTGAGAAAGGTAGTATGTAGAACCAGGTGCATGGTAGTGTCAGCTATGATGGACCAAGATCTTAAGTGGGGTTTAATGAGAAAAGGCAAGGGAATAGAGAGGAAAGCCGTTTAGGTGCATTTTAAATAGAAAATGTTAGGGTATCAAGAATTATTTCTGGCTGAAAGTGTGACATGACTGGTTACTGTGGTGAGTCTCAGTCCAGTCTTTCTGCAGGAAAGTAAGCAGGCAGTGAGATGTTACTTTAAGGAAAGATGACGTGATCTCTAGTTCTGAGTTTCTTGTCCAGCCTTAGATTTGTCAGTTTCAGATACTCATTACATCATCAGGGAAAAAGGCCAGTAAAAGCCCAGACCTCTCAGGCTGTAGAATCTGCTTATAAATTGGAATGGACAGAGTAGCTGTGTTTTTTCCAAACTCTGAAACATTACATGTTCTTGGGTATTACTGAAATGCATTTTGTGTTCTGCATCTTATTAAAGTGTTCATGCTATGTCCCTGTAAAAGTTTGCTGGTCTTCTGCAAGTCGGGAGCATGCTTTTGGTTATCTGTTACAAGTTAACTCCACTAGATAAAACTCAAGGCTGTGGGACAGGCCCTGTGTGGGACAGTTGGCTTCCTGCAGAGCAGCTTCCCCTTGCCTGGCTGGTTGAGAAATGCATGTATCTGATCACAGAGGGCAGAGGTGTGAGCATGGCCAGCTCAGCATAACCTCCTTCCTACTGGAAAAATCATTTCCAGCCCAAGTTCTGACAGGAGTAACTGACCTCAGCCTTGTTTAGAATTATGAACTATGAGCAATATGCCCAGCCAAGTTATGCACTCCTCAAAGATCCTGATGACCTTTCACCCAACTGACCATCTGAATTTTCCTGTACTGTGAGAGGCCGTGATGAAAACAACATGTTTGGGGTGGCCAGCTCCGTGCAGGGTGCTGTGATAAGTCGTCTGCATGTGCTCTCACTCACACCTCAGAGTAATCCCATGCAATTGTTCTATTTCTGTTCTCCTTGTGGGGGTGAGAAAAGTGTGGCTGGAAGAAGTTACCTGACTTTCCTAGGGCTGCAGATCCTCTGACTGGCAGAGTTAGGACTCCACCCTAAGTCTTGCCTGACCCCAGAACCCATACTGTTACTGCCACACTCCACTGTCTCTCAGGACACAAGGATTTTAGCAGACTGTGATAAGCCCCTGCCTACGGAATGAAACTTTCCACAATCTGATGCTTATAAGTGGGTATGGGTTTTAAGTTCTAATTTCTTGAAGTGAAAAAATTAGGTCACCTCAGCAGGCAGACTGAAGAAGAAAATTGACTAAGAGTCAAATGAGGCAGATGTCTGTTCTTGGATGCCTCTACACATCTCCCATTAGTGAGTTCCTCTCTATCCCAGCAGCTTGAAATACTCACATCCCAGACCTAAAGCTTTGCTCAGCTTTAGTTCCTCAAACTTTTACCCCAAACATGAACTCTCACAGTGGACAAGTTGAAGTCTCTCCACTTCATCTCTCCCCAGCGCCTCAGTGCCAACTCCATTCACTTTATGCCCTCAAACCTAGAGGTGTCGAGGCATCAGTAACACCAGTTTCTCCCTCCTGTTCCCTTCACAACAGAGTTCAATGGGTTTTTAGAGAAAAGGAAGGCTGTAAAACCTCCAGTGTTAGAACACTGAGTTAAGGCCCAATTTCTCCTCTGGAATCACAGTTTCATCTGTGAAGTTTAACTTAAAGTTCAGTCATTGAATGATATGTCTAGTATTCTGGAGCCCTGCTCTTCCTGATCTTCTGAACTTCACTCTCACTTGAGTGGAAAGGGGCAGCTTGGATGACACCCAGGAGGAATTTGGTGCAAGTTCAGGAAAACGTCCTTGGTAACATGCGTCTCTTAAACAGTGTATTCTTTTGCGATTTTGTAGACAGATGTGAACTGAAGGCAGCCTTTGGGGTAATTTCTCTTACCTAGTCAGCAGTACAAAGTAAGGCTTAAAGTTTTGTGGTTTTTCTTTTAAAAAGGACAGACTGACTCATTTCACTATTGACACAGTAAAGTACACTCAGAGTTAAAGAGCCTCACTAGATAATCTGAGTTTCTCTTGTCCCGCTTCTGGGAAATTATCATTTTAAAAACAAAATACCTCTTTTTATTTTCTAAAAGAGCCTTATAAATCACTGCCATTTGAAGCTATAAAGGGGGTGTTGGGGTTATTTTCTGGTGGGACTAATATGTCACTAAAGCAGGATTTTTGATATATTAAAAAAGATTTAAAGCAAAACAGTTTAGATTTTAATCATACTTGTAGGGTTTCTAAAGTCTTGGTTTCACTTCCTTTTTGAGGCACTGGAAAACACTTCATCATTTGTCCTTAGCCTTGGCCTCCTTTAACCCTCATCTTCCTATCACTTTCATCTGCTTCTTCAATTCTGGCCTTTTTTCCTTCCATTCAGGAAGTATTTTTTCAGCACCTGTTATGTAAATAGCAGTGTTCAGACACTGAGGAGGTGAGGAAATGAAGACAAAGACCCTGTCCTCCAAGGACAGAGGGTGTAGTTCAGAGGTTGCAGGTTTAAATGACTGCAGGAGACAGGAAGGTCTGTGAGATCAGGAAGGGGCGGCGCGGGTCAGAGGCGTGATTTGGACCCTGCCAAGGTGGAAAGGATGCATCACTCTGAAGGGACCATCATTACTCCAATCAGCAGCTCCAGCTGATTGGAGCCATCCTAGAATGCCAGCCCAGCATTGTCAGAGCCTCTGGCTTGTCACAAGAAGTCACAAAATCAAATTTTTATGATATGCCATCTCCTGATTTTTAAAAAATTCTGGCAACTAATTCAGATTCTTCAAAACCATTGTGTGGGCCAAACAAAACATGTTGGTGGGCCGAATTCAACCCATGGGCCTCTAGTTCGGGGAGCTCTGGTCTGGTTAGTGAGATAAATCATACATGTATGAAATCATTAATTTAAAATGTGGCTTCTATGACTAAGCCCTAATGAGTGACACAGACAGTGCCTGCTGGAGAAGTTCAGAGAAAGAAGGACCAAGGAGAGGGGAGAAAGATGGGCCTTGGAGGCTGCACCAGGCAGGTAAGGGGTGTGAGGAAACTAGAGAGTGTGTGTGAAGAATGTGGAGACCCACTGAGGCCATGTGGTGGTGGGAGGCCTCCAGTGCCAGGCTGAGGACATTGGACTCGACTTCCTAGGTCCCAGGGAGCCACTGAGGATTTGTTGATCTGCTAATTTAGAAAATGAAAGTTGTCGGTGAGTAAGGGGTAAAGCAGCATGCAAGAAGAAACCATCAGCAGACTCTTGCCATCAGGCTTTCCTGTTTTCCATTCCACTTCTTCTTCCACCTCTCTACACACATCCCCAAACTGTCCACCTAATGTACTTCTAAGAGAAGAAGCCACCCTCTAGCAAGATATCTTTAAAGTATGCCAGTGCCCTAAACCAGAACAGGAAAATGAAATCAGACCAAATTAGAATGGTACCCGCACCGAGGAAAAAAAGACGAACTGTAGCCACCGCCTCTTCCTAAGAGGGGTGTGAGGGGGAACACAGTTTGAAAGATAAATGAGGCATCTCTTTGAGACACAGATCTATGTAGTAAGCAAGACCTATGTGTCTCTAAAATGGGCACGGGAAGGTGCAGACCTGCATTCTAATTAGGTATACTAGCTGATCAGGACTAGCTCAGCAATACCCACGGTCGGAAACCACCTAACATTTATTGCAAAATTTTCTTACTTAAGTGACCAATAGACGTGCACATAGAATACAGAAAAGTGCCATTATAAAAAGGGGAGGGCACACATTTTTCGATGTTACAATATATAGCAGATCGTCTTGCAGATGATCCTAAAGGGCCAAAGATGAGTCATCGCTAAGTCCAGAGTATGTTTGTGAGATGACGGGCTCTTCCTGTACATCAGTGGACCATTCCCTGTGCCCCACCTTGGACCCTCGGCATTGGTTAGCTCAGATGGGTCCAGGCTTACGGACTTTTAAACATCTTCATAGCTGGTTCAGGACCCTACACAAGCTTGCTTGGCGGTTGGAATCTAAATGTCCGGTTGATGTAGGCAGTTGTTGGTTATTCCAGATCGGATCATGCATGGTATTAATTTTCTGAGGCCCTTATTTTATTTATCCTTATTCTTTCTGCTTTACTTCACTTTAACCATCTCTTTTGCCTCCCTAGTGATAGAGATCTGAAACAGTCCACCACTCTCTGTGGTAAAACTGTCTTCTTTTAATACAGAGGATTTAATACTTACCAGTATTAGCATCCATTCCTCCCCTACTTGCCCTCTGAGCCACTGTATGCATTACAGTCAATTCCTCACAGAGTGACACAAGCCCCTCCAAGCTTAAAAATGCCGCTATCTCTTCGTAGGGCTTCCCAGGTGGCACTGGTGGTAAAGAATCCGCTTGCAATTCAGGAGACGCCAGAGACAAGGGTTCGACCCCTGGGTCAAGAAAATCTCCTGGAGTAGGAAATGGCAACCCACTCCAGTATTCTTGCCTGGAGATTCCCATGGACAGAGGAGCCTGACGGGCTACAGTCCATGGGGTTGCCCAGAATCAGACACGACTGAGCGCTCTCACACACACCTCTTCCTAGAACATTGTGTTGGCGCCTGCACAGGTATTGACAGCTGAACTACCTCTCCAGCCTCTCTTTGAATTAACTGTAAGCTGCATCCTGACCTCAAAGTTTCTTAAACTATAGAAGTTTAAAAGCCATGTACCTTAGGTTTGAGGAAATCTAGTCTTCTTCCAAGCCAAGATATCACTTGAAGTAGCTTTGATCTGGTTCCTTAGCATTCTCCCTACCTCCACCCTGATCCAAGCCTCATCCCTCCACTCTAAATTCCTGTCATAACCAGCCTCCCCATTCTCAGTTGCTCGGACAGACTAGACATCTTAAAACCTGGTTCTAGTTCTATAAACTTGAGCAGCTCGTTTAATCTCTCTGAGCCAGTAGGCAGTTTGTTCAGCAAGAGAGGAGCATAGAAATAGATGTTTCCTTTTGAGTCATGAGACTAAGATTCTAGGAGTTTTCAAGCATCTTCAAGATGGAATTTGGAGGGCATTGCTGCCAAAGTCAAAAGAACTTCAAGCCGGATTAAAATTTCTTTGTAGTTATTGTGCCACTTAGTACCCTGTTTTCTTTCCTTTTTTTTTTTAGTTAATTTTTTTTTTTACTTTACAATACTGTATTGGTTTTGCCATACATTGATATGAATCCACCACGGGTGTACATGAGTTCCCAATCCTGAACCCCCATCCCACCATCCTCCCCATATCATCTCTCTGGGTCATCCCAGTACACCAGCCCCAAGCATCCTGTATCCTGCATCAAACCTAGACTGGCGATTCGTTTCTTACATGATAGAGTACCCTGTTTTCTTTACTGCTGAAATACCAGTGCCCTCACCTGTGTGTTGGTCACTGAAAACCTTGTTACCCCAAGATGCTGTCTCTGTTCTGTTTGTTCTCAAATAACTCCTGGTATTTCTTCTCCTTCCCCTGTCTTCCCAGTTCAAAGCAAAAATTTTTCAACAGAAAATTTTAAAATTGACTTCATCCTCAATAATGATTTCAGTCAAGCAGTATGAATCTAAATGTCTTATTACTGTATATCTGAATAGTTGTATTATTACTGTGAACATAATTATTGTTACTGTGTTATTATTTTTATTATTGTCTTATCCAAATAGCTTACTACTATAATTCAAAGAGGAGAAAGAAATGGCAACCCACTCCAGTATTCTTGCCTGGAGAATCGCATGGACAGAGGAGCCTGGAAGGCTACAGTCCATGTGGTCACAAGAGTTGGATACAACTTAGCACCTGGATCATCATAATTCAAAGAATGACAGCTTTAATTTTCTCTGAGTGAATTGGGGGGGGGTGGTGTATACACACACATATATATAGTTTAATTTTTTAAGCAACTTTATAAGCCAAATTTACAAACTCTTGAGCTTCTACTGTACCCTGAACAACTAGCAGCTAATGTGCAGAGATGAATACTTTCTTGTCCGGAGTTTGACAGTCTTTAGAAGTTATTTTAAGGATCATTTTAACTTGAGGGTTTTACTTTTCATTTTAAAAAACTTGATTAGCTGGTTTTTGTTTTCTAGTTTACATGGTCATAAGAAAAGTCAATCTGCAAAAAATCTCATTAAAACTCTGGGCTTTGGGGCACAGTGGGAAAAGTAATTTTTAAAAGCATCTCATTCTTTCTGTCTGTAAAGAGGGTTCCAGTTGAAGAGAGAAGCTGGTCTGTCCTGTTGTTTGAAGTATGGAGATGAAACCTAATCAAATGTTAAAATCTCTCCACATAGTCTCCCCCCCCCCACCTCCAAGATCATTGCAAATCAAACTATCAATCATAACCATTGCTGGTACTGAATGCTCACACCAAAGACTGGAAAAGTTGCTTCAAGTCCTCTCAAACTCAACTTCTGGACCTTCTAGAATCAGGTGGTAGAGGCCTTGGTTTTGTCATTGTTATTTGTTTTTTGTTTTCTTTGGGTTTTGTTTTTTTATTTCTAATGTCAGAGATCCCAGAAGAATGGAATTTTGTTTTATTATTTTAAAAAACTTTTCTTAGGAAGGGAGATTTTGAAACTGGGTTTCAGTCTGCCTTAAACCTTCTAGGCCTCTTTTCTTCTGGAGTTCCAGGATTTTCTTCTGAAAATGTATTTGCAATGTAGTGGACTGGGAAGACAGAGGATATACCAAAGTAAACATTATATGAGCTTCTGCTTTGCAATTTACTTACTAAGTAGATAAAACCTCAGACTATTTCCTGTATATCTTAAGGAACAAATTTGTCACCAGCTTCCCAGACCCACTGCCTGTCTTTTCTCAACTACTCGCCCATCTGACCCCCCCAACACACACACACCACCCCCACACACACACACTTTTTTCTTTTTAACATTAAAGCCCCTCTAGAGGCGACTTTAACATTAGAGCCACTCCACTGGTATAAGCCAGTTTTCATTCTTTATGTTTTGACATATGCAGCCCAGTATTAAATGCAGAAAACTGACTTAAAGACCCCTTGGTTCTCTAGGGGACAGAAGGCCTTGAAATGGAGGGAGGGAGACTCTGGCAGAGGGCTTGGAAAATGCTTACAGTCCTAATGGAACTTGTGATTTCCACTTGCTGGTTTTCTTTAGCCTCAGATTCATTGAGGGCATGTTGGCAAATCACACTCATAAGAATGCTTTTAATAAGTTCCGTGTTGCCATCTACCACACAAGGCTGATTTTTCCAAGTAACTAATTTTTTAAGAAGTTCAGCGGTAGATTTGTATGCAGTAAACAGATTGGTAGAGGGCAGATTTGAGCAAAAAGAAACCTAAATAAGCAAACAATATGTTTATTCTTGTTGCTTACCCATGTATGCAGGATATATCAACCCTAACATATGTCACACACTCACCCCCGTGTGTGCACAGCAAAACACTGTTCTAGACATTGTGTTTGATATAGGGAAGAACAAGACGCAATTCTTGCTTTAGGGTAAGTCTGATAGGGTTGAAACCCATGAGCCCAATTGATGAAATAGAATGTGGAAAGTGATCTACTTAAGATATACATTGAGAAATCTGCTTGGTGTGATGTTTGTGGCGCTGGAAGTGGATTGCCGCCCCAGTGCTACTCCCAAGTGTAGTCTGAGAACTGGCTGCATCAGCATCGGAGACACAGATTCTCAGGCCCACTCTAGATCTGCAGGTTCCAACTCTCTGACTAGGGGGTGGCCCAGTAATCTGTATTTTAAGAAGTTTTTATGTTTTAACAAGATTCTCCAGGTAATTCTTTTGCCCTCTAAAATTTGAGAACCATTGTTCTAAGCCTTAGTTCCCCAGGCTACTCTAATCCTCTTGGTAGTTATTATCATCCAAATCAGAGGTGAGGGGAAATGGGAGTGTCAGAGATTAATTTTGCCAAAAGTAACAGCTGATATTACTGTTATAGTATTGACAGTATTAATATTGTTAATACAGTTCTGATTCTCTTGAACCATATCTGTGTCATGCCATCTGTAGTCCTCATGCCACCACCTGCTGTCTCATCCTAGAAAGTGTCAACCATGAAAAACATTCTCTGAAAGAGTTCTTTCTTGATTTTCCACTTGTGGTGTTACTCTTTCTGCCTACATAGAAAGCACTGACTTTAAACTTTGCCACTGCCGTAGTGCCCCATAGCTGTCGTCACCGTGAGGCCAAGGTGCAGAGGACACTTTAGGTTTGTTTTGCTGACCACATAATCATGAGATGATCAGTTGATATCCCCAACAACTACATCCTTGTGCCTGATTGGTGCACCAGCATGTCAGTACAAATTAGATTTCGGATGAGGAAGAAAACCTTATTTTTGAAGTGAAGTGAAGTGAAGTGAAGTTGCTCAGTCGTGTCTGACTCTTTTGCGACCCCATGGACTGTAGCCTACCAGGCTCCTCTCTCCATGTGATTTTCCAGGCAATAGTACTGAAGTGGATTGTCATTTCCTTCTCCAGGGGATCTTCCCGACCCAGGGATCGAACCCAGGTCTCCCGCATGGTAGACAGATGCTTTACCGTCTGAGCCACTAGGGAAGTTGAATTCTATTTAATCAGCATACGTTTATGTATATATATTCCACCTACCATTTGTCTAATGGTGTGCTCTGCATTATAAGGCAGTGGTGCTCAAAATGTGGTCCCTGGACCAGCAGGATCACCTGGGAACTTGTTACCTGTGCACATATTGGGCCTTTCCTGTGCCTTCTGTCAGGAACTCTGGGGGTTGGGCCCAGTAGCCTGTTCTTAAAATTCTTCTAGATGATTCCAATGCATACTAAAGTTTGAAAACCATGAAAAACATTCTCTTGAAGAGTTCTTTCTTGGTTAGGCTTCCCAGATGGTGCTAGTGGTAAAGAACCTGCCTACCAGTGCAGAAGATGTGGGTTCGATCCCTGGGTTGGGAAGATGCCCTGGAGAAGGGCATGGCAACCCACTCCAGTATTCTTGCCCGGAGAATCCCATGGACAGAGGAGTCTGGCAGGCTACAGTCCATGAGGTCACAAAGAGTTAGATACAAACTCTCAGAAGTTAGCACATGCACACACATGCACCATAAGGGGTATGAGAAGTTAGAGACCTAGTCTTCCCTGAGAAAGATATTATCTGTGTTACCTTGCCCACCTGTGAATGGCTAAATTCGACTTGGGATTTCTGATAACTAAGAGCTCATGTAGGTATTATGATTTTGCTTTACCAGTTTTGCTTTACTGTGTCTGCAAGATTCAGAAATGCCTTCTGCAGCAGTTTGCAGGGTTTTTTCCATCCTCTTTTAATGAGAGTCAGTCACTTATTTATAAAACCAGTTACAGAAATTTCAACATATTTTAGATGACAATTACACTTTTTTTCCTCTCTCTCCAGGGGTCTCAATTGCAAAGAATTCTTATAGAACTGAATTGTTCTGTTGGTGTAGGCAGTCATTTGCCATGTGGTGAGCTTGAAAACAGACTAAATACATGGTCTGGATGGTGACGTCATGGACAGTGAGGATTAAAGCAAAGATAATGCAGAAGGCTGTGCTCCCTAAATAACCTGAGACTGGACCGACATCTGAAATCCTGGGTCACAGTTAAAGATTTTTGTTTGATATATTTACAGCCAGTCATTGCTTGTTTTTTCTCAGGATATTATATTTCAAGAGAAATCTGTTTGTCTTCTTCAGAGAGACACCTGAAAAATGTGTATGCTACACAGATTTCCACTCAGGTGTGCTTTGTATACAGAAGAGCAAGCCTGCACTGTGATTGGGTTATCCAATATAGGGGCACCAAGTTGCACACTCCCGGTCCCATAAGTTACAGGAGCTTTGCCCCGCTCTTGCCCTGCCTGCGTTTATGAAATAGAGAAACTGCCAGTGCTCATAGTTGGCCTAACGTGGGAGATTCTTATTCAGACTGATTTACACTGACGCTTTACCTTCCTGCCCTTTCTCAGCATTTTCACAAGTTATTTATGTCTCTCCTGTGGAGCAGGTCAGAGTATAGAAAGAATGTGACACTCATACATTGCAAAGCTAGTAGCTAATACCCTGCTGAGGGTTTTATAATTAAGAAAGATGATGGCTTTTGGAATGTTGTTGAATCCCTGTGTCCGATTCATCTCTTCCATGGGTGTATATGACTGAAAATAGTGTGTGATTTGCAGGTAAAGTCTGACCTCAGTCACTTTATCTAAAATGCTGTCATATCATCTGAGCTTTGCAGATGTGTTACTGTTTTACAGGTTTATTTAATGTCAATATAAACCCATATGGGGAGGGAGGAATGTCTAGAACTAATAAGATTATCTAGGCTATCCAACAAGTCAGTGGCATACTAGTTTTGGTTAATAAATTAATGATTAGCAAGTTTTAAAACTGTGTACTTTGCTCTGAGTGCTGGTGAATAGCAATATAAAATACATTCCCCAGGGTCTCTCCCCAAGCCTTAAGCCATGAGGGCTGCCATTTCAAAGAGGTTTTGTTGACCACCTGGGAAGCCCCTAGGCTTAGTAGAGAAGCACCGTATGGAAGCACAACGCAGTACACAAATACAGTCCCACAACTCACTCGTGCCCTTGTGTTCCAAAGACCCAGTTCACCTCCGGGGCCCCTTTCAAGCCCTTCTGCAATGCAACTTAAAATTCACGGAGGGTCTGGAAGGAGGTTAAGCTCTGAAGTCAAACAGACCTGGATCTACTGCTAATGATGGAAAGTTCGGAATAACTGCTTCATAAAATTATGGAAGATTACATGAAGCCCAAGTAGAAATGCAGGACAATCAGAGAAATGCACGTTTAATCAAAGAAATACCCTTTTTCACATTTCAAATGGGTAGAATTTTGTTACTGTCATTCCTGGCATTGACGAAGGTACAGGAAATAGGTGCTCTTGCACACTGCTGTTAGTGTAAGTTACCTTAAAGGCAGTTTTGCAATGTTAGCATAAACCCGGATTGATGGATGGACAGACGACAATTAGGCAGTTAGTCTTTTGATCCAGTAATTACATTTTAAGGTATTTATCCCAAAGAAGTCATAAGGGACATGTATAAAGATTTACCTCCTGCTTATCACACTACTGTTTATACTATTGAAGAACTAGAAGCCGTTAACACAGGACTGAAATTTTGCAGTCATTGGATGGATGCTGGTTCTCTCCTACCTCTCTTGGAACCCCCATCCACTGCCACTCCCTCCTCCATCCCCACCACAATGCCACCAGCAAGAAAACCAAGGCTAAAAGCAGTTAAGTGAGGGCCACAGAATCAAATAACCAAGATTAACACCTGGGTTTCAGCCTTCTAAAGAATTCTTTTCTGCTGCTTTGCCTCTTTTTCATTAACATCAAGACTGACTTGCACAGGTCCATAATCCTTTATTCTCAATTCTGGAATTCAAGAAGTCCCCCAAAGTGCAACTTGTTAAGTTTTATACAGACTCATTTGAGAACAAAACCTGATCTGAACTGTCACAATTCTCTTTACAGTCTCTAATCATTGGCTGTGAATATTCGCTTATCTTCCTGCAGGAATATTGTTTGATTAGTGGGTCTTGCCCAAGAACCCGCTGGAAGTGTTATATAATAATGTATATACTATTTTACCTTTCTAAAATCTAAAAAATTCTGAAATTTTTTTGGTCTAGGAGTTCCTGATGAGGCATTTGGAGCCTATAGCTTCTTCAGCAAAGAGAAATTGACATATTCAAAGTTGAACAATAGTGCTTCAGATATGGATTAACTTATTTTTAACATCCATGTATGGAACCCAGTGCTTTATGTGACAGTGAATGTTTCTCTAGCCACAGTTTTTTCTTAGTTTCCCTGAGTTTAGGTGTTCACTATTCATATGTTGAGACTGGATATTAAATATTCTCCTGAAGAGGGTTAGTGGTGGTTTAGCCGCTAAGTCGTGTCCGACTCTTGCGACCCATGGACTATAGCCCACCAGGTTCCTCTATCCATGGGTTTCCAGGGAAGTCCTTCTCCAGGGGATCTTCCCGACCCAGGGATCAAAGTCTGGTCTCCTGCCTTGCAGCCAGATTCTTTACCAATTGAGCTATCAGGGAAGCCAAAGAAGGTTACTTATGAGAATAAAATTAACTTCATCTGGAAAGGACAATGCTCTATTAAAGACAATGGAAAAAACCATTCCTATATTAAACGTCATGATTCAGAAGACCTGGCTGTTTAGTCAACATGCAAAAGTTCATAGTTTATGTTCTTGGTCTTAATGCTCCTATTTCCTGTTTGGACACTTCAAAAGAGAACACTCATCACTGGACTGTGGCTGGCTAGGACAGCAGCAAAGATGAGCAGAGCTGTCTCCTTCTTTGTGAACTTGCCACTATGGAGAACACTTTCTCAGTGTTTTGTATACCGTGGAAAAGGTGAAGACTTTTCTTCTTTCTTTGAATTCATTCAGTCAGTCAGTTCAGTTCAGGGGCTTGGTCGTGTCCAGCTTTTTGCGACCCCATGGACTGCAGCGCGCCAGGCCTCCCTGTCCATAACCAACTCCCAGGATTTACTCAAACTCATGTCCATTGAGTCGGTGATGCCATCCAACCATCTCATCCTCTGCGGTCCCCTTCTCCTGAATTCATAGGTTATCAATCCAAGAAACAAAGTTCAGCTCTTTCCACCCTTGCCCAGCAGGTGGCGCTGTGAAATAGAGGGATATGACAATGCAGTAAGCTGCCTTTCTGCTCCACAAACCCAGCTGCAACCTTAGCAAGTACCCACATGATTTTGGCATTTAACATATCAGTTGAAATACTTGAAAGTCTCCTAAAGGTCTAGTGCCTCAAACAAGTTATGTTTAGTTTCCAGTCTTCTGTAAAGCTCCTTCTTCCTTTAAGATCAGCCATGTGAAGTGCTCACAGCATTGTGACTCTAGCCTTAACCAGATTGCTGAGATCCTATAAAAAGGTACAATCCTGGTCCTGCACCCAGATGTTAGAATGGATTCTCTCTTCCCATTTGTGGAGAAGGCCACGCTCTCTCCTTCCAGGTGTAGGCCTTATTACACCTCCTGCTTGGGAAAGGATCCATTAACTACTTGAATGAAATAACTAATTGGTGTTTCAGCCTTGACTGAGCCAGTCATTATTAGCTGCCTGCTCAGATACTCCACCGGAGAAGGCAGTGGCACCCCACTCCAGTACTCTTGCCTGGAAAACCCCATGGACGGAGGGCTGTGGGCTGCAGTCCATGGGGTTGCTAAGAGTCGGACACGACTGGGCGACTTCACTTTCACTTTTCACTTTCATGCATTGGAGAAGGAAATGGCAACCCAGTCCAGTGTTCTTGCCTGGAGAATCCCAGGGACGGGGGAGCCTGGTGGGCTGCCGTCTATGGGGTCACACAGAGTCGGACATGACTGAAGTGACTTAGCAGCAGCAGATGCTCTAAGTAAGCAAGTGGTTAAGAGAAAGAGGGGAAATAGCCTGTTGTGTCTCCCAGGCCTCTCTTTTTGGAAGGACTCTTTCCTCCTCTACTCTGATGGTTGCATTTTGGAGTTCCAGTAGATCAGCCAATTGAATCAGTGTCGTAGTCTAAGACCAGTGGCTCCTTCAGGCTGCAGTCTCCTGGGCCACCAGACAGTTTACGCTCATAAGAACTTTCACTTCTTCTTCACAGACATTAATAGTTTCCTGGCACTGCCTTTCAGGAAATGTCATCATGGTCTGGAGGAACCAATAATAATACAAGTAACCTGTTTTGACAGATCTCTTTTCTGCCAGAAATTTCAGAACTGGTATAGAGGATGGGGCAATGGCACACAAGTCCATTCGTGGGTGCATAGGAAGAAATCATACATTTGCCGAAAGACTGAGAGGTGATGCCTGCCCTGAACATGAGCTGTAGATGGCTCTAAAGCTATAAACAAATTCCAGCTCATTCTGGCGAACTTAAAAAAAAAAAAAATCTGATGTGAGAAGGCAACTCAAGTCTATGGTTCACTGGGAGATTTGTTTTTTTCTCTCATTTTTCTTCCTTCTTATTTCAAACACAATTCTGAACTCTTTTGATCCTCAAATAGAAAACTCACGCATTAAAAATTAATAGCATTTGTTTATGGATGCGCACGTGGTATGGCCATAAGGTATGCATAAAAGAGGCCATGGCTTTGGATAATTATTACCAAATGGCTAACTCTCAGTGCTCTTTACTCACCCCTGTTATGGCCAGAGCACAGATCTGAATCTCATTAATGCAAGAGATATTGAACGTTGCTCTAGGACACTGATTGAACTTAGTTTTTGACTGGGGTAGGAATGGAGACTCTCATTGCTTTTCCCATGCAAGTTTTTGAGGGAAGTTGATCACCATAATACTAAAACAATGTGGTTAAGAGTAAAAAACTGATAAAAGACATCAGAAAAGATTTCTGCTCTCTTCTAAACAGTGAATTAGAAGTATTTTTTCATACTAGCACTGATTTCAAATACTCTGCATGTTGCTTTACTCTCCTAATCTTACACTTCAGCCTAAGTACATCATAAGATTATATAACCTAAAGATCAATTGTGCCAATTTAAGATCAGTTGTGCCAATTTGTGATAAGTTGCTACCCCAAACCTATCAAAAGTTGCCCATGAAAAAATATTTTATGCCAGTAATATTGTGGTTTTCTCTCTTTGTGAGTTTGCTTATTAAACTCTCTCCTATGTAGTACCCCTTTCCTAGACTTAAGAAACTTGTTTTTAAAGAGTCTAGGTACGCTAACATTTCTAAACTCCCTTTTTATGTCAAGTCCTTTTAATTGCCCCTGTTTCAGATGTATCACTATCAATTTATGTTGGAGAAGTAGAGGAAAAGTAGATTTGATCCTGATTTTCTCTCACCCGTTGCATCTTTTAATTAAAATTTTGCACTTGTTACACAACTAGCTGGATATAATGGAGAAACGTATAGACCCAGAAGATAGTCAAGAATAGGGCTGTTCTCTGGGGACGAAATGCCTCAGTAGGTATTCAGTCCCTGTTGAGACTGTCAACCTCTCCCATATTGCCCCCACCTGCGCAAAGCACTCAGAATGGACATTGTTTCAGCCTCTTGGTAAACCTTCCCTGGTTTCAAGGCATTCATTAAAACCTCCTTGGAAAGGGGGATAGAGGAAGTTTAGAAAAGACCAAGGGTGTCAGTGTCCAAGTCCTGATTTCAGTCAGAGCCAAGCCGCATCTTTGATGTGTGTGTGTGTAGAGTGGCCGGGGAGTTTGGGGTGTGTGTGTATTGGGGGGTGGGCTGGTAGCCCTGGAGGCTGACCCTGAACACAACGTTTCTTGGTCCATGCTCAGGCCTCTCTGTCACTCTACTTCACCTATCCTAGCCAACACTGTTTCTCCCTGGATGAGCCATGTCTGCCTTCCCTATGATTTCAACTCTTGTCCTCCTCTTCCTGCCCTGGTCTCTTTTTCTCTTAGCTGCCACTGGCTCTTGGTTTCCACTAGAAGAGTCCCTGTGACAGCTAATTTGGAGAGGTGATTAAAGTTCTCAGAAGGATTGTGCCCCCAACTGGATTTTTTCCCAACTGTGAACCACTGAGCTATCAATCAAGTGCCTTCTGGAGGGCTTTGCCAGATCAGCTAGTTAATTACATTTTTATAACTTGATACGCAAGACCAAAACTTGATCCACAGACCGAAACTGAAATACAGAGTACTCTTACCTGCAGAGGTAAAGGACTAATCTTTCCTGTGGCAAGCTAATTAGCACATGTCAGGAGAAAGATGTCATCCTTAAACTGCCATTCTTTTAGATAAGCAAGTTGTATTTACCACTCTTTGAGTGTTGCATGGACCATATTTTAGGACAGAGCACTCAGCAGTAATATGTGAATTAGAAGTTCACTGATCTTCACTTCAGTTCAGTTCAGTCTCTCAATCGTGTCCAACTCTGTGCGACCCCATGAATCACAGCACACCAGGCCTCCCTGTCCATCACCAACTCTTGGAGTTCACTCAGATTCACGTCCATTGAGTCAGTGATGCCATCCAGCCATCTCATCCTCTGTTGTCCCCTTCTTCTCCTGCCCCCAATCCCTCCCAGCATCAGAGTCTTTTCCAATGAGTCAGCTCTTCGCATGAGGTGGCCAAAGTACTGGAGTTTCAGCTTTAGCATCATTCCTTCCAAAGAAATCCCAGGGCTGATCTCCTTTAGAATGGACTGGATGGATCTCCTTGCAGTTCAAGGGGACTCTCAAGAGTCTTCTCTGACACCACAGTTCAAAAGCATCAATTCTTCGGCGCTCAGCTTTCTTCACAGTCCAACTCTCACATCCATACATGACCACTGGAAAAACCATAGCCTTGACTAGACGGACCTTTGTTGGCAAAGTAATGCCTGCTTTTCAATATGCTATCTAGGTTGATCATAACTTTTCTTCCAAGGAGTAAGTGCCTTTTAATTTCGTGGCTGCAGTCACCATCTGCAGTGATTTTGGAGCCCCCCAAAATAAAGTCTGACACTGTTTCCACTGTTTCCCCATCTATTTCCCATCAAGTGATGGGATCAGATGCCATGATCTTCATTTTCTGAATGTTGAGCTTTAAGCCGACTTTTTCACTCTCCTCTTTCACTTTCATCAAGAGGCTTTTTAGTTCCTCTTCACTTTCTGCCATAAGGGTGGTGTCATCTGCATATCTGAGGTTATTGATATTTCTCCTGGCAATCTTGACTCCAGCTTGTGCTTCTTCCAGCCCAGCGTTTCTCATGATGTACTCTGCATAGAAGTTAAATAAGCAGGATGACAATATACAGCCTTGATGTACTCCTTTTCCTATTTGGAACCAATCTGTTGTTCCCATGTCCAGTTCTAACTGTTGCTTCCTGACCTGCATACAATTTTCTCAAGAGGCAGGTCAAGTGGTCTGGTATTCCCATCTCTTTCAGAATTTTCCACAGTTTGTTGTGATCCACACAGTCAAAGGCTTTGGCAGAGTCAATAAAGCAGAAATAGATGTTTCTCTGGAACTCTCTTGCTTTTTCGATGATCCAGCGGATGTTGGCAATTTGATCTCTGGTTCCTCTGCCTTTTCTAAAACCAGCTCAAACATCTGGAAGTTCACGGTTCACATATTACTGAAGCCTGGCTTGGAGAATTTTGAGCATTACTTTACTAGCGTGTGAGATGAGTGCAATTGTGCTGTAGTTTGAGCATTCTTTGGCACTGCCTTTCTTTGGGATTGGAATGAAAACTGACCTTTTCCAGTCCTGTGGCCACTGCTGAGTTTTCCAAATTTGCTGGCATATTGAGTGCAGCACTTTCACAGCATCATCTTTCAGGATTTGAAATAGCTCAACAGGAATTTCATCACCTCCACTAGCTTTGTTCGTAGTGATGCTTTCTAAGGCCCACTTGATTTCACGTTCCAGAATGTCTGGCTCTAGGAGAGTGATCACACCATCGTGATTATCTTGATCGTGTAGATCTCTTTTGTACAGTTCTTCTGTGTATTCTTGCCACCTCTTCTTAATATCTTCTGCTTCTGTTAGGTCCATACCATTTCTGTCCTTTATCAAGCACATCTTTGAATGAAATGTTCCCTTGGTGTCTCTAATTTTCTTGAAGAGATCTCTATAGTCTTTCCCATTCTGTTGTTTTCCTCTATTTCTTTGCATTGATTGCTGAGGAAGGCTTTCTTATCTCTTCTTGCTATTCTTTGGAACTCTGCATTCAGATGCTTATATCTTTCCTTTTCTCCTTTGCTTTTCGCTTCTCTTCTTTTCACAGCTATTAAGGCCTCCTCAGACAGCCATTTTGCTTTTTGGCATTTCTTTTCTTTTCACTGATCTTAGCCACTTCGAATCTCATGTGCCAAGATCCTCCGCCTATTGTTTCCACAAACCCATGGATTATTCAGCTGTGAAGGGAATGTTCTTAGAGATGGGAGACAGTTTTCTCAATGGCCATCTGCCCTAGTTGATCCCCTTCATTTGCAAATCCAGACTCTAACTTAAGCCTAAATCTGAGAGCTCCCTTTGACTCAGGCTTGGGATTCTGACAATAGATTTGTCTCTGGCTGGTATCTCCTCTACTTCTGATCCTAACTAACTGGCTTCTCTTTTTTTCTTGTGACTCTTACTTTGTCAACTCACTGTTTTGAATGATGCAGAAAAAGTTTGCTGACCCCTAATTGATAGAAAAATGAAGCAAGCTTTCACATCACTAAAGTATATCTTAAATACAAATGAAATAGCTTTCCTCTGCAGCTTTCTGGAAAATATTGGGGTCAGGGAGGTGAAGGGGGAGACTGATAAGCCTAGGTCAATAAAACAGAAATCTTGAGGTTTTTCCTTTAGACCTTACGAACAAAACCAAACAAGGAATTTGGGCTCAGGATGCAAGAAAGTGAGTTCTGTGAGCAAATATCTTCATTTGGCGCATTTTGTTGGGGCTTCTTGAAAGCCAGGAAGTTTTCAGTGCCAAGCTGATCCCTCAAGGGATCCTGGGAAATAGCCTGCTTGTCTCCTTAACCTGACAGCCAGTGTTAACTCTAACATTCAAAGTGAAGAGCAGGAAGCGTGTTGGCAAGACTTCCCAATTGATGTCTCTGGGTTTTGGCACCAAGAAGACTTTATTAGGAACCCTTTCTGCTCACTCTTCTTAGGCTTTTCTTTACAGTCTGTGGCGTCACAAAGTCCAGCATGACCAAGCAACTTTAACACCCTAGAGTTCATTCAGCATTACCTTTCTCCCTCTGATTGCTCCCTGATGTTCTCACACACAGGAAGTAATGCTTTTCCTGTGTCCTTTCTGGAAACGGTTTCTTTCTATTCTGTGGTTCTCCCTTCTTACCTTTTTTCAATCTTGCATTATGGGTCAACTGTCTTCCATAGTCAACTGCAGGAAAAGGTTTGTGGGGACTTTTTTTTTTTTTGCCTTCCCTTCTCCACAATTGGAAAATATGAGGCAGATCCTGTTTATGTATACTGTAACCTCAAAAGGAGCTGATGTGCTGTTGTCATTAAAGAAGAATCCAGAGCTGTTTATCCTGCAGAAGAGTACCAGAGCTCTAAATTGGAAAGCCCCCCGGGCCCTCCAGGCCAACTGTGGCCAGCTCTCTGCTGCTCTCCCAGGACTGTTCCAAAACTTAAGGCGAAGACTTCTGCTACTGAATCTGCCTCCTGCCCTCCAGGAACAGACAAGATGTCAGACTTTTGCCTTTATAAGAAATCAAGGGTCTTCTTCCTTTGTATGAATATGTTCTTTGAGATCTGGTTTCCAGAGGCCTTTTGTACTCTAAAATGTAACTTCAATGCATAATCTTCCTTCCACTATTTTCTCTATAGATCTTTTTATCATGTTACAGAAATCTTTTCGTAAGTCCATTTTATAGTCAGTAAGTTTGGCAAATTATAGTACAACGAGCTTTCTTTTTTTCTGAAAACTAATAAAAACTGTGCCTTTAATAATACATCTTTCTTTTAAAGTTCAGTTTCCAGTTTTTTTAAATCATCTCATTTTCTATGCATGTCAAACATAAGGTCTCTTTGATAATAAGCGGGTTTTTTTAATAAAACTATTTTAACCTATTGTATTTTTCATAATTTATGTTATTGATCAATGTTACTTCACTTTTCTTTGTTTTCATTTGCCTTGGGGACAGACCCAGACTCCCATTATAGGATTAGAAACTGTCAAACAAGAAATGGCCAACCTGGAAATACTCCTTGGCCAACTCTTACTTCTGATGCCATGTCAATGCAACACGATCACTTTTCAAATAACAGGGCTCTAATGAGATGGGAGAACTATCAAGAACATGCCAATCGCTGCCACAGAAATAGTAACAGGGATAAGCCACAATCTGCGTCTTATCCCTGTGACCTTCACCCCATAGGAGCCAAAGGTGTGTGATTATAAGGCAGTGTTTTTTTTTTTTTTTTTCTAAGTTCTCTTTCCATGGAAGCTTTATTACACTTTAATTTTTTTTTCTTGAGAAGTTAAAAGTAATATAAATCAGAGAATCTAGAAGGTAGTGGAATTCTAAAACCGTCATGCGATTATGGGGACAGGAAGATGGGAGGTTTGATTTTAATTTCTTTAAAATTTTGGCCAGTAGTTCTTGAGTTGTGGGAACAAGTCTGTGAGAACTGAAAAGCTATAAGAAAAATCTTTGAATAAAGCACATCATCTGGTTCTGTCTTTGTGTGTTTTACATGGCACTGTGTATTTAGAAATAATTTAGAATTGGAAAAGAGGTCCTCATAGTACCACCCCTGTGTGGTAGCCCATCTCATGTCCATCTCTTTCAACATAACTTGGACAAGGCCCAGAGGATTAAGCCAAAACCCAAACCTATTTATTAACCTCAGGTTCCTTTTAGGGCCAACTTCCCTCAGATGTTTTTCTTCTAAGTGTGTGTTTTGGTGAGGGGTGGGGGAGTTAGTTGTGGAGTGGATGGAAGGCCTTTCTGTTCAGACTGTGATTTAACTTCACCCATGTAGATATTATATCATCATCATCAGAGACTCTTTGTGATTCCTGCTCCTGCCTGTCTGAGTTTTTCCTTTCTGCCTCCTACCCCAATCTTTGTTCTCTATTTTCTTTCATCTTCCTTCCCTTATTATTTGAAGCAACATCTAGAATATGAATTATGAATTATATTTTCAGAAAATTGCATAATATGATAATAAAGACAAGTTACAGATTCAGGAAAGTTTTACCCCCAAGTGGTGGTAACAACCTTGGACCAGGAACCAGGACTCACTGGTTCCTGACCTTGGGCAGCTTACATGTCTGGGTCTCAGTTTCCTTATTTGTAGGAAGAGACCCTTAAGCACTGCAAGCTTTTCAAGGCAATCCTTCAGTATTCGGATCCAGGAGGGCTGAGTAGGAGCTGAGAAATCATTTTTAACAGGTTCCCCAGGCAGTTCTGAATTAGGTGGCCCTCAGACCTTGCCTTGAAGACAACGAAACAGATCACCTTTTACATCCCCTTTTCTCTAAAATTTTGTGGTCCTGGGTCTTCTTTAAACTGCATGGCTTTGTACAAGTCTGCTGCTTCCCATAAACTCACTACTTTGTCTGCCATATGTATAACTAAAAAATATATTTATTATCTTATCTGGAAAACCCTTAACATGTAAATAACAACTTTTATCAGAGTTAAATACCCCTTTTGGTCATTACTCGTCAGAATTTTGTCTGATTTGTTTACTCTCTCATCATAAGCTTTGTTGTTGTTTAGTCACTAAGTCTGTCCGACTCTTTTCCAACTCCATGGAGTCTGCCAGGTTCTTCTGTCCATGGGGATTCCCAGGCAAGAATACTGGAGTGGGTTGCCATTTCCTTCTCCAGGGGATCTTTCCAACCCAGGGATCGAACCCATATCTCCTGCATTGGCAGGCAAATTCTTTACCACTGAGCCACGAGGGAAACTCCATCATAGCTTATTTCTATTTTAAAAAAAAAAAAAATCCCTCACATCTTTCAGGCACTTCCATCTTCCTGAAAGGTTGTTTAAATCCAAAGCAGAAGTCCAAGTTCTCACACTCTTGTAACCAAGAACTGAGTTCTTTTACTAACTTCCCCCCCTCCCACCATCATCGTTTGTTGAGGCCCTCTGATGGAAAGCTTGTTATAAACTTTATACTTTGCTATTTCCATTACACAGCAAAATCCTGTCTCTTCTTTGGGTTATAATATCTATCTAGTTGTTCTTGACATGTGTTTGAAGTTCCATCTACCCAGCGAATGTCAGTCTTCTGTGTTATTTTTCCCTTGATGCTTGTACTTCCTTGTGTTTTTGCCAAACTGAACTCCTGGTGTACTTTACTGCCCATAATCTCCACAGGTCCATTAATATTATTTGGCCTCACCTCTATCTCCTCTGGGCTTCCCTTGGGCTCAACTAGTAAAGAATCCACCTGCAATGTGGGAGACCTGGGTTTAATCCCTGGGTTGGGAAGATCCCCTGGAGAAGGGGAAGACTACCCGCTCCAGTATTCTGGCCTGGAGAATTCCATGGACTGTATAGTCCATGGGGTCGCAGAGTCGGACATGACTGAGCGACTTTCACTTCAATTCTGTCTCCTTTGCCATCTCTACATTTAGTGCCATCTGAGAGACTTAATATTGTAGCATCCACTCAAGCTTCCAGGTCGTCAGTAAAGTTGTTAGTGAAACTATTACACAGCTTGGACATCATACAGACTCAGTGTTTTACATTTCTGCTATTGTTTCTTGCCCAGCATTTTGTCCTGTACAGTTAAGAATAAAATCCAAAGGGTACTCTTCAGATTACAGTTCAGAAAGGAGATGCCTCTTTCTAGAAGATCCTTTGCTGTCCACAAGAGAAATCAAAACCCTCATTCACATAGGCCTCTGAGTACAAGGCTGACCAGTGTATGCTTACGTAAGCTTGTTTGCAAATTCTGGTTAGGTCTCCCAATACCACAGATAGCTGTGTTTTGAAATCTGGGCCCTTTGAAAGAAGAGTAGATGTTGGAAGAGCCCTTATTTGACATGCAAAGACCTTAGGAACACCAGTTATGCACACATTGTTCATAGATACATAGGTTTGTGGGAACAAATGGCAGCACACCATAACGCAGAGACTCAGACCCTGCCAGTATCCCGTGAGCATGGTATTTTTAAGAGCAGACCCCTAGGAAAGTACCAGTGTTGTCTCTCAGTTACAGTCTGAGAAGCAGAATGTATTTGCATATCACTAGAGTGTTTCAGGGCAGCAACTGGACTCGAAAAATGAAAGCTCTTAAATATGTAGGTGTTCAGCTACTAGACCATGGCAGGATTCCACCTTCAAGGAGTTTATTGTATAAAAAGTTAATACAAGGCAGTGCATATTTAAGGTAAGGATGATTTAGGCAAATGAGGGGGGAGAATAACATTCCAGGTAGAGGAATTACAAAATAACCTGTATTCCTGAGTTAACTTGCTGTGTAAATAATACAGAATGAAATAAGTTTGTTAACAAGAATATAGATTTTTTTAATAATAATTAATTATTAAAATAGAGATTGGAGAAACATACTTTCATTCATTCAGACTCTAAAATAGAATGTCAATAGGTGGTTCAGACGGTAAAGAATCCACCTGCAATGCGGGAGACCTGGGTTCAATCCCTGGGTTGGGAAGATCTCCTGAAGGGAGGGCATGGCAATCCACTCCATTATTCTTGCCTGGAGAATCCCATGGACAGAGGAGCCCGGCGTTCTGCAGTCCATGGGGTCACAAAGAGTCAGACACACCTGAGTGACTAAGCACAACACAGTATAATGACCAGCTACAAGATTATTAATTATACTAGCAATATTATTCTATTGATAACTTAGAATTGGGCTTTTTTTAAGATGGTAATAAATACTGGTTTGATAACAATTTCATCTCAGTATTTCAGGATATAAACATTCAGTTCAGTCGCTAAGTCGTGTCTGACTCTTTGCGACCCCGTGAATCATTGGTGTTAATATATTTAGACCCACTTCTTATTTGGAACAACTAAAGAAAGAGAAAAATGAACTTCTCAAAGTCTCAATGTATTGCAGAGAAAATTTCAGTTCTTAATAAAATTAAATGCTCACCAGAAATAACAGCCTTTCATATTTAACATTTTTATTTTAGCTAACAGTAGATTAAATCAGAGCAAATAGGAAACATTTGTCTACTTTTTTCTCTGTTTTAGTTCTGAGACTTGGAACAGCAAAGAATATGGTACATGGTGGTTATTTTAGTTCTCTATTGCTGCGTAACATACCACTCCAAGTGGTTTAGAGCAACGGTTTATTTATTGACTGGGCTTAGCTAAGTGGCTCTTCTCCACATGGTGTGGAGTAATGTCTCTTGAAGTAGTATTCAGCGGAGACTTCAGCTGAGGCTGAAAACACACAAAATAGCCCCTCATCCTCCAAGGACTCTATCCATATCCTTCTCAGTATCCAGCATTCTGTAGCAGATTTCTTCACAGTGTGGTGGCTGGCCTCCAAGAGTGCAAAAATGAAAGCACCAAGCCATTTTAAGGCTAACTTACAGGAACTTCCCTGGTGGTCCAGTAGCTAAGACTCCACAGTCCCAGTGCAGGGGGCCCAAGATCAGTCCCTAATCAGGGCACTTAGATCCTGCATGCCTCAACAAAGATTGAAGATCCTGCGTCCCACAGCTAAGACTCAGTGCAGCCAAAAAAAAATTAACTTATAGCCAGAAACAGCTGAGGGTCATTTTTGATGCTTCCTATTGGTCAAAGCAGTTACAAGGCCAGCCTAGATCCAAGGGGAAAGGAAATATCCAATATCTCTTGACATCATGAATGACAAAGAATTTGTGGCCATTTTTAATTTACCATATGGTTGCTTAGTAAATATTTGTTTACTGACTATATGAATGTTATATTTGAACTTCTTAATGTCCTTGGTTGCATTTGAGGTGATGCTTATGTTGTCACTTTGTAGGGGAATTTATTTTGTATTTCATGAAAAATCAAAATTGTTTCAGCATATCAGCAAGAAAGTAGATTTTTAAAATTTTTGGATAGATACAGCTAATGTCACTTCTGGTTATTAAAACTCTATAAGTGTGTGAAATGAAAACAGTCGTCCAAATTTTTCTGATTTTCTCTTCATTTGCAGATTCTATTATTTTTAATGAGGTCTTGTGAATTCCCAAAATATTAAATACCTATGTTTATATTTCAGAACAAAAATTAATTCCCTGATGAAGCCCAGACTGGGGTGGTTACTGCCATTTTAAAATTTCTATGGCTCATAACCTTTATGTTAACCTTAAAAGAAAATCAAGGTTTGATATCCCCATTATTTAAAAAGAATTCACACAGAATAAAATGGACATGGTTGTAAGTTTCCTTTTTTTTTTTTACTTTTTTAAAGTATAACAAACTCCCTTGTGGTGTAATGTAATCTCTATCAAAGAGTCCCATGGTATGTTGAGAAACAGTAGAATCTTGGAGTAGATCAATCAAGCAACCATGTGAGAAACTGCATTTTAAAAGTGATAGTCTCAGTTTTGGGTCTTCCACAGTATTTTTTTAACCTTTAGTGCATCCTTCTGCTGAAATAAGTTAGCCACTATCCTTAAAGCTCTCATAAGCTAACTTAGAGGGGAAAAAAAAAAACAAAAAACCTTTTTCTAATTCTAGGGTTCTAAATTTCCCTGAGCAGAGTCTCTCTTTACAAAAGTCAAAATCACCAGGGAACATGTTAAAATGTAAATTCCTGAAAGGACCCCCACCCCTCACCCCACCCCAGACAATTCCAGTCCTATAGTGAGAAGTGGAGCCCAGGAATATGAACTTAATCCTTCAGGTAATGCAGGCAGAGCTAATCTGTGGGCCTCATTTTGAAAAATCCCTCTTAAATTTCTCCCTACCAGTCCTAGAAAGACTGAAACTGGTGAGGTTTGGAAGGTAGATGCCTCTTTCTATTCCCTCACTGACGAGATGCAGTTAAAGTGGCAGCAAGACAGTTCTTGGACTTATGAATAGTTACAATGATGTCATTTCTTGGGCTTCTTCACCTAATTATTTATTTGCATTGGAGCTGGAAGGCTTGTGAGAATAGATAAGAAATGCCATCACTTATTACCCAAATAAGGCATGGACTGGATTTTCTTGCTTGGCCCTTTTTTGAGGTACGTATATATGCTTTCCCACCATGGCTACCAAACCAGTCCACTTGCAACTGGCTCATATTGCTGTCTTAAAATATGAGTTTAGACTACAGATTGCTTTTAGGTTTGTTTGCAAAAGATAGATTCGTGTATTTCTGTCATTATTATTTATTCAAGACATGTCTATTGAGCGTCTTCTATGTGGAAGGCGTTGTTTAGTGCTGTAAGCAGCCAGTGTTTTATTCATTAATCTTGCTGATATTCTGGGCCCTCATCTGATGCTCCCTAATTTTAGGGGAAAAGTTGAGGAACTTCACACCACTTCCATGGTACATAATCTGCTCCTAAAGTGAACCTTGGCTAACTACCTAAGAGTCCATCTTCTGCTCTTAACATTTTCAAGAGATGAAGATTCTTTAGAATACTTTACAGTCTGACATTTTTCACAATCTCTGCCTGTCTTCTACTAATCTTAATCTACATTGATGCAATTAAAGAAAACTTTCTATTTTTTCTCAGCAATAACAGTGGAGAATAGTGGATCATCTTTCATATAAAGCAAATTATATACCACCTTTTATCATCATCCAGCAGATATGCTGATAGTTAATTTATGTCCTTGAAAACCTAGCAGTATTTGAAAGCCCAATGTCATACTCTTGCTCAGACTAATCTTATCTCTCAATGTCAACCCCTTGAAAGAGTACTTGGCACCCCTTATCTTCCATATATATATTTGTGTAGAAAGATCTCTGTGGGTAGCTTAGGGATTAACTGCTCATGAAGATTTCTTGGTTTGGGACTGCAATCTTGTAGCTTGGCCTCTGCACTCTAACCGTTGCATCCTTAAAGCCTTTGTGCCAGTGTAGTTTGATTTTATTAGTGTGACTGTCACCAAAAGTTCTCTAGGAAGTGTACTTTTTATATACATGAACGCAAGAAAATAATAGAATCTTTAGCAGGATGGTCAAGCTGGCGCTGTTACTACATTACATCATGTTTTTTAATGGTTAATGTCATCCCTTAGTTGTTTTAGAGCAGGGTTGGTTTCTCAGCAGTAGCTCTGTTGACATCTTGTGCTCGATATACCTAAGTTGTGGGGGTAGGGAGGTTGTTCTTTGCATCGTAGGATGTTTAGCTGCATCCCTGGCCTCTACCCACCAGAAGCAAGTAGTCCTTTCCCACTGCAGCAATTAAAACTGTCTCCAGATACTGCCAGAGGTCTGCCATGGACAAAGTCACCTGCAGCTGAGGACCACTATTTTAGAACATGAGGCATGGCATATTTAGACCTAAGGCTGTTGGAAAAAGAACTTACTATATTCCCTCTCCTTCTTTAAAAAAGTACTGTGTAATGTTTTGAAAGTATCAATACCCAAAGATGGCACGATTCTAGACTTTTTTTTAGTTCCGCTGAATCTTTAGAATGGAGGTGCAACATACAATAGTCTTGATTCTTCATCATGTTGTCTCCAACACGCCAAGAACGTTCTTGTTAAACTAAGGAGCCCAGTATCATAGAATAAAGTAGACCACATAGCATTCTTAAAATAGTGTTTGTTTTTGTTTAACCCACTGAAACTACACATGTAAAATGTAAATATTACCTAGTAATCATATAACTCATGGGCAAAAATTTACAAATACAGTATAGCAGAAACTTAAAGGAACTCTTCTATACTGTTAGGGAGAAAATAATTTTTTATCATTATAGATGAGAAAACTCATTCATTAATAGCTTAAGGCTGGTAATTAGTTAATGGTTTTTATTCCTTCTATCAGCAAAATATTATTCATTTGCAGAAATGTCTTGGAGAAGATGGCCCATAAAACCTGGCTGAAACATGAGCCAGCTAGGAAGGCCTTTAATAGCAACATGGCATCCATGTTTCTGGTCATAAGAATGAGCTCTGGGAAACAGTTCCCCAGAGTAGCCACTTTTTAGTTATAGTCAAGCTCTAATAAATTTTCCTTAGGGATACTTTATAGACACCACACAAACACACCTACTTTCTTATACCCTTGCTTAAATTTATTGTTACATGTTTCTATTTCTGTGAGGTCCATAAATGTCACAAAATCTGCTTGTCAGCATGATATTCAAAGACTTATCCTTGCTGACTTAAGACACCTCCTAGTTTGAAGAGATAATTCACCCATTGGGATTTCTTTTGTAAAAATGACCTATCATACATTCCACAAATTGACTTGCCTGTGGTTTTGAAAGAAGAATAAATGGAGAACTCCTTGCCCTTGTGGTTTTATTTACTGTTGAGAAAAGTTCAAGTTTAATAGAGTAATTTAGAATGTATACATCTGACTGGCTACATTAATGAAATCACAATTCTTTAGCAGCAGTTTAAATCTCTGAAAAGTTATGTGGGTTTTACTGTTCAGGGTCAGACATGCTGGTAGTTAGTGCCTTACTGGGGTCAGAGCTGTCTAGAAAATGATTCAAGGAAAGGATTTTTACTGAATCTCAGGAGTGCTTGAACCTGTAGCTACTTAAAAAAAAAATCTTTACCAACTAGTTAATTGCAAAAGGATTACTGTAGATGAACAGTTCTCAAAGTATGTTACTTGCAACAGCAGTATTCGCATCACCTGGGAACTAATTAGAAATGGGAATTTCTGGACCCAACCCCAGAAACTCTGGGGTTGAGAGCTAGAAATTTTTTTAATTTGAAAATAATTTGTATTTATGCATCTATCTTTATTTATGGCTGTGCTTGGTCTTCACTGCTGCACAGGATTTTTCTCTTGTTGCAGTGAGGGTGGCTTCTCTAGTTGCAGTGTTCTGGCTTCTCGTCACAGTGGCTTCTCTGGTTGCAGTCACAGGCTCTAGGCACCCGGGCTTCATTCATTGCGGCACATGGACTCAGAAGCCATGGCTCACCAGGCTCGATAGTTGTGGTGCACCAGCATAGCAGCTCCGTGGCACGTGGGGTACTTCCCGGCCAGGGATCAGACCCATGTCTCCTGCATTGGCAGGCGGACTATTTACCACTGAGCCACCAGGGAAGCCCAGAAATCATGTATTTTAACAAGCTCTCTGAGTGGTTCTGGTGCACACCAAGATTTGAGAACCATTGTTTTAGACTGTCAAAATCATTGTGACTTTTTTCCCTTACCTGATTTGATGGTCATTGTCTCTGATGCTATAAAAAGCAGATTTTTATCAAGGAGAAAATATAACTTCTTCAGAAGTAGATCCCTTAGAGAAGGGAATGGCTACCTACTCCAGTATTCTTGGCTGCAAAATTTTATGGACAGAGGAGCCTGGTGGGCTACAGTCCCTGGGGTCACAAAGAGTTGGACATATGACTGAGCGATTGAGCACACACACAATAAATGAGGTCTACATTTACTCTCATATTTTAAAAAGGTCTTTAAAATCAGTCTTAACTAAGTTCTGTTTTCAACTTTACAAAAAACTTTAAGCATCACCATTTCTTTGATTCTGCCATAGATGATCTTCAGTCGCTTTTTGAACAAAAGTATTAAAGTTCTGAACAGAATTATAAAAATTATGTATTCTGAAGTTGACAACTGGTTTTCAAGGTTCATTTCACTAAGTCGTAGATAATTTGTGTTACTCCTTCCTTTCATAAAGTTATAAGAATAATGCTTGCATTAAGAATCTACTTACTTCATGCCAACAGAAAGGTGCTGTTTGGGAGTTTTGTTTTGTTTTTTAGTTTTTAAAATTATTTATTTGGCTGCATCAGGCCTTAGTTGCAGCACACAGGATCTTTCGTTTTGACACATGGACTTCTTTCTTGGTGTGGCTTGCAGGCTCCAGAGTGCATGGGCTCAGCATTTGTGATGCCTGGGCTTAGTTGCTCCTCGGCATGTGGAACCTAAATTTCCTGACTAGGGATCTAACCCACATCCCCTGCACTGGAAGGTAGATTCTCAACCACTGGACCACCATGGAAATCCCAGAAAGGTGCTCAGTTTTAAAGGAAAACTTTGGACGAAGAGATTCATCTCGTTCACTGCATGTCTGGGCTTCCAGATTCTTCATGTGTACCAAAAGTTCCATATTGTTATTTCATGCACACATATAAATAGTTTTAATGCAAACTTTTTGAATGGCTCATTTTAAAAATGCCTTCTTACTTTCCCACCCACTATTTCTCACTATCCTATTGGGTAGAGATTTTTTTTTTTTTTTCATGCTACGTTCTTTCAAGTATGCCAGCATTGATAAACTCAGGTCAACCTACCAGGTTAATTTGGTCCTAAATATGAATTCTGATCAGGTTGCTTTCTAATTCACATTTTGTGTTCACTTTGAGATACAAAGAAAAACACACAGAATAGTTAAGATTTTTAAAGATTTAAAGGTTTGCTTCAAGGAGGCATCCTCTAAAAACTGGAAGATAATATGATATTATGGGAAATAAGAACCTTATGGTGACTGTGTCTATTCAAGGAAGCTTTATAAACAGGAACTGCTGTGGTTTTACTCTATATTTGCAAGGGATTTGATTATAAAAATCATAAGTTAGAGAAATCATCTCTTATGTATAAACACAAGCATATGGATATACAGGTGTTCTTCACTTTTTCCACTTAGATGTTTTCCTAAAAAGTCAGATAAAAACAATATTTATAAATAAAATCATAGTTTTAGTTGGCTCATATTATCATCTTATAGATGCTTTATCTTCCCTTTTGCTAGCTTGGCTGGAATATGGCAGCTAAAACACCTATCCTCAGTCATCCCCAGCTTAGCATTAAGTTAGTGAAAAATAGCCACTATATGAAGGGCCACTCTTAAGGAATGAATCCAGGAATTATTTCATAATGTAGAAGTTTATTCCCTGTCCATTTCTTTAGCTTCAGAGTTGATCATCCTAATAACCAAGTCTTATCCCCTAAAGCAGTTCACTGCCCTGACTACTCCATTGAATCGCAAGAGGAACTTTGGAACCTGATGATATTTGTACACAACCTTGATCAATGGCTTTAAACTCACTGGCGATGGAATATTTTTAGGTGTTTAAGGTGATTCTACTGTGCTGGCAGAGTGGATAACTGTGTGCCTGAACAGAACATTGATTTTTGGACAGGACAGCTTATTATAGTACTTGATGGTGACTGTAAATTAATGAGAGTTATTTCATAGCAAGACGAATGACATTGTGAGTTCTCTTTAAGAATCCATTTCTTACTATGTTTTCCTCACTTAGGGGAAAATGACTGAGTTTTACTATATAGCAGTCTTTTTCATATATATGTTGCCCATTTGGGACTATGCTTTTTATAGGCATTTATGATTTCTCAAAACTGTGTGTCAGTCCAAAGTTTCTTTCCTCTTTTGTTCAGAAGCAAAAATGTTCCTATTCCATCTTCCCTTACCACCAGGGCCCCTCTATGGTCCTCTTCTATCCTGCATGTCAACACAGCCCTAAGATGCAAGCAAATAACCTCCTCATACATAGGCCTTCCAACTCCCATGAGGACACTGAATACCCTTCCTCCAACTGAAGTGTTTCTGAAGTATTCTCAGCCACCTCAGTGTTCTGTCAGCTTTGTCTGTTACCTGAGAATCAGAGCTCTGTGTGTTGATGACCCCCTTCCTAAATGGCCGAATAAAAGAAATTACATACGTCTTTTATTCATTTGGTGTTTCTCTGGAGACCCCCTCTAGCAGAAACAGAGGAGGTTACTTTTTTGTGAAGAGTAACATAGTCCCAAGTTGGATTTTAATGGATAATTTTGCTCTGGGCTAGATTCTTTGGCATAAAGATCACTACATTTAATATAGAAGGTCATGAGCTTAGTCATTGGACGAGTTAATCAAATGACTGCCATAGTTCAAAAGTACATCTGCATTTGGATAAAATATGATTCGTGTTAGAGAGCTAAACTTGACATTTGGTTTCCCCCAGGTAATAAAATAACTTTTAATGAAATAAACGTGTACCTTTCTGCAGCAGACCAGCATAAAGCACATAGCATAGTTACATTTCTTTACTGGCAGTGGCAGGAAATCTTTAACCTGCCACATGCTGCTTTATTTTATGCAGTCTCACACAGTTAACCTGTTGAGCTGATTAGCAGAACAATTCATTGTCAGCACTACAGATGAAAGGGAGCAAAAAGCCACGAAGTTGCCTGTGCCTGTTTGGACATCAACAACAATGACTGTATCATTTCAAGTTTGGCTTTAGAGAAACACCATTGACTCAGCTTCCCCACTGTACAGCACCTTCCAGTTCTAACACTGTACAAGGCCCCCAAAAAATCCTATTCATGGCTATATTTTTACCATTTAATAACAGTACCTGACCCCTAGTTGACACACTGAGTACTTTATTTCAATTTCAATTATTTTTTTTAATTTTAAGATATTACCCAGCAGGCTGTAGTCCAAAATATGATGTCTATTCCTATGGATCATTACAACTGTTTAGTGTAGAACCTCTTAAAAATATTTAATAAATTCACTGGAAAGTTGAGAGCAACGGGTAACCCATTTTTTCACTTTTTAAAAATTTATGTAGACTTAAATTCACTTTATTATGTGTAGTGCCATGATATAGATGAATGCATACTGTGATGTTACTGCCACCACAATCAAAATATAGAACACTTTCATCACACCCAAGAAATTCCCTCTTGCTGGCTTTTTTAAGTCAACCCCTATCCCCACTCTCAACCCTTGGCAACCACTCTGTTTTCTCCTCTATTGTCACCTTTTCCTAAATGTCACATGAATCGAGTAATAGCATTTTTAATCTGGTTTCTTTGATTTAGCATAATTTACTTGCAATTCACCCAGGTTGCTGTGTATACCAATAGCTTGTTCCGTTTTGCCACTGTGTAATATTCCATCATGTAGACATACTACAGTTTGCTTATCCACTCACTGGTTGAAGGACATTTGGGTTGTTTCCTGTTTGGAGTCATTATGAAAAAATCACTATAAATGTTCATGAACAGGTTTTTAAGTAACCATAACTTTTTATTTCTCTGGGATGTTTTTCTGGGAGTTAGATTATTGTATTTTGTTGTAAATGTATGTTTAACATTTTATAAGGATGTATCCCAAAGGGACTGTAGCATTCTGCATTCCCGCAGTATATGAGAGTTCCAGTTACCCTACATCCTCACCAGCACTTGGCATTATCAGTGTTTGTTTGGTTGGTTGGTTAGGTTTTTCTTGTTTTCTCTTGTTTTAGCCATTCTGCTCTGCAAAGCATCAGTATTTGAAAGCACCATCAAGGATTCTTTTAGCCATTTTCTGCCAGTAAAGTATCCCAGTTTAAAAATGTGCCTGATATCATTACCATTAGGTGTTGCTGACTTAAAGGAAAACATGCAGCATGATAGTTGCAAGTTGAAGTTTTGTTCAAGGTCTTACTGAGGACTGTAGCCTGGGAGACAGCCTCTCAGTTAGCTCTGAGTAAACCTTTCCAGAGAAGTAGGGGAGGAACCAGTACGTATATGATTTTTTTTTTTTTTTTGGCTAGGGAAAACATGTAGTGGAGCAAGTATCTTGCTAAAAGATTACTGCTGTCCGCAAAGAGCAGATTTCTCAGGTGGATGCTTTTAGTGCTTTTCTGTGTATGGAAAGATGCAAAAATCTGGAGTCGTTGAAGTTCTTCCTAAGATGTGCATCATAACCATCTGCAGGCCCATTTATTCAAAGCACTGTATGCCTCATCCTGGTTTTTTTTTTTCCATCCTGAACTCCCTTCTGGGGTGCATTGCCTTGTGGGTGGGCAGAGGCAGTGAGTTATAACTTAACCCTTTGAGTTTCTGGATGATGAGAGACACTGTGTTCCTTCTTTTATTTTTAACAGTCTCTAGACATGATTATTTTGTTAATACATTCCAATATCTAACCCTTATTTTCAGCAGTTTAAAGAAATTTAGTCATTTTATTGTTTTGCTTTCCAATTTTCTGACTACATTTTCCTGACAGAAGTTTTTTTATTTATTGACCCTCAGTTTCATTTGCCTCATACTACTACATGCATATCCAAAATCTAAACCATCCAAGATGATTACATGACTTTCTAATTCTTTCCTGCTTAATAATGGCTAATTTCTTAAAAACTAAATCTTTTTTAGTTTTACTAACTTTATACAAGTTAGAAAAAGGAGGAGAGTGAAAAACCTGGCTTAAAACTCAACATTCAAAAAAACAAAGATCATGGCATCCGGCCCCATCACTTCATGGCAAATAGATGGGGAAACAATGGAAACAGTGACAGACTATTTTCTCAGGCTGCAAAATCACTGTGGATGGTGACTGCAGGCATGAAATTAAAAGATGCTTGCTCCTTGGAAGAAAAGCTATGACAAACCTAGACAGCATATTAAAAAACAGAGACATTACTTTGCCAACAAAGATCTGTCTAGTTAAAACTATGGTTTTTCCAGTAGTCATGTATGGATGTGAGAGTTGAACCATAAAGAAAGTTGAGCACCGAAGAATTGATGCTTTTGAACTGTGGTGTTGGAGAAGACTCTTGAGAGTCCCTTAGACTTCAAGGAGATCCAACCAGTCCATCCTAAAGGAAATCAGTCCTGAATATTCACTGGAAGGACTGATGCTGAAGCTGAAGCTCCAGTACTTTGGCCACCTGATGTGAAAAACTGACTCATTGGAAAAGACCCTGATGCTGGGAAAGATCGAAGGCAGGAGGAGAAGGGGACAACCATGGATGAGGTGGTTGAATTGTATCACCAACTCAATGGGCATGAGTTTGAGCAAGCTCCAGGAGTTCTTAATGGACAGAAAAGCTCGGCGTGCTACAGTCCACGGGGCTGCAAAGAGTTGGACACAATTGAATGACTGAACTGAACTGAACTTTATACAAATAATGAAGTAACCTAATTTAAAAGCATTAAAGAGGAAATGGAGATATGAAGATATTTCCGTATTCACCTGTAGGTCAAAGCATTATGTCAAGCAAAAAGTATGTGAAGCAGGAAACATTTCTAAAATAATTATGCTTTAGTTTAACAAAGTGGAATTCAGCATTCTTCATTATGATTCTTTATATGGCCTTCTGTGACTGCAACTTGTACTTGATATTTTACCCCTGATGGAAAAGATACCTCTCTATGGAAGTAATATAAATAGTATAAACATCCATTTCATTTATATAAAGTAATGTTTCACTGCTCCTTAATAATCTGAAGGAGAAAACACTGGTGCATGATTGAGGAAGATTTGGGCAGGCTCTTTAAGTGGCATATGTGGTAGAAACAGCTGGGTTCTGGTCTCCACTTTGCCACTTACTAACCAGCTGGCTAGCTGACCTAGGACAAGTCAGCTAGGCCTTCATTTTACATTTCCTCAGTTTCGAAATGTAGAAAATAAATTCCATGATCTTTAAGGTCTCCTGGTTCTTAACAAAATTCAAGGGGGGTGGAAGTCACACACTGAGTTTCCTCCCCTATACCCACCCCAAAGGCAGCCATTTTTTCTCATAATACAAGTACAGGTGCGTGTGGCCACAGAAAACGTTCCCATTTTCTCAGAGCTCTTTCTGCTCTGTTTTTCACTGTGGTTGCCCATTGGAGCTCCTTTCCTGGCGGGCTTGCTCCAGGGCTGTGGCTCTGTGGACCGGGCAGCTCTCTGGGAGGGCCACTTCCAGTCCAGCCACAGGCGTCTGTGTCTGCCCAGGTCCACTGTGTAGCTGTTTGCTCATTTTCGTCAAGATTCAAATTTAATTGTCCTGTGCTTCTAAGACTTTAAGATAGTCGGGGGAACATTAGCTCACTGAAAATAATTGAAAACACCTTTTAGGAAAGTGCAGCTGGGAATGCAAGCATGCGATTCTGTCATGCTGAGCGTGCTTTTTCAGGGAAAAGGTTATTTCTCTACCTATTCTGTTTCTCTAATGTTTTCGAATAAATTTAGAGAAACTTCCATCTCGGATTTTCTGAGTCACAGACTTCGAGAGTAAGGCAGGCCCTAGAGATAGGTGACTTGCCCAGGGCCTCTGAGACAGTAGGTTGTAAAGCTGTTCTGGGACCCCCAACTGGGCCCTCCCCCTGGGTTACCAGTCTCAGCCTTTACAGAGCCACAGCAGACTGTTTGGGGGTTGCAGTCATGTTCCCTCTAGCATTTCCCATTGCCTTCCCTGCCTCACTCTGAGCATGAGTTTTGTCAGCGTGAACAATGAGATCTACATGATTAGCCTGTCTGGATGCTGGGAAAAGCTCTAAAGGAACCACAAAAGTTGTCTCACTGCACTCTCTGAGCAGAGAGGGCTCCTTGCAGGTGTACCGGTGTGATGGACCAGTCTAACCCCGGGTGTCCCCAACCCTCCCCAAGCTGGCCTACTTCATTCCATCCCATGTAGTCTAAAGTATATCTTAAAACTTGAACTTAGTGTAGAGGTTAAACATTTGCAAAGAGACTTGGGTTTACAAGTAATTTTAACCCATGGTCATTTGGAAAATGCCATTCTTGGTACCCTGTCTTTAAGGGATGTATGTTTGTATGTATATGTGCGTGTGTGTGTGTCCACTTCCCTTAAAACAAAATACTTTCATAAATGTTTGTGGAATTTGATTGGAAAGACCTAGTGTTTTGTAAGGGAAGAAGCAAAGTGTGAAAAATGTTAACAAGGAAAGAGCATCTAATTTTAAAGATACTTAGCTTGTATGGCTTCTTCCATATCCCCAAGTAATAAGCATCACAAGTTATTCTGTCACTAGAAGTATAAACACGTTCTAACTTTGTGCCTGGCATGTTTGAAAAACATATGGGCCCCTCAATTTTCCAAATAATCCTTGTATTTGAACCCAGTTGAATATCCCAAATTCCTGTTTCCATCGTCTCTCGAAGAGAAGAGTAATTTTGGAAAACTAGCAATTTTCTACCAGTATCATTAGGTACAAGCTAAACTTCTCTTTATGGACATTCTCCAACATTTCCTTAAGACAGAGTCTTTTTCCAGTATCTTCTCTCATGAATCAGAGGTACACAGTTCTGATTCTGTGTCAGGCCTGAGTAAATCTAATTGAAACCCTGAAGATAGTATGTCTTGTGGTTAAGAGCTCAGGTTCTGAGCCAGATTCTACCAGTTAGAATCTTAACTCTGACCTTTAAAAGCTGTGTGTTCTAGGGCAAGTTGTTCTACCTCTCTGGGCTTCGTTTATGCTAGTTCTATAAAATGTGGATGGGGGTATTAATATCTACCTCATAGGGTGTTATGAGTAGAGGACTTGAAAAATGCACTCCCAAAATAAATTTTAAAACCTGTATACATCCTCACACATTTTCAAGTTGAGATCTAAAACTTTTCATCATAGGTTTCAAAGCTTATTTTTGGTAAGAGGTATTCAGGCTTCCCACTCCAGTATTCTTGCCTGGAAAATCCCATGGACAGAGGAGCCTGTGGTGCTACAGTCCATGGAGTCGCAAAGAGTTGGACACGACTGAAAGCAATTTAGCATGCACACAGGCAGAAAGGAGTATAACATGAGCTAAGACGAGGATTGATACGGCTGAAATAGTTAACACGATTTGAAAACATGTTTGGCTTGCTTTGCTGAGTAACTCAGAGAAAACTGGAAAGAAATGAAAACAGGTATTCATATTTTTTGAATCTGTATTTGAGTAATTTTTCATTCTCAGAAATGATACTCACAACATGTAAAAGCATCTGCATCATTTTGCATTCTACCCCGGCCATTGTTAAGAGTTCAGAACATCTCAATATTGACTAAATCTCACACTTAGTAAAAATGAGTATGAGATAGAATACAGGATGCTCGCTAATCACAGCATGTTTGGATTGCAGAAAGTGTGTGTACTCCAAAGACAATGAAGTCCAAGGCAGTAATTATAATACTTGTCTTGGATGAAGCATTTGCTGTTTAATAAAGAGAAAGGGCTGATATGAATGCAAGGTGAATTCTCAAGCAGTTAAAAAATAAAGCACAAATGAAAGTTAAAGTCTGGAGACTAATTTCTTTAAAATACCTCTGCATGTGCATTATCTTGTAAAATATTTGCATATCTAATACCTCGGTACGAAGACCACTAGTTGGTTAAATAAGTCGGTAAATGTTAAGCTCTTAGAACATTTCCTGGTATCTAATAAGCCCTGAGCAAAAAGTAAGTTATTATAACTATTATTATTGTTAGGTTCCCCCTCCAGAAAGAATTATGCCTACTTATTTTGAGTTTCTACTTTGTCCTCAAGCCTTACCTGTCTGCATTCAGGTAATTTAATTTTAGAATTAAGCCACTAACTATCAGAAAAATCTGTTAGCTCTATTAGGATCACAGTTTTATTCTTCTCCTGAGACAAACTCACTCCAAGTGTAACTACTGGAACTTTCTGGTCAAATTCCATTTAGTTTGGCTGTCCATAAGTGTTTTCTTCTCCTAGATACACATAATTTTCTTGATGTATGGATCCAGCCTAATGCTAAAAGTATCATAAATTGGGAATCTGCAATTTCATAAGTACCTTAATAAATTAGATATTACTGGATAACTGAAAAAAATAGAATACTGAATTGAAAACATTGAAATGTGAAATTTAAAAAAGAAAGCCTGACTCATTTTAAACTAGACCCTTTAAAATCTCAAAGTCTAGGCAGAGATCCCTGGTCTAACATATAACCAAGTATTCCAAGTTGGACAGCTTCAGTTCAGTTCAGTCGCTCAGTTGTGTCCGACTCTTTGCGACCCTATGAATCGCAGCATGCCAGGCCTCCCTGTCCATCACCAACCCCCGGAGCTCACTCAGACTCACGTCCATCGAGTCAGTGATGCCATCCAGCCATCTCATCCTCTGTCGTCCCCTTCTCCTCCTGCCCCCAATCCCTCCCAGCATCAGAGTCTTTTCCAATGAGTCAACTCTTCGCATGAGGTGGCCAAAGTACTGGAGTTTCAGCTTTAGCATCAGTCCTTCCAATGAATATTCAGGACTGATTTCCTTTAGGATGGACTGGTTGGATCTTCTTGCAGTCCAAGGGACTCTCAAGAGTCTTCTCCAACACCACAGTTCAAAAGCATCAATTCTTTGGCGCTCAGCCTTCTTCACAGCTTAAGACATAAGAATTTAGTTCTTTCCTTACAGCCAATGTCTTCCTTTTTAATTACCAAAACAATTAATGTTCATTGTAGAAAAAGTCAGATAATGCAAAAGAAGAAAATAAAAGTCACTGATTCACTACTACCTAAGGGTAAAGATTCTGATACATAGCTTCTCATTGTTTTCTTATTTTAAAAAATGAAATATATACTTTTGATATTTTTAGTTAAATTTCTTACTCTGATATCATTACAGATTCACGTGCCATTGTAAGAATGATGTGGAGAGATCCCATGTGTCCTTTACCCAGTTTCCCTGAATGGTAGTAGCTTGCAAAGCTGTTGTATAGCATCACAACCAGGACGTTAACATCGATGTCATCAGCATACAAAACAAGAACCTTTTATAGTTAAAATTGTTTCCCTGCCACCTCCACTTCTTAAATCCTAGCAACCAGTATTCTGTTCTCTGTTTCAGTAATTTTATTATTTCAAGAATGTTGTATAAATGGAATCATGTAGTGAAATGGCAACCCACTCCAGTATTCTTGCCTGGAGAATCCCAGGTACGGGGGAGCCTGGCAGGCTGCCGCCTATGGGGTCGCACAGAGTTGGACACGACTGAAGCGACTTAGGAGCAGCAGTATATAACCTTTTGAGATTAATTTTTTCCATCCAGCGTAACCTTCTGGAGATTTATTCTAGGTTGCTGTGTGTCTTAATAGTTTGTTCCTTCTATTTGCCAAGTAATATTCTATAGCATGGTTATAAACCATACTGCTGCTGCTGCTAAGTCGCTTCAGTCGTGTCCGACTCTGTGCGTCCCCATAGATGGCAGCCCACCAGGCTCCTCCATCCATGGGATTTTCCAGGCAAGAGTACTGGAGTGGGTTGCCATTTCCTTCACCAATAAACCATACTACTCACCTTCAAAGAATATTTGCATTATTTCCAATCTGGGACTGCTAACAAATGAAGCTGCCATAAACATTTGTGTATAACTTGTAGTGTGAACCTAAGCTTTCATTTCTCTGAGATAAATGCCCAGAAGTACAATTGCTGCCATATTTTAGTTTTAAGAAACTGCCAAACTGTTTTCCAGAGTGGTTATACCAATTTACATTCACACCAGCAATGTCAAGTAATCTAATCTCTCTGAATCTTCACCAGCATTTATTGTTACTATTTTTTTTTTAATTTTAGCCACTCTGAGAGGCATGTAGTGATACATTGTTCTGGTTTTAATTTGCATTTCCCTAATGGTTAATGATGTAGAATATCTTTTCATATGCCTATTTACCATCTGAATATCCACAATGATGAAATGTCTGTTCCTATCTTTTGCATATTTTCTAATTGGATTGTAGGGTTTTTTACTATTAAATTTCGAGGCTTTATGTATTCTAGACAGTGGTCCTTTATTATATGTGTGGTTTGCTTTTTTTTTTTTTTTCCAATCTCAAGATTCTTTTCATCCTCTAAAGGGAGTTTTTCACAGAGCAGAAGCTTTTTCATTTTAAATCTGATGTGTCTCTGTTTGTTTCTATGGACTGAGCTTTTGGTGTCAAGTGTAGGAGCTCTTTGCCTAGTCCTCAACCTCAAAGATCTTCACTTAATTGTTTTTTCTAAGACTTTTACAGATAAATCTTTTATATTTAAGTCCATGATCCATTTTGAGTTAAGTTTTTGTGTAAGGCAGTAGACTTAGGTTGAGTTTCATTTTTTTTCCTCTGAATGTCCAATTGCTCCAGAACCATTTGTTGAAAAGACATATCTTTTTGTTGTTGTTGTTGAATTCCTTCTCAGTCAGGCATATTTGCATGAGTCTGTTTCTGGGTTCTCTGTTCTGTTCCATTGATCTGTGTGTCTGTCCCTCCACCAATATGCACAGTCTTGATTATTGCAGCTATATAAATCTTGAAATTAGGTACACTGATAGCTCCCACTTTTCTTCTTATTCAAGAGTATCTTAGCTTCCTAGTTTCTTTACCTCCCCATGGAAATTTTAGAATTATCTTGTCTCTATCGACAGAAAAAAAAATGTGTGTTGAAATCTTGGTTGGAATTGTATTAAACCTGTTTATCAATTGGGGGCAAATCAAAATATTTGCAGAGCTTCCCCTGTGACTCAGCACTAACGAATCCGCCTGCAGTACTGGAGAAGCCAGTTGGATCCCTGAGTGGGGAAGATCCCCTAGAGTAGGAAATAGCAACCCACTCCTGTATTCTTGCCTGGAGAATCCCATGCACAGAGGAGCCTGGTGGGCGGCAGTCCATGGGATCACAAAGGAGTCGGCTGAGCGACTAAACAACAACAATAAAATATTTGCTGTATTGAGTATCCCAGTCTATGAACATAGTATGTGTCTCTGTCTATTTAGATCTTTGATGTCTTTCATCAGCATTTTGTGGTTTTCAGGGAACAAGTACTTTACATACTTTGTTTACACCTCAGTGTCTAGCACAGTACCTTCCTGAAGAATGTTGAATTTCACAAAAATCATTGCCATACACAGGAGTGGAATCTTACCATGAAAAGAACCCATTAGCTATAATCCCTTTTTTAAAATGGCTTCCTTAAACTAGGAAAATGCTTTAAAGATAGCAAATGGCCCAGATAAGAAAGACTTTTCATTCACTGCCTGAAACTAGATACTTTGTAGTTTGGGATTGTAAATCAAATTCCAGTTAAGAACTTATTGGATTCAGCTGTGTGTGGGGGATGAGGTGCAGAGTGATTCAGGAAGCTGTTTTTGCTTTGCCAATTGCAGAACTCATCTTTATATATTAAAAGAGAGTTTTCATATCTCTGCCAATGATCATCTTTCATTGGTAACCAGAGGAGTTTTGAGTTGTCATTTTGTGGGCTTTATCGGGGAGCTTAAATCCAGGATTGAATTAATCAGAGAACACAAGGTTGGGTTTCTGCATTTTCCAGTTTTGAAATCTGCATAATGTTAGTAATAGACTGAACATTTATGAGGTTAGTGTTCACACTGGGGCAATGAAATATAACATTATATAATTCTTTAAAGAAGATCCTGAGAGTTTAATGTACAGTCTGATGGCAGGAGACCCTTGGGAGCACAGAGAGACATATTCCTCAGAACTGTTCGTATGTACCTAAGATGAACAAGCTATCATGTTTCCAATTTTTCTCTTAAGTTTTCAAAGGAAATAAATACACAGGGGTAAGGAAGGCAGGGAAGAACAGGACTGTTTTCATTGCTAGGATGTCACGAAAAGCCCTAGCTGGCATCTATGGGCTATAATAAATAGGTATTTGTTGTGGTCTAACCAGGTAACCTTGAGTAAGTCGTTAGTTTTTCTGAGCCTCATTTCCATATTTATACAGGGAAATTGTGATCATGTCTCTGCCTTCCTAAAGTGATGATCAAATAAGATAATGGACAGAGAAGCATATAAGCTCTAAAAAACTATACTGATGTACTATGTTATTCATTCCATAAATATTTATTAAACACCTACTGCGTACAGACACCTACGGGGAGCAGACACCTACTGTGTAACAGTTCACCAAGGAGAGACACATGGGAAGCACTTAAGTACCGTGAAACATCACAGGTGTGCAGAGGCAGAACATTCCAGGGGTAGCAGTGGAACTGAATTACTGAGATGCAGTGTGCTTTTAGAGTTGAGAAACACTGAAGACACATTCTTGTAAAGATCATCTATGTTCAAGTTGAGGCTACCCTCAACATGGAGGGAATTAAGAGGGAAAAAAGCTTGATCCAATTGCCAGTCCTTATTAAATAGGTGGAATGATGAAGAAAAGTCAGTAGACGGCAGAACTGGGAATTGGACAAGTGTGTAAGGGCAGATGACGTGAACCTCAAGGGAAGCCGGTGGCCAGTGATGTGAAGATGGCAAGGAATGGCGAGGAAGCATCACTGTGAAGCCTGGAGAATGGTACTGCCCCAGGCTTAGGGCTTGGGCTGTGGGAGTATGACCAGTCTTCTCTTGAGGGGCTGAAAGAGTATAAGTCCTGGGGGAAGAGCTGGACAACAAGTGGAACAGGAGGAGGGAAGACGAGTATGTAAGAAGGGTAAGCATGTGGCATGTATGTGTATGCTCAGTCACTTCAGTCGTGTCCAACTCTTTGCGACCCCATGGACTGTAGCCTGCCAGGCTGCTCTGTCCATGGGATTCTCCAGGCAAGAATATTGGAGTGGGTGGTCATGCCCTCCTTCAAGGGCTCTTCTGACCCAGGAATCAAACCCTAATCTCCTGTGTCTCCTGCATTGCAGGCAGATTCTTGACCCACTGAGCCCCCTGGGAAGCCCTTGAGCATGTAGGGCCTCCAGTAATAGCAATAACTGTTGTTTATTGCACTCCTCAGATGTACCAGCTATTGTGTTTGGCTGTTTTGTACAGTTAAGTCTTCACAGGATGCTACAAACGAATTCCTGTCATCTGGATTTTACAAAGAAGGGCATAAGGTCCAAAGAGGTCACATGCATCATTTAAGGTCACACAGCAAGTCCACGTTAGAACCTCTAAACCCAGATCTGCCTGACTGCAAAGCTGAGCTTTTGCACCATTTCACGTGTCTTCAGAGACGTTCAGAGAGCACCATGCAAGGGATTTGGAGGGAAATCAGAGAAGGGAAGAACCCGAGGGAGGAAGCAGAGTCACGTGGGAATGAAGACACAATAGAGGACTATTCCCTAGTGATGCTTGCATTTTTGCTGGTGGCTGGAAATGCCAGGGCTGTGAGGATGAGAGCCACTGAGACCTCTAGCAGAGATGAGACCTGGTGAGGCTAGTGATTGCCTTGCTGCAGGTCCCAGGGGAGCACTGCTATCAAGGTATTGTAATGTCTTTTGAAGAAAATTCTCCCAGGGCAGATAGTAACAAAGGTCAACTTCTCCTGGCTCTTTCACTCCTGGCGGGATGGTCAAAGAAGCTTAGCTTCCTAAGTGTCAGTGATCAGTCTTTCAGCCCAGACAATAGAGAGCAGAGAAGGATGTGTGAGATGACCTCTCACTTGCTTGAAGGGTGGCAGCCCATCAGATATTGAGGTGCCTTGGCCACTTTGTGCTTGGGGACCTCTGGAGCTGTGTGATGCAAGCTGGAATTTTCATTAGACTATGGTGAAAAGCAAACACATGTATCAGCCTCTCCCAAGTGGCAGTTAATGGTTACTGTCCAAGACGGCTTTTTAACAGAGTCTGGGGAAGCAAGTATTTTTTTTCCTTCCTCAGCATCCTGGCACAGCTAACGTCCTACTTTCCTTTACTAGGGGACAGTTAATGCTGCAGCTGAAACAGCAATCCCATGTGTAGTATTATACATTGACATTTATGGGCACAGGCCAGGACCAGAGACTTTTCTGGAAGCAGGTTTTGATACCTAAGGGGAGTGGTGGCAGTCCAGCTCTGCAGCCAGGTAAGAGTGGCCTCAGGTGAGAGAGATCAGGTTAGAAAACGCAAAGAACAGGAAAAAAGGACAAGTAAGTAACTGAAGAAGTTATGAACCTCACAACCTTGCTTTCAGTTAAGGTCTTCCTGCTGGAATTCTTGATTGAGGTAAAAATAAACATGCCCTTCAAAGTAACACATGTGCAGTCTGATCCCGTTCGTCACAGGAGGGGTTGGGGCAGTGAGAACATGAAGAAATGCCCTCAGAAAGGGGATAATAAGGAAACAGAAGTGGAAATAGCCTTGAAAGCCTGTGCTAGGCATAGGCTGCTTGCAGAAGTTGGATCCTTGTTGTAAACGTGGTTTCTGCTTCTTTACAGGGGGAAGATTCTCTTTTTCCCTTGAATCATGCTGTCGCTTTATCTCCACCTCTGTTGTGACGTGTTTCACCTTCCACACTCTTCTGTAGTTTTTGTTTTTTCTGCTTCTATTGAACTGGTGCTTCTTCAGAGACAGCGATAGTGCGCTTTCCATCCTGTAACATCTGCAGCGCTTTGTATTCAGTAGCTTTTCAGTGTTCGACTGAAAGAACGAACCCAAGGACACTGTGATTCCTCTAAATTTCTTTACTAAACTCTTTTCTTGGCCAACAAAGATGACACCTTACAAAGCCAACTTTCTCCTTTCTCCAGGATCAGGGACTCAAGTAGATAAAAAGTTTTCTATAATGCTTTGAGTGTGTAGGAGAGATACTCTCTGTTTAGGGAATGTTGCTAAGCCCTCTCATCAAAAATAGCCTTTCCATCTACGTCCAAGCTCCGTCAGGGCAGAGCAGATTGGCAAGGGTGGTTTCAAAGGAAAAAGCAATGTAATGCCTTCTGCTCACACCAGCACAGGTGCCAGGAGAGGAGGAAAATGTGTGTGATTGCAGCTTGGGATGCTAAGTGCTGTAAAAATGGAGCCAACCAACCAACCAGCGTGCAGAGCTCTTATGTGTGTTTTAAATACCTTCCCCAACCTTTGTATATTCCTGTGTACTCGGTGATCTCAGGCTCAGAGTCTTCCAAAAGCAACTGATGACTAGAGATCTTACTGTATGAGCACAGTTAGTGACCCTTTAAGAGGAACCCACTTATCCCAGGGAGATGGCAGAAGCTCAGAATGGCAAGAGCAGAGGGAACGGGGAGAGCCAGCCAGAAGAACACACATGGAACCCCGAGTCCTGGGCAGAGCAGCTCTTTGCTGAAGGCTGCTGTTGCTCCTTCAGGAACTGCTGCACAGACATTGACAGGAAACCAAATCAGTGACAGGACAGCCGTTTTAATGTTTGCAGAATCTGAGCATGCATCCCTCTGTGAAACTAAAGAGCTAGAGTCTTTAGGGGTTTTCTCCTCCTCAAATCTTGAATCTGGCCTTTCTTGGAAAGTTGAAGCATCTATTGACAGTCATCCTGAATGTCAAGCAGAAAGGAGGGATGGTCAATGAAGGACTGAAGCTAGGATGGGGAGATGCATGTTGCCTGCAGCATGGGTTGTACAAGAAGCTCTAGGGTGGTCATATCCAGTGGTTGCTTGGATTTGGGTGGCCTGGCTTTCGGGTAAGCATGTTTGTCCAAATAATACATTGTTGCACTAAGATGGATCTGTCTCATCTACCCTAAAGAAAAGAATCTTTGTACCCTGTGTGTTTGAGGCATAATCAGTGATCTTTATATAAAGATCAATGTCTATTAATAAAAGCCATGAGCAGGTCCCTGCCAAGATTTCCATCATTTGTTTAATCAGCTGCATCAGTGCAGCAGTTTTCAATTAGTAGAGGTGTCCATTTGTACCTCTTATGTGCTTATAGGCACAGAGGCCAAGTCACCAAGTTGGGGCTCCTTGTGATCTTCCACATGGAGCTGGCTTCTCACTTGCCCGAAATGGAGTAACTGCTGTGTGTATGTGTCTAGGTAGGAGGGGGCAGGCTCCAGGTAAGGTAGCCTCTCTGCCTACCCCTCCCACCAGTCCTGCCGAGGTGCAAGGGAGGGGGGCCACACTGAAGCTTGCTCAGGCAGCTCCTGAGCTGTGGGACTAGTCAGAGGCTCCTTCGCTGCATGGCCACCCTGCCCTCTGCCCAAAGCAAGAAACAGAAGACAAAACGACAGAGCTGTGGTCACACAAAGCCTGTTAACTGTATCGGCTGTCTTTGTTTATTTGGGAACTCTGGACTTCTTTTTTTTTTTTTTTAACAAGAAATTTGAACCACATTTTGTTTGAGATATTCCAGAAAGATGTAGCAATGTGGTTACCATTTTATAAACTTTTAAACAAAACTGTTAGCAGTTCACAACTTTGTTTAAAGAACAATGGCTTTGGAGCACAGGCCAGTCTTCTCAGGACCCCGAGGACAGTGACCAAAGCAAAGAAGAATCCAGTTCAGAGCTGGCTGACTGAGACCTGCTCTGGCAAAAGCCAGGAACCCAAATGTTAGCGCTAAGGGCCTCTTCCCTTTCTGCTGGAATGGCAGTGAGTTTGGCCCTGCTGCTTTGCTGATTTACACCAGTGCCCTCAGCTTGTTAACTCTCCTCAAGTGGAAGAGAAGTTCAGGAAAAGTGGGGATGAAAACAATCACTTCTGGTATTTTGCCCTCAGCTCAAGACTGAGCCACCGACTTCAGCGTAGCTAGCTCACTACCCGACCGTGGGCATCCTCGTTTCTTGCACGCTTTCTGCTTCTGTCATCACTTCTCTCTGTAACAGCCAAAATCCCCACTATGCTTTCATTCTAATATCTCCATTAAAATAATCTGCCTTTATCTAACTTTTTCCTTAGGAGATAATTTATATTTTATAGGAAATCTCATTTATGAGTGTTTTTTTCCTGCCGTTGTTGACTGTAGCTATTACTCTTTTTAGCCTTTTCTTGGAGTGCCCTCAAGAACATTTAACAGGAAGTATTATTTAAGTCTCTTAAACATTCCTCTAAAAGTATACAAATATTTATACCTATGTCAACTTTTCTAGACATTTTACAAAGCTGATTTAGTAGATAACATATTCTTCTACCAAAGATTAAAATTGAAATAACCCACAACTAGAGCTGACCAACAATGCAGATTTGGGGTTAGCAACATTCAGTTTCCAAATACATAAGACACATAGGGATTACAGGAATTTAATTTGGTAGAATCCTTTTTTACATGTATTTTTGAAAACTCAGTTTACCCTCCAGAAAGACATTTCTTTTGGATCAACTGCAGTCCCTATTTAACAACTTCACAGCTTACAAGTTAAGACTCTAATTAAAATATTAAATTCTGGGGCAAAGAGAACTCCAAGAAGAGTCTGTAATCAAAGCTACCAATGGTATTTTTCACAGAGCTAGAACAAATAATTTCACAATTTGTATAGAAATACAAAAAACCTCAAATAGCCAAAGCAATCTTGAGAAAGAAGAATGGAACTGGAGGAATCAACCTGCCTGACTTCAGGCTCTACTACAAAGCCACAGTCATCAGGACAGTATGGTACTGGCACAAAGACAGAAATATAGATCAATGGAACAAAATAGAAAGCCCAGAGATAAATCCATACACCTATGGACACCTTATCTTTGACAAAGGAGGCAAGAATATACAATGGAGAAAAGACAATCTCTTTAACAAGTGGTGCTGGGAAAACTGGTCAACCACTTGTAACAGAATGAAACTAGAACACTTTCTAACACCACACACAAAAATAAACTCAAAATGGATTAAAGATCTAAACGTAAGACCAGAAACTATAAAACTCCTAGAGGAGAACGTAGGCAAAACACTCTCTGACATAAATCACAGCAGGATCCTCTAAGACCCACCTCCCAGAATATTGGAAATAAAAGCAAAAATAAACAAATGGGACCTAATTAAACTTAAAACCTTCTGCACAACAAAGGAAACTATAAGCAAGGTGAAAAGACAGCCTTCGGAATGGGAGAAAATAATAGCAAATGAAACAACTGACAAACAACTAATCTCAAAAATATACAAGCAACTCCTGCAGTTCAATTCCAGAAAAGTAAATGACCCAATCAAAAAATGGGCCAAAGAACTAAATAGACATTTCTCCAAAGAAGACAGACAGATGGCTAACAAACACATTAAAAGATGCTCAACATCACTCATTATCAGAGAAATGCAAATCAAAACCACAGTGAGGTACCATTTCACACCAGTCAGAATGGCTGTGATCCAAAAGTCTACAAGCAATAAATGCTGGAGAGGGTGTGGAGAAAAGGGAACCCTCTTACACTGTTGGTGGGAATGCAAACTAGTACAGCCACTATGGAGAACAGTGTGGAGATTCCTTTAAAAACTAGAAATTGAACTGCCTTATGACCCAGCAATCCCACTGCTGGGCATACACACCGAGGAAACCAGAATTGAAAGAGACACGTGTACCCCAGTGTTCATCACAACCCTGTTTGTAATAGCCAGGACATGGAAGCAACCTAGATGTCCATCAGCAGACAAATGGATAAGAAAGCAGTGGTACATATACACAATGGAGTATTACTCAGCCATTAAAAAAGAATACATTTGAATCAGTCCTAATGAGGTGGATGAAACTGGAGCCAATTATACAGAGTGAAGTAAGCCAGAAAGAAAAACACCAATACAGTGTACTAATGCATATATATGGAATTTAGAAAGATGGTAATGATAACCCTGTATGTGAGATAGCAAGAGAGACACATGTATAGAACAGTCTTTTGGACTCTGTGGGAGAGGGAGAGGGTGGGATGATTTGGGAGAATGGCATTGAAACATGTATAATATCATATAAGAAACGAATCGCCAATCCAGGTTTGATGCAGGATACAGGATGCTCGGGGCTGGTGCACTAGGATGACCCAGAGGGATGGTACAGGGAGGGAGGCGGGAGGGGGGTTCAGGATTGGGAACACGTGTTCACCTCTGGTGGATTCATGTTGATGTATGGCAAAACCAATACAATATTGTAAAGTAAAAAAAAAATAAAATAAAAATACTAATGTTAAGAAAAAAAGGTAGTTAAGGAGCTGTACAATTAACCATTTTTAACCTTAAATATAGCATTTCTCATGTATCCTTCAGGCAGTACTGACAAGGTATTTCCTGGAGATTAATGGCACTCTGAGTTAATAGACTGAGGGAAGGTCATTAATCCTTACACAAAGGTAGCTTGGAAAGTAGGAATGAAAAACAACTGCTGGGTCAAGATGATACAGTCCCAGGAGATGTTTCAGAAGATGTTAACTTTGCAGAAGCCCATACTTAACTACTGTTCTCATTCCCCTTCTCCACAAACAAAATCTCTTTTATAAGTTGGCTTCCTCTTCACATTCTTTCTCAGATGAAACTCATCTGGGAAGTCCTTTGTTTTCACATAGCTTCCCACTATCAGACTCATTTATTGGAGTGAACAGAGTTGTGCTTGGGAGTCTAGAAATCCAACCAATCAGAGTATATTTCCTACGGTTTCAGTTAAATAACATATTTGTACATTCAAGGCATAAGATATGCAGGAAATAGGAAGTTACTGTCAGTGGTTCAGTTCAGTTCAGTGCAGTCGCTCAGGCATGTCCAACTCTTTGTGACCCCATGGACTTCAGCACACCAGGCTTCCCTGTCCATCACCAACTCCTGGAGCCTACTCAAACTCATGTCTGTTGCATCGGTGATGCCATCCAATTATCTCATCTTCTGTCGTTCCTTTCTCCTCATGCCTTCAGTCTTTCCTAGCATCAGGGTTTTTTCCAATGAGTCGGTTCTTCACATCAGGTGATCAAAGTATTGGAGTTTCAGCTTCAACATCAGTCCTTCCAAAGAATATTCAGGACTGATGTCCTTTAGGATGGACTGGTTGGATGTCTTTGCAGTCCAAGGGACTCTCAAGTGTCTTCTCCAACACCACAGTTCAAAAGCATCAGTTCTTTGGTGCTCAGCTTTCTTCACAGTCCAACTCTCACATCCATACATGCCTACTGGAAAAACCATAGCTTTGACTAGATGGACCTGTATTGGTAAAGTAATGTCTCTGCTTTTTAATATGCTGTCTAAGTTGGTCATAGCTTTTCTTCCAAGGAACAAGCATCTTTTAATTTCATGGCTGCAGTCACTGTCAGTGGTAGGCTGGGGTTAATGGAACAATCAGACCTAGACAGCACCTCAGTAAATCTGAAGAGGTTGATTCATCATAAGGACACAGAAACAAGTCAGTCTGGCCAGGATGATAGACAGAGTACATGCTTCCAGACTGCAGAATACCACCAGAGCTATACCCTTGCATATAATGCCAGACTTGGTGGGATCTCATTTCTCCTCCAGGCCAGTGTAGACTAAATCCATTCTGCATGCCTGCTAACCTGGATCTGTTCTAACAACGCTCCCATCTGGACAGATTCATTAATTTCAAGATTAAGCAGGGTTCAGTGTGACTTCTAGGACTGTGGTGGAGATAGTGAGAAAGCATGGCAGGAAATCTAGAGCTACCTGGTGAAGGATTGTTCCAGGAAGCCCTACTTTGGCTTTTTAAAAAGAGTTAAAAAGAGTTAAAAGCTAGAGGATGATCACTGAGTTGTGGGTTTTTTTAAGGTCTGCCTTCATGCACAGGCATCACATTCTATAACTGTGTGTCCTTGTGAGAGGCGCTTCCCCAGTGACTCAGTGGTAAAGAATCCACCTGCCGTACAGGAGATTCAGGAGACGCAGGTTCAGTTCCTCAGTCGGGAAGATCCCCCTGGAGGAGGGCATGGCAACCTACTCCAGTATTCTTGCCTGGAGAATCATGGACAGAGGAGCTTGGCAGACTACAGTTCATAGGGTCACAAAGAGTTGGACACGACTGAAGTGACTTAGCACGCATGCACGTCCTTGTGAGAGCTCTCAGTTCAGAAGCTTGTACCATTGCTTGTGCTGGGGTGTGTTGCTCGCCTTCCTGCTAGGAATGCTCACTTCCTTTGGAATCCTTTAGATAAGTTCAGCACCATCTGATTCACTCAAGTGGTGTCTGGCTGTTCTATAATCCCAGGCTGATACTGTGATTCCCATAGTATGTTTTCACATGTTTGGAAATTTTAAAATGCCAGAGGTTATTTTACTGTTTTTAAAAAAAAAACTGCTGAAATTTAATAAGATAGCACAAGTATGCTAAAGGAAATGCTAAGGAAAATGTTTTTTGGTCACCAGGGCAATGGGTTGAAATGCAAAAACCCCGCTAAGATGGTGGCTGGCGTTTTGCCACTGACTCTATCTGGTCTAACCCTGAAAGTATTAAGTTCTCATGGATTTTGTGACAGAGTCAAGAGAAGTAAATCTGTAGCTCCCAGTTCAGACTGAACTACTGTTTTAGTGCTGCAAGTACAGGTGAAAATCTTTATATTCTTCCATCCTGTTTTAAAAAAAATCCTTGTTTATACACAGATTAGTTCCACTAGACCTAGCTGAACTTTTGGAGTTCTTTTTTTCAACTGAAATTTCCTTGTACAAATAAACTATCCAGATGTGGATGGGAACATAATAATAGAATTACGTGCTGAAATAACTGAGATTATTTAGGTCATGATTGCAGTTTTATGATGCCATCTGGGGAAATTACTAAGTGCATGTGAATTTGAGGTAAACTAAAGTTTTTCTCCCTTCAGTAGGCATTATGGCCTCTTTTGGCACTTTTTTGGTATTGGAATTTGCTGCTTACTTTGCTTACTTTAAGAGTGATGGATCTGCAACTCTGTCACGATTTGAACTGGAGTTTGCCTTCCACACAAATGACAGGTATTTAATGTGTCAGGACAGTCTGTCTGAAACCTGACCTAACCACTTAACAGTAAAATAGTGAAACTTGCTATTCTGTGTGTACAAATGCTGTCTTTCGAAATTAGGAAAGAAGATATAAAACCCTGTAGAAGTGCCTTTGTTTTAACAGGAGAAATTTAATGCTCTACCATTAACATTCTCCCAAGGTAATGTTACATAAATAATTACTGCTACACCGGAAGAGTCATTTCCCATTCTGGAATAATTTGCACACATTTAGGAATTTGATTGTCTCCTCAAAATCTTCTGGGCTGTGGGCCCATAAACTATTACATTTTGATGGAACTTCCATACACAATCTAACTTTTATGGAAGGAGAGAGCAAGAGAATTGCAAAAAAGTAGTGACGCTTATGGTTAGAGAAGCTCAAGGAAGGGAAAAGAATATTCCTGCTTATTTAACATACTGCAAGGAAATTTGTGGTTTACTTTCAATAATCAACTTTCTGAAAATTTTTTTATGCCCAAACCACAAGATTTGGCTTTAAATTCATACCTGTCTGTGGGCATGTAGTATCTAAAGCAGTGGTTCTCACTTCACACCAGTCAGAATGTCTGCGATCCAAAAATCTGCAAGCAGTAAATGCTGGAGAGGGTGTGGAGAAAAGGGAACCCTCCTACACTGTTGGTGGGAATGCAAACTAGTACAGCCACTTTGGAGAACAGTGTGGAGATTCCTTAAAAAATTGCAAATAGAACTGCCATATGACCCAGCAATCCCACTGCTGGGCATACACACCGAGGAAACCAGAATTGAAAGAGATACATGTACCCCAATGTTCATCGCAGCACTGTTTATAATAGCCAGGACATGGAAACAACCTAGATGTTCATCAGCAGATGAATGGATAAGAAAGCTGTGGTACATATACACAATGGAGTATTACTCAGCCGTTAAAAAGAATACATTTGAATCAGTTCTGATGAGATGGATGAAACTGGAGCCGATTATACAGAGTGAAGTAAGCCAGAAAGAAAAACACCAATACAGTATACTAACGCATATATATGGAATTTAGAAAGATGGCAGTGATGACCCTGTATGCAAGAAAGCAAAAAAGACACAGATGTGTATAGCGGACTTTTGGACTCAGAGGGAGAGGGAGAGGGTGGGATGATTTGGGAGAATGGCATTGAAACATGTATACTATCATGTAAGAATCGAATCACCAGTCTATGTCCGATGCAGGATACAGCATGCTTGAGGCTGGTGCACGGGGATGACCCAGAGGGATGTTGTGGGGAGGGAGGTGGGAGGGGGGTCCGTGTTTGGGATCGCATGTACACCCGTGGTGGATTTGTGTCAATGTATGGCAGAACCAATACAGTATTGTAAAGTGAAATAAAGTAAAAATAAAAATTAAAAAATAATAATAATAAAGTAAAGCAGTGGTTCTTAGAGTCCCTAAGGAAACACATTATTCAAATGCCGGTTCCCTTGGTTTCTAGATGGCATTTCTAACCCAAGACTTCTTAATTTGGTTCAATTTGTCTTTGTGTATCCGGGATCTTGTAATGTTTACCAGCTTTTCAGGAAGACCTGACATGCCACATTTTCAAGACTGAATTTTGTTAGACCCAATCTATAACACTGGGAATTTTCTGTATTATTAATGATGATAGTAATGCTGCTGCTGCTGCTAGGTCGCTTCAGTCATGTCCGACTCTGTGCGACCCCATAGACAGCAGCCCACCAGGCTCCTCTGTCCACAGAATTCTTTAGGCACGAATACTGGAGTGGGTTGCCATAAATATCTCCTGATTATCGAGCACTTATTATCTGTCACTAACTGTAGTTAACACTTTATATTTCTCATTTATTGTTCCCCAGAAGACAAATACAGTTATTATCTTCATTTTATGAAGAAACTTAAAGCTTTGAGAGGTTAAGTAACTTTTTGGAGATTAAAACCCATGATGTCATCTGGAAAAAATCCATGCTCTTAGGCATTAGGCGTTATGCTAATGAGTACATCCATTTGCTGGTTTAGTAATAACCGGCTTTTGTTTGATATTGATATGTTCAGTTCAGATAGCCCTTACTCTTTTCCTACTCTGGTCTAGAAGTTTGGTGGACTGGTACACTTCATGCACTGCTTCCCCTTGAATTTGTGTGCATATGTCTATGTTGCCCTTGTAAAGTTTTAAACAAAAAATATAACTGTGGAATACCTGAATAATCTTGGAGTCTTGGTTGTTTTTGGTGGGAAGCTGAGCCAATTCACTGGGAAACTTGAACTTCCCAAGCTTCAAGATGGCACTTCGTTATTATGCCTTCAGATCTCTTCTTGTGTTAGGAAGGGTGAGACTCCATAAACAGGTGAATCTTCATGACCAAAGCTCTCCCCACATCTTCCTAAACAAGGAGTCTGCCATGTATACAGTGCACCAGACAGAATTAGGACACCTGCTTTCTGTACCCCGATCCTCTATAGCAGTAGGCACTATAATTTGCTCCTTTCAGTTGTGTGTTCTCCATTTAGGGTGACCCACTGCCCCAGTTTTCCTGGGACAATTCTGACTTTAGCAGTGAAAGTCCTAAAGCCTAGAAAATTCCACAGTCCCAAATACAACTCGACCAATGATTGTCCTGCCTCCTTTGTTTTTCCAGAGCTGTATCCAAGCCCCAGATTCCAGCACTTCTGCTTTGTTGAATCTCCTGAAGAGTACAAATAAATCTTTTAAACTGAGAAATTGGGCAACTCTGGCTCAGATTCATAAGTGTGTAGTGGACCATTAGAGATACAGAACTTGAACAGACCAAGAAAGACCTATATAAATTTTGGAGGAATTTACAGATACTTAGCTTGAAAGATTTGTGAAAGAAATAATTTTTTGTTTTATATTGCCTTCACTTTGGTTTCAACTCTATCTCTTCAGGGAGTAGGCTGAGTCTTAGAGGAAACCTTTCTCTGATTGTTAAAGTTCAAGTGGTAAATCATTGTTTGACATTGTCAGACCATCATAAATGTCCCTAATATACAAAGGTGTCCTTGTCAGCAATATTCTAAACATACTAAGTAGAATGTAGGGTTAGACTGAGACTTGTCAAGTGGTTCAGTGGTAAAGAATCCACCTGCCAATTCAGGAGACACAAGAGATGCAGATTCTGTCCCTGGCTCGGGAAGATCCCCTGGAGTAGGAATTGGCAACCCACTCCAGTATTCTTGCCTGGAAAATTCCATGGATAGAGGAACCTGGCAGACTACAGTCTATGGGGTTGCAAGAGTTGGACATGACTGAGCTACTGAGCACACATGCACAGCATTAGATTAATGGATAGTAGCACAAATAGTTATATATTGTCCTGACTTTTCCGTTCAGTTCAGTTCAGTTGCTAATCATGTCTGACTCTGCGACGTCATAGACTGCAGCACGCCAGGCCTCCCTGTCCATCACCAACTCCCAGAGTTCACTCAAACTCATGTCCATTGAGACAGTGATGCCATCCAACTGTCTCATCCTCTGTCGTCCCCTTCTCCTCCCACCTTCAATCTTTCCCAGCATCAGGGTCTCTTCAAATGAGTCAGGTCTTCGCATCAGGTGGCCAAAGTATTGGAGTTTCAGCTTCAGCATCAGTCTTTCCAGTGAATATTCAGGACTGATTTCCTTTAAGATGGACAGGTTGGATCTCCTTGCAGTCCAAGGGACTCTCAATAGTCTTCTCCAACACCACAGTTCAAAAGCATCAATTCTTCAGCACTCAGCTTTCTTCATAGTCCAACTCTCACATCCATACATGACCACTGTAGCCAAATGACTTTATTTATTCTTTCATACTTTTAGCCAAGTTTGCCAAACAAGAATTATAATGGAAAATGCTAGTGATTTTTTTTTTAAGTTCAAGTTCTAAATACTTTTAATTTTATTTAAGAAACAAGTCTTGATCTCAGTTACATGATTTTTCTCCCCTAATATGAAGTTATTTTTGCATTGATTGGGGAGAAATACAATAATAAGTTTTTAAACTCTGAACTACTAACTGCACCTGCTTGGGATCTAAAACTGAAATGGAAAACACAAGGCTTAACCCCACATGCTCCCTGATCAAATGCAAAGGTTCTTAAAATAGCTCCGGGTGAAGATGTTTGGAGCAGCTGAAAACCAAGGAGCTGGTGTCCCTAGTCACAACCTGGCAGTTAATACCGTGGCTCAGAGGCAGCTGCCTCTGTCTCTTTCTGTCTCAAGGCTTGCAGCAGCAGCTCCTAGAAGCAGCACAGAAGCAGCCTCTGCTTTACCCACATTCCTGTCCTCCCTAAACTCTACTTTCCTAGTCAGAGGATTGTCCCTGGATCCGTCAAGGGGATCTGAGACATTCTGTCCAAGCCACTAGAACAAAGTATTGGGTTGGCCAAAAAATTTGTTCGGATTTTCCCATAAGATGTTATGAGAAAACCCAAATAAACTTTCTGGCCAACCCAATAGCTAAACACCTCCAAACAATTATAATAAACCTTAAATAGGTACACAATAAATTCCAGGAAAAAAAATGTAAGGAAGAAACAAAGTGCATTTGATTGATCATAGCTAGCCGTAACAGAGAATACTAGCTATGAGTGGTACCCTACACCCTGTTATCTTCAGTATCCCAGTTACCCGCAGATCAGTTTACTCTCTTGAAATCCACCAGGGAGACCTTCACTCAAGACTGCTCTGATCAGCTCTGCCCATCTTGATAGAGCCCTCGTTAACTCATATGTCTCAGTTGATATAGCTGTCAGCTTACCATTTTCCCCCATAATTTTGTCCTGTGATATTTTCACTTACCATTGATAAACTGCTTCTCTCAAGGGCCCACTTATGCATCCACCAGTAGCAGGATCTGGGCTGGGTAGACAATTGGTTTAATCTGATCTGACGGCTTTTTATGTTGCCAGACTTTTGGCACTAACCAGAAGTTTAAAATTCTATCTACATTCACATGTAGATGAGTATACTATCCTGTTCCCATCATAAAAAGAAGAAAAAAGCAGTAGCTTATATCTTGTTTAAAAACTACACTATTTTGAGGGCCAGAGGAAAGAACTGTTGGGTGAGTGTAGAAGGGAGGTAGAGGCAGGAAGACAATGGTGTGTGGGAAGGCCTGAAACTCTCCCACTGGCAGCTTCCAGTTGGCCACCACCACCTTCAACCAGTGCTCGGAACTGTGAGTACTCATGTTGAAAACTCAGAATGTTTCTAGACTTCATTTGAGAAATTATTTAAGGAGACTGCATTAGAGAGAACATTAGCTGGGCTGGTTCCTTAAAAGTCTAAAACCTAGTTTTTCCATCGGCTGAACAGGGAATAATACTTGCATTTCCTATCATGCAGGGTCACCTTAGGATCAAGTGAGTGACTGATGCTCGAATTCTGTAAACAATGTAGGACACCTCCCAGGTATAAAATGACCCTGTGGTTACGAATAACACCATTATACGAAGTTTCCTCAACCATGGTGAGAGCATAGTACTGCCACTCTTTCTGTTGTAGCCTCCGGTGATTGACTGTCTTTGTCAGACAAATCAGACAGAAACATCTTGAACCCTCATCAGATTTGAGCCCCAGATAGCTATGAGGCTATCTAATACAAATTTTGCTCTAATGTCCTCATTAGAGACATCTTGTCTGACCCAATTCTGAAGGAGCAAACTATCGGTATATGAGCCTTTGTCTGACATCTATAATTTAGAACAGAAATGTTAACATCCCTCAAAGAAGGCTCAAGTAGTTTCAATAAAATGTATATTCCAATCTGATTATTTGATTATTTGGTCCCTGGAATTCTCTCCCTATCTTGCAGATGCTAAATCAACCTTTATAAGTAGGAAAATTTTTTTCTAGTCTTTTACTTAGAAACAAAGGAGAAAATACCATGGTAGGCAACATGAACAGTTAGTTAGTTAGTTAGTTCAGTTGCTCAGTCATGTCCAACTCTGCGATCCCATGAATCGCAGCACATCAGGCCTCCCTGTCTTTCACCATCTCCCGGAGTTCACTCAAACTCACGTCCATCGAGTTGGTGATGCTCTCTGGGGAGGCCTTAAAAATAGCTGTGAAAAGATGAGAAGCGAAAAGCAAAGGAGAAAAGGAAACATATAAGCATCTGAATGCAGAGTTCCAAAGAATAGCAAAAAGAGATAAGAAAGCCTTCCTCAGCGATCAATGCAAAGAAATAGAGGAAAACAACAGAATGGGAAAGACTAGAGATCTCTTCAAGAAAATTAGAGATACCAAGGGAACATTTCATACATGGTATGGACCTAACAGAAGCAGAAGATATTAAGAAGAGGTGGCAAGAATACACAGAAGAACTGTACAAAAAAGATCTTCATGACCAAGATAATCACGATGGTGTGATCACTTGGAGCTCATCCCCATTGCTCCTGAACTCTTGGCACATTACAGACATTCTGGAATGTGAAGTCAAGTGGGCCTTAGAAAGCATCACTATGAACAAAGCTAGTGGAAGTGATGGAATTCCAGTTGAGCTCTTTCAAATCCTGAAAGATGATGCTATGAAAGTGCTGCACTCAGTATGCCAGCAAATTGGGAAAACTCAGCAGTGGCCACAGGACTGGAAAAGGTCAGTTTTCATTCCAATCCCAGAGAAATGCAATGCCAGAGAATGCTCAAAGTACCGCACAATTGCACTCATCTCACATGCTAGTAAAGTAATGCTCAAAATTCTCCAAGCCAGGCTTCAGCAATACGTGAACTGTGAACTTCCAGATGTTCAAGCTGGTTTTAGAAAAGGCAGAGGAACCAGAGATCAAATTGCCAACATCCGCTGGATCATCAAAAGAGCAAGAGAGTTCCAGAGAAACATCTATTTCTGCTTTATTGACTATGCCAAAGCCTTTGACTGTGTGGATCACAATAAACTGGAAAATTCTGAAAGAGATGGGAATACCAGACCACCTGTCTTGCCTCTTGAGAAACAGAAACAGTATTAAGGTTCAAATCACTAATAATTGGCCCCTCTGTGAAGATCTCTATACTCAGAGAATATGGAAACCACTTTTGGTCCATTCACTGCTGTATCTCTGGTAACCCAACATGTAGTAGGCACTCTAAACCTTTGTTGAATGAATGAACAAGTGAACAAACTAATTAAGCCCTTTTACCATAAGAGTGGTCTACCTAATTGTAATGAAGCAAACAAAACCAAAAAATTATGTTGTTCTCTGTATGAATGGCTATTAAATGCTGGTGGCCACTTAGTTCTGTCCAAATGCAAATAAAAGCAACATTTTTTTCTTTAAATGTTTTTTAATGTAACATATTGAAGAGGCGAGACATGTATTTCAGTAGTAATGAAAACTTTCTTTTACGTTAAGACAAGAATAACATGGACTTTCTTCTGAAGAATACAGGGCCCTTTACTTTTGTTTTTCCCCATCCGTGGAGCTCATCCCCATTGCTCCTGAACTCTTGGCACATTACAACATCTAGCCCATACAACAGGTAAATGGATCATCATTTTGAAACCACAATAAAGTATCTGTATCTCCAGTGACAATGTCAGTACCTAAGACCAATTGTTGGCTAACAAATTTTTTTATTCAACAACAGTTTAAATGAAAAAAGAAAACTACATACAAACTTTAACAGAAGCTAAACTCTTAAAAAAAATATTTTTACACTTTATGTTTATAATCAATACTTTCTTCATCCTAGAATTTTTACAGAATATTTTTGCATTGGTAATCTTAAGAACCCAAACTCAACATTGCTCTGGGAAATTACCTGAAAAACTCTTGTAAGCATAGACTTGTCTTGATTGACCAACATATTTGTTTTAAAGAAATAAAAATAGCCCATGAATATTATTGCTGCCTTTAGAAATTTTCAGTAGCAAAGAGCTGTTTAAATATTTATGCTGATTTTTAATTAAGCATAATATGAGTTTCATAATAGTGTCAACTGATGACTGTATAGATGTATTTACTTGGAATATTTGTTTTGGGAGGATAGAAGATTGATGTATTAGAAAGTATCATCATAGGAAAGTATTTTTAGTTGAAGCAAGAGGAGCATTGCCACAGTTTGGAAGAGTTTTCACCAGTAGTATGCTACCCCTTGCCCTCCTTTATTACAAGCCTAACGCACACATAGAACATGGTGGATGTAGCTGAGCAGTGTATGTATTGCATTTCTTGCAGTCCTTCGTAAGACTTGCATAGATATTGAAGAAAGATGTGATCATCAGGTGTAATGAAAAAGAGTGATTGAATATGTCGCAAAAATTTTAGCTGAACATGTATCTCTCAAACTAGATCTGTATTCAAAACTATGCATTCACCCTAAACACTGACTAATACCCCCACTGAGCAAGTACAGAACTTTCTCTGGTATCATTTGGCAGCAATCAGGCTTCATTTCCCATTGACATTGAGGTTTGTTGTACCATAAACATCCATTCATGCTTTGGGGTGATAGGTATCTTCCAAGACCTTCCAAAAAACCCCACCTCAAGAATCTGCTTCTCTTCTCTGGCCCCCATTCATCAAATCTTTAGCACCAAAGAAATAGGAACAAAAGGAAATGAAAAGGAATACCTCTAAGTTGCCATTTTAAGATGTTAATTTCTTCTGTCTTTCCATAAAAAGAAAATGCCTCCTAACCAGTCTAGCCTATCCAGTACACTTCTCCATTGATACCACATTTGGGATGATTTTCAAATTATGCATTGATCATTTACATCAGTTTGCAAAATCAAGCTATTACCAAGCAAAGTCATCTGCCCAAACCATTTTAAAATTTTTGACCATTTTTCTTACTCTAAAGAGGATAGCAATTTAAGATTTTATTTTGGTCTCCTTTCATATCTCCTGTCAGGATAGTTCCTCTATTTTGCACACAGCTCTTCTTCATATTAAAAAACGTCATCACCCTTCATAAGCCCTTAATCATGCCTAAGGTTTACTCTATTCCCTTGCATAATGCCCAGAAGCTTCTGCTCCTGGAGAGCAGTGGGGGCAGTTCCTGGATGTTGGATATCACAGACAGGTCCCCAAAGCCTCTTCTCAGTGGCACTGGGGACACTTACCTTACTGCGCAGGTGCCTCTGCTCAGTCACACCCGGTGGTCCTCTCTTCTCATCCCCACCAAATCCAACAGTGGAATCCAGGGACCAACAGCGTTTTCTTCTTTTCTTTTTGGACAGTCTCTCAGTTTTTGTTTTGTGGGCTTCAAAGTCGAGGAGAACTTGCAACCAGGGTCCACTGACAGTTCCGCAGAGGAGAGGCAGAGGGGAGCCCAACACTGACTGGGCCCAAACACTAAATATAACCCTCCTCCCTCTCCAGGCTGTGTCCTTCATACTCAGAAGGCAGGCAACCTGGCTGAATCCCTCACCCCACAGCTTGCCAGCCTCCACAGAAGAAAGGGTCTAACTGGACTGAGGTGCAGAATGAGACGACCCAAGACCTGGGAGCCATCTGCCCAGAGCAGACAAGTAGAGGCAGGTATAGGCTCCGTGAGTGTGTCTGGGTGTGTGTGTGTCTGTCTGTGTGTGTGTGTTTGCATGCCTGTGCCCAGCAGCTGCTCTCCAGATTAGAAGACACCACTCTTTGGCAGGCAACTCTGAAACCACCCTCTTGGGTGATTTCAAATTTATGTGCACATCTTGGCCGAGAGAAGAAACCTCCCAGGCACAACCTGGGTCCCCTTCTGTGCCCTGTCACTGCCCCAGATACACTGTGAACCGCAACAAACAGCGGTGCCAGCATCCTAAGAACAGATGCCCAGATGGACATTAGACCGCACCTCATTTTGTACCCTGCAACCAAGAACTGATGCAAGCCCCGTTTGAGATTTAAGTAATAAGGGCATGCCCTCTTTTTTGACACTCATGACCCAAGGCACTGCAGAGACTTGCTATTATTAACGCTGTGTTGAACTTTAACTTGAATGCCTGCCTGTTCCATTCAGTGTCATATGAGGCATGAGGGCAAAATGCTGAGGAAACTTAAAAGCAACATTCAAATGTATGATGATATTTATTATGATTAATCAAGGTTTTTGTTTTGTGTTATGCAGATGTTAAGAAAAATCTCATACTTCATTAAAATTTGTTAGTTTTCTCTAAGTGCTATCACTTAATCTGATTGGTGGGGAGGGGCAGGAGGAAGGAGCTTGTTCATGTCTTTAGCGAGTATATACTTCCTAACCAGTTAGGTATCAGGTCCTCTGCCAGGCAGACTCACCACTAGCCAGGTGCTCCATTCTGTGTATTATTTTACATAACCATCACAGCACCGCTTTAAGTTAGTCCTGTGCATGCAGATTGTCTGCTAGGCTCTTCTGTCCAGACAAGATTACTGGAGTGGGTTGCCATCCCCTTCTCCAGGCGATCATCCAGACACAGAGTTTGAACCTGCGTCTCTTATGTCTCCTGCATTGGCAGGCAGGTTCTTTATCACCAGAGCCATCTAGGAAGACCAAGCTGGTCTTGAATTGGTGATCAAATAAGAAAACCAAAGCTCACAATAATTAATTTCCCTACAGTCTCCTGGATGATAAATATCAGACTCGGAATTCAAACTTTGATCTGAGTCTCACTGAAACCCATGCTCTTTATTTTTAGCTATTATCATTGAAATAATTTCAAACTTACAGAAAAGATACATGAATAGTAAAGAACTCCTGTGTACTCTTCATTCAGGTTCTCCAAATTTTAGCATTTTGCCACATTTACTGTCTCTCTCCCTTTTTTCCTCTAATCTCCCTCTTCCCACCTATCCCCTTGTGTTTATATAAATGTGTGTGTTTTTCTGAATCAACTTATGTGCTTCAGTGTTATTATCCTAAAAGCAAGTATACTTTTCTACATCACTATAATATGACTATCAAATTCAGTATATTAATATTGACACCAAATTATTTTCTAATCCATAGTCCCCATTCAACTTTTTACCAACTATCTCATAGTATTATTTGCAGAGGGAAATTTTATTTTTCTTTTGTTCCAGGATTATGTGTAGCATTTAGTGGTCATGGCTCTCCCTCAATCTGAACAGTGTTTCAGTCTTTCTTTGTCTTTGGTGATGTTTTGAAAGAGTTGTCTGAGGAGGCTATACAAATAGCTGAGGAAAGAAGAGAAGCTATAGATGAAGGAGAAAGAGAAAGATATACCCAACTGAAGGCAGAGTTTCAGAGAACACCAAGGAGAGAAAACAAGCCCTTCTGAAATGAACAATGCAAAGAAATTTAGTTCAGTTCAGTTCATTTTAGTTGCTCAGTCATGTCCAACTCATTCAGACCCCATGGACTGCAGCACACCAGGCCTCCCTGTCCATTACCAACTCCCGGAGCCTAATTGAACTCATGTCCATTGTCTCAGTGATGCCATCCAATCATGTCATCCTCTTTCGTCCCCTTCTCCTCCTGCCTTCAATCTTTCCCAGCATCATGGTCTTTTCAAATGAGTCAGCTCTTTGCATCAGGTGGCCAAAGTATTGGAGTTTCAGCTTCAGCATCAGTCTTTCCAAGGAACACTCAGGACTGATCTCGTTTAGGAAGACTGGTTGGATCTCCCTGAAGTCCAAGACACTCTCAAGAGTCTTCTCCAACACCACAGTTCAAAAGCATCAATTTTTCAGGGCTCAGCTTTCTTTATAGTCCAGCTCACATCCATACATGACTATTGGAAAAACCATAGCTTTGACTAGACGGACCTTTGTTGGCAAAGTAATGTATCTGCTTTTTAATATTCTGTCTAGGTTGGTCATTCCTTCCAAAGAAATCCCAGGACTGATCTCCTTCAGAATGGACTGGTTGGATCTCCTTGCAGTCCAAGGGACTCTAAAAAGTCTTTTCCAACACCACACTTCAAAAGCATCAATTCTTCAGTGCTCAGCTTTCTTCACAGTCCAACTCTCACATCCATACATGACCACTGGAAAAACCATAGCCTTGGCTAGATGGACCTTAGTCAGCAAAGTAATGTCTCTGCTTTTGAATATGCTGTCTAGGTTGGTCATAACTTTTCTTCCAAGGAGTAAGTGTCTTTTAATTTCATGGCTGCAGTCACCATCTGCAGTGATTTTGGAGCCCCCAAAAATCTGACACTGTTTCCACTGTTTCCCCATCTATTTCCCATGAAGTGATGGGACCAGATGCCATGATCTTCGTTTTCTGAATGTTGAGCTTTAAGCCAACTTTTTCACTCTCCTCTTTCACTTTCATCAAGAGGCTTTTTAGTTCCTCTTCACTTTCTGCCATAAGGGTGGTGTCATCTGCATATCTGAGGTTATTGATATTTCTCCCGTCAATCTTGATTCCAGCTTGTGTTTCTTCCAGCCCAGCATTTCTCATGATGTACTCTGCATGTAAGTTAAATAAGCAGGGTGACAATATACAGCCTTGACATCCTCCTTTTCGTATCTGGAACCAGTCTGTTGTTCCATGTCCAGTTCTAACTGTTGCTTCCTGACCTGCATACAGATTTCTCAAGAGGTCAGTTTATTGTGATCCACACAGTCCAAGGCTTTGGCATAATCAATAAGGCAGAATTAGATGTTTTTCTGGAACTCTTGTTTTTTCGATGATCCAGTGGATGTTGTCAATTTGATTTCTGGTTCCTCTGCCTTTTCTAAATCCAGCTTGAACATCAGGAAGTTCACAATTCATGTATCAGTGAAGGATGGCATGGAGAATTTTGAGCATTACTTTGCTAGTGTGGCCACCTGATCCGAAGAGCTGACTCATTGGAAAAGACCCTGATGCTGGGAAAGATTGAGTGCAGGAGGAGAAGGGGACGACAGAGGATGAGACGGTTGGATGGCATCACCGACTCAATGGACATGGTTTTGGGTGGACTCCGGGAGTTGGTGATGGACAGGGAAGCCTGGCATGCTGAAGTTCATGTGGTCACAAATAGTTGGACACGACTGAGTGACTGAACTGAATTGAACTGAGGAACCAGAAATCAAATTGCCAACATCTGCTGGATCATTGAAAAAGGAAGAGAGTTCTAGAAAAACATCTATTTCTGCTTTATTGACTATGCCAAAGCCTTTGACTGTGTGGGTCACAATAAACTATGGAAAATTCTGAGAGAGATGGGAATACCAGACCACCTGACCTGCCTCCTGAGAAATCTGTATGCAGGTCAGGAAGCAACAGTTAGAACTTGACATGGAACGACAGACTGGTTCCAAATAGGAAAAGGAGTACATCAAGGCTGTGTATTGTCACCCTGCTTATTTAACTTAGATGCAGAGTACATCATGAGAAACACCGGGCTGGAGGAAGCACAAGCTGGAATCAGGATTGCCGGGAGAAATACCAATAACCTCAGATATGCAGATGACACCACCGTTATGGCAGAAAGTGAAGAAGAACTAAAGAGCTTCATGCTGAAATTGAAAGAGGAAAGCGAAAAGTTGGCTAAAAGCTCAACATTCAGAAAACGAAGATCATGGCATCTGGTCCCATCACTTCATGCAAATAGATGGGGAAACAGTGGCTGACTTTATTTTGGGGGGCTCCAAAATCACTGAAGTTGGTGACTGCAGCCATGAAATTAAAAGATGCTTACTCCTTGGAAGGAAAGTTATGACCAGCCTAGCATATTCAAAAGCAGAGACATTACTTTGCCAACAAAGGTCAGTCTCATTCAAGGCTATGGTTTTTCCAGTAGTCATGTATGGGTATGAGAGTTGGACTATAAAGAAAACTGAGCTCCAAAGAATTGATGCTTTTGAACTGTGGTGCTGGAGAAGACTCTTGAGAGTCCCTTGGACTCAAAGAGATCCAACCAGCCCGTCCTAAACAAAATCAGTCCTGAGTGTTCCTTGGAAGGACTGATGCTGAAACTGAAACTCCAATACTTTTGTCACCTGATGTGAAGAACCAACTCATTGGAAAAGACCCTGATGCTGGGAAAGCTTGAGGGCAGGAGGAGAAGGAGAAGACAGAGGATGAGATGGCTGGATGGCATCACCGACTCAATGGACATGAGTTTGAATGAACTCTGGGAGTTGGCGATGGACAAGGAGGCCTGTCGTGCTGCGATTCATGGGGTCACGAAGAGTCAGACACGACTGAGCAACTGAACTGAACTTGCTATTGTGTGAGATGAATGCAATTGTGCAGTAGTTTGAACATTCTTTGGCATTGCCTTTCTTTGGGATTGGAATGAAAACTGACCTCTTCCAGTCCTGTGGCCGTTTTGAGTTTTCCAAATTTGCTGGTATATTGAGTGTAGCACTTTCACAGCATCATCTTTTAAGATATGAAATAGCGCAACTGGAATTCCATCACCTTCTCTAGCTTTGTTCTTAGTGATGCTTCCTAAGGCCCACTTGACTTTGCATTCCAGGGTGTCTGGCTCTAGGTGAGTGATCATACCATCGTGATCAATGCAAGAATATGCGAATTGAAAAATGCAAAGAAATTGAGGAAAACAATAGAATTGGAAGGATTAAAGATCTCTTGAAGAAAATTGGAGCTATCAAAGGAACATTTCATGCAGGGTGGGTGTGATAAGACAGAAACAGTAAGAACCTTATAGAAGCAGAAGAGATTAAGAAGAAGTGGCAAGAATACACAGAACTATACAAAAACAAAGGTCTTAATGACCCGGAATGTGACTTTTTAAAATTATACTTATTAGTAGCATTTTGTGGCAATGCTATGTTAAGCATTTTGTGTTACTTAACTTAATTCACAGCAACCCTGTGGGAGAAATAGTGTTTTTAATCCATATTACAGATGAAGAAACTCACATTTGGAACTATTATTAATAAGTAACCTTTCTAATATACTGAGGTAATTAGTGAGAGATCTGAAATTTGAATTTAGATTAATCTGACTCCAGAGCCCCAGTTCTAAACACTTGGGCTACATGAGAACCAGTTAAGTGTAATTATCCACTAAGATGTGTTGCAGGAGGAGTCACGATTTACCAAAACTTGACTACAAACCCTCCTATATTAACTGCTAGCTATATGTGGCTAATTAGTACAAGAAACTTGGCTAATCCAAATTGACATGTGCTGTAGTTATGAAATACACACTGAATTTCAGGTACTTGTTGCAAAAAAGAATAGGAAATATCTCATTAATTATTTTTATATTGGCTATGTTGAAGTTTAATACTTCAGATATATTGAGTTAAATAAAATACATTAAAATTATTTTTACCTTCACTATAGCCAAAAAGTGGAAACAACTCAAATGTCTAACAACAGATGAGTGGATAAACAAAATGTGGCATATGCCTATAGTAGAATATTATTCAGTCTTTAAAAAAGAATGGAAATCTGATGTATGCTGTAATATTGATGAAACTTGACGACAAATCTAAGTGAAATAAGCCAAAGGAACAAATACTGTCTGATTCTGCTTGTATAAGGTACCTAGAATAGTGAAATTCATAGAGATAGAAAGTAAAGTAAGGTTACCAAGGGCTGGGGGGTAGGGCTAGGAAGTTATTATTTCACAAGTATAGAGTTTCTGTTGGGATGAGAGGAAGATTCTGGAAATGGATAGTAATGGTGGTTGCACAACAGTGTGAATGTATATACTTGATACCACTGAATTTTACATTCAAAAATGGTTAAGACAGTAAATTCTTATTTATATTTTACCATAGTTTTTTAAAATTGTTTTTATCTTCTTTTTTTTTTTTTTTTTTTTACTTTTGCATGAGACTACTTAAAAAGTTAACATTACATAGGTGGCTTATATCTCTGTCAGACAGCACTGCTATAGTATTATATTTATGAATAAAAAGAAGTAAATTCCTTATCAGTCTTTCCCTTTTCACATGGCATATTGAAGAGATTCTGGTATACTGCCATGGGTCTGAATCAGACTTTTCACTTTTTTGTTTATTCACCTTTGAAAAAGTTAAAGGGCAGCTTTTCACTTAAAGTTATACTAATAAGATATACTTTTGAGATATAAGCAACTTGATGAGACAAGTAACCATTTGTTGTTTTAATAATTTCTTATTTTCCATTTGCACAGTATCCACTAGGCCTCTTTCCAGAACTGATATAGTTGTCTCAACTTGGTGGCTAAGCCAGTAAAGAAGCTGCCTGCAATGCAGGAGACCTGAGTTCAGTCCCTGAGTTGGGAAGATCCCCTGGAGTTGGGAATGGCAACCCACTCCAGTATTCTTGCCTGGAGAATCCCATGGACTAAGGAGCCTGACAGGCTACAGTCCATGGGGTCACCAAGAGTCAAACATGACTGAGCAACTAACACTTCGACTTTTCACTTTATGTATACCCTGAAATATAATTGTCATAAATTCCATCATGATTAAAGTTTCTTTGGGTCCATGGAATTAATATTAGTCTGACCATTAAATTTTGAAAACTGGGTCCCAAGACAGTCATTCTCTCCCCTTCCTGTAGCCCTCCTATCACAGTGTCGACTGCCAACGGGTATCTGCAGGGGAGGAGGGAACAGAAAGCTGGGCAGACTCGTAGTTCTGTGGCGGAACAGACAGCTGATAGAATTGTGAGGACATAACCAGAATAGATTCTCTAAAGGGTTGTGTTTCCGTCCACTCACAGGTGACCAAACAACCAAGTAAAGAAGGGAAATAGCAGGAGAAAGTATCCTTTATCTTTTAGTGGTCATTTTTTTTCACTGATCCTGAGCTTCAATCTCCCCCTTTGTGAAGGTTCTGGACTGAAAGATCTTGGTTCTAGTTAAGCACTAATATTCCATGAGGCTGTCAATTGACAACCTGAAAATGATCCCGGAACGCACTAAAGCTATGTATGCCTTTTGCTCAACTCTTACTAATAGTTATCACTGTGGATGTCTGCAGGGTATTGAGAGATGTATCAGTATCAGTTCTTAAAAATATAGTGAGATTTAAACTCATTTTAAACTGTTTGTCCTTTTTTGTCTCTTTATTTCTGTGATCTGTGAAAAGAAGTGCAGGGGTCTCAGCAGCAGAGCTGGATCACTGGGCATCCGAGACAGTGTTCCCTGGGCATACCTCACTTCATGCTGACCCACATTCCAGACCCTTCCTTCCCACTGTCCTATCCCGGCCCACGTGGATTATGTTCCTCCCTGGTACTCCCAAGGCACCCAGAGCTTAACTGTACCTTACCCTCAATCCCAGTTAAATTACAACTGCCAGCACACTTGTCTCTCCCCCTCTGCTCTGCATCTGGGAGTTCTTAGAGCAGAGAGCTGTAGCCCCAGCCCCGAGCACAAAGTCAGAGCTCAGTAAATATGTACTGTGTGGAGGCAGGATCACTGGCCATTTTAGTGGATAGAGGAAGAAGCAACCTTCAAGTAAAGCAGCTTTAGAATAGTGTCTCCGTGAGCTGAAAGGTCACGAGAGAAGAAAGCTCACATATTAAACCTATCAATCAGTCATTTTTAAATTCCAGGCTTTTAAAATTTTTCCTAGTAAACATTTACCAGCAGAGAAATGGACAGATTTAAATTTCACATATTATTCTTTCTTTCATCTTCCCTAAGGGTTGGATTAATGACTTATACGTAAAAATAAAAGGCCTGTATAACATGTATAACTGATTCACTTTGCTCTACACTTGAAACTAACACAGCATTGTATAGCAGCTATACGCCAATTAAAAAAAAAATTTAAGAGGTGGAAAAAAAGTTCTGGATAATCCACAAAACAGAAAAATACCTCCAGGTAAACAAGTCTGTTTAGGAAAATCTGGTATAGTGAAGGGCAGCTCTCTCTTTTGAAGGCCACCTATAGACAATGTTCTAGAATTATACATGTTTTAGGGTTTCACATTTTTCTAAAGTGAGAATGATGCTAACAGGTTAACTTTTTTAAAAAAGATGAGGAAAATATACTTTTGACTTTGGAATGTCATTGTTACAAACAATTTGTACTTTTCGGTTTCCAGGTGCTATTTCCTCATATACTTCAAAAATGTCAAAATACCAGGTGACAGCTGTCTCAGTTCTAAGACATTCCTCAGGTGTCCTACTTTAATGTCTCTCTGTAATGTTTCTCTCTGGGCATAGCTGTGTCATCACTCAGTAGCCTTGTTGATGCATATTGCCGCATTGCTGTCTTCACTTTTACATCCCCATTACTTTTCCAAATGGGCACTAGTTCTCCCAAAACTAGAGGAAAAAGGAGAGAATTCCAGCAACCTCTCAAACTGAATCAATGTTTTCTCCTGGACTAGTACGTTCCTTTGTGAACAGGAAAACACATGAGTTAGAAGAATGTCTCCCCTCTCAGCGCTTCTTCTCTTGACAATGTTGTTTTAGTCTAGTCTTGTTTTTCCTTTCTAATGACACATCTCACAAAGACATGTTATATCAGCAAAAAGTTGATTCCTTTTTCAGCTCAAATCTTGGCTTAGTAACTTTTTTGTCTTTAATAGCCAGTTATACAAGTATAAGCACACCGGTTTTAGCTCACTTCCACAGATATTTACTGAGTGCCTGCAACATACCATGCAAAACTCAGAATGTAGTAGGACAGACACTCATCACAATTATAATTTTGATGGGCTGTGCATTGTAATATAGGGCTTAACATAATGCTGTCTGAGTCTACTTGAACTGCAGGTCTGGGAAGCTGCACAGGGTGGAGGTGGGGTGGAAATATTTGAACTGAACGCCCTGGGGGAGGAGGAGTGGGTTTCTGCCAGGGCCAGGGTTAAGAAGGAGAGCATTCTCAACAGAGGACACAGTGTGAGCCCAGGCAGGCTGGCAGGAAAGCACAGGATGGGCCCAGCAGAGTCGAGCTGCTCCTATGCCCGGAGAACAGGGGTGTGGTGTCCAGCCTTGTCTTAGGTAAAGTGGAATCTTTATTTGGGTCCAAAATGTTAAGAGCCTTGATGCGTTGATGCCAGATATTATAACCGCACAGACAGTGGGGAGCCACCAGAGGCATTTTAGCAGAAAATTACGGTCAGAGAGGTATAGAGGGAAACCTTCAGGATTTGGATCCGGAAGGGCTCTGTGTGGGACTCTGGGATGTTTCTCCTGAAAAGAAGCTCAGTACTCATCTAATTTTAGCCTCATGTTTTATTCATGAAAATTGTGTAACTCAGGTTTAAATTTCACACCACTGGTTGCCCTCTACTTGACATGAAGCCTTAGAGAAGCCACTACGTCACAGATTCCCTAGAGTCATCCCTGGGTTTAAACAAGGTTGTCCCTGTGACCTGAGGTGACCACTAATGTCACCTCTGTGCACTTGACTGATGAAAGATGCTAGGACCTCTGTGGGGTGGAGAATGGGGAATGGGGGAGGCGGCCCCAGCATGGGGACTGGGCAGCACATGTTACAAGTGGAGTTATTTCAGCCCTGCCCGGAGAATCTGGGTAGGCGGCTGCAGTGTGGTGCCAAGTGAGCTGCCTGAGGTGGGACCAGATCTCAAGCAGCAGCTAGGGAATGGGAAGGAGGAGATAGGGAAAGACAGGAACTGTGCAAGAAAGCTGAACCCCATCCAAATAACTAGGTGCTGAGCATGCTGAGGAAACCAAGGAGAAAATTTATCCTAAGGGCTGGACAAATCAGGAAGTAATTGGAAAAAGTCTGCTCTACACCCAGTGGATGAGGAACTGGGGCCACTGCAGGCATTCCAGGGGGTGTCCCCCGGCAGGAAGGCAATTCTAGGCTCCCTTTCTATTATGGCCAGACCAGTCATGGTTCTTATGCACCAAAGAACCAGACAGAACACACTCCTGATATTATTTTTTAGTCAGAGGTGGGCAGAGGTGAAGAGGAAGGCCTGCTACCCAGCGTCCTTCTGAGTTTCCAGGCAACTCCATTGTTCAGCATCCCAGGCCAGGGCCACACGGCAGGGTGACAAGGACATTCCACTTGGACCAGCTTCTTAGGAGCTTCCCAGGAATACCTGTCACCATTTTTACTGTTCCGGTGCCTGGCTATAAGGTTCTTTTGTCACGTTTCCTGAGGAACACTGTGCTACATGCGTAACAGCAGCTCTGCTTTCAACCACAAGCATCTCTGAATGAGAAAGGGCTAATCCCCCTCTTACTCAAACTGTATTGTATGCCAAACCTGGTCTCATAAAGCCATCATTTTGAAACTTTCTAATTGTAGCCATAAGTTAGGTCACCATTCCTTTAGCCTCTTAAGTTCAGTCAGGGTGGTCCCGGTTAAAATGAATACATGAAAAACCTCAAGCAAAGCCAAGATTTTCAGCAGTATAACAGTATTTATGGTAGTGAAAACATAAAAAGATGACTCTCTTCTCTTGTTTTTTCCAGTTTACTATTTGCAATTGTATTCACTTCATTTGTCCGTTCAACAATTATTTATGGCCTTTCTGCTGTGTCCAGAGACTATCTTGAACCCTGGAAATACGGCAAACACACACACACACACACACGAAACAGACGTTATTGGCTCCTGCCATCTTGGAATTTAAAGTCATGGATGGGTCAAATAAATAGATCAGGCAACGACGACTTGCAATAGTGCTGTGGTAGAAAATAAGAGAAAATTGAGGCAGAGGATGGAGAGGGAGGAGAGGGCCCACTTTGGATGTCAGAGGAGACCTCTGAAGAGGTGACATTGAAGCTGGACCTGAGTACTGGGAAGGAGCTAGACCAGGCGGAGCAGTCCAAGTGTGAGAACAATGAGCGCAAATGCTCTGAGGCGAGAAGGGGGTTGGCACGTTCCAGGAGCCTCGGGAGGTCAGTGTGACTGGGGTGCAGTGGGCCATGGAGGAGAACAGGGGAGGCAGAAGGGGTAAGTGGAGGCCAGTCACGGCAGGGCCTGTGCCTTGTGGTACGGAATAGGGATGTAATTCTATGTGTGAAAGCAAACTTCTGTGGAGTTTTAAACTGGAAGATTGTGTAGTCCTGTTTATATTTTCAAAAGGTCTTTCTGGCTTTCATGTAGAGAATAGAAGGGGTCAAAGTGGTTAGTGGGGGACCAGGCAAGGTACTGCTGGGTCATGCTCTGGGGTTTTCCTGAGGATAGTGACCTGAGATCTCATGGACTCTAGACAATATTATTAATTTTTCTCCACTCTGCTTTTCCTCCAAACACCAAGCCATTTCTCTCTTTGCCTCATGGTTCAGAGAGGAAAAGATGCCAGAATCACTGTTTTTTAGGTGAGTCAGTCAGATGAGCTATTCAGGTAGAGTTCTTGCCCTAGCACTTTTTTATAGGAATCCTCCATGTCATCTTCACTTTGCAGGTCAGTTAAATTCATGCCAACTTTCCACTGTTCTTCAGCTTTGTTCCCAGTATGCAGAAAGTATTCAGTAAATGTTTTGTTTGTTAGATTGATTTCACTTGGATTCCCAGTAGTGTGAGTAGAGGGAGAATTAGAAAGGCCGATGAGGTCCTCTTTACTTCCTCTCTGGAGACGGTGTATCAGTGGGGTTACCAGGTCTCTTAAAGAGTTAGTATTGTCAGTCTGTGGTGAATACAATTCAGGGTGAAAAAAAAAATGACTCCTCTAGAATAAAAGGTGCTGTGTATGTGCGAAAAGTTTTTTAAGAGCATCTGGTTAGAATTTAATATGACTGAAAAGCATTGCTGTTTTTTTCATGTTTCAGTTACCCGAATATGGCTAAAAGTGTGCTTTGGAGATTTTCCAAAATAAAAACTCTTGAGGTGAGAGAAATTTCAGCCCCAACAATAACTTGAAAATTGGAAGTTGGAATAGCAACTGTTTTTTCAACTGTCTTAACTCTGTCACCAACACTATGATGATTTGATTACATGTGACAAGTCTGGTTTCTGGCCATTAAACTGCACACTTCAGCTATAGGCATCAGTCTTTCCCTTCTTTTCTTTCACTGTGTTGATTTAGGGGCAGAAATGAGAATGATGGGAGAAAGAGGTTGGAGAACTCTGGCCTTCCCATCGGCCCCCAGGTCACACAGCTGGTGACCTTGACCCTCTCAGCAGCTTCATGATTCAGGGCCAGCAGCAAGCCAGTCATGGGGTAGATGTCTTCTTTCCGTCCACCATTGTTATTTAGGTGCCACTAGCTTGTTTGAATATCACGGACATCCCGTAAGGGGAGAAACATCCCCAGATGGCAGAATGCCCTGTGGGAGCCATGTGAGAAGGGAGGGGACAGCACTCATCAGCAAAGTCACAGACATAAAGCTCTTGGTGCACTGCCTGGCCCAGAGCAGTCCCGTAGCATAGGGTGACAGCACCTGCTGACGCCATTATTTTTATTATTGATGAGTCTCATGTGGTCAGGTTCCAGCTTTTTTATCCTGTTTCTACTGTTTTTTCTGCACCCTCATCAACCCCTCGGGCAACTGTGTGACACCTCCATTAAGGAAGGGCTGTTGTCCTAATTTACTCCCTGTATTTGAGAGTCATTCCTGTTCATGGTACTCTCATTAATCCAACATTTCCATCTGGCAAGTGACATTCCTTCTTACTGCCACTCTGAATGTCTTTATTGTGGGAGATATACGTCTTCAGAAGTCCAAAGATACATACATCCACCATTCCATTCCCACCTGGCTTCCTCCTCTTTGCCTTACAAAGGGTGGTTTTGTTAGCATCTCAGCTCCGAGCTTCTTGTGACAGGACGCAACTGTTTCTTCAGGCATCTTATCCACTGGCTAAAGAGTTCCTTGATCTCAGGTGCCTCATTTTGCTGGAAAGGGAGAGCATGACACATCTGATCTCTCACTTTAGAAAGGAAGGTAAATCGTTTCAGTTAGGGGCCTGGGAGACACATCTGTTTGTAAAAGAAAGGAGCTGCTATTTCTCTGGCTGTCTGCTTCCTTCCCTCTGCCCCCAAGCCCATACTTGGAAGTTGTGGCTGGGCATCTTGCTCAGCGAAATAAATATTGGGTCAAGTAATTAGCAGGCAGAATTACATTTGGGGTGTAACCTGACTCTAATTGCTGACCTCAGAGAATTAATTTCATATGACATAGCACCTTAGTGCTGGCTTAGAAGTTTCCACTCATCTTTGCCTTTCATCCAGATTGCTTTTTCTATTTTGGGGCTTGTTGTGTCAATGAGTCAGGTGGCTCCAGACTCTTCTTGTGGATGCAAGGGGTATTCCTGACCTGGATTTATTTTTCTGCATGCATAAATTATAGAAAGGAAAAACTCTGTGCTTGTTCCTTGTCGTAAAAGTAAGGGAAACTGGATGGTTGAGTGAAGAGAGTATAAAATAGCCAGTATAAATAAAACCTGGCCTTGGGACCTGAAGGCACAAGATGTACAATACAGAAACTGGCCGTCCAACATAGTCATCATTAGAAATGTAAGAGATAAAAAGGTCGTGTTAATATTTGCCACCAAGTGCTAATCATGAAGTTAAAATAATTTACAAAACAAGACGAACTATCACTACGAAGACCTTTTTCTGTCTCTTCCCCTTAGCAGGCATGGAAATAGTCACCCCACCTGTCTCCCTTGGTCCTAAAGCTGTTTCAACAACTAATGAGTTCACTAGGGTCTCGCTTGCTTTGGTTTCTGTAAATAGAATTTGCTACAGGAGTTCAGAGAGGTGGTCTACTTTTCATGTTCTTTAAACCATGACATGGTAGTTTCTCTTGGGTGAAAATCAGAATTACCTTTTAAAGCCTAGTTGTGTGCATGCTTAGTCAGTCAATCGTGTCTTACTCTTTGTGAACTCATGGACTGTAGCCCACCAGGCTCCTCAGTCCATGGAATTCTCCAGGCAGGAATATGGAGTGGCTAGCCATTCCCTTCTCCAGGGAATCTTCCTGACCCAGGGATCCATCCCAGGTCTCCTACATTGCAGGCAGATTCTTTACCATCTAAGCCACCAGGTAAGCCCCTTAAGGCCTAAGTTCAAAGCTGTTAAACTATAAAGGAAGTTGCTATGCATTTTGGCTTATGTTGTAATTAAGAACCCAAAGCCATATTTCTGAGGAATTGATTGTTTTGCTACTGCTATTAGTTTTTAGCAAGTGGCCACTCTGAATAGTGTTATGGTTTCCTTTTTTTCACATTGACAGCTAGAAACTTAGAGTCCAATTTGTGCCCCATCAGTAACAAATATGTATGTCATTATAACATCTTTAGTGTAACTCTTGGTTTGATTTCAGTTCTAATACTTATTTTTCTTTCACATTCACTCCCACTTTTATACTTTTTTTTTTTTTTTTTGTAGCCTTGTAAGCTGCCTTGAGGAGAAGGAAATGGTAACCCACTTCAGTACTCTTGTTTGGAAAATTCCATGGATGAAGGAGCCTGGCAGGCTGCAGTCCATGGGATCACAAAGAGTCGGACACAACTGAGCGACTTCACTCACTCAAGCTGCCTTGAATCCTTTCTAGAATAAGATGGCCCATAATTAACTCAAATAGCTAGATATTTTTTAAAACTGAAAGAAGGAAGTTAGGAAGGAAGAGAACTAAGGAAAAAAAGGAAGGAAGGCAAGCAAACCATGCAAGTAACAACAGTTTAACCTCCTTAAGCCTCAGTTTCCTCATCTGCTGCTGCTAAGTCACTTCAGTCGTGTCCGGCTCTGTGCGACCCCATAGATGGCAGCCCATCAGGCTCCCCCATCCCTGGGATTCTCCAGGCAAGAACACTGGAGTGGGTTGCCATTTCCTTCTCCAATGCATGAAAGTGAAAAGGGAAAGTTAAGTTGCTCAGAAGTGTCCGACTCCTAGCGACCCCATGGACTGCAGCCTACCAGGCTCCTCCTCATCTGCCCTCCAGCATTTTCTTGGGCCTCAAAATTATTTTTAGATAACAAATGTAAACACACTTGATAGGTTACAGAGCTCTGTGACACTTTGTTGTGATTATTTTAAATCCATTATCAATTAAGGCAATTCTCCAATGCCACTGCCAAGGCCTTTACTCAGTCTTCATCTCCACCCAGAAGATGGCGCTTCTCAGGAAGAGTCTACTCTGAGATCAGAGCCTTCTTGGGATTCCTTAGAGCAGAGAACCATAATCCTTGGAGCACCACAGAGGCAATGTCCCCTCTTCAAGCACGTCTCTGAAACCTCGAACTTGACAGAGTTCCATAGCTCAGATGGGCCAGGGACCAGGACCATCTAGATCACCAAGCCTGGAAAATAGCTGATCAACAAATCCACTTACCTTAGGATCTCAGACTCTGCACAGAATTCCCCAATACCATCCCCTCCACTCCACACATGTTCCCATTTAGATTTGCGGATTCCAAAGATATACCATCTCCCACTTAAAGACTTATAGAGCAATCATTTTGTTGCTGACCCAGTCCCCAAATTAGAACCTCTTGGTGGGGGAATATTTGTAGAATGGTGAGAAGGGCATGGAGACAGCCTTTGGTGATTACTGCTTAACCATCATTACTAATGATATTAAAAATAGTTCTCAAGGGAATTGAGGCGGGGTGGGGGGGGGAAACTGAGAACCATAGTTCAAATGATCCATCCTTGTCAGAGGCCTGTTATCTCTGTAAAGCAGATTCTGGACAAGTAAAGGCTTCCATTATGTCCCATCAGTGTCATAATCAAGGCCAGACTTCTCAGCGTGGAGAATAGGAAGCAACACACGGCTGAGGATCAGAGTGAAAGCTGGAGCTGGGCTATCTGTGTGGGAACCTTAATGGGCAAGAACCCTGCGTAGGGTCCTGCACCTTGCCAAACCCCGGTTCTGAAAACTGGAGATGGATGTGATTAAATTAAACTGTCCAGATAACGTGCTTAGCACTGGTGTGCTAGAGGGTGGGTGAGGGAAGGGGGTGGTCTTTATGGTCCGGGCCCAGCCCTCCTTTACAGCTTCATGTCCCCTGAGTGCACCTCACCCAGAAGGACATACCCCAACCCTCATATCTGTGACTTTGCACATGTCCTGGAAGGCCATTCTTTTCCTGGTCTTTGCACTGAGCATTTCCTACTCTTTCTTCAGCATCCCAATGAGAGTCACTTCTTTCTGAAGGTCTTCCATGGTAACACGTCCTCAGCCCAGCAGAGTGCAGGGCTCTGACCTCCCTGCCCCCTACTGCTGCATACTCTGCACTTGCATTTTAATTATGTTTGTCGTGAGATTTACTGTTGACTATTATTTCATTAAGAAATCAAAAGGAACTCTAATTTATCTTAAAAAGAACATGATTTCATATGGTAGACAGGTTGTTAATGTTTTATTTTTTACAACTTTAAACACAATTATAAATTCTGTGTTGTGAAAGAGAAGTCAAGATAGCTAAATGCATGTTTTTTATTGAGGTATGTAATTTCCATGTATTAAGGTTCTCAAATGTTTAGTCAATTTTGACCCAGAGCATTTCAGTCACACCCGAAGTTCCCTGAGCTCCTTACCCAGTCAATACCTGCCCCACCCTCACCCTCCCTACCAAAGCCACCCCAATCTGATTTCTGCCATCCCATATTAATGTCGCCTACTCTAGAAGTTTGTATAAATGAACTCAAGCAGGCTGTGTTTCACTGTATCTTGTTTCTTTCACTCAGCTTTTACTACTTGCTTTCGAGATTCACCTCCCTCGCTGTATTTATCAATAGTCCATTCCTTTTATTGCTCACTAGTGTTCCATCATACGAATATACCAGAGTTTATTTATCTCTTCTCCTATTGCTGAACATCTATCACGTTTTTTCATCTTATTGTTTAAATTGTTGTACAGTAACATTATCCTTTTTTTCTTCTGACATATAGGTCTGTGAATTTTAACATGCTTACAGACATGTATGACCAGCGCCACAATCAGTATGCAAACAGTCCTGTCACCTTAGAAAACTCCCTGGTGCTCGCTTTATAGTCCTACCCTCCTCCCACCCCAAGTCCCTAAGCACACTGCATTTTAATTGCTTATACACATCTGTTGTTCTCACTGTACTATCAACTTTACAGAGTAAGGATCCTTCTTTATTCCTCTTGCCTCATCTATGCTTAGCACAGTACCTGGTACATACTGCTGCTGCTAAGTCACTTCAGTCGTGTCCGGCTCTGTGCGACCCCATAGATGGCAACCCATCAGGCTCCCCCATCCCTGGGATTCTCCAGGCAAGAGCACTGGAGTGGGTTGCCATTTCCTTCTCCAATGCATGAAAGTGAAAAGTGAAAGTGAAGTCGCTCAGTCGTGTCTGACTCTTCGCGACCCCATGGACTGCAGCCTACCAGGCTGCTCTGCCCATGGGATTTTCCAGGCAAGAGTACTGGAGTGGGGTGCCATTGCCTTCTCCAACCTGGTACATAAGCAGGTGCCTATTAATTACTTGAAGGATGAATGAATTAATGTCCATGTAGCCACATATGAGAGCTTCATAGCTCAGTTGGTAAAGAATCTGCCTGCAATGTAGGAGACCCCAGTTCAATTCCTGGGTCAAGAAAATCTTCTAGAGAAGGGATAGGCTACCCACTCCAGTATTCTTGGGCTTCCCTTGTGGCTCAGCTGGTAAAGAATCCACCTGCAATGCGGGAGACCTGAGTTCGATCTCTGGGTTGGGAAGATCCCCTGGAGAAGTATTCTGGAGAAGATCCCCTGGAGAAGTATTCTGGCCTGGAGAATTCCGTGGAGTATACAGTCCATGGGGTCACAAGAGTTGAACATGACTGAACAGCTTTCACAGCCACATAATGAATCCTCTCATAATTCCTAAGAGGCAAGAGTAAGTAGAAAGCTAAAAAAATCAGTATTAACTCTATTCTTTTTAAGAAAGTCTTTAGGTCTTTTTTTCACAGAATAATAATTTTATAATTTTACGAAATTCTAAAGAGTGCTGCCTGGTAATTGGCCACTTGAAAAAATATGTTGGATCACACAAATGAGTAATCAACCCTAAAAGGAGTTCAACAAATGTTTGATTATACTGAAAATATTACTACCGGTTAAGTTTAAACATGGAAATTAAAAGGAAACAGTTAAACATGCTTCTTTGTCTATTACCTATTCTGAGGGTATTTCAGAAGTCTAAAATTCTTCCCAGAGTCTTTAATATATTTTCCAGGTATTCTTACGTCTATAAGTATTCTCTGCACTATATTTGGAGAAGCTCAGTATTCACCCTATTACTTGTGACTCAAGTTTTGGTTTCCTTATTTTCCACTAAACCAGTGTCACCTTTATCTAAAATTTATTTTACTAAAGTCATTATTATTGCAAGTGATACTTGGTTCCTCCAGCCAGTTGTCTTCCCTGGAGTATATTCGGTTCTTTCCAGCTTAAGCTTTACTTTTCTTTTTTTCCCTCCAGTGTTTATTGGTGTTTCCTTTTTCATTAATCACAATGCTGAAATGACTCTGTATATATCCTTCCAATACTCTTAATTTTACCCACCACGACCTTATCTCTTACAAACTGAGCCCTTTGCCAGCTCCATGTCACATTTCTTTAAGCAAATAAATTTTTTCCATATGCTTACCATATACCCCTGAGCCCTGTTGCCTATTCCTTTTAAGGCAGAAATGGGGAAACAGCTGTTTCTCAATTCCTATAAAGTGTGTCCTGTTTTATAGATCATGCTGGACAGCTCTGTTTTGATGTCTGCAATATTACTTGGTCCTTGAAATTGCGAATTTCCTGGACCTGAGTTTCCCTTTCACATTTGGGAAAGAAAGATTAACTCTAGTAGGCATTCCAGTGTGTTATACAGGCCATGAGGTCTTCTCTATAGTTTGTTTTGGTAGCTACTGAAGGGTTCATATGGAAGAAGTGCCTTCTTCCCTACAGCACAACAAAGTTTTAACTGTTAAGATTGATATTATATGCTCATCTCATTCAGTGTTTTCAGCAGATGGTGATTTACTATAGCAGCCAGATTCTATGCTACATTCAGAGCATGCAAGGATGGAAGGGCACTGGGCTCTTGGGTAGCCCTCCGTCCAGAAGGGAGGATAGATACTGTGTGATGAGTAGTCTAAGTAAGGGATACCTGAGCTGTAACAACTACTTAGAGGAAGAGTTGAAAAACTCTGGGCCATTTTCTGACTGCCTGTTTCCGTGTACAAAGTTTTGTTTGTACATGGAAGTTTTGTTTGTAACAAAGTCATGCCCATTCATTTACATGTTTTCAGTGAATGTTTTCATGATTCAGTGTGTAGTTGTGACAGAGATTGTAGAGTCCACAAGCCTAAAATATTAACTATCTGACCCTTTAATAAAAATGTTTCCAACTCCTGGCTTAGAGGAAGGAACACCAAGAAAGTGTATGGTCACCAAAGAATAGGGTAAGTGGAGGACACCTCGGAGAATGCCAGCACTTTACAGCATAGATGAAAGAAGAGAGTGCAAGTAGTGGGTTGAGAACCAAACCATAGTGCGCCAGAACACAAAGGAGAAAACTGTATCAAAAAGTTGAGGGTCAACCTCAGTGCCAAATTCCCCAAGGCAGTCAGGTAAGATAAGATGATGGTTATAATGACCATTTCCTGAGAATTTGCTTGTGTGGTAGGCTGTACACCAAGAAATTTACATTTATTATGTCAGGACTGTGCATCAAGCAATTTACATTTATTGTGTCTGGACTCCATGTAATACCCCTGTAAGGTTGGCTCTATTAATATTCCCACTTTATGGATGAAGAAATTAAGGCACAGAATGAGCAAGTAACTTTGCTAAAGTCACACAGCTTTAAAATGCAGAGGTATTGTTTTAATCTGGGCAGCCTGATTCCAGAGAGCCTGTATTTTTAATCCCTGTCCCATGTTAATTTGACAATTAAGGGATCACTGATGTCCTTAGCAAGAGTAATGTCAGTGGCATGATGGAAGCAGAAAGTGTATTAGTCACTCAGTCATGTCTGACTCTTCGCAACCCCATATACTATAACCCCTCAGTCTCGTCTGTCCGTGGAATTATCCAGGCAAAAATACTGGAGTGCTTTGCCCTTCTCCGGAGGATCTTCCCAACCCAGGGCTTGAACCTGGGTCTTCCATGTTGCAGGTGGATTCTTTACCATCTGAGCTGTTAGGGAAGCCCAATGGAAGTAGAAGATCGCTTCAAATAACTACTTGACAGTAATGTTTGCCATGAGCTACGCATTGTCCTAAGAGTTTTACACTAACTCATTTAACCTCTTAACAACCTCATTTTTCATATAAGGAAATCACGGCACAGAAAGGTGAATTAACTTACCCAAAGCCAAACAGCTATTGAGTGACAGAGGTGTGATGTGAGATTCTGGAGAGAAGCAGCTCAACTTCTATCCCTACATTCTTACTGACCTCCATCGTCCATGGTGCTTTCTACCTCCACCAGAGATTTTGGCCTGAATCTGGTGCTCCCTATTTTGTTACTCCCTGCACCCCAATGTTTTAGCCACTTAGAAAACTTTTTAAAAAGTTCAATATGTCTTTTAAAATAACATGATGGTGTGGTACCTATAGAAGACTCACATGCAGATCAACAAAACCAGACCCAGGAATGGGTATGATTTGTATTTTGATTAAATGAAAGTGCTAGAATAAGATAATGAGAGAAAAAAGAATCCTTCAGTAAGAGGTTAGGACAACTGATTAAATATGTGAAAAGATAATAAAGTTAGAGCTTTACTTTATACTATACAAGAAAATCTATATAGGATTTAAGTTAAATGTTTAAAAAAGGATCATATAACTTTTTAAACTAAGTAAAAGTATCTACTTTAGGGTGAACTTTGCAAAGCATAATTGCAAGGAAGAAAGGTGACATGTTTGATCTCATTACAATTTATAGCATCTCTATGTCAAAAATAATTTTTAAAATTAAAAGATAAAACAAGTTAACCTTAACATTGAAAGATTTGTAAAAATCTGTATTTGTATTTTATATTTCAAATTTGTATTCTGTATTTCAAATACTAAGATTTATACAAAGAAAACATTAAAACCCTTCTTGACAAATTAACAGAGGTGAAGACCATTCTATTCCTATAAAATATACACATAGGTAATAAAAAGAGCAAAATATTCTCGGTCATATCAAATGAATAAAATTAAAATACAGTATCCTTTTTACCTCTTAGCAATGTCTAAAAGTTGAGTATTTGCTGTAGTGTGATGCAAAAGGTGTTTTTATACATGTTGATGACTTTAAAATTGACCCCAAACCATCTGAAAAACAGTTCAGAAGTTGTTAAAACCCTTAAGAAACGTGCATACTTTCTGACAATGTGATTTCTCTTCTAGAATTCTGCTCTAATCAGAAATGCATAAAAGTTATAAAAATGTCTGTTACAATAAATTTACAAAAGCAACTTTTAGAAATAATCTAATGATAGAAGAACAAATTAAATATACTGTAAGTAAGCAATAGTTTGTCATATAGCCATTAAAAATATTTTTCAGTACTACTGACATGGGAAAATGCTAATGATATAATATTAAAAGATAAAGTATTTGTATACAACATGTAGTTCCAGATATATATGTGTATGTATTTGTTTGTGTTAAATCGCTTCAGTCCTGTCCGATTCTTTGCAATCCCATGGACTATGGCCCGCCAGCCAGCAGAAATACTGGGGTGGGTAGCCATTCCTTTCTCCAGGGGATCTTCCCAATCCAGGAATCAAACCCAGGTCTCCAGCATTACAGGCAGATTCTTTACCATCTGGGCCTCCAGGGAAGCCCCATATATATGCATACATATACTCATATATTGGAGAAGGGAAAGGCAACCCACTCCAGTAGTCTTGCCTGGAAAATCCCATGGACAGAGGATCCTGGAGGGTGGGCTATAGTCCTTGGGGTCACAAAGAGTTGGACATGACTAACACATACTCATATGTATATGTATGTATACACACACACACACATATGTATAACATATATATACATGGGCTTCCTAGGTGGCACTAGTGGTAAAGAACCACCTAGCAATGCAGGAGACGTAAGAAACGCAGGTGCAGTCCCTGGGTCGGGAAGATCCCCTGGAGAAGGGCATGGCAACCCACTCCCAGAATTCTTGCCTGGACAATCCCCATGGACCGAGGAACCTGTCAGGCTACAGTTCATGAGGTCACAGAGAGTCAGACCCGACTGAAGTGACTTAGCACCCATGCACACATACTCATATACACAGAGGCAGAATAAAAAGTAGAAGTTATTGCATCACGATTATAAGAATATATCTCTTATTATAGTGGGACTATCTTTTTATGGTAGTACCAGATTTTTACTTTTCTGTATTTTCTGAGCTCTCTATGATTAGTATGTATGACTTTATATCAAGGAAAAAGGTAAAAAAAAATTTTTTAATGATGACCCCATCAAAATGATAGCAAAGGATTGGCAAATCAAGTCTTATTTTAATCTCTTATTTATTTACCACATTTGACTGTTACATCTGAGATGTATCCCACACTATCATGGAAGACCTCAGAGTTACAGTTCTGGAATATCATTCCCAACACAAACCCCTCTCTGTATATTTCCCATGTAGTTGGTAATTAGCTGATAAGTAGCTTCCTCTGTGGCTCAGCTGGTAAAGAATCCACCTGCAATGTGGGAGACCTGAGTTCAATCCCTGGGTTGGGAAGATTCCCCTGGAGAAGGAAAAGGCTACCCAGTCCAGTATTCTTTTTTTTTTTTTTTTTTCAGTCCGGTATTCTTGCCTAGAGAATTCCATGGACTGTATAGTTCACAAGGTTGCAACGAGTTAGACACAACTGAGCAACTTTCACGAACATCCTTAAGCCCAGTTTACCTGCAGGAAACTTTAAAGTACCTTTAAAGCAATAAAGTACCTTTTTCTAGGGTATACAAAAAGGGAGTTAAGATCTGGGTTTTCCATTGAGAAAGCTGGACAAGAAGGTTAAGGATCCTGGTGCAGGCAGGGCATGTGAACATTACCCCCACCTTTAACGGTTCACAGGATGCACATTAACAGCCTACATGAAGTCATCTAATAGGTAGTGGAAGTCTCTGTGAAGGCTTAGGGCAGTCGTAACAGAAACAGTGTGCTTTTCCCTTCAACATTTCTCCTCTTGGGCTCATACTTTTTCACAAGGGTGAATGGATAGCAGGTCTAACTGCAGCCTCATAGGCCTTCTCCTTATGAAATTTCTGTTCAGGGGACATGACGTAACTCACATAATCATGTAACAGGCCACGTTCACCTATATTTTTTTTAATGTTACCCTATACCTCTGTACTTCAACATTTCACCTCACTCTGGAAATTTTGACTTGTCCAGGGCATATAGCATTCTTAGTAGAAATTGGCCTGAACCAGAAGAGAATCATAAATCATAGCAGTATGACTTCATCCTTGCATAAATGGGAAGACTGTGGCATAAAATAAATGATTAGCCCAAGATCACAAAAGTTGGAACTAGAAGCTGAGACCTCTAGAACTTCCCTTTTCACTCGTCTATGCTGGAACTTCCCGAAAGGTGTGCACAGAGTGCTATTCTGGGAGCTGTTAACAGTTGTGCTGCAAAGAGCAGAGTTCAGGGGTTAAATAAACCCAAGGATGATCTCATTTCTGTTCTCACAGTTGGAGAGTAGTAATGCATAATATATTAAAGGATCCCTGCAATAAGACAGATACTAAATCAGATGGGATGTGGGAATGACAAGCATAAACGAGGAATACCCTCGCTAAATCAGAATATATTTTCTCCCAAGCCAAAATATAGGATGGAAGCAGGGGTGGTGGGGGAGAGTTGCTAGCAGATTCTGGGTGTGTTTATTTTGGAGGAGAGGAGCTAGTCACCAGAAGCAGCAGCTTCTGCCTCAGTTAGATGCTGCTGCTGCTGCTAAGTCGCTTCAGTCGTGTCCAACTCTGTGCAGCCCCATAGATGGCAGCCCACCAGGCTCCTCTGTCCCTGGGATTCTCCAGGCAAGAATACTGGAGTGGGTTGCCATCTTCTCCTCCAATGCATGCATGCATGCTAAATCGCTTCAGTTGTGTCCGACAGAGGTGTCCAGGCACCTCTGTCCACAGGATTCTCTAGGCAAGAATACTGGAATGGGTTGCCATTTCCTTCTCCAGTTAGATGAGTCTTATTCAAATGTAAGAACATATGTTATTGTTAAACTGGGCGCTGCATACAAAGCCCTGTGATTCCAATACCCAGCTTAATGACTAGTACCACCTGAGAGACACCTAGTTTTCTTTCTAAGTTAGAGGGGCAGTGGTATTGCACAATGCACGCTCGTGCTGTCGCTTCAGTCACATCCAACTCTTTGATACCCTATGGACTGCGGCACACCAGGCTCCTCTGTCCATGGGATTCTCCAGGCAAGAATACTGGAGTGGGTTGCCATGACCTCCTCAAGGGGATCTTTGCAACTCAGGGATCGAACCCTCATCCCTGTGTCTCCTGCATTGGCAAGCAGATTCTTTACACTAGCACCACCTGGGAAGCCCATATTGCATAATGGTTAAGAGCAAACTGAATAAAAACCAATTAGATCCAAATCCTGGTATGTTCTCTCATTAACCTTGGGCAAGTGCTTCCATCTCCACCTCTGTAAAACAGAGATTATATTAATAGTAACAGTACCCATCTCATAAGACTGACATGTGAATTAAGTGAGTTAATATGTGTAGAGCATTTAGAACACTGTTTTGCTCAAAATAAGGACTGTGTTATTATCATTAGGTTCCATGGCACCCTCAGTTTTGGCATTAAAGATTGTTTTCTGCTGCCACCGCAGCCATGCTTAAGTGTGAGCATTTACACAAGAGATCAGGCTCTTGTGGCTTTGGGTGTTTTACCCCTTTATAAGGAGCCTGTCCTGTATATGTTTTTGTTTGTTTTGCTTTTTAGTTAAGTGTTTTTTTTTTTCTTTCTTCCAGTTTTATAGAGATCTAATTTTTTAAAATAAGGTCTTTATTATTATGCAAACCAGAGCAACATGAGGCAAGTCATTATCCAGGTTGGGCAACTTGGAGACTGGAAAAATCTGTCACAAGTATCCCGTGAGACCAATCATGTCCATAAAAAAGTAAACCTTTTCTGCCATCAAAAGATAGCTCAGGCCTTCTTGGCTAAAGATGGGTCATGTCCGCACCTTTTCCAGGCAGAGAGGTGGACCCCCATTATGGCTCTGTGTAAGTTTCGGGTATATGACATACTGATTTGACTTACACACATCATGAAATGATTAACACAGTAAGTTTAGTGAGCGTCTGTCATCTCATATTGTTGTTCAGTTGCTCAGACTTGCCCAGCTCTTTGTGACCCCATGGACTGTAGCCCTCCAGGCTCTTCTGTCCATGGGATTCTCCAGGCAAGAATGCTGGAGTGGGTTACCATTCCCTTCTCCAGGGGATCTTCCTGACCCAAGGATTGAGCCTGCATCTCCTGCATTGCAGATGAATTCTTTACTGCTAAGCCACCAGGGAAGCTCATCATCTCATATAGATATAAACTGAAAGAAAAAGAGAGAATTTTTTTTTCCTAATGATGAGAACTCTTCCAATTTACTCTCTTGATGACTTTCATATATAACATACAGAAGTGTTAGTCATGACGTACATTTCATCCCTAATACTTGTTTATTGTAACTGGAATTTCATATCTTTTAACCACCTTCATCCAGTTCTCTTTCCCAGCACCCCCTCCTTCAGATGACCACAAAGCTGATCTCTTTTTCTATGTTTTTGTTTTTGAAGTATAATTGAGCTTCCCTGGTGGCTCAGATGGTAAAGAGTCTGCCTGCAATGCAGGAGACCAGGGTTCAATCCCTGGGTCAGGAAGATGCCCTGGAGAAGGGAATGGCTACCTACTCCAGTATTCTTGCCTGCAGAATTCAATGAACAGAGGAGCCTGGAGAGCTACAGTCCATGGGGTCATAAAGAGTCAGACACAACTGAGCAACTAACACTTTCACTTTTCCCTGACCTGTAACATTATGTTAGTTTCCAGTCCACAACATAGTCATTACATAGTTCTATACATGACAACTTGTAATGTATAGTTACAAGTAACTGGCAGCAAATTGTGTAGTGTTTAAGATCCCGCGGAAGGTGAAGTATTTTTCTTTGGTTATGTATTTTTGAGGTGATGTTATTAGTCTTAGTACTTTACCTTCTTTCAGAGTTTTAAAATGACAACAGTTTAGAGTTGTACCATCTAACTTTAAAGTGACAGTTAAAAGTTAGATGTGGAAACTGGAAACATATTTTATAAACAAAGTCTGGAACTGTTGCTAGGGACATCTTCAGCTATGAAAATAGGAACTTAATTGGAACATTATTGGCTGTAGCAGTTGCCACTGGAAACAGCAAAATTTTGTGGGAAAAGGGATTCCCCACCCCATTCCCCATTCCAGTTGAGAATGCAAAGTAAACTTCTGATGGGAAGAACTAACTCACAGGGGACTTACGTTCAGAAGCATTTGTTTTCTCAAATCTTTTGGAGAAAGGAAGAGAACATCTTAAAGAGCCTGAGAGTTGGAAAAGGTGAATCATGCCCAGTTTCTTGCTGCATATGCAAATGAAAAAGAAACAGATGGTACCTCAGAAAAACGAGACAAAATCAGAGAGACATATGCCATGCTAATGTAAAGCCTAACAAACCGCCACTAGGCTACAGAAGACTTTGAGTGGTCCAGTGTCCCTGTATCCAAGGTGGGGACTCTGCAGTCAGAAAAGGCCAGGAGGCTAAGGATTGAACCTGCCCAGGCTTCTCAGAGTAGCGCTTCCATACAGCCAGGTGCCCTGGATTGGGCACGATAGACTTGGCCCAGGGTTTGCTATTCCTCCTGCTGCTCATCACGTAATTCTTCGTTTGCATGCTGGATCCTGTTCTTTTCTCAGCATTTTCTTTAACCAGCGAAAGTTGGAGCTCTTTGCTAGATTTTAGCCCTAAGGTATTTTTGTTTCTATTTTTGGAAGGTCTCTACACGGGTGGCGGTAGGGGGGAGGACATGACTTGTGTTGAATTTTAGAAGATGGGACTAAGATTTTGATAGAGAAGGAGAAATGACAAGAGATAAAGGGAGAAGCAGGCGTTCTGCACACCCAGAGCCAATGAGAGGTCCACTTCCAGATGTCAGATTCTTTTCTGGCGTGGACCCATTAATTGTAAGCCCTTACTTTTTGGCATACCTATAGGAATTATTTTGGATGGAGCTTCCTTCACTGTATGACTGTTAGTGTACATGGAATCAGAATTGAGGGCCCTCTTCTTTCATTGGCTACATTTCTCACTGTTTCTCCCCTCCCCTCCCTCCTCCTCGTCTCCCCCCTCCCTCGTCCTCTGTGCGCCCCTTCCCCTGCCCTGTGTTATTTGCTTTGGGCCTTCACTGAGTTCACTTTTACATGGTCCTGTTCTTTGGATGTGGGAATTGTGTTCCTTCTCAATGATGCTGGTGGGAGTCCCTTAATGAGCTGGGAACACGGTTCTTAAAGAGTAGTTCCTGGCCTGGCCTCGCCTGGCCAAATAAAACATTCTGGTTCCTAGGGATGAGTAATTTTAGCAAAACACTTTAGACTGTTGAACTACAGCTGTGTCTCCAACATGAGTTTTCAGTGTGTATAGTTATATTTCCAAGAGAACAGCTGACCACCTCTAGAAACATAGAACACCCCTCCCCAAATTAGTGAATTTGAACTAAAGTAAACAAGATGGACTTTTTAAATAAGATGGGTCCCTACATAATGATAAAAGGAAGGATCCACCGACAGGAACTTGTAACATTTCTACACTTGCATATATCTAATATACCTATTAGATATGTAACTAAAAACTGATAGAATTGTTAGAAAACATGAAGAACTTCAAAATAAGAGTGGAAGATGTTAATATACATGTCAGTAATTGCCATTGAGCCACCAGGGAGGCCCAGCTGATAAAACATAAAAATTCATAAACATATAGCAAATTTGAAAAACATAATTAAGTCTATCCATAATCCTGTATAGAACTGTGCCCCTAACAATTAGATCCTGCATATTCTATTAAAAAATTTTTAATTGATTGGGTATGGAGGCAGATGGTTACTTATGTGGTGGTGATTTCATAATGTATGCAAATATCAAACTACTATGTAATTTACCTGAAATCCATGTGATATTGTATGTCAACTATTTAAAATATATTTTTTTTAAATAAATATTTATCTACTAGGTCAGAAGCTGGCAAACTATGACCCATAGCCCAAATCCAACCTGAATGTATTTTTGTTAATAAAGTTTATCAGAAATCAGCCACACCCAATCATTTACATACTGTCTAGGGCTGATTTTGCATAATAGCAGAATCCAGTAATTAATGACAGAGACCCTATTGCTCTGCAAATCCTACAGATTATCTTCTGTGTGGCCCTAAAAACCTAAAAAGTGCATTGATCCCTGTGCTAGAAAATAAAACAAGTCTTTTATTAAAAAATCTTATTAAATAAGTCTTTTATTAAAAAATGCAGGCCATTTTTCCAACCACAATATAACAAAAAGGTAACTTTAAAAAAATCAGTTTGGAAATGTAACAATACACTTCTAAATAACTCATCAGTCAAAGAAAGTCATTATAGAGTCTTTAACAATATTTAGAATTAAGTAATAATGAAAATGCTATAATATTAAAATGTATGGTATTCAGATTAAGTTATAAAGTGTTAAGAAAATATATGGACTTCCCCAGTGGCTCAAGAGGAAAAGAATCCACCAGCAATGCAGAAAACACAGAAGGCAATGGTTTAGTCCCTGGGTCAGGAAGATCCCCTGGAGAAGGATATGGCAACCCCCTCCAGTATCCTTGTTTCAAAAATCCCATGGACAGAAGAGCCTGATGGGTTACAGTCCAAAGGGTCACAAAGAGTTGCACACAACTAACAACTAAGCACACACACACAAGAAATTTTATATCCTTAATGCTTATATCAGATGAAGAAAAACAGTGGGCTAAATATCCAACTACAAAAATTAAGACCCCAATAGAGTATACTTAAAGTAAAGAATCTTATAGTGCACTAGAAATCAAAGAAGCAATAGAAAGCATAATAAAGAACCTAGTTTTTTTTTTAAGAAATACATCTCCAAGATAGAACAAGAAAAACAGGTTGCAAATAAAAAATGTGAGAAAAGAAAAAAAAAACATATATACATATAATAATCACCTCTCTCCAATAAATTTGAAAAGTAAAACAACAAATTACCTAGAAAAATATTCAGTTCAGTTCAGTTCAGTCGCTCAGTCATGTCCGACTCTTTGCGACCCCATGAATTGCAGCACGCCAGGCCTCCCTGTCCATCACCAACTCCCGGAGTTCACTCAGACTCACGTCCATCGAGTCGGTGATGCCATCCAACCATCTCATCCTCTGTCGTCCCCTTCTCCTCCTGCCCCCAATCCCTCCCAGCATCAGAGTCTTTTCCAATGAGTCAACTCTTCGCATGAGGTGGCCAAAGTATTGGAGTTTCAGCTTTAGCATCATTCCTTCCAAAGAAATCCCAGGGCTGATCTCCTTTAGGATGGACTGGTTGGATCTCCTTGCAGTCCAAGGGACTCTCAAGAGTCTTCTCCAACACCACAGTTCAAGCGCATCAATTCTTTGGTGCTCAGCTTTCTTCACAGTACAACTCTCACGTCCATACATGACCACTGGAAAAACCATAGCCTTGACTAGATGTACCTTAGTCAGCAAAGAAAAATATTATTTACCAAAATTGAGTTTAAAAAATGAAACATCTAAATAATTATATAACCATTAGAAATTGAAGCATTTGTTAAAACATACCTACAAAAAGAATACTACACTCTACTTCTTTTACTAACAGATTTTACCAAATAACAATAAACAGGTCATCTTAACTATATACAAATATTTCAGAGAACAGAAAATGAGGAAACGTTCCCAACCCTTTTATGAAGTTAAAAAAGGTGAAAGTGGTAGTTGCTCAGTCATGTCTGACTCTCTGCAACCCCATGGACTGTAGCCTACCAGGCTCCTCTGTCTATGGAATTCTCCTGGCAAGAATACTAGACAGGGTAGCCATTCTCTTCTCCAGGGGTGTTCCCCACCCAGGGATTGAATCCATGTCTCCTGCTTGCAGGCAGATTTTTTATCATCTGTGCTACCAGGAAAGCCCTTTTATGTAGCTAATATAACCTCAATACTTAAACAAGACAGGAACAATACTAGGAAGGAAAATTATCTAAATAAATGTCTAAAATAAAATGGTAGCCAAAATATAACCAACATTATTAAAAAAGAAATATATCTTGACAAATTGGGATTTATCCTAGGAATAGCAAGAATGGTTTATTTAATATTAGACAACTTATTTTTACAGTTTTCCACATTAACAGATTATAGGAGAAGCCCATAAGATCATCTCAATTAATGCAAAAACAAAAAGCATTGCGTTAAGCTTAACACCTATTCATGGTTTTATTTATTTTTTGCGGGGGGGGGGGGGATGTGGACCATTTTTTTAAAGTCTTTATTGCATGTGTTACAATATTGCTTCCGTTTCATGTTTTGGTCCTTTTTTCTTGTTTTATGGCTACTAGGCATGTGGGATCTTAGCTCCCCTACCAGGAATCAGACTCAAAACCCCTGCATTGGAAGGTGAAGTCTTAACCACTAGACCACCAGGGAAGTCTCCCTATTCATGGTTTTAAAATGAAAGGACAAACAAACCTCTTAGCAAACAGAATAGAAGGAAATGTCATTTAGCTAAACATTTAGCTAATAAGCACCATCTTCTCATGCAAGGGTAGTGTGAGGGTTAAGCTTGTAGACTCGGACATTAAAAAGTTAGCTTCTATCATTATTTTTTAAAGTTGGGCTTACTGAGGAATAATTTACATAGTAAATAACTTACATAGTAAAATTAACCCATTTTTGTGTATGATTCCATGAGTTTTTTGTAATGCAACCCACTCCAGTATTCTTGTCTGGAGAATCCCATAAACAGAAGAGCCTGCCAGGCTACAGTCCATAGGCTCACAAAGAGTCAGGCGCAACTGAGCACATACTGACTGACTGACAGTTCTGTAACCACTACCACAATTAAGATATAGGACATTTCCAACAGCCCCAGAAGTTTCCCGTCTCCAGTCCCCAGTAACTATTGATCTGTTTTTTATTCCTATAGTTTTGCCTTCTCTAGTACCACACATTATAGCCTTTTGATTCTGGCTTCTTTTGCTTAGCGTCATGCTTTTGAAACTTACCAGGTTGTGTGTTTCAGGAATTTATTCTGCTGAGAAAATATGAGAACCATAGGGGAGTTAAGCAGGTCTACAGCTAGGGCAGATCTAGGTTTTGTGAGGCCTGAATCTTATGCAGTTTGGTGGGGTGGGGCCTCTCAGAAAAAGAATACAAAATTACAGATACAAAATAAGATATGAAATACATTGTTTTAAATAAGAAATCATAACAGTACTGTTATAAACACAAGAATTCTGAAAAGTTTTATTTTATTCATTTTCATTAGATATGAAAAAAAATTTTTTTTAACTGTAAAATGCTTTATCTAATGTATTCCTATATGAGAGAGACTTTCCATTTTGAACACACAAAACGAGAACCTAATTTTCTGCTTACAGTTTTACATTTCTGATGATTAGAAGAATTTTCCACTGACTAGTTTCTGGTTTCATTCATCCCAAACCTGCTTTCTCCTCCACTTCCTGCATCATTCCAAGGAAGGAGGCATTACAATCCACAACTTCTGGCCCTGCACACTTTGTGTCAGATGTCTGGTAAGTTGGCATAGGGTGGTAGGAATATTCCTGGAAACATTCCTACACCAGGACAGCCTGCAGTAGTTTAACTATAGGCTTTATGATTATGAGCCTTATTATAAGGTTATATTATAATATTTCATTAAACTCAGAGTCTGTCCAATCATCTCCCTCTAATTGGATCCCCAGAATGCTCACTCCAGCTCCAACATCACTCACTAGGATAGAGACAGAGATGAGTTCTGAGTGGAAATAGACAGTGGTCTACTGTATTTATTTTCCCCATATATCTGTATTTTGCTAATTTTTAAAGGAAAATTAACTATGATCCACTGCCAGTACTCTCCCTAGGGACTTGAAGGAGTCCATGCAAGCAAATACTTAGAAGCTTACAGAAGTTGCTGAGAAATTGGATTTCTGATACTTCTCATGAAGAGGACAAAGACAGGGATTGAAGGAAAAAGATATGTGCAACTTTTAATTTTAGCTTTTTGCTCTTTTCGCCTGGGGTTGAAAAAGAACAGTGTACTTAACTCCACTTCTGGAAGAGTTTAACGAATCCCATCTGGTTGTGTCATTTTTTTAATGTAGATCCTCAGGGAGTTGGAAACAAGGCGGCCCATCCTGGGGACTCCACTCCACGGGCTGAATCAGCCACTGGGACTGAGTGGTGCAGTCCTGGCTTCAATTCCTCAAATGCCAGCAGTCCTGGAGGGATCTAGATGCTGGAGCCAGGCTGGCTAGATTGGGTCCCCATGCTGTTCTTGTCATACTTTCTTAATGGAAATCACAGAACTAGCATCTTTACTTCAGAAGAGCAGTTTTCTTTTTGGAACTAAAAAGCATCACAGGCTAAAGAGACAACTAATTTATTCAACCTTTGTCTGATATTAATATCTGATATATACAAATATGTTAATGTAGGCTGATATTAATATAATCAATAGAGTATAATATATTAATATAACCCCTGCTTTTTTATTGATATTTACATGTTACATTTCATCCATCATTTTGCTTTCAGCTATACTGTTATATTTGAGATAAGCTTCTTATAAATAGCATATAGCTGTATGCATGCTCAGTCATGTCCAACTCTTTGCAACCCCATGGACTATAGCCTGGCTGGCTCCTCTGTCCATGGAATATTCTAGGCAAGAATACTGGAATGGGTTGCCATTTCCTACTCCAGGGGATCTTCCTGATCCAGGAACTGAACCCGTGTCTCCTGCATTGCAGTCAGGTTCTTTACCACTGAGCCATCCGGGAAGCCCCAGCATATAGTTAGGTCATGTTTTTTAATCCACTTTGTCAGTCTCTGTCCTTAAACTGGTGTGTTTAGATCATTTAAATTTATATAATTATTGATATGTTGGGATTCAAATCTGTCATTTTATTTCATCTTTTCTGTTTATTTGCTATTTCTTGTTTATCTTTCCTGCCTTCTTGTGAGTTACTTGAACTTTTTAGAATTCTGTTTTGATTTGTCTTAATATTTTTGAGTGTACCTCTTTGTATAGCTTTTTTAGTGGTTGCTAAAACACTAGTGTAGGTGTTGGCCTCATTACCACTGGGCAGTATGGAGAGTCCCGATTCTCAACTAGGCTTTCCCTGACCCTAGTGGGAAAGAGAGGTGCCCTTCATTACTACCAGGAGGAGGTGTAAGTCCAGGCTCACAACATGTTCTCCACTGAACTGCATTGGTGGTGGCGGTGCTAGAGAACAGGGCTTTCCCACAACCCGTCAGGGATGAAAATCTCTTCAGGAGTTCAGTCCCTACTTGACCACTTCTGACCACCACCCTGAGGGAAGGTAGAAGAAAAGTTGGGGTGCCTCATTACAGCCAGACAAAGGTGGAAGGCTTGGACCCCCACTCAGCCTTTGCTGGTGTAGGCAGGGTCACAGCTTTTCTGTTGTGTTTGGCTGGAATCAAGTAGTTGTTATCTAAAGGTTTTCAGTCTTGGTAGGCTGTCTTTTTCCTGGTCATTTTGTTAAATATAGCATACGTTTGTTGGGGCTTTTTTTTTCTGCTCTCACTTAGCATTTCCAAGTTACTAGCTTCTTTAGCTCCAAGTCTGAGATAATGAGCTAAAAGAAAATCTACTGAGCTCACCACTGTGTTGTTCCCTGGGCCTCAAGGTCCCTAGCCCGTCTGACTTCTCTCCACCTTTCAGAGATTTCCTCTGTTTGTTTTATGTATAATGTTCAGGGGTTTTCGCTGTAACTTAACAGGAGGAATAGGGGAAAATATGACTACTACTACTTTCTTCCCAGAAGCAGTTCTATAAATACTTTTAGTGCCAACTTAATCATTCATTTAAAAAGCCCTGTTAATCTTCTACCTGCTACTGCTTCATTGGGTAGAGTCCTTTTTTTCACTCTACACAGTTATTAAGCAAGATTCTCCTGAAAAACAGAAGCAAGAGGGAAATAGATATCTTTGCTACATATCTATCTGTATTTATTGTTCTCTCTCTTTGTCTCTCTGTCACGTGTGTGTGTGTGTGTGTGTGTTTAAAGGAGTTAGCTCATGCAGTTATGGAGGCTGTCAAGCCCCAAGATCAGCAGAGTGGACCGACAAGCTGGCCACCCTGGAGAGCCAATTGTTTAGTTGCAATTCTAGTCAGAAGGCTTTGAGAAACAGGAGAGCTGATGGTATAGTTCCAGCCCATTGGCCTGCAGGCTCCAGATCCAGGAAGAGCCAAATGTTTCATTTCAAGTCCAAAGGCAGAAAAAATTATCTTACTCAGTGTGGGTCATACTTTTAGTCCTATTCCAGCCATACCTGATTGGATATATCCTTCCACATTAGGGAGGGCAGTCAGCTTTATTCAATCCACCCATTCAGATGTTAATCTCAACCGGAAACACCTACAGAGAAACATCAGAGTAATGTTTGACCAAATATCTGGACCACCCTGTGGCCCAATCAAGTTGATACATAAAACTAACCATCTCAGGGCTACCGGACTAATTAATCTGTACCTAAATATGAATTCTGACCAGTATTACTCAAGACTCACATTTTGGGCTTTGAGATGTACAGAAAAACTCAAAGAGAGTGAGTGAAGTCTTTCAAAGATTCAAAAATGTGTTCAGATAGAACAGCCACTAAAATCTGGAAGACAGGATAGCATTATGGGAAGTAAAAAACTTATGGTTACCATGTTTCTTTAAAAGAGCTTTTTAAACAGAAAAATTGTTTAAAACTTTTTTTTCCTGATTCTTAGGATAAGAATTTACTTTTTCCAGTGTTGAAAGATTTTATAAATTTAAAATAAGAATTTCTCATGATGTATAATCTTTTGTCACGTTTTCTTTCGTTACCCCTGGGGCCAACACACAGGTGTTGAGAGCTGGCTGGTTCTCAGTACAGGCAGCGTCACTTGTCGGGGAAGAGTTTGGACTCAGATAGATCTGGGTTCCCAGGTATGTGACCTAGGGCAAATTACTTTATCCCTGCAAGGAACAACTTTTCTATCTGAAAATGAAGAGTTCAACCAGGGAACTCAGTGTGTGTTCCTTGATTAAACAGGCTCAGTTTTAGACATCTGAATAATCTTCATTTGTGCAGTTTTATAAATAACACTGCCACCTTGGTTCTTCAGTCGCTTTCTTCATTTTAGAGTTTTCTTAAATTCAGCTTCTTAGAGCTGAAATTGAGGAGTCAAGGGACAGAACCCTCAGAAAAAACAGTACCAAGATTATGCTAGAAATGGGAGAACGAGAGAGGTGCTTTTCTAATTTTTAATCATTATGTTTCCTAGGAGCATCAGATGGTGAAGGAGGAGGAGACACGGAAATGACTCAGCAGGAGACAGCTCCAGGTCCTGCCCTGTCAAAGAACATCAAACCGGTGAGAGTCTCAATTGTTGGCTCTGAAATCAGCCTCTTCCCTTCTGCAGTGTTCCCTGTGTTCCAGCGCCAGTGGTGGGTGGGGTTTGAGGGAAGCTTGTACCTTCTGTGCCTTTGAAAGAGTCAGGCTTCATTAATTACAGACCAGCAAGGTAAATTTTCCCTCTAGTGTTTTTTTTTTTTTTTTTATAATAGAACTGTATTGTATAATAATGATATCTCAGATTCTTGTAGTATATTCTTACCAAAGACCCAGCCTTATCCTTTTGGGTATCGTTCCTAGGAGGAGACAAATAGCGTAAATATAGGCAAGATGAGCCCCACACCAATACATGGTCTCAGGGCCAAACCATGCTGTGAGGAGGCTCTCAGGGCCACATGACTGTCTAGCACCATGTCTGTTGTGTGAATTCTTATCAGAGATCTCCACCTTCATATTACCACAAGTGGGAATCTGATAAACTTTGCTCCTTGGGCTTACGATCTTTTATTGCCTTTTCATTCTTTTTACTGGCCACTCACATCCATTTGCAGCTTTTTCACCTTATGTGTCCCTCCAACCGAATTGGCAACCATGTGTGATTTTTAAAGGACTACCTACTGTCAGTCCAAAGTCACCGTCTCCTTCTCAGGAATGATTTGTGATCTTATTCATTGTTGTTGTGTAGTCACTAAGTCACGTCCTACTCTTTGCGACCCTCTGGACTGTAGCCCGCCAGGCTCCTCTGTTCTTGGGACTTCCCGGGCAAGACTACTGGAGTGGGTTGCTATTTCCTTCTCTGGGGGATCTTCCCAACCCCGGGGTCAAACCCGGCTTTCCTGCTTTGGGAGGCAGATTCTTTACCACTGAGCCACCAGGGAAGCCCATTCTCATTGTAGGTGGCCCTAAACTCATTCTACTAGAGGGTGACTCTACTCAAAGTTTGTGACCAGGCTTAGGATAACTGTGGGAAGCAGTTTTTGCATTGCGGTTACCTGCAAGCTGTGATTCCTTGGGCAAGTTAAACTCTCTGTGCCTCATCTCTCTATTGGTAAAATGGTGTTAATTGTATTTTCTTCACAGAGTTGCTGCGGGGATTAAATGATTAAGCTCTTTAAACAGTGGTTGGCAAAGAGTAAGCACTGAAGTGATAAATGTTATAGTGAAATAAATATACTTCAGGTCTTTTATTTTTTTTTTTGTGGGGTGGGGGATGCAGAAAAATTTACATAGTTAATGTATAATCCATCTTGGTTTTCTCTCCACTCATTAAATATTTAACTCCAACGTCCTGTATAAATTTCAGTTTTAACCATTCTTTCTAAGACCTACAGGTTAACATCTTTAGCTTTTCAATTTATCTCACCAAGATGGGGTTTGATTTTTATCTTAACTTACTCCACTGACCACACCATAGTCATGCCTTCTTTAAGAAAAGAGAAAAACTGAGGAAAAAAAAGTTAAACACGTTCTTAATTGCCATGAGCATTCACCTATCTTTCAGCAACCCAAGTTGCAATAACAATAAAACAATTGGTTGAGCACTCAGCACAGGCGCTGTGTAAGGTCATGACTCAAAATCATCACAGCTGCCCTGGGAGGGCAGGGAGATCCCATTTGACAAAGAACCTGAAGCTCAGAGTGGGGGGTACCAGGAGTTATGACCCATTTGACTGCCTTCAAGGCACCCCCTGAGGATGACACTGCTTCCAGTTCCCTTTCCACCTGTCCTTCCTCATTCAGCTTGGAAAAATTAGATTTACTGTGTCATCAAGTGCTTTGTTGGTCACATACCATTGGTATTTTCTGCTAAGGGAAAAAAAAAAAATCACAAAAAATTAAGATTTGACTGTTCATTTTAACCTCTTTCACCCTGCTCTGATTTCTTTTGCTAACAAATAGCTTTAAAGAATCAAGGTCCTAGGTAGACACAGGGCCCTAATCACTCTCCCAGGCCTGTCTTTACTGCCCTGATCAGAGAATTCACACAGGGATCTCCTTGTGCCCTCTGCCTTATTTAAGTGTTATCCATCTCACTCTCCAGTCTCCCCACCAGGCTGTACACCTCTGTGCATCTTCACTGCCGCTGGCACAGAACCTTCCCTGAACTGACACTCATTTGTGAAAATGAGGCATGAATGACTAGACTGGAATCCCAGTTTTCTTACCACTCTTCCCATCTCAACCCTTCATGTCCCAGCTGTGAGTCATCAGCTCCCTGACTCTGCTGCCAGTGGAGCCCCCTGACGCTTGTCCTATCATCAGCCCCTCCTTGAAGGGCCTCCCATCTTGACACTAGAGCTGGGAATCTTTCCTCTTCCAGCCCTAGTACCGCACAGTCCCTTGAGCTCCTCTCTGGCCTCCCCATCCTGTCTCCTGATGCTCTGCTCCCTCTGGAACGCATCTCATCACCCCAAGGACCACCTTTTCATCAGGCTGACTATGCTTTCTTCAGTCCTTCTCGAGCTGTTTAGGCACATAAAGGTTGAGTCTCCAGCTAGTCCATAAGCACCCTCAGTTCAGTCGCTCAGTTGTGTCCAACTCTTTGCGACCCCATGAATCGCAGCACGCCAGGCCTCGCTGTCCATCACCAACTCCCAGAGTTCACTCAGATTCACATCCATCAAGTCAGTGACACCATCCAGCCATCTCATCCTCTGTTGTCCCCTTCTCCTCCTTCCCCCAATCCCTCCCAGCATCAAAGTCTTTCCAATGAGTCAACTCTTCGCATAAGGTGGCCAAAGTACTGGAGTTTCAGCTTTAGCATCTTTCCTTCCAAAGAAATCCCAGGGTTGATCTCCTTCAGAATGGACTGGTTGGATCTCCTTGCAGTCCAAGGGACTCTCAAGAGTCTTCTCCAACACCACAGTTTTAAAGCATCAATTCTTCGGCACTCAGCACTCTTCACAGTCCAACTCTCACATCCATACATGACTACTGGAAAAACCATAGCCTTGACTAGGCGGACCTTAGTCGGCAAAGTAATGTCTCTGCTTTTGAATATGCTATATAGGTTGGTCATAACTTTTCTTCCAAGGAGTAAGCATCTTTTAATTTCATGGCTGCAGTCACCATCTGCAGTGATTTTGGAGCCCAAAAAAATAAAGTCTGACACTGTTTCCACTGTTTCCCCATCTATTTCCCATGAAGTGATGGGACCAGATGCCATGATCTTCGTTTTCTGAATATTGAGCTTTAAGCCAACTTTTCACTCTCTTCTTTCACTTTCATCAAGAGGCTTTTTAGTTCCTCTTCACTTTCTGCCATAAGGGTGCTGTCATCTGCATATCTGAGGTTATTGATATTTCTCCCGGCAATCGTGATTCCAGCTTGTGTTTCTTCCAGTCCAGTGTTTCTCATGATGTACTCTGCATAGAAGTTAAATAAGCAGGGTGACAATATACAGCCTTGATGTACTCCTTTTCCTATTTGGAACCAGTCTGTTGTTCCACGTCCAGTTCTAACTGTTGCTTCCTGACCTGCATACAGATTTCTCAAGAGGCAGGTCAGGTCCTTAGGGACCAGCATTTCATTTGTGTCCACTGTGGTAGCCTAGCACAGCCATAGGTGCATGATTTGTTTGGCACATATAACCAAGTATTTGTTTTCTAACAGTAATTTTTTTTTTCCTGGATAAAAAAGGAAAATAAAAGAAATTATTTTTTGCTATATTTAAGTTTTGAATTTTTTTTTCAGATTCACTTAGTTGTTTGCTGTTCTTTAAGGTTTTTTGTTTATTTGTTTTGATTTTTTAAACTTGCATAGTAGCTGCCTGGCCTTATGCTTTTAGCTGTAATGCACATTTAGACTTGAATATCACCGGGTGAGAGTATGTGTCCAGTTGGATGGTGTTTCCTCCTTTGCCATAGCTGGGCCTGCATTTCTCTTACTGAGTCTACATCTCCCATCTGTCCAGTTTTTCAAGCAGCAGATTTATAACTTTATAAAAGTTTTTTACCCTTACATCTACATCATCTCTAGCAACCATTTTACATCTGAATAATCATCCTTGGCCTCCTTAATAATGTGAGTATAAAGATTTGCCAAGAGTTCTTTTTTTTTTTTTTCCAAATACTGCTTCCAAAATAAATCATGAACTCCCCTACTTCTAGAGATTGCATCACCCTCTTTCCTCCTCAACATCAGTCATTTCAGAGCTAGCCCTTAGTGACTTTGTAATTATGGTTCCCAGAATGTAATCCCTTATGAGGGATTTCGTGACTTTTCATTGATGCATCCATGATGTCAGTAGTCTTTTAATGGTTCCATGACCCATCCTCTCCCCCTCAGAGACCACACTGAACTTCTTTTTTCTTGAACTAGCTTTTTGTTTATCTCCTTGGATCATAAAAGAATCTTCAGCAAGAGTACTTATCACTTTCCCCTCTTACTTATCTTTCTCACTGCAGCATATTTTTACTAGTTATTTTCACAGTGATCATTTCGTATCTCTCCTGCTCTTTAACTTCAGTATTATTCTTGATGAAGAAAAAAGAGGACTGTGTCCTGTCCACTCTCTGATTTACCTTCTTCCTTTCCATACGGTGTCTCAATGCTCTCTCTCTTTGTAATAATCTCTTGTTGCATAACAAATTACGTCCAAAGTTAGTAGCTTAAAACAGAGAAGGTTCCTTATCTCAGCTTCTGTTACCTATATCTCATCAGTCATCAGTCAGGTTATGAGCTGAGGGTTAGTGGCTCCACTGTGAAGAAGCCTCCTCAAAACTCATTCAGGTGGCTGTTGTCAGGCCTCACTTCCTCCATCAGAGGACAAACAGACTAAAAACCACGATCACAGCAAACTAACCAATCTAATCACATGGACCACAGCCTTGTCCAGCTCAATGAAACTATGAGCCCTGCCGTGTAGGGCCACCCAAGATGGATGGGTCATGGTGGAGAGTTCTGACAAAATGTGGTCCACAGGACCACTGGCAAACCACTTCAATATTCTTGCCTTGAGAAACTGATGAACAGTATCAAAAGGCAAAAAGATAAGACACTGAAAGATAAACTCCCCAGGTCAGTAGGTGCCCAGTATCATAGTGGAGATCAGGGAGAAATAACTCCAGAAAGAATGAGGAGAAGGAGCCAAAGCAAAAACAGCATCCAGGTGTGGATGTGACTGGTGATGGAAGCAAGGTCTGATGCTATAAAGAGCAATATTGCATAGGAACCTGGAATGTTAGTTCCCTGAATCAAGGCAAATTGGAAGTGGTCAAACAGGAGATGGCAAGAGTGAATGTTGACATTTTAGGAACTAAAATGGACTGGAATGGGTGAATTTAACTCAGATGACCATTATATCAACTACTGTGGGCAAGAATCCCTTAGAGGCAATGGAGTAGCCATCATAGTCAACAAAAAAGTCTGAAATGCAATACTTGGATGCAATCTCAAAAACGACAGAATCACAGTAATCCAAGTCTATTCCCCAACCAGTAATGCTGAAGAATCTGAAGTTGAGTGGTTCTATGAATACCTGCAAGACCTTTTAGAATTAATACCCAAAGAAGATGTCCTTTTCATTATAGGGGACTGGAATGCAAAAGTAGCAAGTCAGGAAACACCTGGAGTAACAGGCAAATTTAGCCTTGGGGTACAGAATGAAGCAAGGCAAAGGCTAATAGAGTTTCACCAAGAGAACACACTGGTCATAGCAAACACCGTCTTCCAACAACACAAGAGAAGACTCTACACATGGACATCACCAGATGGTCAATACCAAAATCAGATTGATTATATTCTTTGCACCCAAAGATGGAAAGCTCTAGACAATCAGCAAAAACAAGACCAGGAGCTGACTGGCTCAGATCATGAACTCCTCACTGCCATATTCAGACTTAAATCAAAGAAAGTAGGCAAAACCACTAGACCATTCAGGTATGACCTAAATCAGATCCCTAACGATTATACAGTGGAAGTGAGAAATAGAGGGACTAGACCTGATAGAGTGCCCGATGAACTATGGACAGAGGTTTCTGACATTGTACAGGAGACAAGAATCAAGACAATCCCCAAGAGAAAGAAATGCAAAAAAGCAAAATGGCTGTCTGAGGAGGCCTTACAAATAGCTGTGAAAAGAAGAAAATCAAAAAGCAAAGGAGAAAAGGAAAGATATATCCATTTGAATGCACAGTTCCACAGAATAGCAAAGAGAGATAATAAAGCCTCCCCAGTGATCAGTGCAAAGAAATAGAGGAAAACAATAGAATGGGAAAGACTAGAGAGCTCTTCAAGAAAATTAGAGATACCAAGGGAACATTTCATGCAAAGATGGGCCCAATTAAGGACAGAAATGGTATGGACCTAACAGTGAGTGAAGTCACTCAGTCACATATGACTCTTTGTGACCCCATGGACTGTAGCCTACAAGGCTCCTCTGTCCATGGAATTTTCCAGGCAAGAAACCCCACATTACTGGTATGGGTTGCCATTTCCTTCTCCAGGGATGGACCTAAAAGAAGCAGAAGATATTAAGAAGAGGTGGCAAGAATACACAGAACTGTACAAAAAAGATCTTCATGACCCAGATAACAACAATGGTATGATCAGTCACCTAGAGCCAGATATCCTGGAATGTGAGTCAAGTGGGCCTTAGGAAGCATCACTATGAACAAAGCTAGTGGAGGTGATAGAATTCCAGTTGAGCTATTTCTCATTCTACAAGATGATGCTGTGAAAGTGCTGCACTCAGTATGCCAGCAAATGTGGAAAACTCAGCAGTGGCCACAGGACTGGAAAAGGTCAGTTTTCATTCCAGTCCCAAAGAAAGGCAATGCCAAAGAATGCTCAAACTACCTCACAATTGCACTCGTCTCACACCCTAACAAAGTAATGCCCAAAATTCTCCAAGCCAGGCTTCAGCAATACATGAACTGTGAACTCCCTGATGTTCAAGCTGGTTTTAGAAAAGGCAGAGGAACCAGAGATCAAATTACCAACATCTGTTGGATCATGGACAAAGCAAGAAAGTTCCAGAAAAACACCTATTTCTGCTTTATTGACTATGCCAAAGCCTTTGACTGTGTGGATCACAATAAACTGGAAAATTCTGAAAGAGATGAGAATACCAGACCACCTGACCTGCCTCTTGAGAAACCTGTATGCAGGTCAGGATGCAACAGTTAGAACTGAACACGGAACAACAGACTGGTTACAAATTGGGAAAGAAGTACATCAAGGCTGTATATTGTGACCCTGCTTATTTAACTTATATGCAGAGTACATCATGAGAAACACTGGGCTAGATGAACCAAAGCTGGAATCAGGATTGCTGGGAGAAATATCAATAACCTCAGATATGCAGATGACACCACCCATATGGCAGAAAGTAAAGAAGAATTAAAGAGCCTCTTGATGAAAGTGAAAGAGGAGAGTGAAAAAGTTGGCTTAAAACTCAGCATTCAGAAAACTAAGATCATGGCATCCAGCTGCATCACTTCATGGCAAATAGGTGGGTAAACAGTGGAAACAGTGGCTGACTTTATTTTGGGGGCTCCAAAATCACTGCAGATGGTGACTGCAGCCATCAAATTAAAAGATGCTTGCTCCTTGGAAGGAAAGTTATGACCAACCTAGACAGCATATTAAAAAGCAGAGGCATTACTTTGCCAGCAAAGGTCCGTCTAGTCAAGGCTATGGTTTTTCCAGTGGTCATGTATGGAAGTGAGAGTTGGACTATAAAGAAAGCTGAGCACAAAGAATTGATGCTTTTAAACTGTGGAGCTGAAGATGACTCTTTAGGGTTCCTTGGACTACAAGGAGATCCAACCAGTCTATCCTAAAGGAGATCAGTCCTGAGTGTTCATTGGAAGGACTGATGTTGAAGCTGAAACTCCAATACTTTGGCCACCTGATGCAAAGAGCATTTCCCACCTGATGGGAAAGATTAAAGGTCGGAGAAGAAGGGGATGGCAGAGGATGAGATAGTTGGATGGCATCACCAACTCAATGGACATGAGTTTGGGTAAACTCCAGGAGTTGGTGATGGACAGGGAGGCCTGGTGTGCTGCAGTCCATGGTGTCACAAAGCGTTGGACTCGACTGAGGGACTGAACTGAACTGAACTTCCTCATCAAGTGAGCCTCTCCTTAGGGCTGCCTCACAACATTGCCCCTGGCTTCCTCCAGGCCACATGACCCATGAGGGAATGAGCAAGATCATTCAAGACTGAAACCAGAACTAATCTCAAGACTAACTCAGAACTGACATCACATCACTTCCTCCATATGCTATTAGAAGTAGCTCAGTAAATCTGATCCACATTTAAGAAGAGGGGATGAATACCAGGATATAATGTTCACTAGTCTGACACGACTGAACTACTTCATTTTCACTTTTCACTTTCATGCATTGGAGAAGGAAATGGCAACCCACTCCTGTGTTCTTGCCTGGAGAATCCCAGGGACAAGGGAACCTGGTGGGCTGCTGTCTATGGGGTCGCACAGAGTTGGACACGACTGAAGCAACTTAGCAGCAGCAGCAGCAGTATCCTGGGGTCTGGGTACAGTCTGTCCTCTGACCCCTAGTGATTTACATCCCTCCCATATGCAGAATGGTTCTTCCCTGTAGCCCAGCTCAGATGGTAAAGAATCCGCCTGCATTGCAGGAGAGCTAGGTTCAATCCCTGGGTCAGAAAGATCCCCTGGAGGAGGGCATGGCAACCCACTCCAGTAATCTTGCTTGGAGAATCCCATGGACAGAGGAGCCTGGCAGACTGCACTCCATACAGTCGGAAAGAGTCGGACACGACTGAGCGACTAACGCTACTACTACTACGTATGCAGAATATATTCACCCCTCCCCAAGGCTGCAAAAATCTGATGCCATTATAGCATGAGTTCAGTGCCCAGAATTTCATTGTATAGATCAAGTCCACATGCAGTTGAGGTTCCTTGGATTTAATCCCTTAAGTATAGCTCTTTGAGTACATTTCTTCTCAACCTGTGTAACTAAAGAGACAAGTTATGTAACCTCTATGTATCCAACACCAAGCAGTAAGACAAACACTGGATGACTTTATAGACATTTCTGTTCAAACCAGAGGAACGGAGTCATTGGTCCACAACATTCAGAAAGTGTTGTGAGTTTCTTGATTAAGTCTTAAGGCTCAAGGTCTTATGGTTCTTGGCTCTGCTCTTTAGGTTCTTGCTCTGTCCTTTGAGTCATCCTCTCTTTTAAAAAAAAAAAATGAAAGGTAACATGTATTTGCAACTAAGCAGCTCTTTCAGCTTGCTTCTTGACAATAGAAATCTGAGGGTTTATCTCTGATCTTCTCAGTTTCTGAATATATAACTACTTTAGGAATTTTGTGGGTTTCCTATGATTCTTCTGGGGATTTACTCTATTAGACAGAAGTCACACCCACAAATCTTTTCCAGATAAACCATCTTTTTTTTTTTCCCCCAAACTTTAACCTTTTTATTTTGTATCAAAGTGAAGTGAAATTTGCTCGGTCATGTCCAACTCTTTGTGACTCTTTGTGACTATACAGTCCATGGAATTCTCTAAGCCAGAATACTGGAGTGGGGAGCCTTTCCCTTCTCCAGGGGATCTTCCCAATCCAGGGATCAATCCCAGGTCTCCCACATTACAGGCAGATTCTTTATCAGCTGAGCCACAAGGGTATTGGGATATAGCCAGTTAACAATGTTTGTAGTTTCTGGTGAACAGCAAAGGGACCTAACCATACATATACATGTGTCCATTCCCCCTAAACCCAACTCCCACCCAGGCTGGCACATAACATTGAGTAGAGTTCCATGTGCTATGCAACGGAATATTACTCTGCCATTAAAATGAATGAAATAATGTCATTTGCAGCAACATGAATAGACCAAGAGAGTGTCATACTGAGTGAAATAAATCAGAGAAGGAGAAATATCGTATGGCCTCCCTTATATGTGGAATCTAAAAAGAAATGATACAAAATGAACTTACAGAACAGAAACAGATAAAGCCTTCTGTACCTTGGGCCTCACTGAGACAATTACTGGACAAGACCCCTTAAGCTTCCTAGACTTGGGTTTGAGAGAATTGCCAAGGCACACCTTTAATTTCTTTAAAGACTTTTGTTTGTTAATTTGGCTGCAACGTAGAGCTTGTGGGATCCTAGTTCCTTGCTTCTGCTGCTGCTAAGTCACTTCAGTCATGTTCAACTCTGTGCAACCCCATAGACAGCAGCCCACCAGGCTCCTCTGTCCCTGGGATTCTCCAGGCAAGAACACTGGAGTGGGTTACCATTTCCTTCTCCAGTGTATGAATGTGAAAAGTGAAAGTGAAGTCGCTCAGTCCTGTCCTACTCTTAGCAACCCCATGGACTGTAGCCTGCCAGGCTCCTGCATCCATGGGATTTTCCAGGCAAGAGTACTGGAGTGGGGTGCCATTGCCTTCTCCCCTAGTTCCTTGACCAGGTATCAAACCTGGACCCTCAGAAGTTAAAGTACAGAGTCCTAACCACTGAACTGCCAGGGAATTCCCTTTCAAGATTTCTTATGTGATTGTGTCTCTGTCCAAAAGTTTTGAACAGTGTGCTCAGATACTATCCATCTATCACCTTATTTTTGATACATTTCAAAGTAATTTGCAAAATCAGTACAATCTGCTCAGGTGCTTCACCATGCATATTATTTTTTAAAGTTCAATATTTACTTTAAAATAAATATGTATTTTAATATTTAATATAAATATTATTAAAATATTTATAAATAAATAAAAATGTTAAAGTTCTTTTTTTCCCTTTTAAAGTAAAGTTGACATACAAAAAAATACAGAAGTGTCGAATGTCTTCTTCAAAACTTCTTACCCCTGAGGCAACCATTGTTCTGATGTTTTCCCCCCAAAATTAGTTTTCCTTTTTCTAGAATTTCACGCAAATTAAATCATACAGGGTACACTCTTTGGCTCTAGATATCTTTTATTCAGCACAATATTATTTAGATTCATCTGTGTTGATGATAGTGGTCTTTCTTTGTTTTCTCTTTCTCTTTTGTTTTGCTGAGTGTATTAGTCTGTAGTGCTGTCATAAGAAAGTGCCTGGGTGGTGTAAACAACAGAATTGTATTTCTCACAGTTTTGGAAGGTGGAAGTTCATGGTCAAGGTATTGACAGGTGTGGTTCCTCCTGGTGCTTTTCTCTTTGGCTTGTAAATGGCTGCCTTTTCGCTGTGTCCTCATGTGGTCTTTCTCTGTGTATGTACATTCCTAGTGTCTTTTCCTCCTCCTGCAAAGACACAAGTCCTGCTGGATTATGATCTCATCTCTATGATCTCTTTATCTTTAATTGCCTCTTTAAAGGCCCTGTCTCCAAATATGGTCACATTAGGGATTAGGGCTTCAGCATATAAATTATGGGGGTCACAATTCAGTCCATAACACTAAATAATATTCAATTATATGAATGTGTCACAGTTTATTATCCATTATTCTATTAATGGATGCCTGTGACTATTTCTTGTTAGGGTCTATTATGAATAAATCTGTAATCAACTTTCATATACAAGCCTTTATGTTAACATAAATCTTTATTTCCCTTGAGTAAACACACAGGAATAGAACTGCTGGATCATATTTAGTTTTGTACAAACTGCTAGAGTTTTTTTCAAAACTGAGTGTTCCATTTTTCCACTTACACTGTCAGTATATTAGTTTTACTTGCCTTATTCTCTTATCAACTTTTGGAGTTATCAGTCTTTTTATTTAAACACTTTGGTGAGTGTATATTGAATGACTATTGACCAAACCAAATAAGCAGTTCTAAGTTGCTTGTTTTTTAAATATTTACTCATTTATTTTATTTATTTTTGGGTGTGCTGGGTCTTCATTACTGCACATAGGCTTTCTCTAGCCAAAGTGTGTGGGCTTCTCATCGAAGTGGCTTCTGCTGTTATGGGGCACAGTCTCTAGAGCTGAGGGCTCACTCTTGACACACAGGCTTAGTTGCCCCACAACATGTGGAATCTTCCCAGACCAAGGATTGAACCCATGTTCCCCACATTGGCAGGCAGATTCCTAATCACTGGACCATGAAGGAGGTCCCTACGTTGTCTTAATTTTTACAGTGAACATGCTTGTTTTTGTAAAATTTGTTATAAATTTTATCTTTTTACCAAAGCAATAATCAGAGACTATTAAAGGTTTTTTCACCGCTTCCCTGGTGGCTCAGAGGTTAAAACGTCTGCCTAGAATGCAGGAGACCCAGGTTCAATCCCTGGATTGGGAAGATCCCCTGGAGAAGGAAATGGCAACCCACTCAAGTACTCTTGCCTGGAGAATCCCATGGAGTGAGGAGCCTGGTAGGCTACAGTCTATGGGGTTGCAAAGTGTTGGACACGACTGAGTGACTTCAAGACAACGATGATGACAGTTAAAGGTTTTTAGTGGAAAAACAGCAATCTTCTTCCCTTCTCTTATCTAAGTCTTTCCTCAGTGGCAGCCAGTCTCAGTCTTTAGCTGTTTTTCTTATTTGCTACCTTATATTTTATATTGCAGTTGCTTGACTTCCCAATTTTTGACATTATCTCCTGAGGTGGCATACAAAGACATGATCCTGTCATCTGTGCCCTAGTCCCTCTCCAGCTGCTACCTCCTCTGCCAACACAATATTACATTTTGGTTACAACAGTTGTCACTCTTTCATTATTATGACCATGGAAACACTGCTTAATGCCGAGAAAAAGAGAAGCTATAATCATCTCTACTTTCTTATACAACTGTTTATTTTCATGGCATTAATAATTACCTCATTTCTTCATTTGCCTGACTTGCTATGTTCCTGTTGTTAATTGCTCCCATATGTTACAACATCTCTTCCACATGCCCATAAATAATATTTTCCATATGCTCAAGTAGAACAGTTATTGTTCTTTCCTATGCATCTCCACACTCTTTTTTCCACTTGGAATTGGTTATTTTCTAGACTTGCAGAGCAACTGAGATTTCTCTTTGCTATTCCCTCAGTTGTCTTCTGGATTGGTTTCTCTATTTTCTGAATCCTATGTCATCCTCTTTCTTAATTTAGCCCTTTATTGTGATGGAATAGAGCCTTTCGTATCTGCAAGTAGGAAGTAAATTTTTTGAGACCCTAAATATCTGAGAATGTTTACTGAAATCTAAACGTTTTCCTTTTAACTTGACTGATAGTTTTTCTGGGTATAAAAAAATCTATAATTTGCGAATAAAATTTCCCCATAATTTTGAAAGCTTTGTCTCGCTGAGTTCTGGCTTTCATTACTGTTGTTGCAAGGTCTGACACTATTATTTTCTTTGACCTTTTTATTATTTATGTTACTGTTTTTCTTTTGAAGTTCTTAGAGTCTTTTGTTTGTCCATGATGTTGTGAAATTTCATAGTAATTTTCCTTAGTGTGGGTATTTTTCTTATCCATTGTACTGTATACTTAATGGACTTTGAGTTTGCAGTTTCATGTTCTAGAAAGTTTCTTTTAGTTCAGAAAGTTTTTCTTATTTTTTTATCACTTCTTTCCCACTGTTTTATATGATTCTTACTTTCTATAATACCTTTTATTGTCATGTTGACTCTCTTAAGCTGATTCTCTAATTTTGTTACTACTTTTTTCTTATTATTTTTCGTCTTTCTGGAAGATTTTTCTACTTTTCTTCAAGCTTTCCTCCTGTATTTTTATTCCAACTTTCTTATTTGTTTTAATGTTTAATTTTTTTCGGATTTTTTCCCCTTGTGTATAGCATCCTGTTTTTGTTTCATAGCTGGAAATTCTTTCCTCATCTCTCTGTGAATACTAATTGTAATTGTTTTGAATAATTTGTAATCATTTTGTTTGTAATTGTACTTCTAAGAATAGTATTCTAATTGTAATTTGTTTCCTTGGGGTTCTTTTTTCCTTTTGTTTATTTGCTCTCATGTTAGAGACTTTCCTTAGATGTCTGATTAGCTTTCTAGTCATATTGAAGAGAGATATGCTAAAAAGTTGATGGAAAACTTTTGTGCATCAATGGGACTTGTCAGTTAGTAGACCTTTTGGTAGGGTGATATGATAAGAAATCAGGACTTTTACTATGGAACCCCCCAAGTCACTCTCTTGTAGCATTTGTCTTAGGTTATTTTATTTTTCCAGAGAAGAATTCAGTAGTCTCCTGCCTGTACTGTATAACCTGGCTTGAGACATCCTGAAAGAGGAACAAGAAAAGGAGATGAGTCTCAGTCTCTGCCCTGTCTCCCCTGTGCTAGACTTCTTGGTCTTATTCTCTCCAGAGCATAAATCTCCAGTCTTCTGTCAGGAAGAGCAAGATGAGAGGAAGCAGTAATAGGATAATTGCTTGGCTGCCTGGACAGAAGATAAAGCCAGATGGGAGTAGGAAGGAGGCAAATCATTTTAAATGTAAACTTTCATCCAGTCTCTTTTTATTTCAAGCCCTTTCCCCTCAGTAGTACCCTGTACCACCGACTACTCAACCTTTTCAGGGCCCAGTAGGTGAAACAGACACACTTATTGCTAGCTGCCAGCTCTCTAGAAACCCAGGGCCTAGCTGTCTCTCTCCTTCTGCTAGATCCAGTTTCAGCCACTTTCCATTTTTCAAAAAATTGTTGAAATCTCTCCACTACTGTTGTCCTCTCTTCTGGTTTCTTGGTCTTTATAGATTTATATCTTTTCAGTTTCCTTTATTTTCATTTAGTAGTGTTTTGAAAATGATTTGCCATGGTTAAAACCAGAAGCCTCATTCTTAAAGAATATAATTTTTGACACTTTAAGTAATTGAAAACATACCCCCAATTAATTGCTTTTCTAAATGCTTTATAAGTTTTTCTGTTAAATGTTTTGGGGCAAATGTGATTCTTCTAAATCTTTAACTTCATGCTCCAGGTACATATTTTAAAAATCACTGCATAAAGAAATGACATTACTTTATTACCTGCCAAAGACAGATACTGTTGAAATTGATTGTATAAATGGTTAGCTGGCTGGCTGTGGTGCTTCCTCATCTTCTTACCTCATCTCTGAGGATAAACTTCAGCATTTGTAACGCAGTTAGCAAAGTTTAAGAAGTTTCAATACTGTGGGATTTGTATTTCTTCATAAAGTCATCTTACTTCTATGGAAATTGACCCCATAAACTTGCATCTTCCTTAGCATCCTACTGCAGCCAGCTAAAGTGACTGCTCCCAGAAAATAAATATCATACTATATTTCCTTTAAGATGATGTAAGAATTTGAACCTAATATACAGAATCTTGACAAAAGCAATTGTCAAGCCTGTTTTTTTTTTTCCCTTTGCATGATTCAGAATTGTTGATTTTTTTTTTCCTTCTGAAATTGGAGAATCCATGTCCTTATAACTGAACTCATTTCCACATTTAATTTCTGTTGTGTTTAATTAGCTTTGTAAACCTAACATGAATACAGCTCCACACGTTGAACATACACTCAGAGAGCACCTCCATTTGCTAAATAGGGAAATGAAATAGATTCTACATTTGCTTCCCCAAAACCTTGCTACTGGTGACAAGATACTGCAGTATGCCTTGAGGCACCTAGGGATCTACTAACTGTATGCAGGCTTTGCCATAGGAGCATAAGCCGATGTTGACCTGATCTGTAACTGGACTCTTAGGACCGTCTGGCAGCTTCTGTGACATATTAGCGGCCATGGCCCCGGTTCTAATTGGCATCAAATTAGAGTGTATCTGCATCTACAAGACAGTTTAACTTTCTGAATAAGAGAGATCATAATATCTTTCTTTCTTTAGCTATGATACGTTTGTACTTTGCAGGGTTTTTGTTTTAACTAAGAACCAGCTGAGATTTCAAGATTCCCATTTGAATCTACTTCTCTACCACTGAAATAGAGTCTAGAAACTGCTGGTCCTGGATGCATGTCTTGAAGAAATTATGTAGCATTATATTTCTCTGGCTTCAGGCCATAGGCATTCTTAATCTTCAGACTGTCTGCAAACTTTAATAGAAAGCTTCATCTGTAATCATTTTAAACAGAGCCAGTGGAGACAAGATTGCTTTAGTTAGTAGTTTACCAGCTAAAACTGAGTACTCTCTAGTTGGAATGGAAACTCAATGAAGAAAAACCTTGGAATAAGTTTTCACTTACATTTTATATCTTACTTGGCAACTGGTTTGAAAATGTTGCATAAAAGATCCAACACAGGAAACATTTCATACAACTGCTTATGATTAATAAATATGGAATTTGAAGCATTCCATTTTATAAATCAAAGTCTTAGCCCAAATTTCCTGTTTTTCTACACTTTAAAAAAAAACCCTTAGGGTAAAAATAGCACTAAACTGTATAGGGTACTCCAGGGGTCAAGGCAACAGGCAAAATCAATTACTCAGGATGCCATGGTGCTGAGACTTTTGTCAGACCATTAGCAAAAATGTTCATTTTATAGTCACTATAGATAAGGCATTTGGTGCAGCTGGTTTTATAAAAATGTAAGTAAATATATCCTACTTCAGATTTTCTATGCCTATTGAGAAGAGGAAAGAAATGGATAACAAAATGGTAAGTCAGTGACTTGGAAATACAGTCTCACACATTGCTAGTTCGTAGACCACACCAGTCATGCTAGTCAAAGACTTTTATTTTTACTACATCTTAATTTTAACCATATCTCTTTCTGCCTATATTTTACAAACCTGGCCACTGTCTTCCACTTTGAATACCCTGCACCACCACCTCAAAACATATATTCACTCACTCACACATTTTGACCTTTGTCTTAGATCATCTGCACTTTCTCACTTTTACAAATTCTCTCAGCCAGCCCCTGCATAATAGCCTACAGTAGATGTTGCAATTTCTTTGTCCGTATTACCAAGATATTCTGAAGAATACATGCATGACAATAGGTACTTTGGGATTCATACCATTAGTTGACACCTCATCATGCTAAGTGAAGTGAAAGTCGCTTAGTCGTGTCTGACTCTTTGCGACTCCATGTACTGTATAGTCCACGGAATTCTCCAGAAATCCAGGCCAGATACTGGAGTGGATAACTGTTCCCTTCTCCGGGGGATCTTCCTCACCCAGGGATCAAATGCAGGGCTACCGCACTGCAGGCAGATTCTTTATCAGCTGAGCCACCAGGGAATGGCTCATCATGCTAAGATGAAAGTTTTCTCATTTATGTTTCTTTATAGCCTAAAGAATGTTTCTTGATACAACCAAAGGAAACAAATGAAGATGCCACCAAGACCAGGAAGAGGAAAAAGGTAATATTAGTTATTTTTTACAGTGGTGTGGCCCTGCATGGTTTTCATCACATTGTTTTTTGTTGTTGTTGTTGTTTCTTTTTTTTTTTCATCACATTGTTATATCATGTACTTTGATGAATCAGTTATTGTAATCCCCACTTTAGAGATGCAAAAGTTGTAAAACTCATTGAGCTTTGGTGACTCTCTTAAGGTCACTAGTAATAAGTGTTTTTGCTGGAGCTAAAAATAAATTCTTCGAATTCCTTTTTCAGTCTTGTGGATTACCAGGCATCTTTGTTACTCTGTGTTTTCACTGTGGTTAGAAGTCAGACATGGCTTTCTAATTCTAGAAGGGGCCCAGAGCTGTCCTGCCCTCTGGCCCCTCTGGATTTATCCAAGAAAAGAAATTTACCAACCTTCTTAACCATTTCATTTTTAAAAAATCTTATATCTTAGAGTATTAATAAGAGAAGATTAAGCAGATGAAAGTAGTGTAAGTATAAGGCATTTCTGACTCTAAGTTTGAACCATAATTTAAAGCAAAAGACTACCCTTGCATTTTCAGACTTGCCTGTGAACATATGGGAAACTCTGTTCCTCCTATACAGACTTTCTTATGCCTCAGCCTTGAAGAAAGTGTGGTTAGCTTTGACCTTCTACCACTGTTATGAAAACAGCAGTGTAATTCTCTCCCTGCCAAGAAGGGTCTACTGCTGTAGTCAGCAGAGGAAATATGATTGGGATTAGAGGGAAGAAGATGGATGCAAACCAATCACTTAACAGCAAGCTTTTAGAAAACTGAGAGTGTGTGTGCCTATGTTTTCCTTGCCTGCATATGGCCAAATAGGAAGATGGGAGATGCCAAATTGGCTGAGGTTTGGCAAGTCCTTAAAGAAATGACTTTAACTTCTCTTTGATAGTTTGTACACTAATAGCCTCAAGAGTGTTACATTCCTGGGGCTCAAGGTCAGAACTCTAGCTAGATAGTTTAGCCTTGGCTGAGGTCATGCTGAAATCTGCCCACTGATGACATATTTTTTTTTTTTTGTAAAGTTGATTCATTTGACAGAGCTTTGTTCTTGGCAATGGTATGAAAAGGAACATAGTATGGACGGAGGGGGAAAAAGGTGGTGTAGGAAGCAAGGAAGGGCCTTTCTGAATTTTTGGTGAAATATTAGAAAGATAGAAGAAGGGAAATTCATGATGAAAGTTAAATGAACAATTTATGTTCCTAGTACATTGCAGGCATTTAGAATATGCTACACAAATAAATCCAAATCAAAATAGATGTTGTAGAGCGTTTCCTGTTCTGCTTTTTATGGGGCCAATTCGAGATGTCTCTCCCAAGACTTGAGCATTGAGGGTCTTAAGTGCCCTTCTTCAGTGTGCTCCTTTGCTGGGATTACTCCTGCAGCTCTTGAATCCCAGAAATCCAAACTGAAACTCAATGCCTTAAGATCCAGGTTACACAAGAAATTCTCAAATTCTACTTTCCCAGGAATACACATTGTCTGAAGCTTAGAAAGGGGTTTCCATAAGCAACAAGGTTTACTGACTTTTAGGACTTCCTTGGTGAAAGTCATAGTTGCACAGTCGTGTCCAACTATTTGCGACCCAATGCACTATAGCCCACCAGGCTCCTCTGCATGGAATTCTCCAGGCAAGAATACTGAAGTGGGCAGCCATTTCCTTCTCCAGAGGATCTTCTCAACCCAGGGATCAAACCCAGGTCTCCCATATTGCAGGCAGATTCTTTACCATCTGAGCCATCAGGGAAGCCCAAGGTGGCTCAGCGATTAAAGAATCCACCTGCCAGTACAGGAGACATGGGTTCAATCCCCGATCCAGGAAGATCTCACTTGTCGCAAAGCAACTAAGCCCGTGTGCCACAACTGTTGAGTCTGTGCTCCAGAGCCCAGGAGGTGCAACTACTCAGCTTACGTGCGGCAACTACTGAAGCCTGAGCACCCTAGCCCACACTCCATAAAAAGAGAAGTCACCACAGTGAGAAGCCAGCACACCGCAACTAAAAAGTAGCCCCTGCTTGCCATAACTAGAGAAAAGCCTGTGTGGCAATGAAAACCCAGCATGGCCAAAATAAATAAATAAATAGTAAAATAAATAAAAACTCTAAAAATGAAAAAAAAAAACACAAGGATCATTTACAGAAACTGACCACATGCCTGGGCATAATGCAAATGTCAGTAACAGTTTTTAAAGAAATTGTATCACACTGACTGCAAGCTCTGTATATAACACAAGTAAGTGAAAGAATCAAAAAATAAAATAAACACTTACTGACTTTTAACAGAAAATGCCTGGAGAATCCCAGAGATGGGGCAGCCTGGTGGGCTGCCGTCTATGGGGTCTCACAGAGTTGGACATGACTGAAGCAACTTAGCAGCAGCAGCAGCAGCACGTATTATAGACTCCTGCAAAATTTGTAGTTCTCCTAGAAATCACAGACCAAGGAGTCTCTTAGATCATCCACTTTTCAAAGCAGTAGTTATGTCTAAAAAGTATCTTTCAAGTTTTCTCAAGTGTATTTATTAGAACTCCCATTCATGCTTGGCCATCACCAGAACCTATTTACAGTTTAAATGCCAGAGGAATCAACCTATCCTCAGCCAAATGCCACTCTAAAAATCTGTCTTCCTATTTTTACTTCTTTCTCATCAGAAGAAAATTACTGATATTCTTGCAAAATCAGAGCCAAAACCAGGGACACCTGAAGACCTACAGAAGCTGATGAAGGACTATTACAGCAGCAGTCGCTCAGTGATTGAATTAGAAGAACTAACCCTACCAGGTACAACCAGGCTTCCTGTTCTTCCCTCTAATGACTGTGTTTTCCATGTGCTAGTACTCCTTTCCTGAACCTTATCATTTTAACTGTTGGATGATTTCTTCATTAAGATGCTAAATGGTATTTGTTCAATCTAATAGATTGGTAAATTTTTTTAACTGCAAAGGTAGTGGGTGTGTTTTGGGGGCAGATTTTTCAATGAATAAGAATCTTTAATGAAGATAGAAGTTAAATAAAAATAAAGCACACATTTAAAAGTATAGGTGATTAATTTACTCATCCTTTATAGACAAGATCTTTAGCTTTAATAACATTTTAGTTCTGTTGTTGCCCTCATCGTGGATGTCTAGTCATTGTTCTGCTTTTAGGGTAGTATTTTAGCTTCCAACCAAGACTTTCTCAAGTAAACCATCTAAAGATATGAACAAAATTCTACATTTTTTAGCAAGGCTGACACCTCACCACGTATGATTCTTAAGTATACTATTAAATGAGATCTTCTGCCTTAGAATATTTATAATTAAGTTAAAAATATTGGAAAATTCTTTTAAAAACCAATTTTAATGAATTTCAAAATAATGACATAATCTATTACTCTTTTGTTCTGAGACTGAAGAAAATAGATGTCATAAAATCAAACAAAAAAATATCGGGCACCACGGCTTCAGATGAGCTCTCTGTAGACTACTAGGAATATCTAAGACCGCTTTTGGGAAAAGTCAAAGGTGGCTTGATTTCCTTTTTCCATTACAACTTTATACTTTCTAGAGACTTGAGAAGCTGAAAAACAGCCCGTTCCCTGAATTTTATAATTCTTTTATAAAATGATGTGTGCATGGTTTTTTTTTTAATGCACACTGGATTGGAGACACCAGTTCCCCTGTCTGTTCCTTTTCCGAAAGAAATGCCCTGTAGAGAATTGAAGGAACTCATTTCTACATGAGTGAGTCCTGAAGTTTCCTACTTACTGAGCTCAGAAACCCCAATAACGATTAGAGATGACTCTTCTAAGCACAGCAGCTCCTCAGGAGGAGAGCTCCTCCTGACTCCTCTATCTCAGGAACCAGGTGCTGTAACAAAGCCTCTTCAAGGTTTAACTGAAGTTTGATTTCATTGTGACTCAGCAGTCAATTTTCCCTTCCAGTTCTTTGTTAGAACTGCAGAGAGTCAAAAGTCAGAAGAACTCTTTAAGGAGTCACTTGAGTTCCATAGTGAGTTTATATTTTATCATCATTAGAGTTCAATAATATAGTTAGGTAAGAATATGTGGTCATGATTGACTTAGGGGAAAATATTTAAAATATGTTAAAAGAAGACGGTTGTAGCCAAAAGGAACAGGTTTTCATTTTTAGTTAAGAAATTAGGCCATTCTGAGTCACAGTGTTTGAAAACATCATAAGGTTTTAGAGAAAAGGCCCATCACTACACCGTCAGGGCCGAGACAGAGAGGAGGTCTGTTATTTGAAGGAGGGACATGCCATCAGTTATCAGAACAGTCTCAGAAAGGGGCATATATTACTTGTATGGATATAAGTAATAAAATACTGTTCCTATTTAGTTTACCCAGTGTCTGACTTGGTTGTGGTTTGCATGTTGTTTGTGTCTGTAGGGAAGGAACATGTCTTTTCAATTAATACTGTGCACTGTACATTGTTAATGTCATATACATGGGAACTTAATTAGAGTTTTGAAGCAAGAATCACTTAGAGCTAACTTAGCTGTCCTCCTGAGAGCTGCACTGTAGTTCAGATCAGTGCTAAATGCCTGTAAGCAACTGAATCACCCAGAAACTTAAAAAGCAAATTCCCAGGCCCAGCCCCAAGGAATTCTGACTTACTGTGCCAAGGGGACTCCATTCCAGGAATCTGTATCTATTGTAATGCTCTGCAGGCGAGTCTGATCATATCCAGACTTGGGAGATTCTAATTTTAAAGATCATCAGAGGCTCTACAACAGGATATAGAGGGCAACATCTTTGAAGTTACTCACATACTGTGAATTTGTATGCACTGGGTCACAACATAAGTCTCATTTAATTCAGTAATAGTTTACTCCCTAAAACTCTGATGTGTTTATAGACAGACTTCTTCTGGCATAAAGAATTTGGAAGATAGACATGCTTTTTTATACATCTTAGGTACAGAGTTAATAATACTACTTGGTTGCTAGACCATGCTCATCATTGGTTGATCAAGGCCCCTGTGTTTTATTGCGGTTTGTTTCATTGCCTTTCATTGTGGTGCTGTGCTCTGTTGTGTTAATGTCGCATTTTGATGTGTTATTCCTGCTCTTCCCCACCCACACTCCGATTTCCTTTCTCCATAGGCATCGACGCTAATGAGTCACTGTTCATTTTTTAAAATGCGTATGTCACATTGTTGCACGCGGAAGCTTTTTACAGCTTATTTAAATGAAGTTGTGCTGCACCCCTCCTTCTCTTTCCTCCCTGAACGCTTTTTCAGGATACCTGTGTAGCTTTACCTACATGTAGTTCATTGCTTCTAAAATGCTACATAGTATTCCAGTGACTTCATCTACCACTTATTGTTCATGCATTTTCTCCTATATGGATGTCTAGGTTGCTTCTAGTTCTCCAGCATTACAAATAATACTTGTATGAAGGTTTTGAGTGTGTCTTTATAGACTACACGAGAATTTCTTTCCATAATGTTTCTTTTTTTCCATTACATTCCAGGAATGTAATCCTGGGTTCATAGGGATATGATATCAGTTCAGTTCAGTTCAGTAGCTCAGTCGTGTCCAACTCTTTGCGACCCCATGAATTGCACCACACCAGGCCTCCCTGTCCATCACCAACTCCCAGAGTTCACCCAAACCCATGTCCATCGAGTCAATGATGCCATCCAGCCATCTCATCCTCCGTCACCCCCTTCTCCTCCTGCCCTCAATCCCTCCTAGCATCAGAGTCTTTTCCAATGAGTCAACGCTTCTCATAAGGTGGCCAAAATATTGGAGTTTCAGCTTTAGCATTAGTCCTTCCAATGAACACCCAGGACTGATCTCCTTTAGAATGGAGGGTTGGATCTCCTTGCAGTCCAAGGGACTTTCAAGAGTCTTCTCCAACACCACAGTTCAAAAGCATCAATTCTTCAGTGTTCAGCTTTCTTCACGATGTACGCCTTAATTTTATTACTATCCAGCATAGCAATACCACTTTATACTTCACCAGTAGTTCCCAAGAATTTCCATCATCCTACCTTCTCAGCAATACTTGGTACATCTTTTTAACAATTGCCATTCTAATGTATATGCAAAATGTTATCTCATCTTATATTAATTTGCACATCTATGGTGACTGGTGAGTTTGGGCATCTCCACAAAGATCCGTTAGTTGTTTCAGCTTTACCTTTGTATATTGCCTATTTCCATGGATTTGAAAATAAAAATGTTTCATTAGTCCACTGAATGTACAACAAGCTTCTATTTCACTACTCTAAAAAATGATGACTCAAATTGAAGAAAGCAGGGAAAACCACTAGACCATTCAGGTATGACTTAAATAAAATCCCTTATGATTATACAGTGGAAGTGAGAAATAGATTTAAGGGCCTAGATCTGATAGATAGAGTGCCTGAGAAACTACGGAATGAGGTTCGTGACATTGTACAGGAGACAGGGATCAAGACCATCCCCATGGAAAAGAAATGTAAAAAAGCAAAATGGCTATCTGGGGAGGCCTTACAAATAGCTGTGATAAGAAGAGAGGCGAAAAGCAAAGGAGAAAAGGAAAGATATAAGCATCTGAATGCAGAGTTCCAAAGAATAGCAAAAAGAGATAAGAAAGCCTTCTTCAGTGATCAATGCAAAGAAATAGAGGAAAACAACAGAATGGGAAAGACTAGAGACCTCTTCAAGAAAATTAGAGATACCAAGGGAACATTTCATGCAAAGATGGGCTCGATAAAGGACAGAAATGGTACGGACCTAACAGAAGCAGAAGATATTAAGAAGAGGTGGCAAGAATACACGGAAGAACTATACAAAAAAGATCTTCACGACCCAGTTAATCATGATGATGTGATCACTAATCTAGAGCCAGACATCTTGGAATGTGAAGTCAAGTGGGCCTTAGAAAGCATCACTACGAACAAACCTAGTGGAGGTGATGGAATTCCAGTTGAGCTGTTTCAAATCCTGAACGATGATGCTGTGAAAGTGCTGCACTCAATATGCCAGCAAATTGGGAAAACTCAGCAGTGACCACAGTACTGGAAAAGGTCAGTTTTCATTCCAATTCCAAGAAAGGCAATGCCAAAGAATGCTCAAACTACCGCACAATTGCACTCATCTCACATGCTAGTAAAGTAATGCTCAAAATTCTCCAAGCCAGGCTTCAGCAATACGTGAACCATGAACTTCCAGATGTTCAAGCTGGTTTTAGAAAAGGCAGAGGAGCCAGAGATCAAATTGCCAACATCCGCTGGTTCATGGACAAAGCAAGAGAGTTCCAGAGAAACATCTATTTCTGCTTTATTGACTATGCCAAATCCTTTGACTGTGTGGATCACAATAAACTGGAAAATTCTGAAAGAGATGGAAATACCAGACCACCTGACCTGCCTCTTGAGAAGTCTGTATGCAGGTCAGGAAGCAACAGTTAGAACTGGACATGGAACAACAGACTGGTTCCAAATAGGAAAAGGAGTACGTCAAGGCTGTATATTGTCACCCTGCTTATTTAACTTATATGCAAAGTACATCATGAGAAACGCTGGACTGGAAGAAACACAAGCTTGCTGGGAGAAATATCAATAACCTCAGATATGCAGATGATACCACCCTTATGGCAGAAAGTGAAGAGGAACTAAAAAGCCTCTTGATGAAAGTGAAAGAGGAGAGTCAAAAAGTTGGCTTAAAGCTCAACATTCAGAAAACGAAGATCATGGCATCTGGTCCCATCACTTCATGGGAAATAGATGGGGAAACAGTGGAAACAGTGTCAGACTTTATTTTTGGAGGCTCCAAAATCACTGCAGGTGGTGACTGCAGCCATGAAATTAAAAGACACTTACTCCTTGGAAGAAAAGTTATGACCAAGCTAGATAGTATATTCAAAAGCAGAGACATTACTTTGCCGACTAAGGTCTGTCTAGTCAAGGCTATGGTTTATCCAGTAGTCATGTATGGATGTGAGAGTTGGACTGTGAAGAAGGCTGAGCACCAAAGAATTGCTTTTGAACTGTGTTGTTGGAGAAGACTCTTGAGAGTTCCTTGGACTGCAAGGAGATCCAACCAGTCTATTCTGAAGGAGATCAACCCTGGGATTTCTTTGGAAGGAATGATGCTGAAGCTGAAGCTCCAGTACTTTGGCCACCTCATGTGAAGAGTTGACTCATTGGAAAAGACTCTGATGCTGGAAGGGATTGGGGGCAGGAGGAGAAGGGGACAACAGAGGATGAGATGGCTGGATGGCATCACCAACTCGATGTACATGAGTCTGAGTGAACTCCGGGAGATGGTGATGGACAGGGAGGCCTGGCGTGCTGCGATTCATGGGGTCGCAAAGAGTCGGGCACAACTGAGTGACTGAACTGAACTGAACTGAAAAAATGATGGGCAGTCTTCTTTGGAGAAATGTCTGTTTAGGTCACTCATTATCAGAGAAATGCAAATCAAAACCACAATAATTTACCATTTCATGCCAGTCAGAATGGCTGCTATCCAAAAGTCTACAAGCAATAAATGCTGGAGAGGGTGTGGAGATAAGGGAACCCTCTTACACTGTTGGTGGGAATGCAAACTAGTACAGCCACTATGGAGAACAGTGTGGAGATTCCTCAAAAAACTGGAAATAGAACTGCCTTATGACCCAGCAATCCCACTGCTGGGCATAGACACTGAGGAAACCAGAATTGAAAGAGACACATGTACCCCAGTGTTCATCACAGCCCTGTTTATAATACCCAGGACATGGAAGCAATCTAAATGTTCATCAGCAGACAAATGGATAAGAAAGCTGTGGTACATATACACTATGGAGTATTACTCAGCCATTAAAAAGAATACATTTGAATCAGTTCTAATGAGGTGGATGAAACTAGAGCCTATTATAGAGAGCAAAATAAGCCAGAAAGAAAAACACCAATACAGGGTACTAATGCATATATATGGAATTCAGAAAGATGGTAATGATAACCCTGTATGCAAGACAGCAAAAGAGACACAGATGTATAGAACAGTCTTTTGGACTCTGTGGGAGAGGGAGAGGGTGGGATGATTTGGGAGAATGGCATTGAAACATGTATAATATCATATGTGCAATGAATCACCAGTCCAGGTTCAATGCAGGATACAGGATGCTCGGGGCTGGTGCACTGGGATGACCCAGAGGGATGGTATGGGGAGGGAGGTGGGAGGGGGGTTCAGGGTGGGGAACATGTGTACACCCATGGTGTATTCATGTTTATGTATGGCAAAACCAATACAATATTGTAAAGTAATTAGCCTCCCTCCAATTAATATAAATAAATTTAGTTTAAAAAAAGAAATGAAGCACCCTGTGCTCTGGAAGAACTGGCAGAACAGGTCCTCAGATAGATTATTTTCAGGAGACGATTTTCTGAGCCCAGTTCTTCCATCTTTTCATATCGAGAGAAGCCTTCATGGTGAGTGTATGCTCTTTGTGACTAGCAGTAACCTTCATATGACTGGTAGTAGCAGCAATTTTCTGCAAACAAATGTGCTTGATTGCATGCACTCTCCCTATACTAAAATTATATGTATCCTGACCTTCCTCCCTAACTCTTTGTAACAGTTTTTCAGAGCTTTCTGAAATGCTGTCTCCCAGGCTGTAATCCTCGTTTTGTCCCAAATAAAACTGAACTCACAGCTCAAAAAAAAAAAAAAAAAATGATGGGCAGTTAAAAGTCTATTGTTGGTGCTACTGTTGTTTAAAATGCTAGACAACACTTTAAAATAAATGAGTCCTCAACTCATTAATGTTGTACAACCTGTTCAAGAATACATCATTCACATTTAATGTTTCGAGTGTGTGTTTGCAAAATCCTCTACAAAGTATGCTTCTCATATTTCTAGACTCCTGCTTCCTCAAGGCCAATGATTTAACTCACAGTCTTTCATCATATCTAAAAGAAGGTAAGTAAACTCCTTTTTTAAAAAACTATTCATCAAATTGTTATTTCCATTAAAACATGAGGTTTGTCTCTTTAAAATAAAAACTTTTAAAACCTCAAATTTAAAATGAAGTTCCCATCCTAAGTGGATTTTAAATGAATGTTTTTTAGGTCCATCTTGATATTAATTTTTATTTACTTTAGTTTTTTCTTGTTTTTCTCTGGTTTTGGGGATTTGAGTTTTGGTCTTGTTTTTGTTGTACAGCACATTAGATGTGTTGCTCTTGGAATCCAGAGAATTATATTGGTGTTCTCGCCCCAAGTACCCCATCAATTTGATGTTTGACTTGGCACAAGTTACTGAGGACTCCTCCAGGACTCTATTTTGTTACCTGAAAGACTAGGAAGTGGGACTATGATCTTGACCCCAACTCTGAAATTCTGTTCCCATGTTCAGAACTCAGACCTTGGCTGTTGCTCGGTCTGACTTTGTCTTTTTCATTGTATGTAGGCGGTAATAATTAGATTACTCATGGTAGATAGTCATTCATTGTGACCAATAATGAACTAGTTTAGATACAGTAATTTAGCCTTTTTTCACATTCTAACCAATTCTGATGACACTCAAGTTGAGTTCATAAACCTTTCTTAGCCTCAAATACAGCAAATGTAAATGCAGGTAATAATAGAATCAGTCTCACTGGTTATTAAGTTTTCTTTGTCTTTTTTTTTTGTACAAACTTTTTTTACTTAGTTCTAAAGCTGGTCGCATTTAGTTATTTAGCGTATTTTATGTTTTGTGGTATAAATTAATGATGTCCCATTTTAATGTCTAGCATAACCAGAGAATAGTATCTGAACAATGCTCACTATATGAAATAATAGTGAAGTAACTGGACAGTGTTCAACTCTGGAGCCTTAGTTTGCTATACGTAGGGTGATGTTTTCCTTATGCTCTTTTTTCAGTCTGCCCCAAATGGGTGAAGCTTCGGAAAAACCACAGTGAGAAGAAATCAGTCCTGATGCTGATTATCTGTGGCTCTGCCATCCGAGCTCTGGAGCTCATTAGGTTGGAAGCTTCACCTGTTCTATTTCGTGACTGTTTTCTGAGTAACCGATATATGCCAAGCTGATATGTTCTATTTGCTGGCAATGTAGCAATGAACGAAATACAGAGTCTCCTCTCTCATGGAACTTACTCTCCAATGAGGGAGACAGATGATAAACAAATAAAATACACATTATAATGTCAAGTAGTGATAAGTTATGTAAGAAAAAAACAAATCATGGCAAAGGAATAGAAGAGAATGGGGGCTGCTTTTAAAAGGATAATTGCAGAAAGCCTCTCTTAGGAGACTGACATTTGGACAGAGAGTTTTGCACAGTGAATGAGAACCCCAAGCAGATGTCTGGGAGAAGAGTGTTCCAGGCAGAGGACATAGCAGATACAAAAGGCCCTGAGATGGAGTACCGTTGGAGGATTTGAGCAGAGGAGTCACATGATCTGAATTATTATTCTAAAGGTTCACTTCGGCTCCTGTGTGGAGAACACACTTTGTAGAGGGCAAGGGTGAAAGCTGGGAGATTATACAGGCAATAACCAATTTGGAGAAATAAATGAAAGAAAAGATCTAATTTAAAACCATATAACAAGAAAAAATAGAACACCAATACATAAACCTCTCAAAATTTAGATGAAGAAAATATTACACAAGCGATGCAGAACATCTTAAACAGAAAAGTGAACCATGTTGTTAAATTGGAAAATTTGATGTAAATATATCTGTTTACCTAGAATAATCTACAAATTTCATAGATTTCCAATGAAACTTCTATAAAGTTGTTTTTTACACTAGATAAAATAGTTCTAAATTCATATAATACAGAAGAAATAATAGCTGTGGAAATTCCAAAAGAGAATGCTAATGAAGCCCTATAGTATCCATCAGATTGTTTTATTAAGAGCCATATTGCAAAGTCTCAACAATCAAAACAGTATGGAACGGGCATGTGCATGACAGGTCAAAACAGTGGAGCAGAATTATAAGTTCATAAGTAGACCCATATGTATATGTACAGAATATGGCAAAAGTGACAAATTAGTAGGGAAAGATAGACTTTAATAATTGGTATTGGAACAACCAGGTAGCCATCTGAAAAAATTAACTTGGATCCACATCTTACTTCTTATACCAAGAAAAATGCCAAATGGACCAAAAATTTACACATAAAAATTCCATTTTATAGATAATTTGTAGGTACTTTACTAAGTGCTTTCACATACCTTTTCATTTACTGTAGTTTTTGTAGAATAAACAAAAAGGCTTCCACTGAATCTGTAGTGACATTCAGTATTCAAAGAAGAGCCATCAGAGTAAAATGGATTTACTGGGACTCAGCCCTCTCCCGGAGCCAGGCTCTTGCTTAGCTTTGACCAGAGACAAAACAAAGAAGAATCCAAGTCCTGAAGAAAAAGGAACTTGATCAAATACACTAAAGTGCAAAGTAGATTCTTGGTAGTTATTTAGCCTCTATTTTTCTAAATGAAGTAATCTGACCATGAGTAGTTTTTAATGATTGTTAATAGTCCTTCAAATCCTTCTTTCCTGCTCGGCACTCACATTAAATTGTAAAATTCCCTCTCAGTAAAACAGAAGTGTTCCTTTTTTCTGCTCTAAACATAATTGATCTTTAAGACTCCAACTGGTTTTGGACAGCTGTACTTGCTGGCTCTGAAATCATAGGAGTTCACATTGACTTTTCAGTGTTTAAAAAACTACTGCTGCAGAACTTATTTCAGATTCAAACACTAGTGGCAAAGGGGTTGGCCTGAAGATGGCTTCTTAAAAACAAGCTGTCACATTGATTTGAGTACATAAATGCCTTTCTGAGGGGCATAGAAGCACCGTGGTGGTGTACTTCATTTGCCAATTCTCGGTGTTTTTCTGTGTCTTCAGTAATATTATGATCAATTTCAAGGTTAGGTGATTTGCAGAAGGTGATTTCTGAGCAGACACAATGAACCCTATTCATAAAGGTGACTATTGAATAATTCTAAATTTTGTAAGATTACCTGTTCTCTTGAGAACCATACGCTATATTAAATATGGCCCCTAAATTGTCTTCTTAGTTAACCTCACCACGGAGAAAGCTCATATATAAGTACAGACTCAAGTGCAACAGAATTTGTGTAGAATGAGTCACCACTTTGTAACTTCATATATTCCCGCTGGTCAGTAATATTTCTCAAGTATAATAGTGATATATAAAGGAGAGTAGTATTCCAAGCAGCATTCCCATGTTCTCATCCCAAACATCAACTAGAAGATTTTTCTTTTATACCCAGTTTTACACATTTATACCCAAAGCATTTCCACATGTAAAATTTTACAGATAAGCTCACTCTTCAAAGTCAATAAAAGTAGGAGGCTCCTCTGAATGCAGGGCACGAGCCCGCTTACCCTGAGCCCTCTGGGCAGCCACACACAGACCTCTGTACATGGCCTTGGGCTCCGAGGAGCACAGGCTGACATCACTGCTAAGATTCTCTCAACCAAATTTTGGGTGAGAACTATACTGCAGAGTTTGAAGATAAATTGTCTGCCAGGGATCTAAAATATAGAACTTTTGTATTAAAGGTGTTAAAAAACAAAATCCAACCAAGTAAATTAAAGGTCAGATCGACTTTTTCAACAATTCGTGGATCAGGCACCATCCCATCTAGCTACTAGAAGGGCACCCTGAGGGGTTGTGCACAGTGGAAGGTTTTTTGGAAAAAGGGTGGAGCAAGGGGAGAGCAGAACAACCTATTATTAGGCCAAAACATCTTTTGGGGTGGGGGGGGAAGCAGCAAGGTTTTAGCTTCCTTTGGGGGTTGGAGAGCCCCACAGAATAGGTTATCTTACTGGGGCTTGACCAGAAATTTCAGACTGGTTGATTAAGATTACATTTCTGAGAGAAGTGGAAACTGTAGTTAGATCAAATATTAAATCTGGGTTCAGTATCATGAGCTTTTAGCAAGAGTGATGCCATGTTGAGACTGTGGTTTTCATTTTAATACAGGCAAAAGGCAAGTCTACATGTTTCAGTAATCAGGGAAACCTAAGTAAAGTTAACCTTGTTTCTGAAAGTTAAAAGCCAATCCAGATGCATGCCTGAATAAAGGCCACCCCACTTTTGTTCCAGAGGTGGGCTGAAAATCAGGATTTCTGTTTATGTGTGTATATCCACATATATATGTACATATACACCTACATAAATGTGCATATTCTTTTAAATAAATCAAAGGGTAATACATAAGTAGTTGGCATGGCCCTGAATGAGTAAGTTTTCTTATGAGTAAATCTATTTCTTTTCATTAGGTCAATGACTGCATTCAAAGGAGACAGCAAAGTTATAAAATTATTCGCAAAACACATAAAGGTAAGTGAGGGCCTGTGGTTCCTGGTGAGGAGTGGAAGTGATGCCTCAGGGCCACTTCCAGACCTCAGTTTTTTCACTTCAACCGCTTTACCTTATCTCCTTAGCAAGCGTGTTCTTTGGTGCCTTCCTTACATATTTAACACCCAATCTGATTTTCTTTGCATTCCCTGCCTTTGTCCCCACAACAGTCACCATTCCTCTGTGCTCTGATATTCTTGTACAGAAGCTGAGGCTTAACCAGTTTTCTAGGGAGATGTTCTCTTCTGTCTTAATGTTAACCTTCTTTGCCCTGGAAGTTGACCCTAAACAGGAGTAGCTCCTTTTGCTGTTTCACTTCTGCTGTTTAGCTTTTAGATTAAATGCTCTAAAATTGGGCTGTGATTGAACTTTCTAATGACTCTTCTTTTTTCCCTTCTCTTCCATTTTGAAATAGGTCCAGGAGCAGGTAAAATTGCTGGAGAAGCGTGTAGTACACCTGGGTGTAGGAACTCCAGGGAGGATTAAAGAACTCATTAAACAAGGTATGAAAAGAGGTAGTAATACTCCTACCCAGAGCTGAGTGTTTGCCTTACCCTGTGTGAGTCTGGGAAATCACGTGTGTGATGCAGTGAGACCAGACCTCTGTGTTTTTAGTTAATTCAGGGTTGGAAGCTCAGCCTTTAGTCTTGAAAAACCAGCCAGCAGGTGTAGTGCAGTGGGGAATGATAAGGACTGTTGCAAACTACAGTAAGTGTGCCCATCTAAACACATTCACATTCCAATTGCTTTAAGGAGGTTGGTGGATTCACAGTTTATTACACCAGTTTGCAGCCTCTGGACTTTGTAAGCTAATGTGTTGAGTGTTTCCCTCACTTAATTGAGAGGCTCCCCAAGGCTCCCATTCCAGTTGAGGGCTGATAGAGAAAACATGTTAAAAAAAAATGCAGTTTCTATGGATGGAATTCAGGTATTCTAGAACACTTCTCGCGAGTTCATTTCCTTTTAGTGCTTTACCCAGAAAGTATTCCAGGTAGCATCCACTGGTGGGCTTTTATAGTTTGATGACTTTCTCAAAGCCAGTAGCCTAAAAACCTTCTGGCCTACTGATGATCTTAGTACATTTTTCTACCTGCCAGACAGATTAAAGTATTTCTTTTAAATGCTCATTTCCAAATGACATGTTCAAAACTTTATTTTATAACTGTCTGGAGCTGTTCCTGGATTTCTGTGTGTCTAAAAGTAATGTGTTCATCAACATAGTGTCTCAGTATAGAGATGGTCTTTTACCTGGAAGCAAAAGAGAGCTAAAAATACTATTGTTTCTCTCCAGATGAAAACCATGCATTAATGAACCCACTATATGCAGAAGTCTGTGCAATTACAAGTAGCAAACTTGGTAGACCCAGACAAGGAGAGGGAAAGAAATATTTTTTGAGTTCCTACTTGTACTGAGTGCTATGCTAAACACCCTTACATATCTCGTTTAGTACACACAGCATCATTGCAGGCTAGCATTCTTATTTCTTAAGAGAGAAAACTGCAGCTTGGAAGGGTTACGTAGCCCCTCCCAAGACCCTCTCATTCTAGGCCTTCCTGATTCCAGAGGCTTTCCCCTTCAAGGAGCTCCTGATCTAGTTGAAGAGATAAGTGTACATAGAATGAGAATGTGACAGCAGTAAGTGCCGAGGGCCAAACCAGCACTTGGGTCTCTATGAGTTGAGATGAAGGAGAGGTTGTTTCGGTGGCTGAATCTGCAAGGAAGGCTTTATAGAGAAAGGAGTCTTTAACTGATATTTGAAGTATGGATAGGATTAAAATAGGATCTTTGAAGTATGGAGATGTGAGAAAAGCATTCAGGAATGATAGAACAGCTGAATCACAAGTAGGCATGTAGATACACAGTCTATATAGAGGAGGAAACACATAAGCAATATCGTGTCAAGGAGAAGAGCCTCTGCTGTAGACTGAAGCCTCTGGGTGCACATCCCAGATCTGGCAGCTACCATCTCTGGGGCTTGGCAAGTTTCTTAACATTTCTGAACCTGTTTCTTTATCTGAATGACAGAGATGAGAAATGCACCCACCTTATTGCAAAATTCAGACTTAAGTTGAAGAAAGTAGGGAAAACCACTAGGCCATAAAGGGATAACCTAAATCAAATCTCTTATGATGAGACAAATAGATTCAAGGCATTAGATCTGATAAACAGAGTGCCTGAAGAACTGTGGACAGAGGTTCACGACATTATATAGAAAGTGGTGATCAAAACCACCCCCAAGGAAAAGAAATACAAAAAGGCAAAATGACTGCCTGAAGAGGCCTTGCAAATAGCTGAGAAATGAAGAGATGCAAAAGGCAAAGGAGAAAAGGAAAGATAAACCCATCTTAATGCAGAGTTCCAAAGAATAGCAAGGAGAGATAAGAAAGCCTTCCTAAGTGAACAATGCAAAGAAATAACGGAAAACAATAGAATAGGAAAGACTGGAGGTCTCTTCAAGAAAATTAGAGATACCAAGGGAACATTTCATGCAAAGATGGGGACAATAAAGGACAGAAATGGTATGGACCTAACAGAAGCAGAAGATATTAAGAAGAGGTGACAAGAATATGCAGTAGAAATATACAAAAAAGATCTTCATGACCCAGATAACCACGAGGTCTGATCACTCACCTAGAGCCAGACATCCTGGAATGTGAAGTCAAGTGGGCTTTAGGAAGCATCACTATGAACAAAGCTAGTGGAGGTGATGGAATTCCAGCTGAGCTAGTTCAAATCCTAAAAGAAGTGAAGGTTGCTCAGTTGTGTCTGACTCTTTGCATCTTTGAAATTCTCCAGGCCAGAATACTGGAGTGAGTAACCATGCCCTTCTCCAGGGGATCTTCCCAACCCAGGGACTGAACCCAGAGCTCCTGCGTTGCAGGAGCTGAGCCACCACGGAAGGCCATCCTAAAAGATGATGCTGTTAAAGTGCTGTAGTCAATATGCCAGCAAATATGGAAAACTCAGCAGTGGTTACAGGACTGGAAAAGGTCAGGTTTCATTCCAATCCCAAAGAAAGGCAGTGCCAAAGAATGTTCAAACTACTGCACAATTGCACTCATTTCACATGCTAGCAAAATAATGCTCAAAATTCTCCAAGCCATGCTTCAACAGTACTTCAACCAAGAACTTCCAGATGTTCAAGCTGGATTTAGAAAAGGCAAAAGAACCAGAAATCAAATTGCCAACATCTGTTGGATCATGGACAAAGCAAGAGAGTTCCAGAAAAACATCTACTTCTGCTTCATTGACTATGCTAAAGCCTTTGACTGTGTGGATCACAACAAACTGTGGAAATTTTTAGAGATGGGAATATCGGACTACCTTCCTTGCCTCCTGAGAAATCTGTATGCAAGTCAAGAAGCAACAGTTAGAACCAGACTTGGGAAAACAGACTGGTTCCAAACTGGGAAAGAAGTATGTCAAGGCTATATGTTGTCACTCTGTTTTAACTTATATGCAGAGTACATCATACAAAATGCCAGGCTGGATGAAGCACAAGCTGGAGAAATGTCAATAACCTCAGATATGCAGATGACACTACCTTTATGGCAGAAAGCAAAGAAGAGCTAAAGAGTCTCTTGATGAAAGTGAAAGAGGAGAGTGAAAAGGCTGGCTTAAAACTCAACATTCAGAAAACTAAGATCATGGCATCCAGTCCCATCACTTCATGGCAAATAGAGGGCCCAGGGATGTGCGGTCGTTCTCCACCACTTAGCCAAAGGCTCACCGCTCCGTTACTGTATTCCACATGTTTTCTGTGTGTCACCACCACCGCCCCACCCCCACCCCAGGCAACAGGGCCACTTTTCTCCATATTTAATATTTAAAAGAGAGAGAGGGAGACAGAGAAAACAAAGCTGTTCAGATTGTTGAAATTAGAGTTCTACAGAGTTGTGAAAACTCACTGTGAAACCTTACTTCATCTAAGAAGTGGAAAAATCATTTAAGGAGCTGTTGATTTTTTTATAAAAGGAAAATAAATTACTGCTGATTCTGACTGAATGAATGGTTTAATATTCATTGACTACAGATGTTAGGCTGTATACAAAACGTTTAAAGAGAAACAATTCCATCACTCTAAAAACTGAAAATTTAACAAAGTAAGTCAAATGGCACATAACACATTTTATGTAGCTGTTTATGACTTGAGATGTTTATATATGTGCTATATTAAGGAGAGTTTCTAAACATCAAAAGCTATCCCATAACATTTACAGACAGAATTGTATTGTTTTATTTAATAAGGGGATTTTCTAATTATAAGAGCCTTTGTAAAATGCAGAAAGATACAGAAAAGAAAATGTTACTTTAGAGATATCACTTATCAGCTAATATTAACTATATTTCTTTTCAGTCTTTTTTCTATGCATTTATCAATATATTTTTATAAGTGGAAATCATGCTGCATATCATAACTTTATAACTGTCTTCTCTACTTAATATGCTTCCCTGGTGGCTCAGACAATAAAGAATCCGCCTGCAATGTGAGACCTAGGTTCAATCCCTGGGTTGGGACTATCTCCTGGAGGGGAGCATGGCAACCCACTCCAGTATTCTTGCCTGGAGAATCCGCATGGACAGAGGAGCCTGGCAGGCTACAGTTCATGGGGTCACAAAGAGTGGGACACGACTAAGCACAGCACCCAATATGTCAATATCTCATGAGAACTTTCCATGGCATGAAATAGTTTTATTTTTTCATTTTTAGTGGCTGCATAATATCCTGTTGGGCTTTTTTCCAGTTTAGCAGAGATATAATTGACATATATCATTGTATTAACCGAGGTGTGCATGACTGGTGCATATGATAACTATGAAATGATTACTACAATAAATTAGATTAATATCTGTTGCTTCACATAGTTCCATTTTTTTTTCTTATCATGGGTACATATGATACCTGTGAAATAATTACTATAGTAGGTTTGATTAACATCAGTCACTTCACATAGTTCCAATTGTTTTTCTTGTCATGAGAACTTTTAAGATCTACTCTCTTTAGCAACTTTTACATATACAGAGTACAGTGTTGTTAACTGTAATCACCATGCTATATTTTACATCCCCAGCACTTATTTACCTTACAGCTGGAAGTTTTTACCCTTTGACCACCTTCATCTATTATTCCTGCCTCTCACCTCTGGCAACCACCATCAATCTATTCTCTGTAGCTATGAGTTCATTTTTTGGTTTGTTTGTTTGTTTGTTTTCAGGCTCAACATAGAAGTGAAATAATACAGTGTTTGTCTTTCTCCGTCTGACTTGTGGCACTCAGTATAATGCCATCTGGGACCACCCATGTTGTCAGAAATGGCAGGATTTTAATGTTCGTGTGTGTGTGTGTGTGACAGAGAACACTGACATTCTTTATCCATTCATTTGTCAGTGGGCACTTAGGTTGTTTCTGTGTCTTAGTTATTCAAAGTAATTTTGCAATGAACATTGGGGTGCATATACCTTTTCAAGATAGTGAATTCATTTCCTTTGGATATATACCCAGAAGTGGATTTACTGGGCTGTAGTGTGAGTTCTACTTTTAATTTTTAGAGAATCCTCTATAGTGTTTTCCATAATGGCTGCACAAATTTACAATCCCCCCAGAAGTGCACATGGGTTTCTTTTTCTCCACATCCTTGCCTGTACTTGTTATCTCTTGTCTTTTGGTAACAGTCATTCTCACAGGTAAAAAGTGACAGGTCATTGTGGATTTGATTTGCCATTTCCCTGTTGGTTAGTGATGTTGAGCTCCTTTTATATAGCTGTTGGCCATTTGGATATCTACTTTGGAAAAAATATCTATTCAGTTCCTACACCCATTTTTAAATCAGCTTTTTTTTTTTTTTCGCCATGGAGCTGTTACGAGTTCTTTATATATTTTGGATATTGATTCCAAGTTATATGGGTGTTTAACAGTTCTATTAAGGCAGAATATTGGGTTGTTTTTAATTTTTTTGCTTGTGTAAGTAGGTACACAGTTATCATCTTTTTAAGTAACTGCTTAAGTTTCTGGTGTTTTATTCAATGGAAGAAGAATTATTTTATCAAACTCCAAGCATTTTAAAGCTCATGTTATATCATGTCCAGTTGCCTTCCAGAGAGGCTGTACCTGTTTGCTATCCCACCATCAGGTCAATTATTTTTAAAGGAACACTATCAAGCCATTGTCTTTCTTCATTTATATCACTTTTAATTTACAGAGAGAGTCTTAAATAAGAGGCATTGTAGTTATAAGAAGCATGAAAAAGTCTTTAGGGAGAGAGAAAATTACTGAAATAAACCAGTATTGAGGGAAAGGGCTGCGGGATAAAAGAAGGCTTTGTTATTTATGTTTCCAGATGTGACAGCTTGGGGGCAATGGGGAGTGGGGAAAAGCTAACTGCCCAATTCTGGGACCTCTGAAGAAAAGACAATCCCTGAGGTCCCTCCCACCCCACATTTCAATATTGTCTCCAGATAGACAGGAAGGCAGCAGGAATGAGTCGTCTACCAGTCTTCTCAAAGGACAACAGACTTTGGAGCTCTTTCATCTTAACTCTCTTCTCTGCCTGAAATTGACCTCTCAACCCTGTCTTCAAACTTCTGCTGATTCACCTTTTCAGAGACAGGCAGACTGTACTGGATTCAACTCCTGAAGGGTCCCTGCCCTGACCTGTAGGATCAGTTCAGTTCAGTTGCTCAGTCATGTCCGACTCTTTGCGACCCATGGACTGCAGCACGCCAGGCCTCCCTGTCCATCACCAGCTCCCAAAGTTTACTCAAACTCATGAACTGTAGGATACATCTTACCAAATTCCTGTCAGAATGAGACTTCACCATCTGGGTCTTGGTAAAATGGAGGCCTGGGATTGATTCTTTGCCAGCCCTTGAGCATTTCACAAGCTTAGCAAGAGCAGCTTCCCCAAGAATCAGTGATAAGATTATAAGGAGAGCAAGTCTCGGAGCGCTGCATTTGTTTTCCATCAGACAGGGACAGCACTTAATGTGCAGAGATTAGTTGCCAGTGTTGGGGGAATGGGGTGGGGAGAAAAGAACAAATGAGGCCAGAAAAAAAAAAGCAACCAAAGGAATAAAAAATCCTTTTAATAAGCTTATGTCATGAGTTCTTTAATATAGCAACTCTTCGTCTCTTTCAGGTGGCCTTCATTTGAACCCCTTAAAGTTTCTGATTTTTGACTGGAACTGGAGAGATCAGAAGTTGAGAAGGATGATGGACATTCCCGAGGTACCGTGTAACCAGCAATCCAGCACTTCCCTTTAATCTTTTTTTTTTTTCAATTTGAACTTGAGTTCAAACACAGCAATAAAGTCTTTGACATGGGGAGCCAGCACATTCTGGCCTTTGAAATGATTTCTTTTAACTCTGAAGTAACTACAATTACAGAGGCCATCTCACCCCTTACACATAACTGTATCCTTTCCATGTGTTTTATAGGAATCAGCTTTGTTTCTTCATTAAATGCCCAGTGGCCTCTGCCCCTCTGGGGTCCACATCTATACTGTACCGTTGGGAAACAGGAAGGTCTGGAGGACTTGGTGTATTTCCCTGTGCCTTGTTTTAGAGACATGATCATCTTTGCCTTTTTATCCTTAGAAGTGCATTTGGAGGTGAGGGGCACAAAGTTGCCTCATTGCTTGCATCTCCACATACCCAAAAACCTGCTTACTTAATGAGCGATTTACATTTTGAGGAGTGGGGAAATTTTTTTGATGTCTCAGTGAATTAAAACTGATTGAATACCTTTGTGGGACCAGCATTAGCTGATTATATATTTATGAACGTCATCCATTATCATCATAATGTGCCAATTGACTTGACACCCACCATGTTATCATGGGGCTAATCTTTCAGGCTAGCCTGATGCTTAGAAGTAGCTGCTGGAAAGAACAGGGTTGTGCAGTAATAAACATGGCTGCCAGTCACCAACCAGGAGTAAATCATGACAGTGACTATCAAAGAAGCTTGCAATCCAAATATGCTGAATTAATTTGCTGTATAAAACTATATCCTCAGAATAACCAAACCTGATTTTAATTAGTGAGTTAGGCTAAAAACCGCTGTCTGAGTTTCCTACACACACATATGTATACACACACACAGAGTCCCCTGAACTGACTGGTTTCTTAAAACCAGTTTAACCAACTTGATGTCAGGCACATGAGGTCACATTTGATGATTTTGCTTATAATGTTAAATTGAGTAAGCCACCACTAGTTTTCTAATTATAATATAAGGAAGAAATAGTATTCACAAAAACCCTTTTAACCCAGACTTATTTTTATTGTGATGATGTCATTATTAGTAGTTAGCCTGTATTAAAATACTGTGTATAGTCTAGACATACTTTGGATATCTTGAAACACCATTGTATAAGATTTTTTCTATGAGATTTTATTTTGAAGGGCTACAAACAAAAGGACATCTACATGAAACTGATGTCTTATATAGTTCCTCTTCCTTTACTTATGTAAATATTTCAAACCTGAATAAAATGCAGGTTTTACTCTTCCTGGTTCTGGCCATAACAGCTGCATAAATACCAGGGAATCCAGATAGTTGAATTTATTCACCAAATCCATCCTCTCTTGATCTTAAACTTTTTTTTTCTTCTTTTCTCTCCCTTAGATAAGAAAGGAAGTTTTTGAACTTCTGGAAGTGGGAGTCCTAAGTCTGTGCAAGACAGAATCTTTGAAGCTGGGCCTTTTCTAAATCCGGATCCTAATGCAAAGTCCTGTTTTCCTGGTGGGATTTGTATGGCTCTGGCCCATTGCAAGCACTTGGTAAATACCAGCTATTGTTTATTAAGTTGACTGTATCACCAGATGGATCACTAGGAATCTTAGGTGGGGATTCTTTTACAAAATGAATGTGTCCTTTGCCAAATCCCTTGTGTAATAAAGCATCACTAACTTGTGTGTGTTTTGTTAAGGAGACTGAGTTTTTCTTTCACCAGCTGGCCTCTGACGTGACTATACAAGAGACAATAGGACCAAATGACAAGTCCATTTGCCCGATGCACAGTGAGGCCAAGCAATTCTAAAACACGGACGTTTGGAACAGATAAAGGTTTATTACAGGTTCCTGCAAGGAGATGGGTAGCTCATCCCTTAAGAACCCCAAAATTACTGAAAGCTTTCAGCAAAGCCATTTTCTAGGAAAGTGAGGAAAGAGTGTGTAGTTGGTGCAGATTTCTTAGTGTCAGCTCCTTTGTTCTCGAGGTCAGGTCATGATCAGGAAACGATGTTCCTGTAACTCTCTACCAAACACATGTTGTTCTCTGTTCTGACAAGAAAGGGCAAGGTCCCACGGAATAGCTCTCGTCCTTCAGGGTCTTGGTCCTGGCTAAGAGGAGGTAGATCTTAGTCGGCAGCTTCCTCAGAGCCAGGTTCCCACACCCTGCCCAGCCGTCATTGCTGAGGGAGCCAGACATCCAAGCCAGCTGGCCCTCAGGCTCCTCACCCCCCAGACAAGGGGTGGGGGGCCTGGTGGGTGGAACCAGGTTCCTCAGACTGCGACCCAGGCAGAAGGCCACTGCTCTAAGGTAGCGGAGACAGGGCTGGGGGAGAGATTCACCACAGCCTCAAGACCAGTGAGTGGCCCCGGCGAGGGCTCTGGAGTCCTGCTGGACACAGCCCCCAGTCTGTCCACTGGCCCAGGGCTAGCTGAACTGGGGGGCCTCCCAGAGAAGGCCTGAATTTGCCTCTTACCTCACTCTATACCTGATGACCACCACACCACTGACTGTTGGCTTAATCATTTCCCTAATGGACCCTCATTAACAGATTGTTACTTGTGGGCAGGGCCCCCTGCAGTGCTGACCAGTAGCTGAGCAGGACTACTAATGGTCACCCACTGACAGCTGGCTGCTTGTGGGCAGGACCCAGTGAGGCTCTGACCAGTGGGTGAGCAGGACCTGTTGCCTGGTAACAGGGTGCAGAGTAATGATGCACAGCAACGGCTACCTGCTGAGGGCTGCGCTCTCTTACAAAGGGAAGGAGCATCTGGGCAGCCTCAGGCAAGCCCCTTCCCTCTCTGAGCCTCAGTTTCATTAGCTGTGAAATGGGAATACCACCTTGCAGGATTGCTGAGTATTTCATGAGATGGTACATGTGGAACAGATTTATCAGCTGCAATGCCTGGTCCCAATGTGAAGGGTGTAGTGGTGGAAAGAGCTGCAAGAACATGTGGCAATTTATAAATAAAAGACAACAGTATAACTACAACTACCTTATTCATCTGTTTAACTCTTTGTTTTGAGATAATTTCATAGTTATAGAAAAAAATAGCATAGAGAATTCCCATATTCCCTTCCCCCAGGGTCCCGCCATGTTAACATCTTGTATAATCGTAGTACAGTTATCAAGACTAAGAAATCAACATGGGTACAATTTAACTAACTAAACTACAGACCTCATTTGGATTTTTACCAGTTTTCCCACTGATGTCCTTTTTCTATTCCAAGATCCAGTCAAGGATCCCACACTGCATATAGTTGTCATTCCTTAGAAAATATATTTAGAAAGATATGTATACTCTGTCACATTTAATCATTAAAATAATTCTGGAGGAAATGTCTTATTATTTATATTTTATAGATGATGAAACCGAATCTCAGAAAGGATGCACATTAATTTAAGTAGCAGAACCAGAAGGCAAACCCAGATCTCCCATACTCACTTAAAGACACCATGGTTATCTGTTTGGAGAGTCAGGCATATACAACAAATGAGAAAATAAAGCAAACAGATGCCATTAGTGCATTCCACATTCAAATACTGTGAAATTTTAAATGAGCCTAGCAGCATGGCAAATCACACTCCAGCAAATCACCTGCTTCCTCACACCAGCCGCCTGCTGCTCATGCACCTCTGTGGGCTAGAAGCCACACACAGGAATTCCGAGGCTAAGGGAGCAAGTTCCATTCTGCGGGACCTCGGATCAAACTCAAAAAGTTAGAGGAAAAAGAAAGCCTCCACAGAATGAAAATTCACGCAAGCTATATTTAGCTCAGTGTAACCCTTGTGGGGCTGACCCTCCCCCAAGTAAGACAGAATTCCGCCTTCCAACTGAAGCATCACCTCTTCCTGCCTGATGACCTTCAAACTGACACGCCGCCAGTTCCTGGTTCTTCAGCAGCTTTTGGCCTTCAAACTCAGAGTTGAGGAACATCAGCTCTGCAGATTTTGGACTTGTCAACCACCTCTGTAGTCCTGTGGGCCAATTCTTTGTGATTAGGATTTCTCTGGAAATCCTAATCTACTCCTGTGAAGCGCCTTTTAGTTTGGGGTTTTGGTTAGATTGGTTTTGTCACTCTATAAAAAGTGTAACAAATACTGTTCTTGATTTGCTCTTGTAATGACCCCTCTGGTAGACGTTACCTGTTTACTATAATCTCACCCAGTGTTGAAACAAGTACCTAGATTGCAAACATATCTGATATTTTGTAGGCCTCTGCACACTTAATCTAATCTCATAGGCTGTTACTGAACTAAGGTTCTTGACCACATTTACTTATTAAAACAAATAGTAGGTGTGAACTAGAAGTGTTCACTACCGTCTTCTCACACAAATCTGCCTGATACCAAACAGCCATACTTGTCACTACCCTCAAGCCCGATTCAAATGGCTTGCTGAAAAGTTCCCATTGGTGTTCTGCTTTTTTCCAGTCTTGCAAGGGGAAACTTTGACTCTGAGTTGGAAACATCCCAGTGTAAGTAGTTATATTTGTTCTGTCTTTTAAACTAGGTAGATTTGCCAAAGTCATTGTCTTCTTTAATATAAAAAGAGTCCAGCATGGCTTGTCTGCCTGATGTTAATAAAAAAGATTAGAAACTCACATGCTGCCTAATTTTTTTAAAATCCTAATTCTACATTTTAAATGCATCTTGAAGAAGTAATTATTAATAGCCTAATGAAAATAATGTTAGTAGATTTCTAATATGTGAAAAAGCAAAACCAAGCCAAGCAATAATACCATATTACAATATTGAACACTTAAAGGATTATTTTCCTTTTGCTTTCTCTTACCTCATTTGGGCTCCATCAAAGCGGGTGCTTGGAGAAAGGTTAGGAAGAGATGTTTTTCATCTACACCTTCTTACCAGAGTCTTTCTTATATATGAGAGAGTTGGAAACTGCTGAGATTAGACATCTGTGTTCTGCAATTCCTGTTTCTTTCTCCCTCCCTCATTATCACAAATAGCAAAGTTAACTATAACCTGGGAAAAAGTTAGCATTTTCCCAACTTAGTTTATATTCATGTTAATGGACAACCACATTTGTTGGAAGTTGACTGCACTCACTTCTGTTTTTTGTATTAATCTCCAAGGATTTGGGCAAGTTCTTAAATCCATTTTCCCCTTTCAGGAAAGGCTTGCCTTGAATTAGTCACCACATCCCAGAAATAGCCTGCTGTAACTGCTTCCCAGTGTCGCCAGATGTTGGTTTATACAGACCTGCTGGGGACTATTCCTCCTAGGCATGGCACTTAGCACAACAAGGTGTTTGAACCTAAGAAAAATGTACAAAGCCGTGGCTGATTGAAGGGAGCTGTGCTCTTACTGAACAGCAGGTCTGATTAATGAATAATTCTAGGAAGCAGAGATACTTTGCCACCACAAGGGAAGAGTCACATAATTCTTAACATTAAGTGGTATTACTCTGAACAGTAATGTCAAATGTCTGAGAAGTATATGTGGGTCACCTGCAGGACCAGAATGAAGAGGAAATGCCAGGACTACGAGTCCAGATTGCCAGACAACACTGCGATGAAGCAGCAGCAGTTGCCTGCCTTCCGGCTCCAGCTCTCAGCCAATGAAATCCTCTCTGGCTTTTTTGCCATAGGGCTATTCTGCCTTGGCATGGGCATCATCCTTCTATTGTCTGCAAAGAGCATCAGGGAAGTAGAGGTTTGTCCCATCTTACATTTTAATGCATTCTAAGAATTTTAGCTTTGAGACTGTAAAGAATGGTCAGTTTGAGAGCTCAGCCCCACCACAGGGAACTAGATGAGACTGGAGCATCCCTTTTGCAGATGGTGATAGAGCCTCTGTGTGCATTATTCATCCCTCCTCCCTCTTGAGGACAGGCACCCTCAACGTGGTCCATTCAGCCATACTTGTTTATAGGGACCTGCCAGATGCCTGTGAATCATACTGATAAAAAGAGTGAAGAGCCAAAGATACAGCTCTTCAAATTTGTGCCACTTTCAAGCATTTGCCTTTGCCTTTGCAAATAAACTCCCTCAGATCATTGTCTTAATCCAGGAAAGGAAAGAACGCAAATCTTTCTGGCCTCTAAAGGATTCTTACTAAAATAAATCAGGTTCTACTCTGAGAAAAGCTGAAGCTAAGCTGTGACCCCCTCAGTCATAAGCCTTTTGCCAATTTGACTAACAAGCTATTGGAGAATGAGAAGCCCAGAGACTGGTCTGGGGAGGGGAGCTCAGATCTGGCCTAATGCCATACCCACATTTGGTTTAATAAATTAAGTAAATGCTTCAGGCCAATCAGCTCTGAGCAGATTACCAAGACCATATGACCTCTATTCTGAAGGCCGTTGTGGAAAGCTCATCTAGTCCCTCTCCCCATAGGTTAGTGGCAAAATTACCATCGAGGCTAAGTCTGGCAACACCGATTTAACATTCATGAGTATATGAACATGCTCAGAGTTGTTTTGGGTGTGCAGATGAGTCAACTCCAAGTAAGAGTCAATTCCTGCCTTCAGTGAGCTAATGATAGAGTAAGCAAGATGGTGGGTGCCAAGAACAGAGAGCTCAGCTGCGGCTGGCTTGTTTGCTGTATCCACAACCCTTTTCTTGCACGTTGCCAGTGCATAACAGGCACTCACTTATTGAAAGAACGGATTTGGGCAAACAGACTTCAAAGAAGAAAAATGTCATTTCAGGTCCCACTCCTCCCACCAACACATCCTGCTGTGTTGCCTTTCCCCTGAAATGTTCTGCTCTCCCCTCCCACTCCTGGCAGCTTGGCTTCCCAATGCCCCTAAGTCCTCTTGAGTCCTCCAGTGTGATCATGTAAACTGCCAGGCCCTACTATGTGGCAGAGGCCAAAATGGCAGGAGGAAAATAAGCTTGCCTTGCTGAAGGTGATTGCAAAGTAATTGGCTTACAAGGTTGATACTCGTTTCCACAAAGGGCTCATCCTGTTTACTTTCCCATTTTATTCTTCACCAACCCCTTTCTTTCTCGTTCTTCCCCTCCTCTTCCCGTGTCCTTCAGCTTCCTCCCTTCTGAGCACCCATCCCCACCCGCTATGAAGTGCAGCCTCCAACACAAGGCAGCCATTGCTGAATGATGTCACCTTATATGTGAGAGGAGAACCTCACCCCATGGTTGGCCAAGGCCATTCTGCCAACAAGTTTCAACAGAATGGTTTTATCATGATTTTAAGAGGATTTTTCAATCGACTGTTCTTTTAAGCCACTTCAGCTAGGACTGTTTCTAAACGTTTTGTTTTTATACAGAAAAACCAGAAGCCACCCATAGAGTGTGATCCTCTGTTGTACATGAAAGTGTTTTATTATAATGGGTGATGAGATGAAGCGTGTGTATCAGGCCAGTGTTGTCAGCACACACTTAGTAGAAGAGTTCTGAGCTGGTTTTTCTCTTCTCAGTCAGCCCTGAGGCACAACAAGAAAGTGCCCTTTTTGCAAATTCACTTTAAGCAAGAATGATAATTCCTGCCTCTCCAAAATTCTGTGAGGAGCAGACTATGATTTTGCTGTCATTTTAGAGCTACAGGCTTACAGAAGCACTCACGCAGCAAAGTGGATCAAACACGTTGGTTTTTGATACGTTTTCCTCATAAAATTTTTAGAGCTAGAAAGCACATTGGATGTCATCTACTCAAAAATTTATTCATCAACAAAGACGCTTTTTCTGTTTTGGCGTTATAGAACTCTCACAAGAATCCGTGAAGTACAATGTACGCTACTACAGTGAGCTCACAAATCAATTCATTGCTAACCAAAATGATCCTGGTGAACAAAATGTGGGCCCTGGAGGTTAAGTATTTAATTCAGTATCAGAGACTGGATGAACACAGTTCAGTGTGCTAGCTCTCAGTTAGATAACAGCCCTGTTCTTTATTGCTTTTAAAAAATAGAATGCAGTTTCACAAACAGAAAAAGTGTCAGTATTTAAAAAAATAATAGTTCAGGTTTTTCTGCATACTTAAAGAATGATTTAAGTAAATATAAGCAACTGAGTACAATTAAGTAGCCTTTTGGCTAATCTTTAATTTAGTACTCACACTTTACCCATTTGACTTCCAAACACCCAGTGGCTTTGCAAGTATTCAAAATTCCTTTCTTGTTAGTCTTCTTTCCCAAAGAATCTAAAATCTGATTGGTAATTTACTGGGATGAAAGCCAGTCCCTGCTCCTCTCCCATCCCCAGACTCTTCTAATTACTCCTCAGCACGGGTGAGGAAAAAGCAGAAGCTGCCAGCAGCAGCCACACCACCCCCGCGTGCCCAAGATGAGTGTTCCCTGGAGCAGGAGGGAAATGCGTGGCCCCATGGCCTCTCTCTGCACCTCCATTCCCAACTCTCCTTCCAACTCCATCTTCACGTCACTGAGTGGAGCCAAAGCTCACAGAATTTGCCCATGTGAGACACACTACCCTTTTTTTAAAGAGTCCACTTATTCCATTTTGCACAGAATTTAACTTTTACAGAACGTAACAGCATTTTTAAAACAATTGCTTCACATACATCTGTAATTCTACATTTCTGAAACACTTCTTTTTCTATGTTTGGTCATTTTTAATAACTTCCTCAAGATATCATGCAGAAGAATTCACTGGTATAAGTATTTTCCATATGATAACATGGAAAACCAGTGGAGTGACTTCCCCATAAAGCTGATTAGACCTGGGCCATGGGCCCAGTTCTCCTGAGTCACTGGCTAATACTTTCCTAATGGTGACTTCTTATGATGGAGGTGTAAGCCTTCATCACAACGGGCTAAACATACAGTAGAAACCCGGAACTCCAGTACATGGCAGAATACTGCCAGGTGCCAAAATGAAAGGAGGCCCACTTCTCCTGTGCATCCAGGGAGCTGCCCTTGGTTCATGTCCCAGACAGCATGCCCTTGACCCGGTGAGCCTGGTGACTTGAGTGGACTCAGGATTTAAGATATGTACTCACATCCCTTTTTAATTAATAATTATTATTTTCCCTGTCTGACAGATTAATTATACAGAAAAATGTGCAACTTGTGCAAAACTGCGGGAAGATGCCACTAATTTTGACAAAGAATGCAACTGCTCTATTTCCTTTTACCTTCCACAGAAAATGGAGGTGAGATTCAGGAGCCTAAATCTGGCTCTATGCTGCTCTGTTCCTAATTAACACATGGCAGTGAGTTTGTGATCACTAAATGCTTTCCAAAACTGAAAATACAAAAAAGTAAAGCAGGGTGGGAATGGCAGCCGGTCTTATAAAGTATTGAGTTTGTGTGCAACTCTCTTCCCTGCCCATTTTTCCCCCCGTTGGAATTTTCATTCTTCTCCTTTGTGTCTAAATTTCCAGATTCTTTACTTACTCAACTTTGTAACATAATTCTTAACATCAGTCAAACAGATTGTACGGCAAGTGTCAGCACAGGAGGAGACCATAGAAATCTCTGAATCTGGCCATTCATTTTATAGTGAGAAAATTAATGGGTTGAGAGGTTAAGTGACTTGGCCAAGGTCACACACTGAGTTAGTGTCAAGGGTCACACACCTGGTGGGACTCTCCTTGGGCCCCTCTCCAAGTCATTCTTTGCATGCAGTTGCCTAATCCCTAAGGCGACCCTCGCCTGGCTGTCAGACACTGTGAGAAATGCCGAAGAAATATTAAGAGCTGTCCCTGTTCTTGCACTGATCAAAGTCTCGTGTTAGTCCAGGTCCTCCTGAGAACCAGATGCCAGGACAGGATTAGACATGCCAGAGATGTACCGAGGGAACTGCCTGCCTTGGAAAATATGGAGAAGGCTGGGAGAGCTGTTGAACCACAACACCACTCCCACCCCTCGGGGAAAGAGCAGGAAGGGAAGAAGGAAGGATGGAGGGACAGAGGAAGAGGAGGGTAGAGAGACAGGGAGAATAGGAGGAAGGAGGGAAGGAAGATCTCAGATGCAGTGTATGCTTCTGAAAGTTTCAGCAAGGCCAACGGAGAGTCCTTCCCTCAGGATCGTTATGGCTGAGCCACTGGCTGGGACCAGCCATGGGAAGCATGACCTCAGTGCAAACACAGGACGACCTCAGAGCACTGCTACCGGGGAGGTCCCTTCAGTCCACTCCCTGCAGTTAGGAGATCAAGAGGCTCCTTTTCAGGGCCTCCACAGTCTTTCTAGGTGACAAAGATATGATCAAATGAAAATGTGTTTCCTTCAACTTTTCAAAGATCCTGCCCCCTTGTCTCCACACCTCTCCCCTGACAGTGCCCTCCTCCCTAAACTGCCTCATTCCCTCTCTTTCCCCTGCTTAGAGATTCTGCATAGGAGTCTTCCCTTGTGGGCAGGACTTCTCTTGAGCTAATCACTGACCATCCAGTCCTCAAGGCTCTGCTTCCTTCCAAAAACAGACTCAGCATCATCTTCTGAAAAAATCCTCCTGACTTGTAGGAAAGACTCCTTATTTCTGGGAAAGATCTCATCACCACGACTCAGAATTCTCTTCCTTAACTCCGCCCTGCCTGCTCCGTTCTCATCCACACCTCTGATGTGTAAGCATTGTTCTGTATTCCATGTCTCTCCCAACCACTTTGTCCCTGCAGTTCCTTGGCATCACCTGAGCTCAGGCTCTCCTGGTCTTGTGGCACCGCAGCCTTAACTGCACTTCCAGCCTTTGGCTTCTCCTATTTGTCTCCCATTGTTATTTGCAGAAACGGTAGACCACGCCCTGCACCCCCTCAAAATGTGCACTCTTTCAGATTGCTTTTCAACACCTGAGGACCAACTACCTTTTCATCTTTATCTCTGCAAGAGACCTTGTACTCCTGCCAAACTGACCAGTTTGCTTTGCCACAATACAACTCTATGTTCTTGCTGTTCTTTTGCCTAGAAAGTCTCCCCTTTCACTTGCACTTGTAAGATCTCACTAGTTTTGAGCCCCTAATATCACCTCCAGTATTCCCTGAGCCTCCTTTTCACCCATGCCTCCAGCAAGAATTTGCCCACATTTGTATTCTGGGAGCGCTGTTTTCTCTCCTCTGATGGACTTACAATCACTCGTATAATATCCTGTACTCACTTCCACTATTCACAGGAACGTCCCTGAGGATAGGGACCATGCTTGACATGCCACACCACAACTACACACCTACTCATCTCTGTACTGCATACTAAGCCTTCCCACTTGTGATCACAGGTGAACCACCCATGCTCCCATCTGAAGGCTCACCTCTCCTCTTGTGCGGTAGATGCCAGTCTTTCTTGCCTTTGTAAGGATTTAACTCAGCAGTTCTCACTTCTCATACATCATCAACTTTCCTGTCTACTGGATAATTCCCACCAGCACTGAGACACATTGTTTCACCTGTCTTTAAATATATATATATATATATATATATTTACTTTGCTTATTTGGCTGTGCAGGATCTTAGTTGCAGCATGTGAACTCTTAGCTGTGGCATGTGGGATCCAGTTCCCTAGCTAGGGATCAAACCCAGGCCCCCTGAATTGGGAGCACAGAGTCTTAGCCACTGGACTAGCAGGGAAGTCCCTCACCTATCTTTTAAGAAACAAAGCAGTCTTCTATTCTCCGCAATTTCCCAGCCTGCCATCGGCCCATTTCTTTCCTCAGATCAGCAGGAAACGTCGCCAGAGGAGTCTGTCATGGCTATTTCTAATTCTTCTCATTCCCTCACTCAGCGAAACTGCAGGGTTCCCCGTGCCTCCCTCCTGGACAGATCCAGGGCTCAGTCCCCAGGGCCTTGTCGCCCGCTGCCCACAGGTGGCCGCTCCCTCTTCCTCGACACACCTTCTCCTCTCAGAGGTCTTTCTCCCTTGGTTTCCCTCCTTCCTCTCCGGCTGCCCTTCTTTGGTTCCTGCGCTGTTCCTCCTGTTTTCCGCAGACCCTTTCGGTGGAGAGCTTCCGGGCTCTAGTCTTGGTCTTTGGTCTTCTCCTCTCTGTCTGCACTCACTTCCTAGGAAACATCATCTACCTCCTAGATTTAAACACTCTCTCTATCACCAACGCTCTCTTTCCTTTCCCTATCCCAAACATCTCTTCCAATATCCACACTTGTATTTCCAGCTGCCTTCCTAATGTCAGCATTCAAGTGTTTAACAGCTATCTGAAGCTTAATGTTTCTAAAACTCAATGAATATCCACTTTTTCCCCTTACCTATTCCATGCCCTCCCCCCCAAAAATATACCATTCCAACCTACAGACTTCTCCATCTCAGCTGGCAACAAGTCTGTCCTTCTGATGCTCAGGCTAAAAGCCCAGGGTGATTCTTGACTACTTTCATTCTCTCACAGCTCACATCCAACCCATCCTCCTGGCTCTACCTTTGGAATAGATCCAGTCTGCTCACCTCTACCCACCTCTGCTGCTGCTCCCAGCTCCACACTCAGCTCTCACCAGGATTTCTGCAATAGCTTCCTACCAGATCTCCCTGTTATATCCAAATCTTGAATAACAGCCAGACTGAACTTTTTAAACCATTGAGTCCTATCATGTTATTCCTTTGCTAAAAAATCCCTGCAATGGCCTCTCTTTCCACTCCATGAAAAACCACAAGTCCTTCCAAGGCCTTACATGATCTGACTACTGATTTCCTCTCTCACCTCCTCTCTCCATTCTCTTCCCTACCCACTCTCTGACCACAGTGGGCTTTTTGTTCCACAGACAAGTCAGGCATTCTCTTCGTTTGCATGCCTGACATCCCCTCGGCTAACGCCCCTGCTGCCTTCAGGTCTTGCTTGGCTCAGTTATCAGTTAACCATCCTATTTCATACTGCTGCCTGTCTACTCAGCCTGCCCCTGCACTCCTGATTCGTGTTACCTTGCTGTAATTTCCATTTATGCTTATCACCTTCGAACTTACTATATAAATGAACAGATTATTATATGTATTGTTTATTGTCTGTCTCTCACCTACAACTAACTGGTCTTCGCAGGTGGTGCTAGAGGTAAAGAACCCACCTGCCAATGCAGGAGACATTGGGTTCAACTCCTGGGTCAGGAAGATCCCCCGGAGGAGGGCATGGCAACCCACTCCAGAGGACTGGGCTCCTCCCACAGAGGAGCCGGGTGGGCTATGGTGCATAGGGTTGCAAAGAGTTGGACACAACTGAGCAACTTAGCATGCATGCTCACCTATAACTATGTCTGGCAACCTGTAGTTTCTCAGTTAATGGTTTTGGGTGAACATAAGAACCTCTGCTTCCTCCACAGTGCATAGCACAGTATACGTGGTTCAGTTCAGTCAGTTCAGTTGCTCAGTCGTGTCCGACTCTTTGCAACCCCATGAATCGCAGCACGCCAGGCCTCCCTGTCCATCACCAACTCCCGGAGTTCACTCAGACTCACGTCCATCGAGTCTGTGATGCCGTCCAGCCATCTCATCCTCTGTCGTCCCCTTCTCCTGCTGCCCTCAATCCCTCCCCACATCAGAGTCTTTTCCAATGAGTCAACTCTTCGCATGAGGTGGCCCAAGTACTGGAGTTTCAGTTTTAGCATCATTCCTTCCAAAGAACACCCAAGGCTGATCTCCTTCAGAATGGACTGGTTGGATCTCCTTGCAGTCCAAGGGACTCTGAAGAGTCTTCTCCAACACCACAGTTCAAAAGCATCAGTTCTTCGGTGCTCAGCCTTCTTCACAGTCCAACTCTCACATCCATACATGACCACAGGAAAAACCATAGCCTTGACTAGACGGACCTTAGTCAGCAAAGTAATGTCTAGACGCTGAAATTTTAACGAATGGAAAAAAGATAAAGTGCTTGATGTTATGGCTTTATGTTCTAGGAAGTTTTGGTTCTATGTGTCCCTTTCCCCCTTGATCCCAGATGAAAGCATGTTGGCATCAGTAATAGTATGAATACAACTATATCTTTAATCATTTTTTGAGTAATTCAGATGGAAATTGTATGGAAATTACTGAATCACTGGTCACATGTACCATGACCTTTATTTTCAGCCTGCCCTGGGTTCCAGCTCCCATCTTTCATACTCATACTCTTAAAAGTCCTTAGGGCGAGGCCAAATTTACATAGCATAAGAGAATCAGTACTTGGGTCAAAAGTGATGTGTATATAAAGTCCATGGGGAAGTTTTATATCTGTGTTCTTTTGTTAGAGGTCAAAATTCTAGCTGTCTACAATTGTGTGCCTTCTTGCCTTCCTCAACTCACCATGCTACCACCACCCAAAAGTAAAGTTAGTGCTGCTTTTTTTTTTAATTCTTAAAACATTAGACATTTATTCTCTCATAATTCTAGAAATCAGAAATCTGAAATCAAAGTGTCAGCAGGATTAGTTTCTTCTTAGGGGCCCAGTGTGCTTTTTTGAAAAAAAAAAAAAATCCAAAAGATAAAACCTTAAAAGCCTTCAACTTCCCATCTGTCTGTGTCCTTTGAAATCCTAAAGGCAAATAAGTGTTACCAGCTGCTGACCATTCCTTTCAGACAGAGTCTTTCTCATAAAAATCTAACCAAATTCTTCAGGGCAACCACAGGGCCTTCCCCTCGCCAGTTCACACACATTACACATGCTAGATGACAAACCCATGCAAGGCTCTCGGCCTTGACCTAGGAATCCTGCACTGAAGAGAAGAAATATCATACAGTGCATTTGCCTCCAGGACTAATCAAAAAGATGACAATCGAGGAGGCCTTGTAAAATCTTGGACAAAGGATCACTGAAAAAATTTATTAAAAACACTCCTGTCTCTAAAGTGTGAGTGTTCACTATTTATTCTGTCATGTTTATATGGATATATAACTTTGGGTAAGTAGAATTCTCTTCTTAGCTCCCAAGAAAATATATGGCAAGTTCCATTCTATGGACTTCCTATTTTCTGCAGTTATGGGTCATCAATAGAGGTTACCTCTCTGTGTGAGGTGGAGAAGGCAATGGCACCCCACTCCAGTACTCCTGCCTGGAAAACCCCATGGACGGAGGAGCCTGGTAGGCTGCAGTCCATGGGGTCGCGAAGAGTAGGACATGACTGAGCGACTTCACTTTCACTTTTCACTTTCCTGCATTGGAGAAGGAAATGGTAACCCACTCCAGTGTTCTTGCCTGGAGAATCCCAGGGATGGGGGAGCCTGGTGGGCTGCCGTCTACGGGGTCGCACAGAGTCGGACACGACTGAAGCGACTTAGCAGCAGCAGCAGCAGCAGCTCTGTGTGAGGAAATGTAATCCATCATTCCCACTACCCCTGACTTGTTTGCCTTCACATCCATGCTCTCTGTTTATGATGTTGCAACCTGCCTCTTTGTCAGGGCCTAGCATCTCCCCTTCTCAGTGTCCCAGAGACTTTTCTCTTACCAGGGACTAAGCTCTTCAGGCTTTGTGATTTTCTGTCAATGGCCACACTTACTATGACCTTTATTTTCAGCCTGTCCTGGGTCCCAGATCCCATCTCCCATACTCATCCTCTTAAAGATCCTTAGGGCAAGGGCAAATTTGCATAGCATAAGAGACCCAGTTGGCTCAGGGAACTGTAATGGAATACTTTCGTATTTCTAGCACTGAATATAGCACCTAACATTTAGGAGTCACTTAATAAAAACTTAGACCTTCATAGTTTTAGATGCACGCCTTTATTATTTTGGAGATAGGTAGTGTATTATTTGGGGCTTCCCTGGTGGCTCAGATGGTAGACTCTGCCTGCAAAGCAAGAGAACTGGGTTTGACTTCTGGGTCAAGAAGATCCCCTGGAGAAGGGAATGGCTACCCACTCCAGTATTCTTGCCTGGAGAATTCCATGGACAGAGGAGCCTGGAGGGCTATAATAAGTAGCTACACTAGACATTTACGTTTGCATCATATGTGCTGTTAGTAAAATCGGTATCAAGCCCTGCTAGAGAAGGGCCCTGGTATGTCACCAAAGGAGCAGAAGCATGATGGTAGCTGGTAAGTGGGCAGTCTCATGGCAGCATCCATGAAAAGGTGTATCTCTCATGGCACCAAGACTACTTATTGCTAAGATGAAAATCATCATTCTTCTAGATTAGTGAACTATTCCATCTTTCTGTCCATAACAAATGGATCACCATTTCTTGATCAAGTGATACATGCTATGGGTCCGTGTTTGATCTTAAGATAAAAGGACAGCACTGGAGCCGGGTCTATGTCTGTGGACAGTGGGCACAGCCCTGGAGCTGGGTTTATGGACAGTGGGCACAGCCCTGGAGCCGGGTGTATGTCTCTGGACCGTGGGCACAGCCCTGGAGCCGGGTCTATGTCTGTGGACAGTGGGCACAGCCCTGGAGCCGGGTCTATGTCTGTGGACAGTGGGCACAGCCCTGAAGCCGGGTCTATGTCTGTGGACAGTGGGCACAGCCCTGGAGCTGGGTTTATGGACAGTGGGCACAGCCCTGGAGGTGGGTTTATGGACAGTGGGCACAGCACTGGAGCCGGGTATATGTCTGTGGACAGTGGGCACAGCCCTGAAGCCGGGTGTATGTCTCTGGACAGTGGGCACAGCACTGGAGCCGGGTCTATGTCTGTGGACAGTGGGCACAGCACTGGAGCCGGGTCTATGTAGATAGTGGGCACAGCCCTGGAGCTGGGTTTATGGACAGTGGGCACAGCACTGGAGCCAGGTCTATGTCTCTGGACAGTGGGCACAGCACTGGAGCCGGGTGTATGTCTCTGGACAGTGGGCACAGCCCTGGAGCCAAGTTTTTATTTCTGGACAGTGGGCATAGCCCTGGAGCCGGGTGTATGTCTCTGGACAGTGGGCACAGCCCTGGAGCCAAGTTTTTATTTCTGGACAGGGGGCACAGCCCTGGAGCCGGGTGTATGTCTCTGGACAGTGGGCACAGCCCTGGAGCCGGGTGTATGTCTCTGGACAGTGGGCACAGCCCTGGAGCCGGGTGTATGTCTCTGGACAGTGGGCACAGCCCTGGAGCCGGGTGTATGTCTCTGGACAGTGGGCACAGCCCTGGAGATGGGTGTATGTCTCTGGACAGTGGGCACAGCCCTGGAGCCGGGTGTATGTCTCTGGACAGTGGGCACAGCACTGGAGCTGGGTTTATGGACAGTGAGTGCAGCCCTGGAGTCGGGTTTTTGTCTCTGGACAGTGGGCACATGCACCTAAATATGCTTAGTGGCCCCAATTTTAAATTATGTTTCATGGATTTGCTTTGAAACTACATGAACTTGATGCCTACCACAACCCCTAGGCAAAGCAACTTTCTTAGTGTTTGAGGGAAATATTTGAAGAATCAGATTTTATGTATTAAGAATACAAAGCCTAGTTATAAAATTTTTTTCAAGGCAGGAATGTAGTAACCCTTACATAAACATTAAAAATAAGTTATTTACTCATTTTAATAATTCTATATATACTATATACTAGGATTTTCCAACATTGATCTTTAAAAACAATTTCTTGGCTTTCTATTTGAAATAAGGAAACTTTCAGTTCCCAATCAATATTTTTGGTACTACTTATATTTAACAAATCCCATCCACGTTTATTAATCTTTCCGTTTATTTTTCTTTCTTCTTATGTCTTGATGCTCTCCTCCACAGGGTAATGTTTATCTGTACTATAAACTGTATGGCTTCTATCAGAACCTCTATCGGTATATTCTGTCCAGAAGTAATGTCCAGCTGTTGGGCACAGATGTAAAGGTAGGGCTTTATTAAATTTGGGATGATACTCCTTGTGTTGTTTTTTTAACCAGATAGATCTTTCAGTCTAAAGGAGCATATGGAAAATAAACTCGAAAGCTAAGGTTTTACAAGACAGAAATGCTCCTTTCTTTCTTTTGTGAACTGAAGGGGCTGAGTATTCAGGATAACTGCTGTTGAGAATGAGCCCTTTCCCTCCTCAGAACAGGAATGTGAGTTTTCTCCAATGAGATGGTTATCCTTTCACGTGTCACCCATTTTTCAGTTTAACAACGTCTTATATTAAAGCCAGATTCATACTGGACTGCCCAAGTCTTGGAGATAATGAATGTGTCAGAAGGGCAAATCTTCAAGTACCTTTTCAACCACAATTCAGGATTTGTTTCTGTTAATAAGCTGATGGCATACTGGAGCTGCTTCAAACAGTAGAGTGTTTGCTTCTTTGAATGACTGACACATCAAATAGATTTCAGTATTTTTGCACACTTGATTTCTGTAGTTTTCTTTAAACTTCCCCGTTTTAGTAGATGGATGCACCAACCATTTTGATAGTAACCTTGAGTGGTTCATCTCCATCTGGTTCACTCTGTATCCACCACTGTCTTTTTTTTTTATAACTGGGGCCTTCAGGCAGCCTAGTTTAAGGAAACTGGGCTCTACTTGATTGAATAAAAGCCTTTGGTTTACTGAATATCCTTTCAGACCTAAGATTACAAAACTTTACTCTAGGTAGATGATATTCAACATACTGGCAGGAAAAGCTAAAGGAAACCTTTTCTATACTGACACTATATAAAAGGGATAACCAAATGGTTTTTAGCAGCCATTCTTTTAAAAATATATTCTGGTAGTTATGTAGGTGGATTTCCCTGTGGTCTGTCATCTAGCTGTAGACTCACAATTTATATAGTTTTTAGAACATATTATACTCCAATAAGAAAAACTTTTTAAAATGCATTCCAATGTAGGCTTAGTGTGATATTTAGCATAGCCAGGAAAGTAAAATTTCTTCCTGCATCCATATTCAGTATGCTACGTACTGTTAATGAGGAAAGAAACTACACACATGTGTATACACACATAAATATCTTCAAAACACAAACATTTTCTAGCCTAGGTGGGCCAGAAGCCTGGGAACAACAGGCAGCGGTCCATAATCTCAGTCTGTGCCAACGGGTCAGAGTGGGTTGGTTGACATTGCCAGTGTTTTCACTTCCAGCATTGTAAGAGTTTACCAAAATCACATACTCCTGTGTCATTTCTCCTCCAGGATGTTAGAAACTGTGCTCCATTCAAAACCTCTGACAATGGGCTCCCCATCGCTCCTTGCGGTGCAATTGCCAACAGCATGTTCAATGGTGGGTGACTTTTTCTGTCTCCAGCATCTTTCCTTTCATAAGTGTGTAAAACCTAATGTCCAGAAGATGACTCCTGCAGCTGAGTGGCAGGTTGTTTTTTTTTTAATGTTTGTATACATTATCCACTGATTTATGATACTTCATTGGCAAGTAAGTTCTTCACCAGAGATTTGAAGTAGTTGGGAAACATTAGTTAAATGGAGCCTAAGAGTATTTCTCAATAATTGGGGCCTTAGAAAGAAAAGGAATCGTCTTCTGATTCCAGCATCTATGGCATGCAGGCATGTGGAGAGTCTGCTCAAACCCTGCTTTTTCAGCTGTGTCTGATTGTGCACTTCCAAGAGTGGCGAAAATGCTTGCCTGAATCTCTTAACACAGTCTTTAATTTTCCCCACAGACACCATTGTTCTTTTGTACAACTTTAATTCATCTACACATATCAGAGTCCCAATGGTAAGGACTGAAACTGCATGGTGGACAGACAAGTATGTCAAGTTTCAGAATCCAACTTTCCAAAATCTTTCTAGTGCATTTGCAGGTAAGATCCATACATTAGCTCAGTATTCCTCTCTCTCTGGAAACTTTGGTTTTGATCTGTGGGGGGATGTTTATGATTCCTCCTTCTTTACTTCTTTTTTTTATCACTTTTGTTTCTAACCTTTCCTGCCTGTGAGCATCTCCATCACATACCTATCAGAAACACAAAATGATTGGAACCTTGGTTCCTTCTAGATTCAGTTCAGTTCAGTTCAGTTCAGTCGCTCAGTCGTGTCCGACTCTTTGCGACCCCATGAATCGCAGCACGCCAGGCCTCCCTGTCCATCACCAACTCCCCGAGTTCACTCAAACTCACATCCATCAAGTCAGTGTTGCCATCCAGCCATCTCATCCTCCATCGTCCCCTTCTCCTCCTGCCCCCAATCCCTCCCCGCATCAGAGTCTTTTCCAATGAGTCAGCTCTTCGCATGAGGTGGCCAAAGTACTGGAGTTTCAGTTTTAGCATCATTCCTTCCAAAGAACACCCAGGGCTGATCTCCTTTAGAATGGACTGGATGGATCTCCTTGCAGTCCAAGGGACTCTCAAGAGTCTTCTCCAACACCACAGTTCAAAAGCATCAATACTTCAGTGCTTAGCTTTCTTCACAGTCCAACTCTCACATCCATACATGACCACTGGAAAAACCATAGCCCTGACTAGACAGACCTTTGTTGGCAAAGTAATGTCTCTGCTTATCAATATGCTATCTAGGTTGGTCATAACTTTCCTTCCAAGGAGTAAGCATCCTTCACATCCCTATCAGAAACACAAAATGATTGGTAGCCTGGTTCCTTCTAGATTACCATCAGGAAAAAGGCAATGTTTTAAGAAACTTGTTCCTTTATCTATAATTAGAGTGATCATATAATTTACTGTCCAAACTAGTGAATTCTTGAGAGTGAAAGAGGTCACAGGAATAACTAAAGTTACATATTTATTAGAAAGTGATGTTTATTGATCAAGTTGATATTACCATATTGATGGGCCGATAAAATAATTCTATTATAAATTATTTTTAAAATACAATTCTTTCAAAAGTTAAAAGAATATATCTGTGTACATTAAACCAACTTTAAAAATGCTTTAAATATCATCTAAATGCTAAAAGATAACAGAATAATTATTCTGGATATGGAGTCACATACTTTAATCAGTTTCTTGGCCATATAAGTCTTAATTAAATGCCCCTGTATTTTTCTAATTAAAAATTTGAATTTTTGTGGGAAAAAAAATCACAAAATTATCTACAATCTTTTTCTTTTTTTTTCCCAAATATCCCCACTTGAGGCTTTTTGGTTTTGTTTTCATAATTATTACGCATGTTAGAATCACACAGAGTGGCTGTTCCAACTTTGCTCTGGCTCCACAGTGGGGCAGGTGGGAGCTACAGGGGTCACTTGATTTGTGTGGCCTCGGCGGGTGGCTAGACGTGAGGGGTTAGAGGTAGGCAGGTTATACACCTTTAGCCGTAGTAACTTGGGTCTTTAGAGATCTCTTCCTACCCCGTTTTTCTTTCCTTTCCAAATCTTTCCATTTCCCTGCTGTGGCTCCTTGAACCTCTTTCACTTCTGCTTCTTATGGTTCTAGACTAGATGATGCAAGAAACTTTTCCTTGTCCCTCATCATGCACTAACATGGAAGCAGCTATTTAGGTCTCCCAGGGGAAAGAGACTCCAGGTCCCACTCTGGCTTAGTTCATAGGGGGACTAAGGGGACATGAAGGGAAAAGAATGCTATCTGAAATGAGAATATTGTAAGTAGCGGAACAGGGTATATGCCCCACCCTCAAACACCCTACTCTGAAGGCTTTTCCCTCCCTCCCACATTGCCAGGGGTCCCTCTCTCAACCTCAAAACCTCTTGCTCTTCAGCCTCAAAGGGCAGGCATAGGCACTGTGCATAGAAGCTACATCTCCAGGAGAAAATGGTCCACCCTTAGACGAGGGACTGCCTGTTGAATTCATCTTCCCCGTGTTCCTTGTAGGCTTTCCTGGTGTTCCAGTGATAAAGAATCCTCCTGCCAGTGCAAGAGACTCAGGAGATGCCTAATGGACCCTGGGCCAGAAGATCCCCTGGAGGAGAAACGGCAACCTTCTCCAATATTCTTGCCTTTCAGAGTCCCATGGACAGAGGAGCCTGGCAGGCTACAGTCCGAGGGGTCACAAAGAGTCCCAGGACTGAGCGACTGAGCACACACACACACACACGTTACACACACACATGTTCCACACACACACGTCCCTTGTGCCTCGACAGCTAAGGGGCCAGAGATGGCTTGACGGGGCAGGGCAAATAATGTCTAAGGGTTGACCATGCCTCCCCCAGCGGCTAGAGGAACCAAGAGACACAGATTCATGGGAGTCAGAGCCGTGGAGAGGGAAGAGAACCGAGCCGAGTGAAGGGTAAGGCTGGTTCTTCGGGAGCTGGGGTCCTTCCTCCTTTTCCGCAATGGCCGGAATTTGCCCCCAACGGCGAGGGCAGCCTTCTGTTTCTGGTGCCGGCAGATCAGTGTCGGTCCTCTCCTCCTCCTCAGCCTTCTTGGCATGACCATCTCTCCCCTTTTCCTCTGGGCCAGGTGCCTGGTTGGTGCTGAGGATTTTTTCTGCTGTTAAGCTCGCTCGCGGGCGCGGCACGTGCAGGGGAGACGGGGCTGCCCGTGCCAGGGCCTCTGAGGCTGGGTGGCGGCCGAGGAGGCGAGGAGAATTGGCGCGGAGAGCCGCCGCTCCACGGCTCGCACCCGGCTCCAGGCGCGCAGATCCCCGCCGGCGGTCCACTTCGGACCCTGTCCTGTCTGAGCCACAGTCTTTTTTGAAGAGCATTTTATGGTTAATCACTTTCAACTGTAGCACCTGTAGATGATCCTTCTCCTTTGGCCTTTTTTTTTTTTTTTAAGAAGATATCTATAGGTATTGAGATACCTATTACGCTCACAGTCATTTTACTAAATGGAGGATATTCTCATTTTCAATTCTTTTGTTTTAGAATATGCAACCCAAATGTTTTTATAGGCAAGGTTTTTTTTTTAATTCACTTTTTTTCTATGATTTTTTAAATGTGTTACTAGTTTTAGATGGTACGAAATCTTAGGCTTTCTGGATATCATTTAATTCTCGAGAAGAAAATTTGATCTTATTAAAATAGGAGCTCCATCAAAATATTTTTCACATAAGTTGAGATTTTCCAAAGCACAATTATAGAATTTAAAAATTAAATCTTGTACACATTTTGAACTATCATTATATGATAGGATCATTATATAATATGTTAAATTGTTCCTTTGCTTTCATAGGGGTAAATTTCAGTACCTTCTTGTTTGCAAACTTGATTTTTGATCATTACAATTAACTATACCTTCAAAACCTAAGATTTCTGGCCTTCCACATTTAGAATACTTTGTCTAAAACTTTTCAACTATTTTGAATAAAATTTCACCAAAAGTTAGAGGGCTCATTTACCAAGAAAAAGCTCAGGCTAACTGTAGGACTCATCATTTGATATAGAAAATAGCCCTTTGAAGGCTCAAAGATTTCTAAAATTTTGATTGATGATGTGTAGCAAAGAAAGTACTACCGTGCTGAACCATTTCTTTAACATCTTTGTCATTGTAAAAACTTCGAAGTTCATTTTCTCTATGACTATATAAAAATATTTAAATTTGCATAATTACACCTCTCTTGATTAACAAAATATTGTAGTTTGTTTGGATATAGTTATTATTTATGTTTCACAACCAATTTTAAGCCCCATCTCTCCATAAATTTCTTAATTTACTAAGAACATTTTCTTTACTCTGCCTGTACTCTACCAAATTTGTATGTATAGTATCACTATAAAACGAGAAAATTTACACTTGGTTGTTGAATATTTTAACTGAATTTATAGTAATATTTATAACTGTGTCATAAGTTTTGTCTTCCAGTATTGAATATTGAAAATCTTTGCTTTGATTCCATGAAAAATCAATTCAATAAAATCAAACCAATGTATTCAGAGATGAATACATCTGAAAAGACTGATGTAAAACTGACTTCATTTAACCGTTTACAAGGTTCTTTATGTGATTACAAAGCCAAAACATTAAAACTTTCCTTTCATTAAAAAAAAAATGTTTTTAATGACACTAGACAGAAACTTATTTGATCTAAATGAAAAGTCATGTTCACATAATGGTATATAAATGAACTTTCTGTAGCTACATGAGGTAAAGCACTGTTTTGAATATACTCTTTTAAAAATAAGTGCAAACTTTTCAAGTAGATTGTGATATTCTTCAGCAGATTTATATCTTTGGATTTTCACATGATCATTGACATCATAATGGCTCCTGTGGTAGGGAGTAAATGTCAACCAACATTGCAAGTATCACATTCATCTACTTCCTTGAAAAAATTGTACTTAATTTTTCATTGAACATGTGTGTTCTTTTTTTAGCTCTTCACAGATAAAAGAATTTACTAGCAAATTAAAAAATGGATACTGAACAATAAAATAGTTATATTTTTACACCATATAATAAATAACACTGTTGCAAGAGAGTTCCAACTACTATCAGCAAGACTGCTCAGTATCTGTTTTTCCCGCTATTCTCACACTGTACATTTTTTTCACACTATATATTTTCACACTATCTTTATTTCACACTATGTCCATGTAACATAAACTGCAACATCCCACTTTTTCTACTAAGCCCAATGACTTGCAACCTGGCAGCTTCATATTAATACATCACACAGATTAAAACAGAGGCTGTGGTCTAACTGGCTGTACTGTCAAACAGTGGCAAGAGTCATGGGGATATGTTATGTTCTGCTGTGAAAAACCTCTGGTTATCTTTCATCAATAACATGTTAAAGTAAGCACTCTTGTTCACCATATATAGGTATCTCTCACTACTAGCTAAGACCATGACTAGAATAGAAAGGATGAAATTATACTTACATTATTCGCTTGGGATAAATGCTAAATCAGATGAGACAATGGACAACAAACATAAATGAGACTGTCCTAGGCAAACTGGCAGGTATGTGCACTGTATCTGTAATTAAACTCCTAGAAAGGAACTTGGCAACATGCTATTGTTTTGTCGTACCAAAACCACAGCCATGTAACATAAAGCATCCTTGACTATCTCCCACTGCACTTTGTTCTTAACTTCTGTTGTAGGAGTTACCATATTTTACTGTAATTATCTGTCTGAATACTTGTCATTCCCATTTGGTATGTTAATTCCTTGAGGAAAAGGATTAGATCTCATACAGTTTTAAATCCCTGGTGCTTGATACAAGTGAGCAATCGAGAAATGCTTATTGTTGAGTGAATGGAGGGATACCAAGGACCCAGCTGAACTTGGAAAATGAAAGAAATTGGTTCTTCCTATACTCATACTCTCTGGAGACATGGGATAGGGTGGGATTGGAGGTTGGTAAGGAAAGGCATGTTTGAACCTGCATTTTTCACTCCGTTGGTGATTTGGATGTCATTGGTCCACAGGACACATTGTCTTGGAGCATGAGCTCTGGCTAAAATAAAGAGTGTGTGGTCCATGTGCAGGCATGCCTGCTAAGTCCCTTCAGTCACGTCTGACTCTTTGCAGCCCCGTAGACTGTAGCCTGCCAGGCTCCTCTGTCTGTGGGATTCTCCAGGCCAGAATACTGAAGTGGGTTGCCATGCCCTCCTCCAAGAGATCTTCCAGACTCAGTGATTGAACCCACATTTCCTGCGTCTCCTGCATTGCAGGTGGATTCTTGACCAATGAGCTCCCAGAGAAGCTCATCCACATGCAGGCACCAAAGACAATTTCAATGTCGATCAAAATTCTTCCATCAACAACCATTGAAGTCTTCGGGACAGCCAACGTCTCCACCGTTTTTGAAGAGGAAGTTTCTCAGCAAAGGGTTATTTCCAGAGGAAGTATAAGTCTACAAACAGAATTCAGCAGATTAATCCAACCAAACTTAGCACATACCTTTATCAGCACTACAGCCCATGCTTAGAAATAAGACTGTGTTTCTTTTAAGAGAAAATAGTCAGTGGTCAGAGTTAAGAAAGAATGGTTCCTTACAAATAGTAGAACCATTTTTATAGAAGTGAAAGGCTCACTGAACAACTTCTTCTTGTTGGCTATTTCAAAATTCAGAATGCTTTTTAATTATCAGCTTCTGTCAACTTTCATCGTAATCGCTCCTCCCTCTATCAGGCATTTATTGAATACCTACCACGTGCCAGGGGTGGGACTAAATGACAATGAAACCGCAGTGAGGAAGACATTGAACTCAACAGTCTGCTGTCCAGTGGGAGAGAGACATGGCTACCACTGTAAAGCGGGAAGTAGAGGATGAGAGTAAACTCAACAGACTGGACTCAAGGCGCCAGCCCTCCACCCAAGCGTCCGCTCCCAGACCCACCAGGCTTCCCGGCTTTAGAACAGGCTTGCCACCCCTCTGCTCTCCACCTTCTCGCTTCTACCAGTTCCTCTTCCTTGCTTCCAACTTCACGCTCTTAGGCGCAGGTCTGCAGGGAGTATCTGTGTAACACAATCTTCATGCACTTCCCATGATCATTTCCTTAGAATACAGTCCTAGAAGTAGAATTCCTGAGCTAAAATATATGCAAGATACATTTACTCTTTTGCTGCTTGTTCCTAGATTACCAAAGATGTCATTAATCCATGCATCTATCTGCTCTGTACAAGAATTCCCATTTCCACTGCCTCATGAGTGATTTTCATTCTTTTTTTCATTAAATATTAGCCCATTTTGAGGTGAAACGGTATCCTCTTTTAATTTGTTCTTTACATTACCAGTGAAGTTAAAGAAAATATACATTACCCATGATGCTCTCATTGAGTACCAACCACCACTATTATTTTGCTGTACCTATTTTTTCAATGCATTGTTATACATTTAATATAGTTGAATACGGGCTTCTCTGGTGGTTCAGATGGTAAAGAATCCACCCTCAATGAGAGAGACCTGGGTTCAATGCCTGGGTTGGGAAGATCTGCTGGAGGAGGGCATGGCAACCCACTCCAGTATTTCTGCCTGGAGAATCCCCATGGCCAGAGGAGCCTGGCAGGCTATAGTCCATGGGGTTGCAAAGAGTTGGGCACAACTAAGTGACTAAGCACAGCACAGCACATAGTTGGATAAATAATACACATACAATATGATATTCTGCTTTTTTTTAACCCTATAACAGTATCATCAGCATTCCCCGCCCCCAACATTTCCTTAGAGTCTTTATTATCTTTTTAATATTTTATTATTTTATTTATATAATTGTTTATTTTTGACTGCGCTAAGTCAAAACTCTTCATTGCTGCAAGCGGGCTTCTCTCTAGCTGTGTCAAGCCGGGCCTGCTCTCTAGATGCGGTGCACAAGTTTTCGTCGCAGTGGCTTCTCTCGCTACAGAGCAAGGCTCTAGAGCAGGAGGGCTTCCGTAGTTGTGGCACGTGGGTTTAGTTGCTCCTTGGCAGGTGGGATCGTCCCAGATCAGGGATACAACCTGTGTCTCCCGCCCTGGCAGGCGGATTCTTTATTCCTGAGCCAACAGGGAAGCCCTATAATCATTATCTTTAAAGGTTGCATATTCATGTAGCTTACACACACGTACTTTAAAAAAAAAAATGTAATTTCAATTCCTCAAGAATATGAAAGTTGTTCCATTCTGTACATTTTAAGAAAAACTGAAGGCGGTAGATGATTTTTCTCAACCATATCCATTATTAACTTTCCGCAGGAACTGCAAAGCCTCCGAACTGGCCTAAGCCTGTCTATGAACTAGATGAAAAGGACCCAGGGAACAACGGCTTCGTCAATGATGACTTCATCGTGTGGATGCGGACAGCCGCATTTCCCAATTTCAAGAAACTGTACCGCCGACTCCATCGAATAGGCAATTTTACCGAAGGCTTACCTGCTGGTAGCTATAGTTTCATCATAAACTACAGTATCCTTTTATTCCAGGGCTGAAGGAGAATCAGGGTCCATCTGCCTCCTAGTTATTGAACTATTTCATTCTACACTTCTCTATTCTCCAATCAAATCTATATACACTGTAAAAGAAATACATATTTGTCTTATAGGCAATACTGTCCCTCCATCACCACATAGCTATTTCTCTCTACTTTATATATAATCAAATGTGCACTTTTTTTAAGGAGTAACAGTAGCAACATTAGGTAAGCAGGTATGGGTGAGTAAGGAAGGACTGTTTCTTCCCTAGGAGAAAAATTGAGTAACACTGGGCCTAGAGACCTAAAACAATGAGGAGAACCTGTTACAGAGGATGGGATGACATGGAGGACCCTGGAAGCAAAGATAGGATTACGAAGAAGTAGATTGGAATATGGACTAAAAACAACGAAAACTGAGAGGGATGGTGGAACCTTGTATTTTAGGCGTAGAGTCTCATGGGCCGAGGGAGCAGCTCTGGATTCAGGGAGCAGGTTGGGTTCCTCCAGCCCATGTGAGCTGCACCACCAGCTCTGCACTGAGGATGCCGTGCTCTTTCTCCACTGGTCCGAAGCCAGCTAGTAGGCTCCAAGGCCTTGGTTGTGGACATATGGCCCACATTAGGAGACATACTTGAATATGAGATTCTGAGTGTTCTCAGTTACTTTAAAAATATAAATGTCACTCTTAACTTAAGAACAAAAAGTTCTTAACTTCAAAATGACACCAAACACTATCTTTATATATATATATATTTTTTAAATGTATATAATTTGTACTAACTCTGGTCTTCAGACTTTGGTTTCAAGTCCTGTCATGATTCTCTCTGAGGCAGAATTCTCCCAGAGGCAGGTCTTTTCAGGACTTGTACACAGTTTTGAGACATCAGCCCATTAGGCATCAGCACCCCCGTGGCATCTCAGGGCCACTGGAGTTTTTCACAGGACCCCCAGCAGCCTGGAGGATCTGAACACTGACTCTCCACCTCTTTTGTTTCTTTACCACTCGAGGAGTTTGACTGAAACATTCTTGGGTCTGTGAATGATGATATGTGTTCCAGTTCCCTGCTCCGTCTTTTCTTCTTTTCTGTCCTAGAGCAGAGGTTTCCTCCCTGACACAGGAGTGGGGATGTTCCTTGGGCAGAGAGACCTCCACTGAAGAGACACCATCTCTGCCTCTCAGCTTATTGCTTCCTTTTGTTTACTGACCAGGAGTATGGTTTGCCTTCAGCTATTCCTTTAGCATGGTCCCTAATGCTAGTCTGTGAAAAGGAAAGTCAGAAATTGCTCTCTGTGTGTACAGATCAAAGACCAGGCCATAGAACATTACCTTTTCAATAGGATTTCACCACCCCCTCTCTCTCCCTCCTAGAAAATTTGAGACTGAAAGTTGCTCAAAGTAGTCTTTCAAATTGGACCTTCAGTTCTCATCAGCTTTTTCTGTGATGACCCTACCAGTAAAGCAGTTAGGGTAGCAATCAAGACACAGGGGAAAAAACCCCACTGGGCACTGGTGGCCTCACAAGGCACTGCAGTGAGTTTAAGGTTGATGGAAAGAGGGAGTCCACTTTCAAACAAAGAAGACACTATTTCTCTGCGTGAAACATGCTCTCCTTGGATGTGTTTATTCACAGGAAAATTTTAATGCTGACAACTCTCCAACCTAAATCTCTAGCATAGAACCTCAGTCCTGAGCTTCAGCCCTATACCTGTACCACCTATGTCGAACCCTAGTGTGAGTATTACCCGTCCAGCCTCACAGCCTGGCTAATATACAGAGAACTAAGCCTGAGCTGCAGATAGTTCTACCACTGACCCCTTGTGAGGAAAAGACCCTCTTAACAAAATCGGGGGAGTGGGGGAGAAAAGAATCAGAGGGCTAGTTGAGGACCTGCACCCAAGGAGCCCAGGGACCTGGTGACCAAGAGGAATTTTGATGGAAAAGAAAGCAAACTAGCTTTCCTAACAAGTTTCTTTGTGCCTTTAAATAGCATGTTGCCAAGTGATTTGAGGCCTTTTAAGAGCTTTGCTGGGAAATGCCGTTGCTATGAGAAGCCTTTATTTGTTTATTAGTTCGGTTTACAAAAAGCACCAGATGTTTAAAAACCTCAGGCCACATGCATAATCAAAATGACATCATTCAAATGCTAATGATAGCAAAGCCACTTCAAACACTTTCTCCCTAGCAGTGAGAGATGCTGGCCTTTTCAAAACTTGAATACACCACCAAAAATGTTTTGCCATCTCTCTCACTACTTTTTTTTTCTTCACTCCTCTTGAAGAATTTTCCCTGAGGTACAAATTTGAACCTTAGCCTCTAAAGGACTTGAGCCTACCCTGGGTGTCCTGATCCACAAACACAAATTTCGGCTTGGTGCACAATCTGTCTATAGGCTTTTCATTTCCTTGGGTTTGTAAATTAACCACATTTGTTCATATTGTTGAGTTTTCTGTAAGTCATTCAGATCTATTTGTGTCAGTTTCTTTCGTAAATTACGACTATGTAGTGGGAGGGCTTGTTTTTACTTAGTTACCAGCAAGATAAAACATACTGCTTGGTAAAAATCAGGCTAAATGAAATCGAATAGTCAACCATTTATTACCAACAAAAACAGCAATACTAGGCGTAGAGGTGGGGCTGAGAAGTGCTGAGACAGATCCTTAACCAATTTTCTTCCCTTAGACTTTCCCGTAGGCAGGTTCCAGGGACAAAAAGCAGTTGTCCTCTCCACCCTGACGTGGAGTGGAGGCAGCAGCCTTTTCTTAGCCCTCGCCTATCTGGTGACGGGAGCTGTGACTCTGTTGGCCTCCGTTTCCATGATGGCAGTTCACCTGAAGCTGAAAGAAAGGAAAACGTTCTTCCTCCAGCAGTAAAGTCAAGCGTTAAAAAGAAAAGCAGAAAATACAGAAATGGACAGTGAGGTGATGGAGCCAAAGATCTCAAAATGGGGCATTCTACCAAGGGGAACTGGACCGACTGACCAAGTGCTCTTCCAGAGAGAGATGCAATAAGAGTTTCAGAGTAAAGATAAAGAAGGGGAGGAGGCAAAATTAGGTACAGTAAAATGTCCTTGGAATGGGGAGGATAAATCATCCTTGAGCGCTAAACCAAGTCTCGGGTATTTATTTGAAGCCCTTGTGCCTGAAAACAGGTGAATGCCTGGGAGGATAGCATCACCAGATGAGAGGAAGTAAACCTGGGGCCCCAAGATTAGGTGAGTCCTTTTTAACCATCAGTCAGGCTCAGACCATGATCCTCCATTGGCTGGTTGAAATTATAGACTCCCCAGCAACAATTTTTGATCACTGAAATGAACAATCAGGGTGATTTTTGGAAATGGATTCATTCAATGTTCTCTTCTTTCTGTGGGTCAAAATGAAGTTTTCTTACTGAGAGTAAGCCAAGTAAAGGTTATGGCAGTAGTCCTCACAGCACCCAAAATACACCAATACACCAAAAAGAAAGTCTAGGAAGTTCCCTAAAGCTACCCACGAGGCCAAAAAGGAAGTGCTGAAAGTGACTGATGCTCTCAAAAAGTGTACTCAGCATGTGAGTGTGCAACACAGTTCTGAAACTTATAGCGGAATGACATTCTCTAGAATGCAGGTGGCGACGCGGATTTGTGATACTTGAATTAGACATTTTGAGGGAGTTGTTAGGGTCCATCTGAAAAGATTTGAAGTCCTGCTAAAGGCCACTTTAAAGGAGACTGAATGGCATGTATCTGAACAGCACAGGGGTTAGTGGCGTGGACCCCCACGCCATCAAGAATCCACCGATAAATTTACAGTTGGCCATTAATACCTGTGGTTCTATCGATACTTCCACGGATGCAACCAACTGTGGATCATGTAGTACTGAAGTGTTTATTGAAAAAAACCCCTATCCGAGTAGACACTTGCACTTCAAACCTGTGTTGTTCGAGGATCAGCTGTACTTGGTCAAGCTGGCAGGGCAGGAGACTTGTTGGATCTGCATAACTAGATAACCAGCGTATTGTACTGTAAAAAACATGTTTATATATTATTTTTATTTTTTGAGGTTGGGGGAAGCTTTTCTCTATGGTAACTCTAAGAGCAGAATTTTCGTTGTTAGAGAGAAACATAGTACCAATACATAGATGTCTCTTTAGCAGCCGAGAAAGCATTTCTTTGCTGCAACTTTCTATGTTCACCAAATGGCCAAGTACTTTTCCAAAAGAAACAAAATGGTTTCAGGTGCCAACCACTGACCTCACTTGACCAGGCTGTGGTAGGTAGGCTGAGTAAAGCCCACTGCAAAGATACCCACGTCCTCATCCCTGGAACCTGTGAATGTGAGCTTGTACCCAGAAGACACTTCGTGTGGGTGTGTGCTCAGTCTCTCAGTCGTGTCCAGCTCTTTGTGACCCCGTGGACTGTAGCCTGCCAGGCGCAGGCTTTTTTCCATGGGATTTTCCAGCCAAGAATATTGCAGTGGGATCTTCTCGGGTATGGGATTTTCCAGGCAAGAAAGTTGGAGTGGGATATTCCCAACCCACGGATTGAACCTGCATTTCTTGCATCTACTCCATTGGCAGACAGATTCTTTACCATTGCGCCACCTCGGAAGCCCAGAAGACAAAGTTTGCAGATATGCTTAAGCTATGGATACTGACATGGGGAGACTGTACTGGATTATTTGTGTGGGCCTAATATAATCATGCTGCTGCTGCTAAGTCGCTTCAGTCGTGTCTGACTATGTGCGACCCCAGAGACGGCAGCCCACCAGGCTCCCGCATCCCTGGGATTCTCCAGGCAAAAACACTGGAGTGGGTTGCCATTTCCTTCTCCAACTCATGAAAGTGAAAAGTGAAAGTGAAGTTGCTCAGTCGTGTCTGATTCTTAGCGACCCCATGGACTGCAGCCTACCAGGCTCCTCCATCCTTGGGATTCTCCAGGCAAGAGTGCTGGAGTGGGGTGCCATTGTCTTCTCCGAATGCAATCATAAGGGTCCTTATAAAAGTGAGGCAGGAGATCAGAGGAGTAGGGGGGATGTGTCTATGGAATCAAGAGGCTGGGGTGATACAAAGAAGGAGTTGTGATCCAAAGAATGCAGGCAGCCCCTAGAAGCTGAAAAAAGCAAGAGACACAAGCTGCTGAAAGTCCTGCTGACACCTAAATTTGAGAGCTCTGACCTCTAGAACTGTAAGAAAATTAATTTGTGTTGTTTTTAGTACAAGTATGGTAAGTTGTTACAGTAGCGATAGAAAACTAATATATTAATACCATGGGTTGGCAATGCTCTGGTCATCTGAACGATTGTGGTTTCTTGAGCTTAGGTGACGTGTCCAGGGCAGAGAGCTAGGAAGGAACAGTGCTCACACAGGAACCAAACCCAGCGACTTCAGACTCTGGGCCCTCGCCCCTTCAGTCCACACTCCTCAGTTATGATGTTGATTGGAAAAAGTCATGAAGACATCTGTTACATCTCAGTCTTGTTTGTCAGCTTATAAACTGCTGTATTAGTCAAGGTTCTCCAGAGAAACAGATTGGAGGTGTGTGTGAGTGTGTGTGTGTGTGTGTGTATAAGGAGATTTATTTTCAGGAAATGGCTTGCATGACTGTGGGGGCTTGGCAAGTGCAAAATCTGATGGGGGAGGGAGACTAGCAGGATGGATGCTTAGGAAATAGTCGCAGTTCGAGCCGGAAGACCATCTGCTGGAACTCCAGGAGGAATTGGTGTTGCAAGAGGAGCCCGAAGTCTGTCAGCTGGAGAATCCCGTTTGTTCCGGGGAGGTTAGCACTTTGTACTACAGGCTTTCCACTGACTGCATGAGACCCACTCACATTATGGAGGGCAATCTGCTTTACTCAGTCGACTGATTTAACTATAGATCGCGTCCAAAAGCAGCCTTACATGCTTGCCACATCTACTGAGCCTGCGTGCAACAGAGCCTGTGCTCCACAACCAGAGAAAGCCTCAACAAAGATCCAGCAAGGCCAAAGTGCAAATAAATAATCAATTTTAAAAAACAGTCTCCCAGAAGCATCCAGAACAATGTTTGGCCAAATATCTGGGCACCATGGCCCAGTTAAAGTGAAAGTGATAGTCGCTCAGTCGTGTCTGACTCTTTACGACGCCATGAACTGTAGCTCGCCAGGCTCCTCTGTCCATGGAACTCTCCAGAAAAGAATACTGGGGTGTGTTGCCATTTCCTACTCCAAGGGATCTTCCCAACCCAGGGACCAAACCTGAGTCCCCACATTGCAGGTTAATTCTTCACTGTCTGAGCCACCAGGGAGGCCCAAGTAAACTGGAGTGGGTAGCCTATCCCTTCTCCAGAGGATACTCCCAACCCAAGGATAGAACCTGAGTCTCCCACATTGCAGGCAGACTCTCCACTGTCAGAGCCACCAGGGAATAAAAGTTTAGAGTTAACCTTTATTGGAAATTTAACCAATTAATCCCCTGCCTAGGTGACACATCCACGATGCCAAGGATACCAAAATGAGCCAGCTGGGGCCCTGGTCTCAAGGGGCTCTTCTCACACAGGTCTCTCTGTCGTTCAAATCCCATTTGCCCAGCTGAGCGTGGATCCCACACTCGCCTAATGTGGGTTTCACGCAGCTTGCTAAAATGTCAGTCTGGCCTCAGGACTGAAGAGAAACTATGCCCCCCTCAGGACAGCACCAACCCCCACCTCTGCAGTGTGATCCCAGAACCCCAAAGTCCACACTGGGCACACAGAGGTGTTCTTAAATTGATAAAAAACGTAATCCTTCCCAGCCTGCACTAAAGCCTTTGTTGCAAAGCCTGGGTTTTCAGCTGGTTTGTTTCATGTAGAGGCTTTATTAACCAAGTGTTAATAAAGGAAAACCAGCTTCAGACAGCTGCTGGTGGTTTTCCTTGACAGGACCACGCTGCAGCCTGCAGCTGTCAACATTTCAGTCTCTGGATGTTCCTAAGTGTAGGACAGGAGAGCAGATTTCTTGTGGCTTCTCTACTGCGTGCAACACAGGGAACCCCATGCCCCTTTCTTGCTGCCACAAGTTACTCAGGCGCTCAGCCCAGGGTCCCACTCCTCAGCCCTGGCTCATGAGCCTGTAGCTAAATCAGCCTTGAAAGTGAAAGTGAAGTCGCTCAGTCGTGCGGGACTCTTTGCGACCCCGTGAACTGCAGCCTACCAGGCTTCTCCGTCCATGGGATTCTCCAGGCAAGAATACTGGAGTGGGTTACCATTTCCTTCTCCAGGGGAATCTTCCCAACCCAGGGATCGAACCCAGGTCTCCCGCATTGGAGGCAGATGCTTTAACCTCTGAGCCATCAGCCTTAGTTTGGCAAATAAGCGCAGCACCTTGAAGTCTTCATCTCTGCTAAACCAGGTTTCAAAAGCCTTCATTCTCCTTTCACCTGTTTACAGTGTCAGTATCGTTGACACTTCTTAGATAAATGCTCCATAGAATGAGCCATGTTTTATCTACACTCCTCCCTGCCCGGCCCCCTACCAGTTCCCTTAAAATAGCTAGCTATCTGGTAAATGATTAGAAGAAAGAAGGTCAAATTATGAGATTTGGATTGCAATGACTCAGTAGCAAGCAAACCTTCTTTAATCCAATCCAAGTCACTCAGTCGTGTCCGACTCTTTGCGACCCCATGGACTGTATAGCCCACCAGGCTCCTCTCCATGGAATTTCCTAGGCAAGAGTACTGGAGTGGGTTGCCATTTCCTTTTCCAGGGGATCTTCCTAACCCAGGGATCGAACCCAGGTCTCCTGCACTGCAGGCAGACGCTTTACCAAACCTTCTTTAGGTGGGGTAAAACTTTTCCTGCAAAGGGTCAGGCTTGTGCAATGTCCCCATTCTAATCCTGTAGCAATCAGCGTGATGACTCAGAGCCACTCTGAGGAACGTAGGAACTCTTCAAAGTCTGGGGAGTGAAATATTGTCTTACACTGAATCTTCCTTTTCTGATTAGAGTGGAGCCTGTCTCCTGCTTCCAGAGACAGGATCCAGTTTTCTTATTCATTTTCACCACAGTTAGAATGGAAAAACTGAAGTCATTGCTCTGATGGTAAGAAACATCTTGCGGCACCCACAGAGCCAGCAGTCTCTGCAGACAGGCGTGGGGGCGCCTTTCGCCCCTTTTCTGTATGGAAAGAGCTTTACTTCACTGAAACAGATGATTTTTAGTGCAGGCTAACATGGCAGAAATAACTTAGACTCTGTCGATTTTTTTTTTTTCTTTTTTGTTTATAAAGATTTCTCTGTTTCTTTCTCATAATCAACATCCATGGGTTGACCATAAAAATATATTCCTGAGTTTGAGGTCAGGAACTTTCTTGAGAGGTCGGGGAAGACTCCAAATGGTTTGTGGAAACTAGAGCCACAAAACTCCACAAAGTAGGTTGGGGTGGACAAGACAAGCAGTACCTCGGTTTAGGGAAGATGAGCAAATCTTTTGGATTTCCATCTTTCTTGTAAAGCTGAAAAATAAGCTCTCCCCTGATGGGGGAGAAAGAGGGGAAATGAAACAAAGAATTGAGGATGTGTCTGGCCCAATTAGATGTCGCTGCCTACATTGCTGCGTTTCATCTTCACAACAAAGGGACGAGACAAATCTGTCACCCTCCCATGAATCTCTTCCCTTACCCTTCTTCCCTCCTCTCAAAGCCCACTAGACACATTCTTTGCCTTTGGGTAGGAATGGCCAAGGGACCCAGTTCTGACTATGGGACATAAGAGAAAGACTCTTGGTGGAACTGGGAAAAGAAGAGCTCTCTTGTCACTTACCTGCCGCCTGCTTCCTACATAAAAATGTGGTTGTACAAGGACATGAGGGGCTTTCCTGGTGGCTCAGAGGTTAAAGCATCGGCCTGCAATGTGGGAGACCTGGGTTCGATCCCTGGGTCGGAAAGATTCCCTGGAGAAGGAAATGGCAACCCACTCCAGTATTCTTTTCTGGAGAATCCCATGGACGGAGGAGCCTGATGGGCTACAGTCCACGGGGTCACAAAGAGTCGGACACGACTGAGTGACAGCACTTTCACTTTCACAAGGGCATGATGCCTGGAGCTGTGGCAACAGGTAAAAGATTTGAGGGCTCTAAGTTTTCATACTGAAGATGGTAGAATGAAGGGTGGAAAGAGCTTGATTCTTTTTCATAAGTTATTTTTAATTGAAGAATAGTTGATTTACAAGATTGTATTTGTTTCAGATGTACAGCAAAGTGATGATTATATATATACATCTATATTTTTAGATTATTTTCCATTATAGGTTATTACAAGACATTGAATACAGTTCCCTGTGCTTCACAGTAAATCCTTGTTGGTTATCTGTATTATGTATATTAATTTGTGTTAATCACTACTCCTAGTTTATAATCTTTGATAGCCATACATTATCTTCTGTGTCTGTAAATCTGTTTCTATTTTGTATATAGATTTATTTGTATTACTTTTTTTAGATTCCACATATAACTGATACCATATATTTGTCTTTGACTTACTTCACTTAGTATAAATATTTTCTAGGTCCATCAACACCGCTGCAAATTGCAATATTTCATTCTTTATAACAACTCACTAATATTCCACTGTGTATATACCACACCTTCTTAAGTCACTCATCTGTTGATGGGCACTGGGTTGTTTCCATATCCTGGCTATTGAAAAGCTTTTAAATTTTTTTACAATAAGCTTGGCTGCTCAAAAGCTTCTAAGTTTGATTAGATTTCCATTTGTTTATTTTTGCTCTTATTTCTTACACTTTAGGAGACTGATCTAAGAAAATATTCTGGTTTATGTCCAAGAATGTTTTGCCTATGTTCTACTTTAGGAGTTTTATGGTGCCATGTCACGAACCTCAGTCCATAGTTCATCAGGCACTCTATCTATCAGATCTAGACCCTTAAATCTATTTCTCACTTCCACTGTATAATCATAAGGGATTTGATTTAGCTCATACCTGAATGGTCTAGTGGTTTTCCCTACTTTCTTCAATTTAAGTCTGAATTTGGCAATAAGGAGTTCATGATCTGAGCCACAGTCAGCTCCCGGTCTTGTTTTTGCTGACTGTATAGAGCTTCTCCATCTTTGGCTGCAAAGAATATAATCAATCTGATTTCAGTGTTGACCATCTGATGATGTCCATGTGTAGAGTCTTCTCTTGTGTTGTTGGAAGAGGGTGTTTGCTATGACCAGTGCATTCTCTTGGCAAAACTCTGTTAGCCTTTCCTCTGCTTCATTCTGTATTCGAAGGCCAAATTTGCCTGTTACTCCAGGTGTTTCTTGACTTCCTACTTTTGCATTCCAGTCCCCTATAATGAAAAGGACATCTTTTTTGGGTGTTAGTTCTAAAAGGTCTTGTAGGTCTTCATAGAACCGTTCAACTTCAGCTACTTCAGCATTACTGGTTGGGGCACAGACTTGGATTACTGTGATATTGAATGCTTTGCCCTGGAAATGAACAGAGATCATTCTGTCGTTTTTGAGATTGCATCCCAAGTACTGCATTTAGGACTCTTTTGTTGACCATGATGGCTACTCCATTTCTTCTGAGGAATTCCTGCCCACAGTAGTAGATATAATGGTCATCTGAGTTAAATTCACCCATTCCAGTCCATTGTAGTTCACTGATTCCTAGAATGTCGACGTTCACTCTAGCCATCTCTTGTTTGACCACTTCCAATTTGCCTTGATTCATGGACCTGACATTCCAGGTTGCTATGCAAGATTGCTCTTTACAGCATCAGACCTTGCTTCTATCATCAGTCACATCCACAACTGGGTATTGTTTTTGCTTTGGCTCCATCCCTTCATTCTTTCCAGAGTTATTTCTCCACTGATCTCCAGTAGCATATTGGGCACCTATAAAAAGCAAAATGGTTGTCTGAGGAGGCCTTACAAATTGCTGTGAAAAGAAGAGAAGCAAAAAGGAAAGGAGAAAAAGGAAACATATAAGCATCTGAATGCAGAGTTCCAAAGAATAGCAAGAAGAGATAAGAAAGCCTTCTTCAGTGATCAATGCAAAGAAATAGAGGAAAACAACAGAATGGGAAAGACTAGAGATCTCTTCAAGAAAATTAGAGATACCAAGGGAACATATCATGCAAAGATGAGCTCAGTAACGGACAGAAATGGTATGGACCTAACAGAAGCTGAAGATATTAAGAAGAGCTGGCAAGAATATACAGAAGAACTGTACAAAAAAGATCTTCATGACCCAGATAATCACGGTGGTGTGACCATTCACCTAGAGCCAGACATCCTGGAATGTGAAGTCAAGTGGGCCTTAGAAAGTATCACTACCAACAAAGCTAGTGGAGGTGATGGAATTCCAGTTGAGCTCTTTCAAATCCTGAAAGATGATGCTGTGAAAGTGCTGCACTCAATATGTCAGCAAATTTGGAAAACTCAGCAGTGGCCATAGGACTGGAAAACATCAGTTTTCTTTCCAATCCCAAAGAAAGGCAATGCCAAAGAATGCTCAAACTACAGCACAGTTGCACTCAACTCACACGCTAGTAAAGTAATGCTCAAAATTCTCCAAGCCAGGCTTCAGCAATACATGAACCATGAACTTCCAGATGTTCAAGCTAGTTTTAGAAAAGGCAGAGAAACCAGAGATCAAATTGCCAACATCTGCTGGATCATGGACAAAGCAAGGGAGTTCCAGAAAAACACCTATTTCTGCTTTCTCGACTATGCCAAAGCCTTTGACTGTGTGGATCACAATAAACTGTGGAAAATTCTGAAAGAGATGGGAATACCAGACCGCCTGACCTGCCTCTTGAGAAACCTATATGCAGGTCAGGAAGCAGCAGTTAGAACTGGACATGGAACAACAGACTGGTTCCAAATAGGAAAAGGAGTACGTCAAGGCTGTATATTGTCATCCTGCTTATTTAACTTATATGCAGAGTACACCATGAGAAACACTGGGCTGGAAGAAGCACAAACTGGATTCAAGATTGCCAGGAGAAATATCAATAACCTCAGATATGCAGATGACACCACCCTTATGGCAGAAAGTGAAGAGGAGCTAAAAAGCCTCTTGATGAAAGTGAAAGTGGAGAGTGAAAAGTTGGCTTAAAGCTCAACATTCAGAAAACGAAGATCACTATAAGCAATAAATGCTGCAGAGGGTGTGGAGAAAAGGGAACCCTCTTGCACTGTTGGTGGGAATGCAAACTAGTACAGCCACTATGGAGAACAGTGTGGAGAGTCCTTAAAAAACTGGAAATAGAACTGCCTTATGACCCAGCAATACCACTGCTGGGCATACACACCAAGGAAACCAGAATTGAAAGAGACACATGTACCACAATGTTCATCGCAGCACTGTTTATAATAGCCAGGACATGGAAGCAACCTAGATGTCCATCAGCAGACGAATGGATAAGAAAGCTGTGGTACATATACACAATGGAGTATTATTCAGCCATTAAAAAGAATACATTTGAATCAGTCCTAATGAGGTGGATGAAACTGGAGCTGATTATACAGAGTGAAGTAAGCCAGAAAGAAAAACACTAACACAGTATACTAACACATATATATGGAATTTAGAAAGAGGGTAACAATAACCCTGTATGCGAGACAGCAAAAGAGACACAGATATATAGAACAGTCTTTTGGACTCTGTGGGAGAGGGAGAGGGTGGGATGATTTGGGAGAATGGCATTGAAGCATGTATAATATCATATAAGAAGCGAATTACCAATCTAGGTTTGATGCAGGATACAGGATCTTGGGGCTGGTGCACTGGGATGACCCAGAGAGATGGTATGGGGAGGGAGGTGGGAGGAGGATTCAGGATTGGGAACACGTGTACACTCGTGGCAGATTCATGTTGATGAAACAAATACAGTGTTGTAAAGTAAAATAAAGTAGAAAAAAAAGAAGAAGAAGATCATGGCATCTGGTCCCATCACTTCATGGGAAATAGATAAGGAAACAGTGGAAACAGTGTCAGACTTTATTTTTCTGGGCTCCAAAATCACTGCAGATGGTGATTGCAGCCATGAAATTAAAAGACGCTTACTCCTTGGAAGGAAAGTTATGATCAACCTAGATAGCATATTGAAAAGCAGAGACATTACTTTGCCAACAAAGGTCCATCTAGTCAGGGCTATGTTTTTTCCAGTGGTCATGTATGAATGTTAGAGTTGGACTGTGAAGAAAGCTGAACACGGAGAATTGATGCTTTTGAACTGTGGTGTTGGAGAAGACTCTTGAGAGTCCCCTTGAACTGCAAGGAGATCCATTCAGTCCATTCTAAAGGAGATCAGCCCTGGGATTTCTTTGGAAGGAAAGATGCTAAAGCTGAAACTCCAGTACTTTGGCCACCTCATGCAAAGAGTTGACTCATTGGAAAAGACTCTGATGCTGGGAGGGATTGAGGGCAGGAGGAAAAGGGGATGACAGAGGATGAGATGGCTGGATGGCATCACTGACTCGATGGATGTGAGTTTGAGTGAACTCCGGGATGTGGTGATGGACAAGGGAGGCCTGACGTGCTGTTATTCATGGGGTTACAAAGAGTCGGACACGACTGAGCGACTGAACTGAACTGAACTGATGGTGCCATGTCTTTATACTTAGGTCTATAAACCGTTTTGAGTTTATTTTTGTATGTGATATGAGAGAGTGTCCTAAATTCATTGATTTAAATGTAGCTGATTTCCAACACCACTTGTTTCCAGGCTACCCAATACCACTTCTTAAAGAGACTGTCTTTTCTCCATTGTCTATTTACCTGCTTTGTTGTAGATTAATTGACCATAGATTTGTGGGTTTATTTCTGGGCTGTCTATTCTGTTCCATTGATCTATATCTCTGTTTTTGTGCCAATACCATGATGTTTTGATTGCTGTCGCTTTGTAGAATTATCTAAAGTCTGGAAGGGTTATGTCTCCAGCTTTGTTCTTTTTGTTCAGGATTGCTTTGGCAAATCTGGATGTTGTGTGGTTCCATATAAACTTTAGGATTATCTGTTATCATGCTGTGAGAAATGTCACGGGTACTTTGATAGAGATTGCGACCAATCTGTAGATTTCCTTGGGTAGGATGGCCATTTTAACAGCATTAATTCTTCCAATCCAAGAGCATGGAGTATCTTTCCATTTCTTTTAATCATATTCAGTTTTCTTTATCAGTGTTTATAGTTTTCAGTGTTTAGGTCTTTCGCCTCCTTGATTAAGTTTATTCCTAGGTGTTTTTTGTTTGTTTGTTTGTTTTTATGCTGGTGGTGGCTTTTTTTTTTTTGAAGTGGGGGGTGGGCCACATTACACAACTTGCAAGATCTCAGTTCTCCAACTGAGGACTGAATGGAAGTGAAAGCCCGGAATCCTAACCACTAGACCACCAGGGAACTCCCTGACAATTTTAGATGGGCGTGTTTCTTTGCCATCTCTTCCTGGTATTTCATTGTCAGTATAAAGAAATACAACTGATTTCTGTATGTTGATCTTGTATCCTGCTCTCTTGCTGAATTCATTTGTTAGTTCTAATGGTTTTTGTGTTGAGACAAAAACCTGGTGAGATGACAAAACAGGTGTCATCCACAGACAGTAGCAGTTTAGCTCTTTCCTTTCCAGTTTGGCTCTTTCCTTTCCAGTTTGGATAGCTTTTACTTCTTTTCCCCATCTGATTGCTGTGGGTAGAATTTCCAATACTGTGTGGAGTAGAAGTGGTGAGAGTGGGCATCCTTGTCTTGTTCTTCAATTAGTGGGAAGGCTTTCAGCTTTTCACCTTTGAGTATTATGTTGGCTGTGGATTCAATGTAAATTCCTTTTTATTATGTTGAGATATGTTCTCTTTATACCCACTTTGGTGAGATTTTGTTTCTATCATGAATGGGTGTTGAATTTTGTCAAATACCTTTTCTGCATCTGTTGAGAAGATCTTGTGTTTTTTTTTTTAAACAGCTGGATTCCTCATGATATTTTTGAGACCACTGATTCAGTCTTGAAACTACCTACCTCTAGAGACTTTTTATGTGAGGGTTTTTTTTTTACCCACTTTCAGATGGATATTCTATGACTTGCAGCCAAAATCATTCTAATAGATAAAAATGTGATGATTTCCATATTATTGCACTAGATGTGTTTCATCTGGCCAGAAAATTATATTGCTGATCACTGCAGTGGAAATAAAGTGTAGTTGCTCTCTAATCTGTTGAAAATCATCTCTTGTACAGTTCTGCAGTTTTCAGCTTACTGCATTTCTTCCTCAGTGCCCCTGTTAACAGTCCCCATGAAATGACCATGAACCACAGATGGTAACCTTACATTCTGTCATTTCTTATGATTCAATTGCTTAAAGATTGGCACCAGTCCTTAACCGCTAGTCTTATAATTTGGCTAACATTCTTCCTAGCAAACTGATAGAAGTTCTGAGACTGATACAATATATGAATCTATGATTATTGTCTCCTACCATGTTGATGATAACAGGTTCCTGGTTTAGAATCGTTCTGTTATTCATAATGGCTACTAGCAAAGCCATCAGTTATATTTAAGCTTCCCTTCACAAATACATGTTTTACACTGTATGACATTCTCAAAAAGTCAAAAATAGTGATTCAAGGAAGGGGAGTAATAATAAAAGAATAGAATGCAGGAGCCTTTTTAGGGTAATGGAAATGAGCTCTGATTGTGGTGGTAGTTGCATGACTCTGTACCTGTGTTTATTCCTAGGACTATACATGCCCCATACTGTACATGATTCAGTTCAGTTCAGTTCAGTCACTCAGTCGTGTCCGACTGTTTGTGATCCCATGAATCACAGCACGCCAAGCCTCCCTGTCCATCTCCATTTCCTGGAGTTCCCTCAAACTCACGTCCATCGAGTCGGTGATGCCATCCAGCCATCTCATCCTCTGTTGTCCCCAATCCCTCCCAGCATCAGAGTCTTTTGCAATGAGTCAACTCTTCACATGAGGTGGCCAAAGTACTGGAGTTTCAGCTTTAGCATCATTCCTTCCAAAGAACACCCAGGGCTAATCTCCTTTAGGATGGACTGGTTGGATCTGCTTGGAGTCCAAGGGACTCTCTAGAGTCTTCTCCAACACCACAGTTCAAAAGCATCAATTCTTTGGCACTCATCTTTCTTCACAGTCCAACTCTCACATCCATACATGACCACTGGAAAAACCATAGCCTTGACTAGGCGGACCTTTGTTGGCAAAGTAATGTCTCTGCTTTTCAATATGCTATCTAGGTTGGTCATAACTTTTCTTCCAAGGAGTAAGCATCTTTTAATTTCATGGCTGCAGTCACCATCTGCAGTGATTTGATTACTATGTGATTATTTAAAAATTAAATCCATCCCATTAAAAATAGTTTCTAGCCAGTCATTCATATTAAGTCCAAATTGATTTACTCTTTTATATAATTATTAACAAGAAAGAGGATGTGCTATAGTTGACTGCTGTTGAGCTTAACTAGGTAAGGAAAGGGAATACCTAGATCTGATTGCTGTAACTGACAACAGTGGTTGGCTTCACTAAGAAATGTGGAAGAGAACAGTTTCAAGAAATAAAGCCGCAAGTTCTTAATTGCTGAGGCCTTTCCCAGTTAGGGGTGGGGGGTGGAAGAACAAAAGAAAAAGCCATTTCCCTTGTTACAGAATCTCAGGGTCCATGATTTCAACTGATGTAGAAAGAAAGGCATTTGAAAAAATTTAACATTTTTCCTAATAAAAAACTCAATAGACTAGGATTAGAAAAGGTTACTTCAACATAGTAAAGGCCGTATATGAAAAACTTACAGCCAACATAGTCAATGGTGAAAGATCAGGAATAAGGTAAGGATGCTCACTTTCCCCACTTCAGTTCAGCATCGTGGCTTCCCAGGTGTCACTGGTGGTAAAGAACTTGCCTGCCAATGCAGAAAATGTGGGTTTGATCCCTGAGCCAGGAAGATCCCCTGGAGAAGGGCATGGCAGTATGGTACTAGAGGCTCTACTTAGAATAATTAAGCAAGATAAAAGAAATAAAAGGCATTCAAATTGGCAGAGAAGTAAAATTATCTCTGTCTGCAAGTAATAAGATCCTATACGTAGGAAAAACCCTAAAAATTACACACACTCTCTCTCTCTCTCTCTCTCTCTCTCTCTCTCTCTCTGTTGGAACCAATAAAAGAATTCAGCAAAGTTGCAGAATACAAAATCAACACGCAGGAGCTTTCCGGGTAGTCCAGTGGTGAGGCTTCTGTACTCCCAGTGCAGGAGGCATGAGTGTGATTCCTGGTCGGGCAACTGAGATTCCCACATGTTGCATGGTGCAGCCAAACACACACACACACACAGATACACATGCACACACATACATACCACACACACACGTACTACATATACACACACACACACATATACACACCACACACACAGATATGCACACATGTATACAGACACAAACACCACACAGACACACACAGACACACACGCACACACATATACACCGAACACACAGACACACAAGCACATGTATATACAGACACATACACACCACACACAGACACACACACCACGCACACACGTACACATGCAGATACACACACATGCACATATACACACATGAGCACACACACAGACACACACACCAGTCATGCTTTAAAAAACATTAGTTTTGCTTCTATACACTAGCAATGAACAGTCTAAAAGGAGATTAATAAAGCAATTCAACTTACAGTAGCATCAAAAGAACGAAATACTTGGCAATAAACTTAACCAAGGAGGCTAATTACACTTGAAAACTACAAAACATTCCTGAAAGAAAGTCACCAATAAATGGAAAGACATCCTATGTTCACAGATTAGAAGTTTTAATATTTTTAAGATGTCAATACTACCCAACAGGATCTACAGATTCATCAAAATTTCAACACTTTTTTCAGATAGAAAATTAGTCATGAATTTATTATGGGATTTTATCAAGTGACCTGAAATAGTCAAAACAGTTTTTGGAAAAAAAGAATAACATTTGAGAGCTCACATTCCTGATCTCAAAATTTACTATAATTCTATGACAATCAAAACAGTTTGGTACTACCATAAAGACAGACATATACACAATACAGTACAATAGAGAACGCAGAAATAAACTTTCATAAATAGGGTCAAATAATTTTCTATAACGGTGCCAAGACCATTTAATGGGGAAAAGACAGTCTTTTAAACAAATAATGTTGGGAAAATTGCATTTCAAAATGCAGAAAAATGCAAATGCAAAAAAGTTAAGTTTGACCCTTACTTTACACCATGTACAAATATTCAGTTCAGTTCAGTTCAGTTGCTCAGTCGTGTCCAACTCTTTGCGACCCCATGATTCGCAGCACGCCAGGCCTCCCTGTCCATCACCATCTCCCGGAGTTCACTCACACTCACATCCAGCGAGTCCGTGATGCCATCCAGCCATCTCATCCTCTGTTGTCCCCTTCTCCTCCTGCCCTCAATCCCTCCCAGCATCAGAGTCTTTTCCAATGAGTCAACTCTTCGCATGAGGTGGCCAAAGTACTGGAGTTTCAGCTTTAGTATCAGTCCTTCCAAACAAATCCCAGGGTTGATCTCCTTCAGAATGGACTGGTTGGATCTCCTTGCAGTCCCAGGGACTCTCAAGAGTCTTCTCCAACACCACAGTTCAAAAACGTCAATTCTTCAGCACTCAGCCTTCTTCACAGTCCAACTCTCACATCCATACATGACCACAGGAAAAACCATAGCCTTACAAATATAACTCAGAATGAATCAAAGACTTAAATGTTACAGCTAAAACTTAGAAGAAAACATAATAAAAAAGCTTTATGATATTGGGTTTGGCAGTGATGTCCTAAATATGACACCAAAAGCACTGTCAGAAAAGAAAAATAGTTGAGTTGGACTTTGTCAAATTTAAGAACGTTTGTACATCAAAAGACACTATCAACAGAATGAAAAGAGTGGGATAAAAAATCATATGTCTTAGATTAATATCCAGAATATATATTTTAAAAATGCATCCCAACAACAAAAAACCAACCAATTTTAAATGGGCAAAAGACTTGAATAGACATCTCTAAAAGTGTACAAATGGCCACTAAACACATGAAAAGATGCTCAATATCTAATCAATAGGGAAATTCATATCAAATAGTTATTGTCCAAAAAAAAACAAAAAAACAGCAGAGTTACAAGTGTTAACAAGGATTGAAGAAAGTAGAACCCATTGCTGGTAGTAATGTAAAATGGTACAGCTGTTGTGGGAAATGGTATGGTGATCTTTCAAAAACATAAAAATAGAATTACAAAATGATCCAGCAATTCCACTTCTGGGTGTATACCCAAACACGCAAGAACTCTAACAGATATTTGTACACCCATGTTCATAGTAGCATTATTCACAATAGCCAAAAGATGGCAGCAACTCACATGTCCATCAATAGACAAATGAATAAACAAAATATATTGTTTTGTGCGTATGTATATACATATGTGGACAGACAGACACACATACATATAGTTGATCCTTGTAAACTTAGGGGTTATGGGCGTTGACCTTAGGAGTAGTCAAAATCTGCATATGACTTTACATCTGCAGTTCAGGATCCAAGGAACAATCAAGCACAAATCATGTAATATCATGTAGTAATATTTAGTGAAAAAGATCTGTATATAGGTGGATCTGCACAATTCAATACCATGTTGCTCAAGGGCCCACTATGTGCGTATATGTATGTGTGTATATACATTTCTTTGTATATACATACAATAGTATTTATCTGAGCCTTTAAAAGTGATGAAATTCTATAACACGTGCTACAACATGGATGTACCTAGAGGACATTATGCTAAGTGAAAAAAATAAGCCAGACACAAAAAGGCAAATATCGTATGATTCTACTTTTATGATATACTTATGTCAAATAGAGATGGAAAGTAGCATAGTGGTTGCCAGAGGCTAGGGGTAGAAGGGAGTAGGAAGTTGTCGTTTAATGAGTACAAACTTTCATCTTGGGAAAATGAAGTAGTTCTCGAGGTAGAGGCTTGTGATGATTGTGCAACAGTATGAGTGTACTTAATGCCACTGAACTGTACACTAAAGAATGGTTAAAAGGGTAAATTTTATGTTCTATATATTTTACCACCAAAACAAACAAAAATCTCAAGGTCAATGTGCCAAGCGGGGAATTTAGAATGACGGCAAAAAGCCGTTTTGAGTGGCTTTTTGCACTTGTGTTAAGCATCTGATCAAGCCAAATATCAGCAAGGAAGATGGAGTGAAACTGGCTGTAGTTTTCAGCTGTAGTCATCTTCCAACAAGTTAGGACAGCATGCTTGTTGTATGAGTCCTGTCTTGCTAGTTTCATTGAAAATGAATACTGTCCACATCAATGGAGAGTTTTATTAACTAGGGTTTATTGGGTTCACTAAAACAGTCCATTATTTAACAACTCAAAAGGTTCTTCAGCCGCAGACATCTTCTGTCACTGCAGCACCGAACAGAAATCCATCTAAGATGCTCTGTAGATAAGTTCTTAGTACAAGGAATGCATTTTCCTGGGAACATGCTGGAGCCTCCACATGGCCCTTAAGAAGACACTGACCTCTTTGAAACTGGGGCTGCAAGATCTAGGGGACTGGGGGCAACTTCCAGTTTCACAGATTTTTTTCTGAACTCTGGTTCTCAAGAAAGACTAAATGAAGGACTCATCGGAAGACTCAGAATAGAATCTGTCACATACCAGTCCTATGAGGTCATGCCCAGTCTTGTGGAGGCATCAGGATGAAGGAAGACAGATAATCTCAGCCTCTTTTAACATGATTTACTGGCTTCTAGAGAGACTCTAAGACTGGAAAAATTCTCTTCTATTAAAATATATAGACCCGTTGGACTCTTTTAGACTGAAGATACGTTAAATCCTAGGATCAGGACTAGCATGCATTAGGCATGCATTTCCGACTACCCAGCCTCCTTCAAGCCGGCTCAGGTGCCATGAGTCTCCCAGCCAATGCAGAGGGAGAATTCATATTTCAAGATCTTTACCTTTGGCCTCTTTCTGTCTAAAACATAAAGGAGCATCATCAGGGGTTTTAGAGAGCCTATAGCTTCAGGTAAGCTTCTTCAGTTAAAACCAGTGAGTTTCCCTTATGGACGGAGGTCAGTTCTCAACCTCTTGAATTCTTCATATGTTATCCTCAAGGTGGCTGCTTCCTTATGAATTAGCTGTGTGTTTTCTGGGATCAACCACCTCCTTGGAAAACTTACTGCATCTCATGCAAGAAACTTGGCCTCCATTCTGTGCTCTCCAGAGACAGCTGTGTGAGTTTCAGGAGCAATAATTCATGCAGAGGGTCCTCTGTGGTCAGGGGAGCCCCGAATTTGGATAAGATTTCACTTGAATATTCATTGGCTTTAGTAATTTGGTTATAGTAGCAGAAGACTCCTAATTCCAAGGGATCAAATATCCTCCTTGCAATGAAAATGGACAAGATGAACTGACTCATGGAAAGAATTTTGTGATAAACCTAATATCCTGGGACCACTTTTGTAATAGTACCTCTTCTTCTCATCATTCATTTCCCTTGTGTGTGTCTTGAATAATATCATTTTTAAAGATTTCTCTGTCAGCAACCCAAGTCAATGCCTCTAGAGGAACTGGTATATTGTTTGAAAGATCCATGGGCCCTCTGTTTTAATGAAATGTAGGAGTAAAGAGGATGTAAAGAGCAAGATGTCTATTGGGGACAGACAGCCTTAAGCCAACAGCACTCTGGGATTAGAATTAAGAGACATCATCCCAAGGGAGATATTTAAACAGAATGGGAGTTAGATGGTGTTAGCAGTTACATTGGAGAAGGAAATGGCAACCCACTCCAGTGTTCTTGCCTGAGAATCCCGTGGACAGAGGAGCCTGGTGGGCTGCTGTCCATGGGGTCGCACAGAGTCAGACGCAACTGAAGCGACTTTGCATGCATGCATTGGGGAAGGAAATGGCAACCCACTCTAATGTTCTTGCCTGGAAAATCCCAGGGATGGAGGAGCCTGGCTGTCCACAGGGTCGCACAGAGTCAGACGTGACTGAAGCAACTTAGCAGCAGCAGCAGCAGCAGTTGCATATACAGATGGCAAATAAGCATATGAAAGGATACACATCATACGTCATTAGGGAATTGCAAATTAAAACAATGGGATGGCACTACCTACCTCCTGCATGCGTGCTAAGTCACTTCAGTCATGCCCGATTCTTGGCGACCCTATGTACTATATAGCCCACCAGGCTCTTCCATCCATGTGATTCTCCAGGCAAAAATACTGGAGTGGGTTGCCGTGCCCTTCTCCAGGGGATCTTCCCAACCCAGGGCTTGAACCCGAGTCTCTTATGTCTCCTGCATTGGCAGGCCAGTTCTTTACCACTAGCGCCACCTGGGAAGCCCCTAGAAAGGCTAAAATCCAGACATTGACAATGCCAAATGCCAGCAGTGAAAAGATCAGTGGTCATCACAGATTTGGTGAAGGGAAGGATGAATAGGGGAACACACAGGATTTCTAATAGGTCTATAGGAACTCTGGGCTTCCTATAGATCCCAGGGACACAGAGTTCCATGCCTGGGTCGGGAAGATCCTCTGGAGGAGGAAATGGCAACCCACTCTAGTTCTTGCTGCAGTAATCCAGTGGACTGGCAGGCTACCGTCGATAAGGCCACAGAGTCAGACACAACTGAAGCGACTTAGCGCACACACATGGGAACTCTATGTACTTTTATTTGATTTTTCTATAAATCTGAAACTTCTTCTAAAAAAATCAAGTGTACTAAAAAAAAAAAAAAAACCTGAAAAAGCTGCTGACAAGAGGGCTGAGAATCCTCCTGCCAATGCAAGAAACACGGATTTGATCCCTGAGTCAGGAGGATATCCTGCAGTAGGAAATGGCAACTCACTCCAATATTCTTGCCTGGGAAATCCAATGGACAGAGGAGCCGGGTGGGCTACAGTCCAGCGGGTCGCAAAGAGTCAGGACACGACTGAGAATGCACACACACACACAAACACGCACAATGCCTATATGCATAGAGAAGGAGCCAAGCAGAGATTTGCATCTTCTCCGTGGAGTATTTGTGTGTTTGTTAAGTAGGAAAAAAAGTGAGGTTTCTTAAAATGAGGTTCAAGAACCAACTCCATCACAATCAACTGGGTTGACTATTAAATGAAGACTCCTGAGTTAAAACTATTGAATCAAAGTTTCTTGGAGTGGGATCTGGAAATCTGCATTTAGAACACTCCAGTGATTCCTATGCTCGTTAAGGTTTATGATCTGCTAGTTGCCTGGAAAATCCCATGGATGGAGAAGCCTGGTAGGCTGCAGTCCATGGGGTCTCGAAGAGTCAGACACGACTGAGCGACTTCACTTTCACTTTTCACTTTCATGAGTTGGAGAAGGAAATGGCAACCCACTTCAGTGTTCTTGCCTGGAGAATCCCAGGGACGGGTGAGGCTGGTGGGCTATCGTCTATGGGGTCACACAGAGTCGGACACGACTGAAGCAACTTAGCAGCAGCAGGAGCAGCAGTGTGCCCCGTACCAATCTACAATCTACCAATTGGCACACTCTACCAATCGGTGTACTCTACTAATCTGTTGGCATTGTATTTTTTTTGTTTTTGTCCACTAAATTCTTACATATGTAACAAGTCTGTGAACTTGGGAGCTGGGGATGGAAAGTGTGGAATGGACACATACAAATGGAAGCCAATGAACAGCTGTTTGGAGAAGATTGTGAGCCTGCATCCATCAGAAATGACCAACGGAAAATAGCTCATAAGCTTCAAGTCAAGGAGTAATAAATGATTTCCAAGAAGAGCTATGAAAGATGCCAAAAAGAAAAAAACAAAACAAAAGCAAGAAAACCACACACACACACACACACACACACACACACACACACACACAAGCCCAAAACCAAAACAACCCAAAATAAAGAACAAGAATATGAAAGATAAGCATTTTCCATCCTTGATGTTACATTAATGTATTGGCCAGATTGTGGTTTCCCACTTGAATAAATTACTGTAACCTGAAACTGAGGTAGCAAAGTAAATGAAAGTGCCATAGGAGGGAGCATAAAGTATCTTTCTCATGTGTCCCATATCCACTTGTATAATAAAATAAGGTCCTTTTTCTGTTTACATATGCTTTATTATTGCTTTTAGTACATGTAGCCAGATATGTACCTATCTTCCTTACTCTTATTTACCTTTGAGTTCCTAGTGTCAAGCATGTGAAATGCAGTCTGTAAATATATGTTTTGTTAATTAACTAATTAAAACAGCATCTCAGATTGAGTCACACTCTCCATGGAGTGACTGCTACATAAATGAGGATAATTAACCTTAGGAAGCATCACTATGAGCAAAGATAGTGGAGGTGACAGAATTCCAGTTGAGCTATTTCAAATCCTGAAAGATGATGCTGTGAAAGAGCTGCAGTCAATATGCCAGCAAATGTGGAAAACTCAGCAGTGGCCACAGGACTGGAAAAGGTCAGTTTTCATTCCAATCCCAAAGAAAAGCAATGCCAAAGAATATTCAAACTACTGCACAATTGCACTCATCTCACACACTAGCAAAGTAATGCTCAAAATTCTCTAAGCCAGGCTTCAACAGTACATGAACCATGAACTTCCAGATGTTCAAGCTGGTTTTAGAAAAAGCAGAGGAACCGGAGATCAAATTGCAAACATCCGCTGGATCATCGAAAAAGCGAGAGAGTTTCAGAAAAACATCTACTTCTGCATTATTGACTACACCAAAGCCTTTGTGTGGATCACAGCAAACTGTGGAAAACTCTGAAAGATATGGGAATACCAGACCACCTGACTTGCCTCCTGAAATATCTGGATGCAGGTCAAGAAGCAACAGTTAGAACTGGACATAGAATAACAGACTGGTTCCAAATCAGGAAAGGAGTACGTCAAGACTGTATATTGTTACCCTGCTCATTTAACTTATATGCAGAGTACATCAGGAGAAACGCTGGGCTGGAAGAAGAACAAGCTGGAATCAAGATTGCCAGGAGGAACATCAATAACCTCAGATATGTAAATGACACCACTCTTATGGCAGAAAGCGAAGAACTAAAGAGCCTCTTGATGAAAGTGAAAGAGGAGAGTGAAAAAGTTGGCTTAAAGCTCAACATTCAGAAAACTAAGATCATGGCATCTGTTCTCATCACTTCATGGCAAATATATGGGGAAACAATGGAAAAGGTGAGAGACTGTATTTTGAGGGGCTCCAAAATCACTGCCGACAGTGACTGCAGTCATGAAATGAAAAGACGCTTGCTCCTTGGAAGAAAAGCTATGACGAACCTAGAAAGCATATTAAAAAGCAGAGACATTACTTTGCCAACAAAGGTCCGTCTAGTCAAAGCTATAGTTTTTCCAGTAGTCATGTATGGATGTGAGAGTTGGACTATAAAGAAAGCTGAGTGCCAAAGAATTGATGCTTTTGAACTATGGTGTTGGAGAAGACTCTTGAGATTCCCTTGGACTGCAAGGAGATCCAACCAGTCCATTCTAAAGGAGATCAGTCCTGGGTGTTCTTTGGAAGGAATGATGCTAAAGCTGAAACTCCAGTACTTTGGCCACCTCATGCGAAGAGCTGACTCATTGGAAAAGACTCTGATGCTGGGAAAGATTGAGGGCAGGAGGAGAAGGGGACGACAGAGGATGACATGGCTGGACGGCATCACTGACTCGATGGACATGAGTTTGAGTGACCTCTGAGAGTTGGTGATAGACAGGAAGTCCTCAGTTCAGTTCAGTTCAGTTGCTCAGTCGTGTCCGACTCTTTGTGACCCCGTGAACCGCAGCACACCAGGCCTCCCTGTCCATCACCAACTCCCAGAGTTCACTCAGACTCATGTCCATTGAGTCGGTGATGCCATCCAGCCATCTCATCCACTGTCGTCCCCTTCTCCTCCTGCCCCCAATCCCTCCCAGCATCAGAGTCTTTTCCAATGAGTCAGCTCTTCACATCAGGTGGCCAAAGTACTGGAGTTTCAGCTTCAGCATCAGTCCTTCCAGTGAATATTCAGGACTGATTTCCTTTAGGATTGACTGGTTGGATCTCCTTGCAGTGCAAGGGACTCTTCAAGAGTCTTCTCCAACACCACAGTTCAAAAGCATCAATTCTTTGGCGCTCAGCCTTCTTCATAGTCCAACTCTCACATCCATACATGATCACTGGAAAAACCATAGCCTTGACTAGATGAACCTTTGTTGGCAAAGTTATGTCTCTGCTTTTCAATATGCTAACTAGGTTGGTCATAACTTATCTTCCAAGGAATAAGCATCTTTTTAATTTCATGGCTGCAATCATCATCTGCAGTGATTTTGGAACCCCAAAAAATAAAGTCTGACACTGTTTCCACTGTTTCCCCATCTATTTCCCATGAAGTGATAGGACCAGATGCCATGATCGAAGCCAGGGAGGCCTGGTGTGCTGCAATTCACGGGGTCGCAAAGAGTTGGACACGACTGAGTGACTGAATTGAAGTGAACTGAGTGACTTGAAGAGGAGAAGGAAATGGCAGCCTTCTCCAGTATGCTTGCCTAGAGAACTCCATGGCCAGAGGAGCCTGGTCGGCTGCTGTCCATAGGGTCACACAGAGTCAGACACGACTGAATCCACTTAGCATGCATGCATGCATTGGAGAAGGAAATGGCAACCCACTCCAGTACTCTGCGTGGAGAATCCCAGGGACGGAGGAGCCTCGTGGGCTGCCGTCTATGGGGTCCCACAGAGTTGGACACGAATGGAGTGACTTAGCAGCAGCAGCAGCAGCAGCATTGACTTGAAGGGTAGTGAGTGATATTTCTGGATTATGGTGACATTCTGTTTCTCATATGTTTATCACGTGAGCACGCTTGGTTGGTAAAAATTTATTAAGCTGTACACTTCTAAAGTGTGCACTTTTCTCTGTAATACACTCTAATAATATTTTGTTTATAATCTCAGTAGATACACAAACCCTAGGAAGTTGTCAAGGAAGCTAGTATTATGTCTCTATTATAACTGAAAAAGATGAGGTAAAGAGAAGATAAACAACCTTTTAAAAGTACATAAATTACTTTTTACTTTGTGAATCAGGGCTAAAACAGTGCTTTATTGTATTGAAGTTGAAGAAATGTTATGCCTTGTCTTAATTATGTTTTTTTTTTCCCTCTCAGTAGGAAGTGGTGCTTCAGAATCATATGTTACTAATTATATACCAATATCTCATACATCCCAATATTCAGGTAGAAAAAAATGAGTAAAGATATATTTCACTTCTCTTAGTAGAAGTAAAATATAGAAGTTTATTATTCTAAATTTACCAAAAGAAGTAACCATCTAAAATCGTTGACTAATGAATTTTTTTTCTAAACCAAACAACCAATCACATCATCAGGTAAAATCTTTATTTTATATACAAAATTGTACACCTAAAGTTCTCATTTTCCGTGTAAGAAAAACTGAGCAGAAGTGAGCTGAGATATCGTACATGGAATTAACTACCAGGGCTAATACTAAAATAAAGCAAAAGGAAAGATGATTTCCTCCACAACTAGTCTTGGTATAAATTAACTGGACAAATTTTACAATTATACAATCATTAAAATGAACTATGAGAAATGGCAAGCAAATGGTAGGAAAATCAGCAATCTAGCACTGAACGTCCCCACAAGCACTTTAAAGTTAAAGTGAAACGTTAATTTGACATGAAATTATAATTTATAAACAAATTCCCAACAGATGAGATTACTCTTCTCCTTTGTTAGTCTTAATCTTTCAAGTTATCACATGAAAGAGTTAATTCATTTTATTCTTTAAAATGTTTACTTTCTTACTGAAAAGCCAATAAATAAGTAAAGTCATCTCCAAGATGTTTTTGAAAAATTTAAACAACTGAAACCTCACATTTTAGCATAATTGCTATTTTCATATAATCTTGCAGGTGGTTTAAGTATTTACATCATGGTAATCCTGAGGTATGTACTTTTTTCTTTTTAAGGGACAATAGCAATATTACACATGTTCACTGAAATATTGTTAATTAGTAGAAGCATATAAAAGTAAAGTAAAATTTTATTCCTTCTCACTCTCACTTAGGAGTAAGCACTGTTAACACAGCCACCTTTTTTCTGTATATTCATACATACATACCTATTATTTTGTCTTTTGTTACTACCACTTAACATTTGCTGTAAACATTTTCCCATGTGTCTGCAAAATTGCTATTTTAAAGGCTACATAGCATTCCTTTGTGTGGATGTAGTAATCAGGGCTCTTAATTCTAAGTGACAGAAACCCAGCTTAAACAAAAATAGAGACTTAATGGCCTATGTAACTGGAGTAGACATGAGTGGGAGAGATGTTAGGATTCAGGACTCAAATTATGTTTTCAGGAATGTGCCAGCTGAGTTTCTGTCTCTTTTCGCCTCTTGTGTCTGCTTGTGTATTGGCCTTACTTGATTTTGCTGCAGCCAGCCGGAATTTCCCCATGTGGCTGGCAACATGGAGTTGTATTTTTCCAATCCTTGACAATAGGAGCAAAAGAATGTCTTCCTAAGTAATTCTAAAGGAAAATTCCTAGGAAAGGACTTTTATTGGCTCATCCCTAAAGCAATCACTGTGTGCTGTGGAAATGGGACAATTTGATTGGTCACTTTGGGTCATTTGCCTACCTTTATGTTTGAAAGGGATAAAGGAAGTGATAGGGAAGAAACATGCTTAGCAGCCAGAAATCATATCCTTCATAGATACTGTATCCTGGGCTTTGAGGCTGTTTTGGTATTTTGCCTATGATTAATAATCTTGAGAATACCTTCAAGATGTTACTCCCATAGGATTTTTTCTTTACGAAAAATTCTTTGGTGTAGAATTCCTGAATCAAACAGTATCACACAGATATTCCTATGGTTCTTGCTATATGTTGTTTTATTGTTTTCCAAAATAGTTGTACCAAAGAAACAGCTAATAAAAAATGAGGGCCTATTAAAAATTTAAGTTCACTTATTAATTCAACAAATATTTGTTCAGTTATGTGCCATCTATCCAACATGTCTCAGAGTTAGGGAGTCAGCAGTGTCTAAACTCAGACCCATCTGAGCATAGCAGGAAGAATACACATCAGGAGATAATGAGTTCAGTTTAGAAGTCCCTGTGGATCCTTGTGGGTGGGCAAATGGTCTTGAAATGGATCTATCAATTATCAACTTTCCTAGAATGGTTTTAGCCATTTTGAGTTGTCCAAATGACTATTGTTTCATTCAAAACTTTATTCAAGTTAACTTCACAAATGCAATATAAATTGTAATCTGAGGCATCATCTTCCACAAGCTAGCTTCTTTGATTCCTTGAGGTTTGGTTTGCTCATTTCTGGCTGAGAATACCTGCCAAGCTCTCTCTTCAGGGTCACTGAGGGGATCAAAGGTAGAGAATGAGGGGTCAAGGAGACTGGGTGCCTAAGGAGTGATGAGAAGGTTTAGAGGAGTTAATGTGGTGAATGTGATAGGAAATTTAAAAACTGAAAAAATAAATTTGGGGAGTTCCCTGCTCGCCTAGGGTTAGGATTTCATGCTTTCATTGCCATGGCCTGGGTTTCATTCCTGGTCAAGGAACTGAGATCCTGTCTCAGTGCCAAAAATTAAATATAAATTTGTTAAACTGTGTAATAGGAAGGTAAGCTATTATTGGAAGAGGTGCTGCAATATCAGCTCTTTTTATATGGAAATATGGCACAAAATTATAACTGTGGAACATAAAACTGGGTTTTCAAAATACATCATCACTTTTGCTAAAAACATAAGGAAAAAACATTTCTGAAAATGCCTCTTCCTTTAACTGGAAGTTCTTGTTAGGTTATGACCATTTTATTAAACATGGCGATAGAAACATGAGTTAATAAAAACAAATGGATGAATTCACATAGAGTTGCTAACTTCCCTTCAGATTTGAGTTAAACGGGCAAGAATTTATCATGTAAGGCATGAATAACAGAGCATGTGAATTGTATTCAGGTTTTAGCATTGACTAAACTTTTTCAGTGGAGAAGGAAATGGCAACCCCCTCCAGTGTTCTTGCCTGGAGAATCCCAGGGATGGGGGAGCCTGGTGGGCTGCTGTCTATGGGGTCGCACAGAGTCAGACACGACTGACGTGACTTAGCAGCAGCAGCAAACTTTTTCAAGGTTACAGCCATAGATTTCTTTTCCCCATGACTAAAAGCAAATTTAGTGGTCATTTAGTTTGAGTTCCTTATTCTATAGACTATTTTGGTTTCATTGCTTTAGCAGAAACTTTCAGTGCACGCTTCCATTTGGTTAATACTCATCTATTTAAAAAAGACATGTTGTGGCTATTTTTGAAAGGTACTTAATAGGGAAACCATTAGAACTATTATGGAGTGGTCCAAATTGTTTAGGAAAACATTTCATTATGGAATCATAAGATTTACAAATAGTTGGTATTTACACTAAAATGTTCATAAAATGCTTTATGAATAAAGGCCTCGGCAGTCTCTAAAATGCGTTCACAGTTGTTTGGTTCCATTATAAGTAGTAGAAAGAATGGAAATTCTAGAATCTCACCTCTATTGTTGTTCAATTTCCAATGATAGGTTCAAAGATTTGCATACTTTTGGGATCCATGAGCTGTCTAGAACCATCTCTCTGGTGCTTGCCACATTTTGTGGACTATTATCAAATTGTTGACTAAAAGCCATATTCTGGCAGAAAGATTAATTAAGAACTTAATTATCACTATCTGCCAAGTGCCATTTTGTTTAAGTCATTCTTTATAATTTTCTCACTATAAGGTTAGCATATGCAAATATTGTCCATTCTTATTCTCATGGTAGGAAATAGAAGACTTATGAATTCAAATGGCTCCCAAATGATATCCAAACATACACTGAGTCACGGATGACCTCAGACCAAGATAAAGAAACAATTACAGTCAGATGTTTGAGGTAGAAACAGAAAATTCACGAGCTGGCCCATTATCCTTCCTATGTTATTAGGTACATTCTTTAGAAGTAAATAAAGCAAGTGACAACTATAATTTCTGCCACCATTTTGATTGAAGTATGGTATGGAGGGTCATTTTCTTCTAATTCATATTTGGTCATGAAATTGTTGTGAAGCTTTGGGCAGTTGACAACACTTAAAACAGACACAGCCACATGACATGGCACAAAGTATACAGACTTTGATGTTGAGCAGTCTTACCACTGACCCTTCATTTGTCATCCCGTCATTTATCTGATCCCTCATCTAACTTTTATTGAGCATCATCTTTGTGCCAGGCATCACCTGGAAAGTGAAGCTCAAAGAACTAAATCAGACTAGTTATTTGCCCTCAAGGAATTTATATTAGCAGCACGAGATAGGTAACAAACAAATCTATAAAACCTACAAAATGGGAGTCCTGTGCAGACTGAGGTGACGTACATAGAATACTCGACATTGTCCTTAACTTGTAATAGGCAGATAACAAAACAACTTTAATTGTTCTTCTTCATTCAACTATTCATTCAACATTTTTTTTTGGTGCCAGATAAGCTTATGGCACTGTTCTGGGTGAGGCACAAGAGTCAAGGTAGTTCAGGTCATAGCTCAACCTTCAAGAGTCACCATATAGGGACTTTCCTGGTTGACCAGTGGTTAAGAATCCACCTGCCAATGCAGGGGACATGGGTTTCAGTCCCTGGTCCGCAGGAAGATCCCACATGCTTCAGGGCAACTAAGCTGGTGTGCCACAACCCCTGGGCCGTTGACAACACTCGCCCTGGAGCCCGTGCTCTGCAGCAAGAGGAGCTGCCGCAGTGAGAGCCCTGCACACGTCGAGGAGGAGCATCCCCTGCTCACCACAGCCAGGGAAAGCCTGCACAGCATCAAAGACCCAGCACAGCCAAAAATATAAATAAATGAATAAATATATTTTTAAAGTTACCATATAAAAGTTGAAGGGAGAAGAGTGGGAGGGAGTAAATCAATTCCATAGATACTTTCTGCATAAGGTGGAATTGAATAAATGTCAACTATGTCTTACAAGTTAGACATAGCATAAATGGAACAGGAAGACAACTAGAACTGGATAAAAGGATTGCTACAGTTAATGTGTTGGTGAAATTGGCTGTCATTGAAGTGTAGTTTACCGCGCAGTGGATTTACATGAGTTACTTTTGTTCGTTTTTGGCTGCACCATGCAGCTTGTGGGATCTTAGTTCCCTGACAACGAGGGATGGGACTTGGCCCCGGGCAGTGGAAGCTTGGAGTCCTAACCACTGGACCTGTAGGGAATTCCCTACATGAATTTTTCCAGTAAGTTTTGGCACTCAAGTTTCAGAGGACAGAAGACTGTGGGGTGACTCAGAATTAGTCTGGCAAGCAGGAGAGACAATCAAAGGGTCAAGAGGAGCAAGAGAAGGCAATATTAAAAATGCCAGACCCTTGAGTCCAAGCTGGTGAACCTTGCTAGAGAGGTCAGGCAAATCAGAAGGAGATGACTGTCAAGATAGGGAAGGGAGAGAAGGAGAGGGGTCGCAGAAGGTGGAGGGGCGTGCTCAATGCTCAGAGAAGGAGTGGACAGTATCAAAGGACAGAAGTCTGTGGTCAGAGGAAGGGAACTCATAATCTTGACATAGAATGTACGCCTGTCTCAAGTGGTGACCCCAAGTAGAATCGTGTTAGGGCCCAGTGTGGCAGACGTGAGATCTATTGCTCACATCCTCCTTTCCAGAAAGGACTTGCTATCCAGCTTCAAGAAGTGTGGTTAGACACTGAGCTAGAGGCTGTCAGCTCCTTCTCCAACCTGCTCTGTGCTGGAGCTGAAGTCACTCTCTTCATGAGATTAGCCTCCGAGGCAATGACTGAGCGAGGCAGTGGTGTATGAACCGGCCATTCCCATCCAACACGGACTCTGGGAACTGGCCATCAGAGCTCTGCGCTCCCTGTTGGGCTGCTGAGAATGCATTGCCCTCTGACCACTCCCCTCCTCAATCCTGTTCACTCCTCTTTCCTTTTACGAGGGCCACACCCTCAGAAAACCTTTTTCACTCCTAACTTTATCTCACCATCTGTTTCCAAAAGAACTCACTATAGAATTTTGACTCCTGTCACGTCCATTATCTTATTTTATACCTATAATAACTGAGGTGGTAGAGATAATAAAAACAACCAGGCTTCACTTTACAAATGGAAAACCTGAAACCCACGACACTTAAGTAAGCTGACCGTGCTTACACTGCTGGGCTGTACCAAAGGTGGATTAGAACCTTGCTCCAGATCGTTTCCAAGCTTGGTGCTCTTTACCCCCGGGGGATGTTAAGCAGAATGAAGAGTGGCAACAAAAAGTCCTAAAAGAAGTCACAGTTGGGGATCTGCCAAGCTTTGTAGAATTAGCATAAAGCAGAAAAGTAAAACATCATAGTTGAAAACAGCTTCACCCTTAATATAGTACATATTGTGTAAACAAGAGGAGAATTAAAAATTATTCTAAATATTTGTATTCATTTTAGCAATTCCTTTCATGTATGTTTAGGAAAATTGTAATGTTAATGTGAGGTGTTTCCAGGTGTTACTTCACTGTCAGCGGATCACCCCAGAGTCAAGTAATTTCTACATCCTAGCGAAATAGTACTGGAGAAGGCGATGGCACCCCACTCCAGTACTCTTGCGTGGAAAATCCCATGGACGGAGGAGCCTGGTAGGCTGCAGTCCATGGGGTCGCTAAGAGTCGGACACGACTGAGCGACTTCACTTTCACTTTTCAGTTTCATGCATTGGAGAAGGCAATGGCAACCCACTCCAGTGTTCTTGCCTGGAGAATCCCAGGGACAGGGGAGCCTGATGGGAGGCCGTCTATGGGGCGGCACAGAGTCGGACACGACTGAAGCGACTTAGCAGCAGCAGGAGCAGCAGCAGCAAAATAGTACAATCCCCTTTTGAAATCATACTATTATTAGCTTCTTTTTTAAAAAAAACACAAACAAGGTAAGTTACAAATAACAGTTTCTTTACTGAAACCTGCTTGATCATTCTTTTCTCTTTCCCTCTTTTTTCTCTTGAACTTTGAAATAATAAAATGCAAAAACAATTTCATAGTCATTAAATGAAATTTGAGAAATACAGAAATGTATACAGATGAGTTTGAGTGTGAGTGAACTCTGGGAGATGGTGATGGACAGGGAGGCCTGGCGTGCAATTCATGGGGTCGCAAAGAGTCTGACACAACTGAGCGACTGAACTGAACTGATACAGATGACAGTGAAAGTTACCCATAACACCACTGCTATTAGCATTTGGCTTTAGATCTTCATAGTCCACCAGTGTGCACACATATGTACCCTCACTTCCTTACTCTGACTCTAACACCATGCTACATTGGGAAGTCATGACTATAATTCACCCAGGACATTCATGCAAGTCCAAGATCCTTTATATTGAGGGTGAAGTCACTGAAATCTACCTATTACTCCCAAGATGAATTAACAATATGAAACTTCTTAAATCTCAGACCTCACAGGTTTGGTTGTCAAACTTAAGTCCTCTACATTTATTTTTGTTGCTATACTCTTGGATTGGAGAAGGAAATGGCAACCCACTCCAGTATTCTTGCTTAGGAAATCTCATGGACAGAGGGAACCTGGCAGCCTGTAGTCCAGTTCAGTTCAGTCGCTCAGTCGTGTCCAACTCTTTAAGACCCCATGAGCCATAGCACGCCAGGCCTCCCGGTCCATCACCATCTCCTGGAGCTCACCCAAACCCATGTCCATCAAGTCAGTGATGCCATCCAGCCATCTCATCCTCTGTCATCCCCTTCTCCTCCTGCCCTCAATCTTTCCCAGCATTGGGATCTTTTCCAATGAGTCAGCTCTTCGCATGAGGTGGCCCAAGTATTGGAGTTTCAGCTTTAACCTCAGTCCTTCCAGTGAACACCCAGGACTGATCTCCTTTAGGATGGACTGGTTGGATCTCCTGGCAGTCCAAGGGACTCTCAAGAGTCTTCTCCAACACCACAGTTCAAAAGCTTCAATTCTTCAGTGCTCAGCTTTCTTTATAGTCCAACTCTCACATCCATACACGACTACTGGAAAAACCATAGCCTTGACTAGATGGATCTTTGTTGACAAAGTAGTCTCTGTTTTTTAATATGCTGTCTAGGTTGGTCATAACTTTCCTTCAAAGGAATACGCATCTTTTAATTTCATGGCTGCAGTCACCATCTGCAGTGATTTTGGGGCCCCCCAAAATAAAGTCAGCCACTGTTTCCACTGTTTCTCCATCTATTTGCCATGAAGTGATGGGACCGGATGTCATGATCTTCGTTTTCTGAATTTTGAGATTTAAGCCAACTTTTTCACTCTCCTCTTTCACTTTTATTGAGAGGCTCTTTAGTTCCTCTTCACTTTCGGCCATAAGGGTGGTATCATCTGCATATCTGAGGTTATTGATATTTCTCCCGGCAATCTTGATTCCAGCTTGTGCTTCCTCCAGCCCAGTGTTTCTCATGATGTACTCTGCATATAAGTTAAATAAGCAGGCTGATTATATAACAGCCTTGACGCACTCCTTTTCCTATTTGGAAACAGTCTGTTGTTTCTCAGAGAAGGCAATGGCAACCCACTCCAGTACTCTTGCCTGGAGAATCCCAGGGACGGGGGACCCTGGTGGGCTGCCATCTATGGGGTCGCACAGAGTCGGACACGACTGAAGTGACTTAGCAGCAGCAGCAGCTGTTGTTTCTACAGTCCATGGGGTCGCGAAGGGTTGGACATGATTGAGCAACTAACACTTTCACTTTTATCCTTGCATACTACTACTCTGGTCCTTGAGTGAAGAAGCATCTGAAAGATGTTTTAGGTGACTTTTGTCAGTGAAGAAAGCATCGCCTTTGAGATAATATCCTGATCATGAAGCTCAAGGCCTGAATTCAAGCTGAGCCAGACTGCATACTTGAAATGAAACTGGACCAGAATGAACATCTTGGAAACATGAGAACAAACCAGCTGTGGGGAGCAAGGCTTCAAACAAAAGCCACGTATGGGTCACCGTGTCCAGTGGCGACTCATTGCAGGGAAGAATTCCATTTGCTTGAAGCTCGGTGCTGGGACAGCGAGTCTCTTTCCTAGAAGTTACTTGTGTAGTGGCACATGACAGGGAGAACTTGGCAAGGTAATAGCACACGCTTTTATGTCACACAAGCATGTGTGTGTAGCTAAGCCATGGGGAATAGTTTTCTCTACAACATTTAAAGATTTGAGATGATGAAAAGGAGAGGAATATGAAATCTGAAGTACATTAGTAAAAAGTATCTGGTAAAACACAACAGACATTCACAGATTCAAAAAGTCTTGGTGAAACGAGGCCCAAGAAGTCCTCATAAAATGCATCGTTTCCCAAGTTGTGCTTCGCCTGTCCTCGGATCTTTTCAGGGGCAGGAGCTTGACAGCCAACATGGGCCAAGCGTTCCCCATTGGAGTTACATGAGTGCCACCTAGTGTCACTTGTTCATGCTGAAGGGGGTTTGGATACGGTTTAACTGAGCTCATCCGAGGGAATGAGGGAACGAAAGCCCTGAGTGAAGAGGTGATTTAAGAGGCCCACATCGATCTGCTCAGTGGCCAAGCCAGGACTAGGACTCAGGCCCTGCTTCAGGTAGGACAGCTGGTGATAACCTCTGGAGTTTGGGAGTCAGGAGTCCAGGGAGCTGGACTGTGCTAAAGAATATTCTTCAGCATAAACCATAAACCTTCAGCATAAAGCATAAACCTTCCAGGGCCTCAGGTGCCCCATGCATTAAACTCCTAAAAGCATACTTGCTTGTTCTGAAAGTCTTTGAGACACATGAGTGACAGAGAACAGAATCTGAAAGTTAGTATAGGTCCCCAGAAGCATTTAGTCTGCTTGTGCATGAACACCTGCCCTACTCCAGCTGTTCAAGTGATCAAGCTATTTCCTACAAGCAAGTGCTAGGGTCCAAAGTGATCAGCCTTGATTCAGGGTGATGCTTCAGCCATCACCCTTTATGATGTCTGCCTTCAGCTTCTACCTTTGTGAACGAAGCAACTCAGACACCATTTAAGAGACAAGGGCCACTGCAGCCACCCAGGCTTTGATTTCCAGAAGTCAGATGTTCTGCAGTTCTCCAAATAGAGTTTCTGTTTCAAGATTAATCTTGGCCAATGGTACTTAATGCTGATTGCACATTAGCATCACCCAAGGAACGTTCAGAACACCCTTGTGCTTGGGTCTGATCCTAAATCAGCAGAGTCAGAATCCCTGAGGATATATTCCCACACTTTAAAAAACTCCTTGGGCTTCGTTGGTGGCTCAGATGGTAAAGAATCTGCCTGCAATGCAAGAGACACGTGTTCAGTTCCTTGCTCAGAAAGATCTCCTGGAGAAGGGAATGGCTACCCACTCCAGAATTCTTGCCTGGAGAATTCCATGGCCAGAGACAGTCCACAGGGTCGTAAAGAGTCAAACAAGACTGAAAAAACACTTTTCCTTTCACTTCGGGTTAGTCCACTGCTCAGAAGATTGACAGTCACAGTGATGGGCTGGGCTTGCACTGCATAAGAGAGTAGAACAGGTATAAATAGGAAGATGGGAGACAGAGAAGGTCATTTCCACCCAGGGTCTCAAACAGAAGTTAATATTGATGTGTGCTAAAGTGCTCAATAAACAACCACAGAAAGAACTTGTCCAAAGAGAAATTGTAAATGATGCTGCAGGAACTAACAATCTACTAACAATTTCTGGGTTCTTTTGCTGCCCTTCATAGGAAATATCTAAGAAGAACCACAAATACACTTAAAAGTAGGAGAAGCAGGCAGAGTAAATAATGCGGATCTACTTTTACGTGGATTTTACTTTATTATCCAAGAAATAATGTGGATCTTTTGAAAGAAGAAGGAAGTTTCAAAACATGAATAATCGTGTGTGACGTATCCAAGAACTCATACAACAGAGGGGCCTGCTATTATATTCGGAAAGCCTGTCCTATCCTATCACTTCTCTGGGGGAAGTGGCAGCTGAGCTGGTATGTGAAGTAAGGGCAAGGTGTGTGCATGCTGGAGGCTCTGTGTGTTTGGGGCTTGGGGGTGTTTTCAAGGCAGAGACAGAATGTGCAGAGGCCATGTGTTGAAAGGCTTAGTCCAGGAACACAGAGGAGGCACGTGTGAGGGGATGGGGCAGGTGCTAGGAGAGGAGGCTAGACGGGCACGGCCCTGTCCACTTGTTTGCATACATACACCCCACATGCCTTGCGCACAGTCAGTTCACCTCACCTTTTCCTGCTTTGCTCTGACCTACTTTCATCTCACCTTTAGTGCCAGTCACTTAAGAAAGTCTGAAAGTGGTTTTCCTAACATTCCAAACTCCTATTCTTATTACAAGCATCATGCATGGTTAGTGGAAGAAAGTCTAACAATTTATAGCTGTGGAAGGTCAATGCCCTCTCAAGTCATGCCCAACCTAAATTGTCACAGTTAATAATTCCACATATTCTCTCAGACCTTCCTAGGTGCATGTCCAAATACACATCTCACTGTTTTTTTGAAAAGTAGAATTGCAGTAGACACATCATTTTGCAACTTGCTTTCCCCCCACCCTTTTGTTTTACTTAAAAATAAATAAAATGATTAACACGATTCCTGGAGGATGGAGAAGTGACTCGCTATTGGACCCAGCTTTTCAAGGGTAGGTAGAACCAGAACAGACACCAGTGAACTGTTCTGTTAGTGGTGGCTGTGGGGATTTTAAATGTTTTTTTCTAAAATTATTTTTTTTTAGCTTTATCGAGGTATAATTGACAAGTAAAATGGAAAGATGTGTAAAATGTACATGAAAAAGTAGTGTACGTGGTGATAATATGATATTATTCATTGATACATATTCATTGTGAGGGCTTCCCTTGTGGCTCAAATGGTAAAGCATCTGCCTACAATGCAGGAGACCTGGGTTCGATCCCTGGGTCGGGAAGATCTTCTGGAAAAGGAAATGGCAACCCACTCCAGTACTCTTGCCTGGAAAAATCCCATGGATGGAGGAGCCCGGTAGGCTACAGTCCACAGGGTTGCAAAGAGTCGGACACGACTGAGTGATTTCATGTCATTCATTGTGAAAAGTTTCTTCCTGGGACTTCCCTTGTGGTTCAGTGTTTAACCTCGCCTTCTTATACAGGGGGTGCAGATTCCATCCCGGGCTGGGGAGCTAAGATCTCACATGCTTCGAGGCCAAAAAACCAAAGCATACAAAGGAAACAATATTGACACAAATTCAATAAAGACTTTAAAAATGGTCCACATCATAAAAAGAAAAAAGATTCCTCATATCTAATTTTTTAACATATCTACAACTTACAACTTGCTTTTTTTTAAATTTAATATATGATAGACATCTTTCTGTATCATTATACATAGTTTTACCTCATTTTGTTTAGCAGCAACATGGTATTTCTCATATACAGGTACCATCTAATGATGGACAATTAGGTTGACTTTTTTTTTTTTGCCATTACAAGCCAGACAATACATCAGTGAGCATCCTTGTATATGCATGTGTGCTAAGAGGCTTCAGTTGTGTCTGACTCTTTGCAACCCTGAAGCTGTAGATCACTAGTCTCCTCTGACCATGGGATTCTTCAGAAAAGAATACTGGAGTGGGTCCAAGGAATCTTGTCAACCCGGGGATTGAACCCATGTCTCTTGTGTCTCCTGCATTGGCAGGCAGGTTCTTTACTACTAGCACCACCTGGAAAGTCCATCGTTGTCTGTACTCTTGTTCAAGAGTATGGATATCTCTATAAGATATACAGATATCTCTATGCATATCTCTATATCTATACAGATATCTCTATAAGATAAATTCTACAGAGAATGTTTAGGGCATGCATATTTTAGATATTGATGAGTATTTCCAAGTTCTAACCCAAAAACATTGCATCAGTTCACCTCCCACAGTGGCACGTGAGAGTGCCCATTTCCATCTCTGTCTCTTGACTTGTTACTTCTCATCCTACAGAAAGAACCAGAAGCAGAATTTCACAGAATTTGTATCCTTAGACCTAACCCACGTTTTGGGCCACAGCGTTATTTCCAGCTGCCTAACATACCCAAATTCCATCAAACCTCTATCCCCAGCAGATCCCTCCTGAGGGCTCTGCTCCTGCTGCGGCCACTAGCGTCTGGACCACACCCCACTTCTCTTGTCTCTCGTATCTGATCAGGAATGCGGTCTCTCGTCATCTTTCTCTTCCCACAATCTTTCTCACTCATTAATTTTCTTGTGGCTCTGTGGCTCATATCCCAGTTTAGGATCTTATCGGCTCCGGGCTGACCACCCTATCTCTGATCTCTTTTACCTTCAGTCCAACTGAACTCAATCTCCTGGACATCTTTGTAAAACTCTCCTTGGGTCATAAAGCCTTGTCCTCTTTGAGAACTTTCAGTTACTCTTCATTCCTGCCAGATCCTAGCTGAGCTGTCTCTCCTGTCACCGGCCTACTCTCGGAACCGCCAACATGCCTGCAGCTTTTCTGTATTTGATGGTGTCAGTCCCTCCCTGAAGTTCTTTTCTGTATCTCTGCCTACCCGGGCGCTGTCTACCCAGTGAGCCATAAACATATCTGGGGAAAGAGCTTTCTAGATGGAGGGAGCACTGGAGTTGCAGATTATGTAGAGCTTGGTAGGACATTGTCAAGACTGTGACTAGATAAAATTTAAGCATCATCATTATCTGTGAATGTAGGCTTTGTTTCTGCTGATAGATTGTCACCAAGTGCTTTATACAAATCGATGATTTAAAAAATGATAAAGTTTTTATGGCAAGGAGAAATTATTTTGTTCAGGTTAAAAATGATGACACAAGATTTTTGCCTCTCCCAGGAAAGATTTCATTAAGCAGAAGCAGGAACATTCAATTGAGCAACAGCAACTTGTGATATATATATATAAGGATCCTGATGTAATGGCCTGCCTCTTCTTCATCTTTTGTGTGTCTTCATTAACTTATTTTTTAAAATTTCACACAAACATGACAATCATTTCTACTTCTAAAGAAATGCTTCTTAAATTGTAATAGAAACTACTCACCTATTTGATCTAACTTGTATCTGGTTTCATATTTATTCATTACTAATTCGTAAGGTTGTTGGGAGGATTAAATGAGTTAGAAGTGCTTAGAACAATGCCTCTGTGCGTGCGTGTGTGTGTGTGTGTGTGTGTGTGTGTGTGTGTGTGTGTGCTCAGTCACTCAGTTCTGGGGTTGTCTTTTCCGACCCCATGGACTGTACCAGGCTTCTCTGTCCATGGAATTTTCCAGGCAAGAATACTAGATCAGGTTGCCGCTTCCTTCTCCAGAGTATCTTCCAGACCCAGGACTGAGCCTGCATCTCTTGCACTGGCAGGCAGATTCTTTACTACTGTGCCACCTGGGAAATCAGAACAATGCCAACACATAGTAAATATTCTTTAAGTGTTTGCAGTAACAAGGTTACACACACACACTCACGCACACAATCCATTAATCCATTTACTCATACAACAGATTACAGCTATTATAAAAGACTCTGCTAGGCACTAGCAGTGTAAAGATATATTAAGCTGGTCCTACAGATATAATGTCTAGCAGAGAAACAAATACATAAGCATATAAGTTTTGAGGTATATTTAAGGGAAAGTGGTAGCAAAAGGCAGGGGTGAATAATTCTGCTTGAGAGAGAGGGTTACAAAGAAAATGTTACAAAGAAAATGTTGCTCAAACCATGTGGCTAAGTGTAACCAGTTGAAGGAAGTTAGACATAACAAAGCAGAGGAAGTAAGTTTTAACAAAGACATAAAGTCATGGAGCAGCAGGGCATATTCAGTTCAGTTCAGTTCAGTCGCTCAGTCATGTCCGACTCTTTGCGACCCCATGAATCGCAGCACACCAGGCCTCCCTGTCCATCACCAACTCCCGGAGTTCACTCAAACTCATGTCTATCGAGTCCGTGGTGCCATCCAGCCATCTCATCCTCTGTCGTCCCCTTCTCCTCCTGCCCCCAATCCCTCCCAGCATCAGAGTCTTTTCCAATGAGTCAACTCTTCGCATGAGGTGGCCAAAGTACTGGAGTTTCAGCTTTAGCATCATTCCTTCCAAAGAAATCCCAGGGCTGATCTCCTTCAGAATGGACTGGTTGGATCTCCTTGCAGTCCAAGGGACTCTCAAGAGTCTTCTCCAACACCACAGTTCAAAAGCATCACCTGTAAATATAGAATGGCTGAAGCATATGTTGAAAGAGAAGAAGGGAAAATACTTCAGGTTCTGAGAGTACTATATCCATGATAAAGAACTTAGACATTCTTTATAGAGAATAATGAGCAATTGGAGGATTTTAGGTAGATTTCCATTTTAGAAAATGCAGCAAGGGCCACAAATTCAAATACTTTTGCTGCTGCTGCTGCTGCTGCTGCGTTGCTTCAGTCATGTCCGACTCTGTGCAACCCCATAGACGGCAGTCCACCAGGCCTCCCCGTTCCTGGTATTCTCCAGGCAAGAGTACTGGAGTGGGTTGCCATTTCCTTCTCCAATGCATGAAAGTGAAGTCGCTTAAGAGGACCAAGCAAATGACAAATGTATAAATTGGGGGCTGGTGCAAAGTGGTGGAAGAGACAAACTGAAAGTATATAAAGATATTCAAGTGATTAAAAATGACAGAATAAAAGTTGCTAAGCAAATCTGAGGACTGTCAGTATGAACTCTGGATATAGAGGCCATGTGGACTGCTTGGGGAAAACGGTGGAAGAAGTTTGGAAGCTAATTAAGGCATCTGTTCATGTAAAGCATAATGAGGAACAAAAACAAGAGAAAGAGTGGAGCCTGGTGAAGAACTAGCTGGCTTGGAAACTATGTCGGGAGGAAAATCTGCCTAGTCCCATGATGACCCATGGGGAGGAAGAAGGGAAGAAGCCTAGAATAACTCTCAAGTTTCTGGCTTAGATGACTGGATGAATAAACGTAATAAAACCATTTACCTCTATAGAGATGATATGGACTGGGGAGCAGGTAGACATAACGAATTTACGTTTAGAAATACTGAGTTTGAAGTGTCTATGGGTCATCCAAATGCAAGCTCCAACAGATGGCTAGATTTACGATGCCAACTATAAAAGGCCAGTGTTGGAAATACAGACCTAGGACTTATCAGGTTACAGATGCTAATTAACAACAGAGAAGTAGTTGATATTGTCCAGAACAAAGTATGAGCAAAATTATAGAGAAGAAATTCTTTATTTAAATGTTTTAAATGCTTTTGTTTCTGTGGTAATTTTCACATTCATTCAGTTCTGTTCTGTTCAGTTCAGTCGCTCAGTCATGTCCGACTCTTTGCGACCCCATGAATCGCAGCACGCCAGGCCTCCCTGTCCATCACCAACTCCCGGAGTTCATTCATTACATCCTAAGAATTCTTTTTATTTAATTTTTAAATTCTTGTGTGAATTTGGAATGTAGAAATGACAGTGATAAAGCTGTGCAATTTCTTTTATTTTCTTCATTTTAAAAATTGTAGTACAGTTGACTTCAGTATTATGCGAATCTCTACTGTACAGCAAAGTGACTCAGTTATACATACATATATACATATATATTTTTTTTTCTTTTTTAAAATATTCTTTTTCCACTATGGTTTATCCCAGAGATTGGATATAGTTCCCTTGCTATACAGTAGGAGCTTGTTGTTTATCCTTTGCAAACATAATGTTTTGCATCTACCAACTCCAAATTCCCTCTCCTGCCCTCCTTCCCCTGGGCAGTCACAAGTCTGAGCTCTGTGTCAGTGAGCCTGTTTTGTAGATAGGTTCATTTGTGCCATATTTATATTTTTAAAAGATTTATTTATTTATTTATCTTGGCTGTGGTTGTTGGGCTTCCCTTGTGGCTCAGCTGGTAAAGAATCTGCCTGCAATGCGGAAGCCCTGGGTTCGATCTCTGGGTTGGGAAGATTCCCCTGGAGAAGAGAGAGGCTACCCACTCCAGTATTCTGGCCTAGAGAACTCCGTGGACTGTGTAGTCCATGGGGTCGCAAAGAGCTGGACGTGACTGAGCGACTTTCACTTGTGGTGGTGTTGCTGCCCGCAGGCTTTCTGTAGCTGCAGTGAGCAGAGACTATTTCTTGCAGTGTATGGGCTTCTCAGCACAGTGGCCCTAGGCAAGCTGGTGTCTCTTGCATTGCAAAGCGGATTCTTATCCATTGCACCACCAGGGAGGTCTCATCTGTGCCATATTTTAGATTCCACACGTGAGTGATATCATATGGTATTTGCCTTTCTCTGTCTGACTTCACTCAGTATGATAATCTCTGCTGCAGGTGACATTATTTCATTCTTTTTTTTATAGCTGAGTAGTATTCCCTGGTGGCTCAGCAGTAAAGAGTTCACCAGCAATGCAGAAGCTGCAAGAGATGCAGGTTTGATACCCGCATTAGGAAGATCCCCTGGAGAAGGGCATGGCAACCCATTCCAGTATTGTTGCCTGGAGAATCCCGTGGACAGAAGAGCCTGGTGGGCTACAGTCCACAGCTTCACAAAGAGTCGCCACAACTGAAGCAACTTAGCACGTAGTCTTCCATTGTGTGTATGTACCACACCTTCTTTATCCATTAATCTGTTGATAGACATTTAGATTGCTTCCATATTTTGGCAATTGTAAATAGTGCTGCTATGAACATATCTTTTTTAATTATAGTTTTGTCTGGGTATATGCCCAGGAGTGAGATAAGCTGTACAAGTTAGCATGGGTATTAGAGAAATCAGTCTACAAATAACATATTCATAAAAATTGTGATACATACCTGTATTTTTACACATTTTGTTAAAAGCATTTATAATGCAATTTCAGCTAGTTACCTTATGTGGTTACTTGCTAACTCTTTTATTTGAAAAGACATATGCCTAAAAGGAAGGGTGAGTATAAGTGTATGAGGAGAATGGAGACAGATGATACATAAAGAACAGCACAATCATTATCTAAGGATATTGTTTACATATTGTGAATGTGTGGACTCACAAAAAGCAGGAAGTTAGGTCTTTAAAATAAAGGCTTATTTCAGCTAACATATTGTTTACTATCTCTGTTTCTAACCAGCAGTGTCTCAACCCTAATAAAAGCCTTTCATCTGGAACATCTGGGAACAAATTTGGAAAGAGGAAAGAGTGAAACAGGCTCCCACTTTAAAGCATAACCATCCCAAACCCGAGAATGGGTCAATCCCTGTCCAAATGTTTACTTTGAGTCCATCCATATAGCCAATTAAGAGTCAACTTCAATTAGCAAAGACAACCACTAGAAGGATAATGGAGAAATATTATAGTTTCCAGCTCTTTTTTTAATCACTGTTTGCTCAACACTTTTAAATGAATTAAAAGCAGATGTTGAAATTGCTGCCAACTGTACACTTGTCATCTGTGAAAGGGAATTAACTTGGTTTTGTTCATCATTAAATTAAATGTTAGGCTTCAGTAGTTTAAAGAGTCTTGGAATGCTGTTCCTGATGGGGTTTTTTTTTGTTTTGTTTTGTTTTTTTTTAATTTTTTTTTTATTAAATTTTAAAATCTTTAATTCTTACATGTGTTCCCAAACATGAAACCGGGTTTTAAAATTACAAATAACTAAAGTAATTTTGAAAATTGTGGAAACATTTGTCCTTGTAAGATAAGGAAAATTCCTGGGAAAGTTTCGAATTCTGAAACTCTCACATGATACATGAAGGAACAAAAATCAATCTTTTGTTATTCAGCAGGAATTTTTGGACACTATCTACACTTTCAGCTCTGCATTTGGTGTAGTGGAGGACACAGAAGAACTCAGAAAATGAACTAGTTGTCATTCTCAGAGTTGAAGAGTATATGATACTGTATGAACCAGTGCCCAGATAAGAGAGCCTGCTGCCTGTCCTTTACAAGTTCAGACGAGGTAGAACTTGAGAGCTGAGATAATATAGGCAGGAACCTCAGCGGTAAGTTGATTGGACAATGAAGAATCTATAGGGTCTAATGTTACCTCAAGTGGCATCCAGCGTCCAAGATTGCCGTAAATAATTCTTGCCTTTGAGTCTTCAGGCCTTTTTGTAGTTTCCTCCCACACTGAATAGGGCAGACCTGGGTAACCAATGATATGGCAGAAATGATAGATGTGACTTTTGAGGCTGAGTAATAAAAAAAATACTGTGACTTTGATCTTGGTCTCTCTTAACTCTCGCTCTAGGGGAAGCCAGCCTCCATGTTGAAAGGACATTCAAGTAGCCCATGGAAAGTCTCATTTGGAGAGCACCATAGGAATCCCGCCAACAGCCAACACCAACTTGTCAGGCATGTGAGTGAGCCACTGTCCAAGTAGACTCTCTAGCCCAGGGAGGCCTTCAGATGATCGCATGACTGCAACCCTGGCCAATATCTTGATTATAACCTCAAGAGACCCTGAGTCAGAACATCTAGCTGCTGCTGCTGCTGCTAAGTCACTTCAGTCGTGTCCGACTTTGTGCGACCCCATAGATGGCAGCCCATCAGGCTCCCCCGTCCCTGGGATTCTCCAGGCAAGAACACTGGAGTGGGTTGCCATTTCCTTCTCCAATGCATGAAGGTGAAAAGTGAAAGTGAAGTCGCTCAGTCGTGTCCGACTCTTAGCGACCCCCTGGACTGCACCCTACCAGGCTCCTCCATCCATGGGATTTTCCAGGCAAGAGTACTGGAGTGGGGTGCCAGAACATCTTGCTAAGTGGCTTCTAAATCCTGACCCACAGAAATCATGATAAATAAATATTTATAGTTTAGAGATGTTGAGTTTGGGGGTAATTTTTTATGTAGCAATAGATTAATACACATTAGTGGATGTTCATCTTCACCTAAGAATGCATGAGAATTTAGAAAAGATTGCTTGAGAAGGAAGAAAAGATCAAGAGCTATGACTGCTTCTGTCTACCCTTTTAAAAGAAATGCTATGATAATACTACAATAAAAGCTGAAATAAGTGCTATTACCCCTAACATAAAAATGGACCACACAGTTGAGGTAATAATCCTCACCTGCCTCTAGTCCCAACCAGCTGTTTCTATATTGGTGAATGACTTCATCCATTCCAAAATATTTTTAAAACATTCTTCAGTTCATTTCACAAGTATGTATTGAGAATAGGCTATGTGTCATAATATGACCTATGTACATCTAATACAATAGGAATTACATAATTATATGGCACAGAACACCAATAAGTGATTAAACATAGTTTTGGTTTTTACAGTTTCATTCAAAACAACAAACTTTAATTTTCCCTATATAAAAATGCAATTTGGTTTTATCCAAGGATAATATAGAATACTACTACCCCTTCCTATTTGGGGATGAAAACAGGAAGCACGGGCAGATAATACACTCTATGTAGATGACTGGAAATGCATTTCTTGAAGACATATCTTGGAATGGCGCCATTGTGTACCAGGTGGTCACAATTAATAGCATTAGCAGGTCTATGAAAAAGGAAATTCCAATTCCTTCTGTTTCAGAAGGATACCGAAGATGTATAAAAGCAGAGAGAGCTCCTAGCATCATTGATGGAATCTTCTTATAATTAGGAGAAAAGAGTAATGTAAGAAAATACATTTAGACAATTTCATAATAAAATCTTCTCTAGCTCTTGAAAAAATTAAGCAGAGAGTTACTACTAGAATTTAACAAATTTTACTGTAATCTCATGCTTATATATCTTTTAAGTTCACAACCATCCAGGTAAAAGGTAGGACTTTGAGATTTTTTTAAAAGCACAAAAATACTAGGAAAGTTACAAGTATAAAAACTTGTAGCCAGCTAGAGAATGTTCTTTGGGCATAGTAATATTGTTGTCATCTCAGGAAGTGAGGCATGTTGGGGAAAATGTAGATAAACTGGATCCAGATCAAGAGAAAAGATCAGAAAACTCATTAAAATGAATTTTCTCATTTTCTCTAACTCATGAGTTAGAAAACTAACTTAGCAGACTGGAGATCAACAACCCAATCTGGTGTTTGTCCTTTCAGAAGACAAGACAAGGTGAAGGGGAAGCATGGATGACCCTGATCCAGAGCAAGAGAAAAAGGAAAAAGGGCTTATGAGCCCAAGACTCAACCAACACCGAGATCTGCAATAATTCAGTTCAGTTCAGTTCAGTGGCTCAGTCATGTCTGACTCTGCGATCCCATGGACTGCAGCACACCAGGCTTCCCTGTCCATCACCAACTCCCAGGGCTTGCTCAAACTCATGTCCATCAAGTCAGTGATACTTCTCCTCCTGCCTTCAATCTTTCCCAGCATCAGGGTCTTTTCCAATGAGTCAGCTCTTCGCATAAGGTGGCCAAAGTATTGGAGCTTCAGCTTCAGCATCAGTCCTTCCAATAAACATTCAGGACTTTTTTTTTTTATCTCCTTGCAGTCCTAGGGACTCTCAAGAGTCTTCTCCAACACCAAGGTTCAAAAGCATCAATTCTTCGGTGCTCATCTTTCTTTATGGTTCAACTCTCACATCTATACATGACCACTGGAAAAACCATAGCCTTGACTAGACAGACCTTTGTTGGCAAAGTATTGTCTCTGCTTTTTAGTATGCTGTCTAGGTTGTAAATGGCTTTTCCTCCAAGGAGAAAGTGTCTTTTAATTTCATGGCTGCAGTCACCATCTGCAGTGATTTTGGAGCCCAAGAAAATAAACTCTGTCATTGTTTCCCCGTCTATTTGCCATGAAGTGATAGAATGGGATGCCATGATCTTGGTTTTTTGAATGTTGAGTTTTAAGCCTGCTTTTTTGCTCTCCTCTTTCACCTTCATCAAGAGGCTCTTTAGTTCCTCTTTGCTTTCTGCCATAAGGGTGGTGTCATCTGTGTATCTGAGGTTATTGATATTTCTCTCGGCAGTCTTTATTCCAGCTTGTACTTCATCCAGCCCGGCATTTCACATGATGTACTCTGTGTATTAGTTAAACAAGCAGGGTGACAATACACAGCCTTCATGTACTCCTTTCCCTATTTGGAACCAGTCTGTTGTTCCATGTCTGGTTCTAATTGTTGCTTTTTGACCTGCATACAGATTTCTCAGGAGGCAGGTAAGGTGGTCTGGTATTCACACCTCTTTAAGACTTTTCCACAGTTTGTTGTGATCCACCCAGTCAAAGGCTTTGGCATAGTCAATAAAGCAGATGTTTTCTGGAACTGCTTTTTCTATGATCCAGTGGATGTTGGCAATTTGATCTATGGTTCCCCTGCCTTTTCTAAATCCTGCTTGAACATCTGCAAGTTCTTCGTTCACATACCTTTGAAGCCTCACTTGGAGAATTCAGCAGCCTGGATATTAACAAGCCAAACACAAGCAAACACTGCAGAGAGTGTGGTGCAGCCAGCGCAACATGTTCAAGCAAGAGGAACCAAAGGCATACCAAGTTTCAAAGACTTTGGCTAACAAGCAGATTCCTAGAATTACCACTGGAGGAAGAGGATGTCATCTTGGTGGATATCATGAATTCAGAGTGAGTACTCGGTATGACACTGAAAGGTTTGATGAGTAAGGAACAGATGATTTAAATACTTCAGAAGATATCATCACTAAATAATTTCTATTGAAATCTTGGCCCCACGGGGTATATATCAATGTCATATTGTTGGGAATGGCTACATAATTTGTAGGGGTACCTAGTAAAAAATGAAAATGAGAGGCCTCCTGTTCCAAAACTATTAAGAATTTCCAGGGCTTCCCTGACAGCTCAGTGGTAAAGAATCCACCTGCCAGTGCAGGAGACATGGGTTTGTCCTGATCCGGGAAGATTGTACATGCCTCAGAGCAACTAAGCCCATGAGCCACCTGTGCTTTGGAGTCAGGGAACTGCACCTACTGAATCCTGCTTGTCCTAGAGCTCATGCTCTGCAATAAGCCTCTGCAATGAGAAGCCTGTACATGGCAACTAGAGAGTGGCCCCCTCTCATCACTAGAGAAAAACCCATGCAGCAACAAAGACCCAGCACAGCCAAAAATCAATCAATACATAAATAAAATAATGAAGAAAAGAATTTCCAGATGGCATGGAGTCCTGTGCTATTGCACAGACTATACGCCCATGAAGCTGACCCTGGCCCTATTAAAGAGAATGCAAGTTGGAAGTTTTGTCTTCTACAGAATGAAAAAAATGCTTGAAAATGTCAAGTGATATATTTTTAGTGGAATAATATTTTTACCACATGGTGTATAAAGCAGTCACTGGCTTAATTACTCTCAAGATGAATTACAGTTGAGGGTTAGGATCACCTTAACTGATGAACAACTGTCATGTCACTGGCTTAACAGTTTTAAAAAACATTTTGGAAAAGCTTCTGAAAACCCCCTGACAACAACTGAAGAGACCCAGTAGAGATCCTAAATATTGGGATGGTAATTTGACCCAGATCCATGCCTTTTATTCTCTTTGATAGCTGTCATCTAGACTCTCATTCCACATTAAAAGAAATTTTCCCCATAGGACTGATCATCATGCAGACATCCTGGACTTAGAAGTGGATGCAATAATGTGGCTCTTTGTTATCTTTCCTTTGGGGAAGAGAATGAACATGTTTTTGCTTAGAAATGAAAGAGCTTATTTAATCAAATAGTTTTAAAAATTATGAAACATTTTAGATACCAAGTATAGACTCTATAAAGAATACAGAACACCTACATAGCCTCTTCCTAGAATTAAAGATTTTAAAATTAAATAAAAAATAAAAAAAGAAACAAAATATTAAAAATATAATTGAAGCCATTTTCTCTCCTCCCACAAATGTAACTGTGAGAACCACAGAACTTAACAGCTCTGTCCAAACCCTTGCACTAGAGACCTGATTAAACACTAGCATCATTTTTTAGCAACTTAAGGCTGTGTCCCTAGGATGACCTGGGCTCCCACTAAACCCCATTAAAATGCCTGACTGAGGAAGTGCAATGGCTGCCAGGAGAATTTACTGTTTGATCAAGCCAAGACCTGATGTTAGGCTGCTGATCTCTCTTGGAGAGAGAAAAGACTCACAGTTGTGAATCTGTATCTCTACAACTTAGAAGTGTCCTTCTCAAGGCCTGAGAGCCATTCCTTTGAAATGTAATCATCAAGAAGAACAGGGTCTCTGCCTCCCAATCTCTGTGGGAGGGAAGAATCCTAACCTTGAAAATTGCCAGCTAGCAGACACTGCTGGTCTAATCACAATGACACTGACCGATGCTTTGTGATTTTTCACTTGTCTGACTCTAATGAGTCCAGCTCTCCCTGCTCCCTCATTCTCCCTTTAAAACCCCTAATCACTTCTGCAAAAATCAGAATGGAGCTCAGCCCTTTCCTCTACTGCCAGTGGTTTCTGAATAACATCTGTTTTCACTGCTTTAACTAAAGGCTGTCTGTGTTTATCTTTGAGAACTGCCATTCCAATTTTTCTGTGTATCATTCTGCTACATTTTTAAAAAAAAGCAGACATGTATCTATTAAGAAAAAATATATTGTGCTGCCTATTTTTAAAATCAAATATAAATGACACCATTCTTTACCTACCCTTGTTCATTTAACATCGTATTTTCCAGATTTATCCGTATTGTTAGATGTGGTTCTACTACATCAGCACTGTGTCCAGGTTGGCAAAAGCATCTCCCTAGGTCCATTCTCCGGAGCCTCTGCCCACCCCTAGGCCCATGGATGGTCAGAGTGGAACAAAAAGCCCCTGCTTTGGTGGTGATGGTGGGAACCGAGCTTGGATGTGCAGGCAGAGATGGCCACCAATGTGGAGTGAAGGGGAAGCAGGGTGGGAAGAGATAAAACGTGGCAGCTCTCTCTGCTTGGAACTCCAGAGTTCTAGATTCTAAATTTGGACTTGACTTTCTGTGTTTACATATGAAATATGTTTATAAACATGCAATATCAAGTCCAAATTTATAATTCTAGCCTTGGTGGCTCAGGCGGTAAAGAATCCGCCTGCAATGCAGGAGACCAGGGTTCGATCCCCGTGTAGAGAAGATCCCCTGGAGAAGGGAATGGCAACCGACTCTAGTATTCTTGCCTGGAGTATTCTATGGACAGAGGATCCTAGTGGGCTACAGTCCATGGGGTCGCAAAGAGTCGAATAGGGCTGAGCCACTTTTCACTTTCACTTCCATGTTTATATATGAAATATGTTTATAAAGGTGGGAGCCTAGAACATATCTCCTTTACTGTTTAGCTTAAAAAAACACAACTTTTAAAGCATTCAGACATAAAGTATGTGGCCTCCACTTGTACTTTTGACCGCTCCACCTTCCCTGTGGCATTTCCCCTCCGCTCCTCCCTCCACTACTTAAAACTGTCAAATATGACTTTAAGCAGGACGCTAAGACGCAAAGAAGACGCTAACTGGACGCCAAAAAGGGACGCTCACAAGGGCCTCTTACTAGCATCCGCGCTCTCGCCAAACCCCGCCCAGTGCGTCCGGCCAAGGGCCCGCGGCATCCTGGGACGTGTAGTCTTTGGAAGGGCAGCGGCTCTCCAAGTCTCCTCCTCCAAGCTGCCTTTCGCCCTCGGGACGTCGTGACGTCGCCTTCTTCCCATCACTCGCCTCCTCCCTCTTCCTTTCCCTCTCCAGAAGCTTGGTCCCAGACTTCCGAAGACCTTTTACGACGTTGGGTATGAGTCGGTCTCGGCGCCGGGTCCACTTTTCGGCAAAGTGACGTGGACGTCAACAGCAATGGCGGAAGGAGAAGAGGTCCTGCCACTGCCGACGTCGGGCGACGAAGGCTGGTGAGTAGAAGCCTCAGGCTGCTTCGCACTGCCCTTCTTTTCTGCGTTGTCACCATCCTGCCCGTCCCCGCGGCCCCGGCAGGCGCCGGCATGGAACGGGAAGACCCGTGCTCGAAGCCCGGAGCCCTACCCCGCCCCCTCTGCCTGCCGGCTTCCCCTCTGCCAGCACGGTCCTGCCCTAGGGGCTAAAGCCAGACTCGGAGAGAGAGGGGTCTCGTCCAGGTGCTGGGCCTCCGTTCGGCTTTCCAGCTTCATCCGCCGGCTTCCAAAACATGCTGGAGAAGGGTGGCTTCGGGGCTGGGTTTGCCCGGAGTCCCTGGCCCGGGGAGTCAGAGTAGGCTGCTGGTTAGGAAGGAAGTTTCGCGGATTGCAGCTCTCAGGCACTGGAATACTATTTGAAGAACAGACCGCTTGAAATGACTGCCGTAGCCTTTGCCTGAGGGTTCAGAGGTTGAGCGATACACCTAGGGATGACTCTCTCCCACGTAACTGAGACATTTTTAGTCCTAGTTTTCATTTCTCATTTCGCGTTCCAACAGTTTCCACCTTTCGTCTCTTTCACATCTTTTTCCTTCCTGCTGTTTTGCTCACAACTCGATTTCAGAGCTTTGGATGCGACGTAGGACACCGCTGTTGCTGTCCTCAAGCCTTTGAGCGCTTACCTGATTTACAGTCAGGGTTGTGGGGAGGACTTCTGACAGTTTTTGGTAGGCTTTAGTCACCTAGTTGTTAATCTCTGGGAAAATCTCCTATTTTTGAAATAATTGGTCTTCACAGTACACTTTTAGTAATAACATCATTTAAAAAATGGAACCTTTAGAGGCTTGTGGAATTTTTACAATTGATCTAAATGCATTGACCACAGGTATTAGATAGTTTTGAATTTGCCTGTTCATCATATATGTACAGCTCACTAGCACTCTATTTGTCTAATAATAATAATCCAGGACGTTTGTAGACATGGAGTTTAATCCCTCTGAAAGAAGTGGAAATCGTTGAAAGGGATAGATAATACAGTAACAGTAATTGAGAAATTCAGCTCTCACTTAGCAGACATCAGGCATCACCTTATCATCAGTATATGTACTGTTGATGTGCAAGGTGTAAGATAAAAACTTACCTAGATGTACTTTTTTTTCTCAATTGACTTACCTTGGAGTTGGGGACCTGTAATGGGTACACTTGGTAAGAAGATAAAATTGCCCTAGTTCTTTGGACGTATTAATAAAAGTGTTGTGAAAGTTCTGGGAGACAGAAACCACGTCCACTTGGAGTCATTGGGGAAAGCTGTACCGGGGTGGGGTTGTTTGAATTAGGTCTTGAAGAATAAGTAGGATTTAGACCAGTGCTGTCCAATAGAAATGCAATGTGAACCACATAGTAATTTAAAACTTTCTAGTAGCCATGTTAAAAACTAAAAAGAAACAGATGAAAATAATTTTAATTATGTATCTTCTTTAGTTAAATATATCCAAAACCTTTCAACATGTAATCATTGTTAAAAAACAAACAAACAATACTTTCACATCTTTTTTGTACCAGGTCTTCAAAATTCAATGTGTATTTTACACCTACTGTTCATCTCAGTCCAGTCTAGCCATGTTTCAAATGTTAAATAGCCACTGTGGCTGGCAGCTAGGATGCAGGGTCAGATTAACAGAGCAGAAAGGTCTCTGAATGAAGTAATAGCATGAGCAAGGACATAGACAAGAAAATTGATGATTTGTTTGGAGAGTAATGACTAGAATGTCATAAAGTTTGCCGTTTTGGAAGAGTGAATTTGTTTTAGTGTAAACTGGCTGCCATCCACTGATTGAAGGCCAGGAGGGAAAGTATTTCTAGAGAAAAGGTGTCTTTGAGGAGCTCTTAGGTTGGGAGGATTGTGAGCTTGTGTCTGGTTGAGAGGGGCAAGGACCGTGGAGTGAATGGTTGCCGGCGGTAGCATTCGTTCTCTTCTAGCGTTGCTGTTTCTTTGGTGAGGCTTCCTGTTTTTGCTGTTTGTATTTTCATGAGTGGAAGAACCCTGAGTGTTCTCTTGATTTTTATTCTCCCTCCATTCTCTTCTAATCTTTATCCTTTTTCTCTACTCACTCCAGTCACTGGTCCCCTAGAAGTGAATTTAAATGGAGTCAGAAAAGACATTCGCATTTGGAGCCACAAGTTCAGTAAAGCCTCTGTCCTTATGGTGCTTCTTGTACACACTGGAACAGCTTTATTCTTTTTTTAAAAAATGCTGTGACATATTTATTGTAATCTTTTGAGATAGAAAATTTTCTGAAATGTGTTAAACATCTCGTTGTGTAACGGAACTCATCTTAATGATTTAGGGTCATTCAGTTTACAAATGTGAGTGTATAAAAATAAAACTAGGTCCCTGTCCTTAAGGAATTTGTGGTCTAGTTAGAGGAGGCAGGTTTAAGAACATCATTTACTGTTATACTTCTGTACTGCATTGAGACCTTTAAGGCCTATCTAGGCAGAAAGGGTAGACTATTGCTGTTTAAATACCCCTCTATAGCCATCCCTTTTTTAGTTTGCTTTTCATTAGTTTTCCCTGTTTGCTTTCTTTGTTGTCAGTGGTATCTCACTCTTTGATCCTGACCTGTGAAACTCGGTAGCTGAACTTGTTAAATTATCTGTTTATTTGTAAAGAGGCTCAGGATGGGGCCTGAAGAACTTGAAAGTACAAGATGTCACTTTTACTTATTTACTGTTTTTTAGTTATGTTCTGGATCAGTGCTTTTCAGAATTTAAATGTGCATTGGGGTTACCTGGAGAGCTTGTTAAAATTCAGATTCTGATTCAGTAAATTTGCTTGGGACCTAGAATTCCATATTTCTGACTGACCAGCTACTGGGTGATGGCATTTCTGGTTCATAGTTTTAGGTGATATATATCTCCAATGAGTTGGTCAGGGGAATTTTTCTCTTTACTATGTTATATTGTATCATCTAACACATTATACTGTCTATATTACATAATTATACTTTAGTGTTAATCTGGTTACATGTTTTATCACTATTCTGTATCTTCTTTCTTCCTTTATCGTTGCTTTGGGAGGACTTTGTCTAGTGGCAGGCGGGCACTACTCTGTTGTGGTGCTTGGCCTTCTCATCGCGGTGACTTCTTGTGTTGCAGAGCACCGGCTCTAGGTGCTCGGGGTTCTTGGGCTTAGTTGCTCTGTGTCATGTGAAATCTTCTTGGACCAGGGACCGAACCCATGTCCCCTGCACTGGCAGATGGATTCTTATCCACGACAAAACCAGGAAAGTCCTGTTACTGTTCTTTAGATTGTGAACTTCTCAAGGGCAGTGCTGATGGCAGGTGGCTCAAATGTTTATTGTCTGAATGAAGATACAGATTTTTGTAAAATCATGTGCAGTACTATACCAAGATGTCATTTCATATAAATTTTCTGACTCCAGTGTTTTTGTAAGCTGTGTAATTGTTTGCTGGTGTAGTACTCATTTTTTTTTTTTTTTTTTTCGGAAATCTAGGGTTATCAGAGTGAGAAGGCAATGGCACCCCAATCCAGTACTCTTGCCTGGCAAATCCCATGGACGGAGGAGCCTGGAAGGCTGCAGTCCATGGGGGTGCTAAGAGTTGGACAGGACTGAGCGACTTCACTTTCACTTTTCAGTTTCGTGCATTGGAGAAGGAAATGGCAACCCACTCCAGTGTTTTTGCCTGGAGAATCCCAGGGACGGGGGAGCCTGATGGGCTGCCGTCTCTGGGGTCGCACAGAGTCCCACACGACTGAAGCGACTTAGCAGCAGCAGCAGCAGCAGGGTTATCAGAAACTGCCTCAGCTCTCAAACTTTCTGAAATTACAACCATATAAACTCAGAGAGCATGGTGAAGTCCTTGTAAAATTGTTTACGGTTTGAAATGACTTAAATTTAATTAATATAAGCTACAGATTTGAAAATAAAAGAAGTATTAAATTATTGTAGTTCAATGATTGGTCATTCTTCTTCTGGGTATTGAAGAAACCAGGTTTGCGATTGTGGCTTTCATTTTCTGATGCTTTCTTTCTGAAATAACTCCTTAAAATCTAAAGTCTTGATTAAAAATTTTTGTTTTGGTAAACACATCGTGCAACAACTGTTGGTATTTTGAGTTTGCTAGGTTAAAATTTTTTGTACAGCTTTTCTTAGATTGTTGCTAAACTTTTGTTAAAATTTTAGAAATATCAGTTTCATTAAGAGGCTTCTGTTGTCAATTTGAGATGTGAATAGGAATTGTTTTGAGAATAATGAGGTCTTTTTCAAAGTTTTGTGCGCTTTGTAAATAGTATTCTGTGCTTTTCATTTCATAAGCATGGAAATAGAGATTTAAATTATCACTCAGGGATTAGGTGGTAGCAATTTCAGAATGATATAATCAATAAAGAAACACATTTAATATGAAAGAGAATGAAACCTGTTGCTTAGAATATTGATAGCTTGTAGTTCTGGGAAGACTAGATATTACCTTACATAAAATAAAGAGAAAGTGAACCATATTGGCTTGAATTAGGAGTTTTTAAGTTGACAACTGTTTCATTTTGTGAGGGCAGACAGAAATTATGAAGACTTATTTTGTTTATGCTATTTATATGAATGTTATTATAATCCGGGTTTTACTGGTTTTGGAGGTAATTCCTAAATAAGAATTCACTTGCTCCTTGTTCCTGTGGATGTTTTAATATCCACAGGTAAGAGTTAGTAATTGGTTTTTGCATGCTAAAGAAATGTATTCAGTTAATTTATTTCCATGTATTTGTACTCACTGCTAGGAGTACAGGTGCATCCCTATCTAAGTACAGTGAGGCAATTCAGGTAATTCTGTACTAATGAAGTGTATTCCGATACACAGCCAACTCATGAGTAGGTGTCTTCTGAGCAGAATTGATAAAGTATGCCTGACAAGTCATTTCTGCTGCTTATGGTGAAATGTGGATTCTACTTGGTATAAATCAAAGGCAGTCCAGTCCTCCCACACCATGCATTAAAAAGCAAAATAGAGGTTAGCAAAGCTTTCTTAATTCATTCAGCTAACATTAACTAAATACTGGTTATATTCAAGCTGCTATGTAGTGTTTAAAAAAAAATTGAAACATTTAAAACCAGAACTGTGCATTGTTTTGATTTGCTTTGGCACTTCAATTTTTTCATCATTTAAAGAGGCAGTGCTTGAAGTGACTTATTTAGATATTGAGAATTACATACAAAAGCAAATCAGCCCCATATATTAAGTTCATAAGGGCAAATTGTTGTTTGTTGGGAATGCAAGAGCAGTAAGAACCAGTTAAAAGAAAACCTATTTCCTGAAATTTAATGTACATTTATTTTTAAGGGTCTGTCTCACCTTTTTCACCTGAGTTGAGAAAAGGATGCCTAATTAAATAATTTGTTTCACATCTTCCTTCTTCTTGAAGATTAAAGGAGTTTTTTCTTGTCTTTAAGCTGACATAGCATTTTGTTGTTTTTTTCATTCCAAACCGAATGCTGTAATGTGTGCTTTCCTTACTTTAAAGCAGTTGTTAGCATAAAACTAGTTGGGTGGTATTTAGTAAGAAGAAAACATGTAAGAAAATACTATATGTTTGCATAGAACTTTATCCTTTGTATAATGCTTATATTTACTATCTCATTTTGGCTCTTAGAACAATTCTATGAGAAAGGGAAATTATGAGTTATTGTCCTTTCCTTGTTAGGGCTGAGAAGATGGGCATAGGGAGTTTAGACAGTAGACCCAGTTAGTGGAAAATCTGGGACTTAAACTCATGGCTCTCCAAGCCTTTCTTTCTAAAGTTGATTGCATACACCGTGTATAGTTCACAGATACTTTAACAGACAGAGAGAACCCAGTTAAAAATATGCTAATCTTACAATCACCCATGTGTTCTGAACCTACGGTATTTAAAGATGTGCTTTGTTGACCACATGTGTGCATTATCTGTGGAACCTATAAGGCTCTAAGGATATGCACAGGCTGTGTGCCACATTGCCTTTCCTGCATCCATAAGAAGGGGTAATTCATGACTGTTGTGGTGGGGATGGGATACAGAGCGTTATATGCTATAACTTCATGTCTGTTTGGTTTTCATAATCTGTTCTCATTCCTCTTGGCAAAAATCACTTAAATAGATTAGTTTTTTTATGCTGAGATACTGTGGTTACAAATATCTAGATTATATATCTAATATTTTATATATTTAACTAAATGTATTTATGTAATATATTAAGTATATGTGAATATATAAGTAATATATATGTATCTATATCATTTGGAAATAAAATTATATTTTGTTTTGATTTACTTATTTAGTCTGTGAGAATGCAATAGTGATATTTAATTAGAACATATAAATAATTATGCAGTTTTAATTACTATCACCTCAGTAATTTTTTCATTGTTTATATTCAGTGATGTTAGGAAAATAAGAAACTTCCTTTTAAAATAGCTTCCTTATGAAAGCTGTCACTTCCTTGTGGAAGGGTCACTGTCCCCTTTAAATAGTTTCTAGTCTCTGTTTTGAGGTATAAAAGTGACACATAGAAGGATGTATTCATCTTATGAGCAGTTGAATACCAAACATTCTTGAACTTACTTTGTAGATTCCATTTAGATCTAACCACTGACATGAAAATAAATTGAGTTCCTTTGTTGTTGAATAAGTTACCACTGATAGATGGAATTCAGGTTAAAAAATAAATCCATTATGTGTTTCTTTGCCCATCTCTGATCTCCACTGGTAAAATATCTTTGGGAAGAACTGCCTAAATGTTGCAAAATATTGTCATCTCATTTGCAATAACTGTTCCTTTATCTTCCAAAATAGTGGTTTCATGAAAAGGAATATTGGTAGTCTGTCTTTTCTCATTCCAGTTTTTTTTTCTTTTTATTTATTTTTTAATTGAAGGAGAATTGCTTTACAGAATTTTGTTGTTTTCTGTCAGACCTCAGCATGAATCATCCGTTGGTATCATATATCCCCTCCCTTTTGAACTGCCTCCCATCTCCCTCCCCATCCTACCCGTCTAGGTTGATGTGGAACGCCTGTTTGGGTTTCCTGAGACATACAGCAAATTCCCATTGGCTCTCTGTTTTACATATGGTAATGTAAGTTTCCGTGTTACTCTCTCCATACATCTCACCCTCTCCTCCCGTCTCCCCATGTCCATAAGTCTATTCTCTATGTCTGTTTGTCCATTGCTGCCCTGTGAATAAATTCTTCAGTACCATTTTTCTAGGTTCTGTATATATGCATTAGTATACAATATTTATCTTTCTCTTTCTGACTGACTTCACTCTGTATAATAGGCTTTAGGTTCATCCACCTCATTAGAACTGACTCAAATGTGTTCCTTTTTATGGCTGAGTAATATTGCATTGTATATATGTGCCACAACTTCTTTATCCATTCATCTGTTGATGGACATCTAGGTTGCTTCCATGTTCTAATTATTGTAAATAGTGCTGCAGTGAGCAATGGGATACTTGTGTCTTTCTCTCATTCCAGTTTGAGTAAAGTGGAAATTTGTACTAGAAATAGGTAAGGTGCTATTTTGTGTTGACTTTGCTGTTTTCATCCCCTCTTCTCTGAGGCAAAAGAGGTACACTATTTTCAGTTTCCAGATGAACTAGTGCTTTGGTTGTTGGGTTGGGGAAAGACTGTGATGCATTTCTTTGTGCACTAAATGTGCTGGAACATCGCCTTATGTGTATAGAAAACAACAGAGTGTTGGGGACTTTTTGCTTTGAGGAGGCATTGAAGAGGAAAAGGATTTAGAGCACTCTCTAAAGTTAACTTCTCATTAGTGGAGAGAGAGTTCTCCCTTTTGTGAGCCAAGTCTTAAATAGTAAATGCATTGCAACGTTACACATACAGTAAAGGTGTAAGCACTTTTTTCTTTTAATGCTTGCACAAAAATTCCTGAGTTTATTCTTAGCAGAGGAAGGGGCACCATTGGTATACCATTGGTGCAATTTGATCTACATGGGTTATGGGTCAAAAATAAGTGTATGAAAATTTAAAGCATCTGGTCCATTGGTACTGTAGTTAATTTTAGTAGTTTACAGAGCAACACAGTGCTGAAATATTGCAGCTATCGTGTATGGTTGTCCCCTCAAACAAGGAGGACTAGATTTAGCACTTTCTCTACTTGGCAAAGCTCCTAGTTAAATTCTGCAGATGATCACAGTATTTGATAGGGGAATCTCCCGAAACTGCTTTGGTAGATCCGATTCTGATAATAGTTTCACTGTTTCTTCTTTCAAGCTGGTGGAGTGTTGTTTTTCCCATATGTATATTTTAACAAATATACATTTTGTTAAAATACTGTAACAAGTGTGGCTGACTGACAAGAATCCAGATAAATTCAAGATTTCACAATTAACAAATTTTGCTGTCATGGACTGTAAGCTGTCATGGTCATTTCCAAATGTGTCATCATACTATTTGTTCTTGGAATGCTTTGGTAGTTGGAGATTGATGTTTAAAAACATGTTGCATATTACGTATTATGGTCAATTCCATCCATATCTACTGTACAATTGAATCTGTAACAAAGTTCTCTTCTTTTCACTTCTAACAAATGTCACGCAAAATAAGTTCCGACAGATCTTTGGTGCTGATGTCTCATGAGCTGGGCGTTAGGAAACAACCGGAAGTATGATGGCACAAGTGAAGTCTTGCAGCCGCAACTCAGTATGTGCAGCTTGCCACTGTTACACAATTTGCTGGTGTGCACAAGTAGTTAGCTGGCTGTTTTAGTTTTAAATAACTGATCAGAAGCTTGTGCTATGTATGCATGGAGAAGTTGGCCGCACATTGCTTAACCTGTGCTCATAGTGGCTTACATTCTAAGCATACCAAGGGACGACTGTAGTACTGCTAGCAGTCAGAGGTTTGAACGATACCCTATGCAGTAGAAATAACATACTTAAGGTATTTACACAGCAAATGTTGGCTTTTATTGATTTCCCCAGTAATGCAGTTTTTGTCTTTTTGTTTTAATCAAATAATAATGTATCTTAGATCTTGACCACTTTGGACACAAAACTAACTTTTTTTTTTTTTAATTTGTCATTTGGGTTTTCACTAGTTTCTCTGTACTCTGCATTTAAGCTTAGGTGACTATATACGTTCTAGGTCCTAAGTGGTTTTTTTGAACTACTCTACTCTTTGATTTTTAAAATAATAATAGGAAAGGGTTCAATTTTAAAGAATTTTGAAAGCTAGTAAAGTTGACTTTACTTGATAGACTGAGAATTAAGACAACTGGTTTCCAAACTAGAAAATATTCTACTTTTAAGTGTTTTAGCAACTTATCTCAGTATGCTTGGGTGACAGAGTCTATTCTGAGGTTGAATAGGCCATAGGAAATCACACAGGCCGTCTGATAAGTTGCTGGGAATGATTGCTTAATTCTAGAGCTACTTCACATGTATGCTTTCTATATATATATAAAAAAAAACAAAACCATGCTTCTTGAATGCTTATTTTGTCTTTGAAGATTTAATCTTGACTAAACGAAGAGTGACGTAGTATTCCTACACTCATGTTTGCTCTTGTTCTCTAATTTTAGTTTTTTCCACATTTTACTACTGTTTCATTTGTGCCTCATGAGTTGTGACACGTGTACCCAGCAGTGGTTCATGTGAGCAGCAACTCACTGTTGACACTCTTCTTTTTGGGGAAACAGTGAGTCTTCACTGCCTTTGGAGTCTTGTACAAGACTGAGCAAGAAAGTTGGAAAAGACAAAGTCAGGTAAGGTGTAGTTATTAAGAAGAAATAGAAAGCAGAGAGTGGGAGTGATACTCTAGTAGAAAAGAAGATAACTCACGTGCTGTATAAATACTCTCCACCTCTTTTGACTAGATGGTATCTGATTCTACGCCATTTTATAGGTGAAGAAACTGAGTTTGTATCTTAGGTCACACAGCTGTTAAAGGTGTGTGGAATCTGATGTCACATTTTCTGATTTTAAATTTTATACAATTTTCTCTGTAAGACACTGGCTCTAAGCCATTATATTCATGATTCTTGATGCTTTTGCTATTGAGCTGCCATGGCAACTGTTTCGGAGTCTGTTTCTTTCTGCTAGTTATTTAACAAGTAGTATCAATTTGAGAAGTTAAAGAGGCAAGGCAAACTCTTTTCCTCAGCAACCCTGAGGTATATGGTTTGGACCCTTCATAGTGATGTACTCTCATCACTGAAATGGTCAATGAAGGTTGACACACAAGCTGCCTCTTAAAGCCCTAAATTAAAGAGTCTCTAAACTTTTTCTGTTACTCTTTTATTACATTTTTATTGAGGCAGAGGAACCAGAGATCAAATTGCCAACATCTGCTGGATCATGGAGAAAGCAAGAGGGTTCCAGAGAAACATCTGTTTCTGCTTTATTGACTATGCCAAAGCCTTTGACTGTGTGGATCACAATAAACTGTGGAAAATTCTGAGAGAGATGGGAATCCCAGACCACCTGACCTGCCTCTTGAGAAATGTGTATGCTGGTCAGGAAGCAACAGTTAGAACTGGACATGGAACAACAGACTGGTTCCAAATAGGAAAAGGAGCATGTCAAGGCTGTATATTGTCTCCCTGCTTATTTAACTTCTATGCAGAGTACATCATGAGAAATGCTGGGCTGGAGGAAGCACAAGCTGGAATCAAGATTGCCGGGAGAAATATCAATAACCTCAGATATGCAGATGACACCACCCTTAAAAGTGAAGAGGAACTAAAAAGCCTCTTGATGAAAGTGAAAGAGGAGAGTGAAAAAGTTGGCTTCAAGCTCAACATTCAGAAAATGAAGATCATGGCATCTGGTCCCATCAATTCATGGGAAATAGATGGGGAAACAGTAGAAATAGTGTCAGACTTTAGTTTTGGGGGCTCCCAAATCACTGCAGATGGTGATTGCAGCCATGAAATTAAAAGACACTTACTCTTTGGAAGGAAAGTTATGACCAACCTAGATAGCATATTGAAAAGCAGAGATATTACTTTGCCAACAAAGGTCCATCTAGTCAAGGCTATGGTTTTTCCTGTGGTCATGTATGGATGTGAGAGTTGGACTGTGAAGAAAGTTGAGCACCGAAGAATTGATGCTTTTGAACTGTGGTGTTGGAGAAGACTCTTGAGAGTCCCTTGGACTGCAAGGAGATTTAACCAGTCCATCCTAAAGGAGATCAGTCCTGGGTGTTCTTTGGAAGGACTGATGCTGAAGCTGAAACTCCAGTACTTTGGCCACCTGCTGTGAAGAGCTGACTCATTGGAAAAGACCCTGATGCTGGGAGGGGTTGGGGGCAGGAGGAGAAGGGGATGACAGAGGATGAGATGGCTGGATGGCATCACTGACTCGATGGACATGAGTCTGAGTGAACTCTGGGAGTTGGTGATGGACAGGGAGGCCTGGCCTGCTGCGATTCATGGGGTCGCAGAGTCGGACACAACTGAGCGACTGAACTGAACTGAAACTTTTTCTGTTACTCTTTTATTACATTTTTATTGAGATGTAATTTATGAATCATAAAATACATATTTCAAGTGTACAGTTCAATGGTTTTAGTATATTTCCAGAGTTAAGCAATCATCACCAATGATCTTAAGTTTAGAGAATTTTCATTACCCCCAAAGAAACCCCATACCCGTTAGTATCCCACTTATTCCCGTCACTTCAGGTCCTAATGATCAACCTTCTGTGTGTATACATTTGCTAGTTTAGATATTTCATGTAAATGAAATCCGATATGTGTGGCCTTTGTGTCTGTTTTCTTTCACTGAGCATAATTCTCAAGGTTCATGCATGCGTTACATGTTGTCAGCACTTCATTCCTTTTCATTGCTTAGTATTCCAGTGTATGAAAACACATTTATTCATAAGATGATGATGTTTCTACTTTTCGGCTTTTATGAATAATACATACATTTAAGTACTACTTTTTGGCTATTATGAACAATACATAGAACTAATGTTACAGATATTTTGTAAAAGTTTTTTGTTGTTGCCTTTTTTAATGTGATAAAACATACATAACATAAAACTCACCATTTTAACAGGTACAATCAAGTGACATTAAGTACATCTACAGTGTTGTGCAGCCATCATCATCCCAAACAAGAACTCTCTACCCAGTAAGCAATAGTTCCCCGTTGCCCCCTACCTCCGGCCTCTGGCCACCTCTGTTCTACTTTCTGTCTCTTTGAATTTCCCTATTTTAAGTACCTTATGTGAGTGGAGTCATACACTGTTTGCCCTTTTGTGACTTCTTCCCCCTCACCCCCTTAGCATTTGTCTTCAGAGTTTGTTCATCTTGTAGCATGTGTCAGAATTTCCTTCCTTTTTAAGACTCATTAACATTTTGTTGTCTATATATACCACATTTTACTCATCCACTTATACAGTGATGATGATTTGGGTTGTTTCCACTTTCTGGTGTTGTGAATAATATTTCTGTGAATATGGATGTACAAATTCCTGTTTGAGTTCTTTCAGTTCTTTTGGGTATATCCCTCTGAAGTGGAATTGCTAGGTTATATGGTGATTCTCTTTAGCTTTTTAAAGAACCGCCAAACTTTCCCACAGTTGACTGCACCATTTTGCATCATTTCCACCAGCAATGCACAGGAATTCTAATTTCTCCGTATTCTTGCCCTCCTCCCCTTTTTTGGATATTAGCTATTCCAGCAGATGTGTTATACAGTATCTTGTTGTGATTTATGTACGAGTTTCTGGTGTATGTGTTGTGTTCTCTTTGGCATACTGCAAACCTAGGAGTAGAACTGCTGGGTCGTATTTCTAATTATGAGGGGGTCATACTTTTAACCATTCAGTTTGTGAGAAGTGCCTCTGACTACCTGCAGCGGAGCATTTTCTGGTTTCTTGCTGACGGTTGTGCCCCTGGAAGCACACTTTGGCTGTGCTGGGTCTTCATTGCTGCGCTCGGGCTTTTCTGCAGCTGTGGTGCATGGCCGCCTCCTTGTGGCAGCTTCTCTTGCTGCAGACCCCGGCGCTAGCGTGCACAGGCTCAGGAGCTGTGACTTCTGGGTTCTGGAGCCCCAGGCTGGCTGCCCCAGGGCCTGTGGGATCTTGTCAGACCAGGGGCTGACCTGTGTCTCCTGCATTGGCAGATGAGCTCTTAACCACTGGACCACCGAGGAAGCCCCTCATTGTGGTTTGAGTTTCCCTAATGGCTAATGATGACGTGTGCCTGTCGGGTGCTTATTGGCTCATTGTGTATTGGTTGTTTTGTTTTTGGAGAAAAAAAAGTAGTCAGATATGTTGGGAACGTCAAATCAAGGTAAAGATTTGATCATTCGAAGTGACATAGGGAGAGTGGTCCCCTGGAGTTGTGGGCATTAGAGAAGGAAGAGGGATAATTGGGTGTGTAAGAGGAGGACGTGAGTGCGAGATGAGGGAGACGTGGTCACATGTGTTGTCAAGAATACTTTCAGAAAGCTTTGCTGGGACAGGAACAACCAGGAGTGTGGAAGGACAGGAAAGTTTGGAGAAGTTTTTGTGCTTGTTATTGATGTTATTGTTTCTAATAGCAATCCTTGAGCATGTTGGCTCAGAGGAAAGAGCAATAGCAAAAGAGTGGTGGAAGAGAGGGGGTAACTGGTGGCACATGGCTCCAGAGGAGTCAGCGTAGGGCGGGGGGTGGGGGGGGTCAGGGAGATAAGACTCACTGAAGTTATCAGTGTTAGACTAGAGAAAGAATCCCTAGACATCTATGCATGTAGGAAAGAAGGAAATGATGTCTGGGATAAAGATCAGTTACTTATTTTTATTTTGGAGAGTGGCTGAGATCAAAGGGAAGAGAAGCCTGCTGGCCTGTATTTTCTCTTTGGAATCAGAAATAACGTCACCTGAAGTAAAGTGACTAGGTAGGGGAGTCTGAAGAAAATGGTGGGTAGGAGAAGATTTTCAGGTAGATTGATGCCTAAAAGAAATAAATGGTGGTGAATCTAGGATAGCATCGTGATTGTCTCTGGGAAAAAAAACAGTTGTCTCTGTTTCCCGATGAAGTCCTCCTAGAGCAAAGTATGGGAACAGAGAAGGCAGAACTGGTTAGAATAACCCAGCGTTAGCAGTTTGCAGCTTTCTGAATGTGTTGGGAAGGTGAAGGAGTGAACCTCAGGGTGTTAAGAATGTGCTTGAAGTCTTAGGCCATGGAATTAATACTGACGAAGCCACTTGAGAATTCTTCTAACAAATCTGTGCCACCTTTCACCCTCTACTTTTAACTCCTTACACAGGAAGGAGGACATGGGGAGGACACCCCTTCACCAAAATAAATTTTCTTCCATGCTATAAAAATAGAACCAAATATTTTTACATGTTTTAACTTCCTTCAAGTTTATCATATACTGTTTGCCTTGCTATAATTCTAAAGCAGCTTGGGTTACAGTGCTTATTATTGCATGATTTTGCTATAGAACATCAACTCTGGAGGAATTTTGTTAGACTTTATTTAAGTTTCAAAAATATATCATTGATAGATCATCGACAGTATACTGGAGTGGGTTGCCATACCCTCCTCCAAGGGACCTTCCCGACCCAGGGATTGAACCCATGTCTCCTGTGTCTCCTGCATTGGCAGCTGGGTTCTTTACCACAAGCACCATCTGGGAAGCCCTAAACTGTTATGCAAACAAATATTATAGTTTCAAGGTCACAGAGGCAGGAAGACATGCATTCCTGCTGCTTTGCAACCCCAAATTTTTGGATTTGTTTTGTTTTAGACCTTCTGAGCAGAGAAGACAGTTACTTATTTTTTATATTTACTGAGATAATTAAACATGGCCTGTTCTTGTCTATTTTTAAGGCCTGTCAGACTGTCTAGTACATTTCGGTCAATTTTTAGCTTATAGAGATAGTGGGGAGCCACCATAATCAAAGAAGACTTTAAAAAGCACAACCCACTCAGGCATATTCCACCAAACATGCGTTTTTTATTTGAATGTTAGGTGTTGTTTGTTGGAAAACGAAAAGAAACTTGCTCTGGGGGAAGGAAAATTCTGAGAGCTAAATACTGTCTCTTGATAGGAAATTGACTGTTACATGAATTATTTAGCTTCACTGTTTTCAGCTTTTTTACTACATTTATAAGCACATTTGTAATGTTGAAATTCTGATAACTGAGCCTTTGAACTCCTTGTTCAGAAGATAACATTACTTTTAATTATTTAGTTTGTGAGAAGTGCCTTTGACTACTTTAGTGGAGCATTTTCTGGTTTCTTGCTTATGGTGGTGCTCCAGGAAACCACATTTGTGGTCCCCTGGGGACAGCATCAGAGAATCCAATAGTGGCTGTATCATCAGAGAGGTGCTTGTACATTATTATCATCATCAAGTATATTGAGGGTTGGACATTTTGCTCCAAAGTACTGACTTTGTTGTCTGCAGTAGTAAGGAATTTGGCAAAGTTTAAAAAGAAACCAAAGATTTTGCACTGAAAAATGAAAAAAATTTTAGTTCTTCATTAATTTGATAAAAATAATTTCATCTCATTAAATAGTATTTTCAGTTCACTTACACATTTAATCATTTAAAATTAATTGTATTTGTTCATCAAAGATCCCACTAAATTTTCTCTGTTTAATGATTACAAACAGTCCTTCAGATTCTGACAGGCTGTCTCGTACACTTTGGTCAAACAGAATAGATGAAGCCCAGTCTTTATCACTTGTAGACCTTAACTATTTCTCAACTATGGACTGAAGCCTCTTTCTTTCATTTTCTGGTCCAGCACTTTGGTGACCAAATAGCAAAAGAATGAAATGTTTCTTGTGTGGTTACTAGTTACATTCTCAAACATACGAATTTGTAGTAGCTTTGTTAAGAAAATCTTTCAGATTTGATCCCAGGTTTTCTGTCAGATATGATCCCAAGTGATTACATTTTTCATTTAATTCTTTTCCATTAATGGGACAGCGCTTTAGGAAAGTTATATGTTTAAACTAATATTCTTGGAATCCTATGAGTAGAGGAGATTTACGTTATCTTACTGAGAGAATATGTAATGGATGTAATTTATTTTCTTCAAGAACCAGAAACATGTGACAAAATCCTGGTTTCCTGATCCTAGTGGAATGCTCTGCCTTTTAGCCTGCTCCACAGAATTTTAGAAATTGCCTGGCTCAGGGATTTTTATTTATATACATTTCTTATGCATTGTATACTAAAATTATAGATAATGACTGGAACCTTAGCTTTTGAGAATTCTGAGGGAATTAGAATTTTAAGTAGTTATTTCCCAGCTAAAAAATAATCCATACCCTTGTGAAGGTTTTTAAATTATTATTTCAACTTACAAATAATTTTACAAATTTTGACCATATATAAATGAAAATAAAATTTATTTCATGCTTTTCTCCTTAAACATAGTAGATGAAATGTAACTGCTTGATGATTTGCTTGATAATGTACTTGATGTGGTAGTGGTTTGCTTTGATATATAATAAATATAGGGATGCCATTAGGTTATTTTTTTGTTCCTCTAACATTTATTGACTATTCACTATAAGCCATGCACTGTTCTGGGCATAATATCTGTATAGTTTTGTACTAAATGGCAACCCACTCCACTGTTCTTGCCTGGAGAATCCCAGGGATGGGGGAGCCTGGTGGGCTGCCGTCTCTGGGGTCGCACAGAGTCGGATACGACCGAAGTGACTTAACAGTAACAGTATTCCCATACCTTGAGTTCTTGGCCCAATTTTATGGCTTCTCCTTCCTGCCTCTATCTGAGCATAATGTTAAGAGCATAAGTTCTGAAAGTAGGCTGTTAAAATTTGTATCCTGGCTCTGCTATTACTAGATGTTTGACTATAAGCTGTACAACCTCCCTTTACCTCAGTTTTTGCATCTGTAAACTGGGACCAATAATATAACCTACTTCATAGGGTTATTGCAAGAATTAAAGCACACACACACATGTGAAATGTTTGGAACAGTGCCTGGCACAAGGGTAGTCCTACAGAAAGTATTAGTCATTATCACTACTATGAATATTAATATTACTGTGAATTCTTAATACTGTTTGTCCTGTTTACTCTTTTTAAATTAATCTTGGAAAACAGATAACTAAGCTTGCTAGAACTAAGTGTAAAATAAGAGTAGATTGACTATTTGAAACCTGAGATTTCCTTTCAAAAAAACAAAATGCAGTATGTGCTTTGATACTGCATTTTGGCTGCTGAACCTTTTTTTCTTAGTATGTACTGTCGCTCAGTTGTGTCCAGCTCTTTGTGACATTATGGAAGGTAGCCCCCAGGCTCCTCTGTCCATGGGATTCTCCAGGCAAAAATCCTGGAGTGGGATGCCGTTTCCTTCTCCAGGGGATCTTCCCAACCCAGGGATCGAACCTGCGTCTCCTGCGTGGCAGGCTAACCTTTAATAGGCCATATTTCTTGAGGAAATACTGAGGAAGGAAAAAAACCCAAAATTTATCTTAATAAAGAGGACTTGTTTTTCAGGGAAAAAGATCTTGAAGAAGCTCTGGAAGCAGGAGGTTGTGATCTTGAAACTTTGAGAAATATAATTCAAGGGAGGCCACTGCCTGCTGATCTGAGGGCTAAAGTTTGGAAGGTAACTGGAAACTAAGACAAGTAAAATGTAATCAGTTAAGAACAATATTTTAAAATTTTGATTTTCAGCTTTTTTAATTGCAGAGGACTTTATAATGTTATGTGCATTCCACATTAGAAAATTTATCAAATAGAGCAGCTTGCTAAAGTGTGTGTTTCTGTGCAAATGGAAAGTTTTAGTGTCTGACATTTTGAGACCCCGTGGACTGTAGCCTGCCAGGCTCCTTTGTCCATGGGATTTTCCAGGCAAGAATACTGGAGTGGGTTGCCATTTCCTTCTCCAGGGGATCTTCCTGACCCAGGGATCGAACCTGGGTCTCCTTCATTGTGGGCAGATTCTTTTACCGTCTGAACCACCAGGGAAGCCTGTGATTCTATAGTGTTTGGTATATTTAATAATTTAGGTTTTGAAAGGCAGTTCTTTCTTTTGTAACCATTAGAATTTATGTTTATGAAGATTATTTAGTGAAATGGGAAAGTGCAACCAATGAGTAAAATAGGATATATAATTGCAGGTACGGAATTATCTCAGCTATATATATATATATATATATAAAAGATGGGAGAGGAAATAGGTTTCTGGGTGTTAGAATTACAGGAGATTTTCCTTTGCTTTATTTTCTGCTTCAGCTGTTCTCTAGTACATGTGTATTATCATTTTTTAATTTTAAATTAAGATTTTGTTACTATTAAAATAGTTCCCATTGTTAAAATGTGTAAGCAAAGGATAACAAAAAAAACTATCTACCACTTACAGGTAAAACGCATAATAATATTTCAGTGTTACATCTTATTTTTTCCCCTCTGCACATATATATATGTACCAGAAATAGAATTATACCTGTGCTTAGTATTCTAAATGTTACCGAAATTTAAAACTCATGTAAAAACGTAGAGACTTGTTTAGTGAACCCCCATGTACCCGTCACTGAGTTGTAACTGATGTCAACATTTGGCCATGTTGCTGAACCTCTGATACTTTGGCCACCTGATGCAAATAGTTGACTCCTTAGAAAAGACCCTGATGCTGGGAAAGATTGAAGGCAGGAAGAGAAGGGGACGACAGAGGATGAGATGGTTGAATAGTATCACCAGCTTGATGGACATGAGTTTGAGCAAGCTCTGGGAGTTGGTGATGGATATGGAAGGCTGGCATGCTGCAGTTCATGGGGTTACAAAGTTGGACACAACTGAGTGAACTGAACATTTGGCTGATCTTACTTGATTAGTATTCTATCCTTTTCTTCCCACCCCACCCACTGTATTATTTTAAAGCAAATTCTTGGCAGGGCGCTAAAATATTTAGTATGAAAGTCTAAAGACTTTAAAAACAATAACGCTATTAAATTGAAAAGAATTGTAATTCTTTAATGTGTTCTCACATGATTGAGGGGACACGGGAGCTAGGTAGGGTCTTCTGTATAAGGAGGCCAGTCCCATTCATGTAGTGCTCTTCCCTCAAGACTTGATCACCTCTCACAGGCCCCTCCTGTAAAATACTAAAACATCGGGAAATTTGTTCAACATAAATGAATTTGGGAGAGGGGACACAAAGGTTCGCTAATTCTGTAGCATTAATGATGTTTGCTTGAAATAAGCTTACATGTGTAAAATATGTAAATACTTTGTGTAATTCATTTTATTCACTGGTTTAACATAAAATAGTAAAATATTAAATAGTAAAATAGTAAATTAGTAAATCAAATAGTAAAATTTGATATAGCCATTTTACTTGTAATTTTTGAAGTATACATTATTATCCCTAAATCCAGACCTCTAATACTATTATAACATATTTTTCAAGAGTGAGAAATAACATAAGGAGCCAGTTGCTTTTTTTTCTTTTTCTTCCAGATTGCTCTAAATGTTGCAGGAAAAGGTGATAGTTTGGCATCATGGGATGGTATTTTAGACCTGCCAGAACAGAACACTATTCACAAAGATTGTCTGGAGTTCATTGGTAAGTTTAATAATTGTTTTCAAGCAGTGATAAATTCTGCAAATAATTTTTGGATGGAGGAGTCACTGTTTAGTAGAATGAACTTGTTATAATTGGGGATTTGTTGAATTTGGAATATATTGAAAGGGCATAGTTTTAGAACATCTCTGTGGAAATTCTTATGAAATAATGTCAACATTTAAGAGAATCTGATTTTTAGTATTTTTAAATTGTTTTTGTATTACTGACCATCTGTATGATTGTATACAGCCCTCAGATTAAAAGGAGCTATTCCAAAAGTTTCTCTGTAAGTCATAAGTCATGATCTGCTATAGAAAAGGTGTTATAGATCATGGGTGAATAGGTTTCAAATCCCCCACACTGTCTTTTGAAGATTAAATTATTTTGGTTTATATTTCTGTTTTTTAATTCATCTATAGTCCATTGGTGTCTTTTTGTTTCTCTGTCATTTTTTAGTTAGATTATTGGCTAAATAGACTTTTTTATGGGCTGACCTCAAGAGAAACATTATTGCTAGGCGAAGGGTAGGGAATTTGGTGGTGGAGAATAAATCACTTTCCCTCGCCTCAACAAAGCCATCGTGGCCGCTGCCTGTCCTGGGGTAGAGGATAATCCTTATAATCTGTTACTTGGAAAACGCTTTTTTGCTTTCCAGGAACGTGAGTGATGCCTACTTTCCTGCTTCACATTGTGCATTCTTTTACACACACACACACACACCCACACACACACCCACACCCACACACACACCCCCACACCCCCTTCCCTGGTGGTTCAGATGGTAAAGAGTCTGCCCACAATGCAGGAGACCCAGGTTCTATCCCTGGGTTGGGAAGATCCCCTGAGGAAGGTAATGGCTACCCATCCCAGTATTCTTGCCTGGAGAATCCCATAGACATAGAAACCTGGTGGGCTACAGTCCATAGGTCATGTACAGTCGGACACGACTGAGTGACTAACACTTTCACTTTTCACTACTTTCATGTATACACACATGTGATATGTATATATATGAAACATATATGTAGGTCCAATATTAAGCTAATAAATCCTGAATAGCTAGTGAATATGAATAGGTATAAGGAAAAATGCACTTTTATGTAGTTTTATTTTGTCCTTGACATGCTCTAAATGCAGTAAGATAGTATTATATGTTAGTATTTTGTCCAATAACTGAGCATCTAGCAGCACCTTGGTAATTTTGACTCTTTATTTTTTAGATCAGCTTTCAGTGCCAGAAGAGAAGGCAGCACAATTACTTTTGGATATTGAATCTGTAATTACCTTTTATTGTAAATCCCGTAACATTAAGTATAGCTCAACCCTTAGCTGGATACATCTCCTCAAACCGTTGGTGCATCTTCAGCTGCCACGCAGTGATTTATACAACTGCTTTTATGCGATCATGAATAAGTACATTCCCAGGTAAGACACGATTTTTTATTATAGCTGTAAAACGAAGGGAGTTCTAGTTTGTTTTGAAGTGAAGTTGTTAGATTTATTTTGATGGTAAAGTAAAAGGTTCAAGTAATTTTTAAGGTTGTTTGAATCATGATTGTTATTTGACTTTATTTTTGTGGTTATAAATATTTTTAAAGGATTCTTTAGTTAAGAATTTGTGCTTGTAGAGTTTGTGTATGCAGTATAACTTTTCATACTTTTTGGATGATATCTCTTTACTTATAAAAATAACATTATAGTGTCTAAGTAAAAGTTTTGGAGTGCTGCTGTCTTCAGTGAGGTGCTGGGCTTACAGCCTGGAATATAGTCCTAGAAATACAGATGTTGAAGAAGTAGTTGGAGGTGCACTGGGTGTTAGGAAGGTGAAATGCAGAGTGGTATGGGAATGTACAGTGGGGGTGACCTGACTTACCCTGGAGGTCAGGAAGGTCTTCTCTGGGAAAGTGACACTTAAATTGAGTCTAGACAGATGTGTGGGTTGTTTTGGGGAGATGGAAGAGGTACCAGGAAGAAGGGAGATGGGTAGGAATTCAGAAAGAATTCTTGTAGTTCTCAGGTATGGATCAGGTAGGCAGAATTTTAGTGCCAAAAGGAACTTTTGACATAATCTAGAGCAGTGGTTGGGCTGCGCAGTGAACCTTGGATACACATTGGAATCATTGGAAGTGAAGTGAAGTCTCTCAGTCCGACTCTTAGCGACCCCATGGACTGCAGCCTCCCAGGCTCCTCCATCCATGGGATTCTCCAGGCAAGAGTACTAGAGAGTCATTGGGGGTGGGGTTAAATCCTGATGCCCTTTTACATAACTGACTAATTAAATCAGATCTCTGAGGAGGCCAGCCATGCATTGATGTTTGTTTAGATTTAGAGCTTCTTGGTTGATTGCAGTATGCACCTAAGGTGAGAGAAGAGAAGTCACCCAGTCGTGTCCGACTCTTTGTGACCCCATGGACTGTAGCCCACCAGGCCCCTTGGTCCATGGGATCTTCCAGGCATGAACACTGGAGTGGGTTGCCATTTCCAGAGGACTGCTATTCTAGAGCTTGATAGTTAAATGACTACCATTTTCCCCCCTGCTTTTCGTGTGAAAAGCACTGTGTTAGCTGTGGGTGCTTTTTGTATTTTTTCACTTAAACAGTGACCACTATAAGGCAGATATCTCTGATTTACAGAAACTGAAGCAAAGGCAGAGATTAAATGACTTATTCAGCATTATACTTCCGGTGTATGACTGAGTCCGGATTTGAACCTGTTTGATTGGACACTTGTGCTTTAACTTAAAGTTTCTCCACCCTAGTTGCTTATTAGAATCAACTAAACAACCTTTTGTTTTTGTTTTTGTTTTCTTTTTCTTTTACAGCTTTAGATATCATTCACATAATATAAAATTCATCCTTTTAATATGTATAATTCCATGGCTTTTAGTATAGTCACAGAATTGTGCAGCCATAGCTACAGTCCTTTTTAGAATATTTCTGTCACCCCCAAAAGAAACCCTGAACTCAGTAGCAGTCAACTCCATTTTCCCCCAGCACTCTCAGCCCTAGGCAACCACTGATCTTTCTCTGTGGATTTGCCTATTCTGGGTATTTCATGTAAATAGAACCTTATAATATATGGTCTTTTGTGACTACCTTTGTTCACTTAGCATTGTCTTTTAAAGATTCATCTGTATTATTTATAGCATGTATTAATGCCATTACTTTATTTCTTTTTATTGCTGAGTAACATTTCATTGTATGTACAATGAAATAAAATAGCACATTTTATTTACTCATGTAATAGTTGCTGGACATTTGGATTGTTTTCACTTTTTGACTGTTATGAATAATGCAACTATGAACATTTGTGTACAAATATTTGTGTGGACATTGCTTTGGGATATGTACCTAGGAGTGGGATTGTTGGATCATATGGTAAATCTATGTTTAACCTTTTGAGGAATTGCCAGACTTTTCCACAATAATTGCAGCATTTTACAATCCCATCAGCAGTAAATAAAGATCCCAGTTTCTATAGATTCTTGCCAACTTTTTTTTTTTTTTAATTATGGCCAGACTGAGTGTGAAGTGGTATCTCATTATGGTTTTTGTTTGCATTTCCCTGACAGCTAATGACTTTGAACATTTTTTTCATGTGCTTAGAGGCAGTTTGTATGTCCTCTTTGGAGAAATGTCTCCTCAGCCAAAGAACTTTTAAACATACTGACCCTTGATGTTTCAAATATAAGTAGACTGTGTAGAGCCATGTCGATTTTTAAATTCCCAGGCAATTCTAATACATGCCAGAGTGGAGAACCTGGGTGCGACCTTGAAGCGATAGGGCTTCATGTAAGGAAAGCAGGCCTAGAGATGCCAGAATACAGGGCTATCTATGCTCATGATAAAGCAGAGGCTAGAATTCACATTTGGGAGTCATTCTGTTATACTAATGGAGGAGGAAATGGCAACCCACTCCAGTATTCCTGTCGGGAAAATCCCGTGGACAGAAGAGCCTGGTGGGCTGCAGTACATAGGGCTGCAAAGAGTCAGACACAACTGAGCGACTGTGTTACACTAAATCTCTCAACTGCTAATATTTTTACCACCTCTCAGTGTAACAAAACTAGTAATAGCAAGGGACATGATGTTCCAGCTTTGTCTCTACAGGATGTTGGTGGTGGTAGATACTAGTAAAGGCTACGTTGTAGAGGTTTACTCCTAGAGGTTTGCATTGAGCGTGTAACATACTTTGTCAGGTGACTCCAGTTACTATTTCCATGAACTCCACGTGTAACACAGTACTCCAGCCAGAGTCAGTGTTAATACCCCTGCATAGGGCCCAGCCCCACAAAACATTGCTCAAACAACTCCACTATAATATGTCTTATTAGAGAGTCAGATGTAACATGAGTAGAATTCTATCAAGCACACTGCTTTGCAGTGGAGAGTAACTTTCAGTACACAGCTATTAAATGAATAGATGCTGTTGCAATGGGTGATTCTGTGAGATGTCCCACTTTTTCCAAGGATGAGACCCACAAACTAGGCAGTTGTCCTTACAATGTATGTTCCTACCTTACCACTGTGTGTCTGATGTGTTTTAGTGATCTACTGCCTTGCCTTTATAGAGTGGGGAAAGTGTTCAGACAAAGGAGGAGGTAGTCTTGTCAGTATGAATCCAGTTCTATTTTTGGGCATCTGAATTAGCAAATTAGGGCCTTTTCTATAAAACTTCCCTGTTGTCTGCAGTATTAAAAATGGTAGATGAATGGTTATACCAAATCCTGACATTGACCTTAGATCTTAGTTTTGCAGAGATTATTTTTCATTATTCCCACTTGAATAGCATTTGGAAACATTCTTTATCATTGCTTTTCATTAATGTTTTTACATGAAGTCTTTCACCTTATTTCAGTTTTTTTTTTTTTTTACATTTTCTTTTTTAAAGACTAAATCTACCAAAATACCACTAGTTCAAATATTAAATTACATATATGGGAGGGTAGCATGGTATAATGGTTTAATGCCCAGCTTCTGTGTACAAGTTTTAGTGCCATCACTTCTTAGCTACGTGACCTTGGTTGAGCTGCTTAACCACAGCTAAGCCTCAGTTTTCTCATCTGTAAATTGAGGGTGATAATAGTATCTTTCATAGAGTTGCTTGTAAAGATAAAGTGAGATAACATTGTAAACTGTCTATTGTAGTGTCTGGCACATGGTGTTTCCTCAGTAAATACTGACTTTTATTAAGATGGCCTGCAATTTGAGCTGTGTACATTTTTAATGGTTTATTAGACAGGTTTATTAGGCACCAGGGAACAAGGCAAGAAGTAGTGTTTGGCACCTCCTGGGATTTTCTCTGAGCATCTGGTACCCAGGCCACTTCCAATCATAGCTCTGGGTCCACTCTTATGGAATGTTTGTCTGTGGCCATTTCAGACTTGGACCTTTGCTGAAGGATTCCTAATTGAGTATGTTAACTATGAAGCTAACCTGAATCGTTCCTAGGAGATCTTTCTTCAGTTCAGTTCAGTCGCTCAGTCGTGTCCGACTCTTTGCAACCCCATGAATCGCAGCACACCAGGCCTCCCTGTTCTTATTTGGCAGAAAAAGAAGGGAGCTGAACTTCCTCAGGGCTCTCCAGATCTCCCTTTGGGATCCAGAGTTATCAAAACAACCTAAGTGGTCCCTCTGTTTTCACTGGTCCCTGTAGTCCTTTCTCCTGCGTGCTGCCTGGGTTCACCTGGAAAGAATCCTCCTAGAGTTGGCGTAGACGTGCCGTTTCTTCCTATCAGGTCAGGTGTGTTAGGTGTAAGCAAGAGAGGCCTGCCCCCGCTTGTGTCAGGTAGGCTCGCTGTCAGTGCTCTGAAGTCGGATGCTCTGGGGTAAGGAGGGGAGGAGGGTATTGCACGAGGACTGGTTACTGATATGATCAGTTTTGACCTATTAATGCAAGAAACTTTGCTTCTCTTGTCTTTTAGGGATTGTTCCCTGAAGGGGAGACCATTTCATCTTTTCCGATTACTCATCCAATACCATGAACCTGAGCTTTGTTCTTTTCTTGATACAAAGAAAATTACTCCAGACTCCTATGCACTCAACTGGGTAATAAAGTGAAAGTAGGAACACTTAATGAAAAATAGCTTTCTGTGAAACTATAGTTAGTTCCCCCCCAAAGAAAAAGAAAGAAAAGTGTTATAGACCATTATTATTTAAGACAAAGGATTAAAATTATTACCACTTCAAAGATTTTTTTTTTTGCTCTTCATTTAGTTTAAATTGTTTAATACGAAGTTTAGCCTTTGTTGTTTTAGAAATATATGTAAATATATATATGGTATGTATCAGTTCACTTTAAAACCGTGTGATTAAATTGTTGATAGTGTGTTTTAGAATTGATCAACAATCACAAAGAAAAGAGCTTAAGATTATCAAATGATTGATATGAAACAATATAAAATACATCTCAGTCCTCTGTCATTCTATATTTATATTTTAAATGGGAAGTTTTATTATATTAGGTGTGTGGTTCTCAAGCCCTTTGGTCTCAGGACCTCTTACACTCAGCATTTTTTGAGGATCCATAATTTATATGGATCACATTGGTTAGAAATTAAGAAATTTTAGGTATTCGTTTAGAAGTAGTGATAAATCCAATACATATTAACATAAATATTTTAAATGAAAATGAACTATTTACCAAAAAGAAAGAATAGTGGCATTTTTAAATTTGCAAATCTCATTGATGTTTGGTTAGATCACAGGCAAGTACATTCTCATATGTATTTCTTTATTCAGTCAGTGATGATACCATATTTCGTGTAGCCTTTGGAAAATTGTGTTGTTCATTTGTGAGAGAATGAATATGAAAAGGGCAAAATCTGAGTATTAGTATGAAAACAGCTTTGATCTCACAAACTCCCCTGTAAATACTCTTGGAGATGTCCAAGGCTCCTGAGACCATACTTTGAGAACTGCTCTTATAGGGTAACTTGAAGATCTTTTTAAAACAGTGTTTAGGTTCCAGAAGAAAATATATGTATATTCAAAAATTTTAACATGTTTCTCGATGATGTCTCACCTAACTTTTCTTCAGAAAGGATTCCATTTCTGCCATTTATTAACTGTGTTACTTAATACACTTAACCTCTGGACTTTGATTTTTTCATCTGTAAAATGGGACTAATAATAGGATCTATCTCAGAGGGTGATGGGCTGAGCAGACAGTGAGACCCTAGAGACCCTAACTGGTTTCAGCTCTGGCATACTAAACCTCAAGAACCTGCTCTTTCGTTCCTTCTTGGCTACAGTCTTGTCACTTTGATAAAAATAATAAAACTGTAGGTTCTCTGAGATTCATATGTTGCTATTAAATCTACTTATTTGTATAGAGGTAAGAAATTTTCTTTTAAGAATTTGAATATTTTCATAGATGTCTTTCTGGTCACATCGTGCCCGAGAAATGCCATTTCTGTGGCCAGAACTCTGGATTAGTACTCAGTGCTGGTTGTAGATTTTAACTGGTTATGGAAACAACCAGTTTCTCTTTGTCAGTTTCCCAAGTAGTTCATTCTTGCTACCAGTATCTTGTCTATGGAATGGAGTCTTTCTTTTCCAATCATGAGATAAACCAAAACCAGTTCCTGTGATTTGAGAACTCATCACTGAGAATGATGCCGAGGTAGCTTTAGTTTGGCTCAGTGAGGTCAGTGTTGACTGTACCTTGTCTGTCTATATTTGCATCTTTCTTATTTCTAATAGTAAATTTTAAACAACTACAAAAAACATTAGCAGCATCATGTATTGTACTTTAAAAGTTTTGTGGTCAACTGTAATAGCAGTTATATCAGCTGTGGAGTCTCAGGCCTTTTTTTTAGTCCAAGTATCACCACTCACTAGCTCTGTGATGTTAGGAACGTTATTTCATACAGGTTTATTTTCCTACCTATAATACAGGGAGGAAAATGTCTACTTTAAAAGTCTGTCATGAGAATATTTAAAATAAGAGACATTTAATAAAAGATATGTGGCAGTAATTTAGTATCTGGCACAAAATATTCACTAAATGTATGTGTTCTTGTTAGCTTTCTTTATTCATTAAAAATGTTTTAAATTTAAACCTCTAGATGGAATTGTTTCTGTATCTAAGAAAAATGGAATAATCTGAAAATATCCCTAAATTCATGCAATTTAAAACACAGTTGGGCTCTAGAGAAACCTACATACAGTAACAATTCTTTAATTGACGTAGAAAACCATTGAGCTCTTGAAACGTTTTGCAGGACATCAGTGTTGTCTCATTTGTTTCAAATTATGTACAAGTAAGCTTGGTGCACAGTTGGCCTTTAAATTGTTGTTACAATTTCCTTTGGTGCTCTTAGCTGAAATTACCATGCTTGATCTTCACAATTACTTAGCGAGTTAAGTACTGTAGTGGTTACCTTATAGAGCTCATGGGTAATTATGCCAGTTCTTATGCTGTGGCAGATATATGCTAACTTAAGTCACTTTAGATATTAAGGGTTGGTTATCTTTCTCTTTACCACAACAGTGGTAGAGCATGGGTAATATTCCTTTAAAAAAAAAAAAAAGAAGTAGAAATGTAAAGCTCGCGGAGGTTAAGTGACATGCCCTAGGGCACACAGCTAGTCAGTGGCTTCATTGTGCCTTAAGTCCACATAGTCTTCCTTTGGGTTACATACAGTAAAATTAAGGTCCACGTTAAATATCAGGTACAGACAGTTATAATGTTACTTATGCATTTGCCTCAGTACTTTAAAAAGAGCAAGTCATTTCCAGTGGTTTATATTTCTCATTTCATTTCCTGATTACAGCTTGGAAGCCTTTTTGCCTGTTATTGTTCCATTGAAGTCACTCAGGCAATATGGGATGGATATCTACAACAGGCAGATCCGTTTTTTATTTATTTCTTAATGTTAATAATCCTTGTTAATGCAAAGTAAGTATCAAGTTGGCTGGATTTTTCTCTTCTCTGTTCTCAGGGTGCTCTGTTAATATTTAACTCAAATTCATGTGATTCTCTTTTACAGAGAAGTCATTTTAGGGCAGGAGTCTGACAGCAAAGAAGAAGTTATCCGTAAGTATCACTAAATGTGGAGAAAACATTTTTCAAGTCACTTAATTTTCTGAAACTCAAGTTTTCTCATCTATTATGTGAATTTAGAAGATTAGTCTAGCTCTGAGGTTCCCTTCAAATCTTACACACTGTCCTCATACAGGCCTTAAAGATGGTCTCCCTGGATTTGCTATCCTCATTCATCCCTTATGTGTTTTTTTCACTCATTCAGTTCTTTTCTGTACACTGTTTCTTTGGTTTAAATAAACTGGTCTCCTCTCTCTCTCCCTTTCCCTTCCTTCCTTAATTTTCCTTTGAATCCCCAACTCTTGTAAGTATCTCCATTGTTGAAATGTTGATCCTCCTTTTGGGTTCTCTCCACTCCAGCCCTCACAGATTTGCTTCCTTTCTGTAGTACCCAGCACACTGTACTGTCTGTGTTACAGTGTTTACTTCACTACATTATATGGTTTATCTTTATATTTCTCAAGCAAGACAAAGTTCCTTAAGTCAGGAACCATTTCTTGGTTATTTTTTATTTGCAGGGGCCCTGGCATTTGTGTTTGTTAAATAAATCACAGTATTCCAATCAAGGCTAATGAATTTGATTTGATTGCCAGACACCATCAGTCACTAATAGCAAGATTATATTAAGAGTTTCAGCTCCTTTGGGGAAAATCCACATCTCTTCAAGCAGTTCTGTGTGCATCACTGTTGAGATTTCATTTATAAAACTAATATTGAAGATAAATCAACTTTGATATATAATGTTTATTGTATACTTTACAAGCAAAATTTTTTGAAAATAATTATAATTTATTTATAATCCTATTTCAGAGTTCTTGGAAAATACTCCATCCAGTTTGAATCTAGAAGATATAGAAGACCTTTTCTCTCTGGCTCAGTATTATTGCAGTAAAACACCAGCTTCATTTAGGAAGGTATCAGACAAGAAATGACCTACTTCAGTATTTCACATTTTGTGCATTGTTTTATGTTTATGTTGTATCCACTTCAGTTAAAATACTCTAGTTGTCATTCTTTCTGTGTATTACAGTTTTGTGTGATTTTTTTTCATTATAAATATTCTCCCTAGTAGAGGAATAGACATTTTTAAAAAGATAGTATCCAAATATGCTAGGAGCCATTTTACCTCTCCTCTGATTATTATTTCTGATCATGAGAAAATTGACTATAAGGTATTTCTTAAATTAATGCTTCCTTACTTTAAAAATTGTGTTATAGAAATCTGATTGAGGAGGTATCATTATGCCTTCTTTATCTGGAGTTAAAGTCAAAACTCCAACTTTTAATGATGCTGGGCTGTCTTTTACACAAAAAAGGGTCACTTAAGCTCCATGGAGACCTGAACCTTTCTCAGATCAGTCAAGAACTTTCAAGAGAAATGACATCAGATTAGAAGTCAAGTGCTGTGAACGTCTAGAAACTAAAACTCTAGATTCTACAGCTAGTAATGGAGGTGGCACAGAATTACCATTTGTAAACTATTTGTGACCTCAAGTGCTCATGAGAATATTATTGTCTTTTTTATTTTTATTTTTAAGGCATTCTACCATCATGATTGTTAGTTGGAAGTTACCATGTCCCTGAAATATTAAGATGAGATTAAATTATGTTCAGTATAGTGTGTCCAGGAGGCAGATGATAGAAACTTTTTAAGAACATTTCCCTCAAAACTAATTAAAAAAGAAATTTGTTCCTCAGGACTAATTTCAGTTATTTTAATAATTGCCTTGTGTGGATTACCTCAGTTCCCAACACTGTTGACTAAGTTCGATGGCGAGGCAGTGGTTATGATACTAGATGAAAAAGAAGTCTTATCCTTTTCTTTCCAGCCTTTTAAGGGAATAGTTTTTATTCTTCAGACATAGTCAATAAACTGCACTAGCAATTGCTAATTGAGCAGGTTTTATTAGCAGCATATTACATAATTTATGCCATATTTTAATTTTTATTCAATATTAAAGCATAAAATGTGAGTAACCATTTAAAAATTTGCTATTTAAATGTATGTGATAGTATAGAAAATAGCTGTGGTAGAATGTGTTATTTTTTTCTTACTCTTTGATTTTGTGTGAACTCAAACACGGGCTTTGTTTCTAGCCTTTTTGTAGCTTTTAGCCTAGAAGATTTGATACAGTAAGTTAAATCACATGACTCAAAGATGTTATATAATTATTTTACCTTTTATCTTGGTCTGTTGAGACTAGTTTTTGGAGGGAAGCTTGATTTTATTTTTTTTTCTTCATAAAGTTTTAAAAATTCCTCTTCACACAGGATAATCACCATCTGTTTGGCAGTACTTTGTTGGGAATTAAGGATGATGATGCAGATCTGAGTCAGGCTCTTTGCCTGGCCATCTCAGTGTCAGAGATCCTTCAGGCAAATCAGCTTCAAGGGGTAAGTTAAAAAACCCCACTGTTTGTTAGAGGATGATCCCCTTTAAATGCAAGGAATCAGTGTCTCCTCCGTGTTTGTTGATTATCACAAAATTAATTTACTATAACAATATAGTTGTTTTGCTTTTTTTGAGTGATTAATATATTAAATCTTCTGTCCATATGCTCATTTTTAAACTGCCAGCTTGTCTGTTATTTTATTTCTCAAACAACTAATTATTTTTGACACTAGTTTTTGTAAATTGCCAAATCTTATTTCATACTTTAACAGGGCAACTGAATGTTATATAAGTACTTGAAAGGGTGAATTTACTATTTCATAGTTAAATTCTAGATACTTATACAGATAATTTGGAGAAGGCGATGGCAACCCACTCCAATGTTCTTGCCTGGAGAATGCCAGGGACGGGGGAGCTTGGTGGCCTGCTGACTGTAGGGTCGCACAGAGTTGGACATGACTGAAGCGACTCAGCAGCAGCAGCAGCAGCATACAGATAATTGATTACATGGTTTAATGCCCAAAGGCATTTACAAAGGAGAATTGAAGATATACCATAATTTTTTCTCTATTGTATTTATGAAAATCTGATGAGCCAGTTTTTTCAATATAAGTTCTTTATTGCTAATAGTGCAGCAGTTAATTACATGTGTATATTTGAAAGGTGGGATGTATGTCAAAGATGGAGAGAAGAGGAAAGAACATGGGAAGATAGGCCTTTTACAATAGATATCTTTAAAACTAGCATTTTGTGTGGTTTCCTCATTAGAACCATTATTAAAAAAATAACTTGTAATCCAGTTTAGAGACTCATGTGAACTCCAGTTCAGACTGGCATTGGAGAACCTGCTGTCACCCCAAAAGACATTTATTTAATACTTATGTGAATTACATTGTTGATAAGTTGGTGGGTTTATTTTCAGAAATAGAAATTGTATCCACCTCTGTGTTTATATATATGTATAGTGTTTTTGAAAGTGTTTAACATGATGCACATTAAGTTATTAAATTCAAATTAGTTTAATAGCCCAAACTAACATTCTTCCTGCTATATGTTTTAAGACTAACTGTTTTAACTACTGTTTAAAATAAATATAACTCTTTTACGATCTTGAGGATATTTTCTTGAGTCTGTACCGTATAGGACTTCCTAACTATATGTGAGGTCCATTTTTTAATCCATTTGTTCCCCCCTTTTGGTTAATTGTTAATATTATATTGTGTAAAATGTGCTCCTCCTGGCATATTTTATTATGTCAAATGTTTCCCTTTTAGGAAGGAGTCCGGTTCTTTGTGGTGGATTGCCGTCCTGCAGAACAGTATAATGCTGGGCATTTATCAACTGCTTTCCATCTAGATTCAGATCTGGTTAGTATAAATGTGATTTAAAATTTTAAAAAATATGGGACAAATGGATTTTTTTCTTTAATCCATGAATAAATATACATGTACCAGATTTGAGGATGTTTTTCTTTCTGCTTAAAGAGGGAGTCATAAAGGCATCATAAAGGGTAGATGAGAGCACTGTTAGGTATGGTTTACTGTTGTTTACCATTGTTATGTCAGTAAATTCTAAACTTCTCACTGTGAGCTGCCTGATACAGCACTCAGCATAGTGCCTTGCACTTAGTAAGTACTCTGTGAACATTAGCTCTTATTATGATTGGGTAGTCTAAAAGTTTTTACTGTAAGCCTCCTTTTATCGAGAAATATCAATAACCTCAGATATGCAGATGACACCACCCTTATGGCAGACAGTGAAGAACTAAAAAGCCTCTTGATGAAAGTGAAAGAGGAGAGTGAAAAAGTTGACTTAAAGCGCAACATTTAGAAAACTAAGATCATGGCACCTGGTCCTATCAGTTCATGGTAAATAGATGGGGAAACAGTGGAAACAGTGTCAGGCTTCATTTTTTTGGGCTCTAAAATCACTGCAGATGCTGACTGCAGCCATGAAATTAAAAGACACTCCTTGGAAGGAAAGTTATGACCAACCTAGATAGCGTATTCAAAAGCAGAGACATTACTTTGCCAACAAAGGTCCATCTAGTCAAGGCTATGGTTTTTCCAGTAGTCATGTATGGATGTGAGAGTTGGACTGTGAAGAAAGCTGAGCGCTGAAGAATTGATGCTTTTGAACTGTGGTGTTGGAGAAGACTTGAGAGTCCCTTGGACTGCAAGGAGATCTAACCAGTCCATCCTAAAGGAGATCAGTCCTGGGTGTTCTTTGGAAGGACTGATGCTAAAGCTGAAACTCCAATAGTTTGGCCACCTCATGTGAAGAGTTGACTCATTGGAAAAGACTCTGATGCTGGGAGGGATTGGGGGCAGGAGGAGAAGGGGATGACAGAGGATGAGATGGCTGAATGGCATCGCTGACTCGATGGACATGAGTTTGAGTGAACTCCGGGAGTTGGTGATGGACAGGGAGGACTGGTGTGCTGCGATTCATGGGGTCGCAAAGAGTCGGACACGACTGAGCGACTGAACTGAACTGAACTGTGCTTAAAATAAAGTAATATGTAATAAGGGTGGTCTTTGGCATATAGGGCCTCAGTTGTTAAAATTACTGTCCTAGGATTGAATTGAAGGAATAGATGAAGTAGATAATTATTGTCAGAGATGCTTAGAGCATTTGGTAAGACTGGGACTGACATCATTTAAGCCCTTCTGGGGCTTTTAGAGCCTCAGGAATGGGGAAGACAGTAAGAGGAGTAACTTTGTCCCTGACTTATCTGAAAAAGTTGACGCTGAGGTTGAAAGGGCATGTGGAAAGGTCTAAGTGGAGTCAGGAGGAAGGTCATTGAAAATGGAAGTAAAACAACCCAGAGGGTTTGGAGTGCTATAGGTGAAGAAGGCGATTCTAGCTTGTTTACATCCTGAATGTAAAGTCTGTGCCTTTCTCATCCTTCATTCATCTTTGAGGACTTTGATGTGTTGTTGTTTAGTCACTAAGTCATGTCCGACTCTTTCGTGACCCCATGGATGATAACCTGCCAGGCTTATCCTTCCCTGGGATTTTCCAGGCCAGAATGCTGGAGCCAGTTGCCATTTCCTTATCCAGGGAATGTTCCCTACCCAGAAATCAAACCCATGTCTCCTGCTTGGCAGACAGGCTTTTACCTCTAAGCCACCTGGGAAGCCCTGGAGGACCTAGATGGTCCATCTTTTATGCTTATTATTCAAGTCATTTGTGAATAACTTTGATTATTCTTAAAAAGCTCAAAGAGTATCTCCAGAGTTAACAATTATTGTCAGCTTGTTTAATCATCCAGCCTTTTAACTTATATTTACATATTTATTATTCACTTTTTTTTGTCCACTTGGTTTTTCACTTAACAGTTTCTTGGGAGATCTTTTCATTTTAGTACATTCGTTTTAATGGCTGTATAGTGATCCATGGTATAGATATACCACAATTTATCACCTGATTGATGTACATTTAGAATGTTTTCAATTTTCTTGTAATAAAACAATGCTGTAGTTAACATGTAGTTAATGTAGTTAACATTTGTGGACTTGTGCAAATATTTCTGTAAAATACACTCCTGAAAGTAAAATTGTTGGGGTAAGAGTTATAGCATATAGACTATAGAATGTGGGCATACAGAATGTGGGTATATAGAATTGTTACTAGAGTCTGCCATATTGCCCTTTAAAAAGGCTGTATCAACTTATACTTTACAACTGTGAGAATGATTGTTTTATACCGTAAGCATTATTGGACATCACTAATTTTCTATCTTACAAGAATGGTGAATGGAAAGCAGTAGTCATTACTAGTGATGTTGCACATATGTTTTTAAGTGTGCAGTTAATTTGTATTTTTTTTATAATTGCTTTTCTGTGGTTTGTGCATTTTTCTTTTGGATTTTCACTGTGCTTTTTATTAAAACAGTTTTAACAAATTTTTGTATTTATTGGCATGCTTATTTTCTTGAGGGTAAGAAATGAGCTTTTTCATCATCATATCTCTAGTACCTAGAATAAGTACTGATAAGTGCTTCCACTATTTCTAACTGTCCTCTAAGAAATAACATGGTTTGCCGTGTAAGTGGAGACTAAAAAATATAGCTTGTTTCAATGAATTGTTTTTGTCATGGATCCTTCCATTCATTGTTAAACTTTTCTTGTCATCATACCCTGAAAACACTGAAATTTAGAAAACAAACAGCAAAAACTTTTTTTTCCTGGTATTTTCTTTGCATAATTTAATCTTTCCATGAATTGTCAACTTTTGTTTTCTGATGTATTTTAGATGCATTTAAAACACATTTCTTTTATCCCAGGGATTTTTCTTATAAGAGCCTTTATTTTAGGAATTCCCTGGCTATTTTAAGACTTAAGAGCTTTCACTGCAGAGGGCCTGGGTTCAGTCTCTGGTCAGATAGCTAAGATCCCACAAGCTGTGTAGCACAGCTCAAAAAAGAAGAGCCCCCCCCTTTTTTTTTATTTTCATAGTGGGAATATAAACATTGTTCTCTCCCCAGCCCGCTGGGAAAATATTTCAAGTTTTGCAGATGTATAAAAAACACAGGCTTGCCACATTAAATTTTTTTAATTGTCCAGATGCTCCAGAATCCATCTGAGTTTGCACAGTCTGTAAAATCCCTGCTGGAAGCACAGAAGCAGTCCATTGAGTCCGGCTCCATTGCTGGTGGGGAGCACCTCTGCTTCATGGGCAGTGGCAGAGAGGAAGAAGACATGTATATGAACATGGTCCTTGCACACTTTTTACAGGTATGCTGACAGATTACTTCAGTTTTTCCTTGGTTTTTGCTGTCACCTGTGAGAAATTCTCCTAGGCAATTTTGTGCTGTTGTCTACCTTGTTAAATTTATCTTTAAAAAAAAAAACACAACACTTTATTGGTTTTGTGTCTTGCCAAGAAGTCTTCTCCCTCATTTTTTTCTCACGTGCTTTTATGATACATTTTTAATGTTTAAATCTTCTGGACCATCTAGAAGTATTTTTCTGTAAAAAATGAGGTAGGAATTAAAAAAAAAAATTCCCCAGATAGCTAACCAGTTGTGCTATCAATTAGAAATACCACCTCTTTAATAGACTGAATTCTTCAATGCATCAGGGTCCATTTCTGGATTATTCTTTTGTTTGTTCTCTGTGCTTATTCATGCCTTAATACTTTGTACAGTTGCTGTATAGTTCATTTTAATATCTTCACTTTGGAATCGAATAAATATACATGTATATGTCTGTGACACTTAACCACCTTTCCTTTTTGTGTTCCTGTATTGTCTTTAGCACAACTAATTTGTATCACTGATTTCATGCACCCTGTCCGTCTACCTTTTCTACAAAGCCTCACTCAGTGACAGCTCTTTCTTTATAAAAATAGTTGTTTATTAGTTATTCCTTGGACTTTATATATTAAAGTCCTCATTTTGTGTGACTCTGAACTATGAAAACAGGAAGACAGGAGAAACAGGCCACTCAATTTGTATCCACTTCAATGGGAATCTGATTTGAGAAAACTAGTCGAAAGGGCAGTCCTTGAAGCACAAAATCAGAAAGGGAACAAAGTATTTGGGAGAGGGATTATATGATACTTTTATGCTTTACTGGAGTAAAGATATTTTAGTACTTTAAACAGAATAACAGAAATAGGGACTCAAATTCATTTTACTTATAAATTTAATTGAGCTATTCTAAAAATGCTCTGAAACAAGCTATTTATTACAAAGGATGTCAGATGGCAAGAATTTGGAATATTGTGGACTTCTTTTAATAATTTGAGTTCTTGATGTGGATTTAGAAATCCCTCCCCCTCCCCAATTTTTAACGTGGAAAATTTCAAACAAATTCAAAAGTAGGGAGAATTGAACTGTAAATTCTTTGTAAAGATATAATTGATTACAACTATTACACTTGATTATAAAAAATCCAATGAGTATTCAAGTTTCCTAATTTTCTCAAGATCTAAAACAAGACATTGCACTTGGTTAATATCTTTTAAGTCTATTTTTATTGGCTCTGCTTCCAGTTTATTTTTCCTTGCATCTTTTTGTTTGGAAAAACCCACAATCTGGATTTTGCTGATTGCATTCACATAGTGGTGTTTATTTGGTTCTATCCCTGGTATTTCCCGTAAGCTGGTGATTAGACCTAGAGTCTTGTTAGATGACTTTGGAGGGTGGGGGGACAGGAAGTCTTGGATAGTGTGTACTTCCTCAGGCAGTAAATACTGCCCAGATTTCTTGTGTCTTTATAATTACTTAGATTCATTAATTTTTAATAGTTTGTAAAATGTTGACATTCTGTCATTTGTTCATAATTAGCTGTGTTACTTGCTTTTATATTTCCTTTTTAATAAAGAACCCAAAATATTTTTGAAAGCTTTTAAAACATTTTCATTACATTGGAAAATACAGTGTAACTGATTTTGGTTTGACTTCTTGCACCGTTGGGACTGTAGTACAGTCTCATTAGTAGCCACGAAGTTGTCCACTTGTTCCTGTGCAAGCCCCAGATCTTACAGTATACAAGATAAATGTATGTATGTCTCTGTGCCAAAGTCTAAAATGTAAAAAAAAATCCGGAAATTTAGTATATAGCCTTTTATTACATTTGTCAATGCTTATAGAACTATAAGAAATTTTAATTGAATTGCATTTTGAAGTAATTTAAATTTTATTTTCCACTTTAGAAAAACAAAGAATACGTGAGCATTGCCAGTGGAGGATTTATGGGTAAGATTTTAATTTATTAATTCCTTTGACCCTACCTTTCAGAGGAAATTATATGATCACTGGAGCTGATTTGGAGTGACCAAATTAGTTATTGGGTATACTTTCTTTTCAGTCATTCACTGTTTTCAGAAAAGGCAAGGCCAGCAGGACAGATAGATAAAGACAAATATAGTAGGCAGTTGCAATGACAAAATATTTAGAAGACTGTTAAAATGGATGTCTTTAACTTGTGCTGTGTTTAGTTGCTCAGTTGTGTCTGACTCTTTGCGACCCCATGGACTGTAGCCCACCATGTTCCCCTGTCCATGGGATTCTTCAGGTCAGAATACTGGAGTGCGTTGCCATGCCCTCCTCCAGGGGATCTTCCCAAGCCAGGGATCCAACCCAGGTCTCCTGCATTGCAGGTGGATTCTTTACTGTCTGAGCCACCCATCTTTACAAAAACATTTTTACAAATTCAAGCTAATTGGGGCTTGTAAATTTGTAAATACAAATACAATTAGCTTGAATTTGTAAAAAATGTTTTTGTAAAGATGGGTGAAAAACTGCCCACATGATTTGTTTTTATGGAGAAGGAGGGGTAGATAAGACTGGGAGACAAGAGTAGGAGGGGTATTTTTCACTGTCAACTCTTCTTACTATTTGCTTTTTTGTTTTGTTCTCATCTTTTAATTACTTGAAAGTATTAGCTGATGAAAAACATTGACTGAATGGAATAAGAAATAAGATGATGTTTTCAACTGCAGATAATCTGGTAATTCAGGATAGAAAAATGACAGAGTCGCTACAGCAAACATTTGAGAATTTATAAAGAAGTAGGTCAGGATGGTAAGATTCTAAATAGAGACTATCTTTTTTTTTTTTTTTTTTTTTTAACAAATTCTGTTACTTAAGACTTGCAACTAGTAGGTAAATAAGTCCTGGAGTACTTAATGCATAATATAGTGAATGTGGACAACAATATTGTATTATAATCCCCAAATTTGTGCAAAGAATCTAGATGTTAATTATTCCCTCCACAAAAAAAGAAATGGTAACTATGTGGCATGACAGAGGCGCACCTGTTGCTGCAGTATATAAATGTATCCGATCAACATTTTGTACCTTAAACTTACACAGTGTTGCTTGTCAGATGTATTTTAATTAAAAGATAGCCTTTCATTAGTAAAAGAGATATAAAAATATTGAATCTGTAATTACTAGGAAAATTAATAGTAAAATTAATATTTGTTGGAGGCAGTAGAATCCTGAGTTTGAATCTTTATTAAAGAGTCTTATCAGGCTTAAGTTCTGACTTAATATGGTCTTATGTTATAAATTAGAAGTTTCGATAGGTGAGGGTTTATTTCAACTTGGTCTTTGCTGGTATTAGCAAGAATTTTTATCTCCTGTCGTGGAGATAATTTGTATCATGGCCTGATAACTGACAGCCCTTAAGGCTCATACCCAGAGTGATATAAAAAAAGGGCTTATTTTAATAAGTACAGGTGTTAAGCAAGTATTGGCCTAAGTCCTAGTGTTATTTATTGGAAATTCTGACAGCATAGCACAAAACTTGGTTATTGTTTTCAAAAGTGTCTGAAAAGCATTATTTTATATAGCACAGATAGGCTAGGTTTTAGGAAAATTTTTTTAAACTGTGAATTATTTCTTTTCCAAGAATAATCTCTCTTTCCACAGCAGTTAATGCCTAAGACTGCTCCTTTATTATTGGAAGGATTAACTGATGTCTCCTTATAGTAAACAAAAGCCATCCTAGGTTTTCCATTAATCCTTTATATCATTAAAATGTTGCTAAAATTATTTATTAATACTTGAAAGATTGCTTTCCAAAGAAGAAGACATCAAATCTGTGTATATGGTTACTGTCACCCTTTGGGTCAATTAAGAAAAGTTATATGTGTGTAGAGAGAGGGCTTTAGAAGGAAGAGGAGGGAAAAGAAAGCTTTCTGCAGCCTGGCATCTTTTATTCTTTACAAAGGTGCTGTGAAAGAAATACCTGTGATTATGCCCTTGGATCTTTTTCATTCAGCTTCTGTTGTTGTTCAGTTGCTAAGTCTTCTCTGACATCTTTATCATACTTCTAAGGGGGGTTGATATATCAGGACTTTTTTTTCCTTCTTCCTCTTTATCTCTAAGCACTGCAGCAGCACCTGGCAGACATCAATGTGGATGGACCAGAAAATGGATATGGCCATTGGATTGCTAGCACCTCAGGTTCAAGGAGCAGCATCAGTTCTTCTGTGGATGTAAGTGTGTATGTAGAACATGTCACCAGATTTGGATGAATGCTCAAAAATGATGATTAACATCTAAATTCTACCTGTAACAGAAATGGAGTCAAAATATTTCAAACACGTACAATGAGGAAGCATATTGTTGTGAGGTTAATGAAATCACAGGAGCAGACCTGCATAGTTAAACTAGTCAGGAGTTCTGGTGGTCTCCTTGCTGAATTCAGACTTCTCCCTCCCCAGCTGCAACTTGGTATCACTTAATGACAATTTTCTACTTCTGCTTAAATATCAACAGAGATAATTCTAAGTCCTGTGACTAACTTGGGCTTTAAAGTGAGTTGATTCTCGGACTCTCCCAATTAGTTTGTGCCAGGAGAATAGTGAGGGTAAATTCATTCTGTTCTTCTTTGGAAATATTTGGGCAATAAGTCTTTTATGTATTTTCTGTATTTTGTATCATCTGCATTCAGTTCAGTTCAGATGTTCAGTCGTGTCTGACTCTTTGTGACCCCATGGACTGCAGTACACCAGGCTTCCCTGTCCATCTCCAATTCCCGGAGTTCACTCAAACCCATGTCAATCAAGCTGGTGATGCCATCCAACCATCTCATCCTCTGTCGTCCCCTTCTCCTCCTGCCTTCAATCTTTCCCAGCATCAGGGTCTTCTCAAATGAGTCAGCTCTTCGCCTCAGGTGGCCAAAGTATTGGCCAAAGTTCAGCTTCAGCATCAGTCCTTCCAATGAACACCCAGGACTGATCTCCTTTAGGATGGACTAGTTGGACCTCCTTGCAGTCCAAGAGACTCTCAAGAGTCTTCTCCAACACCACAGTTCAAAAGCATCAATTCTTTGGCACTCAGTTTTCTTTATAGTCCAAGTCTCACATCCATACATGACTACTGGAAAAACCATAGCCTTGACTAGATAGACCTTCATTGGCAAAGTAATGTCTCTGCTTTTGAATATGCTATCTAGGTTGGTCATAACTTTCCTTCCAAGGAGTAAGTGTCTTTTAATTTCATGGCTGCAGTCACCATCTGCAATGATTTTGGAGCCCCGCCAAAATAAAGTCAGCCACTGTTTCCATTGTTTCCCCATCTATTTCCCATGAATTGATGGGACTGGATGCCATGATCTTAGTTTTTTGAATGTTGAGCTTTAAGCCAGCTTTTTCACTCTCCTCTTTCACTTTCATCAAGATTAATTCTCCACTTTCTGCCATAAGGGTGGTGTCATCTGCATATCTGAGGTTATTGATATTTCTCCCAGCAATCTTGATTCCAGCTTGTGCTTCCTCCAGCCCAGTGTTTCGCATGATGTACTCTGCGTATAACGTTAAATAAGCAGGGTGACAATATACAGCCTTGACATACTCCTTTCCCTATTTGGAACCAGTCTGTTGTTCCACGTCCAGTTCTAACTGTTGCTTCCTGACCTGCATACACATTTCTCAAGAGGCAGGTCAGGTGGTCTGGTATTCCCATCTCTTGAAATTTTCTACGGTTTGTTGTGATCCACACAGTCAAAAGCTTTGGCATAGTCAATAAAGTAGAAATAGATGTTTTTCTGGAAGTCTCTTGCTTTTTCCATGATCCAGCAGATGTTGGCAATTTGATCTCTGGTTCCTCTGCCTATTCTAAATCCAACTTGAACATCTGGAAGTTCATGGTTCACGTACTGCTGAAGCCTGGCTCTGTCATTTAACGGTTTTCTTCACGAGTAATGATCCTTATCTACCTGATGATCATTCTTTAAATCAGAAATAGAAGGAAAACTCCAGTGCAGTCCTGCGCTTACCAATCAGACTTACCTGGGTACTCAGGTTTTATCTCCAGAACATATTTTCTTCATGATCACCAGCAAGATCGTTTCCACTCTGGTTTCTCCATTTGTGCAGATAGGGGTGATAATACCAGAACTTTCTTCATAATAATGACATGAGGATTAAATGTACAACTGACTGTAAAGTGTAGCACCTGTCACTTACATACTTTAAAGTGTAGAACCTGTCACTTACATACTATATAGTGTCATTTACATACTTTATACTTCCCTGGTGGCTCAGATAAAGTTTGTAACTCATTAGATGATGAATTGAGGCTTATCTTCACCCTTGTAAGTCAAAGCAAATTATTGTGAAATTGTGCAGCTAAAGCTTCTCTGAGAATTTGGTTTTCAGCATGATCTTTTAGATATCTAGGGGCTCACCATTTATTTAATAAATATTTGTTGTTTCCGTTTTTAATATCTAAATACTGTGGATATATTATAATTTGTTTTGTTAGTCCCTTATTATCGAATATTTTCATTGCTTCCAGTCTTTTTCTGTTGTGCACACTACTATTCATTTTTGTACTAATGTTTGCTTATAACATGATTATTTTGGCCTAGAAATGAAATAACTTGATCAAAAGATTACATGTCAAAATCCTTAAAATTCTGCATTATTATCAAATTGCCCTCCAAAAAACATCATTCTAATTTATATTCCCACCCACAGCATTGGATAGTCTCTCTATTGAAGTTTTTATCTTCAGATTTAAAAAGCAATGTTTGAGGCTATTAAAGAAACTCTTAAAGATGTGTTATCTTCTAAAGTACCAAAGAATTCCATGGTCAGTATAATTTGGTTTTGAAGTTGGATATGGAAGTGGAAACATGATTTTTATGTTATTTAGTTAATGCCTTACTTGTTTTAAAAATAAATGTATTTTAGTTAATGGCTGACTTCTTTTAAAAGTAAAAATAATACATTTTAATTAATGACTTTTTTAAAAATAAAAACAATACATTTCATTGTAGCATCATATGTAAATATTAAAAATATAAAGAAAGCAAAATTAATTGTTACCTAACCATGGATAACAACTGTTCATATTTTGAAATATTTTCTTCATATCTTTTATAATGCCTTTTTTAGTATTGTATTTTAAAAGTAGTGCTCAGAGTGTACAAATAGGTTTATTTTCTGCTTTTTCACTGAACATTTTGAGCATTTTGTAATATTTTTAAATGCTTGATTTTTAAACTTTTTAAAAAATAGTTTAGTGACTAAATCCTAGGGCATTTTCTGATTATTTCCTTCCCATAAATCCTGAAGAGGAATTAATGGGCAGAAGAGAGGCAAATTTTTAAACTTTAGACATCTGCTACCAGCTTGCCTGTAGGGCAGAGGTCCAAGGCCTGTTAGAAGCCCACTGCACAGAACAGCAGGAGGTGAGTGGCGGGAGGTGAGTGAGCAAAGCAGCTTCATCTGCCACTCCCCTTGATGCCTAAACTATTCCCCAACCCCCATCTGTGGAAAAATGTCTTCCACGAAGCTGGTTCCTAGTGCCAAAAGGACTGGGAACCGTTGCTGTAGGATGTAAGGGAACAGTTATATACAATTCAATAATTATACTCAAATCTATTACACTAGGTGCATAAAGATGACTTTTCTTAAGAAATATAGACCTAAGTAATGTTTTAAACAGCAAAAATTTACAAAGAATAAATGTTTCAAAATTTAGCTATATGAATGATACTCTGATTGTAATTTTACTTATTTTTATAGAGTGAGTTAAGAGGTCAGTAATTTTATTTCTTACTGAATAAAAGGTGGTTTCAGGTTCCACACATTTATGTGTGTAATACATATTCTCAATTTTCATTTCTACCTGCCATTCCTAAAATGGTTTCACCCAGTGTGTCAGTCTACTCGGGTTGCCTTAACAAAATAAAACCGATTAGGTGACTTAACATAAATTTATTTCCTGATTGTGCTGGAGGCTAGAGGTCTGGGATGAAAGGGTTGACAGCTTTAATTTCTCTAGAAGCACCTGTCTTCAGCTTGCAGATGACAGGGCCTTTTTTCTGGGCTTGTAAGCCCCTGATGTCTCCCCTTTATCCTGTAAGGACATCTGTCATTTTGGATCGGGCCTACCTATTACATGACCTCATTTAACCTTAATTTACTCTTCAAAGGCCCTGTGTACACCTGCAGTCACTTTCTGAGGTATACTGGGTAATTAGGACTTAAAGACATGATTTTGTGGTAGGAGGTGCACCCAGTTCAGTGCATTAACATCGAGACAACCTTCAGCAGTAGTGTGTCTTGCTAGTCATTTGGAGAGCAGTTAATTCATCAATAAATTCTTTTTTTCCCTTCCTAGGGTGAATCTTCTAATGGTTCAAATGATAGAGGAATGAAATCATTAGTTAATAAAATGACTGTTGCTTTGAAGACAAAATCTGTTAATGTCAGGGAAAAAGTTATCAGCTTTATTGAGAATACATCAACTCCTGTGGACCGGTGAGTTACTTATACAGTATGAATTTGTGATGAGTAACTCAAGCTAAAGAAAAGTATCTTACCGTAAATGTTAGTTGACTAGAATGTGCTTTAAAAAAGGACTGTAAATTACATTTTTTTTAATTAGATGATTCCAGTTTTCATTATCATCACAGAGATGTTCTTTATTGCTGTAAAGTTTGACTATGAAGATTACTCTCTTCTCTCACTGCCCAGAATAGGTGGCAAATAATAATTCTGCCCCTTTAAAGCCATTCATTAGAAAAAAATGTTCCAACACTATTATGTATAATCCCACCTGTCAGGTGGTTCGAATCATCTGTTAAGTGCAGTAATCTCATAGCAGTAATCTCTTTCTTGGCTTCAGGAATTTAAAACCTAGAAAATTGAGTCATACTAAATAAAACAGAACCCCATTTTCTTAAGTTTAAGAATTCAGATCTTCATAGAAGTTTGTTCACAACATGTGTGACCTCACTTTTCCCATGAATTACAAATGAAGTAACCAGCTAACAAATGATAAGGAAGTTTAAGAATGTCTATTACATTGTTTCTCACTGGGACTGTGAGTGCACAGTAAGTTTTCTTTTTCTCCACGTTAGTTTCACTGATCTTTCTTGTTCTTAGAGTTCAAAGCTAACCTAATAGTTCCAGTGTGAAATTTGTTTCTAAGCAGGCCTGATCTTGGAAATGTGTTACAGTATTTAATTTCATCTCATGTCTTACTTGCAGTATCCTAGGAGAGTTGAAGTATTTGACTTTAAGAACTGAATATAAGGAATGTACTATTTTTCATTTTATTAAATAAAGTACATATGCATACACAGGTATATATATTTTTTCATTTAGTAAATAACAAGATGTAGGTTATTTTCACTAATCCAAAAAACTATACTTTGTCTAAAATGGGCAACTGATAAATAATGTTAAAAGTTCTTTTATCAAGGCTGAAAGTTTTTTTTTTGCTCATTAAAATTGTGTCTGCTTTCAAAAGCTTTATTTTTAAAAATACTTTTAGTTAGTGCATTCTCAATTAGGGTACTATTATTGCTACATTTTGTAGCATAAACACTTAAAATTTTATTTTAAAATGAACTGGTGATAATACTAAGTTGAAAAGGCTATTCTCTTTGTTAAAGAATCACTTGAAACTGGCTTTTCTTCATTTTTCTTTGTACTTGGGATCATCAAAACATTTTTCTTTTTAATATACACTCTGGGTTAGAAAAACTGATTATACTATATTTTTGTTTTAAAGCTGTTGTGTTTTTAATAATCATATTGTTCTGTCCTCTGCCTCAATTTGCTGTAGAATGTCTTTCAATCTTCCTTGGCCAGACAGAACATGTACTGAGCGGTAAGCCAATGAGTAGCGCAGCTTCACTGGACCACCCTTTTCCTTTAGCATGCATCATGCTGTCTCTAAGCCTCTTGCTGTCTTGGCTCAGATTTCATGCAGCTGTCTCAAATGCTGAACTCTTCTCATTCTGCTTTTAGGAGTGTCTGATGCTGATATGCTTTCCTTTTGGTTTTGTTGCTTGATCATTTAAATTTTTTTCCTTGCCTCCCCCTTTATATCTCCTGTTCCTCAGATGAAAATCAAGTAATTCAAACACAACAATTTCATAAAACAAATTTCATGTTTTTACTCTAAGACAGAGGAAGATGAAACAAAGAAAATACGTAGTCTCAGAGTTGGGAGGCTATTAGCTTTGGAGATCATTTACTTTCGTCTCATGCCCTAACAGTGGAGAAAATCGTAGCACCTGAAAAAAAGCATGTTTGTGGTTCAAATTTTTTGTTATTTCATGTACACGATGTCATTTGATAATATTGCTAGAATTTTCTTAATAAGATGTATGTGTTTAAGTTGGAGAGACAACATTATATAAATCAGTTCCAAAGAACTCCAGTTCTAGGGTTCTGCTTTTGCTTTTCCTTGAAAGAAATTAGGCCGCAGTGGATATGTTAATATATAATCCATCTCTTCTCTGATCCCAGTAAAATGGGGTACTTGTTACTAAATTCCATAGATTTAAAGTTTAGAAATCTATTGGATCTTCCATTAGGATAAATAATAGAACCTTATACTATATGGCTTTACATTTTTATACGTATGACTTTTCTACAATTTTAATTTGAATATCAATTACAGCAATACCTATGAACATTTAAAACGAAGTTCTAGTCATGCTTTGAAAAGTAAGTTAAGCTCTGGAATAACGGAGTTGACTTTTTTTGGCAGATCATTTCAATGTTTTCAGTGAATTAGAAGTAGCATTTTTAGCAATAGTTTACTTTCAACTTATGTATAAGATTTTATTTACTGTGACTGCTCCTGTATGATGCCAGTTATAGAGCTTCTATTACAATTTTATAATTTTAAAGGGGATGGCTTCTTTTAAAATTATAATCTATTTGTGAATCATCTTTCTGTTTTCTCTTGTTACAGGACCATCGAATTATTCTGATTTTTTTTTTAACTTCCAAATTTTATCCCAAAGAATTTTTAAAAAATTAAAAATTATCTTTTCTGGTCCCTAGAGATTATATCCATTTTGAAAATAGAATTTAATGAAAAGTTACAATAAATTTGTTTTTTTTTGAGCCCAGTAAATAAAGTTAAAATCTATTCAGACTATTTTGTAGATTTTGTTTCTGCAAAAAAGCATAGAGAGACTGCTTTTAAAGAGTCCAGCCATTGAGTTTCAGCTTTTGATAGTCTTTTAAGAACTTTATTAGTTACCTTTAGCCATCTTGTTTATAAAAACTGCATTGTATTATACATTTTGCTCAATAATGTATAGCTTAGTTGTCACTTTTGGATGTCACTTTATTCATACTTATATTCTGGTGCAAGGATTTACTGTAAACATTATCTTCATTATTTTCTATATTATAGAAGTTTAATTATGCTTTAATATCAGGAAAGAACCAATAACATGATCTCATACAGTTTTATAATCTAGATGACACAAATATATTGTTACATAAAGCTATGTTTGTCTTTGCCTTTTGTAAGAAAGCTGAATCTGATTTGCATAGATTTATTTCATTTTAATTATTTCTTTCATTTCTTTGTCTTTAATGAGTAAAATTTGCTAATTTATAGGATAACTTTATATTAAATATGCTTTAGCATAAAAATCAAATGATTTTATGATTTTAACGTAAACTGTAAGCAGTGTATTGATTAACTTACAATTCTGTCATACACTCAACTCTTGTTAGTTTTCTGTTGAGGAATATTGTTTTGGGAGAAGTAAAGATTTAAGCGTATTTTAACCAAATTAGGTCATGATTTTTATTGATGCTGTGTGTTAAGAAATTATTTAAAATATAGATTTGATCTCTGTTTTTTGGAAAAATTGAATTCTAAGACACATAACTTAATTGAACTCTCTCTTAACATGACAAGGGAAAAAGCAAGCCACAATTTTCCCTCATCATAGATTATCTTAGCTGAACCTTATCCTACAAATAATACAGTACTCTTTCTCCAGAAACATGTAATATTTTGTCTAAATATTTTAATTTTACTTCTTGGTTTATTGGAGATTACCTGAAAAGTAACAAGGTATTGATTTTTGTATAAAAAAGAGAGCTTCCTACAGAACTAATTAAGTTTGAGTTTACATGTTGTTTGTTTCTGCCACTTGAGAATGAAAGGCAAATTCATTTTCATGGTTTATTTATGTAAAAGTAGCATCTTAGTTTTTATTGAAATAGAAGTAACAGAAACAAGAAAAAATGGGAGGAAAAACCTTAAGACATACGTACCCAAATGAAAAACCCTTCAGCACTCCTACTAGAATTTGAATATTTGGTTTCATAAACTGTTTTGTCTAAGAAACATGTATGTAGTACTTGCTGTATGCCAGACATTATTTCAAGAGCTTTACCAAATATTAACTGATTTAATTTTCACAATAACCAGGAAGAGTAGATGTTGTCATTACCGTTTTACCGCTGAGGACACAGAGCTCAGAGGTTAAGGAATATCCCAGTGCATTGGTTTATATGAACATTAAAATTGTTTTAAACATAGTTTTTACAGATTTGAAAGTATTCTGCATATCAAGACCTTGTGCCACTTTTGCTAACATAATTTCCTTATCTTGTTTCAATTTCCTTAACATAACTGTCCTGAAGCTGGGTGGTACATGGTGAGGTAGGGGGTGGACAAAGAACATTTGTATTTTGTTTTAATATTCAGATGATACTTGGGGAAAATCTTTAGAAACTTAAGTGATGATTTCCCTCTTACAATTCTCTGAATATAGGCATGTGAGCAGCAGTGACAGAGTGGGTAAGCCTTACCGTGGTGTGAAGCCTGTTTTCAGCATCGGGGATGAGGAAGAATACGACACAGGTGTAGTACTACACTTCTCTGTATACAGACTGCTTTCCTCAGGCGTCAGGAGTGATTGTAGAGATCGTTCTGGGACCACCAAGACACAGTGAGGTTCTGTAGAGCAGATTGGAGAGTCTGTGGTTTTTCTATTCAGAGTTTGGTTTTAGATGCCTTAAATTATGCAGTAGAAATGCTGAGTAGGCAATAATTATAGGCGTCTAGTTGAGGAGAGATGTCTAAGCTGGTAATAATCTGGGAATTATCAGTGTATAAATAGTATTTAAATCCATGGGATTGAATGTAAATCCCCTTGATTCAGCCATGCAGGGGATTAAGAGTTGTGAGACTGAAGTTCAGGAAATCTCAAAAATTGAGACATCTGAAAAGAGCCTTTTGAAATTGGGGGCAATATCCTAAAGGGCCACAAGATGGGGATATTGTGCCAGGGAAATTCATGATTGTCTTTATGTTTTAAAAAATAATTCATTGTTTTTGTTCATAATCCCGCTGCTCAGATTACCCTGATTAAGTGATCATAATTAGTATTAATGTGTGTTGAGTTAGAAAAAATATATAAAAATATATATTGTATATTAAGTATATGTTGTATATAAAAGTACAAAACAAGAAGAATACTCCTAAATCTCATTTTGCTTTTTTTCATTTAGTAATACATATTGTGTATTTTCCACCTCAGCCCACAGCTGACTTCCTGTTATACAAATGCACCATAATTAAATCAGTCTTCTCCCGGTTGACCCTGGTAGTTTTCCAGTTTTCTTTTTACTATTTCAAATAGCAGTGGCTATCTGTGTGTGTGTGTGTGTGTGTGTGTGTGTATGAGAACGTATATTCACATATATTTAGGTGAACTTTTGCAAGAGTATCTAGAGGGTAAATACTTCACAGTAAGATTGCCAGATTGGAGGGACTCACATTTGACATTTTAATGGATATTACAGTCACCTTCCTGAAAACTGCATTGAAGGGAAAATAATTTTCTATGTAATTTTTTTGAAGCAAATACACAGAATTTTTACTTTTCTTCTATATGTATAAAAACTCTTAAAAGTACATTTTCTCTTTTATAGTGTAACAGAATGATCAGTACATTGTATTTTATTTCTTTATAGCTTTTCCCCAACACCTTCTCTAGCTATTCTTACCTCTGTTTCATAAACTTCTGTGTGCTATTTGTAATTGTTTCCCTTTCTCCTTTTTGCTCTGTCTCTTCTGTCATTTTCCTGTTACCTATCAGTCTCTGTCTTTCTCTAAATATTTGTTATTCCATTAACAAAAGGAAGAAGGAAATGGATGAATAAATGTTGGTGTATTTTCACACATCATATTTTTATATATACACATATGTACTTATACTCTGGAAAATTACACAGAAATGAAAATAAGAAAACTGGAGCTATGATTATCAACATGGGTAAAATTTATAACATTGGGAGTAGGGTAGCAGTTGGAAAAGAATACAGTTGAGCAGTCTGTTATTTATGTTAACTTAGAATGCAAAACAATACTGTATATTATTTAAGAATATTCATGTTTGAGTAAAAGTAAAGATGTGACACCAAATTCAGATAGTCACTGTTTCTTGGTGGCAAAGAAATGGGGATGTGATTGGGCAGAAATCCATGAGGGCTTTACTTTTTATTTAAGCTAAAAGTGAATAGATACGTGAGATTTCCTTTTTTTTTTTACTATGTCTCTTGTATCTTGATTTCTTGAAAAGTGAAGAGAAGAGCATCAGCAATTAACTCTAGGGAGTGTAATTCCCTTTCTTAAATTAGGAAAACAGAATAACAGGAATGTCTTACATTTCTCTCACATAAAACCCCACTAAACAGACTTACTTATCCCAGGATTATTTTGTTGTTATTTTCCCCCAGAATCAGAAATCAGTAATTTTGTAGATGGAGTGTAATCTATAAAAATATTGAATCACTGTGTTATATACCTGAAAATGATATAATTAGGTAAATCAACTATACTTCAGTAAAAAAGGAAAAGAAACCAGCAAGAGAAAAAGAACTCTGCCATTTTTGCCCTCAAGATAGGTGGTAATATTATTATTGGACAATTCCACCATCTCCCTACAGACTAGTCATAGATTAGAGTTAATGTTGTATAAATCGAAAGAGTTGAAATTCCTGAGGTAGTTTAATATTATAATAAAAGTATATATGTAATATTTTCACTTGATTTTCTTACCATATGTAGTGATGTTTCATCATAATACTTTTATATTAGTATCATTGGCACAGGAAATATAGTAGCTGGGTTAGAATTCATTGTTTTGTTTTTCAACCTGTGTGTTTAAAATACTACTGAAATTTTTTTTAGGCTATCATTTTTAAAGTTGGTGATACCACTTTTAACATCTTAAATTCTTTACAGATGAAATTGACAGTTCTTCAATGTCAGATGATGATAGAAAAGAGGTTGTGAACATTCAGACTTGGATAAACAAGCCAGATGTCAAGCATCATTTTCCTTGTAAAGAAGTGAAAGAAAGTGGACACATGTTTCCTAGGTACTTTTTATTTAAGTTGAATTTTCTTCTAAATTTTAGTTTTGGTTGCACTGGTCTTCGTCGCTGTGCGTGGGCTTTCTGGGCGTGGGGGCTGCTCTCTGTTGCTGTGCACAGGCTTCTCGTTGCGGTGGCTTCTCTTATTGTGAAGCACAGGCTCTAGCAGTTGGAGTATGTAGGCTAGTGGTGGCACACAAGCTTAGCAGCTGTGTTTCTGGAGCGGTAGAGCCCACAGGCTTCAGTAGTTGTGGTGCATGGGCTTAGCTGCTTGATGGTGTGTGGAATCTTCCTGGACCAGGGACCAAACCTGTGTCCTCTGCACTGGCAGGCGGATTCTTATCCACTGTGCCACCAGTTAAGTCCCTCGATACTTTTTAAAATGCCTTCTTCAGAAATAAGATTGAATCTAGGGAAGTCATGATATGGAGGTTAACTGTGAAAGAAATTTTATGTATCTCAGTACAGTAAGATATAACTTCTTCTGTCAGCTTGTATTATATATCTTGGTTTTTAAAAAAATATTTCTTAGGTAATTTTTTGGGAAAAATTTAAACAGATAAGTCGAATAGTACATTGAATATAAGCTTCTTTCAAACTCAGCTACTTTTAACTTTTTTCCACACTATCCCATCTCTCTGTGTAAATATCTTTGTATACACATACACACTTTTCCATTGTCAAACCACTCAGGAGAAGCTTATAAATATGACAAGTGTTTTAGCGTAAATCTCTCAAGAATATGAATAGTCTCCACAATTCCAATAACACTGTCACATCTTTAAAAACCTTAAAAATGAGCATCATTTAACATGCAGACCACATGCAAATTTTTCACAGTGTCTCCAAGGTATCTTTTATAGTCTTTATCCTTTTTTCCTGATCCAGGGTCTAGTCCTGTTTTACACATCACATTTGCCTTCTCTCTCTCCTTAGTCTCATCCCTTGAACAGCAGTACTGCTCCCCTCATCATCCTTCCTGCTTTTGTTTGTGATGAGTGAATCCTTTGAGTCTAGGTCAGCTGTTCTGCAGAATGTCCCTCATTCTGGATATCTGTCTTATTGTATTTCATAAAAGTGTGTGAGTACTATTACTATACTAAAAGTGAGCTGAGACACAAGGCATGGTGTGGGTGTTAATGATTCTATCCTTATTTTGTCTTTGGGGCCCATTTCAGAATATTACTAAATATGTAAGGCAGTCCAGATGTTGCTTAGTGGTCTTTGATATAAAGTATATGCTGTGGTATGTTGCATGAGGATAGTTTGCTGTTAAAAGTCTGAAAGGTAGTATATTTCAAATACCATGTAGAATAGATTCTGAAAATCCATTATTTTAATAATTTCTAATTATAGTTTTTATTATATTAAATATAAACTTTACTCTTAAATAGTTACAGGATTTATCTGTCAATAAAAAACTAATTTTGTCTACAACTGAAGGAAAATTAAAAGCTGTTATTAGGTAGCTTATTTAAATCAATAGTGATCCTTTGCCTTCAAAAGTAGTTTCATCTGGAGTTGAACATTTTTTATAATTGGGACTGTTGAAGTAACAGCTGTTCTGAATGACATTTCTTTTTGTTTTTTTTAATCTTTTGTCTCTCTCAAGTCATTTGTTGGTTACTGCAACACATATGTACTGTTTAAGGGAGATTCTTTCACGGAAAGGATTGGCCTATATACAGTCTCGACAAGCGCTAAATTCTGTAGTTAAAATAACATCCAAAAAAAAACATCCTGAGCTAATTACCTTCAAGTATGGAAACAGCAGCGCTTCAGGAATAGAAATCTTGGCAATCGAAAGGTAAGATTTTCTTAGGATGATATTATCTGAATTACTGAATTAGTTCATTATTAAACATGATTTGCTTCTCTCTTTGGGGAAATGGGTGGTGGAATAGGATACCTGAACCACTTTTATTGGTGTTCCTGCTGTCTTTTCCGTACAAATTTGTTGTAATATATGGATTAGGCATTAGGACATAATTTCATTAAGCGCCATAGCTAACTTCACAGACTTTGACAGAAGGGTCTTTAGGAATACTCTACACCAGTGCTGCACTACATGCTGCTTTGCAATTAAATGAGCTTTTTTTGGAATGTAAGTCACTGTTTTTATTTTCCTTCATCAAAAAATTCTTGTTTTGAAAAGTCTCAGTGAACTAAGCAGTGTGCTGGATGATGTAGTTAGTTAACAGTCTGATTCAAGCTCCTCCTCGCCTTCTTGTGGACCAGTGACAGACAGTTCTTGGACTGGCATCAGGGCTGTAGCCACATTGCTGTTGAAGCTAAATCATCTTTAATCTTACAGGTAACAATGTGAAGCCCAGAGGGATTGAGTGACTTCCAGATCTTCACACTTAGCTCGTGTTAGAACCAAATATAGCCCTCCTAACTCCTGATCTCCAGTTCATTCCACCCTGCTCTACACAATAAGAAATCATTTTGCATTTGGATTTTCTTTCTTTCAAAATAGCACTTTTGAGTATATGTTGAGATAAGTGACGGGGAGTACATGGGAGGGCACCTGTGCTGGATTTGTGGGTCACTTCCCCATTGGAAGTGGAATCTGAGTCCTCAACAGAAGGTGCTGTTATTAACATATATTTTTCCCCCCATAGGTATTTGATTCCAAATGCAGGAGATGCTACCAAAGCCATAAAACAACAGATCATGAAAGTTTTGGATGCTTTGGAAAGTTAATGTAAACGAAAATTATTTCAGAAGAAATTAAGGCAACCAAGAGAAATATGGACATATTTTCCTGACTGAATACTAATTGGAGACTTTCATTTGCTTATGGGGGTGCTTAAATAGCAAGTCTAAGAAAGTGTAAATTATTATACTCAATCTCTGGACAGTTAAATTTTTTTTAATTTTCTTTTGCATTTTTGGTTTTGTAAAATGATTTCTTATAAAGGTCAGTTATCAAATGACTTTAAAGTAGCTGACCCTGTGCCCTTATAAACTAAGGGTGCAGAATACAGTTCTGTTTTGAAGAGCTGTTTTAAGAGAACATGCATCAGTTTCAGATTTTAAAACAACCATACACATGTGTATTTGCAATGTCTTCACTGAAAATTAGAGATAGAATTCACTGAAGAGACCCCTTTAATTGCTACATTTAGTTTTACCCACTGAGCAATATCAGGAACTAAAAAGTATTATATAGATCAATAATTAGCTTGCCATTTCTGATCTTAAAAAAGAATGAAATCTTTTTAATAAAATGGATGAAGATTCCAGCCAACTCAAATTCAGACCAGCTAGTAAAATGTTGAAACATCAGTTTCTAAGTCATCTTTGTATCATTAGCTAATAGTCTTTAGATACTAAACTTCATCTTAATTGTATCTAAGGAGCAGTTAAAAGCATTATAATAAGTAGGTAGGCATGTTAAGATTAAAACTAACACTTGGGGGACAAAATTGTATCTTTACAAGTGTTATTGGTCTCTCTTACAAGAGGAGTATTTGATTTAGGATATTTCAAAACAGGTGCTGAGCACACATGGATTTATCTTCTGTGAGATTATGTCTGTGACCACACTAATACTGACTTAAAGAAAAGGTAGATGATCGGAGAGCTGTATAAACTAGTTTTTATCATCACTTAATGAAATATTTTTCTCTTGTTTCTTGTTTTCTTATTAAAGTTCTAGTGGTTTGAAATGATTTTTATTCTCTTAATATGACAAAACTGCAAGGGGTCTGCTTTATTTTGCAGCTTTCTCAGTTTAATTCATTGAGGTTTGTGTTGGAACACATTTGGTGAAAGAAATCCAGGAACACATTTGGGGTCATGGAATGACTGCTTGCAAAAATCTGTTTGGGAAGTAACAAATCCTCACAACCCGCCATGTCTTAAAATGTCATGGATTATCTCTAGGGGTTGATAGAAATCTTCAGATATATCCTGTTTAAAGCCAGTTATTTTAATTTACTTAAAGGAAATCAAGTGAATAAAAGGCAACATAGTTCAAGATATTTTATTCTCGTATCTAAATAAAAACAGTTTGAGTGGTTGAAGACATTTGCATGAAACTGCACCTGGTACAATACTTGATATTTATAACTCCCCACGACTGTTGTATTGCATTTTCCCCCTTCTTTTGGTGCCCCTTTTAGAAATGTCCTGAAGTCTCATTTTTTGCCCATTTCAGCCATGGGACTTTTTTCATAATATTAATGTAAAGATGTTTGTGTTACTCTTTATAAATTACAGTTGTAAATAAATCAGTACAATTTGCTCAAAACTTTGTGGGTTTTTGTTGTTGTTTTTGGCCATGCCAACGTGCACGTAAGATCTTAGTTCCCCAACCAGGGATAGAACCTGTACCCTCTGCATTGGAGGCATTGAAAGTGCAGCCTCTTAACCACTGGACCACCAGGGAAGTCCTCAAAACTTGGTTCTTAATGACAGTATCTCTCTCTCTTTCTCCCTTTCCACCCATTTGTAAATCTCTACAGATACCACAAAATTAGGAAATTGAAGGCTGTCCTTACAGTGCAATTTAAGTGTTCCAATTTCAGGTTTGAAAGTATTAGATTCCTCTTTGTGTTCATGCAGATGGGGAAGAGGAAAGAGGGAGTTTAAAACTAATGACATTATATTCTACATGTAGTAAATTACTCCACTGAACTGCTCATCTAAAATTGTTCACTCATTTTAATAGCCCAGTTATTCATGAATATCAAATGAAAATACTTGTCACTGATTGTACCAGGCACTTACATAGCTGTATCCTCTCTCCACTGGTCTGATATAAAGACAACTAGAATTCACTCTGGGATACCCACATCTATGTACCCTCCAGGGATTGCAGGACTTGCAGTATTATGAGTTTGGTTCAGCTCAGTTCAGTTGCTCAGTCATGTCTGACTCTTTGTGACCCCATGAATCGCAGCACGCCAGGCCTCCCTGTCCATCACCAACTCCCAGAGTGCACCCAAACCCATGTCCATTGAGTCGATGATGCTATCCAACCATCTCATCCTCTGTCATTCCCTTCTCCTGCCTTCAGTCTTCCCCAGCATCAGGGTCTTTTTGAATGAGTCAGCTCTTCCCATCAGGTGGCCAGAGTATTGCAGTTTCAGCTTCAACATCAGTCCTTCCAGTGAATACCCAGGACTGATCTCCCTTAGGATGGACTGGTTGGATCTCCTTGCAGTCCAAGGGACTCTCAAGAGTCTTCTCCAACACCACAGTCAAAAGCATTAATTCTGCACTTAGCTTTCTTTATAGTCCAACTCTCACATCCATACATGACCACGGGAAAACCATAGTCTTGACTAGATGGACCTTTGTTGACAAAGTAATGTCTCTGCTTTTCAATATGCTATTTAGGTTGGTCATAACTTTCCTTCCAAGGAGTAAGTGTCTTTTAATTTTATGGCTGCAGTCACCATCTGCAGTGATTTTGGAGCCCAGAAAAACAAAGCCAGCCACTGTTTCCACAGTTACCCCATCTATTTGCCATGAAGTGATGGGACTGGATGCCATAATCTTAGTTTTCTAAATGTTGATCTTTAAGCCAACTGTTTCACTCTCCTCTATCACTTTCATCAAGAGGCTCTGTAGTTCTTCACTTTCTGCAGATGGTGTCATCTGCATATCTGAGGTTATTGATATTTCTCCCAGCAATCTTGATTCCGGTTTGTGCTTCCTCCAGCCCAGCGTTTCTCATGAGCTTGTAATTACTGTATTTTTCTAGATGAGAAAACCAAGGCTCAAAGAAATTTAGTGCAAAGAAAGAGTACCCCCTTCTCTCCCTGATCCCTGGGAATTAGTATTGCTTATTAAGTTGTAAACCTAGATAGCATATTGAAAAAGCAGAGACATTACTTGGCCAACAAAGGTCTGCCTAGTCAAGGCTATGGTTTTTCCAGTGGTCATGTATGGATGTGAGAGTCCCTTGGACTGCAAGGAGATCCAACCAGTCCATTCTAAAGGATATCAGCCTGGGTGTTCTTTGGAAGGAATGATGATAAAGCTGAAACTCCAGTACTTTAGCCACCTCATGCGAAGAGTTGACTCATTGGAAAAGACTGATGCTGGGAGGGATTGGGGGCAGGAGGAGAAGGGGACGACAGGATGAGACAGCTGGATGGCATCACCAACTCGATGGACGTAGGTTTGAGTGAACTCTGGGAGATGGTGATGAACAGGGAGGCCTGGTGTGCTGTGATTCATGGGGTCGCAAAGAGTCGAATATGAGCGACTGAACTGAACTGAACTGACTGATTAAGGTGTAAAATGAATCCTCTTAAGATTTGATGTCACTTGCCCACCATTACAGAGAAGGCAATGGCACCCCACCCCAGTACTCTTGCCTGGAAAATCCCATGGACGGAGGAGCCTGGTAGGCTGCAGTCCATGGGGTTGCTAATTGTCGGACATGACAGAGGCTTCACTTTCATGCATGGAGAAGGAAATGGCAACCCACTCCAGTGTTCTTGCCTGGAGAATCCCAGGGACAGGGGAGCCTGGTGGGCTGCCGTCTCTGGGGTTGCACAGAGTCGGACACAACTGAAGGGACTTAGCAGCAGCAGCCCACCATTAATAACACATGTTTCTAGTAAGGATGATAAGTTTATACTGATGATTATTCAACCATTTTTTGCCACTGATATGTTTTACACAGTACCTTTAAAACTTCTTAACATGATATTCTAACATACTAAATTTAGAGCCATAGATTAGCAGTTCTACTTAAAATTGACAGTTTGACTTTAGGGAAGACTCAACTCCACAGGTTGAATGTGTGATGAAAGTAATATTTCACCTATACCATTAACAGTTTGAACTTGGAAAATTACATCTTTATTGAAATGTAGTCCATGTATCATTAGGTTTACCTACAATTCAGTGGGTTGTAGTGTATTTAGAGTTGTGCAACCATCACTGCTATTGAACTCCAGGACATTTCATCAGATTGTAAAAGCTAATATTGAATCAGTTCAGTTCAGTTGCTCACTCGTGTCTTGACTCTTTGCAACCCAATGGACTGCAGCACACCAGGCTTCTCTGTCCATCACCGACTCCTGAAGCTTGCTTAAACTCATGTCTTCTGAGTCGGTGATGCCATCCAACCATCTCATTCTCTGTCGGCCCCTTCTCCTGCCTTCAATCTTTCCCAGCATCAGGGTCTTTTCAAATGAGTCAGCTCTTTGCATCAGGTGGCCAAGGTATTGGAGTTTTCGGCTTCAGCATCAGTCCTTCCGATGAATATTCAGGACTGATTGCCTTTAGGATGGTTGGATCTCCTTGCAGTCCAAGGGACTCTCAACTGAGAGTCTTCTTCAACACTGCAGTTCAAAAGCATCAATTCTTCAGCACTCAGCTTTCTTTATAGTCCCAACTCTCACATCCATACATGACTACTGGAAAACTATAGCTTTGATTAGACAGACCTTTGTCAGCAAAGTAATATCTCTGCTTTTTAATGTGCTGTCTAGGTTGGTCATAACTTTTCTTCCAAGGAGCAAGCATCTTCTAATTTCACGGCTGCAGTCACCATCTGCAGTGATTTTGGAGCCCAAGAAAATAAAGTCTGTCACTGTTTCCATTTTTTCCCCATCTATTTGCCATGAATTGATGGGACTGGATGCCGTGATCTTAGTTTTTTGAATGTTGATTTTTAAGCCAACTTTTTCACTCTCCTCTTTCACTTTCATCAAGAGGCTCTTCAGTCCCTCTTCACTTTCTGCCATAATGGTGGTGTCATCTGCGTATCTGAGGTTATCGATATGGAGTCTCAGTAGACCATAAGAATAACAGAATTAGGTGGCTGGTAGTTCAGATGGTAAAGAACCCATTTGCAATCAGGAGACCCCGGTTCGATTCCTGGGTTGGGAAGTTCCCCTGGAGAAGGGATAGGCTTCCCACTGCAATATGTTTGGTCTTCCCTGGTGGCTCAGATGGTAAAGAATCTGCCTGCGATGTGGAATTCCTGGGTTCTATCCCTGGGTTGGAAAGATCCCCTGGAAGAGGGCATGGCAATCTACTCCAGTATTCTTACCTGGAGAATCCCCATGGTCAGAGGAGCCTGGTGGGCTACAGTTCATGGGATCACCAAGAGACACGGTTGAGCGACTATAAACACACAGCACATAGAGTTTAGAAGGTTATTAAAGATCTTCCTGCTGCAAAGCCAAGTCCAGTTAGTCTGTTAAAGCTTCAAAAACCCATAATTACTGAGAACATATTTTCTTTTTTGCTGATCATTTTCAAGTCAGACATTCTGACGCTTCACCCCTAAATACTTCAGCATGCATGTTCTCAGGTGAAGACTGGCATAATCACAGTTTTCACACAAAAGTCATTAAAGCAACAAATATCCAGTTCATATTTAAATGTCCCTTGCTGCGGCTGATGCTAAGTCGCTTCAGTCGTGTCCGACTCTGTGCGACCCCATAGACGGCAGCCCACCATGCTCCCCCGTCCCTGGGATTCTCCAGGCAAGAACACTGGAGTGGGTTGCCATTTCCTTCTCCAATGCATTAAACTGAAAAGTGAAAGTAAAGTCGCTCAGTCGTGCCCGACTGTTAGCAACCCCATGGACTGCAGCCTACCAGGCTCCTCCGTCGATGGGATTTTCCAGGCAAGAGCACTCAAAATGTTTTTTATAGTATTCTTTTAAAAACTAAGATGTATTCCAATATAATTTGAACTATTCCAGACCATCACAAAGGGTAGCAAATTGGGCTTCTCTGATGGCTCAGTGGGGAGGAGTCCACCCGCCAGTGCAGGGGACACCCGTTCAATCCCTGATCCGGGAAGATCCCACACGCCATGGAGCAGCTGAGCTGTGTGCCATAATTATTGAGCCTGTGCCTTAAAGCCTGGGACCCGCAACTACTGAAGACCTTGCACCCTAGAGCCAGTGCTCCACAACAAGAGAAGCCACGACAATGAGAAGCCAGCACGCCCAAACAAGTGAGTAGCCCTCCTCACTGCAACTAGAGAAAAGCCTGTGCAGCAACTAAGATCCAGGACAGCCAAAAATAAATTATTAAAAAAAAATTTTAAGGGTAGCACATTTTGTTTTATAACTTTTTGATTCCCTGAATTTGACAAAAGCACAAACAAAAAAATTAAAAATCAAACCTAATAAAAGCAAATATCCTAAAACAGTATTAGCAGATTTCAGCATATTCAGTTCAGTCACTCCGTTGTGTCTGACTGTGATCCCAGGGACTGCAGCATGCCAGGCCTCGCTGTCCATCACCAACTCCCGGAGTTTACCCAAACTCATGTCCATTGAGTCGGTGATGCCATCCAACCATCTCATCCTCTGTCGTCCCTTTCTCCTCCTGCCCTCAATCTTTCCCAGCATCAGGGTCTTTTCAAATGAGTCAGCTCTTCGCATCAGGTGGCCAAAGTACTGGAGTTTCAGCTTTGACATCAGTCCTTCCAATGAACACTCAGGACTGATTTCCTTTTAGGTTGGACTGGTTGGCTCTTCTTGCAGGACTGAACTGCTGTTGACGATATTCTGTCTGAATTTAGTTTCTCTTTTTCCCCCTCTTCTCATCACACAGCGGACAAGCCAATGGCAACCCACTCCAGTACTCTTGCCTGGAAAATCCCATGGATGGAGGAGCCTGGTAGGCTGCAGTCCATGGAGTCGCGAAGAGTCGGACATGACTGAGAGACTTCACTTTCACTTTTCACTTTCATGCATTGGAGAAGGAAATGGCAACCTGAGAGACTTCACTTTCACTTTTCACTTTCATGCATTGGAGAAGGAAATGGCAACCCACTTCAGTGTTCTTGCCTGGAGAATCCCAGGGACGGGAGAGCCTGGTAGGCTGCCGTCTCTGGGGTTGCACAGAGTCGGACATGACTGAAGTGACTTAGCAGCAGCAGCAGCAGCAGCATCTCATAGCAGCCTTGTACTCCAAACCCAGAGTGCCTAAATCAACCAAGATAATTCTATACTCCTTTTGGGGACTTGTTCAAATCCCCCAAGGCAATGTGGTTAGATAGCATCACCAACTCATTAGACATGAATTTGAACAAACTTCAGGAGACAGGGGGACAGTGGAACTTGGCTGCTGCAGTCCATGGGGTCACAGAATCGGCCACGAACCACTGTGCGACTGAACAACAATCAGTATAAGGTAAGGTATCTCGCCTGACCACAGAGGTGATTCAACTAGCAAGAGGTTCGATCCTTTCGTTTAGACTCGGAGAGATCGGTTGTTAAACAATTACTAACGCACCACCCCGATTTAGGTTGTCCCTTGCCTTTCGGTATCTGACTACAACGATGTTACTGAAACAGCAAGAGATTAACAGGTATTTGAGGAGCGCTTGAAAGAAGACACGGAGAAGGCAATGGCACCCCACTCCAGTACTCTTGCCTGGAAAATCCCATGGACGGAGGAGCCTGGTAGACTGCAGTCCATGAGGTCGCTAAGAGTCGGACACGACTGAGCGACTTCACTTTCACTTTCATGCATTGGAGAAGGAAATGGCAACCAACTCCAGTGTTCTTGCCTGGAGAATCCCAGGGACAGAGGAGCCTGGTAGGAGGTAGTCTATGGGGTCGCACAGAGTCGGACACGACTGAAGCGATTTAGCAGCAGCAGAAAGACGACAACCTTTCAGCCCAGACAAAAGGCCCGGGGGCGGGGCGGGGCGAGAGGCGGAGCATCGGGCGATAAAGCCCCGCCCCCGGACGCGCCGCTTTGCCCCGCCCCTCGCGGCGCCCAGAGACTTGGGCTCAGCAGTACCCATGGTGCTTCCCGGCAGAGCCATGGCCAGTAAGTAGCGCCGCGGCCCAAGTTCGGGCTGGAGTGGAGGCTTCGGGTGCGACGCCAGCGGAGCGTCTCGCCCGTTCAGCCCCTCTCTCCATCTCTTGTCCCCGCCGCGCCCTTGGCCTTCTCTGCTCTGGTGTTCGTGGGCCTGTGGGCCCAAGCGGCGAGGGCGGTGGGCGCGGGCGGGGCGGGGAGGAGGGGCCGCGGAGCGCGGCGCGGCGCACGCCGGGGACTCTGGGCTTCCGAGAGGGCCAGCGGGGTCGCGGGAGCACCGGGTCAGCGCGCCGGAAGGGCTCGCTGCTTGCTCCCCGCCCCGCGGGCTCTTGTGATACGTGAGGCAGACTCCACGAGCATTCCGGGCCGGTCCGCTCCGCTCCAGATTCATCGGCGCGGGAAGGGTGCTTATTTCAAATGCTAATTCCGCACCCTCCCTGGTGGTCTTTCCTATTCCGTACCGCCACCCCCGCTCCACGACCCGAAGACTGTGCACTTTGAGTACAGCTTTCAGTACTTATGATACCTCAAGTGTTGAGAGTCTGTCCCGTGGGATTCTTGGAGGTTGCTGCTACTTTTAGATTGGTTTGAACTTGGGTTTTGCAAAGGTACCAACCCTGAGTATTTGTGGTTTGAGCCCTGTCAGGTGAAAATGAAGCCCCTGTTTTCTTTGATTCGGGCTTGTGTGTGGTAAGTGAACTCGTTAATTTGCTCCACAGTGCGCCCTTCTCACACCCACTGGGAAATGCTGCCTTGTCTTGAACAACAACAACAACAAAAATGGGCAGTTTGTTTCTGCACCTGGACCTTGAACTTTCAGGTTAGGTATTAACGTGTTTCTTGGGGGCTTCCCAGGTGGCTCAGTGGTAAAAGAATCCACCTGCCTATGTAGGAGAGGCAGGTTTGATCCCTGGGTGGAAAAGATCCCCCAGAGAAGGAAATGGCAGCTCACTTCAGTATTCTTGCCCGGGAAATCCCAGGGACAGAGGAGCCTTGTGGGCTACAGTCCACGGGGTCCATAGGGCGGGACACAGCTGAGTACGCGTGTGTGACATGTTGCTTACACATCCCCACTCAGGATCAGCCCCAGGGATGAGGTTCTGGCTATGTTCCCAAGTCTGTGCCTGATTCTTTTACACGAGGCTTAAAAAGTCTGGAGACCTGGAGTATTACAGTCTTGGTGCAGCCCATGTCAACAAGTCCTTTGATCGCTTTGGACCTCAGTTTCCTTCCTATAAAATGAACAGAAACCGTTCCTACTGAGGTCTTGTGAGGCTCTGTCAAGGTGATAGTGTTTGTGGGCGTGCTCTCTGTTTTTCATTTCAACATCCTAGAGTGCAGTGCAAGCTGGTGCCTGAATGAACCTCCAGGATTGGAGTATAGAAGTCGTTTTACACACCTCCTTCTGAGTGTGACTGTATCTTTCAGAAGAGACTAATGAACTTAGGAGCCGTGGTTCTTGGTGGAGTTGAGGGCAGCGTTGATCTGACTCTGTTAAGGAGTGTTTTCAAGTTACCTGACTTACCCCACCCACCAAGAAACAAACAAGGCGCCCCTCCTGTCTGCAGTCCAGATTTTGGCTTGATTGTGGCTGTGCCAGTTACTTTTTTGACTGGTTTCTTGCACCTTTCCCTCTGCAAGCCTCTTACTTATTCATCTACAAAATACCGCCAACGATAACCCACAGATGCTTGTATGTGTAAAAGACCTGCACGCTCCCTGTGCTGTTTCCCTGTTGGTCTCTTCGCTTAAGATATTTTATCCTTCCCCTTGGTGAGTCCTTGATTGTTAGATTACAATGAATATCAGTATAGCCAGGGGCATGAACTATTCATTGCAATCTAACAATCAAGGATTAGTATAGTATAGTATAGCCAGGGACCTGATGACTTCCCTGTAGCTCAGATGGTAAAGTATCGGCTTGTAACACAGGAGACTTGGGTTCAGTCCCTGGGTGGGAAGATCCTCTGGAGAAGGAAATGGCAACCCACTCCAGTATTGTTGCCTGGAAAATCCCACGGACAGAGGACCCTGGCGGGCTATAGTCTGTGGGTGTTGCAAAGAGATGGGCACGACTGAGTGACTAACACTACTACTAGGGGCCTGAAAATGAAAAGTGTGTTCATTTTGCAGTTGAGATGAAGTGACTTGTATCCCATCCTCCGCCTCAAGGAACTCCCCAGCGGTGGAACTGTCCTGCCTCGGCCCCTCTGTGGAGTGGGTGTTTTTCACGATGTTGGCCAGTCCCCACCCTGGTCCTGGACAGTTGCTTTCCCTGGTGGGAGCGGGGAGAGGAAGCCATCAGAGAGCCATGGGGGATCTCAGCTTACCCTCCCTCAGAAGCAGAGACAAAGCCCCACCTCTCAGTTACAGTGGAACCTTCATGGGGTCTGTGATGTTCTGGTGACAGCTTGGGCTGTTTGCCCCAAAGTAATCATCCCAGCTTTTGTTTCCTGTTTTGTTTTCATCCTTTCTTTGAAACTATTTGACAAGCTGCATTCCAGCTTCAGTTTAGTTCTTCTCATTGTATTTAGAAGAAACCAAGGAATGGACATCAAGGCTGTATATTGTCAGTCTGCTTATTTAACTTCTATGCAGGGTACATCATGCAAAATGCCGGGCTGGATGAAGCAGAAGTTAGAATCAAGATTGCTGGGAGAAATCAGATGATGATATGCAGATGATACCACCCTTATGGCAAAAAGCGAAGAGAAACTAAAGAGCCTGTGGATGAAGGTGAAAGAGGAGAGTGAAAAAATTGATTTAAAACTCAACATTCAAAAAACTACGATCATGGCATCCAGCCCCATCAGTTCATGGCAAATAAATGGGGAAACAATAATTTTCTTGGGCTGCAAAAGCACCATAGATGGTGACTGCAGCCATAAAATTAAAAGACACTTGCTCCTTGGAAAAAAAGGTATGACAAACTTAGCATATTAAAAAACAGAGACATTACGTTGCCAACAAATATCCAAATAGAGTTATGGTTTTTCCAGTAGTCATGTATGGATTTGATAGTTGGACCATAAAGAAGGCTGAGTGCCTAACAATTGATGCTTTTGAACTGTGGTTTTGGAGAAGACTCTTGAGAGTCCTGTGGACTGCAAGGAGATCAAACTAGTCTGTCCTAAAGGAGATCAGTCCTGGGTGTTCATTGGAAGGACTGATGCTGAGGCTGAAACTCAGTACTTTCGCCACCTGATGTGAAGAGCTGACTCACTGGAAAAGACCCTGGTGCTGGAAAAGAGTGAAGGCAGGAGGAGAAGGGGACAGCAAAGGATGAGATGGTTGGATGGCATCACTGACTCAATGAACATGAGTTTGAGCAAGCTCTGGGAGTTGGTGATGGACAGAGAAGCCAGGCATGCTGCAGTGCATGGGGTCGCAAAGAGTCGGACACGACTGAGCGACTGAACAACCACAACAAGGAATGGACATCGAGTTTTCCTGCTTTTAGGATTAACCCTTAGCCAAACAGGTCTTCATCAAAGGCCAGGGTCTGTCAATGTTGCTTCTCTGGGGACGTTTTTATAGGTACAGGAGAGACATCCAGAGAGAGAAGTCACTAAGGGTGGAATTTTAGACTCTACAGCAGAGTTGGGGTAGGGAAGCAAGGCCAGGCCAATTAACTTCCAGATAATTCCAGAAGTTTTGCAGAGCTTTGTGGGTTATGACATGGTTGGGAACCTTTAATGTAGCCTTCTATCAAGACCACAAGCAGAAACTGTGTCAGTAAGTGTCCAGGCGGGACTTGGAAACCACACTAGTCAGTTGAACAGGAAAAAATTTATATAGAGGACTATTAACCAGTAAAGGTGATTACGGTAAGAGCTAAGAGAGAGCTCTATAGGAAAAGCAAGTATCGGATGTGGTGACAACCTCAAGAAAGCCTGGAGGGACTGGTGACCTTGCCCCAAGGCTGACAGCAGGTCTGCTTGGCGGGGCTGGTTGTGTGATTTGTGGGACTCAGTCTGCAATGAAAATGTAGGGCCCCTTGTTCAGACAGCAGGAAGAAGTGCTGTTTGGTTTTCCTTCCACAGTGTTTCAGCCTCTCATGGTGTTTTTCGTCTGCTGCTTAATGGTGTGCTCCTCTGGGCACTGGGGGGTTCCTGGGGTGAGTGCAGGCCCTCCCAGGGTCCCTCCCTGTGGCTCATGTGCAGCCCACTGGCTGCCAGGCTCCCTGTCCGCCAGGGGCTGGACCAATGCACTGTGTCCCAGCTGGCGATGGGGAAGCTGAACTAGGCGTGTCTGCTTCCTTCGGGGTCACGGTGGGGCAGGGACTGCCAGAGAGACTTCACCTGCTGCGCTGGGAGGTGCTCAGCACCTGGGCTGAGAATGGACTGGGGCCTGAGGTCACATGATAAGGGATGCGTCTGTGGCTGCGGCTGCGGCTGCTGCTGCTGCAGCTAAGTCGCTTCAGTTGTGTCCGACTCTGTGCGACCCCATAGATGGCAGCCTACCAGGCTCCCTCGTCCCTGGGATTCTCCAGGCAAGAACACGAGTGGGTTGCCATTTCCTTCTCCAATGCATGAAAGTGAAAAGTGAAAGTGAAGTCGCTCGGTCGTGTCTGACTCTTCGCGACCCCATGGACTGCAGCCCACCAGGCTCCTCCATCCATGGGATTTTCCAGGCAAGAGTACTGGAGTGGGGTGCCATCGCCTTCTCTGATGATAAGGGATAGTTCCCTATTCAAGCCCAGTCTCCTCTCCTTGTAAGGGAGAGGCTGGCCCTGCTGGTTTTACATCAGATTCTTGTGCCTGGAGCAGGCTTTCCTTGCACTGTGGCTCTGTCTCAAGGTTGTTCAACCCCAGCACTGTTGACATTTGCTGCTGTTGTTTTAGTCAGTAAGTTGTGTCTGATTCCTTGCAACCCCGTGGACTGCAGCCTGCCAGGCTCCTCAGTTCATGGGATTCTCCAGGCAAGAATACTGGAGTGAGATGCCCTGCCCTCCTCCAAGGAATCTTCCCAGCCCAGGGTGGATACTTCTTTGTCATCAGGGACTGTTGTATGCCTTGTGGCATGTTTGGCAGTGTCCCTGACCTCTGCCCACTAGATGCCAGTAGCACGCCAGCAGTCGTGACCATCAGCAGTGTCTCTAGACCCTGCCACATGTCTTGGGGGTCAGACTTACCTCCGTTAAGAACTGCTGCTCTATCTGAGTCAGCGGTCAGATCTCCTGACCGTTCTCTTTTATCTTCCTCCGCAGCTTTCCGCTTGGCCCTCATCCAGCTTCAGGTTTCTTCCATCAAGTCAGAGAACCTCACTCGAGCCTGTGGCCTCATCCGGGAGGCATCGAAGCAAGGAGCCCAGATAGTCTCCCTGCCTGTAAGTCTGGGGTGGCCACCCCTTTCTGAGCACTGTCGTACCGGTAGTGTGGTGTCTGCTCATTCTGGGTCCTAGGGGCCAGCACGGTCACTTTGGACCCCAGGATGGTTCCTCGTCTGTATGGAAGATGACCTAGCAAGGGTCTTTGTGATAAGGACATGCCAGCTTGGTGACAGGTCTTTAACTTTAGGTCACCTGCTCTGTTCAGAAGCCCAGGAGTCAGAGGGACTTACCTAAATCCAAAATACTCAGTGCCTCAGGCACTTACCTTCTCTGCTTGCATAATCTAGTCTTCACGAGACCAGGACATTGTTTTTAGCGCTGAGCTTCTGACATTTTAAAAACATTGTTGAAAATTGTTAACCATTTAGGAAGCCTGTAGTATGCAGTGAGCCAAAGGATGCTACATCAGTTTGCTAGGTGACCTGTTTAAAACAGAATCAGCCGAGGATGGGGCCACATTTGTTTGTCAACAAGTAAAGGGGTCAGCCCCATGGACAGTCCCACACTGGTCAGAAGATGCACCTATCAGCCCCTTCTGCTGGCAGAGGCCTGCAGGGGTGAGCGGTGGAACTATTCCTGACCATCCCCGACCTTGCAGTGGGGAGGAGGCAGCCCTCTGCAAGCCCTGGAGACTCTTCAGGGCTAGCTTGTATTGATATTCTAGGCTCTGGGCCATTTACCAGGGAGGCCAGTGAGTAGGAGTCTCCAGCAGGGGCGCTTGAGATCTTAATGTCGCTCCAGTCGTGGGACTCCCCTCTCCTTGTGTCCAGTTATGGCCTCTTGTCGGTTTAGGCTGCTGGGGGTCAGAGCCTAAAGGCCAGGAGTGGAAGCACTTGAATTCTGCATGTGTCCCCTGCTAATGTGTCTTCTACAAGTTGGTGATCCTCAGCCTTGAGTTTCCTAGCACAGACAAGCAGTTTCAGTGAATGTTATTGCTTTACATAGTTAATAATATAGTTTTGAGAGTCTGGATTAATCTTAACACCCCTAATCCACTGAGCAAGCCCAGTGGTAGTGGGTCCCAGGTGCCCGACGCTGGGGAGGCGTGGTTCTGTGGACTCAGGGAGAGACAAGTGCAGCTTTTTGCCAAGGTGACCAGCATCCGGTTGAGCACACTGACTCCAGCCCCATCTGAGCCTGCGGCCGAGTCCTGTCTGTGGCCACAGGCTCTTTAGCCTAAGGTGTCTGTGTTTTTCTTAGCAGTTGTATTTTTTTACCTCTTTGAGAACTATGTCTTTTTACAGCAGAACTTTAAGTTGGGTTCCCCCCCACTCCTGCTTTTTTCTCTTCCAACATTATTCTAGGAATGCTTTAATTCTCCATATGGCACAAAATATTTTCCTGAATATGCAGAGAAAATTCCTGGTGACTCCACACAGAAGCTTTCTGAAGTGGCAAAGGAGTGCAGCATATATGTCATTGGAGGTAACTTCCTACCCTCAAGGTATAATGGCCTAAACATTAAAAACATCTGAGAAACTATTGTTACATTTGAACCATGGAATACAAATTAGCCATAGAAAACAATGAGATAGATCTGTCTATGTAGGATTGTGGAAGGATCTGCAAGACACACTTTGGTGGAAAAAGAACAAGTTTGATATGAAATGAACAGGTCCTTCCCTATAGATTAATGATCCACATAAAAGACTGTGTATTTTTATATGTATTTATGTATTAAGGCATAGTGAATATTGTACAAGGACACACACCAAACTGCTGAAAATTTTCTCTGGGGGTACAAGGGCAGGTGGAAATGTGGAAAGAAAAACTGTATCTGAAAGTCTTTAATACAGTGTTAAGACTTTCTTTTTATTTCTCCCATAAAGAGACCACTGACATCAAAGGTAGGTTAGAGTTTTAGGCTTAGTGAAGTAAGTCAGAGAAAGACAAACTCTTTATGCTATCATTTATATGTGGGATTTAAAACAAGAAAACAAATGAATGTACGTAATAAAACAGAAACAGACTCACAGAACAAACTAGTGGCTACCTGTGGGGAGAGGGAAGAGGGGAGGGGGCATTAGGGATGGGACGAGATTGAAACAACTATGTATAAAATAAATAAGTAACAAGGATATATTGGGCAGCACAGAGAAATAAAACCATTGTTCTGTAACAATTTTAAGTGGAGTGCAATCTAAAAAAAAGATTGAATCATTATGTTGTATGCCTGAAACTAATGTAATATTATAAATCAACTATAATTTTTAAAAAGCAGCTTTATTTATGTGGCTTGTTAAATAAAAATGTTCTATTTGTTTACATAAAAATACAGTAAAACTCTTTAATATAGTAAACAAAATTATTTCTGTATTCCGATACAGTGAGAATTAGAAATAAATAAGGGGTGGAGGAAAGAGGACAGAGCAAGCAGAGATAGAACCACAGGCATCATGTTTAGTGATGGAAAGACTGGCATGCCTTCCCACCTCAAGGCCTTTTTGGATCCAGTTATGTTGCAGGACCTTGTGGATTTAAGTTGAGCAACTGTGAATTCCCTGTGTTGCACTAATGCTTCAGGTTAAGTGTTGCTCAAGAGCAAAGCTAAATTGAAAAATAGTTTGATTAGTTTTGAAACCTTTCTTTGGCCTCTGACTTAATTACACTTCACCTACACTCTGAAGTTGGTCTCTGAAAAATCATATTCAAGAAGAAAAGAATCATGATTAGATAACCCTTAGAAGACAGTAAACTTTATTGTTGGACCCAAGAAGATAGTAAACTTTAAGAAGCCTTTGTCCTGTTATAAAAGAATGCTTCATTCAGAATGTTTTCTGTGTCTCTCTGTGTCTCTTTCTGTGTTTCTTTCTCAACAAAAGGGTCCATTCCTGAAAAGGATGCTGGGAAATTATATAACACCTGCGCTGTGTTTGGACCTGATGGAACTTTACTGGTAAAGCACAGAAAGGTCAGTAGAGAATGTGGCAAGTCTCACTGCCTCTTGAGAATTCACTCTGAAGTTCCCAGTACCCATCCTGTGGTACACACATCAGGCATTGGATTAGTTGGCACAGGTGGTTATACCTGGCTCTTGGCCTGCTGATATAAATTGTAGACTCAGCCTGTCAATTTTGGCCAAGGGAAAACCTACAAGAATTTGGATTAGGATGGTATTAAACATATAGTGATCACTTTGGGGAGAGTTGACATCTTTGCAGTGGTAATGCATGCATATACACTTAGGATTGTTAAGTCTTCTTGGTAAATTGATCCTTTCTCATTATGATATGTCCCTTTTCTGGTATACTGATAGTCTTGATGTTTATCTCTGATATTAGTAAAGCCACTGTAGCCTTCTTCTAATTACTGTTTGTATGGTACATGTTTTTCTAATCTTTTATTTTCAGTCTGTATGTCTCTTTATATATAAATGCTTCTCTTGCAGACAGCATATAGTTGGGTCTTGCTTTTTTTCATTCTGACAGTCTTTGCCTTTTCACTGGAGTGGTCACTCTATATTTAAAGTAATTATTGACATGATTAGATTTTAAGCACATAGACATTGAATTACTGTTTCCCTTTGTTCCTGTTTCCTGCATTCTTTTGAGTAGTAGTTGGCTTTTTTCCCCCCTAACTTGTTGCCCTAGGGATTACAATATGCACACTTTATCTTGTCATAGTCTTCTTAGCTAATAATCTGTTTCTTCATGTGAAATTTAAGAACCTGGCAGTTGTGTCGGTCCATTCTTTATGCTGTGGTTCTCATACATATTGAATCTATATACATTAGAAATCCCACAAAATACTAATTTTTAATTTCAGTAGTCACTTGTATTTTAAAGAAATTAAGAGAAATATTTCATGTTTACCCCGCTGTTTACCATTTCTGGTATTTTTCTTTTCTTCCTGAAGATCTTAGTTCTGTCTGGTATGTTTACCATCAAACAAAAAGACCTCCTTTAGCATTTTGAAGTGAGCATCTGCTAGATATGAATTCTCTTAGTTTTATTGATGAATATACCGTTACTTTGCCATTTTTTAAAAGATATTTTTGACGTGGACTGTTTTTTAAAATCTTTTTGAATTTGTTGCAGTATAGCTTCTGTTGCTTATGTTTTGGTCTTTTGGCCAAAAGGCATGTGGGTTTTTAGCTCCCTGACCAGGGGTCTAACACCTGCCCCCTGCAGTGGAAGGTGAAGTCTTAGCCACTGGACCGCCAGGGAGTCTCTGCCTTCATTCTTAAAAGATGTGTTTGGTGGAATAGAATTCTGGGTTGACACTTTTCTTTTTTTCCTCAGATGTTTGAGAGACCATTATTCATTATTCAGTTATCTTCTAGCCTCTCTTTTCCCCCCTGATACAAAGTTAGTAGGGTTCCCAGGTGGCTCAATGGGTAAAAGAATCCGCTTGCCAGTGCGGGAGATGTTGGTTCGATCCTTGGGTTGGGAAGATCCCCCGGGAGGAGGGCATGGTGACCCACTCCAGTATTCTTGCCTGGAGAGTCCCATGGACAGAGGAGCCTGGTGGGGTACAGTCCACAGGGTCGCAGAGTCAGATACGACTGAAGCAGCTGAGCATGCACACACACGTGAAGTCAATGGTAATCTGTATTGTTCTCCTGCATGTAATCCATGGTTTCTCTACCTGCCTTCAGATCTTTTCATAATCTTTAGTTCTCAGTATTTTGACTCTTATATTCCTGATACAAGTTTGTTTTGTGTTTTTTTTTTTTTTGGTATTCGTCCTGCTTTGTGTTTCTTTAATCTGTAAATTTAGTTTCTCACTATATTTGGGAAACTTGGGAGCATTAAATATAGAGTGACCACTCCAGTTAAAAGGCAGAGATTGTTAGAATGAAATATTCAAGAAATATTAAATATTTTTCTGTCCCATTCTCTTCTTATGGGACTCCAATTTGGATACCGTTCACCAAACTTGGTCACCAAAGCTGTGGATTTTTATTTTTGTTTTTCAACACTTTGTCTTCTTCAGATTGCATGTTTTTCATTGATCTTTTATGTTCACAGAGGCTTCTGTAATCTCCCCTCTCCTGTAATCCAGTGAAATTTTTAAAAATTTCAGATGTTGAATTTTTCATTTCTTGAATATTTATTTCATTCTCTTTTTACAGCTTTTATTCTCTACTGTGTTTCCTCTTTGTTTATTTGTTAGGAGCATATGTTTCTTTACTTGGGTAGGTAGTTGGGGCACACTCACAGGCCATAGTCTTCCTCGGTGAGGTGGGTGGCAACTGCAGCTGCTCTGCCTGTTGTAAAGTTTAGCTTCAGCTGGGCTGCCCAGAGTCTGCCCCACACATCTTTAGTGCATTGGTTAGTCAGAGATTTGGACAGCTTTTATATGTAAAATTTAGGGCTCTTCTTTTGCTTTCTCCTTTTAAGTATCTTCCCCTCACTTTCCAGCTGCTGTGAAGCTCTGTCCTTTGATTCCTTGGCTGTTGTGTTGGTGGGTAGTTGTGAGCACCACTCCCAGCAACAGCTGGGGCCTTGCTTCCAAATAAAAGTTGTGAACAGGTGGGAAACTCACCCACCACTAGGTCCTGTCTTCCAGAATTTGACTTCTCTCTAATTTTTGCCTGATTTTGATTATTGTCAAGTGCTTATAAGTAGTTGTATTTTTTGTTTTGTTTTGTCCAGAGTTCAGGGTTACCTGTGAGAAAGCTGGTCTTATAGGAGTCACTCTGCCATGACTGGAAACAGACCCAGCATTGGGCTGTGAGAATGGAGTTTTCTAGTTCATGAATATATTTCTCTTTCCATTTTCTTAGGCTTTCTTTAATTTCTCTCGAAGTTTTTAAAATAGTTTTTTGGATATAGTCTTATATCATTTACTAGATTTATTCCTAAATGGTATTTCTGATGTCCTTTCATTTTCTGATTCTTGCTTGTATATAGATGTACAGCAAATTTTAAAAATATTGACCTTGTATATAATACCCTTGCTTAAGCTCAGTCATTCTAATAACTCACCTGTGTATGTCCTTTGACATTCCTTAGGTACACAATTATTATCTGAGAATAATGGCTTTTAATTTTTTCTTTCTAATCTTTACCTTTTTTATTCTTTTCCTTCACCTTACTGCTTTGGTTAGGACCTCTGGTACAGTGTTGAATAGCAGGTATACTTACCTTGTTCCTGATCTCAACAGGAGAAGGGTTTTAATGTTTCACCTTTAAATAGATTTCTTTAGATTTTTTTTTTTTTTTTTGCAGATTCTCTTATTAAAGGGATTCCCATCCTAGAAGAGTTTTTCTCTTTTATTTTTTAAATAAGAATGTTGTTCAGTGACTCAGTCGTGTCCAACTCTGCGACCCCATAGACTGCAGCGTGCCAGGCTTAAATAAGAATGGATGTAGAAATTTACCAAATGCCCATTATACGCCTCTTAGGGCGATCATGTGACTCTTCTCCTTTATTATGTTCGTGTGGTAAATCACTTTGATTTTTCAAATGTTAAATCACATTTGCTTTCTTTGAATAAATCCAATTTGGGAGTTACTTTTTAATATGTTGCTGCATTGGGTTTGGAAAACTACCTATTTTTGATCACTCGCACGCTTTCTACCTCTCCTTGCCAATGTGTCAGTTTGATTCTGATTCTGAGAAGTCTTCATTTAGCATTTATATTGAGTAAAAAAAGCAGCACATTAATTGCTTTCCATAAGAAATCTAGACGTTGATTTGCACACCACCAAGGGAAGAAGGATCATATAACCTACAGCATCATTTTTCCAGTTCCCTGCGTTAGAAGTCGTTTTCATAGGATGTCATCAGCTTGTGGGGTGGGTTGTGGGCAGGTTGGCGCTGCCCTTTGTACAAGTGATCTTAGAACACCCCCATGGCTGACCATGGAAAGGTGTATGTGATTACTGCCATGAACCCTGCTGGAAAGGAGGTAACCAAATCCTTTATTTGTGATGCAGCTCCATCTGTTTGACATTGATGTTCCTGGGAAAATCACATTTCAAGAATCTGAAACATTGAGTCCTGGTGATAGTTTCTCCACATTTGATACTTGTACGTACCAGATAAATTCACCTCTTTCAGCAGTACCAGTAGACAAGGATCAAGTAGTTCTTTGTTTTTCATTATGTTGCTTCCCAACTTCTTTACAAAACCAGACTGGAAGGCCCGGGGGGAGAAGGGCAGAGAATGGTCAGAGATCTAGAAAGTGGGGGATTTAATGGAGAACTAAGGGCTTGACATGACTGTGCTTTTCCACTGGTCACAGCCTTTATGAGTGTGATAGCTTCCAGCCTGTACCTATTAGGCCATGACTGAACACCTCCCGCTTAGATAAGAAACATTTGTTAATAATTAGAGTGAGTTTCTCATTTCTGCTCTACTGTACATGATGTTCTCACAAGGCAGAGTCCACGCAGGAGCAAGCCTGCATGTTCTCTCCGTGCACGGGCCCTGCATGAATATACCCCCATCAGGGTTCTGTGACCATTGGATCTCGGAGACTTCCCCTGGCCGCACCTGCTTCAGGAGATTAACTTTGTACATTTTCTGTTTGGAGAACAGCTTACTGCAGTGTGGGCCTGGGTATCTGCTATGACATCCGCTTCTCAGAGCTGGCACAGATCTATGCACAGAGAGGTGAGGCTGCCTTGGGTTAGGGCATTGATTGATTGGCTTGGAGATTGATTGGCTCTGGGCTTTGTGGGTGGAGGGAATCCTTGGCCAGAAAACCTGGAGGAGGTCTTGAGCTCCACGTCTGTGTGAGTTCTCAGACTGCTTCTGCGAATGGGCAGTGTGGTTTTCCGGAGGTTGTAGTTTAACACACCACACAGCTGAGGCAGGAGCCATGTTCCTAAACTAAATGTCTGCTCTGCCGTTAGAGCCCTTCCGGCTGCTGGGTTTGGAGAGGCACCTGGGCCCCAGTAGTAGGTCTTCCTGCACATGCCTTTCACCACTCACTAGCCCTAGATGTTGGGAACAGCAAAAAGGTAGTCAGTGCCACTGTGGTCCAGAGGACCATCCTGCCAACCTTGAGAAGCACAAGTCAGATGAGAAGCCCTGGGCTTTGGTTCCAGCTCTGCCCCTTAATTGGCACAGTGCTTTGGGTAAATTAGTCTCTGGAGAATTGTGGGTCTCAGTTTTCTCATAGGAAAGATGTGAGGATTACAGACAGAGAACTTACGAAGCTCCTCATATGATGCTCAACAATACTAGCATCCTTACTAGACTGCCAGAGGTACTCTGACGTGAGTTTGTCTGTCACTATAAAGTGACGTGGGTGCAGATGGTTTGAGACCCTGCTCAGCAAAAGGTGGAGGTGCGAGGGCTCCAGGCTGGCTGTCTCAGTTGAGTCTTAGCTGTAAGAAGTAGAGCAATTAGTCGTCTCCTCATTTCAGTTGATGAACATCACAAAACGTGGTCCTTGACCCTGGGAGCTGTCCACATGGTGCTGAGAGAAGTCTGAATGACAGATTCCCCACGTTTTTCAAGCAAAGTCAACTTTGCTTGAAAAGTGGTTGTCAGGAGCACTGCACTTGTGTGTGTGTGTTGTGTGTGTGTCTCTAGAGGAATTCACAGCCATCTATAACACTGCTGAATCTATTCACATTGGGGGAGTTCGAGTTTGGTCCCCACTAGGTAAGGAGCAGAGGGAGGGCTAATGTAACAGTTGGGTGTCCACCTCCATCCCTCTTCTTTGGCCTTTCTCGCCCCAAGGCTGCCAGCTGTTGGTATATCCTGGAGCTTTTAATCTAACCACCGGGCCAGCCCACTGGGAGTTGCTTCAGCGAGGCCGGTAAGAAAACATCTCAGTGTTTCTCTGCGAAAATGTTTGCGGTTTGGTGGAAGCATCAGCCTTCCCCATATGGAATGCTGCCTCTGACTCAGGCTGCCCTGGCACCCAGAGACAGTTCCCAAAGGTGACTCTTTGTCTTCCAATCCAAAAAGGAGGGCGTCTGCTGTGGGCTCCTTCTCAGAAGCCACAGCACCAGCCTTGTGGATTTTGAGGACTGATGTCTGCATTTCCAGGAGCATTCACCCATCAGGTGGGCAGTGATTTGATTTTCCTGTGTTCAGATAAGAATTTCTGTCTCTGATAGAGTTGCCAGCAGGTTTTACAGAGAATTGGAGACCCACGGAGTGTACATGGCTGGAGCGAAGGCAAAGGCAAGGGTTCCTTAGTCTGACAGCCCGAGGGAGAGACTTGTGGTCACACTCAGCAGTCCCTGTGCCGTGTAGATGGGCGCTTACCCTACTCCATCCTCCAGCATTTCCTGCTAGTCTCGGTACTCTGCCAAGACACTTGTGATAAGTTCTTGCTCTTCTAACCTCTAAGTTCTGAGCTCTCCGTGGCTGTGCTGTGCACGGGAGTTACTGTCTCCTTAGTTGCCCGAGGAGTGGTGAAGGGCAAATAGCAGAGGTGGGTGCAGCATAGAAGGGAACAGGAATGTGACTGTGAAGGGCTCTGCAAACCATGAAATGCTGCTCAGAGATGATGGGTTGTTCATGAAAAGATTGTTTTAAATTGAGGTATTATATACTGATACTTATAGAAAAGTGTACTAGTTTTAAGTTTACAGATCAGTGAATTTTTACCTATGGATTCACCTCTGATCAGGATCAAATCTAGAACATTTCTAGCCCCTTGGAATGCTCCTCTTTTCTCCTTCTCAGTCAGTACTCTCCTCTCTCTGCCCAGAGGTGGCCACTATGCTCACATCTGGAGATAACAGTGATTTTTATTGGAAGGGGATGTAGAAGTGTTTGGCTGGTTGCATGATGGAAGGTGGTAGGGGTATGTGATCCCATGAGTATTAATAAATGCTGCTTTGTTGAAAGCAGGAAAAGCTGGAGAGAGCCTGGGATGACCTGGTATGAATCTGTTGTTTGAGCTTGGAGGACTGTGGGTCAGGTGGCTTGGTGTAGCCATGCTACCATCTGGAATTCTTGCCTAATTTGAGGTGATGGGACTGCCCCTTTGGCATGGAAGGGCCCTTCAGCTCTACCCGGGGTGTTCCAGCGAGGCCAGTCCATTCTCTCTGGTCACCTGGGTTGCATGAACCAGAGAAGCTCTGCTCTTTACCTGTTACAGGTTGGCTCAGGCCAGGGTTTCTTACTGTGGTGCTATTGACACTTTGGAGGAAATGGCTCTTTGTTGTGGGGGCCGTCCTCTGTGTTGCAGGATGTTTGCGGCACCCCTGACTTCTACTGCTCAATGTCAGTAGCCATCCCCTGGTCAGAATGTCTCCAGACACTGGCAGAAGTCCCCTGCTGGGCAAAATTGCCCCAGTTGAGAACTAGCTTGTGCAGCAAGGTCTTATTGGAAGAAACAGTTCTGTGGCTTTGAATGTTTCTTCCATGTCCGAGCCAGCCTGTCCTGTCTTAGTTTTTGAAAGAAGGGTCTGGACACTTAGGATAAAAACATCTCAGATCTCTACTGTATGATTAACCTCTTTTCTGTCCATTGACCACAGGGCTGTTGATAATCAGGTGTACGTAGCCACAGCATCTCCTGCCCGGGATGAGAAAGCCTCCTATGTTGCCTGGGGACACAGCACCGTCGTGAGTCCTTGGTGAGTCGGCTCTGCAGAGACGGGCTCACTGAGCTTGAGGGAGGGGCTGCTTGGGCAGTGGGTTGTCTGATTCCCAAGTGGCCCTGCACCTCCCTCCACTGCCGTCTGCCCGCAGGCCTGCCAGCTCACTAGCTCTCTCTGTGGGAGGAGCTTCCACTTGAAAATCTTGCGAGAGAGAAGTGGCCCAGCTCTCCTGACTTGAGTGCTTGGCTGCAGCCCTGTTCTGAGTTTCTGAGTGACGTTCATCGTCAACCAAACTTGGAAACGAGGCAGAAGTCACGGGTGGGTGGTTTTTTAGTAAAAGAGGCTCCCAAACTCTTGGCTTTGGGTTAAAATTTAGACTGGGTCACTGGACCTAGGGCTGGGATGAGTTGAGGGTAAGGATTTTGCTCCCTGCATAATGCTTAGAGGAGAGTGGAGGATGGGTTGAATTAAGAGGAACTGTGAACTTGTCCTCTGTGAGAGGGTAAGGCATTCTGTTACTTAGGGAAACCAGCACGGAAGTCTGCCCAGATACATACACAGCCGTATGGTAATAGACATGTCTTACCAGCATTTGTACAATTTACATGGTACTTTCACACACATTATCTCAATTTGAGCTCTCAAGGACTTATATTTATTTAGCCCAGTTAATAGATGGTAGACTTGAAGTTCACAGGATGAAGTGGCCAGAATTGGTGTTTGGAGCCAGGACTTTTGAATTCAGAACTTAGATTTATTCCATACTACTTCTCAGTATGTCTGTATGATTACGACACACACAGACACACAGATAGGTATTTCTAAAATTTCAGGATAAACATATCAGTAACAAGGCTGCAGGGGCTTACATGTCACTGTGGGATTCCTAGAGTTCTCTCTTCTGACTTTGTAGGACTCACGGATGAATGTGTGTGGTGGGGAAGGCCTTGGGAGATATGGCCAGTGGGAGATTCTCAGTGAGTCTCCTGCACATTTGGATCTGGGGTGCATTGGAAGGCCGGAAGGATTGAGTTGGCTTCAAAATTTTCTTCAACCTGACTTGGGTTCCTCTGCAGACATTAGTGATCGGCTTACTGACCTGGTGGGCAGCTCTGCTCACCCAGCTGGTTCTCCTGGTGAACTCTTACTCATCAGGCTGGCTGCTTTTGACACAGTTGGTTACATAACATTTGCCTGTGTTTCTTCCTTTGTGGAATTTCCCCCATTTGGTTGGGAGCTGTATGGCTTATTTGTCACTGTGATAGGTGTCTAGGGTTAACATAGAGATGTTTGCATGCTGGGGCAAATGGGGAAAAAATAGAAGAAAGAGACTAGAAAAGGATTCAGTTAAACGGCATTAATGATGATGTCTGTAGCTTATTGTGCCAAAAATCTGTGGCCCTAGATGGAACCAATTATTATATCAGATTGTTTGTTGTATCGGATCATTTTGTTTTGTGCTTTGGAAAGATTTCACAGATAAGGTTTTTTTAAATTAATGATTGATTTTCGGCTGTGCTGGGTGTTCATTGCTGCACGCAGGCTTTCTCTAGTTGTGGCAAGTGGGGACTGCTCTCATGTTGTGGAGCACAGGCTTAGTAATTGTGGCACGTGGGGTTAGTTGCCCTGCAGCAGGGGGGATCTCCTTGGACCAGGGATTGAACTCGTGTTCCCTGCATTGGCAGGCAGTTTCTTAACCAGTGGACCATCAGGGAGGTCCCACAGCTATGTTTTGGAAGGCCTGTTTTGGGCCAAGAGACTCAGCACTGGAAATAGTTTTCCAAATCAGCTTTTCCTCAGATTTTGTGTAGTGTTGTTGTTTCCAGTATGGGGTTCCTCCGGGGCGTGGTTCTACCACTCCTACTCAGGCCTCATAGGTTGAAATCTCTCCCTCCAAACCCAAAAGCCATTAACATAGGGATCCAAGGATCACAGACACGAGGCCAGAGATCCAGGCAGACCCAAGCCTTCCGTCTCCATCTCCAGGGTTACGTAGCAGCCTTGGGAGGTGTGAAGAAACAGCTAGACTGCCCTTGGAAAGGGATCTTGAACGTACTCACTACAGGGTGGAAGTAATAATCTATAGTAGGAATAGGAAAGTTTTATTCAAGCCAAACTGAGGACTGTAGCCTAAGAGACAGCTTCTCAGATAGCTATGAGGAATTGTTCTGAAGAAGTATTGTTTGCAGCAGTTTTATATCTTATCAGAGCAAGGAACATCAAACACAACAGGCCCAATCCTTCAAGATTAAAAAAAAAAAAAAAGATTATTTTCTCACTATGTCCTCACAGAGCTCATATTTCCACTTCATAGATTAGGAAGTAGAGATTCTACATGGCTTGCCAGAAGACCACATAGCTACTTAAGTGGTCCAGTTCAGTTCAGTTCAGTTGATCAGTTGTGTCTGACTCTGCTACCCCGTGGACTGCAGCACGCCAGGCCTCCCTGTTCATCACCAGCTCCCGGAGTTCACTCAACTCAGGTCCATCAAGTCAGTGATGCCATCCAATAATCTCATCCTCTGTCGTCCCCTTCTCCTCCCTCCTTCAATCTCTCCCAGCATCATGGTCTTTTCAAATGAGTCAGCTCTTCACATCAGGTGGTCAAAGTATTGGAGTTTCAGCTTCAGCATCAGTCCTTCCAATGAATATTCAGGACTAATTTCCTTTAGGATGGACTGGTTGGATCTCCTTGCAGTCCAAGGGACTCTCAAGAGTCTTCTCCAGCACCACAGCTCAAAAGCATCACAGGCATTTATGCCCATCTTTTCTTGTTTTATTTATTTATTTATTTATTTTTCTTTGTCCTAAGTCAAGTTTTACTGGAACACAGCCAAGCTCATTTTTTAAAATACGTATCCATTTTTTAAATAACATATCAATTTTTTAAAAAACAAATTGTCACCTATATGGGTGGGGTGGGGAGGGAGGTGGGAGGGATGTTCAAGTGGGAGGGGACATGGGTAAACCTATGGCTGATTCATGTTGATGTGTGATAGAAACCAGTGCAATACTGTAAAGCAATTATCCTGCAATTAATAATAAATAAATTTAAAAGCTATTATCTGTGGCTGCTTTTGCTACAGAGGCAGAGGTGAGTAGTTCTGACAGACCATAGAGAGTACAAAGCCTGAAGTGCTGATCCTCCATCCTTTATGGAGGATATCGGCAGACCTCTGTCCTGTGTTTTACTTGGACATTGTTTTTTTGTTTTTTTTTTAATTTTTATTTTTACTTTATTTTACTTTACAATACTGTATTGGTTTTGCCATACATTGACATAAATCCACCACGGGTGTACATGCGTTCCCAAACATGAACCCCCCTCCCACCTCCCTCCCCATAACATCTCTTTTCTTGTTTTAAATCTCAGATTCTTTCCCATTTGGCCTGTGAGATAGGGAGGAAAAACAGAGATAGTAAATAACAGCAAGCATCAGGGAATTGACTCATTCTCCCCTGAATGTTTTTCAGGGGGGAGGTCCTTGCCAAAGCTGGCACTGAAGAGACGATCGTGTATGCAGATATAGGTAAGATTCACTCTGGCCCAGTTTAGCTGTCTGGTGTCCTTAAGTGCCCTGAGGCCAGATTCTGTACCTGTAGAACACAGGACTCCTTTATACCCTGCCCTCCTCATTTATCCTTGGTTCTCTGGCTAAGCCCTGGGCTCTGTCTCAGCCTGAGTTTTCTTGGTTTGGTTTGAAATGACACCAGGGGCAGTGCCAGGCTGAATGCGCCTCCAGACAAGGCCCACAAGTAAATTACTGGCTGGGGCTCTGGTTGTTTCTCTACTGTTTGGGGAAGAAGCTCCTGTTGGCAAGTAAGGAATCACATCTGCTAATAGTGCACTTTTCTGTTTTTGCAGACCTGAAGAAGTTGGCTGAAATTCGCCAGCAAATCCCCATTTTTAGCCAGAAGCGATCAGACCTCTATGCAGTGGAGGCCAAAAAATCCTGATGTTTCTGACATGTCATAAAACAGGAAGATATGTTTCTACAGGAAAATCGACAATCTTATGAATTCTTTAATGGAAATTTTTTAAAAAAATAATTTCAGCCTTTTCCCTTCCTGGAAAGGGAAGTTCTGTTGGGATGATGGAACTAATGCTGGCATTTTCCAAACCATATAAAATGGTCAAAAAGGGCTGGCATTGAAGAACAGGAGGTGGGGGGGGGGGGCGGGGGGGGGCGGTGGCTCTAAATCTTCCATATTCAGGTTGTCTCAAGCAGTCATTAAAATATCAGATCCTGGTATCCTTGATGGTTGATCCACCTGGTACAAGTATATTTATGTGGTGAACCTCTTTTCTGATTGCTGGAATTGGAATACATTATGCAGAAACCTTGGTCTTTGAGCAGCATCTTAATGTCACATTTTGGTCTGTGAGTAACTGTGGTGTTTGCTAGAGGAGATGGCAGCTCCGCCCTCCCTGGCACCCTTCAGTTCAGTTCAGTTCAGTCGCTCATTCATGTCCGACCCCATGAATCGCAGCATGCCAGGCCTCCCTGTCCATCACCAACTCCCGGAGTTCACCCTTAGGGCTCTTCAAATTCAGGCAAGAGCTAAGGATTTAAGACCCCTCCCTAGTTTTAAGGGAAATGTTGCAAACATGAGCCCCCTGGCAGTGGCATAATTTGGTCAAGGCAACTGAAGTGTGAGCTGCAAAAGATTCTCTTAATATGGGTGAGTGTCTGAAAGTCAAATGGCAGCCCACTCCAGTGTTCTTGCCTGGAGAATCCCAGGGACGGGGGAGCCTGGTGGGCTACCGTCTATGGGGTCGCATAGTCGGACATGACTGAAGCGACCTAGCAGCTAGTAACACTTTTAGCTTGATAAAGTCAAGTTTTTAGCTTAGTGGTTTTCAGAATCCTTTTACACAATTAAAATTGAAGAATTCCATTGGGCTTTTCTCTATGTATGTTATAGCTGACGATGGGTTAGTAGATGTTTAACAACCAGCAGTCTGAGAAAGCTGATTTTGTGGAAGCATTTCCCAATTTTTAAGGTGTACTTACTGCCAAATTCAAGCTATCAATATAACACTTTGAAACACAGTGCTGGAAATCTAATTAGCTCTTGTGAGCTGGTGTAAGTCTTCTCTAGCACACTGCTGTTTACCTGTTTACCTGTATTTGCCATATTAGAAAGTAAGATTTTATTTTTTTTGAAAGTAAGATTTTAAAACAAGAATACATGAATACACATCCCTTTAGCTGTAAGAATAATGAATAATGACATTATCGAGTGCAATTTAACCTTTGAAAAACAGCACTGTATACTGAGAAGGGTTCAACAGTGAAAAAGTTAAATGACTTTTTAAAAATAAGTGTACAATTTGGCAAAATTTGACATGTATATGTCTATGAAGCCACATTAGTCAAGATAATGATTATACCCACCACCCCTAAAAGCTTCCTTGTGCTATTTTTTTTTTAAGCCAATAGTTCCATTTTATTTATTTATTTTTTTTGTGCTATTTAATAATCTCTCTGGCTACTCCTCTTATCCCCAGGTGATCACTGATCAGCTTTGTCACTACAGACTAGTGAAAAATTACCTACAAGTGGAATCATACTGTAGTTTTTTGTCTGTTTTGTAAATAAGTTCATTTGTATCTTTTTTTTAGATTCTACATATAACTGATATCATATGACATTTATCTTTGACTTCCAGTTATATGATAATCTCTAGGTCCATCCATGTTACTGCAGATGGCTTTATTTCGTCCTTTATGGCTGAGTACTATTCCATTGTATATAGGTACCACATCTTTATCCATTTATCTGTTCATGGACGTTTAGGTTGCTGCCATGTCTTGGCTGTTGTAAGACTGTTATAATTAGGGTGCATGTCTTTTTTCAAATTCTAGTTTTGTCTGGGTATATGCCCAAGAGTGGAATTGTAGGATCACATTGCTCAGTTGTGTCCGACTCTTTGGGACCCCATGGACTGCAGCACTCCAGGCTTCCCTGTCCTTCACCATCTGGAGCCTGCTCAAACTCATGTGCATCGAGTCGGTGATGCCATCCGACCATCTCATCCTCTGTCATCTCCTTCTCCTGCCTTCAGTGTTTCCCAGCATCAGGGTCTTTTCCAGTGAGTTGGCTCTTCGCATCAGGTGGCCAGAGTACTGGAGTTTCAGCCTCAGCATCAGTCCCTCCAATGAATATTCAGGATTGATTTCCTTTAGAATTGACTGGTTTGATCTCCTTGCAGTCCAAGGGACTCTTGAATAGTATGGTAAATTGCAAATGTAGTTTTTTAAAGAACCATCCATACAGTTCTCCCTAGTGGCTCCACCAATTTACATTTCCACTAACAGTGTAGGAGTTTCCCCTTTCTTTGCACTCTCTCCAGCTTTTATTATTTGTAGCCTTTTTGATGGCCATTCTGACTGGTGTGAGGGAATACCTCATTATAGTTCTGATTTGCATTTCTCTGTTAGCAATGTTGAAGATCTTTTCATGTGCCTTTTGGCTATCTGTATATCTTTGGGAAAATGTCTATTCAGGTCTTCTCATTTTTAAAAATTGGGTTGTTTGAGTTGTTGGTTTTTTGATACTGAGTTGTATTAGGTCCTTATTTTGGAGGTTAATCTCTTGGTCACATTGTTTGCAAGTATTTTCTCCCATTTTTTGAGTTGTCTCTTTGTTTTATTCATGGTTTCCTTTGCTGTACAAAAGCTTTTAAGTTTAATTAGGTCCCATTTGTTTATTTTTGTTTTTATTTTCATTACTTTAGGAAGTGAAGGCAATGGCACCCCACTCCAGTACTCTTGCCTGGAAAATCCCATGGAAGGAGAAGCCTGGTGGGCTGTAGTCCATGGGGTTGCTAAGAGTCAGACACGACTGAGTGACTTCACTTTCCCTTTTCACTTTCATGCATTGGAGAAGGAAATGGCAACCCACTCCAGTGTTCTTGCCTGGAGAATCCCAGGGACGGGGGAGCCTGGTGGGCTGCCGTCTATGGGGTCGCACAGAGTCGGACACGACTGAAGTGACTTAGCTGCAGCAGGAGGTGAAAATATTGTGGTGATTTATGCCAGAGTGTTGTGCCTGTTTTAAGAGTTTTATAGTATCTGGTCTTACATTTAGGTCTTTAATCCATTTTATTTTTGTTTATGATGTTAAGAGAATGTCCTAATTTCACTCTTTTATCTGTGGCTGTCCAGTTTTCCCAGCACCACTTACTGAAGAGACTTAACCTTTCCTCCACTGCCTCCTTTGTCATAGGTTTTTGACTAAGTGCATGGGTTTATTTCTGAGCTTTCTGTCCTATTCCATTGATCTATATTTCTGGGTTTTGTCAGTAACATGCTGTTTTGCTTAATGTAGCTCTGTAGTATAGCCTGAAGTCAGAGAGCCTAATTCCTCCAGCTCTGTTTTCTTTCTCAAGATTGCTTTGGCTATTTGAGGTATGACCCATTTTGAATTGGTAATTTTTTGTAATGGTGTAAGAGTCCAGGTTTTTTTTTTTTTTTTTTTTTTTTGCCTCTAGCTATCCAGTTGTTCCATTGAATCGCCTTGGCATCTTTATTAAAATGAATTGGCCATATATATTCTTATATATACATGAACTAACTTACTGTGTTGGTTACTGTAACTTAGTAATCTAAGTCTTGAAGTCAGTATTAGTCCTTCAGCTTATTTTTCAAAATGGTTTAGACTAAGTCCTTTGTATCCCCAAACAAACTTCAGAATTAGATTGTAAATTTCTATAGAACATAAGGCTGTCCAGGTTTTCATTGGAATTGTATTGAATCTATGGAAAGTTAACATCTTACCAATATTGAATCACTGACTCAGAAATATGAGATATCTCCTCAATTATTTAGGCCTTCCTTATTTTCTCTCAACAGTGTTTGTTAATTCCAGAGTAAAGGTAATGCAAATCTTTTGTCCATTTTATCCCTAAAGCCTACAAGTTTTATAATGCTGCACTATTGTTTTGTAAACTTATTTATTTTTTCATTGCTAGTATATAAAATAGAATTTATTTTTATATGTGCTCTTTTATTCTGAAACCTTGCTAAACTCATTCTAGCAGCATTTTATGTTTGTATTCTTTATGATTTTTCACATAGATGATCATGTCTGCAAATACAGTGTACAAAATAAATAAGCTCCTTCCCTTCCAATCTTTTTTTTTTTTTCTGGCCTGTAACATTGTCTAGAACCTCCAGTACAGTTCTGAATAGACTCATGAATGGACATATTTGTGTTGGTCCTGATTTAGAGAAAGCATTTAGTCTTTTAAAGATGCCCTCTATGATTGGGGAAATTCCTTTCTGTTCTAGTGTGCTGAGAGTTTTTCTCTGGAAAGGATGTTGGATTTTTTCAGATGCTTTTCCTGCCTTTTTCCTTCTTTAGTCTATGTTTATGCTTTGTGAATTATATTCATTTTGGAATGGTGAACCAATCTTGCATTTCTGGGATAAACTTCACTTGACCATAGTATATTGAGGTTTGCTCTTATTTTTTTTCTTCTGTTTACTTTGCGTTTCATTTGCTTTTACTTTTCTAGTTTTTTAAGTTGGGCTTAGGTTTCTTGAAGACCTTTCGTCCTTCCTAATAGAGTTGTTTTAGTGCTATAAATTTCCCTCTAAGTATTGCTTTAGTTGCATTCCAAATCTTTGATGTATTTTCATTTAGTTTAAAATACTGTCTTAATTCCCTTTTAATGTTTTCTTTGATCCAAGGATTATTTATGTTAATTTTGAAATATCTGAGATTTTCTAGTTCTTTCTGTTATTGCTTTCTAATTTGATTCCATTGTGGCCTGATAACATTGTATAATTTAAATACTTCTGGATTTGTTTTATGAGATTGTTTTATGGCCCATACTATGTTCTATTTTAGTAAATGTTCCATATGCCCTTGAATGTGTATTCGGCTACTGTTATACGTAGACTGTTCTGTTAATGTCAATTAAGTCACATTGGGTGATAGTGTTTTTAAGTCTTCTGTATCTTTAGTTATTTTTGTCTTAATTTTTCTGTCAGTTATTAGCAGAGGGGTGTTGATATCTTGGAGCATAACTGTGGATTCGTCAGTTTCTCATTGCAGTTCTTTCATTTTGCTTCAGGTGTGTTGAAGCTCTCTTATTAGGTGCATATTTAGGGCTGTTGTGTCATCTTGTTGAATGTCACTTTTATTCATTGTGAAATTAACAGTTTGTGTCCCTGGAATAAATCCCACTTGATCACAGGATATGATCTTTTTATATATTGTTAAATTCAGTCTGCTAATATTTTGTTGAGGGGTTTTACATCTATATTCATCAGAGACATTCGCCTCAAATTTTTTATGTGCTATCTTTTTTCTTTTTTTGGCTGACTATGGTGTGCTGCCTGCAGGGTCTTAGTTCCCTGACCAGGGATCAAACCTGTGACCCCCCCCCACAATGGAAGAGTGGAATTCTAGTCACTGAACTGCCAGGGAATTCCCTTTTTGTGTGTTGTGCTTGTCTGATTTTTGTATCAGAGTGATGCTGGTCTTAACAGAATGAATTTAGGGGACTGTTCCCTCCTTTTCAATTTAAAAGTAATTTTAAAAATTTAAAATTAAAAAGTAGTTGTGGATAGATATTAGCTCTTTTTTATATTTGGTAGAATTCCCCTATAAAACTGACCAGTCCTGGACTTTTGCTGAAAGATTTGATAACTAATTAAATTTTACTACTAATGATTGGTCTGTTTAGATTATCAGTTTCTTCTTGATTCATTCTTGAAAGATTGTACATTTCTAGAAATTTATGTTTCTACTAGATTTTCCTGTTGGCATATAATTGCTTTTGTTTCTTGCATGTAATTTTTTTTATCTGTGATACTGGTTCTAATTTCTCCTCTTCTGTTACTTTCATTTGGCTTCTGTTTTCTTGAAGAGCCTGGGTAAAGGCTTGTCAGTTTTCTTTTCAGAAAGCTAGCTCTTGGCATATTGATATTTTATTTTATTTTTTTTTGATCTCTGATTTGTTTTTGATCTTTATCAATTACTTCTTTCTGCTGACTTTGGGCTTGTATGTTCTTTTGTAATTCTTTGAGATGCAGGTTGAAATGTTTCTTGCTTCTTGAGGTAGGCCTGTTATGCTCTAAACTTCCCTCTCAAAACTGCTTTGCTTGCTGCATTGCATAGACTTTGAAATGTTGTGTTTTTATTTTTGTATGTCTTGAAGTATTCTTGATTGCCTCTTTGAAAAGACATTTTCCCTTTATATAGGATTCCTACAACAGATAGTAGCAGATGGATTTAAAACTTGTTTTTGTATTTCATTACTAAATGGGTGTATCATCCTTTTATTATTATCAGGTCATCTTGCCTTCTGGTGCATTTGACGACTGTGAAAGGAAATGAATGAAGTAGGCATCTCCTATTAGGAAGTAATATTGTTTGTATTCTTGGAAACTAAGTGGCAACATAGTCTCTGATTTCACCTTGAAAAAAATGGTATCTGACCAAACGAACCTTGAACTTGTTCCACCTGAATTGGAAGAACATTGCAATATAAGGCCATGAAAAAGGTGTTAACTGTCATTCCTTCACTCCTGACTTTCAGTGAGTTCGGCAGTAATGCGTTTTTTGTGTTAATGCTTTGAAGTATGCGGTCACATCTTGGACATCTGTCACCTGCAGTTAAGGCAAGCCATTAGCTAATGGAACTGATTCCCTCCCATAACAGATGCTGAAATAAGTCAGGATGTGCAGTCAGTCGTGAGAATGTGACTTGACTGTAGCCGAGGTGTATAGGTGTTGTGTTGGTTACAAATTAATAAATTACTAACATTCCATGTTTTAAAATGACTCAATAGTAGTCATATTGTGACATCAAATGGGTATTTAGGGAAGGACTCCTTGCTGCCACCAAGTTAGGTCTGCAAAGTACACTAAGTGAAAAAGGTTTCTGAATGAATGTTCTGCTATACTGGCACTAGGGTTTGGTTTTGTTTTTTTAAAAGTCTTTCCTGCTGCTCCTTAAGCACTGCTGTATAGGTTTTGGTCATGAGTGGGGTTGATGAAAGCCAAGAGATGAAAAGGGAAAAGAAATGTGTTCTGTGATGTCTGCACTGACCAAAACATATTGCCAGGGCAGCAGGCTTAATACGGGCTTTTACCTTTTACGCTGTATACCTTTGTGTCACAGTGTCCTGTCAAATTATCTTCATTTCTTCTTGAGTGGAGATTGGAGGATAAGTAAAAGGTAGTTGTTGAAGAAAATTCACTTTAGGGATAAAATGGTCTTGTTAAAATCAGGAAGTAGAAAATCTGGCCCCAGATCTACAGTCAAATTACTAAAACACATACATGTGAGAACGTTACCTCCTGTTCAGTGATTACTTGGTAGCTAGTTCATAGTTCACCAAACGAGTACGGATCTGGAAGAATGGAATATGGTGGGCAAGGGGCAGTGTTGTGATCCTAGCTCTTTTTGACATAATTTTTCAAATGTATTTTTGACATAATTTTTCAAATGTATTCCTTTGTGTGCTGTAACTCTTAATATTCTGTCTGTAGGTTCATTCTCAAAGTTTCTCACTCAAAACAAAAACCATGCCATCTGTAAAAAACTTACTGTTCTTCACCTAGTTACTTAAAGGAGTCATTTCTACTCACTAATTATTATCTTTCAGTTTCTTTTCAGCTCCTTGAAGCCAGATTCTCCCCCTCACCATTCTAGTGATGTTTCTGTCAGATTACTGGTGATCTCTCTGCAGACCTGTCCATTTGGCCTCTTGAAATAAAACACCATCAACGTGACCTTGGTCTTACCGTCTCTCCGACCACTTTTTCATCGCCATCTTTGTCCCTTAGATGTTAATGTGTCCCAGTTTTATCTTAGTACTTTTTGTCCTGATGTAATCTCATTTACATATATGGTCTATTCAAGACCATATGCTGATAATCCTCATATGTAGTTTTACTATTGGTGTCTCACCAGTTTAAAAGAAACAGCTTCCTCTTGTTGGACTCAACTTCAACTTGGATGACTTATTTTCAGCTCAGACTGATATCCCTTCACTTAGTTTTTCGTGTTGTTTTGTGGTGTCCTCATCTTCCAGGAAGTTCCTGACCTAAATCTTCATTATTACTTGAGGCTTAGCAGAAGTTATTACTGTCCTGTGTTTCCATACTGTAGTGTATTTAACTTTATATAATGTTATGGCACCGAAACTTTGTGCCGTAAAAGGAGCTCTTAGTGTTGGAGCTCCTTGAGCCACCTGGCGGCTTCTCAGTAAGGGCTGCGTTGAAGTGAATTCATTCCTACAGTTTGTACTTGTACATGACATGTGCAGGTTTTCAGGTGAAGTAACTTTTACATATTCTGGAGTGGTTCCCTTATTTAAGGGATTCTAATATGGGAAGATCCAGGACATAGGGTAGCTTCATATAATTTAGAGCTGGATAAGACCTTCATTTACTTAAGATCACACAGCCAGTGGAAAGCTGTGTTAGTTAGAATCAAAGTCACCAGATGCTCAGGTCAATAATGCTTTTACTTGCACTATGCTGTTGCCCAGAATAGACACTGTAATCCTCTAAACTCATGAAAGTTAAGCTTGAGATGAAGTCATAAAAGCTAAAAACATGTAGAGATGAGTAGTCCATTCTCCACGAGTCTCTTTAGTTTCGGCATGCCTTGCCAACAGAGGCACTGATCACTTTTCTTCCAGACTGCCCTTCCAAAGATGTCTGTGTAAAGTGAACAGCTTTAGAAGAGAGCAACTGTCTCTTTCTGGAGCATAAGATTAGACAGGTCTGTTTATAAACCAGCACAACAACAATAATGTTTCCCGCTGATGCAAAAGTTAGGCAGGTTTTCAAGTGGCCAGTTCATTAAGATTTGGGTTTCCTAAGCTCAGAGTTCCTCAGCTGTGACACAGACCCACTCTGCGTGTGACCGCCCCCTAGGTTACTTCAGGTTACCTCCATGAGGCGTGGGTGCAAAGCGAACATGAAGCTCGTGCTGCTTAGCATGCTCTAGGTAAGTAGATCCATCATCTCTGACCTAGGGTCTCACATCTTTTGCTAGCATTCATGAAACTACTTAGTAAGTAGGGCAAAATCTGACCCTTCCAGTTCGTGATGTAAAGCAGGTATTCTAAGAATTAAAATTGGGTAAAATTTGCTTAATATAGCGGCTTCATGGATAATTTAGACCATAGGTCATCTGTGCAGAGACTCCAACCTGCTTTATCTGGTCCCCCTTTGCTTTAAAGTTTCTAGTCCCCTAAACGGTATTCAGGAGTCCTTTTCAATTGTGCTCTTCCTCACCTCTATGCTACAGAAACCTTATCTGCCAAACCCTCCATGGCCTCTAGGACAGCACTTGCGGATTCATGGTATATCCCAGTGCTAGCAAAAGGAAAAAAACTGAAGAAACCGAGTCATGTTCCTTGCCCTTGAAAGGCAGCTGTCATATTTGCCCACAGCCTCTTCTCACCTTGAACTTCCTCCCCCCCTTTGGTTGGCACAGTTCCTGCTGGCAGGAAGGAAGTCTAGAAGGGTCTACTAATATAAGCTCTCAACCCCCAGCAGAGTTTGTGCACTGTCTCCTTGAAATAAATGAAAACATTTGGAAATAGCATCTTTCTTTTGATATTTCTTCTTGGTACTGGCAGAGGCATCTTAATTTTTTTACCTCATGAGGAGCAGGCTTTGGCCTGGTGATTTTACCATGATCACATGGATTTTTCCATCACAAATGCCCCATTTCTTGACTAAATCTTCACTCTGCCTGAAATGCCTTTGGCCAAAGTTTAAGTGCATGTGAGGTCATGCTGAACTCTGCAATACTCAAAAAATAATTCAATTATAGGCTGCCTTGTACAGAACAGCAAAAGGGGAATTGGTTTCCTGTGGCTGTCGTAACAAATTGCCACAGACTTAGTGACTTAAAACAATAGAAACTTACTCTCTGAAGGCCAGAAGTCCAAAATCAGTTTCACTGAACTGAAACCAGGGTGTCTGCAGGGCGACGCTCTGCTCTAGGGCAGAATCCATTCTTGCTCTTTGAGCTCCTGGTGGCTGCCAGCGTTCCTTGGCCTGGGGCCACAGCACTCTCATCTCTGTTGTCATACTGCCTTCTCTTCTGTCTGAAATCTCTTTTACAAAGACACTCGCAACTGTATCTGGGGTCCACCTAGATAACCCAGGATATTTTCCCAATCATGAGATAAACTGAGTAACACCCGTTAAGTCCATTTTTTTGCCCTATAAGGTAACAGTGGTTCCAGGGATCACATGAATATTTTCTGGAGGACCACTATTCATTCTATCACTGTGTGTAAAGCCTTAAAAATAGACCAAGTTAATAATATTCAGAAAACTAAGACCATGGCATCTGGTCCCATCACTTCATGGGAAATAGATAGGGAAACAGTGAGACGTTATTTTGGGGGGCTCCAAAATCACTGCAGATGGTGACTGCAGCCATGAAATTAAGACACTTACTCCTTGGAAGGAAAGTTATGCCCAACCTAGACAGCATATTAAAAAGCAGAGACGTTACTTTGCCAACAAAGGTCCATCTAGTCAAGATCATGGTTTTTCCAGTAGTCATGTATGGATGTGAGAGTTGGACTGTGAAGAAAGCTGAGCGCTGAAGAATTGATGCTTTTGAACTGCGGTGTTGAAGAAGACTCTTGAGAGTCCCTTGGACTGCAAGGAGATCCAACCAGTCCATCCTAAAGGAGATCAGTCCTGAGTGTTCACTGGAAAGTCTGATGTTGACATGGTTCCCTGGTGGCTCAGAGGTTCAAGCGTCTGCCTGGAATGCAGAAGGCCCGGGTTCGATCCCTGGGTTGGGAAGATCCCCTGGAGAAGGAAATGGCAACCCACTCCAGTACTCTCGTGAGTCTGAGTGAACTCCGGGAGTTGGGGATGGACAGGGAGGCCTGGTGTGCTGCGATTCATGGGGTCGCAAAAAGTCGGACACGACTGAGCAACTGAACTGAACTGATGTTGAAGCTGAAACTCCAATACTTTGGCCACCTGATGTGAAGAGCTGACTCATTTAAAAGATCCTGATGCTGGGAAAGATTGAGGGCAGGAGGAGAAGGGAACGGCAGAAGATGAGATGGTTGGATGGCATCACTGACTCAATGGACATGAGTTTGGGTAGGCTCTGGGAGTTGGTTTTGGACAGGGAGGCCTGGAGTGCTGCAACTCATGGGGTCACAAAGAGTTGGACACAACTGAGTGACTGAACTGAACTGACTGAACTGTTCAGTTTTGCAGACAATTAAAGGCACGGTTGATTAGTTATTAGCTCTCCCACTACCATATCGTTTCATTATAAATACAAAGACCATACAACTCAATTTACCCAGGACAGTCTTAGGTAATTACTACTTTCATTATTACTCAAAATTTTTTTGGGTAAGTATACAGTCTTCCTGTTTATAAACAGCCTTAAGAAGATGACAATTCGTTGAGCTCTCCTGGGAAAAACAACTATTTACAATTTGAATTTCCATCTAACACAATTTGAATTGTGTTATAAAGCCAAAGCTGCTTAGTACTGCACTGAGATCTCTTATTCGTACCACAAATACCTAAGGATGGTAGGATTTTTCAGATTGTAAGACCAAGTGGCTGAAGACTGATCAAAAGTCACTGGTGGGGGGAAAAAAAAGAGCCCTCACTGGTGAAACCAGTTTGAGGATAAGCTGAGCCACAGGGCTCAGGTCTGCCTGGTGACCTTCCAGGCTGTTGTGCAGTACAAGTAAGGTGAAGGTAGGAATAGAGTAAGCTGGTTCTACTAGCTGTTCCTTAGGGCTTTTGTTTCACCAGGAGGAAGAATGGCAAACTCCATCTTTAATACCTAAAACTTACTGTGTTTCATATACAAACGTGTCCAATATGTCAAAGTTAGCTTGAGCCCACAAGAGAATGAATTTACCAAATACTATGGTAAATGAATAAACTGCCTATCCTTCTATTTAAAGAATAGATTGAAAAGCTTGAATGTAATATTTATTTGGTGAATTTACATGTGAGGTCATGTACAAAAGAAAAGATACAGACAGATGCAGCTTTCAGCGCAGTTTCAAATATTTTTCAGAACAGGCAATAGTCCATGAGGATCTGGAATGACAGTATCGAATGGTACATGCTTCAGTTTCCTTTGTGTGTTTTCTACCAAACCCCGAGGGGTAGGAAGAGAGAAGAAAATATCAGTGTTAATGTAACTACAGCCATGCAAATAAAAACTGTTTTAAGCCAGAGGTTGTTCAGAGATGTAGAACATTTCTGTATTCAGGGGTTATTACAGTAGGTGCTTAATTTAAAAACTACGAGGCAGCACTCTCCCACTTTCCATTATCCAAGCCATCTTAAATCATGTTCGCTGCCCCCACCAATTAGAGGCCTCGCAATATTTTCCAGACTCTGACTTTGGAAGGGAGTCATTTCTAGTAGCTTCTAAAAAGATGGCATTTTTGACAAAATCTTTTTGGTTTTAATAGGATAAAGCACCTTTTTAAAGGGGGGTAAAATACTCATTTACTCCCAACAATGTAAACTCTAATTAGATAATATTTCCAGAAAAGTACAACTGACAGCTTGCTCTTTTATTCTACTCAGACTTAAGTAAACCTCTTCCCACCCTGAATATCTCAAAACCACCATAAATATCTCAAAAGAGGACAGTCTTTAAGAACACCCCACCCCCCACCAGGAAAAATCCAGCATATAAGAAAAGGATGATCTATCAAAGTGACATGTTGAAAAAACAAAGTGATTGCTAAGGAAGAGGGTGAGATAAAGGTAAGATGAAAGAAACAAAACCCTGCTGTCGGTGCCCCCAGTACAGACCTGGACATGGTGAAAGACCAAAGGCAGTTCAAAACTAAAAGACATGCCATGTGTCCTCAGCATCTTTGAAAATACTGGCTCACGATCCCTTAAGTACACATAGCCATAGTTAAGAAGCATTAAACTTGTCACTTCAGGAAATACTATGCTTCTAGACATGGGACTTTCATCCTTTTTGAACTGTCAGCCCCAGTTTCTTCACTAGAAATTTTAAGCTAATTACTTACTACATTTCATCTTTATATATATATACATAAAACCAATCTTTGTTTTCTTTAAAAAGTACACTATTAAATAGCAGTACCTATTAAACAGAAAATAACCATGGCAATTATAAACACAATTTCCTCTTACCTCATGCCTGGTCTGCTCTCCCTTGAATACTCAGGCTTCTGCACATACATCAACTAGAATATCTCACTTCTGCATGATTTGCTGTAGGAAAAAGAGCTACTGTAGACTTTAAGAATGATGTACATTATCTATTAGAGTTGAAGGGGGTCAAAAGATTTAAGTGTTGCCACCATGTCTAACATTCTGCAGAATCAGAGGCATTGTGCATGCTGACTGACACTGGTTTAAAGGGTCTCAATTTTGCTGCCGTAAAAACAAAATCCCCACTTAAGCTTTGTTTCCTTCAGAGGAATCAACTGAAAGGGATTAACCAAATCTTAAAAGAATCCTATTTTACAGCACGTACTATGTTAATTAAAAAACCAACATGCTGTAAAACTGTAGAATATTCATATATATACACATACACGCACACAAAGACAAAATCAACCAGCACATATTCACCCTCCCACCCCCTCAGAAAAAAAGTCAAATCAACAAATCAAAGTTTTTATTTGCATGGCCAATTGTCATTTGTACTCTCTCCAACTTTATTTTCATATCCCTTTAACAGGTTCTAAGCTTTTGTTGCACAGGGAATAAAAGCTGCCACACCGCAAACTTTCTTCAACAGCCACTCCCACAATACCTAAACATGAGACAGCTGTAACAAAGGACAACAGCACAAATGGAAACACGAAGTCCCACCATTCAACACAGTTCACAACAGTGTCTTCAGGGTTCAGCTGAAGAGGGGTAAACTTCTAAAAAGAGGGTCATTTCCCTTCCCCCATATTTTATAATGTTGGTGGTTTTAATCCGTATTTCTTTGCAACTTCTGTCTGGGCATGGGCAGCATCACAAAGTGAGTATAGATGAGCCATCTCCATTTCTGATTTGGCCAGGTTAATAGCTTTGTTGAACATGTCAATGGCTTTCTCCATGTTTCCTCTAAAAGAAAAAAACCCGAAAATTAAATGGAGCTGACTTTTAAGTTTCAACCATGATATTAATAAAATGCTTCTTTATAACAAGATGATGCCTATCACATAGAAAACAATGAATGTTAGCTACTGTTACAAATACAGGGCTTGCCTGGTGGCTCAGATGGTAAAGAATCTGCCTGCAACGCGGGAGACCTGGGCTTGATTGCTGGGTCAGTAGGAAATGGCAACCCACTCCAGTATGCTTGCCTGGAGCGTCCCATGGACAGAGGAGCCCGGTGGACTATAGTCCGTGGGATCGCAAAGGGTTGGACATGACTGAATACTATATGTGCTTATATTATGTCACTTGTGGCCTTTGTTTACAGATAAGAACAGTGAGACTAGAAAAATTCACTGACTTATTTAAAATCCTAATCACATCTGTTTCCTAAATTCTGCTCATTTCTACTTTATCATGAGGCTCCTTTAGAAAGCAGTGATGTAAGCTCAAAGAACATTAAGGGTATTCAGGGACCTTACCTTCACAGATCTGTGCAACCCTTACCAGCATATCGTTAGCCCCCACATCTCTACTCCAGTCACACAGGTCTTGAGTTCACTCATGCTAACAATGGTCAGATTATTTATTGCTTCTCTGCCTGATTCTAGTCAAATCCTTACCTTTCTAAGGCCCAGCTCAAATACTGACTAGAATATCTTCATGAAAAATATTTTTCCCTTTCCCAGCAGGAATTGGCTGCTCCATCTCCATTGTTCCCATAATTCTATCATCCTATGCACAGTCAGATGAATATATATGCTTACACCAGTCTTTGCTGGTAAGTCACTAAGTCTTCAACTCTTTACAACCCCATGGACTGTAGCATGCTAGATGCCTCTGTTCATGTCCACCGAGTTGGTGATCTAACCATCTCATCTTCTGCTGCCTGCGTTCTCCGCTTGCCCTCAATCTTTACCAGCATCAAGCTCTTTTCCAATGAGTTGGCTCTTCCCATCAGATGGCCAAAGTACTGAAGCCTCCGCTTCAGTCCTTCCAATGAATATTCAGGGTTGATCTTCTTTAGGACTGACTGGTTTAATCTCCCTGCAGTCCAAGGGACTCTCAAGAGTCTTCTCCAGCACCGCAGTTCAAAAGCACCAGTTCTTCAGCACTCATACTTCTTTATGGTCCAACTCTCACATCTATACATGAGTACTGGAAAAACTGTAGCTTTGACTAAATCAACCTTTGTTGGCAAAGTGATGTCTGCTTTTTATATGCTGTCTAGGTTTGTCATACTTTTCCTTCCAAGGAGCAAGTGTCTTTTAATTTCATGTCTGCAGTCACTGTCCACAGTGATTTTGGAGCCCAAGAAAATAAAAACTGTCACTGCTTCCACTTTTTTCCCCTTCTATTCACCATGAAGTGATGGGACCAGATGCCATGATCTTAGTTTCTTTGAATGTTGAGTTTCAAGCCAGCTTTTCCACTCGCCTCTTTTCCCCTTCATCAAGAGGTTCTTTAGTTCCTCTCCACTTTCTGCCATTAGAGTGGTATCATCTTCATATCTGGGGTTATTGATATTTCTCCTGGGAATCTTGATTCCATCTTGGGACTCATCCAGCCTAGCATTTTTCATGATGTACTCTGCATATAATAAGCAGGGTGACAATATATAGCCTTGTACTCCTTTCCCAATTTTGAACTAGTCAGTTGTTCCATGTCTGGTTCTAACTGTCACTTCTTGACCCGCATACAGGATTCTCAGGAGACAGATAAGGTGCTCTAGTATTCCCATCTCTTTAAGACTTTTCCACGGTTTGTTGTGATCCACACAGTCAAAGGCGTTAGTGTAGTCAATGAAGCAGAAGTAGATCCTTAATGGACACCTTTCAATTCCCAGAACCAAGTACAATGCTTGGTAACTATTATCCATTTTTTGAATAAATGGATGTATACGTTTTGTCAAAAAACATAAAATTTACCTCTTACAGTCTGTGACTAGGCTTTATATACTTACTAAGAGGCAAGAGCTGTTTTAAAGTAACTAGTATTGGGTATGTATACATGCATACATGCCTGTAATCTTACAATAAATACTAAGTCCCCACTATATATATAACGGGCTTCCCTGGTGGCTCAGATGGTAAAGAATCTGCCTGCCATGCAGGAGACCTGCGTTTGATCCCAGGGCTAGGAAGATTTCCTCGAGAAGAGAACAGCTACCCACTCTAGTATTCTTGCCTGAAGAATTTCAAAAACAGAGGAGCCTGGAGCGCTATAGTCCATGCAGTCACAAAGAGGTGGACATAACTGAGCAACTAACACACACACATATATATGACAGGTAAACTCTAAGAAGTAAAATGTACCTCTGGGTGACTGTAGTTAATCTCCTACTACATATATTGATATGGTGCATAACAGACAATTAAAAAAATAACAGTTCATGTTCAGATATTAGGTAGACAGAAGATTTGCTAAATCTTACGTTAACCAGCAATTTCATTCATTAACATTTATCTATTTGTAAAGCAGGATTTAGAATGGATTTCTTAAAGTACATTTCAAACACAATTCATCAAACTCCATAAAGCAGGGGCCCTTAACCCATGCCCTATGAACAATTTAAGTGCAGAGAGTTTCCATATATGCATTATTCTAGGAAAAGTCCACATCTTTGCTCAAAAGATTAAGAACTACTACCCAATCATATTCTAGCATAAGAATATTTTATTCACATTAACTGGAAATTAAGAAATAATTTAATATTTATACGCAGCTGTCAGAATGGTTCCAAAGAATCACAACAATTTTCACCACCCTATACACACACACACACACACACACACACACACACTCTGCTTCCTCTGGAGATGAGAGAGAAGAGGACTCCAGGAGTGACTGAATGTTATTAAGACAACTCCTACTGGTTCCTGATAAGTGATGGTGGGAAGATCAGCTACTTTCAGCATCAGTGAAATATGGGTTCATCTCTTCTTTCTTTCACTTTTCACTTTCATTCATTGGAGAAGGAAATGGCAACCCACTCCAGTGTTCTTGCCTGGAGAATCCCAGGGACAGGGGAACCTGGTGGGCTGCCGTCTCTGGGGTCACACAAAGTCGGATATGACTGAAGTGACTTAGCAGCAGCAGTAGCAGCTCTTCTTTCTACTACTGACTCACAATGTCACCTTATTAATTTAACCACTCTAGGAATACAAAGATGAGCACAATAGAGGGCAGAAGAGGTATGGACCTAACAGAAGCAGAAGATATTAAGAAGAGGTGGCAAGAATACACAGGAAAACTATACAAAAAGGACATTCATGACCCAGATAATCATGAAGGTGTGATCACTCACCTAGAGCCAAACATCCTGGAATATGAAGTCAAGTGGGCCTTAAGAAGCATCACTACAAACAAAGCTGGTGGAGGTGATGGAATTTCAGTTAAGCAATTTCAAATCCTAAAAGATGATGTTGTAAAAGTGCTGCACTCAATATGTCAACAAATTTGGAAAACTCAGCAGTGGCCACAGTACTAGAAAAGGTCAGTTTTCATTCCAATCCCAAAGAAAGGCAATGCCAAAGAATGCTCAAACTATGGCACAATTGCACTCATCTCACACACTAGTAAAGTAATGCCAGAAATTCTCCAAGCCACGCTTCAACAGTATGTGAACTGTGAACTTCTAGATGTTCAAGCTGGATTTAGAAAAGTCAGAGGAACCAGAGATCAAATTGCCAAAATCCACTGAATCACTGAAAAAGCAAGAGAGTTCCAGAAAAACATCTACTGCTTTATTCACTACATCAAAGCCTTTGACTGTGTGGATCACAACAAATTGTGGAAAATTCTTCAAGAGATGATAATACCAGACCACCTGACCTGCCTCTTGAGAAATCTGTATGCAGGTCAGGAAGCAACAGAACTGGACACGGAACAACAGACTGCTTCCACACCGGGAAAGGAGCACATCAGGGCTGTATATTGTCACCCTACTTATTTAACTTATATGCAGAGTACATAATGAGAAACGTTGGGCTGGATGAAACACAAGCTGGAATCAAGATTGGTGGGAGAAATATCAATAACCTCAGATATGCAGATGACACCACCCTTACGGCAGAAAGCAAAGAATTAAAGAGCCTCTTGATGAAAGTGAAAAAGGAGAGTGAAAGCTGGCTTAAAACTCAACATTCAGAGAACTAAGATCATAGCATCTGGTCCTATCACTTCATGGCAGATAGATGGGGGAAATAGTGGAAACAGTGGCAGACTTTCTGGGGGCTCCAAAATCACTGTAGATGGTGACTGCAGCCATGAAATTAAAAGACGTTTGCTCCTTGGAAGAAAAGTTATGACCAACTTAGACAGAATATTAAAAAACAGAGACATTACTTTGCCAACAAAGGTCCATCTAGTCAAAGATGTGGTTTTCCCAGTAGTCATGTATGGATGTGAGAGTTGGACTGTGAAGAAAGCTGAGCACCGAAAAGAAAGCTGAGTGCCAAAGAATTGATGTTTTTGAACTGTGGTGTTGGAGAAAACTCTTGAGAGTCCCTTGGACTGCAAGGAGATCCAACCAATCCATCTTAAAGGAAATCAGTCCTGAATATTCATTGGAAGGACTGATGCTGAAGCTGAAACTCCAGTACTTGGCCACCTGATGTGAAGAACTGACTCATTTGAAAAGACCCTGATGCTGGGAAAGATTGAAGGTGGAAGAAGAGGACGACAGAGGATGACGTAATTGGATGGCTTTGCTGACTCGATGGACATGAGTTTGAGTAAACTCTGGGAGTTGGTGATGGACAGGGAGGTCTGGCGTGCTGCAGTCCATGGGGTCGCAAAGAGCTGGACACGACTGAGTGACTGAACTGACTGACTGAGGAATCAGTTTCTATGCTCTTTAACTAAATTGAAGACCATATATCTCAACCTTTATAAAGACAGATAAAAATCAACTGAAATATTTGGAAAGCACCTGAAGTTCAGTACCTGCCCTAGAGTAGATACTCAAATGGATGACAATGCCAGTGTCAGGATGGCATGCTACATTAAAGTCTATGACATACACACAGGTGTCATCTGTTAACGGTGAATCTCAAGTGCAACTCTGGATAAACACACAGAAATCAAGGAGTTATGAAAAAGTCAGAACTGCAAAAATCTTACCCAGCTCCCTGATTTGAAAGAAAACGTGAGGGCTCAGATGTGATGGTGCAAGTTGCCCAGCCACTTGGCTGTAGCAAGATCTATGTCTTTGGGCAACATGGCTGCCAAGCTTTATGCTACAGTGCACTGCCCACGAACAGTGCAGACATTTCCCCCTCCAACAGAAATGATACGGTGACAGGAGGCACAACCATACAACAACTCTTAAAGAAAGATCAAGCTTCCCTTTTAATGCATATGCTTGACTTAAACAACTTTTATAAGTTTGCTTTTTAAATTGAAAAAACATGAAACCAAGCAAATCAAAGTTGTATAGTTTCAAGAGAATCTTGCCTCCAAAGGCATGTTAAGACTTAAAAATTCAATGAGTAATGACAATAACCTATCTATAATGAAAAAAAACAAAAAACAAAAAGATAAATATCTGTGGAGCTTCCCTAACTTTCCTAAGGACAGACTATAGAAGTTACCTTTGTACTTCAATAGTTCCCATGGTTTCATATGCAAAATCACATTTATTGTCAATTTCAATAGCCTTGCTGATAAGCTCCAAACCTTTATCCAGATCTTGCTTCCACTGAAGCTGAAGTAAACTGCAAATGCAAAACAGCAGTCAGATGCGACCATGGCCCAGTATCAGCTCTGCTCTCAATGAGTTTATAATTTAATTAATAAGGAAAACAAAATCTAAAACAGCACAATCAGCATCAAATTGGTTTTTTCCCCCTCAACTTATAGTGGTTTTGTAGTCTAAATTCCTTATTATGAAGTCTAAATCCCTTATTATAACGGTCTAGGCTCTATTATTAATTTCCTTTGCACAGCTAAATATTTTAATTTGTATAATTTAAGTGAAGTTTTAAAAATGATAATTTAAGTATACTAGAACAGGAAAAACCTATTTATGTGTCTCCTATTTTGATACAAGTAACATCTGACAGGATGTTCAGAACCGAAATCCTTAAGCTAGAGTGCAAGTAGCACATTTACTAATTATTATATAATAATGAAACATTATTAAAAAAATAAAAGTTAAAAAAAAGTAAGAGTGAAGCATTCATAGCAATGAAGAAATTTTTCAGTTAGCTCACTGACTCTACCACAGTCCCCTTTCTCAGTGAGCAAAACAAATCCATTTTATTACTATGCAAGCAATTTAGCTTTTTTACTGAAACAAACAAATCCCCAAAATACATACCCTTTATGAACATATGTTGTGGCATTATCTGGTTCCAAATTAATACATTTATCATACATTTCATCAGCTTTGCCAAACTGCTGTTGATCTGTTAATGCCTATGTGAAGAGATACTTCAGTTAAATTTAGGTAACTGTATCCCTAAGGAGTTAAAACTATGTCGCTTATTAGTCATTAAAATTTACTTCATTTAACCATTCATTACCAAATTACTGTTTTGGGGTGACTGTTGTTTAGTTGCTCAGTCGCGTCCGGCTCTTTTGCAACTCCATGAACTGTAGCCTGTCAGGCTCTTCTGTCCATGGAATTTTCCAGGCAAGAATACTGGAGTGGGTAGCCATGCCCTTCTCCAGGGGATCCTCCTGACCCAGGGAGTCTTCCTATGTCTCCTGCATTGGAAGGTGGATTCTTTACCACTGATGCCACCTGGGAAGCCCTTGGGGATTAAATTTAATTAAAAATGTTAACCCTAAAAACAATGCTTATTTGGAAGGATAAATTTAGGTAGGTATGTTAATGGTTATCAGAGTTAATCCTTAAAAATAATTGGTGAAACGAAAAAAAGCTACAATCAGCTTTTAAGGCAAATCCCATGGCACAAATGGAAGGCTTGGTTAGGTGGAGACGAGACCATGCTCAAACGGTAACTCTGAGAGTCAGGCGGCACCTAAGCTCAAGCTTCAGAGTTCAAAGCAAAAAGTCATACTATGTAACTAAAATATAACTCTCTCTAAATATATACTAATTAAAAGTTGCAAACATCAGCGAGGGACCAAAAGACAGAAATTTAGTGCAAACAGACTTATAACAGTGCTAGTGCTGGTAAGACAATGCTCAAGGAAGCCAAAACCTATTTTGAAGTTAACACAATGATGGAGAAATATACAATTATGAAACCTCTGCTAAAGAGTTGTTCCTAATGTTGGTTTCTTTAAAAGCTACTTTACTCTTTTAGCTGCTTATAGAAATCTGAACCAAAAACGCTCTTTTGAATTTCATTTCAGGGATGAGGATGGTTACCTTCTGGTTTGTTTCGAATTAAATATAAAGCCGAAACACAACTGTACTATTTAGTACGTACGTCATAAAATTATGTGTGTTCGTTTCACTTTAATTTCTGTACATGCTATAAAATTTTATATATTATAGTGCTCAGATGACCGTTACATCTACTACTGTGGGCAAGAATCTCTTAGAAGAAATGGAGTAGCCATCATAGTCAACAAGAGACCGAAATGCAGTACTTGGATGCAATCTCAAAAGTGACAAAATGATCTCTGTTCGTTTCCAAGGCAAACCATTCAATATCACGGTAATCCAAGTCTATGCCCCAAACAGTAATGCTGAAGAAGCTGAACTTGAACACTTCTATGAATACCTAAAAGACCTTTTAGAACTAACACCCAAAAAAGATGCCCTTTCCATTATAGGGAACTGGAATGAAAAAGTAGGAAGTCAAGAAACACTTGGAGTAACAGGCAAACTTGACCTTGGAGTACGGAATGAAGCAGGGCAAAGGCTACTAGGGTTTTGCCAAGAGAACACACTGGTCATAGTAAACACTCTCTTCCAAAAACACAAGAGAAGACTCTACACACGGTCATCACCAGATGGCCAACACTGAAATCAGATTGATTATATTCTTTGCAGCCAAAGATGGAGAAGCCCTACAAAGCCAGCAAAAACAAGACTGGGAGCTGACTGTGGCTCAGATCATGAGCTCCTTATTGCCAAATTCAGACTTAAATTGAAGAAAGTAGGGAAAACCACTAGACCATTCAGGTATGACCTAAATCAAATCCCTTATGATTATACAGTGGAAGTGAGAAATAGACTTAAGCGACTAGATCTGATAGACAGAGTGCCTGATGAACTATGGACAGAGGTTCGTGACATTGTACAGGAGACAGGGATCAAGACCATCCTTAAGAAAAAGAAATGCAAAAAAGCAAAATGGCTGTCTGAGGAGGCCTTACAAATAGCTGTGAAAAGAAGAGAAGCAAAAAGCAAAGGAGAAAAGGAAAGATATACCAATTTGAATGCAGAGTTCCAAAGAATAGTAAGGAGAGATAAGAAAGCCTTCCTCAGCGATCAATGCAAAGAAATAGAGGAAAACAATAGAATGGGAAAGACTAGCGATCTCTTCAAGAAAATTAGAGGTACCAAGGGAACATTTCATGCAAAGATATCTTGGGCTCAATAAATGACAGAAATAATACGGACCTAACAGAAGCAGAAGATATTAAGAAGAGGTGGCAAGAATACACAGAACTGTACAAAAAAGATCTTCACAACCCAGATAATCATGATGGTGTGATCACTCAACTAGAGCCAGACATTCTGGAATGGGAAGTCAAGTGGGCCTTAGGAAGCATCACTAGGAACAAAGTTAGTGGAGGTGATAGAATTCCAGCTGAACTATTTCAAATCCTAAAAGATGATGCTGTGAAAGTGCTGCACTCAATATGCCAGCAAATTTGGAAAACTCAGCAGTGTTTGGAACAGGGCTAGAAAAGGTAAGTTTTCATTCCAATCCCAAAGAAAGGCAATGCCAAAGAATGTTCAAACTACTGCACAATTGCATTCATCTCACACACTAGTAAAGTAAAGCTCAAAATTCTCCAAGCCACGCTTCAACAGTATGTGAACTGTGAACTTTCAGATGGTCAAGCTGGATTTAGAAAAGTCAGAGGAACCAGAGATCAAATTGCCAACATCTGCTGGATCAATGAAAAAGCAAGAAACTTCCAGAAAAACATCTATTTCTGCTTTACTGACTATGCCAAAACCTTTGACTGAGTGGATCACAACAAACTGTGGAAAATTCTTCAAGAGATGGTAATACCAGACCACCTGACCTGCCTCTTGAGAAATCTGTATGCAAGTCTGGAAGCGACAATTAGACCTGGACATGGAACAACAGACTGGTTCCAAATAGGAAAAGTTCAAATAGGAAAAGGAGTACATCAAGGCTGTCTATTGTCACCCTGCTTATTTAACTTATATGCAAAGTACACCACGAGAAATGCTGGGCTGGATAAAGCACAAACAGGAATCAAGATTGCCAGGAGAAATATCAATAACCTCAGATATGTAGATGATACCACCCTATGGCAGAGAGTAAAGAAGAACTAAAGAGCCTCTTGATGAAAGTGAAGGAGGAGGGTGAAACAGTTGGCTTAAAGCTCAACATTCAGAAAACTAAGATCATGACATCTGGTCCCATCACTTCATGGCAGATAGATGGGGGAAAACAGTGGCTGACTTTGTTTTCTTGGGCTCCAAAATCACTGCAGATGGTGACTGCAGCCATGAAATTAAAAGACGCTTACTCCTTGGAAGGAAAGTTATGACCAACCTAGACAGCATAGAGACATTACTTTGCCAACAAAGGTCCATCTAGTCAAGATTATGGCTTTTCCAGTAGTCATGTATGGATGTGAGAGTTGGACTATAAAGAAAGCTGAGTGCCAAAGAATTGATGCTTTTGAACTGTGGAGTTGGAGAAGACTCTTGAGAGTCCCTTGGACTGCAAGGAGATCCAACCAGTCCATCGTAAGGGAGATCACTCCTGTGTGTTCATTGAAAGGACTGCTGTTGAAGCTGAAACTCCAATACTTTGGCCACCTGATGTGAAGAGCTAACTCATTTAAAAGACCCTGATGCTGGGAAAGATTGAAGGCAGGAGGAGAAGGGGACGACAGAGAATGAGATGGCTGGATGGCATCAGTGACTCAACGGACATGAGTTTGGGTAAACTCTGGGAGTTGGTGATGGACAGGGAGGCCTGGCGTGCTGTGGTCCATGGGGTCACAATGAGTAGGACATGACTGAGCGACTGAACTGAAAACTGACAGTACATGCTTTCACAATTTGTAAGTCAGCATGCAGTCAGCAACCAATGTATCATTTGTTTAATTGTCATTCTGTCTAGGAATTAAAGACTGAATAGTTAAGATTTCAAACTGAGGTTGAAGAATTCCTGGGTTGTACTTCATATCCCACAATTTCAACCCCTATGCAGGGGTGTATAGGACTTTTACAGAATAGATCCAACACAAATCAGTCTTCTCACAGTCCCTCTCAATAATCCCTGAAAAAGAAAGTTTTACCCCTGTGGAAATTTTCTTATAACTTGATTAATGATAGCATGAAGGAAATAAAAAACAAATCAATAAACCTTAAGGATGTTTGGAGGTAGGAGTCTACCATGGATAGTCATTTTTAAGTGCTTCCTGTTTCTGTGATGTTTGGGGGGATAAGGAAGAAGGAGGGACAAATTTCTTTAGGCTAAAAAAAAAGACAAAATATATAGAATTTTGAGATGGCTGGGTTTTGAGATACCACAAACAGCTTTTAACTTAAAGATTAAGCAACAGTCATTCAGATATCGTTTAGTTAGAGGGAAAACTCTTTAGCTGTGGCTATAAGAAGCTAATCATTCATCTAAATGAATGATTTAAAGTTAATAAACTTTTAAAGAGTTCAAACTATGATTAAAAGTGAAAATAATGCAAATTTAAATCCAATTTTCCATAGTTTCAAAACTAAATCAAGGAAAGCTTCAAGAATTTTGGACAAATCATACTTTACAATGATCTGTTATAGACTAACTATTTAAAAGAACAGTAATCAAATAGAAAGAAAACTGTTTCCCAGGACATTTTCCCCACCAACTGCATGCAGTAAATCTTCCTAAAATAATTAAATTTTTATAAATCCAATCCAAATGAAAACATGAGGGAAATGCTCTATTAAAGTCTCCCCAGGTTAGAAGTTTAGGGCCACAGTTTTCAAATTATGTAACACAGAAAAGAAGCCCTGTTGAGGTGATTTAGGACCATTCTGAACATCCTGAGAACCAGGAACAAAGTTGTTTGCTTCCACAAAAGCTGCAACAAGAGCACTGTTTTCTGATTTTCACTCTAGGATTCAGGACATAAATTCAGTTCTTTACAGAACCAGCAACTGAAAAAATACAAAAAATGACATTTACCTGGGCATATAATGCATAGCCTTCAGCACATCTTGGAAATTTCTTTATGACCTCTTCAAAACCTTTCATAGCTGCTTGGATTTGTGAAGAATTGTTTCCTGTATATGCCTGGCGATACTGTGTAAAAAATCAACAGAGGCCTATCAAATCAAGAACTCAAAAACTCAGGAAATGTTAACATATTATAATGGTCACTCAAAATTACATAAATATTTCCAGAAAAGAAGGTAATTTGCTAACATAATTGGCTGCATCTAAAAGGGTTCCACAGGAATATCTGCAGAGCAGGGATTCAAAGGCTATGTACAATTAGGGCTTCATTGCCACTATACAATTTTCAGATGCTCAATATCCTAGCAGACAGACTAACTTGAAGTTAACTTTGCATATAAATAGGGGAATATTAAAGAAATCAAAGAATATCAAAGAAATTTATTATCATTTTACTAAAAGCATTATAGTATCCTTCATCTGATAACATTTTCACTTGTTTGTAAACTGACTTTTTTATTTAAAAAGAAAATTCTTTTAGGACTCAGGGTATGGGGCTAATTGGAAATATCTCATCTCATTAGAAATGGTCTTATTTTACCTGATTTTCAACTTTGTGTTTCTGAACAGCTCTACAAAGGTGAAATGAGAGGTGCGTTATACAGTGTCATGATTGCCAAGTACTTCCTTGAAATGCTTTTGTTCTTTGTACTGGCTTTTATGGCAAAAGAGTAGGCAGAAGAGTGCTGTTTAGGGGGCACATAAAATCAGGGACAAACATCTATCAAGATGAACCAAATAAAGCACCCAGAGAAATACTGAAGCAGAACCTCAAGCAACATACACACTTCTATTTCTTTAAGCTGACATGTTTTTCTCCGTTTGTCACAGATTGAAGGAAAAAACAGAAGATTTTGTAGACAATGAGATACTTGTTTTTGTTAACAATGGGAAACACTGATGTTTAGGAAAATACAAGAGAAAGTAGAACCTACCAAAGCAAAACATTTCTGAGCTTGCGCCAGAGCAGACTCAGGTCTTAATCTAATACATTCATCAAAGTCTGCTACTGCTTCTTCAACTTGATCAAGCAGTATTTTCAGCTAAGGAAAAAAAGTACACACATAAGCGCAGTTCAAAACAAAAACTACACCAGTTAAGCACATGCTGTGTGCCTTTTTGCATAATCAGCATAAAGCTAAGCATGGAATTACTAATATAGAATTACCTTCTAGAAACAGTCAACCAGAAAATCTTATAATTTTAAAGGAAAGGTGCTAAAACTTAGAACTAGTGTTCAATTTTTTTAAAAAGCATTATAAACCTATCAGTTTTTAATCACTCTTAAGTGATTTTTCTCCTAGAATATGAAGTGTCTCTGTACTTTCAAACTTCAAAGTAGTAGATCAGACATTGAATAATTACATTTCATATTAATCTTAAGATACACCAGTAAGGATAAAAATATCAAGAATTTTAAGGTTATCACGATACTTCTTCAGATGCTCCAGACAGAAATATTAGGTAAAATTTTCCATTATAAAGGACTTGAACTTTTCTGTTATTATATGGATTAGTCCATACTTTCCACTCTAATGCACTCCAAGAAGCCACATCACACAAACAGATTTATAAAGCCATGTTTTTCCAGATGAGGCTGAAATTGGGAACTGTTTTCTTCACTATGAATTTTTACTAAAAACCTAATATGCATAGAATTATAAAGCTCTGTTCAGAAGAGATTTTTTGTGATACTGTCTAGATAGCTCAGGTTAATAATTCCTTACAAGATGCCTACAAAAGTCTTTTGGTTGATTCTAAGCATTAACTCAAAATGCTCACTACAAGTTTTTTTTAATTTGTCACTAAATTTTTAATGCTTTACTCATTGAAAACCTATGAAGCAGAAATGCCTAAAAACCAAACTTGAACTGGCGAGCCAACATTTGCAGCCTTCCTCTTCTCTCTCTCTATTTTTAACAGGTAAATATCAGGACAAATGTTCAAGATGGAACTAAACAAATGTCAACCCAAACTAAACCACCCTGATACTTTGTTCACAGCTATCATAAGTGATATAAGAAAACTTTAAGACATTCTCAAAAATGCTATCACATCCCTCAAGTCAAGGATCAGAACGCCTTAAGAAAATTAATTTACCTGTCCTCGGTGGTGATAAACATCTGCATTCTGGGGATCGATGTCGGCAGCCATGTTAAAATCCTGAGTAGACAACAAAGGCTGCTGCTGTTGCATGTACATGCTGCCCCTTTTGATGAGCGCATTTGCTCGAAGCTATATACCCAAAATGAGGAAAGATTCATCATTACTTTTTATTCTAATTTAGTTATTTTTAAAAAATAACAGCTTTATTGAGATGTAGTTCACATACTGGAAGAGTCATTTTTAGTATATGAATGTTAAAATGTTGTGCAACCAGTCACCACTAGAAATGTTTTCACCGCTCCCAAAAGAAACCTCATACATATTAGCAGGACTCTCTATTTCACCTCTAATTCTCAGTCCCTGGAAACCACCATTCCGTCTTCTATTTCTACAGATTTGTATATTCCAGACATTTCACATAAACGGAATCGTGAACTATGTGGCCTTTCTGTGTCTGTCTTCTTCCACAAACAGCAGGTCTTCAAGGTTCATCTAATTCTTACATGTACTTCATTCTATTTCAGGGGCTGAATAATATTCCATTGTATAGACAAATCAGTGTATTTATCTCTTCACCAGCTGGTGGACATTTGAGTTGCTTCCACTTTTTGGCTCTTATGAATAATGCTACTAAGAACATTCATGTACAAGTTTTTGTCTTGACATAAATCCTCATAGGTATATACCTAAGAGAGTAACTGCTGGGTCACAGGGTAACTCTAGAAACCACCCCCTACTAATTTCCAAAGGGATTTTACCATTTTACATTTCTACTATCAATGTGTGAGAGCTCCAATTTTTTCTACATCTATATCAATACTTTTAATTGTCCAAATTTCTGATTATGGCCATTCTAGTGGGTATAAAGTTATACCTCATTGTGATTTTGATTCACATTTCCCTAAGGTCTAATGATGCTGAGTATATTTTCTTGTTCTTATTGGTCATTTATACATATTCTTTGGAAAAATGTCTACTCAGACTCCTTTCCTACTTTTAAATTAGGCTTTTTATTGTTGTGTAATAAAGACGATTTAATATTGTATGCATACAAGCTCATTATCAGATATGTGACTTGGGAACATTTTCTCCCATTCTGTGGAATAAGTACCCCCCACCATCACTTTGTCATCTGTGCTGCTGGTGTCATCCCTAAGGAACCACTGCTTAATTTAAAGTACTGATGATTTCCTCCTTATGTTTTTTCCTAAGAGTTTTATAGTTTTAGCTCTTACATTCAGGTCTCTGATCCATTCTGAGCTCATTTTTGTACATGGCATGATATGTACATTACTACCTGCCATTAGAACAAAGTCATGATCAGGAAAAAAGAAATAAGATTCTTCTCCAAAGTTTTTTTCAAGGCAAAAGTACACAGATGTTCTCAATGAAACAAGCAAGAATGCCCCCATGATAATAACAAAAACAGAACATATCTAATTATCAGGAAATAAAGATAATTAGTACAAGGCTATCTTCAACTTGAAAATCTCATTTTGAAAAGGACTTTAAACAAATACTAAGTTTAAATTACTTTTGTTTACAAGAAGTTAAGATAAAATTTGCTGGCAAATACTTAAGCCTTGTAAACAACTTTCATTTTCCACAAAATACATGAATGATTCTTTTGGAGGTGAAGGAAGCCAGAGTTAACTTAATTCAGTGAGGGAAAAGAGATGTTAATCAACCAACAGTACTTTGGTGGCCAACATTTGTTCTTATTATGCTGAAATAGAGGGCTCATATAATTTAACAGATCCCTACCAAATCTCAATTATGAAAATAACTGCATATACACAAGAACACTTAGAAAATGAAAACCTGTTCCAACCAAATAACTGCAAAAACTTTTGATATGTTTCTACATTATAATATATTTTTAGATCTTATTGTTTTCCTCATGAAAATAAACTCTTTCAGAATACATTAAATGTGGTTACTTTTTATTAAATCCATTGTATATTCTTATACTACACATGGCATGTTATTTATAGTATTATGACATACTGCAAGTTATTTGTATTATGTATAGCACTGCTACATCACCCTTACTCCTGTCCAAATATAGTCCAATACAGTAGGCAGAAGCTATACAGGGAAGCCGAAGCCAAAGATGCTGTAGAAAAAACAATCCTTTCTTAGCTAAAGTTAACTATCACTGATATGTCTGTTTTAGTTTCACTGCACCAATTCAATCATTATCAGGTGTAGTTTCTTTGAAAACAAAAATTAGTCTTTTGGAGAATGGCAACTGAAGTGCCCCAAATTTGGCAAGACATACCTAAAAGCCTTTTATTATTAATTTTTTTCACATGCACACACACAGAGTTTTAAAAGTACCTTCACATTAGCTTCTTGCAAGCTGATGACCTTATCTAAATCTGGTTTGGCTGCATTGGCATTGCCAATAAGCAAGTAGAAAGTAGCTCGTAGTAACAATGCTTCTGCCATGTATTTTCCTTGAGCATCTATTTCTTTTGAGCATTCACTTATGATTTTATCATAGTTTTCTTCTTCCATATACTGTTTGGCCTTTAAATATCCAGAACTGAAAATAAGATGAGCAGAGGAAATTATAAATTTTATCATTTGTTACTAATAAAACGAACATAACAAATTACTAAGAAAGGATCAAATGCTGAACCTTGCCACACTCAGGACACCTGAAGTGTCCTTTCCCCCTTAACAAGTTAACCAGCCAGTGCGGGACTGGAGGTGGCCGTGGAGGTGTGTGTGGGGGTAGCACCTTAGGACTTTTGATGTAGACTGGGGTCTTCTTGCTGCCTTGGGTTTTAAAAAGGAAAACAGCAGAGAAAATGGCAGAAACCTAGGGTTATTGTCCAGGCTTCAACATTTAGACACATGAAAAAGTAAGCGAATGACAGACTGAAATGCAACATAGGAAAGGATCCTGTCTTAGTCACCTTCATTCTGTGGCACACTGATGGCACTCAACAGTTACTTTATGACGAACAGAAAGAACAGAGAAAGAGAAAATAATCAGGTGAGTTGGGGGTCCCAGAACCCAAGAGAAGAGGTGTGACCTGAGTTGTACTTTGTAAACATTAAGCAAAGGGAATAGCTAAAAGGCTCTCATCTAGAAGTTGTGCTATTTCACCTAGAAGAACAGACCTAGAATGAACAGGTGGGAATATCAAAGAAGCAGACTGGAGCCCACTAGGTTCCTCTGTCCATGGAATTCACAGGCAAGAACACTGGAGTGGTTTGCCATTTCCTACTCCAGGGGATCTTCCCAACCCAGCGATCGAACCCAGGTCTCCTGCATTGTGGGGAGTTTCTTCACCATCTGAGCTATAAGGGAAGCCCATCACTTTCAGAATGAATAGGTGGGAATATCAAAGCAGCAGACTCTGCCATCAAACAGGACTTAAAGAAAACACCCTTCTCTTATTTTTCAAAAAGCAATGACCACAATATCATCACTTGTCTAGGATGATTTTATTCAGAACACTTGTAGAAGGGATTTTTTGAACTGAAAAGGGAAATTACACTAGACATTCTTTAAGTGGTCTTACACATATAAGGCATATTACATAAGAACCAATATAAGGCACATTATGTAAGAAAACCATGTTTTCTTATTTCATTTGCTACCTACTCTGAATAGAGAGAATTGGCAAGTGACTTAAAAGTTATGTCAGTCAAAACTTAGAAACTCTGTGCTAACCTTTCCTATAATTAACATTCTAATACTCCTGCACTAAGACAAAATAATTAGATTGGAAGTAATAATGGTTCCTATTTACTGAGAACCTAAGTTCTAGATGCTTACAAACATGACCTGTAAACCTCACAATAAGCCTCAAAAGTAATTATTATCTCTCCATTCAAAAATTGTTGGCTCAGAGTAAAGTAGGATTTAAAAACTTAGGACCAACTCCAGTTAGTGTTCTGGTGAGAGACAGTTATGTCCAATCATGTCTCAATGTAGCTTTTAGAATAATGGTATTAAAACTTCATGGTAATTTTTCTGGGATTAGGACTACCTAATCAGAAGAAGCAATTATTGGCATCACCCTCAACATTTACTTCCCATCTACAATTTTCTTAAAGAGACTGTTCATCAACTAACACAAATCAGAACATCTTGGCAAAATTATGTGTAGTATCCTCCCTTAAAAGGTGGCCAATAATGGTAGAAAAATTGAGAGATAGAAACCAAAAGCAATCTTTTCCCTTAAACATCCCAATATGCTATAGAGGCAAAATTATGCTTTGCTATGGGAACAGCATTCCCTTTTCTTCCAAACTCATTAGAAAATGTCCTGTTGGTAATAATACTGTGTCTTCTCTTGGAGAGGTGAGCTAGCCTCAACAGCAGAATAAAAGTATTGCTAAATATAAATGGATAAGCAGGCTAGATAGCTTATATATTATATCACTTGACTGCCAGTTGTAAACACAGCACCTTGTACTTTGACTTCAGCTCTCTAAAACAGTAAACACAAACTCAAAGAATGGCATTTTCCTAGGCATGCAGGAGAAACCTTGAAGACAGTCACTCTTTTGGGCACTTCTAAAAATTAAATTAGAAACTTCCTTGCACTAAAACATCTGGATATTGACCTACACAATCATTTTTTAAGTTAGTCCCCCTACTCAAATATACTTAACCACTTGACTCTCTGGGAACTCTCTTTAGAATATTACGTAGACCTTAAAAGCTGGGCAGACTCCTGGCAGTAAAACCTTGAGTTACCAAAGATGTAACACTCAGGGTATAATGGACATGTGTGAGAAAAGAAGAATTTTTATTATAATAATAACATTATTATATATTATAATTTTATTATATTCATAAATAAAGTGAAAGAAAGTGATGTCGCTCAGTTGTGTCTGACTCTTTGCGACCCCGTGGACTGTAGTCTACCAGGTTCCTCCATCCATGGGATTTTCCAGGCAAGAATACTGGAGTGGGTTGCCATTTCCTTCTCCAGATCTTCCCGACCCAGGGATTGAACCCGGGTCTCGCGCATTGTAGGCAGACGCTTTACTGTCTGAACCACCAGGGAAGCTCTATTATATTCATATCTATCTATAAATAAGTTTTTTAAAGAGATGACTCAGAGTCCCACTTTGGCTCTTTGGCAGCAAGTGAAAGCGAAAGTCGCTCAGTCGTGTCTGACTTTTTGTGACCCCATGGACTATTCAGTCCATGGAATTCTCTAGGCCAGAATACTGGAGTGGGTATTCTGGCCTAGAGAATAAAGTGGCCTTTTCCTTCTCCAGGGGATCTTCCCAACCCAGGGATCGAATCTAGGTCTCCCACATTGCAGGCAGATTCTTTACCAGCTGAGCCACAAGGGAAGCCCAAGAATACTGGAGTGGGTAGCCGATCCCTTCTCCAGTGGATCTTCACGACCCAGGAATCGAATCGGGGTCTCCTGCATTGCAGGCGGATTCGTTACCAACTGAGCTATCAGGGAAGCCCTCTATGGCAGCAAAAACCCCCACAATCCAATTCCCCCACAAAAAGCATTAAACAGACACTATACTCGAGACACACTTACTTTTCTTTTACTTCTAAAGCCTCCCCTTCCTTGTCTTTATCTTCATCAGACTTCTCTCCTTTAAGCATTGGCTGAGAAATTATATCATCCGTGAAAGAACTGAAGTAAGATTTGATAAATTGTGGAGATGGCATCAGAGGTTCACGATTCTGAAATTTAATCATATTTAAATACATCAAAACAGAAAACACTAACCAAAGAAGCCGACGCATTTGTAGAACACTGGGAACCACTGCCATAAAAACTGGCACCTCATTTTCAAATAACTGGAGACTATCAGGCTCAGACTGTAGGGTACTAGGCAGTGAAAATGGTAATGCTGCCAGTCCCAGCTTTTCAAAAACGTTTTGAATGACAGCCTTTCCCTCTCTGAAGATGTAATGTCGAGAATCTTATAACCACACACTAAATTAAACCATCTACTAACTGTGTAAGACCAGTGCCAATTTATACAGTATACCTTTAAAAACTTTAGAAAGCAAGAGTTGGCAATTTTTTTCTGTAAAAGGCCAGATAGTAAATATTTTAGGTTTTGTATGCCATATAGTGTCACAACCACTCAGCTCTGCTGTTGTAGTTTAAAAGCATCCAAAAACAATGTGTGAGTGGCTGAGTTCCGAAAAAACATTACTGGCACATTTATCAAACAGGTGGCAGACTGGATTTGGCCTGTAGGCCACTGTTTGGAAACCTCTAATATACGTGAATTCTTTTAATACTCTCTAGGTACAATCCGGACATAGTTCACATTCTTATTTTAAAAGGCCACAAAAGCCCAGTATTATAGGAAAAATAAATATAATCCAGATCTAATTTCAGTCATTACCATCATGCCCAAATTTAAGCAGGATAAATTAGCAATGACCCTTTACAATGCATATTTCCTCTATTATTAACCAATGCAGGTTAATTTACCTTATATTTTTCTTTGGCTTTCTCTTTTCCAAGAAGTTTAAGAACTTTATCAGCTAACAGCATGCTTTGTTGATTTTGGAATCCTTCTAATATACACACAGCAGTGACATCTAGAAATGATGCAAAAAAATAAGAGTGAGTATGAAAATTATTGCAAAGATGACTAGCAGCATCAAATGGGCTCAGTGTTACCACAGAAAGCCAAACTAAATTCATAGCTTCACGTGGCTGTCATTTTCAATAAGTTTATTCTGAACACTTTGGTTTTACATACTTTACAATCAAACTCAAAGCTCAGGAAGTCACTCTACTTCTCCAGAATTCACTTTCCTCACCTGTGAAATGAAAGGGACTATACTACATGATTTGTGATGCTTCTCACTGCTCTAACATTGTACATGGCAAATAAAACAAGTAACCCGGGAATATTCTCTTCTGGACAGTAAGTATAGGCCAAATCATTATGCGGCTCTCTCATGTCTGGTCTTACTTTTTTTTCTTTTTTTATAGGCCTCAAGGTTACTCCTTGTCTCCAAAGCCATCTTGCCACAGAGCTCTCAATGAAATCTGCTTCAAAATATCATTTTAACCTGGCTATGCTATAACTCAATATACAGTGGTTTGAAATGAAAAAGATCAATGTTTCTTTAACCTCCCAACCTTTCATTCAAAGTAGTCAACAAGACTGTCCCTCTCTTTTTGAATTCAATTTCTCACAACTGCAAACCCACGCTCCTCCAAACAAGTCAACCTACTACATGTTCCCCTGATACTCTGGCTAGTGCCAATGTCAGTGTCTTTTCCCCATCCCATTTCTCCATCTAAAACCCATTTAAACGGCTCTCTGTGATTAGCTCTTAATAACTTCAAGGTCTGGTTCAAAACTCAGAAATCTCTTTTTCAAAGCAACACTCCTCCTATCCATCACCAAAGTATATAATACCACAAAACCTCAAGTTTTTTCTAAAATGTTCTCTAAAACCACTCTCAACTGGTAACCCAGATTTTAAAAAACAAAACAGCTTTCTCCTTTTAAATAATGATATTATTTAAAAAAAAAATTATGGCGAAATTTCTGATTATTGATGCTTTTAGAGAAGATTTAAATATGTAGTGGGAAAACACTTTTAGACTGTGAAATCTGCATTTTGGGTTAGCTCTACATTAACTGGAACAATGTGCTTTGTAGGTCAGTGGCCAATACCTTAACTGAAGTTTTAGCAACAGATATGGCTAATTAGAGGCCAAGGAATATTTATGATATTTACTGAGAACAGCAAATTCACTTGATGCTTTGTATCAATTACAAAATTTCTACTTGAGTAAAGGATAATGTTTGAAAATAGCAAGGGCAAAAAACAAATGTTTTCTTTAATGATTCATCTCAAAATTATTTCATATTGATATAGGATATTAATTGAAAATATGCAGAATCTTAAACACTCAACTAAACCTCTATTCTGATTTCTTATTCATGAAATTACACTGATGATGTTGCCAAGTTTAAAATGTGCAGTATATAAACTTTAAATCATTTAATTCAATAGTTGGGAACAGAGATGGTACTCAAGTATCCACAATGTCAATTGAAACTATAGAACAAAGTTTCAGTTGGGGAAGAGTCAAACTTTTAAACACAATTGATTTCTCTACTCATAGGCAGAGTTGCATATAAATTTACCATTGACTACAAAACCTTTAGTAATTTTCACATGTAAACACAAAAATACCCTCACCTTCTAAACATTCCTTCTTATTGTCTAGCTTCTCGTGGGCTTTTGCACGTCTAAAGAGAGCTTTCACATATTTGGGATTAAGTTCAACAGCCTTTGTACAATCTTGTGCCACCTCTTTCCATTTTTGCTGTAATTGAAAGTATTAAAAAACAAACAAAAAAAAGTCACACTGAAGGAAGCACTGTTCAATAGAAATCAGTTTTCTAAACTCAGCAGGCTGAGTATTAAGAATCCCACAACAGAAAACATATTCCCAATTCATACAAACAGTTAATAGCCACAACATATTATAACAGCTCCATACAAATAACTGCAATAAAGATAAGCAATCTGATTTTTAAAAAAAGGTAAAGGACACAAGCCATCTTTCTACTACCACATTGATAACCTACCTGCATCTATGTGATCATATCATTTCCTTCTTCCTCCTTTTAAAACTGAGGACGCACCCACTTCATCAAAGGCCAACCCTCCACTTGCAGTAGGATCTATACTCCCCCCATGTCAAGGACTTCACTGTTAGCTCTCCTGCCTCTGCAACAATCTACTTCTCTACTCAATCATTCCTATTAGCATAAAAACACTTGCTTTAGTATCTCCCATCTCTTAAAAACCCTCCTTTGATTCCGTAATTCCCTACAGTTACCACCCCATTTCCCAGCCCTCATTATTGCCAAACCTCCAAGGAGTAGCTACTCTGCTTAATTTCCACCTACTTCCATTGGCTGCTCCTTCACAATTTCTGTAGCTGACTTCTCCCCACTATCTGATTTCTGCTGGAATGCTCAAGGACTCATCCCATTGGGTAATCACATCTATGGTCCTATAACATCTAAAATTAGAGGACTCCCAAATTGTTCTCTTTAACCCAAATCACTCTCCTAAAATACAGACACTTCTCAATTCATCCGTCTGCTTGGCTGTCTCAATCCTTCCTCACGTCACTATTATTAAAACTCCTGCTTCTCTTCACCCTTCACACCCAATGCAATAGCAAGTTCTACTGGTTTTCAGCTTTCCTTCATGTCTCACCTTGGCAACTACAACCACCTTCCTCAGCCCCCCTGCCTCCACTCTTGCCTCCCTCCAATATACTGATAGAACAGTGAGAACAATTTTAATTATGTTCTTGCCCTATTAAAAATCCTTAAATACTTCCCATTACAGTCAGAATCAAATCCAAACTTCTTACCATTGCAAGGCTTTGCCTGATCTGGCCTCTGCAACCTCTCCAATTTCACCTCTCTATATCCCAGGATCCTTTATCCACACTTCTTTAATCATGGCAAACTCTTTTCTGCCTCAGAAGCAATTACATACACTATTTTGTCCATTTGTAACACTCTACTTTCCACTATTTGACACACCAACCGCAATCATTCCTCTATTAGAGAATCAAAGGCTTACCCAGATGTCATTTAACAGTTCACTGTTGCGTGATCTTTGAGTTCAGTGCATAATTGTCTGCTTCTACATACTCAGGCTCCTACTACAGTAACCTTTCATATAGAACACAGTCAACAAACTACGGTCGAACAAAAAATGTAGAGACTACAAATGACTGATAAACATAGAAAAAGATGGTCCACTTCACCAATATCTCTAAGAGTGCAAATTAAAAAGGAGAAGATAGAATATTTCTTCTACTAGAGTGGCAAATATTAAGACCAACTCACACAGTGAGATACTAGAAAACAAGTATGCTCAAATATTATTATTAGAATAGGTACTAATGCTATCTCTTTATAATTCCATTCCTGAATTTTATTCTCAGGAAAGTATGCAAAAAAAGTATTTAAAAAATATTTACTGCAACACTGAGTGCAACAGGGAAAAGAGGAAGTAATTCAAATGTTCATCAATAGGGAGATGTTTTCCATTGCAGACTTCTCTGGTGGCTCAGAGGGTAAAGCGTCTGCTACAATGCGGGAGACCCAGGTTCAATCCCTGGGTGGGGAAGATCTGGAGAAGGAAATGGCAACCTACTCCAGTACTCTTGCCTGGAAAATCCCATGGACGGAGGATCCTGGTAGGCTACAGTTCATGGGGTCGCAAAGAGTCAGACACAACTGAGCGACTTCACTTCACTTCACTTCCACTATACAGCTATGTAACAGCTACTACCTATTGGCTTTAAAAAGAATGAAACAGATCTGTGTGTGCTATGAAAAGTTGTACCAGATACAGTGGCAACTAGAAAAATACATTGCAAACAATGTAATGGGAATTGATCTTTTAGTCTTTTCCCCCCACATATGCTACTATTACATAGATGGAGGCAAAAGCTGAAGAAATAAGACCTAAACTGCTGAGGTGAATGGGGTCACCAGAAACATTAACTTTTTTATTATCTAATTTTATAAAATCTGATATATACAACTTTGGATTATATGTGGAATGAGCAAAACTAAAACTTGTTCTTAAAAACCTATGTAATTAAAGGATATAAAACCAAAACAAAACCCCTATAATTTCAAAACAACTTCAAAAATTGTATTAGACATATTTGAGTGGCATTAGCTGAAACATTATGCAAATAAAGAGAAACAAAAAGAAGAAAAACCAACCTACGATACATACCAATTGCTCGAAGGCAGCAGCTCTGTTTTGATAAAATGTGGAAAGGTCAACATTCTTCTCTGTAGGACACAAACTGATAGCCTCGGTATAGCACTGAATAGCTTGTTCATATTTTCCTGCTTTAAAATATTTGTTGCCTTTGTTCTTGGCTGCTTGGGCTCTATCAAGCGAGTTCTGAAATACAAGGGAACAATTATGAAACACTTACCAATATGCAGTAACAGATTCAGCTCACAGTGACTACATGACACACTGAAGAAAAAAATGGAAGGGCAGAATGGGTGGTCACAACGCAAGTCACTCATATTTATCTCTTCATGGGAGACAGGAGTCTTTAATAGGACTGCTAAGTAAATCTTTAACTTGAAAAACCCACTTTCCCCCCGCAAAAGGCTGTGTTGCTTTAAGGTATACCACTTTTCCACTGAACTCTGCCAGCAAGAGTTTTCATAACCAGTCTAATGGGCAAAAAACTAGTTCTCAATCAGGGATGATTTTCCCTCTAGGGTACATTTTATAATGCCTGACAACATTTTGGACTTTCACACCTAGGGGTCGGGGGAGATGCCCCTGGTATCTAGTAGGTAGATACTAGAGTGCTGCTAACATTCTACGATGTACAGGGCAGCACCCCGCAGCAACAACTTATCAGATCCAAAATGTCAATAGTGTCAAAGTTGCAAAACCCCAGTGTAACATAATATTCTGATATTATTTTAATTCACATTTTATCCACTATAAATGAATTTGAAAATCTGTTCACGTTTATTGGCTATTTGACTTTTTCATTCTGAAAACCATTTAATCACATGTATTGGTGTTTTTCAATTAGGTTGTTGGTCAACAGTGTAGAACAGATACTAGACACACTTTGCCATCCTCATTACAACAGTTATCCCAAAGCTATTATTTGCAAATGAATAAAAATTTGGCACTCCTATCTTTGTCTCAGTATCTGCTTCCTAGAGGACCCAATTCACATACTTCATGAATTGGTAGCTAATAGCCACTGAGGACAGCTGCAAAAGCTTCAGTCAACATCTGGGAAGCATCTTTGTAGATAAATCCAGTTACTTAGGTTCAAGCTACTAGGTCCAAGAGCTCTGTGGCACGTCTTCACCCCAAACTTTGTCAACATCATTCAATTTTAACAAAGATGTGATTATGAAAGAACCCATGTATTTCCAACAGGTAAACACTGACAAAGCAAAAGCAGAAGTAGCTGCCCGCACAACAAACTCACAAAGCCCCTGTAAGTTCACAGGGCCCTTGTGAAGGGTAAGTTGCTTGGGACCTAGGGCATCTCAGTCATGAAGAGATGATGGGAGGAGAGTAAGCTTTTGTATCTGTTATCTTCTCCCTTACTCAAGCTTCTTTTTTTTTTTTTTTTTTTTGCTACTTTTTCCTTCCATTTACCTTTTGTTTCCCTTCTCCTTTAGTCTAAATGAAACTACAGTTAGTTTTTAAAAAGTATAGTGTGCAAAGAAGGATATGTAGGGAACTCTAAGTTCAGAATATTACACAGCTAGTTTAAGGCAGCTAGTGTCAATAAGTGAAGTGAAAGTCGCTCAGTCATGTCCAACTCTTTGCGACCCCACGGACTATACAGTCCATGGAATTCTTCAGGCCAGAATACTGGAGTGGGTAGCCTTTTCCTTCTTCAGGGGATCTTCCTAACCCAGGGATCGAACCCAGGTCTCCCGGACTGCAGGGGGATTCTTTACCAGCTGAGCCACCAGAAAGCCAATAAGAAACATGCATATTTTAAAATGAGATGCAAAAGGGTGAAAGGAGTCAACTAAGACACAAAAAGAGTAATATATGAATATGAAATCTTTTACCTGTAAAGAGCCTTAATCATCTTGCAAAAGTTTTGACAGTAAAAAAAAGTCCTTGGCACATTCATAATAGAACTAGGACCTTCTAATGTAGTTGTGGTTTCTAGTTGCTGGAAAATTGCACTTGAAGCAACCTCATCAATCCTCCCATTCCACTAGAGAAACAGAAGCCACACTGGAGCAGGGCTGCATCACCCAGGAGCGAGGAGCCCCTCCACCCGAAAGGCCAGTGACAAACACACTGTGTCTGTCTTCCAAGAAACCATATCGTCAAGAATTGCTAACATAAAGGAAAATTAACACCACGAAAGAGAGGCACCCCACTCATAGTTTAAAAACTAGTATTTGAGGAAGCAGGATAAACAAAGCAAACAGAAAATTTAACATCAGAGGAATGAGCGGTAACCACATTCATTTTAAAAAAGGCTGCTTTTAAAGAGCACCAATTAGACATCTTGAAAACTAAGAATTATCATGATAAAAATAGATGGACTGTGTATCAGAACGGGCATAACTGAGGAGCAAACAGGTAGCAGGCAGAGGCAAGTGAGTCTGCCAGAATGCCAGAAGAGTAGAGGGCAAGGGGAGGAGGAGAAGTTCGGAAAAGAGTCAGATGACAGGGAGTATGAATCCCAAAGTTCCAACACCTATCTCTCTATGTTAGAAGGAAGGCATAGAAAGGAGTGTCTTCAGAAAATATCAGAAAAATTCCTGACACACATTTTTAGATATATCATGGTGAAATTTCACAGTATAAATCCTTAAAGTTTTCAGGTAGAAAAAAAAAAATATATATATATATATATACACACACACACATACACATACAGATTACCTACAAAGAAAAAAGAACCAAACTGGGGTCAGACTATCACCAACATTATGTATTAAAAAACAATGGAGCAACAACTTCAAAGTCCCGAAGAAAGATTATCTTGAACTTAAAATCTTATACCTAGCTAAATCAGCATTTAAGGTTTAAGACAAGAACAGAAACTGAGGTATACAACTTCCTTACTACTAAAAATGAACTCCAAAGTGGGGGAGATGATCAATAAAACAAAAAAGCAGGAAGGGGAGAATAAAGGAAGAAATAAAAAGGTGGAGTAAATATGGCAAGAATCACCAAACATGTCAATAATAACAATAAATGTGAGTAGCTTAAATCTCCCTATTAAAAATAACCTTTTAAAATTTAAAAATAACTACAACGCCACCTACAGGCATGAGCTAAAACAAAATGACAGGTCAGAAAAAGAACGTAAAAAAGTTACAGAATGCAAATTCTTGCAAAAAAGAAGGCAGTATCAGACAAAATACCATTCAAATGCCAAGGATGGAGCACAGAAGGGGGGTTTTATTGATAAAAGATACACTCTACCAAGAAAACATCATGACCACAAACTTTTACGTGCTCCAAAAAAACTTCAAAATAATGAAACTCAATTACTTTTGATGTTAAATACAACAAGATAAACATTATTTCAATTTCTTATAAAAAGTTTACAATGTTTCTAAGTCATTGAGAACATGGCTAATACACAACCTAATACACTAGGGACTACTGACACAGAAAGTAAGCTGCTATATTAAATGCCTGTGAGAAGTATGTTTGACTAGTTATTATTTTTACTAAAGATTTGAGGATTAAAAAAGAACTTTCTTGGGTCAGAGTAATGACTTTGTTTCATCAGCACAAACAGGCAATGAACTCTTTCCTGTCTATTGGAAGTTTAAGGCTACATACAGGATATCACACGAATACAAGGAGAGGCAGTCATGTGAGTGCAGATAAGTTAAAAGAATAGAGAGGAATATGGAAAGGTATACAAGGCTTCCTCTCCTTAGCAAGATGGGTACTTCTTATTTTATTTCAGCAAAGTCTTTTTTTTTTTTTTCAAGTCACTCAGTTGTGTCTGACTCTTTGTGACCCCATGGACTATAGTCCAGTGGAATTCTCCAGGCCAGAATACTGGAGTGGGTAGCCTTTCCCTTCTCCACGGGATCTTCCCAACCCAGGGATTGAACCCAGGTCTCCCACATTGCTGGCAGATTGTTTACCAGCTGAGCCACAAGGGAAGCCCAAAAATACTGGAGTGGGTAGCCAAGCCCTTCTCCAGAGGATCTTCCCAACTCAGGAATCGAACCGGTGTCTCCTGCATTGCAGGGAAGCCCTGATAGCAGTCAGCAAAGCTATCAGGGAAGCCCTCACAGCAAAGTCTAAATCAACCTAAAACCAACCAAGACATTTTGAACACAAACTTTCAAGAACACTTACAGACTGTTTACTTCTTTCACTTAACATTTCCCTCCATTTAGTCAAGTTTTACAATAGATTCCCTTTAAAAATTATTACAGACTTTTTTGTCTCCTAGGGTCAAAATCAGAACCTGCTTAATTTCCTTTCCTTACTGTACTAGGAAAAAAAATGATGCTCTGAATGACACTGAGTGGACAAGGATCAAATTACACAGGCAAATCACCAAACTGCAAATTTTCATCCACTGTCACTCCAGAAGGCAACCAAACCACAGCTGGGAAGAGCAATGTCTCCGTGAGCCTATCACCTTCTGCTCACCACACTCCCTCCACAGCCACATTACTTTCTAACTGCTCCCCTTCATTAATAAAAATGAAGAGAAAGAATGGCATTACCACAGGGACAATACAGAAAAGCTAATTATTTTGGCCCAATGATAAAATTTAGGACAAAATGTGAGCTTATCAATCAACACCAGCCTTCTACTTTTGTCACGAAACAGTGATTACGAAACGTCACGTAAAACTTTACGTAGCTTTACAAAAGTAGCAATCAAGTCTGGAACACTTACCACATAAAAAACAATCTTTCAATATTTTATTGACCAATTGCTACTTTTATAAAAATCAAGTTTAAGATAAAAGATACCTAAAGATAACAATTAGACATTAATAATAGTAATTAGATAATAATTGGGCATTATTTTCACAAGCTTTGAGGCCAATACCAAGCAGAAATTAAATTTATTGGAAGAAAAAGTTTAAACTGGAAAATATACACCTACCCAATTCTTTATAATATAGGGGATTTTAATCCCAACTCCCAGGAATCCTCTGCACTGCTTTTCAGTTACTTTCTACCCAACTCCGTCTACTTTCTCAAGTTATAGTAAGAACCTTCAGAATTTTCAATGATATAAATTTGGCAATAGGAATCACTGTAAATTCTTAGTAAGTGTTTAAAAAACACTCTGGTGATCAGAAACATAGTCATTGTAAAAAGAATGAGCTAGAATCAGGTACATTAATCCATGTGTAAGCAGATACAATAATCTGCAGGAGATACATTCGAAGACCCGTCTTCAGTGACTGCCTGAAACGGCAAATAGTACCAAAGCCCACATATACATTTTTTTCCTACATACACGTATCAAGGATAAAGCTTAACTTATACATTAGGCACAATAAGAGATTCGTAAGTAATAACAAAGTAGAACAATTACAATACGCTGTAATAAAAGTTATGTGAACGTGGTCTCTTTCTCAAAATAGCTCACTGTACAAATTTAATGCCTTTTCCATCTTAACACACCGTAGCTATATCTTCTGCAGTCTGTGTCAGCAAAACTAGCACAGCTTTCTCGTTCTTTCACAATTTCAGAAATAGATTTATTCTTACCATATATCTTAGCAACCTCACCATATGATTATTTTTCCTTTCCTTATTAAGTCAAGAACATTCACCTTTTTACTGAAAAGAAGCACTTTAATGGCTTCTCTTCGGTATATCCTAATTGCCAGCATCACTAATCTTGTGCTCTGGGGTGTTAAGTAAAATACAGGTTACTAGTCCAACAGTCAATCTGACAGCTAACTGAATGCTAAGGGGCGGGATGTGCTGGACAAAGGGATGATTCACATCCAGAGCAGGACCAAGTGGGACTGTGTGGAATTTCGTAATGCTACTCAGAATGGCATGCAATTTAAAATTTATGAACTATTTACTTCTGGAATTTTCCATTTAATATTTTCAAATCATGGTTTACTGTGGTTAACTGAAACTACAGAAAGCTGAAACAGTGGGTAAGAGGGAACTTATCACCATAATTACACACTGACATCCAGTTAGAATATACATCAGGTGGTTCCATACTGTTTCTTTTAAATGGTTTTATTCCCTTAAGTTGACCAAATTCCAGAGGCATACTTTAAAATTTGAAACCTAGCTTTGGGAAAGTAGCAATCAAGTCTGGAACACTTACCACATAAGAAACAATCTTTCAGTACTTTATTGACCAATTGCTACTTTTATAAAAATCAAGTTTAAGATAAAAGATACCTAAAGATAACAAGAAAGTTCTTTTCTAGATTATGTCCTGAAATGTAAAAAATCTACAACCCCACCTACTAAATCATAATACAGAGAACTCTTTAAGAAGAATATACTTGTAAGGAGGGATTCCCTGGTGGCTCAGATGGTAAAGAATCTGCCTGCAGGAGACCTGGGTTCAGTCCCTGAGTTGGGAAAAATCCCCTGGAGAAGGAAGGAAATGGCTACCCATTCCAGTATTCCTGCCTGGAGAATTCCATGACAGAGGAACCAGGTGGGCTACAGTCCATGGGGTCGTAAAGAATCAGCCATGACTGAGTGACTTTCACTTTCACTTGTAAGGATGCTACCTCTGCAGGATTATGGTTTGAGTTCATACAAAATCAAACAATTTATTTAAAAAATGCCTAAATGAGGTTTAAGACTGTTAACACAAATTTCCCCAGGATAGAATACAAATGAAAAGCTGGAAATTTTGAAAAAGTATTCAATTTCTGTGAATTAAAAAAAAAATGTCAAATAATGACGCTTCACTGGTTCATTTACTCACACCTTCTAAGTGCTAGTTCTGAAAAATGACAAAGATAGAGCAAGTCCCAGTCTTCACAGATTCACAAGTTTAGTAGCAACATGAATAAACGACTCTAGTACTCTAGTGCTAAGTGCTTTGGAAGAGAACAGTTCAGAGTGTGATGTACTCAATCACACAACAGTATGTTTAGGTATAAAAGGGTTTCAGAAAAGGTGAAATGACCTATATATTGTGACTTGAAGGATAAAATGTGGGTTGCCATTGCCTTCTCCAATGCATCAAAGTGAAAAGTGAAGTCGCTCAGTCGTGTCTGACTCTTAGCACCCCCATGGACTGCAGCCCACCAGGCTCCTCTGTCCATGGGATTTTCCAGGCAAGAGTACTGGAGTGGGGTGCCACTGCCTTCTCCCTGAAGGATAAAAAGGGAGGCATAATGGACAGTGTTACAGAACATCCAAAGGCAAGAAACAAGAGGAAGTGCAAGAGATGAAGATTAGAGATAAGCGAGAACAAGACCACAGAGTCTTAAATCATGATGAATTTGAACTTATCTGTGAGCAATGAACAGAATACCGCTTAACAGTTTTAAACATGGAACTGTTAGGATTTACTCTATTAGTGACAAAATGGATTGGAGGAAGACAATAAAGAGTATCAGTTATTCAGTCAGGATATAATAGCAGTGGGAACGGACGAGTAGTCAGATACTTAAGAAGTAGAATGTTCTGGATATTTTTCTAGGTTGGATGTGGAGAACATGAAAAGAATAGACAGGGAAGATAGTTATACAAGTTTCTGGCTTGGAAAATTAGTTAGATGAACCACATTGATAAGGAATATTTTCAAGAGAATCCGATGTTAAACACTTAAAAGGTAATGAGGTGAAGATTTCCTTTAAATTTGGGTCTTTTGAGGGGTCTGAGCTAGAAATTAGGGGGTCATCATGTAAGTGTTAAGTGAAGCTTCTGGAGGGCAAATAAGCATCCAGTGAAGGTATGGAACATTAAGAAAGCCTGTGATAGACACAAAAGTGACCAACTAAAATCAGAGAACATAGTGTCTCAGAAACCAAAAGAAAAATCACAAAATTAAGAGAAAATAATGTGAAATACTATGAAGAATCAAGTAAGATGAAGAGTGAAAGGTGGTCTTATGTCTTATGTCACTGATGATCCTGATTAAAAAAAAAAGAAAGATTAGAAACAGATCACTGGAGCTGGGGTAGGAATTATTTAATTTCAATCATGACTGATAACAGCAGGTTATCAGTTTTTGACCTCTTTATTAAAATGTTTACACACATCTCTCCCTTCCTATTTTAAAGGATTGACTTAGATTAGTGGTTCCTAAACATTTCACTCTTGTGCAACATTAAAAAAAAACCTGAACTGGTATAACTGCTTTTTTAAGTAATCAAATGAACAATTGGATAAAACCCTACTATAAAGTCAGTAGTAAATAAATGCACTTTTAAAAATTCACAGGTTGTTTGAAAAGAGAAATATGTAAGACATTTGTGCAGCCAGATGCCATGGCTGGTGTGTATCTGAATGATGCTGCCCTTCAATAACTCAGGCCCAGAGACCGAGAAGTTCTGTGGATTAGATGATTCACAAAGAACCTTACGAACTTTGAAAAATCTGTTAATTCTCAAGTTTTCAAAATAAGTTACTGAAACAAAATGGCAAGTCATGGTAGATTTTATAATGTCCCAAAGTGGAAAATGATTTAATACTTTACCTCTGTCTCACACTATCAACTGTAATTAGTTGGTAAAATCCTGAAATCCCATTAATTAAACAAAAATAGAATTTTTTTTGCTTTACAAGTATTTGCTATCCCAGAAAAAGCCAATTTTGTATAGTCTGTTTAGACATGAGTATCACAAACCCAACAGACAGGAGCCCAGTAATTAGTTCAGTTTTACATTAAGGCAAACATAAGCCAGCAAACAATAACCACTGATTTTCCATTCTGCTCACTGATACTGAGCCCTAAACTGACAATATTTGTCCATTCCTGCATTCCCTTAAAAATTAGAACTATTGATTAAGTGGAAAAGAATTGAGCATCAGGATTCTGTCAGTTTTCCCATCAGTTCAAACAAACGTTTTCTTATTTACAAAGCCCACTGAGGTTGACAATTTAAAGGTGCTATTCAAATATAAAACAATTTCTCCAACCACAGATAAATAATAAATTACCATTTGTCATCAAATAGTCTAATAATAACTCTAAGGATCGGGATATAAAAAAAATGAACGAAGTCTTTCAATATACATTGATCATCATGAGTTACAATACAAATTTCCATTAAAAAAAATGCCAAAGACATTTTTACTGTTGCTTTACTAAAGTATCATCTAGTAACTCAAAGTAAGATTATAGGTACAACTCCATAAAATCTGCAAGTACAGTATGTGCAAGTGTTTTGCTCAGTTTTATTTTGGGTCAGAAGTAATCATTTTAAAGCAGTTCAAGTTATACAAAGAAGTCAATATTGAAGTCTAATTTTCAGCAGCAATGATGTGAACTAAAAAATTGTTCTGGTAAAACTACAAACGCCATGACATTTAAAAATTATCACAGTGTTGACCTAGACAATGCTGAAAATCTGAAAATAGGGCTTAAGGAAATCTAAAATCTGACAGTATGCTAAATTCTATCAAATGCCAAAAAGGTGAGATGGAGTAGGTCATTTTTGAAACTGCAATATCAGAGCCTAGCTTTTTTTTGGTAATTTAGAGGAGGGCATGGCAACCCACTCCAATATTCTTGGCTGGAGAATCCCCATGGACAGAGGAGCCTGGCGAGCTATAGTCCATAAGGTCAAAGAGAGTCAGACACAACTTAGCACAGCACAGCACAGCACATAGAACTGAGAACTTTTATGTATTTTTTATTTATCCACTGTTCTTCCGTGATTAAAAACAAACAAAATAGGAAATGGCCAGAGACTTTCAGAAACATGAAAACAAGACAATTGATGACTAATTCATGGTGCCGTGATCACCACTCCCAGGGCTGAAATAAAAGAGATCTAATATTTTAATTCTCTTCTCTTAGAGGGATGACACCAACATCTGAGAGATAAAATGACTTTCCAAGGTAACTCTGGTGGAGACCCCAATATAAAACACACATACATTTCCTGGTTCTCACAGTCCATAGGTTTTTTCCAGCATAGTCGTACTGCATCTTTGCTATACTTTTTTTAAAAGCAGTATGTTACTCTCCCCTTAGAAAGACTATTTGATTCTCTCAGGGCCTAGCACAATGCCTGATATATAGGATGCAGGATGCACTAAACTAAGGTAGTTTGCTTCCACATCAGAACTTCCTTTAAAATTGACTACTTATCAGGAGCTTCCCTGATAGTTCAGCTGGTAAAGAATTCAAATGCAATGCAGGAGACCCCAGTTTGATTCCTGGGTTGGGAAGATCCTCTGGAGAAGGGATAGGCTACCCAGCATTCTTGGGCTTCCCTTGTAGCTCAGCTGGTAAAGAATCAGCCCGCAATGCTGGAGACCTGGGTTCCATCCCTGGGTTGGGAACATCCCCTGTAAAAGAGAAAGACTACCCACACTCCAGTATTCTTGCCCAGAGAATTCCAAGGACTGTATAGTCCATGAAGTGGCAAAGAGTCAGGCAGACTGACCGACTTTCAGTCACTCACTTAATAAAAACATGTCTTCACTCTGGATAGTATAATCTGGAAATAATTTGAAAATATATATAACTGAGAGTTTTCTGACCAAAGTTTCCTCTGAACTGATTCACTCTGTAACTGTAACTGGCATTATACAATTTCACACTCAGAAAAATCCTCCCCACCCCCCTCAGCTCACTCCTGTATTGTTGAATGCAGCCAGGCCAATTCCACTCCCTCCCATCTCCCCCAACAGCTGTCAGATACCAGAAGGATTTAATAGTTCCAACAAAACCATACAGAGCAGTTTATCAGGCACTCTGAAGCTTGGCTTAACGTCAGAGAATCCGTATCACGCAGTCAGGCTTGGTCATGTTAAATTTTCAGGTAAAATTAAAAAAAATAAATTTAAGATGCTTCTAACCTAAGTTTAAGAACTCACTCCTACAGATGAAATAAATACCTCTGAACACCATTTTACTCTTGTCCACCAAGTCACTGTATTTACTCCCCAACCGAGGGAGTCATTTGTTATTAAAAGATTATTACTGATTAAGTCCTAGGCCTTAGAAATGATCAAGGCAATTCATATCACAATGTACCGATCGTTAAGGGAATTTGGCTTCCTTCACTAGTTAGAGATAATCATCACATTAGCAAATCTCCCCTTACCCACAACGATAGAGATAAACGCTGTGTCACTGAGAACAAAAGCAAATATTTTTCTGAAACCAAAAGGAAACTGTCAACGAATGTTGCTAACCTGTGCCCTCGGGCTACTCCATTCCCTATAACGGCAGCCAGAACTGAGTTTCCCTAAACCCATGCGCGGCCGCTTGGCAGCTTCCATCTGATGGGAAGCCCCTTGAGGGGCACAACCCCGTCAAGGAAAGGCTGCACCCGCCGGGTTCTACCTCCACGCCCGGGGCTGCTTCTCACCATTTCCAGGTGAGTACCGGGACCATCGGGGTGTCCGCTGCCCGGGGCCGGACTGGCCCTGCCCTCCGGGGTCTTCCGTTCACTGTTGCGCTTCAGGCCGCCGGAGTCGCCTCGGGCCCCGGTCTCCCGGCGCCGCCGCTGCCGGCTCCATAGGTACAGGGCACCCGCGCCTAGCAGCAGGGGCGCCCCGACCGCCAGCGCCAGCTGCCATCTCGGCAGGCTCCCGGTGCCCGGGCCCGAAGTCGCGCTGCCGCCGCCCACCCCACTCCCGGAACCGGGTCCAGCCGCTGCGACCACTGCCGCCTCCACAGGCTTAGAGGAGGCCATAACGAGTGTCCTCCGCCACCGCCTCCTTGCTGGTCGCGGGAGCCACAGTCACCAGGTAGCGTCCCAAGGAAAACGGGAGGGAGGTAGGGAAGGAAAGCAGTGAGCGAACAAGCACGCTAGGCAGCAAGAGCGGACGACAGAAAAGGGCCAGAGGTCACCGGAAGCCCAAGGCATGCCGGGCCAGACCTAGCCGTCCTTCTTTTCCCTTCTCAAAAAAGGGAGGAGGGGGCAGGGAGAAAAGAGGAGTGGAAAATCACTTCCGGGTCAAGGTAAACTGGGCGTGATCTGAACGTCTCAGGCAGTCCTTTTTCTTTCCTTTCGTACCGCTGCCGATTGTAAGACTAACTTCTGGGGTCCGGGGCCTCCGGTGATAGCCGATGCCGCTCCCTACGCCTTCAGTAAAGAAGGGCCGAGGGCCCTTTGAGCTAGAGAAGCGGAGGAAGGGCGCATAAACAGCGGGTTAAAGTGTTCGGGTGAGCAGAGGAAGCTTCAAGCTCTTAAGCTGCGCTAAGAATGGGCGGGAGTAACACAGGAGTTTTGAAGATTATTGGCTGGCAGGAGTGGTGGGCGGGGCGGAGGCTGAGCCGCCTAGTTCATTGGTGGAATTTGGACCCCCTCGTTTTCTCGTTACCGCCACGTTGGCGCTGCTTAGAGCCCGGCGGCAGTTAACTCGGCTGTCCGTGCGCGTGTCTCGGGAAACCATCGGGTTGGAAGGACTTTTAAAAATGTAGGAGGAAAGCTAAAAGCTGAAGATAGCCCGGTATCACCGGTCTTCTTAGCTCTTCCATGGCCAGATTTTAGTTTGGAAGAATTTGAGGTTATTGAGGGCAACGGCGGGTGGCAGAAGTCAGACTCGGTGGAAATCTAGGTTGGCTCCAGTTGAAACAGCTTTAACGGGGTCCCTGCGACTCACCTTCTGCACCAATTACGAGAGCGATGACGTCTGGGTGTTACGAGGTTCTCGAAGTGAGTGGGTAGAAATGAGAAGACCCAGAGTTCCCATCTTTCCTGTATGTATTTGTGTCATACTGGATTTCACTTGACACCCCAGCCCACATCTCGCTCTTTGGAGCCTCCGCGCCCTCCCCAGTGCTCTGATCCACCCACTGTCCTGCCATGTTCCCAAGTAGAAATTTCAGCTTTATGTATCTAATAGCTTTGTCAAGTCCTGTCACCGTGTTATGCACCAGATTTCTTAAAAATACAAAAATTTTCCTTGCAAGAAGTTTAGAATTCAGAGTATTTGCAAGAATAAAAGACAAGTATTAATAGAAAATCAGAGTCCAGAACTATGGCTCTCCATTTCAGGTATACTGATCTGCAGACCCTCATAATAAAAATTTACAAATGAAGATTTTGCTTTTGGGTACAACCGAGGATTTTCGACACGCGAAAATATGCATGTGCAGACTATAGCGGCTGCATAAAGATTGAAGGGAGATAATTTATTAAATGGTACCAAAATAGACTGAATGGCCTAATTTGAAAGTCAGGATAATTGCTTTTCTCTTGCTTCATAAGGGTTCCTATTGGTACATTGCTTTCAGGCTGTAGAGTTTCTTAGCAACAGGCTAAAAAGATGAGCTAAAAATAATAGCAGTAGAATTGATCAAATAGTGATTGTTGCAGGCAATGACTTCTCTCACTTCCTGATTCCCAACCCCTAAAAGCAAGTCTTTGATCCGTTAATGTAATTTTCCCCTAGCCTTTTCAGAACAAAGTTAGACTCCCTCTTTCTTGGAATTTCAGTTTTTCTTCAGCCTCAGGGGATTGTAGAATGCTAGTAATCACAAATTATTGGTAGGAACTAAAACATTTAAAGTTTTTAAAGGAAACTTGTTTATCGTAATAGGCAGTGGATTGTTATAGTTGCAATCAAAAGTTACAAAAGTTTCCGTGAAGTCTCCTTTCTACGGGGTTTCCCAGCCACTGGGTTACCTCCAAAGACAATGTTAAGAATTTCTTGAAACATTTTATTTAAGTAGCTATTATTTATCTAAAGAGTTGGCTTTATTTTTAAGATTGGCATCAGTAAATGAATTTGTCCTTGTTACTTTTTTACCTTGTTAAACATGTAATTTCCACTCCCTAGTCTATTCCATTTCCTAATTGAATATAATGTGAAACTGAGTAAAAGTTGTCACTCTCTTTGTGACCTCACTGAACTGATGCATGCATTTCTAAGCTGTGAAATATTGAAAACAGGTTACATGTTAAAGATTTAATTAGATGGTATTTAAGGTAACTCCAGTACTCTTGCCTGGAAAATCCCATGGATGGAGGAGCCTGGTAGGCTGCAGTCCACGGGGTCACAAAGCTGGACAGAACTGAGCAACTTCACTTTCACTTTTCAGTTTCATGCATTGGAGAAGGAAATGGCAACCCACTCCAGTGTTCTTGACAGGAGAGTCCCAGGACGAGGGAGCCTGGTGGGCTGGCGTCTATGGGGTCGCACAGAGTCGGACATGACTGAAGTGACTTAGCAGCAGTAGCAGCAGCAAGGTCTTTTTAGTGTAATGTTGCAAAATAGTAGACACTCAATGCTTAGTTCTCTGTTTCTCTAAATTTTAAAGGAGAGAAGTAAAATAATTATGTTTCATTTTTTTTTAAATTGAAATGTTATGTATGTGAACAGATATTTTCTTTCTAGATTAAAGGAACTCAATAGACGAAACTCTTCACTTCTCTGGTCTGTGTCTTAGGAGGCATTTGAATGAGGCTGAACATCTAATAGCGTGGGATGCAAAACACTTGAGTTCTTAATCTAGATTTTAATAGTACTAAGCTGTGGGTGTGACTGGACACCTGCTTTCTATGCTTTTGGGCTTCCCTGGTGGCTAAGATGGTTAAGAATCTGCCTGCAATGCGGGAGACCTGGGTTTGATCCCTGGGTTGAGAAGATCCCCTGGAGAAGGGAACACCTACCCACTCCAATATTCTGGCCTGGAGAATTTGTTGGACAGAGGAGATTGGCAGGCTGTAGTCCATGGGGTCACAAAGAGTCGGACATGATGAGGCGACTTTCAAAGCTTCTTTTGGGGCTTTCCTGGTGGCTCAGAGGTGAATTCTCCTGCAATGGAGGAGGTGTGGGTTCGATTCTTGGGGTTGGGAATGTCCCCTGGAGGAGGAAATGACAACCTACTCCAGTGTTCTTGCTGGGGAAAATCCCATGGACTCATGAGCCTAGCAGGTTACAGTCCATGGGGTCTCAAAAGAGTGGGTAACAACTTAGTGACTAAACAACAGCAAAGCTTCTCATAGCTTTAACTTTGTATAATTCTATCCTTCCAATTGTCATTGCCACATGAAAGGCTTTTTGATTGGTGAAGTTAGTGGATAGTTGGTTGATTGGTTGATGGCCAAGCCGTCTAATGAGACCACAGACGTGCTCGTTTTAGGCATACATCTAGCTTGATTCTCTTTCAACTCTTCCTTAGGTCCATTCTTTGTTTTTCTTTACTGAAAAATTACTTGAAAGAATTGTTTATACTTGTTACCTTAACCTATTTATCACTCATTTCATCCAAAATCTCTTATAAGCAGTTTCTAACTTTATTACTAGTCTGAAACTGCTTTAGAGGTCACAAGTTATTGCTTTTAGTTTTCATATGCTTTTACTGGATACCATGGGTCATTCTCTATTTGAAATGTTTTTCCTGGCTTTCAGGAGAGTCAGTTCAGTTTAGTCACTCGGTTGTGTCCAATACTTCGCGACCCCATAGACTGCAGCACACCAGGCTTCCCTGTCTATCACCAACTCCTGAAGCTTGCTCAAACTCATGTCCATTGCGTCGGTGATGCCATCCAACCATCTCATCCTCTGTCATCCCCTTCTCCTGCCTTCAGTCTTTCCCAGCATCAGGGTCTTTTCCAATAAATCAGTTCTTTACATCGGGTGACCAAACAAAGTATTGGAGCTTCATCTTTTATCAGTCCTCCCAATGAATATTCAGGACTGATTTCCTTTAGGATGGACTGGTTGGATCTCCTTGCAGTCCAAGGGACTAGACGGACCTTTTTTGGAAAAATAATGTCTCTGCTTTTTAATATGCTGTCTAGGTTGGTCTCTTCATGAGACTAAATTCTCCTCTTTCTTTTACTGACAAACCTCTAGATACATATTGCCCAATAAAACTTTCTGTGATGTTGGAAATGTTTTCTATCTCTGATATCCAATATGGTAGCCATTTGAAATGTATTTAGTACAACTAACTAAATTTTTCATTTCAATTTAAATTGATTTGAGTACCTTCATGTGATTAATAGTGCCTACTATGGACAGAACACCTATAGATCTTCCTCAAGTATGAGAATCCATAAAAATATATCCTCTTCTTTATCTGCATTAGTAACTGATGTACATTGCTTCAACTTCAGAGGTTATCTGCATATAATCTCTATCTACACATCTCCTGGTATGACTTATCTCTTCCCCTCTAGCCCTGTAATTTCCTACTGTTCATTGAGCAGCTTTGCCTGGATATCTCATTTTTAAAAAAATATAACACATTCTCTTTGCTCCTCATTCTCTTCCTTTGTGTAATCCTTTTTTTCCTCATAACATCTCTGTTGTCTTACTGGTTACTCATACTTGAAACCTTAGACATTTTTGAACCTTTCTTTTTTCCAGCCTGTCTACCCAAGCACAAGTAAATGTCCCAGTATACACTTGCACATGCATGCTCAGTCACTCAGTTGTGCCTGACTCTTTGCAACTCCATGGACTGTTAGCCCGCCAGGCTCTTCTGTCCATGGACTTTTCAAGGCAAGAATTCTAGAGTGGGTTGCCATTTCCAATATACACATACCTGATCCTGGGAGGGATTGGGGGCAGGAGGAGAAGGGGATGACGGAGGATGAGATGGCTGGATGGCATCACTGACTCGATGGACGTGAGTCTGAGTGAACTCCGGGAGTTGGTGATGGACAGGGAGGCCTGGCGTGCTGCAGTTCATGGGGTTGCAAAGAGTCGGACACGACTGAGTGACTGAACTGAACTGAACTGAAACATAAAATGAGCTATGAAGTCTTGCTGATTATAATATCTTTTTGATTTTTTTTTCCTTTCTGTGCTCTTTGCCACTTCCAGTTCAAATATGTGAAGACACTTAAAAGTATGTCTGACACATAGTAGATGCTCGATAAATAGTTTCTTCCCTTTTTCCTCTATTTTTTTTCCATTACCTTCATCCTTCCTGTATGCTGTATTAGCTTCCCTGTTTGTGGTACCTCTCCCATGTGCCACTTTGCAGCTTGATACTAGATTCTTCTTCCCAAAGTGTAACTCCAATTTCATTCTCTAGCTCTCAGACTTTCAGAATTGCTCCACTTCCTATAAATGTCTCTACCTACCCCCACCTCCTTTCTCACACTTTTGTCTGTTTCCTTGGTCCCCATTCTTAGCACAAGTGTTTGAAATTATTTATTTAGGACATAAGCTCCATACCAGTAGAAACTGTTTATCTTTTGCTTCCAGAGCTCCAAAAATAGTCAGTGTTAATGACTGATTTTATGTGTCAACCCGGCCATAAGGTGCCCAGGTAATATGGTCAAACATTATTCTGGGTGCTTCTGAGAGGGTTGCGTTTTTGGCTGTTGTTGGTGGTGATGAAATTAACATTTGAATCAATTTTACTGAATGAAGCGGATTGCCTTCCCTAATCAGTTGAAGACCTGAATAGAAAAAAAGATTGATTGTGCAAGAGGGAACTTCAGTGTTCCCTTGAGTTGGGACATTTATCTTTTCTGCTTTTGGACTTGAACTGAAGCATTGGCTCTTTGGGGGTCTTGAACTTGCCAGCTTTCACACTGGAATTTATACCGTCAGTTCTATTGGGTTTCTGGTTGTTGAGTGCAGATCTTGGGACTTCTCAGCCTCTATAATTGCATGAATCTGTTCCTTTTTATAAATTTCTGTTTCTGTTTCTCTGGAGAGCCCCATGAAATACCTATATATTTTGGTTCTAGGGTAGAGTACTGCTGTAACAAATACCAAAAATGTGAAAGCGACTTTGGAATTGTGTGATGGGTAAAGGCTGAAACAGTTTTGAGGCATGTGCTAGAAAAAAGCTGAGATTGCTGTGAAGAAACTGTTGATAGATATGAGGACATTAAAGGTGTTTCTGGTGAGGGCTCAGAAAGAAAAGAGGCAAACAGGAGACAAAACTTCCACATGAATAGCCATGAAATGTTGGTAGAAATGTGAATGATAAAGGCCATTCCAGTGAGATCTCAAGTAGAAATGAGGGAAAGGTTATTGGAAATTGGAGCAAAGAGATCCTTCTTGTAAAGCGTCCAAAAACAACTTGGCTGAATTGTGTCCCAGTGTTTTCTAAAAGTTAGAAGTGTGAGTGATGATTGGATATTCAGCAGAGGAGATTTCTAAGCAAAGTATTGAAGGTGTGCCTTGGGTAGTCCTTACTATTTATAGTAAAATGTAAGAGAAGCAAGATGAATTGAAGAAGAAACTTTAAATAAAAATGAACTAGGAGATTTGGAAAATTCTGAGCCTTCTGCAGAAAGAGAAAGAAAGCTTATTCTGAAGAGAACACTAGGATGTGGCTGAAAGACTATTCGATGGATAATTAGTACAACTTATGGACTTAATTGTCAATATCAGCAGAAGCCAGGAATAGAAACAGGGTTTTATCAGCAAAAACACTGCCAGCTGGAACTAAAGAGGATCCCCCCCAAAATAGGATGGAATGAAGAAGGCTGTTGTAGTTTGGGGCTTTTACAGGATAGGACCATACAGTTTTTCAGCTGTGAACTTGCTTTATGTTCAGGAAAAAGGAAGAATGCTAAGGGCTGTTCAGATGGCAGGGCTACTACTCCTACCACAGATCCAGGGGGCAGGGCCACCAGGACCTGTCTGCCCAGTGCCTTAGAGACAGGACCACCCTTGCAGAGAGCTGCATGAGCAGGGCCACCTTTTACTCCAGGCTGTGGAGGCGATACTGCCACCCCTGTGGGCCTGGAGGGCAGAGTATCAAACCAAAAAGGGTTATTGCTGAGCTTTAAGATCTAATGCAATTTGCTTTGCTAAATTTGTACTTGCTATATCAGCCCTTCTTTCCCATTTTTTCCCTTTTGGAATGGGCATATCTGTAATATGCCTGTCATTGTACACTTCACCCTTGAACAGTGTGGGGGGTTAGAGGTGCTGCCCCCACCCTGTACAGTTGAACATCTGAATATGACTTTACTGTTGGCTCTCCCTCCATGTGTGTGGGCCTGCATCCGCAGACTCAGTTACCTCTGAAGAGTTGTGCTGTGCTTAGTCACTCAGTCATGTCTGACTCTTTGCGACCCTATGGACTGTAGCTGGGCAGTCTCTGTCCAAAGGGATTCTCTAGGCAAGAATACTGGAGTGGATTGCCATGCCCTCCTCCAGGGAATCTTCCCATCCCAGGAATCAAACCCAGGTCTCTTGCATTGCAAGCAGATTCTTTACTATCTGAGCCATCAGGGAAGCCCAAGAATACTGGAGTAGGTAGCCTGTCCCTTCTCCAGGGGATCTTTCCAACCCAGGAATTGAACTGGGGTTCCTGCATTGCAGGCGGATTCGTTACAGGTGAGCTATCAGGGAAGCACCATAGTGTTACACATATTTATTGAAGAAAATCCATGTGTAAGTGGACCTTCACAGCTCAGAACTCTTTTGTTCAAGGGCCATTTATATTTTGGAAGCATGTAACATGTCTGGTTTTCCAAGTTCATAACTGGAGAGGAATTTTTGCCTCAGGATGAATCATCTCTCAAGACCCACCCATACCTGATTTATATGATATTTAAGTGAAACTTTGGACCTTAGATTTCTGAATGGATGCTGAAATGAGTTAACTTTGGGGGCTGTTGGGATGGAATTAATGTATTTTGCATGTGACAAGGATGTGAATTTTGGATGAGAAGGACGTTAGTCTGGGAGGGATGGCTTGTTGTTCAGTCACTCAGTTGTATCTGACTCCTTGGAACCCCATGAACTGCAGCATGCCAGGCTTCCCTGTCCTTCACCATCTCCCAGAGTTTGCTCAAACTCATATCCATCACATCGGTGCTGCCATCCAGCCATCTCATCCTCTGTCATTCCCTTCTCCTCCTGTTTTCAATCTTTCCCAGCATCAGGGTCTTTTCTAATGAGTTGGCTCTTCACATCAGGAGGCCAAAGTATTGGAGCTTCAGCTTCAGCATCAGTCCTTCCAATGAATATTCAGGGTTGATTTCTGTTAAGATTGACTGGTTTGATCTCCTTTCAGTCCATGGGACTCTTAAGAGCCTTCTCCAACACACCACATTTTGAAAGCATCAATTCTACAGCCTTCTTTATGGTCCAACTCTCACATCCATACATGACTACTGGAAAAACCATAGCTTTGACTATACAGACCTTTGTCAGCAAAGTAATGTCTCTACTTTTTAATATGCTGTCTAGGTCGGCATAGATTTTCTTCCAAGGAGCAAGTGTCTTTTAATTTCATAGCTGCAGTCACCATCTGCAGTAATTTTGGAGCCCCAAAAAGTAAAGTCTGAAACTTTCCATTGTTTCCCCATCTATATGCCATGAAGTAATGGGACCAGATGCCATGATCTTAGTGTTTTAAATGTTGAGTTTTAAGCCAGCTTTTTTCTCTCTTCTCTTTCACCCTCATCAAGAGTCTCTTTAGTTCCTGTCCACTTTCTGCCATTGGGGTGGTGTCATTTGCATATCTGAGGTTATTGGTAGTAGACTGCTATAATCAAATATGCTAGGTTTGTTGGGCTAATGAACAGAAACTTATTTCTTACAGTTCTGTAAGCTGAGAAGGCCAAGATCAAGGTTCTGGCCAGTTAGGTTTCTGGTGAGGGCTCGATTCCTGACTTGCAGGTGTCAATCTTCTTGCTGTGTCCTCAGGTGATTTTCTTTCTTTGGTTCTTCTTTGTTTCTTTTTCTTCCTGTTTTTCTTGCTCTTGCCCTTGCTCTCCCTCCTTCCCTTCCTTGCTTCCTTTCTTTCTCTCTTTTTTTTTCTCAAGGTGGGGAAAGGTGCAAGCTCTTTAGTGTCTCTTCTTAAAAGGACACTAATCCCAGTGGACCAGGGCCCAACTCCCATGACCTCATCTAATTTTAATTACATCTCAAAGGTCCCACCTCCCAGTATGATCACATTGGGGGTTAGGGCTTAAATATATGATTGGTGTGTGTGGAGGGGGGATATTCAGTATAGAGCAGGCACTCAATATGAGAGGCACTTGGTAAAGATTTTTTAAAGTAAACTATATTAAAGGGCATCAAAGAAGGAGAAAGTAGCATTCAAGATTGAGTAGGTAGAATGTAGCTTTACTTAAGACAATACTGAGTATCTACTATATGCAGGCTTTCCTTTAAAAACCTAAAATACTTTTCTGGAACTTTCTACAACATATCACTTTCCTACTTGTTTTTAAGAATGAATATTTGCCCTGCTTCATCAACTGGACTATAAGCATCCCAGATCAGGATATATATCTGATTTATTTCGTGTTTTATATAGTGCCCAACACAGTGTCTGCTCTAATGCTATGTGTCAGAACAAAGGAATATGTTTTCTCTGTTTACTTTGAATTACACAAAACTTTATGTCTCTTTTTCACAATTACCACATTGCCACATCTTTTTTTGTTTTTATGTGTGCTCCCCATACTCAATTTTGAGTTTATGAAGGATGGGGACTGTTAATCTAATCATCGTTGTATTCCCACATCTATTACGGGGCTGGGCATATAATCATTATTTGTTAACATTTATCTATTGAACATGATACCTGAAATATGGTCAGTGCTGAGTAAAGAGTTAATGAAGTATGTGTTGGGCAGTTTCCTGATTACTGCTTTATCTCCATTCCTGTCGCTAGCATTGATGGTCTGGTGCCACACTGCTGGTCAAGACCACTGGGAGAGCTGGGAAACCAGCTCAATCGCTGCAGCTGCTGCCATCCCCAGAAACTGTCTGCTTCCATCACCACCATCATCATAGCTGCTCGTTCCCAGTCCCAAGCTTGCTGTGTTCACTGCTATCACCTCCACCACTGCTGTTCCTTTCCCTGGGACCTGATTAATTTGTCCTTCATATTCTACTTGTATAGAGAAGTCCTTGTTTCTTCTGAGCCCTAGTGCTATGAATTTTTCTCCACTCTTAATGGTTTCTCCCTTATTCAGCTTCCATCAGAGCATCAGTTGAGTGGGTGGTACTACTTTACTTCTCAGGGGGAATGTCACTTTAATGATTCAATCAAGTAGTTGCTCTTTTTGCTGTCAAAGGAAGCCTCTGTGTTATCTTCAGGGAACAATCTGAAGAACAATCGGCAGCAAGCCTAGATCCTCTCCTTAGCTGTGATGTTAGCTCATATTTCTACTTTGTGCACTTCATTTGCCACCTTTCTGCCCACTCACACAGATTCCTAAGATCTTTCCATCCTCATCACCTTAGCTCATTGCCGCCCACAAGAATTTATGTCATTTGCAAATATAGAAATATTTCTTTGTACTTTATAAAGGTATCGCATGTAGGTTATACTAATTGTGCCTCGTGCAAGGAAGCTGGAAGAAGTGGAGGCTGAGATTCAGCCTGCACTTTGTTCATCTCAGTCTCATGTCAGACTGTGGCTATGAAAAAAGGTGTTCCTTTTTTCTGATTTGCATGAAGATGCTGACCCATCACTGAGTGATGGGCCCTTAGTGGAGTGTCTACCCATTTTCTAATTCATTCCTATTAGACTAGTAACCTTTGTTATGCAGACCTGCTCTTAGCATTGGTCTAGTGCTGAACCTGAGATTCTCGTGCTATACTCGCCTGTCTTTACCTTTTGTTGTTTTTCCTAACCAGTGGGAAATTGCCTCAATTCCAATAATGAGGAGGAGACTCAATTTTGTTAAATTATGAAAAAGTGTAAAACCATAAAACTAGTTTACATATCTGTGTTCCAGTTATCTATTGCTGCTTGCCAGACTGTCCCAAGTGGTAGTGGTTTCTGCTGTTCTGTGCCAAGTTTCTTCACCCCTGTCCAACTCTTTGTGACCCTATGGACCATAGCCTGCCAGGTTCCTCTATCCATGGGATTCTTCAGGCAAGAATACTGGAGTGGGTTGCCTTGCCTCCTCCGGAGCTCTTCCTGACCTAGGGATCAAACCTGTGTCTCTTATGTCTCCTGCTTTGGCAGGTGGGTTGTTCTTTATCACTAGCGACACCTAGGGAGCCTGGTATAGGTTTAAAACAACTATTTTATTATATCTCACAATTTTGTTGCTCAGGAATTGGGGCAAGGCTTGAGTGAGTCTTCTCTTCTGCTGGTGTCAACAGAATTTACTCTCCTGGCGGATGGGCTGGTCTGGAGGGTTCCAGGTGGCTTCCCTTGGTATCTGACACCTTGGCGAAGATAGCTTGAAGACTGGACTCATTTGAGACTATCAAGTGGAGCACCTCCTTGTGGTCTTTCCAGCACAGGAGTCAGGATAGTCAGACTTCTGTTACATATCATGGTTCCCAGTGTGTGTGTCCTAAGAGTTGCAGGCAGAAGTTGCAAAGCTTTCCAAAACTTCACTTCTACTACATTTTGTGGGTCAAGCATGTTAGTAAGACCAGCACAGATTCATGGGGAGGTAAATTAGACTGCAAATCTCAATGGAAGAAGTAGCAAAAAGTTGCAGTTATTTTTAATATACCATGATCTTCTACCCAGATTTAACCAAAGTTGTATTTTGCCCTATCTACTTGTGATCCAATTAGAAAACATTTTCATTATAGAACCTTGATAAAGATCACCTGGAAGTCTAAATAAACATCATATCTAAGAGTGAAACATTAGTAGTATTCTTTTTGAAGTTAAGAACCAGTCAAGCTTTTTAGGTTTATTATGTTACTGAAGGTGTTAGTAAGACAAAACAATAAAAAAATTAAAGAATAGTGGAAAGGAAGAAGTAACTTGTTATTATTCACAGACAATATGTCTCCATATTGAAAATCCAAGAAAATCTGTAATCTAGATCTAAAAAAACAGTTCAACATTGTGGATAAAGGATAGCACTGTTCTTAGCCTGATTTCTTGTGCTTTCTGAACTATTGACTGTTTCGTGATTCTCTGATTCTTAGATCTAACAGATGGCCTTTTACTTCCTTCTTCCTTCAGGGTGGACAACTGTATCCTTCAGCATGGACAACTCATAGTCGGTTGTGTGACCCCACCCCTTTCACTTGGGGGTGGGGCCATCTTGTATCTGTTGTAGAGTTGTCCATGGATGATTTCATTTAGAGCTTGCTCTATTGGTTTTTCTGTAGGGATTCAGAGAGATTGAAAAGCTATGCTATCTTTATTGTTATATTCCAAGAATACCTGTAGTTTAATAGCATTTTGATCTAGTCGCTACCCATTTAGAGAACTTTTCTTGGTAGCAATAATTTTTCATTTTACTTTTACAATGAAATAACTATAGAAGCTGCAAATACATGTATATGGAGGTCTCATGTACCTTTCACCCCCACCTTTCCCAACATTGACAACTTTCATAACTATAGGGCAATATCAAAATCAGGAAATTGACATAGATATAATCTGGAGAGCTTATTCAGATTTCAACAGCAATATACACACAGAACTTGGTGAAACTTTAACACATGTATAGCTTTGTGTGACTCCCACTGTTTTTTATAGAGAGCCAGATTGATTGATTGATTTTAGGATTGGTTCACATGACTGTGCAAGCTGGCAAGTCCAAAATCTGCAGGGTGGGCCCGCAGGCTGGAGACCCCGGAGGAGGCAGTACTGTAGTTGAAGTCTAAAGGCAGTTTGCTGGCACAATTACCTCCTGTTCTGAGAAGTTTGGTCTTTTGTTCTATTTAGGCCATCAGCTATTTGGATGAGACTTACCTATGAATGGAGATCAATCTACTTTACTCAAAGTCCATTGATTTAATTTTAAATCTCATCCAAAAAAAACACTCTTCAGAATATTTTTTGAAGAAGAAACATCTGGAATAATTTTTGACCAAATATCTGGGCACCATGGGTTAACCAAGTTGATAAATAAGATTGACTATCACACTATATTATATTTTGGTTTTGTCACTAAATATTTTATTCTGAGAAGTTGGTTGTGTCATTAAATCCTATGATTTTTTTAATGACTGACTGCAAAGAATTCCATCATATGAGTATGTCATAATTTATTAGCCTGATCTTCAAATTCTATTCTTAAGATAGTTCCACATTATTGCTGTTTAAAATAATGTTATGGTAAACAAATATCCTTTGTATGAACCTCTGATTATATACTTACAATACTTAGAAGTGAAATTTTTTAGTTAAGGGATGAGAATATATTTTATAGCTTCTTAATACACCTTGCAATATTTCTTTTCATAAAGGCTATGTTCAGACTAATAGCATATGGCATTTGATCCTCAAAAGAGATTGCTCTAGAGCTTCATTAAAGTTTTTCTTTTTAATATTCTGAAGACTTCCCATTGTCTATTGACTCAAAATTTAATTTTTCCAGTTTATTTTTCTAAATGTCTTAAGTATTTTGTCATGATTTCTGTTAAATGTTCGGTGATCCACTTCTTTATTTTACATTGCAAAATTTGATCCTATTAAGAAGTGAGACTCACAGGGACTTCCTCGGAAATCCAGTGGTTAAAACTCCAAGCTTCCACTGCAGGGGCACGGGTTCAATCCCTGGCCTGGGAACTTAGATCCCACGTGCTACTCGGTGTGACAAAAAAAGAGAAGAAGTCAGGCTCACAGGAGTCTAATTCCCCCAGTTCTTCTCTGGAGCACTTTTTATGGGGAGGCTAGTGGACACAAGAGGAGGTGCTGAGGCACCACCCTTAAACTGTGTGAAATTGCAGTTAATAACTGGGAGGAAGTCTTTTCTGAAGTATGACACACTGGTGAGCTGAACTGATACAGTTTTTTACAAAGTGATAAATTTTAACAAATAGTGTGTTTAATCTTTTATAGAGTAATAGGTGCTCAGAGATCAAAAAGATCTTGAGAAATCATACAATTAATAATACTCCTGGAGACAAAGCCACAGAGATTCCGTCTCTGGCACATGAGAATTAATGCTGTCTCTAAAGGTCTCTTATGAAACAGGTGAGGTATGGTTTTTTAAAAAACTTTTACAACATCTAAAAACTTGGACTGTCATAAAGTCTCATTAGCCAAAGTCCTGCAGAACTTAATGATTGCTTAATGCCAAAGTAACTGGATATTTATACAACCAATATTCTAGTAGGCAAACCTCTGAAAACAAACCTTTCCCTCAAATTTTTTTTGCATCAGCTGTTGAATACTTTAAAAATAGTTTTCATTATGTAAATTATACAACTTTGTAGAATAAAAATTGATCATGATGTACTTTCATATACATGCTTTGGGACACTTGGTTAGGCAGCAATCAGTATCTTTGGTAGTCACCTCAAAAGGGTTGCACACTTCAAAGTGTAACTGGATAAGAATCATGGAAATGGATGATATTAGGATATGTTGCATGCAAAAGAGCATTCTGATAATTAGGACATTAAATAGAACACAGCACACAGTGTCAAGTAGTCAAGCACTGCTCTCTGGCAAGTGAAAACTGTCTCAAAACCATTGATGTACTAAAAAAAAAAAAGTGGCACCTTAGCTCTGTACATAGCATTTCTTTTCCAGAGTGAAACTGACTTGGCAAACTTGAAAGCAGTGTAATGAATAATTCTTCCTTTTAACTGTCAAGAATAAAAAGAAAAAATGAACTAAAAATAAATGAATAGGTAGGGGCTATGGAGAATGAAATAAATAAAAGGAATGAAATGAAATAACGAAATAAATGAAGAATAAAATAAAAGCCAAATCATCTTTTCATTACTGCAGTCTCCTGAAGCAGCGAATATGAAAGAGGGCACTGCAAAGCCACTTCATTTTTACACAGGCCAAGGATCATTGTCACTTGGGCACCCTTTATGTCTGATCACTTTATGAGAACACACACACTACTAGTGTTCTACCGTCTATGAGAAGATAATTCCTTTCACAATAAGTACAAGAAAAATAAAAAAGCTCACTCAAACTGTCTAGAAAACTGCAGCTGTCTCAGCCACTTGACACTGTGTAAACACGGGCTTGGCAAGGCAGAGCGTTAGAGCAGGGTCAAAAGGGCAGCTCCCTTTGGTCCTGTGCCCCTGGCAGCATCTCCCCAAGGCAGGTGTCCAAACCTCGGCCCAGTCAGGCTGGCAGCTGGGCTCGCAGAGTGCTGCATGGCTTCCTCTCGGGCCCTGGCTTCCAGGACAGGACGAAGAGCCGTTCTCCCCCAGCTGCTGAGACTTGACATTTGCTGCGGCTTCTTTGCTGCGCTAGGTTTGTCGTAAGAACTTTAGGACAGGCAAAGTGGAGAACCGTCTTTCTCTCATACTTTTAAAGAAATTGGCTTAACTGGGTGGGGACGGTGGAGAGGGGAGGAAATGGAGATGGACTAATTCCATATAACGGAGGCCGAATATTTTTTCTTTTGGGTAAACTTATCTGTTTACTTGGAGAATTTTTTGGCCACATGTTTGAAGAATTGTCTTTCCTTCCTGCACTGGGCAGTCCCAGAAAATACTGCTACATTTGCTGGCTTACTGAAAAACTCACAGGGCTCAGCATGTAAGCTGTAATCATAGCTAAGATTTATAACAGTGAAAACAGACAAAGCAAAATCAACAAAGTGAAAAGTGCTTAGGTCAAGTCTAGAGGAAACGTATCTCAGGCTTCCAGAAGTCCTTTCCTAGTGGAGTCACACACTGTGTGCTTAATTTCTCCAGCAATGAGTTGTAATTTCATGTGCCAAGTGTAGTTTCCCAGGGAAGCTCACTGGTGCCTTAGAACCCAAAGCTTTTACTGGAGGCTGGTCATGTAGGCCTGCACTGCCTGGCATGTACCAAAAGTCTAGACTTTCACGAGAAAGGCAGTTGCTCAGCATAAATCACATTGGTTGTATAAGCAGTTTAGGCCATTCTTATCACTTAGGGAAAGTTTTTTTCTCTTTCTTTTTAAATTGAGTATAGTTAATTTATAGTATTGTTAGTTTCTTGTATGTAGCAAATTGATTTAGTTTTGTGTATATATATATATTTAAATTTATTAATTTTGATTAAAGTCTAGTTGATTTACAGTTGTATTAATTACTGCTGTACAGCAAAGTGACTCAGTTATACACATACATACATATATATATTCCTTTTCATATTGTTTCCCTTATGGTTTATTACAGGATATTGGATATAGTTTCCTGTGCTACATAGTAGGACCTTGTTTATTCATTCTATATATAGTAGTTTGCATCTTCTACTTCCAAACTCCCAATCCAGTCATCCCCTGCCCCCTACCCTGGCAACCACAAGTCTCTTGTCTGTGTGTCTGCTTCTGTTTGTAAATGAATTCATTCTTATGTTTTAGATTCTACATATAGGTGTTATGATATGGTATTTGTCTTTCCCTTTCTGACTTGTTCACTTAGTATAATAATCCCTAGGCCCATCTGTGTAGCTGCAGATGGCATTATTTTGTTCTTTTTATGACTAAGTAGTACTCCAGTGTATATATAAACCACATCTTCTTTGTCCATTCATCTGTCAACTGACAGGTTGTTTCCAGTCTTGGCTCTTGTAAATAGTTCTGCATATTGAAAAGCAGAGACATTACTTTGCTGACTAAGGTCCATCTAGTCAAGGCTATGGTTTTTTCCAGTAGTCATGTATGGATGTGAGAGTTGGACTGTGAAGAAGGCTGAGTGCTGAAGAATTGATGCTTTTGAACTGTGGTGTTGGAGAATACTCTTGAGAGTCCCTTGGACTGCAAGGAGATCCAGCCAGTCCATTCTGAAGGAGATCAGCCCTGGGTGTTCTTTGGAAGGAATGATGCTAAAGCTGAAACTCCAATACTTTGGCCACCTCATGTGAAGTGTTGACTCATTGGAAGAGACTCTGATGCTGGGAGGAATTGGGGGCAGGAGGAAGAGGGGACGACAGAGGATGAGATGGCTGGATGGCATCACTGACCCGATGGATGTAAGTTTGAGTGAACTCCGGGAGTTGGTGATGGACAGGGAGGCCTGGTGTGCTGCGAGTCATGGGGTCGCAAAGAGTCGGACACGACTGAGCGACTGAACTGATTAACATAAGGCTACATTTATCTTTTTGAATTATAGTTTTGTCTGGATATATGCCCAGATGGAGAAGGAAATGGCCACCCACTCCAGTATTCTTGCATAGAGAATCCCGTGGTCAGAGGAGCCTGGTGGGCTGCTGTCCATAGAGTCGCACAGAGACGGAAGCAACTTAGCATGCATGCATGCACTGTAGAAGGAAATAGTAACACACTCCAGTGTTCTTGCCTGGAGAATCCCAGGGACAGAGAAGCATAGTGGGCTGCTGTCTATGGGGTTGCACAGAGTCGGACCCGACTGAAGCGACTTAGCAGCAGCAGCAGCATATGCCCAGAAGTGGGATTGCTGGATCATATGGCAACTCTAGTTTTAGTTTTTTGAGGAGCCTCCATATTGTTTTCCATAGTGGCTGCACCAATTTATGTTCCCACCAACAGTGTAGGAGGGTTCCAGTTAGGGAAAGTTTTACATCACTACAGAGGACAGATGGCCAGCCAAGTGCCCAGATAGCAGGTAAAGGCCAACCTTGCAAGGAGTCCTTTCTAAGGATAGGCAGCATCAGACTACTGTGTTACCTTTTTTCCCGCAGCATCCACCTTCTTGGTCAAGGCATTTCTAGAGCAAAATTACTATCAGTAGCACCCATGCAGTAGGATGAAAGCATCCTGCAATATTGACTTTTCATTATGGCCCTCCAGGGATCCTGGATTTAGCCAATTTAAACAAATCCTATTAAAAATAAAGGTCAGTCTTGGAAAGCTAGATGGCTTTCTCCTTAAGTATTTGTATTAACCTTTTCTTAACCTGGCCTGAGCCATCAATTTAGGCACAACACAATTCTGGTAAGTTGAGGTGGTCCATGATAGTCAAGGTACACATACAAGAAATAACAATTCCAGAGAGCACCCTTGGAAACAAAGAGTGTGCACTTGTTAAGTCACACCAATGAAGGCACACATGAGTCAGGCAAAACAGGTTAACGGGGCCTCCAGTGTGGCTTCCCACTGTGAGTCCTTATGCCTTAGGGCTTTCTGTCCAGTCCAAATAATTCAGTTGAGTTCCTAGTTTTATTTATTTATTTGGGTGGCACCATGCAGCACTGGGATCTTAGTTCCCCAACCAGGGGTTGAACCCATGCCCCCTGCAGTGGAAGCTTGAAGTCCTAACCACTGGACTGCCGGGAAAGTCCCGAGTCCCTAGTTGGGGAAGCATTTCCAGGAGGAAGGCAGTTTCGATCAGTTTTGCTTGTCTTTGACATCAGTTCATTTGCTTAATGAGTGGGGACAGCATCTACAGGTGTTCTTCATGGAAACGCAGAGGCTGAGGACATCCCCTGCAGTGTCGCAATCAGCACTGTTAGGTGTGATCATAGGCTCCGCTGTCTGTTTGCATTCAAGACCTCAAAGCATCTTGTGAAGGCAATATTGACGTGGAGGAGCAGTTCTTTTCTCTCTCTCTCTTTGGCTCTGCCAGGAGAGTTATGGGATCTTAGTTCCCTGAACAGGGATTGAATTCTAGGCCCTGGAAGTGAAAGCACAGAGTCCTAACCACTGGACTGCCAGAGAATGCCCCCAGGAGCAGTTCTGAAAGACAGCAGTTATAAAAAGTAGAAATCACTGATGCCCACCTATCCCTGCATCTCACAGGTATTGGTGTGTTTTGTTTTTTTCTGTGTTATCACTTAATCAGTATGTCTCATGCAGTAATCTTAACTTTACATTTTTTCCCAATCATGTTTTATTCTGATCTAGACTTTTCAGCAGGAAGGGTTTGGAATAAGGAGACTGTTAAGAATTGAGCTAAGCTTCTCTATGCTATTGTGTCTCAACATCATTTTGTTTGGCCAAGGGGCCAGCAGTGACCTTAAACTGACAGTAGTCCCCTTAGGTCAACCCATGCCCTAGATGGCAGCTCACAGAATCACAAGGAAATGTAAGTTCCTGATATGACTTCCTCAAAGGCCCTTGCAATCAACAATCTCCCCTGCCTCCCAGTGCCTTCTTCTTACACTCTCTTCAGTTCAGTTCAGTTCAGTCGCTCAGTCGTGTCCGACTCTTTGTGACCCCATGAATCGCAGCACGCCAGCCCTCCATGTCCATCACCAACTCCCGGAGTTCACTCAGACTCACGTCCATCGAGTCAGTGATGCCATCCAGCCATCTCATCCTCTGTCGTCCCCTTCTCCTCCTGCCCCCAATCCCTCCCAACATCAGAGTCTTTTCCAGTAAGTCAACTCTTCACATGAGGTGGCCAAAGTACTGGAGTTTCAGCTTTAGTGTCATCCCTTCTAAAGAAATCCTAGGGCTGATCTCCTTTAGAATGGACTGGTTGGATCTCCTTGCAGTCCAAGGGACTCTCAAGAGTCTTCTCCAACACCACAGTTCAAAAGCATCAATTCTTCAGCACTCAGCCTTCTTCACAGTCCAACTCTCACATCCATACATGACCACAGGAAAAACAATAGCCTTGACTAGATGGACCTTTGTTGGCAAAGTAATGTCTCTGATTTTCTTTTCTTTTTTTTTGAACTTTTTTTTTTTTTTAATTTACAATACTGTATTGGTTTGCCATACATCAACATGAATCCGCCACGGATGTACATGTGTTCCCCATTCTGAACCCCCCTCCCTCCTCCCTCCCCATACCATCTCTCTGGGTCATCCCAGTACACCAGCCCCAAGCATCCTGTATCCTGCATCGAACCTAGACTGGCAATTCATTTCTTATATGATAGTATACATGTTTCAATGCCATTCTCCCAAATCATCCTACCCTCTTCCTCTCCCACAGAGTCCTAAAGACTGTTCTATACATCTGTGTCTCTTTTGCTGTCTCGCATACAGGGTTATCATTACCATCTTTCTAAATTCCATATAAAGTATTGTCTCTGCTTTTCAATATGCTATCTAGGTTGGTCATAATGGGACTTATCCAGAGCACTGCTTTTTTGGTTTGAACTGACCAATCTGGCCTTAGCCTGGAAACTGCAAAGCTCTCTACCCTATAAACTCTAATAAAAACATGTTCCTCAGGCCCTGCTTCTCTCCGTCTGCACTCTGCCTTGACCTACCCATGGGACCTGTAAGTATTTAATTTTTCTCTATTTTAATTTCTCTTGTGATCTGTTGTTGAAGTGCAGCTCACAACTGACACCCTGCAGTCCACTTAATAAGTGTTCATTTAATAAATTCAAACAGAGGAATAGATGAATTTAGATAGAAAAACATTTTTAATAAAGTTAACCAGAAAGGCACATCATATTCAGGAACTTGCAGGACAAAATCCTGAATTTTCAAGTTTGCAGAATGTGATTTACATAACCCCAATCCCTATCATCCTGATCATTTATTTGGTAAATAGCCTGGAGAAGCTCAATCTCTGTTTGGGGATTTAATACTAAAAATTCCTAACTAAGAAAGAAAGGTGAATGAATTAGAGTCAGGTTACCAGTCCACTGTTGTCAATAATGTTGTTAGTAAAACCCAAACACAAGTCAATAACTGTGAGATATCCTTGGGAAGAGGGGTGAGAACCCTGTCTTTTAGGAGTGGGTGGAGAGATCCCACTCCCCGTAATGTGCTCTCTCCCAACTTGGAGTTTTGACAGGAATCACAAGTTTCTTATGATTAATCATCTCAGATGCAGTTCATCCCTACATAGATAAAGTTACTAGCATCTTGGTTTCAGATGGTCCCGTCAGAGAACAAACCCTTTCCTATGGACATCTGCAAGTGATCCATGGTGTTCAGTAAGCATCCATAATGTTTTTCTGGTTTATGGCCCCACAGGGTGGATGGGGAGGATGTCTTTCATCTCCCAGAGCCTGAATTCTATTCATTGAGCCTATGTCTGCTTTCAGAAGTTGGAACAGTCTCTCACGACCATTATGTGACGTTGCATGCATGCTCATTCATTCAGTAGTGTCCAGCACTTTGCAACCTCCATGGAACCGCCAGGTTCCTCTGTCCATGGGATTTCCCAGGCAAGAATACTGAAGTGTGTTGCTGTTTCCTCCTCCAGGGGATCTTCCTGACCCAGGGATCGAACCCACATCTCCTATGGCTCCTGCACTGGCAGCCAGATTCTTTACCACTGAGCCACCTGGCAAGCCCCTCAGCCTCCCGTGAGGTCCAGGTAAATAGGATCTCTGAATCCAGGATTCCAAAAAGGACTTTTCTTCTTTAGCAGCAGTAAAGCCAAGAGACTACTGGGCCAGACAGTGAGGTTCAAAGCCCCTTTTATCCTGCCAGACTTAAAGTTCAAATTGACCCACTCAAAAATATGGACATTAGGCTGGAAAATTATCAGCCTCTAAGAATTAGACATCTGATTTTACAAGAACTTGGGCTTCCCTGGTGGCTCAGAGGTTAAAGCGTCTGCCTGGAATGCAGGAGACCTGGGTTTGATCCCTGGGTTGGGAAGATCCCCTGGAGAAGGAAATGGCAACCCACTCCAGTACTCTTGCCTGGAGAATCCCATGGAGGGAGGAGCCTGGTAGGCTACAGTCCATGGGGTCGCAAAGAGTCGGACACGACTGAGCGACTTCACTTTATGAGCAAATTAAAACCTGACTTTTAAAACTCAAAAGTAGATTTTCCTATAGAGATTTTCTCTCTTTATATGTTGCCTACCTTTCTCATAGGCTTCAACAGGCAAAAATCTTAGCAAAAATAATCAGCTGTGAGATTTCAATAACTAGCATTTAAATTTTAACCCATCCACCAGCACCAAAAAGCAAGGATTTTATGTTCTACCAACACCTTTTATTGGGGAGCTTTCCCTGATTGGGATAATCCCTCTAACATGTATGATATTATAGGCATATAGTATTTTACATCAGTTTTTATCATACATCCAGATTCTTTCTCTCTTCCTCTTCCTTTTTTTCATTGCAAGTTTGTACAACCCCCTGAACACTTTTCAGGACTGGCATTACAGCTGCTGAGAAATCCCAGCTGGAATGTAAGGGGCTGCTGTACCAGACGGAGAAGGTGATGGCACACCACTCCAGTGTTCTTGCTGGGAAAATCCCAAGGATGGAGGAGCCTGGTGGGCTGCAGTCCATGGGGTTGCTAAGAGTCGGACACAACTGAGTGACTTCACTTTCACTTTTCACTTTCATGCATTGGAGAAGGAAATGGCAGCCCACTCCAGTGTTCTTGCCTGGAGAACCCCAGGGATGGGGAAGCCTGGTGGGCTGCCGTCTATGGGGTCGCACAGAGTCAGAAGCGACTGAAGCAACTTAGCAGCAGCAGCAGCAGCTGTACCAGAGGACAGAGTATTGCTTTTCCCTTCCCCTTTATTTCTGGTTTATCTGAAGCTTGCTTTAGCCTTGGCACTGACAATCTTTTCCCCTCCCACTGGGAGGAGAGAACAAAACCCTAAGGCATCATCCAGGTTGCAACTGCAAATTTTAATCTTGTCACTTTAGCTACCATTGCCAAAAGCAATCAATACCTTCAATGAGCGGATTCTCCTGGACTTGCCTGTATCATTTTGAAATTCCATAGGTAATCTTTACCTTTCACAACAGACATCATCTCTGCTGATGTTTCATACCACAGATGACTAGGTAGCCAGTTTGCATCAAAAGTTTATTATTATGTCCCCTTCATCCTTTTTCCAGACACTGCTTTAGCCACATTTCAGTGAGTTGGGGTTGTTTTAGTGAATCCTACTTTTGACACCAACTGCCACCCCCTAGTTCAGAGATTTGCTGGAATAATCCACAAGACTCATCACATAGTTGTACTTGTGGATAAAATTTATTGGCACTGAGAGGATATAGAATCAGGGAAAGACATATTGGGTGAAGTCTGAAGGATACCAGGAATAAGCCTCCAAAATTCCCTTTCCATTTCACTCCCATAAGATGTGCTTAATTTTACCAGCAGTAAGTGTGAAATGAAATGTGTGAAACATTTTTCAAATGCTCATTAAAGACTTAATGCCCAGGGCTTTTACTGGGTACTGGTCATGTAGGCAGCTTCCTGTGAACTGAATGTCTGCGGTCCTTCAAAGTTCTTGTGTTAAAGCTTGATTCTAAATGTGAGAGATGTTATTTGGAGATGGGGCCTTTTAGAAGATAAGTAGATCCTGAGGGTGGAGTCTTGGGAATGGGATTAGTTCCTTTGTGATAATTTTATATGTTAATTTTACTGGCTATGGGGGTAGCTACACTAAACATTATTTGGGGAGATATCTGTGAGGATGTTTCCAGATAAGATTAGCATTTGAATCAGTGGGCTCAGTAAAGTAAATTGGTCATTGTGGGTGGGCATCATGCAATCAGTTGAGGACTGGCATAGAACAGAAGGCAAATGAAGGTGAAATTCACCCTTTTTTCTTTCCTCACTGCTTGCACTGAGCTATCTCATCTCATCGTCTCTGTACTTGGACTGGGACTTACATCCTTGCTTTCCATGGAGGCCCTTGGACTCAGATTGAATTACACCACTTGCTTTCTTGGGTCTCCAGCTAGCAGACTGGCAGATTGTGGGGTTTCCAGTCTATAATTTCATGAACCAATTCCTCATAATAAATTCATATATATATGTGTGTATGTGTATATATGTATGTATATGTATATATATAAACACATACCTTTTTTCTGCACATTTCCAATATCTGATTTGTTTTTGCCTGTAAGGCATTAAGGGCTTCCCAGGTGGCATTAGTGGTAAAGAAACTGCCTGTCAAGATAGGAGTTGCAAGTGACTCAGGTTCAGTTCCTGAGTTGGGAAAATACCCTGGAGTAGGAAATGGCAACCCACTCCAGTATTTTTGCCTGGAAAAATCTCATGGACAGAGAAGCCTCGGGGACTACAGTCCATAGGGTCGCATATACTTGGATATGACGGAGTGAGCACATAGTGAGTGAGCACTCATACCCTATGAGCACATAGGATGTTAAGGGGAGAGCTCCCTGGTAGCTCAGCTGGTAAAGAATCTGCCTGCAATGCAGGAGGCCCTGGTTCAATTCCTGGGTCAGGACGATCCCCTGGAGAAGAGATAGGCCACCCAGTCCAGTATTCTTGGGCTTCCCTGGTGACTCAGTTGGTAAAGAATTCACCTGCAATGTGGGAGACCTGGGTTCAATCCCTGGGTTGGGAAGATCCCCTGGAGAAGGGAAAGGCTACCCACTCCAGTATTCTGGCCTGGAGAATTCCATGGATTGTATAGTCCATGGGGTCACAAAGAGTCAGACTCGATTGAATGACTTTCACACTCAGAAGTGCAAGAGACAGATATTATTCAAAGAGGTTTTAAGAAGAAGAAGTCCTGTTTCCTTTCCCCTACAATACTTTGAAGTAATTAGATATTATCTGCTCTGGGTTCTCCACCCCCTGCCCAGATTTTTTTTTTTTTTTCAGAAATTGGAAGAAAACACAGTTTTGTCTTAAGAGAAACAGAAAAAAAGAAGTCCCTCCATAGTCATCTTTTGTGGACAAACCTGGTTCTGTTTCCCCAAGGAAAATTATCTGATTTCTTTCTTTAATGACAGAGACAACCAACAGTGATGATATAGAATTATAGATTTTCCTTTCTCATCTGGGTCACTGAGAAGCCAGACTTTCTCCATTCTTTAATAAAAATATTACAAAGTAACAAGCATGAACCCTATAATTTAAAGCAAACAATAAAAATATTAGCCATCTTGTGCACTGGTTACTTTCCCTTATTAAGGTAAGTTGTAGCATAGTACTCTAGGAACATTGGTTATAGTTAAGTCAATTTTTACAGCTCAAGGAAGAAACTTTATATGGAAAATGTCCAAGAATGCTTCTATTTAAAAATATAAAATTTATCAAAAATTTCTTGAAATACTGGCAGAACAGTGGAGAGAACCTGGGCTTACTTCTTGCTTCACACTTGGCTATGCTGCTCAAAAGTAATTTCACCTTGGGAAAGTGATGATCTATAAATTAAATTTCCTCATCTATAAAATATGATGAAAATACCCCAAGCACAGGTTTGTTAATGATGAAAATAACATATATAAGATACTTGACTCCATACCTGGCACAAAGTAGGGGCTCAATAAATGTAATATTCTCCTTACCTTAGGGAAGAAAAAGCCTACTAAGAGAGACTCTAATGTTCACAGAAGCTCTATTAATAACAGCCCCAAAGGGAAACAACCCAAATATGACAGCCCCAAAAGACCATCAATAGTAGACTGAATTTTTAAAAAGTTGGATAATCATACTGTACAATACTATGTAGCATGAACTATTGTTACCATAAAAGCGAGGATAAACCTCACTAACATAATGTTGTGACACAGAATAAAACATACTATATAATTCCATTGAAAGGTCCAAACAGGCAAACTTAACCTACAGTGATAGAGGTCAGAAATCTTAACCTTTTGGAGGGAGATGAGATTAGAATGGGGAAAGAGGGAGACTGCCAGGGTACTGGGAATGTCTTCACCTGAGTAGTTGTGGGTCATTAGAGGGGTATATGTATGTACAAATTCATCAGACCGTACACTTAAGATTTGCACATTGCATATGTATATCCTTTACCTTTGTACATGTATAAATAGCACATCAAAAACAAAAACAAAAACAAAAAAAACCTTTTTGCCCCAGGAGCTATATTTTATTTCAGTATCAAATTTATTTATTAGGAGAATCTGGCTCTAGATATGACATACCACTAGCCGGCAATCTTGTAGGCTGCAGTCTGTCCCTTGTAAGTGGCCCCGTTTTAGAGCTGGCCTGGAGCTGACAGGCATATTATGAGGGTCATGCTCTATCACCATTGACAGCTGGAGAGGCCATCACATGCCATCAGCAACAAAGCACAGGGAAAACCAGGCAGTGGACTGTACTTCCCACCCTTCGGCTGCGAGGCACAACCCCAGCAATGGAAGGATTAAAAAGCCTCTCAATTTAAAAAGACAGGGGGAGGGGAGGGGACTGTGGGCTGCACAATTTATAAATAGACATTACCAGAGGCTGCCTGATTGTGAAGTGGTTGTTTAGTAAATCTTTCTCCTTTAAGGATTCCATTATCAGAGACCATTTGAAAACATCAGTTTCGTTTTGTCTCTTGGGGAGATCCTGGGTTTCATCGAGTCAGCCCTGTTGGGTGATATTTCTCTCTGCTAGCTTTAGGGACAGGCCTTGGATATTCTGAAGCGCCTTTACATGGAGCACAAAGATGACGATGATGATGATGATGTGTCTTTTGCCAAATGGATGAGCAGCTTCTGGGGTCACAGCTGGATAGAGGAGGATGAGCGAGGAGTCCGGGACCGCCGTGGATCACAAGACGCCAGTTACAGGAAAAGCTCCCTGCCCTGCCCAGTGAGTTGTTACAATGGAACCAGGGGAGAACCAAACTAGGGGAGGGGGTTTCTCTTCAATTCTTTTGAGGGTCCTATGATATAAAGTTTTCTTTGGTTAAAATGAGTGCTTCCAAACCTTTTTTTATACTCACAAAAAATCCCTTTTATCATTTTATCTTGTCCTCCAAGGGACCCGATTTTCATCTATTAAGTAATGATTCCTTCACTTTTAGCAACCTAAGATATATTTAATTGCTACTCAGAGCTCCTGATAAGCCTGGGATAATCCTATTGAGAGGTAATATAATTCGAGCCAAAGGAAAGAAACCTGATGTTATAGTCTGTGTAGCACTGGTGTGGATCACTGTTTGATTTCCAGCAGTCTTTTTGAAATACTGCAGATAGCTCCACTATTTGGTGGCATCTAAGGAATTGGGGATTCTACTTAATAAATCACTACCCCTGGTCAACTTGATGTACTCTTTCTTCTGGTTCTCATTTAGTTTCCTGGTGGGAGAAAAAGCCAATCTTCTAAACACCCTCAGCACTGTTTTTCCATGGCTAGGCAGGGGACAGGAGAGCTCTTGAGGGGGGAATGGGTGGACCTGACCAGGTGTGGACTCGGCAGTGGGTATACGTGCACTTAGAATTTCAGGTACCAGAGAATATTTCCCCAACCCCCTGCTATGCTAACTCCAGAACCAATTAAGGTTTGGGAGTGATGTTATTTTATTTTTAGCTCCAAAGTTCCCAGAAGCATAATGTATGTGAAGTATATTAAAGCATGTAAAGCAGTCTTTTACTCCCAATGATCAGCAAGTTTGAGGAATGAGACCTCTTTGAGACACAAATATTTGAAAATAGTTCTCTTAAAAAGCATAATCAGGGACCAAGTGTGCATTTCAACACTTCACTGAACTCCAGGTTCTTCAAGTGAAAAAGGGCAGAGGTTGCACTGGATGATCTACGAGAACCCTTCTAGTCTCACTTTCCATAAGTCTGTTATAAAATAAACCCTTGCTTATTATGCTCATGTTTTAATCTTTTATGGCCCACACTGAAGGAGGTATTCATAATGAGTGAACCAGGAATATGACTAGTGTTTAGCCAAATAGTGAGAACCAGAGAGAAACAAAGAGAAAAAAATGAGGTTCACAGTTTGTCACAACAGCCCTTTGGAGCCACCAAAATATGAAAACAAATAAACATGACATAAAATATAGCTTCTTGAATAGATTTTAGCATTTATTAGACTTTAAAAACTAGGATGATCTACCTTATTTAGAGAATCCACTTGGGGGTTGCATTGTTGTTTGCCTTAAACTATTGGAGAAGAGCAGAATTTCTTTGTATAACATTTCTAAAGAGGGTCCATATATCTTTTCCTGCTCATACTGGCTTTGGGCATTTGGCCGAGTTAACCTGTTTAGATTCTCTGAGTTGACAATTCCATAATTAGCAGACTAGCATGCAGAAAGCATGTGTTTATGTAAGGAAATAAAAGCACAGGTGAAACATGACGACCTAACTGAGTAGAGAAAGCACGAAACACAGAACGCAGATTGGGGGACCCTGGGCAAAATAGGCAGAGTCCTGGAGAATGGAGGGCCTGCTTCTTCATCCCTACTCACACAATGCCATGTATTTCTGAAGGGAATCTGTAGTTGTATACTTAACTTTTCCTGACTCTAAAATGTGCTCAAATTTTTCTTACTTTAGAGATATGAGAACAATTAGGTTTTCAAGTTTTGTGTTTTGCTTTGAGCTCAGAAAAAATAACTTTAAAGAAAAAAGCTTACTCTTAGCGTTATCTTTTTTTTTTTCTCTCCCCACTGCTCCACTCAAAGGCTCCTCCCTTGGTTGCAACCTGTTAGTAGCCTACATCCATCAGTTTTATATTCATGCGAAGAATTTTCCCCTGCTTTCCTATTTGCATGTGGTTTCACTATGGCTCTTCAGCCTCACGATTCTTACAAAACCATAGTGATGGAACATTAAATCATTAAACATATTTATTGAACACCGACTGTGCGCCAGTTGTTGTTCAAGGCAGAATAGGATTACAGGGGAAAAGAAGACATATATGGCATCTGTGCTTGTGGCCTGTCCAAGCTAGTGGAAAATACAAATTTGGCAGAAAGAATGAGGTAGACAAGGTATAAAGCTTGCTCCATCTTAGAGAACCCTACTACTTTTGGTGTCTACTGATAGTAGAAGAGAGGAAACAAGTCCATGGAGCGTTATGATAAAAGCTCCCCTGTAGAATTGTCTCTGCTGCCTGAAATTTATTACGAATTTCTTGGATTATAGAGAACACACACTACTTTTTGACAAGACTCATTATAATCTGTGATTGCTGATTTACATCAAATTAAAAATCTAACTTTACTGTCCTGAGGTGCTTGTGTGAAAAAAAAAATATTTTCTTCTTTCTCATTATTGAACAAATCTTCCTCCCTCCATTGTCACATGAATACAAACTTGAAGTAGAAACATCTCCATATCCCTTATTTATTCTACTCAATGAAAGTGAATTTTAAATAGTTGATTTGACTTTCTAGTCATCTTCAGATTAATGTGGTTCTCTTAGCCTTGTTCTACACAGTTAGGGCCTAGTGGAAGTGAGGATTATGCTGGATGATAGACCTCTTCAAGGGGGAACTGAGTTCTCTGGCCTTGGGCTTTCTCAGTGCTTCTTTGATGCTCACATAGGCACAACATGTGCTGGCCCACATGGTATCATTTGAGAGGGTTCAAAATAAACCTCTTACCTATCTGCACCCCAAGGGATTTTTTTTCCCCCTTTTTAAAAACAATCACCTTTAACTAATTTCATATTCTGTCTTTATAGTCTCAATTTAAAGCTGCAGAAGTGAAGTGAAGTGAAAGTCTCTCAGTCTTGTCCCACTCTTTGTGACCCCATGGAGTGTATCCTACCAGGCTCCTCTGTCCATGGAATTCTCCAGGCCAGAATACTGGAGTGGGTAACTGTTTCCTTTTCCAGAGGCTCTTCCCAACCCAGAGATCGAACTCAGGTCTTCCATATTGCAGGCAGATTCTTTACCATCTGAGGCACCAGGGAAGCCCAAGAATACTGGAGTGGGTAGCCTATCCCTTCTCCAGCAGATCTTCCTGCCCCAGGAATTGAACCAGGATCTCCAGCATTCAGGCAGATTCTTTCCCAGCTGAGCTACCAGGGAAGAAAGCTGTAGAAGATATATCTAATTTTAATTTTTTTCCCTTGATTGACCTTATGGCAGAAAGTGAAGAGGAGCTAAAAAGCCTCTTGATAAAAGTGAAAGAGGAGAGTGAAAAAGTTGGCTTAAAGCTCAACATTCAGAAAATGAAGATCATGGCATCCGGTCCCATCACTTCATGGGAAATAGATGGGGAAACAATGGAAACAGTGTCAGACTTTATTTTTTGGGGCTCCAAAATTGCTGTAGATGGTGACTGCAGCCATGAAATTAAAAGACGCTTACTCCTTGGAAGAAAAGTTATGACCAACCTAGATAGTATATTCAAAAGCAGAGACATTACTTTACCGACTAAGGTCCGTCTAGTCAAGGCTATGGTTTTTCCTGTGGTCATGTATGGATGTGAGTGTTGGACTGTGAAGAAGGCTGAGCGCCAAAGAATTGATGCTTTTGAACTGTGGTGTTGGAGAAGACTCTTGAGAGTCCCTTGGACTGCAAGGAGATCCAACCAGTCCATTCTGAAGGAGATCAACCCTGGGATTTCTTTGGAAGGAATGATGCTAAAGCTGAAACTCCAGTACTTTGGCCACCTCATGCGAAGAGTTGACTCATTGGAAAAGACTCTGATGCTGGGAGGGATTGGGGTCAGGAGGAGAAGGGGACGACAGAGGATGAGATGGCTCGATAGACGTGAGTCTGAGTGAACTCCGGGAGATGGTGATGGACAGAGAGGCCTGGCGTGCTGTGATTCATGGGGTTGCAAAGAGTCAGACACAACTGAGCGACTGAACTGGACTGAACGACCTAAGGGTTGTTGCACACTCTCACCACTGTAGTATCTCACTGCAGTGGTGGTTCTCCAGTAGTTGCTCACTACAGGGGTAGGGTGGGCCTTGGCCCCCTTAGAGGGTTTCTCACACTTGAAGAGAGGGGAATGCCCTAAAGTTTCGTGACTAATGTGGTTCCTTGTTTTTCAGCTTAAATTTGTATTCCATTTCAAGAGGAGACAAACTTGACCCAGAGAAATTGGTAATAAATTTCGGGCATCAGTGACAATTCTACAGGGGAGCTTTTATCATAATGTTCCCTGGACTTGTTTCCTCTCTTCTACTATCAATAGATGCCTAGATAGAGGAGTTTCTGGGAAGGCAGCAGAGTGGAGTGAGTAAGAGTGAGGGCTCTGAGGTGCCTCCCAGTGTTTACTACTGGCAGGATAGCCTCTCTGTCTCAGAGTCCCTCTGTGTAAATGGGATTGATGAAAACAGTACATACATGATGCAGGTCTTGTTAGCATTCAGTGAGTAATGTGTGCAGTGTGCTTAGAACAGTGCCTGGCACCTAGTAAGCACTTTTCCTCCTCCTCTCTTTCCCACCTCCTCTCCCTCCTCCTCCTCTTTTTCCTTATGTGTCAGAGTTTAAATTGTCTTTTAGTTTCTCTAAAGGAGGTCCAGTGGATGGTATTGGCCTACCATTTTACCAGTTGAACACTTGAATCTTTTTTCCTGATGCTGTTAACGTATAATGCTAGTTGACTAATTTATAAATCTCTTGGCTCTGTTGATGTGTGTGATGTGCGTGTGAAGTCGCTCAGTCGTGTCCGACTCTTTGCGACTCTGTGGACTGTCGCCTGCCAGGCTCCTCTGTCCATGGGATTCTCCAGGCTAGAATACTGGAGTGGGTTGCCCTTTCCTTCTCCAGGGGATCTTCCCAACCCAGGGATCGAACCCGGGTCTCCTGCTTTGCAGGCAGACGCTTTATCCTCTGAGCCACCAGGGAAGCTCTGTTGATAGGCAGTTAATATTCCTCATATAAAATTCATTTAGACTATTTCCCAAAGACCTACAAATTATTATTACTTTTGTAACAGGATTTTGTTATAACTGGTACATTATTTAAAGCCATGTTTCACTTAGAATGAATCTGTTGCTATTGTTGAAGATAAAAGTTTGGTATTATTAATCTGATTAAGGGGCTTCCCAGGTGGCTCAGTGGTAAAGAATCAGCCTTCCAAGCAGGAGATGCAGGTTTGATCCCTGGGTTGGGAAGATCCCCTGGAGAAGGGAATGGCAACCCACTCCGGTATTCTTGCCTGGAAAATCTTATAGACAGAGGAGCCTGGCAGGTTCCATTCTGTGGGGGTCACAGAGTCAGATGTGACTTAGTCACTAAACAACAACAACAACAATAATCCAAGGAAGAGACATCTTATGCTTAAGCATTTACCTCTCCGTAAAGTCACTAGTCATGTAAGTCTTAGGGAAGTCTCTTAGCCACACTAAGATTCGTTTTCCTCATCTGTGAAAGGGGAAGAATGATTCCCTTGTAGGATTTGTTCAGACATTAGAGATAAGGCCTGGTCCCCAGGGTGCCTGATAACACACAGTGCACTAAGATTCAACATGGGCCTCGATTATCTCAACACCTGGATCTTTTCCCCACTTCTTTCTCATCATGCTCAGGTGCTTGCATTTACTCAGAGGGCAGGAGGGGTACAATTGAAGGGTGATTATAATTAAACCCAGAATAAAAAACTTCAAGTAGTTCTTAGAGTGAAGGTGTTACATAAATAGATTTTCAAAAGGCAAGAACCTATGGCTTGGAGTCAAGAGTGCATAGGATTTTTTTTTTTTTTGACAGAAATGGTGTTTTGGTATCCCTGTGGGAAATAGCAAGGTTGTTCAGAGCACTATTTTCTAGTGAGAGTCAGCACTATTAACTCCTGGGTGGTAACTGTCCCACAAGTCCATGCCTGCTGCAGGCTTTGGAGCCTGGGAGCCGGGGAGCCCAGGTCATGAGCTCAGAGTGTGGGGGATCCCATGCCTCACATGAGGACCTGCGTCACAGCACAGGAGATGGATGGATCAGGTTGATCCATGGACATGGAGGTGACATTCCACACCTTGAAAAAAAAAGAAAGCTATTTAGGGCATTGATTCAAGTCTTTGTGGGGGAAATTGCATTAGGAGGGCATATAGAATTCCAAAAGCAAAGCTTGCTTACTAAGAAAACATTTTTAAAAGTGGGAAAATTTCCATGTAACCAATTCAAGTGCTTTTTATGTGTGTTTATTTATTTTTAATCAAAGGATAATTGGTTTACAGTATTAAGTTGGTTTCTGCATTTGAGTCAGCCACAGGTATACACGTGTCACCTCCCTCTTGAACCTCCCTTCCGCCTCCCTCCCCATCCCATCCCTCTAGGTTGTCACCAAGCCCCAGTTTGAGTTCCCTGAGACTTACACAAATTCCCATTGGCTATCTGTTTTACATATGGTAATATATGTTTCTATGTTACCAATAAGAGTGCTTTTAAAGCTTGTTTCTCACAAGCTTCCACACCTAAACAGACTAGCTGGAAATTTCATCTGACATAAGGAGATATTAAGGGTACACTTTATTTACACTGTGATGGAAACCCTTGCCATTTTTTTATGCCTCTCAATGGAAGAGAACATTTGTACAAACACATACATTTCACTCCCAGTCTCACATCTTTTAAATTTTATTTTTAAGATTTTTGATGTGGTAAGAACATGTAACACATGTATTTACCCTCTTTGGCAGATTTTTAAGTATATGATACAGTATTGTTACCTTTAGGCACAATGTTGTACAGCAGAACTCTAGAACTTATTATTTATGTATTTATTTTGGCTGCACCGTGAGGCATGTGGAATCTTAGTCCTCTGACAAAGGGTGGTACCGCGCCCCCTGCAGGGGAAGCGTGGAGTCTTAACCAGTGCACTGAAATGTTATACCTGTTAGTTAGCAACTGCCCCAGTATACCCCTCCCCAGCCCTTGGCACCCACCATTCTATTCCTTGCTTCTAGGAGCTTGACCAATTCTGATATAAGTGGAATCATGAAGTATTTGTCCTTCTGTGTCCCAGTCTCAATTTTTTAGTGTATTATTATTCTTTTTTTTTTTTTTTACTGACAATATAATAAGTGATCAGTATAGAAAACATGTACAATACTAAACAGGAAAAGCAAGAAAATGACCCCAGATCACAGACAAAGCCTTTTGTCACCCTTAGGTGTGTTTCAGGATTACCCATCTTATGATGTCCCCTGATTTCCAGCCCCTCATTGCCTTCACATCCCAGACTCCCCACTCCCCTCAGGCGCTCCCCACCAGGCTTCTCTTCCTTCCACGTCAGCAGGCTCTTTCTGTGGCAGGGCTTCTGCACACATGGTCTCCTCTTTAAGCATTCTCTGCTCCCTAATGAACCCTGCTTATCCTTCAGGTTGTCGCTTAATTGTCATACCTTCCAGAAGTCTCTCCTGATTCAGCTACCCCAACACCCACCCAAATATATGAGGTTTTATTCTACTTAACCTCTCATTTTACCCTGAACATTCCCTTTATAGCATTTGACCAAGGATGCCGGCATGTGCCCCATTTATTTAGCATTTATCTGCTATGTAGACATATGATCTGAGAGGGGGACACTCTGTTTTGCTCCTCAATTTATCTTCCACCAAGCACCACGTCTGACCTACAGTAAATGGACCAATATGTACAGACTTACCTCATGTATCTTAGCAGTTTTATAAATCTTTAACCATATTTCTGATTATTGTTTGAGAGCGAGTTTCTAGATGTATGTATTAGCTTGCTCAGGCTGCCATAGCAAAACACCACAGACTAGGTGGCCTGAACCACAGATATTCATCTCCTCGCAGCTCTGGGGGCTGGAAGTCCAAGATGAAGGTGTCCGCAGTTTTGGTTTCTTCGGAGGCCTCTCTCCTTGACTTGCAGGCGGCCGTCTACTGCCTGTGTTTTCATGTGGTCTCTCCTCCATATGAGTATGTCCCTCGTATCTCTCAATTTCTTCTTCTTGTAAGAACACTAGTCAGAGTGGATTAGGGCCACCCTGATGGCCTCATTTTAAGTTAATTTTTAAAGGCCCTACCCCCAAATACAGTCACATGGTGAGCTATTCACATGGGGCTTCAATATGTGAATTTGGTGGGGCAGGTTGGCGGGGAGGGATGACGCAATTCTGCCCATGTGCAATGAGGACCTTATTTTAAGCCTTTTGATTCATATTGTCAACAGCTTTTCAAGAAAGCTGTATCCATTTATAGTCCTGCTACCAGCAAGGAATGACAGTGCCTATCCCCTTGCACACTTGCTAGTGTTAGTATTATTAAAACAACAACAACAACAACCACCTTTTTTTTTGCCTGAAAGGCAAAATTGTATGTTCTTTCATTTTAATACAGTTTTTGACTACTAATAAGCCTAAACAGTTTTCACCACTTGGTATTTCTTTTTCTTTCATTCTTTATACTTTTATTCATTGAATGTATATTTAGTAAACTCATGCTGTGAAGGCAGCAAAGTGCTGTGTACTGAGTTTCTAGGAGAGAATGAAATGTAGCCCTTGACACGGTGGAGCACACAGTCTACTGGAGAAGAGAGACGTGTAACAAAATTAACCAAAAGATCAACGACAGTTGTGAAAAGTGTCATGAAGAAGTATGAGACCTCAGGAAGAGTGTCTTAACAGTGCTTCAGGGCCCTGGACCAATCAAGGGGCTAGGCAAGGCTTTCTGGGGGGTGTGGTTTCCAATGTGAGTGAAGTGCGATTAGCTGGTGATGCCATGAAGGGGTGGGGTCACAGCCAGAGAGGACCTCTTGTGAAAATGCCTGTGCTGGCTAGGAGCAAGTGAGCTGGAGGAAGTGACCAGTGAGGCTGTGTCCCTGAACAGGTGAGGGCGGTGCAAGATGAAGCATGATGGGGTGTGTTTGTTGAGGTTGTTTTAACTATGCTGGCTGCTGTGGGGAAAGTGAAATAAAGTGAGTAAGAGTGAACCCAGGATAGCTCCAACTAGGAAGGAGGCTGCTACTGTAATCTGGGCAAAAGGCAATGATGACTTGGATTAGGGTAGTAACAGTGACACTGGAAAAAAGTCAGTGGTTTTCAGAGACACTTGAGAGGTGGATTCTACTGACTTGGCAATTGGATGTGGAAGGTGGCCCAAGCAACCAGGTGAATGGCGGTGCCTTTTCTAAATTGAGGGGCACTTGAGAAGCAGGTTTGGGGAGGAGAGGCAATGAGTTCGAATTTGGACGGATCAGGTTGTGTGCCTATAGGAAACCAAGAGAAGTTTTGAGTGGGCAGAAGCTCCGAGGAGAAGTCAGTATAAATGAGGAAACTAGGATATAGATAGAAAATGAAGTCTAGGGGTGAGACATTTGGGGAGACAGTGTTAAGTGAGAAAGCAAAGGAAGGGAAGGAGGACTGGTTTAGAGTGCTGGGGACTCCAACAGTTGTGAGCAGATAGAAGGGAGAAGTGAGCAAACATCTAAAACACAGTGGCAGAAAGGTGAACGGGAAACCAGGAAGGTGCCATGGCAGAAGGCAAGAGAAAGACTGTTTCAGAATGGCTCCCTAGGCACCTGGGTTGAAAGCTACATAAAGAACGAAAGGCTAAAACATGCACAGCATTTGGCAACATGGAGACCAATATCCTAACATGTGGTTGCAAAAGCTGGATTGGAGTGGTTTGGAGAGTGAGAGAAATTGAGAGAGCAAATGTCACAATTCTTTGAAAAGTTTGGCTTCTCTGAACTCTGTCTTTTGATCATTTTCCAGTTGTTGTTGATCATTTTCTATTGCTGTCACTGTGTTATCTGACCGCTATGTTTGTACGTATATGTGGATATACTTATTTATCTTCAGAGTGTTTATTACATATTAGTAACTCGTAGCAAATATTTTGTGTTTTTTGTCCACTGCATCATTTTATGTTTTCATGTTTATTAGCTTTACTTATGTAATTAAATTAATTTTTTTCCTTTTGACTTCTTCTATTGTTCTTTGCTCTTAGAAATTCCTTCTCCATACAGAAATCACACAACTATTCATCTTTGTATTATTTTTTTTAATGTTTATGGCTTAAAAAAATTTTTCATTTGATTATTTTGAAATTTTTTTTTACGTGTCAGTTTAAGGCTTGGGACACTTGATTATACCACCCTAATGATACAGGAGCAACAAAGCTAATCTTGGGATATTTAATGTTTTGACCAATTGACTCCACTGCCTCACTGCTGTAGAAAGGTCCTACTGATCAAGAAGATAAAATTTCAGTTCAACATGAGATCCATTTGGTTAGTAATCTATGGAAATTCTGTCTCTGTGCTAATATTGTGCAGTCTGTTTATATTGTAACATTTTTTATTCTGCATTCCCAGTTTCCTGTGTTTCCCAGAATGATGTCGTCTGCCAGCCATCCTAGAAGGTATTCTTATGAGGACCAGGGATTTCGATGCCACGCTCAAGTGCGGGATCACAGAAAGTGCTCAGGGGATGGGTCATTCAAGGAGCCACTGGAATCAAAAGGAAGATCCCATTCCAAAATTCAGTCATTTTCAGACTCCTTTGAACAGCAACTGTGCTTTAGAACCAAACGTTCCGTCTCTTTGGTATGTAACAGAGTTATTGAATATTTAAGCTGTCTTAGAAAAGGAAACTCAAAGGGTTCATACTCTCCCAGTTTGAGGAGAATAAATCTAACTTCTTATTTACAATTTGGCATTGAGATCTTTCAGAGAAGGCAATGGCACCCCACTCCAGTACTCTTGCTTGGAAAATCCCAGGGACTGGGGAGCCTGGTGGGCTGCAGTCCATGGGGGTCACACAGAGTCAGACATGACTGAGTGACTTCACTTTCACGCATTGGAGAAGGAAGTGGCAGCCCACTCCAGTATTCTTGCCTGGAGAATCCCAGGGGTGGGGGAGCCTGGTGGGCTGCAGTCCATGGAGTGGCACAGAGTTGGACACGACTGAAGCAACTTAGCAGCAGCAGCAGCAGAAGCATTGAGATCTTTGGAAAATGACACCCATTTTAGATAGCCCAGATGTACATAAAAGTTTTAAATTATTATTATTTAAAGACATCCGGTGTAGGAAGAATTCCTGAAGAAGTACTGGCTGGAATGTTTTGTTACCAATGTCCTCTAGTTCTTTGAGACTGTTTCTATCACCCTTATTACAAATAATTGTGATTTGTTCTCCTTTCACTATTTGAAGAAGAAAAAACTGTCCCTAATGCTCTTGTCCTCTCCTATGTAATCTGGTAGGAAATAGTTTGTGATAGCGTTGTGCCCCCTGTATCTTTAAAAAGCACACGGAAGGAACTCTCTGGACACCATGGAGAGCAGGAGCAGGAGTGGTCACAGTGGCCTCGTGGGAATCCAAGTGAGGCATAAGGGAAACACAGGCAGGAAACGGGGGAAGAATAGAAGCACCACTGATGACGCCCAAACTGATACATAAAGTACCAAACTAGAGACCAATTAATTGGAGGTTAGTTTTTCAACTTTGCAGTGTGTTCACTGAGCAGCCTTGAGCAACATACTTCTTTTTTGACGGGTCTTTGATTTTGGTTTTATTTTGCAAAAGAAGAATAATGGTATGTTTCTGCCATGTAGTAGATGGAGTGAATAAGTAAGGCTAGATCCACCTGGATCTTGAGCTGCGCTCTGTGACTGGCTGGGGAAGACACTCAGGGGCTTCCCACCTCATGATCCCGCAAGCACCATGCTTTCTGCCTAGCTGAGCTGGCTGCTGGGATTGTCACTGTGCATTTTTGCCTCACGGTGGCTCTTCCCTTTTTTCACAGTGACCTTGTATATCTATGACTCCCCTTCAGTAAGTGCTATCTCTACTGGATCCAAAAAGGAATAAGGAAGGAATAGTGAACAGCTGTCACTTACTGTGTCTAAACCTTATTAAGGGTTTCTATTTTGTCTTTTTTTTTTAATACTTTTTTTTTTTAGATATGCTTTCAGACTTTTGGATATGCTTATATGCTTTTAGGTATGCTTTTATTCCTGCCAAAAGCTCATAATGTGAATCTAATCATGAGGAAATATCAGATGATTTCAAACTGAGCTTCATTCTAAAACATAACCAGCCAGTCTTATGAAAGATAAAGACAGCATATGCTTTCATATATTTTTTTTAGATATGCTTTCAGACAAAGTTGCAAGAATAGTGCCAAGACTACACCTTTCACCTAGATTCCCTCTAAACGTGAACATATTATCCCATTTACGTTTATTCTCTCTTTCCTTCCCATCCCCAAACAATGGCACAAGGATATAAATATAGTATGGTAATTAAACTCAGGAAATGAACACCAACACAATGTCTTATCTGTTGGCCTTATTCATATTTTTCCAGTTGTCCCAATAATATTTTTTATATCAAGATTCCAGATCATGTGTTGCAACTGATTTTCGTGTCAGTTTGAAATCATCTGATATTTCCTCATGATTAGATTCACATTATGAGTTTTTGGCAGGAATGAAACATTTTTTCGCATCTATTTCCAAACTGCTTGTTAAAGTCATTAATTATATTAATCAGGGAACTGACTTGCTTTAAATTCTTTCTAGAATAAGGAAGAATATAAATATGTTTTGAAAAAAGTTTTAATCAGAACAATTCTTTGTTGATTCTGATGGCCACAGAAAAAAATCATGTCATCTGTTTACATAAGTGTGTAATGTTGAAATCAATTTTCTTACTTAAAGAGATGTCATTACCTTATCCTTAAAATATAATAATGTTTGTTTCATTCATTTCTCAAGTTCTTCCTTTTGAGTGCCAAGATAACCAAGGCAGCCTTTTCAACTTTTTTGACTCAAGAACTCTGTTCGTAGTTATATGTAGTTGGCCCTCATGTCCTTGGGTTCTGCACTTGTGAACTTGGGCATCCATGCATTTTGGTACCCGTAGGTGGTTTTGGAACCAGTCCCCTTGAGGATACTGAGGGACAACTGTATAATAACCTAGAAACCTGCTAGGAATTTACAAAATCATTAAAACTCTTTTCCTATTATGTGATCAATATATATGATAAATAATTTTAAATTAAATATTTTAAATTTCATGTTATTTTTATATTCTAAAATTTTTCTTCATTCCAAATAAAACAATTTGGAAAATGCATACTTTAAAACATTTTTCTGTTTAACAGTTAATGCAATTTTTTGAAACTAACTACATTAAAAATTATGATTTGTCAGCAAATTTAAAAATGATGTATATTGCCTTTTATTTGGGGGCCAAATGTATAGTACTATGTGGATTTAAATTTTACATCTTTTAGCATCAAGAAGAGCCAGAAAACTGCTTTCTTATCTGTTCATGACCAACAACATGAAAGTTTTTCCTTTTGACATTGAAAAACTCAACTGGCTTTTAAAAATAATTTTTCTCACTTTGTTTCTAAGTGATAAGATAAGAAAAAAATATTTCAGGTCATTATTATGAGCAGTTTTCACATAGTCTTTATTCTCAATGAGGAAAAAGCCAAATTGCAAATAATCATCACTATATTTTCTCTGTTTTATACTGTTCTTATAAGGATTAGGGACTTTCCTGGCTGCTAAATATGAATTATGAGCAGATTGATGGATTTAATACAAGTGCTGAAACTAATGAAAATAATCTGGAGGCACATTTACAGGGCTAGTACAATTTTTAAGCCCCTCTTAACCTGTATCTCAGCGTCATCATTTGTTTTGCTTTCTGATTTTGACTAGTGGACCATTATAGATAGAAATGAGATAATCTCAGTATGAAAACAATTTTACACTGTACAGAGGATAACACCCCCTCAGTAACCAGACATCCCCATAACTCACCCTGCTGGGCTAGTCATGACCTTGCTCATCTGAGTGCTACTGCTTATGTTCACCTCTTAGGCACTCAGGAGTTCTGCAGCATTTCCAATTCAAGTGGATGATGGGGGAATCATAATTTTATTTATTTAAAAAACTGAAGTGTAAATAGATACCATCACCACATTTATCAGTACTCATCTTTTGTAAGTAATTCTTTTGAAAGTAACCCTCTGACCATGGAAACCAAAGAAGCACACCTCCCCCCTTGCCCCCAGTCTCCACACAGTTCCCTATCACGTCACCCTATTTATAGTTATCATTACATTTATACTGCCTGTTATTTTTTGAATTTCCTTTCAGTCTTATTAGTTGATTGCCTCCCTCCACGCAGGTGTAGAATCTAAGAAGTAGGGTCTCTAGTCTAGTTGGTGTCATATCACCCCATCCTAGAACAACAGTATGTGTTCATTTGATCATTGAATGTGGACCCCTGGACAACTTGTTGGGGAATGTTAGTGTGGTTGAATGTTATTCTTGACACGTCATTCTTTACCTAGTCCTTATCTGAAAACTTAGTGCAAAGCCTTAGTGACTGTGAGGAGGTTAGAATCATTCAATGTATGATTCCCTTGCCACATTCTTTTTCAAAAAGTACCAGAAGAATATTAATTTTACTGTGAAATCACATCCCTTTGTGCCTTAGAGACAGAGTCATGTGCAGGCTGAGTTTCCTCCACAGACCATCTGCTGATGCCCAGGGCCCCTCTTCCTTTATTTATGACTAAAGCTTTAGCAACACCCTTAGGCTTGTGCTAATTTATTACTAAAAACTAAGATGTGAAAGTTTCCTAAACGATTAGAGTTTCGTGCATTTCTGATAATTAGGAAAAATGTTGAATGTTGTCAGCTATCTACCCTTTTCTAACCCTTCTTTATCAGGGACCTGAGAGCAGAAAGGAGAGAAATGAGAGAGAACACCGGTTTCTGGAAGTGAGGTCTCGCAAGAAAGTGGAGGAAAAAAGGAGCTCTAGGGAGGAAGAGCACGGAGGAGCGTACCTGCCCACCCTGTCTGAAAAAGCGCTCAAATAACCCTTTGCTTCCAAATGCTACCGATGCTGCTGTGTTTTTTGAGCCCCAATTTACCAGACCCAGGAACGGTACCTGTAAGAGGGTCTGCAGATGCTGAGTGACTCAGGTGGGTGGTTGATTCAGCTGCTCCCCAAGACAGCTTGCATCATACCCCACCTGCTTTTCAGAGTATGAGCTGCTCTGTTGCCCTTTTAGGGAAATAAAAAGAATAAAAGGTATTTTAATAGAATAAAGTTATTCTTGAAAATATAAAGAGAGATATTTAAAGAGCCACCTACACATCTTCACCAACCCTTCTTCCACATCAGCCTCACAAATAAGCTTAAATAAAAGTCATTGGTGTGACTCGAACTCCTTACTAGAAGTTATTATATATGTCTAATGGCCATTATTTAATGAGAACTGGTAATTAAAGGTGCCAGGTACTATGCAGAGAGTTTGAATGCATGACCTGAAATAGTCCTCACCACTCCCGAGGTGGGGTGTAGTCTTTTTACTTGCTGGCAGAGGAAACTGGAGTTTAGGAAAGTTCTGTCTTTCACTGCTGAGGTGGTAATCAGAGTTAGGGCCAGAGCTCAGCTCATTCTGACTCCTGTTCCTAACCTGAGGCAGGACATCTTTTTCCCTTGGGCAGTGGGTCCTGACTTAGTCTGTGTGTGATTTGCTTGTAAATGGACAGATGTGAATGAGAAAAGCAGGACTTGGAAGTGGGTTATAGTTTTGATGATGAGAACTTTTAAGACTTACTCTCTTAGCAACTTTCAAATATACAGTACAGTATTGTTGACTATCGCCACCTTGCTGTACATTACACCCCATGACTTATTTGAAACATACGGAATGCTTCACACAGACCTGCACGTCACCCTTACACACGCGCTGTGCTAATCTTCTGTGGGTCCAGAGAAGTTCCATTTTACTGTATGTGCTGTTGAAGCAGGCACTTTTTATTCTTTTTCCAGCTTTATTGAAGTATAATTGATGAATAAATTTGTGTATATTTAAACTGTCCAGCATGATGATCGACGTGTATGTATATGACATTCTTTGTGAAACCATCACCACAGTCAGGTTAATTAAACACATTGAGCCCATATTCTATTTTTTTTCCCTAGAAGAAGAGATAGTTGAAATCTCCCTATTTATTCTTTTTTTAAAAAGTAAAAAAAATTTTTAATTGGAGGATGATTGCTTAACAATGTTGTGTTGGTTTCTGCCATATAACAATGTGAATCAGCCATAAGTGTATATTATATATATGTATACATATATGTCCCCTCCTCTTGAACCTCCCTCCGCTCCCCATCCCACCCCTCTGGGTTGTCACAGAACGCTGGATTTGTGCTCTCTGTGTCATACAGCAACTTCCCACTGGCTATCTGTGTTCCATACGGTACTATATAGGTTTCAGTGCCACCCTCTCAAATCCGTCCCACCCTTTTCTTCCACTGCTGTGTCCATAAGTCTGTTGTCTATAGCTGGGTCTCTCTTCCTGCCCCCTATTTATTCTTTATCTCTGTCTTGGATCTTTAAATGCCCAAGGGCAGCAAGAATCTCTGTTTTGTAAAGAAGATCTCCCAGAACTATACCACAACTGATTGCTTATGTAAGAACAAACTAACTTTGGCATAGTTAGCAAAAAAGAAAGAAAAAGAGAAGAGGAAAACAGTGAAATAAAAGTAAAATATTGATGATCATTAACTGGCATTCTTTCAATTCATACAACTTGTCAGCCTCACCCTTTTGGGTTGATACTTTCATGTAGCCTCTCAGTGATGCTTTTTCACACAAGTAATAGAGGGCTTCAATGTAGTACCTGGTGTGTTTGCTACCAAGGTGGAGAATGGGACCTGACCTGCCTTGGAGGTTTGTGTTCTGCTGTCATTGTAGGGAAAATACTGGTTTCCCCACCTTTGCTTTGGGTACTTCTCAGTCTTGCTAACCAAATTTTAGAAGTGGGGATGATCTATGCATTGCTGTGGCCCCAGTACAAAGGTCTGGGGAGAAGTGGCCCACCCATGGGAAGGAGAAATACCTGGAGTTCTCAGAGAGTGTTGGCTGGCTGACTGAGAGAGTAGCCACCTTCCACTCCAGCCAGGATACGCGTGAAGGTTCTTCCCCTTCAAGGATGATGATACCTGGAAAAATCAGAATTAGGAATTTTATTCAATATTTTATCAAGTTGGAGGAAAGTCCATTTTCAGCACACTTTCAGGACCATTGTACATGCAAGAGGGGGGGCTCTCTGAATATGACTTTGCCTATTTATTGCCTTTTTAAAATTTGTTTCAAAATAAAACAATACTTGTCATAATAAAAATATAAAATAAAGAGAATAAAAATTAAAAATTCTTATACTTACTCAGAGATATACTTTATTTTCTGTCTTTTCATAATATTATCTATGTGCACAGATACACGCACACAACTTATTTCTAAACATGAACTCATTTCCGTTAACAATATGTCATAACATCTTTTAAAGTCAATAAAATAATTGAGTGCATAATTTTAATGGTTATTACAAAGGAAACATGCTTAGAATGTGCTCAAGTCTCTTCTATCTTAGAAAGTTTCCCTCATAACATATCAGCAGTACCACTTTTAATAGCCAATAGTTACCACCCTGGCCTTCCCTGGTGGCTCAGATGGTAAAGAATCTGCCTGCAATGCAGGTGACCCAGGTTTGATCCCTGGGTTGGAAGATCCCCTGGAGAAGGGATTGGCTACCCACTCCAATATTCTTGCATGGAGAATTCCACGGACAGAGGAGGCTGGTGGGCTCAGTCCATGGGGTTGCAAAAAGACAGACATGGCTGTGACTAACTTTTTTTTCCCTGAGTTACCACCTTAGCTATCTCTCCTTTCACAGAAAACTTCCTGAAGAGTATCTATTACATTCCCCCCTGAATTTTCAGTCTGTGCCAATGTGACTTTTATCCTTACCTTCTTTGGAAGCTGTTCTCATCAAAGTCACTCTTGTCCCCTTTACTGTCAAATTGTATGAAAACATTGCTCTACTTCCTTAGCTTGACTATCTGGCAGCTTCTGACATTGCTGACCACTCTCTCCCTTCTGAAGTCCTCTCTGGTTGTTATGATCTGTATTCTCTGGTTCCTTGGACTTCACTGATCATTCTTGGTTAGTCTTTATTGAGGAATCCTTAACCCTTAAATGTTGGCTTTCCTCGAGGCTTTGTCTAGGCATGTGTTCTAGGCATATGTCTGACTCCCCTTATTCTTTTTGAGCAATCTCAAACATTCCCATGGGTTCAGCTACCTATGTGGTGTGTTACTCATTCAATCATGTCCAATTGACCTCATGGTCTGCAGCCTGCCAGGCTCCTCTGTCCATGGAATTCTCCATGCAAGAATACTGGTGGGTTGCCATTCCCTTCTCCAGAGGATCCTCCTGATCCAGGGACTGAACCCAGGTCTCCTGCCTTGAGGGAGATTCTTTACCATCTGAGCCACCAGGGAAGCCCCAAATGGCCCCTAAATCTCTTCCTGTGATGCAGACCTTTCTCTTGAGCACCACACCCAAACACACAACTGGACCTTAGACATATATCTAGTTGCAGTTTTCATAGGCATTGCAAACTCATTTTTAAATTAATTTTATGGTCATACCACAAGGCTGGTGGGATTTTAGTTCCCAGACCCAGGATTGAACCTGGGCTCTCAGCAGTGAAATCATGGAGTCCTAACCACTGGACTGCCAGGAAATTCCCTCAAACTCACTTTTAAAAAGTAAATGATTATTTCTTGCCCCCTGTCTTTCCCTCCTCTTATGTTCCCTATCTCAGTAAATGGTTATTATTATTTACCAGTTGTCAACTAAGAACTTGGTTCAGTTCGAAACCATCTTATACTCTTCCTTGGTTCTCCATTCCAATAATCATCAACCTCTGCCTATTTTGCCTCTAAATATCACTGCTGCTGCTGCTGCTAAGTTGCTTCAGTCGTGTCCGACTCTGTGCGACCCCATAGACGGCAGCCCACCAGGCTCCGCCGTCCCTGGGATTCTCCAGGCAAGAACACTGCCTCGGTTGCCATTTCCTTCTCCAGTGCATGAAAGTGAAAAGTGAAAGTGAAGTCGCTCAGTCGTGCCTGACTCTTAGTGACCCCATGGACTGCAGCCTACAAGGCTTCTTCGTCCATGGGATTTTCCAGGCAAGAGTACTGGAGTGGGGTGCCATTGCCTTCTCCACTGGGACCTATTAAATTCCATTCCCACTGCCACCACATCACTTCAGGCCCCTTGATTGCAACAAAGATAATAATATATCTTGCCTTGATTCCAACAAAATGATGTCTTCCCTGACCAGGGATCAAACCTGGGCCACCTGCATTGAGAGCACAGAGTTTTAACCCCTGGACTACCAAAGAAGTCCCTCCCCTATTTTAATGTGGCTATTAGAAAATTTAAATTTACCTCTCTGTCTCATTTCTTTGGGGGCAGTACTGATCTTCACCCTGACAAATTCTCTAAGCCTTTTTTTGTATTACTTGAATTTTATTTTGTAAATTCTAGGGAGTTTAAAAAGAATTGGAATTTGGTTAACCTATGGTGTTATTTTTGGGTTAACTGGCCTAATAGTAGTTACAACATTTTAAAGTTTATTATACTTGATTCCTTCTTTCCTCCCTCTCTCTCTCTCTCTCCCTTCTCTTCTGTGCTGTAGTATAACTCATGTGGGTTTTAGCATGTAATGATTTATGTACACGCCTGTCTGCCCATCTAGACTGTGAACTCTTGAGTTCACAGGAACCATATCTTAATCATCTTTTCATTCCCAGAGCCCCATAGGTGCCTATCTCATAGTACTGAGGCAATATATATATATATAGTCTGAGAGTGTGACTCTGAACAAACAGAGTTCTATAACTTGAATAATTCTGCCTATTTTAGGCAAGAAACTGTCATAGATTACTCTCTTGAAATGAAAAATTGAGTTTGTAGATAATATTCACCCCTCCATGGAAACTCTTTTACTTATATAAACAACACCTGTCACACTTTCAAATAATGCAGAAGCATATAAAATAGAAAGTGGCTGTTCTCCAGAAAACACCAGTGTCAGAAATGAAATGAACACGGTTGAGCGTTACTGTGAAGGCACACTGGTTACTCTGCTCTAGGGGGCAGACTTTGGACGGTGATGCTGGACACAGAGAAACCTCCCTGTTGGGCAGTGACAAAATCACTCCCATAGCTTTCAGACAGAAAGGAGAACTGCAGCATTTCTTACCAAAACTTTTGGAGGTTGGATTAATCTAGTTAGACATTGGGTAATTTTTATGACTTATTAATATATTTAAAGGTACACGAGGGGGAATGATGAACTGGTTTTCTCCATGGGGCACAAAAAGAGAAAGAAGGCATAAAACACTTGTGCAGATGATTTACATTTACACAATGGGAGATTTTAAACTAGCAAAGGGAGGGATTATAAATACTAATTTTCTTTGTCTTTGAAGTTTTTAATATTCTTTTGTAACCTGGGATTATATAACTCTGTTTTGACTGAAATCCTGCTAACTTTGGAGCCAGTTATAGAATTGACTGAGCACAGTTCGGCCCCATCTGCATGTATGGAGATGTGAGGGGAAAACAATGGTGAATGGTGCAGCCACTGTGAGCAACCATATGGAATTTCCTGGAAAAATTAAAAATAAAGCTACCATATAATCCAGCAATACCACTTCTGGGTATTGATATGAAGGAAACAAAACAGTAGCTCAAAAACACTTATCCACTCCCATGTTCATTGCAGTATTACTTACAACAGCTAAGACATGGAAACAATCTAAGTCTCTACTGATGGATGAATAGATAAAGAAGATGTGGTATATATATATACCACACACACACACACACACACATATACACACTATATATATATACTATATATATACCACATATATACCATATATATACCATATATATACCACATATATACCATATACATATACCATATATATACCATATATATACCACATATATACCATATATATACCATATATACCACATATATACCATATATATACCACGTATATGCCACATATATACCATATATATATACCATATATATACCATGTATATGCCACATATATACCATATATATATACCATATATATACCACATATATACCATATATATATACCATATATACCACATATATGCCATATATAGCATATATATACCATATATATACCACATATATATACCATATATACACTATATATATACCACATATATACCATATATATACCACATATATGCCATATATATATCATATATACCATATATATACCACATATATATACCATATATATATACCACATATATATACCACATATATGCCATATATATCATATATATACCATATATATACCACATATATACCACATATATACATATATATATACCATATATACCACATATATACCATATATACCACGTATATGCCATATATATATCATATATATACACCATATATATACCACATATATACACCACATATATACCATATATATATATACACCATATATACCACATATATACCATATATACCATGTATATGCCATATATATATCATATATATATACACCATATATATACCACATATATACACCACATATATATATACACACCATATATATACCATATATATACCACATATATACCATATATATACCATATATATACCACATATATACCATGTATATACCATATATACACCACATATATACCATATGTATATATACCACATATATACCATATATATATATACCATATATATATGTATATATATATATGAAATCTTGCCATTCATGACAACTTGGATGGACTTTGAGGACATTAAGCTAAGTGAAATAAGTCAAATAGAGAATGACAAATACTGTATGATTTCACTTACATATGGAATCTCAAAAAACAAGTTGGGATGGGGGGGTGTGGGGAGAATGGGGGCAGGCCAGGTGTACAAAATGGGTGAAGATAGTCAAAAGGTACAAAGTTCCAGCTATAAAAAAATTAGTCACAGGGTGTAATGTACAGCATGGTGCCTATAGTAACAATATTTAACAATATTGTAAAACATATTTGAAAGTTGCTTAAAGAATAGATCTTAAAGTTGTTATCACAAGAAAAACAAATTGTGTAAGTGTGTGGTGATGGATGTTAATGACATCATAGTGATCTTTTCACAGTAAATAAAAATATCAAATCATTATGTTGTACACCTAAAACCAATATAATGTTACATGTCAATTGTACCTCAACCCCTTCCCCCAAAGCCAAAAACAAACAAAGAGAAAACGGATTGGTGGTTGCTTGAGGTGGGGAGTAGTGTGAGTAGGCAGTGGCTGAAATGGGTGAAGAGAGTCAAAAGGTACAAACTTCCAGGTATAAAATAAGACCTGGGGATATAATGTACAACATGGTGACTATAGCTAACAATTCTATACTGTATAAATGAAAGTTGCTAAGAGAGTGGATCTTAAAAACTGTCATCACAAGAAAAAAAAATTGTAACTGTGTGTGGTAGTGGATATTAATTAGACATTGTAGTGATCATTTTGCAATATATACAGATATAGAATCATTGTGCACCTGAAATGAGTATTATGTTATAGGTCAATTTTATTTAGATTGAAAAAACAAGCAAACAAGCAAAAATCAATAGTGAACTGTGAAGCTCCTTAATTTTAGCCAGCTTCATCTCCTCAGCTTGTGCATACCTGTGTGCCCAGCAACTCTTGAGTGATTTACACCACAGAGCATAGCCACACCTCGCCTTGGCTCATGATCTCTAAGTCTCTCCCTTTTTACTAATTGCCAGGATTTGCTTGTTCATTCAATGAAAAGTTGTTGTTGTTGCTGTTTTACTTCCTGCTCTGTGTTAGGTATACAACAGTGAGCAAAGCAGATAAAATCCTCTTTCAGGAGCTCACATTGCAGTGGGGAAGATAAACTGGAAATGAAAGTCTACACATCATTTCCTCAGAGATAACTAATTTAAAAAACAGATTGTGTCACTCTCTAGCTTGAAGCCCTTAGCAAGCTCATTACTTACAGAATTAAAACTTTCCAGCATGGCATCAAACACCTCCATGGAGCTGGTTTTCAAACTTTGATGACAAAGATATTATTTCAAACTCTTCTTGCCTCCTTCCCTTTCTTCTCATACTTCCTCAGTGTTCTGTGTCCTATACATCTTTCTTCACAGCAGATGATTTCATCCAGTTCAGCTCTGTTCAGTTGCTCAGTCATAACTGACTCTTTGTGACCCTATGGACTGCAACATACCAGGCTTCTCTGTCCATCACCATCTCCCGGAGTTCACTCAAACTCATGTCCATTGAGTTGGTGATGCCATCCAACCATCTCATCCTCTGTCATCCCCTTCTCCTCCTGCCCTCAATCTTTCTCAGCATCAGGATCTTTTCTATTAAGTCAGTTCTTCGCATCAAGTGGCCAAAGTATTGGAGCTTCAGCTTCAACATCAGTCCTTCCAATGAATATTGAGGGTTGATTTCCTTTAGGATTGACCAGTTTAATCTCCCCGTTCTCCACAGGACTCTCAAGAGTGATTTCATTGCAATTGCTATAGATGATTTCATTGCTATTGTATAAATCACCTTCAGGTGTTTTGGTGGAGAGATAAATGCAAACAAATTAAATCTTCATGATGATTACTATGTCTCTTTGTTTAGATTTTCCATCTGCAGTGGGCACTGGTTAGCCATTCATAAGGGATAATAGTAATGTACTTGTCATGAACCATTTTAACTTGAGCAAGGAGCCAGTGATGTACTTTCCCAGGACTCTCTTATCTCTGAAATATTAATAAACCTGTCACCTGTCACTAGCAATTGTGTGAGTAAAGATTGTTCATTATGGTCTTATAAACAAATGGCTTTTTATAAAGACAAGTGTGTATATATGATAGCTATTAAGAGTAAATCCTAACAGCTCTCATCACAAAGAGAAATTTTTTTGCCTTTTTTTTCCATTTCTTTTTATGTATCTATATGAGGAGATGCATGTTAACTAAACTTATTGTGGTTATCATTTCACAATACATGTAAGTCAAACTTTATGCTCTATACTTGGGCCAGGGAAGGGTCATCTGACTCAAGACTGTCTCATCCAAATTCCTACTTGAGGCAACAACTCCCTCTGCGATGGGTCTGCCAGGTGCCTCCCAAGTTCCCTCCATGCCTCTGGCCCTCCTTCCCTTTCTTCTTCCCCCCTTCTTCCCGTCCATTAAAAAAAAAAATCTTTCTAGCTTCTTTTCTTTTATGTGTAGTTGATCATGGTATTGTGTTTCAGGTATACAGCACCGTGACCAGTATTTTATTCAGGTTCTTTTCCCTATCGTAAGATATTGAATATAGTTCCTGGTGCTATACCGTAAATCCCTGTTGCTTTTCTATTTGTTGTATGCATGAGTGCTGAGTCACTTCAGTCATGTCTGAGTCTTTGTGACCCCATGGACTGTAGCCCACCAGGCTGTCCATGGGATTCTCCAGGCAAGAATATTGGAGTGGGTTGTTGTACCCTTCTTTGGGGGATCTTCCTGACTCAGGAAATGAATCTGGGCCTATAAGAGTCTCCTGCATTGGCAGGCGGGTTCTTTACCACTAGCACCACCTGGGAAGCCCGTTTGATGTATAATAGTTTGTATCTGTTAATCTTATACCCCTAATTTTTGTATATTTATTTAGTTGTATTATTTTTAGTTCCACATATAAGTGATATCACATAATATTTATCTTTCTCTGACATTTCACTAAACATAATATTTTCTGAATCCATCCGCATTGCTACAAATAGCAGTATTTAATTTTGTGGCTGAGTAATATTCCATTGCATATGCACATATGTATTGGGTCCGTTCATGGATCACAGCCTTTTTGTGGGGAAGGGGCTTCTGTAACTCAGTGAAGCTATGAGCCATGCCAGGCAGGGCCAACCAATACAGACAGATAATAGTGAAGAATTCTGACAAAGTGTGGTCCACTGGAGGAGGGAATGGCAAACCACTCCAGTATTCTTGCTGTGAGAATCCCATGAACAGTATGAAAAGGCAAAAAGATGTGACACTGGAAGATGAGCCAGCCAGGCCAAAAAGTGTCCAGTATGCTACTGGGGAAAAGTGGAGGGCAATTACTAATAGCTCCGGAAAGAATAACGTGGCTGGGCCAAAGCGAAAATGGCGTGCAGTTGTGGATGTGTCTGGTAGTGAAAGCAAAGTCTGATACTGTAAAGAATAATAACATATAGGAACCTGGAATGTCAGGTCATGAATGAAGGTAAATTGGATGTGCTCAAGCAGGAGATGGCAAGAGTGAACATCAATATCTTAGGACTCAGTGAAATAAAATGGATGGGAACGGGCAAATTTAATTCAGATGACCGTTATATCTACTATTGTGGACAAGAATCCCTTACAAGAAATGGAGTAGCTCTCATAGTCATCAAGAGTCCAAAATGCAGTACTTGGGTGCAACCTCAAAAAACGACAGAGTGATCTCAGTTCATTTTCAAGGCAAACCATTCAACCTCACAGTAATCCAAGTCCATGCCCCAACCACTGATGCTGAAGAAACTAAAGTTGATCAATTTTATGAAGACCTACAATACCTTCTAGAACTAACACCAAAAAAGATGTCCTTTTCATCATAGGGGATTGGAATGCAAGGTAGGAAGTCAAAAGATAACTGGAATAACAGGCAAGTTTGGCCTTGGAGTACAGAATGATGCAGGGCAAAGGTTAACAGAGTTTGGCCAAGAGAACACATTGATCGTAACAAACACACTCTTCCAACAACACAAGAGACAACTCTCCACGTGGACATCACCAGTCAGTCAATACTGAAATCAGATTGATTATGTTCTTTTCAGTCAAAGAGGGAGAGGCACTATACAGTCAGCAAAAACAAGACCTGGAGCTGACTGTGGCTCAGATCATGAACTCCTTATATTGCAAAATTCAGACTTAAATTGAAGAAAGTAGGGAAATCCACTAGGCCATTCAGATGTGACTAAATCAAATCCCTTATGATTATACAGTGAAGGTGATGAATAGATTCAGGGGGTTAGATCTGGTAGACGGAGTGGCAGAAGAACTATCGATGGAGGTTCATAACATTGTACAGGAAGCAGTGACCAGAACCATCCCAAAGAAAAGGAAATGCAAGAACACAAAACGGTTGTCTGAGGAAGCCTTACAAACAGCTGAGGAGAGAAGAGAAGTAAAAGGCAAGGGAGAAAGAGAAATATACCCAACTAAATGCACACATCCAGAGAACAGCAAGGAGCAATAAGAAGGCCTTAAATGAACTATGCAGAACAATAGAGGAAAACAATAGAATGGGAAAGACTAGAGATTTCTTCAAGAAAATTGGAGCTATTAAGGGAATAGTTCATGCAAGGAAGTGCATGAGGAAGGACAGAAACAGTAAGGACCCAGCAGAAGCAGAAGAGATTAGGAAGAGGAGGCAAGAATACACAGAACTATAGATATGAAAAAAAGGCTGTAATGATCTGTATAACCACGATGGTGTGGTCACTCACCTAGAACCAGACATCTTGGAGCATGAAGTTGAGTGGGCCTAAGGAAGCATCACTTCAAATAAATCTAGTGCAAGTGACAAAATTCCAGCTGAGTTATTTCAAATCCTAAAAGATGATGCTCTTAAAGTTCTGCACTCAATTTGTCAACAAATTTGGAAAACTCAGCAGTGGCCAGAGGTCTGGAAAATATCAGTTTTCATTCCAATCCCAAAGAAAGGCAATTCCAAAGGATGTTTCATCTACCATACAATTGTGCTCATTTCACATGCTACCAGAGTAATGCTCAAAATCCTTCAAGCTAGGCTTCAGCAGTATGTGAAATAAGAACTTTCAGATGTACAAGCTGTGTTTAGAAAAGGCAGAGAAATCAAAGATCAAATTGCCAACATTTATTGGATCATGAGGAAAGCAAGGGGGTTCCAGAAAAACATCTACTTCTGTTTCATTAACTATACTAAATCCTTTGACTACGTGGAGAAGGACATAAAGTAAGACATGTTCCTGGAAACATTAGTGAAAAGCCAGTAGTTGGGATGAAACTCTAGAATCAGATCACTTACTGGTGAGATGTCAGCAAGGATTCCATTGCTGTGGAAAAGGGACAGGATCTCTGGCCACGCTCTCATGTCACAATACTTAGTCTCCTCCTTATTGCAACAGGATGAGGTATAAGTGGAAGAGGAGACCAAATATGCAATAGGGCCAGCACTTGAACAGTATTAGGAGAAGAGATGGCATATGTTAATTGCCTCAGAAACCTTGAAGAGAATGACAGGCTCAGTTCAGACAACTAGAAATTCAGTCCAAGCTGTGAAAACCAGAGGGCCTCAACAGCAGTGTTTATAGAGACCTCTATCACTTGCAAGGATCAGAAGATGGTGATAAAAATCAAACCCAAAATTTGACTGAAAACTGCAGACTGCAAAGTAGCCTTGATGTGTCTTTTATGCTGAAGTCAGAGTCTTGACCAAGAAGTGGGACTCAGACCAGCAGTGGAGATATTGGAGTGGATAGGTCCCAGAATTTGGACCTCCCCGATTTCTTTGCCTAAACCCTTAAGGTTGGCAGAAGCAGTCACCTTTTCTTTGTTAGAGTGAAATCGCCTCTCTTTGCCTGGAACCATGAAAGACTCCCCGAGGTGGCTGCTCAACAGAGTGATGTTCAGCCTTCTCAGTATTTGCACCACTATACCTCACTGGCCGTACACCAACAGCCTAGGAGAGAAATACACTTCTGTCACCAAGATGAAATACCTTGCCTCTCCCCAGAATTGGAGGACCCAGGTAATATTAACCGACAGGAACCAGGAGAATGTGTGTGCGCTCTGGAGTACATGGGTATCAGATAGGGAAAGTTTATTGACATGGAACTTACGTGACTCAGAATTTAATGACCTGACAAGGATACCTGGAGCCTGTCTTAGAAGCCACTGGAATGGCTCTTCGAATCCTGGGCATGATAAAGATAACAAAATAGAACTGCCTTGGCAGAGCACTGCAGAAGGCACTAGAGGGCTCCAAAACTTGAGAATATTAAAGTGGATTTATAAAATAAGACCAGAGAACGCATCCATTATCATGTTATCCAAGAGGAGCCAGAGGATATTCTGTTCATTAAGATAATAAGAAATGCGCTAGTAAGGGGGTGGGTCTTTGAGAAGTGGTGGCCCTCCACTGTAGGCTGGGGTTGATGAGATACTGCCTTAGTGCTGGGCTCCCTAAAGGCAATGATAAACTTTAAGAATATGAGAGTGCAGGAACTCCCTGGTCGTCCAGTGGTTAAGAATCCACCTGACAAAGCAGCGGACACGGGTTTGATCCCTGATCTGGGAAGATTCCACGTGTTGAGGGTCAGCAAAGCCCATGCGCCACAACTGCTGAACCCATGCACCCCGGAGCCTGGGCTCCATGAGAGAGAAGCATGTGTGCTGTAACTTATTACTTTCATTCTCCCAGAGAAGCAATGAGAAATCCACGTTTAAAACTTTCCCCCTCTAATGCGAGATGGGGCCAGATCCTATCCGACACACAGTTTAACTTTCTTGGGATCCAAACAACAAAAAACCTAGCTGCTGTCTGATATAAAACTGGCAAAGTGGGACAAATCGCGTTGAGTAAGACCAAGTTGAGTAAGTTTTGGATATGGGCTAGATGTCCTCTTTTTCCCGCTGTGTTCTCTACCCTGTCTCTTTTTTGCTGTTCTCATGAGCCTTCTCTTCATCAGGGAGAGAAAAGTACTGCTTGCTGCCACAAAATGCATAGACCTCATTTCTTTGCTAACATTTTAATTTAATTTAGTTTAGTTTTGTGGTCATCTCTATTGAGAATTGGAATGTTTCCTGCCGTGTCAATAAACAGAGATGTCTCAGTCATCAGCGATTCCAGCCCTCCAGGATACTCAGGATGGAGAAGAATCCCTGTGATCAGCAGCCATCAGGCTGCAGCCACTCCCTGTGGAGGGCCCTGAGGAACTCCGAATGTGAAAAACACAGGATACTGGCCCTAGATAGCTGAGATGCATTTGAAAGAAATGATTTCAGTGAGTCCAGACTCTTGCATCTTCTCACATATAGAAAAGTGCTAAATTCCTTGAGATATCTGATTTTCCTTAATTCACAAAAATGCTTTTACCTGCCCTTTGTTGCAAGCTTTTATATAGCCGGACCCCTCCCCCTGCCTCCTCAGAACAGTTCTTTCAGGGTCACTTGAGATGCTGTCTCTCGGGCTTGCAGTCCTAAAAATTCCCACCAAATAAAGTAACTCTCAACTTTTAGGTTGTGACTGTTTTTCAAGTCGACAGTTAGGGTGGCCATGAGGGGACCAGAGGAGATTTCTCCCCTCCACCCGAGCTGTCTGAAAATCTGGAGGCTTGGTACCAGCAGAGGCCCTTTGTGCCATCTGCCTGCTCAGGGGGTCCAGATGGATTTGAAAGAGCCTCTCCTGGTTCTTGGGTCTCCCGTTTTGGTTGATGATCCTAAGATGTATTTGGTGGGAAAAGAGGTTATCCTTGAAACTTGGTTTCAAGAAGAGGTACCTGGATTGTTCACTTTAGGCACTGAGTGGGTTATCCTCAGTTGTAGGACTAGGAAGATTTTGCTCAGTTTAGGTACTGAGTGGGTATCCTCAGTATAAAAAGGCAATGGGAAGATTTTGCTTGAGTAGGTGATCCTCAGTGTGCAAGGCACTGGGAAGCCTCAGTTTGGGTACTGAGTAGTTGTTATTCTCAATTTAGAGACTGGGAAGACTTTACTTAGTCCCACTGACCAAGGTGGGACCAAGTTATTAGGAAGGAAACTGGCCTGTGGTGTTTCCTTGAATTAGTTGCCTTAGTAGAGTTTGTCAAAATAAAACAGAAATCTTATGAGTGGTTTTGAGCTCTGAAGAAGGGACTCTACCCTCCTTGCCAGCAACAGCTTCCTCAGGCAACTGAGAAACTTTACGGAAATTTAAAGTAGAGGCAAGACCTCACGCTGTGAGGCTGTCCCTAAACGGAGACCCATTCATGTAATTAACAAAGTGCTCAACCAAGGACATGCACAATATTTGGCCATTCCACGATCTGAGCACCTGGGGAAGTCTTATATTTCACTGGGAGACCCGAGACATGTAGAAGGGGGCTAAAACAACTCTGGAGCAAAACCAGAGAAGATAAACTCCAAAGCAGCACACACTGGCCCATCACATGATTGTCACTTGCAATTTTATCTTGAAACATTGACTTCAAAATGGGAAATAAAAGTTTAAGAATAAAAGAAAAAGGAACAACAGATTGCCAACACCCAAGCTGGCTTAATATATATACAAAACCTATAAGTATTCACTTAATTAGAAATTAAAGGAAATCTCACCCTAAAAATTGAGGGGCTCTTTCATTGCTACGTAGTTAAGTTACATTAAGGTTATGAGCTAGCTTAGTAAAATATCTTTTCAGACTTCAAACAAAGGAGTTCTAGTTAGAAACTTACATTTCTCTATATCTTTGAGATGTAAATGTTTTATCTGATCTTCTTGAGTTGTTTGTGTGTTTTGCTCATTTGCGTTTTTGAAAACTTGGCTTTTGCCATACTATTTTTGAGAGTAAACTCTCCGAATTTAGATTGCATCCTCCTCCACTTTCTTAGGGCTTCCTAGTGGCTTAAATGGTAAAGAATCCACTTGCAATGTCAGAGACCTGTGTTCGATACCTGGGTTGGGAAGATCCCCTGGAGAAGGGCATAGCAACCCACTTCAGTATTCTTGCCTGGAGAATCCCCACAGATGGAGGAGCCTGGTGGGTTACAGTCCATGGAGTCACAAAGAATTGGACATGACTGAGTGATTAAGCACAGCACAGAACAGGGGGTCCCTTTTGGCCCATTTAACCTTATGTAGTATAGTAGTATCAGTTCAGTTCAGTTCACTCGCTCAGTCGTGTCCGACTCTTTGCAACACCATGAACCACAGCACGTCAGGCTTCCCTGTCCATCACCAATTCCCAGAGTCCACTCAAACCCATGTCCATTGAGTCATCCAACCATCTCATCCTCTGTTGTCCCCTTTTCCTCCTGCCCTCAATCTTTCCCAGCATCAGGGTCTTTTCCAATGAGTCAGCTCTTCACATCAGGTGGCCAAAGTATTGGAGTTTCAGCTTCAGCATCAGTTCTTCCAATGAATATTCAGGACTGATTTCCTTGTTTTAATCACATAAGTGTCCATTTTAATTTTCCCATTTTAAGTAATTATCCAAAGATTTCTTTATTCATTGAGAAAATTCCTTTAAAAATTTTCCTTGTTGGAAATAACACCTAGACTTTTCTTATAAACTTTTTCTAACTTTTAATTATTCTAATGTTATTATTAGCATCCGTGAGACCCATTGAGCTGAAGCAAAGACCACAAATGAAACTCCTTAAGCCAGTTTTTTTTTAAACTCAGGTTTCTGTCCATGGGATTCTCCAGGTTTCTCCAGAGGTTTCCAAGCAACCGGCAAGTATTATTAGCACAAATAAAAGTTCATGCTTACAGACCAAACAATTCTAAGTTCAAACGAAATTAAGTTAATTGAATTTCAGGTTCATGTGAACTGTGAAATTGTCAATATTAAATTAGTACCTGGTAAGCTATGGTTTTTCCAGTAGTCATGTACGGATGTGAGAGCTGGACCATAAAGAAAGCTGAGTGCCGAAGAACTGATGCTTTCAAATTGTGGTGCTGGAGAAGACTCTTGAGAGTCCCTTGGACTGCAAGGAGATCCAACCAGTCAATCCTAAAGGAAATCAATCCTGAATATTCATTGGAAGGGCTGATGCTGAAGCTGAAGCTCCTATACTGGGGTCACCTGATGTGAGGAATTGACTCATTGAAAAAGACCCTGATGCTGGGAAATATTGAAGGCAGGAGAAGGGGACGATAGAGGATGAGATGATTGGATGGCATCACTACTCAATGGACGTGAGTTTCAAGCTCCAGGAGATGGTGAAGGACAGGAAAGCCTGGTATGCTGCTGTCCACGGGGCTGCAAAGAGTCAGACTGAGTGAGCAACTGAACTGACATGTCTTGAGTCATCAACATTAAATATAATATTAAGCAAAATGCTTTCATTACATTTAATATAACCTAAGATGGGGAAACAGCGGAAACAGTGTCAGACTATTTTTCTGGGCTCAAAAATCACTGCAGTTGGTGATTGCAGCCATGAAATTAAAAGACACTTACTCCTTGGAAGGAAAGTTATGACCAACCTAGATAGCATATTAAAAAGCAGAGACGTTACTTTGCCAACAAAGGTCCATCTATTCAAGGCTATGGTTTTTCCAGTGGTCATGTGTGGATGTGAGAGTTGGACTGTGAAGAAAGCTGAGCACTGAAGAATTGCTGCTTTTGAACTGTGGTGTTGGAGAAGACTCTTGAGAGTCCCTTGGACTGCAAGGAGATCCAACCAGTCCATCCTAAAGGAGATCAGTCCTGGGTGTTCATTGGAAGGACTGATGCTGAAGCTGAAACTCCAATACTTTGGCCACCTCATGCGAAGAGTTGACTCATTGGAAAAGACCCTGATGTTGGGAGGGATTGGGGGCAGGAGAAGGGGATGACAGAGGATGAGATGTCTGGATGGCATCACCGACTCGATGCACATGAGTTTGGGTGAACTCCGGGAGATGGTGATGGACAGAGAGGCCTGCCGTGCTGTGATTCATGGGGTTGTAAAGAGTCGGACACTACTGAGTGACTGAATTGAAATGAACTGAGCTGAAATAAGATTTTACATTTGATGCAAATTTGTCAGCAAGGAAAGTAACTTGATGTGAAGAGATTTTTGAGGAAAAAAAGTGTAAATGAATTAAGAGTTTTGGGTGAATGTGTTTAGATATAATTATGTATTTTAGGAGCTCTCCAGATATTCTACAACTTAAAAAGTTAAAATTGTGCTAGAATAAATTAAGTGAATGCTACAGAAAGTTTTGTGAAAAGTAGATCTTGAGAAAAGAATTTTGTGCTCATTTCAGTACTTTTATTTATACTTCATACTTCCCTTTATTGAAAGCACAAATCTTAGTTTTCTTAAAGTTTGTTACTTTTTTTGTTGACAAATTTGTAACAGATAGAATAAGGTCTTATTTGACCTCTAGTAAACCTAAGTACAACAGAAATTTTATTTCTTCAGTTGGTAAGCTGTGTCTGACTCTTTGCAACTCCATGAACTACAGCACGCCAGGCTTCCCTGTCCTTCATGATCTCCCTGAGTTTGCTCAAAGTCAAGTTCATTGAGTCAGTGATGCCACCTAAAAAAGATGTCATCCTCTGTTGTCACCTTCTCATCTTGCCTTCAATCTTTCCCAACATCAGGGTCTTTTCCAATGAGTCAGCTCTTCACATCAGGTGGCCAAATATTGGAGCTTCAGCTTCAGCATCAGTTCTTCCAATGAATATTCAGGGTTCATTTCCTTTAGGATTGACTGATTTGATCTCCTTGCTGTCCAAAGGACTCTCAAGAGTCTTCTCCAGCACCACAATTTGAAAATGTCAACTCTTAGGTGCTCAGCCTTCTTTAATGGTCCAGCTGTCACATACATACATGACTACTGGAAAAACCATAACTTTGGCTATATAAATCTTTGTCAGCAAAATGATATTTCTTCTTTTTTTTTTTAAATACACTGTCAAGGTTTGTCATAGCTTTCCTTCCAAAGAACAAGTATCTTTTAATTTCATGGCTGTGGTTACCATCTACAATGATTTTGAAGCCCAGGAAAATAAAATCTGCCCCTGCTTCCACTTTTCCCCTTCTATTTGCCTTGAGGTGATGGGACTGGATGCCATGCTCTTAGTTTTTTCAATGTTGAATTGTAAGCCAGCTTTTTCACTCTCCTCCTTCGCCCTCATCAAGAGGCTCTTTAGTTCTTCTTCACTTTCTGTCTTTAGAGTGGTATCATCTGCATAGCTGAGGTTGTTGATATTTATCCTGGCAATGAAGAAAGCTTTTTTCTTTTAAATTTTAAGTGTAGTTGATTTACAATGTTATGTTAATCTGTGGTGTACAGCAAAATGATTCAGTTATATATATATACACACACATAAAACTATACAGTAGGATCTTGCTGTTTATCTGTTTTATATATAGTACTTTGTATCTACTAATCCCAGATTCCTAATTTAAACCTCTTCCCTTTTCCTTTGGTAGCTAAGTTTGTTTTTTGTCTCTCTGAGACTGTTTCTGTTGTAAATAAATTCATTTGTGTCTCATTTTGGATTGTACGTATAAGTAATATCATATGGTACATGTCTCTCTCTTTCTGATTTATTTCATTTAGCATGATAATCTCTAGGTCCACCCACGTTGCTGCAAATGGCATTTTTTTTTTATGGCCGAGTAGTATTCCATTATGTATATAGACCACATCTTCTTTATCCATTCATTCGTTGAGGGACATTTAGGTTGTTTCCATGTCTGAGCTATTGTAAATAGTGCTGCTGTGAACAATGGGAGGCATGTATCTGTTCAAATTATAGTTATCTCTGTATATTGCCCAGGACTGGGATTGCAGGATCATGTGGTAATTCTGTTTTAATTTTTAAAGGAACCGCCATACCATTCTCCATAGTGCTGCACCAACTTAGATTCCCATCAACAATATAGGAGAGTTCCCTTTTCTCCACATCCTCTCCAGCTTTTGTTATTTCTAGACTTTTTAATAATGGACATTCTGATCAGTATGAGGTGGTACTTCACTGTGCTTTTGATTGGTATTTCTCTAATGATGTTGAGCATGGTTTCCTGTGCCTATTGGCCATCTGTATGTCTTCTTTGGAGAAATGTCTATTTAGTCTCAGGGGCAGAAAGCTTTTGAATCTCCAGCGGAACAGCCATTGTGGAAGTCCAGTTCAGGATTCTGTCAGATGGCAGGAATTACTCTTCTCTCCAAGTGATACTGGCATGGAGTGGTGCTTCATAGGGACACTGAGTTTTCAGGCACTCTACCCAGGATTGATGGTGCCCTAGAGCATTTATTTACACTGTAGTTTCCATGCAGGTTGCTCTAAAAACAGAAGAGAAATTATTTATCTTCAGAGCCAGCTTCATGTTTGTGCAACTCGTATAGTTGTACAGTGTCCAGTTTTAGATGGGAGAGCTTCGGTCTTATTTTAATGCTCTACTGTTACTGTTGTCAACATCACAACAAGTTATAGACACGGGACCCACATTTTCATTTTGTTCTTGGCCATACAAACCTTGAAGCTGGTTCTGCTTCTATGCATCCAAGGTCACGCAAGAGTGAGGTAACAAGAGTGAGAAAAAAAAATCAAGAACCTCTATTGTCATCTTCCTCCGAGTTTATATATCCAGATAAGCGCCTAATGAAACTGCTACCCATTCCTTGACCTCTGTTGCTGTTGTTCAGTCACTAAGTCGTGTCTGACTGTTTGTGACCCCGTGGACTGTAGCATGCCAGGCCTCCCTGTCCCTCACTATTTCCCGTAGTTTGCCCAAGTTCATGTCCATTGAGTTGGTGATGCCATCCAATCATCTCATCCTCTGCTGCCCTCTTCTCCTCTTGTCCTCAGTCTTTCCCAGTATTGGAATCTTTTCCAGTGAGTTGGCTTTTTGCATCAGGTGGGCAAAGTATTGGAGCTTGAGCTTCAGCATCAGTCCTTTCAATGAGAATTCAGGGTTTATCTCCTTTAGAATTAACTGGTTTGATCTCCTTGCTGTCCAAGGGATTCTCAAGAGTCTTCTCCAGGACCACAATTCAAAAGCATTAATTCTTTAGCCCTCAGCCTTCTTTATGGTCCAAGTCTCACATCTGTACATGACTACTGGAAATACCATAGATTTGACTATACAGACCTTTATCAGCAAAGTAATGTCTTTGCTTTTTAATATGCTGTCTATGTTTGTCATAGCTTTTCTTCTAAGGAGCAAACGTCTTCTAATTTCATGGCTGCAGTCATCATCCACAGTGATTTTGAAGCCCAAGGAGACAAAATCTGTCATTACTTCCCCTTTTTCCTCCCCTTGATCTTAATTGATAGCATATTTAACCTCCTTTAAAAGGAAGTTTTCAGAGGTCTCTTTTCCCCTTTTAGAACCATCTCCATACTGATTCAGGAACTCTAGTTAATAGAATGATTTAGGTCTTGGCAATATCCTTTGAAAAGATGAATTTTCTACATCTACTTGGTTTACTTTGTGTTATGGTCTTTATCTAGCACAACCTCAATTTCATGGGTGCATTTTACACACAGTTCAGTATGTCTTATTTTTTAAGCAAAAACTAAGAAATATTCTTATTGGCTGGTGGGTCCAAATACTGAAACCAGCCCCAGTGATTGTGAATATTCTTTCCTGAGTTTTCTTAATCTTCATAGGCTGTGCACAGGTAAGGAGTGCACCCTGTAGTTTTCTCTGTTCCCCTTGGGTGGGAATAGGTGTGAGTAGCCTGGCTTGGTGGACTGGCCCAGGAGAGAAGCAGGGTCATGGGTGGGCCTTATCCCTGTGGAAGCCTCCACTATTCCTGTGCTTACACATCGGCTACCTAAGCTGGATGACTGAGCAGTTTCATAGAAATGGTTAGTCAGGAGGCAGACTTGGTGAGAGTGGGCATGAAGGCTATAAGTCCTTCTCAGGACCTGGAGAAGCACCTGCTGACAGTGGCTGGGGAGTGCTTCCCTGATTGCCAAGGACAGTGTCTTCTGCTAAGCAGAGAGCGTGCATAGTGGAGTGGCACTCAGTCTTGCTTGTCTGATGACATTAATTACAGGGTGTTATGGGCCAGGTTTCTGTAGGTTGGGTGGAGGCGGAGGCCACTGGCAATGTGTGCCATGCCCAGGGAGAAATGTGTGAGTGGGAGGAAGAAAAGGATTTCTCTGGAGCTGTTCCAAGGCTGATGCTGGTGAAAGATGCTTGTCTTTCTCGAGCATTCAAACAGCATCTGCCAGGATTGTCAGCTACTAAGAAGCACATCTCTGTACTCATGAACTATGGGGAACGCGGGCAAAGGTAAGAGTGTGGTATATTTTAATGCTGTGTTTTCCTACTCATTGGGTTTGGTGTGCACCTGGATGTGTATATGTGTATAAAACTGACTGAAAGTTGTCAGGTTACAGTCTATTGATTTTTTTTTATTCTGTTCGCAAATTTTCAGCATTATCTAAGATATAAAGGCTTGGTTTTAATTTCTTATTCCTTAACTCTTCTGCCTCAAATCTAAGGTGTTACTCAGACCATGGATGATGAATGATTAGATGGAGAGCTGGTTTGAAATGGTCAAAAGTAGTTCACCGTTTCTCGAGTAGTCTTTAGTGTGAAAGAGCAAGAACTTTTCATTCACACTGACCTAGCTTGACTCTTCTGTGTATGTGTGACATTGTGCAAATAACTTAATCTTTCTGAACTTGCAGAGTGGTATGGATTTAATGAAATAATGCCCGCAAAGAGCCTAGTGCAGCAGCTGTCTCCTGGTAGAAACTCAGCAATGGTTACCTCTAGTTTATCAACTCTTTCTCTAGCTCTGCTTCCCTAGCACTGGAGTCACGTCCTGCCATTCTCAACTCCCTTAATGGTGTTTCCACAGCTGACTAATTGTAGGTTGTGGCCGATTAAGACAAAGCTAAGACTAGCCTAATTTAATGATTCTATGGACATTTCCTTTCATGTTAGACTCTAGCAGTGTAGTTAGATAGGCAGAGTAAATGTGGGAAGAAATGTGTCTCAGATGCTGAATTCTACTTCACTTGATGTGGAGCATTTTTTCCTTCTGAGATCTTTCAGGATGTGGCAACTAAAGCATAGGTTCTGCTATCCACTCTTTCCATTCATCCATCATCCATCCATCCATCCATTCAGCCAGCCAGCCAGCCAGCCAGCCAGCCATTTATTTATCCATCCAGCTGTCCACTCTTCCATCTATCCATTCATCCATTTATCAATCCAACATTTGTGTACTGAATCAGTGTATGCCAAGCACAGCTCTAAGAACCAGAGATTAAGCAATAAAGAAGAACAGGAAGAAAAATCCCACATTCCTGAAGCATTTATTCTAGTGAGCCATGATGCAATCAACAAAATAAATCAGCAAAGTCTGTAGTGTGTTAGATGCAGAATTATTATGGGGAAAGTAAAGCAAGAAAAAGGGTTGGGGTTTGAGGCACTCTACAGTTTTTCAACAGGGTGAATCAGGGAAGACCTCCCTGAGAAAGTTGTTGAGCAAAGGCTAAAAGGAGAAAAGGGGAAGAACATTTCAAGCAGGAGAAGTGGCAAGTGCAAAGGCTGGAAGGTGGAGGCAAGCCTGTTGTGCAAGGAGAAACAGAGAAGCCGGTGTGGCTGGTGGAGGAGAGGACGAGAGAAGTCTGGAGGAGTGACAGCGGCTAAATCACTTGGGGCTACGGAGGTTCTTGTGAAAACCTGAGCGCAACTGGCACTTCAATAGAGTAACACTGGCTCCTGTGTTGAGGACAACTTGAAGGGCAGAGGTGGAAGCAGAGTCTACTTCAACCATTGTAATAACACAGACCTGTATAAAAGTGGTTACAGGGAAGGGGTGAAGAGTAGACAGCCCCAGGGAATATTTTGGAGACAGAGCCAACAGGATTTTCTATTGGATTAGATGTGAGTAGTGAGAGAAAGAGAGGAGTTAAGGATGACTCTACATTTTAGGGAGAGGGCGAGTAACCAGAGAGATGAAGTTGTCATTGAGCGGGAAAAACTGGAGCAGATCTCGTCCCGAATGTTAGGAGATCTATTTTGGATGGTTTGGGATTTGAGGTGTAAGTCGGACACCTGAGTGGAGATACTGAGTGGGAAGCTGGATTTGGGAGTTGAGAGTTAAGCAGTGCAGGCTGGGCTCGAGATAGAAATCTAGGAGTGGTGGACACGTGATGTAGTATTTAAAGCTGTGAAGCAGAATGAGATCCCCAGTACTGAGGGCAGGTAGAAAAGAGTTCTAAAAACTGAGCCAGAGGACTTGCTAATTTTAAGGACCTGTGAGATAAAAGAAAGCAGAAAAGAAGGAGGAACCAGAGAGGAGGAAAAACAGGGGCAAAATATTTTCCAGCAGAAGGCCCTGATCCACTCTGTGAATTTCTGCTAGTGGCTCAAGTAAGATGAGGACAGAATTGGCTGTTGAATGCAGCAGGTTGGGATTTCAGTGGCCTGGACAAGAGAGCTGGAATCAGGAAAGTCCAGTAAAGAAGGGACAGGTTGAGGCAGGGAGAGATGAGGTTAGTGACCATTAAGTTGCTGCCAGTCTTCCCCACTCCCAATCCAGAGACACCAAGCCCTTCACCTTCCCGTTTTTCTGATTCATCTTTATCTTATTTTGCCAATTCCATTAACTGTTGTAAGCAACCTTCAATTCTTTTGGAATGGGCTGCCAAGCCAGCAGGATGGGATGCTCCTCCAAACAGGGAGCCTCTGTTGGGGTACAGAGCTTATTGTTTCTTCCCTTCACATCTGGAGGTAGAAATGTGACTACCTGCCTGATCCCGAGGTTTCAGGGGTGGGGGACAGGCCCAGTTCCGCAGCATGTGGAATCTTTCTTTTTTTTTTTTTTAATATAAATTTATTTATTTTAATTGGAGGCTAATTACTTAACAATATTCTAGACCAGGGATCAAACCTGTGTCTCCGCACTGGCAGAGACAATTGGTGTCTTCCGTGGATTCTTTACCAATGAGCCACCAGGGAAGCCCTTTGGCCTACTTTTTAATTGGCTGTTGGTTTTGTTTTCCTTTCTTTTTTATTGAGATAAAATCGACAGATTACATTGTGTTAGTTTTAGGTGTATAAGATAATAATTTGATATATGTATTGGATTGACCAAAAAGTTTGTTTGGGTTTTTTCATAAGCTGTTCTAAGTGAATATTTTTGTCCATCCCATATCTACTGAGAAATGATTACCACAAAAAACTTAGATAACATCCATTATCACATATAGGTACATATTTTTGTGTGTGAGATGAGAACTTTTAACCCCATTCTCTAAGCAATTTTCAAATTCACACTATAGTATTATTAACTACAGTCACCATGCAGAATATTACATTCCTAGGTTTTATTTTTCTTATGACTGGATAGCTATACCTTTTGACCACCTTTATTCATTTTACCCCTCCTCTCCCACTAGCCTGTGGCAGTCACCAGACTATTCTCTGTATCTGTGAGTATATGGTTTTTTAGGTTCCATGTATAATTAAGGTCACATATATTCTCATGGAGTAGTGTTTGTGTATATATCTGACTTAGCATAATGCCCTCAAGGTCCATCCATGTTATCACAAATGGCAGGATTTCCTTCCTTTTTATGGTTGAATAATATTCCATTGTATGTATGTGTGTGTGTGTGTGATATGTTATTACATCTTTACCCATTTATTTGTCAGTTGACATTTATATCAATTGACACTTATATTGTTTCCATGTCTTTGCTACAATAAATAATACTGCAGGGAACATGGGGGTACATATGTCTTTCTGAGATAGCAATTTTTGTTTCTCTTGAGTAAATACTCAGAAGTGGAATTGCTATATCACATGGTATTTTTGCTTTGTTTATTCATTCATTCATTTATTAATTTCTTGCTGCACTGGGTCTTCATGGCGGTGTGTGGGCTTTCTCTAGTTGCAGCAAGCGGGAGCCACTCATTGCAGTGTGTGGTCTTCTCATTGCTGGGGCTTATCTTGTGGCTCAGCATGGGAAGTAGGGTGCATGGGCTTCAGTAGTTGTGGCTCATGGGCTCTGGAGTGCAGGCTCAGGAATTGTGATGCGCATATATTCCACGGGACATGAAATTCTCTTGGACCAGGTGTGTCCCCAGCATTTGCTGGCAGATTCTTAACCCCTGGAGCACTAGGGAAGTCCTGGAGGTCTTTTAATGTGGGATGTAGAAGAGTTTAAATCCAACTGGCAGTGTTTGACAGATGCAGTACAGGGGACATTGGCACCTCTGGCTGAGGCTGGATGTGTGTTAATTAGCTTTAGCTTCCTCCATTTGGTATCAGCCCCACCTTGGCAGGGTGTATTTGGATCTCAGTTGTCAGCTGCTTTTTTAGATGACACACTTGTTTGTTTATTTATTTATTCTGAGCTAGCTGCTTCTAGGCTAGGGCTGTTATAGTGCCACGCTCACTTCAGCACGTACACACAGACCCCTGGGGCTATTGACTCCAATTACTCTGTACCAGCTGGGTCTGGCCTTCTCCTGCCCACTCAGGTCGCAGCAGAGCAATGGTAGCCAGAACCACTCAGACAGGTGGGACTGCTCTGACACCTGTGGGGAGTAACCAGAGCCTCCTTGCCGCATTTGGCACCTGCACCCAGGCTCCAGGATATCTCTAAGGCATTTAGCATGACTCTGAAGAGTATGTCTAATCAGCTTAGTAATGTGGGGGGATGTGTTTGTTGTCAGTTATTTATTGTTTCTGGTTGAACAGGATTTCAATAGAAGCCTAACACCTCTAGTCCTCTCTCAGGGAGCACTCTGGTTCTCCGGTTGGATCCCTGCCCAGCAGTGTCCAATCCTGAGTTCAGATCTGCCCTTAAGAAGACCAAGGCAGGGAGTTCCTGGTTGCCTAGTGGTTAGGACTCTGTGCTTTCACTGCTGTGCTTGGGTTCATCCCTGGTCAGGGAACTGAGAACCCATAAACAGAGTTAAAAAAAAAAAAGCCAAATAGTGCTTGGTGAGTAAATTACCACGGGGATAATGGCCCATGGGTGCATGCTCAGTGGCTCAGTTGTGTCTGACTCTGCTACCCCACGGACTTTGCAGACCACCAGGCTCCTCTGTCCATGGGATTTTCCAGGCAAGAATACTGAAGTGGGTTGCCATGCCTTCCTCCAGGGGATTGTCCCAACCCAGAGACTGAACCCATGTTTCCTGCGTTTCCTACATTGGCAGGCAGATTCTTTACCACTGAGCCATCAGCTCCTTGACAATCGTGCCCTCTTCTCCCTCACTTGCCACCTGGTGCATGGTGCTATAATGATGCTTTTCATGAGAAATTCCATGAGAATTCACAATTCCTAAGAATTAATTTCTCCCTGGGCCATTCTGCAGTAGAGGCAAGAGAGTGGGTGCCAGGCAGTGGTTGTAGGCTTCTCTGGCCCCTGATCTTCTTTTTGGGATGAGGAAATATGGGCTATTTGGGGGATGACATGTCACTCACATTCATTTATTTGCTTTTCAGGAGTAAATAACTCCTGCTGAGAACCTTTGCTGATAACATGGGACTTACTCTTGTGGGTTACTATTGTTTAGTTCTTTTTAATGGTACAACACTCTACTGTCCCATCTTCCATCTGAACTCACAGAAACACTCACACAAATAGGATGACCTTGGTCTGTACAATTGAGAGGTCACAATTCTTGTCCTAGTTACAAAGTGAAATCCTTTTTTTTTGACATCCCCAACTCCTGGTGCTGCTCATCAGTCTCATATAGTCTAACCCGACGATTCTCATCATTTATTTCTGTCACACTATACACAGAACATGACACCATGTAGATGAGAGGACTCACTCTTAGAGAACAGGCCAGGGGAGGTCTGGCTTCATAGGCTTTGGATCCCCTGCACTCAGCTGACTGCTCTTGGGCCTGAGTGCATTTGTATTTTCTTATGCCACAGCTGCACCCATCAGGGGCACACCCGTGTGCTGCATCAAAGGTTAGAGGTTCAGGTCCAAGACCTGGTGTAGACCACTATCTCAGTGCAGTCAACATCTGTCAACATCTTTTAAGGTATCCAGGAACATCTCTCAGCATACTTACCTAAGTGTTGTGAGTTAGGGAGAACGAAGTTCCGGTGGTCCTGCCCCTTGCTCAGTACAGTTTGCCACCATCTGCTATTCTAGATGCAGATGGATGCCAACACTTTCTGTCCCCTGTCCCTTCCAGGTCAGCGAGCCTGGGCTCCTTGCCTCTATGGCCACATTGTGATGCTTAGCAGGCTTCTTCCTACTCACTACTTTATTAGGTATTTCACCATCTCCACACATTCCTGCCCCCTGGGAGCTAACATGGGGCTAGTCCCAGATTTGCTGCATCTTCTGCACAGCTTAGAGCAGGGGGTCCCCACCCCCTGGGCCATGGTGCAGTACCGGTCTGTGCCCTGTTAGGAACTGGGCTGTAGAGCAGGGGGTGAGTGGTGGCCAAGGAGTGATGTATTTACAGCTACTCCCCATCGCTTGCATTACCACCTGAATTCCACCTCTTGTCACATCAGAGGCAGCATCAGATTCTCACAGGAGCACAATGAATGTAATGTGCTTAAACCATCCTGAAACCATCCCACTCCTGCCCATGGAAAAAGTTCCTGTGAAACTGGTTCCTGGTGCCAAAAAGGTTGAGGACTGGTGGCTTAGAACATTGCTTCTTATGAAATGCTTGAGGGCATCACCAGATGCCCTATGGAGACTGTCTGTTCCTGTCCCTATGACAAATACCCTGACACCTGGTCTGTTGGGATGCCAATGTTGCAAGAGCACTCTAGTTCTCTTTTAACTCTTAAAACTATGTGGTATTGGGTATTGCTTCTTATACTCAGACAGAGCTATAAGCATACTCACCGACCCGACCAATCATTTATTTACCTGTTTAACAACTCATTCAATAAATGCTGGGCAATGAGAATGTAAACACAGAGACATAGTTCTTGCTTTTTAGAAGCTCGCAGTGCAGTGAGAGAGACCCTAGATGTGTAATGATGGCATTCAGGAAATTTCCGTGAGAGTGCCTTGGGAACACAGAATAGGGTTCCTCACACCTGCACGGTGGATCAGGGAGATTGCTTGATTGAGATGAAATGACTGTTGAATGGAGTTTTTCTATCTCTTTCTTCCTCCTTTTTTCTTGAACTGAGTCATGCAGTATGTATGTCATTGGTTGAGGGAAGGAAGGGTTCCAAGCAGCAGTAAGACTGTAGAGAGCTAAGGAAGCATGTTAGAGAGTTTGGAATATTTGGGGGAACTTTCAGTTCAGTACAGTCGCTCAGTCGCGTCCGACTCTTTTCGACCCCATGAATCGCAGCATGCCAGGCCTCCCTGTCCATCACCAACTCCCGGAGTTCCTCAGATTCATGTCTTTCAAGTCAGTGAAGCCATCCAGCCATCTTATCCTCTGTCATCCCCTTCTCCTCCTGCCCCCAATCCCTCCCAGCATCAAAGTCTTTTTCAATGAGTCAACTCTTCAAAGTTCCACTATTTTGAGTATCAGTCAGTTCAGTTCAGTTCAGTCACTCAGTCGTGTCTGACTCTTTGTGACCCCATGAATCACAGTACGCCAGGCCTCCCTGTCCATCACCATCTCCTGGAGTTCACTCAAACTCACGTCCACCGAGTCAGTGATGCCATCCAGCCATCTCATCCTCTGTCGTCCCCTTTTCCTCCTGCCCCCAATCCCTCCCAGCATCAGAGTCTTTTCCAATGAGTCAGCTCTTCACATGAGGTGGCCAAAGTACTGGAGTTTCAGCTTTAGCATCATTCCTTCCAAAGAACACTGAGGGCTGATCTCCTTCAGAATGGACTGGTTGGATCTCCTTGCAGTCCAAGGGACTCTCAAGAGTCTTCTCCAACACCACAGTTCAAAAGCATCAATTCTTCGCTTGAGCATAGCAGACTGTTAATGGACAGCAGCAGTGGGATAAGAATCCCTCTAAAATAAGTTTGAAGGGTGAAGGGGACACTCCCATGTGAATCTGCAATGGTCAGACTATATTTTTGAAATGACAGTGTCTGTGAAGTTCAAGGTAACATCTTATAGGAGCCGGGCTTTCTCACCTGGAGGAGAAAACATATAAAGTAGTGCGGCCTGGACAAGCTAGCTAGCCTTTCAAGTTACTGACCTAGGAGGAAAATATTACCTCATGGAATTGAGAGGATTCTATAGAGTTCCTAGATGGGTGGATGCTCAAAAAATATTATTTTTCTTTTTTGTCCCCTTTGGACATAGGCTTTGGAATTGAATCTTGGTTCTGTCACAACATTATTGTGATAGGTGTTGTAATCTTTATGAAGTGCATCTCTTTTTCATTATCTTTTTTGGACATCTCTTTTGGGTGTTAGTTCTAAAAGGTCCTGTAGGTCTTCATAGAATCGTTCAACTTTAGCTTACTCAGCATTACTGGTTGGGGCATAGGCTTGGATTACCGTGATATTGAATAGTTTGCCTTGGAAACGAACAGATATCATTCTATTGTTTTTGAGATTGCGTCCAGTTACTGCGTTTCAGACTCTTTTGTTGACCATGATGATGACTCCATTTCTTCTAAGGGATTCCTGCCCACAGTAGTAGATACGATGGTCAGAGGGTGACTGCAGCCATGAAATTAAAAGATGCTTACTCCTTGGAAGGAAAGTTATGACCAACCTAGATAGCATATTCAAAAGCAGAGACATTACTTTGCTAACAAAGGTCCGTCTAATCAAGGCTATAATTTTTCCAGTGGTCATGTATGAATGTGAGAGTTGGACTGTGAAGAAAGCTGAGTGCCGAAGAATTGATGCTTTTGAACTGTGGTGTTGGAGAAGACTCTTGAGAGTCCCTTGGACTGCAAGGAGATCCAACCAGTCCATTGTAAAGGAGATCAGCCCTGGGTGTTCATTGGAAGGACTGATGTTGAAGCTGAAACTTCAATACTTTGGCCACCTCACGCGAAGAGCTGACTCATTGGAAAAGACTCTGATGCTGGGAGGGATTAGGGGCAGGAGGAAAAGGGGACAACAGAGGATGAGATGGCTGGATGGCATCATCAACTCGATGGACGTGAGTTTGAGTGAACTCCAGGAGATGGTGATGGACAGGGAGGCCTGGTGTGCTGCAATTCATGGGATTGCAAAGAGTCGGACATGACTGAGTGACTGAACTGAACTGAACTGAACTGAGTTAAATTCACCCATTCCAGTCCATTTTAGTTCGCTGATTCCTAGAATGTCAGCCTTCACTCTTGCCATCTCCTGTTTGACCACATCCAATTTGCTTTGATTCATGGGCCTAACATTTCAGGTTCCTATGCAATATTGCTCTTTACAGCATTGGACCTTGCTTCTATCACCAATCACATCCACACCTGGGTATTGTTTTTGCTTTGGCTTCATCCCTTCTTTCTTTCTGGAGTTATTTCTCCACTGATCTCCAGTAGCATATTGGGCACCTAATGACCTGGGGAGTTCCTCTTTCAGTATCCTATCATTTTGCCTTTTCATACTGTTCATGGGGTTCTCAAGGCAGGAATACTGAAGTGGTTTGCCATTCCCTTCTTCAGTGGACCACATTCTGTCAGACCTCTCCACCATGACCCCCACCTGTCTTGGTGGCCCCGCATGGCATGGCTTAGTTTCATTGAGTCAGACAAGGCTGTGGTCCGTGTGATCATATTGGCTAGTTTTCTGTGATTATGGTTTCAGTGTGTCTGCCCTCTGATGCCCTCTCACAACACCTACCGTCTTACTTGGGTTTCTCTTACCTTGGGTGTGGGGTATCTATTCACGTCTGCTCCAGCAAAGCTCAGCTGCTGCTCCTTACCTTGGATAAGGAGTATCTCCTCAGGTCCGCCGCTCCTGACCTTGAATGTGGAGTAGCTCCTCTCGGCCTTCCTGCGCTCACACAGCCGCCGCTCCTTGGACGTGGGGTAGCTCCTCTCAGCGGCCGCCCCTGACCTTGGGCATGGGGTAGCTCCTCTCGGCCACTCATGTGCATTCACAGCCTGGCACTCTCCTTTTCATTATAGGGGACTGGAATGCAAAAGTAGGAAGTCAAGAAACACCTGGAGTAACAAGCAAATTTGGCCCTGGAGCATGGAATGAAGCAGGGCAAAGGCTAATAGAGTTTTGCCAAGAGAACTCACTGGTCATAGGAAACACCCTCTTCCAAAAACGCAAGAGAAGACTCTACACATGTACATCACCAGATGGCCAACACTGAAATCAGATTGATTATATTCCTTGCAGCCAAAGATGGAGAAGCTCTATACAGTCAGCAAAAACAACACTGGGAGCTGACTGTGGCTCAGATCATAAACTCCTTATTGCCAAATTCAGACTTAAATTGAAGAAAGTAGGGAAAACCACTAGACCATTCAGGTATGAGCTAAATCAAATCCCTTATGATTATACAGTGGAAGTGAGAAATAGACTTAAGGGACTAGATCTGATAGACAGAGTGCCTGATGAACTATGGACAGAGGTTCGTGACATTGTACAGGAGACAGGGATCAAGACCATCCCCAAGAAAAAGAAATGCAAAAAAGCAAAATGGCTGTCTGGGGAGGCCTTACAAATAGCTGTGAAAAGAAGAGAAGTGAAAAGCCAAGGAGAAAAGGAAAAATATAAGCATCTGAATGCAGAGTTCTAAAGAATAGCAAGAAGAGATAAGAAAGCCTTCCTCAGTGATCAATGCAAAGAAATAGAGGAAAAAAATAGAATGGGAAAGACTAGAGATCTCTTCAAGAAAATTAGAGATACCAAGGGAACATTTCATGCAAAGATGGGCTTGATAAAGGACAGAAATGGTATGGACTTAACAGAAACAGAGGATATTAAGAAGAGGTGGCAAGAATACACAGAACTGTACAAAAAATATCTTCATGACCCAGATAAACATGATGGTGTGATCACTCACCTAGAGCCAGACATTCTGGAATGTGAAGTCAAGTGGGCCTTAGGAAGCATCACTACGAACAAAGCTAGTGGAGGGAATGGAATTCCAGTTGAGCTCTTTCAAATCCTGAAAGATGATGCTGTGAAAGTGCTGCACTCAATATGCCAGCAAGTTTGGAAAACTCAGCAGTGACCACAGGGCTGGAAAAGGTCAGTTTTCATTCCAATCCCAAAGAAAGACAATGCCAAAGAATGCTCAAACTACCGCACAATTGCACTCATCTCACACGCTAGTAAAGTAATGCTCAAAATTCTCCAAGCCAGGCTTCAGCAATACGTGAACCGTGAACTTCCAGATGTTCAAACTGATTTTAGAAAAGGCAGAGGAACCAGAGATCAAATTGCCAACATCCGCTGGATTATGGAAAACGCAAGAGAGTTCCAGAAACACATCTATTTCTGCTTTATTGACTATGCCAAAACCTTTGACTGTGTGGATCACAATAAACTATGGAAAATTCTGAGAGAGATGGGAATACCAGACCATCTGACCTGCGTCTTGAGAAATCTGTATGCAGGTCAGGGAGCAACAGTTAGAACTGGACATGGAACAACAGACTGGTTCCAAATAGGAGAAGGAGTACGTCAAGGCTGTCTATTGTCACCCTGCTTATTTAACTTATATGCAGAGTACATCATTAAAAACGCTGGGCTGGAAGAAGCACAAGCTGGAATCAAGATTGCCGGGAGAAATATCAATAACCTCAGATATGCAGATGACACCACCCTTATGGCAGAAAGTGAAGAGGAACAAAAAAGCCTCTTGATGAAAGTGAAAGAGGAGAGTGAAAAAGTTTGCTTCAAGCTCAACATTTAGAAAACGAAAATCATGGCATCTGGTCCCATCATTTCATGGGAAATAGATGGGGAAACAGTGGAAACAGTGTCAGACTTTATTTTTTTGGGCTCCAAAACCACTGCAGATGGTGACTGCAGCCATGAAATTAAAAGACGCTTACTCCTTGGAAGGAAAGTTATGACCAACCTAGATATCATATTCAAAAGCAGAGACATTACTTTGCCAACTAAAGTCCATCTAGTCAAGGCTATGGTTTTTCCAGTGGTCATGTATGGATGTAAGAGTTGGACTGTGAAGAAGGCTGAGTGCCGAAGAATTGATGCTTTTGAACTGTGGTGTTGGAGAAGACCCTAGTCCCTTGGACTGCAAGGAGATCCACTCCATCCTAAAGGAGATCAGTCCTGGGTTTCCTTGGAAGGACTGATGCTGTAGCTGAAACTCCAATGCTTTGGCCGCCTCATGCAAAGAGTTGACTCATTGGAAAAGACTCTGATGCTGGGAGGGATTGGGGGCAGGAGGAGAAGGGGACGACAGAGAATGAGATGGTTGGATGGCATCACTGACTCAATGGATGTGAGTTTGAGTGAACTCTGGGAGTTGGTGATTGACAGGGAAGCCTAGCGTGCTGCAATTCATGGGGTGGCAAAGAGTCGGACATGACTGAGTGACTGAACTGATCATTATCTTATCTTTAAAAATGTAAACGATAATCAAGAGGTTAACTTAATTGGCATGCAGAATGTATTAGGTGTTGGCACATAATAGGAACCGGTTATTCATGGTGAGCCACTCTTTCCCCTCCCTTCCTGCATTTACTGTTGAAATTGGTGAGGCTAATGAAACTCAGATACCAGGAATAAGAAGAGGGCTTAGCAGTTTAACCTCTAGTTAACAAGTATCATCTGGAGGGCTAACAAACCGTCCACTTAAACAAAAATGTACAACATGCGAGTTGTGAGTTTGAGTTTTATTCAGGGTCTTATTGAGGGTTTCCCTGGTGGCTCAGAGGTTAAAGCGTCTGGAATGCGGGAGACCCAGGTTCAATCCCTGGGTCAGTAAGATTCCCTGGAGAAGGAAATGGCACCCACTCCAGTACTGTTGCCTGGAGAATCCCATGGAGGGAGGAGCCTGGTAGGCTATAGTCCATGGGGTCGCAGAGTCGGACACGACTGAGTGACTTCACTCACTTTCACTTACTGAGGCTATTGTCTAGTCTGGAAAATAGCTTCACAGTAGCTCTGAGAAACTGCTTCAAAGAGAAACCAGGAGATGTATATACAGTTTGTTGCTGTTCAGTTGCCAAGTTGTGTCTGACTATTTGCAACCCCATGGACTGCAGCATACCAGGCTTCCCTGTCCCTCGGTATCTTCCAGAGTTTGCCCAAGTTCACATCCTTCGAAATAGTGATGCCATCCAACCATCTCATCCTCTGCCGCTCCCTTCTCATCCTGCCCGCAATCTTTCGCAGCACCAGGGTCTTTTCCAACAAGTCAGCTCTTCACATCAGATGGCCAAAGTATTGGAGCTTCAGCTTCATCATCAGTCCTTCCAATGAATATTCAGGGTTCATTTTGGTTAAGATTGACTGGTTTAATCTCCTTGCTGTCCGTGGGACTCTCGAGAGTCTTACCCAACACCACAGTTCAAAAGTATCAATTCCCTGGTGCTCTGCCTTCTTTATGTTCCAGCTCTCACATCCATACATGTGAGGCTGGATGCATACATACAAGCCTATGGAAAAACCATAGCTTTGACTATACAGACCTTTGTCTGCAAAATGATGTCTTTGCTTTTTAATACACTGTCTAGGTTTGTCATAGCTTTCCTTCCAAGAAGCAATTGGCTTCTAATTTTAGGGCTGCAGTCACCATCTGCAGAGATTTTGGAGCCCAAGAAGAGGAACTCTGTCACTGCTTCCATCTTTTCCTCATCTATTTGCCATAAACGTGATGGGACTGGATGCCGTGATCTTAGTTTATATATGTATACACACACACAAAAGCAGACTTATTTCTATATATACAGGCAGATTTTGATATAATTGAAGCTGAATCTCTAGCAATTGAAGTCCAGGAATTAGTTATTTTTTATGAGCTCTTCAGGGGATTCTCTGGTGCAGCCAGGATTGAGAAGTAGACGATACTAAGCCCTTGAATTTTCTTCAATGATGGAATCTGAGAGTCTAAAGAGGCTCCTTCTGCTGCCAAAGTCTGGCTCTCTGTGCGCCGATGACAAACAGAAGTACAGAGACAGTTATGGAGGAGAAAGAAAGGGTAGCTTTATTCCTTTGCCAGGCAAGGAGGGACTGCATCAGGCTAGCACCTCAACGGTGCCCCTCTCCCTGGGAAATAGGGAGAGGTGTTACAGTTTGATGTTTTCATCAGTGGTATATGATAAGAATCAGGGCAGTGACGGTTTTACATTCTTTCTTCTGCAAAGTTCTAACACAGCCATAACACTAGGTTTGGTCATCCCTGAGGTTATTGGCCTGTGAATATCTTTCTGAAGAATGCTGCAAGGGAGTGTTACAAGGGTGTGTGGGGGAAGAATGCAGGTGCAGGATGCCTAGGGTCAGAGAGTGATTAAGAAATTAACTTTGTGAAGGACAAGTCTAGTTATGTGCACCAAAGATTAGAAACAGTCTAAGTAAAATTAGGATTGCTTAATTCCTACAGGCCTATTCTGGGGATTTCTGTACTCATTCCTTTGTTTTCCTTGCTTGTTAGCACAGGAGGCCTGAGGTCAATCCCTGGGTTAGGAAGATCCCCTGGAGAAGGAAATGGCAACCCATGCCAGTATTCTTGCCTGGGGGAATTCCATGGACAGAGAATTCCATGGACAGAGGAGCCTGATGGGCTCCAGTCCATGGGGTTGCAAAGAGTCAGACTAGACTGAGCAACTAACACTTTCACTTTCACTTAGCAGAAAAACCCAGTTCGCATTTCTGTTGTAACATTTCTATTTCTGTTCTCTTCTCTCCCCACCATCTGCCGGTGATTTTTAAAGTTTTTACTTTTATGATGGTCAGAGGCCCTCCCTCTGACTGGCATTCCTAACGGGATATGGCAATCTGAAAAACGTCCCCCTGCCCCCAGGCTCAAAGATGGGCAAGTTCTAATCTCTGGAAATTAGAATGTGTTGCCTTACATGTATTGGGTACGAAAGAGGATGAGATGGTTGGATGGCATCACTGACTCATTCGACATGAGTTTGAGCGAGCTCCGGGAGTTGGTGATGGATAGGGGAGCCTGGTGTGCCGCAGTCCATGGGGTCGCAAAGAGTCAGACACAACTGAGCGACTGAACAATAACAACAACATATATTGGGACAGCAACACTGGATCTCTATGCGTTTTAGATTTTCAACTGGTATTTTTAACAAAAAGATTAACAGGAGGAAAAACTAACAGTCTTTGTTGTTTTTGTTTAAACATGTGCAGCATACATCACGCAGGAGAAACATCAATGAAAAATAACTCAAAGTGGCAGCTTAGAATTCTGACTTATAGAGCGTCTTCAATGAAAAACAATAAATTTGTAGAGAAATGATAAGACAAAAGAAAACAATTTTGGTTTTCAAGGGCAGTGAACTGTGGAAATATAAACATATGGGAGGGAACTAAGATTTGTTTAAGTTTGGCTAAGATTTGTTTGCAGATTCCACTTGCCACCTCTGCGCTGATAAGAATCTGTTTCTAGTGAAAGAATGTATATCCTGCCTCTAGGCAGAAAGGAGGGAAAAGAAAAAATCTTTTCCTCCATTTGCTGCTTCTTAATTTTCTTCAAGGGAAGGGAATAGGAAAGTTGTTCAGTTGTGTCCAACTCTTTGCGACCCCATGGACTATAGCCTACCAGGCTTCTCAGTCCATGGGATTTTCCAGGCAAGAGTACTGGAGTGGGTTGCCATTTCCTTCTCCAGGGGATCTTCCCAACCGAGGGATCGAACCCGGGTCTCTCTCATTGTAGGCAGACGCTTTACCCACTGAGCCACCCTTCAGCTCAAAAATATTTTTATGTCAAATAGGCATACTTTGGGATGGTGTATTATAGATTCTTTTAGTTCCCAGTTTGTAGCTTTATTTCTATAAACTGTCACATGTTTTTAGAAAGTGTCACATGACCAACCTAGATAGGTTATTAAAAAGCAGAGACATTACTTTGCCAACAAAGGTCTGTCTAGTCAAAGCTATGGTTTTTCCAGTAGTCATGTATGGATATGAGAGTTAGACCATAAAGAAGGCTGAGCACTGAAGAATTGATGCTTTTGAAGTGTGGTGTTGGAGAAGACTCTTGAGAGTCCCTTGGATGGCAAGAAGATCAAACCAGTCAATCCTAAAGGAAATCAGTCTTGAATATTCATTGGAAGGACTGATGCTGAAGTCAAAACTCCAATACTTTGGCCACCTGATGCGCAGAACTGACTCAATGGAAAAAATCCTGATGTTGGGAAAAACTGAAGGCAGGAGGAGAAGGGGACAACAGAGGATGAGATGAATGGATGGCATCACCAACTCAACGGACACAAGTTTGTGGCTCAGATGGTAAAGCATCTGCCTACAGTGCGGGAGACCGGGTTCAGATCCTGGGTCGGGAAGATCTCCTGGAGAAGGAAATAGCATCCCACTCCAGTATTCTTGCCTGGAAAATCCCATGGATGGAAGAGCCTGGTAGGCTACAGTCCACGGGGTCGCAACAAGTCTGGACACGACTGAGCGACTTCACTTTTCACTTTCTTTCTTTCACTTGAGCAGCTCCTGGAGTTGGTGTGGACAGGGAAACCTGGCATGCTGAGAGTCAGATACAACTGAGTGACTGAACTGAACTGAACTGAACATATTAAAAGCTGAATTGGGTTAGAAGTTGTGAGATAAGAGATCAGCACAGGGGGAGAAAAATATAGACAGGAACAAGCAGAATAGAGTGAATTTAAGAACATTGTTTTCTGTTTGATTGAGTCGGTCTGTTAATTTGGTAATAGGTCATTTTGGTTCAACAGCTGTGTCTCATTTCAGGAGGTGATGTTTGCGTGGGTTTCCACTATATGATCTGAGCAATCGGGTTTAGTAAGAGGCATTTCTATAGAAACAAAAGGAAAATGAAGTTTAATGGTTGGAGTAGACTATAAAACTGGTTTTTGAGTCCAGATGACAGCCAACTGATCAGATTTCAAGATATTGAGTTCAAAGTATGTTTTGCAGTTTGAATGTTTCTGAGGCTGCCATCAGGTGTGTTCCAGTGAACCTTCTGAGTGACTTACACAACAACAGGCATGAAGGTTTTTCATACATGGGCTGTTGTGGGTGATATTTCTGTTTATATCAGGTTGTCTAGTTTCAGTCGTTTTGGGAAAGTTCAGTTCAGTCCCTCAGTTGTGTCCGACTCTTTGCGACCCCATGTATCGCAACACGCCAGGCCTCCCTGTCCATCACCATCTCCCGAAGTTCACTCAGACTCACGTCCATTGAGTCCATGATGCCATCCAGCCATCTCATCCTCTGTTGTCCCCTTCTCCTCCTGCCCCCAATCCCTCCCAGCATCAGAGTCTTTGCCAATGAGTCAACTCTTTGCATGAGGTGGCCAAAGTACTGGAGTTTCAGCTTTAGCATCATTCCTTCCAAAGAAATCCCAGGGCTGATCTCCTTTAGACTGGACTGGTTGGATCTGCTTGCAGTCCAAGGGACTCTCAAGAGTCTTCTCCAACACCACCGTTCAAAAGCATCAATTCTTCGGTGCTCAGCCTTCTTCACAATCCAACTCTCACATCCATACATGACCACAGGAAAAACCATAGCCTTGACTAGACCAACCTTAGTCAGCAAAGTAATGTCTCTGCTTTTGAATATACTATCTAGGTTGGTCATAACTTTTCTTCCAAGGAGTAAGCGTCTTTTACTTTCATGGAAATGGCACTGGCTGCACAGTGCTTGGCAGTTGGTATAAGGAACTGACAAAACTACAAGTCAATTTCATTGGTAGGTTCCTATGCATATGCGCTCAATCATGGCCGACTCGTAGCGACCCCGTGGACTGTAGCCCACCAGGCACCTCTGTCCATGGGGATTCTCCAGGCAAGAATACTGGGTGGGTTGCCATTCCCTCCTCCAGGGGATCTTCCTGACCCAGGGATGGAACCCACTTCTCTTATGTGTCCTGCATTGCAAGTGGATTCTTTACCACTGAATTACCAGGGAAGCCCCTTGTTCGTAGGATAACCCGAACCCACTTTGATAGCCAGTTCAGCAGGTTTGTTTGTTTGTGCTTTTGTGTATCCATTTGTGTTGCAAGTTGATGAACCCAATTTTGTAGGCTAAGTTGCTCCAGTGTGCACATCAAAAACACATTTCCCCCTCAGTCTGGGCTTTTCCTTTACAGGATAAGCCAATTTGTTTGGGCACCCTGTTGGAGGTGGGGAGATTTTGTTGGTTTCTACTTGAGTGGGAACTGGTTCATTGGGGAGCTAGTATCGTGTGGTGAGCTACCTGGTTGGAATTAGTTCTTTTTTTTTTCTTTGTAGGGTAAATTTATTTACCTGAGTTGGGAGCTGGTTCATCTGTGCATTGATGCAATCTGTTTGTGCCAATTTTGTTGAGATTTGTCTATGTCTTTTGTGTTTTTGTGTTACCAAACTTATAAAAATGGGAAATATTTCATCTGTCCCATAGGATAGCTCTTTGAGGGGCATATTAGATATGTTAAGATCAGAAGGCCCCTGAGTGACTCACAAGTATACAATCTCATAGTTAGCAGTGCTTTGCCAAGGAGAGGAACACTGATAATGAACAGGCATGGCATCTCCCTTGGACTTGAGACATCCAATTATAATTTTCCCTACAGGAGCCCCAGGTAACTTTGGCAGTGGGAGCTTCAGCTCCAGTTTGGGAGCTCTCCCAGTGAAGTAAAACTACAACATTATAGAGAAACATCCAAGGCTCAGTGGGACTTGGAGTCACATTTGGGGCATTCTTGCCATTTGATTTTTGGGTTTCTGGGCATCTTTATGCTATTTGCTTTTTTTTTTTTTTTGGTGATTTCCTGTTAGTGTGGTTTGGTAACACACAGACCTCTGGTACTAACTGCTCAAGGTAAAATGAAAAGTATGAAAAGTACTTCCTGTAAGGCTTGTTTCTTAGCAGAAGGCCTTCTCCTCTAGGCTATAGTAGGAGGGGGTGAAGCTTTACAAGAGGGGTGGATGGGTGTGTCAGTCCTTTGGTTTCATTGAGGTGGGCACTGATGCTGAAGCTCCAATACTTTGGCCACCTGATGCACAGAACTGCCTCATTGGAAAAGACCCTGATGCTGGGAAAGACTGACGGCAGAAGGAGAAGGGGATGACAGAGGATGAGACTGTTGGATGGCATCAATGACTCAATAGACATGAGTGTGAGCAAGCTCTGGGAGTTGGTGATGGATAGGGAAGCCTGGCATGCTACAGTCTATGGGTTGCAAAGAGTCAGACACCACTGAGTGACTGAACTGAAGACAAATAGAAATCCTAAATGCTTTTTTTCCTGCAAATATTTAGCTGTCTAGTTGAGTGAGCTTGATTTGTTCCAACTGTGAAAAATCCAATTTTAATCCAACCCCTTTTGTAAACTTATAGGTTTTACACTGCTATACCTAACTCAGGATTAAAGTCTTGAAATAAGAACTGAGGTCTTACTGTTTGTGTGTCTGTACATGTCTTTGTCTTTGTATAACATTGCCGTGGTTGATCTGTAAAAGAGCTCTACTTAATTGGCTTAAACAAAAGTTAGCACTTACAAACCCAACAATTCTAAATACAAGAGAAATTAAGCAAAGTAAATTTCAGGTTCACATGAATGGGAAATACTAGGCTTCCCAGGTGGTGCTAGTGATAACCCGCCTGCCAATGCAGGAGATGTAAGAGACATGGATTCAATTCCTGGGTCGGGAAGATCCCCTGGAGAAGGAAATGGCAGCCCACTCTAGTATTCTTGCCTAGACAATCCCATGGACAGAGGATCCTGGCAGGCTACAGTCCATGGGGTCATACAGAGTCAGACATGACTAAAACAACTTAGCATGCATGCACATTAAAATTTAAGTTAGTTGATCTAACAGGCATGTCTATATCAACATTAAATAAAATATTAAATATAATGCTTTCATTGTGCCTAGGTTTTGTTGTCCACTTGCTCAGTCGTGTCTGACTCTTTGCGACCCCATGGACTGTAGCACACTAGGCTTCCCTGAGTTTGCTCAAACTCATGTCCGTGGAGTCAGTGATGCCATCCAACCATCTCATTCTCTGTCATCCCCCTCTCCTCCTGCCTTTACACTTTCCCAGCATCAGGTTTAGTATCAGCTAAATAAGATTTATTGTATCTGTTGCAAATTTGTCAGCAAGGAAAGTAACTTAATATGAAGAAATTTTTGAGGAAAGAAAGTGCAAATGAGAAAAGGGTTTTTGAGTAGACCTTTAGAAATACTTGTTTTAGGATCTCTCCAGATATTCTACAACTTAAAAGTTAAAATTGTGCTAAAATAATTGAAGGGATGAAAGGTTTATGGAAAATGGAACCCCAAAAGGGTTTTGTACATGATCAGTCAGGATTGACTAATTTCAGTTCAGTTCAGTTCAGTTCAGTCTCTCAGTTGTCTCCGACTCTTTGCAGCCCCAAGAATCGCAGCACGCCAGGCCTCCCTGTCCATCACCAACTCCCGGAGTTCACTCAGACTCACGTCCATCGAGTCAGTGATGCTATCCAGCCATCTCATCCTCTGTCGTCCTCTTCTCCTCCTGCCCCCAATCCCTCCCAGCATCAGAGTCTTTTCCAATGAGTCAACTCTTCGCATGAGGTGGCCAAATTAAAACAAGTTTAATTCAGTAAATGAAACTTTAAAGTAAACTGAGGCAAAACATAAATTTGGCTTTGCTCCCTGTTAAAACAGACACGTTTTCTGAAGATGCTAAACTGCCTTTGATAACAGATTTTAAGTTAACTTAGTTTTGTAGTAATCTGTAGTTGCCTTTGAAATCTTTTATTGTCACTTTGGCTAAGTTTCACAGTCACCTATGGCCTTCCCTTGTGGCTCAGATGGTAAAGAATCTGTCTGCAATATGGGAGACCCAGGTTCGATCCTTAGATAGGGAAGATCCCCTGGAGAAGGGCATGGCTATCCACTCCAGTGGACGGAATTCCATGGACAGAGGAGCCTGGCAGTCTGCAGTCCATGGAATGACAAAGAGTCCAACAGGATTCTGTGACTAATCCTTTCACTTTCACTTTCCTGGTCCTATTGTATTTTTAAAAGTTTTTTGGTGTTCCTTTGACAAAACTTCCCAAATCAAATTATAATATAGTTTCTTTGACCTTAATCTAACTTTGGTGTGCTTCAAAGGGCCCCTGAGGCACACCAAAAGAGGATATTAATTAGGTTCACTCGGTATATTTATCTGTAAGGGCTGTGCTATGCTGTGCTTTAGTCATTCAGTCGTGTCTGACTATTTGGGACCCCATAGATTGTAGCCCACCAGGCTCCTCTGTCCATGGGGATTCTCCAGGTAAGGATACAGGAGTGGGTTGCCATGACCTTGTCCAGGGGGTCTTCCCAACCCAAGGACTGAACCCAGGTCTCCCGCATTGCAGGCGGATTCTTTACCATCTGAGCCACCATGGAAGCCCAAGAATACTGGAGTGGGTAGCTTATTCCTTCTTCAGGGGCTCTTCCAGGAATTGAACCAGGGTCTTCCACATTGCAGGCAGATTTTTTTTTTACCAGCGAGCTACCAAGGAAGCCCTAACTGTAAGGGAGATGTCAAATGAATTATAAATTTTTGTGCTAGGTTGCTTCACTCATGTCCAACTCTTTGGGACCCCATGGAATATTGCCTGCCAGGGTCCTCTGTCCATGGGATTCTCCAGGCAAGAATATTGGAGTGGGTTGGCATGTCCTTCTGCAAGGGATCTTCCTAACCCAGGGATCAAACCTGCAGCTCTAATGTCTCCTGCATTGGCAGGTGGGTTCTTATCACTAGTGCCACCTAACAAATTTTACATTATATAATAAATGATGCAGATATTCTAGAGATTATATGGAGTTCCTAATAATCTGATTTATCCTGGTGGAATATTGTCAGTCATAATTCTGGTTATTTTCTGAAAGTGTTGAATGTCACAGTAGTAAGTGGATGGCTCTGTCAATTGCCTGGTAGGCTACAGTCCATGGGGTCACAAAGAGTTGGACATGACTGAGTGACTTCACTTTCACTTTCAGATTTAAGCTGTGCCTTTTTAAAGTTATTTGCAGACAGTTATGGTTTCACTCTAATACCTTTGCAAAAATGTCTCCTCTTCAAGATTTATAAAAAGGACTTTTGGATAAATACAAATTTCTGACTTTCAGACCACAATGATGAACTGAGTAATAAATTAAAGAATTCTAATGAGAAAGCTGATGACTTCATAAAGCTGTTAACAAAAAGGATTAGTTACATAGGACTGAGTAAACTGGTGAATATGGTTGTAATTTTTATGGTTTTTATCTAAAAGGATTACTGATTTAAATCTGTGTTTTCCAAGTACAAGGAAAATCTTCTCCTTAAATTATGGCTTATAACAACTTGGTAAGTTATATCTTTTGTGAGCAAAATTGAAATATGTATCTTTTTCTCTCTACTTTGTTGATCCTACCAGTAACATATACTTGTCTCAAAGATTAAGCTATGAATGTCTAAGTACATATGGCCAGTACACTGAAACTGTGAACAGCTCATTAAATCAGTTATGCCTCCTTTGGGTCTCTCAGCCATTGCAACTGGATTATAAATTTAATCATTGTTTAAATTTGTTCTTTGCCTTCAGATTGTGCTTTGTGTCTCACTGCTGCACCATGTCATTGTCAGTGTTACTGGCTGCACTACTTACATTCTGTCCAATTTATAAGACTGTTATCTCTTGCAGTAATGTGCAAATCAGGCCTGCAATGAAACTTCTGCGGCTAAATATTTTGAGGAAATAATTGTAATAATATAATTCTGGGTATGAGAAAAAACAACAAGGGAAAATGTCTCCTGGATTATATTAACAGTTAGACAGAAACCAGAGAATTTCAATTATTGATGGGGCCTGTTCCAAAATTTACCAACTGGTGTGATGTATTAAGCATTTTGGCCTGATCTGGGATGAGCCTCTCAGCACCATGAGACAAAAGTTAATCAGGAAATGTTTCCCAAATATCGGTCAAATCCACTAAGAAGAAAGACCTGAGAAATGGAATCAGGGTTTGCAGCCCTTCAGCATGAGCCAGTGAGCCCCGAGGAAGGCGAATTAGACTGCAGTCACTTCCTATGGTGAACTCTGAGGAAACTCTGAGAATATAGGAGTAGGGTCCCAAGACAGATGAGGTACATACCACAGAAATCATTCGAATGAGCCCTGACTCTTGCATCTTCCCATACAGAGAGAAGCGCTAAATTTCTTAACTTGAGTTGCTGCCTCTTGGGTTTGAAGTTCGATATTTCTAAGTCTAGAAGTGTAAAATGGACACTTTGCAAAAAAGAACAAAAATAAGATAAATCATGACATTTGAAACATTGGCACTGAAGACAGACACTCCCAGAAAGATCCATCTGACAAGCAGAACAGTTGTCACCCCCTTTCCCCGCAAGATTGTGAGATGGCCATTGACAGTGGGGAATTGGAACTGGGAAGGGTTAATTTTGACTTCATGCTATGACTTTAACCTTATTTTTGCCATTTTTATTATTAAAATCATACATAATGGCCTGCCTCAGAGAATCCTTCCCCCTCTGCCTGACCCTTAAGTGAAAGTGAAGTCACTAAGTTGTGTCCAACTCTTTGCGACCCCGTGGACTGTAGCCCACCAGGCCCCTCCATCCATGGGATTCTCCAGGCAAGAATACTGGAGTGGGGTGCCATTTCCTTCTCCAGGGGATCTTCCCGACCCAGGGATTGAACCCAGGTCTCTTGCATTGCAGGCAGACGCTTTAACCTCTGAATCACCAGGGAAGCCCGACCCTTAAGGTGCTTTTATTTAGCTAACAGGGAGACAATCTGACCCTGTCAGGCATGTCATTCTCAGAGAAATCTGTGAGAATCAAATGGCCTTTTTACTTTGTTTCCTCGCCTCTCTCCATCTCTGATCCATAAAAGAACCTGACATCAAGGCCCCCAACAAGATGATGACTTTGAGACTTTAGTCTGCCATCTTCTCTGTCAGCCAGCTCTCTGAATAAAGTCATATTATTTGCCTCAACAACTCATTTCTTGGATTTGTTGGCCTATCGTGTGGTGAGCAGAGTGAGCTTGGACTTGGTAACACTTAAAATAGTAACATGCAGTCGTACAAATATAACCTAAAGAAGGTTTAGCATCATTTCTTATTCTCATGTAATTAGACATATCAAATAAGCCTAATTAATTTAACATTTTTCTTTTGAGAGAACAAATTCTTTGAAGTTTTCCCAGGACTCTCTGGGAAAATCCCACAGTTAGTTCCAAATATAAAAGATTTCACTTAGAATTTGGTTTTGGGAAGTTTGCAAAAAAACATATCAAAAGGTTTGAAACATTAATAGGACCACAGGTCACAGTGAATTAATATTTATCAATTTAACCAAGGTGACAATAAAAAGGTTTCAAAGGCAAATATAGACAATTACCTATGTTGTAATAAAAATCTTAACTCTCTTAATATTGACTCAGTTTTTCTTAAGTAATTGAACACCTCGTAAAGATAACATGAAGCATAAGAAATATTTTGATAAGACATAAATTCTTGGTTTTATGGACTTTTTTCCTAAGCTGATTGCTTAGAAGGTAAAGAGAAAAACCTCAAAAAGACTTTGTTCTTTGAACAGAGAAACACAATTAAATTTTAGTTTCATATATATCCACATTTTTATATTAAAGCTTATTAAAAAGAAAATTCTGATAAATTCATTCAATTTAAACCAACTTGACTATACAAGATTTTCTATTTCCAACTTTCTAAATATTTTCAGTGGTTCTCCTTTATTTTTTCCTCTCTTTCTCTCCTTTATTATTCTGAAACAGCCTTTAAATAACCTCTAAGCCAGGACAAAATTACTCCCCATTTCGGTGAACAAAAAAGCATCTTCGTACCTCATACCTTTTCTTACCAAAAGTACATCTTACTTTCCTTATATACTTTGCATATAGAGCTTTCTTATTATTTTAATAGTTTTAATTACATATATTATTAAAAAATTTAATCTCTAGTAACCCTAATTTTCAGTGAAAACTAAGATTCACAACTTTGAACTGTCGCATATCAACATTTTATAGCAGATTGGCAAATTATGAATAAACCATTTCACAATTTCTATATGCATATGCCTTTTATTCATACAACAAATTTTTTAAGTTCAGTCGCTCAGTCATGTCTGACTTTTTGCGACCCCATGGATCACAGCACGTCAGGCCTCCCTGTCCATCACCAACTCAGAGAGTTCACTCAGACTCATGTCCATCGAGTCCGCGATGCCATCCAGCCATCTCATCCTCTGTCGTCCCCTTCTCCTCCTGCCCCCAATCCCTCCCAGCATCGAAGTCTTTTCCAATGAGTCAACTCTTTGCATGAGGTGGCCAAAGTACTGGCGTTTCAGCTTTAGCATCATTCCTTCCAAAGAAATCCCAGGACTGATCTCCTTTAGACTGGACTGGTTGGATCTCCTTGCAGTCCAAGGGACTCTCAAGAGTCTTCTCCAACACCGCAGTTCAAAAGCATCAATTCTTCAGCGCTCAGCCTTCTTCACAGTCCAACTCTCACATCCACATGACTACTGGAAAAACCATAGCCTTGACTAGATGGAACTTAGTCGGCAAAGTAATGTCTCCGCTTTTGAATATGCTCTCTAGGTCGGTCATAACCTTTCTTCTTAGGAGTAAGTGTCTTTTAATTTCATGGCTGCAATCACCATCTGCAGTGATTTTGGAACCCCAAAAAATAAAGTCTGACACTGTTTCCACTGTTTCCCCATCTATTTGCCATGAAGTGATGGGACCAGATGCCATCATCTTCGTTTTCTGAATGTTGAGATTTAAGCCAACTTTTTCACTCTCCTCTTCCACTTTCATCAAGAGGCTTTTTAGTTCCTCTTCACTTTCTGCCATAAGGGTGGTGTCATCTGCATATCTGAGGTTATCGTTATTTCTCCCGGCAATCTTGATTCCAGCTTGTGTTTCTTCCAGTCCAGCATTTCTCAAGATGTACTCTTTTTATAAGTTAAATAAGCAGGGTGACAATAGACAGCCTTGACGTACTCCTTTTCCTATTTGGAACCAGTCTGTTGTTCCATGTCCAGTTCTAACTGTTGCTTCCTGACCTGCATACAGATTTCTCAAGACGCAGGTCAGGTGGTCTAGGATTCCCATCTCTTTCAGAATTTTCCAGTTTATTGTGATCCACACAGTCAAAGGCTTTGGCATAGTCAAGAAAGCAGAAATAGATGTTTTTATGGAACTCTCTTGCTTTTTCCATGATCCAGCGGATGTTGGCAATTTGATCTCTGGTTCCTCTGCCTTTTCTAAAACCAACTTGAACATCAGGAAGTTCATGGTTCATGTATTGCTGAACCCTGGCTTGGAGAATTTTGAGCATTACTTTACTAGCATGTGAGATGAGTGCAATTGTGTGGTAGTTTCAATCTCTGGGTCGGGAAGGTCTCTTGGAGAAGGAAATGGCAGCCCACCCCAGTATCTTGCCTGCAAAATCCGATGGACGGAGGAGTCTGGTGGGTTACAGTCCATGGGGTCGCAAAGAGTCGGACACGACTGAGCGACTTCACTTTCACTTTCACTTTGAGCATTTGTTGGCATTACCTTTCTTTGGGATTGGAATGAAAACCGACCTTTTCCAGTCCTGTGGCCACTGCTGAGTTTTCCACATTTGCTGGTATATTGAGTGCAGCACTTTCACAGCATCATCTTTCAGGATTTGAAATAGATGAAATTCCATCGCCTCCACTACCTTTGTTCCTAGTGATGCTTTCTAAAGCCCACTTGACTTCACATTCCAGGATTTCTGACTCTAGATGAGTGATCACATCATCGTGATTATCTGGGTCGTGAAGATCTTTTTTGTACAGTTCTTCTGTGTATTCTTGCCACTTCTTCTTAATTTCTTCTGCTTCTGTTAGGTCCATACCATTTCTGTCCTTTATCGAGCCCATCTTTGCATGAAAAGTTCTTTTGGTGTCTCTAATTTTTTTGAAGAGATCTCTAGTCTTTCCCATTCTGTTCTTTTCCTCTATTTCTTTGCAGTGAAGAGGGCTTTCTTATCATAGACCTAAATATAAAAGCAAAGCTATAAAACTTCTGGAAGATAACATAGGAGAAAATCAAGATGACCTTGGGTATGATGTTTTTAGATACAGCATCAAGTGCACAACCCGTCAAAGAAAAGCATATATAATTTATACCATATTATTTGAAACTTTTAACTCAGATTTTAACTCAGAATCTGTGAAAGACACTTTTAAGTGACTGAAAAGACAAACGACAGAGTGGGAGGAAATACATGCAATTCATGTGTCTGATAAAAATATAGATATCCAAATATACAAAGAACTCTTAAAAGTCAACAATAAGAAAATAAATAACCCAAGTAAAAAGTAAGTCACTTCATCAAAGGAGATATGCAGACGGCAAATGATTGTGTATCTTGATTGATCTGCAAATGGAAACGACAATGAGGTACTATTGTACACCTATTTGAAAGGCTGAAATCTAGAACATTGACAAAATCAGATGCTAGAGAAGCTTTGGAGAAACAGCTCTCCGCATTTATTGTTGGAAATGCAAGATGATACAGCCATGTTGGAAGACAGTTTGGCAGCTTCTTACAAAATAAATCGTACCCTAATCATATGATTCAGGAATAGGCTCCTAGGTGTTTACTCAGATGAGTTGGGAACTAATGTCCATACAAAAACCTGCACATAAATGTTTAAATGTTTATAGCAGCTGTATAATATAGTCACCCCAAACTGGAACAAACACCCCCCCCCCTTCAATAGGGGGGATGGATAAAAAACAAAAACAAGCAACAACTACAGCAAAAAAAAAAAAAACCCACAAAAAACCCAGTGATACACTCATACAATGGAATATTATTCAGCACTACAAAGAAATGAGCTATCAAACCAGAAAAAGACATGGATGAACTTTAATTGCACTATTGCTAAATAAAAGGGTTTAGTCTGAAAAGGCTACATATTATATGATTCCAATTATATGACGTTCTAGAAAAGACAAAACTATAGAAAAAGTAAAAATATCAATGGTTGCCAAGGGCTCAGGGGCAGGAAGAAAGGGATGAGTAGGTGGAACAAAGGAGGTTTTTGTGACACATTCTGCATGCTACTGTAATGAGAGATACATGACGTGATGCATTTGTGAAATGCAAAGAACTATAAAACACAAAGTGAACCCTAATGTAAATGATGAACTTCAGTGATAAAAATGTATCGATTGGTTCTCCAATTGTAACAAAGATACCACATTAATGCAAGAAGAAAATAATTGGGAAATTGTGAGAGTTGGGGAGAAAAAACATGGAACTCTGTAATTTTTGCTCAATTTTCTCTAAACCGAAAGCTTTTCTAAAAAATAAAGTATATCAATTTAAAAAATTGAAAGCACAAAAATAATGTATGGCATACTCTAGTCTTCTTACCATGCAGAACTGACACTTTGTATTATTTGCTTCAAGTTTTTCTTTTAAATAAAGGAAATACGGTATTACAGAACAAGCACTCCATGACATCCCTCAGTTCTAGTCTCCTTCACTCTCCCCGAAGGAAACTACTATTACTAATGCCTATCCTTGCTTTTATGTTTTTTATTCACATATGTGCTTGAGCAATTAATTGTATTATGTTTCAGGTGTTTAAGAACTACGTAAGTTACACCAAACTGTAATTGTATTTGGCAACCTGCAATTTTCATTCAACTTAATGCTTTAAAAAAATGCATCCATGTTGCTCAATATAGATCTAACGCTTTTATCTTTAAAAAGGTCTTTTTAAACTCTAGTATCATATTCTACCGCTGGAGAAGGGATAGGCTACCCACTCCAGTATTCTTGGGTTTCCCTTGTGGCTCAGCTGGTAAAGAATCCACCAGCAATACGGGAGATCTGGGTTTGATCCCTGGGTTGGGAAGATCCCCTGGAGAAGGGAAAGGCCACCCACTCCGGGATTCTGGCCTAGAGAATTCCACATGCTGTATAGTCCATGGGGTCACAAAGAGTCAGACAATGACTGAGTGACTTTTACACACACACACACACACCGTATTCTACTGTATAGGTTACTTCATGTTATTTTTCTATTTCTCTGTTGATGGATATTCAAATTATTTCTAATTTCATGTTACTACTACCAATGCAAAAATAAAGTTTTTTTTTATAGTCAAGAGAACATATCTATGACTTGTTAGAGTACATAGTACAAATGGACATGCTGGACTGTAGTCAGCAATCAAATTTATACTTCTGACAGCATATAAGCATTCCCATTTCCTCATACTCTCACCAACACTTGATATAATATCTTTTTAATTTTTCTAATCCAATAAGTAGAAAAATAGCTCTGATTTAAATTTAATTTTCTTTGATTTCTCATGAGATTGGACTTTTTTCATTTGATTATCAGGCATTGAGGTTTTCTCTGTGTTGAACTGTCTGTTAAGAACAATTCCTTGCCCATGGTAGAGGAGTATAGGGGAGCAGATTTTTTTTTCTTTTTAACAGATCCCTGATTAAAAATGACATTCTGCCTACTCAGCCTTTGTCAGTTTTATGTTAATTGTCAATATCTTCTTGGTCATGTGTCTTTTAACTGTATTTATGGTATATTGTCATAGAGGTGCTATGGACCCAGAGCTGGATATGAATTCCAGTTCTGTTACTTATCACCTGTGTGATTATAGACATTTTAGTTCCCAACTTTGCCTCAGGTTCTTTATCTGCAAAATTAGAGTGACAATAGTATCTGATAGTACCTACTTTAGAGGCTTCTTATGACGGTTAAATTAGTTAAAATGCAAAGCACTTACTTGAATGGAGACTGGTATACAGAAAGCAATCAGTAAATGTTAGCTATTATTTTGACACATATAATTTTTATTTTTTTGCTATACAAGATAGATTTAAATATTTTTTCTTTTATACACAATAGAATTTATTTGCATATTGCATAAAATATTCATGACAACAGAAGTATTCAGGAAAGGAATGGATCCTGACAAAGTTGTCAGGAATAAGCTTCTTTCAGATTCACTGTTCCTTCTCATCAACTTGGGCCTTATAATCTAAAATAGTTGCTAAGGCTCCATCCATCAAAATTGTGTTCCTGGCTGCCAAGGGAGAAGGAAGTGCAGAACAGTTCATTCTCCCTTTTCAATTGAAGTATGAGATTTACATACAATAAAGTTTAGCCCTAAATTTTAAGTGTGTAATTTGACGATTTTTGACAACATATTTTTGACATTTTTCATTGATATGATTTGTGAAGTAGCATGAAGCCTGGAACTATAGATGACTGCTTTAGATTCTTACCACATCGCTGATACTCATCTCAGTGTCTAGACCTTTGTCAAATGATGTCTCAGGCTACTCAGTTCTCTTTTTGCTGGCAGCCCTGTGCATTCTGACTTTCATTACCACAGTGGTAGATAAACGCTCTGACTATGTGCAAAGCTTCACCTCCTTCACATGTGCTGACAATTCAGTTATAGACAGTCCTAGAAGGAGGAGCCCTCTCCCTACTATGTTTAACCTACACAAATGTAGTTGATGAAGATTGTCTGATGGGACTAGCTGAGAAGATTTTTCTAGTCTTTGCCCTGATCTAGGGGGACAGAATGGGGTTTGGAGTCAGACATATAAAGAACTTGAAATCCTGGCTCTGATCTTTAACCAACTCTGTGCCTTGTGTTAGTCTCTCAGTCATGTCCAACTCTTTGTGACCCCAAGGACTGTAGCCTGCCAGACTCCTCTGCCCATGGGATTCTCCAGGCAAGACTACAGGAGCGGGCTGCCATGTCCTTCTCCAAGGGATCTTCCTGACCCAGGGATAGAACCCAGGTCTCCTGCATTGGCAGGAGGGTTCTTTACCACTAGCGCTACCTGGGAGGAGCCTCTGTGTCCTAGTGTTGGTTAGTTAATCTCTTGGTGTCTCATATTCCTCACACCTGTGGTAGAAAGAATACTTCTTGGGTTTTCTCAAAGGATAATCAAATACATGAAAAGTTTAGCACATAGTAGATGCCAGCTTCCTACCTACCTCAGGTGCAACACTTCTAACAGAAACAATCTAGGCATCTATATTTTGAAGAGTTGGCTACAGGCAGGTAATGTGACATGATACTTGTGCTTACTACTTGTCGGTTTTGTTTTTCAAGATATAAGTCTTTGGATTGCCTTATCCTGTCTTGTATTTTCAGGTTAAGTGTTCTGTTTGTTGTTCTGAATGTGTGGTTAAGGATAGCCCATGTATGTGACATGGATGGTTTTAGTTATTTAAACGTCTCAATGTTTAACTCAAAGAGTTATGGGAATGTTTAATGCAAAGAATTATGGGAATAAGAACCAAGTGTACAGAAGAGCTGGAAGAAGCCCAAGCTGGAATCAAGGTTGCCGGGAGACATATCAATCACCTCAGATATGCAGATGACACCACCCTTATGGCAGAAACTGAAGAGGAACTAAAAAGCCTCTTGATGAAAGAGGAGAGTGAAAAAGCTGGCTTAAAACTCAACATTCAAAACACTAAGATCATGGTATCCAGTCCCACACTTCATGGCAAATAGATGGGGAAACAATGGAGACAGTGAGAGACTTTATTTTCTTGGGCTCCAAAATCACTGCAGATGGTGACTGCAGCCATGAAATTAAAAGACACTTGATCCTTGGAAGAAAAACTATGACCAGCCTAGACAGCATATTAAAAGGCAGAGACATTACTTTGCCAACATAGTTCTGTCTAGTCAAAGCTATGGTTTTCCCAGTAGTCATATGTGGATGTGAGAGTTGGACTATAAAGAAAGCTGAGCACCGAAGAATTGATGCTTTTCAACTGTGGTGTTGGAGAAGACTCTTGAGAGTCCCTTGGATGGCAAGGAGATCCAAATAGTCAATCCTAAAGGAAATTAGTCCTGAATATTCATTGGAAGGACTGATGCTGAAGCTGAAGCTCTAGTACTTTGGCCACCTGATGCAGAGAACTGACTCACTGGAAAAGATCCTGATGCTGGGCAAGATTGAAGGCAGGAGAAGGGGGTGACAGAGGATGAGATGGTTGGATGGCATTACTGACTCAATGGACATGAGTTTGAGAAAGCTCTGGGAGTTGTTGATGAACAGGGAAGCCTGGCATGCTGCAATCCATGGCTGGGGCAAATAGTCGGACACATTTGAATGACTGAACCTAACTGAACTATACAGAAGAGAGCAAAATAAAATAATGTCTTAGTAATGCACGATAAAATAGAGTAAAATAAATAGAATGGAAGCACTCTAGAATGGTTATTGTCATCTGACAGAGCCAGATTATCGTTTGGTCTCAAGAGCAGCTATTGCACCATCCACCCTTGTCTAATACGAAGCCTGATATGAGCAGACACATCACGGCTTATGTACTGATGGGAGACAAACACCTCTGGGTATGCTGATGGGGTGGCCACATTTAAATCTGAGTTAGTAGATACGAAGTGAGCCCAGGAATTTGCAATTAGTCACTCTGACTCTTTCTGATCTTGGTTGCCACTCAGGCCAGTGTTTCAGGGAGGTGGGGTCCCAAGTAAGAGCTCATCATTCATTGGCTATTTATTGAGTGCTAACTAGGTGTGAAGCATTCTAGGGGACATGGCCCTTGTTCACCAAGAGTTTATATTGAAGGAGGAAATAAGACTTGAATGCAGATAGGTAGCAGTTTCTGGCTCTCCAGGTTAGAGTCAGACCATTGCTTCTTTCTTGTTCACATCACTTTGTGCAAGCTTCATATTGATTTAGAAAAATTTATTCTAACTTATTTATTCACCCAGCTCTTAGTTTGTGTATTCTTTGAAGACAAGTAACCTTCAGTATTGACCTAGTTAAATGTTTTCCCATCATCTTTTCTTATTCCTATAACTTTGTTTTGGCTGTGGCTCCCAACTTAAGCACCTGTGCCAATCTCTTGCTTGAGGCACTGTATGTTAGAAGATGGTTTGTCGTTATCAGTCTTTTCAGTCAGGCTTTATTATGTTACTGCTGCTATTGCCTTTTCGTCTATCCATCTTGATGGCCCAGATGAGAGAGGGTAAAGACCAGACATGCGCTCTGGCTCCGGTTTTCACAGCAGGTGGGACATGACTGTGGTCATGTGAATGGAGTGTCAAGGTGAGTCTCACTGAGAAATACTCTATGGCACAACATTTGGGCCGGAAGGTACGGTGTTCAAAAGGGGGTGGTCCTTAGATTCACATTTATGCAGGCATTGTGACATATTCGGAAGACATATCTGCTCAAGTTCAAGCTGGAAAGACGTGAGGACATTGGAATAGTCTCCAAGAAGGAAGAGGGGGCAGTTTTAGATTTAAGTCAGTCAGTATCTGCCTTTCCTTCTTGAGACTGGGGCCATTGTAAATTCTCTTCTAGAAGAAGAGAATTGCATAGGACTTGACACCAAGGAAGTGTGAATGTAAGGCTAACTTATTAATAATAAATTTATTCATAATGCTACTAATAAATAAGAAGAGTCTTTAAAAACAGTTGAAATTTGGGAGAGAAAGAACTGATATGGAATGATGGAAAATAAAATGTAATTAAAGCTACATATACTTGTATATACGTTGCTTTGAGAATTAAGACAAGAGGTAAAGTGAGCTCAGGAAATAGTTCAAATTGGTTTAGTGTATTTGAATATGTAAATGTCTTGAAATATGAATCACTAAGATTTAAGAATACTTCATCTTGGTGATGGTTCAAGCTGAATTTTTAGTTTAAGTTTTCCTCCATAGTATTCATTTTATATTGAGGTTGCAAATCCAGTAAGTAAATTGTAGAATCTCTATCTCTAGGCTATTTGGAGTCCTCTCTTTCCATACACAGGCCTGGCCATTGGTTTAAGTGGCTTTGGTTAATGGGAATGAATACCTAACACCTGATTTAGACCTTGAAATTTTCCCATTATCCTTAAGTGAGAGAGTTTAAAAACATTTCCCTTTTGAGTGGTGAGTATTCATGTATGTCAGGGGGTGTTCAGAAAAAAGCAGCCAATGTTGGTTGCAGGTATTGTTTCTTGTCTTAGCTCAGGGGGTGATGTTTGGTGTCATTAGGAGGGAGGTTTTTTTTCTGGATGGGGATGGGTATAAATTTTTAGGATGGCTGGCAGCTGGAAGCTAGTAATTGAACCTTGAAGCCCACCACTTTAGGGCTGCCTGAACCTCTTCTGCACGAGATTGCAAGTGGTGCAATCAAGCAGGGGGGATGCTGAGGAAGGACCTTCTGCTTTGCTAGCCTGGTGATTTCCCTGGGGTTTCTGCTGTCTGCCTGGCAGGTATGCTCTGCTTTGTGGAGGAGGGCCCCATGATCTCCTTCCAAGGGCAACATATCTGCTTTTTGGATTGAGATCTAATTAAACTTGGATTCCTAGGTTCTTACCAGCCGTTGCACCTGCAGGCAATAGTAAAGCTGGGAACAATAGACTGATATACAGGTGGTGGTGGTCTAGAAGTTGACTGGAGTGATGTTTGAGGTTCTGAGTGAGTTTTCTCTCTCCACAATGGAAGAGAAATCAAATGAGTGCCATTTTTTTGCTAGGAGAAACTGGGTCTGCTGGGTCCCTTAGCCAGGCGAATATAGCAACCCTGCTTTGACTTCATTTTGTTTGGGTTTTTTAAACAAGGAAAGATCGGAACCATCAGAGTGTTTCAGATTAAAAAGCTAAAGATACAGAAGATCTAAAATTGACATAGGAAAAGAAGACATTTCTCACCCCATTCTGATCATCTCAAAATCTTTCAACTAACTATTCCTCATTGCCACCCTATCACATCCCAGGGGTTGTTCTAAGATACATTGGTGTGTTCAGCCTTTGGAGGTATGGTAATCTGTTAGCTGGTCATAGAGGTGGATTTGGTCTAGAGCTGCACAATTCAGAAACTTTCATGTTATTACCAAGATAGGCAATACATTTTATGTGTGGATTCAAAGTATTTACTAGGAAAACTTAAACATTTAAAAGCAGCCAGTTTTGGTAACCTGTTTTGGAATTTTCTTCCCCTTTTTCCCATGTACCAGAAGCCTAAAAAAATAAATACGGATGGTTTAGGCATTTGACCTCTGAGAGGCCTCAATTGCCTGCCTCACAGGCACTCACAACATAGTAACAAATATAGAGACTAATGGAGAAGGCCAATTTCCAGTGACTAATTACAGAAAGAATGCAGTAAGGTAAGAACTCAGTACTTTGAGAAGGTATTAGCATCTCCTGTCTGGGCCATCAGGGCAGATTCACCAAGCAGAAAAATTTAAGAGGCTAAGGTAAGTCAGCCTAGTTTGGGGCAGGAGAGGGTTCACATAGAGAAGCAGAGGCAGAAATCTCGATAATCAACTAGTTTTCAGGGACATACCTGGACTCTAGGATGACCTGTGTATTTTGGATTTGAGCAAGCAGGTGAATGGTGGTAACTGGAGGAAAATTATTTTCTGGTATTGGGTGCTAAATAAGATAATTAGTTTAATGGTGTTAGTGTTAGTCACTCAGTCGTGTCTGACTCTTTGCGACCCCATGGACTGCAGCCCACCAGGCTCCTCTGTCCATGAGATTTTCCAGGCAAGGATGCTGGAGTGGGTTGCGATTTCCTTCTCCAGGGGCTCTTCCCAACCCAGGAACTGAACCGAGGTCTCCTGCACTGCAGGCAGATCCTTTACCGACTGAGCTACAAGGGAAGCCCCAAGGGAAGCCCCCAAGTTTAATGGTGGTTTTGAGCAAATATGTGATCCTGTGTTACAAGAAGGACTTCTTTACCCTTAACTTAAAACTTCACGGTATATAGTGCACTGTACAGGCCCTGTGGGGAATGGAAGAGTAGATTTATGGTTCCTGCTTTCAAGGAGCTTATTCTCTAATTGCAGTCGCTAGTGACTCTCTAAGTCAGCAGCAGGAGCAATGTTACAGGCAGTACATGAATGAGCGCTAAGTGAATTGTGTAGGTGCCTCCTGCTTTTCTGCAATTGTTATACAAGTAGGATCTCTCATTTGGCTTTACTTTCATAGTTTGTGATGTTGAGTATAGCTGGAGCTCGTCTAATAATACTGTGGGTAATTTGCTTTGGAACCACTCATTTTAATTTTATAAGGTTGAAACTTTGTTTTATTTTATAGAATGGGGAGCTAAAACCCTGAGAGGTTAAATAACTTTCCCAAAGTCATGGAACTGTCAAACAGTAAAGTTAGGATTCATCTCTAGTCAATCTGAATCTAAAGTCCCCTCTCCTCAGTTTTTAACAACCTTTTTTTTAAAAGTAAATATATCCCCTCTTTCTTAATTTCAGACATGTATGTTGCTTCTAATTTGGTTCCTGATTTCTGGTTAGATGTTTAGGATAAATTCCTGGAAGTGGATTCCCTGTACCAAAGAATGTAAAATTTAAGCTTCCTTTAGAATATGTCAGATTCTTTTTCAGAAAAGTTAAAAATATTTAGAGTCTGGGTGTACTTCTCAATCCCACATAGAAGTATATTTCAATCTCATGTGATTGTCTAAGCCATGACGTACAAGAGGACTCAGTGACACTGATAAAGATGGTGGTTAGGATAATGAATCAGTGAATCTGTTAGAGCAGGAAGGAACTCCAGGTGTCAGGTAGCCACCTCCTTCTTTATTAATTAAGGACCAAGGCTCAGAGAGCTTAAGGGACCTCATCCAGGTTACACCCCTCATTAGAGTCAGTCTGGATAAGAAGCTGCATTTGGCACTTTGTGATACACTGAGGCAGAGTCTCTAGGATGGTATGGATGATTCTGGGGTTGCTAAAATGTCTATCTGGCATCTCAGCTGGGATTTAAGAGCCTTTTAGTGTTTGAGTCAGCTTCATAGTTCATCTTTGAAACTTCACAGTTATGTCAGAGGGATGTGGAAGTAACTCAAAGGGATTTTCCCTGAACTGAGAGATCCATCACCCACCCTTGCTGAGCTGAAGGGAATCCTGAAATCCCCTTTCATGAGTTCTCCTGCACTGGCCCACTGTGGGATCCACAGGGGTGATTCTGAACACTCTCGTTGTTATTCTGTAGATGATACAATACCTTTGAACAAAAGGCTGCTCATGTAATTCAAAACTCATATAACTAAAGACTGATTTTCTATGAGTGTGTTAGTCACTCAGTTGTGTCTGATTCTTTGCCACCCCATGGACTGGGGCCCACCAAGCTCCTCCATCCATGGGATTTTCCAGGCAAGAATACTGGAGTAGATTGCCATTGCCTTCTCCAGGGGATCTTCCCCACTCAGGAATCAAACCCAGGTATCCCAATTTGTAGGCAAACTCTTTACTGAATCTGAGCCACTAGGGAAGGCTCTGATTTTCTATAGCACTGACCCCGAAAGGAAGATATTTCTGTTTTTTATTGCTTGATCATGTAGCAATACAGTTCAAGCCTGGTTTTCTATCACTTCAGTTCAGGCCTTCATCATGTCGGATGCTTTGCCACTCCATGGACTGAAACACGCCAGGCTTCCCTGTCCTTCACCAGCTCCTGGAGCTTGCTCAAACTCATGTCCATTGAGTCAGTGAAGCCATCCAGCAATCTCATCCTCTGTTGTCCCCTTCTCCTCCTGCTTTCAATCTTTCCCAGAATCAGGGTCTTTCCCAATGAGTCAGTTCTTTGCATCAGGTGGCCAAAGTTTTCGAGCTTCAGCATCAGTCCTTCCAATGAATATTCAGGACTGATTTCCTTTAGGATGGACTGGTTGGATCTCTTGGCAGTCCAAGGGACTCTCAAGAGTCTTCTTCAGCACCACAGTTCAAAAGCATCAATTCTTTGGTGCTCACCTTTCTTTATGGTCCAACTCTCACATCCAGACATAAATACTGGAAAAACCATAGCTTTGACTAGATGGACCTTTGTCAGCAAAGTAATGTCTCTGCATTTTAATATGCTGTCTGTGTTTTTCATAGCTTTTCTCCAAGGAGCAAGCATCTTTTAATTTCATGGCTGCAGTCATTGTCCACAGTGATTTTGGAGTCCAAGAAAATAAAGTTCTTTACTGTTTCCATTGTTTCTCCATCTATTTGCTATGAAATGATGGGACCAAATGCCATGATCTCAGTTTTTGAATCTTGAGTTTTAGGCAAACTTTTTCACTCTCCTCTTTTACTTTCATCAAGAGGCTCCTTGGTTCTTTTTCACTTTCTGCCATAAGAATGGTATCATCAGCATATGTGAGGTTATTAATATTTCTCCTGGCATGAACAGAATGAAAAGACAAAAAGATAGGACAGTAAAAGATGAACTCCCCAGGTCAGTAGGTGCCAAATATGCTGTTGGAGATCAGTGGAGAAATAACTCCAGAAAGTATGAGGAGATGGAGCCAAAGCAGAAACGATACCCAATTGTGGATGTGACTGGTGATGGAAGTAAAGTCTGATGCTGTAAAGAGCAATATTGCATAGGAACCTGGAATGTTAGTTCCATGAATCAAGGCAAACTGGAAGTGGTCAAACAGGAGATGGCAAGAATGAACATCAACATTTTAGGAATCAGCAAACCAAAATGAATCGAAATGGGTGAATTTAACTCAGATGACCATATATCTACTACTGTGGGCAAGAATCCCTTACAAGAAATGGAGTAGCCATCATGGTCAACAAAAGAGTCTGAAATGCAGTACCTGGATGTGATCTCAAAAAAGACAGAATGATCTCTGTTCATTTTCAAGGCAAACTGTTCAATACCATAGTAATCCATGTCTATGCCCCAACCAGTAATGCTGAAGAAGTTGAATGATTCTATGCAGACCTACAAGACCTTCTAGAACTAACACCCCAAAAAGATGTCCTTTTCATTACAGGGGACTGGAAAAAAGTAGGAAGTCAAGAAATACCTGGAGTAACAGGCAAATTTGGTCTTGGAGTACAGAATGAAGCAGGGCAAAGGTTAATAGAGTTTTGCCAAGAGAATGCATTGATCATAGCAAACACCCTCTTCCAACAACACAAGAGAAGACTCTACACATGGACATCATCAGATGGTCAATACTGAATTCAGGCTGATTATATTCTTTGTGGCTGAAGACAGAGGAACTATATACAGTCAGCAAAAACAAGAGAGGGAGCTGACTGACTATGGCTCAGATCATGAACTCCTTACTGCCAAATTCAGACTTAAATTGAAGAAAGTAGGGAAAACCACTAGACCATTCAGGTATGACCAAAATAGAATCCCTTATGCTTATACAGTGGAAGTGAGAAATAGACTCAAAAGATTAGATCTGATAGACAGAGTGCCTGAAGAATTATGGATGGAGGCTCATGACATTGTACAGGAGGCAGTGATCTAGATCATCCCCAAGAAAAAGAAATGCAAAAAGGCAAAACGGTTGTCTGAGGAGGCCTTAGAAATAGCTGAGAAAAGAAGAGAAGCTAAAGGCAAAGGAGAAAAGGAAAGATATACCCATTTGAATGCAGAGTTCCAAAGAATAGCAAGGAGAGATAAGAAAGCCTTCCTCAGTGATCAGTGTAAAGAATTAGAGGAAAACAATAGAATGGAAAAGACTAGAGATCGCATTAAAAACATTGGCGATAACAAAGGAACATTTCATGCAAAGATGGCTCAATAAAGGACAGAAATGTTATGGACCTAACAGAAGCAGAAGATATTAGGAAGAGGTGGCAAGAATACACAGAAGAACTGTACACAAAAGATCTTTATGACCCAGATAAGCACGATGGCGTGATCATTCACCTAGAGCCAGACATCCTGGAATACAAGGTCAAGTGGTCCTTAGAATGCGTCACTATGAACAAAGCTAGTGGAGGTGGTGGAATTCCAGTTGAGCTATTTCAGATCCTAAAAGATGATGCTTTGAAAGTGCTGCACCCAATATGCCATGAAATTTGGAAAACTCAGCAGTGGCCACAGGACTGGAAAAGGTCAGTTTTCATTCCAATCCCAAAGAAAGGCAATGCCAAAGAATGCTCAAACTACCACACATTTGCACTCATCTCACACGCTGGCAAAGTTAATGCTCAAAATTCTCGGCCAGGCTTCAACAGTATGTGAACCGTGAACTTCCAGATGTTCAAGCTGGATTTAGAAAAGGCAGAAGAACCAGAGATCAAGTTGCCAACATCCGTTGGATCATCAAAGAAGCAAGACAGTTCCAGAAAAATGTCTATTTCTGCTTTATTGACTACACCAAAGCCTTTGACTCTGTGGTTCACAAAGAATTGTGGAAAATTCCGAAAGAGTTGGGGATACCAGACCACCTGACCTGCCTCCTGAGAAATGTGTAAGCAGGTCAAGAAGCAACAGTTAGAACTGCACATGGAACAACAGACTGGTTCCAAATCAGGAAAGGAGTACATCAAGGCTGTATATTGTCATCCTGCTTACTTAACTTATATGCAGAGTACATCATGAGAAATGCTAGGCTGGATGAAGCACAAGCTGGAATCAAGTTTGCCGAGAGAAATGCCAGTAACCTGAGATATGCAGATGACACCACCCTTATGGCAGAAAGTGAGGAAGAACTAAAGAGCCTCTTGGTGAAAGTGAAAGAGGAGAGTGACAAGCTGGCTTAAAGCAATGTTCAGAAAACAGATCATGGCATCTGGTCCCATCACTTCATGGTAAGTAGATTTTGGGAGCTCCAAAATCACTGCAGATGGTGACTGCAGCCACGTAATTAAAAGACACTTGCTCCTTGGAAGGAAAGTTATGACTAACCTAGACAGCATATTAAAAAGCAGAAACATTATTTTGCCAACGAAGGTCCATCTAGTCATAGCTTTAGTTTTTCCAGTAGTCATGTATGGATGTGAGAATTGGACTATAAAGAAAGCTGAGCGCCGAAGAATTGATACTTTTGAACTGTGGTATTGGAGAAGACTCTTGAGAGTCTCTTGGACTGCAAGGAGATCCAAGTAGTCAATCCTAAAGGAAATTAGTCCTGATTATTCATTGGAAGGACTGATACTGAAACTCCAATACTTTGGCAGAAAGTATGCAAAGAACTGACTCATTTGAAAAGACCCTCATTCTGGGAAAGAGTGAAGGTGGGAGGAGAAGGCGATGACAGAGGATGAGATGGTTGGATGACATCACCGACTCATGGACATGAGTTTGAGTAAGCTCCAGAAGTTTGTGATGGATAGGGAAGTCTGGCATACTGCAGTCCATTGGCTCACAGAGAGTTGGACACGTCTGAGTGACTGAACTGAACTGAATCTTGATTCCAGCTTATGCTTCATCCACCCCAGCATTTTGCATGATATACTTAGAAAATAAGTTAAATAAGCAGGGTGACAATATACAGCCTTGACGTACTCCTTTCCTGATTTGGAACCAGTGTGTTGTTCCATGTCCAGTTCTAACTGTTGCTTCTTATCCTGCATACAGATTTCTCAGCAGGCAGGTCAGGTGGTCTGGTATTCCCATCTCTTGAAGGATTTTCCATAGGTTGTTGTGATCCACACAGTCAAAGGCTTTAGCATAGTCAATGAAGCAGAAATAGATGTTTTCCTGGTATTCTCTTACTTTTTCTCTGATCCACGGAATGTTGACAATTTGATCTGTGGTTCCTCTGTCTTTTCTAAGCCCAGCTTGAACATCTGGAAGTTCTTGTTTCTTGTTCTGTTGAAGGCTAGCTTGGAGAATTTTGAGCATTACTTTCCTAGCGTGTGAGATGAGCGCAATGGTTTTGTATAGTGCTGACCAAAAAGGAGACTATGTCTGATTTTTATTGCTCAATCATGTAGCAATGGAATGAACAGAATTTGCAGTTTGTTTTAGCTTGGTATCCCTTTGGATCTGCTTGATTAAGCTATTAAACCTCAACACTTAAATGACTCAACCCAATAAAGGGTTGTTTCTTGCAGAAATCTGATGCAGGCTGTTTGATTGTCTTCTCTCTTGTAGATATGCTATGCTCAGGTTGCCAAGGCAGGGGAAAAGCGAGTTAAAGGAATCATGCAGGTTCTTAACTGACTCAGCCTGGACGTGGCAAATGCCACCGTTCACTGCTCAGAACTGGAAATGTGATTCTGATCAAATGGCGATGTGGCTGGGAAGTGTGGAAGTGTGCACAGATCTTTGAATAAGTCCTAATGATCTTTTCCACACTCTTGATGTTTGATACTTTGAAATTCCCTATTTAAAAATTCTTGTAGGCAGTTTTATATCACTTCAAGTTTTAAACATAAAGATAAAACTTTCCTGTTACTTTCTTTCAAATATATTTAAAATGTGTTGGTTGAGTACACACTATCATTTTTCTGAGCCCTTTTCAGTTCTCTGTTAAAGACAATGATTTTTTTTTTCCAATAGTTGTGAGCTTTGGGTAAGTCATTTCACTTCCTATACTTGTATCCCAATTGAAAATGTGATTTAACACTTGATTTATGGGTATGTTGTGAAAATTAAGTTAGAGATCACATGTAAACCACTTGACACAGTGTCTAGAAAAAGGTAAGTGTTCAACAAATGTGCATTGTTCTACTTGTTGGTATTGTTGAATTATAATGGGTCCACTACTGTCGTCAGTAATACTGGACCCTCTGACTCAGTGGCATATCTACCATTATCAGAGATAGTATACTTTACAGAAAAAGTGACACTTAGGCCAAGTTCTAGAAATGAAATGCCTGCATCTTCTCTATGTTCTTATTTTGGCAGTCATGGGGGATTTCAAAGGCCATGCTTTCCCTGGATTCATCTTAATTTTACTTGGGATTTGGTGGACTACAAAGTGCGTTCTGAAATATGCCTTCAAAAAGCAGAAGCCGACTTCCTACTTTGATTCCAAAGCATTATTCTATCGAACAGAAATGTTGGAGGGAATCGTGGTAGTTGGAGCGGCTTTAATTGGTGAGTGACCCTTTTTTGTGTTCAGTTTGCTTTCTTAGTGTATTTTCACATGCAAAGAGAAGATTGAATATCAAAACAAGAGATTACTAAACTAAATTTTTTATTCAAGTACATCTGAATACATATTCTAATTGTATTTCTGTTTTTTGCTTGATCATGTAGCAATTCAGTTCAAGCATGGTTTTCTAACAGTTCACTTCAGTTGCTCAGTTGTATCTGGTTATCCTTAATTGGGGAGAAGCTGAACTCTAGCATTTTAATCCTGAACCAAGCACAACTCCCGACCCCAAGACGTACTGTGTAAGAAGGAAGTAATCAGATGCTATAGGATTAATCTCACAAATCTAAATCCAAAATTACTCAGGATTTATCTAGTCGTTAGATTAAAATAGGAACTTAGTCCATCAGTGGAACTGATTGGGGAACTCAGTGGAACTAAGACCATTAGCTTTGAAGATCTGACTTAGCTGTTTGACAAAATTGGCTGTCTTTGATTAAAAGAGATTATCCGAACCAGTCTTTGAAGCTCTAAATCTGTCTGAAGAACCAGTGCTCAGCTGTTAGGTAGTGGCCCAGAAAGAAGAATCAGTGCCATAAAAAGACAATATATTGGGCTAAGCTGTAGGCTGATCCTTCTGCACTTCAGTTTTCAGTAAAGTTGTGGAAAGATGGCTTAAAGTGTGATTTATCCCTCTGCAGGCATCCTTGCAGGACAGTTTGTTCCTGGAGGACCGCACTTGATCTTATATGACTACAAAAAGGATCAGTGGGTTAGACTCCTAGACTGGCATCATTTTACCATGTACCTCTTCTTTGGGCTGCTGGGTGTGACAAACATCTTATGTTCCACCATCAGGTCACTTCCTGCCTCCTTTAGCAAGTTAATGCTATTAAATGCCTTATTTGTGGAGGGTAAGTATGAGTGTTTTCATTTATCTTTCATTATTATTGGATATTTGCCTAGCCCTTTACAACAATAAAGGGCACCTTTCCTTTGGTGTCCTGGTACAGCCTTGACCTGTAGGCCAGCTGTTTGGGTCATGGTAAGCTATTGAGGTGTCCTAGACAGGATGCCAAAGATTTCCCTTCCCTACTAACTTATTTAGTAAAACTGGACAAGCACAATCATTCAGGTATTGTATTCAAATTTCACATCTGCCTTAAAGAACCACCTGCCATGCTCGTTTATCTCAGGTTTATCCTGGAGATGATCATTATTTCCATTTTTAATACAACAAACTGAGCTCAGAGTAGTGAAGCATTGTTGTTGCTCTTTAGTCACTTAGTTCAGTTCAGTTCAGTTCAGTTCAGTTCAGTTGCTCAGTCATGTCCGACTCTTTGCGACCCCATGGATCGCAGCACGCCAGGCCTCCCTGTCCATCACCAACTCTCGGAGTTCACTCAGACTCACGTCCATCGAGTCAGTGATGCCATCCAGCCATCTCATCCTCTGTTGTCCCCTTCTCCTCCTGCCCTCAATCCCTCCCAGCATCAGGGTCTTTCCCAATGAGTGAACTCTTCTCATGAGGTGGCCAAAGTACTGGAGTTTCAGCTTTAGCATCATTCCTTCCAAACAAATCCCAGGGCTGAATTCCTTCAGAATGGACTGGTTGGATCTCCTTGCAGTCCCAGGGACTCTCAAGAGTCTTCTCCAACACCACAGTTCAAAAGCATCAATTCTTTGGCGCTCAGCCTTCTTCACAGTCCAACTCTCACATCCATACATGACCACAGGAAAACCCATAGCCTTGACTAGATGGACCTTAGTCGGCAAAGTAATGTCTCTGCTTTTGAATATACTATCTAGGTTGGTCATAACTTTTCTTCCAAGGAGTAAGCGTCTTTTAATTTCATGGCTGCAATCACCATCTGCAGTGATTTCGGAGCCCAAAAAATAAAGTCAGCCACTGTTCCCACTCTTTCCCCATCTATTTGCCATGAAGTGATGGGACCAGATGCCATCATCTTCATTTTCTGAATGTTGAGATTTAAGCCAGCCTTTTCACTCTCCACTTTCATTTTCATCAAGAGGCTTTTTAGTTCCTCTTCACTTTCTGCCATAAGGGTGGTGTCATCTGCATATCTGAGGTTATTGATATTTCTCCCAGCAACCTTGATTCCAGCTTGTGTTTCTTCCAGTCCAGCGTTTCTCAAGATGTACTCTGCATATAAGTTAAATAAGCAGGGTGACAATAGACAGCCTTGACGTACTCCTTTTCCGATTTGGAACCAGTCTGTTGTTCCATGTCCAGTTCTAACTGTTGCTTCCTGACCTGCATACAGATTTCTCAAGAGGCAGGTCAGGTGGTCTGGTATTCCCATCTCTCTCAGAATTTTCCTCAGTTCTTTGTGATCCACACAGTCGAAGGCTTTGGCATAGTCAATAAAGCAGAAATAGATGTTTTTCTGGAACTCTCTTGCTTTTTTCATAATCCAGCGGATGTTGGCAATTTGATCTCTGCTTCCTCTGCCTTTTCTAAAACCAGCTTGAACATCAGGAAGTTCATAGTTCACGTATTGCTGAAGCCTGGCTTGGAGAATTTTGAGCATTACTTTACTAGCATGTGAGATGAGTGCAATTGTGTGGTAGTTTGAGCATTTTTTTGCATTGTCTTTCTTTGGGATTGGAATGAAAACTGACCTTTTCCAGTCCTGTGGCCACTGCTGAGTTTTCCAAATTTGCTGGCATATTGAGTGCAGCACTTTCACAGCATCATCTTTCAGGATTTGAAATAGCTCAACTGGAATGTCATCACCTCCACTAGCTTTGTTTGTAGTGATGCTTTCTAAGGCCCATTTGACTTCACATTCCAAGATGTCTGGCTCTAGATGAGTGATCACACCATCGTGATTATCTGGGTCATGAAGATCTTTTTTGCACAGTTCTTCTGTGTATTCTTGCCACCTCTTCCTAATATCTTCTGCTTCTGTTAGGCCCATACCATTTCTGTCCTTTATCGAGCCCATCTTTGCATGAAATGTTCCCTTGGTATCACTAATTTTCTTGAAGAGATCTCTAGTCTTTCCCATTCTGTTCTTTTCCTCTATTTCTTTTCATTGATCGCTGAAGAAGGCTTTGTTATCTCTTCTTGCTATTCTTTGGAATTCTGCATTCAGGTGCTTATATCTTTCCTTTTCTCCTTTGCTTTTTGCCTCTTCTTTTCACAGCTATTTGCAAGGCCTCCCCAGACACTCAATTGTGTCCAATTCTTTGTGATCCCAGGACCGAAATCCATCAGGCTTCTCTGTCTGTGAGATTTCCCAGGCAAGAATACTGGAGTGGGTTTTTATTTCCTTCTCTGTAGTTAGTAAAGCATAAATATCCTCCAATGAAGAGACCTCTCAAAGCAGAGTAGTTCCCATACCTATGAAGTAGCCTTTTTAATATTGATATAATGAAACTCCACATTTACATGATAAAAGAGTCCAAAAAATCCAGTCACATAAACTTGAGGTCCTAACACTTTTTGTTCAGTTGGCCTCCCTGTTACTGCATAAGAAAACACTGATGACAAGTATTTAACGCTTTGTTTTCATTTATTTTATACGTATGGAGAAGGAAATGGCAACCCACTCCAGTACTGTTGCCTGGAGAATCCCATGGAAGAGGAGCCTGGTGGGCTACTGACCATGGGGTCACAGAGGAGTTGGACACGACTTAGTGACTGAACCACAACATTTTATATGTAAGGGGTAGATTGGTCATAGAACTAAAAAGCCCCCAATTATCAAGAGCAGTCCTTTCTAATGTCCACCTTGCTTCTTACGTCTAAAGATAAGCACTTTTGCCAAATGCTCTTTGAGAACAAGGGATAGATAAAAGTTGGGCAACAGTCACCAACAGCATCATTCTCATTATCTCAGATGTTATCATATTATTTTAAACTTTTTATTTTATATTGGAGTATAGTCTATTAACAATGCTGTGATAGTTTCAGGTGGACAGCAAAGGGACTCAACCATACATATCTACATGTATCCATTCACACCGAAGCTACTCTCCAGAGTTACCATATTTTGAATGAACATCTTTTCCTCCACATCCAAATGAAAAGGATGAAGTTGAAGCCACTATTCTGTCCATAGGATTAAAAATATAGTTAGTTACTACTTCTTGGGAGCTTCCAGAGAAACTTGCCTTACCCATCGAAGTCCACTCTTTTGATTGCTGTTTATATTTGCTGCCTCCAGTAGACAAAATTGCTTAAGGAAAGACTTTATTTCATTCATCTGTCCATTTGCCCTAACTCCTGGTCCCCTGCCTTCATCATGTTTATTATTTATCCTTTTGCATAAAATATGCTTTGAAATTTAGTTAGTTGAAAAATGTCATGATGTATTAGAGAAGAGAATAAAGACTGGGGAAGGGAAAAGGAGATTTCAAAGATTACATCATAAACAGGTATAGTGATGACTCCAAAAATGCTAGAGATTTCCATTATTATGGGAAGCAGTGGGCACCTCATATTTTGGACAAATGTGTGTGCTTTATGTAAAGCTGTGTGGAGATGGGGGAGGAACAGTAGTGTCATTGAGAAAGGCAAACTATTTTTTCTGCCTCTGACAGCTTTTGTCTTCTACAATCACACTCATGGCCGGGAAGTGCTGGACGTCTTTGTGCACAAGCTTCTGTTCTTGGTCATCTGTTTGACAGGCCTGGTTGCCTTCACAGAGCTCTTCATACAGGTCAATATAACTGTGGAACTTCTGCGGACAAGCCTTTTCCTGCTTCAGGGAAGCTGGTTCTGGCAGGTGAGTTGGGGCCTCCAGTGAATGTGCCTGGTGCCTGCACTGATGGCCTTCTCTCTTTGATTGTGGGTGTTGTACCCTGGAACCCAAAGACGTCCTTCTGATATGCTGCTGGTAGTGAGAATGCAGGCATTTGAGGGGCCCAGCGGCCCTGGTGAGAATAGTGACAGAAGGAGGTGGGAGGTGTACACCTTCATCACACACCTGAATATCCATTTTGTAGGAACTCTGAGCTGGTGCTTAGCTGGAAGCAGTTCCTGATGCTAAAGCCACTTAAAGCCTAATGGGTAATAAGCTCGAGAAACATAAGGAAGACAGGAAAGGGAGGGAATTATGTATTGAGGAATAAGTATGTGCCGGCCCCTGGACATGACTTTTACATACACATTGTTTCCTTTTCATTTTGTCTTCACGACAACTTGGGAGTTAGATATTATCATCCCTAACTGACTGATAAAGAGACTCAGAGAGAGCAAGTTACTTGCTCAGGATCACACAGTAGTGGAACTAGGATCTAAATGTGGGTCTGTCTGACTCCAAATCCCAGGCACTTTTACTGTTGACTCCCTAACCTTGGAGTGTTGTTGAAAACATGTATTCCAATCAGTGAACATATACTTTATCAGTTCAGTTCAGTTTGGTCAGTCATGTCCGACTCTTTGTGACCCCATGGACTGCAGTACACCAGGCCTCCCTGTCCATCATCAACTCCTGGAGTTTACTCAAATTCATATCCATTGAGTTGGTGACGCCATCCAACCATCTCATCCTCTGTCCGAACATACATTCATGGATATAAGGAAAGTCTGGAATGAAAGGTGAATGTGGTTTAATCACCGAAGATTTCTTAGAGGAGATTTTTAGTCACTAAAGTGCAGGGATTTGGGATGATGAGGTTCTTCCAGAGATTTGCATTTCAGTGAAGATTGATAAGAAAGCCCTGGTAGACTCAGAGAAACATCATGGTCAAACGGGGGCTAGGAAAGATGTGATATTTAAGCTTATGGGGAGTAGAAAGATGTAGGGGAGTAGAAAGGTTGTTGGAGCACAGGCTTGTAAATAGGGGCTGAGATTCAGGGGGTTTTTGAAGGTAAAATGATTTGGAAAAAATAACAAATACCTTATCATGGTATAATTTGATAATCAGTGAATTTAACCAGTTGGTATATAGATGTTGTATTGTGAGATTATTTATCATCAGTTGGGAAGCTAAATAGAATGGCATGTAAGATGTGATTATGCATTCTATATCTCTTGATTGGAATATTTTACTATGTTCTGGTATTGCCAATTCAAAATTAAAATTAAATTAAAAAAATTTAACAGTGATAATTTCAGGTCAAGATGACACAGTGAGTTTATGCTTCAGTGTATTGCCTCTGCTTCAAATATGTAACAATGACACATAAACTATCAAAAATAGCTATAAAATAAAAAGTAAATTAAAAGAATAGAAAAGTAAATGAAAGTAAGAGAGTTTAAAAATACATAGTTGCAAATTAAACACCACAAACAAAAACAGGGCAAGCCACCAGTGAATAGAATAGAAATAGAATAGAATAGACATTCATAGACTGAGCAGAGCTGGGCTGCAGCTCTGTGGACTCCAAGTCTGGGGTAGGCATGGTGGATTCAGGGGAACTAAAGGAAATTAAAGATTTCTCTGGATGTAGGGGTAAAATCAAGCTCTTCGACTCTTTTTAATTAAATGTTTCTAAATATTCTCTATTTCTAATTGCTTTCCATCCAGTTGATCATTCACTTTCTGATAGAGATATGTTAAAATTTTATGTTATATTTATGGATTTGTCAGTTTCTCCTATTTTCAGTTTTCTGTAATGTCATGAGGCTATATTCTTCTCCTCTCTTTCTAGTTTTTTGAGTTGAATATTCACTTATATTTAATTTTTCTTATTTTTATATAAATATTCCTAAGACTATAGAATTCCTCCTAAACATTAGTATAACTACCTCCTATGAAATTTTGTATGTGGTAGCTTTCACCTTGGGCAGTTTTGAATGTTGCATTTTCTATGTGCTTTCCTCTTTAATTTATGAGTTATTTAGAAACATTCTTTTCAATTTCCAAAAACACTCTTTTTATTTTATTATTTGTTTTCAATTGCTTTGTATGTGTTCCCTTTGAAATGTGTCAAGACTTCTTTGGGATGTAGCCCAATGTCAGTGGTAGTATAATCTATATATTTGAGAAGAAAGTATATTCCATCTTTTGGGCTGAAGATTATCCACAAGTTTATGCAATCCAATTTCTTAAAGAGCTAAATATTCAAATAAAGAAAGTAAGATAAAAGGGGGAGACCCAAGATAGCTGAGTAAAGTAATAATACATTTGACAGCAGAACTGATGAAACTAATTAGTGTTCCATTAAAAATTAATGATTAATTAATTAAATATCTGAGGGAGGAAGCTGTGAACTTTTGCAACTGAGCATAGGTTGGCTTAATGTTGTCCCTTTTGGCAGAGTAATAATGTTTTCATATTTCCCCAAGAGCTTTTCTAAGGAAGATATATGAGGTTAAATTTTGAGGGTATAAATATGAGATTATTTTTAAAACTTTCTATCCATCATTATGTCCAGACTAGTATTTGTCTTTACTGGGTGGTCAGACTAAATGACATTTGAGACTTGGAGAAAAATGAATATTTGATACCAATACAAGCAAACATACTAGCAGGATAGGAAGCTTTAGCCATGGTACATGTCCCTCGCCCCCTCTGTGCTGGATTCTTCTGAAACGAAAATGTTTCAGGGACTTAGGTAAATTTATTATGCTTCCATGTTTTGTTGCTTTGAATGTTTATTCCCAAAAGTCTATCTCAAGCTGATAAAATTACATTGTTATTTGCTTTTCACAATGTTTTTCTCCCACTACTTCTCCATACATGATGTCCTCTTCATTATGGGGGACTGGAATGCAAAAAAAGTAGGACGTCAAGAGCTGCCTGGAGTAACAGGAAAATTTGGCCTTGGAGTACAAAATGAAGCAGGGCAAAGGCTAACAGAGTTTTGCCAAGAGAATGCACTGATCATAGCAAACACCCTCTTCCAACAATACAAGAGAAGGCTCTACCCATGGACATCACCAGATGATCAATACCGAAATCAGACTGATTTATTCTTTGCAGCCAAATGGAGAAACTCTATACAGTCAGCAAAAAACAAGATGGGAGCTGACTGTGGCTCAGATCACGAACTCCTTACTGCCAAATTCAGACTTAAATTGAAGAAAGTAGGGAAACCCACTAGACCATTCAGGTACCAAAATCAAATCCTTTATGATTATAGTGGAAGTGAGAAATAGCTTCAAAAGATTAGATCTGATAGACAGAGTGCCTGAAGAACTATGGATGGAGGCTCGTGACATTGTACAGGAGACAGGGATCAAAACCATCCCCAAGAAGAAAGGCAAAAAGGCAAAATGGTTGTCTGAGGAGGCCTTAGAAATAGCTGAAAAAAGAAGAGAAGCTAAAGGCAAAGGAGAAAAGGAAAGATATACCCATTTGAATGCAGAGTTTCAAAGAATAGCAAGGAGACTTAATAAAGCCTTCCTCAGTGATCAGTGTAAAGAATTAGAGGAAAACAATAGAATGGGAAAGACTAGAGATCTCTTCAAGAAAATTAGAGATACCAAGGGAACATTTCATGTAAAGATGGCTCAATAAAAGACAGAAATGATATGGACCTAACAGAAGCAGAAGATATTAGGAAGAGGTGGCAAGAATACACAGAAGAACTGTACAAAAAAGATCTTCATGACCCAGATAACCATGGTGGTGTGATCACTCACCTAGAGTCAGACATCCTGGAATGGGAAGTCAAGTGGGCCTTAAGAAGCATCACTACAAACAAAGCTAGTGGAGGTGATAGAATTCAAGTTGAGCTATTTCAGATCCTAAAAGATGATGCTGTCAAAGTGCTGCATTCAGTATGCCAGCAAATCTGGAAAACTCAGCAGTGGCCACAGGACTGGAAAAGGTCAGTTTTCATTCCAATCCCAAAGAAAGGCAATGCCAAAGAATGCTCAAACTGCCACATAGTTACACGCATCTCACACACTAGCAAAGTAATGTTCAAAATTCTCCATGCCAGGCTTCAATAGTACATGAACTGTGAACTTCTAGATGTTCAAGCTGGTTTTAGAAAAGGCAGAAGAACCAGAGATGAAGTTGCCACAACAATTGGATCATCGAAAAAGCAAGAGAGTTCCAGAAAAACATCTACTTCTGCTTTCTTGACTGTGCCAAAACCTTTGACTGTGTTTGTTGTGTGGACCACAACAAACTGTGGAAAATTTTTAAAGAGTTGGGGATACCAGACCACCTTACCTGCCTCCTGAGAAATGTATATGCAGGTCAAGAAGCAACAGTTAGAACTGGACATAGAACAACAGACTGGTTCCAAATAGAGAAAGGAGTACATCAAGGCTGTGTGTTATCATCCTACTTATTTAACTTATATGCAGAATACATCATGTGAAATGCTGGGCTAGAGGAAGTACAAGCTTGAATCAAGATTGCCGGGAGAAATATCAATAACCTCAGATATGCAGATAACATGACCCTTATGGCAGAAAGCAAAGAAGAACTAAAGAGCCTCTTGATGAAAGTGAAGGAGGAGAGTGAAAAAGCTGGCTTAAAGCTCAACATTCAGAAAACTAAGATCATGGCATCTGGTCCCATCATTTCACAGCAAATAGATGGGGGAACACTGGAAACAGTGAGAAACTATTTTGGGGGTCTCTAAAATCACTGCAGATGGTGACTGCCGACATGAAATTAAAATGCTTGTTCTGTGGAAGTAAGGCTATGACTAACCTAGACAGCTATTAAAAAGCAGACTTTACCAACAAAAGTCCATCTAGTCAAAGCTGTGGTTTTTCCAATAGTCATGTATGGATGTGAGAGTTGGACTATAAAGAAAGTTGAGTGCCAAAGAATTGATGCTTTTGAACTGTGGTGTTGGAGAAGACTCTTGAGAGTCCCTTGGATGGCAAGGAGATCCAACCAGTCAATCCTAAAGGAAATAAGTCCTGAAAATTTATTGGAAAGACTAATGCTGAAGCTGAAACTTGAATACTTTGGCCTCCTGATGTGAAGAACCAACTTACTGGAAAAAACCTGATGCTGGGAAAGATTGAAGGAGAGAGGAAAAGGGGATGACAGAGGATGAGATGGTGAATGGCATCACCAACACAATGGACATGAGTTTGAGTGGGCTCCAAGAGTTGGTGATGTATAAGGAAGCCTGGAGTGCTACAGTCCATGGGGTCACAAAGAATCTGACAGTACTGAGCAACTGAACTGAACTGAACTGAAGCAATATATAGGCTTCCCTGGTAGCTCAGCTTGTAAAGAATCCACCAGCAATGCAGGAGACCCTGGTTCGATTCCTAGGTCAGGAAGATTCCCTGGAGAACGGATAGGCTATCCACTTCCATATTTTTGGACTTCCCTGGTGACTCAGGAGCTGGCCTTTTTGTCTGTTTGGAGACAAAGGGGCAGGCTCGTGCCTTACTTAGTTTTCTTATCTATAAAATAGAGTCAAGAAAAGGAGTCTGGCCCCTGGGATGTAGAGAAGGGCAGAAAGGAGTTATTATAGACTATCTAGCTTATTTCAGCTCTGATATTTTAGAAAAATTTATGAATGTGACATTGATTAATAAATAAAGTACATAGCACCAGTGTAAAATGAAGGCCTCTGGACTGCTCCACTTGGTCAGGCAGCTACCAACCTGAATGATGAATCAATGGAGAACACATGTTTCTATTCATGCTTTGGAACACAGGTCTGGTGTGGTCAGATATTTCTATTTTTAGAAATAAGCTGAGATGTACTTTTGTGCGAAGTTCCCTAATTTTAGAAGTGTTGTAAACTAATTCAAACTATTTTAAAAATATGCAGGGCAGGCAAAGTATGTCTGTGATATATATGTGGTCCAGGATCTGCTAGTCTATAATCTGTGTTTTAAGGGAGAAATAGTACCATGTCTTCATGGGACCAACTACTGTCTTAGTACTGATTGTTCAAACTGTATCATACTGCTGAGATGACTCATACAGACCCTTGTATCCAAATCATTGTCCTTCATCCTGCCCCATACAATATGTTTTCTTTTGGACTTCCCTGGTGACGCAGTGGATAAGAATTTGCCTACCAGTGCAGGGACCACTGGTTCGATCTCTAGTCCGGGAACATTCCACATGACACGGAGAAGCTAAGCCTGTGCTCCACAATTACTGAAGCCTGTGCAACCTAGAGCCTGTGCTCCCCAACTGGAGAAACCACAGCAATGAGAAGAAGCCCACACACCAAAACAAAGAGTAGCAGCTGCTTGCTGCAACTAGAGAAAGCCCGTGCACAGCAACGAAGACCCAGCAAAGCCAAACATAAATAGATAAATTAAAAAGGTGTTACCTTTTGTGTCTAGCTTCTTTCTCTAACATAATGTTTTCATTATGTTATATTCATTCATGTTGTATTATGTATTAATATGTCATTATTTCTTATGGTTGAATAATATTGTTATATGGAACAACCACATTTTGCTTATTCATCATCAATTGATGGACATTTGGATTTTTTTCAGCTTTTGGCCCTTGTGTAAATGCTGTCATGTAATTTTGTGTAGGAATTTTTTTTGAATACCTCTTTTCAATTATGTGGGGCATATATAGTACCTAGAATAAAATTGCCAGGTCATGTGATAATTCTACATTTAACTTTTTGAGGAACTGTCAAAGTGTTTTTCACATGGCTAAACCATTCTACATTCTCACCAGCAATGCATAAGGATTCCACTTTTGCCATATCCTTACCTATACTTGTTACTTATTATTACTACCATCCTAGGGGATACTAATATCTCATAGTGAAGTGGTATCTCATAGTGGTTTTGGTTTGTATTTCTCTAATAACTTGATGATATTCATAATTTTTTTGAGCTTATCAACCATTTGTATGCCTCTTGGGAAATGAGTCTTCTCGCCCTTTGCCCATTAAATTTTTTTTTGGCTTTTTGTTGAGATTTAGGACTTCTTTATATATTCTAGATATCAATTCCTTATTAGATACATGATTTGCAAGGATTTTCTCCTATACAGAGGATTTTCTTTTTATTTTCTTGATACTGTCCTTTGATGTACAAAAATTCTTAATTTTAATGTGTCTTGGTGTCATGTATAAGAAATCATCACTAAAACCCAGGACATGAAATTTTTCCTTATGTTTTCTTCCAGAAGTTATGATTTTAGTTCTCATATTTAGTTTTTTGATTCATTTTGAGTTAATTTTTATATATGGTATAAAATAAGGGTAAATAACATATATATTTTTTGCATGTATATATTCATTTGTCCCAGCACCAGTTGTTGAAGAGACTTAAACTTCCCCATTGAATGGCCTTGGCACTCTTGTCAAAAACCAATTTATTACAGGTTTATGGTCTTATTTCTGGACTCACAATTCTATTTCATTGATCTGTATCTCTACCATTATGTTAGTACCACAATGTTTTGATTATTATAGTTTTTGTCGTAAGTTTTGAAATCACTAAGTGTAAGACTTACAACTTTGCTTTACTTTTTCAAGGCTGTTTGGGCTATTCAGGGTCCCTTGCAATACCACATAAATTTTACAATCAGATTTCCATTTCTGCAAAAAAAAAGACCATTGGGATTTTGATAGGGATCATAGTGCATCTGTGGAGTGCTTTGGGTGCTATTGCCATCTTAACAATATTAAATGCTCCAGTTCATGAACATGCGGTATACTTTCATTTATTTAGATCTTTGATCTCTTTTGACAATGTTTTGTAGTTGGAAGGTACACGACTTGAACCTCCTTGATTAAATTTATTCCTAAATATTTTATTCTTTTCAGTGCTTTTATAAGTGGAGTTGTTTCCCTAATTTATTTTTTTGAATTGTCCATTACATGTTTTGAGTGTCGATTTTGTATCCTGCAAGTTTGCTAAATTCGTTTATTAGCTCTAACAGGCTTTTTGTGGATTCTTTAGAATTTTCTGTACATAAGATCATTTTATCTGTGAATATAGATAGTTTTACTTCTTCCTTTGCAGCGTGGATGCCCTTTATCTATTTTTCTTGACTAGTTGCTCTGGCTAGAACTTCTAGTACAGTGTTGAACAGAAATGGTAAAATCAAACACTCTGTCTTGCTCCTGATCTTAGGAGACAAACTCTAAGTATAAATATAATGTTACCAGTGGGCTTTGTTTATTTCAAAAACTTAAAAAAAACACAACTCTGATTTTGAAATAACAGAGTGAAACTGAGCAACTTAGAATCCTACCAAATTCTCTGAAAGTCTACCAGTCTAGAGATGACTCAGTTCAGTTCAGTTCAGTTGCTCAGTCGTGTCCGACTCTTTGCGACCCCATGAATCGCAGCATGCCAGGCCTCCCTGTCCATCATCAGCTCCCGGAGTTCACTCAGACTCACGTCCATCAAGTCAGTGATGCCATCCAGCCATCTCATCCTCTGTCATCCCCTTCTCCTGCCCCCAATCCCTCCCAGCATCAAAGTCTTTTCCAATGAGTCAACTCTTCGCATGAGGTGGCCAAAGTAGTCATATTTTGAAAATTGATCTGTAAATATCCTAAACATTTTTGCAAAAATATGATTTAGTAGATATTGTCTATCTTAGTAAAACAGATAGTTTCTTATCTGTAGCATCTCAGATAATGGGAGTTATCTGTCACCATTAATCTTGAAAGAAAGCATTTTGAACTGCACCATCTTTGGGAATATGGCTGGTAATGCTTTAATGTTCACTCTTTCTTTTAAATTACAGATTGGGTTTGTCCTTTATCCCCTCAACGGAGGCCCTCCTTGGGATTTAGCAGATCATAACAACATTATGTTTCTCACCATGTGCTTTTGCTGGCATTATGCAACAGCCATTATCATCACTGGAGCAATTTATGCCTTTGTCACCTGGTAAGTTAGTGATTTTTGTTCACAGAAATTCTGTTTTTTTTTTTTTTTTTTTGGGTATATGATCATCAAGACCCGACAGTCTGAACTTTAAGTTCAAAGAGGTATTTTATTCCTTGCTGCTGCTGCTGCTAAGTAGCTTTAGTCGTGTCCGACTCTGCGCGACCCCATAGATGGGAGCCCACCAGGCTCCCCCGTCCCTGGGATTCTCCAGGCAAGAACACTGGAGTGGGCTGCCATTTCCTTCTCCAATGCATGAAAGTGAAAAGTGAAAGTGAAGTCGCTCAGTCATGTCTGACCCCATGGACTGCAGCCAACCAGGCTCCTCTGTCCACGGGATTTTCCAGGCAAGAGTACTGGAGTGGGTTGCCATTGCCTTCTCCAATTTTATTCCTTAGCATTCCACAAACAGGGTAATATAGCAGAAGATTATTTACAAACACAAACATTTCCAATTAAAATAATAAATGCTGGTTTAAGATTGGAATAGCTAGAGTGTCTCTGCTGTACTCTGAACCTATGCATCACCCTTCAGTATGTTCTTCTGTGCCTTCACGTCTTTGCATATTCTGTTTTCTTTCCCAAATGGTCATCAACATACCTGCAGTGAGCCCCCTCCATTTGCTCATGTGTACATCAGTTATGACACTTCCCAAACGTGGTGGCATTTTTGACCAACATGTATGCCTCTCATTAACTTTGAGTATCTGATTAATTTGATATTTGCTATAATATTTGTAACAGTAAGATTAAGTTGAATGCTTCATGTTTTTACAAGGACTTTGATACAGTGTTTCATGATGGGTGAAGAGCAATGAAACAGATTGCTAAGAACCCATGTTTCCAGCTCTGCTTCTTGTCAGCTAAAAGACTTTGGGTAAATTATTTAACTACATTAAATATCAGTTTTGTTGTCTGCAAAATGGGGATAATGATGGTACCTAAATGAGACCATATCATTAAACTGCCCTTAATATAATAAGAGCTCAACAGAAATTCTTCTTACCCTTGCTCTTTTTTTCCCCGCTTTGGTTCCTATGATAGATTTCTTTTTCATCTGAAGTACAATTGACATGGGCTTCCCTGGTGGTTCAGTGGTAAAGAATTAGCCTGCTAATGCAAGAGATGGGGGTTCAGTTCCTGGGTTGGGAACATCCCCTGGAGAAGGAAATGGCAACCCACTCCAGTATTCTTGCTTGGGAAATCCCATGGACAGAGGAGCCTGGTGGGCTATAGCCTAAGGGGTTGCAAAGAGTCAAACACAACCTAGAGACTAAACAACAACCACCACAATTGACATACAACATTATACTAGTTTCATTTTGTACAACATAATGATTCAACTTTTGTATACATTGCAAAATGACCACCACAATCAGTCTATTAATAGTTACACCATCTGTCACCATATTAATGTTACAAAATTTTTTTCTTGTGATGAGAACTTTCAAGACTTACTTTTTTAACCAACTTTCACATCTGCAATACAATATTTTTGATTATAGTCACTGTGTTATATACAAAATCCCCATGACTTATTTTATTCTGTTTTTTACAATTTTAATTTTATATTATAGTACAGTTGATTAACAGTGTTGTGCTAATTAAAGTATACAGAATAGTGATTCAATTATACATTTACATGTATCTAATTTTATATTGTAGTACAGTTGATTAACAGGGTTGTGCTAATTAAAGTATACAGAATAGTGATTCAGTTATACATATAACTCAAATTCTTTTTCCACTTAGTTTATTACAGAATATTTAGCAGAGTTCCCTATGCTATACAGTCAGTCCTCTTTGGTTATCCATTTTAGAGGCAGCAGTGTGTACATATCAATTCCAAACTCTCTAAATATCCCTCCCCCCACTATTCTCCCCTGTAACTATAAGTTCCTTCTCTAAGTCTGTGAGTCTATTTCTGTTTCATAAATAAGATATGATATTTCTTTCTCTGTCTGACTTACTTTACTAAATATGACAATCTCTGGGTCTACCCATGTTGCTGCAAATAGCGGTATTCTTTTTAATGGCTGAGTAATATTCCATTGTATAAATATGTACCACACATTCTTTATCCGTTTTCTACTGATGGACATTTAAGTTGCTTCCATATCTTGTCTACTGTAAATAATGCTTCAGTGAACACTGGGGTGCATGTATCCTTTTGGATCACATTTTTCTCTCGTTGTATGCCCAGGAGTGGGATTGCAGGATCATATGGTAACTATTTTTAGCTTCTTAAGGAATCTCCATACTGTTCTCCATAGTGGCTGCAATTTACATTCTCATCAACAGTGTAGGAGGGTGTTCTCTCAACACCCTCTCAAGCATTTGTTGTTTGTGGATTTTTTGATGATTAGCCATTCTGACTGGTGTGAGGTGATATGATCATCTCAATAGATGCAGAAAAAGCTTTAGACAAAATTCAATATCCATTTCTGATAAAAAATCCAGAAAGTGGGCATAGAGGGACCATACCTCAACATAATAAACCCCATATATGACAAACTATAACTAACAGTCATATTTATTGGTGAGAAGCTAAATGCCTTTCCTCTAAGATCAGGAACAAGACAAAGATGACCACTCTCACCACTTCTATTTGACTTAGTTTTGGAAGTCCTAGCTACAGCAGTCAGAGAAGAGAAATACATGAAATTCAAATGAGAAAGAAGCTAAATTCATGTCACTGTTTGCAAATGACATGATACTATACATGTAGAAAATGTTTTAGAAAATCCTAAAAATACCAAAAGAAAACTACTAGAGCTCATTATGAATTTGGTCAATTTGCAGGTTACAGAATTAATACATAGAAGTCTGTTCTTATCTATAGTTAAGTCTCTTGGTCAGTCGTGTCCAACTCTTTGTGACCCCATGGACTGTAGCCCACCAGGCTCCTCCGTCCATGGGATTATCCAGGCAAGAATACTGGAGTGGGTTGCCATTTCCTTCTCCAGGGGATCCCAACCCAGGGATCGAACCCAGGTCTCCCGCATTGCAGGCAGATGCTTTAACCTCTGAGCCACTGTCTATATACTAACAATAAAAGATCAGAAAGAAAATTCAAGAAACAATCCCATTTACCAAGAATAACAACTTGGTAATAACAAGAATAACAACCCCACTACAAGAATAAAATATCTTGGAATAAACCTACCTAAGGAGACCAAAGACCTGTATTCCCAAAACTATAAGACTTACTTATTTTATAACTGGAATTTTGTACCTTTTGATCCCCTTCACCCATTTTTGCCTACCTCCCCCAACTCTGGCAACCATGAATCTGTTCCTTGTTTTGTTTGTTCCTTTGTGTTTTAGATCTCACAGATAAGCAAAATCATCTGGTATTTGTCTTTCTCTATCTGTCTTATTGTGTTTAGCCTAATACCTCAAGGTCCATTTCATTCTTTTTTATGGTTGAGTGATATTCTGTTATATACATATAAGTATAAAATATTTATCTTGTATAAACACATATATAAAACATCTCCTTTATCCATTCATCAGTTGATAGATATTTGTTCCCATATCTTGGTTTGTGTGTGTGTGTTCAGTTGTGTCTGACTCTGTGCGACCCTGTGGACTATAACCCGCTGGCTTCTCTGTCCATGGGATTCTCCAGGTAAAAATACTGGAATGGGTTGCCATTTCCTTCTTCAGGGGATGTTCCTGACCCAGGGATCAAACTCACCTCTTCTACATCTTCTGCCCTGCAGGCAGATTCTTTACCCCTGAGCCATTGGGGAAACCCAGATATTTTGGTTATTATATTATAAATACGGTACAGTGAACCTAGAGGTGCCTTTTTGAATTAGTGTTTTCATTTTCTTCAGATAAATATCCAGAACTGGATTTGCTGGATTGTATGGTACTTCTGTTTTTAATTTTTTGAGGACATTTTATGCTGTTTTCCATAGTGGCTATAGCAATTTACATTTCCACCAAATAGTACATCAGGGTTCTCTTTTGTCTATATTCTGGCCAATACTTGTTATATCTTGTCCTTTTGATAACAGCTGTTCTGGAGGTGTGCCTTTTAGTTGTCTGTAGGTCTTCTTTGGAAAAACGTCTATTCAGATTCTCTGTCTATTTTTAAATTGAATTTTCGTTGTTGTTGTTATTGGGTTGTTTGCTTTCTTTATGTATTTTGGGTATAACCTTTATCAGATACCATTTAGGAATATCTTCTTCCATTCAGTGTTTCCTTTTAATTTTGTTGATGGTTTCCTTCTTTGTGCAGAAGCTTTCTATTTGATGTAGTTCCATTTGTTTGGTTTTTCTTTTGTTGCCTATTCCTTTGGAGTCAGATCCAGAAAATATCAACAAGAGCAATATCAAGGAACTTACCACTTACATTTTCCTCTAGGATTTTTATGGTTTTAGTCCTACATTCAAGACTTTAATCCACTTTGAGTTAGTTTTTATGTATGGTATAAGATAGTGTCCCAGTTTCATTATTTTGCACATGGCTGTACAATTTTCCCAGCACAACAAAAAAACTGGCCTTTTCTCATTTTATGTTCTTGCCTCCTTTATCATAAATTAATTGACCATTTATTTATGAGTTTAGTTCTTTATTTTGTGTCATTGATCTATGGGTTTGTTTTTATGCCAATATCATACTGTTTTGATTTTATAGCTTTGTTGTATAGTCTGAAATTAGAAAGTATGATTCCTCCCCAGCTTTGTTCTTCTTTTTTAAGAAGAACAACAACTTCTTTTTGACTATTCAGGATTTTTGTGATTCCATACAAGCTTTGGGATTGTTTGTTCTATTTCTGTGAAAAATGCCATTCATCATTTGATAGAGATTGTATTGAATCCGTAGATCAATTTGGGTAATGTAGACATTTTAATGATATTAATTTTTCCAGTCCATAAGCATGGAATATCATTCCATTTATTTGTGTCTTCTTCAATTATTTTTATCAATGTTTTATAGTTTTTAGCATATAGGTCTTTCATTTCCTTGGTTAAATTTGTTCATAGGTATTTTATTCTTTTTGATGCCATTGTAAATGGGATCGTTTTCTTAATATCTCTTTCTAATAGTTCCTTGTTACTGTATAAAATGTAACAGGTTTGCATATTGATTTTGTACCATGCAGCTTTACTAAATTTATTTATTAATTCTAATGGTTTTTCTGGTGGAGTCTTTAGGATTTTCTATATTGAGTATCATGTCATCTGCAAATAGTAACAGTTTTACCGCTTCCTTTACAATTTGGATGCTTTTTTTCTTGCCTAAATGCTATGGCCAGAACTTAAACTTTATTTTGACTAAAAGTAGTGAGAGTGAACCTTATTGTCTTGGTCCTGATTTTAAGGAATAAAATTTCATGACTTCATCACTGAGTATGGTGTTACCTGTGAGCATGTTGTATATGGTCTTTATTATGTTAGGATACATCTTTTTGTATCTACTTGTTGAAAGTTTTTATCATAAATGATGTTGAATTTTGTCAAATGTTTTTATACATCTATTGAGATAATCATATGATTTTAATCCTTCTTTTTGTTAGTGTGATATATTATATTGATTAATTTGTGGATGTTGAACTATTCTTACATCCCTGGAATAAATCCCACTTGATCAGGGTATTTGATCCTTTTAATATAGCTTTAATTCAGTTTACTTATATTGTTGAAAGTTTTGCACCTATTTCTATCAGTGATATTGACCTGTAATTTTCTTTTTTGTATGTGATATCTTTGTCTGATTTTAGTGTGAGGGTAATGTTGGTTTCTCCTTTTTTATTTCTGATTTTATTTGAGCCTTCTCTCTTTTATTCCATCCCTGGTGGCTCAGATGGTAAAGAATCTGCCTGCAATGTGGGAGACCTGGGTTTGATCCCTGGGTCGGGAAAATCCCCTGGAGAAGGAAATGGCACCCCATTTCAGTATTTTTGTCTGGAGAATCCCATGATCACAGCAGCCTGGAAAGCTACAGTCCATGGGCTCACAAAGAATCAGACATGACTAAATGACTAACATTTCATTTTCATTTTCTTTTTTCCTTAGTGAGTCTAGCTAAAGGTTTGTCAATTTTGTTTAAATTTTTTCAAATAACCAGCTGTTTGCTTCACTGATCTCTTCTATTGTCTCTTCACTTTCTATTTCATTTATTTCTACTCTGATCTTTACTATTTCCTTCTTTATAGTAATTTTGAGCTTTTTTTGCTCTTCTTTTTCTAGTTCCCTTTGGTGTAAAAGTGAGGTTGTTTATTTGAAATTTTTCTTATTTCTTGAGGTAGGACTATTGCTATAAACTTCCATCTTACAACTGCTTTTGTTGCATTGGATAGATTTTGGTATGTTGTATTTCCATTTTCCACTTGTCTTCAGGTGGTTTTTAATTTCTCCTCTGATGGTGCTAGCAAGTTAGAATGAGAGTACAAAAATGCTGGCACTAGCAAAGTAGAGAGGGAAGAAAGCAAAAATTGTACCTGCCAGTGCTGCCATTCCTGGGAGAGAATCCTAACAGATTTCTCCCTTGCTGGCAGATGCTTTAAGATTAGCAAATGAATCCCTTTCACATATGGTCAGGACTCTTCAAACTGGTTTTTGTGCTGTATGGCCAGGTGGGTGAGTCTGCATGCAAGCCCATTAAGAGTGGAATCTCCATTCCTTACAGCCCTTTGGTTCTTCTGGACATCAGCCCTGTTGGTCTTCAAAGCCAGATGTTTTAGGGGCTCATCTCATCAATGCAAGTCCCAAGGGCTCAGGTGCCTGATATAGGGCACAAATTCTTGCTCCTCAGGAAGAAGCTCTGTATCTGTGAGATCTCATTGACTGTGGGTCTCCACCCTGGAGGTGGGGTTTTTGGTGGGACCATGTCTCTGCCTCTTTTACCCATCTCACTGTGGACCTTTTGTCCTTTATTGCAGAGGGGCTGTTTGGCTAGTTTTCAGGTCTTTTTCTATTTCCATAGGGAATTGTTCCTTATGTAGCTGTAGATTTGCTGTGTCCATGAGAGGAGGTGAACTCAGGACCTTGCTAGGCTGCTACCTTGAACCACCTCCCCCACCCACTCTTGTTCTTTTTATTATTCTTCTTGTTCTCCTTCTTCTTCTGTATCAAAAATTGTATAAGGGATAGACCCTATGGGGAGAGAGAGACAGTTTAAATATAGTATGATAAATGGAAATAGTGTAAGAATAAAGCACTCTTGGAACACACAGGAGGCCTCCTCACAATTGAGAATTAAGCTGCAGCTTGAAGGATGATTAGGAACAGAATGGAATGAGCATGGTTCCTTATTTCCATTAGCATGGTAGCCAATGCCAAACCACAGTTGGCTTGGCTGATTCCAACTATTAATCAAGCAGGCTCTAATCCTTCAGACTTTAGCATTGATTGAAGTGTTCTATATCTGCAGTCTCCATCATGTGGCCATAATCTATGTGTGATAATTGCATACTTGACGTGTGCCTTGTTATTGTTGTTGCTATTTAGTTGCCAAGTCATATCTGACTTTTGCAACCCTATGTCCTGTAGCTCGGCAGGGCTCCTCTGTCCATGGGACTTCCCAGGCAAGAATACTGAAGTGGTTTGACATTTCCTTCTCCAGAGGATCTTCCCAACCCAGTGCTACATTAATTTTAATTAATTTTAGCTTTCATATATACATAGTGACCATCATTTTGGATAGTACATGTCTAGCATGTTCTCTAGATCCCTAAATTCAGTAGTTGATTCGAGGCCCAATTGGGTCTCAGCCTCTGCCCAAACTAGCTTTCTAGTCCTCTCTCTAGATGTTTCCGCAGCTACCTCTACTGCTCTGTGCTTCTTTGGGCTTTACTGCTAAAGAGCTTTGGTGCTGTGTCTCTGGGTGAAGAAGCCTTTTCCTTGTCTAGCTCCCAGATGTCTCTCGTAGGCTTTGATTTGTAGTTACCTCCTTGTAGAGGTCTAAGTGCTATGCCTGACTGAAATTCTACCTTCTTATTGAGTGATTTCTATTAGTCCTATTCAGTTCCCCCAAAGCATGTGTATGCACTGGTGGTTAAGGTTCACTCTGCCACTGAGTGAAACCTGACTTCTTCCTCTGTTATTTTAGGCTTACTTCTGGGCCTCATCTCCTTAGGGTTTGGGCAGCCTCCAAGAACAAAGCCGGCATTCAAGAAGCCTCTCTATTCCATGTCAGTTCTAGAGCCAAAAGAAGACTATTGTTTCTTTCTGTTTTAAAAACCTTCAGACCCCTAATGAGCCTCTTATCCATGTATAGTTTTCTACTACTACTAATACTAAGTCACTTCAGTCGTGTCCGACTCTGTGCGACCCCAGAGACGGCAGCCCACCAGGCTCCCCCGTCCCTGGGATTCTCCAGGCAAGAACACTGGAGTGGATTGCCATTTCCTTCTCCAGTTTTCCTTTAAAATTCGAGGAAGTTACAGTTCAGTACACACAGGCAAAGTCGTATCCGACTCTTTGTGACCCCATGGACTGTCGCCCACCAGGCTCCTCTGTCCGTGGAATTCTCTAGGCAAGAATACTGGGGTAGGTTGCCATTGCCTTCTCCAGTATAGTTTTCTAGAAACCAGAAACTCCATGTTTACTTTTGCAGCTGACTCTCCTTCCCTGGCACCCTGGACTTCTTGACCACATGTTGTCTGTACCCGGCATATCCAATCAAATGCTCATCTCTTCCATGAAAACTTAAGTGATTGTTCTAGTCTTTGCTTATCTCCTTGCATGAATTTACAGTACTTTAGTCTTGATCACACATTTTAACAGTTGTGATCTATCTTGTGATATTTACTATTAGCTCATGTTAGGCTTATCTGCTAACTAGATTGTGCTACCTGGAGGAAAAGATCTTTTTCATATCTCTCACTGATCTTGGCATACTCTCAATAAACATTTTCTGTTTTAACAGCTCTGCTTCAGAACTACTCAAACAGGATTCAGTTGTTTGGGAATCATGTTTTATATGCTTTTAAGTTTTACTCTCATACTGCTTGTGAAATATAAGGCCAAGGGCTTATATCTTATATATTTTAATATAATATTAAGCAGTAGATTAAACAATATCACAAAGATTGAATATTGACTTTTAGTGCGGTTATATGTAGGATAATTCAATTCAATCCTGTAGCCATGAAGAGCTTTGAAAATCTGTACATCTGGATTTGACTGTGAAGTGGATTGTAACTCAGTCACAGGTGATAGGTTTTAAGGACATTCTATCTGAATTTATTTGACAAAGCACAAAGATCACCATGGAAACAAAACTGGGTTATGGACCTGCTGCCCCCCAAATCTCTGAAAAATGAAGCTGTGCTTTCCAGCTTTCCTGAATAATGGTTTAAAGATTGCCTCATCTAGTCCCATGCCTGTTGTTCTCATGAGAGCTCATAGGAGAGACCCATCTGTTGGGAAATCTTATTGTGTGTTTTACTGTATTTCCCATATAAACTTACATAAACATCACTGGGATAGAGAAGTATTTCAAAAGCCCCTCTGGATGGACAGAGAAATGTTACCCATTTTCAGGTTGGTTTTTCAAGCAAATGATTCTTGTGAGCCATTTTGAAGAATAAAATAGAAATGACCAAATTCATGGTAGATGGTAGTTTGCCTTTTGGAAGTTTGATTTCCACTTCAGCTCTGAAAGTATACCCAGAGTCTCAGCTCTGCTCTTATATTAAGAGCAGAAGAGAACATGTGGGAGCAAAAGCCCAGACACACCCTGAACTTAGTTTCCTGAACTTGCACCATTCCAGGAGCTAGCAATTATTTGTACTTCCTCTTTATTATTCCACCCCTCAATCTCTCCCCAGTAGCCATTTCTGTGTGTGCCAATACCAAGGGCTTCAGGGTGTGGACAGAGCCTGAATATGCCTCAGCTTGATGGCGTCTAACAACAGCAGATATAACTCAGAGAGGAGGAATCCGGAACAGGAGTAGTCACTGTGTTAACACTGTTAACTGTGTAAACAATTTCTACAGCAAATGCCCTACAGACAAATGCGTTCCATTCTGAGAGCATGTTCATAAGTTCAATTTGCTTGTAAGTGCAACAGTTAGCCTAGGAACCCAACTAACATAGTTGTATATATATAGTAATATGTACATAAAAAACAAACACAAAAATAAAGAAGTATTTTTAACCTCACAATACAGGACCTTGAAAAGTACAGTACTATAGTACAACAGCTGGCATATAGGGGCTGGCATGCATATTTGCATATTTGAAAGTGTGCAAATTGAAGTTTCACATGTAGGCAACACACTACAAGAAATAGCTAGTTCTTTGTTTCACTTCCGAAGAGTCATCAAGAATGAATCTAATGAATATACTAACTAATTAATCCCTTCCATTTAGCACCTACTCAGGTTGTGCAATGTGGAGATAACCATGTGGGTTTAAAAAATGAAATGATACACTGTCCCAGTTTTAACTTTAAATAAAATTATTAGCTTTTCATGAAAACAATGCCTTGAAGAGTTGAGAACGTTGGGAACCAGGTCGATGGTCAACTAATTATCAAGGCAAACAATTTTGAGTAGTTTTTCTTGGCTTCTGATGAGTCAGTAGATGTTACTGATACCATTCAATTGTTGTGTGTTGGAGAAATTAATGTTGAGTTGGAAGTGACTGAAGAATTACCTCTGGGTAGATGAGTGATATGAACTCCTGTAGGATTGCTCCACAGTCCACTGAATCATCACGTACATAGTGAACCACTATTATGAACCAGTAAACAATTATTCTATGAACCATAGAACAATTATTATGATTATTCTAGACTCTGACAAGAGTTAGAGCAGTAAATAACATGAAGCTTCTGCTCTTAGGAAGTTCATACTCTAGTGAGATCCAGAGCACAAGTAAAACCCTGGTGTATTGAGAGGAGTGGGCCAGACCTTCTTTGGGAGAAAAAGAAAACAAGTGTAAAGTTACAGATAGGCTGGTGATGTTTTTCATAAAACAATAATGATTTTGGATTTGGTTTATCAGTTTGTTTGCATATCCTTATGTACCTCTGGAAGTTAACAATCCATGGGGTCGCTAAGAGTTTGGCACTACTGAGCAACTTCACTTTCACTTTTCACTTTCATGCATTGGAGAAGGAAATGGCAACCCACTCCAGTATTCTTGTCTGGAGAATCCCAGGGACGGGGGAGCCTAGTGGGCTGCCGTCTATGGGGTCGCGCAGAGTTGGACAGGACTGAAACGACTTAGCAGCCGCAGCCGCAGCCGCAGCCGCAGCAGCAGCAGCAGCAGCAGCAGCAGCACAGCACCATTTCTTCACAAATAATCCTGCACAGGAAAAGCTTTACGTAGTTCTGATTACATCAGAAAAGTTGAGAGCCTGCTGAGTTTCTGCTACCAAGAAACTTGGCATCTTCCAATGCCGAAATTTCCCCCCAGCATCTACAGATTCTCTTAATCTATGAAAACAGTTACGAGAATAGAGGTTACTTCTTTCAGCTTTTTAGTGCATCAGGGACCATCACATGTAACAGAACAGCCTGGGGCCAGCATAGAAGCAGCTCTCTGAAGACACAGTAAGGGCTGCAGTACAGCCCAGACTTGACATGGGGCCCAACCTGGAGAAGGAGATGGCTTCATGGGCTTCCTTCTCAGGACAGGGCTCCTTTTTGTAATACTCAGCTGAGCTCAGTTTCTTCAGGGCCTACTACAGTCCAGAGATTCTTTTGTTTGTCTTAGAAATAATTAAAGTTATGAATTTTGAATATGATGCAAACAATCATGTTACATAGTAGAGGTTTATTGTGTCTGTTTGCTTATAGACTGCTTTAATCCACAAAATGTTTGCAGGTAAATCCAAAGCCAAATAAAAGTGATTTTCTTTTGGGGTGTGCCTCTTCCATTTGCACAGATAAGTTGGAGTTTGTTGTACTATAGATACAGATAGTTTGTGGTTTTAATTTTAAATGGAATACTGTAAGATGACTTTCATTCTCCTCAGGTTGGTTAAATCTCGATTTACGAGGTTCTGCCCTTCAGAAGTTGAACTGCTGAAAAATGCTGAACGAGAACAAGATTCAGAAGAAGAGATGTGACTTTGATGGGCATCCAGTCTTTCTAGATGAAGTTTTTCTTTTTCTATTTAGTTACAGTTTTGCCTGTTTATCTTTTGTTTGGAGAACAACTGATTGAGAATGATTCTTGGTGTCATGATATTGGGGGCTTGAGGTGGCTCTCCCTAGGTTAGTTAAAGCATGATGCTCACATTCTGAAAAATATTTGTTTTGTTTGCCTTATAGATATATATGCTCAAAGTTCCTGGGCTTACTATCACTTGTAACTTGTTTACCATCTTGCTATAGTGGGAAATAAACAAATTCATGGATCTTGGTTCAAACACCACAGATATTTTTGTTATTCAGCTGCTCCCCACCTTTATATCATGAAGACAGAACCTGTGTGACACTGAAATTCCTTTTCGTGAGATATCTCTTTCTGTAGCACCTGCATTCTCTCCTGGGAAGAGCAAGCTGGAAGTCATCCTGTGGTGCATTCTCTCAAAGAAGATAAAACGGATGATCCATGGTTACAGGGCACATGGCAAAAAAGCCATGAAAATCTAGGAAAGGAGAGTTTGAATATTATCCATACAGGAAAAAATCATCACATGGCTTAGGATGGCCACCATGTCATCTCCTCTGCTAAAATAATTGAGGGCTTAAAGCAGAAGCTTTTTATGGAATACATGGGTAAACAGCCAGAGCCCTTTTTCACTGGTGGATTAAGTAACTCCCACAGAAGAGTCTGAAATTCTTTCTCATTCTGGCTTTACCATCACTAGCCTCTAGGGTTTAAACAGCTACCATGTCTTCTCTCTGAAGGTAGGGAATTCAGTTGAATGGATCAATTTCTGGCTGTCACATTTCATGAATCTAGAATCTCTGAGACAAAATTGAAGCTAATTTAGTACAGATTAGACAGAAAGGTCAGTCTCTGCTGTGACAGAAAAGATAAGGAGCACTGCATGAGTCCATGGATGGTTGACCCGAATATGAAGGAAAAGAGGCAGTCTAGCAGGTAGAGGAGCCTGGGGGGCTATAGTCCATGGGGTTGCAAAAGAGTTGGACACAATTTAGTGATTAAACAATAACCAGAAAAAAAAGTGGGTAGCTGGAGGTGACATGCGCGCAATTTAAACCAGAAGCTCCCTGGTGTTCCAGAAGCACTGACTAATCCAGAAAGCTGCCCTAGTCTGGTATTTTCACATGACAGTGAGGAGGGATGTGAGTGGATTCTTTAGGCCGAAGAACTGGACACATTTCTTTTTTTTATGTAATGGTTGAAAAGAGCTGATGAGGGTGCCTAAAGGTTTATCTTGAACACTGCAGTAGACCTTATCTTGAACACTGGCATATGAAATGCCCACATGCTGTGGTCCCCAGCTGATCATGGCATTCTGCCCTATATGTATCCTATATCTTAGGGCAAGTTTCTGTGATTTTTGGCAATTTGTATTTCAAACAAGTTAGCTGTCAACTGCAGTTATGTCAAAATGGCATTGCTGGTACCTAGGCCTGAGTAGGAACTCTATGATAATTAGCATGAATGAGATTGAGGCTGGAGTTTTGAAAGCTGTAAGTGTAAATATACTAGCAGTCTTTACAAGATAGCAGAAATGTCTATTCCTGCAGTTTCTGCACAGAGAGAACACAAGTGAGATGCAATCCAGTGAGTTCTCAGAGAAGAAACTTCCTGTTCAGGTCTAAGTCCATAGTTTGGGCCGCCTCTAGTCCATGAAACGAGCAATAAACTAAATATAATTAATATAATTTTATGGAACCTTCACCAAGGAAGGAGTAAAGGAAGAGCATCCTCCCTTACTTTTGTTTGTATTTTATCTCAACTCTTCCAAAAACCAGTCTCAAGTCCTGAGGTTTTATCAAGCCTCTTCAGAGTTCACCCATGCTTGACATGTCATAACCAAGGGAAAGAGATTCTTTAAATAACTCAGCACAATATCCACATGGCTATGGATATGGTAATACCTCCTCAGCTATTTCTGTGGTCTCCAATACCTCCTCAGTAAATTCTGTGATCTCTTACCACCGTTGCTTAGGGAACTGCAGCCTCGCATGGCACCAACTGCCAGTTCACTGTTAAAGTGGGAGATCAGGTTATGACCATCATGGTGTCCTCATCATGTCACTACAGGGCTCACTACTCAAGGTTGTAGTGATTGTGTCTTGGATGTGGATTAAGAAGGTGATGCACGAGTCACTGAGGACTACAGGCGCAGTGAAAATAAAAGCTGAGAAACGACAAGGTATCCCAAATGCAAGGAATTAATAGATTACAAAGCATGAAAGAAACATTTGTATACATGGAAAATAGATCCAGAAATTCTATATTCTATCTAATCTGAATTCCAGATGGAGAAGGTTGAAAGAATAGAGGACATGCCTAAAATAATAGACAAGAATTTTCCCTAAATAAATAGCAATAAAAGGAGATGTTGTTTGGAGAGGTGCTTCAAGAGCTGTGCAGAGAATACAGTGTTTGGGTTTCTGATTCATACAAGTAAAAATGAAAAATATAAGCCATTCTTATAAATTTAAGTTCAATATATGAATAGTATTATTCTATTTTTAAGTCTGGCAAATTTAAGCATTCAATTTTAAGGAAACTTTAGTGTTTGGGGCACAATTTTAAACTTAGATGATAAGATTGCCCTTTAGATTTCCTCACTGTGTTTATGAATTAAATATTTTTTCAGATTCTTGTGTACTTCAATTAACAGATCTTCTCAAGCTGTTATTATTAAAAGTTTAATTTATTAAACTTTTAAATGTGGTATTATTTAAACGTTCTTAAATATTCCAATACTGTATAAACAGTGAGATTGCAGCTGAAACTCACAAGCATAAATTTGTTGGTCAATTACACACTTATAAACTGAACTTACAAGACTAATCTGCGTAGATAAAATTATTTGTAGGATATAAATGCTTAAAATGCTATACATGCACAATTCTTTAGAAGGCAAAAATATCAACATTTGTTGATTCTGATGCTCTTTCATGTTTCTGTACTTAGCTGGAGTCTTCTCATGTTAAAATAAACTTACTGGTAAGGAGATGATTTGTTTAAAACAGACAATGCCAGGAAACATCTAGTCTGCTTGTTGAGATTTTGGGCCCAGATACTGAACAGGACAGGATTCTTGACAGTGACCCTAAAAGCACTTTATGAATGAATGACAGTTAGGAATGAATCCTGTTGTTTACAGTCACTGTATCAAACCTTCCACATAGGCTGTCTCCCAGCCTTGCACAGCATATGGAAGGAGGCTTCCCCTGCTGCAGTCATACTTAAAATTATCTGTCTTTTCTGCCTACTCATGAAAATCTGCAACCCCTGCCCAGGCTGCCATGTCACTTGGTGGGATTTCATTATTCTTTAGCTCTTAAGATATTAATTGTGTTTCCTTCTAAGTAGAAATTTCTGAACTTGATAGAATCCTCCACTCCCCCTCACCCCCCTGACCATTTCCTGTATGATGAGACTACTCATTTTCTGCAGATATTAAGATGATATTCTAATGAATTCTAGGTCACTCTCTTTTAACAATGATTCAGCAGCTCTGAGCCTGGATGTCAGTATTTCTTAGCCTTTAATCCTTTAAAGCCAGGACAATACCTCTCTGTTCAGTGCTTGCATGAATTGTGGGAGGAATTGATATGACTAAAGCAAAAGGTTAAAATGGAGGCAAAAAAGTGCCTCCTGTCTGGTTCCTCTCATGAACCTGAGCTCTTCTGCCTGTTTTCAACTGTCCAAAAGGGAGAATTAAATATTTTTAGTAACAAGCCGTGTGGAGGAGCCCAATATATGTCCCACTTATAATTTGTGTCTGAAGCCAAAATTAAGGTGATGAAACACAGAAAAAACTCAACCAAGTAATCAAAGGGCTAAACAATTTAAGTTGAAACAATTCTCTCTTGTGCTCAGAAACTGACTTCGGTTCCCTTGGCCTCTCAGATCAATTCTAAATTGACTAACATTACACCCGAATAAAATAAAATTACTTTGAATGTACTTCAATATGTTATGCTCTCATATTGTCCAACACAACCCCTGTTCCAGAAATGTGACTTGTTCCCTGTTTCTTAAAATTTGTTTCTTTTAAAACGTGTATTTCTGTGTCTGTATCATACTAATTGCCCTTTTTTCCCTCTTCCTCTTTGCAGCTTAACTTCAGGAGATTCTTTAAGGCCCAGTTCAAAGCTCTTCTTTTCTGCTGCTTCCTACCACCCTTTGCTGTTTATAAATTCCTACAATATGGAGCCCAGAGCAGCACAGGATCATAGGCTGTTCAATCCCCTAATTACCTCTGCAATGAAATGCTATCTTGTTGCTAAATTGTAATTCCCTAAAGGCAGTCACACTGTTTTTCGTCTCTGCTGTAGCTCCTAAGGAATCCTCAACCTGCAGCATTGAAAGGTGAGCTAGAGGAGTAGGAACGAGAGAGAAGAATCAAAGGAAAGTATACTTTAAAGAAAACAGGGCCCCAAAGGTTGTTTATGGGTGAAGATTCTGAGGCCAGATTTAGTGATTTGTCTAAGATTGTGCTGTCAATTAGTGGCCAAGCCCATGATGGGATTTAAATCTCCTGACCCTGGGAGAGAGGGCTCTGTCCGCTGAAGAGCCTTCATGACTGCACAGTGAATGGCTCAGTTCCTTTTTCAAGGGACCTGCTTCACTCATAAGACCCACTGTCCCCCAGCCCTGCTTTCCACACAAATGTCCATTCAGAGGAAGAGACTTTGGCTTCTGTTCTAATATGTCTGGTGATTTGATTCTGGTCAGAGTTATGTTAGTTTGGGCTGCTGTAATAGAAGACCATAAACTGGGTAACTTAAACAACACGTGTTTGTTTCTGATGATTCTGGAGTCTGGGGAGTCCAAGATCATGGTGCCAGCATATCTGGTGTCTGATAAAGGCCCACTTTCTGGTGGGAGAGACAGGTCCTCTCTCTCAAGTCTCTCTCTTATAAGGGTGTTAATCCCATCACAGGGGCTCCACCCTGATGACCTCATTTTCTCCCAACAGCCTCAGGGCCAAATACCGTCACACTGGGATTAGAGTTTCAACACACGAATTTTGAGGGTACACAAACATTCAGTCCATAGCAAAAATCCAGGAGAGGAATCACCAATATGGGGATGACCAGGACACGCTATTCTTCCCAGCTGATACTTTCCTTTCTCCTCACTCCTTGGAGAAATGTGTCTACAGTTACTTCATATCTGATGTGTCCCCATTGTGGATGAATGGCGAGTACTTAGCAGCAGAAAAAAATAGCAATGATGCTACCCTTTAGGGGTAAAGCATGGAAACACAACTCATAAGCCAAAATATCATGTTTCACACCTGAAAAGAGGGCTTCACTTATTAAAGTAACATGTCAAACCACAAGCATTGTTAGAAGAAGAGTTTGGGTTATTTAAGTATATCCTATAAACATGTATAATGTCATATAAGAAAGGAATCAGTAGTCTAGGTTCGATGCAGGATACAGGATGCTTGGAGCTGGTGCACTGGGATGACCCAGAGAGATGGTATGAGGAAGGAGGTGGGAGGGGGGTTCAGGATTGGGAACTCATGTACACCCGTGGTGGATTCATGTTGATGTATGGCAAAACCAATACAGTATTGTAAAGTAAAATAAAGTAAAAAAGATATAGTAAAATAAAAATAAAATTTATATCAGTAGGGTTCATGGATATATACTTTATTAATTCAATGATAACATTATTTCTTTTGCTCAAACTATTGCAGCTTTGGCCATTAGGAACTCCTTTAGTTTGGCTCCTGTGTTCTTTCAGCAATATTCTCCCATTTCTTTCTTTAAAAAAATAAAAAATGAAAAAATGAAATATCTTAGATTTTAATTTATCAGCACCCTAACACATTGGGATGGGTCGAGTTTTATCACCTCAAGTTCATACGTTGAAGTCCTAACCTCCAACACCTCAGACTGTGAACTTATTTGGAAATACAGTTGTTGTAGATGTAATTAGTTTAGTTAAGATGAGGTCATACTGGAGTAGGGTGACCCCCAATCCCAATAGACTGATGCCCACATAAAAAGGAATTTGGATGAAGATACACATAGGGAGAATATCATGTGGACAGGAGGGAACAGACCAGGGTGCCAATGATGCCAGCAAACCACCAGAAACAAGGAGAGTTGGAACAGATTCTTTCCCAGCACCCTTAGAGGGAAGGAGGATGACCCCACCAGTAATTTGATCTTGGACTTCTAAGCTACCTGAACTGTGAGACAATAAATTCCTGTTAAGCCACTCTATTTGTGTTACTTTGTTATAGCAGCCAAAGAAAACTAATACATTCACTACTCTAACATCAGTTTTAAATTTAATGTTTTAGACTTCAAAATAAGATATGCATTTGAGCTGGGAAGTGGCATACTGAAGGTTATATGGCAATTCCAGACATGAAAATATGATCTCTCCTATGTTTTGTTAACAGCCATAAAATATGTTGTCCTTATTGGGAAAACTGCTGACAAGTGGCTTGGTTATACATTTATGCTTTTTTTATGGCCTTACTCAGGTTGGCAAGTTTCCTTAACAGGTTTTTTGTTCAACATTTCTCAGGTAGGTAGAGTTTACACTTGGAGAGTAAATCATTTATCAGCAAGTAACTTCTGCATTATTATCTTTGGTATTCTCTAACTTTTTATATGCCTGTTCTCTAACTAGATCACAAACTCCTTGAGTATCATACACTAATATTAAGCTTTCTGGGAATTACAGTCTTTTTCTGAAAAATGCATGGTGTTCATCACAAGATGCTCTTGTATTAGCCAAGGTTTTCCAGATACATAACCTGTAAGATATATACACACACATATATATAAGTTTCCCCTGTGACTCAGCCTGCAAGAGCCTCAGGAGACTCAGGTTTGATCCCTGTGTCAGAAAGATCCCCTGGAGAATGGCACAGTAGCCCACTCCTTCCAGTATTCTTGCCTGGAGAATCCCATGGACAGGGGATCCTGTGGACTACAGTCCATGGGGTCACAAAGAGTCAGACATGACTGAAATGATTTGGCACATACATATATATGATATATTTAATTAGATTTTTGTTTAGTTTGAAATTTAGTTGATTTATAATGTTTTGTTAGTTTCAGGTATACAGCAAAGTGATTCAGTATGTATATCATGATATTGAATGTAGTTCCCTGTGCTATTTAAAAGGTCCTTATTGGTTATCTATTTTATATATAATATTGCATATATTTTAATCACAAACTCCTAGTTTATCCCATATATATATGTGCATATATATATATAATTTATGTATTTTAAATAACTGACTCATTGTAGAAGTTGCAAAATCTGCAGAATGCCCTCCTAAGCTTTTAAGAAGGCAAAGAATTGATGCTGGAAAGAGTTGATGCTGGAAAGAGTTGATGCTGCAGTTTGAGTTCAAAGGCAGCCTGCTGCAGAATTCCCTGTTAGGTGGAAGTCAGTGTTTTTCTATTAATATTAAGGTCTTCAACTGCTTGGATGAAGGTAATCCACTTTACTCAAAGTCTACAGATGAAACCATTAATCTCATCTAAAAATCACCTCCACAGAAACATCTGGAATAAAGTGTGACCAATAAGAAGGAACCAGGGCCTAGCTTAGTTGACACATAAAATGAAACTTCATAGCCATTAGGGATTCTGCTTACTCGATTTCATGTGTTTTGTGGTTCCCTCAACACTGAATCTGGACAGGCCTTACAATTTTGTTTCACCAGTGAAATGTGGTAAGAGCATACGTGGCAAATATGGTCTTACACTTTAGGAGGTCTTGCAGCTTACCCTGTTGCTGTCTTGAAACCCAGCCTGAATGTGAAGGAAACAAGCCTATTTTGTCAGGAAAATCTTCAAGGAGGAGGCCCTGGAGCAGAACAGACCACGAGATAGAGAGAGGCCCGGGTAGTTGGCCTTTCTGGTCATCTCAGCTGAGATCCCAGACATGTGAGAAAGATCATCTTGGATCCTTGAAGCTCCTGTGAAACTTCCAGATGATTTGGCTATATGATCATGTGGAGCAAAGCCACTGCTGCTGAATTCTGCCCAAATTACTTGATTATGAGCAAATAAATGATGATTGTGTTTTAAATCACTTAACTTTGGAGTGGCCAGTTATACAGCAATAGATAATTGATATTTAGGCCAATGATTTCTGTAAAATAATTATACTAATGGAGAGACTTAGGATCTCCATTGTTAAGGTATAAATCATAGCGCTTTTTGACACAAGACATTGAAAACATCAACTTAGCTCAGCTAAGCTTAAGACTTCATATTAATATTTTCAGGAAGACTAGCATTTACATGGGACTAATGTTTCTTGGCTAAAACTCATGTCTATTTGCTATAAATTCTGGATTTGTCTTTCACCTGGAGCTGGGTTTCTAGAAGGAAAAGAATAAAACTATCCCCACACTATTATCCCACACTAGAGTTTCTTAACCTAACCCATAGTGGACCATTTCTCTCTGCTTTCAGTCTTGACCACATATCTGCCCATCAGCTGAAACAAGGGAAGAAAAAGAGAAGAAATAAAAGAGGAGAAAACAGGGAAGAAATTTAATAGGAACATGTTGGAATACATGGAGAGAGAAATTGAGATTCTCTAAAGGAAGATGCAGAAGTAAATTTAAAACTAAAAAAAAATTGAGGGTGCCTTTTCTTTCATCTTCGGGGGCATGAAGAGGTTACCTCAGGGTTGCATTAACCAAGGCTTCCCCAGTGGCTCAGTGGTAAAGAGTCCACCTGCAATGCTGGAGATGCTGGAGACACAAGTTGGATCCCTGGGATAGGAAGATCCCCTGGAGAAGGAATAGCTACCCACTCCAGTATTCTTGCCTGGAGAACCCCATGGACAGAGGAGCCTGATAGGCTACAGTCCACGGGATCACAAAGAGTCAGAAATGACTGAACACACATTAATCAGAGTGCAGCAGCTTCCACATACGTTTGAGTTTCTTAGGCAACAAGCTACTACTAGTATTAAGCAAGGTATTTCCATCTATGAAGAAATCAGCCCTTGAAATACTGTCTGGAACACCTTGCTGTGGGGAGCGTAGGAGGTACCTGATGAATAAAGACACACAGAGCATGGGAAAGTGGAAAAGCACAAAGAAAGCAAGGTGAGTGACTTGGTAACTTCCTCTTGGCCCAGAAAAGGTTTTTTTTTTTTTTTCCATATCTTTCTTCCTGTCCTCCATTGACTAGGTAGAAACAGAGGATGGTAGGGTTGAATAGAAATATAAACAGGTGGAGGCAGAAAAGATGGCGGAGGAATAGGACGGGAAGACCACTTTCTCCCTCACAAATTTCTCAAAAGAACATTTCAACGCCGAGCAAACTCCACAAAACAACTGCTGTAGGCTGGCAGAGGACATCAGGCAACCAGAAAAGCAGACCATAGTCTTCAAAAACAGCGTGACTGAACTAGTGAGCCTAAAAAACCAGCAAACGGAAGAAGTTAAACAGAGGGAACCACCTTGGAAGTGATCCCACATGGCCCAAAACATCAGAGAAGGGCCAGATATATTTTTACTATTTTTAAAATCATTCCTTTTCTTTTCTTTTTTTTCTAACTTTTTTTTAAATTGTTAAGTCATTTCTCCTCTAATTTTTATTACTATAACCTACTATAACTATTTAAAAAAAAAAGATTTTTTTTTTTAAGGCAAACACAATATATAGCCTTTGGATGATTGTTGGTGGTTTTTTGTTTTTTGGTTTTTGTTTTGTTTTGTTTTGTTTGTTTGTTTGTTTGTTTTTTAATAATTCTTGTTTTTTTTTCTTTCTTTCTTTCCTCCTTTTTCCTTCTGCTTCTTTTCTTTAATATTGTATTTTTGAAAATCCAACCTCTACTCTAGATTTTTAATCTTTGCTCTTAGGGTTTTTGTTGTCAATTTTATACATTTAAAAACCCAAACTTCACTACCCAAGTTTACCTGAGAGCGAGATTACTGGCTTGACCACTCTCTTCTCCTTTGGACTCTCCTTTTTCTCCACCAGGTGGCCTCTGTCTCTTTTCTCCCCCATCTCTTCTCTATCCAACTCTGTGAATCTCTGTGTGTTCCAGATGGTGGAGAACACCTAAGGAACTGGTTACTGGCAGGATTTGTCTCTCTCCTCATTCCTCTCTCTTATCCTCCTGGTCACCTCTGTCTACTTCCTCCCTCTCCTCTTCCCCGTATAACTCCGTAAATACCTCTGAGCGGTCCAGACTACAGAGCACACATTAGGAACTGACTACTGGCTAGCTTGCTCTCTCCTCTTTTGATCTCACCGCATCTCATTCCAGTTACCTCTAACTACCCCCCCCCCATCTTCTCTTCTCCTTGTAACTCAGTGAACCTCTCTGAGTGTCCCTCAATGTGGAGAAACTTTTCATCTTTAACCTAGATGTTTTATCATTGGTGCTGTATAGATGGAGAAGTCTAGAGGCTATTGTAAAAATAAAACCGAAAACCAGAAGCAGGAGGCTTAAATCCAAAGCCTGAAAACATTAGAGAACTCTTGAATTCAGGGAACATTAAGCAATAGGAGCTCATCAAATGCCTTCATACCTACACTGAAACCAAGCTCCACCCAAGGGCCAACAAGTTCCAAAACAAGACATACCACTCAAATTCTCCAGCAACACAGGAACACTTCCCTGAGCTTCAATATACAGGCAGCTCAAAATTATTCCAAAACCTTTGATGTCTCATAACCCATTACTGGCCACTCCACTGCACTCCAGAGAGAAGAAACCCAGCTACACCCACCAGAACTCCAACACAAGCCTCCCTAACCAGGAAACCTTGACAAGCCACTGATAGAACCCCACCCACAGTGAGGAAGCTCCATAATAAAGGGAACTCCACAAATTACCAGAATATAAAAAGGCCACCCCAAACGCAGCAATATAACCAAGATGAAGAGACAGAGGAATACTCAGCAGGTAAAGGAACAGGAGAGTTGCCCACCAAACCAAACAAAAGAGGAAGAAGTAGGGAATCTACCTGAGAAGGAATTCTGAATATTGATAGTGAAAATGATCCAAAATCTTGAAATCAAAATGGAATCACAGATAAATAGCCTAGAGACAAGGATTGAGAAGATGCAAGAAAGGTTTAACAAGGACCTAGAAGAAATAAAAAAGAGTCAAAATATAATGAATAACGCAATAAATGAGATCAGAAACACTCTGGAGGCAACAAATAGTAGAATAACGGAGGCAGAAGATAGGATTAGTGAAATAGAAGATAGAATGGTAGAAATAAATGAATCAGAGTGGAAACAAGAAAAACGAATTAAAAGAAATGAGGACAATCTCAGAGACCTCCAGGACAATATGAAACGCTCCAACATTCGAATTATAGGAGTCCCAGAAGAAGAAGACAGAAAGAAAGATCATGAGAAAATCCTTGAGGAGATAATAGTTGAAAACTTCCCTAAAATGGGGAAGGAAATAATCACCCAAGTCCAAGAAACACAGAGAGTTCCAAATAGGATAAACCCAAGGTGAAACACCCCAAGACACATATTAATCAAATTAACAAAGATCAAACACAAAGAACAAATATTAAAAGCAGCAAGGGAAAAACAACAAATAACACACAAGGGGATTCCCATAAGCATAACAGCTGATCTTTCAATAGAAACTCTTCAGGCCAGGAGGGAATGGCAAGACATACTTAAAGTGATGAAAGACAATAACCTACAGCCCAGATTACTGTACCCAGCAAGGATCTCATTCAAATACGAAGGAGAAATCAAAAGCTTTACAGACAAGCAAAAGCTGAGAGAATTCAGCACCACCAAACCAGCTCTCCAACAAATTCTAAAGGATATTCTCTAGACAGGAAACACGAAAAGGGTGTATAAACCCGAACCCAAAACAATTAAGTAAATGGTAACTGGATCATACTTATCAATAATTACCTTAAACGTAAATGGGTTGAACGCCCCAACCAAAAGGCAAAGACTGGCCGAATGGATACAAAAACAAGACCCCTCTATATGCTGCTTACAAGAGACCCGCCTCAAAACAAGGGACACATACAGAGTGAAAGTGAAGGGCTGGAAAAAGATATACCACGCAAATAGAGACCAAAAGAAAGCAGGAGTGGCAATACTCATATCCGATAAAATAGACTTTAAAACAAAGGCTGTGAAAAGAGACAAAGAAGGCCACTACATAATGATCAAAGGATCAATCCAAGAAGAAGATATAACAATTATAAATATATATGCACCCAATATAGGAGCACCACAATATGTAAGACAAATGCTAACAAGTATGAAAGGGGAAATCAACAATAACACAATAATAGTGGGAGACTTTAATACCCCACTCACACCTATGGACAGATCAACTAAACAGAAAATTAACAAAGAAACGCAAACTTCAAATGATACTTTAGATCAGTTAGACCTAATTGATATCTATAGGACATTTCACCCCAAAACAATGAATTTCACCTTTTTTTCAAGTGCTCATGGAACCTTCTCCAGGATAGATCACATCCTGGGCCATAAATCTAAACTTGATAAATTCAAAAAAATCGAAATCATTCCAAGCATCTTTTCTGACCATAATGCATTAAGATTAGATCTCAATTACAGGAGAAAAACTACTAAAAATTCCAACATATGGAGGTTGAGCAACACACTTCTGAATAACCAACAAATCACAGAAGAAATCAAAAAAGAAATCAAAATATGCATAGAAACTAATGAAAATGAAAACACAACAACCCAAAACCTGTGGGACACTGTAAAAGCAGTGCTAAGAGGAAAGTTCATAGCAATACAGGCATACCTCAAGAAACAAGAAAAAAGTCAAATAAATAACCTAACTCTACAACTAAAGCAACTAGAAAAGGAAGAATTGGAGAACCCCAGAGTTAGTAGAAGGAAAGAAATCTTAAAAATTAGGGCAGAAATAAATGCTAAAGAAACAAAAGAGACCATAGCAAAAATCAACAAAGCCAAAAGCTGGTTCTTTGAAAGGATAAATAAAATTGACAAACCACTAGCCAGACTCATCAAGAAGCAAAGAGAGAAAAATCAAATCAATAAAATTAGAAATGAAAATGGAGAGATCACAACAGACAACACAGAAATACAAAGGATCATAAGAGACTACTATCAGCAGTTGTATGCCAATAAAATGGACAATGTGGAAGAAATGGACAAATTCTTAGAAAAGTACAATTTTCCAAAACGGAACCAGGAAGAAATAGAAAATCTTAACAGACCCATCACAAGCATGGAAATTGAAACTGTAATCAGAAATCTTCCAGTAAACAAAAGCCCAGGTCCAGACGGCTTCACAGCTGAATTCTACCAAAAATTTCGAGAAGAGCTAACACTTATCCTACTCAAACTCTTCCAGAAAATTGCAGAGGAAGGTAAACTTCCAAACTCATTCTATGAGACCACCATCACCCTAATACCAAAACCTGACAAAGATGTCACAAAAAAAGAAAACTACAGGCCAATATCACTGATGAACATAGATGCAAAAATCCTCAACAAAATTCTAGCAATCAGAATCCAACAACACATTAAAAAGGTCATACACCATGACCAAGTGGGCTTTATCCCAGGGATGCAAGGATTCTTCAATATCCGCAAATCAATCAATGTAATTCACCACATTAACAAATTGAAAAATAAAAACCATATGATTATCTCAATAGATGCAGAGAAGGCCTTTGACAAAATTCAACATCCATTTATGATAAAAACTCTCCAGAAAGCAGGAATAGAAGGAACATACCTCAACATAATAAAAGCTATATATGACAAACCCACAGCAAACATTATCCTCAATGGTGAAAAATTGAAAGCATTTGCCCTAAAGTCAGGAACAAGACAAGGGTGTCCACTTTCACCACTACTATTCAACATAGTTCTGGAAGTTTTGGCCACAGCAATCAGAGCAGAAAAAGAAATAAAAGGAATCCAAATTGGAAAAGAAGAAGTAAAACTCTCACTGTTTGCAGATGACATGATCCTCTACATGGAAAACCCTAAAGACTCCACCAGAAAATTACTAGAGCTCATCAATGAATATAGTAAGGTTGCAGGATATAAAATCAACACACAGAAATCCCTTGCATTCCTATACGCTAATAATGAGAAAGTAGAAAAAGAAATTAAGGAAACAATTCCATTCACCATTGCAACGAAAAGAATAAAATACTTAGGAATATATCTACCCAAAGAAACTAAAGACTTATATATAGAAAACTATAAAACACTGATGAAAGAAATCAAAGAGGACACGAATAGATGGAGAAATATACCATGTTCATGGATCAGAAGAATCAATATAGTGAAAATGAGTATACTACCCAAAGCAATTTACAAATTCAATGCAATCCCTATCAAGCTACCAGCCATATTTTTCACAGAACTAGAACAAATAATTTCAAGATTTGTATGGAAATACAAAAAACCTCGAATTGCCAAAGCAATCTTGAGAAATAAGAATGGAACTGGAGGAATCAACTTGCCTGACTTCAGGCTCTACTACAAAGCCACAGTCATCAAAACAGTATGGTACTGGCACAAAGACAGACATATAGATCAATGGAACAAAATAGAAAGCCCAGAGATAAATCCACACACCTATGGACACCTTATCTTTGACAAAGGAGGCAAGAATATACAATGGAGTAAAGACAATCTCTTTAACAAGTGGTGCTGGGAAAACTGGTCAACCACTTGTAAAAGAATGAAACTAGATCACTTTCTAACACCGCACACAAAAATAAACTCAAAATGGATTAAAGATCTAAATGTAAGACCAGAAACTATAAAACTCCTAGAGGAGAACATAGGCAAAACACTCTCCGACATAAATCACAGCAGGATCCTCTATGATCCACCTCCCAGAATTCTGGAAATAAAAGCAAAAATAAACAAATGGGATCTAATTAAAATTAAAAGCTTCTGCACAACAAAGGAAACTATAAGCAAGGTGAAAAGACAGCCTTCTGAATGGGAGAAAATAATAGCAAATGAAGCAACTGACAAACAACTAATCTCAAAAATATACAAGCAACTTATGCAGCTCAATTCCAGAAAAATAAATGATCCAATCAAAAAATGGGCCAAAGAACTAAATAGACATTTCTCCAAAGAAGACATACAGATGGCTAACAAACACATGAAAAGATGCTCAACATCACTCATTATCAGAGAAATGCAAATCAAAACCACAATGAGGTACCACTTCACACCAGTCAGAATGGCTGCGATCCAAAAATCTGCAAGCAATAAATGCTGGAGAGGGTGTGGAGAAAAGGGAACCCTCCTACACTGTTGGTGGGAATGCAAACTAGTACAGCCACTATGGAGAACAGTGTGGAGATTCCTTAAAAAATTGCAAATAGAACTACCTTATGACCCAGCAATCCCACTGCTGGGCATACACACCAAGGAAACCAGAATTGAAAGAGACACATGTACCCCAATGTTCATCGCAGCACTGTTTATAATAGCCAGGACATGGAAACAACCTAGATGTCCATCAGCAGATGAATGGATAAGAAAGCAGTGGTACATATACACAATGGAGTATTACTCAGCCGTTAAAAAGAATTCATTTGAATCAGTTCTGATGAGATGGATGAAACTGGAGCCGATTATACAGAGTGAAGTAAGCCAGAAAGAAAAACACCAATACAGTATACTAACACATATATATGGAATCTAGAAAGATGGCAATGACGACCCTGTATGCAAGACAGGAAAAAAGACACAGCTGTGTATAACGGACTTTTGGACTCAGAGGGAGAGGGAGAGGGTGGGATGATTTTGGAGAATGGCATTCTATCATGTATACTATCATGTAAGAATTGAATCGCCAGTCCATGTCTGGCGCAGGACACAGCATGCTTGGGGTAGGTGCATGGGGATGACCCACTGAGATGTTATGGGGAGGGAGGTGGGAGGGGGGTTCATGTTTGGGAACACATGTAAGAATTAAAGATTTTAAAATTAAAAAAATAAATAAGTTAAAAAAAAAAGAAATATAAACAGGTGAGTTCAAGGCTTCTCTGTAGGCAATAGTTCAGACTTTTCACTAATTAAGGGGTAGATAATGCCACTGGATATTTTCCAAAAGAGAAACTCAGAGGCTCAGTTCAGTTTAGTTCAGTCACTCAGTCGTGTCCGACTCTTTGCGACCCCATGAACCACAGCATGCCAGGCCTTCCTGTCCATCACCAACTCCCGGAGTTTACCCAAACTCATGTCCATTGAGTCGGTGATGCCATCCAACCATCTCATCCTCTGTCGTCTCCTTCTTCTCCTGCTTTCAATCTTTCCCAGCATCAGGATCTTTTCAAAGGAGTCAACTCTTCACATCAGGTGGCCAAAGTATTGGAGTTTCAGCTTCAACATCAGTCCTTCCATTGAACACCCACGACTCATCTCTAAGTTATAACAGATGAGGGAAGTTGAGATTGGCCTTCCTCATCAATGCTGTGGGAGGTAAGGTAAGCAGGTTTATATGTACTTAGCTCTTTGCTGGGGTCACAGTCCAGATGGTAGGAAGATTAAAGGGATTTAAGAACTGCATGACACTTCCGGGTATAACCCATTAAAAATCTAGTTGCATAAATGAATAAGATAAAACAGAATGGTAGTTTTACATATGACAAAAAATATAGTCTACTTATGAATTTTAGCCTACTTATCTGATATCTAGCAATCTTTAAAGCCATGAGATTTCCCATAAGCATTAACAAAGGAATGCCCTATTATTAAAAAAGCCATTCAATCTCTTGCCATTTGTTAGTTTACTATAAATTGGATCACTTCCTTTGGGAGAATCACCTTGAACAGTGGTTACCAAACATTTGTGGGCATAGAGTTGGGGATTACTGGGCCCACAGATTGCTGGGCCCTACTTCAGATTCAGTAGATTTCCTATTTTATTTAATGAATTATAATATGTTGTAAACATCATTTATTTTGATGCTCAAATTTTCTCCCATTTGGTAATGGAGAGTCACTTCATGATGGAGTCTGTGTCTATTTAATATGTACCTATCATTCCTTGCACACATTTTTGCTTTCTGGTCTAAGATATTCTATGCTCGACTTGGATTTTCCCTACCCCAGTCTTGGAATTAGCCCTTTCCTAAAGGAGCCATATTCCTTTTAGTGGAAATTGTTTTTAGAAGTCAGAATCTGGGCATTGGTGTGCTTATTGCTAATGGGGTATAACTGCTTCCAGGCCCTGTGAGTGGCTGGAGTTAGAGAATATCTGTGTGATATATATCACAAATGTGCAGTATATACATATTTGTATTTAACACACTTGCATCTATGCTTACTTCTATATTATTTATATATAAAATAAATTTATTAAATATACATTGAAATATATGATGAAAAGTATATCAAATATATGAAAAACCGTGAGTTTATATTGACACATACATCCAATTCCAACTCAACACTACAGTTTGTTGTTCAGTTGCTCAGTTGTGTCCAGTTCTTTGTGACCCCATGGACTGCAGCATGCCAGGCTTCCCTGTCCTTCACTGTCTCCCAGAGTTTTCTCAAACTCATGTCCATTAAGTCAATGGTGCCATCCAACCATCTCATCCTCTGTCACCCCCTTCTCATGCCTTCAATCTTTCCCAGCATCAGGGTCTTTTAAAATGAGTTGACTCTTTGCATCAGGAGGCAAAAGTATTGGGACTTCAGCTTTAGCATCAATCCTTCCAATGAATATTCAGGGTTGATTTTCTATAGTATTGACTGGTTTGATCTCCTTGCTGTTCAAGGGACTCCCAAGAGTCTTCTCTAGCACCATAGTTGCAAAGCATCAGTACTTTGGAGCCCAGACTTTTTATGGTCTAACTCTCACATCCATACATGACTTTTATTAAGGCACAATGGAAATTATTTCATTCAAGCACTAGAAATAAAAAGTAATATTTGTCTTGGTTATAATATGTCTTCAAAATATTTGTTTTTGTTGTATCACAGCAAGTCACAAGTTTTCAGCTTTTGGATGAGAAGTTCATTGCTGCATTTATGCATTTGTCTGACTGCCACTTTCCCTGGAGGATATTGCTTCCCTCAGAATTGACTGCATGTAGCTTTGTTTCTTTCTCCATGTTGCTGATTACTTGTTTTGAAATTCTCATGGAATTAAGTTTTCTTCCTTTGCATTGTTGTAACTCTCTTCTAGAGTAAGGAAATTGGCTCTGATTATTCTTAAACATTCACCTGTTTGATGTAACCTCTGTGTAACCAAACTTTGATCTTCACCCCCACCTCCACCTAATAGCTTCCCTTGTGGTTCAGAGGGTAAAAGCATCTTCCTGCAATGCGGGAGACCCGGGTTCATTCCCTGCGTCGGGAAGATCTCCTGGAGAAGGAAATGGCAACCCACTCCAGTACTCTTGCCTGGAAAATGCCATGGACGGAGAAGCCTGGTGTACACTACAGTCCATGGGGTCACAATGAGTTGGAAATGACTGAGCAACTTCACTCCCCACCTCCACCCATGTGTGGACAGCCTTTCCTTCTTGCTTGGGGTCTGACTCCCTATTCTAGGCTGCCATCCCATGTGGATACCCTTCTCACTAACCATGACTCTTGAGTTCCCACATCAATCAGCTCATCCTGAAGATGTCTTTCTGACCCGTCTTGGTCTCTGAAGCACTGTCCTCCTCTGTTCTGACTTTGGTTTCCCACATGGGACTGTCTATCACCTGGACACCTTCTTCACACCTGCTTCTGATACCTCATGCCAGGCTCCTCTCCCCATCGTGTGGGTGGCTTATTCACCCTGCTTAGGGGTTAACATCTCATGCCAGGCTTTCCCCGTCCTTTGCCCTCCCCCACTGTGAATCCCCTCCTTGTCCTGTTGAGTTCTGACACCTGCTCTGGGCTACTGCTACTCTATACCCCCATCACAGATACCTACCTTGTTCTTCCTCAACTATGACTTTATGGCTGAAATTTTCATGAAGGAAAGGCATCAGATAGGTTGTTTAAAATGTGAAGAAACAGAAGTTTATGTGGCTTGTCCCTGGTCACAGATCAAATTGAGACAAAGTCAGTACAAGTCCAGGCCTCCCTGAGTGTCAGCTACGTGAGAGCAGGAAGCCTGCCTCTCTTGTTCACTGCTTTGTCTCCAGCACCTAGAGTGAAGCTTCCATGAATACAATGAATGAATGAGTGAACCATCCCCTGGGTAGTTCTTTTCCATTCCTTCTTTGTCATCTTAGGATATGTGTGCATAGATTAATGACTTTATATGTTAATATTGGTCTATAACCAATAGAAAGTCATGCTCTTATATAAATGTCAACATCTAAATTTCTGTGGCTATGGATTTCCTCCATTCCCTGAATTTCTAGAGTGCCTAGGGGGATATCTGGCCTGTAGATGAAGATGGAGACACTAAAAAGGTATGACTAATGTAAGATTCCCAGGATTCCAACACTTCTATCACGTGTGGAACAGAAAATGTCTGAGCACTACCAAAGCTGGTTTTCAGTCACCAGGGTACAACCCCTTCAGAATACCTGGAACTCTACATGAGATGAATGCCCTTTGCTACATGGGAAAGACTTGCCCATGACCAGCGCCTACAGTCACACTGCTCGACTAAGACTGCCCTGCAGATGTTCATGTAGGGCAGTGCTTCCAAAGCACACTCCTAAGAATGCTACCTCTGAAAGGTTCTTCTCAGGAAGAGGATTCTGTGGCCAAATAATGCTGGGAACCTGATAATTCACAAGTATGTCAGCATACGAAAGGCTCTGAGAAATCCTAGAATTGAAGAAAGCTGTTAACTTTGTGTAACCTAGTGTCACCCAGATGTCCTTAACCACAGAGCTCCTGTTCAGAGTACTACCTGCCCAAGTCTCATTTCTTCATTCATGCAATGTGCAAAAGCATCTATTTCATGGGATTATTGTACATATTTATAAATGAAATAAAATATGTAAAGTGATTGCACCTTTGTTGGTATTTTTTTTCCTTAGGTTTCTTATTTATTGAAAATAATTCTCTTTACTATTGAAGAGATAATAGATATATTTATTATTATAATACTTGAAAAAATAATAAAAATATAAGATGAAAACATAAAAGGGATGAAAAATGAAAAATGTTTTTCATCACATCTCTCCAGATTCCCAAGAAGAACTTTTTAAATTGGAGGATTATTGCATTACAATATTGTGGTTGTCTCAGCAGTGCATCAATACAAATCAGTCAAAATTTTATTTTGCTGTTGTTTAGTTGCTGAGTTGTGTCCTACTCTGTGACTCCATGGGCTGCAGCATGGAAAGCCTCTCTGTCCCTCAAAAATAAAAATATAAATTATATCTATATATACATATAGATAGATAGATAGATAGATACCCACCCTCTTAATCCTCCCTCTGAGCCTCCATTCCAACCCTCTAGGTCATCACAGAGTGCCAGACTGGGCTCCCTGTGTTATGCTAGCTTCCCGCTAGTATATCTTCATGAATATATGATAGTGTATAGTATGTCAATGCTACAAGATTGCTGGGAGAAATATCAATAACCTCGGGTATGCAGATGACACCACCCTGATGGCATAAAGTGAAGAAGTACTAAAGGGTGTCTTGATGAAAGTGAAAGAGGAGAGTGAAAAAGCTGACTTAAAACTCAACATTCAAAAAATGAAGATCATGGCATCTGGTCTCATCACTTCATGGCAGATAGATGGGGAAACAGTGAAAACAGTGAGAGACTTTATTTTGGGGGGCCCCAAAATCACTGCAGATGGTGACTGCAGCCATAAAATTAAAAGACACTTGTTCCTTGGAAGAAAAACTATGACCAGCCTAGACAGTATATTGAAAAGCAGAGACATTACTTTGCCAGCAAAGGTCCATCTAGTCACAGTTATGGTTTTTCCAGTGGTCATGTATGGATGTGAGAGTTGGACTATACAGAAAGCTGAGTGCCAAAGAATGGATGCTTTTGATCTGTGGTGTTGGATAATACTCTTGAGAGTCCTTTGGACTGCAAGGAGATCAAACCAGTCAGTTCTCAAGGAAATCAGTCCTGAATATCATTAGAAGGACTGATGCTGAAGCTGAAACTCCAATATTTTGATCACCTGATGTGAAGAACTGACTCATCTGAAAAGACCCTGATGCTGGAAAAGATTGAAGATGCAAGGAGAAGGGGATAACAGAGGATAAGATGGTTGGATGGCATCACCAATTTGATGGACATGAGTTTGAGCAAGCTCTGGGGGTTGGTGATGGACAGGGAAGCTTGGCGTGCTGTAGTCCATGGGATCTCAAAGAGTCGGACACAACTGAGCGACTGAAATGAACTATATTAATGCTACTTTCTTGTCTTACCCTCTCCTTCCTCCACTGTGTCCACCAGTGTCCTCCATGTCTGCACCTTCATTCCTTGTCTGTAAGTAGGTCCATCAGTACTATTTTTCTAGGTTCCTAGCAAGGAAAGTGAAAGTGTTAGTCACTCAGTTGTGTCTGACTCTATGAGGCCCATGGACTGTAGCCTGCCAGGCTCCTCTGTCCATGGAATTCTACAGGCAAGAACACTGGAGTGGATAGCCATTCCCCTCTCCAGGGGATCATCTGAACCCAATGACTGAACCAGGGTCTCCTGCATTGCAGGTGGACTCTTTAGCATCTGAGCCACCAGGGAAGCCCAATATATATATTCAGTTCAGTTCAGTTGCTCAGTCGTGTCCGACTCTTTGTGACCCCATGAATCACAGCACGCCTGGCCTCCCTGTCCATCACCAACTCCCAGAGTTCACTCAAACTCACGTCTATCGAGTCGGTGATGCCATCCAGCCATCTCATCCTCTGTCGTCCCCTTCTTCTCCTGCCCCCAATCCCTCCCAGCATCAGAGTTTTTTCCAGTGAGTCAACTCTTCGCATGAGGTGGCCAAAGTACTGGAGTTTCAGCTTTAGCATCATTCCTTCCAAAGAACACTGAGGGCTGATCTCCTTCAGAATGGACTGGTTGGATCTCCTTGCAGTCCAAGGGACTCTCAAGAGTCTTCTCCAACACCACAGTTCAAAAGCATCAATTCTTTGGCACTCAGCTTTCTTCACAGTCCAACTCTCACATTCATACATGACCACTGGAAAAACCATAGCCTTGACTAGACGGACCTTTGTTGACAAAGTAATGTCTCTGCTTTTCAATATGCTGTCTAGGCTGGTCATAACTTTCCTTCCAAGGAGTAAGCATCTTTTAATTTCATGGCTGCAGTCACCATCTGCAGTGATTTTGGAGCCCCCCAAAATAAAATCTGCCACTGTTTCCCCATCTATTTCCCATGAGGTGATGGGACCAGATGCCATCATCTTCATTTTCTGAATGTTGAGCTTTAAGCTAACTTTTTGACTCTCCTCTTTCACTTTCATCAAGAGACTTTTTAGTTCCTCTTCACTTTCTGCCATAAGGGTGGTGTCATCTGCATATCTGAGGTTATTGGTATTTCTCCTGGAAATCTTGATTCCAGCTTGTGTTTCTTCCAGCCCAGCGTTTCTCATGATGTTCTCTGCATATAAGTTAAACAAGCAGGGTGACAATATACATCCTTGACATACTCCTTTTCCTATTTGGAACCAGTCTGTTGTTCCATGTCCAGTTCTAACTGTAGCTTCCTGACCTGCATATAGGTTTCTCAAGAGGCAGGTCAGGTGGTCTGGTATTTCCATCTCTTTCAGAATTTTCCATAGTTTATTGTGATCCACACAGTCAAAGGCTTTGGCATAGTCAATAAGGCAGAAATAGATGTTTTTTCTGGAAATCTCTTGCTTTTTCCATGATCCAGTGGACGTTGGCAATTTGATCTCTGGTTCTCCTGCCTTTTCTAAAACCAGCTTGAACATCAGGAAGTTCATGGTTCACGTATTGCTGAAGCCTGGCTTGGAGAATTTTGAGCATTACTTTACTAGCATATATTAATATATAATGTTTGTTTCTCTCTCTCTGACTTTGTTTAACAAGCTCTACATTCATCCATCTCATTACAACTGACTCAAATTCAATCCTTTTTATGGCTGAATAATATTCCATTGTATATATGTACCACAACTTATTTATCCATTTATCTGTCAGTGGACATCTAGGTTGATTCCATGTGCTGGCTTTTGTAAGTATTAAACATGATTAATATTTATTATTATCATACTGATGTTATAAAAGAAAAATAGTACTATAAAGTATGTTCCAATGTATGGAATCTCAAGTGATATGAAGCTGATGTCCACTTTTCTTGTTATCCCTGTGGTAAAGTCAGGCATTGTGAGGAGGGGCCAGGAGGTCTTGGTTGCTAATAATGAGATCTGAATTATAGCCCCTACTCAGCTACCAACCAATTATTGAACTAGAAAGGATTATTCTTAATGGAGAATATACTCACTACATAGGATGAGGAAGTTGGGCCAGTGAAGTGCTAATGCTACTTTTATGAGTCAATAAAACTATAACTATGTCACTAGTTATAGGATAAAAACAAATCACTCAGTCTTTCTGGATCTGACTTTCTTTACTTAAAACAGAGAGGCTTAAAAATACGAATACTACTTTTGCTATATATTTGTGGGTAATTTAGGTATTTCAGAGGATAGGGTCTTGAATTGGGGAGCACAAGGAGTTGAAATGTGATTATGATCCAAGAGTAGAGAGCTCAGTTTGATATCCTCAACAAAAAAGTAAATGGCAAAGAAGCCAGTGAGCAAAAATTTTGGGGTACTTTCTATCTGGCATTGTGCTAGCAACTGAAGATACAACCCACAGCCCTTCTCTGCTGCTGCTACGTTGCTTCAGTCATGTCCGACTCTGTGCAACCCCATAGACAGCAGCCCACCAGGCTCCCCCGTCCCTGGGATTCTCAAGGTAAGAACACTGGAGTGGGTTGTCATTTTCTTCTCTAGTGCATAAAAATGAAAAGTGAAAGTGAAGTTGCTCAGTCGTGTCTGACTCTTTGCGACCCCATGGACTGCAGCCTACGCTCCTCCATCCATGGGATTTTCCAGGAAAGAGTAATGGAATAGGTTGGCATTGCCTTCTCCAGACAGCCCTTGTCTAAAGGGTGTCAAAATACTCATTAAGTAAAAGGAATGACTTTAATGACTCTTGATTAATTGCAAAAAAAAAAATAGACACAGATAGGCACACTTCCTACTTTGTATTTGTATGTGTTTGTAACACATAGAAATTATAAATAAAAAAATAAAAATAATTGAAATAAATAGCAGACTTTCTTTCTTGAAGGGAAATGCCAGGTGGCAGAAACAGAGAGAAAAGTCAGTACCATAATGATGAGGCACTGCATTAGCTTTAGAGGCTGGGGGTGGTCATTCAATGAACACATGGGCACTGGAAGCATGTATTCCATCCTGTGTCAATAGGGAAAGCTAGACCTGAGCCACAGGGATTATCCTAAAGCCTTAAAAAGTTGCCTCGACCGTTAGAAGGTTAGAAAAGTTCTTTTCACTATTCCAGAGAAGCACTGAAAACCAGTATCATCTTTTCAGTGACATGAGTAGGAAAAGAAAAGTCACCACATGTAAATGAAACCCCAGGCTATAGAAGCATCCTACCAGTGTCAGTTCAGTTCAGTTTAGTCACTCAATTGTGTCCGACTCTTTGAGACCCCATGGACTATACAGCACATGAGGCTTCCCTGTTCATCACCAACTCCTGGAGTTTACTCAGATTCATGTCCATTGAGTTGGTGATGCCATCCAACCATCTCATCCTCTGTCGTCCCCTTCTCCTCCTGCCTTCAATTTTTCCCAGGATCAGTGTCTTTTCAAATGAGTCAGTTCTTCGCATCAGGTGGCCAAAGTATTGGAATTTCAGCTTCAGCATCAGTCCTTCCAATGAATATTCAGGACTGATTTCCTTTAGGATGGACTGGTTGGATCTCCTTGCAGTCCAAGGGACTCTTAAGAGTATTCTCCAACACCACAGTTCAAAAGCATCAATTCTTTGGTGCTCAGCTTTCTTTATAGTCCAGCTCTCACATCCATACATGACTACTGGGAAAACCATAGCTTTGACTAGACAGAACTTTGTTGGCAAAGTAATGTCTCTGCTTTTTAATATGCTGTCTAGGTGGGTCATAGCTTTTCTTTCAAGCAGCAAGTATCTTTTAATTTCATGGCTGCAGTCACCATCTGCAGTGATTTTGGAGCCCAAGAAAATAAAGTCTCTCACTGTCTCCATTGTTTCCCCATCTATTTGCCATGAAGTGATGGGACCAGATGCCATCATCTTCGTTTTCTGAATGTTGAGCTTTAAGCCAACTTTTTGACTCTCCTCTTTCACTTTCATCAAGAGGCTTTTTAGTTCCTCTTCACTTTCTGCCATAAGGGTGGTGTCATCTGCATATCTGAGGTGATTGATATTTCTCCTGGCAACCTTGATTCCAGCTTGTGCTTCATCCAGCCCAGTGTTTCTCATGATGTACTCTGCATATAAGTTAAATAAGCAGGGTGACAATATACAGCCTTGACGTACTCCTTTCCTGATTTGGAACCAGTCTGTTGTTCCATGTGCAGTTCTAACTGTTCCTTCTTGACCTGCATACAGATTTCTCAGGAGGCAGGTCAGGCCGTCTGGTATTCCCATCTCCTGAAGAATTTTCAACAGTTGTTTGTTGTGATCCACACAGTCAAAGGCTTTGGCGTAGCCAATAAAGCAGAAATAGGTGTTTTTCTGGTACTCTCTTGCTTTTTCGATGACCCAACGGATGTTGGCAACTTGATCTCTGGTTCCTCTGTCTTTTCTAAATCCACCTTGAACATCTGGAAGTACACGGTTCACGTATTGTTGAAGCCTGTAGTCCATGGGGTCTCAAAGAATCTGACACGACTGAGTGACTGAACTGAACTGACTGACATGTATAACTTTAGGTATATATTAAAAAGTGGGACAGAGTGAAATTAAGGATTCTAATTTTAGAAGGTAAAAATGAAAAAAGTAAGTTCTAAGTAAGTTTGGCAGTAATAAAAGGAAGACCAATAAAAGGAAGACCAATTAATGGAAATCAAACAAACAAGAGGAGAGATCAACAAAACCAAAAGATTAATTTTTTAAAAAGAATAATTTAAATAGATATATTTCCTGGGAGACTTATTAGGACCAAATAAAAAAAAAAAACCCAAGCATAATTAAGCAATATATACAAAAATTAGGTGTCTCAGACGGTAAAGAATCTGTCTGCAGTGCAGGCGACTCTGGCTCCACCCCTGGGTGGGGAAGATTCCCTGGAGAAGGGAATGGCTACCCACTGCAGTAATTTTGCCCGGAGAACCCCATGGACAGAGAAGCCCAGCGGGTTACAGTCCATGGGGGTCACAAAGAGTCAGACACGACTCAGCAACTAACACGTTCACTTTCTTTCGCTTTCATACAGAAATAAAAGGGTCACGACTCTTTAAGCAAACTCTCACTTCTCTGGGAAGCCAAGAAGATACGCCCACCCAGATCCTGCATCACCCCGTCTAACCGCTGCGCGCCTCTTCTGCATCCGGGTCGTTAGAAGCCCTGATCAGCCCGCGAGACTGTGCCTCCCCTTCCCATCATCCTCTCTGGGGTCAACCACGCTGGCGGTGCTTCGCTGACTGTGAGGGGAGGCTGTCCCCAGTGTGGTGTGAGAAGAGCTTGTGGGTGTGGGCTGAGCTGTCTGCGTGTGTGATCACCCTGTCCCTGAGGGTGGGACAGGACGGACATGGGCCGAGAAGGGGCAGCTGCCCGTCACTGGCCTTCTGAGGTAGGGCTCCGAGGAACCCACGATTTCTAAGTCCCAGACCTGAATTTTCAGGTCTTTGTGAAGGTATGTTTATTATGGCATTAGAATAGATTTTTCTTATATATAAATGGTACATAGGTCTTCATCGTATTTCGTCCCAGACCGTGCATATGGTTGTGTTGCTGCTGAAAATCCAAATTAGCACCACCCCTGTGGTGAGATGGTAAAAACTGTCAAGATGTGAATGTGTGCTCTTTGGCTCAGAAATTTCATTTCTGGAAATTTCTTCTACAGATGAATTTGTACAGTGGCAAAATAAAATGTGCATAATGCAACTTTGAAGCAACAACTGAAAACAATGCTGCTGCTGCTAAGTCGCTTCAGTCATGTCCGACTCTGTGCGACCCCAGAGATGGCAGCCTACCAGGCTCTTCTGTCCCTGGGATTTTCCAGGCAAGAACACCGGAGTGGGTTGCCATTTCCTTCTCCAATGCATGAGAGTGAAAAGTGAAAGTGAAGTTGCTCAGTCGTGTCGACTTCGCGATTTCATGGACTGCAGCCTACCAGGCTCCTCCATCCATGGGATTTTCCAAGCAAGAATACTGGAGTGGGGTGCCATTGCCCTCTCCGGAAAACAATGCTAGTTTTGTTCAAAAGAGGTTAGTTAAGTAAATTAGGTTACAGTCACATAATGGAATATAATGCGACCGTAAAGGAAGATGTGGAAGTTCTCTGTGAACTGCAGTGTAAAGATTTTTGACATTCGTAAAGAGCAAGCTACAGAAATGCCTGGAGAATCCCATGGAGGGAGGAGCCTGGTGGGCTACAGTCCACTGGGTTGCAAAGAGTCAGACACGACTGAGCGACTTCACTCACTCACTCGCTCAAGCTACAGAAAACGGGAGAAAATAAGACTGTAGATTCATATTTTCTTATCCTTGTGGAAAGAAAATTGGAAAAATGAATAGAAATTATTACTTGTGTATATTTGTGAATGGGAACAAGTGTTATTTTTATATTTCAACTCTGTGTCTATTACCTAATAAAATATATATTAAAGTAAGACAGTGATTTCAAAAAAACAGTAACTTATGAGGAAACTCATAAGTAAATACCATGAAGAATCTTAGCTACTATGAAACTTTGGTCAAATGGAAATTTTCTTGAAATAATGTAAGTGACCAAAATTTACTCCAAAAGGAAGGGAAGAAACTTAAATAGAACAGTTACCATTAAAATAGTTATTGATTTTTTTTTTCAAAAGCTACATGCATGCTACATACTGACTTAGATATAACAATAGTATAAAATGTGATGGAGAAGATAATTTCTGAATAGTGTTATTTCTAGGTAGGGGGTTAAAAGAATATCAATAGACAGAAATTCAGGGGGTTTCATCTCTTCCTGTAAAGTTTCATTGCTCATTAAAAAAAAATCTAAAGAAAATATGTGAGAAAGTTACTGTCTTTTAAACCTGAATGTGGGTAATTAGTGATGTTTTATTACTTTCTGTACTTTGTGTATTTGAAGTATTTCATAATTTAGAAAGATTTTCATATCTCTTGTTCACACAGAGAAATTTGTCACACAACAGTTACAATTAAATCTCTCTTGCTGGGTTGTAAGCTCTTTGAGATCAGGATCCATACCTTGTTTTGAAAAAACTATTTTTAGAGCAGTTTTAGGTTTACAGAAAAATTAAGCAGGAAGTACTGAGAATTTCCATTTACTGTCTCTCTCTCATCACTCCTCCTCAATAGTTTACCTTATTAATAGCTTACACTGGTGTGTTGCTTTTGTTAAAACAGACATGCCAATATTGATACATTATTATTAGTTAAACTACATAGTTTATATAATGGTTAACTCTGTGTTGTACAGTTCTGTGGATTTTGACAAAATGACATATTCACTAATACAGGCTCATTTAGAGTAGTTCACTGGCTAAAAATTGACTGTTTCACCTATTCATCCTTCTCTCCCTTCCCCAACCACTGATCTTTTTATTGTCTCTATAGTTTTGCCTTTTCCAGAATAACATATTTGGAATCATACAGTATATAACCTTTTGAGACTAACTTCTTTCACATAGCTAAATATATATAAGATTCCTTCCTATCTTTTGTGGGCTACAGCTTCATAGCTCATTTCTTTTTATGGCTGAATAATTTACCATTGTATGGATATACTGCAGGCTTTTTTAAAATCCATTCACCTATTGAAGGTCATCTTGTTTGCTTCCAGTTTTTGGTGATTGCATATTCAGCTGTTATAAACGTTCAGGTTCAGCTTTTTGTCTGGGGGCAAGTTTTCACTTATTTGGGTGAATGCCTAGGAGCAGCCTAAAGTTTGCAATATGCATTTACGATTAATCTAAATTCACTTTCTAGTAACAAGGTATGGCCTCATGGGTAATGCCAGTACTTTATAGCAGAGTATTTCCAGTTCCTCATCCTTGTTCCTTATAACACTTTTTGTCATTCATTTCATTTGTGCATGAGCTTTAATCACCTCATATATCATTACTATTATTATTTTAAACAAACTGTTATCAGATCAATTAAAAATAAAAGTAACTGAAAGATTTTATTTTGCCTTCATTTATTCCTTCTCTAATGTTCTTTTTATGTAGATCTAAGCTTCTGACCTTTATCATTTCCTTCTTTCTGAATAAACTCCTTTAATATTTTTTGCAAGGCAGGCCTACTGGTGACAAACTCCCTCAATTTTTCTTTGTCTTAAATTCTACTTTACTTTTAAATGTCTTTATTTCTACTTTACTTTTAAAGGATAATTTCTTGGATACAGAATTCTTTGTTGGTTTTCGTTCAACACCAAATATTTCACTTTACTCTCTTTTGCTTATGTGATTTCTGAAGAAAATTTCAGTATATTCTTGTACCTGTTGCTCTAGAGGTATTTTTTTCCCCTTTTAACTTCTTTAGAAATAATCTTTTCATCTTCGATTTTCTGCAGTTTGAATAGGAAATGCCTAAGTTTAGGGTTTTGTATTGTATTTAATATTTATCCCAGTTAGTGTTCTCTGACAGATTTCTGGATCTGTAATTTGGTGTCTGTCATTTATTTTGGAATATTCTCAGACATAAAAACTTCAAATATTTTTAATATTTCTTTTACCTTTTCCTCTCCTGTTATTCCCATTATGTATACACTATACCTTTTGTCCCACATTTCTTGGATATTATACTTTTTATTATTTTTTCTCATTGCTGTTTAGTTTGGGAAGTTCCTACTGACATTCTTCAAGCTCCTTGATTCTTGTCTAGTCTACTAATGAACCCAGAAAAGGCATTCTTCATTTGTTAGTTTAATTAATTAAAAAAATTTTTTTTGATGTTCTGGCTTTTTGTTGTGCGTGGGCTCTCTCTAGTTGCAGAGACTGGGGGCTAATCTCTATTTGTGGTGCGTGATCTTCTCATTGTGGTAGCTTTATTTTTTTGGACGAGCTTCAGGGCAAGCAGGCTCAGCAGTTGCAACGCACACGTTTAGCAGTTGCAATGCACACGTTTAGCAGTTGCAATGCACACGTTTAGCAGTTGCAACGCATGGGGCCAATTGTGGCGCACAGGTTTAGTTGCTGTGAGGGATGTGGAAACTTCCTGGACTAGGGATTGAACCTGTGTTCCCTGCACTGGCAGGTGGATTCTTAACCACTGGCCCCCCCAGGGAAATCTAGCATTTCTTTTGATTCTTGCTTAGAGTTTACATCTCTCTACTTATATCACCTCCTTGTTTTTAAAAATTGTCCAGTTTTTTTCCTTAATGCTCTTAGCTTATTAATCATAATTATCTTAAATTCCTGATCTAATAATTCCAAAATCCCTGTCATCTATAAATCTGGTTCTGATGGTTGACTTGTCCCTTCAGGCTGTCTTTTGCCTTTCAGCATGCCCTTTAAATGTGTACTAGAAAATCAGACATGATATATTAGGTAAACGGAATTGAGGTGCAAGCCTTTAGTGTGAGGTTTTATGTTTGTCAGGCCAGGAGTTAGACTGTGTTCACTGTTTATGGTAGCTGTAGGTGTTCCTTGCCAGTCAATCTCCCCATCCCTATTGCCCACCCTTTAGGCCACACTGTTCTGATTTTATCACCATAAGATTAGTTTTGTTTTCCTTGAACTTCGTGAAAAGAACCATACAAGATTTACTGTGTGTCTGAATACTTTCATTAACATGTCCATGTTGAGTGTATTGATTTTATTACTAAACAATCAGTATTCTATTGTATGAATATACCATAATTTGTTTTTTCAGTCTCCTGTTGATGGACTGTTTGGGTGGTTTCCTTTTCTTTTGGCTATCATGAATAAAACTTCCAAGAGGCTTCCTTGGTGATCTGGTGGTTAGACTGTGCTTGCACCGCAGGAGGCACAGGTTGATCCTCTGTCAGGCAACTAAGATCTCACGTCACGTGGTGTGGCCAAAAAAAATTAAAAGTTTAAAAAAACCCCACAAAATTCCAAGATTGTGTTCCCTGGAAAACAAATTCTGAATTGATTTTTCTACATAAAGGTTTCAACAGGTGTTGAGATCAGTACTCATGGGAAATGACAGGCAGGATTGGGTGAAAGGAGAAATTGAACACAGCTGAAACTGGACTGGCCCTTCAGAGTTGCCCTCTGTGTATCAGTTTTCTTGCTGCAGAAGAAATCACCCCAAAACCTAGTGGCTTAAAACAACCACAATCATTTATTATCTGTCATAATTTAGAATTTAGAAGCAGCCTGCCTTGTGTAGTTCTGGATTAGGATCTGTCATAAAGTTGCCCTCAGGTGGTGACTGGAGCCGGGGTCACCTAAATGCATCTTCACCCTGTGTGGTGCCTGGGCTTTCTGTGCAGGTGCTCAGTTGTGTCTGACTCTTCGCGACCCCCTGGACTGTAGCCTGCCAGTCTCCTCTGTCCATAGGATTACCCAGGCGAGAATACCGGAATGGGTTGCTGTTTCCTTCTCCAGGGGCTTTTCCTGACCCAGGGATGGAACCTCTTGTGTCTCCTGCATTGGCAGGCCGATTCTTGACTGCTGTGCCACCTGGGAACCCTGGTGCCTAGGCTGGGAAGACTCAGAAAGTTGAAACAGCTGAAGCTCCTCCAGCTTCCCTGTCTCTGTGTAGTTCCCCGCTTGGTATCTCCAGCATGGAGGCTTCAGAGTAGCCAGGCTTCTCAATGGAGAGGTGTCATCACTACAAGAAGAGTGAGTGAGATGGAATATGTAGTACAGCTGTCTTTGGAAAATGCATTCTTTGAGGTATTGAGGCTGAAGGATGAGCCTTTACTCCCTGGTATTGACTAGTCATGGCATGTATCACGAGGCTCTTGTATAGGCTGACTCTCTTCAGTTGAGGGCAATTTCTAGAAAAGGATTCAACTATTTTCTTAGTTGCCAACATCCCCCAAGGCTGGAGGAGTGAGTGCTTTAGTCCTAAATGTGGCATATGATTGATCGCTTTTACTGCAGGTACTAGAAATATTCAAGTCCCTTTGTGGACATATATTTCCATTTATTTTGCATATACCTCTAGACATGGAATTTTGGTAGGCGTGTCTTTAACTTTATGGCAGTATCAAACAGCTTAACACAGTGGTTGCTTTTTTTGAAATTCTCAGCAATTTGCTGACGTTCCAGTTGTTTCACTTCCTTAACAGCATTTGGCATTGTCTGTTTTGTAATTTTAGCTGTTCTAGTCAGATGTAGGATGATATTTCATTGTAGTTTTAACTTGCATTTCTCTGATGACTAATATGCTGATCATTTTCATGTGCTTAGTACCCGTCTGTATATCTTCTTTTATGAAGTGTATATTCAAGCCTTTTGCCCATTTAAAAAAGTGGGTTGTGTTCTTATTAATAATGTGTACTCTTTACAATCCTAGTTTAAAGTTATAGAAACATTTCCTTTGTCAGAGAAGTACTGCAAACATTTCTCCCAGTCGGTCGTTTCCATTTTTATTTTCTTTAATGGTGTCTTTTGATGAGCAGTTTTTAGTTTTGATTAGGTACAGTTGATCAATATTTTTTCTTTTATGTGTAGTGCTTTTTGTGTCCTCTAAAAAAAAAAACAACTTTGTTCCAAAGTTGCAGAGATATTCTCCTGTATTCTTCAGTTCAGTTCAGTTCAGTTCAGTCACTTAGTCGTGTCCAACTCTTTGTGACCCCATGAATCGCAGCACACCAGGCCTCCCTGTCCATCACCAACTCCCGGAGTTCACTCAAACTCACGTCCATCGAGTCCGTGATGCCATCCAGCCATCTCATCCTTTGTCATCCCCTTTTCCTCCTGCCCTCAATCCCTCCCAGCATCAGAGTCTTTTTCAATGAGTCAACTCTTTGCATGAGGTGGCCAAAGTACTGGAGTTTCAGCTTTAGCATCATTCCTTCCAAAGAAATCCCAGGGCTGATCTCCTTTAGAATGGACTGAATGGATCTCCTTGCAGTTCAAGGGGACTCTCAAGAGTCTTCTCCAACACCACAGTTCAAAAGCATCAATTCTCCGTGTTCAGCTTTCTTCACAGTCCAACTCTCACATTCATACATGACCACTGGAAAAAACATAGCCCTGACTAGATGGACCTTTGTTGGCAAAGTAATGTCTCTGCTTTTCAATATGCTATCTAGGTTGATCATAACTTTCCTTCCAAGGAGTAAGTGTCTTTTAATTTCAAGGCTGCAATCACCATCTGCAGTGATTTTGGAGCCCCCCAAAATAAAGTCTGACACTGTTTCCACGGTTTCTCCATCTATTTCCCATGAAGTGATGGGACCTGATGCCATGATCTTTGTTTTCTGAATGTTGAGCTTTAAGCCAACTTTTTCACTCTCCACTTTTACTTTTATCAAGAGGCTTTTTCGTTCCTCTTCACTTTCTGCCATAAGGGTGGTGTCATCTGCATATCTGAGGTTATTGATATTTCTCCTGGAAATCTTGAGTCCAGCTTGTGCTTCTTCCAGCCCAGCATTTCTCATGATGTACTCTGTATATAAGTTAAATAAACAAGGTGGCAATAGACAGCCTTGACGTACTCCTTTTCCTATTTGGAATCAGTCTGTTGTTCCATGTCCAGTTCTAACTGCTGCTTCCTGACCTGCATATACGTTTCTCAAGAGGCAGGTCAGGTGGTCTGGTATTCCCATCTCTTTCAGAATTTTCCACAATTTATTGTGATCCACACAGTCAAAAGCTTTGGCATAGTCAATAAAGCAGAAATATATGTTTTTTGGAACTCTCTTGCTTTTTCCATGATCCAGCAGATGTTGGCAATTTGATCTCTGGTTCCTCTGCCTTTTCTTAATCTAGCTTGTACATCTGGAAGTTCATGGTTCACGTATTGCTGAAGCCTGGCTTGGAGAATTTTGAGCATTACTTTACTAGCGTGTGAGATGAGTGGAATTGTGCGGTAGTTTGAGCATTCTTTGGCATTGGAATGAACACTGACCTTTTCCAGGTCTGTGGCCACTGCTGAGTTTTCCACATTTGTTGGCATATTGAGTGTAGCAGTTTCACAGCATCATCTTTCAGGATTTGAAATAGCTCAACTGGAATTCCATTCCTTCCACTAGCTTTGTTTGTAGTGATGCTTTCTAAGGCCCACTTGACTTCACATTCCAGGATGTCTGGCTCTAGGTGAGTGATCACATCATCGTGATTATCTTGGTTGTGAAGATCTTTTTTGTATAGTTCTTCTGTGTATTCTTGCCACCTCTTCTTAATATCTTCTGCTTCTGTTAAGTCCATACCATTTCTGTCCTTTATTGAGCCCATCTTTGCTTGAAATGTTCCCTTGGTATCTCTAATTTTCTTGAAGAGATCTCTAGTCTTTCCCATTCTGTTGTTTTCCTCTATTTCTTTGCACTGATCACTGGGCAAGGCTTTCTTATCTCTCCTTGTTATTCTTTGGAACTCTGCATTCAGATGCTTATATCTTTCCTTTTCTCCTTTGCTTTTCACAGCTATTTGTAAGGCCTCCCCAGACAGCCATTTTGCTTGTTTGCATTTCTTTTCCATGGGTATGGTCCTGATCCCTGTCTTCTGTACAATGTCACGAACCTTATTCCATAGTTCATCAGGCACTCGATCTATCAGATCTAGTCCCTTTAATCTATTTCTTACTTCCACTGTGTAATCATAAGGGATTTGATTTAGGTCATACCTGAATGGTCTAGTGGTTTTCCCTACTTTCTTCAATTTAAGTCTGAATTTGGCAATAAGGAGTTCATGATCTGAGCCACAGTCAGCTCCCAGTCTTGTTTTTGCTGACTGTATAGAGCTTCTCCATCTTTGGCTGCAAAGAATATAATCAATCTGATTTCAGTGTTGACCATCTGGTGATGTCCATGTGTAGAGTCTTCTCTTGTGTTGTTGGAAGGGGGTATTTGCTATGACCAGTGTGTTCTCTTGGCAAAACTCTATTAGTCTTTGCCCTGCTTCATTCCACATTCCAAGGCCAAATTTTCCTGTTACTCCAGGTGTTTCTTGACTTCCTACTTTTGCATACCAGTCCCCTATAATGAAAAGGACATCTTTTTTGGGTGTTAGTTCTGAAAGGTCTTGTAGGTCTTCATAGAACCGTTCAACTTCAGCTTCTTCAGTGTTACTGGTTGGGCATAGACTTGGATTACTGTGATATTGAATGGCTTGCCTTGGAAATGAACAGAGATCATTCTGTCATTTTTGAGATTGCATCCAAGTACTGCATTTTGGACTCTTTTGTTGACCATGATGGCTACTCCATTTCTTCTAAGGGATTCCTGCCCACAGTAGTAGATATAATGGTCATCTGAGTTAAATTCACCCATTCCAGTCCATTTTAGTTCGCTGATTCCTAGAATGTCAACATTCATTCTTGCCATCTCTTGTTTGTCCACTTCCAATTTGCCTTGATTCATGGACCTAACATTCCAGGTTCCTATGCAATATTGCTCTTTACAGCATCGGACCTTGCTTCTGTCACCAGTCACGTCCACAGCTGGGTATTGTTTTTGCTTTGGCTCCATCCCTTCATTCTTTCTGGAGTTATTTTTCCACTGATCTCCAGTAGCATATTGGGCACCTACTGACCTGGGGAGTTCTTCTTTCAGTATCCTATCATTTTGCCTTTTCATACTGTTAATGGGGTTCTCAAGGCCAGAATACTGAAGTAGTTTACCATTCCCTTCTCCAGTGGACCGCATTCTGTCAGACCTCTTCACCATGACCCACCCGTCTTGGGTGGTCCCAGAGGGCATGGCTTAGTTTCATTGAGTTAGACAAGGCTGTGGTCCTAGTGTGATTAGATTGACTAGTTTTCTGTGATTATGGTTTCAGTGTGTCTGCCTTCTGATGCCCTCTTGCAACACCTACCATCTTATTTGGGTTTCTCTTACCTTGGACATGGGGTATCTCTTAGAGAAGCTTTGTAGTTTTAGCTTTTGCTTTTGGATCTCTGGTCCATCTTAAATTGCGTTTTGAGTATGGTATATTATCCAGTTAGTCTAGCACTATTTGTTGAAACCGTTTTCCATTTCCCACTGAATTGCCCTGGAATCTTTTAGAAGAATAAATGTTGTATCCATTTCTAAGCTATTTTATTTCAGTGGTGTGTTTGACTGTCTTTATGAAGTTGTCACAATGTTTTGATTGCCACGGCTGTATAGTAAGTCATAAAACTAGTAATGTCAATTATCCAACTCTGTTTTTCCCTTTAATTTTTATTGGAATATAGTTGATTTACTCCAAAATCACTGCAGATGGTGATTGCAGTGGTATACCCATCAAGGGACATCACAATTGCTTGAAATGTATTGCATTTTTGAGACCAGAGAATCACCATCTTTCATTTGGTTATATATTTTTCTTCTCTGAGTAACTATTATGAAAATGTTTACTATACTTATACTATAGTATACAAAATATACTTATTATGAAAATGTTTATTTATACTATACTATACTTGAACTTAAGATTGATCCCATAAAGTTATTTAAGCACATAGATTACAACTATTGGCAAATTTCCCTTCAGTATTATTAGTAGTAACAGTAGTTGTATTAACATATTAACAATTACTCCTAATTTTTTGGCTTTATATAATGAGTGATGGACTGGATGAAGCACAAGCTGGAATCAAGATTGCCGGGAGAAATATCAATAACCTCAGATATGCAGATGACACCACCATTATGGCAGAAAGTGAAGAGGAACTAAAGAGCCTCTTGATGAAAGTGAAAGAGGAGAGTCAAAAAGTTGGCTTAAAACTCAACATTTGGAAAACTAAGATCATGGCATCTGGTCCCATCACTTCATGGGAAATAGATGGGGAAACAGTGGCAGAGTTTATTTTTTTGGGCTCCAAAATCACTGCAGATGGTGACCGCAGCCATGAAATTAAAAGACGCTTACTACTTGAAAGAGAGGTTATGACCAACCTAGCAGCATATTAAAAAGCAGAGACATTACTTTGCCAACAAATGTCCGTCTAGTCAAAGCTATGGTTTTTCCAGTGGTCATGTATGGATGTGAGAGCTGGAATATAAAAAAAGCTGAGCGCTGAAGAATTGATGCTTTTGAACTGTGGTGTTGGAGAAGACTCTCAATTGAGAGTCCCTTGGGCTGCAAGGAGATCCAACCAGTCAGTCCTCAAGGAAATCAGTCCTGAATATTCATTGGAAGGACTGATGCTGAAGCTGAAACTCCAGTACTTTGGCCACTTGATGTGAAGAACTGACTCATTTGAAAAGGTCCTGATGCTGGGCAAGATTGAAGGCAGGAGGAGAAGGGGACAACAGAGGCTGGGATGGTTGGATGGCATCACTGACTCGATGGACATGATTTTGAGTACACTCCAGGAGTTGGTGATGGACAGGGAAGCCTGGTGTGCTGCAGTCCATGGTGTTGCAAATAGTTGGGCACAACTGAGCGACTGAACTTATAGTGAATGACCAAAATTCTTTTCAATGATTTCGAGTAGATGGGTTCATACTTGTATGTAATATAGAGGAAAAGATGCATTTGAATTATGACCACTTAAAAAATAACATCCTACATAAATGTTTAAAATTTCCATAATGCCGTAGAGATGGAACGATCATGTAAGAATGGCTTTAACCTTCTACTTTAAGTGTTATAGGAGCAGTGTCTAGTTTCTGTGTTTCTAGTTGTTGCTCAAACAGCTACCCAAAGCTGAGGAGAGTTCTGAGGAGAGTTCACCTACTGATCAGCTGTCCTTCTAATGACAGCTGGAGGTGATTTTATCTATTTACAGCCTCTTGAGTACTAGCCAGAGGAGGACACTGAGATGCAGAGACTCAGGTATAATCCTAGGAAATAAACCCAGTGACTTATTGAGAGCCAATAACATATTCTCTAGATGCTGCAATACTGTAGAACTCTTTGCCTTTCATGTTTTACCCAGATTTGATTAAAGAAAGAAAGATCAGCATATAATTCAGTATCTAGTAGGAACTTTTCATATTATTTCTGGTCTCTCAGGTCAGTATTCTCCTTCATATCCAATTCAAAGCCCTTTTGTCCTTAGTTATTGGGTGACAAGCCTTCCTTGCAAACTTCAAAGGAAGGAAATAGGTAACTGGTCTTCTGAATTCCAGATTTAAAAATCAAGACAAGTGGTATCTCCCTGAAATATTCTTGCAGTGACTGTTTGATTTACTTTTCCCTTGCTGTGTATCAAACTACCCCAAAGTTACTGGCTGACAGCAGTAAAGATACAAGCTCCTCATAGTCCTGTGGGTTGACTGCGGCAGCTGGATTGTGTTGAAGGTTTAAAATGATCTTACTCACATGAGGCATTGGTGCTGCCTATTGGCTGGGGGTCTTCAGGTCTCCTCCACATGGCCTTTCACCCTCCAGTAGATTAGACTTGCTTCCTTATATGATGGTCTCAGGACAGCGTTTCAGGAGGGTGAAGACCTAAAGTCCAAGTCTTCTTGAGGATCTAGGTTTTTGAACTCACACTGTCATTTCTACCACATTTTGTTGGTCAAAGAAAGTTATAAAGCCAACCTGGATTCAAGAAATAGAGGAACAGACCACTTGATGGGAGGAGCAGTAAAATCACATTGCCAAAGGGTTTTGTGTACTGGGACAGATGATTGCTCCCATCTTTGCAAGTATTGTCTTTATTTCTTCTTTTTTAAAGAAATATTGTTGTTGATTTACAATATTGTGTTAGTTTCAGGTGTAGAGCACAGTGATTTAAATTCATATATACATGTGTATTCTTTTTTTGATTTTCTGTTATAGATACTGAATTTAGTTCTTTGTGCTATACAGTAAACTCTTGTTGTTTATTTTATACATGGTAGTGTGTATCCACCTGTTAATCCCATAATCATGATTTATCCCTCCCTGCTGCTGCTTTTTATTATAGTGGGCGATTTAGGGACATGGGCTGTGCAGTCTTAATAAATACGGAGAGACAGAATTATAAAATGTGACAATTGGAAATGGTAATAAAAATCTGGAAACCATGGAAAAGCAGGTATGCTCTATGTTCCATGAGATGGGCAATGCGAAAAGGTTCAGACGGTGCATATTCTCTGTTCTTTAGATACTTGATGCCAAATCATCGCTTTTAAAACTCTCAGATTAGAAACAGCAAAGACAAGTAACTAAAACCATTCCTTTTTTTAAAAGTTGATATCCATTTGTGAAAAGGGACAGGTAGACATGTTGGTTTGACAAAGGTCAGCAAATGATACTCTGTAGCATATTTTAAATGGTCTTATATTTTTGACCATCAAAGTTTTGACTGAAAATAGATCCTTAACATTTAAGACCAAAAGGAAGGTATTTTGATGGTCTGCTGGATCAGAATAAAGAGAAACAAACTATGACCAAAAATCCCTTTGAAACAAGAAAGTTCAGAACCTGATGCTGGTCTCAGGGCTATATCCATGAGCAGGTGAAGTAGCAAATATACTTTCTTGGCATGACTGTTCTTTCATGCCAATTAGATTATTTTGACTAATGATATACTCAAATGTAAATACAAGGAATTGTTAATACCTGGGGTCAAGCAAGGGGAGGAAGAAGAAATTTATGTGTTCCTCTGGGTAACAGACCTATTAGATGTATTATCTCATTTAGGCCTTATGTAACCTCTGTGAGTTAGATTTTTAGTCTCGTAGATAATTCTACCTAATCACACTTAGAAGTTATTAAGCACTTATGGCATGCTAAATACTGTGCTAAACATTTTACATGTGTTATTTTAATTTAAAAAATAGCTAAATAGGCATTGATGTTCCCATTGTACAGATGAAGAAACTATGTCTCTGAGAGTTTAATATTTTCCCCAGTGAATCATGGTCAAAAAGTGATGGAGCTGGTCTTGATTTTAGAGTCCACAGTGTAGCATCCTGGCTCCCTAATCTCAGTTGGGCAAAGGAAGGAGTTGGGTTGATGGTGGAGTGTGTGCTGCCAACTACATAGGTTATATCAGCTACACAGATTGGGAAAAAGGCTTCATGTTCTGAAGTCTGATAAGTCAGTTTTTGACTCTCACTTCCGTCATTTGTAAAGAATCTGCCTGCAATGTGGGAGACCCAGGTTCAGTCCCTGAATCAGGAAGATTCCCTGGAGAAGGAAATGGCAACCCACTCCAGTATGCTTACTTAGAAAATTCCATGGAGATAGGAGCCTGGCAGGCTACAGTCCAGTGGGTTGCAAAGAGTCGGACATGACTGAACAGCAAACACTTACTTTCTGTCATTTGTAATCTACGTGAACTTTGGGTGAGTTCTATAACCTCTCCAAGCCTTTAAATAAGAAGGAGGGTGCTCAACTCATAATGGTTTTTTGCATATTAAATGTGATAAAATGTCTAGTAAAGTGCCTAACACATAATGGAGACCTGGCCATGTTATGAGAGCCTTGTTTCTGCCTACTGATTGGACATTGTTTCTCATTCTTTCATGGGGGTGAATAGCCTGTGACCTTGGTTTTTAATTTTGCGTTGGTGCTGCCATCTAGTGAAAACTAAGCCACACAGACATACATACACATTGACACGTGGTCCTACTAAAGACAATATGGATTAACATGCTTTAGTCTCACAACCCAGAACCTTGAGGCTCATGGGTATCCGGAAGGTTACCTAGGTCCGTGCTTCCCAGACTCTCTGTGCTGAAAGCCAGCTTAAAAAACACATTGCAGACCATAATTTTGTAAAATGTAGTCAAAATGAATTACTAGGAAAATGAAATGAAAACTATATAAAATAAAAATGCATTAAAAATGATCAGATTCAATAGTGTAGAATTGTTATATGTTTTTGACCACTTTCAGTTCTTATCTCCCTATTGACCCTGTAACAATCATTGAACCAACATTGGCCCATGGATCATACCTTGAGGAGCGCTACCAGCTAAGATGGTCTGGCATAGTTAATTAATCCTGGCAAGTATCAATAGTAAGGGCTGAGAAAGCCACTGGCCTGCATGAACTGTGTCCATTATGCAAGTAAAAAATGGAGTGGATACAATGTTCAGGAGGTTGAGGATCAGCTCAGTTCTGGCTTATTCACTTGTAGTTCCTTGCAAAGTGTTTAGACATTTTTATTAGGCCTTTTTGTTTTTTAAACAAAACGTCTCAATGCAGCCTCAAAATATTTCTGATAAAGCCCAGATTTTAACATTGAATGCCAGTTAATTAAGTTCCGAGAACATTATTTCTGCTTCTAAAGTGGTCAGATAGATTTTTGAACACATCCAGAAATGCTTTACCTGAGGTAAATTCACAAGGATTTTGAAAAGGGGAGGGGTAGAAAGAAAGACATCTCAACTCTACTCCTAATTCCAAGGTATGGACTTGGGCAGGGCTCAAAATCATTTTGCAGAGCACTATTTCTAGGAGATGCTCAAAGAAATATCAATATTAAAAGGCTCCTTGTCCAAATATTCTCTTTGGGAATAGTCGTGTTGCAGGAAAGAGGACTCCTTCCCGGACCCAAAACTGGGCTCTTGTCTAACACTTGGAAAGAATTGTCCGAGGAGACACATGTGCTGACAAAGCAAGAGATTATATTGGGAAAGGGCACCTGGGAAGAGAGCAGTAGGGAAAGGGAAACCAGGAAAACAGCTCTGCCATATGGCTCGCAGTCTTAGGTTTTAGGTTGATGGGATTAGTTTCTGGGTTGTCTTTAGCCAATCATTCTGACTCAGAGTCCTTCCTGGTGGTGCACACCTTGTTCAGCCAAGATGGATGCCAGCAAGAAGGATTCCGGGAGGTGGTCGGACATGTGGTGTCTCCTTTTGACCTTTCCTGAACTCTTCTGATTGGTGGTGGCTTATTAGTCCCATGTTCCTTACCAGGACCTCCTGTCATAAAACAACTCATGGTTACTATGGTGCCTGGCCAGGGTGGGTGGTTTCAGTCACTGTGCTTCCCCTAACAGTCACAATGATGATTATCAAGTTAAATCTTCTGGAAAGTCCTGGAATGAATGAGTCTATTTCACTTTACTAAGAAAAACATCTATTTCTGCTTTATTGACTATGCCAAAGCCTTTGACTGTGTGGATCACAATAAACTGTGGAAAATTTTGAAAGAGATGGGAATGTCAGACCACCTGCCCTGCCTCTTGAGAAACCTATATGTAGGTTAGGAAGCAACACTTAGAACTGGACATGGAGCAACAGACTGGTTCCAAATAGGAAAAGAAGTACATCAAGGCTGTATATTGTCACCCTGCTTATTTAACTTCCATGCAGAGTACATCATGAGAAATGCTGGGCTGGAAGAAGCACAGCTGGAATCAAGATTTCCAGGAGAAATATCAATAACCTCAGATATGCAGATGACACCACCCTTATGGCAGAAAGTGAAGAGGAACTAAAAAGCCTCTTGATGAAAGTGAAAGAGGAGAGTGAAAAAGCTGGCTTAAAGCTCAACATTCAGGAAACGAAGATCATGGCATTCGGCCCCATCACTTCATGGGTAATAGATGGGGAAACAGTGTCAGACTTTAATTTTTTGGGCTCCAAAATCACTGCAGATGGTGATTGCAGCCATGAAATTAAAAGACGCTTACTCCTTGGAAGGAAAGTTATGACCAACCTAGATAGTATATTCAAAAGCAGAGACATTACTTTGCCTACCAAGGTCCGTCTAGTCAAGGCTATGGTTTTTCCACTGGTCATGAATGGATGGGAGAATTGGACTGTGAAGAAAGCTGAGTGCTGAAGTATTGATGCTTTTGAACTGTGGTGTTGGAGAAGACTCTTGAGAGTCCCTTGGACTGCAAGGAGATCCAGCCAGTCCATTCTGAAGGAGATCAGGCCTGGGTGTTCTTTGGAAGGAATGATGCTGAAGCTGAAACTCCAGTACTTTGGCCACCTCATGCGAAGAGTTGACTCATTGGAAAAGACTCTGATGCTGGGAGGGATTGGGGGCAGGAGGAGAAGGGGACGACAGAGGATGAGATGGCTGGATGGCATTACCGACTCGATGGATGTGAGTTTGAGTGAACTCTGGGAGTTGGTGATGGACAGGGAGGCCAGGCGTGCTGTGATTCATGGGGTCGCAAAGAGTTGGACACGACTGAGCAACTGAACTGAACTGAATATATTTATCAATTGTATTTGACCTCTCACCTCTATTAAGTTCCAAGTAACTAGAGTTCTAAGAAACTCACTTTGGATCATGCTATTTTAAACTGTGATCCCTTTCTGCTGAGCATATTTGCATATGGGTTTTCAAAAAAATTGAGCCTAGTTTACATTTCTGAGCCTAATTTACATCATTACCTGTTAAACTCTGGTGCCTGAAAACGAGAACTGCAGACAGCATTCACCAATTGGCACCCCTTAGGTACTGGCCTAGCAGGGTTTATAAACCACCAATATGGAAGGACCCAGTGTCTGCTAGTTGGATATCAGCATGGCCTAAAAACATTCATTTTCTTCTACTCCCTTTAAATATTTTATTTCCAAAAAAATGTTTTTTTTTTTTTTTTGGTTATCCTAGGTCCTTTAGAAAGAAAGTGGGATTCAAATCCCAAGTTAATAAAGATGGAATTGAAATAAAAACAATGACCATGATATGTACAAGCTATAGAAGGATTAGCCCATAAAGACAGAAGGGTATTTCCCTGAAGAAGGCATTTAAAATGTAATCAGATGCAGAGACATCTCTGATGTACTCCTGAGTCTTTAATGGAAAGAAAACTGGAAATAATTCTACTAAGTCTAATAGTTACTAAGTCTAACAATTATACTAAGTAAAACTAAATGTTATACTAAGTATCATGGACTTTAAGGTTTTGAACAGTCCTGTACTCTTCTTATTTTGTTTCTGCTTCTGTATCCAAGCACCTGCTTTTGTGCTCTTGGGATGAGGGTTGAGGTTGCTATGAGGTCAGATTCAGAGACCTAAGCTTCCTAATTGACTCAGTTTATATCTTCACTGTGCCTTATCTTTATTCCCTCTGCTTTCTTAGGTAGATTAAAAACCAAGCCTTTGGTTTTGAAGAACATCTCTAGATTACCATACCAATGGTGCCACTTGATACCATAATTCATGATAACTATGGTGATGATGGTGGTGTGCAGTGTGTCTTCCATGACAATCAGTGTCTTCTTTCTGGCAGGTGAAAAAAGTTGCTGTGACAATAGTAAGTCAACTTCTAGATGCTAGTGAAGATGTTTTACAAGGAGCTGCTGCCGCTAATAATGATGATATCTTCACAGTGTAAGCACAATTCCAGTTTGGAAGGAAAATCTAGTGAGGTCCCGCTTACTTTCTTAGGTTAAAGCATTCAGTTCAGTTCAGTTGCTCAGTCGTGTCTGACTCTTTGAGACCCCATGGGCTGCAGCACGCCAGGCCTCCCTGTCCATCACCAACTCCCAGAGTTTACTCTTCATCATGTCCATTCAGTCGGTGATGCCATCCAACCATCTCATCCTCTGTCGTCCCCTTCTCTCGCTTTCAATCTTTCCCAGCATCAGGGTCTTTTCAAATGAGTCAGCTCTTCACATCAGGTGGCCAGAGTAGTGGAATTTCAGCTTCAACATCAGTCTTTCCAATGAACATTCAGGGCTGATTTTCTTTAGGATGGACTGGTTGGATCACCTTGCAGTCCAAGGGACTCTCAAGAGTCTTCTCCAACACCACAGTTCAAAAGCATCAATTCTTCAGTGCTCAGCTTTCTTTATAGTCCAACTCTCACATCCACACATGACTACTGGAAAAACCATAGCCTTGACTAGGCAGACCTTTGTTGACAAAGTAATGTCTCTGCTTTTTAATATGCTGTTTAGGTTGGTTATAACTTTCCTTCCAAGGAGTAAATGTCTTTTAATTTCATGGCTGCAATCACCATCTGCAGTGATTTTGGAGCCCAAAAAATAAAGTCTGCCACTGTTTCTCCATCTATTTGCCATGAAGTGATGGGACCGGATGCCAGATCTTAGTTTTCTGAATGTTGAGCTTTAAGCCAATGTTTTCACTCTCCTCTTTCACTTCCATCAAGAGGCTCTTAAGTCCTTCTTCATTTTCTGCCATGAGGGTGGTGTCATCTGCATATCTGAGGTTATTGATATTTCTTCTGCAATCTTGATTCCAGCTTGTGCTTCATCCAGCCCAGCATCTCTCGGGATATACTCTGCATATAAGTTAAATAAGCAGGGTGACAATATACAGCCTTGATGTACTCCTTTCCCTATTTGGAACCAGTCTGTTGTTCCATGTCCAGTTCTAACTGTTGCCTCCTGACCTGCATACAGATTTCTCAGGAGGCAGGTCAGGTGGTCTGGTATTCCCATTTCTTTCAGAATTTTCCAGTTTATTGTGATCCACACAGTCAGAGGCTTTGGCATAGTCAATAAAGCAGAAATAGATGTTTTTCTGGAACTCTCTTGCTTTTTCGATGATAGAGCAGATGTTGGCGATTTGATCTCTGTTAAATTAAATCATTAGCAGAGGTATTTTTATTTCTCTCATGGATGCGCTAAATGACTGATGCCTCTGGTAGACTAAAGCCATAGCTTTCCATCTGATCTCAGTTAATAGAGTGATAAATGTTAACTCTTGGTTCCAGGGGTGTTCATGGCCTGTGAGATAGAATAACTGGGATGATTCAGATTAAGACTGGTTTTCTCAGCCTTTGCTTGTGGCTCAGCTGGTAAAGAATCTGCCTGCAATGCGGGAGACCTGGCTTCGATCCCTGGGTTTGGAAGATCCCCTGAAAAAGGGAAAGGCTACCCCCTCCAGTATTCCGGCCTAGAGAATTTTGGGGTTGCAAAGAGTCAGACACGACTGAGCGACTTTCACTTCCCAGCCTTAGTTTGGCATGTCACTGGAACCACTGCACGCATAATTCTGCCAGCTCCTTTCTCAGTGCACAGAGCTGCAAATAACAGCATAGCTTTGCAAGAGACATTTCTAGCTCCCTTCCACCTCCACCCCACCCGAATTCAGCTCTTCCCAAGAGCCTAGTGTAGTTTGATTAAGCTTTCCCAAGGCTACACTGAAAAAAAAAGAGGATCCAACTCTGTCTGCTTTTTCTCTTTTTGATTCCTATGTCACAGATTATCTGGTTGTGCATTTATACTAACACTCATGTACTTCATTCATGGACGTCTCTCAGAAGGATTCATTGTGTTTTTATTTTCTATACAGTTTTCTTAACTCTTTCAAAATTTAACTAAATATGCATACTCGTTATAGAAAAATAAGTAAGTGTATAGAAGATCAAAAATTTTAAAATTGTGTCATCTTTATTAACCCGTTGGTGTATATTCTTCAAGGTTTTTTTTCCTCTGTGTGTGTGCATCCTGCTACATACTCTTTTTAAGATTTCTTTTCTGATGTGGGCTAATTTTGAAGTCTTTCAATGAATTGGTTACAATATTGCTTCTGTATTGTTTTGATTTTTTGAACACAAGCCATGTGGTATCTTAGCTCCCTGACCAGGAAGTGAACCCATACCCTCTGCATTGGAAGGTGAAGTCTTAACCACTGGACCACAAGGGAGGTCCCTAGTACATACTTTTTAAATTTAGGACTTGTTTTTGTTACTCAATAATACCTTATAACCATCTTTTTAATATAAATACCTATGCATCTATATCACAAATTATAGATTACTGCATAATATGAGTGAGCTATTAGCAGTTCTCTGGTGCTGGACATTTAGATAGTTTCAGGTCTTTTAATGTTTTGAGCAGTTGACATTCTTGTACATAATCTTTGTTTCCATGACCTGTTATTTCTTAGACGTAGTTCTCAGTTCTCTAATTTATTATAAGTACGCATTTAGTGTTGAGTTCTCAAAGGAGAAAAAGCACAAAGGCACAGAACACTCACAAGATTATACATCTGAGAGATGGCGGCAGAGCTGTTGTAAACAACTGAGCTGGCATATTTCATGACCTTGGATTTCGCTAGGAGTCTGGGTCTTTCTCACTGGGTGTGTGGATCCTCCCATTTTTCTTGAAGTTGGAGAAGGCAGCAGCCATGAGATCCAGAGTCTGTGTTCAGTGAACTCCCTTCAGAGCTGGAGGCTCTGTGTTTGCTGTCTTGCTGGAAGCAAAGGGGAAGAGGGGATGTTTTTGATGAGAAGGCTGAGCAAAGAGCCACTGCGGGATTCAGCTGAGAAAATCACAGATCACGAGACAGATGAAAATACTGTCCCAACAATAAACAGTTAGGGGTTTTACCAGCTTAAGGCATGGAGAAAAAAAAACCAAATCTGTGTGATTTATGTGTAAGTCCAAATGACGTCAAAGAAGGTATGTAGAGGATACATAAAACATTTAAATATAGGGCACGCTAAAATATGAAATGGTATAACCACACTCAGTCCCTCTTCCTCCCACTCTGAATTTCTAGTCGACTTTATTTTTCTAATGATGGATTATCAGTTTACCCTCTCCCAGGTGATCTTTTGCAGAAACATTTGTGGGCTCAGGTCTTCATACATGTAGATAAGATTTTCGTCTTCAGCCTCCAGCCCTAAGATCAGGTCACCAACCCCTTAGCTTTCCTCAGGAGAAAAATCTTAGTGAGCTGCCAGCAGAGGTGATCTCTCTTGTCTCCTCTCCCGTCGGAAGGAGACTTTACTTGAGGCAACTCTTTCACTGAACTGAGCTGCTGCTGCTAAGTTGCTTCAGTCGTGTCCGACTCTGTGCGACTCCATAGACGGCAGCCCACCAGGCTCCCCCGTCCCTGGGATTCTCCAGGCAAGAATACTGAAGTGGGTTGCCATTTCCTTCTCCAATGCATGAAAGTGAAAAGTGAAAGTGAAGCCGCTTAGTCGTGTCTGACTCTTCGCGACCCCATGGATTGCAGCCTACCAGGCTCCTCCATCCATGGAATTTTCCAGGCAAGAGTACTGGAGTGGGTTGCCATCGCCTTCTCCGTCACTGAATTGAGACCAGGGTGCAAATTCTGACAGATATCAGCCTTCATGGTGCATCTCACTCTGACTTTTCCCTTCTTTCATTCTCAAGTTTCCTTTGCTAAGCTACTCAGCTCCCCATCTACACTTACAGGGAGAAGCGGACAGGGTGAGAGTAAAACAGAGGAGCTTGGTAGGGCGGAAAGAACCCATTCCAGCTGCAACAGAGTTCTCCAGCATCCTCTCATGCATTTTCTTGTAACCTGGTAGGAGGCAGTGTTGAACTGAGCCCAACCAGGGCATGGTCTGTGATGGCAAAGGCATTCTACTACAGCCAGTGAATCTAAGATTTCATTTCTCCATTTTAACACTTGTTGTAAAGACTGATTCATAACCTTAAAACTTTGCTGTTACATTCAGACTCATAATTGCTCTTGTATATCTATTTTTGGGAATGTCAAACTGCTTCCCTAAGTACTGACCACCTTGTATATATACATTGCACATTTCTGTTTGCATTTCTGTTCTGCTCAGCTTTCTTCACTTACAAGATGCCTATTTAAGTTATCTTAACCAAAAGAGATTTCTTGTAAAGAGATTTATGGACCCACTACTGGATATACACTGTGAGAAAACCACAATTCTAAAAGACACATGTGTCCTAATGTTTCCTGCAGCATGATTTACAATAGGCAGGACATGGAAGTGACCTAGATGTCCATCAACAAAGGAATATATAAAGAAGATGTGGTACATATATGCAATGGAATATTACTCAACCATAAAAAAGAATAAACTTGAGTCAGTTCCAGTGAGGTGGGTGAACCTAGAGCTTGTTAAAGTGAGAAAGCGAAAGACAAATATCGTATATTAAGACATACACATGGAACCTAAAAAATGGTATTGATGAACCTATTTGCAGGGAAGGAATGGAATCACAGATGTAGAGAATGGGACTTGGGGACACAGTGGGGGTGGGTGAGAGTGGGACAAATGGAGAAAGTGGCATCAACTTATGTATACGCTATCATGTGTAATATGGATAGCTGGAGAGAAGTTGCCTTATAACACAGGAAGCCCAATCTGGCGCTCTGTGATGACCTAAAGGAGTCGGATGGGGGGAGGAGAGGGAGGCTCAAGAAGGAGGGGATATATGTATCATTATGTCTGATTTCTGTGGTGGTTTGGCAGAAACCAACACAACATTGTAAAAATTTAAAAAATATATATTAAAAAGAGGTTTATTGAATCTCATTGGAACCTAGGAACAGCTAAATGATACAGCTGGGCCATAAGGACCCTGGAGGAGGGGGATGACAGGGTTTTCAGTGCAGCTTTGATGTTCTCAGCAGAGCAGTTTGGGGTCTTTCTTGGTGTTTAATGTAGTGGGAGTGGCCTTTGGAGTAAGATGGTCTGGATTCAAATCTTAGCATTGATTTTTAGTAGCTACATGATTTAATATGAAATTACTTCATGACTCTCCAAAGAACCTTGACTCACTTCAGTGGGATTCTGGTGAGGTTCAAATGAGATAATGTATGTAAGTCACTAGCATAATAAACTGACTTTTCCATACTAAGTCTTGGGAAAAAAGCTTGGTAATTATCTTTACTATTAGCGTGACTAAATGAGTGTGTATCTCATCTTTTTTTTAATTATTATTTTTTTTTACTTTACAATATTGTATTGGTCTTGCCACACATCAACATGAATCTGGCATGGGTGTACACGTGTTGCCAATCCGAACCCCCCTCCCACCTCTCCTCCCCCACACCATCCCTCCAGGTCATCCCAGTGCACCAGCCCCACGCATCCTGCACCCTGCATCAAACCTAGACTGGTGGTTCATTTCTTATATGATATTTTACATGTTTCAATGCCATTCTCCCAAATCATCCCACCCTCTCCCTCTCCCACAGAGTCCAAAAGACTGTTCTATACATCTGTGTCTCTTTTGCTGTCTCGCATACAGGGTTATCATTACCATCTTTCTAAATTCCATATATATCCGTTAGTATACTGTATTGGTGTTTTTCTTTCTGGCTTACTTCAGTCTGTATAGTTTCTGCCCTCTCATAATTTAACCTTTTCATGATGTAGGGGAAATAAAAATAAAATCTTCTGCCAACCAAGAAGTCCTCTCCACAAAAGTAGGAGGGAAAGAAAACACTTCAACTAAGGCATAGGCATTAAACCAGAATTCGATGAACATTCCAGGCAAACCCTTAAGATTGAAGCAGAAGGGAATCTGACCTCTTTATGTAGCTAAGCAGATATAACCCATTAAATACATGATTTCAGATAGATAATAATAGTCCTCAATTAAGAGAACTTGATGACACTATTTGTCATACACAGTTTGTCCTAAGTTAACCAGGTAATTGAGGTGACCATTTGTGTTAGTTAATTGACTTTATCTAGAAGAAAAACAAATCTCTCATGCTTTTATGAAAGGAGGTGGTTTTGCAACTTGGATCGAGGTGCCCACCCACCAAAGTTAATCTCCTAGTTTCCTACAAGCTGGGAGATGGGATGCTAGCTCTCTCTGTGTTTCCATTTCAAAGAAATAGTTCCCAGGTCCTTGACATTCCTAGGTCGTGCTGCTGCTGCTGCTGGTAAGTCGCTTCAGTCGTGTCCGACTCTGTGCGACCCCAGAGACGGCAGCCCACCAGGCTCCCCCGTCCCTGGGATTCTCCAGGCAAGAACACTGGAGTGGGTTGCCATTTCCTTCTCCAATGAATAAAAGTGAAAAGTGAAAGTGAAGTCACTCAGTCGTGCCCGACTCCTAGTGACCCCATGGACTGCAGCCTACCAGGCTCCTCCATCCATGGGATTTGCCAGGCAAGAGTACTGGAGTGGGTTGCCATTTTTCCTGTTAGCCTTCAAATGCCAGAAGGAACTCCCCTTATTATCTCCAGTGTTTCACAGGTACTGAGCTTTTAGTGGGTGCTTAACAGATACTGTTGGTTGAATGAATGCGTGAATTATGTTCTTAGCAGATCGGAGTTTTGTCAGGTATTCTTGTTGTTGAAAATAGCTCTGGAGTATGATTATTACTCATTAAGTGAGAAATACAAAGTGTGAGCTGCCAAGAATTACAGAAAATGGTATTATGAAAGGAAAATTTTTGAAATAGTAACATTTACTTGAGTGTTTCCATATGAATAATTATCACATTCTCTTTATGAAGTTTCTCTAATTATTTAAAAATTTCTTTTTAAATCTCACTTGAGGAAGGGGAAAGATATATTAATGGTAGGAATAAAGATTAGTTTTTTCTTAAAATACGTGATTTGTTGAAGAATAGTAGACTTACAGTGTTTAAGGTGCACAGCAAGATGATTCAGTTATACATATATGCATATATTATTTTTGAAATTATTTTCCATTATTGGTTATTATAAGATATTGACTATAGTTCCCTCTGCTATACAGTAAATCTTTGTTGCTTGTTGCAGATCTATTTTTTTTTTAATGAGGAATCTAGCATTCTATTCATACTAAGTCAAATAAGTGGAATCAAAATGTCATACACTTTTTAGTTAGGCAAAAATTCATAAGTTTTCTAAAATATATATATTATACATATTATATATATACACACACGAAAGCTTTTCTACTACACTTGATAAAGGTTTGAGAAAGAACATTAAAAAAAAGAAGAGATGGAGAAATTGGAAAATTAAATTAAATTAAATGGGAACTCTGAATATGAAATAGAAAAAGTGAAACAAACTAGATAAATGTAAAAGATTATCATATAGTCCAGTTGTTTTTAAACATAGCTGCTCATTAGAAACATATCTGGAGCTCTGGAGAAAAAAAGAAACACCTGGACATTTGTATTTTTCAGAAAATTTCAAGATAATTCTGATATGCATCTGGATTTTAAAAAGTGATTACAGGTTTTTCTATTAAATCGTAATTTTGGTGATACAGAGTTCTATTAGTTTTCTGTTGACCAATCATGATACAATGGTATTAAGTGAATAAAAGTTGCATAATCACAGTAGTAAAATATGTTTATTAGTTTTCACAATCAGTAGCCAGACAAAAAATAAAATTACAATTGCAAGCCATAATGGGAATGTGATTAACCTAATGCTAAAAAAAATTGCATACAATTTGGGGGATTAAGCAGAGTCATGGGATATGTTTCCACTTACCAGTGCATACAAGCACATGTTTTCACCTGCCTAGCCAGTCTATGTCTTTTGGTTGGTGCACTTAATCCATTTACATTTAAGGTAATTATCAATATGAACTCCCTGATGTTCAAGCTGGTTTTAGAAAAGGCAGAGGAACCAGAGATCAAATTGCCAACATCTGCTGGATCATGGAAAAAGCAAGAGAGTTCCAGAAAAACATCTATTTCTGCTTTCTTGACTATGCCAAAGCCTTTGACTGTGTGGATCACAATAAACTGGAAAATTCTGAAAGAGATGGGAATACCAGACCACCTAACCTGCCTCTTGAGAAATCTGTATGCAGGTCAGGAGGCAACAGTTAGAACTGGACATGGAACAACAGACTGGTTCCAAATAGGAAAAGGAGCATGTCAAGGCTGTATATTGTCACCCTGCTTATTTAACTTCTATGCAGAGTACATCATGAGAAACGCTGGGCTGGAAGAAACATAAGCTGGAATCAAGATTGCCGGGAGAAATATCAATAACCTCAGACATGCAGATGACCCCACACTTATGGCAGAAAGTGAAGAGGAGCTAAAAAGCCTCTTGATGAAAGTGAAAGAGGAGAGCGAAAAAGTTGGCTTAAAGCTCAACATTCAGAAAACGAAGATGATGGCATCCGGTCCCATCACTTCATGGGAAATAGATGGGGAAACAGTGGGAACAGTGTCAGACTTTATTTTTTTGGGCTCCAAAATCACTGCAGATGGTGACTGCAGCCATGAAATTAAAAAACGCTTACTTCTTGGAAGAAAAGTTATGATCAACCTAGATTCAAAAGCAGAGACATTACTTTGCCGACTAAGGTCCGTCTAGTCAAGGCTATGGTTTTTCCTGTGGTCATGTATGGATGTTGGAGTTGGACTGTGAAGAAGGCTGATCGCTGAAGAATTGATGCTTTTGAACTGTGGTGTTGGAGAAGACTCTTGAGAGTCCCTTGGACTGCAAGGAGATCCAACCAGTCCATTCTGAAGGAGATCAGCCCTGGGATTTCTTTGGAAGGAATGATGCTAAAGCTGAAGCTCCAATACTTTGGCCACCTCATGCGAAGAGTTGACTCATTGGAAAAGACTCTGATGCTGGGAGGGATTGGGGGCAGGAGGAGAAGGGGACGACCAAGGATGAGATGGCTGGATGGCATCACTGACTCGATCGACATGAGTCTGAGTGAACTCTGGGAGATGGTGATGGACAGGAAGGCCTAGTGTGCTGCGGTTCATGGGGTCTCAAAGAGTCGGACGCGACTGAGCTACTGAACTGAACTGAACTGATGATCCTGTTACCATTTTCTTAATTGTTTTGGGTTTATCTTCCTTCTCTTATGTTTCCTGCGTAGAGAAGTTCTTTTAGCATTTGTTGTAAAGCTGGTTTGGTGGTGCTGAATTTCTCTTAACTTTTGTTTGTCTGCAAAGCTTTTGTTTTCTCCATCAAATCTGAATGAGAGTCTTGCTTAGTAGAGTGTTCTTGGTTGCAGTTTCTTGCCTTTCATCACTTTAAATATATCATGCCATTCCCTTCTGGGTTGTAGAGTTTCTGTTGAAAAATCAGCTGATGGCCTGATGAGAGTTCCCTTGTATGTTATTTGTCATTTTCACTTGTTGCTTTCAATATTTTATCTTTAATATTTGTCAATTTGATTACTGTGTGGTTTGGTGTGTACCTCCTTGGGTTTATCCTGCTTGGGACTCTCTGTACTTCCTGGACTTGGTTGACTATTTCCTTTCCTGGGTTCATGAAGTTTTCAGCTACTATCTCTTCAAATATTGTCTCAGATCCTTTCTCTCTCTCTTCTCCTGCTGCTGCTGCTGCTGCTGCTAAGTCGCTTCAGTCGTGGCCGACTCTGTGCGACCTCATAGACAGCATCCCACCAGGCTCCCCCGTCCCTGGGATTCTCCAGGCAAGAACACTGGAGTGGGTTGCCATTTCTTTCTCTAATGCATGAAAGTGAAAAGTGAAAGCAAAGTCGCTCAGTCATGTCTGACTCTTAGCAACCCCTATATAGGGGACCCCTATAATGTGAATGTTGGTGCATTTAATGTTGTCCCAGAGGTCTCTTGATGGTCTTCATTACTTTTTTTTCCATTGTTTTTTCTATCTTCCATTCTGTGGCAGTGATTTCCACCATTCTTTCCTCCAAGTCATTTATCCATTCTTCTGCCTCAGTTATTCTGCTGTTGATTCCATCTAGTGTATTATTTTATCTCTGTCTGTTTGTTCTTTAGTTCTTCTAGGTCTTTGGTAAACGTTTCTTGCATCTTCTCCATTGTTTTCCCAGGATCCTGGATCATCTTCACTATTATTATTCTGAATTCTTTTTCTGGAAGGTTGCCTATCTCCACTTCATTTAGTTATTTTTCTGGGGTTTTATCTTTTCCCTTCATCTGTAATATGACTTTCTGCTTTTTCATCCTCATTAACTTTGTGTAATGTGGTTTTTGTTTTAGCCTCCGTGGGACCATGGTTTTTCTTGCTTCTTCTGTCTGCCCTCTGATAAAGGAGGCTGAGGCTTGTGTAAGTTTTCTGAAGGGAGGGACCAGAAGTAGGAAAAACTGGTTCTTGCTCTGGTGGACAGGGCCTTCCTCAGTAAAGCTTTAATACAGTTATCTGCTGATGAGTGGGATTGCGCTCCCTCCCTAGTAGTTTGGTCTGAGGCGACCCACCCTAGGATCTACTGGCTCTATGGTAGGGTTAAAGGTAAACTCCAAGGGGATTTATGCCAACGGGGACCTTCCAGGATTGCTGCTGCCAGGGTCTCTGTCCCTGTGATGAGCCTGTGCTGGCCCATGCCTCTACAGGAGACCCTCTAACACTGGCAGATAGTTTTAGATCAGTCTCCTGTGGAGTCACTGTTCCTTTTCTCTGTGCAAGATTTTGTTTGTGCCCTCCAAGACTGGAGTCTCTGTTTCTCCCAGTCCTGTAGAGGTCTTATGGTCAAATCCCACTGGCCTTCAAGGCCAGATTCCCTGGAGATTCTCAGTCCCTTTGTCAGATCCCCAAGCTGGGAAGCCTGATGCGGAGTTCAGAACATTCACAACAATGGGAGAACTTGTTTGGATTATTACTATTCTCCTGTTTGTGGGTCACCCATCTGGCGGGTATGGGATTTGATTTTATCATTATTGAGCCCCTCCTACTGTCTTGCTGCAGCTTCTTCTTTGTCTTTGGACCTGTGGTATCTTTTTATGGTGGGTTCCAGTGTCCTCCTGTCAATGGCTGTTCAGCAGATAGTTGCAATTTTGGTGCTCTTGCAGGAGGAGAGGAGCACATATCTTTATACTCTGCCACCTTGAATTGGAAGCGGAAATAAAGATTTAGAATAAAGAACAGCTTTGTTCTTTCAAATGAAATTCTTTCATTTCTGGGAAAACTAGATTGAACCAGTTATCTTAGTTATAGATATTTTTTTGTCAAGTACAGGAAGAGTACCAATATATATTTTTTGGAAACAGGAAGAATAAACAGCCTTATGACTTATCTTAGAACACCAAATTAACAGATTCCCCCCACTCCCTCACACCTTCCACCTAATCTATCTTTGAACTTATAGAAAGTAGAAAGGAAAACTGTGAAAACCTGTAGTGTTTAGTTAGTAGTGAAGGCAATGAGCCCAGAGTTCTGCTCCTCCATAATTCCCCATGAACTGTTGCCTCAGGAGTTGACACTTCAAAAACACAGTTTGGAACCTGAGGGGGTTGGGTGAGAGGAGAGAGTTGAAAAAGTGAAAATTAAATCTTAGTACTGGAGAGACAAGAATCATGTGCCTGGCCATTGGGGAGTGGCAGCGCCATCCTTTTATGAGAATACCAACATAACAAAGACTGCTTCTATTGGTAAATCTGTCATTCTTGAATTCCAGCTTTCTGGCATCTATGTTCAGCCTACCCTTCAGTGGGGAGAGTCCACCAGAACTTAAAAAAAAAAAGTGCATATAACAAAGAAAGACTCTGGTAAAAATTTAAAAATTGTTGTGGGATTGTGTCAATATTGTTGTGATGGCCCGAGTTCAGCAGTCATTCCTTTCTTCTGGAATGTGGGACACACACAACTGATTTTATGATAAGTCTCCACAATAGTATGTTGCCATGTTTTTTTCCATGCAGTCTTATTGAGAAAATGGAGATATTCCTTGTCTTTGGGCAACAAGTCAGTGGTAGAACCTAGAATAGCAATATAGTCTGCTAATTTCTCTTCAGAAAATATTGTGGGTCTACAGGTGTCTTTTTTACCGTGCTGAAAGGTGAGCTGTTTATTTCATGTTCTTGTAATAGCAGAGAACATTCTGTTGCCAACAATGCTCTACTCAAAAAAGTCTAGATTTTTATAAAATTCTGTTTTTTTCCCCTTCTCATAGGAACTAGGGATACTCTGGTTTCTGGTTTTACCTGTGTGAATGCGGGCAAACTGAATTTGAACGAACAGGCTGAACTTCAGATCTGGCTAAACACCTCGAAAAGTAGGCTTCAAATTATGTTACTTGAAAAAATATACTCAAATTCATGGAATTAATAGCTTAAAATCCACTGAGCAAGAAATAACATTTACTTAGTTCATAGTGAGTAATTTGTGTTTGAGCTCTGACAAATTATGGTAATCTTTACTACTGTAGGCCATAGAGATGGTTTCCTTCTTTCTTTCTTTCTTTTCCTCTCTTTCTTTTAAAAACACTTTGGAGGGGAGCAAAATTGAAATATCCCAGCCATGGACACAAATATGTTTTCCAACAAAAATGTAGGTAGTTGTTCAGTTTTATACTTAAAAATACATTTAAAAATATTCAGTCACTAACTTTGCATGTGTTTACTAATAGAATGGCACTCACAGGCTTAAATTCACCCGATAGACCTGTCCTTGGGATGTTTTATGTAGCTGACACAGCCATCATCAAGCAGTACAATGTTCAGTTATCTCCACTAGTATGGTGCCCATCATGAGCTCCTTGTCATCTTGCATACAGCCCTTTAGAAATTCTTGTCTAACTTGAAATGATTGTACTTTTCAAAGTCCAAAAAAAAAAAAAATCAACTATTAAATTCAACTACAAATAGCAAACCAAACACACAGATTTCCTTTCTCTTCCCAAATAAAAAAATTCAGTGCCATAAAGTACCTATTTTAGAAAGACTCAATTCATAATTCTCACTGCTTATATAATTCTAATTGGGAAACAAATTCTTTATTGATTATATAAGTTGCAAATATCTTCCCTCCAGTCTGTAGTTATCTTTTACTTAGTTTTTCATGTCTTTTGTCATACTAAAATTTCAGTGGTGCAATCAGTGTATCAGTTTGTTTTTCTGTAACTGGTACTTAAAAAAATTCGTTGCTCTACCAAAGTCACAATGATAGTCTCCTGTATTGTCTTCTGAATAGTTTTAGTGTTTGTGCTTAGAGTTAGGTCTTCAGAGCACCTAGAATTTATGGTTATGTTTGGTAAAAGATAGGGATCTAATTTTTGATTCACATAAATTATCAATACAGTCAAATGTGCTAAAATAACACTGTCTAGAGCCAAAGACTCAGATTAGACTGAAAGTGACAAGTTTTTATATTGAATTTTTTAAAGCCTTCAAGATTATGTATATTTTAATTATTTGTTTCCCTAAAAAGACACCATTAAAATGTATAAGCAAAAATTATTGGAAATACAGGGCCACATTGACCAAACCAGTATTATAGGGAGACATTTAATGCAACTATCTCAGAAATCAAAGATTAAGTAGACAAAAAAAGCTAATAAACTTCAACTTTATATACATTTGTGTGTATGTGTAGTTTTGTAGGCAGAAAATAGATATTAGAAAATTATCTTCAAATATCTATGGAGTGCTTCAAAAACTGTTAGGCCACATAGAAAAACTTACATGTTTTCTAAAAGTTATATAGGACATAGTTCCTGACCACAATGCAATAAAATTATAAATGTACCACTAAAGAATAGCCAAAATTCTGTCCAGTTAGAAATTTTAAAATACCATTGTTAGAAAGGAGATTAAAGGGTAGATTACAGATTACTCGAAAATTAATAGCAGTGAGAACAGCCTATGGAATGTGGACAAAGATATTTAAAGGAAAATGTATACCTTTTAATAAATTTATTGGATAATAAAAGGAATTGTTAAAAAAGTAATCATTCAGCTAAAGAGGCATAAAAAATAAATGCAAAGGAATCTAAAAGGAAGGGATTTTTTTTATAGTTTAATGTATTTTAATAGCAAACTTACAGGAACAGCACAGAAGACAGACATTAAAAACATGTGCTTGCATGTAGGACAACTCAGTTAGAAAAGTATAGTGAATGGATGGAATCTACTGCATGATAAAAATGCTACAAACACCATTTAGTTGCAGTCAATAAAAATTTACTTGTTTTAAAAAAAAATCCAAATGCTGCCATTGTCCAGAAAAATTTAACAGGTTTATTTATAATTGTTATAAAGTTGAACTGCTGAAACTTGTTCACTGAAACATTTTGACTTTCATTAATGCTTTATGTCCCCACGTTTATATTAAAAATTCACACACAAATGAAAATAGAAAAACTGCCAATACCTGATTTCTGTCCCCTATTTTCCACTTGTAATCATATACTTAGGTACCTTTTGACCCCATGGAAAAAAAATATCTAACGTTCAGAACTACCAATAACAGGAAGAAGATAATTTTTTTTTTTTTTAAGAATGAAATGTTTCCCATCAACGCCAGCGCCGCCTCTAGCTCGCCGAGCTCCAGCCGAAGGAGAAGGAGGGTAAGTAAGGAGGTCCCTATACCATGGCTCCTACAAAGCAGACTGCCCGCAAATCGACCGGTGGTAAAGCACCGAGGAAGCAACTCGCTACAAAAGCCGCTCGCAAGAGTGCGCCCTCCACTGGAGGGGCGAAGAAACCTCATCGTTACAGGCCTGGTACTGTGGCACTCTGTGAAATTAGAAGTTATCAGAAGTCCACTGAACTTCTGATTCTCAAACTTCCCTTCCAGCGTCTGGTGCGGGAAATTGCTCAGGACTTCAAAACAGATCTGCGCTTCCAGAGCGCAGCTATTGGTGCTTTGCAGGAGGCAAGTGAGGCCTATCTGGTTGGCCTTTTTGAAGACACCAACCTGTGTGCTATCCAAGCCAAACGTGTAACAATTATGCCAAAAGACATCCAGCTAGCACGCCGCATACGTGGAGAATGTGCTTAAGAATCCACTATGATGGGAAACATTTCATTCTTTAAAAGGAAGAGATAAATAAATTAAAAATTGGAATTTAATCCATGGTGTTATTTTGGATTAACTGATCTAATATTAGTTACAACATTTTGAAGTTTATTATATCTGATTCTTTTTTCCCTTCCTTGTTCCCTTTTTCCTTCTTCTCTCCCTCCCTCCTAGCCTCTCTCTCCAAATAAAAATACCTCTGCCCGTTCATATTCTTTTCAGTGCTTTAGTATAAATCATGTCAGTTTTACCATGTAATGATTTACTTACATGTCTGTCTTCCCATCTAGACAGTGAGCTCTTAATAGTAGGAACCATATCTTAATCATCTTTGCATTTCCAGAACCCCATAGGTGCTTATCACATATCAGTGCGGCAAAATATAGACTGAGAATGTAACTTTGAACAACCAGATTTCTATAACTTGAACTAATTCTGCCTATTTTAGGTAAGACATTGCCATGTATTATTCTCTTGAAATAAAAAATTGTGTCCGTAAATAATATTCTGCCCCCAGTGGAAAAATTTTAATTTATAAAAACATCTGTGCTGTCCTGTGCTTAGTCACTCAAGTGGTGTCCCACTCTTTGTGACCCCATGGACTGCCTCACACCAGGCTCGTCTGTCCACGGGGATTCTCCAGACAAGAATACTAGAGAGGGTTGCCATGCCCTCCCCTTAGGGATCTTTCCGACCCAGGGATTGAACCCAGGTCTCCCGCATTGCAGATGGATTCTTTACAGACTGCGCCACCAGGGAAATAAAAACATCTGACACATTTTCAAATAATGCAGAAGCATATAAAATAGAAAGTGGCCGTCCTGTGGAAAAGGCCAGTGTCAGACATATGAAATGAATACAGTTGAGCATTACTGTGAAGGCACACTGGTTACTCTGCGCTAGGGGGCAGACCTGAACTGACATTTGGACGGTAATGCTGGACACAGAGAAACCTCCCTGCTGGGCAGTGACAAAATCACTACTTCAGACAGAAAGGAGAGAACTGCAGCATTTCCTATCAAAACTTTTGGAGGTTGGATTAATCTAATTGAACACTGGATGATTTTTATGATTTATTAATGTATTGAAATATACACATGAGGGGGAATGATGAACTGGTTTTCTCCATGGGACACAAAAAGAGGAAGAAAGCATAAAATAACTTGAGCAGATGATTTACATTTACACAATGGGAGATTTTAAACTAGCAAAGGGAGGGATTATAAATCCTAATTTTCTTTGTCTTTGGAGTTTTTAACATTCTATTGCAACCTGGCATTATATAACTCTGTTTTGACTGATATTCTGCTAACTTTGGAGCCAGTTATAGTAGTTGACTGGATGATTTTTATGACTTATTAATGTCATATTAATGTCAGACACTTATTAATGTCTGACACTGGCCTTTTCCAGAGGACAGCCACGTTCTATTTTATATGTTTCTGGATTATTTGAAAATGTGTCAGATGTTTTTATTGGAAAACTCAGTAGTGGCCACAGGACTGGAAAAGGTCAGTTTTCGTTCCAATCCCAAAGAAAGACAATGCCAAAGAATGCTCAAACTACTGCACAATTGCACTCATCTCACATGCTAGTAAAGTAATGCTCAAAATTCTCCAAGCCAGGCTTCAAAGTATGTGAACTGTGAACTTCCAGATGTTCAAGCTGGTTTTAGAAAAGGCAGAGGAACCAGAGATCAAATTGCCAACATCTGCTGGATCATGGAAAAAGCAAGAGAGTTCCAGAAACACATCTATTTCTGCTTTATTGACTATGCCAAAGCCTTTGACTGTGTGGATCACAATAAACTGTGGAAAATTCTGAAAGAGATGGGAATACCAGACCACCTAACCTGCCTTTTGAGAAATCTATATGCAGGCCAGGAAGCAACAGTTAGAACTGGACATGGAACAACAGACTGGTTCCAAATAGGAAAAGGAGTACATCAAGGCTGTCTATTTTCACCCTGCTTATTTAACTTATATGCAGAGTACATCATGAGAAACACCGGGCTGGAAGAAACACAAGCTGGACTCAAGATTTCCAGGAGAAATATCAATAATGTCAAAAATGCAGATGACACCACCATAAGGCAGAAAGTGAACAGGAACTAAAAAGCCTCTTGATGGAAGTGAAAGAGGAGAGTGAAAAAGTTGGCTTAAAGCTTAACATTCAGAAAATGAAGATAATGGCATCTGGTCCTATCACTTCATGGCAGATAGATGGGGAAACAGTGGAAACAGTGGCTTACTTTATTTTGGGGGGCTCCAAATTCACTGCAGATGGTGATTGCAGCCATGAAATTAAGACACTTACTCCTTTATTACCAATCTAGATAGCATATTCAAAAGCAGAGACATTACTTTGTCAACAAAAGTCCGTCTAGTCAAGGCTATGGTTTTTCCAGTGGTCATGTATGGATGTGAGAGTTGGACTGTGAAGAAGGCTGATTGCCGAAGAATTGATGCTTTTGAACTGTGGTGTTGGAGAAGACTCTTGAGAGTCCCTTGGACTGCAAGGAGATCCAACCAGTCCATTCTGAAGGAGATCAGCCCTGGTATTTCTTTGGAAGGAATGATGCTAAAGCTGAAGCTCCAATACTTTGGCCACCTCATGTGAAGAGTTGACTCATTGGAAAAAACTCTGATGCTGGGAGGGATTGGGGGCAGGAGGAGAAGGGGACAACCGAGGATGAGATGGCTGGATGGCATCACCGACTCGATGGACGTGAGTCTGAGTGAACTCCGGGAGTTGGTGGTGGACAGGGAGGCCTGGTGTGCTGTGATTCATGGGGTTGCAAAGAGTCAGACACGACTGAGCGACTGAACTGAACTGAACTGATAGTAGCTGTCTGAGCACAGTCCAGCCCCATCTGATTATGGAAATGTGAGGGGAAAAACAATGGCGAATGGTGAAGCCACAGTGGACAAGGGTATGGAGTTTCCTCAAAAAATTAAAAATAAAGCTACCATATAATCCAGCAATTCCACTTCTGAGTATTGACATGAAGGAAACAAAACATTAGCTCTAAAACACATATACACTCCCATGTTCATTGCAGCATTATTTACAACAGCTAAAACATGAAAACAATCTAAATCTCTACTGATGGATGAATAGATAAAGATATGGTGTATATATATATATATGAAATATTGTCATTCACAAAAACTTAAATGGACCTTGAGATCATTATGCTAAGTGATATAAGTCAAACAGAGAATGACAAATATGGTATGATCACACTTATATGTGGAATCTTAAAAATCAAAACCAAAACAAGCTCATTGATAACAGAGAACAAACTGGTGACTGCCAGAGGTAGGAGGTGGGAGGTGCAGAGAAAATGAGGGGTGTGAAATGGGTGAAGATAGTCAAAAGGTACAAACCTCCAACTATAAAAAATATAGCCACAGGGATATAATGTACAGCATGGTGACTATAGTAAACATTTTATTGCATATTTGAAAGTTGCTAAGAAAATAGATCTTAAAAGTTCTCATCACAAGAAAAATTCTGAAACCATGAATGGTGGTGGATGTTAATAACTTATTGTGGTGATCATTTCACAGTAAATACAAATATCAAATCATTATGTTGTACAACTGAAACTTATATGTCAATTATACCTCAAAAGATTAAAAAAAAGAGAGAAAACAACAAATGAACAGAGAACAGACTGGTGGTTGCCTGAGATGGAGACAGGGTATGGGTAGGCATTGGGTGAAATGGGTGAAGATAGTCAAAAGTGCCAACTTCCAGCTATAAAATAAATAAGTCCTGGGGATATAATGTGCAGCATGTGACTACAGTTAACAATGCTATATTGTTTAAGTAAAAGTTGCTAAGAGAGTAGATCTTAAAAGTTGTGATCACAAGGAAACAATTTTGTAACAGTGGATATTAATTGGACATTGTAGTGATCGTTTTGCAGTGCATACAGATGGGAATCACTTTGGGCTTCCCTAGTGGCTCAGATGGTAAAGAATTTGCCTGCAATGTGGGAGACCTGGGTTCAATCCCTGGTCAGGAAGATCCCCTGGAAGAGGGCTTTGCCACCCACTCCAATATTCTTGCCTGGAGAATCCCCATGGACAGAGGAGCCTCGAAGGCTGCAGTCCATGGGTCACAAAGAGTTGGACACGACTGAGCGACTCTGCACAACACACAGTTGTGTATCTGAAATGAATATAATGCTATAGGTCAATTCAGTTCAATTCAGTCGCTCAGTCGTGTCCGACTTTCTGCAACCCCATGAATCGCAGCATGCCAGGCCTCCCTGTCCATCACCAGCTCCCAGAGTACACCCAAACCCATGTCCATTGAGTTGGTGATGCCATCCAACCATCTCATCTTCTGTCGTCGTCTTCTACTTCTGCCCTCAATCTTTCCCATCATCAGGGTCTTCTCAAATGAGTCAGCTCTTCGCATCAGGTGGCCAAAGTATTGAGTTTCAGCTTCAACATCAGTCCTTCCAATGAACACCCAGGATCCATCTCCTTTAGGATGGACTGGTTGGATCCCCTTGAAGTCCAAGGGACTCTCAAGAGTCTTCTCCAACACCACAGTTCAAATTCTTTGGCGCTCAGCTTTCTTTATAGTCCAACTCTCACATCCATACATTACTACTTGAAAAACCATAGCCTTGACTAGACGGACCTTTGTTGGCAAAGTAATATCTCTGCTTTTTAATATCCTGTCTAGGTTGGTCATAACTTTCCTTCCAAGGAGTAAGAGTCTTTTAATTTCATGGCTGCAATCACCATCTGCAGTGAATTTGGAGCCCCCCAAAATAAAGTAAGCCACTGTTTCCCCATCTATTTCCCATGAAGTGATGGGACCGGATGCCATGATCTTCGTTTTCTGAACGTTGAGCTTTAAGCCAACTTTTTGACTCTCCTCTTTCACTTACATCAAGAGGCTCTTTAGTTCTTCACTTTCTGCCATAAGGGTGGTGTCATCTGCACATCTGAGGTTATTGCTATTTCTCCCGGCAATCTTGATTCCAGCTTGTGCTTCTTCCAGCCCAGCATTTCTCATGATGTACTCTGCATAGACGTTAAATAAGCAGGGTGACAATATACGTCTCAATGAAAAAGCAAGCAAGCAAACAAAAAGTGATAGAGAACTGTGAAATGCCTTGATTTTAGCCAGCTTCTCCCCAGCTTGTGCAAGGATGTGTACGCAGCAATTCTTAAGTGATTTGAACCTCTCCTTGGCTCATGATCTCTGAGTCATTCCCTTTTTTTTTTTTAACTGATTTCCAGGATTTGCTTGTTCATTCAACACAGAGATTTTTGACTTCCTGTTCTGTGTTAGGGGTACTACTAGAAAACTGGAGTGAGTAGCTTTTCCCTTCTCCAGGGGAATCTTCCCAACCCAGGGATCGAACCTGATTTCTTTACCAGCTGAGACACAAGGGAAGCCCAGGGGTACTACAGTGAGGAGAAATACAGATAAAAACCTCTGTCTTCCAGGAGCTTATGTTGTAGTGAGGAAAATAAATAGTAAACAAAAACCTATGCATCACTTCCTCAGAGATAACTAATTTAAAAAGAAGATTGTGTCTCTCTCTAGCTTGAAGACCTTAGCAAGCTCATTACATACAGAATTAAATCAAATTAGCTGGTTTTCAAACTTTGGTGACAAAGATATTATTTCAAACTCTTCTTGCCTCCTTCACTCTCTTCTTCTCCGTCCTCAGTGCTCTGTGTCCTATACATCTTTCTTTACAGCAGATGATTTTATTGCTATTGTGTAAATCACCTTCAAGTGTTTTGGTGGAGGGATAAATGCAAATGAATGAAATCTTCATAATGATTATTATATCTCTTTGTTTAGATTTTCCATTTGCAATGGGGCCCGGTTAGCCACTCATTAAAGTGTGGTAATAAGGTACTGGTCATGAACGATTTTAACCTGAGCAAGGAGCCAACCACGTACTTTCTCAAAACTCTCTTTTCTTATTTCTGAAGTACATCTATCACCTGTGACTAGTTATTGTGTGTTTAAAGGTTTTTCATTACGTTCTTAAAAACAAGTGGCTATTTTGTTTTTCACCTCTCAATTTGCAAACATAATATGATAATGGTGTCACCACTTCCAGGCAAGTGCAGGAAAAGGAGGAAAAAACATGTTAAGACAGGGGAATGAGAAAAACAAAATATGAGGACTTCTAAGAGAAAGGAGAGATAAGAAAGCCTTCTTCGGTGATCAGTGCAAAGAAATAGAGGAAAACAATAGAATGGGAAAGGCTAGAGATCTCTTCAAGAAAATTAGAGATAACAAGTGAAGATGCAAAGATGGGCACAATAAAGGACAGAAGTGGTATGGACCTAACAGAAGCAGAAGATATTCAGAAGAGGTGGCAAGAATACACAGAAGAACTATACACAAATATCTTCACGACCCAGATAATCACAGTGGTGTGATCACTCACCTGGAGCCAGACATCCTGGAATGTGAAGTCAAGTGGGCCTTAGGAAGCATCACTATGAAGCATCACTATGAACAAAGCTAGTGGAGATGATGGAATTCCAGTTGCTGCTGCTGTTGCTGCTGCTGCTAAGTCGCTTCAGTCGTGTCCGACTCTGTCCCCAGCCCTGGGATTCTCCAGGCAAGAACACTGGAGTGGGTTGCCATTTCCTTCTCCAATGCATGAAAGTGAAAAGAGAAAGTGAAGTCACTCAGTCATGTCTGACTCCTAGCGACCCCATGAACTGCAGCCTGAATTCCAGTTGGGTATTTCAAATCCTGAAAGATGATGCTGTGAAAGTGCTGCACTCAATATGCCAGCAAATGAGGAAAACTCAGCAGAGGCCACAGGACTGGAAATGGTCAGTTTTCATTCCAATCCCAAAGAAAAGCAATGCCAAAGAATGCTCAAACTACTGCACAGTTGTACTCATCTCACATGCTAGTAAAGTAATGCTCAAAATTCTCTGTGCCAGGCTTCAACAGTACATGAACCGTGAACTTCCAGATGTTCAAGCTGAATTTAGAAAAGGCAGAGGAACCAGAGATCAAATTGCCAACATCTGTTGGATCATCAAAAAAGCAAGAAAGTTCCATAAAAACCTCTATTTCTGCTTTATTGACTATGCAAAAACCTTTGACTGTGGACCACAACAAACTCTGGAAAACCCTTAAAGAAATGGGAATACCAGACCACCTGACCTGCCTCCTGAGAAATCTGTATGCAGGTCAAGAAGCAACAGTTAGAACTGGACACAGAAAAACAGACTTGTTCTAAATAGAGAAAGGGGTACGTCAAGGCTGTATATTATCACCATGCTTATTTAACTATATGCAGAGTACATCATGTGAAATGCCAGGCTGGATGAAGCACAAGCTGGAATCAAGATTGCTAGGAGAAATATCAATAACCTCAGATATGCAGATGACACCACCTTTATGGCAGAAAGCGAAGAAGAACTAAAGAGCCTCCTGATGAAAGTGAAAGAGGAGAGTCAAAATGTTGGCTTAAACCTCAACATTCAGAAAATTAAGATCATGGCATCCAGTCCCATCAGTTCATGGCAAATAGATGGGGAAACAGTGGAAACAGTTGCACACTTTATTTTCTTGGGCTCCAAAATCACTGCAGATAGTGATTGCAGCCATGAAATTAAAAGACACTTGCTCCTTGGAAGAAAAGTTATGACCAACCTAGACAGCATAATAAAAAGCAGAGAGATTACTTTGCCAACAAATGTCCATCTAGTCAAAGCTATGGCTTTTCCAATAGTCATGTATGGATGTGAGAGTTGGACTATAAAGTAAGCTGAGTGCTGAAGAATTGATGCTTTTGAACTATGGTGTTGGAGAAGACTCTTGTGAGTCCCTTGGACAGCAAGGTGACCTAACCAGTTCATCCTAAAGGAAATCAATCCTGAATATCCATTGGAAGGACTGATGCTGAAGCCGAAACTCCAATGCTTTGGCCACCTGATGAGAAGAACTGACTCAATGGAAAAGAACTTGAAGGTGGGAAAATTGAGGGCTGGAGAAGGGGACGACAGAGGATGAGATGGTTGGATGACATCACCGACTGAATGGACATGAGTTAGAGTAAACTCTGGGAATTGGTGATGGACAGGAGGCCTGGAATTCTGCAGTTCATGGTGTTGCAACGAGTCGTACACAACTGAGTGACTGAACTGAACTGAATTGAAAGCTCATCTGATAAATAACTTCTAGGGATGTAATATAAAACATGACATACAACTATAAGGACCACTGTTGTATGTTATATATGATAGCTAGTAAGGTAAATCCTAAAGCTTTCATCATAAGGAGAACTCCCCCCCACCCACCGTTTTTTTCCCATTTCTTTTTATTGGATCTATTTGAGATGATGGATGTTAACTAATCTTATTGTGGTAATCATTTCACAATATATTTAAGTCAAACTTTATGCTGGACTTCCCTGGTGGCTCAGATGGTAAAGTGTCTGCCTACAATGTGGGAGACATGGGTTCAGATCCTGGTTTGAAAAGATCTCCTGGAGAAGGAAATGGCAACCCGCTCCAGTAGTCTTGCCTGGAAAATCCCATGGATGTAGGAGCCTGGTAGGCTACAGTCCATGGGGTCTCAAAGAGTCGGACATGACTGAGTGACTTCACTTTATGCTGTATGCCTGAAACTCAAACAGTGATGTATGTAAATGTATCTCAGTAAAACAGGGGGTGGGGTGAAGGGCATCTGATTCAAGACTGTCTCATCCAAATTGCTACTTGAAGCAAGAATTCCCTCTGCAATGAGTCTGCAAGGTGCCTTCCAGCCTCCCTTCCTCCCTCCCCGCCTCCTTCCTTCTACCTGCCTCCTCCTTACTTTCCTTTATCTTTCTTTCTTCCTTCCTTTCATGTATAGTTGATACACAATGTTGTGTTAGTTTCAGATATACAGCATAATGATCAGTATTTTTTTTTTCAGATTCTTTCCACTGTATGTTATTACAAGATAGTGAATGCAGTTCCTGGGGCTATGCAGTAAATCCCTATTGCTTACATATTTGATGCACAATAGTTTGTATCTATTAATCCCATACCCCTACTTTGTTCCTCCACCCCCTTCTTTGGTAACCATAAGTTTATTTTCTGTGTCTATGAGTCTGTTTCTGGTTTGTATATATATTCTTTTGTGTTTGATTCCCCACATCAGTGATATAATATCAGTTCAGTTCAGTCACTCAGTCGTGTCTGACTCTTTGCGACCCCATGGACTGCAGCACGCCAGGCTTTTGTCATTTTCTGTCTGATGTTTCACTAAGCATTATATTCTCTAGCTCTGTTCATGTTGCTGCAAGCAGCAATATTTCTTTTTTATGACTAATATTCCATTGCATATGCACTTACCCCATCTTCTTAAGCTAGTCTTTTCTTGATGTTTGTCAGGGCTGGAAAGGCAGCCAGTTTCACTGCGTTATAGTTCTCATGGTTGATGTTCTTTTTAGTCTGCCACCTCTCTCCTGCAAAACAGGTCCTTTCTCATCCTGAGCTGCAAATTTTGCCTTGCCTTTCTTTGTAATTGGAATGAAAACTGACCTTTCCAGTCCTGTGGCCACTGCTGAGTTTTCCACATTTGCTAGTGTATTGAGTGCAGCACTTTCACAGCATCATCTTTTAGGATTTGAAATAGCTCAGCTGGAATTCCATCACCTCCACTAGCTTCGTTTGTAGTGATGCTTCCTAAGGCCCACTTGACTTCACATTCCAGGATATCTGGCTCTAGATGAGTGATCACACCATCGTGATTATCTGGGTCATGAAGATCTTTTTTGTACAGTTCTTCTGTGTTTTCTTGCCATCTCTTAATATCTTCTGCTTCTGTTAGGTCCATACCATTTCTGTCCTTTATTGAGCCCATCTTTGCATGAAATGTTCCCTTGGTATCTCTAATTTTCTTGAAGAGATCTCTAGTCTTTCCCATTCTGTTCTTTTCCTCTATTTCTTTGCACTGATCGCAGAAGAAGGCTTTCTTATCTCTTCTTGCTATTCTTTGGAACTCTGCATTCAGATGCTTATATCTTTCCTTTTCTCCTTGGCTTTTTGCTTCTTTTCTTTTCACAGCTATTTGTAAGGCTTCCCCAGACAGCCATTTTGCTTTTTTGCATTTCTTTTCCATGGGGATGGTCTTGATCCCTATCTCCTGTGCAATGTCACAAACCTCCGTGCATAGTTCATCAGGCACTCTATCTATCAGATCTAGTCCCTTAAATCTATTTCTCACTTTCACTGTATAATCATAAGGGATTTGATTGAGGTCATACCTGAATGGTCTAGTGGTTTTCCCTGCTTTCTTCAATTTCAGTCTGAAGTTGGTAATAAGGAGTTCATGATCTGAGCCACAGTCAGCTCCTCGTCTTGTTTTTGTTGACAGTATAGAGCTTCTCCATCTTTTGCTACAGAGAATACAATCAATCTGATTTCAGTGTTGACCATCTGGTGATGTCCATGTGTAGAGTCTTCTCTTGTGTTGTTGGAAGAGGGTGTTTGCTATGACCAGTGCATTTTCTTGGCAAAACTCTATTAGTCTTTGCCCTGCTTCATTCCGCATTCCAAGGCCAAATTTGCCTGTTACTCCAGGTCATAGTATGTCTAATTTTCTTGAAGAGATCTCTAGTCTTTCCCATTCTATTGTTTTCTTCTATTTCTTTGCACTGATCACTGGGCAAGGCTTTCTTATCTGTCCTTGCTCTTCTTTGGAACTATATGACCTAAATTAAATGCTTTATGACTACAAAGTGGAAGTGACAAATAGATTCAAAGAAATAGATCTGATAGAGTGCCTGAAGAACTATGGATGGAGGTTCATAGTATTGTACAGGAGGCAGTTGTGAAGACCATCCTCAAGAAAACGAAATGTAAAAAGGAAAAATGGTTGTCTGAGAAGGCCTTACAAATGGGAAAAGAAGAGAAGCAAAAGGCAAAGGAGAAAAGGAAAGATATACCCATTTGAAGGCAGAGTTCCAAAGAATAGCAAGGAGAGATAAGAAAGCCTTTCTCTGTGATCAATGCTGAGAAATAGAGGAAAACAATAGAATGGGAAAGACTAGAGATATCTTCAAGAAAATTAGAGATACCAAGGGAAATTTCATGCAAAGATGGGCAAAATTAAGGACAGAAATGGTATGGACCAACAGAAACAGAAGATATTAAGAAAAAGTGGTAAGAACACAGAGAAGAATGATACAAAAAAGATCGTCATGACCCAGATAACCCCTATGGTGTGATCACTTACTTACAGCCAGACATCCTGGAGTGTGAAGTCAAGTAGGCCTTAGGAAGCTTTACTAAAAACAAAGCTAATGGAGGTGATGGAATTCCAGCTGAGCTATTTCAAATACTAAAAGATGATGCTGTGAACATGCTGCGCTCAATAATCAGTAAAATTTGGAAAAGTGAGCAGTGGCCACAGACTGGAAAAGGTCAGTTTTCATTCTAATCCCAAAGAAAGGTAATGTCAAGGAATGTTCAAACTACCACACAAATGCACTCATGGAACACACTTAGGAAAGTAATGCTCAAAATTCTCCAAGCCAGGCCTCAACATTTCGAGAACTGAGAACTTCCAGATGTTCAAGCTGGATTTAGAGAAGGCTGAGGAAACAGAGGTAAAACTGCCAACATCTGCTGGATTATAGAAAAAGCAAGAGAATTCCAGAAAAACTTCTGCTTCATTGCTTCCCTGGTGGCTCAGATGGTAGAGAATCCACCTGCAATGTGGGAGACCTGAGTTCAATCCCTGGGTTGGGAAGGTCCCCTGGAGAAGGGAATAGTTACCCACTTCATTATTATTGACTGGAGAATTCCAGGGACTGCATAATCCACGGTGTTGCAAACAGTCAGACATGACTGAGCCACTCTCACTGCTTCAAACTGACTATGCTAAATCCTTGACTGTGTGGATTACAACAAACTGGAAATTTTTTCAAGAGATGAAACTACCAGACCTCTTACCTGCCTCCTGAGAAGCTTGAACGTAGGTCAAGAAGCAACAGTTAGAACTGGACATGGAACAATGGACTGGCTCCATATTGAGAAAGGAGTACATTAAGGCTGTATGTTGTCACAATGCTTATTTAACCTATATGCAGAGTACGTCATGAGAAATGCTGGACTGGATGAAGCATAAACTGGGTAAAGAGTGTGGGAGAAATATCAATAACCTCATTTATGCAGGTGACACCACCCTTATGGCAGAAAGTGAAGAAGAACTAAAGAGCCTCTTGATGAAAGTGAACGAGGAGAGTGAAAAAGTTGGCTTCAAGCTCAACATTCAGAAAACTGAGATCATGGCATCTGGTCCCATCACTTCATGGGAAATAGATGGGGAATCAATGGCTGATTTTATTTTGGGGGGCTCCAAAATCACTGCAGATGGTGACTGCCACCATGAAATTAAAAGACACTTGCTCCTTGGAAGAAAAGCTATGACCAACCTAGACATCATATTAAAATAGAGAGACATTACTTTGCCAACAACGGTCCATCTAGTCAAAGCTTTTATTTTTCCAGTGGTCATGTGTGGATGTGAGAGTTGGACCATAAAGAAAACTGAGTGCTGAAGAATTGATGCTTCTGAGCTGTGGTGTTGGAGAAGACTCTTGAGAGTCCCTTGGACTGCGAGGAGATCAAACCAGTCAGTCCTCAAGGAAATCAGGCCTGAATATTCATTGAAAGACTGTTGCTGAAGCTGAAGCTCCAATAATTTGGTCACCTGATGTGAAGAACTGTCTCACTGGAAAAGACCCTGATGTTGGGCAAGATTGAAGGTAGGTGGAAAAGGGGATGACAGAGGATGAGAAGATTGAAGCCATCACTGGCTTGATGGATGTGTGTTTTAGCAAGCTCTGGGAGTTGGTGATGGACAGGGAAGCCTAGCATGCTTCAGTCCATGGGGTTGAAAAAAGTTGGACATGACTGAGCAACTGAACTGAACTGATATTGTTTTCTATTTGTTTCGTTCTTTTTTTTTGGGGGGGGTTGTTTTTTTTGATGCTTCTTGTAGCTTATGGGATTGTAGTTCCCCAACCAGAGATCAAACCTGGTCCCCAGCAGTGAAAGCACCAAATCCTAACCACTAACCCCCCAGGGAATTTCCCTGTTTTACGTAGTGGCTGCACAAATTTACATTCCCACAAATAGTATAAAAAGAGTTCACTTTTCTCCACACCATCTCCAGCATTTATTATTTCTAGACTTTTTGTGATGAACATTCTGAGCTATACAAGGTGTTATCTCTTTCTAGTTTTGATTTATCTTTCTCTAATAATAAGTGATGTTGAGCATCTTTTCATGTGTCTTTTGGCCATCTGCATTCCTGACCACTGATTTGAAGCTTACTTGAATGACTGAGGATCAAGGTGGGGTCATTCATCATTTCATCTAAAGTAAAAGGGTAAATTTTGCACCATCTTTTTAAATTGGGTAACTCCCATTGTAGGGGGAAAAGTAATGAGTCACTTATCCCTAGAGAAAATTTCTCCAATTGACAAAGGTAGTCTTGTTTTTGAGAGATGTACGTGGTCTATGAGGAACATGGTGATGTTTGGTTAAGCACTTGTAGATCTCTTATTTACGTTTTTAAGATGCAAGTCACTGTTTTGGAAATGGAGGCAAGTTAATGCCTGGCTTCCACTTCAAGAAGTACGATATTGGGGATGTGTGCAGTGTCCTTGGACCATGGTTGCTGCCAACTGTTGGAACTGTCCAGAGGCGGGTGGGGGAATAGAGGTCGACAGTGCTTCCAGTGTGGCTTCTTGGCTAATTGGTAAGCCTTAGGGTTCAGGCTAACCCTTTTTTGAGAAGACTACCTGAGAGTAGTCAGTCCAATCTGTCCTATTCATGCCACTTGCTGAGTGGCAGCTTTTCCATCCCATGAATGACTGAGAATAAGAGTGAAGGGAACATTCAGAGGTATTGACAGGTGGTCTGTTGGGGAAATACTGGAATTGGAGTCATCTCTTGCTGTTTTCAGGAGACTTTTTGGTAAGGTTAAGGAGAATGGGTATCAAACTGTGGTCAGAACTGTCTGGCAGGGAATGACAGACTCACGGTGTCACATAAGATGATCACAACAGTTTGGGATGGTTGCATCTATGCCTTTTCCTCAGGGAAAAAGTCTCCAGGGCAGTTGTGAAAGATGAATGATTAACGTTCCCCCCTTCTCCATCTGCCCCAGGGTTTCTGATGTTCCTTCTTCAGGCACCAGGGTTGGTGCTCTCCCTCAACCTCTACAAAGTCAGTGTGTCTGTTTCAGTAGCTATAACCTCACCTCTTTTCTAATCATACCCTCTTCACACCACATCTTTTATCTAGTGAGTAGGGTGCAAGAGGGACAAGCCCAGGTTTTCTAAAACTTATGGAGATTCTTACGTCCCTCGACTGGGCATGCATGGGCTATTAGAGGAGAACTCAGTGGGCAGTGTACACAATCAAGCATCCCTTATTCTTATGACCTAGGACCATGTCATCCAGTATGAGAATGCAGGTGGCTGAACTAGAATTAGTTTTGAATCCTCTAGGTCCCCTTTGGGCCAGGCTGTCACCTTGAAGGTATACCAGTCTAACTGGCCTAGCGGTGCTGTGAAGAGAGAGGATGTACCATCATGCCCAAGAATAGTCAACGCAGAATTCCAAATTTTCAGAATACTTCTGTGTAACTCTCCACTTATTTCATCTAGAACATTACCCAGAAAGTAAGTGGCTGATAGGAGATCCTCTCTTTCTGGACAGAGTTGTATTCAGTGACCACACTGCTTAATAAGTTGTGTAAACCAGGAGGAGGTGAGGGAGATAGTCAGAAATCTTTTCTTTTTGTTTAAATTTTTATTTTGAGATAATTATAGATGCATATACTGCTGAAAGAAATAATACAGAGAGACCTCAACTATTCTTTTTTTTTTTTTTTAAAGTTTATTCATTTGGCTGCTCTTGGTCTTAGTTATAGCATGTGGGATCTTTTTTTGTTTGTTTGTTTTTTCCAGCCTGTGGGATCTTTAGTTTCAGCATATGGGATCCAGTTCCCTGACTAAGGATCGAACCCAGGTCCCCTGCATTGAAAGTGCAGAAGCTTAGCTACTGGACCACCAGGGAAGACCCAAGATTTCATGTACTCTTTACTCAGTTTCCTCCAATTGTAACATTTTGCACGATTATAGTACAGTATCCCAACAACATCCCACGCATATAGTCAAACTACAAAATTCTTCCAACACCACACTACTTTGCTCATTTATAGTCACACTCATTTCCCTTCCACCCCACCACCTCCTTAACCCCAGGCATTATTCTGTTTTCCATTTCCATAATTTTGTCATTTCAAGGATGTTATATAAATAGAATCACAAAGTATGTAGGAAAAGCATCTAGTTTTCCACATTAAGTATAATGTTGTGTGTGCTCAGTTGTGGCCGACTCTTTGAGACTACATGGACTGTAGTCCACCATGCTCTTCTGTCCATCGGATTTTTCCAGGCAAGAAAGAATACTGGAGTGGGTTGCCATTTCCTTCTCCAGGGGATCTTCCCAACCCAGAGATTGAACTCACATCTCCTGCATTACAGGCAGATTCTTTACCACAGAGTCACCTGGGAAGCCAAATGTAATGTTAGCTGTGGGTTTTTTGTATGTGTTCTTGTGCACGTTCTCCTCTCCTTTTCTATTTTTCTGATGCTGAATTTTGTTGAAAATGCTTATTCTACATCGACTGAACAGTTCAGTTCATTTACTCAGTCATGTCCGACTCTTTGCAACCCCATGGACTGCAGCATGCTAGGCCTCCCTGTCCGTCACCAACTCCCTGAGTTTACTCAAACTCATGCCCATTGAGTTGATGATGCCATCCAACTATCTCATCTGCTGTTGTTCCCTTTTCCTCCCACCCTCAATCTTTCCCAGCATCAGGGTCTTTTCCAATGAGTCAGCTCTTCACGTCAGGCGGCCAAAGTATTGGAGTTTCAGCTTTAGCATCAGTCCTTCCAATGAATATGCAGGACTGATCTCCTTTAGGATGGATTGGTTGGATCTTCATGCAGTCCAAGGGACTCTCAAGAGTATGCTCCAACACCATAGCTCAGAAGCATCAGTTCTTCAGTGTTTAGCTTTCTTTATAGTCCAACTCTCACATCCATACATGACTACTGGAGAAACCAAAGCCTTGACCACATGGACCTTTGCTGGCAAAGTAATGTCTCTGCTTTTTAACATGCTGTCTAGGTTGGTCATAACTTTTCTTCTAAGGAGCAAGTGTCTTTTAATTTCATGGCTGCAATCACCATCTGCAATGATTTTGGAGCCCCCCAAAATCAAATCTGTCACTGTTTCCCCATCTATTTGCCATGAAGTGATGGGGCCAAATGCCATGATCTCAGTTTTCTGAATGTTGAGTTTTAAGCCAGCTTTTCACTCTCCTCTTTCACTTTCATCAAGAGGCTATTTAGTTCCTCTTCACTTCCTGCCATAAGTGTGGTATCATCTGCATATCTTAGGTTATTGATATTTCTCCCAGCAATCTTGATTCCAGCTTGTGCTTCATGCAGCCTGGCATTTCTTATGATGTACTCTGAATATAAGTTAAATAAGCAGGGTGACAATATACAGCCTTGATGTACTCCTTTCCTGATTTGGAACCAGTCTGTTGTTCTATGTCTAGTTCTAACTGTTGCTTCCTGACCTGCATACAGATTTCTCAAGAGGCAGGTCAGGTGGTCTGGTATTTCCATCTCTTGAAAAATTTTTCACAGTTTGTTGTGATCCATGCATCAACTGATACATTTGTGTAATTTTTATTTAGTCTGTGAATATCATGGATCATATTGGTTAGTTTTTTAATTAGATAAGCCCTGCATCCCTGGGGAAAAAACCCAACTTGCTAATGGTGTATAATAATTTTTATATATTGCTTAATTCTATTTGCTAATATTTTTGCATCTATATTCATTAGGGGTATTTATTGGTTTGTTGTTTTCTTTTTTATGCTTTGTTTCTTTGGTTTTGCATCAGAGAAATTCTGTCTTGCCAAAGACAGTTGGAAAGGGTTCTCTCCTATTTTCTGAAAGACATTATGTAGATTTGGTGTTAATTCTTCCTTAAACATTTGGCAGAGCTCTTGCTGGGGTCCAAGTCTGGATCAAGGAACTCATGATCATGACATTCCTTTGGTCCCTAGATTCTAAGCCTCTCTGCCTTCTTTCAACCCTTCAAAATCATCTTATATTTGTTTATATGTAAAGTCAGGGTTTGTGGTTATACTAGCAGGAGAAACAGGGAAAATTTTATCTACTCCATCTTCCTCCCCGGAAGTCTGTTTTTTTTTTTTTTTTTAAGTAGATTTTTGAGGAAGCCATGTCAGTGGTCAACAATGTAAGATATCTGTTGATGGTAATGAGTGTAGAAGGTTGATCATATACCTTGACTGTCAGGCCATTGTTGAATAACTTTTGAATTAAAGGTGTACCATTATCAGATTACAAATGTTCCAGAAAGCCAAACTCATGATGAATTTCAAGGGCCAAGCTTCCTTCGTGAGTTTTCTTGACTGCTAGAGTGATTGAGTATTGTGAATCTACTCATGTATTTCTTTTCCTTGGTGAATGGGACCCTGAATTTTTGGAGGGCTTGCAGAGGAGAGATAACATGGAAATCAGGGCTATAAAGACTTGAGGTGGGCTCTCCACCTCCTGGCATCCAGGAACTTCAGGGGATTGAGACTAGTCTCTAGGAGGCAAGGGCAGCTTCTAGCTGACATCTACAAAGAAGCAGGGGATGCAGAGCTACAGCCGCAAAGAAGTGAAGCCTGCCAACAACCCAAGAGAGCCTGGAAGCAGATTCTTCCCTCCTCGAGCCTCCAGATGAGGATGTATCCTGACAGATACTGTGAGGGCAGCCTTGTGAGATGCTGAGCACAGAATCCAGTTAAGCCATGCCTCAACTTCTGACCTTTAAAAACTGCAAGAGTAAATGTGTGGTGTTTCAAGCTACAAAAATTTGTGGTAATCTGTTAAACAGCAATAGTTAACAAATAGACCAACCAAGAATACATCATCTACAAAGTGAAAGCTTTGGACATCAGAAGGCAGAGGCACTCATAATAATAAACTTTGACCCACCTACTCCTGGCAAATGGCCTGAAAATTTATGTACGCATGATGTGAACACATATCGGAAAACTTGGTGGTGTGCTACGATAGACTGCCTGGTCTGTGTCTTGGTAGCCTCATCTGAAAGTGGAGATAATTTTAATATCTACTTCATAGGGTGGCTGTAAGAATTAAACATAATGCAGGTAAAGCAATTTAGTGAAGACCTGGCACAGTCCATGGTGTGTGGCCCAATGCGTGTAGCTCTTGTCATCTTAATGTTTCAATGAGGTCACATTTCTGTCAACATCCTCAAATTGTAAAGGTGATTGGTTTGCAGACACTCCCCCCGACTAATTAATCTTTCAACAGTTTCCCCAGGATCAAAGCATCGTTTTGCTGTCCTGTTTACATTCTCACAGAACAAAACAAAGTTTTTTTCATTTTCCTACAACTACCATCACCCAGCTGAAACTAACCAAGTCTTCCAAATCCCTCCCATAATCAACCCTGGGCCTTTCTGCAGAAAGAACAACTTCTCTAGTTAATGAGGACTTCAGTGAAGGGTTCATTAAGTTTTTTTCCTCCAACAAAAGAATACTGTCCCCATGAAAAAGGCTTTTGAATTTCATTTTTTGCTCCCAGGATCAAGAGGGGAGAGTGAAGTTCTGAGACGTGGTTTGAGGCCCTTTAGGGGCGTGGGCATTTCGGAGCCCCAGTCCCTTCCACTCGGAAATGTTGGGGATTTAAGCCAGCGCGTGGCGCGCCTATAATTTCATCCCAAGAACGGGTTGAAATCACACTGTTTAAAGAAACCAGCCTAACCACCTGAAAGGGTGGGAGTAAAAGGAAGCAGGGCCGGGACTAGCCCTGGTGCGGAAGACCCCTCTCGGCCCGGGCCCCTCCCGGCCCCGCAGTGGCCGCCGAGTGCCACATCAGCACCCGCGCTCCACTTCCAGGTTCTTCCAAGGATGCAGCGAGCGAGCCCGGGGGGCGGGGGGCGGGGCTTGAGGCCCGCGGGAGTGGCGGGCTAACCCGCCAATAGGCGGCAAGCGAGGAGTCCCAGAGACCAATGAACTGGAGCTTCTGCTAGCGGCGGCCGCCTAGACTCATGCCCCGCGAGGGAATCAGATGAGACACATCTGGACAGCTGCGCCGGGGAACTGTGCTGCCCCTTCTCGGGCCGACGTCAGCTGAGCACGTCTCCCACGTTCTCTCCTTGCAGCCACTTATTATTATTCATTTTCCCAATGAAGCAACCTGGAATCCAAGTTTAAAACTTTTCCCCTCTAATGCGAGAGGGGGCCAGATCCCATCCTACTCGTTAAACGTTCTTGGGGCTCTGGGATCCAAAGGACAGAAACAGCAACAACGAAAGCCCAGCAGCTGTCCGATTTAAAACTGGCGAAGTGGGAAAGCTAGTATTAAGACTGAGTTGGGTAAGTTTTGGATACGTGTTGGATATCCTGTTACCCCTCTGTGATCTCCACCCTGCGTCTTTTCCTGTTCTCACTAGCCCTCTCTTCATCAGGGAGAGAATACCGCTAGCTGCCACAAACTGAACAGACTTCGTTTCCTTTACTTCTTTGGTAACACTTTAGTTTTGGGGCATCTGTATGCTATTTTAAAAAATTTCCTGGGAACAAATTTAACTGCTTTCCTGTTAAAAGCCTCTTCTAAATTCAAAGTTGAACTACCGATAACTTTATTTTTCTGTTTTCTTTCTGTGAGAACAGTGTATACATTTGTAGAGCCCGTATTTTTATCCATCCCCTACACTCTGTTTTGGTAGAGGGTTGAAAAGTTATCTGGGTTATTCACAACTAACGAAACTTTTACTTTCTTAAGTAAGATGTTTAATACTAAATTATTTAAATCCTGAATTGTTTTAGGTAGTTACTGTTTCACTTACATGTGAATGAAGCTCAATGTCTTTTCTGTATTCTCCTGCTCATAGTGGTAGGCACAAATTCTTCGTTGATCATTAAGAAACACATTAAACGTGTGTTTAGAGATGCTGTGCATCCACTATGTACACCAATAATGTTATATATTAATCGCACTATGTGCCACTATGTACATCAATAATGTATATCCACTCTGTACATCAATAATGTTATATTATGACCACTATGTACAGATCACTATGTACATCCCTATGTACATCAGTAAATAGCATCAATGTTATGTATTAATCCCATAAATCAAAATAATATTCAGAGTGGTTATTAGGTCTTTGTGCTTCCACATAATTCTGATATTATTTCAGGATTTAGAAATGGAAATGTTGGCAAATATTGAGCTAGGTGAATGGCCTGAGGCTCATTCTATCTTAGACATCTACAATTGTCTCTGTTTAAGTAATGTTTTAGATTTGAGGCCTTATCAGATATTATTTACTATTGTGGCATTTGTGGCCAGAATTAATCTTTAATTTCTGACTTAGAAAGCAGTAGGTGCCTTAATTACAAGTGCGTTTTTGATTCAGAAAAGCATTGCACACTGTGGTTGGAAGAGTTGAAGTGGTTTTCAGGGCTGGAGGTTTAGAAGGAGCAGTGTTGCAAGGATCAGTATAAAGAGCCAGCTGGTCTGGTTCAATTCAAAACCCTCCTGTTTGATCTTGAGGAAGTTACTCAGTCCATCTCACCTCAGTTCCATCCTCTGTATGTGGAGATAATATTACCTATCACCGGCTCCCTTCTCAGCTTCTCCTGCTGCACTTGTTTTCCCAGCCACCGTTCTGACCTCTACACTAGCGCCTAGGGTTTACTGAGTGCAGACCAGTTGTTAATGGGGCCTTGTGTATGGCTGTAAGGGAGACAGAGTTTGGAGAGGAGAGTGAGGTAGAATTTATCAAGCACCTTAGAAAGATCCAGAAGGTTCTGGGAAAGAGAACTTATAGGATGGTTTTATAGGAAGGTTGGCATTTCTGGGAAAGATTTTGACAAACAGCTTTGGTTGAGGGGAGAGGAATCCTAGAACAGAAGGTGGCAGGCATTCTAGGAGGAAGGGAAAGCATGGACAGAAGCATTGAGGCTAGAAAGTGTGAATCTATCCTCAGGACATTGGATTGTGATAGGGATAATTCATGAGAAGTTAGTAGACGGAAAGATGGAAAGTGGGGGAGGGGGAGGTAGGAGAGGGTGGTGGGGAAAGCCTGTGGGGAAGGAGAGGCTTGGGAGGTAAGATTGGTAGGAAGTGGCAAGCTGAACTGGTGGCAGTTGCATAGTTGGAGGTGTCTCTGGAATGATCCATCTCTGGAGTCCAGTTTCTGCCCCTTGCCCAGCACACCCTCCCTATCTGTTCCACTGCTTCTGTGACCTCCAGCCGCCCCCCTTCAGGGCCTTGAAGGACTGCCCAGTGAGTTTGGGTCCCACTCTTGGAATCACTCTTGTGGTGGCTGTCTTGGAGCTCTGCTGAAGTGGTTTGGCATCCTGGATTATTACTCAGGCTACGTTTCAGATGCAGGCTGCACTCTAAAGTCTTTGACATGGTTGTGATTGTTGCACCCATCCCCAACCCTCTACATACACAGTGTGTGCTGGAAAGCCCTTTTTATGTTGCTAAGAGAGTCGAGCATTCACATGGTAATATTTATAACCTTACGATGTACAATTGTTGAAGAAGATAAGACCTGTAGTATTCACCTCAGTGGAGAGTCAGTTTGGAGAGCTCTGCTGTCTCTTCCTTGGGAAGCATTGAGCTGTGTCAGAGGGAACCCAGGTCTGGCCCTGATGCTGCTGTGGACCACCTGTGTCGCCTTGGCCAAGACTTTGAGCCATTATGGCCTTCTCTGTGCCATCAACTATAAAAAGATCTTTAAGGTCCTTCTTCCCCTGGATGATTCGTTTATTCTTCTTGCATCCCCTAGAGCCCAAGCCTTAACCATTAGTCTGTGCTGCCTTGGGTATAATACATCAGAGTGGTATGTCAAGAAGTAGTCAAGAAGTCCATGCAAGGAGGATCACTGGAAGTGGGGGAACCATTTGGAGGAGTGGAGTTGGTACAATTTCCCAGGAGTGGCCAGAATATCAACATGAGTCTTGTGTATGGATGTGTTGCCTATGCAGACAGGTCATGTTTTATTGTTGTTGTTCAGTTGCTAAGTTTTGTCCAACTCTTTGCTGCCCCATGGACTGCAGCAGATGCCATTCAACCATCTCATCTGGAGATGTTTTACTTGATTTTTAGATGGAGCTCATTACACATAATCATCTGTCTTTTCATCTTGATTGAACAGAACTACCATAGACCTTGGACTTACGGTAGACTTTCAGGAATATCAGGTGAATCATTGTTGCCTTTAAAAAGCTGAAACAGAGTACACAAGCATCAAAAGTAATGATTTCCCCTTTATTTACCTGCCTTCTTCCCTTTCTACTAGTTTTTCCAGAAGTAATTTTGTTAGTAGTTTGGTCTGTATCCTTCCAGTCCTTCTCCAAGAGTCTACTCATGGGTGTAGATCTAAACATGAATATAATTTTAAAATATAAATAGAACCACAGTAGTTTTATTTGAAAATACAGAGAAACAATGAAATGTCCCAAGGCTTGTGGAAGAATGGGGCAGATGCCAGGTACACTTTCTATTCCTGTTACTTGTGAATCCTTGTTTGTTTGTTTGTTTCTTATTTCTAGAGACACTGTGGTTTTGGGATAAGAACTCATGGTGAGGGTAAACGTAGGACTATTTGCGGGGTCCTGTTATTAGTCATACCCAGTCTGCATTTGAATTTTGGGAATTCAATCTTACATTTTTTAATATAGTGAATCAACTTTAAAATATTTCTTGAAAAACAGTTTAATTTTCTTTTTATCTTATTAACTTAATGTAGTCACTCTTTTCAGTCTAGCACACTGACTGAGCACATGGACTTTGGAGTCAGACTGAGGGTTTCAACCTGATACTTGCTTCTTACTAGCATAAGTCACTTTGTCTTGGAGGTTTTATTACCTATAAAATAGGGATATCAAGGCCACTAAAAGAGAAAATCAGTAGAAAACATTTAGCATGGTGTCTGCATCATACCAAAGCCTATACATGTAAGCAGATCATTTTTTACTGTGGTAAAAAACATAACATAAAATTTGGCTTTGTAACCATTTTTAAGTGTATAGTTCAGTGACGTCAAGTACATTCACATTTTTGTGCAACCATCACCACTGTGCATCTCCAGAACTTTTTCATCAAACTGAAACTCTGTCCTCATTAACCCTTAACTCTCTATTACCTTCCCCTGTCCTCTCAGCCTCTGGCAGCAACCATTCTACATTCTTTCTCATGCATCTGACTACTCAAGTTATCTCATATAAGTGAAACTATACAGTATTTGTCTTTTTATGACTGGCTTATTTCACTTAGCATATGTCTCCAAGGTTCACCCAGATTATAGTGTCTTAATTTGATTTATTTTTAAAGCTTAATAATTTTTCTTTGTACATATATATCACATTTTGTTCATCCAAAACAAATGTTGATGGACATTTGGGTTATTTCCATCTGCAAAGTTTATTTTTTGTGTCAATTTGTCCAGGCTATAGTATCCAGGCATTTAGTCAAACATTATTCTCGATATTTAGTGAAAGTATTTTTATTCTTGAGGCTTTAACCCCATGAGGGCTTCCCTTGTGGCTCAGTGGTAAAGAATCCGCCTGCCAATGCAGAAGCCACAGGAGATGTGGGTTCGATACCTGGGTGGGGAAGATGCCCCGGAGAAGGAAATGGCAACCCGCTCCAGTATTCTTGCCTGAAAATCTCATGGACAGAGAAGCCTGATGGGCTATAGTTCATGGGGTCCCAAAAGAGTAGGACATGACATAGCAACTGAACAGCAACTACTTGCATAAAATTCAAATGACATCCCTCATTTCCAGGTAGCCCTGTATTAAATTACTATCCTCACACTTTAAATGAACAAAGTATAAAGTTCTGAATTTCACTTTGATATGTCTAGGTATGGACTTAAATTTTTTTAACAGCTTGTTTTCTTTTGATGTGTCCTTTATATTTGAAGACTCAAATATAAAGTCTTCCTTTAGATCAGAGAGTGGTTCTCCAGTTATTTGAACCTCGCTTCCTCTCTCTATAAGCCAGACTAGATTGTCAACATCTGTTACAGGAAGAGGGGGAAAAGCCAGCATAGAGAGAATCATGTAGTAAGGAGCACATTTAGGACAGATTTAGGGACACTTTGTATTAAATAAATAATGAAAATTTAACAACATTAAAAAATGTTAATGTAGAAGGAAAAGTCGTGAAAAACGCTCATACCACAATCACGTGGTAGCTGAACCTTGAGGACAAAGGCCTGAGGAAGAGGGAGTGATATGGAGGAGAGAGAAGGTTTTGTTGAGCAAGAATGGGGGTGTTGGGGTCAGGGACCTAGAAGCTCTTGCCTTTAAGCCAGCAGGAAGGAGGACTGACAGCCCAGCGTCTCCACCTCTGGGGCCACTTCTCCTCCTCCTTCTCTGCCCTCAGTTTGTTTGCACCAATGGCATGAAGACAGACTGTGGGAGAGCAGGGTGATCTGGCTTTTCCCTTATTGCTTGTGTGACTTTTCCACTGTTGTTTGCACTGCGGGGAGCAGAGGAATGAATCAATGAGGATGAATGAGATCATCCTCCTGGGACAAATGGGAAAACCCCATACAGACGCTAAGGCTCCTTTTCCTCATCAGAAAAGCAGGCCTTTCTCCCTCTACTTCTAAGAGAGGATTCATGAAGTCCTGTATGTAATGGGGCTTCATGAACTGTATTGTGTTTTATGGAGGAAAGAGGTTATGTGACTGTGATCATACTTTAAAGCTCTTTCTTCACAGAAAGATGCACAAACAACTAATGGCTAAGTGAGTGACAGTTTATTAGGTGTCAGCTCTTCTCAGGGTTCTTCTTGTACCATCATGGATGTCTTATGGGGTAGAGGCTATTATTAGTTTAGAGATGAGATAACTGAGGCCCAGAGAGGTTAAGTAACTCTTCCAAGGTCACACAGTGATGAAATCAGGATTTAAGCACAGGATAACCTCCTTGCAGTGTCTGAATGCTTTATGCCATGTGTAATATTATCCTCAGGAGTGAAGCACCTGTTGTTGGTTGCCACTTTTTGATATTCACCATGGCCGGAAAGGTAATCTGGCTCTGCCTTCATCCACCCATCTCCACCTTGCCCCATCTTTTCCCAATGCTAATGAAATGTAGTCAGACTTTGGATAAAAAAAGTAGGTTCAGGTAGAGGCCACATAATGATTTGAGGTGTGAGATACTTGTTTTGTTCTTTCATCTACAAGCTCAGGCTTGGACTGGTGCTTCTCTCATGTTCTCCAGTAGCAATAACTTTGCCACTAGTTTCAAAATGAGTGAGATGGCCAATACTAAGTCCCAGAGAAGACCTGTGAGCAACTCTGCTCAAATAGGGCTTCCCTGGTAGCTCAGATGGTAAAGAATCTGCCTGCAATTTAGGAGACTAAGGTTCGATCCTTGAGTTGTGAAGATCCATTGGAGAAGGGAATGGCAACCCACTCCAGTATTTTTGCCTGGAGAATTCCATGGACAGAGGAGTCTGGCAAGCTACATTCTGTGGGGTCTCAGAGTTGGACATGACTGAGTGACTAACACTCACACACTGCTCGAATAATGCAATCTACTTCTCCTCTGATAAACTTGGCCTCATGATGTCCAGATTGTATTTACACTTTATACAAGCCTTTTAGGCTGTTTGTTTCCTTTCCCAGAAATGGGGCTGGTGTGAGTCAGGATGGTACAGGGGACATTCCAATTGCTTTTGAGATTAGAAAATAAAAGATTGATAGTGTGATTGTTGATATTGTTGATGAGAATTCATTGGTGGAGAGCATGACAGTTACTCAATGAGTTTAGAAGAAACACGCCTTCTGGGAAAAAGCTTTGGCTTTGGCCTGGGCGCTTACCATCCAGAGGCTATCTGTGTGGAGACAGTCATGAGTCTTTCCCCATCTCACCATTGCTTTCCAGTTTCCAAATGGAGCACTGCTGTTGCAGTGAATGAGAAAGCAGCAGCTCGAAAATTGCTCATGTGGCCATGGAGAGACATGGGTTATACATAGCATGCTTATATAGCTGGAAGAGGTATTGGAGGGTCAACATCATTTCAGGCTGGACTTCCAGTATTCTCTTTGCCTTTTAAACCCATTACCTATTCTAATGATTTCCAGCTTTCAGAAGAGGATTTTATTGTCTTTTGTTAATGAACTGGCATGTTAATGAAAACAATTCTCAATTTTTTTGGTGTGCGTGTGCTTGCTGATGCTCAGTCATGTCCAACTCTTTGTGACCCCATGGACTATAGCCCGCCAGGCTCCTCTGTCTATGGAATTTTCCCGGTAAAGATATTGGAATGGGTTGCCATTTCCTACTCCAGGGGATCTTCCCAACCCATGGATCGAACCTGCGTCTCTTGCATCTTCTGCATTTGCAGGTGGATTCTTTATCACTGAGCCACCTGGGAATCCCTTTGCTGCTGCTGTTGCTAAGTTGCTTCAGTCATGTCCGACTTGTGCGACTCCATAGACGGCAGCCCACTAGGCTCCTCTGTCCCTGGGATTCTCCGGGCAAGAATACTGGAGTGGGTTGCCATTGCCTTCTCTGGGGAATCCCTTTAGTGGCCAAAAAAAAAAAAAAGTATATTCAGTAGTCTGAGGATGTGAAGTAGTAATGTGTCTTTTATCAAGCTTTATAGGAGATTCTTGGGTCGGTGCCTCAAGATCCTCATTCTGAAAAACTCAGGTTAAAGTGGTATCTTTTCTGTGTAATAATATTGGTGTTGAGTGCTAAGTTGACTGAATTTGAAAGAATTTCTGTTTTTGCCCAAGATAGAGTAACAGGGCCAGATTTATTCTTATCCTGAAATAATAAAAAATATCAAATAAAATATATGAAGCAATATATGGGTTTTGAAACACTGGTCATCAGGCAATGGGAGGGAAATGATATCCAGGAAATTAAAAAGAGGTGAACACTCCAACTGCTCCAGCTGATCCCTGGGAGAGGGTCCAGGCTGAGCCCCAGGTGGAACTCGTACTCCTTGAGTTGAGAGGTGGTGCTGAGAGCCCAGGAAACCAAGGTGGCCAGAGTTCACAGGACTGAGCTCCAGAACCAAGAGACCTGCACAGAGAGGGGTTGCTGGAAACATGCAGGAAGGCCCCTCATGTGTTCATAAGAGTAAGTGAGTCAACCACGGGAGTCTGGAGAGTGGCGGGAGGGGTGCAAAGATGAGGGAGAGGGTGGAGAGCAGTGCCCTGCAGTCACAAAAGTCTGGGAATATTGCTTGTTCCCTCCAGTCAGATTGGAAAACTTATAATTCACGAGTACTGGACAGACAGTCAGGAAGGTCTGGCCTCAGATATGGGGAATAGTTAGCCCTACACTGATCACTGCTCCCGACATGCCTAACAGATCATTAAAAAGTGATACCTGAGAGGAGCAGACTGCTCCCAGGTCACCTACTAATCCCAGAACTGACCTCAAGAATATTTAGAAATATGAAAAAATATCCAGTGCCCAAAAAGACAAAATTCACAATGTCTGGCACCCCAAAATAGTCAAGCGGTTGTGTTTAAAATGAAATACACCATCCTTGACTGACCTAGAGGTGTATTTCCACACACATTTTTGTACCATTACGAAGTCAAACAGTTGAGTCCTTCAGTGTAACATTTTGTACATAACGTGCCCTACTCTGCCAAACCATGGTCTGGGTTGATATTTATCTTGGCTTCTGAGACAGCAGTTCCTCTTTCATGTCTATTATTGTTTTTTAAATATGTTTCCTGTGTTTGGTAACTCCAACTTTGGCACTGGCTTATGGGAAGGTAAGCTCAGTCAGTATATCATGTATCTGCCCCAGGCATTGGAGCTGGGAGCAATGGCTGGTGAAGTGGGGCTGATTCTCTAAGGCTGATGGATGACTTGGAATCAAACACCTTAGAGAGCAGTAAGGGCCAAACCAGGGAGTCCCAGATCTGCTGACAGGTGTAAGGGGTGAGTTCAGCCAGGGTCTAGAACCAGAAGCCTCTGAAATTAAACAGGAGTGTACCAGTGTTGTGTTAGAACTGAAGCTGAAGAGTCAAACTTTGAATTTGCTACTCGCAGTTTGAGGTTGGGTTAGTGAGATTACTCTGGGGTCATGCATGAGCTTAATGCTCCGAGGTCAATAACTGACCTCCAGACTTCGAGCCTGGGCTGTCTCTTCTCCTCCGAGATTAGGTAATTTTTAATTTGGTCACCAAGCACCAAGTGTGTTTTGCTGATTCATTGCTGCCTAGAAGTTCAGTCTGACACACTGTCTTCTGGGTATCTCTTCTTTAATGCTTTGCTACTTGAAGAAACAAGTGTTCTTCAGTTTGACTGGTACCAAGCACCTTGCCATCCTTTCCCATTCTGCCTGAGCAGATAGGTGGCTTTTCTTCTTATAAGTCTCTTGGATGGTGGAAAAGTATATGTTTCTTAAAACACTGTGTCCCAAATCAATTTGTAAGGAAGTAAGAACGCTCTTACTTGAAGATAATGACAAGATGTCACTACTATCATTTGATGAAAATGTTACTTTCTTTGAAGGACTGGGGCTAAAGGGTCAGTCTTAGAAAAAATTGGAAGTCAGTTTTTCTTTTAAAGCAGAGGTCTTAAGATCACGTTTTCACCTGAAAAGGAGGCTCTTGATCAGAAGTCTTCCAAAACCTTACTTTTATTCCCAGTGTTGGCTGGACTGTGGGTTGGGTTACTACAGCAGGAATACAGGGATGCATATTGGTCAGTATTCTCACGATCTCTATGATGGTTCTTGTGGCAGAAACAGTTTGCTTGCAGTATTTAATAGTGATAATAATAACAGCAGCTGCAGCATTAGATGGTGGATGGAAAAAGTCTATCACTTTCATTTCCTTTCAATCAGCATTGATTGGAGGAGGATCCATTTCTCTCTGGTGTTTTTCAGTGAGAGAGATGAGGAGAGCATGGGTGAGGCTTTCTGTCTTCACTTGATGAGCTTAGGACCATTTCCTGTCTTCCTGCACATGTCTGGGACCTTCAGCCTGTTTGGAAGATGTAGTCAAGGACCAAGATTGTGGTTTCTGGAGAGAAATGCACAGAAGAACTTGATACAGTCTAACAGTTGTTAATTGTGGTAGGTGTAACTGGTTTTGCTTTTTGGCATATTGTTATTGTTGTTGTTCAGACTCTTTGTGGCTCCACGGACTGCAACACACCAGGCTCCTCTGTCTTCCACTGTGTCCTGGAGTTTGCTGTCCACTGAGTTTGGTTCATGTCCATTGAGTCGGTGATGCTATCTTAACCGTCTCATCCCCTGTGGTCCCCCTTCTCCTGCCTTCAGTCTCTCCCAGCATCACAGTTTTTTCCAATGAGTCGACTCTTCACATTAGGTGGCCGACGTGTTGGAGCTTCAGCTTCAGCATCATGCCTTCCAATGAATATTCAGGGTTGATTTTCTTTAGGTTTTACTGGTATGATCTCCTTGCAGTCTATGGGACTCCGAAGAGTCTTCTCCAGCACCGCAATTTGAAAGAAAGCATCAATTCTTTGGTGCTCAGCCTTTTTTATGGAGCAACATCCATTCATGACTACTAGAAAAACCATAAATTTGACTGTAAGGACCTTTGTCAGCAAAGTGATCTCTCTGCTTTTTAATATGATGTCTGGGTTTGTTATAACTTTCCTTCCAAGGAGCAAGTGCCTTTTAATTGCATGGCTACAGTCACCATCAGTGATGATTTTGGAGACCAAGAAAAGAAAATCTGCCAGTACTTCCACTTTCCCCACTTCTATTTGCCATGAAGTGATGGGACCAGATGTCATGATCTTAGTTTTTTTTCTTTCAGGTCACACAACTGTATTTTCTATTTGTCTTGTGTATAGATAGGGCCATCTGATTGGTTTAAACCAGTTAAGCCTTCTCTACCACCTCTCTGTTGCCTCTATGGTGAACATAGAGTCCATGTGTTGAAGATGGCCTCCAAGAGGAATGTGATCTGAATTTCTAAAGCATTGCTTGAAGGAAAGATGCCCAGGAAAGCCACACAATTGAAAGTGCTCTGTTGTTCTTAATTTGCATAATATGTAACCTTTCACATGAGAAGCTACTTAGTTTTTCTAATGTTGAGTTTGAAGCCAGCTTTTTCACTCTCCTCTTTCACTCTCATTAAGGAGCTCTTTAATTCCTCTTCACTTTCTGCCATTAGACTGATATCATCTGCGTCTTTGAGACTGTTGATGTTTCTCCCAGCAATCCTGATTCCAGCTTGTGATTTATCCAGCTCAGCATTTCACATGATGTACTTTGCATTTAAGTTAAACGTGCAGGGTGACAATATACAGCCTCGACATACTCCTTTCCCAGTTTTGAACCTGTCGCTCCATGTCTAGTTCTAACTGTTGCTTCTTCTAACCTGCATACAGGTTTCTCCAGGAGACAGGAAAGCTGGTCTTTTACTCCCATCTCTTGAAGAATTTTCTTCAGTTTGTTTTTGTTCACACAGTAAAAGGCTTTAGTGTACTCAGTGAAGCAGAAGTAGATGTTTTTCTGGAATTCCCTTGCTTTCTGCATGATGCAGTGAATGTTGGCAGTTTGATATCTGATTCCTCTGCCTCTGTGAAACCCAGCTTATACATCTGGAAGCTCTCCGTTCAGGTACTGCTGAAGCTTGGCTTGAAGGATTTTAAGAATAACCTTGATAGCATGTGAAATGAGCACAATTGTATGGCATTTGAGTTTCTTTGGCATTGCCCTTCTTTGGAGTTGGAATGAAAACTAACATTTTACAGTCTTGTGACCATTTCTGAGTTTTCCAAATTTGCTGACATATTGAGTGCAGCACTTTAACAGCATCCTTTTAGGACTTGAAATAACTCAGCTGGAATTCAGTCACCTCTACTAGCTTTCTTAGTAACAATTCTTCTTAAGGCCCTCTTGACTTCCAGTCCAGGATATCCGGCTCTAGGTGAGTGACTACACCATCATGGTTATCCGGGTCATAAAGACATTTTTTTGTACAATTCTTCTGTGTATTCTTGCCACCTCTTCTTAATCTCTTCTGCTTCTGTTAGGTCCTTACTCTTTCTGCTTTTAGCATTATTTTATTTCTGCTTGAGTGATAATGAGTAAGAAAGGGTGGAGTGAGTGGGTCAAAGTACTGTGCCCTGATAAGCAGTTACATTCTGATCGCCTCTCAGATGGGAGCTTATTTTTCCCTGAGATGAAAATCTGCTTGACAATGGGAAACCCTTGAAAGCCTTTGAGTTGCTTCAGTCTCAGTTCTGCTTCCATCTCCCGCTTTGTCTCTGCCCTCTACTCTCATGCTCTTCTGCCAAAACCCATAATTGTCCTTCTGTTGGCAGCTTTCTCCAGGATCTCATTTACCCAGAAACTGCACAGGATTCAGTAGAGGCTAAGTTGGGATTCTTCCCCTCCTGTTTTCTGTGTATATTATTTTGGGGATTGGAAATCAAATTTTCATGCCACTCTAGAAGTTCTTCAAGATTAAAAAAAAATAAATTTATTTATTTTTAATTGAAGAATAGTTGCTTCACAATATTGTGTTGGCCTCTGCTGTATATCAAGATGAGTCAGCCATAGGTATCATATGTCCGCTTCCTCTTGAACCTCCCTCCCACCTCCGACCCCTTTCTACCCCTCTGCTGTCGCTGCTGCTGCTGCTGCTGCGTCGCTTCAGTCGTGTCCGACTCTGTGCGACCCCAGAGACGGCAGCCCACCAGGCTCCCCCGTCCCTGGGATTCTCCAGGCAAGAACACTCTAGATTGTTACAAAGCCCCAGTTTGAGTTCCCTGAGTCATACAGCAAATTCCCATTAGATATCTATTTTACATATGGTAGTGTATATGCTTCCATGTTACTCTCTCCATTCCTCTCACTTTCCCCTTCCTCTCTACCCTCTGCCTGTGTTCATAAGTCTCTTCTCTATGTCTGCATCTCCACTGCTGCCCTGCAAATAGGTTCTTTGCTACCATCTTTCTAGATTCCATATATATGCTTTAATATATAATATTTGTTTTTCTATTTATGACTTACTTCACTCTGTATAATAGGCTCTAGGTTCATCCACCTCATTAGAACTGACTCAGATGTGTTCCTTTTCATACTTGGCTAATACTCCATTGTGTATATTTATATATATATACCACAGTTTCTTTATCCATGCATCTGTTGATGGACATCTAGGTTGCTTCCATATCCTAACTGTTGTATATAGTGCTGCAATGAACACTGGAGTACATGTGCCTTTTTCGATTTTGGTTTTCTCAGGGTATGTGCCTAGGGCTTCCCAGGTGCCTCAGTGGTAAAGAATCTGCCTGCAATGTAGGATCTGCCGGAGACACAGGTTGGATCCCTGGGTTGGAAAGATCCCCCGGAGGAGGAAATGGAAACACACTCCAGTATTCTGATAGTGGAATTATTGGGTCATATGGTAGTTCTACTCCCAGTTTTTTGAGGAATCTCCATACTGTCTTCCAGAGTAGCTGTAATCAACTTACATTCACACCAATAGTGCAAGAGGGGTTCCTTTCCTCTGCACTCTCTCCAGCATTTATTGTTTGTGGATTTTTTGATGATGGTCATTCTGACCAGTATGAGGTGATATCTCATTGTAGTTTTGATTTGCATTTCTCTAATAATAAGTGATGTTGAGCATCTTTTCATATGTTTTTCATATGTTTCATCTGTATGTCTTCTTTGGGGAAATGTCTGTTTAGGTTTTTTTGCCCACTTTCTGATTGGGTTATTTGTTTTTCTGGGATTGAGTTTTATGAGCTGCTTGTATATTTTGGAAATTAACCCTTTGTCAGTTGGTTCATTTACTATTATTTTCTCCCTTTATGAGGGTTGTCTTTCCACCTGTTTATAGTTTCCTTTGCTGTGCAAAAGTATTTAAGTTTAATTAGGTCCCACTTGTTTATTTTTGTTTTTATTTCCATTGGTCTGGGAGGCGGGTCATAGAGAATCTTGCTGTGATTTATGTCATACAGTGTTCTGTCTGTTTTCCTCTAAGAGTTTTATAGTTTCTGGTCTTACATTTAGGTCTTTAATCCATTTTGAGTTTATCTTTGTGTATGGTGTTAGGAAGTGTTCTAGTTTCATTCTTTTATACATAGCTCTCCAGTTCTCCCAGCGCCATTTATTGAAACAACTCTTTTCCCCATTCAATTTCTTGAGTCCTTTGTCAAAGATAAGATGCCTATAGGTGTGTAGGTTTATCTCTGGGCTTTTTATCTTGTTCCATTGGTCTATATTTCTGATTTTGTGCCAGTACCATGCTGTCTTGATGACAGGGAGGTTGATTCCTCCAGCTGCATTCTTTTTTCTCAAGATTGCTTTGCTATTTGGGGTCTTTTTTGTTTCTATACCAATTGTGAAACTTTTTGTTCTAGTTCTTTGAAAAATGCCATTGGTAACTTGATAGGGATTACATTGAATCTATAGATTACAGTTGGTAGTATAGTTATTTTCACAGTATTGACTCTTCCAATCTAGGAGCATAGAATATCTCCCCAGCTGTTTATGTCATCCTTGATTTCTTTCATCAGTGTCTTACAGTTTTCTGTATACAGCTCTTTTGTCTCCTTAGATAGGTTTATTCCTTGGTATTTTATTGTTTTTGTTGCAATGGTAAATGGGATTGATTACTTAATTTCTCTTTCTAGTGTATAGTAAAGCAAATGATTTTTATGTATTGATTTTATATCCTGCAACTTTACTAAATTCACTGATTAGCTCTAGTACTTTATAATATCTTGATAATATCTTTAGGGTTTTCTATGTATAGTATCATGTCATCTGCAAACAGTGAGGATTTTACTTCTTCTTTTCTAATCTGGATTCCTTTTTATTTCTTTTTCTTCTCTGATTCCCATAGCTAGGACTTCCAAAACTGTGTTGAATAATAGTGGTGAGAGTGGGCACTCTTGTCTAGTTCCTGATCTTAGAAGGAATGCTTTCAGTTTTTCACTGTTGAGAATAATGTTTGCTATGGGCTTGTTGTATAATATCTTTATTATGTACAGGTAGGTTCCTTCTATGCCCATTTTTGGAAGAGCTTTTATCACAAATGGGTGCCGAATTATGACAAAAGCTTTTTCCGCATCTCTTGAGATTATCACATAGTTTTCATGTTTTAATTTGTTAATATAGAGTATCACATTGATTGATTTGTGTATATTGGAAAAATCCTTACATCCTTGGGGATAAACCTGACTTGATCATGGTGCATTATCTTTTTTTTTTTAATTTTTATTTTTACTTTATTTTGCTTTACAATACTGTATTGGTTTTGCCATACATTGACACAAATCAGCCACAGTGTACATCTTTTTAATGTATTGTTGAATTTTCTTTGCTAGAATTTTGTTGAGGATTTTTACATCTGTGTTCATCAGTGATATTGGCCTGCGATTTTCTTTTTTTTGTGATGTCATGGTTTTGGTATCAGGATGATAGTGGCTTTGTAGAATGAATTTGGAAGTGTTACTCCCTCTGGAATTTTTGGAAATAGTTTCAGAAGGATAGGGATTAGTTCTTCTCTAAATTTTTGGAGATCCAACCAGTCCATTCTAAAGGAGATCAGCCCTGGGTGTTCTTTGGAAGGAATGATGCTAAAGCTGAAACTCCAATACTTTGGCCACCTCATGCGAAGAGTTGACTCATTGGAAAAGACTGATGCTGGGAGGGATTGGGGGCAGGAGGAGAAGGGGACGACAGAGGACGAGATGGCTGGATGGCATCACTGACTCAATGGACGTGGGTTTGAGTGAACTCCAGGAGTTGGTGATGGACAGGGAGGCCTGGCGTGCTGCAATTCATGGGGCTGCAAAGAGTCGGACACGACTGAGCAACTGAACTGAACTGAACTGAACTGAAATGTTTGGTAGAATTCACCTGTGAAGCCACCTGGCCCTGGGCTTTTGTGTTTTGGGGAGATTTTTGATAGCAGTTTTGATTTCAGTGCTTGAAATTGGTTTGTTCATAGTTTCTATTTCTTTCTGGTTCAGTCTCAGAAGGTTAAACTTTTCCAAGAATCTGTCCATTTCTTCCAGGTGGTGCATTTTATTGGCATATAGTTGCTCATAATGGTCTCCTATGATCTTTTGTATTTTTGTGTTGTCTGTTGTAACCTTTCCTTTTTCATGCCTAGTTTTGTTGATTTAATTCTTCTCCCTTTTTTTCTTGATAAGTCTGGCTAATGGTTTGTCAATTTTGTTTATATTCTCAAAGAACCAGTTTTTAGTTTTGTTAATCTTTACTACTGATTCCTTTATTTCTTTTTCATTTCTTTCTGCTCTGATCTTTGAGCTATCTTTCCTTCTGCCACTTTGGGTTATTTTTGTTCTTCTTTTTCCACTTATTTTAAGTGTAAAGTTAGGTTGTCTGTTGTTTTCCTTGTTTTTTGAGGTAGGAATGTATTGCTCTAAACCTCCCTCTTGGAACTGCTTTTGCTGCATCCTATAGGCTTTGGGTCATCACATTTTTGTTGTCAGTTCTAGGAATTTGTTGATTTCCCTTTTTATTTCTTCAGTAATCTGTTGTTATTTAGAAATGTGTTGTTTAATCACTTGTAATTCATATCTAGTCTCATAGTGTCATGGTTAGAAAAGATGCTTGATATGATTTCAATTTTTCTTAAATTTACTGAGGCTTGATTTGTGACCCAAGATGTGGCCTATCCTGAAAAACGTCCTGTGTGCACTTGAGAAGGAAGTGTATTCTTCTGCATCTGGTTGGAATGTCCTGAAGATATCAATTAAATCCATATGATCTAATGTGTTATTTAAGGCTTGTGTTTCCTTATTAATTTTCTGTTTGATGATCTGTCTTTTGGTGTAAGTGGGGTGTTAAAGTTCCCTACTATAATTGTGTTACCATCAATTTCCCTTTTTATGCCCTATTACTGTTTGCCTTATGTATTGATGTGCTCCTATGTTGGGTGCATAAATATTGACAACTGTTAGGTCATCTTCTTGGATTGATCCCTTGATCATTATGTAGTGTCTTTATCTCTTATAATATTCTTTATTTTAAGGTCTATTTTGTCTGATATGAAAATTGTCACTCTGACTTTCTTTTGATTTCCATTTGTATGGAATATCTGTTTTCATCCTCTCACTTTCTGTCTGTCTGTGTCTCTAGGTCTGAATTATATATATATATATAAATTAAGAGGACCGAATTGTTTTCCTGTCTTGAAAGATATTTTTGAAAAGTTAAAAACAGAGAAAGGTCAACTGAGTGGATGTGTGGATTTTGAGGTATCCTGACACTGGGATGAAATTAGTTCTGAAAAGAAAAGATTTGGGTTGTCGTGTTAAACACCTGCTCCTGTACTTAGAGCACAGTGGTTCTGTGTATCATGGAAAACAGTGTTGACTCTCACACTGAGCACAGTGAAGCCTCTGACTTTTCCTTTCGGTGCACACCCTTCAGTAATACTGCTGAATCACAAAGCACATGGCGAGTTGGGATGGAGTATTGTTAATGAGGGAACTTAGGCCTGAAAAGTACAATTTCAGGAAAATCTGCAAGAATATCATCTCTCCTTCATTTTTTGTCACATCATCCCTTTATTTTTCCATGTTTTAGTTAACAAGTGATATTGAGAAGTATCTTCTTCTTTATCATCCTCAAACCGAAACTCATCCTTTTCTCTTTTTCCTGTGGGTATGATTTGAGAAGCAATTCATCACGGGCAATTCTGAGTCTATGTTGAATAAGAAAGCAAGAATAAAGGTGAATGAATATTTTTTGGTGTTTTAAGTCATTGAAGAAATGATTAGCAAGTTAGTTTACATAACTGAGCATCTTACTCTTATAGAAAGAGCCATTAGACTAGTATTGGAGAAAGCAGTGGTATCCTTTGCAGAAAGACTAGTTTAATTGAGGTTTCTCCACTGGCCTTCTGTTAGGCTCACCTCCACCTCTAGTCCATCTCATCATTAACCACGTTTCTGAAATTAATGTATTAGAGGGGCCGTTTGGTCACAGGATGAGTGAATATTGATTGAGGGTGGTGATGGTGGATGGAAAAGGGAGGGCCTGCTGGTTATTCCAACTGAGAGCCTGAAAAACATGAAGAGGGAGAGTTAGCAAAAACACAGAAAGAGAAAAAGGAAACAACTGAGCCAACCTAAAACATTTGTCAGAAATCTTCTTGAAGACTAATTTACTTTCCTTAGCCCTATGGTTGGGCTTCCCAGGTGGCTCAGTAGTAAAGAATTCACCTGCAATGTAGTTCAATCCCTGGGTCAGGAAGATCTCCCTGGAGAAGGAAATGGCAACCCACTCCAGAATTCTTGCCTGGGAAATCCCATTGACAGAGGAGCCCATTAGGCTACAGTTCTTGGGGTCGCAAAAGAGTCAGATGTGATTTAGCAACTAAACAACAACAGCAGCCATACGGTTGAGTCATATTTTTTTGTAACTAATTCTTATAAAATCTAACCATTTCCAATGGCTGATGAACAAAGAAGTCTCTTCCAACTTGTTAGGGTAAAGAGATCTCTTCTTTAACCAAAATTATAAGAAATCTTCTGCCTCCAGGCACTCAAATCTCTTACTGGGCCCACCCTGAAAGATTGCTCTTTTCAGATCAATCCAGTTGATTAGGTTAATTGGGGCCCAGTCAATCTTAAATAAGTAAATACCAATTACTGGGGGATAAAGCTTTTTTAAAAATTGAAGTATAGTTGATTCACAATGTTGTGTTAGTTTCTAGTGTACAGCAAAATGATTCAGTTATGTGTATATATGTATATATATATATACATACACATTTTTGTCTGTGTGTGTGTATATATATATATATATATATATACACACTCACACCTATACAGTAAGACCTTGTTAGTTTTATATTAATATATAATACTTTGTGTCTGCTAATCCCAAATTTCTAATTTATCTCTCCCTTCCCTTTCCCTTTTGGTAACCATAAGTTTGTTTTCTATGTCTGTGAGTCTATTTATGTTTTGTAAAGAAGTTCATTTGTGTCATATTTTAGAGTCTACAGTAAATAATATCATATGGTACTTGTCTTCCTCTTTCTGACATATCATTTAGTATGATAGTCTCTATGTCTACCCATGTTGCTGCAGATGGCGTTATTTCATTCCTTTTTATGGTTGAGAAGGCAATGGCACCCCACTCCAGTACTCTTGCCTGGAAAATCCCATGGATGGAGGAGCCTGGTAGGCTGTAGTCCACGGGGTCGCTAAGAGTCGGACACGACTGAGCGACTTCCCTTTCACTTTTCACTTTCATGCATTGGAGAAGGAAATGGCAACCCACTCCAGTGTTCTTGCATGGAGAATCCCAGGGACAGGGGAGCCTGGTGGGCTGCTGTCTCTGGGGTCGCACAGAGTCGGACACGACTGAAGTGACTTAGAAGCAGCAGCAGCAGCAGTAGCAGTAGTCTTCCACCTGGGGCTTCCCTGGTGGTTCAGGTGGTAAAGAATCTTCTTGCAATGCAGGAGACCCAGGTTTGATCCCTGGGTTGGGAATATCCCTGGGTTGCAAAGAGTTGGATATGACTGAATGAGTAACACTACACTACTATTCCATGGTGTGTATATATAATACATCTTTATCCATTCATTTGTTGATGGACATTTAGGTTGTTTCCATGTCTTAGCTATTATAAATGATGCTGCTATGAACACTGGGGTGCATGTGTCTTTTTGAATTATAGTTTTCTCTGGATATTGCCTACGAGTGGGATTTCAGGATCATATGGTAACTTGTTTTTAGATTTTTAAGTAACCTCCATACTATTATCCATAGTGGCTGCACCAATTTACATTCCCATCAACAATGTAGGAGAGTTCCCTTTTCTTCACATCCTCTCTAGCATTTGTTATTTTATAGACTTTTAAATGATGGATAGTCTGACCAGTGTGAGATGGTACTTCATTGTAGTTTTGATTGGTATTTCTCTGATAATTGAGTATCTAATAGTTGAGTATGGTTTCCTGTGCCTATTGGCCATTGTATGTCTTCTTTGGAGAAATGTCTGTTTAGTCCCAGGAGAAGAAAGCTTTTGCGTCTCTAAGGAAACAACCATGTTTGTGAGTACAATTCAGGATTTTATCAGATGGCAGGAATTTCTCTCCAAGTGATACCAGCATGGAGTGATGCTTCATAGGGACATGGAGCTTTCCAGACACTCTGCCTAGGCTGAATGATGCCCAGAGCATCTCTTTCCACTGTAGTTTCCATGCAGGTTGCTCAACAACCAGAAGAGAAATTCTTTGTCTTCAGAGCCAGCTTCATGGTTGTGCAATGTGTACAGTTGTACAGGGTCCAGTTTTAGATGAGGGCGCTTCATTCTTGGTTTAATGCTCTACTGTCACTGTTGTGAACATCCCAACAATTTATAAACAAGGGGCCCCCCATTTTCATTTTGTTCTTGGCCATACAAATCTATTAGCTGTTTCTGCCTCATTCTTCCAGGGTCACTCAGGTGTCACAAGAGGGAGAAAATAAAATCAAGAACCTGTCTGATCGTCCTCCTCCAAGTTTATGTATCCAGATAAACACCTAATGAAACTGCTACCCATTCTTTGATCTTAATTGATGGCATATTTAACCTCCTTTAAGAGGAGAGTCTCAGAGATCTCTTTTCCCTTTCTAAAAGCATTTCTATACTGACTTAGAACCTCTAATTAAAAGAATGATTCAGGTCTGGGCAACATGTGGTACTTCCGTACTTGGAAAAGAAGGATTTTCTACATCTCCTTGGTTTACTTTGTTTTATGGTTCTTTGATAGCATAACCTCAATTTCATGGGTGCATTTTACACATACATGTGTAAAATTTATTTTTAAAGCAAGATCTAAGAAATATTCTTATTGGCTACTGGGTCCAAATATTGAAACCAGCAGCAATGATTGTGAATATTCTTTCCTGAGTTTTCTTAATCTTCATAGGCTGTGCACAGGTGAGGGCTGTACCCTGCAGCTTTTATCTATTTCCTTTGGGTGGGAATGGGTGTGAGTAGCCTGGCTTGGTGGACTGGCCCAGGAGAGAGAAGCAGGGTCATGGGTGGGCTTTATCCCTGTGGAAGCCTCCACTATTCCTGTGCTTACACATTGGCTACCTAAGCTGGATGACTGAGCAGTTTCATAGAAATGGTTAGTCAGGAGGCAGACTTGGTGAGAGTGGGCATAAAGGCTGTAAATCCTTCTCAGGACCTGGAGAAGCACCTGCTGACAGTGGCTGGGGAGTGCTTCCTTGATTGCAAAGGACAGTGTTTTCTGCTAAACAGAGAGCATGCATAGTGGAGTGACACTCAGTCTTGCTTGTCTGATGACAATTACAGGGTGTTATGGGCCAGGTTTCTGTAGGTTGGATGGAGGTGGAGGCCACTGGCAATGTATACCATGCATGCCCAGGGAGAAATGTGTGAGTGGGAGGAAGAAAAAGGATTTCTCTGGAGCTGTTCCAAGGCTGATGCTGGTAAAAGATGCTTGTCTTTCTCAAGCATTAAAGCAGCATCTGCTAGGATTGTCAGCTACTGAACAGCACATCTTCAACACTCATGAGCTGTGGGGAGTGTGGGTAGAGGTGAAAGTGTAGTAAATTTTAATATTGTGTTTTCTTACTAGTTGCTTTTGGTGTGCAACTGGATGTGTGTATGTGTGTAAAACTGACAGAAACTTGTCAGGTTATGGTCTATTGATTTTTTTATTCTGTTGGCAAATTTTCAGCATTGACTAAGACATGAAGGCTTTGTTTAAAGGCTTTAAAACAAGGCTTTGTTTTGTTTCTTAATCCTTAAACCTTCTGCCTCAAGTCCAAGGTGCTACTCAGACCAAGGATGATGAATGACTATGAAGGGAGAATTGGTTTGACACAGTCAAAAATTAGTTCACCATTTCTATAGTAATCTTTAGTGTAAAAGAGCAAGAAACTTTTCATTTGCATTGACTTCTAACACTTACGTACCAAATTATTATATGCCAAGCACAGTTCTGGAGCCAACGATTAAGAAGAAAAGAAAAACAGAAAAAATAATCCTACATCCATGAAGCTTTTGTTCGAGTGAGGGGCAACACAATCAATGAAATAGCCAGGGAATTCTGTAGTAGTTTAGATGGGAATTATTATGGGAAAGTAAAGCAAGAAAAGGGTATGGGGTTTGAGGCACTTAGTAGTTTTCAATAAGATGATCACGAAGGACTCCTTGAGAAAGTTTTTGAGCAAAGACTTAGAGGAGATAAGGGGAAGAGCATTTCAAGAAGGAGAAGCAGCAAGTGCAAAGGCTGTAAGGTGGAGGCAAGCCTGGTGTGCAAGGAGAAACAGGGAGGCCAGTGCGGCTGGTGGAGGAGAGGATAAGAGGCTGGGGGAGCGACGGGCTAAATCACTTGGGACTCTGAAGCGAAGGGGACGACAGAGGATGAGATGGCTGGATGGCATCACTGCCTCGATGGACATGGGTTTGGGTGGACTCTGGGAGTTGGTGATGGATGGGGAGGCCTGGCGTGCTGTGGTTCGTGGGGTCGCAAAGAGTCGGACATGACTGAGCGACTGAACTGAACTGAATTGATGAAGTTTCTTGTGAAAACTTGGGCCCAACTTATACTTCAATAGAGTAACACTGGCTCCTATGTTGAGAAAAATGTGAAGGGCAGAGGTGGAAGCAGAGTCCAGTTAGACCACTGTAATAACCCAGACCTATATGAAAGTGGTTACCAGGGTGCAGTAAAGAGTGGACAGCCCTGGGGAATATTTTGGAGATAGAGCCAGCAGAATTTTCTAGTGGGTTAGACGTAAGAAGTGAGAGAAAGAGAGGAGTTAAGGATGACTCTATATCATCCTTAACTGTGGTGGGGGTGAGTAACCAGAAAGATGAAGTTGTCATTGAGTGGGGAAAATTAGAGCAGGTCTGGTCCGGGATGTTAGGAGATCTGTTTTGGATGGTTTGGGATTTGAGGTGTATGTCAGACATCTGAGCTTCCCTGGTGGCTCAGATGGTAAAAGCATCTGCTTGCAATGCGGGTGACCCGGGTTTGATCCTTGGGTCATGAAGATCCCCTGCATAAGGAAATGGCAATCCACTCTGTACTCTTGCCTGAAAAATTGCATGGATGGAGGAACCTCTTAGGGCTACAGTCCATGGGGTCCCAAAGAGTCAGACAAGTGACTCACTTCTTTTTTTGAAGTGAGCAACTTCACTGTTTCACTTCAGATATCTGAGTGGAGATGCTGAGTGGGAAGCTGGATATGGGAGTCTAGAGTTACGCAGTGAAGGCAGGGCTAAAGATAGAAATCTAGGAGTGGTGATATAGTACTTCATGCTGTGGAGCAGAATGAGATCCCCCAGTACTGAGGGCAGGTAGAAAAGAGTTCTAAAAACTGAGCCTGAGGACTTGCTAATTTTTAGGACCTGTGAGATAGGAGAAAGCAGAAAAGAAGGAGGAACCAGAGAGGAGGAAAAACAGGGGAAGAGTATTTTCCAGCAAAAGGCCTTGATCCGCTCTTTGAATTTCTGCTACTGGCTCAAGTGAGCTGAGGACAGAACTGGCTATTGAATTCAGCAAGTTGGGATCTTTGTGTGACTTTGCCAAGAGAGCTAGAATCAGGTAAGATCAGTAAAGAAGGGACAGATTCAAGTAGGGAGGAATGAAATTAGAGACCATTAGATTGTTACCAGTCTTCCTCACTCCCAATCCAGAAGAAGCAAGCCCCTCAACTTCCCATTTTTATGATTTTCTTTATTTTATTTTGCCAACTCTATTAATCTTTGTAAGCAACCTTCAGTTCTTTTGGAATGGGCTGACAAGCCAGCAAGATGGGATGCTCCCACAACAGGGAACCTCTATTGGGGTACAGAGCTTCTTGTTACTTCCCTTCATGTCTGGTGGTAGAAATGTGGCCACTTGCCTGGTCCTGAGGGCGGTGAGGGGGCGGGGGCGGGGGCAGGCACAGCTATGCACACTGCATGATACAGGCCCTTTGAGGAGGATGCGTTTGGGTCATGATTTTTGAGGGGGGGGGTAGGTTGCTCTCATTGCTTCTTGGTGAGGCCACAGAATAACTGTTTTAGAATCTGTCTTGTTATAGTTGCAGAGAAGGGCAAGTAAAATTCTTACATTTGGGATAAACTAGAGGGATTTCAGAGGAGAGCACAAGAGTGAAGGACATGATGTTGAAAGGAGAAAAAAAAAAAAATCAGTACATATTGGTAGCTTGTCAGCTATGGCTCTTGCCCTTTAGCGATATGAAGATTCCTCTCAACCTGCAGAGGCTGACCTGCATTTCAAAAGTGACTGTGAAATTCGGCGTGTTTGAGGGAAACTTCTTTCCTGGCTAGGGCCACAGGATGACTCATCTGGCTTGGATATAGTTGGCTTTTATTGAGGTACCAGGAGCGCTCCCGTGCAGGGTACTGGACTCAATTTCCAGTAAACAAGAGTATCTCTTGATTCCTCCACTTCCTTCCTGTTGCTTCAGTGAGTCTTCATGACTTTTGGCTCATGAAATCAAGAGTGATTTGGGAGCACAGATTATGATTTTTTGGTTTTCCTTTAGGACCATGTTAGGATGCTAGTAGATGCCACACACAGGACAAATTGGTGGAGCCCCCTCTTAGCTGTCCCTGCTGGGTCCTGGAAAGTTATGCCGTCTGCTCTGTTGTTTATGTGCTGTTGTACTTTGGGCTTCCCTGGTGGCTCAGACAGTAAAGAATCCACCTGCAATGCGGGTGACCTGGGTTTAATCCCTTGGTTTGGCTGGGAAGATTGCCTGGAGGAGGGCATGGCAACCCACTCCAGTATTCCTGCCTGAAGAGTCCCCATGGACAGAGGAGCCTGGTGGGCTTCAGTGCATAGGGTCACAAAGAGTTGCACACGACTGAATGACTAAGCAAATACCTTGGGAATCTGGCTTCCCTGGTGGCTCAGATGGTAAAGAATCTACCTACAATGCAGGAGACCCAGGTTCAACCCCTGGGTCAGGAGGAGAGCACAATAGCATACTTCACTATTCTTGCCTGGAGAATCCTGTGTACAGAGGAGCCTGGTGGGCTACAGTCCATGTGATTACAAAGAGTAGGACATGACTGAGTAACTAAGCATGGCTGCTTATCTTGGGCATTTACCTGAAGTGCCTTTTTGAATAACAGATTTTAGTTTTTAGAGAAGTTTTAGGTTCACAGCAAAATTGAACAGAAAGTACAATGGGTTCCTGTACATCCTCTCCCTCAAAACATGCACAGCCCTCTCCACTATTGACATCTCACTCTAGAGAGGTACATTCTGACAAACCTACATTAACACGTTATTATTACTCAAAGTCCCTAGTTTGCACTGCAGTTCACTTTTGGTGGTATATGTTCTATGCCTTTTGGCAAATGTATGATGACAGGTGTCTACCATTATAGAATCATATGTAATAATTTCATTGCCCTAAACATCTTTGGTGCTCTGCCTGTTCAGCCTTCCCACTTTTCTTACCCCTAATAACCACTGATCTTATTACTCTCTCTATGGTTTTCTAGAATGTCACATAATTGTAATCATGTAGTAAGCAACCTTTTTAGATTAGCTTCTTTCACTTAGTAATACGCATTTAAGTTTATTCCATGACTTTTTGCGGCTTAGCAGTTCATTCTTTTTATCACTGAATAGTTTTCCATTGTACATGAGACCCTATTGGACTGTAGCCCACCAGGCTCCTCTCTCCATGGGATTCTCCAGGCAAGAATACTGGATTTGGGTTGCCATGCCTTCCTCCATGGCATCTTACTGACCCAGGGATCAAGCCCATGTCTGTCTCCTGCGTCTCCTGCATTTCAGGCAAATTCTTTATCCTGTGAGTCACTTGGGAAGCCCCAGTGTGTGGATGTGTTACACTTAATTATCCATTTACCTACTGAAGGACATCTTTATTGTTTCCAAGTTTTGACAATTATGAATAAAGCTGTTCTAAATATCCATGTGCAGATTTTTGTGTGGACATGCTTTTGTCTTGTGTGGGTAAATACCATGGAGCCTGATGCTGGATCATATGGTAAGAGTATGACTAATTTTTTAAAAAGCTGCCAGATGGTCTTCCAAAGTATCTGTACCATATTGCTTTCCCATCAGCAATGATCAGGAGTTCCTGTTACTCCATGTCATCACCAGCCTTTGATGTCAGTGTCACAGAGACTGGCCATACTAATGGATGTGTAGTGGCACCTCACTGTTGTTTTAGTTTATAATTCCCTAATGGCAGCAGCAGCAGCAGCAATGGCATGGTATTGAGCTCCTTTTCATATGCTTATGTGCCATCTGTACATCTTCTTTGGTGAAGTGTCTGTTCATGTCTTTTGCTCACTTTTTAAAAACCATAATTTTATTCATTTATTTTTGACTATGCTGGGTCTTCACTGTTGCACCAGCTTTCTCTAGCTGTGGTGTGCAGGCTTCTCATTTTGGCGGCTTCTCTTGTTGGGAGCATGGCTGTTAGTTTGTCCAGGCTTCACCAGTTGCAGCACACATGGGCTCAGTAGTTGTGGCTTCTGGGCTCCAAATCCTTGACTTAATAGTTGTGTTACATGGGCTTAGTTACTCTGCAGCATATGGGATATTCCTGGGCCAGGGATTGAATCCATGTGTCCTGTCTTGACAGGCAGATTCTTTACCACTGAGCCACCAGAGAAGCCCTTTTGCCCACTTTTAAATTTGCTTGTTTGTTTTGTTTTCCTTTCTTTTTTATCAAGATAAAATTGACACCTAACATTGTATTAGTTTGGGGCTTCTCCAGTGGCTCAGTGGTAAAGAATCCTCCTGCAATGTAGGTGACAGGGGTTTGTTCCCTGGGTCAGGAAGATCCCCTGGAGAAGGAAATGGCAACCTGCTCCAGTATTCTTGCCTGGGAAATCCCATGGACAGAGAAGTCTGGCAGGCTACAGTCTATGAGTTGTAAGAGTCAGACATGACTTAGCAACTAAATAGCAATTACAATAACAACCGCAGTATTCATTTTAGGTGTACAAGATAATGATTTGATATATGTATTGGATTGACCAAAAAGTTTGTTCAGTTTTCTCCATAATCTATTCTGAGCAAACTTTTTGGCCAATCCATATATATTAAGAAATGATTACCACAAAAAGATTAGTTAACAGATTCATCATCACACCCAGTTACATACTTTTTGGGGTAGGATGAGAACTTTTAAGACCCACTCTCTATTTAACTTTCAAATAGACACTATTGTATTATTAACTACAGTCACCATGCAGAATAATACATCACTTTATTTATCTTTTAGCTGGAAATTTGTACCTTTTGAACACTTTTATTCATTTTAACCCTCCTCTCCCACCAGCCTGTGGCAATCACCAATCTGTTCTCCATTATCTATGGGTTTGTGGTTTTTTATATTGCACTGATTGTACTGAAATCGTACAGTATGGACCTTTGTCTCTCTGAGTTAGCATAATGCCATCAAAGTCCACCCATCTTGTTGAAAACAGATGGGGTGAGGATTAACTTTAGCTTCCTAAAGAGCTTCACAACCAAGATGATCACGATGGTGTAATCACTCACCTAGAGCCAGACATCCTGGAAAGTGAAGTCAAGTAGGCCTTAGAAAGTATCACAACAAACAAAGCTAGTGAAGGGGATGGAATTCCAGTTGAGCTATTTCAAATCCTGAAAGATGATGCTGTGAAAGTGCTGCACTCAATATGCCAGCAAATTTGGAAAACTCAGCAGTGGCCACAGGACTGGAAAAGGTCAGTTTTCATTCCAATTCCAAAGAAAGGCAATGCCAAACAATGCTCAAACTACCGCACAGTTGTACTCATCTCACATGCTAGTAAAGTAATGCTCAAAATTCTCCAAGGCAGGCTTCACCAGTATGTGAACTGTGAACTTCCAGATGTACAAGCTGGATTTAGAAAAGGCAGAAGAACCAGAGATCAAATTGCCAACATCCGCTGGATCATGGAAAAAGCAAGAGAGTTCCAGAAACACATCTATTTCTGCTTTATTGACTATGCCAAAGCCTTTGACTGTGTGGATCACAATAAACTGTGGAAAATTCTGAAAGAGATGGGAATACCAGACCACCTGACCTGCCTCTTGAGAAATCTGTATGCAGGCCAGGAAGCAACAGTTAGAACTGGACATGGAACAACAGACTGGTTCCAAATAGGAAAAGGAGCACATCAAGGCTGTCTATTGTCACCCTGCTTATTTAACTTGTATGCAGAGTACATCATGAGAAACGCTGGAGTGGAAGAAGCACAAGCTGAAATCAAGATTGCCGGGAGAAATATCCATAACCTCAGATATGCAGATGACACTACCCTTATGGCAGAATGTGAAGAACTAAAGAGCCTCTTGATGGAAGTGAAAGAGGAGAGTGAAAAAGTTGGCTTAAATCTCAACATTCAGAAAACTAAGATCATGGCATTTGGTCCCATCACTTCATGGGAAATAGATGGGGAAACAGTGGCTGATTTTAATTTTGGGGGCTCCAAAATCACTGCAGATGGTGACTGCAGCCAGGAAATTAAAAGACACTTACTCCTTGGAAGGAAAGTTATGAGCAACCTAGACAGCATATTAAAAAGCAGAAACATTAATTTGCCAACAAAGGTCCATCTCGTCAAGGCTATGGTTTTTCCAATAGTCATGTTTGGATGTGAGAGTTGAACTATAAAGAAAGCTGAGCGCCAAAGAATTGATGCTTTTGAACTGTGGTGTTGGAGAAGATTCTTGAGAGTCCCTTGGACTGCAAGGAGATCCAACCAGTCCATCCTAAAGGAGATCAGTCCTGTGTGTTCATCGGAAGGACTGATGCTGAAGCTGAAACTCCAGTACTTTGGCCACCTGATGCAAAGAGCTGACTCATTGGAGAAGACCCTGATGCTGGGAAGGATTGAAGGCAGGAGAAGGGGACGACAGAGGATGAGATGGCTGGTTGGTCTCATTGACTCCATGGAGATGAGTTTGAGTAAACTCCAGGAGTTGGCGATGGACAGGGCAGCCTGGGGTGCTGTGGTCCACAGGGTAGTGAAGAGTCAGACACAACTGAGCAACTGTACTGAACTGAACCTGAGGCTAACATAAGGGCTAGTCCCAGCTTTGCTCAATGTTCTGCACAGCTTAGAACAGGAGTCCCTGGTCCATGGCCTGGTAGGAATCAGTCTGCATAGCAGGAGGTGAGTGGTGGGTGAGTGAGTGAAGCTTCATCGGTATGTACAGTCATTCTCCATTGCTTGCATTACTGCCTGAGCTCTGCTTCCTCTCAGATTGGTGGCACCATTCGATTCTCATGTGTGTTAGTTGCTCAGTTTTGCCTGACTCTTTGTGACCCAATGGACTGTAGCCCCCCACTGCCACCCCAAGCTCCTATGTCCCTGGAATTCTCCAGACAAGAATATTGGAGTGTGTTGCTCCCTTCTCCAGGGGATCTTCCTGACCCAGGGATTGAACCCAGGTCTCCTGCATTGCAGGCAAGTTCTTTACTATCTGAACCACGTAAGATAGAATTTCCTAGATTCTCATAAGTGAAGTGAGTGAAGTCGCTCAGTCGTGTCCGACTCTTTGCGACCCGTGGACTGTAGCCCACCAAGCTCCTCCGTCCATGGGATTCTCCAGGCAAGAATACTGGAGTGGGTTGCCATTTCCTTCTCCAGGGGATCTTCCCGACCAAGGGATCAAACCCAGGTCTCCCACATTGCAGGCAGACGCTTTAACCTCTGCGGAGCACAATAAATGTAATGTGTTTGAATCATCCTCAAACAATTCCCAGCCCACTGTGGTTCGTGGAAAAATTGTCTTTTCATGAAACCCTGGTGCCAAAAAGGTTAGGGACTGCTGGCTTAGAATATTACTTCTTACGAAATGTTTGAGGGCATCACTGTGTCCTCTGTAGAGACTGTCTGCTCCTATCACTGTAACCCATACCCTGACAGCGGGTCTGTTGGGATGCTGATGTTGCAAGAGCACTCTAGTCCTCTTTTAAGACTATGTGGTACCAGGTATTGCTTCTTATACTCAAACAGGGATATAAGCATGCTCAACAGTCCATCCATCATTTATTTACTTAAAAACCCATTCAATAAATGCTGGGCAATGAGGATGTAAAGATAAGAGACACAGTTCTTGCTTTTCAGAAGCTCATAGTGTAGTGAGGGAGATCCTGGATATGTAATGATGGCATTCAGAAAAAAACTCTGTGAGAGTGTCTTGAGAACACAGAATAGGGTTCCACACACTTGCAGAGTGAATCAGGGAGATTCCTTGGTTGAGATAAGATGACTGATGAGTTTTTGTTTTTTTTTAATCTTTCTTCCTCCTCTTTTTCTTGAACTGAGTCATGCAGGATGTGTATTATTGGTTGAAGGAAGGAAGGGTTCCAGGCAGCAGAAAAACACTATAGAGCTAAGGAGGCATGTTAGGGAGTTTGGAATATTTGGAGAACTTTAAATGCTATCATGTTGTTTGGTCATAGCTGAGTCCTAATGAACAGCTGCAATGGGATAAGAATTCCTCTGAAACATGTCTGTAGGAAATATTTCCAGAGATCAAATTGCCAACATCCGTTGGATCATAGAAAAAGCAAGAGAATTCCAGAAAAACATCTGCTTCATTGACCATGCTAAAACCTTTGACTATGTGGATCAAAACAAATTGGAAAATTCTTCAAGAGATGGGAATACAAAACCACCTTACCTGCCTCCTGAGAAACCTGTATGCAGGTCAAGAAGCAACAGTTAGAACCGGACATGGAACAACGGACTGGTTCCAAATTGGGAAAGCAGTATGTCAAGGCTGTATATTGGACGTGAGTTTGAGCAAGCTGTGGGAGATGGTGAAGGACAGGGAAGCCTGCCATGCTGCAGACCATGGGGTCACAAAGAGTTGGACACAACTGAGAGACTGAACAACACCAACAATTAACAGCTGCAATGGGATAAGAATTCCTCTGAAATATGTCTGGAGGATGAAGGAGACACTCCCACATTAGCCTGCAATGGTTAGACTATACTTTTGAAATGAGAGAGTATATGAGATTCAAAATAATACCTTATAGGAGCCCTGGGCTGTCTTAGCTGCGGGGAGAAAGTGTAGATAGAAGTAGGGCCTGTTTAGACTTGTTAGGTATGGCTTGTGTGAGTAATGCAGCACAGCTGGATAAGGGAGACTGGTTCTAAATCTTGCTTCTTTTGCTCAAAAGAGAATGTGATGTGGGCAGAGTTAGTGTCCTCATTTATAAACACTGTTCTCAACCTACCTCACCAGGGTTGATATGAGAATTAAATCACACAATTTATTGACAGGTGAAAGTAAACACCCAGCAAAGGTTAGTTTCTCTTCCCTGTCTTTTTCTCTGTTGCTTTTTCCATCTTTCTACCCTTCCCAACCTCCTTTTTTCATGAATTAACTTTGTACTAAGAAAGTAGTACATGTAAGCATCCTGCAAGGATCTATATTAATAGACCATTATAGCAGCCACTAGTCACATGTGTTTAGAGAATGCTTGGCTAATTCCAACTGAGATATGTGGTGAGTTGAAAACTTATGCAAAAAAGGGAATGTTAGCTAATCTCATCAATAATTTTTTTCTATAGATCATATGTTTAAATGATAATATTTTAGATATGTTTGGTGAAATAAAGATGTTATCAAAATTAACTTCACCAGTTTCTTCTTACTTTTAAAAAATGCAGGTACTGGCAATTTAAAATTGCATTTTATTCTTATGGGATAGCACTTTGTGGGCTTTGGGGACTCAGTGGTGAAAAGACAAACTGACTATGCAGTGCTTATGCCTAGGGGGGAAGTAGAGGACTGCCACTGACAGCGAAAGCAACAACAGGAAATAAAAAATAAAAAGCAACCAATGTAGAATTACATATTGTAAGAAGTATGTAAAGAGAAGTTTCTCTGGGAGGAAAACAGCAGGATCTAATTTAAATTGACAGGAGGCCTCTCTGAGGGAGAGGTGTTTGAGCTGGGCCTCCAGGAAGGCATTCGTCCATGGCATTTCCAGGCAAAGGTGGGAACACAGCATTCCAGCCGGAAGAAGCAGACTGCCAGTCAATATTTACTGAGTCTACCAAACCTCCAGCATGTGGTTGGCAATGGGGAAAAGCTGTGGGGCTGCCAGACACAGGGAGGCTCTATCACTCCTTTGAGCTTGTGGTCTGGAGGGGAGACAGAAGAGGCAGGTACGTCAGGGTTCAGGGCTGGGACATGTACTGGCTCTGGAAGTGTCTTTCCTCCTCTGTCTCTCCCAGCCTCAGACCATCATTGACTCGCAGCTGCAGCTTTGCAGTTCCCCAGAGTCTGTCAGTTCTTCCTTTGGCAGGGAACACTCACTTCTGCTCTTTTGCCCCCATTCCACTGCCCTATTCTGAGTCAGACTCGTCTTGGAAATGAGCGTCTGCAACAGCTTCTTAACCAGTTTCCTCGCCTCCAGCCTCTTGCTCCCTTTAATATCTTCTGTGCATTGCTACCAAATTAATCACCCTGAAATAACATTTAGACTATGCAATTTCCCTGCTTCAAAGCCTTTACTAGCTTCCAGATACTGGTAGAGGAGCAGCATGCCTGGAGCTGTGGGCACCTCTGTCTCTCTTTTCACACTTTACCTTTCCTTGTCTGCATAATGACAGCGCCCAGCGAAGCAAGGCCTGCAGCAGGATGTGCAGCTGGCCTCAAGTAAGCTTTGAAGCCTCACTTCTAGCCAGCTTCCGTAATTCCTGCTCCTGCCCCACCTCACCCTCTGGGCCAGGCATGCTGGCGTCCTCTTTGTCCTTCACACACTGAGTTTCATTGTCTCTGTGGAAGGGCAGGCGCATATCAGTAAGAGCATGGGTTTCAGAGAGTCAGTGAGATGAGGTTCAAATCCCAGCTCTGCCATTTAACTTGCTATGAGGACACTTCCAATGAGCTTTGTCTTAGAATTCTAAGCCTTAGTTTCCTCTTACTAATATCAGGAACCTAACTGTAATTTGTACCCCTAAGGGATGGGAGGGTAAGATTTTGCAGGTGCTGAGTCAATGGAGAAGGAAATGGCAACACGCTTCAGTGTTCTCGCCTGGAGAATCCCAGGGACGGGGGAGCCTGGTGGGCTGCTATCTATGGGGTCACACAGAGTCGCACATGACTGAAGTGACTTAGCAGCAGCAGCAGCAGTCCATGGAACAATAGACTGGTTTCAAATAGGAAAAGGAGTACGTCAAGGATGTATATTGTCACCCTGCTTATTTAACTTACATGCAGAGAACATCATGAGAAATGCTGGACTGGAAGAAACACAAGCTGGAATCAAGATTTCCGGGAGAAATATCAATAACCTCAGATATGCAGATGACACCACCCTTATGGCAGAAAGTGAAGAGGAACTAAAAAGCCACTTGATGAAAGTGAAAGAGGAGAGTGAAAAAGTTGGCTTAAAGTTCACCATTCAGAAAACGAAGATCATGGCATCCGGTCCCATCACTTCATGGGAAATAGATGGGGAAACAGTGGAAACAGTGTCAGACTTTATTTTGGGGGCTCCAAAATCACTGCAGATGGTGACTGCAGCCATGAAATTAAAAGATGCTTACTCCTTGGAAGAAAAGTTATGACCAACCTAGAGAGCATATTCAAAAGCAGAGACATTACTTTGCCGACTAAGGTCCATCTAGTCAAGGCTATGGTTTTTCCTGTGGTCATGTACGGATGTGAGAGTTGGACTGTGAAGAAGGCTGAGCACCGAAGAATTGATGCATTTGAACTGTGGTGTTGGAGAAGACTCTTGAGAGTCCCTTAGACTGCAAGGAGATCCAACCAGTCCATTCTGAAGGAGATCAGCCCTGGGATTTCTTTGGAAGGAATGATGCTAAAGCTGAAACTCCAGTACTTTGGCCACCTCATGCGAAGAGTTGACTCAATGGAAAAGACTCTGATGCTGGGGGGGATTGGGGGCAGGAGGAGAAGGGGACGACCGAGGATGAGATGGCTAGATGGCATCACTGACTCGATGGATGTGAGTCTGAGTGAACTCTGGGAGTTGGTGATGGACAGGGAGGCCTGGCGTGCTGCGATTCATGGGGTCGTAAAGAGTCGGACACAACTGAGCGACTGAGCTGAACTGAACTGAGTTGATGTGAAGAGAGTGAAGTCGCTCAGTCGTGTCTGACTCTTTGCTACCCCATGGACTGTAGCCTACCAGGCTCCTCTGTCCATGGGATTTCCCAGGCAAGAGTACTGCAGTGGTTTGCCATTTCCTTCTCCCGGGGATCTTCCCGACCCAGGGGTCGAACACAGGTCTCCATCATTGTAGGCAGACGCTTTACCGTCTGAGCCACCAGGGAAGATCTAGGAAGTCCTTAATCCCTGCATATTGTTTAAATGAGTGTCAAGCCATATATGTGCTGATTAACAGTGGTGTCTCCTTTCTTTCTGTATCCCTAGTGTCAGTTAGCAGCCTCTTTTTAAATGGTGATGGGCTGTAGTCTGACTTCTGTACAGCTGTGCTGTGGGCTGGAAACACTGGATGGGGACATTGAACAGTGGTGTCAAGAAGCTGGATGGACTTCAAGAGACCATCCAGTGTGGAACCCCTGAGGCCCTCTCATATGTCCAAGTAGATACAAAGGAGTTGGTTGAAAAGCATATATACACAAACAGACAGACTTTGGGAGTATTATCTACGTGAGGAATCACTGAACAAGAGACTTCATTTTCCTTTTCATTTATCCTTTTGAAAGATGTAGTATGTAGCAGATTGTCAGCAAGAGAGGAATACAGGATCTTTTCCAGAATTAGTGCAACATAAATCTTTATAAAGTGAGAGTACATGGAAGCTAATAAAAAAAGTTAAGTTTTCAACAACTCCTTTATGGAGCTACTGTATAAATGAGGCACGGGGGCACTTTTGATTAAGAAATAGCCATGGTGTAATTCAGAAAAGCCTAGGATGTTTTTGTTTTTGTCTGTATGACAGCCAAAAAGCTTTTTTTTTTTTTTTTTTTAGCAAATACTATTTTTCACTTTCTCCAAAAAGTTCATCTTGTTTAATGCATTTCAGTAATGGCCATAGATATGTTTCTATTTCTCACTGAAAATATTTCTATTAATTACGTCCATGTGTTGGTATCCATGCTGATTTTAAGCTGTCTTTGCTGGGAAGCACCCAGTTATTTACTTTGACATGACATTTTAAGGATTCTGTCTTTTCCTTACATTTATTTAAGGGCTTCATATACTTGATGTAGTTCAATTGCTATCAGATTTATAGATCTATCTTAAGAAATAAAATGGAGCCCAAGAATCTTCAGAAGAATAATTAAATTTGGCCTCTTGAGATATTCCATGCTTTTTTTAAAATATAAATTTATTTATTTTAATTAGAGGCTAATTACTTTACAATATTGTATTGGTTTTGCCATATATCAACATGAATCCGCCACGGGTGTACATGTGTTCCTCATCCTGAACCCCACTCCCACCTCCCTCCCTGTACCATCCCTCTGGGTCATCCCAGTACACCAGCCCCAAGCATCCTGTATCCTGCATCAAACCTGGACTGGCGATTCGTTTCTTATATGATATTATACATGTTTCAATGCCATTCTCCCAAATCATCCCACCCTCTCCCTCTCCCACAGAGTCCAAAAGACTGTTCTATACATCTGTCTCTTTTGCTGTCTTGCATACAGGATTATCGTTACCATCTTTCTAAATTCCATATATATGCATTAGTATACTGTATTGGTGTTTTTCTTTCTGGCTTACTTCACTCTGTATAATAGGCTCCAGTTTCATCCTTCTCATTAGAACTGATTCAAATGTGTTCTTTTTAATGGCTGAGTAATACTCCATTGTGTATATATACCACAGCTTTCTTATCCATTTGTCTGCTGATGGGCATCTAGGTTGCTTCCATGTCCTGGGTATTATAAACAGGGCTGCGATGAACATTGGGGTACACGTGTCTCTTTCAATTCTGGTTTCCTCAGTGTCTATGCCCAGCAGTGGGATTGCTGGGTCATATGGCAGTTCTATTTCCAGTTTTTTAAGGAATCTCCACACTGTTCTCCATAGTGGCTGTACTAGTTTGCATTCCCACCAACAGTGTAAGAGGGTTCCCTTTTCTCCACACCCTCTCCAGCATTTATTGCTTGTAGACTTTTGGATAGCAGCCATTCTGACTGGCATGAAATGGTACCTCATTGTGGTTTTGATTTGCAAGAAAAGCATCAGTTCTCAGTTCAATTGCTCAGTCGTGTCCGACTCTTTGCGACCCCACGAATCACAGCACGCCAGGCCTCCCTGTCCATCACCAACTCCCAGAGTTCACTCAGACTCACATCCATTGAGTCAGTGATGCCATCCAGCCATCTCATCCTCTGTCGTCCCCTTCTCCTCCTGCCCCGAATCCCTCCCAGCATCAGAGTCTTTTCTGGTGAGTCAACTCTTCTCATGAGGTGGCCAAAGTACTGGAGTTTCAGCTTTAGCATCATTCCTTCCAAAGAAATCCCAGGGCTGATCTCCTTCAGAATGGACTGTTTGGATCTCCTTGCAGTCCAAGGGACTCTCAAGAGTCTTCTCCAACACCACAGTTCAAAAGCATCAATTCTTCTGCCCTCAGCTTTCTTTGTATTTCTTTATATGCAGATGACACCACACTTATAGCAGAAAGCAAAGAAGAACTAAAGAACCTCTTGATGAAAGTGAAAGAGTAGAGTGAAAAAGTTGGCTTAAAACCCAGCATTCAGAAAACTGGCATCTGGTCCCATCACTTCATGGCAAATAGATGGGGAAACAAAGGAAACAGTGACAGACTTACTTTGGGGGCTTCAAAATCACTGCAGATGGTGACTGCAGCCATGAAATTAAGAGACACTTGCTCCTTGGAAGAAAAGTTATGACCAACCTAGATAGCATATTAAAAAGCAGAGACATTACTTTGACAGCAAAATTCTGTCTAGTCAAAGCTACAGTTTTTCCAGTAGTCATGTATGGATGTGAGATTTGAATTTGGGTACAATTCTTCCTAATTCTTTATCTAATGTTTCTCAAGTTGCTGTTGATAGACTGCTAGGAGTCTGCTTATATGTTCTTGGAGGGTGAGGAAGGGGGTCTGAAACCTTTCTATTATGATAATCTAATTGCGTTTTCATGTCAGCAATTACTGAGAAATATATAAGGATATTCTACATTACCTAGATGAGTGTCTTATTAGAGTTCGGCCAGAGACCTCAGTGCTGAAGCTGATATTTTTGTATTTTGGATCATGATAGGGGGCATGTAGTGCTGATTTAATTATTAAGGGTTGATGAATAAAGAAGATGCGCTTAAAATGCCAGGCAACCTTACAGGGAATTTTAGTTTGAATAGAGATATGAGTCAGTTTGGGGGAACACAATAATATACATCTTCTGGACCGAAAAGAATATGTGCTGTACTTGCGAAAGGCCACATATTTTAAAAGAATTAATTGTCTGTTTTTGCATTAGTTTGATTTGTGTTGGTTTTGTAGTGTTTGCTTATATTTAATTTATAAATTGGTTTTATTTTCACAGTTGTCCAAATATATATATTTTACTATTAACATTTAAGAAACAATTTGTCAACATGCTGGCTTGAAAGGAATTTATTTCCTTTTAAAATGTCTGCACATTACAGTTTGAGAAACAGTGCTTTATCCCATTCTGGCTTTCCTAGGGCTATTAGCTAATCACACCTCCAGTATAATTTGTCTCATTAAAGAGTGGCCTCTTGCTGTGGGTATTGGGAGAAAACAGCGTGTATCTAAACACCAATACCCTGAAACGCTCAAAGAAAAATGGCCATACTGGGAAGAAGGTATTTTAACATTTTTTTTTTTTAACATCATCTTCAACCACAGAATGGAAGCAGCTGCCTCCTTGTGTATCTTTCACTGGGGCCTGTGAAATCTGGTAAATGGAGAACCTTAGACCAGACTATGTATTACCAGAACAACTCTTTGAAAAGCTAAGAGGCAAAACCAAAGCCCATCTGAAGCAGTCTTATCCAACTTCATTGTGCTGATGAGTTATCTGAGAATGTTGTTGCAAGAGATACTACTGGCCCATACCTCATATACTGAAAACTATTTTTTCTATTGTAATCATTTTACTTGATTTTTCCTTGAATAACACATATAAAGCTATGAGTACCATTTTTGATACAAAGTCAGCACTTAATAAATGTTAATGACTCTTGTTATGGTGGTTAGAATTAGCTTCTGAGGCACAGGGAAGGATGAGATAGAGGAGGGGGCTTTAGAAGTGAACAGACTTCAATCAAGATCCAGGTTTTGTTGTTTACAAGCTATTTGTCCTGGACAAGTTAGTTAGCCTTTCAAGTCACTCACTTGTCAAATGTATTTAAAATGGAGGAAAATAATGCCTCATGGAATTGGGAGGATTCTACAGAGCCCCTAAATTGATGGGTGCTCAAAAAATATTATTTCTCCTTTGTCCCCTTTGGATATAGGCTTGGGATTGAATCTTGATTCTGTTGCAACATTGTTGTGACTGATGTTGTAATCCTTATGAAATTTATCTCTTTATCGTTATCTTTAAAACGAGAATGATAATCAAGAAGATTAAATTAACTGGTATATGTAAAATGTATTATGTGTTGGCACATGACAGGACCCATGGTCAGCCCCTCTTTCCCTTTCTGTCCTTCATTTAGTGTAGCAGTCAGCGAGGCTGATGGAGCTCAGATACCAGGCATAAGAGCTCCTCTAGCTAATGAGAATCATCTGGAGAGTTAACAAAAACCATCTGGAGAGTTTAAAACAGGAGAGTTGTAAGTCTGAGTTTTATTCAGGGTCTTACTGAGGCTATAGCCTGGAAAACAACCTCTTAGTAGCTCTGAGCACGTACTCCAAAAAAATAAGGGTGGAGCCAGGAGATGTATATATATAAGCAGACTTGAAGTAGAATCTCTTGGAATTGAGGTCCAGGCATTAGTTATTTTTTATGAGCTCTTCAGATAATTCTCTGGTGCAGCCAGGATTGAGAAGTACAGAACACTAGGCCCTTGAGTTTTCTTCAATGATGGAAACTGAGAGCCTAAGGAGGCTCCTTCTGCTGCCAAAATCTTGGTTCTCTGTGCACCTATGCCGAACAGAAATACAGAGACATGAAGGAAAAAGAAAGGGTGGTTTTATTCCTTTGCCTGGCAAAGAGGAAACACAGGCTAGCACCTCAACTGTGCCCCCTGCCCCTCCAGGAAATAGGCAGAGGTGTTATAGCTGGGTGTCTTCTTCAGAAGTATGTGGTAAGGATCAAGGCAATGACTGTCTTGCATTCTTCTGGAAAGTTCCATAACAGCTATGGGTTTGGTCATCCTCAAGATTATTGGCCTGTGACTTTCTTTCTGAAGACTGTTAGAAGGGTGTGTGAGGGAAAGAATGCAGCTGCAGGATGCCTCGAGTCAGAGGGTGATTAAGGAATTAACTTTGTGAAGGACAAGTCTAGTTATGTGCACCAAAGATTAGAAACAGTCAAACTAAAAACTGGGATTGCTTAACTCTTACAGGCTTCTTTTCCCTGGTGGCTCAGATGGTAAAGTGTCTGCCTACAATGTGGGAGACCTGGGTTCAATCCCTGGGTCGGGAAGATCCCCTGGAGAAGGAAATGGCAATCCACTCCAGTATTCTTGCCTGGAAAATCCCATGGATGGAGGAGTCTGGTTGGCTACTGTCCATGAGGTCGCAAAGAGTCAGACACAACTGAGCGACTTCACTATCTATCTATCTATTTATCGCCATTTACTCATTCCTTCATTTCCCTTGCTTGGTAGCAGAAAAACCCAGTTTCCATTTCTGTTGTCTCCCCACCGTCTGTTGGAGATTTTTAAAGTTTTTATTTTTATGACTGTCAGAGGTGCTCCATCTGAATGATATACCTAAGAGGGTATGTGAAAGTCACTCAGCCGTGTCCGACTCTGCGACCCCATGGACTACGCAGTCCATGGAATTCTCCAAGTCAGAATACTGGAGTGGGTAGCCTTTCCCTTCTCCAGGGGATGTTCCCAACCCAGGGATCAAACCCAGGTCTCCCACATTGTGGGCAGATTCTTTACCAGCTAAGCCACTAGGGAAGCCCAAGAATACTGGAGTGGGTAGCCTATCCCTTCTCCAGCAGATCTTCTTGACTCAGGAATTGAACCAGGGTGTCCTGCATTGCAGGCGGATTCTTTACCAACTGAGTTATCAGGGAAGCCCTAAAATGGCCAGGTTCTAATCTCTGGAAACAGAATGAGTTGCTCTACATGAATCAGGAAGGCAAAAACTGGACCTCTATCCATTTTAGGTTTTCAGGTGGTGTTTTTAACAAAAAGATTCACAGGAGGAAAAAGTAAGTCTTTAAAAACAAAAACAAAAAACAATGCATGTAGCAGATATCACGTGAAAGAAACTTCATTGAAAAATAACTCGAAGTGGCAGTTTAGAATTCTGGATATAGAGCATCTTCAACAAAAAAACAATAAATTCGTAGAGAAATGGTAAGACAGAGGAAAGCAGTTTAGGTTTTCAAGGGCGGTGCACTGTGGGAAGATAAACATATGGGAGGAAACTAATGCAACTTGTTTGCAGTTTTGTCTTGCCACCTTCAGGCTGCTAAGAATGGCTCCAGTTAAAGAAAAACTTACATCCTGCCTCTAGACAGAAAGGAGGCAGGTAGAGAGAGCTTTTCTTCCACTTGCTACTGCCTTCAGCTCAAAACTGTTTTTATGTCCAAGAGGCATATTTTGGGATGACTTATTCTGATTTCCTTTAGTTTCCAATTCGAAACTTTATTTTTAGAAAGTGTCACATATTAAAAACTGAGTTGGGTTAGAAGTTGTAAAGTAAGAGATCAACAAATGGGGAAAAAATATAGACAGGAACAAGCAGAAAAGAATGGATTTAAGAACATTGTTTCATATTTTATTGAATCAGTCTCTTAGTTTGGTAATAGGTCAGTTCAGTTCAACAGTTGTGTCACATTTCATAAGGTGGTGTTGTAGGTAGTTTCCATCTAAATTAAGCGACTGTGTGGTGCGAGCAATCAGGGATTTAGTAAGAGGCATTTCTATAGAAACTAAAGGAAAAGTATGTTTAATGGTTGGAGTTGACTATAAAACTGGTTTGTGAATCCAGATGACCGTTAGCTGAACAGATTTCGAGATATTGAGCTCAAAGTATGTTTTGCAGTTGGAATGTCTCTGAGGATGTCATCAGGTGTGTTCCAGTGAACCTTCTGAGTGACCTATACAGCAGCAGGCATGAAGGACAAGGTTGTCCATACCTGAACTGTGGTGGGTGATATTTCTGTTTATATCAAGTTGTTCAGCTTCAGTGGTTTTGGGGATAGGGCGGTTTTATTTCTTAGTAATTACAAGTCAGAAGGGTGGGAAAAACACTCAAAATGCTAGTTTGGAGAGTTGTGACCAGATAGTGTTGGAAATGAAAGAATTTGGGATCCACTCTAGTTCACATGTAAATAACAAAACCTCAGTGACAGTGAACAGGGCTAGGATATAATACTCCACAAAGGTGTGTTATAGTTTTCCATTGAAACAACATTTTTCTCTCTATAGTCACCTCCATTTTTACCAAGAGAGTCATAATGAAACTAATTGGTTTGCCAAATAAATTAATTTCATTAAACTTGGTCTGATTATTTACATAAATGCAGCAAAAATAGAGGTCGATCATGTAAGCTCTTTTAAGTCTGCTTTGCTAGGACTTTTGATAGAGTATGAGTATTCTGGGAGCCAAGCCAAGGACTCACTTCTAAGTCTTATAGATTTAGGTGAATTCTTCTCTTTTTGAGATCTAAAATGCCATGAGGTTCTGGATTTGCTAGGAAATGATTTTCCATTCTCGTTGGTTAGGCTGGGAACCCTATAAATAAGATACCTGGTAATTTTTTGAAGGGAGGCTTTGTTGGATCCATAAAGCCAACCTTAGTTTCTTAATATAGTCTGGTTATATCTATGTACGTCATTCTCAAATACTACCTTCCGGTCAAAGTCTTGGTAATATAATCAATATTGACCACAGTGTTCTTTTATAAGGAAAGCAGATTCTCACTGAATTTATGCACATAACTATAGTGCCATGATAATCACGATGGTGTGATCACTCAGCTAGAGCCAGACATCCTGGAATGTGAAGTCAAGTGGGCCTTAGAAAGCATCACTATGAAGAAAGCTAGTGGAGGTGATGGAATTCCAGTTGAGCTGTGTCAAATCCTGAAAGATGGTGCTGTGAAAGTGTTGCACTCAATATGCCAGCAAATTTGGAAAACTCAGCAGTGGCCACAGGACTGGAGAAGGCCAGTTTTTATTTCAATGCCAAAGAAAGGCAAAGCCAAAGAATGCTCAAACTACTGCACAATTGCACTCATCTCACACGCTAGTAAAGTAATGCTTAAATTCTCCAAGCCAGGCTTCAGCAATATGCGAACCGTGAGCTTCCAGATGTTCAAGCTGGTTTTAGAAAAGGCAGAGGAACCAGAGATCAAATTGCCAACATCCACTGGATCATGGAAAAAGCAAGAGAGTTCCAGAAAAACATCTGTTTCTGTTTTATTGACTATGCCAAAGCCTTTGACTGTGTGGATCACAGTAAACTGAAAAATTCTGAAAGAGACGGGAATACCAGATCACCTGACCTGCCTCTTGAGAAATCTGTATGCAGGTCAGGAAGCAACAGTTAGAACTGGACATGGAACAACAGAGTGGTTCCAAATAGGAAAAGGAGTACATCAAAGCTGTATACTGTCACCCTGCTTATTTAACTTATATGCAGAGTACATCATGAGAAACGCTGGGCTGGAAGAAGCACAAGCTGGAATCAAGATTGCTGGGAGAAACATCAATAACCTCAGATATTCTGATGTAACCACCCTTATGGGAGAATGTGAAGAAGAACCAAAGAGCCTCTTGAAAGAGGAGAGTGAAAAAGTTGGCTTAAAGCTCACCATTCAGAGAACTAAGATCATAGCATCCGGTCCCATCACTTCATGGGAAATAGATGGGGAAACAGTGGAAACAGTGGCTGACTTTGTTTCTGGGCTCCAAAATCACTACAGTTGGTGATTGCAGCCATGAAATTAAAAGAAGCTTACTCCTTGGAAGGAAAGTTATGACCAACCTGGACAGCATATTGAAAAGCAGAGACATTACTTTGTCAACAAAGGTCCATCTAGTCAAGGCTATGGTTCTTCCAGTAGTCATGTATGGATGTGAGAGTTGGACTAAAGAAAGCTGAGTGCCAAAGAATTGATGTTTTGGAACTGTGGTGTTGGAGAAGACTCTTAAGAGTCCCTTGGACTGCAAGGAGATCCAACCAATCCATCCTAAAGGAGATCAGTCCTGGGTGTTCATTGATAGGACTGATGTTGAAACTGAAACTCCAATACTTTGGACACCTGATGTGAAGAGCTGACTCATTGGAGAAGACCCTGATGCTGGGAAAGATTGAGGGCAGGAGGAGAAGGGGACGACAGAGGATGAGATGGCTGGATGGCATCACAGACTCAATGGACATGGGTTTGGGTGGACTCCAGGAGTTGGTGATGGACAGAGAGGCATGGCATGCTGTGATTCATGGGGTTACAAAGAGTCGGGCACAACTGAGCCACTGAGCTGAACTGATAGTGCCATGAAAATAAGAATACTCAATAAGAAGTTTCTGAATTCTTGAGGGATCAGGTAGAGAGAAAATTCTGTCTACAAAGATATAATTTACCAAATTGCCATAAATTATGAGTAGCTTGATAGAAAAGAGAAAAAGTTTTCTTTAAATCTGGAAAAGCAAGACATTAATGAACTGGTAATGTTTCAAAGAAAAAAATCATAAAAAATTATAATCATCCTCATCAGTTCATTTAGTCATATGTAATTAATTCTTGTTCTGCTTGATCATGGGTTAACAGTTTTATAAATCTATCAGTTTCTCTATTACAGTTCTAGAAATTAAGCTTTCAAGACAGCATCATAATAAAAAATAACTTTCTGTGAATTGCAAAAGACGTATGCATGGCCATGGTTAAAAGTCTGATGAGAATTCATTATAATTTAACTGACAAGGAAATTTGGCTATCTGTGACATACAGCATTTTAAGATGATAGCTGGAATTATGACTATTAACATCATACTAGGACATGTCAGTTTTTCATGATTTTGGACTACTTACAACACTAACATACCCATACAAATATAACCTAAAGACGATTTAGCATCACTTCTTAGAAGTAGAAGTGAAGATGCTCAGTTGTGTCCGACTCTTTGAGACCCCACAGACTGTAGCCTTCCAGGCTCCTCCATTCATGGGATTTTCCAGACAAGAATACTGGAGTGGGTTACTATTTCCTTTTCCAGGGAATCTTTCCGACCCAGGGATTGAACCCAGGTCTCTTGCATTACAGGCTGACTCTACCCTGTCTGAGTTACCAGGGAATCCTTCTTATTCCCATGTAATTTAACATATCAAATAACCCTAATTAATTTAACTTTTCTCTTTTGAGAGAACAAATCCTTTGAGATTTTCTAGAATGCCCCTGGAAAATCTCAAAGTTCCAAATCAAAAAGATTTCATTTAGAATTTGGTTTTGAAAAGTTTGTAAAAAAATGTTGAAAGCTTGAAACACTTGATTTACTAGGATCACAGATCACTGTGAAATAATATATTTATCCAAAGTGACAATAAAAAGATTTCAAAGGCAAATACAGAAAGTTACATATCCTGAGGAAAAAAAAGCAAAACTTAGCTCTCTTAATATTAAGACTCTTTTTCTTAATTAATTGAACACCTGATAAAGACAACATGAAGCACAGGTAACATTTTGATGACATAAAATCTTGGTTTTACAGACATAGAGAATAGACTTATGTACATGGGGAGAGGGTAAGAGAGGGTGAGATGTTTGGAAAGAGTAATGTGGAAACTTACATTACCATGTGTAAAATAGATAGGCAATGGGAATTTGCTGTATGGCTCAGGAAACTCAAACAGGGACTAGTTTGACTGTATCAACCTAAAGGGGTAGAATGGGGAGGGAGATGGGAGGGAAGTCCAAAAGGGAGAGGATATATGCGTACCTATGGCTGATTCATGTTGAAGTTTGACAGAAAACAACAAAATTCTGTAAAGCAATTATCCTTCAATAAAAAATAAATTAAAAAAATCTTGGTTTTATAGGAAAATTTCTTAAAAGGTTAAAGAAATCTTTTATAATCTCTTACCAAGAGCAGATCAGTAGTCTGAAAAGACTTAGTTCTTTTAACAGAGAAAGGAAAATAAATTTTAGTTTTACATATGCTCATTTTTGATATTAAAGCTTATTTTAAAATACCTTGCTAAAAAAAAACTCTCGTGGTAAATTTATTCAATTTGAGCCATCTTGACTATACAAGATTTTGTCTCTATTCCCAAATTTCTAAATCTGTTTAGTTTTTGTCTTTTTTTTCCCTCTTTCTCCTTTATTATTCTGAAACAACCTTTCAGTTCAGTTCAGTTCAGTCGCTTAGTTGTGTCTGACTGCGACCCCATGAATTGCAGCACGCCAACCCTAACCGAGAGTTGGACTGTGAAGAAAGCTGAGCACCGAAGAATTGATGTTTTTGAACTGTGGTGTTGGAGAAGACTCTTGAGAGTCCCTTGGGCTGCAAGGAGATCCAACCAGTCCATTCTAAAGGAGATTGGTCCTGGGTGTTCTTTGGAAGGAATGATGCTAAAGTTGGCCAAAGCCAGTACTTTGGCCACCTCATAAGAAGAGTTGACTCATTGGAAAAGACTTTGATGCTGGGAGAGATTGGGAGCAGGAGGAGAAAGGGACGACAGCGGATGAGATGGCTGGATGGCATCACCGAGTCGATGGTCGTGAGTTTGAGTGAACTCCAGGAGTTGGTGATGGACAGGGAGGCCTGGTGTGCTGCAATTCATGAGGTCACAAAGAGTCGGACACGACTGAGCGACTGAACTGAATTGAATGAACCCTAACCTTAACCTCTAAACCAGGAGAAAATTACTTCCCATTTCCCTTAACAGAAAAGCATCTTCATACCTCATATCTTTTCTTACCAAAAGTGTATCTTACTTTCCTTATATACTTTACATACAGAGTTTTTTTCTTACTATATTGTTAAAAATTTTAATCCCTAGTAACCCTAGTTTTCAGTGAGAATTAAGAAGCAGACAACTGTGAACTGTTACATACCAACATTTTTTATAGACTGGCAAATTATGAATTAAACATTTCAGAATTTCTAGATGCATATGCCTTTTATTCATAGTACAAATTTTAACACAGCGAGAAAAACATGTTATTAATAGACCCAAATATCTTTTGTCCCTCTGTCATAAGAAGCCAAAAGTGAACTTCTGTTTAGCAATAATGTTTCAGTATTGTATCTTCTGGAAATAATCTAGATAGTTAATGACTACCTATCATTTAACACAGAATAACTTTAAGGCTTATTTCACCAAGAAGATTTTGGAAGCTGTTTTTAAGTAAAACATAATCGTTGTTGAGAAGTTAATTTATAAGCTCTTATCCCACCTATTTTTATTTAATTAACTTATTCTTAATAATCATAGAAGCAAAGCACTTAAAAAATTAAATACATAGCTTCTTTTTCTTTTTTTGCTGTTGTGCTTGATGTACATTAAGCAATTGGTTGTATATTTTTCTTAGATTTGATTTGTAATTTTATAATCTTAAATATCTAGTAGAGATAACATATGCTTGTTTGACTATTAAGTCCAGGTAGAAAAAATTGTATATATGTGTTAAATTTAATGTTGAAATTCCTGAAGAAATGCTTGTTTTATTAAATTTAAAAACTTCAACTAGCTTTTATTTACTGAAGATTAACCCAGTTGTATGAACTTGAAAAACATTTTGGTCAGTTTCTATATTTCTGAACATTTTAGGAACATTTTAATTTATACACGTCCTTATTAAGCTCTTTCACATGTTATTTTTGGCAATACTATCCAAAGATACAAAAATACCACATATACATAACACGGGCCCAGACATACATAAATATACACACAGATGCAAACAAACATCCTATACCTTTCATTTAAAAATTTTAGCCATTTATGGAATAAAGACAGTTATGGAATATAAAACTGACCACTTTATAAAAGAAAGTTCAATTCAAATTGCATTTCTGGCAGATGGAACAAGGTAAGGTTATTTGCTTAGATGGCTAAATATTTTTACCAATATTTGTGGAGAAAACTTTTTAAGGTTTTAAACTTTGCTCTAGACAGATAGTCTCATAGAGGCTGTGGACTAGATTTTGAACAAGGAACCTTTCATAGCTATTTGTTTAAAAAAAAGTCTCTCCTTTTTTCCATCCAGTCTCAGGTGGCTGTAGGTAGTGTTCTAGTTAACTCTTCTGATGTTTATATTTTAGAGATGTGGTAAAATTTACATCACCAGAAACTAAGTCACTAGAAATATTTTTTAAAGAAGAAATTCAGGAGCATATTTATTTATTATGAGAAATTTAAAGCAATTACTATTTAAGAAATTTCTTAAGTGTAGTATAGGCTGTGAGTTTTATTTATTTACATTTTGTGGTGGTCCCCCATATACAGAAAGACCAGGAGCTGAGGAGGTCTGGTTACAGAGTAAGGAACAATAAGACAAACTTGTTGTGTGTTCTTGGGGCCTAGTTTCTAAGTACCAATAGGCCATTTATTTAGAATGAGAGATCTCTCAAATATCTTTTTAAATATAAAAGCTCAAATCTTTAAAGGTATACCTATTTTAATGTGACTGTAACTAAACGAATAAGCCTTTTCATGACTTGAAACCAATGCGCCTTATATGGCTTAACCATGGACATAAGAGGCATCCCCAAAGACTGTACAGAAGATGAAGTTCCCCTTGAAATCCAAAATTTCCCTCAAAGATTGTCTAAGAAAGTAAAGACCTTTGTTGTTATGAGTGAAGAAGCTCTGGTTTCTCACAGAGTGAGATACCTTAAATCACAGACCCACTAATCTGTGTTGTACCCAAGGGATTATGTTGAAAAATTTCCCAGTACAAATAATACAAATAAGGGAGACATGGCAAAGGTCCTTTAGGGCCTCCTTCTGAAACACCACAAAAGACAGAGACAAGGAAACTAATGACTGTTCCTGAGAGGCTGTGTGTGTGTGTGTGTGTGTGTGTCTGTGTGTGTGCTCAGTTGCTCAGTCATGTCTGACTCATTGCAGCCCCATGGACTGTAGCCCACTGGACTCCTCTGTCCTTGGCATTCTCCAGGCAAGTGCTGGAGTCCAGCTCCAGCAGCCAGGGAATCAGCCTGAAGGGGTGAGCAGTCAGTGGATGATGATGTAGCCTCTCACTCATAGTATGGAACTACATGTTTATTTCAAGCTTCAGATTTTCTTTTATACTTTGAAGAAAGCATTAGGTCAGAGGTTTGACATTTTTAGTTTTCCCCACCCAGATTTATTGTCTCCAGAAATCATTGTTGTCTTACAAACAGAGTTCCCGCTTCAGCGATTCTCTCAGAATTGGCTTTACTATCTATTATCTTCTTTCTCTTATTGTGTCCTATACTTAACTTATGATTACATTGTAACTCATGCCACATTCCTCAGTTTATTTCTTATCTTTTAAATCCTGTTTGCCCCTAGCATCTTAAGATCACTATCTCCTAAAAAGGCTTCTGCTGCTGCTGCTGCTAAGTCACTTCAGTCGTGTCCGACTCTGTGCGACCCCATAGACGGCAGCCCACCCGGCTCTCCCGTCCCTGGGATTCTCCAGGCAAAAACACTGGAGTGTGTTGCCATTTCCTTCTCCAACACATGAAAGTGAAAGTGAAGCTTCTAGCAATTCTTTATTATTCCTAAACCCTAAACTCAGCAAACTTCTTTTGCCATAAACATTCCCCTCACAAACAGGTTTCAGATAACAATCCTTCCTATGGCCTCAAGCTGCAGCCTATCTTTGTAAATATCCTTGAACAAATGTCAATGGTTATTTTATAGATTATTTCCTGGGCTGCAAAAGGTTTTTGCTTTCTCATGCTTCTCTCAAGCACCTTAACATTCTTTCCAGCCAACTCAACCAAAGAAAGGAAAGAACAAGTCAGAATCACAAGGCCTAACTCCTTCATCCCGGGTCCGTGCCTGCAAGATGAGGGGAGGAGGTTGGGGCCGTGCCTCCATTTTGTCAGTAATGCCGAATGTGGCTCCTGACACAGGAGATCTTCCTGACTGAGGGGTTGAACGCTCATCTCCTGTGTCTCCTGCACTGGCAAGCAGATTCTTTACCACCATGCCACCTGGGAAGCCCCAGAGGCTGTTGGTACCTGGAAAACCAAATCCACAGAGTCACAGTTTAAATAACAAAAATTTACAAAGAATTCTCTGGAAAAAACATTTGGAGAGGAAGGGATAAGGAAAAATTTTACCTTCCTTTCTTGCTCAGGAATTGCAGAGAGACCTGAGAGAGCTGACTTGGGTAAGAATTCCTACCTTTCCCTGGCTTTTTGTTCCAGGATCCCATCTGCAGGATCTGGAGAGAGTGGGACATCCCAACCTGTTCCATGTGAGTCGTCAGGAAGTAGGGTAGACAAAATTTTACTCATCTTAGGTTTTCAGCTCAGACTCTGTAACAAAAAGATCAACAAGAGGAAAACAGTTTATTAACTCCTGCAGTGCATAGCACGTGGGAGAAACCTCAATGAAAAGTCACTTTTCACTTTTATAAGTGGCTTAGAACTACAGTTTCTACAGCATCTTCAACAAAGAGCAATAACTGTGGAGAGAAATGACGGGACAAAGAAAGCAAGTTTAGCCTTCCGAGGGCAGCAAACTAGGAAGAAAAATATATGGCAGGGAACTAGTGGCTAATGTTCATTTGCAGGTTCCTCTGGGGCCATCTCTGGGCTGATGAGACTGTCTCTAGCGAAAGGAGAATGTGTATTCTGCCTTTAGGTAGAAAAAGGGAGGTAGAACTTTCCCTGAATTCTTTTTTTTTTTAATTTATTTTTGGAGGCTAATTACTTTACAATATTGTATTGGTTTTGCCATACATTGACATGGATCCACCACAGGTGTACATATATTCCCCATACTGAACTCCCCTCCCACCTCCCTCCCCATCCCATCCCTCTGGGTCATCCCAGTGCACCAGCCCCGAGCACCCTTTTTTTAAAAAAATATAAATTTATTTACTTTAATTGGAGGTTAATTACTTTACAATATTGTATTGGTTTTGCCATACATCAACATGAATCCACTATGGGTGTACACGTGTTCCCCATCCTGAACCCCCCTCCCACCTCCCTCCCTGTACCATCCCTCTGGGTCATCCCAGTTGTACACCAACCCCAAGCATCCTGTATCCTGCATCGAACCTGGACTGGCGATTCATTTCTTATATGATATTATACATGTTTCAATGCTATTCTCCCAAATTATCCCACCCTCGCCCTCTCCCACAGAGTCCAACAGACTGTTCTATACATCTGTGTCTCTTTTGCTGTCTCGCATACAGGATTATCATTACCATCTTTCTAAATTCCATATATAAGTGTTAGTATACTGTATTGGTGTTTTTCTTTCTGGCTTGCTTCACTCTGTATAATAGGCTCCAGTTTCATCCACCTCATTAGAACGGAGTCAAATATATTCTTTTTAATGGCTGAGTAGTATTCCATTGTGTATATGTACCACAGCTTTCTTATCCATTCATCTGCTGATGGACATCTAGGTTGCTTCCATGTCCTGGGTATTATAAACAGGGCTGCGATGAACATTGGGGTACACGTGTCTCTTTCAATTCTGGTTTCCTCAGTGTCTATGCCCAGCAGTGGTATTGCTGGGTCATACGGCAGTTCTATTTCCAGCTTTTTAAGGAATCTCCACACTGTTCTCCATAGTGGCTGTACTAGTTTGCATTCCCACCAACAGTGTAAGAGGGTTCCCTTTTCTCCACACCCTCTCCAGCATTTATTGCTTGTAGACTTTTGGATAGCAGCCATTCTGACTGGCGTGAAATGGTACCTCATTGTGGTTTTGATTTGCATTTCTCTGATAATGGGTGATTTTGAGAATCTTTTCATGTGTTTGTTAGCCATCTGTATGTCTTCTTTGGAGAAATGTCTGTTTAGTTCTTTGGCCCATTTTTTGATTGGGTCGTTTATTTTTCTGGAATTGGGCTGCAGGAGCTGCTTGTATATTTTTGAGATTAAGTCTTTGTCAGTTGCTTCATTTGCTATTATTTTCTCCCATTCTGAAGGCTGTCTTTTCACCTTGCTTATAGTTTCCTTTGTTTTGGAGAAGCTTTTAATTTTAACTAGGTCCCATTTTTTATTTTTGCTTTTATTTCCAATATTCTGGGAGGTGGGTCATAGAGATTCTGCTGTGATTTATGTCTGAGAGTGTTTTGCCTATGTCTTCCTCTAGGAGTTTTATAGTTTCTGGCCTTATGCTTAGATCTTTAATCCATTTTGAGTTTATTTTTGTGTATGGTGTTAGAAAGTGTTCTAGTTTCCTTTTTTTACAAGTCGTTGACCAGTTTTCCCGGCACCACTTGTTAAAGAGATTGTCTCTAATCCATTGTGTATTCTTGCCTCCTTTGTAAAAGATAAGGTGTCCATAGGTGCTTGGATTTATCTCTGGGCTTTCTATTTTGTTCCATTGATCTATATTTCTGTCTTTGTGCCAGTACCATACTGTCTTGATGAATGTGGCTTTGTAGTAGAGCCTGAAGTCAGGCAGGTTGATTTCTCCAGTTCCATTCTTCTTTCTCAAGATTGTTTGGCTATTCGAGATTTTTTTGTATTTCCATACAAATTGTGAAATTATTTGATCTAGTTCCGTGAAAAATACCGTTGGTAGCTTAATAGGAATTGCATGGAATCTATAGATTGCTTTGGATAGTATACTTATTTTCACTATATTGATTCTTCTGATCCATGAACACGGTATATTTCTCCATCTATTCGTGTCCTCTTTGATTTCTTTCACCAGTGTTTTATAGTTTTCTATATATAGATCTTTAGTTTCTTTAGGTAGATATATTCCTAAGTATTTTATTCTTTTCATTGCAATGGTGAATGGAATTGTTTCCTTACTTTCTTTTTCTGTTTTCTCATTGTTAGTGTATAGGAATGTTAGTTTCAGTTTCCTGCATTGGAGAAGGAAATGGCAACCCACTCCAGTGTTCTTGCCTGGAGAATCTCAGGGACGGGGAGCCTGGTGGGCTGCCGTCTATGGGGTTGCACAGAGTCGGACACAACTGAAGCGACTTAGCAGCAGCAGGAATGCAAGGGATTTCTGAGTGTTGATTTTATATCCTGCAACTTTACTATATTCATTGATTAGCTCTAGTAATTTTCTGGTGGAGTCTTTAGTTCTCCATGTAGAGGATCATGTCATCTGCAAACAGTGAGAGTTTTACTTCTTTTCCAATCTGGATTCCTTTTATTTCTTTTTCTGCTCTGATTGCCTTGGCCAAAACTTCCAAAACTATGTTGAAGAGTAGTGGTGAGAGTGGGCACCCTTGTCTTGTTCCTGACTTTGGGGGAAATGCTTTCAAATTTTCACCATTAAGAATAATTTTTGCTGTGGGTTTGTCATATATAGCTTTTATTATATTGAGGTATGTTCCTTCTATTCTTGCTTTCTGGAGGGTTTTTATCGTAAATGGATGTTGAATTTTGTCAAAGGCTTTCTCTTCATCTATTGAGATAATCATATGGTTCTTATTTTTCAATTTTTTAATGTGGTGTATTACACTGATTGATTTGCAGATATTGAAGAATCCTTGCATCCCTGGGATAAAGCCCATTTGGTCATGATGTATGATCTTTTTAATATGTTGTTGGATTCTGTTTGCTAGAATTTTGTTAAGGATTTTTGCATCTATGTTCATCAGTGATATTGGCCTGTGGTTTTCTTTTTTGTGTGGCATCTTTGTCAGGTTTTGGTATTAGGGTGATGGTGGCCTCATAGAATGAGTTTGGAAGGTTACCTTCCTCTGCAATTTTCTGGAAGAATTTGAGTAGGATAGGTGTTAGCTCTTCTCTAAATTTTTGGTAGAATTCAGCTGTGAAGCCATCTGGTCCTGGGCTTTTATTTGCTGGAAGATTTCTGATTACAGTTTCAATTTCTGTGCTTGTGATGAGTCTGTTTAGGTTTTCCATTTCTTCCTGGTTTAGTATTGGAAAGTTGTACTTTTCTAAGAATTTGTCCATTTCTTACAAGTTGTCCATTTTATTGGCATATAATTGCTGATTGTAGTCTCTATGATCCTTTGTATTTCGGTGTTGTCTGTTGTGATCTCTCCATTTTCATTTCTAATTTTGTTGATTTGATTTTTCTCCCTTTGTTTTTTGATGAGTCTGGCTAATGGTTTGTCAATTTTATTTAACTTCTCAAAGAACCAGCTTTTGGCTTTGTTGATTTTTGCTATGGTCTCTTTTGTTTCTTTTGCATTTATTTCTGCCCTACTTTTTATGATTTCTTTCCTTCTACTAACCCTGGGGTTTTTCATTTCTTCCTTTTCTAGTTGCCTTAGGTGTAGAGTTAGGTTAGTTATTTGACTTTTTTCTTGTATCTTGAGGTAAGCCTGTATTGCTATGAACCTTCCCCTTAGCATTGCTTTTACAATGTCCCATAGGTTTTGGGTTGTTGTGTTTCATTTTCATTCGTTTCTATGCATACTTTGATTTCTTTTTTTATTTCTTCTGTGATTTGTTGGTTATTCAGCAGCGTGTTGTTCAGCCTCCATATGTTGGAATTTTTCGTAGTTTTTCTCCTGTAATTGACATCTAATCTTACTTCATTGTGGTCAGAAAAGATGCTTGGAATGATTTCAATTTTTTTGAATTTACCAAGGCTAGATTTATGGCCTAAGATGTGATCTATCCTGGAGAAGGTTCCATGTGCACTTGAGAAAAAAGTGAAATTCATTGTTTGGGCATGAACTGTTCTATAGATATCAATTAGGTCTAACTGGTCTATTGTATCATTTACAGTTTGTGTTTCCTTGCTAATTTTCTGTTTAGTTGATCTATCCATAGGTGTGAGTGGGGTATTAAAAAGTCTCCCACTATTATTCTGTTATTATTTATTTCCCCTTTTATGCTTGTTAGTATTTGTCTTACATATTGTAGTGCTCCCATGTTGGAGCATATATATTTATAATTGTTATATCTTCTTCTTGGGTTGATCCTTTGATCATTATGTAGTGTCCTTCTTTGTCTCTTTTCACAGCCTTTGTTTTAAAGTCTACTTTATCTACTTAGTAGACTAGTCTACTAAGGCTACTTTATGAGTATTGCTACTCCTGCTTTCTTTTGGTCTCTATTTGCATGGAATATCTTTTTCCAGCCCTTCACTTTCAGTCTGTATGTGTCCCTTGTTTTGAAGTGGACCTCTTGTAGACAACATATATAGGGGTCTTGTTTTTGTATCCATTCAGCCAGTGTTTGTCTTTTGTTTGGGGCATTCAATCCATTTATGTTTATGGTAATTATTGATAAGTATGATCCCATTACCATTTACTTTATTGTTTTGGGTTTGAGTTTATACACCGTTTTTGTGTTTCCTGTCTAGAGAATATCCTTTAGCGTTTGTTGGAGAGCTGGTTTGATGGTGCTGAATTCTCTCAGCTTTTGCTTGTCTGTAAAGCTTTTGATTTCTCCTTCATATTTGAATGAGATCCTTTCTGGGTACAGTAATCTGGCCTGTAGGTTATTTTCTTTCATCACTTTAAGTATGTTCTGCCAGCCCCTCCTGGCCTGAAGAGTTTCTATTGAAAGATCAGCTGTTATCCTTATGGGAATCCCCTTGTGTGTTATTTTTTTTTCCTTTGTTGCTTTTAATATTTGTTCTTTGTGTTTGATCTTTGTTAATTTGATTAATATGTGTCTTGTGGTGTTTCACCTTGAGTTTATCCTGTTTGGGACTCTCTGAGTTTCTTGCACTTGGGTGATTATTTCCTTCCCCAATTTTAGGGAAGTTTTCAACTATTATCTCCTCAAGTATTTTCTCATGGTCTTCTTCTTCTGGGACTCCTATGACTCGAATGTTGGGGTGTTTAACATTGTCTCAGAGGTCTCTGAGGTTGTCCTCATTTGTTTTAATTCTTTTTTCTTTTTTCCTCTCTGTTTCATTTATTTCTACCATTCTATCTTCTACCTCACTAATCCTATCTTCTGCCTCCGTTATTCTACTGTTGGTTCCCTCCAGAGTGTTTTTGATCTCATTTATTGCATTATTCATTGTATATTGACTCTTTTTAAAATTTATTCTAGGTCCTTGTTAAACATTTCTTGCATCTTCTCATTCCTTGTCTCCAAGCTATTTATCTGTAACTTCATTTTGTTTTCAAGATTTTGGATCATTTTCAGTATCATTATTTGAAATTCTTTTCAGGTAGATTCCCTGTCTCTTCCTCTGGTTAGGTGGGTGTTTATCCTGTTCCTTTACCTGCTGGGTATTTCTCTGCCTTTCCGTCTTGTTTATATTGCTGGGTTTAGGGTGGCCTTTCCGTATTCTGGCAGTTTATGGAGTTCTCTTTATTGTGGAGTTTCCTCACTCTGGGTGGGGTTGGACGGGTGGCTTGTCAAGGTTTCCTGGCTAGGGAAGCTTGTGTTCTGGTGGGTGGGGCTGGATTTCTTCTCTCTGGAGTGCACTGAAGTGTCCAGTGATGAGTTTTGAGATGTCAGTGGGTTTGGTGTGACTTTGGGCAGCCTGTATATTGAAGCTCAGGGCTATGTTCCTGTGTTGCTGGAGAATTTGCGTGGTATGTCTTTCTCTGGAACTTGTTGGCCCTTGGGTGGTGCTTGGTTCAGTGTAGGTATGGAGGCATTTGATGAGCTGATTAATGTTTCCTGGAGTCAGGCAGGAGTTCTCTGGTGTTCTCAGGATTTGAACTTAAGCCTCCTGCCTCTGGTTTTTAGTCATATTCTTACAGTAGCCTCAAGACTTCTCCATCTATACATCACTGATGATAAAACATGAAGGTTAATGATGTAAAGTTTCTCCACAGTGAGGGACACCTGGAGGGGTACACAGAGTTACATGGAGAAGAGAAGAGGGAGGAGGGAGATAGAGGTGACCAGGAGGAGAAGAGGGGGAATCGAAAGAGGAGAGAGCAAGCTAGCCAGTAATCACTTCCCTAGCTGCTCTCCACAGTCTGTACCCCTCAGAGATGTTCACGGAGTTACATAGAGAAGAAAAGAGGGAGGAAGGAGAGAGAGGTGGCCAGGAGGATAAAAGGGGGAATCAAAAGGAGAGAGACTGATCTAGCCAGTAATCAATTCCCTAAGTGTTCTCCACAGCTTGAAACACACAAAGAGATTCACAGGGTTGGGTAGAGAAGAGGAGGGGGAGGGAGGAGACAGAGGCGACCTGGTGGAGAAAAAGGAGAGTCCAAAGTGGGAGAGAGCAATCCAACCAGTAATCTTGCTCCCAAGTAAAAATGGGTACTGAAGATTGGGTTCTTAAAGGTACAAAATTGATAAAAAATACCAAAAAGCAAAGATTAAAAGTCTAGAATAGAGGTTAGATTCTCAAAAATACAATATTAAAGAAAAAAACAAAGTCACAAAAATTATAAAATATATATATATGAAGTTTGCTTTAAAAAATAGGGTCTTTTTTTGGCAAAGTAATAGGTTATAAAAATGAAAATTAAAGGAGTAATAGAGGACTTAAATTTTTTTTTTAATTTAAAAAATTTAAAAATGATATTAGTAAAATTATATCTAGGACTTTCTCTGGTGTTGCTGTGAACAGTGTGGGGTCAGTTTATTTTCAGATAGTTCTTTGATCCGGCTTACACTTCTCAAGATATATAGTCCCATTCCTGTGTAGTCAGTGCTAATTGTAGGGTTTTAATCTGTTGCACCTGTCACTTACAAAGTGGTTCCCTCTATTTAGCTTCTGTTTGCTGGCCTCTTCAGTGTCTAATTTCCACCCTGACACAAGGGGGCGGTGGTGGTCACTTTTTAAAGGCTCACTTGTTCAGTCGTGTTGTGGGGAGGGAGGAACACTGCAAACAAACATCACTGGCGTGTGTGGGGCATGCTCACACTGTCTCGGCCACACTGGGTTTGCCCCCACTCACAGAGTGTGTGCTTTCCCTGTCTACACTGCTTAGGCTCTAGGTTGCTCTGCCGGGAACTGTCTGAGGCCGGCCCTGGGATGTATGCACTTCCCAGGTCCACGCCGCTCAGGTTCAGGTACTCAGGTACTCCACAAAGGCGCAGACTCAGTTGGGCCTGCATTTTGTATCCTTCCCAGGTCTGAGCAGCTCAGGTGACTAGGTGCTTGGCTAGCACGGTCGTTGAGACTTATCGCCTCCCCCGTCCCTGCCAATCGGTTTTCTGGGTGTACAACCAGCGCACCTTCTCAGGTGTGCCGTGTGTTTCCTCTGGCGAGCTGATCTCTGGCTGTGACCCTCCTGGCGGAAGTCGACCATCCAGAATCACAAGAAGTCTTGGCTAGCAATGGAGCCTGCTTGCAGTTTGGTAGATGATGCCTCTCTGGGGCTGCAATTGCCCTCTCCTGGCTCTGGCTGCCCTCACCTGCCTGTCTCTGGTGGGGGATGGGCAAGTCCGCAGTCGGCTAGCTCTGCTCAGTCCTTTGTTCTGTGAGTGAGCCTGGCAGTGTTTTAGGTTACGGAAATGGCAACGCACTCCAGCGTTCTTGCCTGGAGAATCCCAGGGACTGGGGAGTGTGGTGGGCTGCCGTCTATGGGGTCGCACAGAGTCGAACACGACTGAAGTGACTTAGCAGTTTTGCAGGAGGGCTATCCCACAGTCTGGTTTGCTATCTCAAGTTAGTTTCCTCAGTTTGCTCTCGCGGCATTCAGGCCCGGTCCTTACCCTAAGCAATGCAGCCCGCGCCTCCCTGTCCAGTCCCTGCTTGCTAGTGGCAGATGGAGATGTCTGCACTGCTTCTCTGCCGGGAGTTGCCTTAGGCATGTAATCTGTGGGTTCTAATTATTTATATATTTTTCCTCCCGGTTATGTTGCCCTCTGAGGTTCCAAGGCTCACCACAGATTTGCCGGTGAGAGTGTTTCCTGGTGTTCGGAAGCTTCTCTCTTTTTTAAGACTCCCTTCCCGGGGTGGATCTCCATCCCTCCCTCTTTTGTCTCTCTTTTTATCTTTTATATTTTTTTCCCTACCTCTTTGTGTCTGCCTGCAATGCCAGAAACTTGGGTTTGATCCCTGGGTTGGGAAGATCTCTTGGAGAAGGAAACCACAACCCACTCCAGTACTCTTGCCTGGAGAATCCCACGGATGGGGGAGCCTGGTAGACTACAGTACGTGGGGTCACAAAGAGTCAGACACAACTGAGTGACTTCACTTTCACTTCCCGGGATGGATCTCTGTCCCTCCTTCTTTTGTCTCTCTTTTTATCTTTTATATTTTTTTCTCTACCTCCTTTCGAAGACAATGGGCTGCCTTTCTGGGTGCCTGATGTCCTCTGCCAGCATTCAGAAGTTGTTCTGTGGAATTTGCTCAGTGTTCAAATGTTCTTTTGATGAATTTGTGGGGGAGAAAGTGGTCTCCCCGTCCTTTTCCTCCACCATCTTAGGACTGCCTCCTCCCTGCATTCTTAATAGCCTTCAGCTCAAAAATAATTTTTATGTCAAAGAGCCATTCTTCGGGGTGATATATTCTGCTTTTCTTCACGTGGTAAAAGGTATTTTGAAGGTTTGATTAAGTTAGGGATCTGGGATAAGGAGATTATACTCTGGATTATCCCGGTCAGCCCAATGTAAACATAAGGGTCCTTATAAGAGGGAGGCAGGATGATCAGAGAAAGAAAAAGGACACAGAGCAACAGAAGAATGAGGAGCAGCTTCAGAGAGAGAGACTGAGATTTGAGTGTGACTCATTTCTGATTTTTGAGTTCCGGAGCTGAAAGATATTGAATCTTTTGTTGAAATGTATGGTGATTTGTTAGAGCAGCAACAAGAAATTAAAACAAGGGTATTTGGTGTTGTATTAACAGAAAGAACACTGTCCACTAGTAATTGGGAGATTTGGCTTCTTTTTCTGCCCTCTACCCCTTACTAACTACAGACGTTCAGGCAAGTGGCAAATGTCTCTAAGCTTAGCTGTCTCTTCTGTGTAATGGAATCAATAAGACCATGCATATTTGAGGGTGGTACTGAGCTGATGGTTTCATTCACTGCATAGATGTTTCCCCTGCCTTGGCCTCACCCCTTTGACTCAGCTCAGACCAGCTCAGCACTTTCAAGCAGAACCAATGAACCCTCCCCTCAGGATCAGTTCAGCTCAGTTCAGTTGCTCAGTCCTGTCCAACTCTTTGTAACCCCATGAGCTGCAGCATGCCAGGCCTCTCTGTCCATCACCAACTCCCAGAGTTAACTCAAACTCATGTCCAGTGAGTCGGTGATGACATCCAACCATCTCATCCTCTGTCGTCCACTTCTTTTCCTGCCTTCAATATTTCCCAGCATCAGGCTCTTTTCAAATGAGTCAGTTCTTCGCATCAGGTAGCCAAAAAATCCTTCCAATGAACATTCAGGACTGATTTCCTTTAGGGTTGACTGGTTGGGTCTCCTTGCAGTCCAAGGGACTTCTGAGAGTCTTCTCCAACATCACAGTTCAGAAGCATCAATTCTTCAGTGCTCAGCTTTCTTTATAGTCCAACTCTCACATCCATACATGACTACTGGAAAAACCATAGCTTTGACTAGATGGACCTTTGTTGGCAAAGTAATGTCCTTGCTTTTTAATATGCTGTCTAGGTTGGTTATAGCTTTTCTTCCAAGGAGCAAGTTTTTTTTTTTTTTTTTTAAATTTCATGGCTGCAGTCACCATCTGCAGTGATTTTGGAGCCCCCCCCCCCCAAATAAAATCTGTCACTGTTTCCACTGTTTCCCCATCTATTTGCCATGAAGTGATGGGACAAGATGCCATGATCTTAGTTTTCTGAATGTTGAGTTTTAAGCCAACTGTTTCCCTCTCCTCTTTCACTTTCATCAGGAGGCTCTTTAGTTCTTTGCTTTCTGCTAGGATACCCTGAGCTAGTTTATCAATAGCTGAAATTGTCTTGTTTCTTTCTTTATTTTCCAGAGACACTCATCCAAATCAAGAGCCATTATTTCCTAGATGGCTTCTGTGAAAAAATTAATTAGAATAAATATGAGACCTAAATTTCCTAAATCCAAGAGACTAAGAGACCAAAGAATTATTATGCAACCTTTTCCTTCTCTATGCCAGCAAAATTGTAGTGTTCAGATATCACCATGCTAGCTTCAGTGTCTGGTTCTGCAATTTATTTGTTTTCTCATAAACTGAATTTGAACATGACTTCCCCTGCTTTGTCACCACACACACTATTTAAGGGTGGACACAGATCATTAGCCTTGTAGATGATCTTTTTCAAAATGGGGAGGTGTTCTAGATGGACTTTTATATGATGGCATCTAGAGCAAATGTATTTGCAGTGATAACATGAAAGGATAGGTCCTTGGACCTCGTGTATATCATATTTAATGCCAAGTCCTTTGTCTTCAATAGTAATATTAAACAGTGTACTTCAAAAATGTTTATATGAAAGGTCATGGGAATTTTTCAAGTCTTATCTCTCAAAATGATGTTTTTTTCTGTTAGTTGCAATAACATGTACTTTATCTTTCTGAAAAAGGTGCACATAATCTTGTTTGAACATATTTCGATACAGTAGTTAACAGCTAAACTTGTTATATTTGTCTTTTTCTCAAGAGAAAGAAAAAAAAAACCACCTTTTTTAATGTTAAGGGGTTTGAACCAAGGGTCTTCTAAACCAGTGCTTTTTTACTTGGGAAGGGGCTATGAGTTAGCCCCTCAGGGGACATTTATCAATATCTGTAGATATCTTTGATTTTCACAGTTAGGGGAAAACTGCTGTCAGAATCTAGTAGGTAGAGGCCAGGGAAGTTGCTGAACATTCTGGAAAGCACAGGAAAACCAATAAACAAATAATTTGGCATGGAATGTCAATAGTGCCACTGTTGGGAAATTCTTCCGTAGACCAGACCAATGTTTCTAGTTTTTAATGTGTATGTAAGTCACATGGGGATCTGGCTAAAATGAGGATTCTGATTTGACTTCATGTCCCCAGTGGATAGAACTGACTTACAGGATGTTCTCTGTAGACAGGCTTCTAGATATCCTTATAAATAGAGCTCTTGACAATAGCAACTCTTTCTTTAGAAGGTGTGATGCAAATGACTGTGTCAACACTGTTGACTGTGTCACTGTATTTTGACTGTACCTTGCTTAATAAGTGAGTTTGGGCCATGGGTTGCCTGTATCTCTGCTCTGAACCAGAGTGACATAACTTTCTTTTCTGGGCAGGGAGTGGGTAGTAGAATACTGGGTTTGCAAGTCAGGTTTGTGTGAAAGCAGTTTATCAAGACTGATGAATATTTTGCATCTTCCTTGAGACCTCTAAGGGATTCAAATTGGCTATGAGGCAAGGCTAATAGAGCGTGAGATTTTAATGTCAGCAGAATGAGGTATTGAAGGAAGTTGGAGGAGTTTGCTGGACATCTTTAAATAGAAATTAGATTCTTGTATTGAGGAAGAGTTTAACGGATCTGATGCATTTCTCTGTCACATCTTTTTTTTTCCTACTCGAAACATCCGGTTACTTTTTATTGTCCATGGAATAAAATTCAAACTTCTTAACCTGGCATTTAAGGTTCTCTATTTTCTAGTTCTAAAGACCATCTTACTTTGCCATTTCTTTGCTGACAGAGGTCCATATAGTCAAAGCTATGGTTTTGCCAATAGTCATGTGTGGATGTGAGAGTTGGACCATAGAGAAGGCTGAGTGCTGAAGAATTGGTGCTTTTGAACTGTGGTGTTGGAAAAGACTTTTGAGAGTCCCTTGGGCTGAAAGGAGATCAAAGCAGGCAATCCTGAAGAAATCAGTCCTGAATATTCATTGGAAGGACTGATGCTGAAGCTGAAGCTCCAATACTTTGGCCACAAGAGCTGACTCATTAGTTGCGAAGAGCTGACTCATTAGAAAAGACCCTGATTCTGGGAAAGGTTGAAGGTGGGAGGAGAAGGGGATGACTGAGGATGAGATGGTTGGATGGCATCTCCGACTCAATGGATATGAGTTTGAGCAAACTCCAGGACATGATGAAGGACAGGGAAGCCTGGCATGCTGCAGTTCACGGGGTCACAAAGAGTCAGACATGACTGAGTGAACAACAATAACAACAACAAAGACTGTCTTAGGTTTTTTTAAATCTGAAAAGTAGCAACATAGGTATATAAGGGGACACTTCTTTAATTTGATACAGAATATCTACACAAAACCTACAGTTCACATCATACTTAATGGTGAAAGATTGGATGCTTTCTCCCTAAGACTGGTACCAAGGCAAGGTTGTCGCCTTTTACCAGCAATATTCAACATTATACTAGAAGTTCTAGCTAATGCAATAATATAAGAAAAGGAAATACAAAATGTACAGGTTAGGGAATACAAAGTGTACAGGTTGGGAAGGAATAAATAAAACTGTTAAGCAGATTATATGATTGTCTATGTAGAAAATCCCAGAAAATCAACAATAACCAAAAATTCCTGAAACTAGTAAGTGATTATGGTTGTAAGATATAAGGTTAATATATGGAAGTCAACTGCTCTCCTATATACCAGCAATGAACAATTGGAGTTTGAAAAATTCTCTGACATAAATCACAGCAAGATCCTCTATGACCCACCTCTCAGAGTAATGGAAATAAAAACAAAAATAAACAAATTGGACCTAATTAAAAACTTTTGTATGACAAAGGAAACTATAAGCAAGGTGAAAAGACAGCCCTCAGAATGGGAGAAAATAATTGCAAATGAAACAACTGATAAAGAATTAATCTCCAAAATAAAACAAGCAGCTTATGCCACTCAATATGAGAAGATTGAACAATCCAATCAAATTGGGTTGATTAAACAACATAGTCAAAAAGTAGGCAAAAGTTCTAAACAGACATTTCTCCGAAGAAGATACTCAGTTCAGTTCAGTTCACTCACTCAGTCGTGTCTGACTCTTTGCGACCCCATGAATTGCAGCACGCCAAGCCTCCCTGTCCATCACCAACTCCCGGAGTTCACTCAGACTCACGTCCATCGAGTCAGTGATGCATCCAGCCATCTCATTCTCTGTTGTCCCCTTCTCCTCCTGCCCCCAATCCCTCCCAGCATCAGAGTCTTTTTCAATGAGTCAACTCTTCGCATGAGGTGGCCAAAGTACTGGAGTTTCAGCTTTAGCATCATTCCTTCCTAAGAACACCCAGGACTGATCTCCTCTAGAGTAGACTGTTTGGATCTCCTTGCAGTCCAAGGGACTCTCAAGAGTCTTCTCCAACACACTTCAAAAGCATCAATTCTTCAGCGCTCAGCTTTCTTCACAGTCCAACTCTCACATCCATACATGACCACAGGAAAAACCATAGCCTTGACTAGACGGACCTTTGTTGGCAAAGTAAGGTCTCTGCTTTTCAATATGCTATCTAGGTTGGTCATAACTTTCCTTCCAAGGAGTGTCTTTTAATTTCATGGCTGCAGTCACCATCTGCAGTGATTTTGGAGCCCCCCAAAATAAAGTCTGACACTGTTTCCACTGTTTCCCCATCTATTTCCCATGAAGCGATGGGACCTGATACCATGTTCTTAGTTTTCTGAATGTTGAGCTTTAAGCCAACTTTTTCACTCTCCTCTTTCACTTTGATCAAAAGGCTTTTTAGTTCCTCTTCACTTTCTGCCATAAGGGTGGTGTCATCTGCATGTCTGAGGTTATTGATATTTCTCCCAGCAATCTTGATTCCAGCTTGTGCTTCTCCCAGCCCAGCGTTTCTCACGCTGTACTCTGTGTATAAGTTAAATAAGCAGGGTGACAATATACAGCCTGGATGTACTTCTTTTCCTATTTGGAACCAGTCTGTTGTTCCATGTCCAGTTCTAACTGCTGCTTCCTGACCTGCATACAGATTTCTCAGGAGGCAGGTCAGGTGGTCTGGTATTCCCATCTCTTTCAGAATTTTCCACAGTTTATTATGATCCACACAGTCAAAGGCTTTGGCATAGTCAATAAAGCAGAAATAGATGCAGATGGCTAATAAGCACCAGAAAAGATGCTCAACATTACTCATTATTAGACAAATGCAAATCAAAACCACAAAGAGTTATCATCTCATACTGGTCAGAATGGCCACCGTCAAAAAGTCTACAAACAATAAATGCTAGAGGGTATGGAGAAAAGGGAACCCTCTTACACTGTTGGTTGAACTGCAAACTGGTACAGCGACTATGGAGAACAGTGTGGAGATTCCTTAAAAAACAGAATAGAGTAGACCCAGCAATCCCAATGCTGGGCATACACCCCAAGGAAACCAAAATTGAAAGAGACATATGTACCCCAATGCTCATTGAGGCACTATTTACAATAGCTAAGATGTGGAATCAACCTAGATGTCTATCGACAGGCGAATGGATAGGGATGTTGTGGTACGTATACACAATAGAATGTTACTCAGCTATAAAAAGGAATGCATTCGAGTCAGTTCTAATGAGGTGGATGAAGCTGGAGCCTATTATACAGAGTGAAGTAAGTCAGAAAGAGAACGACAAATGCTATATATTAAAGCATATATATGGAATTTAGAAAGATAGTACTAATGATCCTATATGCAGGGCAGCAAAAGAAACACAGATGTAAAGAACAGACTTTTGGACTCAGTGGAGGAAGGCGAGGGTGGGATGATTTGAGAGAATACCACTGAAACATGTATAATATCATATGTAAAGTAGATGACCAGTGCAAGTTTGATCCATGAACCAGGGCACCCAAAGCCAGTTCTCTGGGACAACCCAGAGGGATAGGGTAAGGAGGGAGGTGGGAGGGGTGTTCAGGATGGGGGGGACACATATATACTTGTGGCCAATTCATGTTGATGTATGGCAAAAACCATCACAATATTGTAAGGTAATTATTCTCCAATTAAAATGATTGATTAAAAGAAATGCATGGCACTATTTACCTTAGCACCAAAAAAAAGAAAAGAAATACAAGTTTAAGAAAATATGTACAAGATTTATTTGAGGAAAACTATAAACCTCTAGTGAAAGAAATTAAAAATCTACATAAATGGAAAGATATTCCATGTTTATGGCTGAAATGAACCAATGTTGTCAGTTCTTAGATTCAGTGTTGTATTGATCTATATATGCAATACCACTTAAAATCCCAGCAATTTTTTTGTGGATATTGACAAACTAATTTTAAACATTGTATAGAAAGGCAAAAGACCCAAAATAACCAACACAATCTTGAAGAACAAAATCATAGGACTGACTCTACCTGATTTCAAGAAATAGTATAAAGCTACAGTTATCAAGACAGTGTAGTACTGGTGAAAGAAAAGACACATAGATGAGACACAATAGACTGCCCATAAATAGACTCACATACATATAGTCAACTGATCTTTGAAATTCTGTCCCTAGAGAGAATAATCTTTGTGATGCTGGAGCAACTGTATACCCACCCACATTAAAAAAAAACAAAGATCTATACAAAGTCCTTATATTTTTTCACAAAAATTAATTCAAAATGGATCATAGACCTAAATGTAAAAACAAAGCTGTAAAACTTCTAGAATATAACATAGAAAATCAAAGTGACCTTAGAAATGATGTGTTTTTAGCTACAACATCAAGTGCACGATCCATGAAAGAAAACAATGTATGTTACACTATAACTTAAAACTTCCAATTTGTGAACGATACTTTTAAAAGAATGAAAAAAACAAGCCACAAACTGGGAGGAAATACTTGCAATTCAAGTGTCTGGTAAAGGAGAGAAATCCAGATATACAAAGAACTCTTAAAAGTCAGCAGTAAGAAAACAAATAACCCAATTAAAAAGTAAGCAAAAGATCTGAGCAGACACTTGATTAAAGAAAATATACAGATGACAAATTGTGTCTTCGTTGATATGCAAATGAAAACAACAATAAGGTACTATTGCACACCTATTAGAATGGCTGAAATCCAGAACACCGACAACATCAAATGCAAGAGAGGATAGATATGGAGCAATTCTTTGTCATTTGTTCCTGGGGGTGTAAAATCATACAGCTATTTTAAAAGACGATTTGGAAGCTTCTTGCAGAACAAATCATACTCACACCACGTGATTCAGGATTGTGCTACTGGATATTTACTCAAATGAGTTGGAAACTGATGTCCATACAGAAACCTGCACATAAATGTCTAAATGTGTATAGCAAATGCATAATATAAACACCCTAATAGGGGAATGGATTAAAGAACAAAAACAAGAAACAGTGAAACAGTCATACAATGGAATATTGTTGTTTTTGTTCAGTCAATAAGTCATGTCTGACTCTTTGCAACCCCATGAACTGCAGCATGCCAGGCTTCCCTGTCCTTCACCATCTCCTGGAGTTCACTCAAACTCATGTCCATTGAGTTGATGCCATCTGACCGTCTCATCTTCTGTCATCTGCTTCTCCTCCTCCCTTCAATCTTCCCCAGCATCAGGGTCTTTTCCAATGAGTCAGCTCTTCACATCAAGTGGCCAAAGTATTGGAGTTTCAGCTTCAGCATCAGTCCTTCCAATGAATATTCAGGGTTGATGATCTTTGGGATTGACTGGTTTGATCTCTTTGCTGTACAAGGGACTCTCAAGAGTCTTCTCCAGCACCACAGTTTGAAAGCATCATTTCTTTGGTCCTCAGCTTCCTTTATGGACCAACTCTCACATCCATACATGACTACTGAGAAAACCATAGCTTTGACTATATAGACCTTTATTGGCAAAACGACATCTCTGCTTTTTAACATGCTGTCTAGCTTTGTCATAGCTTTTCTTCCATGGAGCAGATGTTTTTTAACTTCATGACTGCAGTCACCATCCACAGTGATTTTGGAACCCAAGAAAATAAAGTCTGTCACTGTTTCCATTGTTTTCCCATCTATTTGCCATGAAGTGGTGGGACTAGATGCCATGATCTTAGGTTTTTGAATGTTGAGTTTTAAGGTAGCTTTTTCACTCTTCTCTTTTACCTTCATCAAGAGGCTTTTTAGTTCCTCTTTGCTTTCTGCCATTAGGGTGGTGTATCATCTGCATATCTCAGGTTGCTGATATTTCTCCCTGACATCTTGATTCCAGCTTGTGATTCATCCAGTCTGGCATTTTGCATGATGTACGCTACATAGAAGTTAAATAGACAGGGTGACAGTATACAGCCTTGACATACTCCTTTCCCAAGTTTGAACCAGTCCATTTTCCTTGTCTGGTTCTAAATTTTGTTTCTTGACCTGCAGGAATATTATTCAGCACTAAAAAGAAATGAACTATCAAGACACAAAAAGAAACAGAGGAAATTTAAATGCCTGTTACTAAGAGAAAAGCTTCAGTCTGAAAAGGCTACATGTATGATTCCAGTTATATGACATTATAGAAAAGACAAAACTATAGAAATAGTAAAAAGACTAGTTGTTGCCTGGGGCTCAGGGGCAGGAGGGAAGGGATGAATAGGTAGAGTAAAGGAAGTTTTTGAGGGTTATTCTGTATGATACTGTACTGATGGATATATGACATGATGCTTTTGTCAAACCCAAAGACCTGTAAAACACAAAGAGTGAACCCTAATGTAAATTATGCACTTCAGTTAATAAAAATGCGTCATGATTTGTTCCTCAGTTGTAACACAGGTACCACATTAATGCATCATGTTATTAATTGGGAAACTGTGAGGGTTGGAGAGAGAAAACATGGAACTCTGTAATTTTTGCTTAATTTTTATAAGCCTAAAGTGTTGCTAAAAAATAAAATCTATTAATTAAAAAACTAATGAAAGTGCACAATATGGCATTCTCTAGTCTTCCGACCATGCAAAACTGACATTTTGTATTATTGGCTTCAAGTTTTTCTTTCTTTTAAATAAAAGGGAGTATTACAGATGAAGCACCCCCTGACATCCCACAGTTCTAGTTTCCTTCACTCTCCTCAAAGGAAACCACTATTAATAGTGCCTTTATATTTTTATATTTATATATGTGAGTGAGCAATGAATGGCATTATGTTTCAGATGTTTAAGAACAATATGTAAGTTGCATCAAACCATAGTTGTGTTTTGCAACTTGCAATTTTCATTCAACCTAATGCTTTAAAAATCTATTCATGTTGCTAAATATAGATCTAGTATGTTTTATCTTTAAAGAGGTCTTTTTTTAACTCTAGTATTCTACATATATGTTGCTTCATGTTATTTTTCCATTTCTCTGTTGATAGATATTCAGGTTACTTCTAATTTCATGTTACTACTACCAATGAAGCAATAATTTTTTTTATATTCAAGGGAACATGTCTAGTCTATGAATTTTTAGGTTACATAGTACAAATGGAAGTGGTGGCCTGTGGCCAGCAGTCTCATTTACACTTCTGGCAGTGTATAAACGTTCCAATGTCCTCACACTCTCCTCAACACTTGATGTAATAGATCTTTTTTAAGTTTGACAAAGTAATAGGTGAAAATATAGCTCTACGTTAAATTTAGTTTTCTTTGATTTCTAGTGATATTGAACATCTTTTCATATGATTATCAGTCATTAAGGTTTTTGCCTTGTGTTGAATTGTTTGTTCTTATTCTTGCCCATGATAGAAGGGTATAGGGGAACAATTTTTTTTTTTCTTTTTAACTGATTCCTGGTTAAAAATTACATTCTGGCTGCTCAGTGTTTGTCAGTTACATTAAGTGCCAATGTCTTCTTGGTCATGTATTTTTTAACTCTATTTATGGTACATTGTGGTAAAGATACTATAGACCAAGGGTTGGATATAAAGCCCAGTACTGTTACTTATCACCTATGTGATTGTGAACATCTTAATTCTAACTGTGCCTCAAGTTCTTTGTCTACAAAGTCAGAGTGACAAGAATATTTACTGGTATCTGCTTCAAAGATTTCTTATGAAGGTTAAACAAGTCAAAATGCAAAACACTTACTTGAATGGAGAATGGTATACAGAAAGCAATCAAAATGTTAGCTATTATATGAAACATAGTTTTTAAGGTTATTGTTGCTGTACAAAATAGATTTAAATATTTTTGGCTTTTATACATGATAGATTTCATTTCAATATTGCATAAAATATTCATGGAAATGGAGGATTCAGGAATGGGATGGATCCTAACAAAGTTGTCCAGATTAAATTTCTTTCAGATTCACTGCTCTGTCTCTTCAACATGGGCCTTATTATCTAAAATAGTTGCTAAGGCTCCATCCATCAAAATCGTGTTCCATGTTGCCAGGAGAGAAGTAGTGCAGAAGTGTTCATTCTCCCTTTTCAATTAGCTATATTGAAGGATAATTTACATACAATAAAGTTTAGCCCTAAATTTTAAATGTGTAATTTTATGATTTTTGACAAAGTATTTTTGACATTTTCACTGACATGAGTTGTGAAGCAGCGTGAAGCCTGGGTAGGTGCCCAATATGCTACTGGAGATCAGTGGAGAAATAACTTCAGAAAGAATGAAGGGATGGAGCCAAAGCAAAAACAACACCCAGTTGTGGATGTTACTGGTGATAGAAGAAAGGTCCTATGCTGTAAAGACCAATATTGCATAGGAACCTGGAATGTTAGGTCCATGAATCAAGGCAACTTGGAAGTGGTCAAACAAGAGATGGCAAGGGTGAATGTCAACGTTCTAGGAATCAGTGAACTAAGATGGACTGAAATGGGTGAATTTAACTCAGATGACCATTATATCTACTACAGTGGGCAGGAATCCCTCAGAAGAAATGGAGTAGCCATCAAAATCAACAAGAGTCCGAAATGCAGTATTTGGATGAAATCTCTAAAACGACAAAATGATCTCTGTTCATTTCCAAGGCAAATCATTCAGTATCACGATAATCCAAGCCTATGCCCCAACCAGTAACGTTGAAGAAGCTGAAGTTGAATGGTTCTATGAAGACCTACAAGACCTTTTAGAACTAACACCCAAAAAAGATGTCCTTTTCATTATAGGGGACTGGAATGCAAAAGTAGGAAGTACTTTTGCCTGGAGTAACAGGCAAAATTGGCCTTGGAGTACAGAATGAAGCAGGGCAAAGGCTAATGGAGTTTGCCAAGAGAATGCACTGGTCATAGCAAACACCCTCTTCCAACAACACAAGAGAAGACTCTACACATGGACATCACCAGATGGTCAACACCGAAATCAGATTGATTATATTCTTTGCAGCCAAAGATGGAGAAGCTCTATACAGTCAGCAAAAACAAGACTGGGAGCTGACTGTGGCTCAGATCATGAACTCCTTATTGCCAAATTCAGACTTAAATGAAGAAAGTAGGGAAAACCGCTAGACCATTCAGGTATGACCTCAATCAAATCCCTTACAATTATACAGTGGAAGTGAGAAATAGATTTAAGGGATGAGATCTGATAGACAGAGTGCCTGATGAACTATGGAATGAAGTTGGTGACATTGTACAGGAGACAGGGATCAAGACCATCCCCAAGAAAAAGAAATGCAAAAAAGCAAAATGGCTGCCTGAGGGGGCCTTACAAATAGCTGTGAGAAGAGAAGGGAAAAGCAAGGGAGAAACGGAAAGCTATACCCATTTGAATGCAGAGTTCCAAAGAATAGCAAGGAGAGATAAGAAAGCCTTCCTCAGCGACCAATGCAAAGAAATAGAGGAAAGCAATAGAATGGGAAAGACTAGGGATCTCTTCAAGAAAATTAGAGATACCAAGAAAACATTTCAAGGAAAGATGGGCTCAATAAAGGACAGAAATGGTATGGACTTAACAGAAGCAGAAGATATTAAGAAGAGGTGGCAAGAATACACAGAAGAACTGTACAAAAAGGATCTTCATGACCCAGATAATCATGGTGGTGTGATCACTCACCAAGAGCCAGACATCCTGGAATGAGAAGTCAAGTAGGCCTTAGGAGGCATCACTATGAACAAAGCTAGTGGAGGTGATGGAATTCCAGTTGAGCTAATTCAAATCCTAAAAGATGATGCTGTGAAAGTGCTACACTCAATATGCCAGCAAATTTGGAAAGCTCAGCAGTGGCTACAGGACTGGAAAAGGCCAGTTTTCATTCCAAAGAAAGGCAATGCCAAGGAATGCTCAAACTACCGCACAATTGCAGTCATCTCACATGCTAGTAAAGTAATGCTCAAAATTCTCCAAGCCAGGCTTCAGCAATATGTGAACCGTGAAATTCCAGATGTTCAAGCTGGATTTAGAAAAGGCAGAGAAACCAGAGATCAAATTGCCAGCATCCACTGGATCATCAGAAAAGCAAGAGAGTTCCAGAAAAACATCTATTTCTGCTTTATTGACTATGCCAAAGCCTTTGACTGTGTGGATCACAATAAACTGTGGAAAATTCTGAAAGAGATGGGAATCCCAGACCACCTAACCTTCCTCTTGGGAAATTTGTATGCAGGTCAATAAGCAATAGTTAGAACTGGACATAGAACAACAGGTTGGTTCCAAATAGTAAAAGGAGTGCATCAAGGCTGTATATTGTCACCCTGCTTATTTAACTTATATGCAGAATACATCATGAGAAACGCCGGACTGGAGGAAGCACAAGCTGGAATCAAGATTGCTGGGAGAAATATCAATAACCTCAGATATGCAGATGACACCACCGTTATGGCAGAAAGTGAAGAAGAACTTAAGAGCCTCTTGATGAAAGTGAAAGAAGAGAGGGAAAAAGTTGTCTTAAAGCTCAACATTCAGAAAACTAAGATCATGGCATCCGGTCCCATCACTTCATGGCAAATAGATGGGAAACAGTGGAAATGGTGGCTGACTTTGTTTTTCTGGGCTTCAAAATCACTGCAGATGATGATTGCAGCCATGAAATTAAAAGACGCTTACTCTTGGAAGGAAAGTTATTACCAACCTAGACAGCATATTAAGAAGCAGAGACATTACTTTGTCAACAAAGGTCCATCTAGTCAAGGCTATGTTTTTTCCAGTAGTCATGTATGGATGTGAGAGTTGGACTGTAAAGAAAGCTGAGCACCAAAGAAATGATACTTTTGAACCGTGGTGTTGGAGAAGCCTCTTGAGAGTCCCTTGGAGTGCAAGGAAATCAACCAGTCCATCCTAAAGGAAATCAGTCCTTGGTGTTAATTGGAAGGAATGATATTGAAGCTGAAACTCCAATACTTTGGCCACCTGATGTGAAGAGCTGACTTATTTGAAAAGACCCTGATGCTGGGAAAGATTGAGGGCAGGAGGAAAAGGGGACGACAGAGGATGAGATGGTTGGATGACATCACCAACTCAATGGACATGAGTTTGGGTAAACTTTGGGTGTTTGTGATGGACAGGGAGGCCTGGCGTGCTGCGGTTAATGGGGTCGCAAAGAGTCGGACACGACTGAGTGACTGAACTGAACTGAATGAAGCCTGGAACTACAGATGACTGCTTTAGATTCTTACCACATCACTGATACTCATCTCAGTGTCTAGACCTTTGTCAAACGATGTTGCACACTACTCAGCCTGGTTTTCTTTTTTGTTGGCATCCCTGTGCATTCTGACTTTGATTACCCTAGTGGATAAATAAATATTGTGGCTAATTTCAAAGCTTCACCTCCTTCACTTGTGCTGATAACTCAGTTATTGATAATCCTAGAGGGAGGATTTCTCTCCTTTCTATGTTCAACTTATGTGAGTGTACTTGATGAAGACTGATGGGACTATTCAAAAACCTTTTCTAGTCTTTGCCCTGATCTAGGGGGACAGAATGGGATTTGGAATCAGATATATAAAGAACTTGAAATCCTGGCTCTGGTCTTTAATAACTCTGTGCCATAGTGTTGGTTAACAAATCTCTTGGAGTCTCAGTTTCCTCATACCTGTGGTGGAAAGAAGGGGATGACAGAGGTTGAGATAGTCAGATGGCATCACCAACTCAATGGACATGAGTTTGAGTAAACTCTCGGAGTTGGTGAGGGACAGGAGGCCTGGCGTGCTGCAGTCCATGGGTCGCAAAGAGTCGGACACGACTGAGCAACTAACTGAACTGAACTGTGGTGGAAAGAATATTTCCTTGGGTTTTCTCAAAGAGAGAATAGGCAGATACATGAGAAGTTATTAGCAGTTTATAGTACATGCTAGCTTCCTACTCATATCAGGTGCAACACTACTAACAGAAACAATCTAGGCTTCTATATTTGAAGAGGCCCATAATGTAACATGGTTACAGGCCCATAATGTAACATGGCATTTATTCTTACTTTCTATTTGTCAGTTTTATTTTTCAAGATGTCTTTAGATTGCCTTATCCTGTCACATAGTTTCAAGTTGAGTGTTCTGTTTGTGATTCTGGATGTTTGAATAAGAATGATCCATGTGACATGGATGGTTTTATCTATCTGAACATGGAGAAGGATATGGGAATAAGAACCAGGGGTATAGAAAAGATAAAAGTAAAATGATGTCTTAATAATGCATGATAAAATAGAGTAAAATAAATCGAATGGCAGCACTCTAGAATGGTGATTGTCATCTGACAGACCCAGATTATCATCTGGTCTCCAGAGTAGGTGTTAAGCCACACACCATTGCCTAATATGAAGCCTGATGTGAGCAAACACATCAGGACTTAGGTACTTATGGAAGATTAATACCTCTGGGGAATGGTGATGGGGAGGCCACATTTAAATCTGAGTGTCTTGGTGCCACCTTGCTTGTCCCCCACATACTCTAAGCCTTTGGTCCTCAAAACTCAAGAGTACCTAAAGATCAAGTGGTGAGTACTTCTTAAAAATGCAGACTTCTGGGCTTCCCCCTGCTGATTGATTTAGGCGATCTGAAGTGAGCCCAGTCTGCCTTTAATTAGGCATCCTGACTCTTTCTGATCCTGTTTGCCACTGAGGCCAGTGTTTCAGGGAGGTGGGGTCCCAGGCAGGAGCTCATCATTCATTGGCTACTTATTGAGTGCTAACTAGGTGTAAAGCATTCTAGGGGACATGGCCCTTGTTCACCAAGAGTTTACACTGAAGGAGGAAATAAGACTTAAATGCAGATAGGGTAGCAGCTGCTGGCTCTCCAGGTTAGAGTCAGTCTGTTGCTTCTTTCTTGTTCACATTTTACTTTGTGCAAGCCTTATATTGGTTTAGAATAATTTATTCTAACTTATTTATTCACCTATCTCTCAGTTTGTGTATTCTGTGAGGGCAAGAGACCTTCACTGTTGACCTACTTAAATGTTTTCCCATCATCTTTTCTTATTTTGAACTGTGGTGTTGGAGAAGACTTTTGAGAGTCCCCTGGACTGCAGGAGATCAGATCAGTCCATCCTAAAGGAAATCAGCCCTGCATACTCATTTGAAGGACTGATGTTTAAACTGAAACTCCAATACTTTGGCCACCTGATGCAAAGAACTGACTCATTTGGAAAGACCCTGATGCTGGGAAAGACTGAAGGCGGGAGGAGAAGGGGATGACAGAGGATGAGATGGTTGGATGGCATCACCAACTCACTGGACATGAGTTTGGGTAAACTTTGGGAGTTGGTGATGGACAGGGAGGCCTAGTGTGCTGCAGTCCATGGGTCACAAAGAGTTGGACACAACTGAGCGACTGAACTGAACTGAACTTTCTTATTCCTATAACTTTGATTTGGCTGTGACTCCTAACTTAAGCACCTGTGCCAATCTCTTGCTTGATGCACCGTATGTTAGAAGATGGTGTCTTTATCAGAGTTAAAATCAGGCTTTATTATGTTACTGCTGCCATGGTCTTCCCTTTTGTTGCCTGTCCATCTTGATAGCCTGGAAGACAGAGGCCAAGGATCAGACATGTTCCCCTGGCTCTGGTTTTCACAGCAGGTGGGACTTGACTGTGGTTATGTGGGTGGGGTGTCAAGGTGAGTCTCATTGGGAAATACTCTATGGCACAATGTTTGGACTGGAGGTAGGGTGTTTAAAAGGGTGTGGTCCTTAGACTCACATTTATGCGGGCATTGTGACATATTCTGAAGACTTAATCTGCTCAAGTTCAAGGTGGAAGGATATGAGCACATTGGTTTAGTCTCCAAGGAGGAAGAGGGGGGCAGTTTTAGGCCAGTCAGTATCTGCTTTTCCTTCTTGAGACTGGGACCATTGTAAATTCAATTCTGGGAGAAGAGAATTGCATGGGAATTGACACTGAGGAAAGTTGAAGGTAAGGATAATTTAACTAAGAAAGTCTTTCAAAACAGTTGAAGTTTGGGAGAGAAAGAACTGATATGGAATGATGGAGAATCAAAAAAAAATTAAAGCTACATATGCTTATATACACATTGCTTTGAAAATGAAGGCAGATGATAAAGTGAGCTCAAGAAATAGCTCAAATTGGTTTATTGTATTGGATTTATAAATGTCTTGATATGAGTCACTAAATAAGATTTAGTAATATTTTATTTTGGTCATGGCTCAAGATGAATTTTTACTTGAAGTTTGGTCGTGACTGAAGATGAATTTTTAGTTTAAATTTTTCTCCATGGTATTCATTTATATCTGGTTCAGAATCCAATGAGTAAATTTCAGAATCTGTTTCTTGTGGCTATTTTCAGTACTCTCCTCTTTCCATACACAGGCCTGGTCATTGTTTAAGTGGCTTTGGTTAATGGGAATGAACACCTGACACCTGATTTTGTGCTTGAGATTTGCCCAATATTATTCCCAAATGCTAGAGTTTTGAAATATTTCCCTTTTGGGTGGTGAGTGACTGTTTGTGTATGTCAGGGGTTGGTCAGTAAAATACAGCTAATGGGGGTTTCAGGCATTGTTTCTTGTCTTAGCTTAGGGGATGATGTTTGGTGTCATTAGGAGCAGAGGGTTTTTTCTGGATGGGGAAGAGTATCAATTTTTAGGATGACTGGAAGCTAGAAACCAGTGATTGAATCTTGAAGTTCACCACTTTAGGGCCGCCTGAACCTTTATAAGTGGTGTGATCAAGCAGGGAGGATGCTGATGAAGGACCTTCTGGTTTGCTAGCCTGGTGATTTCCCTGGGGTTTCTGTTGGCTGTCTGGCGAGTGTGCTCTGCTTTGTGGAGGAGAGCCCCGTGTTCTCCTTCCAAGGGCGACATGTCAGCTTTTGGATTGAGATCTAATTAAACTCTGGATTACTAGGTTTTTACCAGCAATTGCACTTGTAAGCAATAGTAAACCAGGGAACAAAAGACAGATGTACATGTGGTGGTGTTCTAGAAGTTGACTGGAGTGAAGTTTGAGGTTCTGAGTGAGTTTTCTCTCTCCACAATGGAAGTGGAATTAAGTGAGTGCCATTTTTGTTTTTAGGAGCAACTGGGTCTGCTGAGTCCCTTAGCCCAAATATAGCAAGCCTGCTTTGACTTCATTTTGCTTGGGTCTTTTAAACAGAAAGATTGGAACCATCAGAAGGTTTCAGATTAAAAGGCTAACTATACAGAAGTTCTATAACTGACATAGGAAAAGGAGTCACTTCTTATCCCACTCTGATCATCTCAAAATCTTTCAAATATTCCCATTATCTCCCTATCACATCCCAGGGACTGTTCTGAGATATGCTGGTTTGTTCAGCCTTTGGGGGTACAAGAATCTGTTACCTGGTCATGGAGGTAGACTTGGCTTAGAGCTTTACAATTCAGATATTTTCATGCTATTTCTAAAATACGCAATATATTTTATGTGTGCATTCAGAGTATTTATTAGGCAAACCTGAATATTTAAAAGCAACCACAATTTTGGTAACTCTTGTTTGGAACTTCCTTCTTTTTTGTCCCCCATATACCAGGAACCTAAAAAAAGAGAAAAAAATGGATGACCCAGGCTCATAACCACTGAGAGGACTCAATTACCTGCTTTACAGGCTCTCACAGTATAGTGATGAACATACAGGCTAATAGAGAAGGCACATTTCCAGTAACTAATCACACAAAGAATTCATTAAAGTAAGAACTGAGTACTCTGAGAAGGTATAAGAGTGATTCTTTTCTTTCTGTCCATCAAGGAGGATTTTCCAAGTAGATAAAATTCAAGAGGCTAGGGGAACTCAACCAAGTTTGGGGCAGGAGAGGGTTGACAAGGAAAGTAGAGGCAGTAAGTATCAATAACCAATTAGTTTTCAGGGACAAAGGTGGACTCTAGGATGACTTTCATATTTTGGGGCTTGAGTAAGTGGATGAGTGGTGATAACTGGAGAAAATATTATTTTCTGGTAGTGGGTGGTATAAATAAGATGATTAGTTCAATGGAGGTGTTGAATAACTATGTGATCCTATGTTATAAGAAGGGCTTATTTACTCTTGTTAACTTAGAGCTTCATAGGTCCAGTGGGGAATGGAAGAGTAGATTGGTTCCTGCTTTCAATCTACTTGCAGCTTATTCTTTAATTGCAGTCAAGGAGTTAAATAACCACAGAAAATTCTAGTAACCCTCTAAGACAGCAGCAGGAGCAATGTTACAGGCTATACATGAATGATTGCTAGGTGAATTGTATAGGTGCTTCTTGCTTTGCTGCAGTTGGTATCCAAGTAGAATTTCTCATCTGGTTTTACTTTCATAGTTTGAGATGGGTTGAGAATAGCAGGAGCTTGTTTAATAATACTGTGGGTTGTTTGCTTTGAAATATCTCATTTTAACTTTATCGGTTAGAAACTTTGTATTATTTAACAAAAGAGGAGGGCTTCCCAGGTGGTAAAGAATTTGCCTCCAGTGCAGGAGATGCCAGAGATGAGAGTTCGATCCCTGGGTCAGAAAGATCCCCTGGAGAAGAAAATGACAACCCACTCCAGTTTTCTAGCCTGGAGGATTCCATGGACAGAGGAGCCTGGAAGGCTACTGTCCAGCGGGTTGCAAAAAGTTGAATACGACTGAGCACATGAGCCCTATGATCGCAACAGAAGAGGAATCTGAGGCCCGGAAGGGGTAAATAACTTTCCCAAAGACATGGAGCGGGTAAATGGTAAAGTTGGGATTCAGATCTAGTTTTCTAGATCTTCAGATCTTCCTCAGTTTTTAAAAAATCCTATTTATTTATTTAAACTAAATATATCCCCTATCTCTTAATTTTAGAGATGTATAGTGTTTCTAATTTGGTACTTCTATTTCCAGTTAGATGTTTAGGATAAATTCCTAGAAATGCATTCCCTGTACCAAGGAATGTAAAAATCTTTAAGATTCCTTTAGAATATATCAGATTCTTTTCCAGAAAAGTTAAAAAAAATTTACAGTGTACTTGTACTTTTCAATCCCGGGTAGAAGTATTTTTTAGTCTCTTGTGGTTGCTTAAACTATGACAAGTAAGAGGACTCAATAACACTGTGATAAAGGTGGTGGTTAGGATAATGAATCAGTGAATCTGTTAGGGCAGGAAGGAAGTCCAGATGTCTGGTAAGCCACCTCCTTCTTTATTAATTAAGGACCAAGGCTCAGAGAGCTTATGGGACCTCATCCAGACCACGCCACTCATTAGAGTCAGAGTCTGGGTAAGAAGCTCGACTTTGCACTATGTGGTACACTGAGGCAGAGTCTCTAGAAGGTATGGATGATTCAGGAGCTGCTGAAATGTCCGTCTGGGATCTCAGTTGGAGATTTAAGAAACTTTTAGTGTTTTAATCAGCTTCATAGTTCATCTTTGAAACTTCACGGTTCTGTCAGGAGGATGTGGAAGTAACTCAAAGGGATCCGTCCCAAACCAAGAGGTCCAGCACCCAGCCCTGCTGGGCTGAGGAGAATCCTGAAATCCCCCTTTCATGAGTTCTTCTGCACTGATCTACTGTCAGATCCACAGGGATGATTCTGAGTTCTTTCTTTGTTATTCTGTAGAAGGTACATTTGCTTTGAACAAAGGACTGCTCACGTAAACTCATATAATTCAAGACTGATTTTCTATAAGACTGAATTCAAGACATATTTGGTCAAGACCAAAAAAAAAAAGAGTAGCAATTCAATTCAAGCCTGGTTTTCTATAGCACTGACCAAAAAAAGGAGGATATTTCTGTTTTTTATTGCTCAATCATGTAGCCGTTATGTTTACAGAATTTCCAATTTGATTTGGCTTGGTATCCCTCTGAATCTGCTGGATTAAGCTGTTAAATGTCAGTTTATAATGACTTAACTCAAAGAGTTGTTTCCTGAAAAAATGTAATGCTATCCGGTTGACTGTCTTCTATGTTGTAGATATGCCATGCCTAGGTTGCCAAAGCAGGGGAAAAACAAGCTAAAGGAGTCACATAAGCTCTTAACTGACTTAGCATGAAAGTGAGAAATACCACAATCTGCTGGACAGAACTAGAAACATGGTTCTGATTAAAATGGAGAAAAGGCTGGGAAAAGTGTGTGGAAGAGTACACAGATATTTGATGAGCGTTAGTGGTCTCTTCCACACACTTGATGTTTGATACTCTGAAATTACCTACTTAAATTTTTTTGCAGGCAATTTCATATCACTTCGAGTTTTAAACATAAAGATAGAACTTTCCTATTGCTAATTCGCTTCAGTCATGTCCGACCCTGTGCAACCCCATAAACGGCAGCCCACCAGGCTCCCTCATCCCTGGGATTCTAGAGGCAAGAACACTGGAGTGGGTTGCCATTTCCTTCTCCAGTGCACGAAAGTGAAAAATGAAAGTGAAGTCGCTCAGTCATGTCTGACTCCTAACGACCCCATGGACTGCAGCCTACCAGGCCCCTCTGTCCATGGGATTTTCCAGGCAAGGGTACTGGAGTGGGGTGCCATCGCCTTCTCCCAACTTTCCTATTACTATCTTTCAAATATGATTAAAATGTGTTGGCTGAGTACACACTATCACTTTTAAGAGATCTTTTGAGCTCCTTGTTAAAAACAGTGAAAGATTTTTTAAAATAATTGTGAGATTTGGATAAGTAATTTCACTTCTCTACACCTGTATCCTGGAGAAGGCAATGGCCTCCCACTCCAGTACTCTTGCCTGGAAGATCCCATGGACGGAGGAACCTGGTAGGCTGCATGCAGTCCACAGGGTCGCGAAGAGTCGGACACGACTGAGCGACTTCACTTTCACTTTTCACTTTCATGCATTGGAGAAGGAAATGGCAACCCACTCCAGTGTTCTTGCCTGGAGAATCCCAGGGACGGGGGAGCCTGGTGGGCTGCCGTCTATGGGGTCGCACAGAGTCGGACACGACTGAAGCGACTTAGCAGCAGCCGCAGCACACCTGTATCGCAATTGAAAATGTGATTTAACCCCTGATTCGTGGGTATATTGTGAAAATTAGGTTAGAGATCACATGTAAACCAGTAGACACAGTGCCTATAACAAGGTTAAGTGTTCAACGAACGTCTGTCTTTCTGCTTGATGGTATTGTTGATTGGTCTAGGTCGCTGGACAGTTATACTGGATCCTCTGACTCAGCAGTATATATCTACTACCATCAGAAGATAGTATATAGGAATAAGCGATGTTTGGGCCAGGTTTTGGAAATGAAACACCTTCATCTTCTCTATGTTCTTATTTTGGTAGTTATGGGGAATTTCAAAGGCCATGCTCTCCCTGGATCCTGCTTTTTTATCTTGGGGATTTGGTGGACTATAAAGTGCATTCTGAAATATGCCTTCAAAAAGCAGAAACGGACTTCTTACCTTGATTCCAAAGCATTATTCCGTCGAATTGAAATTTTGGAAGGAATCGTATTAGTTGGAATGGCTTTAACTGGTGAGTGACCCTTTTCTGTGTTCTGTTTGCTTTTTGGGGTATTTTCACATGCAAAGAGAAAATTCAATATCAAAACAAAAAATTGCTAAAATAAATGTTTTATTAAAAATACCTGAATACCTATTCTAATTGTAATTTCTACTTTGGATAATTTATTAGAACTTATACTTCATGTTATACAAAGGGCTATTCCTTATGAGTTGGTCATAGCAATTAACTTGCCTGTCCACTCAAGGTGAGTTTCCTTTTTAGATTTAGTTGAATCCTTTAAGATAATTTTATGTCAGTTATTCTGAGGCCTGAAAGAATTAACTCTATCCAAAGCCATTTTTCAAAATGTCACAAAGATAATCAAGTGATTATGGGAAAGTGTCAATAATAAATTCTTGCTGATAGGCTATCCACAGGGTTCAGGTTGAAGAAAACCTTATCTTCTGTGCTCATCCTTTTTGTGTGGTTACTAAATTAGAGAGGGAGGTTGGGCCAGATGATTGTAAGGCCTTTCCGTTTGTTCTATGATTCTGTAAAAAATGTTCTGTGTTTTTAGAGTTCCACTTCAGCTTCTCCTTTACTGAAGGCAAAACTTCCTAATTTTTCTTTAGATTTCTTCATGATGAGAGGTCTTTGCGATGGTCATCCAACTGTGGATCAACTATGTTTCAAAGAGAGGAATTTCCTTGCCAAATTCTATAGATTAACAAATGAAGCAGCATCTTCAAGAAAGTGTTTCAGAATTTGTGTAACTGGCTAGACTGTATGCTATATCTGTGTGTGCTTTCTCAGTTATCCTTAACTGAGGAGAAGCTAAACTCTAGCATTTTAATCCTGAACCAAGCACAACTCACTACCCAAAGATGTACTATGTAAGAAGAATTAATCAGATGCTATAGGATTAATCTCACAAATCTAAATCTAAAATTACTCAGGGTTTATCTAGTCATTAGATTAAAGTAGGAACTAAGGCCATCAGGGTAACTAATCAGGGAACTCGTGGAACTAAGACCATTAGCTTTGAAGATCTAAAATAGCTGTTTGATGAAACTCTCTATCTTTGACTAAGAGTGATTATCCAAACCAATCTTTGAAGCTTCAAAGCCAGCCTAAAGAACCAGTGCTCAGCTGTTAGGTAACAGCCCAGATAGAAGAATCAGTGCCATAGAAAGATAACATATTGGGCTAAGAAGTAGGCTGGTCCTTCTGCATCTTCCTTTTTTAGTAAAATTGTGGAAAGATGGCTTAAAGTGTGATATATCCCTCTGCAGGCATCCTTGGAGAACAGTTTTTACCTGGAGGACCACACCTGACCTTGTATGACTACCAAGAGGGTCAATGGGTCCAACTCCTGAGCTGGCAGCATTTTACCATGTACTTCTTCTTTGGGCTGCTGGGTGTGACAAACATCTTATCTTCTACCATCATTTCACTTCCTGCCTCCTTTAGCAAGTTAATGTTATCAAATGCTTTATTTGTGGAGGGTAAGTATGAGTATTTTCATATACCTTTCATTATTCTTGGACATTTGTCTAGCCCTTTACAATAATATTTCTTTTGTGTCCTGGTATAGCCTTGGCCCACAAGGTCATCTGTTTGGTTTAGGCCATGGTGAGCTATTGAGATGTCCTAGACAAGATGCCAAAGATTTTCCTTCCCTACTGACTCATTTGGGCTTTCCTGGTGGCTCAGTTCGTAAAGAATCTGCCTGCAATGCAAGAGACCTGGGTTTGATCCCTGGGTCAGGAAGATCCCCTGAAGAAGGAAATGGCTACCACTCCAGTATCCTTGCCTGGAGCATTCAATGGACAGAGGAGGCTGGCGGGCTACAGCCCATGGGGTGACAAAGAGTTGGACATGACTTAATACTAACACACACACACACTGACTCATTTAGTACAACTGGGCAAGCCCAGTCATTCAATGTGTTTTATTCACATTTCACATTTTCTTAAAGAAACACCTACTCCAGTATTCTTGTCTGGAGAGTTCCATGGACAGAGGAGCCTAGTGGGCTCCAGCCATTGCGTTTGCAGAACTTGTCTGTTACGACTCAGCAACAAATGAACAACAATGACAGCCATGGTTTATCTCTGATTTATCCAAGAGATGATCATCATTTCTATTTTTGACATATAAAATTGAGCTGAGAATAGTGAAGCATAAATATCCTCAAACGAGGAGACCACTGACAGTAGAGTAGCTTCCAAATCTAGTATTGATAGAGTCAAACTCCACCATTACATGATAAACAGGGTCCAAAATATCTGGTCGCAGGAAAATGAAGTCCTAACATTCTTTGTTCCGTTAGCCTCCCTGTTAGGAAGCAAACACTGAAAACAAGTATTTAATGATTTGTTTTCATTTATTTTATATGTAAGGGATAGATTGTAGAACTAGAAAAATCTCCCCATTAACAAGAGATAGTCTTTCCTAATGTCCACTTTGCCTCTCACATCCAAAGGTAAGAGCTTTGGTTGGGCACCAGCCATGATGCCATGATTCTCTTTATCTCAGGGTATTACCATATTTTCAGTGAACATCTTTTCCCCCTCATCTAAATGAAAAGGATGAAACTGAAGCCAGCATCTCTGTCCATGGGATTAAAAAATATGGTTAGTTACTATTTCTTGGGAGCTTCCAGAGAATCTTATCATACCCATCAAATTCTACTCTTATGACTTGTGTGTATATTTACTGCCTTCAGTGGACTGAAATTCTTAAGGTGAGGGTTTGTTTCATTCATCTGTCTGTTCACCTCAACACCTGTTTCCGTTCATGCTTATTATTCTTCTTTTTGCATAAAAGATGGCTTTGAAATATAGTTATAGAAAATGTCATGATATAGTGGAGAAGAGAATAAAACCTGGGGAAGGGGAAAGGAAATTTCAAAGATTCCATCCTAAAGAGGTAGTGATGACTCCAAAAATGCTGTGTGCTCAGTCATGTCCAACTCTTTTGCCACCCCATGAACTGTAGCCCACCAGGCTCCTTTGTCCATGAGATTTTCCAGGCCAGAATACTGGAGCAGGCTGCCATTTCCTACTCCAGGTGGTCTTCCAGACCCAAGGATCGAACCAACATTTCCTGCACCTCCTGCATTGGCGGGTGGATTCTTTACCACTGAGCCACCTGAGAAGCCCCCCCAAATGCTAGAGGCTTCCAATATTGTAGGAAGCAGTGGGCATCTGATATTTTGGACACATAAATGTGTATGTTTATGAAAGTTGTGTACTGAGGGAAACAGTAGATAGTTTCACTGAAAAAGGCAAACGATTTTTTCTGCCTCTGACAGCTTTTGTCTTCTACAATCACATTCATGGCCGGGAAATGCTGGACATCTTCGTGCACAAGCTTCTGGTCTTGGTCATATTTTCAACAGGCCTGGTTGCTTTCATGGAGCTCTTCATACAGGCCAATATAACTGTGGAACTTCTGCGGACAAGCCTTTTCCTGCTTCACGGAAGCTGGTTCTGGCAGGTGAGTTGGGGCCTCCAGTGAATGTGCCTGGTGTCTGCACTGATGGCCTTCTCTCTTTGATTGTAGGTGTTGTGCTCTGAAACCCAGAGACATCCTTCTGATATGCTGCTGGTAGTGAGAATGCAGGCCTTTGAGGGGCCCAGCGGCCCTGGTGAGAATAGTGACAGAAGGAGGTGGGAGGTGTACACCTTCATCACACACCTGAATATCCATTTTGTAGGAACTCTGAGCTGGTGCTTAGCTGGAAGCAGTTCCTGATGCTAAAGCCACTTAAAGCCTAATGGGTAATAAGCTCGAGAAACATATGGAAGGCAGGAAAGGGAGGGAATTATGTATTGAGGAATAAGTATATGCTGGCCACTGGGCACAACTTTTACATACACATTATTTCATTCTCATTTTGTCCTCACAACAACTTGGAAGTTAGATATTATCATCCCCAATTGACTGATAAAGAAGGCTCAGAGAGAGCAAGTTATTTTCCCAGGATCACACAGAAATGGAGCTAGGTTCTAAAAGCGGGTCTGTCTGACTCCAAATCCCAGGCATTTTCCATTTTACTGTTGACTCCCTAATCTTGGAGTGTTGTTGAAAACATATATTCCTATTAGTGAATGTATACTATACACCTGGGGTCCTCAACTTCTGGGAACTAATGTCTGATCTGAGGTGGAGCTGATATAATATGAAAAAACATGAAGTACACAATAAATATAATGCACTTGAATTTAACTGAAACTCTTACTTCCTCCACCCTGGTTCATGGAAAAATTATCTTCCACGAATTCAGTCCCTGTTGCCAAAAAGATTGGGGACCACTGTTTTACAGAGACTGATAAATCATAATCCAATATACATATATAGATATAATGAAAGCCTGGGATGAAAGGTGAATGTGGTTTAATGACAGAAGATTTCTTAAAGGAGATTTTTAGTCACTAAAGTTCAAGGATATGGAATGATGAGATTCTTCCAGGGATTTGCATTTCAGTGAAGAGTGATAACAATGCCCTGGTGGGCAAGGGGCAGAGAAACATCATGGTCAAAATGGGAGCTAGGAAAGATGTGATATTTAAGCTTGTGGGGAAGGCTGTTGGAGAACAGGCGAGTAAAGAGCTAGATTCAAGGGTTGTTTTGAAGGAAAAATCATATAGAAAAAGTAACAAATAACTTATCATGTGATAAAATTTATAACCGATGAATTTAACCAGCTGGTATACAGAAGTTGTACTGTGAGATTATCTATCATCTGTTGGGAAGCTAAATAGAATGGCATGTAAAACATAATTATGCATTCTGTATCTCTTGATGGGAATATTTGACTATATATTGTGCATGTATTGCTGTATTGCTGATCAAAACTAAAAATAAATCTAAAAAATTCAACAGTGATAACTTCTGACCAAGATGACAAGTGGGTTTATGCTTCAACAAATCTCCTCTGATTCAAACATATAACAATGATACATAAACTATCAAAACTACCTATGAAATTAAAAAGATATTTAAAAAGAGAAAAATAAATGAAAGTAAGAGGGTAAAAAATATGTAGTTGCAATTAAACAACCCAAACTAGGGCAAGCCACCTGTGGGCCAGACAGAATAGAAATGCATAGTTGGAGAAGATATGGACTGCAGGCCTATGGACTCCAGGTCTGGGGTAGATATGATGGCTGGTTGTTTGGTTCCAGGGAAACTAAAAGTAAATTTAAAATTCCTCTCAGTGTGGGGTAAAGTCAGGCTCTTGGAACTCTTGTTAATTATATGTTTATGTATTCTCTGTTTCTAACTGCTTTTCATTCGGTTGATCTTTCACTTTCTGATAGAGGTCTGTTAAAATTTTATATTAGTTATGCATTTGTCAATTTCTCCTTATTTTCAGTTTTTTCTTTAGTGTCATGAGGTTGTATTCTCCTTCTCTCTAGTCTTTTGAGTTGAATATTCACTTATATTTAGTTTTCTTATTTTTACATATAATACATCTAAGACTGCATGTATGCTCAGTTGCTTCAGTCATGTCTGATTCTTTGCGACCCTGTGGACTATAACCTGCCAGGCTCTTCAGTCCTTGGGATTCTCCAGGCAAGAGTACTGGGTTGCCATGCCCTCATCCAGGGGATCTTCCCAACCCAGGGACTGAGCCCAGGTCTTGCACAACAGGTGGATTCTTTACTGCTGAGCTGCCTGGGAAGCCCCATACCTTTCTATAGAATTCTTTTTCGATATTACTACTATAGCTACCTCCTGTGAGATTTCATGTATGGTAGCTTTCACTCTTGGGAAATTTTGAATGTTGCATTTTCTGTGTGATTTCCTCTTTAATTTATGAGTTATTTAGGAGCATACTTTTCAGTTTCCCCAAAATATTCTTTCTTTTTTATTATTTATTTGCAATTCTATTGCTTTGTATGTGTTCCCTTTGAAATGTGTTGAGACCACTTTTGGAATGTAGCCCAATGTCACTGGTAGTAAATGTTCCATGTATTTGAAAAGATAGTATATTCCGTCTTTGTTGGGTTTATGATTCTCCATATATTTATAAATTAAGGTTTTAAAGAGCTAAATATGCAAATAAAGAAGTTAGAAAGTAAGGAGAAAGGGAGAAACCCAGAGTTGATAAAAGGAATAATAAAGATAAGCTCAGAATGAATGAAACTATTTAGTGTTTCTTTAATCATTAATGTTTGATTAATTATCTGAGGGAGGAAGCTGTGAACTTTCATAACTGACCATGCTGCTGCTGCTGCTGCTACTGGTGCTAAGTCTCTTCAGTCGTGTCCAACTCTGTGCAACCCCATAGACGGCAGCCCACCAGGCTCCCCCATCCCTGGGATTCTCCCTGGGATTTTAGGTTCGCTTAATATCGTTCTTTCTGGCAGAAGAATAATATTTTCATATCCCCCCAAGAGCTTTTCTAAGGAAGAGATATGAGGTTAGAGTCTTTGGGCATAAATCCGAGATCATTTAAAAACTTTCCATCTGTCATTATGCCTAGATTAGTTCGGGACTTAAAGGAAAATGAACATTTGATACCAATGCAAACACACACACTGGCAGGAAAGGCAGGTTTAACAATAGTACTTCTCCTCCCCTGCTCTCTCCCGGTTAGTTTCCTCTGAAACAAAAATGTTTCAGGGGCTTAGGTGAATTTATTTTGCTTCCATATTTTGTTGCTATGAATGTTTATGCCCCAAACTGTATCTCAGGCTAATACTATTATGTTGTGATTTGCTTTTCAGCATATTTTTTCTCTTGCTACTTCTCCATATGTGATTAATAAACAATATATAGATAGATTAGAGAAAAGGTACACCTGGATTCTTGGAACCATAAATATGGAGAGGTGAATAGAATGAGGAAAGTGCCCACAGTGGCCATTATTTAAAATAGCTCATATATAAATGATCAAGTAATAGACAAACCTGAAGGGAATTCCCTTCCCCACCTATCAAAATGGTTTCCTGAACCACATTACAGCCAAATATATTTTTCTCAAAAGCCTAATCAAAGGCAATTTAGAAAAGGTTAAAAAAAATCTCTCAGGCACATTTATTCCATGAATCATGTTTTCTGAGTCCGTTTGTGAATGAGAATTTCTAAAGCTCACTTTTGCACTTTGTCATTCCCAGTGTGGAGAATCAAGGAAAGAGGAGGACACACCTGGGAGGGATTTGATTTTGGAAACTCCGAAAACAACAGTTGTGACTGTGGCATGAAGGGAGAAGTCTGTGAGTCCGGGTCAGGCGGACCCAGATCTGAATTCCGGGTCTACCATATTAATCAGATGACCATAGACTAACTGTTCTGTGTGCTTAAGATTTCTCAACTAAAAAATAGTAATGATATCTTATGAGACTGTTGCTTGAATGAAATGTTCCACCCTGAAAATGTCTCTGCCTTGAGGAGATACTATTAATTCCATAGGAAGAGGGTTGAGAAATCTTCTAGGAGAAGGTGAACTTTAGTTGTGGTTTGAAAGAGAAGTGAGAGTCACCAATATGTCCAGGTTTGAGCTTTAGGACAGGTGATACTCTTCTGCTTATTTCAGCCTTAGCCCCTGTATTAGTGTACAAGGGCTGCAAAAACAAATTCCAGCAAGCAGGAAGACTTCAGTGTTCTGGGAGATAGAACTAAAAATCAAGTTGTCAGCAGGTTGGTTCTTTCTTGGGGGCCCCAAGGGAGAATTTGTCAGTTGCCAGCAATCCTTGACTTTCCTTGGCCTGGTGGTAGCATAATTCCAATCCCTGCCTCCAGAGTCACACCTGTGTATTTCTGTGTACCTGTGTCTTTACATGGACCTCTTATAAGAGCACTCATTTGCGACCCCATGGACTCTACAGTTCATGGAATTCTCTAGGCCAGAATCCTGGAGTGGGCAGCCTTCTTCCCAACCCAAGGATTGAACCTAGGTCTCCCACATTGTAGGCAAATTCTTTACCAGCTGAACCACAAGGGAAGCCCAAGAATACTGGAGTGGGTAGCCTATCTCTTCTCCCGCAGATCTTCCTGACCCAGGAATCAAACCAGGGTCTCCTGCATTGCAGGCAGATTCTTTACCAACTGAGCTATCATGGAAGCTCCACTCATCACTGGATTTAGGGCCAATTCTGATCCAATATGACCTCATCTGGATGTCATCTACAAAGACCTTATTTCCAAATGAGGTTACATTTACAGGTATCAGGGGTTAGGACTTCAACATGCCCTTTTAGAAGGAATGATTTAACCCACAACAACTGCTAAGTCTTCCCTCTGGGAGCTGGAGTTGATCACTCCCCAGGCAGGGATAGGTGAGTGGTATGAATGGAATTGAAGGAACACAAGTGAGACTGATGGGTGGGAACTGGAGAGCTAGTCCTTAAACTAGATAGGTCATTAAACTCAACCTCCCAAAAGGCCTTTGGTTGACACAGATTTCTCTGTCAACCTCTATGTATTGATGTGAGAGGAGAATATGAGAAGCAGTTCTGACACCCTGGTTGAAATGGCTGGGCCCCTTAAACTGAGAATTGACTACATGGTTTGAGTTTCCTTATTGTCATTTCCAAACAGTGAGCACAGAGGAGCTAGAAAGTCTCTCTTTCTTCCAGGGCCTTCAGGGACCTGGGCTGTGATACTTTGGTTTCCACTGTGAGCTTTCCTTGAAGTATTATAAAGGGGTATTACAAAACACAGATATGTTCAAACAGCAGCTAAAGCAGCTGGGTGGCATTCTCCTCCTGGAGTTTATGGGTACTGTAGGCTCAGATCTCTAATTTGATAACTGATCTATCTTTTGTTAAATACTCATCCCTTTAGAATGGAGCCCTGTCCTCATGCAGAGTCCCCAGCTCTTGCAATGATGCAAGTGCCTTTGTGACTGTTTGGAGACCCTGAGGCAGGTTCGCGCCTTACTTAGATTTCTTATCCATGAAATAGACACAACAAAAGAAGTCTGTCAGCTTTGATATTTTAGAAAAATGTGTGAATGTGACATTGATTAATAAATAAAGTGCATAGCACCAGTGTAAAAATGAAAGCCTCTGGACTGCTGCACTTGATCAGGCAGCTACCAACCTGAATGATGAATCAATGGAGAATACATGTTGCTGTTCATGCTTTGAAATGCAGGTCTGGTGTGGCCAGTTATTTCTACGTTTAGAAGTAAGCTGAGACTATGGACTTCTGCATGAAGTTCCCTAATTTTTCAAGCATTGTAAATTAATTCAACTTATTTTTTTAAATGTGCAGGGCAGGCAAAGTACATCTGTGATATAAATGTGGCTCAGGATCTGCCAGTCTATAATCTGTGTTTTAAGGGAGAAACAGTACCATGTCTTTATGGGACCAATTACTGTCTCAGTACTGATTGTTCAAACTGTATCAAACTGCTGAGATGACTCACATGGACCCTAGTGTCCAAGCCACTGTCCTTCACATTGCCCCATGGAGACAGGCTAAATGATGAAAAAGCGTGTTGGGTAGAAGAAGGAGCACGCAGAGTCTGGAGGGAGGCCCTCCTGGCTTGGAACCCTGTTAGTCATTCAGCTGTTTTGTAATATTGGGGACATGACCGAAGTCTCTGAGTTCTACCCTCTGTGATATGGGGATGAGACACCCTCTTCTTGGGGTGGTTGTGAGGATGAGAATTAGGGTCCAGGAGGTCTGACGTGCTGCAATTCATGGGGTCGCAAAGAGTCGGACACAACTGAGCAACTGAACTGAACTGAACTGAATGGTCTGGACCTAACAGAAGCAGAAGATATTAAGAGGTGGCAAGAATACACAGAAGAACTGTACAAAAAGGATCTTCACGACCCAGATAATCATGATGGTGTGATCACTAATCTAGAGGCAGACATCCTGGAATGTGAATTCAAGTGGGCCTTGGAAAGAATCACTACAAACAAAGCTAATGGAGGTGATGGAATTCCATTTGAGCTATTCCAAATCCTGAAAGATGATGCTGTGAAAGTGCTACAGTCAATATGCCAGCAAATTTGGAAAACTCAGCAGTGGCCACAGGACTGGAAAAGGTCAGTTTTCATTCCAATGCCAAAGAAAGGCAATGCCAAAGAATGCTCAAACTACCGAACAATTGCACTCATCTCACATGCTAGTAAAGTAATGCTCAAAATTCTCCAAGCCAGGCTTCAGCAATACGTGAACCGTGAACTTCCTGATGTTCAAGCTGGTTTTAGAAAAGGCAGAGGAACCAGAGATCAAATTGCCAACATCCGCTGGATCATGGAAAAGCAAGAGTTCCGGAAAAACATCTATTTCTGCTTTATTGACTATGCCAAAGCCTTTGACTGTGTGGATCACAATAAACTGTGGAAAATTCTGAGAGAGATGGGAATCCCAGACCACCTGACCTGCCTCCTGAGAAATCTGTATGCAGGTCAGGAAGCAGCAGTTAAAACTGGACATGGAACAACAGACTGGTTCCAAATAGGAAAAGGAGTACATTTCGGCTGTATATTGTCACCCTGCTTATTTAACTTATATGCAGGGTACATCATGAGAAACGATGGACTGGAATAAACACAAGCTGGAATCAAGATTGCTGGGAGAAATATCAATAACCTCAGATATGCAGATGACACCACCTTTACGGCAGAAAGTGAACAGGAACTATAAAGCCTCTTGATGAAAGTGAAAGGGGAGAGTGAAAAAGTTGGCTTAAAGCTCAACATTCAGAAAACGAAGATCATGGCATCCAGTCCCATCACTCCATGGGAAATAGATGGGGAAACAGTGGAAACAGTGTCAGACTTTTTTGGGGGGGGCTCCCAAATCACTGCAGATGGTGACTGCAGCCATGAAATTAAAAGACGCTTACTCCTTGGAAGAAAAGTTATGACCAACCTAGATAGTATATTCAAAAGCAGAGACATTACTTTGCCAACTAAGGTCCATCTAGTCAAGGCTATGGTTGTTCCTGTGGTCATGTATGGATGTGAAAGTTGGACTGTGAAGAAGGCTGAGCACCGAGGAATTGATGCTTTTGAACTGTGGTGTTGGAGAAGACTCTTGAGAGTCCCTTGGACTGCAAGGAGATCCAACCAGTCCATTCTGAAGGAGATCAGCCCTGGAATTTCTTTGGAAGCAATGATGCTAAAGCTGAAACTCCAGTACTTTGACCACCTCATGTGAAAAGTTGACTCATTGGAAAAGACTCTGATGTTGGGAAGGTTTGGGGGCAGGAGGAGAAGGGGATGACAGAGGATGAGGCGGTTGGATGACATCACTGACTCGATGGACATGAGTTTGAATAAACTTCGGGAGTTGGTGATGGACAGAGAGGCCTGGCGTGCTGCGATTCATGGGGTCGCAAAGAGTCGGACACGACTGAGCGACTGAACTGAACTGAACTGATGTGCCTGAGTGAGGTTACAGTGCCTGACACATGGCGGTACATCTTCCAGGGAGTACTGATGGCAGATCTCCTTCCAGCTAAAGGGAATCCTTTATTTTTTAAATATTTATCTATTTGGCTGTGCTGGTTCTTAGTTGCAGCACACAGGATTGCCAGTCTTTGCTGGGCATTCAGGATCTTGAGTTTCAGCATGCAAACTCTTAGTTGTGACACATGAGATCTAGTTCTGTGGCCAGGGATAGAACCCAGACCCCCTGCATTGGGCGCACAGAGTCTTAGCTGCTGGATCACCAGGGAATTCCCTAAAGGGAATCCTTTCAGATGGGAAACAGGAACATGTGATTAAGGCACAGCTCTTACTTTTCCCTGATTTATTCATATTACTGGAAATTTCCAACAGAAATGGTTTCACTCATTATTATAAAATAAAGTGCTGTTTTTTTTTTCCCCAGTAAGATTACATTTATTAGATTTATGATCAGAAGCAAATTACTAAACCACCCAATTTTCCAATCTGGTTAATGAGGATAACAATACATTAACTTGGGATAATAATATATTGTTGAAGGGCCATAGTAGAGAAACCTCCTAAGCACAGTAACTGACACATCGCTAATATATGGTAGACTTTTGTACAGTTATCCATGTAATTATCTTGGTTTTGTGTCTCATTTAGATCTCAAACCTGACATATGTTCCTCTATCTATCTACCTATTATTTATTTATCTTACTTTTCTTATTGGAGTAAAATTCACATAACAGAATTCAATTCCTCCCTCCTCCTCTTCCCTCCTTGCTTTTTCAGTTTTATTAACGAATAATTGACATACAACACTGTATGAGTTTATGATGTACAGCACAATGATTTCATTTACATAATTAAATGATTACAAAAATAAGTTTAGTGAATATCCATTATCTCATGTAGAAACAAAATTAAAGACATTGAAAAGCATTGTTTCCTGTGATAAGAAATCTCAGGATTTACTCTCTTAACTTCCATAACATACAGCCATGTTAGTTATTGTACATTATATCACTTATTTATCTTATAACTGAAAGTTTGTACCCATTGGCTGCCTTCATCCAATTCCCCTTCCCCCACCTCCCACCTCTGGTAACCACAAATCTAATCTCTTTTTCTATGAGTTTGTTTCTGAAGTATAACTGACCTAGAGCACTATGTTAGTTCCTCATGCCCAACATAGTGATCTGATATTTCTATACATTTCAATGTGATCCCTCAGATCTAATATCCATGTATTATCTGGATCTAGTATCTGCCACTATACAAAGATATTGCATAATTGTTGACTATATTTCCAACAGTGTACATTTCATACTTGGAAATTTGTACCTCTTAATCTCCCTCACCAATTCTTTCATCCCTGGAACCTTCTCCCCTCTAGCAACATTTTATGCTTTTTAAAGTGTATAATTCGGCAACATTTAGTACATTCACAGAGTTGTGCAATTCTCGCCTCTATTCTAAAATATTTTCATCACCCTGAAAGGAAACCCCAGATCCATTAACCAGTCATTCCCTTTTCTTTTCCTTCCAGTCCCTGGTTACCATTAATTTGCTTTGTGTCTCTATGGTTTACCTATCCTGGTTATGTCATACAAACAGAACTATACAATATATTACCTTTTGTGTCTATCTTCTTTCTCTAACATAATGTTTTCAAGGTTCATCCATGTTGCATTATAAATTAATGTCATTTTCATGGCTGAATAATATTCTGTGGTATGGAAATACTACATGTAGCTTGTTCATTATCAGCTGATGGACAATTGGAATGTTTTCAACTGTGGCCCTTGTGAATAATGATCCTTTGAACATTTGTGTAGATGTTTGGATACCTGTTTTCAGTTATTCTGGATAAATATAGTATCTAGAATGATATTCTACATTTAACTTTTTTAGAAACTGTCCAATTGTTTTCCACATGGCTGTATTATTTTTATGGGCTTCCCAGGTGGTATGGTGGGAAAAAATCTGCCTGCCAATGCAGGAGATGCAAGAGACATGGGTTTGGTCCCTGGGTTGGAAAGATCCTCTAGAGTAGGAAATGGCAACCTATTCCAGTAGTCTTGCCTGGAAAATTCCATGGAGAGAGGAGCCTGGAGGGCTACAGTCCATGGGGTCACAAAGAGTCAGACAAGACTGGGCATGCATACATATATCATTTTACGTTCTCAATAGCAACATGTAAGGATTCTAATTTCTCCATATCCTTACCGACACTTGTTACTTACTATTATTAATACCATTATAGGGGGTGTGAAGTGGTATTTCATAGTGGTTTTGATTTGCATTTCTCTAATAACTAATGATGTTTATAATTTTTTCTTGAGCTTATTGAGGATTTAAACACCTTCTTTGGGGAAATGAGTCTTCAAGTCCTTTGCCCATTAAAATTTTGTTTGGCTTTTTTTTTTTTTTCTTTGGCTTTTTGTTGAGATTAAGGATTCTTAATTTATTCTAGATATCAATTCCTTATCAGATATGATTTGCAAAATTTCCTCCTATGCTAAAGGTTGTCTTTTCATTTTCTTGATACTGTCCTTTGATGCACATGAGTTTTAAATTTTGATGTGTCTTGGTGTCATGTCTAAGAAATCGGTACCAAATCCCAGGACATGAAGCTTTTCCCTCGTGTTTTCTTCTAAGAGTTATGATTTCAGTTCTCATACTTAGGTTTTTGATTCATTTTGGGTTTATTTTTATATATGGTGTAATGGTGGTTTATTCGCTAAGTTGTGTCTGACTCTCGCGACCCCTGGCTACACTCCATTTATTTAGATCTTCTTTGATCTCTTTCAACAATGTTTTGTAGTTTGCAAGGTACAAATCTTGAGCCTCCTTGCTTAAATTTATTCCCAAGTATTTTATTCTTTTCAATGCTATTATTAGTGGACTTGTTTTCCTAACAATTTTTCTGGATTGTTCATTGCATCTTTTGTGTGTTGATTTTGTATCCTGCAAGTGTGCTAAATTTATTTATTAGCTCCAATAGTTTTTTTGTGTGTGTGGTTTCTTTATAGTTGTATGTATACTCTTGAGAAACCAATATGCAGGTCAGGAAGCAACAGTTAGAACTGGACATGGAACAACAGACTGGTTCCAAATAGGAAAAGGACTACATCAAGACTGTACATTGTCACCCTGCTTATTTAACTTCTATGCAGAGTACATCATGAGAAACGCTGGGCTGGAAGAAACACAAGCTGGAATCAAGATTGCTGGGAGAAATATCAATAACCTCAGATATGCAGATGACACCACCCTTATGGCAGAAAGTGAAGAAGAACTAAAAAGCCTCTTGATGAAAGTGAAAGAGGAGAGTGAAAAAGTTGGCTTAAAGTTCAACATTCAGAAAACGAACATCATGGCATCTGGTCCCATCACTTCATGGGAAATAGATGGGGAAACAGTGGAAACAGTGTCAGATTTTATTTTGGGGGCTCCAAAATCACTGCTGATGGTGACTCCAGCCATGAAATGAATAACTTTTCCTTGGAAGAAAAGTTATGACCAACCTAGGTAGCATATTGAAAAGCAGAGACAGTACTTTGCCAACAAAGGTCCATCTAGTCAAGGCAGTGGTTTTACCAGTGGTCATGTATGGATGTGAGAGTTGGACTTTGATGGAAGCTGAGCACTGAAGAATTGATGTTTTTGAACTGTGGTGTTGGAGAAGACTCTTGAGAGTCCCTTGGACTGCAAGGAGATCCAACAGTCCATTCTGAAGGAGATCAACCCTGGGATTTCTTTGGAAGGATTGATGCTAAAGCTGAAACTCCAGTACTTTGGCTGTTCATGTGAAGAGTTGACTCATGGGAAAAGACTCTGATGTTGGGAGGGATTGGGGGCAGGAGGAGAAGGGGACGACAGAGGATGAGATGACTGGATGGCATCACTAACTCGATGGACATGAGTTTGAATGAACTCCAGGAGTTGGTGATGGACAGGGAGGCCTGGCGTGTTCCAGTTCATGGGTCGCAAAGAGTCGGACACGACTGAGTGACTGAACTGAACTGAACTGAACTGAAGATCATGTCATTTGTGAATATAGATAGTTTTACTTCTTCCTCTATAATGTGGATGTGCTTTATCAATTTTTTCTTGATTAATTGCACTGGCTAGAATTTCTAGTACAGTGTTAAGTAGAATTGGTAAAATAAGAAACCCTTGTCTTGTTTCTGATCTTAGGAGACAAGCTTTCAGTATGAATATAATGTTACTCATGGGCTTTGTTTATTTTAAAACCTGTTTTTCAAAACTCTGATTTTGAAATAATTTAGTGAAGCTGAGCAACTTAGAATTCTAACATATTCTCTGAAAGTCCACCAATATCCAGAGATGATTACTATTCATATCTTGAAAATTGATCTATAAATATCCTTAACATTTTCCCAAAAGTATTAACTAGTAGATATTGTCCATTTTCATAAAACAGGTAGAGTTTCTTATCTGTAGCATCTCAGATAATGGGAGTTATGTTACCATTAATCTTGAAACGAAACATTTTGAACTGCACCGTCTTTGGGAATATGGCTGGCACTTCTTAATACGTGCTCTTGTTTTAAATTACAGATCGGGTTTGTCCTTTATCCTCCCAGTGGAGGTCCTGCATGGGATTTAGTGGATCATGACAACGTTATGTTTCTCTCCATATGCTTTTGCTGGCATTATGCAACAGCCATTATCATCGTTGGAGCAATTTATGCCTTTGTCACCTGGTAAGTTAGTGCTTTTTGTTCGCGCAAGTTCTATTTTTTGGTTTATGATCATCAAGACTCAACAGGACTGAAATTTAAGTTCAAAGAGGTATTTCCCTCCTTAGCATTCCACAAAACAGGGTAATATAGCAGAAAATTATCTCTAAGCACAGACATTTCCAGTGAAAAGAATAAATGCTGGTTTAAAGTTGGAATAGCTAAAAAGTGCCTCTGCTGTGCTCCTAACCTATGCATCACCCTTCAACACGCTCTTCTGTGCCTCCATGTCTTTGCATATGCTGTTTTCTTTTCCACAAAGTCCTCCCCATACTTGCAGTGAGCCCCCTCCACTTCCCCATGCATACTTCAGTTATAGAATTTCCCAAGCTTGTGGTCATTCTTGACAAACACGTATGTCTCCCATTAAGTTTGAGTATCTGATTAATTTGACATTTACTGCAAAACTTCTAACAGTAAGATTCAGTTAAATGATCCATGTTTTTACAAGGACTTTGATACACTATTTCATGATGAATGAGGAGCAATATACAGATTGCTAAGAACCCATATTCTAGCTCTGCTGCTTGTCAGCTATATGACTTAGGGTAGATTATTTAATCACCTTAAATATCAGTTTTGTTGTTTAAAAGATGAAGACCTAAATGAAAATCGTGTATTTCAACTGCCTACAACATAATAAGAACTCAACGAAGATTCTTCTTTTTCTTGTGCTTGTTCTTTTTTTTTTTTTTTTTTCTGGTTCCTGTGATAGATTTCTTTTTAAATTGAAGTTCAGTTGACATGTGGCTTCCCTGGTAGCTCAGCTGGGAAAGAATCCTCCTTCAGTGCAGGAGACCCTGGTTCAATTTCTAGGTCAGGAAGATCCCCTGGAGAAGGCATAGACTACCCTCTCCAGTATTTCTTGGGGATTCCCTGGTGGCTTAGGTGGTAAAGAATCTGCCTGCAATGTGGGAGACCTGGGTTCGACCCGTGGATTGGTAGGATCCCCTGGAGGAGGGCATGGAAACCCACTCCAATATTCTTCCCTGGAGAATCCCCATAGACAGAGAAACCTGATGGGCTACAGTCCATGGGGTTCCAAAGAGTTGAACACGACTGAGCAACTAAATACAGCACAGTTGGCACACAACATTATACAAGTTTCAGGTGTTCAACATAATGATTCAACTTTTATATACATTGCAAAATGACCCCCACAATAAGTCTAGTTATACCATTTGTCATAATACAGATTTACAAACACTTTTTCCCTTGTGATGAGAACTTTTAAGATTAAGAACTTTAAGATTCTTAATAACTTTCAAATCTACAATGCAATATTATTGATTATAGTCAGCATGCTATATGTAACATTCCCATGATTTATTTCTTTTATTTTCATGTTTTAGCTTTTCATTTGATATTAGAGTACAGTTGGTTAACAAGGTTGTGTTAGTCTCAGGTGTACAACAAGGTGATTCAGTTCTACATATACATGTATCTATTCTTTTTCAAATTCTTTTCCCCATTAGGTTGTTATAGGAAATTGAGCAGAGTTCCCTGTGCTATATAGTAGGACTTTGTTGGTTTTCCATTTTAACTATAATAGTGTGTACATGTCAACCCCAAACTCTCTAAATAGCCCCCATTCCTCCCCCACCCCGCCATAACCATAAGTTCCTTCTCTAAGTCCGTAGGTCTGTTTTATAAATTAGTTCACTTGTATCATTTCTTTTTAGATTCCACGTATAATCATATGATATTGCTTTCTCTGACTTACTTCACTCAGTATGACAATCTCTAGGTTCATTCATGATGCTGCACAAGGCATTATTTCATTCTTTTGTATAGTTGAGTAATATTCCTTTATATATATATGTACCACAAATTTTTTAATCCATTCTTCTGTCCATGGACATTTAGGTTGCTTCCTAAATGTCTTGGTTGTTATAAATAGTGCTGCAATGAACACTGAGGTAATGTATCCTTTCGGACCATGTTTTTCTCTGGGTATATGCCCAGGAGAGCACCGAAGAACTGATGCTTTTGAACTGTGGTGTTGGAGAAGACTCTTGAGAGTCCCTTGGACTGCAAGGGGATCCAACCAGTCCATTCTGAAGGAGATCAGCCCTGGGATTTCTTTGGAAGGAATGATGCTAAAGCTGAAACTCCAGTACTTTGGCCACCTCATGCGAAGAGTTGACTCATTGGAAAAGACTTTGATGCTGGGAGGGATTGGGTGCAGGAGGAGAAGGGGACGACAGAGGATGAGATGGCTGGATGGCATCAAGGACTCGATGGACGTGAGTCTGAGTGAACTCCGGGAGTTGGTGATGGACAGGGAGGCCTGGCGTGCTGCGATTCATGGGGTTGCAAAGAGTCGGACACGACTGAGCGACTGAAATGAACTGAACTGATGCCCAGGAGTGGGATTGTAGAATCATATGGTAGCTCTATTTTTAGCTTCTTAAGGAACCTTTGTACTGTTCTCCACAGTGGCTGCACCAGTTCACATTCCCACTGACAGTGTGAGAGGGTTCCCTTCTAATACCCTCTCCAGCATTTATTGTTTGTGGAGTTTTTTGATGATGGCCATTCTGACTGGTGTGAGGTGACATGATCATTTCAAGATGCAGAAAAATCTTTTGACAGAATTCAACACCTATTTATGATTTTAAAAACTCTTCAGAAGGTGGACACAGAGAGTACATACCACAAAATAATTTGGGTACATCAGTTCAGTTCAGTTCAGTCGCTCAGTCATGTCTGACTCTTTGCAACCCCATGAATCGCAGCACCCCAGGCCTCCCTGTCCATCACCAACTCCTGGAGTTTACTCAAACTCATGTCTGTCGAGTCGGTGATGCCATCCAGCCATCTCATCCTCTGTTGTCCCCTTATCCTCCTGCCCCCAATCCCTCCCAGCATCAGGGTCTTTTCCAATGAATCAGCTCTTCGCATGAGGTGGCCAAATTACTGGAGTTTCAGCTTTAGTGTCAGTCCTTCCAATGAACACCCAGGACTGATCTCCTTTAGGATGGACTGGTTGGATCTCCTTGCAGTCCAAGGGACTCTCAAGAGTCTTATCCAACACCACAGTTCAAAAGCATCAACTCTTTGGCGCTCAGCTTTCTTCAAAGTCCAACTCTCACATCCATACATGACCACTGGAAAAACCATAGCCTTGACTAGATGGACCTTTGTTGACAAAATAATGTCTCTGCTTTTTATTATGCTATCTAGGTTGGTCATAACTTTCCTTCCAAGGAGTAAGCGTCTTTTAATTTCATGGCTGCAATCAGCATCAGCAGTGATTTTGGACTCCCCCAAAATAAAATCTGACACTGTTTCCACTGTTTCCCCATCTATTTCCCATGAAGTGATGGGACCAGATGCCATGCTCTTAGTGTTTTGAATGTTGAGCTTTAGGTCACCTTTTTCACTGTCCTCTTTCACTTTCATCAAGAGGGTCTTTAGTTCCTGTTCACTTTCTTCCATAAGGGTGGTGTCATCTGCATATCTGAGGTTATTGATATTTCTCTCGGCAATCTTGATTCCAGCTTGTGCCTCTTCCAGCCCAGCGTTTCTCATGATGTACTCTGCATAGAAGTTAAATAAGTAGGGTGACAATATACAGCCTTGACATACTCCTTTCCCTATTTGGAACCAGTCTGTTGTCCCATGTCCAGTTCTGTTGCTGCATATACGTTTCTCAAGAGGCAGACCAAGTGGTCTGGTATTCCCATCTCTTTCAGAATTTTCCACAATTTATTGTGTTCCACACAGTCAAAGGCTTTGGCATAATCAATAAAGCAGAAATAGATGTTTTTCTGGCACTCTCTTGCTTCCTTGATGATCCAGTGGATGTTGGCAATTTGATCTCTGTTTCCTCTGCCTTTTCTAAAACCAGCTTGAACATCTGGAAGTTCACGGTTCACATATTGCTGAAGCCTGGCTTGGAGAATTTTGAGCATTACTTTGCTAGCATGTGAGATGAGTGCAATTGTGCAGTAGTTTAAGCGTTCTTTAGCATTGCCTTTCTTTGGGAAAAGGAAATGGGAACCCACTGCAGTATTCTTGCCTGGAGAATCCCATGGATGGAGGAAGTTGGTGGACTATAGTCCACAGGTCGCAAAGAGTCAGACATGACTGAGCAACTTCACTTTCACTTTATTTGGAATTTGGGTACATACCTCAACATCATTTGAGTACATACCTCAAAGGTCATATAAGACACACCTACAGCTAACATTATTCTCAAAAGTGAAAGGGTAAAGGCATTTCCTCTAAGATCAGGAAAAAGACAAGGATGTCCACTCTTGCCACTTCTATTCAACATAGTTTTGGAAGTCCTAGCTATGGCAATCAGAAAAGGAAAACAAACAGAATCCGAATTGGAAAAAGAAGACGTGAAACTGTCATTGTTTGCAGGTGACATGATGCTATACACAGAAAGTCCTTAAGATGCTATACGTAGAAAATCCAAAGAAAACCACTGGAGCTCATCCGTGAATTTGGTCAAGTTGCAGGTCAGAAAATTAGTGCACCTAAATCTATGCATTTCTATACTCTAACAATGAAAGACCAGAAAGAGACATTCAAGAAACAACCCCATTTACCATCTCATTAAGAATAATAAAATACTTAGGAATAAACCTACTTAAGGAGACAAAAGACCGGTACTCTGAAAACTATAAGACTTATTTATTTTATAACTGGGAAGTTTGTGCCTCCTGATACCCTACATCTATTTATGCCCACCTCTCTACATTCTGGCAACCATTCTGTATCTGTGTTTTGTTTGTTTTTCAGATCTCACAGATAACTAAAATGTTATGGTATTTTCTTTCTTGATGCCTTATTTCACTTAGCATAATACCCTTAAGGTCCAGTCCATTCTTTTTTATGGCTGAGTAATATTCTATTACATACATATAAGTATAAAATATTATAAATATAAACATATAAATATCTCAGTTGAGCTAATTTTTGTATATGATGTAAGACAGTGGTCCAGTTTTATTCTTTTGCATGTGGCTATCCAGTTTTCCCAGCACTATTTTTGAAGAGACTGGCCTTTCCCTACTTTGTATTTGTGCCTTCTTTATTGTAAATTGACTGCCCATATTATGTGTGGGTTTATTTTTAGGCTATCTAGTCTGTGCCATCGATCTTTTTATGCCAATATGATACTGTTTTGATTTTACAGCTTCATAGCATAGTCTGAAATCAGAAAGCATGCTTCCTCCAGCTTTGTTCTCCTTTGCCAGAGTGCTTAGGCTATTCAGGATCTTTTGTGATTCCATACAAATTTTAGGACTGTTTGTTCTATTTCTATGAAAAATACCTTTGGTAATTTGGTAGGGATTGCATTGAATCTATAGATTTTTGGGGATAATATGGACATTTTAATGATATTCTTCCAATCCATAAGCATGGAATATTTTTCTTATTTGTGTCTTCTTCAGTTACTTTCATCAGTGTCTTATAGTTTTCAGTGTGTAGATCTTTCATCTCCTTAGTTAAATTTGTTTCCATATATTTTATATTTTATTCTTTTCGATGCCATTTTATTTTTATTTTTTATTTTTTTGTAATAATTTTTTTCCCTTTATTTTAATTTACAATACTGTATTGGTTTTGCCATACATTGACATGAATCAACCACGGGTGTCGATGCCATTTTAAATGGGATTTTTTTCTTAACTTTTCTTTCTGATAGTTCATTGGTAGTATATAAAAATATAAGTTTGCATATTAATTTTTTACCCAGCAACTTTACTGAATTTATTGGTTCTGGGTTTTTTTGGTGGAGTATTTAGGGTTTTACATATATACATATATATATATGTATATAGTGATTTAGTCTCTAAGTTGTGTCCAACTCTTATGACCCCATGGACTGTAGCCTGTCAGGCTCCTTTGTCCATGGGGATTCTCTAGGCAAGAATACTGGAGTGGGTTGCCATTTCCTTCTCCAGGGGATCCTCCTGCCCAGGAATTGAACTCAGGTCTCCTGCATTGCAGGCAGATTATTTACCAACTGAGCTACAAGGGAAGTCATATACATATATCTGCTGAGTCACTTCAGTCATGTCCGACTCTGTGCGACCCCATAGACAGAAGCCCACCAGGCTCCCCCGTCCCTGGGATTCTCCAGGCAAGAACACTGGAATGGGTTGCCATTTCCTTCTCCAATGCATGAAAGTGAAAAGTGAAAGGGAAGTCGTCGCTCAGTCATGTCCAACTCTTAGTGACCCCATGGACTACAGCCTACCAGACTCCTCTATCCATGGGATCTTCCAGGCAAGAGTACTGGAGTAGGGTGCCGTTGCCTTCTCCAATATATATATGTCATCTGCAAGTAGTAACAGTTTTACTTCTTCCTTTTCAATTTGTATGCTTTTTTTCCCCTTGCCTTAATTTTCTGAGTTACAATGCTATTTTGACTAAAAGTGGCTAGAATAAGCATCATTGTCTTGGTCCTGATTTAAAGGAAAAAACCTTCCTGATTTCATCACTGAGTATGATGTTACCTGTGAGCATGTCATATATGGCCTTTATTAGGTTAAGGTATGTTCTCTTTATACCCACTTGTTGAGAGGGTTTTTTTTTTTATCATAAATGCAACTATTGAGATAATCATATGATTTTAATTATTCTTTTTGTTAATGTGATGTATCATATTATTGATTTGTGGATGTTGAACCATCCTTGCATCCTTGGAATAAATCCCACTGATCAGGGTACATGATCCTTTTAATGCATTCTTGAATTCAGTTTGCTAATATTTTGTTGAAGATTTTAGCACCTATGTTCATCAGTGATATTAGCCTATAATTTTATTCTCCTGTGTGATATCTTTGTCTGACTTTGGCATCAGGGTAATGTTGGCCTTGTGAAATGAGTCTGGGAGCATTCTCTCCTCTTACATTTTTTGAAAGAGTTTGAGAAGGATAGGTATTTAAGTCTTTTTTTAATATCTGTACTGTTTACCAGTGAAACCACCTGGTCTTGGACTTTTCTTCATTGACAGTTTTTTGTTTGAGATTACTGTTTCAGTCTTTTTCCTAGTAATTGATATATTCAGATATTTTGTTTCATGATGATTCAGTCCTGGAAGATGTATGTTCCTGGGAATTTATTCATTACTTCCAGGTTATTCAATCTGTTGGTGTTTAATAGTTCGTAATACTTTCTTAATCCTTTGTACCCTTTTTTTGGTATCAGTTGCAATTTCTCCTCTTATATTTCTGATTTTATTTATTTAAGCCTTCTCTTTTTTTCTTAGGGAGTAAGGCTAAAAGTTTGTCTATTTTATCTTTTCAAAGAACCAGCAGTTTGTTTCATTGATCTTTTCTATTGCTGTTTTAGTCTCTATTTCATTTACTTCTGCTCTGATCTTTATTATTTCCTTCCTCATAATAACTGTGTGCTTGCTTTGTTCATTTTTTCTTGTAGATGTAAAATTTAGGCTGTTTATTTGAATTTTTTATTATTTCTTGAGGTAGACCTGTGTTGCTATAAATAAATTTCATCTTAGAACTGCTTTTGCTGTCTAGGTTTTGGTATGTTGTATTTCCATTTACACTTATCTCTGGGTATTTTTTTAATTTCTCCTTTGATTTCTAACACTGGTGCTAGCAAGTTAGAAAAAGAGTGCAAACATGGTGGCTGCTAGTGCTGGCACTAGCAAAGTAGAGAGGGAAGAAAGCAAAAATGGAACCTGCCAGTGCTTCCATTCCTGGAGAGAATCCTAACAGATTTCTTCCTTGCTAGTAGATGCTCTAAGGTTAGGAAATGAATTCCATTCATGTATGGTCTAGACACTTTTCAAACTGTGGGTTTTATGTTGTATGGCCAGGTGGGTGAGGCTGCATGCAAGCCCTTTCACAATGGAATCTCTATTCCTTACACCCCTTTGGTTCTTCTCGACATCTCCCTGTTGGTCTTCAAAGCCAGATGTTTTGGGGCTCATCTCACCAATGCAAGTCCCAGGGGTTCGGGTGCCTGATATAGGGCACAAATTCTTGCTCCTCAGGAAGAAGCTCTGTATCTGTGAGATCTCTTTGATTGTGAGTCTTCATACTGGGGGTGGGGTCTTTGATGGGACCATGTCTCTGCCTCTTTTACCCATCTCATTGTGGATCTTGTCCTGTGTTGTAGAGGAGCTCTTTGGCTAGTTTTTGGGTCTTTTTTTTTTTTTTTTTCAAATAGGGAATTGTTCCTTATGTAGCTGTAGATTTGCTGTGTCCATGGCAGGAGGTGAATTCAGGACCTTCCTAGGCTGCTATCTTGAACCACCTCCCCCGCTCACTCTTGTTCTTTTTATTATTCCTCTTGTTCTTGTTCTTCTCTTGTATCAAAAACTGTATAAGGTATAGACCCTATGGGGAGAGAGAGACAGTTTAAATATAGTACGATACATGGAAATAGTGTAAGAATAAAGCACTATTGGAACACAGAGGAGGCCTCCTCACAATTGAGAATTAAACTGAAGCTTGAAGGATTGTAGGAATGAAAGAGGTGAGTATGGTTCATTATTATTTCTATTAGCATGGTAGCTAATGCCAAACCACAGTTGGCTTGGCTGATTCCAACTATTGATCATGCAGGCTCCAATCCTTCAGACTTAAGCATTGATTGACGATTGTTCTATATCTACGGTCATCATATAGACATGAGCTCTGTGTGATTATTGAGTACTCGACATGTGCCTGTGCTGTGCTTAGTCGGTCAGTCCTGTCCAGCTCTTTGCAACCCCATGGATTGTAGCCCACCAGGCTCCTCTGTCCATGGGGAATCTCCAGGCAAGAACACTGGAGTGGGTTGCCATGCCCTTCTCCAGGGGATCTTCCCAACCCAGGGATCAAACCCAGGTCTCTTACATTACTGGCGGACATGTGCCTACTGCCGCATTAATTTTAATTAATTTAAATATTCATATATGCGTAGTATTACCATATTGGATAGTACACATCTAGCATATTCTCTAAATTCCTAAATTACAGTAGCTGATTCTAGACCAGAGGGGTCTCAGACTCTGCCTGAACTAGCTTTCTAGTCCTTTCTCTAGACATTTACCCGGGTTATCTCTCCTGCTCTGTGCTTCTTTGAGCTTCACTGCTAAAGAGCTTTGGTGTTGTGTCTCTGGGTGAGGAAGTCCTTTCCTGGTCTAGCTTCCATTATGTCTCTCATATATTTTGGGTCAGCCTACCTTGATCTGTAGTTACCCCATACTTGAGGTCTAAGTTTCCTTGGTGGCTAACACGGTAAATAATCCACCTGCAGTGCAAGAGACATGGGTTCGATCCCTGGCTTGTTGGGAAGATCCCTTGGAGGAGGGCATGGAAACCCACTCCAGTAGTCTTGCCGGGAGAATCCCCATGGACAGAGGAGACTGGCGGGCTACAGTCCATGGGGTCTCAAAGAGTCAGACACAACTGAACAACTAAGCACAGCGTAGTACAGAGGTCTAAGTGCCATGGGTGCTGGGAAATTCTACCTTCTCACTGAGTGATTTCTATTAGTCCTATTCAGTTCCCTCAAAGCATATGTATGCACTGGTGGTTAAGGCTCACTCTGTCATTGAGTGAAACTTGACTTCTTCCTCTGTTGTTTTAGGCTGACTTCTGGGCCTCATCTCCTTAGGGGCTGTGCAGCCTCCAAGAATAAAGCTGGCATTCAAGCAATCTCTCTACCCCATGTCAGCTCCCATCCAGAGCCAAAAGAAGACTATTGTCTCTTCCTGTTTCAAAAACCTTCAGACCACTAATGAATCTCGTATCCACCTTTAGTTTTCTGGAAACCAGAAACTCCATGTTTACTGTTTCAATTGGCTCTCCTTACCCAGAACCTTTGACTTATTGACCACATAGTTACCTCTACCTGGCATATCCCAATTAAATGCTCATCTCTCCTGTGAAAACTTCTGTGATTGCTTTAGTCTTTGCTTATCTCCCTTCATGAGTTTTACAGTACTTTAGTCTCTAACACACATTTTAACAGTTGCGATCTATCTTGTGATATTTACTATTAGCTCATGTTAGTCTTATCTGCTACCTAGATTGTTCACCTGCAGGAGAAGACCTTTTTTCATATCTCTCACAGCTCTTGTCATGCTGTCAAAATTATATAGGTACCCAATAGACACGTATTTCTGTTTTAACAGATCTGCTTCAGAACTACTCAAATAGTGTTCAGTTGTTTGGAAATAATGTTTTATATGCTTTTAAGTTTCAGTCTCATATTGCTCTTGAAATATAAGGCCAAAAACATGTGTTCTAGTGTATTTTTATATAACATTAAGCAGTAGCTTAAAGAATATCATGAAGAATAAATACAAACTTTCAGTGAGGTCATATGTAGTTCCTGTAGTCATGAAGAGTTTTGAAAATCTGTTCATCATGGTTTGACTGTGAACTGGATTGTAACTCAGTCACAGCTGATGGGTTTTGAGGACATTCTATCAGAATTTATTTGACAGAGCACAAAGATCACCATGGAAACAAAACTGGGTTATGAAACTCCTACCTCCCAAATCTCAGAAAAATGAAGCCGTGCTTTTCAGCTTTCCAGAATAATGATTTAAGGATTGCCTCATCTAGTCCCATGCCTGCTGTTCTCCTCATGACAGCTCATAGGACAGGCCTATCTTTATGAAATCTTTATTGTATTTCATATATAACACCACTGTGGTACAGAGCTATTTAAAAAGCCCCTCTGGATGGACAGAGAAATATTACCCATTTTCAGGTTGGTCTTCGAGGAGATGACTCTTGTGAGCCATATTGAAGAATGAAATAGAAATGAACAAATTCACATCAGATTGTAGTTTGCCTTTTGAAAGTTTGATTTCCAGATCGACTCTGGAAGTATACCCAGAGTCTCAGCTCTGCTCTTATATTTACTGAAAAGAACATGTGGGAGCAAAAGCCCAGACACACCCTGACCTTAATTTCCTGGACTTGCATGATTCCAAGAAATAACAATTATTTGCACTTCCTTTTATTACTCTATCCCTCAATCTGATACCACCCTAATGGCAGAAAGTGAAGAGGAACTGAAGAGCTTTTTGATGAAGGTTAAAGAGGAGAGCCAAAAAGCTGGCTTAAAACTTAACATTCAAAAGTCTAAGGTCATGGCATCTAGTCCCATCACTTCATGGCAAATAGATGGGGGAAAAAATGGAAAAAGTGGCAGATTTTACTTTCTTGGGTTCCCAAATCACTGTGGATGGTGACATGAGATTAAAAGCCATGAGATTAAAAGATGCTTGCTCCTTGGAAGAAAAGCTATGACCAATCCAGACAGCATATTAAAAAGCAGAGTCATTATTTCCCAACACAGATCTGTATAGTCAAAGCTATGGTTTTTCCAGTGGTCATGCATGGATGTGAGAGTTGGTCCATAAAGGAAGCTGAATGCCGAAGAACTGATGCTTTCGAACTGTGGTGCTGGAGAAGGCTCTTGAGAGTCCCTTGGACAGCAAGGAGATCAAACCAGTCAATCCTAAAGGAAGTCAGTCCTGAATATTCATTGAAAGGACTGATGCTGAAGCTGAACCTCCAATACATTGGCCACTTGATATGAAGAGCCAACTCATTGGAAAAAACCCTGATGCTGGGAAAGATTAAGTGCAGGAGGAGAAGGGGGTGACAGAGAATGAGATGATTGGATGGCATCACCAACTCAATGGATATGAGTTTGAGCAAACTCCCCGAGATAGTGAAGGACAGGGGTGCCTGGCATGCTGTAGTCCATGGAGTTGCAAAGAGTTGGATATGACTTATGACTGAACAACAACAGCAACAGATACAACTCAGAGAGCAGATGTGGGAAAAGGAGGAGTCCTTAGATTCTGTGTTAACAGTTAGTTGGTAATAAGTAGACAGTTCTTTATTTTCTAGGAGTCATCAGGAATAAATCTAATGAATGAAGTAACTAATTAATTCCTTTCATTTAGCACATATTCAGATTTTGCAATATGCAGGTGACTGTGTGGGTTTAAAAATGACACACTGTCCCAGTTGTCCCCTTAGTTAGAAGTATGGGCCTTTCATGAGAGTAGTGCATTGGAGTTGAGGACATTGGGAGCAAGGTCAATGGTTAACTAATTATCAAGGCAAATGACTTTGAGTCGTTTTTCTTGGCTCTTGATAAGTCAATAGATGTTACTGATATTGCTCAGTTGTGTGTTGGAGGAATTAATGGTGAGTTGCAAGTGACTGAAGAATTACTTCGGATGGCCACCTGGTGCCAAGAGCCTGGGAAAGATTGAGGGCAGGAGGAGAAGTGGGTGATGGAGGATGAGATGGCTGGATGGCATCATCGACTTAATGGACTGAGTCTGAGCAAACTGTGGAGATAGTGAAGGACAGGGAAGCATGGCGTGCTGTAGTGCATGGGGTCCCAAAGAATCTGACACGACTGAGTGACTGAACAACAAGATGAGTGACATAAACTCCGGGAAGATCGTTCCACAAGCCCACTAAATCATTAAATATGTGGTGAGGCATTCCGTCCCGGACATCATTCTAGACTCTGGCAAGAGTTAAGGCAGTACGTAAGATGAAGTCTCTGTTCTTCGGAAGTTCGTACTCTAGTGAGATCCAGAGCACAAGTAAATACTAGGTATATTGTGAGGGGTGGGCCAGACCTTCACTGGGAGCAGATAGGCAGGAAACAAGTATATAGGTACAGATAGGCTAGTGACATTTTTTTCCCAAAAAATGAGAATGATTTTATTTATCAGTTTGTTTCCATATTGTGTATTTCTGAAAGTTAGCTATGTTTTATTGACATAGTCACAGCGAGATGGCTTCACAAATAATCCTGCACAGGAAAAGCTTTACCTAGTTTTTATTACATCAGAGAAGTCAAGAGCCTGCTGAGTTTCTGCCACCAAGAAGTTTCATATCTTCCAATGCCAAAATGATAATTTCCCGACCACACCTACAGATTCTGTTAATCTATGCAAATAGTTAGAAGAATACAGGTCACTTCTTTCAACTTCTGAATGCAGCCAGGACCATCACATGCAATAGAGCAGCTTGGGGCCAGCAAAGAAGCAGCTCTCTGAAGACACAGTAAGGGCTGCAGTACAGCCCAGACTTGACATGGGGCTCGACGTGGGGAAGGAGATGCCTTTGTGTGCTTCCTTCTTAGAGAAGGCTTCTTTAACACACAGCTGAGCTCTTTCGTCTGGGCTTACTTCAGTCCAGAGATTCTTGTTTGTTTTAGAAATTATTAAAGTTATAAATTTTGAATATGATACAAACAATCATTACATATTAGAGCTTTATTGTGTTTGTTTGCTTATATGCAGCTTTAATCCATAAAATGTTCGCAGGTAGCTCCAAAGACAAATAAAAGTGATTTTCTTTTTGGGGGTACCTCTTCCATTTACACAGATAATTTGGAGTTTGTTGTATTATAGATACAGATAATTTGGAGGTTTAATTTTAAACAGCATAATACAAGATGATTTTCATTCTGTCTTCAGGTTGGTTAAATCTCGATTGACGAGGTTCTGCCCCTCAGAAGTTGGACTCCTGAAAAATGCTGAACGAGAACAAGAATCAGAAGAAGAGATGTGACTTTGATGGGCCTCCAGTCTTTCTGGATGAAATTTTTCTTCTATTATTATTAGTCACAGTTTTGCCTTTTCACCTTTTGTTTGGAAAACGATTGGTTGAGAATGATTCTTGGTGTCATGGTGTTGCGGGCTTGGAGTGGCTTCCCTCAGGTTAGCTAAAGTGTGATGCCCACATTCTGAAACATATTTGTTTTCTTTGCCTTATAGATATATATGCTCAAGGGTCCTGGGCTTACTATCATTTGTAACTCATTATAGATGGAATTTCAATTGTTTTATCTTCTTGCTACCTTGAGAAATAAATGAATACATGGACCTTGGTTCAAACATCTTAGATATTTGTTTTTGTTATTCAACTGTACCCCACCTTTATGTTATGAAGAAGAAGCTGTGTGACCCCAAAATTCCTTTTCGTGAGACATCTCTTTCTGTAGCACCTGTGTTCTCCCCTGGAAAAAGCAAGCCGGAAGTCATCCTGTGGTGCACTCTTTTAGAGGAGAAAAAAGGGCTGATCCATGGTTACAGAAGGGCACATGGCAAAAAAGCCATGAAAATCTAGGAAAGGAGAGTTAGAATGTTATCCACAGGGGGAAAAAAAAAAGCATCACATGGCTTTGTATGGCCACCATGCCATCCCCTCTGCTGAAATAACTGAAGGGATAAAACAAGGAGAAGCCTTTTATGGAATACATGGGTAAACAGTCAGTGCCCCTCCCTCATTGGTAAACTAAGTAGCCCCCAGTGGAGAGTCCGAAATCCTTTCCCATTCTAGCTTTACCGTTCACCAGCCTGTAGGGTTTTAACAGTTACCATAACTCTCTGAAGTTAAGGAATTAAATTGGATGGGTCATGTTCCAGCTGGCATATTTTATGAATCTAGAGGCTCTCAGACAAAATCAAAGCTAATTTAGTACATATTATTCAGAAGGGCCAGTCTGTGCTGTGACAGAAGAGATAAGGAGCACCGCAGGAGTCCGTGACGGTTAACCTGAATAGGAAGGAAAAGAGGCAGTCTAGCGGATAGCTGGACCCACTCCAGTGCTCTTGCCTGGAGAATCCCAGGGACAGGGGAGCCTGGTGGGCTGCCGTCTATGGGGTCACACAGAGTCGGACATGACTGAAGTGACTCAGCAGCAGCAGCAGCAGATAGCTGGAGGTGACACGTGGGCAATTACAACCCAGAGCTCCCTGGCCTTCCAGAAGCACTGACATATCTTGAAAGTCACCTCAGTCTGGTCTTATCATATGACACTGAAGAGGAAGGTGAGTGGATTCTTTCGGTCAAAGAACTAGATATATTTCTTTCTCTTATGTTAGGGCTGAAAAGAGCTGGGGACCTCTTTGGTGGTCCAGTGGCTAAGATGCCATGCTCCCAATGCACAGGGCTTGGGTTTGATCCCTGGTCAGGGAACTAGATCCCACGCGTCACAACTAGGAGTTCACATGCTGCAGCTAAAGATCCTCCGTGCCACAGTGGTCCTGAATACTGCAAATAAGAGCAGAACAAGAGAGAAAGGAAGGAAGGAAGAGTGAGAATGAAAAGAATAATGATAACAGAAAGCCGATGTGAGTGCCTAAAGATTTATCTTGACCAGTGCAATAGACCCTAGTACATTTCTGGCCTACGAAATGCTCACACATTGTGGTCCCAGCTGATCATGGCATTCTGCCCCATATGTGTCTTATATCTTGGGTTTTTTCCCCTAACCCAGCAAGTTTCTATGATTGTGGCAGATTTTTATTTCAAAAGAGTAAGCTATCAACTGCAGTTGCATGAAAATGGCATTGCTGGTACCTAGCCCAGAGCAGGAACTCTAGGATAGTTAGCATGAATGAGATTAAGGCTGGAATTTGGAAAACTGTATAAGTGTAAATATACTACCAGTCTTTATGAGAGAGCAGAAATATCCTGCAGTTTCTGCACAGAGAGAACACAAGTGAGTTCTCAGAGGAGGAACTTCTAGTTCAGGTCTAAGTTCATAGTTTGGAGCTATCTGCCTCTAGTCCCTGCAATGAGCAATGAATTAAACACCATTATTATAATTTTATGGAACCTTCACCAAAGAAGGGGTAAAGGAAGAGCATTCTCCCTTACTTTTGTTTGTATTTTATCTTGACTCTTCCCAAAAACCAGTCTCAATGCCTGAGCTTTTGCAAACCTCTTCATAGGTATCCCATGCTTGACATCCCATAACCAAGGAAAAGAGACTCTTTAAATAACTCAGTGCAGTATCATCATGGCAGTAGATGTGGTAATACCTCCTCAGCTATTTCTGTGACTTGTAACTGCCTTTTCTTACAAAACTGTAGCCTCGCATGGCACCAACCGCCAGCTCATTTTTGGAGCAGGAGATCAGGTTATGACCATCTTGGTGTCCTCCTCATCATGTCACTCAGGGCTCATTAGTTAAGATTGCAGTGATTGTATCTCAGATGTGGATTAAGAATGTGATGCAAGAGTCATGAGGGACTACAGGAGCAGCCAAAATAAAAGCTGAGAAATGGCAAGCTCTCCCAGTACAAGGAGTCAACAGATTTAAAAGCATGAAAGAGAAGTTCATATACAGGGAAAATAAATCCAGAAATTCTATATTCTATCTAATGCGATTTCCAGATTGAGAAGATTGAGAGAATAGAGGACATCCACGAAATAATAAAAAAGAACTTCTCCTAAATAAATGGCAATAAAGGGAGATGTTTGCTTTAAGTTTGGAGAGGTGCTTCAAGAGATGTACAGAGAATAGTGATTGGATTCCTGGACCAAACCAATAAAACTGAAAAAAGATAAGACACTCTTATGCCTTAAGTTCATTTTATAAATATTATTATTCTATTTTTAAGTCTAGAAAATTTTAACACTCAGTTTTAAGAAGACTTTAATGTTTGGGGCACGATTTTAAACTTACTTAGATTTCCCTTTAAACTTCACTGTTTTTATGAATTCAATATTTTTATATTCTTCGGCACTTCAATTAACCAACAAATATCCTCAAGTTGTTATTACAACAAATCTGATTTGTTAAGCTTATTAATGTGGTGAAACTTGTTTTCTTAAATATTCCAATTCTGTATAAGTTTAATGAGATTGTAACTGAAACTCAAAAGCGTAAATTTGTTGGTCAGTTGCACACTTATGAATTGCACTTAGACTAATCTGCATGGATAAAATTATTCATAAAATTATAAATACCTAAAATGCTGCACATGTATAGTTCCTTAGGGCACAAATATCAACATTATGATTCCTCTCAATTCTATACTTAGCTCGACTCTTTCTATGTTAAAATAGACTTACTGTTAAGGAGATGATTTGTTTATGACAAATGATACCAGGAGCATCTAGTCTGCTTGTTGAGATAAAGGATCCAGATACTGAATGAGATGGGGTTCTTTTTATTTTTTTTAAAGATATTTTTTTGGATGTGGACCATTTTTTAGGTATTTATTGAATTTGGTACAATATTGCTTCTGTTTTATGTTTTGGGTTTTTGGCTGTGAGGCACGTGAGATCTTAGCTCCCCAACTAAGGACTGATCAAACCTGATCAATCCTGCCCTGAATGGGGCAGGATTCTTGACAGTGACCCTAATGGCATGTGCTGATTCCTGTTATTTACAATCCTTACATCAAGCCCTTCACACAGGCTGTCTCTAAGACTTGCACAGCACTGGGAAGGCGCTTGCCCAACTGCAGTCATACTTAAAATTACCTGTCTTTTCTGCCTATTCATGAAAACCTGCAACCCCCGCCCAGATTGTCACATCATTTGACACAATTTCATTATTCTTCACCTCTTAAGATATTAACTGTATTTCTTTCTAAGTGTAAAAATTTCTGAACTTGTAATCCTGAACTTTTTAACCCATATGTTTCCTATCTGATGAGACTATTTTTTTTTAATTTTTACAGATATTAAGGTTGATATTCTAATGATTTCTAGGTCACCCTCCTTTAATGATAATTCAGTAGCTCTAAGCTTGGATGTCGGAGAAGGCAATGGCACCCCACTCCAGTACTCTTGCCGGGAAAATCCCATGGACAGAGGAGCCTGGTAGGCTGTAGTCCATGAGGTCGCGAAGAGTAGGACACGACTGAGCGACTTCACTTTCACTTTTTCCTTTCATGCATTGGAGAAGGAAATGGCAACCCACTCCACTGTTCTTGCCTGGAGAATCCCAGGGACGGGGGACCCTGGTGGGCTGCCGTCTATGGGGTCGCACAGAGTCGGACACTACTGAAGCGACTTAGCAGCAGTAGCAAGCTTGGATGTCAGTATTTCTTAGCTTTTAATACTTTAAAGCAAGGACAACCCTTCTCTGTTCAGTGCTTGTATAAATTTTGGGAGGAATTGGTATGATTAATGCAAAAGGTTAAAATGGAGGACTCTCTTACTTGGTTCCTCTTACAAACTTGAGTTGTTCTGCCTGTTTTCAAATGTCCAAAAGGGAGAATTAAAGATTTTTAGTAAGAAACTATGGGATGGAGCCCAATATAATCCCCACCTAATAATTTGTGTGTGAAGCCAAAATACATATAGGCTCTAAAACACAGAAATAAGCTCAGCCAAGTAACCAAGGGGCTTAGCAATTTAAGTTGAAACAATTCTCTCATCTGCTCAGAAACTGACTCAGGTTCCCCTGGTGCCTCAGGTCAATTTTAAATAGCCTAAAATTGCACCTAAATAAAATAAAATCAGCTTGAATCTATTTCAGTATTAGTTATAGAATTTCATATTGTCGACATAACCCCTGTAGCAGTGATCCCCAACTTATTTTGGCACCAGGGACTGGTTTTGTGGAACACGGTTTTTCCATGGACCCGAGGGAATGGGAGTTGGTTTGGGATGACTCAAGTCATTACATTTATTGTGCACTTTATTTCTGTTATTATTATGCTGTGATATATAATGAAATAATTATGCCGCTCACCATAAATGCAAAAGCAGGGGGAGGCCTGAGCTTCTTTCCATCAGCTCAGGTGGTAGTGTGAGTGATGGGGAGTGGCTGTAAATACAGATGAAGCCTTGCTGTGCTGCCTGGTTCCTAACAGACCATAGACTGGTAACAGGGGTTGAGGACCCCTAAAACTTGTTTTAATTTCCATGTCTGTGTTGTATTAACTGCTGCCTCTTCCCTTTTCTTTGCAGCTCAACTTCTGGAGATTCTTTAAGGCCCAGTTCAGAGCTCTTCTTTTCTGCTGCTTCATGCCATCCTTTTCTGTTTATAAATTCCTATAGTATGGAGCCCAGAACAGCACAGGACCATAAGCTGTTCAGTCCTCTAATTATCTCTGCACTGAAATGCTTTCTTTTTCCTATGTTGTACTTCCCTAAAGGTAGCCACACTTTTTTTTTTTTTTTTTGGTCCCTATGGTAGCACCTAAGGAATGTTTCTCAATGGGTAGCATTGAAAGGTGAGCTAGAGGAGTAGGAAGGAGAGAGAAAAATCAAACGAAAATGTGGCTTAAAGGAAACAGGCCCCCAATGTTTGTCTGTAGGTGAAGATTCTGACACCAGATTTAATGATTTGTCTAAGATTGTGCTGTCAATTGGTGGCCAAGCCCATGATGAGATTTAAATCTCCTGACCCTGGGAGAGAGGGCTCTGTCCGCTGAAGAGGCTTCATGACTGCACGGTGAATGGCTCAGTTCCTTCTTCAAGGGACCTGCTTTATTCTTAAGGCCCGTTGTCTCCCAGCCCTGCTTTCCACACAAATGTCCATTCAGGAGAAGAGACTTTGGCTTCTGTTCTAAAATGACTGGTGATTTGATTCTGGTCAGAATTATCTTAGTTTGGGTTGCTATTATAGAGCACCATAAACTGGGTAACTTAAACAAGAAGTGTTTATTTCTCACAATTCTGGAGTCTGGGAAGTCCAAGATCGTGGTACCAGAAGATCTGGTGTCTGGAAATGGCCCACTTCCTGGTGGGAGAGACAGGTCCTCTCTCTCCAGTCTCTTTCTTATACGGGCATTAATCGCATCGTGAGGGCTCCACCCTGATGACCTAATTCTTCCCAAAGGCCTCACCACCAAATACCATCACACTGGGATTAGAGTTTCAACACATGAATTTTGAGGGTACACAAACATTCAGTCCATAGCAAAAATCCAGGAGAGGAATCACCAGTACAGGGATGACCAGGACACTCTATTCTTCCCAGCTGATACTTTCCCTACTCCTAACCCCTTGGAGAAATGTGTCTACATTTACTTCTTATCTGATGTGTCCCTGTTGTGGATGAATGGGGAGTACTTAGCAGCAGGAAAAAATAGCAATGCTGCTACCCTCTAGTGGCAAAGCGTGGAAACACAACTCATAAGCCCAAATACCATTTTTCACATCTGAAAAGAGGTCTTCCTTTACCAAAGTAACAAATGAGACCACAAGCATTGTTAGAAGAGTTTGAGTTATTTAAAAGTATCTTAGATTTTAATTTATTAGTACTCTAACCCATTGTGATGGGTTGAATTGTATCTCCCCAACTTCATATGTTGAAGTCCTAACCTCCACACCTCAGAATGTGACCTTATTTGGAAATACAGTTGTTGATGTAATTAGTTTCGTTAAGATGAGGTCATACTGGAGTAGGGTAACCCCCAACCCCAATAGACTGATGTCCATATAGAAAGGAATTTGGACGAAGATACACGCATAGGGAGGATGCCATGTGAACAGGAAGGCACAGACCGAGCTGATGTATCCATAAATCAAGGACTGCGAGAGATGCCAGCAAATCACCAGAAACAAGGAGAGAGGGCTGGAACAGATTCTTTCCCGGCACATTCGGAGGGAGGGAGCATGACCCCACCAATAAGTTGATCTTGGACTTCTAAGCTACCTGACCTGTGAGACCATAAACTTCTGTTAAGCTGCTCCATTTGTGGTACTTTGTTACAACAGCCATAGAAAACTACTACATGTTAATGTTAGAGTACTGGACTCTAACATTAGTTTTAAGTTTAATGTTTTGGACTTCAAAATAAGACACGCATTTGAGCTGGGAAATGGCATGCTGAAGGTTAGACATCCCAGACATGAAAATATGATCTACATTTTATTACCAGCCATAAAATATGTTGTTCTTATTGGGAAAACTGCGGACAAGTTGGCTTGGTTATACATTTATGCTTTTTTTTAATGGCCTCATTCAGGTTGACAGGTTTCTTTAACTAGGCTTTTTGTTCAACATTCCTCAGGTATGTGGAGTTTACACTTGTAGAGTAAATCATTTATCAGCAAGTTACTTCTGCATTATTATCTTTGGTATTCTCTAATTCTTTATATGTCTGTTGTCTAACTAGATCACAAACTCCTTGAGTACCATGCACTATTATTAAGCTATCTGGGGATTACAGTCCCTATCCTGAAAATTCATAGTGTTCGTTGCAAGATACTTCTGTATTAGCCAAAGTTCTCCAGAAGCAGAACCAATAAGATATATATATATAATTAAATAAATTTTTATTGAAATATAGTTATTTACAATGTTGTGTTAGTATCAGGTATACAGCAAAGTGATTCAGTATATGTATATAAATATATTCTTTTTTTACATTGTCTTTAATAATAGTTTACTGCAAGATATTGAGTATATATTCCTGTGCTACATAGTAGGTACTTGTCAATTGTCTATTTTATATATAATAGTGTATATATTTTAATCTCAGGCTCCTAATTTATCCATATATGTGTGTTTATGTGTGCACATTTGCATATATATATAATTTATATATTTTAAAAGACTGACTCATTAAAAAGGTTGTCAAGCCCAAAATCTGCAGGTTGAATTCCTAAGATTTTAAGAAAGCAGGCTGGAAAGGCCACCTCGAAAGAGATGATGGTGCAGTTTGAGTTCAAAGGTGGTCTGATGGCAGAATTCCCTCTTCAGTGGAAGTCACTGTTTTTCATTGAGGTCTTCAACTACTTGAATGAAGGTAATCCACTTTACTCAAAGTTTACAGCTGAAAGCATTGATCTCATCTAAAAATACCTTCACAGAAACATCTAGAATAATGTTTGACCAACAAGAGGGTGCCAAGACCTAGCTTTGTTTACACATAAAATGAAACTTTATAGTCACCAGGGAATTCTGTCTCCTGGTATTCATGCCTTTTTGTGGCTCCCTCCAACAGTGAATCTGGACAGGCCTTATGATTTTCTCTTACCAACAGAATGTGGTAAGAGCACATGTGGTAAATTATGGCCTTACACTTTACCTGGCCTTGCAGTTTACCCTGCTGATGTCTTAGAACCCAGCCTGAATGTGAAGAAGACAAGGCTGTTCTGTTGGGAACTCTTCAAGGAGGAGGCCCTGGAGCAGAACAGACCACGAGGTAGAGACAGGCCCAGGCAGTTGGCCTCTCTGGTTATTTCAGCTGAGATGCCAGACATGTGAGAAAGGTCAGCTTGGATCCTTGAAGGTCCTATGAAACTTCCAGATGACTCGGCTACATGATCATGTGGAGCGAAGCCACCATTGCTGAGTCCTGCCCAAATTACCTGATTATGAGCAACTAAATGATAAAGACCTCGAAGCTGGGAAAGATTGAGGGCAGGAGGAAAAGGGGATGACAGAGGATGAAATGGCTGGATGGCATCATCGACTCGATGGACATGGGTTTGGGTGGACTCTGGGAGTTGGTGATGGACCGGGAGGCCTGGCGTGCTGCAGTTCATGGGGTTGCAAAGAGTCAGACACGACTGAGTGACTGAACTGAACTGAACTAAAATGGTTGTGTTTTCAATTGTTAAGCTTTGGAACATCCAGTTACCCAACAATGGAAACTGATGTTTGTGCCAATGATTTCTGTAAAATAATTATACTAATGGTGAGATTTAGGATCTAGAACATTGTTAAGGTATAAATTATAGTACTATTTGACACAGGACATTAAAAATATTAACTCATCTTGCCTCAACTAAGCTTAACACTTTAAACTATTCATACTATTATTTTTGAGGACTAGCATTTACATGGGACTACTGTTATCTGATAGACAGAGTGCTTGATGAACTATGGAATGAGGTTCGTGACATTGTACAGGAGACAGGGATCAAGACCATCCCCATGGAAAAGAAATGCAAAAAAGCAAAATGACTGTCGGGGGAGGCCTTACAAATAGCTGTGAAAAGAAGAGAGGCGAAAAGCAAAGGAGAAAAGAAGAGATATAAGCATCTGAATGCAGAGTTCCAAAGAATAGCAAGAAGAGATAAGAAAGCCTTCTTCAGCGATCAATGAAAAGAAATAGAGGAAAACAACAGAATGGGAAAGACTAGAGATCTCTTCAAGAAAATTAGTGATACCAAGGGAACATTTCATGCAAAGATGGGCTCGATAAAGGACAGAAATGGTATGGACCTTACAGAAGCAGAAGATATTAAGAAGAGGTGGCAAGAATACACAGAAGAACTGTGCAAAAAAGATCTTCATGACCTAGATAATCACGATGGTGTGATCACTCATCTAGAGCCACACATCTTGAAATGTGAAGTCAAGTGGGCCTTAGAAAACATCACTACAAACAAAGCTAGTGGAGCTGATGGAATTCCAGTTGAGCTATTCCAAATCCTGAAAGATGATGCTGTGAAAGTGCTGCACTCAATATGCCAGCAAATTTGGAAAACTCAGCAGTGACCACAGGACTGGAAAAGGTCAGTTTTTATTCCAATCCCAAAGAAAGGCAATGCCAAAGAATGCTCAAACTACTGAACAATTGCAGTCATCTCACATGCTAGTAAAGTAATGCTCAAAATTCTCCAAGCCAGGCTTCAGCAAAACGTGAACCGTGAACTTCCTGATGTTCAAGCTGGTTTTAGAAAAGGCAGAGGAACCAGAGATCAAATTGCCAACATCCACTGGATCATGGAAAAAGCAAGAGAGTTCCAGAAAAACATCTATTTCTGCTTTATTGACTATGCCAAAGCCTTTGACTGTGTGGATCACAATAAACTGTGGAAAATTCTGAAAGAGATGGGAATACCAGACCACCTGACCTGCCTCCTGAGAAATCTGTATGCAGGTCAGGAAGTAACAGTTAGAACTGGACATGGAACAACAGACTGGTTCCAAATAGGAAAAGGAGTATGTCGAGGCTGTATATTGTCACCCTGCTTATTTAACTTATATGCAGAATACATCATGAGAAACGCCGAACTGGAAGAAACACAAGCTGGAATCAAGATTGGCAGGAGAAATATCAATAACCTCAGATATGCAGATGATACCACCCTTATGGCAGAAAGTGAAGAGGAACTAAAAAGCCTCTTGATGAAAGTGAAAGAGGAGAGTGAAAAAGTTGTCTTAAAGCTCAACATTCAGAAAACGAAGATCATGGCATCAGGTCCCATCACTTCATGGGAAATAGATGGGGAAACAGTGGAAACAGTGTCAGACTTTATTTTTCTGGGCTCCAAAATCACTGCAGATGGTGATTGCAGCCATGAAATTAAAAGACACTTACTCCTTGGAAGAAAAGTTATGACCAACCTAGATAGCATGTTCAAAAGCAGAGACATGCCTTTGCCGACTAAGGTCCATCTAGTCAAGGCTATGGTTGTTCCTGTGGTCATGTATGGATGTAAGTGTTGGACTGTGAAGAAGGCTGAGCGCTGAAGAATTGATGCTTTTGAACTGTGGTGTTGCAGAAGACTCTTGAGAGTCCCTTGGACTGCAAGGAGATCCAAACAGTCCATTCTGAAGGAGATCGGCCCTGGGATTTCTTTGGAAGGATTGATGCTAAAGCTGAATCTCCCATACTTTGGCCACCTCATGGAAAGAGTTGACTCATTGGAAAAGACTCTGATGCTGAGAGGGATTGGAGGCAGGAGGAGAAGGGGATGACAGAGGATGAGATGGCTGGATGGCATCACGGACTCGATGGACGTGAGTCTGAGTGAACTCCGGGAGTTGGTGATGGACAGGGGCCTGGCGTGCTGCGATTCATGGGGTCGCAAAGAGTCGGACATGACTGAGAGACTGAACTGAACTGAACTGAGTGTTATCTGGCTGAAGCTCTTGTCTAGTTGCTATAAATTTTGGATTTGCCTTTCACCTGAATCAGACTTTCTAGAAGGAAAAGAATAAAATTATTCCCACACTATTTCCCCACACTGGTTCTTAACCTAACCCATAGCAGACCATTTCTCTCTGCTTTAAATCTTGACCATGTACCTGCATCAGCCCACGCATAGGGGATGAAAAAGAGAAGAAAAAGAAGAGGCAAAAACAGGAAAGAAATTTAAAAGGAACAGGTCAGAATAGATGGAGAAATTGAGGCTCTGTGGAGCAAGATGAAGAAATGAATTTAAAACTAATAGAGTTCAAGGGTGAATTTTCTTGCATCTTCTGGGGCATGAAAGGGTTAGCTCAGAGTTATGTTAATCAGAGTGCAGCATCTTCCACATACATTTAAGTTTCATAAGCAACAAACTTCTACTAGTCATAAGCAAAATACTTCCCTCTGTGAAGCAATCAGCCCTTGAGATCCTATCTGGGACACCTTGCTCTGGGGAGCCCAGGAGGCACCTGATGAGTAAAGACAGAGCAAGGAAGGACAGGAAAGCGCAGAGGAAACACGGGGAGTGACTGGGTAACTTTCTCTTGGCCCAGAAAAGTTTTTTTATATACCCTTTTTTTCCTGTCCTCCATTGAACACCGGTTAGAAACAGAGGATGGTAGGGTTCAGTAGATATACAAACAGGTGAGTTCAAGGTTTCTCTGTTAGGAATAGCTCAGACTTCACTAATTAAGGCGTAGCTAATGCCACTGGGAGATTTTACAATTCAGAGGCTCAGCTCTAAGTTACAACAGGTGGGAAAGTTGAGACTGGCCTTTGTCATCAATGCCATGGGAGGTAAGGTAAACAGGTTTCTATGTACTTTATTCATTGAGGTCACAGTCCAGATGGTAAGGAAATAAAAGGGATTTCAGAACTGCTTGCCACTTCTGGGTATCAACTCATTAAAAATCTAGTTGAATAAATGAATAAGATTATACAGAATAGTAGTTTTACATGCAACAAAAATATAGGCTCCATTCGCTAGTTTACCACAACTTGATTCCCCCTTCGGGAGAATCACCCTAAACAGTGATTACCAAACATCTGTGAGCATCAAGCTGGAGGACAAGCCAAAACACAGATTGCTGGGCCCCACCCAGAGTTTCAGATTCAGTAGATTTCCTATTTTATTTAATGGATTATAATATGTTATAAATATCATTCATTTTGATGCTCAAATTATCCCCAATTTGGTAATAGGGAGTCTCTTCATGCTGGAGTTTGTATCCATTTAATATGTACCCATCATTCCTTGCACACCTTTTTTCTTTCTGGTCTAAGATATTCTAGGCTCATCTTAGACTTTTCCTGCCCCAGTCTTGGAATTAGCCATTTTTCTAAGGAGCTGTATTCCTTTTAATGGAAAACTGTGTTTAGAAATCAGGACCTGGGCTTTAGGTGTGCCTGTTGCTAATGGGATATAACTGCTCCTAGGCCCCATGAGTGTCTGGAGCTAGAGACTGTATGTATGTAAATGTGTACTATCTATCATGAATGTGCAATATATACATTTTTGTGTATAACAGACTTTACATCTATGTTTAATTCTGTTATTTATATATAAATATATTAAATATATATTGAAATATATTATTAAAATACATTAAAAACCCCATGAGTTTGTATTGACATACAATCCAATTCAAATTCGATGCTATAGTTCTGTTTAAGACACAATGGAAATTATTTAGTTCAGGTATTAGAAATAAGTAATATCATTCTTGCCTGGAAAATTCCATAGACAGAGGAGCCTGGTGAACTACAGTCCATGGAGTTACAAAGAGTTGGAAACGACTGAGAACGTAAAGAGTATATCATATACTTTCTTTGAAATGCTTGTCTTTGTTGTAGTCATAAGTTTTCAGCTTTTGTATGAGAAGTTCATGACTGCGTTTATGTGTTTGTCTGACATCTACTTTCCCTGGAGCATATTGCTTCCTTCAGAATTGATTGCACGCAGGTTTTTTTTGTTTTTTGTTTTTTTCTCCATGTTTCTGATTACTTGTTTTGAAATTCTCATGAAATTCAAGTTTTCTTCCTTTGCATTGTTGTGACTCTCTTCTAGAGTAAGGAAATGGGCTCTGATTATTCTTAAACATTCACCAGTTTGATCATCCTGTATGTAACCAACCTTTGATTTTTATCCCCACCTCCACCCATGTGTGGACGCCCTTTTCCTCTTGCTTGGGATCTGACTCCCTATTCTAGGCTGCCACTCCGCATGGATACCCTTCTCTCTAACCATGGGTCTGAGTTCCCACACCAATCAGCCCACCATGCAGATGTCTTCCTGACCCTCTTGGTCTCTGAAGGACTGCCCTCCTCTCTCTGTTCTAGCTTTGATTTCCCACAAGGGACTGTCTCTCCTTTACACCTTCCTCACCTGCTTCTAATACCTCATGCCAGGCTGCCTCTCCCTATCACATGGATGCTTTATTCATGCTGTTTGGGGTCTGACCTCTCATGCCAGGCTCTCCCCATCCTTTGCCCTCCCCTGTTGTAAATCCCCTCCTTATTCAGTTGAATTCTAACATCTGCTTTGGGCTACCAGTCCTCCCCATGACTTTAGGACAGAAATTTTCAGGAAGGAAAGGCCTCAAGTAGGCTGTTTAAAATGCAGCCCTGTGTGCCACAACTACTGAGCTCATGCTCTAGGGCCCACAGCCACAACTACTGTGCCCATGTGCTGCAACTACTGAAGGCCCTGTGTACAGAGCCCGTGCTCAGCAACAAGAGAAGCCATGCAAAGAGAAACCTGCCCATCACACCTGGAGAGTAGCCCCTGCTGGCTGCAACGAGAGAAAGCCTGCATGCAGAAATAAAGACCCAGCACAGCCAAAAATAAATGAATTTTAAAACATAAAGAGAAAAATCTTATTTAAAAAAAAAGTGTGAAGAAACAGAGATTCAGAAGCTAATGTAGCTTGTCCCTAGTCACCGAGCAAAACAGAGACAAAGTCAGTACAAATCCAGGTCTCCGTGTCAGCTGTGTGAGAGCAGGGAGCCTGCCTCTCTTGTTCACTGCTTTATCCCCAGAACCTAGAGTGAAGTCTGCATGAATACAATGAATGAATCAATCAATCCCTGTGTAGTTCTTTTCCTTTCTTTCTTTGTCACCTTAATATGGTATAAATTAATGACTTTTTATATTAATATTTGTCAATAACCAATAGAAATAAATGCTTTTATGGAAATGTCAACATGTAAATTTCTGTGCCTAGGGATTTCTTCATGAATTTCTAGAGTGCCCATCTGGATAGTTGACCTATAGATTGTTGGGACCTAACAAATGCCATAATAGGCTTCAGGGACTAAGGTAGGACTCACGGGAAAGGCTGAGTCATTGCCCAGTGAGGTCATCCCCGCGAATGCCAGGACTTGCCTAATCAGCATACTCCCCATAACCTGATTTGAGTTTATCAAGACCTAAAAGACATCCCCCTGCAGCCAATAAAGATTAGCCAATTAGTAAATACTAGGAAACTCCTGCAGCCAATCAGCCCTTGCCAACTCTCTGTTCTAAAACCTATAAACACTGCTGTAAATCTGGGCTCGGGGCTCCTTGCTCCACTCCACTGTGTTGGATGTGGCGGGAGCCCTAGCTCGAGCCAGAAATAAAATCCCTTCATGCTTTTGCATTGCTGTGACATCTTATTCTCTCAGTTTTGGGGACTCGGACTCTGGGCATAACAAGATGAGATAAAAGTGAAAGGGTTAGTCATTCAGCTGTGTCTGACTCTTTGTGACCCCATGGACTCTAGTTGGCCAGGCCCCTCTGTCCATGGGATTATCCAGGCAAGAATACTAGAGTGGGTTGCCATTTCCATCTCCAGGAGATCTTCCCAACCCAGGGATTGAATCCTCATCTCCTGCATTGCAGGCAGATTCTTACCATCTGAGGCACTGCTGCTGCAGCTGCTAAGTCGCTTCAGTCTTGTCTGACTCTGTGTGACCCCATAGATGGCAGCCCACCAGGCTTCCCCGTCCCTGGGATTCTCCAGGCAAGAATACTAGAGTAGGTTGCCATTTCCATCTCCAGGTGATCTTCCCAACCCAGGGATTGAATCCTCATCTCCCACATTGCAGGCAGATTCTTACCATCTGAGACACTAGGAAAGATGAAAACATGGAGACACTAAAAAGCTATGGTAATTGTAAGATCCCAGGATTCCAGCGCTTCTGTCAGGTGTGGAAAAGAAAGTGAGCACCACCAAAATCGGTTTTCAACCACCAGAGTACAACCCCTTCAAAATAACTGGAACTCTACGCAAGATGAATGCCTTTACCACCTGGCATTCCATACACAGGACCAGTGCCTACAGTCCCACTGATCAACTAAGACCATTCTGCTGATGTTAATGCAGGGCAGTGCTTCCAAAGCACACTCCTAAGAATGCTACCTCTGAAAGGTTCTTCTCAGGAAGAGGATTCTGTGGTCAAATAATCTGAGGAACATGATAATTTACAAGGTATGCGAGCATATGAAGCAGGGCAAAGGCTAACAGTTTTGCCAAGAGAATGCACTGGTCATAGCAAACACTCTCTTCCAACAACCCAAGAGATGTCTCTATACATGGATGTCACCAGATGGTCAATAGGGATTTCAGACTGAGTATATAGAGAAGATCTATACGGTCAGCAAAAACAGGAGGGAGCTGACTGTGGCTCAAATCATTAACTCGTTATTGCAAAATTCAGACTTAAATTGAAGAAAGTGGGGAAAACCACTAGACCATTCATGTATGACCTAAATGATTATACAGTGGAAGGGAGAAATAGATTTAAGGAACGAGATCTGATAGAGTGGCTCATGAACTATGGACAGAGGTTCATGACATTGTACAGGAGACAGGGATCAAGACCATCCCCACGGAAAAGAAATGCAAAAAAGCAAAATGACTGTCTGGGGAGGCCTTACAAATAGCTGAGAAAAGAAGAGAAGCAACAAGCAAAGGAGAAAAGGAAAGATATACCCATTTGAATGCAGAATTCCAAAGAATAGCAAGGAGAGATAAGAAAGCCATCCACAGTGATCAGTGTAAATAAATAGAGGAAAATAATAGAATGGGAAAGACTAGAGATCTCCTCAAGAAAATTAGAGCTACCAAGGCAACATTTCATGGAAAGAGGGGCTCAATAAAGAACAGAAATGGTATGGACTTAACAGAAGCAGAAGATATTAAGAGGTGGCAAGAATACACAGAAGAACTGTATTAAAAAGTTCTTCATGACCCAGATAATCACAATGGTGTGATCACTCATCTAGAGCCAGACATCCTGGAGTGGGAAGTCAAGTGGGCCCCCGGAAGCATCACTATGAATAAAGGTAGTGGAGGTGATGGAATTCCAGTTGAGCTATTTCAAATCCTGAAAGATGATGCTATGAAAGTGCTGCACTCAATATGCCAGCAAATTTGGAAAACTCAGCAGTGACCACAGGACTGGAAAAGGGCAGTTTTCATTCCAATGCCAAAGAAAGGCAATGCCAAAGAATGCTCAAACTACCACACAATTGCACTCATCTCACATGCTAGTAAAGAAATGCTCAAAGTTCTCCAAGCCAGGCTTCAGCAATACGTGAACCGTGAACTTCCAGATGTTCAAGCTGGTTTTAGAAAAGGCAGAGGAACCAGAGATCAAATTGCCAACATCCGCTGGATCATGGAAAAAGCAAGAGAGTTCCAGAAAAACATTTATTTCAGCTTTATTGACTATGCCAAAGCCTTTGACTGTGTGGATCACAAAAACTGTGGAAAACTCTGAAAGAGATGGGAATACCAGACCACCTAACTTGCCTCTTGAGAAATCTGTATGCAGGTCAGGAAGCGACAGTTAGAACTGGACATAGAACAACAGAAAACCTATCAGGTTCCAAATAGGAAAAGGAGTGCGTCAAGGCTGTATATTGTCACCCTGCTTATTTAACTTATATACAGAGTACATCATGAGAAACGCTAGGCTGGAAGAAGCACAAGTTGGAATCAAGATTGCTGGCAGAAATATCAATAACCTCAGACATGCAGATGACACCACCCTTGTGGCAGAAAGTGAAGAGGAACTAAAAAGCCTCTTGATGAAAGTGAAAGAGGAGAGTGAAAAAGTTGGCTTAAAGCTCAACATTCAGAAAACTAAGATCATGGCATCTGGCCCCATCATTTTATAGGAAATAGATGGGGACACAGTGGAAACAGTGCCTGGCTTTATTTTGGGGGGCTCCCAAGTCACTGCAGATGATGATTGCAGCCATGAAATTAAAAGACACTTACTCCTTGGAAGGAAAGTTATGATCAACCTAGACATCATGTTAAAAAGCAGAGATATTACTTTGCCAACAAATGTTCATCTAATCAAGGCTACGTTTTTTCCAGTGGTCATGTATGGATGTGAGAGTTGGAATGTAAAGAAACTGAGCACTGAAGAATTGATGCTTTTGAACTGTGGTGTTGGAGAAGACTCTTGAGAGTTCCTTGGACTGCAAGGAGATCCAACCAGTCCATCCTAAAGGTGATCAGTCATGAGTGTTCATTGGAAGGACTGATGTTGAAGCTGAAACTCCAATACTTTGGCCACCTGATGCAAAGAGCTTACTCATTTGAAAAGACCCTGATCCTGGGAAATATTGAAGGCAGGTGGAGAAGGGGACGACAGAGGATGAGATGGTTGGATGCCATCACTGACTCAATGGACATGGATTTGTGTGGACTCCAGGAGTTGGTGATGGACAGGGAGGCCTGGCATGCTATAGTCCATGGGGTTCCAAAGAGTCAGACACAACTGAGCATCTGAACTGAACTGATATGAGCATATGATGGACTCTGAGAAATCCTAGAATTGAAGAAAGCTGTTACCTTTGTGTAACCGAATGTCATCCATGTCCTTAACCACAGAGCTCCTGTTCAGAGTAGTACCTTCCCAAGTCTCATTTCTTCATTCATCCAATGGGCAAAAGTATCCATTCCATGGGATTCTTGCACATATTTATAAATTAGGTAAAATATGTAGAGTGCATAGCACCGTGCATTGTATTCTTTTCCTTACATTTCCTATTTATTGAAAATTATTCCCATTATTATTGAAGAAATAATAGATATATTTATTGTTATAATAGTTGAAAAAATAATAAATGCATATGATGAAAACTTTAAACCATAAAAGAGATGTTAAATTAAAAATTGTTTCTCATCAGATACCTCTGATTCTCAAGAGTAATTTTTTAATGTAGATTCCCAGACATACTCTGCGCATGTAAACGTGGACATAGTAGAAACAGCTATTTTCTAATCTATTCACAGTAAGTTAAATAATGGATTTACCTTTATTTATTTTGTGCTTCTGCAGCCTTGCCTCTATGTTCTTTCATTTAGGGATACACCAGTATGTTTTTCTGAAACCCCTGTGTGAGGTAAAGGTTATGTGCCTGTGTGTCCAATCCACTCAGCTTCACTTTTTATGTTTTTTTAAAAATGTATTTATTTTTAATTGAAGGGTAATTGCTTTATGGTATTGTGTTGCTTCAGTTCAGTTCAGTTGCTCAATCATGTCCGACTCTTTGCGACCCCATGAATCGCACCATGCCAGGCCTCCCTGTCCAAAACCAACTCCCGAAGTTTATTCAAACTCATGTCCATCAAATCAGTGATGCCATCCAGCCATCTTATCCTCTGTTGTCCCCTTCTCCTCCTGCCCTCAATCCCTCCCAGCATCAGACTCTTTTCCAATGAATCAACTCTTCACATGAGGTGGCCCAAGTATTGGAGATTCAGTTTCAGCATCAGTCCTTCCAATGAACACCCAGGACTGATCTCCTTCAGAATGGACTGTTTGGATCTCCTTGCAGTCCAAGGGACTCTCAAGAGTCTTCTCCAACATCACAGTTCAAAAGCATCAATTCTTCGGCACTCAGCTTTCTTGACAGTCCAACTCTCACATTCATACATGACCACTGGAAAAACCATAGCCTTGACTAGATGGACCTTAGTCGGCAAAGTAATGTCTCTGCTTTTGAATATGCTATCTAGGTTGGTCATAACTTTCCTTCCAAGGAGTAAGTGTCTTTTGATTTCTTGGCTGCAATCACCATCTCAGTGATTTTGGAGACCAGAAAAATAAAGTCAGCCACTGTTTCCCCACCTATTTCCTGTGAAGTGATGTGACCAGATGCCATGGTCTTCGTTTTCTGAATGTTGAGTTTTAAGCCAACTTTTTCACTCTCCTCTTTCACTTTCATCAAGAGGCTTTTTAGTTTCTCTTCACTTTCTGCCATAAGGCTGGTGTCATCTGCATATCTGAGGCTATTGATATTTCTCCCGGCAATCTTGATTCCAGCTTGTACTTCTTCCAGCCCAACATTTCTCATGATGTACTCTGCAAAGAAGTTAAATAAGCAGGGTGACAATATACAGCCTTGACATACTCCTTTTCCATTTTGGAACCAGTCTGTTGTTCCATGTCCAGTTCTAACTGTTGCTTCCTGACCTGCATACAGATTTCTCAAGAGGCAAGTCAGGTGGTGTGATATTCCCATCTCTTTCAGAATTTTACACATTTTATTGTGATCCACACAGTCAAAGTTCAGTTCAGTTCAGTTCAGTCGCTCAGTTGTGTCTGACTCTTTGCGACCCCATGAATCACATCATGCCAGGCCTCCCTGTCCATCACCATCTCCCGGAGTTCACTCACACTCACGGCCATCGAGTCTGTGATGTCATCCAGCCATCTCATCCTCTGTCGTCCCCTTCTCCTCCTGCCCCCAATCTCTCCCACCATCAGAGTCTTCTCCAATGAGTCAACTCTTCGCATGAGGTGGCCAAAGTACTGGAGCTTCAGCTTTTGCATCATTCCTTCCAAAGAAATCCCAGGGTTAATCTCCTTCAGAATGGACTGGTTGGATCTCCTTGCAGTCCAAGGGACTCTCAAGAGTCTTCTCCAACACCACATTTTAAACGCATCGATTCTTTGGCGCTCAGCCTTCTTCACAGTCCAACTCTCACATCCATACATGACTACAGGAAAAACCATAGCCTTGACTAGGCGGACCTTAGTTGGCAAAGTAATGTCTCTGCTTTTGAATATGATCTCTAGGTTGGTCATAACTTTTCTTCTATGGCTGAAGTCACCATCTGCAGTGATTTTGGAGCCCCCCAAAATAAAGTCTGACACTGTTTCCACTGTTTCCCCATCTATTTCCCATGAAGTGATGGGACCAGATGCCATGATCTTCGTTTTCTGAATGTTGAGCTTTAAGACAACTTTTTCACTCTCCTCTTTCACTTTAATCAAGAGGCTTTTTAGTTCCTCTTCACTTTCTGCCATAAGGGTGGTGTCATCTGCATATCTGAGGTTATTGATATTTCTCCCGGCAATCTTGATTCCAGCTTGTGTTTCTTCCAGACAAGCGTTTCTCATGATGTACTCTGCATAGAGGTTAAATAAGTGGGGTGACAATACACACCCTTGACTTAGTCCTTTTCCTACTTGGAACCAGTCTGTTGTTCCATGTCCAGTTCTAACTGTTGCTTCCTGACCTGCATACAGATTTCTCAAGAGGCAGGTCAGGTGGTCTGGTATTCCCATCTCTTTCAGAATTTTCCACAGTTTATTGTGATTCACACAGTCAAAGGCTTTGGCATAGTCAATAAAGCAGAAATAGATGTTTTTCTGGAACTCTCTTGCTTTTTCCATGATCCAGTGGATGTTGGCAATTTGATTTCTGGTTCCTCTGCCTTTTCTAAAACCAGCTTGAACATCAGGAAGTTCACGGTTCACGTTTTGCTGAAGCCTGGCTTGGAGAATTTTGAGCATTACTTTACTAGCATGTGAGATGAGTGCAATTGTGCGGTAGTTTGAGCATTCTTTGACATTGCCTTTCTTTGGCATTGGAATGAAAACTGACCTTTTCCAGTCCTGTGGCCACTGCTGAGTTTTCCAAATTTGCTGGCATATTGAGTGCAGCACTTTCACAGCATCACCCTTCAGGATTTGAAATAGCTCAACTGGAATTCCATCACCTCCACTAGTTTTGTTCATAGTGATGCTTTCTAAGGCCCACTTGACTTCACATTCCAAGATGTCTGGCTCTAGATTAGTGATCACATCATCATAATTATCTGGGTCGTGAGGATCTTTTTTGTGCAGTTCTTCCATGTATTCTTGCCACCTCTTCTTAATATCTTCTGCTTCTGTTAGGTCCAGACCATTTTTGTCCTTTATCGAGCCCATTTTTGCATGAAATATTCCCTTGGTATGTCTAATTTTCTTGAAAAGATCTCTAGTCTTTCCCATTCTGTTGTTTTCCTCTATTTCTTTGCATTGATCACTGAAGAAGGCATTCTTATCTCTTCTTGCTATTCTTTGGAACTCTGCATTCAGATGCTTATATCTCCTTTTCTCCTTTGCTTTTCGCCTCTCTTCTTTTCACAGCTATTTGTAAGGCCTCCCCAGACAGCCATTTTGCTTTTTTGCATTTCTTTTCCATGAGGATGGTCTTGATCCCTGTATCCTGTACAATGTCACCAACCTCATTCCGTAGTTCATCAGGCACTCTATCTATCAGATCTAGACCCTTAAGTCTACTTCTCACTTCCACTGTATCCCTCATAAGGGATTTGATTGAGCTCATACCTGAATGGTCTAGTGGTTTTCCCTACTTTCTTCATTTAAGTCTGAATTTGGCAATAAGGAGTTCATGATCTGAGCCACAGTCAGCTCCCGGTCTTGTTTTTGTTGACTGTATAGAGCTTCTTCATCTTTGGCTGCAAAGAATATAATCAATCTGATTTTGGTGTTGACCATCTGGTGATGTCCATGTGTAGAGTCTTCTCTTGTGTTGTTGGAAGAGGATGTTTGCTATGACCAGTGCATTTTCTTGGCAAAATTCTATTAGTCTTTGCCCTTCTTCATTCCACATTCCAACGCCAAATTTACCTGTTACTCCAGGTTTTTCCTGACTTCCTACTTTTGCATTCCAGTCCCGTATAATGAAAAGGACATCTTTTTGGGGTGTTACTTCTAAAAGATCTTGTAGGTCTTCATAAAACCGTTCAACTTCAGTTTCTTCAGTGTTACTGGTTGGGGCATAGACTTGGATAACTGTGATATTGAATGGTTTGCCTTGGAGATGAACAGAGATCATTCTGTCGTTTTTGATATTTCATCGAAGAACTGCGTTTCGGACTCTTTTGTTGACCATGATAGCTACTCCATTTCTTCTGAGGGATTCCTGCCCGCAGTAGTAGATGTAATGGTCATCTGAGTTAAATTCACCCATTCCAGTCTATTTTAGTTTGCTGATTCCTAGAATGTCGACATTCACCCTTGCCATCTCTTGTTTGACCACTTCCAATTTGCCTTGATTCATGGACATGACATTCCAGATTCCTATGCAATATTGCTCTTTACAGCATCAGATCTTGCTTCTGTCACCAGTCACATCCACAGCTGGGTATTGTTTTTGCTTTGGCTCCATGCCTTCATTCTTTCTGGAGTTATTTTTCCACTGATCTCCAGTAGCATATTGGGCACCTAATGACCTGGGGAGTTCCTCTTTCGGTATCCTATCATTTTTTCTTTTCCTACTGTTCATGGGGTTTCAAGGCAAGAATACTGATGTGGCTTGCCATTCCCTTCTCCAGTGGATCACAATCAGTCAAAGGCTTAGTCAATAAAGCAGAAATAGATGTTGGTTCAGTTCAGGTCAGTTCAGTCGCTCAGTTGTGTCCAACTCTTTGCGACCCCATGAATCGCAGCACGCCAGGCCTCCCTGTCCATCACCAACTCCCGGAGTTCACTCAGACTCACGTCCATTGAGTCAGTGATGCCATCCAGCCATCTCATCCTCTGTCGTCCCCTTCTCCTGCCCCCAATCCCTCCCAGCATCAATGTCTTTTCCAATGAGTCAACTCTTTGCATGAGTTGGCCAAAGTACTGGAGTTTCAGCTTTAGCATCATTCCTTCCAAAGAAATCCCAGGGCTGATCCCCTTCAGAATGGACTGGTTGGATCTCCTTGCAGTCCAAGGGACTCTCAAGAGTCTTCTCCAACACCACAGTCCAAAAGCATCAATTCTTTGACGCTCAGCCTTCTTCACAGTCCAACTCTCACATCCATACATGACTACTGGAAAAACCATAGCCTTGACTAGATGTACCTTAGTCAGCAAAGTAATGTCTCTGCTTTTGAATATGCTCTCTAGATTGGTCATAACTTTTCTTCCAAGAAGTAAGCGTCTTTTAATTTCATGGCTGCAGTCACCATCTGCAGTGATTTTGGAGCCCCCCAAAATAAAGTCTGACACTGTTTCCACTGTTTCCTTATCTATTTCCCATGAAGTGATGGGACTGGATGCCATGATCTTCATTTTCTGAATGTTGAGCTTTAAGCCAACTTTTTCACTCTCCTCTTTAACTTTCATCAAAAGGCTCTTTAGTTCTTCTTCACTTTCTGTCATAAGGGTGGTGTCATCTGCATGTCTGAGGTTATTGATATTTCTCCCAGCAATCTTGATTCCAGCTTGTGTTTCTTCCAGCCCAGCGTTTCTCATGATGTACTCTGCATAGATGTTAAATAAGCAGGGTGACAATATCCATCCTTGACGTAGTCCTTTTCCTATTTGGAGCCAGTCTGTTGTTCCATGTCCAGTTCTAACTGTTGCTTCCTGGCCTGCATACAGATTTCTCAAGAGGCAGTTTAGAACACAATAAACATAAGAAATAATAGTTAGAACCCTGTGTGGAGCAACTGATTGGTTCAGGATTGAGAAAGGAGAACGACAGAGCTGTCTGCTGTCACCCTGTTTATTTAACCTATCCATTGAGCACATCATGAAAAATGGAGGGCTGGATATTGCAAGCTGTAATCAAGATAGGCAGGAGAAACATCAACAACCTCAGATATGCAGGTAATACCACTCTAATTGCAGAAAGCAAAGAGGAACTAAAGAACCACTTGATGAGGGTGAAAGAGGAGAATGAAAGAGCCAGCTTGGAACTAAATATTAAAAAAACTAAGATCATGGCATCTAGCCCCATTAGTTCATGGCAAATAGAAGGGGAAAATGTTGAAATAGTGACAGATTTCCTCTTCTTGGGCTCTAAAATCATTGCAGGTGGTGACTGCAGTCATGAAATCAGAAGATGATTGCTTCTTGGCGGGAAAGCTATGACAAACCTAGACAGTGTGTTGAAAATCAGAAACATTACTCTGCTTACAAATGTTTATATAGTCAAGGCTGTGGTCTTCCCAGGGGTCATGTATGGTTGTGAGAGCTGGACCATAAAGAAGGCAGAAAGCCAGAGAATTGCTGCCTTTGAACTGTGGTGCTGGAGAAGACTCCTGAGAGTCCCTGGACAGCTGGGAGAGCAAATCAGCCAATATTAAGGGAAATCAACCCTGAATACTCATTGGAAGAACTGATGCTGAAGCTGAAGTGCTGGTATTTTGGTCACCTGATCCGAACAGCCACCTCATTGGAAAAATCCCTGATTCTGGGAAAGATTGAGGGCAGAAGGAGAAGAGGGTATCAGAGGATGAGATGGCTGGATGGCATCACTGATGCAATGGACATGAACTTGGGCAAACTTCTGGAGATGGTGAGGGACAGGGAGGACTGGCATCCTGCAGTCCGTCAGCTCACATAGTTGGACCTGAGTAGGCAACTGAACAACAACATCGTGTTGGTTTCTACCAAACATCAACATGAATCAGCCATAGGTTTGCCCATTTAAGCTTCAGTTTGATGAAGTGAGTGTTGTAGAGAATAGGGAAAATACATAGTTTGAGGATTTAAAAAGTCAGTTTAAATGTGTCCTCTTCTGTAAACCCTCTCCTACTCTACCAGGAACAGAACTCTAATTGCAATCCACTATAATTGAAGAGGTAGATATGCATTCATTCATTCTTTCAGTTGAGGATGGAGAAGGGTAGGGAAGATGGGTCCGTGGGCAGGAGAGGGTCAGAGTACCAACAGCAGAGACACCAGCTGACCATGGCTCAGATGGTGCATTCATTTGCTCGAGCTGCTGTGGCTTAAACAATAGAAATCATTTGTTTTGTAGTTCTGGAGACTAAAAGATCAAATTAAAGGCATTAGCAGCATTGGTTCCTTCTGAGGGCTGAGAAAGAAGGTTCTGTCCCCATCCTCTTTCTTGGGCTTGTAGATGGCCATTTTCTCCCTTTATGTCTTCTTCCCTCAAAGCATGCTGCTGCTGCTGCTAAGTCGCTTCAGTCGTGTCTGACTCTGTGCAACCCCATAGACGGCAGCCCACCAGGCTCCGCCACCCCTGGGATTCTCCAGGCAAGAACACTGGAGTGGGTTGCCATTTCCTTCTCCAATGCATGAAAGTGAAACGTGAAAGTGAAGTTGCTCAGTCATGTCTGACGCTTCGCCACCCCATGGACGGCAGCCCGCCAGGCTCCTCCGTCCATGGGATTTTCCAGGCAAGAGTACTGGAGTGGGGTGCCATTGCCTTTTCCCCCTCAAAGCATACTTGTGTCCAAATTTCCTCTTCTTATAAGGACACCAGTCAGATTGGATTAGGGATACTCTGATGACCTCACTTTGACTTGATCACTGTTGTAATGACCCTATCTCCAATTATGGTCACATTCTGAGGTACTGGAGTTTGGGACTTCAATATATGAATTTTTAGAGGAATACAATTCAGCCCATAGCAGATGGGTTATAAGGCAGGGCTTCAGTGCTTTTCAAAATTCACACTGTGCCAATAATGTCCACTCACCAACTGTCACTGTCAAAAGTGTGGGCACCTTAAAGAAGCACGAGTACTGGAATCGTGTGTGGGCATCACTGTTTGATCTCTAGGCAGCCTGCGGAGCCTGCGGCTCTACCTTTGCTTTCGTTGTCGTTGTTCAGTCTCTAAGTCGTGTCTGACTGTTTTTGACACTATGGATTGCAGCATAGCAGGCTCCTCTCTCCTCCACTATCACCCAGAGCTTGCTGAAATTGATGTCCATTGAGTTGATGATGTTATCTAACCATCTCATTCTCTGCCACCCCCTTCTCCTTTTGCCTTCAGTCTTTCCCAAAATCAGGTCTTTTCCAGTGAGTCAGCTCTTCACATTAGGTGGCCAAAGTATTGGAGTTTTAGCTTCAGCATCAGTCTTTCCAATGAATATTCAGGGTTGATTTCCTTTAGGATTGACTGGTTTGATCTCCTTGCAGTCCAAGGGACTCTCAAAAGTCTTCTCCAGCACCACAATTCAAAAGCATCAATTCTTCGGCACTCAGCCTTTTTTATGGAAAAACTCTCACATCTGTACATGACTGCTGGAAAAACCAATAACTTTTACTATACAGACCTTTGTTGGCAAATGGTATACGTGCTTTTTAATGCACTCTCTAGGTTTGTCATAACTTTCCTTCCAAGGAACAAGCATCTTTTAATTTCATGGCTGCAGTCAGCATCTGCAGTGATTTTGGAACCCAAGAAAATAAAATCTAACTGTTTCCACTTTCCCCCCTTCTATTTGCCATCACCTTCCTCCTGAGAAATCTTTAGGCAGGTTAAGAAGCAAAAGAACTGGACATGGAACAACAGACTGGTCCCAAACCAGGAAAGGAGTACATCAAGGCTGTATTTTGTCACCCTGCCTTTATTTAACTTAAATGCTGAACTGGATGAAGCACAAGCTGGAATCAAGATTGCTGGGATAAACATCAATAATCTCAGATATGCAGATGACATCACACTTACAGCAGAAAGCAAAGAGCTAAAGAACCTGTTGATGAAAGTGAAAGAGGAGAGTGAGAAAGTTGGCTTAAAACTCAACATTCAGAAAACTAAGATCATGGCATCTGGTCCCATCACTTCTTAGCAAATAGATGGGGAAACAATGGAAACAGTGTCAGACTTTATTTCTGGGCTCCAAAATCACGGCAGATGGTGACTGCAGCCATGAAATTAAAAGATGCTTACTCCTTGGAAGAGAAGTTATGACCAACCTAGACAGCATATTAAAAAGCAGAGACATTGCTTTGCCAACAAAGATCCATCTAGTCAAAACTATGGTTTTTCCATTAGTCGTGTATGGATATGAGAGTCGGACTATAAAGAAAGCTGAGTGCTGAAGAATTGATGCTTTTGAACTGTGGTGTCAGAGAAGAGTTTTGAGAGTCCCTTGGACTGCAAGGAGATCCAACCAGTCCATTCTAAAGGAAATTAGTCCTGAATATTCATTGGAAGCATTGATGCTGAAGGTAATACTTTGGCCACCTGATGTGAAGAGCTGACTCATTGGAAAAGACCCTGATGCTGGGAAAGGTTGAAGGTGGGAAGAAAAGGGGATGACAGAGGATGAGATGGTTGGATGGCACCACTGACTCAATGGACATGAGTTTGAGTAAGCTCTGGGAGTTGGTGATAGACAGGGAAGCCTGGTGTGCTGCAGTCCATGGGGTCGCAAAGAGTCGGACATGACTGAGTGACTGAACTGAACTGATTTGCCATGAAGTGATGGGAGCAGATGCCATGATCTTAATTTTTTGAATGTTGATCTTCAAGCTAGCTTTTTTACTCTTCTCTTTCACCTTCATCAAGAGGCTCTTTAATTTCTCTTCACTTTCTGCTATTAGAGTGGTATCATCTGTCTGTCTGAGGTTGTTGCTATTTCTCCTGGCAATCTTGAGTCCAGTTTGTGGTTCTTCCTCTGCTGCTGCTGCTGCTAAGTCACTTCAGTCATGTCCGACTCTGTGCGACCCCATAGGCGGCCACCCACCAGGCTGCCTCATCCCCCTGGGATTCTCCAGGCAAGAACACTGAAGTGGGTTGCCATTTCCTTCTCCAATGCATGAAAGTGAAAAGTGAAAGTGAAGTCACTCAGTCGTGTCCGACTCTTAGCACCCCCATGGACTGCAGCCCATCAGGCTCCTCCGTCCATGGGATTTTCCAGGCAAGAGTACTGGAGTGGGGTGCCATTGCCTTCTCCACCTCTGCTAGAGGCTCCTAACAAAAAAGAGGAAGCTAAGCTATAGGTGACCCTCCAGGTCCACTGCCTTCCTGACTTTTAGGTTCTTTTTTTTTCTTCCCTACTTTTTGCTTGTCAGGACATTTGCACTTTGACTCTGTTAGCTATCCCCTCCCTTTCTCCTTTATTGCCCTGAGTTATCTTTCTTCCTCATAACACCAATCATTTTTTGCATGATCCCATTCAGTGAAGGATGAGGAAATAGCAAGCAGACTGTGTTCCTTTTATTAGGTGATTCGAACTGCTTCCTGCCTGATTAACCTCAATAATCTTAAAAAATAATTGAGGATATCTGACTAACAGAACCCTGAGAGAAGGAATTGTGGTTTTTTTTAAAAGAGTTTTTGATTAAAGTTCTTGGCTGAAGAAGAAAAGAAGCCAGTTGTCTTTCGCCCAGACGTTGGTTTGTGGTTTGGACTCCCCATGGCTTCCAGCCATGCCTGTAACCTCCGGGTGCTGGTGGCCGTTGTGTGTGGGCTGCTGACTGCCGCTGTTTTGGGACTGGGCATCTGGAGGCTTGTGATCAGGATCCAGAGAGGTAATGTTGTCCTGCTGTTTTTAACTCAGAGCAAGAGAAGGCATTGAGCCTCTCTGCTGCCACCTGACATACCAGGACTAGAAAGTGCCATGTGTAGGCTGAGGCTGCCTGCCATTTATGAAATATAAAAGACAAGGGTCCATTTATGGCTAGCATATGGTTGTATATACATGAATATGTGAGTGCGTGTGTGTGTGTGTGTGTGTGTGTAAGTGCGCAAGGTGATGAACAACACAGTTGAATTGGCCTCTTCGTGCTCCTTTAACACCTGATTAAATGAATAGCAGAGTAATAATTAAGATCATTAGTAGCACATGTTTAGGTTTGTTAAGCTAAATCCAAGCTTAACACACTTCCCTGCTAGCTCAGCTGGTAAAGAATCTGCCTGCAATGCGGGTGACCTGAGTTCGATCCCTGGGAATGATCGCCTGGAGAAGGGAATGGCTACTCACTCCAGTAGAATTGCCTGGAGGGTTCACTAGACAGAAGAGCCTAGTGGCTACAGTCCATGGGGTTGCAAAGAGTCAGACATGACTGAGTGACTTTTCACTTTCATTTTCTTTCAAGGAAGAAAAATAGTTTTGGACACACACATACACACATAATTAAACATATGCAGAATGAAAGTTCATTTCAAGAAGAAAGTTTAGGAATGTTCTCACTAGGACTGTAAATAAAATGACCATGTTTTTCACACAAACTTCCCACTTTTCAGGAGTTGAAAGCTACTTAAAAATTGTGATCATTTAGAAAACAATTTTCCTGTTTAGTCAATAGACATTTGTTAGTCACCTGTTACATGGTAGAGCTGACCCTGAGAAAGGGAGGTAAAGGGCAGCAGTGTTGAGCAAAGAATGATGTTAAAGGAAAGCTCTAGAACCTCGTAACAGAGACTTCCCATAATCCTAATGCTAGTCCCTTTCCATAGAGGGATGCAAAGCTGGATGTTCTGAGCATTCCCTTTTATTTAAATAGAGATAGAGAGACAGAGATAGTTTCTAATGAAACGGTGGGAGAGGACAGAAGATGTCAGGGAGAAGGTTGGGGGACCCAGCAGGAACACAGGGCATACCTGCAGAGATCCACTGTTGAGAGCAAAAGGAGTCATGAACGTTGGCTGCTTATGGAGTGATAACTGAGAATAGACCTGGTGTTTCTCCCCCAAAGACCGTATTGAGAGAACACAGTATTGGTAGGGTTTAAAGAACAAGCGAGAGAAACTTTATCAGAACAAAAACAGTAAAATTCAAACTTGATGAAAATTTGTTGTTGTTTATTTAAGGTTTGTAAAATAATTTGAGGTTTTAAAAAAAATATGCACTGTAGGTTTTATCCTATTAAGGCTACTAAATTGATAAGAGCTTATCTAAAGGACATACTTTTAAGAACTGCCTCCCTTTCTTCCCTCCCACCTCCCTTCCTTCCTCCTTCCCTTCTTTTCTTCCTTAATAAGATATCTACTTTTAAAGGGAAATTTGTGGTACCTTATAAAGACCACAGCTACAATAGACCCATTAAAACAAGGACCAAAGGACAAAAACACTACAAGGAAGAGGACAAGACTGAGGATAGAAAGTAAATGAAAATCAAACGAGTTGCTAAAAACAAATACAAAACATATCCCTGTGTTTCCTGAGGACTAAGCCAAAAATGCATAATAATAAGTAACATAGATCCAAGTAACATAATAACAGAGAACCCATGTTTAACAATAAAAGCATACCAGCTCTTCAGAAAAGACAAATATTTCTTTGCTCTAGCAGATTTTTTTTTAAGACGGCTTTTTATGTAAGGGCCATCCCTCAGTTTTGGGTAAACCCAGTGGAAAAGAAGGGGGTTATCATCTAAAGAGAAAGATTGAAATGCTGGTACTGTTTGCTGTTACTGTTTTGCCTTGTACACGATAGTTGGACATTGCCTCAGTTAGAAAGTTCTGGTTCCTCCACTTCACTCCTTTCCTCTCCACTTCTCTGCCACCTCTTTCTATCCTGTCCCATTCCATCTCACGGACGTATCGAACGCTTTCCCTTTTGTCCCTTTACTGGGTATAGAGATGAATTGTTGTTTTTGTGATTCTAAAATTTTGGCTGCACTGGATCGTCATTGTGATGTGCGGTCTTAGTTACCCTGCAGCATGTGGGATCTTACTTCCCTGGCCAGGGATTGAACCAATGTATCCTGCATTGGAAGGTGGATTCTTAACCACTGGACCACCAGGGAAATCCCAAGATGAACTGTTTTTAAACTTATTTTTTTAAGGGGAGCGTCTTGGATATCTCTGAGAAACTGATGAAAACTATGAATGTCTTCCCTAGAAAAAATAAACATATACATACCATTTGGGGTAAATTAATTTGATCACATTCAAAATTTATTTTCAATATAAACAGAATATGTTCCCATGGTTTATGTTTAATATAATGTTTAAGCAATTACATCTCTCTCATTTTTATTTTTCATGAAAAAGTAATAGCCTCTGTATGAAAAAGTAGAAAAAAATTTAAATTCTGCTGTAAGTAAATTTCAATTAGGAGTTGCTGTTGCTTGGTTATAGAATGAACTTTAATGTATGTATTTCACTATTATAAAACTTACAGTTAAAATGTTTTACTGCAGTATGCTGAAAACTTCACATACCTTCTCTCATATAATTCTGACAAGTATCTTTGATGGAGTTTTTTTTAATATCCATGTTAAAGATACTTGGCTTTCATTTTGCTGTTGTTATTTAGTTGCTAAGTCATATCCAACTCTTTTGCAACCACATGGACTGTAACCCACCAGGCTCCTCTGTCCATGGAATTTCCCCAGGAAGAATACTGGAGTAGGTAGCCATCTCCTTCTCCAGAGGATTTTCCCAGTCCAGGGATCAAACCCGAGTCTCCTGCTTGGCAGGTGGATTCTTTACCACTGAGGCACCTGGAAAGCCCTGGCTTTCATTTCACTCAAGTACATATTTGCTCAAGAGGCAAACTTGATAGTAAATCAAACTCAGGTGACTGTTTGTAGAGGAAAGACTCCATTTTGGGGTTAAAAAAATAGTCCAGTATGGAGGAAATTGGCTTTTAGGCAGCTATACTTTCATTTAGTTTTAATCCTGCTGTTGTATACCTCTGTTCTGCTCCTTTTCCAATCTCCCTTCTTTCTTCCTCATATAATCGCTTTTTAAATCAAGAAAATAATTCCTATGAAAGGGAAGGGATTTTTTGAGGAAGAAATTTTCTTATATAATTGGCTGATGGGCATGCATTGTTTTAACATCAGGATTGAAAGTGAAAGTGTCTCAGTCGTGTCTGACTCTTTGCGACCCCATGGACTGTCCATGGAATTCTCTAGGCAGAATACTGGAGTGGGTAGCCTTTCCCTTCTCCAGGGGATCTTCCTGACCCAGGAATTGAACTGGGGTCTCCTGCATTGCAGGTGGATTCTTTACCAACTGAGCTATCAGGGAAGCTGATCCCATTTTACAAGACACTTTATAAACTTAAGAGACCAGAACCTTGGTTTAGCGAATTTTTCCTTGATTTTTGAATTCTGAATTTAACCCCACCCATGGGTATTTGATTACACATATTACTGAAGAACATCTGTTGTTTAACATGGTGACTAAGAGTGTGTACATAATAGTTGTCGAAAAATTACATGAGTAGGGGAAAAAAAGTTGTGCAGCCAGACTGCCTGGTTCTTACTAACTGGAGCAAGTTTCAACATTTCTGTACCTCCATTCTATTAATTGCATTGTAAATATAATAAACATATAAACCCCACCTTATAGGGCTGTTATGAGGATTAGTTAATACAGTTACAAGTTAAAGATGATATCTAGTACTGTAGGCACTCAAATTTTTCATGTGTGTATTTTTAGATAATTTAGTGCAGTTTTCTCCACTCCCAGATACATACCTTGAATAGATGCCCTTGATCTAGTTTGGACCTTTGGATTGAAACCCAGCTTATCAAGCTGGAGCTGCAGTTAAGTTTAATCATAAATTTCAACTGACTAGCTCAAATAGAAACAGAAACAATTCTAAGAACTGCCGTATCTCCCTGCACTTGTTTTTCAATATTAATACTTCACTAGACCATAGGGGAAATTTTTATTCAATCATTTAACTAGTTTATTGGAATATGGAACCAGGTAGTTACTGTTGAACAAAGTTCATCTTAAAGGCTATACTTTTTGTATGTTATTTAAGTTTTTTAGTTTTTTTCCCCCACTGTGGAGTAAGCTTTCATAAACATTGTCCTCTCATTTAAGATTAAACTTTATCTTCACCCAAATATTTCAAATTCCTGGTCTGGGACAAATGACAGATCCCTGGATTTTTAAATCCCTAAAGACTCTGAGCTAGACACTAGTTTCCTGATGGAATTTCTTTGACTAATAAAAGATATTTTTATTCCCCTTCTTAATCAAACTAGACTTTTCAAAATAGATTCTAACTTTGTCCAGTTTAGGAGAAGAAATTGAATCCATATTTTCCATTTGGAATTTTAAGTATTTTTTGCTACTTTTTCAAGCAGCATGAAATGTGAGTGTCACATATGTCCAGTATTTAATTTTCCATGATGTGCACTAAAGGTATTAAAAACAGGGCTAGAATTTCTGGAAGTATTACTTATCACAATTTAAAAGAATGTACGGAAATATTATTATCTCACTGGAGTTATAAAGAAAACGATAAGAGAAAAACACTACTATTAAGTAGTATTCTTTTTATTTAATAATTGTACTTATTTTGGTTTAGGCTGTGCAGGGTCTCCATTGCTGGGTGGGCTTTTCTCTAGCTGCAGTGCTTGGTTTCTCAGGGCAGTGCCTTCTCTTTTTGTGGAGCGCGGGCTCTAGGGATGCAGGCTTCAGTAGATGCAGCTTCTGGACTCAGTACTTATGGGTCCTGGGCTCTAGAGCACAATCTCAATAATCGTGGCATACAGGCTTAGTTGCCCGGTAGTATATGGGACTTTCCTGGACCAGGGGTCAAACCTATGTCTCCTGCATTGCAGGTGGATTCTTTACTGCTGAGCCACCTGGAAAGCCCAACCCTGTGCCTATATCAAATAACACAGACTCATAATATATAAAACAAAAAAGGCAGGCTTATTCAGAAAAATTTACAATTGGGTTGGTTGAAAGTAATGCTTTCCTGTTAGAAACTGATAGATCAAGCAGAGAAAATGAATAAAGGTTCATAAATTTGAAAACTATATCTAACAAACTGGACAGTAGATTTTACATATTTGAATTGCCTGAAAAAAATGTCAATTTATTATTTTCAGAAGAAAGTCTTACTGAGTACCAAAGAATCAATCTCATAGATTATGTTTTGTGACTACAGTGCAATACAATTAGAAGGTAACGTATAAACTAACCAAGAAAATTCAAATAAATGTTGAAAAAACTGTTTTAAATAATTCAAAGAAGAAATCAAATGAAAATTATAAAATACTCAAAAATTCAGTGGAGGGATTCTCTATAACAACTGTGTGCACAGCTAAAAATATAGTTGGAATCAAACATTAAATATTAATTAATATGTGAGCAATCTAGAAAGATGGTATAGATGACCCTGTTAACAGGGTGAGAATAGAGAGGCAGACTATAGAACACAAATTAAAAGACGCTTACTCCTTGGAAGGAAAGTTATGACCAACCTGGACAACATATTAAAAAGCAGAGCATTACTTTGTCAACAAAGGTCCGTCTAGTCAAGGCTATGGTTTTTCCAGTAGTCATGTATGGATGTGAGAGTTGGACTATAAAGAAAGCTGAGTGCCGAAGAATTGATGCTTTTGAACTGTGGTGCTGGAGAAGACTCTTGAGAGTCCCTTGGACTGCAAGGAGATCCAACCAATCCATTCTAAAGGCGATCAGTTCTGGGTGTTCATTGGAGGGACTGATGTTGAAGCTGAAACTCCAATACTTTGGCCACCTCATGTGAAGAGTTGACTCATTGGAAAAGACTCTGATTCTGGGAGGGATTGGGGGCAGGAGGAGAAGGGGATGACAGAGGATGAGATGGTTGGATGGCATCACTGACTCAATGGACATGAGTTTGAGTAAACTCTGGGAGTTGGTGATGGACAGAGAGGCCTGGTGTGCTGCAGTCCATGGGGTCACAAAGAGTTGAACACAACTGAGCAACTGAACTGAACTGAACTGATGAAGACACAGAAGATGTAGGAGAGGGTGGGACAAACTGAGAGAGTAGCAATGGCATATATACTACCGTGTGTGAAATAGCTAGTGGGAAGCTGCTGCATAACACACGGAGATCGGGGCTGGGCTTAGTGGGACAGGATGGGGAGGGATGGGAGGGAGCCTCAAAATGGAGGGGAAAGTATGTGTATATACAGCTGACTCACATTGATCTACAGCAGAAACAACATTGTAAAGCAATTATATTCCAATAAAATAAAAATGCAGTTAGAATGACATAGCTTTAGGTATATATTAAAAATCAAGACAGTGAAATAATAAGCATTCTAACTTTAGAAGTTAAAAAAAGAGTAAATTCTAAAACTATGTTTGGCAGTAATGAAAATAAGAACAAATTAATAGAATGGAAATCAAAGAAACAAGAGCTGAGATCAACAAAACCAGAAGCTAGTTTTCCGGAAAGATGAATTAAAAAAAAAAAAAAAGATATATTTCCAGCGAGGTTTCTTAAGACAAGTTCTAACCCTTGCACGCCTCATCAGCTTCCGGGACCTCAGAAGCCGTGCCCCGCTTCCGGAACTGTGCTTCCCTTTCTCGTCATCCACTCTGGGGCCAACCATGCTGCTCTGGCTTCCCTGACTGTGAGGGGAGGCTGTTCACAGTGTGGTGTGAGAAGAGGTTGCAGGTGTGGCCTGGGGTGTCTGCCTGTGTGAGCTCAAGGCCGCCTGAATGTGGGGCAGGACGGACATAAGGCAAGAAGGGGCAGCTGCCAGCCTCTGCCCTTAGGGCTCCGAGGAACCCACGGTTTCTAAATTCAGACCTGGATTTTCAGGTCCTTATGAAGGTATGTTTATCGTGGCATTAGAATAGAGTTTTCCTTTTACTTTTGTATAAATGGTAGGTAGGTCTTCACTGTAACTTGTCCCAGACCTTGCATAGCGTTGTGTTGCTGGCGAAAATACAAATTAGTACCACCCCTGTGGCGAGATGGTAATAACTGTCAAGATGTGAATGTGTACTCTTTGGCTCAGAAATTTCATGTCTGGAAATTTATTCTACAAATGGATTTGTACAACGGGTGAAATAAAATGTATAGAATGCAATTTTGAAGCAGCAACTGAAAACAACAAAAGTGCCATCGGTAAGGGGTTAAGTAAGTTAGGGCACAATCAGATAATAGAATATAATGCAGCTGTAAGGAAGATGTGCAAGTTTTCTGAACCACATGAAAAGATTTTTGACAGTCATTAAGTGTAAGAGCAAGCTACAGAAAACGGGGGAAAAAATAAGACTATAGATTCATTTTTGCTTATCCTTGTGAAAAGAAAGATTGGAAGAAATGAGTAGAAATTATTACTTATGTATATTTGTGGATGGGGATAAGTGCTATTTTTATATTTCAACTCTGAAATATTACCTAATAAGATATATATTAAAATAAGACAGTTATTTGGAAAAAAAACCACACAGAAACTAGTGAGGAAACTCATAAGCAAATACCATGGAAAACCTTATCCTACTTTGGTAGGATACTTTGGTCAAGTGGCAGTTTTCTTAAAGAAATGCAAATGACCAAAATTTACTCCAAAATGAAGAGACAAAACAAGAATAGAACTGTAACCATTAAAAGTTATTAGGTTTTTTTAAAATTAAGAAGTTACATGTAAATGCTACATACTATCTTAGATATATTAATACTATAAACTGTGACGGGGAAGATAATTCCAGAATAGTGTTATATGTAGGTGGGGGGGGGGGGTGAAGAAATATTAATATAAAGGAATTCAAAGGATTTCAGCTGTTTTTGTAAAGTTTCATTGCTCATACACAGTCTATGGAATTCTCTGGGCCAGAATACTGGAGTGGGTAACCTTTCCCTTCTCCAGGGGATCTTCCCAACCCGGGGATCAAACCCAGGCCTCCCACAGTGCAGGCGGATTCTATACCAGCTGAACCACAGGGAAGTCCAAGAATACTGAAGAGGGAAGCCTATCGCTTCTCTAGGGGATCTTCCCAACCCAGGAATTGAACCAGGGTCTCCTGCATTGCAGGTGGATTCTTTACCAACTGAGCTATCAGGGAAGCCCTAATGTCTGAAGCAAATCTGAGAGAAAGTTACTCTTTTAAACCAGGATATGGTAGCTAGAGATGTCTTGTTATTTTCTGTACCTTGCATATTTTAAACATTTTATAAATTAAAAAGATTTTCACATTTCCTTGGTTACACAGAGAAGTTTGTCACAAAACAATTACAGTTAAATTTCTCTTCCTAGATTGTAAGCTGTTTGAGATCAAAATCCATATCTCTTAAAAAAAAAACTAATTGACTATTTTTAAATTTTTATTATTTTTAATTTTTAATTTATTTATCTTAATTGGAGGCTGATTACTTTACAATATTGTAGTGATTTTTAGAGCAGTTTTAGGTTTACAGAAAAATTAAGCAGAAAGTACAGAGAATTCCCATTTGCTGTCTCTTTCTCTCATCACCCCTCCCCCTCTATGGTTTCCCTGATTAATATCTTACACTGATGTGTTGCTTTTGTTAAAATAGACAAGCCAATGTTGACACATGATTATTAATATATAGGTTACATTATGGTTCACTCTTCCTGTTGTAGTGTTTCATGGACTTTGACAAATACATAATGACATATAGTCACTGTTACAGGATCATACAGAATAGTTGACTGCTCTGAAATTCCAGTTCACTTCACCTATTCATCCTACCTTCCCTTCCCCAACCCCTGATTTCTTTATTGTCTCTATAGTTTTCCTTTTCCAGAGTGATATATTTGGAATCACTGTATGTAGACTGGCTCCTTTCACTTAGCTAAATATATTTAAGATTCTTCCATATCTTCTGCGGGCTTCATAGATCATTTCTTTTTATGGCTGAATAATATGCCATTGCATGGATATTCTACAGGTTTTTTTTTTTTTTAATCTATTCATGAAGGTCATCTGAGACTTCCCTGGTGGCTCAGATGGTAAAGCGTCTGCCTACAATGTGGGAGACCTGGGTTCGATCCCTGGGTCGGGAAGATTCCCTGGAGAAGGAAATGGCAACCCACTCCAGTACTCTTGCCTGGAAAATCCCATGGACAGAGGAGCTTGGTGCAGGCTACTGTACATGGAGTCGTAAAGAGTCAGGCATGACTGAACGACTTCACTTTCACTGAAGGTCATCTAGTTTGCTTCCAGTTTTAGGTGATTATATATACCACTGTTATAAACATTCAGGTGCAGCTTTTTCTGTGGGGGCAAGTTTACACTTATTTGGGTGAATGCCTAGGAGCATCCTAAAGTTTGTAGTATACATTTATGATTAATCTAAATTCACTTTCTAGTAATAATATATAGTCCCATAGGTAATGCCAGCACCTTATAGCAGATCTTCCCAATTCCTCATTCTCTTTCTTTATAACATCTCTTGTCATTCATTTCATTTATCCATAAGCTTTAATCATCTCATGTATCATTACTATTTTTATTTTGAACAAACTGTTATCAGATCAATTAAGAATAAAAAAACCTGAAAGACTTATTTTACCTTCATTTATTCCTTCTCTAATTATCTTCTTATGTAGATCTGAGTTTCTTACCTGTATCATTTCCTTCTTTCTGAAGAAATTTCCTTTAACATTTCTTGCAAGACAAGTCTTCTGGTGACAAACTCCCTAAATTTTTCTGTCTGAGAATGTCTTTTTTCTTTACTCTTAAAGGATAATTATTTGGATGCAGAATACTTTGTTGTTTTCATTCAGCACTAAACATTTAACTCTACGCTTTTTTGCTTGCATGATTTCCATAGGAGAGTTCCAGTATACCTTTTATACGTGTTGCTTTATAGGTATTTTTCTCCCTTTTGACTTCTTCTGAAATGATCTTTTTGTCTTTGACTTTTTGCTGTTTGAATAGGAGGTGCCTAAGTATAGGGTTTTGTTTTATTTTTAACTTTTATCTGAGTTAGTGTGTTGTCTGACTCTGAGATTGCTGATTCTGTGATTTCTTGTCTGTCATGTATTTTGGAATAGTCTCAGCCATCAAAACTTAAAATGTCTCTTCAGTTCTTTTTGCCCTTTTCTTTCTGTTGGGCTTCCCTCATAGCTCAGTTGGTAAAGAATCTGTTTGCAATGCAGGAGACCTGGGTTCGATTCTTGGGTTGGGAAGATTTCCCTGGAGAAGGAAATGGCAACCCACTCCAGCATTCTTGCCTAGAGAATCCCATGAACAGAGCAGCCTGGCAGGCTACAGTCCATGTTGCAAAGTCAGACATGACAGCGACTAAACCACCACCACTCCTTCTCCTCGTCCCATTATGTATATGTTATACCATTTGTCCCACAGTTCTTAGATATTCTGTTTTTCACAGGTTTTTTTTTTCTCTTTTTAGTTTGGAAAGCTTCTACTGAATTCTTCAAGCTCAATGATTCTTATCAGTTTACTGATGAACCCAGCAAAGGAATTCATTGCTGTTAGTGGTTTTTGATTACAGCATTTCAATTCTTGCTTAGAATTTCCATTTATCTGCTTATATTACCTCCTTGTTCTTAAAGATTGTCCATTTTTTAGTTAAAGCTCTTAGTATATTAATCGTAATTATCCTTAATTCCTGGTCTGATAATTCCAGAATCTCTGCTGTCTATAAATCTGGTTCTGACGGTTGGCTTGTTTCTTTAGTCATTTTTTGCCTATCAGCATGCCCTGTAATTTTTAGTTGAGAATCAGACATGATGTATTAGGTAAAAGAAACTGAGGTGCCTTTAGTGTGAGGTTTTATGTTGGGCTGTGTTTTCTATTTATGGTAGCTGTAGGTGTTCCTTGCCAGTCAGTCTTCCCACCCCTACTTCCCACCCTTTAGGCAAACACTGTTCTGATTGTATCACCATAGATTAGTTGTTATCCTTGAACTTCATAAAAAGAACCATATAAGATTTACTCTTTTATGTCTGAATACTCTTGTTAACATGTTTTTAAGACTCCTTGATGTTGTATATTATTTTATTACTAAACAATTAATAGTCTATTGTCTGGATATACTATAATTCATTTATTCAGTCTGCTGTTGATGGTGGTTTCCTTTTTTTTTTTTTTTCTTTTGACTACAATAAATAAAACTTCTGAGTGATTTTCGTGGCAGTCTAGTGGTTAGGATTGCATGGGGCTTGGGTTGATTCTTGGTCAGGCAGCTAAAATCCTATAAGCCACAGTGTGGCCAAAAAATAAAAAATATTTTAAAAACCTGCAAACTTCCGAGATTGGATTCCCTGGGAAACAAATTCTGAGTTGAAGGTTTTAGCTTTACTATATTAAAATTTTCAACAGGTGTTGTAGGGATCAGTACTCACTGCGAATGACAGGCAGGACTGGGTGAAAGAAGAAACTGAACTGCAACACAGCTGAAGGTGGGCTGGCCCTTCAGAGTTGCCCTCTGTGTATTAGCTATCTTGCTGCAGAAGAAATCACCCCAAAACCTAGTGGCTTAAAGCCACAATTATTTATTATCTGTCAGAATTCAGAATTTGGAAGCAGCCTGCCTGTGTAGTTCTGGATTAGGATGTCTCGTAAAGTTGCCCTCAGATTGTGGCTGGAGCTGGGGTCACCTAAGTGCTTCTTCACCCATGTGCAGTGCCTAGGCTGGGAAGACTCAGAAAGTTGAAACAGCCAAAGCTCCTCCAACTTCCCTGTCTCTGTGTAGTTCCCCACTTGGTATCTCCAGCATGGAGGCTTCAGAGTAGACAGGCTTCTTACATGTCTCCTGTAGGCTCAAGGCTTCTAAAGCATCTCCCTCTGAGTGAGAAGGAGCTAGCCAAACCACATTTTATGATCCCATCTGTAAGTCACACAGCACATTTCTCCCACCGTATTAGTCAAGACAGATAGAAAATTCCTCTGGACCCTAGGAGAGACCATAAACCTGCTTCTCAATGGAGAAGTGTCATCGCTACAAGAGTGAATGAGATGGAATATGTAGGACAGCTGTCTTTGGAAACGACTCTCTTTGAGGCATTGAGGCTGGGGAATGAGACTTTATTCCCTGGCATTGACTAGTCATGGTATGTGTCACAAGGCTCTTGTATGAGCTGATTCTCTTCAGGTGAGGGCAATTCCTTGAAAAAGTTTCAGCTGTTTTCTTAGTTGCCAACATCCCTCAAGGCTGGGGGTAGCTCAGTTGGTAAAGAATCTGCCTGCAGTGCAGGAGACCCGGGTTCGATCCCTAGGTTGGGAACATCCCCTGGATGAAGGAAATGACAACCCACTCCAGTATCCTTGCCTGGAAAATCTCATGGACAAAGGAGCCTGGTGGGCTGCAGTCCATGGGGCCCCAAAGAGTAGGGCACGACTAAGTGACTAACACTTTAGTTACTTACTCAAAGCTGGAGGAGTGAGTGCTTCAGTCTTAAAGGTGGCATACGATTGATTGCATTTGCTGCAGGTATTAGAAACATTCTAGTCTCTTTGTGGACATATATTTCCTTTATTTTGCATATTTATGTAGGCATGGAATTTCTCATCATATGTATGTGTATCTTTATTTAGCTTTATGTTCTTAGCAGCAGTTTGCTAGAGTTCCAGTTGTTCTGCAGCCTTAACAACATTTGGCATCATCCTTTTGTAATTTTAGCTATTCTAGTCGGATGTAAGATGATATTTCACTGTGGTTTTAATTTGCATTTCTCTGATGACTAATATGCTGATCACTTTCATGTGATTAGTGCCCTTCCGCATATCTTCTTTTATGAAGTATGTATTCAAGCCTTTTACCCATTTAAAAAAGTGGGTTGTTTGTGTTACTAATAACGTGTACTGTCTACAATTTACAGACCTAATTTATAATTATAGCAACACTTTCTTTGACAGAAAAGTACTGCAAATATTTTCTCCCAGTTTGTAGCTTCTATTTTTATTATCTTAATGGTGTGTTTTGATGAGCAGTATTTTAAGTACAGTTTATCAATATTTTTTTCTTTTATGTTTGGTGCTTTTTATGTCCTCTTGAAATAAAAATCTTGGTCCTAAAGTTGTAAAGATATTCATCTCCTATTTTCTCAGTGAAGCTTTGTAGTTTTAGCTTTTGTGTCTCAGGTCCATCTCGTATTGTGTTTTTTAAACAATATTAGTTTTTATTTATCTTCAGCTGCGCTGGATCTTCATTGCTGTTCAGGCTTTTCTCTAGTTGCAGCGAGCTGGGGCTGTCTCTAGTTGTGATGTGTGGGCTTCACATTACGGTAGCTTCTCTCGTAAAGCACGGGTTCTAGAGCTCGCAGGCTTCAATTGACGTGGCCCCCACAAGCTCAGTAGCTGTGGTGCATGGGCTTAGCTGCTCTGCAGCGTGCGGGATCTTCCTGGATCAGGGATGGAACTTGTGTCTCCTGCATTGGCAGGCGAATTGTTTACCACCAAGCCACGAGGGAAGCCCTGACGTTGTGTTTTGAGTGTGGTATATTATCCAGTTAGTCTAGCACTATTTGTTGAAACGTTTTTCCTTTTCCAACCGAATTGCCTTGGAATCTTTTCAAAGAATCAACCGACTATATATATTTTATCTATTTCTAAACTGTTTATTCTATTTCGGTGGTGTGTTTGGCTGTTTTTATGATGATCTCATAATGTTTTGATTGCTATAGCTGTATAGTAAATCATAAAATTAGTAATGTCAGTGATCCAACTCTTTGTTTTTGTTGTTTTAGTTTTCTTTGGTGTTTAGTTGATTTACAGTGTTGTGTTAGTTTCAGATATACAGCCAAGTGAATCAGTCATATACAAATATCCAGTTTTTTTTTTTTTTTAAGATTCTTTTCCCATGTAGGCCATTACAGAGTATTGGGTACAGTTCCCTGTTTATTTTGGCTTTTCCAGGTCTTTTACATTTCCATAATATTAAAAAAATTTTATTTGACCGCACTGGATCTTAGTTGCTACATGTGGGATCTAAGTTCCCTGACCAGGGATCAAACCCAGGTACCCTGCATTGGGAGTGCAGAGTCTTAACTGTTGGACCACCGGGGAAGCCCTCCATAACATCTTGAGATCAGTTTGTCAATTTCTACAAAAAAACATTCTTTTGTTTTAGATTTTGGCTTTATCAATTTGAGGACAATAGACTCTCGAACAACTATGAGTATTTCACACATGCATAGTATATATTTCCACTTATTTAGATATTTTTAAAATACAATTTTATTTATTTGTTTCTTGGCTTTTCTGGGTCTTTGTTGCTGCATGAGCACCACTCACGTTGCACTCTAGTTGCAGCAAGCTGGGGCTGCTCTCTAGTTGTGATGCATGGGCTTCTCATTGTGGTGGCTTCTCTTGTTGCTGAGCATGGGCTCTAGAGTGTGGGCTCAGCCCACTGGCTTAGCTGTTCCATAGCATGTGGGATTTTCCCAGACCAGGGGTGGAACCCATGTTTCCTATATTGGCAGGTGGATTCTTTACTATTAAGCCACCAGGGAAGCCCCTTATTTAGACTCTTTAAAATTTCTTTCAGTAATGATGTCTTGCACACATTTTGTTAAATTTATTTCCAAAAATTTTATGAGTTTTAAGCTAATTTGAATGAAAATGATTTAATAATTTTATTTTCTAATTATTTAATGCTAGCATGTGGAAATAAATATAGCTTCATTTAGTATATTTTTGTTTTAATATAAATTTATTTATTTTAATTAGAGGCTAATTACTTTACAATATTGTATTGGTTTTGCCATACAGCAACATGAATCCGCCACGGGGATACATGTGTTCCCCATCCTAAACCCCCCTCCCACCTTCCTCCCCATACCATCCCTTTGGGTCATCCCAGTGCACCAGCCCCGAGCATTCTGTATCACACATCGAACCTAGACTGGCAATTTGTTTCACATATGATAGTATACATGTTTCAATGCCTTTCTTCCAAATCATCCCACCCTTGCCCTCTCCCACAGAGTCCAAAAGACTGTTCTATACATCTGTGTCTCTTTTGCTGTCTTGCATACAGGGTTATCATTACCATCTTTCTAAACTCCTTATATATGTGTTAGTATACTGTATTAGTGTTTTTCTTTCTGGCTTACTTCACTCTGTATAATAGACTCCAGTTTCATCCATCTCATCAGAACTTTCAAATGTATTCTTTTTAATGGCTGAGTAATACTCCATTTTGTATATGTACCACAGCTTTCTTATCCATTCATCTGCTCATGGGCATCTAGGTTGCTTCCATGTCCTGGGTATTATAAGCAGTGCTTCGATGAACAATGGGGTACACGTGTCTCTTTCAATTCTGGTTTCCTCAGTGTGTATGCCCAACAGTGGGATTGCTTATTCTAGTAGTGGTGGGTTTTTTTGAGACACTTTAGGATTTTCTTTGTATTTGATGATGTCATCTGCAACAGAAGACAGTTCTACTTCTCCTTTTCTTTATGGTTTTTATTTCTCTTTCATACTCATATCACTGGTCAGCATCTTCAGCACAATGTTGAATAAAAGTGGTTATAGCAGTTATATTAAACTATTTTCTGTCAATCTTAGGGGTGGAAGTAGTCAATGTGCATGCATGCTCAGTTGTGTCATGTTGCGGCTCTAAGGACTGTAGCCCTCCAGGCTCTTCTGTCCAGACTTTCCAGGCAGGAATATTGGAGTGGATTGTTATTTCCTAGTCCAGGGATCTTCCTGACCCAGGAATCAAACCTTCATCTCCTGCATTGCCAGGAGGATTCTTTACCACTGGTCCACCTAGAAAGTCCAAAAAGCATCTAATATTACACTATTAAGTATGATGTTAGAGGCAGGTTCTTCATAGATGATTTTTTTTTATCAGTTTGAAGAAGTTCTCTTTTATTCCCTATTTGCTGAGAGTTTTAGAAAAATGTCAGGTGTTTTTTGCCCCCTTAATTGAAATGATTTTTGAATTTATGATTATTGAAATGACTATATGGTCTTCCCCCTCTGTTCTAACACATAGTGAATTAAATAATTGATTTTCTACTGTTAAACCAACTTTGCACTCCTGGTATAAATCTCACTTTGTCATGATGGATTGTCACTTTTATATACTGCTGGATTTGATTTGCTACTATTTCAAAAAGGTTTTGGCATCTGTTTAAATGAAGTTTATTGGTCTGTAATTTTTTTTTCCTTATGATGTTTTTGTCAGATTTTGGTATCAGGGTTATCCTGGCTTTATGATATCATTTGGGAAGTTTCTCCCTTTCTCTATTTTCCAAAAGAATTTATATAAGATGGGTATTATTTCTACCCTAACTCAGTAGTAAAACTGTCTGGATTGGTAGTTGGTTGCTTTCACGATTTTCTCCTTATTTTTGAGTTTTAGCAGTTTTACCATGATGTGTCTAAATGTGGTTTCCCCCATGTTTATTTTGCTTGTGGCTTTACTGAACTTCTTGGATCAAGTTTAAGAAGTTTCAACCATTATTCCTTCAGATATTTATCTGCTCTGTTTCTTCTCATCTCTCTTTCTGGGACTCTATTTGCTTATAGATTAGACTTCTTGATATTTTCCCACATGTCCTAGAAACTCTGTTTATTTTTTAAAACATATGTTTTCTTCAGATTTGAGGGGAATTTACAGCCAGATTTTGTGTCTCCCTTCTATATGGCTCCTTCCTTTCTGGGCTATCCCCCTTCAATTTCCAATTGTGTGGTAACCCCAGATCTTCATACTTTCACCCATTAAGACTGTAGCTTTCTGCTGGTGTTTCAGCCACTCCTGCTATACAGACTGGGGAATTCTATAAACTTGCGATCGACTTCAGTTTCTCTCTTTTTTATTGCTGTCCAATGTCCTCAATTAATTATTTTAAAATATTTGTCCAGAGTTTTAAGCTGTCACTTGTAGGATGATTAATATGGTACCATCTACACCATCATTCGTTTTTGAGATTGCATCCAAGAACTGCATTTCGGACTCTTTTGTTGACCATGATGGCTACTCCATTTCTTCTGAGGGATTCCTGCCCACAGTGGTAGATATAATGGTCATCTGAGTTAAATTCACCCATTCCAGTCCATTTTAGTTCACTGATTCCTAGAACGTTGACATTCACCCTTGCCATCTCTTGTTTGACCACTTCTAATTTGCCTTGATTCATGGACCTGGCATTCCAGGTTGCTATGCAATATTGCTCTTTACAGCATCGGACCTTGCTTCTATCACCAGTCACATCTGCAGCTGAGTATTGTTTTTGCTTTGGCTCCATCCCTTCATTCTTTCTGGAGTTATTTCTCCACTGATCTCCAGTAGCGTGTTGGGCACCTACTAACCTGGGGAGTTCCTCTTTCAGTATCCGATCATTTTGCCTTTTCATACTGTTCATGGGGTTCTCAAGGCAGGAATACTGAAGTAGTTTGCCATTCCCTTCTCCAGTGGACCACATTCTGTCAGACCTCTCCACCATGACCCGCTCGTCTTGGGTTGCCCCACGGGCATGGCTTAGTTTCATTGAGTTAGACAAGGCTGTGGTCCTAGTGTGATTAGATTGACTAGTTTTCTGTGATTATGGTTTCAATGTGTCTGCCCTCTGATGCCCTCTTGCAACACCTACCATCTTACTTGGGTTTCTCTTACCTTGGGTGTGGGGTATCTCTTCATGGCTGGTCCAGCAAAGCGCAGCTACTGTTCCTTACCTTGGACGAGGGGTATCTCCTCACTGCCGCCCTTCCTGACCTTCAACGTGGGATAGCTCCTCTAGGCCCTCCTATGGCCGCGCAGCCACCGCTCCTTGGACAACAGACTGGTTTCAAATAGGAAAAGGAGTACGTCAAGGATGTATATTGTCACCCTGCTTATTTAACCTCTATGCAGAGTACATCATGAGAAACGCTGGACTGGAAGAAACACACGCTGGAATCTAGATTGCTGGGAGAAATATCAATAACCTCAAATATGCAGATGACACCACCCTTATGGCAGAAAGTGAAGAGGAACTAAAAAGCCTCTTGATGAAAGTGAAACCGGAGAGTGAAAATGTTGGCTTAAAGCTCAACATTCAGAAAACGAAGATCATGGCATCCGGTCCCATCACTTCATGGGAAATAGATGGGGAAACAGTGGGAACAGTGGCAGACTTTATTTTGGGGGGCTCCCAAATCACTGCAGATGGTGACTGCAGCCATGAAATTAAAAGACGCTTACTCCTTGGAAGAAAAGTTATGACCAACCTAGATAGTATATTCAAAAGCAGAGACATTACTTTGCCGACTAAGGTCCGTCTAGTCAAGGCTATGGTTTTTCCTGTGGTCATGTATGGATGTGAGAGTTGGACTGTGAAGAAGGCTGAGTGCCAAAGAATTGATGCTTTTGAACTGTGGTGTTGGAGAAGACTCTTGAGAGTCCCTTGGACTGCAAGGAGATCCAACCAGTCCATTCTGAAGGAGATCAGCCCTGGGATTTCTTTGGAAGGAATGATGCTAAAGCTGAAACTCCAGTACTTTGGCCACCTCATGAGAAGAGTTGACTCATTGGCAAAGACTCTGATGCTGGGAGGGATTGGGGGCAGGAGGAGAAGGGGACGACAGAGGATGAGATGGCTGGATGACATCACGGACTCGATGGATGTGAGTCTGAGTGAACTCCAGGAGTTGGTGATGGACAGGGGCCTGGCGTGCTGCGATTCATGGGGTCGCAGAGTCGGACACGACTGAGCGACTGAACTGATCTGAACACCGTCATTATTGGACCAGCACTCTGCCTCCTGTATTCTTAAGCTTGGTTAATTTGTTCACCATCTACCCTGTCTTTTGGTTTAGGTTTAGAGTCCCAGTGTCCCCAGCTCAAAATAACCAGTCACTAGGTCCAAATCCTGTCTCAGGAGTGCTCCTTAGCTGATTGATCCCTAACATCCTTAGAGCCACTGTTTTCGATCAGGTTCTCATTTAGCTGGTCTCCTTTGCCTCCCAGCCTCAGTCATTTCCCATACTGCTTGAGGTGTCTTCCTAAAAAACATTCCTTATGATGTTACTCCCTTGTTTTAAGATCTGCCCTCCTCCCTCACCACCTGCCCCAGGCTCCTGCAGGATTAAATCTTTTCGGCTTGGTCTATAAAGCTGCTCACAGTGCCACTTCTGTTCTGCTGTTGATCCACAAAGAACCAATGCTCCTGATGTGTCAGGCTTTTCCCTGTACTTGGACACGTCAGAACTTTCCATGTTTTTGAATTTTTTGCTCTTTGTATCCTGCCTACATTTTATCTGACTTTTCTAAATTTAGTCTTGAAACCTGATGCTAAAAACATCCCCTCTTCTCTGGAATAGTTACCAGTCTTTCCTGGATGGTCTGCCTCTGTCTTCATCTCTCTTCTGAGTTCTTATAGCACTTGTAAATCTGCATTGAAATGGTTCGACTATATCTATCTAATCTATTGACATAGATTACTGTTTCCTTCAGTAGATTCAAATCTCCCTGGACAGGGTGTTATATCTTTGAAATATGTTTTTTTTTTTAATCCATAGCATCTAGTAAGCATTGTATATCCTGTGTAAATTCTGTTTTTTTTTTTATCATATTACAAAGAATATTTTTCAGCAATGGTCTTCAAAAATAGTGATTTTATATACAGAAATCAAAGGCCACAGACCCGAAAAAGGAAACTAATCAGCCAGTTCATATACTATTCTGTTATTTATTATTTCTTTAGGAACAATTACCCCTACATCAAGCACCCCTATAGAGTTCTGCAAGAATGGTGGAACCTGGCAAAATGGCAGATGCATTTGTCCAGAAGAGTGGAAAGGACTGAGATGTACAATCAGTAAGTTACTTGGGATAATACTAGGGTGTGAGATTTAGGTGAATCTTATGTTTCTAAGGACAGCAGCAAAGCTTCTTGAAGCTCCTGTTAATTGCTATAGTAACAATGGGCATAATGATCACGAATTTAAGATGTGTTTATTAGCTGAAGAGTAAAAACTGAGTTTTCTTGTGCTATTTACCTGTATGTTCAGTACACTGCCTTTCTTTTCCAACTGTCAAGTTTCTCTGTAAAACTAATGGTTGTTTTTCTTTCTGACTGCAGCGTCTACTATAAGGCAATGGGTAATATGGTTTTCCCAGGTCCTTTCAAGTGGTAATATGCCATGTTACACCATTTCAAATACCATAATTCCAACATACTTAACTTTTCTGAAGTCAAGATGCACCTACTTGTTCAAATATCTACTTAGGTGAAGTTTTTGTTTTTTTCTACCTTTCTCTTGGAGAGATGTTATGAAATCAATGGCTTGACTTCACTCAGTAGTATCTCAGAATCCAAGTTAAAAGCACTTCTTGATCTGCAGTGTGCTTCCCAGCACTCTACACACTTCATGCTGCCTGCTAAGGATTCAGAGCCTTAGAACTCACTCCAATAATTTACAACATTCTGAACAGCCAGGGTACACCCCCACAGAAACCCATGCCTTTGGCTGTTTGCTGTAACCTCCACCCTCGGTCCCTTTGCTTCTGTAGGCTCTATATCTTTGATTTTCAAGATTCCAACTAATGTAATACACTATCCTTTCTGATGTGTTAGTGCTCACATCCTACCTATACTGAGTTATATATTGTGCACATTGTAACTGAACCTGTTATATAATGTACTAGTTACTGTAATGGTAGTAACTTAAAATATGTTGTTGCTGGGTGGTCAGTGAGGCCTATAAGCCTTCTGTTACCCTTCAAATTACATTCTATAGGTTTTGAACTTTGGCTTTAATCTGGTTTGAAATTCAGAAAGAAAAATGATGAAAATTAATAATGAAAAAATTTTGATAATGATGAATTTATGATTCAAAAATATTTTTCTTTCCATTACAGTTAATTTCTGTGAAAACAGTACCTATGGGAGTTTTACTTTTAACAGAATTCCCGTGGGAAGATATGGATCTTCCTTGCAAGTATGTGACAAGAACACTGTAAATGGTATGTGCTTTCCCAAGCATCTCCTCTGTCTAGGCATCTGAATTGCTATGCAGGATCATACCTATCTTCTCTCCAACTAGTTTTAGATCCCTGAAAGAGGCATCAGGGGAGATTTTGTTGAAGGAATTGGTTCCCTTTCATGATGCCAGTGTTCAGAGTTTTGGGTGTTAACTCACGTAATTCGATTTTCCTAAAAGCTAAAATATAGATCAGTCAGTCAGTCAGTCAGTTCAGTCGCTCAGTCATGTCCGACTCTTTGTGACCCCATGAATCGCAGCACGCCAGGCCTCCCTGTCCATCACAAACTCCCGGAGTTCATTCAAACTCATGCGCATCGAATCAGTGATGCCATCCAGCCATCTCATCCTCTGTCGTCCCCTTCTCCTCCTGCTTCCAATCCCTTCCAGCATCAGAGTCTTTTCCAATGAGTCAACTCCTTGCATGAGGTGGCCAAAGTACCGGAGTTTCAGCTTTAGCATCATTCCTTCCAAAGAACATCCAGGACTGATGGAACAGTAGTAAATTCCTTTTAATTCTTTTTCAATTGATTTATTCTTGAGGCCCCCTCCATCTCCCGGAGTTTGACTAAGTTGAGATCTGTTCTCTCAGTTACATAATTTATCTCAATTTTAAAGATTAGCTAGACTGTGGATTTATACCATATCTACTTTGAGACTTCATCTTTCTAGGTAGAAATGCAGCTGAGTCTGTCCAGCTAGTAGTCTTTCACCTGTTTGAATATTTTAGGTTTTCATCTTGGAACATTCTCTAGCTTCAGCATACCTTTTCTGAAGTGTGACAATGTTTTTTGCACAAAGGCTTTCCAAGAATAAAGGAGCAAATGATATTTTCTATTTCTAATCTGCTTTCTGATGATATCCAGGATTTTGATGACATATGTGATTTTAGTGTCAGATTGGGTAATATCTTCTAAGGGTCGCCCTTTAAATTCATGGACTCCTTTCCTGACTCCCACTGTGCCATGTGATTTCCCTAAATGTTTTAACAGCTCTTAGTTTGCATTGATTTTTATCTGACTAGTCCTCCTGCCTCTCATATCTTCCTGTGGGTCATCATTCACTTCCCTCATATCTTCCTGTGGGTCATCATTCACTTCCCACAGAACCGGATATCACAGTAACTAACTCTAGCTTGTTTATGCAAGTGTTTGACTGAACTTCTGCCAATAATGAAATTGAGAAAATTTTCAGATTTTATTTAGATATTGATCTTTATGTGTGTCAAGTACTCTTTGAAGCACTAAATAAATTACATGTACTGCTCTTTCCGATGCCTTTCTTTGCTTTATTTCAAGAGATTATTGAGACCAGCATTCCATTTGCTGAATCTAAATTGCCTCTGCCCACATATATCACACTTACTCAAGTATTCATTATTCTGTTCTTTACATAGTTCCTCCTAGCTTCTTGATAAGAGCTTAGAGGTAAAAGAGGAGCTTCAACTATATTGGTCCTTACTTCCAATGATATGCCAACAGATACATACTGTCTTAATTTTTATGTTTTTTACATCTTAAATATTTCACTATAATTTACAAAAGAGATGTGGCTACAAAAAATAACTGTGTTATTGAATTGGGAAGAGTAAAAATATCAGTTATATACCCATCAAGGGATATCACAATTGCTTGAAATATATTACATTATTGGAACAAGAGAACCTTTCACTTGGTTATGTATTTTTCTTTTCTTAGTAATTAGTATGAAAATGTTTGTTACACTTATCTTTGAATTTTAGATTGTGCCCATAAAATAATTTAAATATATAGATTTCTAGGAAGGGAGGTTCAAGAGGGAGGGGACATATGTATACCTATGGCTGATTCATGTTGATGTATGGCAGAAACTGACAAAATATTATAAAGCAATTATCCTTCAATTAAAAATAAATTTTAAAAAACTACATAGATGTCAAAACTACATAGATGACATAGATGTCAACAATTAGTAAATTTGCTTTTTAGTTCAGTTCAGTCACTCAGTCGTGTCCAACTCTTTGCAACCCCATGAATCGCAGCACGCCAGGCCTCCCTGTCCATCACCAACTCCCAGAGTTTTAGTATTATATTAATAATTACTTCTAATTAATTTGGCTTTATATAGCAAATAACCAAAATACTTTTAATGATTTTGAGTGGATAGGTTCATACTTGTAAGTAATATAGAGAAGATGCATTTGAACTATGGCCACATAAAAAATAATATCCTACATAAATGTTTAAAATTTTCATTATGCCATAGAGTAGAAGTGGAGTGATCATATAAGAGTGAATTTAACCTTCTGCTTTAAGTGTTGTAGGAGCAACCTCTAGTTTTTGTGTTTCTAGTTGTTGCCCCTTATGCAGCTACCCAAATCTGTCCTAAGAGTTCACCTACTGATCAGCTGTCCCACTAATGACAACTGGTAGTGATTTTATCTATTTACATCCTCTTAAGTACTAGCCAGAGGAGGACATTGAGTTGCCGAGGCTCAGGTGATAATCCTAGGAAATAAACCTGATGATTTATTGAGAGCCAGTAATATACTCTGTAGATGCTGCAAAAACTGTAGAACTCTTTGCCTTTCACGTGTCGCCCAGATTTGGGTAAAGATGAAAGATCAGTATAGAATTCAGTATCTGTTCAGTCCATGGAATTCTCCAGGCCAGAATACTGTAGTGAGTATCATTTCCCTTCTCCAGGGGATCTTCCTACCCAGGGATCAAACCCAGGTCTCTCACATTGCAGGCAGATTCTTTACCAGCTGAGCCACAAGGGAGGCCCAACAATACTGGAATGGGTAGCCTATCCCTTCTCCAGCGGATCTTCCTAACCCAGGAATTGAACCAGGGTCTCTTGCATTGCAGGCGGATTCATTACCTATTGAGCTGTCAGGGAAGCCCATATAATTAAATCTCTAGGAGGAATTTTTCACCTTGTTTCAGGTCTCTCCGACTAGTCTGTCATATCCAATTCAATGCTCTTAGGTCCCTCGTTTTTGGAAGGCAAACCTTCCTTGCAGACTTCAAAGGAAGAAAATAGTTGACTGATCTTTTGAATTCCAGATTTAAAAATCTAGACAAGTGGTATCTGCCTGAAATATTCATGCAGTGGCTGTCTGATTCACTTTTCCCTTGCTGTGTATAAAAATATCCCAAACTTACTGGCTGACAACAATAAAGATATAAGCTCCTCATAGTCCTGTGAGTTGACTGTGGCAGCTGGATTGTGCTGGAAGGTTTAAGATGATCTGACTCACATGAGGCTTTGGTGCTGCCTGTTGGCTGGGGGTCTTCAGGTCTCTTCCACGTGGCCTTTCACCCTCCAGTAGATTAGACCTGCTTCCTTATATGATGGTCTCAGGACAGCGTTTCTGATACAGGCTTTGGAAATCAAACAGTGTTATTTCTACCACATTTTGTTGATCAAAGGTAGATTCAGGAAATGGAGGAACAGACTTCACTTCTTGATGGGAAGAGCAGTAAAATCATGTTGTGAAGGGGTTATGACTACTGGAGCAGGTGGTTGCTTTCATTTTTCCAAGTATTCTTCCTTTATTCTTTTCTTCAAAATTGAAGTATAGTTGATTAACAATATTGTGTTAGTTTCAGATATATAGCAAAGTGATTCAGATATATATATGTGCGCAGGGGAGCTTCTGTGGTGGCTCAGATGGCAAAGAATCTGTCTGCAATGAGGGAGAACTGGGTTCAATCCCTAGGCTGGGAAGATCCCATGGAGGAGGGCATGGCAACCCACTCTAGTATTCTTGCCTGGAGAATCCCCACGGACAGAGGAGCCTTGCGTGCTGCCGTCCATGAGGTCGCTAAGAGTCGGACATGACTGAGCAACTAAGAATATGTGTATGTGTATTCTTTTTTTGTTTCTTTTCCATTGTAGGTTATTACAATACATTGAATATAGTTTCCAGTGCTAAACAATAAACTTGTGTTTCTTTTAATCTGTTTTACATATGGTAATATGTACTTGTTAATCCCATAATCATAATTTATCCCTCCCTGCTGCTTCTTTTTATTAAAGCGGGCAGTCCATTGGCAATTCGGCAGTGCAGTCTTGAAAATGGAGAGATAAAATTACAAAATGTGACGATAGGAAATTGTAATCAAAATCTGGAAACCCTGGAAAAGCAGGTAGGCTATATATTCCATGAGAAGGGCAATGGGAAAAAGTTCAGACTGTACATACTCTGTTCTTGAGATACTTGATGCCAAACCAATGCTTTCAAAACTCTCATACTAGAAATAGCAAAGACTATTAACTGAAACTCAGAGAAGGCAATGGCACTCCACTCCAGTACTCTTGCCTGGAAAATCCCATGGGCGGAGGAGCCTGGTGGGTTGCAGTCCATGGGGTTGCTAAGAGTCGGACACGACTGAGCAACTTCCCTTTCACTTTTCACTTTCATGCATTGGTGAAGGAAATGGCAACCCACTCCAGTATTCTTGCCTAGAGAATCCCAGGGATGGGGGAGCCTGGTGGGCTGCCGTCTGTGGGGTCGCACAGTCGGACACGACTGAAGCGACTTAGCAGCAGCAGCAGCAGTAACTGAAACTATCCTTATATTTTAAAGTTGATATCCATTTGTGAAAACAGACAGTTGGACATGTTTGTTTGGCAAAGGTCAGCAAATGATAATTTATAGCATATTTTATTTTTTAGAACTATTTCAGTATTTTAAATAGCTGCATTTTACATTTGATATATATTATAAAGAAAATGAAAATATGTCTTTTATTACTTTAGTTTTGATATTGTATATTTTAAAATAAAATTTTCTTTTTTAGCACCAAAAACATTTTGTATTGGGGTATAGCCAATTAACTATTGTGGTAGTTTCAGGTCAACTGTGAAGGGACTCAGCCATACATACACATGTATCCATTTCCCCCCAAACCCTGTTACCATCCAGGCTGGCACATAACATTGAGCAGAGTTCCATGTTCTATACAATAGGTCCTTGTTGATTATCCATTTTAAATATAGCAGTGTGTAAAAGACATTCCCTATGTCCTTAACTAGTTTTTAAATGGCCTCATATGTTTGACCACTGAAGTTTTGACTGAAAATAGATACCTAACATTTGATACCAAAAGGAAGGTATTTTATGGTCTCTTGGATCAGAATAAAGAGAAACAAGCTATAATCCAAACCCCTTTGAAACAGGAAGTTCAGAACCTGATGCTGGTCTCAGGGCTGTATTCATGAGCAAGTGAAGTGGGAAATATAACTAACTGTTCTTTAATGCAAATTAGATTATTTTGACTAAGGATATACTCAAATGCAAATGCAAGGAATTGTTAACACCTGGGACCAAGCAAGGGGAGGAGGAAGAAACTTATTTGTGTTCCTCTTGGCACGAGGCATGTTACATGTGTTATCTCATTTAGTCCTTACATAACCTATAGCTCAAATGGTAAAGAACCGGCTTTCGATGCAGGAGACCAAGGTTCGATCCCTGGGTTGGGAAGTTCCTCTGGAGAAGGGAATGGCAATACATTTCAGAATTTTTGCCTGGAGAATTCCATGGACAGAGAAGCCTGGTGGGCTGCAGTCCACGGGGTCGCAAAGAGTCGGACATGACTGAGTGACTAACACACACACAACCTCTGAGAGTTATAGTTTCATTCTCATATTATAGATTATTCTAGCTAATCACACTTACATGTTATTGAGTACTAACTGCATGCTAAATACTGTGCTGAACATTTTATATGTGTTATTTTAATTTTAAAAGCGACTATGCATTGATATGTTCATTCTATAGATGAGGAAACTCTCTGAGAGTGTCCTATTTTGCTCAGTGAACCACAGCCAAAAAGTGATGGAGCTGGTCTTTAAAGGCCACACTGTACCACACCAGCTCCCTAATCTCAGTTGGGCAAGGGAGTGGGTGAGGACGAGGGTAGAGTGTGGAGATGGCTGCCAACCACATAGGTTGTGTGGCTCAGACAGTAGGGAATCTACCTGCAATGCAAAAGACACAGGTTCGATTCCTGGGTTGGGAAGATCCCTTGGAGAAGGGAATGGCAACCCACTCCAGTATTCTTGTCTGGAGAATCCCATGGACAGAGGAGCCCGGTGGGCTATAGTCCATGGGGTCACACAGAGTCAGACATGACTGAGTGACTAACACTTGCACTTTCATTCAGATTGGGGGAAAGGCTTCATGTTCTGGAGTCTGATAAGGCAGTTTTTGAGCATCATTTCTCTCATTTGTAGGCTGCATGAACTTTGGGTGAGCTCTATAACCTCTCCAAGCCTTTAAATAGGAATGAGGGTGCTCAACTTGCAATATTGTTTTGCATATTAAATGTGATAACACCTATAAAACATCTAGTTAAATGCCTAACACATAGCAGAGACCTGGGCATTGAATGAGAACCTTGTTTCTACTGATTGGATATTGTTTCGGACTCTTCCGTAAGAGTAAATAGTCTGTGATCTTGGTTTGATTTTTGCAACGATGCTGCCATCTAGTGAAAACTAAGCCACACAGACACATACGTATTAACACCTGGCCTTTTGGAAAAGGAAATGGCAATCCACTCCAGTACTATTGCTTGGAAAATCCATGGACAGAGGAGCCTGCTAGGCTACAGTCCATGGGGTCTCAAAGAGTCGGACACAACTGAGCGACTTCACTTTCACTTTCCACTAAAGATAATATGGATTAATATGTTTAGCCTCACAACCTAGAGCCTGGAGGTTCACTGGTACCTGGAGAGGTTTCCTAACTTCCCTAACTCTATGTGCTACAAAGCCAGCTTAAAAAATTTCCAGCCCATTGCAGGCTATAATTTTGTAAACTACTAATGAATTACTAGGAAAGTAGAACAAAAAAGGCTTATAGGATAAAAATCCATTTTACAAATTATTAGATTCAACAGCATAGAATTGTTATGTCTCTGACCACTTGCATTTTCTATTTTTATCTCCCTATGGACTCTGTAGCAATCAGTGAACCACCATTGGTCCATGGGTTATACCTAGAGGAGCCCTGCCCTGGCTTAATTAATTAATCCTGGCAGGTATTAATAGAAAGGGCTGGGAAAGCCACGGGCCTACATGTACTGTGTCCTTTATGCAAAGGAAAAAGCAAAAATGAAAAATGGAGTGGATGTGATGTTCATGAGGTTGAGGGTCAATTCAGTTCCAGCTTATTCAAATGTGTTGTTTGCAAAGTGTTCGGATATAGTTTATAAAGTTAGGGCTTTTTTCTTTTTTTAACAGATTGTCAATATCTCAACACAGTCTCAAAATATTTCTAATGAAGCCCAGATTTTAACATCGAATGCCAGTAAATTAACTCCTGAGGACATCATGTCTGCTACTAGAGTAGTCGGACAGATTTTTAACACATCCAGAAATGCTTCATCTGAGGTAAAACTCATACGGTTTTTTAAAAAGGGAGGGGAACAAAGAAAGACATTTCAAACTCTACTCCTTACTACAAAGTATGGACTTGGTCAGGGTTTTAGTTGCTCAAAACCATTTTGCAGAGCACTGTCTCTGAGAGATGTTCAAAGGAATATCGATAAAAAAGGTCTACTTGTCCAAATATTCTCTTTTGGGATAGTCACAAATGATTATCATGTTAAATCTTCTGGAAAGTCCTGGAATGAACAAATCTATTTCACTTTAGTAATATGTTTATCAATCGTATTTGACCTCTCACCTCTATTCAATTCCAAATAACTTGAGTTCCAAGAAACTCACTTTGGATCATGCTGTTTTAAACCGGGATCCCTTTCTGTTGAGCATATTTGAATTTTAGTCTTGGTTTTCCAAAAAATTGAGCCTAATTTACATTTCTGATATCATAACCTGTTAAACTCTGGTACCTGAAAATGAGAACTGCAGGCAGCATTCGCCAATTGGCACAGTTTAGGTACTGGCCTAGCAGGGTTTATAAACTGCCAATCTGGAAGGACCCAGTATCTGCTAGTTGGATATCAGCATGGCCTGAAAACATCTGTTTTATTCTATTCTTTTTAAATAGTTTATTTTAAAAATGTTTTTTGTTATCCGAGGTCTTTGGAAATAAAGTGGGATTCAAATTGCAAGTTAATAAATATGGAATTGAAAGAAATATAATGACCACCAAACGTAGAATTTATGACAGGCTTAGCCCATAAGGACAGAATGGTGTCAATATCTATAACAAAGGCAGTTAAAATGTAATCAGGTGTGGAGACATTGCATCTGACATACTTCTGAGGTTTTAATTTTAAGAAAACTGGAAATAATTTTACTAAGCCTAATAGTTACTAACAGTTAGAGTACGTATAATTAAGGTCTTATATTAAGTATAATGGACTGTAATGTTTTAAAGAGCCCCGTATTCTTCTTATTTTGTTTCCACTTCTGTATCGAAACACCCGCTTTTGTGTTCTTGGGGGTGAGGGTGGAGGTTCTGTGAAACACCTTGCTATGAGGTCAATTCAGAGACCTAAGCCTCCTAATTAACTCAGTTTATATTTTCACTGTGCCTTGCCTTTATTCTCTCTGCCTTCTTAGGTGGAGAGAATACTTTCAAAACTAGTTTTGAAAAATATTTCTAGATTACCATACCAATGGTGCCACTAGATATGGTAATAATTCATGGTAATGGTCACTATAATGATGATGATGGTGTGTAATGTGTCTTCTGTGATAATCAATGCCTTCTTCCTGGCAGGCGAAAAAAGTTGCTGTGACAACAGTGAGTCAACTTCTAGATGCTAGTGAAGATGTTTTTCAGAGAGCTGCTACTACTGCTGATAATGATGATACCTTTGCAACGTAAGCACAATTCCGGTTTGGAAGGAAAATCTAATGCAGTGCTGCTTACTTTCCTAGGTTACAGCATTAACAGAGGTGTCTATATTTCTCTCGTGGATACACTAAATGGCTAATTCTCTGGAGTGCAGACTAAAGCTGTAGCTTTCTAACTCCTCATTGCAGGGGTGGCCGTGGCCTGGGATATAGAGTAACTGGGATGATTCAGATTAGGACTTGTTTTCCCAGCCTTAGTTTGGCATGGCCAGGAAACACTGCGGGCATAATTCTTTCAGCTCCTTTCTCAGTGCACAGAACTGCAAAAAAAATGGCATAGCTTTCAAACACACATTTCTAGCTCCCGTGCACTCCCAACCCCACCCTAGTTCAGCTCTCCCCAAGATCCTAGTGTAGTTTGATTAAACGTTCTTTAGCTTTCCCAAGGCTACACTGAAAAAAAAAAGAGGATCCAACTCTGCCTGCTTTCTCTCTTTTGGATTCCTATGTCACAGATTACTTCTGGTTGTGCATTTATACTAAAACTTGTGTACTTTATTCATAGAGGTCTCTCACTAGGAGTCAGTGTGTTTCTATCTTCTATACAGTTTTCTTAATTCTTTAAAAATTTAATCAAATATGCATGCTCATTATAGAAAAAGAAACTATGTAGAGAGGTGAAATTTTAAATACTGTCTCACCTTAACCTGTTGGTGTATATTCTTCAAGATTTTTTCCTCTGTGTGTGTATATCCTACTACCTACTCTATTTTTCTTTTAAGATTTTTTTGATGGGGGCTATTTTTAAAAGTCTTTTGTTGAATTTGTTACAGTATTGTTTCTGTTTTCTGTGTTGGTTTTGGGCCACATGGCATGTGGGATCGTAGCTTTCCGACCAGGAATTGAACCCACATTACTGCATTGGAAAGTGAGACCATGCCCGCTGGACCACCAGGAAGGTCTCTACTACATGTTTTTTAAATATAGAACTTGTTTTTGTCACTTTATAATACCTTATAAACATCTTAATATATATACCTATGTAGAATGGGAAAGACTAGAGCTCTCGTCAAGAAAATTAGAGATACCAAGGGAACATTTCATGCAAAGATGGGCTCGATAAAAGACAGAAATGGTATGGACCTAACAGAAGCAGAAGATATTAAGAAGAGGTGGCAAGAATACACGGAAGAACTGTACAAAAAAGATCTTCACGACCCAGATCAGTGGAGAAATAACCCCAGAAAGAATGAAGGGATGGAGCCAAAGCAAAAACAATACTCAGCTGTGGATGTGACTGGCGATAGAAGCAAGATCTGATGCTGTAAAGAGCAATATTGCACAGGAACCTGGAATGTCAGGTCCATGAGTCAAGGCAAATTGGAAGTGGTCAAACAAGAGATGGCAAGAGTGAACGTCGACATTCTAGGAATCAGTGAACTAAAATGGACTGGAATGGGTGAATTTAACTCAGATGACCATTACATCTACTACTGTGGGCAGGAATCCCTCAGAAGAAATGGAGTAGCCATCATGGTCAACAAAAGAGTCCGAAATGCAGTACTTGGATGCAGTCTCAAAAATGACAGAATGATCTCTGTTCATCTCCAAGGCAAACCATTCAATATTACAGTTATCCAAGTCTATGCCCCAGCCAGTAATGCTGAAGAAGCTGAAGTTGAATGGTTTTATGAAGACCTACAAGACCTTTTAGAACTAACACCCAAAAAAGATGTCCTTTTCATTCTAGGGGACAGGAATGCAAAAGTAGGAAGTCAAGAAACACCTGGAGTAACAGGCAAATTTGGCCTTGGAATGCGGAATAAAGCAGGGCAAAGACTAATAGAGTTTTTCCAAGAAAATGCACTGGTCATAGCAAACACCCTCTTCCAACAACACAAGAGAAGACTCTACACATGGACATCACCAGATGGTCAACACCGAAATCAGATTGATTATATTCTATGCAGCCAAAGATGGAGAAGCTCTACACAGTCAACAAAAACAAGACCAGGAGCTGACTGTGGCTCAGATCATGAACTCTTTATTACCAAATTCAGACTTAAATTGAAGAAAATAGGGAAAACCGCTAGACCATTCAGGTATGACCTCAGTCAAATCCCTTATGATTATACAGTGGAAATGAGAAATAGATTTAAGGGACTAGATCTGATAGATAGAGTGCCTGATGAACTATGGAATGAGGTTCGTGACATTGTACAGGAGACAGGGATCAAGACCATCCCCATGGAAAAGAAATGCAAAAAAGCGAATGGCTGTCTGGGGAGGCCTTACAAATAGCTGTGAAAAGAAGAGAAGTGAAAAGCAAAGGAGAAAAGGAAAGATATAAGCATCTGAATGCAAAGTTCCAAAGAATAGCAAGAAGAGATAAGAAAGCCTTCTTCAGCGATCAATGCAAAGAAATAGAGGAAAACAACAGAATGGAAAAGACTAGAGATCTCTTCAAGAAAATTAAAGATATCAAGGGAACATTTCATGCAAAGATGGGCTCGATAAAGGACAGAAATGGTATGGACCTAACAGAAGCAGAAGATATTAAGAAGAGGTGGCAAGAATACACAGAAGAACTGTACAAAAAAGATCTTCACGACCCAGATAATCATGATGATGTGATCACTAATCTAGAGCCAGACGTCTTGGAAGGTGAAGTCAAGTGGGCCTTAGAAAGCATCACTATGAACAAAGCTAGTGGAGGTGATGGAATTCCAGGTGAGCTGTTTCAAATCCTGAAAGATGATGCTGTGAGAGTGCTACACTCAATATGCCAGCAAATTTGGAAAACTCAGCAGTAGCCACAGGACTGGAAAAGGTCAGTTTTCATTCCAATGCCAAAGAAAGGCAATGCCAAAGAATGCTCAAACTACCGCACAATTGCACGCATCTCACATGCTAGTAAAGTAATGCTCAAAATTCTCCAAGCCAGGCTTCAGCAATATGTGAACTGGGAACTCCCTTATGTTCAAGCTAGTTTTAGAAAAGGCAGAGGAACCAGAGATCAAATTGCCAACATCCGCTGGATCATGGAAAAAGCAAGAGAGTTCCAGAAAAACATCTATTTCTGCTTTATTGACTATGCCAAAGCCTTTGACTGTGTGAATCACAACAAACTGTGGAAAATTCTGAAAGAGATGGGAATACCAGACCACCTAACCTGCCTCTTGAGAAATCTGTATGCAGGTCAGGAAGCAACAGTTCGAACTGGACATGAAACAACAGACTGGTTCCAAATAGGAAAAGGAGTGCGTCAAGGCTGTGTATTGTCACCCTGCTTATTTAACTTCTATGCAGAGCACATCTTGAGAAACGCTGGTCTGGAAGAAACACAAGCTGGAATCAAGATTACCGGGAGAAATATCAATAACCTCAGATATGCAGATAACACCAACCTTATGGCAGAAATTGAAGAGGAGCTAAAAAGCCTCTTGACGAAAGTGAAAGAGGAGAGTGAAAAAGTTGGCTTAAAGCTCAACATTCAGAAAACGAAGATCATGGCATCTGGTCCCATCACTTCATGGCAAATAGATGGGGAAACAGTGGAAACAGTGTCAGACTTTATTTTTTTGGGCTCCAAAATCACTGCAGATGTTGACTGCAGCCATGAAATTAAAAGACGCTTACTCCTTGGAAGAAAAGTTATGACCAACCTAGAGAGCATATTCAAAAGCAGAGACATGACTTTGCCGACTAAGGTCCGTCTAGTCAAGGCTATGGTTTTTCCTGTGGTCATGTATGGATGTGAGAGTTGGACTGTGAAGAAGGCTGAGTGCCGAAGAATTGATGCTTTTGAAGTGTGGTGTTGGAGAAGACTCTTGAGAGTCCCTTGGACTGCAAGGAGATCCAACCAGTCCATTCTGAAGGAGATCAGCCCTGGGATTTCTTTGGAAGGAATGATGCTAAAGCTGAAACTCCAGTACTTTGGCCACCTCATGAGAAGAGTTGACTCATTGGCAAAGACTCTGATGCTGGGAGGGATTGGGGGCAGGAGAAGAAGGGGACGACCCAGGATGAGATGGCTGGATGGCATTACGGACTCGATGGACGTGAGTCTGAGTGAACTCCGGCAGATCGTGATGAACAAGGAGGCTTGGCGTGCTGCAATTCATGGGGTCTCAGAGAGTCGGACACGACTGAGAGACTGAACTGAACCGAACTGAACTAAACTACTACTTAAGCAGTTCTCTGGTGCTGAACATTTAGATAGCTTCAGGTCTTTTGATATTTTGAGCAATCAGCATTCTTGTACGCAATCTTTGTTTGCATGACCTATTATTTCCTAGAAGTAGTTCTCAGTTCTCTAATAATTATGACCAGTACCTATTTAGTGTTGATTCTCCAGAGTGGAAAAGGCACAAAAGCAGGAAACAGAACATTCACAAGATTATACTTCTGAGAGACAGTGGTAGAGGTGTAAACAAGTGAACTAGTATATTTCTTAACTTCAGATTTCACTAGGAGTCTGGACCCTTCTCACTGGCAGTGTAGATGCTCCCATTTTTCTTGAAGCTGGAGAAAATTGCAGCCATGAGATCTGGAGTCTATCTTCAGTGAACTCCCTTCAGAGCTGGAGGCTCTGTGTTTGCAGTTTTGCTGGAGGCAAAGGGAAAGAGTGGATTTTTTGGTGAGAAGGCTGAGGAAAGAGCCATTGTGGGATTCAGCTGAAAATGTCACAGGTCATGAGACAGATGAAATCACTGTCTCAGCAATAGACAGTTATGATTTTTGTTGTCTTCTGGCATGGAAGGATAAAAAAAGGCTGTGTGATTTATGTGTAAATTCCAAATGGCATCAAAGAAGGTGTGTAAAGGAATAAATGAAACATTTAAATATAAGACATGTTGAAATATGAATTGATATACACTCAGACCCTCCTTCCTCCCATTCTGAATTTCTAGGCTACTTATTTTTCTAATGATGGGTTATCAGTTTATCCTCTCCCAGGTGGTCTTTTGCATAAACTTCTGCAGACTCAGGTCTTTATTCATGTAGATAAGACTTTCATCTTCAGCTTCCAGCCTTAAGATCAGGTCACCAACCTGTTAGCTCTCCTCAGGAGAAAAATCTTGGTGACCTGCCAGCAGAGGTACTCTCTCTCCTGTCTCCCTTGGAAGGAGATTGTTCCTCGAGGCAACTCTTCCATTGACCTGAGACCAGAGTGCAAATTCTCCTGATAGACACCAGCCTTCATGGTGCATCTCACTCTGATTTTCCCTTCTTTCATTCCCAGGGGAGGAATTTTCAATAGGAATAATTAAGCCTCTCATTTTAAATTTGTGTTTGTCCTTACAATGATATGCTGTCTTTCCCCAGTATACATGGGAGGTTGGTTCCAGGACCACACTCTCTTTTACCTTATCTGCTCCCAACAGATACCCGAATTCCCAGATGCCCAAGTCCCTTATATAAAATGATATAGTTGGCCCTTTGTATCAGCAGGAGGCTCCACATTGACAGATTCAACCAACCATGGATGTGAAACCTGAGATAAGGAGGGCCAGCCATAATAACCTGTTAAAGCCAGGCTTTTCTGATATAATTGCTGCGCTGATGTAAGATTCCTGAGTGAAAGGGGATCTGGTTGCTTCTCGTCATTTGTACCAGGTTGATGGCCAGTCTCCTGACCAGCACCCACCTATCATCTGATCATGATGACGAGAGGAAAGAATAATATGGGAGGAATAAACCCCTCACATGGCCATGGCTAGAGCAACCCTTAAAAACGGCCAACACTCCCATGCCTCTAGCACACTTTTCTTGTTCGTCTTCAACGCCTGAAGGAGCTTCCCTAGTATCCCCAGTGTTTCACAGGTACTGAGCTTTTAGTGGATGCTCAACAGATACTGTTGGTTGAATGAATCATGTTCCTAGCAGACTGGAGCTTTTTCAGGTGTTCCTCCTGTTGAAAGCAGCTCTAGGGTTTCATTGTTATTCATTAAGTGGGAAATACATAGTGTGAATTGCTGAAAATTACAGAAAATAGTATTATGAAAGGAAAACTTTCAAAATAATGACTTTACTTGACTGTTTCCTTATGAATGGTTACCACATTCTCTTTATGAAATTTCTTTATTTAAAATTTTCTTTTTTTAATGTCACTTGGGGAAGGGAAAATATATATTAATGGCAGGAATAAAGTTTTAGAATGAAGAATAATTACATTTTAATGAAATTCTTTTATTTCTGGGAAAATTAGATTGAACCAGTTGTCTTAGACATAGACATCTTGTTTTGTCAAGAACTGAAAGAGTGCAAATATTTTTATGGAAAACAGGAAAAAGAAACAATCTTATGACTTATCTTTGAAAGTGAAAGTCACTCTGTCATGTCCAGCTCTTTGTGACCCCATGGACTGTAGCCCACCAGGCTCCTCTGTCCATGGGATACTCCAGGCAAGAAAACTGGAGTGGGTTGCCATTTCCTACTTCAGGGAATCTTCCAGACACAGAGGTCGAACCCAGGTCTCCCACATTGCAGGCAGATTCTTTACTGTCTAAGCCAATTTATCTTTGGAGAACACCAAATTAACAGATTCCCCCACTCCCTCCCATTGTCCATCTACTCTGTCTTCAAACTTATCCAGAGTAGAAACAAACATTGTGAAAAGCTGCAATGCTTAGTTAATAGCTGAGGCAATGAGCTCAGTTTCTGCTCTTCCATAATTCCCTATGAACTGTCACCTCAAAAGTCAACACTTAAATGGTTTGAAATCCGTGGGCTTTGGGTGAGGAGAGAATTAAATAAGTGAATATTGAGTCTCAACACTGGAGAAACAGAATCACGTGACTGGTCAATGGGAGGGCATGGCAGGGCCATCCTTTTATGAGAAGACCAACGTAACAACAACTGTTTCTATTGGGAAATCTGTCCTTCTTGAATTCCAGCTTTCTGGCATCTAAGTCCAAGGTACCCTACAGTGGGGAAAGTTTACCAGAAAAATTTTGGCTATTCTTAATGGTACATTTGTAGTTTCATTGCATCATGGTCAGGAACTATGTCCTGTATAACTTTATTTTTTAATTTATTTTGAATTGAAGGATAGTTGCTTTGCAATATTTTGTTGGTTTCTGCCATACATCAACATGAATCAGTTAAAAAAAGAAGAAAGTACATGTAACAAAGTAAGACTCTGATTAAAAAAAAATTGACATTGTTACAGGATTGTGCCAGTATTGTGATTGCTTGACTTCTGTGGGCATTCCTTTACACTGGAATGTGGGACACACACAACTGATTTTATAACAAATCTCAATAATAGTGTGTTGTTAACATTTTTTCTATGCAGGCTTATTGGGCAAATGGAGACTTATTCCTTGTCTTTGGGCGACCAGCTGCTGGTAGAACCCAATATAGCAATACGGTCAGTTAATGTCTCTTCAGGAGGCGAGGAGGGGTCTACAGGTGTTCTCTTCACTGTACTGAAAGGTGAGCTGTTTGTTTTAAGTTCTTGTAATAGCAGAGAATATTCTGCTACCAATATATGCTCTATTCATGAAAATGTAGACTTTTATAAAATTCTGCTTTTTTCCTTCTCATAGGAACTAGCAATGCTCTGACTCCTGGTTCCACAGTTGTAAAAGTAGGTGCAGAGAAACTGAATCTCAATGAACAGGCTGAACTTCAGATCTTGCTCAACACCTCGAAAAGTAGGTCTCAAATTATGTTCCTTGAAAAATGTACTCAAATTCATGGAATTAATAGCTTAAAATCCATTGAGCAAAAAATTATGTTTACTTAAGTTACATACTGAATAATTTGCGTGTCAGTATGTTTGAGCTCTGACAAATTTTGGTAATCTCAAGTCTATTATTCTAGGCCACAGAGATGATTTTTTCCCCCTTTCTTTTCAAAAACACTTGAGAGGGTGATAGAATTGAAATGCTCTGGCTTATGAACACAATCTGTTTTCCACCAAAAATGTAGCCAAATGGCTCAGTGTTATACTTAAAAATACACTTAAAAAGTACTCAGTCATAAACTTTGCCCATGTTTACTAGTGGAATGGTACTCACAGGCTTAAATTCATCCTATTGACTTGTCCTTGGGATATTTTATGTAATTGACACAGTCATCATATAGCAGTACTAATTTTCAGTTATCTCCTAGTATGATGCTCATCATGTGATCCTTATCATCGTGCATATAACCTTTTAGAAATTCTTGTGTCTAGCTTGTCGTGCCTGTGATATTCAAAGTCTAAAATTGAAAAAAAATAGAAAAAAATAAAAATAAAAATAAAAATTAAAAAAAACAAAGTCTAAAATTGACAATTGACTACAATAAAGCAGACTGAATGCACACATTTACTTTCATTTTCTCCCCAAATAAAAAATCCAGTACCAAAAAGTACATATTTAGAGAAACTAAATTCATAATTCTCATTGGTTATATAATTCTAATTGGCTAACTAATTCTTTATTGGTTATATAAATTGCAAATATCTTCCCTCCAGTCTGTAGCTTTTACTTGGTTTTTCATGTCATTTGTCATACTCAAATTTTACTTTATAATGCTCTCCAGTGCATCAATCTTTTTTTCTATAACTGGTATTTAAATTCATTGCTCTACTAAAGTCACAATTATAGTCTTCTATATTGTCTTCTGAATATTTTTAGTGTTTATGTTTACATTTATATCTTTAATGAACCTGGAATTTGTGTTTGTATTTGGTGAAAGGTAGATCTAATTTTTGATTTCATATAAACTATCATTAGAGTCAAACTGGTGGAAGTAACACTGTCTAGAGTCAAAGACTCGGATTGGACTGAAAAGAACGTTTTTATATTAAGTTTTTAAAAAAGACTTCAAGATTGATGTGTATAAGCAAAAATTATTGGAAATACAGGATCACATCAACAACCTTGTGTTACAGGGAGAAATATAAAGTTACTCCAGAAACTGAAGATCAAGTAGACAAAAAATAGCTAATAAACTTAGCCTTTATATACATTTGTATAGTTTTATAGACAGAAATTAGATAATAAAAAATATTTTCAAATATCTAAGGAGTGCTTCAAAAACTATTAGGCAAAATAGAAAAGCTGATACATTTTACCTAGAGCTGATTCATGTTGATGTATGGCAGAAACCAACACAATATTGTAAAGCAATTATCCTTCAATTAAAAATTAATTAATTAAAAAATAAAGCTATACAGGACATAGTTCCTGACCACAATTCAATGAAACTATAAATGTACCATTAAGAATAGCCAAAATTTTATCCAGTTAAGAATTTTAAAATACCATTGTTAGAAAGGAAATTAAAGGACAGATTACAGATCCCTTGAAAATTAATAGCAATGAGAACTCCTTAGATGAAACCCTATGGAATGTGGAGAAAGATGTAATTAAAGGAAAGTGTATTTCCCTTAATAAATCTATTAGATAATATGAGAAATTGTTAAAAAATAATCATTCACCTAAAGAGGCTTAAAAAGTAAAATAGCAAATCTAGAAAAAAGAATTAATAAAATGGCATAAATTAATAAAAATGGGACACAATTAACAAATGCTAGATGGATCAACAAAATAAAATATTGATTCCATGAAGGCTAATGAAATATACACAAGTTTCTGATAAATTTGATCAAGAAAAGAGAGAGAAAATATAAATAAACATCAAGGAGGATTATATCTTGAAATATGGAGATTCTCTTAAAATCATAATGGTAAGTATAATTTGTTCTAGTGAATCTAACTATCTAGATGAAAAGATGATTTTCTAATAAACAACCGGAATACTGTAGGAATGAGGAAAGGGGTGAGTAGGGAATTTCATTTTTTAAATGTATATATTTGTATGGATTTGGATTTTACATCAAGCAGTCATTCTTTTATAAAAATAAGATTGAAAAGCAGCCATACTACATTTTTACGGTTAACTTTGTCACTTAGTGTGACAAAGAAGGAACAATTTGGTGGACTCAGTATGATGTGAAAATTCTTCAGAAGCCAGTCTTTATTTCCCAGAAGAGGACAGAGCAAAGTGGGGGCTGTGGAGGATGTGTTGGGGACTGTCAGGGCCTTACCTACCTATCTCTCAAAGCACAAGACTGATTATGCTGGCCCCACCACCACCATTTTAGTTTTCTTTGTATTTATTATGTATATAATATATATGTGTGTGTGTATATATACACAGAGACGCATACACACACAAATACATGCAAGCTTTTCACTTGTAAAGATATCAGAGTTTAGGGAACTTATTCAGCTAAAATGTATATTCATTGTTGTTGCTTCTGTTGTTTTAAATATGGCCAAGAGTTCTATGAAGTGTCAGGAGGCATTTCAAAGGTGGTTCTGTTTGACCGTTGCCACGGCCAGCAGCCCTGCTGCAGAACCCCCTGTTGCAGCCAGGCTCTTGTAGGCTCTCTGAGGAACAGCTGACCAGTTTTTCCAGTGTCCTGAAGGGATATGTCCCAGTCATCTTCCAGCCTTGGGCAAAAGCCTGTGGCTGTCTTGAAATAACAGAAACCACTAGTTCAAGAGCTGATGGAAAGTATTTACTCTGTTGAAAGAATCCCTGATATGCACAACTTGAGCTGCTGGCTGTGATTTAATAAACTGGTCTCTGCTCAGTCCCTCTGAATAGGAGCCAGACCTCCCAGAGCAGTCCTCTAGGCACTGCTGTGCTGATGATCACTCTCTGCTGTTTCTTATTCGACTGTCAGTGGGGGAAGCAACATGGTCTTGAGCTAATTGTGTTCACTGTCTCACTGCATAGAAAGCAAGGTTTACTTTATACATGAGATCCTTTTGGTATTTTTTTTAGGTGGATTAGGCAGAAATTATGGTTTCCATTTAGAACATAAGGAATCTTAGGGAAAAAATTAATGTGGGTAGAATGGCCAATCATATGTTATATGTGTTAATTAGATGCTGCAGTTAAATAAAGGCAGCCAACAGACCATTATTTTCTGTATTTCACTTGAGTGTTAAGCAGTCATGCAGTTCAGTGATGGCATGGGACTTTCTTACTTACCCTAGGGTTCCCTTATTGATTTTAGTGTCTTTTTCCCCCCTCACAGCTAATGTCAAGGCATGTGGCTTTGTAGTGTATCAAAACAACAAGCTTTTCCAATCAAAAACTTTTATAACTAAATCAGACTTTAGTCAAAAAATTGTCTCAAGCAAAACAGATGAAAACGTGGAAAATCAGAGCGCTTCTGTTGAAATGGTCTTTAGTCCAAGGGTGAGTTTTCCCATTAACAGAAATAATTCAGCCCACTCTTAATTACAAAATCAGGGACAGTTTGGGCAAAAAAAAAAAAAAAAAATCCACAGAATTCCTCTTTGAAAGTTTGTATGACAAGACTGACTTTAACTTCTTCCCCATCCATATTTTTATCACACTAGCTAAGTGTAAAATTAACTACTTTGAATTTTATATCCTCTTTCTTCTCCTTAATCTGTAATAAAGATGCTATGCTTTGTATCAGTACATATCATACATAATCATACAATTGATTTCTCATATGGGTAGCTCAGATGGTAAAGAATCTGCTTGCAATGCAGGAGACCTGAGTTCAATCCCTGGCTCGGGAAGATCCCCAGGAGAAGGGAATGGCAACCCACTCCATTGTTCTTGCCTGGGAAATCCCACGGACAGAGGAGTCTAGTGGGCTCTACAGTCCATTGGGTCATAAAAAGTCAGACATGACTGAGTGACTAAAACTTTCACTTCAAGCTTATCTTAGCCTATTTGATTTTTTCCACACAATTAAGCATTTTGAAAAATCAGTTGCCATTGTCTTATTAATTCACAGTACAACCAAACAGAATTCCATCTTCATTCCTATGCCTGTGTCTATTGGAATTTTTCCATGAAGGATTGGGACACATATGGCTGTCACAAAGAGAAGCCCATTAATGGATTTCTACGCTGCCACTGCAACCATACTACTAACTTTGCTGTATTGATGGTAAGGGTTTACATGGTAATCTCTTTCTGGACAAGAGTTTTACTTATGCACAATTATGTTATGTGCTGATTGGAAATAATTTGGGGATTAGTTTACATAAATACTCAACTCAACTTTGATTAAATGGGAAAACAAGGAATGAAGTTAGAGAATGAAAAAAAAAGTGCTGGTAGAGGCAATTAAAATAGAGCTTTTTGCAAAATAGTCTCAAGATAGATGAATTCAGTACTGTGTATTTAATAATGAGAAGGGAGCCCGTGTGCAAAAGAGGAGCTGACAGACTCCATTCAACTAACTTGCATGTCTGAAGCATGAAGTTGCTACAGCCAGAGGTAAGGCTGTATAGCTGAGTGCTAAAGATGGCTCAGCATATACATAGCTGTGGGTGAGTTTGAATAAGTTACTCAGAGCTTTTTCCATTATAGCATCTAAGTTACTAAATGTATGCCAGAAGGTATAAGAGGAAGAGCTTTCTAATTCAACTTGTCCCATAGTTCCTCTATGTGTTCTTTTCACTCTAATGCTACCCTGTATGAGTAACTGGTAACAGCTCTGGCATCCAGGTGTTTATATACCTCTTGAGAGTTCTTGAACTGACCTTTTTAGGACGAGGAGCTTCGTTTATTGCATTTCCAGAAAACGATTATTCTGGCAAAAGGAAAAATATTTATTTTTTATGCTAGATGGAATGTTTTTATACTGCAGTGGAATGGGGAGGGATGTAGACTGTCTTCCCTTTATTAAGGGGCTCTTAACACTACAAATCTTCCAAAGAAGTGGATGTTTTAATTTTCTGTTAGCTAAGAAACATTCATGTTCAGGAAGCCAATGGGGATCAGAACATACTGATATAGCATAGAATATCAAATGATAGAATCTTGCTTTTAAAATATTTTTGAAGTAATTATCATTTTCTTATTTTAATTACCAAATATTTAAAATTGATTTTGATTATTTTATAACTTGCATTATAGGGAGATCTGCTTTCTCAGTCAGAAAATAATAAAGATACAGTTTTAATGTTTTTGATATCTTAAGATCATTAGCATTACTGAATAGCTGTGTAAAAGTCAGATTGCTTTACATATTAAATGATACAGGTTGTACTTTCATAGCTTTTTTTCTCCTGTTTTGAGGTCAAACTTTCAACTGTTCTTTCTAATATCTGAATCTGCCTCAATGCCCACATATTAATATTTATCATTACTTTTGAGTTGCAAAATTTTTAAAAAGGTGATTAGAATTGTATTAATATGTAAAGTTTAAGAGCAGATAAACTCTGAGTGAATAGATGATTTCTAAGATCTAAAGATCTAGATATTCTATGATTCTTTGTCATCTACTTAGTATACTACACACAGGAAGTAATGTGACATTTTTGTCTTATAATTTTTTAAACATAATTTTGTTTACATTTATTTATTTTTAGCTATGCTGGGTCTTTGTTGCTGCATGGCCTTTTCTCTGGTTGCGGTACACAGGCTTCTCATTGCGGTGGCTTCTCTTGTTGAGGAACACCGGCTCTAGGGTGTGAGGGTTTCAGTAGTTGTGGTACTTGGGTTCAATAGTTGGTGGATGGGCCTAGTTGCTCCACGGCATGTGGGATCTTCCCAGATCAGGGATTGAACCTGTGGCCCTTGCATTGGTAAGCAGATTCTTTACCACTGAGCCACCAGGAAAGCCCTTATGATATTTTTTAAATGAAGTTTATTTTTATTTTTTTCCTACTTAAGGCAATACATACTCAATGCATATAGAGTGAAAGTCTACTTACTAAGCAGAAATATACTGATATGGGAAAATGTTTATGATATCTAAACAGTGAAATAACAATTTGAAAATAATCTGATTATGTTAACAAAACCCTGTATATTTATGCAAGAGACATAGGTAATATTTGTAAACACGTTAAAATAAAGGTCACCTCTGGGGAATTCCCTGGTGGTCCAGTTGTTAGACTGTGCTTTTCCACTGCAGAGGGCACAGGTTTGATCCTTGGTTGGGGAACTAAGACACCACAAGCCACCTGGCAGAGCCAAAATAAAAATATCACCTCTGGAGAAGAGATGGTAGGGTTTGATGTGGGGTAATAGCAGTAAAGAGGAACTTGTGTGTTTTAAAATTATATCTCTATATTTAACTTTCATGTTTTATAAATAAGTATATACAGCTTTTCTAATAATAATTTGAAAAATTAAAAAGTACAGGCAGGCAAAAATAATTCTATACATATGTCTCTATTCACCCAGTGACCACCATCATTACCTCTCCACATGTCTAAGAGTACATACTCATATGGAACATACTTTTCTGAGACTATATACTAAAATACTGGGGTAGATATAGGTATATTTCACAAAGGTTAGGTCCCCCTTTCCAAAAGCAAAAATGAATTTCTTTTCATATCCAGAAAAGTATTTCTGCAACTTTATTTTTAGTACATGAGCTTAGATATGCAGGTTTCCCCTTGGATTACAGTTGTGCATACAAATGATGTAACAAGTTAATAAAAACAACTCTAGCCAACTTAGATAACACAAACAACTTTGATTTTAGACATTGAGTAATAGCGTTTATGTCTTCCCTCCCTGAATTAGAGAACTGTTCTCAAGCCGCTATTTCATGAATACTGCTTAGAGATGAAGGGGTTGATTTATTTCCTTTTAAAACATATCTTTATATAAAAAGACATATCTGGATATTTTGACCAATATATTTGACTGTTTTAACCAATGTAACTCTTTGTGATGTTGACTTTCATAGATATTTCAGAGAAGCTATTTTAAAATAATGAGTCTTAACTTATTTTCCAGAGTTTCAAAAAGGAATATAAATATCCTGAATCACTAGATGTATTTTCCACATTTGGATGTGCACTGTCCATTGCTGGTCTGGCTCTCACAATTATATTTCAGATCGGGACCAGGTAAGAAGCGAAGCAGGCTCATCTCATGAGAGAAATGGTTACCTTGATATTATTTCCTCTCAGCATATTTCCGTTAGAATACAGCCTCTTGGAACTAGAAAGGAAGTGAGATTTAGTTCATCATGCTCATTTTATAGGATACTCAGCCCTGGAGAGGCTAAGAAATATTCATAAATAAATATAGAACTGCAAAATATGTTAAGTGACTTGGAGGAAAACTACATGCCATGTTTATCATATAAAATTAATGTGGTCCTGTAGCTCGTTAATGGGGTTCCCTGGTGGCTCAGTGGTATGGAATCCGCCTGTCAAGCAGGAGACGTAGATTTGATCCCTGGGTAAGGCAGATCCCCTGGAGAAGGAAATGGGAACCCACTCAAATATTCTTGCCTGGAAAATTTCATGGACAGAGGAGTCTGGTGGGCTCCAGTTGATGGGGTCCCAAAAGAGTCAGATACGACTAAATAACAACACTAACTCATTAATGCCATAGTTCCTTAGTATTGAATAGAAGCGTAACTACCAATTTGCATTTGCGAAAGAAAGAAACATTGCTAATCAGCAAGTTTTTAAGGATAAAAGTAAATTTTAAACTATACTAATATTTCAAATGGTAAAACGTTTTAAAAGATTTTTAAATACATAGTTTTTTTTAAACTAATTTTAAAAATAATCCTAAACACATATTTCTTTCTACTTTGACCTCCTCACTCAAGATCCAATTTTGCATAGCTCTTATTTTTTGTCACATGCTACGTTTGTAACAATCTGTAAATGTAAGCATGTTCATTTATTAGCTTATTGGTCTACTGTTTTCCTGTTAAGCATGAAAATTGATGTGGCCTCCTTTGCTTTTGTTGTTGCTGTTTTCTCTTGTCTTGTTTTTATAAGTCCATCCCAGGGCTGAGCACAGTACCTGGCCCATGGTGGAGGGATATCTGTGGAATAAATGGGTCGATTGTGCATTCCCACCTGGTTTCTTCTCAAACTCAAGATGTCTCACAATGCTTCTTTTTTTCAGAATTATTTCTCCCGGATAAATTTCTTCACCGTTTTCTCAGATGTGTAGAGTCAGGGGTCTTTTGTTCTAAAGGTATTGCTACTTCAACATTTTTTCCCCTGAAGTTCGATTTATAAAAAATTAGAAGTCTACAGAAAAGTTGAAAGAGAATACTGAATACCCATATACCCTTCACTTGGATTCACCAGTTATTAATATTTTGTTGTCTCTCTTTTTCTGTTTTTTCCTGAAATCTTGAAAGTAAGTTGTAAACATCATGACCATCATCTCTAAATTCTTCAAGCATGTATGTATCTCCTAAGAACAAGGGCACTCCTACATAATACTATTATCCTCAGAAAATTTAACTCAAGAATTTAACACTAATATAATGCTATCATGTTAATATCCCTATTCACATTGCTCCCGTTGTTCTAGAAATGTCCATTTTAGCTGTTTTCCAACCCCCTCAATTTATTTAGTTATTGTGTCTCTTTAGTCGCCTTTGGCCTACAGTGTGAGGCTCTAAGCAACAAGTGAGGAGGTAAATATAAACTATGAACAAGACAGCTCATCTCCCTGGGAATCTACATTCTTGGGAGAAGACAGACATTACACACATACATACAGAAATAAATATATAATTATAAATTGTGGTAAGTGCCTTGAAGGAAAATTACATGCCATGTAATTACAAGTCTGTCACATAAAGTGAAAGCTCTTCTGTCTGTGCTTTCATTTGAAAAGACACTAGAACATTTATTTGATCCCATCGGAATAAGTTGTGGTAGCTGCATAGTTATTATGTTTGCCTACGATCTCACTCCAATTGTCATCAATGTTGTAAAATCATAAAGCGTATATTAATATAATTGGCAAACAGATTTGTTCATCAGATTCTGAGACATTAGAAATAGAGGAGTACTTGAAGGTGTTAGAACTTTAAGCACATTAATGTTCAGTTCAGTTCAGTTCAGTTCAGTCGCTCAGTTGTGTCCGACTCTTTGCGACCCCATGAATCGCAGCACGCCAGGCCTCCCTGTTCATCACCAATTCCCGGAGTTCACTCAGACTCACGTCCATTGAGTCAGTGATGGCCATCCAGCCATCTCATCCTCGGTCGTCCCCTTCTTCTCCTGCCCCCAGTCCCTCCCATCATCAGACTCTTCGCATGAGGTGGCCAAAGTACTGGAATTTCAGCTTTAGCATCATTCCTTCCAAAGAAATCCCAGGGCTGATCTCCTTCAGAATGGACTGGTTGGATCTCCTTGCACTCCAAGGGACTCTCAAGAGTCTTCTCCAACAACACAGTTCAAAAGCATCAATTCTTTGGCACTCAGCCCTCTTCACAGTCCAACTCTCACATCCATACATGACTACTGGAAAAACCATAGCCTTGACTAGACGGACCTTAGTCAGCAAAGTAATGTCTCTGCTTTTGAATATGCTATCTAGGTTGGTCATAACTTTTCTTCCAAGGAGTAAGCGTCTTTTAATTTCATGGCTGCAGTCACCATCTGCAGTGATTTTGGAGCCCCCCAAAACAAAGTCTGACACTGTTTCCACTGTTTCCCCATCTATTTCCCATGAAGTGATGGGACCGTTACGCACATTAATAGGGGAAATAGTTATTTCAAGAGGCCTTGTAGTCTGAAAAACACAGAAAGGTCTGGATGATAGTGAGTGGAAATTTCATAACTTTTTAAAATACAGGACTGTAAGCTCCCCTGGTGGCTCAGATGGTAAAGAATCTGCCTCTAGTGCAGGAGACATGGGTTTGATCCCTGGGTTGGGAAGATTCCTTAGAGAAGGGAATGTCAACCCACACCAGTATTCTTGCCTGGAGAATTCCATGGACAGAGGAGCCTGGCTCGCTATAGTCCCTGGGGTCACAAAGAGTTGGACACAACAGAGCGACTAACACTTTCACTTTCATACCATAATATACAAAGAACTAGGATACGTCATGAGTTTTAAAGAGTACTTGGTTGTATACCCTCAAATTATATCTTCAGATGAAGGAACAGTCCTCAGGCATGTTTTACATTGTGTTTAGTTGCTCAGTCATGTCCGACTCTTTACAACCCCATGTACTGCAGCCCATCAGGCTCCTCTGTCCATGGGGATACTCCAGGCAAGGATAGTGGAGTAGGTTGCCACACTCTCCTCCAGGAGATCTTCCCAACCCAGGGATCGAACCCAGGTCTTCTGCATTGCAGACTGATTCTTTACTGTCTGAGCCACCAGGGAAGCCCTCTTTTACATTCAGCTCAGTTCAGTTCAGTCGCTCAGTCGTGTCCAACTCTTTAAGACCCCATGAACCACAGCACGCCAGGCCTCCCTGTCCATCACCAACTCCCGGAGATCACCCAAACCCATGTCCATCAAGTCGGTGATGCCATCCACCATCTCATCCTCTGTCATCCCCTTCTCCTCCTGCCCTCAATCTTTCCCAGCATCAGGGTCTTTTCCAATGAGTCAGCTCTTCACATCAGGTGGCCCAAGTATTGGAGTTTCAGCTTCAACATCAGTCCTTCCAATGAACACCCAGGACTGATCTCCTTTAGGATGGACTGGTTGGATCTCCTTGCAGGCCAAGGGACTTTCAAAAGTCTTCTCCAACACCACAGTCCAAAAGCATCAATTCTTCGGGATTCAGCTTTCTTTATTGTCCAACTCTCACATCCATACATGACTACTGGAGAAACCATAGCCTTGACTAGACGGACCTTTGTTGGCAAAGTAATGTCTCTGCTTTTTAATATGCTGTCTAGGTTGGTCATAACTTTTCTTCCAAGGAGTAAGTGTCTTTTAATTTCTTGGCTGCAATCACCATCTGCAGTGATTTGGGAGCCCCCCAAAATAAAGTCTGACACTGTTTCCACTGTTTCCCCATCTATCTGCCGTGAAGTGATGGGACCAGATGCCATGATCTTAGTTTTCTGAATGTTGTGGTTTAAGCCAACTTTTTCACTCTCCTCTTTTACTTTCATCAAGAGGCTTTTTAGTTCCTCTTTACTTTCTGTCATAAGGGTGGTGTCATCTGCATATCTGAGGTTATTGATATTTCTCCCAGCAATCTTGATTCCAGCTTGTGCTTCCTCCCAGCCCAGCATTTATCATGATGTACTCTGCATATAAATTAAATAAGCAGGGTGACAATATACAGCCTTGATGTCCTCCTTTCCCTATTTGGAACCAGTCTGTTGTTCCATGTCCAGTTCTAACTGTTGCTTCCTGAGCTGCATACATTAGAAGCTCTGTTTTACATTAGAAGACCTTGTTGTGGGCCATAGAAATATAAACATATTGTGGACTAAGCACCACTTTGTCTGATGAATATTTGGTCCTGGCTGCCAGGCCATCTGCTGCATTCCTTTAGTTGTATCAGGTCACTTGGAGGGGGATACACAGGGCCTGGAAATCTGTGGAAATAGAATTCACAAAAGGGCATTTCTGGAGAACAGCTATCACCTTTGATTAGAACACAGTTTCAAGAAAGGAGGTATCAACCTGTTTTCTTGAACTCACTTCTTTGTGGGAATCAGATAAGGAGAGATTGTTTCTCTGATGTAGTTGGGAAGGTCTGTCTACCAGCTGGCCCAACTGGGTTATGAGCTAGGTTTACATGGGTAATAATCCTTTTGTTACCTCACAATTTCACTAGAGTTTCTTTTTTGTAGCTGTTTTGTTTATTTAATTATATTTTTTATTTTCAGGAAAGTCAGAAAAACCTCAGTAACCTGGGTGTTGGTTAGTCTGTGTGCATCAATGTTGATCTTCAACCTCTTCTTCATGTTTGGAATTGAAAACTCCAATAAGAACATAAAGACAAGTAACAGTGACATCAATAATAATGACTTGAGTGAGAATGTAATGCTCAGACAAGACACTGTTGTCATCTCGAATCCCAAGTGCACTGCAATTGCTATCTTACTGCACTATTTTGGGTTAGCGACCTTTGTCTGGATGGGACTCAGTGCTGCCCAGCTCTGTTTCCTTCTAATTAGGACCATGAAGCCTCTTCCTCGGCATTTCATCCTTTTCAACTCTTTAATTGGATGGGGTAAGTGTTTGCTTCTCCACTTTCTCAGAAATTTAATTTTGTTGAAATCATTTAATTTAAACAAACACCCATTGAAGACCTAGTTGTACAAGGCCTTAAGATAGGGGAGATGGAACATCCAGCAATCACTAAGAGTGCCTTCTGTCTAGTGAAGGAGTGTCTTCTGTGAAGAGGAAAGATATGATCAAGGCAGGTATCCTAAACACATCATGCTGCTGCTCCTGCTGCTAAGTCATGTCAGTCGTGTCCGACTCTGTGCGACCCCATAGGTGGCAGCCCACCAGCCTCCCCCATGCCTGGGATTCTCCAGGCAAGAACACTGGAGTGGGTTGCCATTTCCTTCTCCAATGCATGAAAGTGAAAAGTCAAAGTGAAGTTGCTTAGTCGTGTCCAACTCTTCGCAACCCCATGGAGTGCAGCCTATCAGGCTCCTCCGTCCATGGGATTTTTCCAGGCAAGAGTACTGGAGTGGGGTAACACATCATGAGCTAACTTCAAAATATTTATTTCCTTTAACATCTCTGTTAATTAGACTTGAGATTTAGACCACATGTAATCAACCTTCTAGCTACTTAAAAAAAAATATTTCAAGGCAGTCAGAGGGACTCTTTTAAGAAAAATAATTTGAAAATTTTAATGGATTCCTACAAAGGAGAGTCGTTTTAGTGTTATCTAAATTTAAGTTTATTCAAATGAAAGAGAAATTGAGCCACTTAAGAGTGGACATTGTGTTAACAGTTACAAAAAGATTGGAAATGGTATAGAATGGTTATGCATAGCCAACACTGACAGGGAAAATAAAATACTGAAAAACTATGTCCACTGTTGACCTGCATCTGTAGAGCACTTAGTACATTGTCTATAGTAGAAAGAACAATATATCCTGAAACAGGTCAGATGTATAATTCATTCATAGTCTTTTATAATTAATCCCAGGTTTGGGTCAATTATTTATTCTGCAATTCTCTTTATCACATAGGAGTCCCGGCTATAGTGGTAGCTGTGACAGTGGGAATTATTTGTTCTCAGAATGGAAATAATTCACAGTGGGAGTTAGACTACCGGCAAGAGGAAATGTAAGTTTTATTTTTTAAATGCTTGTTTTTTTTTTTTTTTTGAGAGTAACTATTCAATGACATCGAGTCCAAAGGTACTTGTAATATGCATCTCACTTTATAATTGTCATATTATAACTGTGTGTTTCAAATTCTCAAAGAGCACATTATATTTTAAATGTGATGATATGAAAACTTCCTGTGATAACTCCATTTACAAAGCAAGTAATTACCTTCCTTCTAAATTTATAAATGTGAACTTTTTAATATTAAATTTGTCCTCTTTCATTACCTCTGAAAATCATAGGAAACAAGAAATGTGATCCTTAGTAACCCCTTATCTTAGTTTCTTATCTAAAAAATGGGAATAACAATAATAGTAATACCTGCTCTGGGGTTCCTGTGAGGGATCAAACTAGTGTGAAAACATTTTATAACTTGAGCACTCTCCATGCTTATGAACCAATTCTGTGTTGATATGATTATAATGAGTATTTCATGATGATTTATCACACATAAATTCTCTCTGTGATTCCAGCGTGAATAATTGACTGTCAATAATGGGAGTACCTGCATGTATACATTGCTATATTTAAAACATGTAACCAACAGGGACCTATTGTATTGCACATGGAACTCTGCTCAATGTTATGTGTCAGGCTGGATGGGAGGGGAGTTTGGGGGAGAATGGATACACGTGTATGTATGGCTGAGTCCCTTTGCTATTCACCTGAAACTACCACAACACTGTTAATTGGCTATACTCCAATACAACATAAAAAGTTTAAAGTTTGGGGGAAAAAACAATGGGAGTAACTGAATGCATGGTATTTGCTTGAGGAGATGGTATTTGTATGAGGAAATTGAGATGAAAGCTCTATGTGTATTTCTGCTGCCAAATGGTAACTGCTTTTTATTTTCCCTTCTTATTTTATAAATGCAACCATTCTTATCCTTGGATTCTGCTTCAATTCTCAGACCAACTTAGATCAGAACAGAACTCTTGGAAATGTCCAAGTATACACAAGGGAAGGCTGTGGTGTCAGGGCGCTCACCTATTTCTAGGGCTGGGTATGACCAAGTGTAAAATAGGGAGCTAACTGCCTGGCTTGACTTTAGCAGCCACATGCTCCAGGCACTATTTTTTTCTGTTTAATTGAGAATAAATATCTTCTGATGGGTTTTAAAATTTTAATTCCACAATTGAAGATCAAGAGTAAGATGCAAATATCTCATGGGAGAGGTAATTCACCTCCAATTGCATTATTATTAATTTCCTACCCTAACTGAGCCACAGGGTTAGACCCATGCCTATAGACGTCTTCAACAGAAAGAGGCCCTCTGTCTTAAATTTATTCACACTGAGGTGTAAAGAACTGAGAGCAGATTCTTTGCTGAGTACAGTATTAGATGTTAGGCAAGACACTGGCAACTGAAAATAAGAGTTGGGAAGAAAGGAAAGGATGTGTAACATGAATATCAGCTTCGTCTTGGACCCTTATTCTCCCTTTCCACCCTGTACACATGCATCAAAGTTCACATTTTTTCAGGATATATTTAGAAAGAGGAAGGACTTTTTTGGGTTTTCTTGAGTTATGCTCCCAGAAATTGCTTCTCAATATACCATACTCCCTGTCCCCCAAACATGGCTACCAGCTCTACCAGTCATGTCTGAAATCCCTACCCCAGTTCCCTTGATGTACTGCTACTTCTGCCAGGACCCAACTAAGGGGTGATTGCAGGACAGGCCACACTTCTGTTTAATGCTCTGTCTCCCAGATCTCTGTCCTACCATATAGGCTCTTTCAGACTTTCCTGAAGTGTTATTTATAGTAACCATTGGGAAATTATAATGCTTGAGGGAGAATTTTCTGGAAGCTATGCTCTATCTGCTACAGCTATCTTTTCCCATGTTTCATGACAAAATCACCAAGGAGTTAAATGCTTCATCTGAGATTCACCTATAATACTCTTCAGACCTCAGGTTCATAGCTGTTGATCAGATTCAACTTTGAGCTTGTGACTCTTGAATCTTAATTCTATAAATTCCATTCCTACAAGGATCAGTCTCCATGTAGAATCCATGTCTTCTCAGCAGTCTCAAAATCTGAATTATTAGGTTCAGAATAACTAAAGAGAGGCTCATGAGAACAAATCTATAATGACTATCTCTCCAAGTAACACAGAAGATGGGGGAGGGGAGGAGGTGCCTCTTCCTCAGGCACACCTCTTCACGGCCACAGGCGTCCAAGCCTGTTCCCCGTCCAGGTCTCCCAATCTGTGTGAGGTAACTGCGGACCTTATAGACATTTGTATGCATATACACACACGACAAATGGAGAAGGCGACGGCACCCCACTCCAGTACTCTTGCCTGGAAAATCCCACGGACGGAGGAGCCTGGTAGGCTGCAGTCCATGGGGTTTTGAAGAGTCAGACACGACTGAGCGACTTCCCTTTCCCTTTTCACTTTTATGGCAACCCACTCCAGTGTTCTTGCCTGGAGAATCCCAGGCATGGGGGAGCCTGGTGGGCAGCCGTCTATGGGGTCGCATAGAGTCGGACACGACTGAAGTGACTTAGCAGCAGCACACGTGACAAAAGTCCAAATAGTAATTCTTAGAAATGTGTTATCTAAAGTTTAAACAACTCAAGACTCAAACAGATAAAAAGAAATCTTTGTCTTGTTTCGTAACTCTCAAGTCTGTCTTTATCCAATATAGCTGGATGATCATTTTCTTTATCCTATCTTTCTCTTTTAAACTGTGTTTCTCTAGGCTGCCTGGGTCAGAAATCTGTCCATCTTTTAAATTTGAAACTTTGATGGCCACTTGCTTAGTCACCAAAGAAGTATCTTGAGATTTTAAAGTACTTCTCAGTAGGATTTTATTAAATTCTTAGGCAAGTGCCCTCCTATTTCTTCTGTGTAGGGGATTGTGAGGTTGGGGATGGCAGGGGGTGGGGGCTTGTCCTTTGGTTACAGATGAAAGGACAGGAAAGCCAAAAACCCTGAAGATAAATTTTGCTCTTTTTCACCATTTTACTTAAGGCTAGACTGAATCTATCTACTAATGGATTGTAAGCACTGCTTTTCACTTTCAAAATTCATAACAGAGATCTGAATATCATCACAATTTCCTTTTAAGTCATTCTTAGAAATATGATTTCTGACCTAGATGGGTGGGATGGGGAGTGAGAGGGAGGTCCAAGAAGGAAGGGAAGATATAAACATATAGCTGATTCACTTCATTGTTCAGCAGAAACCAACAAGCATTGTAAAGCAGCTATACCCCCCAAAAAAGAATAAAAAATAATAAACTTACTTCAGTAAAAATTAATAAAATGAAAGTAAACCAAAAACCAAATAATTTCTAATAATTTAAATTGTAGCAACGTTCCAGTGCAAAACAACTTAGAAATACTTTAGCATGTATAATAATGGTGTTTTACCTGCAGAAAACATAAATTAATTGATTGCCAAATACGTGCCAGGGCTTCTCACATTATTTCATTAATACCCCATTGTCTTCCTGACACTTTCCCATGACTGGGACAAGTGGATGGTGCATCTCCTGGTTTTCCCTCCCAAACTTGCTCTTCCCATCCATCGTCTTCCCCTGCTCAGTTGGTGGTAACTCCATCTTCCAGGTACTCAAGTAGAAAACTTTGGAGTCACTTGTAACTCTCCTATATCTCCCATCTAGCCTATCGATAAATCCTTTTGCTTTACTTTTAAACATATCTGGAATCAGACTACTTCTCAGCATCTCCTCTTCCTGGGTCTAGGCCACCAGACTGTTGCAGTAAACTCTTAGCCGACTTCCTCCTTTTGGATGTCCTCTACTGTTATGTGTGCACCTAAAATAAAACTTTAAAAACTAAAAACAGATCATGTCAAGTTTCTCTTTCTTGCCAAGAGTACATTCAGTCACCTATAAAGCCCAGACATAATTTGCGTCTTTTTACTAATCCCATCTACTTACATACTCTATTCTAGCCACACTGGCCTCTTAGCTGTCCCTTAAGCTCTCAGCTCAGAGCCTTTGTACTGGCTGTTCCCTTTGCTGAGAACACCCTTCCTCTTCATCTACTTCAGATTTTTACTCAAATATTTTTTTCCATAAGGGTTTTCCTGATTACTCTATTTAAAATGAAACTCTGCCTTCCCAATTCCCCTATGCAATACACACAGATACACATATACATGGTAGTAACTACCCTCACTCCCTGTTTTATTTTCCTCCTCAGCACTTGTTAACATCTGATATATGGTATGTATTTTATTAATGCATTAGTTTTCTTTATTTTTCCTGTACCAGAATAACTTCACTAAAGAAAGGAATTTTGGTATTTCATTCACTGTTTATATCTTGGTATCTAGAACAATGTGGCACATAACACGTACTCTATAAATACTTATTAAATGAATGAATTTATTCTTATAACAGTGCCAGGAGATGATTACTGAATTTCATAAATTAGGAAAAATATGCCACCAAAACTGCCACCAACAATGACAAAAGGACAAAAACAGATGCAATGAGGGCTTCCCTGGTGACTCAGTGGTAAAGAATCTGCCTCCCAATGCAGGAGACCTGGATTCAATCCCTTGTCTGGAAAATCCCACATACTGCAGAGCAACTAAGCCTATGCACCACAACTGTACAGCCTGTGCTCCAGAGCCCGGGAGCAGCAACTGCTGAGCCCATGTGCTACAACTGCTAAAGCCTGAGTGCCTGGAGTACATGCTCTGCAACAGGAGAATTCACCACAATGAGAAGGCCACATATTGCAACTGGAGAGCAGCCTCTGCTCTCTGTAACTAGAGAAAACCCACCCCCAGCAACCAAGACCCAGCACAGTCAGCACAGTCAAAAATAAATAAATAAATAAATATAGATAGATAGATAGATAGATAGATAGATAGATAGATAGATCGATCGGAGAAGGCAACGGCACCCCACTCCAGCACTCTTGCCTGGAAAATCCCATGGACGGAGGAGCCTGGTGGGCTGCAGTCCATGGGGTCGCTGAGGGTCGGACATGACTGAGCAACTTCACTTTCACTTTTCACTTTCATGCACTGGAGAAGGAAATGGAAACCCACTCCAGTGTTCTTGCCTCAAGAATCCCAGGGACGGGGGAGTCTGGTGGGCTGCCGTCTGTGGGGTCACACAGAGTTGGACACGAGTGAAGTGACTTAGCAGTAGCAGTATATAGACAGATAGATAGATAGATAGATGCAGTAAGTTTAAAGATCTAATCAAATAATTTTAATCATTAAACTTTAAAAAATGTCTATTAATGAGAGTTTAAATAATTTATGGTATAATGACATAATGGACTAATATGCAACTGTGAAAACTCATGAGGATAATCTTTATATTCTAATATGGAATAATCTCCAAGATATATTTTTTTATACTTTATTTTACTTTACAGTACTGTATTGGTTTTGCCATACATTGACATGAATCCACCACGGGTGTACATGTGTTCCCAAACATGAACCCCCCTCCCACCTCCCTCCCCATAACATCTCTCTGGGTCATCCCCGTGCACCAGCCCCAAGCATGCTGTGTCCTGCGTCGGACATAGACTGGCGATTTGATTCTTACATGATAGTATACATGTTTGAATGCCATTCTCCCAAATCATCCCACCCTCTCCCTCTCCCTCTGAGTCCAAAAGTCCGTTATACACATCTGTGTCTTTTTTGTTGTCTTGCATACAGGGTAATCATTGCCATCTTTCTAAATTCCATATATATGTGTTAGTATTCTGTATTAGTGTTTTTCTTTCTGGCTTACTTCACTCTGTATAATCGGCTCCAGTTTCATCCATCTCATCAGAACTGATTCAAATGTATTCTTTTTAATGGCTGAGTAATACTCCATTGTAATCTCCAAGATATGTTTTTAAGTAAAGTAAGAAGTATCATATGTTATCATTTGCTTCAGAATCAGGAAAATGTATACCTTTGCCAGTGTATGCATAACCTAACTCTAGAAGAATACACAAGAAACAGTGAATACCACCAGAGATAAAAACTAGGTGACCAGGGATAGTTGTAGGAAGGGTCTTGTCTCTCTATGATAATTTATATCTTTAAAATTTTGAGCCATCTGAGTGTGTTACATATTCAAATATAAAATAAAATAGTAATTTACCTAACATCAAACACCTTGTAAGTGACAGAGAGGGACATTTAGATTTAGGACTGCCTGACTCAGAAGTCCACTTTCTTTCCGCTAGACCATACAGTCTCACAGAGAAATTTGGCAGAATCAATGCATTTCATTTTTCTAGTCAGTTGAATTCTTGAAAATCATCTCCAATATGTATAACGCAAAGGGATATTGACTTTTAGCAGGTCTTTCAGTCGAGTGAGTGTCAGTAGTGTGAACAGCATAGAGAAGAGTTTGTATACCTTTTTTAGTTTGCTGAAATCATTTCTTTTCTCTCCACAGCTGCTGGCTGGCAACTCAAGGAAGCAGCGGTTTGATAGCAAGTCCGTTGTTGTGGTCATTCATTGTACCTGTGACCCTTATCCTCATCAGCAACATTGTTATATTTATTATCATTGTAGTCAAAGTACTGTGGAAGAATAATCAGAATCTGACAAGGTAAGATTCCCAGTGAATGAGAAGTTGGCAGGCATGGTTCATATAGTACATAATACAGTGCAGTAATACATTCACTGCTCCTGGAAGAGTTTTCAGACTCCAGGAAAATGCAAGAATATGTGGTTTCCAGGACAGATTTTTTTTTCTTACACTTTGTCTCAGAAAATGAAGCATCTCATCTTCCAACATCGATACAATAATATGGGTCTACTGCATTACTTAAGTTACTTTTGAGCTATATAAGCCTAACAAAACTAAACTCACAGGCATCAAGGAAAAACTTTTATCTCCCAGTCCCAAATATTCATCAAATCAGATTTGAATAATTAAAAATATGAGAGGGTTGTAAGGAGATGCCAGTGACTGTATTTTCATTTCACAAACTAGTAACTGTAGGTTATATTTTAACATGTGTTGCCTGAATCACATAATGACTTTAAATTTTTGAAAATTAGTTGCAAACATAAAAATTGAGAGATTTCACTTAAAAATTATATTTTCTCTTGAAAAAAATTAGAACACCTGGCAAGATTGGGCCCACATTCCCTGCAGATAGGGTGTGCACTCTCTGGTTTATTACTTCCCAGGAACTAATTATTCCTCTCTGTAACCTTTATGACCTCAATAAGCATTTTCATTGTCATCACTGACATACAGAAAGAGCTTTGGTTGGAGAGACAAAGAAGAGAAACTATTAAACATATACAGTTCTCCCACTTCCATATCCTACAGCATGAACTGGTTAGAACACAGTGCTAATGAAGCTATAAATTCAGGCTTAATTCTATAAGACTGCTTAATTCAAGTAAACTTACTGTAAATATATCTGTGAACTTTGTTGGTCACTAAATAGATCTATTTTATATGAACAGGTGGATGAAAAACAATCATAATTAGTATGAATGTAGTCTTAAATGTGTACTTTACCAGTCAAGAGTAATTATCATATTTCTTATATGGATGATAGCCTATATTGAGGGGAACTGTGGGGAAAAGACTATCACTTATACTCATTCAAAGCTGTTTTTTAGCAGTGAAGAAAACGTTGGTTAAGTCTTGTTAGCCTAACTGTGAATTCTTAAATTTCCTTTATACAGAGGAGTATCATTTAGGCCATAGCCATCAAACAAATTCATTTCAAAATTTTGACTGACAGGCCATGGTTCTTAAATTGACTTATTACAATGAAGAGTGGGTTACAATTTAATTTTTAACAAATTATCTTCTATGTATCAGTTAAGTTTTGCTATATACAAATTACCCCCAAATTTAACAGTTTAGACTGACAAATAGTGATTATTTGTCATATGTTTGAGTGTGGGTCAGGTGGTTGTTTTGGTCTTGGACAGTTTAAATGCTGGTAGGTAATCTAGGATGAGTCACTTTCATTCTGATGTTGGTAGTTGATTGGTATTGAGTGGGAACTACTTAGTTAGGGAAGCTTATCTCTGCTCCATGTGGTCTCACTGTCCGTTAAACCAGTCGAGGTTTCTTAACATAGTACTTTCAGGGTTTCATAGAGCAGTAAGAAAAGGTGTGCTCTGATGAGCAGAATGCTTTCAAGCCTCTGGTTGTGGAACAAATGCTGATGTCCCACTGATCAAAGTAAGTCAGAAGGCCCTGCTCAGATACCAGGAATGACAGCCTAACAGGAAAGTCTACACTTTAAAGGCTTATCAACCTATAGCATGCAAAGGTCCCAGATCCCTGAAAAAGGAATTGCTAATCCAGTAGTAATAATCACTAAAATCAAATTTCATTCCAAGGAAAAGTTGATTCTTTGTGAAATTTGCCTGCATTTAAGGAAGTGTTTATGCTTGAGCTTTTAAACAGATATCACTGTTTGTCTTCTTTTCTTCCTTCCTTGCTATCTTTCTCTCTCTTTCTTTTCATATGCATATATTTTATCCAGGGTGACAGGTTTTTCTACCTGAAGCATAATGTTCTTTAATGAACAGTGTATATGTGGAGCTGAACATGTATTTTAAATAAGAGGTTAACAATGATATTGAAAAAATAAGAACCTGAATTGAACCCTATTTTCTGTCTTGCTTTCTCTTATTTAGCACAAAGAAGGTTTCATCCCTAAAGAAGATTCTTAGCACATTATCTGTTGCAGTCGTCTTTGGAATTACCTGGATTCTGGCATACTTAATGCTAACTGATAATGATGACATCAGGGTCATCTTCAGCTACATATTCTGCCTTTTCAACACAACTCAGGTATGGTATGGATTAGTCTGAAGGTAGTGAGAGGGTAACAGGCAGGAAGGCCAGGGGTCTCCAAATGGAGGAAATAGGCTGCAAGTGTCAGACATTTTTCTCTCTCTTAAGCGGGAGGAGGAAACAAACTAGCGATATTTTTTTCCTTCTCTATACAAATTTAAAAGGAGGCTTCTCTTAAAATACTGTGTTGCCATACTGACACCTGGTTTCACCTGAAGTTAACTATTCTCAAACGTTGAATTAACCAATGCATTTTTCTTATGGGAATGTTTGTCTTGAGCTATGTTAATGTACTATGCATTTACCCCAGACTCTGTCTTCAAGTCGGTTCTGCCTAATGGCTCAGAACCTATTTGACAAACCAGTATGTTATACTCAGATATTGTTCCCCTAATCTATGTAAACAAAACTATTTGTATGGTAATCTGCCCTTCTATAAGATTCAAGTCAATCATTTTATGGCCTGGGATGAATCATCTGGTGCCAAGATTATGCCAAAATGCATCTTATGGGTGAGGGGCCTGGTGCCATTCTGAGTTTTAAGACATTGCTTTCTTTCATTAACAGACTGCTAGTGACTATCCAGCTGATGACTAACAGGGGTGTACTCTTTCTGCCCCCTTCTGATGCCTATGTCAGAAGCTTTCTCTATCTCCTTTATACTTTAATAAAACTTTATTACACAAAAGCTCTGAGCGATCAAGCCTCGTCTCTGGCCCTGGATTGAATTCTTCTCCTCCGGAGGCCAAGAATCCCGGCATCTTTTCGTTCCGCAACAACCTTTCAGTAGCAGACCATGCAGTGGCAGAGATGATACCACCCTGGATCAAACTTTCTTATCTTAAAACTCTCTGAAGGTCACTGCTTAAACTTTAGATGACTCTATTTTTAATACACTTTGAGGAAAGGGGAAGAAAAATATTTTTATGACTTATCAACTACATCCTTTCCTGATCTGGAGTTCATGGAATATAATTGCAATAGAGTTGAACCATGTTAGTCCTCCAAGCAGAAGGGGTTCTGTCAAGCAGCTAGCCTGGCAAGCACTTCCTTTCCTTCTCTTCCATGCAGCAGGTCCAAGGAGCCTCACCGTGGTTAGTATGGTCAGTGTTGTACTGATCCCTGGAGCCTGGAACCCTGTGAGGTTGGCTGAATATTTTCTTTCTCTCTTTTTTAAAATTTTATGATTATTTAACTTTTAAAAAACATTATTGAAGAATAATTGGAAATAATTACTTTGATAGGAACAGAACCTTATGAAGTTGTTTTTGTGACATACATAGGATGTCACACATAGGACTGAAGATGCTCTTATTCTTGAGTCTTATGTCAAGAATATATTTAAAATAATAAATCTTTTTAAAATTTCATTCATACTTGTTTAAAATATCTGAATGGAAAATTTATATTCTTTCCTTCTTTGGAAACCATTCTGTTAACATTTTGGGAGTATCCACTGTGAGAAGCTCAACATTTAGATTAAGAATTATGGTCACCTTCTGATTTTCATCATGAAAAACTAGTCATATAGATGAATCCAAATGGTAACTGAAAATAAAAAATTTTGTTTGACTTCAGAACATTTTTGTTTTTATTCATTCATATTTTTGTGTTATATATTATTGTTGTTTAGCTCCTAAGTTGCATCTGACTCTTTCGTTACGCTATGGACTGTAGCCTGCCAGGTTACTCTGTCCATGGGATTTCCCAGGCAAGAATACTGGAACTGGAGCGGGTTGCCATTTCCTTCTCCAGGGAATCTTCCTACCCCAGCAATCGAATCTGCATCTCCTGCATTAGCAGGTGCAGTCTTTACCACTGAGCCACCAGGAAGCCCATGTATTAAATAGGGGGAATGTCAAAAGTTTAAAATAAAACAAGGGGCATTATTGAAAGACTTACCTTAAGATCAGGAGTTTCTCTCTGTGCTTCTTATTCTGTGCCTCTTCCTATGGTGAACATTGCCTTTTGCTCTGATGAAATGTATTACAAGGGCTTTTCCATCAGTACATGCAGTTTCATCTTTTCTGAGCTGGCAGAGTGAATTTATACTTCAGTATAATTAAAGTACTCTCCTTTTTAGGTTGTTTCCATATCTCGGCTATTGTAAATGTTGTTAATGAACATTTGGGTGCACATATCTTTTTGAATTATTGTTTTTGTTTTCTTAGGCTATATGCTCAGGAGTGAAACCGCTTGATCATATGGTCGTTCTATATTTAGTTTTTTTGAGGAACCTCCATACTATGTACCACAGTGGCTGCATCAGCTTACATTACCGCCAATGCCTTTTGCCAGTCCTTCTATATTGGAATGTCATGTTATTTTGACTTTTTAGTTTTAATGAATTTCTCATTAATGATAGTATGTTTTTGGAGTAATTGTTTGATGGATAGTTAGTAGATACTAATAAGGACTTTTCCAGCTGATAATTTTTCCTTAGGTACCATGGCACATGGATTCCAGATTAGCTTGGCATTTAATTCTTGGCAATAATAATTTTTTTCACTGAAATTGCATAGGCTTTATTGAGCTTTCATGTTGTGGAAAAACTGAGGTCAGAATTTTTTTGGTTCTTCTCAGTCTTATATCATACCTTAGAATATTTTTTGAAATAATTTTGAACTCAGAAGAAGTTATAAAAATATTACAGAGAGTTCCTATGTAGCCTTCACCCAGCTCTTCCAGTGATAGCGTCTTACATTACTATAATATATATAATAAAACCCAGGAAAGTGACATTGGTAAAATCTGCATGGATTATTTACCTATAAGCTTCAAGTGCGGGGAGCTGTGTGCAGTGTGGGGAGCTGCTTGGCTGTCTGAATTGCTTCCACCACGTTTAATGTTTGTAGGACCTCGCCCTCTATCCCAGGCAGCCCTCTCAGTCATTTTTTGAGAATAATTCCATTAAACAATAGATGTTTCAAAAGGGAGGGGATATATGTATACCTATAGCTGATTCATGTTGAGTTTTGAGAGAAAACAACAAAATTCTCTAAAGCAATTATCCTTCAAAAAAAAAAAAGTAGATGTGTGCCTGCCACCAAATTTGAATGGCTGTAAGGCAGACCTTTACTGGTTGCAACACCCAAAGGAAATTCCCCAGAAGGACAACAAGTAGTGTAAGCTTAGTCTGGGATTGCCAGCCGAATCACGGAATTGCCACCTAAAGTGACTGGTAATTTAGAAAAGTTTCTAAAAGAAGGTCTAGGCAAGGGTATTTTCTCCTCCATGCACAGGAGAGACATTACAAAATAGAGACTCATTTCAAAATGTTAGCACTTTACGGTAAAATTGAAGGTGGTCTTTTGGCAAGAGCATTGAACTAAAGGGAGATTTAAGCTATCTTTCAGCTTTACAATGAATGATTCATGTGATTTTAGGAGTCACACAACTTTTCTGAGTGAGGCAGGTAATTATATAATGAAGTGGGGCTGTTAACATTAACACAGTATTTTACAAAGTGGGCCCGAATATTGCCTACATCGGAATTTACACGATGTGTTAGAATGCTGATTCCTGAGCCTCACCCCTTACCTACTCAGTCAGAACCTGTGAGGTAAGAGCTAGAAATCTTTGTGCTAAACAAGGGCCTCAAGTGATTGTTACGGATGCTGAGGAGTAGGAACAACTAGCTTAGTCCACATGGAAGGCTCCTTCTAGGTTTAGAATAATCTATAATTCTAATAAATATTTTTCTGAGTGTTACAAGTATTAATTAAAAGGTACAATTTGATCTTTGTGCTAATGAGAATTAGTTTGACCCATACGTTTTGTCTTTTCAGATAACATCTTTGGGATTTTAGGGAGCATAGAATCCTGCAGGATGGTGTCTTTATGAATTCTTCATGGTCTAGGTCTTTTCCTAATTATTGTACAACCAGAAATTCTATCTAGCCTTATCTTTACCTTAGAGTTTGAATTCTGGAAAATCCAGGTGAAATCATGTACTGCACAAAAATGATGCTTTTCCAGGGGCCAGATCTTCATGTCTCCAAAGCAAATTTCTCTCCCTTGAATAATCAGGATGACCGGTGGCCACTTTTGTCCTCCAGAAACCCATGCCCCATTGAAAACATCCCCTTGTCATCAAGGCCTTCTTCAGGGGAGTAGATACCACCCACTGGGTAACAATCAAGTTAATCTTCCTGCTTTTGGCCAGAGATTAGTGTATCCCTAGCCAGTATGTATTGATCCTATTAGTCAAACTCTCGGAATTATCTAACCATAACACCAGAAGTCTCCTGTAATGGTATTCATATGATATGATTCTAGAAATAGTCTTTTTAAAATAGCTTTTAAAATGGATTTTTTAAAATAGCATTTATATTTTGAAATAGTCTTACATAAGAAATTGCAAAGACAGTACAGAGTTCCCTATACTCTTTTCCCAGCTTTTCCCAATGATAATATCTTGTGTAACATTGTTAAAATCAAGAAATGAACATTGGTACAATACTCTCAACTCAACTATGGATGTTATTTATTTTTCCACAAAGGATATTAATGATAAATTATCAGGGGTCTTTTAGATGCTATAATATACTTTATATGACCTTTATATTACAAGCAAGATGCAGAGTAATGTATCAGATACTAGAGTTTTGGACCCAAACATGTAGTTTAGTTCCAGACTCTACTGATTACTGGTTGTGTTAATTTAGGCAAGTTACTTAATTTATCGAAACTGTAGTTTGCTTATATGTAACATAGGGTAATAAACCTTATTTTATAGGGTTGATATTAGGACTAAATGAGAAGGATTAAATGATGAATATTGAATGAAAAGCTATTGTCTGATATTTTTGGAACTTTCACTATACACTTTGGAAATGTATAGGAAATAGTGTTCGGTTTTCTGTGGTTTAATTCCTCATGCATATCTGGTCTCTTATGTAAAGTACAGAAAAGCAGTGAATAGAAGTGGCTTAAATTTTTTTTTTGTCCTTAAATGTACCAAATTTCTAGTTATTTTACCAAAAATCCAAGAAATGTAGAAACCTAGACTACTAGAACTGTAGGAAGAATTAGGGAACCCATGGTCAGTCTACCCATGTTAGGAAACTGAAGATCACAGACATTGAAAAAAGAACAAAGTTACTATGGTATACTAAAATTAATATTTGGTCTTTGTCTTCAGTTCCTGGCACACAGGTCCTTTAATCTGTGGACTCTAATCTGAGTGATGAGTGTTTTCTGCATGCTAATAAGATGACCGCTGGGTGAGGTCCCCAGATAGCTTCAGGATAGAAGCTGGTCACCAGAAATACCAAGGCTTGATCAGAAGTTTGGAACTTCCAGCCCACTCCCCAGCCTCCAGGGATGGGAGAAGGGTTGGATATTGAGTCATTCATCAACAGCTAATGATTTAATTGATCACATCTGTGTAATGAAACCTTTATAAAAAACCCCTAAGTGAAGGGGTTTGGAGAGCCTGCAAGTTGGTGAACAGATTGAAGTGCTGGGAGGGTGCAGATTGGAGTGCTCAGAGGGACCATGGAAGGTCCATGCTCTTGCCCTGTAATTTCTTCCAACTGGTTGTTCCTGACTTGTATCGTTTATAATAAACAGATAACAGTAAGTAAAGCTCTGTTGTGAGTGAGTTATGTGAGTCCTTCTAGCAAATTATCCAGCCTGAAGCTGGGAGGCAGTAGTCAAGTTGAACAGAAGAGTGGATTGCCTGGGGACCTAATACCCATAACTGGCACCATTATGAGGGCAGTCCTGTGGGATTGAGCCCTTTGCCTGTAGGGTCTGACATGGACTCTGTGTAGTTAGTGTCAGAATTGAATTGTAGGACACCCAGTTGGTGTCAGAATTGGTTGGTGTCAGGAGGAAAACAAGCCTGTCCTTTGCACAGCCAACATGTGGCAAATGGGGATCTAAGTCTACCACTTACATACAGCTTTCAAATATGAGAAGAACATTGCCTCAATCTTCATCGAAAAAGAATACGTAGCAGTACATTGCAGGCTGGTAAACTCAGGTTCTCAGCCACAAAGAAGGGTTGGGGTAGCAGGGTGAAACACAATTTCTTCCCTGATTCTGTGTCTCAATACATATCTAATATTAAACTTTTATTCTGTCTGCCAGGGATTGCAAATTTTTATTCTCTACACTGTGAGAACAAAAATCTTCCAGAGCAAAGCTTCCGAAGTGTTGAAGTCATTGTCGTCCACCGCTGGGAGAGTGAAGGTGCTGCCGTCAAAGCCGCTGAGGCTGCGTGTGAGGATGTATAACATGATCAGGTCATTTCCAGCCCTAAATGAACGTTTTAGGCTGCTGGAGCCATCTACACTTACCGAGGAGATGTCTGAGAGTGATCAAGTAAACCCAAGGACCTAGACAGTAAAAGTGTTACCTTTTGTGGCCCTCTTTTTATTCAGCTCACTTTTTCTATTTCCTTCCTTTATTATCCAGTCTTCTCATAAAATCTCCCTCAGTATATTTTGCTTAAAGTTAAGACTTAGATAACACTTGTTGTTTATTATCATCAGGAGTGGTGGATTTGGTAGTTTTTCTTATTATTCAATAGAGTCTTACCCCAATGAAGTGAAGAATTCCACTCAGCTTTCAAGATAATTTGATTATCATTGCTCCCTACATCATGAAGTCTCTGTGACAAAGTTTGATAAAAATATAGAACCTAAAACAAATTCTTTTACAATTTACCAAAAAGGACATGAAGAGAAAAATTACCCCCCCCCCAGAACAAAATGATTTCTGGTGAACACTACAAGGAGTTGCTTATATGTATTGTACTTCTGATCTGTGAATATTTTAAATTTGTATGTGCTTGTACTTTTTTCCAGTCAAGAACCTTGCATTTATTTAACCTCTGGAAAGGTTTTTTTTTTTTTTCCCTGTTAAAACAAAAAGCATATTTTATGCCCAGAGGAATCGACTCCATGAGAATTGGGAAGTGAGACATAGAAAAATGAGCTGGTTGCTAATGCCTCTATTTCCTTCCAGTTCTTGATACATCTAACCTTTTATTGATGAAATGACAGTGAGGCTCAAAAAATGAAAAGTTCGTCACTATCACCCCTTATGACTTCTAAAAGATCCAGCTGCTCATGAGGTTTCAAACACTTGAATTATGAATGGCTTCCTAAATAAAAAATGACCTCCACTGGGTTGGAGAGCACTCCCACTGGACTTCGGAGACGGAGCCTTTGAAATGCTGTGTTCTGTTTTGTCATAAACGAGGCACCTGCTGTGAGTGCACTGAGCTAAGGGACTAACAAACGTCAAGTAAGCTGTGGCATACCATTCTCACCACGCCTCAAAGAACATGTGTTTTTATAGAAATGGTTGTAAATGACTGTCGGATTTCTAGGTGAGCCAAGAGCCTACTCCATCTGTAGTATGATTGAGACCTTACAGGATAATGGAAAATAGAAAAGGAAGAGAATAAGTAAAGCAATTCTCTGAGGTCAGTGTTTTTAGTGGTGTTCTAGTGACATCCCTAGATAGGGGCTGGACTTTGGGAAAATTACAAGATGTGGTTGACCTACTTGATGTCCTGGAATTTATATTCAGATGAAAATAGACCTTAAGTGGAGGCCACTTTAAATGTGGAAAAAAAAAAATCACCAAAGAGCGACATTTAGCCTGAGGGTGAAACATGTGTTCCCTTGGTGGTTTTAGTTTTCTCTGTACTTTTTCCCAGCATTTTGGGAGGTGCAGCAAACCAAACTTCCATATACCATTCCTGGAAAGGCTCTACCGTAAATGCGAAAGAACCACGTACTGTGCGTGTTGCGGAGGCTAAGTCAGGCAAACATTGATGTGCCCCTACTTTCCTCCCTGAAATTCTACCTCTTGGAAATAATTCTATTGATTTAAGCCTTTACCTCATGCACTGATTGGGAATCTTTTTTTAGTTTAGTGATCCAACTTGAGAGGAACAACCATCCTGACTTTGGGGTTTCCTTTCCTGGGTCTAAACAATTCAGAGAATACTGTTCGTCAGTCTGAATTGTTTTTTCTTTTGAAGTTCATGTTGCCTCTTTTTTTTTTTCCCCCTGTTACCAACAAAAGGAGATAATTTTCAAGCTCACTGTCATTGCCTCCTTCAGAAGAGCTTGGCATTCTTGGCCAATGTTTGGAAAACCTGGGCCAGAAGTGCTGACTGTATCATGCCAGCCAGTCAACCACTGGAGCTCTCTAGCCCTGTGGGATCACCTTACTGTGACTCTGGGACGTTCAGGACCTGGCTTCTCAGATGAGGTCCAAGTAGAGACATCAGGATTGGTTCCATCCCCAGGGGCAGGGGGTGGGGTGGGAAACATAGGGGTAGAGGAGGCGGGGCCAGTTGCTAAGAGAGAAAGAAGCTTCCTGTTTACATTTTTAAAAACCTTATGCTAACCATATTATGGCAATTTTAGAAGATCTTTATAAATTATCTTTTTCAAAAAAGCAAAATCAGTAATTGCCTGACCTATCAATAATGTCTGTTTTTTTTAATGTTCCCTTCTACTCTTTGTGTGAATACATAAGAATTTAAATAGCTGTAATTATAGCAAATGAAATTTATTCTGATTTTTAGTTATAGTTCCCCACTTTTTGTAACAGTTGCATAATATACATAAGTTACCAAGTTGTTCTGTTTTGAGTGTCTGCGTGCTACTTGTTTCTGTCATGTCCGACCCTTTGGACCTCCAGGCTCCTCTGTCCTTGGGATTCTCCAGGCAAGAATACTGGAGTGGGTTGCCATTGCCTCCTCCAGGGGATCTTCCCAAGCCAGGAATCAAACCCCCTTTACATCTCCTGAGTTGGCAGGCAGGTTCTTTATCACTAGGGCCACGAAGTCTAGATTTCAATTTTTAATATTATAGTGACATATGATTAATAAACTGGTATATATATATTTCCTTTCTTTTAAATTATTTCCTGAAGATAAATTCTCAGGATGATGATAAACATGTCAAAGGGATGAACATTTAAGTTCCTTGTCTACACTATTGTCTTGACAAAAATGTGACCAACATTATGGAGTACCATAAACAGTTTTTTGTATATTGTGTACTTTGGTGGTATTGTATGTTTAAAATCATTCATATGTGTATGTAGTTTATCAATTGAGCTGTTTTCTCATTAATTTGTATGAATTCTTTTTTATTATGGCTATTAGCCCTTTAACTATTACATTTAGTGACATTTCTCCTCAGTTTGTTTCTTCTCTTTATAATATAATAAAATGCTCACTCTTCATTTGATTCAAAATATCCAAAAGATTTATGGGAGCATTTAGCATTTCTTGAGTATAAATGTCTTCATGCAGGAAGAGTATTTTGTATTAAGGAATGATTTTGTATTAAGGAATAGGTTAGGGATTATGTAACAACTTCTTTTTTTTTATATTTAATTTCTTTTTTTTTATTTTATTTTATTTTATTTTTTTTTTATTAAATTTTAAAATCTTTAATTCTTACATGTGTTCCCAAACATGAAACCCCCTCCCACCTCCCTCCCCATAACATCTCTGTGGGTGATCCCCATGCACCAGCCCCAAGCATGCTGTATCCTGCGTCAGACATAGACTGGCGATTCAATTCTTACATGATCGTATACATGATAGAATGCCATTCTCCCAAATCATCCCGCCCTCTCCCTCTCTCTCTGAGTCCAAAAGTCCGTTATACACAGCTGTGTCTTTTTTCCTGTCTTGCATACAGGGTCGTCATTGCCATCTTTCTAAATTCCATATATATGTGTTAGTATACTGTATTGGTGTTTTTCTTTCTGGCTTACTTCACTCTGTATAATCGGCTCCAGTTTCATCCATCTCATCAGAACTGATTCAAATGAATTCTTTTTAACGGCTGAGTAATACTCCATTGTGTACATGTACCAAAGCTTTCTTATCCATTCATCTGCTGATGGACATCTAGGTTGTTTCCATGTCCTGGCTATTATAAACAGTGCTGCGATGAACATTGGGGTACATGTGTCTCTTTCAATTCTGGTTTCCTCGGTGTGTATACCCAGCAGTGGGATTGCTGGGTCATAAGGTAGTTCTATTTGCAATTTTTTAAGGAATCTCCACACTGTTCTCCATAGTGGCTGTACTAGTTTGCATTCCCACCAACAGTGTAGGAGGGTTCCCTTTTCTCCACACCCTCTCCAGCATTTATTGCTTGCAGATTTTTGGATCGCAGCCATTCTGACTGGTGTGAAGTGGTACCTCATTGCGGTTTTGATTTGCATTTCTCTGATAATGAGTGATGTTGAGCATCTTTTCATGTGTTTGTTAGCCATCCGTATGTCTTCTTTGGAGAAATGTCTATTTAGTTCTTTGGCCCATTTTTTGATTGGGTCGTTTATTTTTCTGGAATTGAGCTGCATAAGTTGCTTGTATATTTTTGAGATTAGTTGTTTGTCAGTTGCTTCATTTGCTATTATTTTCTCCCATTCAGAAGGCTGTCTTTTCACCTTGCGTATATTTTCCTTTGTTGTGCAGAAGCTTTTAATTTTAATTAGATCCCATTTGTTTATTTTTGCTTTTATTTCCAGAATTCTGGGAGGTGGATCATAGAGGATCCTGCTGTGATTTATGTCTGAGAGTGTTTTGCCTATATTCTCCTCTAGGAGTTTTATAGTTTCTGGTCTTACATTTAGATCTTTAATCCATTTTGAGTTTATTTTTGTGTGCGGTGTTAGAAAGTGATCTAGTTTCATTCTTTTACAAGTGGTTGACCAGTTTTCCCAGCACCACTTGTTAAAGAGATTGTCTTTACTCCATTGTATATTCTTGCCTCCTTTGTCAAAGATAAGGTGTCCATATGTGTGTGGATTTATCTCTGGGCTTTCTATTTTGTTCCATTGATCTATATGTCTGTCTTTGTGCCAGTACCATACTGTTTTGATGACTGTGGCTTTGTAGTAGAGCCTGAAGTCAGGCAAGTTGATTCCTCCAGTTCCATTCTTCTTTCTCAAGATTGCTTTGGCTATTCGAGGTTTTTTGTATTTCCATACAAATCTTGAAATTATTTGTTCTAGTTCTGTGAAAAATATGGCTGGTAGCTTGATAGGGATTGCATTGAATTTGTAAATTGCTTTGGGTAGTATACTCATTTTCACTATATTGATTCTTCCAATCCATGAACATGGTATATTTCTCCATCTATTAGTGTCCTCTTTGATTTCTTTCATCAGTGTTTTATAGTTTTCTATATATAGGTCTTTAGTTTCTTTGGGTAGATATATTCCTAAGTATTTTATTCTTTTTGTTGCAATGGTGAATGGAATTGTTTCCTTAATTTCTTTTCCTACTTTCTCATTATTAGTGTATAGGAATGCAAGGGATTTCTGGGTGTTGATTTTATATCCTGCAACTTTACTATATTCATTGATGAGCTCTAGTAATTTTCTGGTGGAGTCTTTAGGGTTTTCCATGTAGAGGATCATGTCATATTAGCCCTTTAACTATTACATTTAGTGACATTTCTCCTCAGTTTGTTTCTTCTCTTTATAATATAATAAAATGCTCACTCTTCATTTGATTCAAAATATCCAAAAGATTTATGGGAGCATTTAGCATTTCTTGAGTATAAATGTCTTCATGCAGGAAGAGTATTTTGTATTAAGGAATGATTTTGTATTAAGGAATAGGTTAGGGATTATGTAACAACTTCTAAAATGAATAACAGAGGGGTATAAATATGCCAACCGCGGCCAAAGGAATCATGTATTACAGACACAGGCCATCTCTCACCCTTCATTATATCGTGTAACAGTTGGGTGGAGTTCCATGACAAAGTTATTTTTTTCCTCTCCAACATCCTTTCTTTTTGCATCTATCCACCCTTTCTTAAAATAAAACACTAAATCTTGGAGATTAGCAACTATTTGTTAATACACACAAAACCTCAGGGAGATTCAAATGTTACACACGCATCACCTGTATCACTTCACTTACGTTAAAATGTGTATTTGAAAAAAAATATAAAAGCTGCTAAAAAATAGAGTAAGAAAATCTGGAGGAAGAGAAAATAATCATAGGAGCAATAAGTAAGAAGAGAAGGATAGGATCAGTACCCAAGGAACGTGTTCAGTGAGCTTATATTTTTGCTATAAAAAGTGCAGGAGACCTGAGTTCAATCCCTGGGTCGGGAAGATCCCTGGAGAAGTGAATGGCTACCCACTCCAGTATTCTTGCCTGGAGAATTCCATGGACTGAAGAGCCTGGAGGGCTATAGACCATGGTGTTGCAGAGTCAGACATGACAGAAACAACTTAGCACACATGCGTACAATACAAAAGTTATACAATACAAAGACAGTGCACCATAGGAATCTTCAACCTCTCAAGTGGGTCACTGAAGACTACTTTTGTTTGGTTTTTAAAAAATATAGAAGTGGTTTTCCTTAATTTGGGTTATTGGAGTTAATTTTGTTTTGCTTTTTTAAAAAATCTTTTAAAATTAACTTCATTGCCATGTAATTTACATCCAACAAAATGCACCTGTTTTAAGTGTATAATTAGATGAGTTTTAACAAATGTGTACACCTGGGAAACAAGATTAAGAACATTTCCTTCGCCCTGTAACCTACTCTGCCCCAGTTAAACCTTACTTCACCCTTAACGGCTCCAGGCAACCACTTGTCTGCTTTCTACCACCATGTGTTGGTTTTGCCTGTTCCAGAATGCCAGGTAAATAGGACCATATCCTCTTTTGAGTCTGCATATTCAGCATAGGGTCTTTGAGATTCATCCATGTTATGTATATATATCAGTGGCTTGCTTTTTATTGCTGAGTAAAATTCAGTTTGGATAGATCACGTCTTGTTTATGTATTCACTAGTTGAGGGACATTTGGTCATTTCCAGGTTTTGAAAACCATGAATGAAACCGATACAACCATTCTTCTATAAGTCTTTGTGTAGATATGTTTTCTCTTATCTAGTATAGTGTAATACTGAGTCGTAAAGTAAGTGTATATTTAACTATGCAGGAAACTGCCAGTTTTGCAAAGTAATTTTGCCATTTTATACTCTCAGTAGCAATATACGGGAATTAGTATTTAAAGTCCTGATTTTTGAATTGTTTCAAAAAGTGGGAAAAGGTCATAAATTCTTTTTGCAAGTAGTTGACCATGTTTCTGAAAGATCCCATTGCTTGATATGTTAGCCCTTTATTTTAACAAAGAAGAAAAAAATAAAAGCAAAGCATAGTGGTATGATCTTATGCTGTTATCTCTTAAAAGCTCTATTTCCCAGGGAACTATAGTCCAATTCTTATCTTCTTCCAGTAGAGTTTCGTTACACGTGTAAGTATCACATTGATAATTTGCTGAACTTTGATATAATCTGCTATGAAATCATGACATATTGAGACCTTCTGGACCTTTGCAATGACAAAAATTTGATTTTTCTGCCATAGTACCTACCAAGTAATAGCAGACTAGGGCAGCATTCTGGACTGGCAGTTGTGGTCTCAGCTACAAGTTATGTGACTTAAAGTAAGACATTTGCCTCTCTGGGCATAAGCCTAGGCTCTGCCTTTGAAATAGGCAGGACTGGTGGCTCAGATGGCAAAGAATCCCCCTGCAGTTTAGGAGACCCAGACTTGATCCCTGGGTCAAGAAGATCCCCTGGAGAAAGGGAATGGCTACCCATCCTGGTATTCTTCCCTGGAGAATTCCATGGACAGAGGAGCTTGGTGGGCCACAGTCCATGGGGTCTCAAAGAGTTGGACATGACTGAGCAATTAACATTATTACTACTACTAGTTAAATTCTAAACTCTGTACCAGATCTAGAATTTTGTGACTCTAAATACAGGATGAAATTATTTTAAAACTATTTTTTCACCTACATATTACATGAGTATATTCTTTTAAAAAAGAAAATAGAGCATGCCAGATAGAACCAAAGTTCTAGCCGCTTCACCTATACAGAACAGCCTTCAAGGAGCAGTTTCTCTAAAGAGAGGTGGATGTAGAGACCTCATGGTAGGGCAAAAACATTTTTGGGGTCTCAGTGGATGTGCAGCTGGTAGGACAGACTAAGTATTTTGCTAAGAATGACAAACTCAGAGGTACACAGTAAGAATATCATTTTCTCCTTTATTATTTCTACATGGGGTAGCAGCTTCCTTTATTTACACAAATGGATCTTTATGTTTTGCCAGTGGTGGGGAGGCTCACCTGACCAACTGGCCCTCATGAGTTTCCCCTTTTGTTTGGTGTTCTCTTATTTAGCCAACTGCTGCCACACAGAGCTGACTCTCGGAGGGATCTGACTTCTCCTATGAATTCTTACCCTAGGAAGAACTAATGTCATTTCTTTGGTTCCTCTGAGGGCAGCTGAGATGATTGAAATTTTCAAAATGATTTATACTAACCAGTAAAAGAGAACATGATGAAACAGATGTTTCATCAAACTTGTTTACAAGGCTCCTAATCTTTGTCCCACTTTCTATCAGTCAAAGAACCTCCCTTTTTCACCCTTAGGATTTTTTCTCTTCTATTGGGAGAATGTGAGCCACACTGACTTATGAAGAGAAAGATCAGGTGGTAGGTAAGTGAGTTAACTACATTTCTCAAAACCACAGTACACCTATAACCCTTCTTCAGATATCTGTGAAACTTGGGCAGTAACCTTTAAATGTAGAGTTCTCGTTTCTCCCCTTGCTATAGGCTAAGCTAAAGGTCTTTCCTTATACTGTTTCTCCTTTTTTCACATGCTTCCACCTTTCACATTTCTAATTCAGGGTTATTCTATGTGTTCATTTCAAACCAAATTCACCTGGACATGGGGAGAGGACCAGGTGATCATGAAGTTCAATTTACTCTGTCAGTATTTTTCCAAATGCCACACACACAAAAACAGTGTTTTTAACTAACAGCACTTTAAAGGTGTGCTTATGGAGTTTCCAGAACAATCTTCTTGGTGGTTTGTTTGATGCTTATCCCAATAAATGTGACCCTAAGTGCTTAGGAAGTGGCAATTGTATAACTTAGCTTTTCTGGTTTCTCTAATGAAAGGCAGCAGTAACTAAAATCATTGTCTACACATAGAGTGGGAGAAAGCATGTTCTTGTTAAGAGTGGTAAGTGGCTCAATTTAGTCTATTGTTCTGTGGCCAATTATCACCAGCATTTATTGGGAGCCTAAGTACAGAGACCTGTATCATCAGCAACTGTGGCAGATTACAGAAGAGCTATAACTATTTCACTGACTCAACAGATATTCACTGAATGCCACATAAGAGAGGAGCAAAAAGGGAAATATGATTTATGGGTAATGTTCTTATCTTTGGGTTGGGTGTTGAACTCCAGCTGTTCATCAGGCTCTTAAATTAATTTTTTAAATGTAATTTTTATATAGGATCAGGAACACAAAAGGTCACTGATGTTTTTGTGAACAGTTTAGTAATTTAGTTAAAACAAAAAAATGGGCAGGATATGGTTTTGTATATAAAGGTGTCTATAACCTAAAGGGGGAAATTTTACAAACTCAGAGGATAATTTCATGCTGTCATATAACGTATTACTAAACCTAAATATCCTTGATTTCAGGCCCAGTCACAGTACTGTAAGCCTACATCCACTGCATAGCAAGAAGCAAAATCTTTTACAAAGTTCTTCATTGAAAATTTCCAAATGTGTATTTCTGGAGAATCCTGGGGAAATGCTTTAATGTGGCATGGAAGTCTTTCTTGTCTCGGGTCACCTTAGCCTTTGATCTGGCTTCCAAATGATGCTTTACTAATCTGATATCTCACTTCTTGCCCCAGGCAGCTCTTGCTTCTGCTTTGAGCAGAGGAATCATCACTACCATATCTCTCAGTTTCCTCAGTAGTATCTAGGGTCAGTCAGTCAGTTCAGTCGCTCAGTCGTGTCCAACTCTCTGTGACCCCATGACTGCAACATGCCAGGCCTCCCTGTCCATCACCAACTCCTGGAGTTTACTCAGACTCACGTCCACTGAGTCAGTGATGCCATTCAACCATCTCATCCTCTGTAGGCCTCTTCCTCTCTCCTTCAATCTTTCCCAGCATCAGGGTCTTTTCAAATGAGTCAGGGACAGGTTTAATATTAAACAAGACTTCACTGATTGCTTGAGGATGGGCACAGGGTAATTACAACATAAAGAACTTTAAGCTGCTTTCAGAATCCACAAGCCCTAGTCCCTCTGAAGGCAAAAGTATGGGTGCCTTTCTTACTAGCATCCAGCTGGCCCGTGTTCAGTTCAGTTCAGTCGCTCAGTTGTGTCCGACTCTTTGCAACCCCATGAACTGCAGCACACCACGCCTCCCTGTCCGTCAGCAACTCCTGGAGTTCACTCAAACTCACGACCATAGAGTCAGTGATGCCATCCAGCCATCTCATCCTCTGTCATCCCCTTCTTCTCCTGCCCCCAATCCCTCCCAGCATCAGAGTCTTTTCCAATGAGTCAACTCTTCACATGAGGTGGCCAAAGTACTGGAGTTTCAGCTTTAGCATCATCCCTTCCAAAGAACACCCAGGACTGATCTCCTTTAGAATGGACTGGTTGGATCTCCTTGCAGTCCAAGGGACTCTCAAGAGTCTTCTCCAACACCACAGTTCAAAAGCATCAATTCTTTAGCGCTCAGCCTTCTTCACAGTCCAACTCTCACATCCACACATGACCACTGGAAAAACCATAACCTTGACTAGACCCACCTTTGTTGTCAAAGTAATGTCTCTGCTTTTGAATATGCTATCTAGGTTGGTCATAACTTTCCTTCCAAGGAGTAAGCATCTTTTAATTTCATGGCTGCAGTCACCATCTGCAGTGATTTTGGAGCCCCCCAAAATAAACACTGTTTCCACTGTTTCCCCATCTATTTCCCATGAAGTGATGGGACCAGATGCCATGATTTTCGTTTTCTGAATGTTGAACTTTAAGCCAGCTTTTTCACTCTCCTCTTTCACTTTCATCAGGAGGCTTTTTAGTTCCTCTTCACTTTCTGCCATAAGGGTGGTGTCATCTGCATATCTGAGGTTATTGCTATTTCTCCCGGAAATCTTGATTCCAGCTTGTGCTTCTTCCAGCCCAGCATTTCTCGTGATGTATTCTGCATATAAGTTAAATAAGCATGGTGACAATATACAGCCTTGACATACTCCTTTTCCTATTTGGAACCAGTCTGTTGTTCCATGTCCAGTTCTAACTGTTGCTTCCTGACCTGCATATAGGTTTCTCAAGAGGCAGGTCAAGTGATCTGGTATTCCCAACTCTTTCAGAATTTTCCATAGTTTATTGTGATATACAGTCAAAGGCTTTGGCATAGTCAATAAAGCAGAAATAGATGTTTTTTCTGGAACTCACTTGCTTTTTCCATGATCCAGCAGATGGAAATTTGATCTCTGGTTCCTCTGCCTTTTCTAAAACCAGCTTGAACATCTGGAAGTTCACAGTTCATGTACTGCTGAAGCCTGGCTTGGAGAATTTTGAGTGTTATTTTACTAGTGTGTGAGATGAGTGCAACTGTGCAGTAGTTTGAGCATTCTTTGGCATTGCCTTTCTTTGGAATTGAAATGAAAACTTACCTTTTCCAGTCTTGTGGCCACTGCTGAGTTTTCTAAATTTGCTGGCATATTGAGTGCAGCACTTTCACAGCATTATCTTTCAGGATTTGAAATAGTTCAACTGGAATTCCATCACCTCCACTAGCTTTGTTTGTAGTGATGCTTTCTAAGGCCCACTTGACTTCACATTCCAGGATGTCTGGCTCTGGGTGAGTGATCACACCATCGTGATTATCTTGGTCATGAAGGTCTTTTTTGTACAGTTCTTCTGTGTATTCTTGTCATCTCTTCTTAATATCTTCTGCTTCTGTTAGGCCCATACCATTTCTGTCCTTTATTGAGCCCATCTTTGCATGAAATGTTCCCTTGGTATCTCTAATTTTCTTGAAGAGCTCTCTAGTCTCTCCCATTCTGTTGTTTTCCTCTATTTCTTTGCATTGATTGCTGAGGAAGGCTTTCTTATCTCTTCTTGCTATTCTTTGGAACTTTGCATTCAGATGCTTATATCTTTCCTTTTCTCCTTTGCTTTTCACCTCTCTTCTTTTCACAGCTATTTGTAAGGCCTCCCCAGACAGCCATTTTGCTTTTTTTGCATTTCTTTTCCATGGGGATGGTATTGATCGCTGTCTCTTGTACAATGTCACGAGCCTCCATCCATAGTTCATCAGGCACTCTATCTATCAGATCTAGTCCCTTAAATCTATTTCTCACTTCCACTGTATAATATTAAGGGAGGTCATACCTGAATGGTCTAGTGGTTTTCCCTAGAATACCCTCATTCAGTTCAGTTCAGTTCAGTTGCTTAGTCGTGTCCGACTCTTTGCAACCCCATGAATCGCAGCATGCCAGGCCTCCTTGTCCATCACCAACTCCCGGAGTTCACTCAGACTCATGTCCATTGAGTCCGTGATGCCATCCAGCCATCTCATCCTCAGTCGTCCCCTTCTCCTCCTGCCCCCAATCCCTCCCAGCATCAGAGTCTTTGCCAATGAGTCAACTGTTTGCATGAGGTGGTGGAGTTTCAGCTTCAGTATTGTTCCTTCCAAAAAACACCAGGGCTGATCTCCTTCAGAATGGACTGTTTGGATCTCCTTGCAGTCCAAGGGACTCTCAAGAGTCTTCGCCAACACCACAGTTCAAAAGCATCAATTCTTCGGCACTCAGCTTTCTTCACAGTCCAACTCTCACATCCATACATGACCACTGGAAAAACCACAGCCTTGACTAGATGGACCTTTCTTCAATTTGTCTGATTTTGGCAATAAGGAGTTAATGATCTGAGCCACAGTCAGCTCCTGGTCTTGTTTTTGCTGATTTTATAGAGCTTCTCCATCTTTGGCTGCAAGAATATAATCAATCTGATTTCGGTTTTGACCCATACTACAGTCTTTGGCCCCAGTGTAGCAGGGATCAATTTATTTCTTCTCAATGGCAAGCCCTTTGCCCAGGAGCCTAGAGAGAGGAAATGCTTTCCTTCATGCCAGGCTAAGGTTCATCTCTTTATCCTCTGCCCCAGGCTCTGAGTTTTCTTTAGGGATATTGACAGTGGTGTTATTCACTGCTTGCCAGAATTTTATCTCCGTCTGTATTTGTGTGGTTTAATCCAATCTGAAACCATCTCAAAGACATCAGAATAGTATTACCAACAAAAGTTAGTTTCCCCAAATCTGCATCATTCAGTTCTAAATTACAAGCAATGAAGAACAAGTCTTTGGAGAAAATCTGGAACTGTTTTCATTCTTACTAGTCTTCTGCTCTCCAAATGCTGCCAAGCAGTTGCTCAAAGAATAATACATAGAATGTTGGAAAATACATTTCTGAGGCAAAGAATTCTAAAATCACATATTTCACTCTCAAACATGATTTTTCAGACATAACAGCAAAAATGTCACTCTTTACTAAAAGTACATAACTTCTCACCTTAAATTCATTTTATCTATCTGAGGAACAACTAAGGACCAAGTAAGTTCAAATTGATTTTTGCTCTCTATCTTAGCAAAAGTTTCCATTAACTTTTAAAATAGCACTCTCCTCCCCATGCCGATTCCATCACCTATTCCCCTCTCCTCCCAAATTTCAGGCTTCAGTCAAAAGCCAGCATACTTCTTATATAAACACGCATATTCAAAACAAATGCTTTAGATAAATGAAAAGAGTATGTAACGCTCAAATATCTTATTTCCAAAATGTCTCTGGGATCCTTAATCCGTTTTAATTTCCTAGCCTTCACCTTTTACACACCCATAAAATCTGTCCTGTCTCGTAAACGCTGTTGGGAACTCCTTGTTCACAAACTGATTCATTCCCATTCCCGGCACAGTGCCTGACAAAGCGTAGGCGCCCAATAATGAATGAATGAGTTTGTAGAAGGAAGGCGGGGAAAAGGTTAGTTTTTTCGAGATAGGACTAGGAGAACTACAATGGCTACAAAACAACAAAAAAACACAAACTCAGACAAACGCCTACTCTTGGATCTCAGAGTTCAGAAGACTAAATTACGTCCCGCCCACAGGCTAGAAACGGGAAACTACTGGTCAGGAAAACCGGAAGTGCCTGGTCACGCCCCGCGCATGCGTGCATCTGTTCTGCGTGCACTTCCTACACTTATCCAGTCATCCAGTGAGAAAGCAGAGACTCAGACCCCTGCAGACCCCGGCGTGTTTAGTCCCCGCCCTATCGACGTTACGCATGCGTCCTGGGTCGGTACGCTTGCTCCGAGGCGGAGCAAAAGGACAGATTTTCTTCTTATTCCCGCCCCTCTTCGTTCCCCACCTGCCACGTACTGGGCCTGAGCTCTCGCTAGGCTTGGTGGGTCCGTGCGATTGGTCGGGGCCCGCGCGAGTCTGCCAGCGAGGTGCGGCGGCCCCGGAGGGCAACCGAGTGGGCTGTGACCGCAGCCTTCCCCCAACGCCCCAGAGCCCGACGGTGGCGGCCTCGCACGGGGTCGGATCAGCGGAGACCCGCGGAGACCCGCGGAGGGGCAGCAGTGGCGGCCTCGGGAAAACGGTATGGCCGCTGGGGACGGGGTCGCGGCCGAGTTCTCGGGCCAGGCGGGCAGGGAGACGTGTAAACGCTGAGAGGGCTTCTTTCGAACCGGCGAGCGCGGGGCGGGTGGGGTCGGAGGGATCGTGGGAAGGCGCTGGTGGCCGAGGACTGAGGCCGGGCCTGGCCGGGCCGGGCCTCGCCTCGAGGAGAGGCCACGGCGGGGGAGGGGTGGGGTTGGGGGGGTGGGGTGCGGGTGTCACTGGCCACCGTGGCAACGAAGCGGACCTATGGGGGGCTTTAGGAGGTGTTTGTGCCAGCAAGGGCATTTGTGTCGATCTCGCTTGGCTCCAAGGAGTCGGACAGCTGGAGGGAGCGGAGAGGGACTTCTGGAAATCTGGGGTGGTCCAGTGCCTAACCCTCAGAGGGGCTTGAAAGGGCGAGAAGTGGGGAGAATGGCGCCTGTGGGAATTAGTTGATTGGGGGTCACCTGGGGAAGCCTTGTTCCTTGACTGTGTTAGTGCTTCATCAAGCGCCGTCTGGAGGCCAAACCCAGTCTAGTAGTGGTGATGACAACTAACTTTTCAAGAGTTTACTTTGCTAGGCAATGTGCTCAGTAGTTGAGATTCACAGTCTCATTTAATCGTCACAAGGATTCTTCCAAATATAGATATTCCCATTTTGCAGTTGACGAAAGTGAGACTTTAAGAAGTATTTCCTGAGGTCACACAGCTAGTGGGAGAAATCTTTACCATCAACGCTGGCTCTGGTCAGGCAGAATTCGAGGCCCCTTGCATTCTTTGGAGTACTCGAGGGTTGGTTTCGTTTAGGGTTTCTTAAAGGAAATTTCTACCCTCTGGAGTTGTCTAAGCAAATTCACTGAACAAGGGCCCTCACCACAGGGCTGGTGGAGCTGGAGGTTTGGTCACTGAACCTGGATCCTGGTTCAAAGAGGCAGGCTTTTTATGTGTTCCTTGGGCATGTCACTTTACTCTCCAGGTCTGAGAACAGTGTTCCTGTTGGAAGGTTTCATAAGTTAGTGGCCGAGTCATTTCAGAGGGAGTAGGGCAAAGACACGGTGAAAGGAGAAATGAAGAGCTGAAAAAGCTGTGAGGATGTCACCAGCAGCCCTGGGAACTAGTAGTTCGTAGCAGTCTCTACTTTGTGATTGAGGCTAGAGAAAAAAAAGGACCTGGATTCTATTGTTACATAAAAAATAGGGTGATAGAATTTTCCCTGGAAGAGAGAATTTCGAGGTGCTTTTGTTTTTGTGAAAACCTGTTTTCTACCATGCCTTGTGGAGATGACTGCACAAAATGGAGACAGCCTTAGGAAAGAAGACCTGGTTCCTGGCCACAGGTAGTTTACAGTCCAAGGGAAGCACTAGCCAGTAAGTAAATTTGCAGGCAAACATGGCAGGTGTCAAGTATTTAAAAAGGGGCTCATATTTTCAGAGTCATTGGAACTGGGCAACAATTCCTTTATGATCAGAAGGATTATATCAATTATATTCATTGTTGGAAATGTCTCTAATTAGGGTTATGTCAGTTGTAGGGAGTCACCTCTAGCTAGTGTGAAGGCTTGACTTAGGAATTGACCTGATAGTACTGCCTTCTTTTAATCTGTCTATCAGAACTTTATCACTTGTCATTCATGTTTTGTTTAGGGAACAAAAATATTAAAAATCTTTACTTACTGTATGTCAGGCGCTATTCTAGAAGCTACTGAGAATAGGTAGTACTAGCCTGCTGAAGCTAAGCCCTGGTCTTTCAACTACATTATTGACGGTTTACACATCCTGTAGGGAAGAGAAGATTACGTAGATTGATTTGAAGTTCTTTATTGCTCTCAGGCTGCAAGGCAAACAAAGTGAAATCTTAACCATCTTACTGAAGTAACTATACTTTGGAACTTGGCATGCAATAGGTATTTAAGTGTTTGCCGAATGAAGAGGGCTGGTTTGGCTCACAGGTGAAGGGGCTGTATGGAGGTTTCAGTTAATCAAAGTCTTCAGGAAAAGTCCATTGTCAGAATTGGCAGATGAAACACTGACTGTATTCTCTTTTTATGTTAAGACAAGCGTAGCATCTGGATGGTAGAACGTAGTCCACTCTGTTTTTAACTGACCTTAGAGTGTTATATTCTGTATTTAATGCACCATTTTAAGATGGGCATTAAAGATTCATTCATAGAATTAATATGTTCAGAGGATGGCAAGGGAGTCTAGAGACAATCATTTAATAAGTACTTAATTGGAAGGACATGTGGCATTTATATGAAGATACTAGGGCATTTATGTATACTATGGATTAAATAGGATTCATGAAAACTTCCTTCAAATATTTGAAGTGTTGGCGTGTTGAGGGCCAGGTAGAGTGCTTTCACACACACACAAAGGAGCAGATGTAGAGAACTAGGAAAACTAAATATGTTAATAAAATAACACATTTAAGAGAAGAAAGCAGAATGCTGCTAGTAGAAAAGCAAAGTTTTGAAACCAGAATATGACCAGTAGGAAACGCTCTGTGGTTACAAACAATGTGTTCATGAGCATCTTGGTCTCAGAAAGAAGAGATAGGCCTTGAGAAAAAGAGATATTAACATATTAATTAAGTGAAAGTGTATTTTCTGTTGTATGATAATGGTATAAATTACTAGAGACTGCAGACATATTTTGAATTTAGGATTGCAAAGTCATTATAGGAGAAGCACACTGAATAACCTAAGATTAAAGTAAAACTCAAGAAGGCAGAATTCAATAGCAAGTTAGTATTTAGTTCTCTGACACTGTCTTGTTTTTAAGGGTGCTGTCTGATCACACATACTCAGGTTTGGGGATGGGAGTGTTACAGACGATAGAGAAACAATAGTGGACAGTCTTTTAGAAAGCTCAGGAGGATGTCACTGATTTGTTTTTTGTCCTCAAGTTCTGCAAATAGGAAAATTGGAGAAAATGCTCATGAGGTCTTTCTTATTTTAGCGAGAAAAATTTGAAACTATTTTAGTGTTCACACATACTTTCCTATTCAGGGTTAGCATTTAATATACATAGGCTAGTAGGGTTTGGAAGCTAGTATTTAATGATTGTCCTTCCTTTAATGACTGTAGAATAATTAACCGTGCTAGGCACTGTTCTAGGCTCCAGAAATAACAGTGAACAAAAACATTTATCTCCCTATTTTCTAGTGGAAAAGAATAAAAATTAATACTTTTAAAATGTTTGATAGTGATGAGTGCTTTGCAGAAAATGAAGCTGAATAAGAAAGTGACAGTAAAGCCATTTTAAATTAGATGGCCAGGAAAAACTTCTGAGAAGTTAACATTTGATCAGAAATCTGAATCATGTGAGGGGTGTGAAAAGGGCTCAAGGTTAAGGAAGCAGCAAGTGCCAAGCCTTGAGAAGGAGATTGTAAAGTCCGAGTGTAGCAGAGTGGCCAGGAACAGAAGTGGGAAATGAGGTTAAATCAGATCATGACCTTGTAGTTCTGGCTTTTATCAAGAGTGAGATGAGACTCTATTGGAAGATTTTAAAGTAGTTATACTAGATTTTATTTAACAGGATAACTCTGATATGGTGAGGGTACCGTTGTTAAGCAAACAAAAGTAAAAGGCAGACAGATCAGTTAGGAGTCTTTTGCAGTAATCCAGGCAAGAGTTGATGGTGGCTTGGATTAAGTTGATAGAGGTGAAGGGTTGGACTCTAGAGATATTTTAAAAGTTGTGGCAACTAGATTCATTGGTAATTTGGTATATGTTAAGTCTGTGGTAAAGAGAGGAACTAAGTTTTTTTGTTTATCTTGAATATCTTAGGAGAATTGTCATTAACAGAGATGGAGAAAACTGTAAGAGAAGCACATTTTGAGGGGAAGATCAGGATTTTGATCTAGACATGTTAAGTAAGAAATCTAAATCAGATGAGCAGTTAAATATATGGGTAAAATAATAACAGACATAAAATAATAAAACTTACTTTCTTATGCACATAATAAAACCAGTTCCAGACCATTTTACCATAAATATGGTAACATTGGAACAGTGAATTTCCTTTGAAACTGAGAATTTCTTAGATTCTAATAGTAGCTTTGCTTTTTAGCTTTTAAAATACCTTTTATAGCTATTTAATCATCAAGACCATTTTGTCAGTCTTTCTCTAGAGTTACATACATAGAACATCCTGGAGTCCACCATGAATGGGCAGTTGGATCTGAGTGGGAAACTAATCATCAAAGCTCAGCTTGGGGAGGATATTCGACGAATTCCCATTCATAATGAAGATATTACTTATGATGAATTAGTGCTAATGATGCAACGAGTCTTCAGAGGAAAACTTCTGAGTAATGATGAAGTTACAATTAAATATAAAGATGAAGGTAAGAGTGTTTCTCAAGTTTTTAAAAGTCTAAGTATTTTGTGTGTTCTTTTGCCTGTTTTTCATTGAACTCCGAATAAAAATTCTGTTTCCTCCTATGGTAATTGAGTACCACTTTCTTTTACTTAAGGGAATGCCCATGTAGTTAGTTATACTTATAAGTTAAAAATTTGCCAAGTGATTTATTATTAGAAGGGGGTTTTAAGTGATAGAATACTCTCACACATTTTTACAAGCCGTTTGTTTTTCTTTTATGCCTGTAGAATTCTGGCTTCCTTTTTGCTTTAAAACCAAACTTGCATTCATATTTCCTAAAGTGAAAGGGATGTTAGTATGTTTTGAATGAGAAAGGATTCATGGTCAGCTAAGTATGGAAACGCTGTTTTTTTGGCAGGAATTTTCAGAGCATGTATTATGCTGAAGTACTTTCTCAGTTTATGTGGTATTCCCGGGCTAATTTGACTACAAAACTTTTAATGGAGATAGATTTTACCTGACAAATATATCATCAGCGACATAGTGGAATTATATTAGTAGACTGTTGTTTCTTTTTTTTGGAAACATAAAGCATTTGTTTATTATTGCTATAATCAAGGCAAAATCTCTTTAAAAAATTGGCCTTGATAATGGAAATAGAATCATTATTACTGCATTTACAGTTTGTTCTCTGCTGTTCGGACCGCAGGGTTTCACACCTGCCTCAATAGACTCACTATTTTCTTTTGACCTGTCGTCTTTGTTAACATCTCTAGTGAAATTGGGCTTTAGGTGGTTACCAGTATCTTTATTACTGCTGAATTTATTTCCAGTCTGTTTCCTCTTGATCTCAACACTTGGCACTGGTATCCACAGCATCGTTTTATAAATACTCTTATTTCTCTGACACTGTGCTGTCTCAGTTTTTCTTATCCCTAATAGCTTCTTTGTTTTAATCTGTGTGTTGGTTTAAAGTAATGTCAGCTGTTAGAATAAAAACCTTAAAATCTCAGTGGTTTAACACTCAAGAAATCATTCAGGGGCCCAGGTTGACGAAGCTCTGAGATCTTCAGTACATGGCTTACAAGCTCACCTTGAGCATCTGCATTCAGCAAGCAGATGCATGAAGATGGAGTATAGAGGATCACATGGGAGATTATACTCTCTAGGCCTTGAGGTGGTTTATATCATTTCAGCTCACATCACATTGACCAGACCCCAGTCACATGACTGTGCTGAGATGTTAGCAGGTTGGGAACTGTCCCTGGTTGGATAGCCACTTTCCAACAACTTACCCTGTGGAAGGGGAGTATAAATCACTGATGGTCAACTAAGCCAATTATTTCACTAGAGGTGTAATATGCCTTTCATTTTTTCAATATTTCATATAATGTTGAAAAGTGGACGTGTGAGACGCTCAGTCGTGTCTGACTCTTTGCAACCCCATGGACTGTAGCCTGCCAGGCTCCTCTGTTTATGGAATTCTCCAGGTAAGAATACTGGAGTGGATAGTTAGATCCCCCTCCAGGGGATCCCTGACCCAGGGATTGAACTCACATCTCTTGTGTCTCCTGCATTGGCAGGCAGATTCTTTACCAGCTGAGTCATAGGGGAAGCCCCTTCATCTAATGTTACCCAAAACTAATTTTCGAGTTTAGGAACAAAAAAAGAGAGCGTTTTCTTCTTATTCTTTTCCCTAGTAACGGACTCCAGGAGTTGGTGATGGACAGGGAGGCCTGGTGTGCTGCGGTTCATGGGGTCGCAAAGAGTCAGACACAACTGAGCGACTGAACTGAACTCATAACGTCATCTGTTTACAATACATTGATTATCCCGTTTGGCTTCCAAATGTGTGTGTAAATGTGATCAGTTTGTTCTTTTTTTTGTTTGACTTTACAGCTCAAGTTTTTAATGGTTTTACCTGAGATGATTTGCTCTTACCTCAAAGCTGGCAATGGACTTGGGCAAACTCTGGGAGATAGTGGGGGACAGGGAGGCCTGGTGTGCTGCAGTCCATGGAGTTATAAAGAGTTGGACATGACTTAGTGACTGAACAACAAAACCTGAGATGATTCGCTCTTACCTCAGAGTTGGCGTATCTTAAACTAACTTCACTGTTTTAATGCTTTTCTTTCAACTCATTGTTGTTTGCAGAAGGGTCAGCCAACTCCTTCTTTAAAGGATCACATAATATTTTAGAATTGTGGGTCCTATAAGGCCTTGCTAATCTTCTTTCTAGAACCTTTTAAAAATATAAAAACTATCCTTAGTTTGAATTCTTTAAGCCAGAATTTATCCATTGATTGCAGTTTGTAACTCCCTAGCTTAGGGTATCCTCATTGTTGAAACTGTCTTCTACATCTGGTTATCACATTGAATTTGTTTTTCATTGTGTTTTTGAGTGCTTTTTTAAATTATATAAATTTGTGTTCCATAGACTGTATTGGATACTAGTTTAGAGAGCTGACTTAGGTAAAGAGTTCCTGATGTCATAGATACTCTTATTTCTGTTGGGAAAATCAGAAAAGAAAAAGACCAGTTATAGAAAATTTCCTTCTTTTACATATGTACTTAAAAATATGTTTATGAGTAGAATCCCTAAAGTTGAGCATTAGATGTGTGTGTTGTTAAAAAACAACAACAACAACAACAAAAAAAAAAACACTGGTCTGCTGTAAAGAGATGATAAAACTCTCAGTTATGGCTTTTATTGCCATCTTTATCCAAAATAACTGGCCTAATCAGTGTTAAAATTGTGTGTCTGTGAGGATACCTTGCAGTGGCTTCTCTTCTGTTCTTTCTCTAGCCTTTTATTTCCTAGCCCTTTGAAAGATTTTGAATAGGCAATTGATATGCTGATTATAGTATTCTTTATCCTTGGGATCTAGGGGATTTCAGAATCTTGTGTACATGAATATTTTTCCTGAGGAGAATTGATGGTTTTCATCTCAGTGTTGAGATGATTGGAGACCTGAAAGGCTCAACTGTCTACCCATTAGAACAATTTTGCAGAAAATTTTGCAACCTTTTTCGTTACTGTCATATATGGCTTTCCCTCCGTTTGTGTCAGTGGTGTTTTACTGTACTTAGAATTAAAATTGAACCTTGAGAATTATTATTACCTTGATTTCTGATAAATATATTTAAATACTTTAGAATAGAAAAGATTTCAATCTAAACTGTAATTTCCTCCAGGTGATTAGTAAAAGGTTACATTAATCTTAGCTATGTGTTGGCTCGTCTTATGAGAATAAGATAAATATTTTGCTATGAAAGAAATGAAATTTAGTATCCTTTTGGATAAATACATCTTCCCTAGATCCTTTATCCTTAAAGGTTTTATGGAATATTCTCTATGTTCTGTGATCCACATTTTGCATTTTAATTGATACATATCCTAGCTTACTACTGATGCAAATCTGAAATTTTTATTTGTTTCAGATGGAGATCTTATAACAATTTTTGATAGTTCTGACCTTTCCTTTGCAATTCAGTGTAGTAGAATACTGAAACTGACATTATTTGGTAAGTGCTAAACTTTCTAATATATTTACTCTTCTTTGTATTTTTATGAAATACTTTTTAGTTTATTCCTTTTAAAGATTCAAAATTAAGTGATAATTTTTTCTATATCAGAATTTTTAAATTTTAAGGCTTAACTATATTCTTTGAAGATTAATAGAAAGTAGACATATTTTAAATAACCCATCTGCTGTTACCTTAAATAGTAATATATGCCAGTTGTGTAAGTGTTTCCAGGATTGAAAATAATTTCTGGGTTAAAACTGCAATTTAGTTTAGTTCATTAAGAATATATAATTGTTTTCCAATGTAGTATGTTTTTACTTATTCTCAGGGTTTAATGGATAGGACTGATACGTGAGTTTGAGCAAGCTCCAGGAGTTGGTGATGGACAGGGAGACTTGGTGTGCTGCAGTCTGTGGGGTCGCAAAGAGTCGGACACGACTAAGTGACAGAACTGATACTTTTTTTAGACATTATTTTTTAAGGAGAATTTTAAGATCTGAGATAGTTCTGATTAAAAAACAAAAACATAAGACTAAATTTAATCTTATAGATTTTATTTTCTTACAGATCATGACAGATTTGCAAGGCAGAACACTAAAGGGAAAAGATAGAAATGATTGCAAAGTTAAAGTAGTAGCATGATTATATGAAAAAAAAATGTGGACTTTTTTCCTGGATGTTTTGGTTAGCATTTTTAAAAATTATGTAGCACTAACACACAGTTCCATGAAATAGGATCAGTGGCCAGTTGATTTAATTTGTATTTATTTCATCTCCATCTAAGAAGGAGTGTATGAATCACTTTAAAATGATAAGAACAAAAACTACTAAATTAAAAAAAAATAAAACATATCTCTTCCTACAATATTGAGTCTTAAAATACCTAACCACTTTTGGTCAGCTATCAGGCATTAGGTAAACTGAAAATCTTCATCTCAGAAACACTGAGAATGTACTGGATAAATGATACTGAATACATTTTTTGAATTACACACCTGAGCTTGCTCAGGAATGTGAGGAAGATGTCAGGGACCAAAATATAATTGAAATTAAAAACCAGGGCCATAAGTACCAAAAGCGTGGTGATGGTGAACGTTTTAGTCTGCATAATCTAAGGACTTGTCACTTGGTGTCTACATGGTGTAGATCTTGGGTCCTAGACCCTCAATGACTGTACTCTCAAAAAGCAGATTGTAGAAGAAAAATCTCTCTTCATTGGCAGAAGAAAAGTCAAGAAACTGATAAAGAAACTCTCATATGTCCTGAGCTATCAGGGGTTTGTGAAGGCTCTCTTAAGGGTTTATAACCATGGTCCTTTGGGAACTCCCAAAGCCGGATACCACCATGAAAAGTGTAAGAAACAAAGGCAAAAATCTTCTCTGGAGGGTATATGTTCTCAATTCAAATAACATAGGCTTCTCAAAGATAAAATCCTGTTGATGAACTTAGGAGTTCAAAACTGTAGGACTCATGAGACATCCATGTAAACAAGAAACAATGGGTACAACTAATAGTGGGATTAGATTTCTAAGAACTTGGTAGAAGTGTTAATAAAATATGTATTGTTATTAGACATAAAAGAAGAAATAAGAATATAAGAACTATGCATTATGGAAAAAACATTAAAAAAAACTTAAGGTAGATAAACAGCAAGAATCTATTGCATAGTATAGGGAATTATATTAAATATCTTGCAATAACTTATAATGGAAACTGAAAAAAGAATATACACACATATATATGTGTGTATAACTGAATCATTTTGCTGCACACCTGAAAATGGAAAAATCTGTAATCATAAGAGAACTGTTAATACTCTTCTCTCCAAAACTGATAGATCAAGCAGCCTCAACATTTAAGCAAAACAGATACAGGCTTGATCGTGTGCATCTAGCAATCAGGGACAGGATTCAGTTTTGTTTTGGTGCATTTGCACATTTATAAAAGTTGACCATCTGCTGGGTTTTCTAGTGAGTCTCAGTAGGTATCAGAGCAGGAATATGTTAGAGATCATTTTCTCTGGTTTCATTAGAAACTATTGGGCAAAAAAGATAACCCAAACTCCCATATTTTTGCAGATAAAAATACGCTTTTAAGTAACATACCATAGAAGAAATCATATTTGGAATTAGATTTCTAATTAGTGATGACTTTTACATGACAGAGTTTTTAGAGTGTGCTAAAGCTAAATACAAAAGGGATAGTGTAAGTCCAGATAACTTAGAAAAAAGAAAATAATAAAAAGCAGAAATGAACTAGAAGTTGGGGGAATTGATGGGATCAGCAATTTTGAAGATACATAACTAGCAAACCTCTCAAGTTTACGGTTTTTAAAAAAACGACAGAAGTAAGCAGTATTAGGAGTGAAAGGGAGTTTAACCTCAAATACTAATACTTGCTGTGAAGGAGAATGAGCACCTTGGAGACAATAGCATGTCAGTAAAAATGTGTTACAAAGGATTTTTTGTAGGGCAGAGATCAAATTGCTAACATCCACTGGATCATGGAAAAAGCAAGAGAGTTCCAGAAAAACATCTATTTCTGCTTTATTGACTATGCCAAAGCCTTTGACTGTGTGGATCACAATAAACTGTGGAAAATTCTGAAAGAGATGGGAATACCAGACCACCTGACCTGCGTCGTGAGAAACCTGTATGCAGGTCAGGAAGCAACAGTTCGAACTGGACATAGAACAACAGACTGGTTCCAGATAGGAAAAGGAGTACGTCAAGGCTGTATATTGTCACCCTGCTTAATTAAGTTATGTGCAGAGTACATCATGAGAAACGCCGGACTGGAAGAAGCACAAGCTGGAATCCAAGATTGCTGGGAGAAATATCAATAACCTCAGATATGCAGATGACACCACCCTTATGGCAGAAAGTGAAGAGGAACAAAAAGCCTCTTGATGAAAGTGAAAGTGGAGAGTGAAAAAGTTGGCTTAAAGTTCAACATTCAGAAAATGAAGATCATGGCATCTGGTCCCATCGCTTCATGGGAAATAGATGGGGAAACAGTGTCAGACTTTATTTTTCTGGGCTCCAAAATCACTGCAGATGGGGACTGCAGCCATGAAATTAAAAGACGCTTACTCCTTGGAAGAAAAGTTATGACCAACCTAGATAGCATATTCAAAAGCAGAGACATGACTTTGCCAACAAAGGTCCATCTAATCAAGGCTGTGGTTTTTCCAGTGGTCATGTATGGATGTGAGAGTTGGACTGTGAAGAAAGCTAAGCACTGAAGAATTGATGCTTTTGAACTGTGATGTTGGAGAAGACTCTTGAGAGTCCGTTGGACTGCCAGGAGATCCAACCAGTCCATTCTGAAGGATATCAGTCCTGTGTGTTCTTTGGAAGGAATGATGCAAAAGCTGAAACTGCAGTACTTTGGCCACCTCATGCAAAGAGTTGACTTATTGGAAAAGACTGATGCTGGGAGGGATTGGGGGCAGGAGGAAAAGGGGACGACAGAGGATGAGATAGCTGGATGGCATCACGGACTCGATGGATGTGAGTTTGAGTGAACTCGGAGATGGTGATGGACAGGGAGGCCTGGCGTGCTGTGATGCATGGAGTCTCAAAGAGTCGGACACGACTGAGCAACTGAACTGAACTGAATTTGTGTTAGATGCTTTTGCATAAGGTTGAAGGAATGGGGCTTTGCTCTAGATTGGCTGTTGTCAGGAAGTAGGGGTAGTCCTATGATTAGGTAGTAATCTCATGATTTATGATTTACCTATTAGTTAGTAGTCCTATGATTTATCTTACTAAATCTTATCCAGAAGATATGGGGAGTGAATTGAGGCAAGCTTGCAATTGGTAAAATAGCATCACTCATAATTAGCCAGGGATGTTTGGTCATTTTTGTGACCTTCTGGTCAATGTTCTTGTGTCTGAGTTCTCACATGATTATGGACTGGCTTTCTTTTTTGTCTTGAGCTATATCAGTCCCAGACTGATCTTTAATGATAGTTAGTGGTGTTCTTTATTTGCTTTTAAAAAAAAGATTTATTGAGATGCAGTTGATGTACTGTTGGTCTGTTCTGAAATTGTTTATGTTCAAAAACCTACATGTGAATACCATGCCAGCTTAGAGCAACACAAAAGCCTGTCTTACAGTACAGGGCCAGTTCTTAGCTTTCAGGAGCTGCTTTTCTTCTTTTCAGCTATTAAAGGAAAAACAGTAATACCCAGTAAAAGCCAGTAATTGATACAGGTAGGAAATTATATTGAACTTTCTCATAAATATATAGGTAGTATGTAAAATACTGGTGGATTAGCTTTTAAAAGCTTATATTGGTTTGATGTTTGAAATATTCTACAAAAAATCTCCTTGAACCTTTATTTTCAAGTAGATGTCCATTTCTAATTTGATGTTCCAGGAATTATAAATATGTAAGATATATATATATATATATATATACACACACCCACACACGAATTGTCAGTGTATAAAATGCATAAAAAAGTTTGATTTTTTTAATTAATAATCTCAGTGATGACAGTCTTTGTTGCTTGAAGACGGATCTTTTTTTTATTTTAGTTAGCTGAAAGTCATTTGGATAAAATGGGTAATTAAATGAAATAATATTAACCTTTTTAAAAAAAAGCCCAATGATTTTTGAATAATCTGAATTTTTCTAGCTTGTGTGTTTCTTTTAAAGTAACTACTTTGAAAGACAGTGAGTGATGACGTGAAGTTAGGTTACATTTTATTTAGGGCAGTTATCTTAGATAGCTAATTTTTTTGAGGGGGGGTCAGAAGTAGGCAAGAAGAATAATAGACCTACAGTCATATTATACTTTTAATAAGGTGTTTATTGTCTTATTTCAAGGCTAAAAAAAAAATTGTGTGAAGTAAAATGGGCTTTTGAAGGTACATAATTGCTATTAAAATAAAGCTTTTTGCAATTTTACTTTATTTCACTGTAGTTGAATTCTTTAATGAATTTTTAGGGGCGGGGCTTATAGGTCATAAGCCATAGATCATCAGCAAAGACTGATGAATATTTACTTCTTCCAAAAATAAATTAGCAATGAAAATCCTTTCCTTAAAAAGTTATTTGAATGATATCAGTAGGTATCTTGTTTGAGTTCAACTTTTTAAAGAAGTTAATTTTGATTTTTCCTTGTTACATATAATTCTACTGATATATTTATTCAGGAATATTTCCTAAGTTTAAGAAAATGAATGCTTTTATTCCAGTTAATGGCCAACCAAGACCCCTTGAATCAAGTCAGGTGAAATATCTTCGTCGAGAACTGATAGAACTTCGAAATAAAGTGAATCGCTTACTGGATAGCTTGGAACCACCTGGAGAACCAGGCCCGTCTTCCAGCATTCCTGAAAACGGTAGACCATGAAGTCATTTTATTCTGATTTATCCTTCTTATGACTTTTTGCACATTAAAAAAAAAATTCTTCAACAGGAGTAAAATGGCACCTCCATTGTCACTCTGTCTTATTTCTATGTCTGTGCTAATATTCAATATCTGTTTTCCCAAACCTGGCTGTTCATCAAGATTGTTGTGTTAGTCACTCAGTTGTGTCTGACTCTTTGCGACCCCATGGACTGGAGCCCACCAGTTTCTTATGTCCGTGGAGTTCTCCAGGCAAGAATACTGAAGTGGGTTGCCACGCTCTTCTCCCGGGGATCTTCCTGACCCAGGGATCAAACCCAGGTTGCCTACATTACAAGCAGATTCTTTACTGTTTGAGCTACCTGGCGAACCTTGTTCATCAAGATTACAGGGAGATTTTGTTGTACCAATTCCTGGATCTCATCATAGACCTCCTGGAGGGCAGGGCTGGGAATCCCATTGTTAAAATGCTCCCTGGGTGATTGTTTTACAGGTAGTCTTAGACTCCTGGGTTATGACATGGGTCAGTTTTCAAATCCCTTTGGCTCTTGAACCCTTTACAGTGTTATAGTTAATTAATGAACCTTAGGAATGGAAATCATTTCTTGAGTTTTATGTGATATATGAAGTAGTTTCAAGTAAAAGTAATTTTAGGTTAGTACATTCAAATGTAATGTTTATCTTAAGCACAGTGTTCATAATATGCAAAAAAAAGTTTTTTCTCCCATTTTACAGATGATATACTATTTATGTTATGATAAATATGGCATACTATTTATGTTATGTTATGACAAATTTGGAACTGAAAGTAGTTTGGGGACCAAATATTAAATGTAGACTGAAATTTAAATATGGCTTGAAAGTAGATTTTAAAAAACTTGCCGTCTCAACTTTTAATATTCTTAGATGTTGCACTTTAAAAATAAACACTTTTTAAACATCACTTTTGTGTTTGCATGTAAGTTTCATAGGTTTAAAACTATATAGTGAAATAGTATTTTATAGATTCTGCATTACTGGCTATAAAGGGCTTAATAGAAGATGATTTTGTGGAAAAGTAGCATTGTATAATCTCTTGTAACCTTTAGATTCTGAAATACTCTAAATTTTGGAGTTTAATTTGTAGTTATAGTTTAAATAAAGATGCCTTTCCCAATCATTTCCTGCTTCCTCCAGCCATATGGACTTGTGTTAATGGTAGATGACCTGATAAATATTTGGTGATTGATTAGTAATTTCTAGTTCCACCTCTAGATTTCAGAACATATTAAAAAGGTTTGCTGAGATACAATGAGATCTTTCCAGCCTCTTTATGATAAAGCCTTTGTATTCAGGTTAAAGCATATTGCCTTTTCTTGACCTGTCTCTCCACACAAAAATGAAAACCTTGACCATTTTCCCAGAAGAAATCATAGATGTCAATATAACAACACTTGCATATAATTTTACGGGCTTGAAGCGTCTGTAGAGTATTATGAAACTTAGATCAAAATTCAATAAGTAGAGCCAGTACTGTGTAGAAATTGCATGTAAATTTATAAGCTTTTTGGTTTTGGTGAGACAGCCTTTCTGTTCATTACTTCTTGCCACATACTGCTTTTCTTTATGAGTTTATTTCCATGTGGTCATATGTTTTATTGTTCACCTCTCACCTGTGTTAATGAAAGAGATGTTAAAAACTGGTTTCTCCTCTGCATGTTGGAAATTATATCATGTATTGTTTCTTTATGTGGCCATCCTTCTAGTCATTGTGTCCTGAGTTGCCTAATGAACTGAATATGACATTCTGTGTTTTATTTTTATAGACACTTGTAGCTTATTTTTTCTTCTCCTATACTTAGAAAGATTGCTTAACTCTTGACCCACTTTCATTTTATGAAGTTTCCTAAGCTTCTAAGCTGTTAGAACACATTCTGATTTAATAATCTTCTCAAGGGGGGGAAAAAAAACAAAACTAAAAACAAAATAAGCTGCATCAGAAACTTTTGGAAACATCAGAAAGTCTAGTTCACCAGAAAAAAGTGCCTGTCAGCTGTCAGAGCTCTTCAGAATCCTGTGGCTTGCCCTCACCCAAAACATGCAGCTACCTATGTCCTTCAGCACTCTACCTCTGTAGTGGACTTGTTGGACAGTTGCTTTCCTCTGTGAGACAGATGATGTGTAGGTCTCCTTCAATACTGGATTGACCTGTTGCAGTATCTCTGCAGTAGCTACTGGAGCAGGTAGTAGGCTAGTGAATATATATTGTGTTCCCTGATGAATTTAGTTTGCCATAAGTGGAAGGATGAATAGGTAGTGTGAAGGGAAATAATCCTAAAATTGGTGTGATATGCTCTTGGGATATGGTCTTGGAATTGAAGGAGGGAAGTTGGTGAGGAAGGTGGATGACTGGCAGACATTTTAAAGGAGTACTTATAAAAGTTTTCCTGCCTAGATTTAGGAGATACTAATATAACTAGAGGAATGATAAGAAGAAAAGAGCTGCAAGCCCGTGTGTGCTTACAGTCCACTTGGTTCATAATATTTTTTCACAAGATCAATTTTGGTCGTAATCACAGAGATGATCTAATGCTCATTTACTTGGCTGGTAACAGAAAGGAATTGATAACATCAGTTACTTCAATAAATGGTTAGCAGTTTTCTTTTTGTTTACTTGTTTAGTTTGTTTTATTTGTAATACTTTTTTGATGTGTTGGCCTTAAGTATTTGTAATTTTTTTTAATATTACAAATTTCTATTTATAAAATGTACGTTATTCTTGAATCTCTTTTCTTTCACAAGGTAATAGTATAAATGCATGTTTAGAACCTTAGTATTCTTAGAAGAAAAGTGTGGTTTAAAATTTTTCCTGCTCATAGTGTTTAAAATTCTACTTTTCAAAATATTTTATTATGGAAAAATTTTAATATATACAAAAGTAGGCATAATAGTATAATGAATCCCATGAACCCTCACAACTTTACCAGTTATCAACTCACAGTATCATGCCGTCTATACTCACACATTTCCACCCCTCCCATGTTATTTTGAGCGAATTTTAGACACATATCTTTTATCTGTAATAAGTATTTTAAAGGAAGACATTGTAAATTAAAATATGTGTTGGCTTGAGGTTTCCATGTACCAATAGATAGTGAACCAATAGGTAAGTAGAAGTAAAGCATAAAAGTTGATAATCATAACTTTAGTTAAAATGCTTTTTATCCTTTTAGAAAATAAAGCATTAGTGCACAGTATGTGTCTGATACTAGGATATATGTCATAGCACTCCAAAAAGAACGGTAAAATGTTTCTCTGTGTAAAGATGCTTGTATTTTTTTTTTTCTCATCTGATAATTCTTAGGGAAGTATATAGGTATAATTTTTTATAAAAGCTATTACTTATCTTGCATTTCTTTTTGACCTTGCCCCCATTTTACAGAAAAAAGTATAAATAGCAACAAAGAAGAAAGGAAAATTACAATCCTGTACTCAGAGATACCCTCACCATTCCAGAGTTTATGCACATACGTATTTCACTATCATGTATTTTTTAGGCCTTATTGAATATAGATAAAATAGAAACAAGTTTTTGCTTATTTCTTTTATAGATACTGTGGATGGTAGGGAAGAAAAGCCTGCTGCTGCTGATTCTTCTGGTAAACAGTCTACTCAGGTTATGGCAGCAAGTATGTCAGCTTTTGATCCTTTAAAAAACCAAGATGAAATCAATAAAAATGTCATGTCAGCGTTTGGCTTAACAGATGATCAGGTTTCAGGTAAGTTAGTGCCTTCCTCACATCCTTTATTCTCCCTCTCCTTCCTTTCTTCCCCTTCTTTCTTTAATAGAAGATAACTTGAAAATGGTGAAGTGCTCAGATCTTAAGGGTTCATTTTAGTAAGTCTTTATGTATGTATACACCTATGTAAAACACCAACGAGATCAAGATGCAGATGATTTCCAGCTCCCTGCAAAGCTTTCTCATGCCCTCTCTCAGTCAGTAGAACGCTTCTCTTTAATGAATAAACTTCCGGTTCAAGTAAATTTTATCAAAAGTAGAATTCAGAGGGTTTATTTTTTTTTTTTTAATGAATCATTTTATGATCTTATTTCAGATTTCTTGCGGGATTTAAATTTTGTTTGATGGCTTAGTCTCTCTTCTGATCTTAAATTAGGGAAATTTATTTTAAATGTAGAGTTCTGGACAGTTTAGTGTAGAAAGTGCCTTTATTTGAATGTTTTTAACCTTAAAACAGTGTCTTTACTGTGCTTTCTTTGCATATTTTGGGCATCATTTCTTCAGCATTTTTTCTTCTTTTTATCTTTTGGGATTCCCATTACACATCCATTGGAGAGCTTGATGTTATCCCATGGGTTACTGAGGTTCCTTTTTCTTCACTCTTTTTTCTCTGTGTTCTTCTGATTGAATGATTCCTGTTGATCTCTCTTCAAGTTCACTAGTGTTTTTCCTTCCATTGCCAATCTGCTGTTAAACCTTTCTAGTGAATTTACTCTTTCTTCTCTAGAATTTCCATTTGGTTGTTTTTATAGTTTTAATTTTTTTTCTGTTAAGATTCCTTATCTTTTCATTCATTAATATTGCTTTAGTATTAATCACTCAGTCGTATCTGACTCTGTGAACCCACCAGGCTCCTCTGCCCATGGAATTCCCCAGGCAAGAATAGTGAACTGGGTAGCCGTTTTCTTCTGCAGGGGATCTTCCTGACCCAGGGATCAAACCCCGGTCTCCTGCACTGCAGGCAGATCTTTACCATCTGAGACACCAAGGAAGCCCTTAGTCAGGTTGTTAAGATTGTATTTCTCTTCAGTTTATTAAGGTATTTTTGTTTTAGATTCTTGTGAGGATTTTTTTGTTATTGTTGCCCTAATATTTACTCACACTACTCCTTTTTTCACCCAGAGTGAAGCAGCTGACAGCTCTGCTCAGTCCTTTCAGCTCTAGATCCTGCTTTTTATTCTGTACCCTCTTGGTGTCACCCTCTCCCCACCTAATTCTGTGGTCAACTCGGGCTTTGGAGCTTATATTCAGATTTTAGATCTCATTTCTTCTCATTCCTTCCTCAATGGATTTTCCTCAGATTTCTAGCTATGTAGCCAACCATGAAGTTAACACTGGTTTTCTGCAGTTGAAGCTGCAGAGATCATGGTTTGCTGTTCTTACCCGTTGTAATTCCATTGAGGGCAAACTCTTTCCTGGTGTTCGCCAACATTTGGCTGACTTCCAATAATTTCAAGTAGTTGTTTTCTTCTATTTTGACCAGGGTTTTAAATCGTTATTTTGGGGGAGGTTTCACCTGAGCAGTTTACTTTGTCATTATCAGTAACTGGAAAAATAGGATTTTCTATTAATTTTCTTTTCCTTTGAGACTTTTATGGGGTTATTTATCAAAGAGAATTGTATAACATTCTGGAAAAGACAACTACTTGTATATCGTGTATGTTGTTGGCAAAAGAAGACATCAGATAAGTGGTCTATCTGAAAAACAAACTTTTTGTAGATTAACTGAAACACAAGTTAATATTACAGCTTCTTATTATTTAAGACTTCAAGATATGCCAGGTAGAGGGAATAAATAGTTATATACGAAGTTAGGCTTAAAAGTTTAATTAAGAATATAGTATAGACCAGAATAATATGATTACTATGATTCATATTGTATTTGAAGACCATTTTTCTGGTAGCTTTGTATGTTGAATTGAAGTAGGAAAAACTGTACACATAGAAAATGCCAGGATACTTTGTAGTTACTTTGGTTATGTTGTGAAAAACTCAGTAGCAGTAGTGAATGTAGACATGGGAAGGAGGGATAAAGTATTAACGATAGAATAAGCAACATTAATAGCATACATGCAGGGGAGAATAGAATTGAAGCAAAATTTTTTTAGAATAATAACATAGTGTCTTTGTGTTACCTGTGTTACCCTTCTTGGGGATGTGTGTGTGTGTATTTGTCTGCATGCTGATAAATATCAGTGCCATGGTGGTGCACAGGAGTGACTGTACGTTTCACTCTGGCACTCGTCAGTTTCTCTTGCATTGCCACTACCATTGTCCTAGTTTTAGGTTCTCATGAATACCTGACCTGTCAGCTTCCAACGGTATGCCTAATACAGTGCTAGTAAGTTTTGGGATAGACCAGTGTAAAGGATAGAGGTTTGGCCTCAGGGAAATTAGTCTGCTACTAATAACAAGTACTTATGTAGGTCTTTTTAAGTGGTGATCACTTTCATAAGTTCTTGTTATATAATCACTTTTAAAATTTCATTAAAAAATATATTTTATATTAGCCATGTTGATACATTTAATATATTTTAATAATATTTTAATGTTTATTTTTAATATATATTTTTGTTGAGGTATAGCTGATGCTATGATATTATATAAAGTTTCAGATGTTCAACATAGTGATTTACAATTTTTAAAGGTTATGTTTCATTTATGGTTATTATAAAATATTGGCTATATTTTCTGTGATGTATAATATATTCTTATAGCTTACTTACTGTATATGTAGTAGTTTAGACCTCTTAATTCCCCTATGCCTCTTGCCCCTCCCCATAAAATTACTTTTGTAAGCACTTGCTATAAGCTCTTATTAACTCATAATCCTTATGTAATCTTATGAAGTAGGAATTGCTTTTGTTACACATGAGGAAACTGAAGCACAGAAAGAGATCAAGTAGCAAGCCTGGATTTACAGAGCTACTAAGTAGCAGCATTGGGATTTGAACCTAGGCAGTCTGGCTCCAAAACCAGTGTTTCTAATCATACTATTCTGTATTGCACAAACAAAAAGAACTTGAAGCAAATTTATGTCTTCAGAATGTCTTTTTTGCTCATTATATAGTACTAGAACTATAGCAGACTTTCTCCATTTACTTCTTTGTTCATTATTTTAAAAGAACTTTGAGTGGTTCCATGTATATATTAAGAGGTAGACTTTGTGAGACAGAATCAGAAAGGTGCCTGGCCGAAAGAACTCCTGGTCTAAGAGGGAAGACTTTTCTGTTTAGAAATGCAGAGTGGAAGTTGGTAAAGTCTTATAGAAGTATACTGTATAGAAGTTCACAAGTGGAGAAAAGTATTTGAGTGAAGAAGGCTCACTAGTAAGTGTGGAGGACTATTGAAGGATGTTTCAGATATGTAAAACTGGAACTGTGGAGGGAATGGCAATTAATGATCACTTGGGGGAATGAATAGGATTATATAAAGAGGTGGATATTTTGTAGTGCAGAGGTGAGTATAAGACTCAGGAATGTAGCACTCCACTCTGTAGGGAAGGATTTCTAGTCGTAGCTTTGGATTCTTGTGAGATTGGAGCAAAGGGAAAAAGTATATATACATGCATCAGTTTAGAAGGCTGCCTTTGGGTTATGCTTATTCTGTAGTACTTTACTTTTAGTCTGTTAACCAAATTTACTAATTGGGCTTGTTGGGGACAGATCTTGTATTAGAAACTGAGCTGAGTTTTCATGACCACCCAGGGCCTCCCAGTGCTCCTGCAGAAGACCGGTCAGGAACTCCCGACAGCATTGCTTCCTCCTCCTCCGCAGCTCACCCACCAGGAGTTCAGCCACAGCAGCCACCATATACAGGAGCTCAGACTCAAGCAGGTCAGAGTGAAGGTAAAATAGAGCTTAAGGCACATGTGCAGAAAGGTACATGTGCAGAAATGTTTATTATGACATTTTTGGTAATGGTGAAAAGCTTACATGTTCATGCTGTGAACACAATTGTCAATATTTTTGACGTACTGATGTAGTATGCTTTCAGGTTAAAAAAATGAATAGAACAATGTCAGGTATGCTTCTGAATATTGAAAAGAAAAAAAAACCTAAAGTATAAGACATAATTTTTAGGTTCTATTTTATTTCCTTCTCCCCTCCTCTTGCAACTGTGTATTATTTTTGTAATTTACAAAGATTTTAAAAACAAAGGTAAAGCATAACTTTAGCTTATTTTGAAAGATAAATAGCCCTCTATATTTTTATGCAGTTAGCAATAAGTCTTTTATAGAAAAAGCAGTGTATTTTAAATTAGACTTTTTCCTCTCTAAATGTCATGTCCTCAGATGAGCAGTTTAATCTCTCCAGCTTTTGATATTCTCTTACAGAAAAGTGAACCGAATCAGTGGTTTTCAGAGAATGTCTTTAGTCCTAAATGAAACAGAATGTAAAAAAAAAAGCTCAGTCGTTAAATAAGTAGGGGTCATTGCTGTTGTTGAAGGAAATCGCAAGCGCAGAATAGCAGACACTGAGGTGCCTCATTGAAACCTTTGGAGCGCTGCAGAACATGCCCTCAGGCTTACTGATTTTAGGGTTCCTTCTAGATGGTCAGATAGTCTTTCTTTGAATTGCCTGTGCATGTTAGGCCTTTTAAAGCCCCATATTTTACTTTAAAAGTCACCAGGTGGTGCTCTTATCTGTATAAAGGGGTCAGGTAGTGTGATAGTGTGTATTTTCGGCACCAGAAGCAAGTGACTGAGTTTATCAGTGAGTTAAATAAATCTCCCAAAACAGCCTTAATGAAGGGGCACTTTTGTAATAGATTCTTAATTATTTGGGGTACTTTTAGATTTGTCCTGTTGGATGAATTGGATGAACGGTAGTGATAGGAACCAGCAGGTGGCATTTTGCTGAGAAATGAGTGGTTTGGGAAGAATTTTCTTTATTGTTGAAGCCTCTTCTCAACCACCTTTAGTCCTGGTCTTTCTTTTGTACCAAGGTGCAGCTGTCAGAACTGGACCCAGTTAGAATTGAAGCGAATGTGTCTGAAACAGGGAAAAGCTTTGGATATGATGGGAGTTTAATGGCTATATCAGGTGCACTAACATCTTTAAAAAAGACAAAAGCAACCCCATTTTAAGCCATGTATACTGCTGTAGGATGGGAGTTGGAAGGGTAATTGTACCAAAAAATGTTTGCTGTTCACTTATAAAGGAAAGGGATTTAAGGATCTGTTAATAATATCTCAAATTATTCTTTCAAGGGTTTATCTTAATTGAAAGTTTTCAAATAGGTAAATTTTTTAGATATGAAAGGTTATACAGTGGAAATTGGAAAATGCTGTCTCCCACTTCTGACACCCAGCAACCAAGTTCCCTTTTCCAGAGTCATCAGATTGACACTATATCGTGGCATTAATTGTATGCCTTCTTAAAGCTGTTACTTTTTAGTGTACATTAAAACTTAGAATAGAAAAGATTGTATAGTTACTAATGTGACATCAGTCAATAGATTAGCATTTTAGAGGTGAATCTCTAGATCATTGGTGTCCAAAAGAAATACTGTGAAAACTATATATGATTTTTAATTTTTTATTAGCCACATTTAAAAATATTTTTTAATGGTAAAATTAATTTTTGTTATATTTTATTTAATATAGTATATCCAGTGTATCAGCATGTAATCATTATTAAAAACATTCTGGTTTTCATACTACATATTGGAAATCTGGAATGTGACTGATTTGAAACACTTTACAACACATATAGCATATCATGGTTAAGACTGGCTACTTTAATGAATACCTTTTGACATATGCCAAATATATAATGAGTTCCTGCTATCACCATTTAGTTAGATCAGCTGCTGGTTATGCTTTGAGCAGAATAACCAACAGAAGTACAAATTATTACTCATAATTAACATAGAAATCTCTTAGAATATGACATAATAATCAAAAATAAATAATTCTGAGTTATTTAAATTCCATAAGAGAGATCTTGGATTTGTAAATTTTTTTCCTAAGAATTTAAGTCTTAATATGTTGTTCATTTAAAAGGATCAACAAAATGTTAAGCATCATGAAATGAAACAAAATGGACAGTATTATCCTTTTTCAACGAAGCAAGTGCTTCTGTTACTGGAAAACTATGTGACTTGAGTAGTTGCCAAAAACACAATAAAGTGGTGAGGATACAGAGAAGAGCACTTAAAAGTCAATGAAGACTAGAAAGTATTGCTGTTTGACAAGCAGAAAGATGACGAAGATGTAACTGAGATCTGTAAAATCATATGCCAATACAATGGATAAGTAGCTTTCATTATGTAAATTGTAAAATTTGTATGTTTTGAAACATACAAAAGTAAAGATAACTCTTCATGTTTCTGTCATGGAGCTTAATATTTTAACATTCCATCTTTCTTGTCCCGCATCCCCCCCAGCTTTTCACTCAGCCATTTCAGTATGCATGTCTAAATGATATTCTTTTCTTTTTAATGTCACCACCATGTCATTATTCACCTAACAATATTATGGTTCTTTTAAAAAATATTTTATTGAAGTATGGTTGATTTTCAATGTTGTGTTTCTGCTGTACAGCAAAGTCACTCAGTTATACATGTATATATTCTTTTTCATTATGGTTTAAGTGATTAAGTGATTCTTAATGTCACCACATAGCATATTGGAATTTCCGTAGTTGTCTCATTTGGGGGCTTTTTCAAATTAGGGGTCTCCCAAGGTTCACATTTTTCATTTAATAATGTGTCTTAAGTCTTTTATTTTTTTAATAGCTGTCAACCCTACATGTTTCTAAAGTCAAAACTATGTATGTGAACGTGCTGTAACAGTTTATGCTAAAACATAAAAATAGCAAAAAATTATTATCTCAGTTTCAGAATCAAGGATCTGGGAGAAGCTTAGCTTGAAGGTTTTGGTTAAGGGTTTCTTGTGAGGTTACAGTCATCTGAAGCTTAATTTGAACTGAAGAATTCATATCTTAAGATGACTCCTTCATACAGTTGTTGGCAAGAGACTTCATTTCCCCACCAAACAGATCTCATGGGCTGCCTGGGTGACTTCATGACATGGGAACTTCCACCAGAGCCAGTGGTCAAGACAGAGTGAAATGAGATATTTGTCTTTCTCAACTTGTCCTCAGAAATGTCAACGTCATTTCTTATATTCTAATGGTATATGTTGTTCTGTCACCCAGTCGTGTCCGACTCTGTGACCCCATGGACTTCAGCATGCCAGGTACTAATGGTATATATATAGGTCAGCCCGATTCAGTGTGAGGGGACTACACATGAGAATGAATACACACGTATTTATTGCTTGTTGCTTGCCAATTTTTTGTATTGTGGAGTTAATCTTTCTAATTTCTAAAAATATGAGGATACCAACCCATTATCTTACACTATACCTGTGCAGGAGTCATTGAGGGTCATTACAGAGGCTGACTACCAATCTGTGTCACAAATATAGTCCCAGAAGCCTCACCATTACTCTTTGCTTCATCTTATTCTCTTTCTCCTAGGTAGTATGTTCTATTGGTTTTACTTTTTTCTACCATCGATTCTGAAAATTCAATGCACAAAACATAGCTTATATATATATATTTTTTCCTCAAATTATAAGCTTACTGTGAACTATGTTGGCACTTTGCTTTTTCACTTAATATATCCTGTAGCCCTCTCCTTCCATTAGGTCAAATTGTTCCTCCTCATTTACAACTGAACACAGACTTCTTAATTTTCAGAATACTGTGACAGAGAATGAGAGTCCCGTTTTGGACTTGTAGGAAGTGTGTTTAAAATAAGTAAGAGAAATACTTTGTTGAGATAGTGTTTAATTCCAGGGGTGGCATTTTCGCAAGGAGTTTGAAGCAAATTAAGAAAAAAATGGAGCACTTGCTTCAAGAAGAGTTGTAGTACGTGTTATTTTTTGTTGAGGAAAATGATTTGACTTAAAATTTTGAGTTGGGAGTTTCTGGGCTCCTTGGCAGCAATCTACTACTTGGAGCTTTAATCTCAGATTTTTTGATGATACCTAAGTTAGTATTTGTATTAAATGAGATAACATGTATAAAACTCCTTAAATAGTAATCCAGAGTTATGCCTGGGTTTTGGTGATAGTTCTTACTAGCTATGATGCATAGACCCCAGGTAAGTTGCTTATTCTTTTTTATACCCGAAAGAGGGACTGCTAATGAAGTTGACTTTTTTCCCTTCTTACATGCATTGCATGTTCTTTGCTCATTTTTGTATTATAGAGTTAATCCTTCTATTTTCTAAGAATTAGAACCCATTTTGTCAAATGCTACATGTATTTCCCCCCTTTATCATATTTCTGTATCAGATCCTTGTCACTTCTGTTCCAAAATATAGTTTTGAGATACAATCTAGGATTAAGACAGTATCTTCTAAAAGGTGGTTAACTTCTGTGGTATTTTTTATGTTGTCTATAAATCTTGAAGTGTTAAGAAAGTGTTTAACAAACTTCTGGTCGGTTTTTGTATTTGGGAAGAGGATTAATAACTTTAAGCAAAATTTTTCTTTTTTTGAAAAATTTTTAATTGGAGGATAATTGCTTTACAATGCTGTGTTAGTTTCTATTGTACGACTGGGTAAATCAGCTATAAGCATATTCGTACCCCATCCCTTTTAAGCCTCCCCGCCACCTCCCCCGACTCATCCCAGCCCTCTAGGTCATCACAGAGCACTGAGCTGAGCTCCATGTGTTATAAGCAGCTTCCCACTAGCTGCTTTGCACATGGCAGTGTATATATGTCAGTGCTCCTCTTTCAGTTTTATTCCTATCATGAAAGCATATTACTACTTGCTAGGACATAAGCTAGCTGTCATTAGGGGCATAACGTATTTAATGCTGCAGTACAGAAGACTGGACACCCAGGCCAGTAAAGTGGGTTTCATCTTGAGATTTCAGCCTGTGAGAACTAGCTATTTCCTGCACCTCAGTTTGAATGGCACTAGATAATGCATTGACTTTTAGTCGCTGTCTTTTTCTGCTGAAAGTATACTGTTTACCTGTAGTCTTTTGATTAACAGCAGGTAATTGAATATTTTTAAAGTATCAGCAACATAAAGTTGTTTTAAAGATTTAAATACTAGCTAGGTTTTTAAAAAATTTAAGTGCTAGTTAGATATTTCAGCAAGTTTTATTGCTGCTCTAGGCATTAGATCTAGCTAAATCCACCACTGGAACAACTGTAAAGTGGTAGAGAGGTTTAAGATGTGAACCAGTAAGTCCTTACATGTTTGGAAATCACAGCAGCTATTCATGGTATTTGTCCCTTTTTCCATGTTTTTCTTTATTGATTTTTACTGAACATTAGTAGTACATATCTTTTGGCAGTTGAGTTTGAAAACCTTTGTTTTTTGGAGTTTCTGAAGTAACCACTCGTTATTTGATGTCAGTTAGAGTTCTCCACAGTTAATCCGTAGCAGAGTTGCCACACTTGTTAAATTGTTCTTTGTTCTCTTCTTCATAGATATTTAAAGAGGAACAAACACAATCTGTGTGTTAGTTCTCTGAGTGTTTATGTGTGTGAATGGGGAGAGAATTAAAGGTGCCTTAAAGATGTTTCTCTTCTGCCGAGTTAAACCTGCCTCTGCCCTGTCTCATCTCCAGGTCAGATGTACCAGCAGTACTCGCAGCAGCCCGGCTATGGCACTCAGCAGCCACAGGCGCCCCCTCAGGCGCCGCAGCAGTACGGTATTCAGTATTCAGGTGAGCAGGTGCCCAGAGAGAGCTGTGTCTATATTCATGAAACCTTAAAATTCCTTCCTCCTGGGTCCTTGATTTGTTACAGTAAGTATTAAGTATTTATTTTTGTGGGGGGAAAAATATATAAATATCACTTATTTATAAATATTTTACATAGAAATTTTACTGTAAATCACCATTTCATTTCCAGTGGGCAGGTAAAATACAGTCATAGTAGATGATTCAGTAATAACCTGTAGTATAAAAAAGTTTTTAATACAAAGTTATCTCCTCCTCATGTGAGCAACTTACTGCGTGGTGATGTAGAGCAAAATGCACAGTTTTTTTCCTCTTTGTTACGTAACACATTATCCCAGTGTACTCTAGTACCTGGATAAAACAAAAGTTCCCTCATATGTAAAAAGAGGTGATCTTATTAAATAAGAACCAAATTAAGCTACGTAGGTTTTTAAATCTCCCAGAAGTATGTAAGAATACTAAAAACAGTCCATAAAAGTAGAGTTGTGTGAAATGTAATTCAGACAACTAAGAACATAAAAATCTCTCAGTATAGCTTTGAATATTATAATTCAAATAATTATAATTTGGGTAATTTTTACCTTTGTTATATGAGAATTTATGTTCAACTCTTATAGTCAAATATTTTAGTATCAGAATTTCAACTGTAATTTAAAAAAATTACAAAAATGAGCTGTGAACACACAATAAATACATGGGGGGAAGTTAGCTTCATTATCAGTCCCTGTTTCAGGTACAGAAAGATTAAGCAACTTACCTTGGGTCAGTACATCGCAGCTAGTAGGAACCATCATTGGAAGCCAGGCATAACTCTAGAGCATTAGTTTAAAAGGAGTTGTTGTACACGTTCTCATTTAATGTAAATATTAACTTAGGTATCATTGAAAAGTCTGAGATTGAAGCTCTACATAGTAGACTGTTACCAGTGAGCCAAAGGAACTCCCACTCAAAAAAGTCTAAAATCATGTTCCTCAATAGAAAATAACAGGGGACAACTATTCTTAAAGCAAGTACATTGCTCTGTTATTTTTTATTTTTCTAATCTACTTGAAACTCATTGTGAAAACGCCACCCCTTTAGTTAAAAGTTTCAGAGACCATGTGGTCCCCAAAGCCTAGAATGTTTATTATCTGGTCCTTTACAGAAAAACATTGCTGACTCCCTGAATTAGACCATAAAATTCTAACATTGTAGTTTGACATATTTTAACACAAAGAGCAATTTTTATTTGGATTGGATTTGCTGTAGAGTGACTTAACCTGTAGCTGCTAGTTTTTATGTAAACTAGGTGGAATGAATTTAAACTTGGACTATAATATTGGGGGAAGGTTATTTTCAGGATACAGTCTTTTAGAGAAAATCTGTTACAAATTATATATTGGCAATTTGTAGAAATAAGTTTTTTTCACTCTATTGTCTAATCCAGGCAATTTCCATCTTCACCATGCTTCAGAACCACCTGGAGAGGTGTTTCTTGAAACTTAAAGGTGCCTGAGCTCTACTCCCAGAGATCTTGTTTTATTTGGTCGAGGGTAGGGTTTAGGCATTGATATCTTAAACGCTTTGCAGGTCATTGTAAAGTGTAGTGAGAATTGGGAACCACTGATCTTGTCTTACCCACTCATTTTATAAATGAGGCAACTAGGGTCCAAAGAGTTGTGATGCATCGAAGGACAAGCAGCCAATTCAGTGGGGAGGCTAGTCCAGAACCCGTTACACTTGAGTTTGTAGTTAATGACTTCCCTATATCATTCTGCACTCTCTCAGCCGCAACCAGAGCTTGGCAGACTTCTCTGTCATAAAAAACGAAATAGTAAATATTTTAGGCTTTATGGATCACGTGACTTTTTGTCCTTTAATTTTACTTTATTCAGACAGCCACACAATTTCCATTTCTTGCCATTTATGGTGATTTTCACCAAAGTAATTGTTTTTCAACGGAGGGGATGGCGGTGGAAGGAAGGGTTTATATATACAGAGGTATTTTATATTATGGTCAAAGACAGTAGATTGCTAATGAAACAGCAACTTAGGCTCTTAGGCAGTATCCTCTCTCTTGAAAAATAAAGATTTAGTTGTCCCGAGTCTGTTGAAAAGCCAGTTTAGATATCAATTGGCAGGATGAAAACAGCTTTTTTTTTTCTCACAATCTTAAATTGAATAGACATTTTCAGTATAAAATCTTGTTTCTCCAAAATCTTACAGTAAAAAAATTTTTGTTTTTATGTAGAGAATAGGAGAAATTGTATGACATCAAGGTTTTTTCATGAATTTAGTTTGATTTAGGTACTGCCATAAGTAAAATGCATTAGGTATTTGATTTACTTGTTAAAAATTAAGCCTGCTCTTAATGATTTTAGTTAGGATCTTCACTGAGTAAAGTTTAGTTCTTTTCAAAGTATTATCTTTGTATTTCTGATCCTGCTAGTCCTATTAGCTTGAAATTGGGAGATATGGAACTAAGTCACCTAAATACTCTGCTTGGAGACTTAGTGGTTGTGGTAACATTGGACCATCTTTGGCACTCTGCTGGTTTGGCAGTTTTCCTCTGTGACCTTTTCCAGTTTTATTCATGGACTATGTCAAAAGCTTTCTTTCATGAGTAAATTTTGAACCCAGGTCCAAGGTGAGTTCAGAATATACTCAGTTCATTCAATCCTTTTTATTTTATTTTTTCTGATGCAGGGTTGTACACATTTTAATAATTTTCTTATGTATCTGGTATTTAATGCTGACAGGATTCCAGTCAATGGAGAGGTTTCATTGCAAGTAGCTGCAGGTGTGTTTCATGGTAGAGATAAAAGTTTTTAGTGAAGCAGACCTTTTCTTTTAAAAAAGCTTTACATCCTAGTAACTAATGAATATAAATGTTCATTTTTGTGGGGCAGTATGATATGCTTTCTGTTGTTACTGCTGTTGTAAAGGCAAAACCATGATACAAAATCTAAAAGATTTTAAGGATTGTGAAAATGGGCACTTAATGTTTATTCTTAAATGTTTTAATTTTTATAGGATGAATAAGCCTAAAAAGCATCTCACTAACATAGTAAGTTGTATTTATTGCAGCATTGTCTCATTTAAAAACATTTATTCTCTACAATGTGTGTTTATTTGGTACTGTTATTAAACAGGCCCCTCAGAACCAGGTTAATGACTAGCTTTTGCATTAATTCCCACATTTATCATTTGAGCATATACTCTATACTGGGAGTTATGCTAGAACAGGCATTTACTCTCAGGGATTATACAATCTAGGAGGAGTTGGAGTAGAAAAAAAATATATAGTGATTTTCATTTTAGAGGGTTTACAAAATTGTCTAGAAAATGCTTCTTTGTTACTATATGGTCTTGAAATATAAAATCCACTACTCGCTACCTAAATACTTAGGATTATATTTGTTAAATTTCTCTTTTTTTTTTTTTTTTTTGTCTATAACAGTAAGACTAATTCGCTGGAAAATGTTTACCAAAAGAAAAAATAAGAGGTGTATGTTTTGCGTTTTCAGCAGGCTATAGTCAGCAGACTGGACCCCAGCAACCTCAGCAGTTCCCAGGATACGGCCAGCAACCAACTTCCCAGGCACCGGCACCTGCCTTTTCTGGTCAGCCTCAGCAACTGCCTGCTCAACCTCCACAGCAGTATCAGGCGAGCAGTTATCCTCCACAAACTTACACTACCCAAACTTCTCAGCCCACTAATTACACTGTGGCCCCTGCCTCACAACCGGGAATGGCTCCAAGCCAACCCGGGGCCTACCAGCCAAGACCAGGTTTCACCCCACCTCCTGGAAGTACCATGACCCCTCTTTCAAGTGGGTCTAACCCATATGCACGTAGCCGTCCTCCCTTTGGTCAGGGCTATACCCAACCTGGACCAGGTTATCGATAAAGAGGCTCAGTTACACTGATGAACGTAGCTGCTAGCTGTTTGCCTCCCAAAAGACTCCAATACTACTATTTTAATTTGTATTGAAGTTCAGGAATTTAAAAAGCAGAGCATTTTTTTATGATACCATTATTGCTGTTAATTGAAAGTATAATTTGCTGGAAGAAAAAAGACCAAAATGGAAGTTTTTTTCCTCCCCTGCTTAAAAGTATAGCAGCTTCGTACTTACTTTGGAACACTACTCTTACACGTGTGCAAAGTGATTGATTTTCTAGCTTGCCTTGTCCAGAGGATATTAAAATGCTAGGTTGAAGTTCAGCCCTCTTACTTGGCTTTTTATTATTAACACGATGTACTAAAGTAGATCCCTTTGAGAAGACTAGCTATTATGTATAAAATGTAACATTGATAGGTTAATAAAGATGATTGAATCCATTAGTGGTCTTGTAACTTAATTTAGTCTTTGGTATTCTATCGATGTGTGTATATATATGGGAAAAATCCTTGATGATGTTTGGTCTTGAAATACAGACATTTTATCTTAGGCCTTTCTATTCAGAGAAGCACAGTGCTGTTGTCTTCTGTCCTGATTTTGGTTTTAAATGACAAAACTTTAAAATAGATCAAGATTAGCATTATATAGAAACACAGTAGGTATAATATTAAAAGATGCAAGGGAGCTTGGTAGATTCTAAACAACCTGCGAGTTTCCTTATAGAAATCAACCATTCAGAAATGAAGAACTCAGTCTTAAAAAAAACTACATCTCTTTATTGCAGAGTTTATACTGTTTGAAAAATATAAAATGAAGTATTGATAAAACTGAAGCATGTTGAAAGGTAAGCACAGAAAGGTCCTTTCAGAATGAGGGCACCAATGCAGCATTCCTGTCTTCCTCCCCAATGAAGGAGAATAATACTGTTTTAAATAAAAATAAGTCAGATTTTCATTACAGGTTGTTAGAATTAAGAAAACAGCCTCTGATACATTCATTCCCTGTAGATCATCTGTGTAAAAATAGAGTAAATATCATAAAATGGTAGGCCTCTCATCATGGATTATCCTTTTATGCTTAGACTTCACTACAGTCTTTGGATATAGCTTGATTAGGATTAAAAACAGTACTAACACAACTGCTTAAAGGGATAGTTTGACAAAGAACATTCAGACATTGTAGCATACTTATGGGTAGAGAAAGAACAAAATATGTATTTTTGAAATGATACATCAAATTCTCAATTTCATTTTCAACTGAAATTTACTGATTCAAACAATGTTTGCAATAATTTGTAGATAATTAATGAAATGTATATTAGCATGAATGGCTATTTAAATGCTTCAAAAGTTACTTAGCTATTACTAAAAAGTTGAAGTTTAAATAAACATGTGACTATTAGGACCTTTTCTCCCCAGATATAATATGCTGATGATAATTTGATCTAATAAGTTAAGCCAAGTAGAGATTTATGGAATTAACAGTAGGAAGAATACACAATAAATGTAAATATTTTTAAAAGTATATTAGTTTTTTGATGTTAATTTTGTTATAAAAGTATCTCAGAACATCATTACAACAGTGTGATAAATAATATACAAATGATCTCTTAAAATAGCATGAACAGGGAGCCAGCTTCCCCAAAAATGTTATTCTGTTAATATCAATATCTTGCTTTCTTAAAATGACTTTGTAAAACCTGATAAATATTCTTAGCAATCTTTCTAATAAACATCTAATATTGCTATTAGATTTTAAACTTTTATACATAGTAAACAAAAGAGCTTTAAATGCATGTGACAAATACCATACTGTTTCCAATTATTTTTTGAAACGATGAAACAGAAGGCACTTTCGAATGTGACTGCAGCATCTACCATTTTCCAGGAATTGTAGTCCCACATTCATACCACTGGACATAATTGATTTGAGTGTGACCACCGATTTCTCCAAATTGGACTGGTTCCTGACGAACTGCTCTGAAATAGCCTAAGAGGGAAATAATTAAAATTAATAGCTGCTGTGTTATATTTTTGTCCTCATAGATTGAAGGGTGCCTTTGAATGCTTGAAGGTTACTCTAGGTGAAGCAGAGTGTTTTAGACTGGATAGCAATAGAGGCCCCAGTGTCTTTCCTGAGGTGGTAATGGTGGGCTAAACATAGGGACACTTAAGATGGGTTGGTACTATTGATACTTGAGAGTGAAAGCTGAAATGAAAAGGGACAGAAGTTGGAAGGGTTTTATGTTTGAGTGTCATTGACCAAGTTCAGTATACACTGTTCTCCTTGAAGGTGTACTTTCTGCACATTTATAACCTAGAGGTAGTCTGAAGAAGTAGCTTGGGTAGAGATGTATTGTGCTAAAATGCTAGGAAACAAAAGGGGGGTAGTTCTAAGATTGCTAAATGTCTAAGAACTAAACTTCGGTGAAATCATCCTTCAAGGACCCTACACTAAATGATTTAAAATTCTGCTGAGAATGTAAAATGTTACGGAAATAGACAGAACTTGTATTTTCTATCTAGTTCCTAAGTGGCTATAGTTTCAATTTTCTGTTAATGAGTTCACAGATCTTACTCAGTCATCTTTTACTATGGTTGCTATTTTTAATGCCAGTGACCAAAATATATAGCTAAAAAACAAGTCTCTCTTGGTAGCTCCTGAGTAGTAACGGATATATAATTTACCCTCTCCTACCCTACCTGGACAGGGATTGATTTTCAGTCTTTTCAGTCCTCATGACACAGTTTGGTGCTAAGGTGTCTTTAGAAAGTTGCAGTGGTTAGTCACTTCTTAGCAGAATTCTATCTTCATTGTGTAAATTATTTATAAGGCAAATAATATTTTTCCTTTTATGATAGTAGGAAAATGAAAGTGTGAGTTGCTCAGTTGTGTTCGACTCCTCACAACCCTGTGGACTGTAGCCCTCCAGATTCCTCTGTCCATGGGATTATCCAGGCAAGAATACTGGAGTGGGTTGCCATGTCCTTCTCCATGATAGTAGTAAAGCTTTCTTTAATTTTTTGGGGAAGGAATTAAAACCTGCCTGTGTGCTGAGTATGACAAATTATAAAGGTAGTACATGAATGATTTAAGTTTGGGAAATGCTTAAAGTTTCTTTCAATAGCTGCTTTTGCAGATTCAGGTTTTCTTAAGTAGAATGTATGTGTCAGCAACAGAGTCTTGAGGAATGGGATGAAAGTTGAGAAAAAGTTGAGAAACTTCTATTAAAGTCTTCATGTTAAGGTCTTATGTAGACAGTCTTTTCTTCCTTGGCAGGTAGAGTAGGAAGACTACAGATTGATTTTTAAAATGATTGCTTTGTTCAGCCTGAGGGCTTCCCTGGTGGCTTGGATAGGAAAGAATCCACCTGCCAATGCAGGAGACCTGGGTTTGATCCCTGGGTCCAGATGAGCCCCTGAAGGAGGAAATGACAACCCACTAGTATTCTTGCCTGGAGAATCCCATGGACAGAGGAGCTTGGTGGACTACAGCCCATGGGGTCACAAAGGTCAGACATGACTGAACAGCTGACACTTTAACTTTTTGCTCAGCCTGAATGTTTTTTGGGTTCATTTGTAAAAGCCTCTTGCTTTTGAGCAAGCTCAGAAAACCTACCTTCTTTGGTGGGTAACTGGTCAGAAGAGAGTTGCTGTCCTGTGCGTCCATCTAAAAATGAGTCCACAAACTGGCAGTGATCTTCCCCGTGGCCTCTCTGATCGCCTATGTTATAAAATTTTCCTGGAAATTAAAAGGATCATGAGGTATTTCTTTGATTTGGGATAACTCTGAAATAAACTGTTTCAAATAATCCGTCTTCCATGTTCTTGTACTTCCCCACCTGTTCATTCTAGTTCAAGTCACAGTGTTCTTTAAGGGAACCATAGACTCTCCCAGCTGCATCCTTCCTTTAACTCTTGCCTTTCCCTATTCTTCCTCTCCTCCTCCTCTCACAGATCAGTCATCTTTTCAACGTGCAACTCAGATAATGTTACTTGCCTCCATCAATCTCTCCAGCAGTCTTCTGTTACACTCAGAATAAAACCCAGTCCCTACCCAGTTTCCAAGCTCCACGTGCTTACATGCCTGCCTGAGCTTCCTGTGCTAAGCCTCAGCCGTGCTGGTGAACTGGAGAGACGTTTCTGCTGCATGTCTTCATGTAATCTTCCTCTACCTCTGCTGCTTTATCCCTTGGTCTTTCTTGGTTCCTTCTCAGTTCTCTTCTCAGCATAAGTGTTACCTTTTGAGGAAAGCTTTTAGGAAAGCTTTTCCTAAACATTTTAACTAAAGGAGCTCTCATTCCATTCCACCATTTTCTTTCATCCCTCTTTTTTCCTTCAATTTCCTAAATATGAAATTCTTATTTACATATTTGTTTTCTGTCTCTCCCCACTAGATTGAAAGCTTCAAAGAGCAGGAAGAAATGGTTGGGAATGCCAAGAAAATGACTTTGTACAAGTCATGTGTTAATATGTAGCTAAGGGATTCACAGACTTATAAAAGGGGGGGCAGCAACAGTCCTGCTTTGTCCCCAGCAACGTCAGAACAAAACAGATACTATTTGTTAAATGATGGAACAAATGTCTACCTTCCTACGTTGGGGTTTAAAATTTTTACTGTATGAATATAGAAGAGAAAAGAACCTACTGAGTCTGGAGGCAAGGGGTTATTCCTTCTGGCTGATTGTCAACCTTGCTCTTGTCTCTTGACAGACTTAAAATCTTAAATAGGTCATACTCCTTCCATAATTATTGTTAGATACACTCATTTTACTACCAGTAAGCTTTTCATTCTGGGTTGGCTGTAACATAATTGAACTTGGATGTGACTAGTTTCTCTACATTCAACTTTGCCATGATGGCACTGTTTCAAATTGCATTTTCATTATTTACCTCCTTACAGCATTTCTCAGATGCTAAGATTCCAATAACACCTTGCTCAAATAGAAAACCCGTATTTCTGTCATGTCTGGCAGAGTCCATAGAAAAGTCTAAGTTACAGAATGCTACAGAGCATTTCCTGTTCTTACCTGTGAGGGAGTCACTCAGGTAAATCTTATATCTGAGAGAGTTGCACAGCTGCACCCCTACAAACTTCTTATACCATGTCCTTTTGACATACTGTTTGCCCTTACATTCTGAGTAAGAGTCTGAGTTAAAGGGTCTTTCGGTCCATATGGCATCTCTTCCCGCTGCATAAAGAAAGCACGTGGTTTGAGTTTAGTATCTAACTTTGGGTCCTGAAGAGCTATCTTAAAAGCTTTTTAAAAAGCAGTTTGCAAAGTTTATTGTCAGCCTGCTGATACCTGGTTTTCTCCAGTGCTAAATATTGAAGCGAAAAAATACAGGTGTTTAAACACGTAAGCCCCCCATTAATTTTCTGTCAATAGTGAGGTGAATCTTGGAGCAGTAATGTGTTGAAGTTGATTAGTCTCTGCAGTGCTCAACAGCATCACATTAGGAACAAAATTAGGTTTCTTTTTCTGAGATAAACCGTTTCAGTGTAAACAGTTGCTTTAATGTGACGTTATTAAAAGTGGAGATGAATTTGACAGAAAACAAAATTCTTTAAAGCAATTATCCTTCAATTAAAAAAGAACGAATAACCCTAACCCTACACAGTGGAATATAACAGCAGTGAAAATAAAGTCACAAAAGTGGAAGTGAGGGTGCTATATCTTAAACAGAAGAAATGAGCCGGTCTGTTATATGAATGAAAAGCAGGTTTCAGAATACTCTACTTGTTCCCGAGACATCATAGGCTGTCTGTGTTACTGAACATTTTAGGTAAGCATTCACAGGTAATTGAAGACTAAATGGACTAAAGTGAAATTATGACTCAAATTCTACCGGGCCCATTTAGCTGAATCACTGTAGAAAAGCATGCAGTTGTGTTCTCATCGAGGTAGGTACTTACCAGAAACGGGCTCGCTCACTCTTGGGTCAGCTGAGGAGAAATAGCAAACAGAGTCAGAGTTTATTAGGTAAGTCCCAGTATTCCAATGACGTGGCAAAGAAGATGGGTGCTTAACAGATGTTACAGAGTCTTAGACAACATACACTCCTGCTAAAGTCCAAACTTGAAAATTGTGAGTTTTGGGGATGGTTTGCACTGAAGAAGCTCAGCTATGTCTTTTGTATATGGTTTAAGTAGTTAGGAGTCTTTTTTGCTGTACTAGATTTTACTTCCGTTTTCAAATCTTCCTCTTTTTAGCTTCATAAAAAATCTATTGACAAAATCACTAGGATGCCATGAACTGCAGTTGTGCAGATGTATCTCATTAAGGAACTGGAACTTAGGCCAGATCAGAAAATTTCACAGCTGTTCATCATAAAAAGCTATCACATGAATTCCCTTTCTGGATACAACTGGCTCACAAAGTCTGACATTCTGATTCTAGGCATAGAGAGGTGCATTCATTCACTATTGAGCATAGACTGACCTCATACTTCCTCTCTTTTACACTGATAAGCCTAGCATTTTTCTGACATGAAAATAGGAAAAGCCCAGGTGTTGCTTCTTTAAAAGGTACCTTCATTGGTTTTTCACATAGATGGGTTTTTGAAATCAAGAAATGATTTACCTCGTTTAGCTGGTTTCAGACAAGCTATGCAAACACTGTGACCCTTTATATCCAGCTAGGAATTCTGGCTGATGTATTTACCTGATTCAGTACTGAAGGCCACTGTGTTGCTGGGTGGCCCTTCACCAAGTGGGTTTTTGGGTTTCACCTGGAATTCATAGCTGAAGGGGGAGAAAAAAAGAACAACATTCTTCAGAAGTAGGAAACATCTGGTCATACTTAATGTTCCTCCCAATTGTGTTTTGAAATCATCATGATGTTGAATGCACTTGTGTTCTAGAAGCAGCTTCAGGAAAAGAAAAATTTCTTTACTGTTCAAACAGCTTGTCTGTTTTCTAAAAGAAAGGGGTTAATAAAAAAAGACTGTTCTCTTTTAAAATCTCCAAATTAACAGAATAGAAATAGCTGAGCAGGTTGTTAATAGACATTCAGGAAAGCAACATTCGGCGGACCCAGGCTAATTCCAGTAATCAGGAGTCTCAGTTTTTTTCAAACGATTAGCTACTTCCTTGGAGCAAAGAATTGCAAAACTCCCAACTTGGGTTGTTGCCTTAGACTTAGTGTTCCTCACCGTGGGGTTTGAACTACGTATGTGAGAATCATGATAGAGTTGTAGTGGAGAAAGTTTTATTTAAAATGCAGATTTTTTTGCTCCATCATAGCTACTGAATCCATTTTTGAGGGCTTCCAGAGAGGTATTTATAGTAAGTTTCTGAGGTGAATCCTGTGGCCACTGACACATGAGAACTAGATAAACTATGGGAACAGATGCATATGAAAATACTATGTTGCAGGAAGTTGCTGATTATATCACCTGGAACTCGCATCTTATGTGGATCATACGAAGTCACACTACATCCTGAGTAATGGCAGGGTAATGTCACCTCAGAATAAGCATGGGCATAAAGACACCCCCTTTTCCCTCTATAACCAGATTCATATGGACCAGGTCCTTAACCCTTTATGTCAAAAAACAGAAGACAAGCCCATATCCCTAATAGTTAAAAAGTTTGTTTGATTTCTGTCCTTAAGAATCATGCACTAAATTGCTAGGCAATATTTGACAAATTTCACCCATAGAATACTCAAGCAGAGCAAATCCTTTTAAATTCAAACAGTAAAGCTATTTGCTGTTTGCCTAAAACTAAGAGTTCCTTTTAGTAGCAGACTTGGTAGGAAAGTAGTTTCAAATGTAAAACCAGCTTGAGTCAGCTGAGAATTGTGAGTTTCAAAATTTTGAAAGACTTTGGGAAATAATTCCCCTTTTTGAAAAGTTTATAATTGACTAAGAGTGCAGAACACAGAAAAAATTTTATTAAAAAAGTGAAAAACAGAAGGATGACAGCTCTCAGTTAGGTACAGAGGATAACCAAGTGAGCAATGACAGGAAAACTCTCTGGGGCTCAAAAGATTTTTGGCTACTGAGGCATTGCATTAAAACACTGCTGCAATCTACAAGGAAGACAGATTGTAGTATTATAATGTCAACCACTTTTTGAGTGCTTCCTATGTACTCAAAAAGTACACTACATATAAAAAGTAATACAATACACACAAACCCCAAGAAATAAGTATTAATCCTATTTATCAGTTGAGAACAATCAGGCTCTTAACTCTCATACTCTTATTGTCTTTGCTTTTCTAAACTTCCAAACTTTGTGATATAGGGATTAAAATATGCAGAGTTTTTATAGTGAGAGACTGCACATGAAAGAATTTTTGTAAACTAATCAGCTGGTAGAAAGTGCCATTATCCTTTGCATAAGAGACTGCTGATATAAAGCCACCCATCTCATTTAAATAAATTGCACATACATCAGGTGCTTTGGCATAGAATATTTCCACAGATTAAATTCTAGCTCAGAGGCCTCATGAACTTACAAAAAAGAGAAAATCATCCCACTGTGGTGAACTGAAAGTGGAAAAAAGAAATCACAGGCATCTAGACTTTGATTCAAGTGGGGAATGCATTCCACATTCTAGGCCATTGCCAAAAATCTCTGCTTTGGCCAAGTCTGATGAAATTATTTCTGTGTCTTTTTTATTTCACAGTTATTTACACTTCAGCTATATTTGTAGTATGGCCACAAATATTGATAAGCTACTTTTGGGGGGTTTTTGGCCACCATTTTATGATACTTGACAAGTTTTGAAGAAATCATGTTAAACAGTTTAATTAATAGCATGGGAACTAAAAGGCACATATTTTTGGCTGATTAAACAAAATATAAAAATGGCATATTTTAAAAGGCAAAATTTTTCCCAAGAAGCACATTTTGTCATGAGATTTATGACACTGTAGGTATAAGAGTAATGTCTTACATAGAGAATAGACTTATGGACACGGGGAGAGGGTGAGATGTATGGAAAGAGTAATGTGGAAACTTACATTACAATATGTAAAATAGATAGCCAAGGGGAATTTGCTGTATGGCTCAGGAAACTCAAAACAGGGGCTGTGTATCAATCTAGAGGGGTGGGATGGGGCTGGAGATGGGAGGGAGTTTCAAAAGGGAGGGGGTATATATATACTTACGGCTGATTCATGTTGAGGTTTGACAAAACAAAATTCTATAAAGCAATTATCCTTCAATAAATAAAATTTTTTAAAGTAATGTCTTAGAGAAAATATTGATTGCACATAGGAAATAAGCATAGCATTTTAGCTATGCAAAAATGCTTGGAGAAGAAAGTTATTTGAAATAAAAAGTACAGAATAAAATTTCAAATAGAATATTTGGAAGATAAACACAAATAATAGGGAAAAAAGATGAAAAATGTGAGAAAATATGGGGACGAGCAGATTATTTCAGGGAATACAAAACTAGTAGATTCTACAAGAGAGAGGAGGGGAAAAGGAAGGTAGGAAATTACCCTAGAAGTTTTTAAGTAATTTCCCATAACTGAAAGACATGGGTTTCTAGGTTTAAAAGGCCTAATACTTGCCAAGCAATAAAAAAAAAAAAGACTAATGCATAGAAATTGCAAAATTTTAGAGTACTAGGATAAAGACTAGATCTTAAGCGTTTCTGAAAAGGAAACTGGTCACATTCAAAGAATCCAAAATCAGAATGACATGTGACAGCAACTCCAGAAGTTAAAAAACAATGGAACAATACTTTCAAGGGTTCATGTTATCCTACAATCTATGTTTAGCTAAACAGTATCAGAGTAAAGCACGGATATTTTCAGACACATAAGGACCCAAAAATATCTTCCATAACCTCTCTTGAAGGTGTGTTTCTCAAGAAATGACAGAAAGCAAGGGAGTAAACAAGGAAGACAAGGATATAGGAATTATCCTCAACATAGGAGAGAGACAAAAGATGATGGTGAGGGGCCCCAGGAGATGTTGCCGTGAACAAACACATGTAACAAATAGGTGACTCGAATATTTGGCCGTTTGGAGAAATAATCTAGACATACAGACTTAATTAACAGAAGAAACACCTAAAATAATTGAAAATGAGAGAGGGTGTACTAAGGTGTAATAGGAGGCCCCAAGCCCTCCTCTTCCCACAGACACATTGAATGTACATCTGCACATAGAGCAGTTCCCTCTGAAATAGATCCAGAAAGTAGCTGAGCAACTCCTCTACATTCAGGAATTTAGAGAATACCCATATCAAGATGGGTAGCAAGGGCTGGGACACACTTGCCATAAATCCCACCCCTGACACAGCACCATATAATCAAGAGGGAACTCCCAACTTCCTGAGGAGCAAAGGGTTTATAACCCACATCTAACATCCCAACTTTTAAGACTCTCACCTGAGGGATCGGTCCCCTAAGCACCTGGCTCTGAAAGCCATCAGGGCTTGTGTTTATGAAAACCATAAGGATATAGCAAATAAGCTGTTCTTACAAATGTGTGAGCAGTCACGATGGCTATGCCCCTAGTGGAGGGCAAAAGGGCAAAATCACCTATTTTTCTGCCAGTGTTAAAAGACAATGCCCGAGGGCCAGGATTTTTTTTTTTTAGGGCCAGGATTTTAATTTAGGAAGTATCTGGGGGCTATGATCCTCCTTGGAGACCAGGGAAGCCATTGGAAAGTTGCTGGTATCTCACTGGAAGGAGGTTGCAACATGTTTGTGCCCAAAGTTTATAGCTTCCATCCAAAGGGATGAATCCTTGAATCACCTGACTGATAGCCAATGGGGCCTTGCATTCATGAGTCCCACAGGACTGTGGCAAAGAGGCAATTTTTAACTAGCTAATCCCCTAGGGCTCAGCACAGAGGGAGCAGGCAAAAATGCCCATCTTCCTACTTTTCCCTGAAAGGTGTTTACCTGCATACTTTAAAAGCTGACACCTGAGGGTGAGGCTTCTAGTTTTAGCACATATTTAGAGACTGGCTGTGATCTTCTCCAGAGACGGGGAAATTGGCAGACACCTTCCCTGCCTTCTCCCTCCGGCCTGCTCCAACAATAAAAATAAATCACTAATATGTCCCTGGAAGGGACTTGTACAAATGGCTGAGTCTCAGCTTTCACAACTACTGCCCAAGGGATAGGTCTCCATATTGCCTGCTCTGAGAGGCAATTTGTGTTCACAAATACACAGGGCTAGCAAACCAAGAACCAGTTTTTAATGCACACAGAGCACACTTCCCTACCCCCACCCCATCCCCCGCCCCAACTATATCCTGGGTTCAGCAGGCAAAAAACAGCCATCTCCCGGTGTTTCCCAGGAAGGGGCTTAACTACTTAATTCCCCAACTGCTACCTAGCGCTTAGCTTGTAATCAGCCTGCATCTAGATGCTGACTGTGATTCTCCCCTTCGGGACACTAATGAGTTTTGGCACACCCCCAAATACTATGAGCCACTAAAGATAAAGAAAGTTTCTTGGACAATCTCAGAGGTTTGAGAAACAAATAGGAGCTCAGGTTCAGTTCAGTTCAGTTTCTCAGTCGTGTCCGACTCTTTGCGACCCCATGAATGGCAGCACGCCAGGCCTCCCTGTCCATCACCAACTCCCAGAATCTGTTACTAGGGAAGAGAATAAGAAGAAAACGCTCTCCTTTTTTGTTCCTTAACAAGGATGACCCTCAAAAATTAGTTTTGGGTAACATTAGATGAAGGGGCTTCCTCTGTGACTCAGCTGGTAAAGAATCTGCCTGCCAATACAGGAGACATAAGAGATGTGAGTTCGATCCCTGGGTCAGGAAGATCCCCTGGAGGAGGGCATAACTATCCACTCCAGTATTCTTACCTGGAGAATTCCATAAACAGAGGAGCCTGGCAGGCTACAGTCCATGGGGTTGCAAAGAGTTGGACAAGACTGAGTGCCTCACACTTTCACTTTTCAACATTATATGAAATATTGAAAAAATGAAAGGCATATTACACCTCTAGTGAAATAATTGGCTTAGTTGACCATCAGCGACCCCATGAACTACAGCACGCCAGGCCTCCCTGTCCATCACCAACTCCTGCAGTCCATCTAAACCCATGTCCATCAAGTGGATGATGCCATCCTGCCATCTCATCCTCTGTCGTCCCCTTCTCTTCCTGCCCTCAATTTTTCCCAGCATCAGGGTCTTTTCCAATCAGTCAGCTCTTTGCATCAGGTAGCCAAAGTATTGGAGTTTCAGCTTCAACATCAGTCCTTCCAATGAACACCCAGGACTGATCTCCTTTAGGATGGATTGGTTGGATCTCCTTGCAGTCCAAGGGACTCTCAAGAGTCTTCTCCAACACCATAGTTCAAAAGCATCAATTCTTCAGCACTCAGCTTTCTTTCTAGTCCAACTCTCACATCCATACATGACCACTGGAAAAACCATAGCCTTGACTAGACAGACCTTTGTTGGCAAAGTAATGTCCCTGCTTTTTAATATGCTGTCTAGGTTGGTCATAAATTTCCTTCCAAGGAGTAAGCGTCTTTTAATTTCATGGCTGCAATCACCATCTTCAGTGATTTTGGAGCCCAGAAAAATAAAGTCAGACACTGTTTTCACTGTTTCCCCATCTATCTGCCATGAAGTGATGGGACCAGATACTATGATCTTAGTTTTCTGAATGTTGAGCTTTAAGCTAACTTTTTCACTCTCCTCTTTTACTTTCATCAAGAGGCTCTTTAGTTCTTCACTTTCTGCCATAAGGTGTCATCTGCATATCTGAGGTTATTGATATTTCTCCCAGCAATCTTGGTTCCAGCTTGTGCTTCCTCCAGCCCAGTGTTTCTCATGATGTACTCTGCATATAAGTTAAATAAGCAGGGTGACAATATACAGCCTCGACGTACTCCTTTTCCTATTTGAGCTGAGGCTGGGCTGATTCAAAAGGTTTATTTCCTACCTGAGACCATTCCATCGTGACTGGGAGAGGTGGCTGTTTTATCTAATGTCTAGAAAGCAAACACCTTATAAAGAGTTCAAAATAATAGTCATTAATATGCCCGCCAAGGTCAGGAGAACAAAGTTAACAGAAAATATTTAAAAGTGCCAAACTGGAAAACACAAGTTAATAGTGTAACACTTGACCTGAAAACGTCATCAGAGGAGTTCAACAGCAGAGTGGATGTGAAGATGGGGCTGTGAAATTCATCCAATCAGAGGAGCACCAAAAAAGACAGCTTAAGGGATATATGGGACATCACCAAATGGACCAGTATATGCATTATTTGAGTCCCAGAGGGGAGTGGGGAAAGGGAAAGAAAAGGGGCAGAAAGCTTATTCAAAGAAAGAACAGCTGAAAACTTTCCTAACCAGGGTAAAGAAACATTCAGACCCAGGAAAGCTAGAGAGTTCCAATGGAATCCAGAGAGCTCCATCCCAACATTAACTTTAATAGACCTGGATTAATGACATTAAATTTTCAAAAGTTAAAAATAAGGAAAGAATCTTAAAAGCAGCAGGGGAAAAGCAACTTGTTATGTACAACGGAGTTCCCATAACAACATCAGCAGATTTTTCAGGAAAAACTTTCAGGCCAGAAGGGAGCAGCATGATACAGTCAAAAGTGCTGAATTAAAAAAAAAAATCAGCGAAGTTGGTCTTCAGAATTGAAGGGAAAATAGAGTTTCCCAGACAGACAAAGGCCAAAACAGTTCATCACCACTACATCAGCCTTACAAGAATGTTAAAGAGAGGTCTTCAAATAGAAATGGAAGGATGGTAATTAGTAACAGAGAAACATAAAAGTATAAAACTCAATGGTAAAAGTAAATATGCAGTTACATTTAGAATACTCTAATATTTAAATTGTGGAGAGTAAATCACTTATAACTCTAATGTGAGAGTTAAAAAACAAACAAAAATACTACAGTAATTATAATTGCAATAATTAAATACTGGATATACAGTATAAAAATGTAAATTATGACATAAAAACAAAATGTGGAGGGAAGAGTATAAAAATAGAGCTGGTGTGTGTTTGAAGTTGTCATTAACTTAAATAGACTTTATGTAAAATAGACATGATATTTTATGTAAATCTGGCAACTACGTAAGTAATAAGTAATGGTAACTACAAAGTAATAACCAGTAATATATATATATATATATATATATATACACACACAAAGAACAGAATCACAGCATAGCACTACAGAAAGTCATCAGATCACAAAGGAAGAGAAGAAGAGATGAAGAAAGGAACAAAAGAATAACAAAACAAAATAGCAATTGTATGTCCATATCTAACAATAATTACTGTATATGTAAATGGACCAAACTCAGGGAAGCCCCTTTAATACTTCAGTTCGGTTCAGTTCAGTCGCTCAGTCATGTCCGACTCTTTGTTAGGATGCAAGACAAGTATTAATAAATTTAGGAAAATTAATATCATATACAGTATATTTTCTAACCAGAATGGTAAGAAAATAGAATTTAATTTAAAAGAAGGGATTGGAAAATTCACAGATATATGGAGATTAAATAACAAACATACGAATGAAAAACCAATGAGTCAAAGAAAAAAAATCAAGAGCAATCAAAATATATCTTGAGCCAAAGGAAAATGGAAAGACAACAAAATTTATGGAATACCTCAAAAGCAATTCTATGAGAGAAATTTATAGTAAATAAATTTAACAAATACCTATATTGAGAAAAAAAGATATCAAATAAACAACCTAACTTTACACCTCAAGGAACAAGAAAAAGAACAGGCTAAGCCCAAAGTTAGTAGGAGGAAGGAGATAACAAAGAGCAGAGCAGAAGTAAAAGAAATAGGGACCAGAAAAACAATACAAAAGATCAGTAAAACTAAGAGGTGGCTTTTCAAAAAGATACACAGAACTGACAAACTTCTGGCTAGAGTAACGGAAAAAAAGGGACAGCTCAAGTAAAATCAGGAAATCAGAATAAAAGAGGAGACATTAAAACTGCTGCTGCTGCTGCTGCTAAGCCGCTTCAGTCGTATCTGACTCTGTGCGACCCCATAGACGGCAGCCCACCAGGCTCCTCTGTCCATGGGATTTTCCAGGCAAGAGTACTGGAGTGAGTTGCCATTGCCTTCTCTGGACATTAAAACTGGTGCTACAGAAATACAAGGGATTGTAGGAGCTCAATGAACAATTATGAACAATTATACACCAACAAATTGAATAATCTAGAGGAAATATATAAATTCTTAGAAACATAAAACCTATCAAGACTAAAGCATGAGAGAATAGATCATTTGAGTAGACTAATTACTAGGAAGGAGACTGAGTCAGTAACCAAAAACTTCCCAGGAAACAAGAGCCCAGGACCAGATGTTTTTACTGGTGGGTCCAATAATTAACACCAGTCTTTCTCAAACTTTCCCAATAAATTGAAGGGGAGAGGGAAACTCCCAAATTCATTTTATGAGGTCAGCATTACCCTGCCAGACAAGGACACTACAAGAAAAGAAAATTATAATCCAATATTCTTGATGAAATATAGATGCAAAAATCCTCAACAAAGTATTAGCAAATCCAAGTTCATCAATACATTAGAATGATCATAAACATGATCTAGTGGGATCCATTCCAAGAATGCAAAGATGGTTCAACATTCACAAATCAATGTGATATACCACATTGACAAAAAGAGGGGTTAAAAAACTATATGGTTTATATGACCTCCATAGATGCAGGAAAAGATTTGACAAAATTCAACATTCTTTCTTGATAAAAACTCTCAACAAACTTGGTATACAGGGAACATACCTCAAGATAATAAAGGCTTGTAGGATAAGCCCACAGCTAACGTCATACTTAACGATGAAATGCTGAAAGCTTTTCCTCTCTCAGGAACAAGACAAGAATCCTTATTCTCACCACTTTTATTCAACATAGCACTGGAAGTCCTGGCTAGAGCAATCAAGAGAAGGAAATAAAAAACACCCAAATTGGAAAGGAAGAAGTAAATTTTTTTCTATTTGCAGATGATGACATGATATTATATGTAGAAAACCCTAAACACTCAACCAAAAAGCTGCTAGCACTAATACATTTGGTAAAGTTGTAGTTCAGTTCAGTTCAGTTCAGTCGCTCAGTCGTGTCCGACTCTGCGACCCCATGAATCGCAGCACGCCAGGCCTCCCTGTCCATCACCAACTCCCGGAGTTCACTCAGACTCACATCCAAAAGTTGTAGGATCCTGTATTAATATATAGAAATCTGTTGGATTGTCTATATACCAAAAATTATCAGAGAGAGAAATTAAGGAAACAATTTAGAAACAATTTAGCCTCAAAATTTACCATAGCCTCAAAAATAATAAAATATTTAGCAATAATTTTATTTAAGGAGATGAAAGATCTGTACACTGAAAACGTAAAGATACTGATGAAAGATATTGAAGAAGATAACAATAAAATGAAAGATATTCCACAATCCTTTATTTTATACCATATATAAAAGTCAGCTCAAAATGGTTTAAAGACTTGAACACAAAACCTGAACTCATAAAACTCCTCAAAACTATTCAAATCCCTAAAGGAGGATGGCATCAAGGTTTTGCATTCATTATGTAAGAGAATCTGAAAGACCCAGCAGTGGCCACAGGACTGGAAAAGGTTAATTCTCATCCCAGTTCCCAAGAAGGGTAGTACCAAAGTATGTGCTAACCATCAGACAATTGCACTCATCTCCCATGCTGGTAACATCATGCTTAAAATCTTGCATGCTAGGCTTCAGTATTATGCAAACCAAAAACTTCCAGATATCCAAGCTGGTTATAGAAAAAGAAGAGGAACTAGAGATCAAATTGACAACATTTGCTGGATTATAGAGAAAGCAAGGACATTTCAGAAAAAAACATCTATCTCTGTTTCTTCAACTAGGCTAAAGCTTTTGACCGAGTGGATCGTGACAAACTGTGGAAAGCTCTTAGTGAGGTCTCCTGAGAAACCTGTTTGCAGGTCAAGAAGCAACAGTTAGAACCCTGTATGGAACAACTGATTGGTTCAAGATTGGCAAAGGAGTATGACATGGCTGTCTGCTGTCACCCTTTTTGTTTAACCTGTATGCTGAGCACATCGTGAGAAATGCCAGGTTGGATGAGTTAGAAGTTGTACAAGTTGGAATCAAGATAGGCGGGAGAAACAACCACCACCTCAGGTATGCAGATGATACCACTCTAATGGCAGAAAGTGAAAAGGAACTAAAGCGCCTCAATGAGGGTGAAGAAGGAGGGTGAAAGAGTGGACTCAAGACTAAATATTAAAAATCTAAGATCATGGCATCCAGCCCCATTACTGCATGGCAAATAGAAGGGGAAAAGGTGGAAGCAGTGACAGATTTCCTCTTCTTGGGCTCCAAAATCACTGCGGATGGTAACTGCAGCCATGAAATCAGAAGACAATTGCTTCTTGGCAGGAAAGTGATGACAAACCTAGACAGTATGTTGAAAAGCAGAGACATCACTCTGCTGACAAAGGTCCATATAGTCAAGACTATGGTCTTCCTAGTGGTCACTTACAGTTGTGAGATCTTGACCATAACGAAGGCAGAACACCAAAGAATTGATGCCTTTGAACTGTGGTGCTGGAAAAGACTCCTGAAAGACCCTTGGACATCAAGGAGATCATACCAGCCAATCTTAAGGGAAATCAATCCTGAATATTCACTGGAAGGACTGATGCTGAAGCTCTAGTATTTTAGTCATCTGATGTGTACCCACGACTCATTGGAAAAGTCCCTGATGCTGGGAAAGATCGAAGGCAGAGGAGAAGAGGGCATCAGAGGATGAGATGGCTGGGTGGCACCACCGATGCAATGAACATGATCTTGGGCAAACTTTGGGAGATGGTGAGGTACAGGGAGGTCTGGCGTGCTACAGTTCATGGGATTGCAAAGAACAGTCAACTAGGTGATTGAGAGCAACAACAAGCTCCTTTATGTTCATCTTGGTAATAATTTTTGGCTCTGACACCAAAAGCAAAAGCAACAAAAGCAAAAATAAACAAGTGAGACTACATCAAGCTGAAAATCTCTACAGCAAAGAGAACCACCAACAAATGAAAAGGCAACCTATGGAATGGAAGAAAATATATGCAAATCATACATCTGATAAGTGGTTAATATCCAAAATACATCAGAAACTCACACAACTCAACAGCAGAAAAGTCAATGACCCAAGGGAAAAATGTGCCAAGGACCTGAAAAGACCCCTTTCAAAAGAAGATATACAGATAGCCAATAGGCAAATGAAAGAATGCTAAAGACATCACTAATCATCAGAGAAATGCACATCAAAACACCAACAAGATGTTACCTCACACCTGTTAGAATGTCTATTATCTAAAAGACCAGAGATAGCAAAAGCTGGTGAGGATATGGAGTAAAGGGAATCCTTGTGCACTACTGGTGGGAATGTAAACTGGTACAGTCACTCTGGAGAAGTTCCTCAAGAAATGAAAAACAGAAGTACCATATGATTGATTCTATTCTTTGCAGCCAAAGATGGAGAAGTTCTATACAGTCAGCAAAAACAAGACAGGAACTGACTGTGGCTCAGATCATGAACTCCTTATTGCACAATTCAGACTTAAATTGAAGAAAGTAGGGAAAACTGCTAGACCATTCAGATATGACTTAAATCAAATCACTTACAATTATACAATGGAAGTGAGAAATAGATTCAAGGGATTAGGTCTGATAGACATAGTGCCTGGAGAACTATGGACAGAGGTTCATGACATTGTACAGGAGGCAGTGATCAAGACCATCCCCAAGAAAAAGAAGTACAAAAAGGCAAAATGGTTGTCTGAAGAGGCCTTACCAATAGCTGTGAAAAGGAGAGAAGCAGAAGGCAAAGGAGAAATGGAAAGATATACCCATTTGAATGCAGAGTTCCAAAGAATATCAAGGAGACATAAGAAAGCCTTCCTCAGTGATCAGTGCAAAGAAATAGAGAAAAACAATAGAATGGGAAAGACTAGAGATCTCTTCAAGAAAATTAGAAATACCAAGGGAACATTTTGTGCAAAGATGGGCTCAGTAAAGGACAGAAATGGTATGGACCTAACAGAAGCAGAAGATATTAAGAAGAGGTGGCATGAATACACAGAAGAACTATACACAAAAAGATCTTCATGACTCAGATAACCACTCATGTAGAGCCAGACATCCTGGAATGTGAAGTCAAGTGGGCCTTAGGAAGCATCGCTATGAACAAAGCTAGTGGAGATGATAGAATTTCAGTTGAGCTACTTCAAATCCTAAAAATGATGGTGTTAAAGTGCTGCACTCAATATGCCAGCAAATTTGGAAGACTCAGCAATGGCCACAGGACTGCAAAAGGTGAGTTTTCATTCTAATCCCAAAGAAAGGCAATGCCAAAGAATGTTCAAACTACCACACAATGGCACTCATCTCACATGATAGCAAAGTAATGCTCAAAATTCTCCAAGCCAGGCTTCAACAGTATGTGAACCAAGAACTACCAGATGTTCAAGCTGGATTTAGAAAAGGCAGAGGAACCAGAGATCAAATTGCCAAATTCCACTGGATAATGGAAAAAGCAAAAGAGTTCCAGAAAAACATCTACTTCTGCTTTATTGATTATGCAAAAGCCTTTGACTCTGTAGATCACAACAAACTGTAGAAAATTCTTCAAGTGATGAGAATACCAGACCACCTGACCTGCCTCCTGAGAAATCTGTATGCAAGTCAAGAAGCAACAGATAGAACCAGACATGGAACAACAGACTGATTCCAAATTGGGAAAGGATTATGTCAAGGCTGTATATTGTCACCCTGCTTATTTAACTTATATGCAGAGTACATCATGCAAAATACTGGGCTGGATGAACCACAAGCTGGAATCAAGATTGTTGGGAGAAATATCAATAACCTCAGATACACAGATGATGCCACCCTTATGGCAGAAAGCAAAGAAGTACTAAAGAGCCTCTTGATGAAAGTGAAAGAGGACAGTGAAAAAGTTGGCTTAAAACTCAACATTCAAAAAATGAAGATAATGGCATCCAGTCCCATCACTTCATGGCAAATCGATGGGGAAACAATGGAAACAGTGAGAGACTTTATTTTTTTGGACTTCAAAATCACTGCAGATAGTGACTGCAGCCATGCAATTAAAAGATGCTTGCTCCTTGGAAAAAAAACTCTGACCAGTCTAGACAGCATATTAAAAAGCAGAAACATTACTTTTCCAACAAAGGTCCATCTAGTCAAAGCTATGGTTTTTCCAGTAATCACATATGGACGTGAGAGTTGGACTATAAAGAAAGCTTAGTGCTGAAGAATTGATGTTTTTGAAGTGTGGTGTCAGAGAAGACTCTTGAGAGTTCCTTGGACTGCAAGGAGATCCAACCAGTTCATCATAAAGGAAATCAGTTCTGAATATTCATTGGAAGGACTGATGCTCAAGGTAAAACTCCAATACTTTGGCCACCTGATGTGAAGAACTGACTAATTGGAAATGACCCTATTGCTGGGAAAGGTTGAAGGCAGGAGGAGAAGAGGATGACAGAGGATGAGATGGTTGGATGGCATCACTGACTTGATGGACACGGGTTTGAGTAAGCTCTGGGAGTTGGTGATGGACAGGGAAGCCTGGTGTGCTGTAGTCCATGGGGACACAAAGAGTTGGACATGACTGAGACTGAACTAAACTGAACTGAATGATCCAGTAATCTCACACTGAGTGTATATCCTAGGAAATGAAATCATTATCTTAAAAATATATCTGTACTCCCATGTTAGTGAAGTAAAGTCACTCAGTCGTGCCCGACTCTTTGCGACCCCATGGACAGTAGCCTGCACCAAGCTCCTCTGTCCATGAGATTTTCAAGGCAAGAGTACTGGAGTGGGTTGCCATTTCCTTCTCCAGGGAATCATGTTAACAGTAATCATGTTAACTCCCATGTTAACAGTAGCATTATTCACTCTAGTTAAGGTGCAGAAATAAGTGTCCATTGATAGAAGAATGGATAAAGAAATTGTGAGATTAAACACACACAGCTAAGCCTTGAACAATGTAGGGGATTACAGGTGCCAAGCCCCCAGTCAGGTAAAAATCTGAGTTATTGGTATCTCTGCCTCAAAAATGAAGGGATTGATAAATGATTCACCCAAGGGCAGAAACGGAAACAGTTTGCATAGAATCAGGACTCAAACCCTACTTTTGGTTCCACATACTGTGATCTCTAATCAAAAAAAAAACTTTAAAGATTTGTTAAGTGAAAATACAAGTACTGTGTGGAAAGAAATCCATGTATAAGTGGACCTTCGCAGTTCAAACTCATATTGTTCAAGAGTGAACTGCAGGTATGTATGTGTAGACACACACATACACACACACACAATGGACCATCATTCAGCCTTTAAAAATAAGTAAATCCTGTCATTTGCAACAACATGAATGAACCTGGAGGGCATTATGCTACGTGAAATAAGCCATGTGATAAAGACAAATCATGCATGGTATCACTTATATGTGGATCTTTAAAAAAAATGTTAGATTTACAGAAATAGAGTAGAAAAGTGACTGCAGAGTCTGGGGAAATAGATGTTGGTAAAAAGGGTTCAAACTAGTCGTAAGAGGATTTGAAATACTGTATTGTATAATTGAAGTTTGCCAAAAGATTATAATTTAAATGTTCTTACCAGTTATAAAAAACAGTAAATATGTGAGGTAATAGATATATTAACTCATTCAAGGGAATCCTTTCATAATGTATATGTATATCAAATAAAATTTTATCAATTATAATCCCTTAAAAAAGTTGAACAATGAACAAAATTATTGAAAATGGTTGCTTCTGGCAAATAGAATTTGAGAATAGGAATGAACTCTTTTCTAGTATTTGAGCTTTAAAACCAAGGACATCTGCTTCTGACAAAGATGAAAATTAAATTTGAAAAGGTATTTCTAAGACCTGCTTCATCAAAATGAGTATCTCAGTGGAGTACAGTCTAGGTGACAGCTGCAGTCAAGATTTGGGGCCTCATGGAGGGCAAGCCAAATAAATAGCACCCCTGGCAGAAGCCATGTCTGATTTTTCCCAGACAGTTATGGATTCAAACAAAAACCATCTTCCCAGTTGCCCATCAGGAGGCAGCATGGCACTGTGGTGAATGTCATGAGTTCACGGGCCAGAAAGACTTGGGCTCACAGCTGCACTAATGTGGAACCTTAAGGTAAGTAACTTAACCTCTCTGAGCCTCATATATAAAAATGAGCATCATGGAATTTGTGGGGATACTATTAAATACAGTAATTATAACCTCCTAAGTGTATAAAAGTATCTGTGAGTTTCTTAAGAGGTTTACATGAAATGATGCATGTAAATTTAAGGTACCATGCACATAGTAAGTCATTATAACTATTCTTTAATATTATATTTATATCCCTAAAGAATTTTTTAAAAATTCTTGGGGAATTTGAGAAACCCTACCATAGAACTCTCAAGGCAGAACTATGTCCACAAACTTGTGTTTGTAAAGGTGGTAAGAAAGGCATCTGTGGTTTACAGGCAAAATTGTCAGAGATGAGGAAGCTCCACCCTTTGGGATCTAGTCTGAGGCTAACCTCCAGGTCGGGTTAGGGCAGACACATCTTTCTGTCATCTCCCTGCCTCCTCTTCCTTTGCTCCTCTCTATAATGATTTCCCCCTATTTTTACCCATAACATGGAGCTGAATTATGATTTTCACTATTTGATAAACTTAACAAAAGCTCATAAACCTCAAGCAACCACTTTTTATTTAGAAAGGCCACCCGGTAGCTCTTTGCTGGTTTGAAATGTTTTGTTAACTGATTTATCCCTAGTGTCATTTTGAAATAGCTGGGCCCCATTCAGGCTGGATTTCAGTCAGAGGGAAAGAAAGGAAAGAGGCGGGGGGTAGAAAAAAAGAGTAAGGGCAGTGGAATGGGGAAAGGGTGATCAAACCCACCCGTTCTTCAAGGACTTCAGGACTGAAGAAAGGATTTCTGGATACCTGCCACGTGCAGGCATTCTACTGCCTGGGAATACAGCTCAGAAACAAAGGGCAGAGCTGTGGGGATACCGCGAGGATGAAATAAGCCTAAATCTGACAGAAGAGAGTGGAGCAGGTATCAGGGGTCATTAACCAGTAGGTCCTTAAGGACATTTCTTTGATCTCGCGTTTCTGTAGAGGGACACACATTTCAGATCTGGGTTGCTCTCTAATACTGAAGTGTTGTTAAGAGTATCTTTCACCCTCTCCCTAGATACTAAGGAATTTGAAGTGCAAAGTAATAAAAATAATACAGTGATGTGAAAAGAAGAATTGCTCTCTTTATAGACTAGTGGAGTTCCATGCTCTTTGCAGTTGCAAACCTGAGCAATCAACTCAATTTCTTCTTTCTTTAACGAGGAAGCAATTATTCTTCTGCTGCTCAGACCTACAGTAAAACTAAAAAAAAAAAAAAAGCCTGATACTCTGGCAGCTTATTTTATTCCTTTCTATAACGCTGATGAGAAGAGATACTGAAAAGTTAACACACACTGCAGAGACTAGAATTTAACAAAAACCTGATGAATAAGGTCATAATGGCCATTCCACATGCCTGCTTTGTTCTATCAGATTTACAGTTTACAAGAAGTTGCTGCCTCTATTCCAGTTTATTTTTAATGCCAAGATTTAAGTCATATAACATAAACAACAGCCCCAAACTATCTTTGCTGTCAGCTACAGGAAACTTTGGTAGGTTTTAATCTTGGAGGAAGAGCTATTCTCCAGGATCCTCCCAAGCCACAGACGACAGTAGAAGTGCTTGAGCCAGTTAAGTAAACTTGATTTATCTTAATTACCAGACAGAGTGCATTTTCCATAGGAAATTGCTGGACCACATGTATGTCTGGCATACACAGAGAATTCTTCAGTTTCTTAGCCAAGTGGGGAGAGACATGGGCTTATACAAAGAGAAGACTGAGATACAAGGGCTCTGTAAGTGGACAGTGATTGTGTGTCAATCCACATTCCCCAACCAGTTCATCAGGAAGAACCTGGCCCATCAATGGATTACCAAAATGTGTGCAGAAAATAACTTATCTGAAAAGAAATTGCAGACCACAGACATAGATTCAAAGCAAAAATGGTTTATCAGGACAAACTTACTCACTGTAAGACAGACCCAGGTTTTGGTTTTATTTTCAGTTCCAGATTTCCCTTTTATTCTGTGATGGTTTCAGATAGCATTAAGATTATGTTATTTTAGATCTGGGAGAGACTTTAAGGTCAATTAGCCCACAGTTCTGGTCCCTTTAAGCAGTGATGCAACACTTACTTCTTAAGTTACATACTTTATCATTTCTTCTGTTCATGGAACTAAACATAATCATAGTGGTCTTTGCAAACAAAGTAGTTGGCTACAGACAGGAAGGCTCTTCTTAATACTTTCTTTTAGTTCAACAAGAGGCACACCATGAAGTTTCATGGGGAAAAAAATGAGGGGAAAGTAAATATTGGAGAGTGGGCCAGATGGGTACTGTTTCAGTGGACACTAACAGCTCTCCATTGTCTTTGTATTTTAGGTGGGGAGGGTGAAAGAAGGGGACCCTCCAGAGAAAGAGCTGGAGTTGTGCTCCAGCTGTTCATCTCTGTTAACAGATCCTGTCACTTGACTTAAACATTTCTGGCTCCCCACAAGCAACCCCTCTGTCCTGTGTACATATGGTATCCCAGCGGCGAGCAGCCATCAGCAAGGCTGGGCCTGTCCTCACTATGCTGCCTTGGGAACTGCAGCAGGTTCCCCAGGGCAGCCGAGCAGCTCTGCGCTCTAGAGACAGAAACCCCTCACACCGGTGAGCCGCTGAACTCTACCAGTGGCAGGATCGTTGCTGATGGATAGTCGAAATGGCCATTCCACATGCCTGCTTTGTTCTATCAGATTTACAGTTTACAAGACATTGCTACCTCTATTCCACTTTATTTTTAATGCCAAGATTGAAGTCTCTTACTGTGGGTTATTTTTCAAGCTTCTCCAGAGTAAGTAACAACCTGGCTACATCATTAAAAACAGGCGGGAGAAGGTAGCATCATTGACTGTCTTTTTGGTTCTAGAATAGTGTGTGTATATTTAAGGCTTTGTAGATCTCTTTTCTCTGCCTTGATCATGCAGGTTAAATGTTCTAACAGCAACCTTTATCCCACCCATGTCACTGTTTAACAATTAGCTGCTAATTATGACCTATTTTTAGAGCTCCTGTTTTTTAGTCAGGACAAATGATGGAAAAGGTGACTAAAAATCAGTTCTTTACATGTGCCTCCTAGAATAGGAACAAAGCTATAGATATTCTTTCAGAAGTTATTATCTTCCAGCTTTTCGAATAGGGAATTCCAGAAGCTCATGGAAGAATTTTAACACCTATCATTCAGAGTTGGCCTATGTGGGGAATTTACTGTATATTTTGACTCAAAATTTTCCGCAAGGGATGAAGTGTGATTACAGTCATTCTTTATAGCTAATAAAACCACCTGTTAACTGCATCCTGGACATACTTCCTCTTTATTTTACAGGGTGTCTCTTATTTGCATTAATCTTGGGTTATGATTGGGGCAGAGAAGATACAGTGGTAAGGAACCTTGCCTTTACAATGTAAGACAGTATGAAAACAGTTTGTAACAAAAGAGCCAACAAGCCCAAATTGGGGAACTTGCAATTTTATTATGCCTGCTGTAGCCTCACTATCAGTAGTAACTTTGAGGACTAGTATTTTACCTAAGTTGTGTGCACGGAGGTCACAGGGGTCCTCCTTAGAAGGCGTATTGATAGTGGACAGGAGAGACAAGTAAGAGACACCCAACAGTGGGACAAAGGTGAGTGGTTGTATCTGAGTCTAAGGCAAACGCCAAGAACAAGTAGCATGAGTCCTACAACAGTTATAACGAAACTAGACATGAACCTCACGACTTGACAGGCCCTGTGATTCAGAGGGAAATCCAGTTCAGCCCTAAGGCACTTTTCTCTTATGTCCCCATTTGACCAATTCAATCAGATGCCACAATGGTACTCATGCAAGAAATTAACAAAAAGTTATTTTCAGTTAGATGTGTTCTACCAACTACTCATTACAAGTAGCTTTAATATCAAAATTGATTATTCCAAGTAAAGAAAAGTTAGAATGCAAGCTAAAATGAAAGTCAGAGCAAGTTACTCCCCAGTTACCATGCTTCAAGGTCTCCCCATCACTTGACCACATTCCCTGATCTGGCATAGAAAAGTGAAGGTGTTAAGTCACTCAGTCGTGTGCAACTCTTTGTGACCCCAGGGACTGTAGCCCGCCAGGCTCCTCTGTCCACAGAATTCTCCAGGCAAGAATGCTTGAGTGGGTTGCCACTCCCTTCTCCAGGGGAGCTTCCAGATCCAGGGATTGAACCCAGGTCTCCCACACTCCAGGCAGATTCTTTACCATCTGAGCCAAGATCTGGCATGGAAGGCCCTCCCTAACTTGGCTTCTGCTTCTCTTTGCTTCCACTTCTCTCCACTTTTTGTCCCCCACACTCATGAAAGCAGCCCGTTTTTCACCATGCACAACCACACCATTTCCGCCACGGTGCTGACACGCGCTATTCTCTCTGACCTTCCTTTCTCTTACCACAGTCGCCTGACTGGCTCCTGCCTACTCATCACCCCTCAACCTAGGTGTCACCTTCTCCAGGAAGTTTTGTCTTTCCTTTAATTCCCCAGACTTTGTGACATGCCACCCACTTTGGGCTCCCACTGCCTCTGGTGCAGACTTCTACCTGAACTCTCACCGCTCTGTGTACAATAATCGGTCACTAGCGGTCTGCCCCATTAGCCTGGAGCTCCTTAAAGACAGCCCGGATGTTTACTCCTGTTTGGAGGCTGACCAAGCACAGGGCTGACCACACCACTGGCACCAGGTAAATGTTAGCTGAATGCAGACGCAAACCTTTTACAAACAAGTTATGTTTCAAATGTCCCTGGCATAACTGTGTTCTACCTCTGATCATGAGCTAATAGGTGCACTGTGAAACCTGAGAACAGCCTGATTCAGAAACAGAACACAATGAACACTTAGAAATTGGATGCCCTTCAATGCACCTTCTGTGTACTACATGGTTCACTTTTTTTTTAGGTGGAATAAAAAGCAAGTGTCGGTAAGCCCAAGTCCGCCTATTAAAAAGTGCAAATTAAATGACCTTTACTCTTTTCCTGTTTCTTTAAAATGCATTATGGTAAAAATAGGCCTTCTCCCTGTTACTCTGGCTAAGGAAGCAGAACCAAGATCATCAAATGGGCTTTTACTGAGATACATGCTAATTTTGGCCAACCTAATCTCTTTAAGAAAATTAACATTTGCAAAATTTTCCATAGTATGAGTCAAAGCAGAGAACTTTAAGGGAAACAACCCCACACTTGTGGAAAGATGTTACTCTGGCAGTATAGGGCTATAGTTTATATACAGCATAGCATCTCATGAATTAGATGCTTCCTTTTCCCCTGAAAAGATCAGGAGTCTCCCTGTTGTCAGAGCCAAACAGGCTCTTCTGGTGTCACACTAACATCTCTTCAATTCAGTCAGATGACAATGAGAGATACGAGAAATAAAATATGACCAAAACAAAAAACCTCTGATGCTGAAGTTCCAGGTTTCACCTTCACTGATCTTTTTCAACATGGAGGATCTTCATCAGGTTATGAAATACTCATTCTTGAAAAACTCCTCAATCTGGAAAACGGATCTGTATTTGCCTGGTGTACTGTAACTTAAGATGTCAGGATTTCTTTTTTGTTGTTGTTTTATACGGAAAGCAGGGACAGTTTATCAAATAGTGTGTTGGAGTTTGAGGGAAGAAACTGATTTCCCACAGAGTGAAATCTAGTCCAGAAATGAATTTAGCACTTTGGCTTTATTAAGGCGGTACTTGGCTATATCCATTTGAGAGTCCGCTCGAGTAATACATTTAATGATTTAGCCATGTAAAACAAACACAAGACCAAAACCCTCTCCCCTACTACATTTTTAGAAATGTCTAAGGCTCTTATTTTTCTTGCAACAATAAAATAAACTGATAAATTATTACATATTTTAGATTTAAAAAGGAATCACAAAACTATACAGCAAGATAAACAACCTAAAAAAAAAAAAAGATAAACCACCTGGTATCAATGTGTAATAAGGGATGCCAAGAAAAGTTATTATTGAACAATTAATATATGTCCATTTAAATAAAATCTATTCTCATTGGTCTATAATAAAAAGACCCCAAAGCAAAGGAAGACTGTGTCTAGTCTGTAACTATTTTAAGCATTAACTCTTACAAATGTTTACCTACATTCGTCACGTGGCTTGCTTCCCTCCCCTCCTCTTCCAGCACGCCAGCCAACTTTCTGTGTTTCAAATCTAGTTTATACCATTCACACTCCAGTTTTCTCTGGTCTGTAGACTTTTCCTCCTCTAAGCTTTGGTATTTAATATCAATGTTTGATATTAATGGCCTTCTACCTCTCAGTGTCCTCAGCTCTAATGTTAGCTTACAAGACCGACTTGTCAGTTCCTGTATCCCCACCAGTCAGTTGCAGATTTGCAAACCATGACTCCAGGATTCTCTAGTGCTGTGTACAGAAAGCCAAAGAATGAAATGCAAATTAGACCCTCCCTTCGGATGGAAAAGGATGATGTCATTTCACTCCTTTGTTATGATTTTTACGCTCTCAGAATTCATCTTACCTTGTGTCTGGTTTTAGATTTTCTACTGTGGAAAAGGTTTGATTTGTTGTTTGAATGGACTTGTTCTTCCCACTGAATGACCCATTTTCTCTGGATATAACTTCATATTCTGAAAAGCAAAAAGGCCAACAGACACTTGTCTTTATGCTCTGGCAAACTGAATGTTCTTGAAGCTAACAGCCTAAAAAGTCACTCTCATAAAAGTGAGCAACTGAGATGGCAGGCCTGAGACCTATTGATCATACACATTTGCAACTTCCAGATGGAGATTATCAGTTGATGGTGAAGGTCCCAAAGCAGTTGGAGAGTTGCTCATGGACCATTTTTGTTTTCTCTCTATCAGAGCAGGAAAGGCCTGGTAACTGTGTAAAGTGATGACACTCCTGGGGTAGCACTGTATATGGGTAACTTATCATTTTGATATGTAAGTCAGATCTGCCATTGCTGGAAAATCCAGTGCAGTTTTGTAAGAAACATTCTATGAGGAGTGGGGCTTCAGCAGAAGCACATTTCCTGCTCGTAGGGCTTTATAACGTAGCTGGGAAATGGTCACTGATGACACGGTAGTGCTGCAAGTAACAGTTAAAACCATAGTAGCAAATAACATTTAACCAAATAATGAAATACATTTTCCCAGAGTCCATTATTTTGAACTACAGAAATACAAGATTTTCGTACATACTGCTTATGTAAGTTACATAAGTCTTGTACATACTGCTTATATATGCCCCCTTGATAATTATCCTTGAATTAAAACAAAACAGAATGAAACTTTATCCTTCAAGTTAGTATAGAGATCCATATAAACTTACCTAAAGTGTAGCTTTCTATGAACTTAGGGCTAATCAAAAGAGAAAGACTTTCAGAGTAAGATAATATAATTTACTAATATGTTTTCCCTGTTGTCAGTTGGGATTTAGTTTAATACATGTGATGAGATCACAAAGAGAATTACAAAAATCAAGCAAAAACCAACAAACAACCACAAAAGCCCACTCAAAAACAGTTCTGTCAATATGAAGAAATACACAAGCGGTGGGCTTTGGGGAAAGTGGGAAGGTTGTGAGTTACTGGGACTTCAGCTGTTAGCGCTGAGACCAAAGGTAGGAGATAATATTGGACATAAAGCTGAAATTATAGGATAACTCATGGAGACTTATAATCACCAGTTTTAATTTGGGAAGGATCTTTAATGGTAAATTAAAAACATCCAAGATGTAGGACCACCTTTTCAGAATAATTTCCTATGACCATCCTTTTGAAAATTTTAAATTAGACTAGAAGGCAATGGTCATTGTATCTGGACACATGAATGCAGCTTTTAAAAGACTAATGGCTGATATTTAGTATGTCTTCCTCAGACTCTCTGCTCCCAATCTATGTCTCAGTTGACTTTCTATTCTAACAGAGCATGAAAAGAGAGGGAGAGGGAGCATCCTGAATTCAGATATTCAAATTATACTTTTCCCTCTGCCCTAAAGGTGCATTTACTAGAAAAAGAAGGGAGTAATTAGAATGGAAGTAAAACTTTTTTTTTTTTTTTAAAGGAAACTGCATGACTTAATGGAAAGAAACAGACCAAGCCACTTGCCTGGATCTCAGTCTCAGTTTTCCCATCTGTAAAATGTCCATAGTGTCTCTTCATAGTGTTACTTATAGGGATTAAAGTAGGAACATATTAAAAGTGCTTAACAGTATTTTGCTCAACAGGTGGTACCTATTATTATTATGTCTTTTATTATTCTTTATTATCCCTGAGTTGTATCTTAAAACTTGAAAATTGGAAAGATTCCAGTTCAAAAGATTCAAATGCTGATTAGTCATTGAAAGAGAAGTTTATATGATATTCCAGTTGCTTCATCCATGAAAGCAGTTACCTCCAAAAAACATCTTTGTTTGGGTCATTCCTAATGTTTAAATGTTAATTTAATATGATTTTAGTCCTGAAACTTTGGAGTTTTCAAAATAGATCCAGAAGTTCCCTTCATAATTAAAAAGTTATTTAGAATTTTTCTCAGAATTCTTGTTTTAGAATTCTTAGAATTCTTGTTTTAGAATTCTTAGAATTCTTGTTTTAGAATTCTTAGAATTCTTGTTTTAGAATGTATGTATCTTTCCTTTTTAATTTTTTAAAGTGATAATAGCTTTTTCATAAATGCACCAACATTCTAAAACTCTACCACCACCAACAAAAAAGTGTGTGTTCATATTTCTTATTTTAAGATAGGGAATTTAAAAAATAGTTTCTTTAAGAGTAAGGATATAAGAAAGTCTGCAAAGAACTGACACTGAATAGGTGGCCTCTTTTACCCCCCTCAGAGGGTTTTAAACCCCTTATGAGATAGTTCACTTAGAAGATAATCATTCATTGTGAAGACTGGGAACATCACAGTCTGGTCAGTGCAGCAGGAAAATAATAATGGTGGTATTACTGCTGCCAGTCCTGCTGCTGCTGCTGCCGACACATGTTCATTTAACAGCTTCTAATTTGTGCTGCATGAATTCTGTTAAGTTTTACACTCACAACAAATTGATATCAATGGGAATTATTATTATTACAAATAAAAAACTAGAAGTTCAGAGAGGCTAATTATAGATTCAAGTTGCATTATCTAGAACATACTTGGTCTGGGATTTAAATCTATTTCCACATGCTCTTGACATATCACAAAATGACAACTTATGACTAACTTAACTTTAAGTTGTCTAAGGATCTAGGCTATGGCCAATCTCTATGGTGTACCTATTTCTACTGTAGTGTAGAAGGGTCATGGAGAAGCATCAGAATTTGGATGTATTTACTAGAGGTGAATACATGCCTATCAATTAGAAGAAAGATTACTGACAGAAGTCAACTAGGGAAATGAAGAATATGTTCCCTCTCTTTTGTTACCTTTCTTAATCCTTTCCTGAAAAACCATTTCTAACGATTTGAGAATTAATCTCTGTATTATCTGAACTACTGGTTTATAAAAGATTATATTTGAAATCAAGTGGTATTTATTGGAAAAAAATAGATCATCAGGGCATATGGTTCAATGTTTAAACATAAGCTAAGTAAATAGTGACTAAATCCTGACTTATTTCTATGTATAAAATATTATTATTATAGATGTGGTCCTTATCCATAAAAATTGTTATCATCAGTCTAGTATCTAGTGAAAGATCTCAACAGCTCATTAACATTTAATGATAATAATGTCAAAACTAATTGGTTAGATAAAGTATATCCTATTTATGATACTTTGAGATTACAGATTTATATCATTTTAAAAAGCTATCATTTATATCATTTTATATCATGATAAAAGGAAAATACAGAAAGGAAAATCCTGCTGTTTTCCAAAGCTAAATCATACCCAAGTGAATGTGTATTAGATTATTAGACATATTAGATTAACCAATGCCAATTTGATGTTCTATATCTTTAAGGGAAGTGAAATTTTTATAAATCGTTTGGTCTTGTGAGAACTAAGTCTCAGACTATTACAGGAACTCCTTATTAGCACTGCATGTGGACTGAGAATTTTAAACTTTTTAATACATGTAGATAATCAATACTTAGAAATTGATTGATTTTTAGATATTGGGATGATAGTACCTACTGGCATAATCCCACATAAAGAAGACTAGTCAAAACTGCATGAGAAAGGAAATTCACAAAATATGGTTTTTTTTTTTTTTAAAGGCCAGTTAAGCAAAGATTAGCTGCTGAATTTGAGCAAACTCTGGCAGACAGTGAAGGACAGGGAAGCCTGGTGTGCTGTAGTCCACGGGGTCTCAAAGAGCTAGACATAACTTAGCAACCGAACAACAACAAGCTGCTTACACTGGAAGCTGCCCAGACTAAATGGCTTTGTCTGAGGAGAAATAGCTGCTGTTTTCTCCTTTATTCAAAGAAAACTGTTTGGCAGCTCCTGAACCTCCCCATTGCTCACCTTACCCTGTGTACTTCTCTCTGCTCTCTCTGACAGCCTCTCAGTGGGCCCCTCTGTTCCACCTGCCCAGCTTGGGCATAGGAAGCAGGACACACATGTACTCACATTCTTTGCTTCATCCTCTAGCTGATCTGTGGTTAGTCATCCCACCCTCCCCTCTTCTCTCTAGTCTGACTCTCTTGTTCACTATGGAAAATTAAAATCTCACATAACAAATTCAAAGAGTGACTCAGAGTTTCTTATTTTTCATTATCATTTTTATGAGGAGTAGCAGAATCAAAATTCTCTGAGATGGGCAGAAAATTGACCAGGAATAGAATTTTTAAAAACCATACCTGTGGCTGATTCATGCTGATATATGGCAGAAATCAACACAACCTTGTAAAGCCATTATCTTCCAATTAAAAATAAATAAGTAAAAAAAATTCTCATAAAATGACTGAAATAATAATGTTTAGCCTGCTTCAAAGTTCTAGGTCAGTCTAGAAATTGGGATGGTGAAAGGAAAATTCGTTTAAATACTATTAGCAGTGGCAACTTCTCATATGTTATTTGTATTTTCTGGTAATGGAAAGACTAGATATACCTTCACATTGAGAAAAAGTTCTGAGAGGAGAAAGAAGATATATAACTTAAGGGATCTGCTAGGTTAATAGCGAGACCATAACCAGGACAAAGACGATCTTTCCCGTCTTATGACACTTTTGAAAATCATCTGCCAAGAGACAAAAGAACTCTGCAGGGACTTGCTGTTCCTGAGATACATCACCCAGGGTCACAGTCTGACTTGAGGTACCACATTCCCAAAGCATCATCTTATCAATGTTTCCCACCATAGCAACAGTCCGCATGCCATGCTCTTACCAGTGACAGTGTCATTGAGTGGCTTATCCCAGTCCAAGATGACAAAGGAGGGACACCCTTCCACAGTGACAACAGTGAGGTTGGTAGGTGGGTTCTGCGGTGGGCTGGTGGCATTCCCCTCTGTGGCCTCCTCTTTGGGGAATCTCTTGACAGAGTCGGTGATGGAGCAGGGGCTGTTGTCAGGCTTTTGGATATACCGCACATGAGGACCTAAGAGAGAGAGGACATTGGGCATTTTGTTTTTTTGAGCTTGTAAAAAAGGTGGAGGAGAATTCATAAGTAAAACAATCTGTTTGAGGATATTTGATCTAATACTATAAGCAGATGGATGAGAGCAGTGATGTGGATGGTTTGAATTTGGGAAAATCCAGAATCCTATCTTCGGGATGCATGATATGGATGATACTATTGATTTAATTTTCTAAATAGGTTTAGCTTATGCTAACATCCAAAAGTAATTTGGTTTAAACTGCATAATTTATAGGGTGCTGGAAAGAGTACTCAAAGGATCTTGGTTCAGTAGTGGGGAATGATTTGCCTTACACTAAAATGTAGTTCTGGTCCTACCAATAAACCTTAAAAGCCAAGCTCAGAAAGATAGAGTGGTTTTAAGTTATTTAATTGCACCCCAGAATAAGATCCAACAATATTTTAAGAATAACAAACATACAGCACCCAACGGGCTTCCCTCATAGCTCAGTCAATAGAGAATCTGCCTGCAATGCAGGAGACCTGGGTTCGATTCCTGGGTCAGGAAGATCCCCTGGAGAAGGAAATGGCAATCCACTCCAGTATTCTTGCCTGGAAAATCCCATGGACAGAGGAGCCTGGCGGGCTACAGTTCGTGGGGTTGCAAGAGTCGGACATGACTTGGTGACTAAACCACCACCACAGCACCCAACTAGATAAATTCCTTACAGAAAGATTTTACCCATAATGAGAAAAATAAATCATTTGGAGTCAAACTGGAACTTGCATAGATGTTAGAATAATCAGACAAGGACAATAAAACAGTTATTATCACTATAATCCACATGGTCAAAAAGTTAAGAAATGGAAGATATAAAAAAGACCCAAATTAAATTTCTGGAGATCTTCAAAGAGAGCAGAGAAGAAAAGACATGTTAGGACAACAGAGAAGGATCATGGCAGATTTCTCACTGTAAAGAAAGCAAGTGAGAAGGCAACAGAGAGATGTCCTTATATATTAAAGAACAAAACCCAAAACAACAACAAAAAGTTATCATCTAGAATTCTATAGTGAAAATATCTTAAAAAAAACAGGCAAAATATTTTTTAGACATACAAAAGCTGAAAGAATTCATGACTAGCACACCCAACCTATAAGGAAGATTCCCAGAAGTTCTCTAGGCAGAAGGAAAATGATACCAGGTGGAAATATGACTGCACACAAAGGAATGATAAGCACTGGAAATGGTACCTATATAGGTAAATATACATAATATTTATCTTATTATTTCTCTCTAAAAGATACCTTATTGTTTAATAAAAATAATTACAATTTAGTGTGATCTATATAACATGCAAAAGTAAAGTAATAGCCCAATAGTCAGGAAAGAAAAGCTGCTATACTAATGTAAAGTTCTTATACTTCACATTCAACTGTTTATGAAGTTGTGGAATATCACTGGAAGGTAGACTGTGAAGTTAAGGACACATTCTATGAACCCCAATTATTCACTAAAATAACAAGACAAAGTTATAGCTAAGAGGACAACAAGAAAGGTAAAATGGAATCATAGAAATATTCAGTCCAAAAGAAGGCTGAAAAAGAAGGAAAGAGGGAAAAAAGAATAGATGGAACAAATAAAAAATAGCAAGATGATAATAGATTTAAACCTAACTATATCATCAAAGAATATTACCATAAACAAAAAGGTCACTTTATAATGATAAAGAACCAATTCATTAGTTTATTACAATCCTAAGTAATTGAGGTCTATGCCTGAATACAGACCTTTACTATACATGGAGCAAAAAGAAAAAAAGTGACAGAAGAAGAAAGTAGAAATAAATCTACAGTTAGAGCTAGAGATTTTGGTATTCTCTCATTAACAGATAGAACAAGTTGATAGAAAATCACAAAGGATATAAAAGAATTGCACAATATAACCAAGCAAATTGACTTAATTGACATTTTTATAGAATACTTGTTATGGACTGAATTATGTTTCCCTGAAATTCCTATGTTGAAGATTTAACTTCCAATATGAGAAATCAAACCTGATAATACCTTGAAATAAGGTTTCTGGACTCCAGAACTGAGAAAGAATAAATTTTGGTTGCTTAAGCTAAGTCTATAGTATTTTGTTTTGGCAGCCCTAGCGAACTAATATAATATTCCACTTAAGACTAGGAAGATACACATTTTTTTTTAAGTATACACAAAACATACACACCAAGATATACTATATTCTGGGCCATAAAAAAGTCTCAATAAATTTAAAATGACTCAGGAAATAAGAGTATATTCACAACAATGTAGTTATTAATAAAAATCAGTAACAGAATGATCTCTTGAAAATCTTGAAATATTTGGAAATTAAGTAACCTACTTCTAATAAGCCAAAGAAGAAATCAAAAGGAAATTTAAAAGTATTTTGAATAGGGTAAAATTGAATACACAGTGTATCAAACATTTTTAGATGCTGCTTAAATAATACCTAGGGAAAATGTTGTAGCACTGAATTTCATATTTAAAAAGAAGAGAGGTCTCAAATCATCTTGAACCTTAGAAATTAGAAGAGCAAATTAAACTCAAATTAAGCAGAAAAAGGAAATAATAAAGATCAAAGTAAAAATAAATGAAATGGAAAACAGAAATATAATACACAAAATAAATGAAACCCAAAATTGAACTTTTAGGAAGATCAAAAGAACTGACAAACCTATAGTCTGGCTGATTAGGTGAAAGAGAAAAAAGGCATATATAATCAATAACAGGAAAGAGAGAGGTGACATCATTACAGATTATTCAGATATCAAAATAAAAGAAAAATAAATTTGACAACTTAGATGATATAGACCAATAACTTGAGAGACAAAAATTATGAAAGCTCACTATGGAAGAAAGTATACTGAATAGTCCTATACCTATTAAAGAAAAGAAAGAAAGAAAAAGTGAAGTCGCTCAGTTGTGTCCGACTTCATGCGACCCCATGGACTGTAGCCTACTAGGCTCCTCCATCCATGGAATTTTCTAGGCAAGAGTACTGGTGTGGGTTGCCATTTCCTTCTCCAATTATAATGAATTACAAGTAAAACACTTTTCACAAAGAGAGTGTGAGGCTCAGATGACTTTAGTGGTGAATACTGCCAAATATTTAGGGAAGAAGCAATACTAATTCTAAACCCTTTCAGAAAATGGAAAAGTTCAGTATTATTTTGACACTAAAACTTGAGTAGATTTTACAAGAAAAGAAAATAACAGCCCAATATCCTCACTGAATACAATTCTAAACAAAATTTTAGGGAATTAAATCAACTATATATTTAAATGAGAATACACTATAACCAAGGGGAATTTGTCCCTGGAATGCAAAGTTAATCTACAATTCAAGAACAATTACTTTATCATATTAACACACTAAAAGAAAAGAAAAACCTTATAAGTATCTCAATAAAGCCAGAAAAATCATTAGACATAATCTAGCATTCATTTCTGATAACAATTCTCACTGGAGCAGGAATAGAAGAGAACTTTCTCAAGTCAATAAGGACATCTATAAAAAAACCACAGGTAACAACATACTTAATGGTGAAAGACTAAATGGTTTTTCTATAAGATAAGGAATAAGAAAATGATATCAGTCCTCACTTTCAATTCAGTGCTTTTCTGGAGGTTCTAGCCAGTATAGAAGAGCAAGAAAAAAGGTACTCAAGTTGGAAAGGAGGAAGGAAAACCTTCCTCTTAGATGACATAATTCCGTATATAGAAAACCCAGCATATCTACAAAAAAATCTAAAGAGCTTTGCAAGATTGTAGAATATAAAATCACTGTACAAAAAAATCAGTTGTTTTCCTATATATTAGTGATGAACAATAGGAAACTGAAACTTAAAATGCTACTTTTATGTTTTATTTCACTGAAACTAAAAATCATTAGTGAGAGAAATGAATAATACCTAAATAAATGGTGAGATATACCATGTTCCTAGGTAGGAGGACAATAGTGTTCAGCTGTCAATGCTTTCTAATTGACTTGCAGATTCAATGAAATTCTAATAAAAATATGAGCAGGCTATTTTTCTTTAGACATTGATAAATTCATCCTAAGATTAAGCTAGGAATCCAAAAGGACCTAGAACCACCAAAACAACTTAAAAGAAATAAAAACAATGTTGGAGAACTAACACAACCCAATTGCAGCACTTATCATAAAACCACAGTGATCCAGACACTGTGGTATTGATGGAAAGGTAGCTAAATAGATCAACGGAACAACTAGAGAACACCTAAATAGTTCCATGTGTATATGGACAATTGGTTTTTGACAAAGGTACAAATTAAATTCAGTGGAGGAACAATAATTTTTCAACAAATATGGTGGAACAGTTTGATATCCTTAAGAAAATAAACTTGCATTCATATCTTGTATCATATACACAATTTGACTCAAAATGGATCATAGACTTAAATGTAAAAGTAGAAACCTTCTACAAGGAAACAGAGGAGCTCTTTGTGATCTCTGATTAGTCAATGATTTCTTAAATGTAACACCAAAGATGCAATCTATAAAAAACCAAATCAATAAACCAAGCTTCATTAAAATTAAAAAAGAAGCCACACAGGGAGAAAATGTTTGTGAAACATGTACCTGAAAAAGATCTTCAACCCAGAAAATATAAAGACTCTTAAAACTCAACAATAAGAAAATAAGCAACACAATAAAAATATTAAAAAAATTTAAAGAGACATATCAAAAAGGATATACAGATGGCAAATAAGGACATGAAAAGATGTTCAGCATCCTTAGTCATTAGGGATATGCAAAATAAAATCACAGATACTACTATATACTTTTTAAAAGGGTTTAAATTTAAAAGGCTGACCATACTAAGTGTTAGAAAAGATGTGGACGAACTGGAACCCTCATACACTGCTAACAGAAAGGCAAAACAGGACAACTGCTGTGAAAAACAGTTTGGCAGTTCCTTAAAATGTTAACTATACACTTACATATGATCTAGCCATCCCCTTATAGGAATTTGCCCAAAAAGAATGAAAACATATGTCCACACAAGACTTGTACCTGAATGGTCATAGAATAGCATACTTTACTGGTAATGTAAAAATGCTGGAAACAACCCAAATGTCATGATGTTTTAATAAATTATTATATATCTGTGCATAGAATACTCATAAGCAATAAAAAGGAATAGACTGTTGATACATATACCAACATGGATGCATCACCAAATAGTTATGATAAGTAAAAGAAATCAGAAAGGAAGTTCATAATATATTATTTTCTATTATGTGAAACTCCAAAAATGCATATTAGTTTATAAAGATGATGCAGTTAAAGTGCTGCACACAATATGACAGCAAATCTGGAAAACTCAGCAGTGGCCACAGGACTGGAAAAGGTCAGTTTTCATTCCAATCCCAAAGAAAGGCAATGCTGGAGAATTTTCACACTACCATACAACTATGCTCATTTCACATGGTAGCAAGGTAATGCTCAAAATCCTTCAAACTAGATTTCAACAAGTGAACCAAGAACTTCCAGATGTATAAGTTGGATTTAGAAAAGGAAGAGGAACAAGTGATCAAATTGCCATCATCCGTTGGATCACAGAAAAGGCAAGAAAATTCTAGAAAAATATCTACTTCTGCTTCATTGACCACTGAAGCCTTTGACTGTGTGGATCACAACAAACTGTGGAAAATTCTTCAAGAGATGGGAATACCAAATGACCTTACCTGCCTTCTGAGAAATATATATGCGGGTCAAGACCAACAGTTAGAACTGGACATGGAACAATGGAATGGTTCAAAATTGAGAAAACAGTACATCAAGGCCATATATTGTCCCTCTGTTATTTAACTCATATGCAGAGTACATTATGGGAAATGTCAGGCTGGATGAATCACAAGCTGGGATCAAGATTGCTGGAAGAAATATCAACAACCTCAGATATGCAGATGATACCACTCTAATGGCAAAAAGCGAAGAGGAACTAAAGAACCTTTTGATGAAAGTGAAAGACAAGAGTGAAAAAGCTGGCTTAAAATTCAGCATTCAAAAAACTAAGATCATGACTTTGGACCCAACACTTCATGGCAAATAGATGGGGGAAAAGTGGAAACAGTGACAGATTTTCTTTTCTTGGGCTCCAAAATCACTGCAGACAGTGATTACAGCCATGAAATTAAAAGATGCTTGCTCCTTGGAAGAAAAGTTATGACAAACCTAGACAGCATATTAAAAAGCAGAGACATTACTTTGCTGACAAAGATCCATCTAGTTAAAGCTATGGTTTTTCCAGTAATCATGTATGGATGTAAGAGTTGGCTATAAAGAAGGCTGAGTGCCAAAGAATTAATGCTTTTGAATTATGGTGCTGGAGAAGAATTTTGAGAGTCCCTCGGACAGTAAAGAGATCAAACGAGTCAATCCTAAAGGCAATCAACCCTGAATATTCATTGGAAGGGCTGATTCTGAAGCTCCAATATTTTGGTCACCTGATGTGAAGAGCCAACTCACTGGAAAATATCCTGATGCTGGGAAAGATTGAGGTCAGGAGGAGAGGGGGACGACAGAGGATTAGATGGTTGGATGGCATCACTGACTCGACGGACATGAGTTTGAGCAAACTCCAGGAGATACTGAAGGACAGGGAAGCCTGGCATGCTGTAATCCATGGGGTCACAAAGAGCTGGACATGAGTTGGTGACTGAAAAACTACAGCAACAATCTATAATATAGTTACCTTGAGACTAGAGGTTAGGTGGGAGAAGTGGAGAGGAGCGATTATAAAGGTACATGATGAAACTTTGAGGTGTTGCACACACTCATTATCTTGATTGAGATGATGGTTACATGAATATATACATATATTAAAATTTATCAAATTTTATACTTCAGAAAAACAGATCACAAAAGGAAATACTGGTCTATATCATATAATATCTTTTACTTTGGTAGATTAGATTACTGTTCAAAAATATTCTCTATATTCATGGAAAGAGTATATTTCCCCTATCTTCAATTTGAGCTTAGCTCTGTGGCTTTCTTTTGGCGTTGAATATTGGCAGGTATAACACAAGGAGGTTGAAATGTTGTTGTATATCTGGACTCCTTCTCTCTTTACTTGTATTGTTAGGAGAACGGCTTCCTCTGGGTCACTGTTAGTCTTTTATCTTGGGTACCAAAATGAACAGATATGAAGCAGACCTTAGCTTAACCTTAAGAGACCCAGCTGTACCTGCTGCTAGAAACAGAATCTCCCAGCTAAGCAAATCCTAAATCAGCTGACCTCCATGTGACTTGTAGACACATGAGAAATATATCCTTTTTAGGGTATGCTACTAGGCTTCCCTGATGGCTTAGTGGTAAAGAATCTGCCTGCCAATGTAGGGGACACAGGTTCAAACCCTGATCCAGGAAGATACCACATGCCACCGGGCAACTAAGCTCATGCCCCATGACTACCGAGTCTGTGCTCTAGGGCCCAGGAGGCACAACCACTGAAGCCTGTGTGCCTTTAGAGCCAATCTCTGCAACAAGCGGAGCCACTGCAATGAGAAGCTCTTTCACTGCAACTAGACAGTAGCCTCTGCTTGCCGCAACTAGAGAAAAGCTCGTGCAGCAAAGAATACCCAACACAGCCAAAAATAAATAAGTAAAAAAAAAAAACATAAAAAAAGAATATGCCACTAAGATTTTGTAGTTACTACACAGCAACAGTTGACTAATATACCCAACAAAGATAGCTTTCTTAAAAGTAAGATTTGTAGCCGATCATACGTACCTTTGAATCTGGGCTTCCCAAGAGGATCAGTTTCTCTTGTTGGACTTGAGCTAAAGTCAGTCATGTTATCTGAGGATGGATGATACAATGAAAAGGTAGTGAAGGCTATAAATATTTATAATGCCTCCTGGTCAATTGCTTGCAACTTTGATCTCCATATTATTATAATCCATATTATTCACATTTCAAGGCCTTTAACTATGTCCTGCTGCAGGTGTTCTGAAGAGTAATAAATGATTTAAAGATTACAACTGGGCTTCCCTTGTAGATCAGGTGGTAAAGAATCTGCCTACAATGCAGGAGATACAGGGTTCGATTCCCAGGTCAGGAAGATCCCCTAGTGAAGGAAATGGCAACCAACTCCAGTATTCTTGACTGGAGAATCCCATGGACAGATGAGCCTGGCAGGCTAGAATCCATGGGGTTGCAAGAGTCAGATATGACTTAGTGAACAAACCACCACCACCAAAGATTACAACCAAGTAGCTAATATGCATTCATATATTAAGTTATGTGTGATTAGGAATGACATGTGATTTAGGAATAAGGACTGGATAATCTAGATCTTTTGAGGAAGACTTCATTAAAGATCTTGGCACTTCCTTCTATGTCTGCAAAGGAAAGGAGCACATTCCACAGTAAGCATTAGAAGTAAGTGTAATTTTAAATTAAAATGTCCCTATCAATCATAAAATTGAGTAAAATGTATTGATCCAAACTGGGACTCTTTTCTCCCTAATTTGAAATCCTCTGGTACTTTGTGGCTAAGCATCCAGTGGAACTTGACTGACATACTCACCAAAGTCTTCTCCTGAGGCAGGAGCTGTTGGTTGCTTTTTATCTGTCTCCATTCTCTCCAAGGGGGCTTCTGTAGGTCTGAGTGTTGCCCTCAAGGGTGGGGAAGTTACTCGGTCTGATGAAATGATTCCTATAATGCAGAGCCAAAGGAGTCAGGTTTTGTAGGAAGCCCTGCAGAGTTCCCTATTTACCTATTCAACAAATATTTATTAAGGACTTACCATGTGACTTGGCACTATATGCCAGGATTAGAGAGAAAATAAGACCTGGTGTCCTTGATTGATTGGGAGACATGTGTAAGCCAAATTATACTGAAGCATTATAAATATTGTGGAAGCATAAGACAAGGTCTCAGAGAAGACAAGTCTATGGGGAAAGATGATGGGTGCTGGGGGGAAGATAGAAATGCCTTCCTAGAGGGTATCCTAATAAAGAGGAAAAGTGATCAGTAGGTAGGCAGGAGAGCTGTATTCTAGGTGGAGTTTACAGGAGAACACAGTCAGGGAAGCATAAAGTCACGAGACATGTTGAATTTGAAGGCCTGAGAGCCAAGAGTGCCAGGAAGCAATGAGAGCAGAGTTGGGGGGGCAGGCAGGGAAGGGCAGTTCATGGGGGCCTTGCATACCATGGATTTAGATATTATTTTTAGATGACAAGGGCCCATTAAAAATTTTTCGCTAGGGAAGTAACATGATCAGATAAGGAGAGAGTGAACAGTTAGGCTGCAAGGCTGGTGGCAGACAGAGAAATCAAGAACTAAAGCAGTTGTGTAGGCAAGGACAGAGGAGAGCTATGTAAGAAGCACTGAGACTGGATGGAAGGGGTTTTACATGAAAGACATCAAGAGGATGGAGAGGCCAGACTATAGATTAAATGATAGGCCTGGGAGATGGTGGGGGAAGAAGAGAAATGTTTATAAGGTAATGACTGTGATTCTGGCCTAGTGGCCAGACCAGTGTTACTCTGAGATGCTGTATTCAACAATGTCTCCTCTGCTCTAAAAACACATGTAGGTCTCCCAAATAGGATCCATCCCAAGGTCTATGCAAATATGGGTAGAATAGAGTGGTGGTGCTAGTCGCTCAGTTGTGTCCGACTCTCTGTGACACTATGGGCTGTAGCCCACCACTCCTCTGTCCAAGGGATTCTCCAGGCAAGAATGCTGGAGTGGGTAGCCATTCCCTACTCCAGGGGATCTTCCCGACCCAGGGATTGAACCCAGGTCTCCTGCATCGCAGGCAGATTCTTTATCGTCTGAGCTACAATCTGTCATAGAGTGGAGGCTAGATTAGTTTTTCTAGTCTTCATGGGAAAAGGAACTGTTCTCAGGTGATAGAGAGTCAAAGAGTGAGGACTGATGTAGGACTGTGGCCCAGCATGGAATCATGGGTGATGGGCTCCTGGTCCTGGTGGGAGTGGGCCCCAATGAGAGGATGAGTGAAAACCATGAGATGCTGCACTGCTGCCAGCAGGAGCTTTTTTGAGTGGAAATGCTTGGATGGTATTTTCATCCTGGCAAGGAGAGCGGGACTGAGAGGCCTCAGTAGATCTGGAGATGGGGGACAGGGGGAGATGCCTCATGGGAGCCTAAGACTGTGCTCAGAGGCACATGTGTAAGAAGGCATGTTTTCAGAGAACTCCCAGAACACTGAACTGATTTCTCGAATTCCAAATGCACTTTCTTTGCTGGTCATCAGGCCGGATGTTACAACTGATCTCATTTGTGTTTGGCTCCTCAGTGTAGGGCTGCCCTGGTGGCTCAGATTGTAAAGAATCTGCCTGCAATGTGGGAGACCTGGGTTCAATTCCTGGGTCAGGAAGATCCCCTGGAGAAGGGAATGGCAACCCACTCCAGTATTCTTGCCTGGAGAAGCCCATGGACAGAGGAGCCTGGCCGGCTACAGTCCATGGGATCGCAAGGAGTAGGACACAAATGAGCAACTAACACTTTCACTTTCTTTCCTCAATGTAGACATTTCTTTTGAATTAGAGATGGATAGCAAAGGGTCGGGAGGGCACTAGCGTTAATCTCAGAAGTGGGATGTGTTTATATCATCCCACAGGCTGGATGAGTTATATCAAAGCTACACTTATTGATGGAAGTGAACAAGGTTTTACGTGGTAGGAACCAGGGCCATGGAGCTGCAGCTGAAGACAGCCTTTCAGGAGAGCTCTGTGGAGGGAGGGTCCCCTAATTCTTCCATGGAGGACACTGGAGCATCACTTTCAGTCTGACCTGAGCTATAGAAGCTCAAGTCTCAGCTGCCCCAGGTTACAATTAATGAAGAAAACCTGGTCTCCTCACTGGGGCCATGTCCCTAGACCTTGACTCAAGCAGGCACCATCAGCATGGATGATAGGCTAATTCCTCCTTTAGCTGATGGGGAAACAACCCAGAGGCTGCTGTCCCCTAGTACATCATGGAAGCTTCTCCACCACATCCTCCTTTCATCCTGTGAAAAGAGTGACATCCATGCCCTTTCTCATAAATCCTTATCAGTTTCATCTTCCACAGTTGTACTTAACAGTGTTATCCTGATTCCCTCTACAGAATATTTAGGAGATAGACATGAGGGAAGAGGGCGGAAGGGAAAGACGGAGGACATGCTATGGTCTGCTGGCAGGTCCAGTGGAACAGCCTTTAAGAGGAGTGAGATGAAGCTTTGCTCTGAACTGGGCTCACTGATTCTTAATTTCACTCATATATTCACTCAATGATTACTGGATTCTCTCAGTAAGGACTGGATTTGGTTCTGGGAATTAAGAAAGTGTCATCTGTCATCACAGAGCTCATGATCTAGTAGGGGAAGACAAGGACATGAACAAGCAGGTATAAAACAGAGGTTTGCTCTAACAGAGGTATGTTTCAGGACGAATAGGACAGAGAAGCAGTGTTCAGTCTACTTTGGGGAGCTATAGGAGGCTTCTTTAAGACAAGGATGAAGTACAAGTGTCCCAGGTGACTGGGAGAGGTCATTCTATGGGAAGAAGACAAACATGCCACAGTCTAGAGGTGAGAGGCAGTCTGCCTTGTTGCATAGACTAGACCTGCTCAGTCACCCTGAGTATTCCAGCCTCCAGTCTTTCCCCTGGAACCATAATACTGAGGTCAGCATGAAGGCTGGTGGAGAGGGGAGCTATCAAGGAGATGTAAAGGATTTTATCTCAAGAGACAGAATGTTAAGTGGAGGACATTTTCCATTACCCCTGGTGGGTTGGCAGCACAAAACATCTAGCCCCAAATAATCCATTTGTTGACGAGCTTGTGACTGCTTCCATCTCAGCACCAAGCACCCAGCATCTAAGAAGCAAACTGACCTAGATGGACAAGAATGGTGGCTGTTATCCCACCCACCCGGAATCAGGACAGGAGTCCTTAAAGTTGTAACTGACAGTGTCTGGTCTTTGGGGCCAACACATGCCAAGGGCTATCTGTTGCTTGAGCTAGCACACCAAGAAGGGCTGGTGGTTGACCAGTAAAACTGAAATCAAGGAGGGATAAGGAAGGTGTGTGACTGACATACCTGCACTTCCTGGCTTTCCGGTGACATTGTTGGGTGGTAAAGGCTTTCTTCGTGGGGGCATGGGTCTGGGTGGCAAGAGTGGGCGACGAGTACCTGGGATTATGGCTAAGAGATAATATTACAGATAAAGTGGTCATAAAGATTCACTCTACAAAATCACATGTTTTTTTTAAAAAAATACAATATTTGACAAGTAGCCGTGGGGTGACAGAGAATAGATTCTATGGGAAAGTGCCTGTGAGAAATACTTTCTAATGTTCTTCTAAATTAGTGCTTGTAATGTACCCAGGGATAATAGAGCACATGAGTTAATGGGGCAAATATTCTCTAATTATGGATAAAAATATATCAGTAAACCTGCCCTTTGAAAGGCTGTACAGATGCACCAAATTTAACATCTTTTGCTTCTCGTATAGAGTCAACAGTAGCATTTCTGAGTTTCACTGTCTCAAATTGCCTTGCTTTGCAGACTACAATTCTTGCACCATTTTAGCTTTGAGTAAAGCATACAATTTCTCCTTTAGTAGGTGTTCCACTCCATCCTCCAACTATATTACGTAATTATAATTAAACCAACACTTTTAGAACTTCTCAAATGATTACAGCAAAGTAGCCCTACTGGCAGAAGCAATAAGCCTGTGCCCATGCAGATCAGAGTCACCACATAAGGGCACCTGGCCTGGGAGCTGTAAGTGGGAGGCAAAATTTCACACCCACTCTGCTGTCTCACCCACCCATGAGCCTTCATGCAAGGGCGCCAACCCAGAGGAAAGGCACATTTTTCTGAATGATTTGCCTGAAGGGCAGAGAGGAGAGAAATCTTTTCATAATCTGCACAAAGGCCGACAAGGCTAAAGTTCCTGAAGCAGTCCACCTTAACCCAAAGTTTCTTTGAAGTCCTGTGTTATAAGCTTAAAAATTCATCTCTTTCTTTGCATAATGTATTGGTTTAATAATCTTCAAGCAAAATTGACAATCCAAGAAAATGCTCTGTGACTTTAAGTATTTCCTGGGATATTAGGAATTGTACATGTGCGTGCATGAATGTGCATATGCTGGGGGAAAGGAGGAGTGAGTCATGATGATACAGTAGAGATGTCTCACCCAGACATTAATACATCAGAGTAGGTTTCACAGCATCCTTCTACAAAGCACAGAGCTCTTATTCAATGCAAAGATATTACCACTTAATTTTGGCCTATTATATAGAGAACAGTCTCAAAGTAGAAACATAAATCATTTCTGCCAAAAGGATATTATAATAAACTACATAAGAGGAAAACTTGTATATGATGAAAATTAGAATCCACAGTTACTTTTCAGCATTTGATCCATTGTGGCCCCTCGGGATATTATGTGAAGTAATTATTAAATCAGTTCCTCATTAGAGGTTCCTATTAATATTCAATTTGTGCACAAGGCACTTTTCATTTTCCCAAATACTTTAGTATGTTTATCTAGCAATACCCAGGTACTGTTAGCATGGATCTGATGCTTTGGGGACTGTGAGCATGCTACTTGTTTTGTGGCAGCACATATAACTTGCAGCTACAAGTTTCACAGCAGAACTGAGTGAGGGAGTCAGCCTCTTATTCCTTACCTGGTTTTTTTGTGGGGTGAGAAGAATCCATTGATATATTTCTACCAGTACCAGAAGGCAGTGGGACTTGCTTGACCCCTGTGAGCAGAGATAATGACAGAATAAATAGATAGCTAAAATGTGATAAACATTCTTCACAGAAGCTTCATAGAATTGTCAGTGATAATGTGCAGTTTTTTGTTTTTTGTTTTTTTAAGAACAAGGATACTGGTGTTTTTGTGCCTAGACATTTTGATTGGCTTCTCCCATCTGCATATAGAAAAAATTATCTAAAGCCCTACTGCATTCATCGGTTGTGATTTTTTTCTCTGAAGATTTAGTGTTTGATTTTTTGATCGTGGCTTTGTATTAATTTTTTATGCTGCCCACGCTGCACTGCCTGCCTGGGGGTTATTGTCTTGCCAGAAGGATTTCATCTACAGCGATTGACTATTTTTTTGCCAATATTCATGTGTAAACTCTGTGGTTTTTAAAAATAGTTTTCTCTAACTCCTCTACCCCAATAAAAACCCTTATAATTCCAACATGTTTGGGTTTGTACCTAATGAATTGACTTTAAAAATATTTTTTGAGAAGCCTTGGTTAGCAGGCTGGTTAGGCCACAGACTGGATCTGTACTCTTGAAATTTGTAAATTAGGCCTGGGCATGCCTTGAGCTCCAAATTGCTGCTTGAAAGAAACTGATCTGAAAATTATCCTGCATGTTATTTTATCTCCCAAGTCTCTCAAACATAATCTGTTGGTTATTACTAAGTCATTCACCTAAATACCCATGCTAGGATTTTGGGTAGCGATCCTAAGGATAGAGGGAACCAGTTTGCTTTTTGTCCTATATTTTAAAAATTATTATTCTTTTACATTATAAAATAGTCTTCCCTGACATGGCTGGCAGTCTCCATTAAGGAATAATAGGAACAGACATTTAGAATCTCAAGAGTGAATATTATCTTAGATTAGTGGCTCATCTTGAACTTCCCAGGTGGTGCAGTGGTAAAGAACCTGCTTGTCAGTGCAGGAGACACAAGAGACATGGGTTCGATCCCTGGGTCAGGAAGATCCCCTAGAGAAGGAAATGGCAACCCACTCCAGTATTCTTACCTGGAAAATGCCATGGACAAGAGGAGCCCGGTGGGCTATATTCCATGGGGTTGCAAAGAGGTGGATATGACTGAGCGTGCGTGCATACACGCACGTGTGCGCACACACACACACACACACACACACACTGGCTCATCCTAAAAAATGAACCCATGCTCTGAAGACATGTGTGTGTGTGTGTATGCTCACTATAATATGTACTAAAAATAAGAATAAACATTGAATTAATATACTGGCTAGTGCATTAACAAGAATAAGCACAGTCACAGCCCTGTTTTGAGTGCTGTTCCAGGACTCTGTAGGGACATCACGCACTCAGCCTCATGTAATATGTAGGCAGAGATATTAAGTATACAACAGAAGCTTTGCTTGCCAAAAATTAGATGACATTTTCACATTAATTTATGAAATTATTAATCATGATTGTATTATAATGAAAATTCATCAGTCCAGGGATTGAACCCAGGTCTCCCACATTGTAGGCAGAGTCTTTACCATCTCAGCTACCCAAGAAACTCATTAATATATTACTAACATCATGTGAAGAGTTGACTCATTGGAAAAGACTCTGATGCTGGGAGGGATTGGGGGCAGGAGGAGAAGGGGACAACAGAGGATGAGATGGCTGGATGGAATCACCGACTCAATGGACGTGAGTTTGAGTGCACTCTGGGAGTTGGTGATGGACAGGGAGGCCTGGCGTGCTGTGATTCATGGGGTCGCACACGACTGAGCAACTGAACTGAACTGAATGTTATTATTAACTATAATGATAATTATGATTAACATTAATTTATGAAACCTAATATTGCAATTCCACATTCTCTGCTGTTTGAATAGCAGATAATATATAAAATCATGGTGAATGTTTGCATGGAGCCAGGGACCAAATGCTGTTTATATGTGGTAGCAATAAAATGTTTCTGCGGTCAATGACTATTTTGTGGCTCATCCCAGAGGCACTGTGAGAACAAACAGCTCATGGGTCTTCTTCCTGTGCCCTCCTCTGAGTGGTAATGGGAGGGGAAAATGACTCACTTGGGTGGTTACTCTGTCTGTGGCTTAGGGGAATGCAATTCATTTGTGTCACCAGGATAACCTGGTTTGCTGATATCTGAGGTAAAATCACATTAGATCCTCTGGCACACTAGCAGGCTATGTGTACCTTCAGTAGACCCTTCTTCACAGTCTTTTTCCAAATCTTTCCACCCTTAGAAAAACAAAGTATGTTGATCCAAGACTGAACAAGCACCTTAGATATTCAAGACCTGATTTGACCCATACATCCCTTCTGGGTGGGAGATACCACTGGGGTCTCACAGAGGAGGAAACCCAAGGCAAGGGGAGATTAAGTACTTGTCCAGGAACTCACAGTGAAAGTGGAGGCATTCACACCCACGTATGCCCAGCTCCCAAGCCCATTTCTTGAGCACTAATTGGGATAGTACAGGGTGCCTTTTTCTGTCATCATCTTCCCTCAAATAAAGAGAAGGCCCAAAGTGGCATCACTGGTGCTAAAGCCTAGACTTAAAACCTGACGTAACTGCAGTTTTGACCTTCCCCAGAAATGTAATCTCAATCACCAGTCTGGAAATTTCTGGTCAGCCCCTCTGAGGTAATTTGTCACAGGAGCCCTCTTCATCCTCCAGAGGAAGAGGGGATCTACAATGGTAAAACCCATGCAAATCCCTTCTACCTCAAAAGGTATCCTGGCTTCAACATAGTACTTTCTTTGGTTAATTGTTCCCTTGCCCCACACTTGTTCCTGTACATGTGGTTGCAGCAGAGGAAGGGGAGGGTGGGCACACTGAGAAAGTAGGATTGACACGCATACACTACCATGTATGAAATAGACAGCTAGTGGGGAGCTGCTGCATAGCACCGGGAGCTCAGATCAGTGCTCTGTGATGACCTAGAAAGGTGGGACGGGGGGTGAGAGGGAGGTCCAAGAGGGAGGGGAGATATATATAGACACACACACGTACACTCACACATATGTACACACATATGCATACATGTAAAACATGTACACTTTGTCGTACAGTAGCAACGAACACAAATTGTAAAGCAACTGTCCTCTAATAAAAAAATAAAACTTCCATTTCGCACAAGTCTTTGGAGTGCCATTCTAGTCACTACATAGGATGCTGTGATTCATAAATTGCTGAACGCATGCTGTGATAAGTCGCTTGAGTTGTGTCCAGCTCTTTGAGACCCTATGGACTGTAACCCACCAGGCTCCTCTGTCCAGGGAATTCTCCAGGCAAGAATACTGGAGTGGGTTGCCTTGCCCTACTCCAGGGGATCTTCCCCACCCAGGGATCGAACCCTGGTCTCTTACCATCTCTGGCACTGGCAGGCAGGTTCTTTACCACTAGCCCCACCTGGGAAGCCCAATAAAACCAATTAAATAATCAAATTTACTTGGCTGGATTTTTTTTTTTTTTTAACGCTTCTCTTTTGCCTCACAATGACTCTAACTGAAGTGCCACCACTGCGTGAGGGCTAAACAACCATGGCTGGCAAGCAGGTGCCAGGCAGTCATGCCACTGATATGTGGGAGTCAGAGAGAAATGCCAGCATGACATGGTTTTCCAACCAGAAATGTGCAGACCCACCAAGTCACGGGCTGGTGAAACGGAGAACTGAGAGAGAATCTAAAACTCTGCAGGATTATTTTATGAATAAGAGAAAAAATAGAAACATACCTGGCCTCTTTTCTAATTAAGGGAGAAATCAGTCATTTTTTGTCATTTTTTTGTATAGGTAGGGATGGAAGCATCATACTATTATGATCCCTGTAGGTTAAGTACCCGTCAGCAGTGTCAGTTGTTAAACTGGATTTTGTCCAGCCTTCAGAAACAAAGAAAAGCTAGCAGTGGATGAGAACGCTGGAAGAGCCCTACCGAAGGCAGCTGTGGGATGCAGGGAAAAAGCACTGAACTGGGGACAAGAGATTGAAGTCCGGTTCTGGGCTTGGCTCCACCTGGCTGTGGTTTGCAGGGCAGCCAGTAGCATGTGAGCACAGGACCCGGAGGGCAGTGAACTTCTGTGGCCCTGAATTAGGAGAGCCAATAAAGGCCAAAGCAAGCAGAGAGGCAATGGGAGGGCAGAGGAGGAAGCCAGTAAGAGACAGTGCAGAGAAACAATCCTCAGGAACTGACATCTGATTAGCCAGTCTGGCTCAGGCTGCAACGTGAATTCTTTCTCCCTCAGGCAGGATTAATCCACTGTTATCTCAAGGGCAGCACTGGCTCTGAAAGCACCAAGCCTTGAACTTCAGTGTAAGCCCCCAATTGTCATATGGAAATTCTCCAAAAATCTCTTGATTTACATAGTTCATCCCTTAGCAATTTATTGTCAGAAATGAAGTAATGATTTTGGTATTTTTAACCATGGTAACAGAAACTTTGCAAACACACACAGCACACTGGGAATTGATTTCTGAACGTATTCGAGACTGTTCCTCATGACCAAAAAGGAGTGGTGTTTATGGATGATTGGACTCCTCGCCCACATCTCAAGATCTCAGCACCTGGCTGCAAGGTCAGGGGCGAACAGCCAGCAGACTGGAAGATTTAGCTGCAGCTCAGACAAACACATTCCTCACCTGGGAGGCATCTGGGTTCTGGTTGTCAAGCACACTCCATGTGGGTGCAGTGAAGTGTGGATTCCTCATTAGGAGAGAACGGAGCAAAGAAAGGAGTCTGGGATTCAGGTATTAACATATCTGCCAAACCACATGTGCCAAGAGGGTTTCCAAACGATACTTTGCTGGCACATGTGGGCCTTCAAGAAATACTAGTTGAATGAAAGAACAGTTGCACAACTCAGCAGCTTTCTTCTACGGTGAGAAAGCTGGAGATTGTCTGGCAAAGGATGGGTGATTTTTTCTGTCAAAGGTCAGAGAGTAAATGTTTTCAGCTCTGTGGGCCATACTGTCTCTGTCACAACTATTCAGTTCTGCCACTGTATTGTGAGTTTCTACAAAACCTTGTTTACAAAAAAAGGCAGTGAACTGGATCTGGTCTGCGGGATTGTACTTTGTGGGCCTGCCTGGTGACTCAGTGGTAAAAGGCTTCCCTGGTGGTTCAGTAGTAAAGAATCTGCCTGCCAATGCAGGAAACCCAAGAGATACGGGTTTGATTCCCAGGTCAGGAAGAGTCCCTGGAGAAGGAAGTGGCAACCCACTCCAGTATTCTTGCCTGGGAAATCCCGTGGACAGAGGAGCCTGGCAGGTTACAGTCCATGGGGGTGCAAAGAGTCGGACATGACTTAGCACACACATTTGTACTTTGTGCGATCCCCTGGTCTAGGCATGCTTTTGCATCTCAAGTTGGTTATAAGCATGTAGAACATATCAATTAAGCTTAGAAGTATCTCTGGAAACCCTGAGAAAGTAGACTGCTAGAAAAATGACCTACCTAAACTTCATTCTCTGATGGCTACTTTGTAACTTTAAGGTGAAGAAACATTATACATATACATGTGAAATGAACATAAAGCAGGGTAAATATCTATAATGATGTTATGAATTAAGAAACTTGGGTCAAGATAGTTTAAAGATTGCTGGGTGTTTATGGAGTCATTGCAAGATTTGCATAGAGACCTAAAGAATCAAAGGTCCATAGTTTTAAGGCCTCAGAATTCTTTCTCTTTTAGTTTTCCAATGGACCAACAGTAAATATTTTTATGCCTAAGACTATGAAGAATAAGTCCTATAAATCCTAAACACATCCTTTTATCAGCTGATTTTTCAAAATGTAAAATATATCTACTGAAAACCTCAACAAGAAAAATTATAGTAAAACATATGTGAGGTGGATAAGAATCATACATATTCCAGGCAAAATGTCAAAGTTGGATGAAAAATCAGTTAACACGGAAATGTTGTTCTCATTAATACACAATTGAGGCTAGAAGTGAGTGTGAATGAGACAATAGGACTAGGTCAGAGAAGAAATCTGATGTGAATATCTGCATTTCTATCAACAAGTCAGATCAAAACCATGCACAAAGTAAGGCAGACTTTTGTCTATAACCTGAAGAGAACAGATTTTAAAACTTCTTTTTCTCACCCATTTCTTAAAACATTATTCTCCAGGCAAATAATTTGAAAGCTGTTAAAATTTCCTTTCATAATATACTATGTAATGTCATCTGTGATTTGTACTTCATTTACTTTCTTTCTGGTCTTACTGTATTGGCTTAGTACTCTACTTCTATTTTCAATGGAAGGGGTAAAAGTAGGAATCCCTACTTATATTCTTGATGTTAGAAGAAAAACACTCAGACTGGAAACGAGATGTTAGCTGTAGGTTTTTCTCAGATGCCCTTTATCAGAGGGAAGAAAATTCCTTCTATTTCTAGTTTTCTGGGAGTTTTCAACGTGGATAGTTTTTGAATTTTGTCTCATGGCTGATTTTTTATTTATTGAGATGATCATATGGTTTTTTTCCCCTTTGTTCTGTTCATTGGTTCAGTTCAGTTGCTCAGTCGTGTCTGACTCTTTGCAGCCCCATGGAGCGCAGCATGCTAGGCCTCCCTGTCTGTCACCAACTCCTGGAGTTTATTCACACTCATGTCTATTGAGTTGGTGATGCCATACAACTATCTTATCATCTGTCATCCCCTTCTGCCTTCAATCTTTCCCAGCATCAGGGTCTTTGCCAATGAGTCAGTTCTTCATATCAGGTGGCCAAAGTATTGGAGCTTCAGCTTCAGCATCAGTCCTTCCAATGAATATTCAGGACTCATTTCTTTAAGATGGACTGGTTGGATCCCCTTGCTGTCCAAGGGACCCTCAAGAGTCTTCTCCAACACCACAGTTCAAAATCATCAATTGTCCGGCACTCAGCTGTCTTTATAGTCCAACTATCACATCCATAGATTACTACTGGAAAAAGCATAGCCTTGACTAGACGGACTTTTGTTGACAAAGTAATGTCTCTGCTTTTTAATATGCTGTCTAGCTTGGTCATAACTTTTCTTCTGGGAGCAAGCATCTTGTAATTTCATGGTTGCAGTGAGCCCCAAAAATAAAAGTCTGTCACTGTTTCCATTGCTTCCCCATCTATTTGCCATGAAGTGATGGGACCAGATGCCATGATCTTAGTTTTCTGAATGTTGAGTTTTAAGCCAAATTTTTCACTCTCATCTTTCATTTTCATCAAGAGGCTTTTTAGTTCTTCTTAACTTTCTGCCATAAGGGTGGTGTCATCAGAATATGAGGTTATTGATATTTCTCCCAGCAATCTTGATTCCAGCTTGTGCTTCATCCAACCCAGCTTTTCTCATGATGTACTCTGCATACAAGTTAAATAAGCAGGGTGAAAATATATAGCCTTGACATAATCCTTTCCTGATTTGGACCCAGTGTGTTGTTCCATGTCTAGTTCTAACTGTTGCTTCCTGACCTGCATACAGATCTCTCAGGAGGCAGGCCAGGCAGTCTGGTATTCCCATCTCTTGAAGAATTTTCCTTGCTTTGTTGTGATCCACACAGTCAAAAGCTTTTGCATAGTCAGTAAAGCAGAAAGAGATGTTTTTCTGGCACTCTCTAGCTTTTTCAATGATCCAAGGGATGTTGGCAATTTGATCTTTAGTTCCTCTGCCTTTTCTAAATCCAGCTTGTACATCTGGAAGTTCACAGTTCACATAATGTTCAGGCCTGGCTTGGAGAATTTTGAGCATCGCTTTGTTAGCGTGTGAGATGAGTGCAACTGTGTGGTAGTTTAAGCATTCTTTGGCATTGCGTTTCTTTGGGACTGGAATAAAAACTGACCTTTTCCAGTCCTGTGGCCACTGCTGAGTTTTCCAAATTTGCTGGCATATTGAGTGCAGCACTTTCACACCATCTTCTTTTAGGATTTGAAATAGCTCAACTGAAATTCTAGCACCTCCACTAGCTTTGTTCATAGTGATGCTTCCTAAGGCCCTCTTGACTTCATATTCCAGGATGTCTGGCTCTAGGTGAGTAATCACACCATCGTGGTTATCTGGGTCATGAAGATCTTTTTTGTACAGTTCTTCTGTGTATTCTTGCCACCTCTTCTTAATATCTTCTGCTTCTGTAGGTCCGTAACACTTCTGTCCTTTATTGTGCCCATCTTTCCATGAAATGTTCCCTTGGTATTTCTAATTTTCTTGAGATCTCTAGTCTTTCCCATTCTATTGTTTTCCTCTATTTCTTTGCACTGATCACTGAGGAAGGCTTTCTTATCTCTCCTTGCTATTCTTTGGAACTCTGCATTCAAATGAGTATATCTTTCCATTTCTCCTTTGCCTTTAGCTTCTCTTCTTTTCACAGCGATTTGACAGGCCTCCTCAGACAACCATTTTGCCTTTCTGCATTTCTTTTTCTTGGGGATTTCTTGATCTCTGCTTCCTATACAATGTCATGAACCTCTATCCATAGTTCTTCAGACACTCTGTCTATCAGATCTAGTCCCTTGAATCTATTTCTCACTTCCATTGTATAATTGTAAGGGATTGCATTTAGGTCATACCTGGATGGTCTAGTGGTTTTCTCCACTTTCTTCAGTTTAAGTCTGAATTTCACAGTAAGGTGTTCATGATCTGAGCCACAGTCAGCTCCTGGGCTTTTTTCTGCTGACTATATAGAGTTTCTCCTTCTTTGGCTGCAAAGAATATCATCAATCTGATTTTGGTGTTGACCATCTGCTGATGTCCATGTGCAGAGTCTTCTCCTGTGTTGTTGGAAAAGGGTGTTTGCTATGACCAGTGCGTTCTCTTGGCAAAACTCTATTCGCCTTTGCCCTGTACTCCAAGGCCAAATTTGCCTGTTACTCAAGCTATTTCTTGACTTCCTACTTTTGCATTCCAGTCCCCTATAATGAAAAGGACATCTTTTTTTTGGTGTTAGTTCTAGCAGGTCTTGCAGGTCTTCATAAAACCATCCAACTTCAGCTTCTTCAGCATTACTGGTTGGGGCATAGACTTGGATTACTGTGATACTGAATGCTTTGCCTTGGAAACGAACAGAGATCATCTGTTGTTTTTGAGATTGCATCCAAGTACTACATTTTAAACTCTTGGTGACTAGGATGGCTACTCCATTTCTTCTAAGGGATTCTTGCCCACAGTACTAGATATAATGATAATCTGAGTTAAATTCACCCATTCCACTCCATTTTAGTTTGCTGATTCCTAAAATTTCGATGCTCACTCTTGTCATCTCCTGTTTGACCACTTTCAATTTGCCTTGATTCATGGACCTAACATGAATTTAGGTCCTATGCAATATTGTTCTGTATAGCATCAGACTTGACTTCCATCAGCAGTCACATCCACAGCTGGGTGTTGGTTTTGCTTTGGCTCCATCTCTTCATTCTTTCTAGAGTTATTTCTCCACTGATCTCCAGTAGCATATTGGGCACCTACTGACCTGTGGAGTTCATCTTTCAGGTCCTGTCTTTTTGCCTTTTCTTACTGTTCATGGGGTTCTCAAGGCAAGAATACTGAAGTGGAAATTACACCAATTTGTTTGAATGTTAAGACAAACATCCTTTCCTCAGGTAAATATCATTTGGTTGCTATATGACAAAGAGATGTCCCACCTATATCTCCAATCAAGGCTCTCCTCAGCTGAGGCTGACCCTGAAGGAGCTGACAATGGGATGCTGTCTGCTGACCTTACTCCTTGCAGGTGGTCAGTCTGTTCTTCCCTGAGGGGGATCCTAATAGAGAAACATGAGAACATAGAACGTGTGCAACACATTTTGACTGGGGACGTTAGCGGAGGAAGGAAAGGGAAACAGCAAGCTCAGCTTTGTTTATCTATGCCCACCAACCTATTTCTATCAGCAACCAACTAATTAAACTGAAGAAGTCCTGGTAAAAGGTCATCCTTTCAAAGCTAAGTTAGGTGAGTTATTACAAAGCTGACTTTATCTACACAAGAGGGTAACAGATGTCAATTTGTATCACAAGTAGCTCTGAAAAAAATTTTATGCTACTGATAAACTAAGGCATAATCATGCTCTGTTTTCTTCCCAAAAGACAATTAGCATTTTCCTAGTGAGAATCGCTGCTTGCTTATACTTTTCTTGCATTTGCTCTGCTGACATAAATGCTTTCTTTTATTTTTACTTAGATAAACTCTGGGGAATTATTTTGAATATTCAGAAGGTGGCGTTGTTCACAGCCAGACTATACGTCAATCTGAGACACTATGTACTGCCTGGTCCCACTTGGGAAGAATAAAAGGAACAGCTGAGCATAGATAAATATTGGAATGCTTTTTTGCTTTTCATGAATCAGGAATTTATAGTATCTGTCTCATTAATTGAAGGAAAGGGAATTCCTAGAACTTGAGACATTGTAATAACCTAGTACAAAAACACATACTAAAAAAAAAAATCTAAATCATTTTTAGACTGAATATATGTCTTCAGATAGTATTCACATCTTTTTCATTAAGGAACAATTAATTATGGGTTGATTATATATACATATATATGCATTAAACAAACTATAATGTTTATACACTTTTACATAAGCAGGCACAAGATCTGCACTATTTAAAAAATATTTCAAGGGAACAATGCAATCCCATATTAAGGCATTTAATAACTACCATTTATCCACTGAGTGAGTTGAGTGAACTTTTATCACTTATTTGTCCTAGTTATCTATATGATATCCCATAGATGAGACTGGGGCAGGACAATATCATTTAATCAAACTGAATGATTTGGAAACATTAATATGCTTGTAACCAGGGTGATCATTTGGTACTTGCTTTTCTCATTTAAAAAGCTTCCCTGGTGGCTCAGACGGTAAAGCATCCGCCTACTATGTGGGAGACCTGGGTTTGATCCCTGGGTCGGGAAGATTCCCTGGAGAAGGAAATGGCAACCCACTCCAGTGCTCTTGCCTAGAAAATCCCATGGACAGAGGAGCCTGGTGTCCATGGGGTCGCAGAGAGTCAGACACGACTGAGTGACTTCACTCTTCTTGTGATTTAAATATCATATTCCAGGTTGCTAACAGATGTGGATCTTTTAAAAATATTATAATGGCACTTATGAAATTATAAGCTTCAAAAACAATTGATAATTGTCCCAAAGACCAAACCTATATATGAAAATTTGAAGTTTTCCCTAATTTTGAAATTAGGGGAAAAGCTATCTTGATATTTTAATTCATACTTAATCAGGATATTTTTAAAAATTGTGACTATATATTGTAGTTTATTTAGTGGACTGGGCTGAGAAAAGTAGAAAACTATTTGTTAATGTTTACAAGCTCAACATTCAGAAAACGAAGATCATGGCATCTGGTCCCATCACTTCATGGGAAATAGATGGGGAAACAGTATTAACAGTGTCAGACTTTATTTTTTGGGCTCCAAAATCACTGCAGATGGTGACTGCAGCCATGAAATTAAAAGACGCTTACTCCTTGGAAGAAAAGTTATGACCAACCTAGACAGCATATTCAAAAGCAGAGACGTTACTTTGCCAACAAAGGTCCATCTAGTCAAGGCTATGGTTTTTCCTGTGGTCATGTATGGATGTGAGAGTTGGACTGTGAAGAAGGCTGGGCACTGAAGAATTGATGCTTTTGAACTGTGGTGTTGGAGAAGACTCTTGAGAGTCCCTTGGAGTGCAAGGAGATCCAACCAGTCCATTCTGAAGGAGATCAGCCCTGGGATTTCTTTGGAAGGACTGATGCTAAAGCTGAAACTCCAGTACTTTGGCCACCTCATGCGAAGTTGACTCATTGGAGGACTCTGATGCTGGGAGGGATTGGAGGCAGGAGGAGAAGGGGACAACAGAGGATGAGATGGCTGGATGGCATCACTGACTCGATGGATATGAATCTGAGTGAACTCCGGGAGTTGGTGATGGACAGGGAGGCCTGGTGTGCTGCAATTCATGCGGTCGCAAAGAGTGGGACACAACTGAGCGACTGAACTGAACAGAGACTTTTGAAATTTTGATTTTGGAATGATTTACAATTTTCAGTTCTGTGAACTTCCAAAACTAGTTATACTAACTTCCAAAACTAGTAAAAAAGAAACTGAAATCTGAATTTAACAAAATTTTAAAAACTGAATGAAAATATTTGGAGTTTGATAGGATCAAAAAGAAATAAATTTGTGATCATTACCTGCTCCTATTCCATTCCCTCTGGGTGTCCCACTGGGTCTGGGTCTACTGGGTCTTGTAGTTGTCTTATTCAGAACTATAATAAAGTGGGAAATAAACAGTTTAGACTGTTTTTTTAGTTGAACATTTGCAGTCAAGGAAAATAAAGCTTCCCAGAGAACTGGAACTCATTTAACTAGCAACAAAAACAATGACTTACCAAAAACTAATGTTCACAATATAGAAATCAGAATTTTGGTATGAAAATCATAGACTTGAATTTGAGACCTGAGTATATACTCTGAGGTGATCTGGTCTAAGTGGGAAGTAGCTTGCTTCATTTATAAGCACTAGATACATTTCAAAATGTGCTCCCCTAGTGACTCAGACAGTAAAGAATCTGCCTGCAATGCAGGAGACCCGGGTTTGATCCCTGGGTTGGGAAGAACCCCTGGAAAAGGAAATGGCAAGCCACTCCAGTATTCTTGCCTGGAGAATTCCATGGACAGAGGCAAATGGTGACTATAGTCCATGTGGTCGCAAAGAGTGGGACACAACTGAGTGACTAAACTTTCACTACTTTCACATTCCAAACTGGGACTGAAGAAGGATCAGGACTACATATGCCCAGTGAAAACCCCAAACTTGGTGTGTATTTATTGTTAAGGCCTTAATTCCTAACACGTAAGTTGGTGGTCCTTTTGGAGGAGTCTCTAGGTACATACACATCCTTCCTCATAATGCTGGTGTAAGTCTCATTAAACACATGATATGATAAAACTTTTGAAATTTCTCTCCTGCTCTGTTGAGAGTCATAATATTACCAAAACATTGAAGTCATCTGTCTTAGTCTCCATTTAGCAGAGTTTTTAAGGAAAAGCACTAAGTATATTGCAATTAAGAGAGTGAGCTCTGGAGCCAGACTGCCTGCCTTCGACTCCACTTCCTAGCCCTCCTTAAGCCTTAGCTTCCTCAGCCTAGCCTCACAGGAAACATGGTAAGCACCCACTCACCATTAGGCATACCGTTACTGTTTCCTTATTTTGTAGAAAGGTTTAGTATAACCAATGACACATTAAGTTCTCAACAGTTATGATACAAAAGTCACATGGAGGTTTTGTTTTTTTAACAAAGATTTCTGCACCTGTTACCTTTAGGAGTTGCAGGATTACTCAAAAAACTCCATAAACCAAAAAATATATATGTATTTGATATTCCTTCCATGTGCCCAGAGAGATGTTCATCAGGAATGGTAGCTTATAAGCCATTTTGACACTTAGAACTTTAAGACTTCTTAGAATCACAGAGGAGAAAAAAGACAGAAAACATCAGAATCTCTGGTCCAACTTGTATGTTAGACTAGGAGTGATTTACATGGATCAAATTAACCCCCAAGTTAACTTTTCCTAACAAGGTTCAGCGAGGGAAAGCCTAGATCTTTTGACGACTTTGGTCATTTTAAAGCATTTTCTGGGAACTCCCTGACGGTCAAGTGGTTAGGGCTTAGCACTTTCATTGCTGGGGCCTGGGTTCCATCCCTGGTTGGGAAACTAAGATCCTGTAAGACTGCAGAGTGGCCAAAAAATAAAAGTTTTTTTCCAGTTTAACTATCATTTTACTTTTGATGAATACAACCTGTAAAATATGTGTTTGCTTGTTTTTATATGAAGTGAAAGTCGCTCATCGTGTCTGACTGTTTGCAATCCCATGGACTACAGACCGTGGAATTCTCCAGGCCAGAATACTGGAGTGGGTAGCCTTTCCCTTCTCCAGGGGACCTTCCCAACCCAGGTAAAAGTATTCTTGCAGAACAAGAGCCTTTCATACTGGAAGAAATCATCTTTCCTTAAAAAACAACATTTGAAACAAAATACATCATAGCTATTGCTAATGTTATCTCTATAATTGCTATGGAAAACTGAAGGAGGGTGAGAGAGTGTGTGTGTGATTTAGGCAAAAATACTATTTTCAAAATGGTGTTATATTGTTAAATTTCCATAGTGGTCTCTGAATCTGCTTATCCTTAAAAAATTTCAGTCAAGTCTTGTCGCTTCCATGGATTCATGATTACCTCTCCGCTTACCCACAAGGATCAGAATTGTGTATGTCATTTATTTCAGTTTCAGGATATATAGCCGTCATTTGGTCCTTTGGCTGTTTCAATACATTCATTTTTTGGTCATGCTGCACAGCGTGCAGGATCCTAGCTTCCTGATCAGGTATCAAGTCTGCACCCCTGGCAGTGGAAGCTTGGAGTCCTAACCACTGGACCACCAGGGAAGTCCTCAATACATTTTGTATCTTCTTTTTTTCAGTTAAGTGTTAGTCACTCAGTTGTGTCTGACTCTTTGCAACCCCATGGACTGTAACCTGACAGGTTCCTCCATCCATGGGATTTTCCAGGCAAATTTACTGGAGTAGGTTGCCATTTCCTCCTCCAGTGGATCTTCCTGACCCAGGGATTGAATCCAGGTCTCCTACACTGCAGGCAGACTCTTTCCTGTCTGAACAACCAGGGAAGCATATCTTCCTAGGTATGTTGATTATTCAGATCATCAGAAAGGGGAACAGCTTACCAGGTCTGAGGTGTGGTTTGTCAGGTGTTCTGGGCCTCATAGTGGTAGTATACACTCTGTGTGGTGCTGAAACAGAGGAAACTCAGATTTAATAACCAACACTCCCAAACCCCAAAATGGAGATTCAGTACTCTACAGACCAGCAACTTATGCACTTTGCATGGAAGTATAAAGAACATTATTAAATCTGCAAGTATGCATTAGAGCCTTGATACTAAAGGAAAACGCATGTTTAGTTGCTCAGTTGTGTCCCATTCTTTGTGACCCCATGGACTACAGTCCGTCAGGCTCCTCTATTCATGGAATTCTCCAGGCAAATACTGGAGTGGGCGGCCATTTCCTTCCTCAGGGAATATTCCTGATCCAGGGATGGAATCTGGGTCTCCTGCATTGCAGGCAGATTCTTTACTGTCTGAACCACCAGGAAAGCCCAATAAAGGAAAATAAAGCAAGTGAAAATATTCATGACTGGAAATTAAAGATGCACATAGTTAAAGTAAGGTAAGGATTAGTCACCAATTAGTCCATGTTTTCAAGGGCATTTATTTCACCACTTGGTTGCTTAATATGGTAAACATAGAAGTCAATCATCTAACCCTCCATCCATCTATGTATCTGTCCATCAATCCATCCATCTATTTGTATTTCTCAACCAGAGAGTCATTGTGGAGCAATATTTTGCTAAAGAAGACAAGTAATTATAATGGCAAAAAGAAAAATATTTTAGGTATGTAAGAAAAAAAGAGTAGAGACATGTGGTCTCTATCAAATTTTCTTACCTCATGAACCCTGGAGTGAATAAATACTCACTTAGTGCCATTCATTAAAGCTTTGTGTGTTAGTTACTCAGTCATGTCTGACTCTTTGCGACCTCATAGGCTGTATGAAGAGGAAAAAAGACAGGACACTAAGAGATGAACTCCACAGGTTGGTAGATGCCCAACACGCTACTGGAGATCAGTGGAGAAATAACTCCAGAAAGAATGAAGAGACGGAGCCAAAGCAACAACCACACCCAGTTGTGGATATGACTGGTGATGGAAGTCAAGTCTGATGCAGTAAAGAGCAATATTGCATACGACCTAAATTCATGTTAGGTCCATGAATCAAGGCAAATTGAAAGTGGTAAAACAGGAGATGACAAGAGTGAACATCGAAATTTTAGGAATCAGCAAACTAAAATGGAGTGGAATGGGTGAATTTAACTCAGATTATCATTATATCTAGTACTGTGGGCAAGAATCCCTTAGAAGAAATGGAGTAGCCATCCCAGTCACCAAGAGTCTAAAATGTAGTACTTGGATGCAATCTCAAAAACAACAGAATGATCTCTGTTCATTTCCAAGGCAAAGCATTCAATATCACAGTAATCCACGTCTATGCCCCAACCAGTAATGTTGAAGAAGCTGAAGCTGAACGGTTCTATGAAGACCTACAAGACCTGCTAGAACTAACACCAAAAAAAGATGTCCTTTTCGTTATAGGGAACTGTAATGCAAAAGTAGGAAGTCAAGAAATAGCTGGAGTAACAGGCAAATTTGGCCTTGGAGTACAAAATGAAGCAGGGCAAAGGCTAATAGAATTTTGCTAAGAGAACACACTGGTCTTAGCGAACACCTTCTTCCAACAACACAGGAGAAGACTCTGCACATGGACATCAGCAGACAGTCAATACTGAAATCAGACTGATGATATTCTTGGCAGCCAAAGATGGAGAAACTCTATACAGTCAGCAAAAACAAGAAAAGGAGCTGACTGAGGCTCAGATCATGAACTCCTTACTGCGAAATTCAGACTTAAATTGAAGAAAGTAGGGAAAACCACTAGACCATTCAAGTATGACCTAAATCCAATCCCTTATAATTATATAGTGGAAGTGAGAAATAGATTTAAGGGATTAGATCTCGTAGAGTGCCTGAAGAACTGTGGATGGAGGTTCATGACATTGTATAGGAGGCAGTGATCAAAACCATCCCCAAGAAAAAGAAATTAAGAAAGGCAAAATGGTTGTCTGAGGTGGCCTTACAAATAGCTGAGAAAAGAGAAGCTAAAGGCAAAGGAGAAAAGGAAACATATACCCATTTGAATGCAGAGTTCCAAAGAATAGCAAGGAGAGATAAGAAAGCCTTCCTCAGTGATCAATGCAAAGAAATAGAGGAAAAGTGTAGAATAGGAAAGACTAGAGATCTCTTCAAGAAAATTAGAGATACCAAGGGAACATTTCATGCAAACATGGGCACAATAAAGGAAAGAAGTGGTATGGACCTACAGAAGCAGAAGATATTAAGAAGAGGTGGCAAGAATACACAGAAGAACTATACAAAAATGATCTTCATGACTCAGATAACCACGATGGTGTGATTACTCACCTAGAGCCAGACATCCTGGAATGTGAAGTCAAGAGGGCCTTAGGAAACATCACTATGAAGAAAGCTTGTGGAGGTGATGGAATTTCAGTTGAGCTATTTCCAGTCCTGAAAGATGATGCTGTGAAAATGCTGTGCTCAATATGCCAGCAAATTTGGAAGACTCAGCAGTGGCCACAGGACTGGAAAAGGTCAGTTTTTATTCCAATCTCAAAGAAAGGCAATGCCAAAGAATGCTCAAACTACTGCACAATTGCACTCATCTCACACACTAGCAAAGTAATACTCAAAATCCTCCAAGACAGGCTTCAATAGTACATGAACTGTGAACTTCCAGATGTACAAGCTAGATTTAGAAAAGGCAGAGGAACCAGAGATCAAATTGCCAACATCTGTTGGATTATTGAAAAAGCAAGAGAATTTCAGAAAAACATCTACTTGTGTTTTATATGCTACACCAAAGCCTTTGACTGTGTGGATCACAATAAACTGTGGAAAATTCTGAAAGAGATGGGAATACCAGACCACCTGACCTGCCTCCTGAGAAATCTGTATGCAGGTCAGGAAGCAAGAGTTAGAACTGGACATGGAACAACAGACTGGGTCCAAATAGGGAAAGGAGTTCGTCAAGGTTGTATATTGCCACCCTGCTTATTTAACTTATATGCAGAGTACATCATGAGAAATTCTGGGCTGGATGAAGTACAATCTAGAATCAAGATTGCCAGGAGAAATATCAATAACCTCAGATATGCAGATGACACCACACTTATGGCAGAAAGTGAAGAAAGAACTAAAGAGCCTCTTGATGAAAGTGATAGAGGAGAGTGAAAAAGTTGGCTTAAAACTCAACATTCAGAAAACTAAGATCATGGCATCTGGTCCCATCACTTCATGGCAAATAGATGGGAAATCAAAGGAAACAATGACAGACTTTATTTTGGGGGGCTCCAAAGTCACTGCAGATGTTGACTGCAGCCATGAAATTAAAAGATGCTTGCTCCTTGAAAGGAAAACTATGGCCAACCTAGATAGCATATTAAAAAGCTTTGCTAACTTTGGTAACAAATATCCGTCTAGTCAAAACTATAGTTTTTCCAGTAGTCATGTGTGGATGTGAGAGTTGGACTATAAAGAAAGCTGAATGCCAAAGAATTGATGCTTTTGAACTGAGGTGATGGAGAAGTCTCTTGAGAGTCCCTTGGACTGCAAGGGGATCCAACCAGTCCATCCTAAAGGAAATCAGTCGTGAATATTCATTGGAAGGACTGATGCTGAAGCTGAAGCTCCAATACTTTGGCTACCTGATGTGAAGAACTGACTCATTGGCAAAGACCCTGATGCTGGGAAAGGTTGAAGGTGGGAGGAAAAGGGGATGACAGAGGATGAGATGGTTGGATGGCATCACTGACTCAATGGACATGAGTTTGAGTAAGCTCCAGGAGCCGGTGATGGACAGGGAAGCCTACTGTGCTGCAGTGCATGGGGTCACAAAGAATCGGACACAACTGAGTAACTGAACTGAGACTACAGCCTGCCAGGCTCCTCTGTCTAAGGAATTATCCAGGCAAGAATACTGGAGTGGGTTGCTACTTCCTTTTCCAATAAAGCTTTAGGGATGAACGTAAATGACCTCTGGGTCCTGTTCATCAAAGGAGGGTAAGAAAGATCAAATATTCATAATTTGAAGAGACCAACATGCTACCTTGTTACTTTCTGCTCCTGTTATCCAGGGCCTGACACAGTGAGAACCATTAATGATGACTAGTCAAACACCTTTAAAAAATGAGTAACCATTGTAAGCAGGAAAACTCATGAGGAATTCAGCTGAAATATTTTTGGTCCCTAAGCTTTTTTCCTTTCCTTTTTTTTTTTTTTTTAAAAAAAAAAAAAGGTTATGTTTTTTATTTCCATTTCTAACACAAACCAGTACTCTGTAAATGTGTGATTTTGTTCTTTCTTCTTTCTTTATATATTTGGCCAAATAGCATGCAGGATCTTAGTTCCTCAACCAGGGATTGAACACTAGTTCCCTGCAGTGGAAGGGTGGAATCTTAAGCACTGAACCACCAGGGAAGTTCCTCTATAAGTTTTTAAAGTGTGCATCCATCCTGGAATGTGTCTATCCTCATCTTCCCTCCTCTGCCTGCCTCAACACACCACATTGCCTCCTGCCAACAACTTTCTTGGTAATGCTTTAGCTAAGACTGGAAAAAATTTTTGTGCAAACTTTGTAACTAGATTACACTGTTTCAATGATTTTGTTCACATCTTGAGTGGGTATTTATGTAACCATAAATCAGCAAATGCCTTGCCTACCGCATTAAAAAAAATACACCTGCAAAACATATTATAATTTAGCTCATTTATAAACTTCCAATGTGAAGACTGATGAGCAGAATTTTGCCAAACTTCAGGCCAAAAATAGCAGACATGTTCTGAAATTCTCTGTAGGTTTAACATGGGACTTTCAACATGTAATAACTAGAGTGAACAGAGGAACTGATGTTATTTTAAAAAAAATCAGTTCTCACACACCCTAAAATATGTGGTGATGACTTGCAAATGTTTTTCTTCAATTTTCTTTGAGAGTGGTAGGGTTCCCTGTCAGTTGAATATACTTCAGCTCTCTTCTTAATTTCTTCAATATTAGATTGTCCTTGCTTTAAGAAATATAAAGAATCATGGCTCTATTACTATCATTCTAGAATGTATATAAATTTAAAAACTTTAGAAAAGAAACTTTGAGCAGAACACAGAATAATCAGTACTACATTCATTATTTCTAAGCCACAGGGTCAGAATTGTTGTTGTTGTTTTTTTCTTTTTTTGTAGTCTTTACTTATATTTTGAAAGAACTTTTCATAAAGGAGTTGAAATATAACAAGTTTAGGCTGTGAATTACATATCTTATCACTAGATAATACAGGGCCTTGAGAAAACTGCTTGAGGGTTTCAATTTTAAATTAAAAAATAAAAGACAAAGACACATTGTGAGGATGTAATATTGTAAATATCATCTCGACATAGGTTTTGGTGACTGATAATAAAACTAATTTTAAAAGATAGCTTCATATCTAAAGAGTTTTATAAAATTGTTTAAAAAGAATACTAAAAATAACATAAAAAATAGACAAACAGGGATTATAGGAGAAATACCTTTAAGGACCTCTGTTCTGCCCAGTATTGGGGGAGGGAAAGAAGGGTACAAATTTCTCTGGGTGGTATAAAGATCAGGGGGCTGAAATAAATGATCAAAATGCCCCCTGGTAGAGGGACTTCCCTGGTAGTCCACTGGCTAGGATTTCATGATCCCAGAGCAGGGGGCCCGGGTTCTATCCCTGGTCCAGGAACTAGATCCCACATGCCGCGACTAAGACCCAGCGCAGCCAAATAAAGTAAGGATTTAAAAAAAAATGTCCCCAGGATGCCTCTGGCCAATGGATTTCTACCATGGGTTGAGATAAGAGGAGCAAAGGAGAGAAGTTTGAATATGTCAGGGTTTCAAATAGAGCTGCAGGAAATTGTCTCAGCAGACAAAGAAGCAAGAATGGCAGAGAGGGATGGTGCTGGAGATCCTACTAGCACATTCATGCTGTAGGTTTTAGGCATTAATTTTCTTTGGAGCACTGGGGCTTTACTGCTGAGGGCCCGGAGACCAAAAAGCACAAGGTACATGAATGGGTGGAGTGTGAAGATCAAGAGGAACAATTGCATTCTCACAGCATCTCTCAAGTTGCTGTGTGCCGTCTTGTGCATCTAATGCCTACTGTTAGAAGCACAACATGCTAAAAGCAATGCAGTGGATCAAGGTCCTCGTCCACAATGCTCAGGCACGCATTTATGAGGGCTGGGTCGAAGGCTGATCTAGGACACACAGGAGGGTGCTGTTACTAAAGCTTACCCTCTACTCCCAAGCAGGGTTACTGGCCTGGGTCATGTTGGAAATGCATTCCTGGTGAGCGCCCTTTAAAGGTCCTTGGCACAAGTCTAGAAAAGTGTGGATCCCAGAGCCACATAGGTTAGGTTAAGGATCCTCAGAACATAAGAAAATGATTAAAATGCAGTATGTTATATAAATATGTTAAGATAATTCATAGAATGGTATCAGATCTTGAAGATACATCCAATCAACTGTGAAATTAATCTATAAAGCCAAGTTCTAGAAGCAATTTGATAAAAATATTGATATTCCCATTAAAGTAAGAGGAAGCAAAAACAAGAAAAAAAAATGCCTATTATCTTTTATTCTCAATTCTGAAATTTACAAGTCTCTAAAAGCTGAAATCTTTTTCTCATTTGGCAATACAACCTGAAGAATATTTATCCTGTTTATTGTCAATACATATTTTGCTGTAAAAACATCAATGTGTTTGATTATGATAATCCAGCTATCTTCTATTAAGCCAGACATTAAAGAGGTTTGCAAAAACATTAAAAAATAAACATATAAAGATCAAGATGGGGTATGGATGCAATAGGATTGAACACCTGCTGTTAATCTCTGAAACTGATAATGAGGGTGTGGGAAGACTGCTGTTACACTAGGCTCCTTACTTCTTGCATATTTTTACTGCATTTTAAGGAGCATTTTATGCTCCTTGCATATTTTTTAAATAAATAAAAGTTAATAAAGTAAATAATAAAATTAACATTTACACCATTATAAAAAAGAAACAATTCAAAACACTTAGAAAATTTACAAGAACTACCCTATACCATAGTGAGTATTCGCAGTCATGTTCATTTAGAATAAGTACTGCTCTACTTATTATAAAATATATCCCTTAAAGGTACATTTCTTTTATTATCATTTCCTCTTTTTGCTATATTTCTTCTACCAATCCCTCCCTCCAGTATAACTGACAATTGAGTAAACTAAATTTGTCCTGCAGCTCTTTAAAATTTATTTGCTCTCATTTTGGGGGGGCTTCCTTCCACATGCTAGAGGTAGAAATGGGCAAATGAAGGTTATTAAGGGAAAAAAAAGGAAAAGAAAAAAAAAACGTGAAAATACTGGAATCTGCAACTCCTAAGTAAGAAAGAAGTATATAAAAAGGAAAGATGTCTGAGAGCATGAAGATGTGAGAAAAAGCTTTGTGTAAGTGAGTTGACTTCCCAAAAAGCAGAAAGAAGAAATAATATAAGGAAACCCCAGAGCAAACCTTCCTGGATGTTTTAATATTAATTCATCATTAAAAATGATTTTCTTTTTTTTTTTAATTTTTTAATTATTTTTTTTAAATTTTAAAATCTTTAATTCTTACATGTGTTCCCAAACATGAACCCCCCCTCCCCTCCCCTCCCCATAACATCTCAGTGGGTCATCCCCATGCACCAACCCCAAGCAAGCTGTATCCTGCGTCAGACATGGACTGGTGATTCAATTCTTACATGATAGTATACATGATAGAATGCCATTCTCCAAAATCATCCCACCCTCTCCCTCTCTCTCTGAGTCCAAAAGTCCATTATACACAGCTGTGTCTTTTTTCCTGTCTTGCATACAGGGTCATCATTGCCATATTTCTAAATTCCATATATATGTGTTAGTATACTGGATTGGTGTTTTTCCTAGTTTCCTTTCTCAGGCTGCAATATCAATGAGTTCATCAAGTTTTGGAGATAGGACAAAGAGGAAAAGAGGTAAAGAACGCAGGAGGAGAAGGAGGAAGGTAACGCAGATTGTTGTTTATCAGATCTGGAAAATGAGGCGAAAGAAGGCAAAGCAAGAAAAAAAAATAGGAGCTTACATTCTTAGTCATTAACATCAACTGCAAAGAACACTAGCCTTCAAAAGCAAAGCTCTAACTAAAGAGACTGTCTTTCCTACATTCAACTGGTAATCATATAACTATTACTACTTGGCTCATGTCCTGTACCTATGAAGTGAAACAAATTTAAACTAACTCACTGTGATGAAAATTCTGTTTCTTAAAGGAAAAGTTTCTTCCTGCTTAAACAAAGAAGGAAAAGCTACTATCCAGAGGTAGGAAAATAGCTTTACCCTGAGTCGTCTTTGCCAATTCAGTCATTCGTGGAATCTTCGTTGTGTAGAGTTCTTGGGTAGACTGGTCTGTTTCTGCTGGGGAAAACACAGTAAGATGAATGGCTTTAAATAAATATCATTAATGAACAAGTTAAGAAAAATAACAACAATAAAAAACCCCACACTCTTTTTTTCCCCATGCAATGATAAAAGGGTAAATTGTATTTATAAATATGCCTAGTGATCATCTTATTTTAAAGCTACTGGTACATTTTAATAACTCTGATTTATCATATTTACTGTCTCCTTAAACTTTTATATTAATGATTATTATAGGATCTCCAAAAGCTTTTAGTTCAGGATCACTGGTTAATGATATTGGACATGGCTATACTCTTGGATATGCCTCGTGTTTTATGTATCATTGCCTTCATGTTTCCTTCTATTTCACGAGCTTCACAAGTTATTTAGGGGAACTGGAAAAAATAGATCATAGAAAATAGTGTGCATTGACACCACATAAGAATAAATATTCTATTTATCTCACATGAAAATCAAAGTTTATTGACATACAGACACATTACTCCTAACAAAATAAACACTCCTATATTATCTTGAAATAATTACAACATCATACTGACAGAGCAAATTCTACTGTTCACCTTGCCACATACTGGATCCAAGGAAATATGTGGTGAAAATAAATATGCTGTCATCTTATTTTCTGCCTGTTTTATAATCTAGATTCTGCTCATAGATGATTGTGATAGTTGGCCCAATAAACTAAGATATAGTGAAAAAAAAAAGAAGCAAAAAACTCAGAAGTGGAACTTAGATAATTAACATATTCAGCAGTGGTTCTTGATAAGTACTTTTGACTTCCTCTCATGGGTAATGCTGACTTTGAGGGCCTAAGCTATAATAGATAAATATTTGGCAATTAGGATATATTCGCTCATTCAGTTTGAAGTATTTTCCTTCAAAAAGGATTCCTTTTAAAATGGGATCAGTGACTTTATTTCACACACAAAGACTGGGTTTACCTGAAAAGGGATGAAGGGAGGAAAGAAAAGCCACTGATTTAAACATAGCCACGTGGGATGTGGTGTGGACAGGGCAGAGGAACGAACAGACACAAGCCGGGAATTCTTGCTTTCCTGTTCACATTCAGCCAAGTCGCAGGCAAACGAGGGTTTCCCACACAGTGAAGACATTGATGCTGAACTCCTCAAAAGCATGGCCGGCTCATTCCAACCAGTCTTCCTGAGTCATCCATCCACCTGTGTGTCTCCAGGCCACCCACATGTTCATCAGATGAGTCTGGCTACCATTCTCTGTATGTGCCTCTTCCCCATCTCTCTTTAACCTGAAGAGCCCTTCATACCTTTAACTTTCATTCCAACTGGAAGACCTAGCATACATGCCACTTCTTCTGTGAAGCCTTCCCTGATACCCCCAAGTAGTTTGCTTGTTCAATGTGTCATTCATTTCTCTACGATCTCATTGTAATGTATAATATGAGAGTGAATTCCAGGAGCTCTGACAACTGAGAATGTGGCTTCCAGTTTGGCTCTGATGTTAGCTCTACAGTTTGGCCAGATTTTTAAAAATCTTTCTATGCCTCAATTTTCTAATCTGTAAAATGGGACAATAGAATCTACACCACAAACTTGTAATGTGTCTTAAATTTAAAAATATGTGTAGAACACTGGATAGCACAGAGGAAGCAGTTATTGCTAAATCCTGTCTTTGTATTAGATGGTGATCTCTCCAAGGTAAGTACTTACCTTTAAAGCAGTTGCATTTTGGGATTCCCACTGCTTAGAATTGCACTTAACACTATAAGATATTCAGATTTCAAAAATAAAATTTTTCTTCCCAAATGCAGTTTCAAATATGGAAAAGGCAACAAGAAAGTATAGCACTGATATACACTGGGAAGTTTTTTTTTTTTTTTATTCTTTAATTGGAGGGAAATTGCTTTACAAGGCTGTGTTGGTTTCTGCCATACAACAATGCAAACCAGCCATAATTATACATATATCGGGAAGATTGTTTTTCCTGAAATTTTGTTAAGATGTTTTAAAACATTCTCATCTTGTATTGGAAGTCAGCATAAATATTAGAAGGACAAATACACAGTTAATGTAAAAGAATCAAGTTAAATGGATATCTTTTACAATGATAAAAAGAGATCCTCTATTGTTTGGAATACCATGAACACACCGTATGTATGGCTACTTTAAGGGCAATTCCTAAAATGTTAAGTCCTCATTGGGCTGAATATCAAAGCAAAATTTACCAAGAGTGGTTTGTAGTTCCTCTTGACTAGTACTTGGTGAAATCATAGGAATCAAAGGGCTGCCTCGTGTCTCTAAAGGAGCTGAAAAGACAAGTAAGTACCAAGGCTGTCAATCTTTAGATTCAAAAGCCAGCAACCAGCCAAAATAATATTACATGAGATTCTGTTACTTGAAATACAAAAAGGCAAACATTAAGTGGGTCATGGAAAAGAAAGTTAAGTGTGCATGGAACCTGTGGAATATCAGATAATGGTTCTCAACTGTTTTTTTCCCCCACCTGGATAGATAATAAACAACATTCAGTTCTTGACACACTCCATGACCATGCCTGGTTAAGATGGGTATGGTTTAGACATGGTTCTAGGTCCGTCAGCTGCATCTCTCCCCTCCAAGAGAGCACACAGGATCACCCAGAGGAGAGGATATCATCTCTGTAGCAACCATCTGGAGTCCATTCAAATCTATTTTTAAAAATAAACCAGTGGCAAATTTTAGTATTTTGAGATATATAATAATTACTTGCCAGAGCCTTCCACAGCATGCTAGTGTGTTAAGGCCACAACTGAGAACCATTAAGCCAGCAGAAATGTTAATTATATGGGCATGAGTAAGGTGGGGTCATTTTGAACACAGATAAATGAGGTAGGTGAGGATGAAGGTGGTAATGAGCGTTCTTAAATTGGTCTTCAGAGCAAACCTTTAAAACAGTGAAACCACTGCCTTTCTATTCTGAAAAGGGTAAAAATAATGAGAATGAGAATGAAACAATGAAGAGGACTGAGAAGGGAGGATGTTTCAGTGTGATTGTTTGAGAAAGACCTGCAATCTTGATGGCAGCCAGGAAAAAAATTAGAGTGGGTCAAATGGAAAAACCATTACCTAGAGTTGTCTCTGGCAGATGGATTCTAAAGGTAACAGGTTGCAGAACTAGGTCAAAAGCAAACCAAAAAATATATTTATGAGAATTATTACCTGGTGGAGTAAACTAGTTTCTGTGTCTCTACAATGCACCCATCTGAACATTTAAACATTCTCATAGAGAATCAGAATAAATATAAGAAAATTCTATATATCAGGTGACACCCAGGGAACTTAGTTTAGCTAAAACTTTAAAGTTTTCATTCACTGTCACTATGAGGAAAATTTGGGTAGGCACCCATATTTTTAATTTAAAACTACATCCACATTTGGATGTAGCTATATTTACATCCTGAAAAAAGGTGAAAATGATTGACTCAGTTAATAATTATATCTTATAGCTTTAGCATGATTTCCTATTCAATAAAAACACTTTCAGGGAAAATACACTAATTATACCCTATTCTCTCATGAGGGGAAATATGTCAAGCAGATTGCATGATTAAATCTTCCTCTAAAGAAATACACATTTTCTATCTGAAATTTTCTCTGAGCTTCTTCTGCATATCACCCTCATTACAAAAATACATTTGCCTCAAGAATATTTTTTTGAAAAATACACTTCCTAACTGGGAGAATAAAAGTTCATTTACCAGGTTCGCTCTGAGAGACTTCGGGGTCTGGCTTATGGGGAAGGAGCACATCTCTTGGAACTGAAAGAAAAAGATTATGAAACACTGTGTATTCTAAATGCCATACCTGGAGCGAAACTCAACCCGCAGACATAAAACTCTGGGAAGCATGAATGAAGTAAAGATATTTTCACAATGGCTAAAACACTAAGGCAAGAAAAGGACTGTCTTTCCAAAATGGAAAAATGTCAGTGTATTAGGGAAGGTTCTAGTGGCAGTAAAACAAAGTTGGTCATGGTTCATTTTGAAGATTCCACTGAGGGGGAAAAAAAGGAAGAAGAAACTAATGTAATTAAACATAAGAAGGTTATCTCCCTAAGTTATCTTCAAAATAAGAAGTCAGCTTTTGTCTGAAGTGTTTAGCCGCCTTGTGATATTCCTGCTAAAATTCCACCAACAGAAATAGGAAACATTATTTTAAAGAAATGGGCTGAAAATAGGGAGAAATGGCAAGAGAAGCAAAACTCTTGAGGATCTAAAAAGAGAACAAAACTTTATTCTAAAGGGCATAGTAGGGAGAAAAATAGAGCAAAAGGAATCAGCCACTCTTGAGAAGACACCACAGGTAAAGTTGATGAGCGTGCTTGTTAAGTAGCAAATGTTGGATAAAGGTTGCCATTTTTGTCATTCTTAGTGATGTGGCTTCTAGTATCATAAGTATTAGGGCCTCCTGGCATGAAGACAAGGGAGACAAATGTATGTTAAACTACAGGCCTACTCATAGTCAATTCTGATCTGTGGTATATTTTTAATACCTGTGTCCAGTTCTACTTTGGAAAAATGTTAGGCTGGGAATTGATGCCTTATCTCTCATTGGGGAAAATATCAGGTTGACTTGCCTATTGTTGATACCAAATTTCTATGGCAAATCTCCTTTCAGGAGCAATATAATATATTTCTTTGACTCAGTTTCCCTACAAGGAAGTCCTTGTCAACCCTACTCACTCACTGAAAAGTTTTCCTACCACACTAAATTCATAAATAGCCTTAGGTACGCAGTGTAACTTTCTTGCGTCTTACATGGTGCTGGAGGGGAAAAACAATAGGATTCAGGCTAGAATTCTCCCTCTGAGAAAGATGAAGAAAATACTTTTGCACCACAAAGTGGACAAGCACAATTTTACCATTTGTGCAGAAAAAAGATCATATAAAATGGACATTCATTTTCTTTTATGGCTTTTGGAGATTTCATTTAATGTGGACGTCACATCTGTTCTTAGTCTAGGCCACTGAGTAAGTACCAGTGAAATCACAGTTGTGGAATCTGGTCCGTTGGAAAGAAATGTAACTCTATTAGAACTTCTATGAGCTAAAAGATAACGACCGGGAGAACTTGAAATGTGGATTTTTGTTTGTTTTAAAAAGGTTAACTTCAAAAAAGATTAGTGGTGGACAAAGCTAGAGAAAACCCATCATAATGGTGGGCATTTCACCACTGCTATGTAGTCTTTTTAAAGATGCAAGCAGTAAAACATGAAGGACTTCCAGCCGTAAATCAAACTAACTGTTTATCTGTAGGGTGAGGGAGAAGGCACTTTGATGTGGCTCTGCGAAGGTCATGGCCATACAAAGCAGCCTGTAGTTTATAAACATCCTAATTGCTTCCAGGGCTAGACTGCACAGAGAGGAGGTGGGATTAAGGAAGGGAAAAGCTGAGAAGAAATGTGCTACCAATAAATCCACCATATTGTAAACACATTACCTGCTGCCTGCCTTAGTTTCCTGAGGAACTCAGACAAGCATAATGTGGATTCCTGCTGCTGCCACTGGCACGTTTTAACCATGAAGTGATGATTTAACAACTGCCATACCAGACGTTCTAAAGCAGGTGAAATCAGTGGAAAGGAAAGAACTAGAAATATTCACAGGAAAGGGATGTGAATCATTCTCTTACTTGGTCAATGGCAGCTCCAAGAAATGCAACTTTTTTTTTTCTTTTCCCCTATGTGGCATTCTGTCGTGTATTAAATTGAATAAGAGCATGATTCTAAAAGCCTACATCTTCCATGCTGGGGGAAACGTATGAGTGTAAATCATGACAATTTAACTGAGAAGGCAGTTTTGATTTCCTTATTAAAATATTTACCATTATTATATTTTAGACCCATTTGTATTAGCCAATTTATCATTTATATTAACAAACAAATTAACTTACCAGTTATATATATATTAACTACCTTTTTAAATAAAGGGCATCTCTTCAAAGAAAAATTTAACTACCAGAAGACAACTGTGAATGGAAGTTTCTAATATGGACAAATGTGAATGAACATGCAAGAGGGTTCTGCCAGAATAGACGGGAGAATGAAGGTGTTGCTCTGGACAAATGTGAATGAACATGCAAGAGGGTTCTGCCAGAATAGACGGGAGAATGAAGGTGTTGCTCTCTGATGGAGATGGTGCACTAAGAAATCTTCAGTGAGTTTTACCCTTGCAACAGCCTACAAAGATATTGTCACAGATAAGTAATACACATAGGCCACACACCTCCTTCATGTCCAGAGTGCTACTGCCTTTATTCCAACCTTGGACCTGGAGGCACAGTCTGAGAGGCAGCAGGTCTTCCTCGCAGAGACCACTTTCAGAGCTTCACTTGTGCTCTTGTGTCGGCTTCCCTTGTGTCCCCTCTGGGACCTTTCACTTTCTATCATTTCTATTATCTTATATTTTTCTCTATTAATCCATACTTTCATTTATCTATGAATTCTTCGCTTTCCACCCATAAAACAACTCAAGAGTTCCAACATCCTAAAATTAGCAACCAGTTCCTTGACATGGCTTCCCCTTCAAACAATCCCTTTCTGACTTCTGAAGCACTGGCCCACAGGTTTCAGGCGCAGGCTTCTAGACCTGCCCTGTCAAAGCCAGTGGCTTTTCTGGCCTCCTCCTCCTCACTGTTACTCATGGCCCTCCTTCCCTGCCTGGCCTCCTGAGTTCCTTTTTCCTGGTACTCTCTGATCATTTGACAAATCTTCTGCTGGCTCCTCCTTCCTCTATCCACTATTTAAATGTAACCATGTCCTCAAAGGCTTTGATGTCTGATCTCTTATTTTCTCAGTCTGTACCTTCTCCTGGATGATATCATTCCCTCAACATTTAAGAACCTTCTATACATAGTAGACACATAGACACATGGCTCCCAAATCTACATCCTAAATACTGACTTCTGTTTAGAAAGCCAAAAATTCATTTCAACCACCAGTCCAACTGGCCCTCCAAACCTAGCACCTATTCCTCCCTCTGTGTTCCCTGCTTTAGTTAATGATATTGTCATCTACCACCTGCATAAGCCAGCTTCCCTGGTAGCTCAGTTGGTTAAGAACCCACCTGCGATGCCGGAGACCCAGGTTTGATTCCTAGGTGGGGAAGATCCTCTGGAGAAGGAAATGGCAACCCACTCCAGTAATCTTGCCAGGAGAATCCCCATGGACAGAGAAGCCTGGCAGTCTACATTCCATGGGGTTGCCAAGAGTCAGACACGACTTAGCAACTAAACCACCACCACCTGCCTAAGCTGGAAATCACTGTGTCCTCTTCCTCTCCATGACACCATTCAGTCATTGTCCGCATTCTAGCAATTCCATCTCCAAAAGACATTTCAGCATTCATCCCTTCTTTCCTAACTACAACAATGCTGCAAATCAGAATCTACCAAAGAGCAGTTTAGAGCATTTGCAGGGTTGGATAGCTTGCTGAAATCTAGATTTTTTTTTTCCCCCTGGCTTGCTTCCAATGACTGAAGTCTATCCAAATATTTCTGTGGTGACAGAAGTTTCCACATAGCCAAGACAGCCTTTGGTACGGAAACAAAATCTATAAAGAAGGCACAGCTCCGCTGAATCGGGCATCAGAGTGAGTCCTCTGCCCTGAATTTGAAAGCGTTTCTCCAAGGCAGATCAAAAGAAAAGCCAGTACTGTTCTGGCTCTGGACATGCTGTGTAGGCTCAGTGTGTCTAGATTCCTGATTAAATACCGTAGTTAATTTGACTGAGTGACTGGATATTCTCTAAAGTCTAACTGGATGAAAGCTGTGTTATGCTTAGGCATCTATGGAATAGAAGAGCTGTACAGAGAATCTGAGACTGACTAAAAATTCAATTTTGTCACTTCTGACATCACTTAGAATTGAGACAAACATCATGTTAAAACATAACTACGTCCCGATGTCAGTACATTTTACATCTTTACAGAGCATCTGTCTCTCTAGGATATACCAGCACACATTATGTTTACATGTAACTTACCCTGTTTTCTGAGGAGCCAATAAACAAAGTCATGGGCTCCTTAGGAAGCAAACCTGAAACTAGGTTCAGCCCCCAAACTGTTTGAATCCAGTCTGTTTAAACACTTGGGAGAAGACGGGAAAGCAGTAACGATTGCCTTATGTTTCTTCCTGTAGCATCACACCCATGGAGTGACAGGGGAACCCCTGATGGACACAACGGCAGGACCAACACCAGCTTTAGACACACAGTTCACACTCAGGTTTAGAGACACTTGGAACTGGAGCGTCAATAAAATAAGCCTAATGAAGGCTCCATGGGGAGCATTTGTGCTGCTGTTCCAAGGCTCAAACTTAGGAGTTAGAGTGTGAAAAATAAGGTATTGATGAAAGTAAGGTAAATATTAGATATTTAAAAAGAAGAAAAGTTTAACTATTAGATATATTACTTTAATGAGATTTATTACTTTTTCTAATGAAGAGGAAAAGTAATAAAATCACTCACATATACTGTCATTATCTCTGATGACTCCATCTCCGTTAACATATTTGTTCCACAGTTGAAAACAAGAAGTTGACCTTTTGCCAGTGGGAAGATAAGCTTTTTTTCTTATTGGTGTTTATAATATGACTTTTGCTTTTAGCGGTACAAATTTACATTCTGGACTTCAGGGCAAAAAGGCTCTTTGTGGACTATCAATACCTGCAACCACCTAATCATTCCACAGCAGCAGGAACATTCTCCACTTACATAACTAGGAAACCATGATAGCAAGTGAATTCACTTGTTTCCAAAATGCCATCCGTCTAAGCTACAGCTCAGAAAAGCTTTGGTTCTAGGAATGTTCTATAATCTTCTAGGACCACCTAAGAATTTATAATAATTGAACTTTTCTCTTTAAAAAAGGGGGGAAAACCTGTAGTATTTCTCAGATATCTGGCTAAAAATTTGGCTTGGCTTATTAGTGAACTAACAATGAACTACTTAGTGAAGCTAACAGAGGCTCCTATGATCACTTGAGGATCTGGAGAAATGTCTGGGTCCTTGCAGTCCCCACCTTAACTTCTCCCACAGATGCAACATAATCCACCCCCCTAAACAGGCAAAAACCTTTTCAAATGATAGGCAATAAATAGATCTGTAGCTATGCTATGATTTTTCCTGTGGTCATGTATGGATATGAGAGTTGGACTGTGAAGAAGGCTGAGCGCCAAAGAATTGATGCTTTTGAACTGTGGTGTTGGAGAAGACTCTTGAGAGTCCCTTGGACTGCAAGGAGATCCAACCAGTCCATTCTGAAGGAGATCAGCCCTGGGATTTCTTTGGAAGGAATGATGCTAAAGCTGAAACTCCAGTACTTTGGCCACCTCGTGCGAAGAGTTGACTCATTGGAAAAGACTTTGATGCTGGGAGGGATTGGGGGCAGGAGGAGAAGGGGACGACAGAGGATGAGATGGCTGGATGGCATCACTGACTCTATGGATGTGAGTCTGAGTGAACTCCGGGAGTTGGTGATGGACAGGGAGGCCTGGCGTGCTGCCATTCATGGGGTCACAAAGAGTCGGACATGACTGAGCGACTGAACTGAACTGAAAAAAAATCATTTAGTGTGTGTGTGAAACAAATTTCCTAAGCAACTGCTCCATGAACTGGGAAAGTAGAATTAAAAACAGACAACAAAAAACCTCAAATAAAGGGAAAAAAATCCTCAATGCTGAATAGTGTAAAATTTCTGAAGCCAAGAAAATGGCTAAACATCATTTCCTCCATTTGCAAAACAGTTTATCATTTTTGTGGGAAAATACCAATTCTTTATCTTATTTTGGTGAAACGTGAGCATCGCTTAGTTAACATTAGTGGGTTATATTTTAGAAGTCAGAAAAGAAAAAAGCATTCTACCCTTAATTCTAGGTAATTTTTTATAAGTCAGAAAAAAAGAGACGTCTTCTACCCTTGGCATAATTCTCTGCCTTTGGATTATATCAATGTTTACATAAATAATGGAGCACACATGTAACTCTTATGAACACTTTGAAATGATTATATCATGCATGACACAGAATAGTATCTGAACATAAATGAAATATGTTCATCCTTCCTCATGTTTCATTGCAGTAGAATGTGACAGTAGAATGCATTTGACTTAAACATGAAATAAAGTATTTACCAGGTGACGTATAGGACACTTCTGGACTTGGTGATGTCTTTGGCTTCAGAGTAACACGCTGGAATACCTTAGGAGCTGAAAGAGAGAGCTTGGACCGTGAGTTATTTGGTTTCAGCCTCTCCCAGTCATGCTTAGCACATAAGGTCTGACAAAGCATAAACCTGATTATTGCTTTTAAAAAAGTATTGAAACAGGAGTTATATGGAAAAATAAACCTGAAGCTCTAAAAGTAAATCAGTTAGAATTTCAAATACTTTTAAGAAAAATGAAATCTGAGAAACAGCAAAATTTGACTAAGGATAAAGGTAGGATGAAGAAATTTTGGAAACCTTTCAGAAGAGATAGCAATTAAATTAATCTAAGAGTACTCTTCTCTGGATGTTTGCCTGACTTCTTAAACCCATCCTCATGCCTTCCTGTGAAGAATGAGTTCAGTAAAGTCAAAGTGGGACCCCCGAAAGCATGTATGAAAGCAACTTAAAGTCAGATCAGCTACAGCAGAAAGGGAATGGGCAACGGAAGGGAATGTTTGGGCTCATGTTCTGTGCCTCTGGCAATTCTTAGGCTCTAAATAAACCTTTAAATGACACGTTTACAAACTCAAACCATCTTTCCACAGCTGTTCCTTTGTAGTAACAAGGTGCTAATGTAATAGATTTTTGTTTTGTTTTGTTTTGTTTTAGTCCTGGGGGCAGCGGGGGAAGAAAGGCCTACTTTATTTACATAGTTCATTTTACAGCTTCAAAAATGCTTTCATAAAGATCATGCCCTTTGATTCTCACCATAATGCTGAGAGGAAGGAATGATCAGCTTCACTTTGAAGCAAGGTTGGAGACTATTGCCTGGAGTCACATGGTCGTTAGGCACCAGAGCCAAGACTTGAACTGAACCCCAAGGTCCAGACATGATCGCTAGGTCCCAACTCTTGGGTTTCCTATATCCCAGCTCTGCAGGTCACATTTTTAACTTGCTCCTCATTTTTTAGGTAGACATAATAAACCTGTCCTAACTCAAACCATGACTGTGAGAATTCAGTGTGGATGTCAAAATGATGTGAAAGCTATACTCCTATAAACATTTCTTTCCACTTTTGGAGAAACTTTACAAATTTTACATTGAAAGATCTGAGTATATTTTGCTTTTCACATTGTTTGCCCCCTCAAAAATTAGGAGCAATTTTGATGGTTATAAGATTTCTAGACATACAATTATTAATAACAGGATTGTTCACTGTTACTAATGAACATAGGAATCTAAAATCAAACCTATATTTAATGATAAAATATTCTTGATGATTTCTTCCAAATTTTTGATCCCAATATGTCTTCAAAGGCCAAATATAGTAAATTTAAATTTTTCTATCTAATTTATCAACATAATTTAAGTATAAATAAGGCAGCATGCCCAATTATAGAATTTCATTCTGAAAATAGTGGTATATAAACAACTGCTTTGCTGTTTAGGTTGTACATGCTATGTTGGATGATGGCCTTATACCCTAAAAATAACAATTTGCATTTGGTGTTGCACATACGAACAGAACATTCTCCCATGTAAATGACCTTTTTCAACAACTAGCCGGGTGTAAGGGGGGAAGTACTATGAGAGTTTAAACATTTGTCTTTGAACTATTGAGTGATACACATATATACATACGAAACATCCTTGAAAGACTATAAAAACCTAGGGTATTGCTGGGATCTATTAAGCAAAGCTCATATTCTTCTGGGTAAGAGAGATCCTAATTTCACCCACTTTTAAGAGGAATACGTAGAATGAACAATTTTCCAAATCGTCCCCTTATATTAGGCCACCCTGACAAAGTTGGAAGTATTTGGGTGGCAGCTACTTTCCAGGGGAGATGCTGATGGACTGGAGTTTGCTCGGCTGGGACGGAATCAGGATGCTCTCTTGTTACAGTCTGCAGCCCCTCCAGGGTTTCAGAGTCTGAGTGGAACCACTGAGTGTATGCATCTGTCCATTCTGAAGCTGCTTATCTTGTCAAGAAAGGTTAGCTAAACGTCTAAATCAAAATCAAACAAGGTTGAAACTTAGAGTGTCATAATCGGAAACTAGAGTAAGGTCCTGATTTACTATGTCGATTTTTGTAAGTATAGAGTACAGCTCAAAAAGATAAAATTATGAATGCCTTCCTTCTTAGTTCTTATCTCCTTTACTTTTTATAATGTTGCTAACCAGGGCTTTATAGCCTCAATGTTTTAACTTCCAACACATCTTATTTTTCATCTGTCCACTTACTTTCCAACATTCATTGTTTTATGCTTTCTTATTTCTTTCCATTTCTCCTTTTCCTGCTACATTTATTCTATTCTTTATATTCACATAAAAGGTTGAGAGTTCCTTTCATGGTTTTAACTGTTGATTTCTTAAAATTAGATTTTAGTTTCCTATCCCCAAATTTAATATGCTTGCTTTTAAAATTCTTATTCTATTTATTTTTACTTATTCACTAATTCCAATTATTTTCCCCAGCATTTCTTGTATATTAACATTTCAAATTTATTTCCTGTTATTTTTAAATTCCTTATTCTTTCAGATGATTGTTGCCTTGATACCTTCATATACTTACATATCACACCCATATTATTTTTTAGCAAAGTTTTAGTAATTAAAAACACATTTTAAAATACATTAGAGCAGATTGAAAATCATTAGCTAGATGTGGTACCAGGACTTTCTTTTAAGGAGTTTTCCTTTAAAGAAAAAATAATGGGCAAAATTTCTCTCAAAAATATAGTAGAAAACGTTAATAGCTCTCAGGTATTCAAGATCATTTCCAAATCTAACAGTTCTTTTTTTTTCTTTCAGTAGGGATACTGAGATGTGATTAAAGATTCTGTGGTGGTAATTCAGAGCTATTACCTGGATCAAGCGTAACTTTGATGCTGCTAACATTTTCCTTTCCCCAGATCACTGGTGATAGTTAGGGTTCCTTTCCAGTACACTGGGTAGGTGCACTTCATATGCTTTTTGGAAATGGGCCATGTATAAACAAATTTAAATATAGGTGATTGGCTAGACTGTAACTACCTTGACCACAGAAGGCCAAAATTTTGTTTCACATTCCCAGGGTGTAGCACATCACCTGGCATGAAGTCAGCATGCAATAAGTATTTGTTGAGTGACTAACTGATGAAATGAACTAGCTAATCAGCCACTTCAGGATCAAGGGGTGATACAATTTTAAATTTAGAGGGAAGAGTGACAGGAGGACTAATGACAGCAGATTAGGCATGACTGGGTATATGCTTAGAGTAGGCGTCAATGCTGGAAATGTCTGGAAAAACTGATGGAGTCCAGAGGCTGGATGAGGACAAGAATAAAAATTGATGCAAAATGCTGAGAATCTGCAACTGATATAAATGAGAAACCAAAAGGAGGGAAGTATGAGATTTCTTTGAGGTATGTCAGGTTTATGGTAGCCTGAAATGGAGGTCTGCCAAGGCAGTCAGAGGAAATGAACAAGATCTTGGTTGAGAAGTCAGGGTTAATCATTCAAGTAAGAACCTCCATACTATTAAAAAATAGTTTATAATGACTCTTGTTTAGCTCCTTTCCAAAACTCATAGCAAAACAACCAAAGCAATATTATGTAAACATTTTATAGGAGAAGATACATATTAAAAATCTTCATGACCTAATGTTAAATAAAATTGACTGAAAGGCCAAAAAATAATTAGGGGACTGGTAGGTGAAGCACATTCAAGGATCATGGAAGGGTTTCTCAAATTAGGAGAAGCAAAAGGAGTAGGCAGGTTATTTTTTAAAGAAATCCCATATTTCTCTATCCCCTTCTCAAATAACATAAGAGTAGGGAAGCTTTTTGGAATAAGCCACTTTAATACTATACTTTTTGATAAAGTTTAAATATAAGTATTTATTAGGTTTCAAAGGAAGAGTTGTTTTATAAGGGTTAAAAACCTAACTTGCTATAATTCAACGGAGTAACTCTGCAAACATCAAACGTTTCAGGCCAGAATATAAAATAAACATTTACCTGATTGTGTTTGTGGGATTCTTGGATGTGGAGATGTTTTTGGTTTGGGAGGAGTTCGTGGTATCTGCTTGGAAGCTAAAAGAAAGGATACAGGTTCGGAGCTCTTGAGCTTCTCAAGAATAACAGTACCTAAACTTCTAGGAGCTCAAAGACGTTTGCTGAGTGACTGAAGACGTAAATATACAGCAATCAACATAGTTAAAGCTGGCGAAGAGCAATAGAATATAAGAAGATAATTTTCTTATTATAATAGAAAACAAAATAAGAAGGCACATTAACTAATATCTAAGATACTCAGCTGGCAAATGAAACTGTTGAAATTTTAGGATTATCTTCTTCAAATACCTATTAAATAGGCTAAAAATAAATTTCATAATAAAATAATTCATCCTTATTATAAGTTCACATTGCATTATCAGAGTATCCCAGTATAATATTTTAAGTACAGAGACACAATTTCTTCTAAATAAAAAGCATGTTACATTCCAAATATACCTAGAAGGTGAATATGTCTTAATAAAAGAGTTATGGAAAAAAATTAATCTTGTTAAGCAAAACATAGTTTTTATTTGTCATATTGGGGAGGAAAAATTGAACAGAAATTGAAAGGATACATTATTGAAGGAAGTTATCCTTTTGCTGGGCAATTCTCAAAAGAGTTCTAGGACATTCAGTGTAAAAGTCAATTTTTTCACTAAAAAATTAAAGGTTTATCCTGCTGGAGAAAAATAACGCAAGGTCACAGCTTGTGGAAACACCTGTTTGGTTGGATTAAGTGTGTCTGAGATAAAGAGAAACAAGAAGAAGTAGATGGTTTCCAAGGTCATGGAGTTTCAGACCCTTAAGATAAGCTTGCTGAAAATAAGAGTTATTAGATAAAGAAGTTGAGTCTGTAGAGACTTCTTCCTGATAATTAAAATATACAAAGCATGCAATGGTTTCAGTGGAATCTTCTCGCCTGTAGAAAGAGGAACAAGATATGTTGGCGATTATACTGGTTTAGGAGCCAGAGATTAAGAACTCACTTTGCTGATCATTTGGTCTACAACCTCGGGTTCTTCATCAAAAGTAAAGGATTTTTAAGAACCCTTCCAACCCTACAATTCTATACTTGTACAGTTTTCTTAGTCTTGTGATACTGTGACTCTGAATTGCTTTGCTTGCTGAGGTTCATACTGATAGGTTATTTGCAGCCTTGGGGTATAAGAGACCATCTGTACGTAAAGGTGTGTTATGAAGCAGTTCTATAAAAAATAATTCAGAATGAGATTGGTATCACTGGTAGTATCAGCAATTAAATATTTCAATAATATTAATAACCACAGCTATTAAAAAAACTTGAAAACGTTAGAGATAATAGACACAGATCCAATTAATACAGTCAGTGTGGAATTTTGGTAAAATTAAACTGTAGACACAAATGAAATGATGAGACTGGAGTGTCTGTGAGGATCCTACTATGAAGCGGGATCTCAATGAAAAGTTAAAGAATGAAATGAAAATAAAAATCTAATTAACATTAAAAAAAACAAAAAAAAATTAAACTGTAGAGTTTAATAGGCAAAGTTTAATGGGGCATTCTGACAATGAATAAAATTAATGAATAATTATATGAATAAAATTAATATCCATATCTCCTTTGGAAGTAGGGCCATATAAAATAGTTTATATGGACAATGAATAAAATTGATAATATGAATAAATTAATGAATAAAATTAATATCCATATCTCCTTTGGAAATAAAATAGAGCCATATAAAATAGTTTCATGGCCATTAAAATTCAAGTTTGAACTTATATATGATAAACTGCTGTTCTGAGAGAGCCTATAGACACTGAAAGACTTTTTTCCTTGTAAGAAGAAGTACATTTAGCTATCTGCATTGATGCTGTGTTTTCCTACATTTCAAATTCCGCCCAGGAAACCCTTATGACTTGCCAACTAACTGGTGTGATTTCAGTTTCTCTTATTTGTATCCAGTGAAATGGCCAAGCTGCCACAGGAAGGAGCAGAAGAAAGCAGTAAGGTGATAAAGCATTTAAAATTGGGATATTTATGTTTTAAAATAGAATATAAATGTTCTTTCCCAGAAATATTGCTATTTCCTATATGAAAGACTTGAGAAGTAGCTGAGAGGTGTGTTTCAGTTAATCCTAAATGATATTTACAACACTGCTATGGGACTGGCTAAGCATTATGGATTGAAAGAGGAACGGGGCACCAGAAAGGTAGGATCGCCCATCAGAGACTGTGAGCAGCAATCATGGCTTCCAACAGCTAGTCATAGTGCCCAACTATCATCTTCCTGTTCTTTTAAGTTCTGTGAACATTCACTTTCTACATGAAATACAAAACGATACTCAGCGTGGTCTGAGGCTCCTCTGGGCTGGCCTCTGGGGAGGCAGAGGTGATGTTTCTACAGTAATTGAAGGAACGGACCCAGGGTTACTATACTGCTTCATGCACCTTTAGTACAGAAAGGATGCTAACAAGCAGATTTTACAGAAAAAAAGTTGCAGTGAATACCACTCCTACTTCTTAATAATGTATTTAGTTTAAAAACTGCTGAGAGATGCCAGGTTGTAAAACACTTTCAAGGTAAGCAATATCCTTAATTTTTAAATCATCGCTCCACATTATTACCTCCCCCAATAATCCCAGAAAGATATGTTCAAGAGTAACCATAAAACAAAGTAATAAAAACTGTTAAAGCATAAGCCATTCAGCAGCACTGAATTTTGTTTAACAAAGAAAAAAATCAAACAAGTAAATCAACGTGATGAAATGACTGCTAATGAGAAGTGTGTTGCTAGGGCAGAAGGTATAAGTGGATCATCGTACAAAAATATATTATCTGAAATATTCAACATAAAACCAAACTGGCAGAATGTTCAACCTTAGGAAAAAGATGCTTTAGATTTGACAGTTTCAGTGACTGAAATAGCAAGAGGCCAAGATCTAGATACAAAGCTGAATGAGAGAAGACACTTTTTTGGACAATGGTTATGAAGAGAAGCATGTAGAAAGAAAATTAACTGTGATGAGGAAGAATGATGTTGCAACATGGATTCACAATGAAGGAGAACGTGGGTTTTCTGGTGATGGTGACAATGAGGACGAAAGCTGCCCGGGTATATCATTACCTAGCGTGGTCTCGGGTGGTTCAGACACATGTGTAATAGATTCCACAACTGCATCAAAACAAAGGAGAACAATTTTAACAACTGTAAGATGGTAAGCTGCAGTCAAGTATTTCTTTCTTGAATATCAACCTCATTCTCTTGGGGATCTACATCACATTTTTACAGATAGGACAACGGGTTAGGATAAGAAAAAAGTGATCTGAGAGGGACGTCCTATTCTATAATCCTCAACCTCCAAGATTTATGTTTTAACTGTCATTAACTGTCAAGTGTTATTATGTCTCAATATATAGATACCACAGAGAAACTGAAGTTTATTCCTGTATTCAGAAAGTCAATTATCATGTTAATTTTAGGAATTCAAGGATTTTAGAAGCTATGGCTCTTCAAAGCCATTGAACTGTAGAACAAGTACCCCAGCTTGGACTTTCATATTCTATGAAAAGTAATAGATACTAATTAGAATATTTTGAATAAAAGAATCAAAGCATGAAAACCTTTACCACCTTCTGTCTCTGGCTCCTCTGGCCTGAGTGGTGCTTTGGCGGTGGAATAGACATAATCTATTTCAGTTGGTGCTAGAGAAGAAACCGAATGGTGGGTTAGCGGTGGGCAGCCCATAGCACCCACTGTAATGGAACACTGTTTAATTTGAAAACAGAGGTTAATTATCCTAAGGAGATAGATTTGTGAGAATAAGTAACATTTAGGTAGAATATGAAGATGGCTACAATTTAAGAGGGCAGAAATGAAGGCAGTGTGTGGTGTGGAACACACACATGCACACACGAGCTAGCAGGATCTACAGCAATTTCCACCTGGAGCAAAGCAGATAACTTCATTTCCTTACATATTTTTGTTTAAGGATTCCAGTGAGAAAAAGACATAGAGTGAGTTCTTTGAAAGCATGAGGATGAATCCTAAAAATGAAAATGAAAAATAGGATGTGCATATTTGCATGAAAAGAGTGCTCAGAATATTAAAAAATGAAATTTTGCATTCAGAGTGAGAGGGAACTAAGTAAGGAAATTGTGACGCTTGCAAGCAGGCACTAGCACAATGTGCTGTATATAAAATTTAATTGTCAAGATTCACTGGATGAGCACAGGCAAGATGTGAGAAGCCATGAAATGTTACAAAGCATGAGGACATCCCAAGATGACTTCTGCAATGTGATGGAAAAGCACATATACCTGACTTCCCATTGGGGAACATTATTACCTATAGCTTCCTTTGATGACTCAGTGCTAAATGTAAGCGATTCCAGGACTTCAGAAACTAGCAAAAAACACAAAATGGTACAATTTATCAAGGATGACTTGTTGCAAGCATTGAATAAATTCACACAAAGTATTTAGACACGTGCCTTGTACTTTAAAGTACTCAATGTGAGCTGTTACTGTAATAACAATAGTACTATTAACACTAAAGGAAACCCTAATAACTGAATTCATAATTTTATAAGTACTGTAGGTTATCATTAACAACCATACGTTGTTCCATCAACATAAGCATCAAAATGCCATTTAACTAGTTAAGAGATACACAAAGGGGATGAAAAGAAATTATAATCCTGTTAGGAAAAAATAAACATCTGGTGTTTCAAAATAAATGTCAGAGGGTTGCAACAGCATTACTAAGCATAATCTTAAAAATTTGTTTTTAATTTTGAAGGGCAATAATGTTTAGGTTCATACTGTGTAAGGTGAAATTTTGTTATCTTCAGTGAAGTGAGAACTTTTTTCTTTCTTAATGGTCACAACTGAATGAGCATTCTTTTTACATAGCAGAACACAAATTTAGCTTACTACTGAAGAGAATCACAAGTTTGTAGCTTAGTGAAAAATAAAGGTAAAGAATAGAATCAGCTCTTCTAAGTGGTTTTGTTGACTACTTAATCAGATATGTGATTATTCTCTGATACAGAGTAAACCCAATGAAATGAAGGTAAGTATTTCTACACAGTTGAATAACAATTCATATGAAAATAATGTATTACTAATTTACATTTATTTGCAATCATGGAAAGAACATATGCCATATGTAGAGTTGTTAAATGCGTATTCTTTTGCATTTTTCAATGTTTGGAAATACAGTACTTGGGGTGTGTTCCCTGAAGCTCAGCGGTGTATCCAGGCAGATTAAATAATCTATTTACCAGGTTGACTTTGTGTCATTTCTAGGCTTGGTGATGTCACTGGCTTCAAAATAAAAGTTTGCAGTTCAGTGGGAGCTGAAAGAAGAGGGTCTAAGTTGTCAAACTAATTATGGATAATTTATGTCACAGAATTTAGACAAAGGTAGCAATACAAAGACCTTCAGAATCACAGTGTTACGAATAGGTATGCAGAAGAGATTGGCAAATTATGCATCCCTTAGTCCAGCCCTCTTCCTGACCTGTGAACTAAATGACTTTTACATTTTTAAATGATTGAAAAAAATTAAAAGAGTAATAATCTATGACATGTAAAAAATGGTATGAAATTCAAATAAGGTTTTGTTGAAACACAGCCACATGTACCAACTGAAATGACTCAAGGCCAAGATGTAAGTGATATACAAATATGCCTTGAATCATCTTAGTTTGTATGTGTGGCTGTGTTTCAACAAAACTTCAATGACTTCAAGCTACAACAGCAGAATTGAGAAGTTATAATAGAGACTGAATGGCCTCCAAAGCCTAAAATATTCACTATCTAACTTCATATTAAAAAAAAAATCACTGATTTACTGATCCCTGATGTTAATTATCCTTCTAGAAAAAGCAAGAGCCTATTCGAAAAAGTGAGAGTCTTAAAGATTATTGTATCTGAATCTATATTTCCACAAGGGCTTTCTAAAAATTTCTTACAGCTGATTTCAAGACAGTGTTATTAACAAAATATTCAATATCATCCAGGAGTATTTTGTTCTATGTTCCAGTTTGACCACCCCCTCAGGTACCATCAATATGTGTCAAAATGTTTTATTTTCTTGTTCTTACCATTCAAACTACCAATTTAAGTCCAAGTTATTTCAAAGCTCAACTATTCCCTGTAAGACCACATAGAACCTTGATTCCTTTAAATGTTTTCTTTCTATATTTTTAATCAAACAAGCTGCTTTTGTATAAGCAAGTTATCTTTCATCTAAGAAAAATTCAAGACTCAATTCTTCACAATTATATTGTACTTTAAGAGGTAAAACATGCCCTTACTTTTTTATCTCTATCTCTGTTCCACACCCCACTTTGCTCAACTACTAACATGGTGCTGGGACCACAGAGGGCAAGGAAATGGTTGCTTACCTAAGACAAAGAAGCAATGCTATTTTAAAAAGAAATTAATGAAATAGAATGCTAAGAGAATTGAATAAGATGCATCTTTTGTCAGAGACAATTCTTATGCGTTTGGCCCATATAGATCTCCTCCAACCATGAGCATTCTGGCCCATGTGCAACTGTAGAAATGCTACCTTCTCTCTTAGACAGCACAGAGGAGGGAAATGCAAGTTAGCAAGCCATATCACTGTCACTCTTGGGACCCAACTGCAATGGGCTGGAAGGACTTCTTGAACTAAAATCCATAGATTTTCTTGGTTTCAACTGTGGAGCTTAGAGAAGTTTCAAGTTTGTAAGAAGGATGTTCCCCCCTGCCCCATGTTTTGAAACTAAAGGAAGAAAATGTTGAGTTGCTATTGTATTGGTAGGTCTAAAAACCATCAGCATTGAATGTGGACCAATGTTTTCTAAAATATTAGATTTTCTTGGCTTTACTGCCTAAGTTTGAAAATTTCACTTTACTGTCCAATTTGTTCCTTATCACTGAGGGTCTTTCAGAGATCAATAACAAAATTTGTTAAGGATATAGATATTACTATGTATAATTAGATCCTCAGAGAGATTCCTACTTAATAATGATTAAGAATTAATGCTAAACTGTAGTGGAGAATAAGGAATAGTCAAGTTCGTTAATGATGGCTAAGCCTGTAAATTATATTCACTAGAACTGACTCTTCCAAGAAGCAACCTTTTAAAAATAATTTAATAGGGAAATCATTCCTTGAAATAGGAAGAGAATAATAAGAATATCACAAAGAATCTTAGAGAGTGGTTCAGAGAAATTTCATGGTACTTAATTATCACCATTTTATAGATCTACATACCAAATAGAAGGGGCACAATTTAGACTTCAGACTCTTCACTGAATCACATAATGAAATGCTAAAGGGGATTTCATGGCAGATAGATTTCCTGACCTGGATCCAGGAACATCTGTTGCAAATAACAGGTAGCTCTTGAATTAAGAATCCTGACTACTTATTAGATGAAGCATGAAACAGAATTACAACAGCAATCATAGGAAGCAGGAGCAATGGCCATGATAGTGATGGGGTGGGTTTTTAATGAGGTCACAAAAGTCATTACTTAATGTTGCTTCTGGAGCTTCAGAGCTATGAATAACCGGTTCAAAGCTTATAGCAGAAACTAACCAAAAGCAACAAGGGGAACACAAGAAAGTTTAACACACACATAGAAAGTCTTAATTTTTCTTTCAAAACAGTTTCGAATGACAACTTTTTTTTTTTAACTTTTGTAAATTCACAGAAAGCAACTAGTCTCTGAGGCCAGGAGCAATTCATCACGGAAAGTAGGTACAACCTTTGAACTCTACTATGAATCTTAGTATAGTCAACATGAGACTGGCTTAGGTGTTTGATTTTCTGATTCTAATATGGAAGCTTGCATTAGAAAATCTGTTTAGGCAATATATGTTAAAAATATGTGAAAGGAATTTGTTGCATTTCTTGGAAGTTGGGAAAAAACCTATGGTTATGTACTATAATAGATCATGTGTATATAACTGTAGATGTCCCATGAGTAACTATGCCAGTATTGCTACAAATAAAAGTGACCAAGAACTCATCCAAGAAGCAGCTGCTAACCATACTTTAATGCCTCAACTCTTAGAGAACATGAAGTCTGTTACTTTCCATCAAAGGCACTGCTTTGGGACCCCACATGGACACACTGCTAGGGTTTACCCCTCAAACCATGGAATAATACATTTACCCAATTTGGTCTGAGGTGCTTCAGGGCTTGATGTGGTTTTAGGTCTGGGGCGTGGACGACGAACTCGTGTTGTTTTATAAGCTGAAGGAAGAAATATTGGATTATTATTGGATTATTATTATTCCAGTGAAGGTGGTATTGGAAATAAGGTTCTAGAGTTTCTAAAATATGTTTCCTTGAAATTTAAGGCATATATTTTTAAGATCCAAATGTTTTTGCCTATTTTGTTCATTATTTTATCACGAAGAGTCTTACGGTAAAATTTACACATAAAATTAAGTCAGGAAGTGAAGAGTCCTATAAATCTCTAACTTTAAAAAAGGTAAGGACTATCATCAAACCATAGGTAGTTTACAGTAAGAAATTTAACTACTCCCCCAAGCCACAGAACTACACATTGTTATGTTTTAGTTCATCTAGAGAAGATAAGACACTCCTGACTGCATTTGAAGCTCAGCTTTAAAAATGAGCCCCATTTAGACAAAAGTAGTACATGATATAAATTCAATTAAGATTACACAGTAGAAAAATACTCTGACCTAATCCTATGCATATCTTTTAAAACAATAGGCAACTTCTTTTAGAGTCTTCAATACTCTTATTGAGAAGGATAATCAAGTTGCAGAACAGCAGAGGATGACAAGATAGTCTTAAGAAGCTAGTGATAATGTGATGATGATGAGGATGAGGATGATAGAATGAGTAGATAATGGGCAGGAAAAAAATGCTGTGAAACACAGAATATCATTACCTAATGTTGTTTCTGGAGCCTTGGTTGTATGAGTGACAGGTTCAATGACGGTAGGAAGAACTAGCCAGAAACAATAAAATAAACCAAAGAGATTTTAAAAATGTACTTGAAGACTAATTTCAGAAGCTAATTTTTAAGCTTCAGAACAGAGAGAAAGGAGACCCATACTTGTTCTTTGCAGATCTGACCAAATTATGGCCAATATCCATTAACCTCATAAGACAGGTTATGCACTTTGTTCAATATCACTGTGGTCAACAAGAAGTTCTAGATGTTTGGTTATCTGACCCTTGCTAGTATGGAAGACTTTGCTAGATGAGCTTTTTACACGTTTATGAATATAAACATGTTAGACTTTTCTAACTATTGGAAAAACCATTTATCAGCCTATTTGCACTTCTATACAAGCTGACATATAAATGTCTATTTTGTTCACTATTTCAATAATCATAGGTATAATAATGAATTCACATGTTCAAAAGTATAAGGATCAATGTAAAAAATGGGGCATGTTCATCAAAATTTCAAAGTGGTTCTTCATTCAGTAAAAGACAAGAAACTCTTAAACCCTGTTAAATAAGGAGAAAGAATCAGCCTATTCTATCATAAAAGCCCATCATTTAAACGTTTAAGATTTAGGCATGTTCAAAAATTCGACCATTATCTAAAAGCATTATTCCTTGAAACAATAGATTCACCAGTACAATCACACAGATCCTAATTCAATAAAAAGTAATACAGTAAAAAACATGGCATTTCTACAATTGATGAGGAAAACGCAAGTGAGGAGAATAAGAGATAAATGGGAATTCATGTTTGAAAGAAAGCTTTATAGTCAACACTTTAAACAAATGTATGTGATCACATGACAATGTTGAGTAGATACACAGCAGTCTGACATCCTGAAATTAGTAGATACACAGTTCTCTTAGATTCAACAGAGGACATAGAGCTTAGCATAATTACAAGATAAAGATTGGAATAGAATGACAACAGAGGGGTTAGAAATGGTTTTAAGATGCAGGAGAACCTGTGGCTATAATGGTATGACAATGAACAGGAAGAGCACCATTTGAAGGACACACATGCTCATTACCCACGATTTCTGGAGCTTCAGTTCTAAGAGTACCAGGTTCAAGATCTGTAGTAGGAACTAGTCAAAAAACAATGAAACAAACACTTGTGAAAAGTCAGCAAATTAAATCTTACCAGTATAATATCACTTCAGTAGGTACACAACAATTTGAAAGTTTTTTGAAATCTCATACTTCTTATTTAATGATTTGGTCACCGAAGGCTAGGTAGGTATTCTTTTATGAGACAATCATAGCATACACAAGCCGATAAATATCTTCATAAAGTCAACATGAGTTTCTCCTAGGTATCTAAGTACCTAATTCCAATCATTGTAGAACACTGATCTAGGAAAATTATCTAACCATTTTACCAAATATATACTTAGGTAACTGTTCTGACAACTGTTGATTTTTCTGTGGAAGCTTTAAGAAAACAATATGTCTAAGTTCTCATCACAAGGAAAAATGTTTTTCTACTGTTTTCATCTCTCTATATGAGGTGATGGATTAAACTAAACAACTAAAGCTACTGTGGGGATCATTTCATGACACATGCAAGTCAAATCACTACACTGTATGCCTTAAACTTATACAGTACTGTATGTCAATTTTCTCTCAATAAAATTGGAAGACAATAGCATGTCTATATAAGCATGTATACAATAAGTAGATTTTGTATTTACGGACATGGAAAAGAATTAAGCCAAGTGAAGCATACAGATCTTGTTGAGAACACCTATTTGGAAGTAGGCTGAGACATTATTTGAGGCAAAAGCACTCAATAAATCAGGATATAAGAACAAATAGTGTGTGGTGCCCAGTAAAGCACTTAACGTGCTCTGTTCTAATCACAAAAATACTGTACCCTGTCTAGGGGAAGAGACCATTGCAAGAGAGACCACTGATACTTTTGGGTCAGATCCAGACTTCTGAGTCATACTTTCAAGGACTTTCTTCAACTGCTCTTATGGACCCTTCCAAACACAGTACTCTTCACTACCACTGAGAAGCAGAACCTCCCTTCACTCAGAAGTCTGTGCTTGCTGGTTGGTCTCTTCACCTTTCTTTTTGTCTGTCAGTCTCCACGATTTTAAGACTTCTTACTTCTGTCCTTCACAGACTTTTCTTTCTTTCAGCTGAGAGATGTTTAGAACCCCTCCATAAAAGAACTCTGTTTGCACAGACATACTGCCTAGGTTCAATCTTTTAATGTTTCACACTGAGGCGGGTTCTGAATTTGACTCTACTCTAGACTGAGAAGTAAGAAGTCGCTGCCTTCTCTGATATCCTCACAACTGTTGATGGGCTGTGGGGACAGGTAAGTTACTTCATGTTTGTTTCTTGAAAAAAAAAAAAAAAAAGATTGGTTTAAGACATTTTGTCTTTAGGTGAAGAATGGAATGGAATAAGAAAATGCAAATAAAGTACACAGTACCTAAAAGAGTAGATCCTTATGTAGAAGACAGAGTATTCAGCTATCACACGAGTCCCTGCCACCCCCTCATCACATTTTCCTCTGCTCACTCAACAGGGGGAAGCAGCAGCAGGCCATTTTGCGCCTTTATGCACATAGGGCTCACATGGGCTACCCCTCTCACTGCTGGATCAATCCCAGACTCTCCAGAGCTGCAAAGACTCAGTCCTTTAATGAGAAACCCACAATTACCCGGTTTGGTTTGAGGGGCCTCAGGAGTTGTTGTAGTTTTAAGTTTGGGACGTGGACGACGGATCCGTTTTGATGTTTTAGGAGCTGAAGAAACAAAACCTTCAGTTATTTCAGAGTTTGTAGTTCAGCAGCTATGGGTAGCAGAACACACGTCTCCAGATTTCCTAAAACCTACTAGATTTCCTCATATTTTAGGAAGTGCGTCTCTTAAACTTTTTAATTTGAAGCTTTCACCCTTATTATAATAGTATTTTTTTTAACATGTGGAAGTTTACTGGGAGTAAGTCATATATGAAAGTAAGTTATTCATTTAAAAAGAAGAATCATTCAAAGAACTCTCTTTTGAATTAAAAACGACAAGAATGATTGGTAAAATATTATGGTGGTGGTGATGGTACAAACTCTTGGATGGTTTCCTAAAATAAGACCATGTCATTAACTTTTCAGTTAACAAATATCATATAGACAGCTTAAAAAAAAAAAAAAGACCTTTAGATCCACAAAGAACCCCCGTTTCTAACTTCTGTTAGGGTTACAAGAATTGCTTTTTAAACTCAACTTAAACAAAACATTGATTAAAAAACATATGCAATGGCAAGAACAGTTTCAGATGGTTACATGTATAACAATTGATCTGAGTTAGGTTCATGCATAGCTCTCTTAGAAACAAGGGATAACTTGTCTTAAGAGTCAGAGTCTTCAGTACTTTTAGGATGAAGAATATCATGGCATGGTAACAGAGGATGATGATATAGCTTTATGAAGCAAAAGAACCTGTAGCTGTGATGTTGATGGAATGAGTTTGACAATGAGAAGCAAACGCACTTACTGAGGATCACGTGTTATTACCTTTTGTTGTTACCCAAGCATCAGTTCTGAATGTAACAGGTTCAAAGTCTGCAGTAGGAACTGACCAAAAGTATTAAAAAATAAACCAAATGATTGTTTTAAATAAAAGGAAACTTAAAACATTTACTGCAAAAAGGATCTTACTAGTATAACATGACAAGTTTTAAAAACTCTTAAACTAGAAGGGTAAACAATCGGTTTTCTAATAATTGGCCGTACCTAAGTCAGGTACCTATTCCCTTATTCCTCCTTTTATTATCTGATTCTAAATTAATAAGCCAACGTAGGATGTTTGGGTATTGGTAAGGACCTATCTTTGGAAAGGGACTGAGGCCTCAGCATGATGAGTCAGATTGGGTATCTCTCCATGTTAAGCAAAGAAAGAACATGTCTTCATGAACAAAGAGGAACTTGTTGATACTTCATCAAATCTCAGTGGCTTTATCAGGTGCCTAAAGATCTCCACCTTGGGAGTCTGACATGGACCAATCAAGATTTAGAAAAGCTTTGAGTACCACCTTGAAATCAGATATCCTTTGTATTAGATTACAGTTAGACTTTGTCCTTTGGTTGGTCTCTACTTATATCCACTCTTTCTGATTTTATTCATTTCCATCTTTCTACTCATCTATGTCCCACAATGATTTCAAGGCTCCACTTTCTTTCTTTCTTTATTTTGGGCACATTCCAGCTTTCATTGTCAATGCTCCTGAACTATTGTTATCCCACAAACTCAGCATACTGAGAAAATCTTTTTCTTTGTCCAATAGAAAAGAAACAGTGACTGCTTGGAAACTTTCAAAACCAGAGTAAATTTTGGAATAACTAAAATAAATTTTCATATAATTTTTCAATCCACATAAATCTTTTATTAACCTCTCTGTAAACCACAGAGGAAAATAGCTAAGGCTTTTAATATGAAGTTCCCCACAATCAGATTTCAACCTTCAGCTCACAGTGTAATCGCTGTTTTCCACAATCACAAATCCCTAAATTTCATTTGTAACAAGAATGAGATAGTTACACATCAACAGTGCACAGTCTACATCTGATGAGTAAAAGTGCTTTGCCTGACCTATTTGGTGTTTGAAAATTGGGATATTTTACTGAAAAAACTAAAACTTTGGAAACACCCTAAAAAAATTGGAAAGTCTGAAAATAGTCTGCATGGCAATAATTAGCAAAACTAAGTCATAGCTGAACTGTGTGGATGTGGAAGGAATTTTCCTGTTTGCCCCAGTCTCTACTCCTCTATAGCGTCTCATTTTTAGTCCTTTTTGCTCATTTACAATATACACTTGGTCATTACAGACATTTGAATTTTCCTATCATGTACTGTTTTACTTTCTTGTCTTTGACCCTCCTTTCTGCTGTTCTTTTTTCCTCTCTAATGAATGCTTTCTTAAAACAAAAAGGTTACCTCTTGTTTTTACTTTTCTATTTTAATTATTTATTAAATTGCACATATGAGTTTTATAATCATTAGTAAATGCATATGATTCATGCATTTTTCCTATATTTGCTATTTTCATAATAAAAAGAACTGTAAGAAAACAAATATTTATAGATAATATATAATATATATAAACAAATATAATATGGATAATATAAATGATAGAAACTGACATGAAAAACTTGATAACATTGACTATATATGTATTTAAAATTATTTATAATATATACATATTATGTGGGAGACCTGGGTTCAATCCCTGGGTCAGAAAGATCCCCTGGAAAAGGAAATGGCAACCCACTCCAGTATTCTTGCCTGGAGAAATCCATGGACAGAGGAGCCTGGCAGGCTATAGTCCATGGGGTCTCAAAGAGTTGGACATGACTGAGTGACTTCACTTTCTTTCTTTCATAATATACACATATAATAATTGCTACTGTATATACATATATATCAATATATGATTGTTAAGCTCAAGGCAAGAAGTATCATCACTTTTTATATTTTTGCAGAGAAGAATGCATTTAAATAAAAAATTAATATCAAAATGAGAAATTTATATTAAACATACTTTAAAAATTCCAAATATTTGGAAATTAAATGTTCACTTAAAAATGAAGGCTGTATCTAAGAAGCCATAACAAGGAAAAGTAGAAAACATTTTTAACAGAATAAAAATGAAAAGAGAATTTATCAGAATTTGTTCCATGCAGCTGAAGCTGCTCAGTGCAGCTAAATACAATGTGGAAAGCTGAATAAGGTATGAAAACAAATATTGGACCCTAGCATAAAATTTTGTGAAACTGGAACAAAATCTGTACTTTAGTTAATAATATTGCATCACATATTAATTTCCTGTTTTTTTTTTTAAACAACATAGTATCATAGTATTTCTTTATATTCTCAGAATTGGATTAGAAGTTTCAAGCCTCAAATGTTTTTAGATCACAAAACAATAAGCGCTCTAGACTTTAAGCAGTAACCTAGTAGTAATACTAGATTCCAGAGTAAATGGAGCTATATCAAAGTTTTAAGTGAATATAAATCAGAAATCTAGCATTATGTTTATACTTAGTCAAATAAGTAAGGCTTCATTCTTTCTAAACTTATCTTCCCCTGCCCCGAAGATTTATATACCTAGCACATCTTGTTGATAGCACACAAATATCAATCTTATATTTTCATAGATGTGTATATTGCCATCTTCTATTTTATTTACCAAGGAAAGGCTTTTGTTTTTAACTGTCTTGCAGATTTTAGGATTAAAACACCTCTTCCACATCTGATACAATAGCACCTTTGGAGGCTACTGAAGGCACTTAATGTTTATCAATTTGAACTGAATATGCCTAATTTTTCTAGAGAAGCTTTATTTTCAAAAGATAAGTGGAAGTTAATAAAGTGTACAGCAACAGAGATCTTTACAGAGGAAGTATGAGGCATTCGGCTGCCCTACAAATCTCCCCCTACTGTGCTTTTCTCACCAACTCTACAGTAGGAACTGCAACTCAGTATGAGTTGTATCTTTAGTCTCTGGGGGCATACTGGTTACTCCCAACAGCTAAGACTACCCGTCACCCTGTTGGGTTAGGTTGTTGGAACTCTAAGCCAGGAAAACTTTTACCTGGTTTGGACTCAGGTGCTTCAGCACTTGGTGTGGTTTTTGGTCTGGGATGGGGATGAATTGTCTGTTGTGATGTTTTAGAAGCTGAAGGAAGAAATTCTTGGGTTATTACATAACAACAATACCCAGAGTTCTGGAACCTATGGGAAGCAAAAACATGACTCTAGATTTTCTACATCTTATTTGATATTATTAGATATTTACCTTTTTAGTTTGAGATTTTTGTCACATACATAAATTCCTTTTGTATCTTCTTTTATCATAGAAGATTTTTTGAAGACAAAAATCAATTTTAATATAAGAAATAAAGATTAGTAATTATAATCAAACTCTCATAGAGCAGTGTGCTTGGGCAACAAAAAGGTTAAGGACTGTTGCTAAATTTCAATAGATAATGAAGCACAGTCAAACTAAATGTGAGCTTTATAATTTGATATTGCAATCTCTGGCACATTTTCTATGCAACTATTAAAATAAGAACACATTACTACCTAAATAGAAACAAAACAGCAAAATACTAAGGAAATGGAAAAAGGGTAGAAATGTAGATGTACAAGTACGGATCCTCTTGGCCCTGTGAGAGTAGTTGTTGATGGCTTTATCTGTCTAGGCAAGAAACAGATCTGTGATGTGTTTGAAAACCGGTTTTTACCACAAGCACTGCTTGAACAAAACACAGAATGACACAATTTCAAACAGGTTACCCAGCAAATATCTTAAAGTAGGCTCACCTATGGCTAATTCTATTAAAAACAACTGGTAATTTAAGAGTTTTCATAATTTTAAGAAGAATGTAGATAAATGGCCACAAAGAATAAAACTACTGTCACGTGGAGCAAGAAGAAACTCTGAGCCCAACAATAAGCAGGATAAGGCTTGTTGAAAACACAGTGTATCATTACCTAATGTTGTTCCGGGGGCCTCTGTTCTAAGAGTGACAGGTTCAAGCGTTGTAGCAGGAACTGACCAAAAAATAATACAGTAAAGCAAAGAGATTTAAAAATATATGAAAAGTTAGAATATTTGCACCCCAACAAGATTTGCTTGTGTATCATTCCTTCCACAAACAAACAAAAAACAACAAAGAGCAGATGACTGTTCTTTGGCCAAGCAATAGTTACGGTCAGTCTTAGGCTTAGCCTTAAACTATCTTGAGTCAATGTGAAATTCTCCTAGGTTTTAACTAATGGATTCTAACCAATCTGGAAAACTCTGCACTGGAAAATATTTTCAGGCATTTACCTAATATACAATGAGACAAAAAAAAAACCCTGTACTTCAATGGAAGCTGAAAAGGAGCACGTCCTATGTTTAGGTTAACATGGATATAATAGATAGTGTGTACATTTGAAGTAGATATAAAAACTAATCATGGAAGTGGATGGTGTTGGTCCTGCCAAGAGCTCAGCTATGGAAAGAGTCAGAGATCTCTGTTCAAATCATGACACAGAAAAGAGCAGGATAAAGTGGTCACTCAGTCTGTGATATTCAGTAGAGCATCTTTCTGGCCTAAGCCTGGAAAAAAAACGGAAATCAAAGACTGTTGACATCTTTCAAATCTAAGCTCCTGAATCAAGTTCTCAAAATCCTCTTTCAATTGGCTGGATGGATCCAGCCTAATGTAGCATCATCAGTAGCCATGTTTGCACCACTAAGAAGTAGGACAGTCTGTTCTAGGCAACTCTCCACCCCACCTCTACCACATGCCTGGTCCTTCTGTCTTGGCTCATGTTTCCCTCCACATATACAAATCCTGTAGTGGGCCCAAACCTTAAGGGCCAAGGGCCAAGGGCCAAGTCCAGTCTACCTTGATTTTCTCCTTTGTCTCATGAAAACTTATGCTCAACTTTACCGTTTTAGAAGTAAAATAATTCTCCCACAGGTTGCATATCACCCACAGTTGCTAATATTGATCCAGGAATTTGCAAGCTACTTTCAATTTGTTTATTTACGTGAATGGAATATATTGGCTTTGCTAAAGAAGTTTTATCTTTAAGATCTGAGTGGAATTTTATAGTAAAAAACTTACTAAATGTATATCAAAGATGACTCTCACATAGAAAGAATTGGTATTCTGGCACCAACTGTGTCTTACACAGTCATGTTCTCCTCGACACCTGGTAGAGGAAATATTACTAATGCTATCTCATAACTTCACACTTAGAGTAAGAGTTTTGGGTCCCTACTGGGACAGCCTACTAGGGCTCACCCTTAAACCAACAAATTGCACATTTACCCAGTTTTGTCTGAGGTACTTGAGGGCCTCGTGTGGTTTTAGGTCTGGGACGTGGACGACGAGGTCTTTGTGATGTTTTGGTAGTAGCTAAAGAAAGAAGAGACTTGTTATTCTATATCTTATGGCTCTGGGTACTGAGGAGAGGTTTTGCCAAAACCTGTTGGATTTTTAAAAGTTCTATGAAACTGTAGTCTAAAACGTTCACTCTTTTTATGGCAACGCATCACTGAGGGTCAAGTTACTTATTCAAGGCGTGAAAATTAGCACTTGTGATCGGATACTCACATTAGTCCCTCTCTGAGGGAAAAATGAGAAGGAAGACTCAATTCTGGTGCAAGGGAAGGGGAGGTTAGGGTCACACTAAGGAAAAGGTTTACAATTCAAATTTCAGATTTGGAAAACTTCCTATTTGTCAAATTGGTAATAAAACAGCATTACTTAAAACATCAACAAAGAAGCAAACATACCATGCAAATAGTTTTTTTTTTTTAAAATCTAGAAATGTAGAAGATGTGCAAAGAAACTTAAGAGTAGTTGTTATTGCTCATCAGCCTGGAGAAAAAAGAGATCCAAATTTGTTTGCAACTCAGCTTTAACAGAGAACACTGCTCAACAAAGCACAAATCAATGTGATAATTTCAGATGCACCACATGGCAGGTAGATCTCTTGAACTAAGCACACGCCTGCTCTCATAAAAACAACAGGACACTTTTTTAAGGAGGCTACAGCACTCTTCAGTTGAAGGAAGTGATTGAATTGCAGTGGAGGATGATGATGTCATCTTGTGAAAGAAGAAAAGCACGTGATGGGGATGGAGGCTGAAAGGACCGCACAAGGAGCAACACCACCACCACCGGGGAACGGCACAGCGTCATTACCTAGCGTGGTCCCAGATGTCTCCGCTGCAAAAGTAACAGGTTCAAGGTCTGTAACAGGAACTGAAGTAATAAACAAGAGAGGTTTGTGGTTTTTAAAAAATAAAGTATGAATAGCTACAACATGCATGCCAAAATGAATCTTGTCAGTGTAATACTATCTCTAGAATAGTTTTAAAAATTCCTGAATGAAGGGTGTTATGGACAGAATGGTATCCCCTCAAGATTCATATGTTGAGGTCCTAAATCCCAGTGTGACTATGTTTGGAGCTGGGGCCTTTAAAGATGCAGTTAAGCTTAAATGAGGTCATAAGAATGGGACTAGAAGCCAAAAGGACTACTGTCTGTATAAGAAGAGGGAGAGATGCAGGGAAGCTTTCACACACAGAGACGGCCACATGAAGACACAAGAAAGGAGAAAGGCTCTGGGACATACTAAACCCGCTGATGCCTTGACCTTAGACTTCCAGCCTCAAGAGCTGCTGTCTAAGCCACCCAGTCTGTTGTTTTTTGTTATGGCAGCCCCAGCAGACTAACAGAAAGGGAAATCAATTGTTGTGCTCACACTTGGCCAAACTGTAGTTAGGGACTTCATCTCATGAGATAGCCATTACCTTTGGTCTCTGTTTAGCAGCACAAGAGGGAAACAGTTCTTGTAATTAGTGCTTGATTATCTGCGTCTGCTCTGGTAGACTTTAGGACATTCTTAGGTATTTAGTAAGTATGTTTCTGCTAAGCTGCTGCTAAGTTGCATCAGTTGTGTCCGACTCTGTGCGATCCCATAGACGGCACCCAACAGGCTCCTCCGTCCCTGGGATTCTCCAGGCAAGAATACTGGAGTGGGTTGCCATTTCCTTCTCCAATAAAATATGTTTCTAACAACCCTCAAAAAGCATGTGAAAAACTAACCTGTACTTTTGTGTATGCTGAATAAAGAAACTGTCTATGTTATCAAATTATGGTTGCAGAAAAAGTTCCTAAATAACCAAGAAACCATTACACAAACAGCCCAAAATGGCTTTGATAATATTGCTGAGAACTCAGTTCTGGAAAGATCTTGTGACTTCTGTCCAAAGAAGAAGACTAGATAAGGGGAAGCTGCTTAGCCCATGGATCCAGTAAAGCACCTGTCCACTCTCAGCACAGGGAAAACTATCCAAGTGTGGAAAGAAGAGCTATTATGATGCTCATTAAGAACAATACTAGTCTTAGCCGGCCTCACATGGTGTTCAAGTGCATCATCCCCAACAAAAATGCTTTATTTGCCACATAGAGAAAGCAGGATCTTTGCTCCCTCTGGTTGCCTCTATGCATATCCTTTTTTCCATCTTTGTTCACTCTCACTTACCCACTGTGCAAATTCTAATGTGACATCAAGACCTAAACTCCTTCTCTGCTCTACTGAAGCCCACGTTGATTTTTAACTTTTTAAAGGTCTGCCATGCAAGTATGTGATGAAAGAATTTGGGTTCTCTCCACCAACAACTAGGGAAGAACTATAGATGCAAAGTACCCATTTTGGATTACACACTGCCCATTAAAAAAGCCTCGCTATAACAAATCTATACTTAATGTTTGTGTACCGAAGAAAAATCTTGAATTTGCGAAAACACTCTGCACTGTTCTCATTCTCTAGGATGTTCACATAGGAAAAATGCTTGTGTTTAACTAGCTTGCAGACTGAGAAACAAACCTCTTACTACCCAGACTTGGAGAGAAGATTATGTATCTTTCAAACCAGAACTCCTCAGCCAGCTCTGAAGCACAAGGACTCTTCATAGTTTCCTCACTAGGAGGTAAACAGGTTTCCATTTTCACTCCTTAAGTCAAGAACCCTTTTGTTTTGCTTTTGTCTGGTATAACCTCCACTGTATCGGGACATGAAGTAGTTTTAAGTTTGTACTGTGAATGATGTGTCTATTGGGATGTTTTGGGAAGTAGAAAAAGATAAACTTGGCACTTTAAAGCTTATGCTTCTGAAAATCACAGGTTTTTGAAAAAACCTTCAAGTTTTCCAAAGCTTGATAGATTTTCTTCAGTCTCAAGAATTGGATCTGTCTAGGGTGAAAATTTTGCCCTGACTATAAGTATATCTTCCTTTGTTATTGATGATACTTTGGGGGAAAAGCTGATACATAAAATGAAGGTAATAATTCAGATAGTCAAGATATGTATTTTAAACACATTCTCCTAGATTGCATTAAAAAGATTGAGTCATTTCTAAACTATGTTGGAGAGTAAAGGGGAGTCAGATTCAACTTAAGGATGAGGCTTACTATTTAAACTTATTAGCCTTGATCACGTTACCTGGTAGACAATTCACTACAAACATATCACACAAATGTTAAAACAACAACAAGAACCAAAGAGGCAGATAAAAAAGGCAGGTGTACAAAGGATGTTTAAAGGAACTTCTGTGTTACAACCTGGTTAGCATAGATCAGGATCAGACACTCTAATAAATACATGAAATTTACCTTAACAGAGAACTCTGGTTGAGCTAAAAACATAAACTGGTATGAAGAAAATTTTAAATATGTTACAGGACAGGAAGGTATTCCAAACTAGATCCAGGCATGGCTCTCTTTAGAACCAGAGGTAACTTGTTTTATGCATGTTTTTCTCACAAGATAAAGAATGTAACTAAATGGCAACAGAGTGGAATGAGCAGAAGTTTGACAATGAGTAGGGAAAGCTCTTGCTAAAGGTCAGAAAGCGGCATTTACCGAATGCTGTCTCCGGAGCCTCTTTTATAGGAGTAACTGGTTCAAAGACTATAGCAGGAACTGACCAAAAATAACAATAGAAAAGAAATGTTAAACATTTATACAGTCTCACAGGGATATGATTTATCTGCACTCAGTTTATTTCAGTCACTCTGTTGAGTCTGACTCTTTGTGACCACATGGACTGTACCATGCCAGGCCTCCCTGTACATCACCAACTCCCGGAGTTCAGCCAAACTCATGTCCATTGAGTCAGTGATGCCATCCAACCATCTCATCCTCTGTTGTCCCCTTCTTCTCCTGCCTTCAATCTTTCCCAGCACTCAGGTACCAGTTTATCACTCAGGAAGGTTTGTCTTTGTAATCAGATAACTGTCCCTGAAAAGTACCTGTGAAATTTCTCATTCTGTGACGATCCCAGTCTAGGTACCAAAGTAGACCATACCTATCTTGCTAAAACTGATCTTTGGAAAGAAAGCACAAGCTTTGCCTACCTGGAGTACTTAAGAGAGCAAGATAAAGGGCAGCCATTCAGTCTGTGGCTTAGCTGTATCCTTTTGTCATGTGCCTGGGGAAAGCCTCCCATACTGATTATTCCTACATGAAACTCAAACTCCTAAGCCCAGCAGTGAAAAACCCTTTTCAACTGCCCCTATGAGCCCATTCAGTATAACAGCAGCTTCAGTATAATGTTCTGATCAGCACTTAGAAGCCTGACAAAGAAGCCTCTGTCTCCTCTCACTGGTCCCTACACATCCTGCTTTTCTGAACCTCTTCATTCCCTGCTCCCTAGTCATCCAAATCTGTAACAGTTTGAGTGTTCAAGTCCTTCTTAACTACTCTGGTCCACTCTGATTGTTTCTTTAAATTACACATTGACAAACTATGTCCCATAGGCCAAATCTTGCCCATAGCTTGCTTTCATACAGCCAGTTTCCATTTTTAAGTGGTTGTAAGAAAAAGGAAAATAGATATCAGAGACTACCGGGGCCACAAAGCCCCCAGTATTTACTAAGTTGTTCTTTATAGAAAATACTATCAACTCCTGCCTGGATCTGTACTGTGACGTATACAAGCTAGACAGTTACCAAGAAATAATCTATTTGCCCAAGTATATGTTTGTTGCACAGCTGTTTCAGTCCACTACACACATTCAATATATGAAGGATGAATAGCATCGAATGATAAGCCAATGAAACAGACATTTAGAGAGAAGATTCTAATTCACAAAGAGGAAGGGATTCAGCTACCACCTAAGACCCATCCAGCTATGCTCCGCTTGCCTACTGTGGGGTGAAAGTGGCTGCTGATCCCAACTTGCCCCTTCACTTTCTCTAGACTCCACAGGGATGGGCTCTAGGATTCCTCAACCAGAATCTACACATTTCCCTGAGTCCTGAGGTGCTTCAGGACTCAGTGTGGTTTTAGATTTGGGATGGGGATGATGAATTCATTGAGGCACTTTGGGAAATAAAGGAAGAAAACTTCAGGTTAATAGAGTGGTTTGAGTTTCAGAAGCTATGGATAGGATTATACTTGCTATAATTTCTTGAGTTTCAGGAAATTTTTCTTTTGAGTTTGAAATATTTGTCACTATTTTGATTATTGCCTCTATTTATCAATTATATTACTATGAAAAACAAAAATCACATAGGAATATTCATTGATATATCAAGGAGATCCTCAAAAGTGATTTCTAAATGAAAAAAAGTTCCAAAAACCTACTCTATTATGGTGATGGTGGGAGAGGGGTAGGGTGACTTTATACTAATGATGGGACACATAATTTCAATTTACTGGCCTTGGGTATATTTTTTATTTCACTCCTTACTGAAAAAAAGACCATATCATTGCCTAAAATGACAACACAAAATCACACAGGTCGTAAAAATGTAAAAATTTAGATCTGGGCAAGAATTACATCACACCATAACAGTTGTGACAATGTACTTGCTTGGATCAAGGACAGACACCCCACTTGCAACCCCACTGATCGTGTTTGGAACTCAGTAACACAGAATGTATTTAAAAGGTTACATGGGGATGAGATGCTACAAATTCAAACCCATTGCCTTAAGCATATATATACTAAGCTAAGTTCATACTTGACTGTCTCAGTAACAAAGGAATTGTTTTAAGACTCCAATATATTAAGAAATAATTGAATGACAATAGAGAATGACAAGAGTCTTGTGAAGCAGGAGAAGCTGAGGTTATGATGGTGATGAAATGGGCTTCAAATGAGCAGAAGCAGATGCTGATGGACATAGTGGATCATTACCTACTATTGTTCCTGGAGCTTCGGTCCTAAGACTGACTGGTTCAGGGATTGTGGCAGGAACTGATCAAAAATAATAAAAGCATGAAATGTCAGAAAGTTCATCTTTTACCAGTAAAAACAATGCTTTGAAGTGGGGAGAGGGAGGGAAAGGATGGATTACACAGAAAGTTAACATAAAAGGCAGGAGTCATAGGGGTGGGAGGTGAGAGGTGGAGGCAATGTGGAATAGGGGGTCACACCAGGGTCTGTCCACCACACACAGAACAGACGGCCAAAAAGAAGCTGAGACCATACCCCCTAAGAGACTAAGTCCTTAATGAAAACAGTGGCATTTAATAAACAAAGGAACAACCTCTCAGCTTGTGATACCGTATTAAATTAGGTTATCTTCAGTTCTAAGAACAGAAAAAGCATGGTCCTGTGTAGAAATAGGGGTCACTGAAGCCCACCGGATCAAATTTAAGCTCTCGAGTAGACATCCTAGTCCCCTTTAGTTCATTCTATGGATATAGTCAAGGGAATGTATGAATAAGTCACCTTCTATCTGGTCACCAGCTTCATTCAGCACATTTCCTGTTTTCAGCCTTTGTCTCCTCAACCTTCCACTCATCCAAATTCTGTTCTGCTGTTTCCCCTAATTATTCTGGATCTCTTTCTGTTCCAAATATTTACATTTCCAGCATACAGCATTTGTACTATTTGAGAAATTATTTTATATTTGTATACACACTGCCTTATGTTATTTTCTATCTTTTTATGCAGGAACAGCTTCTGTTTACAAAATAATTGGGAAATAAAACAGAATTACTACTTCTGATGTGTCTCACAGTTGCTAATACAGTTACCAGGACGTGGAAGGGATTAATAATAAGAGTAGCTTCCACTCTTAAGAGATGTGTAAGACATGTACCAATTATGTGCACAGAATTCAGGGTTCCAACTGGGATAGAATGTTTGGACTCCTTAAACCAGAAATCACATATTTACCCAGTTTAGTCTGAGGTGCTTCTGGATGGGGCGTGGTTTTAGGTTTGGGACGTGGAACACGGGGTCTCTTTGTTGTTGTTGTTGGAGCTGAAGGAAGAAAATCTAGAATTAATATAGTGCTGATGGCTCCATTAACTCTGAATAGAATGATATAACCAGGTTCTAGGCTTTCTAAAATTTACCAGTTTCTTTGAGTGGAGAAAACTTTGTTACTTTAGTTTGAAATTTTCTCCTTTAACAGATTAACAGGTTTTCTTTTATAACTGAGAATTCTCTAGAGATTAAAAATTATATAACAGTTATGTTTAAGAAATGAAGATGAGGAATTATCATTTCCTTGAAACCATCTCTAATGAGAAATCTTGCTAAACTGTGATGGTTTGCAAGAAGTTCAAACCATCCTGTACTATCCTCTTATAATTTAAAACAAGTAGGTTTGGGCAAGTTTTCCACTTGATAATTTACTAGAATAATGACACAAAATTAGGTGAAACATTAATAAAATAAAACAAAAATCATGTAAATCTTGAACTATAGAAAGTAAAATGCTTAAAGAAACTTCATGGTATAATAATTGACACTCTGTTGGTGGTCTAAATAAAGGCTACATGGAAAATCACATTTGGACCCCAGTTCTAACAAACAGCACAGTGTAAACAGAGACTCAGATTGATGTGATGCAATTACAAGCTGGGAGATGCAGTCAATAGCTGTCTCAAAGCTTATACACATTAATGTTAGAAAGAAGGCCTTTTCTAGTTTAAGGTGAATACAGCAATAAGATGATGACAAATTATGACATCATCATCTCTATAGCACCACAGATAAGTATGAAATTGAGTAAAGAAAACACATCCTGAAGGGTATAAAGGATCATTACCTAAAGATGTCCCAGGAGTAATAGGTTCAAAGTCTGTAGCAAGAAATGATCAAAATAATAATAATAAAAGAAATGTTAAACTCATAAGAAAAGTCACCAAGCTCTCTTGAAAATGAACTTTACCAGAGTAGCATCGGTTCTACTGCCAGAAAGCAAAATTTTTTAAGTTCTGAGGTGAGGGTACAAAGGTACATGATGTCATAAAATCTTCATATCGTTACCTACAAGTGTTGCTTTTATCTTACCTTATAATACAGCAGAAGACTCTGCTTAGAGAAATCTTTAGGTATCTGTCTAACAACATTATGATTAGCAATTATGAGAAAATAATGTGAAAGGATAATTTTAAACACTATATATTGGAAAACAAACAATTAGAATCTATGTCATGATAGATGCAATTGTTGATATATTGGTAATGAATAATCAAAATAGGCAAGGCTCATTTTTGTTGAAAGTCTACTTTGGAAAAAGGCCAAGACCTCTGTCCAAACAAAGGCCTATAAAAGAACAAGATACAAGGGTCATTCAGTCTGAAAAACATGTCGGTGCATCTCTCTGCTATTAGGACGGAAAAGAGCCGACTCAGGGAGGATAGGAGCGTATCCTGCAGTTAAGTAGCTCAAATCCAGTCACTGAAGTCAGGCATTCAAGGTCCTCTTCATGGACCCACTAAAAAGTAGCATCGCTGTCCACAGTTTCTGAGCACCAGCCAAGTAAACATTGCTTTCCTCCTTTCTCACAATCAAGTTCTCCTGTAAGTCCTATCTTTCTGTTGTCACCCACAAATATGGTACCTTCTTTCTTCTGTTTATGGCATTCCTCCCCACTCCTCCAACAAATCTACAAACTATACACATTTCAAGGTCCACATTACACTCATCAGCGCATGGATCTTTCACTTCTCTAAGAATAAACTGTGTCTAACAGTTGATAAAACTCAGTAAGTAAGTTGTTTTGCCCATATTCCTTTCTACCCATGAACAATTTCACACAAGAGCAGCATCCTTACTCAATGAAACCAAGTCATTTGTTTTTCCTAAACTATTCCTCACAATGCTAACGTGGTGGTTCATAAAATAAGAGTTTAACTGGACTAAATAGGTTAGATAATCAACTAGGTAAGTTTTCGCTGAGCCAGAGTCAAAGAGAAAATGTAATTGAATGGTGAGAGAAACAAACAAAATACAAGGTGCCAAGAAGGTCCTAAGAAGTATGAGGAAGCAACTCATCCAGACTAGAATATTTGTAACTTGGACACCATCCTGAAGGATCCCAGGGTTACTAGGCGGCAAATAATTACACTCCTACCACAATACCACATCTAACAGGGGTCCATAGGCACCAGGAACCACATATTTACCTAGTTTGGTCTGAGGTGTCTCGGGTCTTGGCGTGGTTTTATGTTTGGGACGTGGACGTGGGCGACGTTTTCTTGTTTTTTGTGATGTTTTTGGAGCTGAAGAAAAGAAACTGGTTAATGCTGTCTTATGACTTCAGAGAAAAAGGATTATTCATGGCTGTAGGTTTTCTAAAATTGTGCTAGATTTTCTTGAGTCTTGAGAAATTTGGTTTGAGACTGGTTTCAAACCAGTATCTCTGGTTTGAAATTTTTTCATCTACATGCAAAAAAACTTGTGGGGGTGTCTGCTGACAGTTCTTTTGAGAAAGAACATATAACCTTATTTTAATTATCTGAAAACTTTAATATTATTGCTGGTACCAAATTTTTAAAAAGGACTCTGATCCAAGGGAAATCAGAACTATAACTTTCTATATCACATTAAAGAGGGGCCCAGACTCTCCTGCTTTGTGTTATATTTAGAAATTAGTTGGTTTAGAAATTAATTTGGATTATACTTAGAAATTACTTGGTTTAGGCATATATACCATATCTTAAAACAACTTTCCATTGCTGGCCATAGAATTACATCTGATGTTTATAAGGCATGCATGCTCAGTCATGTTCGACTCTTTGTGACACCATGGACTGAAGCCTGCCAGACTCCTCTGTCCAGGCAAGAATATTGGAGTGGGTGCCATTTCCTTCTCCAGGGGATCCTCCCGACTCAGGGACTGAACCCGTGTATCCTGCATCTGCTGCATTGGCAGGCAAATTCTTTACCACTGAGCCACCTGGGAAGCCCTGTTTATAGGGAAGAGACTCCTAACTGTATTTGGAATCCAGCAGAACCACAGGCTTTGTAAAGTTTTAGGAAAGCTGGATAATATGGGTGATAGCTTCATACAGACTTATATTCTAACCAAGTGACCTATTTTAAACATCTTCAATACATTCAAAATGAAGAATATAGTTGAGTGACAAAAGAGGATGATGAAAGAATCTTGTAAAAGAGAAAACCCTTTGACCAAGATGATAATGGAATAGAGTGGGCAATGAGCAGAAATGTTTTTGCTTAAAAGATACAAAAGATCATTACCTAATGTTGTCCGAGGAGCCTCAGTTCTCAGAGTTACAGGTTCAATGTCTGTGGCAGGAACTGACCAAAAGCAATTCAATAAACAATGGAGATTTAAGAAATGTGGGGAAAAAAAGAAAATTATCTTGAAAATGAATCCTTTTAACCCTATAATGTTTAAAAAGAGTTTATGAAAAACAGTATTTTTTCTGTAATAACTAGCTGAACTCTGGTACCCATTTATCTCACACATAACTGTACCCCTTTACACTTTGCTTCTCTATGAGGCCAATGAAAAGTGTTTTTTTGTGGGGGGTTTAATTATATGATTACAGTTATACTGGAAACTTGGCTCCAAAAAATCTTTTGTCCGATACAAAATTTTTAAATTACTTATTTTTAAATTACTCTTAAAAATCATTATGAAAACTTGTGTTAGTATTTGACAGTTTTCACCATCATTATTAAACTTTTTTTGAGAAATAGTGGCAGCAGTGAGAATTTTTAAAAATGTTCTTAATCAGTCTGTTTATTGGATATCTGTGACACATAGGCAAAAGATAAGCTTATGCCTTTTCTCCACAATAAAGGTGATACTCTTTCTTGCAACTTGTCCTTATTTATCCTTTTATTTCAAATGGATACTTGGGAGATAACTATTCAAGTGAGGAACAGAGATGATTAATAAAAAAGTCTGGAAAGTAATAACTTTTTGTCTGAATAAACAGGGTTTCTATAATTCTATAATATTCTGTAATGATTGAATTGTGCATCAAAACAAAACTTAGATTTATGACTCCTTGGTTTTAAATTAGTGTCTCTATTTTAAATTAAGTCCAGAAAATTAAATGTAACATCAAAAATATCTTATCACCAACTCTCTGTAACACAGCATAGAGTAATCTTAAGCCACATCTGAAAACATTTTCTGAACTAATGGAAAACATGGTATCCAGAAGTGAAGGAAAGGGAGGACTACAAGGCAAAACAATATTCAAAGCTGACTGCCCTCAAACAAAAAAGGAAAATTCCTGTTTTGTTTGGAATTCAACACCACAAGATGAACTTATCAAGAGAAAGCTCCAGCTACAATGGAACAGTATGAAATCACAAAAGAAAGGACTTCCGCAAGAAAGAGATGATTACATATTCTTTTTCAAGCCCCAATCAGCTTTTTCATTGCTTCTCTCCCACATCATAAATTATACACATATAAAAGCAGAGATTTCAACAACGTCCTGCTTTGAAGGATGCACAGAGAGAGCATCTGTGACTCTTGGCAACATCAAGTGCTGCAAGTAATCTATCTCTGCAGGTGATCAAAGAACAGTTCACATTCAGGAGTAACAAGCTGAGCTGCAGATGTAATACCTAATGATATGAAAACGTTTCCTGTTGAAAATAGCAAACAATTTTAGGGAATGAATGAAAATGTGGATGAATGACCACTGTTTACACAAGACACTACAGAGAATGAAAGAGATGAGAGGGGTGAGTTCAGAGAAACAATGACCAAAAGGGAAGACATCCATCGTTACCTATGCTTGTGGATGGCGCTTCAGTCTCAGATGTAAGAGGCTCAAAAACTGCACCATAAAAAAATAAACAGATATAAGTAACAAAAGTAAGGAAAGGAAGACTTTTAGGTTCTCACTAATGCTTAATTTATAGGATACAGAAACTGGTTTTATTCCAAGTTGATATAAGTTGCCTTCTTGGTGGACTTATTTATTATGATAGATGGTCTCTTAGTAACATCTCTACTAACTGGAATCTTAGGAGAAAACTTCAGTTGAAAAACAATTGAATTTTTAGAACTGTTACATAGTATCTTTTTATTTGGTAGAAAATCAATTAATAGGTACCATTTAAAATATAAGGTATTTTAGAGAAAGTCAATCTCCATGTGATTGTAAAGGAGGAACACAGGATCAGCCTCCCTAGTGGTTGCTGCAGAAACCACTCTCGAAAATGTTCCACATAAAGAAAAATAAGCTTTCATTACAGAAACAAACTGAGAAAACAAAGCCTGAAAATGCTTAAAGAAAAATGGAATCTGTTAGATAATCAGATGTAAAATTTTGTCTGTTGTTTAGTCACTAAGTCATAGAGTCCTATTCTTTTGCAACCTCACGGACTGTAGCCTGCCAGGCTTCTCTGTCCAGAGGATTTCCCAGGCAAGAATACTGGAGTGGGTTGGCATTTCCTTTTCCAGTGGATCTTCCCAACCCAGGGATTGAACCCAAGTCTCTTCCTTGGCAAGTGGATTCTTTACCACTGAGCCACTGGGGAAGCCCACACAATCTGTTATAAATTTTACTAATTTCCCAAACATTGCTTTGTTCATTTAACATATGAAATGAACAAAGTAGCCACATCGGTGTGGCTACTTTGAAAAGAATGAACAAAGAAATCATGGTATTTAGGTTTCTATGCTTTACAACATGACAGATTGTAAGCATTCTCAGCAACATCCCCAAAGAGAAAGCATCTTAAGTCAAAGCATTGGAAATTATGTTTACCGGGTGTAGGTGGTGGCATATCTGGCTTTGCTGTGGGTTTAGAAAGTAAATGCTTTGCTGGTTTTGAGTCTGAAGAGAAAAGGGCCATAATTAGAGTCATGGCAGAGCTGTGAATGTGATCAGTGTTACACACTGTTTTCCTAGTTCTGAAAGTAGGGATTACCCAGGCTGGATTTGAGGTACATCTGGTCTACATGTAGTTTTAGGCCTTTTGTGTCATTTTGATGCTTAAGAGAAAGGTATTAAAAATTAGCATAATGGTTATAATTAAGGACATGTCATAATTAAGGATACATGCTCGAGCAAAGAGATTATATAAATTTAGTGACTATACAACAAAATTAATTCCTGGGGTGGAAAGGGTGAGAAATGTGTCCATTCTTACTGATTCTTCTGAAACCAAAAAGTCTTCAGGAAATGTTCAAAATATGTCTTTCAGCAAAAGTAAGAAGAACTACAATTTCTTTTGTATAAGTAATTTTTAAAATGACAAGTATAATCATTATGTTTCTTAATTGATAGTTTTTTTTTTCAGTATAAAAACAATAACATAGAAATTTGAAACTTGCTTAGTAGGAAACCAGGAAAATAATCCATAAATACTTGAAATTATACACAGTGTTACATGGTTATTTCTGGAATTTTCTAAAGTGAGTCAGTGACAAATTTATTGTGAATGCTGAGAAATTATAATAATTATAATCAAAAAACACTAGGACTGGAAACAGTAAAATCAACTTGAGACTTCTAATATTCTCAAGTTATAAGGACTATGCTACTTTTATCTTGGACCCAAGACCAAGGAAAATGCATGTGTCTTTGGTTACCAGAACATACTAAAAAAAATTCTTCGAAGAAATAGAAAAGCTGAAGAAGCCATTCTTTCATGCAGCTTTCTGAAAGGGATAAAGTCTTACAAGTTCAACGAATAAAGCAATGAAATGGTACACACGACACTGGAATAAAACATTGCCATTTGCCAAGTCCAGGATGAGCACAGAAGTCCCTGAGGAAGAGTAGATGGTTTTCTCAACAGGACACATGATGGAAGGACAGAGGGTTTGTGAAAAACCAGGAAGTTGTGACCAAAACCACAGACCTTCCTTGAAAAAGCACACAGAATTCTTTTAGAAGTCTCCTATCTTCAGGCTCTTCAGACCCAAATAGGAAAGGCGAGGGAACACATGGAACAAAACTGTGACACAGTGCAGAACTTCAGTCACGCCTGGGTGGAGGGCAGGAAAAGAAAAGCAACAACCCAGAAAGGAATTGGGGGAGAGCAAAATTACCGATTGTGGGCACCAAGGGTTCCGGTGGTACCACTGCAGGTTCCAGAGCTACAGAGGCAAAAAACCGAAAATACTAATTATGTCAAGAAACGGCATCTCGAGAAGGAAACATGACTCTTCCATCTTTACTTAAACTGGGTACTTTATCTAAGTGTAATTTTCCTTTCTATTTCTCCCATTTGCCCCTCTTCTCCCTATTGCTTTCCGACACCTAATCTGCCATGAATATACGTCTCATACAATATTTTTCTGGTGCCCTACTTTAATGATCCACTTAGAAGCCCAACTTATTGCTCTGTATACTCAATAACTACAAATAAAAATATAAGTGTATTCATAAAATGTGAATGTAGAAAGCACAGATGCTTAAATATAAAAATAAATTACACTGATTCCTGCAGCCCAGCTATTTAGGTGGCGAGTGAATGACAGTTGCTCAGTCATATCTGACTTGTGACCCCATGGATTTTATAGCCTGGACTATATTCCATGGACTATATAGCCTGCCAGGCTACTCTGTCCATGGAATTCTCCAGGCAAGAATACTGGGATGGGCTGCCATTCCCATCTCCATTTAGGTGTAGATAACTACTATGTCAGAAACCACCATATTCCATTTTTTGTGTTAACTGGAACCCTGAATGGCACATTTACCAGGTTTGGACTTAGGTACATGTGGACTAGGTGTGGTTTTAGGGCGGCGACGACGACCTGGCCGTTTGGTCTTTGGTGGAGCTGAAGAAAGAAAATCAGCTGGTTAATATATGAACAGTGACCCTACAAACTGACCATCAATACTATGGGCATCTTAGAAGCATATTTAAGCCCTCTGCTTTATTGCAGACACGTATCCTTCTGTTTTTCATTATTTACCCAGTTGAATGAGGTCTTGAAAAATGAGTTGTGGGATTTTTTTTTTTTTTGCCAAATATTAATAAATAACTCCAAGAGAGCTCTCTATTTTTCTCTTTTGACTTGAGAAACTAAGAACTTTATACAGCTTGGAGAAGACAATCTCATAAAATTTTTCAAGATATATTATGTTCAACTGGAATATGAGAAAAGTTACTTTTATTAATAGAAGCTTCTAGGGATAAAAACTAAAATTTATTTGGCCTAAGATTCAAAAGAAAAGTTTTTCACTTAGCGTTTAAAAATCTGCAAATCAGTAACATGTGTAAAATGGATTTGAATTCAGAAATTATTTCAAGTTAGGCAAGTTTTTAAGAACAAGATATAATTTTTGAACTACAAGAATTAAAAATTTCCCCCAAAAGAATAATGAACTCTCACACACAAGTGAACATTAATGAACAAATCCATTACTGTGAGCCTGTTTAATAAAGATGCCAGCAGTCAGGAAGAGAGGAAACAAAGGCGGGTCACTCACTGCATTACCTAATGTTGTTGTTGAAGATTTAGTTTCCAGCGTTTCAGGTTCTAAGACTGCATGAAAAATGACCAAGAAGGAATCAAAATCAAAGAAAAAATGATGAACTTTATTAAAATATGAAAAATGATTAATTTTTCAGTACTAAGTTGAGCAAACATACATGATGAAACTTTTATTCATATAAGAAATTGCTTTTCTATGTAAATAGATTACTGTGTTTTTTGACAAAATGAACAAAAATGCAGCTGGTCATTTAAGTTTGGAAAGAGAAAGTGGAAAAAAAAGAAAGCATGACTCTCATTTGGAAGATGTGAATGCAATAAAGTAACCAACAGCTCATATTATGAAGGAAAATGCGGGTAATTCGGTAAGATGGCACCAGCAGAACAGTTTTGCTCTCTTGAAGAAAAAAAGCTATAAAGATTGGGGGTGAGTTTTTCTTTCTCTTACTTAATAAATTTCCTAGTGAACTATCAGGATATTGAGAGCTGAAAAGACTATAATGCTTTTAAAGAAAATCTACAAATGTTCAAGTTTTGAAAGCAAAAAAAAACCAAACAAAAAAAAACCACCTCTAAAAATGAAAGCATAAATATGTCCTGGGGAAGCCATGGTCCTCTGTGGGGAATAATGAGGTTAAAACAAGCTCAGGACACAGTCCTCAGATATAAGAAGGGACAAAAAGGAATGTGGCAAGTCAAAATCAGTATGGCTATCTCAGAGCTTCTGCTTAGTCAAGGCAGCAGAGAGCTTATCTTCTGGCAGAAAGCTGAAAGCAAGATCTGAAGGACAGTGAAGAAATAATTTTTTAAAAAATCTAAAGCTAAGGACGAACTTGGACATAGTAAGTGTGAAAGTAAGTGAATTCTTTTTCACTCACTACAGGAAACTTCATTACCTATTGGCGGCTGTGACGGTAGGAGAATCTCAGGTTCTGGGGCTGCAATAAAAGCAAATATTATCAAGGGAGACGCTGACAGCACCATCTAAGGTAGAAATGAAAGGTCCTTTACCATAACACGTGTCCTCTCAGTGGAAAGCCATCAGGTTCTATTGGCTTACAAAATAAAACTCCATCACCCCACAGCCTCTACACAAACTACAACAGAAGAAAGAATTGAGAATTCTAATTTTTCTTGTTGATCTTTATCTACTTTCTCCACTACAGCTCCTAGTGCCTGAGGAGATATTACTTTAAAAGGAGGTCAGTGTAGCCTTTCAGAGGTCATTCACCTGCCGTTTTATTTTCTTCAGGACAGCCAGATGGGAAATGGCAACAGATCCATCAGACCTGTAACCATATCTGAGCTCTGTTAGTTTTGGATCATTTTCAGCCTGACTGGAGCTGTTATTGGTTCACCAAAAAAAAAACAGGAATTGAACTTACAGTCTAAAAAGGGCCACAGGTGTTCATATGGTATTCATCATATTTACTACTACTTATTGCTGGTGAACAAATTGAATTACATGTGAAACTTATTCCATTTAAATTAGCAAATCAGCAGAAGTTAGAAAGTAGTCTCCACATTTCATGAAATGCTGAATAAATTCATTAATAATATTATCTAAATATTCAGACAGATAAACTCTCCAAGGCCATTCAGATTGGCAGTAAGTAAATGCTGAATATAAAGAAAGCTGAGTGCTGAAGAAATGATGCTTTTGAACTGAGGTGTTGGACAAGATGAGAGTTCCTGGGATTGCAAGGAGATCCAACCAGTCCATCCTAAAGAAAATCAGTCCTGAATATTCACTGGAAGGACTGATGCTGAAACTACAATATTTTGGCCACCTGAAGCGAAGAACTGACTCATTTGGAAAGACTCTGATGCTGGGTAAGATTGAAGATGGGAGGAGAAGGGGATGACAGAGGATGAGATGGTTGGATGGCATCACTGACTCAATGGACATGAGTTTGAGTAAGCTCCAGGAGTTGGTGATGGACAGCGAGGCCTGGCATGCCGCAGTCCATGGAGTCGCAAAGAGTCAGACACAACTGAGCGACTGAACTGAACTGAAATGCTGAATATAGTTTGGTACAAAGACTATTTGTTTTTTTTTTTTTTTTAAGAAGATGATCCAATAGCTTTCCTATTCTATAGCACAAAAAGAGTTGATTTCTTTCAGAAGACAATAAAAAGAAAATCAATTTTTGAAGTAGAAAACAAAGTAAAGATTCTTTGACATTTTTATCCTTACAGAAAGAAATTAATTAATCTAGTCCCTACTGACCAACTTAACAGAACTTAAATCACTGTGTACTTAGATATTTCTTAAATTACATTTACCAGGAATTATCTCTGATATTTCTGGACTACAGGATGTGGGAAGTTTGGCAGAAGCAAGTAGTGATGTTTTAGAGACTAAAAAGGAAACTATTATAATAAACAATTTGGATAGAGAATATTTTCACTTATCTGAAAGCAAGGTATAATAGCACAAGGTGTTACTGAAATGTAGCATAATTTATCAGAAAGTCTGTGGCCAAAAAAGGAATTCTGATTTCTCATGAACTTGTCATAAATAGAGTATAACAGATGAATGGCAAAGCTGTAGTAATGTATCAGATAGAAGTACACTAAGAAAAGTAAAAAGTATGTGTGTGTGTGGGGCGGGGCAGTGGCAGTTGAATGCCTCAGATTCTACAGGAAAAAGGGAAAATAAATAGTAAATATCAGTAATCAAATATGGTAAATATCACAAAACATCCACATCTGAAAATAGCAAAACCCAAAAATTCTCTTGAAACTTCAAGATTATAATTAATGTTTTAATTTCCACACAGTTGTCTTCTAAAAGTATGAAAAAGTAAGATTTGCTACTTTTAGCATCTTTAGATTTCACAAAGATGAAAGAATGCTGCTGTTTTAATTTTATAAGGAAAAATCAGCATTTTTCAGTTCCTGAGACTGAGGCCAAATAGGTATGGCATCCTATCAACTAAGTTTCCAATTCACCCACATAAGAAAATATTATAGTCAGTGGTTATTAAGAAGTCTATCTTCTGATAAGATTTCCTCTATCTCAGCCTTAATGTGTTATGGATAAAGATAAAAAAATGTTCCATAAAAAAGCTGAGTGACACACAAATAACCACACCAATCAGCTCAGCACGAAACAAACAAAAAGTCACGATGGGTTTGTGGCTAGAGTACCATTTACTATTCCATCCGCCATGTCAGAACTGAGTACAATAAACACCCACAATTGGAGGTCTCTCCCTTTCTGCAGATCTTTAAAAGCTCGAAGAGCCAAATGTCATTACAATCTTAATGATTAACTATGAAGGAAAGAATTCTTATTGGATGAGGCAGACAAGCTGGGACATAGTAGATGGCTGAGATTTTTAAGAAAGCGCTGGATTTGGCTTGCTAGCCAAAACCAGTGTGGGTTTTTACTCATTAGCTTAACCACAAAGGAAGGCCAAAGGAAAAGGAGCCTTCATGGAAAGTGAAAAAGGAAAAATACGAGTGTGAAGAAAGGACTGGGAAAGTCAAGGAGTGGCTCAAATCAAAAAGCTTTTGGTGGTTTATTTGCTCTCTTGAACCTTGGCTACAAAAGAAATCTTTAACAGAGCTATAATGGTGGTTGCCATAAAATGAATACATTTTAAAAAACTAACACCCAAACAGTGGTTTATGGAGAACTAGTCATTACTCTGTGTTGCCTCAGGCCACTCAAAGTCAACTTGAGCTGGCTTAAGTTTAGGCACAGATTATGAAGTATTGATACTTGCTGTTAGGGGAAAACAGTAAATATTCTTAGGTGATAAGAAGGTAGAAATCAAAGCAATATAAGCCCTCTAGCTTCCAAATAATTTATCACATTTTTAAAAGGAAATGTCAAGTTAAGAAATATTTTTGTTCAGATACGTTAGAGTGATAAGAACACTCTCCCACCCTAATTTGAATTAATGAATTTCCTCTCAGGAATGTTTTTATTTCCAGAAACCACTAACATTGATAATATAACTTATCACGAGCAAATGATAATTAACGTTTAGAGACATTTTTTCAATGTTTTTAAATTTTATCTTGTAACAACATAAATAATTAGAGAAATATTTAAAGCTGGTGACCCAAACATAATGTAATATTTCTCGGTCTACCTGGTGAGAGGACCCTATTCAAAATACAGCCTAAATGTAACAGTCACTACCTTATTCCAAAGTCCTCTGGGCATCATTTTTAAATAAATGGGCAGGAAACCCTTCTCTCAGCTGTCAGAGTTCTTTGAGTTAAACCCCTAGAGTCCTTGAGTTTATTAGCTATGCTTCTTTCTCCTAACAACCTCTTTTAGTGAGAGTACTTCATTCAGTTTCTCTGACTTGGAAACCTCACTCCTGGTCATGGCATCAACCATACTGCCTTTGCCTAAGCCCTAATTTCTTTCCTTCTGATGCCTACAATACCTGGAAATCTCTCTGCCCTTTTTAAAGGAGTCATGAGAATTCTCTTTCTGAGCAGTTCCATTTTCCTTCCTTACCCATGTCTTTGCAAAAAGACAAACCATGCCCACTTAAGCAACCTTTTGCTTTAATAATCCTACTCTGTAAATACACATTAATGAAAAATCCATATTACAGTGAGAAATATATTCTTCCCAAAGCTAAGGCATTAAATTTTTTATGACAATAATGAGTTGTGACAAAGTTCCCCTTATAATCTCATAAATCAACATTTCAGACTATTATATAGATTCTGTATAGAAAGAGAAAAAGAAAGATTTAATTATTTAACATGTCCTGCAATCCTTATGCAAGGAATTATCTGTTTTTAATTATATACATAGAATAACCCCTTACTGCAAAAACAAAAAAACAAAAACAAAACACCTACTTTTCTTCAGCAAATTAATGTCTCCTGAGAAGTAAACAAAAGTCAGTGTTCAGAAATCAGCCCCAGTTTAGAAAGAAGTCATGGAACATTAGGAGACTATAACCCTTACTAGTCATGCACGCTGAGAGCTGAGAAGGCCCCAAACAAGGCAGAGTTCTGAGGGGATGGAAAGACTTCTCCACTTCTCAGCTGAAAGGCTGCTGATCTGAACTCCAGGCAACTTTGGTATTGGAAACTATTTCACAGTCCTAGACAAAGGAGTTCTCAATCATTTCCTCCACTCTCTTTCTGTGCTTTCTCTGTGATGGTCATGCACATAATGAAACACCACACAGCTCAAAGAGATGCTATGATAATATCAGAGGAGCTGGCTCTAATGACGTCATTTCATCACATTTTTGCTCTTTCCATGGAAAGATGAATCAAATACCAAAGTGTGGATCAGAAGGTTTTGCTCCAAAGAGTGGCATAAAACAATTTTTAAACCCTACATTTGAAATAATATCAAAACAAAGCTCAGGGTAATTACCAGGTTTGCTGTCTGTCACTTCTGGACTGAGAGGGATTTTAGGTTTCAAAGAAATAAATTGTGTTTTACTGGGAGCTGGAAAAATAAAGAAACAAAACGATCATCAAATCAGTATTTAGACATGTCCATGTCTGAAACTACAAAAAGCAAACCTATACTTCAAGTGCTATAAACTCATCATCTTGGATGATTTTGGAAATATTCCATTAGAAAATAAACTTTAAAAAAAATAGTATTTCATAGAGCACTATTTAATGAAAATATACTAATAAATTTTCATCCTTTTGAAAAAGCATTTTAAGAAAAAAGGCTTTGCCATGAGTCACCATTACTATACAAAATATGACAGTGATTTTAACCCAGGATTAAAAGATGAAAATTAGTGTAATGACTTTGCACCTTATTTCACATTTCTCAGCCACGTCTAAGTTTCTAAGCACTCAAAAAAAGAAATGTTTCAAAAGTAATATTTACTGATATGTATCATGGTCTGATCTGTGGCGTAAAGAACTGTTACTAACACCATAACAGAAAGCTGTTTTTCTAAATGAAGTTTGAAATTGAACTTGAGGGCCTTACCCCCTAAAATAGAGAAGTATATATAAGACACAGCTTTCCAAGGTACAAATGCTGAGTTCACATCCACCAACCACAGTGCCAGCTATCCAAAACTATGAAAGCCATGGAGTTGATGTACTCTATGAGATATTGAGTACTGTTGAAATGATCCAGTTCGAACAGTGATTGAGACATTGCATAAAAGCTGGCATACTGGACTTTCTGTGGTGAAATGGACTAACACATCTACTAAGGACACATCGTTACCCATTGTTGTCCGTCTAGGTTCAGGGCTTTTAGAAATTTTAGGTGTAATTGTTCCAGGACTTGTGGTTCTTTCTGGTGATGGAAAGGGAAAAAGAAAAAAAATTAACATACTCTAGAAACAATAAAAAAAAATCCTCTAAAGAGGAACTGAATGACCCTTTTCAAATCCTGTCATATTTAGTCAGTGTTTACAAAGAATGCAGTGAGTAAAAGTTGGGGTAAAGAATTTAAAAATTGTCATAATAGTATAGGCTATTAAAAAAAACTGGAATAAGCAATGGAATAATCAAAGCCTGGTTATTGAGCATGAGTCTGAGTGTACCCTTTAACAATGAAGACTAGCACCTCCAGATTGATAAATTACCTCCACCTCCAACTCTGTGCCATAATACAGGCTGTTCCCTTTTCCTCTGCCTAAACCTGACACATATTCTGATATTTATAACCTCAACTCTTACTTTGCTTTTCTGAGCTTCTACTCTAAGAGAGTCTTACAAGCAGGTTATATCATCTTATGTTGCTCTCATCATTCATGATGTATTATCTTTTTTAAGATTATGAGCAATTGGATAGCCAGAGTCACAGTCTCTGCATCTCAGCCATCACCCTAGTGCAAAACTGAAAACACAGTAGGCAACAAATATGGGAACTGTCAGCCTGATAAACACTTAAATACAGATGCCTGGCCAGGAAAATAAATGATATTATGTATCACTGGGACCGTATAAATCACTATATATGACTGTTTCTATGTTTATCCTAAAATTCGCATGCAAAAAACATCATTCATTAAAACTGATCTAAAAAGAAATAGCAGCATAAGCACTGTTACTTAGAAATGTGGAGTAAAATACAAAAGAAATATATTAAAGAACTGGAGAATGGGTCTCAGGGGTAGAAGAAGGTGAGCAGTAGACTCCTCTTTTTCAGTCTAAGACTTGAAGTACCTAAAAAAAACCTCTATGTATTATTTTGATTTAAAAAGAATATTTCCAGAAAAAAAGAATATCATTCACATAATTTTCAGTAAAATCTTACTGAAAATGTTTGACTTTTGTTTTTTTTACATTAATTATTCATCTTCAGCTAATTCCAAATTTTATAGAGCATCTTTAATCTACAGAATCGTTTCTCTTTATAATAAGTACATGGACATTTCTACTTGGAATTAAATATCCTGAAAGGTTAAATAGACAGTTATTTACCAGGTTTAGTTCTCGGTGTTTTGGGCCTGAGGCGTCGTTTGGGTGTAGAAGGGAGAGGTGTAGTTTGCAGGGGAGCTGAAAGAAGGTTTAATATAGCTTTGGTAAATGATATTTCCCAGGGGTCAATGAGATTGTAACTGTAAACTTACAAACTTTTTGAGGTCAAGAACTCCTTTCTATTTCTTTATATCCCTAGAATGCCCAGCATAGGTGTTCAATAAGTACTGATTGAGCCAAAAGAATTTAAATGTTTGTATGAGAAGACACATTTTTCAGTTAAGTGTACTGGAAAGGGAGGGCCCTTGAAGGATTTAAGAACACAAGGTACAGTTAATTATTCAAAAGATGATTTATCCAACAGCATGGGAAAAGCACAGATATTTGAGATTTAGAGTATGGAACATTCAGAACTCTTTAATTCTATAGCTCACTACTAACGTTATCAGGAGTTAATGAACTTCATTATTTCAGTAATTTTCTATTATAGACTGAAAGCTATTTTACTCTCTTTTACTCATCTTTCTTCATCATATCCAGGACTGTAGAGCCCACTTGGCGCTCCTTAGACTATCTTGAGAAAAATAGTCTGATCAAGTGGTATCTAATATGCTAATTGAAGGGAACATATTTTAAAAGAATTATCATCTATAATTTTGCTGCTATTTTCTGGTTTGTAAATTTGAAAGAACTATAGAAAGGGAGTCATCCTTCAAAATAATATATGCAAAGACAGAAGTGTTACATCATACACCTGAAACTAACAATGTGATATATTAATTTTATCCCAATTAAAAAATAGATACCAGGATTATGGAAATTCTTCAAGGGTTATCACAAAACTACGAATGACAGATAACCCAGTTCTTTGAAGAGTCTCATTGTAGAGAATGAAGGGAAATGTTTACTACTGAAAATATTCTGAGAAGGTCAGTGTGACTTCTGCTTTTTGTCTCTTTATCTGTTCTTTCAAAGTACATAACTATACAGAGGTCATTAATTACCAGATGTTGTAGGCTGCATTTCAGGACTGGTAAAGATTTCCAGTTTTTGAGAAATAAATGGTGTTTCACTCGGAGCTGAAAACACAAACACCCCATCCCACCAAGTAATTCCAGTTAAAATGAGGTATTTTAAGAGCTTCAACATGCTTTTAGATGGTGATACAAAGCACATGCTAAATGGACATAATGAAGGATGAAAAATGCACGTTGTCTTGGAAAGCTACTGGCTGAAAAGACAATTTAAAGTGGGGAAAAGGTCAGGATGAAATTGTTCAGTAGCTGACTCCAGGCAGACTGAGCGCACGGAAGAGGGGTGATACAGGCCACAAACATATGAGATGGATGGGATGGAATGATGATGAAGATGTCCATGCAATTTTCAAAGCTTTTCATTCCTTTAAGGATGGAAAAAATATCATTCATTACAGTTCAAAAATGAGAGAGAGAAAGAGAGAGCCTCAAATGGAACATAAGATGCCTGCATTGTAGGGAAAATATATATATTATATTCAGAAAAAGGAAAGAAATAAATGATTAGATGTGATGGAATGAAATGGTCATTTGGAAGAAAGGCATTCACATGGATTTTCTTTTGATGGAAAACAAAGTAGAATTTTTCTGTTAAAAACATTACCCAGTGTTGCCCTTGGCTGTTCAAGAGTTCTAGAAGTTTTAGGTGGGACAGAGTCCAGAAGTGGATCGCTTGTTGCTGTTGGAATAAATGTCAACATTTATAAAAGCAGTAGAAGGCCCCAGGAATAAAATACAAATTCCTGAGTAATAAATTATGCTCAAATGGGGGAAAATATCAAGAACACTTGAGAGATTGCTGACCAACATTTTAAAACTAGTGATTCATTAGGAGCTGAAGATGAGCTCATGTTTAAAAACATATACACTTCAAATGTTAGAAACCATGATAAAACAGTGTTTCATACATTCAACTGTTTTCAACTTTTTTTTTCTGGTTCCTTCCCTCTGTTTCTTAATTGCTAGCTGAATCTGCTCATAACATTGTTTCATCTTTTAAAAATTTCTGCTGCTGTTTAAAATTATTTGCCTGTATTTATCATGGTGCCCATATATGGCTACACACACCCCCCCAAAATACCAGACATATGTCTTTGTGTGGCAGAGACCAGTGTTATTTACTTTGAATTTCCTGCAGTACCTAATTTAGTAAGTGTATAACAAAATACTTGCTAGAAGAAACCATCAGACTGAATTAAACTCACTATAGGTGGCGCAGTAAGTGAATGCCAAAGTTAGACCCAACTGAACTTCTGTAGACAAATGAGTGGCATGATTGCTCTAGAGCAGGATTTGTCACCTTGGCACTACTGCCCTTTAGGGTTGGAGAATTCTTTATTGTGGGGATTTTCCTGTACCTCGCAGGGGTTTAGCAGCATCCGTGGACTCTACCCACTAGATGTCAGTAACACCTTCCCCACTGGTGACAACCAAAAATACCTGCAGCCATGGCTGAATATTTTCTCAGTGGGAAAAGAACAAAATCACCCCCTATGGAGGACCACTACTCCAGGGAAAACTCCGAATGCTAAAACCTTTTCAGAATGATTCTGATCACTAGAGCACTAGGCTATTATTTAGTGTGCCTGAGAGGCAACCTAATCTTTCTGCATGTCCCACATATGCAGAGTTTATTTACTGGAGGACGTGGAGACATTATTGTTCAGGGGGAGAAGTGGGCAGAATTCATCTCCCTGACAAAGACTGCCACCTTTCTCCTGTGGAGCTCGAGAGAGTATATTTTTTCACTCTGCAAAAATTGTCAGAATACCTGGCATCCAAAAAAAAGAATGGAGAGGCTGGGTGTACCTGTGTGGGGCTCTGATATCTCAGGCTCATCTGATGTTGTAGGGCTTGAGAAAACATCATAAGTGGCTTTTAAAAGAAAAGGTAAAACAAAAGAGAAGATGTTAATTTTGATTAATTTTAAAAGACTTCATGACATATTCTAATGCTGGCTGAAGGAGGACAGTTGATGTAGGTGCTAGAGCTTGGGCCGTGGGCTACTGGTCTTCTCAGTAAGATTGAAGCAATCACTAAAAGACTGGCCTCTAGTCCTTCTTGCTCTGAACTGAACCCCTAGGGTGATGTGAGCTTAGTGCTATTTGTTTACAATGAAGCATGCCAGCTCTAAATCACATAGCTTCAAAGAGTACATACATAAATGAAGTCAGATGGCAATTTTAGGAGACATTTCCAAAGAAGAACAGTCGCGCTGAGGTAATTTGCACAAAAACTACAGTTTAGTTTTTCTATTTAGTAAAAGTTACCATCATGATGTCTGGATAGTACTTTACAGTTTGCATAGTACTTTATAGTTTGACAGCACTTTCTCACATATCAGCTTGTTTAACTCTCTTAATATCCTTGAGAAATAGGTGAGGTAGACATTAACCCCACGTTACAGTCAATGGGGTAGTAACTCCATTTCAAGATATTAAAATTGAGATTCACTGGAGTGGAGACATTTGTTAGTGGTCAAATTCTGCATATTTCTCATTCTATTTGGCATGGGCCCACCTTCCTTCTCCTTTGGTAACCATTAGTTTCTTTTTGATTTCTGTAAGTCTTTTTATGTTTTGTAAAGAAATTCATTTGTATCACTTTTTATAGTCCATATATAAGGATATCATATGATATCTGTCTTTCTCTGTCTGATCTACTTCACTTAGTATGATAATCTCCAGATCCATCTATGTTGCCACAAATGGCATTATTCCATTCTTTTTATGACTGAGTGCTATTCCATTGCATATATATAGACTTCTTTTTAAACATCAATTCGTATATGAAAAACCTCATGACCTCATTAGGACAGAAACTGTGCTTGTTACACTCTTTACATACTTCAAGGTTGTACTTCCAGAACCTTGTACACAGGAAGACTTAATGAAATTAATTTGCAAGATTTCCATTACTGTGAACAAATAGCAATGAGTTTAACAGTTGGGTAGTTTATGCTTTTAAGTAAGGATACATGAGAATAAATGAACAGACTCTTTATTTTTAGAGCATACATATGTATGCGCACAAATCTCTTCCTCTACTATACAATTACCTTTCATATGTTTGTGTGGTCATACCCTGCCATGGAAATAGAACCCTAAACATATATATGAAGACACAAGGGGAAAATACAACAGGCCAGCAATACGTAGCTGGATGAGAAAAGCATTTATAAACACCATACGCAAAGTTCTGAGTACCACTTAAATAAGGACATAAAGCTCTCTTACATTTCTTAGAAAAATAAAATACCTTTCTAGTTGGCCTTGAAATTTGTGAAAATATTGCCTACAAGAAAATACTCATGAAGCCAAGCCAATGACTCGCTGTAAATCTCTAAGAGGCCACTGTAAATCTATAAACCATTCACTACACTTAAATTTTATTTTCCTGATCACAAAGCATCAATACCACCATTTACTCCTATGTTTTCTCTTCTCTAGGTTTAATCCAGTTGGGTGGGCCAGATTTATGCTAATCAACACCTCACAGGCAGACAGTAAGGCCCAAAAGTAAAGTTCAACCTCTTCAACCACTGAGCACACCTCCTGTGGCCCAAACTTCCCAACCAGTATACCACTCCTCAAACATGCTGTTCACTTCAGCTTTCAAGTCTTTAAATAATTTTTAGAGCTTGACTGCATACAGCAATTTACTAAAGCTCTAAAATGTACTGAAAGAACGAAACACTGAAAATAGCAGTAAACTCCTAAAGGGACTTCCCAAAGTGGATTCTAATGTAGACGGAGGTAGACTATCCTCAGTTCTGCCAAGGGAAGTCTCTAAAGATAATTGTTTATTGCTCAAGGGGAAATAATTAGGCCAGAAGGAACTGTCCTCTTAGTAATCAGTTACAGAACAGTTAAAAGGAAAAGTCAGTTTGTCTGGACATGTTGGGGGAAGAACAGGCAGGAAAATTTTCTAAGAATGCAAATAAACACAATGGATCCTCTTGGGTTATATAAAAAAGCCATTTCTTTATGTGATTAAGGTTTCAGATCCCTCCTGGTCCTAAATGATGGTCTTTTAAGGGGATGACCAAGTAAATTAAGGAGGCTTAACACTGAGAGCATTAGCAAGCCAGAAACAAAACACTGACTGCCATCCTCCTTCTCCAACCATATATGGGCTTTAGAAATCATGCATCTGCTCCATCTGCAATAAGATATCTATCTGTCTGTCTGTCTGTGTATCTATCTATCTCTCCCACTTCTGATGACCATATCGAATTGGTTATGGTGTCATTTTACTCTCTGCCCTAGGCAGGGGCTGGGAATCCAGTTAATAGCATGATTCAGGCTTCCCACTCAACCCGATCAGTGTGGTCATGTGATAGCTACCATCAGTGTCATGGGGTTAATAGGACATCAAGCTATTTCCATGGGGTTGCAGGATCTCTTCAAAGTATACTGCATATGTCCGGGTCTATTCTCCTTAGACATGTGTCCACAGACTTGAACATGACTGAGCGACTGAACTGATTCTCCTTAGACGTTTTTACACAAGTGAAATGAAGACCCAAGAATCATTTGGTGTTCTTCTATTCTCTCTTGTTTCTTTTCTTTCTATTAATTAAATTGGGAGTTTAGGATTAACAGATGCACACTACTGTATATAAAATACGTAAACGACAAGGATCTACTGTATAGCACAGGGAACTGTACTCAGTATCTTATAGAAACCTGTAATGGAAAGAATCTGAAAAAGAATATATATTACATACATATAACCGAATATGTATGTATAACTGAATCAATTGCTGTACACTTGAAATTAACACAACAGTGCAAATTAACTACACTTCAATAAAATGCAAAAAAAAAAAAAAAGAAAGAAAAGTACATGAAAAGAAAATGGTGATGTTGGACCATAAAGATGGCTGAGTGCTAAAGAATTGATGCTTTTGAACTGTGGTGTTGGAGAAGACTCTTGAGAGTCCCTTAGACTGCAAGGAGATCACACTAGTCCATCCTAAAGGAAATCAGTCCTGAATATTCACTGGAAGAACTGATGCTGAAGCTGAAGCTCCAATACTTTGGCCACCTGATACAAAGAGCTGACTCACTGGAAAAGACCTCGATGCTGGGAAAGATTGAAGGTGGGAGGAGAAGGGGATGACAGAGGACGAGACGGTTGGATGGCATCACCAACTCAGTAGACATGAGTTTGAGTGAGCTCTAGGAGATGGTGAAGGACAGGGAAGCCTGGTGTGCTGCAGTCCATGTGGTTGCAAAGAGTCAGACATGATTAAGCAACTGAACAAAACTCCCTTTGCTTCCAGGGACTTCTCGAAGATTGATATGATGGTGTATGTACAACCCTTTGAATCTCTTAACATAAAACTGTTATGCAAATACAAAATCATATTATTCCAGTGAAGAAGTACTCCAACAAGCTTGTACACATGCATGCAGACCCACAACTCAGCGCAGGGTAAAGGTCCTGGGAGCTTTCCCAGAGCTCATTCTATAGTAATAGAAATCATGGTCAACTGGCCACTTTCCAATAGAACATAAGACCGATTCAATTGCATCATCAGAGAGACTGACTTTTCTAAATGATTGTTACAAGCGCTTAAGTATTTCTAAAATGTGGCCAACTTTTTTTATAATACAGAATTTATACATAAGTTTACATTTTGGCATATAGTGAAAGAGCAGATCTTTATAATTTCCTTTCTGAATTTTAAGAAAAGTTGGATTTTCCAAGGAAGTCAAAATCAATCAACCCTACTTAAACATACATTAGAGGAGGTTTAAACAAAGTAAAATTCCAAATAATGAGATCACAAAATGCTGTGCTAATGAAGCATTAGGGCCAATAGGCTAAAAGTAGGGAAGAACAGGTTTGATGACTGCACTTCTCAGATTTCCTAGGACAGTCCAAATTCCAAATACCCTGTCCCACTCTTGCCATCAACTATTGAAATGATTCCAATATTCAATATGCAAGTTAGAATTTCCATATAGGTTTTTATAGCCAAAAGTAATATAGAAATCTTTATGATAGTATGCATTTGGATCATTTGATACAGAGTATGAAGTAAATGTGGAAAACGAATCTAGCAAATTCTGAAGCAAAATGAATTTCACAAACGGTATTGATAAATGTTTAATGGTTGATGAAGAGACAAGCAGCCTCTGGCATCCAAGTGCTGGCCAGGCACTCATAGCCTGGCTGTGGTGTTTGCTTACTGGACATCAGCAGTTGAGAACACCAATATCAGACAAGTTGACCTGGTGACCGAGATGGACCAAGGCGAAAACAAGACCATTCTGTAACTGTGTGGAACACAAACGCAAGGACGCAAAAATTACTCTCCTCATATCCTGGCTAATATCTTTATCAATCACAGCTATAGTCTCACTCCTCTTTTCTTGCCTTCTAGTTAAGAATTATTAAAATTTTCTATCACAGATTCCTCCCATTTTCAACCAATATCCAGTTCAGAGCAAAGCTTCACTTTTTTAAACCCTCCCCAGAATTACCTAACACAAGACTAAATCCCATAAGATACCCTTCCCAACATCCTCTTACTAAGAGATCTACAGTTCCTCATGGTCTACAATCTCATTGTTACAATAAGTAAATAAACTTAAATTTGTTCAAATATAGCTGAAGGTAACTGACAGTAAATACAGATGCATTGTATTTCAACATAGAAAACAAAATGTGTTCACTTCATATGTGTAATAATATGATTAATATCAGCTGAAATATATAATTTCTTCAAAAGATATAACAACTAAAACAAGACAAATGTTTTTATGTACCAGCATTCAAGTACTATCTCTGCCTCTCTCTCTCTTCTTAATTCTCAACTAATTGCATTAGGAAGCCATGTGAGTAACTGGAAAATACAATAATCATATATGTTGAAACTAAACAGGAAATAGAAACTTAGTGCATGTATAAAGTCACAAAATCAATGAAGAAACAAAGGCTGAAATGAATGAAAGGATCGCGTGAATATATCCACTTTTAAAATCACAAATAACATATTAAAATCTGAAATCAAACATGTTAGGAAGATCCCACAGAATGCTTAAACAAGAGGTAGATGTGAGCATTAAAAGCCTTAGCAGAAACAAGAAATACTTAACCACCCACTTCGAGAAATCAACTTTACATTGATTTCTCTGGCCCACTGTCCTGTAATTGACCACACTTGATGCTTCTTATCTGCACCATGGGAAATATTACAGACTACAGTGAAAAGGTAGTGCTTCTTCAACTTTAATGCTCATACAAATCACCTGGAGATCTTGTTAAACAGCAGATCTTGATTCATTAGATTTGAAGTAGAGCCCAAGACTCAGCCTTTCTAACAAGCTCCCTGGTGATGCCAATGTTGCCTGTCCAAACATCACACCAAGTAGCCCGGACATAACCATTCAATATTCCAAGGGCAGACTAGGGAGTTTCTGTGGCTGATTGTTATGCCTGCAACCATATCTACTGAACCCTTACAGCCCATGACCAGCTCCAGCACTTCATCTAGACACAGCTGGCAGCTGATGGCTTTTGAAAGTTCCCTGGCATCCTAAGGTGGACCTGGCAGGAATGAGGCAGCGGAATAATAAACTGCTTCCTGCTGCATTAGCCTCTATTCATAGTCCACCAGGGCAAAACCAGAATTAAAGGAACCTTTCTTTTATTGGGATTTCCAGTCTCATCTATCTGTATCCTCTTTGTAACTTCACAATCTTCACCTCCCAGCATATTCTCCCTATTCCCCAAAGCTCACTTCAATTCAGGCTTTATATATAATTCGTATCCTAGGCATTAAAATCACAGAAGGGGTTTCCTGGAGGTTTTGGTCAGTTTGCTCTTAAATAATCATAGACACCAAAAATATAGAAGAAGCCCAGGAAAATCTATGTCCCCATGTTTATAACCTAAAAGTTAAGAGATAAAAGGGACCTAAGTGGTATATGGTTCAGTGGGCCCTAACAGTCCTCGGTTTGGTAGATGTGATGCTTGTATAGGATGCGTGGTTGGGTGGGTGTCAGGTAAGCTCTGCCATAATGGAGCAGATAAACCAGAACACACGCCCACAGATGAGCCTTGTTCCACAGTCAGTGCCGTGGGGGAGTATGAAACTCCACCCGATTTTATGCTCAAGTAACCTAGGTTCTGAAGGTAGTCTTGCACCAACAGTTAGTAATTGCAATAGAATTTTAAAGGCAGGGACATGGGGAATTAAGGCTTAGAAAGACCCAATTTAAGGCTTCTCTAGATTGGCTGACACCCACAGCCAACTTACAGAAGTTTTCCCACTTAGGAAAACTAGGGGAGACTGTAACAGACACACTTAGTTCATTTGATGCCATCTTTGTATCTTTTGCTAAGATGTGAATCCATTACGCTCACCAGAGAAAGATAATTTGATTAAGATCTATGTGTCCATAAGCCCATGCTCATCCTTTCTCAAACCAGTCATACGCTGAACTCCTTCCTGAAGAATATCACAGAATAGTGGTGTGTTTAATGTCATTACATTAATGTCTAACTACATTGCATGCTAGTTATAGGTGCTAAAAGAATCACAACCAGAAGGTTCACAAAATTAAAAATAAGTGAAACAAAAATCATGGAAGTAATCACACAAAGTGGTTTATGAGGCTTTCTTACAATTCTCACATGCTAAATAATTTCTTTGGTTGACTGCTAGACATCAAAGAAAAGACGTAAAGGTAAACATTTTTGAGAAAATAAAATCTATTTTTTGAAAAGGAAAGCTATTTCCCTGAATCAGTTTTCGTGTTAGAACACAAGAATTCTCAGGAGAAAAAAGCCGATTGCTACAGTTTACAAAAGAGCAAACCAAGATCCAGAAAAGTAGAGAAAAATAGCTAAAATATGTGGTTGGTAGTAAAGCCAGAATTGGAACCAAGGTCCAGTATTAGTGTTAAGATCTGTGGTCTCTCCTCTAAATTACAATATGTTTACAGATTTTAGGACTCAGTAATAATTTCTTGCATGTGGTAAACTCTCAAATGTTCACTGAATATTTTATTGAAAAAGAAGCAAATATCTACCTGAAAGGAAATATTAAATTCATATTGTTAAATAAGACTACCATAGAGCTTATTTTTGTTACTGTTCTCATGTCAGAAAAGAGATCTCTAGAAATTCAATGAGCCAACTTGCAGTTCATCTTCTAGTCAGACTTCTAACTATATATCCAGACATTAAAACACAGATCTTTAGAACAAATGCAAAAACATTTTGCTTTTGTATTGAGAAAAATGAAATTAATCTAAGCACCAAGAATAGATTATAGCTTTACCATTTACTACAAATATATGGATAATCAATTAAAGAACCTATAGAAATAAAAATAAGAGAAGTTATTCAATACTGTTGCTCCAATCTATTAAAAAAAAATGTAATTACCAGTTTGAGGTGGTAGAATTTTGGAATCTTCAGATATTTTACTTGTAGGCACAATCCCTGGCTTTTCACTTGAAGCTACAGCAAAAAAAGAAATGGAATTCACTGAAAAATTTTTTTTTTTGGAGAGGATAGAGAGACAGAAATAGATTGCTTGTGTCGTTAAATGACTACCAGTAGCCTGAAATAAAAAAACACACATTGATCCAACTAAACATCATTATATACCAAGAAGCAATCAATACACTACACTTTGAACAGGGACTACACAGAGACCAGAGTTTGGTGTCATACTCTTAATGTTTCTAAGGACAGAAGACTAACAAAATTGGCTCTCTGGAATTAACAGACTAATAATTGTTATTGAATTTGTAGAAAAGTCAATCAGAGAAAAAAAAGTCAACCACTTGTTTGGCTGAGCCAGACTGAAATCATCAGCTCATTGAGGTTTGCACAGCTAGGATCCAGTAAACGTGTCCTACAGAATTAAGCAGTCACCACCCACAACTGAACAGCAGATTCAAGGTACTGTTATTACCCAAGGTGCCCCCAGGTTTCTCAAAAGGGAAAGGTGTTTTTGCCTGAGGAAATTCTGGAAGCCTTTTCGGAGCTGCAACAAAATACACAAGAGATGTTATGACTTGAAGTGCAAGTAAGAGAAAGATTTTTAAAATCTCAAGCTTGCAGAAACAAAAAACAATCACAAAAATGAAAATTACTCAGGAAAAGTAAGGGACTGTTAGTAGTACATATATTTACTCCTGTGTTTCAGTGATGGATGATATAAGACAGCTTTTTTCTATTTTTTATAATCAAGCCACTAAATTTAAGGAGTTTGGGTTCTTCTTCTCATCTTTATTAAACTAGTGTTCTAATTTTTTCAGCAATACATATATGTGCTTTCAGATATATTTTGTTTAAATTCAAATCAAGCACATCTGAACTGCACAATGTTCCTCCAATTGCTTTAAAAACAGAATTGCAGTAATTACATGTCTTTTTACTTAAGTTTCTCCAACAACTTCCTTGATATCACATTCAAATTCTAAGAAGCAGTCTATAGAAATATCATAAATATATCTTCTCTTTCCAGAGAAACATTTGAGTAAAAAGCTATTTTGGAAAAATACAGAAAATAATAATTTATTCAGTGACAGTGATTTTGAATTAAAAGAGTCAAATATAATATCAAAATATGACTACTCCCAAGGAAAACAACCAAAGGATTTATATAGAGAATGACTAGTTAGTATCCTAAATTATAAAATAAAGAATTTATAGCATCTAAGGGCCTGGCATTCAGGCATTTATTGTTCTATAAGCCATGTGTCCCTACTTTTCTGTGAGGAGATAAATTTGAATGAGTTGGCCTAAGGGTTTCTTTCAGGCATGCATAAAATTTCCAAGGAAATAATAAGCTGTAGTGTTTAATAATTTTTACCTAGAGTGCTCAGTGGCAATTCAAACCTAGGTATTAAAATAGTTTGTGATGTTCCGGGGGTCCTTCCCCTGAGAACTGCAATAAAGAAGAATTCAGTTAGAAACACCCTGAATCAGGATTTGACACTGTGACTTAACCGTATCGTGTGAGGCATGCTCATAATGGAGGGTACATTGGGCAGCTGATACCTTTCATGGAAATAGCTGGCTTCCCCTGGAAAGTTTTTACACAGTTGTATTAATTTGAAGGTCTACCTTTGAATGACCATGGTGTAACATGGAAGATCAACATCACAAGGACAGAAAAATATATGTACATGCTCTCCTTTTTAAAATGTTTTTTAAGGAGAAGAGAATAAAGCAACTTAGATTCTCTCAGGCCAATAAACAGCTAACTTGCATGACATGAAATTCTTAGTAAAAAGCATTACACTTTTGAGTAGTCTCCTTAAGTTTACTACACATAAGCCTAGGAAAAGCCAACTGAAATGGGAAGCACAGACACAGTCATGACTCTCACCCCTCCAAGCTTTGTAGATTAGAGGGCTGGCATTCTGGTTTTCTATGCCTCCCAAGAGGCTGGTAAAAAGGGTGTGCAGTTAGCATCTAACATCCAGAGCTGCCCAAAATATTAGTCACCAGGATCAAGGCATGTTGTTAACTCTTTAAGGGAACTGATCCAAGAAATAGGAAGATGTACTAGTGCCTGTAAGGGAGGAAAGAAAGTGGGGAGGATAGGAAGCCAAGACACTGAGGTTATTTTTCTATGAGGGTTGGGGTGGTTTTTGTTTTTAAAGAAAAAAAAAAAAAAACTTCTGAGAATTACCCAGTGTTGTTTCTGAAATGTCTAGTGCACTAGACACAGTGGGCTTAGTGGTTCTTGGGACTGATTCAGGAGTCACTGGAAGGGAAAAAAGATGGCTTTACAAATTAAGATAAAATGAAACAACTCAGGACCATAAGGTACTGCTGTTGCCCTTTAGAATTAGAACCGACATGTATACAGACCAATTCTTTTCAAATTAATTATGGTAAGGGCTCCCTGGCTTGGCCTAGTGTCTGAACTGACACCTCCTTCCAACCATTCCCTTCTGGGTTTGTCCACTCTCCAGGTATTTCAAAAAGCACATGGAACTGACCCTCATGGAAGCAATTAACTGATTATTCATAATTTCTTGTGTGTCTTTTTTTCTCTTTATCTCCAGAACTTAGCACAAACTCTGGAGAATAATAAGCAAGCACATGATAAATATTTATTAAATGACTTAATAAATGGGCAGCTAAAAGAATGACCCAGGGCAAAAAGATTTATTTAGAACTATTACATTATAAAAATTCTCTTTTCCAAACTGCAGTGAACATGCAAAGCTTAGAAGTGGGTTGAAATTATAAGGATTCAAGTGCTAAGTCACAGAGTTATTTCAAGTGCTAGATCAAAGGCAAAGATGACCCTCAGGTAAATAGTTTTTGAGAAATAAGAACCAGGATCACTGAAATCTGGCATGAATTGTGAGCTACACAATTCCAGAATTTTGTAGGGTAAGGATATGAAATACAATAAAAGTGAATAATAAATTACGAAGTTTGTCTAAGCATTTCTGAAGTGGAAAGTCCCAAGGAAGTTTTGGCAGAGAACAAAGAAATCTATAGATGCCCTCATCATATACTATGCCAAGAGAAGCATCATTGGGAAAAGTCGACAGAATCTCCACTGGGTCATGCCTATCCTTTTTTTGGTATTTACCAATTAGACTGAAGTCAGAAAACTACCTAGGAATTTCATTCAAATAGATTACTCCAGCCTCAGATTATACCTTTCCTCCAATTTCTATGAAGGTAGGGAGGGGATGGAAGGTCCATCTCTCACCTTCAGTCAGGACCAAATACTTCTGTCAGAAATATTTCTACTTGAATAGGTTTATTGAAATCAGGTCATTCTATTTCCCCACCAATCTTTATCTTCTCTGTGTAAGTTATGAGTCAGAGTTTAGTACAAGGTAAATATCACTGATTTTTCAATTTACAGCAGTTTTACGTGAGTTTTTATGATTAAAAGCTCACTTTAGATTGGAGTTACTTTGCTAAATGAAGATTTAGGGGAATCCTTGCTAGGTATTTGTTTCACAGAGTCCTGAATGAGGTGGTATTGCTCTGGCAAAGACTCTGTAGTTCAGAGAACAGTGTTTTCCTGATGGGCTGGACTTGGGCAGTTTGTTCGCAGAAAAAAAATGCTGAATGTTAGTAATGGTTGATAAACTGGGGAAAATGCACATTGAATTTATTCTTTAAAGGATTTTAAAAATGAGCTATTATGTATTTTCTTCATGAAGGTTGTTAATCTTCAAGAGTCATTTACTAAATTATTCCAGGGTACTTTCATAGATATCAAAGTATGGATAATGGGGTTTTTTTAAACCAATCATTTGTGAAAGTGAAGAACTGAAAAATGCTCTCATGTCTTCTTATAAATGGAAAGCGCCAAAACCATGGTATTACATCTTAGTATAAGAATATTTCAGAACGTTGAGGTAACAATTTTCACCTGGAGTGAATAATGCAGGTACTATTGTTACAGATCAGTTATATAATTCAATTGTTCATTTTGCATCTGTTGTTTCCCTGAACATTAAAGACCCAGAGTCTCCTATTATTGTGTGCTTATGATCAAAATAAACTTCCTACTGGCTCTTCACTGAAAAAAAATACAGGCTTATCAATCACTTAATATTTGAAAAAATATATTATGTATTTTCTCAAAGTTAATAAACATAGGGATCTCATTACCTGTTACGGGCAGTGCTGGAATTTTTTCTACCTCGGGTGTTTTAGATTCAGCAGGCAATGCCAAGGTTTCATTCTTAGCTAAAAAATCAGACAACAAACAATTTACCTCACTTCCTCATAACAGTGTCCAAATATACTTCCCTCAAAACAGTCAACCAACAGACTCTTTCAAGATTATTCTGCTTGTATCCCTTCCCACCAGGCAATTACTGTGCATTTCTACCAGTGATTAGTATTAGTAGTGACAGTCTTCAGAATTCCTTCTCATTAACCTTAGGTAATACTTTAAGATCTAAGTTGGCACTGGAAGGAAGAAAAAAAATGACAACCCAGTACTTGGCTAGCTCTCAAGTCATTCTGATTCATAAACAGTTTCTTGAAGACATAGGTTGTATAGCAAAATGCTCCCTGGAATTTTATACTCAATTACTACTATTTTTTTTTAATCAATGAAAAGAAATTATCCATTATTATATATGGTAAAAATGTAATAGGTTATGGCAATAAAGTTTTAGAAAAACATAAATAATGTACATAGGAAACTAAGATATTTGAAGATATTTGTGGTTAAAAAATTACAAATGGTTATTTATTTGAGCTACATATTAACATAGATCTTTTCTTTGGGTCTTTGTGTAAAAAAATGAAATCTGGTTTTTTTTCTCTTCTGACAACTATTCAGGAAATGAAAGTACATTTCTGTGCCAGAGTTGCCCAATGATTAAGATATTCTCCATTTCAAAAAATGCATGTAGGATTAACTCGATTCATCTATTTGGCACACTGAATCAATGACCTACCTACAATATTTCAAAAGTCTGGTGGCCTGAAAGAATTCTTTTTTTTTTTTTTTAGATACACTGATCATGTCACCTTGAACTGGCTATAATCAGATGGGATTTTAAGTGTTAAGGCTACAAGGAACTCTTTGGGTTTCTCAACTTTGGCACCACTGACATTTGTGACTGTATGTTTTCTTTCTTTTTTTTTTAAATTATTATGGGGGCCTTTAGTGTGAAATGTAGGATATTCAACAGTATTTCTGGGCTTTATGCACTGGATTCCACAGCTGGACAACCAAAATGTCTCTACTGCGCTTACGTGCTCAGTGTCTGACTCTCTGCAACCCCAAGGACTGTAACCCACCAGGCTCCTCTGTCCGTGGGGATTCTCTAGGAGAGAATACTAAGGTGGGGTACCAGGCCCTCCTCCAGGGGATCTTCCCAACCCAACTCAGGGATTTAACCCAGGTCTCCTGCATTGCAGGCATATTCTTTACCATCTATGCCACCAGGGAAGTCCAAGAATACTGGAGTGGGTAGCCCATTCCTTCTCCAGGGGAACTTTCTGACCCAGGAATAGAACCAGGGTCTCCTGCACTGCAGGAGGATTCTTCTCCATCTGAGCTACCTGGGAAGCCCAAAAATGTCTCTGCTGCTGCTGCTGCTAAGTTGCTTCACTCGTGTCCGACTCTGTGCGATCCCATAGACGGCAGCCCACCAGGCTCCGCCGTCCCTGGGATTCTCCAGGCAAGAACACTGGAGTGGGTTGCCATCTCCTTCTCCAATGCATGAAAGTGAAAAGTGAAAGTGAAGTCGCTCAGTCACGTCTGACTCTTTGTGACCCCGTGGACTGCAGCCTACCAGACTCCTCCGTGGGATTTTCCAGGCAAGAGTACTGGAGCGGGTTGCCATTGCCTTCTGCGAAAAATGTCTCTAGACTGTCAAATATCCCAGAGGGGGAAGAAGGGGAAAGTGAAAGTGAAGTCGCTCAGTCGTGTCTGACTCTCTGCGACCCCGTGGACTATAGCCTACCAGGCTACTCCGACCATGGGATTCTCCAGGCCAAGAATATTGGAGTTGGTTGCCAGAAGAAGGGGGAGGGGGAAGATAAAATTTCCCTCTGTTGAAAACTACTGATCTAATCTGTTCTCTCAAATTTCTTTAAGGATGCAAATTTTGTAACTTCCTCCTGCAGTTTACGTCAGACATAAAGGTCATTTTCTTCTTTTCAGTTAACATGGGCACAAAATACTTATTTTCTGATGATCTTAAAGGCAATTATAAAGTCATGCCTTTCACAAAGACCATGGAAGCAAATCAATTTTCAGTCTGTATCATGAAGCATACAATAGATTCCTGGAGTTAATGATTTTCAGGAGTGATTTAAACTGCTAGAAACAGGTGTCACAAGTGCTAGTATCCTCGCCCTAGCTATCCATCAAGTGTGCATTCTCTTTCTGTGCACATGAAGCTGTACATGTTTATACAACAGAAACGTTTAATACCATTGTTCGATTAGTGTAGCAGGGCATAACAAGAAGGGACTTTTTCTGGAATAAGTAGAAAACTAAACAGATTCAGCATAATTTTATGATAAATCCTTTTTAGATTTCTAAATCTCATCAACGTTTCTTTCCTGCTTCTTTTGTAGTCAGAACTTTGGTTTAGAACCACTGTGATTGCTGGCACAGGAAAAACCTTCAGATTACAATTTTTTAAATTTATTTTGTAATTGAAGGAAAATTACAATGTTGTGTTTTCTGCTGTACAATGATGCAAATCAGCTATAATTACACATATATCCCCTCCCTCTTGAGTCCAAACATTGATGAGCTCTAGTTTTGTTATTTTCAGCATGTAAGAAAGGAAGGTTTTTTTTTTTAATGTAAGATTATAAGATTTATCGTCAACGTTCTTTTTCAGTGTCATTTTCTCCTTCAGGATGATTTTTGCTAATCCTTTCTTTTTTGTGCAATATCCTATGCTCTTGGTGATTCTTTGGCTAACTAGGACTATGCATTTGTTTATTTTAAAAAATTATTTATTTTAACCTCCAGATCCCAGATTTTCAGGCAATGCTCTGAACTGCTTTGTTTTAGTTTTTTATGCATGCTGTTACAGGGCAATTACATTAAACTAAAATTAGACTGTTGATGAAGAAAAATGGATAACTAGCATATTCAAAAGCAGAAAGGTCCGTCTAGTCAAGGCTATGGTTTTTCCAGTGGTCATGTATGGATGTGAGAGTTGGACTGTGAAGAAGGCTGAGTGCTGAAGAATTGATGCTTTTGAACTGTGGTGTTGGAGAAGACTCTTGAGAGTCCCTTGGACTGCAAGGAGATCCAACCAGTCCATTCTGAAGGAGATCAGCCCTGGGTGTTCTTTGGAGGGAATGATGCTAAAGCTGAAACTCCAGTACTTTGGCCACCTCATGCAAAGAGTTGACTCATTAGAAAAGACTCTGATGCTGGGAGGGATTGGGGGCAGGAGGAGAAGGGGATGACAGAGGATGAGATGGCTGGATGGCATCACCGACTCGATGGAGGTGAGTTTGAGTGAACTCCGGGAGATGGTGATGGACAGGGAGGCCTGGCATGCTGCAATTCATGGGGTCGCAAAGAGTCAGACACGACTGAGCGACTGAACTGAACTGAACCTTCCCAAGAGGTGTTTGTATTCTCTGCACATCGCTAATTCCTTACAGAGGCATGTGTGCGTGTGCTCGGTCATCTCTCACTCCTTGCAACCCCGTAGACTGTAGCCCACCAGGCTCCTCTGTCCATGGGATTCTCCAGGCAAGAATACCAGAGTGGGCTGCCATTTCCTCCTCCAGGGGATCTTCCCAACCCAGGGAATGAACCCGTGTCTTTTGCATCTACTGCATTGGCAATTAGATTCTTTACCCACTGCATCACCTGGGAATGTCGTATTTCTAAATATGGGACTTCAGACATAAGAGAAATTGGTTGAAGGGGAAGATACTTGAATGGAGACTCTTTATGACTCCTATCAAGCCATGAGTATTCACCCACACTATGCATATACAACCAGTCTTGGCAACAGCAGAGTAAAGATGCATGAGAGCATGGCCTAAAACCCAGGAAATTCCTTTCCTCTCTGATTCTTCTGTATCTTTTTTCAACACAGTTGGCTCCTTTCATTCTTGGCAAGCTAAGTCTTGGTTTTGACAAACTGTTTTTATGTCCCTGGGAAGTATGTATATCACTAGTTTTTATTTCTCTCATTATCCACATCCTGTATTCTCAGAACAAAAGCTATTAATTTCTTGATGTCCCGTGTTGGGATTCTGCTGGAATGAGGATATTATTTTTAGGATTTGTCCCTCACACAGTATGACTTTTCTGAATGACAGTGATAAATAACTTCAGGAAAATTTATTTCTCCCTCATTGGTATAAAGAAATGTTTATGCTCACTCTTCATAAAAAAAAAAAAAAAACAAACAGCAAATCTAAAATGTTATTTGTGAACATAGTCTAAGATGGTACATTTGATGGATTTATTGGACATTTTCAAACATATTGCCTATCAGTCTCTTCAATGTGTCAAAAATTTGCCATGCATTAAAGATAATTGTTTCCCTAGAAATAAGTCCAGGTTCAGAGCATGATGCTGGATGCTTGGGGCTGGTGCACTGAGACGACCCAGAAGGATGGTACAGGGAGGGAGGAGGGAGGGGGGTTCAGGATGGGGAACGCATGTATACCTGTGGTGGATACATGTTGATATATGGCAAAACCAATACAATATTGTAAAGTAATTAACCTAAAATTAAATTAATTTATATTTAAAAAAAAGTTTTAAAAGGCATTTTCTATTTGCATAGAATTTTCTCCACTAAAATCACACTTAATCCTGAAGCCTTGGTGATTTCTATCAGAATAAAAAAAGCAAACAACAAAGCAAACCGAAGAATCAAATATTTAATTCTCTAAATCAGAGAAAACAAAATACTGAATTGATATTAAGGTAGCAGGTGGAAATTTGCAAAAAAAAAAAAATTAGGATATAGATATTATCAAAACTAAGAACTAAAATACCTCCCAGTTCAACAATGACAGCAGTAGTCTGGGAAAAAATTCTGTTCACTTTCAGTCTCCTTCACAAATCCTGATTTTTGTACTTTGATGAACAGGTTAGGGGCTGAATCAGTAAGAAATCAGTCAGCTCCTTCCTTTTCTTTTCCTTCTAAACAAATCTTTCCCAGGCACAGGGCTAAGTACATAGGCTCTGGGCAGAGAACTGGTGAGTGCCAGAGTCCTGAGCTCTGGTTCTAAACACAGGTTCACTGAGGGAATTTATTTTGGAATCCTCTTGGCTTTAGCACAGCATTTGTGAGGATGTGGAGTTGAGTCTCAGGTTTTATAGCTAATCAGGAGGTGATCAAGTCTGATGTACAAATTAAAGAAAGGAAGCCTAGAATTGCTCGTCTACATTCTTCTAAGTAACTCACCATAAGACTAACAGATATGAATATTTTACAGTAAAAATGTAAGGACTGCACAAAATCACAAAGATCTATTGGCAAATATATTTACATCTTAATAAAATGGTTATGCATCAATTCTGAAAAATTTTCTAAAATTATAAGAGTAATAGTCCTCCGATTAATCCTCTCTACTCACTTAAGGCTTTGATCCTCTTTCTACCAGGAAATTCTCAAATTATAGCTAAGGAGAACTTAAGAGTCTGCCTTTGAAAACTGTTACAGTCTGATTGCCTCACATCAAATAAGTGAATAGGTCAAACCTCTAGTGAAGGAGGAGAAATTAAGTCTGAGGTCCCTGCATGGGTAGATACCATGTCTGTGTAAATCACCATTATGTCCCCTCCCCTGCCACTTGTAGTTCTGGCATCAAGTAATCTTTACTAAATATTTGCTGATGAAACGTTACTAAACAGGGGCTTGGACCTGTTTCAAACTCGTAATATGTGAAGATTCAATTATAACAAGTGTTACAGTTCTTAGCTAGTTCAAGGAGAATATTCTACATTTTAAAGTCTTATTCAGTTTCCACTACATCATGCCATAGTCCTCCATATTTATCAGTGGCCCAGGACATTTACCAGAGACATATTTTCCAGAGACTTTAGAGGTTCTCAAATTGTGGTTTCCAGACTAGCAGCATCAGTATCACCTGGGTACTAGGCAGAAATGCAAATTCTCAGCTGTCACCCCAGAAACAACTGAATCATTGGTCTGAATTCTCTCCATAGCAGAGGATCTTAACCTTGATGAAGTATGGTGAGTCCCAGCAGTGTAACAAACCCACCAGAGCTTCTCATGTTTCATCAGGGTTGAGATCCTCTGCTATAGAGAGAATTCAGACCAATGTGATCTGAAATGTGAGTCTGAAATTCAGACTCAAATGCAGCAACTAGCTTAGCCCACTGGCCGCTCCAACTATTTCCTGGGTGCCCTTTAAAGGAGTTTTGCTGTTTTTTTATGTTTTTTAAACACTAAAAGCATATCAGGTTTTATCTGTGTGTGTGTGTGTTAAGTCATATGAGTTGTGTCCAACTCTGCAACCCTATGGACTGTAGCCCACTTAGGGGGCTCCTCTGTCCATGGGATTCTCCAGGCAAATATATCGGAGTGAGTTGCCATGCCCTTCACCAGGGGATCTTCCTGATCCAGGGATCGAACATGCATCTTATACATCTCCTGGATTGACAGGCAGGTTCTTTACCAATAGTGCCACCTGGGAAACCCTCAGGTTCTTTCTAGAAGTAGGAAACAGTATCAATCTCAAGTAAATAATAATTCAAACAAACCTGAACTTTACCTCAGTTCCCACTGAAAATATCTAGCGGTCCCTTGATAGTACAGTATGATAAATATAATTTACTATATAAATGTGTATATTTTGGATAATTGGATCAATAGTCACTCTTCCTTCAAAAATATAAAGTAACTATTTCCCTATAGAATGTGATTTATTTGAATACCTCCAACATTCCATCCTGTCTACTCTTTACTTCTTTTTCCAATTTTTTCATTATGGTGAAAGATACATAACAAAAATCTTAACCATTTTTCAAGTATACAGTTCAACAGTATTAAATACATTTGCAATGTTGTACAACTATCACCACCATCCATGTCCAGAACTCTCCTTATCTTGTAACACTGAAACTCTGCACCATTAAACATTAATTCCTCATTCTTCTCCTCCTCCAGTCTCTGGAAGCCACCATTCTACTCTCTGTCTCTATGAATCTCTCTACTCTAGGTATCCCAAATAAGGTATCTCAAATAACAGTCTTTTGTCTTTTGTGACTTCTAATCTCTTAGCATCATATTCCCAAGGTCCATTTATACTATAGTAAATGTCAGAATTTCCTTCCCTTTTAAGACTGAATAATTATCCATGGTGTGTATATGTGTGTATATATACACACATATACACACACATACGTACATATACACACCACATTTTGCTTATCCATTCATCTGTTGATGGACACGTGAATTTTTTCCACATTTTAGGTATTGTGAATAATGCTGCTGTGAATATGAATGTACAAATATCTTTTTAAGACTGCTCCCAATCCTTTTGGTTGTATAACCAGAAGTGAAATTGCTGGGTCAGGTAGTTTGATCCTTGATGCTCAGATGGTAAAGCCTGCAATGTGGGAGACCCAGGTTCACGTTCAATCCCTGGATCAGAAAGAGCCCCTGGAGAAGAGAATGACTACCCACTCCACTATTCTTGCCTGGAGAATTCTATGGACAGAGGAACCTGGCGGGTTACTGTCCATGGGGTCTCAAAGAGTCAGACAAAACTGAGCGACTAACACTTTCCCTTTCTTTCATGGTAATTTTATTTTTAATTTTTTGAGGAATGGACATACCGTTTTCCACGGCAGTTGTATAGTCTTTTATTCCTATTCACATGTACACGCTTGTCCCTTACTTTTCCCTTCGAGATCTCCAAAGAGCTCATTAGCTAGATCCCTTGGACATCCTAGGAATATCAGTGCTAATAATGTCACTGCAAAGTTCACATATAAATCTTGGCCGCTTACCTAACTGTGTCTTGATTGCCTCTGAAATCTCGAACATTATGGAAGTGGGAAGTTTTACGGTGGTTTCATTAAGGCCTGGGATAACAAGGTGGACTGCAAGAAAACAGATTAAATAAAAGAAAATGCATCCTGAAACAAAGCTCAGAGCATTGGAACCATAATGCTTAGAGCTTATTTTGCTTAGTCAATTTCAACCCAAAGTTTAAAAATCTGGGAAAAAATATGACAGTAAATTTTAAACATAATTTTTTCATATTCAGAACTGAACAACCAAAATAATGTGACTTAATCCACAGACTTAAAAATTGTGGAATGGCTCCTTAAGTTTAAAAACACTGTTACCAATAATAACTTTTAAAAGAGTTATTCAATATGACAAAAACTCTCTCACAACTTCAACAGGTAGGCAGGTAGGAGGGGAGCCAATAGGTACAGTCTGGAGTTGTTTCCGTAACACTGCAGGATCCTAGCCTGGAATGGACACAAGCCAGGATGCTAAACAATGAAAGGAAATGAACGAACATCAATTTAACAGACCTGCACACAGTGCAAAATTCTATAACAGCCTTGTTATCAAAACAAGAGTCTGATTTGCTTAATGTCGATGTAGATTTCAAGCAGACTCACCCACTATTGTTCCTCCATAGGGGGTCTTATCTGGAGATTTAGTTGAGGCCCTGTGTGTAACATTCTGAATCACTGTTGAAAGACCAAAAGATAGTAGTGTGAATGGAAAAAACAAACAAACAAACAAACAAAAATCAGTCAAGAAGCAGAATGAAGCTAATAACAGAAAGCCATCTGCACTGGAGAAATCTGATCCTTTTTTAATTAATAGAAAGGAACTCACTGGGCTGGCTACACAACCAACAAAAGAGCTAGAAGGCACATCCTAACACCTATGCCTTTAAGTAGAGAAAATGTTCCATTCTAATTAGCTTAAAATTTCCTTTCTCAGCTCCACTCCCTGCAGCCTACCCAAGTATAATAACTTGCACAAAATGAGGCAATGACACACTCAGTAAATAAAATGAATTAGAAAATGTATATCCTTAAAGCAAAGACTTAAAGTCCAATACTAACTGACCCCATTTTGAAAATACACTTAAGGCATTGTGTTTTGTTAAAAATGAATTCGTATTTTAAGTGCCCGATCTCTTCCACCACAAAACTTTCTGGAAATAATTGAATCTTAAAAAATTTGAAAGACTGAAAGTCAAAACAAAAATGACTAGATGCTGAAATAAGACATAACTCTTGAAACCTGGATTTCTTTACAGTCCTTAAAGAGAGCTCTAAATCATAGTTATCATTTCATTAATCCAAAATATCCTATTAATGATTTCCTACATCTAAACGATGTTAATCCTGAAGAATGCCACATATATTTAATTGGTTTTTTAAAATTTAATACTTGTTAGGGATGTTCTTTCTCCAGATGCTCAACCAATATGCCTTGCCAAGACTTGGCCTATCTGTAGAGTCAAAATTATCTGTTAACTTCTAATTTACTAGTGCAATTATTTTTCAAAAAAATAAGCATAAATTTTTTTTTAAAAAATATGTGTTATGTTTAATTATCTCAGTTTAAAAAGCATATTAAAATAGTTCTAAGCATATATCCAGAGCAGACATGCAAATTACCTTGCTTGATGATTGTTACTGGGATTAGCTTTCTTGGGACATATGCTGGCTGAAGAGAGGAAGAGATATAGCTTTTGAGTTATGGTTAACTTAAAAAATAATTTAAAAACTGGAAGTAGTCCTTTCTTGCCTTCTGTGAAGCTCTCCATGACACTGGTTTAACGGTTGCTGGAAAGAACTTCTGTACATATATCTGCCTCTGTTTTATTGCTTTCACTTGTTTTTTTCCCATAAATGTCCAAAGATTTGACAGAAGCAGTTCCTTCAAAATTCCCATTAGTTTAGTTTACTTAGAAACTGCAGTGGAAAGAAGTAAAGTCCTCTGGATTGAATCCTAGTGTATTTTCACTTAATTGGAACCAGTGAACCAGTCAAATTCTGTCTTTACATTCCCTCTCAAAATAGGATTTTAAGCTACACATTCTTTTAAAACCAATCAGAATAGCATTGAAACATATATATTATCATATGTAAAATGGATGTCCAGTGCAGGTTCCATGCCTAAAGCAGGGCATCCAAAGCCAGTGCCCCGGACAACCCAGAGGGACGGGGTGAGGAGAGAGGAGGGAGGGGGTTCAGGATGGGGGAGACACACGTATACTTGCGGCCGATTCATGCTGATGTGTGGCAAAAACCATCACCACATTGTAAAGTAATTATCTTCCAATTAAACAAATAAATAAATTTAAAAAACCAATCCGACAATTGTTACAGGGTGTCTCACTGCTGCTTCAGACACTCAACCACTGTGAACTCCTGAGGCTACGCTTCGCCTTGCCCAGGAAGGCAGAGCTGGGACGCAGATCCAGACATTCCCACTTCCAAAGCCTGCAGTTTTAACAACTGTGTATGTATTTATGCCCAGAGGACCTCAGAATTGGAAGGGCAGGTCTCAGAGGACTGTGACTTCTCCCTTCTTCCAACTTCCCTCAGATGCTCCATGGCAAGTTTGGATATCACAGAGAGAGCGACTTGAACTAGGGGCATGTTTAGTGTTAACCTTACAGTGGAGTCCTCTCTGGGGATAGTGAGCCAAGGATAAGACAGCCAAGAGGGAGGCATGAAAGAGCATGAGAGAACAACAGGAAATATTCAGAGCAGAATTAGACTGAGGTAAAGAGGTAAGTCTGAGCCATCTTTGGTGGCTCAGAGGATAAAGCCTCTGCCTGCAATGCAGGAGGCCTGGGTTCGATCCCTGGGTTGGGAAGATCCCCTGGAGAAGGAAATGGCAACTCACTCCAGTATTCTTGCCTGGAGAATCTCACGGACAGAGGAGCCTGGCGGGCTACAGTCTACAGGGTCGCAAAGAGTCGGACACGACTGAGCGACTTCACTTGACTTAAGGGGTAAAGTAAGCATGACGCTGATTTTCTGAAGCTTGGTTTAACCTGGATGCATGGTTCAGATATTCCCGATACTAGACCTGCTGATGATCCAGGATGTAGTGAATGAGATACTTAACCACACAGGTGTTTAAAGTTGTGAGAAAATAAGATTTGTTCACATGCTCCCATTCTGATCAACAATATACCCATAACAAAGAAGGGCCCCAATACCACGCTTACTGTTGGCTATTTTCCTTCTTGTATTAAAGTCCTTACATTTAAAACACACAGAAAATAAAAGTTTACTCTTAACTATGTTCAAGAGAAGCATCTATGTTTCTTGCATTGTATTTGGACTCAGTGCTGTAGGGCAAATGCTTGTGTTGCCCCACAAACTTGTATGTTGAAACTTAATCCCCAGTGTGATGGCATTTGGAGGTGGGGCCTTTGGAAGTAAATAACTCATGTGGGTGGAGACCCGATGAATGGGATTAGTGCTCTTATGAAAGAGAACGGAAAACTCCCTCCACCCTTCTGCCATGTGAGATAGTTGTGAGCCAGAAGTGAGCTCTCCCCAGACACTGAATCTGCCAGTGCCTTAACACTGACTGCCCAGGCTCCATAACTGTGGGAACTAATTCACTGGTAAAGCCATCCATCCAGTCTGCGGTATTTTTGCTCTAGCAGTCCTGATGAACTAAGACATCCAGTAATTTCCTACTTAGCAATCTAGCCTAAGGAAGTGGTAGAAGAGAGTGTCATCGTTTTGTGTAACAGTGCTTATCACCACAATGTGAAACTCTCTCCTCATTCCAAAGCAGAGGTTTTGTTAAATAAATTATGGTTAAAATTTCTGACATTTATTTAACAAAGTAGGACGTATGTGTAGTATAAAATGTAAAGGATACAAATTTATATTTATATTATAACCTAAAAACAATATATGTATAGACAAAACACCAAAAGGAAATATATCAAAGTCGTTTGGTAAATGGTAGTAATTTCTTATAATCTGATATTTTATCTTATGTACCTTTCTCTATTTTCCAAGTTCCTTACAGGGGTGAATTACACTTATAACCAGGGAAAGCTATTATAACTAGCGGTCTATTAAGCTTCTGTAGTGCATGGCTCAGACACTATTGGTCAACAGAGGAATGATGTAAATATAATTTATACACAACTTTGCCCAAGCAAGGGAAGAGGAACAGCAGGAACACAAGTATAGCCATCAGTAGGAAAGAAAAAAAAAAAGTTCAACGTTGATGTCATACTGGCAGAGAACCTCTTGGCTTTATCATAAGAAAATTAAATAAGTGCACTTGCCCACAGGATCCTTCTTCCCCAGGCCCATGACCCTGTCTTGATGTGTCCACCTTACCTCCGTCACCTGTCCTGCTTCAGTGAAGGGGTTGCCATCCATAGTCTCTATCATTCCTGAGCATTTAAATCCTTTCTGCGGCAAACTCCAGTTTCATGGGAGTTGTTTGCCAGGGGAGCCATAGTATTGTTCCTGGTGCTACTAATTTTTTCTTGATAGAGTTGTGGCTACAGTTCCAAAGATTTTTGAATGGCTGGTCCTCTTTTTGCCCCATGAATCTTGCCGTTTAGTGTATGTTTTGCAGAGTGTGACGTGTTCAGAGACACATCACATTATAGCAGAAACACCTATGTGTTGCTGTGTGGGTGGCATTATCCCAGAATGTATTTTCTTTGCTGTGGATGATTTATTTCAAGGAAGTTTTTGACAAAAAGAGTTAGAAAAATATTTCATTCATGACATAATGGAACAGTTTCTGTTTGGGTTCTTATATGAATACAGACTAGTCCTCTATTAAGATGATGACAAGACTATATCTGTGCTGCCAGAAAATAAGGAAATCATTTAGTTGCAGAATCCAATTCTTTCTAGACCTTATAATTATTCTCTTGCCTAATTAGCAATCCAAAGATGCACCAAGACTAATGAGCAAGTACTAACTCCCTCTCTGTAAGAAGGTCTTTAATTGAAATATAGTTAATTTTACAGTGTTGTATTAGTTTCAGGTGTATTATTAGTTGTATTAGTTTCAGGTGTATAGTAAAGTGATTCACATTATATCTATAAGAATATATATATAAACACACATTTTTTTAGGTTCTTTTCCTTTATAGACTATTATATATCACTATATATATTATATTTCCTGTGCTAGAGGAATAGGAATTATTAATATATTTCCCTGTGCTAGACAGATTCTTATTGGTTATCTATTTTTATGTATGTTTATATAAAAACATATTTTTATATAGGTTTATATAAAAACATATTTTTATATAGGTTTATATAAAAACATATTTTTATATAGGTTTGTATAAAAACATATTTTTATATAGGTTTATATAAAAACATATTTTTATATAGGTTTAAATAAAAACATATTTTTATATAGGTTTATATAAAAACATTTTTATATAGGTTTATATAAAACATATTTTATATATAACATAAATATTTATATATACATTAATGGCAAACTCTCTCTAATTTATCTCTCTCCTCTCCTTTCCCTTTTGGTAACCATAAATTTGTGTTCTATGTCTGCAGGTCTATTTCTGTTTTGTGTATCATTTCATTTGTATCATTTTTTTAGATTTCACGTATAAGCAATATCAGATGATACTTGTCTGGCTTACTGCACTTCACGTGTGTGTGCTCAGTCATGTCTAACTCTTTGCAACCCTGTGGACTGTGGCCTTGCCAGGCTCCTTGAATTTTCCTGGCAAGAATACTGGAGTGGGTTGCCATTCCCTTCCCCAGGAGCATTTCCCAACCCAGGAATGAACCTGGATCTCTTGCATTGCAGGCCGATTCTTTACCATTTGAGACACAAGGAAAGCCCTAAGGAAATTCACTGTTACTACTTTTCAGGGGACATTGACTCTCTCCAGTTGGTGAGATTCAATGGGAAGAGGATGCTGAAGTGGTAAAAGGCAATGTCCCTGATGGTCCATCCAGCTTCCTTTTCAGTTCTGGTTAGGGAAAACCCACTCAAATCTAGCAATGACCACAGCAGCAGTAACCAAACACTGTGGGGGAGTTTAGATTCACTCTGCATTGCATTACCTTTCCCCTGATATTATTTTAAAAAAATTAAATTTAAGAAAAGTAATGATAACACCAGGATGCTATTCTTTGTGAGTTACTCTTTATAGGTTTGTCCATTTGGTATTTTTGTGACATCAGCATATCCACTGTTGATTTAACTTTTTCATTAGGCCCCAGGGAGTAGCTAAGGGTTGCTTAAAATCAAATTTCAATGACTCAAGACCTAAACCACATGAGAAAAATTTGGGCCTGTTACATCCTGGTTTTAATTCATTTTTAGGATGTCCTGATGAAAGTTATGAAAGATACTGATTCCGTCTAACAGCTGACTAAAGGTGACTCTAACATCCTTTTTGTGACAATTGCTGTATTTCTGGCCAGCTGGGAAGGAATCAGATATATCTACCTGTGGTCATATTGGTGGTGTAGATATGAAGTTTTTAAGTTTCTGCTTAGGTCAATGATTGCTAGGAATGGAAAGACATATGTATTCACTGCACACAGTCTTCAGGTGTGCGGGGGAGAGATCAGACTATATTTCTCCTTATTTACTCAGCTACTAACTGTTACACGTTAAAAACTGATACTGCTTCTCTTTTTGCCAACGATAGACATGGCCTTTTTAAAGACAGGCGGACCTCTGATGGGGAAAAAAATGGAAGGGTGAAAATAGATGTCTATTTTAGGGAATTTTGATTCTCAGGAGATTTGGATTAATTCAGTAATTAAACTTAAATTTTAAAACACCTGTTAATAAATGGTATATACTTCAGAAATTCATTGTTTGGCTAGTGAACCAGTCAGATGACTAAGTTTTTAAAAACTTATTTAATAATATATTAAAGCTAGCCATCATTCCTTTATATTGTTTATATAATAAAGCTTAATGAATTTATTTACAAAACAGTCTTACAGATATGGAAAAAAAAATCTTATGGTTACCAAAGAGGAAACACAAGGGGGAGGGATAAATCAGGAGCTTGGGATTAACACACACACACTATTGTATATAATACAGATAACCAAGGTCATACTGTATAGCACAGGGAACTCTATTCAATATTCTGTAATAACTTACATGAGAAAAGAATCTGAAAAAGAATGAATGAGTGTATATGTATGACTGAATCACTTTGCTGTACACCTGAAACTATTAAAAGCACAGCATTATAAATCAATAATAATCCAATAAAATTAAAAAAAAAAGACAGATAGTAGACATTAGATTTAACCTTGATAAAAACAGGGTTCTTGCTTCCCAATATGAAGAAAATAGCCCAATTATCATCTGTTTTTTGTACATGGATCTCAAGTAATACAACTTACATAGGAAGAATTAGGGCTTTGTTTGTGCATCCATCTTTTCTCTCATTTTTCTAGAGATGGAAGCAGGGGTGATATTGAAAGTATTTAACAAGCAGTATAAGTATTTAACAAGCAGTATAACAAAGCTATAACAAAAGCACTAACCAATTAGAAGAGACCCCTGCTAAGTGTCCTCTGGCACAAATGTACCGAGAGTTGCCTGCAGAACACATGCTTAGATACATGAGTTACTGTACATAATGTAACAAGATACTTAAGGTGGGGCTGTATTTGGGAGTTCCCTGGTGGTACAGTAGTTAGGGCATGGTACTTTCACTGCATGGCCCCATGTTCAATCTCTGTTTGGAGAACTAAGAGCCTACAAGCCACATGTCACAGCTGGGCGGGCAGAAGTTAAGATGGGGCTGTGTTTAATATTCAAATTTTAATCTGAATATGATTTGTCTCTTAAAAGGGATAGCCTCAAGTTCAAATTGCTTTTTCTATTGCCAATCTCTTTTCAGAAGGTGTGAAGAAGTTTTTGCTGTGCTTAAGTTTTAGGTGTAAGCATGCATATATGAATAAAAACATTTTTCAACATGTCTTAAAACTCTAGAATTAATTCCATAGCTGTTGAAATACTGCCTTCTTTCTGCGACCCTATGGACTGCAGCCCTCCAGGCTGCTCTGTCCATGGGATTCTCTAGGCAAGAATATGGAGTGGTTTGTCATGCCCCCTGCAGGGGATCTTCCTGACCCAGGGACTGAACCCTCCTCACTTACGTCTTCTGCACTGGCAGGTATGTTCTTCACCAGTAGTGCCACCTGGGAAGCCCCAAAATACATACCTCTATAAAGTATCAAATCAACTTTCAGGATCAATTCTAAATGGTCACATGAGATGGTCAAAGGCTATCCCAAGTGGTTCTTTTACAACTTTCCCATGTTCCAGAGGTACCCAAAGGCACAGAGGGAAGTTTTTGAAACATTTTTTTGTGCTATCCAGACTGTAGCAATGAAGAAAGCCTCACAGAGAATCCTTAAAATATCTTTTTAATTAGTTTGGGTTTTCCTTTGGAAATACCCAAGAGTTTCAAACCACAGCTCGTTAGAGCTGGCTAGAGTTGGGGGTAACTCTGCCTCACAGCTTGAAGTGATCAAATATCTGGCTCTGTGTCATAGATGCAGGAAATTTCTTCCTGGACCTTCTTGTCATGGCTATTTATGATGTGGAAAAGATATAAAATTTCTTGGGAATAAAACGTCAATCATCTTTCCCAATCTTGCTGAGTAACTAACCCTAAATGAAATATTCTGCCAAAAGAAACACAAATCTTTGGGATATGATTGCTGAGAAGAAGGAATGAAAGAAACAACATTGAGTCTCATGTAAGCTAAAGCACAACAGCCAAGAGGGTGGGAGATAAGATGTGTTTCCTAGGAAACCATTCACAACAGTGAGGATTATTCTAGAAGAGAATGGAAGAGTGGCTCTATTCCTTGTGACTGGGTTTGACAAGCCAAAGCCAAAGGGACCTTGAAGTGAAGTGAAAGAGTTAGTCACTCAGTCTTATCCAACTCTTTGTGACTCCATGGAGTGTAGCCCATCAGGCTCCTCTGTCCATGGGATTTCCCAGGCAAGAATACTGGAGTGGATTGCCATTCCCTTCTCCAGGGGATCTTCCCAAGCCAGGGATTGAAACCAGGTCTCCTGCACTGCAGGTGGATTTTTTTTTTTTTTTTTACCACTGAGCCACCAGGGAAGGAACGTTAGCAATGGTCCCTTGAATGGCAGAATTCAATACTTGGTACTAAGCTGATTAGTTAAGTATTTGGGAAAAGTACATACCCTCAACAATGCAGGACTTTACTGCATATAAGATAGCAAGATAAAACCCACATAGTTTAAATTATTACAAAATCAAACCACTAAAACTAAAAAAAAAAAAAAAGAAGATAATTATTTATCTCATCTCTGGGTAAGGAAGAGCTTACTAAAACATCAGGCAATTGAAGATATGACAATGGAAAGACAAATAACTTCATTAAGCAAATTAAGACTTGCCTATTTCACAAATTCCTATAAACAAAATTGATAACAAATGTGACAATAATGTTTCTAGATGATATCACTAAGAGTCTTTGTTCTTTAGTGTCTTTAAACGATTCAAAAAGAAAGAAAAAAAAACCACAAGATGCCCAATAAACAAAGAACTGAAACTAAAGATCATTAAATGGAAAATACAAATGACTAATAAATAAGTGAACTAAGTGCTGCTTTATCAGCAATCAGAAATAGAAATTTACAAGCCATTTTACATGACTACACTAGCCAAAAATTTAGTGATAGAAATACATAATGTTGAGAATCAGGGTACTACATCAAGACAACTCTGATCCATTGCCAGCAAGATTGCAAATTGGTAAAAAAAAAATAAAAAAAAGTTGACCAGCCATATTAGAAAGTTTAAATATTGTTAAAAATCTAAATTACTAATTCCTGGTCTAAGTATCTACATATCCACTTTAAGGAAGAAATCAGATGTGTGAACAGGATTCTAGACAGGAAAATGGCAGCCACATGAAATATACAGACACTGACTGTACTGAACAGAGGCTGGGCATGTTACAAACCAAACCACTTGCTTCTTCATTTTGAGAAGGGCTGGCTCTTTTAAGTAGGAAATGTTAGAAAATAGAGCAAAGATTTGAACAATGGCAGGGTAAGGAGAGCATCTACTAATTCACTCTTGAAACATCTTATGGTGGAAAACAACTCATGGGACAGAAGATAATAAGAATAACCTCAAAATAAATGGAATACTGAAATACTAGGTTAACTATGTTGAATATCAGAATTTTAGAGCTTTAAACAAATTAGAGATGATTTGGTCTCATGCTTCTACCTCCATTTTCTGAGAAAGAAATTAATTCATAAAATGTCACATACCAATACTTGATAGCTAGGCAGGTAATCCAGTTTCAGTACCTCATAAAAGGACCACTTCCTTATTTAAATAAAAGTATAATACAGATATTTTAAAAAGACTATACTTGAAAATAACGTGGTACATACCACAGAGTGGACTTGGTCATAGGTACTTTGGATTTTCCCATTTACTTTGCTTTTACCTGACAAAAACAAAAAGAAAATGACATTCGTTTCATTCTTCTTTATCCTAAATCAATTCTTACTAGTCATTATGAAGACAGCTACAACTACTGCTGTAACTTGGGCATATTATTTTATTTGCTATCATTTCAACACTGATTCTAATGATGTTTGAAACAAAGGATGTTAGGAAACAAGCCTCAGGCCCCATAGTCTTTGCATGTTCATTTCCACTGGCCCAGCTGTTTCACTGAATATTCATACATGGTATTGTTTTTTTGGCTCAGTTAGTGTTCAGAGATTGATTTAAAACCAGACCAATGGCCAAATAAATTTGGAATGATTTGTTACTGTCAAATGTTAATCATTTTTCAAAGAAACACTCACTAGAGAAGATACTGAATTATTAATGCTCCAATTGTTTACTTTTATATTTTCATAAATATAGAAAATGAGAATTAGCTCATATTACACAACTAATAAAATAAAAATTTATAATTAGAGAAAAATAGTACAGAAAGCTCACTCAAATGTCCAGTACTTACTTCCGACAATAGTCTTGTGATTAAAAATCTTACTCCAAATTCCACCTTCTACATTGTCTTTCACTCCGAATTCATAGACCGTGTCAGGCTTTAGATTTTCCACAATTGTTTCAGTGGCTGGACAGAGTTGAAAAATCCATTTCTTTTCCTTATCCTTTTCTCTATAGCGAATTGTGTAGTATCTGTCAAATAACCAAAGTATGCTGTAAAACCACGGGGAGATTCAGAATGTATTTCAAGTTTCTTAATATATCACAGACCCCCATCTACTCTTAAGATTTAATATTGGCTTCTCTTAAGATTTTTAATTTGCAAAGAACATGAAAAAAATTGCTCAATGTATGCTTGAGCTTTTAATTTCTAATAGTGAGTTCAGGGACCAGGAAGGAGCATAATTCTGGAATTCTGGTCTGACAGAATTCCAGCTCTCTCAGTTCTGTTTGGAGAAGGAAATGCAACCCACTCCAGTATTCTTGCCTCAAGAATCAAATGGACAGAGAAGCCTGACAGGTTACAGTCCATAGGGTCACAGAGTCAGGCAAGACTGAAGCAACTTAGCACATAGCACATACAGTTCTATTATTTGCTACTTTGCAAAATGAAAGTTTGAGAACACTAAGCATTCATCTTTTTCTAAATGAATAGAAAAGAATACAGACATATTTTTATAAATATTTAATATTATAGCTTTATAACTGTATGGGTTTAAGCCTTTTAATCCCATGCGGGCATGTTAAAGGTAATATTGTTCAATTTTTTAAAAGAGGAACCTCAGACTCTAATGCATCCAGGACTGCATTTCAGGGGTAAAATTTTCTCATTATTTAAAAAAAAAACAACACCAATAGTCAAGCGAAGAACACAGTGAGAGAGACCAAACAATGCAAATTCAAGATCATTGTTACATATTTGTTAAGGGCTTCATAATATTCAGAAACATGTATGGCAAAGTGATGATAATCCTCACTACTAGTTTTTTTTTTTCCATCTTTATCACATAGTAGGCTTTGCATATCTTATCTCATTTAATGACTCACCAGGCGATACATTTAATTGTCACAAAAACATTTTAAGTGGTAGGAATCATTAATCCCATATGAAAATGATGTTTCAGAAAGATCACTTAACTTCAGTTCAGTCACTCAGTCTTGTGTGACTCTTTGCGACCCCATGAACCGCAGCATGCCAGGCCCCCCTGTCCATCACCAACTTTCAAAGTTAACCCAAACTCATGTCCATCGAGTCGGTGATACCATCTAACCATCTCATCCTCTGTCGTCCCCTTTTCTTCCTGCCTTCAATCTTTCCCAACATCAGGGTCTTTGCAAATGAGTCAGCTCTTCGCATCAGCTGGCCAAAATATTGGAATTTCAGCTTCAACATCAGTCCTTCCAATGAACACCCAGGACTGATCTCCTTTAGGATGGACTGGTTGGATCTCCTTGCAGTCCAAGGGACTCTCAAAAGTCTCCTCCAACACCACAGTTCAAAAACATCAATTCTTTGGCGCTCAGCTTTCTTCACAGTCCAACTCTCACATCCATACATGACCACTGGAAAAACCATAGCCTTGACTAGGTGGACCTTTGTTGGCAAAGTAATGTCTCTGCTTTTTAGTATGCTGTCTAGGTTGGTCATAACTTTTGTTCCAAGGAGTAAGCATCTTTTAATTTTATGGCTGCAATCACCATCTGCAATGATTTTGGAGCCCCCTAAAATAAAGTCAGCCACTGTTTCCACTGTTTCCCCATCTATTTGTCAGCCCAGTGTCATCTAGCCAGTGATGTTTACCAGCAGCAGTGGCAGAAACAGAAAAGAAGGAAAAGCTCCTCTGGCTCTGAGCTGAACAGCCTCCCTAAGTGGGGAGGCTGGACAGATCAGGAGAGGAGTATATTGCTCTTGGACACAGCAATGAGAAGGGCTACATGTATCAATACCAATAGGTTTTATAAGCAGATTATGAAAAAGAAACTTATAAAATGATGCATGTTTTCAATTTACTCTCAAAAATTTAGTATCTTTCCTCTACCCCTCATCCCACAAAATTAAACTGACTAAGATTTACATCCATTACTTTTATTTAAAGCCCTAAGGTCCCTTATTTACCCAGGCTAAAATTGTTTATTGTATCCCCTCTAAGCATCAGACACAAGTTCTTAATATGAAAAAAAAAAAAAAAGAAAAATTTAAGCAGAATCTCTAGAAATAAGGGCCAAGACTGTCTACATAAACTGTGGAGCTCATTGCAAAATGAAAACATGGGGCCCCTTATTCAAGAATTATTAAGAGTTTTAAGACAGTGACAACAGAGCATTAAGCCAAGCATGAGTCCTTCTAAGTGGGGAACCTCTGTACCTGTATGGGTTGCACATCCATGATGTCAGCAAGGGGGTTATACAGTAACAGTTATACAGTAAGTACACAGAGGGGGTGTATCTGTACATTCAGTTTGCTTTCTTACTAGTTACAAACTACTGAAATGCTCGAAATCATTCACTAGCTTGCTTCTCCCTAGTAAAAGCAGCTCTCTGGACTCCATACCCCATTCCAAAGTCAAGAAGACAAAACAAGTGGAGGAGGCAGTTCCAGCCAAAACACTAACTGCTACTGGGAACAAACGTTATAGAATACTAGTCCTCTGTGTCCTGTGAGTTGAACCATCAACGGCAATTTATGAAATATATTTGTTGACAAGTATGTCCTATGGAATTTCTGTTGCTTTTTTTCCCCTGCTGTGGCTATTGCAAGACTTCAGAGAAGTGCAGAGAAAACTAAAATTAGAGCAGATGGGCCTCCACAGCTTTGCATCTCTAGTTTGGATACATTTCTCAGCTGCTTGAATGATCTGGTGGAGGCGGAGGGCATTGCTTACAGAATTACCAAAGGTAATCAGGGGATTCCAGGGTTCCCAGTAAATTTGGTTTTATATTCTCTTCTTAGGAATAAAATCAGACAGAAATATTCTAAGACTATGTTTAAAAAAAAAAATCTAGCCTGTACAGTTTTTTCTATTTTGATCACAAAGCATTCTAAATAACCTCTCTTGTACCAAGTTTGGCAGAAAAAATAAAAGTGCAGGCAGCTAGGCCTTCTCCTTGGCTTCAGTTAGGTTCCCTCATCAATACTGGCTTAATTGGTAATTGTATAATATAGGCAAGTTCTAAATTTTAAAAGATCATAAACAAGGCTGCTGCTGTTAAGTTGCTTCACTCGTGTCCGACTTTGTGCGACCCCATAGACGGCAACCCACCAGGCTCCACCGTCCCTGGGATTCTCCGGGCAAGAACACTGGAGTGGGTTGCCATTTCCTTCTCCAATGCATGAAAGTGAAAAGTGAAAGTGAAGTCACTCAGTAAGTGTCAAGGCTACTTAGCTATAAAATGGTGAAGCATATTTTCTTGATTTTAAAGCAAAATATAGGCCTTATGATAAAAATACTGTACAACCTAGCACAGAGTAGGTACTCCGTATATGTTGTGAAACTGTTAAGCAGGAAGTTAGGCATGAGCAACCAGAGGTGGCCTGGCAGAAAAGGATGCAAGTTGATCCCTAAACTCCACCCCAGACACACCCAGGAGAGCTCAGAGATATGCTACAAAAATAACCACAGAGACTTTTCCAACTCCTGCAGATGCACCCTAGGCACACAGTGGATACAAATTAACCACAGGGGCTTCTCCAACTCTGGCACATGCTCCCTTGATGCACAGCTCTGTCCTGAAGTAAACTTAGGCAACCAGGAGCCCTTTAAGGGTTCATAAATATTCAATACATAGAGACATCTGATGATAACAGACTGAATTATGGGAAACACATGCACAATACAGCCTGTTATATAACTTGCAACTGCCAATCAAAACTCTCATGTAGATGAATATGTGACAGCCCCATTTTGCATGTGCCCAGACATGCCCCCTTCCCTGACTGGCCTTGAGTGTATGCCCATTTGCGTTTTGCACAGGGCAGAGCCAAGAGGAGAAGACGGAGTGAAAAAGGGAAGCCAAGCGGGATCATGGCCACTCCTTCAGGGTCAACCCACTCTTGTATCTCGGGAGTGTACTATCCGCTGTCTAATAAAATATCTGTCTGCTTGGGCTGTAACCAGTCTGTTGGTTTGAATCCCTGCTTCGATGAGACAGGAGCCGAGACAGGAACTAAGAAATCCTGCCTGCTTGAGCTGTAGCCTGTCATTCCAAATCTTTGTTACAGTGAGATAAGAACTGAGGGAGAGAAATAAATTGATGTGACAAAACAAATAGAATGGATACTTTGGTACTCACAGGGTCATTCTATAATTAGAATACAGTTGCTCTAAATGGCCAATGACTCAATCACCAAAAAATACTGATTTAAGCCATTATATCTATAGTTGTATTTTGTAATATGTCATTGCATAAGGCTTCACTTACTAGATCTTAGCATTCTCCTAGAGTCAACGCAAATAGAAGGAAAGTTCAAGAAATGTCTATGTGGTACATTTGCAGAGGGCTTACAGATATTTTAAAATTTATTTCCATGTTTCTGTACAATAAATTCTGAACTTAGCAGAGCAAGAATTATTATAGAAGAAAGAGAGAGGCTGGGAAGTGTCTAAAGCCTGAGAATGAGTGGCAGAGCCAGGAAAAGGGTTATTTCCTGACCCATAAACTAACACAAGGAGATCCAAGCAGTCCATTCTGAAGGAGGTCAGCCCTGGGATTTCTTTGGAAGGAATGATGCTAAAGCTGAAACTCCAGTACTTTGGCCACCTCATGCGAAGAGTTGACTCATTGGAAAATACTCTGATGCTGGGGAGGATTGGGGGCAGGAGGAAAAGGGGGCGACAGAGGATAAGATGGCTGGATGGCATCATTGACTGGATGGACATGAAGTTTGAGTGAACTCCGGGAGTTGGTGATGGACAGGGAGGCCTGGCGTGCTGCGATTCATGGGGTTGCAAAGAGTCACACATGACTGAGCGACTGAACTGAACTGAAACTAACACCATGTGTACTACATTGGACTATCTTTCTACTGCAGGGCTTACAAAAGGAGATGCAAAGAGAAGGTAAAATGAATCCGCAAGGAAGAGAATTAAAAGGAATCAGAAGTTCTTTTAGCATTACTTAAGGCTTCCATATAATCAGAGACTTCCCATTTTGTCTGAGGATATCCAGGATCAAAAGTTGACTGCACTTTTTTTCTGTGGTTAATCAAATTTGGGCACAAGTGCTTGGAGAGGCAACAAGTCTATTACAGATGGAGGTAGCAGCCAGTGAATGTCATCAGAGCAGACCTCTGGAAAGCCTGACCAGCAAATGGACATTAGAAACAAGGACATCTCACATCCCAAATAAGTGGTTAGGAACTGTTGAGGGTGGTGTTTGATTCAGCTGGCAATATTCTGTGCTTGGATCTCCCCAAGAGTCCAAAACTGACAATAGTCTTTATTATAACTTAAAAAATACCATAATTCCTCCAAATGTAATGGAGAAGGCAGATAGTGGCTTGGCTTGGATCTCTTTTAGCTGCAAGATAGTAGCATCCCCTCAGGAGAGTCTCTTTGCCCACTTACATGTCAATTTTCTACTTTGAAAAATGGGGATTGGAGTAGACAATCATTGAATCCTTTGTTTCTAAAATTTTATTCTAGCTACAAATAAGACATTCTGTTCTAATGAAATTCAGAGGCAGAACTCAGACTAGAAACCCTGGAGGTAGAAATATCATAAATAAAGTTTATGATGTAACTGGCATTGAGTTCTACTAAGTGAAGAAATTGCATAATGTCAGAATAAGTGTAGTCCTTTTACAAATTAGCCCAGATTGATGCACATGGCTGGTCATTTTGGGACTGTCTATACTTTTTTTTTTTTTTTAGCAATTCTTCTATCTCTATGTGATTAATCACTATATTTCCTACAACATCTATCACTTTCTTCCTTTTTTTTTTGCTCTCTTCACACCAAAGGACAAGTCCTGATGCCCCATTGTCAACATCCTTACTGCCAATCTTAGACTCTGACTGCTGATATAAAATCTGCCCTCACCCTCTTTCTCTCAAAATCTCTCTCCTCCTTCACTCTCTTTTATCCCTCTCCAATTTTAGGGTTCTCCCTTCTAAAAATAACTCTTTTGGTAATTTTATTCCATTTTATTATTCCATCCACTTTGCATCCTTTCTCCTGATTCTTTGAGACTTTCTCTGAGTCAAAAAGTTGTTCAACTATTTTCCATTATATCAAAGCTGCTGCTGCTGCTAAGTCACTTCAGTGATAAAATGAATATTTACTTCTTATTCCTGTCATTACCTTTTAACACAAATTTCTCCAAAGTAATCTATCTTTTTTCTGTTTTCTTACTGCTTATAATGCCCAAATCTCTTTGCAATCCTGTGTCTGACCTGTTAGTGTAGTAAAACCTCATGATCAAATCCAGTGATTTAATCATCTGTGAGTTTCACAACTACCTTAAAATCTACTCATCATTCTCAAATGTGCTCCTATTCCTGTTGTCCTCACGTTCCTTCTGGCCCGTGTCCCCTCTGTTTTCAAGTCCAGTTATATTTCCCTGCGTGGCACCTCTCACACTTGTCTTGTCTCTACTCCTGAATAGCACTTACAGGCCCAGTCCAGGTCCTTACTATCTCTGGACTCTTGGAATAATTTTCAAACTGGAAACCATTTTCAACATCTCTTTATCACTTACTGCTGCCTGATGTAAGTTCAACAAAAGAAAGACGTCTCTAGTGATTTTAGTGCCATCTAAAATGGAACAGTTTACCTGAAGTGGCAATTATCACATAATATAAGGTAACTAAAACACACACACACGAAGATTAGCAGCAAATTCAGTATCATTTTTTGCAACCTCTTATGCAAGAATTTCTATCTGTGCTTTCTAGGGTAGGTTGTGGTGTGGCCCAACAGAGAGCATCTTTCTAAGAGTTGTGTCTCTGTACCCCTCACTGGCCCCCATCTTGGTCTGCCTGCAACCTCATCTCTCTGAGGTCCTCACCCTTGGTGTCTGGACAGTCCACCTACTATGTGGACAAGGACCTTCATCTCTGACTCCTGCCCACAGCCTGTGCCTCCCTTGGCCCACACCACACATTTAACATGTATCATCTCATTTAATTCTGACATGTCTATGAGATATTACTATTATTACTCCCATTTTACAGATTTCAGAGAAAGTTCAAGGATTCAAGGTTCTGGCTAGATGATTTTTAAAGCTAGTTTTGGACATTCCACTTGCCTATTTGTTTGTACATTTGTTGAGAATTACCTCTGTAAAGTGATTCTATGGTGTGTGTGAGATGGAAGACAAGTATGACACCAGGCATAAATTCAAATATGAGCTCACAGAATAGGGAGGGTGGTAGATGTACATCTGAATACGACTAAAGGAGGCAGTTTGAAAAGCAGAGCATCTGAGGGTGGTTAGGTATGGCACTCTGCAGCCTGAACTTACAAAATGGTTACATTGCAAATCCCATCCCAGTGGTAGACTGAAAGCACGACATCCTACCCAGATCCATGGAAAGGACAAGACCAAATCTAAATCTCAAGTCAGGAGAATGACTCACAGATTCCTTGAGATAGATTCTTAGAGAAGGTTTGTGATTTTTTTCTTTAACCACGTAGTGGGAACCTGGGGGAGATTCTTAGACAGGTGAATAAACTTGAGCAGTAATGAAGGAAGCTAGATTTATCAGCAGTGGAAGAATGAGAGAAAAACTGGAGGGAGGAATCTCAACTTGCTATAATCCAGATGAGATAATCAGGCTTCCTAGGTGGCGCTAGTAGTAAAGAATCTGCCTGCCAATGCAGGAGAATCCCATGGACAAAGGAGCCTGGTGGGCTACAGTCCAGGGGGTTGCAAAGAGTCAGACACGACTGAGCGACTTAGCAGCAGCAGATGCGAAAACAAAGAAGTGAATCATGGAAGAAATACAATGGAGCAGGGAAAAAGAAACAGATCAAAGTTATATTTCTACAAAATAACTGATGAGACTAGGCTCCTTATAGGATATGGGTACCAAGGAAAGTGTAAATAATATTCAAACCTGAACTTTCAAACTTAAGAAGAGGGAAGTTAAAGTAATAGAAGAGGAGATTTTTTTTAGTAGTATAGACAACATTAGTTTGAGTTTGAGGTACTGAATACTGTTACCTGGTCATCCTAATGAAAATATTCAATGGACAATGAGAAATACACTCTTAAAACTGGGCCAAGATCAGAGGTTCAGCATTGGAGGTCATTTATATCCTTACACCACTCCTAATATTCCTTGTAGAACATCAACATCAGAAAGTCCTGGGAGCTTTTGAAAATGAACAATCTCAGGCTCTTCCTCAGGTCTATGGAATCAGAACCCGCATTTTAACAATATCTTCCACATGATTGAGTATGTCAAGGCTGTATATTGTCACCCTGCTTATTTAACTTATATGTAGAGTACATCATGCAAAATGCTGGGCTGGATGAAGCACAAGCTAGAATCAAGATAGCGGGAGAAATATCAGTAACCTCAGATATGCAGATGAAACCACTCTTAGCGAAGAACTAAAGAGCCTCTTGATGAAAGTGAAAGAGGACAGTGAAAAAGTTGGCTTAAAACTCAATATTCAAAAGACTAAGATCATGGCATCTGGTCCTATCACTTTGTGGCAAATAGGTGGGGAAACAATGGAAACAGTGACAGAATTTATTTTGGGAGGGCTCCAGAATCACTGCAGATAGTGACTGCAGCCATGAAATTAAAAGATGCTTGCTCCTTGGAAGAAAAGTTATGACCAACCTAGATAGCATATTAAAAAGTAAAAGATATAACTTTGCTGACAAAGGTCATTAGTCAAAGCTATGGTTTTTCCAGTAGTTGGGTATGGATGTGAGAGTTGGACTATAAAGAAAGCTGAGTGCTGAAGAATTGATGTTTTTGAACTATGGTGTTGGAGAAGACTAGAGAGTCCCTTGGATTGCAAGGAGATGCAACCAGTCAGTCATAAAGGAAATAAATCCTGAATATGCATTGGAAGGACTGATGCTGAAGCTGAAACTCCAACACTTTGTCCACCTGATGTGAAGAACCAACTCACTGGAAAAGACCCTGATGCTGGGAAAGATTGAAGGTGGAAGGAAAAGGGGACAACAGAGGATGAGATAGTTGGATGGCATCACTGACTTAATAGACATGAGTTTGAGCTAGCTCTGGGAGTTGGTGACAGGGAAGGGACAGGGAAGCCTGGCATGCTACTCTCCATGGGGTCACAGAGTTGGATACAACTGAGCGACTAAACTGAACTGAACCACATGATTTGCAAGTATATCAAAGTTTGAGTATCACTGTTCTATATAAACATGATAATTAAAGACATGGCTTACAGCTGAGATAAGGAGGATACATAGGTGAGATATCCAAGGATAGATCTCTATTCCATATTTGAGAGCCAGGATAACAAGCAAAAGAGAAGAGCAAGGGAGTAAGAGTAAAATCTAAATAAAATTTCAAAGGAAGAAAGAGTTCAAGAATGGGAGGATGGCCAAAAATTCCACAGATATTTAAAAGAATTAAGAACTGAGAAAAAAAAAAAACTATGGGATCTAGCAATTAATTGATCACTGATGATCACCTAGAGAAGTTTCAATGGAACAGAAAGAGGGTGGGAGCCAGTGAAAAGGAACAAAGACTGTGAATGTGGTCAAGAAATCAAGAATAGGCTCTTTCCCATCTTGCAAGATGGCGGGTGAAAAGGCTGAGAAGCCAGATACTAAAGAGAAAAAACCTGAAGCCAAGAAGGCTGATGCTGGCAAGAAGGCTAAAAAGGTGGAAAAGGTGAAGAAGGTTAAGAAGGGGAAGCCCCACTGCAGCCGAAATCCTGTCCTGGTCAGAGGAATTGGCAGATATTCCCGATCAGCCATGTACTCCAGAAAGGCCTTGTACAAGAGAAAATATTCAGCACCTAAATCCAAGGTCGAAAAGAAAAAGAAGGTTCGTGCTCTTGCTACTGTCACAAAACCAGTTGGTGGCGACAAGACTGGTGGTACCCGAGTGGTCAAACTTCGCAAAATGCCTAGGTATTACCCTACGGAAGATGTGCCTTGGAAACTGTTGAGTCATGGCAAAAAACCCTTCAGTAAGCATGTGAGGAAGCCGCGTGCCAGCATCACTCCTGGGACCATTCTGATCATCCTCACTGGGCACCACAGAGGCAAGAGGGTCGTTTTCCTGAAGCAGCTGGGCAGTGGCTTGCTACTTGTGACTGGGCCTCTATCCCTCAATCGAGTTCCTCTGCGTAGAACACACCAGAAATTTGTCATTGCCACCTCCACCAAAATCGATATCAGTGGTGTGAAAATTCCAGAATATCTCACTGACACTTACTTCAAGAAGAAGAAGCTGCGTAAACCCAGACACCAGGAGGGTGAGATCTTCGACACAGAGAGAGAGAAATACGAGATCACAGAGCAGTGCAAGGTTGACCAGAAAGCTGTGGACTCGCAAATTCTGCAAAGAATCAAAGCTGTCCCTCAGTTCCAGGGCTACCTCCGCTCTGTGTTTGCTCTCACAAATGGAATTTATCCTCACAAAGTAGTATTCTGAACTTCTTGCAAAGAACCTAATTAAATAACTTGTCATTTCAAAAAAAAAAAAAGAAAGAAATCAAGAATAGGAGAGCACGTTAATCTGAGAAATTCTGGAATTAAGAAGAGAAACTGAAAAGTAGCCTGGAAGCTATAACAGGGTCAACGGAAAATATGTTGTTTGGGGGTAGGGAAATCTTGAGCATGTTTGGAAGCAAGAAAGTGAAAGTGAAGTCGCTCAGTCCTGTCCAACTCTTTGCAACCCCATGGACTGTAGCCTATCAGCCTCCTCCATCCATGGGATTTTCCAGGCAAGAGTGCTGGAGTGGGGTGCCATTTCCTTCTCCAGGGGATCTTCCTGACCCAGGAATCAAACGCAGGTCTCCCACATCGCAGGCAGACGCTTTACCGTCTGAGCCACCAGGGAAGCCCTGTAAGCAAGAGGCAGGGCACAAATATCAAGGAAGAGGGAAATGCAGAAGAGCAAAGAGTATGGAAGGAACAGAGTGATGAGCACCATCTGAAGGCAGAAACATGCTCCTCGGTAAGAACAGAAGAGATGTAAAGCTAAACCTGGGATGAAGAAAAAGTGAGCCATTCGCAGACTGCCTACATTTTCTTCAGTATTACAGAAACCAGGATGGACTGGGACATAAAAAGAGTCAGTCAGTAGCCAAGATGCTATTCCCAGGATTCAGGGTAAGGTGCCTAGACTGAAATTGTTGACATGGAAATAGAAATGGAAAAGTAGGAGATAAAGATACTAATGTGGGGATTTCTCAAATGCAAAACCAGCATAACCCAGAGCCTCAATACCTATAGGAAATGAAGAATTTTAAAATTTATGGAGCTTCATACTAGGGAGAGTAAAAGAATTATGATACTTCAGAAAATAAAAAGACAAGGGAATTGATATTTCACGAGAAAAGTACAAATTCAATTTTGTCCTAAGTTTGAAGTAATAGTAAGGCATAAAAGTGAAAATGCTGACATTTCACTATTTATTCATTCAGTATATATTTACCGAAGGCCTAATATGTACCCAATGCTGGCTTGGGTACCGGGAAAACAATGATGGTTATGATACCTGTGGTCCCAGTCTTCACTGAGCTTAAAATTTACATGGCAAGATGGATGGGTAATGAGGCACTGAGCTCAATCAAGTGAGAATTCTTAGACCTCAAAAATATTCACTTAACAACTTGGGATAAAGAAAAAAGAGGCAAGAGTCAGCTCTGAACCAGCCAACAGGGAGAACCCTCATTCTGCATTAAGAGCAAGTAAGTACAATGTGAAAGTGTTAGAAAATGTGAAAATGACTTCTAAACAAATCATAAAGCTTTAACAAATTGGCCAAGGAGTGAGAACTAAGGCAATCTTAAACACTTAAACAAGCTGGAAACATGGGAAGGAAAAAATATGCTATTAATGGTGAAATAAATGGTGGTTTTAACTTCTCATCTGGGCCAATTGGAAAGCTTTCTTTTGACCTCAGATATATTAAGGACAAATGTGTGCATTCTTCCTTTTAAAGCCCATTAAGAATAAAACATGTAAATTAAGCATATCTACTCTCCAATGAATGTGAACTCAGAAAGGCTCTAAAAATATGGGAGACCCAAATGGACCCCATGGGAGTAGGAGTGGAAACATACCACCAAGAATAAAGTGACATTGAATTAATATTTCCAAGCTTAAAACAAATAAAACAAAAAACAGAGATTTTCTCATTGGAAACTCACTATACTAGAGCTTTGATATGTAAAGTCAAAAATCAAAGTATAATAAAAATTTTTCCAATAAATTATTTGCCCTTGCATAGGATAAATGAAGTGACACAAATCAACGTGAAATGATTGCTTCTAAAAACTCAGAGACTTTACACATGGTGCCAAATATTAGAGTGAGTGGATTAAAATGACACCAGTTGATGTTCCTATAGCAAGCTGAGGGAATTCAGGTTCCAATGGCTTTGTCAAAATACACTCTTGAAGGAAAACTTGACCCGTCTTAATCTAATTTTCAAGAAGGAATCATTCCCTATAACTATTATTGCTTATTTTAATCTACTGGATTAGTCTAAAGTCTAAAAAAGAAAAATCTACGTAATCATATGAGAGTGGATTTCTCCAAGTCTGCTTCTAATTACACTAACTGAGTTGTTCTGGTGGATTTATTTGGGTGTTTATAATATGTATAGTAATTCCAAAGCTTTTAAATAAGGACTACTATTTTGTTCTCAAATAGTTACAAAGACTTAAAAATGTCAACTCTTTATTAACTGTTCTAACTAAAGAGAAAGGAGGCATGGGTAAATAAAATTCACAACTACTCAAAATGCTTCTTTTGTCATTATATTTAATTCTTTCCTCTTAATTCTTACTCATGTCTTAACAATTCCCTATTTCTGTCAAGGATACTTTGATCCTCCCACTCAGGTTGGAATGTTGGCAAGCATCTTGACATGTCATTACAGAATCTTTTATAAAATTTCATTCTAGAAAGAATTATTTATTTGAAATATTGTGGTTTGATGGGCATGACTCTACCTATTTGATGAGAAGACCAGAACCAGGGTTCACGGGTGAGGAAATGAGAGGGTGAGGTACACATGTGGTCTGAATAGCTTGGGGCCTTCAAGTCTACTACTTTAGATAAAAATTCTAGCTCCATCGGGTATCTGTTCCTCTACCTTCTGCATATTTATTATCGATTTTTGCTGTCATACCATGACAACATGTGTCAATTAGAATCAATCATCGGATAAGTTGTTTTGTGGAGGGGTCAGGAGAACCAAGTGAAACTGAAGACAGGGAGGCTTGAGGACAGGGAGGAAATCACACCAAATCTTGCTCTAGGAATTGGCAATTTCTTGAACCTCATGGATTTACCAAGCAAGTTGAACAACCATTAAAATCAGCTATGTTTTGTTACAAGATTATCAAATATTTCTCCCCTTCTTCCTTTCTTCTTGCTCAATCCTCCCCTTTTTTCCTTCTTTCTTAATAAGAGACTAAAAAAAGGAAAAGGAAAAAGAAACTGACCCCCAGATATTTGTTTTCTCAACATTAGCACCCTGCACCAACTCATTAGAAACCAAAGTTACCGCAAGCAAGTAAGTTCTTTTAGGAGTCCGTTTCCAAACAAAGTTAAGTTTCAAGTTTAGCAGTGGGTGAAATAGGAATATTTCAGATTCTTCAAAACAGTTCAAAATTATTTTTCAAAACCTTTAGCTTTGGCATTATCTTCTACATGCTTTTTTCAAAGAACTTCTTCCTTCAGAACTATGGGCATGTGAAAGAAAATTTGTTTCTTTCTTAGTTTAGATTCCCTAATCAAAGGCATATGAACGGCAGTTTTGGGAACTTAAACATTTTAAAGCTCTTTATTTTCTGTCCAATTTAGACAAATAAAAAGAAATAAAGCAATACAAAAAATAGGCATTTGGCCAAAAAGTATATTAAAAAGTTTTCAATATATTTAGTACAAGGGAAAAAAACATATTAAAATGGTAATGAGATATAACTACACTGCTGCTGCTGCTGCTGCTGCTAAGTCGCTTCAGTCGTGTTTGACTCTGTGTGACCCCATAGACGGCAGCCCACCAGGCTCCCCCGTCCCGGGGATTCTCCAGGCAAGAACACTGGAGTGGGTGGCCATTTCCTTCTCCAATGCATGAAAGTGAAAATAGAAAGTGAAGTCACTCAGTCATGTCCGACTCTTTGCGACCCCATGAACTGCAGCCTACCAGGCTCCTTTGTCCATGGGATTTTCCAGGCAAGAGTACTGGAGTGGGGTGCCATCGCCTTCTCCAATAACTGCACTAGGACCTAAATTGAAAAATATTGGCAGCATGGAATGCTGGTGAGGATGTGGCACAACGAGAACTCTCATACACTGCCTGTGGGAATTTAAATGGAAAATTAGGCCAAAAAAATGCACATCTTCCCTGTGACATAGCGATTCTACTTTTAGGTATTTATCTAGTGTTAGCAGTGTAGTGTTAGTCTCTTAGTCACATCCGACTCTGCGACCCCAAGGGTAACCCACCAGGCTCCTCCGTCCATGGGATTCTTCAGGCAAAAGTACTGGAGTGGGTTGCCATTTCCTTCTCCAGAGGTATTTATCTAAGCTAAATTAAAAGGTATGTCTACAAGAATCTTATACAAAAATGTTTATAAAATTTATCTTCAAAATAACCAAAAACAAGACACAATTCAGGTGTCTACCAGCAAGAAAAATGGATCAAAAAATTCTGAAATACTCACATAATGGAATAATACTCAGAAACAAAAAAGGAATGAACTATCGTTACTTACAATGTCATGAATGAATCTCAAAAAACATGCTGAATAAATAGGATAGACACAGAAAGAGAACATACTTATGATTTTGTTTACATGGAATTTTAGAGCAGACCAACTCTCTAGCACTTTCTAGGGTGATGAAAGAAAAATTTTTAATGGATTATACAGTCCAAGTTACACACTTTCTGTAACTGACTAAACTGTACATGTAAGATCTGTGCATTTTACTGGGTTTTAATTATATTTTAATAAAGAAGTTTATTTTAAAGAAGGGATGAAACAATTTTTAAAAATCTTAAAGTCACTTTGAGTATTTAAAATAAAATACCTTTTAAAATAAATGTTCCTTTTGGTTGAAGCTTGAAAATTTTGATTGTCAGATGCAAAGTTTTGACTTTCAAAGCTACTGTAGTGAATATTTATGACAAGCAAATATCACCTTATACCCAATTTAGAATCATGGTTCAGCATTTAGTACAGTGACAACTATAGACAAAGCCAACTCTATGTGTTGGATGGATAAATGGCAGTGATTTTAAAATAAACTTAAGTTTTTCTTACTTTGTTCTACCAAAGAAGATGGTGGCTTCATTTCCAAAGGTGCTTTTCCTTGACCTACATTTCTCCATGTGTCCCTCTCCCCAATTTTCTAAGCCAGTGATCCCTAAGCTTAGGTGGGGACCAGAATCTCCTGGAGGGCTTGTTAAAACACAAATTACTTGGCCCCACCCTTGAAGTTTCTGATTCACTAAGTCTGGAGATCTGAGAATTTCCAGTTTTGATAAGTTCCCAAATGATGCTGGTGCTGATGTTGCTTGGTTTAGGGACCAAAGTGAGAGAACTAGTGTTTTTAGCACTTCATCAATTGGCAGAATAAAGATTCAGCTTTTTCAAATCAAGGATCAAATGTTGCAACTTTTAACGGTCTCTCCCAATTGCTTTCAACCTTATCCTCTGAGTTTTTATTATACTTATCACTGATAACCCCACTTATTATTTGGCTTATTTTGCCTTCCGTTTTTTTCTTTGGAAAGAAAAAAGTATGTGCATGTGTTTTCCATTCAGGTAGATGGTAATTCCTGAAGGGTAGGGGCTCTGATGACTGTGTCTTCATTCTCCTCAAACCAAGAACAGACTCTTCAGCAAATAGCTGATGTGCAGATACTGATGCCCCTGATATTTACACATCCTTCTAAAGCATGTGCAGACACTGTTGAGAGCAAGTGTCAATTTTCAGATGAAAAATAAAATTTTCCATAATGGTGAATTACCTGTCATTGGGACACTGACTTGGCAATGTCCAATCATGGTGGGGGTTGATGAGGAAGCCCCAGGACAGGAAGACTGAGCTTGGTGACAGAGTGCCAACCACCAGCTGGAGAGGTTTGCGAGGTCGTTTTTTACCTACAAAGGGAACAGACAGGTTAATTCTTGTAACAGTTAGCATATTTTCATGATTTGGGTAAAATATACAAAGATAATTTAGCAAGATGTTGAAGAATGTGAAAGCATTAAGTTCCTTTTCTTTTTATACAGTGCACAAATATTAATAATGCTTTGCCCATGAATTTAAGCAAGAATCAAATGAAATACCCTTTTGAGATTTACATGTTTGTGTCTATGCATATAAACTATATCCATTCCTAGTTTTTATTTTCTTGTGGGTCAAGGATGAACATGGAGGTCTTGGCTATTACCAGTGAAATAAACAAACACACACACATACACATATAGGTATATATACACTTACTTTTCTTTTACAGACAAGATAAAATGTTATGCTTATTTTTAACCTGAAACTGTGAATTTGTTTCACATTTAGTAACAACTTAAGTTGAAGTCTCTCTCTCTCTATATATATATATTTTAAACTACTTGGAAGTGTAAAATCTCTTGCCAGAGCATTTCAATGACCTCTCTCTTTTTTTTTTTCCTTTTTTTACAGTAAGTATTGAAACAGAAAATGTATACACATTCTTAATATTTCTGGAAGAGTAGGAATAATATAAGTAGTAGTTATTCCAACAAGACTAATTAGATTTGGGCAATGCCAAGTGTGATTCTGATAAACAACTCTAGATTCTTTTCAAGTATATGTGAGGGGCAGATTATTTGCTTTTTCAAAAATATTTGAAACTTTAGGAACGGGAGGACAGCGAAAAGGAGGAGTGCCTATTACTTCTGCTAGGTTTGAGTTGTATTAATTGTTATTCTGGCAGAAAAGCCCTCTGAGACCAGAATATACATAATCTAGTGGTAGTAAGTTACTTCATTGTGACATAGATGAATTTTTTAAAGATATCTTGAATAATTTTCAAGGATGGTTATTATTTAGTTGGTTGCAAACATGCAATTATACTTCTCTATAAATTTTTCCAGTTTACGTGTAATAGTACCTTATCTGACTATGATTCAAAGGGTTCAGGTCTGGTCCCCAAAGAGGGCAGGTCAGAATCTGAGATAATGTGATTCTGATAAGTTGTTTTTTCTATCCCTGAGTTGATTTTCACTCATGTAATATAATTGTCTCCTTTTATAGATGAAAAAGAAGGTCTTGAATAATTTCAAGGTTGTCCAAGGTCACAATGAAAGCACGCTTAAGACTCAGATCCAAGTCTCCTGAATTGTAATCTAGTTTTCTAGTTTTCTTTTTATTACATTAGTTTAGCTCACAATGTATGAAAGTAATGCCGTTTAGAAAAACTACATTTTTCTTTCCTCAAGGAATCTAAAGTTTATATGACTAAGTTCACTGTTTGGATCTTCAATTTTAATTACTTAATCATTTTTAAATTATGTGGCAGATACAAATATAAAATGAATGGAAGCTAATCCATTACTCATTACATCACTCTTCAATGCAGATTACAAAAACAAAAATTATATCCGTTGCCTGAAAGGAAAGGTGGGGTATTATAGCCTGATCAGGATGACACTATTTCCTGAGTTGGTCATCACACAGTGAAAAATAATCTAAGGCCAGTGTCACAGAAGCCCACAGATGAAATGAAGTTATAAACTGCCATTAAGTTATAATCACTCTCTTGACTTTTCTTACTTATTTTTGGATATTTGTTTTACAACCATACTAAGAAAAAGTTCAGTGACTATGAAGCCAGAATCCCACAGAACCATACTCATGCTTCCTGACTTTATTATATTTTGAAATAGAGTCTTCAAATACTGGAGGACTTTTCTTTCAAGTGTATGGAAAGCTTCTTAGACAATGATCACTAGTAAGTTTTAAGTACTGATTGAAATCTCCCTTGTGCTTGGGATATTATAAGAGGTCAAGTAAAAGGATCTGTAGTTCTCAAAATAATTAACCATTTATTGCTTCTCTTTAAAAAAAAAAAAAAAAAAGAGGAAACCAACAGAAGCCTCGAGGGGAGAGGTTTGCAGCAACCAGTTTTTGGTAATCAGGCATAGGTAATATACTGAGGAGACAGAATACTTAGCTGCCAAGGGCCCATTTGCTCAATATCTGTACATTCTCCCAACGCTTCTTATCCCTTTGAGAAAGATCTTTCTTTCTGTGTGGCATCCAGTGTACCATAAAAGGCAAATATGATTAGGGAATAATTATTTTGAGAACAGTTCACATTAGAACATGAAAAAGAAAAGCATCATGATCAACTCTATCTACAGACTAGGAAGATGTGACATAAGATATTAAAAGCATTTTCACAGCTTTATTAGTCCTTCCTAACAGCAAGGGCTTGCTTATTTGATCTGGGAAGAAATTTTAGCAGTGAAATTGGGACAACGTCTTCCTTAGTTGTATAGAAATATTTCTACTTTTTTATACACATGGTATCTAGTTGCCTGTTTCACATCTCCCTAGCCCTGGAAAGATGGGTGTCACACTGCTGTTTTATGAAAGAAGTCTAGTTTTCTGTGTCTGACTAAATTTGGTTTGGAGGCATAAATAAAATCCAAGTCCCAACTCATTCAACACACATGTAAATGAGTTATGCTTTTGAAATGTCAAGTTTCCTTCAGCAAAGTTTACATCTCACATTTTGACCTAGAAATCTGAAAGACACAAGAGCAGGCTTTAGTTCACACATTGCAACACAGAGGGAGTCAACAGGAGCTAAACTCTAAATAAGCACTTACTCTGGGCCAGGCCTGTCGTACGTAGCTGTGAACTCATCTCATCCTCACCCAGACCCTACCGTGCGGCAGAACAGGGGCATAGAGAGGTTCAATAATTTGCCTCAACCCTCTGCTGTTTGTATGTGGTGGGGCAGATAAGACCCAAGGAGCCTCTCCCAACCAGGCTATGCTACTTCCCAAGCAGGGTTATCTGTTTTCAGGGGACTGCTGGGCATCATACGTCTTCTAACCTACCTTCCTGAGGCATCCCCAAGACGCGTGGTCTCCATGGGTAGAAAAGAGATGAAAAGGCATGGTTTAAAGTTAGCAATAATAATGAATCAACAAAAATACCTGAGCATGACTTCTTTTGACTGGGGGGAGGAGCGGGCCGAACGACGATCAGATATTTAGGCTCAGCATCTGGAAATGGTAACATCATTTATCAGTAAGATTCTTTGTGAACAAGCAGCCTTCATGACAGCACACCCATTCCTGACTCAGTGTTCCCCAGCCTTAGTCACTGTAACCACAGAACCAGCGGGTGAGCGGGCTCAGGCATTCGGAAAGTTCATACTTCTTGCGATGGTTCAGGCCATTAAGTTTCTTAAGTGAAAATTAAATCCAGATTTTCAAAACCTCATGGACATAAACAGGGGAGAAGTCTTAAAAGAATCATGCTAGGGACACAGATTTCATGCCACATTTTTGATAGTCCTTTTCTCTGCAAAGATCTTTTTTTTTAATCAGATCATGTCTCATCTGTAATCCTACTCCTCACAGAGGATCAGAATGGTGCTTCAAAATCAGAGAAGGAAAATCATACTTGCACAGGACACACGAGTCTCAACCGTTGACTGATTTGAAACTGCTCATTTCCTGGATATCTGAATATTCTCCAGAATATCCTACCTATTTTTTAATCCTGTTTGCATAATTTTTCAACCTGTTATCACATCTAATCATTTTCATGAAAAACTTTAAAACAAAGTCACAATTTAAGTTGGTATAATTTCCACATAAATATACTGATGGAAAATAGAGAATCTCTTTAAAATATTTAGGTTTTGTTGTAGGAAATTTGTGGGCTGGTATCTTGATAATTTTAGGTTACACAGGTGTATTTGTTGAAACTTATTGAACAGTAACAAAAGGGTCCTACCAGATAGTACAGGGAACTATATTCAATATCCTATGATAAACCATATGGAAAAGAATATGAAAAAGAATATATATGTATAATTGAGTCACTTTGCTGTATAGCAGAAATTAAACACAACATTGTAAACCAACTACATTTGAACAATTTTTTTTTAAACACTGAAAAGTGTGGACAGTAAAAAAATTGGGTTTGAAGTAAAATGATATTTAGACTATAAATAAGTGCTAACTCAATCAAGGGCTGAAAATTTATCAAATAATTTTTTAAATTAACGTTTCTAAGATGAATGGTTGGTTTATACAGTGTATGCATAAGCCAAATACACTTCAGGCATTAAAAATATAGCATTTATTAAGCAGCTCTATTGGATTAATTGATTGATTGATGGGTATTATCTACAATAGTTCTTCAGTAACTTTGGATCCTGGAACTCATTCTACACTGAACTTCATCTGGATGCTATCGTCAATCACAGTTCACTCCTACTTGCTCAGACAGAGCTCACGTCTTTGTTTGTTTTCACTCAAATATCTCCTTCTCCATGTGTTTGGAACAGAGACCTTCTCTGCCCAAGGCTTTATGGGGCTGACCTCATTTTCAGCCAGAGACAACCTGGCATTCAATCACATTCAATAACTAAAGCCTTTGTCTTTTTCCTGGACGTCTCACATGGTTCTATTTGCTATAACCTGCTGCAGTAATTACCACTGCAAATAGGTTAACCAGATAACCTCTTGAACTGACCTCAGAGCTTTGCTCATCGATCACATTGGTGCCTAAAGACTGCCACACAGATAAACGAGCATTCACAGATAGAGCAGGGTTTCAGAGTCTCATGTGTTTGAAAGCATATCTTGCTTAGTGGAACTTATATAAAGAAAGTTCAACCTAAGTCAAAGTTTCTAGTAGGAATATAAAAACCATTTCCTGATTTTTATTTGTGACATACAGCAATATAAGTGGTCTTCCCAGGCCCACTGCCAAATGGGAACCACCACGGCCAAAAGAACCCACCTGCCAATGCAGAAGACATAAGAGACGTGGGTTTGATCCCTGGGTCAGGAAGGTCCCCTGGAGGAGGGCATGGCGACCTACTCCAGTATTCTTGCCTGGAGAATCCCATGAACAGAGGAGCCTGGCAGGCTAAGGTCCATAGTGCACAATATGAGTATTAAGAAACTACTGAGTATTGAGTACTTTCTAGGTGCTGTTATATTCACAATTTAATTACTCCTCATGGCAATGCTACCTGAACAAGTACCATTCTCATCCCAGTTTGTAGATGAGGTCACTGGGGCTGGGTCAGCCTCATGGGCAACATGTACAGCCACATAGGGAACCAAGCTCAGAAGGGTCCCTTGCTTGGTTTAAAATCCTGCTTTCACCATCTTGAAATTCTTAATACTTTTATCTTTGAATTCATCTTTCTTAAGTCGTCCAATGAGGATAATAGAGAGTGAGCAGAGAAGACAAACAATAATGCCTGTCTGCACTTCTTTCTATCCACACAGAGCATTCTAGGTGACCATTAGCATTCCAAAGGGCCCATGACATGTGGGAGTCCATTGAGAGTCAAAGGCCAAATAAGGTTACAACTATGACTCAGTAAGGGACTGTGGAAGGGACACTCACAGCCTTGTGAGGTTACCCTGTCCATTTGAACCAGAACTTGCTTCAAATGCAGAAAGAAGGGAACGACATTTTAAGAACAAAAATGACCAAAGAATCCTATTATGTGCTTACTTATTCATGTTCCTTCCCTGTATTAACCAGCCACTGACAATGAAAGTTAGAAGACAGAAGGAAAGGAAAAGCTAGAGAAACCTCTGCTTCCTCCTCTTCTCAGTTCTCCTTCACTCAGCAGTAAGTGAAAGGCAGAGAGTATTAGTAAAATGCTCATGTGTCAAAAGTTGAGCTCTGTGCATTTCCATTAGTGTGGCAAGAATAAGTACACATGCATACAGGAATTACAAAATGCATATTGTGGCACTTCAGTGATTCTGCTTAGGAGCTAAAGGTTCTCACATGTGTGCATGCTAGGTCACTTCAGTCATGGCTGACTCTTTGCAACCCCATGGACTGTAGCCTGCCAGGCTCCTCTGTTCATGGGATTCTCCAGGCAAGAATATTGGAGTGGGTTGCCATGCCCTCCTCCAGGGGACCTTCCTGACCCAGGGATTGAACTCGTGTCTCATGACTTTTGCACTGGCAGACAGGTTCCTTACCACTAATACCACCTGGGAAGCCTAAAGGCTCTTACATCTGCCTTTAAAACTAGCTTTGCATTATATAAAGAAAGGCTAATAATTTAAACGCTTAATTTTTCTTGACTTAAATGACCTGAAGTAGCAAATAAAATAGCGTCATAACAAGTAGAGAGAGAAACTGGAAGAAAGGAAAAAAACTTTATATTTTAGTACCTTTAATGATATTTTTTTTCTGATTTTTGAACCATGGCCCCTGTGTTTTTATTTTGTACTTGGCCCTGCAAATTATGTAGCTCTCTTAATCTTGTCCACAAGATGTCCTTTTAATAAGTCTCTGAACTCACTTCTAGGGAAAAAAAAAAGCTAAATCCTATTTTTCTTAAATTGTTCTCAATGTGACAGAGTCTGTTAGAGTTAGCCTTTAATTTCCTTCCTTGATACATGTTAGTTCAACTATGCCTCGGTCGTTTTAAAAAAAGACCTGAAATACTAGAAAAACAACATGCAGAAAAGCCATATGGTTACATGAGCAGTTTAAAAGTAATTTTGGTTATGATCACAGTCATTCTGCATAAAGCGTAGGCTGTCACAGCCAGTTACAAATTAGAACAGATGTGGGGACTTGGATGCATAGGCTGGCTCTCACTGCTCATAAGAAATTTCCAAATCCATGTATTTCAGCAGTCTTTGCAATCAGTTGGGAACACAGACATGGAAAAACAGAACAACTGGAAAACAAGATTTCTATTTCTATTCCTCACTATGAAGTTCTTTGTGGATCTGCAGCAGTCTGGAAATACATACACTGTACCCTGATCAGAAAATTTGGCAACACATGCCCCAAGTCAACTACTTCCTTATTTAGAGAATACACATTATTAAGAAATTTTAATTTGTATAGAATGCAGTTAACTTGACAAACTTTCCATTCCTAATGATTTTTAAGCCTATACCATGCTGCAGACTAATTAAATCTAATTTGTTTCATATTTTGAATGCCGTGTGGTAGAGGATAAGGACAGCTTCCTGCTTAAGGAAATCTATTATTGAAATCTTTTATAAAGTCCTAGATTTTTTGGTAATGCAAACACCCCTTCCATAATCACTCTACTTAAAACATCCTAATTCTCACATTTTTATTTAGGGACATCTGCACTGCAAGCCACACTGCTTTAGAATGCTGTTGTAGTAAGTTTTTTCCTGCCATGCAAGTTTCCACAGAAGGAACATAAAATAAACCAGGATGATCCTAAAGGAAATCAGGTAATGGACCTGAACAAAAGTGTATTTACCCCTACCTCTTTTTTGGTAAACAATTCGGTTTCATGACAAACTAAATTTTTGAGCATAACAGCATGGACCCTAGAGCCTGCAATCAAATCCTGCTCAGCTAGTTGCTAGCACAAGGAAAAATATTTAACATCAGTGCACCCAGTTCATCATGAGCAAAATGGGAAAAATCATAGTACCTGGGCTCATAAAGTTTTTAGTTATGTTTATGCACACAAATTTAATGTTAGCTTTTATGATGATGGTGGGCTTTCCAGGTGGCTCAGTGGCAAAGAATCTGCCTGCCAATGCAGGAGACACAGGTTCGACCCCTGGTCTGGGACGATCCCCTGGAGAAAGAAATGGCAACCATTCCAGTATTCTTGCCTGGAAAATTCCATGGTCAGAGAAGCCTGGCGTGCTATAGTCCATGGGGTCACAAAAGAGTCAGACAAGACTTAGCGACTAAACAAAAACAAATCATGATGATGATTTCTTAAAAGGTGAATTTTGTGTCCAAAGAGTTCTGAGAACATATTTTAAAAGCAAGAAGTTCAAAACTAAGTTTTTAAAACAAGGAAAAGTTTTAAAATGCAAAAATTTCACAAAAAATATGACTACACACTATCCTGGCAAAGATTCTCTTGCTCGACTAAACTCTAATCAGACTCTTGTGAGCTCTTGCTCAACTAGGCTCTGACTTTTGGACTTCTGTGTTCATTTCTACATTGTCCAATTTGAGCAGGAATCCTGAGATAGTTTAGCCAGAATGCCCCATCTTCCATGGCTTATCACACTTGGGATCCAAATTCTTCATCCTCTACCATCTTATAGATGATATCTGGGCACCCTGGCCTGCCTTCATCAAGAACCCTGGTAGGTCAGTTGAGCCAGAATCCTTCCTGACTGCTCATGCTTCCTTTTAGTAATTTTCTGTCCATTTCCTCCCACTCTGCTTAGTAGCTAGAATGTGTACACGCTGTTACTTCAGTTGCATCTGACCCTTTGTGATCCCATAGACTGTAGTCCGCCAGGTTCCTTCTGTCCATGGGATTTTTCAGGCAATAATACTGGAGGGAATTGCCATGCCCTCCTCCAGGGGATCTTCCTGACCCAGGGATAGAATCTAGGTCTCTTTACATCTTCTGCATTGGCAGGCAGGTTCTTTATCACTAGTCCCACCCAGGAAGCTCTGTAGCTAGAATTCCTATGCTGACCCTGTTATATTCGGAGTTGAGCCCAACCTCTCTCCCTCACTACAAGACCCCACTGTGGTGGTCCCTACACCTGTCATGAGAGCCCCCTCCCCTGTCAATTAAGTCTTCCTTAACATCTTTAACAAGCGTCACTGAATAGTTTTTCTTTAACAATACTTGCTCACAAATACTAATGCAAAAAAATCCTATAAAATATGTTGACAAGCTGAAGCTGGCAGCATATAATTCGATAATAAGTGACAGCCAAGTGTAGTTTATTCCAAGAATGTAATGGAAAGAGAAAAAAAGCATCAGTTTCCATAAGTGCTGAAAAGACATTTGACAAAAGTTGACATCAATTCTTGATTAATATGGATTCAATGGAATACCTCTTCAATATGATAAAATATATCATCATAAAATATCTGAACTACTTTTTTTTAAATACGCAGGACGCCAAACATACATTTCTGTTGATTAACTCTCCTGAGCCTTATCAGAACATTCAACCCTCATTATTGTCCCTTTTATTACTAAATATTTTTAAGTATTACACCATGATTTTATTTTTATAACCTGCTTCAGTATTTTTACTCAGTACCTGAGACATGGATTAGGTAAATAAACAAAGAATGATGTAACCAACTATATTTCATGTTCTTTTACTCCAGTGATGTAGGAATATATAAAATAAGCCAGTGGATTAGAAGGATTACTAGCACATTTACATCTAAAACCAACCTTACAAGAATTGTGAGTTAGAACAAACTTGCTCATGAAGACCCCAGACACAAACTTCTATGTCCATGTCCCGCTTCAAGATGTCTTTAGCGAATGTGCTTGTCCTCATCAATCTTATTTTCATTTGTTCTTAGAGAGGATCACAAAGCAACTATTTACAACTTAGCATGAGTGAATTCATATTAACACAGTACCCCCACTCATGACCTGTTCTAATTACATAAAAGACACATGTGTGTCCTCTACTAAATATACACATGGCGTCAACAACCAATGGGGGAATCTTTCAGCCCAGTGCCCTTACTAACTCCTTTTCTGTGCCTGAAATCATAAGGCACAGAGAGCCACCTTCTCTCTAAGCTAGTGGCAGCTGGCTGGCGAGCATCCTGTGAGAGTCCTGATCCATGGAGGGCAAGCAGTCTTTACTCTGGCAGGAGAGGCCCAGGACCATGCTGCTGTCACCAATGTGCTTTAAAGATCTGGGTCCCTTGGGAACCACTGAGGAAAGGTAGACATCATCTCAGGCATTCTTCAAGGCCCAGAGAGAAGTTTCAAGATCAATGTGAATTTCCAAGTAACTCTGAGGCTGTTTAGAGACAGTCCATAAACACCTTTCATCAGTAACTAAATTTTTGATTAGCAAATCAAAGAGAGGCAGATTGTTTCTAATGTGGTTTGGAGGTGTAAAAAGAACACCAAGGCTTAATCCTCATTTCATCCCCAGAGATGGGGAGAGACAACTTCCTCTGCATCCCCACTGGAGGCCGAAATCTTCTCTTGCTCCCCTGAGGGAGATGGAGTCTTAGGAATGCTTCTGCCTGGAGAATGAGACCCTTGAGCTGCTGCCCTGGAAACCCACCAAGGAGTATCTGAGGCACTGAGCCAGAGGCCTGTTCACAGAGGGGTCTCCTCTGGGCAGCTGTGCCCACCCATGTGGAGGTTTTGGCCTGCAGATGCCTGACATGCCAGTGGGAGAGCAGCCCCCGCAGGGCTTACTACAGGCGAGGAGGCCATAAATGGAATGAAGCCACATGGCATGTGGGTGATGGGTAGGCCACCAGTGAGACTATACTAGCTCCTTGGGATTCTGAAACCTGTGGGAGCAGCAATAGAGTCCTGAGGAAAATATATTCCATTTCTTCCTAATCTAGCAAGTGGGAGTTGACAGGTTTAAATTTGACTTAGAGATGGTATCTGAACCCCAAATGGCAATTTGACCAAATTCAACAGTTTTTGCAGGCATATTATAAGTTCAGAATACTGCATTTCATTCGTTCTAAGACATAATCCTCTCCTCCACTCCTCTGCTTTTAAAATCTCTCAAATGCATTATACAGTCAGTGGCATGGGACATTGACCAGGGACAGTTGGGTCCTTGCTGTCACTGCCTGACACCTTGCAGGAAAGTCAAGAAAGTAACAACTTCCCAAATGGCAGAAGAGGGTCAGTAATTCATAAGGAAAGCCAGGGGAGCAGTGTTCACAAAGCACAATCTTATCACTATTGATGCTGGCATGGAGTCCTGTAGTGGAAAAACAAAGCTACAGATAACTCTGAGTTGAAGGGTGAGGCAGAAGAGTTGGACTCCCAAGGTGAAGAAAATTTAGCAGGAATTTAACTTTTCTCTTGCTTATTTTCCTTTTTTTTTTTTAAATAATAGATCTTTCTCCCCCAAGACCCAGTCTAAACATGAGAAAAAACATTAGACGAAACTACATTGAAAGATTCTACAAAACACCTAACCACAACTCCTCTAAACCATTAAGGTCATCAAAGCCAAGGAAAGCCTGGGAGACTGAGCCTATGGGAGACTTGACTAGACATAGTGTGATATCCTGCATGGGACCTTGGAACGGAGCAAGGTCTTTGGTTGAAACAAAGGAGATCAGATCATGGGTGGACTTACGCTAATAACGTATCAATATTGGTTGATTAGTTGTGACAAATGCACCATACTAATACAATATGTGAAGAATAGGAGAAATTGGATGTCAAGTACACAGAAATTCTATTACATTTGTAACTTTTCTTTAAAGCTATTCTAACAAAGGATTTATTAAAAAACATAATCATCTCTTTTTACAAAAAGTAAATCATGCAACCTTTATGTATCCTGGTAAAAGGAAGCTCCTTCATAAGCCTCAAGGGATGCCAAAGAGTGTCATTAATCAGCTGCTTCATTCTTTATTAAATTTATATAAAATAGTGCTATCATTTATGGTTAAAAGTAATTTAGAATTTGATGAAACAAAGTAACTATTTTATAAGAAATCAATGTGGCACATCCTAAGACTCCTATTAAGAATAACATCATCCACAAAACCTGGAAAAAAAAAATCTACAGTCATGGAACTCTCCATAAAGAAATATTATCAGTTTTTCTCCACATCTGCAAGCGTCTACATGCCACACTTAGCTGTAATCTGACCTGGGTGGGTACAACCTAAATTTAAGTATTCCCTTCAGCTTTTAACATTTGGCAGACAGCTCCCATGCCTTCTTTCATCAACACTGAGCAATGTCTACTTGAAAAATACCCTTGAAAAGCCTCCCTGTGTTTTAAGTTCAGGCAGAGAGTTCCACTCAAGCACTAGGCTGATCAGAAACAAAGCAATCTTAAGTGTGCTCATGCTGGGAGGAAGCAAACTGAGCTTCAGGGGGGCCTCTGCAGACACTGTTCCCTCACCTATTGGTCCTTGAAGCGGGGCTGGAAGAGAGCAGTCTCATTGGAAAAGGGGTGTAGTTTGATGAGAGGGTAGAGGGTAAAAAGATAGTAAAATGCTACTTGTCTACTGAGCCCTTGTAAGGCAACTATCAACAGCTGTAAATTTCAGTTCTGTTACTAACCTTTCTTATATCCCCACCCATCCTCACTTTCCTGGGACAAAATAACAATAGCAAATTGACACCACAGCAGCACACTGCTTTCAGCAATGGGGTACAAATGATTTGCATATGAGCCAAAGTCCATATCCATCCTGAAGCCTGGATACTAGAAAATGAGAAGCTCAAATATCACTGATGTAACAGATGTATCCTTCCAAAGAGTAATGTGAAGGAAGCTGGCCACAAAACACACTCGTGATTATTAAGTAAGCCCTTGATGCTGGGAGGGATTGGGGGCAGGAGGAGAAGGGGAAGACAGAGGATGAGATGGCTGGATGGCATCACTGACTCTATGGACGTGAGTCTGAGTGAACTCCGGGAGTTGGTGATGGACAGGGAGGCCTAGCGTGCTGTGATTCATGGGGTCACAAAGAGTCAGACACGACAGCAACTAAACTGAAAGTAATTACATGGTAACAAGCTATAGCAGTGGCCATTAATAGTCTTGACCAACTCAGGAATATCACTGATGTCCTTTCAGGAAGTTCAGCGTCCCTTCTGGAAAAACTCTAGTGGGACTTTTTTTTCTGGAACATTGGGGAAATTCTGCAGGAGACAAAAGAGACTCAGATTTGATCCCAGGGTCAGGAAGATCCCCTGGAGAAGGAAATGGCAACCCACTGCAGTATTCTCCCCTGGAGAATCCCATGGACAGAAGAGCCTGGCGGGCTACATTCCAAGGGGTTGCAGAGTCGGACATGACTGAAGCAACTTAATATGGTGTCTTCTTGGGCACACGCTAAGTCACAGCTTTGCAAAGCCTCATGGAAACCAGAAATCCACATAGAAGACAGTACTTACAAGTAATGTCAGTACTGCTTTAAATTTACTATGCTTACTGAGATTATGAACACAGAAGTTTAGTTATTTTTAATAAGTCACTAAGTACATTACTAGCACCTTGCCCTTGTGTGTGTTAGTTGCTCAGTTGTGTTTGACTCTTTGGGACCCCATGGACTGTAGCCTACCAGTCTCCTCTATCCATGGGATTTCCCAGGCAAGAATACTAGAGTGGGTCGCCATTCCTTTCTCCAAGGGATCTTCTCAACCCAGGAACTGAACCTGTGTCTCCTGCACTGCAGGCAGATTCTTTACTATCTGAGCCACCAGAGAAGCCCATAAAAATGAACATCTATAGAAATATGAATCATCACAGATAGAAGTCGTCCATCTTTTAGAGTATTTCTAAGCCTCTGTTAAGAGTCAGACGTGACAGCGACTAAACCACCACTGCTGCAAAGCCTCTGTAAGAAGACATGGGCTGAGGATCACATGGGATCTGGCCCAGACTCAGTTTATACTTTTGAAGAAGAAATTCATAGGGCCTGGACTCCCTCTTAGGCCTGTTCATGCTGATCATGCTTGGTCACCTTTCCAATGGACTCTGAACTCTGTGTCTAGTGCCTATGAAAACAGCAACAGAAGAATAAGACCCCTCCAGACAGGGGAACCTTGAAGATTATTATATCTAGGTTACTCATCGCCTAAGAGAAAACATACACTAATCACCCCTTCCTCCAGACAGGCCATAAATTTTTCTGTATCAATCGAAGTGTAACCTTAGGTTTATTGAGTATTGGCTAATTGTTTGACTGTTTGAGCACATGAGCACATAGCACGTGAATAATGGGGTTATTGGGATTGTATTTTCCTTGGTTTATGTAAGTCTCAAGGAATTTGGGGTGGTGGGTTCAGACACGTACACATGGGGTATAAAAGATGTTCACAAATGCTGGTCGGGGTCCTTGGTTAAGAGGAGACTCTGCCTTGGGCCCACCGGTATAATAAACTGCACTCCACTATCTGCATTGTCCTTCTGAGTGAGTTTGTTTCCCGGAACGTGTGGCTACAACACTGCTCATTTTTGTACCTAGAAACATAGCAATTGCACAGCAAACATTTTCTGAGCAAATGAATGAATCTATTTCTCTATCCCTTTATTGCCTGGGGCTAGAGTAAAGATGAAAGTTCCTGCTTTGGGGGAAGAAAGGAAAAGCAATTATAAGTCTGGGGAATAGCTATCAGCAAAAGCAAATCATCTTTTGAAAAGCTGGTAAACTTCCAATTGCTGAATTTGTCTTTGATGAACCTATCTGTAGAACTGACTTTTTCCTTTGAAGTTCTTTGCTATAAAAAGCATATGACTTTGTGTGTAATAATAATCCTTATCTTTCCTTCACCTGAAAAACAATCTAAGCCAAATTTTAAAGCAAATTCTACTAATTACTGTTCAGTAATTATTCCCGTTAAATGTTGGGAATCAGTTGGAAAATGAACCAATACCCACTTTGACAAAACATTCTGCTATGCCTTGGTGCTCTGAGGAAGTTCTGGCTTCTTTTGGCCCTGAAGAGACAGTCCAAGGGCCTTGGCACACAAGCAGGGGGCACAATGGTGATGGTTAAATGATCCATAAAAGGCTCAGCCACTCTGGACCACAGAGCAACTACCAAGGCAAAACGACTAGGAACACCAGTTGGTGGGATTCTATAATGTTCGGTTAAAGACCATAGAAGGGGGCTGACAGCTCATGTTGACATGTGTGTTACACGAGGAATTGTTCAGAAATGCTAGCAGCAGCGAGCAGCAGCCCCTCATCTCCGTGCTGCAGAGTGAAGCCTCTAAATAAGAGAGGAGATGCTTTGATGGGAAGAGAGGGTGTGGAGAAGGAGTAGGTGGAAGGAAGAGGTCTGAGGGAGAAAGAGAGCTTTTCCTAAACACTGAAATGTGGACCCCAAAGGCTCCACCACGCTCCTTCACTCTTCAGGTTTTTGTCTGGATGTAAAGATGCACCCTTTTTCCAAACAGAGGAGCATTTCAAAGACATACTTCAACATGGAAGACATTCCTGGAAACTTTTTCTGCCAGTTTTCCTGTGAGTTTGGGGAGGCAAAGCTATTGAAAATACATACTTTGCCCAGAGTTGACTATATACTTTATGGCCCCATTCAATGCAAAATCAAAAGGTAGGACTCCCTGTTAAAGACATTAAACACACCGAAATATAAAACATTTCCTTTCTTTCATATACTCTGCCTCGACCGTTCATGGTATTTATTGGTTATTTAATGTTGCTCTGCAAAGGAGGGCAGACCCTCACCTCCCCTATCCCCTCTCTCTTGACTGCCTGGGATCCTTTCCAACCAGAGGCAGCCTCGCCATCAGAGCACCTTACTACCCGCCCCCCCCCCCCCCCCCCGCCCCGACTCAGCCCCCAGGGCAAGAAAGCCAATCTCCCCTTCCTGAAGGGCTGCCATTGGAACCCACAGACCCCAAGGGACTGTGACCTCAGTCCTCGGACAGACCATGTACCTGAATGAGGGTAGGAAAGAAGCTGACAGAAGTGAAAGCACCTGCTGACGTACTGTGGCACTGCCAGCCAGGACTGTTGCCAGCCCGCCCTGCCAGATGTCACCAAGAGAGGGTGTCCACCAGGCCTCACATCTACACCCAAGTGCCCGAAGAAGGCGGAGGCAGAAGTAGTTGCTAAGTGGAGTTAGGAAGAGGCAGGGCTGCAGGGGGACCAGGCAGCTGAGAACCAAATTAGGAGAGGGAGTGGGAGGCAAGAGAAGAGCCCAGGCACCAAGCCCTGGGCACACATTCCATTGTCCCATCCCACCTGACTGATAAAATCAAACAAAAGGTAAACCTACTAAAATTTCCATGACAGCAAAGCACTAACCTTCAGTGCAGGGCTCCTCTGAGTCCACTGGTCACATGCCTGGAAAGCCAGGTCTCCCCTCCCCCTCCACCCCCAATTCCCACCACGGCCTGGACGGACCAGGCAGTCCTGCATTTCCTGTCGCCACAGCTTTCTGTCTGGGGCTGCTCATTCAGCTCCCATCCCAGGCTAACCCTGCCTCACTTGCAAGCTCTGACAAATTCTCACGCTGACCCTGGAAACAAATACTTAAACCATTTCTCGTACCATTTGCCACCGCAGCCAGCACGCATCCTTTCCCAGTTTCGAGACCTGTTAGACATTAACATTGCTGACTTCATCGCCAGTAGTTTTTTCCTTGCCTGTGCTTTATAGGTGCACCCCACAGAGAAATTTAGTGTAGGGTGTTGTCTGTGAACTCATTTAATGTTTGGCAAGGACTTGCCCCTGATAGACAGCCTGCACACACACACTTTCCAGTGAATTCATCACTTCGCTAGTATCATCTCTACAGGAAATGTGACTGAATAATCACAACTTTACTTGGATATTGTCCTTTCAAATAACAAAGCTAGGTCACATTCACTATCAGATGGAAGCCAGGGCCATCAAATCAGCAAGGTGTCTTCTTTCTTTCCAAATATTCTAGTCAGCATCATCATGTGGGGGTGAGGGGTCAGGAATAATTCCCAGGAGATGAGTTTGTACATAGAGTTCAAAAGTCACAGAATACTTAAATGCCGTGGGGGAAGACAGTACGGCATGGTAGTCAAATGCTTTCTGGAGCCAGCCTGCCACACGTAGCTTTCTTCACTTCTCAGGGATTTACTCTTCAATGGGAAGAAGAGGATGCTAATAGTACCTGCATCAAGGGGCTGCAGTGAGGAGTCAATGACCCTTGCTGTAAAGCCCTCGGCCCAACACATTGTAGCTCCCCAATGACATTACAGTATAAGCTCATGGGTTGGTGAGAACTTCCAATCCAGCATTTGGTGAGCAGCTACTATGCACTCAGCCTGATAAATGAAATGAATGCCAGTCTGGGGGGATATCTTCTTCTTGAGGAGTATCCCTAGTGGTAGAGAAAAGGCAGAACTATTAGCTTGGAATCAGGCAATGAAAGACTGGGGGATGATGCTATGAGGTCAAGGCTTTCACCCACATGTGTACTAAGCTATAACTTTTCAACTAAACTGGGACACTTTTGATAGAAACGGGAGCACTATTAATAATTAAGCCACAACAGCAGATGTAAGCCATAAGCTGGTCTGAGAAATAGGGCAGAGTCAACACTGTAAGCCAGTTGAATAATTTTTTTTTTTCTACTAGAGATTTCCACCCTAGGCAAAGAGAGTTTACTGTGTTAACTGGGAGACTTGCCCAGCAAACTCCCAGCAGACTCTGGACAGTCAGCTGTTACATCCACGGATCTACTGACCCTGATCGTGGAGTACGTGGGGGATGATGACAGTCAGCTCTCACCCTGAGCAATTCACTAGTTAGCTGCTAAAATATGACTAGTGCAAACAAAAGCAAAATAATGAAAATGGAACAACCTAGACTGGAATGTGACTAAATGCTGATATTCACAGCATAGTGCTTCAGACAAGACAGGTATGTGACAGAGAGTGTTGTGTCCTGGGAAAGTAAAATGTTGAGGAAATAACAGGAGTAGTTAGGAAATTAGGATTTGATGGTAGTCTTTGGTTTTGAGATGGAAATTATAATGGAAAATATGGAAATTTAGGAAAAATAAATTATAAAGTCTAAATATTATCTTGCATCTGTTCCAGATAACCTCCTAATTTACCCTATTAGCAGCTGTCTTTCTAATTAAATCCACTTCTTATCAACAAGCCTTTTGCAATAAGTCTTGGACAGTGCATACCTTTGACTCATGCCAAAGGGCCATAAGCTATTTTGCAGAATCCTTCTAGATATAATTAAGAATTAACTAAGTAAAAGTTAGATTTTGGTCTCAGTGCATTATGCAATACATTGGAAAAAAAAATTGTGCTTTATATTGGAATATTGAGTTTCTTTTATTGTATTTCCAAGAAAAGATAACTTTGGAGACAGTTTATCTATTGTTTGGTGAGGCCAGGAAGACCATGGAAACACTGAATCCAATAGAAAAAACAGAACCTTGGAAAGATGTTATCTTTATCAAAACAGGTGAAATGGGCATCTATTATCAAACAAGGCTTTTCTGGTATGAACCCATGGTGAATTATTTTGGTGGTGCCATAAAATTTATTAAGAAATTGGTACCCACTAGGCCAATCTCTTTTAAAAATTCCCCTTTGAAGCTTACTCAAGTTCTGCTAAATTTTGCACCTTGGAGGAAAATCAAGTGATTCTGAGATTCCTATTGTTTTAATGAAAAATCTGGGTTAATCTTGACGATTTAAAGCCAAATACTTCCCAGTGGTAAAAATCATTTCCAGAGAAAGAACCAAATGAGAATTAGATGACGTTTTGAAAACAGTTTAAAAGAGAAAACCCATCTAAATGAGACCCATAGCTATTTCAGATTCCTGGGTCTCTCCCTTTCCTCTCACCCATTCATTCATTCACTATGTTTCTAAATTATGACAACACTGGATGTGAAAAAAGAAATCTGAGGCTTCCAGTGTCCTTACCTCTTCAGAATTTTCTATTTGGGAAGAGTCTAGGAATAGACAAGACTCCCCAGAATAAAAACAAATAGTTTATTAAGAATAATGGTCAAAGAAAATGCTTAGCCTCTAGGATATTCATGGAGAGAGACAAAAATATTGACTTCCTTGGACAGATATGGCCTTGTGGAGAGTAGGGCAGTAGGGCTTCACAGATGGGCAACTCACTAAACAAAGATGGTGATGGTGGCAGTGGAATGGGTAGAAAAGAACAAGTGTTGTGGACATAGCAACTACTTCACAGATGTTAACTCATTTAAATCTTAATGAGCCTTAAGGATCTAATGGCTCCTTCCATGATGCAAGACCTTTCTGCTTACTGTTGACAGTGTTAGCTGCTCAGTTGTGTCCAACTCTTTGTGACACCATGGACTGTAGACTGCCAGGTTCCTCTCCATGTCCATGGAATTCTCCAGCCAAGAATACTAGAGTGGGTTGCCATTTCCTTCTACAGGGTATCATCCTGCCCCAGGGATCGAACCCCCGTCTCCGGCATTACAGGCAGATTCGTTAATGTCTGAGCCATCAGGGAAGCCCTTATTGTTTAAAGAACATTCTAATAAATAAAGAGCATTATAGAAGAAACAAATCAGGTTCTTATGTAGACTTTCCACTGTAGAACAACAGATAAAATTACAGTGCTTCAGAGCTCAGGTTCTCAAACCAGACTTCCTGAGTTCAAACACTGGTGCCATTTACCAACTTTGACACATTTGGAAGTTTACTTGAAGCTCTTAGAGGTTCAGTTGCCTTATGTGTAAAAAAGGGCACTAATACCTACTCCTCCACAGCTATCATATCCCTCATCTGCATTGTGGGACTATCTTGTATTCACTGTTGTTGCTATTCCATGCTCTCTGCTCAAGTTTCTTGCTAACTCTCTAAGGATTCTGCCAGAGAAGATAGGAACTGAGCTGGTTTCAAAGACAGTGTATCTTTTCCTCTGGTTAGTTTACCTTGCTCCTTTCACTAGCTATTTTTCAGCTTAATTAAGTCTTTAAATAGTTCCTTCAGTTATTTTCAAACTCCAGCTACTTTTCTTCAGTGAATCCACCATCAACTTTCTGATGGCACTTTCCACAATAAATATTCACTTCTTCTTTGTCATTCAGTTCAGTTCAGTCGCTCAGTTGTATCCGACTCTTTGTGACCCCATGAATCGCAACATGCCAGGCCTCCCTGTCCATCACCAACTCCTGGAGTTCACTCAGAGTCGCGTCCATCGAGTCAGTGATGCCATCCAGCCATCTCATCCTCGGTCGTCCCCTTCTCCTCCTGCCCTGAATCCCTCCCAGCATCAGAGTCTTTTCCAATGAGTCAACTCTTCGCATGAGGTGGCCAAAGTACTGGAGTTTCAGCTTTGGCATCATTCCTTCCAAAGAAATCCCATGGTTGATCTCCTTTAGAATGGACTGGTTGTATCTCCTTGCTGTCCAAGGGACTCTCAAGAGTATTCTCCAACACCACAGTTCGAAAGCATCAGTTCTTCGGTGCTCAGCCTTCTTCACAGTCCAACTCTCACATCCATACATGACTACTCATTAGAAAAGACTCTGATGCTGGGAGGGATTGGCAGCAGGAGGAGAAGAGGACGACCGAGGATGAGATGGCTGGATGGCATCACGGACTCGATGGACGTGAGTCTGAGTGAACCCCGGGAGATGGTGATGGACAGGGAGGCCTGGCGTGCTGCGATTCATGGGGTCGCAAAGAATCGGACGTGACTGAGCGACAACTGAACTAAACTGACTAGACGGACCTTAGTCGGCAAAGTAATGTCTCTGCTTTTGAATATACTATCTAGGTTGGTCATAACTTTTCTTCCAAGGAGTAAGCGTCTTTTAATTTCATAGCTGCAGTCACCATCTGCAGTGATTTTGGAGCCCCAAAAAATTAAGTCTGACATTGTTTCCACTGTTTCCCCATCTATTTCCCATGGAGTGATGGGACCGGATGCCATGATCTTCATTTTCTGAACGTTGAGCTTTAAGCCAACTTTTTCACTCTCCTCTTTTACTTTCATCAAGAGGCTTTTTACTTCCTCTGCACTTTCTGCCATTAGGTAGTATTTATCCTTCCATATAATGAATAGTAGCAACCTCTATTATTTTGTATTTCATCCCACTTCCGTAAAAATGAATAGACCACATGCTAGTATTTTTATACAGAGAAAAAAAGACAACTGAAGTTCTAACGGTTGCAATGATGACAGAAAATGGTGCATTTGTTTTTGCTTTCTATACAAATGTAAAAATTAAGGGTAAAACTTGTAAGGGTGTTAATATCTACAGGAATATAAATTACACATATAAACATATAATTGATATTGATATCTGAACCACTGTAAATAAATTTTATTCAAAAACTTAAACAAAAATTTCCCCAGTGAAATAAAAGCAAGAAAGAAATGTCAAAATAAGGAACTGATGGTTAAATTTTGACCTGAACTTAAGATAAAACTACCATCAGTTAAAGTAAATGAAACAGGGTTAGGCTCTTAATTTGATCTATATTTAGTAAGACAGGTCAAAATTCTTTCTACTTTCCTGCTTAAAATTGCTTTATTAGAGTAAGACAGATTAGAAAATTGAAATCTTGGAATACCAAACCCTTTCAACTGTATCTTGTGAGGATTTACCTTCTCCTTAAGAGGCCACAGTTGTGAAATTCTTGAGTTACCTGAGGACTCTACTCAAAGTCACTGAATAGGAACACCCCCCCCCCCCACCCAGTAATGACTAAAAGATGACCTGACTATGGAAGACAGTCACGTGTGCTCCAAGTGTTCTGAGTCTTAGATTTTGCTGCCTATTGTGTTTCTCCATTTGGGGATTTATCCCTTCCAAGGAAACACTTAGTTGCAGTTAAACGGATGAGTATGGTTACTTCTTTTAAGTCACTGACAGTCTGCTAAAGCAATCTACCCCAGAGATCTTACACAAAGCTCAAACAGGTTAAGTAAATTATCCAAGACCACTCAGTTTGTTATAACAGCAACCGACAATTATAAACAATTATAAAACATACCTCCTCTTTATGTTCAGTTCAGTTGCTCAGTCGTGTCCGACTTTTTGCAACCCCATGAATTTGCAGCACGCCAGGCTTCCCTGTCCATCACCAATTCTGAAGTATTCATAACGTATTTTATAGATGAAAAAAATGAACTGACTGAGACAAGTTAAGTGGCCTACTCAGAACTACTCCATAGTAAGTAACTGGGTTAAGTTTGAACCCAGGTCTGTCTCACTGAAAACATACCTATTCTTTCCCCAAATCATGCTGCCTCACCAGGCACAGGAGGATCTTTTCTTAAATGCAGATGTTAGCATTTTGATGCAGGCTCCTTCCAAGGCAGAGCGTCTTAGCACATGCACCCTGGCGCAGGAATAACTCTGAGGGGCTACAGGCAAGACTGTGAGTCTGAGCATGAAAAGCGTGTTCTCTTTAGGGCAGTTAATGTAAGGGTTAGCAGCTGTGAGAATAGCGGGGGTTAAGAAATTTGCCCTCAAATCCTTTTGGAGTCCTAACACCTAGTTGAAAGAAATCCTTTAATCAGAATTCCTAGTAGTGATAAATACATGATTTTTTTTTCCAATTTAAGCTTTTCATTTTTTGCAGTAAGGATACTAAAATAACTCCTTAACCTGCTCTTCAAGATTGATGGAATATAACTTTTTCCTTGCCAGCTGACACTGATTAACATATTTTCAGAGGTCAAGAGAACATTATAAAGTATGAGTCTATAAAGATTCAACGTCAAAAAATTCTCATTTTTGGACATTTGCAAAATTACCAACAGCTGAACACAAAAGTAACAAAGCGAAAACTGGATATGTAAGCCAGAATGAGAGCATTGATGATGTGGGAAAAAAGGATATGGGAACCTCACATCTATTATATGAGAATCATGTTTTATCACATCATTGCAAGACTCAAAGCCAGTAATAGTTATTAATATTCATCTGGGTAAATACTCCTTTTTCTTCTGCTCCAATTAGTCTACAAAAATCTTAGAAGATCCTACAAAAGTACAAGTTTTACAGAAGTTTCATAAATAGCAAAAGGGAATATTTTTTTATGTTTTTTAGTTTTACATATAAGACCAGAACATTACTTTGAAAATACCTCTGTCAATACTAGATACATATTAAAATAAAAGTAGAAATGGTTAAAGATGATTATTTAGTCCACATATCATTCAATGTTAACTTCAATATTTCTGAAAAATCAACCATTTCTCATTTCAGTGGTGAGATCTTAAACACTTCAAGAAGTGGAATGGGGCAGACAAAATGGCATGTAATATTTGTTTTGAAAACAAAAGTAAGTTACAATGTTTGGGTATAGTTTGGTGCAACTGAAGAAATACTACTATCCTTTTACAGAATAAAGTAAGAAGAAGGGATGTAAGTGGTGCTTTTTTTACACAAACCAATAAAAATTCTTTGCTCGTGCAACTCGCACCCAAGGGATTTCAACTCATCTCTTTATGATCATGAATTTACTAACACGCCCACAGCACATCTGTGAAAAATAGACTTCATTACTGTTTTACAGATGAGCAGAATTGAGAAAGATCATACTCTAAACTGGTAGCAGAAAGGGAATAGAGACACAAATTTCAAACATACATTTTGTGCCATGGAGAATAATGGCCCTCCAGGATTGCTCACATCCTCCTCCCCAGAACCTGTGAATATCTTAGGTTACATGATAAAGGAAAATTAGGGTTGCAGGTACAATGAAGAATGTAGATCCATTTAAAATATGGAGAGTAGCCTAGATTATCCAGGTGGGCTCAATATAATCATAAGGATCCTTAAAAGTGGAAGGAGGCCAAAGAGATCAGAGCAATGTGGTGTGAGCAATGCTTGACCCAATGTTGCTGGATTTTTTTAATTGTAGTAGATTTGGAATATTATGTTTCAAGTGTACAGCACAGTAATTCAGTATTTTTAACAATTATACTCCATTAAAAGTTATTATAATATGATGGTTATACTTCCCTTGCTGTATAATACATATTTGTTGCTTTTCTATTTTATACATAATAGTTTGTATCTCCTAATTCCTTGCCCCTTCCCCATTCCCGTTCCCTATTGGTAACCACTCAGTTCAATTCAGTTCAGTCGCTCAGTCATGTCCGACTCTTCGCGACCCCATGAATTGCAGCATGACAGGCCTCCCTGTTCATCACCATCTCCCAGAGTTCACTCAAATTCACGTCCATCGAGTCAGTGATGCCATCCTGCCATCTCATCCTCTGTCATCCCCTTTTCCTCCTGCCCCCAATCCGTCCCAGCATCAGAGTCTTTTCCATTGAGTCAACTCTTTGCATGAGGTGGCCAAAGTACTGGAGTTTCAGCTTCAGCATCATTCCTTCCAAAGAACACCCAGGGCTGATCTCCTTCAGAATGGACTGGTTGGATCTCCTTGCAGTCCACGGGACTCCCCCCAACTAATAGGGAACAAACCACTAGTTTGTTCTCTGTTTCTGTGAATCTGTTTCTGTTTTGTTTATGTATTCATTTGTATCATATTTTTAGATTTAAAGGTAGAAAAGGAATGTGGGCCCCTCTAGAAACTGCAAAAACAGAAACAGATTTTCCCTTCAGAGCCTCCAGAAGGGAATGCAGCCCTCGCCACAACCTTGACTTTAGCCAAGAGAGACTCACGTTGGGCTTCTCACATATAGAACTGTGCACGTGCTCAGTCATGGCCGTCTCTTTGCAACCCCATGGGCTGCAGCCCACCAGGCCCCTCTGTCCATGGGATTCTCCAGGCAAGATTACTGGAGTGGGTTGCCACGTCCTCCCACAGGGGATCTCTCCAACCCAGGGATCAAACCCGAGTCTCTTACATCTCCTGCTTTGGCAAATGGGTTCTTTACCTCTAGTGCCACTTGGAAAGCCCAGATGTTCCTTAACTGTCCACAAAATACATGAATCCACCACTGACCTGGCAGATGGTGCCAGAAACCTCTTCTGCAAAGGCTTCCGTGGTGGCTCAGATGGTAAAGAATCTGCCTGTAATGCAGGAGACCCAGGTTTGATCCCTGGGTCGAGAAGATCCACTGGAGAAGGGAATGGTAACCCACTCAGGTATTCTTGCCTGGAGAATTTCATGGACAGAGGAGCCTGGCAGGTTACATCCATGGGGTCGCAAAGAGTTGGACACGACTAATACTGCGCTACTACTACTAGGATGGGAAAGAATTCATTTGCCAGCTGTAGAAAGAGACAAAAAAATATCTAAAGAGTTTCCCAACAGTGCTTCACATCAGAAGTCACTACTCCCAGGTAGATGTACCTTACATAAATATAACGTAATTAATCTGTGATGTTTTAAGCCACCCAAGTTTGTGGTAATTTGTTACAGTGGCAGTTGAAAACTAGTATGCAGATGCTTAACCATTTATGAGCCATTAATAGAGCCATAATCATTAAAAAAAAAGACTATAAGCAATTTAAGCAACCAGATGATAACATTTAATTTGGAAATGCAAGTCTGTTTCAAAGTAATAACAGAAGCACACAGATTCCTTGGCATAAAGAAAGATGGAAAAGTAAATATCTAAGAAGAATGTTTTTTCATCTTCCACCAGCATACTAGAAGAGAAAGAAAATAAACAAAAAGAACATATCAATCTAAAGGATAAATTAAGAGTTTTTAAAATGCTGCTTAGAATAGCCTTCCAGGAGAAGTTTGGGAATCACTATGCTTAAAGATCTTTAAGAAACACAGTGATGTTTTATATACCTGGATGGCTTAGCTATGTACTAGCCCGATGACAGGAGCCTAGACTAGACAGTCTCTCATAGCCTCCTCCAGCCTAAATATGCTACCCAGACTTGACTCTGTTCAGATTTCAGTGCCACAAATATTTATTGCCTGTCTACTCAATGTAGGTCATTCTGGTATGAATAACTGAAGAAAAAGACATTAACTTTAAAAGTTCACAGTTTAATAGTGAACCAAGGTTAAACCATCAACCATATTTAAATGACAGTGAGAATCATTGTAAGGGATGGATAAGTGAAATAATGATTAAAAATTGTTAAATATCTTACAAATCAATAAAAATAACTAATGCATTCTTACTGATTATAAAACAAACAATAGTATCATTGGTCAACACTGCAGATTTCCAGGCATCAATTTATTACAATGAGAATTTATCTTGTATTTCCTAAACACTGTATAAGGAAAGTGAAAAAGTAAATAAAAGAAAATTCTTCTTTAATATAGAATTTCAGTTAAAAAATGCAAAAGGAATTATAGAATTAGATTCTTTCTAAAATGTAAAATTGTCACTTTACAACCTCTGTATAAAACAATGGACCTGGGCCTTGACCATCAATAGATGCTAAAACCATTAAGTGAAAATTTGATGATGAATTTTATAATGGCACGGTCAGGCTGAGGTCACCTAAACATAACAAACAGTATGAACATTACTAAGTATGACACCAGCCATTATATACCTCTTTTGTGAATTGTTAGGAAATAATACCACCTATAATGTATTCTTTCCTGAAAATGCTTAACCCAAATCTAATACAGCCTCCAAATCAAAATAGCTTTCACAGGAAATACCAGGATAGAGGAACCAGTTAAAAAATACATGGAAGCAGCCAGGTAAATACAGAATGTGGACCAGAATATATAATCAAATTTCTCCAGCAAATCAATGACATTTAAAGAGAGAAGGGAGAGAGGGCTGTTATACAATAAAAGAGACATGATATGGTAACAGTCAAACCTAACATGTAAGACCACATAGGATCCTGATTAAAAAAAGAAAAAGCTCAAAGAGGGCATTTTTAAAGACGACCAGAGAAATTTAAATATAGACTAGGCATAAAACAATACAATGGGATTATTGTTATAATATGATAAAAGTAAGGCATCATTAAAAATATTTTTATCTGTTAGAGCTGCACACTGAAGTGCTTAAAGACTATACAAATATAATATTTAGCTATGCTTTAAAATACCTATATGAGCAAATATGAGGAATACATGGAAAGAGATGAGCAAAAGAGTGACAATATTCAAGTTGCAACATTATACGCAAGAGTCATTATAGGTTTCTTTCTTCTTAAATGTTTGAATTTTTTCATAATAAGAAGTTTTAAGAGTTGAAACAAATAAAAGCGTACCTATTCCACCTGACCATCCCTCATTATTGAATAAATAAAAGCTTGAAATATTTGTGCTAGAAATTTTCTTTATAGTTTTCTACATCTTTTTCATTAGCAATCTGACTTCTGTCACTTTAAGATAGGATGCCTTCTGCCTCATAAGGAAAGGATGTGTATTATTAACCAAATTTTCAATCTATATAACCAAGGATAAAAATTATGATAAATAAAATGTTATTTCTAATGCTCAATAAATAAAGGGGCAGTATATCTGTTTCTGTTTGTGTAGGAATACATGTATAGCTCCCAGCCACTTTTTATATTAATACTAAAGAGTGAATATGTTGAAGGAATATTTGCAAATTTTCACATTCCTTATGGTTTATATGATCAAGATTACTGTTTTTACCCTTGTCAAAGTGCCTAATTCTCAAATTTTGTGGGGTAACAAACTGATGTGTTTGCTTTTAACGTGCTTATCTTGTGTGATATTTAGCATAGGCATTTATAACTAATAATGTTACTCTCTTGCCTAATTTTAAAGTACAAGAGAGACTTATGTATGAGAACCTCTCTGTGAGAAAGAGCTCTCGGGAAAAACTGATTCATCTTTAACTTCGCTGCATATAGCTCTGGTACATAGTAATTCATGTTACAGGATTAAACTTCAAAGTTTACGGAAAAGCTATTTAGCAATAATTGTAGCAGTAGAACAAAATACAAACCTAATCTTAGTCTGTTCAGGAAGACTTTGACAGCATTCTAAACTGAGGATTCCTTTTTTTTTTTTTAATTATCCTTTAAAATGTTTCATTTGCAAATCTGGAGAAGGCTTGACAGTGCTCACATCCTCAAATTACATTTAATGTGATTAAAATATTTCTAAAGATTTAAAATGTTATAACACAAATACAAGCTTTAACCTTTCGTCTGAAATACTCCAAAGTTTAATGTAATAGTAATGCCTTGTCTTTTCTTTTGAAAGGTAGCATGTCATGCAGAGACACCCAGAAAGCTGAAGTTGATATTTTCTACCAGAAGAAAGTAAAGACACAGCAGGAAGGAAAATTAATCCACATAAACAAGCTATGTTACAGAGATTTAAGCCCAGTTATTTTAACTATTTTTTCCCTATGCAAGCTTAGTTATATGGTCAGGAATTGTAGGTATAAGGGCAATGATTATTTCTGCAGTATTACATACTTTTTAATGTAAAGAATTGTGCTATGGGTTACAAGAATTTTAATGTTTTGTATTTATGGCATTTGATTCAACTGAGGATATAGAAAAAAAAAATGATGCTTCAGGATTTATGTATCATGTAACACGCATTACCTGTTACCTCTTCTTTCTATGCCTGAAACCCAAACATCTTACCGACTATGGCCTCAGTGTATTTCCCTTCGGCAGGAAGAGGGAAGTACTGGTTTGGTGATAAGTTACTGCCATATCCCAGGAGAAAACCTTCCAGTTTTACATTAGGACTTGGACGCAGGAACTTCAAGAGGATGGAGTCACTTGTGGTGTTGATGTGGACCTTCAGGTTTGGCCTTTTACCTAGAGATGGGAATGAAAATATCGGTGGCTGTTACTTCACCTCTTTAGCATCCCAAGACAAATTTGGAGCAAAGGTTAGTGGTGAGAGGCCTAGGTACTGGAAAGCGTGATATCTGGCGACTAAGGATAACAGCGCACCCACCTAAACAGCTAAAGCACAGGTAGTTTTGAGACCCAAATAAGCAGACAATAACAAATGAAGCAGTCTAGAATACAAAGTGGGCTTCTCTGGTGGCTCAGTCGGTAAAGAATCTGCCTGCAATGCTGGAGACCAGGGTTCGATCCCTGGGCTGGGAAGATCCCCTGGAGGAGGAAATGGCAACCCCCTCCAGTATTCTTGCCTGGAGAATCCTACTGACAGAGGAACCTGGCAGGCTACAGTCCGTGGGGTTGCGATAGTTGTACACGACTGACTCAGCCACCACCACCAGAATACCAAGTACTGTCTGGTAAAAAGGATCTGAAATTTCTTACTGGTAAATTGAATTACCACACTTTGAAATCCCCAGCCCCTCAGTGCTGGTCTCTAGCTGTAACCCCACAGGACTTGGTGATCAATAGAGTTGGAAAGGGAGGGAGGTGCGTAAGATTTGGTTTAGGGATAACTGAGACGGTGGAGTAGATTTTCTAAAAGGAGCAGGGTAGAGAGAAAAGATGATTAGTTCTTTTGGAACTAATTGCTGGGTCAGGGAGACAACTACATGGAAACGTCCAACAGTAAGGTGGCTAAGAGTGATGCTCAGAAAGGGGGCCCAGATCCATCTGAGTGTCATCAGTTTATAAATGATCACTGGATGAACTTCCCTTGACAGACTGCAGAGTAAGGAGAGAAACCCCATATTTTCAAGGCAGTATTATTATTATTTTGTAACTATGAAGCAACAGGGACAGTCATACTAACCAAAGGTCTTGACCAAACAGTAAGGAAACAGCACTGGTTTTTGTCTTTGGGGCCAGAAGTGGGTTCAAACCACTTCTGCCACATACTGACCATGGTGCCTCTGGCTGATCACTAACCTGTGCTTCTCTTGTTTCCTGATTTATAAATTATGGATAATGGATAATGATGTCTACTTTGACAGATTGCTAACAAAGGTTAGTGCAAATGGCATTATCTTAAAGCTGATACACAGTAATTGGTCAGTAATTGGTTACTTAATCAGGTCCATCCAGAACTTTTTAGCCACAGTTTAGAAATCCATAGAAAGACTTTGTTAAGTTTTTGTAAGTTCATGTCAAACAAATTTGGCAACAAAATTCAATCTGAACTGTTATGAAGCCACGTAGTCCTTTAATCTCACTGTACAGTCGTGGGATATGAAACAAACATTGTTGGTTTAAAACCATACATTAGTTTCTGCTGTACCACAGTGTGAATCAGTTACACACAGACATACGCACTCTTTCTAGATTCCCTCCCCACTTAGGTCACCTCAGAGCATTCAGTAGAGTTCCTTGTGCTATACAGTAGGTCCTCATTAGTTATCTATTTTATATATAGCAGTGTGTATATGTCAATTCCAGTCTCCCAATTCATCCCACCCTCCCTTTCTTTCTTGGCAACTATATGTTTGTTTTCCACATCTGTGTCTCTGCTTCTGCTTTGCAAATAAGTTCATCTGTACTATTTTTCTAGATTCTAATTGTAGACATTTTAATCCTATAATTAAATGTGCTTAATTAAAGGGTGCTGATCAAGACCCCACAAAAGAGGCTACTTAATACACAGTCTAGGCATCCTAGTACAATACCAAAATCCAAAGATTTTTCTGAATTCCAAAGCATGTCTGGCTCTGAGAGTTTTAGATAAGAGATTGTGGACCTCAATTATTTTCTTTCATTATTTCACTGGGATTTTACATTTTTTAAATACTTTACCTATTGGGAAGACCGTGTTTACTTAGCTAATAACTCACAGTCCATTTCTCATTAATCAAAGACTTGTATGTATACCAGTTAGCACTCTAAATACCATGGGTTTCCTGAATCCATCACACTAAATTTACATTACTCCACTCAAAAATCATCCTGAGCCACCTCAGTATAGCCACACAGGAGCCTTCCATCAGGCCTTTGAAGAAATAAAAACAGCCCCCTATTGGAGACCAACCAGGCTGTGGGAACCACTCTTACTTCAGTAGCTGGTACTACTATATCCAGGTATGTGTAGAGTACTTTGTACTTCACCAAAATTTGATGAAATTTCTATGGTTTCTTGGTTCTCTGATCGCTATTCCTACATTTGCAGCAAAATTGAAACCCAGAGATACTGAGTGGCTTATCCAAAAGTCTGAGGAAGACTCATCCCCAGCTCACCTCATCCACACAAGTGACAGGGTAGCCACACCACCATCACTCAGGTGGCTAAGTGCAGGGTCAAAACCGCAACTTAAGTTCGCACTAGGCTGGATCTTCTGCTCTCAGTTTTTTGTTTTCTGTTTTTTTTTTTAATTGAAGGAAAACTGCTTTATAGTATTGTGTTGGTTTCTGCCAAATATCAACATGAATCAACCACAGGTATACCTATGTCCCCTCCCTCTTGAAACTCCTTCCCACCTCCCTCTCCATCCCACCCCTCTAGGTTGTTACAGAGCCCCAATTTGAGTTCCTTGAGTCATACAGCAAATTCCTAATGGCTATCTATTTTACATATAATAATGTATGCTTCCATGCTCTCATTTTTGCTAAGAATTTTGTCATGCCTGACTCAGTTGAGTACAGAGTAGCTAATCCCCATACTATAATGTTCAAATTGATGCTAACTGCTAATGTTTTGTCCTAACTTCACAAGATTTTGACACGATGATATAGATAGATAGATAATCTCACATGTATAACACAGATTTTGCCCAAGCCAGTTTTCCTTGTCTTAGTTATATGCCTAGATGAACTCTACAGTTATCCATCTTGCTCAGTGGAATGGAACAGGTCTAAATCAAGCACATACTCTGCTACCTTGTAAGGTCATCATGTCTCATGGTAAATCAAAACAACAGCTGGCCTGTTTCCAACATCTCGTTGGGAAGAAGCGATTAGGGATCTTTATGTACTTGGCTGCTCTCTTGTTGGGCTGAGCCAAGAGTCACAACATCATCATATTAGACCTTTGCTCACAGATGTACCATGTTATTCCTCCCCTTGGGAAGTGGGAAGGATGGCTGCCCCAAATGAGAAAAAGGAAGGCTGTAAACAGAATTACTAACAAAAGTGGAAATGTTATTGCTTCCTCTGCCCAGCCTTTTCATAACTCCAGTCTTTCTCCCTTTTGCTAATAATTCATGTCAATAAATACATCAACATCATGTAATTTTTAAAGTTAACTGGCATTTATCTAACCTACTTTCTCCAAAATTCCAACTCAGACTACACTCTAGAGCTTTTAAACTTTTAAAGCTCCCGAGAAAGAAAAAAGCACACAAACAAATCTCTTCTGAAAACAGCACCACAAACTTCATATTTTGAGACTCTCTTCCCAGTTCCTTATGGGATCTAGGAACTCAAATTCCTTCATTATCTTGCTACGTATGAATACTCTCTTAAAAAAATCTTTTTATTGAAGTTTAGTTGATTTACAATGTTGTGTTAGTTTCAAGTATACAGCAAAGTGAATCAGTTATACATATAGCTATGTACACTCTTTTTAGATTCTTTTTCCATATAGGTCATTATAGTGTATTGAGTAGAATTGAGTAGGTCATTATTATCTGTTACTTCTCAAAATCTCTCAATTGTCTTTGGCTAGTATAAATCTTCTCATATTCTTCAATGCATACAAGACCTTGGCCCTACAGCTATGCTCACATTGTCACCCAGCATGGATTCTTCAAACACCCCGTTTTCTCACTCAGTTATGACCCCATTGACCCTTTTAGACCTCAACAAAATGGTTAAGCAATATTTTGTCCTTTTCATCTGAATAAGTTTCTCAAGTGTCCCTTCAAATGAATGTTTGGACTAATGTTTGAGTTTACATGCTTAAAAAATTTCCCTGGTATTTTAGGGTAATTCTCAGTGCATCCTATAATAATTTTTAACTTTTGATAAATTTATTTTCACTCTGAGTAATTCTGGCTTAAAGGTCTGGAACACTAGTCATGTAATAACTTTTATCTTTCAAGAGTTAGCATGAAGAACTCAGGTAAATGATATAAATAGAGATAATAATAAAAAAGTATAACATGATACAAGCTTAACTAGGAAAACATTCATAAGTGGCATATATATTGCCCAGGAAAGCCCAGGAATACAGAGAAATGAGTACTGGAAGAACATTTTATTGCATCTTAAATGAGAAACAAAACATATACTAATTAAGAGTGAGATAAAATGGAGAATGTGAGCATTTCAGGAAAGCAATACTAGAATGGCTGGAAGAGAAAAAGATTGCATGTTGTCAAAGTAGAACTTTGGATCTATGACAGCTGTTTCTAATCCTCCACAACACCCTAGGGTATCTCTAAGTATTCCAAATGAGGTTGTGAAATTCCAAGAAAAAGAATGCCTTTCAAAACAAAATTAGAATTAATCCCCTTTTAGTTTTTAAAAGATATACATGTCCTGTGGCATTAAAAACAGGAAGGAAGGTAGTGAAATGAGAAAATCAGACAAAAGATAGAGCGCTACAAGTTCATAGAACCCTCTGGATCAACCAGAGGAGACAGGCTGCTCTTGCTGTAGACATGGGTGCTAAGCGGACATTTAATGTTGACCCCAGAATTCTGAGTGGCTGTGGCCAGTTTAAGCACATGGACATCATCAGATGGTCAGTACTGAAACCAGATTGATTATATTCTTTGTAGCCAAAGATGGAGAAGCTCTATACAGTCAGCAAAAGAAAGAGCAGGAGCTGACTGTGGCTCAGATCATGAACTCCTTATTGCAAAATTCAGACTTAAATTGAAGAAAGTAGGGAAAACTGCTAGACCATTCAGGTATGACCTAAATCAAATCCCTTATAATTATACAGTGGAAGTGAGAAATAGATTCAAGGGATGAGATCTGATAGACAGAGTGCCTGAAGAACTGTGGACTAAGGTTCCTGACATTGTACATGAGGCAGTGATCAAGACCATCCCCAAGAAAAAGAAATGCAAGAAGGCAAAATGGTTGCCTGAGGAGGCCTTACAAATAGCTGAGAAAAGAAGAGAAGCTAAAGGCAAAGGAGAAGAGGAAAAATATATCCATTTGAATGCAGAGTTCCAAAGATTACCAAGGAGAGATAAGAAAGCCTTCCTCAGTGATCAATGCAAAGAAATAGAGGAAAACAGTAGAACAGGAAAGACTAGAGATTTCTTTAAGAAAATTAGAGATACCAAGGGAACATTTCATGTAAACATGGGCACAATAAAGGACAGAAATGGTATGGACCTAACAGAAGCAGAAGATATTAAGAAGAGGTGGCAAGAATACACAGAAGAACTAGTCAAAACAGACCTTCATGACCCAGATAACCACGATGGTGTAACTACTCACCTAGAGCCAAACATCCTGGAATGCAAAGACAAGTGGGCCTTAGGAAGCATCACTACGAACAAAGCTAGTGGAGGTGATGGCATTCCAGTTGAGCTATTTTAAATCCGAAAAGATGATGCTATGAAAGTGCTGCAGTCAATATACCAGCAAATCTGGAAAACTCAGCAGTGGCCACAGGACTGGAAAAGATCAGTTTTCATTCCAATCCCAAAGAAAGGCAATGCCAAAGAATGTTCAAACTACCACACAGTTGTACTCATCTCACACGCTAGAAAAGTAATGCTCAAAATTCCCCAAGCCAGGCTTCAACAGTATGTGAACTGTGAACTTCCAGATGTTCAAGGCTGGATTTATAAAAGGCAGAGGAACCAGAGATTAAATTGCCAACATTTGTTGGATCATTGAAAAGGCAACAGAGTTTCAGAAAAACATCTATTTTGCTTTATTGACTATGCCAAAGCCTTTGACTGTGTAGATCACAACGAACTGTGGAAAATTCTGAAAGAGACAGGAATACCAGACCACCTGACCTACCTCCTGAGAAATCTGTATGCAGGTCAAGAGGCAACAGTTAGAACTGGACATGGAACAATAGACTGGTTCCAAACTGGGCAAGAAGTACATCAAGGCTGTACATAGTCACCCTGTTTATTTAAATTATATGCAGAGTACATCATGCAAAATGCCAAGCTGGATGAAGCACAAGCTGAAATCAAGATTGCTGGGTGAAATATCAATAACCTCAGATATGCAGATAACACCACCCTTATGAGAGAAAGTAAAGAACTAAAGAGCCTCTTGATGAAAGTAAAAGAGGAGAGTGAAAGTTGGCTTAAAACTCAACATTCAGAAAACTAAAATCATGGCATTTGGTCCCATCACTTCATGGCAAGAAGATGGGGAAACATTAGAAATAGCCCGACTTTATTTTCTTGGGCTCCAAAATCACTGCAGATGGTGACTGCAGCCATGAGATTAAAAGACACTTGCTCTTTGGAAGAAAAGTTATGACCAACCTAGATAGCATATTAAAAAGCAGAGTTATTACTTTACCAACAAAGATCCATATAGTCAAAGCTATGGTTTTGCCAATAGTCATGTATGGATGTGAGAGTTGGACTATAAAGAAAGAAAGCTGAGCACTGAAGCATTGATGCTTTTGAACTGTGATGGATACACAGACAATAAGGAGCACAATAAAGGAGCTCCAACAAGTCAGTCCTGAAGGAAATCAGTCCAGAATATTCATTGGAAGGACTGATGCTGAAGCTGAAACTCCAATACTTTGGCCACCTGATGTGAAGAACCAACTCACTGGAAAAGACCCTGATGCTGGGAAAGATTGAAGGCGGGAGGAGAAGGGGATGACTGAGGATGAGATTATTGGCTGGCATCACCGATGTGATGGACATGAGTTTGAGTAGTCTCCAGGAGTTGGTGATGGACAGGGAGGCCTGGCATGCTGCTATACATGGGGTTTCAAAGAGTTGGATACGACTGACCGAATGAACTAAACTGTGGCCAGTTTCAATAAAACTCTGTAAAGAAACATAGCCCAAACATAACATGCTTAGGTAAGCCAGCTAAAGTACCATGGACATCCAGTCACTGATCTGTGAGAAAGGAGTTACCATCACAACCTATTCAGTAGGAGGAATTCTTTCATGTTTAATCTCTCTTCACGTTATCTTAACACTTTCAAAAAAAATTTAGAATGTGGTATAAATTGTTTATATGAGGTTGCCAAGTTGATAAAATCATTTTAAGAGAAAAACTTCAAAATATGAAAGTTATCTTCTTATCTAAAAAGTCTCTGTTAGTGTAGTAGCAATAAATGCCACAGCCACCAGCTCTCGATGTTGTAAAGTACTAAATAACAAGTTTGGGAACAATCAGATTAGAATTTATTTCCACAAGATATTAAGTAAAAGAATAGCTATAGTAATGATGTCAGTAAAATCATGACTAAATTGTTTCAGGATTAAAATAATAAACCATGTTTCTTACTCACAGCATGTTCTTTCTTTGCACACATTCTATTGACACTGCCAACCTGTGTACTTGCTCAGTCACTTACTTTGTTGTACAAAGTCAAATTTTCTAAGACAGCAAAATCATTAAGTCAATTCTCATCGGTTCAAATATGACATATAGGATTAAAAAACTGATAAAATGGACTTGGCCAAATTTTAGTTTTGAACTTTAAAAGGACTAACAGGAAAAAGAAAAAGCTAATTGCAGATTGGCAGAAAATATTTGCAATACATTTACCTAATAAAGGACTTGTATCCAGAACATTTAGAAGAATTCTTTCCACTCAATAAGAAAACAGAGTGTTTAAGAATAAATGGCAGAATGTTTGAATGCATCCCTCACTAAAGGAGATATATGGTAACCAACAAGCACATGAAAAGGTAACATCAGGGTTGTCTGATGTTTTCAGAAAGGGGTCAAATAGTAAACATTTTAGGCTTTGCAGGCTAGATCTTCTCTACTGCAGCTATTCAACTTTATCATTGTACTACTAGAGCACCTATAGATGTTATGGAAACAAATAGACATACATGTGTTCCAATTAAATTATATTTGTAAAAAAATAGGCAGTTGGCTGGATTTGACCCATTGGTCTTAGTTTACCAACTCCTGGTCAACACCCTTAATCTTCAGGAAAATGCAAGTTAAAACCACAATGAGATACCATATACGTAAAAATGGCAAAAATGAAGACCGCACATAACAAGTGTTATGCAGAGTTTGGAGCAACTGGAACTGTCTGAGCGACATTCTGGGTGTGAACATCAAATATTTCATAAACTTTCACTGCTTGTGAAAGCTCTTGGTTGGTTACAAAATAACCCATCAATTTCATTCATAGGTATTTACCAGGAGGGATGAAAATATAAGTTTATGCAAAGACTTGTGTGCAGATATTCAAAGCAACACCAAAATGGAAACAACCCAAATGTCCATCACATTTGGACAAGCTAAACAAGTTGGATAAGTTGTATGGATAAGCTAAACAAGCTATAGCTTATCCATACAATAGGATATGACTGAGCAATAGAACAGCATTTCAAGATGGTCGAATCTCTCTGGTCTACAATTAAGTCACTGTAGAGTGAGCCAAATCTTCCTCACCTCTGTAACCACCTTATACAGACTCTCCTGATGGGAGGTCCTTCAAGTATCTTGCCATTTACAGCACTGACAAAGGTACTTTTAGTGATGCTTAAAATAATTATTCACCATTCAACAAATGGTACATATATAAAATCAGCAAGTCCTTTTCAGGCATTACTACGATCCAAGAACTGAAAATTATAAGTTTCAGATGTATTCAATGTTCTTCTTAGTTAGCCTGCAAGTGAAACATTCCAACGTCTTTATGGTCAGAGAAGCTAATTAAGGAGCTATCAAGATGTCGCATCTCAAGTTTATAAACAGGGCAAGTTACTATCTCATAACACATTCAAAAGATTCCCCTCAAGTCACAGCTGATGGCATAATTTGTGTTTAATTGAACTACAATGCTAACTTATACTAACCATAATTTTAACATGAGACTTGGTGTCATAACTCTTTGTGACCCCATGGACTGTGTGGCCCATCAGGCTCCTCTATCCATGGAATTCTCCAAGCAAGAATACTGGAGTGGGTAGCCATTCTCTTCTCCAGGGGATATTTCTGCCCCATGGATCAAACCCAGGTCTCCTGCATTGCAGTAGACTTTTTACTTTCTGAGTCACCAGGGAAGCCCAATAATTGAATATTTGCTTTAATTCTTAGGCAGTGAAAAAGGTATCACATAACAATGGTGCTCAAATGACTCTTATCTATCTTGGTACCATGATTCAAGGAAAGATGTTAGAAGAAGAAAGAAAACCATATGGAGTTACATTAATTTTCCTGCGATAGCCACAAGGTTAAAGGAGTAGCCAAGGCAGTTAGGTGTCTTCAGGTGTTTCTGATCATCCATAGAAATAAGTAGTCTGTAGTCTATAACCTTCAGACGGTTCAGTCTACAATCATCTGAAAGCCAGCAATCTTACTAGAAATGTTGGCCAAAAAAAGCATGGCAACTTCAGTTAAATGTTTTAAGGATAATGAAGATTAAAGTTGCTATTAATCAAAAGGACTTCCCAGGTGGTGCAGTGGTAAAGAATCTGATGGCAATGCATGAGTTGATCAAACCTGGGTTTGATCCCTGGGTCAGGAAGATACCCTTGAGTAGGAAATGGTGCTCCACTCCAGAATTCTTGCCTGGAAAATTCCATGCACAGAGGAGCCTGGTGGGCTACAGTCCATGGGGTTGCAAAGAGTCAGATGGGACTGAACACATACGTGATTCAAATAATATTGGGTACTTTAAAAACTCCTTCTACAAGTACTATAATAGCAAGACACTTGAAAAACCTTCCATCAGAAAAAAAAAAAAAAAAAGGTCTGTGCAAGGTGGCAACGGAGATCAGGAAAACCCAGGCCTATTCTGCAGTGCATGTCGGCATGTCAGGCAAGATAGGTAAAAGGAATTAAATTGCTTTGGTGGTGATGGTGGTGGTAGTGGTGTGTGTATGCAGAATTCTAATTAAAAGCACTCACAGAATAATACTAGACAAATCCTTTGAAATTTTCAGATTCTTATCTTTCTACTATTAACCCTATATATCTCATGGTATCCTGGCTCTCGGGATCTCCAGATTGGAATTCTTCCTCAAAATCCCACAGATTTTCTATTACTCCTGTCCCAACTCTTTAGTAAGGCCCAGTAAAGGCTTTTTGAGAACTTGCAAACAGCTAGTGTGCAGTAAACAGAGAGGGGCTCTACAGAATGTTCTCCAGAAACAGGGATGCCACAGACAGTTGTCTAAGTTGTGCTTTGGGAAAGTCTAAATGGCACCATTCAAACTATCGTTATTTATGGCCCTATATCAATCCCTGGGTCTGGAAGATCCCCTGGAGGAGGAAATGGTTCCCCACTCCTGCATTCTCACTGGAGAATTCCATAGACAGAGGATCCTGGCAGGCTACAGTCCACGGGATCACAAAGAGTTGGACATGACTGAGTGACTAACACTTTCCCTTTCATAGCAGCCACATTCACAAAAGTCATGCAAAAATAATTGTGATTTACAAAAATGGGCAATTTGATAAGGATAACAGGTTGAAATTCTCTAATCTCTTCCCATTTGCATCAAGCTGCTCTCACCCACCTCAGTCTTCTTACTTCATGCCTTCGGTATTTATCTTCCCTGCCTTCTGAAGGGCTTTGAGTAGTGGGTTACCTGTAAGGAGGACAGGGACTCAGCTACAAACACTTTGAACGTTGTGTACCCTAATTTACAAATGAAATTAGTTCACCAAATGTGTACAATTCAGATGATGCATCAGGGATCTAAATGAGAACACTAGAGGAAAAGAGATTCTGGGCATTTAGGAAATGATAAACTAACGTTGTTTAGTCTCTAATTTGAAAGTCTCTAAGTTGTGTCTTACTTTTTGTGGCCCCATGGTCTGTAGCCCACCAGGCACCTCTGTCCCTGAGATTTCTCAGGCAAGGATACCAGACTAGGTCACCATTTTCTTCTCCAGCTGATCTTCCCGACCAAGGGATCGAACCCGTGTATCCTGCATTGACAGGTGGATTCTTTACTTCTGAACCACCAGGGAAGCACAATAAATTAATAGCACACAGCTTTAGAGATGAACAGAAGGCATTCTTTCTTGTGTTTTTTTATAATATAAGAAAAAATACATGTGGAAGCACCCTGTGTCCATCAACAGATGGATGGTTAAAGATGTAGTACATATATATATTGGAATATTACTCAGACATAAAAAAGAATGAAATAATGCTATTTGCAGAAACATAGATAGAGTTGGAGTGCATTATGCTAAGTTAAATAAGTCAGAAAGACAAATACTAGATGATATCACTTATATGTGAAATCTTAAAAGTACAACAAATTAGTGAATATAACAAAAGAACAATAGACTCACAGATACAGGGAACAAATTACTGGTTACAAGTGAGGGAGGGGCAATAGACGGGTAGGGAATTGAGAGGTACAAACCATTAGATATAACATAAGCTACAATGACATATTGTATAACACAGGGAATATAGCAAATATTGTATAATAACTATAAATGGAGTATAACCTTTGAAAGCTGCAGATCACTATATTGTATACCTGTAACTTATATAATGTTATGCATCAACTGTATTTCAATAAAATATATAAAAAGTATGAGAATATATAAGAAAACATCTGAAAAAATCCTGGTTTGTATGTATATATAAAGCAAGATTTTTATAAATCTAAGGAAAAATGGCATTTTTTAAAAAGTGCAGAAAAAAATATTGTGATTAAAGTCCCATAAGCCACATGGACAGCTGTCAAAGCCAGGGACTGAGGGGCTTTAGATAAACTCACGATTTGACTTTACACGTACAGAATCAATGTTAGCATCCCATGATCTCTGCTCCAGCTCTAGCAGAGGAGCCTGTTCACTCTCCTGTGCACTGAGGTGAGGCTGCTGGCTGGAGGACATGTGCCCACAGGCAACAGGTGCCCTCAGGGTTCAGGGAATAAAAAGTTCAGCTCACCTGGAAAGCTCCCCTGATAAGCCATTCTCAAAAGATTCCCAGATAGCTAACTCTCCCCAGCTGTAAGCTAGTTAACTTTTTATTAGGCATTATGGTCATCAAGTATACAGAGGATGTTTACTACTGAGTTCAGAAAAAAATGCCATTTTGCCAAAAATCTGAAGGGGAAAATGTTTTCTCCTTAATGGGGCACTTTGTGTCTGTTTGCCCAGCTGTCTGTGTAAGTGATTTCCATTTCAGCTAAGACAACCACAGTTTCTACCTTGGTCAGAATTGCCAGTGCACTGATTCCTCAGGCCAATACTTCACCGTCTGGTGACTTTGGACGACTAAATGAGACAGACTGAACCTGCCAATGTTGACATTTCAGCACCACTTGGCAGGGCTAATAGTTTTACCAAAGGAGCAAAAATTTCATTACCTACTTTGTAACCCAATCAACAACCCAGCAGGAAGATTACGTTTCATAGACTACCATCTAATTCAAGAACCTCTCATACTTAAGAAGAAATCTTATCCTGAGACATACACAGTTGTCACTTGCACACAATCCCTTGATCTAATTCTCCCAAAATTAGGCTTTAAAGTCTGAAGCAGGCTGAGTTTTCTTTTTTTCAGGGGGTGGATGGGAATAGCAACTATAAGCAATCAATGGCCATGTATTTGCCATAAGGGAAGGGCGGCAGTGACATGGTTCATTTCAAACAACTACAAATTCTCAATAAAATCAATATTTGCTCTGGCAAATCTGGGGAAATAAGTATTTTCACTCATCTGCTTTTCATTTGATCCATTCACTTATGACAAGGCACTAGGCATTAGTGACACCAGTTCAAACATGACTTGTCTGATCACAAAAATTGTGCATTCTAGTAAGTTAGGCACATAAATAAATCAACTATTTTAGTGCAGTATGATTAGAACAATTTGTTCAATGCATCTACAGTACAGTGGCTCTAGATACGCTGGAAGGGGTAGACCGAGAGAATATATAACAGAAGTGCTCCTTTAGTTTTGTTAAACTAGCTACAAAAATAGTTTTTATGCCATGTTGTTGTTCAGTTACTAAGTCATGACTGACTCTCTGTGACCCCATGGACTGCAGCACAGCAGGCTCCTCTGTCCTTCATTATCTCCCAGAGTTTGCTCAAACTCATATCCATTCAGTTGGTGATGTTATCTAACTGTCTCATCCTTTATCATCCCCTTCTCTTGCCTTCAGTCTTTCCCAGCATCAGGGGGTTTTCCAATGAAATGGCTCTTCATATCAGGTAGCCAGAGTATTGGAGCTTTTGCTTCAGCATCAGTCCTTCCAATGTATATTCAGGACTGATTTCCTTGAAGATTGACAAGTTTCATCTCCTTGCAGTCCAGTACCACAATCTGAAAGCATCAATTCTTTAGTGCTCAGCCTTCTTTATGGTCCAGCTCTCACACCTGTACATGACTACTGGAAAAACCATAGTTTGACTATATGGATCTTTCATGCCATGAGGATATGCCAAATGCAGGTAAGAAAGTAAATCTCAAAACCTATTTTGTAATATTTTTTCTGTACTGCTTTAAACAACTAGTAGAATCTTAATCATTATTTTTAATACATGTTAAAAAAAAAAAGAAATTGAACAGGTTAAGGGACTTAACAAAACTCATTCCTTACTTTTTGTTCTTTCTCTGCTTGATTTTCATGAAAATCTTGACGGTGATTTTCTTGCTATTTAAAAGTATGAGTGATAACAATAGGTCATCTGATGGGAAAAAGGATAGGCTCCATGGCAGGGTTCTTTGAGAGGGGCCCCTCGTACGACTTCTCAGACTCCATTGCACACCTCTTGAATCAGAAACTTGGGAGCAGGGCAGTAACCCGTATTTCAACAAGCTGTTTGGGTAATTCTGATGCATACTCAAGTTTCAGAACCATTGTTTATGTTGTTTAGTCTCTAAGTCGTGTCCGACTCTTGCAACTCCATGGACTGTAGCCTACCAGGCTCCTCTGTCCATGGGTTTTCCCAGGCAAGAACATTGGAGCGCGTTGCCATTTCCTTCACCATTCATTATTCTTTGCAAATTCTGAGCATCAAAATTAAAGTCAATGGGCCCAATGTCTTTTGAAAGAGATAGCAGATATGCAGTACGGTGTGGAGGAAAAAGGACCTCACCCACAACATTAAATTTCCTGTCGTGAGAATTGTAAGTATATTTTGGTCTTTGAGAAAACTCTTCAAATTATAGTTTTCTGGGATTATAACTTCTAATATACAAAAGGTAAAATACTTTTAAATGTTAAGAAACTGCAACTACATGCCTTTAAATCTTTAAGTCTTTAGAGACTTAAAATGTTAACTCATCTTTGCTGCTATGATAAAAATTTCAAACATAAGAAAAACTGTAAGAATTGTGCAGTGAACATCCATACAGCCACCACTAAGAGTCAATGATCAAAGTCCTACTGTACTTGTTTTACCACATGTTTTTCCATCTCTCCATACTTTCATCCATCCATCCATCAATCCATCTAACTTTTCAATGAATTTCAAAGTAAGCATCACTTCAATATGCATCCTGCTGAAAACTTCAATATGCATATCATTAACTACAATTTGATTTTTATGTTTTTCTTTTGAGATAAAATTTACATGCAAATGAAATACATAAATGTTAACTGTGTATAAGATTTCTTTCCAAATGCCATCATATATACACACACACACACACACACACACGTATATATAAGCCAAATGTGTGTTGAGATTTCAAATATTCTTCAACCCAGAAAGTTTCTTCACATCCCTTGTCAGCCCATTCCCACGCCATCTGCCTAGAAACAATTATTGTTCTGATTTTTACTCCATAGATTAGTTCTGCCTATTCTAGACTTCAGTTAAATAGAATCATACAATATGTACTCTTTCATTTTAAGGCTTGTTGCACTCAATGAAATATTTTGGAGATTTATCAGTTTTGTTTCATGCATCAGTAATTTTTGTTGCTGTTATTTCCACTGAGTAATATTCAGATAATTATTAAAATCAACATTTTTATATCTTCTAGTGTCTTTGCAAAGTATGAACCTCTCTTGATTTACTGATTTTTGTAAAAGATGGTTATATTGTAATACAATTTTCTCTGAGAACAAGGATAATATACATATATATATATTCCTTTCCAGATATTTCTATTTAAAAAAGCTATAATTTCTCCTATTTATAGTAGACACCCAATCATATGACTTAGGGCTTCCCTGGTAGCTCAGTTGGTAAAGAATCCACCTGCAATGCAGGAGACCCTGGTTAGATTCCTGGGTTGGGAAGATCCGCTGGAGAGGGGATAGGCTGGCCACTCCAGTATTCTTGGGCTTCCCTTGTGGCTCAGCTGGTAAAGAATTCACCTGCAATGTGGGAGACCTGGGTTTGATCCCTGGGTTGGGAAGATCCCCTGGAAAAGGAAAAGGCTACCCACTTCAGTATTCTGGCCTGGAGAATTCCATGGAGTGTATAGAGTACCAGGCCAAGTGAGCCACTTTTGACAATATTGACTTTTTTATGTCTAAGAGGTATTTTCACCTAGAAGAAACTAGATAAATTTAAACATGTGTCATAATGAAAAATTAAGTGCTTGTCCTGACAATCTCAAAATAATTATCAAAAAATAGGAAAGAAACAGAAAACATGTCATTCTAATTAATATCATTATGTTTGGTCTATTTTTACAAAAGGACCAATATTTCTTATTCTTTTTGTTTCTCAATAACTTCAAAATGAGCACACAGTGAATTCTACTGACTAAGGAGAAGAATAATGGAATCAAAGTGCTTCTTTATAGGACAAAGCAAAAAATGTATAATTCTACCAGTGCTATAAGAAATACTGCACACATAAGATTATATAGCTCTAGTTAAAACATTGCTTGAGGGAGAAAATAAATAGTTTTCATGAAAGTTAAAATTTTGTCATCTCATAAAATACCAGAAAGCAGTAACAAAACTTTCTTATGTATTTCTGGCATTCATTCATTTATGGAAAATATCACAAATAAAAACATAAGATGGACTTGGAACAAATGGTTTCACCCGCCATCTCTGTTTAGACATTTAGAATCTATATGAATTGTTACCGCAGACAGTGACTGCAGCCATGAAATGAAAAGATGCTTGCTCCTTGGAAGGAAAGTTATGATCAACCTAAACTGCATATTAAAAAGAAGAAATATTACTTTGCCAACAAAGGTCTGTATAGTCAAAGCTATGGTTTTCCAGTAGTCATGATGTGAGAGTTGGACCATAAAGAAAGCTGAGCGCTGAATAATTGATACTTTCGAACTGTGGTGTTGGAGAAGACTCTTGAGACTGCAAGGAGATCCTACTAGTCAATCCTAAATGAAATCAGTCCTGAGTTTTCATTGAAAGGACTGATGTGCTGAAGCTGAAGTTCCAATACTTTGGCCACCTGATGAGAAGAACTGTTTCATTAGAAAAGACCCTGATGCTGGGAAGGCTGAAAGCAAGAGGAGAAGGGGAAGACAGAGGATGAGATGGTTGGATGGCACCACTGACTCAATGGACATGAGTTTGCACAAGCTCCAGGAGTTGGTGATGGGCAGGGAAGTGTGCTGCAGTCCATGGGGTGGCAAAGAGTTGGACACGACTGTGCAACTGAGCTGAACTGAACTGAATAAATACCCAATGCTGATCATATACAGCTGCTTATCTTCATATCTCACAGCATCAAAAGTCTTCTATAGACTAGAGGAAAAATACTAAACCATTATGAGAGTGTAGTCAGTGGTACCGTGTACTAAGGACAGTGAGCCATGAGACTCTAGGAAGGCCCTTTTACTGACAATACCATAGTGGGGCATTCCATTTTAATATGCTGTGGAAGAAACCGAAGGGGTTCTAGCATCAACTTTGCCTTTCAGCATATTTGACCTAGGTTACCTTCTTCTCACAGCAGATGGTGACTGCAGCCATGAAATTAAAAGACGCTTACTCCTTGGAAGAAAAGTTATGACCAACCTAGATAGCATATTCAAAAGCATAGATTATTTTGCCAACAAAGGTCCGTCTAGTCAAGGCTATGGTTTTTCCAGTGATCATGTATGGATGTGAGAGTTGGACTGTGAAGAAGGCTGAGCACCGAAGAATTGATGCTTTTGAACTGTGGTGTTGAAGAAGACTCTTGAGCGTCCCTTGGACTGCAAGGAGATCCAACCAGCCCATTCTGAAGGAGATCAGCCCTGGGATTTCTTTGGAAGGAATGATGCTCAAGCTGAAACTCCAGTACTTTGGCCACCTCGTGAGAAGAGTTGACTCATTGGAAAAGACTCTGATGCTGGGAGGGATTGGGGGCAGGAGGAGAAGGGGACGACAGAGGATGAGATGGCTGGATGGCATCACTGACTCGATGGACGTGAGTCTGAGTGAACTCTGGGAGTTGGTGATGGACAGGGAGGCCTGGCGTGCTGCAATTCATGGGGTTGCAAAGAGTCAGACATAACTGAGCGACTGAACTGAACTGAACTGAACCTTCTTCTCTAAGGCTCATTTTTCTCCACCGTAGAATGAATTGGAAAATTCCAAATCCATTCTCAATCTCACATTCAAGGATATTTCTAACACCTCATCTAGACAAGATACCATATTCCTATTAAAATATAGTAACATAAATGAGAAAATAAACTAATTTATAAAAATGTTATCCTAATAATTTCCAGATAATATTTCCTTTTCACAACTCCAAAATTGTACCTCAAATTTTAAATAGAGAATAAAAATTTTCATAGGCATATGCAAAGAATGTGTGTGAATGTCATATACAATTTTTTTATATACAATTTTCAACAGCTTTTATGAGGCACAATTACACACCATAAAATTCACCTATTATAAGAATACAGTTTATAAACATATTTAAACTTCTGGAATTTAATCAATCTATGCAATTGAGCCTGAGAACATTTTCATCCCTCTAAAATATTTTCCTGTATTCATTTGTAGCCAATTCCTGCTTCCTCCCTTTGCTCCAGGCAATCACTGATCTGCTTTCTGCTTTTCTGGTAATTGAATATAAATGTGATTTTTGGTGTCTGGCTTCTTTCACTCAGCATAATGTTTGTGAGATTCAGCCATCCGTGTTGTATCACTGGTTCTTTCCTTTTAATTGTTGGATGGAATTTCATTTTATGGATCACATTTCATTTATTCATTTCTTCAGTTGATGAATATTTGGATTGTTTCCAGTTTTTATTATTATGAATAATGCTGCCATTCTGAATAATGCTACGAGTCCTTGTATGGACAGGTGTTTTTATTTTTCTTGGGTGAATACCTAGGAGTAAAATAGCTGGGTAATATGGTAACTTGATCTTTAACTTTTTAAGAAACTGCCAAACTTTTTCTTTTTTTTTCAGCTTTCATTTAATTGAAGTACAAATAGTGTACAATATTATAGGTTACATGTGAACAACATAATGTTCCACAATTTTAAAGTTATACTCCATTTATAATTATTATAAGATATTGGCTATATTCCCTGTGCTGTACAAAACAGTTTTGTAGTTTATTTTATAAACTGTAATTTGTATCTCTTAATCCCCTACCCCATATTGCCTTTCCTCGCATCCCTCTCCCCACTGGTAACTACCAGTTTATTCTCTATATCTGTGAGTCTGCTTCTTTTTCATTATTATATTAAATTTCAAGATTATGAATATTGCTCTTACTTGAGGAAAATGCCAAACTGAAAACATCCAGAAAATGAGCTATACTGTTTTATCACTACTACTAAATACACATTGGTGGTGGTTTAGTCACTAAGCTTTGTCCAACTCTTTGAGACCCCATGGACTGTAGCCCATCAGGCCCCTCTGTCCATGGAATTCTCCAGGCAAGAATATTGGAGTTGCCATTTCCTTCTCCAGGGGAATCTTCCCATCCCAGGAATCGAATGCAGGTCTCCTGCATTGCTGGCGGATTCTTTACCAATTGAACTACAAGAATAAAAGTAATAATTTTAAACCCTAAGATTCTTATTTAGTCATTGGTGAAGACCACTCATCTTGTTACAATAATTAGCATGAAATATAGTAACTCCAATTACTATTAGGCCAGCAAATTTGGAAAACTCAGCAGTGGCCACAAGACTGGAAAAGGTCAGTTTTCATTTCAGTTCCAAAAAAAGGCAATGCCAAAGAATGCTCAAACTACCACACAATTGCACTCATCTTACACACTAGCAAAGTAATTCTCAAAACGTGAACCAAGAATTTCCAGATGTTCAAGTTGGATTTAGAAAAGGCAGAGGAACCAGAGATCAAATTGCCAACATCCGTTGGATCATCAAAAAAGCAAGAGTTCCAGAAAAACATCTGCTTTTGCCTTATTGACTATGCCAAAACCTTTGACTGTATAGATCACATCAAACTGTGGAAAATTCTTCAAGAGATGGGAATACCAGGTCACCTGACCTGCCTCCTGAGAAATCTGTATGCAGGTCAGGAAGTAACAGTTACAACCAGACATGGAACAACAGACTGGTTCCAAATCAGGAAGGGAGTATGTCAAGGCTGTATATTGTCACCCTGCTTATTTAACTTATATGCAGTCCATCATGAGAAATGTTGAGCTGGATGAAACACAAGCTGGAATCAAGGTTACCAGGAGAAATATCAATAACCTCAGATATACAGATGACACCACCCTTTTGGCGGAAAGCAAAGAACTAGAGCCTCTTGATGAAAGTGAAAGAGGAGAGTGAAAAAGTTGGCTTAAAGCTCAACATTCAGAAAACTAAGATCATGGTATCTGGTCCCACGACTTCATGGCAAATAGATGAGGAAACACTGGAAACAATGAAAGACTTTATTTTTTGGGCTCCAAAATCATTGCAGATGGTGACTTCAGCCATGAAATTAAAAGACGCTTGCTTCTTGGAAGAAAAGCTATGATCAAACTAGACAGCATATTAAAAAGCAGAGACATTACTTTACCAACAAAGGTCCATATAGTCAAAGCTATGGTTTTGCCAATAGTCATGTATGGATGTGAGAGTTGGACTATAAAGAAAGCTGAGTGCCAAAGAATTGATGCTTTTGAAATGTGGTGTTGAAGAAGACTCTTGAGAGTCCCTTGGACTGCAAGGAGATATAACCAGTCAATTCTACAGAAAATCAGTCCTGAATATTCATTGGAAGGACCGATGCTGAAGCTGAAACTCCAATACTTTGGCCACCTGATATGAAGAACTGACTCATTGGAAAATACCCTGATGCTGGGGTAAATTGAAGGTGGGAGGAGAAGGGGACAACTGAGGATGAGATGGTTGGATGGCATCACCAACGCAATGGACATGAGTTTGAGTAGGCTCCAGGAGTTTTGTGATGGACAGGGAAGCCTGGCGTGGTGCAGTCCATGGGGTCACAAAGAGTCGGACATGACTGAGTGACTGAACTGACTGACTGAACTCCAATTTATCCATAATGCAAAAATGAGCTTTCTGCGAAACAATAAAATGATCATTGACATTCTTAGCAATGATTATGATACAGAATAAATTACCATGTTTTCGACTCAATCTCTAGTCATTTCAGGTTGCAGAATACTTTAAACTACACTGATTATGTGAATACTTGTTCACCAGAGAATGAACAAGTTCTGGAGAGGTTAACTTGACTATTACTTTTACCTAAAATTGGGGCTTCCCACGTAGCTCAGCTGGTAAAGAATCCACCTGCAATGAACAAGACCCCAGTTCAATTCCTGGGTAGACAGGTTCCCCTGGAGAAGGGATAGGCTATCCACTCCAGTATTCTTGGTCTTCCCTGGTGGCTCACACATTAGAGAATCTGCCTGCAATGAGGGAAACCTGGGTTTGAACTCTGGGTTGGGAAGATCCCCTGGAGGAAGAATAGCAAACCACCCCAGTATTCTTGCCTAGAAAATCCCCGTTACAGAGGAGCCTGGTGAGCTGCAGTCCATGGGGTCCCAAAGAGTCATACATGACTGAGCAACTAAGTTCAACACAGCATACCTTAAATTAAACTCAAATTGATACAAACTTTGGCCTTGTGAGCCAAATGATTTAGTTGGGTTTCTGTGTAAATAAAACAAATAGCTATCTATAGAGACTTGGGAATTATTGCTATTTTAATAATATTTTTTCATTGTTTCTTTTTCTATGAATTAAAATTCAAACAGAACTAAACATTTTTGAATGCCTAAAATATTTTTCAATATTGAGGATATTGAAATTTCTCATGTGTATGTATCTCATTATTAACTTCTCAAGATGTTTTGTGACTAATGTAGCATTTGAAGTTTTCTAGGTGAGGAAAAGAAAGCCAAAATAGCTTGGTTCATTGCCTACTGGTCTAACACCATTAAAATTTCTCAGCCTGCATGGTGAATTTGACTCAATCTTAAGACTAGGTTCTTAAAATAGAATTTTATAACATTTATAAAGTGTTAGGAACATCTACCTGAATGAACTACTTGGAGGAAAAATGTCTTCTTGCCTCAAATTTTGAAGAAATAAGAAGGAAGCCTTCCTCACAACTCTTTTATGAGACAAAATTAGAGGCATTTTTCTCTCTCTCTTTTTTTTTTTTTTTGAATTTAGGAGCTGTTGAACTGATGAATTATCCCCTTTCTATTCCAAATTCTAAACTATAAAATAAAGAAATGAGATTGTCCTTTGAGTATTCCAAGCACTATTCATGGAAATTTTTTCCTTAAATACCGAAGATGTGTAAAAATTCCTACTGGTCATGCCATTCCTCAGTGTGGGGTGAATCAAAGTTGGAAGGGAAGAAAAGAGGTGAGGGGATATAAAAGGGATCAAAGTAAGTTGAAGTTGGGATAGTAAACTGTTAAGCAACAGAAGCTATGAGGCTGAGAAAAAAGATAAAGAATACAGGGCCAGGTAGCTTATTGCTAGAAGGAAACAGACACAAAGGAAGACTAGAAGAAACATCCAGGTTCACTGCTGAGGTGCCCACACCTTCCATAACTCCACGACTGGTATGACCTGAGGAGGCAACAAGTTCAAAGGATGGGGAGCAATCAGTCAGGGTGTGAGTGCATGTGGCTGAGGACCCAGAGCAGAATGGCATTCTCAGGCAGCCAGAAGGGACGGAGCAGAGGTGCTGAGGGAAGAAGTAATTGGCGCATTTAAGGGTCTTCCCAGGTGGCTTGAATGGTAAAGAATCTGCCTCCCAATGCAGGAGATGAAAGAGACACGGGTTCAATTCCTGGGTCGGGAAGATCCCCTGGGAGAGGACATGGCCACCCACTCCAGTATTCTTGCCTGGAGAATTCCATGGACAGAGGAGCCTGGTGGGCTACAGCCCATGGGGTCGCAAAGTGTTGGACACAACTTAGCACGCACACACATACACACCCTAAAGAACATCTGCGTGACTGGGACGTGATTGGGCAAGGAGATGCAATCAAGCTTCAGAGGGTAAGTAAGGCCCCTGCAGGACGCCTTAAAAGATCTATAAGTGTATTAAAGGCAAACTAAACTATTTTCTTCAACTAAGCTACATATATGCACAAGTTTTCTGAGAACTGAATAATACAAAATATAAATGTATGGTTATAAAAGGTATCCACATGGTAAAAAACCTTGCTTCACATGCCCTTAGCAAAAAGCAGCAAGATTTGGTAATAAAAAAGTATGCTGTATTTTAATTAAAAACACAAAAAAAATATTTTACAAATAGATTACAGATTGATAAAATTCAATTAATACAGGTCCTTCTGTGAACATCAGATGTGTTATGGCAACCAATTCAGCCAGTTTTAATTGTGATACAAGGAAATAAAGGCTTACTTCTTGAAAAAAAAAGGCAATAAAATCAATTGCTATTAATTTTATTTTTTGCACTGTGCTGTGTGTAGTTGCTCAGGCATGTCCCACTCTTTGAGACCCCATGGACTGTAGCTTGCCAGGCTCCTCTGTCCATGGGGATGCTCCAGTGATGAATACTGGAGTGTATTGCCATGCCTTCCAAAATCTAAATGAAAATAAAGCAATGGATTCTTGACAGGGACAGATAGAGAGTTAAGCTGCTGACAATGTCCTGTAATTCTGTCTTCCCCAAACTACTCTGGTATTGCACCTTCCATCCAGTCTGCTAACACATTTCCTATTCCCCTTCCTTGCACATTTTCATCTCCCTTTCCAGCCCACCCTAACAACAGTCCCTGCATTAGCTTTTTGACTTAAAAATAATACAAATAACACACATTTATTCAACTAAAATACTAAAGTTTTGCAAAAGTGTTGCAAATGAGATAAAAATTGTTTTTAAAATTATTCATTATCTAATATTCAGAGGAGTCTTCAGTAAAGAAATGTCTTTCTGGATACTTTTTCCGGAGCATGATATACATGTTGATATTGTTGTTCAATTGCTAAGTCATGTCTGACTCTGCTACCCCATGGATTGCAGCATGAAAGTCTTCTCTGTCCTCCACTATCTCCTGGAGTCTGGTCAAATTCATGTCCAGTTATGCTTTCTCCGTCATGCCTTTCTTCTTTTGAATGAGATGGCATACCATCCCATTCTCTGCCGTGCCTTTCTTCTTTTGCCTTCAATCTGTCCCAGCATCGGGGTCATTTCCAATGGGTTGGCTCCTCACATCAGGTGGTCAAAGTATTGTAGCTTCAGCTTTACCAATAGTCCTTTCAATGAACATTCAGGGTTGGTTTCCTCTAGGTTTGACTAGTTTGATATAAATATTACACAAAAAGAGGAGTCTGTTCTAAGTACTATTTTATAACCTGTACTTCCTTTAACATAAATATCTGTATCCTCATTTTTAATGACTGCAGTATCTTTTAGCTAATTCATGGAGACCTTTCTCTGATAGTCAGTTCAGTCATTCAATTGTGTTCAACTCTTTGTGACCCCAGGGACTGCAGCATGCCAGGCTTCCCTGTTCATTACCAACTCCCGGAGCTTATTCAAACTCATGTCCGTCGAGTCAGTGGTGCCATCCAACCATCTCATCCTCTGTCATCTCCTTCTCCTCCTGACTTTAATCTTTCCTAGCATCAGGGTCTTTTCCAATGAGTCAGTTCGTTGCATCAAGTGCCCAAAGTATTGGAACTTCAGCTCCAGCATCAGTACTTCTAATGAATATTCAGGACTGATTTCCTTTAGGATGGACTGGTTGGATCTCCTTGCAGTCCAAGGGACTCTCAAGAGTCTTCCCCAACACCTCAGTTCAAAAGCATCGATTCTTTGGTGCTCAGCTTTCTTTATGGTCCAACTCTCACATCCATACATGACTGCTGGAAAAACCATAGCTTTGACTATATGGACCTTTGTTGGTAAAGTAATGTCTCTGCTTTTTAATATGCTATCTAGGTTGGTCATAGCTTTTCTTCCAAGGAGCAAGAAGAAATGGAGTAGCCCTCATAGTCAACAATAAAGTCTGAAATGCAGTCCTTGGATGCAGTCTCAAAAACGACAGAATGATCTCTGTTCGTTTCCAGGGCAAACCATTCAATATCACAGTAATCTTTGATAGTAGATAAACTAATTTCATAACACCTCAGCAAGTTAACAGAGTTTAACAATCATCTCAATAATTTCACAATTGAATTTATTTTGGTGAAATTTGTATCCATTTTAGAGATAAGGACTTGATCTTTTAAAGTTTGTACAGTTAGATTGACCCTAATTTTTCATTACATCTGAGAGCTATCATATGGAATCCATATGAGAAATGGATAAACTCATATTGTTTGTGAGATTGTTGCTAACATTTTTGGCCATGTAAATGCTATTATTCCCATGTCCTTGAGGCTCTCTGCCTGTACTGTAAGGTGAGGTGCATTAGGGATGGAGGACTGAATGGTGGGAAGATATGAGGTTTGGAGCCAGAAAACCTGTATTCAAGTCCCAAGTTAAATCCACAATTGCCCTTGTTATATGAATAATTAACTTAAGGTCTGACTGTCACATTCTTCCATCTAAATTAGGATTAGTCATACATAGCTACCTTCTCAGAGTTACTGGTAGGATTAAATGAAATAGTTTTGGAAAGCAGCTTCTAAACAGTACAGCTCAGTGATATTTAGTTGTTATCAATAAGACCTTATTAATGGACTCTTTCCATTTGGGTGTACTTTGAATTTTTAAAGTTCCTTGCATTTCAACCAGATATTCATTCTATAAATCAAGATACAGCTTATATGTGATTGGAAGCTACATAAGGACAGTATCCTTAGCACAGAGAAAATATTCAGTGAATAGTTTTCAAATGATTGAACAAACCCATCCTACGTTTTTATTAAATAGAAGTTAATACTCAGATAAACAAGTAAGTCTCTTCAAAGAAAATGGATTATATTAGAGGGTACAGAAATGTATGAGTTATTACTCAAAACACATAATAAATTCTATATAAAGGAGTAAGCTGCACACTGAGGTAATTCAAAAGAACATTGGCTGATTAGAAATGATTCGGTCAGGAATGGCATAGAAGAAGCATTTGAGTTGGGTCTTGAATGTCAAAAAGGACTTTTCTGGAGAACAGGAGGAAGGGAATTTCAAACCAAGGAATAGTAAGGATGGGTAGGTGTGATGCCTAGGATAATCTATCCTACAAGACATTGTGTAAGACATGTGTTATTAAAATATCTTGTTCAAAAGTCTTTCCATCTACTCTTTAACTTATAATTAATATATGACCATAAGCATCTAACACCATTTGATATCATACACAAATAGAAACCTTTCTTCTGAGTGTGGGGTTTTCTAAGAGGAGTTTCCAAACATCAAAAAATGCACATACTTAATTCCCGTGGTGTTTATCCCATTCCAGGCATCTCATCCTAGTCGTTCATGGAAACACGATGGCCAGCTTTATGGAGCTAGGACAGCATGGCCAGGAGCCATGATGCTAAGCCCAGCATACTCAATTCCATCTACTTAGCAATATTATACCTCGGTACCCCCTAATGAGCAGTAATAGACTAATTCTTAACATTCATCTACTGTCCATGGGAGAGCTACTGAAAATCTATTATCTTCCACACTACTATTAGAACAATTTCAATGGCTTTAATGATTCTAGAATGTCTGAGACAATTTTGGTGCAGATTGGAGAATTCCATGCTTCAGGCACTTGTTTCAAGTGCCCATTCTCCATAATTTCTCTACAGCATTTAACACCTCTGCCCACCTTAATGCATGCATTTTCACATGTGCACCCACACCCACCTTGGTTTTAGTGTGTAACTCAATGGTATCCTAGAAGTTTTTCCTAAGCACACTTCTCCATGTTTCTCCCTTACTTTTCCTCCTCTTCTGGCCCTCACAGCTTGGCTGGTCATTAAGAGTCAGTCTTTAACTCCTTCAGGGAACTCTTTTACACTCAGGATGCAACAATAAGTTAGCTGATAGCTACTAAATACTTAGCTTACTCTGAAATCTGCACCCCTAGCTCTGTATATTCAGGTCCAGTCTTCCCAACTTTCTGAAGCACTGACATTGTCATTGATGACACTAAATCCCAACCATCACAGTCTTCCTCAAAAACCAATTTAATCTCTGCCTTGCCTACTTTGGCCACAGTTCCAGGCACCCGGGTCACCCTTGCAGTCATCTTTTATCCCTTGCTATAAAATTGGCATCAAACATGGAGGAATTCAAATATAAAGATGCCTATGGCTGGGCTTCGCTATCATCCTGGGCTTTTGGAACAGTGGTTCTCTTCTGAAAAGCTTAGCTTGAGGGAAAAAAGTGACTTTCCCTCTTCTCTCACCATTCTTAACCTTGCCCACTTCAGTATAGGTTGTTTCATCATCCAATACTTTTATTATAATGGAAGAGACTCCCAAGGGCAAACCACATATAAATTATGGTTTGATATCATTTAAATCACTTGAAATGGGTTGCAAGTGAATCAGTGTTTCCCAGCAATTCCATTTCACCTTTTCCTAACCCTTTTCAGTAAGATCATGGCTTATTGTTTCTCATTCACCCCCTTCGTATGCTACTGAATAAAATCCCAGTTCTTCCTATTGGCATGGTGATATCTGAGGGGAAAAGTCATTTTTATCTTTGTCTACAAACTAATTCTTTAAATTTTGGTCAAAATTGCCCCTTCCAGTTCAATTTATTTCAAAGAATTATTTTTAGGGAGTTTCTCATGAACAGGATGCTATATACCACACTCTGGGGACATAAAGACAAGACCACCTCAACCTTGAATTCTTAGTTTCTTCTATATATAATCTAGATAAATTTTCCATACTACCTCTCCTTTATTTCTGAAAACCTTACTTAATTCCCCTAAGCGGCTTACTTTCTCTTAACTTTTCTTCTCTCTGTTTTTCTCTTTCCATTTCTGTTTCCACAACTTCACTCTGCATCCTCCTGATGTCATTTTTCTCATGCTTCAAATACAGTTCTCCCGTAGCCCCAGATGAGGTAGCCTCATCCCTCTTTAGGGAATGGGGCCATTGTGTCTTCTGGGTCTAAATAACACCCATAGATTTAACCTGAAGAGACCATTCACTCTCCCTCGTTTTTATAGTCACCAAAGTTATCACATCTCCAATCTATCCGCCTTAATATTTCCAGGTTAATAATCATTTAAACGTGCTGCTATGTTACATCATGTTGTGTTACCTCTTCCCCCTTCTACTTCTAGCACCAGAAGAGTAGATGACTCCCGAATGTTCACAACATACAGGTCAAAATAAAGCTAGTCTCATAATTCACCTCGAGGTGTTGGCTCCATGTTAACTGACCACTAGGTTTTAACTCTTAACACCATGTGGTAAGGGCTATACCCAGAGAATTAACATCTACAAAGGAAGAAAAGGAGTTTTCTGAAGCATGAAAGGAAGATACTTTCAGGACCACTTCTCAAAGGAAGTAATACTATTTTTGCCCTGTGAAGGTTACCAGATAGTTGGAGAGAATACTGGTATATTAAGCAATGTTTTCCATTTATTGAAGTTAGAGGGTATAGTGATTCCTCTCCAGGGAAAGGTTTGTGGGGAGCATGGGACTTCAGCAGAGCTTTGAAAATTAGAGTTGAATGACAGGCAGGACTTGGAAGAGTATTTCAGTCAGAAAATGTTAGGAGACTGTTCTGTCAAACTCTAAACCCTGCACACAGTTACGGAAAGCAAACAGGCTAGTTTCATTGAAATGGAAATTTCATGCGCAGAGGTACTTGGAATCTCAGAGTTGGAAAAGACCTTAAAGTAACTGCACCGGTTCTCTCTCTCTCATGACACTGGACAGATTCACTGGAACCAGACTGTAGATTTGTTCTCAGGACAAACCAAGAAACCTCTTCTCTCTGAAACACTAATTCATCTAACAAAGGGCCAGACACAGCAATCCTAGTCACTGCATTTCTGGTTTTCATCAGAATATTTTCCTCTCAAACATGGCATTTACAGATATATGTGAGATACTTGTCTTTTAAAAATAATGAAGCGGTTATTTGAAAAACTGTTACTTTTGAATGTGGCATAATAAACCAAAACTTGGAATCAGCAACACAAACAGGAAGCATTAACTTCAGGCCAAAAAGGCAACAGGTCTGATTTTTTGGCAAAATCATAAAAAAAGCTGAAGAAGGCTGGGATTCATGAAATCTTGGAATTGCCCTTTGGATAGAATTTAACTGGCTGGCCATTAGTCACGGAATCACTTGTAGTCAACTTAAGGATCATTTTCACTTGCGTGCTCTCCCTAAATTCCCTTCATGACATTTATTTTTAGAATGATCATTCCCTGAGAATTTCTCTCTCTTGTTCCTCTCCTCTGTCCTTCAGTGTTATACTGAAACATGAAACTGCGCAGTGAAATAAACAGAGTAGCAATAAACTGACACTGGTAAGGAATCACAGTTACACTGTCAGCCACTCCCATCAATAACATGTAACATGAGACCAAAAAAGTTCTAAACAGTTCCACAGTCCTTTATATTATATGTAGATGGCCTTGAGTAGATAATCTGCACTAATTTAGCATGAAAATGTTATCTTTTTAAAGGAGGCAAGATAGTAATCTGTATTAGTATTCAAGGGATGGTGAACCCTTTTCCTCCACAATTCTGGGCCCTAATTAAAGTTCTAGATAAAGTGAAGTGAAGTGAAGTCGCTCAGTTGTGTCCGACTCCTCGACCCCATGGACTGTAGCCAACCAGGCTCCTCCATCCATGGGATTTTCCAGGGAAGAGTCCTGGAGTGGGGTGCCATTGCCTTCTCCAACTAATTCACTAGTTTAGTATGCAATAAAATAACAGAGGCTTTGAATAAGTTAAACTGGCTAGTAACAACTAGTCAGTTTTCTTCAGTGATCACTGTTCTTCTACATAGGCAGGATAATTAATTCACGGATAGTCTTTCTGGTCTATCTTCAACTATTCTTACACTACATAATCAATTAGGGACATCTTTTTACAGATATATGAAGAGAACACAGGTAGCTTTATGTTGAGTTGAGTTTGTTAAATCTATTTGTTATGACAGAGGATTTCTGACACAAAAATTGCTCATTGCACACTGAACCCCAGAGAAGTGATGAAACAAGACAGCTGATGTTAGGAGGTATATGGGAGTGGGGTAGGGTGAGAAGTCATGGATAAATTAAAAACTGGCAAGTATCTGCTGAAGCAGAGCCACTTTTTAGGGGGCATAAGGAAAAGTGATAAGTCACCGTTTTGGTCTCTTTAGAGAAATCCATTTGTTGTTAAGAACTTAAGACCATTTACTACCATTCATAATGCAAAATGCAGTAGTCACACTATTTCCAAAAGGATCCTAAAAACTGTAGTGCAAAAGAAATCTAAGAAAATAAATAATTACAAAACCATCAACATTTTTCAAAGAAATGTGCTCAAAACAGTGACTTTTACAAAAAATGTGAATTTTTTTTAATGAAAAAAGAATTCTCTCTCTGAAAGATCAAAGACTCATTTCACAGATAACTTATACTGCATTAACGACTTGATTAACAGTGTACAAATAAGGGTCGCAGACTTTTAAAATTAGGTCTGAAAGCGATCCATATAAATACTGATGGGGGAGTGTTTTGTATCCCAAACTCTAATATTTCAGCTTTGTGTCCTGTCCTGTTATTATAATTTGTAAAAATCTTAACGACGCAGTGATTCAAGTTTTCGTAACTTCAACGATGTGTTAGAGGACAATGCATCTTGGTTTGAAGAATTTGTTGTATCCGAAGGTCAGAACAGTACTCAACCATGATGATTAAATACATAAAATGATGGGTGATTCCATAGTGTGTCAAATGTCTTATTTTTTAGTTCTGAAGTGGCATCCATGTCTTTAAACTCCCCTGCAATATGAAGTATACCATAACAGGTAACTGCAAAGGCCAGAAGTGTCTGAAGAACTATATCTATTGGCAGTAATTCATCTTCCTTTTCTGTTAATCGCATATAAGAAGGATGCTGTGCCGCGGAAAAGGCCACGTGGGCTAGGGCAAAGAGGCAGATGCCCACCAGCTCCTTCCATAGCGACAGCGCCATGACTCCGAAAGAGCAGCCCAACAAAGGAAGCGAAGGGCGGCAGGGCCATTCCTTCCTCCACCGGCGGGTGTCCGCGCAGCGCAGAAGTTCTAAAGTGTCACATAAACCCGTAAGATACAGAAGCACACACGGAAACACCTATCAGCAGCTCTCACTGTTATCAGAGACGGCGCATTTCCACCATGCCTCGGGCAAAAGGAAACTATGTGATTTCTTTCATTTTTTAACTCTGGTGGGTAGCCCCCACCCCCGCCCCCAGAATCATAGAGTTTGTCTGGCAGGGGGCTGAGAAGGGAAACTAGGACCTGTCTCCCCTCATAAACTCAGCAAAAGCCTCTGTAGCCACACAGAGAGCAATCAACATGTGTGTCATCGGGCAGAACGAGGTGGCAGGTGTGATGCTGAATATCCCTGGTGTATATTTCTAACTCAAAGGTCTTGCCGTCTTCCCAGGAAAATAACAAATAGGGCCCAAGAAAGAAACAAGTTGCTGTCCCTGAGCACAAGGAGAGAGTATATGCTTCCATAACTTTGAAGTTAGCCATTTCAATATCTTGGAAATTTCCATATCTATGAAATTAGCTGTTAATGAGAAAGTCACCAGGGCTTCCCTGGTGACTCAGTTGGTAAAGAATATGCCTGTAATGTGGGAGACTCCAGCTTGATCCCTGGGCTGGGAAGATCCCCTGGAGAAGGTAATGGCTACCCACTCCAGTATTCTGTCCTGGAGAATTCCATGGACAGAAGAGCCTGGCAGGCTATGGTCCATAGAGTCACAAAGAGTCAGACATGACTTAGTAACAAACACACACAACAAATTGTGAGCAAAGAGGACTGTTTGCCACTTCTAGGCCAACATGTTGAAATGCTGGTGCCAGACTCTCCCAATGCTGGTTAACCAGGTGGGGCCTGGGCTTTGAATGACTGCAAAGAACAGAAGCCATGGCCATTATCAGTAGACATGAAATTGAGCCAGAAGCATATTTTTGTCACTTTAAGGCCATTGAGATTTGGGGTGTTGTTGTTGTTGTTGTTGTCATTGAGGCATAATCTAGCCCATCCTGACTAGTGTAGATGCAGATGGATGCTATGAGAGAAAGCAAATCAGAGAAGCAGTTAGAAAGACTCAGGTGGGGAGGAAATACACTCTTAGAAAAGAGAAGGCTTTGTTTAAGAGTATATGTTTAAGGATAAAGATTTGAAGAAAAAGAGAAGCTGAGTCATTCAGATATATAGGGGAAGAACATCACAGGCTGAAGAACATCACACCAAGAGCAAAGGCCCAGAGAAAGGAAGATGTGTGTGGCTCTCATGGCAATAAGAAGACGAGCAAGAGGGAAACAGCAAGAGGTAAAGCAAGAAGTAATGGGGCCACACAAATATAGCCTTCTAGGGAGGATTTGGGGAGAAGGCAATGGCAACCCACTCTAGTACTCTTGCCTGGAAAATCCCATGGATGGAGAAGCCTGGTAGGCTGCAGTCCCTGGAGTTGCTACGTGTTGGACACTACTGAGTGACTTCACTTTCACTTTTCACTTTCATGCATTGGAGAAGGAAATGGCAACCCACTCCAGTGTTCTTGCCTGGAGAATCCCAGGGACGGGGGAGCCTGGTGGGCTTCCGTCTATGGGGTCGCACAGAGTTGGACACAACTGAAGTGACGCTGCCGTAGCAGCAGCAGCAGCAGCAGCAGGGAGGATTTGGACCTTTACTCTGAGATGGTCAGTTATTTGGGTTTTGAGCAGAAAAAGGATAGGATATGCTTTAGGTTTTAACTGATTGACTCTGAGTGAGTGGTGTATTGAGCATATCCTGATAGGCAAAAGCAGGGAGACTAGTTAGGGCACTACAGCAGTAATGCAAGTGAGAGATGATGGTATTGTGAATCAGGATGGGAGAAAATGTGAGAAAAACAGAGAAATAAAATTCAGGATAAAATGTGAAAGTAGAACTGAAAATATTTGCTGGTGAATCAAATGTGATATTCATGAGAAAAAAGGGAGTTTAAAAATGTCTATACATTTTTTAGGGAAAAACAAAAACAAAAACAAAATCTCAGCACAAATCTCAACCTATCTGAAGCTTACACAAACCACTGGACCAACCTTAGGAGGGCAGAAACCAAAAGGAAGAAAGAATTCAACCTTAGAGCCTGGGAAAAGGAGACCTCAAACACAATAAATTAAAAAAAAAGAAAAGGCAGAGAAATACTACACAAATGAAGGAACAAACTAGAAACACAGAAGTCCAAATAAATGAAGAGGAAATAGGCAAACTACCTGAAAAGGAATTCAGAATAATGATAGTAAAGATGATCAAAAACCTTGAAACAAAATGGAGGAGATGCAAGAATCAATTTAAAAAGACCTAGAAGAATTAAAGAATAAACATGCAGAGACAAACAACGCAATTACTGAAATTAAAAACACTCTAGAAGGAGATCAACCCTGGGATTTCTTTGGAAGGAATGATGCTGAAGCTGAAGCTCCAGTACTTTGGCCACCTCATGCGAAGAGTTGACTCATTGGAAAAGACTCTGATGCTGGGAGGGATTGGGAGCAGGAGGAGAAGGGCATGACTGAGGATGAGAGGCTGGATGGCATCACTGACTCGATGAACATGAGTCTGAGTGAACTCCAGGAGATGGTGATGGACAGGGAGGCCTGGCGTGCAGCAATTCATGGAGTCGCAAAGAGTCGACACGACTGAGCGACTGAACTGAACTGAACTGAGAAGGAATCAATAGCAGAATATCTGAATCAGAAGAACGAATCAGTGAACTGGAAGATAAAATGGCAGAAATAATGTCTGAAGAGCAGAATAAAGTAAAAAGAATAAAAAGAACTGAGGATAGTCTCAGAGACCTCTGGGACAATATCAAATGCACCAACATTCGAATTATAGGGATCACAGAAGAAGAAGGGAAAAAGAAAGAGTATAAGAAAATTTTGAAAAGATTATAGTTGAAAATCTCCCCAATATGGAAAAGGAAATAGTCAATCAAGTTCAAGACGCACAAAGAGTCCCATACAGGATAAACCCAAAGAGAAACATGCCAAGACACATACTAATTAAACTAACAAAGGTTAAATACAGAGAAAGAATACTAACGCAGCAAGTGAGAAGCAACAAGTAAAATACAAATGAAACCTCATAAGCTTAACAACTGATCTTTCAGCAGAAACTCTGCAGGCCAGAAGAGAATGACAGGACACATTTAAAGTACTGAAAGGGAAAAATATACAACCAAGATTACTGTACCCAGCAAGAATCTCATTCAAGATTGATGGAGAAATAAAAAGCTTTTCAGACAAGCAGAAGTTAAGAGAATTCAGTACCACCAAACCAGCTTTACAACAAATATTAAAGGGACTTATAGAGCCAAGAAATACAAGTGAAGAAAGAAGATCTACAAAATCAACCCCAAACAATTAAGAAAATGGCAATAGGAACATATATATCAATAATTACTTTAAAGGTAAATGTATTAAATGCTGCAACCAAAAGACACAGACTGGCTGAATGGATACAAAAGCAAGACCTATATATACGCTATCTACGAGAAAACCACTTCAGACCTAAAGACACATATAAACTGAAAATGAGAGCACAGAAAAATATATTCTATGCAAATGGAAAGCAAAAGAAAGCTGGAGTAGCAATCCTCATATCAGACAAAATAGATCTTAAAATAAAGAATATTACAAGAGATAGGGAAGGACACTACATAATGATCAAGGGATCAATCCAAGAGGAAAAATGTAACAATTGTAAATACCTATGCACCCAACCTAGGAGCACCTCAATACACAAGACAGACACTAACAGATGTAAATGGAGAAACTGAGAGTAACACAATAATAGTAGGAGACTTTAACACCCCATTCATACCAATGGACAGATTATCAAAACAGGAAATTAATAAGAAAACACAAGTCTTAAATGATACATTAGATGAGATGAAACGCATTGATATCTTCAGGACATTCCATCCAAATGCAGAAGAATACACCTTCTTCTCAAGTGCACATGGAACATTCTCCAGGATAGACCACATCTTGGGTCACAAATCAAACCTCAGTAAATTTAAGAAAATTGAAATTGTATCAGGCATCTTTTCCAACCACAAGACTATGAGACTAGATATCAATTACAAGGAAAAAAAAAACTGTAAGAAACACAAACAAGTGGAGATTAAACAACACGTTTCTAAATCAGCAACAAGTTACTGAAGAAATCAAGAGAAATCAAAGAATTTCTAGAAACAAATGACAATGAAAACAGGACAACTCAAAACTTATGGGATGCAGCAAAAGCAGTTCTAAGAGGGAAGTTTATAGCGATACAATCCTACCTCAAAAAAAAACAAGAAAAACACCAGAGACAACCTAATTTTACACCTAAAACAACTTCTTTTTCAAAGAAGAAGAACAAAAAAATAGCACCCAAATTAGTAGGAAAGAAATCATAAATATCCAAGCAGAAATAAATGAAAAAGAAATGAATGAAACAATGTAAAGATTAATAAAACTAAAAGCTGGTTCTTTGAGAAGGTAAACAAAATTGACAAACTTTTAGCCAGACTCATCAAGAAAAAAAGAGAGAAGAATCAAATCAACAAAACTAGAAATGAAAAAGGATAGATTACAACAGACAATGCAGAAATAAAAAGGATTATAAGAGACTATTATGAACAACTATATGGCAATAAAATGGATAACCTGGAAGAAATAGACAGATTCTTAGAAAAGTTCAATCTTTAAGACTGAACCAGGAAGAAATAGAAATTATGAACAACCCAGTTACAAGCACTGAAATTGAAGCTGGGATCAAAAATCTCCCAAAAAACAAAAGCCCAGGACCCAGATGGCTTCACAGGAGAATTCTATCAAACATTTAGAGAAAAGCTAATGCCTATCCTTCTAAAATTCTTTCAAAAAATTGCAGAGGAAGGAAAACTTCCAAACTCATTCTACAAGGCCACCATCACCCTGATACCAAAACCAGACAAAGACAACACACAAAAAGGAAACTAGAGGCCAATATCACTGATGAACATAGATGCAAATATCCTCAACAAAATTTTAGCAAACAGAATTCAGCAACACATCAAAAAGATCATATACCATGATCAAGTTGGGTTTATTCCAGGAATGCAAGGATTCTTCAATAGATGCAAATCAGTCAATGTGGTACACCTTATTAACAAATTGAAAGATAAAAACCATATGATAATCTCAATTGATGCAGAAAAAGCCTTTGACAAAATTCAGCACCTATTTATAATTAAAACTCTTCAAAAAATGGGCATAGAAGGAACCTACCTCAACACAGTAAAGTCCATATATGATACGCCCATAGGAAACATTATTCTCAATGATGAAAAACTGAAAGCATTCCCCCTAAGATTAGGAACAAGAAAAGGGCATCCACTTTCACCACTATTATTCAGCATAGTTCTGAAAGTTCTAGCTACAACAATCAGAGAAGAAAAAGAAATAAAAGGAATCCAGACCAGAAAAGAAAAAGTAAAGCTCTCACTGTTCGCAGATGACATGATACTGTACATAGAATACCCTAAAGATAGTATCCGAAAATCACTAGAGCTAATCAGTGAATTTAGCAAAGTTGCAGGATACAAAATTAATACACAGAAATTATTTGCATTTCTATATACTAACAATGAAAAATCAGAAAGAGAAATTAAGGAGTCAATCCCATTCACCATTGCAACAAATAGAATTAAATATATAGTGATGAACTTACCTAAGGAGACAAAAGAACTGTACACAGAAAATTATAAGACACTAATGAAAGAAGTCAAAGATTACATAAACAGATGGAGAGATATTCTATGTTCCTGGGTAGGAAGAATCAATATTGTGAAAATGACTATAATACCAAACGCAATCTACAGATTCAATGTGATCCCCATCAAATTACCAATGACATTTTTCACAGAACTAGAACAAAAAAATTTCACAAGTCATATGGAAACACAAAAGACCCCAGATAGCCAAAGTAGTCTTGAGAAAGAAGAATGGAGCTGGAGAAATCAATCTCCTGGCTTCAGGTTATACTACAAATCTACAGTCATCAAGACAGTACGGTACCAGCACAAAAACAGAAATATAGACCAATGGAACAAGATAGAAAGCCCAGAAATAAACCAATGCACCTGTGGGTACCTTATTTTTGACAAAGGAGGCAAGAATATACAACAGAGCAAAGACAGCCTTTTCAATAAGTGGTGCTGGGAAAACTGGACAGCTACATGTAAAAGAATGAAATTAGAACACTTCCTTACACCATACAGAAAGATAAACTCAAAATGGATTAAAGACCTAAATGTAAGACCAGAAATTATAAAACTCTTAGAGGAAAACAGAGGCAGAACACTCAATGACATAAATCAAAACAAGATCCTCTATGACCCACCTGCTACAGAAATGGAAATAAAAACAAAAGTAAACAAGTGGAACTTGATTAAACTTAAAAACTTTTGCACAGCAAAGGAAACTATAAGCAAGGTGAAAAGACAACTCTCAGAATGGGAGAAAATAATAGCAAACGAAACAACTGACAAAGGATTAATTTCCAAAATATACAAGTAGCTCATACAACTCAATAGCAGAAAAACAAACAACACAATCAAAAAGTGGGAAAAAGACCTAAACAGACATTTCTTCAAAGAAGACATACAGATGGCTAACAAATACATGAAAAGATGTTCAATGTCATTCATTATTCAGTTCAGCTCAGTCGTGTCTGACTCTTTGCAACCCCATGGACTGCAGCACACCAGGCCTCCCTGTCCATCACCAACTCCCAGAGTGGAGTTTGCTCGAACTTATATCTTTGAGTTGGTGATGCCATCCAACCATCTCATCCTCTGGCTCATTATTAGAGAAATGCAAATCAAAACTACAATGAGATATCACCTCACACCAGTCAGAATGGCCATCATAAAAAAATCTACAAACAATAAATTCTGGAGAGAGTGTGGAGAAAAGGGAACACTCTTGCACTGTTGGTGGGAATGTAAATTGGTACAGTCACTGACAGTATGGAGATTTCTTTAAAAACTATGAATAAAACCACCACATGACCCAGCAATCCCACTCCTAGGCGTATACCCTGAGGAAACCAAAACTGAAAAAAACACACATGTATCCCATTGTTCGCTGCAGCACTATTTACAATAGCTAGAACATGGAAGCAACCTAGATGTCCGTCAACAGATGAATTGATAAAGACGTTGTGGTACATATATACAATGGAATATTACTCAGCCATAAAAATGAACACATTTGAGTCAGTTCTAATGAGGTGGATAAACCTAGAACCTATTATACAGAGTGAAGTAAGTCAGAAAGTAAAAGATAAATATTGTATTCTATCACATATATACGGAATCTAGAAAAATGGTTCTGAAGAATTTATCTGCAGGGCAGCAATGGAGAAATCAGACATAGAGAATAGACTTATGGACATGGGGAAACGGGAGGAGAGAGTGAGATGCAAGGGAAGAGTTAGCATGGAAACTTATATTACCATATGTAAAATAGAGAGCTGGGGGGATTTGCTGTATGGCTCAGGAAACTCAAACAGGGCCTCTGTATCAATCTAGAGGAATGGGATGGGGAGGGAGATAGGAGAGAGGTTCAAAAGGGATATGTGTATACCTATGGCTGATTCATGTTGAAGTTTGACAGAAAACAACAACATTCTGTAAAGCAATTATCCTTCAATAAAAAAATATATAAAAAATTAAAAAGTCTCTATTTTTTTCAACCTGAGTGAATGGAAAGATGGAATTTTCTTTAACTGAGTTGAGAAAGACTGTAGGGAAGTAAATTGTGGAAGAATGGACTCAAGAGCTTAGTTTTAGATGTGCTGAAACCTCCATGTCTATTAAAAGTCAAGTGGAGACATTGAGTAGAGACTTGAATAAAGGGATCTGAAGTGGAACACAGGGTAAGGAATGGAGATGTAAATCTTCCACTTTATTAGTATTTAGATAGTATTCAAAGTCACTAGATTAGATGAGATAACCAGGGGATGAGAAGATAGAAAAGAGATTCAAGACTCAATCTTGGGATGTTCCAATTTAAGAGATTAGTAAAGCGAGGATGAATCAGCAAAGGAAACTAAGCAGCAGCCAGTAAGAATGGAGGGAAAGCAGACAGATGAAGAAACTGAAGCCAGAGATGGTTAGTTATTTGCCAAAGGAGATTTAAACCTTAACTGTGATCCTTGCCCTCACTGCTCATAGCTCAGCTTCTGGTAAAGGGAGATTGTACTGGGACTCAGAATAACTGCATAGTATTTTTTGTGGAATATCTCACAAAAATAGCCCAAACTGAGAAACATGTGGCTGGTGCTACAAATAGAAATAAAGAAAGAAAACAAGAGAATAAGGAAGAGATTATACAAGTGAGAGAGAGTGACAAAGCAACAGCTGGCACTAGCATTTTCTTTGCAGACTCACTCCATTAGAAAGAATGTACACTGAGGAAATATTTCACCAGAGGGACAAGCCATTCAGTATTTTTATTCAGGATAATTCTTCCATATGACAAATATTCTCTAATGTACTCTATTGGGAAAATTAATTAAAAGAGTGTGTGCTTAGTTGCTTAGTCATGTCCAACTCTGCAACCCCATGGACTGTAGCCTGCCAGGCTCCTCTGTCCATGGGGATTCTCCAGGCAAGAATACCAGAGTGGGTTGCCATTCCCTCCTCCAGGGGATCTTCCCAACCCAGAAATCAAACCGGGGTCTCCTGCATTGCAGGTGGATTCTTTACCAGCTGAGCTATGAGGGAAGCCCAGTAGACTGTAGTCTGCCAGGCTCCTTTGTCCATGGAATTATCCAGGCAAGAATACTGGACTGGATAGTCATTCACTTTTTCAGGGGATCTTCCCAATTCAGGGATTGAACCCGTGTCTCCCACATATCAGCTACATTACCGTCTGAGTCACCAGGGAAGCCTGAAAAGGGTATGCATACCTATATTTTAAAAATAGAAATATAGTATAGAAGCCTTCCAAAACTTGTCTAAAACACTGAAAGTCTGACTTGCACTTAGGATGTAGAAAGCTGTACAAAACATTGTTTCCATCCTTATGACTACCAAAAAAGTATCCCTAATCAAATTTGCAGGCTTGGGCTTCCCTGGTGCTCAGACCATAAAGAATCCGCCTGAAATGTGGGAGATGTGGGTTCAATCCCTGGGTTGGAAAGATTCTCTGGAGAAGGATATGGCAACCCACTCCAGTATTCTTACCTGGAGACTCCGTATGGACAGAGAAGCTTGGCGGGCTACAGTCCATGGAGTCGCAAAGAGTCAGACATGACTGAGCCACAAAGCACAAAGCACAGCAAGAAAAAATAACTGAAGAGCTGAGGCTGTAAGGAAATGTGAAATCTAAGAAAGACAAGCCTTTCCAAAGAGAGATGTCACTGGATGCCATAGAAACTAGTAAGAAGAATTTGGTTAAAAGTTGTAATGAATTCTTAAAGTCCTATTGTGGGCTATCAAGAGACTAGAGAACACTTGAGTTAAAAAAAAAAGGAGGGGGGAGAGAATATAAAACCCTTGAGAGCTGCAGATACAAGGAGAATTTGCAACCACTTGTGGGCTCTTCTCCATGACTTTCAAGGTTGCTTACAGGAAAGACTGAAAGTAGTGAGAGGGTCCTGAGCAAACCTCCTTCGTTGTGAAAGACCGGGATGGGAGTTGGGGGTTGGGAGGAGTGTTAGGGCAGTCACGGAGGGAAAGTCATAAAGTACCATCCAGGTCATTCTCTTCTATCTTTCCTGTGGAACACAAGCCTGACTTCCTGGGGGTGAAGGGAAGATGAGCTTGATGCCTTAGAGCACAGTGAAGAGCCACTGAAGCTGGGAGAAGGGAACAGAAAAACATACTTCATCCCTGGATAGAGGAGGGCGAGACCTTGTTCTTAAGACCCAGGGCACAGTGCCTTCCTAAGACTAAGGCTGGATCAGAGCAACAGAGAGAAACTGCCTAAGCCCCCTAGCAACTGTCCAGTAAGTGCTGAATATCATTGAAAAAGCAAGAGAGTTCCTGAAAAACATCTACCTTTGCTTTATTGACTATGTCAAAGCCTTTGACTGTGTGGATCACAACAAACTATGGGAAATTCTTCAAGAGATGGGAATACCAGACCTCCTGACTTGCCTCCTAAGAAATCTGTATGCAGGTCAAGAAGCAACAGAACCAGATATGGAAAAACAGACTGGTTCCAAATTGGGAAAGGAGTACGTCAAGGCTGTATATTGTCACCCTGCTCATTTAACTTATATGCAGAGTATATCATGCAAAATGCCAGGCTGGATGAAGCACAAGCTGGAATCAAGATTGCTGGGAGAAATATCAACAACCTCAGATAAGCAGATGACACCACCCTTATGAGAGAAAGTGAAGAAGAACTACAGAGGAAGTAAAAGAGGAAAGTGAAAAAGTTGGCTTAAAGCTCAACATTCAGAAAACTAAGATCATGGCATCCAGTCCCATCACTTTATGGCAAGAAGAAGGGGAAACAATAGCAACAACCCGACTTTATTTTTCTGGGTTCCAAAATCACTGCAGATGGTGACTATAGCCGTAAAATTAAAAGACGCTTGCTCCTTGGAAGAAAAGCTATGACCAATGTAGACAACATATTAAAGAGCAGAACATTACTTTGCCAACAAAGGTCTGTCTAGTCAAAGCTATGGTTTTTCCAGTAGTCGTTTATGGATGTGAGAGTTGGACTTTAAAGAAAGCTGATCATTGAAGAATTGATGCTTTTGAACTGTGGTGTTGGAAAAGACTCTTAAGAGTCCCTTGGACTCCAAGGAGATCAAACTAGTCAATCCTAAAGGATATGGGTTCTGAGTATTCATTGGAAGGACCGATGCTGAAGCTGAAACTCTAATACTCTGGCCACCTGATGTGAAGAACTGACTCATTGGAAAAGACCCTGATGCTAGGAAAGACTGAAGGTGGGAGGAGAAGGACATGACAGAGGATAACATGGTTGGATGGCATCACCAACTCAATGAACATGATTTTGAGCAAGCTCCGGGAGTTGGTGAAGGGCAAGGAAAGCCTAGTGTGCTGCAGTCCATGGGGTCACAAAGAGTTGGACACGACTGAGTGACTGAACTGAACAAACACCACCACCAATTTAATGCTAAGAGAGCATCAAGAGCATAGAGAGAAACCTTCTCTGAGATGTCGGCTCAAAGGGAAGACAATAAGAAATATCCTCTGAAAAATCAGTCTCACTTTACAAGGTAATGCTAAAGAAACTGGAAGTCTGTGGGGCATTGCAGTAACCATGACAACAATGAAATACAAATGTAGCTCAACTCATGACACAATTTTCTCAACCTAAAGGCTTAAAAAAAGAAACATATGCTAATTTTTAGGCATACAAACTATTTTCCTCAGTCTGTACTGTTCTACAGAGATGTTGAGTTTTTTAAAAAGGAAACACACTGTTAAGAGACAAAGCAATCCATAGAACCAGACTTTGATATGGCACAGATATTGGAGCTATGATGGAATTTATAACCATAATAAATATGTTTAAGGCTGTAGTAGAAAAGTCAGGCAGTTTGTATGATATGTGATACTTTCAGGAGAAAGAGGAAAACAGTAAGAATGAATCAAATTTCAGAAATGAAAAATATGGTATTATAAAAATAAAAAGGAGTGACATTTTTAGAAAGAGAATCTAGAGAATCTAAGGGGTACAATACAAACCAGTTCAATATACTTGTATTTAGAAACTCAAAAGGAGAGAAAATTGAACAGAAGAAATATTTGGAGGGAATAACAGTTTAACTTTTCCTAAATTAAGGATGAGTGACCATAAATCTAAGAAACTCAAAAACCACCAAAGAGAATAAATATGAACAGCTAAATATATTGTCATCAAATTGCTGAAAACAAAGACAAAGACAAAAACTGGGAGGCAAGTAGGACATAAAAGACACATTACCTATAGCAGGAAAAAAAATATGCTATATTAAATGGTAAAAGGAATTTTGCAGATGTGATTAAGTTGGGTACTTCAAACTGGAGTAGCTCAGACGGTAAAGCACCTGCCTACAATGCAGCAGGCCAGGGTTCAATCCCTTGGTCAGGAAGATCCCCTGGAGAAGGAAATGGCAACCCACTCAAGTATTCTTGCCTGGAGAATCCTACGGATGGAGCAACCTGGTAGCTTACAGCTTATGGGTTGCAAAGAGTCGGACACGACTGAGCGATTTCACTTTCACTTTCATAAAGAAATTGTTATGGATTATCTGGGTTGGCCCAATCTAATCAAATGACCTCTTTAAAGCAGGACTTTCTCTGGCTGGAAGCAAGATATATGAGGCAGAAGGAGAAGTCAGAGATTCAAAGCATTTGAAGGATTCAATCCATGGTTGCTGACTTTGAAGACGATGAAAGGGGGTCACATGACGTGAAGCATGGATGGCCTCCAGAAGCTGAGAGAGACTCAGTCAACATCCAGAGAGGAAACACGGACCTCGGTCCTGCTTCCACATGGAACTTAATTCCATTAAGTGCCTGAATGAGCCTGGAAGTAAATTCTCCCTCAGAGCCTTCAGCTAACAAGCCCACCCCAGCCAATACCTTAATGTCGCCTGAGACCTGGAACAGAGAAGCCACATATGCCCACCCAGATTGCTGACCTACAGAGCTATAAGATAATAAATCTGTGTTCTTTAATAAATTTCTGGTAACTTGTTATGGCAGCAATGGAAAACTAGTGTAGTGTCTTTACACCAGTCTACTCAAAGGCAGTTTTATTAACAGAAAGGCTTAACAAAGGCAGCTCTAGCACCAACTATTCCATGCAGTAAGGAAGAAAAGAGCTTCCCTGGTGGCTCAGCTGGTAAAGAATCCACCTGCAATATGGGAGACCTGGGTTCGATCCCTGGGCTGGGAAGATCCCCTGGAGAAGGGAGCAACTACCCACTCCAGAGAGGATGGAGAATTTCATGGACTATATAGTCCAGGGGGTTGCAAAGAGTTGGACATGACTGAGCGACTTGCACAAGGAAGCAAAGGAGGGATCATCTGGGGCCCAATTTAAGGCATTAAAAGGCTCTACCTAATGAAATATACCTTACCCCCCAATGCCCACTGTCACATTTGAATTTCCAATTTTGAATCACAGAGTCAATCCTCGAGATAGAAGTTACCTATATTAAAAAGAAATAGAAGAGGAGTAAGGCATGATCTCTCTCAGGGCTCAGATCAGTTGTAAATGTATATTTCAAACTCCAGGGTAGTCATTTTGTAAAAAAGCATAAATAATATGCTAAGAAAGGAGAGAAAATGGAATCAAGTAAATTATAATTACAACTCAATTACAACTACAAAAGGCAGAAAAAGAGTTCAAGACAACTTGGAACCAAGACAAACTTGGAACCAGGAGAAATAGCAAAAAGCACAAAAAAGTAACAGTAGATAAAACTCCAACTATATAAAAAGTATTTGAACATCAATAGTCTAAGTGAACCAATTGAAAGACAGATTATCACTTACTATTTTTTAAAAACTCAATAAATTAGAAAACAACAAATTTCCTCAACTTTTATAAAGAATATCTATGAAAATACATACAGCTGATGTCATATTTAATGGTGAGAAACTTGAAGTTTTCCTACTAACATGAGGAACAAGACAAGGATGGCCCCCTCACCACTCCTTTTCAACACTATATTGGAAGTCCTAGCTAATATAGTAAGACAAAAAATAAAATAAAAAGCATGCATATTGGGAAGGAAGATATGAAACTGTCTTTCTTTGCAGATGACATAATTGTCAAGGTAGAAAATCTGAAAGAATCAATTAAAACATTCCTAGAACTAATAAGCAATTATAACAAGTTTGCAGGATAAAAGATTAATATGCAAAAGTCAATCACTTTCCTATAGACAAGCAATGAACAAGTGATATTTAAAAACACAATACCATTTACATTAGCACCTGCAAATTGAAATACTTGTATATAAATTAACACAATATGTATATTAAGAGAAAAATGAGAAAATTCAGATGAATAAAATCAGAGAACTAAATAAAAGGAGAGATATCCATGTTCATGGAGAGGAAGACTCAATATTGGCAAGATGTCAGTTCTTCCAAACTTTATTTATAGATTCAATGAGATCCAAATATAAATTCCAGCAAGTTATTTTTGGATATTGACAAACCAATTCTAAAGTTTACATAGAGAAACAAAAGACCCAGAATAGTCAACATAAGACTGAACTAGAACAATCTTGTAAGACTTATGCTACTCAACTTTAAGACTTGCTATGAAGCTACAGTAATCAAGAGAGTATGGTACTAGCAAAAGAACAGACAAATAGACCAATCTAACAGAATAGAGAGCCCAGAAACAGACCATATAAAGTCAACTGATCTTTGACAAAGAAACAAAGGCAATACAATGGAGAAAAACAGTCTTTTCAACAAATACTGCTGGAACAACTGGACATCTAGATGCAAAAAATGAATCTAGATATTCACTGAGCAGTGGCCACAGGACTGGAAAGGTCGTTTTCATTCTAATCCAAAAGAAGGGCAATGCCAAAGGACGTTCAAACTACAGTACAACTGTACTCATTTCACATGTTAGCAAAGTTATGGTCAAAATCATTCAAGCTAGGCTTCAGCAGTACATGAACCAAGAACTTCCAGATACACAAGCTAGGTTTAGAAAAGGCAGAGGAACCAGAGATCAAATTGTCAACATTTGCTGGATCATAGAGAAAGCAAGGGAATTTCAGAAAAACATCTACTTCTGCTTCACTGACTATGCTAAAGCCTTTGACTGTGTGGATCACAACAAACTGTGGAAAATTCTTCAAGAGATGGGAATATCATACCACTTTACCTGTCTCCTGAGAAACCTGTATGTGAGTCAAGAAGCAACAGTTAGAGCTGGACATGGAAGAACTGACTGGTTCAAAACTGGGAAAAGAGTACAAGAAGGCTGCATATCCTCACCCCATTTATTTAACTTATATGCAGAGTACATCTTGTGAAATACTGGGCTGGGTGACTCACAAGCTGGAATTACAATTGCCAGCAGAAATATCCACAATCTGAGATATGTGAATAATACCATTCTAATAGCAAAAAGTGAAGAACTACAGAGCCTCCTGATGAAGGTGAAAGAGGAGAATAAAAAGACTGACTTGAAATTCAACATTCAAAAAAACTAAGATAATGGCAACTGGTCCCATCACTTCATGGACAATAGGAGGGGGAAAAGTGGAAGCAATGACAGATTTTATCTTCCTGGGCTCCAAAAATCACTGCAGATGGTGACTGCAGTCATGAAATTAAAAGATGCTTGCTCCTTGGAAGGAAATCTATGACAAATCTAGACAGCATGTTAAAAAACAGAGACATCATTTTGCCAACAAAGGTCCACATAGTCAAAGCTATGTTTTTTTCCAGTAGTCATGTACAATGTGATAGTAGGACCATGAGGAAGGCTAAGTGCCAAAGAACTGATATTTTCAAATTTTGGTGCTGGAGAAGACTCTTGAGAGTCTCTTGGACTGCAAGGACATCAAACCAGTCAATCCTAAAGGATATCAATTCTGAATATTCATTGGAAAGATTGTTGCTGAAGCTGAAGCTCCAGTACTTCGGCCATCTGATTTGAAGAGCCAACTCATTGGAAAAGATCCTGATGCTAGGAAAGATTGAGGGCAAAAGGAGAAGGGAATGGAAGAGGATGAGATAGTTAGATAGTATCACCAACTCAATGGACATGAATTTAAGCAAACTCCCAGGGATAATAGAGGGCAAGAGAGCTTGGCATGCTGCAGTCTGTGGGGTCTCAAAGAGTCAGACACGACTTAGCAACTGAGCAACAACAACAAGAAGACGTTTGCTTTAAATCATTCCCCCAAAATAACTCAAAAGGGATCATAGGTCTAAATGTAAAATGAAAAACTATAAAACTCCTAGAAGATGACAGAGGAGAAAAGCTTGATGATATTAAGTATGGTGATGACTCTTTAGACACAGTACCAGAGGCACAATCCACCAAAGGAAGAACTGATAAGCTGGAATTCATGAAAATGAAAACCTTCTGTTATGGGAAAGATAACGTCAAAAAATGAAAAGACAAGTAACAGACTAAAGAGAAAATATTTGCAAACACATCTAATAAAGTCTCTTATCCAAAATACAAAAATAACTGTTAAAACTCAACAATAAGAAAAAAAATAACTTGATTAAAAATGGACCAAAGACCTTAGCAGAGAAATACTTGCCAAAGAGATATGCAGATGGAAAATAAGCATATGAAAAGATACTCCACATCATATAACATCAGGGAAATGCAAATTAGAATAACAGTGAGGTACCAGTACATACCTATCAAAACAGCCAGTCACTAGAACACTGATACCATGAAATGCTGGGAAGAATGGAGCAAAAGTAGTTTTCATTCATTGCTGGTAGGAATGCAAAATGGTAAGGCAACTTTGGAACACAATTTGGTAGTTTCTTACAAAACTAAATATACTTTTATCTGTGAACCAGTAATCATGCTCCTTGGGATTTACCTGAAGAGAATGAAAATTTACAATTTCTGCCTTTTCTAAAACCACACAAAAATCTATACTTGGATGCTATTCACATCTTTATTCATGTTTGCTAAAGCCTGGAACACTCACATGTTGCCTGTTAGTCATTCAATCATGTCCAACTCTTCGTGACACCACGAACTGTAGCCTTCTAAGCTCCTCTGTCCATAGAATTCTCCAGGCAAGAATACTGGAGTAGGGTGCCATTCTCTTCTCCAGAGGATCTTCTCATCCCAGGGATCAAACCCACGTCTCCTGCACTGCAGACAGACTCTTCACTATCTGAGCCACCAGGAAAGCCCATATTCTATCACTAAGGGAAACCAATTCACATTATCTAACTTCTAATAGTGAGAGTACAGGGATAACAGATAACCTAGGGGGTGAAGACTTCTCACTGGTTATTCACAGCTTGTTTCCCATGCTCACCTTCTCTTCCACACACAAGCCAACCCTTTTCAATATGAATATAAAGCCAAAACTTCAAGTATCTAAGAAAAATCATCTTTAAGGATCCATGATCCTAATTCAAGTTCTTTCTCAAGTTCTACCAATCTCTCCTGCTTTGAGGCCTAAGACAATTCAGAAACCTTATTGGTTATGGTGACAGAATATGGGCAGCTCAACAACGAAACCCTCCCATTTCTTTTAATAGCAGCGTTCATGAAAGAAATACAACTGTACAGTTTTAGCAAGTGTTTTTCAAAATGGTCAATTATTGCTAGGCCAAAGTACATCCTAGTAGACTTGCTATAGTAATGGCGTGAAAACATGGGGCATCTTTACTCTTTGAATGAAATTAAAATTTTTGATTTGCCATCAGAAGAATGGGGTTTAGTGAGGAAAGGACTGAGTTCATGCATCATTATTTATTGAGTAACTTCTGTGCACTAGGCATTATTCTGGGTGCTCTAGGGAGTGGAATCACGGCATGTTAGTGGCTGACCTAACAAATGAGGTCAACAGAGATCCAGACTGGTCTAGTTATTTTACCAAAATATCACAGCTGGAAATAAAATAAAGTCTGTGTCCTTGACATGCTCAATTTCTTGTTCTAAATCATCTTTACAAGTGATAAATGCTACCATTACTATGCTGCTGCTGCTAAGTCACTTCAGTCGTGTCCAACTCTGTGTGACCCCATAGACGGCAGCCCACCAGGCTCCCCCGTCCCTGGGATTCTCCAGGCAAGAACACTGGAGTGGGTTGCCATTTCCTTCTCCATTACTATAGAGATGTCTAAAACACATAAATCCATGCATCTGTGATGGAAGGAAGGACTTTGCCCAAGGTCAAAGATGGGCAAGATGAAGGCCACGCAGCAGATTTAGTTTTGTGACTAGCTTAGTTTTCTTCTTAATTTAATCCCCCAAAAGCGACATGAAAGCACTATCAACTTCACCATCCTGAGTATGCTTCTGTTCTCCAACCTTAAGTGGTCACACTGGACTTACAACTCTCATTGTTTCCATTGACACAGCTGTTATATCACAAATAGAGTATAATGATTTCATGTGTGGACTATGAGTGTGGGCAAGAGATCTGCTGTCAATAATCCCAGTAGTCTCTCAAACCTGATCATCTACAAATCTGGGTAAGACCTTTATCCATAGGGCTAACTTTTGCCAACCTCTCTCGGGTGAAATGAAGCAAGTGAGGGCAATGTTATCTCTTAAATTCATGCTCTAAAGGGCAAACTGTGGCTCATGGACAAAATCCAATCTGCCACCTGTTTTTGTAAAAATAGGAGAGTTGAATTTAACAAGTACTGTAGGGCTCACAAAGTCTGAAGCATTTCCTATCTGGTCTTTTACTAAAAAAGTTTGCTGACTCCTGCTTAAAAGTAAAATATTAATAATGAAGGAATAACAAAAACTTAAGCAGATTCTTCATTATCACAAAGGTGGGCTTCAAATGAAAGTTGAGATGGCTTGTTAAACATAGTTTCTTACTTAGTTATACCTATGAAATTATAGTACAGATTAAGCTATAGGAATTTTATAAACATAAAGACTGAAATATACCTCCTTTGATCTATCACATATTGGGATGACTGGTCTGAGAACTGGCTGTTCTTTTTCAAGGCATTAGCTGTTATTTTTACTGTCAGGCTTGGTGGCTTTGTGTTTATGGTTACTTCCCCAGAAGACTACATGGTCTGTTTCCGTGCCTTCCTGTTGCCCCCACCTGCCACCATGACAAGCGCAGAATCTTACATTAAGGAACTCAATGCTGTTGCATGTGCAATAAATTCTAAATCTTTCAAATCTGCAAGCTTCTCTTTTCTTTTCTTCTTTTAACAATACTGAAGGTTATTCGGGTATCGGAAAGTTACTTTAGCAGACCTAGTTTTGTCTTGACTAGCAGTGTTATCATGTTAATTAGTATAACATTCCCAAACCTCAATGTTATTATCTGTAAAAAGAAAAGCTTAAATTGTATACCTTCTAGGACTTTTGGCTCTAAACTCTAAAGGCAAATCCCATTAGACATCTATCGATTTCTAGGGACAGATCAAGTTTTTGTTGTATTAGAATTTTGGTAAATCAAATATTTCACAATAAACTGTGGAAAATTCTGAAAGAGATGGGAATACCAGAGCACCTGACCTGCTTCTTGAGAAATCTGTATGTAGGTCAGGAAGCAACAGTTAGAACTGGACATGGAACAAGAGACTGGTTCCAAATAGGAAAAGGAGTACATCAAGGCTGTCTATTGTCACCCTGCTTATTTATCTTATATGCAGGGTACATCATGAGAAACGCTGGGCTGGAAGAAACACAAGCTGGAATCAAAATTGCCGGGAGAAATATCAATAACTTCAGATATGCAGACGGCACCACCCTTACGGCAGAAAGTGAAGAGGAACTAAAAAGCCTCTTGATGAAAGTGAAGAAGGAGTGTGAAAAAGTTAGCTTAAAGCTCAACATTCAGAAAACTAAGATCATGGCATCTGGTCCCATCACTTCATGGGAAATAGATGGGGAAACAGTGGAAGCAGTGTCAGACTTTATTTTTTTGGGCTCCAAAATCACTGCAGATGGTGACTGCAGCCATGAAATTAAAAGATGCTTACTCCTTGGAAGAAAAGTTATGACCAACCTAGACAGCATATTCAAAAGCAGAGACATTACTTTGCCGACTAAGGTCCGTCTAGTCAAGGCTATGGTTTTTCCTGTGGTCATGTATGGATGTGAGAGTTGGACTGTGAAGAAAGCTGAGCACCAAAGCACTGATGCTTTTGAACTGTGGTGTTGGAGAAGACTCTTGAGAGTCCCTTGGACTGCAAGGAGATCCAACCAGCCCATTCTGAAGGAGATCAGCCCTGGGTGTTCTTTGGAAGGAATGATGCTAAAGCTGAAACTCCAGTACTTTGGCCACCTCATGCGAAGAGGTGACTCATTGGAAAAGACTTTGATGCTGGGAGGGATTGGGGGCAGGAGGAGAAGGGGACGCAGAGGATGAGATGGCTGGATGGCATCACTGACTCGATGGACGTGAGTCTCGGTGAACTCTGGGAGTTGGTGATGGACAGGGAGGTCTGGCGTGCTGCAATTCATGGGGTCACAAAGAGTCAGACACGACTGAGCGACTGAACTGAACTGAACTGAAATCAAATATTATTTGAAATGAATGCTGCCTTATATGTTGGGTCTCTCAATCTCTTGGAGCGCCAGTATAGTAAAGGGCAATTTATCCTGAAAATATGCAATAAAAGTAACTAATCTCAATTTTGTGGGGATGTACCAATGTCTCTATGCAATTTTCTGATTTCAATCCATGCAGAAACAGTTCAAGAAGTAGAATGATTGCAACTAGCCTGACATTTAATTTTTATTATATCAGTCTAGGAATAAAAATGTCTCAAATTTTAATCTGCAGTTAGTCAGTAGTTTTCAGTTCAGCCTAGTCTTCCTAAAAGTATACATTCGTACACATTAAAAAAAAAAAACTGCAGCTATCTAGGTTGAGAGCCTTTGGGGTTGCAGAGAGTCAGACAAAACTGAGTGATTGAACTGAATTGATCTAGGTTAGTAACATGTAACTTTTTGAAATCTACTAAGATAAATGAGATTAGGAAGAGGGTAATTATCATGTGGTTGAAGCTGGCATCAAAATAGGGCTGTGGTGTTGGAGGACACAGGCAAGGATGGGGAGCTCTATAGAACAATCTGGCCAAAAGTGACTCAGATTCTGGATATGATTGAAGTTACTTCTGGCCTATGATTCTAATAGTACACTCCACAGCTTCAAATCTTAGAATCCTGTTAAGAAATATACATTTCACAGATCTTAAATATAATTTGCTGTCTTAAAGTAAACACAAGTTATCCTTTGAATGTGGGTCTCTCCTGCAGACATGGATTCATAGATAATTCCCCTTGAGATTTGCTGAGCTTTTCCAAACCCAGAGGAGGAATGAGCTATTTATTCTCAGTTCACCCACAGGGTCACCGTTGCCTCATTTTATTCCGGTCCAGTGTTTGACACAAAGGGCGGGGTGGCACAGACACAATCTTAGTGATGCAAACTCTGAAGCAAGAAAATCACAGACCTGAGTGGGAGCCAAGCCTTCCACACACGCAGCCTCAATCAGCTGCAAAGGCGATTCCCAGCATGTTCTTACTTCCAGAGGGCACCACCCTGGATCTCAGAGACAGAAAGTAGTCTAAAGGTTGCAGAACATGCTCTTCAATTTAAAGCAGAGGTAACTGAGGCCAAGGGAGGTGAGGTGACTGTTGTAGAGTTCTAGTGCTACCTGGAGTCAATATCAGAATTGAGACCCTCCTGTCTACCAATAAGCCCCATTTCACAGACCCCATGCTGCCCAGTGCAGAAAGAGTGAGAGCCAAGAACTAAACAGATGCGTACATCCAGTAAACATGGCCAGCGCTAGGTCCTTGACTCTGAATTTTATCGTGAGCTTGAAAAAGTTTTCCATCAAGCACATATTGAATAAATGTCACACTCAGACCAGCATCTTGTCCCAAAACTGTGCATTTGAAAAGACAGATAGAGAAACTGTAGTATCTTCAAATCTCCAGGCATAGCTTAAAACAGAAAAGCAAATTTATGTCATCAAGAAGGTTAAAAAAATATCCCTTTTTCAAAAATAAGACTGGATTTTGCTGGAATAGAGTCAGGGTGGGGTAGGAGGAGTCCACATCTGAGGGTGTTAACTCAGTTTTGTAACTCATCTGCCAAGAGTCAGAGGAAATCCTCAATAATTCAGCAGAGGAAAGTTTTTATTTTTTTTTTTTTAAGATTTAAAGAAAAACGCATTCTGGGCTTTTCTTCCTGCTCATGTAAGGTTGATCTCAAATAAAAAGCTATGATTTCTTTATAGGAAGGGGGCTTCCCAGTTGGTGCCAATGGTAAAGAATCCACCTGCCACCGTAGGAGACACAAGAAATGCTGATTCAGTCCCTGGATTGGGATGATTCCCTGGAGAAGGGCATAGCAACCCACTCCAGTATTCTAGCAAAATCTTTTTATTTTTCAAAAAAAGAGTATTTTTAAAAATCTCCTTGATGACACAGATTTGCTTTTCTGTTCGTCCTTTACAGGAAATCATTATTAAATGATCTTTCAGTTCAGTTCAATTAGTCGCTCAGTCGTGTCCGACTCTTTGTGACCCCATGAATTGCAGCACGCCAGGCTTCCCTGTCCATCACCAACTCCCGGAGTTCACTCAGACTCACGTCCATCGAGTCGGTGATGCCATCCAGCCATCTCATCCTCTGTCGTCCTCAAATGATCTTTACTTGCACAGTTCATATTACATAAGGAGTTACAGCATTTCTTTCAACAGAGGGCCTCTATGGATTCCCACAAACACTAAATACAGATCTAAGTGAATCTTGGCCATGCCCCTAAAGTCTTGGTGCAGCCATAATCCCCTTACATGCCTGGATGCCTGACAGCCTAGGTAAATTCAGATGTATGTGATCAAAAAGGCAAAGGGTATTTTTATTCAAACCCATTCTCCTATGGCACTGAACTATAGAAGGAAATTGATAAGGAGATTTTAAAATGAAATCCTATTGATTTGAAGCAGAAATTAGGCATCTTATTTTATAATAATAGTGATGAAATCAGAAGTATCAATTTACCTTTGAAACATGATTTTTCTTCTGTCAAAATACTGCGTCCAGTTGGACATCTGGGAAGTTGCTCTGTGCATGCTCAGTCGCTTCAGTTATATCCAACTCTTTGTGACTCCATGGACTATAGCCCACCAGGCTCCTCTGTCCATGGAATTCTCCAGGCAGGAATACTGGAGTGGGTTGCCGTGCCCTCCTCCAGGAATCTTCCTGACCTAGGGATTGAACCTGTGTCTCCTGTGTCTCCTGCATTGCAGGCAGATTCTTTACCACAGAGCCACTGGGAAGCTCAGGATGTTGCCACAGTTCCTCCCAAAGTGAACACACTAGAAAAGATGACAAAGCACATGAGGCCCACCCCCAGGTATCCAGTTGCAGTGTACCGTCACATTTAGAGACACATGCACCCAAACTGGGATTTGAGTCTTATTCGCGTCCTGGTAGCTCAGTTGGTAAAGAATCCACCTGCAATGCAGGAGACCCTGGTTCAATTCCTGGGTTGGGAAGATCCCCTGGAGAAGGGATAGGCTACCCACTCCAGTATTCTTGGGCTTCCCTGTGGTTCAGCTGGTAAAGAATCCTCCTGCAATGTGGGAGACCTGGGTTCAATCCCTGGGTTGGGAAGATCCCCTGGAAAAGGGAAAGGTTACCCACTCCAGTATTCTGGCCTGGAGAATTCCATGGACTGTATAGTCCATGGGGTCACAAAGAGTCGGACACAACTGAGCGACTTTCACTTTTCCCCTCTCAAATATTCCTAAGAACCTAACAACTTGGAGTCCAGCAACATGTGTTGAATGCAATTGTTCTTACTTGCTCCAGAGAGAGACCCCACTTGACCCAGCCTCTCCTCTGTGCCATCCAGGTGCTATTCTTGCCCTTCCTGTCTCCCCCTTCTCAGGGCTGAAAGCCCAAGCGCTCTTGGCTTGTTACCTCTGCCTCCTGCAGCTGTGTCCTGAGAAGGGCAGCTCTTCAGTTTGTGCTGAAAGCTTTCCTCCATGCCCACATGGTCGTTCTGCTTCCCTGTAAGCATGAGGACGTAGAAGAAGCACAAGTGGGCAGGTGGAGCACAGAGGCTGTGGCTCCAGCTCAGAACCAAATGTAATGACTGGAGAGCGGCTCACCACAGGTATTCCTGTCACATGCCCCATGCCAAGAGTTTTTTCTTTAAATTGTCACTTAAACTGAGTTATTCCAAGGAATTTATCAAGCTAAGAGCTCTTGAAATTGCTTTTTTGGTCATTATAACTGCTTTAAGAAATTTTGGAAGCTGTTGATACCATTTTCTGGATTAAATATACAAACTTCTCCCAACATGCCTTGCAAAGTCCCCTGCAAACATATATCTTACAGTCAGGACTTTTTGCAGTGAAGACATCACTTTGTCACTTTTCCAGGACCCATTGGATGTAAACAGAATAGGTAGTCACTTCTTCGGACATGATTTGAGAGACACAAGGAGAAGTCTCTTGAATAAATGAATTCTCCTCTAAACCTACTTGGTTGAAATCTTCCTGTTCAAGAAAATGACCTGATTGTTTTGCATTAAGATTTTCTTTGTAGAAGCATATTCAGATAAAATGCAGATGTCTCAGAGAAACAAGACTTTTAGCTATCATCAGCCATTAACACTTGACAATGAATGAGACTATCAGATTATTTTCAAAGAGTAGGTTATGGGGCACTGACTAGGGAGATTTTGACAAGGAGTAGTTATGGGAAAATCTGGATAATTATAAGGAGAAGGCAAGTCTGGAGTGAGGCATTTGAAGTCTTCAGATACTGGGCTCCAGAGAGGACAACCCTGAGAATGTGGGTGGGCCCTATGGATAAAATGTGCTTCCCCTTTCATGTTTATATCTACCACACATTCTGGATTTCCCCCCTGCCTGAATTATAAAAAAACACCTTACCTAAAATTGAATCACACTGCAGAAATGAAAATAACCTGCAAGAGCTTGATAATGTTTAACAGATGTTGGTGGCAGTTGAATTCCATTCACCTACTTATCAAGGTATCTGTCTTTCTTTGTCCCAGCAAAACCACTAGTTTCTTTAAAAAAAAAAAACAAAACTGAATGGATCAAGAATGAGGTCATTAAAAATAGATTTTTTTAATGAAAATTAAAACAAAAAGGAGATGTGAGGGTTCTTGCCCATCAAATCAGTTTGCACTTTGTCAGTGAAAGAATCAAAGAAATGTGGGCTGAGAAGGGTGTGCCTTCCAAAAAGGGGGCAGAAAAAAAGGTAACCAGCAATGGAATTTCATCCTTCCCAGAAGCACTAGATTCCCATGAGATCATATCTGCAACCTAAATTAGCTCAAGGCATTGATGTATCAGAGTTTCCTTGATTTAATAAAGCTAACATTGCCATTAAAACATCTGTATTATATTTTAAAAAATGAAACTTATACCATAGAAATTAAAGTAAGCAAAATCAAATTTTTATGTGAAAAAAATCTGTCTGTATTGAAAGGAGTCTACAAATAAACTGATGATTGCAAATGTTTATAAAGCACCTTTGAGATGTGATAACTACTCTCTGGGCCAAGAATAGAAGTGATGAATGACCACTTCATTTATAAAGGAGCCTACAAGACAGCTGCAAGTGTTCATGAAAGAAGTCAGGTTCCAACAAGCCCTCACCCACCTTAAAGAAATCCAACAATGGAACTATTGTTTTTGCCAGTCAAGACTCTTCAACAAGATATTGTCTTCATAGAGTAACATGTATTTTTTTTAAGGTAAATAAACAGTTCCATTCAGCTGTCTGGATTCCCTAATCTACCTATAGTGTTTGAGTGAGACACTTAAGTATGGAGATTTCTTTTTTTCCCTAATAAATGTTAGATTGCTTAGCCCCTGGCTAGAGAAAACACCCATGCTAAGCAATAATAAAAGCACTGATATGTCCATTCACATAAACAACACACATGATCCACATAGCAAAAGCAGTCTATCAATCCTCATTATTAGCAGAATTTGTATTTGTAAATTAGCCTTCTCTCTAAGACTCATCTGTAATTCCAAAATCAATATTCACAGCACTTTCACAGTCATTTGTGGACGTGCACAAAGTGGCAAAAAATGTGAGTCCTCCAATGTGCGTTTCCCCAGCTGAGGTCAAATAGGGTAACAATCCACTTCCTTATTTCAGCTCTTAGACTATAAGCTGTGCACAGTCTATTTAGTACTACAGTTTTCCCATTTTTGTGCTTTTTTGGGGGTGATTTCACTGTTTAAAATGGCCCCCGAGTGTAGTGCTGAAGTGCTATTTATGGTACAAGCGCAAGAAGGCTGTGTTGTACCTTATGAAAAAAATATATGTGTGTTAGATCAGCTCTGTTCAGGAGGCATGAACTATGGTGCTGTTGGCTGTAGATTATATGTTAAACAAATCAACAGCACAGATTAAATATGGTGTCTTTAAACAGAAACACAGAAAAAGCAAAGTTATGTAGTGATTGATTAACAAAATGTGACCAGAGGCTTGCAGGAAACTAACCCTGTGTTTCTCCTAGAAACAATGGTTTGGTTGGTGTTTGTTAATGTGGTATTTGTAGCAACTTTATAGAATGTAACTACTACAAGTGATAAAAACTGACTGTAATATGCTCTGTGTTTTTAGGTGGGAAAACTAAGACCCAAAGGGACTAATTTACCTCAGTGTCACCCATCCTATTGGAAAAATAGTAAAGACTAAAACTGAGGTGTTTTGCTTTCAAGTCCAGTGACTGTCTGCCTTATGCCTCCTATCTCCAACTATACCTTGGTTATGAACAAAGAAAAGGGATCTCATTTCTTCATTACACGAGATGGCATAGATTTACTGAGCATTTTCCTATTGAGAGGACTGTCATTCAAAGTGTCTTTTTTTAAAAAAATAGGCATATATATATGTATAACTAAATCACTTTGCTATATACCTGAAAGTAACACAACATTGCAAATCAACTAAACTCCATCATAAAATAAATGTTTTTAAAAAATGAAAGCAAACAAAAAAGCCCCCCAAGGTGTGTGTGTCTTTTCAAGTGTGAAATCAAGCTTACACTGAGACTTAAAGCTGAAAGAACAAGAAAGAAAAAGACACTTTATATGACAATTCAATTTAGATTGTATAATTTTAATGGTTGGGCTATGATGACTCTTGAATATAAGATATAGGAAAGCAGAGAGATAAGACTTAGTGAATGTGTACCAAACAAATGTAGCAGAGTTCCAAATTTTATCTTATAAGAAATTACTCTGAATTTCCGTAAACTATTTTACCTTTTAGAAAAGATAGTGGTTTCTAAGAAAATTGATCTCATATTTTTTTTTAAAGAACAATACCTATCAAGTGTGGATCAATCTCCAAGGTGTAAAGGTATGGATTCAAAACTTATCTGTCCCATTCCTACTATACAGCTAAAATTAAAAACAAAACCTGATAATATCATGTAACAGCAAGTATGTGGAGTAAATGAAAACTTCAGACTTTTTGATAAAAAGTACTATAGCCACTTTAAAAACCGTTTGGCATTTTTAAGGTGAAATGTATACTTAATATTTGACGAAGTAATCCCACTCAAAAGGAATGAAAATATATGTTCACGCAAAGCCCTGTAAATATGGCAGTTTTATTCATAACTGTCCCAAACTAACAACAACCCAAATGTCCATCAACTGGTAAGTGTGTCAACAAATTGTGGTCCAGCCATATAATAGAATACTATTCTATTAATAAAAAGAATAAATTCCTAATACCAGCAGCAACATGGATATATCATAAAGCATTATGAAAAATGCCAGACCAAAAAAGTCTACATAATATATGCTTCTGTTATAGGACAGTGTGGAAAGGGCAAAACTATAGGGATCAGATCAGTGGTTACGAGGAACTGGGGCTTAGGGGAAGGAAGTGACTACAAAGGAACACAGAATTTTCTGGGGTGATGGAAATATTTTATATCTTTATTAAAACTGACAAAATATTTCTAGGATTGGGTAGAACAATGGGGCAGACAAACAGGAGACAGAAACGGCACTTTCTATGGTGTGTTTAAGGGTTTCCCGGGTGGCTCAGTGATAAAGGATGCACCTGCCAATGCAGGAGACACAGGTTCGCTCCCTGGGTTGGGAATATCCCCTGGAGTTGGGAATTTCCCTGGAGTAGGAAATGGCTACCCACTCAAGTATTCTTGCCTGGGAAACCCCAAGGACAGAGGGGTCTGGCAGGTTACAGTCCATGGGGTCACAAAGAGTCAGATATGACTTAGCAACTAAACAACAACAATATTGTGTTTAAAATTTAGAAAGGTAAAAAAAGTCATTTGCTGCTTTTCTCTAAATTAAGCTATAACTATAGAAAACTACCACATGCAACACAATGTTAAAATCAGTAACATTTAACTTTAGGGTGCGGAGAGGGATAACAGGTATCCCAAGAGAGGGGTACTCTGGACCATCAAACCTGTCCTAAATGTGCTTTGAGACCCAACCTCTGTAAGACGTGACAGGCATTTTGTTTGCAGTCTGGACAACAAATTTCTCCTGTTTGATAAGTTAGTCATTTTTAATGTATTGATCTAAAGGTTATTTAATAACCAGGCATATTAATAACAGTATAGGAAATTTCCTAACGAATACTGGTGCCATTACATTGCTTAAGGAAAAAGAGAAATAAGGATATTTAGAAGTCAAAAATGTTTACATTTGAATGTAGATAAAGGCCTTTCATCATTAGAAGTTATTTCCCTATTTTATTAAACTGAAATAAAACAAAACTTTTGCAAACAAGATCAAATTGAACCTAGAATCAATACGTTCCCACTTGTAATGAATAAGTCTGAGAAGCAAACTCACTTAAGGAGGGAGCCCCACAGCTTTCTTGGAGGAGAGGGGCTGGTGAAGATGAAGGGGTCCTACACTTCACGGACAAATTGGGACAAGGATTCTGAAGTGGTTGATAGCAAGTTACAGTCATGATATTTTTAGTAGATGCTGCCTGTTTGGATGATGATTTCAGATGTAATTCAGTTTTTTGCCTTCTCTTGACTTTTTTTTTTTTTGTCCACAGGATCCTCCACAAATAGAACTTGCTTCAAAAGTCTGAATATTTTTCTTGCTTAATTAGATGTGTTAATTGAGAGTGGACAAAGGAGTGGTAGGAAATGAGCTGTTTTTACTGCTAAAACAGCACTTCCTTGGCAGCTATGATGAATGCTTTGGGAAGGTCAAGTCCATAGTGCATTGAATCTGCATGAAAGCAGGAGATCACATGGGGCCTTGTGATTCCCTGAATGATGATACATATTAGAAGAAGACTCTGGATCTAGAAAGGCGTTTGGTCTGGGACGAGGGGATGAACCTGTCCCCTGTGACCTGTATCATCCAAGTAACCCAAGTAACCCAGATATTAACTGGCCAAGGAATTAGTCAACTGGATGGAAACTGCCTATGCAATTTTGTGTTTTTGTTGAATGCTTTGCTAATAAGATCTTAGTAACTGGCAATAAGTGCCAGCGATTTTTCTTTGCAATCGTTTTGTAAACAATGGTATTTTTCAAGGGAGCAAATGCGTTCACCTTAAAGTCCTAATAGCAGCCATTAATGAAGTACACTGTAGGTAAAATATAGTTAGAACATCTTGAATATTCTCAGATTCTGTGTGTTAATTTTTTAAAAAATACTTCATGTAGGGAATTTCTTTACATGGGCTATCTTTGGAGGGCAAGCAAATTCTTCTAACCCCAAACCAGAATGCATGGTAAATATAAAGATATTTTTGAAGAAACAGATGGTATAGTCACGAACTAGGACAATCCGAGAGTCTTCTTCTAATATGTATCAAGAGAAGGCAAAAAACAATTACATCTGAAATCATCATCCAAACAGGCAGCATCTACTAAAAATATCATGACTGTAACTTGCTATCAACCACTTCAGAATCCTTGTCCCAATTTGTCCGTGAAGTGTAGGACCCCTTCATCTTCACCAGCCCCTCTCCTCCAAGAAAGCTGTGGGGCTCCCTCCTTAAGTGAGTTTGCTTCTCAGACTTATTCATTACAAGTGGGAACGTATTGATTCTAGGTTCAATTTGATCTTGTTTGCAAAAGTTTTGTTTTATTTCAGTTTAATAAAATAAGGAGGTAACTTCCAATGATGAAAGGCCTTTATCTACATTCAAATGTAAACATTTTTAACTTTCTAAATATCCTTATTTCTCTTTTTCCTTAAGCAATGAGGAAAATATAAGCAATAAAAGAATAAAATGAGAAAAAAAAATTAACACTTCTGGAAATGCCATAAAAAAATTTCAAATGGCAGAGAAGAGCCTGTTCAAAGTCTCTCTAATTCTTCCAAGCAAAATGAATCCCCTTTTTCTCTATGCCCAAATGCAGCTGTATTCATTCCTGTTACAGCCTGTATTACATTGTATTATCCCATTTAGTTCATCTGTTTCTTTTGCTAAAATATAAATTCAACAACTATAACCATTTTTCTCTTTATATCTTTATTCCACCTATTATACATTAGGTGTTTATAAAATGACTTTTTTTTTCTGTATGACTTAAGAAATTTCACAAAGGCCTAATCTGAAGATATAATTACATCAAGAATGCCACAGTATAAACTTCAGAATGAAATCAAAGGTAAGGAAATGAGAGCCTGGCCTGATCCAGGATTTTCCCAGGAGGCCCATTTGCTCCTGGGGGAATTTAGGGATATATTGGGTTGGCCAAAAAATTCATTTGGCTTTTTCCATACTTGTAAGCCAGCAAGGATTCCGTGTGTGAGGGGATTCTACAAGGGGCAAATATAGAAAGTAAAGGTCATCTTGGATCCTATACTTCTATGTTTAAATTTTTTTGTACCATATCAAACCAATCAATCCTAAAGGAAATCAACCCTGAATATTCATTGGAAAGACTGATGCTGAAGCTGAAGCTCCAATACTTTGGTCACCTGATACGAAGAGCTGACTCACTGGAAATGACTCTGATGCTGGGAAAGATTGAGAGCAAGAGGAGAAGGAAATGATAGAGGATGAGATAGTTGGGTGGCATCACTGACTCAATGGACATGAGTTTGAGCAAGCTCTGGGAGATGGTAAAGGACAGGGAAGCCTGGTGTGCTGCAGTTCATGGGGTGGCAAAGAATCAGATATGACCTAGCGACTGAACAACAACATATCAAAATCAATTACATAAAATAAATTGTATGTTAACATCTTTAGTTATGAAATTTGAGATTTTTCACGGACCATCTCAAAGACCTTTTTGCATGTCTTATCAATATAGTGGTGATCCATCCAGCCACTCACTTGATGAAGCCTAAATCTAACTCAGTGAAAGGCATCTGTCTAGACAGATGGTTCTGAACTTTCATGGGCTCTTAGACATTTTTTGGAATCTCAATATTTAAAAACTAATACCTCTCCTTCGAAAATGTCCAAATCCACAAGTGTGCTACTGTATGTACAACTTGAAGACTTTTAAGGACTCCTGGAGCTAAGAAAAAGAACTCTTAACTTGCAAGCTAGGTACACAATGTTTTCAGCTGGCTGCCAAATGTCACAGCTCATGTTCAACAAAAGGCTGATGATGCCCAATACTGACTAAACGGCTGGCAAGTTAACAGTTTATGTAAGTCAGAATAACAGAGCACTTTTACATGAAGTATCAAATTCACCTTTAGTTTCACAATTGTCTTTTTCCTAATTGACCTGGTGAAGTAAACTGTTCATACTTTATAGTGGGCTTTTTGAGTTTGGGTTACACTTAACAGACACTTCAGGCTAATATTAGGCATTAACTTTAACATACATTTACACAAACAGAATGACTCTCACTAATATCTCATAATGTCACCCAAACTTTCCAGTCCCAGATTTAAACATTACTCACCACTAAACAAGCTTAATTAATGGTGAATGCTGCTCATGCTCCAGCTAGCTATGCAAAGAATGGTTTCTAAGTATAAAGGCAAACAGAATTTCATCACAATAACTAGAGCTCTCACTGTCTCAAGCTAAACATTTTGTACAGTCATGCCTCATACGGGAACAGTTGGGTTAGGTAGTTATAACTCAGAATCTCTTATATGCTAAATAAATAAAAAGCACAGGTTTGTCTAATTTATAGAATTATAGGAAGGTAGCCAATTTCCTCTTAACCACTTTCTTTGAATTAGTGCCCCAGTGCTCGGTACTAATTATATAAACCAATCAGTATTATTTCTCCCTACACAGTTAATCTCATTGGAATCATCAGTGATAGTATTTAACATACAGATTATCAGATTACTAAATTGAAATTTGGGATGACTATAGTGAGGGTGGAGGGAACAAGGGGTGGGGATGGGGAGGTAGGACTCTGCATACTTAACTGATTCACTGAGTCAGTGGTTTACAAAATGTGGACCCAGGAACAATAGCACCAAAATCACTTGGGAGCTTGTGAGAAGTCCAAGTTCTCTGGACCACCCGACCTCAGGTCTAGAGTTAGAAACTCAGGATGGGCCCAGCATACTGACCTTTAGCAAGATGATTCTGATGCTTGCTCAAACTTAAGGACCACTATACTCAGTGATTCCTAGCTCCTCAATATAGTTTGAGAATGATCATCTCCAGGTTTGTCTAACAGCTGTAACTCAATAAAACAAAACTTAGAGGCTTCTTTTCCCATTCCCGTCTAATCGTCTTCCACAACCAGGCCTTGTGGATGGATGTAGGAGGCAAGTACCATAAGGAAGAAGGATAGGTGGGAGAGGGACTTTAGATAACAGCAGATAAATGGTGGTACCAGTTTCTCCCTTATGTAAAGAAACAAACATTCTCACAAAATAAGAAAGTGCCAGATTTCCCTGGTGGTCCAGAGATTAAGACTCCGTCTGCCAATGCAGGGGACACAGACTTAACTCCCGGTCTGGGAATATCCCACCTGCCGCGGAGCAACTAAGCCTGCCCTCTAGAGCTGTTGCTTTAGAACCCGGAAGCCACAGCCTCTGAGCCTGTGCTCTGCAACAAGAGAAGCCAGCACAATGAGAAGCCTGCGTGCCACAACTAGAGAAAGCCCAAGTGCAGCAATGAAGACCCATCGCAGACAAAGATAATAAAATAGTACATTTTTCATTAAAAAAGAATAACAAAGTCCCCAGAAAGAGACACCCCTAAAAGGATCTTGACTCCATTAAATGCTTATCCCTGAATTCCATTGCAATCATTTGATAACATAACTTACAGGAAGTTTACTTAGTGTTAATATCTGTGGTTCCTTTGTGGCCTGTGAACCTCTGGCCATGAAAAGGAATGTTTGAAATGGATGTTTCTGGGATACCACAAAAACCTTACAGATGACATGTGAGCCATGGGTTATGGTGACTCTGGAAAACTCTACAGTAAATACTTGTTGTCTTAATTTTCTCACATAAGTGAAAACAGATGCTTGGATTGAATGGATGATTAAGAGCGAGTGTTATATAATGCAATTCACCTGACAAATTTAGGGTCTCCTAAAACTAAATGGTCTTCTTTGTAAACAGCTAAGAAAGGCACCTGAAAGTATTTGAGAAAGCACTGACACATTGGTGAAAAATTTGGAAAGTGGGATTTCCTGCCAAGAGTATGCGGAGAAAGAATTTTGACTAGAGTATGAAATAGTGTTACTTTTTAAAGTGATTCAAGGATATTTTTATTAGTTATTCTGGTGATTCCACTGTAAAATCAGTATTTTAAATTTGAGTTACTGTTTCCCAAACAGGATAGTAAAAATAGTGAAATGCTGTCTATGAAGAGTTTTGCAACCAGGTTGTTCTGTATAAGAGCAAAACCATAAACCACACATACCAATATGTCAATCAATAAGAAAATCAATGGTGAATCACACCAAATTTAATCCATTCCAAGACTTTCATCTTATTTCATATTTATTTTTGATTTGTATTACAAGGAGAACAGCCACAACAGTGTGGCATGGCATATACCTGTGTAAGCACCAACACCTAAGTTTATATTGTGGATCATTATTACTGTGGATCACGGCCAAAAAAGTCTAAAAGCCAAGAGAATATATAGTTTCTATGGCAGAGATAGTGGAAGGTCTTCTAAGCACAAGGATGGGAACATTTCATGAAAGCAGAAAATGGGAGGGCTATAAAGAGGGAGGTGAAAATTGGGAAGTCATCTGTTAAGTACAGCAAAGAAAAGTAGAAACAGAGATCAAAGAGGGAGCCTGGTATGTTGAAATGATATGAAATGCCACAACTGTAGTCCAGTTGTCAATTAGAGGATCCTATTACATGGGAACAGTTGACACAGAAACTCAGTTTCATGGCAATACTGGCTACCAGTCAAATGAAGAAAAACATGGCATTTGAACTGAAGATCCAGCTCAACCCACTGGAAAAGGCAAAGTTCTCTGCAAAGTTCTTGAAAATATCAGATACCAACAGCTGTCCTGGAAAAAAAATCCAGGAACAAATAAAAAAGTTACCTTACAAAATAACACTATGATGTCTGGCATTTATCAAGCATATGTTATTGCCACACGTTAATGGACATACTAACTTATACCATAATCAAAACCATTTAAGGGCTTCCCTGGTGGCTCAGCGGTAAAGAATCTGCCTGCCAGTGCAGGAGACATGAGTTTGATCCCTGGGCTGGGAATATCTCACATGCTGCAAAGCAACTAAGCCCGTGTGCCACAACTATTGAGACTGTGTTCTAGAGACCAAGAGCCACAACTACTGAAGCCTGCCTGCCCTAAGAGTCCGTGCTCAGCAAAAAGCTAAGCCAACCCAATGAGAAGCCTGGTCATTGCAACTGACCAGGTTCAGTCATTGCAACTGAACCCAGGTTCAATCCCTGGATCAGGAAGATGCCCTGCAGAAGGGCATGGCAACACACTGCAGTGTTCTTGCCTGGAGAATCCCATGGACAGAGGATTCTGGCAGGCTACAGTCCATGGAGTCACAAAGAGTTCAATACGGTTGAAGTGACTTAGCACACACACATAGTGTTAAGACACGATATGGTTTGCCCCATCTGATATGCATGCTGCTGCCGCTGAGTCGCTTCAGTCGTGTCCGACTCTGTGCGACCCCACAGATGGCAGCCCACCAGGCTTCCGCGTCCCTGGGATTCTCCAGGCAAGAACACTGGAGTGGGTTGCCATTTCCTTCTCTAACGTGCGAAAGTGAAAAGTGAAAGTGAAGTCACTCAGTCGTGTCTGACTCGTAGCGACCCCATGGACTGCAGCCCACCAGGCTCCTCCATCCATGGGATTCTCCAGGCAAGAGTACTTGAGTGGGGTGCCATTGCCTTCTCCCTGATATGCATAGAGGTTATCAAAATAATGTAAATTTGTGCTTTTTGCAAGTTTGCTGATGTCAAGATAAATGAGCAGGAAACCATGATAGTTGCAATCAAGTGGAACATTTAGTATGACACAGAAACACCCATTCCTGCCTTGAAAAAAATGCAAAGTGTGCACTGTCTTCCAAAGGGATGATTCCTGCTGAATTCCAAAAGAAGAGTCAGCTGTGAAGTAAGGACTAGGGCCAAAGCGGCCAGTGGCGGAAGGTGGGGGTGGAAGCCCGGAGAATGTTTTGAGGATTCTTCTGGTGTTGAGAGAAGGGGGAAAGAGGAAAGGAGGAAATTCCAAAGGGAAAAGAGGGAGAAGGAGGCTGAGCAGAAAGGAAGATTAGGAACAAGAAGAGGGAGGGGAGGAAAAAAAAGAGAGTCTCTTGAGGGGACTGATCAGTCACCACATCAGACCAACCCATACCTAAGAATCAACCAGACAGACCAGGTGTTCACAGGAAAGTCAAATTACACAGAACCACATCCCAAGCGTACATGGAGGGGAAAATGAGACCATGATCCATACTCCCAAATCTTTCACAATAAAAGGTAAATTTCTGAGCGAAAGTTTCAACCCTGCTGTGGGAGAGCTGAACAAGAGAATGGGAGCTGCTCATGGCAAGCACTGTATTTTATTTTTTTTTAAATATAAATTTATCTATTCTAATTGGAGGCCAACTACCCCACAATAGTGTATTGGCCCTGCCATACATCAACACGTATCCACCACAGGTAGACACGTGCTCCCTCCCCATCCCGAACCCCCCTCCCACCTCCCTCCCCATACCATCCCTCTGGTTCATCCCAGCGCACCAGCCCCAATTATCCTGCATCCTGCATCGAACCTAGACTGGCGATTCACCTCCCACACGATACCATACATGTTTCAATGTCATTCTCCCAAATCATCCCACCCTCTCCCTCTCCCACAGAGTCCAACAGTCTGTTCCATACATCTGTGTCTCCTCCACTGTCTCACATACAGGGTCATCATCACTATCCCTCTAAATTCCATATATATGCACTGCTGCTGCTGCTGCTACTGCTAAGTCGCTTCAGTTGTGTCCGACTCTGTGCAACCCCATAGACGGCAGCCCAACAGGCTCCCCCATCCCTGGGATTCTCTAGGCAAGAACACTGGAGTGGGTTGCCATTTCCTTCTCCAGTGCATGAAAGTGAAAAGTCAAAGTGAAGTCGCTCAGTCGTGTCCGACTCTTCGCGACCCCATGGACTGCAGCCCACCAGGCTCCTCTGTCCCTGGGATTCTCCAGGCAAGAGTATGGAGTGGGGTGCCGTATATGCACTAGTACACTATATTGGTGTCTTTCCTTCCGGCCCACTTCACTCTGTATAATCCGCAGGGCCATGACTCTGTTCCTCAGGCCCTGTGTCACTGTGAGGCTGATACCTGACAGGCCGATACCCGAGACCCTGACCTCCAGCAACAAAGCCTTCTTTCAGCTCAGCCTACTTTCAGGAAATGTCCAGGAGAAAAGAGCATCTAGATCTTTCTCTGGCTGCCAGGGCAGGTGAAGAGTTTCCAAAATTGTGGCTGGCCATCCACATTCCCTCTTACTTAAGAAAATTACTACCAACAATCTAAAAAAAATGGTACTGATGAACCTATTTGCAGGGCAGGAATAGCGGTGCAGATGTAGAGAACAGACTGTGGACTCGGGGGGAGAGGGAGAGGGTGGGACGAATTGATATAGTACCATTGATATATACACACTACCCTGTGTAAACTAGCTAGCTAGCAGGCAGCTAGTGTTCAGCACAGGGAGCTCAGCTCAGTGCTCTGTGACAACTGAGAGGAGTGGGGTGGGGGTGGCGGGAGGGGGCTCAAGAGGGAGGCAATATATGTATTCATTGGGCTGATTCACGATGTTGTACAGCAAAAAGTAACACAATACTGTAAAGCAGTTATATTCCAATAAAAATAAATATTCAAAAAAATCCATTAAAGTCACCCTAGCATTATTTAGTAGTGGAAGCTAAAAAGAGAACTGTTATTTTTATTATTCCCTTTTTTCAGGGAAGCAGCTCTGATGTTCAGAGAGGTCAAGTCACTCACCAGGCCCACAGTGACTCCTGGATTTTGATAGACCCTATCACGATTTCCCAATATTAATCCTCCCAGTTGATAATGAAACTACAGTTTAGGGTAAACCTCAAAGGCAGAACATGGCCAGCATCACTTTCCTCCTAATTCTAGTAAGAGTAGGAGTAATTAGAAAATCGTTCTGTGATAGCAGGATCGTTGGGGTATTTGAAGAGGACGAGCCACGAGAGGAAGGGAGGGGCCGTTCTTCAGATCATCTGATACCTGATCCCAAACTTACTGGCTCGAGATGCTTTAACTCCATCTGGGAAAGTGAAAGGAGAAGGAACCTCTGCCCTGAATCCCTTGCCGGCATATCTGTAACAGGACCGGATTCCAGAGCTCTCCGCCAGCATGACTTTGGCAGGCACCCCAATCCCCTCCTTCAATGACAGAATCTGCTGCTCTCAGAGAAGAAAGGCCTGTTAGGGCTTGTACACCCACACACGTGTGCCCAGCGGACTCTCAGCAGGACCCTTGGAAAACCAGAACGTTTTCTTATCCGCTAACAGATTGGAAAAAAAAAAAAATCAAAGGATGTCATTTAAGGAGGAAGGGGATCTGAAATTCCACTTCGGCATCTTGTCGGAAGCGATGTACCCCCTGCTTCATGCTAGCAGGGATTCAATTCTCCACTCAAAGAGATCTCTCATTTTATTAGAGACAGAGTAACACACTTGTGTTTCAGATTATAAGTCATCCTATGTGCTCATAAATTATCCTTAACATAAAGCAGGAAGAAAATGAGCTGGAATGTATATGCAATGTGGAAGTTTTAGTGGCTCAGTCATGCCTGACACCATGGACCGCAGCCGTCCAGGCTCCTACTGAAGTGGGTAACTATTGCCTTCTCCAGAGGACTGTCCCATTCCAGAGATCAAACCCGAGTCTCCTGCATTTCAGGTAGATTCTTTACTGTCTGAGCCACCAGGGAAGCCCATGGTTACATGCAAAATTCAAGGAACAATATCCAAAGGCAATTCACATAACCTGGACCTTTGGCATAGAGGAAGTTTACTGAATGTTGTCTTAACTCATATTTTGCATTGACTGGAATCAAAGGGTACTTTGTCATCCTTAACATATTATATGAATTCATTTTTTTCTTCTTTATGTGCATATATATCACTTAAAACAAGTATGTGGCAACACAGTGGGATAGCTTAACTTCTGCAAGTTTGGCTGTTGTGTAAGGATAAAGAATTAAGACACTAACAAGTTCATATAAAAGAAAAGTACCTTTGTGTGGCCAACTTGTATTTCAATTAGAACTAATTTCTAACTCCTGAAGGCAGGAAATGTCTAAATCATTCTTCTAATCCTAATATGATAATTGTTTTTTTTTCCTTTTTAAAATGTTATTTCTTTTTAATGTCTTTTTTAAAGAAAAATATTCACTTACATATTTAAATATTCTCCTCCCCCTCTTCCTACTGGTAACCACTAGTCTGTTCTTTGTGTTTGTAAGTCTGCTTCTTTTTTGTGATATTCACTAGTTTGTTGCATTTTTTAGATTCTACACATAAGTGATATTATCTAGTGTTTGTCTTTGTCTGACTTATTTCACTTAGTATAATGTCCTCTGAGTCAGTGGCTCAGAGGTTAAAGTGTCTGCCTGCAATGTGGGAGACCTGGGTTCAATCCCTGGGTCGGGAAGATCCCCTGGAGAAGGAAATGGCAACCCACTCCAGTATTCCTGCCTGGAGAATCCTATGGACGGAGGAGCCTAGTGGGCTACAGTCCATGGGGTCGCAAAGAGTCTGACACGACTGAGCAACTTCCCTCACTCAATGTCCTCTAAGTTGGTCCATGTTGCGGCAGATGGCAAAATTTCATCCTTTTAATGGCTGAGTAGTATTCCACTGTGTGTATATGCCAGTAATCCTAATGTGATGATTTTTTAAAGTTAACTGAATGAAAGAATAAACAAATGTTAAGTCCAGTCCTGAAAAATGTAATCAACAATAGCTTCTCAGATCTAGCCCCTGAGATTTTGTAAAAGTAGACATTTGAACTTTTGATCTAACACCAAAAACAAATGTTAACCTTAATTTTAAACATTTTCTTATTTGGTCTGAAAAGGAAGTTTAAAAATTTTTCCAAATAATGTTTCAAAATCCAGGAACAAAGTAGCACAAGATAAAAATTGCCTTTTGAATCAGTTCTAATGAGATGGATGAAACTGGAGCCAATTATACAGAGTGAAGTAAGCCAGAAAGAAAAACACCAATACAGTATACTAACACATATATTTGGAATTTAGAAAGATGGCAATGATGACCCTGTATGCGAGACAGCAAAAGAGACACAGATGTGTAGAGCGGACTTTTGGACTCTGAGGGAGAGGGAGAGGGTGGGATGATTTGGGAGAATGGCATTGAAACATGTATACTATCATGTAAGAAATGAATCACCAGTCTATGTTTGATGCAGGATACAGGATGCTTGGGGCTGGTGCATGGGGATGATCCAGAGAGATGATATGGGGTGGGAGGTGGAAGGGGGGTTCATGTTTGTGAACTCATGTACACCCGTGGTGGATTCATGTCAATGTATGGCAAAACCAACACAGTATTGTAGAGTAAAATAAAGTAAAAAAAAAAAAAATTAAAAAAAAATTGCCTTTAAGTTGGAGTTACAACTTAAATAACAAAATAATTCACTTGCAACTATTGAATTTTATCCTGCACTCATCCAAAATGACTTTTCACTCACACATACAGATTTTCAAAACCTATAGACAGTGGTCCTCAACTCTGGCTACATTAAAATCACCTGAAGAATTTTTTTTCTCTTTCCCACCCCATGACAATTAAATCGTAATTGAGTAGGGAAGCAGAATAATACTGATATTTTTGAAAACCTTCAGTTATTCTAATATGCAAGTTTACAACTGCTGAGGATAGATGCCATCACAGTTATACTAATAGCTAAATATATTCTAAAAGAAAATACTGAGTTTCTGTATCATAGGTGAAGCTTAAATTAGACCTCATTTTTCCCTCCAGTTAACTCTAATCTGACCAAAAGATGCTTGGAGTAGGTGATTTGGTCTGATTTTCTAGAGTATGGGCTTTAGATGTATAGTCCTTGATTGGAGAACAATAAGAAACTTCTGTGAAGGCATCACATCTCCCACCTCCTTTTCAGAATTCTTCAAGGAGGTCTAAAAATCTCAGGGTAGCTTTAAGGCTCCCAAATGTTTACCGAAATCACTGATAATGTAAGTCAGGCTTTTGTTAGATCAGGGAAACTACAATCCAGCATCAGAATCTCACTGTGGAAGGTTCTTGGTGGGGAACATAAACTAAAATTATGAGCAGTGGAGTAAGTCCTGACTCAGTCTTACTGTCCACAGAACTTCTACAAAGTAGGCTGAGACCTTGAAGTTTACCTGTCTTATCATGTACCTTCCAGGACTTTGGGACCATTTCAACACAAGAAGAGACTGTGGGCTATGGAAAATACTCAACAGAGTAAGTAAGTAAGTAAGGGTTAGTCGCTCAGTCATGCCCAATTCTTTGCGACCCCATGGACTGCAGCCCACCAGGCTCCTCTGTCCATGAGATTTTCCAGGCAAAGATACTGGAGTGGGTTGCCATTTCCTTCTCCAGGGGATCTTCCCAACTCAGGGATCGAACCCGGGTCTTCTGCCCTGCAGGCAGATTCTTTACTGACTGAGCTACAAGGGAAGCCCTACTTGACAGGGTATTCTAGTGTTAACATTCTACATAGTCTGGGTGCCATGCTAAGAATATATCTTATGCATAACCTACATTGTGTGTTTTGTTTCCTAGCACATATGGAGGATTTGTTTTATTTATACCAAAAAGGATCTGAAAGAAGCTCTTTTAGTTTATCCAGTTGTCTCCATCTCATCCACTGCCAGAGTATACTTTCATCCTCCAAACAAAAGTTTCATTCAACCTTATAACAACTCCTCCATTTACTAGAAAAGCCACTCAATGATGTTTCAGAAGTACATTTTATGAAGACTATATCAACTTCATAAGTGTTAATTGCTGAATATCTGTACATTTTGTCAAAGAAAATTTTCATTTTGTCTTATGTTTTCTCTTTTTAAGAGAGGGTGGCATCTGAGTCTTATAAACAAAGCAAAGCTTCTATTTGGGGGGGGGCATTTCCTTTGCATACTGCTCTTGATGGGACTGGCCACACTTGAGGAATCTAGGCATTGACTGGTCTCCTGTATATAGAAAACATGGTCCACACTGGGTACTGAATAGTTACTTTGAGTCTTTGACTAGTAAGATATTTATCTCAGTTCTGAGATTCCCTATAACTCCAACCATGGAGGCAGACAGATTGGCAGTTTGCCTGCTTGAGCATTTGCCACTAAAGGCTGCACTCTGTGAAAAACTGAAAAGTAGATGGGGTGTTAATGCTCAAACCAGTGTTATTTTCTGCAGTTAGATTCCCTGTATTCATTGGCTTTCCTGGTAGCTCAGCTGGTAAAGAATCCGCCTGCAATGCAGAAGACCCTAGTTCTATTCCTAGGTTGTGAAGATCCTCTGGAGGAGGGCATGGCAACCCACTGCAGTATTCTTGCCTGGAGAATTCCCATTGGCAGAGGAGCCTGGTGGGCTATAGTCCATGGGGTCGCAAAGACTCAGACACAACTGAGCCACTAATCAGAGCATATACATTGTTCCACTGTATCATTTACTAGCTGTGTGACTTCAAGCAGTCATTGGCCATTTTGTGATGGGTAGACTCTAACATAACCCCCAATAATTCCCATCCCCTGTTACTCTGTAATCGTCTTGTGTGACAGCACCAGGAAGCTGCCTCTATCCAATAGAATATAGCAAAGTTGGGCTGCTACCTCCATGATTAAGCTGCATAGGATTGTAATCTACATCCTGCCTGCAGACACATCTGGGATTGTACACCTTGATGAAGCAACAGCCATTACAGAGAAGCCCATGTGGCAAAGGTCAGAGGTAACCTGTGGCCAACAGCCAGTATGGAAATGAGGTCCTCAAACCAATGCTCCTCAGGGAACTGAATTCTACCAATAGCCATAAGAACTTGAAAGTTGATCCTTTTGCAGCTGAGCCTTTAGATGAGACCTGAGCTTGGCTGAAAACTTTGTTGCAGTCCTGTGAAAGACTTTGAAGGGAGGACCCAGCTAATCCAGACTCAGACTCCTAACCCACAGAGACTGTGAAACAAAAAATGTGTGATGGGGGCTTCCCTGGTGGTTCAGTGGTGAAAAAAATCAGCCTGCCAATGCAGGAGACACGGCTTCGATCCTGGGTCCGGGAAGATCCCATATGTGGCTGAGCTGCTAAGCCTGGACTCTGAAGCTTGGGAGCCACAATGACTGAGCCCACATGCAGCAACTACTGAAGTCCTCGTGCCCTAGAGCCCATGCTCTGTAACAAGAGAAGCTGTTGCAATGAGAATCCCACGCACTGCAACTTGAGAGTAGCCCTTGCTCCCCACACCTAGAGAAAAGCCCCTGCAGCAATGAAGGCCCAGCACAGCCATAAATAAATAAAACAATAAAAATCGTTTTAAATGTGTGATGTTTTAAGCTGCTAAGTTTGTAGTAACTTATTGTGCAATAATCAATAACTAACATTCTCTTTAGGTTTAGTTCCTAATCTGTGAAATGGGGATAATATATCTCACAGGTGTGAGGATAAAATGAGACTGTGTATATAAACACTTAGCATTAAACAACATGCCTGATACATAGTTACACAGTTGTTATCATATTCTTTAAATAGGATTCTAATAGAATATGTATTTAAATCATTGTGGTTTTTTTTTTTTATTTTAGCATGCTCATTCTTTGGCTGATACTATTTTTTTTTTATTCTAGTAATGTCTCATTAGATTATCCTGTTAATTTTTAAATTTATTTTTAGATCACTTTTATTAAGTTCATCTGTTTGCTTTTGATATTCTCCCTTTCTTTTACACTTGCTTTTATAAAGCACAATTAGCAGATCAGGCAAAAGGGAAGTCTTTCTGAGGATGGTGATGCAGAATAGTCCGTCACATTTCTTAAGGGCCCTCCCTTCATTAGACACCTCACGTTTGTCTTAGCTCACATTAACCTTTAAAAGCATTTAACTGTCTTTTCTATAATACAGTTATTGATGAATTTGTCTATTCTCAAGTGCTACCTGTACCTCATTAACTTTTGAGAGACAGAGACTGAAATTCCTTAATAGTTAGTATTTTATAGCCTGATATAGCAGTCTATAAAGCTAAACTAGTGAATGTGTAATTAGCAGCATGCATAGCACGCATGCTCAGTCGTGTCCGACTCTTTGGGACCCAGTGGACTGTAGCCCGCCAGGCTCCTCTGTCCATGGGATTCTCCAGCAAGAATACAGGAGTGGGTTGCTATTTCCTCCTCCAGGGGATCTCCCCAACCCAGGGATCGAACCCACATCCCCTACATTGGCAGGCAGATTCTATACCACTGCATCACCTGGGAAGCCCTGAAGCAGAGAGGAACCTTATTTTTAAGCACTGGATTCTCAACTCTTATCATCAAAGAAAAATTATACTTGATCAATTTTTACATTCCAAACACAAAAGTTTCTTTTATCACAGGGGCTGGATCTCAATCCATTTTACCTAGTAGGCAGCGCTTAAACAGACAAACAAATCAATACAACTGCCAAGAAACTTCAGAGTTGTAGAAGATGCTAAAATAATTCCCCTGTGGTTTTTAAGCTTGTTTTCTTCTAGCAGAACTATATTTTTTCAATGTACTCTTTAATACAGTCTCACCAATACATAAATGTATACTGCTCTGATAAAAGCAGAATCTATCCACCTGCCCACATTATTCTCCTCCCAAATTCCCTGTTCTAAGATGGGAAAGACCCTCCCTGGGTCCTTACAAGTATCAGGGACCCTCTGAAGAAATGGACTGAGTCACTGGAGTGACACATTCTTGTTTTGTCAAAGTGAGGTTGGGAGGGCTCCTTGGAGAGTGAGAGCTGTTACCTCAAGTGAGTAGTTGGGAAAATTTAGAGTAAGACATAAGACCCTCTTCTCCAAAGACAACTGCTACTTCTGCTTTGTAATGGATCTTGGGGAGTCAAGACAGACAGAGAGAAGGAAAGCACAGTCATGTCCTAACTCAACTTAGTCTTGGCTTCCCCACTGAGTATTAATCCCTGCTGAGTTGTGGCCCCTGGGGGTGGCCTAGGCTCTGGCCATGCAGCTACCCCTCCACTACTCTCCTCCTTGCCCCAACGTATGTTGTCTTCCAGCCTTCTACTTAGGTGCCTTATCCTCTCATCATGTTTGGCCCCTCCAGTCTAGACTGGGTCCTTCCTGGTTATTTTCAAGTTTCTTTGTGCTTCAGCCAAATCAGAGGATGTTCTCTCTGTAGCATAATTATTCTTTTTCATCCCTGTCTTCTCCATCAACTGATCAGGAAGACAGGTATCAAGCCCTGTCTTCCCACCTCAATGCTTTGCATATACATGGAATACAGTTTGTTACTTGAACAAATGAACACATCTTTATGTAGAACAGGGAGCTAATGTGACATAGATATTAAAGACACAGTCTGCCACTTGCTTGCTGAGTGACTTTGGGCAAACGCTCTGAGGCAAAATTTTATGCTCTGTAAACTGAGAGTAATAATGTACCTGCTGTATAGGGAAACATCAAGATTTTAGTTAGTTTTCCACATTAAAAAAAACATAGCCGTAAATTACCACAAACGATATGAGCTCAAAAAATGTTATCTATAATAACAGAGATGAGTTGTTGATAGCTGTGAGAGTTATTATTACCATCATCTGCCCTGATATTTTTCACCTTGGAGTCAGAGATTTCTACTTTGTTGGGTAAGAACCCGAGACCAAGGACTGCCTCTTTCTTCCCTTTGCATGAGCCAAGAGTCACACCCAAGTCATGACCTCATACCCTTGAACCATCTGATCACATGTGTATCTGAAATGTTCCTCTCTGGTTTTCCTCACACCTATATCAGGAGGACTGATCAAGTTAGCTAGAAATAGTAGTCTTTGCCTTCTGACTGATTGCAATATTCCAAACACAGGAGTTTCTGCAAAGAGGTATGTCAAGCCTCACATGTCCCATTATAAGCTTTTCTTGGCTCCGGTCACTGCACATTGTTCTCTGTGGTTTTTATTTTTGCCTGTATGCCAGGGGGAAAAGAAAAGTTCTATGGTGCCAAAAATAAAGAATCCTAGAGGTATCTGCAACACAGGGGCTTTCAAGGGTGTCAAACAATGTGGGAATTCTTCTTCAGGGCCTGGGTATTACAAGTTCAGGAGGATCTTTCCTGGAGGTAGTGTGAGGCTTCCCCAGTCCCCACAAAAGAGTTGATCCTAAGATGAAGGTGCAGCTTTCCATAGAGAAAAGCAATGTTTGAACTTGACAATCAAACATTGGGTTGAGGAAGTCCAGGCTGAAAAACAGTAGAGTCCTTCTCTCATTGCCTTGCAGAGCAACACAACTCCCTTGCCCCACCTTTCTCCAAGAACATTTGCTACCCTCTCAGATGTGTGTCACTTTGGACACAGATCACATATTATTTGGTGTGTGTATGTTTTTCAGGATTGATCTACTTTTATGCAACCCAATAGACAATTTTTTGAATGCCTGTTATATGTCAGATCCTTTACTGAAAGTGTTGCAACTCTTAGCTCACTGATTCCTAAAATTCTGTAAGATAGTTATCATTAATACCATTTTACAGATGATAAGACATGCTTAGCAAAGGTAAATAAATGATTTGCCAAAGAACATAGTTATCAAGGGGTAGAGAGGAGAAGGGTTCTGCTAATAATATATGTATGTTCAGCTGTGTCTGACTTTTTGCAACCCCATGGACTGTAGCCTGCCAGGCTCCTCTGCCCATAGAATTTTCCAGGAAAGAATACTGGAGTGGGTTGCCATTTTCCTACTCCATTAATAAATAGTCTCCAACTTTATTCTAAGTTTTCAAAAAGTAAAAATATTCTTCCAGTATCTTATTTTCTATAACAAAGAATGTGGTTATGTATTCAAATAGGCATAAGACATGTAACAAAGTGATCTCTTATTTAAAAAATAATTTTTTCCTATAAATAGCCAGCTATATTTATCAACTATATGCCCCACACACACACCCAGCAGACATGTTCTACACATGTGAAGATTAAGATAATGTTTAAAATCTTTATCAGAAACCCTCTTACTCAAGGGAAGGACAGCATTCACATTTACATTGCAGAATATAGCTCCTAAAATCTGGATTGAAACAGGGCCAAACATAGATTTTCAGTCAGGAACCTGAGATCCAGTTCTGTTTCTGCTATCAGTGTGGGAAAACTACCAAATCTCCCTTCCTTTGGGTATCTTCATTTATAAAATGGTTATACTGGTCCATGGTTCCCAATTATTGGCCCATGATGAAGCTCTCATCAGTTTGTAGTGAAATGAAAAAAATAAAAACAATGGGCTTATTTGTATAAAATCATTTGTTTTATAAATCTGTTAAAAATGGCTAGCTTTCAAGTATGTCCTCTATAATAAAACCCTGATATTTAAAATATATATTTATTTTTACAGGTCCACGAATCCAAAGATCTGGGAACCCTAGCCTAGGTGATCACTGTCATCTTTTCTAGCTTCAAAATTCTATCCTCTTCATAAATGACAAATGATATTTAATTTACTTTAAAATAGGAAGGCAAAAAGAAAAGAAAAAAAAACTTATCTTTTGTCTTATTTAGTTCTGTTCTTCCTCAAAGGTGAAAGTTAAGCCCCTGGCAAAATTTTATAACTATTCCACTAGAAGAAAGATTCTTAGTCAAATGAGTTTGGGAAAAAATCAGTTGAAAAAGTGGGACAGTTTTCTTCACAGAGAAATTTTTAGAACCTGTCAAGTTCTAAAATCTGCTGTAACTCCCCTAGAACAGAAAAAGCATGAATGGTCCCCAAGTTACTGAGAGCAGATGCCTGCCCCAAATCCCTTCTGAGGACAATACTCCTATTCTGGGAATGCAGTTTGAGAGAGGTGACTTCCTCTAAAAGAAAGACCCTCAGCAACTTTGGTGATAAAGACAAAACATAGCATTAGTGACCAGGAGACTTGCCATTTATTTTATATTAATTTGATAGCTTTTTCCAAATTACTGGTGTATGGATTTTTTTTAATTACGAAAGAATCCTGGATGAAAATACTTCAGATTAAAGTACAATGGGCAAGACATTTATCTTGTGGCTATTTTTAACAATTTTCTTTTTATCATAACAAATAAAGGAAGATTGTGTCAAGAGATTTGTATCTAGTGATTGCAACATGGTAATTAAAGTGTTTGGAATTTGCAAAAGTCTACAGTCACAAAATCATGGTTATCACCCCTACACAGTAAACACAAGGTAAAATAAAACCATCTGTAGGTATTAAGCCTGAGATAATCTCCAGACTTTTCTCAGATGGTGAGTCCTTGTTAACTATCTTAGCAGTAGGAATAATTAATTCTGAATGCTTGAGGCTCCTGATTGACTTATTTAAACACTTTTCACGATGATTGAGAAACAGAACTTGATAGAATAAAAATATCTAATAGTGTATATTTTCACCTTAATTCTTTTATTTATTTATTTTTGCAGAATTATCTTAAGAGTCGAGAAGGTTTACTCAGCCTTTTTTATTGCTTTTTACATCATCATGTGAAATATCAACGAGCCAAACCCTTCAGCCTTCACACTCTGGATTCAAGTTTCACTTAACACACTGAAGATAGAATGATTTTCACTTGGGACAAGATGATCTTGGAGCAAGCCAGCTGGAGGGAGGACCTAGCAGGATCTTTGGATATTCTGACCTGAACAACCTCTCTTTCCGACTCTGAGCACAGCAGGGTTTTTTTTGACAAGCCCATGGCTGCATTGTCTCTGATATTTTCCATCATAACTGTATGATAAATTCAGCCTGTTTTCCTAATCCTGCTGACTACAGCAGTCTGCAACCATAAAAAGTTTTCACAGACTTGGAGCTGGCTTAGAGAAGTGCCTCGGCAAAGGAACCAAAAAAAAAAAAAGAGCAACATTTATGTTCAAAGACAGGAGAGAGGCGACCTTTGCTTTTGGTGGTGATGGGCTCAAGAGGTGATTTTTAAGTCTATTTAAAACATTTTCCTTTTCTTCTGATGACATTTGTAAACAGAATACCAACACTAAAATGAGAACAGTTTAGCCAGGGAAAGGGGGGATGTCGTGCCCAACAGATCAAACCCTATTCCAAACTCCACCAGAGAAAAAGTGTCTACATCGGGGCTTATGACTGTCCTTCATTGGTGGGCCCTGCCTAGAATTCTTCAGCCTCCAAGCTAACAGGTATGTGTGAGGTTTACACAAAATGATTCTAGGTTTCCAGCTAGCTTCTTTCAAACATTCAGCTAGCACTGGTTCAGTCTCTGAGGGATCAAAACACCAAATGAGTCTTTTCAACAGACTACAATACCCATCTATACAATACAATTCAATATACAAGTACTGTAATTGGAAACTATACCATTCAAGCTACCGTGAACACGGCTAAACCCAGAAAGAAGTAGGTTGCATTTTTTGCAATAAAGAGATTCAACTGAAAAGTACATAGCAGAAGAGGGGGAAAGAAAAGCAAAAGTTTAAGCTACTTCTCTATACATTTGAACTGTTAACTGTCTGAGAAGAACTCAAATCCCCCCATCTGGCAAAGCAGATCAAATTTAATCTCAACATTTAAAAGCTAGTATCTCAAACATCATTTTTAAAACACAAAACATCAGAGCTACTTGCCTTTTGGCAATTTCTGTGCATTTCCCAGAGCTAGTGCAATACTTCCACAGAGAAGTAGACACCCCCAGCTGGAGAGCATGTTGCATTTGCCACCTCACACGGGTAGTGATTCTGGTGGGGGTCCTGCAACCCTGGAGCTGCATTTAAGTGGACTGTCTCCTGGTGACAGAGGCGGGCGGCTGCACTTAGCTGTGCCGTGGGCTTACTCACAGGGGGTGGAGACAAAATGACATCACACCCTTTCCCACACACACACCAAAAAAAAAAAAGAGAGAGAGAGAGAGAGAAAAGGCATAACAGCAAAAAACCTATCATCACATTTCCTGCTAGGTTGTAACTGTTTGTCTCTTCTCTTCCCTCTATGATATAAAACTTGGAATTATGGTCAATATATATTTATGAAAGAAAAAGTATTTGGGGAATTTTGAAACATGTGATAAACTTTTTAAATACCAAAAGAAAAAAGATATCCTTAAAACCACTGGAATGTTAAAAATATAAAATAAAACTGTATTAGGAAGAAAACTGTTTTTAATTATCTAGTGTAGAGAGAAAAGATTCTTCATTGCTCAGCTGTGTCCCACTCTTTGTGACCCCAGAGACTATAGCCCAACAGGCTCCTCTGTTGATGGGATTCTCCAGGCAAGAATAGTGGAGTGGGTAGCCATTCCCTTCTCCAGGGGATCTTTCAGACCCAGAGTTTAAACCCAGGTCTCCTGCATCACAGGCAGATTTTTTTTTACCATATGAGCCAGCAGGGAAGCCCCAATTCTTCTTTCAAATGAAAGTAAACTTCCAAAAATTCAATCTGAACCATTTTGAAGTTCCAATATCCTGAGAAGCTTTTAAGAGAACGTCACTGGCTACACAGGTATTCATAACACACATGGACATACACAGACATATACAGACAGTTGGTCTATAGATACAGAGATACAGAGGAATCACTGTTGTTAGTTGATCCCCAGCTCTGGGACAGGCTCTGTAATAGTGTCTTTACCTACATTATTTCATTTTAATCCTCACACTGATTACACAAAAGATCTTATATTATCCCAGGTATATTTCACCTATGAGAAAAACTGAGCCCCAGAGAGGTTAAGAATCTGACCAAATCTGTATATTGTAATGGTTAAAAATTTGGGTGGGCTTTGGAGTGAAACTGACTGGGTATAAACTAGGATGACATGCGCCTTCGAACAAATGTCTCCATCTTAATTTCTCATCAACATTGGTTACATTGATGAGCTTGCTCTGTGTCCAGCACTTATGTGATCAATTCACATTTACTTATATTTATTCCTCAAAATAATCCAGGAGACAGGCACCATCATTACCCCCATTTTCACAGACAGAGAAACTGGACTCAGAGAGGTTAAGTAAAAGGCCCAAGGTCACCCAAGCAATCAAACTGGCATTTTATTTTATTTTTTTAAATGTGGCCCTATTTATTTATTTTACTTTTTGGCCATGTGGCATGGGGGATATTAGTTCCCTGAGCAGGGATTAAACCTGCAGTCTCTGTAGTGGAAGCACAGCATCTTAACCCCTGGACCACTGAAGAAGTCCCAGAGCTGGCATTTTAAACAGATAATTTAACCCCAGAACTTCCACTCTTCATTATTAAACTTTAAATTAAAAAATGGAGATGACAGTACCAATTTCACAAGTTTGCTAGTGGCACTTTTGGACTGTGTGTATCATAGTGCCTGGTTCACAGGGAGTTTTTAATAAATGATAATCAATGAAAACAACAAAAATAATGACAATAGCACATCCCCCAATAAGCAGAACTCTGGCTCTAACCCAGATACATCGACCTCCAAAGCCCAGGGGTGTCCTCTCCCTCTATCACACGACCCTAAATCTAGGCGTTGCTAGAGTGACCAGGTTAATAAAGTACTTCAAACGTCGTCAGTACATTTCTATCAACCCTTTGAAAACAGCTTATTTCACAAATTTGCTGTAGCTGAACCAAAACAGTCAAAGGAAAATGGAATAATGGTGGTCCAATGACACTCACGTCAAAAAACTTACTGAAAGAAAATAGAAAAATTGAAGAGACAGCCCCATCTTCCAAATAGAGTGTGAGAAGGCACATTGTTAAAGTCATTTAGAGCTGGCCCGGGCTAAGCTTTCAGCACAGGAATGCTCTGGCACCAGCTACAGGGGGAGAGGGGACTGGATTATTTAACAGGTCTTTTTCATCTCTAATTTTTCACTTGAATAGGCAGCCCTCTCAAACCCCAGTTTAGACATTCATCCAGTTGGCATTGCTGACTCTGCTTCTGTATCTATCGCCGTCAGGTTAAGCCAGGGAGGCCGCTGTACTAGCAGGAAATGGCAGGGTTTTTTTGAAGGGGCTAAAAAAGAGCAGAAATATTGAAAAGAAGGCTGGTTCTTCAAAACGTTGTGAGGGGCAGGCCTGGAGGGTTAGGTAATGGAATTCAAGCATCAGCGTCTGCTTGGCCTGCAGGCTAAATCAGGCCTACATTAGCAATTGTTATTTGCAGATTGGAACTGACTGGGGGCTAATTAAACAAAGGTCAGTCTCCGATCAGTATTTTGTCAGAAAAAGTTGGTAGCATGACTATACCAAGTAGGACAAGGAACATTCAGTGAAGACACAGAAAGTACAGAGCTCTCCTCAAGTCTGGGAGGAGGCAGGCCCTGAAGAAACCAACCGTGTCAGAGAAGCCGTTTTACCTTTTCAACAAACAAAAAGTTTTCCGTCGTGTCAGAGTCCCAACCCAAACATGAGGTAGACAAATACTCCAGAAACATTGCAAGTGTCATTCTCAAGGAGAAAAATATGAGGGCTGTGGTCATGTAACCACTGGAGGATTTAAGGCTACTTTTTTTAAAATTGGAGAATAGTTACTTTACAATGTTGTGTTGGTTTTTGCCATACAACAATGTGAATTAGCCATAAGTATACATGTTCCCAGACAGCCATTTTGCTTTTTTGCATTTCTTTTCCATGGGGATGGTCTTGATCCCTGTCTCCTGTACAATGTCATGAACCTCAGGGAGGCCTGGCGTGCTGTGATTCATGGGGTAGCAAAGAGTTGGACACGACTGAACGACTGAACTGAACTGATACGTGTTCCGTCACTCCTGAACCTCCCTCCCACCCCGCTAGGTTGTCACTGAGCGCCGGGTTGAGCTCTCTGTGTTATACAGCAACTTTCCACTTTTGTTGTTGTTTAGTCGCTAAGTCATGTCCGACTCTTTTGCGACCCCATGGAATGTAGCCCACCAGGCTCCTCTGTCCATGCAATTTCCCAGGGGAGAATACTGGAGTTAGTTGCCACTTCCTTCTCCAGGGATCTTCCAGACCCGGGATTGAACCCATGTCTCCTGCATTGGTAGGTGGATTCTTTACCACTGAGCCAGCAGGGAAGCCCCACAACTTCCCTCTAGCTATCTGTTTTACATACGGTAACGTGTTTCAACGCTACTCTCTCAGTTCGTCCCACCCTCTCCTTCGCCTGCTGTGTCCACAAGTTTGTTCTCTACATCTGCGTCTCTATTCATGGAAGACTACTTTTTAAGGGAAGATTACCTTCTGCCCATGGGTAGATTGGAGATGATGAGTGTTGAATAATTTGTACACACTCATTAGGTCTCCCAGGTGTCATGAGCTCTTGTGTCTGTATTTTTCTGGAAATACAGAAATGTGAAGATCTATTATTTGTGAGGTAGACTATCAAACTGATTATCACCCATACCTGTGAAAATTTTTGTTTTACATAATTATTCAAAGCCTGTAAGAGTATATGACACCAAGAATGAACCCTACTGTAAAGTACAAGCTCTGAATGAGAACAATATGTTATTGGAGGTTCATCAGTTATAACAAATGGTAACAAACTCTGATGGGGGATGTGGGTAATGGGTAGGCCAGGGGTATGTGGTATGTTTCTGCGTGTGTAGAAGCCGGGTGTACGTATCTGGGAAATCCGAGTCCCTTCTGCTTAGCTTTTCTGTGAACCTAAAAATGCTCTAACAAATAACGTTTATCATCAAGAAATCCTTTTTGATGAAACATTTAGGAAGAACTTATGGAAAACCACATAAACTATATTTGTATTTTCTCTCTGTTCTACAAAGACAGGAGATCATACCTATTTTGTTTAGCATTGTACTCAGTGGCTAGAATCTGATAAGAATGCCACATGTTAAGATGCATAAGCATCCAATGAAGCAGAATCCATCAATTTCTCCCTTTAGTTTAGAGTCATCAAGCCCAAGAAAGTTAGACTACAACTTGGAATGCAGTATACAGTTGTTGAGGGTAATTCTCCAGAGTCCCTCACATTCCTGGGTGTCCTATGAAGCACTGTTTCCCTGTGCTCTAGACTTCTCAATAGGCTCATCTTTCCAATGACGTTGGTATAGCAAAGAGCTCTGGAAGAGGGAAGTTTGTTTACTGACCCATAGAATAAAGGTAATATTGCCCTCTGGGGCGAAAGGACTATATGTTCTTTGCCTATCATCAAAGACTCAGTTTCCTGAAGCTTGGGGTTCCTTTCTTGTAATACAACATGGCATGTGTAGATTATGCCTGTATCTCCCTGTATGGCCCTGTAGGAGCTGGAGCTCCTAGAATGAGCACAAATGCTGATATTCAGTCTACAATTATCGCTAGGAGGAAATAAGCTGTCCTTTGTCTTTGACCCAGCATCCTTGTGTCTCCTACCAGCCTCTGTGAACTGTATGTGTTAGCTTGCACCTACGGTAAGATCCTAATCCTTCCCAAGTCTTCACTTGAGCATTGACCCACTCCATATTTTATTAGGTAATCTTTGGTATAGTGCCATCACCTTCATTCAGGTTCCCAGTAAGAATCAGCCATGAAACTATTGTGCATAGTAAGAGTGCTGCCAACATTGCTTATTAAATCATATAGTACCCTCTTCAGAAAAACCCTGGGGAAAAACTTCTATTCTTCATGTCAAGAAAATCCAGTTTTTTCCTGAGTGGCTGCATTTATTTTGTGACATTGTTCTCTTTTTGTTAACCAGACTGTTAACCAGAGCCAAATGTGTCCCCCACCCATACAAGTGCATATAGGTCTTTGCAGTGCTCATATTTTGGAATCATCCCTGGCTTTATTTTTTTTATCCACACCCTTTTTACTTGCTTACTTTAGTTAGAATATTTACATGGTTTTGTAAGTTGTTTTCATTTTTTTCTGGCACAAGGTGACTCCACACACAGGAGTTTTGTAAAAATAAGGTGTTCCAAAATAGGTGAAGTAGGAATCTGGGAATGTGTTTTCTGCTTTCCTTTTCTACACAACAGTGGGCCCTGATGGAATTCTGGTACAATGATTGTACAGCATCAGTTCTTCATTTATATTTTCTTCTTGGGAAAGTGGGTAAAAGGCAGGAGGATGCCCAGAACACGACTCTAAACAAGTGTGGTAAGTGTTCAACATTAATTCCATTACTTCAAATGAGACTTCCACTAAAACTCATCAATCTTTCAAATCTTGCACATAAAATCCGTGAGGTCATTTTACCCATCCATTTACACTTTTGAGTCTTCCATACATAATGCTCAAGGCTAGGAGATCTTTAAAGGTGTGTTAGATCTACAACTAATAAAATGTAAAGATATGCTGTAGACTTCTAAGAGAAGCTAATACAAATAATTTTTATTTGATCATATTTGAAACAGGAAATCCAGTGTTCCATGGTTTCAGCCCAGACAATGTTTCTGTAATTACTGTACTGAATGAGACTCATGATCCAATTGGAGGAGTATCCTGCTCCAGTGGGGGTACATTTGACCAAAGCATGAAGTTCTTTTCTATAATGTTTTTTATAGCACAGGGAAGAACTGCCCTTCCAATGCCCAAATGATGTTTGCAGATCAGTCTTCAGTCTGTCTAAATTTCAACTCTAGACTTTTGGCTTCATAACTCTGAAGAAATTACCAACTTGTATTTATTAAAGACTGTAAAGAATTCTTTCTTTCTATTAAGCTGGAAACATGATTCTTTAAGACCTAAACTGTACATCTCTGAGCTGTGAAGTTTGTCTTCCCTATTTTATCTAAATTTTGCTTTCTTTGTGGAAGTGCTGAGTACAGAGCTGGGCTTGTGCAAGTGAAGGAAATATCTCCCACTTGAGGGAGTCAAGTGCTGAGTGGGAAATATAAGTCAGTAAACCAGAAAAGGGACTCTGAACAGGAGGAAGTGCCAGAGGCATGTCCCACTGGAAAGTAGATGGATTACTGCGTCCTTAGGGAGGTCAAGAGCATGAGGAATGTTAGGAGGTAGTGTAAGTAGCTGGAGAAGGTGATGGCATCCCACTCCTGTACTCTTGCCTGCCAAATCCCATGGAGAGAGGAGCCTAGTAGGCTGCAGTCCATGGGGTCGCGAAGAGTCAGACACGACTGAGTGACTTCCCTTTCACTTTGCACTTTCATGCATTGGAGAAGGAAATGGCAACCCACTCCAGTGCTTTTGCTTGGAGAATCCCAGGGACAGGGGAGCCTGGTGGGCTGCCGTTTATGGGGTCGCACAGAGTCAGACACGAGTGAAGTGACTTAGCAGCAGCAGAAGCAGGGTAAGTAGCACAGTGGTCCTGGGAACATACCCTAGATTGGAACTTTTGCCAGCAGGCTGACTTTTACACGTCATTGCATGTGGTATATGGGAGGCCTTATGTGTATTAAATTAAGTCTGAGATGAGACAGCCATGATCATGGTCTCCTAAACAACAGTCTCAGTTCAAAACAACAGAGTCTAGATCCTTTTAATTTATTGCTTAATGGAAATGCTATTTCTCGGGACAATTCCCAACTTTGTTGCACTCAGGACAATTCCCAACTTTTTTTGGGTGTGACTGCCAGGTTGCAAGCAGAGTTAATTAAATGCTTAAAGATACTGCAGACTTGAGGTTGAGAATTACATTGTGGAATAATGTCCTAATGAGAGAATAAACAGAAATAAGGAAATGAAAAACAGAAACCCTTTGAAGCCAATTTGAGGGCACATCTCCCTTCTAGAATAGGCATCTGTGGGTCCTTTTGGCCAAAGCTATCACTGGAATAAAGAAGAGTGTTCTAAAGAAGACACATTCTAAATCCAATTAGAAAAATATACCTGAGGAGAGGAATGAAGATGGTGGAGTAGGAGGACATGGAGTTTACCTCCCCCACGACACATCAAAAATACACTGATGTGTGAAACAATTCTCATGGAAAACCAACTCAAAATTGGCAGAAAAACTCTTGTACAACTAAAGCTACAAGAGAGATCTCCATGTAACCAGGTAGGACAGAGAAAAAGGCATTGGGTTGGGACCTGCACCCTTGGGAAAGCTCTGTAAGGAGGAGAAGGTCTGCAAGGGTGGACCCTCACCCTGGGGAGCAAGCAGGTCAAGCCTCCATCTGGGCATCGCAGTCCTTGGGTCCTGCGTGGAAAGACAGGCCCGCTTGCTGACGGGAAAAATGCACCAAGTCAGACACAGGGCTGGAGAAGCCCAGATTCTACTCTCAAGGATCGTGTATGCACTGTTTGGCTGACAATCTGACAGGGCAGAGAGAACCTTGCACTGGCATCTATGGCCTCACCATACTTTCCAATCCAAAGGGACAAACAGACCTGCCCTGCTCACTACACAGCACAGCCTGGAATGAGATATGGGCAGAGATTCAGTCTAGCTGTGTGAGACAGACAGGGACACCTAGGATGTGCTCTGGGTAGAGCCGTAGAGGCCACAGTGAGCACACACACTGGCAGTGCCACAAAAGCATAGGGTGGCTTGTTGTTGTTCAGTCACTAAGTCATGTCTGACTCTTTGCGACCCCATGGACTACAACACACCAGGCTTTCCTGTCCTTCACTGTCTCTTGGAGTTTGCACAAATTCATATCTGTTGAGTCAGTGATGCTATCTAACTATCTCATCCTCTACTGCCCTCTTCTCCTTTTGCCTTCATTCTTTCCCAGCATCAGGACTTTTTCCAATGAAAAGATCTCTTCACATCAGATGGCCAAAGTATTGGAGTTTCAGCATCAGTCCTTCCAGTGAATATTCAAGATTGATTTCCTTTAGGATTGGTTTGAACTCCTTGCTGTCCAAGGGATTCTCAAGAGTCTTCTCCAACACCACAGTTCAAAAGCATCAGTTCTTTGGTGCTCAGCCTTCTTTACAGTCCAACTATCAAATCCATACACAACTACTGGAAAAACCATAACTTTGACTATATGGACCTCTGTTGGCAAACTGATGTTTCTGCTTTTTAATATGCTGTCTAGTTTGGTCATAGCTTTCCTTCAAGGAGCAAGCATCTTTTAATTTCATGGCTGCAGTCACCATCTGCAGTGATTCTAGAGCCCAAAACAATAAAACCTGACACTGCTTACACTTCTTCCGCTTCTATTTGTGTGTATTGATTATTGAGCAGAGAGACACCAGGAGAGGACTCCTCTATACACAGAGAGTCTCGTGTGCCTGGGGTGTGCTCTGGGTGGGTCCACCATTAACCTTCTTAGGAATACACAGCAGTTCATCTCCCATAGAGATTACCTTGACTCTATCCACTCTACACTGCAGCCTCCTTCTAGCTCTGGGATAGGCAGGTCCTGGTGTAAGTCTGCCATAAAGTGAGCCTAGATCTCAGGCAACAGAGCAGCCACCTCAGTACCCGCAGCCACAATGTTCTGACCCTCAGCCCCAGCCTACTCCAATTTGATGAATTTCAACAAATATTTTCTTCTGGGAGCCCTCACCACAGTCAAGATAAAGAACATATCCATGACCTTTAGGAGAATTCTTGTGGTCCTTTTCAACCCCACACTCCTTTCTCTCCATACTTCTCACCTAGTCACTCATAACCACTGATCTGCTTTCCACTATAATACTTTAGATTGCAGTTTCTAAAAATTTAATATACAAGGAATCATACAGAACGTTTCATGATGGCTTCTTTCACTTAGCATATGTATAATGTGATTCACTCATGTTATAAATACATCAATAATTCACCCCTTTTTATTGCTGAGTAGTATTCTATTGGGGAGAAGGCAATGGCACCCCACTCCAGTCCTCTTGCCTGGAAAATCCCATGGGTGGAGGAGCCTGGTGGGCTGCAGTCCATGGGTCGTGAAGAGTAGGACATGACTGAGCGACTTCACTTTCACTTTTCACTTTCCTGCATTGGAGAAGGAAATGGCAACCCACTCCAGTGTTCTTGCCTGGAGAATCCCAGGGATGGGGGAGCCTGGTGGGCTGCCGTCTATGGGGTTGCACAGCGTTGGACACGACTGAAGTGACTCAGCAGCAGCAGCAGCAGCAGTATTCTATTGAATGTATATACCACATTTGCGTACCCAATCACCTCTTGATGGACATTTGGAATACTACCAATTTTGGCTTTTTTCAGAAATTGCTGCTATGAACATGTCTTTGTATGGATACATGATTTCATTTCTCTGGGATAAATGCCTAGGAGTAGAATAGCCAGATCAGATGGCAGGTGTCCACTTAAATTTTTCAGAACTATCAAGCTATTTCGCAAAGTAGATCTTTAATTTTATAATCATATCAACAGTGTATGAGGGTTCAGTTTATCCATATCCTTGCCAACATTTGCATGTCAGAATTTTTAATTTTATCCTAACAGATATATAATAGAATTTCATTGGTATTTTAATTAGCATTTACCTAAAGGAAAGATTTATCCATCTAAATGCAGAGTTTCAAAGAATAGCAAAGAAAGATAATAAAGCCTTCCTCAATGATCAATGCAAAGAAACAGAGGGAAACAATAGAATGGGAAAGACGAGACAACTTCAAGAAAATTAGAGATACCAAGGGAACATTTCCTGCAAAAATGGGCACAATAAAGGACAAAAACGGTATGGACCTAACAGAACCAGAAGATATTAAGAAAAGATGGCAAGAATACACAGAAGAACTATACAAAAAGGTTTTCATGACCCAGATAACCACAATGGTGTGATCACTCACCTAGAGCCGGACATTCTGGAATGTGAAGCCAAGTGGGCCTTAGAAAGCTTTAGTATGAACAAAGCTAGTGGAGGTGATGGAATTCCAGCTGAGCTACTTCAAATCCTAAAAGATGATGCTGTGAAAGTGCTGCACTGAATATGAAATATGCCAGCAAATTTGGAAAGCTCAGCAGTGGCCACAGGACTGGAAAAGGTCAGTTTTCATTCCAATCCCAAAGAAAGGCAATGCCAAAGAATGTTCAGAATACTGCACAATTGCACTCATTTCACAAGCTAGCAAAGTAATGCTGAAAATTCTCCAAGCTAGGCTTCAACAGTACATAAACCAAGAACTTCCAGATGTTCATGCTGGATTTAGAAAAGGTAGAGGAACCAGATATCAAATTGCCTACATCCATTGGATCATGGAAAAAACAAGAGGATTCCAGAAAAACATCTACTTCTGCTTCATTAACTACACTAAAGCTTTTGACTGTGTGGATCACAACAAACGGTGGAAAATTCTTAAATAGATGGTAATACCAGACCACCTTAATTTGGGTCCTGAGAAACCGGTATGCAGGTCAAAAAGAAACAGTTAGAACCAGACCTGGAACAACGGACTAGTTCCAAATTGGGAAAGGAGTACATCAGGGTCATATATTGTCACCCTGCTTATTTAACTTAAATACAGAGTACATCATGAGAAGTGCTGGGCTGAGTGAAGCACATGCTGGAATCAAGATTGCCAGGAGAAATATCAATAACCTCAGATATGCAGATGACACCACCCTTATGGCAGAAGGTGAAGAGGAACTAAAGAGCCTCTTGATGAAGGTGAAAGAGGAGAGTGAAAAAGTTGGCTTAAAAACTCGGCATTCAAAAAACTAAGATCATGGCATCCGGTCCCAATACTTCATGGCAAGTAGATAGGGAAACAATAGAAACAGCTTGACTTTATTTTCTTGGGCTCCAAAATCACTAGAGATGGTGACTGCAGCCATGAAATTAAAAGATGCTTGCTCCTTGGAAGAAAAGCTATGGAGTTTGGGCAAGCTCTGGAAGTTTGGTAATAGACAGGGAAACCCAGCATGCTACAGTTCATGGGGTTGCAAACAGTGAGACATGACTGAGCGACTGAACTGAACTGAACCTTTCAAAACCTTAGGTTATCTCCATTTTCACTTGTAATCCCTAGCCCCTTTCAGTGTTTTTCAGATGGCTACCACTGTTTCAGCATCAAATCCAAACTGAAAATATCCAGGCACAGCATTATTCAATAGAACTTTCTGCAATTATGGAAATACTCTGTCTACACTGTCCCACACAGCAACCACTAGCCCCATTGAAGACTTGAGTGCTTCACATGTCACATGTGTGACTAAGGAACTGAATTTTTAATCTTACTTAATTTTAATTCTATGCCCCAACCAGTAACATTGAAGAAGTTGAAGTTGAATGGTTCTATGACGACCTTCAAGACCTACTAGAACTAACACCCAAAAAAGATGTCCTTTTCACTATAGGGGACTGGAATGCAAAAGTAGAAAGTTAAGAAACACCTGGAGTAACAGGCAAATTTGGTCTTGGAGTACAGAATGAAGCAAGGCAAAGGCTAACAGAGATTTGCTAAGAGAAGGCACTGGTCATAGCAAACACCCTCTTCCAACAACGCAAGGAAAGACTCTACACGTGGACATCACCAGATGGTCAACAGCAAAATAAGACTGGACCAGGGGCTGACAGTGGCTCAGATCATGAACTCCTTATTGCCAAATTCAGACTTAAATTGAAGAAAGTAGGGAAAACCACTAGACCATTCAGGTATGACCTAAATAAAATCCCTTATGACAATATAGTAAAAGTGAGAAATAGATTTAAGGGACTAGATCTGATAGACAGAGTGCCTGATGAACTATGGATGGAGGTTCGTGACATTGTACAGAAGACAGGGATCAAGACCATCCCCAAGAAAAAGAAATGCAAAAAAGCAAAAAGGCTGTCTGGGGAGCCCTTACAAATAGCTGTGAAAAGAAGAGAAGCGAAAAGCATAGGAGAAAAGGAAAGATATACCCATTTGAATGCAGAGTTCCAAAGAATAGCAAAGAGAGATAAGAAAGCCTTCCTCAGCAATCAATGCAAAGAAATAGAGGAAAACAATAGAATGGGAAAGACTAGAGATCTCTTCAAGAAAATTAGAGATACCAAGGGAATATTTCATGCAAAGATGGGCTAAATAAAGGACAGAAATGGTATGGACCTAACAGAAGCAGAAGATATTAAGAAGAGGTGGCAAGAATACACAGAAGAACTATACAAAAAAGATCTTCATGACCCAGATAATCATGATGGTGTTATCACCCACACTCACCTAGAGCCAGACATCCTGGAATGTGAAGTCAAGTGGGCCTTAGGAAGCATTACTAGGAACAAAGCTAGTGGAGGTGATGGAATTCCAGTTGAGCTATTTCAAAGATGATGCTGTGAAAGTGCTGCACTCCATATGCCAACAAATTTGGAAAATTCAGCAGTGACCACAGGACTGGAAAAGGTCGGTTTTCATTCCAATTCCAAAGAAAGGCAATGCAAAAGAATGCTCAAACTACCGCACAATTGCACTCATCTCACACGCTAGTCAAGTAATGCTCAAAATTTTCCAAGCCAGGCTTCAGCAATATGCCAACCATGAACTTCCAGATGTTCAAGCTGGTTTTATAAAAGGCAGAGGAACCAGAGATCACACTGCCAACATCCAATGGATCATCAAAAAATCAAGAGAGTTCCAGGAAAACATCTATTTCTGCTTTATTGACTATGCTAAAGCCTTTGACAGTGTATCACAACAAACTGTGGAAAATTCTGAAAGAGATGGGAATACCAGACCACCTGACCTACCTCTTGAGAAACCTGTATGCAGGTCAGGAAGCAACAGTTAGAACTGGACATGGAACAACAGACTGATTCCAAATAAGAAAAGGAATATATCAAGCCTGTATATTGTCACCCTGCTTATTTAACTTATATGCAGAGTACATCATGAGAAAGGCTGGACTGGAGGAAGCACAAGCTGGAATCAAGATTGCCGGGAGAAATATCAATACCCTCAGATATGCAGATGACACCACCCTTATGGCAGAAAGTGAAGAAGAACTAAAGAGCCTCTTGATGAAAGTGGAAGAGGAGAGTGAAAAAGTTGGCTTAAAGCTCACCATTCAGAAAACTAAGATCATGGCATCTGGTCCCATCACTTCATGGCAAATAGATGGCAAAACAGTGGAAACAGTGGCTGACTTTATTTTTCTGGGCTCCAAAATCACTGCAGATGGTGACTGCAGCCATGAAATTAAAAGACACTTACTCCTTGGAAGGAAAATTATGAGCAACCTAGACAGCATATTAAAAAGCAGAGACATTACTTTGTCAACAAAGGTCCATCTAGTCAAGGCTATGGTTTTTCCAGTGGTCATGCATGGATGTGAGAGTTGGACTATAAATGAAGCTGAGTTCCGAAGAATTTATGCTTTTGAACTGTGGTGTTGGAGAAGACTCTTGTGAGTTCCTTGGATTGCAAGGAGATCCAACCAGTCTATCCTAAAGGAGATCAGTCCTGGGTGTTCATTGGAAGGACTGATATTGAAGCTGAAACTTCAATACTTTGGCCACCTGATGTGAAGTGGTGACTCATTTGAAAAGACCCTGATGCTGGGAAAGATTGAAGGCAAGAGGAGAAAGGGACGACGGAGGATGAGATGGTTGGATGGCATCACCAACTCAATGGACATGTGTTTGGGTAGACTCTGGGAGTTGGTGATGGACAGGGAGGCCTGGCATGCTGAAGTTCATGGGGTCACAAGAGTCGACACAACTGAGCTACTGAACTGAACTGAATTTTAATTAATTTAATTTTAAATAGCCATCTATGCCTAGTTGCTATCATATTAGAGAGTGCCTAACTGGAGGAAGAAGAGAAACCTTGAGTGTCAAGAGTGGGGGCGTTTTTCCTAGAAGTCCCCCAGTGGATTTTCCCAGATGTTTCTTTGATCAAAAGCCAGTCACATGCCTACTCCTAAATCAAATATTAGCAAGGAAAACCATGTCCACAGGTAGCTTAAAATAATCAGGATTCATTGCAGGCACAACATTTTTAGCATTATTTGCTATAGTGCCATTTGTTAAAAAGATTATTCTTCTTCTACAGAATTGTTCTTACACCTTCATCAAAAATCAATTTTTTCAAATCTATATAGGTTTATTTTGGAATCCTTATTCTGTTCAATTGCTCTATTCATCCTTTCTTAATGCCAATAACACATTTTATTGAATATTACACCTTTCCAATAAGTCTACAATCAAGTATTAATTTGCCTGTAGGGCCATCTAGGCCTAAAATTTTCTCTATGGGAAGGTTCTGGTTTTTAGTTTGGGTTTTCTTTGATTTGTCTGTTTCATGAAAAATTCAATATTTAGTAGATACACAAATTATCTATTTCTTCTTGAGTGAATTTGTCAGCTTGATCTTTTGAGGAATTTGATCTTTTATTTAAGTGGTCAAATGTACTGATGTAAAGTAGTCATAATGTTCTCTTATTCTCCTTTTAATATCTGTGGAATATGCAATAATCTTGCCTCTCTCATTCCTTTTATTGATTTGTATCTTTTTTTTCTACCCCTGCTCAACCAAAATTTAGATGTTGCATTTTCACTTTCATTCAGTTAGAAATATTTCTAATTCCCTTTTGGTTTCTCCTTTGCTCATGGTTTATTTAGAAGATGGTTTCCAATATCTGGGGGTGGGGTGAAGGGGGTGGGAGGGGAGGGGAGGATTTCCAGGAATCTTTCTGTCATTAATTCTAATTTAATTTCATAGTGGCTGATAAAAAGTATCTTAAATGACTTAAATCCTTTTATATTTATTGAAGATTATTTTTAAAATATTCTGTTATCACTAAGTGAATGCTATATAAGTAGGATTTCTGTTGTAATTCAAGTCAGAAACTAACAAGAAAATGTTGTCCAGAGTAGAACCATGAAAGGTCATCTAGCAGCTGTCTAATTATGTAACTAGAATGATGATAATGATGAGCAGGTAAAGATGATAATGATGTTACTGATAGTGATGGTGATTTTGTTAAATAGCAGTCATTGTTTACTGAATTTTCAACACTTAAAAAAAATTTTTTTTTCCACTTAGTGTTTTGTAGAACAGCTGGTGTTCCTCTTATCACCACTTACAAAACCCAATCAGAAAAAAAAAAATCCAGATGATCTAGATTTTTCCTCTAGCCTTCCCCTGAGGATAGTCAAGTTTTTAACTGTTTCCCAAACTATGTATTTTCTTAGTCTGATCCTCATTAACAACTATTTTCATAGTCTGATCCTCATTAACAACTATTTCCGTAGTCTGATCCTCATTAACAACAAAATTAAGGTTTGAGATGGAGACGGCATAAGTCAAACAATTTAAGAGATTTGCCCAAGTCAATAGTGTAGTTCAGTGGTTTACAAACTTTAGTGTGCATCACAATCTCCAGAAGGCTTTAAAACACAAAATTTCTTCTCTGAATCATTGTCTTATATCCAAAATTATATTTTAGAAAATTATTCTGGTTGATAAAAATGCAAATATCCAGTTCAAGTTCAAGATGGCAGAGTAGAAGGACATGTGCTCATCTCCTGCAAGAACACCAAAACTGCAACTAGCTGTTGAATAACCACTGACAGGAGGATACTGGAGCCCACCAAAAAAAAGATATCCCACATCCAAAGACAAAGAAGAAGCTGCAGTGAGACAGTAGGAGGGGTACAATCACAATAAAATTAAATCCCATACCCACTGGATGGGTGACCCATAAACTGAAGAACAATAATACCAAACAAGTTCTCCCACTGTTGTGAACATTCTGAACCCTACATCAGGCTTCCCAGCCTGGGGATCCAACAAAGGAGCTGAGAATCCCCAGGGAATCTGGCCTTGAGGGTAAGTTGGATTTGATGGTGGCCTTCCAGAGGACTGAGGGAAACAGAGACTCCAGTCTTGGAGAGCACAAATAAAATTTTGTGCACACCAAGAGGAGAGGAGCAGAGATCCCAGAGGAGACTGAACCAAAACCACCTGCTAGTGTTGGATGGCCTCCTGTGGACGTGTGGGTCAGCAGCGGCCCACGACAGGCACAGGAGCACTAGAAGGTCCCCTCTGGCATAAATCCTCTTGGAGTTCACCACTAACTCTACCACAGACCCCATAGACCCCAAGGCTGAGTTGCCTCAGGAGAAACAACTACCAGGGAGGGAGTGCAACCCCACCCAGCAGTAGGTAACTGGATTAAAGCTTTACTGAGCAAGGCCCTGCCCACCCAAGCAAGACCCAGTTTTCTCCATGCCAGTCCATCCCATCAAAAAGCTTACACAAACCTCTTAGCCTCATCCATTGGAGGGCAGACAGAAAAAGCAAGAAGGAGCACAGTGTTACAGTAGCTAAAGCAAAAGCTGTGTTACAGAAAGTTAATCATGATGAGAAAGCAGAAAGTGGTGTCCCAAATGAAGGGACAAGATAAAACCCCAGGAAAACAACTAAATGAAGTGGAGATAGGCAACCTTCCAAAAAAAGAATTCAGAATAATAATAGTGAAGATGATCCAGGGTCTCAGAAAAAGAATGGAGGCAAAAATTGAGATGATGCAAGAAATGTTTACCAAAGACCTAGAAGAACTAAAGAGCAAACAGAGGAACAATACACTAGATGGGATCCAGAGCGGAATAACTGAAGGAGAAGAATGGACACATGACTTAAAGGACAGGAATGGTGAAAATCACTGCCACAGAACAGAATATAGAAAAAAGAATGAAAAGAAATGAAGACAGCCTAAGAGACTGGACAACATTAAATGCATGGATATTTGCATTATAGGGGTCCCAGAAGGAAAAGAGAGGAAGGACCTGAGAAATATTTGAAGAGGTAATAGCTGAAAACTTCCCAAACACAGGAAAGGAAATAGTCAACCAAGTCCAAAAAGCACAGAAAGTCCCAGGCAGGATAAACCCAAGGAGAAACACACCAAGACACATAGAAATCAAACTGACAAAAATTAAAGACAGAGGTAAAATATTAAAAGCAACAAGGGAAAAATGACAAATAACATACAAGGGAACTCCCATCAAACTATCAGCTGATTTCTCAACAGAAACTCTACAAACCAGAAGGGAATAGCAAGATATATTTAAAGTGATGAAAGAGAAGAACCTACAACCGAGAATCCTCCACCCAGCAAGACTCTCCTTCAGATTTGACAGAGAAATCAAAAGCTTTCCAGACAAGAAAAGTTAAGAGAATACAGCATTACCAAACCAGCTTTATAGCAAATACTAAAGGAACTTCTCTAAGCAGGAGCCAGGAAAGAAGGAAAAGACCTACAGAAAGTAAACCCAAAACAATTAAGAAAACAGTAATAGGATCATACATAGTAATAATTACCTTTAAATGTAAATGGATTAAATGCACCAACCAAAAGACAGACTGGGTGGATGAAGACATGTGCATGTATGCACTTCCACTTACTACATCACTCTGCTTCACCTCCCCCTCAACTGCATGTAATTATTTTATATTGTTAATTACTCATGTACCATTATGGCTTGCAATTGTAATTGTCTTTTATTTTATGTCTGGCTGTTGATTGTGAAAATTAATAAACATCTTTTACTATTGTGATTATGTAACTATTACTCACTTAATACCATTGAATCATGATTGGTCAAAAGAAAAATAATAGAACTCTATATCACCCAAACTAGGATCCAATAGAAAAACCTCTAATCACTTTTTAAAATCCAGATGGATATCATAATTATTTTCAAATTTTTTGAAAAATACAAATGCTCAGATATTGCCTTTTTTCTCCAGACCTCCAGATATGTTTCTAATGAGCAGTCATGTTTCAAAACAACTGGACTATACTATGATCTTTTACTTTTATCTACTTTGTTTCACTTTTTCTATTTCATATTCAGTGCTCCCATTTCTTTTAGTTTATATTCTCCAATTTTTCCATCTCTTCTTTTTTTTTAATGTTCTCTCTCAAGCCTTTATGAAGTATAGTAGGAAAGCTTTTATATACATATTTATGTGTATAGTACATATTTTAGAAAACTTATGAATTTTTGCCTAACAAAAAAATTATGACATTTTGATTCCATTTGTTTGAGTTAGTACGGATAGCATGCTAGATTTATAATTAAAAATATATATGCAATAGGTAACAAAGGTTTACTATATAGCATAGGGAACTATAGTCAATATCTTACAATAACTTCTAATGGAAATAATTTCAAAAACAGAAAAGATGCAAATATCCCTTAGAACAGTAACATTGGGAGCTGGTATATTAAGAACCATTATACCTTAGAATTCATGAGGACATTCAGGACTTACTGGAGAATGGAAAACAGGAACACTGGGCTTTTGAGAGAAGTAGGAGGAAGATAGAAAGGTATACAGGAAACTGAAACTACAATCATCCTAAGGATTTGAGTGTAATCCAGGGCTATGATAATCCTTATGGATGTGAGAATCTATAGAGAACCTATGTTTGCATCCCCTTCTCTTTTAAATCTAACCATTCATCTAACTATACATTCTTTGTTGCTTGCTTTCAGTTTCTTAGTCTTCCTCTAGCCTCAACACAGAACTTAAAAGAATACAGTAGAAATAGGGAACCACCTATATATCCCTAAGTTATCTCCAATTCAAGGTCACTTGTGGACCAGAACAAAATTTCTAAGGTTCAGCTTTTCATGATCCCATTTGACATGGTGAAATCAGTTTCCTTGAGGCAGCAGACCACACACTCATTACTAAGCAGGATCTCAGGTCTACTGCAAGAAGAGACTAGAATCCTTCAGGGAATTTATTCTCAATTACTATTTCAGACAAAAGCTGAGAACATAATATTTTCCCCTGCTTCTCCTTGCTGAAGTGAAAGAGATTGCCTTCCCTGAAATTATATGATTCACTGCAAACATCTGACATTAATTCCAGGAAAAAGGCTCAAAATTAAAAGACATGGAGAAAGCAACAGAGACAGGGCTGATCGAGAGTTCATGGGATTAAATGCAGCAACTTCTTGCTCTATGTAATATTAACTGTCACTGCCTCAACAGAAAATTGATGGCCTTTGATTTGTGAAATGCCTTATTCCCAGCACCACTACTCAGAGAAGATATTAAATTGGGTTAGAGAATGCCAATCACATGAGATGATGCTGATAAAGCTCTGAATTATTCACGGAAAACTGGGATTTCTCATTCTGAATGACTTAACTCATTTGCCAGCAAAGGGTGTGCTGTATCAACCAACCCTCTCAGGCAAATCTGGTCACCAGGCTAGGATCTGAAAGGCCATAAACCAGACTCCAACCATCTAGAGTTTTTCTCTTACATCCAGATTTGTCTTTCTTAGGTAAAGAACATAACCCTATGGACATTAAAAGGATAGTCAAGGAATGCTTCAAAAGAACGTTATGTCTATACATTTGATAACCTAAGTAAAATGGAACATTTCCTTGAGATACAGAATTTGCCAAAATTCACATAAAAAGACATAAATTAATATGAATAAGCCTATACCTATTAAAGAAATTGAATCAGTCATAAATAGCCTTTCAAAACAGAAAGCTTGAGACCCAGATGAGTTCACCAGTATATTTTAACAAATATTTTTAATAAGAAATTAAACTAATTCTCTATAATTTTGCAGAGGGAATACTTCCTACTCATTCTATAACTCATTATATGATATGAACATTACCCTAATACTAAAACCAGACAAATAAAATAAAAAAATAAAGGGTACAGGCCAATTTTTCTAATTATGTAGATGCAAAATCCTCAACACAGAACTGGCAAAATCAAATCCAACAATGTATAAAAAATAATTCTAGTAATACACCATAACCAAGTGGGATTTATCCTAGGGATACCAGGCTGGTTCAACATTTGAAAGTCAATTAATGTAATCCATCACATCAATTTTTAAAATCACATGATCCTTGGAAAAAAAGTTATGATCAACCTAGACAGCATATTCAAAAGAAGAGACATTACTTTGCCAACAAAGGTCCATCTAGTCAAGGCTATGGTTTTTCCAGTAGTCATATATGGATGTGAGAGTTGGACTGTGAAGAAAGCTGAGCGCCGAAGCATTGATGCTTTTGAACTGTGGTGTTGGAGAAGACTCTTGAGAGTCCCTTGGACTACAAGGAGATCCAATCAGTCCATTCTAAAGGAGATCAGTCCTGGGTGTTCATTGGAAGGACTAATGAAGCTGAAACTCTAATACTTTGGCCACCTGATGTGAAGAACTGACTCATTTGAAATGATCCTGATGCTGCGAAAGATTGAGGGCAGGAGGAGAAGGGAATGACAGAGGATGAGATGGTTGGATGGCATCACCAGCTCAATGGATATGAGTTTGGGAGTTTGTGATGGACAGGGAGGCCTGGCGTGCTGTGGCTCATGGAGTCACAAAGAGATGGACACATTTGAGCAACTGAACTGAACTGAGAACCTATTGAATAGCTCAATGCTCTTTTAGTGACTTAAATGGGAATGAAATCCAAAGAAGAGGGAATATATATACATATGTCTGCCTCACTTTACTGTACAGTAGAAACTAATACAACATATTAAAGCAACTATACTCCAATATAGATTAATTTTTAAAAATACAAGAAGAAAAGGAAATAAAAGATACACATATTGGGAAGGAAACATCAGACCCATCTGTCTTCGTTCACAGATGCCACGATCATCTATATAGAAAATCTCTAAGAATCCTCCCAAAATTCCTGTGGCTAATAAGCAATTATATCAAGGTTACAGGGTTAATATACAAAAGTCAAGCACTTTTCTGTATATCAAAAACAAATAAGTGGAATTTGAAATTAAAAACACAATACAATTTACTCCCAAAATAGAAATATTCTGGTGTAAATCTAACAAAATATGTATAAGATCTGCATGAGGAAGACTATGAAATTGTGATGAACAAAATCAAAGAACTAAATAAATGGAGAGATATTCCATGTTTATAATAGGAAAAACTGATGTTGCCAAGATGTCAGTCTTTCCTAAGTTGATCTATAGATTCAATGCAACTCTAATCAAAATCACATCAAATTGTTTTATGGATATTGACAAACTGGATCTACATAGTATATGGACATAGTAAAACAAGGTTGGAGAACTGATGCTACTTGGCCTAAGACTTAATATGAAGCTACAGTAATTAATTGGAATTGGCAAAAGGGTAGATAAATAGATCAATAAAACAGAATGACCCAGAAATAGATGCACACAAATATAGACAACTGATCTTTGACAAAGAAGCAAAGGCAATACAATGAAGAAAACATAATCTGTGCAACAAATGATGCTAGAACAACTGGATACTTACTGGCAAAAAAAGAAAATCTAGACACAAAATGGATCAAAGACCAAACTGCAAAAACACAAAACTACGAAACTCCTAGAAGATAACCTAAGAGTAAATCTAGTTGAGTTGGGTACAGTGATGACTTTTCAGATACAACATCAAAGGCATCATTCATAAAAGGAAGAATTAATAAGCTCAACTTCATTAAAATTAAAACTCTTCTGCTCTGTGAGAGGCATTACCAAGAGAATGAAAAGACAAATCATAGACTGGGAGAAAATATTTACCAAAGACATATCTGATAAAGGAATATACTCAAAACATACAAAGAACTCTTAAAGCTCAAGAAAATAATCTGATTTCTTAAATAGGCCAAAGATCTTAACAGACAGACACCTGACCAAAAAGGATATACAGATAGCAAATAGGCATGTGAAAAGATGGCCAAATCATACGCAATATTGTCAGGGAAATGCAAATTAAACCACTGACAAGATACCTCTACACACCTATCAGAATGGTCAAAATCCAAAACACTTACACCGTGAAATGCTGGTAGGATATGAAGCAAAAGGAACGTTCATTCATTACTGGTGGTAATGCAAAATGGTACAGATATTTTGGAAAATAGTTTGGTGATTTCTTACAAAACTAACTATCATCTTACCATACTATCCATAAAGAAGGTTGAGCTCCAAAGAATTGATGGTTTTGAACTGTGGTGCTGGAGAAGAGTGGTGAGAGTCCCTTGGACTGCAAGGAGATCAAACCAGGCAATCCTAAAGGAAATCAATCCTGAATATTCATTGGAAGGACTGATACTGAAGCTGAAGCTCCAATACTTTGGCCACCTGAGGCAAAGAGCTGACTCATTAGAAAAGACTCTGATGCTGGGAAAAATTGAAGGCAGGAGGGGAAGGCGATGACAGATGATGAGAGAGCTGGATGGCATCACCAACTTGATGAACAAGAGTTTGAGCAAACTCCAGGAGATGATGAAGGACAGGGAAGCCTGGCACACCTCAGTCCATGGGGTCGCAAAGAGTTGGACAAGATTGAGTGACTGCACAACAACATATTATCCAGCAATCAAGCTCCTGGAAATTACCCAAAGCAGTTGAAAACTTATAACCACACAAAAACCTGTTCATGTATGTTTATCACAGCTTTATTCATAACTGCCAAAACTTGGAAGCAACCAATTAAGTGAAAGAAAAAATTGTGGTACATTCAAACGATGACCTATTGCTGTGCTGTGCTGTCACTTCAGTCATGTGTGACTTTTTATGATGCTATGGACTGTAGCCCACCAGGCTCCTCTGTCCATGGAATTCTCCAGGCAAGAATACTGGAGTGGGTTGCCATGCCCTCCTCCAGAGGATCTTCCCAACCCAGAAATAGAACCCATATTTCTGGCATCCCTTGCATTGCAGTCAGGTTCTTTATCATCTGAGCCACCTAGGAAGCCTGATGAAATATTATTTAGTGCTAAAAAACATGAAATGAGCTATCAAGCTACAAAAAGACATGAACAAACCTTAAATGCATATTACTAAGTCAAAGAAACCAATCTGAAAAGGCTACCTTCTGTGTATCTTCAACTATATGGCATTCTAGAAAAGGCAAAACTATGGAGACAGTAAAAATAAAATCAGTTCTGTTGGACAGGTGGCACATAGAGGATTTTTAGGGTAGTGAAAGCACTGTTTGATGTCATAATGATGGATAGTTAAGTCATTATAAGTAAGTAAAGTCGCTCAGTCATGTCCGATTCTTTGCGACCCCATGGACTGTAGCCTACCAGGCTCCTCCCTCCATGGGATTCTCCAGGCAACAGTACTGGAGTGGGTTGCCATTGCCTTCTCCAGGGGATCTTCCCAACCCAGGGATCGAACCTGGGTCTCCTGCATTCCAGGAAGACGCTTTAACCTCTATATGACTAAGTCCATAAAATGTACAACACCAAGAGTGAACCCTAATGTACACTATGGACTTTGGTGATTACGATGTGTCAGAGTACATTCATCATTTGTAACAGATGTACCACTCCGGTGGGGGATGTTTATAACAGGGGACCCTATACATGTATAAGGGCAGGGGTTTATGGGAAATCTGACTTTCCCCCCTCTCTCCCTCTATTTAAGACTGCTCCTGGAGAAACAGGAACCTCTTACAACTGTTGGTGGGAATGTAAATTGGGACAGCCACTAAGGAGAATAGTGTGGAGGGTCCTTAAAAAACTAAAAATACAGCTACCATATGATCCAACAATCCCACTCATAGGCATATATGTGGACAAAAGCATGATTTGAAAGGATACATGCACCCCACTGTTCACTGAAGCACTATTTACAGTAGTCAAGATATGGAAGCAACCTAAATATCCATCGACAGAAGAATAGATGAAGAAGATGTGGTATATACATGCAATGGAATATTCAGTTCAGTTCAGTCGCTCAATCATGTCCAACTCTTTGCAACCCCATGAATTGCAGCACGCCAGGCCTCCCTGTCCATCACCATCTCCCAGAGTTTACACAAACTCACGTCCATCAAGTCAGTGATGCTATCCAGCCATCTCATCCTCTGTCGTCCCCTTCTCCTCCTGCCCCCAATCCCTCCCAGCATCAGGGTCTTTCCCAGTGAGTCAACTCTTCTCATGAGGTGGCCAAATTACTGGAGTTTCAGCTTTAGCATCATTCCTTCCAAAGAAATCCCAGGGCTGATCTCCTTCAGAATGGGCTGGTTGGATCTCCTTGAAGTCCAAGGGACTCTCAAGAGTCTTCTCCAACACCACAGTTCAAAAGCATCAATTCTTCAGTGCTCAGCCTTCTTCACAGTCCAACTCTCACATCCATACATGACCACTGGAAAAACCATAGCCTTGACTAGATGGACCTTTGTTGGCAAAGTAATGTCTCTGCTTTTCAATATGCTGTCTAGGTTGGTCATAACTTTCCTTCCAAGGAGTAAGCGTCTTTTAATTTCATGGCTGCAATCACCATCTGCAGCGATTTTGGAGCCCCAAAAAATAACATTACTCAGCCACAAATAAGAATGAAAGAATGCCATTTGCAGCAGTATGGATGGACCTAGAGATCATCATACTGAGTGAAGTAAGTCACAAAAGAGACAGATATCATATGATATCACTCAAATATGGAACCTATAAAATGTACAAATGAGCTTATTTATAAAATAGGAATTGACTCATAGACATAGAAAACAAACATAGTTATCAAGGGGAATAGCAGTGGCAGAGGAAAAGATAAATTAGGAGTTTGGTATTAACATATACATACACTACATATAAAATATGTAAACAACAGGAACCTACTATAATAGCACAGGGAACTATATTCAATCTTGTAATATCTATGATGAAAAAGAACAAATATGCATATATACATATATAATTTTTAAGACTGCTCTTAAAAAGTCTTAATGAGCAATCTCCAGCTATAATTACAAATAAAATATAGATCCTTTGCAATTTAAAAAGAGAAATCACTCTAACAATAAATTGTGTAGACTAATGTATTTCATTTATTTGTTTAATATTTATGAAGAGTCCAATGTATGCCAGATACTCTTTGGGACCACAGAGAAGAGACCATTCCTTGCCCTAGAGGAATGAAGAAAAGCAATCCAGTGGTTACTAAATAATATGCTTCATCTTATGAATAGTGCTGGACATTGCATGTGCAGAAATCCTGTGAGGGCATCTATTGCTATCTATCCTGCTGTATGCAAGAAAGGCTTCTATAGGGACTTGATTCTGGTCAGTCTTAAATAGCAAGTGGGAGTTACAAAAACCACTTACTTTTTTTTTTTTATCATGTCTATAGTTTTGCCTTTTCCATAACATCATATAGTTGGAATCATATAGTAGATAGCCTCTTCAGGAGTTATTTTTCACTTAGTAATATGCATGTAACTTTCATCCATGAGTCCCCATAGCTTGATAGCTTATTTATTTTTTAACACTGAATAATAATCCACTGTTTGCATAAAGCATAATTAATTCATCCATTCACCTATTGAAACACATCTTGACAAGCAAGGTCTCAGGCTCTAACAAAATAAGAACTTTTACTTCCCCATAATGGCAATTTGATCAATCAACAAGCGGATGGTAAAATGAAAATAATGTAAAACACAAAACTCAGTGGCAAAGAAACATGGTTTAATTCTAGTTAGAGCCATAGAAAACAAAACCAATTAGTTTTCATTTTTACGTAAACTATGTTCCTTTGTCACAAGCTTAGTGGCTAAAAACAACACAAATCTAGTATTTTGGAGTTCTGAAATTAAGAAGTCTGACATGAGTGCCATTGGACTAAAATCAAGGTGTTGATAGGGCTGAACACTTTTCTGGAAATTCCAGGAGAGACTCTGTTTCCTTGCATTTCCCAGCTTACAAAGCTTGCATTCCTTGGCTCTCAGCCCTCTTCCATCTTCAAAGTCAACAACGTAACATCTCTCTCGCCTTACCTCCCTCACCACATTTCTTTCTCTAACTTTTCTTAGTCTCCCTCTTCTACTTTTAAGTACTTTTGTGATTATCTTGGGACCACCTGCATAATTAAGAACAAGTGAAAGTCGCTCAGTTGTGTCTGACTCTTTGTGATCCCATGGACTATACAGTCCATGGAATTCTCCAGGCCAGAATACTGGAGTGGGTAGCCTTTCCCTTCTCCAGAAGATTTACCCAACCCAGGGATCGAACCCAGGTCTCCCGCATTGCAGGCAGATTCTTTACCAGCTGAGCCACAGGAGAAACTCATAATTAAGAATAATATCCCTATTTTTTAAATTTGATTGAAGCATAGTTGATTTACAAAGTTGTGTTAATTTCTGCTGTAAAGTGATTCAGCTGTACATGTATGTGTACATGTTCTTTTTCATATTCTTTTCCATTAGGACTTATCACAGGATATTGATTATAGTTCCTTGCACTATACATTAGGTCCTTGTTTATTCATCTTATATAGGATAGCTTGCATCTGCTATTCCCAAACTCCCAATCTTTCCCTCTCTCCCACCTTGGCAACCACAAATCTGTTCTCTGTGAGACTATGAGTCTGTTCTTTTTTGTAGATATGTTAATTTGTAGATTGTAGATTTCACATATGTGATATCATATGGTGTTTGTCTTTCTTTTTCTGCTTTAGTTTGTTTAGTATGATAATCTCTAGGTCCAGCCACGTGCTGTAAATGGCATTGTTTCATTTTTATAGCTGAGTGATACTCCTTTATATATATATCCCACATCTTTATCTAGTCATCTCTCAATGGACATTTAGGCTGTTTTTATATATTGGCTATTGTAAATACTGCTGCTACGAACATTGGGATACATGTACCTTTTCAAATTATAGTTTTGCCTGTATATACACCCAGGAGTGGGATTGCTGGAACATATGGCAACCCTATTTTTAGCTTTTTGAGGGACATCCATACTATCTTCCATAGTGGTTGCATGAATTTACCTTCCCACCAACAGTGTAAGAGGGTTCCCTTTTCTTCACACCCTCTCCAGCATTTACTATCTATAGACTTTTTAATGATGGCCATTCTGACTGATGTAAAGTTGGACCTCATTGTAGTTTTGTAACTTCCCTGTTTTGAGATCAATTGACTAGTAAATGTAATCTTTTTTTGGACACAATTGAGCAACTTCACTTTCACTTTTCACTTTGATGCATTGGAGAAGGAAATGGCAACCCACTCCAGTGTTCTTGCCTGGAGAATCCCAGGGACGGGGGAGCCTGATGGGCTGCTGTCTATGGGGTCACACAGAGTCAGACACAACTGAAGCGACTTAGCAGCAGCAGCAGCAAACTTAATTAAGATTAACCTTAAAACTTAAACTTAATCAAACTTAGATGCAAACTTCCATCTGCAACCTTAATTTTCTGTTCCCAAATGTATTCACAGATTGTGGAATTACAATGTGAAAGTCTTTGTGAAATTTTCCCAAAGAAGTCAAGTTTCTTTGAAATCATTCTAGGAGTTTGGAACTGACAAATATATACCACTGTATTCCAAACAAATAACCAACAAAGACTTGCAGCAGAGCACAGGGAATGCTGCTCAATATTTTGTGATCACCTAAAGGGGAAAAGAATTTGAAAAGGAATGGATATGTGTGTATGTATAACTGACTCATTTGCTGTACAATTGAAACTAATACAACATTGTTAATCGACTATGCTCCAGTGTACAATAAAAATTAAAAAAGAAAAAGAAAATCACTATGACAATATTATTCAAAGAACATAAGAAGTATGTGAATGTTAAATATAAATACTTTAGCCTGGAGAAGTTAAAATGGTTAAAAAACAAAGTAGTGAAAATAAACATGGAGTTTTAGTTGAACTGTTTTCACACCCATTACCTGTGGATTCTACCTGAGGAAACATAGCATAAACCTAGCATTGTGAATGAATGAGCTATGTTAAGAACTCTCTACTGGATTACTCTTTCCTTCTTGAATGGGTGGTCTATCCCGTGTCCTTGTCACTGGGTTTCACCTAAATCAAAGAAATCAACTCATTTAAACGAAGAAGTAGTTCTTGATGCTTCTCTACCAATAGCTATCAGAGCCTAAAAATGTTCACATCCTTTGACTTAATTATTCACACTGGGAAATATAAACATCATCTAAACATCTTTAGGAAAATGTAAAGGTTTACAACAGTACCAAACAACATAAGGCATAAAAAAAAAAAAAGCAGGTTGATTATATACATTGAGGTACAATCTAATCAGCAAACAATTTAATCACCAAAAACCACAGGGCATTGGCTACATGCAAAATCTGAAATGCTAAGAAGGGAAAAAAATGCAGTTTATAAAGTGCTGTGTACTATATAGATACAATAATTTTTGAAATATGTATAGAATAAAAAGACTGGAAGGATATAAATCCCCATCAGTTGTCTCTACATGGTAAAAACATGGTGATATTTTTCTTCTATTTTTCCCTATCTGTGATAAGCAAGCACTGCTTGTGCATTGAATACTGTGGTCTGAATTCATATTTTGAAACCCTAACCTCCAAAGAGTATGGTATTAAGAGATGAAGGCCTTTGGAAGATGGTTAAGCCATGAGAGTGAAGCCCTCAAAAATGAAATGAGTATCATTATTAAAGATGTTCCAGAGAGAGCCCAATCACCTTCCTCCACATGGGGGAACAACCAGTCCATGACCCAGGAGAAAGCCATCACCCAACCATGCTGGCACCTGGATCTCAGACTTCCAGCCTCCAGCACTGCGAGAAATAAATTCCTGTTGTTGAGAAGTCTTTGGTATTTGGTTACAGCAGACCAAATAGACTAATAAAATGACAAAATGTTTTAGATATAATTTTTTTCTCATTCCTAACTATCCCAATAAATACCTGGTAGCAGTAGATGGATTCAGGAGGGCTAGATGCAAACCCAGTAAACAGTCAGGGTCCACACTCTTCACCCTGGTGAGTAATTCACAACATATGGGCCATATCACAAAATGTAGTGGAGTTCACACACTCAACACAAGATAAAAGAAAAGCACCAGCTGGTAATGGTGTCCACATCAGTCACGTAGGCTGAGGCACAATCAGTAAGTCTGTTCTGCCCCCATGTTTAGGTGAGAGTGATCTGCTTCAGACACTGCACTGAAGGGTGGTATCTAAGCAGGTTTCATTCAGAACAGAGCAGCTTACGGTGGTCATTCTGGGAAAGCCCTGTATCGACTTCATTGCAGACTGTGAATCATTATCTCTTGAACAAAGAGCTAACTTTATTATGCTACATCACCCACAATACAAATGCAGAGAAATAGGAGTGGTTCCCAGCTTTCAAATATCACATGGAAAAAGAGCACAGAGATGCACAAGGCACTGTCCTCCATGTATAGGAACTTCTGGAATGTGTATATGAAGCCTCCCGTCGCTGCTGGACCACTGAAGCTGTTTTCTAAATTGTGGCCCATTGCCTGGTCTCTGCCACCTTCAATCCAATAAAAATCCTATAGCAGCCCTACCTGCTGTTTCCTCCCTCGACCTGACTCTTGCTGTCTGTTCTACCTACTAGCACTGAATATCTGCTACTTGTTTTCAGTTTATCTTTTAAGTAAATGTTATTCAATTTTGCCTCTGTGTGCGGGTCAAGAAGCAACAGTTAGAACTGGACATGGAACAACAGACTGGTTGCAAACTGGGAAAGGAGTACATCAAGGCTGTATATTGTCACCCTGCTTATTTAATTTATATGCAGAGTACATCACACAAAATGCCAGCCTGGCTAAGGCACAAGCTAGAATCAAGATTGCCGGGAGAAATATCAGTAACTTCAGATATGCAGATGACACCACCCTTATGGCAGAAAGTGAAGAGGAACTAAAGAGCCTCTTGATGAAAGTGAAAGAGGGGAGTGAAAAAGCTGCTTAAAACTCAACATTCAAAAAATGAAGATCATGGCATCTGGTCCCATCACTTCATGGCAAATAGACGGGGAAACAATGGCAACAGTGAGGACTTTATTTTCTTGGACTCCAAAGTCACTGCAGATGGTGATTGCAGCCATGAAGTTAAAAGATGCTTGCTCCTTGGAAGAAAAGCTATGACCAACTAGACAGCATATTACAAACAGAGATGTTGCAGACAAAGATCAGTCTAGTCAAAGCTACGGTTTTTCCAGTAGTCATGTAAGGATGTGAGAGTTGGACTACAAAGAAAGCTGAGTGCTGAAAAAGTGATGCTTTTGAACTGTGGTGTTGGAGAAAACTCTTGAGAATCACTTGGACTGCAAGGAGATCAAACAAGTCAATCCTAAGGAAAATCAATCCTGAATATTCATTGGAAGGACTGATGCTGAAGCTGAAACTCCAATACTTTGGCCACCTGATGTGAAGAACTGACTCCCTGGAAAAGGCCCTGATGCTGGGGAAGATTGAAGGCAGGAGGAGAAGGGGACGACAAAGGATGAGATGGTTGGATGGCATCACCAACTCAATGGACATGAGTTTGAGCAAATCCCAGGAGCTGGTGATGGACAGTGAAGCCTGGTGTGCTGCAGTCCATGGGGTAGCAAAGAGTTGGAGATGACTGAGTAATTGAAGTGATCATTTTTGCATATGCATTTTGCATAATAGGTATGTGATATAGTTAAGGAACTTATTTAACTTATATGCAGAGTACATCATGAGAAATGCTGGGCTGGAAGAAGCACAAGCTGGAATCAAGATTGCCAGGAGAAATATCAATAACCTCAGATATGCAGATGAAACTACCCTTATGGCAGAAAGTGAAGAAGAACTAAAGAGCCTCTTGATGAAAGTGGAAGAGGAGAGTGAAAAAGTTGGCTTAAAGCTCAACATTCAGAAAACTAAGATCATGGCATCTGGTCCCATCACTTCATGGGAAATAGATGGGGAAACAGTGGAAACAGTGTCAGACTTCATTTTGGGGGGCTCTAAAATCACTGCAGATGGTGATTGAAGCCATGAAATTAAAGACACTTACTCCTTGGAAGGAAAGTTATGAGCAACCTAGATAGCATATTCAAAAGAAGAGACATTACTTTGCCAACAAAGGTCCATCTAGTCAAGGCTATGATTTTTCCAGTGGTCATGTATGGATGTGAGAGTTGGACTGTGAAGAAGGCTGAGCGCCAAAAAATTGATGCTTTTGAACTGTGGTGTTGGAGAAGACTCTTGAGAGTCCCCTGGACTGCAAGGAGATCCAACCAGTCCATTCTAAAGGAGATCAGCCCTGGGATTTCTTTGGAAGGAATGATGCTAAAGCTGAAACTCCAGTACTTTGGCCACCTCATGCAAAGAGCTGACTCACTGGAAAAGACTTTGATGCTGGGAGGGATTGAGGGCAGGAGGAAGAGGGGATGACAGAGGATGAGATGGCTGGATGGCATCACCAACTCGATGGACGTGAGTTTGAGTGAACTCCGAGAGATGGTGATGGATGGAGAAGGAAATGGCAACCCACTCCAGTGTTCCTGCCTGGAGAATCCCAGGGACAGCGGAGCCTGGTGGGCTGCCATCTATGGGGTTGCACAGAGTTGAACATGACTGAAGCAACTTAGCAGCAGTAGCAGCAGGGAGGCCTGGTGTGCTGTGATTCACGGAGTTGCAGAGTAGGACACAACTGAGCAACTGAACTGAACTGATGGCTTCCCTGGTAGCTCAGATGGTAAAGCATCTGCCTACAATGCAGGAGACCTGGCTTTGATCCCTGGGTTGGGAAGATCCTCTGGAGAAGGAAATGGCAACCCACTTCAGTATTCTTGCCTGGAGAATTCCATGGACCAAGGAGCCTAGTAGGCTACAGTCCATGGGGTCGCGAAGAGTCAGACACGACTGAACGACTTCACTCATGGCTTTGGGAGTAAGGAAGAATGGGGGTGATGGTAGTTCAGTCTCTAAGTCATGTCTGACTCTTGCAACCCCATGGACTGTAGCCTGCCAGGCTCCTCTGTCTATTGTATTCTCCAGGTAAGAATACTGGAGTAGGTTGCCATTTCTTTTTCCAGGGGATCTTCTTGACCCAGGAATTGAACCCATGTCCCCTGCATTGCAGACAGATTCTTTACCAGCTGAGCTACAAGGGAAGCTCTGGGAGTAATAAAGAATAACTTTCCTTAGATTATTTTTGTCCCCTTCTACTCCATGAATAAAATGAAGGATGGGGTCAAAAAGGGAAAATAAGTTTAACGTGGAACAGCCCAGTGATGACCATAAAATCTATAATTAGGATCAGAGTTAGACCATTGCCTCAGTGGAAAGCCCTGTCATCTTTTCAGTCTATGCAAACAGAGGCATTTAGATTGAGATCTTGTTTAAATGTGAGTTTACTTGGGAAAGGCAAATTTTTAGCTACTTTTAATCAGTTTGCTAGCTCATTTGAAAAGACCCTGATGCTAGGAAAAATTGAGGGCAGGAGGAGAAGGGAATGACAGAGGATGAGACGGTTGGAAGGCATCACTGACTCAATGGACATGGGTTTGGGTGGACTCCGGGAGTTGGTGATGGACAGGGAGGCCTGGCATGCTGTGGTTCATGGGTCGCAAAGAGTTGGACATGACTGAGCGACTGAACTGAACTGAGTTAGTTTGAGTGGGCAACTAGTACTTTCTTCATAACACACTTTGATAGGAGGGAAAGACAAAAAATATCAGGATGACATCTTGGAAGCCCAGGTGAGGGCTTTATTAAGATAAGAAATAGCACAGGAAATAGAAGCCAGGGCTGAACCCTTTAGCTTGTGACTTGTCTTATATATACTTGCAACCACAGTTACATGTCATTTATCAAATCAAGATTTGTGCATTTTAATGTGGCATCCCAATTTAGTGTTCAGAAAATCACAATCCAGATTAAAAAAAAAATGAACATTCCAAAATATATATCACATGGACCTGAAGTGTCAGGAGACTGTGTACTTTCTTTTCTTATCCCAAAGCATGAAACCTGAGGTATCTTTAGCTAAGAATGACTGCAGAGCATATGATTCTTTGCTTATAAAAGATCTTGGAATAAGCTGAGACTATACTTTTGGCTCTGAGTTGCCGATGAAGCAGGAAATGCAAAAATACTCTGGACTCCTTCACAAAGGCTCTCAGTGTAAAACTGAATAAGAAACCCTTTTGGAAATTATGGAGGATTAGCAGGTGTGGGGCTTACGTGTATGCATTCTCCTTAGCTGACTCTTAGAAGGGTCCCTATGGTCCAAGGGTCTATCTTGGGGTGACAGAAGGAGATGAAGACTTACACAGGCTAATGCACAGATACAAAGATACTTATGTTTGTCAGGAGCTGAAAGGAAACCATGAGTCACACAGAAAAGAAGGATTAAGTGTTTTAACAAGTTTTTTTGCTTTTCCTGGAATTCTTACTAGGAAAAACTATCATTTTTTTTTTCCTTAGTGCAACAAATACTATTCTTCAGAGCAGAGGTTAAGACTGTGTTTATATGCACAAAACTAAATGATTCTTTCAATGTATACTATGCCTTCTGTTTCTTTAAGGTCAAGAAAAACACCTTCTTTCAGACTTCATAAACTGAAGAACTTTAGCTTACGAAACTAAATATTGTATTTCTCTGCCACTATAGGCAAAGGGATGCCTCTATGATACACTGGTTACAATGGTTCTATACTATTGAAAAAATACCGCAGTTTCAAAGAAAAAGCCCTCACCTTGATTTCCAAAAGTTTACCAAATTTACTGAACTTCATCCAAAAAATTACACTAGTAGCAAAGTATGTGGCTGATGGTGGGAGAAAAGAAACAAACAAGAAACCCTAACAACGCTTATCTGTCTTCCAGTTATAGAACTTCATTCACTGCTTCTCCTGGAAGATATACAGCAGAGCTTCAGCAAATGTGCATGCATGCATCGCTAAAGGAGGTGGTTTCCGTTACCTCACTGAATTATCAAATTATGGGCAATGGGGGCAGATGGGCACGATGTTCGGCACTTACAGAAGGAATTAAACTATTGAGTGCAGCCAAGACTATTTTCCGTTTTTTTCATTTTCAAGCTTGTCTCCTAGTTTGTTAGCATAGGAACAGTATATTCTGAAATTACTTGGCCCTGAGGTTCCCACTTAAGGGTTTTTATGAATTTAAGTTATCAGGAAAATGATGTCTCTCTGGTAGCGGCTAATGGTTAGAACAGTTACCTCTCCTGTATGAAACACCCTGAGCTACTCAGGAACTTGTACATTTTGTCAGATTTGAACTCTGGCCAGTAAGAGATAAACTTAGTCAAAGAGAATAGCTATTAAGAAGTAGTCAGAATAAAGAGGAAGTTGAGTAAGAATACAGTTGGAATTCAATGTCAGCCAAAAGAGGAGTTAAAGAGCCACAGGATACTTTTTGTTATTAAAAAGCCTCATTAGATCATTTGCTTCAAAGTAAAGTTCAGTTTTGCACAGTAAGTTGGTTCGTGTGGTGCTCATGTTCCTCCCTCTATACTGATGAAGGATGTATCATATATGAATTATATCAATTGTACTTTTAATGTCTGAATCCTCTCCCCCATCTCCAGTGGAACTGTGAGCTCCTTGTGGAGAAAAGTGAAGTGTTAGTTGCTCAGTCATGTCTAACTCTTTGCAACACTTTCGACTGAAGCCTGCCAGGCTCCTTTGTCCATGGGATTTCCCAGGCAAGAATAGTGGAGTGGGTTGCCATTCTCTTCTCCGGGGGATCTTCCCTACCCAGGCATTGAAGCCAGGTCTCTTGCATTGCAGGAGGATTCTTTACCATCTGAGCCTTTGATAAATATACTTGGCTATCACAATCATGAGAATAACTGGAATTAAGGGCACAAGGTAACAAAGGAAAGTCTGAAGATGAGAATTTGCATTCCCAAGACTGTCCCAGGGAAGAAGGCATTCTCTCAATACAACTATTCCAGGTCTTTGGAAACTAATACCCAGTGGAAATAAACATCTTGTGGAAATAAAAAAGAAACAAAAGAGAAATCTATCAATTATAGACTACAAAATATCATGAGCTTTTTTGGGAGGCAAGCCACAGTCAGAGTTATTTAAGTAGAGGTAACATAACTAATTGCAGATGACATTGTAAATGGATGCACTGAACTTTGGACTTTCAGGTTTCTTCCAAATTGAGAGTCAATCCTTTATCCCTAAAATGAGGTTGGCCTAATCATTTGGCTACAACAACTTGCTGAGCACAACCCGTAATGATAGTTAGCATCCTTGCTCTGACTCTACAGTCACAGCTGAAAAGATTCCTTATTGGTTTTGTTTCTAAGATAATTCTCCTAGCAAGAAGGAAATAAATGTTCTAAAAATAACAGCTTGATTTTAAGGTCAGGTACATCTTTAATAAATTACAGATTGACTCTCCGGCACTTACCGGTCTTGTATATTTCCTTAGTATTAGATAAAGTCGATGAGGATTTGACAATCCCCAGGAATCAGAGAAACATTTTTCGAGAGGTACCAGTCAAAATGTCAGGAGCTAAGTCTTCTTATTGACCTCCCTGCCTCTACTCTTGTTTTGCCTAATTCATTTTCTTCTCTGATGTAAGAAGGACAATTCTAGGGCTTCCCTGGTGGCTCAGTGGCTAAGAATCTGCCTGCCAATGCAGGAAACACAGGTTCAATCCCTGATCTAGGAAGATCCCACATGCTGTGGAACAACTAAGTCTATGTGCTACAGTTATTGAACCTGTGCTCCAGAGCCCAGAAGCTGCAGTTACTGAAGCCCATGTGCCCTAGAGCCCCTGCTCCACAAGGGAAGCCCCTGCAATGAGAAGCCTGCACACTGCAACTCGAGAATAGCCCCCACTCGCCACAACTGGAGAAAAGCCCACTCAGCAATGAAGACCCCGGACCACCAAAAATAAATACAAAATAACCATTCTAAAACATAAAGTTAAACACTCCACCACATCTCTCCTCATAAAACCCTTAGATAGCATCCAGTTGCCTTCAAAAAGAAGTCTAAATGGCCCTGAATGATCTTGACTACTTGACTACCTCTTGGTCTCAATCCCTGACAGTCTCTCCTTTGTTCTATGTTTAGACAACTGAACAACTGACATCTCCCAACTGTGGCATCATCCTTATCTCTTTAACAGTGATTCTCTACCAGAGCAGTTTGGCCCCTGGGGACATTTAACTATGTCTGGAGACATTGCTGGTTGCCTAAACTCATGGGATGCATCTACTGGATAGAGACCAGAGATGTTGCTAAACACCCTGTAATACATAAAACAACTCCTTAATTCAAAGAATTAACCAGCCTCAAATGTCAATAGTGCCTTTGTTGAGAAACTCTGCTTTAGATAAATGAATGATAGCAAAAAAAAAAAAAAAACCACACACACACACTGAGAAAAGTTCCTTTAAGAGAATGTCTCTAAAATAGGGCTGCAAACTATGCCCACAGGTCAAATTTGGCCCATTGCCTATCTTCATTAACAAAATGGTACTGGCACACGGTCATACCTATTTGTTCATGTATGGTCATCTCGTCTATGGCTGCTTTTGCAACAGAGATAAACAGTTGCAACAAAGGCCATCTAACCCACAAACTCAAAAATATTTTCTATCTGGCTTTTTACAGAAAAAGAATTGCTGACTCCTGCTGTAAAACACCCCTACTGTTCTCCTGCTCCTAAGACTGCAGAATATGTTGTGTACAATCATGCCTTGTACACAGGAAAGAAAATATTTTTCCCAACTGGCATGGTATTTCTGTTTTAGGACCAAAGACTTAGACACAGGATAACTGAATGGCCATCTGGTCTTCTGTGGAAAGCAAGAATGAGCTTTGTTGGTGATACAGCACTAAAAAGAGGAATTGGGGGCTTGGAAGGAGTAGCTGATGATGGGGGAGGTGGAGTGGGGTAAGAAAATTCCTCCCTGGAAGTCTTTCCACTCAGCATTTTCTAAAAAGAGTCTGTCATGCCTTTTGACGCAGGCAGATTATAATTTGTAAGAAGCGGTGGTTAGGATCAGTGAGGCAAATGCCTATTATGAGGAAAAAAGTTAGTCAATCAAGTCGATGGCAATCTCACCTAGCTCCTCAACAACATGAACTGATTTTATTGTTGAATCTTCCTTTAACTTTAGCAGATTGCAGGGAAACTCCAGGACATGGTGAGGGACAGGGAGGCCTGGAGTGCTGCAGGCCATGGGGTCACAAAGAGTCAGATCCCATGGACACAACTGGGTAAGTGAACAACAACAATAATAAAATGAAAATCACACAGAGGCTGTGATAGATACGTGACACTTGAAATGTCTGTGTGAGTTTCCCTTTATAGCTACTGTTGACATGTGCAGCAGCTGACCAACAAAGACGTATTTTATGTACACAAAATGCTAATTCAATGCATAAATTCTTTTCGTATAATAAACACCAATTAATGTGTTTATAGAAACCGGTTCCTCATAACCACTGAGTATCCATGTGCACATACATACCACACCCTGCTTCATACATCATGAGTTATTTATACTTAGGGAAGCATGGGAACCCAGGAGAGGGAAATGAGTTTCCCTGGCTATCTAAGTGGGACATATTTTCCCTGGGTAGGTGATGTAGGCAGTGTGCTACTCCCGTAATGGGGTCATCCAGAAATCAGGCAAACCAAAAATCAGGATCTTCCCAGATATCTCTAAAAAATAATGGGTGCAAGAAGCTAAGAGAGTTAAGGTTTGCAAAATCTAAGAGAGATTGTCCTGAGATTAAATACCTATCTCAGTAGTGTGATCTGCAAGGACAATGCTGACCCAACTAGTGCCTTTGTGAAAATTATTTTTAAAAATGCTTTCCATGGGAGATGTAGCTGTGAAAATGCAGGATGAGAACCTGGAGCAATAACAAGGCTGGGGAACTGAATGTGATTCCACATTAATCTAGAGATCCTAAAGGCAAACTTTTCATAGGATAAAAACAATAAATTAACAAAAATACATTAATTCACAGTATTATAGAAAGCCTAAACATACTATAACCATCAAAGAAATTCAACTAGTAGGTTAAAGTATTTTCTAGTCGAAAAAAATGTATTTTTTTAAGATGAATTCTATGAAACTTCCAAAGAACATCATCTCTAGCACTTCCAGAGAAGAAAATAAGAGAAACATTCCCCAGTGCATTCTGAAGCAAATCTAACTGATGCCAAAACCTGAAAAGGATGCCTCCCCCACCGCCCCGGCAAAAAAAGAAAAAAGAAAAAAAGATTACAGACAAATTCAGCAGAATTCGCTATTTCTGGACAACAACATCTCTGAGCTGGGCTGAGGAGACCATGCAAACATCATGGCAAGAAGACCAGAATGACTAAAGGACCTACAGAGAGTTTAGTGGCATGACCATCTAAAGCTTCCCTGCAGATAGTGAATCAGGGTGAGCATCAAAAAACCTATGTGACCAAGGGGAACAGGGCCTAGGCAACCGCCATCTACAGAGCTGACATGCAGGCTGCTTTCAGATGAATAACTGGACTAGACACCTTCTCCCCTCTGCTTTTCCATGGACACGGATTTGATATGGTAAGATCTGAAGACAGAGGTTGGCTTCAGCTAACAGATTATCCCACAGTCTTACCAAGTTCTATACCTGAAGCCATGTCATGTGACACAGGACCAATTTCATTTATGAAATCACCCAGTCTCTGGATCTTAGAGGTGTGCTCCTGGTGTGGCCTTTTTCTTTTTTGTCCAGAAAGTTAGTCTTCATCAGAAACAGACAACACTGCTAAAATGAGCATTGCAATTTAAAATACTGATATTTGGGGACTTCCTGGCAGTCCAGTGGTTCAGACTTCATGCTTCCACTGCAGGGGGCATAGATTCCATCCTTGGCTGGGGAACTAAGATTCCATATGCCATGCAGTGCAGCCAAAAAGTTTTTTTTTTAAGTACTGACATTTGCTTTTATCAATTGTTGAACATCATGGTTAGTAACAGTTGATCTTAGAACACAGAAAATTTTAAAACTACATTAAAAGAAATCATTTTATGATTGAGTAAATACTGCGGGTCACCCAATTACGTATGGAGGAGATGATTTTCATATCCATATTGTGTTCATTCCCAACCAAATGCATGTAACTGTTAATAAAGCAGAAGAGAAAGGGAGAAAAGGAGCAAGGTCAAATGAACAGAGCCAAATAAAAACAAGTAGTTCACCTAGAATTTGGGATCAGAGCATCCTTCATCTGGGAGACAGGTTGTTGAGGTTGAGAGAATATGGCAATGTCCTTCTCACGCTTGTCTGCTGAAGAAACCCAAAAGCCCAGAATAATGAACTGGAAGCCAGGCCTCAGCCTGCCACATACTAAGAATATTTCAGTCTTCATTTCATCTTAAAAATCTAAGTGATTTTTTTTCCTCTTTGGTCTATTATATATCCATAGGAATGCAGGAAGGTGGAATTCAGCGATTGTGCCTCCATCATTAGATTACAAAATCTTTAGGAATGTAAAATCTCAGCACCACCCCTCCAAATCTCAGAATTAAATTGAGATGTTAGGGATAATATGCCATGCTTATGGTGGAGTATACTTCCAGACAGAAGGTAGGAGCTAAATTAATTAACACAATAAAAACATCTGGAAAGAGAAAAAAATCACTGAAATGTTAACTGCTGAGTTGTTTTATGCAACTCATTGAACTCTCCTCATTGATGGTGCCAGATGGAGTAGGAAAATAAAGTATCACATCACTTCCTAGAAAAATATCTCAGTGTCTTTAATTATCAGAGATGGAGCATTTGACTTCCAAAGAAGAAGGATATATTCTTCCTTAATCCTTGGGGATCAGTAGCTCAGAAACCAAAGACAGAAGACTTCAGGGCAATGAATCAGGATGAAATCAAAGAAATATTTCATTTTAGAACACACCAGCATAAGAACTCTAGAGCTGGGAAAATACTTTTCCCCTTAAAAAAAAAGAAGCATCATATATCAATGAACCAGTATAGAACAGGGTGAGTGCCTAAATCTTAGTAAGGTCTAGATTCAATGAACTTGGAAATCAGGTTAAATATTATGCTTGAATAACAACTAAAATAATGACAAACTTTCACCAAAAGCCTGGGATATCCCATTCTGCTTGATTTCACAGACACATACATACATTGAAGCTATGGCCATGATTGCAGTTTGTGTGAGCAATAGCTATTGTTGGCATGTGGGTGTGCTAACTCTCATAATTAGAGATCATCTTGGCCCCCCCTGGCCAGCTTCCACCAGGTTTTCAAAATATCTCAGTGGAAATAAGCAATCAAATTTTAATATTTCAGGGACTGACTACATGTGTCACATCTCTTCCCTCCCCAAAAATCTACTTTGAATCTTTTACTACTTCAGGGAACCTTCTTCAATGTTCTGAAAAAGATGGCTGGAATTCAAATCAACTCATTTTGCCTGTTGGGCTTCCCTGGTGGCTCAGTGGTAAAGAATCTGCCTGCCAGTGCAAGAAACACAATTTTGATCCCTGGGTTGGGAAGATCCCCTGGAGAAGGAAATGGCAATCCACTCTAGAATCCATGCCTGGGAAATCCCATGGACAGAGGAGCCTGGTGGGCTACAGTTCATGGGATTGCAAAGAGTTGAAAATGATTTAGCAACTAAGCCAGTTTCATAAGGCAAAGAAATTGATATACTATAAACTTATTTTTACAGTAGACGTCTTCAGTTCAGTTCAGTCACTCAGTCGTGTCTGACTCTTTGCGACCCCATGAATTGCAGCACGCCAGGCCTCCCTGTCCATCACCAACTCCCGGAGTTAACCCAAACTCTGCTCCATCGAGTTGGTGATGCCATCCAGCCATCTCATCCTCGGTCGTCCCCTTCTCCTCCTGGCCCAATCCCTCCCAGGATCAGAGTTTTTCCAATGAGTAAACTCTTCACATGAGGTGGCCAAAGTGCTGGAGTTTCAGCTTTAGCATCAGTCCTTCCAAAGAACACCCAGGACTGATCACCTTTAGGATGGACTGGTTAGATCTCCTTGCAGTCCAAGGGACTCTCAAGAGTCTTCTCCAACACCACAGTTCAAAAGCATCAATTCTTTGGCTCTCAGCTTTCTTCATAGTCCAACTCTCACATCCATACATGACCACTGGAAAAACCATAGCCTTGACTAGATAGACCTTTGTTGGCAAAGTAGTGTCTCTGCTTTTCAATATGCTATCTAGGTTGGTCATAACTTTTCTTCCAAGGAATAAGCGTCTTTTAATTTCATGGCTGCAATCACTATCTGCAGTGATTTTGGAGCCCCCCAAAATAAAATCTGACACTGTTTCCCCATCTATTTCCCATGAAGTGATGGGACCAGATGCCATGATCTTCATTTTCTGAATGTTGAGCTTTAAGCCAACTTTTTCACTCTCCACTTTCACTTTCATCAAGAGGCTTTTTAGTTCCTCTTCACTTTCTGCCATAAGAGTGGTGTCATCTGCATATCTGAGGTTATTGATATTTATCCCGGCAATCTTGAGTCCAGCTTGTGCTTCTTCCATCCCAGTCTTTCTCATGATGTACTCTGCATAGAAGTTAACTAAGCAGGGTGACAATATACAGCCTTGACACACTCCTTTTCCTATTTGGAACCAGTCTCTTATTCCATGTCCAGTTCTAACTGTTGCTTCCTGACCTGCATACAGATTTCTCAAGAGGCAGGTTAGGTGGTCTGGTATTCCCATCCCTTTCAGAATTTTCCACAGTTTATTGTGATCCACACAGTCAAAGGCTTTGGCATTATCAATAAAGCAGATATAAATGTTTTTCTGGAACTCTCTTGCTTTTTCCATGATCCAGCAGATGTTGGCAATTTTATCTCTGGTTCCTCTGCCTTTTCTAAAACCAGCTTGAACATCTGGAAGTTCACGGTTCATGTATTGCTGAAGCCTGGCTTGGAGAATTTTAAGCATTACTTTACTAGCATGTGAGATGAGTGCAATTGTGCAGTAGTTTGAGCATTCTTTGGCATTGCCTTTCTTTGGGATTGGAATGAAAACTGACCTTTTCCAGTCCTGTGGCCACTGCTGAGTTTTTCAAATTTGCTGGCATATTGAGTGCAGCACTTTCACAGCATTATCTTTCAGGATTTGAAATAGCTCAACTGGAATGCCATCACCTCCACTAGTTTTGTTCGTAGCAATGCTTTCCAAGGCCCACTTGACTTCACATTCCAGGATGTCTGGCTCTAGGTGAGTGATCACACCATTGTGATTATCTCGGTCATGAAGATCTTTTTTGTACGCTTCTTCTGTGTATTCTTGCCACCCCTTCTTAATATCTTCTGCTTCTGTTAGGTGCAGACCATTTCTGTCCTTTATTGAGCCCATCTTTGCATGAAATGTTCCCTTGGTATCTCTAATTTTCTTGAAGAGATCTCTAGTCATTCCCATTCTGTTGTTTTCCTCTATTTCTTTGCATTGATTGCTGAGGAAGTCTTTCTTACCTTTCTTGCTATTCTCTGGGACTCTGCATTCAGATGCTTATATCTTTCTTTTTCTCCTTTGCTTTTTGCCTCTCTTCTTTTCACAGCTATTTGTAAGGCCTCCCCAGACAGCCATTTTGCTTGTTTGCATTTCTTTTCTATGGGGATGGTCTTGATGCCTGTCTCCTGTACAATGTCACAAACCTCATTCCATAGTTCATCAGGCACTCTATCAGACATAGTCCCTTAAATCTATTTCCCACTTCCACTGTATAACCATAAGGAATTTGATTTAGGTCATACCTGAATGGTCTAGTGGTTTTCCCCACTTTCTTCAATTTAAGTCTGAATTTGGCAATAAGGAGTTCATGATCTGAGCCACAGTCAGCTCCTGGTCTTTTTTTGCTGATTGTATAGGGCTTCTCCTTCTTTGGCTGCAAAGAATATAATCAATCTAATTTCGATGTTGACCATCTGGTGATGTCCATGTGTAGATTAATTTAATTTAATTTTAAATTTAATTTTCCCCGTACTCATGGTAGTAATATCACTCATTACACCACTGTCTTTTCCATCCATTATACCTACAATCCATCATTTCCTGAACGTGAAATTTTACATGAATGTGAAACTACTATTTATCCCTAGCGGAAAGCAAGGACTGTTATTGCTATTCTTTACTTGTTAGACCAAGAAACTCATCCAACTTCCAGTTTCCTTCTCATGGTAAAGTCATGGGACCCATGAACATGGATTAAAAGTAGGGTGTAGTGAAGGTTTCATAAGCTCTAGCCTTCCGAGAGTATAAGACAGTTTGCTTTAAGTCACTGCATATCTGAGACTGTCATTTCCCTTCAGCCTAGTACTGCCAGAAAAGCATTGCCCTAGGAGACAGAGATCCAGGTTCTAGTTCTACCTAAACTACATTTCACCTCTCTGCAATAGCTTTATAACCTGAGTCTTGTGTTTCTCTGAGTCTTGATTTGGACTCCAGTGTTCCTTCCAACTATGACCTTGTTTGAGTTCTTCCTCTTCCAGCTCTACACTTTTACTAACTAAAACTTGGAAAAGTTCAAGATTTTTTATTTTTATTTTTTTGCTTTTTTTAAAATTTAAATTTATTTATTTTAATTGGAAGCTAATTACTTTACAATATTGTATTGGTTTTGCCATACATCAGGATAAACCCACCAGAGGCGTACATGCACTCCCAATCCTGAACACCCCTCCCACCTCCCTCCCCATACCATCCCTCTGGGTCACCCCAGTGTACCAGCCCCAAGCATCCTGTATCCTGAATCAAACCTAGACTGGTGATTTGTTTCTTATATGATATTATACATGTTTCAATGCCATTCTCCCAAATCATCCCACCCTCTCCCTCTCCCACAGACTCCAAAAGACTGTTCTATACACCTGTGTCTCTTTTGCTGTCTCGCATACAGAGCTATCATTACCATCTTTCTAAATTACATATATAAGTGTTAGTATACTGTATTGGTATTTTTCTTTCTGGCTTACTTCAGTCTGTATAATAGGCTCCAGTTTCATCCACCTCATTAGAACTGATTCAAATGTATTCTTTTTAATGGCTGAGTAATACTCTATTGTGTATATGTACCACAGCTTTCTTATCCATTCATCTGCTGATGGACATCTAGGTTGCTTCCATGTATTGGCTATTATAAACAGTGCTGCGATGAACATTGGGGTACACATGTCTCTTTCAATTCTGGTTTCCTCAGTGTGTATGCCCAGCAGTGGGATTCCTGGGTCATAAAGCATACAGATGGCTAACAAACACATGAGAAGATGCTCAACATCACTCATTATCAGAGAAATGCAAATCAAAACCACAGTGAGGTACCATTTCACACCAGTCAGAATGGCTGTGATCCAAAAGACTACAAGCAATAAATGCTGGAGAGGGTGTGGAGGAAAGGGAACCCTCTTACACTGTTGGTGGGAATGCAAACTAGTACACCCACTATGGAGAACAGTGTGGAGATTCCTTAAAAAACTGGAAATAGAACTGCCTTATGACCAATATTTCTTTTTTTGAGCCTTAATAACTATTGCAACCTCTTCCAAGTTGGGAATCACCTACAGCTGTTACTCCAGCTTTGACCTCTAGGGAGAGAGTCAGGAATGTTTTAATAAACAGGGCTCAGTTCAGTTCAGTTCAGTCGCTCAGTCGCGTCCGACTCTTTGCAACACCATGAATTGCAGCACGCCAGGCCTCCCTGTCCATCACTAACTCCCAGAGTTCACCGAGAATCACGGCCATCGAGTCAGTGATGCCATCCAGCCATCTCATCCTCTGTCGTCCCCTTCTTCTCCTGCCCACAATCCCTCCCAGCATCAGAGTCTTTTCCAATGAGTCAACTCTTCACATGAGGTGACCAAAGTACTGGAGTTTCAGCTTTAGCATCAGTCCTTCCAAAGAAATCCCAGGCCTGATCTCCTTCAGAATGGACTGGCTGGATCTCCTTGCAGTCCAAGGGACTCTTAAGAGTCTTCACCAACACCACAGTTCAAAACCATCAATTCTTTGGCTCTCAGCCTTCTTTACAGTCCAACTCTCACATCCATACATGACCACAGGAACAACCATAGCCTTTACTAGACAGACCTTAGTCGGCAAAGTAAGGTCTCTGCTTTTGAATATACTATCTAGGTTGGTCATAACTTTTCTTCCAAGGAGTAAGCATCTTTTAATTTCATGGCTGCAGTCACCATCTGCAATGATTTTGGAGCCCCAAAAAATAAAGTCTGACACTGTTTCTACTGTTTCCCCATCTATTTCCCATGAAGTGATGGGACCGGATGCCATGATCTTCATTTTCTGAATGTTGAGCTTTAAGCCAACTTTTTCACTCTCCACTTTCACTTTCATCAAGAGGCTTTTTAGCTCCTTTTCACTTTCTGCCATAAGGCTGGTGTCATCTGCATATCTGAGGTTATTGATATTTCTCCCAGCAATCTTGATTCCAGCTTGTGTTTCTTCTAGTCCAGTGTTTCTCATGATGTACTCTGCATAGAAGTTAACTAAGCAGGGTGACAATATACAGCCTTGACACACTCCTTTTCCTATTTGGAACCAGTCTGTTGTTCCATGTCCAGTTCTAACTGTTGCTTCCTGACCTGCATACAGATTTCTCAAGAGGCAGGTCAGGTGGTCTGGTATTCCCATCCCTTTCAGAATTTTCCACAGTTTATTGTGATCCACACAGTCAAAGGCTTTGGCATTATCAATAAAGCAGAAATAGATGTTTTTCTGGAACTCTCTTGCTTTTTCCATGATCCAGCGGATGTTGGCAATTTGATCTCTGGCCTTTTCTAAATCCAGCTTGAACATCTGGAAGTTTACAGTTCACGTATTGCTGAAGCCTGGCTTGGAGAATTTTAAGCATTACTTTACTAGCATGTGAGATGAGTGCAATTGTGCAGTAGTTTGAGCATTCTTTGGCATTGCCTTTCTTTGGGATTGGAATGAAAACTGACCTTTTCCAGTCCTGTGGCCACTGCTGAGTTTTCCAAATTTGCTGGCATATTGAGTGCAGCACTTTCACTGCATTATCTTTCAGGATTTGAAATAGCTCAACTGGAATGCCATCACCTCCACTAGCTTTGTTCGTAGTGATGCTTTCCAAGGTCCACTTGGGTTCACATTCCAGGATATCTGGCTCTAGATTAGTGATCACACAATCATGATTATCTGGGTCATGAAGATCTTTTTTGTAAAGTTCCTTCGTGTATTCTTGCCACCCCTTCTTAATATCTTCTGCTTCAGTTAGGTCCAGACCATTTCTGTCCTTTATCGAGCCCATCTTTGCATGAAACGTTCCCTTGGTATCTCTAATTTTCTTGAAGAGATCTCTAGTCTTTACCATTCTGTTCTTTTCCTCTATTTCTTTGCATTGATCACTGAAGAAGGCTTTCTTATCTCTTCTTGCTATTCTCTGGGACTCTGCATTCAGATGCTTGTATCTTTCCTTTTCTTCTTTGCTTTTCGCCTCTCTTCTTTTCACAACTATTTGTAAGGCCTCCCCAGACAGCCATTTTGCTTGTTTGCATTTCTCTTTCTTGGGGATGGTCTTGATCCCTGTCTCCTGTACAATGTCACAAACCTCATTCCATAGTTCATCAGGCACTCTATCTATCAGATCTAGGCCCTTAAATCTATTTCTCACTTCCACTGTATAATCATTAGGGATTTGATTTAGGTCATACCTGAATGGTCCAGCGGTTTTCCCTACTTTCTTCAATTTGAGTTTGAATTTGGTAATAAGGAGTTCATGATCTGAGCCACAATCAGCTCCTGGTCTTGCTAGCCCTTGGCTAAGCAGCCAAATAGATGCAAATTTTGTTTTACACTCCTCCCAACTTCCCTTAGAGAATGACTTTCATGCCAGTCAATTATCTGGTATATATGGAGTCCAGCCTTCAGCAGTCATTGGAAAAGACTGATGCTGGGAGGGATTGGAGGCAGGAGGAGAAGGGGATGACAGAGGATCAGATGGCTGGATGGCATCACTGACTCGATGGACGTGAGTCTCAGTGAACTCCGGGAGTTGGTGATGGACATGGAGGCCTGGCGTGCTGCAATTCATGGGGTCACAAAGAGTCGGACAGGACTGAGAGACTGAACTGAACTGATGCCTAAAATAGTATTCCTTCCAGATACTGTTTTGGAATTAGAATCTTCTCAGCAAATGAAGAAGACCTTGAACCACCCCCCTGTATCTGCCTCTGTTAGTTTTTCCCATCTCTTCTACCCTTTTAATACTTAGGCTCATCCTTGGCGCCTCTTTCTTTCATTGTTGTTGTTCAGTCCCCAAGTCATGCCCAGCTCTTTGCGACCCCATGGACTGCAGCATGCCAGGCTTCCCTGTCCCTCACTATCTCCTGGAGTTTGCTCAGCCTCATGTCCATTGAGTCAGTGATGCCATCCAACCATTAGTCCATGAGCAGATCCAATTAGCTCTACCTTTGAAGTGTATTCAAAATTCAACTATTCTTCACCAACCTCATTGTTAGTACTCTAGTTTAAGTATTTACATTTGAGACATAGTAGATGGAGGGAAATAATAGAATAAGCAAAGAAAAATAGGCTAGATTTAATGTGAGAGTCAGTAGATGGCAGAAAGAATGCTTTTTCCTGAATGATTGTCATACAGAGGTGTACTATATTAACATAACAACTAGTACTAAGGGAACACAGTCCGCATCTAACTTTGGTAATAGCCGCCTAATCATTCCGATTGAGCCCAGGTCCCTTGACAGTCTGTTCTCCTACAGTAGCCAGCGCCACTCTGTTAAAAGGCAAAGAAGATCATGCTTGAATGTCCCTGTGGCTTCCCATCTCTCTAAGATTCAAAGGCAAAATCTGAGAAAGGCATCCTGGCCCCCGCCACCTCTCTGCTCTCTCTGCCTCTCCCCTGCCCTGCTCCTAATGCCCCAGCTCCCTCGCCATTCTCCAGACTCACCAGGCCTGCTGCTCTGCACCTTCTTGCCTGCCGTCACCTCTGCTTGGAAACCCATTTTCTTGGGGACTCACAAGATTTGCTCCCTCTGTACATTCAGGCCTCTGCACAAATCTGTCTTTTAGGGGCTTTTGCAGACCACTATGTATAAAAGACCACACACCACCAACACAAAAACACACACTCTCTCTATCCTCTTACCACCATCTACATGAGCTTATTATCTCTTCCTCCCCTTCCTCCCTGCTGTTCACCAGAGCAAAGCTGCGTCTTGTTTACTGCTGGATGGGTGCTGCTGGCACAATGCCTGACATATCCCAAGCACTCAAACATTTATGAGACAAATGAACTGAGGTCTGGATGAATCACTCTAACACAGGAAGATACATGTTGGTCCTTCTTCCAGCTGCTCTTCAGAACATATCTACAAACACATTCTAGGAAAGTCATGACTGAATGGCATCTGGTGCTAGCAGGATGGGCTTTGCTTCATTACCTTCTTACAGTGCAGCAGTATATTGCTAGCATTCTGTTATATGTATGAGATTTCTTCTCTTTGCACTGCTTAGGTTTTGTCCAAATGCATAAAGGCACTTGACTGATGTGTACTATCTGCACTATGATCAATCTTTCATTTGGTCTATCAAAACAGTTTCTTAGAGAAAGCTCTTGGAAGGGAAGAATTTTGTGTGTCAAAACTCTGATTTCAATTATCTAGAGCTCTGGATCCAAATTCAAAGATAACTGAACTATATGTACACAGGTAGAAATAAACATGAAAAGAACCAGAATTCACTAAATCTCTACTAGGAGCCAGCACTATGATAACAGCTTAATAAATATTATCTCAATAAATTTATGATATCATAAAGGTTCACATGAAAGTGATATGTTCACTGCATAAATGAAGAAACTGAAGTCCAAGGCGGTTAAAAACTTTAGCCAATATTTAAGTGAAAGAACTAAAATTCTGATGCAGATCTAAATTTAAAATCCACTCTCTTTGATACTAAAGACAAGACATTCACACCATTTATGGGAAAAATTAGTCCTTTCTCTTTTCCTGACCCATCGGCCTACAGTTAATACTATTTGACTAAGGATTATTTGAGGGGTCATCCTAGAAAGTGTTCTGAAGAGGTGTTCCCAAGCACAAACTCTACATCCTCTAAAATGAAGATTATCTAACTTGTACTGGGATTGCTCACTTTTCAAGCTTAGGAAAACACTCAAACACAGATTAAGATCATAGCTACATATTTAATTTCACATAAGGTTTAAAACATTTGAAACTATTATCCCAGTCTAGTTTTCTGAAAAATAAAAACACCACACAGTTATGGATGTTACTGGTGATAGAAGCAAGATCTGATGCTGTAGAGAGCAATATTACATAGGAACCTGGAATGTCAGGTCCATGAATCAAGGCAAGTTGGAAGTGGTCAAACAGGAGATGGCAAGAGTGAATGTTGACATTCTAGGAATCAGTGAACTAACATGGACTGAAATGGGTGAATTTAACTCAGATGACCATTATATCTACTACTGCAGGCAGGAATCCCTCAGAAGAAATGGAGTAGCCATCATGGTCAACAAGAGTCCAAAATGCAGTACTTGGATGCAATCTCAAAAACAACAGAATGATCTCTGTTCATTTCCAAGGCAAACCATTCAATATCATGGTAATCCAAGTCTATGCCCCAACCAGTAATGCTTAAGAAGCTGAAGTTGAATGGTTCTATGAAGACCTATAAGACCTTTTAGAAATAACACTCAAAAAAGATGTCCTTTTCATTATAGGGGACTGGAATGCAAAAGTAGGAAGTCAAGAAACACCTGGAGTAACAGGCAAATTTGGCCTTGGAGTACAGAATGAAGCGGGGCAAAGGCTAACAGAGTTTTGCCAAGAGAATGCACTGGTCATAGCAAACACCCTTTCCAACAACACAAGAGAAGACTCTACACATGGACATCACCAGATGGTCAACACAGAAATCAGATTGATTATATCCTTTGCAGCCAAAGATGGAGAAGCTCTATACAGTTGGCAAAAACAAGACCAGGAGCAGACTGTGGCTCACATCCTGAGCTTCTTATTGCCAAATTCAGACTTAAATTGAAGAAAGTAGGGAAAACCACTAGACCATTCAGGTATGACCTAAATAAAATTCCTTATGATTATACAGTGGAAGTGAGAAATAGGTTTAAGGGACTAGATCTGATAGACAGAGTGCCTGATGAACTATGGACTTAGGTTCATGACATTGTACAGGAGACAAGGATCAAGACCATCCCCATGGAAAAGAAATGCAAAAAAGCAAAATAGCTGTCTGAAGAGGCCTTACAAATAGCTGTGAAAAGAAGAGAGGCAAAAAGCAAAGGAGAAAAGGAAAGATATAAGCATCTGAATGCAGAGTTCCAAAGAATAGCAAGAAGAGATAAGAAAGCCTTCCTCAGCAATCAATGCAAAGAAATAGAGGAAAACAACAGAATGGGAATGACTAGAGATCTCTTCAAGAAAATTAGAGATACCAAGGGAACATTTCATGCAAAGATGGGCTCGATAAAGGACAGAAATGGCCTGGACCTAACTGAAGCAGAAGATATTAAGAAGAGCTGGCAAGAATACACAGAAGAACTGTACAAAAAAGATCTTCACGACCCAGATAATCACGATGGTGTGATCACTCACCTAGAGCCAGACATCCTGCAATGTTGTCAAGTGAGCCTTAGGAAGCATCACTACCAATAAAGCTAGTGGAGGTGATGGAATTCCAGTTGAGCTATTTCAAATCCTGAAAGATGCTGCTGCACTCAATATGCCAGCAAATTTGGAAAACTCGGCAGCGGCCACAGGACTGGAAAAGGTCAGTTTTCATTCCAATCCCAAAGAAAGGCAATGACAAAAAATGCTCAAACTACCACACAATTGTACTCATCTCACAGGCTAGTAAAGTAATGCTCAGAATTCTCCAAGCCAGGCTTCAGCAATACGTGAACTGTGAACTTCCAGATGCTCAAGTTGGTTTTAGAATAGGCAGAGGAACCAGAGATCACATTGCCAACATCCACTGGATCATCAAAAAAGCAAGAGAGTTCCAGAAAAACATCTATTTCTGCTTTATTGACTATGCCAAAGCCTTTGACTGTGTGGATCACAATAAACTGTGGAAAATTCTGAAAGAGATGGGAATACAAGACCACCTGACCTGCCTCTTGAGAAACCTGTATGCAGGTCAGGAAGCAACAGTTAGAACTGGACATGGAACAACAGACTGGTTCCAAATAGGAAAAGGAGTACGTCAAGGCTGTATATTGTCACCCTGCTTATTTAACTTCTATGCAGAGTACATCATGAGAAAGGCTGGGCTGGAGGAAGCACAAGCTGGACTCAAGATTGCCAGGATAAATATCAATAACCTCAGATATGCAGATGACACCACCCTTATGGCAAAAAATGAAGAAGAACTAAAGAGTGTCTTGATAAAAGGGAAAGAGGAGAGTGAAAAAGTTGGCTTAAAGCTCACCATTCAGAAAACTAAGATCATGGCATTTGGTCCCATCACTTCTTGGCAAATAGATGGGGAAACACTGGCTTACTTTATTTTTTTGGGCTCCAAAATCACTGCAGATGATGATTATAGCCATAAAATTAAAAGACACTTACTCCTTGGAAGGAAAGTTATGACCAACCTAGACAGCATATTAAAAAGCAGAGACATGACTTTGTCAACAAAGGTCCGTCTAGTCAAGGCTATGTTTTTCCAGTAGTCCTGTATGTAATGAGAGTTGAACTACAAATAAAGCTGAGTGCTGAAGAATTGATGCTTTTGAACTGTGGTGTTGGAGAAGACTCTTGAGAGTCCCTTGGACTGCAAAGATATCCAACCAGTCCATCCTAAAGGAGATCAGTGCTGAGTGTTCATTGGAAGGACTGATGTTGAAGCTGAAACTCCAATACTTTGGCCACCTGATTCAAAGAGCTGACTCATTTGAAAAGACCCTGAAAACGGGAAAGATTGAGGACAGGAGGAGAAGGGGACGACAGAGGATGAGATGGCTGGATGGCATCACTGACTCAATGGACATGGTTTGAGCAAACTCTGGGAGTTGGTGATGGACAGGGAGGCCTGGCATGCTGCGGTTCATGGGGTTGCAAAAGAGTCAGACGTAACTGAGCTACTGAACTGAACTGAAGTTTTCTGAAGTAATACAAATAACTGAATTCCAATTCTTGTGTAGTATCTTATTAGCTCCTTCTCTGTAGCCACTCTAGAGGCCCAGCCTTTCACTCAGGCACTACTTGGGGTGCACAGCGTCAGTCCTAGGAAAGCAGCAGAGAACAGCAAGCACTGTGCTTTGCTTATGAAATTTACAGTCTAGTGGAGCAAGCAGACAATTATGCAATTAAGTATTTAACTACTTTCTGGTTAAATGCTATCAATAGCTACAGAGTTGGGTATTAGGAATCATCTCTTCTAAGGCAGTTTCCTAAGAACGTAATATTTGAACTGAGAACTAAAGAAAGAAGAGGTGTCTCTTAGGTGGAGGAATTGGGAAGTGGTGGCTGGGGTCAGTTTAACAGCAAAGTGAGCAGAATGTGACAAAGCTATGAACTGGGAAAGAGTTTGATGCATTTGAGGAATTGAAGGGGTGGCAATGTGGCTGGAAGCTGGACTAGAGAAGAGTGAAAAGAGATGATGACTGCAATGAGATGAGGCTTCCAAGATGGAAAGAGACCAAGTCCCATAGAACTTGTGGAGGATTCCAGGATGGACCCCAATAGCCACAGGGAACTAAGGAAATGTTTTCAACAGAGGTGATAACTCGGATACTGAATGGAAAATGGCTTAGTGAGCGGAGGTTGATCAAATGCGGATGAGGGAGTAGAGGGAATGGATGCTGAAATATGTAAGGAGACCAGTAAGGGTGCAGAGGCCAGGACAAAACAAGAGTAGTAACGAAGTTGTAGAAATGCCAATATACTTGAGATATATTTATAAAGGGGAGTCAATAGAACTTAGAGCTAGACTGGATGTGAAGGGTTGCTATACATGCCTTTGGCTGGATGGTGTTACCGTATCCTGTGTATCCATACGCATAAGGAGTATGTCTGGGGGAGGTGAGTGGAAAGAAAATGAATTAGACTTGGACTCTGAATTGCCCCTGTTCAGCTGGTAAAGAATCCACCTGCAATGCAGGAGACCCTGGGTCAGGAAGATCCCCTGGAGAAGGGACAGACTACCCACTCCAGTATTCTTGGGCTTCCCTGGTGGCTCAGGTGGTAAAGAATCCACCTGCAATGTGGGAGTCCTGAGTTCGATCCCTGGGTTGGGAAGATCCCATGGAGGAGGGCACGGCAACCCACTCCAATATTCTTGCCTGGAGAATCCCCATGGACAGAGGAGCCTGGTGGGCCACAGTGCATGGAGTGGCAAACAATTGCACATGACTGAGCAACTAAGCACAGTTCTGAATTGCCCGTAGGACTTCCAGTGGGATGTTGAATGAGCAGTTGGCTATTTGAGGTCTAGAGCTCTCTGCACTTGAGATCTGATGTGAAAATGGATGCAATCGCTTAGGGAAAGAACATAATGTGTTAAGAGGATGAAGTCATGACAAACTAAAACATGTTAAGGTCAGGTAGAAAAGGAACGGATTAGCAAGGGAACACAGAATTTCCATCACATGCAGTCTTCATATTACAGCTCCCCTTGAAAGTGCCAGTTTGCTTGCTTACATGGCACTGCAGAAGTAGGGCATATCCAGGAAGTGAGAGGAGACAACGTTTTCAACACTTTTCTGATAGCAGACAGAATCAAGGCAGGTCTTTGTGAACTGGCCAAAACCAAAAATTGTTTATGTGCCCACCCACAATTACATAAGGCTCTGAGTTTATTTTGATCATTATCCCATCCAAAAATAAGTTTTTATTTTTTAATCTTTCAATCTCAGTTTTTGCTATCTATTCCTATGCTTCTTTAAACTACTAGAGGTTTAGCTAATTGGTATAATTTGGCAAAGCTATTTAGCCTTATAACTGTAGCTTATTTTAGGTAAAATATTACATGTATGTTCCCTAACCTTGCTCTCTTCCTTTTCTTTCCAGAGGAAATACCTACTCAGAATTTAGTGGGTTTTTAACATTTTTACAACCAGCAATGCCTATATGGAATTGGGCAAAATTTTTTTCTCCATGTCAAGGACTTTCTTCTTTTTTTTTTTTTAATATAAATTTAGGTCTTTCAACCTCTGATATTTGGGGCTAGGTCATTCTTTGTTCTAGGAGACTGTCCCATGCCTTGTAGGTTGTTTGGCAGCAGCCCTGGTCTCTATCCATGAGATACCAGTAGCAACCACAAAATCCTACCAGATATTGTCAAATGTGTCTTCAGGGACAAAACTGCTCCCCTCCTCTCCCACCCTTGAGAGTCATTGCTCTAAGTTTTGTAGCCCAGAGCTTCACAAACTTAAATGTGCACAGAAATACCCTGGGAATATTCAGTTCAGTTCAGTTCAGTTCAGTAGCTCAGTAGTGTCTGACTCTTTGTGACTCCATGAATTGCAATACGCCAGGCCTCCCTGTCCATCACCAACTCCCGGAGTTCACTCAAACTCATGTCCATCGAGTCAGTGATGCCATCCAGCCATCTCATCCTCTGTCGTCCCCTTCTCCTCCTGCCCCCAATCCCTCCCAGCATCAGAGTCTTTTCCAATAAGTCAACTCTTCGCATGAGGTGGCCAAAGTGCTGGAGTTTCAGCTTTAGCATCAGTCCTTCCAAAGAACACCCAGGGCTGATCTCCTTTAGAATGGACTGATTGGATCTCCTTGCAGTCCAAGGGACTCTCAAGAGTCTTCTCCAACACCACAGTTCAAAAGCATCAGTTCTTTGGTGCTCAGCTTTCTTCACAGTCCAACTCTCACATCCATACATGACCACAGGAAAAGCCATAGCCTTGACTAGATGGACCTTTGTTGGCAAAGTAATGTCTCTGCTTTTTAGTATGTTGTCTAGGTTGATCATAACTTTCCTTCCAAGTAGTAAGCATCTTTTAATTTCATGGCTGCAATCACCATCTGCAGTGATTTTGGAGAAGCAAAAAATAAAGTCTGACACTGTTTCCACTGTTTCCCCATCTATTTCCCATGGGAATATTAATAGAAAGCAAATGTTGTTTCATTAGGTCAGAGGTGGGGCCTAGATTCTGCATTTCTAACAAGAACCTAGGCAATATGAATCTTTTTGGTCAGAGTTGTTGTTGTTTAGTCGCTAAGTCATATCTGACTCTTGCAACTCCATGGACTGTAGCCCACCAGGCTCCTCTGTCCCTGGGTTTCTCCAGGCAAGAATACTGGAGAAGGGTGGCCATTCCCTTCTTCAGGGGATCTTCCCAACACAAGGATCAAATTTGTGAGGATGCCTTCAGTTTTATGCTTGATGAATGAGTTTGAGACTAATAAAGAGCATTCCAGTAGACGTATGTAGAAGGCTATTAGAATGAGGGCCTGATCCAGGAGACAGAACTTCGCTTAAGACGTATGTTTAGAAATTATCAACTTCCAGACGGAAAGTAGATTCAATTGCTCAGAAAGAGTGTGATGGTTGTAAGAGCAGAAGGGATGGACAGAACCCCAGGAAGCAGGATGTAGAGGATTAGCAAAGTAAGAGAACCTGGAAAGGAGATTGAGAAAGATTGGCCAGAAAAGGAGAAAAATCAGTGTCACCGAAGGAGCCTGAAGTTTCAAACAGGAAAGAGTGACCAGAGTCAAATGCTCAGGAGATCATTCAGACAAGATCTCTGAAAAGCGTGGGATGGGTCTAGCACAATGCGATCTTGGAAAGATCTCTGAGGCCACCAACATATGGACTTTTTAAATTCTATACAATATGGATGTTTTAAGTGTATTTCTGCAATCAAGAAAAAGTGCTTCTTTCTTTACTGCTCTTTTTAACTAAAGCAAGTCAAGCCACCCCTCTAGCTCCACTTTGTTGAGCTGAAAGTAGAGTAAGTTGCTTAGATGACAGATCAGGCTCTGTTCAGTTCTCACGGGTGTGATTGTCTCAATACCATATGATTAGTTACACTCTGTATCCTTGAGACTAACTATAAGCTGTGTTCTGGGGCCTCCTCTGGCTTCACTGACACCTTCCTCTTTCATTTCTAAGTTCCCTTCTTGGAGTTCCGCTAACTCCTCACTATCCTGTGTTTCATCCTGACTCACTCTTCATGGTAGCAGCCCGCACTAACTTGAACTTCTCCTTTCCCTCCCCTCAATTTCCACTTCATAGTAACTGTGGGTCTTTTGACTTTGGTTTCTACCTATAAATGATAAGAAGGGAAGCCCATGCTGGTTCAGAGGTAAAGACTCCACCTGCCAAAGCAGGAGGCAAGACGTAGGTTTGATCTCTGGGTTGGAAAGATCCCCTGGAGGAAGAAATGGCAATCCACTTCAGTACTTTGCCTGGAAAATTCCACAGACAGAAGAGCCTGGCAGGCTACAGTCCAAAGAGTTGGACACAACTTAGTGACTGAACAGCAGCAAAAATAAATAATGGAAACACACTGCACATACCATTGAACAGGGAAATCATCCGAGGTGAGTTTCTTGAGGACAAGAATAATGTATTGACTAATCTTTGGAACCCAGGTCTGAGATGATACTCAGCAAACAATAATCATTCAAAACATTTATTTTGAGTAAATGAAGGGACAATGACGTTGTAATAGTCCCTTCATGTAATCAAGGTGACTTAAGAGTCCCAGTTTCAGCCCCTGGGTCAGGAAGATCCCTTGGAGATCCCATGGCAACCCACTCCAGTATTCTTGCCTGGAGAATCCCAGGGACAGAGGAAACTGGTGGGACACATGCACGACTTTGTAATCCTGCCTGGGACCTAAGCAAGTATAGATCTAATACTTGGAACTTCCTTCCAACAAAGGGATTGCAGTGCTTCCAATCCTCTGCTAGTGGTCTTACCTCCAACGCTTGGCAACATGGCTCCTGAAAATCGGCACCAGAGGACTGGGATAAACCCCCTCAGCTACTACTCCCTGGTTTCAAAGCCCACTGAGTCAAGGTAGGTGATGGACTCTACTCCAGTGATTACACATTCAATGACTCTACAACCTCCTCTTGTTTCAACACTACATGTAACTCAGTGAATTGGGGACCATCTGTTACTTACTTAGCCCTGTTTTCATCCCTAAGAGTAAGACTGAAATCCTCTCTCTCATTAGATGACACTGAAACCCCCAAGGATCTTCACACTTCTTGGGTTCCCCAGTTTGCTCTGCACTCATGTACACCAAATATTCATACACAATGGAAAAGAATTTCCAGTGATAACTATGATCTGTATTTGGGGGAGGAGGGTTGTTTTTGCAAAAGCAGAACATTTTATAAATATAATTCTATTTTCTGATGTAATATTTGTCAGAACTTGAAAATAAACTCATCTGTATCTATTCATTTCAGTACCAGCTAATGTCAGACTGAATCATGATATTGAAATGCTGTTTTGCACTCTTTGACATGGGGAATTTTAAGAACAAGCATCATTTCTATCTGCCCATTTTTATGTCACCTCTACCAAAATTCCTTTTACTTTATATTATTTTTCTTCCCCAGAGTTCAAGTCACTCCTGTTTTTTTCTCTCAAAACAAAATAATAGTTAAACTTAATTTTTCCAATAAAGCAAATCTAGCACCTTATTTCTTTATAGGTTTTTGCCAAGATCTAAAATCACAAATTCTCTGTACACTTTTCCAAATATTTAGAGATATATTTTTGCTGACATTTTAAAGTAATATTTATACCAGTGAATTGAGCTTAAATAAACAGACTGTTACTGGTATAGGCACTATACTATGATATTCTTTGAACATACCACAAAAAAGGTATTTATCTCAATGACACTCCCCAAGGGAAATGAAATCAAATATTTGCAGCCAACATAAACAAGTAAAGGTCCTGTTTTCTTTACCAGATCAAGGTTAAACAAGTGGGCCTAATTGAGTAAAGCATCACAGAACATATGTGGGTCAAAATTGGCACTCCCTCAAAGTTTGTGTTGAACTGAATTCAAATATCTGAAACTGCTTTTGAAAAAAAAAATACTAAATCCTGCTTTTAAAAAAGCAAGTTAAAGATTGGATCATAAGTCATCTTGGATATGGCAATGCTCTTTCAAAGAACCCTGAATCTCTGAGCAATATTTGTTTAGTTAAACAAGGTTCGACCAACCCTACTGGAATCCTGGGGGAAATTTTTTGTTTAATGTTAGTATAATCCAACCTCAGGCTTCATGGATAATCTTTGTGTTTCTCCTAGTAATAAAGGAAGGAGATACACAGAAATGATCACAGAAGAAGAGATGGTATATTAGAAGGGCAAGGGAGAAATGAATTTATTGAATTCTTACAATGTATCCAACATTGTGCAAGGTCTTATTTAACTCCAAAAACAACTTTGTGTTTAAGTATCCCTGTTCTTTTATCACAGAGAACTCAACAAGATCACAGGGCTTAGTATTAAAAATTCATCTCAAAATGCACAGCTGGTAAGGGGTAAAACGGGCTTGTAACCCAGGTCTACCTGGTTCAGAACTCAAGCTTATCTTAATATCCCTGGGAACAAGATCAGTGAGCCAAAGCATAGACTTTCATAGAGCCACTTGCCTGTTGCACACTCATGTTTATAGCAGCATATTCACAATAGCTAAAGAAAGAAGCAACTCACTGTCCATCACCTGATGGGTGGATAAATGAAATGGGGTAAAAACATACCATGGAATATTTTTCAGCCATTAAAAAAAAAGGTGATTCTGACATGACACATGTTGCAACATGGATGAAACTGGAGGATATTGTGTGGAGGCACCCTGCTCCAGTACTCTTGCCTTGAAAATCCCATGGAGAGAGGAGCCCGGTAGGCTGCAGTCTATGGGGTCGCTAAGAGTTGGACACGACTGAGCGACTTCACTTTCACTTTTAACTTTCATGCATTGGAGAAGGAAATGGCAACCCACTCCAGTGTTCTTGCCTGGAGAATCCCAGGGACGGGGGAGCCTGGTGGGCTGCCGTCTATGGGGTCGCACAGAGTCGGACACGACTGAAGTGACTTAGCAAAGCCAGTTACAATAAGACAAACACCGTATGATTACACTTGTATGAGGTATCTGTGGTGGTGGTGGTTTAGTTGCCAAGTCATGTCTGACTCTTGTGACCCCGTGGACTATAGCATGCCAGGCTCCTATCTAGAGGAGTGAAACTCTGCAAAAGAAAGTACAATAGAATGGTGGTTGCCAAGGGTGATGAGGAAGGAGAGAATGGAGAGTTGTTGTGAGTGTGGAGTTCCAGTTTTGCAAGATATAAAGAGTTCTGGAGTTTGGTCGTACAGCAACATGAATGTAGTTACGTATTTAACTTTAAAGTTTTCTATTTTGGAATAACTATATTTACAGAAAAGTTGCAATCATGGTACAGACAGTTCCCCTACTGTTAACAACCTATATAATCACTGTGTGCGTGTTCAGTTGTGTTTGACTCTGCAACCCCATGGATTAGAGCTTTCCAGGCTCCTCTGTCCATGGAATTTTCCAGGCAAGAATACTGGAGTGGGTGGCCATTCCCTTCTCCAGGGGATCTTCCTGACCCAGGGATCAAACCCATATCTCCTGCATTGGCTGGCAGATTCTCTTTTGGCTGCACCACCTGGGAAGCCCAATATAATCACTACATTTGTCAAAACTAAGGCATTGACATTGGTATAATACCATTAACTAAACTCCAGACTTTAGACTTTATCCACATTTCTCCAGTTTTTCCTTGAATGCCCTGTTCCTGTTGCAGGATCCAAAAAAAGGACACCGCATTACACTTAAATGCTAAGTCTCCTTTGCCTCCTTTGGTTTGTAACAGTTTCTCAGATTTTCCTTGTTTTTGATAGTCTTGGCAGTTTTGAAGAATGCTGGTCAAGTATTTTGTAAAATGTCCTTTGGACACTTGCTCATGACTAGACTTGGGTTATGAGTAGCAACTGGCTTTTCAATCTAATTTTAACTAAAATTTAAGGTTGATACTTGATTCAATTACCAGACAACTTTTAAGCATGTCTGGAAGAAACTGGGTATGTGAATCTACTTTTTCAACAATTTGTTGTTCAGTAGCTCGGTTGTGTCTGACTCTTTATGACTCCATGGACTGCAACACATATTTTCAACTATAAATTACATGAAACCCAATTTCAGATCAATGACTTCTGATTAAAATATAGCATTCAAAATGAGATGTGTTATAAGTGAAAAATGCATCCTGGATTACAAAGCCATAACAGAAAAAAAAGGACACAAACTACTGCATAAATAACTGCTTATATCTATTACATGTTAAAATGATAATATTTTGAATATACTGAGTTAGGTCATATATATTATTAATATTGCTTTCACCAATTTCTTTTGCTTAGAATAGATCTTTCCTTCCAGTTTTATTGAGGTATAACTGACATACCACATTATATAAGTTTAAGGCTGTACAGCATGATTTCATTTACATACATCATGAAATGATTATCACAGCAAGTTTAGTGAATATTCATCATCTCATAAAGATGCAACAAATGTGAATGTTATTTATAACTACAGGATTGTAGTATTAAAATGGTAAAGATGACAATGTTTATGTTATATGTATTTTACTATGATTTTAAAACAAACACCCCTGCCTAAGTTGTGTTTCCCTCACCTTCTCCAGTCCTTTCACTTCCTTTTCTGCCCAGTATTATGTATTTTTGCAAGGCAGGAATTGGGATTAATGAAATAACACTTTTACACAGACACTCTATTTTACAATCTGTTCAAAGGGCAAAAGCAATTTTTTAAACATGGATACACATCCAGGACACAAAACAGCCACCTAGTTAAAGGACACAAATTCTTCAAAGCATTTACACAGTCCAATGGAGACAGGTTTCTGTACTAATGGACATTTTAAAGTCATATCCAATGTTTGTGTCTAGTTTTTCCAGCCAGGCCAACTGAAAGGGTGAGAAAGAGGCCACTAGTATTTAATAAACTTCTGTAGCACTCATTATGCCTCAGGCACAGTTGTGAGCACTTCACAAATGTAAGCTTATTTCATCCTTAAAACAACCTTAAGAAGTAGTAGCAGTAGTATCTTCATTTTATAGTTGAGCAGATCAGGACACAGAGAGGTTAAGTAACTTGCCCAAAGTCACACAGCTAGGACATGGCCAAGCCAAAAACCTAAACGAAAGAGCCTGACTGTCGAGTTTATGCAACATGGCCTGTCATTTGTATTTTTTGTGGGCCCCATGGGGAAACAGTGGAAACAGTGGCTGACTTTATTTTTCTGGGCTCCAAAATCACTGCAGATGGTGACTGCAGCCATGAAGTTAAAAGATGCTTACTCCTTGGAAGGAAAGTTATGACCAACCTAGACAGCATATTAAAAAGCAGAGACATGACTTTGTCAACAATGATCCATCTAGTCAAGGCTATGATTTTTCCAGTGGTCATATATGGATGTGAGAGTTGGACTATATAGAAAGCTGAGTGCCGAAGAATTGATGCTTTTGAACTGTGGTGTTGGAGAAGACTCTTGAGAGTCCTTTGGACTGCAAGGAGATTCAACCAGTCCATCCAAAAGGAGATCAGTCCTGGGTGTTCATTGGAAGGACTGATGTTGAAGCTGAAACTCCAATACTTTGGCCACCTCATGTGAAGAGTTGACTCATTTGAAAAGACCCTGATGCTGGGAAAGATTGAGGTCAGGAGGAGAAGGGGACGACAGAGGATGAGATGGCTGGATGGCATCACCGACTCAATGGACATGGGTTTGGGTGGACTCTGGGAGTTGGTGTTGAACAGGAAGACCTGACGTGCTGTGGTTCATGGGGTCGCAAAGAGTCGGACACAACTGAGCAACTGAACTGAACTGAAATATTAAACACACATATCAGTCAGAAAATTTTTAAAAATTTAAATCTCATTGTCTCTTCCACACCTGCCAATGTTAACTCACTGACTTTACACAGAACCTCTTTTGGAAAGCACATCAAGTTAGGGAGCCTCCAGCCAACGCCTCTCCTGCTCTCTCTGCTACCCTCTCTCTAGTAGATTCTGCTTCCATCTACCCCTGTTGACCCTCAGTCTGAGTTCACATTCAACCTCTTTATAACCACTTGCCTCCTGACCAGGCTTCCCTGGAAGCTCCATAGCGTTGTGCTGCCTTATTTCTCCCTCTACGGGCATAGCTGTCAGGTTCAGTTTCTCAACGATCCTCCGGATATAAAGGCCTTCTGTATGTGCAGAGTCCATGCGTCTTTGAGGCCCTACACTCTTTCACAGCATCACTCCAGAGTCCCTTATCTTCCTCTTGGTTCTCTGGCCTCATCTCTAGTCTGTACATGTTTCCTGACCTGCTCTCTCTTTTCAGGCCAACCTTCCTCTTTCCTGGCATAAACACCTGAAGATCCTCAATGCACACAGCATGGCAAAAGACATTTTGAAGTGAAGTGTTAGCCACTCAGCCACATCCAACTGTTTGGGACCCCATAGACTGTAGCCCACCAGGTTCCTCTGTCCATGGAATTCTCCAGGCAAGAATACTGGAGTGGACTGCCATTCCCTTCTCCAGGGAATCCTCTTGACCCAGGGATTGAACATGGGTCTCCTGCCTTGAAGCCAGATTCTTTTTTTTTTTTTCCTTTCTTTGTTTTTATGTTTTTAAAATTTATTTAATTGGAGGCTAATTACCTAACAATATTGTGGTGGTTTTTGCCATATGCTGACATGAATCAGCCATGGACATATATGTGTCCCTCCTATCCCGAAACCCCCTCCACCTTCCTCCCCATCCCATCCCTCTGGCTGGTCCCAGTGTACTGGCTTTGAGTGCCCTGTTTCATGCATCAATTTTGGACTTATCATCTATTTCACATATGTTAATATATATGATTTAATGCTATTCTCTCAAATCATCCCACCCTTGTCTTCTCCCACGAGTCCAAAAGGCTGTTCTTTACATCTGTGTCTCTTTTGCTGTCTTGCATATGGTGTTGTTATTACCATCTTTCTAAATTCCATCAGCTCAGTTCAGTTGCTCAGTCGTGTCCAACTCTTTGCAGCCCCATGGACTGCAGCATGCCAGGCCTCCCTGTCCATTACCAACTCCCAAAGTTTACTCAAACTCATGTCCATTGAGTCAGTGATGCCATCCAACCATCTCATCCTCTGTCATCCCCTTCTCCTCCTGCCTTAAATCTTTCCCAGCATCAGGGTCTTTTCCAAGGAGTCAGTTCTTAGCCTCAGGTGGCCAAAGTATTGGAGTTTCAGCTTCAACATCAGTCCTACCAATGAACACCCAGGACTGATCTCCTTTTGGATGGACTGGTTGGATCTCCTTGCAGTCCAAGGGACTCTCAAGAGTCTTCTCCAACACCACAGTTCAAAAGCATCAATTCTTCAGTGCTCAGCTTCTTTATAGTCCAACACTTATATCTATACATGACTACTGGAAAAACCATAGCTTTGACTAGATGGACTTTTGTAGGCATATATACATATGTGTTAATATACTATATTGGTGTTTTTCTTTTTGACTTACTTCACTCTGCTATTAATAGGCTCTAGTTTCATCTACTTCATTAGAACTGACTCGAATGTGTTTTTTATAGCTGAGTAATATTCCATTGTGTATATGTACCACAACTTTCTTATCCATTCGTGTGCCAGTGGACATGTAGGTTGCTTCCATGTCCTAGCTATTGTAAACAGTGTACAGGCAGATTATCATCTGAGCCACCAAAGGGCATTTTACCTCAATCCTATTGTCCATAATTTCAGCTCTATAGCCTGACTCTCACCTAGCTGGCTCAAAAAGATGGGCTTCCCTGGTATTAGGGGCAGGGGGAAAGAGGGTAGTCAGTAAATAAAGCAACTGACCTGAATAACCATTTTGTCAGCTGTGCTCAAACAAACCAAGTAACATTTGATCCTGTAGCAGTTAAAGCAGGCAGGCTTCCCTGGTGGTCCAGTGGTTAGGAATCCAGCTGCCAATGCAGGGGGCATGGTTTTGATCCCTGGCCTGGAAGTATTCCACATGCCGTGGGACAGCGAAGCCCACGTGCCACAACTGCTGAAGCCTGCAAGCCTAGAGCCCATGTTCCACAACAAGAGAAGCCACCGTGATGAGACGGCCACACTCTGCAACAGAGAGCGGCTCCCATTCACCACAGGAGAAGGCCCACCCACAGCAACAAAGACCCAGCACAGCCAAAGACAGATGAATAAAGAAAGAGATCAATCTTAAAAATAAATAAATAAATGAAGCAGAGGCAGGCAAACTTATTCTGTAAACGGCCAGGTAGAAAATATTTCTTGTAGACTTTGTAGGCTGCACAGTCTCTGTCCCAACTACTCGGCTCTGCCATTGGAGGGTGAAGCAGCAATGGGTGAATAAATGAGTGGGTGTGGTTTCATTCCAATGAATCTTTATTCACAAAAACAGGCACAATAGATTTGGCCCATGGGTCACAATTTGCTTCTTTCTCAATTAAAGCATGAGAAACCTTCGTGATGTTTTCAGCTTTTAACATGCGTTTCTGAAACCAGAGTCCGTCCTTATTGTTTTTTTAGACTATCCTGTACTTCACTAACTCTCCACTGAAAGTAAAATTAAACTAAAGTGAGAAACACGATCCATCACATCGTTTGCCATATTCCTTTAGGCCAAAGAACACGTCCCAGACATGACAATTATTCACTGCAGCAAACTGATCCACACCTGCTAGCACATACGCAGCCTCACTCAGGTACTTCTCAATTTCCATAAAGAATCTTCTCTCACAAAATGTTCATGAAGGATCTCCAGACTGAGTTTTTCAAGTCTAGCTTTGAGACGGCCAAAGTTTTGTGCAGGCATGTCACTGAGGGAAGAGGAGAACAGCGTGATGTGCTGAGACCTCAGAGATTAATGGTTCACAAATATCAGACTCTGGGAAATGTCTCACAGTTTGGGACATTCTGGACTGCTCCACTTTATCCCAAGGCTCTGAGGTGCTCATTCTTTAACTCATTTCTTCATTTGCTTAACAAAAGTTTTGGACAGCCTTCTGTGGGCCAGACATGTTGCTAGGCCCTGGGAATGCAATGAAAAGACAGAAAGTTTAACAACAGGAAAGACTAGAAAAGAACCAGAGTCTGCCCTTGAAGAGCTTCCAGCCTGGTGTGTGTTATCTTACCAAACTTCCTGCAGTGATGGAAATATTCTTTACCCTGCATTGCCCAACATGATAGCCATCAGTGCCCAAAATGGTGGCTCTTGAGCACTTGAAATATAGCTAGGTGACTAGGAAACTGAATTTTAAATTTCATTTAATTTTACTTGAAGTTAAAATAGCCATTTATGGCTAGTTGCTGCTGTAATGGACAGTGCAGGTGTAGTGGGAAAAACACTGGAATCAAATTAATATAATATTAAAACTATGTGCTATGTGCTAAGAAGGACTGAGCATTCTGATAATTAATAACAGAAGAAGTTGACCAATTCATGAAGGTCAGGAAAAACTTCTCTAAGGAAGTGGCAAGGGAAGAGAAATTTGAAAAAAAAAAAAAGATCAATAGTATATAGAAGATGCTGAAAGATGAAAAGAGAAAGCTCAGAAAGGTGAGTAAACTGTCTATTGCAATGGTCCAGATGACCAATGATGGACATGGCTTAAATTCAAACAGATTTATGGGATGTACAGAAAGCAAGATTGAGGTATCCTGAAAGAAGACTGGATGTGAGAAATAAGGAAAGATCTGTCTCAAGGATGACAGCACAACTTGCAGCCCCTTGTGGAAGAGGGTGCTATTGATTAAACAGAAAACACAGTGGGATGAGCAGGGGGGATACTATTGGTTTGGTCTTCAACATGTTAAGCTTGAGGGGCTCAGAGACATCCATATGGTCTGCTGAACAGGCAGCACCTCAGAGGAGAAGTAAGAAATGAAGATAGAAATTGGTGGGGTATTAGTGAAGAGGGTATATTAATTCTGTCCCCATGATCATGTAAGGCATTCCTGGTCAGTTGCCACAATTTTTGGTAGTTAATGCAGAAAAAGGTAGTATGTATAAATAGACTATATCCAAAGCAATGTAATAATTACAACAGGGGTTTATATGGGAAGAGATCAGGAAGGATTCAAATGGGGGGAAAATGATGGTGGGGTTCACTTGTAAAAGCTTTATAAGAAAGTAAAACTATCTAAAAAGATGTGGAGTAGGGCATAAGAAATTCACACACAGTGGGTGCTCCAGGCAATTATAAAGGAGCAGGAGAGATGCAAAGATTCAGTTCAAGCTGAGGTCTCAGGAGCTGATCTAGGAGAGAACACTGTAGCTCAGTTTAACAGATGGAAACAAATATATGTGGAGCTGAGACAAGAATGAACAGGCCACGGTGGACATTTTAAAATCGATTTGCTCAGTTTCTGCTTATGTGATAATTATATTTGAATACAAACAAGTTAAATATTTAATTTTAAAAATGATGTCACAATATAATTGACAGCATGAACTGGAAAGTTGTTCATGTCTTTCATCCACTTCGCGTACATGATTTCCATCTTAGGAGCATGTCACTTCTTGAACTGGTGAAAAGGCAACTCACCAGTTTTAAACAATCTGCTCTTCGAGTGGCCATACGCATGACTGCATTTGCCTTTCCACTACTTCCTGAGCTGAGCTCAATTTCTTCCATTTAAAGGTCTTGCTACTGGGACTTCCCTGGTGGTCCAGTAATTAAGAATCTGCCTTCCAATATAGGAGATGTGTGTTCTATCCTTGATCAGGGAACTAAGGTCCCACATGCCACACAGCAACTAAGCCCGAGTGCCACAACTAAAGAGAAGCCCGTGTGTCACAATGAAAGATCCAGTGTGCCACAACTAAGATCCAACACAACCAAATAAATAACAATATTTTTAATTACAAAGAGTAAAAGTACTGCTACTGAACAATAGGCTAGTGAAGAAATAAACTATGTTACAATTGCACTAATCAATAATTTTATTACTTGCCCTGAAAATTACAACACTAAAAACCAAAAGGGCTTCCCTGGTGGCTCAGATGGTAAAGAAGCCACTCCACTCCAGTATTCTTGCCTGGAGAATCGCCATGGACAGAGGAGCCTGGCAGGCTACAGTCCATGGGGTCACAAAGAACTGGGATGCAACTGAGTGACTAACCACAAGAACAAAAAATTTACATTGGCTTCCAAGTAGCAGAACCTGTTGACTGTAGTTGAGATTCTTGGAAATGTGTTCAGATTCTTTCAGGACACAAAGGGAACTGAATCTAAATCTGATCAAGTGTAAACAAACAAATATTCAGGTATTTCAGGCCCAGACTTTGTACTCTTTTATTCTACAGACATTCTCCCCACCCAGTCCCCCTCCCCTCCTACCCTGAGGCAGCCACTGAGAAGAACGTGGCATCTATCCCTTCCAGTCCAAGCTTTTATATTTTCACTACATTTATAAATATGAAAACAATATATGGCCTAGCTTTGGGGTTGATTTATATACATATTATTCTATAATATGAATCATTATAAAACTGTGTTTAATAACACTCTCAAGACTTTGCTCCGAACTACCAAATACCACTTACTATTCATGATTTTCACAATATGATCATGTTGCGTCTTGTGCCAATTATCATCATTTGGCCCTTCCAATCCGCTTCCTTTTCCACCCTGCTTTCTGCCCTGGAAAGCTCACCTGTGGGGGCCACACGCCCTGGATCCCTTATTCTCAGCTTCCTGCTGGATACCAGCGATGGAAGGCTTGGCTGGAGTAGAGAAGTCAGGAGGAGAGTGAGGCTGAAGCACTTACTCCTCTGGCTCCCTCTCTGAGAGATTGCCTTAGTTTGGCTGCATCACTGGACAGAAGGTCATTGCTCCTCTCAAGCACCCTGCTTCTTCATAACTCTGTCCTTCCACATCCAGAGACCTCTGCTTTCCCTTGTGTTACCCCTGCAGACCTCAGAGTTCTGAGCCTTCCAGCTCCGGGATCCTTGTACTTCCCTACACCCCTCCACATCTTTATAATTAGCCTTTTGATTTATTATCCTTCTTGAATTGTCCTAACTTTAATGTGCCTAAGTTAAATTTCCCATTGAAAAACTAACTGATCTTAATATTTTAAAAATAATCTTTGAGGTTTTTTAATAGTTAAAATTATTCAATGAAAAAAATTTTAACAAGGTTTTTTTTTCCACAACCAGACTTTGTACTCTTTTATTCTACAGACATTCTCCCAGTCCAGTTCCCCTCCATTCCTACCCTGAGGCAGCCACCGATAGGAACAAGACATCTATCCCTTCCAGTCCAAGCATTTATACTTTTACCACATTTATGAATATGAAAATAATATATGGCAATATATTTGCAATTTGAGGTCACATTCCAGGAATAAATAATCTGTATTAACCTTCTTGATATCCTTTTGCTTGTTATATTGTTTTGACCAATGTCAACCTGGGTCTTCTGCAAACATGCACACGTAGCACTGACTGGGTGGTTTTAGTTTGCTCACATATTTCAGAAACTTGAAAGATTCTGATAAGCCCTCTTTCCTGAGTAATCATTTTTGGGAAATAAACATTGCCTTATATAATGTTTTGCTATTTGTGTTGTATAGCTCTTCTTCCCATCTATTAGTTGACTTTCAAATGTGTTTGTAACATGTTTTGTCAAAGGTATTAGTTTTAATTCAAATTATCTGTCTTTTATGACTTATGGTATTTATCTCTTTAAGAAATTCTCCGCTACCCCAAGTTCACAAAGATATTCTTCATGTTTACTTCTAAATGTTTTAAAGTTTCTTTTTTAAACATTCTGGTATGCAATTTGAGACAGAGATCCAACTTTATAATTTTCCATATGGAGAGCCAACTGGCATCTCTATCTACAGAAGAGTCTATTCTTTCCCAAATGATTTGAACACCACCTCTATCCCAAGCATTGTGTATATACATGGGTCTTCTCTAGGTCTCTCCTCTGCTCCATGGTACATCCCTGCACCAGTTCAAATCACAGTTCCATAGTCATGATGTCTAGCAGGGTGAATGTACCCACCATGCTTTTCTTTAAAAGTTCTTTAAAACCTTTTGTTGTCTGTGCTGATAAAGTAGACTTCTCCCCAGAATAAACTTGGAGTTGACCATTTCTTCCATTTGAATTTTAGAAGCTAAGTGTCTCATTACATGAAAAGTTCTACTGGAATTTTGAGTGGGATTGCGCTGACTTTATAAGTCAATTCAGGAGAGAAGTATTTTCACCATAGCCAGTCCTTCCATGTATCTACATTGTTCAGCTCCCAACTAATTCAAGTTTGCTTTTACATTTAAAGATTTCTTTTGTAATATTTCTTTTACATGTTTGGGTTGCTTAATTGCCAAGCATTCTATAAAATGGAGGTTTTTATATTTTCAAATTGGTCATTACTAATTCAGGAATCCTATTTTTTTTATTTACCCACTATGCAGTAGTCATGTATGGATGTGAGAGTTGGACTGTGAAGAAGGCTGAGCGCAGAAGAATTGACGCTTTTGAACTGTGGTGTTGGAGAAGACTCTTGAGAGTCCCTTGGACTGCAAGGAGATCCAACCAGCCCATTCTGAAGGAGATCAGCCCTGGGATTTCTTTGGAAGGAATGATGCTAAAGCTGAAACTCCCGTACTTTGGCCACCTCATGCGAAGAGTTGACTCATTGGAAAAGATTCTGATGCAGGGAGGGATTGGGGACAGGAGGAGAAGGGGATGACAGAGGATGAGATGGCTGGATGGTGTCACTGACTCGATGGACGTGAATCTGAGTGAACTCCGGGAGTTGGTGATGGACAGGGAGGCCTGGCGTGCTGCGGTTCATGGGGTCGCAAAGAGTCGGACATGACTGAGTGACTGAACTGAACTGATGCTGAAATATTCAGTTTCATAGTTCATTTACACGGGATTTTCTATGCATATACTAACATTGTTACAATGATTTTGTAAAGTTTGCCTCTTTCTTTCCAGTTGTTATAGCCCCTATTTCATTTCTTTGACAAGCAGTGAGAGGGATCCTTATCCTTTTCATATCAAATTAAAAAGAACATTTCTAACACAACACTTCTCCACTTACATTCACATGACACTTGCTTCAGATGATAGGAATAATAAGGATGTTTCCAATCATTTTTAGTTTTCTAAGACTATATCACGGATAGGTATTGATTCATCACAGATGCTTTTTCTATATCACTTCAGATAATATATAGCTTATACTAATTTACGTTACAGATATAAACTATATATATTTAATTTTTACACAATGTATATTTTACACATTCCCTTTAATCTGTTAATATCATATATAAGTATGTGCTGAAATAGAGTTATCCGTATGTTCTTGGAGAAACCCTAACACATACTGCTGGATGGATTTTTGGCTAGTACTTTATTTAGTATGTTAATATTCATGCTCATAAATGAAATTAGTCGGATACTTTTTGCACTGTAAAATATCACCGTTTGGGCATTGTATTAGTTTCCTATTGCTGCTATAACAAACAACCACAAATAAATTTATTTGTTTAAATAAATAAATTTAATAATAAATAAATTTAGAGGCTTAAAATAATGTACATTCATTAGCTCATACAGTTCTGGAGATCACAAATACAAAACAGGTCTCAACGGGCTCAAATCAAAGTATCAGCAAGGCAGCACTCCTTTCTGGAGGCTCCTTGCCTTTTGCAGCTTCTAAAGGCCTTCCACATACTTTAGCTCACGGTCCTTTTCCATTTTCAAAGCCAGTGATTGCTGGTTGAGCCTTTCTTGTATTACAGCACTCTAACCTTCTTTTCTGACTTCTTCCACTTTTCAGGACCTTTGTGATTCTACAGGGTCCACCTGGACAATCCTTGAAATCTATTTTAAACTCAGCAGATTTGCAACCTTCATTCCATCTGCTACTATAACTGCCCATTCCCATGTAATGTCACATATTCACAGGCTCTGTGATTAGGATATCTTTGGGAGATGGTTGTTCTGTCTACTACAGGTATCAAAAATATAATACCCTTAAAAGTAGTTGGGATAGTTTCTCTTTCTATTCTGTGAAACAGTACAAGTTAGACATCCTTCACTCCTTAAAGATTCAATGAAACACCTTCCTTGTATGACTCTTTTTCAGGGATGTTAATACTTGAGTTAATAAGTGACTTTGTTTCTCCTTTAGTTTTCTTGTGTCAATTACCAGTTTAGACCCAATATTCCATGAGAGCCATAAAACTCCCAACACACTGGACGATCTGTCCACTGCATTTTGTTTTTCCTGGAAAAATTCCACCAAATCCCTGTGTTCTCTTAGCCCAAAACTAGACTGTTTGCTCTTTAAGAAGACCTAATCCTCGGAAAAATCCCTTTGTTACTGCCTTGGGAATTCCTTTTCTTTCTCTCCTATGAGATTCTCCTTTCCCTGAGTGTTTGGGCTTCTCATCTCTTTTTTTCTTTTTCTTTTTCATTTTATTTGAGAGCTTGCCTGTTAGAGGTTTTTTTATTTCATCCTGACACTTGACACATGCACAGGCATAGAATTCCAGGGGTAAATCTTTTCCCCTGAACTTTAAAACAAGCCCCCTGCTGTTTTCTAGATCCAGGGCTACCGGTAAGAAATGCAATGTCATTCCAATTCCTGATCCTTTCCAGAGAAGAAAGGAAAATGGATGTGAATACTGTCTCTTCATTCTGCTTTAAAAAAAATTTATTTTATTGAAGTTCCAGTTCCAGTTCAGTCGCTCAGTCGTGTCCAACTCTTTGTGACCCCGTGAACTGCAGCACGCCAGGCCTCCCTGTCCATCACCAACTCCTGGAGTCCACCCAAACCCATATCCATTGAGTCAGTGATGACATCCAACCATCTCATCCTGTTGTCCCCCTCTCCTCCTGCCCTCAATCTTTCCCAGCATCAGGGTCTTTTTAAATGATTCGGCTCTTCGCATCAGGTGGCCAAAGTATTGGAGTTTCAGCTTCAACATCAGTCCTTCCAATGAACACTCAGGACTGATCTCCTTTAGGATGGACTGGTTGAATCTCCTTACAGTCCAAGGGACTCTCAAGAGTCTTCTCCAACACCACAGTTCAAAAGCATCAATTCTTCGGCACTCAGCTTTCTTTATAGTCCAACTGTCACATCCATACATGATTACTGGAAAAACCATAGCCATGACTAGATGGACCTTTGTTGACAAAGTAATGTCTCTGCTTTTAAATTTTATTGAAGTATGCTTGATTTATTCTTGAAGAGATGGGAATACCAGACCACCTTACCTACCTCCTGAGAAGCCTGTATGCAGGACAAGAATCAACAGTTAGAACTGTATATCGAATAATGGACTGGTTCAATATTGGGAAAAGAGTAAGTCAAGGCTGTATACTGTCACCTTACTTATTTAACTTATATGCAAAGTACATCATACAAAATGCCTAACTCTATGATTCACAAGCTGGAATCAAGATTGCTAGGAGAAATATCAACAGCATCAGATATGGAGATGATATCACTTTAATGGCAGGAAGTGAAGAGGAACTAAAGAGCCTCTTGATGAAGGTGAAAGAGGAGAGTGAAAAGCTGACTTAAAACTCAGCATTCAGAAAAACTAAGATCGTGGCGTCTGGTCCCATCACTTCATGGCAAATAGATCGGGGGAAAAGTGGAAATAGGGTCAGATTTCACTTTCTTGGGCTCCAAACTCACTGCAGACAGTGACTGCAGCCATGAAATTAAACGACATTTGCTCCTTGGAAGAAAAGCTATGACAAAACTAGACAGTGTATTAAAAAAGCAGAGACATCACTTTGCTAACAAAGGTCTGTATAGTCAAAGCTATGGTTTTTCCAGTAGTGATATATGGATGTGAGAGCTGGACCATAAAGAAGAATGAGTGTCAAAACATTGATGCTTTGGAACTGTGGTGTTATAGAAGACTCTTGAGAGTCACTTGGACTGCAAGGAGATCAAACCAGGCAATCCTAAAGGAAATCAATCCTGAATAGTCATTGGAAGGATTGATGCTAAAGCTGAAGCTCCAATACTTTGGCCACTTGATGCAAAGAGATGACTCATTAGAAAAGACTCTGATGCTGGGAAAGATTGAAGGCAGGAGGAGAAGGGGATGACAGAGGACAAGATATCTGCATGGCATCACCAACTCAATGGACGTGAGTTTGAGCAAACTCAGAGAGATAGTGAAGGACAGGGAAGCCTGGGGTGCTGCAGTCCATGTAGTCACAAAGAGTTGGACATGACGAACCAACTGAACAACATAGTTGATTTATAATATTGTCAATTTCTGTTGTACAAAAGTAATTCAGTAATATATATATTTATTCTTTTTCATATTCTTTTCTATTATGGTTTATTACAGGATATTGAAGAGTTTCCTGTGCTACACAGTAGGACTCTGTTGTTTATTGTCTCTTCATTCTTAGGCCATGGTGAATTCCCAAAATGGACTTGATGTATTGAGTTCTCCAGGATTATATTTTCTGTCCAGTGCCCACAGTAGTCATTCTTGTTCTAAGTCTTCTAGCCTGTTTTTCTAGAAGCAGGTTTAGGGACAACACAGTCATCTCAGACTCCTTGCTTTAAATGGGCAACCCAATTCTAGCTCCTTCTGCCTATAGTACCTATAGACCTAAAGCTTGCTGTAGCTCCCATGTCAAACCCCAGCCATAGAAGTCCATCTAGGCAGGATATGGGACTTTCCTTGTAGCTCAGCAGTAAAGAATCTGCCTGCAATGCAGGAGATGTGGGTTTGATCCTTGGGTCAGGAAGATCCTCTGAAGAAGGAAATGGCAACCCACTCCAGTATTCTTGCCTGGGAAATCCCATGGACAGAGGAGCCTGGTGGGCTATAGTCCAAGGAGTTGCAAAAGAGTTGGACACAACTTAGAGACTAAACAATAATAAAACAAAGTCAGGGTACACCCATGAACCATTCCAGTTTAGCCTTGCTTATCTCTCTCATTTGAAGGTGTTTTCATTTTGTTCCCAGGGGATGTCCGTTTTTTAAAAAAAGAAGAGCTATTTATTTAAAATTTACTTTGCTTCCAAGTTTTCCCAAATATTCTATGGTTGAGTGCTGAAGAGGCACATTTCATGTTAGTTCAGTTTGTCAAACTTTAAAAGCATCTCTAAAATGACATTTGGAAAGGTATTTTGGTCCCCCAGAGCAGGAAATACTGCTATCATTGGTTCATCTACTGATCCAATCAGCATACTATGTGGGTGCCAGATGTGTTAAGCTTTTATCCCCAGAAATACAAACATTTATCTCCTGGATTAAGACATCCACTAGGCACACATTTGAACATGTTAAAACCAACCTGTGTCACATTTCCCTCAGATTTACAATAGGAAGGAAAAACAAACAAAAACAAAAATTTTTCAGTGGTTAAGTTACGATCCTGATTTTTCTGGTAAACCAGCTTTAGAGAGAGAAATTGTTCACATTTCCCATAACTTGATGAAATAGCTTTTCTCTTTACTGTGATTATCTATAGCTATAATGAATGAAGCCTCTCAATTTGACTCTTTGGTGGCAACAGTAGTGAAAGCAACATATTGTATTAGGTGTGTTTTTTAAAATGTGATTGCATGAAGAAAAAAGCAATATTTAGTTGCTATTTTAATACTACATCCTTTATTTTCCACATTTAAAGAGTATTCAAAGATTCCACATTTAATCGCAGTTTAAAGTATCTCAGGAGAATTATTTGCTTTTAAGCTTAATGCTTTTTTCCAATTTTGTAAAACAAATAAAACACTTCATTGACTGCCTTGAAGGAAAATACATTAGCAAGGTTAAACACAGATAAAACTATCTTCTTAGGACATATAAATTTACAGTTGGATCTCAAATTATAATGGACAGCAACAAAAAAATTTTAAATCAAAGAATGAAACTATTCTTGTCACCTCAGTCATTCATAATTTCCAGACATCAGTGTATCATGAACATATCTATGTGACTTCAGTTGGTTCATTCACTTGCTTAATAATACCAACAGTCATGGAGGGTCCATACTACCATAAACTCTGTTGACCACAAAAGGTAAGACTAGCTAATAACACAAAATCTATTGTGCATTGTAACATGTCTCTCTTTGTTAAAATGGTGGCTTATTAAATTAGTAAAGTTAAATCAATATGCTTTCAGCTGAGCTCCCTGCCACTTACAGTTATCCTCTGATCCTTAAATTCATAAGGAAAATTGGTATCACTCCATACCTGATTGGGTCAGTGTAGTAAGTGTCCAAAAGTTTGTATGAAAAAATTCTGATCTAGCCAAGTTAAATAGAATGAATTTATTTGCTATAGTATTTGATATGTTCTAGACTCATCACAGAAGTATCAAACTCAAGAAGAGAAAAGTCAAAGAAGAAAAGAAACAAAAAGCAGTTGAGGCTTCACAAAATTTGAAATCTAATATTCCATCTCAAAATTCAGGGCTATTAAGCTATTAATGCTACATATTTAATCCAGCTCTGATATCAGCTTCTTATAATTTTTCCCATGTCTAGTGTTCATTTGAGAAACTTTTTTTGGTTTTGTTTTAAATAACAACAGATGGGAGTAATCATGGCTGAAACCCTAACCCCTCCTTCCCTGTTGTTGGCCTGATACTTTCCAAGGGCACATCTGGGCCTGGGATGGGTCCTTTTTTTTCAGTTTTCTCAAGAGCATGTGACTAATACATTTCACATGTCTAATTAAAGGCCTTTTGTGTGGACTACGTGTAGCAAGAACCTCTTCTGTGTCCAAGGTCACATGTCTAAATCTGTGAACCTCTAATGTTTCATTCTGAGATAGAGTTCATTAAATCAGAATGAGTGGGTGGTTAGAAAGAAAGGAAAAGAAGATAAGGAAATGGAAAGTTATAAATTAAGACTGTGCCCCAGAACATTACTATTGGCAGATCTGGTGATATCAATATCCACCAAGGATTGTCATGATTTAGAACAGGAGGAGCCCCAGAGAACATCTAGTCCTTAGCAGCCTTGCCTGAATTTCTCATCTGGCCTCTTATCAACTTCTATTGATTAAAAAGTCTGAGAACTCTGGTCAGTAGTATCATCCCCCAGGGCAGTAACTACTGAAGGCACATTAACAAAGGGCTGAGAAACCCCATAGAGAGAGCAACTTCCTACCTGGGAATCAATATTTTCTCGCATCTTGACTAGTGAGTAGGAACTTGGTAGCAAAGAAGGACGGAGAACAGTAAGCAAAAGAGCCCAAGGGAGCCCTAAAAAATCAAGTGTGTTCCTGGAACTGAGTTGCAGAGAGAGGAGTAGGAGATGAGGTTGAGAATACAGGTTAGGTAAAAATTCAGCTCAGTTCAGTTGAGCCGCTCAGTTGTGCCCGACTCTGCAACCCCATGAACTGCAGCACACTAGGTCTCCCTGTCCATCACCAACTGCCGGAGTTCACTCAGACTCACGTCCATCGAGTCAGTGATGCCATCCTGCCATCTCATCCTCTGTCGTCCCCTTCTCCTCCTGCCCCCAATCCCTCCCAGCATCAGGGTCTTTTCCAATGAGTCAACTCTTCGGTAAAAATTAAGGAGTTTCAATTCCATAATTTAGTCATCTGAATCTAACAGATGTTCAAATAGCAGAGACGGTATATCATTTTTTTTCATTGGCTTTGCTTAAACACTCAAGTATTTTAAAAACACATGTACACCCATGGCAGATTCACGTCAATGTATGGCAAAACCACTACAATATTGTAAAGTAATTAGCTTCCAATTAAAATAAATAAATTTATATTAAAAATAAATAAATAGAATGGTCTAGAGTGGGAAAGAGATTAGGACAAGGGATATGAGTAGGCAACAGGTCTCTACTCTTTCCAAGAAGGAAAAGATAATAATTTATAAAAAATAGAAGCAAGAACTGCATTTCATTTTTAAACTTAAATAAACTGATAGATTTAGGCAGGGATTATAAGCAAAATAAAGAAAAGGAGAGAGTGGAGGGAACATAGGTTTCTGACTTGGGAAACTGAGTAAAATCATTAACCAAGATCGTGAATAAAGGAAGTGTTAATTCTGAAAGTAAGAGAATGAAAACTTTGTTTCAGGACTCTGAAATCAGGGCATAAATGTCTAGAAATAGCCTTTCGACCTCATGAAGGAAATTTGGAAGCATTCTGTACAGTGTGAACTACTCAATCTTATAGTTAATAATATTAATCTAATAATTAATAACTATTCAATCTTATAATTAATATAATTCATAATCTTGTAATTAATATAATTCATAATCTTATAATTAATAAGTCCTTCTCTGGCTCAGTAATTACAGCTGGGACCACAAAAACTAAGGCAACATGAGTTTAAATAACCATCTGCTCACAATTAACCATATATGCAAGCAAAATCATAACTATAGATTTTGAGGATACTTATTTCTAGGTTGCCTAGTGTTTATCTAGTTCACCAGTGGCACCTAAATGGAAAACATTATCATTAAATAAACACTTGAGTTCTGTTTTGTTTTTGTTTTTCATTTCTTTCTCTTTCAGAGGTCTCTTAAACTGTCCTCCATTTTTTGCTTTTAATTGGAGAATAGCTGCTTTCCAATACTGTGCTGGTCTTTGTTGTACATCTACAAGAATCAGCCACAGGTGTACATATGTCCCCTTCCTCCTGACACCCCCTCGCATCTCTCACCCTTCTAGGTCGTCACAGAGCACTGGGTTGAGCTCCCTCTTTGAGTTCTGCTTTTAGTGGCCTTTATTGACTGCCTACAAAGTTAAAAAAATTATACCTCATTGTCATAAAATGCAAAGCAAAATAAACAGTTCAAGAACTCTGCTTAATATTTTATAATGGAAAAACAATTTTTAAAAGAGTGAATATATATATATATATATAACTGATTCAGTTTCCTGTACAGCAGAAAGTAACACAACAATGTAAATCAACATATTCCAACAAAATTTTTTAAAATAATAGAAAATATTTTTAAAGAAATTCATAGCCTGGAAGATGAATAATAGCAAGTACAAGTTTCCACTATACAGAATAAAATATTATAGAAGCTATGAGGAGTAAGGGAAGAGTTCCTGGTAAAGAAGATAGAGCCACTATAGAAAACAATACAGAGGCTCCTCCAAAACCTAAAGCAAGAACTATCAGATGATCCAGAAATTCCATTCCTGTATATATATCCAAAAACATGAAAACATTAATTTGAAAAGATACATGTACTCATGTTCATAGCAGCATTATTAACAATAGCCAAAATATGGAAGCAATCTAAGTGTCCATCAACAGATGCATAAAGAAGATGTGCTATATATGTACACTGAAATATTACTCATTCATTAAAAAGGATGAATGTTTGCCATTTGCCACAATACGGACGGGCCTGGAGGGTATTATGCTTAGTGAAACAGTCAGATAGAGAAAGACAAATACTCTATACTGTCAATTATATGTGGAATCTAAGATATGAAACAACCAAATGAATCTAATAGAACAGACTCACAGATACAGAGAACAAACTGTGGTTACCTGTGGGGAGAGGAAAGGGGAAAGAACAAAATAGGGATGGAGGATTAAAAAGTAAAACTACAATACATAAAATAAATAAGCTACAAGGATATATTGTACAGCACAAGGAATATAGTTTCTATTTTATGAAAGTTGAAGTGTTAGTTGCTCAGTCATATCTGACTCTTTGCAACCCCATGGACTATAACCAGTCAGGCTCTCCTGTCCATGAAATTCTCCAGGTGAGAATACTGGAGTGGATTGCATTCCCTTCTCCAGGGCATTTTTCCCAACCCAGCAATCAAACCTGGTTCTTCTGCATTGCAGGCAGATTCTTTACCATCTGAATCACGTGGGAAGGCTTTATATTTTATAATAATTTCAAATACAGTATAATCTAATAAAAAATTACTATTAATATATTGTATACCTGAATCTCGGGCTTTCCAGGTGTCTCAGACAGTAAAGAATCTGCCTGCAGTGCGGGAGATCTGGGTTTGATCCCTGAGTCAGGAAGATCCCCTGGAAAAGGAAAAAGGTAACCCACTCCAGTATTCTTGCCTGGAGAATTCCATAAACAGAGGAGCCTGTGGGCTACAGGCTATGGGACTGCAAACAATCGGACACAACTGAGCAACTAACACATACATACAACACACCTGAAATTCTATAATAAAAAATTAACACAGATATGTTATAGAAATCTAAAAAGAGAACAGAAAGCCTTCTCAAGTATTTTCAGGTGATAACATCAAATATTACATCTGTCTTAGCTGGCACAGCCAGATAAATGGATAAGAAAGCTGTGGTACATATACACAATGGAGTATTACTCAGCCATTAAAAAGAATACATTTGAATCAGTTCTAATGAGGTGGATGAAACTGGAGCCTATTATACAGAGTGAAGTAAGCCAGAAAGAAAAACACCAATACAGTATACTAACACATATATATGGAATTTAGAAAGATCATAATGATAACCCTCTATGCAAGACAGCAAAAGAGACACAGTTGTATAGAACGGACTTTTAGACTCTGTGGGAGAGGGAGAGGGTGGGATGATTTGGGAAAATGGCATTGAAACATATATACTATCAGGTAAGAAACAAATTGCCAGTCTATGTTTGATACAGGATACAGGATGCTTGGGGCTGGTGCACAGGAATGATCCAGAGAGATGATATGAGGTGGGAGGTGGGAGGGGGGTTCAGGATTGGGAGCTGTATACACCCATGGCTGATTCATATCAATGTATGGCAAAACCAATACAGTATTGTAAAGCAAAATAAAGTAAAAATAAAAATTTTAAAAAATAAATAAAATTTAAAAAGAAAAAAATAAATAAAAGCATCAAAAAAAAAAAGAAAAGGAAGAAGAAGGAGGAGGACAACAAAGGAGAAGATGCTTATGCTGAATCATGAAGGAGGAAGCATTTAAGAATAAGTGTTGACAATAACAACTGAAAAAGCACAATTGAAGCTCATCAGGCTGGTAAATTGTTTGAAAAAATGCATGGAAGAGGAAAAGTGTGACCATGTTCAGAGAATACCACTGTTGCTCTGTGTGGCTGTAACTTAGTATCTAAGGCAGGAGTTCTGCCTGGATGTTAAATTAAAGTCAGCTTGTGCAGGCCTTCATAGTAAAATGAGGTCTAGAAATGGCAGCAAAAATGAAATGTTGGGGAAAATAGCACAGATAATTGTAACAGGGCTTTGTTGGGACTCTGATGTAGAAGACCCGCCCCCCAAATGACTGAGCTGGATCACTGATGTTGCAAAGTTTAGCCTAAGGAACATCCCGAGACTTCTTTTTTCATTGCCACACCCTAGTTCCCCTTGACCCCTTTCCCCATCTCACCAAATTAGAAATGTTACAAAACCGTGCTTAACATACAAAATACATAAATTTCACAAAGGAGTCTGGTACCCAAAAAGAAGTTACTAATGATTATCATTATTAGAGAAATGCAAATCAAAACCACAATGATGCTTTTATTTATTTTTTTCTTTTTAAATTTTATTTATTTTTTAAAATTTTTATTTTTACTTTATTTTGCTTTACAATACTGTATTGGTTTTGCCATACATTGATATGAATCAGCCATGGGTGTATACAGCTCCCAATCCTGAACCCCCCTCCCACCTCCCACCTCATATCATCTCTCTGGATCATTCCTGTGCACCAGTCAGAATGGCTGCGATCCAAAAATCTGCAAGCAATAAATGCTGGAGAGGGTGTGGAGAAAAGGGAACCCTCCTACACTGTTGGTGGGAATGCAAACTAGTACAGCCACTATGGAGAACAGTGTGGAGATTCCTTAAAAAATTGCAAATAGAACTACGTTATGACCCAGCAATACCACTGCTGGGCATACAACACCGAGGAAACCAGAATTGAAAGAGACACATGTACCCCAATGTTCATCACAGCACTGTTTATAATAGCCAGGACATGGAAACAACCTAGATGTCCATCAGCAGATGAATGGATAAGAAAGCTGTGGTACATATGCACAATGGAGTATTACTTAGCCATTAAAAAGAATTCATTTGAATCAGTTCTGATGAGATGGATGAAACTGGAGCCGATTATACAGAGTGAAGTAAGCCAGAAAGAAAAACACCAATACAGTATACTAACACATATATATGGAATTTAGAAAGATGGCAATGACGACCCTGTATGCAAGACAGGAAAAAAGACACAGCTGTGTATAACGGACTTTTGGACTCAGAGGGAGAGGGAGAGGGTGGGATGATTTGGGAGAATGGCATTCTATCATGTATACTATCATGTAAGAATTGAATTGCCAGTCTATGTCTGACACAGGATACAGCATGCTTGGGGCTGGTGCATGGGGATGACCCACAGAGATGTTATGGGGAGGGAGGTGGGAGGGGGGTTCATGTTTGGGAACACATGTAAGAATTAAAGATTTTAAAATTTAAAAAAAATGTGAAAAAAATAAAATTAAATTAAATTAAAAATTAAAAAAAATAGAATAATAATAAAAGTAATAATAATAGCTAGAATTTGGAGCCCTTTCTTTGTCCCAAGAGTGTACAGATTGTGTTGTTTGTGCTTATAATAATCCTTTAAGGAGGGTATATTATCATACCAGTTTTACAATGAGAACAATTTAAATGACATTTTCACTGTTAAGAAGTTTGAGGGTTGGAATAACCAAGATTGCTTGACATAAAAGTTCTGCTCTTTTCCTTATCCCACACTTGGCATCCACTTGTCTATGAGATTAACTTTTAAGGCAGTATCTTTCTAAAACTCTCATTTTATATAACTCTCTGTACCCAAGGTAACTGAGGCTAGTAAGTGGGGGGTATACTGCATCTTTGATGGGAGGTGTTTAAAAGTCAGGGGGTTAATAATGGAAGAGGCAAGGAAGCCAATGCCCTTGGGATTGTTACTTCTCAGATGCTACCCTGGGTGTTCTCTAATGATTCAGGAATAAAGTCCCTCTGAGTCAGTGAATTCAGTCCAAAGACAAGAGCAAAGCTAGCAGAATCATTCTAAATCAATGATTCACTGACCTTTGAAATCTGCATAGTAGATATCCAATAAAAACAACCCCCTTCGGTTTAAGATATAAGAGGTTTACTCCACACCCAAGTGAACAGCACAGTGGACCTACAAGAATTGTTTTTCGTTTTTTCTATTAAAATACAGAACATGGGCAGATTTCTTTTGTCTCAAGACTGGGTAATGCAATATTAATACCATAAAGAAAGTCCTTTAGGGATACAGGGTATACAAATAAAATGATTTATAGTAAGAAACTGATTTACAGTAAAACAAAATTTTTTTTAACTGAAGATATTTTTAGAAACTCTCCACTTTGTGTTTTTTAATAAACTAAAGAAAACAGACTTTTTGAAATGTAAGTTAAGGGATGAGCATAACATAGAATTAACTAAAATAAGAGCCAAGATTAAAATTTTAAAGGAATTGACCATTTTAAGAAGGGGAAAATCTTGCATTCTCATTACCAATTCTCTTGCCAAAAACAATTGTGAAAGATGAATAAAAGATGTTTTAAATGTTTGAAAGCATCAGTGAAGGCATCAGGAAGCAACCAAGACAATCAGCAGTTGAGCAAAGTTTCCAAAGAAAAGAGGGGCAGACCGCACTGAACACACACTGATGACTGGTTTTTCCCTCGGAGGTGTTGGTGATTTGGACCATCATTCCTAAACACAAAGTGGTAGACCGGGGCTTGGAGCAGTTTCATCCGGTCAGGGAGGATAGCCCAAAGAGGCCAAAGCATGACAGGGAGGAAGGAAAAACAAAGAGGACTGCCCAAAATGAGGCAGTAATTTGCCCTTGAGCCATTTGCCAATTCCTAAGCCTTTCCCAAGCAGAGACTTTGAAAAACCAAGCAAAAAATACAGCAAAGCCACTAGAGCCTGAAGCCAAGATTTCAGCAGTTCATCAATGCTATAGAGACAGAAGTTGGAATTCATGACCCACCAAGATCGGCAGGGGTAGACGGGGGCGGGTGGAATTAGCACATATCCTTGCTTTCCAGTTGAGATACAACAGTGAAGAAAATTATATTTTTAAATTTCCCATTAACTTAAAATATCCATTATAAACTCAAATATGCAAAAGATTAGTTGGGCAAAATAAAATTCAGTTACCTATATGACAAAACTATGGGCCATAGCTTATAAAACTGCTTTTAGTAAAAATAATAATCATGAAGAAAGAGAATAGATGAATAAAACATTCAATTATAAATTACAATTAGATTAAAATATTAATTTATTTAAAGAACAAAGATAGATAAAAAGAGAAAGCAATGAAATTACCAAAAAAAAATAACTGACAAGTATATCTAACACATGTTGGAGAAGACTCTAGAGAGTCTGTTGGACTGCAAGGAGATCAAACCAGTCAATCCTAAAGGAAATCAATCCTGAATATTCATTGGAAGGACTGATGCTGAAGCCGAAGCTCCAGTACTTTGACCACCTGATTCGAAGAGCCACATCTTTAGCAAAGACCCTGATGTTGGGAAAGATTGAAGGTAGGACGAGAAGGGGATGATGGAGGACAGGATGGTTGGATGGCATCACTGACTCAATGGACATGAGTTTGAGCAAGCTCCAGGAGATGATGAAGGACAGGGAAGCCAGGCATGCTGCAGTCCATGGAGTCACAGAGTCAGACACGACTGAGCAACAACACGAGACTGAAGAATCTGTCCTTTTCACAATTCAGCATGATGGCAGTTGTGGACTTGTCACATACGGCCTTTACTAGGTTGAGGCATTCTTTTCTTCTGGGCTTCCCTGGTGGCTCAGAGGTTAAAGCATCTGCCTGGAAAGCGGGAGACCCAGCTTCGATCCCTGGGTCGAGAAGATCCCCTGGAGAAGGAAATGGCAACCCACTGCAGTACTCTTGCCTGGAAAATCCCATGGAGGGAGGAGCCTGGTAGGCTACAGTCCATGGGGTCGCAAAGAGTCAGACACGACTGAGCGACTTCACTTTCACTTTATTCTTTTCTTTACCTAATTTGATTAGAGTTTTTAGTCATAAAAGGATGCTGAATTTTATAAAATGCTTTTTCTGCATCTAAGATTGATCATATGATTTTTATCCTTAATTCTATTAATGAGGTGTATCATGTTTATTGATTTATGTATGTCAAATTATCCTTACATCCCAAGGATGACTCTCACTTACTCATAGTTTGTTGTTCTTTTTCTAGCTCCTTGAGGTGGTAAGTTGCTTATTAGAGATCTTTCTTTTCCCTTAATGTAGGTATTTATTGCTATAAGCTTCCCTCTTAGACCACTTTGCTGCATGTGCCTCATTCTGTAAGTTTTGGTATGCAGTGTTTTGTGGGTTTGTTTTGCTTTTTTCCTAAGATGAGGAAAAAAACAAGGGTGCCCACACTCACCGCTTCTACTCAGCATCACATTGGAAGTCCCAGCCTGGCCAATTAGGCAAGGAAAAGAAATTAAAAGCATCCAAACTAGAAAGGAAGAAGTGAAATTGTCTCTCTCTGCAAATGACAATCTAATATATAGAAAAATCTAAAGATTCCATCAAATAAAAACCTGTTAGAACTAATAGACTAATTCAATAAAGTTGCAGGGTACATGGTCAATATGGAAATTAATTGAAGTAGAAAATGGCAACCCACTCCAGTATTCTTGCCTGGAGAATTTCATGGACAGAGGAACCTGGCAGGCTACAGTGCATGGGGTCACAGGAAGTCAGACACTAGAGCACACACACACACCTCTAAATACTAACAAATAAATGTCTGAAAAAGAATTTAATTAGAAAAAATTGTTTATAATAGTATCAAAAAAGAATAAAATATTTAGGAAAAAATTTAACCAAGGAGGTGAAAGATCAATACAGTGTAAACCATAAAAAAATCGATGAAAGAAATTAAAGAAGACACAAATAAATGGAAGAATATCCAAGGTTTATGTATTAGAAGGATTAATATTGTTTCAAATGTCCATACTATGCAAATCAATCTAAAGATTCAATGCAATTTCTATCAATACTTCAATGGGACTTTTCACAGGAATAGGAAAATTCTAAAATTTCTATTGAACAATTCAAGACCCAAACTAACCAAAGCAATTTTGAGGAGAAAAAAAAAATGGAGATATTGTGTGTCTGATTTCAAACTATATTACAAAGCTATAGTAATCAAAAGTGAAAGTGAAGTCACTCAGTCGTGTCCAACTCTGCAACCCCGTGGACTGTAGCCCACCAGGCTCCTACGTCCAAGGGATTCTCCAGGCAAGAATACTAGAGTGGGTTGCCATTTCCTTCTCCAGGGGATCTTCCCAACCCACGGATCGAACCCAGGTGTCCCACATTGCAGGCAGACACTTTAACCTCTGAGCCACCAGGGAAGCCCCACTGACATTAAAAACAAACACATAAAACAGTGTAACAGAATACAGAGACCAGAATAAATTCACACATATACAGTCAACTACTCTTCAACATTCAGAAAACTAAGATCATGGCATCTGGTCCCATCACTTCATGGCAAATAGATGGGGAAACAGTGGAAACAGTGTCAGACTTTATTTTGGGGGGCTCCAAAATCACTGCAGATGGTGACTGCAGCCATGAAATTAAAAGACGCTTACTCCTTGGAAGAAAAGTTATGACCAACTAGATAGCATATTGAAAAGAAGAGACATTATTTTGCCAACAAAGGTCCATCTAGTCAAGGCTATGAACTTTCCAATGGTAATGTATGGATGTGAGAGTTGGACTGTGAAGAAGGCTGAGCACCAAAGAATTGATGCTTTTGAACTGTGGTGTTGGAGAAGACTCTTGAGAGTCCCTTGGACTGCAAGGAGATCCAACCAGTCCATCCTAAAGGAGATCAGTTCTGGGTGTTCTTTGGAAGGAATGATGCTGAAGCTGAAACTCCAATACTCTGGCCACCTCATGAGAAGAGTTGACTCATTGGAAAAGACCCTGATGCTGGGAGGGATTGGGGGCAGGAGGAGAAGGGGACAACAGAGGATGAGATGGCTGGATGGCATCACTGACTCAATGGACATGAGTTTGGGTAAACTCCGGGAGTTGGTGATAGACAGGGAGGCCTGGCATGCCGTGATTTATGGGATAGCAAAGTCAGACACGACTGAGAAACTGAACTGAACTGAAAGACCAGAGTCCCTTGGACTGTGAGGAAATCCAACCAGTCCATCCTAAAGGAGATCAGTCCTGGGTGTTCACTGGAAGGACTGGTGTTGAAGCTGAAACTCCAATACTTTGGCCCCCTGATGCAAAGAGCTGACTCATGGAAAAGACCCTGATGCTGGGAAAGATTGAGGGCAGGAGAAGGGGACGACAGATGATGAAATGGTTGGATGGCATCACCAAATCAATGGATATGGGTATGGGTGGACTCCGGGAGTTGGTGATGGACAGGGAGGCCTGGAGTGCTGCCGTTCATGTGGTCGCAAAGATTCAGACATGACGGAGCGGCTGAACTGAATTGAAGGACCAGATAAGTCAGACTAGGGTTGAGATCCAAGGGTCAAAATTCTTAAAGGTCCCCATGTGGTTCCAACATGCAGCCAAGGTTGAGAATCTCTAGTTTTGGTGCAAATTTACTCTATATGGTTTAAATTTCTTTCATAGTAACCTATAAGCCTATTTTCCATCATATTTAACATTTCAAGACCTTCTAATTCATATGTCCTCTTAGTCTCAGAAAATATGGTTAATTACCAAGTCCAAAATTTCAGAGTGGGCACATATCCTGAGCTAAGTAGCTAGAATGTAAACGTGGCCATTTCAGATAATCTTAAGAAAGCAGGAAGCAAGTTGTTTTATTATTAATATTTATTTCAGCTATTATTTAACTCCATGCTTCAAACCTCAATATAATTCATGCAAAGCTGAAAAAGAGTCACATGTTTTTGGTGCTCTGAGGAGTATAGCATCAGTAGAGTAACTGCCAACCTCCACCCCCCTGCCCAGGATGACAGTTTAGTGTCACTACCTAAAAGCAAAGAATTGGGCTATTTAAAATATTAGACTCATCCTCTACAAACTTCTTTACGCTCCCAGATTTATCTATTATGTGTATGGTCAGGATGAATGTTAGTGTTCAGAGGACCAAACCAAATACTGTGGAAAGAATGTAAAAGGTCTTTCTTATTACCAGGTGGGCAAAGGAACAAGCATAAACAGAGACTAGGGGCTTTCCAAAGTGTTTCTCAGTTATTTTTCTCTTTGATTATAAGGCTATCTTAGGCTGTGATGTTTAGAGATCAGCCAGCTGGCCTCCAAAATCAAGGGCAAGTGCTCTGGGTTAGAATTATGATGCCATGAAGATCTCTCTCCCTCTCTCTCTCTCTGGACAAAACAAAGTCTCGCCATTTTGCACTCAAGTTTCTAAGTTTTATTTTCCTCTAGGACTCTCCACAGTTCTAAACTCACAAGTAAATCTTTCAAAAAGTTTCCCTATCCCAACTTAATCATGCAAAAGTAAAACCACAAGAACAGGTCTGCAGTAGAAAAGAGTTCTCTGCAAAGCAAAAGACACATGAAGGGATTCCTCAAGACACCAGGAGAAAGAGCCATCTATTTTCTAATTAGGGAGAAATTTCACAGCATTCAGAAAGAAATAAACCAAAGATACATTATTGTTTAAATTATTTTGGCTAATTATTTCCAACAGTCAAGAAATTGCCGAACCATAAAAAAAATGATTCTAAATCCTGCAACAACTACTGTTTACCAGGCATCACCTTAGGACCAGAGGTTACAAGAGAACACTGGAGAAGAAAGAATGGAAGCCTATAAGAGAAGACAGCAATGGTTTCTGTTGGTTACTACGAGTGAAATGACACAGAACATGCAAGACATACAAGACGCACACAAGAGACATATACTCTGGCCAGAGGAACAGAACTGGGCAAACTAATTGCCGTTTATTATTATAAAGCCCTCCTTAGGCAGAATTCCAGACTGTAAGAATAAGCCTTTTCAGTAGAGTGCAGGTACATACATGTTATCGTACAGCAAAGGGGAGTGAAATCTCTGTCTACTGCAGAGTCTGCACAAAGCCCTCATCTCCTTCTTATCTCAAGAAGGGAATGCTCCCTTGTTTGCAAGGGACCATTAAACTCAAGGCTGTGTCCAGACTCTTTGGCAGAACGCCTCGTATGCAAGGACGCTAAGCCTGAGCAGAGAGACCCGTTTGCAGGCACATCTCTGCTACCCTATTAACCCTTCATCTCCCCCTTTTTTATTTTATTTAAGCCCTCGAGACATTTGTATTGATGTTTTGTAGAACAAGGCGTAAAGCTGTAGGCGGCCAACCTCCAGCCTCACTAGCCCCTCTTGCGGCTGTGCCTGTCTTAGGTTGCCCTCCTCTGAGGGTCTTACCCGTCATTGGCTATCTAGCCACCTCTTGGGGGCTAGGCGGAATCTCTCTAGATGATGGGTATCTAGAACTCTTTTTATTTATATGTCTCGGTTAATCTCTTGAAGGGCTCATGTTAAATGGTACAGGTGTTATACAAAACAGAAGAATTCCAATCATATTTCAACACACTTTGTGTAGATAAAACAGCCAATTGATCTCCAAGCCAGGAAAAGGGGTGTTTGAAGATTGAGCACGTCGGTAGCAAGTTGTGCATCCAAATCTCGCTGTTGTTGCCATAACAAATGAGAGTCTTTTTGCCAGTCCCGAACAAAATCAGCTGTTTGAATTTCTTGGTGTAATGCAAGGCCTGCTACAGCTGCTGTTGCAGTTACTGATGTGACTGCGAGAATCGAAGCAATGACCACAGCAAGCATACGTCGAGATCGGTATAGCAAAGTCTGTACAGCGGTTACTAGATGAGAAACAGCAAAAGAATCTGACCACGGCCGAGTCAGATTTATAGGCAACCATACTTCTGTCTGAGCTTTAACAATTAGTAGCGAGAAATTGGAGTTAAAGGCTTGTCTTTCAAATTTTTTCTACCAAGACATTTACACATTGAGTTAAATTACAATAGTCACACGACATAGACCCCACAGTATCATTTTAGGTCCAATTCCCATATAACAATGCAAAAGGACATTTTACACATGCCTTTGCGGAATAAGATTTATTAACATGTAAATTAACATGGAATGGACCCGAAAAGTCACCACTGTCCAAAGTATAATTTCCTGACCAGATAGTGAGATTACCAGAAACTGCCCATAGTTTTTAAATATCTCCTTGAATGTACGGATATCCTTGCAATTGTAATTGAGGAGGGACAAGTGCAAACTGCTGCCATTTAACTGTTTCGTTACCATTACCCATCAAAGTGGTATTTGCACGATGCCACCTAAAAGGTTTATTTGACCATTTTTTTAAGAATTGTCCATGATCTGGACTCCAATCTACAATGATGGCCCCAGAATAATTTATGACCGTAAATGGTCGATGACCTCGGCAACGTTCCCACTTTAAAGATTCTAGAGAAGGAACAAAAAAGTTAACAGGACATAGCGACATGTGTTTTCTATTATGAATATCTATCAGTTTTGTTGAGGTGCTAAATCTCCTGGTGGAAACAAGCACAGTAAAAGTAGCAAAGTGGTAATTATTATACTTTACCCCCCCATGTATTATAAGAATGATGAGAACGTTCCTTAGTGGACAGACAAAAGGGGTGTCCCCCTATACATAAAGGAATACCTTCCACTGCAATGGTCAAATTATTAATATTATATTATTGTTTATGATGAGATAGTTGTTCTATTTCCCCGCAAGCTGGCAGGGGAAAGGAGGGAATCCAACGTTATTATGAAGGAGATAAAGTGGAAGAGGAAGGGATTCCCACTTGATAGGGTAGGGGCCAGAAACTTGCAAAGGTAATAGCTCAGGACAGAGCTTGTAAGGAGGAGAAGTCCCCGGTATTGTTTCTGGGCCCCAAGGACTCAGGCCCACAGGATAGTTTCCCGGTATCGGGTTGCCCATTTTATCTGTTTTAGATCTGCATTCATTAGTCCAATGAAACCCCTTCTCACACCAACGGCAAAGTCCAGGAGGAGTCTTATTTTTCCCAGCAAGAGATCTGTCTTTAGGAATTGCACCTTGATCAGCTTTTAATTTTTGACACTCTTTTTTTTTTCTTTTTTTATATGACCAGGTTTTTTACAATGAAAGCAGTTACCTCCCTTTGGTGGTCTCATAACCTTGGCCAAGGCTGTAGCAAAGACATTAGCCTGATGCTCAGTTTTTCCTACTCCCGAGCAGGCTCTGATATATTCAGCTATAGATGCACCCTGTCCCTTTAAAGGTCCCAGTATATGCTTGCATTTAGGATTTGCATTTTCAAACGCTAAAGTTTGTAATAATATCTTTGAAATTTTATGCCTCCCTATAGCCCGTTTCACAGCTACCCTCAGTCTTGCTAGAAAATCAGTATATGGCTCATTAGGGCCTTGCATTGTTTTAACAAAGGAGGGCTGGGCTTGGCCAGTAGGCACCACACGGCACCATGATCGTAAAAAGACTTGGCGGACTTGTTGTAAGTCCTGATCAGAATATCGAGCATGTTTTTTTAAAGCCCGATATTGGCCCTCTCCCATTAATTTGTCCTCGAGAGGACCAGAGGGGTTTTTTCCCTCATTAATCTGAGCCTTCTTTCCAGCTTCTTCTTCCCACCAGCTACGAAGTTGCAACCATTGAGAGCCCTCCAAGACAGCTTGGGCAATAGATTCTCAATCTAATGGAATGATTAATTTGCCTTTTTTTTTAATGATTTCAACATAGCCAAAACAAAGGGAGATTGAGGACCGTACTGCGCTACTGCAGCTTTAAGATCTTTAAAAAATTTATATTCCAAAGGAGCATATTGAACATTTATCACATTGCCATCTTGTTGTCTCTGGATGGGAAACAATTGTGGAGGGTCTATAAACCCACCAGGGGGAGCAGACAAGTCATCATCATGAAGCATAGACAAAGGAAAGGAGAACCGACAATGTTCCCTGCCCACATCGGGCCGCAGTGGGGAAAAGAGAAGCACAAGGAGCAGAGGTGTAGATTTTTTCTTCTCCTTACGGGATCTCCACCATTCCTGGAATAGATGGGTCATTTCTTTATCTCTTTGCCCTCCTCTGACGAAACCGAAGAAGCCTCCGAATCTGATTCTGAACTATCAGATGTTTCACCATTTCCAGAAGGAGGCTTATTTATATCCTTACTTTCAGGCAATGCAGAAATTCCACCAACATTTGGCATATCCTCATAAATTGCCTCTTCCTTCATTAAAGCATTAGATTTAGTCTCATTATCAGTAGATAGCAAAGTCAAAGCCTGTGTTATAGCATTACATAAATTTTATAACATGATTCAATATATAAATTCACATATTGTGCCCATAATGAACATTTATTTCTTCCTAGCAGGATTTTCCCATGGTTTTTTGAACCATGAACTTTTGAAAGTTCCCATCTGCTAGGGTGAAGAATTCCCCATGATTATGTACAAGAATTTACCTAGTAATTTTTTCTGCTAGGGTGAGGAATTTCCCATGTTTCCGAAAGCTCCCTGCTATGGATCTAAAATCCCCCCGGGGTTTCTTACCTCTTTCGGTTTCACTCAAGCCCCACGTTGGGCGCCAGATGTTGGTTACTACGAGTGAAATGACACAGAACATACAAGACATACAAGATGCACACAAGAGACATACACTCTGGCCAGAGGGACAAGAACTGGGCAAACTAATTGCCATTTATTATTATAAAGCCCTCCTTAGGCAGAATTCCAGACTGTAAGAATAAGCCTTTTCAGTAGAGTGCAGGTGCATACATGTTATCGTACAGCAAAGGGGAGTGAAATCTCTGTCTACTGCAGAGTCTGCACAAAGCCCTCATCTCCTTCTTATCTCAAAAAGGGAATGCTCCCTTGTTTGCAAGGGACCATTAAACTCAAGGCTGTGTCCAGACTCTTTGGCAGAACGCCTCGTATGCAAGGACGCTAAGCCTGAGCAGAGAGACCCGTTTGCAGGCACATCTCTGCTACCCTATTAGCCCTTCAGGTTTCCTAAGAAAAGAGAAGCTGTCAAGCAATCTTATGCAATCAGATTCCTTTGCTTTTTGCCCTGCTAGGATCTCTCGAGTTTTCACACAGAACAATGTTCTCCCCTTCCCTCCCCCTCCCCACCCCCTCAGAGTGACACTTCTCCTTAAAAATTTCTGTAGTTTAAAAAGCTCAATTTAATTTCCAGCTTTCTAAACACCATCAAGTTCTCTTCTTCGGGGACTGAATGGGAGAAGTTTCTGTGGTTCCCTTGTGTATTATACAGTCAGTTGCAAAGAATTGAAATCTAATCTATCTGACGTGAGCTGAAAAGAAAAATGATGCTAAAGGATATTAGCATCTCACATTTGGAGGGAGACCGGAAAAATCAGATTCGGAACAGGCAGAGGCAAAGGAAAGCTCTGCAGACATGGTCACGACCAGAGTCCAGTGCAGACCAGCCAGGAGGACACACAGCCCCTCCCCTAGCCCCCACTCCTAGTGCTGGAGCCGCTCTCAGGGCACTCCTGCTTCCGTCCTTAAGAACTCCTCCCCATCTATGCCTCCAACTTGGCCCCAGGAACTCCGCATAGAATAAGCCAGGCCAGCATAGCTGAGTGATCTAGTCCCATAAGAGTTTCCTTTGCAGGCCCAAGAGCCATGTCTAGCGTACTTTGAGTCCTCCGTCGCTACTGAGACCTCTGACCAGTTTCTCCTACTGTGAGTTTCAGTTCTGAGCTGCTATAATGTTACCTGTGAGTAGATTTATTAGACTCATTTATCAGATTTATTTTAGGAAAGTCACCTAAAACAAAGTCTACCACTTTATAAAGTAAGCAGAAACTACTTGAAGTATGCCTGAGCCCTCTCTAGGCCTCCCATGCCACCGGCCTTCCTCTCATATTCAGTACTCTGGGTTTTTCCCGTATTTCTTAATACTCTCCAGAAAGAATCTGGAACTCAATCTCTGACTAGTCTTTTAGAATGACTGATACTCAAATAAATCTGGCAAGACTCAAAACTTTGTCTCATGCACTAACCCAGGGACAGCCTTGGGCTCTGCTCAGATGTTTCAGGGATTCACTGAAAAGTATCTTCCAAAGATTGAAGGCAAAAGGAGAAGAGGGCAGCAGAGGATGAGATAAGAGATAGTTGGATGACATCACCAACTCAATGGACATGAGTTTGAGCAAACTCCAGGAGACAGTGGAACACAGGGAAGCCTGGTGTGCTGCAGTCCATGGGGTCCCAAAGAGTCGAACATGACTTAGTGACTGAACATCTTCCATCTAAGAGTAAAGACTTTGAATTAACCAAGAATCCCTGCTGTTTATTTCTATATTCTTTTACTATGCTATACAATTTCTATAACTTATTTCAATTAGAGGGTCCAATACAAGAGTCAAACACTAATGCCAGATATCTCAAAAAAAAAATCTTTCATTCTATTTTTGGATGCAAAAATTCTAATTTACTTTTTCCTGCAGTTACAGTTTTATTACAAACTTTCCCCAAAGAGTTAAAATCCCTCTGATTAAGAGTTATATACTGTTTTCTTTAACCAAAAATCCTAGAACAAAAGTCACTGTGCTTTCTGGATAGTTTTATCAGGTAGATCTGTGACGGCTGACAACCTGATCCCTGACTTGATAAGTTTACTTGAAAGTATAACTTCATACTCAGATTAGTACCTATTCTGACAATGATATTAAGTATTCTAACAAAAGGAACCCCATTACTCCCATTAGCATCACTTAGGCAAAAATCTAGAGTCATTTATCAGCAACATTCTCAGTTCAGTTCAGTCACTCAGTTGTGTCCGACTCTTTGCGACCCCATGAATCGCAGCACACCAGGCCTCCCTGTCCAACACCAGCTCCTGGAGTCCACCCAAACTCATGTCCATTAAGTCAGTAATGCCATCCAACCATCTCATCCTCTGTCGTCCCCTTCTCCTCCTGATCTCAATCTTTCCCAGCATCAGGGTCTGTTCCAATGAGTCAGCTCTTCACATTAGGTGGCCAAAGTTTTGGAGTTTCAGCTTCAATATCAGTCCTTCCAATGAACACCCAGGACTGATCTTTAGGATGGACTGGTTGGATCTCCTTATAGTCCAAGGGACTCTCAAGAGTCTTCTTCAACACCACACTTCAAAAGCATCAATTCTTCAGTGCTCAGCTTTCTTTATACTCCAACTCTCACATCCATACATGATTACTGGAAAAACCATAGCCTTGACTAGATGGACCTTTGTTGGCAATGTAATGTCTCTGCTTTTTAATACGCTGTCTAGGTTGGTCATAACTTTCCTTCCAAGGAGTAAGTGTCTTTTAATTTCATGGCTGCAATCACCATCTGCAGTGATTTTGGAGCCCAGAAAAATAAAGTCAGCCACTGTTTCCCCATCTATTTGCCATGAAGTGATGGGACTAGATGCCATGATCTTAGGAAGCCTCAGGAAGCCCAATATTTCTTGCACTGTACAAGTAGGCATAACAAAAACTGAGTATCTTTTTTTTTATGGGGTATTCAGGCAGTGACTAGCATCACTGAGGCAGTAACCTGAGAAGATAAGAGTTTCAACTTTACAACTATCCTTTCACTAGACACCTGATGCTCACTGAAGTGATAGCAATTCTTCCTCTCCTTGTGGTCATAAGACTGTTGTCTAAAAATGGCACCACACGACTACTGAAAACCAAGAAAAATTTACTCATAACAACAGTTGTCAATGGAACAGTTGTCAATTTACTCATAACAACAGTTGTCTATCCCTGTGTGGATAGAATAATGAGGGACAATTTTTACAGCTGATTTTCTCATGGTGTAATTGCCTAGAACACTGATGCCTACAGGTAAACCTGTTATTTTCCAAGAAATTTTGGTCATTTATCTCTATGACTTCTGAAACCTACCAGATGAGGAGCTCAATTTACACTCTCATCAAGCTCTCTACATCCCTCATTTCTAGCACTGCTATCTGTAATCACATCAATCACCAAAGGTAATAACTTCATCCATACTTATTTTCTACCTCGTATTGTAATTCTCTATGACAGCATGACCTGACATATAGTTTGTTAATTCTAATTATTAATCAATAAATATATATACATGTGAATAAATGAATCTCCATGGAAAAAGTAAAAGCACATTAAGATCTCATTGATGGGGTCCCCTTGGAACTGTATTATAAAGTCCACTTATATTTTGTCAATAGGCCTGAGAACTAGTTATAATAAAAGGCATAATTACCAATTACTGACATGTCAAAATAGGATTAGCTTTTGTTTTACACTCCTGGGTGATTAGGCACATTATAAAAACTGTAGCTCCTTGGATCTACCATGGATCATGTCATGTGTTGTTAACAAATGCAGAATAATGAACCCTCTCAAAGACATCCTTATTGTAAATTGCAAAACCTGTGAATATATCATGACGTGACAGAAGAGACTTTGCAGATATAATTAAGTCAAAGATCTGCAGATGAAAAGTTTACTTTGGATTTTCTGGGTGAACCCAGTGTAATCACAAGGGTCTTTATAAGAGGAAGGCAGGAGCGTCAGAGTCAAAGAAAGAGATATAGTGATAGAAAGGTGAAAGTCACTCAGTCATGTCCGACTCTTTGCAACCCCATGGACTATATAGTCCATGGAATTCTCCAGGCCAGAATACTGGAGTGGGTAGCCTTTCCCTTCTCCAGGGGATCTTCCCAACCCAGGGATCCAACCCAGGTCTCCCTCATTGCAGGCTGATTCTTTACCAGCTGAGCCACCAGGGAAGCTCTGCAAGGAATGTAACCTTGAGCCAAAGGATGCAGGCAGCCTCTAGAATCTGGGAAGGACAGGGAACTGAATGCCCCCATCCCATCCCCTCCAGAGCCTACAGAAAGGAGCACAGACTTGCAGACTCATTTCAAATTCTGACCTACAGAACTATGAAGAAATATATTTATGTTTTACACATCTGAACTCAGTTCAAAAGGCCTCTACTACCCTGATACCAAAACCAGTGAAGGTACTCCAAGAAAAGAAAATTGCAGGCCAACATTCTTTATGAACATGGATGTAAAAAAAGCTCAATAAAATATCTGCACACCTAGCAAAACCAAGAAGGAGATGCTAATGAAGAGGACTAATAGACAGAATGCAGAGCAACTTATTAAAGGGAAATATTCAAAGCCTTCTGGAGAATCCATGAGCAACTGAAAGGAAAGATCTCTTTGCTCCCTATCAACTCATCTACATCTGGCCCCAGAAAAAAATTATTGTTTCCAAAGGATCCATATTTTTTCTTCTTTGCCACTTTCTCTTATATAAATTACATATTTCCCTCTAATAGATTAAATCAATCTACTATAGGTACCTTTATCAACAGACTACCAATAATTATACATTATTGAGTTAGACTTCAAAAGTCTTTGATACTCAATTTCAAGTAGATTTAAAACAAGCTATAGTTCAAAATATTTATGAAGAAAAGCTTTAGAAAGGCTCAGTTAAATGACATTCATTCAATGAAAGTTAGAGTAAGTAAGTTAAAGCAAATGAAGGAGAAGGAGAAGTCAATATACAACAGTCTGAGTTCTTGGTTCCAAACTGAAACTGTTCTTGGCTAACTAAAAAGCCATCACATTAGTGATATAAAATGCTAACTATTGAACAGATTAATTTGATATTTGGTAAGCACTAAATATGTGCTTCCCTGATGGTCCATACAGTTAAAAAAATCTGCCTGCAATGCAAGAGACCTGGGTCTGACCTCTGGGTCAGGATGATTCCCTGGAGAAGGGAATGGCTACCCACCCCAGTATTCTTTTATATATATCTATATATAAATTTATTTAATTGGAGGTTAATTACTTTACAATATTGTATTGGTTTTGCCATACATCAACATGGATCCACCACAGGTATACACGTGTTCCCCATCCTGAACCCCCCTCCCTCCTCCCTCCCCATATCATCCCTCTGGGTCGTCCCAGTGCACCAGCCCCAAGCATCCAGTATCATGAATCAAACCTGGACTGGTGATTCATTTCATATATGATATTATACATGTTTCAATGTCATTCTCCCAAATCATCCCACCCTCTCCATTTCCCACAGAGTCCAAAAGACTGTTCTATACATCTGTGTCTCTTTTGCTGTCTCACATACAGAGTTATCATTACCATCTTTCTAAATTTCATATATATGCATTAGTATACTGTATTGGTGTTTTTCCTTCTGGCTTACTTCACTCTGTATAATAGGCTCCAGTTTCATCCACCTCATTAGAACTGATTCAAATGTATTCTCTCTAATGGCTGAGTAATACTCCATTGTGTATATGTACCACAGCTTTCTTATCCATTCATCTGCTGATGGACACCTAGGTTGCTTCCATGTCCTGGCTATTATAAACAGTGCCATGATGAACACTGGGGTACACGTGTCTCTCTCTGTTCTGGTTTCCTCAGTGTGTATGCCCAGCAGTGGGATTGCTGGGTCATAAGGCAGTTCTATTTCCAGTTTTTTAAGGAGTCTCCACACTGTTCTCCATAGTGGCTGTCCTAGTTTGCATTCCCACCAACAGTGTAGGAGGGTTCCCTTTTCTCCACACCCTCTCCAGCATTTATTGCTTGTAGACTTTTAGATCGCAGCCATTGTGACTGGCGTGAAATGGTACCTCATTGTGATTTTGATTTGCATTTCTCTGATAATGAGTGATGTTGAGCATCTTTTCACTCTCTGACATAAATTACAGCAGGATCCTCTATGGCCCACCTCCCAGAATATTGGAAATAAAAGCAAAAATAAACAAATGGGACCTAATTAAAATTAAAAGCTTCGCACAACAAAGGAAACTACAAGCAAGGTGAAAAGACAGCCTTCTGAATGGGAGAAGATAATAGCAAATGAAGCAACTGACAAATAACTAATCTCAAAAATGTACAAGCAACTCCTGCAGCTCAATTCCAGAAAAATAAATGACCCAATCTATGGGAAATAGATGGAGAAACAGTGGAAACAGTGTCAGACTTTATTTTGGGGGCCTCCAAAATCAGTGCAGATGATGATTGCAGCCAGGAAATTAAAAGACGCTTATTCCTTGGAAGAAAAGTTATGACCAACCTAGATAGCATATTCAAAAGCAGAGACATTACTTTGCTGACTAAGGTCCATCTACTCAGGGCTATGGTTTTTCCAGTAGTCACATATGGATGTGAGAGTTCGACTGTGAAGAAGGCTGAGCACCGAAGAACTGATGCTTTTGAACTGTGGTGTTGGTGAAGACTCTTGAGAGTCCCTTGGACTACAAGGAGATCCAACCAGTCCATTCTGAAGGAGATCAACCCTGGGATTTCTTTGGAAAGAATGATGCTAAAGCTGAAACTCCAGTACTTTGGCCACCTCATGCGAAGAGTTGACTCATTGGCAAAGACTTTGATGCTGGGAGGGATTGGGGGCAGGAGGAAAAGGGGACGATCGAGGATGAGATGGCTGGATGGCATCACTGACTCAATGGACGCGAGTCTGGGTGAACTCTGGGATTTGGTGATGGACAGGGAGGCTTGGCGTGCTGCAATTCATGGGGTTGCAAAGAGTTGGACACGACTGAGCGACTGAACTGAACTGAATCAAAAAATGGGCCAAGGAACTAAATAGACATATCTCCACAGAAGACATACAGATGGCTAACAAACACTCCAGTATTCTTGCCTGGAGAATCCCCATGGAAAAAGGAGCCTGCTGGGTTACACTCATGAAGTTGCAGAGTCGGACACAACTGAGCGACTAAGCATGCAAGTACTAAATAAACAACAACTACACAAGTTTAGAGATTTCTCAAATAATTATAAGTACTGTATGGCCTATGAACAAAATATATAATTGTTTTTTTTGTAAAGGCATTCAGTTTATAGAAACAATAATTTTTAAAGATAAAGCTTAGTATGTTTGCATTGCCATGGAAATTCATAACATCACCAAAGCCAACCTCTTCAAGATTAATGTCCTAATTATTTTTGAGTGTTTATAGAAATATATGACTTAAACACATTTTGCTCATACTGAGATTTTGCCTCAGGAAAGACATGTTCCCCTTCTCTTTTCTATTCTTCAACAGACGCTAAGGCACATAGAGGTTAAAACACTTGTTCAAACCATTCACCTAGCTGATAACACTGTCAACCCTCCTGACTCCTGATCTAGGACCCTCTACATACCACCATAGCCCCAAACTATGCAAACCAGAACACTGTGAAGGATGCCACACACTCTCATGCCATGCCCAATAAGACTTCAGGCATTTGGGGGTTTAGGTTAAAGATCCTCAGATTAGTTCTGTCCAGGGATTTTGTATTTAACACTCTGACTGACTGGCCTTGGTTTGGAGAAGGAGGCAAAATAGAGCTTCAATTTCCATGAAGAAGAGACAAGTATTTTCCTTGGGAAGTTAAACATATGTAAAATATAGACACCTGTCAAGATTCTATTTGGTTTCTTTCACATGCAAAAATAATCTATTGCTGAAACCAGGTGAGATGGGGATATGAGCCAAGAGAACTTTTTAAAATGAAACTCTTCCCCCAGTTCATACCAGCATGGACACAGTCAACATCTCTTCTCACTTTCTGTATTTAGGGATCACTTTCTCCACTTCCTACTAAAAAATGTCTGAGAACTTATTTCCAGGCTATTTCAAATTAGATGAATTTGAACAAAGGTTAATCAGTCTCAATTGTTTAAAACTGGGTCACACATTCTGTTTCCCCTTAAATTAAAATGCCTCGTGACTGCTGATGTGAGAATACAAAAAAGCCATCAATGAAGGAGGTGATGTTAGAAAAGATAGGAGCTTCCAGCGCTACTGCTTGCCTCCTAACTAGTACTCAGTCTAGAGGGAACTAAACTCATTTGGGTTTGAGAATAGAGTGGGTATGATCACTAAACTTTCTTTTCTAGCTCACTCTCTTGAAAGAAAATTCATCATATTTACTTATGATTCTTTAATATATCATAATAATCATTTTATTTTTAGTTTTATCTACAAGTTACTTTTAAGCAATGCTTACAATCGTCATTACTAAAGTTCTTTTCCATAATGTATTCATAATCTTAATGTGCTGATCAAATGCTATGCAGTAGAAGTGTGCTGGCTTGGAGAACACAGAGCTAAAACCTAAGAGTTGTGAAAGAAATAGATGTATCTTTTAGAGGTTCAGTAAACCAAGGGCTGAATCACAGTAAGAAACATTTAATGGGAGGAAAATGATGTCCTATTTAGGTGAGAATATAAATCATGAAAATTAAAGTAAGAAAGTAATGAAAACTAAAGTAAGAAAGTATTGAAAATTAAGGTAAGAAACTATCGAACCATTAGCAAGAAGGAAAACATTCATGGAAAACTAGACCTCAATTTCAACATATATAGAGCAGTGCATGGGATACCTGATTATAATATTTCAAGATCATTTTTTAAAATTGTTTAATTTAATGGATTTACATGTCCCTCATAGCTTATATTTAGTGGGATCATGCACAGAAGAAGTGGTGCAAACCAGAAGCAGAATAGACTACAGGGTAGTTTCTTAGCCTCAGAATAGTCAGTTTCCCTGAGCCTGATCACTTTGGCATATTAACCTCATTAATATCCATCTTATAGGTTTGTTATAAAATTTAAAATAAATATACTTTAAAATATTTCTCATTAGTAACTCTCATTCATTGCTGGAGGAAATATAAACTGCTGCAGCTACTTTGAAACACAACAGTTTAGTTCAGTTCAATTGCTCAGTCATGTCCGACTCTTTGCAACCCCATGGACTGCAGCACGCCAGGCTTCCCTATCTACCACCAACTCCTGGAGCTTACTCAAACTCATGTCCATTGAGTCAGTGATGCCATCTAACCATCTCATCCTCTGCTGTCCCCTTCTCCTCCCACCTTCAATCTTTCCCAGTATCAGGGTTTTTTCAAATGAGTCATTCTTCACTTCAGGTGGCCAAAGTATTGCAGTTTCAACTTCAGCATTAGTCCTTCCAATGAATATTCAGGACTGATTTCCTTTAGGATGGACTGGTTGGATCTCCTTGCTGTCCAAGGGACCCTCAAGAGTCTTCTCCAACACCACAGCTCAAAAGCATCAATTCTTCAGAGCTCAGCTTTCTTCACAGACCAACTCTTACATCCATACAAGACTACTGAAAAAACCATAGCTTTGACTAGACACATCTTTGTTGGCAAAATAATGTCTCTGCTTTTTAATATGCTATCTAGGTTGGTCAAAACTTTTCTTACAAGGAGTAAGCATCTTTTAATTTCATGGCTGCAGTCACCATCTGCAGTGATTTTGGAACCCCAAAAAATAAAGTCTGTCACTGTTTCTACTGTTTCCCCATCTACTTGCCATGAAGTGATGGGATGCCATGATCTTAGTTTTCTGAATGTTGAGTTTTAAGCCAAATTTTTCACTCTCTTCTTTCACTTTCATCAAAAGGCTCTTTAGTTTTTCTTCGCTTTCTGCTGTGGTAGTATCTACATATCTGAGGTTATTGATATCTCTCCCAGCAATCTTGATTCCAGCTTGGGTTTCATCCAGTCCAGTATTTCTCATGATGTACTCTGCACATAAGTTAAATAAGCAAGGTGACAATATACTGTCTTGATGTACTCCTTTCCTGATCTGGAACCAGTCTGTTGTTCCATGTCCAGTTCTAACTGTTGCTTCCTGACCTCCATAAAGATTTCTCAGGAGGCAGGTCAGGTGGTCTGGTATTCCCATCTCTTTCAGAATTTTCCACAGTTTATTGTGATCCACGCAGTCAAAGGGTTTGGCATAGTCAATGAAACAGAAGTAGATCTTTTTCTGGAATTCTCTCACTTTTTCAGTGATTCAGTGGATGTTGGCAATTTCATCTCTGGTTCCTGTGCCTTTTCTAAATCCATCTGCAACATCTGGAAGACAACAGATTCTTATAAATTAAACACTTTTTTTTACTATATGATCCAGGAATCTCACTCCTTAGTATTTATCCATAGGAGTTGAAAACTTATATCCAGATTAAAAGCCTGCACACAAATGAGTATAGCTGCCTTGTTCATTGTTGCCCAAACTTGGAAGCAACCAACGTGTCCTTCAGTAGGTGAATGGATAGATAAACTGAGGCACATCCAGACAATAGGCTATTATACAGCACTAAAAAAAGAAAAGAGCTATCAAGTCACATAAAGACATGAGGAAACAAATGCCTATTACTAAGTGAAAGAAGCCAATCTGAATGACCATCATCAAAAAGGCTACAGAAGATAAATGCTGGAGAGGGTGTGGAGAAAAGGGAAGCCTCCTACATTACTGGTGGGAATGCAAACCGATACAACCACTATGGAGAACAAAATGGCGATTCCTTTTAAAAAAACCAAGAATAAAACTACCATATGACCCAGTAATCCCACTATTGGGCATATACCCTGAGGAAAACAGTACTGAAAAAAGACACATGTACCCCAGTGTTCATGGCAGCACTATTTACAACAGCTAGAATATGGAAGCAACCAAGATGTCCATGGGCAGATGAATGAATAAGGAAGTTATGGAACATATATACAATGGAATGTTACTCAGCTATAAAAGGAAATGCATTTGAGTCAGTTCTAATGAGGTGGATGAATCCAGAGCCTATTATACAAAGTGAAGTAAATCAAAAAAAGACAAATAATGAATATTAATGCATATATATGGAATCTAGAAAGATGGGTACCGATGAACCTATGCGCAGGGCAGCAAAGCAGACACAGACATAAAGAACAGACTTTGGGACTCAGTAGAACAAGGAGAGGGTGGGATGATTTGAGAGAATAGCATTGAAATGTATACATTACCAGAAGTACAATAGATAGCCAGTGGGAGGTTGATGTATGCAGCAGGAAACCCAAAGCCAGTGCCCTGGGACAACCTAGGGGGATGGGGTGGGGAGGGGGCTCAGGGTGGAGGAGACACAGGTATGCCTACGGCCGACTCTTACTGATGTATGGCAAAAACCATCACAAGACTGTAAAGCAGGTATCCTCCAATTCAAATAAATTTTTTTAAAAAAGAGGCCAATCTGGAAATGGCTACATACTGTATGATTCCAACTATATGCCATCCTGGAAAAGACAGACTGTGGAGAAGGAAATGGCAACCCACTCCAGTATTCTTGCCTGGAGAATCCCAGGGACGGAAGAGCCGGGTGGGCTGCCATCTATGGGTCACACAGAGTCAGACACGACTGAAGCGACTTAGCAGCAGCAGCAGCAGCAGCAGCAGGAGACAGTTAGAAGATCAGTGGTTGCTGGGAAGAATGGGGGGTGGAAGGATGACCAGATGGAGCACAGAGTGTTTTTAGGATTTGGGGTAGGGAAACTACACTGTATGATACTGTAATGATGGATACGTGATGTTATACATTTTCCAAACCTATAGAATGTACGGCACCAAGACTGTGGAAGTCGGGTGCTAATTTTTTGTCAATATAGGTCCATGGGTTGTAACAAATGCAGCCATCTGGTGCAGGACATTGATACTAGGGGAGACAGCACTTGTGTAGGGGAACAAGTTAAATGGGAACTCGTATTTCCCACTCAATTTTTCCATGAATCTAAAACTGCTCTACAAAAGAAAGTCTATTTTTATAAAAATTACATTACACTGCTGCTAAGTCGCTTCAGTCGTGTCCGACTCCGTGTGACCCCATAGACGGCAGCCCATCAGGCTCCCCCGTCCCTGGGATTCTCCAGGCAAGAACACTGGAGTGGGTTGCCATTTCCTTCTCCAATGCAGGGAAGTGAAACGGGAAAGTAAAGTCGCTCAGTCGTATCCAACTCTTTGCGACCCCATGGACCGAAGCCTACCAGGCTCCTCCATCCATGGGATTTTCCAGGCAAGAGTACTGGAGTGGGGTGCCATTGCCTTCTCCATATATTACACTAAGGGGGTTTAAATAAAATTCTAACTCAGTCTCTTTTCAAAGGTGAGCATGGGTTTATCAGAAAATACACTCAACAAAAAAACTGTGTTGATGGCAAAAAGATATATTTGTAGCTGCTCCACCACTCTCATGGGAGGAATGGTGGAAAGGGGGAAAAGTCAACTTGTCTGACTAAGTATTAAAATACTTTTATTTTAAAATTCACCAAGACTTTGTAATTATCAGAGAAGTCAGTTAATAAAAAAATATTAGACAGCATAAAGAGAAGGGAGAGAGAGAATAAAAGTGTTGTCCTTGATTAAACTCTTCATTTTGTCAAATAAGCACAAGTATCATTTCAAATAATCATGACAAGATCCAACCCATTTAGGCAGCTGCTTTCCAAACTGTGCAGCTGTGCTATAATCCGGCTTATTGGAAATTCTCAAAATTGTGATATTATAGCCTAGAAAAAGTAAATTAGAGTTGAGAAACTCCACTGATTTCTAACATGAGGGAAAAGAACCTTGCATTTTCACATGAGTATTTATTTTTCAGAGATAAAATCTCTCCAGTATTGCTTTAGAATTATTAAAATGTCTCAATTATAAGTCTGCAAACCTTCCTGTTACTTAAGTGTATAAGCCATAATCTTCAAATAATTATACGGCTGTTAGAATGGCACAGGCCTAGGAAGAGACAAGTGGGCTTGCAGAATTGTATACATCACACAGTTATTCCTTTCAAGTCCAAGTCCTCACCCAAGAGCAGCTTTCATCTCTTTTCAGCCATAAGCACATAATAAGATTATCCCCTGTTCTGACAGGTCACTTCAGCACAAGTCAGAAAACATGAGGAGACAGAAATACAAATATTCAAAACCAGCCTGAAAAAGAGTTATGAAGAATTCCTAAACATTTTGAGATTTTAAAACAAATATGTTGGCTCAACTCATTTGGAACCAATCAAGTCTTTCCTGTTCACCTACTGTGAGTAAAGAACAATGATATATCTATAACATTTTTGGATAACCACAGTAGTCTTTTCTAATTTCTAACTTCTTTCTTTCCCTTCTCAGGGACCAGATAGATACATGGTATTTTCTTTAAGAAAAAAAAAAAAAAAAAGCAAACACTAAAACACATCAGGTTTCCTTATGACGGTTTATCTGAGAAAATGGAATAACAAGCATCCGTGTTTCTTTTCCAGCTAGGACTGAAGATTTAGGTAATGGGACTATATGTTATACTCAGGACCAGTAGATGGCTGGTTAAAGAAAAGTTGGTTGATGGGAACAATCAAATATTGATTATTACCTTAAGCATTTTAACTAGAACATGAAAATATACATGTATTTACCAATCTTCAGATATAAGGAATTATTGCAATATCACATTCAAATTCTCAGTTAGTCTCAGAGCAGGAAAGAACACAGAGTCCCTTGTCAAGGAGTTTCAGTGAAAATGCTTTCTAGATTAGTTTGATCCTTCCTTCCAATATCAATTCTTTCATTCACACCTAATTAAGCAGCTAATTCACACCTAATTCAAGAACAGTGCCATGTTTTTATCAACATCCAAAGCCTTTATCTTAGTTTTCATAGAAATAATTTTCCTTCAAATATTTGTTTCATTGACGTATATAGTGTCTAATTAGATTACATAATTATAATATAGTAAACATATATTAGAGTATATAATTAAATACTAAAACTGGAATAAAAATATTTTAGAGCAAGCAATTTAATTGGTGGTAGCAGTATATGGTTGTGCTAGAAAGTAGCCTACAGCTTCTGTGAATAGGCTCAGTATGCTATCAGTATTAGAACAGCCTTTAAGAGGGGGAAAAAACAGCAGCAAATACAGAAAGTTAGTGACTCAATGTCAGTTGGAAGTGTTTCTATAAAATTAATTGGAAGTCTGTATTATGCCCATGAGAAAACAGGCCTAATTAACACCTTTCCCAAACATCGTTCCTAAACCACATTATTTGGGTGTTTCTAAAAGTCTTATTTTTCTCTGGGGGGAGGGTAGTTTGAGGATATTATGGGCAGTTTACAAGTGCTATGGGAATGTCTTTAAGCTTATTTTTTTTAATTCACCATTTTAAATCATGTAAATATATTCTACATCACCCAGAAAGCCACTTCAAAGCTGAATTCTGCCTCCACAACAATGATGATCATGGGAGCACCAACGACCACCTAAAGGCACAGAACTTAACTTTGTGTGTAGGGATAAGCATGGCTGACTACTATCCGCTGGTAACACCTAATGTCCCACTAAGTGTTCTGCACTGTTGTTGAAGTAATTTTACCAATTACAAAGAAAATTTTCCTCTTACCAAGAGAATCTATACTGAAAGGCATGTCTTTCATAGAAATAGACTTCAGTTTAAGGTATTAAAACTGAAGCAAATTTGATATAAAAACAACATCGTCTGCTGAAGAAATGTATTAGTTTAATTATCACAAATTATGGGAAACAGCATAAACTTAAACAGCATAAACATGGACTTAATCCACTAGGCCATTCAGGTATTACCTAAATCAAATCGCTTATGATTATACAGTGGAAGTGACAAATAGATTCAAGGGATTAGATCTGGTAGACAAAGTGCCTGAAGAACTATGGGTGGAGGTTTGTAACATTGTACAGGAGGCAGTGACCAAAACTACCCCAAAGAAAAAGAAATGCAAGAAGGCAAAGTGGTTGCCTGAAGAGGCCTTAAAACTGTTGAGAAAAAATGACAAGCAAGCAAAAGGCAAGGGAAAAAGAGAAAGACATAACCAACTGAGTGCAGAGTTCCAGAGAATAGCAAGGAGAGATAAGAAAGTGCTCATAAGTGAACAGTGCAAAGAAATAGAGGAAAACAATAGAATGGGAAAGACTAGAGATCTCTTCAAGAAAAATGGAGATACCAAGGGAATATTAGGTGCAAGGAAGGGCACGATAAAAGACAGAAATGGCAAGGATCTAACAGAAGCATAAGATATTAAGAAAAGGTGGCAAGAATACACAGAAAAACTATATTTAAAAAGTCTTAATGACCCAGATAACCATGACGATGTAGTCATTCACTAGAGCCAGACATCCTGGAGTGTGAAATCAAGTGGGCCTGAGGAAGCATCACTAGGAACAGAGCCAGTGGAGGTGATGGCATTCCAAGTGAGCTACTTCAAATCTTAAAAGATGATGCTGTGAAAGAGCTGAACTCAATATGCCAGAAAATTTAGAGAACTCTGCAGGGGCCACAGGACTGGAAAAGGTCACTTTTCACTCTAATCCCAAAGAAAGGCAATGCTGAAGAATCAAACTACCACACAACTGCACTCATTTCACATGCTAGCAAGGTAATGCTCAAAACCCTTCAAGTCAGGCTTCAATAGTATGTGAACCAAGAACTTCCAGATATACAAACTGGATTTAGGGAAGGCAGAGGAATCAGAGATCAGATTGCCAATATCCTGTGGATCATAAAAAAGTAAGAGAATTCCAGAAGTCTTCTTCATTGACCACACTAAAGCCTTTGACTGTGTGGATCACAACAAACAGTGGAAAATTCTTAAAGAAATGGGACTACCAGACCACCTACTTGTCTCCTGAGAAACCTGTATGTGGGTCAAGAAGCAACAGTTAGAACTGGAAATGGAACAACGGACTCGTTCCAAATTGTGAAAGGAGTACAACAAGGCTGTATATTGTTACCCTGTCTATTTAACTTATACACAGACTACATGGTGCTGAATGCCAGGCTGGAGGAATCACAAGCTGGAATCAAGACTGATGAGAATAACATCAACAACCTCATATAAGCAGATTACACCACTCTAATGGCAGAAAGGGAAGAGGAACTAAAGAGCCTCTTGATGAGAGTGAAAGAGGAGAGAGAAGAAGCTGGCTTGAAACTCAACAGTCAGAAAAACGAAGATCATGGCATGCAGTCTCATCACTTCACGGCAAATAGATGGGGGGGAAAGTGGAAATAGTGATAGATTTTCTTTTCTTGGGCTCCAAGTCACTGCGGATTATGACTGCAACCATGAAATTAAAATGCATTGGTCCCTGGGGAAAAAATGTACAGATTAATACAAGTAAAGATATAAAACTGCTATAATCCCTGTCTTCTTGGGGTTTGCCCATGACAAACCTAGACAGTATATTAAAAGCAGAGATATCACTTTGCTGACAAAGGTCCACATAGTCAAAGCTATGGTTTTTCCAGTAGTCATGTACAGATGTGAGATTTGGACTATAAAGAAGGCTGAGGGCTGAAGAATTGATGCTTTCAAATTGTGGTGCTGGAGAAAACTTCTGAGAGTGCCTTGAATTGCAAGGAGATCAAGCCAGTCAATCCTGAAGGAAATCAGTCCTGAATATTCATTGGAAGGACTGATGCTGAAGCTCCAATACTTTGGCCACCTGATGTGAAGAACTGACTCACTGGAAAACATCCTGATGCTGAGAAAGATTGAGTGCTGGAGGAGAAAAGGAAGACAGAGGATGAGATGGTCAGATGGCATCACTGACACAATGGATATGAATTTGAGCAAACTCCAGGAGAGAGTGAAGGACAGAGAAGCCTGTTGCAGTTTATGGGGTTGTAAAGAGTTGGACACAACTTGGTGACTGAACAACAAGATCTAAATGTGTTCATATCCAGCAAAGTTCAAATAGAAGTTTTCAACAGCCCAAATTTTCTACCTAGGAATTAAGAGAAGGAATAGGGAAACCTGAGCTATAAATCACATTTTTAAATGAGGTGCATTAATCACTTCCAGAATTTGCAGATTGACATCAGTTTGAGAGCAAGCTTAGTGTTTAAAATATTACTATTTTCCACATGTGCAGAAATTGAGAACTTCAGATATTTTCCTTCTCGGGTAATTTGATTAGGTGCCACTGTAATATAGAATTCAATAACAGAACATTGATGATTTTGTCTTGAATAAACACAAAGTTTTAAAGTGATATATTATTGACAATGGCATCTAGGATTGTTCATTGTTCGAGTTTTGGAGAAGAGTGAACTGATTATGGTGAACAATTTTAAAAACTTTGAAATTATTGAAGTGAAGTGAAGTTGCTCAGTCGTGTCCGACTCTTTGCAATCCCATGGACTGTAGCCTACCAGGCTTCTCTGTCTATGGGATTTTTCAGGCAAGAGTACTGGAGTGGGTTGCCATTTCCTTCTCCAGGGGATCTTCCCGACCCAGGGATCAAACCCAGGTCTCCTGCATTGTAGGCAGATGCTTTACCCTCTGAGCCACTTGTCATATAAGCAGGCATTCTCTGCATTTGTAGAACTGAAGCTCAAACACACAAAGTAAATATATTACACCCAACAAGGGGTAATTTTGTTTCAGCAAAACATCCATATTAAAATACATCATTAAATTATATTTGATTTGATATTACTTGCTTATTTGAAAATCTGTTTCACTTTTATAGTGTAAAGAGTCATATATACAAGGACTTGATACACATGTACAAATGTAAAATAACTAAGTAATAGTAAAACAGAGAATATAAGTCCAGCAGAGGGCCATCCAGGTAGTGTCCATATCCTTTGGGGGTCCCACCTGTCACTGTACGCACCTCAGCCTGCTAGCATCACAAAGTATCCAAGGCTCCCCTGTGCCTCCTTTCCCAGGACTGTAATCGGACATTTCTCCAAAGCAGAAATTGAGTAGACAAGATCTGGGCACCAAGTAAACTCACTGTTACTATGATGCTATTTTTTTTGTACCCTTCTACTGAATAGAATTAGAAACTATATTTTTATAATTATTTTATTGGAGGATAATTGTCTTACAATATTCTGTTGGTTTCTACCATACATCAACATGAATCAGCCACAGGTATATGTACGTCCCCTCTCTCCTGAACCCCCTTTCCATCTCCCTCCCAACCCCACCCCTCTAGGTTGTCACAGAGCACTGGGTTGAGACACCTGTACCCCATGTTCATTGCAGCCATTTTTACAATAGCTTGGACATGGATGCCACTTAGATGTCCATCAACAGATGAATGGATACAGAAATTGTGGTACATATATACAGTGGAATATTACTCAGCTATGAAAAAGAACGCATTTCAGTCAGTCCTAACAAGATGGGTGAATCAAGAACTATATTTTTAAATATTACAGATTCATATTATTAGTTCCCAATTCAAATTCATTAAAACACATGATTCTGACTCACCTTCCCAATTCTATTTCTGCCTCTTTTTCCTACAGTGAGAACCACTGTTCCCAATGTCAATATTTTTACTTACTCTCTCACATGACACACATACAAGTTTCAAGATCCCTCTTCTGTCCTGCTCTTCTTCCCAAACACCTTTGTCCTAGAGCTATTAGATGGCCCAGAGTAAGACAAGCATGTCTATGTTGGGGAGCCACAGTGTCTCAGTGTAATTAATGGAAGCCCACCCAGGGTTCCTGAGACCTGCTTCTGTGATCTGTCAGGTTAAAATTATTTTTAGAATAACACTGGGATATTATTTGCTTTTTGCACTTTTATTGTTTGACAAGAGTACTGTGGAATTCTTCAAAAACTACCGGACGTCACATGAAAGCTAGATTTTCTTCATACATATATACACATACCTCTTCATATATATAGTCATATATATTTCTTCAGTCAAAACAACATAATGCAGCAGTTTGAATGCAGAAGCAGATATGGAATCTAGTGGCCCTCTAGTAAACCAATATTAGAGGTTTGCAGAAATATAAAACAGTGCTATCAGTTCAGTTCAGTTCAATCGCTCAGTCGTGTCCAACTCTTTGCGACCCCATGAATCGCAGCACACTAGGCCTCCCTGTCCATCACCATCTCCCGGAGTTCACTCAAACTCATGTCTATCAAGTCAGTGATGCCATCCAGCCATCTCATCCTCTGTTGTCCCCTTCTCCTCCTGCCCCCAATCCCTCCCAGCATCAGCATCTTTTCAAATGAGTCAACTCTTCACATGAGGTGGCCGAAGTACTGTAGTTTCAGCTTTAGCATCATTCCTTCCAGTAACACCCAGGGCTGATCTCCTTGCAGTACAAGGGACTCTCAAGAGTCTTCTCCAACACCACAGTTCAAAAGCATCAATTCTTCAGTGCTCAGCTTTCTTCACAATCCAACTCTCACACCCATACATGACCACTGGAAAAACCATAGCCTTGACTAGACGGACCTTTGTTGGCAAAGTAATGTCTCTGCTTTTGAATATGCTGTCTAGGTTGGTCATAACTTTTCTTCCAAGGAGTAAGTGTCTTTTAATTTCATGGCTGCAGTCACCATCTGCAGTGATTTTGGAGCCCCCAAAAATAAAATCTGACAGTTTCCACTGTTTCCCCATCTATTTCCCATGAAGTAATGAGACCAGATGCCATGATACTTCTCATTAAATCTATTTTGTTTTGGAAAATGTTTTTCATAAGACTATTTTATTTATATTAACATGCAAGAGGTTTACCATTATTATTTTTAATGAAAAGAATTCATTTAAAATATTTAATTGATAAATGTTTAAATTTGTTTTTTAATTCTAAACATTAACTCAATAAATTAAAAACAAATTAAATTAATAAATAATTCACTTAAATTAAGGCTCTTTGGAGTCCCCTATAATTTTTAAGAGTGTAAAAGAGTCCTGAGGCTCTCACACAGACTGAGAACCAATGCCTTAATGTAACATTGATAAGGAAATAAAAAAGGAGAAAGAACTCTGACTGTCTAACTCTTTGGGAACCCATAGACTGTAGCCTGTCAGGCTCCTCTGTCCGTGGAATTCTCCAGGCAAGAATACTGGAGTGGGTAGCCATTCCCTTCCCCAGGGGATCTTCCCAACCCAGGGATTGAACCCAGGTCTCCTGCATTGCAGGCAGACTCTTTACAATCTGAGCCACCAGGAAAAGCCCCAGATAGGAACTGACATATAATAACCAAATGTAGTGAATGTGTCTTGTTTGAATCTTAATTCTAAAAAATAAAAAAAAAGATATTTTTGAGATATAAGGAAAATTTAACTATGTAGTATTAGATGACATCAGGAAATTTAAATTTTCTTTGGTTTGAAAATGGCATAGTGATTATGAAGAAAAAAATACAGGTGAAATTAAATGATGACTAAAATTGGCTTTAAAATGACTCCAGGAGAAATAAAGTAGCAGGGAGTAGATGAAATAAAATTGGGAAATGTTGATAATTCAGGATGATGGATATAAGTTAATGATAATACTCTCTACATTTGTATTATGGAAATTCTCCAAAATAACCTTACAAACAAAGAAAACAATAAAAACTTAGAAACTACTGATTTTGAAGATTTTCAGGGATGCATGCTAAGTTGCTTCAGTCATATCTGTCTCTGTGCAACCCTATGGACTGTAATTCTCCAGGCTCCTCTGTCCATGGGATTCTCCAGAAGAATACTGGAGTGAGCTGCCATGCCCTTCTCCTGGGGGATCTTCCTGACCCAGGGATCAAACCCACATCTCCTATGTCTCCTGCTTTGGCAGGTGGGTTCTTTACCACTAGTGCCACCTTGAAACAATTTTGTAATTAATAAAGTTTAATTTCTAAGCACTGTGAATGAGAATTTCAGTAGATGGTCATGAACTTCTACTTCAAAAATTTTCCCAAATTATTAAGCAGATATCTCTGACTCTATGGGAAATCCCACGAAAATCTGAAGTTGCAAAATAAATTTAGTTACTGGAATGGGAAATACCTAAACCAATTAAGAAGAATTGATGACTCTTGAGAGTCCCTTGGACAGCAAGAAGATCCAACCAGTCCATCCTAAAGGAAATCAGTAAGAAAAACAGTTTAGAGTAAAACTAGAAGTGAGATTTTTTTTACTCTTAACCAATTCAGATCAGTTAACATTTCCAGCAAGAAAAGGAAATGCTCAAGTATTAAAGTCTTCTGGGAACAAGTTAATTAATCAATTTAATTACACAGTTGTCTTATGCAAAGCAGAATTTGGGGAAGTAAAGCATGTGTATAATAGAGTTGCTACCCTTTAACCTAGTTAGAGATCTAAGAGACAGGAAGACTAAAATATACAAAATAATGTGTGGCAGAAAAGATAAAGTTTCCTGTGCACTTGAGTAGGAGTTATTCCATCCTCCATAGGGAGACTATGGTTATAAATGCTCCCAGTGGAGCATTTATAAATACTCACAGTGGTAAAGAATCTGCCTGCTAAATGCAGGAGACACAACAGACACCGGTTTGATCCCTGGGTCAGGAAGATCTCCTGGAGATGGAAATGGAACCCCACTCCAGTATCCTTGCCTGGGAAATCCCATGGACAGAGAAGCCTGGCAGGCTACAGTCTGTAGGGTCACAAAGGATTCAGAAATGACACTGCAAGCACATCATTTCATCCTCCAGCTCTATCCTCACTCCATCCCTGATATTAAAGCAAGACAGGTGTTGAAAATTACTCACTCCCCATAGACTCAGTAAGAAATGTCTATTCAAAAAAGATATTTAACTAAAAAATAAAGCTATATATAAAATAATAAAGGAGGCCCATGCCAGTTATACTATACTTTAATCATGAATTTAAATGGAAAATCAAGGACTATCAGGTATACACATGAAGAGAACCAACATTATAAAGAGAAAGACTCCCTACCCCTCAAAAGAGAGAAAAAACAAAAACTAATGATTTTGAGATCTTAGTGGAAACAATTCAAGGTATAGAAGAAAAAAAACTTTTAAGACAAAAAAATTTATAATTTACTCAGAAATTATATCCGTAACACTAAAACAGAAAGCAATGAAAAAGGAAGAGAATAAGAAAGAACTTTAAGGAATTTTTTAATAGCCAGGATAAATTTTTGGTATAATGACAGGAAAACAAAATTTTAGTAATCTCCCAGAATGAGAAGACCAAGACACGGACTATATCAAAGACAAGAGACACACAGAACCAATCCGGGAAATTCAATTAACAGGAACTTCAAGGATTGAAAAGAAAATCGAGAGAAAAAGTTACCAAAGGGGAAAATTTCAGAGTTAGAGGTAAATCTTCTGAGTGAAAGGACCCACCAAGTATACATTAAAATTATTTCTTAATAATATTTTTTAAATATACCTTGAGGCACTGTTCTGAAATTTTAGGTCAAGGATAAAGAGTAAAAGCTAATCAGAAACAAAAGAACAAGAATAATACTGACACCAAACTTCTCCTCAGCCACATTAGAAGCTAGAATGCTGTCATAAATTAAGTGCATTACTGGCTCAAAATAATCATCTCACTGTATCAAACTTTTGCCTCATAAATTGGTAGTCTTCTCTCATCTAACTCTTAGCTTAACCAAATGGCTTACATTGACCAGTGAGTTTCAGCAAAAGAGATGTGAAAGGAGTTTGCGTATGTTCAGTCTTTCTCTTGGATCCCTGCCACTATCATGAGAACATATTAGCATAACTTGGAAGGAAAATAAAAGAGTGATATGGAAAGCAGCTCAGTCACTCCAGATGAAGTCATCCTAGCCCAGCCTACAACTAGCCAATTCCCAAATATGTGATTCCATTTAAAATCCACAGTCATATAGCTGTTCTCAGGAGATCACAGACTTGTAAGTATCCCAACTGACACTAAAATAACTGCCCAGACAATTCATACAATTAGGAGCAATAATAAATGGTTGGTTTGATTTCTTCCATATTGTAAAGCAATTATCAATCAATTAAAAATAAACAGATTTTAAAAATGGTTGGATTTATTTGAGCTTCTACATTTAAAGTGGCTTCCCTGGTAGCTCAGCGGTAAAGAATCCACCTGCAATGCAGGAGACCCCAGTTTGACTCCTGGGTTGGGAAGATCCCCTGGAGAAGGGGTAGCCTACCCACTCCAGTATTCTTGGGCTTCCCTGGTGGCTCAGCTGGTAAAGAATCTGCCTGGGATGCGAGAGACCTGGGTTCAATCCCTGGGTTGAGAAGATCCCCTGGAGAAGGGAAAGGCTACCCACTCCAATATTCTTGGGCTTCCCTGGTTGCTCAGCTGGTAAAGAATCTGCCTGGGATGCGAGAGACCTGGGTTCGATCTCTGGGTTGGGAAGATCCCCTGGAGAAGGGAAAGGCTACCCACTCCAGTATTCTGGGCTGGAGAATTCCATGGACTGCATAGTTTACAGGGTCACAAAGAGTCAGACACGACAGAGCCTCTGTCACATTTAAGGTATTTTGTTATGCATTATTGTTGTGGCAATAGACAACAGACAGAAACACAAGGGACCAATGCCCTCAAATATTTGAGGAAAAGTTTTAAACCTAAAATTCAATACCTAGTCAAACGATCAATCAAGAGTGAAGGCAAGAACAAGACATTTCACAAATGCAAGAATAGATATCTATTGCTTTTCATGTATCACTTTCTTGAGAAATCGCTTACAAATGTTTTCCAGAAAAAAATTCAAAGCAAGACAGAACAAGACACTGTATCTAGAAAACAATGAATCCAATCCAGAATTTTCAGGACAAAAGCCATGCTTTAGGCCCAGGAAGAATACCAAGAATATCAAAATATTGGCTAAGGAGGACACAGGTTTCGATCTCCAAGTGGGGTGAGGAGCAGGGACTCAGTAAAACAGCAAATGTGACTGAGAGATCAGAAAGTAGTGATAATGTAATAAAGTAATAATAGCGCAGGGGTGACATCAGTGAAAGTGGAAGAGCAAGGACATCTGAAAAGCCTCTCCTTCATAAAACCAATGAGAACACTGGTAAAATTTGCCAAAATCAACTTTTTTAGAAATCTGGAAATGAACCAAAGGCTTGTAGCAATCCAGGGAGCATTTGTTCAAAACAAGTGACCAAATCTCAGTAAATACAGTGAGTTTTGTGGCATTTTAATTTGCCTAATTCTCATCCCCTAGCTTTGCAGTATGCTTGAAAAGCAATAACCCATGATCAGGGTGAAAACCAGCAGCCACTCTATGGGGCGCCTCTTCCCCAGAACACTATTATTTGACTTATCTCCTCATGCCCTGGAAGGCCCCACTTACAAAGATGTTTTTATCTTCTTCAAATCTCATAAAGTCTGTTAGTCAGGCAGTCGTGTCTGACTCTTTGCAACCCTATGGACTGTACCCCACCAGCCTCCTCTGTCCCCAGGATTTTCCAGACAAGAATACTGGAGTGAGTAGCCATTCCTTTCTCCAGGGGATCTTTCCAACCAAGTTATCAAACTCAGGTCTCCTGTACTGCAGGTGAACTCTTTACCATCTGAGCTAACAGGGAAGTCCAAAGCTCATCCAGTGTGACAATTATGTCTTCACATGTGCAAGAATGAAGTTGGACATCTTATCTTACACAATATACAAAAATTAACTCAAAATGAATCAAAGACCTAAGAGGTAAAGCTATACAATTCTTGGATGAAAATAGGTTTAATTTCTGTGACCTTAGATTAGAAAATGATTTCATAGATACAATACCAAAAGCATAAGCACTGCAAGAAAAAAAAATAGATAAATTGGACTTCATTAAAATTAGAAGCTTTGTGTTTCAAAAGACACTATCAAGAAGGTGAAAAGACAATCCATAGAATAGGAAATCACACAGTTGATAAGAGTCTAGAATTCAGAATATTTTTTTTTACTTCTTAGCAACTTATCATTAAGACAACACATTAAAAAATACACAAAGAAACTGAACAGATGTGTCTCCAAAAAGGGTATATAAATGTCCAAGTACACAAAAAGATACTCAATGTCATTAGCAAAATGCCAATCAAAACCACCATGAGATATCGCTTCACACCAACTAGGATGACTGCAATTTAAAAAAGAAACAATAACAAGTATTGGTGACAGTGTAGAAAAATCAGAACTCTCATAAAAACGGTATAAAATGATGCTGCTGCTTTGGAAACAGTTACAGTTACTCAAAAGTTTAACACAGAGTTATCACATGAGTCAGCAATTCCATTCCCAAGAGAAATTAAAACCTAAGTTCACAACAAAACTTGTACAAATATTCACAGCAACAATATTCATAGTACCCAAAAAGTGGAAAAATCCAAATTGCCATCAACTAATGAATAAGTAAATATGATATATCCATGGGCTTCCCTGGTGGCTTGGACGGTAAAGCTTCTGCCTGCAATGTAGCAGACCCGTGTTCGATTCCTGGGTCGGGAAGTTCCCCTGGAGAAGGAAATGGCAATCCACTCCAGCACTCTTGCCTGGAAAATCCCATGTACAGAGGAGCCTCAGGCTACGGTCCATGGGGTTGCAAAGAGTCGGACATATTATTTAGCTACATAAAGGAATGAAATACTAATATGCTATCCTATGGATGAACATGTCACAACATGGATGAAACCATTATGCTAAGTCAAAGAATCCAGACACGAAAGCTCACAGTGTTAGGATTCTATTTATATGAAATGTTCAAAATAGACAAATTCAAAGATGAAAAGTAAATTCATGGTTGCCAGCATCTGGGGTAGAGAGGAATGTGGAATGATTGCTAAATGGTTTTAGCCAAAGTGCTAAACAAGTTTCTTATTTAGGATAATAAATTATTCTGAAATTAGATAGTGATAATGGTTGCACAACTTTGTGAATGTCTTGTACTAAAAGCAACCTAACTGAATACTTTAAAAGGTTAAATTTTATGACATGTGAATTAAAGTTTGATTTTTAAAAATAGTGGAGGGTAAGAATCTCAAAGCTCCATCTCTTCAAAAAGTCACAGTCTAAATATGTGGCAAATTGAAATGGGAAATAATATAAGCAACTGGTAGAGTATAAGAAAAAAAGAATTCATGACTTCTGATTTCTGGTACAACATAGGAGTTTAGAAGCCACCACTCTATCCTAACAATAAACAAAAAGCAGAACAAATTATAGACTTAACATTTTTTCTTAGATGTACAAGAGAAGTAAAGTCATGAAGCAAATTGGAGAGACTGACAAGTGAATTCAAACACTTACAACTTACGGTTCAACTCACAAGCTGAAATTTCTACAGGAACCAGTGCTATGGCAGAAAAATCAGGAAGGTTACTGATGAATTTCTGAAGGCTCAGAGTGAACACATCTGACAGTAAAAAAAACTTCAGGAAAACCTAGTCATAGGAGAGCCTCATTCATTCTTTTATGGCTTTTATCTCTTGGATATCAACCAGATTCTTACAGTAAATATCAGGGAGAAATCCCCTTATGCTTCCAGCAAGGACCAGGGAGATGAACCAATTTGAAAAACACCAGAACACACTGTTCTTCTTAACAAGGTTTGCCCTCAGGGGAAACTATTTGACCAGAGCCTAAACCCACTAGAGCTTTATCACAGTTCAGCTGACCTGGAGGAAAGGAAAAGCACAACTCCAGCCCTTTGTAGCCTTCCATGCAGGGAAAGGGAAATACCCTTCTGCAGACCACTCAAGTCTTAACTGTTTCACTTCAGTTCAGTTCAGTCACTCAGTCGTGTCCGACTCTTTGCAACCCCATGAATCACAGCACACCAGGCTTCCCTGTCCATGACCAATTCCTGGAGTTCACTCAAACTCATGTCCATCAAGTCGGTGATGTCATCCAGCCATCTCATCCTCTGTCGTCCCCTTCTCCTCCTGCCCCCAATCCCTCCCAGCATCCGAGTCTTTTCCAATGAGTCAACTCTTCTCATCAGGTGGCCAAAGTATTGGAGCTTCATCTTCAGCATCAGTTCTTCCAATGAATATTCAGGACTGGTCTCCTTTAGGATGGACTGGTTGGATCTCCTTGCAGTCCAAGGGAGTCTCAAGAATCTTCTACAACACCACAGTTCAAAAGCATCAATTCTTCTGGGCTCAGCTTTCTTCACAGTCCAACTCTCACATCCATACATGACTACTGGAAAAACCATAGCCTTGACTAGATGGAGGGAAAAGAAGACAGAAGTATTTGTGAAGTTCACAGTCCAGAGGGATAGACTCACTACCTAATCATAGGGCTACAGATTGCTTCTCCCTTTCCTGTACCTTGTCACCATGTTACCAAAGGCCTGTTTACAACAGTTCCTTTCATCTAGTACATGTATGTTCAACTATGAAAAATTACAAGACATACTAAAACACCAAAAAAGTCAGAAGGGACAGAGCATTTGAAGCAGACATGGTAGAGATGCTAGCATTATCAAACGAGAAACACTTAAAACAACCGTGGTTACTATGTTAAAAATTAGCTATGAGGAAACAATTGTTTTGAGTTGCTATACAGAATAACAACTATGCTCACACTCAAGAGTCTGGATGTTAGATAAGGACCTGAGCTTAGAATTCCTGCCACAAGTTCCTACCTTGCTTCTTCTGGGGCACCTTTTAAAATAGCTACTTAGAGTGGAGCCCACAAAAATTAGTAACCTCAGCCCCAATCACCTTATAAGTAACAGGAGCTTCCTTCTATCTCTTGCTTACCTGTGACCCTGGATGGAGGATCACACTTCCCCCAGCTCATTGCACAGATCGCCTCCCTCATTTCTGGGATTTGTAAGTAATAAATCTTGTGACTTTACTTCCTCTATATGAGTATGCTAAAACTGCACTTTCAATCAAAATGTCCCTATAGTTTTCACTTGCCCAGAGTGGGAGCCCAGATGATGAGGGAGCTACCTGCCAACCCCATGCAGGTGGTTTGTGCCTCCTCATTCAGCAGGTCATAATCTGCATATTCTTAATACACCAGCTACAGGCCCACCAATACAAGGCTTTAATAGATAAAGTCAACAGCATGGAAGATCAGATGGTCAATTTAAGCAGAGAGATGAAAATTCTAAGGGAAAAAAAAAAAGGAAATGCAAGAGATCAAGAACACTGTAACTGAAGTGAAGATCGCCTTTAATTGGTTTATTAGTGAACTGGAAATGGCTGAAGAAAGAATCTCTGAGCTTGAGGATATCTCAATAAAAACTTCCAATATTAAAAAGAAAAGGAAGACTGGAAAAAAAAAAACAACCAGAATACTCAAGGACTTTGGTACGACTACAAAAAGTATAACATGTATATAATAAAGAAGAAAGAAAGGAATAGAAGAAATATTTAAAACAGAAATAAGTGACAATTTCCCCCAAATTAATGTCAGATATCAGATCCAGATACAGGAAGATCAGAGGACTCCAAGCAGGATAAATGCCAAAAAACTATACCTAGGCATATCATATTCAAATGATAGAAAATCAAAGATAAATGAAAAATCCTGAAGGAAATCAGAGGGAAAAACACCTTACCTGTAGCAGAAAAAAAGATAAGAATTACATCTGACTTTTCCTCAGAATCCATGCTGGCAAGAAAAGAGCAGAGTGAAATGCTTTAAGCATTGAGAGAAAAGAACCAAAAACCTAGAATTCTGTACATTGTGAAATTATCCTTCAAAACTGACAGAAAAAAATAAAGATTTCCTCATACAATTGAGGGGATGTGTTGCCTCCTTAAAAGAAACATTTAATAAAAAAATTTCCCCAGAGAGACAAAAAAGGGAGAAAAGAAGAGCATCAGAGAAGAAGTGAAGGTAAAATAAAAACTCTTACTTTTCTTATTCTCAGTTGATTGAACAGATTAGTTTTCTCAGAATAATAGTAACAATGTATTGAATCATGTGTGTTAATGTGTATATTGTATGTTTTCTTATAGACAAGTGAATTGAGAGATAACAATGATACAAAGAACAATGAAGAAATTGGCATTATTTCTTTTTTAATTTATTTATTTTAATTGGAGGCTAATTACTTTACAAGATTGTATTGGCTTTGCCATACATCAACATGAATCCACCATGGGTGTACATGTGCTCCCCATCCTGAACCCCCCTCCTACCTCCCTCCCCATCCCATCCCTCTGGGTCATCCCAGTGTACCAGCCCCAAGCATCCTGTATCATGCATCGAACCTGGATTGGCAATTCATTTCACATATGACAATATACATGTTTCAATGCCATTATTTCAAATCATCCCCCCTCTCCCTCTCCCACAGACTCCAAAAGACTGTTCTATACATCTGTGTCTCTTTTGCTATCTCACATACAGGGTTATCATTACCATCTTTCTAAATTCCATATATATGAGTTAGTATACTGTGTTGGTGTTTTTCCTTCTGGCTTACTTCACTCTGTATAATAGGCTCCAGTTTCATCCACCTCATTAGAACTGATTCAAATGTATTCTTTTTAATGGCTGAGTAATACTCCATTGTGTATATGTACCACAGTTTTCTTATCCATTCGTCTGCAGGGCAAAGGCTAATAGAGTTCTGCCAAGAGAATGCACTGGTCGTCGCAAACATCCTCTTCCAACAACACAAGAGAAGACTCTACACATGGACATCACCAGATGGTCCATACTGAAATCAGATTGATTATATTATTTGTAGCCAAAGATGGAGAAAGTGAAAGTGAAAGTCACTCAGTCATGTCCGACTCTTTGAAACCCCATGGACTATACAGTCCATGGAATTCTCCAGACCAGAATACTGGAGTGGGTAGCCTTTCCCTTCTCCAGGGGTTCTTCCCAACCCAGGTATTGATCCAGGTCTCCCACATTGCAGGCTGATTCTTTATCAGCAGAGTCACAAGGGAAGCCCAAGAATACTGGAGTGGGTAGTCTGTCCCTTCTCCAGGGGATCTTCCCACCCCAGGAACTGAACCAGGGTCTCCTGCATTGCAGGTGGATTCTTCACCAACTGAGCTATCAGGGAAGCCCTAAAGATGGAGACGCTCTATACAATCAGCGAAAACAAGACCGGGAGCTGACTGTGGCTCAGATCTTGAACTCCTTATTGCCAAATTCAGACTTAAATTGAAGAAAGTAGGGAAACCCACTAGACCATTCAGGTATGACCTAAATCAAATCCCTTACCACTATACAGTGGAAGTGACAAATAGATTCAAGGGATTAGATCTGATAGACACAGTGCCTGATGAACTATGGACAGAGGTTTGTGACATTGTATAGGAGACAGGGATCAAGACCATCCCCAAGAAAAAGAAATGCAATAAGGCAAAATGGTTGTCTGAGGAGGCCTTACAAATAGCTGAGAAAAGAAGAGAAGCTAAAGGCAAAGGAGAAAAGGAAAGATGTATCTATTTGAATGCAGAGTTCCAAAGAATAGCAAGGAGAGAAGAGAAAGCCTTCCTCAGCAATCAATGCAAAGAAATAGAAGAAAACAATAGAATGGAAAAGACTAGAGATCATTTCAAGAAAATTAGAGATACCAAGAGAGCATTTCATGCAAAAAAGGGCACAATAAAGAACAGAAAAGGTATGGAGCTAACAGAAGCAGAAGATATTAAGAAAAGGTGGCAAGAATACACAGAAGAACTATTCAAAAAAGATCTTCATGATGCAGATAACCATGACAGTGTGATCTCTCACCTAGAGCCAGACATCCTGGAATGCAAAGCCAAGTGGGCCTTAGGAAGCATCACTATGAACGAAGCTAGTGGAAGTGACAGAATTCCAGCTGAGCCACTTCAAATCCTAATAGATGATACTATAAAAGTGCTGCACTCAATATGCCAGCAAATTTGGAAAACTCAGCAGTGGCCACAAGGACTGGAAAAGGTCAGTTTTCATTTTAATCCCAAAGAAAGTCAATGCTAATGAATGTTCAAAGTACCACACAATTACACTCATCTCACACGCTAGCAAAATAATGCTTAAAATTCTCCAAGTGAGGCTTCAATGGTTTGTGAGCCATTAAATTCCAGATGTTCAAGCTGGATTTAGAAAAGGCAGAGGAACCAGAGATCAAATTGCCAACATCCACTGGATCATCGAAAAAGTGAGAGTACCAGATAACATCTACTTTTGCTTTATTGACTACGCCAAAGACTTTGACTGTGGGGATCACAACAAACTGTGGAAAATTCTTCATGAGATGGGAATACCAGACCACCTGACCTGCCTGCTGAGAAATCTGTATGCAGATTAAGAAGCAACAGTTAGAACTGGACATGAAACAACAGACTGGTTACAAATCGGGAAAGGAATACATCAAGGCTGCGTATTGTCACCCTGCTTATTTAACTTCTATGCAGAGTTTATCATGGGAAATCCCAGGTTGGATGAAGCACAAGCTGGAATCAAGATTGCTGGGAGATACATCAGTAACCTCAGATATGGAGATGATACCACCCTTATGGCAGAAAGTGAAGAACTTAAGAGCCTCTTGATGAAAGTGAAAGAGGAGAGTGAAAAGGTTGGCTTAAAGCTCAACATTCAGAAAACTAAGATCATGGCATCTGGTCCCATCACTTCATGGCAAATAGATGGGGAAACAATAGAAACAGTGACAGCCTTAATTTTGAGGGGCTCCAAAATCACTGCAGATGGTGACTGCAGCCATGAAATTAAAAGATGCTTGCTCCTTGGAAGAAAAGCTATGACAGACTTAGACAGCATATTAAAAAACAGAGACATTACCTTACTAATAAAGGTGTGTCTAGTCAAAGCTGTGGTTTTTCCAGTAGTCATGTTTGGATGTGAGAGTTGGACTATAAAGAAAGCTGAGCGCAGAAGAACTGATGCTTTCGAACTGTGATGTTGGAGACAACTTTTAAGAGTCCCTTGGACTGCAAGGAGATCCAACCAGTCCATCCTAAAGGAAATCAGTCCAAATATTCATTGGAAGGACTAATGCTGAAGCTGAAACTCTAATACTTTGGCCACCTGATGGGAAGATCTGACTCATTGGAAAAGACCATGATGCTGGGAAAGATTGAAGGTGGGAGGAGAAGAGGACGACACAGGATGAGATGGTTGGATGGTATCTCTGATGCAATGGACAAGAGTTTGAATCGGGTCTGAGAGTTGGTGATGGACAGGGAAGCCTGGCATTCTGCAGTCCATGGGGTCACAGTCGGACATGACCGAGAAACTGAACTGAAGTGAACAAATTATGAAAGAGGTTTCTTTTAAAATTCTGTGTTGCCATGAGGATATCTGACTCCACCTGAACTTAACTCTTCTCAATCCTTGAGCTAACCAGTGTGTTTTCCTTATGGAAATATTTGTCTTAAGTTATGTTAATAAACTATGTATATAATCTAGAGACTCCTCACGTCAGTTGGACTCAGAACAGATAAGGGCTCAACAAACCAGTATGTTTTACTCATACATTGTTTCCCTAATCTATATTAATTAAACTATATATTTTCTTGGAAATCTGCCTCTCTTCAAGGTTCATGTCAATCATTTGCTGGCCTGGGATGCCAGTGTTATTTCAAAATGCATGTTGTGGGTAAGGGGCCTGGTGCTGCTATTGAGTTTTGAGACATCTTTCTATATAGCTTGCTAGTAGCTATAATACAACCATCTAAAGACTACCTGGGGGCACTCTTTCTGCCCTCTTCTGATGTCTACGTCAGAAGCTTTCTCTATCTCTTTTATACTTTAATAAAACTCTGTTACAAAAAGCTCTGAGCAATCAAGCTTTGTCACTGGCCCCAGATTGAATTCTTTTCCTCCAGAGGCCAAGAATCCCGGTGTCTTTTCATGGCTCAGCAACAACCTTTCAATAGTACATTTTAAAAAACCATTGTGCCAAGTCTATTCTAAATCTTACTCATCCACTGTGATCAGCCCCAAAAGCATACCATCGGGGAGAAAAAAATCCATGCAATCATAAAAAGCTTAAAACCAATTTTCTTTCAAACCCAGTGATGCAGCCTTTGGGAATTACATCAGACAGCACTGCTATGAAAAAAACTGAAATATTCACATTTTGCTTATTTTTATATGAAACTTTGTGCAGCATTCACCTTGGATCTCCAGAGGGCAGACATACAATCATGAACGTCATAGAGTTAGCATGAAAAGAATGCTTGCTATGGTAAAGGTCTCAAGTTACAATCTAAACTTTGAAGGAAAGGTGCCTTTGAAGATGAAACCAGGGTGAAGTGTCTGTTACAACTTAAATAAACTTTTAGTCTGGCAATCAAATGTCCTGTAACTCCAAAACTCATGACCTACCCCTGGCTAAGCTGCAGAGCCAGAAACACCATTTGTAGGGCCCAGTGCAAAATGAAAATTCAGCGCCACTTGTTCAGAAAACAGGATCAAAATGTTTTCTTTCCTTCTGCTGTCTCTCAATTTGCCCTGTCATAGTGGGTTTTTGTTGTTTTTATTTTGCCATTGCATGTTACTCTCCCTTGGACACAAACATACTTGCAGGGCATCATGAGTGCCTGGGTCCTTTCCCTCTGACTAGGTGGTCACAAGTGCCCAAAAGTGACCTTTTCCTTGCCCAGACCCCTAACAGGGATGGAAGGCAACATCCAGGGGAACAGCTAGCAGAGAACCCAACCCTGGGAGGCAGAAAGCTGCCAGAAGATGGGACTTCACATGAGCCAAAGCTCGAAGTCCCCAGTGTGTGTTTCATCATCCTGTCAGACATTACTTGTAAAACACCAATTCCAAATAAATTATTAAGAATTTTAAGATGATGCCTATAGAGCATTAAATCCCAAGTGCAAAGTCCCATTCTGAGTATAGGTCTCATGCAACTCACTGCACTTATCACATACCCATGAAGCTGGCCTTGCCACGTTAAGACATCCTCTAGCCTAATTTAACATGACAAAGAAGGCTGGAACACAAGGGGAGGAGTGAGGCTCCCAGAAAGTAAAATACACCCTCAGACATTCAGACATCACCATCTGCAACTCTGTGCTCACAGATGCTTCCTGCCATGGGACAGAAAGATCTGTGCCTTTTGGGGGAAATGTTGTGGACTTCTGCTAAGTAACCTCAGTCGACTAACTTTGCCTCTATCACTCAGACAAGCGCATTTGGTGTAATTGATCCAAGCGTCAGTGTCTGGTATTTTCTCAAACCTAATAGACATGTACTCAAGACCTATTTATTTAAGAATTAATCTAGAGTGTATGCTCTCTTAGGGCAGGAATTATCATCTTTGTATCTTTACAGTACCCTGCATAAGTTGATGTTCAAAATATGTTTCCTTGAGTTGAAACAGTGACTGCTTTTCAAATTACTCCTTACCTAAAATAAAAGTCAACTTTTTAAAAATGGATGGTAGCTAGAACTGTCAGAAAATCTATTTGGTATATAAATGTGTATACTTATATGTACACACACACACTCGTAGTTTTAATTCTACAATTTTTTCTCAGAAGTTCCATGTGGCTATCAAGATGAATTCTACAAATAAACAGATTGAAAATTGCCACAAAGTCTTTATCAGAAGGAAATCTATTTCAAATCTATTTTGGTTAAAATGCAAAATAAATAAAACAATATTTACAAAAAGTATTTAAATACATGTATAAAATATGAAGAGTTTATGACATAATTAAATAAACAACCAAGAGGAGCTAATATAATACCTCAAGTCTTCAGAAGAAAACCACTTACTAATATATACAAAGTAAAAAGATTGGAAGGAAATGTTACCCAGTAATACTACCAATCAAAACATCTACTTTTGCTTTATTGACTACACCAAAGCCTTTGACTGTGGGGATCACAACAAACTGTGGAAAATTCTTCAGAGATGGGAATACCAGAACTCCTGACCTGCCTCCTGAAAAATCTGTATGCAGATCAAGAAGTAACACTTAGAACTGGACATGGAACAACAGACTGGTTACAAATCAGGAAAGGAGTACATCAAGGCTGCATATTGTCACCCTGTTTATTTAACTTCTATGCAGAGTACATCATGGGAAATGCCAGACTGGATGGAGCATAAGCTGGAATCAAGATTGCCAGGAGAAATATCAATAACCTCAGATATGCAGATGATACCATCGTTATGGCATGAAAGTGAAGAAGAACTTAAGAGCCTCTTGATGAAAGTGAAAGAGGAGAGTGAAAAAGTTGGCTTAAAGCTCAACATTCAGAACCCTAAGATCATGGCATCTGGTCCCATCACTTCATGGCAAATAGATGGGGAAACAATGGAAACAGTGACAGCCTTTATTTTGAGAGGCTCCAAAATCACTGCAGATGGTGACTGCAGCCATGAAATTAAAAGATGCTTGCTCCTTGGAAGAAAAGCTATGACCAACCTAGACAGCATACTAAAAAGCAGAGACATTACTTTACCAACAAAGGTGTGTCTAGTCAAAGCTATGGTTTTTCCAGTAGTCATGTATGGATGTAAGATGGACTATAAAGAAAGCTGAGCACCAAAGAGTTGATGCTTTTGAACTGTGGTGTTGGAGAAGACTTTTGAGAATCACTTGGACTGCAAGGACATCCAACCAGTCCATCCTAAAGGGAATCAGTCCTGAATATTCATTGGAAGGACTGATGTTGAAGCTGAAACTCCAATACTTTGGCCACCTGATGGGAAGAACTGACTCACTGGAAAAGACTGTGATGCTGGGAAAGATTGAAGGTGGGAAAAGAAGGGTATGACAGAGAATGAGATGGTCAGATGTCATCACCAACTCGATGGACATGAGTTTGAGCAAATTCCAGGAGTTGGTGATGGACAGGGAAACCTGGCATGCTGCAGTCCATGGGGTCACAAAGAGTTGGACACAACTGAGTGACTGAACTGAACTGAATACTAGCATTTGTTTCTAGGTGTATAAGATTATGAGGGATTGGAGGGACTTTTTAAATTTATCTTTTTTATTTCTTAAAATTTTTCTCCCTCAATAAGCCTATGTTGCTCTTATAACCAGGAAAAAATTACAAAAAGCAAAGCTTTGGAAAGAATAACTTTCAGTCATTTAAACCAGTAGTTATTTTAACAACAAAGCATTTTGGCCATCAATAATATGGTCCCCAGTATATTTTAAAAAATAAATAGGGACCACCTTCCTTAGGCAGTTTAAGTCTTTATCACCAGGCTGAAAAAATACTTCATTAGTTGGAAGCAGCCCTGAAGTGCTGCTTAGAAACTTGCTGATTTTGAATCCAAACCCCAACCAGTGGTTGACAAACAGGCATATGAAATGGTCTTTTATCCCACTTCTCTGATTCACATTTTATTTAGGATACTGGTACTATTTAAGTAATTCTTGGTTATGATTCAGTAGCAAATAAATCCTGAAATCCAAGTGGTTGCACAATAAGAGTTTGTTTTTTATTTATTATGTCAATCCTGCACAAATCAGCTGAGCAAGCAGAGACTCAGGGCTCTAGCTCTTCAATCATGCAACTCTAGCATCTTGGATTTCTTCACTTCCAGTTACACAGATAAAAGACAGAAAGAGGTGGGGAAGGCACACTGGTCATTAACTACTCTGACAGAGAGAGAGAGTGAGAGAGAGAGAGTGAGAGTGTGAGTGAGTGAGTGAGTGAGTGTGTGTGTGTGTGTCCTGAAGGAGTCACATTGGTCTCACCCTAACTGCAGAGACTGGGAAATGTAGAAATGTGCAAGAATGTTTAGTTATTATTAACAGTGTCTTTCACAGTATTTTATTTTAAAATTTCAAATAATGTTAAAGGACACAAGGTTTATCACAATAGGACAAAATTTAAGAAAGATTATGAAACACTATATTAGCAAAAAGTTATTTTTCAAACATTAATGTACTTGAAAAAAATTCTTAGAGGATATGACAAAACAGACTATTGATATGAAGTGGGGTTGAGGATGAAATTAAATACAGTTGAAAGCAAGAAACAATACCCTAACACTTACCATCCTCTAATTTCCAAAGGTTCTACATGAGGCCAAAAAAAAAAAACCAGTGGGGCCTTTAAAATTTCCCCACAGAAGTTGATGGTTACCACAATTTGTTACAAAATTTTATTTGATTTATGCTGCTTACAATGAACTTCAAAGAGATTCATGCCCATGGTTTCTAAATATCACATAAATACAAGTTTCTATAAACATCAGTCTGGAACTCTAGCAACCTGTACAGAGTTGGTAGATACTCAGCAGAGCAAATTGGCAAAGGACTTTATTCTCAAGCCTTCACAATTGAGCATAGTTTTGTCCATTTTTCTACTTATATTTAGTGGAATGCCCATTTAATGTTTCTATTTTCAGGTAGCAATGCACATTCTCTATGGTTTTGCAGATCAGTTTAGATTTCTCAAAAACATTATGAATTTACGAGAAAGGCCATTCTCCAGTCATGTCCACTGTGCCTAATATTGTGCTCTGTATATTCAGCAGTCTTCCATAAATGTTGCAATTTGATTTATAAATATAGTAATTAAAATCAATGGGAGATACACTTGAAATATGATTCTGCTAATGTATATGCATGAAATAATTTTTACAATGGAGCCTCATTCCTATTACTTGGATTAAGTGCATTAGTGCCAAAATGTGAGATGTTACTTCCATATCATATTTTTCTATAAGTGGCCAAGAAAGATTTAAGGTAGAATAATGCTTAACCAAGTTATATTTTTCAGATATTTTTAAAGGATGATCCTTACTTCTCCACTTTCACAATCAAGATGGAGGAAAGGAAGGAAGAACGACAACAAAATAGTTTTGCACTATTTAAAGAGCATTCAGTATTCTCTTTAGATCATAGGTCTCCAACTTTGTTTCCTTATAGCTCTCAATGGTTTTACAATGTCTAGGTGGCAAACTATAAAATTCTTATTTGTTGTTAGACAATGTGAAATTAATAGTTTTATTCATTAAGGGATGGAACCTCTGAATAAGTGATTTTCTTTGGCTCTTATTAACTTACTGGGCTTCCCAGGTGGCACTAGTGGTAAAGACCCCACCTGCTAATGCAGGAGATGTAAGAGACATGGGTTCAATCCCTGGGTCAGGAGGATCTCCTAGAGAAGAAAACGGCAACCCACTCTAGTATTCTTGCCTGGGAAATGCCATGTACAGAGGAACCTCGTGGGCTATAGTCCATGGGGTCACAAAGAGTTGGACACAAGATTAGCACAATCACAACTTACTACCCTCTTGAAAAAGAACAAATGATCAGTTTAATTTATCAAGAAATCTCTAAGAAAATTCACAAGTTTACAAAGCTTTTCAACCTAAAACGACCGAAGATGTAAGCCACCTCAGCATATTCTTCAACAATTTTTTCTTGGTTTAGACAGACTCTTCAATTATTAAATACATGAATAAATTGGGCATCATTTCAACTCCCTTATCTTGGACACATTGCTAAAACAATTAAATTTAACTTCCAAACACAGGGAATTATATAGGTGTGAATTGATAAGAGCCCTGCTCCAATTTTTCTTTTCTTCCATGATAAGTCAATAAAGTTTGTAACTGAAACCCATCTCACAGACCTTTGACTGCCATTTTCTCAGCACGAATGTTCCTACGCTATTGCTCTGCTGTTGCAGAAGAGATGACGTGCCACTCACAGGACAGTTTTTACACTGTTATACCTCTCAACCCTGTGTGGCAGAGTTAAGAGTCTTTCTGATGTCTAAAAGCAGAGAGGGCTTGGGCCATTTACATAAGTGTCTATTTACTACTCTATCTCTCATATTAAACTGTGAACAACATGACTTGTATATTCTGTAATCATTGTATTGTTTCCAATAAAATCTCAACACTGACAAATGTTTAATTCTTTTTCTTTTTAAGTAACAGGTGTTCGTGGAATACTAAATTTTAGTTAAATCAATATGTTCAGGAGTGATGTGGCAGATACCAAGTGTGTAATTAAGTTATTTGAAGATTTTCTCCCTTCTTTAGAAATTCTTTCCCAATGCCAATCTTCTAACAAAAGGACTTCCTCCTTTTGTCCTTGACCTTAACTAATGTTGAAAAATAGTAAAGGAGATTATTTCAAATAAACCACCGCCATGAATTCTAGCTGCATGAAGAAAACTAGGAGTTTACAAGGCTTAGAAATTTTGGTTTCCAAAAAAAAAAAAGATTAATAACATGAGAAACCTCCGCAATGCATTCGACGCTAAAATGCCCCCTCATATTTGCAATCCATATGTAGTTTTTGTGGCTGTTCTCTCCCTCTCCCTCTCCTATTCTCCTTCCCATCACCAACTTTCTTAGCTGGAACAAGAATTGTATTTTAAGTTTTCTATGGAAGGAAGTAAGTCCAGTTAGCTGGGAGCATTAAAAAAAAGAAGAAGAAAGAAAGAAAAGGGGGGAAAAACTGCCACAGCCTGTCACTCAAAACAGGAAGGAAGGGACTTTGCTGGTAGTTCAGTGGCTGAGACTCCCAGTGCAGGAGGCCTGGGATCAATCCCTAGTCAGAGAATTAGGTCCCGCATGCTGCAACTAAGACCTGGCAGAGCCAAATACATAAACATTTTTTTTTTTTTAAGAACAGGAATGAAACCTAAAAATGCATTAATTAACTCTAGAAGTCTGTTCCCCTTGAGAATGTCCTCCCAGCCAGTTTCCAGATAGTCCAAACATATGACACACATAACACTGTAAAATATGATATAAGGTTGACAAAGAGAATAGGAATTAAAAAAGAAAATAACTCTCCGTAAGATATTTGACTGGAAACTGGGAGACTCACCTATTAAGAAGCTGTGGGCATGAATCTAAGCCTGGAGCAATGCCTGTCTGCACTCGACTCTAGCCCAGTGGTTACTGCCATTACTGACACCACTAATCATTAGACTCAGCTGGAGAGCTTGCTAAACCACAGTTAACATACCGATTGTAATTCAAAAGGTCTGGGATAGGACTAAGGATCTGCATTTCTAACACGCTTTCAGGTGATGATAATGTTGGTCCAGGACCACAGTTTGAGTAGCACTGCTCTTGACTATGTAGGGGAAAAACACAAAACCAAAAACTATTTTCACTAAGAATCAAAAGGATACAACAATGTCTAGTTGTGAGGAATAAGATACCAAAATGTCTAGCATAATGGTAGTATTACTGACCTGCTTGGAAATAAAAAAGAAAACCAATTAGGAGTGTAAGAGAAAGATAAATTTTGTTTTTATAAATGCTGGATTAGAGATGACAGGGTATCTATATGTCCATGACCTGTAAGAAGGCAGGAAATAGATGGCCGTCACGGGCATAGAGTTAGAATTCAGGTTTAAAGGTAAATACTTGTGAGTCTCATCAACAGAGTAGCTAAACCCTAGAGCACATGAAGCCTCTGGGGTCTGAGAAGACACCAGAAAGCTATACACAGAACCTCAAAGAATTCAATATGTGGGTTAGGAACACGAAACACATCAAAGGAGGGAGAAGGACTAGTTGCAGTGATTATGATGGAAGAAGAAGAGCCAGTATATGAGTGAGGGTTGTGGGCATTCAAAGAAGGGAGAGTTATATTTATTAATAAGTGGTCTCTGCTGAGTGTCTCTAAGAGAATGAGGAAGATGAAAATCAAAGAGAGATACTCCAAGATTAAGCTCGAGAGTCACCGACAAACTTTTGCAAGCACTGTATCAGCAGCATGGAGCAGAAGCCAACTGCAGATGGTTAAGAACAAACTGGGAAAACAAAAAGCAAGGCAGTTGGCACAATTAAAACAGGAGTACTATGTTGAATTTAAACTTTGGTTACGGAACTAGGATTCAATGACATCTATGATGTTTACAACTTTCTTTTTCATTTTCATTTTAAATTTCCATCGAGTTATCAATAGGTTGTGGTAGGCTGGAAACTGGTTCCTCAAAAGATATCCACACTCTCATCCCTGATTCTGGGAAAGATTGAGAGCATGAGGAGAAGGGGACAACAGAAGATGAGATGGTTGGATGGCATCATTGACTCAATGGAAATGAGTTTGAGCAAACTCTGGGAGATAGTGCAGGACAAGGAAGTCTGATGTGCTGCAGTCCATGGGGTTGCTAAGAGTCAGACATGACTGAGCAAATGAACAACGTCCCTGAAACCTGTGAATATTACCTTCCATGGCAGAAGGGTTTGCAAAGATGTGATTAATTTAAGGGTCTGGAGGAGATCAACCTGGACTATCCAGGTGTCTCCTAAATGGAATTACAGGTAATCCTAAAAGAGAGAGATAAAGGACTCCTCACACACCAGAACTAGAAAGCAAGGAGACAACTGAAGATGTTATGCTCCTGAGGGCTCTGCTAATGGAGGAAGAGGCCAAGCAACAAGGGATGCAAGAAAGGCTGCTCCAGAAGCTGGAAAAGACAAGGAGACAGATTCTCACGTAGAGCGTGCAGAGGGCGTGGCTCTGCTGACGCCTTGATTTCAGCACAGTGAAACATTTCAGCTTCTGAGTCTCCAGAACTGTAAAAGGATAAATTGTGTTGCTTTACGCTATCAAGTTTGTGGTCCTTTGTCACAGCAGTGAGAAGAAACTAATACATAGGTCAAAACTCACTCTTATCTGGCAGTAAATTTAGTCTATACAGTCATTGGCGTGCATGTGTGCTAAGTTGCTCAGTTGTGTCCGACTCTGCAACTCCATGGACTGTAGCCCACCAGGCTCCTCTGTCCGTGGGATTTCCCAGGCAAGGACACTGGAGTGGTTTTCCATACTCTCCTCCAGGGAATCGTCCCAACCCAGGGATCGAACCTGTTTCTCTTATGTCTCCTGCACTACAAGCAGATTATTTACTGCTGATTCATCAGGGATGCCCCCATTCAGTCATCTACTCATACAAGAAAAAAAAAAAAAAAAACCACTCTGGAATCATGGAAACATACTTTCTGCTAAGTCACTTCAGTCGTGTCCGACTCTGTGTGACCCCATAGACGGCAGCCCACCAGGCTCTGCCATCCCTGGGATTCTCCAGGCAAGAACACTGGAGTGGGTTGCCATTTCCTTCTCCAATGCATGACAGTGAAGAGTGAAAGCGAAGTCGCTCAGTCACCACTATTATGCAACATAGCTTTGGAAATCCTAGCCATAACAATTAGAGAAGAAAAAGAAAAGGAATTCAGCTGGAGAGGGTGCACAGAAAAGGGAACCCTCTTGCAAACTGATACAGCCACCAAAGAGAAAAATATGGAGAATCCTTTAAAAACAAAGAATAAACCATCATATGACTCAGCAATCCCACTACTGGGATATATCCCCAGGAAACCATAATTTAAAACGACACATGCACCCCAGTGTTCATTGCAACACTATTTACAGCAGCTAGGAGTTGGAAGCAAACTAGATGTCCATCAAAAAGTGAATGGATAAGAGAAATTGTGGTACATATACACAATGGAATATTACTCAGCTATAAAAGGGAACACCTTTGAATCAGTTCTGAGTTGGATAGACCTAGAGCCTATTATATAGAGTGAAATAAGTCAGAAAGAGAGAGACAAATATAGTATACTAACACATACATGTAGAATCTAGAAAGATGGAATTGATGATCCTATTTGCAGGGCAGCAAAGGAGACACAGACATGGAAAACAGACTTAGGGTCAGAGTAGGGGAGGGAGATGGTGGGATGACTTGAGAAAGTAGTATTGAAACATATACATTACTATATGTGAAATAGCTAGCCAGTGGGGATTTGCTGTATGATGCAGGGAACCCAAAGCAGGTGCTCCGTGACAACCTAGAGGGCTAGGATAGGGAGGGAGTTGGGAGGGAGGGTTAAGAGTGAGGGAACATAGGTATGCCTATAACTGATTCATACTGATGTATGGCAGAAACCATTATAATATTGTAAAGTAATTTCCTTCCAATTAAAAATAAAATAAAAAATTTAAAAAAGATACATCTTCCTTTGGGACAGATCTGGTTTCTGGTTAGAAATAATTTCAAAAGCTACCATTACGAGTCCCCCGCACCCTAGAAACCTCTCACACATCAACATCTTTTCCTTTCTATAACTTCACAGTTAATCATTGTGATTTTAAATCGGTTCTCTATAGTGAGAGAGCACAATGTAGTGATGAATTTGCTAAAGAAGCTTCATATTTATATGTTTGAAGACAGATGTAAAGGACTTACAAGATCAGACAAGACATTTGGCACACATTCACGCTGGCACAACCAGAGCTCTTGAGTTATTTTTCCAAGTTGATATATTTGCCATGCAGAAACAACAAAAACCTGTCAGGGAGATAGGAGATTTCAGCATGAATTCCTAAACATTCTGTACATAAGCACACAAACATCTTCACACTCAGTAATAAACCTTACTCAATTTCTCTCTGTGGTGAAAAACACACCCTTCAATTTTAGCATTGTCCTGTTGATTAAGGAATGTGATCCCTAATTGCTGCAGAAAGCCTCAAAGCAAATGCACTGGGCTGGGTTTACATCCTATAGCATTTTGCTCAGTTTCTTCGGTTCTGCATAAATATTTGACCTGTTAGTATGTATCTATACCATGTAGTTTGAGTTGTTTCTTAAGGGCCAGAAATATTCCTTTAAAAAATCTGTATCCTAAAACAACTGGTATCAGTTAACAGTGAATAACAGTTGTCTAAAATCTTCTTTATCCTAAAACAGGAGCTCACATGTATATGTATCCTCATTTACTATCCTTGAGTAAGTGAAGTCTGCCCACATTCAATTTGAGATGTACCTCTCCTGTTAAGATACTCAGTTATGGAGAGGGGTAGAATGGGATGGGAGATGGGAAGAAGGTTTAAGACAGAGGAGACATGTATACTAATGGTTGATTCAAGTTGATGTATGGCCGAACCAACACAATATTGTAACGTAATTATCCTCCAATTAAAAACAAATTAAAAAAATTTTTAAAGATACTCAGTTATGGGCGGAAAGGGGAACAGGCAGCTGGAAGTGGTGACAAAGACAGCTTCTTGGCTTTAGGATCTCAGAAGAAAGTTCCCTTGGTGTCTTCATTTTCTGACATTCTCCACTTCCCTGACAGACTTCAGAGACTATCACGAGTGCTAACACTGCTAATGGAGAAGCCCAAGGCCCAGAAGGAGAATAGGTTTGGGTGACTGTGACTGTCATGTTGATCTGTGGTCAAATGGGCATTCCTTTGGGGGAAACCCAGAAATATCAGCGGAGAGGGTCCCTTCTTATCAAGGGTGTGGAAAGTGCTACATAAGCATTTGGAGGAGCAAACAGAAAGTGGCTTTATTGGTGTCCCTGCTCCCCTTTGTATCCCTATGCTGGTGAAATGTGATTGTGCTGAGTTGTTACCATGTGAAAGTGCCAGAGATGTTCCACATGTCCTTTCACCTGATGCTCCCAAGCCCTCTGTCCATTTTTATTGTCCCAGACCGCTCCTCCAGCAGCACAAGCCATTTGTGAATCAGGGTTGAGCTTGGGGAGTTGAGGCTGAACCTTAGGTTGTGTAAGATATTCAAAACCCATGTGCTTTCCTCTACACTATGCCTGTGTGGGTCAGATGTGCAAATAAATGAAACACAAAGTAGAGAGTACCTTCTGCAGAATTTACTACTTTTAAGAAAAAAAAAAAAATCCAAAACATAAAAACTTGGCAAAAGGAAGCCTGCATATCTTTCTAATGTCATCCTTGAACATCATCTAACAAGGCCACGTAAGGATTCTTTCTTTCTCTGGGAGAATATACCTTTCTCTGACTTGCTACAAGATTATGTAAAAACTTCTTAACTTTTGCCCAGAAGAGATGCAAATCATTCCTGTTCAATAGAAAACAAAAACTCAAATATTATGATTTTATTGCCCTTGAGGATGTGAACAAGTTTGTCTCTACTTAGCCAATTGATTTTAGCATGGTATGCCCAATAAACTATATAATTTGCTGTTCATCGAACAAAGGATCTATTGGACCAGGTTATCATCCTGCCAGTCCTCTCATTCATGAGTTCAGTAAATCTTTGACAAATGCTCACTTTGTCTTACAGAAGTGTCCTGATAAGTTTTGGGAAATCAAGCCTTGACACTAACACACGTTGTGAAGTTTTGGCACAGGGACTGTTTTTACACAATAGGGTCCAAGACAAAGAAAAGGCTTTACAGATGAAATGGCCCTGAGATAAGCCTTGAGGCATGGATGAGATTTCATCAGTGGTGGTAGGAAGGAGAGCCAGTGCAAGCAGAACTTCAAACATTTACATGTTTACATGGAAAAATGACAAAGAGGTTCTAACATAGATCCTCTAAAAATACTTATTTTTGACCCATTTTATGCAATCTTCTAAATTAAATATTATCAAAGACAGTCCATCAATGAATGAAAACAGTGATATATTATGACCAAATAGAACTTATTCCGGAAATAGGAGGGCTATTCAACGTCTGAAAACTCCATCGACATAATAACTATAACCTAAAACTATAACCCATGTGCCCATCCCTCCCCTAGTTCCTTCACATTGTAGTTGTCCCTCTCCCACGTACAACAAAGAACACCTTGCTCACATGGGCTCTTTCTAATTCGTATTTTTCTCCCCTTCTTCCACAACTGGTTTGCAGCATGACGAGAGTATGGCAACACCTCAGTTCTTGCAACCCCAATAAAATCAGCAAAAGAGAACGGATATCTGGAGGTCAGGTGGTCCTCAAAGCTATATAGAAGGACAGAAGCCCCGTAAGATCCAACACTGCCTTCTTCATACCTCAGTCTGGGGCAGTTTGCTCACACTCCTCTTAGGACCTCCTAAAGAGGTCCCAGAACCTCTCAATGACAATATGTACTTCTCTGGCTTAGCTGAAGTAATGTTGTGTTTGGCTCATTTCCTCTCATGAACACATTGTTTGGTGTTTTTTTTTTTTCAAGTGGGTAGAAAACATTGTTTCATTCAGACTTCACAGTGTTGAAATTACAAAGTTTTATAGAAAGACAGCTAAAGTTAATTTATGATAAGTCTGTCATTTTGGCTTCCTAAAACCACAAATAATATACTCCCCTGGGCATTGGTTTATTTAAATTAGAGGGATTTGTTATTATTTTTAAATAAAAGAGCTTCATGGCTTCAAGAATCTCTGTTGAAAATTAGCCTGTGGAAAATCAGCCATCCACACAGGCAGTTAGAAAAAAGTCCAATAGCTTAATTTGCCTAATCAACAACTCAGAACCTTCAGCCTCAAACTCATAATGCTTTCCAACTCATTAAAAGAGGAATTGCTTGTATTTGTCATCCTCAAATAGCACCAGTGGATGCTACACAAGAAAGCAATCTAAACAAAGCATCCTTTTGGATAATAAAACCACAGCTGCTGCTCCGTCAACAATACTGTTTATTATATTCAACTACCAAAACAAAACAAAATATAGTGTTTAAAATGGGCCAGCTAATAAACACCCATTATTTATTGCATAAGCACTATCAGGAAATAGTTTACATCATAAACATTGACTGTAATTCTCACTAAACACAAAGCTGCTTCTCAGTTAATAGTTACTCAATTCATCCTTCAAACCCCACTCCTCCTTCAACGATAATCATTTATGAGCACCTACCATGTGGCTGGCATGAGTCCTTCCTAAACGATCCATATTAGTGAGTTTTAGTTTTTCACATTCCAAATCATACCCTTCACATCTGACAGTTTTAAGTAAAAACAGCAACTCCTTCTAATGTTAAAAGACTATTCTTAAATTTATGGTCATATTTTAAATCTAATCACCTGGACAGAATTCATTTTAAGCAAATATTAATTCATTTCTACGACACAGATTTCCTTCTAGAATAGCTGCCTCCTGGAGTCTTTTATTAAAACCAACCCCAAACAAAGCTCAAGGCAAGGAAAAACTCCAGAAATCTCTCTACCATTCCAAAAACAACTTTGAAGTCCCAATGAGTGAAATGGAGTCTGAATAGTTAATCACACTCTACTAAGAATGCAAAAGTAGGAAGTCAAGAAATACCTGGAGTAATGGCCAAATTTGGGCTTGTAGTACAGAATGAAGCAGGGCAAAGGTTAACAGAGTTTTGCCAAGAGAATGCACTGGTCATAGCAAGCACCTTCTTCCAACAACAAAAGAGAAGACTCTACACAAGGACATCACCAGATGGTCAACACCGAAATCAGACTGATTATATTCTTTACAGCCAAAGATGGAGACGCTCTATACAGTCAGGAAAAACAAGACTGGGAGCTGACTGTGGCTCAGATCATGAACTTCTTATTACCAAATTCAAACTTAAATGGAAGAAAATAGTGAAAACCACTAGACTATTCAGGTATGGCCTAAATCAAATCCCTTATGATTATACAGTGGAAGTGACAAATAGATTCAAGGGATTAGATCTGATAGACAGAGTGCCTGAAGAACTATGGAAGGAGGTTCATGACATTGTACAGGAGGCAGTGATCAAGACCATCCCCAAGAAAAAGAAATGCAAAAAGGCAAAATGGTTGTCTGAGGAGACCTTACAAATAGCTATGAAAAGAAGAGAAGTGAAAGGCAAAGGAGAAAATGAAAGCTATACCCATTTGAATGCAGAGTTCCAATGAATAGCAAGGAGAAAAAAGAAAGCCTTACTCAGTGATCAATGGAAAGAAATAGAGGAAAACAATAGAATGGGAAAGACTAGAGAGCTATTCAAGAAAACTAGAGATACCAAGGGAACATTTCATGCAAAGATGGGCTCAATAAAGGACAGAAATGGTATGGACCTAACAGAAGCAGAAGATATTAAGAAGAGGTGGCAAGAATACACAGAAGAACTATACAAAAAAGATCTTCACGACCCAGATAATCACGATGGTGTGATCATTCAGGTAGAGGCAGACATCCTGGAATGTGAGGTCAAGTGGGCCTTAGGAAGCATCACTATGAACAAAGCTAGTGGAGGTGATGGAATACCAGTTGAGCTGTTTCAAATCCTAAAAGATGATGCTGTGAAAGTGCTGCACTCAATATGCCAGCAAATTTGGAAAACTCAGCAGTGGCCACTGGACTGGAAAAGGACAGTTTTCATTTCAACCCTAAAGAAAGGCAATGTCAAAGAATGCTCAAACTACTGCACAATTGCACTCATCTCACACACTAGCAAAGTAGTGCTCAAAATTCTCCAAGCCAGGCTTTAACAGTTTGTGAACTGTGAACTTCCAGATGTTCAAGCTGGATTTAGAAAAGGCAGAGGAACCAGAGATCAAATTGCCAACATCCGCTGGATCATGGACAAAGCAAGAGAGTTCCAGAAAAACATCTATTTCTGCTTTATTGACTATGCCAAAGCCGTTGACTGTGTGGATCACAATAAACTGTGGAAAATTCTGAAAGAGATGGGAATACCAGACCACCTTACCTGCCTCCTGAGAAATTTGTATGCAGGTCAGGAAGCAACAGTTAGAACTGGACATGGAACAACAACACTGGTTCCAAATTGGGAAAGGAGTGCGTCAAGGCTGTATATTGTCACCCTGCTTATTTAACTTACACGCAGAGTACATCATGAGAAATGATGGACTGGTTAAAGCACAAGCTGGAGTCAAGATTGCTGGGAGAAATTGGAGAAATATCAATAACCTCAGATATGCAAATGACACCTCCATTATGGCAGAAAAACAAAGAAAAACTAAAGAGCTTCTTGATGAAAGTGACCGAGGAGAGTGAAAAAGTTAGCTTAAAACTCACCATTGCAATGGAAAGAATAAAATACCTAGGAATAAATCTACCTAAAGAAACAAAAGACCTATATATAGAAAACTATGAAACACTGATGAAAGAAATCAAAGATGACACAAATAACTGCTGCTAAGTCACTTCAGTCGTGTCCGACTCTGTATGATCCCATAGATGGCAGCCCACCAGGCTCCGCCATCCCTGGGATTCTCCAGGCAAGAACACTGGAGTGGGTTGCCATTGCCTTCTCCAATGCGTGAAAGTGAAAAGTGAAAGTGAAGTCACTCAGTCGTGTCTGACTCTTAGCGACCCCATGGACTGCAGCCTACCAGTCTCCTCTGTCCATGGGATTTTCCAGGCAAGAGTACTGGAGTGGGGTGCCATAAATAGATGGAGAAATATACCATGTTCATGGATTGGAAGAATCAATATAGTGAAAATGAGTATACTACCCAAAACAATCTATAGATTCAATGCAATCCCTATCAAGCTACCAATGATACTTTTCAGAGAACTAGAACAAATAATTTCACAATTTGTATGGAAATACAAAAAAAAACCTCAAATAGACAAAGAAATCTTGAGAAAGAAGAATGGAACTGGAGGAATCAACCTGCCTGACTTCAGGCTCTACTACAAAGCCACAGTCATCAAGACAGTATGGTAAAGCCCAGAGATAAATCCACACACCTATAGACACCTTATCTTTGACAAAGGAGGCAAATATATACAATGGATTAAAGACAATCTCTTTAAGAAGTGGTGCTGGGAAAACTGGTCAACCACTTGTAAAAGAATGAAACTAGAACACTTTCTAACACCATACACAAAAATAAACTCAAAATGGATTAAAGATCTAAACGTAAGACCAGAAACTATAAAACTCCTAGAGGAGAACATAGGCAAAACACTCCGACATAAATCACAGCAGGATCCTCTGTGACCCACCTCCCAGAATATTGGAAATAAAAGCAAAAATAAACAAATGGGACCTAATTAAAATTAAAAGCTTCTGCACAACAAAGGAAAATATAAGCAAGGTGAAAAGACAGCCTTCAGAATGGGAGAAAATAATAGCAAATGAAGAAGCAACTGACAAAGAATTAATCAAAAATATACAAGCAACTCCTGCAGCTCAATTCCAGAAAAATAAACGACCCAATCAAAAAATGGGCCAAAGAACTAAACAGACATTTCTCCAAAGAAGACATACAGATGGCTAATGAACACATGAAAAGATGCTCAACATCACTCATTATCAGAGAAATGCAAATCAAAACCACAATGAGGTACCATTTCACACCAGTCAGAATGGCTGTGATCCAAAAGACTACAAGCAACAAATGCTGGAGAGGGTGTGGAGAAAAGGGAGCCCTCCTACACTGTTGGTGGGAATGCAAACTAGTACAGCCACTATGGAGAACAGTGTGGAGATTCCTTAAAAAACTGGAAATAGAACTGCCTTATGACCCAGCAATCCCACTGCTGGGCATACACACTGAGGAAACCAGAATTGAAAGAGACACGTGTACCCCAATGTTCATCATGGCACTGTTTATAATAGTCAGGACATGGAAGCAACCTAGGTGTCCATCAGCAGATGAATGGATAAGAAAGCTGTGGTACATATACACAATGGAGTATTACTCAGCCTTTAAAAAGAATTCATTTTAATCAGTTCTAATGAGGTGGACGAAACTGGAGCCTATTATACAAAGTGAAGTAAGTGAAAAAGAAGAACACCAACACAGAATATAAACCTATATATATGGAATTTAGAAAGATGGTAATGATGACCCTATATATGAGACAGCAAAAGAAACACAGATATATAAAACAGACTTTTGGACTCTGTGGTAGAAGGTGAGGGTGGGATGATTTGAGAGAGAGCACTGAAACATGTATATCACCATCTGTGAACTAGATCACCAGTCCAGGTTTGATGCATGAGAAGGGCACTCAGGGCTGGTGCACTGGGAAGACACTGAGGGATGGGATGAGGAGGGAGGTGGGAGGGGGGTTCAGGATGGGGGACACATGTACACCCATGGCTGATTCATGTCAATGTATGGCAAAAACCATGACAATATTATAAAGTAATTAGCCTCCAATTAAAATAAATTAATTAATTTACAAAAAAAACACCTCAACATTCAGAAAACTATCATTGCATCTGGTCCCATCACTTCATGGCAAATAGATGTGGAAACAGTGACAGACTTTATTTTGGGGAGCTCCATAATCACTTCAGATGGTGACTGCAGCCATGAAATTCAAAGACACTTACTCTTTAGAAGAAAAGCTATGACCAACCTAGACAGCATATTAAAAAGCAGAGACGTTACTTTGCCAACAAAAGTCCATCTAATCAAAGCTATGGTTTTTCCAGTAGTCATGTATGGATATGAGAGTTGGGCTATGAAGAAAGCTGAGCACCAAAGAATTGATGCTTTTGAACTGTGGTGTTGGCACACATAGGCACACCAATGCTGTGGTGTTGGAGAAGACTCTTGAGAGTCCCTTGGACAGCAAGGAGATCCAACCAGTCCATCCTAAAGGAAATCAGTCCTGAATATTCATTGGAAGGACTGATGCTGAAGCTGAAACTCCAATACTTTGGCCACCTGATTCGAGGAACCGACTCATTTGATAAGACCCTGATGCTGGGAAATATTGGAGGCGGGAGGAAAACAGGATGCCAGAGGATGAGATGGTTGGATGGCATCACTGACTTGATGGACATGAGTTTAAGTAAAGTCCAAGAGTTGGTCATGGACAGGGAAGCCTGGCGTGCTGCAGTCCATGGGGTTGCAAAGAGTCAGATATGATCGAGCATCTGAACAGAACTGAAACATGCCAATAGCTTTATCAAAATATGTGTTTACCAGCACAGGAAGGCAGATTGCTTACCTGATTTTTGGCTTTGATACACTCTGCCAGCAAGGTTATTGGCAACATCAGGACTTTCAGAGATGACTCAGACAGTGCCAGGAACAGGTGGGCTCAGAATGGTTCCCTGATTTTTCATGAAGCAACTCAGAAAGCCTTGAAAGATGTTCAGCTGTGGGGAATGACTGGGTAAGAGGAGCTCAGCTGACAAGTAAATATCACTCACCTCACCCCACGACAGCAGGTCAAGCCATCCCCCACTTCTGAGCTGCTTCACCATCTCCTTGAAATGTTTTGCAACCATAATCATCCATTTGAAGACAAACCTGACCCTAGCCAAGTTCTAAATCCCTTGAAGGCATAGGTTTTCAGATGCTCTGGAGTGTCTTAAGAACTACCTGGCTCATCCTAGCTCTTTTGAATCAATATCTTTGTTGGGCTAGAGACTGATAATGTACTTGTTTACATACTGCCCAGCTATTTCTGAAAGAGCTGGTGTTATTTTAGAAACCCTGGTTTAGGACAAAAAAAAAAAAAATCCATTTCCTAATGGGCAGGCATAAGAAATTATTCAGATTGATGGGTAATGTCTCCTGGAACAAAAAGCTACCAGGCAAGAAAAAGAGTTGAAGTCTAGCTGAGGCTGAGAGCTAGATCACATGTCACTTAAATGTAGATCAGGCTATACCGGTGTTACTTCAAAAGTGATACCATCTATACTCTACTTGGTTAAATTACAGAAAGATGAAAAGAGAAAGAGATGTCACCAGCATAAGACTGATTCCTATGTGACTAAGCTCACAGAACACAAAGAGCCTAGACTAAGAACATAATTCTGAGGAGAGGAATGAAATTTGTGTTCCTCAGAAGCAGGAGCTGAAGCACTTAAAAACAAAGGTTTGGCACTGTTTCCAAACTGGGTGGGAGAAGGCATGGATGTGTATGATGCCAGTTGGGCCTTTCACATCTCCAACCTCAGCTGAGTCCTTCTGTTAATGCAGGAAAGCCCTGTGCAGCAAGTGGCCACACCATCACACCCCTTCTGTAAACAGAGGGGACACAAGCACACTCTGTAACCCTCCGTCACCCTTCCCACTGTCTCCCCTGGATTAGCTCCTTCTTGGAAAGGGCTAGTGTAAGCCCAGCTACTTTGCTGGATGACAGTTAACTGCAAATGTAACAAAGTAGATGTAGGCATTAACTTTACTTTGGGGAATCTAATCTGAACCCCAAATCAGCCTTCTAAGTAATATCTTAAGAAAGAGGTAGACCAGTTTTCCCAGCACCATTTGTTAAAGAGATTATCTTTACTCCATTGTATATTCTTGCCTCCTTTATCAAAGATAAGGTGTCCATATGTGTGTGGATTTATCTCTGGGCTTTCTATTTTGTTCCATTGATCTATATTTCTGTCTTTGTGCCAGTACCATATTGTCTTGATGACTGTGGCTTTGTAGTAGAGCCTGAAGTCAGGCAAGTTGATTCCTCCAGTTCCATTCTTCTTTCTCAAGATTGCTTTGGCTATTCAAGGTTTTCTAACACTGCACACAAAAATAAACTCAAAATGGATCAAAGATCTAAATGTAAGACCAGAAACTATAAAACTCCTAGAGGAGAATATAGGCAAAACACTCTCCAACATAAATCACAGCAGGATCCTCTATGATCCACCTCCCAGAATACTGGAAATAAAAGCAAAAATAAACAAATGGGATCTAATTAAAATTAAAAGCTTCTGCACAACAAAGGAAAATATAAGCAAGGTGAAAAGACAGCCTTCTGAATGGGAGAAAATAATAGCAAACGAAGCAACTGACAAACAACTAATCTCAAAAATATACAAGCAACTTATGCAGCTCAACTCCAGAAAAATAAACGACCCAATCAAAAAATGGGCCAAAGAACTAAATAGACATTCCTCCAAAGAAGACATACGGATGGCTAACAAACACATGAAAAGATGCTCAACATCACTCATTATCAGAGAAATGCAAATCAAAACCACAATGAGGTACCACTTCACACCAGTCAGAATGGCTGCGATCCAAAAATCTGCAAGCAATAAATGCTGGAGAGGGTGTGGAGAAAAGGAAACCCTCCTACACTGTTGGTGGGAATGCAAACTAGTACAGCCACTTTGGAGAACAGTGTGGAGATTCCTTAAAAAATTGCAAATAGAACTACCTTATGACCCAGCAATCCCACTGCTGGGCATACACACTGAGGAAACCAGAATTGAAAGAGACACATGTACCCCAATGTTCATCGCAGCACTGTTTATAATAGCCAGGACATGGAAACAACCTAGATGTCCATCAGCAGATGAATGGATAAGAAAGCTGTGGTACATATACACAATGGAGTATTACTCAGCCGTTAAAAAGAATACATTTGAATCAGTTCTGATGAGATGAATGAAACTGGAGCCGATTATACAGAGTGAAGTAAGCCAGAAAGAAAAACACCAATACAGTATACTAACACATATATATGGAATTTAGAAAGATGGCAATGACGACCCTGTATGCAAGACAGGAAAAAAGACACAGCTGTGTATAACGGACTTTTGGACTCAGAGGGAGAGGGAGAGGGTGGGGTGATTTGGGAGAATGGCATTGTAACATGTATACTATCATGTAAGAATCGAATTGCCAGTCTACATCCGACGCAGGATACAGCATGCTTGGGGCTGGTGCACAGTGATGACCCAGAGAGATGTTATGGGGAGGGAGGTGGGAGGGGGGGTTCATGTTTGGGAACGCATGTACACCTGTGGTGGATTCATGTCAATGTATGGCAAAACCAATACACTATTGTAAAGTAAAATAAAGTAAAAATAAAAATTAAAAAAAAAAAAAGAAAGAGGTAAGACCAACATGTCACTCTTTCAGTCATCTTTCAGGAATTCTCTTGGAGGCACACCAATGCTGAACCTCTATTTTTTTCAACTCCCGTTGTCAGGACTGGCATAAATCTCTGGTCTGGGACCAGGCCTGTGCCAAGTAGCTATAAAATAAATCTGAGGCCTCTGAGACCTAGCCAAGGCTTCCTATGAAGGTATCAGGAACTCAAAATATTGACCAAAGCTGAGGCTAGGCCAACATGAAAATACCCTGGAAAAGGCTATGTGTTTGAAATTTTTCACAATGCAAAGTTTAAAACAAAATCATTGATTGGAAAATAGTGGAAATTAACACAACATTTTAGATCAACTATGAAAGTCAACATCTCAGTTGATCAGTTGTGTCTGACTCTTTGCGACCATATGGACTGTAACCTGCCAGGCTCCTCTGTCCATGGAATTCTCCAGGCAAGGATACTGGAGTGGGTTGCCATTTCCTACTTCAGAGGATCTTCCTGACCCAGGGATCAATCCCAGATCTCCTACACTGCAGGCAGATTCTTTACCATTTGAGCCACTAGTTCAGTTCAGTTCAGTTCAGTCACTCAGTCATGTCCGACTCCTTGCAACCCCATGAATCGCAGGATGCCAGGCCTCCCTGTCCATCACCAACTCCCGGAGTTCACCCAGACTCACGTACATCGAGTCAGTAATGCCATCCAGCCATCTCATCCTCTGTCATCCCCTTCTCCTGCCTCCAATCCCTCCCAGCATCAGAGTCTTTTCCAATGAGTCAATTCTTTGCATGAGGTGACCAAAGTACTGGAGTTTCAGCTTTAGCATCATTCCTTCCAAAGAAATCCCAGGGCTGATCTCCTTCAGAATGGACTGGTTGGATCTCCTTGCAGTAAGGAAGTCCTAAATCAACTATACTTCAATAAAATTTAAAAAATTAAAATTAAAAAAGAAAAGAGAAACAGATAAACCTTGGCTCACCATATATGATCATTGGAAGCATCAGAAAGCATTCTTGGGGGCCTGTGATCCACAGCAGTCAACATAAGTAAAGAAGGCCTCAACAAAACTGCCTTGCAATTACATGCAACGACAGTAAAAGTCCCTGGATCCATGCATGTGACGAACAAAACAGCTGAAGGGCTGAGAGTGAAACAGGCTTTGGTATTGAGGAACCCCCACCTAACTTATGTATTTAAATATCATCAACTAGGTCTATCATCCATCTAAGATTAGTTCTAGAAAGACAGTGGTCTTGTGTGTTTCAGTGTTTAATTAGTTGAAACACTAATTTCATTTTGTCATACTTAGATTGATCAGTATAAATGTATGTACACATGTGTACTCAATCATGTCTGACTCTGAAACCCCATGAACGGAAGCCCGCCAGATTCCTCTGTCTATGGAATTTTCCAGGCAAGAATACTGGAGTGGGTTGCCATTTCCTTCTCCAGGGGATCTTCCTGACCCAAGGATTGAACCAGTGACGCCTATGTCTCCTGCATTGCAGGTGGATTCTTTACTGCTTGAACCGTTGGAGAAGCCCCACAAATCTATGATGAGTGTCTATTCCATAGTCTATTCCATATTGCAGACAATTCCAAGAGTGATGAAAAGGAAATCATGGCAACTGAAAGTAGAACTATGCAACACTGCATCCAAACCTACTGTAGCCCCTACTATCTTGACACTGACTCTAAACATCTAGGCCTGACTCCCAGACTTTTTATGAATTGACCCTACTTTCAAAGTCCAAGGCTACTTCCCATTATTGTCCTCTGCTCCAAGCAAGAAAACCTCACTGCGTTGTTACAGGATGACATAACCCCCAGGTCACACTGTTGCTTCTCTCTTCAGAGTTTCCAAGTCCTGGTTGGGAACTGCTTTGCCCACATTTGGGGGATTGTACTGTGTTGAAAGTATCATAGTTGGAAGTGAAACTGGGTCCTAGCTCTCTGCAGAGGCATTGTTAACTATCTTAACCAGGTCCTTGATTCTAATGTGTACCCATCCCCAGGTACTTCCTGTTCCTGGTATTTCCATTAAACAGAAAAAACAGACAAGTGAGGCCACATCTCCCTCCCCTCCCCTCCCTCGCTTTCTCTCTCTCCTACAACTAAAATACTTATGCCATCTTTTCCAATAGTACATTTTATTGAGCAGTGGGAACAAAGTGTTCAATTGATGAGAGATCACAAGAAATCCCAGGGACTTAATAGCCTAAGTTACTCAGATGGCAGATACTGGTCCCAGACACTATTTGTACCTTTTCAGTCTCCTTGGAACTTGAAAATACTATTTCAGCCCATTAAGCTAATTTCCTAAGTGTCAATGATAATAGGAGATCAAATTGCAGATTGAGAAATGAAAGATTTGGAGATTGAAAAATAAAGAAGGATGATCTCATATGTATTCTTTTTCATCATTTGGCAAATATTTACCAAATCCATGCTGCATGTTAGGCATTGCAACAAGAGCTGGGGATATGAGGCAGAACCAGTCAGACATGAGGGGTTGCCCAGAAAAGCTCGAAAAACAAGATACACTCTCTCACGCTCAGCATGGGTCTGAGCTGGGTGAACACACTAACCTTTTAGATTCTTGCAGAAGCCATGACTTTGAAGTCCCCACAGTCCCAGATCTACCACAGCACTGGCTTAAAGAGATTCCTGTGACACCAGGGTGGCATCAACAACTGAGGCTCCTTTCCAAGTTTTCAAGGTGACAGCTTCAGTTCCAAATCAGATAAGGCCATTCATTGGGACATTTATTAGAGGAGTTTAATTTGTCAGAGTTCAGTTTTCTGAATGACTTGCTTTACTGTTAAAATAATACCTGATAAGAGTGTTACTTCAGAGGAAAAGTACCATATAAAGACCAAACTCCTGATGTGGTTTTTTTCCATTGTCTATGTTCTAACTCTTTGAGTGGCCATTCTTAGACTATTTTGCTTTACAGGATCCTGCATTCTTGCCATTAGTATTTAATATGACTGCAGAGCTGGGGGTGGGGGACACATTTTTGCCCTAAAGCAGGGGTCTGGATGCTGAATTCCTTTCAGTTGCATGATTGGATGAGAGCAGACTGGATATAAGGAATTACTTGTAGCTGAAACATTCTCTCATGACGTGGACTTTTCTCTCAGGGGAGCAGCACAGACCCAACATAATGCTAGTAGAGTTCTGGGGGCCAGGCCTTTATCATGTCAATGGTTACACACAGTGACAAAGCCTAAGATGAGTTCATATCCCAAGAGATGGATCAAAGGAGTTTCCTGGGTCAAAACTAGGAAAGCATCACATGCTTTCCTATATGAAATACTATATGAGTCCACTTATATGAAGTACCTAGAGGTGTCAAATTCATAAAGACAGGAGGCATAGAGGAGATTGTCAGGGGGTTGAGGGGATGAAGGGAATGGGGAGCTATTGTTTAATAGGTAGAATTTCAGTTCTGCGAGATGAAGAGAGTTCTGGAGATTAGTTGTACAGCACTGTGAATGTACTTATCACTGCTGAATTGCTAAGTCACTTCAGTCGTGTCCGACTCTATGCGACCCCATAGACAGCAGCCCACCAGGCTCCCCCGTCCTGGGGATTCTCCAGGCAAGAACACTGGAGTGGGTTGCCATTTCCTTCTCCAATGCATGAAAGTGAAAAGTGAAGGTGAAGTCGCTCAGTCATGTCCGACTCTTAGCGACCCCATGGACTGCAGCCTACCAGGCTCCTCTATCCATGGGATTTTCCAGGCAAGAGTACTGGAGTGGGGTGCCATTGCCTTCTCTGATCATTGCTGAATGGTACTCCTAAAAATAGTTAAGATGGTAAATTTTACATTACATTTTACATCCACTTTCCCACAACTGAAAACCAAAACAGGAGAGCTAAATATACTGGTGGATAAAGAAAATATTCAGTAAAGACAAAAATGGACAGCAAAACCCCCAAATAGACAGGACTAGGACAGACATCAACTCAGGGCAGGGACTGCAGTGAAAGGACAGTGCCCAGGAATATTTTAAAAGTCGGGGTTTTATATTCAAATTTTACTTTTATCAGAAGTTGACTATGTGATGCTATGTGGTTGTCCTGGTTTAGAGACACCAGTCATGACAAACATATCATACAGTAGTAAACACCTCCCGGACCGCGCTAGACAGACAGGCATATACCTCAGAGATACACGGTCCTGAACCTTTAGAACCAGCTTAAGAACAGAGCAAAACTTTTCAAACTGTACCTAACATATTGTTCCTCTGAACCTCACCAAATTGGGAAAGAACCTCAGAAAGAAAAGCATTCCTTCTCTGGATAATGGTCTTTGAGAAGCAGCAAGAAGAGAAGGAAAGGATTTAAATGGCATGATAAAAAAGAATCAGAGAAAATACTGAGTGCTCTAATGTCCCATTAAAATTTTACTACTTGTTTAGAAAGTTTTTGTAATGTTTGCAATTTTGCCACTCAAAAATAATCTAATCATTCTGAATTTAGACCAGAAGATATTTTCAGGCTTCAGCCCATAATATCACACTCCAGAGCGACAGACTCTAATTTCCAACTGCCTGATGGCTATTGATGTTTAGTTGTGCCCTCTGGACTTCAAGCTCAATTTGCAAAATTGAAGACAGACCAAACATGCTTTTCCTCTGAGTCCCTTTCTCAGTAATGGCACTAGCAACCTCACAGTCATCCAGGCTTGAACTATTGGAGTCAAAGGAGTTCTCTTCAACCCACATCAATTTGGTTGCTAAAGCCCTTCAACTATGCTTCAGTGATATTTGTACCCCCCATCCACCTGCCAATCTCCTCCTTTCCCTGGAATATCCCAATGCCCTAATCCAGCTGTTAGTCTTAATCTTTTGCTTGGTATGATGCTAAAGATTCCTAACTGGCCCCAGCTTGGACTCTTGCTTTCCACTCCAACTTTAAAATAGCCACCTGTGTTATATGCTTATGTTCCCTCCTTAATGGGCCCTCCTGCCTCATTCTGTGGGCTTCCCTGCATTCATGAACCGAAGTGAAAACTCCTCAGCCTCAACTTCAGACTGCCATACAACCTTCCTGAAACCTCCCTTAGCCCCAGTCTCCCACCGTGTCTCTTTGTGTACCTACACTGTGCCATATTCAGCTACCCACCATTATCCAAACATGTTAGGAAATTTTACAGGTCCATGCTTTCATTATGTTGTTCCCTTGACTAGAATGCCCTTATTATCTTCTCTATCTTTTTCAATTATTGAAATTTTACCCATCTTTTACAATTCAACCCAAACATCATCTTCTCCTTGAAAACTACCATAAACCCTTCCATTGAAATGATTCATTTCTTCTTCAGGCTCAACTGTTATTAAATATCTAATATTATGTGTTCTCAAAAAGCTTACAGTGAGCTATAAAATTATAACATTCGATCAGTCCTAAGGACTGAGGATGATAAGCACAATGTAAGTGCTGCAGAATTGCAGACAGCATAGACTTGCCAAGTTTTGATCAGCAAAATGGGTTCCTCAATCACTAGGAACTTTGGGAGGGGGTGGTTCCCCAAGTGGGAATAATTTTTTGAATAGGATTTTAGTTACAGAAAATGCAGTCAGTTGTTTACATGGAAACCTTCAGTTCAATGTAAACACATGAAAACCATTATTAAAATAGTTATATTTATGAGGTGGGGGTGACTGTATGAAAGCCATTTGCCAAACCACAAATGGTCCAATAAATGGTAACTTAAAATATGCAGGGGCAGTACAGATTTCCTTGAGTTAAATTCAGGACAGATGGAACAAAAAAGATAAGTACTTTTTACAGGTTTGCAATGTTGATTACCTTACCAACACTGATTCATAAAATTATCCATTTATCAGGTGACAAATGATAATTCATGTATGATAGCATCCCCAAGAAAAAGAAATGCAAAAAGGCAAAATGGTTTTCTGAGGAAGCCTTACAAATAGCTGAGAAAAGAAGAGAAGGTAAAAGCAAAGGAGAAAAGGAAAGATACACCCATCTGAATGCAGAGTTCCAAAGAATAGCAAGGAGAGATAAGAAAGCCTTCTTCAATGATCAGTGCAAAGAAGTAGAATAAAATAATAGAACGGGAAAGACTAGAGATCTCTTCAAGAAAATTAGAGATACCAAGGGGACATTTCGTGCAAAGATGAGCTCAATAAAGGATAGAAACAGTATGGACCTAACAGCAGCAGAAGATATTAAGAAAAGGTGGTGGCAAGAATACATGGAAGAATTATACAAAAAAGATCTTAATGACCTGGATAACCATGATGGTGTGATCACTCACCAGAGGCAGACACCCTGGAGTGCGAAGTCTGCTCCTGCTGCTGCTGCTAAGTCGCCTCAGTCGTGTCCGACTCTGTGCGACTCCATAGATGGCAGCCCACCAGGCTCCCCTGTCCCTGGGATTCTCCAGGCAAGAACACTGGAGTGGGTCGCCACTTCCTTCTCCAATGCATGAAAGTAAAAAGTGAAAGTGAAGTTGCTCAGTCATGTCCAATGCTTAGCAACTCCATGGACTGCAGCCTACCAGGCTCCTCTGTCCATGGGATTTTCCAGGCAAGAACAATGGAGTGGGTTGCCATTGCCTTCTCCGGGAGTGTGAAGTCTAGTGGGCCTTAAAAAGCATCAAAATAATGCTCAAAATTCTAGGCTTCAGCAGCACATGAATTGAGAACTTCCAGATGTACAAGCTGGATTTAGAAAAGGCAGAGGAACCAGAGATCAAATTGCCAACATTCGCTGGATCATAGAAAAAGCAAGGGAATTCCAGAAAAACATCTATTTCTGCTTCATGGACTATGCTAAAGCCTTTGACTGTGTGGATCACAACAAACTGTGGAAAATTCTTCAAGAGATGGGAATACCAGACCACCTTACCTGCCTCCTGAGAAATCTGTATGCAGGTCAAGAAGCAACAGTTAGAATAGGACATGGAACAGCGGACTGGTTCCAAATCGGAAAAGGAGTACGTCAAGGCTATATATTGTCACCCTACTTATTTAATTATATGCAGAGTATATCATGAGAAATGCCAGGCTGGATGAAGCACAAGCTGGAATCAAGACTGCTGGGAGAAATATCAATAACCTCAGATATGCAGATGACATTACCCCAATGGCAGAAAGCAGAGGAATTAAAGAGCCTCTTGATGAAGGTGAAAGAGGAGAGTGAAAAAGCTGGCTTAAAACTCAACATTTGAAAAATTAAGATCATGGCATCTGGTCCCATCACTTCATGGCAAATAGATGAGGAAAAAATGGAAACAGTGACAGACTTTATTTTCTTGGGCTCTAAAATCACTGTGGATGGAGACTGCATCCATGAAATTAAAAGATGCTTGCTCCTTGGAAGAAAAACCATGACAAACCTATAGAGCATATTAAAAAACAGAGACATCATTTTGCCCACAAAGTTCTGTATAGTCAAAGCCATGGTGTATCCAGTTGTCATGTATGGATGTGAGAGTTGAACCATAAAGAAGGCTGAATGCTGAAGAATTGATGCTTTCAAACTATAGTACTGGAGAAGATTCTTGAGAGTCCCTTGGGCCACAAGGAGATCAAACCAGTCAATTCTAAAGGAAATCAATCCTGACTATTCATTGGAAGGACTGATGCTAAAACTGAAGCTGCAATACTTTGGCCACCTGATGTGAATAGCCAACTCACTGGAAAAAGATAGAAGGGAAAGAGAAGATAGATAGATAGAAAGAGAAAGATAGAAGGCAGAAAGAGAAGAGGACAACAGAGGATGAGATGGTTGGATGTCATCATCAATACAATGGACATGAGTTTGAGCAAACTCTGGGAGATAATGAAGGACAGGGGAGCCTGGCATGTTGCAGTCCATGGATGGCAAAGATTTGGACATCACTGAGCAACTGAACAACAACAACAACAATCAGTGAGGTAATTTCCTTTGTTTTCCAGAGAGTCAGATTTAGAATACCCAAGAACTTTAAATAATAGCCAGAGCTGCTGGCAGAAGTATAGCATTTAATAAGTTTGGGACATAAGGGCCACTTTTAATTTTGTCTCCCCTGGAAGTAAGGAAATCTTGGTTCCATAATATTCCAAAATCATAGGCTTCTCCAAAGGCATGTCAACTATCAGTATAGTGATTTGCAGTTTTACCTTTAGCTAGAATACATGCTCAAGTAAAAGAATATAATTTGGTTTGTTGGGCTAAAGTTGTCAAACCTAAGGTTCTTTGCCTCAATGATTTGAAAAGGAATTGATATTGCATGTGTAGCTGAGTGTTTACAGTTTTCATCTTTCAAGTAAGGGCCATCAGTATTCCATGGGAAATTAACATTTGTTAAAGGGGGTTTCTTGTAACTAGGTGTTACTAGGTGATCTATCAAAGTCAAACAGTCATAAGGAGTTTTGTCCATGGAAGAAGGAGGAAGGGTAGCAGGGTTCAGATGTTACAATGAACAAGAGTGATGGGGGGACAGTTAGCAAGAGAATGTCATAAGAAGTGAGATGCCTCACTGAAAGATGTTGAGTGTCATGTGAGTCCAAGATAGCTTAGACAGCATGAGGTAGAAAGATGGCAAAGAGGATCCATTGACTATATCTTCAATGGCCTTTACTAGAAGGGTAGTGCAGGGACAGCCCTGTGGCATGGAGGTTAACCTCGGGCAATAGGATCTAGGATTTGTGACCCAGAGGTCAGTGATAGTCCCTATGTTTTAGAGCAAGTACTCCACGGGCATCTCCCTCTTTTTCGTATACAGAAAGGAAAGAATAGTTTGGATAGCCAAGAGCAGGTGGATTTGTTAAGCTTTCCTTCAAGGTTTTAAACGCCAGGTCATCTTGGTTTTCCCAATAATGGGATCAGATTTACGATATTTAATAAGACATATAGTAGCAATTAAGGAGAGGTTTGGAACCGTGACAGTAACCAGCTAGCCCAAGAAAACCCTGAAACTCACCTTCAGTTTTAGGTTTTGAGAAGCTCAAGATGGTATGAGCCTATAGGTATAACCCTCCTTGTATTAAATGTCCTAAATGTTCAACCTGAGCTTTAACAAATTGCTATTTTTCCTTTGAGACCCTGTGTCCCTGAGTGGCTAAGAGTTTTAAAAGTGAATCCTGTCTTCTTGTGAGGAGTCTTGAGAGAATGAGCAGAAAAATAAATCATCTACATATTGTAGGAAGGTGGAGCCTCCAGAAAATTTTATATCATCCAGATCCGCTTTTAAAGTTTGTGAAAAGTAAGAAGGCTTTTCAGTAAAATTCTGGGGCATCACTGTCCAGGTATAATGTTTCTCTTCCCCAGTAAAGGCAAAAGGATACAGACTAACCTTATCCGCTGGAATACTGAAGAATGCACTGCATATATCAAAGTTGGAAAATCTGCTTTCAGTAGGTATGGATGCTAATAACACCGTGTGGGAATCAAGAACAACAGAATGGGCGAGAATAACCATGATATTGATCGCTCAGAGATCTTCGACAAATCTCCATCCTCCACCATTATTAGATTTTCTTACAGGTAAAACAGGGATTTCACAAGGACTGGTGCAAGGGACATAGGAAGTTCCTGCACTTCAATAGTCTTCTATGATAGGTCTTGTGCCCTGTAAAACTTCTTTGTTTATAGGGTATCAATTCTGAGCAGAAGTTTTAAAAATTGAATTTGGGTCTAAATGGGTTTGTGGGAGATGGGGGAGACTCTATGAATTCTGAATATATCTGTGGAAGATTTTGCCCACAAAGTAGGGGACAATAAATCTAATGATGGGGATAAGTCTGAAGTTTGACCTTCCCTGGTTTGTAAAGTACTTATAAAAGAAAAAGGGTTTGGATTTTCTTGGGGATGAGATTCAAGGGATTTGAACTCAAGAGTTATTTCTCCTTTCATGAGAAAGAAATAGTAGTACAATATTTTTCTAGGAAATCTCATCTTAGTTAGGGGACAGGAGATAATTCACTGAGGAGAAATGAATGGTTATCTCTCAAAGATCCCAAGCAAAAGGATATAGGCTTAGAAACAGAGACTTGTTTTGGTTTATCTGAGACCACCTCTATTTGAATAAATGTACTACTCTGAGAAAGAGACTGTTTCATTGTAGTAGGGTTGTAGCACAGACAGGGCAGCTACATGTTGTAAGGGATTTGTCCCCCAGTTTAGAGAGTAGTTTCCTATAGCCTATTTAATGATGCAATGGGAAACAGTCCCTGTGTTTCCTCTGAGTCCCACCATTGGGAAGAGTCTGATTTTTGGCTCTTGAAAAGTTGTAATCATCTAGACCTTTTTGATCTATAGCAGTCCTTTTTCCAGTGGCCAGTTTCTTTCACAATAATGAGAACCCAGTAGGAAGAGTTTGTTTGGGAGACTCCATTTGTTGAAGTTGGAAATTTTAGTTGCCCTTCCTTTGGAATCATCTTCTAGGGTGGAGGCTAATGGATTAGATAGATTGACAAGATCAGAGGTGGGCATTGCTTCCCATTCTACGCAAGTTCTCCTGACTAACAGAGACCTGTTTAAACCATTTATAAAAAATTAATTTAAAGGCCACCCTGCTGGGTTCAACATCTGTAACAAGTCCAAAACTTTCTTTAGAGGTAATTTGGAGTCTGCAATAGTAATCATAAACAGATTTGGCAGGCTTGGGAGTACACGTCTGAATTGTGTTCCACTCCACTGGTGTAGGGAAAGTGCTTGGGATGGCAAGATGCTGCCTTTCAGGTAAACCATGAGCTTGGTCATATAAAAGGGCCACTGGCTGACTTACTTGGAATTCCAAGGATTGTTTGAGGCTTTCCCAGTTAGCAGTTTTCATCCAATACTGGGTTTAACCTTTTCCCACAAGCAACCTGGAGAAGCCAGGTTGTTAAGTCTGAAATACAATATTAAATAATTCTGCAAATCTACAAGGATCCTCAGTTACCTTAGGAAAATCTTTTATTATAGCTGGAGGTTCAGCTTTGGTCCATGGAATGCTGAGAAATTAATGATTTAGCAGGATCCTCAGAAGACTTAATTTTTAATGGGAGTTGGAAAGCTTCAGCATTAGAGAAGGAAAGTTCAGATTAAAGGAAAGGGATCAAAAGAGGGCAAAGATGAACACAAAGGAGGTGGAGCTGTTGGGAAGGGAAGCCTCACTGGTGCTGTGGAAGAAGAGACCTCTAATGATTTTTTATCTCCTTTCAGTTTTTTATTTGCTTCAGTTAACTCAGAAATAGTATTTTGCAAAGAGGCAATTTCAAAATCCTGAATACATTTAGAAGCCTCTAGATACCAATTAGGAGAAGGCAATGGCACCCCACTCCAGTACTCTTGCCTGGAAAATCTCATGCATGGAGGAGCCTGGAGGGCTGCAGCCCATGGGGTCGCTGAGGGTCAGACACGACTGAGCTACTTCACTTTCACTTTTCACTTTCATGCACTGGAGAAGGAAATGGCAACCCACTCCAGTGTTCTTGCCTGGAGAATCCCAGGGATGGGGAAGCCTGGTGGGCTGCCATCTATGGTTTCGCACAGAGTTGGACACAACTGAAGCGACTTAGCAGCAGTAGCAGCAGCAGTACCAATTAAAACACCTATCTCATTCAGTTTGTTTAGTTCTATTGCCACAGTCTTCTAATTCAGTCTGGGAGAAAAACAAGTCTGGGGAGATCAAGAATTCCTCATAACAGCTCTTTAATTTCTAATTATCTTTACTACTGTTGACCCATTTAATCTAAAATGCATGTGAAGAGAGGCTACAATTCTTTAACATAAACCTGGCTGAAGTCTCTGAAGGACGGCCACCCTTAGAGCATTTAAATGAGTGGGATCCCACATGTCATAGGTTTTTTTGAGAGCAAAAGAAAAATTCCTAAATAGTCTGATGGATGTGCTTTCAGAGCTGGGAGTTGTGTTTTGTTCTAGAGTGTGCCTTTCCCAAGATTCCCTTGATTTTCCTTTCTGGGGATGGCCTTTGCCCTGGTTGTCTGATCCATGACCATGTGCCTCTTGTTGTAAGAAAATTGTCTGATAGTTGAGGTAACTTAATGTCAATCTGGCCTTATCCTCTCATAGGAGTCTTTGTCTCTCATAAGGAGGTAAAAGTGCTCTAACAGCATTTATTTGCTCTACTCATACCCACTGATACTGTTTTTAATTGCTGCTCTCAAAAATTTCCAAGGACTTATACTGAAATTCCAGTGTGCTTCAATAAGAAAACAAGTCCTCAGCAAATAGGATAAAGCCTTCAGACAGATCCTGAGTAATGTCAGAAAACTCAAGTCAAAGGAATAGAGTTCAAGGGAACCTCCCTAGTGGTCCTGTGGTTACCAATCTACTTTCTGATGCAGGTTCGATCCCTGATCAGGGAACTAAGATCCACGTGCCATGGGGCAACTAAGCCCACAAGTTCCAGAGTCCATGAGATGCAACTGGAGAATCCCAAGTGCCAAAGCAACAAAGAGCCCACACACTGTAAGACTCAACACAGCCAAATAAACAATGGGTTTTAAAAAAGAGAGAGGAAGCAAGGGAGCTCAGAATCTGAGAACAGACTTACCAAACAAAAGCAGATGGTAACACACAGGAGTGATAAACACAAGGGACTTGCTGTGGGCACCTCACCTGATACCAAGGGTCATTTTGCTTCAGAGGTCATCCCCTTTGGATCTCATTTTTGAGGCCAAGGTATGTTACCTATAGCTTATTATGGTTTACCTGTCCCGAATTGTATTTCCCCCTGCTATTCCTGAATAAACTCATCTTTTTTGACAATTTTGAGCTTGTCCCAGTTTACCTCTTTATTTAGGTCTGTAACTCCAAGCCTGGTTTTCCAATCCTCATTAACAATTCTAGAAGACACCCAATCTCATTTGTAAACTGGCCTGTGAAGTTGGAAGCAGAGACTGAAAAGCACCAGAAAACAACTGTCAAAACATTCCAAAGTGAGGAACCAAACCAAATTGCAGAAATTTCCAAGCAGGCTGAGAAATGTTTCCTCCACTTAAATTAACCAGATTTAATTTCTACTCTTTGAAGTTAAGATACCTGACAGATAGAATGACCTTAACCCCTGGCCAAAGTTGATTTGGCAAAGGATGGAAACCTCATCCCAGCTTGACTTTCTGGTTATGCAGTTTTGAAAACAAAATCTAGTGGCCTTAAACAAAAATTTATTCTCTCTCAATATTTGGTCAGTTGCTGGGCTCAGCTGGAAGAGTCACTTGGCATCTCTCATGCATTTGCAGCCAGACATGAGCTGGGCCTGAAGTCATATGAAAGCCTGACGGAGTTAGATGTTTAAGAAGACTCACTTACAAACCTGGTATTTGTTACTGGGTATCAGGGAGAGCTCAGCTCAGACTGTCAACCAAGGCATAAGCACATGGTATCTCCATCAATTTGAGCTTCTCACAGCATAGTGGCTGAGTTTCAACAGGGAGTATCCAAGAACTAGGATTGCAAGAGGCTCAGGTAGAAGTGTTAAGGGCTCAAAAGTCACATAGCATCATTCCTATTTAAGACAGAGTCCCAAGGACAGCTAAGATTCGGGGAAGAGGTTTACATAAGGTCATTAGGCTATGCAGGAAAATGGCCCTCAGGGGCGTCCATATTCTAATCTCTGGAACCTATAAATATGTTACCTTACATGGCAAAAGAGACTTTGCAGATATGATTAAGGATATGGGCCTTAACATAAGGAGATTATCCTGTATTATCCAGGTGTACCGAATCTAAAATGTGAGTGCTTCAAACTCAAGAAAGTCTCTCACCTCCAGAGAACCAGAGAAATGGCAGTAGGAGAAGGACTTGGCCTGTCGTCACTTACCTGCAGATGGAGGAAGGGAGCCATGAGCCAAGGTGACCTCTAGAAGCTGGAAAAGGCAAGAAAACAGATTCCACCCTAAAGCCTCCAAAAAGGAGCACAGTCCTGCTGACACCTTGATTTCACCCCAGTGAGACCCCATGTTGGGCTTATCACCTATGGAAATGTAAGATAATAAATTTATGTTGTTTAAGCCACAAAACCTGTGGCAATTTGCTATTGAACAAGTAATAAGAAACTAACACAGGATGAACAGATACCAGGAAATACAGCTCACTGGGAGATCACCTTTGAACACCAGCTCCTCCGCCTGATCTTTAAGGGTCACTTCTCAGGAATGTAGAAATAGAACTCTAGACCACTCACTCTCCTAGATGAAAGAGACCTAAATCCAGACATTGCCAGTAGTATCCCATTTTATGACATGTGCTCTATAATCAGAATACACCCCTTATAATATAGGTCTTGAATTGAAGATGAATTCTCCAGGCCAGAATACTGGAATGGATAGCCTTTCCCTTCTCCAGGGGATCTTCCCAACCCAGCGATTGGACCCTGGTCTCCCATATTGCAGGCGGATTCTTCACCAGCTGAGCCACAAACACAGAATTGAAGATACCAACATGAATTGAAAAGTGAAAAATCTCAGACCCTTAATATTCTGTATTTATGTTGTGCAAAAGAAATTTTACTGATTTATTTGAACAATAAGTCTATATACTTCAACAATGAAATCACTTAAGCCTAGAAACAGTCATTTTGCCTTAACTAATAAATTTCTTGGACAAGAAAGAAATGTAAACATGTGACTTGGTAAACATAAAATAAATATTCATATTTAACTGACCTTAAGCAGAAACTAGAATGAAAAGATATCCCATGCTCTTGGGTTGAAAAAAATTAATATTTTTAAATGGCCATACAACTCAAAGAAATTTAAAGATTTAATTCAATCCTTATCAAAATACCCATGACATTTTTCACAGAGCTTTGCTTTTACTGAATCTTGGTCAATAACTTGCTGAATTGAATCTAAGAAGGCCAAACTGGAGAAAAAAGCATTTGGGGTGGGAGATAATATTGTTCTTATGAAAGGTCATCATTCTTAATTTGAAATTTTCTAAATTCATATATATCATAGTCTACCCAATAATTACTAAGTGGGCAAAAGAAAAGTGAATCTCTAAGCCAAAATGTTTAATGACAAAACCAATTCTGTTCTTTTCACAATTTTGATTTCAAAATCTTTGGTCTAACCTCCTGAGACTTTGCCAAGCAAAAGTTGGAAGACTGGCTGAAACAGTGTCATGGTGTCCATGTGCTTTATCTTTAGTACACTGTCCAGGGCAGTGTGGACCAGAATTATCTATGCACATGCCATGAGTGGTAGCTCACATGGTAAGGATTCTGCCTGCAATGCGGGAGACCCCGGTTCAATCCCTGGGTTGGGAAGATGCCCTAGAGAAGAGAATGGCAACTCATTCCATTATTCTTGCCTGGAGAATCCCATGGACAGAGGAGCCTGGAGGGCTACAGTCCATTGGGTCACAAAGAGTCAGACATGACTGAGTAACCAACACATTCACTTTCTTTTCATGCCATGAGTCACAGAGAGCCTACCTGTGACTCACCTGTCATGAATTGACAGTCTGTGTGACGGACAAGGGAAGCTGAGGCCACCATGCGACTGTGTTGATGATTTCCTACCACCTACATCCCAAGAATATCATGCAGGAAACTTATTTTACGTATTAGCATCCCCCTGCCAATGCCCACTGTGCATCTCTATAGCGTGCTGGTGGACAATGCTCACACCAGCCAGGGGTCATGCCTCATGCTCTGCCCATGAGTGGATGGCTATAGTACGTAATGGTGAAGGGAACGGGTTCTAGATTTAAATTCTGACTATATCACTTACTAGCTGTGTAACCTTGGGAAAATGACTGAATCTATCTTTGCCTTAGTTTCCTTACCTCTTCTAAGGGGATAATAATAATATCCACCACCATTATCCCCCTTATTGTAAATGTCTTAAGGATATTACTCAATTTATTTACATAAAATTTGATAGCTACTGGCTACTATGATAGTAAGCACAATAAATAAATATTAGTTTTCACTATTATCATTGTTGTTGTTTTAATTAATAAAAAGGCACATGCCAAAATCAACAATATCAAGACAGACAGATACTCTCATTGGGACTATCTGCACATGTAATCATGAAAATTCAAATTAAAGTAATAAAATCCAGATCTGTACTTACCAGATCCATCTTACAAAAATTCCAGATATCTTTATTCATAAAAGTTAATGTATCCGTTTCCATGTTACCCCCAAGGAGAGCTCTTTCACATTTAATTTATCTAGTATTTTCATCCTCCATCAAACTCTGGAAGGCTAATTAGTATGATATAAATGGTTGGCCTGGCATGTTCCTCTCATTCCACCAATAGTCTTTTAGGGAAAAAATGAAGAGGTATGAGGGAAATACTGGGGCTCAAAAACAGTCAGTTTCATTGTTTTTAATATGGGCAAATGATGAACACCAAGAACCAGGTAAAACACCAAATAATTGTTATCTGATCACTTTCTAAATAATTGTGCATTGGTTTTAGTGAACAACAAAATGAAGATGTATTTAAAGTTAGATGTTTTCAGCCACACAGCACAAGAAGTGGTGATTTTAATTTGGTGTGGTTGAATTTCTACAGCTCTTGAGACTATATCTCTATGTCCAAATGGTAAAATAATCAGCAGATTCCATAAAATATTATTGCAAGAAGTCATTTGATTTCTAGCAGAAAGAAAATTATATATTCTTGGCTTTCATAGTGGTATTTGGAAGGCTGTTTTAGAATAAATTTTATTAGCCTAAAAAAAGACAGTAAATGAACATCCCAGCTGTTAGTCCATGAAATAAAGCAAAGTGATTGTCCTTCTTGGGGGTTTTTCCTGCTTCAATTTATACATATACATACACACACACACATATATATATGTATTTAATTATCAAATATCAACTAGTCCTTCCCAAAATTCAATTTTTAAACTATATTAACTTTAAAAATTGGACTTGAGAGGAAAGTGGCAGTGTTACTAAAGGGACAAGATATACTAATATATCTTATTGACTGTCTTTGTGTGTTTGATTTCCAGAACTGTTGTTTTTCCACTTCTGGAATTCATATTCAGAAATGTGTATCCTCTTATGAAACCATTTTTTAAACACAATCAAAAAAATTCCTGTTGATTCTCTAGGTGTCTCATGTTGACATTGTACCTTTGCTGAGAAATTAACAATACACATGTAAGAATTAAAGATTTTAAAATTTAAAAAAAAAATAAAAAAAAATAAATAAATCTTAAAATAAATAAATAAATCATTTCAAAAAATAAATAAATAAAGTAAACTTTGGGGTGTTTATACAAAAATTTGGCCTGGTGACAATATTTATGTACCAAGGGGTAGAGCTGAACAACCTCAAGATGGAGATGAACAACACTTGAATGCTGGTAGCTCATGTTTGATGCATTATCACACCTTTATGACCTCCACCCCAGCAAACCACAATACTATGGAGAGACAAGGAATCTGTGCTCAGTAATTTCATTATTACCCAAGAGGTTATGAATTTTATTTCATCCTCATAAATATAAATGAGATGACACAAGAAGTGTCGAGGTGTGTCCTAGGACACAGATTTTCTCCATGCCTCCTCATATTTGGGACCTCCTCATACTCTCAACACTGAGCCCAGCTATGTTAGAGGAAGCTACATTCCAGGCTCTTTCAACATGGTAAACATCAAAGTAGTTTACAAATAGCAAGAACTACAAGCTCCTTAATTTGTTTTCTAACTTATAATGTCTAACAACATGAAATAGCAATTTATTTATGCTTGTCTGATTGCTTTACTTTTTCCAGGAAAAAGATATTAGGAAGAGAGCTAATAAAACCACAGTATTCTACTTGGGAATATTTATGAACAGTCCCTTCTATAAACACATGAACTGTAGTCACATCAGACTCTGACTGTCCAATGCACAAAAGAATGAAAATATCTTGAAAACAGTAACAACTTAATGTCTGAACATTTTCTTAACAAGCAGCTCACATATAACTGTAATGGCAGCCAAATGATTTTTCTAGTGTGAATTGCATCAGCAAACACTGAAATAATTTGGGACCAGAATGTTCATCACAACTGACCTCATTTCTAAAAAGGACATATGTATGTGTGCATGTTCAGGGCCATAATACAGTACTGTCAACACATAAAATAATCTGAGATTTCTTAATTTTGCACAAATGTGATGATCATTACAAAAAAAAAGATAGAATACAGTATTTAATTTTACCTTCAATCTCCTAGTTAAACATCAAAGCAACTCTGCACATATTAGAACTATACTTTCCTCATAAGATAATAATCTCTTTCAAAGACATGGCAATTGCTCTCTGCAAAGCACACTATGAGACACTTACAAAGGTGAAGTAGCAAAGATATTTCAATAACTCAACATCCTTAGACAGTTCTAGTGGGAAAAAATAGTTGGAAAAGTCAAGCCCCAGGATTGCCAAACTTTACACGTGGACTTAAACCTTTGTTCTAACGTCAGAGCTATTTACTGAAGCTGTGGAATAAAAATGAAACATATTTCATATTAAACACAATGAATCATGTACATATACCTAATGGTGAAAATTCTTAATATTGTGAAATGCAAACTCCCATTCCAAACTTAAAAGAGATATATTAAAAACTACCTTGTTTGATATGTGTGTTTTAATGTATGATTGTTTCATATAGCAATTCTATAGAAAACCCAGTATTGAGTAGTAATAGGACAAGAAATAAAATATATTTTTTCATTCTCAATGAATTTGCTAAGCTTTTATATCACTTAAATTGTGTTTGTATTGAAATCTAAAACACTTCTAGAATAGGGGGGAAAGTCTTCCAGCTCTTAATAAACATTTTGTTCCATGTTGTTCAGTCATTCAGTCGCATCCAACTCTTTGCAATGCAGCATGCCAGGCTTCCTTGTCTTTCACTGTTTCCAGGAGTTTGCTCAAACTCATTTGAGCAAAGTCCATCAAGTCAGTGATGCCATCCAACCATCACATCCTCTGTTGCCCTTCCTCCTGACTTCAATCTTTCCCAGCATCAAGATCTTTTCCAGTGAGTTGGCTCTTTGCATCAGGTGGCCAAAGTACTGGAGCTTCTGCTTCAGTATCTGTCCTTTCAATGAACATTCAGGGTTGATTTCCTTCAGGATTCACTAGGTTTTGTGCATAAATGAATCAATGAAGGAAATCTAAAATTAAAACCTAAAAAATAATATAGCCTAAAATTTTTAAATAAAAGAAACTAAATCTTGATATTTGTTAAACTAGTTAAGAAGGAAGATGTTACAATAAGCTATTCATGTGTTGCATAATCTTCCTCAGTCTCTCTCCAGAGGCTGTGAAGAGCTGAAATCAGGCTACAAGCCAGAAAGGTGTATCCATTTATGATCCACCCCAAGCTACATAAAATGGATCATATCTCTGAAAACTCACTTTATGGTTACAACTGACATAGAGAATATTATAGAGAAATTGTGAAGGCCTTGGAAATAGTATTTCAATTAAGATACTGCTAAAATTTAATTAACAGTCACTTAAACATGAAGACAGAGTATTTTAAAATTCATCTTAGGATATTCTTTTACTCAATTACATAGGAAGAGGAGAAGGAATATCTTGTGCATTTTAAACAGTCTGTGACTTGATTTAAAGGAAATCTTCCTCTAAATTTCAGTAGAAGTAGTTTCTTGAACTTTGAACAACAGGGCTTGAACTGAGCAGGTCTACTTAATACTTGAATTTTTTTCAATAGAAAGACTGCGATATTACACCATCTGCCATTGGTTAAAGAGCAAATACGGTACCATGGATACGGTGGAATCGCCTCTAAGGGGCTTTTCAACTGTGCGGAAGGTGAGCAACTCTAACACCCCCTGTTGTTTCAGGGTCAACTGTACTCTTAGACAAGCGCTTTTCAAATTTTAATGTGTTTACAAATCGTTTAGGGATCTTGTTAAAATGCAGATTCTTCTTCCTGCAGGTCCAGGAAGGGGCCTAAGACTTTTTTCCTTTTGAACAAGATCCCTGTGATGGTGATGCTGATGGTCCTTGAACCACAATTTGAATGGTACTTTGAATAGCTGACAAACCAATTTAGAGTCTCTTAAAATCACCAATGTCTTCAGAAACTTTTACTTCAACTCAAGGTCCTACTTTTTCAAGTGAGCATTCTAAATTTTTATTTCTGATTCCATCAAATTTATTTTATAAAACTGTCAACTCACGTCAAGTGCCAGAGAGACAGGCCTAATTTAACAGATTTTCTACCAAAAAAGAAAAAAGTTAAGCAGAAGTCATATTGTACTCTGCTTCTCCTAACTGATGTTACTTAGAGATTTTTGCAGCCCACAGTATATCATAGAAAAATCAAAATGAAGTATTATGATGTATGTATGCATTTTTATGGAGCAGGGAGTTAGGGTGTCATATTCATCTCCTGGATGACATCCATTGCCAGCTGGCTAAACTTAAGAAATTCTGAACACTAGTCTTGCCAGAATTCTGCCCCCGCAACCTGGCTGACAGGTTTATCAACAGCCGGGAGGCAGAACAGGCCCCAGCCGGGCTTCCCCTCTCTGTAGTGCCAACTGCAGGCTGAATGTTTGGGCTTCAGCAGTAACAGAGGCAGACAGGCCCTAAAAATCTAAAAGGAACAGATACTGCTTTTACAAACAACAATAATGAAGAAAACAATTCTGACATTCAGAATGTTGCATGCACTTTTAAGGCAATGAAGGCTTAAGCAATCAGTGATATAAATTCCTCAGTGATACTTACTGAGTATTGTATTTGAAATACAAATAATCATTATATTAGGAAATAGAAATCACTTTCCTTAAGCAAATATATCTTTCAACTTTCTAGAAGGTAAACCATACCAAAAAGAACAGAATAACAAACAGAACCATGGCCGGATATGGCAAATCCCTCTTCATCTGCATGAACAGTCGAAGCTGAGTAAGAAGACACACTAGAGAAAGATCATGTGAAGAAAGCTGCTTGCCGGAAAACAGCATGGCAGTTCCTCAAAAAGTGAAATATAGAATTACCATAGGATCCAGCAATTCCACTTCCAGGTATATACCCAAGAGAACTCAAAAAGATACTCATACGCTAATGTTTATAGCAGCATTATTCACAACAGCCAAAATAAGGAAACAACCCAAATGGCCATCAACAGGTTAATGGATAAACAAAGGTGAGGTATTGTACAAAGGAATATCATTGACCTTTAGAAAAGGAATGAAATCCTGATACATATTATAATATGGATGAACCTTGTGAATATTATGCTGAATGAAATAAATTGGATACAAAAGGACAAATACAACTCCAAATATGTGAGGTACCTAGAGTCGGTAAATTCATGGAGACAATACGTAGAATAGGAGCTACCAGATGCTAGGAGAGGAGTGTTGGGGAGTAATTACTTAATGGCAATAGAGTTTCTGTCGGGGGTGATGAAAAAGTTCTGAAAATGGATGGTGATGATGGTTGCACAACAGTGTGAATGAACATATTTAATGCACAGGATTGTACACCTAAAAATTAACATGGTTATAAGCATACATACTACCATATGTAAAACAGACAGCCAAAGGAAATTCGCTGTATAACTTAGGGAACTCAAACTGGGGCTCTGTTAACAACCTAGAGGGATGGGATGGGTAGGGAGATGAAGGGAGGTTCAAAAGTGAGGGAACATATGTATACTTATAGCTGATTCATGTTGATGTTTGGCAGAAACCAACACAATTCTGCAAAGCAATTATCTTTCAATTAAAAATAAATTTAAAATTTAAAAAAAGGGAGGGGATTTATGTACACCTATGGCTAATTCATGTTGACATATGGCAGAAACGAAACCAATATTGTCAAGCACTTATCCTTCAATTAAAACTATATAAATTTATTTAAATGAAAAAAACTAACATAGTAAGTTTTAAGTTATATATATTTATCACAATAAAAATAGAAAAAATAATCCACTGAATACTTAAACAACCTGATTTAAATTTTTTCTCTTTTATTTCCTTTTTTATTCTTCCCCATAAATTAAAATTTTTAACAAAAGCTAAGTGCAGAAAGTGGATCTTAGAAGACAGGCACATGTACTTGGAACCATTTTCTTTGCTCTATTTTTTTAGCGCTTCAGCTATTACCAAGGATCAGACTCACACAAATCAAAAGCGTACCCAGTATCAAGTCTCCATAATCATGTGAAAGAGTCAGGTAATCCAGGGGCTCAGACAAGGCAGAGAGGATCTGGGGACAATGAAGTGGTTTCTCTTTCTTCTTGTGATGAGCACTCATTCTCTGGCCCAGAATGATAGATGAGCTTGCCAATGGAGGATATATGGGGTTATCTCACACAGTAAGGGAAAATTTTATTCATGATACATCTCTGTTTTATACCCTACATTTCACATCAGTTTTCAAGGATACCTTGCTAAGAGCACTCCTGTTAGCAGAGATCATTAGCCTATTTACCCGGAGGTCCAGAATTACATTGTGTAGGCAGTTAGGTTGGGTAACCTGCCTTCTTTCCCCTCGTCCAAAGTGGAGCACCCCTTGGTAGTTTGGGGCAACCTGAGTTACAGCCCAGCTACATTAACTTCTTCCTCCTCATTAACTAATTTATTATGATTGCACATGTGAACTAGTATGTGTGCATTTGTCTTCAGAAACAATTATTTAAAGTACAAACCTGGTATGATATTTTCATGGGAGTTTTCTACTCCTAAAGCTTGATCTCTAGACCTTTCAGTTCAGTTCAGTCATGTCCAGCTCTTTGTGACCCCATGGACTGCAGCACGCCAGGCTTCCCTGTCCATCAGCAACTCCCGGAGCTTACTCAAACTCATACCCATTGAGTCAGCAATGCCAGCCAACCATGTTATCCTCTGCCGTCCCCTTCCCCTCCCACCTTCAATCTCTCCCAGCATCAGGGTCTTTTCAAATGAGTCAGTTCTTCGCATCAGGTGGCCAAAGTATTGGAGTTTCAGCTTCAGCATCAGTCCTTCCAATGAATATTTAGGACTGATTTCCTTTAGAATGGACTGATTGGATCTCCTTGCAGTCCAAGGGACTTGCGAGAGTCTTCTCCAACACCACAGTTCAAAACCATCAATTCTTCGGCGCTCAGCTTTCTTTACAGTCCAACTCTCACATCAATACATGACTACTGGAAAAACCATAGCTTTGACCAGAAGGACTTTGTTGGCAAAGTAATGTCTCTGCTTTTTAATATGCTGTCTAGGTTGGTCATAACTTTTCTTCCAAGAAGCAAGCGTCTTTTAATTTCAGACATTTACATAAGGAGAACTCCCCAGACAGGTGCATCAAGTATCACCTGGTGAGAATGAAAAAGAAAAGATGGGATTTCTAAGTCCTCACGTAGCTCAACAAGGTCCCAGATCCAATGATCCAGATGTAAGGAGCTACAGGCAATGAAAACCTAAGGGAAAAGGAACAGTGCTTTCACATCAGTCACCTTTCAGGCCAAAAGGCACTGAAGGAAGGTATGCATTATTACTTCAGAAGGGCTTTCTGGGGTCTGCTTAGCTTATTCCATCTTTCTCATTCTCTGATAGTAACTTTTACATCATCTCGCTGCTTGGACTGCAAGATTCAGACATTTCTTTGCATCCCAGGTCAACCTTGACTTTAACAAGAACATAAATTTCTTCTTGCTCCAGATTCCTGGTTTGACTTCAGCTCATTCCATACAAGTCCCACCTTTCAAGACCTGAGGCTGAATCAGAGGACTAGGTCTCCCACAAATCTGGCGGGAAAACCTGGGCAAAACTCTCAAAGCTTCACGACTCGTTGTAGGAGCAGCTGCCACCCCAAGCTGATCACCATGCAGAAAAAATTGGCCCTTTCACATTGCCAGCTTTCAAGACAGGGCTTCTCCCTGCTCTGTTCCTCCACTGAGCCAACTCCTTTGCAAATGTGGGTAGAAAAACACTAGCAGGGAGAAACCAAGGCTCTTCAGACTCTCTTCAAACCTCTCTGATGGTGGTGAGTCTGGACTCTACTATCACTACCTAAGTTCTGAGATTAATAGTGGCGCCAGGTAGCCAGAGGGATGGAGCCAAAACTGGTGCCTTGGTTTTGAGTATATAGTGCCCCTAATTAATCCCATCTGGCTTCATATAATTATCTAAGCAGAAGTGCCTTTGGCATTATTTGAATCGCAGATTGAGCTCTAACTTCTGCTGGTAGCTACAGAGCCCGTTCTTCAAAGCATGCAGCAATGCAAGCAGAAGGAATAACTTGCTTCTTATAGACATATGCCCTGGACAGGGACATCTTCTGGATGAAATACTACCAGAAACATAGTCAATAAGCACTTAAAAAATCCTTTTTGTAAATAGTGCCAAATACAATTTTAAAAACCTTATAAATCATGGAAGTTTAAAAAATAACAATATATCACAGTTTACAAAATATTTCCACCAATTTTCCCATTTGAAAGGAAAACAGGAAGTGTCACAATTTCCAATTTAAAATAACAGAAGAAAGAATTAACTTTAACTGGGAAGAAGAAAGGATTAAAATACTCTGTCTCATTGGTAAATAACAGGGGAATAAATAAGAAAACAAACAACTAACTTAAGACCAAATTCCAGCATCAGTTTTATACGTATCCTTGTCATATAATGATGTATATGTCTCAACATGCTTTGTGGCAGGATTCATCTGGGTTCAGGTATTTCTGTTGTTCTTGTGATACAGGCTTTTCAGAAATTTACAATGCTAGGCTGTTTACTGAAGGAAAGAAAATTATTTGGTTTAAGCTATAGTTATTTTTTATATTTTTTTAAGAGCTGCTGTTATGATCACACCTCTCCTTTATAATCTTTACATTTCAATCTGTGAAAAAAGAAAAGCAGGATTTTCACTCTATTTATATGCACATCAGAGAAGTGCAACAAAACATTTCAGTGAAACACTATGGCAGACAATCTGCTCCATTGCAGCAATGTGTTTGATGTGGGCTCTGGACACAAAGCAAACCCTCATAGTTGGGAAATGACAACTGATGTTTTGTCAAAGCCTGCCAGCCGCCGATGACCCTGACCTCCCTAATTCTGAGTGCCTGTCTCTTAGTGGTGGCTCCTTGTGTATGTAAGTGCCCCACCAGACTTATCTGGGTGGGTGGTCTATGGAATAGATGGAATTTATGGACAGTTTTGCTCACAGACGGGCAACTACTTCAAATGCTATTGCTTGATGTTTGATTGTGGAAAGGGACCTGGTTAATTCTCCCCAGAATCAAATCAAACACTAATACTCTGAGGCTATGGTTACTATAATTCCTTTATGAGCAAGGGGAAGACTTACCAACACACAACAAATCCTTCAGACCCAAAATGAAAAAGGAATCACTTTTTGCCACTAAAAACAAAAAGAGGAAAGAAGAATGTTAGATGCCATCCTGTGTAAACCAATAGACAGCTTCTCTTTCCTCCCAAGAGTTCTATTCTCTCTCTAAATTTCTAACGTATATCAAATCACTGCATAATATTTCTCAAAACTTTGAATGTCAATAAAAATTTCAAAACAAAAACTATTTTTAAAAAACTCGCCCACGTTATTTAATGAGGCCCTGGACGAAGACCTCCGTGAGTATCGGGTTGAACACCCTACCATTGTTTTATTACAATATGTTGATGACCTTATGCTGGCGGCGGCTACAGAAAAAGAGTGCCAAGAGGCAACAGGTGACCTTCTCCAAACCTTGGGGACTTTAGGTTACAGGGCCAGTGCCAAAAAAGCCCAGATTGCCAAGCAAGAGGTTACATACCTCGGTTATAAGATAAAACAGGGCCAGAGGTGGCTAACACAGGCTATGAAAGAAACCATCCTCCAGATCCCTGAGCCGGCTAACCCTAGACAAGTGAGAGAATTTCTGGGAACGGTGGGATATTGCCGGTTATGGATCTTGGGGTTTGCAGAAAAGGCCAGGCCCCTATATGAGGGTACCAAAGAAAACAAGGACTGGAAATGGACTGAGCCAATGAAAGAGGCCTTCCAAGAGCTCAGGCGAGCCTTGCTAGAGGCTCCTGCCCTTGCCCTCCCTGATCCATCTAAGCCTTTCCAATTATTTGTAGATGAAAAGCGGGGGATAGGAAAAGGGGTACTAACACAGAGATGGGGACCATGGAAGCGACCTGTAGCTTACCTTTCCAAGAGACTGGACCCAGTGGCAGCCGGATGGCCACCTTGCCTCCGTATCATCGCGGCCACCACGCTCTTAGTCCACGATGCTGATAAACTGACTTATGGACAGAGACTCTTGGTCTACACTCCTCATGCCATAGAGAGAGTTTTAAAGCAACCCCCAGGCAGATGGATTTCTAATGCCCGCTTGACGCACTACCAGGCCTTGCTACTTGACACCCCACGGATTCATTTCCAAATGCCCTGCACTCTAAATCCGGCCACTCTTTTGCCCAATCCGGGGGGAAAATAGCCCCCTCCATGATTGTGATGAGATACTGGCCGGGGTAACAGCAATGAGAAAGGACTTAACCGATACTCCACTGGATAACAGTGAGCTAAGATGGTTCACAGACGGCAGCAGTTATGTAAAAGATGGACAGAGACGGGCGGGAGCCGCAGTAGTAGATGACTCTGGATGGACAATATGGGCGGAGGCCCTTCCCCCGGATACCTCAGCACAAAAGGCAGAGTTAATTGCCCTGATTCAAGCATTAGAGAGAGCCAAAGAAAAAAGAATAACTATTTTCACTGACAGTCGCTATGCTTTTGGCACGGTACACATCCAGGGCCCGATATATCAGGAACGGGGGTTTTTGACAGCTGAAGAAAAAAAAATTAAAAACTTGCCTGAAATCCGTAGACTTTTAGAAGCTGTACAGATGCCTCGGGCTGTGTCAATAGTACACGTACCTGGACATCAGAAGGGTGACAGCCCCACGGCATGAAGAAATCGTGCCGCAGACCTGGCAGCTCGAAAAGTAGCTGATAAAGATTTCATCACCCCTGTGTTGGCGATCGGACTTCCACCTCCAGGTATGGGAACTCTGCCCCCAACCCCTGAGTATTGATCCACAGACTTTGCTTGGATCCAAAAACACACCAACCTTCAAAAAGATGGATGGTACCGAGACTCAGACGGCTACTTGATACTCCCTGCTCAGTTGGGACGGCAACTATGTGAGCATTTGCACTTGTCTACTCATCTGGGAGAAAAGAAGACTCTGATGCTCTTTCAAACTGCGTGCCTGCGATTTCCCCGGCACCAGACAACTGTAAAGAACATAGTGCATGCTTGTAAGGCATGTCAACAGATGAGGCCAGGAAAAGGACAACATGCAGGACTGAGGTATCGGGGAGAAAGACCAGGGCAACACTAGGAAATAGATTTCACCGAGGTAAGGCCAGGCAAGTATGGTTACCGGTACTTGTTAGTGTTGGTGGATACCTTCTCAGGGTGGGTAAAAGCTTTTCCTACAAAGGGAGAAACCGCGATGATAGTGGCAAAAAAGATTTTAGAAAAAATAGTTCCCAGGTTTGGCCTGCCAGTGACCATTGGCTCTGATAATGGACCTGCCTTTGTGAGTCAAATAGTTCAGAGCCTTGCCCTAGCCCTGGGGACTAAATGAAAGTTACATTGTGAATACAGTCCACAGAGCTCAGGGCAAGTAGAAAGAATAAATCGGACTCTAAAAGAAACTTTAACTAAATTGGCTATAGAGACTGGCGGGGACTGGGTGACCCTCCTTCCCTTCGCCCTCTTCCGTGCGCGTAATACTCCTTATCAACTTAATCTGACCCCATTTGAGATTCTGTATGGGAGACCTCCCCCTGTATGTCCAATATTTGAAGGGAAAAAACTACCACCTCCCACGTTGGGGCAACTCCAAGAGGCCTTGATGGCCTTAAGCAAGGTGCACTCTCGTGTCTGGAAACTGCTCCGGGAAACACATGTGGGTCAAAATAAGGGAACTATTCCCTCACATGACATTGGCCCAGGAGACTGGGTGTGGGTCAAAAGGCACCAAACCAAGGCACTAGAACCCAAATGGAAGGGTCCTTATGTTCTTCTTCTTACCACCCCAACTGCCCTAAAGGTTGACGGTATCGGGCCTTGGGTGCATTACAACCACGTACACCCAGCTGCTTCAGCAGAGCAAGAAGACCCTAAGAAAGAATGGGAAGCATCTCTGCACCCGTCCAACCCCTTGAGGCTAAAGCTTCGAAGGCGCCAACAGGACCAGGACAACTCGGCTGGGCCCTCTTGTGGATGACCCAGTTACTCTGCTCCGGAGTTGCCAGCGTGAACCCGCATCAACCCGTCAAAATCACCTGGAAGCTGCAAAATGGACTAACACGAGAGGTGCTAAACTCCACTACCGCAATACATCCACCAAACACATGGTGGCCAGACTTGTACTTTGACCTTAAGCCGATGGTAAATGTGCCTTGGGCTAGGGGTTATCTCCGAGAACAAGGGTTCTGGGCATGCCCAGGCGCACCCAGGCATGACTGAAAGACCTGTGGTGGGGCACAAGACTCTTATTGTAAAACTTGAGATTGTGTTACTTCTAATGATGGACCTCGGCGCTGGGAAGTAGGAAATCGAGATTTACTTAATTTTTCATTCGCCAAGCCTCTCCCTAGGGTCCTTGGAGATCCAACTTTTAGCTGTGAAAGTTGCAATTATGCACAAGTCAGAATAAGGTTCAATCCCAAAAAAAGCAAAAAAGAGGGGACCTGGATCTCTGGCCTATCTTGGGGACTACACACGAAGGAATCAGGAGGGTTTGGGGTTGATGGGAAAGGGATTATAGTAGTGAGCCAGGTCTTAGAGCCAATTCTTATACACAGTATCGGGCCCAACAAAGTAGAAGAGCTGGCTGTAACCCCCCGCCTAACGACTTCCATGCCAACATCTTTGGCAGTGAATCCTGAAGCAGAAGCGCTCACTGAAATAGATCCCCTATGGAAGCTGATTAGGGCAGCTTATGCCACCCTGAATCAGACCCATCCTGAGGCAACTAAATCTTGTTGGTTATGTTACAACTTAATTCCCCCTTATTACGAAGCAGTAGGCCTCAATGCCTCTTATGACTTGGCCAACAGCACCGATCCTCCTCAATGTCATTGGGGGGACCGAAAGGTGGGTCTGACGATGAAAGAGGTATGGGGAAAGGGCTTATGCATGGGCACGGTGTTACCAGCAAAGTCTCCACTTTGTGTGCATGTCGTCGAGCCTGATGATTTGCCTGTAGCTAAATGGTTAATACCTCAAATGGGGAGATGGTGGGTCTGTTCACACACGGGGCTAACTCCATGCCTGCATAGCTCAATCTTTGACCCCAAAGAAGAATTCTGTGTTATGGTGGCTGTCATGCCAAAGATTCTGTACCGACCAGAAAAAGCAATATATGATTATTGGGCCCAGAAATTAACTCTAAATCCTCCAAAAAGAACTTATAAAGTTAAGAGGGAACCTCTTATCGTCATAACCATAGCAACTATGTTCGGTCTTGGAATAGCCGGGGCTGGGACCAGAATAACAGCTCTGTCCCTGCAAGGCCAAGGATTTAACTCCCTGAGAGTGGCCATAGATGAAGACATTACCCGTATAGAGCAATCTATTAGTCATTTAGAATTGTCTCTAACTTCTCTATCTGAAGTAGTTCTGCAAAACAGGAGGGGATTAGATCTGCTCTTTCTGCAACAAGGGGGACTCTGTGCTGCCCTAGGAGAAGAGTGCTGTTTCTATGTGGATCATACAGGAATAGTTAGAGAATCAATGGCCAAAGTGAGAGAGGGACTAGCCCAACGTAAACGAGAACGTGAGGCTCAGCAGGGATGGTTTGAATCTTGGTTTCAACAATCCCCTTGGCTGACTACCTTAATCTCCACCTTGCTGGGACCCCTGCTAGTACTTTTACTAATGCTTACCTTCGGCCCATGCATTATCAATAGACTTGTAGCCTTTGTAAAAGAACACATAAATACCGTACAGCTGTTTGTGCTTCGACAACAATATCAAACTGTGTCTCAGGACCGAGAGGAAGATTCCTCTATATGATCTAAGGACAGGGGGGAATGTTAGGGACCAAACGACGGTCTCTAGGACCTGAGTCATGTTTACCAGAAAGAGACAGGATATGCGCTCATCCTGCCTGGCCAATCATGTAACGCCAGCTACTCCTCTAACTGAGACAAAGAACTGCCTGTATATAAGCCGCCATACTCCTTTGTTCGCGGCTCTTGTCAGATTCCCTTGTGTGGGATGAGACTTGGGCCCTAGCGCGCTAGGAATAAACAAACTCCCTTCTTGCGTTTGCAATACTGTGGTGGACTTGCTCTCTCGGTCAGTTCGGAGATACGGGCTCGGAGCATAACACTTTCCAATGAGTTGGCTCTTGACATCAGGTGGCAAAAGTGTTGGAGCTTCAGCATCAGTCCTTCTGATGAATATTCAAGGTTGATTTTCTTTAGGATTGACTGGTTTTATATCCTTGCAGTCCAAGGAAATCTTCAGTCCAAGTCAAGAGCCTTCTCCAGCACCACATTCAAAAGTATAATTCTCAGACCCTCAGTCTTCTTTATGGTTCAACTCTCACATCTGTACACGACTACTGGAAAAACCATAGCTTTGACTATATGGACCTTTGTCAGCAAATTGATGTCTCAGGAAAGTGATATCACTGTCTAGGTTTGTCATAGCTTTCCTGCCAAGGAGCAAGGGTCTTTTAATTTCATGGCTACAGTCACTGTCCTTAGTAATTTTTGAGACAAGGAAAATAAAATCTATCACTTCTTTCACTCTTTCCCTTTCTATTTGCCATGGAGAGACAGGATCAGATGCCATGATCTTAGGTTTTTTAATGTTGAGTTTTTAAGCCAGCTTTTTCACTCTCCTCTTTTACCCTCATCAAGAAGATCCTAAGTCCTTCTTCACCTTCCACCATTAGAGTGGTATCATCTGCATATCTGAGGTTATTGATATTTCTTCTGGCAATCTTGATTCCAGCTTGTGATTCACCGAGCCTAGTATTTCACATGACATACTCTGCACATAAGTTAAATAAGCAGGGTGACAATAGACAGCCTTGACCTACTCCTTTTCCTATTTGGAACCAGTCTGTTGTTCCATGTCCAGTTCTAACTATTGCTTCCTGACCTGCATATAGGTTTCTGAAGAGGCAGGTCAGGTGGTCTGGTATTCCCATCTCTTTCAGAATTTTCCACAGTTTGCTGTGATCCACACAGTCAAAGGCTTTAGCGTAGTCAATGAAGTAGAAGTAGATGTTTTTCTGGAACTCCTTCGTTTTCTCCATGATCCAAAAAATGTTGGCATTTGATCTCTGGTTCCTCTGCCTTTTCTAAACCCAGTTTGCATATCTAGAAGTTCTCAGTTCATGTACTACTAAATCCTAAATTGAAGGATTTTGAACATAACCTTGGCTAGCGTGTGAAATGAATGCAACTGTACAGCAGTTTGAACATTATATGGCATTGTCCTTCTTTGAGATTGGAATGAAAACTGACCTTTGTCAGTCCTGTGGCCACTGCTGAGTTTTCCAAATTTGCTGGCATATTGAGGGCAGCACTTTAACAGCATCATCTTTTAGGATTTGAAGTAGCTCAGCTGGAATTTCATCACTTCCACTAGCTTTGTTCACAGTGATGCTTCCTAAGGCCCACTTGATTTCACACTCTAGAATATCTGGCTCTGGATGAGTGACCACACCATCATGGTTATCCAGGTCATCAAGACCTTTTTGTATAGTTCTTCTGTGTATTCTTGCCACCTCTTCCTAATCTCTTCTGCTTCTGTTAGGTCCTTATGGTTTCTGTCTTTTATGGTGCCCATCCTTACATGAAAATTTCCCTTGATATCTCCAATTTTCTTAAAGAGATCTCTAGTCTTTCCCATTTTATTGTTTTCCTCTATTTCTTTGCATTGTTCATTTAAGAAGGCCTTCTCATCTCTCCTTGCCTTTTTCTGGAACTCTGTATTCAGTTGGGTGTATCTTTTCCTTCTTCCCACATCTTTTGCTTCTCTTTATATTTTCAGCTATTTGTAAAGCCTCCTCAGACAACCACTTTGCCTTCTTGCATTTCTTTTTCTTTAGGATAGTTTTGGTCACTGCCTCCCATACAATATTACAAATTTCCGTCCATAGTTTTTTAGGTGCTCTGTCTACCAGGTCTAACCCCTTTAATAATCAGAGCATCTAAATATGTAAAGCAAATGTTACCAGACATAAAGGAAGAAATTTATAGTAATATAATAATAGTAGGATACTTGAATATATCACTTAGATCAATGGACAGGCCATCTAAACAGAATATTAATAAGGAAGTAGTGGTCTTAAATTCTACATTACACCACATAGACTTAACAGATACCTGAAGCTTCCCAAGTGTTGCTAGTGGTCAACAACCTGCCTGCCAGTGCAGGAAACATAAGAGATGTGGGTTTGATCCTTGGGTTGGGAAGATCCCCAGGAGGAGAGCATGGCAACCCACTCTAGTATTCTTGCCTGGAGAATCCCATGGACAGAGGAGCCTGGAGGGCTACAGTCCATAGGGTCACAGAGAGTCAGACATGACTAAAGTAACTGAGCACACACGTAGAACATGCCATCAAACAAACAAAAACCCAGAATACACACTTTTTTCAAGGGTACTTGGAATTTTATCCAGGATAGATAACATGGTGAACACAAAACAAGTCTCAGGAAGTTTAAAAAATGGAAATTACATTAAATATCACTTCCAACCACAACAGTATGAAACTAGAAATCAATTACAGGAAGAAAAATGGAAGGAAAAAAAACACAAACATGTAGAGATTAAACAACATGTTACTAATAAAATGAATCAACAAAGAAATGAAAGAGGAAATCAAAAAATACCTTGAGATGAATGAAAACAGCAGTTAAACTTTTCAAAATCTATAAGATTTAGCAAAAGCAGTTCTAAGAAGAAAGTTAATAGCAATATAGGCCTGCCACAAGAAACAAGAAAAATCTAAAATAAACAACCTAACTTTCCATCTGACAGATTTAGAAAAGGCCCAAACTTAACAGAAGGAAGGAAACAATATAGTCCAGAGCAGAAATAAATAAAATAAAGCTCCCAAAAAACACACAATAAAAAATATCAATGAAACGAAGAACTGGTTTTATGAAAATGATAAACAACATTGATAAGCTTTCAGCCAGACTTACTAAGAAAAAAAAAAGAGCCTAAATAAACAAAATTAGAGATGAAAAAAGTGAAGTAAAAGAAAAAGCCACATGCTTCATAAAGTGGCCTGTCCACCATGGTATAGTTTAAGAGTGTTACCTAATGGAAAGGTTTATGGACAAAATATTGTCTCAATACTTAAAGTACAACTTGAACGTCATTACTTTCTTCTGATTAAATCTCCACTTAATGCTCCTGAAAATAAAATATACTACTGAAATACTGTTTGAGTACTTCATGGCTCATATAGAGCCATGCAGTCTATGCTTGCATTAACAACATCCTGAGCATCAAAACAAGGAGGAAAACTGACAGTGGCTGGTATTAAGATGGAGTCACTCCTGTCCTTTCTATGGCTACAGGACACATGACTGGCAGATGAAGTAAGCAAATTCCAATCACAAGGTAAGCTGCACTGTATTTCACTCAGCAATTGCTAAGAGGCCAAGAAGCAGGAATTCCTCTAGGGCAATCCCTGGAAACAGCTATGGAAGTAAAGGAGTATAATTATATTTGCCCAGATTTAGTAAAAGAATTTAACAAGTATGACACAGAGAGGCCAAAGTATACTGGAATCAAGGCAATCTCGAAGAAAGAATTTTCCATTGATGTTGGTTATGACAGATAGTTGGAACCTGAAATCTTTTTTTCATCCAGAATTTGCTAATCTGGACTTTACCTTCCTAAGAAGCAGTAGATGAGGTAATTCAGCATTATCTTATTGATGTCTGAGTTCTCTTAAGTGAGTAAGAATACTGACCTCACTCAACTGGATGTGCAGAGACTTTGAGTGTCACTTTTATATTTTGAAGGAAAAAATGACCAAGTAAATGATACATTTCAAAAAGGAGCCTCATACATAACAATGTGAATGAATTTAATGCCACTGATTAGAACACGTAAAATGGCTAAAATATAAATTTCTTGCTATATGTTACCACAATAAAGGAAATAATTTTTTTTAAGTTCAAGTGGCCTCATGACACTTGCCATTATTTATTCACAGGACAAGGAATTCCAATAATTAGGAAATGCTACCAACCACACTTAAAGAAAATTGGTTTTTGCTGCAAGTGTTTTTATAGCTGAGAAGCTAGTACAGTTGACTCTTGAACAACAAGGGTTTGAACTGTACAGGTCCACTTATATATGGATTTTTTCAACAGTAAATACTACAGTTCTACATGTTTTGTAGTTGATTGAATTTGTAGATATGTAATCACATATATGGAGGAAGTATATTACAAAAGAACCACGAAGGGCTCACTATAACTTATGTTTTTGACTGAGTAGAGGGTCCACACCCCTACCCCCACATTGTCCAAGAGCCAACTGTGTATTTGATTAAGTCTAATTCCTTGGACTCCTTCTTGCTAAAGAGAAAAAAAATTAATAAAGACAGCCTATTGGATCTTTTTTTAAAGCAATGCTCCAACATTCAGCTATTACCACACCAGTTTCAGCCTATGTTTACTGAAATTTTTTTCTGGTTCATGTCTTAAGCAGATTCCACTGGCCCAACCTATGAGAGGCAGACACATAGTGTTTGCTGCAGGTGCAAACAGTACTCTGTTCAGACAAATATTCTAAGCCCTCTCCTATGGCAGAAATGAAGCAGACTGGCAAAGCCAATTAAATCTCTATTAGCTGATTTGAGGTGATTCGAATGGATTTGTTCCCTCTTTGAACTTTTTTTCTTTTCTCTTCCTCCCTTTTCCTTTTTTTGTTTTTTGTTTGTTTTTTGTTTTCTTTTGGGCTTTGTGTCTGGCTTCAAAATGTTTTCAAGGTTTTTCCATCTGTAGCATGTATCTGCTAGCAAGGTTATGCTCAAAATCCTTTAAGCCAGGCTTCAGCAATATGCGAACCAAGAATTTCCAGATGTACAAACTGGGTTTAGAAAACTCAGAGAAACCAGAGATCAAGTTGCCAACACTGACTGGATCATGCAGTAAGCAAAGGAGTTCCAGAAAAACGTTCTGCTTCATTTACTATGCTAAATCCTTTGACTGTGTGAATCACAACAAACTAGAAAATTCTTAAAGAGATGGGAATACCAGACAACCTGACTAGTCTCCTGAGAAACTTACATGTGAGCCAAGAATCAACACGTAGAACTGGACATGGAACAACTGACTGGTTAAAAATTGGGAAAGGAGTACAAGGCTGTATTGTAACCCTGGTTATTTAACTTATATTCAGGGTGCATCATGTGAAATGCTGAGCTAAATGAATCACAAGCTGGAATCAAGATTGCCAGGAGAAATATCAATAACCTCACATAAGAAGATGACACCATCCTAATGGCAGAAAGCGAGGAGGAACTAAACAGCCTCTTGATTAGGGTAAAAGAGGAGAGTGAAAAAGCTGGCTTGAAATTCAGCATTCAAAAAACTAAGATCATGGCATCCTGTCCCATGATTTCATGGTAAATAGATGGGAAAAAATGGAAACCGTGACAGACTTTACTTTTTTAGACTCCAAAATAGCTGCACACGGTACCTGCAGCCATGAAATTAAGACACTTGGGTTTCCCTGGTGGCTCAGACAGTAAAGAGTCTGCTTGCCATGCAGGAGACCCAGGTTCTATACCTGGGTCAGGAAGATCTTCTGGAGAAGGGAACAGCAAGCCACTCCAGTGTTCTTGCCTGGAGAATTCCAGGGACAGAGGAGCCTGACAGGCTACATTCCATAGGGTCGCAAAGAGTCAGACACAACTGAGCAACTAACACTGCTCCTTGGAAGAATAGCTATGACAGTCCTAGACAGCATATTAAAAAGCAGAGACATCACTTTGCTGACAAAGGTCCATATAGTCAAAGCTATCATTTTTTCAGTAGTCATGTACAGATTATGAGTTAGACCATAAAGAAGGCTGAGTGCAAAGAACTGATGCTTTCAAGTTGTGGTGCTAGAGAAGACTTGAGAGTCACTTGGACAGCAAGAAGCTCAAACCAGTCAATTCTAAAGGAAATCAACCCTAAATATTCATTGGAAGGACTGATGCTGAAGCTGAAGTTCCAATACTTTGCTCACCTGATGAGAAGAGCCACCTCATTGGAAAAGACTCTGATGTTAGAAGATTGAAGGCAAAAGGAAAAGGGCGCGTCAGAGAATGAGATGGTTAGATAGCATCACCAACTTAATGGACATGAATTTGAGCAAACTCCAGGAGAGAAAGGAGGGCAGAGGAGCCTGGCATGCTGCAGTCCATGGAGACTCAAAGAATTGGACACAACTTAACGACTGAACAACAACAGTGTATATCAGCACTTCCTCCCTTTTCTTGACCTTAGTTGTTTCACGTAGCTATAACAAAATATCACAGACAAGATGACTTAAAGAGCATTTGTTTCTCATATTTATGAAGCCTGTGAAGTCCAAGAATAGGGTGTTGGCAGATTTGAAGATTTGGTCTTTAGTGAGGGCCTTCTCGCTGACTTCCAGACTTTTCACTCAGTTCAGTTCAGTCACTCAGTCGTGTCCGACTCTTTGCAACCCCATGAATCGCAGCATGCCAGACCTCCCTGTCCATCATCAACTCCTGGAGTTCACTCAGACTCACGTCCATCAAGTCAGTGATGCCATCCAGCCATCTCATCCTCTGTCGTCCCCTTCTCCTCCTGCCCCCAATCCCTCCCAGCATCAAAGTCTTTTCCAATGAGTCAACTCTTGGCATGAGGTGGTCAAAGTACTGGAGTTTCAGCTTTAGCATCATTCCTTCCAAAGAAATCCCAGGGCTGATCTCCTTCAGAATGAACTGGTTGGATCTCCTTGCAGTCCAAGGGACTCTCAAGAGTCTTCTCCAACACCACAGTTCAAAAGGATCAATTCTTCGGTGCTCAGTCTTCTTCACAGTCCAACTCTCACATACATACATGACCACAGGAAAAACCATGGCCTTGACTAGATGCACCTTAGTTGGCAAAGTAATGTCTCTGCTTTTGAATATGCTCTCTAGGTTGGTCATAACTTCCTTCCAAGGAGTAAGTTTCTTTTAATTTCATGGCTGCAGTCACCATCTGCAGTGATTTTGGAGCCCAAAAAAATAAAGTCTGACACTGTTTCCACTGTTTCCCCATCTATTTCCCATGAAGTGATGGGACCGGATGCCATGATCTTTGTTTTCTGAATGTTGAGATTTAAGCCAACTTTTTCACTCTCCACTTTCACTTTCATCAAGAGGCTTTTGAGTTCCTCTTCACTTTCTGCCGTAAGGGTGGTGTCATCTGCATATCTGAGGTTATTGATATTTCTCCCGGCAATCTTGATTCCAGCTTGTGTTTATTCCAGTCCATCGTTTCTCATGATGTACTCTGCATAGAAATTAAATAAGCAGGGTGACAATATACAGCCTTGACGTGCTCTTTTTCCTATTTGGAACCAGTCTGTTGTTCCATGTCCAGTTCTAACTGTTGCTTCCTGACCTGCATACAGATTTCTCAAGAGGCAGGTCAGGTGGTCTGGTATGAAAAGGCAAAATGATAGGATACTGAAAGAGGAACTCCCCAGGTCAGTAGGTGCCCAATATGCTACTGGAGGTCAGTAGAAAAATAACTCTAGAAAGAATGAAGGGATGGAGCCAAAGCAAAACCAATACCCAGCTGTGGATGTAACTGGTGATAGAAGAAAGGTCCAATGCTGTAAAGAGCAATATTGCATAGGAACCTGGAATGTCAGGCCCATGAATCAAGGCAAATTGGAAGTGGTCAAACAAGAGATGGCAAGAGTGAATGTCAACATTCTAGGAATCAGAGAACTAAAATGACTGGAATGGGTGAATTTAACTCAGATGACCATTATATCTACTACTGTGGGCAGGAATCCCTCAGAAGAAATGGAGTAGCCATCATGGTCAGCAAAAGAGTTGGAAATGCAGTACTTGGATGCAATCTCAAAAACGACAGAATGATCTCTGTTCATCTCCAAGGCAAACCATTCAATATCACGGTAATCCAAGTCTATGCCCCAACCAGTAACGCTGAAGAAGCTGAAGTTGAATGATGCTATGAAGACCTACAAGACCTTTTAGAACTAACACTCCCCCCCCCAAAAAAAAGAAGACTTTTCACTGGATCCTCATAATGCAGAGAGAAGACCATCTAGTGTCTTTTCCTGTTCTTATAAGGATACCAATCCTATTATGGGGGCTCTACTCTCATGAGTTCATCTAAACCTAATTACCTCTCAAGTTCTCCACCTCTTCATATTATCACATTGGGGGTAATGGCTTCAGTGATGGATCAGGGGAAACAGAAATATTCATTCCATAGCATGACCCAATAATATTCCATTGTATACATAATACTACATTTCTTCAATCCACTCATTAGTTGATAGACATGTGGGTTATTTCCACTTTTTGACTACTATGAATAATGCTATTATGAACTTTTGTAGACAAGTTTTATGTGGCCACATTTTTCAGTTCTCTTGGGTATATAGGAGTGGAATTGCTAGCTCATATAGGGACTCCATGTTTAACCACTCAAAGAACTGCCAGTCTGATTTCCCAATGGCTGCACCATTTTACAATCTCATAAGCACCAACACTATTGTCTGTCTTTTTTTATTACAACCATCCATCCTAGTGGTACACACTTTGTGACCCCATGGACTATAGCCCACCAGGCTCCTCTGTCCATGGAATTTCCCAGGAAAGAACCCTGAAGTAGGAAGCCATTTCCTCCTCCAGGGGGAAACCCAGGGATCAAACCTGAATCTCCTATGTCTCCTGCACTGCAGGTGGATTCTTTACTTGCTGAGCCACTGGGGAAACCCTCCATCCTAGTGGTATCTTGTGATTTTTGATTTGCATTTCTAGTGTCTAATGATGTTAAGCACCTTTCCTTGTGCTTATATCTTCTTTGGGGAAATGTCTATTGAACTCTGCCCATTTTTAATTGGATTCTTTGCCTCTTTTTTATTGAGTATAAGAGCTCTTTATATTTTAGATAGAAGACCCTTATCAGATATATGATTTGGAAATATTTTTTTTTCCTTTTTGGATTATCTTCTTGGTAGTGTCCTTTAGAGCAAAATTTTTTTTTAATTTTGACAATAAATTGCTTTTTTAAAAAGTTTTTGGATGTCTGGATCCAGAGTAATATTTTCTTAACACATTATGAAAACTTTCATAGAGTTTTATAGCAGGTAGGAAGGTAATTTAGGAGTACAGTACAAGAAGAACAAGAGAGGTTAACTGATAATTAAAAGGGAAAATATTTGGTGAGTAGAAAATTGAATTTTCACATAGTTAATATATAAGATTAGAGCCTCTGTAATATATTTTACTTCTTTTCATATACGTAAATGTGCATAAAGCAAATTGAAAGGAGTTATTGCATAAACACAAGTCAGAGAGGAATAAAATCCATGCTTGCCTCTAACCCTGACTATGTGGAACTAAAGGAAAAACAGAGTTGATTACTCAGGTTAAAAGCTGGGGATCTATAAATGACAAATAGCTATATTAAAGAAATTATTAACTTTATATACTGAACCACTGCTAATGATATTTTAATTAATAAAAGTTGCTTTTGAAATAAAACTTTCTGGTTAATTTCTCCACTCCTTTTTGACTCTTTGGTAGTGAAAAAAATATTAAATTCAAAACACATCTGAAACTTTTATAACAGTTTATGCAGAGCATACAAAGTTCACAGTATATAAATTCTGCTTACCTCAAGAAAGGAAATGGGCAGAAACAACCATGAACCACTCTTGTAGTCATTTCTGCTAAAATACTTCTCCAGTGTGCTTTTAGCTATTCATTTCCTTCTTCTTTGCTGTAACAGACATGTAACATTATGTTAGTTTCAGGTATACAATGTAATGATTCAATATTTGTACCTATTTCTAAATGATCATCACAATATCTAATTAATGTCTATTACCACACACAATTACAAAAAGTTTTTTTCTTGTGATGAGAACATAAGATCTACCCTTGTAGCAATGTTCAAATATACAATATAGTATTATTAACTATAGTCACCATGCTGTACATTACTTTGATGGAACTTCTTCTGGAAGTTTGTACCTTTTGACCACCTTCATTCATTTTGCACACCTACCTCCTGCCTCTGTCATCCACCAGTAAGTTCTCTGTATCTATGAGTTCAGTTTTGAATTATTTTCTAGATTCCACATATAAGTGAAATTATATGCTATTTTTCTCTGACTTATTTCACTTAGCATAATGCCCTCAGGTTCCATTTGTGTTATCATAAATGGCAATATTTCATTCATATTTATGGCTGAAAGTGAAACAGTGAAAGTGAAAGTCACTCAGTGGTGTCTGACTCTTTGTGACCCCATGGACTATACATATACTATTCTGTCCATGGAACTCTCCAGGTCAGAATACTGGAGTGGGTAGCCTTTCCCTTCTCCAGGGGATCTTCCCAAACCAGGGATTGAACCCAGATCTCCCACATTGCAGGCAGATTCTTTACCAGCTGAGCTACAAGGAAAGCCCAAGAATACTGGAGTGGATAGCCTATCCCTTCTCCAGCAGATCTTCCCGACCCAGGAACTGAACCTGGGTCTCCTGCATTGCAGGCAGATTTATGGCTGAACAATATATAAATCACATTTTCTTTACCCATTCATCCATTGATGGATATAAGTTGTTTCCATATCTTGGCTATTACAAAAAATGCTACAATGAACATGAGGGTACACCTATATCTTTTCAAGTTATTGCTTTCATTTCCTTCAGGTAAATACTAGAAATGGAATTCTTGGATCATATTGTGGTTCCATGGCTTAATTTTTGAGCAATCTCCATATCATTTTCCATATTGGCTGCACCAATTTGCATTCCTGCCAACAGTGCATAAGGATTCCCTTTTATTCACATTCTCATCAATACTTGTTATTTGTTGTCTTCTTACTAATAGCCATTCTGAGTGGATGGAGTAATGACCTCTCCAGTTTTCAGAACATCCAGCAGTGGAGTATGGTGCTTTGGAAGCAAAAAGGACAAAAGATTTCTCATCAGTTAGCTGAGATTCAGGATCATGGAGTACCTGCAGTCAAGAGTCGGGGATGGAGAAGGTTGGCCAAGACCTAGGCCCACAGCTATGCAATATGCTAAGCCAGGAGACATCATTCCATGCCCTACCTGATGCCTGCTGCTTCCTGCCTAAAAGTTCTTGTGTGTATATTTTAAATCCCCAACTGTGTTGCGATCTCCTTGAGGACCTTATCATATGTGAGGTTTCTCTCCTTTTAGTACAATGTTGGACACAAAGTATACACTTAGTAACTGAGAAACAGATTACAAATTTGCCATGTCATCTACCAGCCTCCTCATTCTTTTCAGAACTGTAAACAAGCACAAATACATCTCAACTCTGCACACCAATGATGATGATGGAGTTTTTGTTCTAAAATGGAAGAGTGACATGCCACCGTAGGGATTTTTTATTGCTGCATAAATTGCTCAGATGATAAAGAACCTGCCTGCAATGCAGAAGACCCAGGTTCAATCCCTGCATCAGGAAGATCCCCTGGAGAAGGAAATGGCAACCCACTCCAGTATTCTTGCCTGAAGAATTTCATGGACATAGAAATCTGGCAGGCTACAGTCCATGGGGTCACAAAGAGTCACACAAGACTGAGTGACTTTGACATGCAGACTACTGACCACATAAACTATGGTTGATCTAATGGAGTCAGGAGACAGGGTGTGATGGTGAGACCCAATGAGAACATCAAAACTCACTCACTAAAGGGCCCTCATTCTTTTCAGAGGCAGCTAGAGGATGTGTGAGATGTGACTTTAAGTTCACTAGAGATGAGGCTTACCATGAGGCTTCACGGGGACCCCTTAATGTTTAGATTCACTTAATGTTACAGCCTTTTTCTTGGGGAAAAAAAAATAACAAAAATTAAGTATTAATGTTTTCATGCAAGTACCACCAAAACCTACATAAAACTTCCTCAAAATTAAATTTTATACTATTGTAACATTGGAGCAATAAAAAGGATACTTTCAGAATTATCATGAAAAAGATTTGTCCATAAACTGTGACATCTTGGTGTTTAATACTATCATTAAAGAGCAGAGAGGTTTTGCACAACAAAGGAAATCATCAACAAAATGAAAAGGCAACTTACCAAATGAGAGAAAATATTTCAAAATCAAATGTCTGATAAGGGAATACTATCCAAAATATATGAAGAACTCTTACAACTCAAAAGCAAAAAAGTCAATCTGACTGAAAAATAGACAGAGGCTATGAATGGACATTTTTCCAAAGAAGACATACAGATAAACAACAGATACATGAAAAGGTGTTCAGCATCACTCATCATCAGGGAAATGAAAATCAGACCCAAAACGAGATACCACCTCACACCTGTTAGATTAGACCCTGGTAGGTGTCCAAAAAGGTTAAGCTAAAGGCCCATCTGAGAAAATCACTCCATGATGTACTCAAATCACGTTTCACCACTGGTAATGACCTAAGTCCTTAGACCAGGCTTATGCACTGCATTAGTCAAGCTTCTCCAGAGAGAAACAGAACCAACAGGAGACTCAGTATGAGGAATTAGCTCACATGATTCAGTTCAGTTCAGTTCAGTCGTTCAATCGTGTCCAACTCTGTGACCCCATGAATTATGGAGGCTGAAAAGTCCATTGCCTGCTATCTGCAACCTAAAGACCCAAGAAAGCCAGTGGTATAAATTCCAGTCTAAGAGCAGAAGAAGATCAATGTCCCAGCACAAGCAATCAAGCAAATAAAAAAGAAAAGAAAAGAAAAAAAAAGAAGAGGTGAATTCCTATTTCTTCTATCTTTTGTTATATTCAGATCCTCAATGGATTGAATGATGACATCTACCCTCACTGGGAAGGGCAAACTGCTTTAATGAGTCACCAATTTAAGTGCCAATCTCATCCAGAAACACCCACAAAGACACATTCAGAAATAATGTTTAATCTGAACATTCTGTGGAATCGTCAAGTTGACACGTAAAATTAATCATCACGTGTACTTTCTTCTTTCCTTCATAATGATTTGTCCTTAGCTCTAAATGCAAATGACCATCCACAATCTTTTCCCCAAACACTTCCATGTTGACTTATAACCAAGATATTTACACTGGAATCCCCATTACAACATAAAAAAAAAAAAAATTCAGGACCTGCCACAATCAGACCCCTTCCATCTCCACAATCAGACCTCTTCCATCTCTCCAACCTGATCTCTTTTACTCTCTGTAGTGGGTTGATTGTGTCCATGCAAAAGATATGTCTAAGTCCTAACCCCTGGTACCCAGGGGTTATGTGACCTCATTTGGAAATGGAGTTTTTACAGATGTAATTAAGTTAACGATCTTTGGAGAAGATTACTTTGCATTCAGGGTGAGCCCTAAATCCAATGACTGGTGTTCTTATAAGAAAAAGAGAAAATTTAAGATACAGAGACACAGAGGAGAAGGAATTTTAAGATAGAGGCAGAGACTGGAATAATGCACCTACAAGCCATGCAACCAAAGACTGCTGACAACCACCAGGAGCTAGGAGAGAGGCATGGAATGGTTTCTCCCTCAAAGTCTCGAGAGGGAATCAACTCTGTAACACCTTGATTTTAAACATCTACCCTCTGTGAGACAGGGCATTTCTGTTGTTTTAAACCACCAAATTTGTAGTACTTTGTTACAGCAGCCCTAGAGAAGAATACTCTAGCTAATAGTCCTCTCATTGTCCCTGAAATACATCAACCTCTTTCCCACCTCAACACCTTTCCTTAACTATTCCCTCACCCAACATGTCATACCCTTCACCTTTTCACATGTCCTTCCTAGCCTCTGGGACCTCTCTCAGTCCTACTTATTCCAACGTCTTCTCCAGCTATTCCTGTCCACTTACGTTCTTAACTGTTCACTGTACTATGTATCATATACAGTCTTCCCCTCCTACTTAAGGTTCTATGTCTTGTTTCCCTAAACAAACTGAAAGCTCCATGAAAGCAGATTGTTATGCTATAACCTTAAATTTAGCAAGCACTTGACAAAACCATATTTAATTACTGCATAGCATCAGATAAACCAAGAGGAAGGGCCTCACAGCTGTAGTACCACCAATACTATACAGCAGAGATTTGCACAATATTGTAAATCAGCTATATTCCAACTTAGAAATAATTTAAAAAACAAATCTCAGTGACATTACTGCAGACACCTCCCCAGATTCTATACCTCACAGGTTGAACTTATATAGCCCAATTAGAATAGAATGAATGGGAGCAGGTCATTCTCTGTGGTGCTGCTCAAGGCTAAATTTTCACCCTCAAAGCTATTACAGTCACCTTGTCATTGCTTTGTGAAATAAAAAGGGGACCTATGAGAAGTTACTATAGCAAAGCTATAATTTCTACAGCATTATAGTAATAGTAATATTGAAGATCTTTGATGCATTTAGGTTGCAGAGGTTTGAGGCTGCTGAGCTCAATGTTAATTAAAAAGAAGACTCATAGCAAAAGAAAAATTTTCCAATCTTCCTTTGTGATCCAAGCATGAAGGAAATATTTTCTCTTATTGGAATGGCCTTGAATGGATATTTGCAAATTATCTTTCCTTTCTTCTTTCTTTGGTCTCAACCAATGACTTTAGATGAACTCTGTTAGCTGCATTCCTTAAGTACCTATTTTCAGGAATCTCAGGTAAGAATCCTTGACTCAACTCTTTGTAAAATGTAGGTAACCTGAGGTCTTCAAGTGCAAATCTAACATGCTGCAGGGAAGAACCTAGAATGGAGTTATGGACCAAGTGTTAGAGGTGCTGTTAGGACAAGATACACAGGACACTTCCCCCTCTGGCCTCTCTTGTTAGTACAATATGAGTTGTAATGGTACTAAGTGAGCAGAACTGGGAAGTTACATTATCAAGACAAAAAATCTTCATGGAAGTTTCCCTCTCTGAGTCAGACTTGAGACAGGATATTGCCTGCCTCACACTGTATAGCAGAATCCACGTGACCAAAAAAATCTTAGGGATTCCCCAAGCCAAGAAGTCGTTGCCTCCCCTAAATTATCCCAGAATCCAAAGGCGAACGGCTACTAGATCCTGGTGATACAGCTCTTTCACTCACCTCAAGACTAGCTGAGCGAAGATTTCACATCAGCCTCCTTGAGTCCAATAGAGAGAAGTCCACAGCTCATTAACCCTCTCCCCCTGGCCTGCCCACCACACGCCGCCCACAGCCACTGGAGCTGTAGAACTGCCACAGGGAGAGTTTACCCTTTCTCCTATTTTATACTTGGTCAGCACAAATTCCCAGAAAAACTGAGTCTCAAGAGACTCTCACAATTTCTCCCTTCCTCCCTCCGTCTCCTTTCCTTCCCCCTCACGTGCGTGCATACATTAGAGAAGGTGGTTTGGCATATTTTTCCTTTATTCATAATTTACATTCATTCAATAGTTTACCAAGCATAAAAAAAAAAAAATTTTATAAGACACTGGGAAAAATGCATTGACCTCTTTGTGTGTCAATGATTACGATATGCAGGGCCCTCTTTCTCTGTCTGTGGCTACAGCACACACACACACACATAGAGCTGGCCAGATAGCTGATGGGCACAAAAGTCGCCGGCCACCATTGTGCTGGGCCTTCAGGCCTTTACAGGAATCATCCACACTCCAGGTCTACAGATTATTCTGTACCTTTTAGAATAGTGGTTCTCAACCTGGGTGCACATTAGAATCACTTGAGAAGTTTTATTTAAAAGGTAATGCCTGCCCATTCTGGGGATTCTGGTTTGACTGACTGGGAATGGTTTTCTAGGATCAGTGGATTAGTCTTGAGGAGGCTATGACGTACAGTCCAGGTCAAGTAAACCTGGAGGCCGGGGAGTGCGGGGGGTGCACTGGGGAGGGCAGGTCAGAGTTCCAGCCTCTTTTTTCCAAAGGCCCATAGTCTCTATGTAAATTCATATTTGCAACTAGATTTGGGATGAAAGTGAGATGCTAACTCCTCTCACTATAAGTATCTTAACTCTCTCTGCCCACCAATTACAGCTACTACCTTTTCACTTGCAGTTAAAAGCAAATATAAAAAATTTTGTTGTAAACAGCATTGTTTCTCCTTCCAGCTACTGTCTCAGTAGGAAGATGTAACTGTTGTCATTGCGTTATTACAGTAAAAAGATACCATTTCAAGGGACATTAGAATGTATTGATCATGCAATCATGTCTTCTATTCACTCATTTTTCTCTAAATTCAAGGCTGGAAAAGGGGTCATGATTTTCCTGTTTTGTGCAACTATAGCCTATTTTAATTAGAAGCAAGCATAGATAATTATCTGAAGAATCTTCTATTACAGGAAGCAAATTGCTTCTCCTAAAAATATTAGTAAATAACACCCTTAAGTGACACATGGTCATAACCCTGCTCCAAGGGAGGACGAGGCAAATTCATCAGATTTTCCTCTGTTTCATTAAATTCCCCACTCTTTTCAGAGCCTGCAATTTAATTGCAGGGAGAAAACTATAAATGACCCTGCAGAATGCTTGTGGAAGAATTAGCCATCATCTTTATTTATGAGTATTCTAAACAAAGAATCTAGCAAATATGGACACAGTCCATGTCTTCCAGGCCACACCAACTGGGGGTAAAAATAGGGTCACCGTATGTTATAAACAGGAATTGTTGATTTTGTTCTCCATTTACTCTGCCAAAAATCTCATCCTCTCAAGATAATGCTCAAAGAATTCTGGGAGTTTTCAGGGGCTACAGGAGCTAATGCTTGTATTTGATATGGATGTCTGCCCTTTCCCTCTGTCATGCTCAGACTCAGTAAAGCTAAAGTGCTTGTCTTGGACAGCACCAGAATTGAGAGCTACACCATCACCACCTTTATCCCTGGAGTGGCTGCTATTACACAGCTGATGCTGTCTGATGCAGTCAACACCTGTGGAGGTTCTAGCAGAAGGGCTGTTTCTCTTTTGGCTCCTTCTTAGGGTAACCTTACCTTCTGACTTAAGTATGACTCCATGGAGTCTAAGCTGGAAAACAATAAGGACAAAAGGCATTTGCTCTATTTAAAATCATCCCTTCCCTCTGGCTTTGCACCATTCTTCCAGAATCAAGCTTTTATGTCTTCATTTTCTCCAATAAAATTTTTTATTGTGACACTTCAGTTTACCTATTTATCCCTCTCCACCCCTAGTCCTCCAAATTATTCATTCATTCATTCAACAGTTAGACACTGTTGTGAATAACAACGACATGGACAAGTACAGTCCTTTCCTTGAAGACTGAGTGCCATGAGCAAGTTGTCTGGTGGGGAAGTTGGGGATGCTGTGAGTTCTTAGAGGATTGGCAATTTTTCATATGTGCATAGGCAAGGAACAGTTCTCAAAGGAAAGAAATGGCCTCAAAATAGAAACTATTTAATAAAAGAAGGAGTAGGAGCTTGGCAGACAAAGCAGAGAAAGATCCAGAGCTCAGAGACAGAGAGAGAGTGTGTGTTGGGAGGTGGGTTTAGGAAGGAGAAACTCCAGACATAAAGAGCACCATGCACAAAGTCTCAGAGGTTAGGTAGAACATTTCAAATTCCAAAGACAATCTGTAAGACTGACTTCCACAAGTTTGACCTTTCTACACCAATAACTTGTCATCAGAAAGGGGACAAAACGACTGATTGGGCTTGCTTTCCCGAGTTTTTCTTTGAGAAGGTGTTAATTAAGTAGAAACAGGCTCTACAGACAGATGGAAGCAGAGTTGCCAGAGAAACTACAGAAGTAAAGTTGCTCAGTCGTGTGTGACTCTTTGCAATCTCATGGACTGTACTCCTACCAGGCTCCTTCATCCATGGAATTTTCCAGGCAAGAGTACTGGAGTGGGTTGCCATTTCCTTCTCCAGGGGATCTTCCCGACCCAGGGATCGAACCCAGGTCTCCTGCATTGCAGGCAGACTCTACCCTCTGAACTACCAGGGAAGCCCAAGAAACTAGAGAATCCCCAGTTAAGTCTGAATTTCAAGGACTTCCCCAGCAATCCAGTAGCTGAGACTTCACCTTCCAATGCAGGGGGTACTGGTTCAATCCCTGGTTGGGGAACTAAGATCCCACATGCTTTGCAGCCAAAAAAAACAACAACAACAACAACAACAACATAAAACAGAAGCAATATTGCAACAAATTCAAAAGAAGATTTTTAAAATGGCCCACATCCAAAAAAAACAAATCTGAATTTCAGATTATATATATTTGTGTATATATATGTAATATGTAGTATTTAAGAACAATTATTTTTAGTATGAATATGCCTCAAATATTGTATGACATATACTTATACTAAAAATTACTTGCTGTTTATCTGGAATACAAATTTACCTGGCTGTACTATATTTTTATTTGCTAAATCTGGCAACAGTAGTCATGAAAGTGACCACAAACTTGGTCACATTTGCTGGAAAATCAACTGGAAAAAGAAGAGATAAGATTGCAAAAGCAGACATCAATGGTAAAAACATAAAAAACATACATCTCACAGAAAAAAGGACTACATTAGGTCAAGCAAATTTTCTTGTCTGAATTCTAAACAACTAAAACCCATGAAGAAGGCCTTACAATAGTGTATAGAGGATTCTTTGCCAGAAGCAATTTCTAAGAGAGGACTGCAGAGGAAGGACCCCTAAGACCGAGTCCCCAACTCACTAGCAGTTGTCAGCCAGCCAACGAACCTGATGCCAACAGAAAAGAGACAAATACAGTCATCAAACAGCAGGATCAGCCATCCTTGGACTCTTAGTCACACCCAGCCAAGGCAGTGACCGCATTATGCTTCTTAAGAATTCTGATGGATGAAAGCACATTTAAATGCATGTGTATTTATCTTCTGGCTGCTCATTATAATACATCCTTATGCCCACGTCTCATGGTACAGTCCTGATACACAGGCACTACCTCTAGAAAGAAATGGATGAGAATCAGCATATCAACTGGGAGAAGAAAAGTTTAAAGCAGCAGGAAACAACATAGATCAGGAATAAAATAGCAAAATAAGGTTTTCTGCTTTCTTAGTTTTGATCTGAATAACAGTAGTGTTTGATGAAGAAATTAAACGGGAAGAAGTGAAGTCATAATTTTTCATAGATAGACGTAGCAAATCTGAGTTTTTAAGGTCTCCACTGGACTGGCTTTAGGGGTATGTGCATGTGTGTGTGTGTATGTGTGACGGACAGAGATAGAGAGGTCTTGAGCAATCAGACGGACATGAGAGAAAGGCTGAAGAAAGAATATCTTTATTCTGTTGCAGCTTGAATAAATTGTTGACCTTAAGTGGAAATATACTAAGCTTGAAGACAGATGGGAACAAAACCAATAAATTTCATTAGACTGTAGTGAACACCAGATGTTGATAGTCTTACCAAACCAGACATCTGCTTTTATCTCTAAGAGACAAGAGAGATGTACAAAATATTTTTAAAGGGTACAAAACATGAAGCATTAGAGATGACAAAGTGCCCAGGTACAGTCCCAGATTTCAAATTGAGAGGTACCCGCATGGTGCTCTGTCCATATATGCCTTACCCCCAGGCTTCTGTCCCAGACCCCAGAGCTTCCCCAGGACATGGTAGTGTCAGTTCTTTATATTCAATATTCAACCCCAATCTGAAATTATGGTCTAGTGCCCAGCTTTAAACTACTTAAAGCTGAAACACTTAGAAATCTGTCTTCCAACTGCTTGCCCCCTTCAATCCATCCTCCGTCACATGACTATGCTAAGTCGCCAGTCGTGTCTAGCTCTTTGCGACCCCATGGACTGTAACCCACCAGGCTCCTCTGTTCATGGGATTCTTGTTCTTCCAGGCAAGAATACTGGAGTGGGTTGCCATGCCCTCCTCCATGGGGTCTTCCCAACCCAGGGATCGAACTAGGTCTCTTGCATTGCAGGACGATTCTTTACCATCTGAGCCACCAGGGAAGTCCAAGAATACTGGAGTGGGCAGCCTATCCCTTCACCAGGGTCTTCCCAACCCAGGAATTGAACTCAGGGCTCCTGCACTGCAGGCCGATTCTTTACCAGCTGAGCTACCAGGGAAGACTTATTGAATAGATGACAGTATTTGACGCACATTTCCTGAGTTGTTTTGCAGATATGGAAACCCTCCACCAAATGGAAGGTGTGAACTACTTGATGACCATGAGCACATACTCCAGGGTTCCAGGAGCTTAAGGACTGATAAAGTTAACCCCTGTGACACCACCCTGTTCCCTCACTATTACCCAGTCAGACAATTGTGTACCAGCTGAATACATATCCTGCGACCCCACTCCCTAAACACTTTTTAAAAAGGCTTTGCCAAAACCCTTCGGGGAGCTCCGGGCATTTTAGGGCCACCTATCTCCTTGCATAGCCCTGCAATAAAACATTCTCTGCTTCAGACTTGGATTTTTCTGTATTGTGGCTTGTTTGGCTTCACTGTTCATCAGGTACACAATCAGCTGAGCTACCAGGGAAGCCCTAAACCTAAGTATGAAAGTGAAAGTGAAAGTCACTCAGTCGTGTCTGACTCTTTGAGAACCCATGCACAATACAGTCCATGAAATTCTCCAGGCCAGAATACTGGAGTGGGTAGCCTTTCCCTTCTCCAGGGGATCTTCCCAACCCAGGGATAGAATCTAGGTCTTCCGCATTGCAGGCAGATTCTTTACCAGCTGAGCCACAAAGGAAGCAAACCTAAGTATACTTGTTCCTAGTTCCAATATGGAGACAGCCTCTCTCACCTGAAGCAATCAGAGCAGCGAGTGAACCACATAGGTTGATCTTCCCACCCAGTTCTTTACATCAAGTTAAAATAAAAAGTAGTTTTCACTCAAGAGGTTCATATGATACTTTAGACTTGAATATACATTACATTTTTTATAATTAAAGCATAGAAATTTGGGGGAGACATTTAAAAAACATAATAAAAAAAAGGAAAGTTAAGCTTGGCTTGTCTGAAGTAATATACAATAGAAGTGAGTCATGTTAAAAATTACCTTGGATGGATTAAAAAATAAAAACAATATGATTATCTCATTAGATGCAGAGAAAGCCTTTGACAAAATTCAACATCCATTTATGATAAAAAACCCTCCAGAAAGCAGGAATAGAAGGAACATACCTCAACATAATAAAAGCTATATAGGACAAACCCACAGCAAACATTATCCTCAATGGTGAAAAACTGAAAGCATTTCCCCGAAAGTCAGGAACAAGACAAGGGTACTCACTCTCACCACCACTATTCAACATAGTTTTGGAAGTTTTGGCCAAGGCAATCAGAGCAGAAAAAGAAATAAAAGGACTCCAAATTGGAAAACAAAAAGTAAAACTCTCACTGTTTGCAGATGACATGATCCTCTACATAGAAAACCCTAAAGACTCCACCAGAAAATTACTAGAGCTAATCAATGAATATAGTAAAGTTGCAGGATATAAAATCAACATACAGAAATCCCTTGCATTCTTATACACTAATAATGAGAAAGTAGAAAGAGAAATTAAGGACACAATTCCATTCACCATTACAACGAAAAGAATAAAATACTTAGGAATATATCTACCTAAAGAAGCAAAAGGCCTATCTACTGAAAACTATAGAACACTGGTGGAAGAAACCAAAGAGGACACTAATAGATGGAGAAATATACCATGTTCATGGATTGGAAGAATCAATATAGTGAAAAGGAGCATACTACCCAAAGCAATCTATAGATTCAATACAATCCCTATCAAGCTACCAACGGTATTTTGCACAGAGCTAGAACAAATAATTTCACAATTTGTATGGAAATACAAAAAACCTTGAATAGCCAAATCAATCTTGAGAAAGAAGAATGGAACTGGAGGAATCAACCTGCCTGACTTCAGGCTCTACTACAAAGCCACAGTCATCAAGACAGTATGGTACTGGCACAAAGACAGAAATATAGATCAATGGAATAAAATAGAAAGCCCAGAGATAAATCCACACACCTATGGACACCTTATCTTTGACAAAGGAGGCAAGAATATACAATGGAGAAAAGACAATCTCTTTAAGAAGTGGTGCTGGGAAAACTGGTGAACCACTTGTAAAAGAATGAAACTAGAACACTTTCTAACACCATACACAAAAATAAACTCAAAATGGATTAAAGATCTAAATGTAAGACCAGAAACTATAAAACTCCTAAAGGAGAACATAGGCAAAACACTCCGACATAAATCACAGCAGGATCCTCTATGACTCACCTCCCAGAATTTTGGAAATAAAAGCAAAAATAAACAAATGGGATCTAATTAAAATCAAAAGCTTCTGCACAACAAAGGAAACTATAAGCAAGGTGAAAAGACAGCCTTCAGAATGGGAGAAAATAAAAGCAAATGAAGCAACTGACAAAGAATTAATCTCAAAAATATATAAGCAACTCCTGCAGCTCAATTCCAGAAAAATAAACGACCCAATCAAAAAATGGGCCAAAGAACTAAACAGACATTTCTCCAAAGAAGACATAGGGATGGCTAACAAACACATGAAAGATGCTCAACATCACTCATTATCAGAGAAATGCAAATCAAAACCACAATGAGGTACCATTTCACACCGGTCAGAATGGCTGCGATCCAAAAATCTGCAAGCAATAAATGCTGGCGAGGGTGTGGAGAAAAGGGAACCCTCTTACACTGTTGGTGGGAATGCAAACTAGTACAACCACTATGGAGAATAGTGTGGAGATTTCTTTAAAAAAACTGGAAATAGAACTGCCATATGACCCAGCAATCCCATTTCTGGGCATACACACCGAGGAAACCAGAATTGAAAGAGACACATGTACCCCAGTGTTCATCATGGCACTGTTTATAACAGCCAGGACATGGAAGCAACCCAGATGTCCATCAGCAGATGAATGGATAAGAAAGCTGTGGTACATATACACAATGGAGTATTACTCAGCCATTAAAAAGAATACATTTGAATCAGTTCTAATGAGGTGGATGAAACTGGAGCCTATTATACAGAGTGAAGTAAGCCAGAAAGAAAAACACCAATACAGTATACTAACACATATATATGGAATTTAGAAAGATGGTAACGATAACCCTGTATGCGAGACAGCAAAAGAGACACAGATGTATAGAACAGTCTTTTGGACTCTGTGGGAGAGGGCGAGGGTGGGATGGTTTGGGAGAATGGCATTGAAACATTTATGTTATCATATGTGAAATGAACCGCCAGTCTGGGCTAGATGCATGATACAGGGTGCTTGGGGCTGGTGCACTGGGATGACTCAGAGGGGTAGGATGGGGAAGGGAGGGGGGGTTCAGGATGGGGAACACATGTACACCTCTGGCAGATTCATGTCAACGTATGGCAAAACCAATACAATATTGTAAAGTAATTAGTTTCCAATTAAAATAAATAAATTTATATTTTTAAAAATTACCTTGGATGGATGAGCCAAAACTTCATTAGAAATCATGCTTCCAGTTGGGAGGAGAGATAAATCAGGAGTTTAGGATGAACATATACACATTACTATATATAGAATAGATAATCAACAGGGACATACTGTATAGGAGAAAATTTTCTATGTAATATTCTGTAATAACCTAATGGGAAAAAACCTGAAAAAAATAGGTCTACTGTACTAGAACAACTATAATCCAATGTAAAATTAAGAATTAAAAAAAAAAAGAAGTGGTGCTTTCAGATCAAGTCATCTATTGCAAAGTAAACACAGTCTTAAAACAGGTGTTTAATTTCTATCCTTTCTTTTTTTTAAGAAATAGTTTTATTATTTCAAAAACAATATTGAATACATTTGAGTTAGTTCTAATAAACTGAATGAACATAGAGCCTATTATACACAGGGAAGTAAGTCAGAAAGAGAAAGACAAATAGTGTATATTAATGCATATATGTGGATGATGATCCTATTAGCAGGGCAGCAAAGGAGAGGCAGACATAAAGAGCAGACTTTTGGAACAGTGAGAGAAGGAGCTGCTGCTGCTAAGTAGCTTCAGTTGTGTCACGGGTGGGATAATTTGAGAGAATAGCACTGAAACATATGCATCATCATATGTAAAACAGATAGCCAGTGGGAATATGATGTAAGATGCAAGGAACCTAAAGTCAGTGCTCTGTGACAACCTAGAGGGGTTGGATAGGGAGGGACGTCGGGGTGGGGAGATTCAAGAGGGAGGGGACATATGTATACCTATTGCCGATTCATGTCAATGTATGGCAAAACCCGTCATAATATTGTTAAGTATCTTCTAATTAAAGCTTTGAAAAGATAAATAAGTAATAGGGATATAATGTACAACATTGATAAGAGTAATTAATACTGCTGTATGTTATACATGAAAGTTAAGAGAGTGAATCCTAAGAATTCCATTACAAGGAAAAAAAATTGTTTCTATTTCTTTACTTTTATATCTATATGAGATGATGGATGTTCACTAAACTTACTGCAATAATCATTTCTTCATGCATCTATGCCAAATCATTATGCTGTACATTTTAAACTTATACAGTGCTGTGTGTCAATTACATCTCAATAAAACTGTAAGAAAAAAAAATGCTTACTGCTGTCTATGAAAAAAAAAAGTTTGGGAAACCAAAAGAACAGAGAAGAAAATTTAAATCACCTATAATCCTACCACTTGGAAGTAACCACTATTAATTTACATGTTAGTATTCAGCCTCCTAGTCTTTGTTCTATATTTACATAAAGTTATTATAAAAGTGAGATCATCCTGTGTTTATTGTTTAGTAACAACTTTACCTAAAAGATGCCGCTGCTAAAGTGCTGCACCACCCTGCTTATTTAACTTCTACGCAGAGTACATCATGCAAAATGCTGGGCTGGATGAAGCACAAGCTGGAATCAAGATTGCTGGGAGAAATATCAGTAACCTCAAACATGCAGATGACATCACCCTTATGGCAGAAGTGAAAAGGAATTAAACAGCCTCTTGATGAAGGTGAAAGAAGAGAGTGAAAAAGCTGGCTTAAAACTCAACATTCAAAAAACAAAGATCATGGCATCTGGTCCCATCACTTCATGGCAAATAGATGGGGAAACAATGAAAACAGTGACAGACTTTATTTTTTTGGGCTCCAGAATCACTGCAGATGGTGATTGCAGCCATGAAATTAAAAGATGCTTGCTCCTTGGAAGAAAAGCTATGACAAACCTAGACAGCATATTAAAAAGGAGAGATATTACTTTGCCAACAAAGGTCCATATAGTCAAAGCTATGGATTTTCCAGTAGTCATGTATGGATGTGAGAGTTGGACCATAAAAAAGGTTTAGTACTGAAGAATTGATGCTTTTGAACTGTGGTGTTGTAGACGACTCTTGAGAATCCCTGGAACAGCAAGGAGATCAAACCAGCCAATCCTAAAGGATATCAGTCCTGAATATTCATTGGAAGGGCTCATGCTGAAGCTAAAGCTCCAATATTTTGGCCACCTGATGCAAAAAGCAGACTCCTTAGAAAAGACCCTGATGCTAAGAAAGATTGAAGGCAGGAGGAGAAGGGGATGGCAGAGGATGAGATGGTTAGATGGCATCACCAACTCAATGGACATGAGTTTGAGCAAGCTCCAGGAGATGGTAAAGCTTGGTGTGCTACAGTTCATGGGGTTGCAAAGAGTTGGACACGACTGAGCAACTGAACAACAACGTTACCAATAAACATATATTTAGGCAACATGCTTGCATCATTAAATATTCTTTTAAAACATGTAGGCAATTTTTAAAATTGAAGTGTAGTTGATTTAAAATGTTGTATTAGCTTCAGGTTTACAGAAAAGTGGGGGCTTTCCTGATGTTTCAGCAGGTAAAGAATCCTCTTGCAATGCAGGAGACACAGGTGACTCAGGTTCGATCCTTGGGTCAGGAAGATCCCCTGGAGGAGGACAGTGGCAACCCAGTCCAGCATTCTTGCCTGAAAAAAAATCCCACGGACAGAGGAGCCTAGAAGGGTATAGTCTGTGGGGATGCAGAGTTAGACATGACTTTGCAGCTGACACAAACACATACAGCAGTGATTCAGTTATACATATATGTGTATCTATTCTTTTTGACTGGTGGCTCAGACAGTAAAGAACCACCTGCAATGTGGCAGACCTGTGTTCGATCCCAGGGTTGGAAAGATCCCCTGGAGAAGGAAATGGCAACCCCTTCCAGTATTCTTGCCTGGAGAATCCCCATGGATGGAAGAGCCTAGGGGGATGCAGTCCATGGGGGTTGCAAAGAGTCAGACACCACTGAGCGACTAAACACAGCACACATTCTTTTTCAGATTCTCTTCCATCATAGGTTATTACAAGTCATTGAGTATAGTTCCCTGTGCTATACTATAGCATAGGAGCATAACAAGGAGATCCTTGTTGTTGATCTATTTTATACATATAATAGTGTGCATATGTTGCTGCTGCTGCTGCTGCTAAGTTGCTTCAGTCGTGTCCAACTTTGTGTGACCCAGTAGACGGTAGCCCACCAGGCTCCTCTGTCCCTGAGATTCTCCAGGCAAGAATACTGGAGTGAGTTGCCATTTCCTTCTCCAATGCATGCATGCATGCTAAGTCGCTTCAGTCATGTTTGACTCTGTGCGACCCTATGGACAGCAGACAACCAGGCTCCTCTGTCCATGGAATTGTCTAGGCAAGAATACTGGAGTGGGTTGCCATTTCCTTCTCCAGTGTATATGTTAACAAAGTACTATAAAAGAGCTCATGTTGACCTTAAGTGAAAATGCACTAAATTTGAGGAGAGATGAGAACAGAGCAATAAATTGGTTTTGTCTTGCAGATATGCCTTAATTTATTTAACCAATTTTCATTTATTCTCCACCATCAGTTTCCTCGCTCTTGCTCACACTCTCTTCTCTCCCCATTCAGTTCAGATCAGTTGCTCAGTTTTGTCCGACTCTTTGTGACCCCATGAACCGCAGCACACCAGGCCTCCCTGTCCATCACCAACACCCAGAGTCCACCCAAACCCATGTCCATTGAGTCAGTAATGCCATCCAACCATCTCATCCTCTGTTGTCCCCTTCTCCTCCTGATCTCAATCCCTCCCAGCATCAGGGTCTTTTCCAATGAGTCAGCTCTTTGCATCAGGTGGCCAAAGTATTGGAGTTTCAGCTTCAACATCAGTCCTTCCAATGAACACCCAGGACTGATCTCCTTTAGGATGGACTAGTTGGATCTCCTTGCTGTCCAAGGGACCCTCAAGAGTCTTCTCCAACACCACAGTTCAAAAGCATCAATTCTTTGGCACTCAGCCTTCTTTATAGTCCAACTTTCACATCCATACATGACCACTGGAAAAGAGACTTGACTAGACAGATCTTTGTTGACAAAGTAATGTCTCTGCTTTTTAACATGCTGTCTAGGTTGGTCATAACTTTCCTTCCAAGGAGTAAGCATCTTTTAACTTCATGGCTGCAATCACCATCTGCAGTGACTTTGGAGCCCCCCAAAATAAAGTCTGACATTGTTCCCACTGCTTCCCCATCTATTTCCCATGAAGTGATGGGACCGGATGCCATGATCTTAGTTTTCTGAATGTTGAGTTTTAAGCCAACTTTTTCACTCTCCTCTTTCACTTTCATCACGAGGCTTTTTAGTTCCTCTTCACTTTCTGGCATAAGGGTGGTGTCATCTGCATACCTGAGGTTATTGATATTTCTCCTGGCAATCTTGATTCCAGCTTGTGCTTCATCCAGACCAGCACTTAGGTTGGTCATAGCTTTTCTTCCAAGGAGCAAGTGTCTTTGAATTTCATGGCTGTAGTCACAATCTGCAGAGATTTTGGAGTCCAAAATATAAAGTCAGCCACTGTTTCCACTGTTTCCCCATCTATTTGCCATGAAGTGATGGGACCAGATGCCATGATCTTGATTTTCTGAATGCTGAGTTTTAAGCCAAATTTTTCACTCTCCTCTTTCACTTTCATCAAGAGGCTCTTTAGTTCTTCACTTTCTGCCATAAGGGTGGTGTCATCTGCATATCTGAGTTCATTGATATTTCTCCCAGCAATCTTGATTCCAGCTTGTGCTTCATCCAGCCCAGTGTTTCTCATGATGTACTCTGCACATAAGTTAAATAAGCAGGGTGACAATAAACAGCCTTGATGTACTCCTTTTCTTATTTGGAACCAGTCTGTTGTTCCACGTCCAGTTCTAACTGTTGCTTCCTGACATGCATACAGATTTTTCAAGAGGCAGGTAAATATCACATCCTTGTAGCTAGCTTATTACACATCTAGTAATTTCCTTGAGATAAATTCCTAGAAGTGTAATGGCTGGGTCAAAGGAAATTTACTATGCTTTCTGAACCAAATGTTTCTGCTTTTCTCCTGAATTTTTCTAGAATTAAGCAAGATTTCCACATGGGACATTTTGATGATGTATGAAGCTTACATGCATATTCTTGCACAATTCATTAACAGTTTCTAGTTTCATTCTACCAAGTGGCAGATGTTAAACACATGTCTATTTAATTAAAAAAAATCAGAGTTATTGCAATTTTCTTATGCTGACAGCTTCACTCATTTCCAGTTCATTACACTGTATTACAAAATTAAATCAATTCATGAAAGCAGCTAAACCTTGTAAAACTAAGAAGTATATTTCTGTCCAAAGTAGTATAGAGAACTATATTATTGTTAAATCTAAAGTCAGTGAACAGCTGGTAGACACACCAGCATGAACAAATCACATAGGCATTGTGCTAAGCAGAATAAGCTAGACACAAAAGAGCATGTATTTATAAGTCTGCTTATGTAAAGTTCAAGAATAAGCAGAATTAGTAGGGAGGGGAATCAAAATAATGGTCATCTCTTGGAACTGACTGGGAAGCAGCCCAATGGAGCCATCTTGGAGATATTTTATCTATTGGTCTGGCTGACCATTGCACAGGCATATGGAAGAAACTATTGAAAAGAACACACACAAGGAATTGGGAGACTGGGTCTGACATATACTCACTGCTGATACTATGTATAAAATAGATGACTAATGAGAGTACTGTATAGCATAGGGAACTCTACTCAGTGCTCTGTGGTGACCTAAATGGGAAGGAAAACCAAAAAAGAGGGTATATGTGTATACAAATAGCTGATTCATTTTGCTGTACAACAGAAACAACATTATAAAGCAACTATACTCCAATAAAAATTTTTTTTTCAAAAAGGCAACTATTAAAAAAAAAACTCAAAAATACTGTAATTATCCTCCAATTTAAATTTTAAAAAAGGAAAAAAAAGAAATGCACTATTAAAAAATTGAACAATACATTTAAATTTTGTGTATTTTGCTTTATGTATTTTACTGTAGTATGTTGTACTTTGATTTTTTTTAACTCCAAAAAAGAATCCAAATTCTAAATCAATGGTCTACAAATTTGTTTTCTAGGGCTGCCACAAGAAAGCAAAACAAACTGGGCAGCTTGACACAACAGAAATTTATTTTCTCACTGTCCTGGAAGCCACTAGTTGAAAACAAGACATCAGCAGGGGCAGGCTCCCTCTAAAACCTGTAGGGTAGACTCCTTCCTTGCCTCTTCCTAGCATCTGGTGGTTGGCTGGAAATCTCTGGCATTGCACGACTTACAGATGCATCATGCCAAGCCTCTGTCTTCATAAGATGTCCTCACTATGTATCACATGGATGTAAATTCTTATAAGGACACCAGTCATACTGAGTTAGGGGCCCACTCTTCCCATCCGACCTCAATTAATTACATTTTCAACAGCCCTACTTTCAAATCAGGTCACATTCTGAGGTACTGAGAGTTAGAACTTCAGTATACACTTGGGAGGGCTTCCCAGGTGGCTCAGTGGATGAAGAATCTACCTACAATCTGCTTGCAATATGGGAGACAAGGGTTTGATTTCTGGGTTGGGAAGATCCCCTGGAAGTGGGCATGCCAACCCTCTTCGGTACTCTTGCCTGGAGAATCCCATGGACAGAGGAGCCTGGCAGGCTACACAGTCCATAGGGTCACAAAGAGTCGGACACGACTGAAGTGACTGCACATGCACACACATAATACATTTGGGAGGGAAATGATTCAACCTATACAAGTTTACACTCTTCTTTTAAATTTTTCTACCAAAAATTTAAGTTCTGCAAGGGACCAAAATGAAGAAAATGGTATCTGGAAGGGTTTACATCAGTCAGCAGTAAATAAGCTCTATATGCCAAGGGATTCCTCAGGAAATCCTCAGTCAGGACTACAGACCTGTTCTCAGTTTCCACAGTATGTATCAGAGGAAGGGAAGACACTTGTGAAAAATGACACAAGGCGAATTTGGATATGAACAGAGAGCTCACATGCACAGCGCTTCAGTGCAGTATTTCTGAAATACTGATATGTTATGGTTCATTGGTGTCCCAGTATCCAGCCAGCTGGCTGCCTCAAGGGAAGCTTTTGGCAGCACAGCAAACAGCAGTAGAGAGTGAGCCTCTCTGAGTTTTATATTCCAGAGTGAGAAGATTATGTGTGTAGCCACAATTTGGAGGCAATTTGGAAAAGATTATGTGTGTAGCCACAATTTGGGAAAAAATTTGGAGGCAGTTTCATCCTCAAAAAGATTCTTTCCTTGGGATAGAAGAAAAAGAGAAAGGGAGCTTACTTTCTAATTCCTGGTAGATAATGTGTCCCTATTTATCAGATATTCAAAAAATAAATGCATTAATCACAAAAATACATCCTTTGTCAGATCACACATTTCAATTCTGGGTTCAGAGATCACAGTCACCAAAAATTCAGCAAAAGAGAAAATTATTCAATGGTTCTAAGAGCGTTGAGAAGGACAGGAACTAAAATTGAATTAGAGCTGAAACCTGGAACCAATGATTTGACTTTTATCAACTGTCCAGTTCAGATCTAAAGAAGAAACAAAAAGCACTTGGCATGTCCAGGATATAAGAGCACAAAAGGAACTCAGACCAACAAGAGCTGGTCAAGTCTTGCCCACAAAATTGAATCCGGCAGGAGAAAGCAATAGAAAAATCTGTGGAAAGGATTCCAATGGTAGCTGGGCATGTCTTGCTGTTTCTTTTAAATTTACCTGCCCATATTACACTTAACCATGAGTGGCTCCACAGCTGTAAAATATGTACTCTGCTAACAAAACCACTTTTAGAGGAACATCGACCAAAACCAGACATACATGCTTATACAAATTGATGCTGTCTTTGTAGACAGGACTGGCCTGTATTCACTGGATACACTCATTGTTAAGTGGTGCTACCGTTTTTACACCGCTGAGTATTTTTGGCCTTCACCTGACTTTTTAGATGACCCATGATGTCTGAAACAAATCTAGAAAGTCTGATATGACCAGAGTCCTTTTTTTCTGATTTGTGAATTTATCTGTGTAATATATCTCTAAATATATATTTAAAGTGTTATAAACGGTGTGTCAGCTTTAGTTAGAGGTTTAATCATTTTACTGAAAAGAATAAAATTGCGTGAAATAGCACCTCGGCAAGAAAATCCAGGACATACAGTCATCACACGGGCTTCGGAGAGGAGAGAGCAGCAGTCCTTTGGAAACTGTCCCTTGTTTCTGGCAGCAGAGGAACTTACCTCCGGAAAATTGATCACTGTGAGTGCAAGGTCCAGCCCGGCCTCGTGTGCCAAGGAAGACCTAACTCTCATCTGGTGACGATAATGAGAAAAGAAGGATTCCACAGGCTGAAGCAAAGCCTGCGCTGGGATCCAGTTTCCTTCGACTGCATTCAGACAGTCCCTGGTCTGCCATCAGCAGGCCCCTACGTGCTCCTCTCCATCCTCAGCACACGTGTGCTGCTCTGTGGACGTCTGCGGTCTCTTTCCAACAGACCCAGCCATGAGATGGACTTTTCTAAATGTTTGCAATTCTGTTAGTTACATTTTGTGCTTTGCATCTCAAATTAATCCATCAGCAGATGAACATTTTGGCCAGAGTGAAAATAGAGAATATTTCCATTTCTTTAAAAAATCATTACAAAAATTAAGCATTATTTCCATTCATTGCTTACTGTCTACCATGGACCTATACATTTAATCTTTAAAGTAAATAAGCTGATATCCTTAGCCAAGATATAAAAGTATGACAGTTCTGAAATCATGAGGACCTTGACTCATGAAGAGCTTAAGACAGCAACTCTCGGACTGAATGTGTGTCAGAATCTCCTGGGATGTGTCAACTCCAGCATCAGAGATTGTTGCTGTGGGCCTGGAGGGGAGGACCAGAGATCTGCCCATAGGAGGGTACAACCTACACATTTAACTCAACCCAGGTGATTCTGTTGGAGGTGGTGTCCAGAATGCACTATGAAAAGATACTGAAACCAGCCCCCGAGTCACAAAACATAAAACCAGCAGAGCCTCAGCTTAGCATCTGGGGACTGACAGGGGATAGGGAAGGTTTCCTTGCCCTTGGGCCTGACTCTCCCTCCTCTGCTCTGCTTCTCACCATCAGGCTGCCCTTGCACTCGCCCTGAAAACCATCGAAGTGAAAATTACACTAGAATTACAATTTGAATGGCACGCTGCAAAATATACATCAACATACACCACCAGCTTACTAGGCTCCCTTCATAAGTATTAGGTCATTTTAGTATCTTCATGTCACAGGAGATTGAAATGACACTCAAATTAGTTAACTATTGGGACCTCCCTGATAGCTCAGTGGAAAAGAAACCGTCAGCCAATGCAGAGGATACAGGTTCGATTCCTGGCCCGGGAACATTCCACACGCCTTGGAGCAACTAAGCCCGGATGCCACAGCTACTGAGCCCACACTTCAGAGCCTGAGCTCTGCAACAAGAGAGGCCACAACAATGAGAAGCCTGAGCACCACAACTAGAGAGCAGCCCCCACTCTCCGCAATTAGAGAAAGCCCTTGCACAGCAACAAAGGGCCAGTGAAACCAAAACGATATAAAATTATTTTTAAAAAATGGTTAACTGTCCAAAAATTACACAGCAAAGAAGTACAAGAGCCAGACACAAACTTACACTGTAGGTACACAACCTACTGCCTCCTTGAAGGGTTAAGTGGCCTAGATCAGCTTTTCCTACTTAAAAATTTGCCACCATCAGATAGCTCCAATTTCTCTCCTCGTTCTTGCATCAGTCAGTTAGTGACATTTACTTGGCATCCACTGTGTTCAGAAGGCCAAATACAGGAACTAAAACAAAGGCCCACAATTACTCTCACAGGAGCTCAGGACGCTGAGAGTACTTTTCATTTGTACCCCTTGGCTTTTTCTGCAGGAGCACATCTGGCCTTCTGAATAGAGTTAATACTGAGTTACAAAAAAGCTTTTTCCAAATTACTTCCTGATTTGTATTCCGTTTCTAAAGCACAACATGTGTTTGGGACAGTATTTAAATCATATTAAAAACAGAACTTGGACTGCAAGGAAATCAAACCAGTCAATCCTAAAGGAAATCAATCCTGAATATTCATTGGAAGGAATGATGCTGAAGCTATAATACTTTTGGCCACCTGATGTGAAGAGCCAACTCATTGGAAAAGACCTTGATGTTGTAAAAGATTGAAGGCAGGCGAGGTGGACAACAGCGGATGAGATGGTTGGATGGCATCACCAACTCAATGGACGTGCCTTTGAGCAAGCTCCAGGAGATGGTGAAGGACAAAGAAGCCTGGTGTGCTGCAGTCCATGGGGTCACAAAAACTGAGGCATGATTTAGCAACTGAACAATAACAACAGCAAAGCAGAACTGGGAATTCTCTTGAAAATCAAACTGTCACTTGTAACTTAAGCCCCAGTGCAAAATCTGGAGCCATTTGCACTGACTATTGAGTGACTTCAGACTTCAGGAAAAAGATATTCAGTACCTTTGGGGCACAAATACCCTCCCCACAGCCAATCCTGCTACTAGATATAAAGAGACTATTGGGAAGGAGTGGGATTTTCTAGAAGACTGTGTAGAGTATTTTGGCTTCTACCACCCTTTCACTTTCATGCATTGGAGAAGGAAATGGCAACCCACTCCAGTGTTCTTGCCTGGAGAATCCCAGGGACGGGGAATCTGGTGGGCTTCCATCTATGGGGTTGCACAGAGTCAGACACAACTGAAGTGACTTAGCAGCAGCAGCAACCCTTTCTTGAGAGGAAGGAACAATATTGCTAAAAGTGAATGTCTTATAATACGAGGATTTATCTCAGCAGTTTTCACACTGTGGGCCCCTGGCTGTCTCCTAAACATTTTTGGGTGGTTCACAAGGTCAAAATTCATTTCATAAGAATCCTAAGGTATCGCTTGGCTTCTCACTGTTTTGATTTTTGCACAGATAGTACAAAAGCAATGGAGAGTAAAACCACTGGTTCTTTAGCATGAATCAAGGCAGTGGCACCACATTTAATCACTGTATCCTTTACCTCCAACACTCACAGTAAGAAGGGGGGAAATGATACCACAAAGATGTCCTTGATTAAGTAATAAAAGTTATTCATTTTATTATATCCTATCACTTGCTGCAAGTGTTTTTAATATCCTGTGGGAAAATGAGATACATATAAAGCACTTCAGCTGCATACTGAAGGACCCTGCTGTCCTCAGGAAAAGTGTTATGTGAAGTTGGGAGCTGTTGTTTGTTTAGTGACTCAGTCATGTCCAACTGTTTGATACCCCATGGACTGTAGCCTGCCAGGCTCCTCTGTCCCTGGGATTCTCTAGGCAAGAATACTGGAGTGGGTTATTTTCTTCTCCAAGTTAGGAGCTGAGGTTGCTTTTTTCCTGGAGTACTTTTATTAGTTTTCTATTGCTACTATAACAAAATGTTGCAAACTTGGTATCTGAGAACAACACAAAGTTACAAGCTTACATTTCTTAGGTCAGTAGTCTGATGCAGATGTCACTGGGCTCAAAGTGTCAGCAGTAAATTTCTTCTCGAAGCTCTAGGGGAAAAAAATCCCTCTTTCCCCCCCGCCCTTTTACAGTGTGGGGTCTATCTGCATTCTACAGCTCATGGCTTCTTTCTCTAAGTTCAAAACCGACAGGATAACACCTCCCAATCCCCTGCCTCCCTCTTTCACTTATAAGAACTCTTGTGTTACACTGGGCCCAGTCTCGTCATCCGGGACAGTGTCTCTATCTTCAAATCCTTATCTGAATCATGCCGTCAATGTCTTTTCGGCCAGCAAAAGTAACATATTCACAGATTCCAGGGATTAATCATATCGGGGGGGGGGGGCATTAATCTGCTTTCCACAAACATTATTTTCACTTGAAAAGAATGAATAATAGCCAAACTGTGATTATTCAGATTTGGATATTTGGTAGATACTTTCTCAAAATCAACAAAACAAGCCTATCACTTCTAGGAAAACAGCCTATGGTACTTACTACCAAAAATCAAGTTCTCAAGTGAAAACGAAAATTTAAGAAAACCTATATCTACCACAATTAACTTGACAACTTCCCAATACTTTAAGGGCTTTTCTAATGAGGTTGGTAGTGTAATATTTTGGATAATGAATAATTAAATATGTCCACATTTGGAAGACCTGAACCAAATGAACCAACATTTTTCAAAGATTTACTGTATGATATTATGAAATTATGCATGGGTAAACAAATATTCAATGTGTAAGAGGCATCAATGGATTTTAATGTGACAGAATATGAAAAGTTTGTTGATACAGTTTTAAATTCCCCATTGCGACCAACCTCTAAGAAACTATAACTTTCAAATTTTGATATAGTATTAAAGACGGTCATTCACAATTACCTGAAGATGCTATCAAAATATTCCTCCCTTTCTGCCTGTGTATCTGTGTCGTGCCAGATATTTTTTTTGCTGTATATCTCAATTTTTAAAAGATCACTACATTAAGGACTGAATGCAGAATGAGATAAGAGAATCCAGGTATCATCTATTAATCCAGGCATTAAATATTTGCAAAGATGAAAAACAATGCCACTCTTCTTACTGATATTTGTTTGGGAAAATATAGTCGCTGTTTTCATTAAAAATAATTGACTTTGTTGATATGTAATGGGTTTATTATTGTTATTTTCCAAAGAATTAATAAATATTTTTCAATTTCTCAGTTGCATTTTCTAGCATAGTAAATATTGAGAGCTCTAATTCACATAAACAAAAGACACTCAGAGTCCTCAATAATTTTAAGAGAATAAAGTGGTCTTGACACCACTTGACAACCACTAACCTACCCTAAGCCTACCAGAGTAGGAAATGGAAGTGAAGAGTAGGGTAGAGTGGTGCCACTCTAATAATGATTTCAAGTGACCCTGAGAAATGCAACTTGCACCATCTTCTCAATGCCCTGTCCCCAGGGAGAGGGTAGCCAAGCACAAGGGCAGCTGAAGGGGGTTGAAGCGGTAGACACTTTGCAGTAAGCATTCCCCTACCCCCACCAAATTCTGGGAGAATGCAGTCGTGTTCCCCACATGGGCGCCAGCACCTGTGACACCTGGCACATAGAAGGCATCAGCCCTGGTCCAGAGTTAGCTGGAAAGGCAAAGGCAACTTACACTGTGTGATATCTGTCCCTTTCCTTCTCTTTCATCAGTGTCAGTCCACCTGACAGCTAGAGAATCAGCTAGACACAACCCCACAAGTAACAGAAGAGATGGAAACTTTAAAATTAGAGCTTTGCATGTGACAGATTCTCATAAACCAAAGGGTCTGGAGGTTAATGCACCTATCCAACATGTCATGAAGGAATCTGTTAATCAGTGGGGGAGCAGTTAGGAGACAGTCCCCAAGAGCACCCTCACTTCTGACACCACCAGCAGAGTTCAGGCACCCCAAGACCACTGTCACTTCAGGAACTAATTACAAGTTCATGGATCCCTGATCTCAACTACAAATTGGCTCTTGCCAAGAGCATTTGCCAATCCCATGAAATTAAAAGATGCTTACTCCTTGGAAGGAAAGTTATGACCAACCTAGACAGCATGTTAAAAAGCAGAGATATTACTTTGCCACCAAAGGTCCATCTAGTCAAGGCTATGGTTTTTCCTGTGGTCATGTATGGGTGTGAGAGTTGGACTGTGAAGAAGGCTGAGCGCCGAAGAATTGATGCTTTGGAACTGTGGTGTTGGAGAAGACTCTTGAGAGTCCCTTGGACTGCAAGGAAATCCAACCAGTCCATCTTAAAGGAGACCAGTCCTGGGTGTTCACTGGAAGGACTGATGCTGAGGCTGACACTCCAATACTTTGGCCACCTCATGTGAAGAGTTAACTCACTGGAAAAGACCCTGATGCTGGGAGGGATTGGGGGCAGGCGGAGAAGGGGACGACAGAGGATGAGATGCCTGGATGGCATCACCGACTCAATGAACATGAGTTTGAGTTAACTCTGGGAGTTGGTGATGGACAGGGAGGCTTGGCATGCTACGATTCATGGGGTCGCAAAGAGTCAGACACAACTAAGTGACTGAACTGAACTGATACAACAATAGCAACAAGGGTATTTACCATCTTCTTCTGTGGAGACTGAACCCCGTGCTGCTGAAGCTGGTGACCTTCAATACCCCCTGAGGGAGTTCAGGGCAGAGTGAGGCACTTTGTCCTCCAGGAAATCTGCTAGGACAGATCGTTAGACAGTTGGGTATTTTTAGGTACAGATTATATGATCCCAGGCCCTCAGTTCAGTTCAGTCACTCAGTCGTGTCTGACTCTTTGCAACCCCATGGACTGCAGCATACCAGGCCTCCCTGTCCATCACCAACTCCCAGAGATTATTCAAACTCATGTCCATGAGTCATTGATGCCATCCAACCATCTCATCCTCTGTTGTCCCCTTCTCCTCCCGCCTTCAATATTTCCAAGTATCAGGGTCTTTTCTAATGAGTCAGTTCTTCACATAAGGTAGACAAAGTATTGGAGTTTCAGCTTCAGCATCAGTCCTTCCAATGAATATTCAGGACTGATTTCCTTTAGGATGGACTGGTTGGATTTCCTTGCAGTCCAAGGCACTCTCAAGAGTATTCCCCAACACCACAGTTCAAAAGCATCAATTCTTTGGCCCTCAGCTTTCTTTTTTTGTAGTCACATTCATACATGACTACTGGGAAAACCATAGCTTTGACTAGTCAGACCTTTGTTGGAAAAGAAATATCTCTGCTTTTTAATATGCTGTCTAGGTTGGTCATAACATTTCTTCCAAGGAGCAAGCATCTTTTAATTTCATGGCTACAGTCACCATCCGCAGTGATTTTGGAGCCCAAGAAAATAAAGTCATTGTTTTCATTGTTTCCCCATCTATTTACCATGAAGTACTGGGACCAGATACCATAATCTTTGTTTTTTAAATGTTGAGTTTTAAGCCAGCTTTTTCACTCTCTTCTTTCACTTTCATCAAGAAGCTCTTTAGTTCTTCTTTGCTTACTGCCACAGGGGTGGTATCATCTGCATATGTGAGGTTATTGATATTTCTCCCAGCAATCTTGATTCCAGCCTGTGCTCTCTCCAATCCCGCGTTTCTCATGATGTACTCTGCATATAAGTTAAATAAGCAGGCTGACAATTTACAGCCTTGACGTACTCCTTTCCCAATTTGGAACCAGTCCGTTGTTCCATGTCTGGTTCTAACTATTGCTCCTTGATCTGCATACAGATTTCTCAGGAGGCAGGTAAGAATGCAGAGTTCCAACGAACAGCAAGGAAAGAGAAGAAAGCCTTCCTCCGTGATCAATGCACAGAAACAGAGGAAAACAAAAGAATGGGAGAACCCCATGAACAGTATGAAAAGGCAAAATGATAGGATACTGAAAGAGGAACTCGCCAGGTCAGTAGGTGCCCAATATGATCAGTGGAGAAATAACTCCAGAAAGAATGAAGGGATGGAGCCAAAACAAAAACAATATCCAGCTGTGGATGTGACTGGTGATAGAAGCAAGGTCCGATGCTGTAAAGAGCAATATTGCAAAGGAACCTGGAATGTCAGGTCCGTGAATCAAGGCAAATTGGAAGTGGTCAAACAAGAGATGGCAAGAGTGAATGTCAACATTCTAGGAATCAGAGAACTAAAATGGACTGGAATGGGTGAATTTAACTCAGATGACCATTATATCTACTACTGTGGGCAGGAATCCCTCAGAAGAAATGGAGTAGCCATCATGGTCAACAAAAGAGTCCGAAATGCAGTACTCGGATGCAATCTCAAAAATGACAGAATGATCTCTGTTCGTCTCCAAGGCAAACCATTCAGTATCACAGTAATCCAAGTCTATGCCCTCACCAGTAATGCTGAAGAAGCTGAAGTTGAATGGTTCTATGAAGACCTACAAGACCTTTCAGAAATAACACCCAAAAAAGAAGTCCTTTTCATTATAGAGGACTGGAATACAAAAGTAGGAAGTCAAGAAACACCTGGAGTAACAGGCAAATTTGGCCTTGGAATGCGGAATGAAGCAGGGCAAAGACTAATAGAGTTTTGCCAAGAAAATGCACTGGTCATAGCAAACACCCTCTTCCAACAACACAGGAGAAAACTCTACACATGGACATCACCAGATGGTCAACACCGAAATCAGACTGATTATATTCCTTGCAGCAAAGATGGAGAAGCTCTATACAGTCAACAAAAACAAGACTGGGAGCTGACTATGGCTCAGATCATGAACTCCTTATTACCAAATTCAGACTTAAATTGAAGAAAGTAGGGAAAACCACTAGACCATACGGGTACGACCTAAATCAAATCAGTTATGATTATACAGTGGAAGTGAGAAATAGGTTTAAGGGATGAGATCTGATAGAGTGCCTGATGAACTATGGACGTAAGTTCATGACATTGTACAGGAGACAGGGATCAAGACCACCCCCATGGAAAAGAAATGCAAAAAGGCAAAATGGCTGTCTGGGGAGGCCTTACAAAGAGCTGTGAAAAGAAGAGAGGTGAAAAGCAAAGGAGAAAAGGAAAGATATAAGCATCTGAATGCAGAGTTCCAAAGAATAGCAAGAAGAGATTAGAGATATCAAGGGAACATTTCATGCAGATGGGCTCGATAAAGGACAGAAATGGTATGGACCTAACAGAAGCAGAAGATATTAAGAAGAGATGGCAAGAATACACAGAAGAACTGTACAAAAAGGATCTTCATGACCCAGATAATCACAACAGTGTAATCACACATCTCGAGCCAGACATCCTGGAATGTGAAGTCAAGTGGGCCTTAGAAAGCATCACTACCAACAAAGCTAGTGGAGGTGATGGAATTCCAGTTGAGCTGTTTCAAATCCTGAAAGATGATGCTGTGAAAGTGCTGCATTCAGTATGCCAGCAAATTTGGAAAACTCAGCAGTGGCCACAGGACTGGAAAAGGTCAGTTTTCATTCCAATCTCAAAGAAAGGCAATGTCAAAGAATGCTCAAACTACTGCACAATTGCACTCATCTCACATGCTGGTAAAGAAATGCTCAAAATTCTCCAAACCAGACTTCAGCAATACGTGAACCATGAACTTCCTGATGTTTGAGCTGGTTTTAGAAAAGGCAGACGAACCAGAGATCAAATTGCCAACATCTGCTGGATCATAGAAAAAGCAAGAGAGTTCCAGAAAAACATCTATTTCTGCTTTATTGACTATGCCAAAGCCTTTGACTGTGTGAATCACAATAAACTGTGGAAAATTCTGAAAGAGATGGGAATACCAGACCACCTAACCTGCCTCTTAAGAAACCTGTATGCAGGTCAGGAAGCAACAGTTAGAACTGGACATGGAACAACAGACTGGTTCCAAATAGGAAAAGGAGTAGGTCAAGGCTGTATATTGTCACCCTGCTTATTTAACTCCTATGCAGAGTACATCATGAGAAAAGCTGGGCTGGAAGAAACAGAAGCTGGAATCAAGATTGCCAGGAGAAATATCAATAACCTCAGATATGCAGATGACACCACCCTTATGACAGAAAGTGAAGAGGAACTACAAAGCCTCTTGAAAGTGAAAGAGGAGAGTGAAAAAGTTGGCTTAAAGCTCAACATTCAGAAAACAAAGATCATGGCATCCAGTTCCATCACTTCATGGGAAGTAGATGGGGAAACAGTGCAAACACTGTCAGACTTTATTTTTGGGGGCTCCAAAACCACTGCAGATGGTGACTGCAGCCATGAAATTAAAAGACGCTTACTCCTTGGAAGACCAACCTAGATAGCATATTGAAAAGCAGAGACATTACTTTGCCGACTAAGGTCCATCTAGTCAAGGCTATGGTTTTTCCTGTGGTCATGTATGGATGTGAGAGTTGGACTGTGAAGAAGGCTGAGCACTGAAGAATTGACGCTTTTGAACTATGGTGTTGGAGAAGACTCTTGAGGGTTGCTTGGACTGCAAGGAGATCCAACCAGTCCATTTTGAAGGCGATCAGCCCTGGGATTTCCTTGGGTGGAATGATACTAAAGCTGAAACCCCAGTACTTTGGCCACCTCATGCGAAGAGTTGACTCACTGGAAAAAAACTCTGATGCCAGGAGCGACTGGGGGCAGGAGGAGAAGGTGATGACAGAGGATGAGATGGCTGGATGGCATCACTGACTCGATGGACGTGAGTCCGAGTGAACTCCGGGAGTTGGTGATGGACAGGGAGGCCTGGCGTGCTGCGATTCATGGGGTCGCAAAGAGTCGGACATTACTGAGCAACTGAACTGAACTGAAGAGATCTCTTCAAGAAAATTAGAGATGCCAAGGGAACATTTCATGCAAAAATGGGCACAATAAAGGACAGAAATGATATGGACCTAACAGAAGTAGAAGATATTAAGAAGAAGTGGCAAGAATACACAGAAGAACGATACAAACAAGATCTTTATGACCCACATAACCACAATAGTGTGATCACTTACCTGGAGCCAGATATCCTGGAGTGCGAAGTCAAGTGGGTCTTTGGAAGCATCACTACAAACAAAGATGGAGGTGATTGAATTCTAGCGGAGCTATTTCAAATCCCAAAAGATGATGCTGTTAAAATGCTGCACTCAATATGCCAGCAAATTTGGAAAACACAATAGTGGCCACAGGACTGGCAAAGATCAGTTTTCATTCCAATCCCAAAGAAAGGCAATGCCAAAGAATGCTCAGACTACTCACATTTGTACTCATCTCACATGCTAGCAAAGTCATGCTCAAAATTCTCCAAGCGAGGCTTCAATAAACCTTCCAAATGTTCAAGCTGGAGTTTAGAAAAGGCAGAGGAATAACAGATCAAATTGTCAATATCTGTTGGATCACTGAAAAAGCAAGAGAGTTCCAGAAAAACATCTACTTTGGCTTTATTGACTACGTCAAAACCTTTGACTGTGCGGGTCACAACAAACTGAAAAATTCTTAAAGAGATGGGAATATCAGACCACCTTGCCTGCCTCCCAAACCTTCATCTCCTCACATCTAGAAAAGCACTAAATCTGTAAAATCAGATCCTCGTGACTAACAGAATACCTCTTGCAAAGTAATTGCCTGATGGCACTGAACTCCCCATCCACCAAAACCTTACACACGGAACTTCCCCCGCTGCCTCTATGGAGCGGTCTCTCAGAGCTCTCTGAGGTGCTGCCTCCCGGGCTGCAGTCCTCATTTTGCCCCAAATCAAACTTAACTCACAACTGTCAAGTTGTGCATCTTTTTTAGTCGACACCAATACTACTTCAGATTCAGTAATTCACTACAAGGATTCATCAAACGCACTGAAAGCTGTTGTACATATGGCTGCATTTCATCACAGTAAAACAATGCTGATTAAAAAAGCCCGGGGAAGAGATGCATGGGGCAGAGTCCTGGAAAGTTCCACACACAGAGCTTCCAGTTGTCTCTTTCAGTGCATTCATGGATAGCATTAATTTTCCCATTAATAATGTGTGACAATACATGCAGAGTATTACCAACAGGCAAGTTCACCCAAATGTTGGTATCCAGAGTCTTTACTCAGGATCACACGGCTCAACTCCACCTCCAGCCCCTCTGAGAGTGATTTGACACCACATGACCCAAAGTCCCCACCACAGACCACATGGTTAGACTATCTGGTGTATCCCAAGGTCTCCAGATAAACAAAGACACTTGTATCAGGTAGAATACTTCAAAGGCTTAGAGATTACCTCCCACAAGTCAAGGGCAAAGGTCAGACCTTTCTCCAAGCAAAGTTAAATTCTTTACTACACAGCAAGGAAGGGAGATTCAATTCAATGAAGCTGTTGGAAATAATGGGCAAAAAATAAAAAGAGTTCATGTTCATGCTCCACCCATGGACCATGGGGACATGGTCTTACCCTTCTTAGCCATGACCTGAACTTTCCTCCCCGAGCCTCTCTTGGCACTGGTGAGAGTGATTGTGCATTGGTGTAGCCTGTACATACCCCTCCCCACCTAAGAACAGAAAATACCAACTAGACAGAATCAAAAAACACATGGGATAGAATTCCAGCATAACATCCTCTCATTCTTATTTACTTCTTCTTAAAATGCAAATACAGTGGGAAAGTTAGGACACTGGTATCTATCATTCCAGCTTCCAGATGCATTAGTTTTATCTGACTGATTTTCATCCTGAATTAAAAGAGTTGTTTGGGAGAAAATAGATTAAAATATGGTGAGTTGTAGAAGGCCTCTCATTCAAGTGGCTTCAAGTCTTTGAAGCCACTACTGTTGCTAACTTTTGTTACTAATAGTGTCCAAAACTCCTAGAACTTTTCAAGAGCCAGGAAAGGAACTTCTCAAGTGATAATCACTTACTGGTATCCCCCTGGAGCATCATATTGAGAAGGATTCTAACGTCGTCCCTGAGCTCCATTAAAAAAAATGTGGTAATCTGTTAGTAAGGTCTGTAAAGCCACAGGAGAGGAGAGTAGAAGGATCCATCCCTCACATTTCTTATCCTTATCTGCTCCTTTGACTTCAGCCCTTTATGCTGTTTTGGAGGGAAGCAGTACCATTTGTAGACCATCAAAGTAAAGACTCTTGACTCTTCATCCTTGCCCCACTCACTGACCAACCCAGCCATCTGGTCCAAGTTTCTGTCTTTGTGATAATGTTTAACTCCCAGTGGTCCAGAGATAGTGTATCATCCATCAAGCACCACTGGCTCTAAATTCAAGGGCAACAATTGTCCCTTCCTAGTTGTGCTGAGGGCTCATTTCTCAAGGTGTTCTGAATGCCCAGACCCAAAAAGGCGATGGGAGAAGTGGGCTTAATCTCTCCAGAGCAGTGCTGCATATCCACCCCTAGTGATTGACAGGCATCAAGTTTCAGCTCCAAGGCTCTGGCACAGCTATAATTTCTGTGTTTATTATGTGACAGACATTGAGCTAAGCACCTTTACTGTTCTACCTACTCTGTAAGTTACATATGACTTTTAGCCCCATTTTACAGAGAAGAAAACGGAGGTGCAAAGAGGTTAAGTATCTTGCCCCAGGATTAGCAAGGCTTTGAGTGGTTCACATGAATCCAGAATTTCTACTCTAAATATATCACACTTTATTGCTTATATCTGGAAAAAAGTAGTCAGACACCATTGTATACTAGGGTTGTAAGTCATGTTGATTACATTTTCTACTCTATAATATACCTGAGTGTTTTAATATAAAAATTCTACTTCCCAAACATCTTGGTACAGTTGATTCTCCAGTAGGAGATGGTGTATTTATTCTGAGACTCAGTATTCCTCCTGGAGTTTAGGTACAGTGTGAGAGAAAGCACCAGGACATCTGATTTTGCTTTGCCTACACCTGATGATGGGGCTTCCCCAGTGCCTCAGCTAGTAAAGGACATTCCTGCCAATGCAGGAGACGCAAGAGACACAGTTCCATCCCTGGGTCAAGAAGTTCCTCTGGAGAAGGAAATGGCAACCTACTCCAGGATTCTTGCCTGGAAAATTCCATGGACAGAGGAGCCTGGCAGGCTACAGTCCATGGGGTTGCAAAGAGTCAAACATGACTGAGTGTGCATCCACACACACACATACCTGATGATAAAACCTGTGAACTCAGAAAGCAGATGCTGTTATGGTGTTCTCTTCTGTCCATCCTGCATGAGTCTCTAAGAACAAGGGTATGGAGGGTTCAATAAAGAAAAAGGAGCTAGGACACTCTAGGCAAAAAGAAAAAGAGAAATATTTTCACTTGAATAACAAATATACAGATTGAAAGCATTTGAAAATCACTTCCTAATTTCACAGAGAAGATAAAAAGAAATAGTCATTATTAATTACAAGGAGCCTACCAATTGGCTCATGTAAATGGTCATGAAAGTAAAAAAAAATTTTAAGGCTCTAGGCCTCACTTCCTATTCCATAGTTCAAGACCCTCGAGCCTTTGTCCTGTCACCTTTCCTAACATCAGTGACATGTTTCCCATCTAAGTACTTGGAGTAAAATTTCCACGTCATCTCAAATCCCCATAAGCCCAAATTTGTGGAGTTAACAGCAACAAAACATTGTATTGCAAATTACATATAATTACAAGCATGAAATAACACAAAGCATATGTCAGGAATATATTTAATAGAGTCCAAATTCCATAAAGATTTCCTGGAGATTTCTGGGTCAACTCTCTGTGTCTGCCACACAATACAACACTGCATACTTACAGTTATGTGTCATCTCCAGTATTTGATGAGAAACCTTCTGAAATGTATATAATTACTCCTATGCGAGAAATGTGGACAATAAAAACTGAAACCTAAAGGCTGACTTTTACTTGGCTTTAGCAGGTGACATTCTATAGACAAAATTATCAAATAAACCAATTAACCAACCAGGACATTTTTATTTTCTTTTTCTATATTCAAGAGCGCAGGAACATTGTCCCATGAACAGAGGGTAGCAACATATTGTTTACATATGGTTTTGCTCCTCCTTCCAAGTACTGAGCCAAAGCCAGACCTAGCTAAACCTGAGGCCTACAGCAGGAGGCCAAGCTTGCTCATACAGGAGGAGAGGAAAATGACCTGTGGAATCCCCACTCTCAGCCTTTGACCAGCTGACTGCAGAGGCCAGGCCTGAACACCATCACAAAGAAAACTGGCTGTTGATTTGGACCTACCACCGGTGCCATCATCAGCAATGAGCAAAGGCAGGCCTGCCACCAGGGGATACAGAGGAGGAGAAGGGAGCGACAAACTCCATACTGACCAAGTGCTTCCCAGGCAGAAGTGAAAACAAAAGAGCAGGTCTTCAGGTCACATCGTCACTCCTTCCAGCCCCTTCATCACACCACTTTCCACTGCTGGAGACCAAGCAGCTCCTGATCCAACTGAATACCTGACATCCACTTCTAACAGAGTATATTAGTTTGCTAATATACAGCTGAGTAAGAGGAACTGAGTGACTTAAGCAACAGAAAGTTATGTCTCACAGTTCTGAAGCCTAGATGTCTAAGACCAAGGTGCTGACAGGGTTGCTCCTGCCTGAGGACTGTGACAGGGACTCTGTTCCTGGTCTCTCCTCTGGACTCTGGTGCTTGCTCTGGTGGTTGGCATTTCTTGGCTTACAGATGCATCATTCTGATCACTGCCATGATCTTCACACAGGATCCTTCTTTTATGTCTCTGTGTTGTTATTGTTGTTCAGTCATTCAATCATGTCTGATTCTTAGTGACCCCAAGGACTGCAGCATGTCAGGCTTCCCCTGCCCTTCACCATCTCTCAGAGTTTGCTCAAACCCATGTCCATTGAATTGATGATGCCACTCAACCATTTCATCCTCTGTTGCCCCCTTCTTCTCCTACCCTCAATCTTTCCCAGCATCAGGGTCTTTTCTGATGAGTTGGCTCTTTGCATCAGGTGACCAAAGTATTGGAACTTCAGCATCAGTCGTTCCAGTGAATATTCAGGGTTGGTTCCCTTTAGGATTGACGAGTTTGATCTCCTAGCTGTCCAATAAGGATATGAGTGAGGACACCAGTTGTATTAGATTAGGACCCATCCTACTGATACCATTTTAATTTGATCATCTGCAAAGATCCTATTTCTAAATGAAGTCACATATTCAGGTGTTAGGACTTCAACACATTTTAGGAGGGGACACAGTTCAACCAAAAATATGCAAGATCAAAACATCTCTAGTAAAAAGTTGAACTGGACTCTGTGACTCAATTTAGAGCATAAATACTCCCTTCTCATAAAATAGAAACTGCCTGGACACAGGAAGGGGAGAGTGAATCAGAGCACATGTTACAGTGCAGTTACCTGCCCTCAAGCAGTAGCATGTGACCCAATCAATGTCTGGGTTCTAATAGGCAGGGGGAGGTTTCTTGGAAGCATGTTAAATTTAAGTGGCCACATCAGAGATGATGGTACCCATCTCAAGTCATGAAAACACTTGCAATCTGTTTTGTTCAAATGGCAATTGCCAAGATGCAAGGATGTATACATTTTTGTTCCGTCCTGGCCCTTTTACCCTAAGTTCCATCCTTATCCTTTTCATTCCCCTGTGTTCCATCTCAGGGGCTGGCTGTGTAGGCTTTGTTTCCCAGGATCCTGGGACAGGTGCATTCTGGCTAGGGCAGGCCAATGCAAGATACTGAGAACAGATTCAAGTACAGGAGGAAGGGAGAACCTCTCCTTCTCACATGGCTTGTAGCAGCTGCACCTCCTCCAGACTCAGGATTTCTCTGGACAGTCCAGAGTTTCTCACTTCTTCCAGATGACCTGACCTCCTAAGCACACTATACCCTCCAGGGTGTTGGTGGATTCTCTGGGTTGCCTCACTGACCCTTATTTAGCTCTAGATTTTCCATCACTAGTTTCATCAATTCCCTGAATTAAATCCCCTCTGTTAGAGTCTGAAAGTAGCAATACCCCCAAAGCAATAATCACATTTAGAGCCAGGTCTGTGTCTCCATATGTCATTCTCCACTATAAGGAGTCAGACGTATTTAGAGACATGACTGGTTTCAGGGCTATGTCAGGGAAAGAATTAGATGAGGAAGTCAGCATGAGGGGCTCCCAACATAGAGACAATCTGAACATCAAAATAATGATAGTAACATTATAATTATTGAACAAATTATGAAACCAAGATTTTGTACTGATATGAATGGATTGATTAATTACTAAATTTTGATGACAAATGGGATATTTACATAGTCTGAAAGTAAACTATCTCTTCCTATACTTAGTAGCTATAAAGGGGGAAAGATTAGCCTTATAGTAGTGAAGTCTGATAGACTTACAAGAACGTGATCAAAGGAAACATGATCCAGGATGAATCGAACACAACAAACAAAAAATGTGTGCTACCTGACAGGATGCATTGAGAACACAGCATCCCTCCTGTGTAACCTGAATCAAATCAAGAGGAAACATCAAAGTCAAAGATATCCTACAAAATAAGTGCCCTATAAAGAACTAAACAGACATTTCTCCAAAGAAGACATAGAGATGGCTAACAAATATATGAAAAGATGCTCAATATCACTCATTACCAGAGAAATGCAAATCAAATGAGGTACCATCTCACGCTGGTCAGAATGGCTGCTATCAAAAAAGTCTACAAACAATAAATGCTGGAGAGGGTGCGGAGAGAAGGGAACCCTCTTACACTGTTAGTGGGGATGCAAACTAGTACAGCCACTATGGAGAACAGTGTGGAGATTCCTTAAAAACTGGAAATAGAACTGCTATATGACCCAGCAATCCCACTTCTGGGCATACACACCAAGGAAACCAGAATTGAAAGAGACACGTGTACCCCAATGTTCATCGCAGCACTGTTTACCATAGCCAGGACATGGAAGCAACCTAGAAGTCCATCGGCAGACGAATGGATAAGAAAGCTGTGGTACATATACACAATGGAGTATTACTCAGCTATTAAGAATGCATTTGAATCAGTTCTAATGAGGTAGATGAAACTGGAGCCTATTATACAGAGTGAAGTAAGTCAGAAAGAAAAACACCATTACAGTATACTAACACATATATATGGGATTTAGAAAGATGGTAGAACAGACTTGGACTCTGTGAGAGAAGGTGAGGGTGGGATGATTTGAGAAGATAGCATTGAAACATGTATATTACCTTATGTGAAACAGATCACCAATCCAAGTTCGATGCATGAATCAGGGCACTCAAAGCTGGTGCACTGGGACAACCCTGAGGGATGGGATGGGGAGGGTGGTGGGAGGGGGTTCATTATGGGGGACACATGTACACCCATGGCTGATTCATGTCAATGTATGGCAAAAGCCACTACAATATTGTAAAGTAATTAGCTTCCAATTAAAATAAATTAATTAAAAAATAATAAATGGCCTAGAATCTTCAAATTTGACAAGATCATGAAAGTTTATGGTTCTTTCAAAGTAAAAAAACAAATAAACCCCTTTGTTGAAAGCTCAAAGTGACTTCTGTTTTCTACACATTTCATTGCTATTCTTGCTTTATAAACAGTAAGCTCTTATAGGCAGAGAGCGTTTTTATATCTTCCACAACTCAAGCCCAGTGGTATACACATAGTTAATACCAAACATGTATTTGTTGACTTGACCAATGAAAGAACTCAATAGTCCATTTAGTGAAAATGTAAATTTCAACTGGCAAAGTTAGTTAGTCCAACTAACTAAATTGGTCTGAGGGTTTGAAGGTCAATTATCCATCCTTATGAGCTACAGTAACATGCTGACTCCTGGGCTTCAATGTAACCCCAGCTTGAGCTTGTATTTGCATTGGATATTAGGATTTAATAGCATGCTTTCATTTAAACCCTCACTTTGTCTTTTTGTCTTCTCTGCAACCCTGCAAGACAGGCAGGATGGTTTACTTCTACTCTATAGATGAGGACAAAGAAGAGAGAGTTAAGTGATTCAGTCAAAATTACCCCAGTTAGGAAGTAGCAGAGCAGAGATCGGAACTCAGCTAGTTTAACTCCTGGGGATAAATAAGAAGGGAGTGTCCCTGTAAGGTGACTCATCCAGCCAATTGTTCCAACAAGGATCTGAGTGGCCAAGAGTGTCAACAGCTTCATTTCCACATATGAAAAGCCACATGATTAGATGATAATGTCTACTTTTTAAAGTAAACTTCCCTCTTTGACAGAGAATCTGATTAGCACCTTAACACAGACTTACAGGCCCTTTAGGTAACACAGGCAATAACAGATTTATAAACAATCACACTGTTGAACATCCTGCTGCCGCTGCTGCTGCTAAGTCGCTTCAGTCATGTCTGACTCTATGCGACCCCATAGACGGCAGCCCACCAGGCTCCCCCGTCCCTGGGATTCTCCAGGCAAGAACACTGGAGTGGGTTGCCATTTCCTTCTCCAATGTATGAAAGTGAAAAGTGAAACGGAAGTCGTCAGTCGTGTCCGACTCTGTGCGACCCCATAGACGGAAGCCCACCAGGCTCCTCCATCCATGGGAGTTTCCGGGCAAGAGTACTGGAGTGGGGTGCCATTGCCTTCTCTGGTTGAACGTCCTAGACATCAGAAATGTGATGCAGAAAAACCTGATCAGTGGTTTTCAGATGCCTAATAAGGCATCTTGCTAATAAACATTCTAAAGTTTAAAGGTAAATAAATTAGGAAACACAAATATTGGCTTGATATTAAAGCATGTTAGCTACAAGCGGATCTTCCCAACCCAGGGATCAAGGACTGGTCTCCTGCGGCAGGCAGATTCTCTACCATCTGAGCCACCAGGGAAACCCACATAAATACTTACACTTTGCGAAAAGCATGCATAGGTACCAGTACCTAAACTAAATTAGGTTCTGTTTTACATGTTGCTTTGCTTTCCAATTTCTTCACAGTGAGCATGAGCATCTTTTACTTAATTATCTGCATTACCATTGTTGTATTTACCACACTAATTAGATCACTAAATGGATAACTGTTGACTTAATAAATCAATAAATCAATCAAAATAGAATAATAAACTAAAATGTGGAGTTAAATTGTCTACAATATTAAGTTTTTACTTCACATACTTCTCTTCATGTTTAAATTTTGGAAGTCAATACTAATTCAGATTGCTATACATTCCAACAAGACATTAAAAGGCAAAATTGTGGACATTGTTGAGCTAATATTTAGTACATCTAATAACTCTTTTCTAAAAAAGAAGAGCTTGTCAAAAAAGGCAAATTAAGGAATGTAGTATAAATGGAAACTTCAAAAATAGAAAAATACAGTCCTGCTTAGCTAAAATTAGGAATCTAAGCACTGACCTTACCTTTTCCCTTGTTCTCTTAAGTGAAATTAACATAATGTCTAAGAATGTTTAGGTGTGACACCAGACTTCCCTAATGTGGAGTGCAAGGTAGCCCAGTCATCTGACAAATCCTATGGGATTAAAAGTGGAGCGTGAAAAACATACACCAAGAAAACTGATGCCCCTATAAAACAACTTGTTCACTCTATGTTCATGTCAGAACAAAGACAACCAAGAAATCATAGAATTTTGGATCTGGAAATGATCTTAGATGCTAACAAGTTCAACCTTTCCCCACTCCTACCCCTACTTACAGATGGGGACTCTAGGGCTAGAAATGGTGAGGGACTCACCCAAGTAGCTGAATTAAGAATAGAAAAATAGCTGTTGAATGTCCTGATCCAGGACTCTTTCAGCTTCCCCATACTGCCCATAATTTAATTTAAGACACCAATATGGTGAAGAGTAAGGTCAGCACACTTTTTCTGTGAAGGGCTGGAGAGTAAATTATTTAAGCTTTGTAGACCATATGTTCTACTACGGTCACTCAAGTCTGCCACTTTAGCATGAAAGCCACTACAGACAAAATATAAATAAATGCTATGTCTGTGTCCCAATAAAACTTTATTTACAACAACAGGCAGTGGTCTGGATTTAGCCTGTGAGCAGTAGTTTGATGACCCCTGGTCTAGAGGAATAGCACTGCACTTCCTTAAACTTCGATTCACTGCCTTCAGATTCATTGTTCAGTGTATGTATGTGGGAGTGCAGAACAAGAGTTGCATTTTGATCTGTATCCCAAAAGCCTCTAGGAAAGTTAAAAAACTCTCCCCAATCAATGTCATAAATTATTAAAATCACATACTTACAAACATACCTCCAAGAAACAAAAAGTAAAGAGTGGGAAGACAGGCCAATGAGTGAAAGTTCTGATTATTAATCGGCTGCTTCTTTTTGCTCCTAGTCATTTAATTAATGAGATCAAATCAAGTGGCCAAGCTTCCGTGTTTTTTGGTATTTAGGGTAGTCATTAATTACCTACAAATCTCTGCTGCTCTCTGGTGGTAACATGAAATTGTTAGAAGACACTCCACTAAAGTTAGTACAGTAGAATTTAGAAACTGAATTTATAAAATACTTTAGGACAATTAAAGAACTCAACGAGTGAGATGGAGAATTTTCTTACTAGGCAGAATTTTCACCAAATTCCTAAAATACTCTTTAGAGAATATAGCATTTTCCTTGGTCTTAAATCCTTTTTTTTTTTTTTTCTACTGGGACAAGCACTAGTTTTTCTGAAACCAGAAGGTTCCGTATTTTTTTCTTTCTCTAAAATAGGAGCATCTTAATTGATGAACCATGGCTCAGAAGAAGCTTTAATTCTTTCAGAATTTTTGGAGAGGGCACAAAAAAGTACAGCAGAGAATCAAAGGAGATTAAGTATCTGCCTGGCAGTTGGCTGCCAGCAAAGCAGTTTTCGATGCAAATTACAATTCCAGGTGACATATAGCTAAATGACAGCAGATTCTACTTCTCTTTAATGCTGAAGAAAAAAAAAAAACACCTTATTTCTAATGCCTCAGTCACATCAGAGAAGCAGAGAACCCAACTTCAGTTTTCTCATCACTGAAAACCGTCCTTTGGGGATGGATTCACACTCATAACAGAAAACAAAGTCAGACCACTATATTCATATCAGTACACTGTGACTCCTGGTGACTCAAGCCAAATGAGGAGCAGAGGGATTGCAGAAACCAGGGATAAGGAATAGTAAGAAGAATAGTAAGGACAGCTTGAAGACTCTGTGAGCAGCACAGGGGTCAGGCGCTCCCAGCCCGCTGTGGTTAATGTACTCCACTCCAGCACAGTGTAGGGATTCAAGATGCTGTTACTGAATTGGTGAAGAAATATATTAATTAACCAATTTTGTTTATGAGAGTGGTTATAAACTACCTAGTACTCTACAAATGATCATTTCATTCATATTAAATGAAGAGAAGAGGTAAAAGACAAATTAGGAGATAATGGCAGAAAATGGCATGGCGAATATGGAAGGAAGTTCTTTCCAAACTTATAATTCCATGACTCATTTCTCAGTATAAGAACTTTGGAGTTGCAAAAGATTTTAAGGCTTTTCTTGTGCAAAAATCTATCTGATGTTCTTTATTCACAATATTGCCACCAAATGATGGTCACCCAGCCTTGGCTCAAACACTTCCAGGGACAGGGAACTCTACATCTGCAAATACGTTTTGTATTTTGGGAGAGAAAAGGAGTTGGAGCAGCCAGCAAAGGGCAGAAAAATATTCAGAGCTGTGCTGTTTAATACGGTGGCCACCAGCCATAAGTGGCTGTTGACCATCTAAAATGTGACCAGTTTGAATTGATTTGGAAAACTTAGTACTCTCAAAAAAGATGTAAAATACTCTATTCATTCTTTATAATGATTACATGGTGAAATCACAGTATCCTGTATAACTTCAATTAAGTAAAATACATTATTATAAAAGTAATGGCCCTGTTTCTTTTTACCTTTCCAGTGTGGTTGCTAGAACATCTAAAAGTACACATTAGCCCACATTATATTTCTACTAGACAGCACTGGTCTAGAAAACACATTTTGTCTTTCTCTCGATTTAGCCAAAGAAAAATGATGTCTTTAGGAGGCACTGATTTGGAAACCTTGGTCCACTTATAGTATGGAAATCAAAATCTTTTCAATTTGAATCTTGTCTACTCTCTGGTGGTGCTTTTGTCCATGTATATTCCCTTGGCTATGAAATGGAAATAATAGTTTCTTCTCTCTTCCTCCACAGAGAGCCATAGACTCATTATAAAACTCTCACAATTACAGACTCCCATTATCACAGAGACGGTATACAAGAACTGCCTCCATTCAGTAAAAGGAACAATCTTCTAACAAAGTAAGGACGGTCAGCTTGGCTAGACACTATCCCAGATAGCAGATAGATCCTACATTTTATATTCTTGAAAGACTCATAGCAACTAACAATAGGAAAGGGGAAAAACGTTCTTAGGAGCTCCGTGATAGAAAAAAAAAAAAAAACAATAAATCTTAATCAATTATTATAAAATGTACTGATATTTTACCATATGACTACAGCTTATGTATACACAATCAAAAGCACTCATTCTCCAGTTAAAAGTGCATATGAAGGGACTTCCTTGGTGGTCCAGTGGCTAAGACTCCAAGCTCCCAATGCAGGGGGCCTGGGTTTGACCCCTGGTCAAGGCCTCTTGACTGGCACAGTGGTAAGGAGTCTGCAGGCCAATGGAGAGGCAAGAGACACAGGTTCGATCCCTGGGTCAGGAAGATCCCCTGGAGAAGGAAATGGCAACCCATTCCAGTATCTTGCCTGGAAAATTCCATGGGCAGAGGAGCCAGGAGGACTACAGTCCATGAGGTCGCAGAGCTAGATCTGACTGAGAACGCACGCAAGCAAGCGAGGAACTAGACGCCACATGCCACAACTAAGAATTCGCACATAAAGATCCTGCCTGTTGCACCAAAAACAGAGCCAGTATGCTGCAACGAAGACCCTGCGCAAACAAATAAATATTATAAAACTACAATAGAATTTACACATCTTGAAAAAGTTCAAACCTTCTTACGTGGTTTGTTGGACAGTTTGGAGACAGTTGGTAAAATAATAAAATCAGTTCACTTTGCTCATTTTACTCCCTGTCAAAAATACATGCAGGCTTTATGAGTGATTCCCACTAGCTTTACACGCGCGCACACACACACACACACACACACACACACACACGCATGCATGCACAGGCTAATGACCTAATTCCAAGGAGTTTCTCTTTTCTACCACTCACATTAAAGAGATTTGGGGTGGGATGAGACGGGTCTGTATTGATTTGGACGAGGTCACTTCTCCTTTTTCATAGTCTCTGAAGGGTTATCTGTCCCCAAGCCGATGCTCAGCTATGAGCACTGGAATAACAGAATTTGACAACTGATGTATCAGGAATGTCAACCTGTGAAAAATGGTTTTAGACAATATTTGAGTTGCCATGTATTCCTAATATTACTTGCATAGGACATGTAAAAAATGCATTTTCTTATATTTTTTGGCTATTAGCTTCAAATTTAATAAAATGATTAGAATTAATTGTGATTTTCTTTGTCTTTGAAGGTTTTTAAGATCAGAGAAAAACCTTACCTATTTGAACAGAATATTCCTTTTAGAGCAATGAAATACAAGTTCTCCAAGCTCTATCCAGCTACACAGACTTAAGTCACTAGGCTATTTCATGTAGCCCTTTAATGACTAAGAATCTCCTTATCTTGGGAGTCTTTTCTCTGGGTATATCTCTCTATTTGAGGGCAGTGAATTTGACAGAAATATTGAGTTAAGGACTGTTTCATCCATATAAGTTCTAGGCATTCCAGGAAATCTAGTTTGATTTTCTAAAGAAAGGGAAAATAATTCACTCTTTTATGAGGAAGTGGGGGAAAAAAGCCAGCAGTGAGGTTTCTCATTGCCAGGCACTCATCTCTTCTATGGACCAAGGTCTCTGACCACTTTTAATAACTGCAATGGAAGTAGAAACTTCTCTCATTCTGTTCTATTTGGCCACATGGTATACTGAATAATTCTACAAAGCTTAAAACAATCTAGATCAGTGGTTCTCAACTTAAGGAACACCAGTATTAGCTGGCGGACTTGTTGAAACACACAGTCCATGATCCCATTCTCCTAGTTTCCTTTTCAGCAGGTCTGCAAGTTGGTGGCGGGATATCTGATACTCAGCATCTCTGACATTTTTGTAGGCAGTACCAATGCTGCTGGTCTAGGAACTACAATTTGAGAATCACTGATCTAGAACAGATTATTCCAACAAAGAAATGCAAAGATACACATGAGCAAGGGCTATTCTTTCAGAATTCAGATTGAGATCTCCCCTCTAAAAATACTTTCAAAAAATTTATTGAGGTCATTTTTCAAAATAGTAAACCTAAGCATCAAAGTCTGGTTCATAAAGATGGTTTTCCTATGCTTGATTAAATAACTTGTGAATGCAACATAACATTTGATATGAAATATAGTAATTTTCCATTGTGAATTTCTACTGGAAAAATAAACTGTATTGCTTCCATTTTTTAAATCGGAGTATAGTTGCTTTACAATGTTGTGTTAGTTTCTACTATACGGCAAAGTGAATCAGCTGTATGTTCACATACATCTCCTCTTTTTTCGATTTCCTTCCCATTTAGGTCACCACAGGGCACTGAGTAGAGTTCCTTGTGCTACACAGTAGGTTCACTAATTACCTGTTTCATAAATGTTATAAACAGTGTATACATGCCAATCTAAATCTCTCAATTAATCCCACCTACTCCTTTCCACCTTGGTATCTATGTTTGCTCTCTACATCTGTGTCTCTATTTCTTCTTTGCAGAAAAGATCATTTATACTACTTTTCTAGATTTCACACATATGTATTAATATGATATTTGTTTTTCTCTTTCTGACTTCAGTTTGTATGACACTCTCCAGATACATCCATGTCTCTGCAAATGGCACAATTTTGCTCCTTTTTATGGCTATTATTCCATTGTATATATATATACCACATCTTCTTTATCCATTCCTGTGCTCTTCTCATCAGATGCCCAAAGTACTGGAGCTTCAGCTTCAGCATTAGTCCTTCCAATGAATATTCACGGTTGACTTCCTTTAGGATTGACTGGTTTGATCTCCTTGCTATCTAAGGGATTCTCAACAGTCTTCTCCAGCACTATAGTTCAAAATCATTAATCCTTCAGCACCTATGGACTGCAACACGCCAGGCTTCCCTGTCCATCACCAACTTCCAGAGCTTGCTCAAACTCATGTCCATCGAGTCAGTGATGCCATCCAACCATCTCATCCTCTGTTGTCCCCTTCTCCTCCTGTCTTCAATCTTTCCCAGCATCAGGGTCTTTTATAATGAGTCAATTCTTCACATTAGATGGCCAAATTATTGGAGCTTCAGCTTCAGCATCAGTCCTTCCAGTGAATCTTCAGGACTGATTTCCTTTAGGATTGCCTGGTTGGATTTCCTTGCTGTCCAAGGGACTCTTAAGAATCTTCTCCAACACCACAATTCAAAAGCATCAATTCTTTGGTGCTCAGCTTTCTTTATGGTCCAACTCTTACATCCATACATGACTACTGGAAAAACCATAGCTTTGACTAGATGGATCTTTGTTGGCAAGTAATGTCTCTGCTTTTTAATATGCTATCTAGGCTGGTCACAGCTTTTCTTTCAAAGAGCAAGCATCTTTTAATTTCATGGCTGCAGTCACCATCCACAGTGATTCTGAAGTCCAAGAAATAAAATAAAGTACTCCTTGCAAACTGCTTGGCCACTGCCTCTTCGGAGCACACCTGTCCAACTTCTACCTATGTGAAGATGAACTACTTCTGACTGTATTGCTTTTCAACCATCATACAGCCTGAGCACATTAAAAAAAAAAAAAAAAGCTGAAAATGAGGCATGATTATAAATAAATGTAATTAAGGCCAAAAGAGAGAGAGAAAAATAGACCTATGAATTTTATGGACAACAAACTAAGCCTGAGCCACAAAAAGTGATGTAGCTGATGCTAAAATGAATCCTTCTCGGATACGGAGATGTAATGCCCATCTTACTCAACAGGAGACAAACTATGTCTGGAATGCTACAGTAATGCTGTTAACTCCATCTTAGGAAAGTCATCAACACACAGGAGAGCCCGCAGAGGTGACCAGGATGGTGGAAGCTCTGAAAAGTTTGTCTTTGGGGGAATATTTGAAAGAATCTAGGGTGCCGGGAAAAAAAGAGTTGAATGTGGGGTGGGGGAGGGGCACAGGGGCACATACACAGTCTCTGGAAATACTTGAAGAACTGTCACAAGAAAGAGAATTCACACTTTTTTTTTTTCTCAGCAGGTGAAAGAATAGGAATCTATGAGAATATCAGGTAGATCAAGAACACAGCTTTGAAGTCAGACGGTGGATTTAAGACCTTGTTCCAGCCACTGTTGAGTGTATAGACTTAGACATTAACCTCTATTAACCTCTATTTAACCTCTGTGAGCCTCAGTTGTTCATCTGAAAAGAGGGATGTCAGAAGTATCTACTCCTGGGTACAAATTAAATGAGATAACCAGCACAATGCCTGACAAGTGTTCACATATTCATCTGCATCAATGAATTAAACAGAGATGTCTGAAAATGCAGTGAGCTGCCTTTAGAGGAGGAGCTTGAGCACACGCTAAAAGATCATCTGGCAGGGATGAAGCGGTGAGAATCTCACATTGGGTTGAACTAAGTAACCTGTAAGACCAGTGCAACAATTCTTTACTGCTGTTAACCAGCACTTAAATTTCTCTCTTCTGTGTCCCCATTCCCTTACTGCAGGACTTCTCACAGTTTCTCATCATTAGTTATAAACACATCCATCATCTACCTAGTCTGTGAGTGCCTCAAGGTCAGACTACGGCTCATCCAAATTTGTTCCCTGTGCACCTTGCCCAGAGCCTGGCATAGAGCAGGCTTTCTATAAACACTTGGTGAATGAAGACACCCAGGACTAGGCCTTACCCAGGCTTGTGGCTGCTTTTCTATCTGTGTGGAAATTCCTCCAGAAAGTGTCTAGTTAATATTTAGTCGTGGAAGTTTCAGAATTCTTGCAATTATGCTGGAAACATCACTCAGTAGACCTTAATTTTCTGGGTGAATAAAGTCCTCTAATTGCACAGTATCCAGTTTGGAAAAGTTCCTCACGCCCAGCATGTGATTGCCCCCTCCCCAGGCGTCCAGACCATGGCTCTCTGAGCTCTCCTGAACACACTCCACAGCCGCATTTTCCAGCTGAACTACTTTCCAACAGTTCAGTTCATACCCATGGAAACCCTTATGCACATCTTCCCCCTTTTCTGTCCCAGAAGTTTCTAAAAGTAGCAAGAGGCATAATAATGCAGTCCAGCCATGGTATGTCAAAAATAACAAGACCTGCTTATTTACCAGAAAAGCATGTTTGCATAAGTATCAACTCTGATTCCTTTAGTGCCATAGCTCTTCTCTGGATAAAACCAAAGTATCTTTCAGGACCTCAGACTTATTAACCTTTAATATGTTTGTCTAAGTACTTACCAAAATATTAATTTTCTTTTGGTTACTCAACAAAAACTTGATGAGCAAGTAAACAGTGTTCTGATGGCACAACAGAAATAAGACAGCTTCCAAATGACTTAACTTACAGTCATGGAATAGCACAGGCTATCAGAGAAAGTATTTCAACTTATCATTCATTGCAGGAAAAAAGTTTCATACTTTATACTCTGAATAAAACCTGTTCTGAAAGAACCAAAACTCTCCATACCACCTAAAAACCCAGAATGGGATATAAATAAAAGCAGACCATGAACTGCCAGTCCTGTTAACCCACAACACATCACCATGTGATGCTAAACATCCCGCCAGGGGGTCAGTTCCAACACCACACACTCTCTTCTCTGGAATGCAGTAAAGGAAAGTCTGAAAGCAAAGCCAATCTTGGCAAAATCTCTTGTTCTTTCACATCTTCCAGAGACGTGAGGCTCCAGGAGCACTCAACTCCCCACCCCTGCGCATGACTAAATCTGACTCTTATAAACTTCAGAACAACAATTTCCTTCTGGTTCAAACAGTACGTGCAGCACCCAGAGCACAGAACCTACCCAAACTGCAAAAACAAGAAAGCATATGTTTTCCATCAGCATTGATTTCCTCAGCAATAATTTCTTATTTCTTTATGATATTCTTGAAGCCTATTCTTTTTCTATAAACTGTGTATGAGTTTTTTGGTGAGGAGAATATTTTTAAAAAAGCTTTTCCTAAGACAATATCTGTCTAGATCTCCGTATAACTTTCTAATTCTTTATGTCATTTACTGTGCTTCTGTGTCACGTCCTTACTGAGGCATTACCTACTCCGGCAGGAATATCTATATACACTCTGTTACATCTGGACAATGATAATCAAAAAGACTTCTATATGCTTTTCTCTGTGGGATAGCAAAGAGTCGGACACAACCGAACAACAACAAAAATGTTTTTCTGACTATTATTGAAAAAATAAATCAGGAAATGTGAGACAAACGGTCAGCACCCTGGTACCTACTGACTCCACTGATGTTTGTGACTTATTATTACTGTGATGTATGTGGTAAATCATTAGTAGGCTATATAGTTTTGTGTTTCTCTTTCTCTGTGCCATGAATTTAGGGTTACATGGGTTCAGAGTAATTCTGCAAAGTGACAAGACTCCCTAGACAACATTGTTAAGAGAGGGTCTTATATGCAGAGTTCATTAGTCGGGGCCACTTGGCAAAACCAATTTGACATTTATGATGACACAAGGAAAGTCATTAAACCTCATAGACTGTAACAAGGAAGGACCTAACGTAAGTGCTGCCCGCAAAAGCCAGCAGGGTGAGCAGAACACAATTCCCTGGTGACTGAGATGATAAAGAGTCTGTCTACAATGAGGGAGACCCAGGTTCGATCCCTGGGTCAGGAATATCCCCTGGAGAAGAAAATGGCAACCCACTCCAGTATTCTTGCCTGGAGAATTCCGTGGATGGAGGAGCCTGGCGGGCTAAAGTCCATGGAGTTGCAAAGAGTTGGAAACGACTGAAGTGACTGAGCACACAAGCAGCATGCATGAACATCATTTAAGAAACACCAGCCCAGAACTCATGTACACCCGTGGTGGATTCATGTCAATGTATGGCAAAACCAATACAGTATTGTAAAGTAAAATAAAGTAAAAATTAAAACAAAAAAGAAAAGGAAAGAAACACCAGCCCACAGTCACACTGGGCAGGGTCCTCCGGTGCTTGGCTTCCATCTGCAAGGGAGCTTAAAAGAGGAAGGAAAGACCACCCTGACAGAGGTAGGCTCTTTACAGTCATCAACATAACCTCTGATTATACAGTGGAAGTGAGAAATAGATTAAAGGGATTAGATCTGATAGAGTGCCTGAAGAACTATGGATGGAGGTTTCTGACATTCTACAGGAAGCAGGGATCAAGACCATCCGCAAGAAAAAGAAATGCAAAAAGGCAAAACACTTGTCTGAGGAGGCCTTACAAATAGCTGTGAAAAGAAGAGAAGTGAAAAGCAAAGGAGAAAAGGAAAGATATACCCATTTGAATGCAGAGTTCCAAAAAATAGCAAGAAGAGATAAGAAAGCCTTCCTCAGTGATCAATGCAAAGAAATAGAGGAAAACAAAAGAATGGGAAAGACTAGAGATCTCTTCAAGAAAAGGAGACATACCAAGGGAACATTTCATGCAAAGATGAGCTCAATAAAGGACAGAAATGGTATGGACCTAACAGAAGCAGAAGATATTAAGAAGAGGTGGCAAGAATACACAGAAGAATTGTACAAAAAAGAGCTTTATAACGCAGATAATCATGATGTTATGATCCATCAGCTACAGCCACACATCCTGGAATTCAAAGTCAAGTGGGCCGTAGGAAGCATCACTATGAACAAAGCTAGTGGAGGTGATGGAATTCCACTTGAGCTAGTTCAAATCCTAAAAGATGATGCTGTGAAAGTGCTGCACTCAATATGCCAGCAAATTTGGAAAACTCAGCAGTGGCCACAGGACTGGAAAAGGTCAGTTTTCATTTCAATCCCAAAGAAAGGCAATGCCAAAGAATGCTCAAACTACCACACAATTGCACTCATCTCACATGCTAGTAAAGTAATGCTCAAAATTCTCCAAGCCAGGCTTCAACAGTTCATGAACCATGAACTTCCAGATATTCAAGCTGGATTTAGAAAAGGCAGAGAAACCAGAGATCAAATTGCCAACATCCACTGGATCATCAAAAAAGCAAGAGAGTTCCAGAAAAATATCTATTTCTGCTTTATTGACTATGCCAAAGCCTTTGTGTGGATCACAACAAAGTGTGGAAAATTCTTAAAGAGATGAGAATACCAGACCACCTGACCAGCCTCTTGAGAAATCTATATGCAGGTCAAGAAGCAACAGTTAGAACTGGACATGGAACAACAGACTGGTTCCAAATAGGGAAAGGAGTACATCAAGCCTGTGTATTGTCACTGTGCTTATTTAACTTATATGTAGAGTACATCATGAGAAACACTGGGCTGGATGAAGCACAAGCTGGAATCAAGATTGCTGGGAGATACATCATTATGCAGATATGCATAAGAACAATATGCTTATCTCCTCAGATATGCAGATGACACCACCCTTGTGGCAGAAAGCGAAGAACTAAAAAGCCTCTTGATGAAACTGAAAGAGGAGAGTGAAAAAGTTGACTTAAAACTCAACATTCAGAAAACTAAGATCATGACATCTAGCCCCATCACTTCATGGCAAATAGATGGGGAAACAGTGGAAACAGTGAGAGATTTTAGTTTTTTGGGCTCCAAAATCACTGCAGATGGTGACTGCAGCCATGAAATTAAAAGACACTTGCTCCTTGGAAGAAAAGTTATGACCAACCTAGACAGCATATTAAAAAACAGAGACATTACTTTGCCAACAAAGGTCCATCTAGTCAAAGCTATGGTTTTTCTAGTAGTCATGCACGTATGTGAGAGTTGGACTATAAAAAAAGTTGAGCACTGAAGAATTGATGCTTTTAAACTGTGGTATTGGAGAAGACTCTTGAGAGTCCCTTGGACAGCAAGGAGATCCAAACAGTCCATCCTATACAGAATCAGTCCTGAATATTTATTGGAAGGACTGATGCTGAAGCTGAAACTCCAATATTTGGCCACCTGATGCAAAGAACAGACTCATTAGAAAAGACCCTGATGCTGGGAAAGATTGAAGGCCGGAGGAGAAGGGGATGACAGAGGATGAGATGGTTGGATGGAATCACTGACTAAATGGACATGAGTTTGAGTAAACTCCGGGAGTTGGTTATGGACAGGGAGGCCTGACATGCTACAGTCCATGGGGTTGCAAAGAGTCGGACATGACTGAGACTGAACCGAACTGAACATAATGTCAAAAATCTTCACAGCCCTTCGTCTGGTGTTGAGGGGTCTTAAATGTAGCCAAGCAGACTGCCCAACCTAAAGCTGAATTTAAACCATACTTAAAAATGTCCATAAGTAAAGTGGAACTCACTCCAGTGTTGATATATCTGCTCAGTAAATGTAACTTTTACAACATTTTTTCACAAACCTCTATATCAAAGATGTTAAGATCAACTGTCATTCTCTTTGTAAGGGATTACAAAGTGCTTACAGCTCACATGCCTAAAACTGAAAGTGAGATTATACAGGAGGGCTCCTCCACAAGGAAGATACCCCTTGCAAGAGGTGTTTCCTTGAGAAAAACAGTCTCACAATACTAGTAATTAGTGTGCATACTAGTGCAATAGTCCAGTTACAGAAACTGGTAACAAATTCCCCAACTTATTCTATAAGAATTCCAAACATATAAAAGAAGGCAATGATTAGACAGGGACTTGCCCTCACTTCCTTTAGGACATCACCAACCAGATAATATCAGAAAGATAATATGGATCTACTGAAGTGCATTTAGGATAAGTCATTCCAAGACTCACACAAAATGCCTCATTCCACTGACTTTAAGGAGTCTAGCCTTAAAATCCATCTCAGTACACCAGGGTACCACTTTCCATATTGCCTCCACATGTCAGGTACCATGTTACATAATCGGAGCCTTGGGGAGATGATAAGAGGGATGAAATAATATTTTTTAAAATGCCATCAGAAATCCTTTTAAAGAGGAGACTGTTTCTGTTTGGGAAAATACCTTGCAGAGCTTCCTGGAAGGTTTGATGTCATCCTGAAGATATGGGCTTATAGGAGCCTAGGAAACAAAGAAACAGCTAAACCCATTTCAACAGAAACTATGGGGTGAAGGTAAAAATGGAAAATAAAAAAGACAGGAGGATAGAGAGTAAATGGAATAAAGGGAGACCAAGAAACCTGTGAAGCAGATTAACAGTGACAACAGAAATAACCGGAGGACTTTGCAAAATAGAAGAATTTAAACTCTGTGTGGGTGTACAACAAAAACCCCTTTTAAACATCTGATTCTTATAAAGTCATCTACCCATATTTTTTTTTTTTTTTTTAAAGTAAGGAAATGGTGTCAGCTCATCTGGATCAAGCCTTTACTTCAATTCACTTGAAAAAGTAAAAGTGAAAGTTGCTCTTTGCGACCCCATGGACTATAACTGCATGGAATTCTTCTGACCAGAATACTGAAGTGGGTAGCCATTCCCCTCTCCAGAGGATCTTCCCAACCCAGGGATCGAACCTAGATCTCCCACATTGCAGGCAGATTTCTTTACCAGCTAGCTACCAGGGAAACTCAATTCACTTAATCTTCTCTAGAAAGAAAATAGAAAGGGAGGGATGGAGGAAAGGAGTTTGAAACTGAACCTGTAATCAATTGAATGTACCCAGAGGATCACACTGGTTATACCATGTAGAAATAATGATGGTAAGTAAGACTGAGAGGAAATGAGCCAAGGGAATGAAGCCCTAAAGTATCAACTCCAGATTGTTAACCTTTCTAATGCATCAGCTCTGGACTGTTCTTCTTGGGATCCTTGCAAAGTGTGACCGTGCCCAAGTAGAACAACAAATACAAGACACTGTAGTAAACACACAAATATTTCTCAGTCTGTGAAGAACGTTCCCAGTTAAGGAATTCTTCACTTGGAAATTATTTTTGCCCCTTAAATATTCTATTGCTTTATAGAGACCCTGCTACAATTCCAAATTTGCTAATCATAAAATCCATATTATTATATAGGTTTTTCAGTTTGTGGTATAACTTTTCATAAAAATTATCTCATTTAATACCTGTGAGGTTGGTCTTATTATGGTTCTCAATCAACAGATAAGGACATTGAGGCCTACAGAGGTAAATTATCTTCCCCAGCATCATGTAGCCTATAAAGAAGTCCCTGGTGGCTCAGATCGTAAAGAATCCACCTGCAATGTGGGAGACATGGATTCGCTCCCTGGGTTGGGAAGACCCCCTGGAGGAGGAAATGGCAACCCACTCCGGTATTCCTGCCTGGAGAATCCCATGGACAGAGGAGCCTGGTAGGGTCCACAGTCCATGGGGTTGCAAAGAGTCAGACTCGACCGAGTGACTAAGCACAACACATAAAGAAGTCAAGACTTGAACTTGTACCTTCTGAGGATAAATCCTTTGACCTTTTTTCTACATCATGTTCTCTGACCAATGATGAGAAGAACAAAGTTCAAGATTTAGAAGCAGCCACATATTTCAAAACACAGGGGAAAGCAAGAGATATGTAAAACCATACCTATGCAATCTGTATTCATCCCTAAAAATAAAAGCAGTTTTCAGGCGTCCTGCTACCACGCTATTTCTACCATGTTCTGCTTTCACAAAAGTCAGGGACTGCCAAGTCATCACTGCCTAAAAGGAAAGGCTCTCCTTGGCAGCTCTTTGCTGGAAGACAATTCCCAAAATGTCGAGAGACTTTTAATTTCAAATTCTAGACTAGCTTATTAGTATGAATATAAATTTCTGTTTCTTACTACTGATATTTCATCTAATAGTGCTGGAAATGAGCTCTGCCACAAAATACCACCTGTCATGAAGCCCTGCTCTTAAATAATGTTCCATACTGAAAAGAACTGCATTCAGATTGACAAAGAGGCTTTTGTGGTTATCATAGAAAGCAAGAATTTCCAAAATAATCCTAATATCACTCCTTGACGGTTTAGTCTATCATCAAGCTGTTGGTAGGTGTTTTCTCTAAAACTAAGCTTTTTCTGTCACTTCTAGAACTATGCAGGTTACTGTGTGTCTTTTATTCAGCGCCCATGACCTCTTACTTACATATAAATCTCAAAGGATAGAATTTCTCGCTGATGCCACAAACATTACCATATTAAGTGCAGGCCTTTGTTAGAAATTCTTCTGTAAGCAAAACCATCCACTCACCTTTGCAAGTTGATCAAATCATTACTTGATTGTTTGATGTCTTAAGCTGGATGTGGAAAGAAAAACTGGCAAAGAAATTTGAATCTTCACAAAGACTGAGCATGAAGCACCTTTCCATAGAGGATGTCTTTTATTGGAAATGATGTAGTTATTTAAAAGGCCATTGTTTCTAGCCCATGTTGAAAATTTTCACATAAATATATTACCTTCAAACTACATCTGGAAACCTGACACTGATGTTGATATGAAAAGACAATAAGTCACTGTAAAACATGCCAGGCCTCTCAGTAGAACCCATGAAATACACACACATTTCCATGTAAACTGACCAAGGAAGCCTGATCAAGAATGTAATATCAATTTGGAACAATCATTCCAGGGAAGAAACTTTTGATAGCATAAGACTTCTACTCAAAACACTTTGAAACAATCCTGGCTCCATCTTGCAGTTATACAAAATGAATCACAGAACTTTAGAATAAAAGAGACTTCATCATCTGTTCAACCTCCTCATTTCAGTTGGATGGGAAAGAGGCAAGATGACGTCTCTGTTTTTTATGCACATTCCAATTTTTTTTTTTTACTTACATTTTTAAACACACCTAAAGGTAGGTAGCCAAGTACAATAAACTCCCTTGTGTGAGTAACAGTCAATCTAGTTGAGTTACCAATCTTTTAACCTCCTTACCTTTTACCATGAGTAATTTAAACCCAGAGAAGTAACGTGACCAAGGTCACTGTTATTTTGTGGCCAATCCATGACTTAAAGTTCTAACCAGCCCCATCCCCCAACTAGTGTTTTTCCCACTCTTTCCTCATAGCTCTTGCCATTTGTAATACATGGATTGGTCAGATACTTTCATTTCTATTTTTATCACCACACCCACAAGCAAAGTACCATTATGAATGAATGATGTAGAAGACTAACACCACCCTAGTCTAGGCTGTAAGAACACCCTGACCAACTAAGTTATTACGAACACCTCTCCATGTTCAACAACAGGAAGAAGTTCTACTGACTTACAGTGGAACAGTTTTCAATAGCTATAGCAACTATCTTCTCCCAGATCTGCCTAAGAATGTTTCACAGAAACCAAAATACACTGTCTTTGTTTTCTGCTACATCTACTATTTGCTTCATGGGAAATAGCTGGGGAAACAGTGGAAACTGTGGCAGACTTAATTTTGGGGGGCTCCAAAATCACTGCAGATGGTGACTGCAGCCATGAAATTAAAAGACGCTTACTCGTTGGAAGGAAAGTTATGACCAACCTAGACAGCATATTCAAAAGCAGAGGCATTACTTTGCCAACAAAGTCTATCTAGTCAAGGTTATGGTTTTTCCAGTAATCATGTATGGATGTGGGAGTTGGACTGTGAAGAAAGCTGAGCGCCAAAGAATTGATGCTTTTGAACTGTGGTGTTGGAGAAGACTCTTGAGAGTCCCTTAGACTGCAAGGAGATCCAACCAGTCCATTCTAAAGGAGATCAGCCCTGGGTGTTACTGGAAGGAATGATGCTAAAGCGGAAACTCCAGTACTTTGGCCACCTCATGCGAAGAGTTGACTCATTGGAAAAGACTCTGATGCTGGGAGGGATTGGGGGCAGAAGGAAAAGGGGACGACAGAGGATGGGATGGCTGGACAGCATCACCGACTCGATGGACGTGAGTTTGAGTGAACTCCGGGTGTTGGTGATGGACAGGGAGGCCTGGCATGCTGCAATTCATGGGGTCGCAAAGAGTCAGATACAACTGAGCAACTGAACTGAACTGAACTACTTGCTTACATTCAACACAGGAGACCAGAATCAAATCAGTGTAAAGTTATATCATTACAATTAAGTTTCCAGATCTTGTGCTGTCCATTCCAACCTTTAAATCAAACCAAACTACTTATGCAGCATTCAGTTGGCAGTCTATAAAAACAAGCCAAGCCTAGCTTGTAAACCTGCAGTCCCCTTGTTTTGTTCCTTAATCTTGCTCTTACTTAACTCTATGCCAGTTTGAGCCAGTTTCCAACCCCTCTCTTACCATTTGTACTTTATGACTAATTTTGTCTTAACCAACTTGGTATCTTTGTTGCGCTTTCAAGAATCAATTCACTGTTTGATTTCTCTTGGCCTTAAGTGCTTTAATCCACCCATTCTCTTGCCATTCCTTTGGAATCCAAACCCCTACAGAGAGGAATTTAGTGGTATGAAGCCAAGGTTGCTGACAGATGAGTGTGTGGCAATTCCGTGTTTATGGGCTGGGAAGTCATTATTCCCTCCCAGGGAAACTTGGCTACCATTACTGTTTAACAATGCTTTTTCACACAAACCAACTGAGAGGTCATCTCATCCACCAATATGAAGAAAGAAATCATTGTTTTCTGCCTTTTACAATTGGCAAAGGTAAGACAGATACTTCATGTCCCTTTTGTACTCATCTGATAACCTAGGAAAGCCTCAAAAATAGATTCCAACTGACTTATTAGGATTAACCTTATTTGTTGATTTTCTTGCCAAGGAGTTCAAATTTCCTTTTCTGCATGGAATCATTTGTTATAATGTTTGAGGTAAAATTCCCCAGAGTAATGTAAAAGAAGTAAGTAAAAGAAGACCTATTTATCTCTATCCCATGCTCTACAACCCACCACACTCCCTACCTTTCACACATTAAGATATTATTTTATTTTTTTCAGTTTTTTCCTATTCCATCTTTGATATCTATATCTGAAGAGTAAATAAGTCAATAAATAAATATACAGTTGTTAAGGCTCTAAAAAAATACACTAACCCAGTAGAGGTAAGATATAGATCTGGATTTGTGTGTGTGTTTGTGTATGTATGTGTGGATGTGCACATATGCATGGATGGATGCTCACATACATGTTTTGAAAGCAGAAATTAATTTGTATTTATTCATTCTCTGAAACTTCCAACCTCCCCCATTTCAACAGCATAAGTTTGTAAATTGGTGAGTTCACAATTGGGGGCAAAGTCTGTTGCCAAAAAGTAGACCAAACTAGTCCACCTGGGAACAAAAACAACTCATGATGTTTGTCTTGGTTGCATCTAGTGAGCCTGGAACATAAATAATTCTTTAATCTTAAAAGAAAATATAATATCCTTCATGACTAAACTGTTAACCTACCATTTATTCTCTTCTCACTTTTAAATCTGCCACCTAGCACTCTAATCGGAGAAAGCAATGGCACCCCACTCCAGTACTCTTGCCTGGAAAATCCCATGGACAGAGGAGCCTGGTAGGCTGCAGTCCATGGGATCGCTAAGAGTCAGACACAACTGAGCAACTTCACTTTCACTTTTCACTTTCATGCATTGGAGAAGGAAATGGCAACCCACTCCAGTGTTCTTGCCTGGAGAATCCCAGGAAGGGGGGGACCTGGTGGGCTGCCATCTATGGGGTCGCACAGAGTCAGACACGACTGAAGCAACTTAGGAGCAGCAGCAGCAGCAGCACTCTAATATAAACAAAACATAACCTCAAGAGAGGAGCAGGCCAATAAACAAACAGAAACCATTTCTAAAGCTGGATACACGTTTCTTTTTGCCATAAGTAATACCCAGTCTGGGCTTCTCTGGGGTTCAGATGGTAAAGAATCCACCTACAATGCAGAAGACCCAGATTTAATCTCTGGGTCAAGAGAATCCCCTGGAGAAGAAATGGCAACCCACTCCAGTATTCTTGCCTGGAGAATTCCATGGACAGAAGAGCCTGGCAGGCTACAGTCCATGCGGTTGCAAAGAGTTGGACACAACTGAGCTACTAAACAGATAGACATAGTACCCAGACTAAGCATTTTCTATTTAAGGACTCCATAATGCTCCCTGTGTCTAGAACTTGAAATTTTAGAGTCATCTGATTATTTTCCTTTTCCTCTACTCCATATCCAACTATTCTATAAATATTGTCAACTTTGCCTTCTATGCAAAATGTCTTCTATGCATTCATTTTTCTAAAATCTTCCATATCCCTATCCCCATTACATCATGCCTGGACTATGGCAATAGCCATTTAACTGTCCTCCTTTTTCTGTTCTAACACTATACACCACAGTGTCAGGTGAGGGGAAAAAAAGCCCCCATGCTGCCATCAGCATGTTTCTCACTTCCAAAGCCTTCTCAGCGTCTATCAGAGAAAGTTCTTAATGTGCTGTCTTGTGCTCCTACCCACTAAAATGCGTCCCCACAGCTTCCCAGGCCAGTGCTCTGCCCGGGTAGGCCAGTCTTCTCCCCTGCCCTGAGCAGCTACTCTTACACTGCTCACCCACAATGACTATGAGAATCTAAATGGAAACTGGGGCCATGTTTAGGACTAATCTTCCTGGTTCAGCCTATTGACCCCACAATGAATTCTTTCTTCCTTGGACTCTGCTGAGCACTAGAGGGAGTCTGCTCCATCCAATCTTGGACTTGATTTTATTCCCTGTGTTTGTGTCCTGTCTTCTCAACTAGATTGCAGCTGTTTAAGAGTAAAGATTGTGCTTCATACATCTTTGCCTTTCCCACAACACTATGCTGAGTGTGCTGCAAGTATTTAATAAATGGTTGCTTTTAAAAATATTACTGAAGCAATGAGCTAGGAAAATCTCTAAAGAAAGGTGAGTCTTGAGATGTAACTAAAGAAATGGAGATGAACACAGTATTATTATACTGTGTATACTAATATACACAGTACTATTATAATACTATTATATTATGGGAGTATTATACTCCCATAATAAAAGTATCAAGATCAAATGAATGTTACTCATCACTATATCAATATTTTGTATTATTGTGGGCTTTTCACTTCATATAGGTTATTTATAAAGACTGCTGTTGTGTGTTAAGTAGCTTCAGTCATGTCTGACTCATTGCAAGCCCATGGACTATAGCCTACCAGGCTCCTCTGTCCATGGACTTCTCCAGGCAAGAATATTGGAGTGGGTTGCCATTTCCTTCTCCAGGGGATCTTCTCAGCCTAGGGACTGAACCTGGATCTCCTGCACTGTTCAATATAAGTTTGTAACAAATACAATATATGTTTTTCTAAACATTAAAATTGGCCATATACTCAACACCAAAAAGTTTATAACTCAGAATAAAAAACTAAGAATATTTTTAAGTAATTGAAGTAAAAATTCATTTTTAACAGCGACCTAATATTAGGGTAAAAAGTACGTAAATATCACAAAACTGACTTGTACTAACTCACTTTTGATTTAAAAAATAATAATAGATGAAAGGACACTCTGGCCAAATTAATTTGAACAAAGCTTATAACAAAGCAGTGACTAGAAAGTCAGGCCTGGACATGCTCTCATGCTGGCCACGGAGAGCCCCTCCACGCTGGCAGCAGGCCCGGTCTAGCCAAGGCCCTTGTAGTCAGTCCAAGACCCAGTTTACAGACACGAGGAGAAAACTGGCCAATGGAAAGAAGGTTCTGTGGCTTGACTGACAAGAAAGGGTGGTAAGAAAAGTCTTGAAACCTCAATGAAATAAATCTACTTCTAGAAATCTTTCTTAAAGGAACATTCAGAAATACAGAAAATACAAACATTCTGACAATTTTTAAACAATAGGAAATAATCTAAAAGTGACCTCAATATGTGAACCAATAGCCAATGTAAGTTTTGGTAAAGCCATCCCAGAACTCTCAAAGCACATGCTGAAAGGAGCCAGAAAGGTCACCGAGACAAGTGAAATAGGCTAGGTGATGTGAAATCTGATTTTAAAATATATTGGCAAGTAGTTCAAATACTCAAGAACATTACAAAGGCCAAACAAAATATATCCATGGGCCAGACTTAGCCACACACCACCAGCTTAATTTCTGTGATGAAATCTCTTTGAAAACTATATGATTAAAGAATTTTTAATGAAAATGCTCTTTGTGTAATATCGGATTAAAAGGGGGAGAGGAGTATGATCCTAATAACTTAAGAGACATATACTGTGGGAAAAAAAGACCAGCAAAAAATCATTATAGCTGTATCTGGAGAGACTGTGGATGATGTTTTCTTTACACTTTTCTGTATTTTCAATATTCTCTTCAAATGAGTATTTATTACTTTATAATATAATGTTGCATCACTAACTGGGTGATGTCCCTAAAGGGGGGCAATTCAGAAAGGTTGACATTTCCTTTTTTCCCAATCCATCATGTTAAATTTTGTATATAAAAGGCTGTTTGTGAGGCCCTAAAATTTTGAATTGCTGTGAGGCTGAAAAATTTAACATCATTAATGAGATGGAAAGTATTGCTGAAAGCAGTTATGAAAATAATGCAAATAAATACTATATATAAAGCACTCAGCCCAAACACAGTCAGCAATGGTATTCAGAAATACTTCCCTTTGGTATTTGCCAAATACCTTGTCTTGCCTTGTATGCTGACCTCAGCTCACCCTGATTCTGAAACCATTATCAGATGGCTTAGTTACTTGCTTTCCTGAACCTTCTCTCCAGCTTATTTCTCTGCCCCCATCACCACCCATGTCTCAGATTCTCATCACCATGACTGACAGGAAACTATATCCCTGAGCCCTTCCAGAGTCTCCTTGACTAAGCCCCTAACCCCTGGTTATCATAATCCAATAATAAAAATGTGATTCTAACACCTCTAGGGAAGCTTCATCCAAATATTGGCTAGAAGCTTGTAAAGTACGTGTTTACCATAGCCTGCTTTCCCTTCCCTTTTTGCTCCCCAATTAGCCAAAGTTTACAACTTATTCTAGTCTTTATTTTCCACTCTGCACCGTGCTGGAACTCTTTGCAGAAAAAGTATTTGTAGATTTAGAAGAGCATGTTCTCTTATCCTCAGGAATGAATGAGATGAGACAATGGATTAATTCTGAGATAATCAGGCAACTTTTCATGATGCATATTCACATAGATTTGCTTTTATGTTTTGATTAGGAAAATATGGAAGTTATTTTGCATTCTCCAAACTCAGATTGAATAAGAGTGCGAGGAAACTTGCCTACCTGTCAGGAAGGTTTAAAATTTCATTATGGGTCAGTGAGTATTGCCTGTGGTCTTATTTTTCGGTAATTCCAGAATCACACAGAACCCTCAAACATGTAGCAGACTTTTGAAGACAGGCATATGAAAGAGAACCACAGTATCATTACAAAAAACATATTTCTTTGGAAAAGTAAATTTGATGATAATATTCACATGTAGATCTGTTGATTTTTTTTTTTTTAAGTGTTCATCTGAAGAAGAGTATCTAAGGACTTCCTTGGTGGCCCAGTAGTTAAGAAGCCACCTTCCAATGTAGGGGATGTGGGTTTGATCCCTGATTGGAGAACTAAGATCCCACATACCTCAGGGACAACTAAGCACGCATACCACAGCTAGAGAGCTTATGCGCCACCTGCTGAAGCCCACACACTCAAGAGCCTGTGCTCCACAAGAGCAGTCCTCACATGGCAATGAATATACAGTGCACCAAAAATAATAAATGTCTAAAAAAAGAAAGAAAAAAGAAGAGTGTCTAGTTTAGGGGCTAGGAGAAAAGATATCATTATTTATCTGCCACATCTCTACTTGATACTTTCAACAACAGGCTGTACCCTTTGGCCTCTGTTTGCAGCCACTCAGCACCTCCCATCTACCCAAGACTGGGCTGCACAGCCTCCAGCACAAGCTTTGTGTGAAGGAGATGACTCTAGCACAGATGCTGAGCTCACATAGTAACCACCAGTACAAACAGGTCACTAGGGCCAAGGCAGAACAAGATGCCAGAGCTAGAAGCCATCAGCAACTCAAAACATATGGAAGGACAAGAAAGCACATTAGGGAGAAGGGCAAGGTAGAGACTTTCCATGTTCCCTTCAACACAGAAGCACCTCCCTCCCCACTGGTGGCTGAAATAGGAATTAGATGTCCAGGCCTGCATGGCTTGTGAGTTCTGTACAACACGGCCTAGGTTTTGGCAAGTTGACTAATACTAGAAAATCAAGTCTCATGACCATCTCTGTTGGCTAGAATTACTGTATTTTCCAGCCTCCTAGAAAATAAAAAGGCAACTGGAAGAAGGAAAGTTCCCAAGATACTTTACTTCCTGTTTCTGCTTCTGAGGAATAGTTTTATAACTAGGGAATAGAATTATCTGCCCCTTAAATCAGTATAAAATTTGAGAGGTTAAAAACATGTGTCGACTTACATAATGTAGCAGTAAATGATGGCCTCAACAGTGAATATTTTAGGTAGTAATTAATTCAACCCGACCTTCCATTCTAAATCAAGCTTTGTACTGGAGACAAAGCTTTCTAAGATAATTAGATGGAAATCCTGGAACAACTGATTTGCAAGGTAATATGTTTATCTCCGCCGGTTGCCATGTAACTCTTATCTATCCCCAGTCAGTTCTGGAACAGACAGAAGAGCCTGGCCCTCCTGTGATGCACTGCTGAGCCCTCCCAAGTGGGGGTCACTGTGAGGTTCTGATGTAAACGTGGACGTGGAGAGCAGCACAGTGTATATAACAGGCCAGGGATGAGAAGAAATGATGAAATGCCATCAGTCAGTGTGACTCCCACCTCAGCGCTGAAAAAATACTGGCAAAGTCAGTGTTTTTATAACATGCTCACTAACATTATCATATACCTGCTTTCTCCATCTTACTGAAAAGAATCACCTGACATTATAGATCTTTCCAAACTATCAATTTTATATTTTAAGTCAAAATTAATTTAAGACTGTCTTCAAAATAGAATAATGTCTAAACCTCCTCATTAATGGAAAGTCCGTTTAAGTTTGCAGCTTTGCAATTCCAAGTTAAATTCTGATTTTGAAACATTGCTGGCAAATATGAAAGTAAAATAAGAAAAAGTGAAGCAATGGAAAAATCTCCCCTGGCTAATAGTGTTGAACAGAAGGTATTTCCAATCCTCAACATGTGTTTTTGAACTTTCTTTTATGAGGAAGAGAGATCATTCCACTACTGTCATGGAGAACACTTCATAAGGAAAATAAATTTCTCTAGAAATAAGTTCTATTTACATCTACATTTCTAAGAGAAATACGCAGCATTTTAAAGGAGTGACTCCAACCCAAAGTCTCCTTATCCGGATACTTTCAGGAGTATCATCTGCCCTGGAAATGGGCCATTAAATCTATTTTCCCAGTAGTAACTGCAACACAAATTACCAACTGATTAATCATCTAAAATGAAATTGTTACTAAATGGTAGAATGAGATCTATATGCTCATTTTATCTGCGGCATTTCAAATCCAAATAGAATAAAAAAGAGAAAAGGTCAAGAATCATTTTTTTCTTTAATTCAGATTGACTTTCTCTCATAAGGAACTAAGATACCAGAATCCATAGAATATTTACAAGAAACAAACAAAAAAAAAACCTGCACAAAAGCTTTCTGTATAAAAACTTTAAAACAGAAAAGTCGTGTCCATTGTAAACTAAAAAAGACAGGGAGAAGGTCATCTTGACCAATTGTTGTTAAAAAGCAATTAGAAGTTAAACCAGTATCTGTTTTCGTGCTGTGCTTAGTCTCTTAGTCGTGTCCGACTCTTGCGATCCCATGGACTGTAGCCCGTCAGGCTCCTCTTTCCATGGGGATTCTCCAGGAAAGAATACTGGAGTGGGTTGCCATTCCCTTCTCCAGAGGATCTTCCCAACCTAGGGATCAAACACAGGTCTCCTGCACTGCAGGTGGATTCTTTACTGTTCGAGACACCAGGGAAGTTCAGTATCTGTTTTTAGATCTTTACAATTTAGTTTTTCTTCAGACATTGAAACCTCTGTTTTAGTTTTCTGTACTTCCCAAGCAATAGCAATTTAAAACCTGAATCAAAAATGAGCTTCCCAGGGCCTCCCTGGTGGCTCAGTGGTAAAGAATCTGCCTGCCAATGCAGGAGACATGGGTTCAATCCCTGGTCCAGGAAGATTACACACGCCTCAGAGCAACCAAATCTGTGGACTACAATCACTGAGCCTGTTCTCTAGAGTTAGAGTCTGGGAACCAAAACGACTAAACCCACATGCCACAACTATTGAAGCCCACACACCTAGAGCCTGTGCTCTACAGCAAGAGGTGTCCCCACAATGAGAAGGCCCCACTCACTGCAGCTGGAGAAAGCCTGACCACAGTAATGAAGGCCCAGCACAGCCGACACAAATAAACGTTTCCCTCATTCACTGTAGGAAAGAAAATATTTAACCTGTGTCTTGTGACCACATAAACTTTTGATGTTTTCATATGAGCAGCAGTATCACCTTCATTGAGTATGTGATAGTTATCTGACACCGAGCAAAACTAATACGCATCCCCTTGGAGCATGGCGCCATGTAGATGCTTCCAAGCCCCTACCTGGGAGGGAAGGACAGGACCTTCCTCGCAGAGGAGTCGGGCATGACATCTTTTCTTTTCAGGGCCTTTCCTCCGGGGCACAGGGATACCAGCCACTCTGCTGGGATTAAGTTACTTAAATGGGAAGACAAGTCATCTTTCCCACATGGTAAACCTTGGGAAACTGAGAGGAAATACCAACACTGGTTGCTGCTATGTATAGGATGAACAAGATCTACTTTGAAAGTACATCATCTCTAACTTTCACAAACCATAATTACTAGAACCTAAATAAAACTGACAGGTTTATCCAACTACTCATTCTTCCTCAGGGCAGTGTTTTGTTTTGTTTTTTAAAGGGAAGAACTGAGTCACACCTACATCAGTGCCCTGCCCCCTCATGCTCTTATTTTATTCTGCCCTACACAATAAAGAAATAAACAAGTAATAAATTGTTAAATTGTTTTTTAAGATGAAACAATGCCTTTTATATTAAGGCATCACGCTCCCTGTGCCATCAACAGAAAGTACAGTCAAATTAGTTCCTACAAACCCACCTGTCTCCACAAGCTCCCCAACCTTCGCTCCGCTGCCAGCCATAGCACCTGAAGCTTTCTCCATGATCCAGCACCATTACCCTATTTCATCTCTTCATCCTGCCTTCCTCCTCGAGTCTGTGGTTAAGAAACACAGACAGGTTATTACATTTCAATACAGCAGTCCAGACAGTCTGATAGGGTTTTGTAAAATGCTTACTGCTTTATGTTCTGTGAATTGCTCAATGAGAATAAGATTAATATAAACATATGAATCTGAACTCTTGAAACATTTAGGATTGTTTCTAACTCTCTATAAATTATTTCTTTAAAAATGGTTTGTAAATCACTCACAGTTCTACTTAATTTGCTTGCTAGTCATTAAATACATATGACCCATTATCTCAAGGTAATTGAATGAATACTGTAGACCAACTCTAATCAAGCACTCTTCAGTATCGCGAATAATAAGTGAGCAAGATATGGTCCCGACATCAAAGAATTCAGTTTAGTGGGAGGTCCAGAGGATGAGCTGGTTGGATGGCATCACCAACTCAATAGACATGACTTAGAGCAAATTCCAGGAGACAGTGAAGGGCACTGAAGCCTGGCATGCTGCAGTCCATGGGGTCACAAAGAGTCGGATACGACTTGGCCACTGAACAATAATATAGATAAAAATTACAACATAACCTTGGCAAATAGTGGAGTGGAAGCATATACGTGGTACAGAAAAAGGCATAAAAGATGGAGCTACTTTTTGGAGTCTTTCTCAAAGGCCCACCTGCTAAAAATTTGCATTCCCCAAATCTGCCATGGTGTGTGCAATACTGACAATTGTGGTTGTTCATGTGGAATAATAAATTACTTACAGAAATAACACATACAATATTGGTGTTATTTGGAAAAGCATGATTCCTTAACATCTACCATTATATCAGCACAGATTCATTTGTATAAAAAAAAGTGGAACACAAGATATGTGTGTGTTTTGATGAGATACCTTACATATCATGGGGCATAGTCCATCAGGGACTAGCTCAGATGACACATATATTCAGAAGTACCCAGAAGGTCGACCAGGAGGATGAACACATGACCAAAGAGTAGCTAGGCCTTGTCCTGACCAGACTTTTATTAAAAACAGGTTACGACTATTTCTTCTAAAACTAGGTCATTAATTAATCAATAGGTATTTATTGCACACATTTCTCCCAGGTTGAGTTTTTATAATACAGTCTTTGGAGTCAAATCAAGACCACCCTTTTCTTTCCTAAGACTGATTTAGGACATCATCAGGCCCTCTTGCCAGCAAACATAGGGGAAAAAACATTAAGTTGAGGTTTCTGATGCTTAGGTAAGTGGTAACTGACCTACCCAGGCAAAACTGCTTTACATTGCTCTTATACCATGTTCATGCCTTCTTATTCTCTTGTAGACAGGTCACCAGTTCCTTCTCTTGTTATAGACCATCTGGTGTTAGCTGCTCACCCTTAATTTTTCTTTAATCAACTCCACCAGTTTTCCTTCCATCCCTGCCTTAAGCAAATGAGGAAAAAATGAAAGTTTCTAAGACTTTAAAAGACTGAAGTTCAAGAGAGGCCAAATAATAACTCAGCATCATTAACTATCAACAAATTTCGGGGCAACAATTGGGCTCTGAATCTGTCTCCAATTCTCGGAGACTCTCGCTTCACAAAGATGAATCAAAGACTATCTCTCCCACACCATGCTCACACTGTATGTATTTCTGAGTGGTAATTACAACTAAACTACTGCTACAATCTACGTTTTCTTCTAATTGACAAAAAGTGTAGGGAAATTCTTGAAAGAGAAGTTTATTAATAATGAAAATGGCACAACTCTATACGTGAGAAAAAAGACCTTTCATATACATAAAGACTGTTAAAATTTTATTTCTAATTAGCTAGTATTAAGACTAGAGCATGTCAAGCCAACAGTACAGTAACATGAGCTTATCTGACCCATACTTTAAATACAGTGTCATCATAAACAAGATGAAACAAAAACTTTTCATTATCCACACTCCATATTGAACATATATTATGGTATGTACACAGCCACTTCATAATCATCACAGTCCACATACATAAATAATTATACCTTATTCTCTGATATTATGGTTACATTTTTCCTATTTATTCCCTTAACCACTAAAAAAGCAACTAAGTGAAGGAAAGAAGGATAAGGAATCATTTCAACTAGGCTGTAGCTGTAAATTGTGTGTTTTAATCTCTTATTACCCCAAGGGGAGTGATTTAACCTGTGTCTTGTTAAATCAAACAGATAGTGTAAGGTTTTACAAAACGCATGACTCAGGAAATTTCTATTTAGATTCTTTACATCATCAGTTACTTTCTGGTACCCTCCCACCTTCTCACCTCCAGCCAGGTTCTTCTGCAGAACACAATGCAACTGATTTGATGATTATGACCTTCACACCATTTTTCTGCATTCATTGCACACTTGGGAATAGAATGAGCCAGGAGGCATGACTCATTGCAGCTGGATTGTAAATCTGAAAGGCTGGCCCCACCCATTCTACTGGGAATTGTTAGAAACATTTTAAGAAAAAAAAAAAATGACCCATATTTTTCTTAGCTAAAATATCTCAACTTAATAAAGGTAAGTTTTTCTCCTAAATCAGCTGTTCTCTCATGGAGCAAATATGTTACCTTGTTTTCCCATTTCAAAATGAAACTTCAGTTCCTAGGCTCATAGATGTCAAAGTATCCAATATTGAAAACATGGAAATGACACAAAGATGCCCACTGCCTACAAATTATGAGATGGATGAAGGCAAACTTACCAAAAAAAGAATGCAAATAAATAGATCAGGTACACATTTGAGTCAACATGGCTTTAGTGCCTACAAAGAATATTTGTGCAATTTTCATCTTTTGTCAGAAGTAATAATAAATCAGGGTTGTTCAATTACATTACAATTTACTATGTGATACAAAGTATGAGGAGGGGAGCAGCCAAGCCATGATGACCAGATACTGAGGAAGAGAAAAAACAAAGGGAGGGATTAAAATCAGGTAAAACTTGGCCTTGTGTTATTATTTGAAGTAAATGGGACTTTACAGCACACAACTGCGAAAAAATACCCTTAAACCACTGCCATGTGGAAATGGAGCCCTACGTACCAAATACATTTCCCATTATCCAGAACCCAAGAATCCTGTACGTATACTCAACTATAAAGGTTACATCTGCAAGACTCCAAAGCACCTTCTGGACCAAAAAACAAAAACAAAAAACCGCCTTGAATTCTTTACCATGCACTCTCTAGTTGTGGTGCACTGGCTCTGGAGCTCACAGGCTCAGTAGTTTATAACACACGGGCTTAGTTAATCCATGACAAGTGGGATCTTTCCAACCCAGGGATCAAACCCTCATCCCCTGCACTGCAAGGTGGATTCTTAACCACTGGACCACCGGGGAAGTCCCAAGGGAAAAGTTCTTTTTTGAAAGCTCTTTCAAGATAGTTTGTCCTGTAAAATCGATAGCTCTTTTAGCCCTTCCAGTGTGAACAGCAGAGGATCTTCACCATGGAAACTTCACTCTCCAGTGTTTCTCATCGTGGTTCAATTATGACAGAGGTAAGGCCAAAGTCTTTATTCCTGAACCGAGGAGCTCAGGTCTCACCCTGAGAGTTCAAGAGTTCCTTCCATTAACAGATGTGGAACAGACATTTGCGCAGAGTCAACAAGAGATTTGCTCTTCAGCAATATGTCAGAATTCTTACTTCACTGATTGGCTTCTGGAAACAATCCTCCTTCAGCCCCATTTGTGCTTCTCGTAAGTGTTCCACAAGGTGGCCAGTTCTACACCCAAATCATGGCCATCTAGACTCTGCCAGCAAGCATTCATTCATTTAAAATGTTGCTTTCTAGGGTTAACTGGGTTAGGGTTAATAAAAACAAAATTTTTTTTTTCATCTACAAGTAAGTTTAGAATCTTCAACAGAGAAATCTTAGGAAGTTTTACAAATAAAATTAAGCATTAAGTAGTGACAAATGTCATTAATATTTACAATGCTTTAAAGATAAATATCATTTCCCTTTCAAATGAGCCCAGTAGAAAATATCCAAGCAGTGGCTTGTACCTATGCTGAACTTTTAGAGAATCTATTATGTGAGTAGAGAATGAAAGAGAATCCCAGCAAACAGGAAATACCAACCTATATAAACATACACTCATAAAACCTGTGATCCATACATACTTCGCAAAATACCTGGATATCTTCAAGGCTTTCAATAGCTTTACTGTGGCAGGTACTCACCCCAGCAATTTCGTTTCTGGTGTCTTCATAATGAGTGAAATTGGCAGTCATTAAATTGAGGGGGAAAAAAAATGAACCAAGTATTTTAGCTCATGGTCAATCTATCCCTGGTTAGTAATATCTGGTCATAAAGAAACCAAAATATTTAAGATTATCTTTGACTAACATGAACAGACCTAACATGAAACACACCTGCATCAATAATAGCCTATTTGCATATACAACTCAATATTAGGAGTGATAGGGCACTCTCCATGCCCCCTCCAAGGCTACCATTCACAAAGTGCTAGGAAATAGAGTAAAGCTTCCATTTTCAGTTAAAATTTATATAAGATGTGACTTTTTCCTACCTTTAGAGAAAAAAAAGTTATTTTAATTGCAATGAAAGTCCTTCCATGTTTTATGTAAGCAGGAGTGAATTTAGATACAAGGTATTCTTAAAGAGGCAGCCAACCTATACCACAGGAGGGAGTTAAATGCTGTTTTTGAAATTAAAACACCAGGAACTAGAGGAGATACAAGGTTGGCCCAGGACATGGTGAGGTAGCAGCAGCAGAGTCAGGGAACCCATCTGTTCTGACTCAGCCCACCCGTCAATCAGCAAAGTACACTCTCAGTACGGTGGTCTTGACCCACCACCCTCTCCTTCCCTGTCCACTTGATTGAATTCATCTTTAGTCTAAGGAGAACCCTCTACACTTTATACATATGTGTTGGCCAAGACAGTTTTAAAAAACAGGATATTAACATAATTAACAAAATAATGTGGTTTTGATTAACAGGCTTTGGAAACTGAAAACTCTGGTAGAAGCACGAAGTACAGGCCTAACTCTTCTCCAGCAAAAAGGTTGCTTTTTCTTCAACAGTTTGATTCAAAAAAGGCTTAATATTTTTAGTTAGGTGAATGTCTGACCATAAACTATGTTAAAACTACTTCAAAAGCTTTTCATTCCAGCTGAATTAACATGCTACAAATATTCAGCTATTAAGTTTACTTCCTCTGGTAAGAGTCTCACCTTGTCTTCCTGCTGTGAAACCTGAGGCACAATTATTAAGAGACACCCTCAGACTCAGAAACAGATAGCAAATGCATCCCCAATTCCCAGACCCAGCTTTTTCCTTATAGAAAACTTTCCAGAATTCACACAGTTTTGATTCCCTTTAAATATAGCTTCCCATCACTTCATAGCAAATAGATGGGGAAACAATGGAAACAGTGACAGTCTTTATTTTGGGGGGCTCCAAAATCACTGCAGATGGTGACTGCAGTCATGAAATTAAAAGACGCTTCCTTCTTGGAAGAAAAACTATGACCAGCCTAGACAGAATATTAAAAAGCAGAGACATTACTTTGCCAACAAAGGTCTGTCTAGTCAAAGCTATGGTTTTTTCAGTAGTCATGTATGGATGTGAGAGTTGGACTATAAACAAAGCTGAGTGCTGAAGAATTGATGCTTTTGAACTGTGGTCTTGGAGAAGACTCTTGAGAGTCCCTTGGACTGCAAGGAGATTCAACCAGTCCATCCTAAAGGAGATCAGTCCTGAATATTCATTGGAAGGATTGATGCTGAAGCTGAAACTCCAATACTTTGGCCACCTGATGTTGAAAAGACCGTGATGCTGGGAAAGATGGAAGGCAGGAGGAGAAGGGAATGACAGAGGATGAGATGGTTGGATGGCATCACTGACTCAATGGACATGACTTTGAGTAAACTCCAAGACCTGGTGATGGACAGGGAGGCCTGGCGTGCTGCAGTCCATGGGCTTGCAAAAGAATGTTCAGACACAACTGAGTGACTGAACTGAACTGAAATACAACTTTTGGTCTTTGTGGATATAAATACCATCACATCTCTGGCCAAATTCTAAACTAGAAAAAAATTTTGAGTCCCGAATTTAATTTTTTAATAGAAAATTCTTCTTTCAACAGAGTTCCAATTCCAGGTTAATTAATATGATGTAATGAGCGATCTCCATCTTCTCTAGGCTTCTAATCAGTTGCAAACATGAATTTTGATTAAAGCTCTTCTCTGCTATGAAACAAACAAAGAGCAATTAGTTGAAAAAAACTAAAAGGTACTGAAATGCACTTTTGTTGAAATGTATTGTCAAACTATATTCCTAAAATTACCAATCCTTTCTTTGCAGGAAAGCTCCCCTCTGCTTTGCTAAGTTAAAAAAAAAATCCAGTCTACAGAGACTATGTAATATTTTTACTGAATCCTAAACCAAATCCATTAATATTTTCATGAGCTACTGGTAGATGAAAACTCCAGACTACATGAAAACTGAAAACGTACTGATCACGTCCCTAACATTTTTTCAATGCTGTCTCCTGACTTTGAACAATCCCCTTAGGGTTACAGTGTCTGTGTGAACATTCTTTTGTTTCACTGGATCTTGTTTAACTCTTCTTTGTTATATGATTTTTTTTTCATATATTTTAATGCCAAACAGTTTACCAGAAGAAAGTAAAGCACGCAGTCAATCTGCCTGTCCCTAATTAGGCTCTCCTGGTTCCCCTCTGGATTTCTTAGCCTAGATGAGATACATTTTTAATTCAGGAAACACAGATGGCTCTGAGGGGCTTAAAAAGGGTCTTAGGAAAGATTTAAAAAAATCAGCCATGTGATGTCTATTGGATACCACTGGAGTTGTGCCATAGGTCATCTACTGGCTGGAGATACAGAGATTAGCGGATATCCTGGATTAAAAGGTAGAATCCTATTAATATTGCTTTGACAGCACTCAAGCAAGGTTTGCAGTAATTCCCATTGGCCAAGTCAGATGTTCAGAGAGTTTTCTTCTCAAAGGAAAGAAGAAATGCATGTGGAACTAGAAAAGCATCTTCTTTAGTTTCCTTTGGTGTCAATCCATCCGTTCCTATCAGAGGAACCATGAGTGAGGGGCTGCCTGTCAAAGAAAGGGGATTTGGAGCAAAGGGGCAGAGGCTCCAACCAGAACCACATGTGTGGTTGATCCTTTATCAGTTTCTTCTATAAGCAGGCATGAATTGCTCTAGTTTTCCTCTTCTAAAAGCCAGGTGCCATTATCTGGCCTGGGTGAGACCCATCCATGAGGAAGCACCTTTGCAAGGGCAGCTATAGGACCAAATATCAAAACCAAATAATAATCCCACCCACTACATTCAGTTAACATCTATATATGGTCTCTTTACAAGGGTATTGTATTTTTGTAACCTACATCTTGTTATGGATCCTGAGATGCAAAGAAAGACAAAAAACTATGGACACTTGACCAAAATATATGCTGAAAAAAGTAATGGAAAAAAGACATATTGAAAAGTAAGGTGACGTTGAAAGAAGCAAGAGACACACTTGAATGGGATCTGCCTCATTCAAAGTATACCTAAAAGTATCTACAGAGATAGGAAAGGAAGTATATGTTAAAATATGTGAGCATTTGTGGCTATTCAAACAGGTGACTCTATGTTAATAAGAGAAAATATGACAGAACGAGGAAGCTTTAGTCCAGAACACAGAGTGTCTTTGTTTTCAATCTTCATTGGCACTTGCTGTCATTGTGATCCTGAGTAAGACTCTCCATTTCTTTGATGTTTCCTTTCCGCACTCATAAAACTTATATAAAAAAATTCAACTTGTAAAGACACTAGAAGGAATAACTGCGAAATCAGAGTGGAAGTGGATTAACTGTAAAGAACTCAACAACGCTGGTTACCAACAAAACCCCTGTCATATGGACAGGAATTAGGTATTCACACTCGTGGCCCTACTGTAAGGCAAACTGTTTAGAATCTGGGTGCAAGTACTCTCTTAAATGCTTACATTTGATGTTCTCTGACAAAAGCTGCAAACTCAGGATCCCTGGCATAGAGTTCCAAAATTCTCATTCTTTCTTGGATTTCCTTTAAGGGAGGAAGGAAGGAAGGAAGAAGAAAAAAAAAAATCCATATATTGCATTAAAAAAAAACTTTAATGGCCTTTTATTTTATTTTTTTTTAATTTATTTTTTTTTTATTTATTATTATTTTTTTTAATGGCCTTTTAAAAAAGAGGTTTAATTTTTATAAGACTGTAGCTTTCTGGACAGTACAGGAGAGAGCTACAGAAAACAACAGATTTTTCAAAAAAAAGTGAAAGTTGTGGCTACTACATGAACTGCTCTGAATAACTCAGACATATATTTCTAAGGAGTACGGAGGGAGACATTTGCTAACATTTCTAAGGGAGGAGGGAGACATTTGCTAATAACAATACAAGAATCACTGGGTAGGAAATATAATACAACTCAGAACTATATCCTGGCTACATATCACATTGACTGGGAGGTGTCACGAGGTAAAAAAACTAATCATGAAATAATTTCCATTCTTTCTTGAAGCCTAAGTATACACACGAACACACACACACCCACGCCCTAGCAGAGCAACAACATAAAAACCAAGTTTCCTACCTCTCTGGAAAGGTCACTGTTCTCATACATTTGTCTGATCTCTTCCCTGCTCAGACCAGCAATCATCTCTCTGTCTGTGGACCTGTAGAAGGGCCGCTGAGGGTAGGGGCCCTCATACTGCTCGAGGTCGGCCTCGTAACTTTCAAATACGGGGTTGTGCTTCACGGCTCTTTCTACGGACGAGAGGCCATCTCGCTGCCTGCTGGAGCCACAAAAAGAAAAGTATAATTGACTCAGGTTCTTTTCTGGATGCTCAACTATTTAGGAGACTATTTACCTGGAGCAAAATTCCTGTTGAGGAAGAAAAAGAGACTAATTGGATACAAATGGGAGGAGAGTGACTGTGGAAAAGATCCAGATCAATCTCAAATATTATTTACTAACTTGTTATCACTATAATTTCCTCAACTACTTGATAAGTCCCCTGTGGGGCCAGTTCTTTGTCTCTTTATTTTTTATTTGCCCTAAAGTGCCTGGTACCTAATGAATGTTGATGGGGAACTATGTCTGCTGATAGAATTTCATTAATATTAATGGAAATATTAAATTTTAAGGAATATTAAATATTAAGCATTTCATTAAAATTAGTGGGAATAGCATCATTATTCCCAGCATAGACAAATTAAAAATCAGTGTGTAAATACTATTCAGCCATAAAAGGGAACACATTTGAGTCAGTCCTAATGAGGTGGATGAACACAGTGCCTCTTATACAAGAGCGAAGTAAGTCAGAAAGAGAAAAACAAATGCACACTAACGCATATATGTGGAGTCTAGAAAGATGGTACTGATGAACCTATCTGTAGAGCAGCAATGGAGACACAGACATTGAGGACAGTTTTAGGGACATGGCTGGGGGAGAGGGGGAGGAGAGGGTGGTATATATGGAAAGAGTAACATGGAAACACACATTACCATATGTAAAATAACCAATGGGAATCTGCTGTATGACTCAGGGAACTCAAGCTGGGGCTCGGTGACAAACTACAGGAGTAGGATGGAGGCAGGAGGGGGGAGGGATGTTCAAGTGGAAGGAGACATGGGTAGACCTATGGCTGATTCATGTTCATGTTTAGTAGAAACCAACACAATACTGTAAAGCAATTATCCTTCAATTAAAAATAAATAAATTTAAAAAAAAATCGGTGTGTAACCACACAAAGAAAGTAATAGAAATTAAAACTCATCGGGGAATGGGCTTCAGTTAAATTCAATTCAGGTCTACAACTATTTACTGAGCACTGATTATGTGCCTAGGAATTTTCTAGATGCTGACAATACAAAGAATTTGTTTGAATCTCTGTAGAACAAGATCATGGTCCAATGAAAAGTCAGAACCAATAAAAAATATAAACATGATAACAGAATTATGTTCTGGGTGCTATAGGAAACTAGGAGCAGTGCCTCCTCAGCCAAGCCAGAGGGTGAGTGAAGGTAACCTAGACCGGAAGTAGACCTGGAAGCACAGAAGCAAAGTACAGCCAGTGACTGTGATCACATTACACCAAAAGGTCCTTGGATCACTAGTCTAGCAAGTAGAATAGGTTCTATCTCCTCTATTAATGAACCTATACTTAACTAAAATGAGAATCAGATTCTATTTCCTGTCGATTCTTACCTAGATGTAAAATCTGCCTAATTACCACTGGAGTGAGCCAAAGGGGAACAAACTAACAGATCTGGTCCTCACACAGGCCTCACCTTATCCCCATCACCCTTCCAACCCCTCCTGCACCATGCAACAGGCAGTCTGGCCCCACTCAGGGATGCCATTCCTCCATTGTACAGTGAGATTCATGCATGCCTCTCTGTTCCTTCAACTGGCTAGAAAGTTTTCCATCCACCTCCTGGAGCAAACATCTACTCTTCTGTCCAGTCAAATACCATAACCATCATTAAAACATCTAAGCTGCGCTCCCCTAGGCAAAACAAATTCATTACTCATCTAGGCATTCTAGCAGGTTGTTCAAAGTGTTGCTTATGTTTGTTTCCAGACTGACACCCTCTGAGGACAGGGACCATGTCTCTTCTCAATTTTATAACCCTCTCCCCTCCATTCAGATCCCTTCCAGTACTCAGGACACATAAAGTACAAAATGAATGAATAAAAGGAATATTTTATTCCATCAGAGAGCAACTGTTGTTATTTACCTGGAGGGTCTCCCTCTTTCCCTCCTAACATATTGAGCTTGAAGAGCCTTGATGATGAAGAAGACTGCAGCAGAAGAAATGAGGACAAGTCCAATCATGGAGGCAATGGTGACACCGATCACCAAGGGCTCAGACACAAACTCTTCGCAGTGCTCACCACGGTACCACCAGTTCTCACCCACCCGGCACCTGGAACAAGAAGTGACCAAGCCCCAGGTGAAATCACTCTGTTGAAAGGAACAACAGCAGACCCTTCAGTGGGACTGAGCACAGGTAGAGAGAGAAATGCTGACCATAGGAATCTTTAGTAAAGAGGTGAGTAAGATTAAAGGCTGTGCATAGACTCAAGAGGTCCTCAGTGACTACTTGAAAGACTGATAAAAGAATAACTAGACTTATAGAAAGTAGTCTAGTCAACTCTGTTGTTTATGGATAATGAAAAACAGGCCCGTTTTCGATAAAAGAAAAAACTGGAGTTAGATCGCACAATTTGTCAGCAACAGAGCTGGTCTAGAACCCAAGTCCCCAGACTCCTCACATCCTTCCACCACTCTGCAGAGATCCTCCAAACTACACGGCCACACACTATGCAAAAGCGTCCTCAATTCCCAGAGCAGTAATCACTGCTTTATAAAATCAGGTTTATTTCTTTGAAAATCAAGAGACTATTTGTCCTCTTAGTTTTATAGCCAAACTTTATATACAGAAAATCTGAATCATTTCCACCTGTTTCCTCTGCTTTTGACATTGATGCCAACACTTTTCCCTTTTGAAATTCACAGACTGTCCTCTTACTGAGGTCCCCACCCGCTGCTTGTTCTCAGCATCCTCCCCTTCACACCTTGTGACTTTGGTTGGATGTGGAAGGGAGGATGGTTGGTTCTGCTCTGTTTAAGTAGAGTGACCAGGGAAGTCTGCCTGAATCTGCTCATCTGTCTGGTATATTTTCTTTGACTCTACCTTTAAAAAATAGAAATTAGATACTCAAAATATCACAACTTTAAATACTTGCTATTCTTTATTTTTGAATACTCATTTTGACCAAGAGCAGCCCAAAGCTGTTAAAAACAATTCAAATAGAACAATAAAACTCCTCTGTTTCAGATACAGTATAAAGTGTTGATTATATATCAAAACACAATTTGAGCAGCAATTGCCTTGTTATCACCACTAAAAACCATTACACAAAGATCTCCAACTACTCTAAGTACTCTCCAGAAGACACTAGGCAATGTTTTTCTTATAGCTTCGTAGAACATAAGATAAAATAACCCACTGAACCAGGTATAATTCAGGCCTATTAACGGATTCAGTCTCTTCACATGTGAACTAGATGGCACCCATCTGGTAGCTCAGTTGGGAAAAAAATCGGCCTGCAGTGCAGGAGACCTAGGTTCGATCCCTGGGTCAGGAAGAAGGAAATGGCATCCCACTCCAGTATTCTTGCCTGGAAGAACAAGAATCCCATGAACAGAGGAGCCTGGCGGGCTACAGTCCATGGGGGTCACAGGAGTCAGACATGACTTAGCAGCTAAACCACCGCCACATCTATTACCTAGATATAACTTCTCTAATAAAAGCTGTTGTGATCATCCTAACATCATAGGCACAGATCTCTTTCTTCAGAGGAAGTATCTCTAACCTGGTGAAGCCAATATCTCTCCCTACGACATACCTACAAATGGCCCCATGTCCAGGCATGATGTCACACTTCCCATCATTCAAGCAGAAGTTGGGCTGTAGGTCACAGAGACTCTGACAGGGCAGCTCTTCCACACTCAGGTACCCAGGGTAGCATCTGCACTCTGCCTCTCCACTCCAGGGATTGACCAAACACTCAGAAAATTCATTGCATGCCTGAAACTTGCAAGGGTTGGCTTGATCACCTAAAATACCAAACAAACCAGAGAATGGTATAAGGAAAGGCAAAACATAGGAACTGGGGTATAAGAAGCCCCTCCAGTAAGGGTCTCCCATCCAAAGTACCATGGGATAATCCCCTTCCTGAATCACTGAAATATATCACCACCCACACCACAAAAAGTTTCTGATTCGCCCTTGACTGATGATAGCTTTTGTCAAATTTCTTTGAAATGCAGAGCCAGACTATAGGATCCAGTGACCTGGGCGAGCCTTGACCTGTTTTATATAGGAAGCATGTAGAAGATTTAAAACCTATGAACTACAAGTCTAAATTAAACAGTTTTCATGTACCTTTCATTCCCACCAACCCTATGCTGCTGTCGTGGTCCTCTACTCCACACGTGAGGCTGCCCTACTCCCACCCTCACCTCACTGAGAACACGGGATGGAGAGACAGAGTATAGAGAAGAACTGGTGGAAGCCTCAGGGATGAGCACAGCCCCGAAAGAGCAGTCTAAGAACAGCTGAGATTTGTGAAAGTTAATATCATAAAAACATATCAGCCACACGATCTCAACAGTATTTTGGCTTTAGTAATTCCATTTTCCATTCATGGGATGAGAGAAAGTGACATTTAAAAAAATTATTTAGGACAAAACCCAGTCAAAAACGATATAAGAACTGGCCATAGATGGCCTTCCATCCTATCATGGTAAAACTGCATGTTCTTCCCTGGTGAATGGCAATCTCTGAACTACAAAAAGGCAAATGGTAATGAAGATACCACAAATATAAGAAATCACTGGAAATGACCCATGAACTCATCTATATGAAAAAGCATAAGGTGTAGCTAGAAGATGAAAACAAGGTTGAAAAACAAAAAGCATAGTCTCTCAGTTTCCAGGTAAATTAATATTGCTTTCAGAATCAATAACTTCCTTGCTGCTATGAAAATTCAAGACATTTTGCACAAATCTGTGACCTTGGAATTTGTAGGTTCTCTGCAGCTAATCTTTCTTGGCCCTATGTAGGAATGAAAGGGGAGGTATTGGGTTGAGTAGCATCCCCTGAAAATTCATGCCCACCTAGAACCTTGGAATATGACTTTGTTTGGAAATAGTGTCTTTGCAAATGCAATCAAGTTGAGATGAGGTCATACTGGGTTAGGTTACCCAAAGTCCAATACCTGGTGTCCTTATAAAAAGAGGGAAATCTGGACACAAGGACACAGAAGCAGAAGAGATTAAGAAGAGGTAGCAAGAACACACAGAACTATACTAAAAAGGTCTTAATAAACCAGATAACCACAATGGTGTGGTCACTCATCTAGAGTTGGACACCCTGGAGTGTGAAGTCAAGTGAGCCTTAGGGAGCATTACTACAAAGCTAGTGGAGATGATGGAATTCCAGCTGAGTTTTGAGCTATTTCAAATCCTAAAAGATGATGCTATTAAAGTAATGCACTCAATATGCCATCAAATTTGGAAAACTCAGCAGCAGTCACAGGACTGGAAAAGGTCCTTTTTTCACTTCAATTCCAAAGAAGGGCAGTGTCAAACAATGTTCAAACTACTGTACAATTGCTCTCATTTCACAGGCTAGCAATGTTATGCTCAAAATCCTCCAAGCTAGGATTCAGCAGTACATGAACTGAGAACTTCCAGATGTTCAAGCTGGGTTTAGAAAAGGCAGAGGAACCAGAGTTCAAATTGCCAACATTTGTTGGATCATGCAGAAAGCAAAGGAGTGTTAGAAAAACATCTACTTCTGCTTCATTGATTATGCTAAAGCTTTTGACTTTGTGGATCAGAACAAACCGGAAAATTTTTAAAGAAACAGGAGTTCTAGACAACCTTACCTGTCTCCTGAGAAACCTGTATAACCTATATGCAGGTCAAGAAGCAATGGTTAGTACTGGACATGGAACAATAGACTGACTCTAAATTGGGAAAGGAATACAACAAGGCTGTATATTGTTATCCTGTTTACTTAACTTATATGCAGAGCATATCATGTGAAATGCCAGGCTGGATGAATCACAAGGTGGAATCAAGTTTGGCCGGGAGAAATACCAACAACCTTTGATATGCAGATAATACCACTAATGGCAGAAAGTGAAGAGGAACTAAAGAGCCTCTTGATGAGGGGGTGAAAGATGAGAGTGAAAAAGCTGACCTAAAACTCAACACTAAAAAACTAAGATCATGGGATCTGATCCCATCACCTCATGGCAAATAGAAGGGGGAAAGTGGAAGCAGTGACAGATTTTATTTTCTTGGGCGCCAAAATCACTGCAGATGGTGAGTACAACCATGAAATTAAAAGACACTTGCTCCATGAAAGGAAAGCTATGACAGACCTAGATAGCATATTAAAAAGTACACATCACTTTACCAACAAAGGTCCATATAGTCAAAGCTATGGTTTGTCCAGTTTTCATGTATGGATGTGAGGGTTGGACCATAAAGAAGGCTGAGTACCAAAGAACTGATGCTTCTGAATTGTAATACTGGTGGAGACTCCTGAGAGTGCTTTGGACTGCATGATCAAACCAATCAATCCTAAAGCAAATCAACCCTAAATATTCACTGGAAGGACTGTTGCTGAAGCTGAAGCTCCAATACTTTGGCCATATGATGTGAAGAGTGGACCCACCGGAAAAGACTCTGATCCTGGGAAAGACTGAAGGCAAAAGGAGAAGCGGGTGGCAAAGGATGAGATGGTTAGATATCATCACTGATTCAATGGACATGAATTTGAGCAGACTCTGGTAGATAGTGGAGGACAGAGGAGCCTGATGTCCTGCAGTCCATGGGGTCCCAAAGAGTTGGACTCGACTTAGCAACTGAACAACAACAAAGGATGGTATTGCACAGTCCCCCTTTATTAATGGAAGTTCAAGAATTTCTGAGACATTATATGTGAAAATAAATTAAGCAAGAGGAAAGTCAATCTTATCTTTAGCCAAGTTCAAATAAAATATAATATTTTAATCTGAAACCTTTTAGCTAAAAATGTATGTGTAATAGGAAAATTCTATTTAAAATTTCTAAAACTCTGTGACCATTCTATGGGTGTAGGTGAGTGCCTAGGGAAAGGAAAAATAGAATCCATAAGGGGAGAAAGATAAATGTTGTCCCCTTTTATTTCCAATCAAGGAGAGAGACTGAGACCAATATTTTAATCATGCAAATAAGAGATTGGCATGTTAAAGTCTCTTTCTAGTCTTTTGTGCAGATTAAAGGTAGATGTTCAGAATGGATAGCTCTCCATTTGGAAGAATATTTAATGACTTTATGGGAAAACAGAGGAAGACTTGGAGCTACGCTTGAGATAGGAGACAGTGATCTAAACTGTACAATGAATTACATTCTGGTTTTCCAGGGACAGGCAAAGAGAAGGATTGATGGGTCCCAGAATATGGGAGTAGAGGAAATATGAAGAAGGTCTGGAAAAATAGCCAGAGGTGCCAGAGTAATGTAGCAATTGACTCTGTCCTGGAGGAAAAATTGGCTGTTAAAAGACACCTTTGAAAGTGTGGCTGAGAAATTTTGGGATATTTATACCTAACGGTAATATTTTTTTAACCCATTTTCTGTACTATGACAAAAACTCCCCTATCACCCTCATGTCATCAGCAAATATCTGATGGAATCAACTGCCCTGTGTTGAGGGTACTTTGGGAAAATAAAATATGGGACTGTGATCTGTGTTGAATTAACATAAAGAACAACCACAAGGGTCAAGGGATATGGTGAGATTGGAAATTTAAGAGATAGTTAAATTCCCTGATAATTCCTAGAGATGTTAGGGCTTGGAGGGGCTAGGATGGAGGTTTTACACTGCAGATGATGAGGATGAATGTACATTCATTTGAATATTAAGGAAAAAGGTGGTTCTATAAACCTGGATGACTTGGCATACATCTGACACGTGAGTTACATACAAAATTGAAGTAAATGTACTTATTTAAATACTTCTCTTTAAAAAGAAGTGGGTAGACTTTTGCAAAAGCTTTATAAATCAACACTGCTTGCGTTTATATGGCTAGTCAAATGCTTTTATATATGTTATTTGTTTAATCCTTAGAATAGCCCCATGAAATACTAGCCAAGTAATATTATCCCATTTGCTATATAAGGGAGTAAGGTTCAGAGATAAAACAGCTCATCTAGGATCACACAAATGATAAATGGCAAAGCAGAGGCAAGAAACCAGGCCTTCCATATTATAATTAATTGCTTCTTCCACTATACCACAAGACCACATGGCAAAAAATGTGCAAATGTCCTTAAAGAACTCAAGTGGCAAGAGATGCGGATATAGGGGAATTAGCTAAATCATTTTCCTCACTTTCAATGAATAATGATCCTTCATGGATTTCAAAGGAAAGAATGTTTGCTTCTTTCCCGGTTAAAGAATAGGGCTGACTTCCAAACCAGTTTGAGAGTAAAGAGCACTGGAGAAATTCAAACCCAGACATTCCATCTTACTCCTACTCAAAACCACGCTCCTCTGGTATGCAGAAGGTAAAAAAGAAAAAAGTTTGAGCATCCACCAGTATTCTCTGCATCCAAGTCTTACAAATAAAAATAATGGTTTATTTCATTCATTCACAGTATTTTTGAGTACATTCTATATGCAGAGGTTTTGGCTACAAAGTGGCTAATTAAACAGATAAAATCTCAGTCTGTGTGGATAGTTCCACTGGGAAAAATAGCTATTAAGCAACTATGTGCATAAATTAGCATGATTACAATAGTTATAAATTCTACAGAGGGAAAAGAACCAGTCTATATTATGGATGAATCAGTGAAAGTCTTGAGGAAGAGACATTTGAACAGAGGCATAAAGGGTAAGCAGAAATCAGCCAAGAGGGGAAAGAGATTCAGGCAAAGAAGAGCGTGCAAAGGTTTCAAGACAAGAAAAGTTTGGGGAATCAAAGGAACCCAAAAGAAGCTAGTCCGAGTAGAACACAGTGAGTAAAAAGTTCGTGTCACTGGGTGATACTGGGGAAGAAGATAGGAACCAGGCCTGTGGTTACTGAACCAGGTAGCCACTGAAAGTATTTTAAGCAGGAAAGTGAAATAATCTGATCAATGCTCTAGAAAGAGTGCTCTGGTTGCTGTCTGGAAAACGAATGGGAGGAGATGGGAGGTAGGGAAAAAAAGGGAGACAGTGGGGAAACTGGTCCAAATGAAAGATGATGATGGTTTGGCCTAAAGAAGGAGCAGTGAAGGCAGAGAACACATAGATCTGAGATATCTAGAATTCAGAATCAATGTAAGTTTAGTGAGTGACTAAAAGTTAGAGGTGATGGAAACTGAGGTATCAGAGTAACTTTCTATGTATCTGGCTTCAGTAGTGGAGCGGATATAATTTCCATTTAACAACAGAGACAAGCTGAGAGAAGCAGATTTAGTTGGAAGGTACGAAGAGATGGAAAACAAGGGCTCAGTCTTAGCTTCAGGGCTTAATCTAAGCTTGATATACATAGAATATATCCAAATTGAGGTCATCAACTACGTAGTTAGATACAGATTCTGGAGCTCAGAAAATAAGCATGATCTGCATATAAAAATGTAGAGAGTTATTGACATTTATATTAGACTTACAATAATGGAAATAGATAAAACAACACAGAAGAATAACACAGAAGGCAAGAGAGTTCACATCTAATGGGGTTCACAACATACAGAGGTAGCAAGAACAGATTCAATGGATTAGTAAAGAGAGAAAAAGACAGAGCAGGTAGAAAAGAGAATGGGAGCTAAGTAAAGATAGCATGTGGGACAATCCTTCTGAAAAAAGAATGATACTGACATCCTTGGAAGAGATAATTTACTAATTATCAAAATGCAGCAAATTTGCCTGACTTAGTCCTCTTTTACCTAGTATTGAACTTATTGGGTGAGTACTGAACTTACCAATTCAGTGGAAGAAAATACACACAAAAAATAATTAGATTCCACTAAGAAACCATGATGGTATTCAATATCATTACCTGATTCCACATCAAGGGAGTATTTATCAATAGCCAAGTTCATGGTTTGGTAGGCAGTAGTGCAAAAGTCTTCCAGAATCACATAGACAGCACTGGTGACGTTAGGAAGGACAGACCTGGTGAACTTCATTCGGCTATTCACCACAATACTGCCATTTCTGAAGTTCAGGATTTCTAAATTCTGGAATCCAGTGAGATTTGATTGGAGATAGGGAACCAGCTACAATACACGTAAAGTGGTTAGTTTATTGACAAAGTTTTACATTTTGTTCAATACACCAAAAACAAAGAAAGACGAACCTCTCCAGTTTTCCAAACTGTATTGTTTACATTATTTAAATTGTTCATAAACAGAAGTATGAATTGTGAATTATTTGAGTCATAAGGTTATCAAAGTTATTTAGGAAATCCATGTAACTCACAGTTTTAGCCACCAGAGAGTTTATTCTCTGTTTCACTAAAGGATCGTGACAGTGAAAGCATTATAGGTACCTACAAAGCACTGATCTCACAATAAAATGTGAAGATAAATCTTAAACTTGTTTCAGTCCTAGAAATTACAGAATAAAAAATCCAGTATCTAAGTTGTCATATCACTGTTATGCCACATTTGTGTTTTCCTTTTTTTGTATCCACCTGTCTCATTCTTTTCCTACCAACCCTAGGCCATTACACTATTTGGAGATGATAGGAAATGAAAGTCCACAGCAGACCACACTTTCCTTGGCTCAGATCTTACGTTGTGGGGAAAGAGGGGTGGTTCATATATGATTATTCACTAATGCCCGTATTTCACTTCTTATGCTTACCAGTTCTAAGAATCTTTGCTCCAGGGCTTTATACTCCAAAGAGTTTTTATTAAACAGATCTTCTGAAAACATCATGTTAGTCACTCTGAGGCTGAAGAAAACCACCACAGCTCCAGCGGCTTGGGTATGACTCAAGTCATCGTTTCTTGTGGGTTGAGCCACAACAGCCATCTCTGTGGAGTGGATATTTGTAGACATTTCCACATAACTACCAACCATGCCACTTTCCTCAGGGATTAGCTCAGGCTGATAGTAATCTGTGCCTATCTGGTCCAACTCTAATGAAATATCCTGTACACCCATAATGACTTCATCTTCCAGCAGGGCGGAACTTATGGTTGAAGGCAATTTGGTAGACTGTGTCATGGAAGCTTTCGACCAGAGCTTGTCAGTACTCTGTGGTGTACTTGCCGATGTGTCTCTGGACAGTTTCCCTAAGGGAGAAGTTCTTGCCCAAATGACATCTGACTCTGGCACTGTGGTCCTCAAAAGCTGCACATCTGACTTTTCTATTGAAATCTTATTGTCAAACCATTCACGGTTAAATGACTCTGTAGTCTGCTCCATATCCTCCTTTAGAAAATGTTCTACTTGATCTGGTTTATCAGTAGAAGCAGAGACTGCCACAAATGTCAACAGAGGAGGTGATTTGGTAACTGAGTAATAATCAGTGTCGGGTACCTCTGATGTGTGTTTGGGTAGAATTGGAGATGCAGATTGAGTTGTGGTCTCTGCAAAGAGGGACACAGTAGGTCCACTAAGGGGCTCATCTTCTGCAAAGTTTGTAGACCCATTAAAAGGCCCATATTCTGAACGCTCAGTATGTTGATATGCAGAATCTATTTTGTCATCTATAACTAGTCTCACATCTATACCCTCAGTTAGCAAAAGTGAATCCTCAGCTTCAAGCCATGACTTGGACAATGGTTCAGTGCTCTTCTCTAATGAAGTTTCACTCCATGGCCAGGTAATCAGGTCTTCCTTTTGCCCAGACCCTGAACCCAAACCACTTTCAAACATGAACTCTTTTTCCATAGCTGTGTCTGGCATCCAAGTGCTCACTTCTAATTGGTCTTTGACTTTGGAGGCCAAAGAGTCCATGCCAAACGGTATAGTTACTTCTTTAGCAAGAAGATCAAATGTGACAGAGGAGACTGGATATGGTGAGGATGGCAAAGATACCCCAGAGTCTTCCATGGATGGTGGTGTTCCTTTTGGCACAGGATAAGTAAATGGACTTGAAGGCAATGGGTTGACAGAAAGAAAATCTTCTGACCCTTCAACTTTCATTAATCCTAAAAATAGAGTTTTCCATTAATCAATCTACAAAGATGCCAAAATATATTCCCAGTCCTAATAAAACCAGCTACCTGGTATTTTCCCATTAGATCATGACAGAGAGTTGCTGACTTTTACTTTGCCAAATCCAGCAAACAACAAGAAGGGATGATTATGTTTTCGTGATGTGGTACAATCACTCATGATTATAACCCCCTTCCCTGAGGATAGCAAAACATCAGGTTCTAAAATAACTCATCTTCAAACACTTTGGTTTTTTTTTTACCTCGTGAAAACAGAGAACTGCTGGTAGCCATATTGACAACAAAGACTAACTCTAGTAAAATCTTACGAGGAAAATTCCCTAGGAAATTGAATTCCCATTTCCTGGCTATGTTTATTATCCACCATTCTTCAGGTTCACCCAGTGTTCAAAAACTTGGGCTCATTATTTATATCTTTATTCATCTTCCTCTTTCACCTGTATGCCATCCCTGAGTCTCACTGATTGGTCCTCTCCTGCTACATCCAAATCATCTATCTGACTTTCACTTCTTAATCTCTGCTACAGCTTCCCTAGTTTAGATTTTCCCCTTCTCAAGCCTGATGCAAGCTAGAAATCTCTACTGGCCCCAAATTAATCCTATTAAAAGATACTGGCATAATCTTTGAGGCTGTTTGTTTACCACTAAAATACTCAAGCAAGTAGAGTAGTTCTTAAATAGTAATATAATTTAATTATATATCCTTTAACAGGACCTTCAAAATATCTATTAGGTGATCTCACCCAAGATATTCATTTCTTATTATTTATCTATTTGGACTCTCCATTCCAACACATTAAAGCCGATTGCGCCCTTTCTCACACAACTTTCCTAAGACATTTCCTCCCAGTGCATGTGGCCATGCTTTCTTTTAACCCTAGTCTCTTGCTCTCTTCAAAACCTGTCATCTGATGCAATAAATTATGAAAAGTGATTAAAATTCCTTACCATCTTCTAATAAGTGAGACCCAGAAGGCCTTTCTTCAGAAGCCACAGGCAGGTCAGTCTGAAGCACTGCTGGGGTGACAGAATGAAGAGTCAAGCCGCTAACGTCTAAAACCTCTGGGGAAGAACTGAGGCTCACCTCCGAGGGAAAGGCTAATTTGGGTGTAGACACTAAATCACCCAAAGGACTTTCTGACCAGAGTTCCCTGTCAGTGGCTGAAGGAAGGCCAGAGCTGAAACCAACTGGTGAAATACTGCTCGTGGTGGATTCATCTGCTGAGGGCCATTCAGCTTGAGGGGTATTATCCTGGAGGGGCAAAAAAAGGCTAAATCATATCATAGATAAAAGAAGCACATACAAACAATTTCAAATAATCATCCATCCATCTACATTCCCAGATTTTACAGGGACAAAAGGCAATGTAATATTGGGGAAGGGATAGGGTATGGGCTCTAGAAGCAAACAGATCTATAATTAAATCCCAATTCGACCACTTACTAGTTGGAAAATCTAGAGAAAAATCATGTATCACTTGAACCTCACCTGAAAAGTGGGAACAGATGACATATTATCTTTAAAAGATCCCAAGCAAAGTGAGTTTGTGGGATAAAACATTGTTTCTCTTGCTTTAGATGGTTCCTTTCCCTCTGTCTTATTAGTGTGCTTTAAATACACAGAAGTTACTAATATCTTTACTTTGTTATCAAAAACCTAAGCACATTGCTCACAGCAGGAAGAACAATCGGTAATTTTATTCATCATTCTGAAAGGTATTAAAAATTAATTATAGGTCTTTTATAAGAAATGCCACCAAGTGAAATGTGGTCTCTTACCTTGAATAAGTAGCCATATTTGCAAATTATAGCAATATCTGTGAATTACCACCTTTACAAACATAGTACTAATTGTATCTTAAAATTCAGCTGGTGGCTCAGGCAGTAAAGTATCTGCATGCAATACAGGAGACCTGGGTTTGATCTCTGGGTTGGGAAGATTGCCTGGAGAAGGGAATGGCAATCCACTACACTATTCTTGCTTGAAGAATCCCATGGACAGAGGAGCCTGGCAGACTACAACGCATGGGGTTGTAAAGAGTCAGACACGACTGAGAGACTAAGCACACGCTCAGGAATAGAAAAGCGGACAGAAACACAATCCTTGAACATATTAATTATTTAATCTTGTGAAGATCAGTCTATGTAAAAAGGTTTAATGATGATGTTAATGGGTAAAATGGCCATGACATTGGATAGGAGTTTATATATTCCAATCTATGCTGAATAACAAAACCTAAGAAGTGTCATATGCATAGAAGGAATTCATAAAATATTTCCTAGGTGAAAACTGAAAAAGAAAAATAGAAAAGATCAATAATTCTCTACTCTACATAGCATTAAAATCTCATGCAGATTTTTTAAAGACTCCAATGCCCAAGCTACACACCCCAGAGATCCTAACTTAACTGGTCTAAGAGAGGGACCAAGACATGGTATTACACTCTTAAAGGTTCCTCAGTAAAGGATGGAGCCTCATCACATGCCCACTGTATTATTCCAGCCTGGGTTTCTAAAATACTTCTTGAGTTGTTGAATCATTATATTTTCTCATTAACTGGAAACTTTAAGAAAATTTCCACAAGCAAACCTGCCTGAAAACTAGAATTCATGGAATAGCTATGAACAAAATGACGTCCATGAAAACTAAGAATAAGAAACTTTGAACAGAATCCCTTCCCCCTTCCTCCAGGAGATTCCTGGAGGTGGTTACTTTCACTGGCACACATGCTCAAGCCTAACAGGCTTTTTAAACAAAAGCACACAATTTTAAGGTGGCTAACTACAGTTTAGTCTATAGCCACGAACTAACTCTACCTACTAAACTATGGAGGGACCCAACTCAGTTATATCACCTAATTATAGTCTTTTATGCTTTGCCTTGGAGAAGGCAATGGCACCCCACTCCAGTACTCTTGCCTGGAAAATCCCATGGACGGAGGAGCCTGGTAGGCTGCAGTCCATTCTTTGCCTACACACTTTCCCTCGTCTCTCCATCAAGGGTCCACATGATGAAGCATTGGATAGCACACTCCCCCAATCACAAAGGAGGAAACAGGAGGCAAGAAATTACTGAGCATGTCCGAATTCATCCCTTCTTCTAGTGACAAATGCACAGTGGATCATTGGGTATACATAGAAATGCTCTCGGAGAAGGCAATGGCAACCCACTCCAGTACTCTTGCCTGGAAAATCCCATGGACGGAGGAGCCTGGTAGGCTGCAGTCCATGGGGTCGCTAAGAGTCGGACACGACTGAGTGACTTCACTTTCACTTTTCACTTTCATGCACTGGAGAAGGAAATGGCAACCCACCCCAGTGTTCTTGCCTGGAGAATCCCACGGACGGGGGAGCCTGGTGGGCTGCTGTCTCTGGGGTCGCACAGAGTCGGACACGACTGAAGCGACTTAGCAGCAGTAGCAGCAGCAGAAATACTCTCAGTTTCATCTACTATTTCTAAACTACAAGCACTAAGTCAAGTAACTAATTTTCTTTTGTGGAACTCAGTGACACCAACACTTCGTTCCCTGTTCAGACTCTTTTAATTAGGTCCTATTTTAAGTGGGCCATCCTGTTGATTATTTTTATATGTCACAACCCTAGCTCCTTCTCTTCCCTGATAACTTCATCACCCCCACTCCCTTACAAGCTGTCTTCTGTTTGAGATTGCACGTTTAGAAGCAGAAGATCAAAAACCAGGAAGAGTGAGAGATCAGGGTATTTCTTTCCTCTAAGCCTCCATACTGTGTGTCCTGCAGTAGCTCTATCCCTCTACAACTGAAGCTTCAGCTCTTACTGGGCTCTGGTCACTGCATTTCCTCCCCCTGCCCTAAAACTCAATGGATGGGAATGGCTTCTCACTGCTGTTAAGTCTCAGCACACTCTGAGATTTCCTTTTTCATTCCCTTAGCCTTGCACTACTATCCAGGGAGTTCTGCTACTACTGAAACCCTAACTGAGCCACGTTCTGTGTGCAATGTATTTTAAATATCCATAAAAGTTTGCATCATTTTTGTCAAAAGGTGATTATAAGATTTGTGATGAAATACAAATGGCCAGAAAAGGAAGAAGAGAATGGATTAAAACAATAATACGAACCAAAAATGGTATCATTCTGGCAAAACTTAATTAGAAATAAAGAATCTAAAGAGTAAGGAGGAAAGTGATGAAAAGGGGATGGTGCAATATTTGTATATATTTTTGGCAATGTGACTTGGTCAAAAATAGGAATTAGACAAAGACACATCTGAGGATTAGACTGGAGTCTAGTGATCTGAGTGTGATGAACTGAATATATAGAGAAAAGCAAAATATATATCAAAGGAAGAGGAAGACCATCCTCAAAAGACTAGATATAACTGCTGCAAATGATACATTAAAAAAAAAAAAAGAACCATTTCAGGATAAGAAATTACCTCTTGGGAATCCTCTCATCAGAAGTTAACCTGAGGATATCAAAACTTGATTCATGAGTAAGGCCAAAAAGATGATTTAAATCAGGGGAAAGATTTCTGGCATTTTTCTAGTAAATTTTAGTATTTAAGAGTATGTCACATATATGGAATTTAGAAAGATGGTAATGATAACCCTGTATGCGAAACAGCAAAAGAGACAGAGATGTATAAAGCAGTCTTTTGGACTCTGTGGGAGAGGGAGAGGGTGGGATGATTTGGGAGAATGGCATTGAAACATGTATAATATCATATAAGAAACGAATCGCCAGTCTAGGCTCAGTGCAGTATACAGGATGCTTGGGGCTGGTGCACTGTGATGACCCAGAGAGATGGTATGGGGAGGGAGGTGGGAGGGGTGTTCAGGATGGGGAACGTGTATACCCGTGGTGGATTCATGTTGATGTATGGCAAAACCAATACAGTATCGTAAAGTAAAATAAAGTAAAAAAAAAAAAAAAGAATATGTCATCACCAGGAATGAATTTAACCTTTATAACTTCAAAATTCTATAGAGAAAGCAGCTTGTGATCACTGAGCTATGTACATGATGCTCCTATATAACCTAGCACCAAACAGATATATAAAGTTGCCTTATATTTCTGACTAGAGAGTCTAAAACTTTCTGGGTCCTCAAAAATGAACCAGAGTGATGTCAGCAAGATGAATGAGTAAGACATACCCAACTCATACTCCCCTTTCAACAACAGCAATTTGCACCCTTTGTGGACAAAAGTGACTTTGTGGGAGCTGCGGGATTCAATACTATACACCAAGGGACCCAGAAGGAGTCTGGCCCACCTGGCACATTGGGTAATAAGCATACAGACTTCAGCCCTGGCTGTGGACCTGAGGTGGCCCATGAACTGGCTCCAGCCCCTCTTGGACACAATCTGGGAGCCACTGGAGAACAATAATTTGGACAATCACCCATAAATGAGAGAACCTTTGTGGAAGTCCAAGAGTCCAACAGAGTAGCTCCCAAAACACCACTAAATCCAAGTTCAGATACACTGTTGAGGGTAAGCGAAACAGTTTCACTTTACCCACCTCATCCCTCCCACATGGCAACACAGCCCACGGCCAAGAGAGCACCACTCTGCACAAGATTTCTGCACAGAGGAAAGTGAGAGTGTGTGTTAGTCTCTGGCCGCCCCAGCTGTGCAGGTCCTTGTATTTCTCTCTCACTCTGTCCAGAGTACTGAGTTGTAAGATGCACAACTAGGGGATGGGAAGTGGCTAAAAGAAGAGCAGCCAGGACTCTGAATGTATTAAAGGGATACAAATCCTACTAACTGCATGACGGACTCCATCGGGAGGCCTGACCATGAGTTGCCAAAACGCTTTGCCCATTGATCCCCCTTGCATAGCCCACGGGCACCTCCAGTACTGTGTGTGCCTCACCCCCTCCACACACACACACAGCTGCTCCATGCCTTCCCCATGGCAGACAGTGCAAGCTTCGGCAGACAGCTAGTGAAGAGAAAGCCAGCCTGAATCTAGAGGCCAGGGAGAGATGACAAGCTTTAGCTTCTGCACTTCCCTTGGGAAAGCAAAAGGAAAGCTATCATCACTCAGCCCAGTGCACTGCAGGATCAAGAGAGGGCACACAAGCTTAAGAAATCTGCCACGAGAGGTAGCAAGAAGCATGCAGAAGGTATATCCATAGGAGGTCTGAGAAAAACAAAAAGAAAATATTAATAGCTATATGAAAAGATATTCAAAAATCACCTTTAACAGGGAAATGCATATCAAAACCACAACAAAGCATCATCTCACACCTGTTGGAATGGCTATTTTCGAAAAAGATAAAAGTGCTGGCAAAGGTGTGTGGAAAAGGGACTCATGTGCACTGTTAGTGGCAATGTAAATAGGTACAGCCACTGTGGCAAACAGTATACGATTTCTTCAGAAAAATTAAAAACAGAACTACCATGTGATCCAGCAATCCCACTTCTGGATATATGGCAGAAGAAAACTAAATCAGTGTGTCAAAGAGTTCTCTGTACTCTCATGCTCACGCAGCATTATTCAGAATAGTAAGATATGGAAACAACCTGAGTGTCCATCAGTGGATAAATGGATAAAGATGCATTACACACAAACCATGGAATATTATCTAGCCATGAAAGAGAAGAAGTCCTGCCATTTGTGACAATATGAATGGAACTGGAGGGCATTATGCTAAGTGAACTAAATCAGAAGAAAAGGTCAAATACTGTATGGTACCACTTACATGTAGAATCTGAGAAAGCCAAACTCATAAAAACAGTTGTAGAATGGTGTGTTTCAGGGGCTGGGGGTGAGGAGATGGAGAGATGTCAGTCAAAGAGTACAAACTTGCAGCTATAAACCAAATAAGTTCTGGGTATCTAATGTACAACATGGTGGCTATAGTTAACAGTACTGTTATAAACTTGAAATTTGTCTAAAGAGTAACTCTTAAATGTTCTTAACACCAAAAAAAAAAAGAAAAAAAGAGAAGTATGTGAAGTGATGGAGCTGTTAACTAACTCTACTGTGGTAAGTACTTCACAATATACATCAAATCATCATCTTGTATACCTTAAATTTATACAATGTTCTATGCCAATTATATCTCAAGAAAGGGGAAATAAAAAGGACTGTCCAGATGGAGACAGCAATTCCAGAGTTCAATTCCAGATAAATGAAAAGACAACAAATTGAAGTCTAGAATGTAGAAGTAAAACAAATAGAAGCTTTTGTTTTGCCAAAGGTTTAGTGCTTTATAAGGCCATCCTTTGGTTTACAAAAATCATATGTTAGGAAGGAGGGCAGAGCATGTACATATATATGAACATAATAAAAGTACCAAGTTTTATAACTAGAAAGACTCTTAAGAATCAGTTAGTCAAAATTTGCCTATTAGAAATAAGGAACTGAAGTTCATAGACGGGAAATGCCCACAGTCACAAAAAACAGAGAAAAAAAAATCTGAACTAGATTCTGAGTTACTAGAATTCTGTCCTTGGGCTTCACTCACCATATCAGACTTCTTGTTGAAGAATACCTATAAGTGTATATACCCACAGGGCAAAAGGATTTCCAGAGGAGAAACGAGAGCTAGCAGATTTGGCAGTCAGTTCTCATTCAGGCTGGCATGTGTGCAAAGATCCAAAAGACTCAGGTGACTGACATTTAAATATTAGAAAATGGTCTTTCCTCCTTTCTCTGCTCTTTTTTTCTCTGCTCTTTTTTCACCTGAGTCTTTTGGATCTTTGCACACATGCCAGCCTGAATGAGAACTGACTGCCAAATCTACTAGCTCTAATTCTCCTCTGGAAATCCTTTTGCCCTGTGGGTATATACACTTATAGGTATTCTTCAACAAAAAGTCTGATATGGTGAGTGAAGCCCAAGGACAGAATTCTAGTAATTCGGAATCTAGTTCAGATTTTTTTTTCTCTGTTTTTTTGTGACTGTGGGCATTTCCCATCTATGAACTTCAGTTCGAATTGGAGAAGGAAATGGCAACTCACTCCAGTGTTCTTGCCTGGAGAATCCCAGGGACGGGGGAGCCTGGTGGGCTGCCGTCTATGGGGTCGCAACAGAGTCGGACACGACTGAAGAGACTTAGCAGCAGCAGCAGCAGCAGCTATGTTGAATACAGAAGCCATTTGTATATAAGGGAAAGTTTCTTCCTTTTTCATTTTTTTTCTTTTATCCTAAAATTATATATGTATTCAATTTTAAGTAAGAAAGCCATTTAGTCAATACTAAGTTCTGGCCCTCAAAAAAGTTGTTATGATGATAAGAATCATACCATACCAGAGAATTCACTTGCTTTCCTCTTAATTATCTAAAACCACTTCTAGAAATGTGTTAAAGCCGCCTGTGCTCCCAGTTGAGTCAGGTATATTTATATCATTGTAATTCTAGGTGTGCATTTTTTCAAAATTCTGGGAGAGATGACTAAGCTCCTCAACCTATGCTTATGAATTTCAGTTTTATCAGACAGAGCCTACAACCTGACACACATTAGGAAAGGCAGTTGAATCCTCAATGAAAAAGAAATCCTCAAGCAATATACATGATTTCAATATACTGGTAAACTAAATTTCTTTTCATTTTATAAAAATTAAAACAATAAACAATTCTGAAATGAAGGTTAAGCCACAGGCAGGCAACATAAAACGTGATGTATGGCAAAACCAATACAGTATTGTAAAGTAAAAAAAAAATTTAAATAATAATAATAAAATAAATAAATAAAATAAAGTTAAATACATACTAAAAAAAAATGTGAAGTAAAACAACTTGATTTTTTTAAATAAAGAAAGAAGACCATCTATTCCAAACAAGTACCCCCTAAAAAAAAATGGCATGGCAATGAAGCTTTCTCATATATTTTGAAAGGTAAACACATACATGCCAGGAATAGCACTTCATTTATTTTTATATGAATAGATGTTCCCATAGTAACAAATTCAACTCCTGAATTATTCTTTTAGCTCAGTGTAGTATATCAACAGGTTCAATATTATATTGGCCAGTTTCAGTTCTGCTAACGTCAACTGAAAAGCTTGCTAAGTGCTATAGGAAGCATGCTGTGCATCAAGTGATTTTCCAAATCAGAAGGCCAAAAGGTGTCAAATTCAATATCCCCAAATTACTACTTCTAAAATAATTTCTAAAAATAAAACCTGGTTAAAAAAAAACAACAAAAACTTCACTTCTATTAGAGAGGACAGAGAGGAAGGAGGGGGAGGAAGGGGAGAAGCAATAACCAGACACTTCTAATTAATCATACTTTTCTTTCATGTCATTAGCTTCCCTAGTGGCTCAGAGGATAAAGCGTCTGCTTGCAATGCAGGTAGACCTGGGTTCGATCCCTGTGTCAGGAAGATCCTCTGGAGAAGGAAATGGCAACCCACTCCAGTACCTTTGCTGGGAAAATCCCATGGATGGAGGAGCCCGGTAGGCTACAGTCCATGGGGTCGCAAAGAGTCGGACATGACTGAGTGACTTCACTTTCACTTTCTTTCATGTCTTATTATCACCCATTAACAGCCATGAAATTAAAAGATGCTTACTCCTTGGAAGAAAAGTTATGACCAACCTAGACAGCATATTCAAAAGCAGAGACATTACTTTGCCGCCTAAGGTCCCTCTAGTCAAGGCTATGGTTTTTCCTGTGGTCATGTATGGATGTGAGAGTTGGACTGTGAAGAAAGCTGAGCGCCAAAGAATTGATGCTTTTGAACTGTGGTGTTAGAGAAGACTCTTGAGAGTCCCTTGGACTGCAAGGAGATCCAAGCAGTCCATTCTGAAGGAGATCAGCCCTGGGATTTCTTTGGAGGGAATGATACTGAAGCTGAAACTCCAGTACTTTGGCCACCTCATGCAAAGAATTGACTCATTGGAAAAGACTCTGATGCTGGGAGGGATTGCGGCAGGAGGAGAAGGGGACAACAGAGGATGAGATGGCTGGATGGCATCACCGACTCGATGGACTGAGTCTGAGTGAACTCCAGGAGTTGATGATGGACAGGGAGGCCTGGCATGCTGCAATTCGTGGGGTTGCAAAGAGTTGGACATGACTGAGCAACTGAACTGAACTGAACTGAACATTCCAATGTCTCCTCAAACTGAAAAACCAAGGAGTTGGCTTAAATGCAAATAGACCCAAAGCACAAGCAACATAAATGAACAAATGAGTACAGTTAGTCAGTATCTGCCGTAACTAAACAGGCAGCCTCCTTCAACCAAGCTCTCGCCACTTCTTGCAAGGGAAAATGTAAACAATGATATCGGATCTTCCGGTTTTCAAAAGAAATTGAAAATCTGCATTTTTATCAAAAAATCTCCTAATTTTTAAAAATTGGCTTTAAAAAAAATAGCTTCAAAGCATATGCCTATAGCTGGATCTAGTCAGCTCATCTCAAGTTTGCAAACCCTGGCTTATATAAAATTTGTGTCTTTACATCATTCTAAGTTATCATCACAAATCTCTGGTGACAGAACCCCTGACCAGAATGGGATCAGAAGGAACAGAGGCCAGAAGCATGTGTTTGCAATGGATCACCACTCCCTGCCACCACACCCTGAATGAACTCCTATGACAGCACCACCTTATTTGTGTACAAGTCTGTCTACCACCACCAGACTGGAAACTACCTCTTGTAGGCAAGACCACACCTTATTCATCTTAGTCTCCCCAGCACTTGGCACATGAAAAGGACAAAATAAATATACTTGAATGAGTAAGTGGATGAATAAACAAACACCAAATGAATGTAATCTCTGAGGTCAATCTCCCTCTAACCTTTTTTCTCCATTATGGAACTTGGTGAAAAGAGTATTTCCAATGACTCCACATTTCAACTGAGTTGCTCTATACCTGAGCAGAAGGAATGGCTGCTCATATTGATGGTTAAGCCAGTTGGAGGCAACTTTCTAAATTTCCACTGCTGGATGAAAGCCAAGAAACAGATGTTTGAAATTAATTTAACATTAGTTCCTTTTCTGCCATATGAGACAGAAAAGAAGTATCAAGAGGGTATAAGGAGTGGGGAATGTAGAAGGGAATGTCCATGGTGCAACTATGTGATAGCAGAAGATCCTGGAATCGTTGTAGACAGTTTGGTTTTCAGTGGTATTGTAGTGGTTGTTCTACTGACACTACAGGAAGCTACTTTCTTTTTGACTGGTTGCTTCTGGGTAGGTGTCATGGCAAGTGGAGGTTTGAAGGGACAGAAGTGTGCCCAGGGGAGTTGGGTGGTAGGAACAAAAAACAAATTTCATTCCATGCTGTTTCTGTGCAAATGGGAATGTTTTCTGACCAGGATAAAGGGAGGCTGATTTAGAGTCCCACGCAATATTTGTCATTTGTCAACCAAGCACTATTTTTACTCTTCTTTCCCTCTTTTCCATATGCACACTGTTCTATAGGCTTTGGAATCTATAAACATTTTCTTCAATACAGTCCCTGTAACAAAAAGCTATACTCTGTAACTATGTACATCGAATTTACATTTCTGGGTAACTTTTAGAGAACAACTCAGTGGGCACTTACAGTTTAATTATCGCCAAACAAGTATGAACCACAGATAAGCTTTCTACCATTTGCAGACGTTGGCAATGCCGAATGTATGGACTTCATTTAACCACTGCAGAAGGCTTAAAATTATCCGCTCATGGCTGGGTCCATGAGTTGACAAATATGAATAACGTTCCAAGGATGATGTAAGAGAATATTTGAAATAGGAACAGCTTGGGAAATCCATGATGCCAAAGTAAGCAGGTAGGTGTACAAAGAAGAGAAGTTTTAGAGCCTGGTTCTAGGTATAAAACACAGAAACATACTTACCAGAATAGATGGCAGGGCTTGCTGAAGACTTGAACTTTGAGTGTTCCAAACTTGGTCTTCACTTTGGGGAAGTAAAACCCCTCTCACTAAAGAAAGAATAACATTAAATAAATTTTTAGTTGAGACACTACTGTGTTTAAGGTTCAGAGACAATTAAAAACCAAGTTCTTCCTTTTTATAAGCTTAGATTTGGATAGAACAAATGGAAGGATCTTGCCTAGAAAATGCTTGATACTTTATTCAAATATTTTACTTATATTAGCACCATCTATCTAAATTATAAGACTGCAACATAAATATTCTTCCCATTGTTACATTTTGAACACTCCTATTTTCTTTCCTTTCTCAAGCATTTTTTACTCTTTTCAAGATTCCCATGAAGTATCTGTTCTAAAATTGATTTTTTTTCATTTTAGTAAGAAAGTTGAACTGAAATTCCAATCCATTTGGGTGATGCCAAAAATGGAGAAAATTATGCAAAACTGTTTCCTTTTTGGCAGCAAAACTATTTCCTTTTTGGCAGAAAGTACCTTTGAAAAACAGGGTAAGACACCAGAGAGTTTATCACTATACCAATACTAAAGGGTCACAAAGTTAAAAGAGTAGATTATATAATTGAACTCAGTAAGATTTACTGAATCCTCACTAGTTGCTACAGACTTTGATGATATTGAGGCTATAAACATTAATAAAGCCAAGTTCCCCTTGTGGAAGTGTTCCCTATGTCAGAGAGATAAATAAAACAATATAAGAGGCATTTATATAATGTATGTGAACACAAACAAAAAAATAGAATGATTTTTCCTGGAGGAGAGAAGGAATCAATAAAAATTAAAAAGAAGGGGTTGTAAGAAAAGTGATCTGGTGTATACACCAAAAATAGAAGCAAAATCTGTATTTACCTGTTCCTACTGCACTGACACCTGGGTCTGGAAGATCCCCTGGAGAAGCAAACAGCAACCCACTCCAGTACTCTTGCCTGAAAAATCCCATGGACCAAGTTGCCTGGTAGGTTACAGTCCATGGGGTCGCAAAGAGTCAGACATGACTGAGCGACTTCACTTTCACTTTTCACTGCACTGACATAAAGGGATCAATCAAAAATCAAACTTTATTTTTGGAAAATAAGTACTTTCTGAAACTTTTTATCGACTGTGTGTTCAATTAACTTGTCTTCTATGGAAAACCAGAAGCATGAAATCAAAGATGAATATATCTTTTAATGATGATCAAGTTACCTAGGAAGCTGCAGCCATTCAGAACTCTGAAGCTGGCGTAACAACAGAAATGTATTTTAGCAACAAAATTCTGAGCAATTGAAATGTACATCTACTGAAAGGCAAAGCACCTGAATTAGTTTGTGCTGGATATCCTAAAGCTTTTGTTAAACTTGCTGAGAATTATTGACCACCTTCTAGAAGGTAGCTCCACCCCAGGCTCCACATAAAAATAAGACCTCATTATGCTGTTTATGGATTCAGTATCCTAAACAGCCTCATTTTGCCTACTGCATATCTTAATCCTCATGCCATTCGTTCACCAGAAACCCCTGATTAATCTACCCGAATTAGCTGCATGGCTAGTAGTCATTAGCTTAATGACTATGAACTAAAATAGGGAAAGGAAGATATGAACTATCTGGAAATAAAGCTAAAGCACCATTCAGATCAGGATGGTTTCTGTCTGATGCAGCCTAGAGAGTGCTAAGAACTATATATATATTGGGAATTTCGCTTTATGAGAATAAACTGGAAAAGAAACTAAAACTATACAAGGACTTAATGGTTATACAACTTACCATTGATAAGCTGAAGGGAGTCAGGATCTGGATTCAAAGAAGAGCTTCCCAGCAAAAAATTCTGGTGCAGTGTCTCAGCAATATAATCTCTGAAGTTACTAATTGTATAAACGGCAGTGGGCTTATCATCCAATTCTACAAGACCATGGTTTTCCACCTTGTTGGAATGTAGGCTGATTAGGTCCCAGGTGGTATTGCTGATAGCCTCCCCATTGAAGGTAACTGCATAGTGAACATCTATGCCACTGTGGATGACAAGAGAAACAGATTAGGTCCTACCAAGGAACAGATTAGGTTCCTTCCTTTCCACAAAGAAAGGAACTAAAAAGCCATGGAGAGCAAACATGAGACGTAGGGAGAGTCTCAAAAGGCAAGGATTCCATCACCATTCTCTGTAGACTGGATGGCAACATTTAGCCCTCCCCTTCTCCTTCCAGAAAACAGAAGGGTTATAGCTCTAAGAACACGGAGGGCACAGAGTCAGCCTGCATATATACCTGAGCGTCTTCTTCCCCCATGTTTTCACCCCTTCAAAATCAACTGTTCCTTTTCACTCTCAGTCAGCTTCCTTCTTCCCCATTAGGGTTTCTCCTCCCTGATTTAAAAAAACCAAACCAAACCTTCTAACTCCACCCAACAATGGGAAATCCTGTATCTCATTACTGTTGCTGGATGATTTATGTACTCCACATTGGGGAGTGAAACAGTAAAGCAGCGTAACAACTATGAACTGAAACAGTTATCTATTGTGAAAGGAAAATATGAACTATTTGGAAATAAAGCTAATTGATGACTTGTGAGTTTTTTTTTTAAATATCATGCTAGAATATCTTCTAATATGACAGCTATCTAAGTCTCTCGTTTGATAGCCCAGACAATTTACAGTCCCATAAAGTTTAATAGTGAATTGTAAAAAACTTACTAAGAAGTGATGGTTTTTTGGCCTAATAGGAATGATAATTCCAAAGTTTATGACTTTACTTGCCTATAGGACATTTAGCAAATTAGTTAATACAACTTGACAAATTAGTTGTATCTAATTTGGCGGGGCTTCCCTGGTGGCTCAGTGGTAAAGAATCTGCCTGCCAATGCAAAAGACACTGGTTTGATCCCTGGGTTGAGAAGATCCCCTGGAGAAGAAAATGGCTACCCACTCTAGTATTCTTGCCTGAGAAACACATGGATAGGGGAGCCTGGCAGGCTATAGTCCATGGGGTCAAAAACAGCTGGATACAACTTAGTGACTACAAAGCAACAACATCTAACTTAGCAATCCTTTCCCAGTTAACTATATATATATTTCTTCCAAATGCTCTAGAAACTACCTCTCATTTTTCTGCTGGCTCCCTCATTAATGAGTTGAATAAAATTTTGACAAGTGTTAATAAATAACTTTGTCTGGGAATGGGGCCTTTTCACTATCTTTCCACAGGCAAACAAAGAGACGATTTCTTGGAATAAAGGATAAAGTGAAAATAAATAAGTAGGAGTTGATATGTCATTTGACATTTTCTTAAATAATCATTTTGAAGAAACATCAGAATATAAGATTTTTAAACCAATAGAACTACACCTTATAGACCAACTCAGACTTATCTAACAGCTAAAAACTAACATTTTTGTAAGTGCTTACAATGACAGGTTATTTCCCAGGCTTAGACTGATTTAATACTCATAACAAATGTGAAGGTTTTATTATCTTCAGATTATTGTTAAGAAACTAAGCTTTAAAGAAGTTAAAAGACTTGCCTAAAATTTCACAATATATAAAGGGGTAAACTCAAGATTCAAACACAGATCTGCCTGACTCTGGCACCAGCATTCTGAATGACTACACTACACTCAGTAACTTTAAACTGTTAACAAAAAATAAGTCATCATGAGAACAGCTTTGCTCTACTCAGCACCCTCACTTCCAGCCAGTCTGTGAGACACAGCCATCAGAAACAATACCCAACAAGCACACCAAGATCCTCCACCCTCTCAAAGATGTACCACCCTCTCACAGATCCTCCACCCTCTCAAAGATGAACCACTGAAGGCAGATGTGCTCGGAAATAATCTGCCACCTTCAGACATTCTGTAGGAGCAAAATGATGCCCAAACCAAAGCACTCAAATAAATTAAGCATTTCCTCTTCTGATTCACTTATATATTCCTTGATTATAGACTGTGCTGTTTTGTAGAAAGATTTTGTTTCTAGTGAATGTCTTGCAGTCTCTCCTTGAGTTTCTATCTCCAATGTCTGACTTGGTACCTGCAATTCAATGTCTATTAAAGTAACAGAAATCTATACTTGCCTGACTATAGAGAGAAAATTCCAGCCTTAATTAAAGTATTCACATATCTTTAGAATAATAAAAATGTCAGGATAACGAGAGGGGTCTCACGGAGTCTAGAAAAAGGGCTACTTAACTAATTTATCTTACTATGAGTGAAAAGCCTGCGACAGTGCATTGTAGCTTCCTTGTAACACAGAACCTTAGATTGGAGATAGGTACAATAGGCCAGCATGACTTTGATACTGGCCATTAGGATCACCCAACTTCCCTTCTCTGATCTCAAGCTGGCAAAAGAACTTTCAATCATAATTCCCTGCAGATTGCCCTATGGGGAAGGAATGCATGAGCTAAGCCAATGCAATAATTAGTCAGCTGGCAGATACCTTTCTTGCTTTAAATAGATCGATCGGCATGCTAGAGAATGCACTGTATTTTGTAGTTTGGTAAGCATAAATTGGTCTTAGGAGACCTCTTCTTCCTGGGAACGCTGGCAGTTCTGGACTTGCCCTGGGTCTACAGGGGGTGCCATGAAGGTGTTACCCCTTGCCTACCACAGAAGCAGTGAAGCACAATGTTCCTATCCCACTCTGAGTATCATCAATAAGGTTTTCCTCCCCAATCTGATAAGCTGTCACTTCCAATGGTGTGGTTTAGGGAACCTTACAGTGGTAACTGAGCATCTTGACACTTGGATGCCTTGCTGAGCGATGAGACATCTGCTTGTCATCTATAAACTCCCTCAATCCCTTAATTTATCATGTTAGAACATGTTGATTCATGAGTAACTCCTGACCTCCTTTTGTAAAGAAATAAATTCAGTAAAATATGGTCAGAAAAAAAAAAAAAAAAATGATGGCCACAATGTGAAATTGAACAGTAAGAGGGACATCTACTGGTCAGAACTCACCACACCACGTATGTCTTAAACATCCCTCACAATGCCTGGCTCCTAGTAGTTCAATAAATATTTTTGAAAATAATGAAAAAACAAATGGTTAGTTTTATTCACTAATGTAGGCAGATAGAATCATTGATTTTGTGACACTTAAATGACAGTATGTGATTTTCTTGACTTAATTGGAAGGGTGTTCAGTCTCTAAATATGCAGGTGGAGCAGTGGTAAAGAAGCTGCCTGCCGATGCAGGAGATGTAAGTTTGATCCCAGGCTCGAAAAAGCCACTGGAGTAGGAAATGGCAACCCACTCCAGTATTCTTGCCTGGAAATTTTCATGGACAGAGGAGCCTGGCAGGCTACAGTCCATGGGGTTGCAAAGAGTCAGAGGAAACTGAGTACATACATTTTTCACCCTAAAGAAAAATGTACATTAACCTCATACATTTCTGTCTTCTGAGTAATCATTTTAGGGACACTGCTTCACAGGCAGAACATAACTCTGTGAGAACTGCATGCTCTTTCCAAGCTCTGTGGGATGGCACATGCCTGCATCTCCAGAAAGGCGAGCTTCTCCTTGGGATCTATGCCCAACCTAGAAACATGTTAACATGATTCTAAGACAAGAACCAGGGATAAGAGGGAAAAAATGGAGGAGAGGAAATGGCTATGCCAGTTAGCACTCCAGTTGTTTTCTGGACTCAGCAGAAAAATCAGACAAGGAGAGCCCATCATGTGATTTGCATGACTTTTAAACATCATAGGGAGAAGATCAAGAGAAACGTTTCTGGATCAAGAAATCTGTGCAAATCAGGCAGTCTGGGTTAGATTAGTGGCTTTACTCTTTACTGGCAAAATATAATTTCTCCCAGTGTTTTCCTTGGACATCTAAAAATAACACTTCTAATATCATCTACCTTGTCTGGTAAAGACATATTCATTAAAGAACATAAAATGCCTCACAGAGATACTTCAATTCATTACCAAGTTTCTTTCCTAGAAAGAGAAATCAAAGAAATGCTTGAGGAATCAGAAAATCATCTATTCTCAGATTTGAGAACTTCAGTGTGACCCAGAACAGACTTAGTTTTGGCATGGTAAATGCAATACAGAGATATCTCAGGATGAAGAGCAGAATAAAAATAAGCCAAAAGAACAAGGAAGTACATAAGATGCAGGAGGCACACTAGGGACAAAACATTATTTGATTGAAGAAAGCTGTGCTGCCTTTCTGCACTCAGCAACACCAAATTAACCAACCATCACTACAGCATCACCTTTCACCTTCTGAACTACACTGAAACAACTGCTATATAGAGGAGAGTCTCTCTGACTGCTGTTTCCAAAGACATCAGTCATGTGGAGGGGAAATTTATTCCTCACTTCAAATGTCCTCATTGGCTGTCTGACGTGTGCAAGTGTTAAATAGAAAAAAAATAATATTACATGATTACATGACGATCAATCAAACCAGAGGTATTTCAAGAAACTCAGATATTTCTTCTTCTCTCACACTTCCATTAGGAAGAAAGTGCATACAAGGCCTGGAGTTGAATTTTTGAAGTGTGGACACCAGGCAGATATTTTGTTGATTCACTTCAAATGGGTCTTACTAACTTAAAATAACGTGTGCAACTTGAAAGACGTACAAAGCAAACAGAAAACCTCATGTGTATATAAAAACTTATGTAGAGAGACAGGTTATATGTATATTATGTAGACTATTTCTGCACTACACATTCACTCATATGCTACACATTCTCTCATATACAGCTCAAAATAAAAGTACACCAAAAAGTTATGAATAGACCCCACCAACTGCTTAATATCCGACAATACTGAAGTTTTGGAAACTGCACTCAGGTTAACAATTCTATCATAAAATCGAATGGCTTCATACTGAATTGTTCTCTGTGTCCCCATAGAAAACTCAGCACTCAACAACTGAACACCATTCTTTGACCAGAGGGTTCACATCAGAATTCAGTTATGTTTTAACAGTCTAGTCTTCCCAGTTCAGTTCAGTATATTCTCTCAGTCGTGTCTGACTCTTTGCAAACCCATGGACTGCATGCAGCACGTCAGGCCTCTCTGTCCATCACCAACTCCCAGAGTTTACTCAAACTCAGGTCTACTGAGTTAGTGATGCCATTCAACCATCTCATCCTCTGTTGTCACCTTCTCCTCCCACGTTCAATCTTTCCCAGCATCAGGGTCTTTCCAAATGAGTCAGTTCTTTGCATCTAGTGGCCAAAGTATTGGAGTTTCAGCTTCAACATCAGTCCTTCCAATGAACACCAAGGACTGATTTCCTTCAGGATGGACTGGTTGGATCTCCTTGCTGTCCAAGGGACTCTCAAGAGGCTTCTCCAACACCACAGTTCAAAAGCATCAATTCTTCAGCGCTCAACTTTCTTTATAGTCCAACTCTTACATCTACACATGACTACTGGAAAAACCATAGCTTTGACTAGACTTTTGTTGGCAAAGTAATGTCTCTCATTTTTAATATGCTGTCTAGGTTGGTCATAATTTTTCTTTCAAGAAGCAAGCGTCTTTGAATTTCATGGCTGCAGTCACCATCTGCAGTGATTTTGGAGCCCAAAAAAATTAAGACTGTCACTTTTTCCCCATCTATTTGCCGTGAAGTGATGGAACGAGATGCCATGATCTTAGTTTTCTGAATGTTGAGCTTTAAGCCAATTTTTTCACTCTCCTCTTTCACTTTCATCAAGAGGCTCTTTAGTTCTTCTTCGCTTTCTGCCATAAGGGTGCTGTCATCTGCATATCTGAGGTTATTGATATTTCTCCCAGCAATCTAGATTCCAGCTTGTGCTTCATCCAGCCCACTGTTTCTCATGATGTACTCTACATATAAGTTAAATAAGCAGGGTGACAATATACAGCCTTGATGTGCTCCTTTCCTGATTTGGAACCATTCTGTTGTTCCATGTTCGGTTCTGTTGCTTCTTGACCTGCATACAGATTTCTCAAGAGACAGGTCAGGTGGTTTGGTATTCAGGTCTATTGAAGAATTTTCCAAAGTTTGTTGTGATCCAAACAATCAAAGGCTTTGGCATAGCCAATAAAGCAGATGTTTTTCTGGAACTCTCTTGCTTTTTCAATGATCCATAGGATGTTGGCAATTTGATCTCTGGTTCCTCTGCCTCTTCTAAATCCAGCTTGAGCATCTGGAAGTTCACAGTGCATGTACTGTTGAAGCCTGGCTCGGAGAATTTTGAGCATTACTTTGCTAGCATGTGAGATGTGTGCAATTGTGTGGTAGTTTGAGCATTCTTTGGCATTGCCTTTCTTTGGGACTGGAATGAAAACTGACCTTTTCCAGTCCTGTGGCCACTGCTGAGTTTTCCAAATTTGTTGGCATATTGAGTGCAGCACTTTCACAGCATCATCTTTTAGGATACTTAGTAAATACTTAGTAAATACTCTAAAATCATATAAACGAAAATGAGGAAGTCAGAAAGCCCTTTGCAAATATAAGATATTATATTTATATCTTATATATGATGGTGGTTTAGTCACTAAGTTGTGTCCAACTCTTTGCAACCATGTGGACTGTAGCCCACCAGGCTCCTTTGTCCATTGGATTTCCCAGGCAAGAATACTGGAGTGGATTACCATTTCCTTCTCCAAGGAATCTTCTTGACCCAGGGATTGAATCTGTCTCCTCCATTGCAGGCAGATTCTTTACTGACTGAGATACCAGGAAGCCCTTGATCTTATATAAATGAAGGCAAAATGACATGGATTGACCTGGAGGTATTACACTGAGTGAAATAAATCAGACAGAGAAAGATAAATACCCTATGTTATCACTTATATGTGGAATCTAAAAAATCAAATAAACAAATGAACAAAACAGAAACAGACTCACAGATATATAGAACAAACTAGTGGTTACTGGCAGGAAGAGGAAAGAGGGGAGGGGCAAGATAGGAGTAGAGGATTAAGAGATACAAACAACTATGTATAAAATATGCTACAAGGATATACTGTACAGCACAGAGAATATAGCTAATATTTCATAATGTGTTCAAATGGAATAAAATCTATAAAACATGAATCACTATGTTCCACATTGAAGCTAATACTGTAAATTAACTCTACTTCAATGAAAACAATAAAATTTTTTAAAAAATTAAATGAAGAAATGTTATTTTATCTCTAAACATCCCTATGCTCAGCCTATGAATTTGCTGCAAATATTCTATATTATGATTATTTATCTTTAAGAGAAAGTAAATTTTAAACAAACTTGAATTCAAAGACAAAAAGACAAGCAACTTTCACAAAGGGGACTGACTATGCTTTTAAGATTGTGCTTCTAAGAAACTTCAGAGAGCAGCTGTTTTCACAAATGAACTGTGATAGAAATCAGCTTTCTTCTTTTCATTTACCACTTAAAATGACACTTGGTTATTCTACTCAATGACAACAGTATACTTGAAAGTGCTTTATGAATGCCAATTTTTATACTAATTTTAAATTAAGCATAACTTAGTATTTGACAAAGGCTAATTATACAGCATAGGGAATATAGGCAATATTTTATAATAACTAAAAATGCAGTATAAGTGTAACCCTTAAAAATTATGAATCACTATGTAGTATACCAGAAACATATATAGTATTATAAATCAACTAAACCTCAAAAGAATAAAAATTAACAGATTAAAAAATACAAGTATTTGTTAGTCAGCAGTCTATGATTGAAGTCTGTAAACTACAGCGTATGAGCTAACTCTAGCCCACCGTCCATGAATTAATGGATTTTTATATTTTTAAATGGTTGAAAAAACTCAAAATAACAACATTTTGTGACATGTGAACACCATATGACAATGATATTTCAGGATCCATAAATAAGTTTTATTGTTTCATTTTCAATGTATTGCTTACACTACTTCCAAGTGAATAGATATGACAGAACTTATGTAGTGTGAAAAAGTATAAAATATTTAATATATGACTCTTAACAAATAATGTTTGCCAAATGATCTATAAGAAGTTGGACAGTGATACTGGAAGTAATAAAAGAACTGAGCCATGTTCCCTTGGACCTAGGGCTACCATGCTTTCTAAACTACTTCCTAATTAGGTCAACAGTACAGAAAGTGGCAAAAGTACTCTACCTGTCATTTTCCTTAGGGGACCTGGAAATAAAAATGGAAAGTGTTAAGCAGAGTTTAAGCAAGTTATAATTGTCATACAATTAATCAAGGTACAAGCTCTTAATGTATTTCCTCTGAAATGTTTCTTCAAATGAAAATGCCTGTATAGTACTAGATAATAACAAATAACTGTAGAATGAAGGAAGAAAGCAAAGGTGGAGAAAGTATTCTATTTTAAAATCTATAGCCTTTACTGTCTTTAAGCTTCTTAAAAATACTTTTGAACAATTAATACTTGGTTATCACTTTATAAATAAACTTTTATCAGTAAATGAGCAGAGAACTCCAGCTTTTGGCATTAACAAAATTGGTTAACATTTTTGGAGGGATACAATGTTAAATGTTATGTGTTAAAAACAAACAAACAAACAAAAATGTTATGTGCTATGTATACAATATTACAATACCAATGTTAAGTGGTATTAAAATTAATGAAAAGAAAATCAGATAACGTATAGAAAGATTCCAAGGAGTTGGGAAAGGTCCAAATTGACTAACCTACAGGATATTGCATAGTCTTTAATATTTATTTATTGATTTTCTGTATCAGACACTTAAAAGGACTTTCCAAATGTCAAGAACTACGCTATGCATTTTACAAAAATTAATTCTTTCAATCTTCATGAAAACTCATTAAGGACCACGAATATCTCCATTTACAGGTAAAGAAACTGAGGAATAAAAACACTAAATAATTTACCCAAAGTATTTCAAAAGTATTTTTAAATAAAGTACGATTCATATAAATTGTATATATTACCTTTTTTTTATATAAATGAGAAGTTAAAGCTTGTTAATTTACCCAAAACCATCCAAGCTGAAGTGCCAAAGGCAGGATTTAAACCTACGCAAGTTGATCCCAAAGGTCATGTTGTCTTTCGTATGCTGTCAAATGAGAGAGGACTTCAAAAGCCTCAGTTTCTCATGTGAGCTTTAGTCACAACTGGAGACAGTATTCCTGCAAAGTGCTATGGCTGAACTGGGGAGACAAGTCATGGTATGAGAGGAGATGGCGGGTCAATTTACCATGCTTGCCCTTGCCCCTGCATCAATACATTTCCTGTGCTCTGGTTTCCTTACAAGAAAAAAAAAACGAGGATAATAGTAACTATCTCACAGTATGGCTGTTGGGATTAAATGAGTTAATATGGATAGAAAGCCTGGCACACTATAAATGCTGTGTAAGTGCTAGTTGTTATTTCTGGAAAACTCAGAAGCTGTGACAAGACTATGCCAAAGTTAAGAAGTAGACACTGTCAATTAAGCCCGTGCTCCCCTGCATCTAATAGCTGGGCCACAGTCACCATCCACATGCTCCAAAGCTTCAGAGGACTCAGTCTAGCACTGGAGGTTAATAGCAGAGATATAAAGATAGCCACTTTGTTTCAAAATCCCTTTTCTGCTCTCTGACCTTGGGCTAATACTTAATCCTTCTAAACCTATTTGTTTTTCTTCAAAATAAGTATTTATAACAATATTTTTGCTAAAAGGGTTGAAGATTATGGGAACTCAGGAATGTAAAGTGGCCAGTACAAAGTATTCACTCAATAAAATGTGCACAAGTATGATGCTGCACAAGTATGATTCTTAGACAGGGAAGCAATGTCCTAAAAAGAGGTGTCCACTTTACCCAGAACTGCTATGCTGATAAACACATCCCCTCCAGAATGACTATACATCAAGACGTCAAAGGGACCTCACTGGAGCACTGATGAGCCTTCAGGAGCACACTAGATCACATCTAACCTTACTCCAGACTCCCCTCAGTGCCAAATAAAAACACATAACTTCTCAGCAGCAAGTTGGAGACATGAATTCCTAAGTTCTTACCCTGGCCCAACTACAGATCTAGCATAGCTCCTTGAATGTATTATATTGCCTTTCTTTAACTCGGTTTCCTCATCTGAAAAACCAGCACTAGGAATAAGACTTTAACAAAAGAACACCAAATTAAAGAATTCAGGTCATTTTTAAATCACTGTTGTTAACAGTATATCCAATAAACACAAAAGGATAATCCATTTGAAATACAGACTGCTACAAAACCTATGCATTTTAAAAGTCTATTTACCTAAAGTCAAGTACACGAATGTCCTTGTAGCCTGGTAACCCAGTAAATGCATTTTCCACCTGTCAAAAATAAAAAATTTGTAACTATGTAGAAATGTAAAAAAGCACACACAAAAATGTTTTTAAGAGTAGAATATAAAGTGCACTGTTTATAAGTATTACAAGCTTGTACACATACATGGATATGCATGGATTAGAAAGCTAAGAAATTTCTAATTGTTATAGTGTTAGGAAATAGTTTTTACCACAACCCTGCCACATTTTTTTAATTTTGTTTTTTAAGGTTTTGATTTACTTTAATATTTTTTCCAAATTATAAAAAACATACTTTTATTGGCAAAACACTATTTTTCCCCTTATGTGATGAAATATGCAAAAAAAAAAGGACTAGTTTCAAAAGAAACTGTAATAACATTTTAAAATGTGACTGTATGGATTAGAAATCTGGCCACAGCACACACACTGACACACAGTTGGGTGTTCATTTCCTGTAAATGTAAAATGTCTGGTGGCATCTGTTTCCTGTTCCTACGACACAAAGGACTGTGAACACAGCCAACATAAGAAAGAAATCTGCACACCTGGGCTTAGGCTTTGTTGACTGGTGGTCACGGAGGAGGTTATAAAGAAGTGACTGGTCAAAATATCAATTTATGAGCATCACAACTGCAGAAACCAGTTTTATCACCAAGTTTCTAAAATCAGGCTACATAAACCAGTATGAGCTTAGTGACTAAAGCAGGGGGAAGTGATAGATTGGACTAAATACCAAAAAAATATGAAGTTTTATACAAATACACATTTAACAAAATTGAACATTTTACCCACAACATTTCAGAAGGTGACAATCTTATCAGGTTAAGTCACTATGGGGCCAACACCTGAACAAGAGAAGTTATTAGTGGACTTTGGGCTTATTTGCCAGCAAATTTGGAAAACTCAGCAATGGCAACAGGACTGGAAAAGGTCAGCTTTCATTCCAGTCCCAAAGAAAGACAATACTAAAGAATGCTCAAACTACTGCACAATTGCACTCATCTCACATGCTAGCAAAGTAATGCTCAAAATTCTCCAAGCCAGGCTTCAACAGTATGTGAACTGTGAACTTCCAGATGCTCAAGCTGGATTTAGAAAAGGCAGAGGAACCAGAGATCAAATTGCCAACATCTGCTGGATCATCGAAAAAGCAAGAGCATTCCAGAAAAACATTTACTTTTGCTTTATTGACTATGTTGTGTAGATCACAACAAATTGGAAAATTCTTAAAGAGGTGAGAATACCAGACCACCTGACCTGCCTCCTGAGAAATCTGTATGCAGGCCAGGAAGCAACAATCAGAACTGGACATGGAACAACAGACTGGTTCCAAACAGGAAAAGGAGTACATCAAGGCTGTATATTGTCACCCTGCTTATTTAACTTCTATGCATGCTACATCATGAGAAACGCTGGGCTGGAAGAAGCACAAGCTGGAATCAAGATTGCCGGGAGAAATATCAATAACCTCAGATACGCAGATGACAGCACCCTAATGGCAGAAAGCAAGGAGGAACTAAAGAGCCTCTTGATGAAAGTGAAAGAGAAGAGTGAAAAAGCTGGTTTAAAACTCAACATTCAGAAAACGAAGATCATGGCATCTGGTCCCATCACTTCATGGCAAATAGATGGGGAAACAACGGAAACAGTGATGGACTTTACTTTCTTGGGCTCCAAAATCAACCATGAAATTCAAAGACACTTGCCTCTTGGAAGGAAAGTTATGATCAACCTAGACAGCATGTTAAAAGGCAGAGACATTACTTTGCCAACAAAGACCCGTCTAGTCAAAGCTATGGTTTTTCCAGTAGTCATGTATGGGTGTGAGAGTTGGACTATAAAGAAAGCTGAGCCCAGAAGAACTGATGTTTTTGAACTGTGGTGTTGGAGAAGACTCTTGAGAGTCCCTTGGACAGCAAGGAGATCCAACCAGTCCATCCTAAAGGAAATCAGTTCTGAATATTCGTTGGAAGCTGAAACTCCAATACTTTGGCCACCTGAAGTGAAAAACAGACTCACTAGAAAATAACCTGATGCTGGGAAAGATTGAAGGTGGGAGGAAAAGGGGATGACAGAGGATGAGATGGTTGGATAGCATCACCCACTCAATGGACATGAGTTTGAGTGAGCTCCGGGAGTTGGTGATGGACAGGGAAGCCTGGTGTGCTGCAGTCCATGGGGTCAGAAAGAGTCGGACACGACTGAGCGACTGAACTGAACTGAACTGGAGCTATCTCTGGGCATCTGCTTTTATTGGGAACTCATGTACACCTGTGGCGGATTCATGTCAATGTATGGCAAAATCAATACAGTACTGTAAAGTAAAAATAAATAAATTAATTAATTAAAAAAATAATTAAATAAATAATAAAGAGCAAAAAACAAAAAAACAAGTTCTCATAAAATCAGGAGAATGAGATTTTTAAAAAAATCTTGATTCACCAAAAATCCTTCTGCCTTGTAGATAAAGAATCCAAACCCATGAAACTTTTTGGCTACAATAATTCACCTTGTTTTATTCTGAGAGAAAACAGAGAAGTGCTAATTCTTGGAGGGTGGAGGTGGGGATAAAATCCACAGGACTAAGAATGCCAAAGACCGAGGGTTAGTCTCGGCTATTTTTCACTGCAGAGTGGCCAGGCACAAGTCTTCTTTCATAGTACTTAATGCTTCAATGCCCACTAAGCATATCACTTCTTAAGATTAAGATGAGCATAGCTAAAAGTACTTCATTAGCTGCAAAATGCAGTGTTATTGCATGTTGTTATTAATACTAAACCCTTCTTGCTCCTTGGAAGGAAAACTATGAGAAACCTAGACAGCATATTAAAAAGAAGAGATACCACTTTGCCAATAAGGTCTGTATACTCAAAGCTATGGTTTTTCCAGTAGTCATGAACAGATGTGAGAACTGGACCACAAAGGCGGCTGAGAACCAAAGAACTGATGCTTTCAAATCGTGGTGCTGAAGAGGACTCTTAAGAGTTCCCTGGGCTGCAAGGAGATCAAACTAGTCAATCCTAAAGGAAATCAGTCCTGACTATTCATTGGAAGGACTGATGCTAAAGCTGAATCTCTAATACTTTGGCCACCTCAAAGAGCCGACTCACTAGAAAAGACTCTGATGCTAAGAAAGATTGAAGGCAAAAGGAGTAGAGGGTGGCAGCGGATGAGATGTGTGATGGCATCAGTGACTCAATGGACATGAATTTGAGCAAACTCTGGGAGACAGAGAAAGGCAGAGGAACTTGGGTCAGACATGACTTAGTGACTAAACAACAACAAACCCATCTCATCTGGAGCTTTGCCATTTTTTGACTTTAAACACATTTTCTAATTCATCACACCCAGTGAGCTACTACATAGGTGCCCAGTTGTAAGAAGTCATTCCACCTTATTAGTCACAAGATTAATAACAGGTACAATTTACTGAGTGACTGCTATGTGCCTGGTGCTTTGAAATATTACTTCCAATCCTTGCAACAATCGCAAGAGATAGGTAGTTTCTCCATTATGCAATTGAGGAAACTGAGACTGAGATATCAACTAATTTGCCCAGGATCATCCATTTGGTGAGTGTCTGAATCAGAATTCATTCAATCAGTCTTTCTAATGCTGAAGCTCATACTCTTCTCACTGAATCACATGCCTCATCCTCTTTCCTTTGATAAATATGATTTTATAATTGGGACCAGGACTGGGAGAACTGTGAGGCTCACCACAGCTTCTCACCTGAATTAAAATGAAGAGGACTCGGGGCTTCCCTAGTGGCTCAGTGGTAAAGAATCCGCCTGCCAATAAAGGAGACATGGATTCGATCCCTGATCTGGGAAGATCTCACATGCCATGGAGCAGGGAGCCCATACACCACCACCACTGAGCCTGCCTTCTGAAGCCCAGAAGCCGCAACTACTGAGCCCACAGGCTGCAACAACTGAAGCCCGCAGACTCTAGCGCCCATGCTCTGCAGCAAGAGAAGCCGCTACAGTGAGAGGCCCACACACCACAATTAGAGAGAAGCACCTGCTCACCACAACTAGAGAGGTCTGCAGCGCAACGATGACCCAACACAGCCAAAAATAAATAATAAATAAAATTATAAAAAATAATTGAAGGGGACTCAGTATGATATAAAGGAAAGAACAGTTTCAAAGGAAGGAGGAGACTTGATTTTCCCTTCCACTCCTAGAAGCTGAAATGACCATGAACAAGTTACTCACCCTGATGGGTTTCATCTATAAAATGGAGCTGATTATCCACCTGGCTGCTGTTAGCAAACCGACACACAGCAGCTTGCAAAACACAAAGCACTATGTGAGGACACTGTTGATTCTGTGGCTGCCATCAGGTGTCCACACTCCAAAGCCTATCACAATGACCGTTCCCTCTCTGATGTCACTCTTCATGGCACCCCAAGTTTATCTTCCTCAGCTCATTAAAAAAAAAAAAAAAGTAACAGCTCCTGAATCTCAATCCTCCCAAGCAGGCTTTCTCTTTCCCTGTGTATCTTCCAGCATTACCCGGAAAAATAATACTGAAAGACCAATTCCCATGACGGTCTCCTTCAGTTTGCAGTATATGTGAAGACAGGACCTTTCAGAGACACGACCCTGACTCTGCAGCTCCACACAGGGAAGTGGCTATTGGTAGACATTTCATTCCATGTAAAAGGACCCGTATGTAGAAATAGGTCAGAGAAGGTACTGATCCTTCATCATCTTTAAAGCACCTTGAGCCAATAGCTACCTACTTCATAAAGTCCCTGATGGAAATGTTTTTCAGAGTGTTTATTAGACCTTCTCTAAATATGCAGTCATTTAGCACAACTGTTTATCCAAACATGGAGGTTTATTAAAGGCTCCTTAATCCAAGAGCAGAGAGAACCAAAGAGCTGATCCAAGACACTGTCTGATGCCAAATGGCCATTGGCCTGGCTGACATTTCTTCCACATACCATATAGCCTCACAAATTGGCCACACAGCTAGGAAAATTAATTGTCTAGCCCACACTCCCTGTGTCTGATGGCTGCAATGATGCTGCTTGGCTGAGAGATGCATATTTTTCTTTCTCATCTAGACACAATGTCTAGAGAAGGAAATTAGTCCAAGGTAATGGAATCAAAAAACTTGGCCACAGAGAACTCCATCAAGAGGGATGGAAAAGAAATAAACAGGAGGACTAATGTACCCTCTCACTTGACAAAGAGAGAGGAGATGGGCCCTCGGTATCTTGAAAAAATTCTCAACTTCAAGTCCCTAGATAGAATTCTTCCAGAAAGTAAAGTTGTGAGATGGTCTAACGCACAATTCTGTAAACAAACTCTCTTTTAAAAATACTTCTAACCAAGGAACAGAGATAAGAGAAAAATTTACTTTTCACTGGATGTCCTTTTGTCCTTTGAGCTTGGGGCTTCATACTACCTATGCATTAACTATTCAAAAATTTTCACCTTTAAAAAAGAATAACAAATACAAAATTAAAAGAAATTAAATTTATTGTTCCCTCAAGAAAAATAACACACTACATATAATATCTCAAAGATGCTCATTTCTCCAAATATTGTCAAGTAAAATCCATGCCACAGAACACATTCTTCCTTGGCTGTGTGGCCAAAGCGGGAAATAGCATTTATTTGTTGGTATATGGCAAATGGATACAAAACTTTGTTTCAATGAAATAGTTCATCTTTTGGTGAAATTTTCACAGAGCTTTCTAAAGAAATGGCTAAATCACTACTCACTGAATCAAGTAGATGGAAAGCTTAAGTCCTAAACCTACCTTTAACCAGTGTTAACATGAGAAATTTATAGCTCCAGCAAACTATCCTGTATACAAAAAAGAATAAAAACACATCCCCCAAATCACCCACCTCTGAAATAAAGTCTTCTACAAGGCGCTGGTGGTGAAAGCTAGAGGGGTCCTGTAGTTCTTCACTGTACTGTTCCCCCAAAAGGTGGATACTGAATTCTGCAACCTGCTCAGCAGCTGTTTTTCTGGATTCTTCTATCATATTCTCAATTTCATTGCTAATCTGGATTTTTAGCAAAAGAACAATAAATGTCAATGTTCACTCATTCAGTCAACAAATATCTACTGACCACCTATGATATGCCAGACACTGTCCCAAAGGCAACTTCTGGTGAGGACTATTTATATAATATTTGACTTTGAAACTAACTGGTTTTTAAGACAGGTTATTATTAAAATTTTAAGACAGGTTATTATTAAAATTACTGTGTATTTGTTCATTCCTTTGAATACACAGTGATTGTGGTCACTGGTTCAGGGAAAGAGAAAATTTTTCACAGATAACCACCAAAGTTCACCACCTGTGAGTGAGTAGAAAAAGCTGAAGTTACACATTGCTAATTATTGGAGAAATGCAAATTAAAACCACAATGATGTATCACCTCACACCAGTCAGAATGGATATATCAAGAATTCTACAGATAAAAATGCTGGAGAGGATGTGGAGAAAAGGGAATCTTGATTCACAGGTAGGAATGTCAATTAGTGCAGCCACTATGGAAAACAGTATAGAAGTTCCTTTAATAGAACTGCCTGAAAATAGTCCTGAAAACAGCCATTTAAAAAAAGTGAAAGTCGCTCAGTCATGTCCAACTCTTTGTGACCCCATGGACTACACAGTCCATGGAAATCTTCAAGCCAGACTACTGGAGTGTGTAGCCTTTCCCTTCTCCGGGGCATCTTCCCAACCCAGGGATCGAACCCAGGTCTCCCATATTGCAGGAGTATTCTTTACCAGCTGAGCCACCAGGGAAGCCCAAGAATACTGGAGTAGATAGCCTATCCTTTCTCCAGTGGATCTTCCCTACCCAGGAATAGAACCAGGATCTCCTGCATTGCAGGTGGACTCTTTATCAGCTGAGCTACCAAAGAAGCCCAATAAAACTCAAAAATATTTCCCTACAAATTCCCACTGATCCCAGTTCTGAAATCTGGATGCATATAAAAACTATAGGCCCCAGAGAAACCTTCAAATAAGGATAGGCACCTATCATCTTCTCTGACTTTTCACTAGTTCCTTTTCTCCAAACACTTATTGGGCTCTTAATGTCTTCCTTAGAGTATGATACACATAAATGAGGTCTGATAATTAAAATATGGTACAAGTATCACTTTCCTGATAGCAGATTCTAATTTCTGTTAATGTAACCTAAAAGTACTCTTGCTTTACTAGTTTTTCCTCATACTGCTGAGTCATATTGAAACTAATAAAAACCTTTAGCCTTAAGGAATTTTGTACGAGACTTTGCACTCTTCAATACTAAATTTTCTCTCACTAAATTTAAATAAAAACTTTCATTTTCAGTATTACTATAAAAGAAATATCCTTAGGAACCTTGCTGCAATACAACGCCTAAAATGCTGACTAAATTTTTTAATGATTTTAATGCATACCTGGTTTGCAAGAAAATAAACCAGAAATCAAAAGAGAGAGGCTAGAAAAATCCAGAGAGGTGATTCAGTAATCTATGCATACACAGTGTATCTAGCAATCTCTTGTGACCTAGGCTTTAGTTTCAAATACTACAAGGGATAGGCTATAAAGTGCCAGGTGTATACATGTTGAAAAGTCAGATCAAAGACGCCTATATAGACAGTTTGAGCAACAGATTAGACTAAGTCGAAGGAAGAAAAAGTGAACTGGAAGACATTTCTGAATGCAGCATAGGGGGACAAAGAAACGAAAGTTAAGAACGAGTGGTTAACAGACAAAAGGTATAAAATGAGGGAGTCAGACATGTACCCAATCATATGGGACAACACCTGAGAATTTTCTCTATATACATTTTTGTGAAATTGCTGTATCCTCAATACTGTATTATATGCTACTATATTGTACTTGTAGTGATGCTTCCTAAGGCCTGCCATCACTGCAAGTGACTTGAAGTGCGAAGTCAAGTGGGCCTTAGGAAGCATCACTATAAGCAAAGCTAGTGGAGGGGATGGAATTCCAGCAGAGCTATTTCAAATCCTAAAAGATGATGCTGTGAAAGTGCTGCACTCAATATGTTAGCAAATTTGGAAAAATCAGCAGTGGCCACAGGACTGGAAAAGATCAGTTTTCATTCCAATCCCAAAGAGGAGCAATGACAAAGAATATTTAAAATATCGTACAATTGCTTCTGGTCCTATCACTTCATGGGAAATAGATGGGGAAACAGTGGAAACAGTGTCAGACTTTATTTTTTGGGGCTCCAGAATCACTGCATTTGGTGACTGCAGCCATGAAATTAAAAGAGGCTTACTCCTTGGAAGGAAAGTTATGACCAACCTAGACAGCATATTCAAAAGCAGAGACATTACTTTGCCAACAAAAGTCCATCTAGTCAAGGCTATGGTTTTTCCTGTGGTCATGTATGGATGTGAGAGTTGGACTGTGAAGAAGGCTGAGTGCCAAAGAATTGATGCTTTTGAACTGTGGTTTTGGGGAAGACTCTTGAGAGTCCCTTGGACTGCAAGGAGATCCAACCAGTCCATTCTGAAGGAGATCAACCCTGGGATTTCTTCGGAAGGAATGATGCTAAAGCTGAAACTCCAGTACTTTGGCCACCTCATGCGAAGAGTTGATTCATTGGAAAAAACTCTGATGCTGAGAGGGATTAGGGGCAGGAGGAGAAGGGGATGACCGAGGATGAGATGGCTGGATGGCATCACGGACTCGATGGACATGAGTCTGAGTGAACTCTGGGAGCTGGTGATGAACAGGGAGGCCTGGCGTGCTGCGATTCATGGGGTTGCAAAGAGTCGGACACGACTGAGCAACTGAACTGAACTGAACTGTACTCATTTCACATGCTAGCAACGTAATGCTCAAAACTCTCCAAGCTAGGCCTCAATAGTACGTGAACCAAGAACTTCCAGATGTTCAAGCTGGATTTAGGAAAGGCAAAGGAACCAGAGATCAAATTGCCAACACTGGTTGGATGATAGAAAAGGCAAGAGAATTCCAGAAAAACATCGACTTCTGCTTCACTGACTACACCAAAGCCTTTGACTGTGTGGATCACAAAAAACTGGAAAATTCTTAAAGAGATGGGAATACCAGACTACCTTACCTGTCTCCTGAGAAACTTGTATGCAGGTCAAGAAGCAACAGTTAGAATTGGACTGGTTCAAAATTGGAAAAGGAGTATGTCAAGGCTGTATATTGTCACCCTGCTTATTTAACCTATATGCAGAGTACATCATGAGAAATGCTAGGCTGGATGAAGTACAAGCTGAAGTCAAGATTGCCAGGAGAAATATCAACAACCTCAGATATGCAGATGACAGCACCCTTACGGCAGAATGTGAAGAGGAACTAAAGAGCCTCTTAATGCAGGTGAAAGAGGAGAAAAAACTAGCTTAAATTCAACAAGAGGAACTAAGAGCCTCTTAATGGAGGTGAAAGAGGAGAAAAAGCTAGCTTAAAACTCAACATTCAAAAAACAAAGATCATGGCCTCCAGTCCCATCACTTCATGGCAAATAGATGAGGAAACAATGGAAACAGTGAGAGACTTTATTTTCTTGGTCTCCAAAATCACTGCAGATGGTGATTGCAGCCATGAAAAAAAAGCTGCTTGGAAGAAAAGCTATGACAAATCTAGACAGTGTATTAAAAAGCAGAGACATTATTCTGCTAACAAAGGTCCATCTAGTCAGAGCTATGGTTTTTCCAGTAGTCATGTATGGACTGTGAGAGTTGGACCATAAAGGAGGCTGAGTACCAAAGAATTGATGCTTTTGAACTGTGGTGTTGGAAAAGACTCTTGAGAGTCCCTTGGACTGCAAGGAGATCCCATCAGTCCATCCTAAAGGAGATCAGTCCTGAATATTCATTGGAGGGACAGATGCTGAGGCTGAAGCTCTAATACTTTGGCCACCTGATGCAAAAAGCCGACTCACTGGAAAATAACCTGATGCTGGGAAAGATTGAAGGCAGGAGGAGAAGGGGATGACAGAGAATGAGATGGTTGGATGGTATCATTGACTCAATGGACAAGAGTTTGAGCAAGCTCTGGGAGATGAAGGACAGGGAAGCCTGGCGTGCCACAGTCCATGGGGTCACAAAGAGTTGGACACAACTGAGTGACTGAACTGAACTGATATACATTGATTCTTTAGACAGAATGCTACTGTACCCTCAACAGCCTACAGGAGAGGTAAACATAACTTCTATATGGATGAGGAAAGCAAAATGCACATGTGACTTGCTTTATTGCAATATTCACTTTACTATGGCCATCTGGAACTGAACCCACAATATCTGAGATATGCCTGCAGTTATACCATATTATAGTATACTTATAGTAATACACCATATAGTATTTGGGAGTCTATAGTTTTATAAAAATGGGTATAGGAGTATGTTTATGCTTATTTACTTTGCTTTGGATTTATTGTACTATCTTAACATGAGGTTTTTAGTCTATTATAAATTTGAGAAATTCAATCATTATGTCTCATCATTACATAAATACAGAGAGGGGCAGAGAGAGTAGTATCTTAACAGTAGGCGAAAAAAATAGATTACCCACAAAAGAATAAGAACTGAATTATTAGTTGAGTTCTTAATAGTAACAATAGAAGTTAAAAGATAGTGAAATAAAATCTTGACAAAAAAAACCAAAGACCTTCTATCTAGAAATTTATACAGATTATAAGAATCTTTATAGAATAAGGGGATAATACGGAAATCTTCAGGTGACCAAAAACTGAGATTGGACCAGTGAGAGATTCTTACTAAAGTAATACCAGAAGCATATATTTCAGAAGGAAAATTATTCCAAATGAAAGGTCTAAAATGTAAAAAAGAATTTTAAGAAAATAAAACAGTACACACCTGGGTAAATGTAAAAACTTTTAACTATATAAAATAAAAATGATGCAGTCAGTCAAATTTGTAAGATTAAAAAGAGAGAACTAAAATCCCAGGGACGGAGGAGCCTGGTGGGCTGCAGTCCATGGGGTCGCTAAGAGTCGGACACGACTGAGCGACTTCACTTTCACTTTTCACTTTCATGCATTGGAGAAGGAAATGGCAACCCACTCCAGTGTTCTTGCCTGGAGAATCCCAGGGACAGAGGAGCCTAGTGGGCTGCTGTCTATGGGGTCACACAGAGTCGAACACGACTGAAGCAACTTAGCAGCGGCAGCAGCAAAGGAGAGAAAGAAAGAACAAAAATACTGAAAATAACATGTAAAACAGTAAGGTAATCACTTGAATTATTGGTGGCTCAGAGGTTAAAGCGTCTGCCTGCAATGCGGGAGACCTGGGTTCAATCCCTGGGTTGGGAAGATTCCCTGGAGAAGGAAATGGCAACCCACTCCAGTATTCTTGCCTGGAGAATCCCATGGACAGAGGGGCCCGGTGGGCTATAGTCCACAGATCGCAGAGTCGGACACGACTGAGCGACTCTAGGTAGGTAGGTAATGTTCCTGCAGACTCAGGATAAGGATAAAGATTCTGAAAAACGTAAACTTTGCTAGATTAAAGACACATGATAACATACAGGGTAAATATTAACAAACCAAGAATAAAGTATGTAATTTCTAAAATAGTATCTGAAAAATGTATTAGGGAAAAAACTGAAATGTAAAACTGTATATTAGGCTTCACTCTGAACTAGTCATGTATGCTTGTACTGTTTTGTCTTCCTACTGGTTCTACAAATTACCTTCAAATTACTCTCTCTGTTATGAAATGTTCCAACTGATTACACATAATCCGTTCATTCCCATTACAGTGAATTTTATCTCAGTCTATAAAAGTTTCCAGTCCTACACCATAACATTCAGTGTCAAGCTCAGAACATCACTTTTTATTCAAATATTTATCAAATGCCAATATTTTCTAGTACCATCTAATTTGGACACAGTTTTACTGAATACTAAAGGTATTGTATTGATACAAGGATCCCAAACTGGCTCCAGCCTTGCTCAGTAACAGGGAAGGTGGTGGACAGAGTGGGGGGCAGGACTTGACTTCACAGTTGGTAAGAGAAGGTGTAAGGTAACAATTGCACCTTTCTAGTGAATATGTTCGGAAAGGGCAACGGCACCCCACTCCAGTGCTCTTGCCTGGAAAATCCTATGGACGGAGGAGCCTGGTAGGCTGCAGTTCATGGGGTCGCTAAGAATCGGACACGACTGAGCGACTTCACTTTCACCTTTCACTTTCATGCACTGGAGAAGGAAATGGCAACCCACTCCAGTGTTCTTGCCTGGAGAGTCCCAGGGACAGGGGAGCCTGGCGGGCTGCCGTCTGTGGGGTCGCATGGAGTCGGACACGACTGAAGTGACTTAGCAGCAGCAGCAGCAGCAGTGAATATGTTCAATCAAAGTTTGCTCTGTATTAAGGAATCTGTGATTTATGCACATTTAATAAAATTTCTAATGAAATATTTTCATCTTAGAAGCATTTACTTTTCAAAAAATTTGGAATGTGATAGCCAACTTAATGCTTCTTAGTAGACAGATTTCTATTAGTAATGATGCATTTATTTATTTATTTATTTTTTTAGTAATGATGCATTTAAAAAGTACAGTACTTCTCTAAACTACATAAAATCTATATCCTTTCCCTCTGAAGAGGAGAAAACTAAGTTCTGATTTATTAAGAGACAGAGTACATAGGCAAAAACCCTCACAATAAATTATGCACACAGCCCACAGAAGACAGTGGGCTTACCATGATGACAGCTCCCCAGGCTCCAAGTCATTTAATTTACAATTCAAATCTATTCTTTGCCAAAAGCAGACTTATTGGGCTCTCCAAGGAATCTCAGATTCTTTTTAATGTACTGGTTTTAGAATCTACATTTCCATAAACAGAACCACCTGAAATTTTGTGTTGTCTGGCAATGAATAATAAATCTCTCTAAATCCCTGTTCTCCATGTTAGAAAGTAAATAATGAAACAGAACATCACTCACACTGTCGTCTGGCCTCTCCAAGCTGCTCTCTGAGATACCTTCATAGGAGGTCACCCCTGGATATGGAACACTGAGACCAGCATCTAAAAACAAAAACAAAAACGTGTATGAATTCAGTCCATGACTAAATCATAATGTCTATCAGGAAACAATAAACTGATTTTGATGCCATTCATATAAGTCATTTGCTTTTTCATCTGCAAAATTCTGTTCATTTTAACCTCAAGACACATGAATTTCCTCAGCACAAGAAATAAATATGACTCATTCAACAAGCATTTACTGATAACTACTATATGTCAGGCTCTATGCAAGCCTCCAGGGATACAAAGTCTCTATCCTTAAGGAGTTACCTAATAAAACTAACTTGTAAAACTCTCAGAGAGGGAAAGTGGCTAAAGATTGGAATTAGCCAAAAATTAGAATTGTTGATGCTGGGCCTCACTGTGCTATTTTTCGTATGTTTGAAATTTGCAACATAGAAGAACTTTATTTTAAAAAATTAAAAATAAAGAAATCAATTACTAATTTACAGGAAATATAGAGGTCAAAGAAACATACAAACAAAGTATACCACAGAATGCAATTAGAAAAATCCTTACTCTGGGAAACTCTAAAAGACAAATGACAAAAAATAGTGGAGCTACAAAGGTTCTACCTTTTGACATAAGCAGTGATTACAAAGTGTTTGCCTTAAAACAATTCTTTAGGTTGTACATTTGGTTTAAGGTTTTCAGATTCTATATTATGTACTTAATAATTAAAGATTCTTAAGTACCCAAATATAATGTCATAAAATAAGTGAAAAAACAATTGCTTTTTCTTGAGACTTCTTCAAAAACAGAAGGAGAGACAAATGGCATTTTTTAAAATATGAGCTGAAAATTGTGCTTCCTTGTAATTTAATAATAAAATTTAAAAGAAAAGTGAATAAAGGCACAAAAGCATACCTCCCAGTGTTGACATATCACCAACAGGAACCGGAGATGACACTTCAGAGCTAGGAAAAAAAAAAATGTCTGGAGTTAATAAAATGACAGAAATGTGACGGTTTATTTTGGGGTTTGTTTTCCAGAAAGGAATTCACCTGATCTCCAAATAAGGATTCCCAAACCAAAGTACTAAATAGCAATTAAAAAAAAAAAAACTTATTTATTTTACATTTTTTGATGCCTACTCAACTCGAATCACCCTACATAATATTACATAGTACATATTATGTAGCATGCATATATATATATGTACACACACATAATATACCCTACGTAATACATAATACTGCATAACCACTCTACATAGTACTTCCTTACTATTTCATAACCCTGTTTCATTTTTTTCCTCAGTTCTTTTCACTATGTGAAATTGTTCTGTTAATTTATTTATCTACTTCTTTATCTATGTCCATACCCTTAGTCTTCTAGAATGGCATTTCCTAATATGGTAGTCAGAGGATGTATGTGGTAATTTAATTTAAAATTAAATAAAGATTCAAAATTCAGAACCTCATCCACACTATCCACATTTCAGTGTTCAACAGTCATATGTGGCTAATGGCTATTTTATGGAACAGCCTAGTAAAAAACATGTTCATCATCACAGAAATATCTATTTAACAAGACTGCCTCGAGAATGTAAACTCTAAAAAAAAAGAATCTAATCTAAACTCCATGAGATTAGAGGCCTTATCTGCCATATTTGCACTGTATCTTCATCTTAAAACAGAAACTACCACTTAATAGGCACTGAATAGATACTTTCGGAATAAATAAATACTATTGACCAACCAGTCTAGTGTAGAACACACTTGGCATACAGCTGTGAACAAAATACTCATGGTCTATGAAGGTTACCACCTAACAGAAAACAGTAACAAACACAAACGCAACAAGCAGTTCAGACACAAAAGTACTGGCAGTCACGGGGAACATATGAGCCCAAATCTCATCTCATTTGAGAGATCACAGAATCATGAAACTTTTTAGTACAAAACAAGTCAAGGTTAGAGACATGATTTGCTATAGGCCACATTGCTCCCAGGTTTCAGGTCCCCTGGCTATCCAACCATTCAACCCTGCAACTGTAGGCAAAGATCAGAAGAGATCAGAAGATAATCTGAGAAAGTCCTTAAAGAAAGGGTGTTTCCACCAGTCCAAATCTCCACATATCCCCAAATATATAAATTACAGTAATGGAAAACTCTCTTCAACTTTCCATAGGCAGTTTTCAAAGATGATTTAAACAGTCAAAATGTCTCCCTCTTAGACTCGCTTCTGTCTCAGTGAGCCCCATCTTCACTTCAGAACCACTCCTTCAAATTGTCCTGCTTCTCTAAACTAGATCATGGGCTCACAGCCACCAGATAAATGTGGCACACATCTTGAAGCAGCAATTTTCACTTTAAAGTAAAAGCATAGAGAGCTAACCAAAAACTGATATGAATTTGGACATGTACACACTGCTATATTTAAAATGGATAACCAACAAGGACCTACTGTTATTGCACATGGAACTGTGCTCAGTGCTATGTGGCCACCGGGATGGAAGGGGAGTTTAGGGGAGAATGGATCCATGTATATGTAGAGCTCAGTTCCTTCACTGTTCACCTGGAACTATCACAACATTTTTCATCAGCTAGATCCCAATACAAAACAAAGTTTAAAAAAATTAATAACATATATTAATATTAAAACACATGTGGCTGTATTACAGAGTACAATATAAAGTTTAAATGAATATTAAGTTACAATATGATCATTTCAAAGACATTTCATGACTGGAACTGGAGTGGGGGAATCAGCTAAGGCCATGTTCCCTAAACCCGCAAGCTTTGGTAGAAAATTTGAAAAACATAGGCTAAAAAAAAAAAATCTCACCATAAAGATTCTCCTGGTTTTTAAAAATACTATCTAAAAAGAATAACATATTAAACCAATACACCAAACCTATCACCACTTGTTATTTTTGGTACACTTGCAGGAATCTGCTTGCTTAGCTGTCATTCAAAAGAATATAAAGGAATATGGCATCTGGATAAGTCATTTTGATGAATGATGAGTGGAGGAAGACCTGGGTGATAAGAAAAGGTCACAGAACTAGCCAATGAAGGAACTGTGCTGTAAAATAGGCCCATTTGATTCCAGAAACCTCTCTCTTACCCACATTAATTCCACACTACTACATGGCCTTTATGTGACCCATATTCCCTAGAAGGGCAACCAGGATGGGTTTCCTTGGTCTTAATGATAGTGGTGTTACATCAACTAAATGACCTGAAAGTCAAAATGTGTAAGGACCCAGAAAGAGGAAGGGAAACCCAGTGAAAGCTGGAGAGCAATCAAGTATGAAGAGCAAAGAGGTCAAAGTAAAACAAAGCACACACAGTAATCAGAATAGGAAGTTGAGATGACATGGCAGAGAAACCAGACCTCACCAGGGATGGGTCAAATTGTCTCCCACATCAAAATCAAATTTAAGCTAATTCTCTAAGTAAGTAAGCATTCAGAATGGAGAAGTTCACTTACTTCAATAGAACTAGATTTCACTTACTGAATTCAAAATAACTTTTTTTTTCTCAAAATAACATTATTTTAATGATGGTAAGGGCTTCCACAGTGGTTCAAATGGTAAAGAATCCACCTGCAATGCCAAAGACCTGGGTTCGATCCTTGGTTTGGGAGTATCCCTTGGAGGAGGTTGTGGCAACCCACTCCTGCATTCTTGCCTGGATAATCCCCATGGACAGAGGAGTCTGGTGGCCTACAGTCCACAGGGTCACAAAGAGTCAGATATGACTGAGAGATTAAGCACAATGATGCTAAGTGGGCAACTCTCAGTAATTTAAAACACTTGTCCAACACTCCCAACACTTAATCCCTCATCCTCCTGCACTTCTTTCAAAAGACAGTAACATGAATCCTTTCACATTTTCTCATTAGGTATGCCTCCTACAGGGATGCCCTAGAATGTCGCACACAACAGAATTAAAATACAGTGCTGTGTTGAGTTTGGAGACAGAAATGCTTCATTTCTAGGCCAAGCCACAAATTTGAAGTTGGTCAGCTCTTTAGCTTAATGTCAGCAGCAAACAACCGTCTACTGTCTCATTTCCTCAGCTTATCCAGCACATAATTTTTTCCTCACAGCTACTGCCTAATCGTGTCAGTGGAATTCAGATGGAACTGTGTGAAAAATACCACAGTTACATGGAACCTATGTTTAAAAACATAGTAGGGGACTTCCCTGGTGGTGCAGTGGATAAGAATCCACCTGCCAAAGCAGAAGGCACAGGTTCGACCCCTGGTCCAGGAAGACTACACATGCCACAACTAAGCCTGTGCCCTACAGCTCACCTACTCTAGAGTCCGTGAGCAACAACTACTGAAGCCTGTGTGCCTACAGCCTGTGCTCCACGGCAACAGGAGCCACCGCAGTGAGAAGCCAGCACGCCACAGCTAGAGAGTAGCCCCTACTCACAACTAGAGAAAAGCCCACGCACAGCAACGAAGACCCCACACAGCCAAAAATAAATAAATGAAATTGTTAGAAATAAATAACAAAAATACACTAAAACAAGCCAACAAGAATTTCATACCTAGACTACTATTCCCTTTCACAATTTCCTATACTTTGCCTTGCTCTAGAACCTGTTAACTATAATCAGCCTTTAACAAGAAAAAACTTAAGGCAAGGAGTTAGGAATCCTGGGTGCCAGTTCCAGATGTATCACTAACCTTGTGCATAGCTTGGGAAGATGCCTCAGTTGCTCTAGGCCTCAAGATCTAACCTCTGAAACAGGAGTATCTCTTTCTCTACCTACTTCACCAAGGTGTTGGTGAAAACTAAATAAAATATCATTATACAGAAGCGTTATGTAAAGGATGAAATGCTAAACAAACATAAAACAGGGGTGGGAGTTGGATCAAGAAGGCGGAGGAGTAGAACAAAGAGCTCAACCTTTCCCACAAATACGTAAAAAATACATCTACATTTGAAAGGATTCTCATAGAACATCTACTAAATGCTAGCAGATCTCAGACTTCCACAAGGGCAAGAAAATCTCCATGTAACTGAGTAGGACAAAAGAAAAAGAAGAGAGGAATAGGATGGGACCTGCACTCTGGGAGCGAGCTGTGAAAGAGGAAAGGTTTCAACCAGTCAGCGGAAGACAAGTAGAGAGAGGCCTGCTGCACAGAGGGCTGGTGCCCCCGGCCTGGCAGCACTCCCCAGCCTGAGACACGCATCTGCTGGCGGGTGGAGGGGCTGAATACTGAGACTCCAGTTTCCATGCTCAGATACAGGGAGGACTGGGGTTGGCTATGTGGTGACACCCTGAGGGAGCCAGGGTGTGGTGCGTCACATGGAGGGAGTGCGGGAAGATGCCTGGACCCATCAGAAAAGCAAGGTGCCATTGCTGGGGAGCGCAGAAGGAAATGTGTGCAACTGCCATGGGAGCTTCTTTTTCAAGGAAGGGCACCACTTACCCTCTTCTACATAAGTTCCAGGTGCAGCTATTGCTGCCATCTTGGACTCCAGAGGTAGCTGGGACCGCTGCCCTGTGTCCCTGGGAGTATGCACAGGGCCAGGCACCTGAACACCACTATAAAAGGGATCATGGCCAGCACATGCTGAGAAAACAGACAGCAAGCTTTCAAACCAAAAACCGCCCTCATGCCAAAAACGTATTAAACCCATACAAGCTACATAGGGACGCTCATGCTTATAAGCAGCTCTCCAAGACAACAGTAGATAATTGTTTCCCCTAAACTCACAGAGTGAGAGAAATACAAGCAAAATGAAGAAACAGAGAAACCACTCCCAGTTAAAAGACTAAGAGAATTTCCCTGAAGGAACAATGAAACAGACCTCTTCAGCCTAATAGACACTGAGTTCAAAAAGAAGGTAACGAAAATACTGAAGGAACTAAGAGAGGGTATCACTAGAAATGCAGATCGCTATAAAAATAAACTAGCAACTGTAAGGAGGAACCAAGAATAATTAGAAAATTTATTTACTGAGATGAAGGCTGAGCTAAAAACAATGAATAGCAGAATAAATGATGTAGAAGAAAGAATAAATGATCTCGAAATTACCCAATCAAAACAGCAGACAGACTGTTTACAGTAGCTAGGACATGGAAACAACCTAGATATCCATCGGCAGATGAATGAATAAGAAAGTTGTGGTGCATATACACAATGGAATATTACTCAGCAATTAAAAAGAATATGTTTGAGTCAGTTCTAATGAGGTGGATGAAACTGGAGCCTATTATACAGAGTGAAGTAACTCAGAAAGAAAAATACCAACACAGTATATTAACGTATATATATGGAATTTAGAAAGATGGTTAACATCGCCCCTATATGCAAGACAGCAAAAGAGACACAGATATAAAGAACAGACTTTTGGACTCTGTGGGAAAAGGCGAGGGTGGATGATTTGAGAGAACAGCATTGAAACACGTATATTACCATTTGTGAAATAGATCGCCAGTCCAAGTTTAATGCATGAGGCAGGGCACTCAAAGCCAGTGCACTGGGACAACCCAGAGGGATGGGATGGGGAGGGAGGTGGGAGGGGTGGGGGAGGGTTGGGACAGCCACACCTGTAGCTTATTCATGTCAATGTATGGCAAAGAGCACCACAATATTGTAATTAACCTACAATTAAAATAAATTAATTTTTAAAAAACAGCAGACAGAAAACCAAATGAAATTAAAAAATGAAAGCAATATAAAAGACCTATGGGACAATATAAAGTGTGCAATCTATGCATAATAGGGATTACAGAAGGAGAAGAAAGAGAAAAGCAGATTCAAAACATAATGGAATAAATTATGGCTGAAAACCTCCCAAAGCTAAAGAAGGAAACAAATATCCAGGTATAGGAAGCAAACAAGATGGACCCAAACAGAGCTACACCAAGACATATTATAATAAAGCAGGGTTTAACAGAGTTACATGTCAACCCAAACAGAATAATATATATGCTTTTACATTTGAATCAGTTCTAATGAGGTGGATGAAACTGGAGCCGATTATACAGAGTGAAGTAAGCTAGAAAGAAACACACCAATATAGTATACTAACGCATATATATGGAATTTAGAAAGATGGTAATGATAACCCTGTATATGAGACAGCAAAAGAGACACAGATGTATAGAACAGTCTTTTGGACTCTGTGGGAGAGGGCGAGGGTGGGATGATTTGGGAGAATGGCATTGAAACATGTATATTATCATTTGTGAAACGAATCGCCAGTCCAGGTTTGATGCATGATACAGGGTGCTCAGGGCTGATGCACTGGGATGACCAAGAGGGATGAGATGGGGAGGGAGGTGGGAGGGGGATTTATGATGGGGAACACGTGTGCACCCATGGCAGATTCATGTCAACGTATGGCAAAACCAATACACTATTGTAAAGTAATTAGTCTCCAATTAAAATAAATAAATTTATATTAAAAATAAATATATAAACGTGTATTTGGCTTTGTGATCATGATGGGCATCATCAAGTACAAATCTAACTTAATGGAGATATCAAGGAAAAAAAAATTCCACAGATCAGTCCTTACACTGAGAATAACACCAGGGACCTAATAATAGAGTTGGGTGATTGAACAGAAACTCAATTACTCATCCAACAAATACTTAGTAAGCACATGTCCTAGGCTGACTTTGTATTGAAGATACAACTGTAAGACAAGATGGCAGGGAGTTAGGTGACTGGAGCTAAGGGATGATGTTTTCAAGATGTCTGGCTGGAGAAGATTTGAGCATGTTTAAATATTAATAAGTAGTTGGTAATGGGAGAAGCTGAAGACTCAGAAGAGAGAGAAAAAAACAATCACAGGTTGATGTCTAAGAGGTTAGGACTGATGCTAAAGCTGAAACTCCAATACTTTGGCCACCTCATGCGAAGAGTTGACTCATTGGGAAAGACCCTCATGCTGGGAAGGATTGGGGGCAGGAGGAGAAGGGGATGACCGAGGATGAGATGGCTGGATGGCATCACCAACTCGATGGACATGAGTTTGAGTGAACTCTGGGAGTTGGTGATGGACAGGGAGGCCTGGCGTGCTGTGATTCATGGGGTTGCAAAGAGTCGGACACGACTGAGACTGAACTGAACTGAATTGAATGGGAGAAGCTGAAGACTCAGGAGAGAGAGAACAAAAAATTACAGGTTGATGTCTAAGAGGTAAGATGGGATATGAAGTCCTGAGTAATGTAGGAAATGCTTTCTTTTAAATAGACTTGCCAGATGACAATAAGGGGAGGTGAAATCAGTACACAGCAGAGTATCTGGTGTAAGTCATACATTAGCAGTTGGGTTTGAGTTCACATAGAAGAAGTAACTTAAATTACAGAGAAGTAATGTAAACAGAAGAGTGATCTCCCAAAGATGTCCATATCTTAATCCCCAGAACATGTGACTATGTTATCTGCAAAGGAAAGTAAGGTAACAGATGGAATTAAGGGTGCTGATCAGCTGGCCTTAATTCTTGAGTAGAGACCATATCCTCTGGTTTTACCAGGTAGACCCAATGTAGTCATGCATGTGTATATGTGTGCTAAGTTGCTTCAGTCATGTCTGACTCTTTGTGACCCTACAGATTGTAGCCTGCCAGGCTCCTCTGTCCATGCAATTCTTCAGGCAAAAATACTGGAGTGGGTAGCCATTCCCTTCCCCAGGGGATTTTCCCGACTTAGGGATAGAACGCACATCTCTTAAAACTCCTGCACTGGCAAGCAGGTTCTTTACCACTAGTGCCACCTGGGAAGCCCCAGGGTAGTCATAAGGACCCTTAAATGTGGAAGGAAGCAGAAGAATGTCAGAGTGATAGAATGTGACAAAGTAAGCCACTGCTAGTCATATCCAACCAACATGGGCAAGCTCTACACACTGAAAAGGGCAAGAAAACAAATTTTCCCCTAGAGTCTCCAGATAGGTAACACAGGTCTGCCAACATGCTGAGAATCATGTCAAGCTTCTGCACTACAGAACTAGAAGATATATTTGTGTTTTGCCAGGAGAAATATCAATAACCTCAGATATGCAGATAACACCAACCTTATGGCAGAAAGTGAAGAGGAACTAAAAAGCCTCTTGATGAAAGTGAAAGAGGAGAGTGAAAAAGTTGGCTTAAAGCTCAACATTCAGAAAATGAAGATCATGGCATCTGGTCCCATCACTTCATGGCAAACAGACGGGGAAACAGTGGAAACAGTGTCAGACTTTATTTTTTGGGGCTCCAAAATCACTGCAGATGGTGACTGCAGCCATGAAATTAAAAGACGCTTACTCGTTGGAAGGAAAGTTATGACCAACCTAGATAGCATATTCAAAAGCAGAGACATTACTTTGCCAACAAAGGTCCGTCTAGTCAAGGTTATGGTTTTCCCAGTGGTCATATATGGATGTGAGAGTTGGACTGTGAAGAAAGCTGAGCGCCAAAGAATTGATGCCTTTGAACTGGTGTTGGAGAAGACTCTTGAGAGTCCCTTGGGCTGCAAGGAGGTCCAACCAGTCCATCCTAAAGGAGATCAGTCCTGGGTGTTCACTGGAAGGACTGATGCTAAAGCTGAAACTCCAGTACTTTGGCCACCTCATGCGAAGAGTTGACTCACTGGAAAAGACTCTGATGCTGGGAGGGATTGGGGGCAGGAGGAGAAGGGGACAACAGAGGATGAGATGGCTGGATGGTATCACCAACTCGATGGACATGAGTTTGCGTGAACTCTGGGAGATGGTGATGGACAGGGAGGCCTGGCGTGCTGCGATTCATGGGGTTGCAAAGAGTTGGACACAATTGAGCAACTGAACTGAACTGAACTGAAGCTACCAAAGTTTGTGATAATTTGCTGCAGCAGCAATATAAAACTAATACAAAAATCTCAACACAGAATGAGAGCCATCTCAAGAAAATCATAAAAATAAATTTAAATATAGAAAGTGATTAAATTAAGGGTTTTAAGGGATGACTACAATATTCAACTTAAAGAGGGGCTAAGTGAATTCCAGGTCACTCCCAATATTAGCTAACTCCAGGTCCCCTCATTTCAGCAAGTACCATAGTTGATGCTTTTCATCTCACTCCAACCTGGTCTGCTCTAGTTTCATGGGAAGGATATCAACTTTTAAATTTTCAAATTCAGTTCATTTTCAAATTCAGTTATATATATTTTAAACTTAGTTCATACATATTGCTATTTTTATACACGCCCTATTTTCTAAGGATGATAAATAATACTTTGAGTCCCTCCACATCTAGGACATCAACAAAACATATATGACACACTCCGTTCTCTAATTTGTTTATGAATTTATTTCAATATGATTAACACATTTTTCCAAGAAATAGTAGATGAATGCAGCAAACTGTACCCAACCAAAGTGAGCTATGTAGGAATACACAAACTACACCTCAAACATCTTCCAGCTACCTCTGTTCAGCTACTCCATGTGTTATGAGTTATAACATCAATCCACATACGGTGTTACAACTTACAACTTTTCAATCTATTTCAGATAACCTTGCTTCATCCCTTTATAACTTATGAGCTACGATCTTCCCAGTGTCTGTTTTCACAGGCAAACTCCAAGGCTTCTTCCAGATGACAAGTGATATTTATTATCATAGGTTTTATACACTTCTTAACCATGTGAAATGTGCTCTCGTTTTCATTAGGTACAACCATGAAGATTACTGGCAGGACCCCCCACCAGACTGTTAAGTCTACTGCATGTGTATTGGAATGGCAATCATCAGGACCCACACCTAAAGCACCACATGGCCCCACATCTAAGTTGGTGCTCAATCCCAAGCCCTAAAACAGACTTGGTGGTACTGTTAGCTATATGAAGTGAGACCACAAGCAGTCTCACTTCCCTCCTGCTTACTCACACTTGATTTGAAACTTACATATACCCCACTACCACCAAGAGATGCAGTCTAATTATGCATTTGCCTGGAATTTGCTGCCCAGGCTACACCTCTGGACACTGACTCACCTTGTTGGTTTTTCAATCTGTTGTTCCATCTAATTTGAGACAAGATTATGGACCTGAACTGCGTGCCCTAGTGATTCCGCCCCCCAAAAAATGTCACCTACATACTGGCATAACTTGGATACTGAGTATGGATAGAATTAGAAATCATTAGTCCCTGTAGACTCAAAATCCCTCCCCTTCCATGATCTGCTTTGTCCTGCCACTGCTCGGGAGCCAGAAACAAGCTTAATCCTAAGCCTAAAGGCCTACAGAGCCATGACTCAAATCACTGGAGGATTCATTAAAGTAGTGCTAGTCTTATGCTTCAAGATCACAAACATCATTAAGCCATAAAGTGACCCACACCACAACCCCATCATTTAATCAACCATCCTCCACTAAGGTGTACCATTTTAGGTAAACAGTATTAGCCTGTAAGCCTCAACAACAGTAGATCATTTTGTATTCCAGTTCCAAAATTCTACTTCCTCACCAAGAGAAAGGGATAAGTTCACCTCTTAGTAACGTCAGACAGTAAACAAGCACAGTGGCTCTGAAGGTGGTTTGGAAAAGGAAGTGGCCTCAAGATGAGGAAAAGACTTTGAGACTTACCCACAGGCCTGCTTATTGCAGGAACTGGCAATAAATTGGAAGGAATCATTAACTTTGGGATGAGCCTTAGAACAGGTATGATACATCTCTGTTGCCAAACATGAACTTAGGGGAAAAAAAGACACTCACCCACTTACAGTCTCCTTTGCATATGTCAGTTTCTAAGGAAAACAAAGATATAAAAATGACCATGTGAGTGAAAGACAGTTATTAAGCAGTAAACAAAACTTACTGCACAAAGAACACTAATGCCCTAACACAGAATCTATGTTATTATTCTTATAGTTAAATAGTTAAAGCAAAGTACTAATGATGCAAAGTTTGTTTTGTGACTCCCACCCACCACTCAGTTTCTGTGTATGTTCTCCAAAGTCCCTGTGCTCTCTTAATGGACACAGATTAACAGACTTTACCTGCTAATCATTCCAGAAAGATCTTCGGGTTAAAGATTGGTAGAGTTTTACATTAATGTTCCATGGACTTAGAACCGAAGTGTTTTGAGATCTACTACATGTATAGAAATTCCTATCATAGAGTAATATCATCATGTGGATAAAATAATTGTAAAATCTATCTTTTTTGTCTGAATTCTGGAGAACTAAACTGTATCCGTAGTTGGATTATTCCTTTGGGGCATTCAAAGAAAACTGTGTCCAAGTTATGTCTAAACTAGTGGTTTTATTTTGAGATCAATATGATAATTTGGAATCAAATTCTATTTTCTCTTTCTCAGCTATGGAGGTAAATCCGAAAAATGTCTCTGCTGCTGGGACTCAACTTCCTTATCTGTAAAATGGAGAGATGATTACTCTAAATAATTCTTAAGATATTTATGAATAACTCACTGTTCTTTTTACTCTACACACTCTCCTAGAACAATCTCAGCCAGTCTTTTTTTCCCTAAATTTTAATCATCTAACACCTTCAACTGGGATTTTATTTCCTTTAATTAATCTCTCTTGATACATATAAGCATAGCAAAATCATCAATTAATCAATTTGTACTATTAGCTTTAAAATTTTATAGGCCAGCATGGTAGTTATTTTTAAAATGCTGGAATTCTGAGTTCTAATAAAGGTTGTCAAGCACATAAATTCACCACCTATGAGTAAACAGTTGTTGTTATATTTAAAATCAAGCTAAAAAAATAGATGTATATGTATGTATAACTGAATCACTATGCTGTAAAGCAGAAATCAACTCAGCAATGTAAATCAACCTTATTTCAATTTTTTAAGAAAAGTAAAATCAAGCTTCCTTCAGGTTTTGGACAGCCAGTGATTGCTTAAGTAACATTCTCAATCCCTCTCATGATTTCAAGTACTATCTCAAGTCTGGTGATCCCTATAGCTGTGGTCTGGTGATCCCAGAACACTCTTCTGGGCTTCATATCTAAATATTAAGCAATGCACACTTCACAGATGGTTCAAAACAATGCATTAAAAAGCAAGCTCACTCTCTCTCCGTCAGTGTCTACAAGCTGCTTCTCTGCCTGAGTTCTCAGTGGTAGCCATTGAAGATAGAAGTTGGGAGGCTTCCAGGGTCATGCCTTTATCACTGCCCACTCCCATCCAATCTGTCACTGAGTCCTACTAACCCTTTTCCTATTTGTATCCCCTATACACCCTTTCTCTACTTCATGGTTTACATAGGATTCTCATCCCCTCAGGCCTCAAGTAGCAACTGATCTCTGCTCATCTTGCCCCCTCTAATCTATCATATGGTATACAGAAACCACAATAACCATTTTACAGTTCAAAACTGTACAATCAGCCCCTGCAACCTGCCAACTTACACCCCTTGAATGGCTTCCTATCAACTACAAACTTCTTACGCTATCCACCCCTCTAGTCTGATGTCCTGTCCAATCTAGTCTCCTCTTCTGATATCCTGGCCAACATATACATGTATTGTTGTTAGTCACTAGGTCGTTTCCAACTCTTTTGTGACCCTGTGGACTGTAGCCCACCAGGCTTCTCTGTCCGTGGGATTTCCCAGGCAAGAACACTGGACTGGGTTGCCATTTCCTTCTTTAGGAGATCTTCCTGACTCAGGGATTGAACCCATGTCTCCTGCGTTGGCAGGCAGATTCCATACCACTGAGCCACCAGAGAAGCCCACATTTTATTATATACAACTAATAATAATAAAATGTAAGGAGTACAATACTAAAGAACGAGTAAAGAATTATGGTGGTCAAAAGATTATGTGAGCTAAATCTGCTAGGATGGGGGCTGGGGGTTGTTTTCTCATGAAGGAGGTTACATCTGAGCTGAGGACATGCAGGACTTGAATAAAAGGAAGAAGGATATAAGGGGCCTCTCACACAGCATGTGCAATCTACCACATAGATCACATGGATCTAAACAGTTTCCTTCTCTTGCCATGAATACATGCAACATGAAAAAGGGAAGGTGGCAGATAATTTGTCTATATGCATGCTTGTTTATCCTTTGCTAAGAATAAACTAAATCTAAAACAAGGAAAACACATAAGCAAATTCATGCATTAGAATCACATTTACACAGTATTTACTAAACATTTATCCAATGATCTATCCCTCTATCTTTAATTAATTATCAATTCAACTTTGAACTGATAAAAAGCAAAACTCTGACAAGAATGTTTGATTCTCACAGATTAATATTCTTAGCCTAAATCTTTGTAGAGTATTATTTCCAAATTCTTACATTTATAAACAATCCTGAGGTTCTTGCTGGTTTCACAATGCTTATTAATTATAATGGCCAGAGCTAGAGATACAAAGATTGGTCACCCTGTGGTGGGTCACCTGAAGAGCCTAATTCAACAAAACAGTAACACAGGGATCCAGCATTCACTCTTTCTTCCTTTAGGCCTGAGCTCTGTATATGTGCTACTATAGTAAGTACAGTAATTTCTTCTTGTTACTACATTTACCTGCATAATTAAGCTTCTGTGTTCCACAGACTGACTAAAATGTGTGCCCATTTCAAATATAGTCGTGATTCCATCCTCACACAAATTCATCCAATAATGATATTCCTCACGCCCAGGAAGTCGATCCCAAAAAGTCCTGAAGGCTTCCCAGACAGCTTCCTGGCATACTGAAAAATAAACAGGGAGGTATTTTTTATGGAAAGGACTTTAGGGTTCTCACAATGACCACGGATCAGTTATTTCAGATTCCTGAGACACTCTTGCACACGGTCTATTCTGCAGGGACATGGGGATGATTCTCATTCAAAGCCCTTCTATACACCCCATTTAAACTTTTTAGACCTGAAGAGAATCTGCACTCCCCATTCCTTTCCCTTGCAAAGGAAACTGATTCACCTTCTCATAGGCAGGGGTTTTTGCTTCTCTTAAAAAAAAAATCCATGTTTATGTTTTAGCAAAGTACAGCTGATACTGAAAATATTTCAATAGGACAAATAACCTGTGGTATATCCATATGATGGGATTAGAATTCAGTGATAAAAAGAAATGAGGCTTCAAGCCATGAAAAGACATGGAGAAGATTTAAATGCATATTGCTAAGTAAGAGAAGCCAATCTGAAAAAGCAACATACTGTATGGGTTCAATGATAATACATTCTGGAAAAAGCGAAACTATATACATTGTAAAAAGATCTATGGTGGTCAGGGACTGGGGGGAGGGAAAGATACAGGAGGTGGAAACTGATGGGTTTTAGGGCAGTGAAACTATCTGTATGACACTGTAACAGTGGATACATGTCACTGTATATGTATTAAAATCCACAGAAAACACAATAGAATGACTGCACTCTAATGTAAATTATGAAACCACTGTCTTGAATCCTGTTACTAGGGCTCAGGCTATGCATCTTATCTAGTATAGAGAAATTCAGAATGGAACAAAGTCTTTTTGTAGGGTAATATAGTTTCCTTTCAGAATTGTGGAGCCCAAAGCATGAGGAACAGTCAATTTAGTGCATAAAGCAAGAAAAAGAAATCCTGGAGGGATGGGGTGAGGAGAGAGGAGGAGGGATACATGTTTACCTATGGCCAATTCATGTTGATGTATGGCAAAGCCATCACAATATTATAAAGCAATTATTCTCCAATTAAAATAAATAAAAAATTTTTGAAGAAATAAAAGGCATACAAATTGGAAGATAAGAAATAAAACTGTCTTTATTTGTTGATGAAATAATCACCTATGTAAAAAACCCTACAGAATATATGAAAGAGCTACTAGAACCAATATGTGACTTTACAAAGTTACAGAATAAAAGATCAATACATTAATCAATTATATGTTTATAAACTACCAAGAAACAATCAAAGACCATTTAAAAAAATACTGTTAACAACAGCATAAAAAAAGTGAAATAAATCTGACAAAAAGATGTATAAGATCTAAACACTAAAAATTACAAAACACTGCTGAGAGAAACTGACAAAGATCAAAATAAATGAGAGGATACATCCACAGAGCAAGAGAGTCAATACTGCTAAGCTTGCAACTCTTTCCAAATTGATCAACAGATTTAACACAAACCAAATCAAAATTCCAGTAGCTTTCCATGTACAAATTGGCAAGCTGATTACAATATTTATATGGAAGACAAAGAACCTAGAATAATCAAACAGATTTAAAAAGAACAAAGTTGAAGGACTTGCACTATTTGATTCAAAGACTTATTATAAAGCTTACAGTAATCAAGACAGTAAGGCATTGGCATTAAAACAGATAAATAAACCTGTGTAAGAGAATAAAAAATGAAGAAATAGATCCATCATACATACACTAGAAGACTGATTTTTAACAAATGTACAAAAGCTAATCTTTTTAATAAATGATGCTGGAACAACTGGCTATGCAAATACAAAAAAATTTAACTTTGACTCATATACACCAAATACAAATATTAACTCACAGTAGATCAAAGACCTTTATGTAAAACCAAAAAATTACAAAACTTCTCCAGGAAAAAATAACAGAAAATCTTTGTGACTCTGAGCTAAGCAAACTTAGATCCAATACCAAAAGCAAGTATGAAGCAAAAAAAAACACCTGACATATCAAAATCTAAAACTGTTCCTCAAAAGACACTGTTAAGAAAAATAAAACAATAAACCAAACATTGGGAGAAAATTTATGCAAAACATATATCTGACAATGAATTTGAATTTGGAATTCATAAGGAACTCTTATAACTCAATTATAGGACAAACAATCCAATTATTTTTTAAATCAGCAAAATATTCGAATAGAAACTTCATCAAAAAAGATATACAAATGGCAAATGAGCACATGAAAAGTGCTCAATGTCATTAGCCTTCAAGAAAACACAAGGTAAAACCACAATAAGATGTCACTTCATATCTACTAGAACGTGGTGGTTTAGTCACCAAGTCATGTCTGACTCTCAACCCCATGGCCTATAGCCTGCCAGGCTCCGCTATCCACAGGATTCTCCAGGCATGAATACTGGAGAAGGTTGCCATTTCCTTCTCCAGAGGATCTTCCTGACCCAGGAATTGAACCCAGGTCTCCTGCACTGCAGTCAGATTCTTTACCGACTGAGCTATGGGGGAAGCTGCATCTACTAGAATGGTTACAGTTTAAAAAGACCGACTATACCAAGCATTACACAGATGTGGAAAAACCAGAGTCCCAAAACACTGCTGGTGGTACAACTATACTGGAAAACAGTTTTGGCAACTTCTTAAGAAGTTAAACATAGAACTATGATGTGATCCATCCATTCCACTCCAATTAACCAACAGATATGAAAGCAGATTGTTCATACAAAAAATTTTTTCACAAACATTCATGACCTCTTTCTCTATAATCACCAATAACTGAAAACCACCCAAATATCCCCAAATGCAGTATATCCATAAAATGTAATAATACCCCAAAACAAATGGTAACAAAGTATTGATACATCAAAAAATCACAGATGAGTCTCAAAACAATTAAACTGAGTAAAAGAAGCTAAACAAAAAAGGGAGTACATAATATGAATACATTCATATCTATAAGTGTAGAAAATGCAAACAATACCTGGTAATAGAAAGCACATTAGTGGTTACCTCAGCTCTTAGATCAAGGGAGGTGCTCAGGGAGGAAGGGATTATAAAGGCACTTGAGAAAATGTTTGGAGGTAACTGAAAAATTCATTATCTCAACTGCAGTGAGAATTTAAGGATAAATATATTTGTCAAACCTAATCAGACTATATACTTTAAATATGCGTAGTTTATAGGCTATATTTTAAAAGGTCCAACTACTAATATAATTTTTTGAAGGGAGGATACTATTAATTACTTCCTACTCCAAGCACCCCCAAATTTCTGCTTAATTTCAAAAGTCATTAAGTTGAGTGCAGTTGCTTCTTGCTTAAATGGAGATATTCTTCAAATGTGTTATACCAAACAGCTACTGCTGCTGCTAAGTCACTTCAGTCACGTCCGACTCTGTGTGACCCCATAGACGGCAGCCCAACAGGCTCCCCCGTCCCTGGGATTCTCCAGGCAAGAACACTGGAGTGGGTTGCCATTTCCTTCTCCAGTGCATGAAAGTGGAAAGTGAAAAGTGAAAGTGAAGTCGCTCAGTCATGTCCGACCCTCAGCGACCCCATGGACTGCAGCCTACCAGGCTCCTCCACCCATGGGATTTTCCAGGCAAGAGTACTAGAGTGGGGTGCCATTGTCTTCTCCTACCAAACAGCAATTGATATTAAATTATGTATGAAAGGAAAAACTCAGCAAACCATTAGTGAATTAGTTCAGTGGAAAGAGCTAAAATCCTTGGTTGAACAGTGAGTGGATCTAAACAATGTCTAAACAATTGGTTTTAGGAGCATAATCCAATTACCTCTTCCAAATCTCTTCAAAATCAAGACCTATGTTGAAATATTCATTCCCTTCCCAGAAAAATATCTACTTCTGCTTCACTGACTACACTAAAGCCTTTGTGTGAATCCCAACAAACTGGAAAATTCTTAAAGAGATGGGAATACCAGACCACCTTACCTGTCTCCTGAGAGACCTATATGCAGGACAAGAAGCAACACTTAAACACTTAGAATTGGACATGGAAAAACTGGACATGATTCAAAATTGAGAGAAAGGAGTACAACAAGGCTGTATACGATCACCGTGCTTATTTAACTGCTATGCAGAGTACATCACACAAAATGCCAGGCTGGATGAAGCACAAGCTGGAGTCAAGGCTACCAGGAGAAATATCAACAACCTCAGATACGTAGATGATGCCACTCCAATGGCAGAAAATGAAGAGGAATTAAAGAGCCTTTCATGAGGGTGAAAGAGGAGAGGGAAAAAGCTGGCTTAAAACTACTACTGTTTGAACTAAGTTCAAACAAATGTTTGAACTAAACATTAAAAAAACTGAGATCATGGTATTGCGGTCCCATCACCTCATGGCAAACAGATGGGGGAAAAAGTAGAAGCAATGACCGTTTTATTGAAATTATTGCTGGTTTCAGTATTTGGACCCACCAGCCAATAAGAATATTTCTTAGTTCTTGCTTAAAAAATAAGACATACTGAACTGTGTGTAAAATGCACCCATGAAATTGAGACTGTGCTACATAAGTACTACAACACAAAGTAAACCAAGTAGATGTAGAAAATTCATCTTTTCAAAGGATGAAAGTACCAAATGCTGTCAAGATGTAAACCATTCTTTTAACTAGTGTTTCTGAATCAGTATGGAAATGGTTCTAGATGGGAAAAAGACACCCCTGAGAACTTCCTCTTAAAGGAGGTTAAATATACAATCAGATAAGATCAAGGAGAGGAAAAAGTCAAAGTAGAAATAGATTCTCTCTTCTTGGGCTCCAAAATCACTGTGGATGGTGACTGCAGCCATGAAATTAAAAGACGTTTGTGCATTACTGTGGTGGACTTGCTCTCTCGGTCGGTTCGGAGATACGGGCTCAGAGCATAACATTAATAATCAAAAAGTATTCTCCCATCCACTGAGACTGAAGTTGGGGTTCACCTGGCTCTATACATGATTTTAGGCAAGTTTGTTACCTTCCTGGACTTCAGTTTCATCACTGAATATGAATAATTTTATATTGTGGCTGGGATGAAAATAAAATAATAAATGTAAATGAAATCATCTATGTAAATCAACTTTGTAAACTGTAACATTAAACAAGAGTATAGTTTTTGCTTGAAAAATAAATAAATAAATAAATAAATAAATAAAAAAGACGTTTGTTCCTTGAAAGGAAAGCTATGGCAAACCTGAAGTGAAGTGAAGTGAAAGTCACTCAGTCGTGTCCAACTATTTGCGATCCCATGGACTATACAGTCCATGAGATTCTCTAGGCCAGAATACTGGAGTGAGCAGCCCTTTCCTTCTCCAGGGGATCTTCCCAACCCAGGGACTGAACCCAGGTCTTCCGCATTGCAGGCAGATTCTTTACCAACTGAGCCACAAGGGAAGCCCAAGAATACTAGAGGTGGGTAGCCTATCCTTTTGCCAGCAGATCTTCCCTACCCATGAATCGAACCAGGGTCTCCTGCATTGCAGGCAAATTCTTTATCAATTGAGCTATCAGGGAAGCCCATGGCAAACCTAGACAGCGTATTAAAAAGCAGAAGCATCACTTTGCCAACAAAGGTCCGTATGGTCAAAACTACAGGTTTTTTTCAGTAGTCACGTACGGATGTGAGAGTTGGACCAGAAAGAAGGCCGAAGAATTGATGCTTTTGAACAGTGGTGTTGGAGAAGACTCTTGAGAGCCCCTTGGACTGCAAGGAGATCAAACTAGAAATCATAAAGGAAACCAACCCTGAATATTCATTGGGAGGACTGATGCTGAGGCTGAAGCTCCAATACTTTGGCTACCTGATGTGAAGAGCCAGCTCAGTGGAAAAGACTGATGCTGGGAGAGATTGAAGGCAAAAGGAAAAGGGGCAACAGAGGATGAGATGGTAAGATACCAGATACCATCACAGATTCAACAAACAAGGAGACAGTGGAGGACAAAGGAGCCTGGCATGCTACAGTCCACTGAGCTGCAAGGAGTCAGACATGATTTAGTGAATGAACAACAATCTTTCCCCCATGGTAACCATAAGTTTTTTTCTACATCTGTGACTCTATTTCTATTTTGTAAATAAGTTCATTTGTACCATTTTTTTTACATTCTACATATAAGTGATATAAAGTACTTCAGTGATTTTAAACCATGTCCTCTCTTAAAATAACAACCTTTTCTCTGAAGCTATATAAACACCAAATTCTTAGTAAGTCTATTTTCCATGGTTAGTAGAAAGATAATATTTGGTTCGGTTTCTATCCAAAATAAGACGAATTTTGAATTGTAAAGAAATACAACAACTGTTTTTGAACTACGTTTGAGTTTCACCATGGAGCCCAAGGGTTTGAATATTTGCTTACCTCGGACTTTAAAATACTTCACATGGTTTGCCACAGCCTCTGTAACACTTTCATCTGGGCAAGTTTTCACACCATTAGGAAATAAAGTAGATCGCTTTCTTCTGAGCAACCAGTGTCTCTCAGTTTCTCTGTTGTCCAGAGGTTGTTTCTTTTTAGCAGATAGAGAAGAATCTGTGGATTCTGAGTCAGTCTGGAGAAAAGAAACTGTACCCTTGGGTTCTTGGATCTCTTCTAAAGATAAGTAGGTTTGTGCTACAGAGTAAAAGCATAAACAAAACTTCTGATAATGAATGAAGATACAGAATGAGAGGAAACAAAAAAAATGACATCTGTACCATGTCTGGATTTTTAACTCAATGCTCAAATTCCAGACCTATATGCTTCAAGAGAAGTGACATATTCAATTCTTTCTCCATTTAATTCCTCTTCTTTAAGACTGTGAGTTATTGAAACCAAGTATATATTCAATTTCAACACAAGAAATAAGAAGAGGTAAGGTCTGAATCAAGAAACATTAATGAAGAGGAAAACCAGAACTATTGGAGAAATTATCACACAGTTTACATGAAGCAATATTAAAGACTGATAGAGTAATATTTGATTCAATTGCTTACAGCAATCATATCAAATAATGTTTTTAGAGAATATATACTACAGATATAAAGAAAAATTTAAAAAGTAACACAGATTTTTAAATACCTGTTAATGATGGAAGGTTTCCTTCTATCAGGACAAATATCAAAATACACAGAGAAATCTTCCCAAAATGAGGAAACATAATCATTTGAGCCAAAACCAAAAGGAGGAGGAGAGGCCAAAATCTGTAAGTGAAAAGCCTTGAAATGTCCAGTAACAAACTGTTACAGAAGAAGTCTAACATTTATAAGTTTATGTTTGAGAACTAACAACCATTCCAAAATCATTATAAATTAGCTGAATAAAAATGGTGTCCTTTCAAAGTACCTCTCCCTTCTTTTCTGAAATAACTAACATGCTATGAGAGCAGGAGAGATAAGCTAATTAGGACAGATGGGAAGAGACAATTTCTTTGTTCTAATCTAGTCAGCTAAGCTCTTTACTAACACTCTCCTTGCCTTTAATAAGCAGTCCACATAAAAATAATGTTTCCCCAAAAATAATAATGTTACACATACAACTCAGAATTTTACAATTTTTCTCAATCTGTTAGATTCACATATTCTCTGATTTTCTCTACAACTGATTTAGAAGCATAAAATGCCCAGACCAACTATACTTGTCTACATCAGAAATACAGAACAACATATAAAATAAAATCAGTTTTCTTGGAGCTGTTTCTGTTTGTAATAAATCTACTGTCTTATAAGCTACTGTCTGTCCCTCCTTGATTTAAAAACTTGAAAATCTTCCACTGCAACCACTTCTATCTCCTTCCTCATCTATAAAATAGAACAGGAATAGTAAAAATAACTCATGATAGAGATAGTGCAAGCATTACAGAGGTATTAAACTTTTTCTATATCCTAGTTAAGTGATTGGCTTATGACTTTAAAAAGAAAGTCAAGTTTGTTTTTTTATCCCAAGAATTGTGAAATAAAAACAGTATTAGCTTCTTTAAGAAGGCATTCCCTTTCCACTGACAACGCTCTTACAACCTCTCTACCAGCTCTTAGTATCACACTCACACACATACCCTAAGCTGAACACACTCCAGTGATGCCAAAGAAACCATGATTTTTTTAAACAAGCATACTGAAACTGTTCATTTCTCCTATTAGACTACAAATGACCTAGGAATAAGAGCTGTCATTCATTATTTTCTACCTTGTACATTTCCTGATAGTAGTAGATGCTCAAAAAATGTTCCCTGAACCAACAATCAGAATTACCATATGCCTGTTAAAACAGAAGAAAAATTAATCTAAGCATCAATTATATGACATGCACTGAGTATCACACAATTTAAAATTTATATCTAAAAATCAGTCACCTTTCATAAGGAAAAAAATTACACCTCAGCCTAATGAATTGGAAATATGTTTAATATAAAATGTTGGTATTCTAAAAGCATTATTTCCTTATGAATTTATGAAAATGGATTTTAAACAATCTTCAAAACATGATAAGGGACAGTGGTATCTTTGAAAAACATACAAACAAAAGTTAAGAAGTCACAATAAGATGTATTATATACTTGTTTTCCCAAAATTAGATATACAAAACAATGAATAGTCATCTAAAAAAGTTCCCTCCCCAACAAAGAAACTGGGAATGAAACATGTAGTTATAACCATTTTTATAGGAACTCTCCAAAGGACAAATATCTTTAACAATAAAAAGGTGATGACACAAACATAAGGACACTAAGGCTTAACTCAATTCACATGATTCTGAAACAAAACATCCCAACTGTTAGCTTCATCTTAAATTGCCTTTCCTTCACTGCTATACAGTTACAACATAAATCTAAGAGATGCCTAAAATAGAAGATTAAAATAATATTATTTTAAAAATTTTCTTATCTGAGAAAATACAATATAATTGTCCCCTAAAAATATTCCTGATAACATTAGAAGGTTGTAAAGAGTTGAATCATATGTAATATCATCATTATCACATCAATTCAAGACTGTTACCTGTCAGAACATTTAATAAAAACGTATGCTTCATCTGGTTCTTAAGTCTCTAAAAATTACAATTGAAAAATATGAAAGCAATGAAAGCAATCTGGCTTTTGCAGACAAATACTGGGTAAACAGAGCTATAAAATTATGTATTCAGTCCTAACAATTAGTATATAAGAATTCGAGGATTGTTCAATTAAAGTTATGAAGACACCAGTTTTATCTTCTATACTTACAGAAACTATACACATATTCTGGGATGTCAGAGTAGGATAGGAGTCAATATTTACATAGCTATATCTCAAATAAACTAAGTTGAGCTACATATGCAATTTTTTGCGATAGCTAAATTTTTTGCTCCAAATTCACTCTGAATGAACAAACTAAATTCTCAGATACCCACACATGACAGCAAAAGAAACAAAACAAACAACCATTAGAGTAACAGTTCCATTTAGCAACTGAGAAAAATAAGCTGCGCTTTGAAAGAGTGAATTCTTGTCACCATCCTAACATTGTTTTCTCTTATGCTATACAGAAGGGATGCCGTAAATGGCATTTTCTGAAGCCTTGATACTAAATTCTTTTTTTAAAAAAATACACAGTATTCATACTGCATGCTTGAGCTGCAAAGAATAAAACTACAATATAATGTGACTTGTCAACAAATTTGACAAGCACTGGGGCTGGCACCAGGGAGGACCTAACTCCCTTCAACTCCCAGTTATGTGGAAGTACAGATCACATAGCTTTATTATCTACAAAAACATTCCCACATTACATACACTATTGCATAATCCAAGCATATTTAATCAGAAAATATTTATGAAATATTTTGAATCAAATATTTATGAAACTTTAATTTCTATCTAATACATTAATCTATATCACCCTCATTCCCACTCCATCTATGAGATCCCAACAATTCTAATAATATATCTTATATATTTTAAATAATGTACAATGACTTATAAAACTACTGCAAGTTATTTTCTTCTCTGTGAGCTGGCCAACACAAATGCTGGTAAGCGGCTTTCCAGTAATCGTATAGAGAATCTGTGTCATGTTTGTACAGATTAACTAGCTGCTACTGCCCTTCTGTTGCTGTAAATGAAGCTTCAAAATGAGCTCTCGAATATCTTCCCGTTTGGTCTTTATTACATGACGAGGGAACCATTTCTCCAGATGAATTGGAAGTTCAAAGTTAACAATAGGATCCTAATGAGAGAAAAGACAATGTAATCACTCTAGCAGTATAATTCAAAGTTGCTCAAAATTCATTTTTATAAGAAATGAGAAATTGCAAACTTTTTAAAATAACAGCTTTAGTGAGACATAATTCATATACAATTCACCTAAAGTATTCAATTGAATGATTTTCAGTATACTCAAAGCTGTGCAACCATCACCACAATCAATTTCATAGCATTTTCATTAAGCTGCTAACTTTCGAACATCAAAATTAAACACCATATGTTCTGCTACAATTCATTTAAGTGAATTAGTGCAAACAGAATTAGTAAACAATGATTCAGTACAACATAGAAGTCAGGTTGGTTTGAACACAATCTTCTCCAACATGTTACTATTTTGTATTAAAACAAAGAGAAAGGCCAGCAGTAAATGAAGAATCTCAGATAAAAAACAGAAAATTCTACAGAAGTACCTTCTTTTAGTCTAAGAAAACAGCCAATTTAATGGTTTCAAGAACTGCTTCATTTTCCATTATGTTAATTTTAACAAGGAAGTTGCAACTGCAAAGACAATTCTGCCTGTCTTCAAGAAAATAAACAAATAAATGCTGAAGACTACCCTAGATCATGTTTATAAATTTGATGAAACTATTAGAAGCTAGATGTAAGAAGGACTTAATTAAAAAGGAAATTAAGAATCCCAGGGTTTAAAGCTGAAATGATGGGCTGACTGTGATTCTAGGAGCATATGTCAGTGGAGATTTAACTGTGCAAGTATTTTTATAAGAATTAATGTTGTTTTTCTTAGGCCTAGTTACAAAGTTCCACAAGTTTTGAGTGATCAACCTGAAACCTATTTTCTTCCACCCACAGTCTGTTATATTAGTGCACAAATCTGTGAAACACAAGGTTTAGCTTTTTGAGTTCCCCAACCCCTAGGAATTTTAAGTGGTGCTACAACCTAAACGAGAAATATACTCTACAGACTGGGGCTACATAAAGTAGAATTATATAGCAGATTCAGAATATGTTATGTAATAACACACTCTGGATAATCTGAAAACAAAATCAAATCTCTTTGGAAAGAGTATTAGAAGATCAGAATTGTCATCCTTTAAGGCAGTTCCAGCGTAGAATAAAAAAGGAAAAAAAAAAACCATAATAACACATTTAGTGGTTTCCATAATGTATACCATCTTCAACTATAATCAATTCTCCCCAATTATACCAAAAGTTATACCTGCATACTATAACTTTCATGCTTTGAAAATACATTTAAGGATTATCTAAACAAGCCTCTGGTCAAAAACACCCTGTTTCTACAGCCATCTTCATAAATAATACTGGCTATAACTGAAGTATTAAGCTAACAGTTCAAAAAAAAAAAAAGAGTGATTCCTTGCTATTTAAAACTCTTTTTAATGTTGCTACATTTTCTATAGAATCTCTGACAAGCTAGAAAATAATACCCATTCTTGTCACTGTACTTATGTAGCTGATGGTTTTCTGAGATTCTTCAATACATAAGTCTTTGGTCTTGAAATTTTTCTTCAAATCTGCCTGTTTTATTCTCTCTCTGCCTTGAATCCATCTGCAGTTCCAATTATATGTAAATTAGACTTTTTGACTGTACCACACTTGTCTTTTTTGCGGTGCTCTCTTCTTTACATTCTTTTTCCTTTCTTAGCTACAGTGGGATACTTTCTAGTGTCCTTTTTTAAAGTTCCCTAATCCTGTCTTCTGCTGTATTCAGTGTGCTATTAAACCCATCCAATAAGTTCTTAATTTCAGATATATCAGTATGTACTTTCAGTTCTAGAATGTCCACTCAACATTTTTTTTAAAAGCAGATTCCATTTTCACCCATTTTGTTCAACTTTGACTATTTTCTCCAATAAATTAATCAAATTATTTTAAAGTTCTTATCTTTTTATTTCCAATATTTGGGTTATATAAGGTTCTATGCCTTTTTTTTTTCTTTCTTGATTACCTCTAACATTTTCCTGCTTCTTTGCTTGCCCAGTAATTTGTGATTATATGTTAGTAACTGTGAATAAAAAATTTATTTATATCTTTACATACCTTAAAGAAGCTTTCCACATATTGCAGTAAATATACACCACAATCACTGCTATTATCCTGTTTAGGAACTTTAGGGCACAGGTCCACCATGTTTGTTTTGCTGAATTCACGATGAGTTTTCCGTTTAACTTCCCATTCTACCTCTAAATACCTTAAATCAACAAAAAGTAGAGTGACTTGAATAGAAATTTCTTTACTATTATGTAAACTTTCACAAAGATGTAAAAACATCTGCTGCCAAATATGTTGCCTCCAGTCACATTTCAAAAGACTTAAACCTTAACAGCACAAATTATAATTTGTGAGGCTTCAAAAATGCTAATAAAATCATCTGAGTTTCACACTAAAAACTAGACTTTTTTCAACAACTCAACTTTTACAACTCATAAAACATAAGTCACTTATATTTACAAAGTAAACTTTAGTTGCTAGTTTTTTCCAGATCCTATAGCAAATTTTAAAATTACCAACACACACACAAAATAAGAATGTGAAAGAGTTATTTTTTCTAAAGTGTTACTTTTGTTCAATTGTGAATACGAATTTCAAATTTATTTTTGATGTAAATCCTTGAGAAATGTTTTATATATAATGGGGTTATTATTAATTAACTCTATAGACCTCACATAAGTACATAATAAAATATAACTTCTGATCTAATCTTTTAAGTAATTCTTAAGGCAACTTACCAATTATTGAGATTATAGTAAAATCATTACTACTTACTCCCGTAAATTCTGAACTGTGTTTTGTATAGAAGCAGCTTTCAAAGAATCTAGTATGAGAATGCATGGCCTATGAAAAGCAAAGAAAGAAATCAAGAGGTAAGTATTTGTATATGAAGTAAACATAAACATCTGAAATATGTGTTACAGCATGTACGCACCTTTTACACATTTTCTTTGGTACTCTCACATTCATCTCAGGACTCTGAAATAACATGAATTTTTATGACTCTGAAATTAAAGCTAGTTTGAATAAATAAATTTTCAGTCATTTTAAAAAATGTTTAAAATAACTTTAAAATTTCAAATGACAATTCTTTTCATCATCTCAGGCTTCCCTGGTGGCTCAGAGGTGAAAGCGTCTGCCTCCAATGCGGGAGACCCGAGTTCGATCCCTGGGTCAGGAAGATCCCCTGGAGAAGGAAATGGCAACCCACTCCAGTATTCTTGCCTGGAGAATCCCATGGACGGAGAAGCCTAGTAGGTTACAGTCCACGGGGCTGCAAAGAGTCGGACACGACTGAGCGACTTCACCTTCACCTTCACCTTTCATCATCTCAAGTAAGCCAAATTCATTTTAAAAATCTATTATTTTCTGTCACTGGTGAAAGAGTTTATAAGCTTTTACATGTGACCTTAAGAAGTTATGGAGCTTTAAAATAGCCTAAAAAACAAACTGGAACTTGAATTACTTGTATTCAGAGTTGCCATCTTAAACAAAGATAAACAAGTTAATTGAATCTGTCCTTAATCACATTTTCTTAACTCAGTAAATGAAGTCAGTAGAGACAGACTTCTTCCCTTTGAAGCACAAGAAGCAAAGTACTAATGTATATGAAGGGACAGAGAGGGTTTCCCTTGTGGCTCAGCTGGTAAAGAATCTGCCTGCAATGTGGGAGACCTGGGTTTGATCCCTGGGTTGGGAAGATCCCCTGGAACAGAGAAAGACTACCCACTCCAGTATTCTGGCCTGGAGAATTTCATGAACGGTATAGTCTATGGGTTGCAAAGAGGTGGACACAACTGAGCAACTTTTCACTTTCACTTTCAAGGACAAGAGATGGGGTATTTTGTTATTTTTGCTGATAAATTTAAGAATCAATAGGTCACACTTTCTTTGATATGCAGAACTTCTCAGTTATCTTTACTATGCTAATATAACAGTAAATCTCAAGGAGGGAAATAGAACACAGGATTTACTCAGTTTAACTGACTTTAAAATCCTTTTTATCATAAATGCATCTTAAAACAGAACTCAATTTGGGAAACCTGGCTCTAGAAGCAAGAAAAAACTCCCCTATTCCGCCACCGTGACATTAAAGAAGAAAACCTTCCTTCTGCCCACTCTGTTCCAGTGACAGTAAAGACATAAGCCTTTGCCAGTGAGGCTACTGCTATCTGTACGTATAAAAAATAATTAGGTGACTACCTTAATCAATTAAGATACCAGATCTAGATCATAAATATCAGTTTGGAGCTCCATTTGAAGAAAAGTTAACAGTAACTATCTTAGCCACAGAAGTCATATGGATTAACTGTGAGTCTACTTTGAATGATTTTTACCAACGATTTATAAAAATAGAAAGTGGAATGTAAAATATTGTATGGGGGTGGTGACCAAAACCATCCCAAAGAAAAAGAAATGCAAGAAGGCAAAGTGGTTTTCTGAGGAGGCTGAGAAAAGAAGAGAAGCAAAAGGCAAGAGGAAAAGAGAAAGATATACCCAACTGAATGCAGAGTTCCAGAAAATACTAAGGAGAGATAAGAAAGCTTTCTTATGTAACCGATACAAAGAAATAAAGGGAAACAACAGAATGGGAAAGACTAGAGATCTCTTCAAGAAAATTGGAGATATCAAGAGAACATTTCATGCAACAATGGGCATGAAAAAAGAAAGAGTAAGGACCTAACAGAAGCAGAAGGAATTAAGGAGCAGCAGCAAGAATACACAGAACTATACAAAAAAAGGTCTTAATGACCTGGATTAATGGCCTGTATAACCATGATGGTGTGGTCACTCACCTAGGAACAGAAAACCTGGAGTGTGGCGTTAAGTGGGCTTTAGGAAGCATTACTATGAGCAAAGCTAGTGGAGGTGATGGAATTCCAGTTGAGCTATTTCAAACCCTAAAAGATGATGCTGTTAAAGTGCTCACTCAATATGTCAGCAAATTTGGAAAACTCAGCAGTACCCACAGGACTGGAAAAAGTCAAGTTTTCAATACAATCCCAAAGAAGGACAATGCCAAAGATGTTCAAACTATCACACAATTTAGGAACGTAATGCTCAAAACCCTTTGAGCCAGGCTTCAGGAGTATGTGAACTGAGAATTTCCATATGTACAAGCTGGATTTACAAAAGGCAGAGGAAACAGAGATCAAATTGCCAACATTCGTTGGATCTTAGAGAAAGCAATGGAATTCCAGAAAAACATTCACTTCTGCTTCATGGGAATACCAGACCACCTTACCTGTCTTCTGAGAAACCTATATGTGGGTCAAGAAGCAACAGTCAGAACTGGACATGGAACAAAAGAATGGTTCAAAATTGGGAAAGGAGTATGTCAAGGCTGTATACTGTCACCCTGCTTATTTAACTTCTATGAGGAATACATCATATGAAATGCTGGACTGGATGAATCACAGGCTGGAATCAAGACAGTCAGGAAAAAATATCAACAACCTCAGATATGCAAATAATACGACTCTAATGGCAGAAAGTGAAGAACTAAAGAGCTTCTTGATGTAGGTGAAAGAGGAGAGTAAAAAAGCTGGCTTTAAACTCAACAGTCAAAAAACTAAGATCATGGCATCTGGTCCCATCACTTCACGGCAACAGAAGAGGAAAAAGTGGAAACAGTGCCAGATTGTCTTCTCTTAGGCTCCAAAATCCCTGTGGATGGTGACTGCAGCCATGAAAAGACACTTGGTCCTTGGAAGGAAAGCTAGACAAACCTACACAGTGTATTAAAACCAGAGACAACACTTTGCTGACAAAAAGCTATGGTTTTTCCAGCAGTCATGTACAGATGTGAGAGCAGGAACTTAAAGAAGGCTGAAAGTGAAAGCCACTCAGTAGTGTCAGACCCTTCGCAATTCCATGAACTATACAGTCCATGGAATTCTCTAGGCTAGAATACTGGAGTGGGTAGCCTTTCCCTTCTCTAGGGGATCTTCCCAACCCAGGGATCGAATCCAGGTCTCCCACATTGCAGGCGGATTCTTTACCAGCTGAGCCACAAGGGAAGCCCAAAGAAGGCTGAGCACTGAAAAACTGATGCTCTTGAATTGTGTTGTTGGACAAGACTTTTGAGAGTCCCTGGACTGCAAGGAGATCCAACCAGTCAATCCTAAAGGAAATCAACCCTGAATATCGATTGGAGGACTGATGCTGAAGCTGAAACTCCAATACTTTGACCAACTGATACAAAGAGCTGTATCGCTGAAAAAGACCCTGACGCTGGGAGAGACTGAGGGCAGGAAGAGAAGGAGGTAACAGAGGATGAGATGGTTGGATAGTATCACCAACTCAATGGACATGGATTTGAGCAAAGTCTGGGAGATAGTGAAGGACAGGGAAGCCTGGCATGCTGTAGTCCACGGGATCACAGAGAGTCGGATATGACAGCAATTGAACAACAATTATTGCAAAAACTGATGAAATGATGAAGAATAAAAGTACATTTTCCCATAGAAATTAGAAAATTAGCTGACCAAGATGATCAGATAAACTACTAAGTAAATGAATCTAGGAAGTTAAAGATAAACAGATGCAAAAAGAAAGACAATTTCCCTTGATCTCTTTCCTATACCAACAAAATAAATCAAAGAATCATAAATCAGCATAATTTAATCATATGATCCACCTGTATCTGTCATAGCCTGCCTAGCTATGCCTTATTTGAGAGAGAGAATTGTTATATTCATGAGTTTTCCTCCCTTCACATTTATAAAAACACACTTACTTGAGAATCTTCTGTACCTGAGGACAGTGCTGAAGAAGTATGCAGATCATTACCTAGTCAGAAATAACAAAGCAGTTATGTGTGTTTATTTTATGTCTACTACAAAGTAGTGGGATAAAAACTGTAATGTGTATGCACACTAGTAGTTAAAGGAAAAAGAATACCTGGGAACTACTCAATTTTTTTTAATGGTTAATATTACAAAAAAAATCCAAGTGATAGTTAAAACAGACAATGCTTAATTAGCTGTCATGAGACAATACATAAACCCTACCGCCAAATCTTGAAATACCAGTTAGCTGGGCCAGTTTCCTATAAAAAGACAACCTTCCTAGAATGCTCATTTATCAAAATCTCTGCTGTTTTAATGCAGAGGACCATTAATTCATCTAGTAATAATTCTTCCAACATATGATCATAGGGCGTTGCATAAATACACTTTTACAGCACAGGAGAATTAGACAAAATTGAAAATAATCAGTTACTAAATTTTTCAGTTTTTCTTTTCCCATGAAAGATACAGGCTTTGGCTAGTATTAATGTTAATGACTAATATTAATTCTGCTTGCTGCTTAGGCTACAGCTATAAAATATAGTTTGATGTTTTTCTCAAATAAAGTAGGCTTATTTACCTACTTAAGATCTATCTGGGTTGCAACATAAAAATCATGGGGGAAAAAGACCCCTATATTACCTAGTCAAATTACAAGTGTCAACATGACCAGTCTTGATTTATACCAAGAGAAAGAGAAAAAGGGTAGATTTCAAGTTATGCCTGAAGATACATGATATGAATTCTTAGCAAGAATATTTTATAAAAAGTGCTATGATATAACAGTATAACTTGAAAATTACATTTTGTTTATACATGAGTCTGGGTATCATGAAAATTTCAGACATTTCTTCTAATAAACTAAATGATAAGAAATAATTATACTATCTATACTATCTTTCAACCTCATATTGTCCTCTAAAATCATTTCACTTTTGCCGTCATTATTAAAAATATGATCCACATTAAGTTTATCACCTATTGTTCTGCTGTCATGGTGGGACTCCTCAGCCTGGGAGTGCTGGGATATAGTCTGTGGAAAATCCTCATACACAACTTCTTCTAACCATGGAAAACAAATGACTGCAAGATACCAGTGAGACCTGTTGAAAAAGAAATATAATCTTAACACAAAATCTAAGCAATACAGAAGAATATGTTCTAGAATGATAGCTGAGAAGGTGGGTATGACAAATATTAATTCTGAAGAAGTTCACTGTAATATCTGAACAAACAATTCACAACTAATTTAAAAAGTACTAAGACTTCTTAGGGTAAAATCTGAGTAATTTAAACTTACTTTTATATAATTAATATTTCCTGCTGAGGATCTGCTTTAATAAATAAACAGACTTACAGCATCATCTTTTTTCTTTTAGTGCTTAAAGAGTTTGTTCTCTTAAATATTTGAAGATTCACACTGAATGCTTTTCCTTTTTTGTTTAGAAAATCTTTTCTTGAATACCCTTCACCTCCAAAAAAAAAAACACTCTATGCCTCAGTCATTATAGTCTTGTGGGCATTTGTCATTTTATTTTTTTCACTATATACAACATAAGCACTGTCAAACCAAAATCCAAGACAAATAATCTCATTTATTTTAGCTATTTCCTTAGAAAAAAATTTAAACATAACACCTTGATTGATATACCCATACTTTTTTTACTGATTACTAATCTAAAAAATGCACAAAGTACTTTTCTCCACGCTCCAATTTAAAAAAAATAATAATCTGAAATACTCACGACTCATTTACAGGCACAAAGATGTAATCTTTGTTAAAGATGTTTATGTGACGAGTCCATGTTCTTACTCTCTTATGTCTTCTCTGAGCCATTCTGGGAATAAAAAGATAGATATATTTGGTAGACAAAAAATTCAAAATTTAAGATAAAACTTTCAAGAGTCATTTTATACACTGAGAAAAGCTAGTTTTAGTTTATTTAACCATCTTCTTCAAGATACATAATATTTAACAGACTGGAAAATGTGCTTTTATTAACATCTGGCTGTTTTTAAATATGACCACTATTTATAAACATAAAATAATGGATAAGAGAAAGGCAGCAATTCATAAAATGCTCTAGAGATTCTAAAAGTGTCTGAACAATTGAACATGAACAGCTATACCTATTTATTCTGATATAAAATATTATCATTAAACCTTAACAAAACTGTCTAAATGTTGTATGTGTGATGAGGGAGTTGTTAAAACTTAACGGAAGAGGAGGGATGAGGTATATATTCTTAAATTTTTAAAGATGAAACTCTTCTTCCTTTATCTCATTTATAAAAATATTATAGGACAAGGAATTCCCTGGCAGTTCAGTGGTTAAGACTTTGCTTTCCAATGCAGAGGATGCAGGTTCGATCCCTGGTCTGGGAGTTAAGATTCCACATGCCTCCTGGCCAAAAAACCAAAACATAAAATAGAAGCAATAGTGTGACAAATTCAATAAAGTCTTTAGAAATGGTCCACATCAAAGAAAAAAAAAAGAACATCATAGGACAATGAGTTAAGCATATGCACCATCCATCTTTTATTTTATTTCTTTGATAAATATTGGATTCCTAAGAATAATGAAAATCACTCACACTGCTCTAAAGGAATTTACAAAATAATGAAGACAGAAAAAAAGACTACAATAAATAACTAAAATGTAAGTTTCATAAGGGATACAAATGAATTATGGTGATGGCATCTAAGAAAACCATCAAGAAAAAGGTTGGGACACACGAATAATAGTTCCTTTTCTTTATGTCATTAGGGAGTTAAAGAAGGAAGATATCAAACCAAGTTTGGATGTCAAAAAAGGTTCTAGGAAAGGGATAGCATTTCACAGTTGCATAAAGGAAGTTATGGTATGACATTTGACTCAGTCCCAGGAAGGACCTCTTTTTAGTCAGAAAATTAAACAAACCATGGTTTGTTCTTACATATTTATATACCAAGTAACACAGGAAACAGACATCTTTGCTCTATCCCTGTCATGAGAATATCTAACCAAACTCACAGGAGTAGATGTTGGGAGTAAAATGGAATCTAGAACAGGCTAAAAGATGTGGTAGGAATCAGACACTATGCAAAAGAACAATTTTGTAAAATAATGAGTCATATGTTTACCAATTTTCTTATTTCAAAGTGATCCAACCATTACAATGATTATAAATAATTATTTTTACCTAGTACAGAATCACTTTGTTTTCCATTTGAAAAATCTTAAAAGAGACAGCTGGTTTTCTTTTATGTTGGTGTTTGATAAATTTCCTGATTATGCTAACTTTACGTCACTGGGAATACATCAGACATTGGATGGAGCAAGGATGATAAGAGGGAATATAGGGCCACAATATGATCTCTTACTCTCTGTTCCTAACTAACTGGAAAATTCTCAATTAAATGTCTAACAGTTCTCTCCCTGTTCAATAACATACATTATTATCTTTTGTTTTGAGTTCTTAGTATGTTCTAAGAACTGAGCAAAATGTACCAGGTAGAGTAGAAAAAAAGACAGATGCCATCCCTGACCTTATGGAGCTTATATTTTAGAATGGGAAACTGAAAAGAAAAAAACAAACATAAAAATTATTAGAAATAGTTTTAAAATAAACTAAAAAGTACCAGGAGAGGGGAAAAAAAAAAGTGCCAGGAGAAGAAATTTCTGTCAGAAAACAGCAAAGAGCTTAGCATATTCAAAAACTAGAAGGAGGCAGGCTGAGCTGAAGTATAGTAAATGAAGGGAGAGAATGTCGTGAGATGAGTTTAGGGAGATGGACAGGAGTGGATCTTGCTGAATCTCATAAACCACAGCAATGACTGTGTCTATCATTTAGTCTGCTATTTCCTAACATTAATAGCTTGAGCTTCCTGTAGGATTCACTGCCCATAAATTATGGTTTGTATCCCTCGCAAGTTGGTTTCTGCATTCCTTTTTTTTTTTTAAGCCAATTTGTAGGGATTCTTTGTGTGAATACTAACTATATACACATTGGCCAACCATTAGTATGAGTGTTGGTGGGTGTATATGTATGTATGTGTTCATATGTATATGGGTATGTATATATGAAGATATGCATAAGATACATGTAATATCTATCTTACCCTGGAAGAAGTCATTCATCTAACTTAGTTTTGTCTTATGTTTATATATGATCAGGCATATAACATCTAAGTTTTTTCTAATTTTTTAATCAAAAAAAAATTTCAATACAGCAGAATCTACCTTTTCATTTCCTCAGTTTCTAGGTAGGTATGCCAACTGAATAATCTCCACACTGACTAGTAATCTTAACACAAAATGTGGGATTAAGTGTAGGGAGCCAACCATCGATTTCTATACACATAAAATAAAAGAGGAGGGCATGAGAAATGTTAAATATCTGATTTGTTTACTATATCCTCCCCTTCCACATATTCCCCTCCGTTAGCCCTAACTATAAGCAATATTTTCATACTGTGATTTTCTCCTTAGTTGATCCTGGAAGGCCTTGTCTACCAGCACAGATTTCAAACCTATAAAGACACTCAAAACACGGATGACCACACATTCCAGTTTGTCTAGGTATACAACCAATATAGACAGGTTGTCCAGAGTAGCTATTAATAGTCCTCCTTTTACTCACTTAAGTGTTTCAATTTAGACCATAAATTATATAGCTGCAATACTATAAATAAGAGAAAGAGCTTGAACTTTGAAATTGGAACGTTATATCCAACTTCTCATAACTTATCTAACTTTCTTAAGTTTCAGTTCACAACAATGGCCATTTATCTCATAAGACTAGAATCAAACAATAACCTTATGTTCACTGTCCTGGTTCCAAGCAGGTACTCAGTAAATGTTAATACTCTCTCTATTGCTATTCTTTTTCTCCAAAAACACAACAAACTCAGTTTACCATTTAATCATCTTTTTAGTTGCTTATTGCTTCTATTATTTTAAAGGGATGAAACAACTCTCACAGCCATCTTATTGAAGGCCATCAAGTAAAACAAAAACATCTCTGGACTAACGGTTAAAAGATAAAGATTTAAGTACCATCAGTTCTGTCACTTTATCGGAATTCTGACAATCTTCATTGGCCTGCTTTCTCATCTGAAAAATGCCTTACATATCTAAAAGCACTGTTTTGGGAAGAAATAATGTACAAAAATGTACCTTGTAAAGTGGTAGACAGATGTTTACATTAACTTTTAAAAAAAATAGAAACTCTTAATTTTATCATACACCTACACACAGATTATCACACAGAGTATTAGGGGTGGGGAGAAAGATGAAATGGCTCTCTGCTCACAACTATTCAAGTTACTGCTAAGATTTAAAAAATCACTTCTTCTTCTTTTGCCTGTCCCTAACCACTGCTCAGACCCTGATACTGGGAAACATTGAAGGTGGGAGGAGAAGGGGATGACAGAGGATGACATGGTTGGATGGCATCACTGACTCAATGGACTTTGAGTTTGGGTAGACTCTGGGAGTTGGTGATGGACAGGGAGGCCTGGTGTGCTGCAGTCCATGGGGTCCCAGGGAGTCGGACACAACTGAGTGACTGAACTGAACCACTGCTCTATAAGTTTTAGAATTAATCAAAAAAAATACCTGGACAGAAATTTAGCTAAATTGTGGGGACAAACATAGTATTTTTTATAATGTCACCTCAGTTTAATTAAATAGTAGTATGTTAGTGCGAGTCCAAACAGGAAAACATAAATCTTCATATACATTTAAGACAGATAAAATGTAATGCAAATTATTGGCTACCGTGGTGATAGAAAAAGTGCAAAGCCACAAAAGGCAATCAGTGAGGCAACCAGAGCTGGGCATAGTAGGACAATGCTACACCCGATGCTGAAGGGGAGAGTGAAGAAGTAGCGGCTCCAGACAGAAGCTAGAGCTCTGCCTGTCCAGTGAAAGAAGAGCCCAGGTCTGTCCAGTGAAAGAAGGGCCCACAAATGAACTAGAAGCACTACCAAAGCAACTAACCAAGGCAAAGAGGGTAAGGAAGAAACATCCTAACATCTACTTTCCTTGCCATCCAACCTCCAATATTCCCAACAGTACAATTGGAAATGCAACCTCCAAGAGTAAGCCTCTCTGCGATGAGGAACAGAACAGTGGAAGGGTGAGAAATGCCTTTCAGAACAGACAGGCCCAGGACATGCACAAGTGGCAACACTGCTCACTCTAGGAAATACAGTAAGAAGGTAGTTTGCTAGGAGCATCAAAATAATAATGCTTTCCTCTTAAAACTTAAGTATATTGGAAGACTGACTTACGAAAGATTTGGATTATCTTCTGTTAAATTATTTTCCTTTCTTGTCAAGCATTTGTAGAAAAAGCTACTAAAAATATGACTTCGGTCAACAAGTTCATCTGATGCCTTCTCCAATATAAGATACCTATAAGGTAACAACACCACAAAAGTAAGTTATTTTTTGATTTTACCTGGTTTTCCTCCAATTATTTTATGAGTTCTGAAAATCTTCATTTATATGTCCAATTAGAGTCAAGGAAATCTTGCAGTTTGCACTCATTTCAAATTTTTTTGTTGTTCTTTAACTATCTTATCTTCTATCAAGATCAATTAAAGCAGAAATTTTCCATTTTCTCATTCATTTCTTAACACGTATTTCTCAATTTCCTAGTATGAGCTAAGTATGGTATTTATACTAGCAACATTAAATAAGAGGGGGAAAAAACAAGTTCTTGGCCCCAGAAAAGTGAGGGTAAAAAGGAAATATTAATCAAATCATACAATCGCATATAAAACTGAAACCATGACATTCCTAAATAAATCTAGAGAAACTTTAATAACTCTTGAGATACAAGTAATTGCTAAATCCTTAGTCCATTTCCATATAAAACAATTCAACACAAGCTTATATGTCAATCACTTAGTGATTAAATCTCTCATATTTAGAGAACTCTGGTATTGTTAATAGTTTAAAAATGTTCAAAAATGACCTTGCAATTGCTTTTTTTAAAAAAGCATAAAAGACAAACTCAGCTTGAATTTTTTTTAATGTGGTCATGCACAGCATATACTGTGTGAAAGGAGAAACAAAGAATGCCTTTGGTGTGCTTCAAGTATTCTTTTATCTTAATCTGAATGATGATGACATGGGTACATATATATGTGAACATTCATGAGCTGTACACTTAAAATTTGTGCACTTTCCTACTTGAAAGCTATTCATCAATTTTAAAAATAATTAGGAAGTAGTTTAAAAAATTAACATAGGATCCCCTCTGAAAAGAATTCAAAGAGACAGAGATACAGGCACCTCAGTGAAAAAAAAGTATAGAAAAATACTCTTAGAATCAAATTATAAATAAAATTTTAGTAATTACTTCCAATAAAATATATCAAAATTAACACCAAAGATGATCTAATATATCTAACAAAATATAAATTTGACACTACTTAGGGATACAAAACTTAGTAAGATGTAAGATGCTCAACCTTTAGAAGGAAAAATCATCATAATGCCACCAATAACTTTAAAATAAGGCAAAATATCATATGAACCATAAAAGAGATACAAAAAAGGTATTATGAGAGTTAATAATACCTGTTTAATCAGAAAAGGTTCTCAAGAAGGTAACACTTGTGAGGAAGGGGAGTAAAATTTCAAAGGGGAATAAAATTTTAACACGTTAGCATAAAGAGGAGAATATTCCACGAAGCAAGAGTAACAGGGCATTAAGGCAGAAGAGTGACTAAGGAATGGGCTTTGTTTAGTAGACTGTTTATAATTTAATTTTGCTGGACTATGCAATAGGCACAGGGTTATTAGTAAATGGCAGAAAAGACAGATTAGGTTCATATTATCAAAACACTCAAATGCTTGACTGAACTCACTTTGACAGGTAATAAGAAATTAATAAAAGTTTCTAATGAGAATTGCATTCATGAAGAACTGCATTCATAAATTGCATTTATGAATAATAATAGTGGTAATGATATACTTAACAGATAAGAAAACAAAGACAAAGGATATAAAAAATTAATTTAGATAAGATACGTATACTAAAAAGATCGATGACAGAAGAAAGATAAATGAATTTGAGAGACCAAATCTACTACTCGGGCAACTGAGTATGTAGAAAAGAGAGGGTAAAGAGTCAGTGATAATGGAAACTTCACTTCCAGCCCAGATGGAATAAGAAGGATCAGATTTACACTCCTATTTGAAACAAGCAAAAAAAATCAAACAAAATACATGGAGCAATAGTTTTTAAAACACTGCACATCAGCAACAAAGAATACTGACCCTTGAGAGATGGTGAGCTCCATAAATGCCTCAGCTTACTGCCTTGATACATTTCAGATTACAACACAGAAAGGAATAACCCAGGTGAAAGATGTAGACTCCCTGAGTTTAGGAGATGCTGAGAGTCAGAAAAGACTCTTGCTGCTAACGCAGCAAGAGTTTGCAGATCAGAATACTGGAAAGGAAAAAGCAGTATAGACAGAAAACTCCAAACATATGCAGAGCATCCTCCTCAAGAATTCAGCAGAATACTGATCACTGCATGTACATAAGGAAGACACTTAAGACTGTAAAAAGAACTATCTGAAAAAAGTAGAGAGAATGGTACCCAGCATTCATGCAGATTGCAGGAATACTGCCTGTTGCTACCAGCCAGGCTGGAAAACCTCATAATTCATGAGAAACTGAGTTCAGTATTCAGAAGGGTCTTTCCTCAGTAGTAGGGATTTATCTGTTGGTCTTATCTAATAAATCTTAAAAAGCAAGAGTTTAAAACCAATGAACTGTTTCCAAATCAGTTCAGTTCAGTCTCTCAGTCATGTCTGACTCTTTGCAACCCCATGGACTGTAGCACACCAGGATTCCGTGTCCATCACCAACTCCCAGAGCCTACAGAAACTCATGTCCATCGCATTGGTGATGCCATCCAACCATCTTTTCCTTTGTCGTCCCCTTCTCCTCCCACCTTCAATCTTTCCCAGCATCAAGGTCTTTTCAAATGAGTCAGTTCTTCGCATCAGGTGGCCAAAGTATCGGAGTTTCAGCTTCAACATCAGTCCTTCCAATGAATATTCAGGACTGATCTCCTTTAGGATGGACTGATTAGATCTCCTTGCAGTTCAAGGGACTCTCAAGAGGCTTCTCCAACACCACAGTTCAAAAGCATCAATTCTTTGGCACTCAGGCTTCTTTATACTCCAGCTCTCACATGCATACATGACTATTAGAAAAACCATAGCTTTGGCTAGACAGACCTTTGTTGGTAAAGTAATGTCTCTGCTTTTTAATATGCTGTCTAGGTTGGTCATAGCTTTTCTTCCAAGGAGCAAGCATCTTTTAATTTCATGGTTGCAGTCACCATCTTCAGTGATTTTGGAGCCCAGAAAAATAAAGTCTCTCACTGTTTCCATTGTTTCCCCATCTATTTGCCATGAAGTGATGGGACCAGATGCCATGATCTTAGTTTTCTGAATGTTGAGTTTTAAGCCAACTTTTTCACTCTTCTCCTTCACTTTCATCAAGAGGCTCTTTAGTTCTTCTTCCCTTTCTGCCATAAGGGTAGTGTCACCTGCATATCTGAGGTTATTGATATTTTTCCCAGCAAGCTTGATTCCACATTGTGCTTCATCCAGCCCAGCATTTTGCTGATGTACTCTGCATATAAGTTAAATAAGCAGGATGACAATATACAGTCTTGATGTATTCCTTTCCCAGTCTGGAACCTGTCTGTTTTTCCATGTCCAGTTCTAAATGTTGTTTCTTGACCTGCATACAGATTTCTCACAGGTGGGTCTGTGGGGAGTTTTGGAATCTCAGAAGGCAACATAACCAGGAGAGAAAAAAGAAAACCCACAGAATACAAGCCTAACCGCAACTGTGGAAAAGGAACTTTCCCTCAAAAGGCTCTAACCTAACAACCTAAGGCACAGCCTGGCCTGCTGACAGAACAAAGGATTGAGTGAATACCAAAGGAGAGATAGCTGGCTGCATACGGGCCCCTCCCCCCCCAGAGGCAGAAAGACAGCCAGAGCTGGAAGGCAAGGGGCTGCTGCAATCTAAACCCCAGAGATGGCACCTTCTGCCAAACTGTGAGCAGGCTCCCAGCTGCTAACCAAGTTTTCCTGAGATCCTGGGTGGTTGACAGCCACCAGGAGGGTCGCAGCCTGAGATCAGCTCTCCAGAGGAGACATATGGCACATCTGAGATAGTGCTCTCACAGCACATCCAGGAAACCAAGCAGCTGGGACCAAGGAGGTGATTAAGACACACGGCCCACCTAGGACAGTGCGCTCGCCAAGAACCTGGTCGCCTGAGCTGCTCAGACCTGGAAAGTGCACAAAACGCACGCCCAACCCACAGAGACTGAGCCAGAACTGTGTCTGAGCGCCTCCTGTGGAGATATGGGCCAGCAGTGGCCTGCCCCAGGGACAGGGGCTCTACATGCAGCAGACCTGGGTATGGCATAAGCCCTCCTGGAGGAGGTCGCCATTAGCCCCACCATGGAACCACCAGAACTTACACAGGACTGGGGAAACAGACTCTTGGAAGGCACAAACAAAACCTTGTGTGCACCAGGACCCAGGAGAAACGAGCAGGGACTCCACTAGAAACTGACCCAGACTTGCCCATGAGTGTCCAGGAGTCTCTGGAGGAGGCATGGGTTGGCAGTGGCCTGCACAGGGTCGGGGCACTGAGTGCAGCAGTGCATGCATGGGACCTTTTGAAGGAGGTCGCCATTATCTTCATTACCTCTACCATAGTTTGGCCTCAGGTCAAGCAACAAGGAGGGAACACAGACTTTCCCATCAACAGAAAATTGGATTAAAGATTTACTGAACATGGCCCCGCCCATCAGAACAAGACCCAGTTTCCCCCTCAGCCAATCTCTGCCATCAGGAAGCTTCCATAAGCCTCTTATCCTTATCCATCAGAGGGCAGACAGAATGAAAACCACAATCACAGAAAACTAACCAAACTGATCACATGGACCACAGTTTTGTCTAGCTCAATGAAACTATGGGCCATGCTGTGTAGGGCCATCCAATATGGACGGGTCATGGCAGAGAGTTTCCAAATAATCTGCTTCAAAACAAAATTCAAAAATATTTATAGGAATATACCAGCACCCAGTAAAAATATCACCAGACATGCAAAGAAGAAAAAAGAACAGTATGACTCAATGAGGAGAAAAATCAGTCAATTGAAACCAACCCACAACTGAGAAGGATGCTAGAATAAGTAGAAAAATACATTTTAAAAGATATTATATAATAATTATATTCCATATATTCAAAACCTACATACATGAAAGATATTTTTTAAAAGACCCAAAAAGAACTTCTAGAGATTCATTCTATAAAGTCCAATGAACAGTAGATGGTAACATGAGACTTTTAAGTCTTATCCTTACTAGAATAAGGATAGCACTACTATTAAAATGATAGAGCTGAAATTATATGATGACAATAAATTGATTTGGGAATGGTCAGTGAAATAATCAGGAGACATCTCGAAAAATAAGTGTTAGAAATGTGGGTCTAATGATATAGTACAAAATGAGGACAAGAGACAAATTATCACTGCATTAAAGTTTATAAAACTTTTATAAATTTCTTCAGCTTGGCTACATAAAAAATTGAAAACTATAACAGAATAGTGATATAGACTTTTTAAAATGTTGGTTAACTTTTATAGCACTTAAGGACATATAAAGACCTATACAGTTGTTTTTTCCTGGTTCCCAAAGTGATCTGTCATTATGTAAGTACTTTAGTCAATAATACTATAGTCAAAGCATCAAGCATCATTGACTCAATGGCCACGAGTTTGAGCAAAATCTAGGAATGGTAAAGGACAGAGAAGCTTGGTGGGCTGCAGTCCATGGGGTCACAAAGAGGTGGACCTGACTTAGTGACTGAACAACAAAATAGTCAAAGAAGTATCAGTCAACAGCAAGCAAATGACAAAAATGAAAACAAATGAAACAAGAGTAACTCTTGCTGAAGTATATAGTATCTATGGGAAGTAAAGGAATGACACTGAACTTGTCAACACTAGGAAACTTCACTAGACAAAATTTTTCAAATCTGAAATTTTAGCGGGTTATTTTCAGCTAGAGTTAAAATATTTCAGAGATATTTAAGATTCACATCAAAACCTGTAAAACAAATGACATAATAACATGATTATGTTTCATTGTACTTACTTAAGATAGAAATCAATGATTACATCATTAAGAAACTCTCCTTCTTCTAAGCACTCCAGATCTTCATTAGTTACTCCTAAACCCCCTTTAGTAGGTGGTGGAGGATATACAATCAACCTTGGAAAATAAAAATAAAATATATTAATAATGAAAACTCTAGTCTCAAAGGAATTTGTTCTTTGGGACAATACAGGGCAGTAGTATTCAATAACTAAAATCTTAGGGTAAAAATATTTGACACAATACAATCAATTATATTTTCCTTTCTTTGTCTTCACAAGCTACTAAGTACTGTCACTGAGCATCTTTTCATTTCCAATCCTTCCCATGTGGGCTAGTCTCAGTTTTTGTCTAATCAACAGGTTATCTCACTATCACTGAGGATGTCTCTCTTCTGTACAATATTTAACTATGTTCCAGTTTCCACTGTTAAGTTTGAACACCCAAGACTAAAACAGTCAGCAGTCAAAAACTATGTTCTCCTACTAGTAACTAGTCTATACCAGCTGGACAATGAAGAAATAACATGGGAACTTAGGAGGCAAGTTCCCCATAACAACATGCTTACAATATAAAACTTAGGAGAACATAAAGGAAATAAACCCTCAGATCACAACCAGAAAGAAGTGGAAAACAAAATGACAACTAGTTAGGCATTTTTTTCTTTGGTACCCTCTCTTAAAGTTCAGAAATAAGAGCAGTTGTGAATTCTGGCTATAATCTTGAAATAGACAGGGTGGTACTCACTGCACAAATATAGTCAATAATAAAGGTATAATATGTATTTGTTGAACCAGAAAGATTCAAGAAAGTGAGAACCAACTGCAATTAATTTAATCTTCATAACCATTGCACCTAAATAATATGGGAAATTTTTAAGTCATAAAATGATAATAACTATTTAATGGCTATTTCCCTATCCTGTGCTGTCCATTTGTTTTTTAACAAAAGGAATCATGAAGAGGAACAGAAATTATTCTCAAATGCAAAGACTCCCTTATTCTACTTTACTACCATAAGAAGACACAAAAAAGACCAAATATGATCAAGAAACTAACTTGTGAAGGGAAGTTCTGATAAACTTCAAAGTACCTGAAATTGAGGCACACTTTAGTAAGCAATTTCTCTTTTCCTATCACATATTCAGATATGGGATATATAATCTTAAAAACCATATACTTATATTCAAATATTTTCAATAAAGGCTTTGACACATTTGACATCTTGGCTACCATTTCTGACTTCTTAAAACATAAAACTAAGTGAAGTGGCATTGACTTGTTTTCTTGATTATTTCTATTATTAACTGCCAGCAAGAAAGCAAAACTGAAAACATTTAAAAAGGTAAAATACTTAAAATCAGCAACATGAATTAAAACTACGAATGTGCCCACCTATTACAAACAGGATATGATACAGTACATACTTCTGAACAGGTCCAGTGTGCCTGACTTCTCGCCATTCCTCATCTGGATTAGAAGTAATAGAAAGTGAGTAGCAACCACTGCTTTGCTTCTGCAGTAAGGTGTAAGTAGGCTTGGCTGTATCTGTATTTGAGGGCTGATCCAAAAAAAAAAAAAAAAGGGCAAAGTAAAAGGTCTCCTTATACCCATATAAATACATATTAACTCTCAAAATGACAAAGCAGAAGTTAGACTTATAAGAGAAAATGGGACTAAAGGAAATATACACGAGTGAGTTATATACATATACAGGCACATATACTCTTATAATTTCTACAAAGATATAATCAAATCAAAATAATACTCTGGAGCAGAAGATAATGTACTATGGATCAAACACTATGAAGTGTTACTTATAGGTCTGGGTTTTACAATTTTAGAATCTGAAAACAGTGCTGTTCAAAATGAACAAAAGAGGTGATAAGTAGTAGGAATGTTTTTAAAAGACTGATAAGAGTTTATAACAACATAAACTGATATTTTATTATTAAATGGAAAACTATGATACAAATTTGTATATATAGTGTAATTATCAAGCAAAATTTTCACAATATTATGCAAAAGCCAGTGGTGAAGTTTTACACCTTGTCTTTCACTAATGTGTCTTTCTACAGACCTTTAAAATAACAGATTAAAGTAACCAAACCCACATGTGAGTGCGTGTGTATGTGTGCACACGCCCCCATCACAGAAAAACACTTTTCTTTCTGGGGGTATTTGGCAGAGATATATATAAGCCATAAGTATATTAACAACCTCCTATAAAAATAAATACAGCATTTTAAAACTTACCATTAATTGTTTCAAGATAATCTTAAACTTATAAAAGAGTTACAATAAACAAGCCTCTAAGGTGGTGCTAGTGGTAAAGAACCCACCTGCCAATGCAGGAGACATAAGAGACGTGAGTTCGATCCCTAGGTGGGGAAGATCCCCTGGAGAAGGGCATGGCAACCCACTCCAGTATTCTTGCCTGGAGAATTCCATGGATAGAGGACCTTGGCAGGCTATAGTCCATAGGGTCTCAAAGAGCTGGACATGACTAAAGCGACTTAGCATTTAGCAAGCCTCTCACAGATTCCCCTAATACTAACATCTTTTTAAAAACTACAGTACAATTATCAAAACTAAGAAATTAAAGTTGGTATGATACTATAAACTACAGACTTTGATTTTACTACTTTTTCCACTAATAAGTTTCTTTTGTTTCAGGATCCTACAATTCCTTCATCTTTCTTTATTTTTCATGACCTCAGTATTTTTTAAGACTGTTGGTCAGTTATTTTATAACTGGGCTTGTTTGATTTTTCTCATGATTAGACTGAGGTTATAAAATATTGAGAAAAACAATATAGAAGTGATATACCCTTCTCCATGCATGATGTGACAGGTACGTTATGTCAATATATTTTATTACTGGTAATGTTAACTTTGATCACTTGGGCTAAAGTGATGTCTGTGACGTTTCTCCACTGTGAAGTTACTATAGTGAAGAAAAAAAGTAACTTCTTTTTTGTAATTAGTATTTAAGGTGAGACACTAAGATTATGCACAGATCCTGACCTACTTTAAGTTTTCATACATTAAATTTAGCATCTCTCCATGGATCTTACCTGCAACAATCATAACTATGATTTTTCTAGTGGTGGTTTTATATTTCTCTTGTTCCTTTTACATTTTTTAATTGAAATATTTTTCTAAGAAAAAATTGTCCCTTGCCCACCTTTTATTATTTGTGTTTTCATTCATCTGTTCAGTTAATCACATGTATCAATACACATAAAGGATATATATCTTATTCTCTAGTAATAATCGCACGCAATGAAAGAATTTTTATCCAACTGCTTCCCTCCCCCTCACTAATTACATTAATCACATGCTAACCTGAGACACTGATTTCATCTTCATTTCTTCAGTAGTAGCAGCAGGGAAAGAACAAGCTGAAGCACAGTAATAATGAATAAAAGAACTTTCTTTGGAAGACAGGTTCTGAAATAAAGGAAGTGCCTGAACCCAAGACAATGGATAAGAAAGCTCTAATTCTCCATTGGTTGTACTTATTTCTGTCATAATGTCTTTCAATTTCAATTCTTCTCTCTGTGAAATAGAACTGTGTAGCTCAAGGAAAATGAATTCAGTCGATTTTGCTATGAAAGAAAAAAAGAGATCGGTTTTTATCAGCAGTATTATTTTGCAAGGCGATTAAAATTAAAATAACTTGATTATTAGTAACAGTAAGGATGGTATACAGCTCAACAAACTATTTTGCATGTTAGTTAATAACCCAGGCAAATTAAATTCCCAGACAACCCATTAGTAACCTAAAACCAAAACTCACAATTTTAGACTCCTACTGCATTAGAATACAAACTCCACAATGGTACTGTATCTCCAGTACCTGGCATTTATTAGATGTGAGTAAATATTTGTTAATGATTGAAATATATACATTATATATAAAACAGACAGCCAGTAGAAAGCTGCTATATAGCATAGGGAGCTCAACCTGGTGCTCTGTGATGATCTAGAGGGGTGGGTTGGGGGGGTGGTAAGGAAGACCAAGAGGAAGGAGATATGTGTATACTTATGGCTGGTTCACATTGTTGTACGGCAGAAAAAAACATTCTATTATAAAACAATTATCCTCCAGTTAAAATAAAAATTAATTTTAAAAATATTTGTTAATGAGTGCATGAATAAGTAAATGATGACTAAATTATTTTTCTCTAGCCTTCCTCCATATAGCAAATCTGCTCATTAAAATTTTCATTCCAACACTTCCTTCAGAATCATCTTCTTTCATCAGTCATTTCAACAGTGGTTTCAAATGACATTCTCACCTCCCACAATGATTATAAATGGCTTGAGCATTTTCCCAACTCCTCTATTTGATCATAAATTTCCCAAATTAATTGGGAAGCAATCAGGATAACAAAATAAGGAATTTTAAAGATTTAAAATTTAGATCATTACTTAACATCTTTAATATGCAAGGCAGTAGGAGGGGAAAAGGTAGAGAGATTAAAGAGATAAGAAAGAAATTTACTAATCTGATTTAACTAATTCTAAACCAGACTCCTTAGGAGTTGGAAACTAAACAAAGTTGGAAAATACTTTAAGACACCTATATACCGATAGATAAGTGTTACAGGAACATTGGAAAAAGTATTCAATCCAGTCTTAGAAAAATGATACATAAGTAAGTATACCAAGTTTTCTTTTTTAGAAACTAAAGAAAATCTTGAAGATAGACTTCTGTATTGTATTTAACCTTGCCACTGATTAGTTCTGTCATAGTTCATTATGAAATAAGGGCAAGAACTCTTACGACAGGCAGCCAAGGATGTCAACTGACTAAAAGGTAAGGTACTCCTTTTATTTTAGAAGATAATTTTAATTGGTTGAGTAAAATTATAAGGAGAAATTATGAATAAAGTAATTTATCTTAAATAATATCAAGGGATAAATTATTTTTAATTCAGTGAACTTAATTTCAATTCAATGAAATAATTACATTCTACTAAATTATTTTAGAGGAAAATTATTTTATAGGAGTTCTCAGATAATCTTGACAATTAGAAGAAATCTTTTTATACTCACATTGCTGGCTTAATATAGAATTTTCTAGTTGGGTCTGAATCTCTTGAAGATAATTTGAGGAGACCCAAAGAAAGAGGATAGCATGACTTCTTTTACTGTGATCATCATCTTTATTTTTCCATAACCCAAACCTCTTTAAATGTGTGGTATCCACTAGCAATGAAATCTCATGCACAGACACTGAAACAAGTAAAAGATAACAAGGTAATAAATTAATGTATTTAGGAATACAACACATGCACTGTATGACTCTTCTTTAAGAGTATATTTTTCAAAAAAGAATTACATGAAAAAATTTTCAAAAACATTATTTATAGCACATTTCAGTAAACTTGGCTGAAATATCTAAACACTATTATTAGAGTAAAAAAGATCATATAAATTAGAAAGGGCTAAATAATTATTAAATGGTAATAAAAAGTAGAAGTTAGCCTCTCACCACTATATGATCTCAGACTAAATTACCGACTCAGTAAACTAAGCACAGTGTAACTAAGAAAATTATACAATCCTATTTTGGTCAATACTATCAACCAAGATTCCAAATGCTATCATAAGCAACTTAACGCCTATTTTCCTTCTCCTAGAACATTTATCCAAAGATTCTCAACAGTAATATGAGCTTCTGAAGGGTCTAGGATAATTGTCTTTTGGAGGCACTGCAGTTTGCAGGATCTCAATTCCCCCACCAGGGATTAAACCTGGACTATGGGAGTAAATTAAATTATTTTTAATTAAAAAATTTAATTAAGAAATTAAAAGACGCTTGCTCCTTGGAAGAAAAGCTATAACCAACCTAGACAGCATTTTAAAAAGCAGAGACATTACTCTGCCAACAAAAGTCTGTTTAGTCAAAACCATGGTTTTTCCAGTAGTCATGTATGGATGTAAGAGTTGAACAATAAAGAAAGCTGAGCACCAAAGAACTATGGTGTTAGAGAAGACTCTTGAGAACCCTTGGACAAGGAGATCAAACCAGTCAATCCTAAAGGAAATCAGTCCTGAATATTCATTGGAAGGGCTGAAGCTGAAGCTCCAATCATTTGGCCACCTGATGCAAAGAACTGACTCACTGGAAAAGACCCTAATGCCAGGAAAGATTGAAGGCAGAAGGAGAAGGGGACGACAGAGGAAGAGTTGATTGGATGGCATCACTGACTCAATGGACATGAGTGAGCAAGCTTCGGGAGTTGGTGATCAACAGGGAAGCCGGGCACGCTGCAGTCCATGGGGTTGCAAAGAGTCGGACACGACTGAGCTGAACTGAACTGAACTGAATGGCAGTAAAAGCCCAGAATCCTAACTACGAAGCAACCAGGGAATTTCTAGGATGAAATCTCTTAAAATTTTTCAAGGTTTTACTTCTCAAAATTTCGAGGTAATCACTCTGAATTAACACTTTCATTTAGTGAAAAGAATCTCCTCAAAGGACCTTATTTTTTAATGCAAAGAAACATACAAAACTGGTGTAAAGAAGTCCTGAGGTCATCTGGTCCAACTGTGAGAAAACAAGTAGCTAAACTAGGAATACAAATATGAGTTAAGTACAAACCCAAGATTGCTACCTATCTGAAATAAATCTCTTACTACTCCTCCCCCTGTTTTTTCCTGGCACAATGCTACTCAAAATGCAACATCCTCAGCTTGCAACACTGTCATCAGCCTGGAGGCAATTGGAAATACAGAATTCAGGCTCCACACTGGATATATGGAATCAAAATCAACACTTAAAGAAAAATAAACAAAAAATAAACAGGTAATCCAGATGAACGTTAAAGTTTGAAAAGGATCTTACAATAAGCATTCAAATACTCATTAACTTGTCATCTTAATGTTTCCCAATATAGCCATTCTATTCATTTTTCCTTTATTTCTTTCATATTTCCTCCTTCCTTCTGCTATTCTTTTTTTCCGTTATTCCATTTCTTCAGGTTTTTTCTCTTGTTCCCTTTCTAGATTTCTATTTCTCTTCTGTGCTGTCCATATGCATGCCTGCCTGACTTGCTCTCTTCCTATCCTGTCTTATTCTAACCTACCTCCCCTCTTCTTTTACTACTTATTGGCTCTTTTTTTTTTGTATGTCTTTTTTTTTTTAATTGAAATATAGTTGATTAATATAATGTTAGTTTCAGGTTATAACATAATGATTTAATATTTGCATATGTTATGAAATGATTACCATAAGTTTAATAACCATCTGTCTCCCTATAAAGTTATTATAATATTACTGACCATATTCCTTATACTGGAGATTATATTTCTGGGGCTTATTTATTTTAAATAAATTTACTTTGCCTTATTCACTTAATTTTGCCCAGCTCCCCATCACCCTCCTCTCTGGCAACTAGCTGCTTGTTCTCTTTATATATGAGTCGGCTTCCCTTTTGTTTTATTTTTAGATTCCACATACAAGTGAGATCACACAGTATTTGTTTTTGTCTGCCTCATTTGCTAAGCATAGTACCCACTAGATCCACCTATGTTGTCACAAATGGCAAGATTTCATTTTACAATGGTTGAGTAATATTCCATATATCTCGCATCTTCTTTACCCGTTCATCTATCAATAGACACTTAGGTTGTTGCTTCCACATATATTTGCTTGGCTACTGTGAATAAAGAATGCTGCAGTGAATACTGGGGGTGCATGTGCTTTTTCAAAATAGTGGTTTGTTTTCTTAGAGTAAATATCCTGAAGTGAAATTTCTGGGTCACACAGTTCTATTTTTAATTTTTTGACCAACCTCCATACTATTTTCCATAGTGGCTGCATCAATTTACATTCTGAATGTATGCCAACAGTGCAAGAGGGTTTCCTTTTTTTCTGCATCCTTTTCAACACTTGGCTTCCCTAGTGGCTCAAATGGTAAAGAATCTGCTTGTAATGCAGGATACTCAGGTCTTATCCCTGGGTCAGGAAGATCCCCTGGAGAAGGGAATGGCAACCCACTCCAGTATTCTTGCCTAGAGAATCTCATGGACAGAGGAGCTTGGCAAGCTACAGTCCATGGGGTTGCAAAAAAGAATCAAACATGACTTGAGCAACTAACACTTTCCAACACTTGTTATTTGCTGTCATTTTGATGATGGCCATTCTGACCAGCATGAGGTGGTATCTTGCTGTGGTTTGGATTTGCATTTCACACTGACAATCAGTGATGTTGAGTATCTTTTCATGTATCTGTATGTTTTCTTTGGAAAAATGTCTGTTCAGGTCAGGTCCTCTGCCTATTTTTTAATCAGGTTGTTTGTTTCATTGATGTTGAACTGTATGCATTCTTTATATATTTTGGATATGAACCCTTTATCAAATATATGATTTTCAAATATTTTCTCCCATGCTGTACACCTGAAATTAATATGTTGCATGTCATTTATATCTTTATTTTCAAGAAAGAATTTGAGAGGTAGCTCTGTTGCACAGATCTTTATCTACAGATTATAGCACTATCTTTTATGAAATTTTCTTTTGACCCACAGGTCTTTGTTTCTTCTAAATAGCTAATGTTATATTGTTCCATAATAACTTATTAAAATTTCCTAATTAAAAATATCAGGGTGTGTGTGTGTATACACACATATACACACACATATACATATTCTAATATATTACATATGCCTTATACATTCTTACTACTTATAGTAGCTTCCTAATCATTAAATGTATTATTATAACACATAGTAGTGGATTCTGTACATGGTGGAGTCCAACTAAAGTTACTTCAATCTCATCTTCAGTCTGGGGAAGGTTTCTTCTTCCCTAGTTCATTTCTGAAGTGCTATCTGTATATATTTTTCTTGCTCATTCTTTTCATAATTCATTCTCTAAAGAGACTGTTCTCTGTTGCTTATTATTTGTTCTCTTAGTGTTGGTTATTCTGAAAGGTTTTTATTTGGGAAGAGAATGAGAAACCTCAGTCTCCACAAATTACAGGTACATTTTCTAATCCACTTTGTACTTTATCTAATCCATTAGATAAAGTGTACTTTATCCACTCCATTAGATAAAGTGTACTTTATCCACTTTTTCTAATCCACAGGTACTTTATCTAATTCATTAGATAACAAATGGTATAAATGCTCTCTCTTAATCCCTATGCAAAGCCATTTACATGGTTGTGTGCAACACTAAAATTTCTCTTCATTCTTTACTTACAGTTTCTATTTTCATCCATTTTTATATATCAAAACTCTCACTATAAAAACTATTTTTCTTATCCCTTAATATTACTTGAAGTCATTAAAATAATATACCATTTTAAGTGTTACAAAATATTTTAACTCCATTGGAAGCTACTAAAATAGTGTTAGGTTGAAACACATTATTAATCTTACATTTATGCAAATTCTATAGTGGAAAGAAGTATGAAAAACTAGCTGCAGAAATACTTCAGAATTTTTGCTGACCAGTTATTTTATACTCAAAATTACAGTGAAAAGAGGTCATAAGACAATGATAGCTTACCTTGAAATGGGATCTTAATATACTTTGTTGTGAACTAAAGAAAAAACAAAAAAGCAAAACAGGAGTTACCACTTGAAATGTGTTACTATTCAAATTTTTCAAAAAAATTTTCTTCTTTAAACCACAAGTAGGCAATCAAAGTCTATGTACTAAAAGTCATAAATCTTTTCATCAATAAACTAAGAAGATATTTCACTGTAAAGACTTAGTTTTACAGAAGTTTAAGAACCCTGTGCAAGGAATTTAATTCTCAATATGCTCATTTATAAAACCAGTAAGACTATATGTAATATATTTTCAAAATGTTTCCAGAATATTTAAGGAAGAAATAAGATAAAGTCCAAAAGAACTGCCAAGAGACCTCAGAGTATCAGTGATTTCGGTTAATTAACTACAAAGCAGAATTTAATTCTTATCTTTGCTGACATTCCCAGCATTCATTTTTCTTTGTTTCATGTTATAAATTTCCTTCTGACTGAGGATTCAGCAAGGTTCCTGCTCATTCCACTACATCTGTGCCAAGACACTACATTTTCTCTAGGTATCTTTTATATATATATGATCTCCTTAATTGTTGATTTTATAATAAACTTTCAAGAGTTGTGGAGCACCTAAATTTTACATGTACCATCTAAAATAGAGGTTCCTTCAAGTTTGTCAAATTAATTCATGCCTATGGATTTGTTACTTGGTTAGGTTTCCCTTTTGATCAATACATTTATGAAACTGTTGACCAAAACAGGGATATAGTCTGTGAGCAGAAAACAAAATCTAAAATGGTCTTGGTACATGGGTACCTAAATTAACTACCAACAAAGTTCCAAATAAGTAGCAAACAATGTTTGGTGAAACCACAGGTTTACTATGACTCTTTTTTTTTTTTTTTCCTAATTAAAATTTTTTTTCATGCTGTAGTTTCCCAAATATAAAACTCACATTTCATTGTGTAAGTTAGCTGCTAAAGCAAAATTTGAGCAAGAGGACAAATAGGGTTCAAATGTTGCCTCTCTTATCCCTACTACTTTTTTATAAACAATAAGTAAGTAAACTTAGGCAACTTACTGAACCTCTCAGCTTTAGGTCAAAACCTTAATCAAGAGGAGCTATTATCATTAGACTCTAGCATCTGATTCAGTATGTTATCTAGTCTGATTTAGTCAAATACATCTTATTACTATGTCACTTTCATGTAACTGCTGTGTATTTCATGTATACACCCCTTGCTAAATTCTTTCTGACATGTTTCTCTGGGTCGTTAATCTCATAAAATATATCTTAGCAATTGTAAATAATGAGCTATGAAAATGAATATAAGAGGAGTTTGCTATTAAGATTTTACAGTCATTACTATGAAATTATGAATTAGAAGTAGTGCATCTATATATCTGGCTGCTGCTTTCTACATTATTGTTTCATTCTCCCACCATAAGCAACCTTGTCCTATCAAAACTTTCAGCTTGGCAAGAATTACATACTCATTTTTCCTTTTTCAATAACTAAGTCAACATGCAACTTTCCCAAAGCCAAAGCCCTGTATGCAGCAAAAAACTGAATCCCTAGTTAAGAAATCAGAAAGATGTTTTTGTGGCAATAAGGTAATCCCAAGTTCCAAGAAATCATACCATGTCTATTTAAACTTAAATATAAAGCTGAACATAAGAGATTTCTCATAACTTCTAACAACAGCCAGTACAGTTTTTTTAATATATACTTAATAAACATTTTTCCTATTATTAACAAAGTTAAGATCTAAAAATATTAAATGTACAGCATCCTCTACTGCAGCATTCTCAACACTAAAAAAAAAGGGGGGGAGGCAATAATAACTTACAATGTACCACTCTAAAATAATGGGTCTAACTTATAGAAGAGTTTCCCACTACAGGTATTTCTCTAGTGCAGCTCAACTGTAACTGTCATGACAGAGAACAATATCTCCAGTGTCCATAACAATACACAGCAGATACTCATTAAAGATCTGGAAAATGACTAAGTTTAATTCTCTAATATACTATCCCCTCCCAAAAAATAAGATGTTCTTTACCTTATAAGTTATATAGAGTATGATAAACTCTGTCTGAACAAGAATATATATTAAGTCTTTTGAAAAGCTTGAAATTTTTAAGACTTTTACCCTTTTCCTGTTTTATGTTAGTCATTATATTTTTCAACCTTAAAACTTCTTACAATCCCTCCATAGTAACATAACTGTTTTAATTTTTGAAGAATTCCTCTCAACCTTTCTTCACACACATATATTTTACCTGCATATATTTACTTTAATTTACTAAACCACATTCCTATAATCAGACATTTAAGATTTTCTTGTTTTAATTAAAGTCTGCATTCCAATAGACATGAGACAAATTTTTAAGACTTGCTTTATGACATCTTATTGAATATCTGCAGTCCTATATTACTTGTAATAGCAAAATACTGGGGACAACTGCAATGTCCAACAGTCAGGAATTCAGAACAATCCAATTATTCCAAAATAAGTAGGTGAATTAATTTAATGTGATTATGGTAAGTTAGAAAACAGTATGCAGAAATGGACTGCTCTGGTGGCACAGTGGTAAAGAATCTGCCTGCCAGTGCAGGAGATGCAAGTTCAGCCCCTGAGTCAGGAAGACTCCCTGGAGAAGGAAACAGCAACCCACTCCAGTATTCTTCCCTGCGAAATCCCATGGGCAGAGGAGTCTGGCAGGCTACAGTCCATGGGGTCACAAAAGAGTCAGTTAAACAACAATATATAATGCTACATCCTTTGGTTTTAAATATATACAGTTAATATCAAGAATACAGAATGATGTAGAGTTAATAGCAATTGTCTCTGGATAAGCAAGATTACAGGTGTTCTTCAAATTGTTCCTTTATTCATTTGTGGGCTTCCCTGATGGCTCAGCTAGTAAAAATCTACCTGCAAGGCAAGAGACCTGGGTTTGATCCCTGGGTTGGAAAGATTCCCTGGAGAAAGGAAAGGCTGCCCACTACAGTATTCTGGCCTATAAAACTCCATGGACTGAACAGTCCATGGGGTGGCAAAGAGTCGGACACGACTGGGCGATTTTCACTTTATTTATTTGTAGTTTTTTGTTTGGTTTTGGTTTTTGCTCGTAACAAGTCTACCTGAGTGTATAATAGCATAATTAATACATTAATTAATGAAAACCCACTGAGGAATATTTATGTTAAATTTTCCTCCCTTAGCTAATCAGTTACTATAACATAGTTAGGTTACCCAATTTTTTGGCCATTACAAAGAACTCTACAGAAAAAACTGGTCAAACCTGGATTTTAAATGAAAAAGCTAAAAAGTAAGGGGAAAAATTAAGAAAAAGTGAACAAAATTTCTTAAAGTAATTTTAAAAATCATCCTAGGCATAACAAAAGCATTAATACCTGAAAATTAGTGATCAGAGAAGATACATTTTAAACAGAATTGCTGTGATGTTTTCAATCAAAGCAATTTTAACTATAACATAAGCTACCATTATGGGTACTTCCCAGAATTTGTACATGGTTACTCTGTTGGGATAATAGAGTACACAGTACATGGTCACCAAGTAAACATCTACTCATACTTTATTTGATTTAATATGCTGTCCTCTCTGTGACATCTTCCCTTACTGCTCCAGCAAGAGGAAAGCAGAGATCATGTCTTTAACATTTTTATATTCCCTGCCCTATCTATAAGACAGTGAAATATTGCTAAGTCTTCTAGGAAAATACTTGAATTATAATTTGATATAGTCAATTCAACTAATTTTTATAAGTACCTATTTAAGTGTGAGCCATTTATGTAAAGTATAAAAGGGAGTAAAATATGTTTCTTTATCACAAGATGCTTAAAGTCTAATAGAAAGATCTAGGCAAGAATACAAACAAAAATACAAAGAATAAATAGTACAGCAGATGTGCAAATAAAGTGCTGTAAGTACAAAGTAAAAGGAGAAGTTAATTCTGGCTAAGAAGAAGAAATCAGGAAAGGTTTTCCAGAAGAGGAAGTATTTCAGATAAGCCTTAAAATATTTTAACAGGCAGAAAAAAAGTAGTGAGAAAATATAGAGAACTGAGCAAAATCCAGTATGGCTTTCATATATAAAATGTGAGGCATTAATATTGAAAAGAAAGTGGAAAAATAAGAGGAACTATTCCTGGATATCCTTAAAGTAACAAGTTTAGGAATTTGGAGAACTCTGATGTTCAGACACTCAGTCGTCCGACTCTGTGACCCCATAGACTTCAGTGTGCATGCTTTCTTCTCCTTCACCATCTCCCAGAGCTTACTCAAACTCATGTCCATTGAGTTGGTGATGCCATCCAACCATCTTTTCCTCTGTCATCCCCTTCTCTTCCTGTCTTCAATCTTTCCCAGCATTAGGGTCTTTTCTAATGAGTCAATTCTTTGCATCAGGGGGCCAAAGTACTGAAGCGTCAGCTTCAGCACCAATCCTTCCAATGAATATTCAGGATTGATTTCCTTTAGAATTAACTGGTTTGATCTTCTTGCAGTCCAAGGGACTCTCAAGAGTCCTCCAATACCACAGTTCACAAGCATCTGTTCTTTAGCACTCAGCCTTCAGCACTCAAATCCATACATGACTACTGGAAAAACCATAGTTTTGACTATGTGGACCTTAGTTGACAAAGCAATGTCTGTTTTTTAATATGCTGTCTAGGTTTGTCATAGCTTTTCTTCCAAGGAGCAAGAGTCTTTCTATTTCATGGCTGCAATCACCATCTGCAGTGATTTTGGAGCCCAATAAAATAAAGTCTGTCACTGTTTCCATTGTTTCCCCATCTATTTGCCATGAAGTGATGGGACCAGATGCCAGGATCTTAGTTTTTTTAAGGCTGAATTTTAAACCAGCTCTTTCCCTATCCTCTTTCACCTTCATCAAGAGGCTCTTTAATTCCTCTTCACTTTCTGCCATAAGGGTGGTACCATCTGCATATCTGAGGTTATTGATATTTCTCACAGCAATCCTGATTCCAATTTTGATTCCGGCAGCTTGAATCCAGAAGATTCTTGCTTCATCCAGCCAGTATTTCGCTGGAGAGCCTGGAGGGCTGCAGTCCATGGGGTCGCAAAGAGTCAGACACAACTGAGCAACCAAGCACAGAACTCTGCATATAAGTTAAATGAGCAGGGGTAGCCTTGACATATTCCTTTCCCTATTTGGAACCAGTCTGTTGTTCCATGTTCGGTTCTAACTGTTGCTTCTTGACCTGCGTACAGATTTCTAGGGAGGCAGGTCAGGTGGTTCCATCTCCTTAAGAATTTTCCACAGTTTGTTGTGATCCACATAGTCAAAGGCTTTAGCATTGTCAATAAAGCAGAAGTCGATGTTTCTCTGGAATTCTTTTGCTTTTTCTATGATCCAACAGATGTTGGCAATATGATCTCTGGCTCCTTTGCCTTTTCTAAATCCAGCTTGAACATCTGGAAGTTCTCAGTTCACACACTGTTGAAGCGTAGCTTGGAGGATTTTGAGCATTGCTTTGCTAGTATGTAAAATTAAAGCAATTGTACAGTAATTTGAATAATTTTTGGCATTACCCTTCTTTGGGATTGGAATGAAAAATGACCTTTTCTAGTCCTGGGGCCACTGCTAAGTTTTCCAAATTTACAATAATTTAAACTCAGTTCATAATAATTTAAATTAATAAGATTCACTCTTTTTGCTATCAATTACACTCCAAAGAAATATTTACTTTACCACCAAGTAAGTGTTAGAACCCAAAGCATATCAGTGCTGCACATGATTCTTTTCATACATAATCTTCATTAGAGTAGTCAGATTAGAGACATGATTTTAGGGCATTCCTCTATGGTTTCAAGATTTCCTATTTAACGACATGTTTCAAAACAGATATAACATATTCAAAATGTCCTATATAAACTAACATCAATTCCATTTTCATTTGCACTAAAGAGGCAATATGAAAATTGAGCTTGCCCAAGAAGCAAAACTAAAGAAAAAATATATATACTTACTGTAACACAACCTTTAGAAGCTCCTTTTATTTTACCAATATAAACAGAAGTAAATACAAAATCCAGTTGTAGATCCATCTCATTCTTAGGTATAAGACAGGACATGTTTTCCATGACAGGATTATATGAACATAATTCAGATGAAGTCTAACAATGAAAAAATTATAAAATGCATGTAATGCTAAGTATTATATAAATGTTGACAATGATTTTTTAAGTCATATACTTCTTTAAATTATCATTAATGAGTTTGTGAAGGATTTCACACTGTTCTTACTGTCAAGAAATAGTTATCTAGATTTTTCCCTTAAAAAGCATGATATACTTTGATAAAATTACTCTAGTTGAATCCTAAATTAATTCCATAGGGCCTACAATGCAGAAATACATCCTTCTCTGTATCAAATTCATGATTTCAAATTCAGTATTCCCTAATGGGCTTTATTTATAACTCAACAAAAATAAATTAAGATTTATATAATGTTTAGTTTAACATGAGTTTTTAAATATCTCTTCTAGTCACCACAACAACCCCATAGGGCAAGTTATTTTTTTTCTTTATGCATTTCATAAGTAGAGCTGATAGATGTTTGGACTGGTTAAGTGACTTGCTTAAGATAACACTGCTAGTAAGAAGCAAAACTAAGACAAATCACCTTTCTATCTGCAGGTCAAGGGATGTTTCAAGCATATAAAATTGCTTCTATAAACCAAGATAATGCTCTTAGCTACTGCATTCTTAGTGCACAAGAAGGGATATAACTGCCTAAGAAGCTCTGATACATCAAATCTATATGATTTACGATGTGCACTATGTCTCAAAAATCTCAAAAATCATTCCACTTCTGCTCAAAAAATTCACAACTCTGCCTTTAAGTTATAATAGACGACCAGGCAGTATCAACAGCAGCAATTTTCCACGATCTCTTCTGAGTTCTACAATGCTTTCAGATGACTTTTTCAACTCCATATTTGCGTAGCTGTTGCACATTATGCCTCTTTAACCTTAACATTACTAATGACCAAATAAACCACTAGTAGAGCAACTATCAGAGAAGGCAGTGGCAACCCACTCCAGTACTCTTGCCTGGAAAATCCCATGGACGGAGGAGCCTGGTAGGCTACAGTCCGTGGGGTCTCGACTTCACTTTCACTTTTCACTTTCATGCATTGGAGAAGGAAATGGCAACCCACTCTAGTATTCTTGCCTGGAGAATCCCAGGGACGGGGGAGCCTGGTGGGCTGCTGTCTATGGGGTCACACAGAGTAAGACACGACTCAAGCAACTTAGCAGCAGCAGCAGAGCAATTATGCATGAGTATTCACTCTCCTACCTCTAGAAAATGTTGCTTAATCTTCACCTCAAACATGCACTCTACTCATTATTTTTAATCCAGCTCACAATGTCATTTATCTGCTTAACAGAATTTTTTTTATCATTCTCATCTTTTATTGTTTACTGTACTCTTATTATCCCTTAAGCAAAAAAGAGGGAATCTAATCAACTACAGATGGTTCTAATTAGTCAAATAACTGTGTGTTTTAAGTGATAAATGGAGAAGAGCAGTTATAAAAAAATCCTTATTAGGTCTCACAATTGGTAAAGACTAGCTGCCTTTTAAAAATGGTCAATACATGTTTCTAACAACTTCATTTAAAACTGGAAACAAGGAAGGGTGCAGAAGTATATTCTGCCTTACAGATCTTGGTAGATCTCTGTTATTTGCTGCTTGGCTGTGATCATATGTTGTCAGCTCTACAAGGGATGTAATTTTCCTTTAACATGATCATTTCATACTGCACTGTCAATTTACATGCTGCCAAGGGAATTGCAGTTCATTTAGAATTTTGAATGCATTATCAACACTGTTTTAATTACAAATACAGCTATGCTATTAAGTAGGCTGCTGGACCAGATGGGCAACAATTGCTACATTTTAACAAAAATTCAGAATACAACTGCTGGGGTGATTTCTGTATGAAGTAACAAATGCAACAGAAACACCCATGAAACAATAATCAGTCTATCAGACTGTTTTCATTGAACTGACCAAATTCTTCATCACATTCTACAGAATAACAGCCTTTGCATTATTCAAAAACAACTAACATAAATTAACCATAATTCTGCACTGGTAGTGACTGACAATCATTTCTTTAAAACAGGAAAATCAGAAGCTGATAATATGAATGAATACTGACAATAAATAACTTGAACCTTACTTTAGAGCTATACTCTTCTAAGACGTATGTCAAAAACACCACTGGCTGACATTAAACCAACACACACTTCCACTTCTGTAAGAAGGAAGAGACAAAGGACTTATCAAACTGATAGGTTTGTGACACTTTTTTCTAAATGCTTTCATATGTTGTTTCATTTAATACTCAAAATAATCTTGTGAAATAGGTGTTATCACTCTTATTTAGTATATAAGGAAACAGACTTAAAGAAGTTAAGGGACTTGTCCAAATGGCAGATCCAAGATCTGAACACAGCTCTGTATAGCTCAAGAAGTCAGGTTCTTTCCTCTATATCACGCTTTTTTAATAGCATGTGAGGAAAAGGAACAATTCCAAGTAGCCCTTGTATTACAAAACTACACAAATTCCAGAAACCATTTCATTCTAGAAAATATTTTCATAAAGTACTTAAATGTCCAATGAGAACCCAAAAAGAGAATATTTGAGTCGGAATATTTAGACTGAAAAAATAAAAATGACCAAAAGAAAACAGATATTAAGCCTTTCACTTCAAAATAAAGACAATTATATGCTTCCCTCAAACTAACAAAAAAGTTGTCTCAGAATTCAAACTAAGAAATATGTAATTTTTACATAATATTCTGTTTGATGAAACAAAAAAAAGTCATTAGCCAATAGTGTATATTTCACTGTTAATCTGTGAGAAGACAGAAATAAATTACCTGTACAGACTCACAAGTAATCAATGGTAGTTCTGACACTACTGGTTCAGAAGTACTCTCACTTTCATGAGAAATGGCATCATCCTGCTTAGGCTGTAATTTAAGAATTTCTGAACTTTTATGTTCAGTGGGTCCTTCTTCATCACTAGAAACAATAACTAAAATGGAAAAATGTATTTTTTTAAATGTGTCACAACAATCACATATAAAAAGAACATTTTCTAATTTACGCAATGTATCTTTAATAATTCCACAGAACTGAATAATCTAACTTTATTCATTTTAGAAAGTAGCCCATCATTCATTATCTTATTTATGCTAGTTGCATACAATGTTTTCACATCAGTGCTATTATTTGGCAGTTATCTGCAACCTTACTCTCTGGAGGAAGAAGGTATTTTAAAATAGATAAAGCCATTAGGAGAACTTAGGAACAGATGCTAGTTCTAATAATATATTAATGCCATCATTCTAAATTGTACTTTAAGTCTTATTACATTAGTTTCTTCTAGGAGGAGGAAATGAATGGCTAGGAAAAAATGTGGGAGACTAGTCACTAGATATCCTTTAGAACCTTTTCTGTACCATGTGACTGTATCAAATACTTGAATATTAAAATCAAAATTAATGACAATAAATAAATAGCACTTAAACTCTCTGTACTTCAGCTTAATCAATCAAAATGACAATAATGGCCCTTACAGATTTGTGCAAAAAAAAAAAAAACTACTGATGAGATACTGATGAGTACAGTAATAAAAAAAAATTACTTCTGCTTCCAAGTACTCCATTCCTTACATAAATCAATACTACAAAATTAATGACATCCCAAAACCCCAAGTCTTTTTTTTCCTGAAGGTAATATATTCCTGAATATATTTCCTGAAGGTAATATACACGGATGTAATAAATAACACAGTGCCTCAGCAAAATTTCTTTGACAGAAGAAATAACTAAACAGAGTAGAGAAAATTAGTAGCTTTTACTATCCTCATGTTACTTACTTGGTTCAGCAGAGATAAATGATGGATTCCCTTCACTGTGTTCACTTAAAACAGGTTTTTCTATTGTGTTCAATTCATTCTCATCCTTCACAACTAGAGTGGAATTCCCCACAGTATCAGAGGAGATAGAGCTCTCAAAAGTTTCCATGGTTGAACATTCAGAGGTCATTTGAGGAGAAGCACTCAAAGCCAACTCCTGACCACAAAGTGAGGGTAGTTGAGCAAAATCACTTTCTATGGATTCATGTGTAACTTCTTCAAACAGATTTGGATCCTCATGATAGTTTTCACTTGACTTTTCCAACTCAGTGAATACTGTTGGGTCATTTTCTTGCTCTTTCTGAACATAAATAAATGTATATGAAAATCAGCATTTTTCAAATTTAGCTAACATGAAGAATCTTTTTTAAGTTTAAATTCCTATAAAGGTAAAATTACTATATCATTTCTATAATTATAGGAATAGAAAATTACACAATTACACTACATTACTCTTATAAAAGTCTCTCAAGTATTAATATAAAGATATAAAGCTTGGTCTATCCAATCAGATGCCTAAGTATTTTTTAAAAGAATGGGAAGGGGAAACACCCATGTTTACAAGTGGTTCAGAAGCCTCCCACAATCTAAGTCAACTTTAAATAAGAAAAAAATTTTTTACAGCTTTACTTTGCAAAAGAGGCCATTTGACATTATGTGACTTTAGTTACAAGAGCAAAAAAATTAAAAACTTAGGATAACAACATGAAAAATACGAAAATCAATCACTGCCTTCATATCTCTCAGCTCAGTTGCTCAGTCATGTCTGACTCTTTGCAACCCCATGGACTGCAGCACATCAGGCCCCCCTGTCCATCACCAACTCCTGGAGTCTACTCAAACACATGTTCATTGAGTCAGTGATGCCATCCAGCCATCTCATCCTCTGTCATTCCCTTCTCCTCCTGCCCCCAATCCCGCCCAACATCAGGGTCTTTTCCAATGAGTTGACTCTTCACATGAGGTGGCCAAAGTATTGGTGTTTCAGCTTCAGCATCAGTCCTTCCAATGAACACCCAGGACTAATCTCCTTTAGGATGGACTGGTTGGATCTCCTTGCAGTCCAAGGGACTCTCAAGAGTCTTCTCCAACACCACAGTTCAAAAACATCAATTCTTCAGCGCTCAGCTTTCTTCACAGTCCAACTCTCACATCCATACATGACTACTGGAAAAACCATAGCCTTGACTAGACAGACATTTGTTGGCAAAGTAATGTCTCTGTTTTTCAATACGCTATCTAGGTTGGTCATAACTTTGTTCCAAGGAGTAAGTGTCTTAATTTCATGGCTGCAGTCACCATCTGCAGTGATTTTGGAGCCTAAAAAAATAAAGTCTGACACTGTTTCCACTGTTTCCCCATCTATTTCCCATGAAGTGATGTGACCAGATGCTATGATCTTTGTTTTCTGAATGTTGAGCTTTAAGCCAACTTTTTCACTCTCCTCTTTCACTTTCATCAAGAGGCTTTTTAGTTCCTCTTCACTTTCTGCCATAAGTGTGGTGTTATCTGCATATATGAGGTTATTGATATTTCTCCCAGCAATCTTGATTCCAGCTTGTGCTTCTTCCAGTCCAGGGTTTTCTATGATGTACTTTGCATATAAGTTAAATGAGCAGGATGACAACATACAGCCTTGACGTACTCCTTTTCCTCTTTGGAACCAGTCTGTTGTTCCTATCTCTTTCAGAATTTTCCACAGTTTATTGTGATCCACACAGTCAAAGGCTTTGGCATAGTCAATAAAGCAGAAATAGATGTTTTTCTGGAACTCTCTTGCTTTTTCCATGATCCAGCAGATGTTGGCAATTTGATCTCTGGTTCCTCTGCCTTTTCTAAAACCAGCTTGAACATCTGGAAGCTCACATCTCTATTACCATATAAATCTAAATCATGTTTATAATTATAACTCAAAGGCACTGCAAAGTCCTGAAATGCCTTGTGAATCAAAGGACTCAAAAAGCTATCTCCAAAAAACAAAAAGCTATCTCCTACCACTTTTATTGTTAACTGTATACTAAGTTTTTGAAACTAAGTAATGTATGCATTAAGTATTATAATTCCTCCAACAGATTTCCTAAACTCTGGAAAAAGAGAAGTCTACAGAAACTGGAAGTAAACTACTACTGATAAAATAGTCTGGTAATAATTTCACAGACAAGTGAAAAGCAACTGGCTAGACAATATGACAATTATGTAGTTAAAAATAAGACAGAGAGAAGAAATAGCTCTGTAGAATATACAATAAACCACTAGGTAAAGGCTGGTATCAGAGGAGAAATAGTTTAAACTTTTTTACTTGTTCATAATACAGTTAGCCCTCTATATGTGCAGGTTCCACCAACTGTGGGTTCCACCAACTGCAAATGGAAAGTATTTCCAGAAAAATAATTCTAGGGATTTACAAAAGGCAAAACTTGAATTTGTCATACACAGGCCACTGTTTACATGGCATTTACTTTTTTTCACATCCATTTACATAACATTTACAATGTATTAGTTGCAAGCAGTCTAGAGATGATTTAAAATGTACAGGAAGATGCAGATTATATGCAAATATGAAACCATTTAATATAAGAGATTTAATTTAAGCATCTATGGATTTGGTATATCCAAGGTCCTGGAACTAACACACTGTCAATACTCAGTGATGACTGTATTTGAAATCTGTTCCCATAACTGCATACTGCAAGAAAAGTAAAGTTGCATTTAAAGTATTAAAAAAAAATTAACAGAATCAAAAAATAGGCTAAGAAAAAAGTCTGAGGATAAAAACAGAAAGCTAATAGAACATTATTTGGTCACAGTCAATTCATTTTTATCATAGGACAAATTATTTCATATGACATCTAAATGCCTCTACTTACTGTCTGTTCTGCTGACTTATACAGAGAAGTAGGATTATGAGTACCAGGTAAATTACTTCTAAGCCTTTTCTTTCTCTTCCTGGAAATCATAGTGGGTTCCATTCTTGAAACAGAATTTGTATCATCCTTGTTTCCACTCCCCTCTTCAAGATGGTCACAGTCTCTACTTCCACTACTGAGGTCTAAAAACAAAAGAGATATTTTTGGCCAAAAAGTACAAAAAGGATCCTCTTCAGAAGAGCTCAAAGATAATCATCAAAATTGCTATACTACTCTCAGAGCTAGTTTTCTTTAACTCCACTGTTAAATAAGCATACCAACATGGATAAATATAAAAACACATCTCATTTTAAACTGCATTCACAAAGCAAATGTTCATTGTACAAAAAATATGAGATAAAGGAAATATATTAAAAGGTAGTATTAGTAACCAAAGCAAAGCAACCACGCCATATTTTTCTTTTGCTATAATTGCATTTGACTATGATAAAGAAAAGTCTTAATAAAATTTTAAAAATTCGTGTCTTAAATGCTTTTTTTAAAAATTTTTATTTTTACTTTATTTTACTTTACAATACTGTATTGGTTTTGCCATACATTGACATGAATCCACCACGGGTGTACATGCATTCCCAAACATGAACCCCCCTCCCACCTCCCTCCCCATAACATCTCTCTGGGTCATCCCCATGCACCAGCCCCAAGCATGCTGTATCCTGCATCGGACATAGACTGGCGATTCGATTCTTACATGATAGTATACATGTTTCAATGTCATTCTCCCAAATCATCCCACCCTCTCCCTCTCCCACAGAGTCCAAAAGTCTGCTATACACTTCTGTGTCTTTTTTGCTGTCTTGCATACAGGGTCGTCATTGCCATCTTTCTAAATTCCATATATATGTGTTAGTATACTGTATTGGTGTTTTTCTTTCTGGCTTACTTCACTCTGTATAATTGGCTCCAGTTTCATCCATCTCATCAGAACTGATTCAAATGTATTCTTTTCAATGGCTGAGTAATACTCCATTGTGTATATGTACCACAGCTTTCTTATCCATTCATCTGCTGATGGACATCTAGGTTGTTTCCATGTCCTGGCTATTATAAACAGTGCTGCGATGAACACTGGGGTACATGTGTCTCTTTCAATTCTGGTTTCCTCGGTGTGTATGCCCAGAAGTGGGCATATAAATGCTTTTTAAATTCACTGTCATTTTAGAAATCACAACTAACTTAGACACTGGTTTTCTTTTTAAAATGTAAGTTTTAATACATATATTTAATAACAGAAAAGAGACAATAATTTGAAACAGCAGAGTACTGATCACTACTCTCTTAAAAGAAGCCAAAATATCTCTCCTCAGCAGACAATTGTGGTATGTAATTATTCATAAGGCAATCAATTACTTTCACAGTTTATTTCTTTTTTGAAAAAAAATCAAGACCTTTAATTTTAAATCTCCAATAAATCTATTACACTACAGAAAAGGAGGGGCTTCTCTGGTTGGCGTAGATGGGAAAGAATCTGCCTGCAATGCAGCAGACCCGGGTGCAAGCCCTGGGACGGGAGATCCCTTGGAGAAGGAAATGGCTACCTACTCCAGCATTCTTGCCTGGAAAATTCCAAGGACAGAGGAGCCTGGCAGAGTCCATGGGGTTGCAAAGAGTCAGATATGACTGAGTAACTAACATGTTACTACAGAAAAGGAAGTGCTACCTTTTTAAAGTCAACAAAGTATTATGAAATGTATTTTAAGTATTATCAAACATGCTTAGTATTTTAGTTATCAAATATATGTACTATACAAAAATACATTCCAAAAGGTTCACGTAAGGTTATCCTAACTAACTGAAGATTATCCTGAATTTTTTTGCTTTTTGAATTATATCATATGAGTACCAACTCAGATACTATACCATTTTATATAAGAGATTTCAGCATTTATGGATTTGGCACGTCCAGGGTGCTAGAATTCACACAAAGCAAGTCCCAAAGCAGCTTCCTTGAATTCATAAACTTAAACCTATGTAACACTGACTGTTCTGACCACTTCATTTATTCAACACTACACACCTTCTATTCAAATTACTCTTACTCTTACTCTAGCTTTATAAACATCTAATGACTAATATTCATAATACTTCTTTTTCATTGCTTAAAAGGCAGGCATGGGGACAGGACTGAGGCCAAAAACTCAAACCATGAACAGTCTTCCAAATTCCAAAGACAACACTCTTAACTCTCTCCCCTAGAAAAGTAAACTACCCCCAAGTGATCAACACAGTATTTTGAAAAGCACAATAAACTCTATTTGCAATTCTATAAACTGTAATGGTTTCCTTTGTAAACTGTAAGCAATGAAGGACAGGGAAACCCAGCATGCTGCAGTCCATGGGGTTACAGAGTCGGCCATGACTGAGCAACTGAACAACAAAAACTATAAAGGTAGTCAAAAATAATTTCTACATGTAACACTGGATCAAGCTATAATTTTGAAACATAAATACTACAGCAAAAGAAACTGATGCAGGATTAGCTCAAGATGGCAGAGCAGTTGGACAAGCACTCACCACCTCCTTTTGAAAACATCAAAATCACCACCGAACAACAATCAACAAAACAAATGCTCGAATCTACCAAAAAAGGATACCCAACATCCAAAGACAAAAAGGAGTTCTCAGTGAGATGGTAGGAGGGGCACAATCATAATAAACTCAAGTTTCATACCCACAAGGTGGATGACTCAAAAGGAGGAAAACAATTTAACCATAGAAGTGAAAATTCTGAGCCCCACATCAGGCTTCTGACCCTGGGGGTCCAGCAACGGAAGGAAGACTCCCCAGAGAATTTAACTATGAAGGCCAGTAGGGTTTGATCACAGGTTTTTCACAGGACTAGGTGAAATGGAGACTCCACTCTTAAAGTGCGCATACAAAGTCTGTGCAAACCAGAGTTCAGTTCAGTTCAGTAGCTCAGTCATGTCTGACTCTTTGCAACCCCATGAATCGCAGCACACCAGGCCTCCCTGTCCATCACCATCGCCAGGAGTTCACTCAGACTCACATCCATCGAGTCGGTGATGCCATCCAGCCATCTCATCCTGGGTCGTCCCCTTCTCCTCCTGCCCCCAATCTCCCAGCATCAGAGTCTTTTCCAATGAGTCAACTCTTCGCATGAGGTGTCCAAAGTACGGGAGCTTCAGCTTCAGCATCATTCCTTCCAAAGAAATCCCAGGGTTGATCTCCTTCAGAATGGACTGGTTGGATCTCCTTGCAGTCCAAGGGACCCTCAAGAGTCTTCTCCAACACCACAGTTCAAAAGCATCAATTCTTCGGTGCTCAGCCTTCTTCACACCATTTCTGTCCTTGATTGTGCCCATCTTTGCATGAAATGTTCCCTTGGTATCTCTAATTTTCTTGAAGAGATCTCTAGTCTTTCCCATTCTTTTGTTTTCCTCTATTTCTTTGCATAGATCACTGAGGAAGGCTTTCTTATCTCTCCTTGCTAGTCTCTGAAACTCTGCATTCAGATGGGTATAGCTTTCCTTTTCTCCTTTGCCTTTAGCTTCTCTTCTTTTCTCAGCTATTTGTAAGGCCTCCTCAGACAATCATTTTGCCTTTTTGTATTTCTTTTGCTTGGGGATGGTCTTGCTCATTGCCTCCTGTACAATGTCACAAACCTTTGTCCATAGTTCTTCAGGCACTCTATCAGATCTAATCCCTTGAATCTATTTGTCACTTCCACTGTATAATTAAAAGGGATTTGACTTAGGTCATACCTGAATGGTCCAGTGGTTTCCCTACTTTCTTCATTTATGTCTGAATTTTGCAATAAGGAGTTTATGATCTGAGCCACAGTCAGCTCCCAGTCTTGTTTTTGACTGTATAGAGCTTCTGCATCTTTGGCTGCAAATAATAAAATCAATCTGATTTCAGTACTGACCATTTGGTGACATCCATGTGTAGAGTCATCTCTTGTGTTGTTGGAAGAGGGTGTTTGCTATGACCAGTGTGTTCTCTTGGCAAAACTCTGTTAGCCTTTTCCCTGCTTCATTTTATACTCCAAGGCCAAATTTGCCTGTTATTACAGATATCTCTTGACTTCCTACTTTTGCATTCCAGTCCCCTACAATGAAAAGGAATCTTTTTTTGGTGTTAGTTCTAGAAGTTGTTGTAGGTCATCATAGAACCATTCAACTTCAGCTTCTTCAGCACTAGCAGTTGAGGCATAGACTTGGATTGTGTGTTAGTTGCTCAGTCATGTTTGACTCTTTGCAACTCCATGGATTGGGACTCGCCAGGTCCCTCTATCCACGGGATTTTCCAGGCAAGAATACTAGAGTGGTTTGCCATTCCCTTCTCCAGAGGATCTTCCCAACCCATGGATCTAACCTGGGTCTCCCAATTTGTAGGCAAACTTTTTAACCATCTGAGCCACTAGAGAAGCCTCTAAGTGAAGCATAGACTTGTATTACTGTGATATTGAATGGTTTGCCTTGGAAACGAACAGAGATCATTCTGCATTTTTGAAACTGTACACAAGTACTGCATTTTGGACTCTTTTGTTGACTATGAGGGCTACTCCATTTCTTCTAAGGGATTCTTGCCAGGAACAGTATGAAAAGGCAAAAAGATATGACACTGAAAGATGAACTCCCCAAGTTGGTAGGTGTCCAATATGCTACTGGAAAAGAGTGGAGAAATAACTCCAGAAAGAATAAAGAGATGGAGCCAAAGTAAAAACAAATCCCAGTTGTGAACGTGACTGGTGATGAAGTAAATTCCGATGCTGTGAAGAACAATATTGCATAGAACCTGGAATGTTAGGTCCATGAATCAAGGTAAATTGGAAGTGCTCAAACGAGATGGCGAGAGTGAACATCAACATTTCAGGAATCAGTGAACTAAAATGATCTGGAATGGGTGAATTTAATTCACATGATCATTGTATGCATTACTGTGGGAAAAAATCCCTTAGAAAAAATCAAAGAGGATGTCAAACAAATACCTAAAGACAAATAAAAGCACAATGATCCAAAATCTATTGAGATGCAGCAAAAGCAGTTCTAAGAGAGAAGTTTAAAGCAAGACAATCTTACCTCTGGAAGAAAAAATCTCAAATAAACAACCTAAGCTTACACCTAAAGTGACTAGAGAAAGAACAACAAGCAAAATCTGAAGTTAGTAGATGAAAAGAAATCATACAGACCAGAGTAGATGTAAGTGAAAGAGAGCCAAAGAAAACAACAATAAAGATCAATGAAACTAAATGCTGCTGCTGTTGCTACTGCTGCTAACTTGCTTCAGTCATGTCTGACTCTGTGCGACACCATAGATGGCAATGCTAGTTCTTTGAAAATAAAATTAATAAACCTTTAGCCAGAGTTATTGAGATAAAAGACTCAAATCAATAAAATCAGAAATGAAAAAGAAGTTACAACTAATATCACAGAAATACAAAGGATCATAGCTGTATGCCAATAAAACAAGCTGGAAAAATTCTTGAAAGTGAAAATGAAGTTGCTCAGTCATGTCCAACTCTTTGCAACTCCATGGACTGTAGCCTACCATGCTCCTCAGTCCATAAAATTCTCCAGGCAAGAGTACTAGAGTGGTTGCCATTTCCTCCTCCAGGAGATCTTCCCGACCCAGGGATCGAACCTGCATCTCCCACATTCCAGGCAGACGCTTTAACCTCTGAGCCACCAGGGAAGGTACAATCTTTCAAGACTGAACCAGGAAGACAAAGAAAACATGAACAGACCAATTACAAGCATCGAAATTCAAACTATGACTTAAAAACTCCCAAAAAATAAAAGCGCAAGACCAGATGGCTTCAGAATTGAGTTCTATCAAACACTGAGAAAAAAGCAAACACCTAGCCTTCTGAAACTGTTCCCCAAAACTGCAAAGGAAGGAAAACTCCCAAACAAATTCTGTCAAGCCACCATCATCCTGCTATCAAAACCAGAAAAAGACACCACAAAAAAAGGCCAATATCATTGATGAACATAGTCACAGAAATCCTGAAAACTAGCAATCCAAATTCAAGGATACATTAAAGGTGCATACACCATTATCCATTGGATTTATCCTAGGGATGCAAGGATTTTTCAAAATCCACAAATCAGTGTGCTATACCACATTAACAAACTGAAGAATAAAAGCCATATGATCATCCAAAAAGCTTTTCACAAGAAAAGCTTTTGACAAAATTCAACATCCATTTATAATAAAAACTCTCCAGAAAGTGGGCAACATAATAAAGGCCTGCAAACCTACAGTTAACATCATACTCAGTAGTGAAAAGCTAAAAGCAGATTCTCTGAGATCAAAACAACATGAGGATGTCCACTCTCACCACATTTATTCAACATAGTTTTGGAAGTCCTAGCTGTAGCAATCAATCAGAGAAGAAAACGAAGTAAAAAGAATCCAAATTGGAAAAGAAATTAAATTGTCACTGTTTGCAGATGCATGATACTATACATAGAAAATTCTAAAGACACTACCGGGAAACTACTGCTGCTGCTCCTGCTGCTAAGTCGCTCCAGTCGTGTCCGACTCTGTGCGACCCCATAGACGGCTGCCCACCAGGCTCCCTCGTCCCTGGGATTCTCCAGGCAAGAACACTGGAGTGGGCTGCCATTTCCTTCTACAATGCATGAAAGTGAAAAGTGAAAGTGAAGTTGCTTAGTCGTGTCTGACTCTTAGCGACCCCACAGACTGCAGCCCACCAGGCTCCTCCATCCATGGGGTTTTCCAGCAAGAGTACTGGAGTGGGGTGCCATACTGGAGCTCATCAATTAATTTGGTAAAGCTGCTGGTTACAAATTAATACATAGAAATCTACTGCATTACTATCACACACTAAAAATGAAAGATCAGAAAGAGAAATTAAGAAAACAATCCCATTTACCATCACATCAAAAAGAATAAAATACCTAGGAATAAACAAACCAAGACCTGTACTCCATAAACTGTTAAGACACTCATGAAAGAAATAAAAAATGACACAAACAAATGGAAATATATATCATGTACTTGGATTGAAAAAATCAATATTGTCAAAATGACTATACTACCAAAGGCAATCTACAGACTCAGTACAATCTCTATCAAATTATCAATGGCATTTTTTATGGAACGAGAACAAAAAAATCTTAAAGTTTGTATTGAGACATAAAAGACCCTGAATAGCCAAAGCAATCTTGGGAAAGAAAAATGAAGCTAAAGAAATCATGCTCCCTGACTTCAGACTATACACTTCAAAGCACAGTTATCTACACAGTAGGGTACAGGCACGAAAACAGAAAGATAGGTAAATGGAATGGAATAAAAAGCCCAGAAACAAACCCATGCATCTATGGTAAGTTAATCTATGACAAAGAAGGCAAACTATAAAAAGGAGAAAAAAACAGTCCCTTCAATAAATGGTGCTAGGAAAATTGGACAGCTACATGTAAAAAAAAAAAAGAAATTAGAAAATTCTTTAAAACCACACACAAAAATAAACTTAACATAGATTAAGACCTAAATGTAAGATCACACACTATCAAACTCTTAGAGGAAAACATTGGCAAAACACTCTCACCAAAAGGGGGGTTCAGGGTTGGGAACTCATGTACACCTGTGGTGGATTCATGTCAATGTATGGAAAAAACCAATACAGTATCGTAAAGTAAAAAAAAAAAAATTAAATAAATAAAGTAATGTTAAAAGAAAAAAAGTAACTGCATAGTTTTTAAAAAAATAACATTTCCTCCCCTCTTTTCTCCCCCATTCCCTCCCCTTCACTCCCTCAATTCTGTTTTGAGATAAACATGTTTTCTAGGTAGCACATTCTTTTAGAGAGAATCTGTGTACAAAAAGCATATGTGTACAAAGGTGTACTTTTTTTTTTTACTTTACAATATTGTATTGGTTTTGCCATACATCAACATGTTTTAATTATTGCATTCTGTGCTTACTGTTCTACATCTGTAGTTTGCATCTCTCAAGAAAAAGTGGATGTTGGCCTTTCATGTGATTAAACATAATAGAATAGGCACAGGTTAAAAAAAAAAAAAAACTCTTGGAGGAAAACATTGGCAAAATGCTCTCACCAAAAACTGCAGCAATATATTTATGATCTATCTCCAAGAATAATGGAAATAAAAATAAAAATGAACAAATGAGAACTAACTAAACTAAATGTTTTTGTACAGTTAAGGAATCATAAATAAATGAAAAGAGAACCCAAAACATGGGAGAAAACAATTGAAATGATGTGACCGACAAGGGATTAGTATCCAAATTTTATAAACAGCTCATGTGACTTAATATCACAAAAAACAACCAACCCAATCAAAAGTGGGCAGAAGATCAAACAGGTACTTCTCCAAAGAAGATATACAGATGGCTAGGAGGCGCATGAAAAGATGTTCAACATTACTAATTATTCAGTTCAGTTGAGTCGCTCAGTCGTATCTGACTATTTGCAATCCTATGAACTGCAGCACACCAGGCCTTCCTGTCCCTCACCAACACTCAGAGCTTACTCAAACTCATGTCCATCGAGTCAGTGATGCCATCAAACCTTCTCATCCTCTGTTATACCCTTCTCCTCCCGCCTTCAATTTTCCACAGCACCAGGGTCTTTCCCAATGAGTCAACACTTCGCATCAGGTAGCCAAAGTATTGGAGTTTCAGCTTCAGTATCAGCCCTTCCAATGAATATTCAGGACTGATTTCCTTTAGGATTGACTGGTTGGATCTCTTTGCAGTCCAAGGGACTCTCAAGAGTCTCCTCCAACACAACAATTCAGAAGCATCAATTCTTTGGCGATCAGCTTTCTTTATAGTCCAACTCTCACATCCACACATTATTACTGAAAAAACCATAGCTTTGACTAGACGGACATTTGTCAGCAAAGTAACATCTTTGTTTTTTAATATGCTGTCTCAGTTCAGTTCAGTTGCTCAGTCATGTCCGACTCTTTGTGACCCCAAGAACTGGAGCATGCCATGCCTCCCTGTCTATCACCAATTCCCAGAACCACCCAAACCCATGAACATTGTGTTGGTGATGCCATCCAACCATCTCATCCTCTGTCGTCCCCTTCTTCTCCAGCCCTCAATCTTCCCCAGCATCAGGGTCTTTTCAAATGAGTCAGCTCTCTGCATCAGATGGCCGAAGTATTGGAGTTTCAGCTTCAACATCAGACCCTCCAATGAACACCCAGAACTGCTCTCCTCTAGAATGGACTGGTTGGATCTCTTTGCAGTCCAAGGGACTCTCAAGAGTCTTCTCCAATACCACAGGTCAAAAGCATCAATTCTTCAGCGCTCAGCTTTCTTTATACTCCAACTCTCACATCCATACATGACTACAGGAAAAACCATAGCCTTGACTAGATGGACCTTTGTTGGCAAAGTAATGTCTCTGCTTTTGAATATGCTGTCTAGGTTGGTCATAACTTTCCTTTCAAGCAGCAAGCGTCTTTTAATTTCATGGCTGCAATCACCATCTGCAATGGCTATGGAGCCCAGAAAAATAAAGGCAGCTACAGTTTCCACTATTTCCCCATCTATTTGCCATGAAGTGATGGGACCAGGTGCCATGATCTTAGTTTTCTGAATGTTGAGTTTTAAGCCAATTTTTTCACTCTCCTCTTTTACTTTCATCAAGAGGCTCTTTAGTTCTTCTTCACTTTCTGCCATGAGGGTGGTGTCATCTGCATACCTGAGGTTATTGATATTTCTCCTGGCAATCTTGATTCCAGCTTGTGCTTCATCCAGCCCAGCTTTTAGGCTGGTCATAGCTTTTCTTCCAAGGAGCAAGTGTCTTTGAAATTCATGGCTGTAGTCACAATCTGCAGTGATTGTGGAGTCCAAAATATAAAGTCAGCCACTGTTTCCCCATCTATTTGCCATAAGTGATGGGACCGGATGCCATTATCTTAGTTTTCTGAATGCTGAGTTTTAAGCCAACTTTTTCACTCTCCTCTTTCACTTTCATCAAGAGGCTCTTTAGTTCTTCTTTCCTTTCTGCCATAGGGTGGTGTCATCTGCACATCTGAGGTCATTGATATTTCTCCCGGCAATCTTGATTCCAGCTTGTGCTTCTTCCAGCCCAGCGTTTCTCATGATGTACTCTGCATATAAGTTAAATAAGCAGGGTGACAATATACAGCCTTGACTTCTCCTTTCCCTATTTGGAACCAGTCTGTTGTTCTATGTCCAGTTCTAACTGTTGCTTCCTGACCTGCATATAGGTTTCTCAAGAGGCAGGTCAGGTGGGCTGGTATTCCCATCTCTTTCAGAATTTTCCACAGTTTATTGTGATCCACACAGTCAAAGGCTTTGGCAATAAAGCAGAAATAGATGTTTTTCTGGAACTCTCTTGCTTTCTCCATGATCCAGCAGATGTTGGCAATTTGATCTCTGGTTCCTCTGCCTTTTCTAAAACCAGCTTGAACATCATGGAATATTACTCAGCTATTAAAAAGAACAACATAATGCCATTTGCAGGAACATGGATGGACCTGGTGATTATCATACTGACTGAAGTAAGTCAGACAGACAGAAATATCATATTATATTACTTATATGCAAAGTCTTATAAAAAATGATACAAATGAACTTACTTACAAAATAGAAACAGACTCATAGACTTAGAGAACCATGGTTACCAGGGGGTAAGAGTAGGAGGAAAGCGTAATAGAATTTGGAGCTGACATGTACACACTTCTGTATTTAAAGTGGATAACCAAGGACTGCTGTATAGCACAGGGAACTATGTTCAATATTCTGTAACAACCTAGTTGGGAAAATTGAAAAAACACATGTATATTTAGACACATGTATATTTATAACTGATTTGCTTTGTTGTACACCTGAAACTAACACAATATGGTTAATCAACTATACTGCAATATAAAATATAAAATTTTTAAAAAACTGATGAAAGAACTAAGGCTTGGAAAAACTCTATTATATAGCAATTTTCCTCCAAGCAGTTCACTAACTGCAAATCAGTCAAGACAATCTCATGGGAAACTGGAATAAATGTATTAGATAGAGTCAGACATTATTTTAAAAAAACAGGACTCTACTTGAAATATATATATATATATTTAACTTGTAAATATCGTTACCATATAAAATTAAACAGCTAACAAATTCCTACATACAAAAGAATGTTAAGTATTTCCAAGGTATTATATTCATAAAAGCAAGTTTTACAAGGCAAACTTAAGGCACTACAAAATAAAGGTATACCTAGTGTGGGGAATAGCTCAGTTGGTAAAGAAACTGCCTGCAATGCAGGAGACCTGGGTTCAATTCCTGGGTCAGGAAGAGCCACAGGAGAAAGAAATGGCAATCCACTCCAGTATTCTTGCCTGGAGAATCCCATGGGTAGAGGAGCATGGCAGGCTGCAGACCATGAGGTCGCAAGAGTCAGACACAACTTAGTGACTAAACCACAACGTTTGTATATGATAGATCATAACTAGACTTATCATGGTGATTATTTGAAATGTACAGAAATACTGAATCACTATGCTGTGTAACAGAAACTAATACAGTGTTGTATAGGTTGATTATAATTCAAAAACAAAATCAGAAAATGAGACAAGATTTGTGGTTATCAGAGACAGGGGGAGAAGAACTGAATGAAGGCAGTCAACATGTACGAAATTCCTATTATAAAATAAATAAGTTCTAGGGACATAATGTATAACATGACAAATAAAATTAACACTGCCGTATGTTATATATGAAAGTTGTTAGAGTAAATCCTGAGTTCTCATCATAAGGAAAATTTTTTTCTAAATAGGTAAATGGAATGGAATAAAAAGCCCAGAAACAAACCCATGCATCTATATGAATAAATGGATGTTGACTAAACTCACTGTGGTAATCATGATATATATAAGTGAAATCATTACACTATTCACCTTAAACTTATACAGTGCTGTCAATTATAAAAAACTGGAAGAAAAAACTTTTTTCAGTGGTATACCTGGGATTTATAGGCTTTTGTTAAATAATTGGCATTAGACACAATTATCTATGGGATGAAAATACTGTGAGTTTTAATAATATTTCAGTAGCTAACTTTCTTAAAAACACTTTACCTAAGAGGAGAACCTTCAGGGATACTAAGAAACTATATAGTGCTTTTTTATCATTCATTTTTCCCTGCTGTAAGTCTAGAATTCTGTTACTTTGAAGGAATATTGAAGGACATAAATTAGAAAGCTTTTTATTTAACTATTCCTACTCTACCAAGGAAAGCAATGAATGTTTAACAGTGTTTTGATAGTATCTGAATTAAGCCCACTTGCACAAATACAAATCCACCTTTATTTTTATACTGTAAGTAAGGATAATTATTTCCAGGAAAAGGACAATTTGTTAAACAAAAAAAAAATCCTCCATTACGTGCAGATAGTATTTAGTAATCAACTGAAAGATTACATCTACAGTCATAATACTTTCTCTAGAGACTGCCCTCTTAAGAGTTACAGCTGGTTTCTTGTATACATCAAAGATATTAGTTGCGTTGCAAGTGTTCTCTTCTATGAAAAAGAGTATTTAAAATGTGAAAACAACTGTGTTCCAAATGAAATACAAAAAAACTTTTACATAATATCATTAAAGGACCACCTTTTCTTGTGAATAATTTATAAAATCATTCAGAAAACAAATATTTCAACTAGTTTGAAGCTATCAATAATCAAAGAGACCCTGGAAAGTGTTAAGTTTCACACCTGACTAGCATATAAATTGGTTTTGGTGAATATTTTTATATTAAATTATTTAAAAGTCTTTTTAAAAAGAGACAAAAAGAAGTCAGTTCATTAATCCTTGCAAGGAAGCCTACAATGAATATTTAGAAGTCTGGGATGTATTTACCTTTAAATTTGCTAAAAGTGACTTATATTGGAATCCTCCTAGAGTTGAGAAAAATTCTAATGAATAAAGAATGTACCTATGGCTGATTCATGTTGATGTATGGCAGAAACCAACACAATAGAAAGCAAATGTCCTCACATTAAAAATAAATAAATTTTTTAAAAAAAGAATATTTTTCATACAAGGAGGATAGACAGTGGAAAGCCAATAATAATAATAGAATTGGGAATAATATCAATGATTAGACACATTCATGGCTCAGACAGTGAAGAATCTGTCTACTAATGCAGGAGACCTAGGTTCAGGAAGATCCCCTGGAGAAGGGAATGGCAACCCACTCCAGTATTCTCACCTGGAGAATTCCATGGACTGAGGAGCCTGGCTGGCTACAGTCCGTGAGGTCTCAAAGAGTCAGACATGACTCAGTGATGAACATTTTCACTTTCATTTAAGTAATATTTAGAAATAGACAAATTAACATTATAACTTTATAGCTGTATGCCAGCCAAACAAAAAAATGACAAGAAATAATATTCAAATTTAACTTCCAGATTTAGTAAATAAATCAAGAGATGTACACTGTAGGATACAAATAGTAAATTTAGCAATTTTCTTTGTGTTGCTAAAATATCTCTCTTTACTTTCATGGGTAGATATAGTTATAACTCAAATACTACTAAAACTACAATAGACAAAAATTCCAATGGCAACAGTTTTCTGCGGTTCACAAACCTTTAGGGTGAATATCAGACATAAAAGAAATGCCATCGTCATCTCTTCGTTTTTCTCTAGTGTAAGAAGTCTGCTTTGCATAATTGTCTGTCTTACTTGATTGTGAACTGCTGCAAAACAAAATGATATTACACTCAATTCTTCTAAGCAAAAATAAATTTAGAAGCCAGCTGGCATATATTCAAGATAAAAATAACAGATCACAAATAAAGTCTTATACAGCAGAGTATGTGGTTTGAACAGTAGAAAGAATATTAAACTATGATTTGAAAAATAAGTTCTCATTCCTATTCTATCTTTAAATTCTCCATGTTCCTTTGAAAGAAAAAACAAGAAATGTTCTATTCTTCCAAAATTGAGCACATGCAAAGTGAACAAAGAAAAATACAAGTGCTAAATATATCAAAGGGATCTAAAAAGTAAACATTCCCTGAACACAAGAAAATTATAATCACACTTATGTGTAGTCAAAAAATAAGTCAAAAGTAATCGCTAATATGTTTTAAGCATAGTTCACGTATCAGAAGTTACATACAAAATAAAACTTAGGGTGTGGTAACAAATTTTACCTATAGAGAAAATAGTTTAAAATATAAGCTACTGGTTAAATATTTAAAACGTATTAAAAGCAAGTTTTGGATGATGAACATAATATCACTATTATGAAAACATAATACAATAATAGTATGGGACATTAATACCTACCCCACTTTCAGTAATTAGATCATCCAGACCCCCCAAAAAAAATCAATAAGGAATATTGTACTGAACCATAAACTTGATCAAATAGAACTAACATGTTTTTATAAAACATGAACACAGAACATTCTCCAGGATGTTTTAAGATTAGGTCACAAAGCAAACTTAAGACACACACACACAAATCTTTCCCAATCACAAGAGCATAAAACAAGAAATCAATAACAGGAAGTCTGAAAAGTTCAAAAATACAGGAAGACTAAACAATGTGCTCCAGAAAATCAACTGGCTATAAGAAGAAACCAAAAGGAAGATCAAGAAGTATCTTAAAACAAATGAATACATAAGCAGAAACTTCAAAATCCATGAAATGTTCTACAAGGGAAGTTAATAGCAATAAAAGCTACATTAAAAAACAAGAAAGAACTCCAATGAAAAGCCTCACTTTACACCTCTTGGAACCAGAAAAAAATACAAATTAAGCCCAAAGTGAGCAGAAGGAAAGAAACAATAAAGATCAGAGATAAAGTAAATAAAAAAGAAATATGAAAGACAATAGAAAAGATCAAAACTAAGAGCTTTTTTTTAAGCAAACAAAACTGACAAACTTTTAGCTAGACAAACCAAGAAAAAAAAAAGACTCAAAGAAAAACAGATCTAAAGACTAATATGAATAATTATATGCCAAGTGAAGTCATTCAGTCGTGCCCGACTCTATACGACCTCATGGACAGTAGCCTGCACCAAGCTACTCTGTCCATGGGATTTTCCAGGCAAGAGTACTGGAGTGGGTTGCCATTTCCTTCTTCAGGGAATCTTCCCGACCCAGGGATCAAACCCGGGTCTCCCACATTGTAGGCAGACGCTTTACCATCTGAGCCACCAGGGAAGTCCAATAATATGGATAACCTAAGAGCCAGTCCATCCTAAAGGAAATCAGTATTGAATACTCATTGGAAGGATTGATGCTGAAGCTGAAACACCAATACTTTGACCATCTGATGTGAAGAACTGACTGATTTGAAGACCCTGATGCTGGGAAAGATTGAAGGTGGAAGGAGAAGGGGAGGACAGAGGATGAGATAGTTGCATGGCATCATTAACTCAATGGACATGAGTTTGAGTAAGTTCTGGGAGTTGGTGATGAACAGGGCAGCCTGGTGTGCTGCAGTCCAAGGGGTCACAAACAGTCAGACACAACTGAGTGGCTGAACTGAACTGAAGAGCCAGTTATATGGAGGGGATAAAGAAACCTACTGGCTGGACTAAGGGCAAAAAGACAGAAGACTTGTACTGAGCTGGCCAAAAAAGTTTGTTCAGGTTTTTTTTCAGTACCATCTTATGGAAAAACATGAATTTTCTGGCCAACCCAATAAACAAATCATTACAACTAATAGTACAAAAATACAAAGTATTGTAAGTGATGATTATAAAAAGTTATACATTAACAAATCATATAACCTAGAAGAAAGGGACAAATAATTAGAAACATACAACCTACCAAAATGTATTATGAAGAAAAAGAAAATCTGAACAGATCAATAACAAATATGGAGATTGAATTAGTAATCAAAAACCTTCCAATACAGAAAAGTTCAGGACCAAATGGTTTCACTGGCAATTCTATCAAATAAGAATTAATGCCAATCTTTCCAAAACTCTTTCAAAAAGTTTACGAGGAAAGTACACTTCTAAACTCAGTTTAAAAGGCCATCACTAATACCAAAGCTAGATAAGGACAGTACAGTAAAAGAAAAATATAAATCAAATACCCCTGATGCATAGGGATGCAAAAATTCTCATCAAATTATTAGGAAACCAAATTTGACATCACATTAAAAGAATCATACATCATGATCAAATGGGACTTATTCAGAGATGCAAGAATGGTACATCATATACGAATCAATCAATGTGATAAAGCACATAGGTAAAATGAAAGATAAAAATTATTTGATCCCTCAAAAGGTACAGAAAAAGCATCTAACAAAATTCAACATCCTTTCACTATAAAACTCAAAAACCTGGGTATATATGGCTGATTTGTGTCAATGTTTGGCAAAAACCAACACAATTCTGTAAAGCAATTATTCTTCAATTAAAAAATAAAGTTAAAAAAACCTGGGTATAGAAGGAACATACTTCAACACAATAAAGGTCAGTATCACAAATGATGCCAACATCATATGAAACACTGAAAGATTAAAAGCTTCTCCTCTAAAATGAAGAAGGGTACCCATTCTGATCACTCTTATTTAACACAGTACTAGAAATACTGGTTAGAAAAAGTTAAATATGAAAAAGAAATAAATAAAAGGAATCAATATCAGAAAGGAAGACATAAAACTGTCATCATTTGCAGATGATATGATCTTACAGAAAGAAAACCTTAAAAAACCCAAGCAATAAAAAAAAGAACTATAAGAACTAATAAATGAATTCACTAAAGTTTCAGGATACAAAATCACTATACTACAATCAGTTGCATTTCTAAACACAAATAATGAACTATCTGAAAGAGAAATTGAGGGAAAAAATCCCATTTAAAACTACAGCAAAAAGAAAAAAATTATAGTTAGATATAGTCTAGACGGAAAAAGAGCTGTACACTGAAAACTATAAGATATTGATGAAAGAAACTGAAGAAAACACAAATAAATGGAATGATATTCTGTAATTAGAGATGGGAAAAAGTAATATTGTTAAAATGTTCATCCTATGCAAAGCAACCTGCAGATTCAAAGCAATCTCTACTGACATATCAATGGCCTTTTTCACAGAAAGAGAACAATCTTAAAGTTTGCATGCAACCACTAAAGACCCCAAATAGAGGAGCTATCCCACGATGAAGGTCAGGAATGGTGGCGGTAAGGAGATACACCTCGTCCAAGGTAAGGAGCAGCGGCTGTGCTTTGCTGGCGCAGCCCTGAAGAGATACCCCACGCCCAAGGTAAGAGAAACCCAAGTAAGATGGTAGGTGTTGCAAGAGGGCATCAGAGGGCAGACACAATGAAACCATACTCACAGAAAACTAGTCAATCTAATCACACTAGGACCACAGCCTTGTCTAACTCAATGAAACCAAGCCATGCCTGCAGGGCAACCCAAGACAGGCGGGTCATGGTGAAGAGGTCTGACAGAATGTGGTCCACTGGAGAAGGGAATGGCAAGCCACTTCAGTATTCTTGCCTTGAGAACCCCATGAACAGTATGAAAAGGCAAAATGATAGGATACTGAAAGGGGAACTCCCCAGGTCAGTAGGTGCCCAATATGATACTGGAGATCAGTGGAGAAATAAGTCCAGAAAGAATGAAGGGATGGAGCCAAAGCGAAAAGAATACCCAGCTGTGGATGTGACTGGTGATAGAAGCAAGATCCAATGCTGTAAAGAGCAATATTGCATAGGAACCTGGAATGTCAGGTCCATGAATCAAGGCAAATTGGAAGTGGTCAAACAAGAAATGGCAAGGGTGAACGCCGACATTCTAGGAATCAGCGAACTAAAATGGACTGAAATGGGTGAATTTAACTCAGATGACCATTACATCTACTACTGCAGGCAGGAATCCCTCAGAAGAAATGGAGTAGCCATCATGGTCAACAAAAGAGTCTGAAATGCAGTACTTGGATGCAATCTCAAAAACGACAGAATGATCTCTGTTCGTCTCCAAGGCAAACCATTCAATATCATGGTAATCCAAGTCTATGCCCCAACCAGTAATGCTGAAGAAACTAAAGTTGAACAGTTTTATGAAGACCTACAAGACCTTTTAGAACTAATACCCAAAAAAGATGTCCTTTTCATTCTAGGGGACTGGAATGCAAAGGCAGGAAGTCAAGAAACACCTGGAGTAACAGGTAAATTTGGCCTTGGAATGCTGAATGAAGCAGGGCAAAGACTAATAGAGTTTTGCCAAGAAAATGCACTGGTCATAGCAAACACCCTCTTCCAACAACACAAGAGAAGACTCTACACATGGACATCACCAGATAGTCAACACCGAAATCAGATTGATTATATTCTTTGCAGCAAAGATAGAGAAGCTCTGTACAAAAAGACCAGGAGCTGACTGTGGCTCAGATCATGAACTCCTTATTGCCAAATTCAGACTGAAATTGAAGAAAGTAGGGAAAACCACTAGACCATTCAGGTATAACCTATATCAAATCCCTTTTGATTATACAGTGGAAGTGGGAAATAGATTTAAGGGCCTAGATCTGATAGATAGAGTGCCTGATGAACTATGGAATGAGGTTCGTGACATTGTACAGGAGACAGGGATCAAGACCATCCCCATGGAAAAGAAATGCAAACACACAAAATGGCTGTCTGGGGAGGCCTTACAAATAGCTGTGAAAAGAAGGGAGGCGAAAAGCAAAGGAGAAAAGGAAAGAAAGATATAAGCATCTGAATGCAGAGTTCCAAAGAATAGCAAAAAGAAATAAGAAAGCCTTCTTCAGTGATCAATGCAAAAAAAATAGAGGAAAACAACAGAATGGGAAAGACTAGAGATCTCTTCAACAAAATTAGAGATACCAAGGGAACATTTCATGCAAAGATGGGCTCAATAAAGGACAGAAATGTATGGACCTAACAGAAGCAGAAGATATTAAGAAGAGGGGGCAAGAATACACGGAAGAACTGTACAAAAAAGATCTTCATGACCCAGATAATCATGATGATGTGATCACTAATCTAGAGCCAGACATCTTGGAATGTGAAGTCAAGTGGGCCTTAGAAAGCATCACTACCAACAAAGCTAGTGGAGGTGATGGAATTCCAGTGGAGCTATTTCAAATCCTGAACCATGATGCTGTGAAAGTGCTGCACTCAGTATACCAGCAAATTTGGAAAACTCAGCAGTGGCCACAGGACTGGAAAAGGTCAGTTTTCATTCCAATTCCAAAGACAGACAATGCCAAAGAATGCTCAAACTACTGCACAATTGCACTCATCTCACATGCTAGTAAAGTAATGCTCAAAATTCTCCAAGCCAGGCTTCAGCAATACGTGAACCGTGAACTCCCTTATGTTCAAGCTGGTTTTAGAAAAGGCAGAGGAACCAGAGATCAAATTGCCAACATCCGCTGGATCATGGAAAAAGCAAGAGAGTTCCAGAAAAGCATCTATTTCTGCTTTATTGACTATGCCAAAGCCTTTGACTGTGTGGAAAATTCTGAAAGAGATGGGAATACCAGACCACCTGACCTGCCTCTTTAGAAACCTATATGCAGGTCAGGAAGCAACAGTTAGAACTGGACATGGAACAACAGACTGGTTCCAAATAGGAAAAGGAGAAGTCAAGGCTGTATATTGTCACCCTGCTTATTTAACTTATATGCAGAGTACATCATGAGAAACGCTGGGCTGGAAGAAGCACAAGCTGGCATCAAGATTGCCAGGAGAAATATCAATAACCTCAGATATGCAGATGACACCACCCTTATGGCAGAAAGTGAAGAGGAGCTAAAAAGCCTCTTGATGAAAGTGAAAGAGGAGAGCGAAAAAGTTGGCTTAAAGCTCAACATTCAGAAAACGAAGATCATGGCATCTGGTTGATTTCAATCCCTTCATGATTTCAAACTAAATTACAACTAAATTACAAAGCCACAGTAATCAAAACAATATAGAAAAATAGACATATAAATGACTGAAACAGAATAGAGAGCCAGAAATAAATCCATGCATGCGTGGTCAACTCATGTATGACAAAGGAGCCAAGAATACACCACGGGAAAAGGATAGTCTCTTCAATAACTGATGCTGGAAAAACTTGACAACCACATACAAAAGAATAAAACTGGACCAATATTTTATACCATATACAAAAATCAACACAAAGTAGATGAAAGACTTACATGTAAGACCTGAAACCATAAAATTTCTAGGAAAAAACATGAGAGTAAGCTGGTTTTGGCAGTGATTTTTTTAGATTAAACACCAAAACAAAAACAACAAAAGAAAATAAGTGGAACCACAAAGCTATACAGTAAAGAAAACTATCAACAAAATGAAAAAGCAACTTATGGAGCAGGAGAAAATAGTTTTAAGTCATCTATCTCATAAGGAAGTTAATATTCAAAATACAAGATATATAAAGAATCCATACAACTCAACCAAAAAAATAAAAACAATTTCATTAAAAAGTGGGCAGAGAAACTGAACAGAAGTTTCTCCAAAGACTACAAGCAACCAACAGGTACATGAAAAGGAGCTCAACATGCACTATCATCAGGGAAATGTATGACAAAACCACAATGAAGTATAACTTCACAAATCTGAGAAGGGCTATTACCAAAAGAGAAGAAACAAGTGTTGGAAAAGATATGGAGTGCTGTGGAAATATAAATTAGGGCAGTCACTATGGAAAACAGTAGGAATATACCTCAAAAAATTAAAAACAGAACATACAGTCTAGTAATTCCACTTCTGGGTGTTTATACTTAGGAAACAAAATCACTACCTCAAAAAGATACACACACCCACATGTTCACTGAAGCATTATTTGCAATAACGAAGACATGGAAACAATGTAAGTGCATTTCAACAGATGAATGGATAAAGAAAATGTGTCACAAACACACAATGGGATATTTTTCAGTTATAAAAGAAAAAGAAAGAAATCCTGCTATCTGTGACAGCATTAGTGAGCCTTGAGGGCATTATGCTAAGTGAAATGAGACAAAGACAAATAGTGTATGACTTCACTTATGTGGGGAATCTAAATTTAAAAACAAACCAACACATGCATAGACATGGACAACAGGTTGGTGGTTACTAGAGCCAGGAGCATGAAATGACTGCAGGTGATAAAAAGGTACAAGTTTCCAGTTATAAAAAAGAAAAAACGTCTTGGGGATGCAAGGTACAGCATGATGACTATAGGTAATAACTAATAACAATAGTGTACTGTATATTTGAAAGTTGCTAAGATAGTAGATCTTACAAGTTCTCATCACAAGAAAAAAAAGTGTAACTACGTGTGGTGATGGATGTTAACTAAACTTACTGTTCATCATTTTGCAATATATACATATATGAGATCATTATGTTGTACATCTAAAATTAATACAATATTCTGCAGCAACATATCAATAAAATTAATTCAGTTAAAAAAGACAAAATGAAAAACAACTGAGAAAGCAATTTGGTACTAATTAGAGTAGCCATAAAATTAATTAAATCTTTACCAACAATCTTCTCACCCATGATAATTATTAACAAAACAACTCATTATGGTATTATTTAACTGGGTAAAAATTCTGAAAATAAAAAATTTTTAAATAAAAAACTATCAAATTATTAACCTACAGCCTTCCTTTATAGTATAATATATAGCAATTACTACATTTTCAACAGTATTTAACAACATAGAATCCTAAATTTTATTGAAGTATAGTTGATTTACAATGTTGTGTTAATTTCTAGTGTACAGCAAAGTGATTCAGTTATACATGTTGTGTATATATTCTTTTTCATACTCTTTTCCATTATGGTTTATCACAGGATACTGAATATAGTTCCCTGGCTATACAGCAGGATACTGTTCTTTATCCATCCTATATGCAATAGTTTGCATCTGCTAATCTCAAACTTCCAATCCTTCCCCACTCCCTTAGAAATTTTTACATTTATAAAAGTACTAAAAAAATCAGCAAGAATAAACCAAGGATCTTTGTACCATAAAATATGAAATATATAGTAAGTGACCTCAGGAAAATTGCAGAGTAGGAACGACCTGCCACGTTCTCTAGACAACAACACTGGCAGAATCCGATGAACTTTGGAGTTCTGGAGTCTACTCAAGGCTTGTAACTTCTAGCCAAAAGGCTCAACAGGAACTTTGGTCAATTAAGGCAGTTTGGATGGTAGCAGTTACCTATACCCAGCTCTGAGACAAGTAGCCAAGTCCAAGTTCTTAGAACAGTTTGCACAGGCTTACAATCACCAAGATGAGCAATAAGGCCATCTTTCAAACACTGGGAATCTGTATTCTGTGATCACTGATTGCTGTCTCTGATTATGGAAAAGGAGACATAGAGACAGGCAGCCATTTCTGTAACAACCATCACCATGTTGCAACAGTCTGCCCATTCAGCTAAAACAACATGCAGGAGATTAAAAGAGCTAGCACCTATTTTGTTCTATTTCTTCCCTTCATTTTTCCTATTTCCTCCTTATGGGAAAAAAATATTTAAGGACTAAGCTATTAAAAAGTAATAACATTACAAGGAAATTTAGAAAGTCACAAATATGACCACGGAAAGATAAAGGCTCAGAAAAGACCTGGAAAGACCTGGAATGGGGACATATTGCAACAATTTTAAAAACTAAGCAAACAAAGGGAAAAAAATCCAGCAAATGCTGGGGAAGGAGGAGAATCTGATTTTCAAACTTTGCATCTTATAATATCCAAATGTCAAGTTTTCAACAACAACAATAAAAAAATCACATGACATTCAAAGAAACAGGAAAGAACGGCCAATTCAAAGGAAAAAACAAAAACTAATCAACAGAACCTGTCCCTGGAAAAAAAAAAAAAAGGAGATGGCAAACTCAATAAGCAAAGACATTAAAATGACTATCTTCAAGATCCTCAGGGACCTGCCTGGCAGTTCAACAGTTAAGAGTTGCACTTCCAATGCAGGGAACGCAGGTTCAACCCCTGGTCGGGAACTACGATTCCCACATGCTGCACAGCATGGTGAAAAAGGAAAGAAAGAGAGACAGACAGACAGAAAGAAAGAAAATCTTTAACAAAATCAAGAAAATGATTTGTGACAAGATGAAAATATCAATAAAAGACAAATGAACCAAAAGGAAATTCTGGAGCTAAAAATGTACAATAACTGAAATGAAAATTTTATTAGAGAGATTCAAAAGCTGCTTTGAGCAGGCAGAAGAAACAACTAGTAAACTTGAAAATATGACCATAAAAAGGACCAAATCTGAGGAACAGAAAGAAGAAAAACTTAAAAGTAAACAGAACCTAAGGGACCTATGGGACACCAAGAAAGGGACTAATATACACATTGCTGGTATCTCAGAGGAGAAGAGAGAGAAAAGGGCAAAGACGTTATTTAAATAAATAATCACCAAAGAAGTCCAAATTTGATGAAAGGCATGAATATAAATATCCAAGAAACCCAAGGAACTAAGTGTACAGTAAACTGAATGAGACCTATATCAAGAAATGTTATAATTAAATTGTCCAAAGACAAAGGCAAAGAGAGAACTCTTTCTTGAAAGCACAAAGAAAAAAGTGACTCATCACACACAAAAGATCCTCAATAAGATTATGAGAAGATTTCTTATCAAAAACCATGCTGGCCAAAAAACACTGAATTGATATATTCAAAGGAAAAAAATCTGTCAATAAGGAATTCTATATCTGACCATACTATCCTTCAAAAATGAGAACAAAATCAAGACATTCTAAGATAAACAAATCTAGATAGCACATTAAAAAACAGAGACATCACTTTGCCAACAAAGGTCCACATAGTCAAAGTTACGGTTTTTCCAACAGTTGTGTACGGATGTGAGAGCTGGACCATAAAGAAGGCTGAGCGCCAAAGAATTAATGCTTTTGAACTGTGGTGCTGGTGAAGACTCTTGAGAGTGCCTTGAACTGCAAGGAGATCCAACCAGTCCATTCTGAAGGAGATCAGCCCCAAATACTCATTGGAAGGACTGAGGCTGAAGTTCCAGTACTTTGGCCACTGGATGTGAAGAGTCAACTCTTTTGGAAAAGATCCTAAATGAGGAGAAAGACTGAAGGCAAAATGAAAAGGAAGCAGTAGAGAATGAGATGGTTAGAAAGCATCACCTACTCACAGGACAGGAATTTGAACAAACTCTGGGAGATAGTGGAGGACACAGGAAAAATTCTCAATAAAATATACCAAATGGTTTATATTGTTATATATCCTAACCACATGGTTCCTGGGATGAAAGGATGGTTCAACATACCAGAATTTATCAATATAATAGCCTGGTATGTCACAGTCAATGGGGTCACAAAGAGTTGGACATGACTTGGTGACTGAACAGCAACAATAACAAAGGTAAACAACAGCTGAGGAAAATCATTACCACTATAAGTAAAACCAGCCCTGTAAGAAAAACTAAAAATAACCGGTAAAAGTAAATCCATCAGTTCAGTTCAGTTCAGTCGCTCAGTCATGTCCAACTCTTTGAGTCCATAGATAATTATAAAATCTACTATTACTGTAACTGGTTTATAATATGCCATTTGTTTTATACATGATTTAAGAAACTACTACATTCTTTAAATTATTAGACTATGCTTTTGAACAAACAACACATGAAGATATAATTTTATGACATCAATGACTTAAAAGTATGTGAGGGCAGAGCTATAAAGGAGCACAGTTCTGAATGTTAATGAAATTAAGCTGGTATAAATTAAAACATGGTTCTTGGGATGCAAGGATGGTTGAACATACAAGAATCTATCAAAATAATACACCACATTAACAAAATGAAAGAGGAAAACTACATGGTCATGTCAATTAAAACAGAAAAAGTACTTCGCAAAATTCGTACCCTTTCCCGATGACTAAAAAATGAAACTCAACAATCTAAGAATAGAAATTACCTACATCATCATAGCAAAAATCATATATGAAAAACACACAGTAAACATCAAACTCAATGATGGACAGCTTTTCTTCTAGAGAAAGGAATAAGACCAGGATGACCACTTTCACCACTTCTAGTCAACACAAATAGAAGTTCTAGCCAGAGCAATTATACAAGAAAAATAAACATAAAAGCACTGAAACTGGAACAAAATATTCTGTGTTTACAGATGATATGATCTTGCATGTAAGAAACTCTAAAGATTATACACATATATAAACATAAAAAATGATTAGAGGTAATAAACAAAAGAAGAAATTAAGGAAATAATTCTATTTACAATAGCTTCAAGAAGAGAAAAAACTTAGCACTTAACCAAGGAGACAAAAGATTTGCAAAATGAAAATTATAAAACATGGCTAAAAGAAATTAAAGAAGATATTAATAAATGGAAACACAACCCATGTTCACGGATTAGAAGACTTAATATTATTAAGATGTCAATACTACCTAAAGCAATCTACAGATCAATGCAATCTTATCAAAACCACAGTGACATTTCTTGCAGAAATAAAAAAAACATCCTAAAATGTATACGAACCAGAGATCAAACTGCCAACATCCGCTGGATCATGGAAAAAGCAAGAGAGCTTCAGAAAAACATCTACTTTTGCTTTATTGACTATACCAAAGCCTTTGACTGTGTGGATCACAATAAACTGTGGAAAATTCTGAAAGAGATGGGAATACCAGACCACCTGACATGCCTCTAGAGAAATCTGTATGCAGGTCAGGAAGCAACAGTTAGAACTGGACATGGAACAACAGACTGGTTCCAAATTGGGAAAGGAGTACGTCAAGGCTGTATATTGTCACCCTGCTTATTTAACTTCCATGCAGAGTACATCATGAGAAACGCTGGGCTGGATGAAGCACAAGCTGGAATCAAGATTCCTGGGAGAAATATCAATAACCTCAGATATGCAGAGGACCCCACCCTTATGGCAGAAAGTGAAGAAGAACTAAAGAGCCTCTTGATGAAAGTGAAAGAGGAGAGTGAAAAAGTTGGCTTAAAGCTCAACATTCAGAAAACTAAGATCATGGCATCTGGTCCCATCACTTCCTGGCAAATAGATGGGGAAACAGTGAAAACAGTAGCTGACTTTATTTTTATGGGCTCCAAAATCATTGTGGATGGTGATTGCAGCCATGAAATTAAAAGACACTTGCTCCTTGGAAGGAAACTTATGACCAACCTAGACAGCACGTTAAAAAGTTGCACATTTGTGCAACTGTGGTGTTGGAGAAGACTCTTGAGAGTTCCTTGGACTGCAAGAAGATCCAACCAGTCCATCCTAAAGGAGATCAGTCCTGGGTGTTCATTGGAGGGACTGATGTTGAAGCTGAAAGTCCAATACTTTGGCCACCTCATGCAGAGAGCTGACTCATCTGAAAAGACCCTGTTGCTGGGAGGGATTGGGGGCAGAAGGAGAAGGGGACGACAGAGGATGAGATGGCTGGATGGCATCACCGACACAATGGACATGGGTTTGGGTGGATTCTGGGAGTTAGTGATGGACAGGGAGGCCTGGCATGCTGTGATTCATGGGATCGCAAAGAGTCGGACACGACTGAGTGACTGAACTGAACTGAAAATGTATACACAACAAGAGTCAAAACAATCTTCAACATATTTGGAGGGATCAAACTCCCTGATTTCAAAACTTACTACAAAGCTATAATAATCAACACATATGGTACTAGCATAAAGACAAATATGGAGACCAAAGGAATACGATAGCACCCAGAAATAAAGCCACACCTATATGGTCAAATGATTTTCAAATGGCTGCTAAGTCCTTTCAATGGGTAAAGCACAGCTTTTTCAACAAATGATGCTGGAAAAACTGAATACCCACATGCAAAAGAATGAAGAAGGATGCTTACCTAATACTCTTACACAAAAGTTAGCTCAAAATGGATTAAAGGCCTAAAAGCATAAACTGAAACTATAAAACTCTTAGCATAAGGGAAAATGTTCAAGACATTGGATATGGGAGTATTTTCTTGGATATGACATCAAATAGAAACATAGATAAACTGGACTTCATCAAAATGAAAACTTCTGGGGGCTTCCCTGATGGTCCTGTGGTTGAGACTCCATGGTTCCACTGCAGTGGGCATGAACGAGTTCAATCCCTGGTCACGGAACTAAGATCCTGTGTGCCACATGGCATTACCAAAAAAAATTTTTTCAATTAAAAAACAACTGAAACTTCTGTACATCAAATGGCAGTAACAATAGAGTAAAAAGACAACCCACAAAATGGGAGATATATTTGGAAATCATACTTTATGATTATATTAATATTCAGAATAGAGAGAACTTCCAAACTCACAGATAAAAACAACCTGATTCATCAATGGGCAAAGGACTTGAATACACATTTCTCCAAAGAAGATACATGAATGGCCAATAAACACATGAAAAAGATGTTCAATAACACTAAAACCACGTCAAAACCCCAATGAGATATCGGTTCACATCCACTGGAATGATTATCATGTAAACACAGTAAATATCAAGCATTACAAAGGATGTGAAAAAAACCAGGACCCTTGTGCACTGCTGTGGCAATGTAAAATGATGTAGTTTTACATTCACAGAGAACAGTATGGTGGTTCTCCAAAAAATTAATAATAGAATTATAGGATCCAGAAATTCCACTTTCAGAAATACACCCAAAAGAACTGAAAGTATACAGAAACGCAGATAAATGTACACTGATGTTCATAACAGTGTTATTATTCACAATCATCTATAGGTGGAAGCAACCCAAGTACCTATAAACATTTGCAGAAGACTCCAGAAAGGCAAAAAGGAATCAACACTTCAATTAGAAAAGTTATCTCCAGCCAGTTGTTCTGGGTCTAATACCTCATTTTTAAAAATCATAAATTAAAACATCAGCTGACTAACCTATTTTTATACTTCAGGTTGAGGTGGTCTTCCCAAGAGCAAATCAAAACCAGGAGTCAAAAACTGACAGATTTTACAAAATAAAACTTTTAAGTCTCAGTGCCACAGAAGTTACTATAAACAAAGTAAAATTACAAAAACAAACTTGAAAAAAATTTTTCCCATACATATAACAAAGAGGTAATACCTTTCATAAGAGTTCTTACAAATTAGTAAGAAACAAATGAAACACCCAATATACACAAGACTTAAGAGACAACTCATGTAAGAAATACAAAATCCAGGGCCATGGTTCACAGGTAAAGAATCTGTCTGCCAATGCAGGAGACGCAGGTTTGATCCCTGATCCAGGAGGATCCCACAGGCCTTGGACAACCAAGTCTGTGCATCACAGCTGCTGAGCCTGTGCTCCACAGCCCTTAACCCACAACTACTTAGCCCACAAGCTACAACTACTAAAGCCTGTGCATCCTGAAGCATGTGCTCCACAACAAGAAGCCACCGCAGTGAGAAGCCATGTACCACAACCGGAGAGTAGCTCCCACTTGCCGCAACTAGAGAAAGCCTGTGGGCAGCAAGCAAGCCATCCAGCCATCTCATCCTCTGTCAACCCCTTCTCCTGCCACCTTCAATCTTTCCCAGCATCAGGGTCTTTGCTAATGAGTCAGTTTTTAGCATCAAGTGACCAAAGTATTGGAGCTACACTTTCTGCATCAGTCCTTCTAATGAACATTCAGAACTGATTTCCTTCAGGACTGACTGGATTGACCTTGGAGTCCAAGGGACTCTCAAGAGTCTCCTCCAACACTATAAAAGCATCAATTCTTTGACGCTCAGCTTTCTTTATGGTCCTACTCTCACATCCATACACGACTATAGGAAAAACCATAGCTTTGACTAGATGAACTGTGTCAGCAAAGCAATGTCTCTGCTTTTTAATATGCTGTCTAGGTTGGCCATAGCTTTTCTTCCAAGGAGCAAGCATCTTTTCTTTTCACGGCTGCAGTCACCATCTGCAGTGATTTTGGAGCCCAAGAAAATAAGGTCTAGTCTCTCAGTGTTTCCACTGTTTCACCATCTATTTGCAATGAAGTGATAGGACCAGATGCCATGATCTTAGTGTTCTGGATGCTGAGTTTTAAGTCAGCCTTTTCACTCTCCTCTTTAACTTCCATCAGGAGGCTCTTTAGTTCCTATTCGTTTTCTACCATAAGGGTGGTATCATTTGCATATCTGAGATATTGATATTTCTCTTGGCAATCTTAATTCCAGCTTGTGCTTCCTCCAGCCTGGCATTTTACACGATGTACTCTGTATATAGATTAAATAAGCAGAGTGACAATATACAGCCTTGACATACTCCTTTCCCAATTTGGAACCAGACCATTGTCCCATATCCAGTTCTAACTGTCACTTCTTGACCTGCATACGGATTTCTCAGGAGGCAGGTAAGGTGGTCTGGTATTCCCATCTCTTTCAGAATTTTCCACTGTTGTGATCCACACAGTCAAAGGCTTTGGCATAGTCAATAAAGCAGAAGTAGATACTTTTCTAGAACTCTCTTGCTTTCTTGATGATCCAATGGATGTTGAAAATTTGATCTCTGGTTCCTCTGCCTTTTCTAAATACAGCTTGAACATCTGGAAGTTTACAGTTCATGTATTGCTGAAGCCTGGCTTGGAGAATTTTGAGCATTTCTTTACTAGAATGTGAGATGAGTGCAATTGTGTGGTAGTTTGAGCATCCTCTGGCATTGTCTTTCTTTGGGTTTGGAATGAAAACTGACCTTTTCCAGTCCTGTGGCCACTGCTGAGTTTTCCAAATTTGCTGGCATACTGAGTACAGCATTTTCACAGCATCATCTTTTAGGACTTGAAATAGCTCAACTGGAATTCCATCACCTCCACTAGCTTTGTTCGTAGTGATGGTTCCTAAGGCCAACTTGACTTCGCACTCCAGGATGTCTGGCTTTAGGTGAGTGATCACGCCATCGTGCTTATCTGGGTCATTTAGATCTTTTTTTGTATAGTTCTTCTGTGTATTCTTGCCACCTCTTTTTAATATCTTCTGCTTCTGTAGGGCCATACCTTTTCTGTCCATTATTGTACCCATCTTTGCATGAAATGTTCCCTTGGCATTTCAGATTTTCTTGAAGAGATCTCTAGTCTTTCCCATTCCATTGTTTTCCTCTATTTCTTTGCACTGATCACTTAAGGTTTTCTTATCTCTCCTTGCTATTCTTCGGAACTCTGCATTCAGATGGGTGTATCTTTCCTTTTCTCCTTTGCCTTTCACTTCTCTTCTTTTCTCAACTATTTGTAAGGCCATTTTGCCTTTTGGGATTTCTTTTTCTTGGGAATGGTTTTGATCACCATCTTCTATACAACGCCATGAACCTCCATCCATAGTTTTTCAGACAGTCAAGTCAGTCAGTCAGTTCAGTCACTCAGTCGTGTGTGACTCTTTGCGACCCTATGAATCACGGCATGCCAGGCCTCCCTGTCCATCACCAACTTTCACAGTTCACTCAAACTCATGTCCATCGAGTCAGTGATGCCATCCAGCCATCTTATCCTCTGTCGTCCCCTTCTCCTCCTGCTCCCAACCCCTCCCAGCAACAGGGTCTTTTCCAATGAGTCAACTCTTCGCATGAAGTGGCCAAAGTATTGGACTTTCAGCTTCAGCATCAGTCCTTCCAATGAACACCCAGGACTGATCTCCTTTAGGATGGACTGGTTGGATCTCCTTGCAGTCCAAGGGACTCTCAAGAGTGTTCTCCATCACCACAGTTCAAAAGCATCAATTCTTCAGCACTCAGCTTTCTTCACCATCCAACTCTCACATCCATACATGACCACAGGAAAAACCATCGCCTTGACCAGATGGACCTTTTTTGTCAAAGTAATATCTCTGCTTTTCAACAGGCCATCTAGGTTGGTCATTATTTTCCTTCCAAGGTGTAAGCATCTTTTAATTTCATGGCTGCAATCACCATCTGCAGTGATTCTGAAGCCCCCCAAAATAAAGTCTGTCACTGTTTCCATTGCTTCCCCATCTATTTCCCATGACGTGATGGGACCAGATGCCATGATCTTCGTTTTCTGAATGTTGAGCTTTAAGCCAACTTTTTCACTCTCCTCTTTCACTTTCATCAAGAGGCTTTTTAGCTCCTCTTCACTTTCTGCCATAAGGGTGGTGTCATCTGCACATCTGAGGTTACTGATATTTCTCCCAGCAATCTTGAGTCCAGCTTGTGCTTCCTCCAGCCCAGCGTTTCCCATGATGTACTCTGCATAGAAGTTAAATAAGCAAGGTGACAATATACAGCCTTGACGTACTCCTTTTCCTATTTGGAACCAGTCTGTTGTTCCATGTCCAGTTCTAACTGTTGCTTCCTGACCTGCATATAGGTTTCTCAAGAGGCAGGTCAGGTGGGCTAGTATTCCCATCTCTTTCAGAATTTTCCACAGTTTATTGTGATCCACACAGTCAAAGGCTTTGGCATAGTCAATAAAGCAGAAATAGGGTTTTGCTGGAATTCTCTTGCTTTTTCCATGACCCATTGGATGTTGGCAATTTGATCTCTAGTTCCTCTGTCTTTTCTAAAACTAGCTTGAACATCTGGAAGTTCACAATTCACGTACTGCTAAAGCCTGGCTTGGAGAATTTTGAGCATTACTTTACTAGCTGCAAAGTAAATTGAGATGAGTGAAATTGTGTGGTAGTTTGAGCATTCTTTGGCATTGCCTTTCTTTGGGATTGGAATGAAAACTGACCTTTTCCAGTCCTGTGGCCACTGCTGAGTTTTCCAAATTTCAGACACTCTATCAGATCTAATCCATTGAGTCTATTTGTCAGTTCCACTGTATGTTACCACATAATACTGTGTAAGGGATTTGGTCTTAGTCACATAAGGCATTTTTCCTGAGTTGTTATGGCAACAATCTTTAAGCCTAGCTTTAAGCCCAGAGCTAATGATTACACAACAAAACAACTCATCCTGCTCAAGAGTATGTTCTTCCTTAAGTTCTGTACTAATGGTAACATATGGTAATATAACAAAAAATGTAGGGCTTCCCTGGTGGCTCAGAGGTTAAAGCGTCTGCCTCTAATTTGGGAGAACTGGGTTTGATCCTGGGTCAGGAAAATCCCCTGGAGAAGGAAATGGCAACCCACTCCAGTATTCTTGCCTGGAGAATCCCATGGACGGAGGAGCCTGGTGGGCTACAGTCCATGGGGTCGCAAAGAGTCGGACATGACTGAGTGACTTAAATTAACAAAAATGTACCTTGCTAAGGACATGTTTCTCCTTAACAAAACCTTATGACTAATCTTGTTATCTTGTGGGAGTGGGCCTGGTAAAACCTTTACAACCTTGAGACATTCTTTTGATTTACTGTTAATAACCAGCTCAAAAAGTATACAGCTCCCTTGCTAAGACTAGTGATGGGGCACTCTCTGTCCCCCTTCTGATGTCTACATCAGAAGCTTTCTCTATCTTTTTTCACTGTAATAAAACTTCTGCCACACAAAAGCTCTAAGTGATCAAGCCTGGTCCCTGGTCCCCAAACTAAATCTTCTTCAGAGATCATGAATTCATGAATCTGGTATCATTCACTGTAAGCTACCAGTATCTCTCCTCACTGTCTAGTATAGGACAAAGATATAGACACTTTTAGTGCAAAATGATAAAATGCATTTCTACTACCTCTGATTATGCATTAAATTTATTAGTAACTGGATAATGCCACTGAAACGCTCTTTTTTTTTTCCAGCAAATTCAGAAAAAGGATAAAGTTAACATTGTTGCTAAGTAGAATCTAAGTGAAACACAAAATATTCTCCAAAAGAAAAAAAACTCATAAAATTTATGCTAATAAGAAATAAACAGAATTTATAAAAACAGAACGTTATAAAGTAAGAAATTTATTATAGATACTTTAAAAGGTAACTATGAATACTCTTTAATGTAATTAGCCTTAAAAGAGAAATACAAACCAGAAGTTATGCTTGGATGATTAGGGGTAGAAAGGCAATTAAGATTGGATTAACAATTTTTCACTCAGATCAAAACTATTTATTGTATTGTTAGAAAGCAGAAAAAAAAATAAGAGTTTCACGGTAAATGAAAGTTAAAATATCTAGTACTATGTACTAACTGACATCCCTGAGCTTTTTAACCACAGTTTTTTTTTCTTATTTACAACCACCATATGAGCCTCTCCTAGTACTTTACTGCAAAGTAGTTCAGTCAGGTCCAACTCTTTGTGACCATATGGACTGTAGCCCACCAGGCTCCTCTGTCCATCGGATTCTCTAGGCAAGAATACTGGAGTGATTGCCATGCCCTCCTCCAAAGGATCTTCCCAACCCAGGGATTGAACCCTTGTCTCAGGCATCTCCTGCACTGGCAGGTGGGTTCTTTACCACCAGTGCCACTTGGCACTGCTGATTTCCATTTCCCTATTAGTACAGTTAAACTATGTACCAATTTCAGCTACCTCATATCATGTTTTTGGTGAGGAATGCATACAATCACTCATTCAGCAAATGCTTAGTGACTAGGCAGAGTTCTAGAATCTGAGTATAAAAACAGTGAAAAAGAAAAGAAGAAGGGACGGATGGATCGATGGAGAAACAGATGGGTGGATAGGACAAAGAAAGATGAGGAATAGACATATGTAAGGGGAATGAATTTCAATTACACCAGAAAAGATGCAGTAGGTAACTAAATTTTCATTACAAGCCTACATCCATTTTCCCACACACAAGTAGAGTGACCAGTAGTTTCTGAAACTGACTCTTAACTATGGGATGCTGGTTCCCATAGCAATTCCAGTCACCAGGGGAGAAAAGTTAACACTAGTTATTTAGCAGTTACACATGTGTCAGGGGAGAACAGAAGAAGGCTCATGAGAATAAGTGCACAATTTATTTTGAGTAGAGTTATCACTAAACATACCTTTCAGATAAAAAGAAGCTCTTGTGAGGATTTAGATTTTGACAAGATTCTAGGCTGCCATCAGCTGATGAAGAAAGCTGCTCTGATTGCAAGTTGTCTGTATCACCCAAATTGGCCTCAGTTACAGATGAGGTCTTTATGTATTTTCTTCCTAACTTCGTTCCCAGGATATTCGTCAATATAACTCTGGGTTTCCTGTCATATAAAATAACAAACACTGTACTATACTGAAATTTGCAGTAAAAAAAATTCTAGGAAGTTGAAGTTTCAAACATTTTCAACTTAGCATAAGTAAGCTATTAGAATTATACCATCCTGGAAATCAATCCATAAATACTCAATATTTTGGACAAACACTCTTTTGTTGTTTCTGGAAGTACTTACATCTTATAGACTGGCATAGATTGGCCTGCCACTATATGGCTTTAACTATACTAGTGGATGCTATTGGAATTGCTTAAAATTTTAACCAATTTTTCTCAAAAAAAAAAAAAAATGGGTTTCCTTCCCCAGTAGTTATTAAAAATACAGAAACTACAAACCAATTCAAAAAAATGTTTCTTTTTCAACAGAAAGGTCCTTGGTAAATAACAACATATTCATAATCGGCAAATGATAAATGCTAAATCCAACAAGAAAGACATCATTCATACTGCATCTGTAGTAATGACAGATTACTTAAGAAAAACAGCACATATATTGATGGTAATAAATATGCTTTACATAATAGAATCAGGAAAAAGGGTCAAAAAAATTAATGTTTAGAAAAGCAAAGAGTTATTTTTAAATTGGTGGGATTCATATAAAAACTAGTAATGCAAGCCTGGTATCGCCTTAAACAGAAGAGGATGCCCTAACCTTCTATTTAGCCAGCTGTTATTATGAACAACTGATACTCGTTGCCATACTACAATGATGTCTTTAAGGTAAATACCTGACCCTGAACTGACAGGCCTAGATCAAATTATTGTGATTTTTAAAATTTGTGTTAGCATTTTCTTTAAGTTTTCCTATCTCCTGTTTATGAGATGTTCCCCCTGACTGTCACTTGCAGCACTTCACTGACATTTTGTGAGAAATAACAGATAACATCTAGAAAGGACCAAAGTACTTTTGTTTAAGTAAACAATGTGAGCTTCCCTGTACTTTGCTACATTTGCTGTACTACTCAGAGGTACCCTTCAATTTTCACTATAGAATAGAAGCACTGTGTTCTTTTCACTATGTTCCACAATGTAGAATTTCAGATCCTAGGACAACTGTAAAATAATTCAGTCTCCTCTTTATTTTAAACATGAAGAACTCAAAGCTCATAAAGGTAAATGGTTGCCCAAGTATAAGCAACTCTAGCTCCTAGAAGAACCTGGGCTTTTGGGTTTTTTTTAATTTTATTCCATTCACTGCATTTTCAATACTAACTTGCCACAGCATCCAGATAACTGAGTCTCTCTGTAGATATTTTAGGAATCCTTAAATATATCCACTTCCAGCACAACCTCCACAAAAAAGTACTAGGTTGATTAAGGTGGATATGATCTAAAACAAGGCTATGGTAAATACAACTCTCTGAACCCAAGAGTTTGAGTGAAGGAAGAAAGGAAATTAAGTAAGCCACTTAGCACAATCACGAATTGTGGAGAGTGAAGAACGAAGATATTTTTCTTTCTCCTCTCATGATTTAAGCCTCAAAGATTCCTATTTATTACTGTCTGCTTTGTATATTTGATGCCTGACAGAACCCTCCTTAAAATCCTGGATTTGAAGTAGGAATGAAGACAACAAAAGACCAGTAAGGAGTCTCAATATTTCTTCTATCTGACCTCACACTAGGAATTGCTGTGAAATGAATAAAGGAAACTCAACTGCAGTTCTCAATCTTTAGGGAGAATGTAGGATTATTAGAAAAGAGAATTTTATTCAAGTAAGAACTATTTTTCTTCAAATCAGTCAGTTTAGTTGCTCAGTCATGTCCAACTCTTTGTGACCCCATGGCATGCAAAATGCCAGGCAACTCCTGGAGCTTACTCAAACTCACGTCCATCAAGTCGGTGATGCCATCCAACCATCTCATTCTCTGTCGTCCCCTTAAATTTTACTTACTTTTAAGAGATGAGAGAATTTGATACACTAGTTGATAGTTCATGTTAAGAATTGATGATATACTCTTCATGGTCCCCTATCATTACTGAATTCTAAAATGTAATTCAAAACAAAATAATTCAAGAACTGTAGTATTTAAAATAAAATGTGGAGGATAGAAGAAGAAATCCCCCCCAAAAAAAAATTAGCTATAATTCACTTGTTTAAATGCCTGCCTATAGGATGTTTAAGTATGTTTTTAAATGTTGAGTCTCTAAAGAAAGCTCCAAATAGGAGAGAAAAAGTCCATAGAAGGGTAGTTCTCTACAAAGTACTGAAGAGAATAATCAGCAAAAATAAGCAAACAAAAAAATTTACAAATATCAGCAAGGAAAAGAGTAATTATAAAGATTAGAATTCTCTTTTGAATCAAGAATAATCATTCTATTCTATTATGGTTTGTTTTGCTGCTAGATTGTTGAAGAAAGAAAAACCAGAGCTATGAAAAAAGAACCTTAGAAGGTAAATGAGAATTTTTAAGCTAAACAAATAGTTTAAAAGTCTTTCCTAGAAGAGAAAAACTTGAAAATTCCCCCAAAACCCATCTGAAAAGATTATACATGAATCTACAATAGAACCCACAGCTCTAAAGTACAAAAGCCCTAACGGGCCTCTGAAGCTACCAGAAGGCTCAAGGAGCTAATTCAGTGTGTCTACCATGGCATACCTTTCAATTAGAAAGCATTCTACTACTGTGAACAAATGCCACAAGAAAAAAAAAACAAAAATAAGAATATTTTTAGGTTAATGAATTCAATATCATGTAAAATATGTAATAAAGTGCAATTCCTACTTTACTTATGAAAAAAATCAAAGGTCAGAAAAATGAAAAGCAGTATGGGCACAGAGTTTGTTAAGGGCAAGGACTTTGGAGTCAAACACAGGGTGAAGTGTTTCAACTTCAACTAGTAATTATATAACCTTAGGTCGGGTACTTACCATAATTTATGCCTCTTATCACTGATCTCCTCATCTCTAAGATGTGGAGAATGGCAATATCTACCTTAAAAATGATTAAGATTAAATGAAATGAAAGATGTAAAGCAATTAGCACAAGTCCTGGCACATAGTCAATATATAATAAATGGATGCTCATTTTAATCTTCTTATTATTGAAGTCTTCCCCAAACTTATAGATTATCTTTTCAATTAGCATTTAATTGTCATAATTTATCATGCTCTGCTCTGCAATCTTAATGAAAATATCTTCTTAGAAAAGCATATAATTAAATAATTAGCAATATCTATAGTATTCCTAGCTCTTTTTAACACACACTGTAGCCCAAACATCTTTCTTTAATTATTTACAACTTAATGTAATTTGGGTACCTTGAAGAAACAGAGTTTTGTGTGACAACCTTACAGAATACAAATCTATAAAGTGATAACTAAGTTTATAATATCTAAACTGCCTTTTGGTATATAATTTATAAGTTAGCACTACCATGGAAATTCTAGGGCTAGCCAGCAGTACAAAAGATTCTGAACATTAACAAGAAATATATAAAAGTATATACTTCATCTCCTGTACTATCTCAACACAGCAGAAAGTTGCCATTTCACACAGTCCATCCAATTTTTTTCTCAAGTATGCAAATAGTATCAGTAAGTAAAACAGATTTAATTTTACTTACTAATATTATGAAAGTGAAAGTTTTAAGTCACTCAGTTGTGTCTGACTCTTTGTATCCCCATGGACAGTAGCCTGCCAGGCTCCTCGGTCCATGGAATTCTCCAGGCAAGAATACTGGAGTGGGTAATCATTCCTTTCTCTAGGTGATTGTCCCGACCCAGGGATTGAACTTAGGTCTCCTACACTGTAGGCAGATTCTTTACCATCTGAGCCACCAGGAAAGCCTTAATATTATGTTGAAAGCATATTTCAAAACATAATACGCTAAACCAAAGAACCAAATTTTGTAACAGTGAAATGAAGCAGAAAGTATACTGGCCTGAGAAATAATATCATTTATTGAATGTGTCTCTATATACATTCTGGTCCTTAATTGTTTCAATTACAAATTATGGGTTCCACCCCACACCTAAGTAGCAAGGTAAATATAAGACTGAAATAAAAAATGGGAGAAAACTTTGAAAATCTGATAGGAGCTATTAGATATCCTTGATGTTAAGGGCAAATTTTTAAAGAAATGGAACCCTTGTTGACAGATAACATAACTGCATCTGGCATTAAAGCTATAAACAACAAGTAAAAAGATAATAATACTAATTTAGTTTTTATTTTGCTGCCAATTTAGATGAACGTTTTGCTAAAATTGTGCTGTGGCATTTTAATAGGGTTTCTATAAATCTATTCTTATCCCAGATGGTATCATTCAAAATATTACTTTCTAAATCAGTTTAAGCTACATAAAATTTTTTTTTAATTTTTCAATTACCTTCTTAAAATAATACACAAATTTTCTAAATTTACCCTTTTGTTTTACTAAGCAATATTGTAAGTGAATAAAGTATCACTCAATTAAACCATTGCTGGCTTAAAAAAGTCTTAAGGTTACAGGAATACCAGGGTGTCCAAAAAGTCATACCATCACAATATCTGGAATATGTAATTTTTTAAAACTCCAAACATATATAAACTTAAGAAAAACACAGATAAATATAATTACACCATTTAGGGAAATCCCAAGAACCAGGAGTTAACTTTTTATAACAGAATATTGTACACTGTCTCACTATGTCTCTAATAATCTCTGGTGTTAACCAACGAAGACAAGATAAAGATGGTTTACCTTCTCAAAAGTTTTGCAGATATCTCCCACTAGGTTCTTTCTTGCCTACTGACCAAGGCTTATAAAGATCTGGAAATATTCTCCCAGGAAAACAGATATGAACCACATATGGTGATAAAACCTAAACTAAAATATGGCTTATTTATTTTAAAAGATATGTGTGTATCCCACATACTGCTAGCTTGACATCTCTAAAACTCTTGACTCTCTCCTTCATTATTTAATAAGACTGATTGGGATCACATATTTTCTGTTTCTCTTCTCAACTTTATCCAGAAGTTAAAAGGCTAAACTGTCTTCATTAAAGGGCACATACTTAGATCACTACCTTTAGATCCCAGAATGTGCTTTTCTGTATACCTGAAACTATTACAACGTTGTAAATCAACTATATGCCAATATAAAATTTTAAAATTACTTAAAAATAAGTAGACAAAACTTTTAAAAAGAAAAAAAAGAAAAGAAGCCATTGGTGGGAATGAATAAGTAATTTTGGTTTACTCAGTAGTTAAATTTTAAGTTAAAATTAAGAACCAAACGTAAGTTTTTCTTCCTTTCACCTTTCTGAAATAATGACATCTTAGCCAAGTAAAATGAAAATAAAACAAACAGTATCACATCAAAGTTAAGCAAAGTCTGAAGAAAGTCTAAGTCTCCTATTCTAGATAGCAAGTTCCACACAGAAAACATCTATCCAAACCTATACCCTAAACAGCTCTCCAATTTTCTTATCTGAAGTTTATAATATCTCTTTTCCTGTCTGAGACCAAAATTACAGAGCAGATAATTGGTTTGGGTGGAGGAAAAGACATTTCAATCGAAGAGACTGGAACTGCTAAGTAATCTCAGCAAATGTTTATTGAGAATTTAGTATGTGCCCAGTACTGTGCAAGGAAAAAATAATAAAATGTAGTCTCTGCCCTTATGAAGCTTATAGTAAGGGAGGCAGAGAAATCACATTAAGTGTCATGAGTGCTATGATATAGAATAGGCAGCTCTCCCAGACAAAGAAAGGGACCAAATGCAGATGTGGCAGCTGGAATCGAAGAAGGCTTCCCAAGAAGATGGACATGAGTTCAGTGTTAAAGACCAAGATCAGTCAATAAAGGGGAAAAGGAAATTTTTCCCAAGATAAGAGAACAAAAAGCATGAGCTCAGAGGTATAAAACAACATTATGCATTCAGTGAGCTACCAGCAGTTCCCTAATTCTAAAGCACAGTACTGAATGTGGAAGAGTAGACAGACACAAAGCTAGAGACAATCAAGGTGCAATCCTTATGGACGTTGAAATGCCAAGGTAAAGAGTTTGAACTTTAACCTAAAGATTATCTGGAGCCACAGGAAGATGTTAAATAGCAGAGTAACACATAACATCTTCATACTTCAGCAACAACATGGTGAAATAATGAAGACGAAAAAAAAGACTACGCACAGGAAGCCCAATAAAATTATGATCAGAATAATAAAGGCACAAAGTTATCAGGGTTTGAACTGAGGCAGTGGTGAGAAAGAGGAAGAAAAGATCATTTGAAGACAGATTTAGGAGGCAAAAATAACTAGACTAGATAAATGATTAGATACAAAGAGTAAGGGGAAAACAGGAGCCAGGACAATTTCTAAGTTCTAATGCGAAGAACTAAGTGTGAAAAGGAGTCATATATTCAGACAGGGAGGAGATAGAGAAAAAGGAACAAGTCTGAAAACAAAGATGATTCACTCACTTTGAAACAAGCTAAACCTAGGACACCTGGAGCTGAGGGGAAGGTCTGGACTAACTGGTAGTTCATCTGAGTAAGGGAACAGAAACACATACATACACAGTAAAAAAACAAATTAGAATCTTATTAGGACTCTTATTTCACATTATATTTTAAGTTTCCTGAACACATAATATAGCTGCTAACAATTTCTGGTGAGAAAAACTATTCTGGGGGATGAAACATTACACTGTTCTAATCACGCTGTTCTAATTCAAAAAGATTAGACATGGGATGAGGGGATGGATGTCATCTGGAGGAGAGCTGGAGCTTCTTCTCAAAAGAACCAAAGGGATTGGAAGGGCCATCCCTTTAACTAGTCCCCTTTATTTAGATCTAGCGGGACAGTAACGGAATAGCTCACCTGTACTAAGGAGGAAAAACGCTGTACTTCAGGACAATGAGAGTAAATTGCTTCTTCATAAATTACTAAAGCTAAGTGTCTAAGATTTGGGTGCTTTAGAAAGTTTAATTTACATCAGGTACGATACAGTATAGGAATTCCTGTTATATAGCTTTTTATGTTTTTGCATTTTTAAAAGAAGTGTCCTTTAAAAAAAAAAAGGACTGCACAATACTATGTTCAAATGTTTTGACAGAGTTCTACTTTAATTTTTAAAATAACTGTGCTGAAAGTCACGAAGTTGCAGCTGGACCTTGGCTTAAAGCACTTATAAATTGTTATCTAGGGACTTCCTTGGTGGTCCAGTGGCTAAGATGGCACTCCCAGTGCAAGGGGCCTGATTAAATTCTTGATCAGGGAACTAGATCCCACATGCCACAACTAAGACCCAGTACAGTCAAATAAATGGATAAAAAATAAATATTAAAAATATTGCTAAAAAAAAATCGCCATTAAGTTTACATACCAAATAATCAAAGCACCATCTAGCTAATGACAGGCTATTCTAATTGAAACTAAATACTTCCCCTAAAAAAATAATTCATTTAAGGGTTAAAACTGTAAATGGAAATACATTAAAAACGTGATGTGATAGGTCACAAATTCCCAGAGCTAGTTTCTAATTTTTAGTCCCAAACTTCACATACAACTTTTTTTTAAAAATATAGAACAAAACAGGTCTTGTTAGCTTTCAAAATTAAACTGCATATTTATTATTAAAAATCTGGGAATAATAATTCAAAATCATCTCCTGTTTTTAAAAATGCATGTAAAATACAAGAAAGCTCACAAAGTAAAAAGTGGTAAGGATCTAGATTAAATAATATTTGAAAGGTATGTTAAAGATGCTTGGCATGCTGCAGTCCAGGGAGTCACAAAGAGTCAGACACAACTAAGCAACTGAACAACAACAAATGTTAAAGATGCAGAAAATAAAAAGATCCATAGACAGACAGACTTGTTTTTTTTTTCTTTCATCTTTAACATACCTTTGAGATAATATTTAGGTCCTTACCTAACAAAATCTAGGTCCTTATCTATCTGTCTATATCTAGTTCTTCATTTTATATATGTGAATCTCTAAAAATATGTATATGAGAATCAAATTATTAAGTTAAATGTACTAAGAATTTTATTTGTTTTTAAAAATAATTCTAACCCAATCGATTTAACGAAATGTAGAGTCATTAACTTTGTAAATGAAGATTGTCAGCTTTAAGACTTGAGGGAGTCACACGTGTATATGCCAATTTTCTTAAAGATCATTTCCAACAATCTTATTTTTAAGATCATTGGACTTAAAGTACTTCCAGTGCAGTAAGCTGAACAAAATCAATGCTGAACAACATACCTTTCAGATAAATTAAGGCTTTGGTGAAGAGGTTCTAATTTTTGACATGTCTCTAGGCTGTCAACAGATGTCGAAGGCAATGAGTCAGATTGCACCTTGTTGGCATCACATAAATTAGCATCGTTTCTAGGTAGGGTCTTTCTGAATTTTCGTCCTAAATCCGTCCATAGGACATTCGTCAACATAACTTTGAGTTGCCTGTTACACACATAAATAATTAATATATGCAGTACTAAATATATAATACATGTATTCATCACAAATTATAACAAATGAAAACCTTCAGGAATTCTAATTCAGTTTTTCAAGCAATTAACCAGAGTAGTAAATACCATAACTAAAAAAATCTGCCTAACCATTCTCAAATATACATGAAAAACTAAAGCACATTTCACTTAAATTGGGATTTTCTTCAGAATTCTGTCTGAAATATTACAACTATGGTCACACACATGCAAAGCTGTTGGGATTCCTGGTAACCAATTGGTGCTTACCCACACTATCAGTGGAACAATATTCATCTGCACATCACCTCACAAAGGCAACCACTTTCTGCATTACAAATGTGTTCTTAGTTTAGGATTTGTTGATTTGGAAAACATAAATTAAACCTAAAGATAACAGTACATCATCTACAGTCTTACCTCTATATAGTCTTAAGATACATTTAAGTTTACCTTATTTTTAAAAATAGGTCAATTTAAAACACTGTATGTATACCAATTTCAAAAGTAAAACTGATAAATCCAAGCACTGTCAGCTTTTTGCCTCATTACATTTTGCCCTTTACTCATTTAACATATCTTTGTACTGATAATACTTGGAGAACTGTGTTCAGTTCTTGAACCATGAAACACAGTACAATGAACACAGTACATTGATGTAAAACAATGTCAAATGAGGAATTGTGGGAAGAATTGAAAATGTTTAATTAGAAAAGTGTCTATTCTGCTCCCTAGTATCAGTTTTAGACCCTTTTTGTTTAACAAAAGTAAGAATATTAAGAAACAGAAAGCAGTGTTTGTGTATTTTTAAGATAAAACAGATGTCAAAGAAATGACCTGTTTGCACCTGCCCCTTGGGGCTGTATCTTCAGATCATCTAGTAGAAGAAGCGGGAGCTGCTGCTTCTTCCAAGGAGCCGCTACATAAAGCACTGAAATGCCACACATTTTAGGTTTAAAGAAAAACTTATAGATTTTAGGATTATCATTAAACAATAAAAAGATGAGAGACATTGCTATGAATGAATAAAAATTTATTCTTCATCCAACAAATACTTACCAAATACCTTTCAGCAAAACAACTGGCAACAAACAAAACAATCACAGTTCCTGCCTTTGTGGACATTACATTTCAAGGAAGAATTATCCAATTAGCTATTTAATTACAATTGTAATGAGCAATATGAAAAAAAGTACAGATGCTGCATTTCTGCTGAACCAGATAAGGGAAGTTTTAATGAAGTTGAAACTATCCAAAGGAAACAAGTGGAAAATGGAGAGTGGTTCAAAAAGGAGGATAAAATGTAAATGCTCAGACATGAGGAAAGTCTGTTCAAGAAAATTAAAGGACTTACCTGGCTCAAGTGCTTAGAATGAAGAGGAAATTTGTATAAAGATGGACAGTTAGGCAGAACTGTGTGGATTATATCGAGGATTTGAAACTTTAATGTCAACAACAGTATCAATCCCCTAGTTTTAATAAAAGAATGATGATATCATAGCTGTATTTTTAAAAAGATGACTGTGACCTTTTGTGAAGAATAAAGAAAACATGAAGAGAAAAAATAATGAATTTAGAGAGGTGATAGTGACTTAGGGATAGTTTAACGGAATGGTGGGAGGAGAAACAGGAAAGAAGGAAAGGGACCACAGATACAGCAAATGTAGGCAGTTGACAGTTATGAAAGGGGGATACAGGACAAGCTGCTGCTGCTGCTAAGTCGCTTCAGGCGTGTCCGACTCTGTGTGACCCCACAGACAGTAGCCCACCAGGCTCCCCCATCCCTGGGATTCTCCAGGCAAGAACACTGGAGTGGGTTGCCATTGCCTTCTCCGATGCATGAAAGTGAAAAGTGAGAGTGAAGTCGCTCAGTCACCATGGACTGCGACCCCATGGACTGCAGCCCACCAGGCTCCTCCGTCCACGGGATTTTCCAGACAAGAGTACTGGAGTGGGGTGCCATTGCCTTCTCCAATACAGGAAAAGGGCTGAGGATAAATGTAAGATTCAAGATAGGTCTTCTGAGTTAATTATTGGTTACTTAGCTTAAGATAGAAAATATTTGTGTAAGTTTAACTGCTTATAGGAAAGAGGTAAACAAAGCAGGTTGATGATACAGGAGACAGAATAGTTAACATTATAATTAAGTTTCTTAGGAAGTGGCATAGAAAGAGCTAGTATTTATTGAATATGCACCATATGCCAGAAACTATGCTAAGCCCTTTACAATGCTTTACCTCATTTAACCCTCACAACTAATCCATGAGATCAAAGCTATGGTTTTTCCAGTAGTCATGTATGGATGTGAGAGTTGGAGTATAAAGAAGGCTGAGTGCCAAAGAATTGATGCTTTTGAATTGTGGTATTGGAGAAGACTCTTGACAGTACCTTGGACTGCAAAGAGATCAAACCAGTCAATCCTAAAGAAATCAGTCCTGAATATTCATTGGAAGGACTGATGCTGAAGCTGAAGCTCCATTACTTTGGCCACCTGATGTAAAGAGCCAACTCATTAGAAAAGACCCTGATGCTGGGAAAGACTGAAGGCAGGAGGAGAAGGGGATGACAGAGGATGAGATGGTTGGATGGCACCACCAACTCAATGGACACGAGTCTGAGCAAGCTCCAGGAGATGGTGAAGGAGAGGGAAGCCTGGCGTGCTGCAGTCCATGGGGTCACAAAGAGTCAGACACAACTGAGCAACTGAACACCAACAACTCCATGAGGTACAAAGGTAACTACTCTATAACTAAGAAGACCAAGACAGAATGATTAATAACTTGGCCCACAGTAAAATGGGTTGAATAGTGACAGTGGGATCCAGAGCTATACACTCTCAACTCTGCTGACAGCACTCTTAACTGCTCCACTGTGCTGATTTATGATGGGCTTCTTCCAGAAACCAAGATCACTTTTTCAGAGTGATATGAAAGGTAAAGGAATACAGGGTTGAGGAGAGAAAAGGCCTCAAATCTTCATTGTGTAGAGGGTGAACACAGGACGACTAGCAAAACACAGTAGGATTATCTTGGGATTGAGAAATCCAGTAAGATTAATAATTATGAATTTATAACACCACAAACATACTCTGTTTTGTCATTTTTTTCCCCATTAGTGCTCAGCCACCTTGATGTCAGCACAATGCAAACAGATAATCAGGTTTACAAACGATTATTAATTATGAAGGAAAAAGGCATCTTTGTAACTAAACATCTGGCAGCTAGCACCTTAACCAAGTGATCAAAGATAAGGCCACCAACAGTGGGACAAAGAGATATTGTGTATCCTCTCATATGATGCAATAAGCAAATGACATCAGCTATGAAGCATTCTTGCCAAAAATGAAACATGAACCTAATCATAAGGACAAACCTAGAAAAATTTTTTAAATCTAGTATATAAGACATCCTATGAGACAAGTGGCCTGAACTCTTCAAAAAAGTCAGTGTCATGGTTTAAGGGGGTCAAGAGATGGAGGGATTATTCGAAGATTAAGAGACTAACGAGACATAAAAACCAAAAAATATAATGCATGAACCTCAATTTGATCCTAGATTTTAAAAAAAAAAGACATCTTGGAGACATTTAGAGAATTCTGATTCTAGATTTTATATGAGATGATAATATGAAATTATTATAGGGATTTCTCTAGTGGTCCAGAGATTAGGAATCCGCCATGCAGTGCAGGGGATGCAGGTTCAAACCTTGGTCAGGGAACTAAGGTCCCACATGCCATGGAGCAAATAAGCCCATATGTCACCCTAGTGAAGTTTCTGTGTGCCATAACTACTAAAGGCCGCACAGAGCAACTATTGAGCCCGTGTGCAGCAAATGGAGAGTCTGTGCACTATAACCAAAGATCCCACATGATGCAATAAAGACCAGATGTGCCACAACTAAGACTCGACACAGCCAAATAAATAAATAAATATTTTTAATGTAGTTCAAAGCCAAAAATGATATTAAAAAAGAAATTAGTATATATCTTCTTCATGATGTATTGTGGTTATCATGTAAAATAATTCCTTGTTTTTAAGAAGTACAGGCTAAAGTATTCAGAGGTAAAGTGCCTGATGTCTGTTACTTATTCTCAAATAGTTCTGGAAAAAAAAATGTGTATGTGAATGTGCATATGTAATATGCACTTAAATATATGAATGAAAGACTGAGAAAGCATAAATGTGGGAAAATGTTAACAATATTTTGCATGTTTGTTATTCTTACCAAAATAATTCCACACCTGGAATCTTGTACAAAAAAAACACAAAACGTATGGGGAAAAGTTATACATGAAGATGTTCATCACAGTATTATTTATAACAGCAAAAAATATTAGCAACTTTAAAATCCCAGCAAAGCAGAATGGTTAAGTATATACCATGATAAAACCGCTTAACAGAATGTTACTTATTGGTCTCTTAAAATCTTCTACTTTAAATTTTAAGGGTGGCTGGCTGTGTTTTTTCCTGCTTTCTATTTGTCTTTATTTCTATTTTCTATGCTAAGCAAACACTATTTATGTAGAGAAATATCAACCAATTTATTCTGTAAAGAACAGTAAACATGTTTACCTAGCCAAAAACTATCTATTAATTAGTGAAAAGAAACTATTTTTTACATTCAGGATTACTCTCTTATAAGGTTTTATAACTGTATAACTTAAAATTCTAAATGATCAAATGAAAACACTTGTAAAATCTTAAGGATATATAAGTTCTACTTTTCAGTCTAATTAGAAAACTGACTATTAGTAATTTGCTAAATTATTTGAAAAAATATCCCAACGGTAATTTAAAAATTGTTAAATATGAAAATCTCCAATGTTGGAAAATGTCATTTTTCTATTCACCCAAATCAAGTAAGAATCACGATTGGTACATGTTATGCATGGGTGAGTCCATTCAATGTTCATCTGAAACTACCACAACATTGCTAATTGGCTATACTCCCAACACAAAATAAAAAGTTAAAAAAAAAAAAAGAATTACCATTGGTGATTTTACTGGTAATTCTAATTATTGGTTCTAAGTGAAAAAGACAACTTGGGTTATCTGTGAAAATACATATTTCACGTTCATAAATTTGCTTTATTGTAATCTAATAATATTCTAAAACAGAAGGCAGCAATCTTTTTCCCCAAAATTAAAAGTAAATTTTAAAAACTTCTATATTTAAATGTCCTAGCATTCTTTTTAGAAACTTGTTTAATATTTAAGAATATAAAAATCATCTATAAAACACACTCCAGTTTGAAAAGAATAATCCAAATAAATATACCTCAAACTATTAGCCAGGGTTTGTTACTCTATTTAGTTAAGTATCTAGAGACCACATAGGAATCAATTCTTATATTACTGATTCAGAACAGTTTTTTTAGGCTCTCATTTTTATTTATGTTTTATTGGAGGATAACTGCTTTACAATGCTGTAGTGATCTCTGACATACATCAACATGAATCAGTCATAACTATATACATATCCCTTCCCTCTTGAGCCTCTCTCCCCTCTCATTTCACCCCTCGAGGTTGTCACAGAGTGCCAGGCTAGGCTCCCTGTGTTATATAGCAGCTTCCCACTAGTTACCTATTTTACACATGATGGTCTATATATGTCAATGTTGCTTTCTCAATTTCTTACCTTCTCCTTCTCCTGCTATTCCAACCAGATCATTCTCTACATTTGCATCTCCATTTCTTCTCTGTAAACAGGTTCATCAGTACTATTTTTTCTAGATTCCAGATATGTGTATTAATATACAATATTTGTTTTTCTCTTTCTGAATTACTTTACTCTGTATAACAGGCTCTAGGTTCATTCACCTTGTCACAACTGACTCAAATTTGTTCCTTTTCATGGCTGAGTAATATTCCATTGTATATATATACCACAACTTCTTTATCATTCACCTGTTGAGGGACATCTAGGTTGTGTCCATGTCCTGGCTATTGTAGACAGTGCCACAATGAACACTGGGATGTTTGTGTCTTTTAGAATTGTGGTTTTCTCAGGGTATATGCCCAGTAGTGGCATTGCTGGATCATATGGTAGTTTTATTCCTAGTTTGTTAAAGAATCTCCATACTGTTCTCTACTGTGGCTGTATCAATTTACAGTTCCACCTAGCCCTATTATTTCTACAGATATTCAAATAGAAACTTAAAGAGTAAAGAAAAACATTCAAATCAGACAAAATAAAACCTAAATTTAGTATTTAGGGAGACACACTTAGGTGTCAATACTATCCCAAAAAAGTAAGATTAGGAGACAGGTTAGTTTTAAAGAAGAGGAAAGGGAGTTGTAACTACAAAGGTACATGGAATTTCTGGGCTAATTTTCTATTTTATACCTGAATGGTGGTTATATGAATATATTTGCCTTATAAAAACATATTAAACGGTTTACCCTTTATTCATTTTTTGGTAGATACATTATATTTCACAGTAAAAACAGAGTAGAGGACAGCTAAATGAAGATCTCCACCTAACCCAATATTCTACTGATGATACATATAACATCCCTGCTAAAGTACATGCGTAAGCTTTTTGTGTGTGTGTGTGTGGCCACACCTCAAGGGATCTTAGTTTCCTGGCCAGGGATCAAACTGGTGCCCCTTGCAGTGGAAGCGAGGAGTCTTAACCTCTGGGGACTACCAGGGAAGTCTCGTCTAAACTTTTATTTTTTACTATTATTTATTTACTTGTCTACAATAGGTCCTAGTTGCAGCATGTAGGATCTTCAATCTTCACTGCAGCATGTAAACTCTTGGTTGCAGCAAATGGGATCTAATTCCCTGACTGGGAATCCAACCAGGGCCCTCTGCATTGGGAAAGCAAAGTTTTAGCCAATGGACCATCAGGAAAGTCCTCACCTAAGCTTTTTAGAATCATCCAATAGTCTATTTACAAAATGTCCCCTTCTAAGCTATGAATTATTACTCTACTATTCATTTAATTTACAAGGGAAAATAGTTGCTGATTGATGTACTCAAAGTTTAAGAATTATCACTCCCAGAAAATAAAAATTATATCACATTTCTTCTGTAGTTCTTTTCATACATGTAAAAATCTGTAATTATGAAAAAAAACCTCAGCAAAACCACAATAGAATTTTTTTCAAATTTTGTTCGATTTAAGTTTTTCAACACAAGCAGTTTTTCAATGAATGCATAAGTATAACAGTGATATAACTTGGCTAAATTCAAAACTCAGGAAAAAAAAAAATCACTCCTCAAAACATGGTGCCCTATTTTTAGATTCTAGAAACTGACAGCTGGAATGAAGGCAGTGTTTTAGTTTCTTTTTTCATAATTTAATTTTATTATTTCTTGTCCTTCAAAAAAAAGGGGGGGTGAAGGAAATAAAAATATGCTACCACAAAACATGCCACGTTGGCACAAGGATTATTTTGAACTGAAAGCAACTGAGAGTAGATGCCAAAAAGGCTCCCTGTCCACGCCTTGCTTGCCTAAAAGCAGGTTTAGACTATTTATCACCAGAGACTCTTTATCAGCCGAGGAATGTAATTGACATAACAAGCCTTACTAATCAAACATTATCTCCTATTAGTTTCCCCCATATACGTTCTATCCCACAGCTCACCATCCTTGGAATAGCAAACCTTTTTCCTCTGTCTTATCACTTCTCTAGAAATTTATTGTCCTTTGTTAATACACTATATAAGCCTAAACTGTAACTACTCCTTTGAGTTACTCTTTATAGAATTTCTCCCATGTATATGCACACTGCATGTGTTGAATAGATTCTGTTTGTTTTTCTCTTATTTATCTGTATTTTGTCTGTCCAATTATGGCCCCAGTCAGAGAACCACTGGGGGGTAGAGTCTTGTGTCCTTCCTCCTCAAGGACAAAATAAATGAACACATCACAGAAAAGACACATGAATAGCCAATATGCATGTGAAAAGATGCTCAGTATCATTAATCTCATCTTTCTGGTCTTTAAAAAAAAAGTTTGTCTTTTCATAAAATGGGAAAGGGAGCAAAATATTTCAACAGATACTTTAGAAAATATACAAAATAACAATAAACACATGAAAAGATGCTTATTGATATTTAACAACGATGATATTTAACAATATCCTCATTCATCAACAAAATGCAATTATTACCACATTTAGATATCACTACATGGGACTTCCCTAATGATCCAGTGGCTAAGATTCTGCACTCAAATGCAGGGGGCATGGGTTTGATCTCTGATCAAGGAACTAGGCCCCACATGCAGCAACTAAGCCTATGTGCTGCAACTACTGAACCCACATAAATAGCCCACATGCTGCAACCAAGACTCAGTAGAGCCAAAACAAACAAATAAATAAAAAAATTTTTAAACGCAGCCCTTAAAAAAAAAAGATATCACTACACATATATTATAAGGAAAGATGACAGAGACTGACCATACAAGTCCTGACAGGAAGATTGAGGAAGTAAAACTCTCTGCACCGCTTGTGCAAATGTAAAATGACACAATTATTTCTGGAAATCATTTGGCAGTTTCTTAACAAAGTTGAAAATGTACTTTCAATGACTCAACAACCCATCTCCTAGGTATTTACCCAAAAGAAATAAAAATGTGTCCATACAGGCACTTGTACATGAGTGTGCACACAGCAGTTTTATTCATTGTAGTATTCATTTGTCACAGAACTAGAACAAAAATATTTTATATTTGTATAGAAACACAAAAGACCCCAAATAGGCAAGGCAATCTTGAGAAAGGAAAACAGAGCTAGAGGAATCAGGCTCTCTGACTTCAGACTATACCACAAAGCTACAGTAATTAAAAGAGTATGATATTGGCACAAAAACAGAAATACAGATTAATGGAATAGAACAGAAAGCCCAGAAATAAATCCACACACCTACAGTCAATTAGTTCATGACAAAGGAGGCAATAAATACACAATGGAGAAAGACAGTCTCTTCAGTAAGTGGTGCTAGGAAAACTGGATGGTTATATGTAAAGTATAAAATTAGAACATTCTCTAACACCATATACAAAAAGAAACTCAAAATGGACTAAAGCTCTAAATGTAAGATTGGACACTATAAAACAGAGGAAAACACAGGCAAAACACTCTTTGACATAAATCACAGCGATATCTTTTTGGATTCACCTTCTAGAGTAACTGAAATAAAAACAAAAATAAACAAATAGGACCGAATTAAATTTAAAAGCTTTTGCATAGCAAAGGAAATCATAAACAGAATGAAAAGACAATCCACAGAATGGGAGAAAATATTTGCAAGTGATGAGACAGACAACGGATTAATCTCCAAAATATACAAACAGCTCATGCAGTTCTATATATTTAAAAAAAATCAACCCAATCAAAAACTGAGTATAAGACCAAATTAGACATTTATCCAAACAATACATACAGATGGCCAAGGAGCATATGAAAAGATGTTCAACATCACTAATTATTACAGAAATGCAAATCAAAGATACAATGAGATATCATCTCACACTGGTCAAAATGGCTATCATCAAAAAATTTACAAACAATAAATGCTGGAGAGTGTGTAGAGAAAAGGAAACTCTCCTAAACTTTTGGTTGGAACATAAACCAGTACAACCACTAGAAAGGACAGTATGAAGATTCATTAAAACAAAAACAAAAACAGAACTGCCGTATGACACACCACTGCCACTCCTGAACATATATCCAAAAAAAAAATCATAATTTGAAAAGATACACGCATCCCAATGTTCACTAAAGAACTATTTAACAATAGCCAAGATACGGAGGCAACTTACATGTCCACTGACAGAGGAATAGATAAAGAAAATGTGGTACAAATATATAATAGAATATTACTCAGTCCTAAAGAAGAAAGATCCATCTGCAAAGACATGGATTGATGTAGAAAATACTGTACTTAGTGATATAATTCAGACTGAGAATAACAAGTACTATGTGAGTGTAAAAAATGATACAAATGAACCTATACACAAAATAGAAAAGACTCACAGAAACAGGAAACAAATTTATGGTCACCAAACAGAAGAAGAAGGGAAAGAGGGACAAATAAGGATTATGAGATTAACAAATACAAACCACCATACATAAAACAGATAAGCAACAAGGATTTATTATATAGCACAGAGAATTATGTTCAATGTCTTCTAATAACCTACAATAAAATATAATCTGAAAAAATATACAACTGAATCACTTGGCCATACATACAAAATTGATTCAGTATTATAAATCAATTATACTTCAATTTTTTAAATTACTGATCACAGATCACCGTAACAAATATAATAATAGTGAAAAGGTTCTGAAATATTGTAAGAATTACCAAAATGTGACACAGAGACACAAAGTGAGTAAATGTTTTTTTGAAAAACGGTGCCGATAGATTTGCTCAATGCAGGGCTGCCTGCAACATTCAGTTTGTGAAAAACAGATATCAGTTCAAGATGGCAGGGTAGAAGATGCACTCTCACCATTTCTTATGAGAGCATTAAAATCACAACTGCTGAACAACCATCAACAAGAAGACACTGGAACCCACCAAAAAAGATAACTCATATCCAAAGACAAAGGAGAAGTCCCATTGAGACAGTAAGAGGGACACAATTACTATAAAGTCAATTTGTAAAAAATGCAGTATCTGCAAAGTGCCAATAAAGTGAAAAACAGTAAAACAGAGTATGCCTGTATCTTATGAGTAGTGTCCTTATAAAAATGGCAGAAACAGACATACACAAAAGGAAGACAATATGAAGACATACAGGGAAAATGTGTAAATATGGAGGACTGAATGCCTGAAGAAAAGAGAGAGACATGGAACAGATTATTCCCTACTCCCTTCAAAGGAAGCATAGCCTTGCTGACACCTTGACTCACATGAAATGTAAATGGATTAAATAACCTAATCAAGGGTAGAGATTGTGAGAGCAGCTTATGATAAAATAAAAAATAAGATCTTCTATGTTCTGAATGTATGTGTGCTAAGTCGCTTCAGTTGTGTCCAACTCTGTGCAAACTTATGGACTGTAGCCCACCAGGCTCCTTTGTCCATGGGATTCTCCAGGCCAGAATACTGGAGTGGGTTGTTATGCCCTTCTCCCTGGGACTTTCCCGCCCCAGGGATCAAACCCAAGCCTCTTAATGTCTCCTGCACTGGCAGGCTGGTTCTTTACCAACAGCACCACCTAGGAACCACTCTGAATGTATGTTTCCCCTCAAAATTCATATTTTGAAATTCTAACCCTCAAAAGTGTTGGTATTAGGAGATGGGGACTTTGGGAGGGTCATGAGGATAAAGCCCTCATCTAAGGGATTAGTGCTCATTAAAAAAAAGGTTCAAGAGAAGGCTCCTTCCACTCTTTGAGGACACAGTAAAAAGATGCCCATTCATGAACCAGGAAGCCTTCAGCAGATACTGAATCTGGAAGTACTATGATCCTGGGCTTCTCAGGCTCCAGAATCATGAGAAATAAACGTTTTTGTTTATAAGCCACCTACTCTTATAGTATTTTGTTATGGTAGTCCAAAAAGACTAAGATAAGATCCAACTGTATGCCTAGAACAGAGACACACTTTAGACTCAAAGAAATAAGTAGGTTCAAAGTAATATGACGGAAAAAGTATACCATGAAAACAGCAACCTTAAGACAGGTAGAGTGGCTATACCAGTATTAGACAAAATAAACTTTAAAGAAAAAAATAACATCAAATGTGTGTAGAAACGATGAGGAATAATTCATTGACAAAAGGGTTAATTCATCAGTGGGATATACTGACTATAAACACGCATGCGTGCTCAGTGGCTTCAGTGGTGTCCGACTCTTTGCAACCCTAAGGACTGCAGCCCACCAGGCTTCTCTGTCCACAGGGATTCTCCAGGCAAGAAAACTGGAGTGGGTTGCCATGCCCTCCTCCAGGGGATGTTCTTAACCCAGGGATCAAACCTATGTCTCCTGTCTCCTGCATTTGCAGGTGGGTTCTTTACCACTAGCGCCACCTGGGAAGCCTGACTATAAAATACATATATATAATAATAAGATGACAAACTCATTAAGCAAAAACTAACAGAAAGGAGAAATTAACAATTCAACAATAATAGTTCAACATTTAAAACCCCAGTCTTGATAGAACAATGAGACAAAAAAAATCACAGAGGCTTGAATAATACTATCAACCAACTCAATCTAAAAGACATCTAGAGGCACTCCAATAAATAGAAACAAAATGCACGTTCTTCTCAAACACATGGAACATTCTCCAAGAAAGACCATATGCCAGGCCACAAACAAACCTCAGCAGATTTACAGGAAGTGAAATCATATAAAACATTCTCAGATCACAATGGAATTCAATTAACAATTAACAACAGATAAGTCATCAGAATGTAATGTACAGCATTGTGATTATGGTTAATAATATGATAATGTATGTTTGGAAGCTGCTAAAAAATAAAACTTAAAAGTTATCATCACAAAAAAATTGTGACTGTGAGTGATAGATGTTAACTATACTTATTGTGGTGATCACCTCACAATATATACAAGTGTAGAATCATTATGTTGCATACCTGAAACTAATATAATGTTATATGCCAATTATATGAATAAAAGAATATGTTTGAAATGTAAAAATACATAGAAATTAAACAATACACATTTTCAAATCAAGTGAATTAATCATACTAGAAACTAGAAAATACTTTTGCTTAATAAAAGAAAATCACAATACACCAAAATTTATGAGGTACACCTAATAGTGCTCAGAATAAAATTTAAAACTGAACACCTATATTAGAAAAGAAGACAGATATCAGATCTCAAGTCAATAACCTAACTATATATCTTAAGAAATTATAAAAAATAGCACAAATTATGTCCAAATCAAGAAGAAAATAAGATTATAGTGGAAATGAAAGAAATTAAATATAGAAAACCTGCAGAGAAAACTGGTAAGACCAAAACTTGGTACTTCGAAAAGATCAAGAAAATCTACAATTATCCAGGTAGACGGAACAAAAAAAAAAAAAAAAACACTCAAATTATTAAAATCAGGAATGAAAGAACAGTCTTCACCAGCAATATTACAGAAATTTTAAACAGTGTTAGAATACTATGAACAAATGTATGACAACAAATTAGATAACATAAAATACACAAATTCCTAGAAAAACAGAAGCTGGCAAAACTGACTCATTTTTTAAAAGTAGAAAATTTCAAAAGACATAACGAGCAAAACTCTGAATTTGTGTAATTTGAAAGATTCACAGATACACATACATATGCATGTAAGCACATTCACCACCAATAACCAGATGGCTTCACTGGTGAATTTTATCAAACACTTAAACAAGAATTAATCACAATCCTTCAGAAACCCTTCTGGAAACCAAAGTAAGACAGAATACGTTTCAGCTCATCCTACAAGGCCATTATTAGCCTCATTCCAAAGCCAGACAGAGACAACATTAGAAAATAGCAGATTATTTTCCCTTCTGAATACAAACATAGATATCCTCAATAAAAATCCTAGCAAACTGAAACCAGTAACAAATAAATGGGATCATAAATCAAGATAAAGTGGGATTTATCCCAGGAATAGGAAGTTGGTTTAAGATCTAAACATCAATTTATGTAATATATTATATTAATAAAGGATATAAATTATATGATATAAATGCAGAAAAAACATTTGACAAAATCAGCACACATTCATCACAAAAAGCCTCCAACAAATTAAGAACACAAAGGAACTTCCTCAACACAAAAAAGGGCATGTCTGAGTCTATTTAATCTACAACAAAACATCACAGACTCAGCAGCTTACAAACAGCAAACATTTATTTCTCACAGTTCTGGAGGCTGGGAAGTCCAAGATCAGGGTGCCAACCAACATGGTCAGGTTCTGGGTGAAAGCCCTCCTCTGAGCTGTAGACTGCAGACTCCTCAAAGTGTCCTCACGTGGTAGAGGGCACCAGGAAACTCTGAGAGGTCTCTTTTATAAAAAGAGCACTAATCCCATTCATGAGGGCTCTACCCTCATATCTGAAGCACTCCCTCAAAGGCCCCACTCCAAATATCATCACATTGGGTATTAGGATATTAACATATGGATTGCTGGAATATACAGACATTTATAGCAGGAAATCTATAAAAAACCTATAGCTAACATCATACTTAATGGTGAAATACTAAACGATTTCCCTCTGAGACTGGGAACAAAGCAAAGATTTCTACTCTCACCACTTCCATTCAGTTCAGTTGCTCAGTAGTGTCTGACTCTTCCATTATATGTTATATTTTTTAACTAGGACAATCAGGCAAGGGGGAAAAAAATTAAAGGCCTACAGTTGAAAAGGAAGAAGTAAAGTCATATTTATCTGCAAGTGACATGATCCTGTATATATATCCCAAGCAATCTACTAAAAACTTCTAGAACTAATAAGACAAAGAGGGTCACAGTATATAAATCAGGGCTAATATATATAAATCAATGGGATTTCTACACACTAGTAATGAAACATCTGAAAATAAATTTAAGAAAACATTTCCATTCACAAGAGCATCAAAAGAAGAAAATACTTGGGAATAAGTTCAACAATAAATGTCCAAGACACACTGAAAGTTATAAAATATTATTGAAAGAAACTGAATAAGACCTAAATAAATGGAAAAATATATTCATGGACCACAAGACTTAATTTGTTAAGATGGCAATACTCCCCAAGTTGGTCTGCAGATTTTTAACATGTCCTCCATCAAAATCCTTTTGGCTGTTTTGCTAAAAATGACAACCTGATTGTAAAATTCAGCTCCTCAGCTCCTCCCCTGGTGGTCCAGTGGTTAAGAATCTGTCTTACAATGCAAAGGACATTGGTTTGATCCCTGGTCTGGGAAGATCCCACATGCCGAGGAGCAGCTAAGCCCATGCATCAGAACTTCTGAGCCAGGGCCCTAGAGCCCACAAGCTGCAGCTACTGAGCCCATATGTCTAGAGCCTATGCTCTACAACAAGAGAAGCCACTGCGATGAGAAATCCACGCACAGCAGTGAAGAGTAGTTCCACTTTCCACAACTAGAGATAGCCCACATGCAGCAACAAAGACCCATCACAGCCCCAAAATAAAATAAATAAATATTTTTAAAAAATAAAATTCAGCTGAAAATGCAAAAAGCCCAGAACAACCCAAACAATCTTGAAAAGGGACTTCACTGGCAGTGGTTAAGTCTTCATACTTCCTCTGCAGGGAGCATAGGTTTGATCCCTGGTCAGGGAACTAAGATCCCACATGCCAGGTGGTAAAGCCAAAAAAAGTTGTTTTTTTTTAATTTTTGTAAACCTTGAAACTATTATAAAGTTGGAAGACTCACATTTTCCAATTTCAAAACTTACCACAAATTACAATACAGTGTGCAGTACACAGTGGTACTGAGGTAAAAACAGACATATAGATCAATGGACTAGAATTTCAAATCCAGAAATAAACCTGTATATTAATGTTAACTGATTTTCAACAAAGGTAGCAAGAAAAATTGGTACCTCTTCAACAACTGTCGCTGGGAAAACAGCATATTCACAAGCAAAGATATAAATTTGGATGTCTATCTCATGCCATACCTAAAATTAAGTCAAAATTGATAAAAGACCTAAATCTAAGAGCTAGAACTATAAAAATTCTTAGAAGAAAACCCAAGAGTAAATCACCATGACCTCAGATTAAGCAACAGTTTCTTAGATATGACAACAAAAGCACAGCAACACAAGAAAAATAGATAAATGGGATTTCATCAAAGTGAAAGAAACTTTTGTGCTTCAAAGGACACCATCAATAAATTGAAAAGCTGAGTGACAGAAAATACTTGCCAGCCATATACCTGATAAGCACTTGTCTCCCAGAACATTAAAAAAAAAAACACCTCTTAAACTTAACAATAAAAAGATAAAACAACACAATTTTTAAACAGGAAAAGGATCTAAACAAACATTTCTCCAAAGAAGATATACAAATGACCAACAGGCACGTAAAAAGACACTCAGTGTCATTAGGAAACATTTATTAAGACCACAATGAAACATCATGTCATATCCACTATGACAACTATGGAAAAAAAGGAAGGAAAGAAGGGAAGAAGGGAGAGAAAGCAAGTATTGGTAAGGATAGAGAGTCCCTGATATATTTACTAAGGACAGTTCACTTGAAAGGTGCAAATTCAGACTAAATAGCTTACAAAGAGCTCTGATTTAAGTTCAAGAATTCCAATTAGTCATCTAACTTGTGCCAACTCTCCAAAATTTTAATTTTTACTTTGTTACTGTCATTTTTTATTCATTTACTGTTCTTAAAAAATATAGCCTTTTGCAAAATAACAACTTTTTAAGCATTTACTATTGTCCAATACTAAAAATTTAGCTCTGAATTCCTTCTAGTAAAAATTGTAATTTGAATCCCACAGCTATTTAATTTCAGCATATCAATTACTCATTAATACTATGACTATAGGACTGCAGTTGCTAACTGGGGCATTTTTTTCACTACAGACCACAAGTGATGAACCCAGCATGTTAATGAGCTTATATATAACCCTTGCTTTATTAGATAAATCTTGCAAGATGTTCCAAACACACAAACAAGAAGTTAAGATGACTGATAATCCCAGAAATTCAGAGCTTACATGCAACCATAAAGGCCACTGAAGTCAATCACTGTGTTTTAGAAGCTGTGGTAAACTGAGACCCAAAAAGGTTAAATGAATCATTCATGGTCACACTTTACATAGCATAAGACCATCTTGTGTCACACACATACATGTATCTTACCTTTCTGGTGATATCTTAGAAGTGACAGGATGACCACGTACACCTTTTTTACTTTTATGGTCTAGAGAGAGGACCTTATTTCTTAGGCTCCTTTTCAACTAAGAAAAAAAAATGGAATTTGGAATTTCAATAATAGAGAATACAACAATTGAAAGACACATAAATTTTCTTTTTATTTAAAAATTAAACAGCCAAACTCACAATGGTTCATAGAGGGGTAAAAATGCAATCTACAAAAAAACCTGGCATCTTTAGCTGGTGGAGAAACAAAAACCCACTAAATAATAGAAGAAAGACATTTAAAAATATAAAGGTAACTTTAGTCAGGAAATCAACATTTTAAAATTCAAAAGCTTACATAACCAAAAGATGTTGAATGTGTGTAAGGAAATATAAAAATAATTATCTGTCAATTAAATAGAATCTGCAATTCTGAAGTAACTGCATTTATAAAAAACTGGAAGGGATTACAAATAATTCCCTATGAACTATTACATGGAGAAACTTTATGAAAGAGTCAAATATCTTATTAACACTGTTTAAATTTAATCTAACTAGAAACAACAGTTAAAACTGATTTAGTTAATATGCAACAGTGTGAGTCTAGACAAAAAAATTATTTATCTTCTCTTTACATTAGTTTCCTTATGTGGTAAGAGTTGTGTGTGTGCTCAGTCATGTCCAACTATTTGCAACTCCATGGACTATAGCCCACCAGGCTCATCTGTCCATGGGATTTCCCAGGCAAGAATACTGGAGTAGGTTGCCATTTCTTCCCATGGGATTTTCGCAACCCAAGGATGGAAACTGCATCTCTTGCGTCTCCTGCATTGGTAGGAAGATTCTTATACACACACACACACACACACACACACACACTGGAATATTATTTGGCCATAAAAAATGAAATAATAGCATCTGCAGCAATATGGATGGATCCAGTGATTATCATACTAGGTGAAATAAGGCAGAAAGAGAAAGACAAATACTTTGTGATATCACTTACATGTGGAATCTAAAATATGACACAAATTATTTATGGAACAGAAACAGACTCAGGGACATAGAAAACACTTATGGTTACTCAAGTGTCCCATCAATAATAATATCAACAATAACAAAATGTGGCATATACGTAAGGAAATATTACTTACCCTTACAAAAAAAAAAAAAGGAAATTCTGATATACATTACAACATGGATGAACTCTGACTGTGAGATAATAAAAAATACTCATATTGGTCTCTGCCCACAGTTCCTGACACAGAACTCCTAAAATCCTTGTAATTTCCTTGGTAATAAGAGCATCTTTCGTTGTAATATTGGTTTTTAACCCCAATTCCTGTCACAAGGCTTCTAAAACCCTGGTTAATTTCCTGGGTGACAGGAGTATCTTTTGTACTAATAAAGTGACTCTAGGTGAGCTTCTAGATAGGGGCTAGTCACTAGAAAGACCAAGTCAGTATTATGAGCTTAGAATTCTCATCTCTGCCTCCCATTCCCTGGAGAGGGGAGAGAAGCTGGAAACAGAGTTAATTATCGGTCATGCCTATGGGAGGAAGTCTCCATTACAATCCCAAAAGTACGAGGTTTGACGAGCTTTCAGGCTGGTGAAACCCATCCACATACCAGGAAGGCGACAATCCCACCTCCACAGAGAAGAAACTCCTGCAAATCGGGACCCACCAGACCTTGCCCTATGCATCTCTTCATTTGGCTGCTCATCTGTATTATTTATTATGTCCTTTAATAAGCTGGTAAATGTACATAAGTGTTTCCCTGAGTTCTGCTAACTGTTCTAGCATAAATTAATCCAACCTGAGGAGGAAATCATGGGAACCTCAGATTTATATCCAACTGGTCAGAAGCACAGATGACAACCTGGACTTGTGACTGACATCTGAAGTGGAGCGGATGCAGTCTTGGGACTGAGCCCATAACCTGTGAGATCTAAAACTATCTCCGGGTAGTGTCAGTTCAGTTCAGTTCAGTCGCTCAGTCGTGTCCGACTCTTTGCGACCCCATGAATCGCAGCACACCAGGCAGAATTGAGATAAACTGCAGGACACCCAGCTCATGTCCCAGAGGACTGTTTGGTGGGGGAAAACCCACACACATGTGGTGGGAGAAGTGTTGTGAAAATGACAGTAGTCTGAGAATAAAGGAGAAACACAGGAGGAAGAGGGTTTTTCCCAAAGCGATGACATTAGGCTAAGTGAAAAAAGCCAGTAACAAAAAGACAAACACTCTATGATTCTAGTTATACAAAGTATCTAGAGTACATAAAGATAGAAAATAGCTTGTACATAGAAATAGAAAACAGACTACATCAAACTAAAAAAATGTCTGCACAGGAAAGAAAACCATCAACAACATGAAAAAGCAATCTATAGAACTGGAAAAATTACCTGTGAAACACATATCTGATAAGAGGTTAATATCTAAAATATACAAAGAATTCATACAATTCTACAGCAAAAACATCTAATTTTACAATGAGCAGAGGATTTGAACATTTTCCCAAAAGAGATATACATATGGCCAACAGGTATGTGAAAAGGTGCTTAATATCACTAAACATCAAGGAAATGCAAATCAAAACCACAGTGAGCCATCACCTCACACCTGGTAGAATGGCTCTTATCAAACAGACAAGACATAAAGAGCTGGCAAGGATAAGCAGAAAGGGAAACTCTTGTATACTGCTTATAGCAATGTAAATTGGCAGAGATGCTACAGAAAACAGTACAGAGGTTCCTCAAAACAAATTATAAAAATCACCATATGATCTAGCAATTCCACTTCAACTTCTGAGTATTTATCCATAGGAAACAAATCACTAACTGAAAAAAATTATCAACAACCCTTGTCCACTGCATAATTATTTACAATAGCCAAGAGGTATAAACAATCTAAGTGTCCATCAATGGATGAATGGATAAATAAAACATGTTATATACACAAACACACACACACACACACACACACACACGGAATATTATTCAACCATAAAAAAGAAGGAAATCTTGCCATTTGCAATATCATGGGTGCACTTTCAGGGCATTATTTTAAGTGAAATAAGTCAGAGAAAAAATAAATACCATATGATCTCACTTAGATGCAGAATTTTTTTTAACTCATCAGTACAGAGAACAGATTTGTGGTTGCCAGAGACAGAGGTTGACACTTGGGGAAAATGGGTGAAGATGGTCAAAAAGTACAAATTTCCAGTTATAAGTAAGTCCTGGGGATATAATGTACAGCATGTTGACTTAGTGAACAAAACTGTACTGTATATTTGAAAGTTGCTAAAAGAGTAATGAGATGGTTGGATGGCATCACCAACTCAATGGACATGAGTCTCAGTAAGCTCTGGGAGTTGGTGATGGACAGGGAAGCCTGGTGTGCTGCAGTCCATGGGGGTAGCAAAGAGTTGGACAAGACTGAGTGATTGAACTGAACTGAACTGAAGAGAGTAGATCTTAAAAGTATCATCATGGGGAAAAAAAGATTGTAACTATTAATACCTATGGTGATGAATGTTAACTAAACTTACTATGGCAATAATTTTGCAATTTAAATATGTATCAATTATTATGGCTTTCCATGACAGTGAAGCTGGGGAGATTCCAGCCAGGAAAAGAATGTCAGATCTCATTGTCCTCCTAGGTTTTTTTTCTTTTCCCAGCTGCGCTGGGTCCTCATTACTGCATGCAGGCTTTCTCTACTTGCAGAGACTGGGTGCCACTCTCTAGGTGCAGTACATGGGCTTTTCATTGTGGTGGGTCCTCTTGCGGAGCTTGGGCTTTAGGTGAGTGGCCTTTAGTAACTGCTGCACGTGAGCTTAGTAATTGTGGTGCATGGGCTTAGCTGCCTTGAGCCATGCGGGATCTTCCTGGACCAGGGATTGAACTGGTGTTCCCTCCATTGCAAGGCGGATTCTTAACCACAAGACCATCAGGGAAGCCCCTTCCTAGATTTTTGACATTATCCTAAAGCCCTTGGATAGAATGGCTTGATCCCAAAGACAAATAAATCAGAAGCTGTGGTATATACATACAATGAAGTATTACTCAGCTATAAAAAGGAACAAAATTTGAGTCGGTCGAACTGAGATGAATGAACCTAGAGCCTGTTATACAGAATGAAATAAGTCAGAAAAACAAGTACGTATATTAACATATGTAAGGAATCGAGAAAAATGGTACTGATGAACCTACCTGCAATGCAGGAATAGAGATGAAGACATAGAAAACGGACTTCCAGAAACAAAGGGGTGAGGAGAGGGTGGTCGAACTGAGAGAACAGCATTGAAAGATATACATTACCATATGTAAAACAGAAAGCTGGAGGGAAGAAGCTGCATAACACAGAGAGCTCAACCCAGTACTCTATAACCACCAAGAGGGGTAGGATGGGCTTGAGTGTGGAAGGGAGGTTCAAGAGGGAAGGGACATATATACTTATGGCTGATCCATGATGTTGTATGGCAGAAACCAACACAATGTTGTAAAGTAATTATCCTCCAATTAAAAATAAACTAAGAAAGAAGAAATGTAGTTAAATTCACCAGCTGTGAAAGCCATACAGCAAACTTTTCTTCAAGATTTTTTTCTTAAAATAAAGTATGTATATGAAAAAAAATTTTTTTAATTTTTAATTAAAATTGAAAAATAGTTTAAAATAAATAAGTATTATGTTATATGTGTGGATACTTGATCAGTCTCATGTCTGACTTTTTGTGACTCTATGACTGTAACCTGCCAGACTCCTCTGTCCATGGAATTCTCTAGGTAAGAATACTAGGGTGGGTTGCTATTTCCTTCCCAAATTACATTATATACCTAAAACTAACACAATATTACATAGTAATTATATCTCATATCAAAACTTATATCATATTTGGCTCACCAAATGTACCACATTAATGCAAGATGTTAATGATAAGGAAACTATGTGTGAGGGTAGGGGAGAGTAGTGTAAGTACACAAGTACTGTTTGTACTATCCCTTCAATTTTTTGGTAAACCTAAGACTACGCTAAAAAATAAACTCTGCTAATTAAAAAGAAATAAGTAAACTGATGGTAGCAAGTGCTGGTACCAGAAGTTGCCACACATTACTGGTGGAAATGTAAAATGGTATTCTGGAAATCAGTGTGGCAGTTAGGTATATACTTACCACATGACTCAGGAATCCCACTTCAAGGTATTTATCCTAGAGAGATTAAAACTTCTGCTCACAAAAACCTGTGTTCTTAATTGCCAAAAACTGGAAACAACCCTTATGTCCTTCAGTGGTTCATTTGGGAATGGATAAACAAAATCACTGCAGATGGTGACTGCAGCCATGAAATTAAAAGACGCTTACTCCTTGGAAGGAAAGTTATGACCAACCTAGATAGCATATTCAAAAGCAGAGATATTACTTTGCCAACAAAGGTCCATCTAGTCAAGGCTATGGTTTTTCCAGTGGTCATGTATGGATGTGAGAGTTGGACTGTGAAGAAAGCTGAGCACCGAAGAATTGTTGCTATTGACCTGTGGTGTTGGAGAACACTCTTGAGAATCCCTTGGACTGCAAGGAGATCCAGCCAGTTCATTCTAAAGGAGATCAGTCCTGGGTGTTCACTGGAAGGACTGATGCTGAAGCTGAAACTCCAATACTTTGGCCACCTCATGAGAAGAGTTGACTCATTGGAAAAGACCCTGATGCTGGGAGGGATTGGGGATAGGAGGAGAAAGGGATGACAGAGGATAAGATGGCCAGATGGCATCACTGACTCAATGGACATGAGTTTGAGTGAACTCTGGGAGCTGGTGATGGACAGGGAGGCCTGGCGTGCTCCGATTTATGAGGTTGCAAAGAGTCGGACACGACTGAGCAACGAACTGAACTGAAACAAACTACTGATATAGTTTGTTATTCGTCAACAACAAGGATGAATCTCACTGGCACTAAACTGAGTGAAAAAAACACTCTCAAAACATTAAAACATTACATGCTCCGTGATTACATTCATGTGACACTCTGGAAAATGTAGAAGTACAAGCAGAGAAAACTGTTAGCACAGATTATGGATGAGGATAAGAAGAATCTACAAAGAGGATAGCACCAGGGAATTTTTTGGAGTGATGGAACCATATAGTATCTTCACTGTGATGACAGTCCTATGAGTCTATAAAGATCCTGTGACTCACAGAACTTTACATCAAGAAGAAACTGATAAATACAAAAACACTTTTATTACATTGGTGGTTGCAAAATGTATACATTTGTCAAAATTCAGAGATCACTTAAAATGGATTAATTTAATTATATATAAATTCACTGTCAAATATATTTGAGAATAAATATAAAATATATATTTAAAGGGGCAAAATATTTGGACACATCACGAAAAAGATACACAACAGCTAATAAACATATGAAAATATTTTCACTACTATGTATAAAATAGATAATTAATGAGAAACAACTGTAGACCACAGAGAACTCTACTCAGTGTTCCGTGGTGACCTAAATGGGAAGGAAATCCAAAAAACAGGAGATATATGTATAAATATGGGCTTCCCTGCTGACTCAGTGGTAAAGAATCTGCCTCCCCAGTGCAGGAGACTCGAGTTCAATCCCTGGGTCAGGAAGATTCCTTGGAGAAAGAAATGGCCACTCACTCCAGTATTCTGCCTGGGAAATCCCATGGACAGAGGAGCCTAGTGGGCTATATATTTAGTTCATGGAGTTGCAAAAAAGTAGGACGTGACTTACTGCCTGTTCAAGTCACATAAACAAATAAAATGACTTAGCAACTAAACAACAAATGTACACATAGAGCTGATTCACTTTTCTGTACAGAAGAAACTAACACAACATTGTAAAGCAAGTACACTCTAATTAAAAAAATATGAAAATATTTTAACACCATTGGTATCAGGGCAAAACAAATTAAAAGTCCCAAAGTTCACCAACAGAAGAATTAGATAAATGAACTGCATTATACTCATATAATAGAATATTGCTCAGCAATAAAAAGCAACAAACTACTAATAGGTACAAAACAAAAATGAGCAACAACATTTTACTAAGCAAAAGAAGGCAACACAAAAGAGTATACACTGAAAAAACAGGCAAAACTATCTTACAAATATAGAAATTAAAAAATCAGTTGTCCAGAACAGGGTGGGAATAGAGACAACAGGCAAAGAAAAGATACAAGGGTAAGGGCAAAGTGAACTTTTAAGACTCATGACAATGCTCTATTTCACTGAGATATTGGTTGCATATGTTATATTAATTAAAGCTCATCCAATTATATGCCTAAGATGTTTTATATATCTCAGTAAAAAACACAAACAAACAAGTTAAAATTCTGCTAAAGATTATGGAAACTGGCATTTATCCCTTTTTCTTTCATTGAAAGGTACGGTGGTGTGTGGGAGAAACCACGAAGCAAGATTTTGATACCACCTCAAAGTCTACAAACTGTGAAGCACATTTAACAAATACTGTTACATCTAAAGCAACAAGGGACCAAGGTAATGCTGACACATTTGCCACTTCAAACCTCAAATATGATGTAGATTTCCCAGAAGTTAAGTATCACTATCCTAAAGAAGACATCCAACTAGTATAGGAAACTAGTCATAGGAAAAAAAAATTTGTCTCTGAGGAGGCTGAGGAGGCCCTGTTTCACTTAGTGGGTCAGAGAGAACAAGAGAAAATAAGTTGTTACTTCTAAGGAAAAGAAGCCTGCTGAAACAAAGAGGAGTTAAGGAAAGAGAAGAAAGCAGACTGTATAACATAGAGACCTAATACCTAAAGAGCTCTCTGGTGACCCACGTCTGCCTCTTGAAGGCCAAAAACTAAAGAAAGATTATATGACCCAAGTGTAGAGGAAGAAACACATTTAGTAAGACACTTCTTAAGAAAACAAATTCATATCACATCCATTTACTTAGACTGTGTGTATTTAAAATGATATATTTTTACTCCATTCAGTATTCCAAAGCATAAAATAAAATATGCAAATATAGATAAAATTTTCCTAAAATAATGTATTTTTTCCTTCTGTTAGCAACAATTTCACTACATGATAACATTCAGTACTAACTAGTAAATTTGTAGAAATATGGGATCTCTCATTGGTGGAATACATATTGGTACAAATTTTCTGAGATAATTTTTCAGTATTTATAAAAATTTAATATACAAACTTCCCTATACCTAGTAATCCCACTCAAAAATGGTTCCCTGTTTATGAAAAATAAAGGTTTCTGCAATACTATTTATATTAGTAAAACTCTAGAAACAACCAAACTGTCTAATATCAGTGCACTAAGTGACTAAATTATTGGATATAGTATATTTGGGGAGTATTGTAAAGCCAATAAAAAATAAGCAAAAGAGGTACATCTAAATGTGTTAAAACAGAAAAAAAAATATTAAAATATTACTAACTAAAAATGGCAAAACATAGAACAAGATGTATTTCATGATCCCTCTTCAGCAATGATCAAAAAATGTACAGTCATACATGGGCAGCATGCTTTTTTCTTCTTGAAAGGAATGAAAAAAAAAAAACCTGTCAGTAGTGACTGCATTCAGGAAATAGTCCCATTTATTATTTTCCTTTTCTATACCCTGTATAAAAAACAAATGTATTATTTAATAACTAAAATTTTAAATAACATTAGGGAATTCCTTGGTGGTCCAGTGGCTAGAAAACTGTACTTTTCAATCCCTGGTCAGGGAACCAAGATCCCACAGGCCATGAAGCACAGTCAAAATAAACAAATAAATAAATAAATAATGTTAAAGCAACTAATACTAACAGCTAATCTTTCCTCTGAGAGCAAGTTTTAATAAATGGTTAATTTTTCTTGTCTATAACATAAAAATACATATATTCAAGGTGACATAACATCTGTTATCCTAAAATACTACCATTATGAGCTAAACTGTCCCCTTCAAAATTCTCATGTTGACGTCCGCACTTTTAAAATGTATATACGTGAAGATAGGGACTTTACACAGGGAGTTTATGTTTAAATGGGGTCAAAAGGGTGGGAACATAATTTACAAGACTAGTGTCCTTATAGGAAGAGGAAGAAACTCCAGGGATGTGTGTGCACAGAAAAGAGGCCACATGAGAACACAGCAAGAAGGTGGCCATCTATAAGCCAAGTAAACAGGCCTTAGAGAAAACAACCCTGCCCGCACCTTGATCTTGGACTTCCAGCCTCCAGATCTATGAGAAAATAACTTTCTGTTGTTTAAGCCACCAACCTGTGGTATTTCATTATGTTAGAAATGTAGACCAATAAAACTAGTTGACCAGTATGTATATTCTCAAACAGATAACTGGAAAATCTGAGAAAAAAATTCCAGTTTTAAAACACCGACCATGAGTAGTGCCAGTCAAGAAAAGAAAAAAGAACATATAAAGTGCTATCTTTAGCCTTACTTTGGAGAAGGCAATGGCACCCCACTCCCGCACTCTTGCCTGGAAAATCCCATGGACAGAGGAGTGGGCAGCAGTCCATGCGGTCATGAAGAGTTAGACACGACTGAGTGACTTCACTTTCACTTTTCACTTTCATGCATTGGAGAAGGAAATGGCAACCCACTCCAGTGTTCTTGCCTGGAGAATCCCAGGGATGGGGGAGCCTGGTGGGCTGCCGTCTATGGGGTCACACAGAGTCGAACACGACTGAAGTGACTTAGCAGCAAGCCTGACTTATAAGAACTCTATAGTAATAATTAAAAGTGATAAAATTGGTGCAGATTTATAATCAGGCTATCTTTTAAAATAATTGTGTCACTTTTTACAATATACCCTCTTAAATTTACAAAATAAAAAAAGCAAGGGATTTTAATAAGTTTAGCATTAGCGTTAGTTGCTCAGTCATGTCTGACTCTCTGCAACTCCATGGACTGTACCTCGAAGCTCTTCTGTGCATGGGTCTTCTGTGCGACCCCATAGACGGCAGCCCACCAGGCTCCCCCGTCCGTGGTATTCTCCAGGCAAGAATACTGGAGTAGGTTGCCATTTCCTTCTCCTTTAATAAGCTTAATATTATCATAAATTTAAAATACAATATATAATAATGAGATTTAAATTTCATGAAGAAAACAACCATGCACAATACACTATTCTTAGATTTAAACTGAAAAATGACCCTAACCTCAAAGCATGATTTCAACATATGCCAGAAATAAATTAATTTAAAACCTGCAATTATGTAATACAAGAAAATAAAAAAAAGAACATGTAAGAAAATAAAAATTCAGCTTCATTAAAATATTTTAAAACCCCATATACTTATAAGAAGAGAGTTTTTATTTACCCCCTGCAAAGAAACATCCCAGTGTTCTGAGCTTCTGAGTTTGGACAGTGGTGACTGAACATGAACATCCTCTGGTTTTGCATTTAATATCTTTGTTATCTGAAACCAAAATGAGAAAATACTTAGTTTAATTGAAATATAAGTAAGAGCTGAATGAGCTAACAGAACCACTACATTACCTGCATTAATATTTTGCTATTACTTTTAAAGAGTTTTAAGTTCAGTGCTTAATTTATAAGTAGTTAAATATGCAGAGAAGGAAATGGCAAACCACTCCAGTGTTCTTGCCTGGAGAATCCCACGGACGGGGGAGCCTGGTAGGCTGCCGTCTATGGGGTCGCACAGAGTTGGATATGACTGAAGCAACTTAACAGTAGCAGCAGTAGTTAAATATGATTTTACAAAAAGCCTCTTTCACTCAGTATAAAAGTAGATAAATGAGGTATCACAGTAACTATTTAACTACTCTTACTTGCAGTTTCTTCCTCTTCTAATCTCTCAAACACTACCCCCAGAGCTCTCTAATACACAAATCTAATTACGGCTACAATCTTAAACTACAGCAATGGTGCCCATTACTTACAGATGCAACTCTTAACAATCTGGGCTCTTTAATGTCACTCACACATCACAAACTTTACACCTTAACCACATTGAGTTTACTCAACCTTCTTGAGGCATACATCTCTAGACCTCTGTATATACTGCTCCTTTAACCTAGAATGCTCTTCGCTCTATTTCTCCCCTATTAAATACCTCAGATTCTGCAAAAAATTATTCTTATTCACACAACTGTCACTCCCATACCAGGGCTTTCCTTTCTCTGGGTATTAGTACTTGGTAGTTTGTATTACACATATCATGCTATATTATAATCATTTATCTACATGTTTGTCTTCTTCACCAGACTATGAAGGGACTAAAAGAGTGTATTCTGACTTAGTCACCTTTATATTCCAAAGTGAATGGCTTACAATACACTGAATAAACAAATGAATGGATGGATTGTAGCCACAAGCTTGAAATCTTCTGTTTAGAACTTAAATAATTTAACTTTCACATTATAAATGATGGTTAAGCATCAAGTTTAGCTTATTATATAACATAAAATAAGCACTGGGCTTCCAATATAATAAGCATCAGGCTTCCCAGGTGGTGCGAGTGGTGAAGAACACACCTGCCAATGCAGGAGACGTAAGAGACATGGGTTCAGTCCCTGGGTCTGGAAGATCCCCTAAAGGAGGGCATGGCAACCCACTCCAGTATTCCTGCCCAGAAAATCCCATAGACAGAGGAGCCTGGTGGGCTACAATCCATAGGGTTGCAAAGAGTCAGATGTGACTGAAGTGACTCAGCATGCATAATAAGCGCTGTATCAACTACAATCAGTAACACCATAAAATGGTTTCAATATGAGTAAAGCAAAAGGGCTTCCCTGGTGGTCCAGTGATTAAGAATCCACCTTGCAATGCAGGGGATACCACTTTGATCCCTGCTCTGGGAAGATCCCACATGCCATGGGGAAACTAAGCCCATGTGCCAGAACCACTGAGCCTTAGCTCTGGAGCCTGCAAGTCACAACTACTGAAGCCCACACATCCTAGAACCTACACTCCTCCACAAGAGAAGCCACCACAATGAAAACCCTGCGCACTGCAACTACAGACGAGCACTCGCTCTAGAGCATCCAGAGAAAGCCTGAATGCAGCAACAAAGACTCAGTGAAGCCAAAAATAAATAGATAAAATTATTTTTAAAAATCTACAAATGGTAAATGCTGAAGAGGGTGTGAAGAGAAAGGAACCCTCCTAGACTGCTGGTGGGAATGCAAATTGATATACCTACTGGGAAGAATAGTATGGAGGTTCCTTAAAAAACTAAAACTAGAGCTACCGTATCTCCTGGACATATAACTGAAGAAAACCATACTCTGAAAACATACATGCATCCCAATGTTCACTGCAACACTATTTACAAAAGTTAGTAGGTGGAAGCAACTTAAACGTCCACCAACAGAGGAATCGATAAAGAAGATGTGGTCATATATACAATGGAATATTACTCAGCCATAAAAAAGAATGAAATAGCATTTGCAACAACATGGCAAGAATACACAGAAGAACTATACAAAAAAGATCTTCATGACCCAGATAATCACGATGGTGTGATCAATCACCTAGAGCCAGACATCCTGGAATGTGAAGTCAAGTGGGCCTTAGAAAGCATCACTACCAACAAAGCTAGTGGAGGTGATGGAATTCCAGTTAAGCTATTTCAAATCCTAAAAGATGATGCTGTGAAAGTGCTGCACTTAACACGCCAGCAAATTTGGAAAACTCAGCAGCGGCCACAGGACTGGAAAAGGTCAGTTTTCATTCCAAACCCAAAGAAGGGCAATGCCAAAGAATGCTCAAACTACCGCACAACTGCACACATTTCATACGCTAGTAAAGTAATGCTCAAAATTCTCTAAGCCAGGCTTCAGCAATACGTGAACCGTGAACTTCCAGATGTTCAAGCTGGTTTTAGGAAAGGTAGAGGAACCAGAGATCAAATTGCCAACATCCGCTGGATCATGGAAAAAGCAGTTGAGTTCCAGAAAAACATCTATTTCTGATTTATTGACTATGCCAAAGCTTTTGACTGTGGATCACAATAAACTGTGGAAAATTCTGAAAGAGATGGGAATACCAGACCACCTACCCTGCCTCTTGAGAAACCTATATGCAGGTCAGGAAGCAACAGTTAGAACTGGACATGGAACAACAGACTGGTTCCAAAGAGGAAAAGGAGTACGTCAAGGCTGTATATTGTCACCCTGCTTATTTAACTTCTATACAGAATACATCATGAGAAATTCTGGGCTGGAAGAAGCACAAGCTGGAATCAAGATTGCTGGGAGAAATATCAATAACCTCAGATATGCAGATGACACCACCCTTATGGCAGAAAGTGAAGAGGGACCAAAAAGCCTCTTGATGAAAGTGAAAGAGGAGAGTGAAAAAGTTGGCTTAAAGCTCAACATTCAGAAAACTAAGATCATGGCATCTGGTCCCATTACTTCATGGCAAATAGATGGAGAAACAGTGGAAACAGTGTCGGACTTTATTTTGGGGGGCTCCCAAATCACTGAAGATGGTGACTGCAGCCATGAAATTAAAAGATGCTTACTCCTTGGAAGGAAAGTTATGACCAACCTAGACAGCATATTCAAAAGCAGAGACATTACTTTGCCAACAAAGGTCCATCTAGTCAAGGCTATGGTTTTCCCTGTGGTCATGTATGGATGTGAGAGTTGGACTATAAAGAAAGCTGAGCGCCGAAGAATTGATGCTTTTGAACTCTGGTGCTGGAGAAGACTCTTGAGAATCCCTTGGACTGCAAGGAGATCCAACCAGTCCATCCTAAAGGAGACCAGTCCCGGGTGTTCATTGGAAGGACTGATGTTGAGGCTGAAACTCCTCATGCGAAGAGTTGACTCACTGGAAAAGACCCTGATGCTCGGAGGGATTGGGGGCAGGAGGAGAAGGGGATGAGAGAGGATGAGATGGCTGGATAGCATCACCAACTCGATGCACATGAACTTTTGGGTGAACTCCGGGAGTTGGTGATGGACAGGGAGGCCTGGCGTGCTGGACAGGTGATGGACAAGCGTGCTATGATTCATGGGGTCACAAAGAGTCGGACACGAATGAGCGACTGAACTGAACTGGATGGACCTAGAGATTGTTATACTGAGTAAAGTAAGTCAGACAGAGAAAGACAGATATCATATGACATTGCTTATTTGTGGAATCTAAAAAATGGTACAAATGAACCTATTTACAAAACAGGAATAGAGTCAAAGACATAGAAAACAACCTTACAGTTACCAGAGGAGAAAAGGGGTAGGAAGGAAAGATAAACTATGAGATTGAGACTGACATATACACACTGTTGTTGTTTGGTTGCTAAGTTGTGTCTGATGCTTTGCGACCCCATGGACTGTAACCCACCAGGCTCCTCTGCCCATGGGATTTCCCAGGCAAGAATACTGGAGTGTGTTGCCATTTCCTTCTCCACATACACACACTATTACATTTAAAATAGATAACTAATAAGGATCAACTATATAACACAGGAAACTCTACTCAATAGTCTGTAATGACCTATATGGGAAAAGAATGTTGAAGAGTGGATACATGTACATATAATTGATTCACTTTGCTGTACACCTAAAACTAACACAACACTGTAAATCAACTATACTCCAATAAAGATTTTTAATTAAATAAATAAATAAAACTGGGTATAGTAGCAAGGTAATGGGCTTCCCAGGGAGCACAGTGGTAAAGAATCTGCCTGCAAATGCAAGAGACGTGGGCTCAATCCCTGGGTCAAGAAGATACCTTGGAGTAGCAAATTGCAAACTGCTCCAGAATCCTTGCCCAGAAAATTCCATGGACAGAGGAGCCTGATGGGCTACAATCTATGGGACTGCAAAGAGTCGGACACACATACACGCACAGAAGCAATGTAAAATCTCCTTTTTAACTCCTTTATCTCACTTAAGCTAAATCCAGATTTTTTCCTTTTATTTTTTGCTGCCTGGCATGGCTTGCAGGATCTTAGTTTCCAACCAGAAACTGAACCCAGACCCACAGCAGTGAAATGACAAAGTCCCAACCACTGGACCACCAGGGAATTCACTAAATCCAGAAAATTAAATGAATAAACCACACCCCACAAATCTGAAGTAAGCAAAGGTAGAATAAGAGTACCCAAAGCTACACTCTCTATGTGGTCTTGCAAGGTACTCTTGATTTCACAACCCTCCTTTATATCTTCTTCTCACTCTTTTTTTCCAAAAACTGTGCCAAATTAAAGTTATTTGCGTATAATTAGACTGCTTCAGAGAAAAGTCACTAATAAATTATTATAATGCAAATCAAGGAACTATGGCATTAAATCACAAAATTCTATAGGAAAAAAGATTATCTTTCTAAAAACAGATTAAATCTTTTTCAACACCTTCTAGGTAGGTAGAAACCTCATTTTGCCTGTTTTGCTACTCCTGGCTTATATGAAAGAAATAAATGAAAAAATATGTTTAAAAAGATATATACCAAATAGTAACTTTCAGCGCATAACTTGAATACAACTCTTCAACATCTACAGTATCATAAATGAATGCACCTGAGGTACTCTAATATATTTGATCATCAAATAAATGAGTATGTTTTATATAAATTTAAAATAATATTTGAAAAGTATACTAGTAAATTTTATAATGATTTAAACAAGGCTGGTCCCAGAAAGGATTTCCTATTTTCTAGTTAACCCTTGATTAATTAGGATATACCACTGGTGGGTCAGATGGTAAAGAAGACCTAAGTTCAATCCCTGAGTCAGCAAGATCCCCTGGAGAAGGAAATGGCTACCCACTCCAGTTATTGTTGCTTGGAGAATTCCCTGGACTGAGAAGCCTGGAGGCCATGAGGTTGCAAAGAGTTGGACATGACTGAAGGACTAACACATCCCCCAAAAAACACTGATTAGTTATAGATTTACAGTATTTTCTTTAAAATTGTATTGAAAAGACAAATACCAAAATACTTTAAATATTATTAACTCTAAAGATAATCCAAAAGTTAAGAGCAAAACTAATACATACCTTATGTAACTCTGAAGACGAAGGCTTTTTCCTTTTCCCTTCTGTGACAATTTCTACAAAGACATGATAAAAATTAGCATTAAGAAACAACAGAACAGAATTAATCCTTTCATAGCTGTCTTCTGTCTTAAAGTAACTTTTCTTGTTAGATTTACAATTTATAATCATACACTTCACAGAACCTGAAGGACTTACATAAAGATTAAAAATAAACAGAAGAGTAACAGATTCTCATAAAATTTCTTGATTAAACAATATATGTATAATGACAACTGAAATACGATAGGTAGCTGACTGTAAGAACTAAGTAAGAAATTCCCTGGCAAAAATCCTAGTATCCAAGAAGTCTTTGATGTATTTTGGTTGAACTGTAAGACTAGATAAATTCTTATAATGGGGAACAAGGGGGCTATGGGAGAGGAGAGCAGAGGGTAAGGGCTACATATCTAAGCATCTATGCAAAAGAAAACAGCTTAGATCTTTCTTCACCATTTTTCAGACTTCCTAACGGATGTTCTTTGTTTTGTTTTTTTTTTAATTTATTTTTCTAACTGAAGGATAATTGATTGACAGAATTTTGTTGGTTTCTGCCAAAAATCAACATGAATGATTCTTTTATTCAGTCAGCAAATACGTATTGAATGTTTATCATGTGCCTGGCACTGTGCCAGCCAGTGGGTATTGGGTAGCGAGCAAATTTAACACAGTTTAAGTCTTCCTGGAACTTACAATTCACTGGAATTTCTCACAAATTTCATAATAAAAATCAATCATAGAGATCCACACATGTGGTCACTTATTTAAGACAAATACACCCCCTGCAATTCAGTGAGGAAGGGATGATCTTTCCCATGAGTAATGCTGAAGCAATTTTATAACAAAATGATGTAAACAAATAAATAATAAACATATTATAGACAAAAATTATTTATAAATGGATCAAAGATTTAAATGTCAAAGACAAATAAAGCTTCTAGAATAAAAACGAAGGGAATATAGTCATGATCTTGGGGTTGGTAAGGATTTTTCCAACAAGATTCAAGTAGTACTAATCATAAAGGAAAAGATTAATAAACTCAACTTCATTAAAATTAAAAACTTTTGTTCACCAAATCTGATCACTGAATGAGAAAGCAAACTGCAAAATGGAAGAAGATGATTTATGATGCAGTTATCTATGTACAGCATGATGACTATAGCTAATACTGTGTAATACATGTATCTGTCAAAGGATTCATAACCAGAATACATAAAGAACTCCTATAAAGCAAAGGCAAGACAACCCAGTGTTCACAATGGGCAAAACCCTCGAATAGGTACTTCATAAAAAATTTTAAAAAGTCCAAATGGCCAATAAACATATGAAGTATCTACTCATTATTCAGTTCAGTTCAGTAACTCAGTCGTGTCCGACTCTTTGCAACCCATGAATTGCAGCATGCCAGGCCTCCCTGTCCATCACCAACTCCCGGAGTTCACTCAGACTCACGTCCATCGAGTCAGTGATGCCATCCAGCCATCTCATCCTCTGTCGTCCCCTTCTCCTCCTGCCCCCAATCCCTCCCAGCATCAGAGTCTTTTCCAATGAGTCAACTCTTAGCATGAGGTGGCCAAAGTACTGGAGTTTCAGCTTCAGCATCATTCCCTCCAAAGAAATCCATAAAGTACCTCAATTTCATTATTACTAGGGAAAAGTGAAAGTGAAAGTGAAGTCACTCAGTCGTGTCCGACTCTTTGCAACCCCGTGGACCCACCAAGCTCCTCCGTCCATGGGATTCTCCAGGCAAGAATACTGGAGTGGGTTGCCATTTCCTTCTCCAGGGGATCTTCCCAACCCAGGGATCGAACCCAGGTCTCCCACATTGCAGGCAGACGCTTTAACCTCAGAGCCACCAAGCTAAAATATCAATAGAACATCATTTACCCTTGTAAAATTAAAAAGACAAACAATATCAAGTTTTTTTTTAACAATATCAAGTATTGGTAATTGGTCATATTCTATATGACTAGAAGTCTCACATACTGCTTGTGTGAGGGTAAATGAATACATCTACTTTGTCAGTCAGTATCTTCTAAAGTTAGACACCTGCTTACTTAATGTCCAACAATAACATTAATAGATATTTAACCAAAAGAAATGAGTGACTATGCCTCTAAAAGGCATAAAAATGCTATCCTATAAAACAGGCATGTATAAAAATGCTATCTTTGTTCTTAATGACGAAACCTAAAAACAATCCAAATATCCATCACAGGAGCAAGAATAGACCTTTGTATACAACAGAAAACTACATGAATAAAATTTTTTATACAACAGAAAATTACATAGTAATAAAAAGAATGAATAACTGCTATGCACAATATGAATACATCTCACAGACATTTATGTGGAATTCAAGAATGGGTAAAACAAATCTACGATGATATTAGTTAGGATGGTGCAAGTACCCAAACAGGGAGACAACTAACTCACTGGGACAGGATACAAGTTAGTCTTCTGAGATGCTCAAAATGTTCCAATCTTGAACTATGTGATAGCTATACAGGTTTATGTATACAAGTATAAAAAGTCATCAAACATCAAAGACATGGTACTATGTCACATGTAATTGTTTGCTCACTAAGTTGTGTCTGACTCTTTGTGACCCTGTAGACTGCAGCAAGCCAGGTTCCTGTCAGCTTGAATATCTCCCAGAGTTTGCTCAAATTTATGTCCATTGTGTCAGTGATGCTATCTAACCATCTAATCTTCTGCTACCCCGTTCTCCTTTTGCCTTCAATCTTTCCCAGCATTAGGGTCTTTTCCTATAAGTGGGTTCTTCACGTTAGGTGGACAAAGTATTGGAGCTTCAGCTTTGGCAACAGTCCTTCCAAGGACTATTCAGGGTTGATTTTCTTAAGGATTAACTGGTTTTATCTCCTTGCCATCCAAGGGACTCAGAAGAGTCTTCTCTAGCACCACAATTCAAAAGCATCAATTCTTCAGGACTCGGTCTTTTTGAATGGTCCAACTCTCACAACCATACATGACTACTGGAAAAACCATCAGTCAGTCAGTTTAGTCGTGTCCGACTCTTTGTGACCCATGAATCGCAGCATGCCAGGCCTCCCTGTCCATTACCAACTCCCAGAGTTCACTCAGACTCACGTCCATCGAGTCAGTGATGCCATCCAGCCATCTCATCCTCTGTCGTCCCCTTCTCCTCCTGCCCCCAACCCCTCCCAGCATCACAGTCTTTCCCAATGAGTCAACTCTTCGCGTGAGGTGGCCAAAGTACTGGAGTTTCAAAGAAATCCCAGGGCTGATCTCCTTCAGAATGGACTGGTTGGATCTCCTTGCAGTCCAAGGGACTCTCAAGAGTCTTCTCCAACACTACAGTTCAAAAGCATCAATTCTTCGGTGCTCAGCTTTCTTCACAGTCCAACTCTCACACCCATACATAGATTTGACTAATCGGAACTTTATCAGCAAAGTGATGTCTCTGCTTCTTAATACACTGTCTAGGTCTGTTAAAGCTTTCCTTCCATGGGGCCAGTGTCTTAATTTCATGACTGCAGTCACCGACCTCAGTGATTCTGGAACCCAAGAAAAGAAAATCTGTCATTGCTTCTACTTTTCCCCTTTCTATCTGCCATGAAGTGATGGGAGCGGATGCCATGATCTTAATTTTTTAATGTTGAGTTTTAAGTTAGCTTTTTCACTCTCTTCTTTCACTTTCACCAAGAGGCTCTTTACTTCCTCTTCACTTTCTGCCATTAGAGTGGTATCATCTGCATATCTGACATTGTTGACATTTCTCCTGGCAATCTTGATTCCAGCTTGTGATTCATCCAGCCCAGCATTTCACATGATGTACTCTCCATATATGTTAAATAAACAAAGTATCAATATACAGCCTTGTCGTACTCCTTTCACAATTTTGAACCAATCCATTGTTTCATGTCCAGTTCTAACTGTTGTTTTTCTTGACCCACTTACAGGTTTCTCAGGAGGCAGGTAAGGTTGTGGGGTATTCCCATTTCTTTAACAATTTCCACAGTTTGTTGTGATCCACCCAGTCAAGGGCTTTAATGTAGTCAATGAAGCAGAAACAGATGTTTTTTCTGGACTTCCCTTGCTTTCTCCATGATACAATGAATTTGATCTCTGTTTCCTCTGACTCTTCAAAACCTAGCTGGCATATCTGGAAGTTCTCAGTTCACATACTGCTGAAGCCTAGCTTGAACAATTGAGGATAACCTTGCCAGCATGTGAAATGAGAGCAACTGTACCACAGTTTGAACATTTTTTGGCATCACCCTTCCTTGGGATTGGAATGAACACTGACCTTTTCCAGTCTTGTGGTCACTGCTGAGTTTTCCAAATTTGCTGATATATATTGAGTACAGTACTTTAACAGCATCATCTTTTAGGATTTTAAATAGATTAGCTGGAATTCCATCATATCCACTCACTTTGTTCATAGTAACACTTCCTAAGACCCACCTGACCTCACATTCCAGGATGTCTGGCTCTCAGTGAGTGATCATACCCTCATGGTTATCTGGGTCATTAAGACATTTTCTGTATAGTTCTTCTGTATATTCTTGCCACCTCTTCTTAAGATCTTCTGCTTCTGTTAGGTCTCACCATTTCTGTTCTTTATCATGCCCTTCCTTGCAAGAAATGTTGCCTTGGTATCTTCAACTTTCTTGAAGAGATCTCCAATAGTCCCCATTTTACTGTTTTCCTCTATATCTTTGCATTGGTCATTTAAAAAGGCCTTCTTATCTCTCCTTGCTATTCTCTGGAACTCTGAATTCAGTTGGGTGTATCTTTCCCTTTCTCCCTTGCTTTTCACTTATCTTCTTTTCTCAGCTATTTGTAAAGCCTCCTACAACAACCACCTTTACATTTAAAGGTCATTTAAAAAGGCCTTCTTATCTCTCCTTGCTATTCTCTGGAACTCTGAATTCAGTTGGGTGTATCTTTCCCTTTCTCCCTTGCTTTTCACTTATCTTCTTTTCTCAGCTATTTGTAAAGTCTCCTACAACAACCACCTCCTACATTTCTTTTTCTTTAGGGTGGTTTTGGTCACTGCCTATTGTACAATGTTATGAACCTCTGTCCTCAGTTCTTCAAGCACTCTCTCTACCAGATCTAATCCCTTGAATCTATTCATCACCTTCAAGGATTTGATTTAGGTCATATTTGAATGGCCTATTGTTTTTTCCTCTTTCTTCTTTTAAGCCTGAATTTTGCAATAAGGAACTCATGATCTGAGCCACGATCAGCTCCAGGTCTTGTTTTTATTGACTGTATAGATCCTCTCATTTTTCGCTGCAAAGAACATCAATCTGATTCCAGTACTGACCATCTGGTGATGTCCATGTGTAGAATCATCTCTTAGGTTGCTGGAAATGGGTGTTTGCTATGATCATGTTTTCTGATAAAACTGTTAGCCTTTACCCTGCTTCATTCTGTACTGCAAGGCCAAACTTGCTTGTTATTCTGGGTATCTCTTGACTTCCTACTTTTGCATTCCAGTCCCCTGTGATGAAAAGGATATCTTTTTTTTTTTTTGGTGTTAGTTCTACAAGGACTTGTAGGTCTTCCTAGAACCGTTAAACTTCAACTTCTTTGCCATCAGCGGTTAGGGGACAGACCTCTGTCGTTTTTCAGGTTGCACCAAAGTACTGCATTTTGAACTCTTCTGTTGACTATGAAGGCTACTCCATTCCTTCCAAGGAATTCTTGCCTACAGTGGTAGATACAATGGTTGTCTAAATTCACCCATTACCATCCATTTTAATTCGCTGATTTCTAAGATGTTGATGTTCTCTCTTGCCATAACCTGCTACCATGTCCAGTTTACCTTGATTCATGGACCTAATATTCCAGGTTCCTATGCAATATTGTTCTGTACAACATAGGACTTAACTTTCACCACCAGACACATCCACAACTGAGCGTCATTTCCACTTTGGTCCAGCTGCTTCATTCTTTCAGGAGCTATTCATAATTCCCCTCTGCTCTTTCCCAGTAGCAATATGCTACTGACAACTTCTCTCCTTGGGGGCTTATCTTCCAGAGACATATCTTTTTGCCTTTTCATACAGTCCATGGGGTTCTCCAAGCAAGAATACTACTGTGGACTCTGATTTCTTACTCCAGTGAACCACCTTCTGTCAGAACTCCTCAGTACGACCTGTCCATCCTGGGTGGCCCTGCACCCATGGCTCACAGCTTCCTTGAGTTTGCTGCAACCATGAAGAGACTATATGTAATACCTCAACTTAATAATTAAAAAACTTTTAAAGTAACAGTTATAACAAATGGGCTATAGCTTATCCAGAAATCTATATACTTGAAACAATTAATCTCATTTCATAAAAATAGTGTTTCATCAAATGCATTTCCTAGAGTAAACACTGATATAAAAATCATTTTAACTTCTATACTTAAGCTTTTGATAATTTTAAACAATTGTCAATAAAGTAGCACTTCTTAAACTGCCAAAAACAAGTAACATTTAAGTAAATGTTAAGAACTTCTTTAAAAAAATAGAAAGAAAGCCTTTCTTATATAAATTCAATTTCTAGTCAATTTTCAACTTAATATATAGGGCTTCCCTGGTGGCTCAGTGGTAAAGAATCTGCCTGCCATTGCAGGAGACACGGGTTTAATCCCTGATTCAGGAAGATGCTGCAGGGCAAATTAAGCCCATGCGCCAAAAATACTGAGATGAGACTATAGACTTCAGGAGCCACAACTACTGAGGCCAGGTGCTACAACTACTGAACCCCGAGCACCAGAGCCTGTGCTCCACAAGAAGAGAAGCCAGTGCTGAGAAGTTCACTCTCTGCAGCAAGAGTAGCCCCTATTTGCCACAACTAGAGAAAAGCCTGTGCAGCAACGAAGACCCAACACACCCCAAAATAAATAAATAAACATTTTTTAACAAATAAATATACTTTTAAAGTAATACAAGTTGCTTAAATCGAAGTTTATACATTTTTGCATATTTCTTTTAATTAATACTATTGTGATTTCCCAAAATTTTAGAGGTTTTTATAACTGAGTTGTTCCAACCTATATAAGATTGGTTGGAATATTTTAATAAACATATGATGTACCTCTACTTGTGACTGTCTAGTATAACACAGTGCTCAAGAATAAAATTATTAAAGCCAGAAAACCTAAATTTATATTTTGGCTTACTAGTTGTGACTTCCCTGAGACTCAATTGCATCCACGCATGCTTAGTAGTATCCAACTCTTTGGGACCCCATAGACTGTAGCCCACCAGGTTCCTCTGCCCATGGAGTTTTGCAGGCAAGAATACTGGAACAGGTTGTCATTTCCTAATCCAGAGACTCAGTTTCTCATCTCTAAAAAGGGGAGTATAATCCAGCTTTTCAATTGCTAAGATTAAAGTGAGATAGGCTAATCTCCCCAAAAAAATAAAAGCAAAAATAAATAAATGGGACCTAATCAAACTTGAAAGCTTTTGCACAGCAAAGGAAACCATCAACAAAATGAAAAGACACCTATGGAATGGGAGAAAATATTTGCAAACAACATGACTGATAAGAGCTTAATTTCCAAAATATACAAACAGCTCATATAACTCAATATTTAAAAAAACAAAACAAAAAACAATCAAACTATGGGCAGACAATATAAGTAGACATTTCTCCAAAGAAGACATACAGATGGCCCAAATCACTTAACATTGCTAATTAATAGAGAAATGCAAACCAAAACCACAATGACCTATCGCCTCACACCAGTAAGAATAAATATCATCAAAAAGGCTACAAATAATAAATGCTCGAGAGGGTGTAGAGAAAAGGGAACCCTCCTACATTGTTGGTGGGAACTTAAATTGGTACAGCCACTATGAAATACAGTATGGGGGTTCCTTACAAAACTAAAAATAGAGCTACCATGATTCAGTAAACCCACTCCTGGGCATATATCCAGAAAAGATGGAAATTCTAATCCAAAAAGATACAAGCAACCCCAGTGTTCACAGAAGCACTATTTATAAGAGTCAAAACATGGAAGCAAACTACATGTCTGTCAACAAGTAAATGGATAAAGATAAAATGGATAAATATTCCACACACATAATGGAATATTACCATAAAAATGAAACACTACCATTTGCAGCGACATAAAAGGACCTAGAGACTGTCATACTAAGTGAAACAAGTCAGAAAAAGATAAATATGACATGATATCACTTGAATGTGGAATCTAAAAGGTAATACAAAAGAATCTATATACAAAACAGAAATGAGACTTATAGACATGGAAAACAAAGTTATGGTTATTAAAAGGGAAAGGAAGGGCAGGAGAGAATAAATTATGAATATGGGATTAGCAGGGCAAAGGCTAATAGAGTTTGGCCAAGAGAACGCACTGGTCATAGCAAACACTCTCTTCCAACAACACAAGAGAAGACTCTACACATGGACATTACCAGATGGTCAACAACAAAGACTGATTATATTCCTTGCAGACAAAGATGGAGAAGTTCTATATAGTTAGCAAAAACAAGCACAGGTGCTGACTGTGGCTCAGACCATGAACTCCTTTCTCCAAATTCAGACTGAAATTGAAGAAGGGAAAACCACTAGGCCATTCAGGTATGACCTAAATCAAATCCCTTACGATTATACAGTGGAAGTGAGAAATAAATTTAAGGGACTAGATCTGATAGACAGAGTGCCTGATGAACTATGGACAGAGGTTCATGACATTGTACAGGAGACAGGGATCAAGACCATCCCCAAGAAAAAGAAATGCAAAAAAGCAAAATGGCTGTCTGGGGAGGCCTTACAAATAGTGTGAAAAGAAGAGAAGCGAAAGGCAAAGGAGAGAAGGAAAGATATACCCATTTGAATGCAGCATTCAAAAGAATAGCAAGGAGAAATAAGAAAGCCTTCCTCAGTGATCAGTGCAAAGAATTAGAGGAAAATAATAGAATGGGAAAGACTAGAGATCTCTTCAAGAAAATTTGAGATACCAAGGGAACATTTCATGCAAAGATGGGCACAATAAAGTACAGAAACGGTATGGACATAACAGAAGCAGAAGATATTAAGAAGAGGTATCAAGAATACACCGAAGAACTATACAAAACAGATCTTCATGACCCAAATAATCATCATGGTGTGATCACTCACCTAGAGCCAGACATCCTGGAATGTGAAGTCAAGGAGCCTTAGGAAGCATCACTACAAATCAAGCTAGTGGAGGTGATGGAATTCCAGTTGAGCTAGTTCAAATCCTAAAAGATGATGCTGTGAAAGTGCTGCAAATCTGTCAACATGTCAGCAAATTTGGAAAATTCAACAGTGGCCATAGGATTGGAAAAGGTCAGTTTTCATTCCAATCCCAAAGAAAGGCAATGCCAAAGAATGCTCAAACTACTACACAATTGCACTCATCTCACATACTAGCAAAGTAATGCTCAAAATTCTCCAAGCCAGGCTTCAACTGTACATGAACGATGAACTTCCAGATGTTCAAGCAGGATTTAGAAAATGCAGAGGAACCAGAGATCAAATTGCCAACACCCGTTGGATCATCGAAAAAGCAAGAACAGTTCCAGAAAAACATTTATTTCTGCTTTATTACTATGTCAAAGCCTTTGACTGTGTGAATCACAACAAACTGTGGAAAATTCTGAAAGAGATGGGAATACCAGACTACCTGACCTGCCTCTTGAAAAATCTTTACGCAGGTCAGGAAGCAACTGTTAGAGCTGGATATAGAACAATGGACTGGTTCCAAATACAGAAAGGAATACATCAAGGCTGTATATTGTCACCCTGCTTACTTAACTTATATGCGGAGTACATCATGAGAAACGCTGGGCTGGAAGAAGCACAAGCTGGAATCAAGATTGCTGGGAGAAATATCAATAACCTCAGATACACAGATGAGACCACCCTTATGGCAAAAAGCAAAGAACTAAAGAGCCTCTTGATGAAAGTGAAAGAGGAGAGTGAAAAAGTTGGCTTAAAGCTCAACATTCAGAAAACTAAGATCATGGCATCCAGTCCCATTACTTCATGGCAAATAGATGGGGAAACAGTGGAAAAAGTGAGAGACTATTATTTTCAGCTCCCAAATCACTGCAGATGGTGACTGCAGCCATGAAATTCAAAGACGCTTGGTTCTTAGAAGAAAAGTTATGACCAACCTACACAGCGTATTAAAAAGGAGAGACATTACTTTGCCAACAAAGGTCCATCTAGTCAAGGCTATGGTTTTCCCAGTAGTCATGTATGGATGTGAGAGTTGGGCTATAAAGAAAGCTGAGTGCTGAAGAATCAATGCTTTTGAACTGTGATGTTGGAGAAGACTCTTTGGGAGTCCTCTGGAATTCAAGGAGATCCAACCAGTCCATCCTAAAGGAAATCAGTCCTGAATATTCACTGGAAGGACTGATGCTGAAGCTGATGGGAAGAACTGATACACTGGAAAAGGCCCTGATGCTGGGAAAGATTGAAGGGGGGAGGAGAAGGGGACGACAGAGGATGAGATGGTTGGATGGCATCACCGACTCAGTGGGTTTGAGTAAACTCCTGGAGTTGGTGATGGACTGGAAGGCCTGGTGTGCTACAGTCCGTGAGGTTGCAGAGTCGGATACGACTGAGCAACTGAACTGAACTGATGGGATTAACGGACACAAACTACTATACATAAAATAATTATGCAATAAGGATTCACTGTATAACCAAAGGAGAAATACTCACAAGCATTTAGTATATGACGCAGGAAATAACATTCAATATCTTATAATAACATAATGGAAAATAATCTAAAACATATATATATATATATATATATATATACACACACACACATACACACTATATATATAGCTGAATCACTGTGCTGGACACCTGAAACTTACACAATATTGTAAACCAACTATACTTCAAAATAAAGTGAGATTGTCTATATTAAAATATTTAGATTATATCTGGCAAATAGTATAAAATATGTAAAAGAAATAACTTATTTTATACTAAAATATCCCTCTTTAAGAAACATTAATGCATTTGTATTAGCATATAGAAAAATGCTAGTTATCCCATTCTAAATATATATATTCTTTACATATACAAGTTAATTAATTAGAAAGCGTGACTTTTTCCCAAGTAGTTTGTGGAGCCATTCATTCACTTATTTATTCCCTAAACATTTATTTTAAGTAACAATAATTTCCATTGCCAGGCACTATGCTAAATACTTTACTCACATTATTTTATTTAATCCTAACAAAGGCCTTGTGAATTCAGTAATGGCATTATCACCATTTTATAGATGAAGATGTTAGGTTTGAATAATCTAAATAACTTGCCCAAGGTCGCCATGTTAATCTATCCCTGGTCTGAGTCCAGAGTTGGTATTGTTAACCAGCACACTCTAGGTATGCTGGATGCTATGGGGATAAAAAATAAGACAGTCCCTGTCACAGGGTTAACAGGATAACAGCAGAGATTAAACAATTCAGCAGCTAGAATAGATGATGGAATCTGGTAAGCTTACATAAAAAGTACAGAGAACTTTGAAGTTCAAAATTAGGAATATTTTTTCTAATTTTGAATTATTTTTTGAAATATTTTTAAGTTTGAGTTAATTAGGAGATAGTTCTTAAAAGGCACAGTTGAACTGGATTTTGAAGTAAGTTTTGGATAATGAGTTTTAGATAGGCAGAAATAGGTGGGAGCACAGTGCGATGCTAAGTGCAGCCAAACAGTGAATTACCCAACATAGGGACAGCAGGTCCCCTACATATGAACCTTCAAGTCATGAACTTTCAAAGATGCAATATGCACTTGCATGTCCAAACACGTAAGTTACTTCACATGTCTGGTGAATACTGTCACATGCCTGCATCCTCTACAAGTGGCTGTGTTCTTGTGTACTTTACAGTATATAGTAGTACAGCATCTTTAATTCAAGTCCAGGATGTCCAGAAGCAAGAGGATTAGATAGAACTGAATCCAGCAAGGAACCAGATCCTGTGCCATCAGCATCAGGTGTGAGTGAAACTGCAGCTTGCCCTCCATCTCCTATTGCTGACGATCCTTCAGCTCTACCATCTCCCACCCTCTTCTTCCTCCAGTCCGTAACTCTTATTGCCTGTTCACTCGATGCCACCCCCTGTACACCAGCTGTTGTACTGTACTACTGTATTTTTCAAGGTACTGTAAGATTAAAAATGTTTTTAGTGTGTTTGTTTCTTTGTGTATTATTTGTATGCAAAGTATTATAAACCGATTACAGTACAGACAATTCTGTTAGTTTGGTACCTAGGCTAACTTTATTAGACTTACAAACACACTCACAGAATGGAACTTGTTCATATGTTACATATCAATAAGAAGCAGCTCATATTAGCCTGTCTTCTAAATTACTGAAAACTCATATTAGAGGTAGCCATCTGACAGGCAAGTTTGAGACAGCACCATTATAGCAATGTTCCAGTCGGCATCTTTACAGCTACTCAATCCTACCTATAAACCACTCCTTGTGTTACTACATTCCTCTAATATACTTTCCAATCCTTTCCCTTCTATCACCAGGCCTGGGAATCACATTTCAACGCCCTATATTTCAATCCCTACAGCTTATTACAGTGCTATTCTCTCATCTCAGACAATGCCTCATTACTCTTTCCACTACATTTTTTTTTAACTTGACCCTTGAGTACATTACTTTTTAATATTCTTTTCACTTTCTGTTTTTTTTAATTGAGGTATAGTCATCATCTATACTGTTCTCTATCTCTTCCCTAGCTGACCAAATTCCTTTCCCAAGTCAATACATTTTCCTTATATCCTTCTCACTGAACATTTCCTCCACCTTAGTTTAACTGAATCCTTTTTATTACGGATACTTTTATTACATAATTATACAATTAAATTATACAGATTTTTATTGACTACACTATTTTTAAAGACACTCTCAAAAAATAAATAAATAAAGACACTCTCAAGATCCCTCTCCCATTTATAAAAATAGGGGAAGAGATTAACAACCTCCTCCCCCACCACCACTTCCAACTAATATTCAATCCTCACCACAACAATTCCTACAGTAAAATTCCCGTAACTTGTATGTATTATTACCTTATCCATATTGTAATTGCCCTGTACTGACCAAACAGCCTCTCCAACATTCCTAAATACTCTGATACTTGATTCATAGTTTTCCTATCATTAAAAATCTACCATCATACTGAAGCTCTAAAACGTTCAAAAATCAACTCATGCAATACAATGGACTCATCTTAATTTACTTGAGTCCAACAAACTACTTCACATCACATTCCCATTTCCACAACATGCATTCATGAATGGATGGATTTAAGAAATAGCATTACACTTCGTGGGCTTCCCAGGTGGCTCAGACAGTAAAGAATCTGCCTCAATGCAGGAGTTCACAAATGTGAACCTCTATTCTACAATATACTGTCCTTTGACCCTTTTGTTTTCTCACTCACACTAAACACATACGCTACCCCCACATCTTATAACACCCTTTAGTCCTAAGTAAAAGTAAATTATACCCCCCCCCCACTCAATTCTTGCTCCAGGACTGCTTAGCACCGTTAAAGAAAATCACATAATTTTAATAACCAAAACCACTACTATCTATGGAGTCACACTTATTTTAACAAAGACTTTTTCAAAACTAGTTAAGTTTTATTCATTCATAATTGACCTCCTACTCTATTTTGAGCTCTAAATACCATCTGAAAGTCTTTCTCAAAAGATGATGTTGACTCCTATTTCACTTATAAGTCATGACTGCAATAGCCTTCTCAAAATTTATCTGTATCTTTATCCATCTTCCCTCCTTTCTGCAAGTCTTAACAAGCTGTCCTTTGAGTCTCTCCTCCCCCATTTCTGCTAGGACCTCACCTTATCAGTTATCTTCCACCTGGTATCTTTCTCTCTCCACTGACCCCTTACCCAGGCCACACAAATCTGAGTTTTATAGTTTTCTTTTAAAAATCCTTTCTACCTGATTCTATACTCCTTGTTCCAGAAAACTCCTTTCCTTCATATCTCATTTTCTGCTTCCTCACACCACTCATTCATTTAGCCTCTTGAAATTTGTCTTTTCTCCTACTGCTCTACTAAAATCAGTGGTTTAAAAAAAAAAAAAAGGACCTAATTGCCACATCCAGCATCCTCATACTACTTTAACTCTCTGACTTACAGTTTTTCACTCTCCCTTTCTTCCCAAACCTATCATACTCCTTCTAATCTGCCTATCTAACTGCTTACCAGTGTTTCTTCCTCCTTACTTTGAAATTAAATACATGTGATTCAACACTTTTCTCACTCCATAGTTTTCCTGTAGGTAATTCTATCTACTCCAATGGCTTTGGCTAACATCACTGCAAATAAAGTAATATTACAATGATTAACTGTATCTTCTGGTTTTGAACTTCAATTATGGTTCACCGGATGATACACAATATGCAGATATCACCTGGACCTATTTTAAAAAGTGTACCATCCTGTGACACTAGATTCTCAAGATGAAACTGAGGGTTGAGAGAAGAGTTTCAAAATCAATCAAGTTTGAAAAACACTGCATGTGCAGTCACTCTCTTGGAGAGGCAAAATGTATACCAGCATAGCAAAAGCTCCAAAAAATCCTGCAGTATGTAACATTTTCTTATAACTACAGTTGTCACACTTATTTGTCCATGAAACCTTCTTTTTTCCAAGTAAGGTCCACTAACATCCTATGAGAGTTAAAAAGATTAAAATTGTATTTTCTAATCGGAAAAACCACACTTTAAATCCTGGCTCTGCTTCTTTTATTGCTAACAATTACTTACCATCCCTAATTCCAGGCTCCTCATCTGTAAATCAGAAATAATAACCAGCTCAGGAAGCTTTTGAAGGAACTACAACATTTGTAAAATTCTCAGCACACTGTTTAGAACCTAAGTACTCAAAAAACATTATCTATCCTTAAGTGCAAATGAGAATCAACAAAGATTTCGAAGATGTGGCCTGAACAGTTGACAACCTGAAATTTCCTTCAGCTTTCCTGTTGTAATTCAAAAATTCATTTGAAAGTTGTGATTTATGACTCTATAATATCTGTCATATTGTTGCTGTTGCTAAACATTTCCAATGGTCATTCTCCCTTGAATGAATGACCCATGCACTTAAATTATTATTTCATTCAACTGTCAGTAACCTGTCTCTGGTGCCAATAATTTTTAATCTGTGTCCCCATGTAATTCACTTTGATATGCTGTGAACTTGGAAATAAGATATTTATCTCTATTGGGGTTATAAATAATTTAAACACATAAACACAATATGATACAAAGAAAGCCTTCAGAAGCTTCTCATAAGTGAGATTTAGTATATAAAAATACCCTCTCCTCTCACGCTCAGAGGTGTTTTATATTTAATTCCTGATTCATAGCCATATTCCAGAAAAGTAGGTAATCAGATTTTGAGGTACTTCTATGTATGGACTGTTTATTAATAATAATTCATTAAAAAACAATAAGCACATTGCATGTTAACATTTTTTGTTTTTAAGCAACTTTATTTTTCCAAAAATTAAGAAGAGTGGCCTTATTTTACTTCTCCCAGCTCTTTAACATCTGAGTTACTGAAAGACAGATGACTTCCTCTATATGCTTCTGCATTCATTCTGTTGTGATACAAGTCATGTAACCTCTGGAAAACTGTTCTGTACACGTGGGAGATTAAGAGGAAAAGGCAAACCATGCCTTAAAGTTAAGAAAGTCCGACCACAGACCCAAAAGGAACTCAGGGAACCTAGAGATTCCCAGACCATACCTTGAGAACCAGCACCCAAAACAAATAAGCCAGAAGCCATTCAGCTCCTATAGTTGCCAATTACATGAGTTCACAAATATTTGTTTTGCGTTTAGCTTAAACCCATTGGAATTGGGTTTCTGCTACTTGTAACTAAAAGAGGTCTGAGCAGTACACTATGCAACGGGCTTAATTCTTCCATGCTCAGCAGGAAGTTTAGGAAAACCTAGTACAGACTCACCAGAGGAGGTGATGGCACCCCACTCCAGTACTCTTGCCTGGAAAATCCCATGGACGGAGAAGCCTGGTAGGCTGTAGTCCATGGGGTCACGAAGAGTCAGACACAACTGAGCAACTTCACTTTCACTTTTCACTTTCATGCACTGGAGAAGGAAATGGCAACCCACTCCAGTGTTCTTGCCTGGAGAATCCCAGGGATGGGGGAGCCTGGTGGGCTGCCGTCTATGGGGTTGCACAGAGTCGGACACAACTGAAGCGACTTAGCAGCAGTAGCAGCAGTACAGACTCACAGAAGAAACTTTGTCTTATTTTCTCTTTCTATGCTATCCACCTTCCTTATACCTCTAACTTAAAATTTGTTTTATTAATCAAATTTCTATCTTTGGTTACTTATGAAAGTCTCATGACTACAAATGTCATTCCAGTCATTCAAGTTCCAGTTATTCCTAGAATGCACGCGTGCATTCAGTTATCAGTTGTATCTGACTCTTGGTGACTCTTTAGACTATACCCCTCCAGGCTTTTCTGTCTACGGAAATTTCCAGGCAAGAATACTGGAGTGGGTTGCCATTTTCTCCTCCAAGGGATCTTTTTAACCCAGGATTGAACCCAGGTTGCCCACATTGCAGGCAAATCCTTTACTGCAGAGCCACTGGGGAAGCCCAATTAGCAACTATCCTAATGAAATGGCAACTGCATGCATACAAATGTCACACAGAATTCAAGTTCCTTTTAAGCAACAGACTGTTCTGAGAATTCACATGAGAAAATTAAAAACACACTATTAGGGCAAAGGGCTTCCCAGGTGGCGCTAGTGGCAAAAAACCTGCCTGCCAGTGCAGGAGATATGAGAGACACGGGTTCAATCGCTGGGTCAGAAGATCCCCTGGAGGGCATGGCAATCCATTCCTGTATTCTTGTCTAGAGAAGCCCTATGGACAGAAGAGCCCGGTGGGCTACAATCCATGGGGTCACAAAGAGTCAGACAGAAGTGAAGCAACTTAGCACAATTAAGAAAAAATTAATTCTTAAAAAAATTCATATTCATCTGTTAAAACCAGATGAGTACTGGAGAACAGCTGTTTAATATAAGATCTGAAAATGGTTTTTATTCTACATTAACAATTACTTTTCAGAAAGGGCAGCTCCAAAAGGGAAGTCAGCAAGAAAAAAAAACCTCTCCAGAGGGATAACTCCCATAACTATCAATGTCTTTTAAGAATTAACAATTTTACTCTCAAATTTTACTTCCTACAACTACTGGCATCAAATTAACTGTAATAAAGATAAATAAATCTAAGTGTAACCAGGTAAAGATGATGGGATTTGCTGAAGAGTAATGCTAATATCTTGCCCTTCCCCCTGAAACAATGTACTAAGCCAAGGAGAAATGCATTTATTGAAAGAAGGCTGTGTTTGTTAAAGTGAGGTGTGACTACTCCTAAAGTTCTGTGTGAGGAAGCACACAAATGACACCAGACAAACATTCTGCCTTTTCCTTATATGTCAATTTTACTTAAAGGTTTTAGGGGGAAAAAAAAGTGCAATAAAACAAACATGATCTACTGGAAGCAGGCACATATGTATGTATATGGCTTTCCAGGTGGCACTAGTGGTAAGAAAAAATCCACCTGCCAATGCAGCAGACACAAGAGATATGGGTTTGAGCCCTGGGGTAGGAGGATCCCATGGAGTAGAAAAGGGCAACCCTTCCTGTATTACTGCTTGGAAAATTCTATGGACAGAGAAGCCTGGCTGGCTACAGTCCACAGGGTCGAACAAAGTATATATGTATATATATATACATATATATATGTATATATATGTGTGTGTATATATATATATATATATATGTCAGGTCAGTTTATTTCTCTTCCTTGGTTGTTACACAACAAAAATTTGAAGGGTTTAAAACAACAGACAAGTTACAGCTCAGTTCAGCTCAAGCAGACAGATCTTTTATTAGACAGATACTCTCAACACATGGCAGCAGGCTGACCCCAAAGGAGTCATCCTCCCTATTCCTTTTAGCTTCCCCCTCTGTATACTTCCTGTCTTCTCCTTTTGGTTGTGCCCTATGCAAATACAGGGCTTGTACCCACCAACAATCAATGAATTAATGAAAGGGAATGCACATGGGCATTCGCTCAAAGCAGATTGACAAATGCAACTTATATATAACAGCAGGCTCTGTTGTCCTCCCATAATTCAATGTTATAATCAGATGTATATATGTGTAGAATGTTTACAAACCCTTAATGGGCTCCTAGCTGCCTAAGGGTACTTGAGGAAGCCCCTGTGATTAGTTTGCATCCTCTGTATCCCAGGGTGCACAGTGCTAGAGTTGGAGAAGTTACCCCATGGGATGGGGTTTAGAGATCAGCTTGCATCCTTTTTGGCTAGGCCACCCCTCCCTGCTCATGCCTAACACACACACATGAATCTGAATGCGTGTGTGCTCAATCATGTCCCACTCTTTAAGATCCCATGAACTGTAGTGGGTTGCCATTTCCTACTCCAGGGTGTCCTCCCCACCCAAGGATCTAACCTGCCTCTCCTGCCGCTCCTGCATTAGCAGGATTCTTCTTCACCACTGCACCACCTGGGAAGCCCTATATATATATACATATATATTAATATAATACATACATATACTTTCAAAGACAAAGAATATATCTAGACTGCACACACACACACACACACACACACAAATGGTAACACTGGTTGCTTATGGAATTTCAGGTTTTCCGCTGCTTCACGCAATGTCCCAGAGATCCTTGCTCACGCTTCTTTGCAGCCAGAAAGTCTGAGATGCACTGCCACAAAGGAACTCTTAAAATAAATTTAGAATTGTTAAAACTATCTATTCAACAACAGACGACACATTAAGAAATACGAAAATGAAATGATTCGTTGTGTGTTAGTGTACTAGATTGTAAGCTTATCAAAGAGCCCCTGCTCCCTCCTCCTCTGGTAGGTCCACAGGACTTAATACTGGAACTAAGGTACCCGTAAAGGACGAGATCTTTAAGGAAAATTTGCTGACTCGGAGGAGCTCCACTTGACTTCTTACAACACCTCTTGTGTTTCTAAAATCCAGTAACCAAAACTAAAGATAATCATTTAACTGGCAAAGCATTTTCAAAAAGAAAAATATGCTGAGAACAAAAACACAACGAAACAGGGCTTCAAGTCCTTTGTTAGACTTTTTAATCACTTTTGGAAGTGGGTGTTTCGAAAAGAAAATGGTTATTAAGCGGGCGGGCTCCTAAGTCCACGCAAGGCACGATGTTTGCAGCAATTTAGACGAGAAATGTCTGGAGAAGGAAATGGCAACCCACTCCAGTATTCTTGCCTGGACAATCCCAGGGACGGGGGAGCCTGGTGGGCTGCCGTCTATGGGGTCGCACAGAGTCGGACACGACTGAAGCGGCTTAGCAGCAGCAGCAGCAGCAGCAGCAGCAGCAGCAGCAGCAGCAGCAGCAGCAGCAGCAGACGAGAAAGTGTCAATTAACAAACCCCTCCTTCTCCTTCGCAGCTGCTTTTACCTGCCCGGGGTGGGGGCGGGGGCGGGGTCGGGGGCGGAACGAGAAAGAGGCAAAGTCAAGAATCAAAGGAAGAGGGGAAAGTGGGGTCAGGCGCCAAGCTGGAAATGAAACAGTAACATTAGTGGAATTACGAGGAAGGCGTGGCAGGTGAGCGACAAACCAACCGGGAAGACCCGTGGTTCGACGAGACCCAAGCAAGGTGCTCGCAGGAAAACAAAAATGAAAGGGGTGACAGGGTGAAAAGCGACTGAGGCTTTGATGACAGCTCGGACTGGGTCTTCAACCCGCAGGGGCCGGGGAGCCCAGGGGACCTTCCATTGTGGGGGGCCCCACCGCTCCCTCCCCTCGGCTCCCCGCACGGCCGAGCAAAAGCCGCAGCCCGAGCGCGAGCCGGAGCCCTAGAAGCTCCGGGCCGCAGCTCCCGTCGCCGCCTGTGTCTCCCCTTTGCCCGAGGTAGGAGACAATATGCTCAGTCCTCCTCCGACCCTTTCTCACCAGCAGAAGATCGTCGTCTCCCGGCCTTCCCCTTGTCCATCTTCTCCTCCTGCTGGAATCGCAGTCGCTGTCACCTCAAGCCCCCTCTGGGTGGGGGAGGGAGGGGAAGGGGAAAGGGGAAAAAAAGCCAAGAACGTGAGAATTGCGCTTGCGCAAGAGCCGTCGCCTGCCTCAGACCGGAAATTACCGCCCCTCCCACCTCCATCCGGAAATCACTTCCTGGGACTTGTTTGCTCTGTGGGTTCGCCGTCGCCAAGTGTTTGTTTAAGTGACGTTTTTTTATTCTCTGTGTGTCTATAGGATACTGAGACTGGGTGTGAGGTTTAGCCCAAGATCATAAAGGTTTTGTTGACTTGAAGATGCGGCTGACCAAAAATTAAAGCAAGGAAGCTAGGAATTCCCCCACTTCGCTACCCCAGAAATCGTCCTTTGATAGTATTACTTTACTCACGGCGGCGTCTGCTGTGTGTCTGTCCTCAAGGCGCTTCCTCAAATTTAGAAGCAAAAAGACTTTAACAAGACAAAAATCAATAGCCTGTTAGTTTAGCAGTTGGAGTGGAAATCAATTAAGTCAGCTGAGGAAAAAGAGTAATAGGATCTCGTCAAAATTCAAATCCATAATTTTTAAAGGACAGGAAAAAAGCTGGACCTCAATAATGAGATGCTAGAAAGTGGGTGGCTGTGTATTAATTTGTTCAACTAATTTTTATTACAGTACCTAAGGGAAAAACCCTGACTTCAACGAACTCAACGATTAGTACTTTGAGGCTGATTACTTTAGTCCTTTCATAGGACCCATCAGTTTAGAAAATTGTTCTACTTGATTAGCCATAAAGTACATATTTGAGTACTTTTTCTAAGTGGGTAAACTTTAATCATAGTAAGTTTAACAAAATAACACAGAGCACTCTAGTTAGAGGTAAATGATATTGGAATGTTCCGACAGTTTAACATCCACTTCCCTCTCCCCCATCTTGCCAAGGCTGGTAATGGGACTTAACTTGTTCAATTCACTGCCAGAGCCTGGCTTTTGCTTCTTTAGTCTTACTTTTTAATTACTGTGTCGTCTGTGTTGGAGCTAGGGGTAAGTCTCCAGGTGATAATGCCTATTGGGCTAGGGGGAGTGTCTAGAAAGGTCAGAATGGCTGAAAAGCAGAAATACTTCAGGGCTTGCTGAGAATGAAATTCACTACAAGGATTTCATGTAGAGGCTCAGTTTATTTCTTTTTAGCAAATAAAAACACTGCCTACTGAAAAATATTTTAATTTTATTATATAAATCAACTTTTTTAATTGAATGATTTTACTCCAGAATCACGCTGGCTTGATTCATCAGCTGATATTATACGAAACAGCTGGAAAAAGATGGAAATAGAGGTAAGAGATGGAAACACAAAAAAGGAAATTGTGAGTAAGCGTAATCCATTTCTGTCCAAAGCTTCCTTAAAGTAAATGGTTTTAAAGTTTAGCAGTAAGTCAACCTATTAGAAATGACATTATAAGAAATAATATTAGTCAACTTGGAAACATATCATTTAAACTTGTCATTCAACCAAATATAGCATTTCTGTTAATAAAGACAGTGAGTCAGTTTGTTTCTTTGAATGGAGCTGGTTTGGAATAACGTATTTGAAGATAAATGACCTTTAAGCTCAAAAACTTGAAATTTGCTTTTTAAACCAGTGTTTTTATTGTTTTTACAGTATCTACTGCATAGTTGTATTGCAAACAACTTAAAGGACTAAAAAGTTCAGTCTTTTGAGGGAGTCATTTAACAATCTCACTTTGCACCTTATGAAAGACTAAGTACATGATCTTTTGTTTATAGTGTTTTATGATGTTCAGGTGAAAGCTTCCTTATTTTAAAATAAGTGAATTGTGAACTTTTAAAATAAGTGAATCATTCAAAAAAAGTGAATGATTCCCTTAGTATGTTTGTAGATAAGGTCATTTCTTTTATGTATGTTTAGCTCACAATGTATAGAGCCTTTTAAATTAAGATTGTTTGAGATTAGAAATTCATTAGCCCAGTATTTTATAGGAGGAGAGGAAGGACAGGTTTGATCTTAATGAGTATGCTTCTTTATTGAGTGTTAAAAGTGTATATAAAGTGTTTAAATTAGATATTCTATTTTTGTTTTGACTATACAATTAAAAGCAGTGGGTATGATTTTTTTTATTAGTTTCAGGACATGATGGCAGTGTGAAATTGATCAACTCTTAATTTTACCCCTTAAATAACAATTTCTTTGAGGAGAGCTTAAACTAAAAATGAACCTTCTCTTCCCAAGTGAATTAACTTTAAGTACAATCTGAATATAAATAGGTTTGGTTGGTGACTAAATATATCAAGGAACTGCTAGATATGAATTCAGAGGAGAGTTACATATTGAAGTATATTAGCCAAGCAATGTAAACTACAATAAATTGTAAAGAACTGTCTACCTTTTCATTCTACAGGATACTCTGCACCTTGCTCCTTTTCTCTCCACTTAAATAGGTGTCCTTTATTTATCAGTGTGCCATAATTGGTTATCCAGTTTGCAAACTCCCCTTCTTTTCCCCTGAGAATTGTTTCTCAAACAACTAGGTACAAAAGCACTTAACAAAGGTGAAAAAGAGGAATTGAATGCCATATACTACATGCTATTAGAAATACAGATTTTGTTTTACTCTGATTGAAAGAAAAGTTAGCTAACAACATTCCTTAGTTCTTTGGTTTAGTTTAGTTGATTTAGGTTTAGTTCATTGAGTTTTACATATTGGGTTATCTTTCTATTTATTTCAGTAGAGAATAGGGCAGTTTTCAGCATAGTACCTGAGTAAACAAAGTATTTTTAGATATAAGAGATTACTGCTTTTCTGTACAAACCTCATCCATGCCAAACTATAAAATAGACCCTCCTTTTGGAGAGCAATTTAGCAGTATCTGGTAGAATGAAAGATGTCAACATGACTTAGAAATTCCACTTGTAGGCATATTGCCTAGAGAAACTCTTGATATGCACACAAAAAATATAGCTATAAGAATGTTCATTGCAGCTTTGTTTATGTGCTTAGTCACTTAGTTGTGTCTGACTTTTTGTGACCCCATGAACTGTAGCCTACCAGGCTCCTCTGTCCATGGGGATTCTCCAGGCAAGAATACTGGAGTGGGTTGCCATGCCCTCCTCCAGGGGATCTTCCCAATCCAGGAATTGAACCCAAGTCTCACTCATTGCAGGCGGATTCTTTACCAGCTGAGCTACCAGGGAAGCCCACTTTGTTTATAATCGTGGAAAACTGGAGCAGCCTTAAAGTTCTTCAACAGAATAATGGTTAAACCATGGCATATTCAAGCAGTGGAACACTATAAATTGGTAAAATGAATGATCTCAGACTGTGCTTATTAATGTGGAAAAAAATCACAATGTTGAGTGAATAAGAAAGGGTGGACAAGAGATATATGTTTACTTCACATTCCTCAAAAAGAAGATCATCCTGTCTTATTTTACAGAAACTTCCATGTGTGAGACACTGCATAAAATGGCTTTTATCTATATTAATTCTCACAACAGCCTTGTGAAATGTTATCCTATTTTGCATTTATGCATTGAAAAAATATTTGTATATCCCAGATACTGTTCCAAGTACTGTAGATACAGCAGTAGTTAAACAAAGTTCCTGTTCTCATAGAGCTTTCATTCTAGTGAGGAGAGACAATTTTTAAATATACAATTATATATCAGATGGTAATGTAGGCTATGAAAAAAAATAAAGCAGAGTGGCAGGATAGAGGGTAATAACGATTGCTGTTTTAGATAGCATAAACTAAAACTCATAAGTTAAAGAAACTGAAACTGATAGAGGTTAAGAAACCAGCTGAAAGTCATTCAACTTAAAATTTGGAGCTAGAATTTAAACCAAAATCAATTCATCTAGTTCCAGAGGCCCCTATCTGTCACTTGCACTCTAGGAAAAGATATTAATTACATAATAGCACCTGAGATCAGCAACACTAGAAGGAAAAGTTTTTAAGGGAACAGGAAATAGCAGTCTATATAGGTTGGATAATTTCGATAACCAAATAACTTCATAAAGTACTGGTTGGGTGTGGGAGTCAGATTCAGAAAGTGAGAAGAGAGTTAAGAAATCAAAGCAAGCTAGCACTGTTTTGATTTTACCTTAAGCCTTGATAGCAGCTTGAGTGGCACTGAAAATCATTTTAAGTGCTATTTATTGGAAGTGGGTTGTGGTTGCTAGTGCGAGTGTTCAGAAATTCAGGAGCAAGAGTATTAATGTATTTGTTAAGAACATGAATTTGAGTCACATAGCCTCAGTACCTAATCATTTATTTAACAGTTGTGTGATTTTAGCACAAACCACTTAACCTTTTTTTTTCTCCCCAAAATAAAGTCTGTTGAGGTTTTTTTTCCTCCCGGGACTTAACCTTTGAAGGACTTTTCTTTCCCTTTGGGCTATGACTACAATAACTAAGTTTTCTCGGTCACTTTTAATTTCAAACATCAGAATAACCATATCTTCTGTTATTAGATAGGTTGATCATAATCTCCAGTGCCTGGTTCACATTTCACATCTACTGCCATCCCCTGCCATTTATTTAATAGCAAAAATATTTAAATGCTTACTGTGGAGATAAAGACTAACCAAATGAGAAAAACAAAATCTATTCATTCTGAGCTCACTATAGCAAGGGAGTCAGCCTTGCTGACTTGCATCACTTGCATTTTGGCAGTGACTCAAAGGCCAGCAGACAAGCGGGAAAGCTTTGTAGTGGCAAAAAAGGGAAGGCTGCTGGCATGTCCTGATTGAACCATATTGGCATGAGGAAGCTGTCTGCAAGCTAACTAAAAGGGAGGCATCCTGTGTGACTGGTTAGGAGTGCCTATCTGGCTTTCTCTGGTGGGTCCTAAATTATGGAAGCTATAAGTTATTAACCAAGTTATTAAGCAAGTCTTGGGACTTGCCTGGTGGTTCAGTGGCTGAGACTCCACATTGCCAATGCAGGGGATCCCAGGGTTCGACCCTTGGTCAGGGAACTAGATCCCACATGCCACAGCTAAGATCTTGCATGCCACAGCTAAGACTGAGCACAGCCAAATAAGTAAATAAATACAAATCAAGTCTTGGCCATTTGGGGCCAGCTGTGACAGAAGTTAAGTTATTGTTTGACTTCTCAGATTGTCACTAGAAGTAAGCAGTCTCACTTCCTGAGATTCTGACTTGTAAGACTGGCTTCCAGGGCTGTTTATTATAGATGAGAGATTTACTTCCTGGGCAAGTTGCTGCAGATTGTGGGTCAGAGTTCTGTTTTTATATATGGTCTATCCATTGTCCCTTAGTGTATTCAGCTTCTCACTACTTTGCATTTTTCACAATTATTTTGAGTTAAAATCTCTACCATAGGTTAAAATATTAATGTCTTCATGTTTGCTGTTTGGTCACTAAGTTGTGCCTGACTCTTTTTGCAACCCTACGGACTGTAGCCCTCCAAGATCCCCTGTCAATGGGATTTCCCAGGAAGGAATACTGGAGTGGGTTCCCATTTCCTCTTCTAAGGGATCTTCCCATCCCAGGGTTCAAAACCGTATCTTTTGTGTCTCCTGCATTGGCAGGCAGATTCTTTACCATGGGGCCACCAGGGAAGCCCTAATGTCTTCATAAAGTGCTTAACATGACTTCCCACAGGAAGACTTAAGCAAGATGAAATTTGTATTTTATTTTTCTCTAGTACTGACATAATACTGCTTTTTATTTTCAGTGGTTACCAGTGACTCAGAAACTGAGCTTCCGAAAATTTATTGAACAATCTGACTTACTAGAAGAACTTAAATATGACTTCAATGAAAAAGCTGAATTGAGACACACTGAGACACATGGGCCTTTTGCCTTTAACTATTATAAGAATGTCCTGGAGAGGAATAGCAAGCGATACTGGGCCCTTGGCCATTTGCTTGAACAATACATTTATGAACTTTTGGAGAAAGTGTGCAAATTACAAAAAGTATATATCCCATTAGAGGCTGATAAGGAACCAAGAAGCTTCTTTTTCATGAGTGAGAGAGCGTTATCAAATCATCATTCTGCTCTTCTTGTCCTCCTTCAAGACCACGGGGTCTTTAGAGCTGGTCAGTGGAGTCAGCAGGCAATAATACATCATGGTCTCCAACATGGAAGTCAGATACCATGTATTCAAATGGCATTGCAGGCACATTATGATGTAATTGTGCTAAACCCCAATGACAATTTTGTGGACCAGCAGACAGGAAAAGAGTGGAAAGGCCTTTTAACACAAAATGTTGAGTTCTCTTCCAGAAAAATGTTTCAGACAGAGAGCTTTTTCTCTCTCCAGGAGTCTCTCCAATGTATTCCAAAAAGATGCAGCAACACCCCTGAAGAACACATGGCTTATATTTGGGATTACTTCATTTCAAAGACTGAAGGCAAGGATGTTGCCTTCATTGTACATGGTTATGGAGGCTTGGTTTTTATGGACTTGCTTGTTCGAAAAAAGTGGGATGTGATGAGCAAAGTATACGCTGTTGCACTTATTGACTCTGAACATCATGTAGGACACCAGTTGGGAAGCGATGTCCAGTTATTAGAATGGATAAAGCAGCACTGCCGTGAATGGGTGACAAGTCCGAAGCCTTTGGATAAACCTGCAACAACCGTTTTGAAAAAGGAGTTTCCTACAGTTTCTGCTGGTACAGAAAAACACAACTTAGCCCCTTCCTCTAGCCTTCAGTCAATTTTTAAATACTTTAGAAAAGCTTTGAAAGCCAAAGCAGCTAATTTCTCTCGAGTGTCCATAGTGACTAGAAGCTCCACAAAAAGAAAGCAAAGTGCTTAAATTACTTTTTTTGTCATCTAAGATTGTTTTGTCCCACTGAAACTTTGCTAATGTAGATGCTAGAAGAGAAGAACACTTCCAACTCACATGCAGTATTATGTTCTGACTTCAAGTCTGATTTGTTGAGTTTGTTTAAACAAGTAAATGTTTTGCAAATATGTTCTGTAGCCTACTGATGAACCAGGAAGTCAGTACCATCATTAACATTTTACAATTAGTCAAAGTAGTCTTGTTAGAGGATCTTCTTAGGAAAAGATTTCATATGGTTTAATGATGCCAAAACTGTAATTGATAGAAATTAAATATTAAGTCAATCTTTGACTTCTGTATTAGTGCTATATTAAAATTATAAATGCAAATAAAATAAGTATCAAAAGGAAACTCCATTCTTGGTATATTTGTGAGTTTTTTCCGTTTTTCTTATGTGTGTGTTTACTCATACCTTCACTAATATCTGACTGTCTACTATGTACTAGTAAATATTAATGTTGGGCACATTGACAAACAAGGCCAACATTGCCTTTATCTTTCTTTGGGGTTCACAATGAAAAACAAATTACAAGTGTGAAGAGTGTTAAGAAATAAAGGGCATCATGGAACATCTAATATGAGAGCTAATAATAGCTTTGGGATTCAGGGAATACTCCTTTGACAAAATGATCCTAGTTTGAAGAACAGTAGTAGTTACCTGGGAAAACAAAGTCACAGTGAAAGGAATCACATGTGCAGAAGTCCTGAGGCAGAAGAAAGAAGTCCAGTTCGGCAAGAGCTAAAAGATTATAGAGTAGTAGTAAAGGAAAAATTATTCATGACATTCATTAAAGACAGGAAAATTCAAAAGTGATTGGTGCAATGGGGATTTTGTAGGAGGGGAAAGATAGGACTCAAATGCAAATACAGTGATGGGGGTGGGGGGGAGGAGTTATAGCCAAGTAGCAATGAATAGCAAAGGCAATGGCACCCCACGCCAGTACTCTTGCCTGGAAAATCCCATGGGTGGAGGAGCCTGGTAGGCTGCAGTCCTGTGGGGTCGAGAAGAGTCTGACATGACTGAGCGACTTCACTTTCACTTTTCACTTTCATGTATTGGAGAAGGAAATGGCAACCCACTCCAGTGTTCTTGCCTGGAGAATCCCGGGGACGGGGGAGCCTGGTAGGCTGCCACCTATGGGGTCGCAGAGTCGGACACGACTGAAGAGACTTAGCAGCAGCAATGAATAGAAAATTACTAAGAGAAAACTTCAGGGATAATAAGAGTTTTTCTTAATAGACTGACTCAACAGGATTCTTACTGCGGGCAGGGCAGGGCTGGGAAGACATTGAAAGTGGAGTATGAGGAATTTTATCAAATATAATACGAGAATGTTTAGATACCAGAGGTGAGATTTTCACTAACTGACTCAGCAGAATTTTTGCTAAAACTAGACTAAGCAGACCAAGGGCAGAGCCCAATGTCAGAGCCTACTCAAGAAGAGGGCTCCGAGGAGCCAAAATCAGATTTGATGGGGAGAGGTTTTGTCAGTAGCTGCAAAGTTAAGTTGGAGAAATAAACAGGCAGCTTATTTAAGGCTGCAATGTCAAAAAAAAAAAAAACTTTATTCTAATGACAATGGAAACCACTGGATGGTTTTAGACAGAATATTAGCAGATTTACACTTTATAAAGAATATCCTGATTGTAGTTTAGAGAATAGTTTAGAAGGAGAACAAGCTTGGAAGCTAGGAGATCAAATAATTTTGGCACTAGTTTGAGAAATGTTTAATGCTTTTTTTTTTTAATCAGTGTAAATGTCTTACAGTATTTAAGTGTACAGCAAAATGATTCATTTTTTGTCAGTTATATTCCATCATAGATTATTGTAAGATATTGAATATAATTCCCTGTGCTATACAATAAAGGGCTTCCCTGGTATCCCAGCTGGTAAAGAATACACCTGCAATGCAGAAGATTTGTGTTTGATCCCTGAATTAGGAAGATTCCCCTGGAGAAGGGGAAGGCTACCCACTCCAGTATTCTGGCTCAGAAAATTTCATGGACTGTATAATCCATGGAGTCACAAAGGGTCAGACACAACTGAGCAACTTTCACTTTTTCATACAATAAATCCTTGTTGCTTCTCTGTTTTATAATAGTTTGTATCTGTTAATCCCATACCCATAATTTATTCCTTCCTTTGCTTTGGTAACCATAAACTTGTTTTCTATATCTATGAATCTGTTTCTTTTGTATGTACATTCATTTGTATTTTTTTAGATTCAACATATGAGTGATACCATGTATAATTTGTCTTTGACATTTCACTAAGCATAATATTCTCCAGGTCCATCCACATTGCTGCAAATTGCAATATTCCATTTCATTTGCATATGACATTTTAATCTAATCATCTATCAATGGGCATTGGGTTCCTTCAACATCTTGCCTATTGTAAATAGTGCTGCTATGAATATTGGGGTGCGTGCATCTTTTCAAATTAGTGTTTTCATTTTTCTCCAGATGTATACCCAGGAGTGAATTGTTGGCTCATACGGTAACTCTATTTTTGGCTTTTTAAGGAACTCCCATACTGTTTTCCACAGTGGCTGCACCAATTTGCATTCCCACCAACAGTATACAAGGGTTCTCTTTTCTCCACATCCTCTCCAATATTTGTTATTTGCAGACTCTTTGATGAGGGCCATTCTGACAGGGGAGAAGTGATATTTCATTGTGATTTTAATTTGTAAAGAAATGCTTAATACATGTAATGAACAAAATTTTGTGATTGGAGAACAGGAATAAGGAGAAGGAAATAACAAGGAGTGTTCCCAGATGTTTTGTCTTCAGCAACTAGTTGGACAGAAATACAATACTATTTACTAAAAAGAAAAAAAAGGAATATCATTTACTGAGATAGGGACTACTGGTGAAAACTTTATTTTGGCAATTCCAGAAAGTCTTAAAGAGAGATAAAGGAATAGGTTACAAGGTTTTTTTTTTAGCTCTGCCCCTACATGAGTACTAGAGGAAACCATATTAGATGTTACATTTGAAATATTGACTATGCCATATCTAATGGGTCATATGAATTTTTCTGTACATAGCTCTTTCTAGTTCTTCCAGTGTTCTAATTCCTAATGGGTTTTTCTGTTTGTTTGTTTTTGTTGGTTTTGGGCCACATCACACAGCATGTGGGATTTCAGTTCCTCCACCAGGGGTTGAACCCATCCCCTGCACTGGAAGTGAAACCATTTACCTCAGATTGGGACCTGACCCCACATGGCTGAGACTTGAACCCAGCCAACACCCAGTTTGGGATTCAAACTCAGCCAAAACTTATAGTCTTCCCACTGAGGTCACAGACCTGGTTTAGGACTTAATGAAGCTCGGATTCTTGATGTTCTCATCACAGAAAGAATTCAGTAAGAGACGAAATGATAGGTAAGAAGTGGATTTATTCAGAGAGAAACACACTCTACAGACTGTGGGTCAACACAAAGGGCCAGTGTAGTGGCCTTGAAATGTGGTGTGGTTAGCTTTTATGGGCTGGGTAATTTCACAGGCTAATGGTGGGAGGATTATTCCAACTATTTTGGGGAAGGGGTGGGGATTTCCAGAGATTAGGCTACCACCCACTTTTGGTCTTCGATGGCCAACCTTGGAACTGTCATGGCACCTCTGGGTGTGTCATTTAGCCTGCTGATGTGTTACAGTGAGCCTATACAGAGGATCAAGGTCTTCTCAAGTTGACTTGTCTGCCATTTTGGACCCATTTGGTTCTAATCAGTTTATGTTGTGCCCTTGGGCTATATCATTCTTTAAAAGGTGGTGCCCTGCCCCCTTCCTTCGAGTTTCAGAAGCAGACTCCTAATCACTGAACCACCAGGGAAGTTCCTCTTAGTGTTTTTTTTTAAAACCTAGTTTACACTATAATTTCTGTTATGTACTGAATGTTTGTGTCCCCCACCAAAATTCATGGTGAAATTTTAATCTCCAATGTGATGGTATTAGGAGGTGGGATATTTGGGAGGTGATTACACCATGAGGGTAGAGCCCTCATTACCAGGATTAATGCTATTATGGAAGAAACCTCAGAAAGCTCCCTTCTGCAATGTGAAACAACCACATTAACAACCTTAAATATGGAGACGATACCATGCTAATGGAAGACAGCGGAAGAATAACTAAAGAGCCTCTTGATAAGGGTGAAAGAAGAGAGTGAAAAAGCTGACTTAAAACTCAACATTTAAGAAACTAAAATCATGGCATCTGGTACCATCATTTCATGGCAAACAGGTAAAAAATAGTAACAGTGAAAAATGAAAAACCAGTTTTCTTTCCTTGGGCTCCAAAATTTACTGCAGATTATAACTGCAGCCATGAAATTAAAAACCACTTGCTCCTTGGAAGAAAAGCTATGACAAACCTAGACAGCATATTAAAAAGCATAGACATCATTTTGCCAACAAAGGTCCATATAGTCAAATATATGGTTTTTCCAGTAGTCATCTTTGGATGTGAAAGTTGGACCATAAAGAAGGCTGAGCATCGAAATATTGATCCTTTTGAACTGTGGTGCTGGAGAAGACTCTTGAGAGTCCCGTGGATAGCAAGGAGATCAAACCAGTCAGTCCTAAATGAAATCAATCCTGAATATTCATTGGAAAGATGGATCTGAAGCTCTAACACTTTGGCTACCTGATGTGAAGAACTGACTCACTGAAAAAACACTGATGCTGGCTGGGAAAGATTGAAGGCAGGAGGAGAAGGGGACAACAGAGAATGAAATGGTTGGATGGCATCACTGACTCAATGGACATAAATTTAAGCAAACTCCAGGAGATAATGAAGGACAGGGTGACCTGGGATGCTACAGTCCATGGGGTTACAAAGAGTTGGACACAACTTAGCAACTGAACAACAGCAGCAACGTGAGACACAGTGAGAAGACAGCCATCTATGAAGCAGGTCTTCACTGGACACTGAATCTACTGATACCTTGATCATGGACTTCCTAGATCTAGAACTGTGAGGAATACTTTCTGTTTAAGGCTCCCAGCCTATGATACTCTGTTGCTACATGTGAGATTACCCCCAAAACTTAGTGACTTAAAACAGCATTTATTATCTCACAGCTTCTGTTCAGGAGCAGCTTAGTTGAGTGATTCTGTTTCAGGATCCCTCAGAAGAGCACACACCAGACGATCTGAAGCATTTAATTCAGAAATATGTATTTCCATAATCCAGACATTGTAAGACCACTAATATTTTAGTGGTTAGGGCAACATTTAAAACATTTAAAATAGCAACTAAAAGTTAGGATTGAGGGCAATAGGGTCCAGTATATTTATTCTGTAAAGTTTAGGCTTAAAATGTTAAGATTTTGTGACCATGAAAAAAAAAAAAGACAAGCCATGGTGATCTAAAGTTGAGCCTTAGTAACTCACTGTATGGACTTGTTACACAGACTGCTTCTATTACAAAATTAACCTAACATTTGTTAAAATATTAAAGAAGACTTTATTCAAGACTATTGGAATTAGGGTTACTGCCAACAGAGAAAAAAGATCAGGCTCAAGTCTAAACACAACAAAGGCAGGAATTTAGTCAAGAAGTAGAGTAGGGGTATTGAAACTGTTTACCTCAGATTGGGACTTGAACCCAAATGTCTGGGACTTGACTCCAGCCAAAACCCAGTCTGGGACTTGAACCCATATGGCTGGAACGCGAACCAGGCCAAAACCCATGGTACTTGGTTTCAGGGCCTAATAAAGCTCAGGTTCATGATGTCTCATTGCAGAAAGACTTCAGTGAGAGACAAACTAATAAGTAAGAAATGGATTTATTCCGATTCAGAGAGAAACACACGCCATAAACAAGAGTGTGGGCTATCACAAAGTGCAAATGCACTGCAAAATGCAGCACGGTTAGTTTTTATAGGCGAGGTAATTTCATATGCTAATGAGTGGGAGAATTATTCCAACTATTCTGGGGAAGGAGTGGAGGTTTCCAGGACTTGGGCTATCACCCACTCCTTGGTCTTTTGCCCTGCAACTGTCATGGCACCTCTGGGTGTGTCATTTCGCTTGCTGACTGAGGATCAAGGTCTAGTCTTGTCTGCCATCTTGGTCCCATTTGATTCTAATTGGTTTAAGTTGTGACCTTGGGTCATGTCATTCTTTCAAAAATTGTGCCCTGCCCCTTTCTCTCCTGTTCAGTTCAGTTCAGTTTACCCACTCTTTGTGAAAGTACATTAACAAGGAGGGAACACAGCAACACCCATCAACAGAAAATTGGATTAAAGATTTACTGAGCACAGCCCCGCCCATCAGAACAAGACCCATTTTCCCCCTCAGTCAGTCTTTCCCATCAGGAAGCTTCTATAAGCCTCTTATCTTTCTCCATCAGAGGGCAGACAGAATGAAAACCACAATCACAGAACACTAACCAATCTGATCACATGGACCACAGTTTTGTCTAGCTCAATGAAACTATGAGCCACCCAAGACAGGCAGGTCTGGCAAACCACTTCAGTATTCTTGCCTTGAAAACCCCATGAACAGTATGAAAAGGCAACAAGACAGGGCACTGAAAGATGAACTCCTCAGGTCAGCAGATGCCCAATATGCCACTGGAGACAGGTGGAGAAATAACTCCAGAAAGAATGAAGAGACAGAGGCAAAGCAAAAAGAACACCCAGTTGTGGATGTGACTGATGATGGAAGTAAATACTGCATAGAAACCTGGAATGTTAGGTCCATGAATCAGGGCGAAATTGAAAGTGCTCAAACAGGAGATGGCAAGAGTGAATGTCGAAATTTTAGGAATCAGCCAACTAAAATGGACTGGAATGGGTGAATTTAGCTCAGATGACCATTATATCTACTACTGTGGGCAAGAATCCCTTAGAAGAAATGGAGTAGCCATCATACTCAACAAGAGTCCAAAATGCAGTATGTGGATGCAATCTCAATGATGACAGAATGATCTCTGTTCATTTCCAAGGCAAACCATTCAATTATCACAGTAATCCAAGTCTGTGCCCCAACCAGTAATGCTGAACAGTTGAACTGAATGTTGAATGGGTCTATGAAGACCTACAAGACCTTCTAGAACTAACACCCAAAAAAGATGTCCTTTTCATTATAGGGGACTGGAATGCAAAAATAGGAAGTCAAGAAATACTTGGAATAACAGGCAAATTTGGCATTGGAGTACAGAATGAGGCAGGGCAAAGGCTAATCGAGTTTTCCCAAGAGAACGCACTGGTCATAGCAAACACCCTCTTCTAACAACACAAGAGAAGACTCTACACATGGACATCACCAGATGGTCAACACCGAAATCAGACTGATATTCTTTGCAGACAAAGATGGAGAAGCTCTATACACTCAGCAAAAACAAGACCGGGAGCTGACTGTGGCTCAGATCATGAACTCCTTATTGCCAAATTCAGACTTAAATTGAAGAAAGTAGGGAAAACCACTAGGCCATTCAGGTATGACCTAAATCAAATCCCTTATGATTATACAGTGGAGATGAGAAATATATTTAAGGGACTAGATCTCATAGAGTGCCTGATGAACTATGGATGGAGGTTCATGACATTGTACAGGAAACAGGGATCAAGACTATCTTCAAGAAAAAGAAATGCAAAAAGGTTGTCTAAGGAGGCCTTACAAATAGCTGTGATAAGAGAAGCAAAAAGCAAAGGAGAATAGGAAAGATATACCCATTTGAATTCAGTGTTCAATGATCAAAGAAATAGAGGAAGACAATAGACTGGGAAAGACTAGAGATCTCTTCAAGAAAATTAGAGATACCAAGGGGAACATTTCATGCAAAGATGGGCTCGATAACGGACAGAAATGGTATGGACCTAACAGAAGTAGAAGATATTAAGAAGAGGTGGCAAGAATACAGAGAACTATACAAAAAAAGATCTTCATGACCAAGATAATCACGATGGTATGATCACTTATCTAGACCCAGACATCCTGGAATGTGAAGTCAAGGAGTCTTAGGAAGCATCACTATGAACAAAGCTAGTGGAGGTAATGGAATTCCAGTTGAGCTATTTCAAATCCTAAAAGATGATGCTGTGAAAGTGCTGCACTCAACATGCCTGCAAACTTAGAAAACTCAGCAGTGGCCACAGGACTGGAAAAGGTCAGTTTTCATTCCAATCCCAAAGAAAGGCAATGCCAAAGAAGCTCAAACTACTGCACAATTGCACTCATCTCACACACCAGTAAAGTAATGTCCAAAATTCTCCAAGCCAGGCTTCAACAATACATGAACTGTGAAGTTCCAGATGTTCAGCTGGATTTAGAAAAGGCAGAGGAACTAGAGATCAAATTGCCAACATCCACTGGATCACTAAAAAAGTGAGATAGTTCCAGAAAAACATTTATTTCTGCTTTATTGACTATGCCAAAGCCTTTGACTGTGTGGATCACAACAAACTGTGGAAAATTCTTCAAGAGATGGGAATACCAGACCACCTGACCTGCCTCCTAAGAAATCTTTATGCAGGTCAGGAAGCAACAGTTAGAACTGGACATGGAGCAACAGACTCGTTTCAAATCAGCAAAGGAGTACTTCAGGGCTGTATATTGTCACCCTGTTTATTTAAATTATGTGCAGAGTACATCATGAGAAATGCCAGACTGGATGAAGCACAAGCTGGAATCAAGACTGACCGGAGAAATATCAGTAACCTCAGATATGCAGATAACACCACACTTATGGCAGAAAGCGAAGAAGAACTAAAGAGCCTCTTGATGAAAGTGAAAGAGGAGAGTGAAAAAGTTGGCTTAAAACTCAGCATTCAGAAAACGAAGATCATGGCATCCAGTCCTATCACTTCATGGCAAATAGATGGGGAAACAATGGAAACAGTAACAGACTTTATTTTGGAGGTTCCAAAATCACTCCAGATGGTAACTGCAGCCATGAAATTAAAAGATGCTTGTTCCTTGTAAGAAAAGTTTTGACCAACCTAGACAGCATATTAAAAAGCAGAGACATTATTTTGGCAACAAAGGTCCGTCTAGTCAAAGCTATGGTTTTCCAATAGTCAGGTATGGATAAGAGTTGGACTATAAAGAAAGCTGAACACTGAAGAATTGATGCTTTTGAATTGTGGTGTTGGAGAAGACTCTTTGGGAGTCCCTTGGACTTCAAGGAGATCCAACCAGTCCATCCTGAAGGAAATCAGTCCTGAATATTTATTGGAAGGACTGATGCTGAAGTTGTAACTGCAATACTTTGGCCACCTGAGGTGAAGAATGACTCATTTGAAAAAACTCTGATGCTGGGAAGGACTGAAAGTGGGAGGAAGAGGGGACGACAGAGGATGAGATGATTTGATGGCATCACTAACTCAATGGACATGAGTTTGAGTAAGCTCCAGGAGGTGGTGATGGACAGGGAAGCCTGGCATGCTGCACTCCATGGGGTTGCAGAGTCAGACAGGACTGAGTGACTGAACTGAATTGAACAGTATGAGTGGATCCAAAACCAAGAGGAAATCTCAGGAGTAGAGACAGTCTTGCTAAAGGCCAGCCAAGGGCTTAGACATGAGGAGTGGGGAATGATAAACTTGATTAGATATCAAGGTTGGGGATGACTTAGCAGGAATCTTACTAACAGTGACCTGTGCACTCTCACCTGAGAAGGTAATGGCACTCCACTCCAGTACTCTTCCCTGGAAAATCCCATGGATGGAGGAGCCTGGTAGGCTGCAGTCCATGGGGTCGCTAAGAGTTGGATACCACTGAGCGACTTCACTTTCACTTTTCACTTTCAGGCACTGGAGAAGGAAATGGCAACCCACTCCAGTGTTCTTGCCTGGAGAATCCCAGGGACGGCGGAGCCTGGTGGGCTGCCGTCTATGGGGTCGCACAGAGTCGGACACGACTGAAGTGACTTAGCAGCAGCACTCTCACAGGTCAAGGTCAAGGACTAGTCCCAGGAGAGGACTCAGACAAGCTTAACTAAAATGTGGCCAAGGAGAGTCTTTGTCACTTGAGTGTCCTCACAACAGGGCAGCTAGCTTCCCCTGGGATGAATCACCCAGGTGAATGGGCAAGCAGGAAACTATACTACCTTTTATGACCTATGCTCTGAAGTGGCATACTGGTCTACTCTTTTCCTATTTGTTAGACACAGGTCACTAAGTCCAAGGGAAGAGGAATTAGACTCTACCTCTTGAGAGAATGCCAAAGAATTTAAAGACATATTTTAGACAACCACATCAGAAATAATGCCAACTGAAACTGATGGTATAGCAGCTCAATGTAGTTGTTGCTTATAAAATCATCTTGGCTCTAGGAACATGTTTATCTTGAAACAGCTGTGTACTTAGCTACTGCTTTCTTTTTTCTCTGTAAAACATCAAAATTTTTGCCACAAATTGAAAAGAAAGCTTATTTTCATTTTCCTTCCTAGGGTCACCCTAAATAATCCCTTTGTTTACCTTCTGATGTAGGTCTATTTTAGCAGCTTGAAGTCAAAAGGAGGACATCTCCAGGTTTCTGGCTATAAGCTGCAGACCAGAGACATGCCCTGATAGAGGAAAGACTGATACGGGAGTCTGATAGGCCATTTCAGGAAGATCCTAAGGCTTTCGGACATCAGTATGTGATCATTTTTTCCCTTCTGTGGAACATACCAACAGTCACAAGTAACAGGTTATGATCATTGTAAGGAAAGTATAAGATTTGTGTGTCGCCTCTCAATACTAAACATGGACGATAGCCTGCTAGGTTCTTCTGTCCATGGTATTCTCCAGGCAAGAATACTGCAGTGGGTTGCCATTTCCTTCTCCAGGGGATCTTCCCCACCCAGGGATCGAACCCAGGTCTCCTGCACTACAGGCAGACTCTTTACCCTCTGAGCCACCAGGGGCTTACCTAATACTAAACATATTTTTAACAAAAAAAGAGAACATGTTGTTTGCGAATTTGCTATGGGAAGTCTCTGTTAAAGAACGTGGCAAGAATTTTCTTCCTTTTCAAGGTTTCTTCAAAGGCAGTGGTTCTCTGTCTTCAAAGTACATCAGAATAACCTGGAAGTCTTAAAACAACGACTGCTAGGTGTCACTGCCAGGGTTTCTGATTCAGTAGGATTGCTAGGTGGGGCCACAGAATTTGCCTTTGAACAAGTTCCCATGTGATGCTGATGCTGTCAGTCTGAGGATCATACTTTGGGAACGACTGTTAGAAAGATTAGGAGTTACCAGAGAGGTAATAAAGTTAAGTCTACCTCATGTGAGGTGAGTTATCATGGATGATCATCGGGACCAAAGTTCCTCTCCTGAAAAAAGCAACCAAAGAAGTTTATTGGCTGAACCCATGTTTTATAGTCCCAGTGACCCAACTGACACATTTGTCTCTCCATAGGAAAGGAAATGGCAACCCACTCCAGTACTGTTGCCTGGAACATTCCATGGACTGAGAAGCCTGGTAGGCTACGGTCCATGGGGTCACAAAGAGTCGGGCACGACTGAGCAACTTCACTTTCGCTTTTCCATAAGAAAGGAAGTGGTGTGTCTCACTTATCTTTCAAGACCATTACCTCCAGTTGTCTACCATATAATTTAAGGGCAAATAGAAATTAAAAATAATAGATGTAATCCTCCTTGTTGAAAACAAAGGGATTTCTTCCCCTCCCACTTTCAGAATTTCTTTCCCCTTTTCAAATAGATGTAAATATTCATAATGGCTAAATAAGCTTCTTGCCCATCTCACAACTCAGGAATGTTTCCTCTGGAATCTGAAAGCCATCTTTTTAAAATATAAAGATCAAGGAAGGTAGTTCCTCTATCTCATAGTTCTCATGCCAGGGCAAGAGCCTAAGTTTCATGGATGCCTTGCTCCAACTGGCAAAACCATGTCCTGTCAAAAAGAGTAAAAGTTTGTTTTTCTCACTGGATAAAGCTAATTAACAAATAAAAGTAACCTCAATTATCATGGTAAAGTTAGGGTGAACTGCACATGACAAAGTATGCTGTTAGGTTCTCTTGAGGACTGTTCATTGTTTATTTTGAAAATATGTATGCAATGGAGGGTATCTACTTGGCTAGTTAAGGAGGTGAGATTCCTGTTTTCACAATCTCTTCACAGATTGCGTATGATGCCCACCACAACCTGGTTTAGTGCTTATTCAAAACTAAGTGTTTTCTTTTCACTATCTTTGTGGAGAGGATTTGTGGCTTGGGGGAAATCCTGTTTTTAGCAGTATTTCCTAAACAGTTTAGTTGGTAAAGAATCTGCCTGCAATGTAGGAGACCCCAGTTCGATTCCTGGGTCAGGAAGATCCACTGGAGAAGGGATAGGCTACCCACTCCAGTATTCTTGGGCTTCCCTGGTAGCTCAGCTGGTAAAGAATCCGCCTGCAATGTGGGAGACCTGGGTTCAATCCCTGGGCTGGGAAGATCCCCTGGAGAAGGGAAAGGCTACCCACTCCAGTATCCTGGCCCAGAGAATTCCATGGACAGAGGAGCCTGGCAGACTACAGTCCATGAGGTCCCAAAGAATCAGACACGACTGTGTGACTTTCATTTGTGTGGTTTCTGTAGTGTAGTGGTTACCACGTTTGCCTAACACGCAAAAGGTCCCTGGTTCGAAACCGCATGGAAACAGCTTCACAGGGGCTTCCCTGGTGGCTCAGACAGTAAAGCGTCTGCCTGCAACGAGAGAGACCCAGGTTCGATCCCTGGGTCGGGAAGATCCCCTGGAGAAGGAAATGGCAACCCACTCCAGTATTCTTGCCTGGAAAATTCCACAGACTGAGGAGTCTGGTAGGCTACAGTCCATGGGGTCGCAAAGAGTCAGACATGACTGAGAAACTTCACTTTTCCTAAATAATACATCCCAGTTCCCAAATCCTAGAACAATTAGGTAACAGAAGACACTACCTACTCTTGGGCTGAGAGAGGAGTGGTCAAGGTACTGCATAGCAATGAACTTTGCAAGGCATGAAAGGACAAGAAAATCCTTTTGTTTGGCCTCTGACTCTCAAGTATCCTAAAACTTTCATCTCATTTTTAAAAATCAAAATAATATCTGGCCCAGAAAGCAGAGACCTCCCTAATTTTAGTAAACTGTAAGACAGGCCCACACCAAAAGAGAAACTTCAAATGCTACTAAATACAGAGTACAAAATTGAGTTTTGAATCAAAACCAGTACGATACTTATACACTGACTTGGATTTCTAGATCACTTCTCATGACCCATCCCACTGTAATCCTGCCACTGACTCTCGTGGTCATGGCCTGAATCTTGGCTTTACCAAATACGTATTGCTCCACCAAAGCATTCACAAAAGTAGATGATACCTGGCTCTTTTCAGTGTCCTGTTGTTCAGTTTGCTTACTCAATTACATCTATTCACCTGTTTCTGATCTCCTACTCAATTCCATCTACTAACCTGTTTCTCATCTCCTTTGTCGGCAAAATGGAAGGGGGCGGGGGAGATCACATAGCAACACAGAGTGATATCACTACAAAGACTCAAAATCCTTTAAGCTAGGCTTCAGCAGTATGTGGACCAAGAAATTCCAGATGTACAAGCTGAGTTTAGAAAAGGGAGGGGAAGCAGAGATCAAATTGGCAACATTCCCTGGATCACAGAGAAAGCAAGGGAATTCCAGGAAAACATCTGCTTCATTGATTACGCTAAAGCTTTTGACTGTGTGGATCACAACAAAGTGTGGAAAATTCTTAAAGATGTGGGAATACCAGACCACCTTACCTGCCTCCTGAGAAACCTGTATGAGGTCAAAAAGCAACAGTTATATCCAGACATGGAACAATGAACTGGTTCAAAACTGGGAAAGAAATATGACAAGGCTATATATTGTCACACTGCTTATTTAATTTAAATGCAAGGTACATCATGCAAAATGCCAGGCTAGATGAATCACAAGCTGGAATCAAGATTGCTGAGAGAAATATCAACAATCTCAGATATGCAGATGATACCACTCCAATGACAGAAATAATGAGGAGGAACTAAAGAGCCTCTTGATAAGGGTGAAAGAGGAGAGTGAAAAAGCTGGCTTAAAACTCAACATTCAAAAAAAGATCAGGGCATGTAGTCTCATCACTTCATAGCAAACAGGAGAAAAAGTGGAAAGAGTCACAGATTTTCTTCTCTTTGGCTTCAAAATCACTGTGGATGGTGACTGCAGCCATGAAATTAAAAACTTGCTCCTTGGAAGAAAAGCTATGACAAACCTAGACGGTGTATTAAAAAGCAGAGACATCACTCTGCCAACAAAGGTCTGTATAGTAAAAGCTATGGTTTTTCCTGCAGTCATGTATGGATGTGAGAGTTGGACCATCAACTGGTGCTGGAGAAGATTCTTGAGAGCTCCCTGGACTGCAGGGAGATCAAATGAATCAATCCTAAAGGAAACCAACCCTGTATATTCATTGGAAGGACTGATGCTGAAACTGAAGCTCCAATACTTTGGCCACATGATGCAAAGAGCCGACTCATTGGAAAAGACCCTGATCCTGGCAAAGATTAAAGGCAGGAGAAGAAGGGGGCAACAGAGTATGAGATGATTGGATAGCATCACTGATTTAATGGACATGAGTTTGAGCAAACTCTAGGAGATAGCAAAGGACAGGGAAGCGGGGCATGCTGCAGTCCATGCAGTTGCAAAGATTTAGACGTGACTTAGGGACTGAACAAAAACAAACAAACTGAATTAGACTGTGTGTTAGTAGCTCAGTCATGTCTGACTCTTTTCAATCCCATGGACTGCAGCACACCAGGCTCCTCTGTCCATGGAATTCTCCAGACAAGAATACTGGAGAGTGTTGCCATTCTCTTCTCCAGGGAATCTTTCCAACCCAGGGATCAAACCCAGGTCTGCTGCATTGTAGGAAGATTCCTGACTGACTGAGCCACCAGAGAAACCCAAATTAAATCATAAATAGTGCCCAACAACATGACTGTCATTCCCTAGTCAGCTGACACTTCATTTTTTTCCTTTTTTATTGTGATTTTAGGAAAAACATAAGTTTCCCATATTAACAATTTTTAAGTTTGGTAGTGTTGTTGTGCAACAGATCTCTAGAACTTTTTCACCTTACAAAACTGAAACTTTATACCACTAAACACTTCATTTGCAGCACGATCCTCTTAGCCCCTGTAAACGTCACTCTACTTTCTGTTTCTATTGCTGACACAAATAATCAATACTTAAACTATTCTAAGGAATAGAAAAGAGTTTTACTTGAGCCAAAATGAGGAATATGGCCTAGGAGGCAGCTTCTTAGTGGCTTAAAGGATCTGTTCTAATGAAGCATGGTTTTCAACACAGTTTTAAACCTTATTATTAAAACAAAGAACACACATCAAACATGACAGGGGTTCAATCATTCAGTGTTTCAAAAGAAACAGATTAGTATGAATTCAATGAGATACCAGGATCCTGGTGTCTGGGAACGAAACATCATCATCAAGAAACTATTAAATGATGCCATAGGTAAGGAGCTATTTATCTTTATCTTGATTGAGGGCATTCTTTACCTTAATAGTTAAAGCAGATGTGCTGTATAAGCATTCAACAGGTCATAACTCAGGCTGTTATAGTTCACACAAAGTTCAGGTAGAACTATAGATAGCCAGAAGGACTTCCCTATACCAAAATACGTGAAAAACTTCTCCATCACTCTTAGTATGTCACATTAATTATTCACGACAGTATCAAACCTTCTCCCTTTCTTCACTCTCCACAGATTCTTAGAAGACTACCTCCTTCAGAAATGGGAACTCTTAGTGAGAATCTTACTTCCCTGGTGGCTCAGCCAGTAAAGCATCTAACCACAAAGCACGAAATCCAGATTCGATCCCTGGGTTGGGAAGATCCCCTGGAGAAGAAAATGGCAACCCACTCCAGTATTCTTGCCTGGAGAATTCCATGAACAGAAGAGCCTGGCGGACTACAGTCCACGGGGTCGCAAAGAATCGGACACGACTGAGGCGACTAACATTTAGCGAGAATAGAGAGGAAGATGTAGAGAATGGACTTATGGACACAGTGAGTGAAGTCGAGGGTGAGACAAATTGAAAAAGTGGCATTGAGATTACAAGAACTGAACCATATGTAAAACAGACAGCTAGTGGGAAGCGGGTGTATAACACGGGGAGCTCAACCCAGGGTTCTGTGATGATTTAGAGGGGTGGGGTGGAGTCGGGGGGAGGGAGTTCCAAGAGGGAGGTGATCTTATGTAAAACAGACAGCTAGTAGGAATCTGGTGTATAACACGGGGAGCTCAACCCAGGGTTCTGTGATGATCTAGAGGGGTGGGGTGGAGTCGGGGGGAGGGAGTTCCAAGAGGGAGGTGATCTTATGTAAAACAGACAGTTAGTAGGAATCTGGTGTATAACACGGGGAGCTCAACTCAGGGTTCTGTGATGATCTAGAGGGGTGGGGTGGGGTCGGGGGGAGGGAGGTCCAAGACGGAGGTGATCTGTGTATTCTTATGAATGATTCACATTGTATGACAGAAACCAACACAACATTGTAAAGAAACTATCTTCCAGTCAAAAATAAATTAAAAAAAAAAAAAGAAATAGGAACTCTCAAATTACAACTGCCATATCTACAAACTGGCTTCCAACCCTAAGTTTCTTCCCTTTTTGTTACAAAGGAAGTGGTACTTCTTCCTCCTATACGAGCGATCCCCTCCAACTGTCCTCTGAATCCTTTCTTTCCTTATTCCCATGTTAACAATCCGATCAGTTGGTCAAATCTCTCCCAATAACAGTAAAAATAACGGAAACTTCCTGGACACCACACCGGATGCTGAGTTCACCGAATATTGCTTCTGCCAACTTTCATAAAAATGTTTGAACTCGACTTCATTTTCTCATATTCCATTCATCCGTTACCCACTCTCACCTGGCTTCAGCCCCCAAATCTCACAATGTGGTTCTTTGTACTGCTAAGGTCAGTGGGCGTTTTTCAGCCTGTGTTGCACCACGGAGCTACTTTCCAGGCCGGAAGACGCACCCCTACTGGTTTGACGTCATATGGCCGCGCCTGGAGGAAAGGACGGGATTTCCGGCTTCGAGTCTTTGGTCCACGACGGAAACTGTGCGGAGTGCTAGGCAAGCTGTTGAGTCACGTACGGCGCGCGTCCCTTGGCAGAAGTTCACGGTAGAATCTTGGGTGCTCTTGGGTTCCTTGCGATTTGCACCCGCGGGAGTTATTGTCTCTGCACTGCTGGTATGGGCGGCTTTCTTGTCTCCCAGTGTGTGTGGCGAGGTGGGAGGAATTGAGAGGCCTAAGGTACTCGAGCCTGTGCGCAAGGAAGGCCCACAGATAAAAGGAAGCCGAGTAATTCATAAACTGTAAGTAGAACGATACCTGGAGGGCTTCCTTAATGGCTGCGCAGCTAAGAATCTGCTTGGCAATGCCGGAGACCCGGTTAGAACCATGAGTTGAGAAGTGGCAACCCACTCCACTATTCTTGCCTGGGAAATCCCATGGACAGAGTAATCTGGTGGGTTAGTTACAGTACATGGGGTCTAAAAGAATCAGACACGAGGTAGCAACTAAACAATACCAACAAAGTACAATACATGAAACGAAAGGGTGTTGTTGCCTAAAATGATATTCTTGTTCACCGTTTAAATTGGGGGGAGGCGGGTATTTCTATTATATCCTAAAAATAGTTATCAGTTACAAAGACAAAACTCAAGACTTTTTCGGAAATACATACCTTTCATATTGAGGCCGAGAACTCTCGCTTAAATATTTCGAAGAGTCTAAAGTAAAATGTTTTCTTCTTTAAAAGCTGTCTGAACTTGTTTTAAATAAGAGAAGCATTGACCTGGAGTATTTAATTGAAAAATACTTGAATGATAAATGTGAGCTATATACTGCGAAGCATTGGGTTCAGTGTCAAAATATAAACACAGCCCTTATCCTGATTATCATGGTGGTGGTTTAGTTCCTAAATCGTGCCTGACTCTTGAGACCCCATGGACTGTAGCCCACCAGGTTCCTCTGTCCATGGGATTTCCCAGGCTAGAAATATTGTAGTGCGTTACCATTTCCTTCTCTAGGGGATCTTCCCAACCCAGGAATGGAACCCAGGTCTCCTGCATTGCAGGTGAACTCCTTCACTGCAGGCGGACTCTTTACCAGCTGAACTAAGAGGGAAGTCAATAAGAGGAATAGTTGATCTAACGCTTGAGGTAACAAATTAGCTAGCTAGAGATGTAGCTGAAGAGATAACCAAAAGGTGATTTTGTGGGAAAAAAAAAATTATATGCCACATATATTAAGTTTAGAGTTGACCTGGCAACAGTGAGTTTAAAAATACATATTGAGGAGGATGAGTGTATTGATCAGATCTGCACTAGCTCTAAATTGTTTAGAGATGAGGGAGAGCAAATTTAGAAGCTAGGAGATACAATTAAGGAAGTTGAAGAGAAATGAATGGATTCAGGAAGTATTTAGAAAGTAAATGATTATAACTCAAATTAGGAATGGAAGGTGTGAGAGGGGACAGTAATGAAATGACTCCCAGTTTCTGGCACTTGCTGAAATGGATGGATATTATTGTCCCTCCCTGAAACAACAGAAGGAAAAGCAGATTGGGAAGGAAAGGGAGACAGATTTCAGTTTGTTGCATTTGAAGTGTCATCTCATACATGGTGATCAAACTCAGGGAGGTATATCAAGAGTTCATAGAGAAAATATTTAAGATTGAAAAAAGGACTAAGGACACAACTCAGAAGCATATCCACCTTGTGTGTGTTTGCGGATGGGGGTGGGGGATTGAGCTGAACATCAGTGTACAGGTCAGAGGCGTAGGAATATGCAGTGTCAGTAAATGAAGTCAAGGGAAGAAGGAATCTTTCAAGTATTTTAGTTGCATTTTGTGAAAAATTGAATTCCTTTTTTTTTTTTTTTTTGCTTCAAGTCAAGTATTAGGTTAACATCTTTAAGCATCTTCATTGTTTTGTGGACTTCCAGACCTATAGGATAAAATTGTAGAGCTTATGTATATATATACTTGCCCTAATTCTGGATATTTTGTTTGGCAATAACATATTTCCTGCAGAGTAAAGTCTATATTGGAGAAGGGAGATTTTATTTTGTTTTTAAATGAGAAGATCTCTCTAGGGACTTCTTGGTCCTTCAGTGGCTAAGACTTGGTGCTCCTAACGCAGGGGTCCCAGGTTTGATCCTTGATCAGGGAACCAGATTCCTTATGCTGCAACTAAGACCTGGTACAGCCAAATAAATAAATGTTTTTTAAAAAACTTTTAAAAAAATCTCTTTTGAAAACATGAGGGCACTGGCACAACGGCTGCTAAATGGTTTTTACTAGTTGCCATTTTCTGTAATGTTTCTGCCCTTTGTCTTTACATATTGCTTATTGAGGATCTTTTGTTTGGGTCTGTATTTAGGCTTAGTAGAAAATGGAGAAGAATATAGTGCTATCTCAGCCATATAGTACCTAACTTTCTTATTCGGTAACATTGATCTTCTGGGTCCCCAGATACAAATCTAAGTAGGATCTTCAAGGTATCCTTTTGCCTAAAACAAGAGTGAAATTCTGTGTCAAATAAGAACCCAAGGGTTTTCTCCACTTTTTGCCTAATGAATGATCACAGGCTGTAGGCCACAGGAATCAAGAAAAATTAATGGTGCAACAAATAAGTTGGACTAAGATTCCACTTCATGTTTCAGAATCAATTGTATTTTGATATCTCAAATTTATACAGTCTTTAACTTTTCATTACACTTTTCTTTTTTTTATAGGGCTTTTCTACATACTTGTTCTCAAAATGAGTGTCAGTATCACCTTTTTAAGACCTTTTGCCAGAGTTTTAGTGCCATTTACCCTTCATAAGAAGAGAAGGGTTTTATATTCAACAATTCTGCAGAGATACATGTCTTCCAAAATACCAGCTGCATCCTGTCCTAATAAGGAGAATACACCACCTCCTGAAGAGCTGGAGTTGGATAGGTGGAAAATTACAATGAAATTTAGTGTGCAAGAAGAGGATGTTTCAACAGTCACAAGCAGCGAGGATGAAGATCCTCTAGCTGCTACCAGGGAGTTAGTTGAGATGTGGAGGTTGCTTGGCAAAGAAGTACCAGAACACTTCAGTGAAGAAGAGCTCAAAACCCTTATGGAATGTGTTTCTAAGTCATCAAAAAGAAAATATTTAAAATACTTATATATTAAGGAAAAAATGAAAAAAGCCAGACAAATAAAAAAAGAAGTGAAAAAAGCAGAAAAAGAAGAAGTTAAAAAAGATCAGCTACCAGAAACCATTAAGGAAGATAAACAGCAAAACTTTCTATTTCTACGACTTTGGGACAGGAATATGGACATTGCAATGGGCTGGAAAGGTGCCCAGGCCATGCAGTTTGGACAGCCTTTGGTTTTTGACATGGCTTATGATGACCATATGAAACCAAAAGAATTGCAGAATGCTGTTTCCCAACTTTTAGAAAGTGAAGGATGTAACAGAAGAAATGTTGATCCTTTCCATATTTATTTCTGCAATCTTAAAACAGGTGGTGCCTATTATAAAGAGTTAGTTAAACGTTATGGAGAAAAATGGGACAAATTGCTTTTAACAGCAACAGAAAAGTCTCATGTAGATTTATTTCCAAAAGATAGTATTATATATTTAACTGCAGATTCTCCCAATGTTATGACTACTTTCAAGCATGACAAAATTTATATAGTGGGGTCTTTCGTTGATAAGAATATGCAGCCAGGCACATCCCTAGCCAAAGCAAAACGGCTGAAGCTGGCAACAGAATGCCTTCCATTAGATAAATATCTGCAGTGGGACACTGGTACCAAAAATCTCACTTTAGATCAAATGATACGTATTTTGTTATGTCTGAAAAATACTGGTAGCTGGAAAGAGGCTTTGAAGTTTGTTCCTAGCAGAAAACATGCTGGTTATCTGGAGATTTCTCAGCATTCTCAGGAGTTTCTCAACAGAATGAAGAAGTCAAAGACTTTCAATTCATTTCCAAGAGGCTCTATAAATAGACACAGAAAAAGCAGCTTGAAGGAGAACATTTGATAGCTTAAAAATAAAGTGGATTAGGAATACAGTTCCTATTAGTCCATTTCATCAAGAAGGAAATTCACTTCTTTTTCTTTTGAAGGTTGTCTTTCCAAACTGACTGAAGTATTGTCTTTTTCCAATTAATCAAATGTGTAAAACTTTAGAAATACATTTTGTTTACTATAGAAACAAACAAAATCTTAGAAAGTAAAAAGCGTTGTCCATGTTTGTTTGAGCCCAGTAAAAGAATTGTACCATTTGTGTGACTTTTTTATGACTACTTTGAGTCTCTGACTCCATTTTCCTTCTTAAATGTTCTTTTCAGCCATGTCAACAGCTAACCTTTCATCAAAAATTGATGAAACCTCAGGTGGTGGTTTATTTAAGGTAACATTTGGAAAAAATTCAGTAACATTTGGTACAGTGGTGGGCATGTCATAGACACTAAAGTATATCGTTTAACTGAGGCTTTGTTAAGATGTCCCTTGGAATGTCATGAGATTGGGCTATATAATGAAAAAATGTGTTTGTAGGGATAAAATTCATCTCTTGTCCTCTTAGGAAAAAATATTTTATTTGAAGAGTGTCATTACAGCACTTCCCTGTTGTAGATAAAGTATTTTCTTTTCAAGGAGATACTTCCTTTTTCCCAGTCCAGTGGTTTGAATGGAAGCTGCCATATTTTTACAGGCCTTGCTCCCCTGGCCACAGCTGATTATCCCAAAAAAGACACCTCACTCACATTTTGAGTTGAACATCTGACTTTTAAGGGAGGCCAGTCAGAAAATTCTTTTCCAGGATTTTTGGACTTCTCCAGATAGCCTGTGTTAATTCCTTTTTCGTGGTGAACTTTGAGAGGAAGCTATCATGGCCATTCCTTTTTCTATGAAGGGTATATGAAAGGAACTTTAGGAACCACATTCATTGTAGTCTTGACCACTGAAAAGTTGGAAAACATGGGAATAGCAATGGCCAAATATTTCTACTTAGTTTCTGAACTGGATGTTAGCCTGAGGCATGCTATCCAGTATGTTTATTAAAGCAGAACTCAATCTTTTACTAAATATTAAGTACTTATTCTGTGCCAAATAGTTACTGTGCAGTTGGTTGTTTACTCACTCAGTCGTGTCCAACTCTCTTGTGACCCCATGGACTGTAGCCCACCAGGCTCCTCTGTGCATGGGATTTCCCAGACAATACTGTAACGGGTTCCCATTTCCTTCTGCAAGGGATCTTCCTGACCCAGGGGTCAAACCTGCATCTCCTACACTGAAGACACATTCTTTACTGCTGAATCACCAGCGAAGCCCTACTATGCAGAATTTAAACAACTAAATTTAGGTATTATCATTATTACCTTTTTATAGATAAGGAAAATATACTCAAAATAACTGCCTTTTGGGCCTCCCTGGTGGCTCAGTTGGTAAAGAATCCGCCTGCAATGTGGGAGACCTGGGTTCAATCCCTGGGTTGGGAATATCTGGAAGAGGGCATGGCAACCCATTCCAGCATTCTTGCCTGGAGAATCCCCATAGACAGAGGAGCCTGGTGTGCTACAATCCATGGGGTCACAAAGAGTAGGACAGGACCAAGCAACTAAGCACAGCACAATTCTGCCTTTAAGTATTATCTCACAATTCAAAAGGTCTGTCTTGATTTTTAACCTATAAATTATGGCCTCTATAATAAGGCCATGAAATGCAATGGAAAAATACGAGACGCCTAACCTAAATTCATGGCATCTGGAAAGGCCTTGAAAAAGTCATGCATAAACTTAGAATTGAAACAAGTGCATTATGAATGAATTTCAACTGTTAGACCCTACTAAGTATCAAGGTGCTAATACTTAAACTGCTTGAGATACAACCAGAAAGTAAAATAGCATAAATAAGCGATTAACATCACCTGACAGGATTGGCACTGGGGGAAGGCAAAGAGGGTTCCTGGACCATCTCATGAGTATCCAGTGTTCCAGCCCTGCTCTCTGGGTACCAGCTCCACTTTATAGGTTCTAACGTTGCTTAGATTTATCAGTTGCTCAATATGGTGCGTGGCACCTAAGTGCAAAATAAATATAAACTAATTGACTATACATTCAGAATGTATAGAGTTTCTAATACAATATATGCAAGTTATGTCCCTTTGAGGACATATACTTCTGTGTAACGATATGCTAAGATGTTTCAGTGATGCAACACTGGACTTTTTTGTTAATTTTTTTCCCTTCCCAATGGCCAAGCAGTAACTGACCTCTAAGATTGCTTCTAAATCACAGTGGCAAGCTCCCACAGTTTGAGCTCATACTGATTTAAGTTTTATAGATTTTTTTTAGAATTTGGGATTTAGCAGAACCTCAAATACTGCTACAGTTTCTCCCAACTAGATGGTCTCCTGGGCGTGAAGTAGGAAGGAATAGCTTTTCCCTTTATCTCAAACACTCAATAATTTATTCTATAGTATTCTTTCCCTTTGAAGGTAACTTGTTTCCTAAGGTCTTCCCTTTCAGTTCAGTTCAGTCGCTCAGTCGTGTCCAACTCTTTGCGACCCCATGAATGGCAGCACACCAGGCCTCCCTGTTCATCACCAGCTCCCGGAGTTCACTCAGACTCAACGTCTCATCCTCGGTCGTCCCCTTCTCCTGCCCCCAATCCCTCCCAGCATCAGAGTCCTTTCCAGTGAGTCAACTCTTCGCATGAGGTGGCCAAAGTACTGGAGTTTCAGCTTTAGCATCATTCCTTCCAAAGAAATCCCAGGGTTGATCTTCAGAATGGACTGGTTGGATCTCCTTGCAGTCCAAGGGACTCTCAAGAGTCTTCTCCAACACCACAGTTCAAAAGCATCAATTCTTCAGCGCTCAGCCTTCTTCACAGTCCAACTCTCACATCCATACATGACCACAGGAAAAACCATAGCCTTCACTAGGCAGACCTTAGTTGGCAAAGTAATGTCTCTGCTTTTGAATGTACTATCTAGGTTGGTCATAACTTTTCTTCCAAGGGTTAAGTGATGTTTTCACGTAATAATGTTCCCTCCTGCTCTTCAAACATGCTATCAAATTCCCACCTTTTAATAATTAAACAATTTAAAAAATCCTTTATTTGCTATTATTACCCCTACTATATTACAGTTTAATTTCTAACCCAAGTCAGTATTCAGAACACAGTTTCCATTTCCTTTACACCACTGCTATTCAATAGAGATACAATGCAATCCATATATGTACTTGACCCAGTAGCCATGTGAAAGGTAAAAACTGAAATTAGTTTTAATATATTTAACCCATATGCCTACATTATTACTTCAATTTGTTTCCATTATTGAAAACTAATGTGATTTTACATTCATATTGTTTTTCAAACTAAACATTCAAAATCTGGTATGTATTTTAATGGTTACAGAACATCTTAATATAAATATTAGGCTGCTCTCACCTTCTGAAATGGCTCACACTCTGGAGTGAATTTCTTCCAGCACAACTCTCACTTTCCTAGGTGACCCCACCCCCTGGGGCCACCTCTGGCCTTTTGAGATAGCTCACACTTTTCCAAGGGGTGTGTCTCTCTCTAAAAAAAACCTGCTTTTCACTTTAAGGAATAAATATATGAATACTAAATTTTCTATTGTTAAAATGCAGTCCTACCAAAACAATAGTTGTGTTTAACAAAAGCTAACTGCTTCAGTTTTTTAACTTAAATGAGTTCAGTTCTTCAGTTGCACAAACCACACTTTAAGGGCTTCAGTTCAGTTCAGTTCAGTTCAGTCACTGAGTGCCGAAGAATTGATGCTTTTGAACTGTGCTGTTGGAGAAGACTCCTGAGAGTCCCTTGGACTGCAAGGAGATCCAACCAGTCCATTCTGAAGGAGATCAGCCCTGGGATTTCTTTGGAAGGAATGATGCTAAAGCTGAAACTCCAGTACTTTGGCCACCTCATGCAAAGAGTTGACTCATTGGAAAAGACTCTGATGCTGGGAGGGATTGGGGGTAGGAGGAGAAGGGGACGTCAGAGGATGAGATGGCTGGATGGCATCACTGACTCTATGGATGTGAGTCTGAGTGAACTCCGGGAGCTGGTGATGGACAGGGAGGCCTGGCGTGCTGCAATTCTTGGGGTTAGAGGCTGCCAAGTTCAACAGTGCAGCTTGATAAACTTTGATAAACCCGTGATCTGTTCTGTGCTTACATCAGTTCCATTGTTTCCAGAGAGATTCAGTAGCCACTTCTTACTAATTAATGGACCATGAAGATCTCACTGAACTCTTCCCTCTTTGAAATACCTCTTCCTTGTTTCTATATCACTACAGTGGTCTTCCTTTTCCCAGTCTAGCAGCTTATCTGCCTCATTCATTCATTTAGCAAGTATTTACTGAGTACTTACTATGTGCCCAGAAGCACTTTAGGAGCCTGGCAGGCTATGGTCCATAGAGTTGCAAAGTTGGACATGACTCAATTGACTTAACGGACACACACACAAGCACACACATAGAGTCACAGAGAACCAGATACAACTGAGTGACTGAGTACACAATTGAAAAGTATAGTTGATTTACAATGTTACATTTTTCTTTTTTGGAAAGATCTCATTTTGCTGCCCAGGGATTGAACCCAGGTCATGCAGGTGAAAGCCTGGAATCCTAACCACCAGGCCACTAGGGAACTCCCTTTTCTGTCTTATTTACTGCCGTATTCCCAGGACCTGGTACAGTGCCTGGCACATAAAGTGAAAAAAGAAAGTGTCACTCAGTCGTGTCTGACTCTTTGTGACCCCATGGACTGTAGCCCACTGGGCTCCTCTGTCCATGGAATTCTCCAGGCAAGAATACTGGAGTGGGTTGCATTTCCTTTTCCAGGGGATCTTCCTGACCCAGGGATCAAACGCAGGTCTCCCACCTTGCAAGCAGATTCTTCACAGACTGAGCCACCAGGGAAGATGCAGCTTGATATATGTTGAATGAATCAACCTGATTCATTTAAAAAGGATCACTTTAGATGCTCTATTGACACCAGATTAAATGAGAGGGACCAGTTAGGAGGCTACTGTAGGAAGCTACAGCAAAAGATAACAGTGAGTTGGATCAGGGTGGTAGCAGTTCAGTTCAGTTGCTCAGTCGTGTCCGACTCTGGGACCCATGGACTGCAGTACACAAAACTTCCCTGTCCATCACCAACTCCCAGAGCTTACTCAAACTCATGTCCATCACATTGGTGATGCCATCCAACCATCTTATTCTCTGTCATCCCCTTCTCCTCCCACCTTCAATCTTTCTCAGCATCAGAGTCTTTTCCAGTGAGTTGGTTCTTCCCATCAGGTAGCCAAAGTATTGAAGTTTCAGCTTCAGCATTAGTTCTTCCAATGAATATTCAGGACTGATTTCCTTTAGGATGGATGGTCGGATCTCCTTGCAGTTCAAGGGACTCTATAGTGTCTTTTCCAACACCACAGTTCAAAAGCATCAATTCTTTGGTGCTCAGCTCCCTTTATAGTCCAACTCTCACATCCATACATGACCACTGGAAAAACCATAGCTTTGACTAGACGGAACTTTGTTGGAAAAGTAATGTCTCTGCTTTTTAATATGCTGTCTAGATTGGTCATAGCTTTTCTTCCAAAGAGCAAGCATCTTTTAATTTCATGGCTGCAGTTACCATCTGCAGTAATTTTGGAGCCCAAGAAAATAAATTTTGTCACTGTTTCCATTGTTTCCCCATCTATTTGCCATGAAGTGATGGGACTGGATGCCATGATCTTCGTTTTCTGAATGTTGAGTTTTAAGCCAACTTTTTTGCTCTCCTCCTTCACTTTCATCAAGAGGCTCTTTAGTTCTTCTTTGCTTTCTGCCATAAGGGTGGGGTCCTCTGCATATCTGAGGTTATTGATATTTCTCCTGGAAAGCTTGATTTCAGCTTGTGCTTCGCCCAGCATTTCTCATGATGTACTCTGCAATTAGTTGAATAAGCACGGTGACAATATATAGCCTTGATGTACTCCTTTCCCAATGTGGAAGCAGTCTGTTGTTCCATGTCCAGTTCTAACTGTTGCTTCTTGACCTGCATAGAAATTTTTCAAGAGGCAGGTCAGGTGGGCTGGTATTCCCATCTCTTGAAGAATTTTCCACAGTTTGTTGTGATCCACATAGTCAAAGGCTTTAGTCAATAAAGCAGAAGTAATTTTTTTTTCTGGAACTGTCTTGCTTTTTTGATGATCCAGCAGTTGTTGGCAATTTGATCTCTGGTTCCTCTGCCTTTTCTAAAACCAGCTTGAACATTTGGAAGTTCACGGTTCACATACTGTTGAAGCCTGGCTTGGAGAATTTTGAGCATTACTTTGCTAGTGTGTGACATGAGTGCAATTATGTGGTAGTTTGAAATTCTTTGGCATTGCTTTTCTTTGGGATTGGAATGAAAACTGACCTTTTCCAGTCCTGTGGCCACTGCTGAGTTTTCCAAATTTGCTGGCATATTGAGTGCAGCACTTTCACAGCAAATACCAAAGAGATACTGGAGACAATGAGTATAAACAATCCTTCCAAAGAGTTTCTATATGAAGGGGAATAGTAATGAAGAGGTAGAGGGAGTTATAAGATCCCAAGAGTTTTTTGTTTTGTTATGATTGTTTTGTAGATATGGGAGATAACATTAGAGGGAACCTTTTATAAGCAAGAAGGATGGGATTTATTGCACCAGTAACAGAAAAGAAGACAGGAAATAAAAGTACAAATTTAGATACCACATCACAGATATAATGAGAATATACAGAAGTTCTGTTTTGATTTCTATTATTTTATTACTGAAAATAAGAATCAGATTCATCAGTTGAGGAGAGAACAGAGAAACTGTGAAATAGTCTAAACAAGTGAATGAATTAGGGCCAGGGTTCTCAACATGTGGTCTCCAGACTAGCAGCCTCACTATTTGGGAACTAGTTAGAAATGTATGTTTGGGGGGGCCCACACACTGAATCTACTGAATCAAAAATTTAGTGGTACCAGAGTTGTAACTGTTTTAAGAAGTTTTCAGATGATTCTAATGTATAAAAACTTGACAATGGTATAGGGAAATATAATTGGATTACAGCCTGGATTAAGAACCTACTAGGAGAAGGCAATAGCACCCCACTCCAGTACTCTTGCCAGGAAAATTCCATGGATGGAGGAGATTGGTAGCCTGCGGTCCATGGGGTCACACAGATTCGGACACAGCTGAAGTGACTTAGCAGTAGCAGCAGTGGTAAAAGAACCCTCCTGCCAATGCAGGTTAGAAACAGGTTCAATCCCTGGTTCAGGAAGATCCCCTGGAAGAGGGCAAGGCAACCCACTCTAGTATTCTTGCCTGGAGAATCCCATGGACAGAGGAGCCTGGCAAGCTGCAGTCCACAGGGTCATACAGTCAGACACTAGTAAAGCGATTTAGCATGCACACACTCAAGGTTAGTGAAACCAAGATTAGCCACGTTTCTTCTCTGATTTTTTGTATTTCTCTGCCTGAATTCCAGGTTCACCTCCACCTCTTACTTTTCAGTGTCCCTGTTTCCTCTTCCATAAAAGCAAGAGTAACGTTAACAGTTAATTCATCCAGTGATAATTTAATGCACTTGATTTCATGTTAAAAAATTACAGATTGTGCTTGGCATATAGTAGGCATGAATGTATACTGCATAGTATAGCTATCACCTCACATATTACACATTTAACTTACAGTAATTGTTGTCTATATTAATCTTCATTTTCAGCTTATTAAATCATTATTTGAATAGCTCTTATAGACTGCAAAAAAATATCTACTATTAAGCAAGTACCCACCATGATCCAGGCAATGTATTACAAACTTTACCTGTATTATCACACTTACTCCTCTCAGTAACCCTATAAGTATTGGTACATTTTTATAGTTAAAATGTATTAAGATTACCTTATCAGTTCAAGCTCACAGAATTAGCAAATAGCAGGGTTATAATCTAAATTAAGTTTTGTGTGATGCTATCAATGCTGCTGCTCTTTCCCCTGCACTCAACTGCCTTTTCACCCCTTAATCTGTTTATTGGGGGTGATTCCTGCAAGTTGGCATTCACTTCGTCAATGGGTATTTATGGAAAACTGGTGTAATCTAGTTCTGAGGGAAACAGTGGTGAGCAAGATAGGTACAACATGACCTCAAGGAATTGACAGGTGAATGGGTTAGTATCTTCCATGTTTAACCTCTACAATGTGGTACATGTAACTGGAGAGCTTTATGTGACCTCTCTAAAATTCATTTTTGTCATTTACAGACAGAAGCATCTATGAGTAATACATTTGCAACTATACATGAATATTTATGTCTCCATTTAAAAAATGATTAAACTGAGTGTCTCAGAAAGTCATTGGCCATACCATGGTTAGGACTCCATGCTTTCAGTGCTGAGGGCCCTAGTTCAATCCCTGGTTGGGGAACTAAGGTCCCAAAAGCCACTTAGTGTGGCCCCCAAACAAAACAAGACAGTATCATCCATTAAGTAACTTTTGAAGAGCACATCTAAGAAAAAGAAACAAACATGAATTAATTACATGCTCCCTGGCAGCTCAGCAGTAAAGAATCCACCTGCAGTGCGGGAGATATAAGAGATGCAGGCTAGATCCCTGGGTAGGGAAGATGCTCTGGAGAAGGGCATGGCAAATACTCCAGTATTCTTGCGTGGAGAATCCCACGGACAGAGGAGCCTGGTAGGCTATGGTCCACAGGGTCGCAAAGTCGGACACAACTGAAGCAACTTAGCACACTATGTAAAATATTTTGCTGGGCACTTTTACATATTGTCATAGATGATGAACCAGAGGCTTCAAATCACCATATCAGCAAACCACCCTGTTTCTGTCATGGTGACAGAACACATCTTCATTCTTTTTGCTTTCCCTAGACTCGGACCCTGACAAGTCATCCATTCACAGATACAGAGCACATTTCACATGAAATGAGCCGTATAAAGTGCTGTAAAGAAAATAAATTATTTAAATGGTCTCTGTGGGCAAAGAAATTTTGAGCCATCTAGGAAGACCTTTAAATACATAAATATATTGAGGGAAGTACAAAGTGACCAAAGCAAGGCATTGTATTATCACACTTGATCCCCAAGACTACCCTCTGAGGATGTACAAATTATTCTCTCTGTTTTATAGAGAAGGAAACTCAGGCCTGTAGACAGTAAGAAATGCTGAAGGTTTACTCAGTCAGTAAAGGGATTCAAACCCATGTTCTGACTCCTTAAGACCAATTTCTGTAACACTGACAGCAAACCCAGTAACTACAGTTCTATAGGTAAGGAATAGCAAGAGGGCAGTATAAATACAGACAAAAAGGGAAGATGAAGCTGAAAAGTTAGGATGGGGCCCAATATGATGCTTGGATTTCATTCTGCAAACCCGGAGAATCAACTAAAGATTTCTAAGAAAGGCAGAAACTACTGCGATCTTTAGGTAATAAAGTTTCTTGACACAGAAATCCCTTGCAGAAAAAAATCAGTTTTACCACTTGCCTCCATAACCTTAGACAAATTTTTCTTTGGCCTCAACTCTCACAGCTAATTGTGTGCTGTGTGTGTGCTCAGTCGCTCATTTGTGTCGAACTCTGAGATCCCATGGACTGTAGGCCCTAAAGCTCCTCTGTCCATGGGCTTTTCCAGGCAAAAACACTGAACTGGGCTGCCACTTACTGCTTCAGGGGATCTTCCCGACCCAGGGATCAAACACGCGTCTCGCATTGGATTACTGTTCCAATTAAACAGTAGTGGTGATTAAACGATATAGGGTATGACACAAGGGGGCGCTCGATAAACGTGGATTTCCCTTTTAAGTAGGAAAAAGAATTCGTTTGTTTTTTTTTAATAGGTACACATGATCCAGCAAAACCAGAATGAGAGATCCTGCTAGCTTCAGCTGCAACCACACCTCAGTTGGCAAAAACCTCACATAAGCTCACCGTTTCCAGGGTTACGCTCTCACCTCTCACTTTTCTCAATCCGCCCCTCGGCCAAGAAAATCTAACCGACCCCTAGCAAAGCCCCCATAAACTGGCTACAGGACCACCCAACCTACCCCGCCCTTCCCTCATAGGCGGCTCGCTGATGATATCATATCCACTTCCGTTTCTGAAAAGGCCTCTCTTCATTCTCTACGGTCGCTCTAGGCTGACGCTTCCACGGCTGGCTCTGAAGCTCAATGGTTGCTGGGCGGGGCCGTGACGTCTTTGGCGTGGCTGCAGGGGAGGCCGCGGCGGGGAAAATGGCGGACGGGAAGGCGGGAGAAGAGAAGCCTGAGAAGCCGCAGCGAGCTGGAGCCGCCGGAGGTGAACACAACCCCAGCGTCGCGGGCTATGTGGGATGCTCTGAGCCTTTCTTTGAGCTTCCCGGGGTGGGGGGAGTAGACTGGGGCGAGAATGGGCGCATCTGGCTCTCACCCGGCCAGGTGCTGGGCCCAGACGAGCCCCGGGCACGCCCGGTGCGGCCCACTGGGATCCCGGCCCACATCGCCTCCTTACCAGGGAAGAGCCGGTCACTGGTCGTCACCTCCTGGCCCCAGCAGAGACCCTGCTTCCGAAGAGAAGGGAGATGGGCACCAGAAAGGGGGACCGAACTCGGGGTGGGACTCCGAGTGGCGGTGCCCGAGCCGCTACCGCCACACCGGAGACGCACATCACACAAAACGCACACGCGCGCTCACTCAGTGCGAGTCACGGAGCAGTGACCGCAGGAACTGGCCGCGGGCCGAGTTTCCGACGGTGCCGGCCTCTCAGTTACACCTAGGAGTTAGTTTGCTGCTCCCTTTTCACTGAGAAAGTGGACTGTCCTGGCCTTTTGCATTCCTTCTTTTTTAAGCCTAATACTAATCCTGTAAGGGCTGGGTCGAGGCGATGGAAGCAAAGAGGAATACCTTTGCCTGTCTCCTGGTTTAATCTTTGGGGTCTAGAATTAGAGTTTGATTGCCTTTCTTTGAACTGTCTGCCTTTTATGTGCTAGGCTGTTGCCAGCCAGCTGCCTGCCAGATATTTAGGTGGCTAAATAGGCTAGTGTGACTCTTCCCTATTTGTTACGATGTCAACTCAGGTTGCAGCTATCTTTATTCTGTCACCTCCAACCCTCTAAATTTGGGTCTTGTGCATTAAGGAAAAGAAACATCATGTAATCTCTCTAGCTTTCCCGTCCCTTTGTCCTAACAAGGCTAATTTAACACGTGCGAGCTGATACTGTCTTTAGAATGTTTTAAGTACCACACTGTCCTAATTCTTCAAGTCTTATCCCTGAAAGTATTTAATATGAGAAAATACATAAAATTAGTAGTATATGAAGGTGACTGTTAGGACCTTCTAACAAGTTTGATGTGAATTAACTTGAAAACGAAATTGAAAAAAAGTGTAATATTTGGTTACTTTGGACCCAGAATTTCCTTTTTTAAAAATACATAAGGTGCTATTACTTGAACCTAAACTCCTTTCACCGTTTCCACTCCCCTCCCTTCTTTTCTGTTGTTGTTTTACTAGTAAAACAGCTTATGAAACAACAGTTTAAACCATTTAGTACTACCTCTTTAGCGGCTTTCTGTGGCCAAAATTGGAAATTACCAAGTAAAATTACACTTAAAAGTTAGTTTGAGGAAAAACAAAGATCTGTAGCCTAAAAAGCCTTATCTGACTTTTTTAGACTACCGTTTAAGAATGGTTTTTTGTCTTGAATGAGAGTAACTGTGTTTAATGTGAGCCAAAATGTAGTTTGAGGGAATTCCCTGGGGGCTTAGCGGTTAGGATTCCCAGGGTTTCACTGCCTGGCCTGGGTTCAGTCTCTGCCCGGGGAACTGAGATTTCACACCACACGTGGCTGAAGTGGCCAAAACAAAACAGAAAAATGTACCATAAGTGTCAGCATAATTCCACTGTGTAATTTATCCACCACCCTTTCAGTTAGGGATAATTTATTCTGTAGTATGAATATTGGTGTTTCTGTGTTAGCATATTTTTGTGATGAGAGTGATACAAAATTACCTTTTTTACTAATTGCTATCAAAAGTTGTCTCCTTGTTAGTGACTTAGGCTGATATTCTTTAATAACATCTACATAATGCCTTGAGTGTGCTTTCCTTTATAAGAAAATAATAGTTACATGTTAACCATTTTTGAATGACATGTTTTTAATGAAGTTGTACCAAAAAATCAGTTTAAACATTCATGCCATCCATGGATATTGCTCAACTGATAAAATTTTATGGCAAGTAGGCACTATTTAACACTTAGCCAGTTTGTATTGGGGGGGCTTATCTGGGGATTTTTCTGATTTTTAACTCCTACTGAACAGTCCATTAAATTGGAAATACAAGTATTTTTTTAAGAAGTTAACATGAATTTATATTAATAAGAGAAGCTACTTACTTGAACTACCTGCTCTCACCTTTAAGGGGAGGGATAATGTTAAGGGTTAGGCTTTGGGTAGCTTTTCTCTTTTTTCTTCCCTTTGGCTAAATTTTTGTAGCTCCTTGAAACAAGTAGAAATTTTAGAGGTATTCATGTTGTAATCATACTCACCTAAAGCTATTTTATGTTTCTAATAACTACGTTAATGAAATTGGCATTTCTTCTGTCAAGAGGGTCTTGAATATATTTTCATTTAAACTGCATACCAGTCCTATTAGAGACGTGGATGTGCACTCTTTTTTTCAGACAAAGAAGCTACCAGAATGCAAATGGGTCATGAAGGGTATCCTTATGGACTTAAAACTTACTAGGTAATTTTTTCAAAATAAGGTACCTTTTTGACTCCCAAGGCCCACCTCTCCTCCTCCACTATTCAATGAAAGACGAGAAAAAAAAATGCTAGTACTGTGTGTAGTTTGATTTCACATTAACTAATCTATACATTTTATTTGCTCAGAATACAAACTAGATAAAATCTCTTATTGAGATACTCCTTGATAATTAATCTAATAATTTAATAACTGTCCATGTTTGTTATAAAGTGATTTATTTTTTTTAAACTGCATATTTTTTCACTCTTTAAAATGTAAGTCACATTGCTAAGATTTTTCACATTACTAATCTGTGACCATTCAAAATTTTGTTTTCCACAGTGCCAGAATAGAAAACATCTCATTAAATAAATTGAAAACACCAGTTCATGATTACAAGCCTCACCCGCCCAAACAACTGCTAAAGTAGTACATGTATTTAAGGGAAAACACTTAACGGACTTTAAAACACTTTATAATGGTCTTGATAGTTTGCCTCTTCAGATGACAGGCACACAGATGTGGATAAAATTTGGGTTGCTAGCAGTTGATTAGTTAATTGTAGTTTTCTCAACTCCTCTGTACATGTTACCTTTTTCTAGAGCAGTAATTATAGAAATCTTCCCCAGACATCATAGGAGTGGACAGATAGTATAACGTTCCATGTATTAGCACAGACTAGTTCAGTTAGTTGTCACCCTTAATGTTGTTCTTAATATTATAGTAATAACTATCCTTTTCACTTTTCCTCATATTTATGCTTTGACTTTTCTAGATTCTTTGTTCCTGAACTATTTTTTGGATAAAAGGATTCCTAGAATATGATAGCCCTTGAGTCACAGTTCAAAGATCAGAGTTACACTAGAATCAAGACTAAATGTTCTTTGTGCTACTTGTTTTGATGTTTTTCAGAGTTTGTGACTGCACAAACTTGTGCCTTTAGTGGTGTATAGATTGCTTCTATATGTAAATTCAGTGGTTTTTTTTTTTAATGTGTTTCAATACATAGAGCCAATAAGTTTTCAGTTTTAGCTGTGCCAGTCACAGAGAAGTAGTAGTTATGACTGTTTGGGTTTTACTGTAAATTCATACTTGATTAAAACTCTAAGGATACAGAATAAAATTTGGCATAAATGATTTTAGTGATAGACTGAAAAATAATGTTTGTATAATACTGTCTTTTTAAGAAATTCTAAATTGAATTCTATATTTCAAATATTGAGTACCAATGTTGCTTTTGTAATTTTATATCTAAATAAGGGAATTCAGACAGCCATTATAATGCTCTTTCCTTCCTAAGGAAATCCCCAAACCTAATACTGCTTAATTTCTCCCCTACATTGTTATTACAACTTTCACCCCTTGTCTAAAGGTAATAAAGAATTTATTTTCCTGTAAACAAAATCAAATGTTCTGTTCAAAGTGCTAATTAATTTAGCTACCCCATCATTCCAAAATTATATAGATTGGGATCTATAACTGTCCTTTATTACTCATCAGTCTGTTTGATTTTCCCTTTTCCACCCATTCTTGCTTTTTGTCATGTTTCCCAAACTGTTGTCAGGGTCATTCCTTAGAGAATCTTCTCTTTCTCCATAAATATTCATCTGGTGTACATTGTACAGGGTAAATTGGTAAACTTGGGAAAGAAAATATTTAATAATCAGCCAATTTTCTTCTGTCTTGCTTCCCAGTATGTTCTTAAATAGCCTTCATGTGTAACATTCAAGATGTTAACTCATTTCATTTGTTAATATAAACAAGCAAAATTACTGAAAGACATCTTGCATTCCATGTCTACATGTGTGTGCCTTCTGTTAGAAATTATCGTTTTTAGCTCATCTTTTTTTATGATGAAAAAATAATGTGTGAACCTAAATATAATTGTTGATCACCCTTTAAGAATAGGCTAAACAGATGATAATCAAGCTTTGAGAGTAGAATTAAGTTACTAAAGAGGGGATGACCTTGATGTCTTCCTTGAAGTTCCTTTCTAAAGATTGTATGAAATGTTCATGAAGAACACGCCACTCAAGAAAGTTACTGCAGGCTGTACTATGTAGTTTGGGACATAACGGGTTGGTCATAAAAAGGTACTTTGTATAACTAGTAGTATACTATTGAAGAATATTAGGTGTTGTATTAGTCAAATGTATTCTGTGATGTGACTGATTGCCAACAAACCAGTTCATGTAGAAGAGTTTATAGTTCTTAATTTATGAAAAGCAAAATTCCACAGGTAATTAGATTATTATGCAACGTAGAGTATTTAGTTGAAGGGTCTTTTGTGAACTCTATTTTTATAATTTTAAATTGCTCTGTATTTTATGCTAGTTAATTCATGGGAGCCTCTTCTACTGCCACACAATCTCAGTTCCTGCTGTATACTCTAACAAACAGTGGAAGAGACTGTTGGGTCAGTAGGTGACAACTGCAGAGGTATCTTCCTTATAACGATGCTTTTTGAGGTTGCTGCTCCCATCAATCTGCTCAGTAAAAATAGCTCATCTTGGTAAGTTGTTTCGACTTCACCAGGACCTGAAGAAGAAGCAGAAAAACCTGTGAAAACTAAGACTGTTTCTTCCAGTAATGGAGGGGAAAATTCCAGTCGCAGCGCTGAGAAGCGATCAGCTGAAGATGAAACTGCAGACCTCCCAACAAAGCCTACAAAGATCTCCAAGTTTGGATTTGCCATAGGTAGTCAGACGACAAAGAAAGCCTCAGCCATATCCATCAAACTTGGCTCAAGTGTGAGTTATTTTATATATTATATTTATAATGAGTCTTAAGGATGTGTTTTGGAAACCTTTTATTGGATTATGATAAATTAAGTATAAAATGATATGTTGGTGCATGAACTTACAACATGTAAGTATTTAAGAAATTATTAGGATATTCAAGAAAAGTCTGGATGAATTACAGCTCCAGCTGTTTTTCAAAAAGGTTTGGAATATGAGAAGGAACAAATATTGTAGGGAATATATGACTAGCTTATAATTTCCTAACTTGTGCAAAACCTCTGAAAAATGTTTATCTTTTAATTCCACTGATGTTAAAAAATAGTATCTCTAGAAATCATTTGTGTCATAAAAGATAAATGTGAGTAAGGTACTGCTTAATAAGAGCTTCCTGATTAACTTACTTTGGAGCTACAAATGGATGTTGAGTATTAAAACCTATGATAATAGTCCTTTGTGGATCAACTTTTGATTTCTTGTTTTTAGATGTAAACCTTAAATTAGTACTTATTAACTGTTGAGTGTCTGGAAAATAACTGAAATATTAGATTGAAGCATTAGACATTGGACTATTTCTGATCTACAGAAGTGATAATTTCCTGTGATTCAACTAAATAGGTCTCCTCTTTAAGAAAAAGGAAGTTACTTTAATAGCATATTGCTATTGACTTTAGAATATGGTTATACATTCTTGTGTAAGGAGTATAATCCTAAAATTGCTTTGGTTTATTCATGTCCTGTGAAAATTAATGCTCAGTTGCCAAGTACATACAGCTTGATATCTTCATTAGATGTTCAAAGATTTTTAAATGGATCAGGAGAAAAAATATGGATCAGATTCCTACTGGAGTGTGTGTGTTTGAGCTAAATGTCTAGTTTTCATAAAGCTACTATTCCTTAGAACCCCCACTCCTGCCATATGCTGTTTTGCCTTTTCTTCCTTTTTGTAAAAAATTTAGTCTGAACAAAAGGCATTCAGCTTATAACTTCATTATTTCATGATTCTTCTTTCTACTTGAGCTGATTCTTTTGGTTTAATCTGTTTTTTTATAACATTGCATATACCCACCTGCATAAATATTTACTCTTTTTGATTGTCGTTAAAGATGTGGTTCTCATGTACACTTCTCGTGTAGGTGTTCCCCTTGGTAATAGATTTTACTGTGGTTGAACATACCACATAAGTCAGATACCCATATCCCTACTTTTTCTAAGTCATTGAAATGATTTAGTAATTGCTGATCATTTTAGTTAGGAAGGTTATGCTTAAAAAGGCCTATTCACTAAAACTTAAACCTTTAGAAAACAAACTTTTTTTTTTTCATAAAATAAACCAAAGTGTAAACATAATCTTGGTGAAGTGAGATGTAGGATGTGAAAATAGTTGAAAGTGTTGCTTTTGATTATATGATGTGAAAAAATAGTCAAAGCACGGGCGAATACTTGAGTCTTATGTTGTATGTAAAACAATCAAATACATGACATGTTTTAAGAGTAAAGGGTGTTTTCTGGAGTCACTATGCATAATTTCCAAATGAACATTTTCATTTCTTCAAAAGTACACACTTTATAAAGATGTTTGTGTTATATAAGAGGGATGGTTAATTTTGTTTCAGCAGCTCAGAGATGATTTTATTGGGGAGGTGATGCTAGAGCTGACTTTAAATACAGGAAAGAGGCAAAAGGACTCAGATAAAAAAGACTTTAATGCAGGGAATTCCCTGGCAGTCCAGTGATTAAGATTCAGTGCTTTCACTGCTGTGGCCTTGGGTTCCTTAGTTGCAGAAGAGCCCACAGAATGTTCAAGGTGTCTTATGCAAAGGCAATTTAAATGTGAAGCTACATGATGCATTCAGGAAATTGTTCATTGTTACGAAGTGTTTAGTAGTTAAATGGAGGGTTAGAAAGCCCTCCAAATAAGACCATAGGACCAAACCATAAAGGACATAAAGGTCCATAAGAAAATTTGGTTTTAGTCTTTAGGCTCTAGAGGAGTCATGGAACTATTGTAGACCCTTTAAACAGATTTGCATTTTAGAAGCAGTACTCTGGTACTAGTATAGAGAATTAGAGGGATAAAAACAACAGAAGCCAGGAAAATGGTAAATCTAACATAGTTCAGGCAAGAAATGCTAAGGGGCCTTAGGTGTTCCTAACGTGGTAACCAGTAAGTTGAGAAGGCAGGGGGAGATTTAAGTCTGTTTAATAGAGATCTAGTTAAGAGGACCTCACAATAGAATGTGCAAGTTGAAGTAAAGGTTTTCTGGCTTGGGTACTTCATGAGCACTTCAGTACCCCTCGGATCTCTGAGTGGCACTATCCAGTGGCAGCCAGCTGATAGAGAAAGATGAATCTTGGTGTCTTTCTCAGGGTAATCTGTGCTTAACTTTAATGTTACTATGGGCAAGTGTTGATATTCATTTTCTCTTAACCTGTGCTAAGTACCTTTATGTAAATGATATTAAATTATAGATCCTAACTAGAAAATCTTGGACAGGAGGAAAACAAATGGCCATATGATTAATAAAGTAAAATCTACTGTTGATAACCCACATTTTCAAGAAAGAAGATGGATTTCTCCAAAGTTTGTTCTTAGTTCCTTACTATATGTTTCTATGAAAATGTAACGTTGCATCTTTGAAGATGTTATTCCTGTCGTTAAATAAGCCTGTGTAAACATGTGATGATACTCTTTCTAATGTTTCTTCTTCAGAAGCCTAAAGAACCGGTTCCAACTCTTGCTCCAAAAACCCTTTCAGTAGCAGCAGCTTTTAATGAAGATGAAGATGTAAGTTGATAGCTAGTTTTCTTTGTTTTACTTTAACCTGTTCTTTAGGACAACATTAGTGGCAAATTGTCAAGTTATATTAATGGTACTAGTGAACTTTTTTTTTTTTGCAACTCTTAACAGTTCGGGTTTGTGTGTGTTTTTTCTTTTTTTTCTAATGACATCTGTACAATCTGGATATTTCTAGTAATTTGGTTGGGGGATTATATAAAATAGACTTTGAGGAGCAAGGAACTTAAATCAACAAATGCTTACTATGAGTAAAAATACATATGTATGCTATGAGTACCTGAGTAATAGCTCCCAAGAACAATTTGGATAAGAATTAACCTTCAGAGGAGCACAAAACGTGGGGCTGGAGTGATTGGCAAGAGTATTTAAGAGAAGAAATCTGCTGCTGCTGCTAAGTTGCTTCAGTCATGTCTGACTCTGTGCAATCCCATAGACAGCAGCCCACCAGGCTCCTCTGTCCCAAACATTAGGCAGGGTTTTGACAAACCAAGGAATACTGTTGTAAATTAAGATATCAGCTTTCAAATCATAAGTGGTAATGCTGAGCAGCTGTGTTTGACACCTGGAGATTTTGTAGAAATTTTAGGCAAGGATGAATATGGAATGATCGAGACTCAATAGGTAAATACAGTGGTTATCACTGTATTCTCCCTTGGACATTTACTCACTCTATACATTTGATTGCTTTCTGTATGCTAGGTACAATGAGATTACAAAGATCAATCAGACATGTTCCTCTAGGAATTCAGCCTAGCAGTACAGGGACTTACACATAAAACGGCCCAGGATAAAATCAAAAGTACCTGAAAAGATGAAATGATACAAGAGATTTAGTTGAGGAAGAGAGACCAGGTAACTCGATGCATGCAGTGTTGTGGAAAGACCACTGGACTGGCAGTTGGAAGACCTAGGTTCTTTTCCTGTCCTGTCCAGTTATTAACCAATAGAGAGCCTGCAACTAATTAAATCAGTTTACCTTTTGGAGCCTTAGTTTTCCAACTTGTAAAGTGAAAGCTAAATATAGATCACAGGGTTTTAAACCATTTCTTAGAGTTCCAGGGCTCTGTGGAAATGTCTCAGGAGCTACTGTGGTATTGCATACTTGGTCGCTCAGTTGTGTCCGACTCTTTGTGGAGTCCAGTCCCCGTAGACTGCAGCCCACTCAGGCTGCTCTGCCCTGCTCCAGGCAGGAATACTGGAGTAGGTTGGCATGCCCCCCTCCAGGGGATCTTCCCAGCCCAGGAATCAGATTTAGATCTCCCACACTGCAGGCAGATTCTTTACCCTCTGAGCAACTAGGACCCAGGAATCAAACCGGCTAACAAGCATGACTGTAGTCTCCTGCTGCTATTTATTTATGTCTGCTCTCTTATCTCTTTGGTATTTGGAAATCCAAGTAGTATTTTGTTGAGGAAAAAACGTTTTATGTCCCCTTCCCCCCAAAAATTTTTGAAAAGCATCGACCTAAATTTAATATTTTGTTATGTCTAACCAGAATCCTTAAGAGATTATGTAGCATTTTGACCTCTACAGATTATGTCAGGGAAGGACAGTATAGGAAGAAGAGAATAGCATGGGCAGAAGTAGAAAGGCTGAAAATTGTAAGCACCTACATAATGCTTATGTTGAATATCTAACAAACTGAGTCTTTGCACATATCTTTATTTTACCTTCCATATATCCCTGTGAGTTGTGTGTTATGGTTATTCTTATTTTCCAAATGGAGAAATTAAGCTATGAGTGCATGAGTGTGCTGATGCACACAAGTGTCATCTAGAACTTAGAACTAGAACTTGGCTTTCTGGTTTCTCATCCTGTATTGTCTTCCCTGTTTTTAAAGAAATTTTAGACAGGTTCAGACAGTACTCTTTTCTGCCATAAGATGGTAATGATCCCTGGCAGTCCAGTCGTTAAGTCTCCGCACTTCCACTGCAGGAGGTGTGGGTTTGATCTCTGGTCAGGGAATTAAGATCCTGCCTGCCTTACAGTGCTGCCAGAAAAAAAGGAAATAAAGTCTTTATTTGATTCTTATTTTTCTGAGGAACATAGTTAGCCTTGGATATATATCTCAGCCTGAAATACAGTGGACAGAGAATATGTTCATTTGTTTAATTTTGAAGTTTAAAAATGCTTTTTCAGTTCTGTCTCTTTAGTTTCTATTCATTTGTAGAATGTTCCCCAGTTTGGATTTGTCTGATGTTCCCTTATTATTAGGGTCACGGTCCCCTTGGCCGGTGTACCACAGAAACGATGCCAGGTTGTCAGTGCGTATTATGTCAGGAGCACGTGTGCCAGTGTGTCCTGTCGCTGGCAGTGCTGCCTTTCATCATTGGGTTGAGTGGTGACTGCCAGATCGCTCTTCTGTCAAATTACTGTTTTACCTTTTATAATTAAAACTTATCTTGGGATATGTTTTAAGAATACATGAAAATACCTAACTACTTAAGCATTCATTCATGAATGTTAACAGTCATTGATGATTGTTACCAGAATTAGTTCTATTATGTTTGCCAAATGGTGATTTTTTTTTTTCATTCTTTCCTCCTGTCTATGTTTATTAATTGTCTCACTTAAGGAAGAGCTTTTCTGTATTTATACAAGCGTAGCCTATTCAATAGGCTATAATGCTCAAATTGTCCCAGATTTGACCAGTAGAAACCTCTTTAAGGTGGATCTTGAGATGACTGCTTAAAAAATATTTATCTCAGCAGTAACATTTGCACATAAAAACATCTAAAAGACACTTGTCACATTCTTTTTCACCAGCTGTAACTGTGGAAAAGCAGTAAGGAATGAGCTTTCAAGATGTCTTTACAGGAAAGAAGACATTTTTGAGAAGGAGCGATACAGTGAAGTGGTTTAGAGCATTTTTTTAGTGTCCAGCTGTTTTGTGACTTTGGACATGTTGTTAACCATGCATACTTCAGCTACAACATTTGAATGATGACACTCATCCCGTTCGGTAGGATTGTTAGAGTTTTCAGAGATAGTGCATATTAAAGCATTTAACACAACGTGTATATTCTAGTAAACAACTACTTTTAGTTCTAAAGTATCAGGTTTTTTACCAGAATTCTTTCTTTTTGCAGATTCAGCACTTGAAGTATAGGTCTCTCTAATGTAGTTAAAATTAGATACTTTTTTAACCAAAATTTACAGTTGGATATAAAATTTAGCATTATTAGTATCAAGTGATTTTAATATAGTTGACCCTTGGCCAGCACAGGTTTGAACTGCATGGGCCTATTTATATGCAGATTTTTTTTCTATAAACATGTGCTACAGTACTACACTATCCCAAGTTGATTGAGTCCTTGGATGTGGAACCATGGATATGGAGGGCTCACTGTAAAGTTATACACAGGTTTTTGACTGGAGGAGGTTTGGGTCAGGGGGTGGTACCCCTAACCACCTCCTGTATTGTTCAAGAGTCTGCTGTATCTATATGCAGTCATTTCTTTGTGTCTCTTTTTTTTCCAGAGTGAACCAGAGGAAATGCCTCCAGAAGCAAAGATGAGGATGAAGAATATTGGAAGGTATAATTTTTGTATAATATTGTAGAAAATTATAGTGAATTTAAAGCAAGAATAAATTGCACATAGTCTGTTAGTGTTCAAGATTTTCTTGCATATTTGGGCAAAACAGTTTTGTTTTCTAATATAGCAGTATATCTCTCCTGATAAGAGAAAATTCGTATTTTAAGAAAAAATATTTACAATATTATGCTGTTTCTTTTCAGATACATGTAATCTATATTTCTTCAAGTAAACAGAAGTGTTTCCGATTTAAAATTTTTTTCAAGTATAAAGAAATGGCTTTCACTCATCTCACCTACAGTAGCATTCCCACCACTTAATCTTGATTGTATGTGCTCCTTTTTCCTTGGTAATATAGATGCTAAATATAAAAATAAGATAAAAACCATCTTTAAATTTTCCTGTTTGTTATTATGGAGATAACATTAATTTCATATTAACATGATACTCAGTTTGTCTTTGTGCATAAATGGATAACTCAGAGGTCAGTAAGGAAGCTGCGCTTCAAAACGGCCTCTGCCATGTCCCCGTTTCTAGCAAATGTGTATTCTCCCAAGAACTAAGTGCTAAGTCTTTTAGCATCAGTCTTAAGACTTTGCCTTTGGTTCCAATGGGAACAGTGCCAGTGGCTGTCTACCGGCCTCCCTTTCATACAAGACTAAAGTAAAAAATACATCTGACATTATAACCAAAATATAAACCAAATCTATATATACCTGCATATATCTTAACATTTAACATCAAAGCATGTTCATAAAATGGCAACCATTTTATGTGTGATACATCTTTATTTTTTTTTTGTTTCATTTTTTGTAAATACTGGTGGCAGGTCACCAAATTGATTTAATGACCCTGTTAACGGGTTACATGGAGAAGGAAATGGCAACCCACTCCAGTATTCTTACCTGGAGAATCCCATGGACAGAGGAGCCTGGCGGGCTATAGTCCATGGGGTTACAAGAGTCAGACACTTCTTAGGGACTAAACCACAGTGGGTTACAAGCAACTGTTTTTAAAACTATAGTGGTTGCCACCTTTAGCTGTTTATCAAAATCACCTTAAATGTTTGTTAAATCTACAAATTTACCTGGCTCCTCCTCAGGCCCACTGAATCTGAAATTTTAGGACTGGGTCTGTGGAAAGGGTATTTTTAAAAAGATGTGTAGCAGCTTCCGATGTTTGGCCTCCATTTATAATGGGTGCTAAACAGACATTTTGAAAGAGTTAAAAATATGGCCCAAAAGTCATTATATAACATTTTAAATAAATTTCTTTCTTTTAACACAGGGATACACCAACATCAGCAGGACCAAATTCCTTCAATAAAGGAAAGCATGGGTTTTCTGATAACCAGAAGCTATGGGAGCGAAATATAAAATCTCATCTTGGAAATGTCCATGACCAAGACAATTAAATGATGTGTTTTGAGATTGGGGTGTTGGGTGGGTGTAAAGTTAAAAGGAACAGTTTCCTTTTTTAAGGAATGGTATAAGACTATCTTTGGAGCCGCCTTTTTTTTCTTTTTCTTTTTTTAAATATTGAGTGATACACTAATAAATGAGAATTTGAAATTAGAGGTAATTTATGTTTTATATACAGATTTCGAGACATTTACTAATTTTGTAGTTTCATGTGATTAGTTTCCAAAGGTTACAGATACTAAAAAATTCAGAAATGGTACCTTTCTAAGAATTGCATATTTTTTTAGACACAACTATTAGCACATTAGGAGGGAAGCAAAAAGTTGTCTATTTAAACTGTAGGCAGTTACTCTCTAACTTAACTCCCTTATTAACCTAAACTTGTCTGGCTCCCAGGAACAGCCTTATAGAGAAGGGAGTATTGTATTGGGAGGAAAATGTTACTGGACTATTGACTGAAAAAGTAAATTAGATAAAATACAGCTTCTTTTTTTCCCTAATGGGCATTTGTTTAGTTTCACATCATCATTAACTAGTTACTGCATTGCTATCAGTGGATACAGATGCTTAAGCTCTTTAGAAAGAACATTTTAAAATGTAAACTGTTAAGTATTCAAAATAGCCCACTTCATTTTAAGGGTCTTGTCTACCTTCATTAGTCTTCAAAAAACAACCATTTGCTACCAAAGTAAATCAGTATTTTGAATGTGCTTCTCTTGATTTTTGTTATTAGCTAGTTCCTGTAAGCATTTCCACCAGATCTTGAGGCAAATCATAAGGAAGCTGTTTCTTTTAAAATAACAAACCACCACCAAAAATTTAAATGTACATAATAGTTAAATGTTTGGCTGTTCTTATTTTTTAAAGGGTATAAACACCAAAAAAAAGGGGGGGAGCAACATTGTATGAAGATGGAAGATAAGAAAGATGCACTTTCTGTAACTTTATCAAAGCATTTATGTTACTAACTTGTGAAATCCAATTTGATTTGAACTTACTAACAGGAATTCTTATTTAGCACAAAAATATGGTTTACTTTAACTGTATACTTGCTAACCAGTGGCCTCTCAAAAGCACATTTTAGATACTGAAAATGAAGAAAATGCATCTTTAAACATATTTTACGGAATCTTCGACCACATATACTTTGTTAATCTATGTGTTGTAGGATTGTGTTTATTTTGTATTTTTGTATTGTATATGAATTCTTTTTTAATGTGACAGTTAAACACATCTTTTAAAGCATAGACACACATAGAAGAAACATATGGTATAATGATTTCCTTGAAAACTACAAAGTTAGATTTGGAGGCAGCTTCAGACTGTTTGATTGGTGGTAACTACTTGCTGAGCTCTTTTAATAAGTAATAACTCCAGAGAAGCAGCCTGTATATATTCCTAATACTTTGTTCACTTGCATTTGAGATTAGAATAAGCCCCAAGTAAAACAATGGAAATGTATATAGAACTATTAGTTCTTACATGATTTAATTATATCAAGATACATGAATTTAACTTGCTTTAATGTAGGCAAACTTTCCATTTTTGTTCATTTTAATGTTTATGTTGAAATAACATCCCTCTCCTACATTTCATTTTCTTGACTCAAATATCAACCTACAGTCAAGATGGGAGAGAGAAACAACTAAGATGATTGTCTTTACTAAAATACCAATAAATTTGTCAAACTCTATTAGTGTTCTTATTTTCTGTTCCAGTTAATTGTTGCTGGGTTTGTTTTAAGCAAAGAGACATGTTATTGTTACTGTTGCCCAGATTGTTGGCTGAAGTAATGGGAGATTTAAAATTGTTTTTTGGAATCTACATAACTGAGCACATAGTTCTAGAGCATTGTGATATCTCTGGTTTGAAAAGACTTAATCCAAATTCTCCCCTCCCTCTACTGCCAAAATGTCATCTAGTGTGTGCTGTAGTAAGTCCTAGCCAAAGCATATCTTCGAAAAATCTTAAGTGTTAGAAGGTATTCTGTTACTAGTGGCTGCCATTGATTATCTCTGAATATTTTCTTAATGTTTATAATGCTCCTGTCCAATAGCTCAAGTCTTAGTAAATGAAAAGATTGAACATTTTAGAATTAAGATTCATTTCTAGTTTAATTACAAATGAAGGCTATAAATTTGTTTTTTTATAGCTAATTATCAAGGTTAGTTTGATACACTGTGGAGCGATTTTTCAAGTTACTTTCTTGCTGAGATGAAGATACTTTTTAATTTTTTTCAACTTCATTTTGAAACAATTTCAAACTTAGAAAACATTGCAAAAATATATGAAGTATTTCCCTTGTTCTTCTAGTGATAACATATAACCACAGGATGATTGTCAAAATCAGGGAATTAACATTATTAAAATACTGTCACCTTTTACTGTTATTCTGCAGACCTTACTTAGATTTCACCATTTGCTCCACTAATGTCTCCCTAGTTGAAGATTCACTTCATTAGCACACATTGTTTAGCTGTCATCTCTTAAACTCCTTTAATCTGAGACTCTTTGGAGTTTGTCTTTTATGACCTTAGACTTCTTGAAAAGTACAGGCCAATTTGTAAAAGATCTCCCAGTTTAGGGTTTCCCTAATGTTTAAATTGTTTAATGCACTTTTGGCAAAAGTAAGACACCTGATGGATACTCAGTGCATCTGCAAGCACGTGATGTCAGTTTGTCCTCTTCCTAGTAATGTTATTTTTGACCACTTGGTGAGGGTGGTATTTGCCAGATATATCCAATATCAAATTTGTAATTTGTAATTAGTATCTTGTAATTTGTAATTAGTATCTTATGGGAAAATTATTGTCTCATATTTCTCATACTTTTGCCCACTAATTGCAGACATTCATGGTTTTTGTTTCTGGGTTTTTTTTCCTTAGGCTTTTTATTGAAACAGTTAGTGTAGGATTTGCCAAATGATGAGTTTTCTATTTTCATCTTTCCTTCTACTTTAAGTAGTTCAAATTCTGTTAGGAAATTTCCATCTGCATTCTTTATTCAAATACCATGTTGATAATGGGCTCATATGTTTTTATGTTATTCTGTAGGTTAGAGTGCAGTACTATCATATATTTTATTACTCAAATTCCCACATTTGCCCATGCAAACCCCTTCGCATTGACCCCTGTGCCTTTTTGACATGTCACCATCAATATTTTCTGGAATCAGAAGATGTTCTAGACTCATCTCGTATTTTCTCTTCTCTAACCTTAGAATCAATGATTTCTGTAAGCATCCATGGTTCCATTCAGAACCTATTTAGAAGCCAAAATCTGCACTAAGTGTACACTTTGGTACTGAAGTGTCATTGCTTCCAGCCTGCTTAACAGAGCTAGAAAAAAAATGTATGTATGTATATATACATCTATATCAATTTCTAGATCTGTTAGGTGTTATGTATTTGTGTCTGTTAATTGTATGTGTATATGTATGTATATACTATGTATGTCCTTGAGTTCACATAGATACTTCCATTACAACACCAACACCAGATTCATTCTAGTCTTTCTCCTTTCTTTATTACTCGTCCAACAGTAAGAAATCTGACTTTGACTATTATAATCTTTTCACTTATTTGCTTAATTTCTAGAATACACAAGGTAGTTCCAGAGTTATTCATAATTTCCCAATGAAAAACTACTAACCAGAGTACAGTGTTTGTATATAGTTCCTTTATAGTATTAAAAGTACATAAAATACTGGTTTACAAAGGTTAGTTATTTGCTCCCCCTTTTAGGGTGGTTGTGTTACTTGTAATACATTTGTGTTTCATAATTCCTGCTCACTCCTTGTTAATGTTATTTGAAATATTAGCATAGGTCTAAAAGTTGAAACTGTACAAACATTGTCCCTCCCTATTCTTTCTCATTCTCTTCCTCCTGTCCTTTCTATCTTGTTTGCATCTATCCCCTATAAATAATCTATCTTTGGTTTTTGGTTTATCCTTGTTGCCTTTTGAATAAATGAATAAATGGGTGTTTATTATATCTCCTTATTTCTTATATGAAATGTAATATAGTTACTCTTATTCTCCCCACCCCACCCCACCCTTCATAGTATATCCTGGAAACTATGCCAGTTGATGGAGATCTATCTTTATTTGCTTTACACAGCAGTAAAATTTATATATTATAGGTTGCATGTGTGTGGGCTCAGTCATTATGTCATGTCCAACTCTTTTGTGAGCCCTCTGGACTGTAGTCCACCAGGCTCCTCTGTCCATGGGATTTCCCAGGCAAGAATACTGGAGTGAACTGTCATTTCATTTGCCAGGGGGATCTTCCGAACCCATGGATCAAACCTCTGTCTCTTGCATTGGCAGACAGATTCTTTACCACTGAGCCACCTGGGAAGACGATATTATAGATTAACATACTATATATATATCACCATGATATATAATTCATATTGCCTTTCAAAAAGTTTTACCACAGTTTTTCAAAAAGTTTTTAAAGGCTGCATAATACTCTATTGTGGGAATTTACCATAGTCAGTGCAATTATTCTTATTTGTATGGGCATTTAGGTCATTTCCAGTGTTTTGCCGTTACAGTGCTGTAATTGAATAACCTGTACATGTGTTATTTTTTTATTGGGATGTATCTTCCTTCAGGTAAACTGCCACAAGTAGGATGCTGGGTCAAAATATACATATCTATGCATGTACATATACATATGCATATCTATTCTTACTAGATATTGTCAAATTCTCCTGAAGGATTGTACCAGTTTGTTTCCCCACCAGAAATGTATGAGTGCCTCTTCCCACAGCCTTGCCAGCACAATGTGTTTGCCATGCTTTTTTAATTTTTGCCATCTCTGATAGGTTTTTTAAAATGGGATGTTAGAGTAATTTTAATTTGCATCTCTCTAGAGATTCCATGGTTGGAGGAGCCTGGTAGGCTGCAGTCCATGGGGTCGCAGAGTCGGACACGACTGAGCGACTTCCTTTTCACTTTTCACTTTCATGCATTGCAGAAGGAAATGGCAACCCACTCCAGTGTTCTTGCCTGGAGAATCCCAAGGACGGGGGTATCTGGTGGGCTTCCATCTATAGGGTTGCACAGAGTCAGACACGACTGAAGCGACTTAGCAGCAGCCGCAGCTATGAGTGAGATTGAATATCTTTTCATAGGTTTAGGGGAAGTTTGAGATTCTTTTTATGAATAGCCTGTTTCATTCCATTATTGGGTTTTTGGTCTTTTCTCAAATTTTAGGAATCTGTCATTTTTTAACTTTATGTATTCTATAAATATTCTATCCCAATTATTAGTTGCCTCTGGTTTTGATTATGGAGTTCTTTGTAATACAGAAAGCTTTCTTTTTTTATATATAGTGAACTTTGCTTATTGCTTTTCAATTTTGTTCGTAGTTAGAAAGCCTTTCTCTATACTGAGGTCAAAGATGCGTTCACTGTTGTTTTTGTAGTACTTCATTTTAAAATGTGTTGTTTCATTTTAAAATTTAAAGATTCTGAATCCACTTGGAGTATATTCTTGTGCATTTGTGAGATCAAGATCTGATTTTAGTTATATCTTTATGATATTTAGCCATCCTAATCAGAAGTAGTCTGGTTTTGTGTTTTTGGGGTGTTAAATTTTTTCTCATAGGTTTTGCATATTTCTTGTTAAATTCTTCCTTAAGTTATCTTTGTTGCTATTAAAATGAGGTTTTCTCTATCATGTGCTGGTTATTTCAGGATATGAAGGCAGTTTCTGTATGTTCTGTCTCCTGCCATCTTACTAAATTCTTCAGGGTTTTATCATTGATTCTCAAGAATTTCCTAGGTGTACCATAATATCATCTGCAAGGCAAGATGACTCTATCAATTTTCGTGGTTATTTTTGTCTAGTTGTATTCCTTAATACCTCTAATACGATATTGAATAGTAGTAGAATAAATGGATATCTTTGCTTTATTCTCAGAGGAATGTCTCCAGTGTTTTAAATACGCCCCTGACTTTAGGACCAAGGTAAACATTATAAAATAAAACATAAATTCCTAATTTAAAAAAAATAAAACATTTATCTGGCTGTGCCAGGCCTTAGTTACAACATGCTGGATGTTCTGTCTTTAGTTGCAGCATGTGAACTCTTAGTTGCAGTGTTCAGGATCTAGTTCCCTGACCAGGGATAGAACCTAGACTCCCTGCATTGGGAGCGTGGAATTTTAGCAACTGGACCACCAAGGAAGCCCTCATAAATTCCCAGCTCTCCTAACAGCTTTTATCAGAAGTAGGTGTTGAATTTTGTTGAAAGATTCTTCAGCTGATTTTATCAGTGAGGGCAAACTAATATAAAGAATTGTTAACATTAGAGCTCTCAGGTGTAGTAGAAGTAGCAACTGCAGGTAGAAACTAACTGCTCACAAGGCTGACAGAATAAGGGAATAAGGGAAAGACATCTCAGAGGAGGGGCCCAGAGGCTGAAATTCAGATCTTTGAGGAGATAACAGCTGCTAGCTTCAGAGAAGAGCAACATACCAAGCTTCCCATCGCCACAGTGAAGACAAATTTTGGAAACTTGATTGAACTTCTGCATGAAAAGTCCCTTGGTGATATGTAGCCCTTTACCCTCACAAGAATCCACTGTTAGTAATAATTAATTGGTTTTAGTTATTTACATTTTACTTAATTTCCCTATACTTTCCAAATTTTATACATTTATCCCACATTACTTTGATAACTGGAGAACTGAGTGGGGAATAGAGGTATCTCTAAATAAGGTAAATTAGCTGTCATGCTTGGGCCTCAGGGATGTGAGAACTTTTTCAGACCAAAAGCCTTGGGCTACATCACAATAAACACCTACTTAGTTATTGCATGTAGACATAGAACTTTTATTCACATCTTGTTTTTTTAATGTAGATGTTCTGCTCTAAACTCTGTTTTCTTGTAAGTATAAGTCCTCTTTGGGAGTGTCGTATTTTCCTTATCAGCTGAATTCACATTGCTTAATATTTAGAAAGAAAAGTTGTGTACTATGTAGGATATCAAGGATGACAAGTATATACTAAGTCTCAACTCTGATGTATCTTTATCACTGATTGATGTCATCCAAATACACCAAAAATGAATTTCACTCAGAATCCAGTATTTTCCTGATCTCATGATAGTTATACACCTGAAGTTACTTATTTTATTCCTGCTTTTATTTTATATATAAATGTATAATTTAATATCTAAATATTTATAAAGATTTATATTAAATGATCTATTTTATATATATAACTGCTTTTAGAATTCCATGACTAATCTTAGTTGATGTGAAATGGTTAGATCAGTAGCAACTATGAATTTACCCATGTAACCATGACTGAAAATAAAGTTCCTAAATAATACTTCAAGAATATATAATTATTATGCCCTGATTTTAATAAAAAGAAATATTGTATCAACATTCAAACAACTAAGATCATGGCATGCGGTCCCATCACTTCATGGCAAATAGATGGGAAAACAATGGAAACAGATTTTATTTTCTTGGGTTCCAAAATCATTGCAGATGGTGACTGCAGCCATAACATTAAAAGATGTTCATTGGAAGAAACGCTATGACAAACCTAGACAGCGTATTAAAAAGCAGAGGATTACTTCACTGACAAAAGCCCATATAGTCAAAGCTATACTTTTCCAGTAGTCATGTATGGATGTGACAGTTGGGCCATAAAGGCTGAGCATCCAAGAATTGATGCTTTTGAACTGTGATGCTGGAGAAGACCCTTGAGAGTCCCCTGGACTGCAAGGAGATCAGATCAATCAGTTCTAAAGGAAACCAGTCCCGAATATTCACTGGAAGGGCTGATGCTGAAGCTCCAATATTTTGGCTACCTGATGCAAAGAGCTGACTCACTAGAAAACACACTGATGCTGGCTGGCAAAGATTGAAGGCAGGAGAAGGGGAAGACGGAGGATAAGTTGGTAGCATCACTGACAATGGACATGAGTTTTGACATCAGGAACTGGTGGACATCCACAAGATGGTGAAGGACAGGGAAGCCTGGCATGCTGCAGGACATGGGGTCGCAGGGTCGGACACAGCTGAGCATCTGAACACCACCACCTTTGTATCAAGTACTGCAAAGAAAGTAATATGGAAAGAATGCAAGTATTGACACTAATTAGGTAAAGAATTTGCAGATGGTTAAAGCAAATCTAACAAGATGCAACTGGGAATGAAAAGGTGTGTATGTGGGAATATGGTTATATAAGGAATGTATACTTTTCCACTTAGTTTTGCTATGAACCTAAAACTGCTCTTTAATAGTTTAAAAAAAAAACCCAAAATGTGGGCAGTGGTTTGACTTAATAGATTGACAAGGTATGTCTCTTAACCATGAATCTAATAATACTAAGTTTGATATACAACCCCCCAATTTGCTGTGAGAGAATATTAATCTGTGTATGAACAGTTATATGGATTACCATACCAGTAAACTTCCCAAAACATCATTTAAATGTAGTTACATTCTCAAAGGGTCACTCTGAAAAGACAATGTCCCTTTCCCAGTTGATTTTAAACAGGTGTTTCTTCTCATTCTATCTTATTTGAATGCTACAGTAGGCATTGACTATGAGATGCTCCAAGGAAGACAACTGGGAATCCTAAGTATAAATTTTATTACAGGCCTTGCTTTCTCCAATAGGGGGAACTGAAGAAGCAGGCATGGGACTTCCCTGGTGGTTCAGTGGTTAAGATTCTGCACTTACAGTGCAGGACGTGTGAGTTCGATCCCTCTTGGGAGAACTTAAGATACCATGTGCCACACTGCCAAAAACACAAAAAGGAGCTCCCGTTCTCTGCCATCTCTTAAGGGGTGCTGGTAGTGCCATCATGCTGAAACAGAAAGATTCTGATAACAACCATCTCTTCTCACATTACACACTTTCATTACTAACTTATATGACTTCCCTGCTGTGGACATAGAGCCATTAGAAAACTAGGAAATTTCAAGATTAAGAGCAATTTCAGATATTAATCTGGAAGTAATGTGTGTAAGACAGAAAAAAACAAGGCAAGCATGAAAACTGGGAAGCCAAGATATTGGTAATATACTGCATGTGTGAGTTTATAAAATCTTAAGAGTACTATGTTAACAGGGTTTCCCAGGTGGTGAAGTGGTGAAGAATTCACTTGCCAATGCAGGAGATCAAAGAGATGTGGGTTTGATCCCTGGGACAGGAAGATCCCCTGGAGTAGAAAATGGCAACCCACTGCAGTATTCTTGCTTGAGAGACCCCATGGAGAGAGTAGCCTGCTGGGCTCTAGTCCTTGGGGTTGCAGAGTCAGACATGACTGAGCATACATCCACACATAAAATATGTTATCAGTAATTAGTAGTGATGTAATAGAAGTAACAGATCAGAGACACTGCTAAGGAATTCATTGGCTGAATCACTGATGGAAGCATCCCAGATGACTAGGGGGTCTGATCTAGGTACCTGGAGAAGAGTAGATGCTAAAGAGAAAAAAAACTGACACACACACACACATATACATACAGGATAACTTTTAAAGTTTAAGAAAAACCTTCAGTCAAGATTTAGGAAAATCCACAGAGGGTTTTCAAGGGAAAATGGGGTCAACATAGGGCCTAATTGTATAACAGTAATTACCATTGGTGTGGGATGAACTATATGCCTCTTAAGTGTTTTCACAACTGCTGCGAAGTGTTGATATGTAGCTGAACTTACTGCCTACAGCTCATGAAATGGATGCCTGTGGAGTTAGAGCAAGGAATGAAAACAAACTCAAGTGGCAGATTTATATGCAAATATGTCAGTAATTTTTTTTGTTTAAATTTTGAGAAATCTTTATTTGCTTTACACAGCAGTAAAAATTGTATATTATACATTGCCTGTGTGTGGGTTCAGTCACTAAGTCATGCCTGGCCTTTTTGCAACCCCCTTGACTAGCCCACCAGGTTCGTCCACGTAATTTTCCAGGCAAGAATACTGGAGAGGGTTACCATTTCCTACTCCATGTCATGTTTTCTAGTTGGCTTTCCTGGTGGCTCAGATGGCAAAGAATCTGCCTGCAATGCAGGAGACCAGGGTTTGATCCCTGAGTTGGGAAGATTCCCCCGCAGACAGGAGTGGCTACCCACTCTAGTATTTTTGGAGAATTCCATCCACGGGTTGCAGAGAGTCAGACATGACTGAATGACTGAGCACTTTCTAACTGAACTAATATTCCTATGAAAAGACAAAGATTGGCAGCCTGGACTTTTTTTTCAAGACGATCACAGGAAATTTTCTGGTGGTCCAGTGGCTCAGCCTCCATGTTTCCACTGGAGGGGGCATGAGTTCAATCTCTGGTCAGGGAGTTAAGATATTACATGCTGCACGGCCAAAAAAGCCAATCATATACTATGTGTAAGAGAAATACCTTAAATATGAGGTTATGAGCAGGCTGACAGCTATAAGCATGGTAAAATGCACCACATGAATACCCCCCAAAAAAATCCTGATGTAGCTATTTTACTATTTTAAAAATATTCATTTGGTTGTGTCAGGTCTTGGTTGTGGCATGCAGATCTCCCGTTGCAGTATGTGAGCTCAGTAACTGCTGCACCGGGGCTTATTTGCCCTGGAGCATATGTGATCTTAGTTCCCCAAACAAAGATGGAACCCAAGTCCCCTGAACTGTAAGGTGGACTCTTAACCCCTGGATCACCAGGAAGCCCCTGTAGCTATTTTAATTTCAGTCAAAGTAGACGTAAAGCCAGGAGCATTACCAAAGGCTCTTCATTTTACCCTTTCATAATGATACAAGGTTTAACTCACCAGGAAAACAATTCTATATCAGACAACTAATAACAGCTTCAAGATATATGAAGCAAAAATTGCCAGAGTTATTAAAAGGAGGAGAAATAGGCAAATCTACATTCATACGGTAGAGGTATTTTTCTAACTGATAGAACCAACAAACGAGAAAAAAAAAGAATAGGGGTACAGGATATTTGAACAAAAATAATCATTTAATTGACACATACTATAACAATGCCTCCACACTGCATAAAATTAAATTCTCATGAAACATTTACAAAAATTGACCATAAAAAAAACCCCTCATCAAATGTTAAAGAATAAAAAATACACAATATATTTTTAATCACAGTAAAATAATTTTAGAGATCACTAAAAGATAACCCCAAAACCCTCTATGTTTAGAAGTAAAATATGTGTGAAAGAATAAATTATAATGAAAATTTAAAAATATTTTAAATCAAGTAACAGTGAAGGAATAATGAAAATTTAAAAATATTTTAAATCAAATAACAGTGAAGGAATACCATATCCCAACGTGTGGAATGCTGTGAAAGCTGAGTTTAGAAGAAACATACAGCTTTAAGTACATACATCAGAAAAGATAAAAGTCAGCAGGCCTTACCTGAATGGTCGTAAACTGGAAAGAGGCAGCAAATTAAGCCCAAAGTCAAGATGGCTCAGTGGTAAAGAATCCGCCTGCCAATGCAGGAGATGTGGGTTCAGTTTCTGGGTTAGGAAGATCCCCTGGAGAAGGAAATGACAACCCACTCCAGTATTCTTGCCTGGGAAATCCCATGGACAGAGGAGCCTCGGGGGCTACAGACCATGGGGTAACAAAGAGTCTCAGCAACTAAACAACAACCTGTACTCTTAACATTTATAACATTCTGGAGAAATCCAATAAACAGCAGTATTCACTTCAAAACTTCAGATAACAGACTATAAAATAAGTCTGATATATTTATCCAAACAGTAAATGTAAAACCCCTGTTTAGGAACCTCCATGGTTCCTAAAGGTTTAAACTGCCATTATAGGTTGAATCCTCTAATTCAGTTATGAGTAGGAAGCATCATGTACAGTTTACACCACAGCTATTAAAAAAGAAAAAAAGACACTGAAAGTCTAGACTAAATCCAGCAGTTAAGGTAACTTTGTGAAATTACGTAAAAAGCCACTGGCATTTAATGAAACAGCACTAACAAGCAGATTTAATCAGGAGATACCTGATCTGACAACAACAAATCAATGTGTGCTTTTAGAAAGGAATTATTATAAACAGTTTCTCCATGGAAATATAAAACTGAATTTTTGGAATCTTAATACTTACTTCTGCATGAAATTTATGTAATTCTCTAAACACACTTAAATTATCCAAACATGGCAGTTAATTGTACTACTTTTGATTTTGTTGTACGATTATGTTTAAGTATAATAAGTCTTAATAGTATTATATGTTCCCTCAGTGGTTATTTTTAATGTGTTCAATTCCCCTCCTCTTTAAAAATGGATTAACTTAATAATAACAGCAACTGATTTATGAGCTGAAAATAGTGACAAGCTTAACTTCAAAGCTTATGCTTTAAACAAGATTCAACATCTTTTATTTACATATTTATGACATACATTAATGATCTTACCCAATTAACTAAATCTAATAACAGTGGTGACAATGGAACATAAAGACAATTCCAAATTTTAGATCGAAATACATTTTCACTAACTGAAACATACGATTAAACAAGCAGCCATTATAAAGCTGTAGACTGTATGTCAATCCACTTAAAATTGAAAATCAGCCACACAGCTACCGAAACAATGGGAAATGTGCAAATGCAAATATTACATATGCAGGTATAGCACATGCATGGCATCACATTTATTTTTCTTTTAAGCCACTTAAACTGGAATAAGCATTTTAATAATATATATACATCAAGGCACATTCTTTTCTTGTGCTTTAGGAATGATTTACATGTGATTTGCTTCTATCTTAATTTTACACCTTATATTAGCTTATTCTAATACTTAGAAGTTTAAGTTTAACAATTATAACTTGAGTGGTAGTATCCCAGGAGAGAAATGTGATATCTCCCCGTGGTTATTTTGAAAAATGAGAAAATTAGATAGCTTACAGAGGTGGGAATTTAAAAATCAAACACACAAATTAATTTTTCAGGCAACTTTTAAAAAGAATTTACTTGTAACAATTTGGTGGGCCATAATCAATTCCTTTAAGTAGTATACTATAATGAGGGTTGAACTGAAGAATTTTCAATATTCTGAAATTACTTGACAATTATATGGTATCCACAGGACTGCTGTAGATATCTATATTGCTATCCTATTTCTAAACTGCAGTTTTTTTAACAAAATTGAACAATTAAACATGATACAAAAGTTGCAAACAACCAAACTTAGTTTTAACCTTTCTCCCCCCCATTTATTTTCTTGTTATCAAGGAGAAATTTCCCATCAACAGAGATTATTAACAGTGTTCTTTGCTCATGGTCAATTTACTTGCCTTGAAGGTTAGCATAGTAAGGCTTAATAGGCATTTCATGCATTTGAATTGCATTTGAAAAATTAGCTATTCATTTAAGGGTTCCCCATACAGATTAAGTACACTGTGCAAACTTGATTACAACATGTAACTCATTAAGTGCTTTACAACAGAATAAAGAATCCCTGACTTTATAAAGGGATAAAATAAATAGTAAGTCAAGAATCACAGATGTGAAGCATTTAAAACAATGTAACATACCTATGTATCCTACTAAAATGTTTTATATTAGAATTTTTAATCCATAAACAGGGCAAATGAAATCACAGAACCTCTATATTTTGAGAATGAAAGAGAAAAGCCAATTAGTACAGCCTTTTAAATTCAAAGTATATATAATCGTCAAAATGCAAATAAAACTGTACGGTTTTTAATTTAGTACAGTTCTTTTTAAACATTAATTCATAAAAAGTATACCATGATAATCCACTGCCACCAAGTAGATTTGTTTTCAATTTGTTTACAGTAAATGGACTTTTCTACAGAACCATTAGCTAGACAAATCGTTATATGTTAAAACACCACCAAATAGCCCAGAGCCTGGACATACAAACTCCAGGCAGATAGTCACACAGTATTGTAAACAAATGTTCTGTGAGTTCAGTATACATGAGACATCGCTTCTTTTTATCTCTATTACTACATTCATTCTGTTTCTGAAATATGTGCCACCTCTACTTCAACAGTTTGAATAGCTTCTGCGACTTCAGAGAGCTTTTGTCCTTGCTGCTGTGCCAACACATAATTAACCACTTGCATAATACTTTGGTCAGAGAGTGTAGATACTGACGGACATTCTTCAGTCGCTGCAACAGCTTCAAGAGCTTCCATAGTTTCTCCCGTCACTACCACAGTTTCAAGTTCTTGAGCACCACTGTTTTCTTGTTCCTGCATATCTGCTGTTAAGATGCTAACAGCATGCTCCACTTGAGTTCCCTGGTTATGAAACTGAAGGGTATCTTTTTCCAGCATGATCTTGCAAGGCACATAATCTCTGTGGAATTTAGTCATATGTTTACGGAGTGTTCTAGCATCTATGTAGGCTTCACTACACACAGGACAGACATAAGGCCGTTCACCTGTATGTGTTCTGACGTGGCGTTTCAGAGATCGGGCATCAGCCCAAGCAACTCCACATGTTAAGCACTCAAATGGCTTAACTCCTAGTAAAAGAAAAAAAAAAAAGACAAGAGAGGGGTGTGTGTGTGTGTCTGTGGTGAGGTCCAAGTACCAAAATTTATTACAGCTGCCTGATAAATAATGCTTTTAAGTACAGTAGCCCATAAACCTTACTATCTTGACTATGGCCATCTTTTAGTTAGGGCCAAATGGTTTCCCCTAGAATAAAGCAGATTCTGGATATAACCTTTCTAAAGATGTTCCTATAGATAGAAGTTACTCTGAGACAATTTTGAGTTTCTGTGAAAGTCCCTTTACAACTTCATAGCAATCCTATAATCCTAGGATAAAAAAACAGAAGCTCAAGTAATCCATTCCAGCTAAAAATATTAATACAGAATATTAAGCTCACTAAGAAAGGAATGTATCTACACAACAATTAGGTAGTCAGATTCACAATCACTGCTATTATTTGAATAAATCTTCCATAATATGGGATTAATCTCTCATTAAGGAAGATGACAGAGGAATGGAAAAGGAAGAATCACTACTGGACTGGTTTTTACTCTATTTAAAGGTCTATCTATTAAACTGCATGAAGCATAGTTACCTCCATGGTTGTTCATGTGTCTTCTATACTCTCTCAGCTGAGTGAATTTTCTTCCACACTGTTCACACACCCGTTCCAGGTTTTGCTTTGCTCGTCCTTTTTTTCCATGGGTAGCTTTCTTTACATGCCTTCTGAACAATGCTTTTTCATAAAATTCTTTGCCACATATATTACACCTAAAATAGAGGAAAAACACAAATTATCTTTTCCTAAACACCAAAACCAACTAATGGATTAACAGTTAATCCAAGTACATACATATCAATTAAGCTCAGATTCGCCCCAGATTTACCCACCTGTACGGCTCAGTGACAGAATGAGATTTCACATGGGAATACCAGTCTTTCTTCCAACTATAGCACTTATCACAAAACTGGCACTGGAATGGCTTCACACCAAGATGTTTGTTCATGTGCTGGCGAAGGTCTCTAGCTTCAAAGAAACTTTTCTCACATCTGCAATAACAAAGTCCATTCACCCAAATGGATCATCTTATTCTTTTAAAAGAAGTTTCCAAGAACTCAGTATATTCCTGAGTTTCTAGAACTCTACAAGATGATCCCAATTTAAAACAAAACAAAATCTTAGTATTGCAATCTTGCATCAAGGCTTGAGTGTGTTAAGTTCTTTTAGTTCCAGAATACTAGAAACATTTTAGAAAGAATCCTGCAAAGCTCCCAAAGGTTATCATAAAGGTGAGTATCTTCTATCTTCTCCTCAACTCCTTGGGATGTGCCCTTTTTACATCCCTTTTCACCCTCTCCCATTCTGTCCATCTGTTGGGGGTAGGATTTACTCCTGCCCATAAGGATGGAGCAACTAACTTAGGTATAAGTCAATCAGAGCACAGCATTCTCTCGGCCATTGTGATTGATCCACATAAGACCAAATGCCTTAGCCAGATTCAATGGGAGTGACCTCAGGGCTTTTATAGGAACATGAGAAATGCAGCTTGACAATTTGGGAGTTGAGGGGATGTGAGGCTGAAACCATTGCCACTGTCTTATCCACATGGAGCCTCACAGACATCAAGTGCTAATGAATCTGAAATCAATTTAGATTAAACCATTCAGACTTCTAGTTCATTCAAGCCAGTTTAAACTGGGTCTTCTTACATTTGCACGTATAAAGGTATGCATAATAAACTACTTTTCTTTTAAAATAAGACTGAGTAAGGGGACTCCCCTTCCAATGCAGGGGGTTGCGGGTTTGATTCCTGGTCAAGGAGCTAAGATCCCACATGCCTCAGGGCCAAAACATAAAACAGAAGCAATACTGAAACAAATTCAAAAAAGGCTTTAAAAATGGTACACATCAAAAAATCTGTAAAAAATAAAAATAAGACTGATCAGAGTGACATCAGGAAATACGGGCAGAGTTGATAACTCCAAAAGCCCAACCTTCCACAAAATCAGTAGACAAAGGGGCAAAAACGGTCAGAATCAATTTTACTGAAGCTCTGGAAACTGATTAAAAGTTGACAGCAACCAGGTAATTATTTAATTAAGAAAAAAAATGGTTGAATCCTGGTAAAAGAGCTTTGTGGCATTTCAACTCATCCTGATCCCATCCCCTGGCTCCTCAGCTCAGTAGACATAGAATTCATTCTCGCTATGGGTTCATGTATCAGAGGGACTTAAACTGAACTGCAGTTGTTTTGAACCATCTGGTACCTCTCAAAGTGCTTGCTTTTATTTAGCCAAATTCCCCCAGGGCTGAGGACTTGGGGAGTGATGGGGAGAGTTGAGAGGAGGGATTGGTTGGAAACATTTAAAGGTAAAGGTATTAGCCACAGCTGCTGGAGCAAGGAATGGCAGTTGGGAGGAAAGGCTGGAGAATGAGATACTTCACGAAATAAGACCTTTGAAAAACTCTCACATATTCCCAGGCATCTAGAAGTCCAAATTATTTGCCCAGGGCTGGCACATGCTCAGAAAAGACCTGAAATGCTTCATGCTCTCACCGATGGCTGACTCTGCACAAACAAAAAGAGAAGACTAGGCAGGATTGTAAACTGCCTGGCTGAGTGTTGAAGGCATTCTGGAATCAGTGGTGATGCTTGCACAACACTGAATGTACCGAGAGCCACTGAACTGAACACTTTAACATGATAAATGTTATATGAACTTTATAAAAGGGTCTCAGGAGGTTCTGGAAAAAGAGGGAGAGGAAAGGAGTCGATGAAAAAGAGAAATGAGCACGAGTCCAGTACTTCTTCAGAAGCATTGTCTATAAAGAATCTCTGCCTGGCACCAAGGGACCCTTCTTTCCTACAGTCCCTACCCCTAGGTCGCACATTTGAGGAATTTCTTTAAGGCATTTAAAATGAATGATTCATATGGTATGAGATTTATAATGCAAATAAAACTGCTAAATATTAAATAGGAACACCTAGACAAAAGCAAACTGATTAAAATCAAGAGTAAACAAATAGTAAAATTTTTTTAAAAGTAAAATAATAGTTTACTATTAGATTCAACTTTTTTTTTTCCAATTTTACTGAGGTGTAACTGACAAAACTGTAAGGTATTTTAAGTGTAAAACATGATGATTCAGAATGTGTGTATACACACACACATGCACATTGTGAAAGGATTTCTACCATTTGTTAACAATCCATCACCTCAGATATACACATATATGCGTGTATGTTTATATAATTACATATGAATATTCAAGCTCCACTTCCTTAGCAGAGTTCAATTACAGGTGAACTTTGAAAATGACACATTATCAACAGTGATGCTGCATCAAACTGTATCTAATCAACTTCAGCCACCTCAAATATTTTCCTTTGAAACAACTTTCAAATGAACTAAGAACATAAATTAACTGAATGGTTCACATACTAAATACTTACTGAGTACAATGATAGCCTCGAACCTCAGGCTTTGGTTGGTGTTTCTTTAGGTGCTTGCTAAGCCCAGAGCCTCTATGAAAAGACTTTCCACAAACTGAGCAAAGGTACTTGGACTCTCCTATAAAAATTAAAAAGCATGTCACAAATCCAGTGATCAGGTGCTCTTCTAACAACACTTTATGTCATACTTCAGAAGCTACTTTATCAAGTGAACACAGAAGCTATGACTTTTGGCACCCACCTTCTAAGAATAACAAACTATGTCAAATATCCTATTTCCTCTCATTACAGTACTAGTGAGGCCACTACTGCCCAAAGAATTTGGGAGGCTTGCATGTCATCTGGATTATAACAGTGTAGAGTTGTATACAAGTTCTACAGCAGTTATCTACCCTTCCTTCATCAGCCACTTCTACGTAACTGCTTTAAACACGTGAAAATAATATATGTGGACTAAAAATTCTAATAAAATTATAAACCAGATACTTGTTGACAGTTACATCTGCTTATTGCTTTTTTAAAAAAATTAATTTAATTAGAAGATAATTACAATATTGTGGTGGATTTAGCTATACATTGACATGAAGCAGACATGTGAACTAATTAAAAAAAATTTTTTTAACTTTTATACAAATAAGACAGCTCTAAAACTAGATGTAAGAAAAACTTTTAAGCTTTACTCTCATTAATTTAAAAAACTGCACATATACAGTCTTATAGCATAATCAATACACTAGGTAAGCTACCAGTATATACTGTGTAACTATGTCAATATAAATTTCTCGTTACCTGTGTGAATACTCATATGTTCTTGAAGACTCCTTTTGGTAACAAATGACTTCACACATAGTTCACACTGGAACTGCTTCTGTGACTGATGGAGACTCTGGTGTAATTTTAGACCGTGTTTGTAGATGAAAGTCTTTCCACAGACCTAAAGGAGCATGGGTATTTAAACAAGTAAAACAGAAAAAGAGTTAAGGGCTGTTTCTGAAGAATGAAGATAGAGAAGCTAGTATGCTATTTTAAATTAAAACCTTAAATTATAAACAAAATGACAATGTTTAAGTTGAAACAAGGGCCTAAGATTTTAAGCTCACTGATTATCTCCCGATTCCGTACTTAACAAATACTTCTGTATTTCTTACAACCATGCAATCTGTGAAGAACTCAAAACAGTACCAAAAAGCCCTCACACTGTCTTTTCTGAAACTGGTAAACAATATACATTAAAAGAGACATGGAAGCTTAGTCGAGAACAATATACTCATTCACATCTATACCAACTGAAACAGTGCTTCTCAAACTCTCTATGATGAAGTACCAGTCTTTTTTTCCTTTCCTCAATCTATTAGGGATTTTTGTTAAACACAATAAAGATGCCAAACAATGTCAAATTGCCATGACAGTTTCTACATGCTTACTCTCCATTTTTTCACTTCTCTTCCATGGGCCACACATCTTGAGTAGTGCTACAGTAGAAGACCAGAGATCCCATTAACACTTAATTTTTAAATGTATGAAGACAATGATGGTTAGGACTTGGCTTCAGAGTAACTGAAGGGAAGGGGTAGGAAGGGAATGAGTGACAGTCATATGAAACACAACTAACCATAGATAACCAACAAGGACCTACTGTATAGCATGGGGAACTACACTCAGTATCTTCTAATAACCTATAGTAGAAAAGAATCTAAAACAGAATGGATAAATAGCTGAATAACTTTGCTGTATATCTAAAACTAACACAAAATTATAAATAAACTGTATTTCAATAAAATTTTTTTAATTAAAAAAAAAAAAACTCGCAAATGACCATGTATTGATAAAGCTGGGTAAAGGGTATGTAAGGGTTTATTCTATTCTCTGACATTCTTTTTTCATATAGTACAAAGCTTAAAAAAACAACAGAGAAAAACATTAAAAATGTTACTGGCTCCGAAACTATCAATAAAAATAGTGGGTCATCCTTATATGCAAGGCTACAGGTGCTGCTAGAAATTTTTCACTGTTTCAAATAGCCCAAAGCTGGCTGATCACAGGATTCTGAACCGGCAATCACACTTTGACATTTAGTCTTCAGCTTTGGAGAAGGACACAGAGTTTAGGCAGAATTTCTGCTAAGATTTAAGTCACAGGTTCCTTCCCAAGCCGGGCTGGCCCTGCCAAACATGAAGGTATGATTTAGAAGCTGGTTATTCTCACCCAGTACCACTCTGAATTCCATCACGTCTCCTCAACACTCTCAATAGATTTACTTCAAACTACAACTTCAGACAACAAATTAAAGAGGAAAAATGGGAATCACCCTTGACCTAAGCAACAAACTGAAAAAGTTATGGACTTTAAGGGATATTTTACTAAAGTGATGTGGCTCCAGATTCAACCAGTCTTATTGTCAGTTATATTCTGCTGCTGCTGCTGCTAAATAACAAATATAATTTTACCTGGCATGCATGTGGTTTTACACCTGTGTGCTTTAACATATGTATTCGAAGAGAATATAATTTAGGCAATGTCCTTCCACATATGGAACATATAAATTCCCGTTTGGTTCTGCCCTTCTCAGACGATGACCCTGATGCCTCATTCGATGCGGAACTGGAAGAGGACGAAGTAGGTGCATCTTTCCTGGTATGTCGAATAAGGTGGGCTCGCAAGGAGGCACTGTACTGAAACTGTTTCTTACACAACTAGAAGAAAAAGTAAGTTAAGTTCGACCTCAATGTATTTTCATTACAAATGTTAAGTAAAACGCAACTCATATTTCAACTTGCCATTTGTCTGTTACAATTACATAAACACATAAACTATATAAAAGACACAGTATACCAGGTACCAGATTATACAGATAAAAGGGACAGACCCAGTCTCTACTCTGCAGGGGTTTATAATCTAACCACAGAAAAAGGATTTATATGTAAACAGGTGAAATGTTTAAGAAGGGGGAGTAATCAGAGTAGGGAAAGCCTCAGACAAAAGGAAGCACACTATCATTATATGAATACTAACAGTTGTTAGGTGGAGCAACAACAGGGGCTTGAAAAAGTGGGAGGATAAAACTGTGATAGTCCTTGGGACTTGTTTGCTTTTAATTTTTATATTGTGTTTGTTTTTTATGTTTCATTTATTTGGCTGCGCTGGGTCTCAGCTGTGACAGACAGGATTTTCAGTCTTTGCTGCGGCATGTGAGATCTAGTTCCCCCCCTGGGGTTGCACCTGGCCCCATGCACTGGGCATGTGGAATCTTCGCCACTGGACAGCAAGGAAGGTCCAGTCCTTGAGCTTTATCCTGCACTTGCTGAGTATTCCTGAAAGCTTCTGCTCTTTATTTTAAAATCAATGCTATACACAGTCACGATCCATAAGACATTTTTTAAAATGAATAAAACTGGCCTGTTGGTCCACTACTTCTACTTTTTTGACACTTTCTCAATGATCATCTCTGTGATCCTGAGTAATATGAACAATAGGAGGTGAGTCTCTCCTTCACCTTTCACTCTCTATACATACACAATTCCTTTCATTACCATACTTGCTCAAGACAGCTTTATCATCATTTTGGTGAGATCAATTTCAGTGCTTACATTATTTGGATGATGTACATGTTATTACAGCTGGACAATATAGTACAGTATGATTTTCTTCCCTTTCTTTTTGCTTTCCCTTTTACTTCTCTTTGTATTTACTGCTAATCTGTTGTAAAACCTTGCCTCAATTGTTGGCTGAGAGAAGGTTTAAACACATCACCTTGTGGGATATCTCCATCAAAGCACTATGCTGTGTTCCAAACTGGTGCAACTGTTTCACAGATTGGACCCCATGTTTTCCACTTCCCATGTCTTGATCATTTTGGTGGAATACCTCTACCAACAGCTTTCTAAGAAAGGGAATTTAGGGGGTAAAACTCTGCAGACCTTGCAAGTCTTGAAACTGTTCTTACTATACCATCGCAAATATATTCTGACTATTGACTTCAAGTTAGAAATCATTTCCTTTTATAATATTAAAGATATTGTCCCTTTATCTTCTAGCTTCCACTGTTGCTACTGAAATGTCTGAAACTATTCTAACCCTTTTCCTTTCTCTCTTCCAATCTGTAATATTTTCTTTGTCCCCTGATTCAGAAATTTCATAATGCATTTGGTAAAGAATTATTTTAAACCATGATTCTGAACATCTGACATGCCCTTTTAACAAGGAAACTTCTATGCTCGAGTTCTAAAATGTTTTTTTCATTGCATTAATTCTTTCTCTCCATGCTGTTTAGAATTACTTGGACATCAGAGATATTTTAATCATACTTGTGTTTTGGGTTTTATGTGCATTTTTTTTTTAGTTTTCTTCTAACTGCATAGTCTTAAATTCCTCAAAGTTGCTTTTTGCTTGAAATATTTGTCAGGAGTCTGTATACCTGATATTTATTCACATTTCAGAGTAAGACATTTAAAAACTAATTGGGGGGAAAAAAAAGCAACTAATTGGAACTTGTGTGTAAGCAGGGACATAAACAGTCAACCCCTGCCTTTAGTGAGTGGTTTCTTTAGGTCTTTTTCTTAACTGGGCTTCAGATTTCTCATCTCTAAGAAATCTTTCTATTTTAAGGTTAAGGGTTTGGCTGTTAACATTCCAGGACTTGAGTAGGCAAAGAGCACTTTCAATATTCTATAGTATAGAAGCTTCTACTTTCCCTTGTTGGGTATACCGCACTGATACATTCACCCTCGTATCCACAGTGTTCTCTAGAGCAGCTGTGGTTTTATCTTTTTCAGAGAGTAGAAGATGGATCTTTGAAGGCATGGTGGTAGTGATTAACTTGCTTCTTAAAAAGACTTTCTAACCATCAGCCTTACCTCTACTTTCAAGGTCACTAGCATCATTAATTCCTGAACCTCCTGGTAGTTCTGCAATACAATTTGGGTTGGTTCTTAGCTTTCCATGCTGAAAGGCTGGGAATGGCCCTTTCACATTTACTGACAATGACTCCATCGAGGGACTTCCCTGGCAGCCCAGTGGTTAAGACCCCACACTTCCACGGAGCATAGGTCTGATCCCTGGTCAGGGAACTAGGATTCGAGTGCTATGTGGTACAGTTTAAAAATTAAAAAAAGACTACATTTATGTATCAGAGGCCAGAATTTAGTTGCTATGGTCTCCTGTTCTTTTTGCCTCTCTATGAACTTTCTAAAAAGATCATTGTACTGTCATCTTTCTACGGAAGAAGCAGAGGTAAGTCATTGAACATTTTTTGACAAGAACATGACATGTATCAATCAGCAGGTAACTATGACAGCAATATAAGGGAGAAGGAGAATACAAATGGTAGCATAATAACAAAGCAGTAAACTGGATTCTATTTATAAAGAAGTTAGAGCCGTTTATATTTAGCTTTCCAGATACTTACTGGACACTTGTAATCTCTAGCTCTTTCATGTTTCAGTATGTGCTTTATAAGAGCATATCGTCTCTGAAAAACCATTCCACATTCCCCACATTTATGGGACGCTTCTTCTTCTGTATTTTCTTTAGCATCTCTTTTCGGCTGTTTCATCTTTTTTCCTCTTTGAACTAATTTCTGAGCCACCTGATTAAGGAACAGAAAACACAATCCAAATTTAACTATCTCAAATTCACATTACCTTATCAATAACATTGGTATTTAAAACATTAAATTGCTTTCCTGCACCCACTCCCCTCCTCCTCAAAATATTTTTCACCATAAATTTATCAATAGAACGCTTTCAACTTAAAACTAAAACTACAAAGGTGAACCCTTTCTTCATCATACCTGTTGAACTGCTGACTTGGGAATGGCTTTCCGTTTCTGCAGCTTCTTCTCCATTCCTTTGTGTAGTCGGATATATCCTCCTTCATTAACAGAACGCTGCCGAAGTCTGCTTCTGTAAGTATCATCGTCGGGGCTATGGTCCATCAGTGCTGTCGGGTCAGCTAGATTTTCCTCATCTTTTGAGGACGGGTCAAGGTCCTGCCTGTGCTCTGAAATGTCTTCAACACAGATATCCTCAGCTGCTGTATTATCTCCTGTATCAGTGTTTCCTGGAGAGCTACTGAGAACATTCTCTTGTGAAGGCTTAGGATGAGTACTAGAAACTGTTCTATCTTCTCTGCTGTTTAAAGTTCCCAGTTCTGTCTGGTTGTTTTTTGTTACTAAATCAACAGACTCCATTTCAGGTTGGGAATCAGTGACACAGCCCACAGGCGACGCGGTGGCTTCAGCCTGTGAAGAAATGCGGGGCTCGGGTTGTTGCCCTAGCTCTCCATTCTGCTCTGGCAATTCTCCATTCATCAGCAGCACGATCTCACAGTCCCCAAGTTCAGTGGATACAGTTGTTGTGGTTCCTGTGTTAGCCACGGGAGGTGCTGTACCTCCACTTTGTTCTTGTAAGTCCTGTGTAGATGCAACTGTTTGTACTTCACCCTTCTTATACACTGTTAGCTGCTTCTCTTCCATTAGTTTATGCACACTTTCACAGATTTCTAAAACTTCTGACATAAAAAGATGACGAGCCAAGATGGCTACATCAGCCATGCTACAGAAGTCAAAACTTAGCACAGAAGTATAGGCAAATTCCAGTAAAGGAAGGAAACTAGCCTTACAAAAACCTATGCGAAACAAGGAAGATGAAAGACAAAAAAGTCAAATCACCACTAAAACACCTTGTAAAAACAACTAATGTATCTTCATGACAATATAAAATATAACATAAAGGCAAATATAACCATTTATTCTGAAATTAAAACACTCTGGAATTGTTTTGAGCTCTGGTTGCTTATTAAGCCTTGACTAACTCACTTCCATGAGTTGTGTCTCTCAATACCTAAAATAGAAAATAATATCACACTTACTACCTCAAAGAGTTGTTGTAAGGCAGTCATTTTCAAACTGTACTCCTTAGAACCCCGGGGGTTCCTCAAATTCCCCTCAAGAAACAGCTGCTGGAGAACGGAGGGTACAAAAAGAGAGGGAGGCAGGTGAGTAGGCAGGGTCCAACCAACCCGTCCCCTAACCTCACTGCAGTAAACACAGCTGTGCATTTCAAAACAGAAGCTCATATAAAAATCTGATTGTAAACAAAGTGTTCTATTACTAAAAATTTTAAAACAAGGTCTATAGCAGAGGGTTGGCAAAATTTTTCTGTCAAGAATCAGATAATAAATACTGCAGGCAACAAGGCATCTGTTTCAACTACTTAATTCTGCCACTGTAGCTGGAAAGAGAAACCACATATTGTAACATGTATGTAAAGGAGTGTGGCTATGTCACAATATAACTTTATGGAGGAAAAGAAGGGAGGACTGCCCTTCCGGCTGTAGTTTGCTTATCTTTGGTCTAAGGAATAAGACAAATTACTACACACCAGGCATTGGAGAAGGCAATGGCACCCCACTCCAGTACTCTTGCCTGGAAAATCCCATGGACGGAGGAGCCTGGTAGGCTGCAGTCCATGGGGTCACAAAGAGTCAAACATGACTGAGCAACTTCACTTTCACTTTTCACTTTCATGCACTGGAGAAGGAAATGGCAACCCACTCCACTGTTCTTGCCTGGAGAATCCCAGGGACAGAGGAGCCTGGTGGGCTACTGTCTGTGGGGTCGCACAGAGTCGGACACGACTGAAGCGACTTAGCAGCAGCAGCAGCAGGCATGAGGTTCCCATTTTATGTGAGAAAATAAGATCAGTTCCATTCTAAGTTCTCAGTACTTCACATTAAAAGACCATTGTTAATATTCCCATGATTCAGAAATTAGAAGATTACATGGTCGTAAGTCCAATTCCATCTCCATAACCAAAACGAATTAACAGTTTATACAGCTTTTTAAGAGTCTCTTTATACAGCCCAATAAATACTCTTCTGTCTCTTCTTACAACAGGTATCGATTTACACAAACTTTACTGTGCCTTGCTTTTCTTATATGTAATAATTTATCTTAAGAGATCTTTTATTAAAAATGACAAGAGGGCCAAAGCAACCTTTTAAAAACTCATGTCTGCAGTATTTTCAGTTTTGACTGAAGATACATAAAATGTGGTACTTTTACATAGGCAAATAAGGGATAAGCAAGTAACAAGCATACAAGGAAGCCTTAACCTATGAGATGTACTAGGAGTCAGGTTGAAAGTTGGGGAAACATCACATCAACATGACTAACACTGCTAATCTGTCATTCCTAGGAAAGCTGATAATTAAGTTGGCTGAAGCCATATTAATACTGCTACAAATTATGAAATTAATAAGCTTGAAGTAAGAAAGAGTATTTCTTAAAGAAAAATGCACTTTGGTCTTTTACCTAGTACCTTTTTAATTTCTAAGTTGAAGTCAATCCAGAAGCATGGAAGAATACTGTTAAAATGATCATACTACCAAAAGAAATCTACAGATTAAATGCGATCCCTATTAAATTACTCATGACATTTTTCACAGTACTAGAACAAATAAACCTACAATTTATAGGGAACCATAGAAGATCCAGAATAGCCAAAGCAATCCTGAGTAAAAAAAAACAAAGCAGGAGGGAGGCTTCAGACAATAAATACAATGCTACAGCAATTAAAATAGTTTGGTACTGGCACAAAAACAAACATATGGATCAATGGAACAGAATAGAGAGCCCAAAATAAACCCATAAACCTAGAGTCAATTAATCTTCAACAAAGGAGCCAAGAATATGCAATAGGAAGAAGTCTCTTCAACAAAGGGTGTTGGGCATGTTGGAAAGCTACACATAAATCAATGAAATCTGAACGCTCCTTCACATGATACACAAAAATAAACTCAAAATAGCTTAAAGACTTAAATATAACACATGACACCATAAAAATCCTAAAAGAGACCATCAGCAAAACATTTCTTGACATAAATCATACCAAGGTTTTTTTTCTTAGGTCAATCTCTCCAGGCAATAGACGTAAAAGCAAAAATAAACAAATGGGACCTAATCAAACTTACAAACTTTTGCACAGCAAAGGAAACCACAAACAAAAAGGAAAGGTAATCTATGGAATGGGAGCAAACAATGTGATCAACAAGGGTTTAATCTTCAAAACACACACAGCTCATACAACAACATCAACAAAACAAACAACCCAATCAAAAAATGGACAGAAGAACTAAAAAGACATTTCTCCAAAGACAACATACAGATCGCCAATAGGCACATGAAAAGACATTCAACAACTGCCACTGTGGAAAACAATATGGAGGGTCTCCTAAAAATTATTAACACAGTTGCCATATGATCTCCATCATTCTCACTCCTGGGCATATCTTCCAGATAAAACTATAATTCAAAAAGATACATGCACCTCTATATTCACAGCAGCATTATTTACAATAGCTAAGACATGGAAACAATCTAACTTTCCACTGACAGATTAATGCATGAAGAAGATGTGGTACATACGTACAATAAAATATTGCTCAGCCATTAATTGCAGCTACATGGATGGTCCTAGCAATTATCATACTAAGTGAAATCAAAGCGAGAACGACAAATCCTATATGGTATCACACACCTGGAATCTAAAATATGACACAAATGAACTTACCTACAAAACAGAAATGGACACACAGAGAACAGACTTGTTGCCAATGGTAAAGGGGAGTGGAGGAGGACTGGGGGGGGAGTTTGGGGTTAGCCTATGAAAACTACTATATAACAGGATTGGTAATAGCAAGGTCCTGTATAGCACAAGAAACTCACTATGCAGTGATAAACCATAAAGGAAAAGAATATTTAAAAAGAATATATATATAAAACAGAATCACTTTGCTGTACAGCAGAAATTAATGTAATGCTCTACAACATTGTAATCAACTATATTTCAATTTAAAAAATTTGGTTAATAGGTAAAAAGGATTACTGGGCTTTTGTTTACCGAAGTACAGCAGACATACAATATTATATGTTTCAGGGGTACAACAGTGTCCCACAATTTTTAAAGGTTATACTTCTGCTTGTAGTTATTCCCTGTACTGTATAATATATCTTTGGAGTCAAGTATTCTTTAAGAGCAGTGCTGAGCAAACACCATTGATTGCTACTGACTAGACTATTTTACAACTCTGTAAAAATTAACTTACAGAAAAGTAATAGCAAGCACAAATGAATTATAAAAGAATAAGAAGTTATTTCTGTTAGGGTTGTATAAGTAACTCCAAAATTTTATTGGTTTATTTCTCTATAGGCTATTAACCAGTTTTTCATCCATCAGCAAATTCATTTTGAGCAAAGTCATTTCTCTGGTTGAAAGACAACATATACAATTCTTGGGAATTCTATAAGAAGCAGTTTTAACACTGTAGTGGTTTCTGCAATTAATGACCTTGAACTATAGTATTTGCATAAGTTAGGTTTTTAACATTTAAAAATTATGTCTGGCCAAAGGGTAAAGAAAGTTTTCCTGTAAATAGCCAGATAAGCAAATATTTTAGGTTCTGTGGACCACTGGTTTTTCTAGCAACTATTCAATTCCCCCTTTGTAAGTTCAAAGGCAGCCAGAGACAATATGCAAATGAATGGGTGTGGTTGTCTCAATAAAACTTTATTTACAAAAGTGGTCAGTGGGCCAAGATTTGGCATGCAAGTTGTAGTTTGCCAGCTTTTTTTTTTTTTAAGCCAGTAAAACTTTAGTAAAAAAAATTTTTGAAATGAGAGAAAATGCACAAGGAATGAAAGAGATATCTACAGTCATTGGAAGCATTTATAAAAGGATATAAAAAAATTCTATGCTGGGGCAGAGCTTCCTTGCCTGATAGCTGGCATCTCTTACAAACATCCTACACTAATAAATCTATTTCTTGCCTATCACTCTGCCTCTTGCTGAATTTCTTCTGCACGAAAAACTTGTTTTTTTGTGCCAGAATTCCTTGGGAGTCCAGTGGTTGGGACTCTGAGCTTTCACTGTGGAGGGCCTGGGTTTCATCCCTGGTCCCCGAACTAAGATCCTTCAGGCTACACAGCATGGCCAAAAAAAAAAAAAAATTGTGCCAATAAATTTGAAAATTTAGATGAAAGAGACATATCATGGCAAATACACAACCTCTATAAATTACTCAAGATGAAATAGAAAATCTATAGAATAATTTCCTAACTATTAAATGTGTCAAAATCAGTAGCTAGAAATCTTGCCCAAAAGTCTACTACAGGCCCAGTCAATTTGAGCCATCATTCTAACAAATATTCAAGAGATAAATCTAATTTCATCGTAACTACTTCAGTGAATGTAAAAAATTGGAAGGAACACACAGTTTATAAGATTAAGCTGACACAACAAACTGCGAAAAAGAAAAATTACTCCTAAGTACAGATGCAAACAGTCTAACGTTAGTACTCTAAACCAGTTTGTACAAACCATTCTAAGAGGTTTGTACAAAATATGATATGTTATGACTAAAGTGGATTTATTTCAGGAATGAAAAACTGGGTTAACATTAGTAATCCGATGTAAAATCTCCCATATTAACAGAATGAAAAAATAAAGACGGTCTCAACAGACACAGAAAAGGTAAAGCGCTAAGTCCACATTTATTTCAGAGGGAATTTCCTTAATGTTAAAGAGGGTAAAGGATTATCTATTTAAAACATTTACCAAACAATATATTTCACAGTAAAAAAACAAAAACACCTTTTCTTTAGAATGGGAATAAGTGAACTCTTTATCACTACCTCTATTCAACTGCTATTTTTTTTGAGGTTCTAAATGGCACTATAAAGTTATGGGGAAAAGTTAAAAATATAAAGACTGGAAAGATAGAAACAAAACCATTACTATTAGCACACAATATATTTGTTTTATATGGAAAATCTCAAAGAATCTATAGGTAGATGTCTGAATGACTAAGGTAATTAAGCAGTACTACTATATTTAGTAACCAACAATTAATAAAAATAAATCAGAGATTACATAATTTTAAAAAATTATAATAGTTTCAAAAAGTATAAACTACCTTAAAATAATCTAACAAAAGATGTGCAAGGGAGTTCTCTGGTGGTCCAGTGGCTGAGACTCCATGCCCTCAATGCAGGGGGCATGGGTTTGATACCTGGTGAGGAAACTAGATCCCACATGTTCCAACTAAGTGTTCACATGACATGACTAATGGTCCCACATGCCACAACTAAGACCCAGAACAGTCAAATAAAGAAATAATTTTTTTAAAAATCTGCAAGACTTTTATGGAAGTAGATAAGCTGCTTTAAGTTTATGTGAAAGAGCAAAGGGCTATGAACAACTAAGACTCACCAGAATAACAAAGGTGAAGATTTCCATTATTATTATAAAGATAAGGTACACCAAGCAATAATGAGGGGGGGGGGGGAGAGACAACCAACAGACTACAAAAAAATGTAAAATCAGTACCAAACATGTGAACATTTGTTTTTTAAGAGAATTTGCATGGTGGATGGGTAGGTAGAGGAAGTTTTCACTAAATTCTGAGATAAGTTATCAAAATGGTAAAAAATGAAATCAAATATTTATCACACCATTAAAAAAATTCCAAACAGATTAAAAGTTAAATATGAATGAGAAACTATAATATATGAAAGTACCTTTATGAATGAGTAGGGAAGAAATTTTTGAAAGCATAAACAACAATGTATTCAACAATATTAAAGTAGGTAACAAGAAGACAGATGTACATTTTATCATTTTAAAATATTTACATATATCTTACAATTAGTCTATTTAAAAATCAAACAAAGATTTTAATAATGTCTGCTTTACTTGCTATTGCTATTTGCTGAACAAAATATAAAAATAAGCATATGGAATGAAGAATAATCGAGGTATTTTCCTGAAATAATGACAGGATGCTGTGCTGCAGTTATCTGGGAAGCAGAGATTTCATTTGCTGTAAGCTGCTGAGAAACAAGAGAGCAGCAATCTTCTTTCTGCTTCAGATGCAAGGAAGATAAAGAAAAAATTTCAAAGCTAATATATCAAGACTACACTTGTGATAAGTTTTATTATTCAGATGGCCCAGAATAAGACGTATTTTCTCCTCTGAATCACCAAAGTAAATATCAAATCTAGAATGTAATGCTCCTCTATGCTTCATAAAAGCTTCTGTTCATCACTGTATCCCTAGAGCCTGGCCAGTTCCCTGCACAAAGTGGATACCTGAGAAATCATTTTTAGTAATTAAACATAAAGCTACTGTTAAGAAAAAATATATGAATTTACCTTCCCAGAGTAAGATAGAAAAGGATCAGTGACTAACTAGGTGAATATTATATACCTGAATAAAGTCACTTTTTTGCTTCAGAAAGGGGAAATGACAGTTCACACAGTGGTGTCACTTATTTAAGAGTTACAGCAAAGTAACAGTATAAGAAAATGTATAAATAAGATTACCTATTTTAATGCTTCCTAAATTTTCATTTGTTGACTCCTAAGCCAATATATAAATTCTACTGAGGCCAAAAGAAAGTCAAATTACTCATTTCCAATAATAATGATAATTAAAAAAAGAAAAAAGACATCTGGAATTCTGATTATTCTATACTGACAATGTGATTATCAAATCTACATGAATGATGATTATTAATCTTAAAAAATGAAAAACAATAGACATATAGAAGTCTTTATAATTATATGTCCAACACGTAAGATTCAGTCAGTCAATTTTAAAATAATATATTTACTTGGTAAGGATTTCTCTCAAACTGTTTTAACAATGTAAATCCCAGAAATTCTACTAGTGCTACCACTGTCTTGCCTAACAGGCAGTGGTAGGAGATGACAGGCTTTTCATATATCTACTTTGGAAACCTTTCTAAAAGGGAGGAGCTTACAGTTCAGCTTAGTCTGGTGCTATAAATGGGCTTCTTCCCCTTGAGCATAGATCCTAAGTTTGTAAGATACACACACCCTTCTTCCAGTATGTACTTATTAACAAACAAAGAGAATCAGAAAATTCTTACCAGAAAGATCCACCACTGCCTCGTGACTGGAAACGGCTCCTTTCTCAATAAAAAGATCTCGAAAATATTCACTATTAGCTGACAGAACAGATTTATGAGCTTTGTACTCTTCTCCTTCAATTAACAAAGTAACGTCACAGAACTGGTTAGAGAGCCTCTGTTCATTCAGCTGTTTTAAGACAGCCTGACAATGTTTTGGAGAAGAACGTTTCACCACTCCTCTGGTGTCAACCTATCAAAATAAGTTGGAGACCAAGAGTTGCATTATATATCATTTGTACTCTCACCCTTAACAAAATCTAAAAGACGACACATCATTCATTTGTAAAAATTCCACTAATATGAATAGTCCAGCATTTTTTATTACCTGTGTATTTACATAAAAAGATATGTCTTACTCACCATCTTCTGCTATGTTCACTTTACTTGATCCAGTGAAAACCTACATCTCACTTCCTACTGCCTCCTCTTATTAGTCAGAAATTTATCTGATAATGTAAGACACTAATGCAGGCAAAAGACAAAGACCTAGCCAGCTTAATTTTACCTTGCTGCATGACCCACAGACTGCTTCCAGAAATGTATTCTGGCTACCTGTACCAATATACCAATTAAAAGGACGAGGGAGGAATAATTAACAGCAAATCAACAAGTTACATTCTGAGGAGAAGAAACAACATGGAAATTTATGATTAAGGAAGAGGCACTATTAGCAAACGTTTAGCACATGTACCTGGTGGCTCAGATAGTAAAACAATCTGCCTGCAATGCAGGAGACCAGCGTTCGAGTCTGGAACATCTTCTGGAGGAGGGAATGACAAGCCATTCCAGTACTCTTGCCTGGAGAATTCCATGGACAGAGGAGTCTGGTGGGCTACAGTCCATGGGGTGGCATAGAGTCTGACAGAAGTGAGGACTAACACTTTAGCACATGTAACATGTAACAGTGACAGTACCAACAGGGAAGCAGCTTTAGAGGTTCGAGAAAAAATACTATAAATACTAACACTAGTTACAGATGTAAAAGCTGAATGGAAAGCTCCACTTACAAACACAAGTTCATGTTTGGACACTGGCTTCTTTTTCGCAGGCTTGGAAGCCGTAGTTGGAGGCGAAGTAAAGTTGCTCAGGTCATCCTCTGATTCATTACTTTCTTCCCCAGATTCAAGATCTAGTCCCAATTCTTCCAGCATTTCTGAAGCATCCGATATAGGACGTGAGCGATCTAGTTTCTCCTGGCATTTGCTACATTGTTTAATGTAATCTTTGACTTGCTTTAATATACCTACAATGAAATAAAAATTAACTAGTCAAATTTAATACTGCTCTCATTTGAAAACTAAAGATTACACTCATTATTTAATCTTTGTACACGAATGCATATTCAAGTGCATGTGTACAGACACACGCATGGCCATACAGTATGTAGAGTGTAAGATGCATTTTTTTCTTCAAAGACATGTTATAAATGACAATCTGTTTCCATGCTGACAGACTGCTTTGTTGTTTACTCTTACCATGCATTTACTCACCATAAAAGGATTATGCAGCACCGCCCATTTCCACGTCAGATTCAACTCACTTATGCAATAGGAACTATATGAAATTGTCAATATTCAACTGCTTTGACTTTTATAAACAGTAATACTGCAGCTCATGCTAATAGCACCCCACTCTGTGAACATGAGCCCTGACCATGTTTTGGTCAATGGAGTATGAGCGGATATGATGGATGTCATCTGTTATCAGAAGCTTTAACTCCTTGCCCCCTCAAAGGACATTCAAGTGCAAGGGTACTTGAATGTGTCCTGGAACATGCTACATTCCAGGGGGATAATGTCCGTTAGCCTGAACTACAGATGAAAAAAAAACAGGTGGAGCCACTCTGCAACCTGTACAGGATCACAACCAAAACTTGGGTGTAAAATCTCATCTCTGAAAGCAAAGATTTTAGGGTTTTATTAAATAACAGTATACACAATCTTTGAACTGTGGTGTTGGAGAAGACTCTTGAGAGTTCCTTGGACTGCAAGGAGATCAAATCGGCCAATCCTAAAGGAAATCAACCCTGAATATTCATTGGAAGGACTAGTGCTGAAGCTTCAATATGCTGACCACCTGATGCAAAGAGCCGACTCATAGGAAAAGACCCTGATGCTGGGAAAGATCGAAGGCAGGAGGAGAAAGGGATGACAGAGGATGAGATGGTTGGATGGCATCACTGACTTGATGGACATGAGTTTGAGCAGGCTCCAGGAGATTGTGAAGGACAGGGAAGCCTGGCGTGCTGCAGTCCATGGGGTTGCAAAGAGAGGGACATGACTGAGCGACGGAACAACAATACACAATCTAACAAAAGTTGATTATACACAAACCATCCACAAAACGCTATTTTAAATTTCAATTTCTAACTCAGCATGCTGAGGGAGGGGGCGGGGGGCGGAGAAGGAAGCAGGGAGGAATATTTTACATGCATACATACCCTCTCCATCATACTTGTAAGGGAGGACCACCAATTACTTGTCATTCTACAGACAAGAAAAATGAAGCCCTAAAAGTTAAGTTACATCTAGTAAACTACGTAAGTCTGCCCCGAGAAGCCATGTGGTTTCCAGGATATGCTATGTACCCTGAAACATTGAGCCAGGATGCTATTTATCCATCCCTATGGCAGAACTTCTCCCACAATCCCCAAGTAAAATGCAAATGAAAAGACTTGTTATCTAAAATGATACAGAAAGTGAAAAGTGGAAGTCACTCAGTTGTGTCTGACTCTTTGTGACCCCATGGACTATACAGTCCATGGAATTCTCCAAGCCAGAATACTGGAGTGGGTAGCCTTTCCCTTCTCCAGGAGATCTTCCTAAACCAGGGATCAAACCCAGGTCTCCTACATTGCAGGCGGATTCTTTACCAGCTGAGCCACTAGGGAATCCTTATATTGTAAATTCCTGAAAAGAGTTTCAAAATGACAAATTATACTAAGTTCCTTGAATTACAACTTTCAGATAGTATTTGAGCAAATTTCTCAAACTGTATTTGAGAATATAGTAAATATGTTTCCCATACTTACTAAAAAAAAAAGTATACACTGGATGAATAAATTCAGAAAATTATACTGATTTTTATAGCTATACAAATGAATTTCATCATATTAGAAGCTGAGTTCTACAGTAACCTGTTAACATAGAAATCTGCCCAATTTATTTGTTCACCACCCCTCACCCAGAATATAGCAAGAAATATTAGCGTTAAATACAACTTTTATAAGAAAGGTGTTTATATGTGCACAGATAAGAGAGGAATAGAGGTTATATTCTAGTTTCTGAAAATATTAATTAAAGTCAACAATAAGTCTACACCTATATTAGATATAGCAAGCAAGTTTTAACAGACTGATAATAAACAAGTTGAAATGAAACATTTCTGAAGATGAGTGGCCACGATGGCTGCACAACAATGTGAACAGTGTGCATTTAATGTCACTCAACTGTACACTTCCAAATGCTTAAAGTGGTAAAAAAACACATGGGTATGTGAGTTGGAAATAGATAAAAGAATATACATACATATATATATATATATATATTTCTAAGTAAGAACCATACTTAGTAAATAAAGAGCTGCTCTGGAAATTTCCAAGTCCATAATAAAGATGACAAGAAGAAACAGCTATCTCTAATTAACTTAAGTTGTATTTCTAAAAAATTTTACAATGCTATACAGTTCAGCATATTCTGCATACAGCAGACATTTTTAATCAAACTAAAACCAGTTGAGTTCAAACCACTGGAGAAATTACAGAGAAAGCATATGAACGAAATGAAAACTACTGGGGCTTCCCTGGTGGTCCGGTGGTTGAGAATCTGTCTTCCAAAGAAGGGGTATCAGGTTAGATCCCTGGCTGTGGAACTGAGATTCCACAAGCTGCCAGGGAACTATGGCTGCGCTCCACAACTAGAGAGCCCACATATCGCAAGGAAGACCCAGTGCAGCCAAAACAAAATTTAAAGAAGAATGAAAAATACAAGGAAAAGTTGCGCACACACACAAAATGATTAATTACTGTATTAGAGTGGGTCAATTTCCAAAGAAATCATCCTGTTTCACAGGTCCTTTAACTCAAGTGTTGGTGTTCTGATGGGATCATTTCAAATCCAGCTTTACAGATTCAGGAACTTGATCTCTAGAGCTTGCCTAGAGCTGATTAAGCTGAAAGAATCTGACTCAAATTAATCACTAAAGAGACATCAACATATTTGAGTGAGTCTTTTCATTTTGAGACCGGGTAATTACAACAAGGGGTAGAAAACTACTTAATGCAGGAAAATTAGAATCCACTGACCGGCTTTGTGACCATGGTCCAAGTTACTAACCTCTCTGTGCCTGTGTGTTATCATCATCTGTAAAATGGGGATAAGAGCACTTACCTCACAGAATGTCACAGTGATAAAATATTAATATTTCTAAGTCACTTTGAACAGTATCTGATATAAGGTAACTACTACTACTACATAAGTGTTAGAAAATGCTCAAAGGTCAACTTTTCTGGTACCTTGAAAATGTCTACATAAAATACCAGATTAGCATTAAGAGGTTCTTTACTGAGCCCAGTGGGTAAATGGCCTCTGATAAAACAACCTGAAGAACAGTTTCTCACTCTAGGGCAGGGGTCCTCAATCTCAACAGTGTAGACATTTTAGGCTAGATGCTTCTTGCTGCGGGGCAGGGAGAGGTAAGCAGGCTGTCCTGTCCTGCACACTGTGAAATGTTCAGGAGCATCCCTGCCTCTACCCAACCAGAGGTCAGTCAACAGCCACCCCCACAAACACCACCACCAGCTACCACAACCAAAAGTTTCTGGACACAGATGTTCTTTGGAAGGCGAAACTGTGCAGGGTTGAGAACCACTGCTCTAGAGATCTACCAGAATGAACAATTTGCTCCTGTCAACAGTTCAAGAACCTCTCCCCTCCCCATCACCGGTGAGGCCCAGAGTACTGGCTCCTATTTCTAGCTACTTCCTGTATTAGTCACTCAGGTTCGTTTGGTTGTTTTCTTCAAAGTTACAAAATAGTTACAGCTGTATTTACCTAGAGCCAGTTCTTGATGGGTTTTCAAGGATTACACCCTCTTTTTCTAAATTAGATAAGGGCAGCATTGATTTATCCCCATAGAACAAGTCAGTTCTTTGGGTAGGAAGCTCTGCCTACGGCTAATTTAACCTATTACATGATTTTGGTAGCTTAATCTTTTTTCCTACTAATTCAATTTTTTTCTTCACATTCTGCATTAACTGTAGATCCCCATGAGTCAGCATTTGATGGAGGCAGGGGAGTCACTTTATTTTGAAACTCCAGCATGCGATTACAATACAGGATAAAATAAGGGGGTGAGAATTATATCTATTAACATTTTACATTCTTAAATTTATTTGCTATATGTCAACATTAGACACTGAGTTTTTCACTGTGCTCAAACACGTGAAGTTGCTACAAACTGGCCCGAGTACCAGGATATAATGGCAGTGTTTATGAGGGCAGCATTCTGGAAAAAGCAGGATAATTAATGAATTCCAGTAAACTATCCTTGATTGTGAAATAGTTTTCTTCTTGGCATCTATATCGATCAAATCTTATTAGCTCCCAGATAGTGTACAGGACTTTGAATATATAAATCTGAAAGTCCATTTGCAGTGTATGACACATTAAAAACTAATAATTAAAAGTGTTTGTTTTATCAGTATCAGTTCCAGGTCTAAGGACGTTAGCTAAGTCACTGCAGTCGTGTCCGACTCTGTGTGACCCCACAGACAGCAGCCCACCAGGCTCCCCCATCCCTGGGATTCTCCAGGCAAGAACACTGGAGTGGGTTGCCATTTCCTTCTCCCTAAGGACGTTTATTTTTCTGTATATATAGTTTTGTTAGTTTCTTTTTTCTTTTTAGCTGCCCTGAGGGGCATGCTGGATCTTAGTTCCCTAACCAAGGAACCACTGGACTATCATGGAAGTCCCTAGTGTTGTTCATTTTAATAGATTTATAGTAAACAAATAAGCAAAGTGTTCATGTAATAAACATCAAAATGAAGAGCTAATAATAGAGCAAACTCTTCTGATACTTATTGACTATGAATTCTCATCTTAAATTAAGAAAAAACCAATGAGATAAAATAGTATGATAAACTCACTACATGTTAACAAAAATAGCACTTATACAAAAAATACTACTTACCAAAACATAAGAAAAATTAGTGAGAAAAGCAGTGCTACTTTACAGTTTTGCCTGTTTTTTTAATGTGTCATTTAACAAAAGACACGATCATATATGCATTCAATATAATGCCATATAGCACATGTGATAAACTCCACTGTATACTCCTGAGACAATGAGTGAAAAGGAAAATGGTGCCTTAGTATTGTGAATATAATTTTGACTTTGGGGATTCTCTTAAAGGATCTCAGAGCCTCTGAGTTCTGCGGTTTACTACAAAACTTAAGAGAACAGCTGTCTGGACATTTAAAGGACTTCAAAATTCTACACAACCTACAATGTATTTCTTATTTTAAAAAGACGAACATAAACACAGTCTCAGGAGTTTTTGTCTTTTAAGACACTGCATACTGAAAAAACCAAAATACTGGATTAGTTATCACTCACAGATAATCAATTTAGGGAAAGAAAATTCTGAACATTAACCTCATTTAGCACCATATAATTAAAGAAAAGTCTGAAATCCCAAAGGTCAGCTCCTGGTGCTTTTTTCCCATCTGCAATATAGAAACATAAATGTTTCCAATTTACATGGTTTGATGAAGCTTAAATATGTGATAGGGCTTCCCAGGTGGCGCAAAAGTAAAGAATCCGCCTGCCAGCGGAGGAGAGGCAAGAGGCACCGGCTGGATCTCTGGGTTGGGAGGATCCCCTGGAAAAAGGGAATGGCAACCCACTCCAGAAATCTTGCCTGAAAAATTGCATGGACAGAACAGTCTAGCGGGCTACAGTCCATGGGGTCGCAACGAGTAGGACACGACTGAACACATATACACAAATATGTGAAAATAAGTGCTCAGCACTATACTTGCATGTAAAAACTTGACCTGTTTTTCTTCAGCTATAATTATGTTAACATGCCATAAAATATTAAACCTGAGACGTTTGTTTTATCTCTAAATAAATCAATCTTAACAAACTGCAGCATTTACTTCGTATTATTCCTTCACAGTTGTGTCTCTTTACAAGAACTCAATTTAGATATTGGTTTAAAATGTAATATAAATTAAGGGAAAGCATTTTAGAATACAGAGCTGGACTGTTTTTGAAAACACGAAAGCAGCAAAACGAAATATTCAACAAATGTCATAAACTGAAAAGAACTTCGAGAAACTATTCTGTAGTCGAACGTCCTAACTCACAGCTAAGTTACCGTTTATTTCTGCAGAGCCATACGGAATCCTTCCTAACAAAACCTCTTCTATAGGCCTGCAAACTATTAATTATAACCGAACAGTCTGGATACTCATCAACTTTTTGTAGAGGGAGGTAAAAAAAAACCAACCAACCAACCAACCAAGGGTCCTTTCTCTCCTTCCCTAATCTGGCTCCCAAGGAATTAAACTCTAGAGCCACACTCCCCCGGACCAGAACAATCACAGAAACCACATCTTTTCTGGGTTGACGTAGTGCCTCAGTTTCCAAAGCGCTCTTCACAATATCAAAGAGGAGGACATTAAAATATCCAGAATTGAGAGCATCTATTACATTCCTATCCTAAAAACTAGGCTCAAATGATTGGCTCCATAGTCACTCAAAATCACTGCTGCACAAAATTGCATGATTCCTTATTCATACCGCAGCACAATCATGAACCCTGATAAGTAGGTCCGCAAAACCTCAAGTTCACTGGCCGACAAGCTAGGGGGAGGCATCGCAGAAAGCGGCTGGGCTAGGGGCGGACCCTGCTACCCCCAAACCATCAGCGTAAACAAGAGTTTAGCGCGCAGCATCCGCAACGGCCGCCCAGAAGCTTCCGCTAAGAAGGAGCCGCCTCATCCCGCGCGGCCGAAGGAGGCGGGCCCAAGGCAGCCCGCGCGTCCCGGCCCCTCCCCGCGGCTGGTCCGGCCCCCGGGGAAGCCCCCTTCGCCCCACCCCAGGCCAGGGCCCGCCCCCAGCTTCCCCGGCCTCCTTCCTGTGGGAAGTGCGGCTCCTTTCGTGTCCCCCACCCTCTGGGCTATGCCTGGCAGGCGCTTTGCCGCCGGGCACAGGTTAGGCTAGATCGGTTAGTGGAGTCCGGGGGGAGTCTGCGGGGAACCTCACACTCGCGGATGCACAGACGGGCCTGCCTTTGCCTGCGGGCCTTGCCTGGGACCGAGCCGCCAGCCCGCCCTCCCTCTCGCCGCGGGCGAGGTCGTACCTCGCCACCAATACGTCTTGGACAAGTCGTGCCAGGTCTGATGCTGGGTGTGGTGAGTGCCGCCCGGGCCCAGGTGCGCAGCCTCGATGAGCCCCCGGCGCCGCTCGGGCTGCAGCACCACCTCCAGCTCGGCGAACGTCTTGCGGTGCCGTTGCCGCCGCTGGTAGTACAAGGTCCCGTCCCGCACCACGTAGCAAGCGGCCGCCTTGCGGATTTTACGCTTGACATTGCCCTCGGTGCCTGGCGCGTACGGCTCGCACTCGTTCGTCAGGTAGCGCAGGATGGCCTGGTAGCTTTCTTCGCTTGACATCGCTGACGGCGGCTCCCTGAAGGCGCCTGTCAGTGGCAGGGAAGGAAGACAGCGCACTAGCTCCGGGCGGATGCAACAGCAGCGGCGGTACTATGAGAAGGACCAGTTGTGTCTACAGGGAGTGCTCTTCGACGGCCCCCGCAGCGCAGAGGGAGAACGGACGAGTCGGTAACCAGGAGGAACTGCACTTCTCCAGCGCGCGGTATCCGCTGGCGACTGACAAAATGGCTGCTGCACCACCGGAAGTGACGCAAATCAAGGGCAGTGAGTGAGGGAGCTGAGCCCTGATTGGAGCGCAATGCCTTTCTGGCTTGATCTAGCCGACTGAGTGACGTCAGGACTGCGGGCGGACATTTTGGAAGCGGGTAGGCCCTTCCTGGGAGAGCCAAGTGGTTTTGAGCAGACATATTAAGTCCTGGCAGTTTCCCTTTTTTAATTTTCCCCTTCTTTCCCTAGCTCTGAGCACGTGTAGGAGCTGCTGGGCAGTTGTTAACTGTCCGATACCCCAACGTGCAAAGGAATCTTCTCCGTCTGCGTTTTGAGACAACCGAAAACATAAAAGAAAAATTTGAGGTCTACAGCCCCTGAATATAAGACCAAAGAAAGTCCTTTCACGTGGAAATGTAGTTTCCTGTCCAGTGTTACAAAATTTAAATCCATCCGTGGTAGGAGTTACTGTAGTTGCTAAGTTACTGCTGGTTCCAGACTACCCGTGGATAGTCGGTATTCTTCTGCAGTGATCAGCTTATGTAGTGACAGTTTACCTAGTAAGTCAATCATGTTGGCAAGGAGCGGTGAAGAGGAGCTAGCACTGTTTTTTTTTTTTAGTTGGGGGAAAAAAAACACTCGGTTTTACACCCAACATATACTGAATGCACCAAAGGCCACGGCGATTCGAACTGCACTTTCCAAGATTTTAAACTGGTAGACGGGAGGGGTCGCCCTGGTCACCTCTCCGTGGACTGAGTCAGCCTTGCAGTTAGGAGACTCAGGCCTACGACATTCCAAACCATCCGGGGTCTGGCACTTAGGTGCTTTACTGGAGCCTGAAAACTCTGAGCCAACCCTCTCCTGACCCTCCCTAGGTCTGCAGTCGCTGAATGAGGCGCTGAGCCCTGCGGAGACAGGTGAGGACCGACTGCAGGTGAAAGCTGGGCTTAGAAAGCGGGGTACACTATGTCTCCAAGGCACTTGCCAGTGGGGACTGCAACAATTAACAAACGGCATACTTGAATATTCTGGCTGTAGCTAAGTGAGCTCCCAGTCCCTGAGGAAAAATACAACTACCAGGCCTGGGGTTTACTTAGGGCCATTCGTTTCAGACCACAGCTAGGGGAGGGAGGTATTCGAAGGTGGAGACACATCCCTACCCAGAACTAATGTCCAAATCCACTCTCCATGGGATGTGTTATGTTTCAATGTTTCCGTATGAAATATACGTCTTTTAAAACTGATGTAAATAGATTGAAATGTTAAGTAAACAATTTCTGCACGGCCAAGAGAAGCTAAGTTAGAAATTACCTCTCATGCCAAACACAACAGGAGATTCTCCTCGTGCCTTCGAGCCAATAGAGTTTTAATAAAATGTTATACAACTGGTCCAGTGGTCTTACTGAGAAAAGCTAAAACTTCCTGTCCTATGAGAACAGGTGTTTAGCATTTTGGGTTTCCCTGGTGGCTCAGATGGTAGAGAACTTGCCTGCAATACCGGAGAGACCCATGTTGGATCTCTGGGTTGGGAAGAGCCTCTGGAGAAGGAAATGGTAACACACTCCAGTATTCTTGCCTGGAGAATTCCATAGACCGAAGACCCTAGCAAGCCATAGTCGACGGGGTTCCCACGACTGAGTGACTAACAGTTTCATTTAGTGTTTATATCCTCCTAAACTTCAAGCTATTCATGACCGAAAGATAATCAGAATAGGGCAGTTCCTGTGTTCAAAAGTAAGAATATGTACCTCTGTATTCATGTTGAGTATTTTGATTGACCTTTTTTCTTAAAATTTCATTTAGAAAAATTACAATAGGGAATTGTAAGGCTGGTTAAGACTCAGCCTTCCAGTTCTGGGAGTATGGGTTCCATTCCTGGTCAGGAAGCTAAGATCCACATGCCACAGGATGCAGCCAAAAAAATAAAACAAAATTTAACTATTCCTATATATAAAACCACATTTCTCAAGAGGATCTAGCTTATTTCTTGTTGGATCCTTGCAACTTGGTGGTGTGGAGTGCTGGTACATTAGATGATCTAATTTTCATAGATGTGCAAGCCTCTTAACACCAATTATGATTACTATTTTTCATGTAACTTGTAGCTTGAACATCAGCAGGCTACTCAAGACATTTTTGCAATTTTAAGGACAGCTCTGTCAGACTCCCAACTCAAGAACTATTTTTTCTAATACTCAAGAGGTTGCATCCTTGGGGAATTCCAATGGCAGTCCAGTAGCAAATTCAATGCTATGGGCCTGGGATTTGATCCCTGGTTGGGAACTAAGGTGCCACAAGCATCACACCACAGACCCTTCCTCCCTCCAAAAGTGTAGTCTTCATTTAAGCTTATTTTCTGGAAGCGAGAGCAGATAATACAGTTGAGTTTTAAGTAGTTTTAGCTCAGCTATAAGCTAATGGTTAAAAGGTGAGATACTAGAGAACCAAAGGCATCCCCAATAATGAAATGTGTCTATCATGGAAAAGGGTAGTTTTACAAGAAAACAGCCCATTAAAAATGCTTTCTTTTTGCAAACAGAAGTGATAGAAAAAAAAAAAAAAAGAAACCCGCATCTTTTAGCAATCAACCTGGACTACAATCTATACAACAAAATGCAGTCTGAAATCTACATACTGCAACATAACGTGTCCTTACAGCCTCAGGTGAGTGCGGACTGCACTTAACCAAACAGACCTTATTTCCAGATGAGTAGTTAACATCTCTCCATCTAAGAGACTTATATTAGGAGTAGCAGGAGCCATTGTTCCTGAGAAATGACTATTAACTGCATAGGCCAAACATGCTTGCTTTAAGAGTAAAAATTCCACCACAATCTAGTTATAGTCAGATCTTTATTTAAACATCCAATCTGCCAACTTAGCGTTTTCCACCAACTCGAGGAGCAGAAACCTTCACAGGCTTCACAATCTTTTGCTTAGGTGCTGCCTTTGTGGGAGCCTGTAAAAAGAGAACATGTTATGTGGCATTATTCCATGTGAGTTTTTTCTTTCAATTACTGCTCTTATGCCCATATTGTTTGAATCCTAGATTGCGTTTCTAATTATTTGTGTTCCTAATGTAAAGAACTCCCCTCAAAAGTTAAAATGCTACCGTTATATGAAATATAAATGTAAGCCAAAGAGGAAGACTGAAGTAACTGAGATACAACTAGATGTAGTGTGGGATCCTCAATTATATCCTAAGAACAGAAAAAGGTCCAATGCTAATTTTCTGGTTTTGAAATTTTTACTATGGTTATCTAAATGGTTTAGCACTGATAAAAACTGAGTACATTCTGAACAATTACAGAAAATTTTTACTGAAAACCTAGAATTATTTCAAAATAAACTTTGCCTTTCTCTCATTTCTATATAGCACTTACAGACACATTTAAGGCTCTAGCAAAGGACCTCTTTGGAGTCCTGAATCACTCACCTAAAAACCAATCATGGACATCATTTTCATTAAAGCCTTACACTAAATTCCTTTAAAAAATTTCTCATTTACCACAATTTGGGTTAAAAATGAATCCTGTTGCTCTAAATGAGAAATCTTAGATAATCCGACAATTACCTTTGCAGCAGCCATTGCTGTCTTTTTAGATGCTTGTTTAGCCTTTTTTGCTTCCTTGGCAGCCCTGCGGAGTTAAAAACAAGCAAAATGCACTTTTTTTACTGCAAGGAGATCCAACCAGTCCATTCTAAAGGAGATCAGTCCTGGGTGTTCTTTGGACGGAATGATGCTAAAGCTGAAACTCCAGTACTTTGGCCATCTCATGCAAAGAGTTAGACTCATTGGAAAAGACTGATGCTGGGAGGGATTGGGGGCAGGAGGAGAAGGGGACGACACAGGAGATGGCTGGATGGCATCACTGACTCAATGGACGTGAGTTTGAGTGAACTCCGGGAATTGGTGATGGACAGGGAGGCCTGGCATGCTGTGATTCATGGGGTCGCAGAGTAGGACACTAAGCGACTGAACTGAACTGATAACAAGCAAAAAGCACTTTACTCCTTAAGGGTACAGCTTATTAACAAAAGGCTAGTGTTTGGGGAAAGTAGAAATAACATATTCCTTCACCATCTGCAGTTATTTGTATGATAAATCCAAAGGATTTAATAACAAATGTGATTAACCACATCAGCTTAACATTAGAAACTGTATAGTACCTTTATAACTGCATACAGAATTTCAACAAATCATTTAGAGTTTATATAAACTTCGGTATTATTAAACATGAACATTTACAACTGACAATCCTTATAAAGATTCAAGTATCACAACACAAATTAACAACAGATTAAGATTCTATTCTGTAAACCCATACATAACCTAAATTCCGTGTAACTGAAATGGCCCATAGTGAGATTTCTTACCTGATAGCTTGTTCTCGTTGAGCCTTCCTAACTTCAGGTTTCTGATTCCTCTTGGCCATTATATCAGCAAGAGAAGCACCAGTTATGGCCCTTTGGAATTTGACTGCACGGCGAGTTCTTTTCTTTTGAATTTCTTCCTACAGAACAAAAAGATGGTAAGCATGCTTAGAAACCTTGCTTCATGAATGTGGGAGAGAAATGAATTGTCAGAAGGAGACAAAGGAGCTCTCCCTTGGACCTTTTGCACTAATCCCATTCATGGGGGCTCTGCCCTCTTGACTGTTTCACCTCCCAAAGGTCCCACCTCCTGACCTTGGAGGTCAAGGAATTTTGGGGAGAACACAATTCAAACCACAGGAATATTCAACCAGGAAGTTCCCTGGTGGCCTAGTGGTTAGGACTTCAGTGGTTAGCTTTCACTGCCAGTGGCTCAGGTTTAATCCCTGGTTGGGAAACTGACATTACACATGTTGCAAAGCACCGCCAAAAAAAAAAAAAAAACACCTCGCAAAACAATTCATGCAATTATTTGAAATGAGATATACAAATATATTTTTAAAGCATCTATATATAAAATACTGCAATATTCAGGTAAGTTTTCCAATTATAAATTGGTTAATCCTGATTATTTACTACTTTATTTAAAAAGACAAAGTTAAACTCTAAGAAAATTAACTGAACAGTCACTTTAAGCAATTTTAGTATGATTGTTCATGATAAAGAATGTGCTTTTGGAAAAAAAAATTAACCTCAAACTCTGATTTGTTTTTACTCAAAGTACTGACACTGGGAGAAACAGTCAAGTTAGAAAACTGATTAAGACAGGAAAGCCACCAAATGTTAAGGAATGTCTGAGTATCAACATAATTCAAACATTTGTTGCAGATTCTATATCAGAAATCTATAATACAGTGCTTATGAGAAGATCTTGCCTTTAAGTCCAAAGAAAAATAAAATATACTAGAACTGTTTATTAAGGCAGGAATAAGCAAAAAAATATCTTAAAATTTTTAATGTGACATGGAGAAAAGAGGACACATTTGTGGTTAGTCAAATGCTCATTTTAAACTTTATCAAGATGAAATCTTGCTGGATAAAATGCTAGTATTTACCTATTTATCATTTCTCAAATCCACTTAAAAATATTTTTTCTTATTGTGGTAAAATATATACAACTTTAAGTTGATCTTTTAAAGTATTTTTAAGTGTATAATTCAGTGGCATTAGGTACCTTTACAGTGTTATGCAAACACCATTTCTGTCTCAAATACTTTTTCACAATACAAAACAAACTGCAACCATTGAATAAGGGCTTCCCAGGTGGCTAGTAGAAAAGAACCCGCCTGCCAATGCTGGAGATATAAGAGACACAGAGGTTTGATCCATAGGTGGGAAAGTCCTCTGGAGGTGGGGGGCACGGAAACACATTCCAGTATTCATGCCTGGAGAATCCCATGGACAGAGGAGCCTGGCAGGCTACTGTCTAAAAGATTTGCAAAGAGTCAGACGTGACTGAAGCAACAGACACAAATGAAGTGACTTAGTACGCACACATCACATTTTATTATCCATTCATCCACTGATGAGACATATGATTGTTTCCATTATAATAGTTACAAACATCACCATACACGTTTATCTGTTCAAATCCCTGCCTATAATCCTCTCGAATATATACAGCCCTAGAACTGGAACTGCTGAATCATATGATGGTAATTCTCTAACTTTTTGAGAAACTGCCAAATCACTTTCCACAGTGCCTGCACCATCTTCATTCAGCAATGCAGGGTTACAATTTCTCCACACCACCACCACCATTTGTAATTCCTCCCCTTCCCCTGTTTGGATAAGGGCCATCCTAATCCTAATGTCACATTCACGGGTTTTTTAAAAAATACTGTGTTAGACGTTGTTGTTGTTGACTGTCTGTGTCTGCCTCTGTGACCCCATGGACTGTAACCCGCCATGCTCCTTTATGGAATTTTCCAGCCTTTTTTCCTTCTCCACGTCCCCCCGGCCCCCATTCACTTTTAATTTAGAATTCTTTCCTTTAAATTCCCATAATAATTTTCTTGCCATGTCACTCAAACTTTTTCTCAAAAATCTCTTTCATCAACCTAAAAGACCAATCCAAAAAAACACATACAGAACTTCCCTAGTGGTAAAGTGGTTAAGAACCCACTGCCAACGGAGAGGACACAGGTTCCATTCTCAGCCCAGGAAGATTCCACCTGCCTGGAGCAACTAAGCCAATGAGACACAACTACTGAGCCCACAGGACTAGAGCCTGCGTTTCCAAGGAGAAGCCACCCTACCCCCACCCCAACTACAGAAAGCCAAAGAGCAGCAACAAAGAGGCAGAGTGGCTATAAATTAAAAACACATCCAGTCTTAAGAACAAACTAATATGCTGGAAGCCTTCGCGATATGATACCTACATTGGGAATAATTCTATAAGCATTATAACCAATAACAAGTTTCCATAAGAACTACTTAGTTTCCACTCAAACATCTTAAACACTTCCACAGTGCCCTATAACTCAGGTGAGCTTTATGTAATTTACTAACTCTGAAAAGGGGATGTTGTCAAATTTCAACTAAATTTTTACTGTGAGCTGAAGATACAAGGAGGCGATCCTTCTATCAATCATTCTCACTTCACTGTTTGATGCTCAACAGTTATATTTTCATATACCGTCTCATTTAATTAATTTTATAAAGCAGCAACTGACGCTCAAGAGTTTTACCAACTTTAGAACATTAACAAAGTGCGTTTCACTTACCGACTGTCCCTTTTTGTGTTTTCTTCTGTAGAGGACAGTCCAGTTGATCTGACGAGGATTCCTCTTGGAAAGGAATGCCGACTCACATTTTGCATTAAGAAACTGGAAAACCTGTCATGACAAGTTCAAAGAAGCCTGAGCTTGAAATTATTAGTAAATTAATAGTCTAATGATATCCTCTCATTTTATAAAATTGAGATCCATGCAGACCAAAAGGCTTGTCACAGAACTGGCAAGAAACCGTCTCTGCGTTTGGGCCTGTCTTTTCCCGAGAGGAGACAAACCTAAGTTCATACTGAGGGGTAGGGTTCATTCTGGGAGGGATCCTGGCTCTTCTGAGATGGACCTGATATCCATGAAATAGCCAGATACCTCTCTGGCCCACTGCTGTTACAGCGGAACATTAAAATTATACAAGCCTAACTTCCGACCTGATCTACCCTTTATCAAGCTCAAGACTGAGTCACTTAGAGGCTTCTGACAAATACTGCACACAGGGTCCTGGTTCAAGCTTTTCAGGCACCAACAGTAACGTGGTAAAGGACTCGGCTTAGACCGAATGAGACCCGTCTTTCTTTAGAAGTACACGGTACGTTTAGCCCATGCGGCCGTTCACCTTCCCGTCAGTCCGCGCGTAGCGCCTCCCATGTCCTGGGTAGATCTTGTAACCGCTGAAACTGCACAGCTCGACCCTGTAAAGAAAAGCGAAAGCCCATTAGCTGGGATGGCGGGTATCTTCGGCAACGAGAGGCCATGCCTGGGATGCCGGAGAGGCACTCAGAGCGAAGATGGAATAGGATTGGGATGCACGGTTCCTGCTTACTTCATGGCTGCTAGCGCCGGGGAAAAAGAAAGATGGCGAAGAGAAAGAAAGGATTATGGGAAGAGGCCTTATAAGGTCGTGGGAAGGCAATCTCCTCCCACAATTCATATCCCTAACCCCGGCCCTCTGTGATGACGTCACGTCGCCTGAGCCACAAGTCTAGACTTGCCCAGCTGCTGCCCGTTTCTCCTGGAGTAATTGCGCTAGCGGCTATCGAGCTTTTGCAGGCAAAGTGGGAAGGACAGTCAAGCAGGTAGGCAGGCAGGCAATTGGTTTGAGTAATTCTAAGAGCCACGTCCTACTGCAAGAAATGTGAACTGCAGAGGAGGGGAGGGAGGGTCCTTTCTCCTCTACTTCTCATAGTTTCAACTCAAGTCAGTTCAGTCGCTCAGTGGTGGCCAACTCTTTGCGACCCCATGAATCGCAGCAGGCCAGGCCTCCCTGTCCATCACCAACTCCCAGAGTTCACTCAAACTCACGTCCATCGAGTCGGTGATGCCATCCAGCCATCTCATCCTCTGTCGTCCCCTTTTCCTCCTTCCCCCAATCCCTCCCAGCATCAGTCTTTTCCATTGAGTCAAAACTTCGCATGAGATGGCCAAAGTACTGGAGTTTCAGCTTTAGCATCATTCCGTCCAAAGAACACCCAGGACTGATCTCCTTTAGAATGGGCTGGTTGGATCTCCTTGCAGTCCAAGGGACTCTCAGGAGTCTTCTCAAACACCACAGTTCAAAAGCATCAATTCTTTGGCGCTCGGCTTTCTTCACAGTCCAACTCTCTCATCCATACATGACCACTGGAAAAACCATAGCTTTGACTAGACGGACCTTTGTTGGCAAAGTAATGTCTCTGCTTTTCAATATGCTATCTAGGTTGGTCATAACTTTCCTTCCAAGGAGTAAGCATCTTTTAATTTCATGGCTGCAGTCACCATCTGCAGTGATTTTGGAGCCCCAAAAAATAAAGTCTGACACTGTTTCCACTGTTTGCCCATCTAGTTCCCATGAAGTGATGGGACCAGATGCCATGATCTTCGTTTTCTGAATGTTGAACTTTAAGCCAACTTTTTCACTCTCCTTTTTCACTTTCATCAAGAGGCTTTTTAGTTCCTCTTCACTTTCTGCCATAAGGGTGGTGTCATCTGCATATCTGAGGTTATTGATATTTCTCCCAGCAATCTTGATTCCAGCTTGTGCTTCTTCCAGCCCAGCGTTTCTCATGATGCACTCTGCATATAAGTTAAATAAGCAGGGTGACAATATAAAGCCTTGACGTACTCCTTTTCCTATTTGGAACCAGTCTGTTGTTCCTTGTCCAGTTCTATCTGTTGCTTCCTGACCTGCATATAGGTTTCTCAAGAGGCAGGTCAGGTGATCTGGTAGTCCCATGTCTTTCAGAACTTTCCACAGTTTATTGTGATCCAGTCAAAGGCTTTGGCATGGTCAATAAAGCAGAAATAGATATTTTTCTGGAACTTTTGCTTTTTCGATGATACAGCAAATGTTGGCAATTTGATCTCTGGTTCCTCTGCCTTTTCTAAATCCAACTTGAACATCTGGAAGTTCACAGTTCACGTATTGCTGAAGCCTGGCTTGGAGAATTTTGAGCATTACTTTACTAGCGTGTGAGATGAGTGCAGTTGTGCTGTAGTTTGAATATTCTTTGGCACTGTCTTTCTTCACGATTGGAATGAAAACTGACCTTTTCCAGTCTTGTGGCCACTGCTGAGTTTTCCAAATTTGCTGGCATACTGAGTGCAGCACTTTCACAGCATCATTTTTCAGGATTTGAAATAGCTCCACTGGAATTCCATCACCTCCACTAGCTTTTTTCATAGTGATGCTCTCTAAGGACCACTTGACTTCACATTCCAGGATGTCTGGCTCTAGGTGAGTGAACATACCATCGTGATTATCTTGGTCTTGAAGATCTTTTTTGTACAGTTCTTCTGTGTATTCTTGCCACCTCTTAATATCTTCTGCTTCTGTTAGGTCCATACCATTTCTGTCCTTTATCGAGCCCATCTTTGCATGAAATGTTCCCTTGGTATCTCTAATTTTCTTGAAGAGATCTCTAGTCTTTCCCATTCTGTTCTTTTCCTCTATTTCTTTGCATTGATCACGGAGGAAGGCTTTCTTATCTCTTCTTGCTATTCTTTGGAACTCTGCATTCAGATGCTTATATTTTTCCTTTTCTCCTTTGCTTTTTGCTTCTCTTCTTTTCACAGCTATTTGTAAGGCCTCCTGAGACAGCCATTTTGCTTTTTTGCATTTCTTTTCCATGGGATGGTCTTGACCCCTGTCTCCTGTACAATGTCATGAACCTCAGTCCATAGCTCATCAGGCACTGTCTATCAGTTCTAGTCCCTTAAATCTATTTGTCACTTCCACTGTATAATCATAAGGGATTTGATTTAGGTCATACCCGAATGGTCTAGTGGTTTCCCCTACTTTCTTCAATTTAAGTCTGAATTTGGCAATAAGGAGCTTATGATCTGAGCCACAGTCAGCTCCTGGTCTTGTTTTTGCTGACTGTATAGAGCTTCTCCATCTTTGGCTGCAAAGAATATAATCAATCTGATTTCGGTGTTGACCATCTGGTGATTCCACATATAGAGTCTTCTCTTGTGTTGTTGGAAGAGGGTGCTTGCTATGACCAGTGTGTTCTCTTGGCAAAACTCTATTAGCCTTTGCCCTGCTTCATTCCATATTCCAAGGCCAAATTTGCCTGTTACTCCCGGTGTTTCTTGACTTCCTACTTCTGTATTCCCGTCCCCTATAATGAAAAGGACATCTTTTTTTGGTGTTAGTTCTAAAAGATCTTGTAGGTCTTCATAGAACCATTCAACTTCAGCTTCTTCAGCATTACTGGTTGGGGTATAGACTTGGATTACTGTGATATTGAATGGTTTGCTTTGGAAACGAACAGAGATCATTCTGTTGTTTTTGAGATTGCATCCAAATACTGCATTTTGGACTCTTTTGTTGACCATGATGGCTACTCCGTTTCTTCTAAAGGATTCCTGCCCACAGTAGTAGATATAATGGTCATCTGAGTTAAATTCACCCATTCCAGTCCATTTTAGTTTGCTGATTCCTAGAATGTCAACGTTCACTCTTGCCATCTCCTGTTTGACCACTTCCAATTTGCCTTGATTCATGGACCTAACATTCCAGGTTAATGATGCACAGATGAATACCCTGCAGGTAAAATCTAAAATCTCATTTTGCCATCACTTGTGCTAAAGCATTTGCATACATCAATTTCTTCAGTTTACTACATCTCTATTAAGTAAGTGCCGAAGTATTGTGAAATGACTGCCAGGAGTGGAGTTCTTTGCTTGGCTGCCACATATTGGGGGTGGAGAGGTGGATTGGCTGCCGATGGTGGCTAAGAAAACCTTGTCTGGAGAAGGCACCTCTCTGCCCAGGCCCACCAGGAGGGCCAATGCCTGGATCGCTTGAACGCTTTGTGATGCTAGATATTTCAGCATTTGATTTGTTGTTCAGTTGCTCAGTGATATCCAACTCTTTACAACACCATTGAATGCAGCATGCTAGGCTTCCCTGCCCTTCACTATCACCCAGAGCTTGCTCAAACTCATGTCCATAGAGTCGGTTGTACCATCCAACCATCTCATCCTCTGTCATCCCCTTCTCCTCCTGCCATCAATCTGTCCCAGCATCTGGGTCTTTTCCATTGAGTCAGCTCTTTCCATCAGGTGGCCAACGTAATGGAGCTTCAGTTTCAGCATCAGTCCTTCCAATGAATATTCTGGACTGATTTTCTATTGCATTGACTGGTGTGCTTTCCTTTCAGTCCAAGGGACTGTCAAGAGTCTTCCCCAGCACCACAGTACTAAAGCTCCAATACTTTGGTGCTTAGCTCTCACATCCTTACATGACTACTGGAAAAACCATAGCTTTGTCTATACAGACCTTTGTCAGCAAAGTGATCTCTCTGCTTTTTAAAGTGCTTTGTAAGTTGCTTATAGATTTTCTTCCAAGAAGCATGTGTCTTTTAATTTCATGGTTGCAGTCACCATCTCCAGTGATTTTGGAGCCCAGTAAAAGAAAATCACTGTTTCCATTGTTTCCCCATCTATTTGTCATAAAGTAATAGGACTGGATGCTGGAGAAGGCAATGGCATCCCACTCCAGTAATTCTGCTTGGAAAATCCCATGGATGGAGGAGCCTGGTGGGCTGCCATCTATGGGGTGGCACAGAGTCGGACACCAGTGAAGCGACTTCACTTTCACTTTTCATTTACATGCATTGGAGAAAGAAATGGCGACCCACTCCAGTGTTACCTAGAGAATCCCAGGGACGGGGAGCCTGGTGGGCTGCCCTCTATGGGGTTGCACAGAGTCGGACACAACTGAAGCAACTTAGCAGCAGCAGCCATAATCTTAGTTTTTTGAATGTTGAGTTTTAAGCCAGCTTTTTTACTCTCCTTTCACCTTCAACAAGAGGCTCTTTAGTTCCTCTTCTGTTCTTGCCATAAGGGTGGTGTCATCTGCATACCTGAGGTTGTTAGTATTTCTCCCTGCAATCTTGATTCCAGCTTGTGCTTCATCCAGTCCGTTACTTCCTATGATGTACTCTGCATGTAAGTTAAATAAGCAGTGAAATGAGCGCAGCTGTGAAATGAGGGCAGTTGTGTGGTGGTTTGAACATTCTTTCGCATTGCCTTTCTTTGGGACTGGAATGAAAACTGACCTTTTGCAGTCCTGTGGCCACTGCTCATTTTTCCAAATTTGCTGACACATTAAGTGCAGCACTGTAACAGTGCCATCTTTTAGGATTTGAAACAGATCAGCTGGAATTCTATCACCTCCACTAGTTTTGTTGGTAGTGATGCTTCCAAAGGCCCACGTGATGTCACACTCCAAGATGTCGAACTCTAGGTGAGTGATCACACCATCATGGTTATCTGGGTCATTAAATCTTTTTGTACAGTTCTTCTGTGTATTCTTGCCACCTCTTTGTAATATCTTCTGCTTCTGTTCGATCCATACTATTTCTGTCCTTTATTGTGCCCATCTTTGCATGAAATCGTTCCCTTGGTATCTCTAATTTTCCTGAGATCTCTAGTCTTTCCCATTCTGTTATTTTCCTCTATGTCTTTGCATTGTTTCTTAGGAAGGCTTTCTTATCTCTCCTTGCTATTCTTTGGAACTCTGCATTCAGATGGGTATATCGTTCCTTTTTTCCTTTGTCTTTTGCTTCTCTTCTTTTCTCAGCTATTTGTAGGGCCTCCTCAGACAACTGTTTTGCCTTTTTGCATTTCTTTTTCTTATGGATGGTTTTCATCAGTGCCTCCTGTACAATGTTATGAACCTCCACCCATAGTTCTTCAGGCACTCTGACTATCATATCTAATCCTTTGAATCTCTTTGTCACTTCCACTGTATAATTTAGGTCATACTTGAATGGCCTAGTGGTTTTCCCTTTTCTTCAATTTAAGTCTGAATTTGGCAATAAGGAGTTCATGATCTGATCCACAGTCAGCTCACAGTCTTGCTTTTGCTGAGTGTATAGAGCTTCTCCATCTTTGGCTGCAAAGAATATAACCAATCTGATTTCAGTATTGACCATCCGGTGACGTCCATGTGTAGAGTCTTCTCTTGTGTTGTTGGAAGAGGTTGTTTAATACGACCAGTGCATTCTCTTGACAGAACTCTGTCAGCCTTTGCCCTGCTTCATTTTGTACTCCAAGGCTATAGTCCAGCATTTGATGGAGAGTGGCAAAAGTCAATCCATGAATTGTGTAGGAGACGATACTTGACTAGAAAACAAATACAATGACTGATTTATGCTGCTAGTTGGAGCTCAGGGCAGGTTGCTCCAAATTATGCCTCAATAACATATGGGTTAGTTTGAATTCAGTTTACTTGAAAACTGGCAGGTGCAAGAAGGTTACTTTGAGCTTCCTGTCTGTCCCCCTGAAAGCAGGAAATAAAACTGTCATACTTCCTTGCTGTACAGTAGCAAAGGTAGGAAGACATCATTATTACCAGAGACAGGGAATTCATGGCAGAGAATTTTGTGAGCAGACTTTGATATTTCTTTACTAATTTACTACTCAAAGCCCAAGCTTTGGTTAAATTCCTTACGAATTTTTATTGCTCCTTTGTCTAAAAAATATAAAAGCTGTCTGTTTTGGCCACTTCTTACTTAGGACTTAACTCTATGTGAGACCTCTGTGCACATGAATTAAATTTGTTTTTCTCCTATTTATCTGTTGTGTGTTAATTTTATTATTAGTTCAGCCACAAGAAGTCAGGATGGGTAAAGTAGGAAATTTGCCTCTCCTGGACACTTTGTATAAGCAACTCACCCTAAAAATGTGGTAGAAGAGATATGGAAAGTCCAGCAAGGTTGCTGACTAATATTAAGAAAGTGGCACATCTGTTGGAAACTTTCTCAGGAATGAATTAACAGATCTGAATAGAATTAAAGAACTAAAAGAAATAGAAGGACTATGACAGCCTGACCAGTTCTGACCAGCTGTTGAGAATACCTGGTATACTTAGATGAATTTTTCTAAATAGACTGAGGGTAGAACTTGAGTGCGGAGAAGGCAATGGCACCCACTCCAGTACTCTTGCCTGGAAAATCCCATGAACAGGGAGCCTGGTAGGCTGCAGTCCATGGAGTCACTAAGAATCGGACACAACTGAGCAACTTCACTTTCACTTTTTACTTTCATGCATTGGTGAAGGAAATGGCAACCCACTGCAGTGTTCTAGCCTGGAGAATCCCTGGGACAGGGAGCCTGGTGGGCTGCCGTCTATGGGGTCGCACTGAGTCGGACACGACTGAAGCAACTTAGCAGCAGCAGCAGCAGAACTTGAGTGCAGCATCCTAAAAGATGATGTTGTTAAAGTACTATACTCAATATGTCAGCAAATCTGGAAAACTCAGCAGTGGCCACAGGACTCAAAAAGGTCAGTTTCCATTCCAATACCAAAGAAAGGTAATGCCAAAGAATGTTCAAACTACCACACAATTTTACTCATCTCCCACGGTAGCAAAGTAACGCCCAAACTTCTCCAAGCCGGGCTTCAACAGTATGTGAACTGTGAACTTCCAGATGTACAAGCTGGATTTAGAAAAGGCAGAGGAACCAGAGATCAAATTGCCAACATCCACTGGATCATCGAAAAAACAAGAGAGTTCCAGAAGAATATGTTTTATTTACTATGCCAAAGGCTTTGACTGTGTGGATCACAACACACTGTGGAAAATTCTTCAAGAGATGGGAATACCAGACCACCTGACATGCCTCCTGAGAAATCTGTATGCAGGTCAAGAAGCAATAGTTATAACCAGACATGGAACAACAGACTGGTTCCAAATCGGGAAAGGAATATGTCAAGGCTGTATATTGTCACCCTGCTTATTTAACTTATATGCAGAGTACATCATAAGAAATGCTGGGCTGGATGAAGCCCAAGCTGGAATCAAGATTACCGGGAGAAATATCAATAACCTCAGATATGCAGATGACACCACCCTTATGGCAGAAAGCAAAGAGAAACTAAAGAGCCTGTTGATGAAAGTGAAAGAGGAGAGTGAAATAGTTGGTTTAAAACTCAACATTCAGAAAACAAAGATCATGGTATCTGGTCCCATCACCTCATGGCAAATAGATGGGGAAACAATGGAAACAGTGACAGACTTTGAGGGGCTCCAAAATCACTGCAGATGGTGACTGCAGCCATGAAATTAAAAGACGCTTGCTCTTGGAAGAAAAGTTATGACCAACCTAGACAGCATATTAAAAAGCAGAGACATTACTTTGCCAACAAAGGTCCGTCTAGTCAAAGCTATGGTTTTTCCAGTAGTCATGGATGGATGTGAGAGTTGACTATAAAGAAAGCTGAGGGCCAATTGTGCTTTTGAATTGTGGTGTTGGAGAAGACACTTGAGAGTCCCTTGAACTGCAAGGAGTTCTAAGCAGTCCATCCCAAAGGAAATCAGTCCTGAATATTCATTGGAAGGACTGATGCTGGAGCTGAAACTCCAATACTTTGGCCACCTCATGCGAAGAACTGACTTATTGGAAAAGACCCCGATGTTTGGAAAGATTGAAGGCAGGAGGAGAAGGGGATGACAGAGGATGAGATGGTTGGATGGCATCACCGACTCAGTGGACATGTGTTTGAATAAACTCCGGGAGTTGGTGATGGACAGGGAAGGCCTGGAGTGCTCCAGTCCATAGGGTCGCAAGGAGTCCATAGGGTCGCAAGGAGTCAGTCACAACTGAGCGACTTAACTGAACTGAAGTCACAGGGAAATTTATAAAACATGAAAATACCAGTCTCAAATCCATGTACATTATATATCCATTTTTGTTTAAAAAAATGAGGCAGGGAGTCCAATGGATAAAAATAGTTTAAAAGGAAACACACTAACATGTTACCAGTGACTATCTCTGGGTAGGGGAATTATGGAAGATTTTTATATTTACTTTTTGCTTGCCTGCATTTTACTAAGATTTTTACAGTAACTTTTTTTTCTTTAAAGCTGATACATGCTACATTGTTTTAAAGTAGAAAATATATCCTGAAGGAGAAAGAGAACAACTAAAGATATATTTAGACTCCTTTGGAGGTTATTTTTTGCACTCTTGAAAACGTTTGTAACATTGTGAGCTCAAACAACTATGTAAGAAAGCTATTCCCATAATTACTATAGTTAGATCACTTATATCAGCAACACTGGCATATGCCCTATATGAGAGACACATAATTTACTGTTACTCTGAATTTTCTTTCTCTTCAGATAAATTTTTTTCTGAATTGGCCAAATTTGTCCTATCTCTGGCTGATGTCAATGGAACCCCAAATGAGGTGGACAATCATATATAATTACTGAATGAAGACTTCAGTATTTAATATCTAGCTGGAAGTTGAATATTTCTCTCCCCCCTTTATTAGTCAGGGTTCTCCATGTGCACAAATATAGGAAGAGGTTTCTTTTAAGGACCTGGCTCACATGATTATGAAGCCTAGGGTTTACACAATTGGCAGGGTTTGCGGGCAGGTTGAAGACCGTGCAAGGAGCCACTGTTGCAGTTCAAGTCCAGAGCCTGTCTGCCTGAGAATTCCATGCTGTTCCTGGAGGTCAGTCTTTTGTTCTAAATATTTAGATCTGCAGCTGATTGGATGAGGCTGACCCACATTATGCAGGACAATCTCCTTTACTTAAAGTCTGCTAGTTTAAATGTAAATCTTATCCCAAAACACTCACAGAAGGCATCCAAAATAACATTTGATCATATATCTGGGCACTATGGCCCAGCCAAGTTGACACATAAAATTAACAATTACACCACTTAAAAAAAAAAATGAATTAAGTTGGGAGGGAGGGATAAAAAGTAAAACTACCACTCTTATAGAAATGAACTTTTTGAGCTTTTAAGACCTTAATCTTCCAAGTATAAATTAAAATTACATTTTATTTAAACATTTGCTTAATTTTCAACTAGAAATATGATAAATCACTTACATAGGTTTCACTGACTTTTAGAAGCACTCCAAAAGAGATGATTAAATAAAACTGTCAAGGCTTCCTTTATTATTTAAAAAAAATTTTTTTTAAAAAGCTTATTATACTTTTAACGAAAAGTCAGTTTCTTCCCAGTTTGATAAAGGCATCTGAAAAGTATATCACGGTGACTTTATTTTTGAAATGTAGTTATACTTTCACCCCTTCTTTTTCTCAGATTTTAGCTGATATATGGGAGGAACAAAAGTGTTTTGTATCTCATCTTCAGATGGCGAACTCTTCTACATTATTTTGGCCCTGATATTTCATGCTATTTAGGACTGATGCTTTAAGACTGCTCTGATAGCCTTCGTATAATCTCACTGCTTTGGAGAATGGTGGGCTGGCAATCATTCACTGGCTCTGAAACCGTGTAAATCAGATTGGGACTTGAATCCATGGTCTTTTAACTAAGATCACACCTGGTGTCAGGACATAATGAACCTCGGGTTCTTGATGTCTCATTGCATAAAGAATTCAGTGAGAGACAAAGTGATAAGTAAAACTTTATTTTCCTGGGCTCCAAAATCACTGCAGATGGTGACTGCAGCCATGAAATTAAAAGGCACTTGTTCCTTGAAAGAAAAACTATGACAAACCTGATAGTGTATTAAAAAGCAGAGGCATTACTTTGCTGACAAAGGTCTGTATAGTCAAAGCTATGGTTTTTCCAGTGGTCATGTATGGATGTGAGAGTTTGACCATAAAAAACGCTGAGCAGTAAAGAATTGATGCTTTTGAACTGTGGTGTTGGAGAAGACTCTTGAGAGTCCCTTGAGCTGCCAGGAGACTAAACCAGTCAATCCTAAAGGAAATCAACACTGAATACTCTTTGGGAGGACTGATGCTGAAGCTGAAGCTCCAATACTTTGGCCACCTGATGCAAAGAGCCAACTCTTGGAAAAGACCCTGATGCTGGGAAAGATTGAAGGCAGGAAGAGAGGGGATGACAGAGGATAAGATGGTTGGATGGCATCACTGACTCAGTGGACATGAGATTGAGCGAGCTCCAGGAGATGGTAAATGACAGGGAGACGTGGCATGCTGCAGTCCGTGGGGTCACTAAGAGTCACACACAACCGAGCAACTGAACAACAAACCTTCACATAAACACTAAAAGTCCCATAAAAAAACATAAATCAGATAAAAAGCTTTTTATTGTAAAAGGCACATTTGCAAAATTTTTAGTGTCAAAATTCTTTAGATTAATAACATCTTAGTTTTAAAACTTTGAAGTTATTATACTTACTTCTTTCAAATATAAATTCTCACCCTAATTAGAAAATCTCTTCTGTTTGTCAAGAGAAATGGCACTATCCAAAATGTTGTTCCAGTTTTCTGTCTACCTAGTCTCTTAACTTCATGTTATTTAAACTTGTACATAGTACTCTCCTGAAACTACTCTGTAAAAGGTTACCATCTACTATTCCAACAGTCTCCTTCCTACAACTATTCTACCTTTCAATTCATTCTTGTCATATGAGCAATTTAACCTTTCTGAAACACGTTTCATTTTGTCAGTCCCCCAATCAATAGCACCAAGTGAAAACTAGTGGAATGAATAGTGGGAAGTAGGGTGAAGCCAGGTTATGGCTGCCCTAGAAAGTTAAATTCCGAGAGGGAAGGTTTTGAGGAGGGAATTAATATGATAAAAGGTGTTGTTTTACTTAGATCATGCTAGTTCATGGGGTTGCTAAGAGTCGGACACGACTGAGCAACTTCCCTTTCACTTTTCACTTTCATGCACTAGAGAAGGAAATGGCAACCCACTCCAGTGTTCTTGCCTGGAGAATCCCAGGGATGGGGGAGCCTGGTGGGCTGCCATCTATAGGGTCCCACAGAGTCGGACACGACTGAAGTGACTTAGCAGCAGTAGTAGCAGTAGCAATGGGCAGATGAATTAGAGATAGGAAGATGAGTCAAGGCGATCAGCTGTTGCAGAAATCAAGTATACTGCACTGATAGAAGGGAAAGTCTTGTGGGGTCTGGGCTGGCCAAAAAATGCTGCCTTGTTGAGAAGTTCATGGCATTGTTCAGTAGAATTCTCCAAACTGCCTGGAGAGTGCAGTGCAGGGTTTAAGGAATACACAAAATGAAGCAATTTATTTAAAGTGTAGCAATTTGATTTTGGATGCAAAGGCTGAAGTACAAAAGTGTCTGTGGTATTATAAAGTGTTGCTGGTTCACTTGGGCATGTGAGACTATGCCCAGGGACTATGGCCGCTCTCTTTAAGAGCTATGACTATACTCAGTTAACCCCATAAAGTGAGTTCTTTGGCCCTTTTCTCAAGAAACCAGGTCAGACAAACCAAACAAAACTCTGGTTCTGCTATTGCTGCAAACTAGCAGAAACCTACGCTCCTCAAGTACCTTCTGGGCTTCGAGGAACCCCCTCCCAAGTCATTACCCTGCAAAGTTGGAGAGAACTGTAAACCCTTTCTTGTTCCATGAGCTAGAAACTCGCCTCAGACTTCACGAACTGTTCCAGGGAACAAAGGTTAGTAGGAGAAAGAATTCAGGCTTACATTTTTCTTATACCTGTATAGTAAGACTGTGCTTTCTACATAAGGGGGTTCTTGGTTAGAAGGGAAAAAATTCCTAGTCTTAATTCCCTCTTGAGAGCTAGGAAACTTGTCTTCAGACTAACACAGTGGGAAACAGGGTTTGTTTATTTGTTTATTTTAAGTTAAAGCAGCTGTAGTCAGAGAGAGACATAAGGAGGATCCAGGAAGGAGGGAATGCTCACAGAATCAATTGCTTGGAAACCTAGAAGCATGAGTTACAGGGATTTTTTTCAAACAAATTATCAGAGATGTTGGACATGGCTGTCTCAGAAAGATGGAAATTCAGAATAAAGATTGCAAGAGGGAGTGAAGGAGTGGGTAGTGGAAACTGGAAGCTCCACATTGTCTGGTGCTATCAGATTAGTTTCATTACCACCTGCCTCCCACCTGTAGTCTGTGCTGTCTTTTCATCTTCTACTTCTGAACTGTTTAGAGTCCACCCATCTTTTAAGCCTTAGCTCCATTTCACTTCCTCCTTCAAGTGTTCTCTGAATATTATAGTTTCTATTTCTTTCTCCATTCCCTGAAAGCTTATTGAGTTCATAGTTACAATCACACTAGTTAGCATGTTAATAGTAATATCAAAAGTGTAAGCCTACTCCCCTACAGTAAGGCAGTGTAATTTTTCAGTTTGGAGATTGTACTGTAAACTTTTGTATACTGCTTGGAAAAATTCTGGGTTTTATACTTATTAAAACGGGCTTCCATGGTGGCTCAGATGGTAAAGCATCTGCCTACAATCCAGGAGACCCAGGTTCAATCCCTGGGTCAGGAAGATCCCCTGGAGAAGGAAATGGCAACCCACTCCAGTACTCTTGCCTAAAAAATTCCATGGACAGAGGAGCCTGGTGGGCTACAGTCCATGGGGTCACAAAGAGTCGGACGCGACTGAGTGACTTCACACTCACTCACTCAATACTTATTAAATACATCTAGGTCTAAAGTTCTGTTAACTATTCAAGAACAACTACTTAAATATTTGATTCTGTGTAAAAGCTTTTATCCCAACTTGCTTTAACTAAACTTTCAAATAAGTTGTATCGATTTTGACTATCTAAACAAAATCGCCTGTAGCAGAGTTGAACACTTGGAGCTCATTCAGAAATGTCAATAAAGGGGGCAGCACCTCCCCTACCCCCCTCCCTCCCCGCCCCCGCCATTGCTAGACTTCTAGCAATAAGTCCTCAAATTCAGTCTGCAGAGTAGAGACCTTATAATCATTTCGATGACAAAAGTGTCAAATTTCGAAAACATCTGGAAAAAACAGTGAAATGATCATTTAATAATAGTTCGCTTCTCTGCCAAATTAGGGAGTTGACCAGGTTTCACAAACTCACTGCGGCTCAGATTCTAACCTGGTTTCGCATTATTAGTTGCAGGCAGCCAATTGGGCCGTTTGGGTGCCGTGCATCCTGGGAGCTGTAGTTTCAAGCTCGCTCCTCCCGACCACTAGCTCCACCGAGCAGCCGGGAGGACGGTTGCCTGGTATTAACAGCAAGCGGGAAGTATGGCGGCGGCGTGTGCCGCCGCGGCTTTGCCTCCTGGAGAAGGTAAGGCGATCCCCACCCTTGGGTGCCGAGGTTTACTCCATGGAACTGAATTAAACAGTTGCCAGGTGGAGAGAAGAAGACTAGGTTTAATGGGTGCAGTTCTGGACCAGTTCTTTTGATGCAGAGTTGTGGGCTTCGCGGAGGCGCGCTGCCCTCTGGGAATTGTAGTCCCTTAGGCGCTGCCTCGTTCTGCAGCGTCGCGGCGAGGTCCAAGCAAGGGACTACAAACCCCCAGAGACCTTAGCGCTACCGGGCGCCGCGGGTCCCGCGCTCCTGAGGATACCTGGTCTGCGGGTTTCTGGCAGCGGTGACCGTTCTTGGATGTTTACGTTGAGTTCTGGGTACCCAGGTGAAAACTGTAAAATCTCCCCCTTTCTCTCAGTTCCTAGAACGTTCAAGAAACTCTCTGTCTAACACAGTTCGCTAGATTGACGTTGGACCCTTTCTTGGAAGTGTCCCAATGGCCAAGATAAAATCTGAGGATTATTCAGAGCCCACAGTTCACCACCCCTTGTTATGCAGACGGTATTCTGGGATCTAGTTTGGTCGCTGCCCAAGCGCGGGGTGTGGGTGCTTCCGTGGGTACTGTGTGAGTGGAGCTCCTTTGTTTTGGTTACAGCTCGGAAGCTCTGGGTCACAGGCAGGACGGAGGGTCGATGCCCCTTTCCACCGCTTAGATCTGGCTCATTATGTGAGAGAGAGAGGGTCGAAGAGGTGTTTCGATCCCTTTGAATTGTGTGCAGAGGCTCTGCATTTTCCTGGGTCGGTACATAGCTTTCATCAAACTCTCAAATCCAGTTACCACCTGTCCTCCCAAATGCTAGAAGCCATTAGACAATGGAAAAACGTTGATATCTTTCAGGAGAGCTATCTTGCATAATTATTTCCCGCAGTAATCTTAATCTGGGTAGAAATTTGAAATTGGCAGTTTCTCTAGCCCCTCCTCCCTCAGATAGCTGCTACTCTTAAACTCCACCTCCCCAGTCCACCGCGGCAATGAATATACTGATAGTATAGCAGTTAACATTTATAGAGCACTTTTTATATGAGCCAGATTATGTTCTGTCTTTTTTTTTTTAAATCTCATTTTCTCTGTAACATTATAAGGCAGGTATTATTATCATTCCTATCTTAGAGAGTAGAAAAGTGAAAGTGAAATCGCTCAGTCGTGTCCGACTCTTTGCGACCCGGTGGACTGTAGCCCACCAGGCTCCTCCTTCCATGGGATTCTCCAGGCAAGAATACTGGAGTGGGTTGCCATTTCAAGTGAGCCCCAAAGAGATCAATAACTTGCCCAATAAACCACCGTGTTTAGTGGAGCCAGAATTTGAACGTCTGTTAAGTATACCAAATCATGTTATTATGATTATTATGAATGCTATGTGCCAGGAATGGGATTGAGTGCTGTTCATAGGGTTTTGATTTTCATCTCCATATCAATGTAATGAAGTAGGTAGATTATTCTCATCTTGTAGCTAAGTCAACATAACTATACTTTGATTTTCAAAATAGCTTGGGCACTTTATGGTATACTGGTAGTTAGGTTGTAAGCAGGTTGATCTCTATCAAAAGATTAGTTACATCTAAAAAAATACAGTCATTACTTAGGCATAAAATATGGAATAATAGTTCACATTTAAGTGTGAAGAATTCCAGAGTATTTAATATCGTAGAAACTTGAGTTGTTGTTGTTCTTCAGTCACTGAGTCATGTCCCTCTCTTTGTGACCCCATGGACTGCAGCATGCCAGGCCTCCCTGTCCTTCACCATCTCCCAGAGGTTGCTCAAACTCATGTCCATTGAGTCGATGATAGCATCCAACCATCTCCTCCTCTGTCCTCCCCTTCTGCCTTCAGACTTTCCCAGCATCAGGGTCTTTTCCAAGAGTCAGTTCTTCCCGTCAGGTGGCCAAAGCATTGGAGTTTCAGCTTCAGCATCAGTCCTTCCAATGAATATTCAGGACTGATTTCCTTTAGGATTGACTGGTTTGATCTCTTTGCAGTCCAAGATACTCTCAAGAGTCTTCTCCAACACCACAGATCAAAAGCATCAATTCTTTGGCGCTCAGCCTTCTTTATGGTCCAACTCTCACATCCATACATGAATATTGCAAATCTAGTTATAATCTGATACTTCTAAAGGAAAGTGAATAATTTCATTCTGTAGTCACTGAAAAGTTGATTGCTTTAGTTTTAAAATCTTGATATTTATTTTACTCTAGTGTTTTCTAACTCTAAATGTATAAGATTTTGTAAGTATAATTTTATCCCTATGCTTAGTTTTGTATTTGTGTTTTCTAACAATTTCCCTTCTCTTTTCAAGGATCAGTGGTCAATTGGTCAGGGCAAGGGCTACAGAAATTAAGCCCAAACTTACCCTGTGAAACTGATATTCATACTTTGATTCTGGATAAAAATCAGATTATTAAATTGGAAAATCTTGAGAAATGCAAACGATTAGTACAGGTAGGTATTGCTGTGTGGGGGAAATAGTTATATAAGACCAGTTTATTATTATACAAAATAAAGCAGTAAGGTAACAAATGTAACTCTGTAAACCTAGAAAGTAGTAAGTATTGCCTTAAATTATAAAGAATTAATAGCTAAAATAAATTTAAAAATAAAATAATTTAGTAAAAATTTTAAAAATTAATTTTTTCATGATGACCATTAAATGATAATTTTAAAATTTCTCCTGAAGATTAACACTTTTTTGTCACCTTTAATGTAGACTATACAAAGAGCATTTGTTAAAAAAGAAAACATTTTATGTTGGCTAAATAACATAACATTTTGTGTTACCTCATGGTGGAGGTAAAAAGTTGATTCATTGATTCATTCAACATTTATTGGACCCTTCTTATGTGTCTGACATTGTTCTAGATTTTGATGGAGACAATGTAAGGACTCCATTATTGTGGAGTTTACATTCTCAAGTAGTTGCTGTGTTGAAGATATTTTCTTTTAGTACTTGGAGGAGGTGTGGGATTCTTCAACTTTATCTCTGTTTTCTATTGCTTAGGAGTGACAGCAATAATAAATAGTCACACTGCAGAATATTTAGACAATATATGTGAAAAGTACAAACTGAGTTTCTATATTTGGGAATGTTTGACCATATAAACAAATCTTTTTCGCCACCCTAATGTGAAAGTAAGAATAATGATATGTTTTCTTTCCTCAGTTGTCAGTGGCTAATAATAGGCTGGTGCGGATGATGGGTGTAGCCAAACTGACCCAACTCAGGGTGTTAAATTTGCCTCATAATAGCATTGGCTATGTGGAAGGCCTAAAGGAACTGGTTCATTTGGAATGGCTGAATTTGGCGGGAAATAATCTCAAGGTGAATTCTTTCTTTCTTTTTTTTTTTGGTAGTTTTTTTTTTTTTTAACTTCACAAAAGTATTTGCTATGAACAAGGAATTTAAGCAGTAGAGAATTAAGTAGAATAAAAAATGAAAGTATCCACTCCCATTCCCCAGAGATAATTTTGGTTACCATAAACTAAAAAAAAAAAAAATCTCATTTTGAAAATTCATGCAGAATTAAGCTCTGTGTGCATGTTTAATGGTACAGTGAAGAATAGAATGTTTTAAAAGTCAGGAGCTCTCAATTCTGGTCCTGCTCCCACCACTTAGTAATGATCGTTTTGGGTAAGTTAATCAGTATTTCTGTGTCTTTTTTGTTTGTTTGTTTGTATATTTTGTTTTCTGTGTCTTATTTTTTGATATTGTAGACAAGGGAACGGTCTTAAATGAAGAAAACTGACTTATCAAGCATGTAAGGTTTGCTCTTCTAACTACCTTAACTGTTTTAAGTCATTCAGTCTCATGACAGCCTATAAAGTAGGTACAGTCTTCATGTGTATCATATAGATGAAGAAACTGAAGTACAGAGAAGTTAAGTAACTTGTCTAAGCTCACAGTCAAGAAGTTGCTGAGCCAGGATTTGAATCCAAGCAGTTTAGCTCCAATGTTAACTTGTAAAGTCTATGCTATATCAACTGTCATGTGTCATCACTGTTCCTTCAAGCTGTAAGTATCTGGCATGATATGATCCTCTGCTCTAGAGGGATAATGAAGGTAGAAACTTGCTTTATAACAATATGCCAAATTCTGTTGCCACTGCCTTGTCTTTCTCTTGCTAAGCACTGCTCCTCTGCTTCTGACAGTAAGAAAGAGGGAAGAGGGTCAGCTACAAGGAAGACTTTCATTTTTTGATTTTGTGTGCATGAAATACATTTCCTTTTCTTGTAATAGGCCATGGAACAAATTAACACCTGCACCTCTCTACAACATCTCGATTTATCAGACAATAACATACCCCAGATAGGTGATCTATCTAAATTGGTATCACTGAAGGTAAGTGTGTTTTCTATGTCGCTTCTGAAATTTTATACTAAAATACCAAGAGAAAGTGACCTAATTGATCTGTATATAGATCTGCAAGAATAAATTGTGTTCATTATGATAAAAATTCTATTCAATTCAGTTCAGTTCAGTCGCTCAGTCATGTCCTACTCTTTACGACCCCATGAATCGCAGCACGCCAGGCCTCCCTGTCCATCACCAACTCCCAGAGTTCACTCGAACTCAGGTCCATCGAGTCGGTGATGCTGTCCAGCCATCTCATCCTCTGTCGTCCCCTTCTCCTCCTGCCCCCAATCCCTCCCAGCATCAGAGTCTTTTCCAATGAGTCAACTCTTCGCATGAGGTGGCCAAAGTACTGGAGTTTCAGCTTTAGCATCATTCCTTCCAAAGAAATCCCAGGACTGATCTCCTTTAGAATGGACTGGTTGAATTTCCTTAGTGTACCAGAAATTAAGTGTGAAACTTTTTGTTGTTAATTTCTATTACTGATTTACTTTAACTAAAACTGGTCATTGTAGTTAAAATTAATGCTTATTTACTGTTCAACAAACATGATGAAATTCCCTTCATGCCTAGTCCGTCAACATTAGTAGCTTTAGTTGTATAGCATCAGTAGTGCGTAACATGTTGGTGGGGTTAAGAGTAATCATTCCTGTTTGACACTGAAGACTGCTATTTCCTTTTAGTGGTAGATATTATTAAATTATCAAAATTAACCTCACTTTAGAAAGTCTGTTGCCTATAGCACTTTTTATGGAGGGAAATGCAATAAAATAAATATGTAACAGTTGGAATCAACAGCTTCATAAAACGTGAGTAGGCTTTTTCCATATTTTAACTCCCTTGGATATCATTAGCGTGAGATGAATTCATTAAGCCCCAGAAATAGTATTATTAGCTCAACTTTTGCCTTTTTTTTAGCAGAAATCATAACAATTACTCTAAAAAAATTTGATGTAGTCAGATACTGAAAGAATTCAAATGAACTAAAGATGATTGAAAGTTTTTTTTTTCTGGAATGGAGGCATGATTACTTTATCAGAATCTTGGTATTGAGAGTCTTCAGTTTATTTTTCATTGTTGCTGTCTTAATTTGAATTTGAGTCAGGTTTATCAAGTACATTCTGTCTTCCTCAAGTTTTAAGTTACCAAGAGAATATAGTTGCAAATCATAGTTTGTGGGTTATATCTCTTTCCTGGAAAATTTGCTTTCTACCTGATTGTTTCTCTTTTTTGTTGTTGTTGTTTTGGCTGCACGCAGGATGACACCCCACTCCAGTACTCTTGCCTGGAGAATCCCATGGATGGAGGAGCCTGGTGGGCTGCAGTCCATGGGGTCGCTAAGAGTCAGACACGACTAAGCGACTTCACTTTCATTTTTCACTTTCATGCATTGGAGAAGGAAATGGCAACCCACTCCAGTGTTCTTGCTTGGAGAATCCCAGGGACGGGGGAGCCTGGTGGGCTGCCATCTATGGGGTCGCACAGAGTCAGACACGACTGAAGCGACTTAACAGCAGCAGCAGCAGGATATCTTATTTCCCTAACCAGGGATGGAACCCATACCCTCAGGGAATTCCCTGTAGCTTTTTGTTTCAATGAATGTTTTCTTTCACTTTTTTCACCCTCTATTTTGGTGTTTTAAAAGGAAATGAACAAGTATGTTGAAAGTTGGTCAAGTTTAAATAACTTGCAACATGCCTTTTGCTAAACTAAGCATATGTTCTTTGGCAACTCTTTAAACTTTCTTGAGCTTAGAATATGGATGTGAAAAGAGAGTTGGACCAAATGGCCACCTAAGACCCTTATAGCATTAACAGTCTTTGATTTATGTGTGATGAGAAGTTATAATAAAATAGATCACTTTCCTTTTGTATACATTATTTTGGTTTTATCAAAATAGACCAGTTGGTCTATTTCCATTTGTAATTCATTGCATTTTTACTTTCAAGACCCTGCTTTTACATGGAAATATCATCACCTCTCTTAGAATGGCACCTGCTTATCTACCCAGATGTCTTGCTATACTTTCTTTGGCGGAAAATGAAATCCGGGACTTAAATGAGGTAAAATTTGAGGGTATCTTATGGGATCCCGGGAGCTGGAAACTCAGGAGAGATGCAGGAAAAGGTGGTGAGCTTGCTTTAGATGAGCATCTTGGAAGAAACTGCTATCAGGGTGAAACACGTGGCTCCAGAAGACCATTCTTTTTCTTTCCACTTTTATTTAATGTCAGTAGGTTATTAAGGCTTAATTTCATTTGTAATGCTGCACTCTTCACTCCACTGGGAAGTGATTGTTGGTGGAGGGACATCTACATTAAAGGGGTTAATAAGGCATACTCTGTACCTTTTTCTGGCTTCTATTATGTTTTCAAACTAGGGTTCTCTTTGCTAGGAAGCAGTGCTTTCTAAGGGACTTTGTGCAGCAAGAACAGATGGCCATATTGTTGGAATTTTTGGAGTCAGTGGATAATATAAGAGTATTACTTGTCACTTTTCAAAACAAGAGGGAAATTGTTGCATTCTCAAACTGCCAGAGATGTGTAATCAGCAGAAGCCCTGTGCTTGCCACTGAGTAGTCCATTTCATGCAACAAAGATGTTCTTTGTTCCAGGTCTCTTTTCTGGCATCCTTAACTGAACTGGAACAGTTGTCAATCATGAATAATCCATGTGTGATGGCAACACCTTCCATCCCAGGGTTCGATTATCGGCCATACATCGTCAGCTGGTGCCTAAGCCTCCGAGTCCTGGATGGATATGTGATTTCTCAGAAGGAAAGGTGAACGTGACCCCTCCAATGTCACATTTATCATGGGAATTAACTGACAAGCTCATTTCTAGCTTACTACAAATTAAGAAGCTGAATATTGCTTGAAATATGAATATAGAAATTAGTCATTCAGTTCAGTTCAGTCTCTCAGTTGTGTCCTACTCTTTGCGACCCCATGAATTGTAGCACACCAAGGCTCCCTGTCCATCACCAACTCCCGGAGTTTACCCAAACTCATGTCCATCAAGTCAGTGATGCCATCCTGCCATCTCATCCTCTGTCGTCCCCTTCTCCTCCTGCCCCCAATCCCTCCCAGCATCAAAGTCTTTTCCAATGAGTCAACTCTTCTCATGAGGTGGCCAAAGTATTGGAGTTTCAGCTTCAGCATCAGTCCTTCCAATGAACACCCAGGACTGATCTCCTTTAGGATGGACTGGTTGGATCTCCTTGCAGTCCAAGGGACTCTCAAGAGTCTTCTCCAACACCACAGCTCAAAAGCATCAATTCTTCAGCGCTCAGCTTTCTTCACAGTCCAACTCTCACATCCATACATGACCACAGGAAAAACCATAGCCTTGACTAGATGGACCTTTGTTGGCAAAGTAATGTCTCTGTCTCTGCTTTTGAATATGCTATCTAGGTTGGTCATAACTTTCCTTCCAAGAAGTAAGTGTGTTTTAATTTCATGGCTGCAGTCACCATCTGCAGTGATTTTGGAGCCCCCAAAAATAAAGTCTGTCACTGTTTCCATTGCTTCCCTATCTATTTCCCATGAAGTGATGGGACCAGGTGCCATGATCTTAGTTTTCTGAATGTTGAGTTTTAAGACAACTTTTTCACTCTCCTCTTTCACTTTCATCAAGAGGCTCTTTAGTTCTTCACTTTCTGCCATAAGGGTGGTGTCATCTGCCTATCTGAAGTTATTGATACTTCTCCCGGAAATCTTGATTCCAGCTTGTGCTTCATCCAGCCCAGCATTTCTCATGATGTACTCTGCATATAAGTTAAATAAGCAGGGTGACAATATACAGCCTTGACGTATTCCTTTCCCTATTTGGAACCAGTCCGTTGTTCCATGTCCAGTTCTAACTGTTACCTCCTAACCTGCATACAGATTTCTCAGGAGGCATGTCAGGTGGTCTGATATTACCATCTCTTTAAGAATTTTCCAGTTTGTTGTGATAGCATATAATTTAGAAATAGTTTAAATGTAATACTTTAGAATATCTATATAATCACCATTGAAAAGAAGACTAAATGTAACCAGCACTGCAGAGGTCTTCTTTGTCCCACTCATCATAACTCCCCTCCCCACTATAGTGACTTTTTGATAATTTAGAAAGATTATTTTTTTTCCTTGTTGCTATGGAGCTCCCACCATAGTAGCTAAAATTAGAAGTATGAGCAATATGTTTAATTTTGATGGCTATGTAGAGCAATTGGCACTCTCATTAACTGTTCTAGGAGTATAAATCGTGCGCCACTTTGAAAAACTGACAATATTTACTGAATTTAAACATATAAATACCCTATGACTTAACAGTTTGACTCTGCTATATACCCTAGAGAAATAGGAACTTATGTATGCCGGAAAAAATGCATAAGCATGTTCATAGCAACCTTATGCATAATCACTCCAAACATAATCACTCCAGCCTTATTTGTAATCACTCCAACTTGGAGCTATGTGGGACGTTTGAGAAATGTCAGTCTGTAAAGAAATAAATACAATACTGTTATCACATCTCAAAAAATTTAACAATAATTCCTTAATAACACAAAATATTAAGTGCTTATGTTTAGTCCTCATAAATGCAGTTTTTAAATAGAATTTTGGAAACTGGTTCCAAATAAGGCCATACAATGTAATTGCTTGATGTATTTAAAATATATCTTTCTTGCTCTCTTTTTCAGTATCTTGAAAGTTTACTGTTTATTGCATGCTGCATGGGTTGGCTGTGCTGATTTGGTCGTTTTCACTTGGGGTCTTGTGGTGTGATCACAGTCAGGGCTGGAGTCATTTGAAAGGTCAGCTTGGCTAGAGGTCCAAGATGATACTTTCAGATCTCTCTGTGGGCCCCCTGTCTCTCTGCTTTGCTTTCTTTTCTCTTTTTGGTTATTGAAGAAATCAGATTCTTTGTCCTACAGAGTTTCCTACTGTGCTTATTTTGCCAATTGCTGCGTCCCCATGTGCTTTGACATACTCTCCCCTTTTGTGTTTTCTGTAAATGGGTAGTTGAAGGTGGAGGTTTGATCAGATTTTTGTGGGGTCAAGAACAGCTTTTTGGGTCCTGTTGAGAGGCACATGGTATCTGGTTGTCTGTTATGTTATGAGAAGCTATTAACCGTCAGTGCCTAAATCCATTAATTCATTGAGAGTTGCAAAATGGTGAAATTTTAATTCTGTAATTCATTTTTAAATAAGCTGGAATACTTCTGTGAAGTAACTATTCGGTTACTCATTGGTATAGTTTGTATAGGAAAGATGGAATTAATAATATTTAATTCTCCCCCTTTATCAGTTTTTAAAGATGATGAGATGGTAGCTCACTAGCATCCTTCAACTGTGACCAGTTGGCTTTAAAAAAACTATAATTATGAACTAATGAATTTAAACACAGTTTATGTATTTAGGTACTTCAGTTTGACAGTGAATGGAGGGAATACTTATTGCTTCTTTGAAGATAATTTTAAAATATTTGGAACCATTTAGTACAAATCATTGGAAGTGCCCCTAAGCAAGAAAAAATGTTTAAACCATAACAAGAGTAAGGAGAGTAAAGCAGAGGATAATTTTTCTTTTTAACGGAAATGTTATTCCTGAAAAACATCTAGTGATGCTGGAAAGGCATATTAAGAAGGAAGATCATTATTGCTTGAAAATGTATCTTGTCTACCCCAGTGCCAGCCCTTCTTTCTGTCCCCCAATTCCAGTTTAAAAGCTGAATGGCTGTATAGTCAAGGCAAGGGGAGAGCGTATCGGCCTGGCCAGCACATCCAGCTTGTCCAGTATCTGGCTACGGTCTGTCCTCTCACTTCTACGCTGGGCCTTCAAACGGCAGAGGATGCCAAGCTAGAGAAGATTCTGAGCAAGCAGAGGTGAGCGCATTTATCTGTAGCAGCTGATGAGACTTTCCTGCAGAGTTAGCAGGATTGGAGAGAGTGCTGCAGCCACATTTCTGGACCCCCTGGGGCCCTGGTCACCACAGCGGGCTTTCAGAGGAGCCAAACCATGCAGTGCAATCTAGTTTCCTCCCCAGTAGCTGCTAGTCATTTCCTGAGTGGGGAGAGCCTAGCAGCCTGGCAGCCTGGGATTTAAAATAACTTCATTTGTTCTTTTAATGTGGGTGTTTTACATGGGCTTTAAAATACTAATGTTATAGAGACTTCCCTGGTGGTCCAGTGGTTAAATATCCGCCTGGCAATGCAGGAGTCATAGGTTTGATTCCTGGTCCCAGAAGATGGCACATGCTGTGGAGCAGCTAAGCCTGTGCACCACAGCTACTGAGCCTGAGCTCAAGAGCCCAAGCTTTGCAACGGAGAGGCCACTTGCAGTGAGAAGCCTGTATGCCAGAACAAAGAGTAGCTCCCGCTCACCACAGCTAGAGAAAGCCCATGCACAGCAACAAAGACCCAACGCAGGCAAAACTAAATAATAAATAAAGCTTTTAGAAAAAAACGTAAAAGAAAAATACTAACGCTGTATAGCTAGAAGCATTTTTAGTAGTCACGTCTTTCATCAGAGATCCTGTCTTTGAAGGTTCGTGTGTGTATATTTATGATGGTGTCTGACTGTGATTTAAAAATAAATTTCTTAACATTTTCTATCCATGAGACTTTGTAATTTTGAGGTCATTAAAGGTATGTACTTTGAAAACTTGTAAACTTCTCCCTTCTTGACATTGTTACCTGTCGAATTGTTGAAGGAAGCAGAGAAGCTTTCTTTTTTTGATTTGTGTGAAATCACATGAGGTATTCTGATTTTAGATTTCACCAGAGGCAGTTAATGAACCAGAGCCACAATGAAGAGTCGTCTCCTGTTGAATCAAGGGCATCATTTGTGCCAGAGCATTCCAGCCCCATTCAAGATGGCCAGGTAGTCCCAGAAAGCGGTAAGAAGTTAACTGATCTCCGGTCCTTTTTTGTTTGATCTATTTGGTATCATAAAACAGGAAACAGTACATATTTTCAGAATGTTTTACTGGTTAGCTCAAGTGAACATTTGGATCTTTTATTTTATTACATATGTAAATTACACAAATGGCAGCTTCCCTTTTGTCTCAGTGATAAAGAATCCACCTGCCAATGCAGGAGATGTGGGTTCAACCCCTGGGTCAGGAAGATCCCCTAAAGAAGGAAATGGCAACCCACTCCAGTATTCTTGCCTGGAAAATTTCATGGACAGAGGAGCTTGGCATGCTGTACAATCCATGGGGTCATGTCGCAAAAGAGTCAAACATGACTTAGTGGCTAAACAACAATATACGCAGACATCTGTAACTATTAAATGTCTTAATTTTTTAAAACATTCAGAGGACTGCCACCTTTTGACTTGACCTAGTACTTCGATTATTTTTATGATTATTGCAAGAATTTAGTTTCTTAAAAATATTTGGTTTGATATTTTAAGGCGTTTTGGAGGAAATTACTGAAATGATTTCATTGCCTTTTACTATATTTGAGGGATTAAATTTCATTAAAGGGATACAACTGAAAAAAAATCCCTCCGTAAATATTTAATGTTTCCAGTGACATTCTGTTGATTCTTTTAGAACCTGTCATCCAAGTCAATTCTTGGGTTGGGATAAGCAGTCATGATGACCAATCACATGCTGTTAAGAATAACTTTCCAACCTCTGTACACACTGCAAGATATTCTCGAAATGACCTGCACCTGGAAGACATCCAGACCGATGAGGACAAGTTAAATTGCAGTCTCCTCTCTTCAGAGTCTACTTTTATGCCAGTTGCATCAGGACTCTCTCCAGTATCACCTACAGTGGAGCTGAGGCTGCAAGGCATTAACTTGAGCCTAGAAGATGATGCTGCTGCAGATGAATCTGTGAAAGGGCCAGAAAACCAGAACTTATCAAGCAAGGAAGAGGAAAAGGCTTTGGGGGCTGCAAATGAGAATTCTGTTCAGATGACAAAAAGTGCAGTTGGTACAGAGGTAAATGAGAAAGATGGACTGTTAGCTTGTCCTGAGCCAACAGTCACCAGTGCTGGCTTGAAGGATCACACCCACAGTCTTACGTCTTTTCCTGAGTCAGTTGGACACAATGTCTTCCATACGCAGCCAGACAGTGAAGAAGCCAGGTCTCAAATAGCTTCAGAGAAGCTTCCCTGCAGGCTGTTAACCCAGAAATCTGTTCCTTTGGGACAAGATAAAGTTGCCCTCCAGAAACTGAATGAAGCAGCCACCAAGCTTCAGGCCTGTTGGCGGGGCTTTTATGCCAGGAACTACAACCCACAAGCTAGAGATGTGCGCTATGAAATCCGTCTTCGCAGGATGCAAGAACACATTGTCTGCCTAACTGGTGAAATAAGGAGGTGGGTGAGAAGTCCGTTTTAAGGCCTTTACTGTGAAGATGCTGTTTTGTTGGTTTGGGGGTGTCAGATTCTTAGCTTTGATTCAGAACACTGAATCAAACTCTTGTGTCTGGGACACTTTCCATACCATGTTGCCACTCTAGGTTTGTCTCTGACAGTGTACTGAAGGCAGCTTGAGAGCAAGGACTGCAATATGTGCCTCCGTATCTAGTGCTGAGATTGGAATATAGATGCAGCATAGCAGTAAATGTTGGATGAAATGCATGCCTTATGGACGTCTATGTACCTAAACACAGAAGATACAGAAGATGTAGAAAAACTGAATGAGTATAAAAGTGAGACGATGAGGAAGTCTACATAGAACCCAGTAGATGGCATAAGAATTAAGGAAAATAGTAGGGACTTAGAAGGGGTTAAAATTTGGTGGCTATGGTGGAAGTTATGTGTTCATTCTCTGGCTTACATGTTTTCATGACTGTCAGCCAGGGAAATTAGGATTTCATAGATTTATTCTGAGTATCAGTACTGTACCTGGCAGTATTTACTGAGATTAGCAAGTGGGAGAGGAGGAAGAGTAAAAGAGACTGAGAAGGGACAGCCAGAGAGGGAGGAGAACTGGGAGAGAGTGTGTCCCAGCTCCAGCAGGGCCATGTTTCAAGAGAGAAGAGAGGTGCTGTAACAGGACCGAGAACTGTATACCAGATTCAGCAACTGGCAGTGACTGTGTGTTGAAGGTCCCCAAAACTATCCCCAGGTTTGATTTGTAAAAAGGACTCTTGACTCAAAAAAGCTATTCTTTATGATCATGTTTATTATGGTTTATTAGAGTGAAAGGATATAGATTACAGTCAGCAAAGGAAGAAGACACACAGGGCAAATTTCTGGAGAGACCAGGTTCCAGCTTCTAGTTGTCTTCTTCCAGTGCAGTTTTATAGGTGGGGCTCAATTCTTGAAGCAACAATGAGTGAAAACACGTGAAGTATTGCCAACCACGGAGCTTCCTCAAGCCTTGGCATCTGGGGTTTTTATTGGCGGACAGTCACCTAGGTCAGTCCATATGACTGACCTTAACTACTCAGACCTCAGCCCCCACCCAAGGTCAAACCAATAACATTGTAGCCCAGGGTCTCAGGTGAACCAAACTGGTATTCACCATAAAGCACATTGTTAGCATAAACCAAGGTCTCAGAGGTACAAAGGTGCTCTAATCAGGCGGGATATTCCAAAGGTTTAGAGGTTATCTCTCAGAAGCTGGTCAAGGCCAGTCCTGTCTTTAGGATGTTCGAATTTGAACATTTCAGTCCTGCCAAGTTAACCCTTTCCTGCCCAGTGAGCTTCCTAAGAGTAGCTTCAGGGGGTAGTGGGATGAAGTCTGTTTGGAAAGGACTGAATAGTGAAAGAGAGGTGAAGAGTGAGCACAACCAGCTTTGGATGAGTGTTGCTGTGAGGAGGAGAAGGGAGCAGGTGGTTGCCAGAGGAGAATCTGAAATTAAGAAGATGGGAGATACGGAGGAGGTTTATGTGTTGGTGGAAATGATTCAATAAGGAAGGAAAAACTGATGGCGCAGAGCAATGAAAGAAGTGCAGGGCGGAAGTTGTTGAGAAGGTGAGAGAAGAGGTTCGGTGCACAAGCGGAGGGAGTGAGGTAGGAGCAGGGGCGGGTAAGGTGGTAGGTGTTGATGGTGGGGGATGCGGAAGTCCTGTCTGATGGGTGCTTCTCTTTTTTCAGTAATATACAAGATGTGGTCAGCACTTGGGAAGGAGTGGGTGAGGATGTGAGATGAGAGGCTGAAGAAGAGAGGTGTGAAGTATGGAGTGAATATCTTAAAAGTGAACTTACAAAGGGAATGGAGAATTGCTGGATAGTATGAGGAAAAACTTAAACGTGTGAAACAATAAGTGAAACTGTGATTTTTATCAGCAGCTCTCAGCTGTTCTATTCTGATTTTGGACCCAGTTCAGACAGGAGTGGGTTTTTTTCCCAGGTGAATATGGTAGGAGAGAGAGGGAAGATCAAGGGAGCTGAAGACTTTTTGAAGGGAGATGATTATAGTGATAGATCTTGGAACTTAAATGAGGTAAAAGGAAAGACAGGAGAAAGACATCATTTGAATGGTAGTTATCCAGGTTGTTGCAGATTGTGGCAAGAACAAGTGAACTGAGAGGTTTGTGTTGGTGCTTGAAATCGTTTTTTTTAAATGGTGTAGTCAAAATACTTGAGTCTAGAGTGGAGACTGACATGACTTAGTAATTACACCGCCACTACTGCCAGAGTGGGACTGAAGATGATTGTTAGATAGAGCATCCATGTGAATGTCAAGGGCTCCAGAGATGACCAGGGCCACAGGGCAGAGAAGAATACTAGTGCTGAGGCTTCAGTGAATGGGGTCGATAGTGAGAGCTCAGTACTTGAAAAAGAGTTTGGGGAAATTTAGCAGGATGGCTGGAGTTCTTGCAGGAGGAAGGTTAAGAATCATTTGTAAACAGCAGCGGAATCAGTGTTCTGACCCTGATGTATAAGTGAAAAAAATAGCTGCTACTTGAGAGGGCTACAGGGCCCTTGGAAGTGCGTCTGATTTGGTCAAGGAAAAGTTCAGAGAAGAATCTGAGTGTATATATGGGAGTTTGCTGATTATAATTCAGAAGTCCTACATGGTGCAGTAAGAAGGCTTGAGGGGCTAGAGAAAGTAGGTCAGAGTTTCAGAACAAAACGGGGTGACAGTTTAAGAGATACTGGACAGCTAAGGGAACCGTAGGTCTGTGATAAGTTTTAAGTATGGAAGGGGGACAGTGAGCCCACAGTGAAACTTTAATGAATGAGGGGAAGTTATGCACAGGGAAGTCTGTTGATGATAGCAAGGAGTATGTCAGGACCTGGAGCAAACAGGGATGTGAAATTTGATGGGATTAATCCTGCTGGTCTCTTCAAAGAGGAGACCATTCTCTTCTCTTTGAAGCTGTGATTCTGATCCTTTCTGCTGCTCTTGCTCCTTCTGTGTGTTTGGCTGCAAAATTGAGGCCAGATTAAAAAAAAGCCATTTAATATTTTATTTTTCAGTACTAGCAATACTTTGTAGAATCAGTATAATCTGAATTTCAGTCACATCTAATTTGGTTTCTATGTTGAGTCATAGTTTAAAACTAAAGTTTCACTTAGATATTCTAAAAGTGGAAAGCACTTATATTTTATTAATCTCTTTACAATGTATATGTTTATTTGTCATAATAAGAAGTACAATTCAAAGCACCCTTTCTTGTGTCAGTAATGGACTTTGAACTATTGTAGATTAAGAAAAGAAAGAGATGAAGAACGGATTCAAAAATTTGTTCAAGAAGAGGCTGTCAGATTCCTTTGGAACCAGGTAAGCCCCTTCCTGCTGACTTACCTACTGTGTAAATGAAGAAAAACTCTAGATTTGCTGAGGTAATCATAGAATAGTTACAGGTGAGGTAGCACCCTTTCTCAACGTTAAGGCTGTGGTTTGTGTTCACTGCCACTAACTCTGAACTAGGACAGTGCATTTTGTTACATTTTATTTAATCTGAGCAAAAATATTTTCATAATTTTGACCAGAAAGATAAAGAACTATAACACTGACGGAAAGTGCTAAATTGAAGGATATTAGACAACTGTCCAATAGATATAAAAGGCCCAGTTTAAGTTTCAGGTAGCTGTCTTATCTTTTAAGACTATTTGAATGAAAGATGATTGAAACAGTGTGTGATGGCTACAATATGCATGTCCTAAAAAGTCCACATGACTTCCACGTAGAGAGTTTGAATCCTGAAATAGCACGCTATGGGGACAGTTCAGACATTGGTTTTACTACTACTGTATCCCACAAATAGTTCTCAGTGATTATTCCTTGGAAGTATTTTTAGAAAAGAATTTGTTATAATAGGATTTTATCTATACTGTTATTTTTGAAAATACATAGTAATAGGTCTGGAATGATACATATCAAACTACTATCAAGGATTACCTTGAAAGATGGTCTAAGGGAAACTAAAAAAATCTCTATATTGCTTTCTTGTTGCATATGTTACAGTAAAATTCTGAGGTTCTAAGTATACTTTAAAAATGTAAAGGTCCGGGAATCCCCTGGCAGTCCAGTGGTTAGAACTGCACACTTCCACTGCAGGGCGTGTGTGTTTGATCCCTAGTCAGAGAACTAAGATCCCACCAGCTGTGTAGCGTGGCCAAAAGAAAGAAAAAGAAGTAAAGATCGTATTATTAAGAACTCCAGGAATTTTTAGGTATTTTAGAGTTGCGTATACTTCATTGTTAGGTTTTTTCCCTCTCTTTTTAAAATAATTAATTTTTGGCTGTGCTGGGTCTTCATTGCTGCAAGAGGGCTTTCTGTGGTTACAGGAAATGGGGGCTACTCTTCATTGTGGTGCTCAGGCTTCGATTGAGGTGGCTTCTCTTGTAGCAGAGCACAGGCTCTAGGCACACCAATTTCAGTAGTTGTGGCACATGGCCTCTGTAGAATCTTCCCAGACCAAGGATTGAACCTGTGTTGCCTGCATGGGCTGGGGGGATTCTTATCCACTGTACCACCAGGGGAAATCCTGCATTATTAGTTTTTAAAAACTCTTATCTCAAATGGGTATCTAGCATGAGACTCCCATTTTAGAGAATCTACTCATATTAATAGGTTCTACTGTGTCTTGTTAAATAGACTTCAGTGTATTGAGAACCTCATTGACCCCTTAGTGAGCTGTATGTGCGTTATTGTGCTTCTGATTATCTTTCTAGTAGGAGCAAGTGAATTGCTTTGGCCCATCCCTGCTTTCCTGCTTTCCAACAACGTGAACCACTTTTGCCAACCAGGTCTAAGCTGGGGGTGCTGTGGAAAGGATCAGGGGAGTCAGGACATTTCTAACTCCAGTTTTGCCATCTGCCGTTTACCAACTTCCTGAGTGTAGGGGGGAAAGAAACCTCAAAGGACAGTTGTAAAATAGGCATGATTTATATTTTGTAGTGAAACTGTATCCTTTGGTTTGCAGGTAAGGTCTCTACAAGCTTGGCAACAGACTGTGGACCAGCATCTAAGTTCCTGCCATATTGATGTTCCCCCTATATCAAGTACTCTGGTGCCATCTAAACCTCCTTTATTTACCCAAAGTCAGGAGCCATCTTCTGATCAAAATTCTGATTGGTTCATTGCTCCTGATGAAGCTCCTCAAGAGAAATCCTTACCAGAATTTCCAGACTCTGGTTTTCATTCCTCCTTAACTGAACAAGTTCACTGTTTACAGGATTCTTTGGATTTTGAAAAAAGTTCCACAGAAGGTAGTGAAAGTTCCATAATGGGGAATTCCATTGACACTGTCAAGTATGGCAAAGAGTCAGACATAGGGGATGTTAGTGAAGAACATGGTGAATGGAGTAAGGAAGGCTCAAACAATGAGCAGGATAATAGTCTGCTTGAACAGTATCTAACTTCAGTTCAGCAGCTAGATGATGCTGATGAGAGGAGACACTTTGATGAAGGGACGGGAGATAGTAAGCTTCACCTACCTCGTTCCCCTGAAAAGTTAGATGTCTTATCTGATAGTGCTTCTGTAGATGTCGCTCAAGGTGTATCTCCCGCTTTGCCATATGAAGTCAGCCAGACACCAGAGAATTGTGAATTAAATGCAGACATACAAGGGCAGCAGTCAGAATGTGATTCTACATTTCAGGTATTGCATGTTGGTATTATTGTGTAGCATGTCTGGTTGCTTGAAAAGCAGAAGTCTATTTAGTTTAAGAATATTTTCATGGCTTTTTTTGGGGGGAAGAATATTTCTCCCAATTTTGTTACTATTTTTTTTCCCCTGCAACCTAGGTACTGAGGTAAATCTTCCTTTTTGTTTTGTTAGCTTTTTATTTAGCTATAATGTATCAAACAATATTTATATTGAAAGCCACATGCACTTTATTAACTAAATTTCATCAACAGTGTTCCTATGTTTTGATGTATTCATTTCCTTTCAGAAATAAACTAGAATACCTTAAAGGAGATAGAAATTTTACCTTAAAGGTACAAATAAGAGAATTTTTAATTCTTCTGTATGTGAGAAAGTTAATTATGTAGTAAGGAATGTAATTTGCTACAGTAAATATAAATGACATATAGGATTGTGAACTATTGAAATTTGCCAGCCTCTTTGGAGTAAGAACATATGTTTTTAAGCTTTTTCCTCTCTATTAATCCATGAAAGACTTCTTGTAAGCAAACAGGAAAAAAGGTAAGATGATAGGATTTTTCAGTGGGAATAATTAAGTTGTTTCATGGAAAACTTGAACGTTATGTATCAGTTTTAACATATGAAGCAAAGTTGTCTGTCCAGAATTAAAGTGAAGCTTATTTAAAGGGCAACACAAGAATATTTCTGTTAGGTATAGGCTCCATTCACTTGGGATAATATCCCAGCAAACATTTATTATCTTTTCATTTAGTGATTTTTCACCCCATAGATAAGCATTCCCTGGTGGCTCAGTTGGTAAAGAATCCACCTGCAATGTGGGAGACCTGGGTTCGATCCCTGGGTCAGGATGATCCCCTGGAGGAGGGCATGGCAACCCACTCCAGTGTTCTTGCCTGGAGAATCCCCATGGACAGAGGAACCTGGCAGGCCACAGTCCATGGGGTCACAGAGTCAGACACGAGTGAGTGACTAAGCACATGCACAGATAAGACTTTATGTGCCAATATATTGCCAGAAATTAATGTACACTTTCTTTGTTCCTGCTTTATATTTGCTTATATATTTCAGCAGAGGCCCATGGTTGTTTACTTCATTCTTGACCTCATAGAAAAGAACATTTAAAATAATACCAGTGGTAGAATAGGAATGACATTTTTAATAAGGACTTTTTTCCATCTAAATCTGAAAAAGTGCCACATTTGGAAGACAACTTGATGGTGGTAAAGAAAAAATAAACCTCATTTATTTCTTTATTCATTAAAAAGAGTATATATCTGTAACTCCAGGAAGAAATGATAATATTGTATTTGAATGTTAATAAATGCATTTGCAAATCAAGGATAATTTTTGGAAGCTTGAGATTCTAATCTTTGAGAATGTTCTAATATCATTGAACACACATATCTGACTTCCCCCCAGTCTGTGTGTACAATGATTTAAAACTATGGCAATAATTAAGTGTTCTTTAAATTTAGGTGCTAAATATGTATTCATTATTCAGTTACAGTCACCAGGTCCCCTTCTTTGAAGTTACATAAAATAAAAGCTGATCCTTCCAAGAATAAAGTCAGGGATCACATTTTATGTTGAGAGTTAGAAACATTTCCTCACTGTGGGTAAAATGTTCTTTTCTCAGTTTTTAAATATGTAGCACTCAGGTTGAGAAGAAATCCTGAGGTTGAGAAGAAATCCAGAATCTCTTGCAAAGGAAAGATTTTCTGTCTCTTACAAACAAACAGCAGTCTTACATTCAAAAGATTTTCTCTAGTGAAGCATGTGAAACATTGATGTGTGTTAAATAAAAATAGAATTTTTAACTTTTTGAATAATGCTGATTATCTTTCCTGAATGATTTTGAATTTCTTCTTAAATCTACCCTATTTTTCTATTTTATAGTTAAGTGCCTCATTTGCTGCCTGTAGTTAGACAAAGGAAAACCAACTTGCACTGCACTAGTACCAAAGTGCTGCTTCATGGTGCATTAATTGCTTGTTAATTTCTTATAAAAGCTCCTGAAATGTTGCGGTTCAGTATTACCTAGTGGGTTTCTGCTGAGGTCTCCTCCCTCTTCTTCTTTTTTTTTTTTTTTTTTGAGAAATGGCAAAACACAACTGAATTCATTTGAGTATTAGCATTTACAAGCAACATTTCCTTTTTTTACCTTTGCCTTGTTTTTCTAGCCCATAAATGGTATTCAGCATACTTTTAATTTGAAATTGGCAGAATATGATAATGACTAATATCCTACTCTTCATTCTATTTAACTTTACTAGTGTTTTGAAGTGCAAGAATATTAAGTAGCCCCCAACCTTGACTGTACAGATTACCTTGAATGTAAATAGGATGAAAATAATGTATATTAGAATGCAGGAAAACCGTGGCATAGATAATATATTTTAATAGGTTTACAGTGTAATTTAAAATTATTTAACCAAGATATTTGGTTTTAACTCTGGGCTCTTCATTGGTCTGGCTGAAGAGGGAATGGGCCTCGTATGGTTTGGGAAGTTGAGCTTTACCACAGTATTTGTGTTTTTCTAATAGACATTTAGTTCGGCTGTGCTATTTTAATTCAACTCTTGATTTATGGCCACTTGAGTATATCAATTAAATATTTCTTCAGAAGCACAGAATTATACCATGTGAGAATTTTAAGGACCTTAGAGATTGTCTATTCTAATCTCTTTGTTTTAAAGATAAAACTAAAGCACAGAGAACTTAGATGACTTTTCTGACGTTATAGCTAGTTTATAGGAAAAGAAACTGTGGAAACTTAAACGTTACTGTATTCCAGAATTTTATTTTACACATTCTATTATTTTTTTATTTTTAGTAAGTCCGTAGAAAGTCTGTACATATTTTTCATTTTCTTTGAAAGCGAAAAACTACTTCTAAGAGAGCTAGAGCTCTACCACTCAAGGCAGTTACTTGTAGAAAACAACTGATTTTTTTCACTCAGAACCTGAGTGAATTTTCTCCAAGAAATGTGATTTGATTAAAATCGTTTTTAAAGAGTAATGCAGTAGAAACTAACATTTGGAAAGAATAATTACATCTTGGAGTCTATTTCATTGATGACAAGAAGTATAACAGATTGCTGAGATATATAAAATTTTCTAGTGAAAAGCTAGTTTGATTATATTTCATCTTCAGTTTCTCAGAACAACAGATGTTAAAGTTTAACTCTCCTGATATGCAGAAAGCTTCAATCATGACAGTTGATACATAAATAATATAGTTTGGTTTTATAAATTCAATTATAAAAGGCCTTATAATATGCATGTTTTTAGGAAAATATTTAGCCACACAGTTGTTAGTATATATGGGGAATACTTTATTCTTGAATATGTGGGTGCCATTCTTGAGAGTGGATTTGTCCTTTGTTTTGGATTATTTTAAATATATAAACAACATAACATTTTATTTTCCTGTTAATCTACTTAAGATAGGTCCAGCTCCACTTTTAATAAGTATTTTCAGAAACAACATGGACTTAAGATATACTGTCTCCCTTTAGTTAGTTAGATAGTTTTTTTGGCACCAATTCTTAGACTTGGATTTATAACAATAATATAAACTATAAAAATTTTTTTTTCTGGAGAATTAAGACATAATAAAAAAGGAAAATATAAAATGAGTCTGGTCAGTTTCCCACTTGTGAGTGAAAAGTGAAAGACTTGATTATTTATTTTGCCACATTATTTGTTGTAATATTTTAACTTTTAAATATATGACTTCCTTATTTATGAAATAAAACAAAAATGGTCTGTAGGGGACATTCTAAGCATTTTTAGTGATATTGTTTTCATTGATCAAACCTATTGTGCCATATTAAATTTAAAAGTCAAGTAAACAGAGTAGTCCTCATTGCCCTGAAAGAAACAGATACTTAGTTGTCTTTTAAAAATGAGGTGCTTTTTATTTGTGAATGAGTAGAAATCATACTATTGTTTAATTTCTTAACTGATTTTAGTGGATCACAGGAATCGCTCTGTAGAGGCTTTGTTCATTTTCTGATTACGTTTCTTTGAGTGTTTTGTAATCATTTTACTGCTAACAATACAAGTTTAAAAATAATTTGACTTTTCACTATTTTTAGATTTCTCTTTTATTATAGAAATAGTAAATGATTTAAAGTGGTTGTGGATTAATGAAGGTTTAATTTATATTGTACTTAATTTGTATTTGAGTCTCTAATTCTAAATAAAAATTTGTATATGTGTTTGAGTGGTTTGTTTGTTATAATGATTAGTTGTGTGGTTGTAAGAAGAGGAAGACTCGAGATTTTTTTCTTTTGGGCATGTCCAGAAGAAAGGCCATTTGAAGACGCAGCAAAATGGCAGCCATCTGCAAGCCAGAAAGAGAGGTCTCATCAAACACCAAACCTGCTGGCATCCTGATCTTGGACTTCTAGCCTCCAGAAATATGAGAAAACCAATTTAAGTCATTCAACCAATGGAATTTTGTTTAAGTCACTCAAACATCAGTGGAATTTTCTTATGGCATCTTAAGCACAATAATATAGTTGGTTAATTAAGAATTGATTTGACCAAGAAATAGTAAAAGATGATATATATTCCTTAACATTAAAAAAGTTCTTTATTGAAATATAATTGATATAAAATGAACTGCATATATTTAAAGAAACAATTTGATGCATTTTGACACATACCCATAAAACCATCACAACAGTCAAGAAAATGAACATACTCATCACCCCTGAAAAGTTCCTCATATCCTTCATAACTCATCCTTCTGCTTTAGTTTCTTTTACTCAGCATAATTATTTAGAGATTCACCTGATAGTTCATTCCTTCTTATTGCTGAGTTGTATTCCATTGTATGTATTTGCTATGATTTGTTTTTGAGTTCTTCCAACCTTAAAAGTTTTCCTCCAGCTTTATTGAGAAATAGTTGACAGAACATTGTGTGAGTTTAAGGTGTACAACATTTTCACAATAAGGTTAGTTAACATGTCCATAACTTCACAGTTATAATTGTGTGTGTGTGTATCTGTGTTGAGAACTTTTGAGATCTGTTTTCTTGGACTTTCCTGGTGGTGCATTGCTTAAGAATCTGCCTGCCAATGCAGGGGACCTGGGTGTGATCCTTGGTCCAGGAAGATTGCACATGCTGCAGGGCAACTAAACCGGTGTGCCACAACTACTGAGCCCACGCACCCTGGAGCCTATACTCTGCAACAAAATAAGCCACCACAGTGGGAAGCCCAACTGGAGGGTAGCCCCTGCTTGCTGAAAGTAGAGAAAGCCCGCACGCAGCAATGAAGTCCTAGCACCCCATGAAAGTGGAAATCGCTCAGTCGTGTCCGACTCTTTGCGGCCCCGTGGACTACACGATCCACAGAATTCTCCAGGCCAGAATTCTAGAGTGGGTAGCCTTTCCCTTCTCCAGGGGAATCTTCCCAACCCAGGGATTGAACCCAGGTCTCCCACATAGCAGGTGGTTTTTTTTTTTTTTCACCAGGTGAGCCACATGGGAAGCCTAGTGTAGCCATAAGTAAATAAGATCTGTTAGCAAGTTTCAAAGTGTTTTATGGTATCATGTTTTAATATTTGAGTCTCATTTTGAGTTAATTTTTGTGAGTGGTATAAGAGAGGGCTTTGATTTCATTCTTTGGCATGTGGATATCCAGTTTCCCAACATCATTTATAGAAGAGACTGACATTTCCCTATTGAGTATTCTTGGTTCTCATCAAATATTAGTTGACTGTATATACATAGGTTTATTTCTGGCCTCTCAATTCTTTTCCATTGTTCTATATGTCTTTTGATGCCAGTGACATGCTGTTTTGACTACTATTGCTTTGTAATCAGGAAGCACGATGCCTCCTACTTTGGTCCTTTTTCTCAGTTTTGGCTTTTGGGGTTCTTTTGTCAGTCCATGTGACTTTTGGATTTTTTTTCCCTATTTTTGTAAAATAACACCATTGGAATCTCATTAGGGATTGCAATCTAGATGGCGTTGGGTAATTCATTATTTTTAATATTTATTTCTGTTTATTTGTTCAGCTCTGCCAGGTCTTAGTAGCAGCATGCAGCATTTTCAATCTTTGTTGTGGCATTCGGCATCTTTAGTTGTGGCGTGTGAACTCTTAGTTGCAGCATGTGAGAGCTAGTTCCCCAACCAGAGATCAAACCCAGGTCACCAGCATTGACAGCATGGAGTCTTAACCACTGGACCACCAGGGAAATCCTGGGGATACATTTTTAATATTGTATATCCAATGAGAAATTTTCATAGTTATGGTCTTTATATTTTTGTTACAAAGCATTTAGTTTCTGGCATATTGTAAGAATTGACATTTCAAAATTAAATTATTCCATGGAACTTTTCTGGTGGTTCACTGGTTAAGAATCTGCCTGCCAATGCAGGGGAAAAGGGTTCAGGGCAACTAGGCCCATGCGCCACAACTACTGAACCTGAGCTGTAGGGCCCCAAAATCACACCTACTGATGCCCGCATGTCCTGGAGCTCATGCTCCACAAGAGAAGCCACCACAATGAGAAGCCTGCCCATAGCAACTAGAGAGTAGCCTCCGCTCACCACAAGTAGAGAAAGCCTTCACAGCAGTGAAAACCCAGAGCAGCTATAAATAAAGAAACCCAAACCTATAATGCACCATTGCAATTTTTATTTCTCTAAAATGGAGACCCTAAAAAGCTCTTATAAGACCATTCAAATACAGAATACCTCTGAATAATTTCTCCCTCTAATCTTTGATAATTTTCTTATCCATACCTAACTCAATAGCAGGTTTTTGTTTTACTCTTTTAAGTAATTCAATTTTGAGTCTTTCTAAAGCACTCAACTATTTGTTTTCCAAAGATATTTTCTTTTTACACTTGATTTCAAAGGTTCATATAATAGACAACTATATCATATCATTATAACAACATTTTAAGTGTCATAAACTGGTTGAGAAACAGAATTGAAGTTGTGAGAATGGAAGCCCATGCTCTGGAGAGAGGACTGAAAGCAAACCAGCAGAATAAGATTCTTCCAGATTTAGATTAACTAACATAGGGCTGAGAGGATATCCTTTCAAAATGTAGTAAATTGAAACTGACTCTCAATTTGGTGATTAGGTGGATATCAGTAATTGTTTTAGACATATCTGAATCAATGAGTGTTGTTGTTCAGTGGCTAAGTCATATCTGACTGTGACCCCGTGGACTGCAGCGGTTTCCAAACTTTCTGATAATCAAAATATTGGGGGGGGGGGCTCATATTGCATGATCCTACATATATGACATTCTGGAAGAGGCAGCATTATAGGGAAATGCCGGGGTCCTGCCCCAGTGGATCCAGGGTAATTCGAAGGGGAGATGGAGTAGGCGAGGAAAAACTTACTTATTTAGAAATATAAAAAGAGATTGAGAAGAAATAGTATAGTAAGAAAATTAGTGGAGAAAAGAGGCTGAATAACTTGGTTTACGTGGAAAACCAATAAAGTTCCAGACAAGGAACTTGCACCGTCTACGTTAGGCCACCGGCACCCACTTGAATAGCGGAGGGTGCCCCGCCTTGGTCTCCCTCTCGTGTGGGTCTTAGAAGGCAGGGCAAGTAAGTAGACTTGGAGAGCCTCCACGCCCCAGATGGGAATTCAGCCTGAAAAGGAGAGGGAGAGAGAGAGAGAGAGAGAGAGAGATTTGACACGGGGGAAACCAGTCTTTCCAGTGACTTGCCCATCCTCTATTGTCCAGAAATGCCTTTTATACTTTTGATTGTACATAGAGATCAATGGATAATACAAAATTATGCAGTGTCAGCAGCCCTGACTCTTATTGAGACCAGGCTTTCTCTCTGCATACCTAGTTGTATACACAAGTCTTAGGTGATTTACTTCATCTTCTGGCCAGAAGGCCAATTAGCATGTTATAGCCCTTTTCTGATAAGGGTAATAGTGTTGTTCTTCCCAAAGTCTGGTGCCACTCTCAGAAAGCACTAAATAAAGTTACATTCTTACATAGCAAGGACACAACAATTTATAACAAAGAGAAGTACAGTGATTTATAACAAAATTCATTAATTCAAAAGTCTAGTGTTGCTAACATCAAAACTACTATATTCCTATTTCTGCATCCCAATTACATTGATTAATATCCTCCCAGATGCCTAAAAGATAAAGGATATGAAGGCCTGTCGGCAAACATTAACTCAACCAATGAATCCCTTCACCAAACTAATTCTTAGCTCTAAAAAGGCTCTATATCTTTAAGATGTTTTAAGCTTCATGTCTCTCGCGGTTGGGGGGCTGTAAACAATTACAAGTTGTAAAAGTCTCCAGCTGTCAGGCAAGTTAGAGAGCCATCAGAGGGATTTAAGCTGAGACATTCCTTTCATATGCAGGAGATCAGTTGGAGCTCTAAGTTAACTTTTTCCAGAGAAAGGTGGTGGTATGTGGAAAGCACAGTACAATAAGGCAGGCAGACTCTGGTTTTTGGGGGTAGATGTTCAGGCAGAGGACCCCTTGAGACCTGACTTGCCTTGCCCGTCAGGTCTCTCCGCATGACCTTGTCATGGGTGGGATCTCCTGTGCTGGCTCCCGGCAGGGAAAGAAAAAAGGATTTGTGATAGCCAAGAGTTGAGGGAGGGTGAGGCTGCACGTGGAAATTTTTAGATGATGAAAGTATTCTGTACAGTACTGTGGATGTGGATACATGATTCTAGATATTTGTCAAGACTTCTATGGTAGTACACAAAGACTGAAGTTTCACTATATGCATATTTTACTCCCCAAATCTCAACTAGGATATCAGGGAGGGGGGTGTCTCAGGATGGAGTGAGGACTAGGATGTATAAATCTAACTGTATTATAGACTAATGACATAAACTCCCTGAGAGAGAAAGAGGAAAAAGGGAAATGATGTAAGTAACTTCGGAAAATTATTTTGTGTAGTGTAAATATCTTAGTCTGTTTGGGCTGCTATTAACAGAATACCATAGACTGGGGGGCTTATTAACAACAGAAATTTATTTTTCACAGTTTTGCGGGCTGGAAATCCAAAGGCATTCAGTATCTGTTGGGGGCTAGCTTCCTGTTTCACAGATGGCTATTTTCTCACTGTATCATCACATGGTGGAAGGGGTAAAGGAACTCTTTGGAAAGAGTGGAATAAAGGAATAGATGTGGAGTCTGAAAAAGGGAAAAAATATTCCCAAACAAGGCAACAAATTCAGCCGAAGCTTTTATTTCTTGGAAAGGAAGTGTTCCAAGCCAAAGCTTCATGTGTGAAAGGCTGCCCTTCCCAACAAGAAGTAATTAAGGTTAAATGAAGTCATAAGGGTGGGGCCCTAACCTGAAGAGAATGGTGTCTTTATAAGAGGAGGAGACACCAAAGAGTTCTCATTCTCTCCGCCATGTAAGGACACAGAAGGTGTTTATCGTGTTTATCTATAAGCCAGGAAGGGAACTCTCACCAGGAACTCAATCAGCTGCATCTTGAACTGGGGCTTCTAGACTCCAGAACTGTGAGAAAATACATTTCTGTTTTTTAGGCCACTCAACCCATGGTATTTTACTATGGCAGCCTTAGCAGATTAATACAGGTACCAAATACCTCTTCTAGTCTCCTGCCTTTGGCAGCATCCTCTCACTGTCCATGGTGTTTTGGAATAGGGTGGATGGTATCCAATGTGACAGCAGTCACTTATTTTGAACAATGGCTTGGTGGCTCTTGATGCCCAAATTTCATGCACTTGCTCAAAAGGAGGAAGCACAGGAACTGAATCAGGAGCTGACATGGGCTCAGAAGGGCTTATGCTGCAAGTTGCTGACATTGCGTTTCTGACTCTTTGTGACCCCGTGGGCTGTAGCCCACCAGGATCCTCTTTCCATGGGATTTTCCAGGCAGGAACACTGGAGTGGGTTGGCATGCCCTCCTCCAGGGGCTCTCCCCTACCCAGGGATCGAACCTGCATCTCTTACATCTACCTGCACTGGCAGGCGAGTTCTTTACCACTAACACCATCTAGGAAGCCCCAGATTTGCTGGTGAATATCCCTCAAGTTAGCTGCATCAGAAACAGGCTTAATTTGCTTTTGTCTACCTAAATTTAGGCTCCACTCTTTGTTTTACTTAGAGAAATAAAGTTTAGTAACTAGCATCTAAACTATTTCTGCAGGTCGGTCAGAAATGACTAGGTCCTTTGGTTTCGTATCAAAAACACAAACCTATATTCTTATTTTTTTCACAGCTCAAAGTTTGATTATCATAAATTCAACATTTTGAAATTCCTTATGCTAGGTCATAATCTGAGATTAGGGAATTCAACAGAAAGAGATTTGGGATACTCTTCTAGGTACTTTTCATTTGTTTTCTCACTTTTTTCTAAGAGCAGATAGTGTTGCACTTAATTTACAGTTGAGGAAACAAACTCAGAGAAGTTAAGTAATTTGTCTGGCCTGGCAATGCTAGTAAGAGACAAAGCTGTGAATTAGACTTATTCAGGCTAGGATCCAAAGTGCGTGTTTTTTTGTACAGTGGGATTCTGCCTTACACCCAACTAAACGCAGAGTTCCAAAGAAGAGCAAGGAGAGACAAGAAGGCCTTCTTCAATGAACAGTGTATAAAAATAGAGGAAAACAACAGAAGGGGAATGACTAGAGATCTCTTCAGAAAATTGGAAATATCAAGGGAAACTTTTGCCCAAAGATGGGCATAATGAAAGACAGAGATGGTAGAGAACTTGTAGAAGCAGAAGAGATCAAAAAGAGATGGAAAGAAAACATGGAAGAACTGTACAGAAAAGATCTTAATGAACTGGATAACCACGGCGATATAGTCATCCAGAGCCAGACATTCGGGAGTGTGAAGTCAAGTGGACCTTAGGAAGCATTGCTGTCAATAAAGCTAGTGGATGTGATGGAATTCCAATAGAGCTTTTCAAAACCCTAAAAGATGATGCTATCAGAGTGCTGCATTCAATATGTCAGAAATTCTGGAAGACCCAGCAGTAGCCATAATACTGGAAAACATCAGTTTTCATCCCAGTTCCCAAGAAGGGAAGCACTAAAGAATGTTCAAGCCATCGGACAGTTGCACTCATCTCCCATGCTAGTAAGGTCATGCTTAAAATCGTGCATGCTAGGCTTCAACATTATGCAAACCAAGAACTTCCAGATATCCAAGCTGGGTTTAGACAAGGCAGAGGAACCATAGATCAAATTGCCAACATTTGCTGGATCATAGAGAGAGCAAGGGAATTCCATAAAAACATCTACCTATATTTCATCGACTATGCTAAAGCCTTTGACGGTGTGGATCATAACAAATTGTGGAAAGCTCTTAAAAGAGATGGGAACACCAGACCATCTTACCTGTCTCCTGAAAATCCTGTGTGCTGGCCAAGAAGCCACAGTTAGAATCCTGTATGGAACAACTGATTGATTCAGGATTGAGAAAGGAGTACAGCAGGGCAACTGAACAACAGTTCAACAATTCTGCATTGGGAGTATGGTGACTTTGCCATCAGAGATCTTTTAAGAATCTAGTAGTGATGGACAGGCATCTCTGGTCCTTCCCACTCTTTTTCGTGTCTGTAATAACTGTAAAATACTGTTGTTTTTAGTTGCTCAGTCATGTCTCTTTATGACCTCATGGACAGCAGCACTCCAGGCTTCCCTGTCCTTCATTATCTCCTGGAATTGCTCAAACTCGTATCCATTGAGTTGGTGATGCCGTCCAACCGTCTCATCCCTTCTCTTCCTGCCCTCAATCATTCCCAGCATCAGGGTCTTCTTTTTCAACGAGTTGGCTCTTGTGTCAGGTGGCCAAAGTATTGGAGCTTCAGTTTCAGTACACAGTCCTTCCAATGAATATTCAGGGTTGATTTCCTTTAGGATTTACTGGTTTTATCTCCTTGCTGTCCAAGGGACTCTCAAGAGTCTTCTCCAGTACCACAGTTCGAAAGCATCAATTCTGTGGTGTTCGGCCTTCTTTATGATTCAACTCTCACATCGGTACATGACTAGTGGAAAAACCAGAACTTTGACTATACAGACCTTTGTTGGCAAAGTGATGTTTCTGCTTTTTAATATGCTGTCTAGGTTTGTCATAGTTTTTCTTCCAAGGAGCAAGCGTTTTTTTAATTTCATGGCTGTAGTCACTGTCCACAGTGATTTTGGGGCCCAAGAAAATAAAATCTGTCACTGTTTCCACTTTTTCCCCGTCTATTGGCCATGAAATGATGGGACCGGATGCCATGAACTTAGTTTTCTGACTGTTGAGTTTTAAGTCATCTTTTTCACTCTCCTCTTACCCCTTCATCAGGAAGCTCTTTAGTTCCTCTTCACTTTCTGCCATTAGGGTGGTGTCATCTGCATAGCTGAGGTTGTTAGCATTTCTCCCTACAATCTTGACTCCAGCTTGTGATTCATACAGCCTGGTATTTTGCATGATGTACTCTGCATTTAAGTTAAATAAGCAGGGTGACAATAGGTACTCCTTTCCCAATTTTGACACAGTCCATTTTTCCATATCTGGTTCTCAGACTATAAAATATAAGATAACTCAAATGCCTTGGGGTTATGAGTGCCTGTGTGATTGAGGGTTAATAAAGATCACTAAGGTGGTCCAAAGCCATCTAGAAGTCAGTATGTCCTGTTTAAGTATTAATATTTGCCACTTGCCAGACAGCCAGACTGGGAAACACAGATGTCAGGGAGTCCATGTATGGAACACAGGACTTAATCAGAGCAGAAGTCTATCACATTGGGCTGCGGATCCTTAGGCACAAAGGAAACAGAAATCACCTTTTATGAGTAGGAAAGGCTGAACTTCGAGAAAGAAGAATGAAATGGTTACTCCAGGAGAGGTTGCCTCGTGTAGAACCTTTTATTTCAGTCATAGGGGTCACTCATGCATACAGGCCTCCCTTGAAAACTTCTGAATGAGCACATAGAGTCCATTGTGGTCAGTAAATGTCAAATATTTTGACCTTGAGACAACAGTCTGGGCAGTCTGCTTTTGGAGCCTGCCTTTTACTGGGATGAACTTGGTTAACACCGCAGCCCTGTGCTTCTAGTCCTGAGGAATACAGCGCAGCCCCGCCATCCCTTCAGGTTTCCTGAGCAATTGCTTCTGTCTTCGAAGTACTCCTTTCAGTTCCTGAATTTCACACAGTTGCTGTGGACGTTTTAAGGCTTAGAAGTGAAGTGAAGTGAAGTGAAGTGAAGTTGCTCAGTCGTGTCCGACTCTTTGCGACCCCATGGACTGTAGCATACTACGCTCCTCCTCCATGAGATTTTCCAGGCAAAAGTACTGGAGTGGGTTGCTATTTTCTTCTCCAGGGGATCTTCCTGACCCAGGGATCGAACCCAGGTTTCTCACACTGTAGGCAGACGCTTTACCATTTGAGCCACCAGGGAAGTCCTTTAAGGCTTAGAAGAAAGTCCAAAATAGGATTAAGTGGTTTTTCGGTGGGGGTGGTGCTGGTGGCCTTTTTGCTAGGTCACGTACAGGGAGAATAAAAGCAACGGGGTTGTTTTCAAGGATAAGAAAACACGTCGACTAATTTCAAGTAAGGAAAGATTCAAGGACCAGCCTGTTCTGTGCTCGAGCTTGGCAGATCCGTGAAGGGAACAAAACATTGCGCCACTGAGAGGAAAGACGGCCCAAGTAGGGGCATCTCCAGTTGCTCCCTGGGACTCTGATGTCCGAAGGCGACAGGAGCCGGTTCCCGATAGTGGGCAGAGCTCAGATCAAAGGCGACAGCAGCAGGACGCCCTCGCGAGGGAGAAAAGTTGCAAGGGGTCAACTCTGCGTCTCGGCTCTGGGCAACGCTCCGCGATCCAAGGCCGCGGCTGTCAGTCAGCACCCTCGGCCCCGCCCCTCCCAGAGCTGGACCAATCGCAGCCGGGGGTCGGGGGTGAGGCAACGCAGCGGGGCCAGGAAGCCAGGGCCAGGCGGCCTGGTGCTGCGGCACTTGAGCCGGTTGTCCCGGTCCTCGGCAGCTGGAGAGCGCACGACGGGAGGCCAGACCTGGATGGAGGTGAGTGCGGGCCTGCGGCTTGTGCTCCAGCGCCGGGATGGGCCCCTGCCGCCCGAGCGAACCACTGCCTGGCTCCTCACGGACGCCTCTCGGCTGCTAAGACCCTTTTCTCCGTGCTTTGGCTCCAGAGCTCCCGGCCCGATGCAGACGAGCTGCCGCCCCTGGGGTCATAGTTGGGGTACCTGAGTCTGGAACGCGAGCCTCCGGGCCAAGGCACGGCAGACTTGGAGCTGGTCCGGAGTAGCTCGAGCAGCAGCCGGTCCCGGGGCGGGGCAGGGCGCGAGCATCTCCATCCTCGGCTTTCTAGACTTGCCGCAATACCCGCGGGAGCAGCCGCAGCGCGGCGGAGCCCAGAGTTGGGGGCAGCTGAAGACCCTTCCCCCTGACACTTTTTCTGAGCGAGTACCGAACACTTGGAGACGGCTCTCTCCTCAGCCTCTAACTCCAGTCTCATCGCTGCTTTGAGCCCCAGCTGCCTTTTGGCTGGGTGTCCTCTCAGGCGTTGGATTGTTCTGTTTTTACTATCGTTTGGGGACATCAGATTTAGGTCGCTTGGGTAGAGTGTGACTTTTACAAGGTGTGATGTGGAGACTCAGCCTGGCCTGTCGCTCGTCTCTACTCGATCAAAGACCACCAGGGTGGTGGTAAGAGGGATTCTCAGGCAGGATTTATACAAAATTTGTAATTGTAAAATTTCCCTTGTTTTCATTTTTTACCCTAGAGGAGGATTGTTGCCGCATTTTCTAAAAATAAAGGAGCACACTTCTCTGATGGGTGCCGCTCCTTACTGTGGTTAATTATCTGTTGGAACATCAGCATGTGTTTGAAGCTGGCGGCACTCCCAGACCGTGATGATCAATTGTCTCAATCCACAGAGTAAAACAGCACGATGTTCCTCCGTAGCTTTTGGGCTCCGCTTTCCTTTGACTGTTTAATACCTTCTTTGTGCCTGTTATCCTCACAGTCTCTCTGGGCCTGATACAGTGCTATTATTTGTTTCTGAGAAAGGAAACGAAGGGACATATCACTGAAGTGGGGTTGGCTCTCCCCATTGCCCCAGAATCGAATTGTCCTGGAGGGACGATGTAAGTTACAATGGAAACATCATTTGAGAAAGGCCATCCCTGACCAATTTGTACAAATGACACCCTCTGGCCACTCTGTACCAGTGGTTCCCCTACCTGGCTGTGTATTATAATTATCTGCAGACCCTAAATAAAAAGCTGTTTCTCTGGCCCTGCTCCCATGGATTCTAATCCAGTTGATGGAGTATTGTGCAGGCGTTGGTATTTGTATAAGCTTCCAGATGATATTAATGGGCATGCGAGATTAAGGACTACCATGTTTTAATAGGGCACTAAAAACATGCCCTATTTTCTTCTTACAGCATATATAGCTTTGTGACTTATTTGATTTGTGTACTTCTCTGTCCTGTGGTTACTCCCATCACCACCACCCCTCCACATTCCCCGCCCCCCTCCACTCCCCCCGGGAGGAATTATGAAGGAATTAGTGTTGCTTTAAAAGGAGAACAGAAGGCCTAGGTGAATCAGCATTTTGGGCATGTGAGGTGGGGGTACGTGAAAGAGAAGGGGTCTGTGGAATGAAATCAGGAAGCAAGTCCTGCAGATGTCTGTCCTTGTGCAGACTTCTGTCCCTGCTTCATTTTTGTTCACGGATGATCTCATTTGGTTGACCCATTATTTTCATGGTCTTGGATGAGTCTCAGTTTTTTCTCTTTTTTCTCTTTCAAAGTCTTACTCAGTACCCTATGAAATACAGCTGCTCTTTGGAGAGTTTGAGCTAGGAGAATTCAAATATAGGTATATTCTGTATAAATTGTCTTTTATATGGGTGTCCTTGTATTCCAAATTCTAATTCCAGATACTTGCTCTGATAAGTACATTTAGGATGAGGACTGTCCCAGAAACTAGATGTGTGGTTTTTCAATAATATACTGTTTTTGTGAAATGGTTGTCTAAGAACATTTGCCCTCTAGAGTGTGGAGTTGCTGCCTCATTTTCTTTTTAGTACCAAACTCAAGTATTTTATTTGTGTGACTGATGATTGTAATTCCAAGTGAGATGGGAGTAGGAAGTCAGATGTCATTGTTGTTCAGTTGCCAAGTCATGTCTGACTCTGGGACCCATGGACTGCAGCACGCCAGGCTTCCCTGTCCTTCACCATCTCTTGAAGCTTGCTCAGACTCATGTCCTTTGAGTCGGTGACGCCATCCAACCATCTCATCCTCTGTCATCCCCTTCTTGTCCTGCCTTCAGTCTTTCCCAGCATCAAGGTCTTTTCCAATGAATCAGCTTTTCCCATCAGGTGGCCAGATTACTGGAGCTTCAGCTTCAGCATCAGTCCTTCCAATGACTATTCAGGGTTGATTTCCTTCAAACCTGATCAAAACTGGTTTGATCTCCTTGCAGTCCAAGGGACTCTCAAGAATCTTTTCCAGCACCACAGTTTGAAAGCATCATTTCTTTGGTGCTCTGCCTTCTTTATGGTCTAACTCTCACGTACATACATGACTACTGGAAAGACCATGTTGCTGCTGCTGCTGCTAAGTCACTTCAGTTGCGTCCGACTCTGTGCGACCCCGTAGACAGCAGCCCACCAGGCTCCTCTGTCCACGGGATTCTCTAGGCAAGAATACTGGAGTAGGTTGCCATTTCCTTCTCCCGGAAAGACCATATTCATTACTGTATGGACCTTTGTTGGTAAAGTAATGTCTCTGATTTTTAATACATGGTCTAGGTTTGTCATAGCTTTCCTTGCAAGAAGCAATCATCTTCTAAATTCTTGGCTGTAGTCACCATCTGCAAAAATTTTAGAGCCCAAGGAGAGGAAATCTGTTACTGCTTCCGCCTTTTCTCCTTTTATTTGCCATGAAGTGATAGGGCCAGATCCCTTGACCTTGGTTTTTTCAATATTGAGTTTTAAGCCGGCTTTTCATTAGGTTGGGCTTCTCTTGTGGCTCAGCTGGTAAAGAATCCGCCTGCAATGTGGGAGACCTGGGTTTGATCTCTGGGTTGGGAAGATCCCCTGGAGAAGGGAAAGGCTACCCACTCCAGTATTCTGGCCTTGAGAATTCCATGGACAGTCCATGGGGTTGCAAACGGTCAGACACGACTGAACGACTTTCACTTTCACTTATTAGGTATCTGACTTCCTAAAGCGGAAGTGGAAGGAAGTCCAATACCTTGGACTAATGGCAGTCAGTATAGGTTTGCCACAGGTCATAAGGAATTTAGTTTGTCATGTAAACAGTCTTAATCAAAATTTGACAAAACAGACCCAGCAGATCATGGATTTTACTTTTTACTTGTTCTTTGAACAGAAATATGAAGCATGAGTAAGTGTGTTCTAACACTTCAGAGAGATTTGAAAACAAAAGTGCTGAAGTTGAGAGTCCTCATGGAGTGATCACAACTTTTAGATGTGTCCAGTACCTCTTGTTTTCGCTAGTGGTAGGATGGAGCATTGAAGTGCATGATTATTCTAATCTTTAAGAAAATAAGGACCTGCTGTATAGCACAGGGAACTCAGTACTCTGTAATGAGTAAAGCCTATATGAGAATGTAAAGCCTATATGTAGTGTAAAGCCTTTATGGGAAAAGAATCTTAAAAGGGGTGGGGGTATGTATATGTATAACTGATTCACTTTGCTGTATACCCATAACTAATATAACATGGTAGATACACTAATACTTCAATAAAATTTAAAAAAAAACACAAAAACATATGAAGGTTTTATCTGTGATTTATATATTTTCCAATTATATTGCTATTTATAAGGTTTTGACCTTCAGCTCAGATCTGAGAGTAATTTGCTCTGTGTAAGTTTGTGAATATAAATAGCCAGGTCTTCTTTTGTGTGTGTGCTAGGCAAGGAAATGTTCCTATCCTTACTCTACCCACTACTTTGTCCTGAAATCTTTGTACATCTCTTGCTTTAAAATTGTATTCTTGATTTCAAATATATTTTCCTTTACTTCATTTTCAGTATCTTTAACCTGTGTTACATGTACTTATCTCTGTTGCAGCAGAAAGAATGGTATAAAAATGAAAAACATCAATGTGTGCTTCGAATGTGACAAGAAAAGAATAAAGGCTATCATGATTGTTTGAGTTCAGACTTTACACTGAAAGAAAGTAAACCCTAATTTCTTAGTTTCAATAAGTAGCTCTTCTTGGGAACTGGAAATTTCCAAAAAAAAAAAAGGTAAATTAAACTCAATTATATATTTTTATTTTGGATTTGATCTTGGAAACTTTTTAGAGTCATTCCTATCTAGCACTATTGTTCTTACTCAATTCTAAGGCAATTTGAGATACCAAATAATATTTTCCTGTTCTCTTTGCAAATAGATTTCTTGTTATAATGCCTAGGTTTTATATTTGTAGGAAAACCCCAAAAATCTGTTAGAGATTTCTTTTTTCACTTTGGAATCTTTCATTTTAAATTTGTTTTCTTGTATCTGATTTAATGCCTTATTTCTCCTTATGGCTCCTTTTTAATTATTACTTTTAGAAACCAGCTTGATTCTTTATATTTGTGATTTATATTTCCTGGTGGAGATGAAGGAGAAAAACAAAACCTGCCCAAAGATGACAACTGTCAACATTTTAGTATATATCTTTTTAAAGAGAGGTCTGGCTAGTACACCTCAGGCTGTATCTACTTAGGTGTACAGATGGATCTTTCAGTCTCAGCATTCCGCCTACTTGTAGCAGGAAGTAGGTCTTTTCCAGGCATGACCCTCCATGAGGATTTTCATCAGAAGTCCCTGTCTATGAGGGGCTTCTTGCATATTTGCATTGCTGCCTATAAGGCCGTTTGTTCCTTTAGCTCTGAGGTCTCCAGGCCTCACCATCCTTCTGCACCATTGCTGTGCTGCTTCTGACCAGCTTGAGCCATACAGACATCCTCTGGACTCCTGGCCTTCGTGCAGTACGTCGACCACGGCTGCAGTGGTACAGCTGAGCTTCTGTGCAGTATCATCTTTGGTCTTCTCCCTCTGGCCATCAGGGAAACCTATGGTTCTTATGGCCAACTCCTTGAGAAGGGTTTCTGCAGAGGAGCAGTTGGGGCCCTGATGACAGAGTTATTTCCTTTATCTCACAGTCATTTGCTTCCTAGAATTTGCGGGCATTTCAGGGTGGGTAGGTAGCTGGATCTTGGAGAGGGGCTGGTGTTTTGGGGCCATGAAATGGTTAAGTGCAGTCTTTCACATTACCTGGCGTCTCTGTGGAGGTGGCCAGGAGTGGGAGATTTCTTTCTCTTTAATTTAGGAGGGAAATACCTTTTACCTAATATGAGTGTAAGCTTTGCCAGGAGGATTTTGGGACTTAGTACAGTGTGCAATACAGAGTTGTTGTTTAGTTGCTCAGTTGTGTCCGACTCTTTGTGACCTCATGACCTGTAGCCACCAGGTTCCTCTGTCCATGGGATTTCCCAGGCAAGAAAACTGGAGTGGGTTGCCATTTCCTTCTCTAGGGGATCTTCCTGACCCATGGATCAAACCAGCGACTCCTGCATTGGCAGGTGGATTCTTTACCACTGAGCTACCAGGGAAGCCCCAGGCCTCCGTAATTATTCATTGTGTGGATTGTTGAATCAACATATATCATGCAAAGAGCTGAGTACTGGGAAGGAATCCAAAAGTATGGTACATTGTTATGGTACCTTAAGTTGCTTTTTTTTGATATATAGTTTTTTTTTTTAATATAATCTTTATTGGTATAGTTGGGGAGACTAGCTGCTGCTACTAAGTCACTTCAGTCATGTCTGACTCTGTGTGACCCCATAGACAGCAGCCCACCAGGCTCCCCCGTCCCTGGGATTCTCTGGGCAAGAACACTGGAGTGGGTTGCCATTTCCTTCTCCAATGCATGAAAGTGAAAAGTCAAAGTGAAGTCACTCAGTCGTATTCGACTCTTCGCGACCCCATGGACTGCAGCCAACCAGGCTCCTCCATCCATGGGATTTTCCAGGCAAGAGTACTGGAGTAGGGTGCCATCACCTTCTCTGAAATACATACAAATATAGAGATCAGCTGAGAAGTGGAAAAAGTAAGTGCTGTGGGAATTCTCAGGATGGAAAGCATATTGGAATAGCTTAGCTTCATTTCCTTTATGATGCTGGGGTGAGGAAGGGTTGTTGTCTGTCCTTGTGGTGTGGGAATGGGAACAGATTAGATCAGAGGAGTAGGGGAGTGAGGGAAGAGGGGGCTTGCCAGGTCCAACACAAAATGGGGGAGTGTTGGTGCAGCTGAGGTATCCTGAGGCCCTCTGCACTGGAATTACGCACCTTCTTCACCTTGACATCTCTACCCTGCTTTCCATGGAAATCGTTGCTGGGAACAAAATACTAGCATCTTCACTGCTTACCTATATCATAATAACAATGGAGGAGAGTATTTTAAAAATGATTACATGGAAGAATAGTAAGGAGCAGCCTACTCTCAAGTCCTCTGCCTTCAGCAGGTGTGATGAAGGATTAGGGTGACCTGTACTCCTCACGCTTAGCTTTCATCTCCTGCATCTTTAGGGCGGGTGTCTTTCCTCTTGTGCCTTGTTACTCAACTGAGGGGGCATCAGGGCTGCCTGTGGGGTAGGGGAGCCAGAAACCCAAAGGTGTTTGCTGTCTCTTGCCATACAGAGGGATGGCATTCCTGTTTTCCAGAGGTTATCAGAATGGTATGCACCTAATCCCAGAACTCCTTATAAAATTACAGATTTCATCTTGTTGTTGTTGAGTCATTAAGTCACGTCCAACTCTTTGCAACCTCATGAACCTGCCAGGCTCCTCTGTCTATGGGATTTCCCAGACGAAGAACACTGGAGTGGGTTGCCATTTCCTTCTCCAGGGGATCTTCCCAAACCAGGGATTGAACCCAGGTCTCCTCCATTAGCAGGCATATCCTTTACCACTGAGCCATGAAGGAAGCCCATAATTACCCTAGTAATTATCTAGTAATCTTGAGAGTCCCTTGGACTGCAAAGAGATCCAACCAGTCCATCCTAAAGAAGGTCAGTCCTGGGTGTTCATTGGTAGGACTGATGTTGAAGCTGAAACTCCAATACTTTGGCCACCTGAAGTGAAGAGCTGACTCATTGGAAAAGACCTTGATGCTGGGAAAGGTTGCGGGCAGGAGGAGAAGGGGATGACAGAGGATGAGATGATTGGATGGCATCACCAACTCAATGGACATGGGTTTGGGTGGACTCCAGGAGTTGGTGATGGACAGGGAGGCGTGGCATGCTGTGGTTCATGGGCTCGCAAAGAGTCAGACACGACTGAGCGACTGAACTGACTGAATGTAATACAATTTAAACTGTAAAGGGAGGGAAGTTATTTATTTAGACCTCTTTAGAAAATTAACACGTGAATTTTGTAATTTCTAAGAATCTGAAGATGTTCTTCTTTGCTCTCTTAAAAGTTAAAACATAAATGGGAAGCAGGAGAAATATCTCTGTTTACATGGAAGCCTGGAGCTGGCTTTGGGTAAACGGCCCAAATGTGGAGTAGCTCCTGCTGTGCTCCGGCTCTTTGCTCTCTCGTATGACTCTGGGCCTTGGATAAGGTTAAGAAGGAGGAAATACAGTGTCTTTCCTTATACTCCACCCTAAGCTGTTGTAATTGGTGATCTGTTTGCTCATCTCTCCTCTTTGAAGGAATCCTTCGGAGAAAAATGTGCTTTTTAAATCCATCCTGGTTGCTCTTCTATACAAAGAACTCTTAATGAAACTAAACAGAAAAGAAGCAGATCAAACTGAAAGCTCATTTGCAGCTCAGAAAAGCAAAGACATGGATTTTTAAAAAAATTTTTATTGAAGGATAATTGCTTTACAGAATGTTGTTGTTTTCCTGCAAACCTCAACATGAATCAGCCATAGGTACACATATATCCCCTCCCTTTTGAACCTCCCTCCCGTCTCTCTCCCCATCCCACCCCTCTAGGTTGATGCAGAGGCCCTGTTTGAGTTTCCTGAGCCATACAGCAAATTCCTGTTGGCTATCTAATTTACATATGATAATGTAAGTTTCCATGTTACTCTTTCCACACATCTCACCCTCCCCTCTCCCATGTCCATAAGTCTATTCTCCATGTCTGTTTCTCCATTGTTGCCCTGTAAAGAAATTGTTCAATACCATTTTTCTAGATTCTGTATATATGCATTACAATACGTTATTTATCTTTCTCTTTCTGATTGACTTCACTCTGTATGATAGGTTCTAGGTTCATCCACCTCATTAGAACTGACTCAAAGCTGTTCCTTTTTATGGCTGAGTCATATTCCATTGTGTATATGTACCACGACTACTTCATTCATCTGTCAGTGGACATCTAGGTTGCTTCCATGTTCTAGCTATTGTAAATAGTGCTGCAGTGAACAATGGGATACATGTGTCTTTTTCAATTTTGGTTTCCTCAGGGTATAAGCCTAGGAGCGGGGTTGCTGGGTCATATGGTGGTTCTACTCCTAGTTTTTTAAGGAATCTCCATACCGTCTTCCATAGGGGCTGTATCAATTTACATTCCCACTGTCCGTGCAAGACTGTCCCCTTTTCTCCACACCCTCTCCAGCATTTATTGTTTGTAGACTTTTTGATGAGGGCCATTCTGACTGGTGTGAGGTGATATCTCCTTGTAGTTTTGATTGGCATTTCTCTAATAATGAGTGATGTTGAGCATCTTTTCATGTGTTTGTTAGCCATCTGTAAAGACATGGAGTTTTGAGGAGTGAAAGAAGCCATGGGTCGGCCATGGGTGATCAAGACACAGCCAGACAATGTGGATCAACTTCTTCAAACTACGGCTGTTCTGCTGTCTGCTTGCAGTGTTGATGGTGGTGGTGCTGGTCATCAATGTTACTCAGGTAGAGGTGAGTACTCAGCATGCTTCTTCATAACTAAGGGAACCACATCAGGGGATTTGGGGCTAATGAGTCTGGAAAATATTGATCATTGGGAAACTAATCCTGGTCACAGTTCTTGTTTTCATTTATCTGGTAAGTATTTGAGTGCCTTCAGTGGTTATATACTGTGCTAGTCACCAAGGGTGCAGTGATTTCTTCACTATGGAGTTCATGTTCTAAATGTGCATGGGAGAAAATATGAGTTATAAGTAAGCATAAAATATAATAATAAATGATAATTAGAAATTGTGAGAAGTATTGTAGAGAAAAGAAAGTGGGTTACTGTGTTGTTGTTCAGTTGCTCAGTCGTGGCCCACTCTTTGTGACCCCGTGGACTGCAGCATGCCAGGCTTCTCTGTCCTGCAGCATCTCCCAGAGCTTGCTTAGACTCATGTCCATTGAGTCATTGATGTCATCCAACCATCTCATCCTCTGTCATCCCCTCCTCCTCCTGCCTTCAATCTTTCCCAGCATCAAGGTCTTTTCTAATGAGTCGGCTCTTCACATCAGGTGGCCAAAGTATTGGAGCTTCAGCTTCAGCATCAGTCCTTGCAATGAATATTCAGGATTGGTTTCCTTTAGGATTGACTGGGTTAAACTCCTTGCAGTCCAAGGGACTCTCAGTAGCCTTCTCCAACATTACAGTTCAGTAGCTTTAGAACGATGAAAGAAAGCCTTTCAAGGAGGGGACCTTTCATCTGACTCCTGGCAAAAAACTGAAGGAGATTTTCAGGGGAAGGAGTTCATGGTGAATGTTATAAAGACTGTGTGTGGCTCTCAAGGCGGGGACCACATATTATGGAACCCTTACAGTGCCTAGTGCCAAGAAGGTATTTAGTAATAGTCCCCTTTCCCCTTCTCTGCTAAAAATTCCCTTCATGAACTCACATATCACTGAAATTTATGGAATATTTCCTATCTAAAATGATGCTGTTCTTTTAATTTTGTTGGCTTGTGGTACTTTGCAGGTGACAGGTCCAAGTTAATTCTGGTATCTCTTTGCTCTTTGGATTTTGCTGTGGACTGACTGTCCAACATCCTGGCCCTGTGGGAGTTCAGGTTATACTGTTCTCTTTTATCCTTTCAGGTGTTTCTTTCCCCAGCCTCTAGGAGTTTGCTTACACACATATGCTCTTATTACTCTGCTGAATACTTATTTAGGACTCTCTGCAGATCTCCTGAATTCTCTTTGTGTGTAGTCTCTTCTGTTACTGTCCTATGGATTCTAATCGGCTTTAAGACTCTCAGCTCCATCTCCTCAATTTAGGGGGTTCCCCAGGCTCCTGCTGGGTTCTGTCCTTCTGCTGCAGCCTGGAGATGCTCTCAAGGCTGTCAGCAGAGGGCAAACACTCACAGGAATCCTTTTCTGTATTTGCCATCTTTCAGGTTGTCAGCAAAGGGCAATCAATCATAGGAATCATTTCCTTTATTTCCCATCTTTCAGGCATCATCTCTTTTGTTGTCTAATGTGCTGTGTCTGGAGAACCACTCTTTCAGATGGAAGAGTAAATCTCACCATTTCTCCGTCTTGGTTGCAAGCAGAAGTCTGGGAGACTTGAAACTGAAGGGAAAGACTTAATAGAGAAGTTGGAGAGAAGGTTTAATGGACAAAGGAGAGCTGGAGAGGATGGGACCTAGAGCACAGATGGAGCACATAATGATGTAGGATGAGGGACACGTTTCATACGTGCGTCTTGTTATCACCTTATTATTAGTTATGTAGGGGGAGGTGTGCTCCTTCTTCTGACGTAAGAGGGAAAATTGTCATAATGGGTGGTAACATGGATACATCTACTGCTGGAAGGTGAGACATTGGGGGAGTTCTTGTCTAGACGGGAGGTGGAAGGTGGGAGGAAGGTCGTGCCCGGAAGACTGGTACAGATGGGGTTGAAAGAATGAGAGTGGGGGATGGAGCTTTATCCTGCAGGATGATAGAGGGACAGTGACTTTCCAGATCACGTGTGTGTGGTGCTTATCTGCATTGGTTTGTGAGGGTATGTATTTTACTACATTCAACAGTCTGGGTGTAAGAATAGAGAAGATGGTTGTGTATGTCTAGGAGGTCTAGGATGGCTGGGAGGTAGGAAAAGGGAGAAGGAGAGACTTGAGAGGGTAAGCCATTCATTCGTGGGTGCTCAGGCCTGTCCGACTCTCTGCGACCCCATGAGCTGCAACCCGCCAGGCTTCTCTGTCCATGGAATTTTCCAGGCAAGAATACTGGAATGGGTTGCTATTTCCTACTCCATGGGTAAGCCATAGTCCACATCATTAATGTTACTGCAGTCAGGAAGGAATATTAGGAATTATCGTTAGAAACCCTCTTAATAGTCCTGCTGTGTTTCTTAGAAACTTTTGGAGAATGTCCACTAACAGCTCCAACTGTCTGCATAAACACAAACCAAACAATAATGAAGGGAGGTGGCAAGTAAGAAATGATGCAGGACAGTTTTGATATTAAAAATTATATAAACAGATCTTTTTGTGGAGTGTGGTGAAACACTTTGCCTTGTCTAAAGATGTCATCTAGTCCAGGCTGAGAATATTGTCATGACTTTTAAACCATTCAGTTTATTACTGTGACATTAATAGTTAAAGAAGCCTGGGGTGCGGGGTGGGGAGTGGGAAAGGCTTGGACCTTGGCTGTCTGCCATCCCTTAATCCCTGGTCCATCCTAGGCTTCCGATTGTGACTGTATTTTGCTTGCAATTAGAGTATCTGACCATTTTCTAAAAAGTACAGACTCAGTTTTAATCAGAAATATCACGTAAGAAAATTAGCCATTACAGTGATGAAGGGAGAAAAAGCATTTTCACATGTGCCACATTCAGAGCTGGTTAAGATAAATGAAACACTGACTGCAGCAAATAATCTTTCCATTGGTAACAGGTCTCCTTCATGTTTTTGTTTTTGCATCTCACTCTCAAGTTAGTCTCCTTTATATTGTATATGTGGAGTGTTTTGCAATTTAAGAAAGAAGTATTTCCTTTGTCACAACTATTACACTTTTACTTATTTTTCCAACATAGAATGTGATTAGATACTTTAAACTCTTAACTTCTGAAACATTGATAAATATTTATTGAATGAAAGTTAAATATATTAAAAATAATTCATGGGGCTTTTGAAAAATGCAAATCCTAAGACTTCTTGTCTGCTCCATCTCAGGCGTATCACAACACAATCCCCACATTTCCTAAGATATTGTCAAATTCAGTTATATAAGTAAAGGAACAAATGAAATCCACAAACAAGAAAAACCCCTCTAGTTAGATGATTTTGAATAGAACAACTACTATAGTAAATTCACGGATTTCTGAATTTCTGAAAGTCTCTGAATGTCACATTGGTATAAATGGTAGGCTGAATAAGGCCCCCAAAGATGTCAGTGTTTGAATTTCCAGAACCTATGAATATGTTGTCTAATAAAAGGAACTTTTCAGACAAGTTGAAGTTAAGGATCTTGAGGTAGGGATATTATTCAGGATTATTTGGGTGGGCCCGATATAATCATGTGGATCTTTATAAGAGAGTGGCAGAAAGGTAGATATGGTATGATAGGTAGATATGATAATCTACCTGGATATTAGATATTAGAGTGATGTAGGTAGAAACCATGCTCTCCTGGCAGAAAGGTAGATATGATATGATAGGTAGATATAATAATCTACCTGAATATTAGATATTAGAGTGGATATTTGGAGAAGGCAATGGCACCCCACCCCAGTATTCTTGCCTGGAAAATCCCATGGACAGAGGAGCCTGGAAGGCTGCAGGCCCTGGGGTCGCTGAGGGTCGGATACAACTGAGCGACTTCACTTTCATGCATTGGAGAAGGAAATGGCAACCCACTCCAGTGTGCTTGCCTGGAGAATCCCAGGGATGGGGGAGCCTGGTGGGCTGCTGTCTGTGGGGTCACACAGGGTCGGACATGACTGAAGTGACTTAGCAGCAGCAGCAGCAGAGTGGATATTAGAGTGATGTAGGTAGAAACCATCCTCTCATATCATATATGAGAAAGAAGTGTATGTTTTGATATCTAGTAGACGGTTGTAGGGAGAATTCCTTGTTATTTTTCTGATAAACTCATATTGAGCATTGCCTATATTTATTTGTTTTTTCCTTATTTATTGATATTTTAAATATATATGTTTTCTGATTATGAAAACAATGCCAGTGTTTTAGGGCTTTTGGCTGCAAGTAAAGAAAGCTGATTCAATCTGGTTTTGATATTAAGGAATAATATTATAGAAGTCAGGAGGTAGGTTGGGCATAGTTTAGGCTCCATTTCTCTGTAGGTCTCTCAGCTATGCCCTCCTTCATGCATTATCTTTGGCATCCACTTTCATGGTTGGATTTTACGTTGCTACACAGCAGCAGGTAGTTGCTTTCTTACACATGTCCAGCTTGAGATACAATTTTTTTCATTGGCAAGTAAAATCAGAGAGCTGTTCCCAGAGTACTGGTGATTTGGGTGCATGCATCCCTCAGAATCCTCCAGCAGCTTTTCATAGAATACAACTGGGTCACAGGCCCATTCCTGAATCAGTCACTTGGGATTATCCTTTGAACAGTCAGGCCCTGAACTGACAAGTCAGTAAATAGTAGTGAAACGAATGTGGGATGGGCAAGCATAGGGTTCACTCCAGTCCACACCTTACAGTGGCTCCAGGAATGACTGCTGGTGTTTCCTCTGGGCTGTGAATTTTAAAATATGGTAGACCTTGAAGTTGTCCTTGTCACTGACCTAAAATAGAGTTATCACTGGAAGGTTAAGCAAATTGACCTTTTTGCATTCTTTTGTATTCATCCGTTTTGGCTGCACTGGGTCGTAGTTGAGGCTTGAGGGATCTTCAGTCTTCACTGTGGCATGTGGTATCTTTAGTTGTAGTCTGTGGGATCTAGTTCCCCAACGAGGGATTGAATCTGCCCGCCCCTGCATTGGGAGCTTGGAGTCTTAGCCCCTGGACCACTAGAGAAGTCCCTAGTGGTTTGTAAGTAAAATCCAGGTGACTTGGGCTTCCTTGGTGGCTCAGACAGTAAGGAGTCTGCCTGCAGTGCAGGAGACCCAGGAGTGATCCCTGGGTCAAGGGAGAAGGAAATGGCAACCCACTCCAGTATTCTTGCCTCGAGAATCCTATGGACAGAGGAACCTGGCAGGCTACAGTCCATGAGGTCACAAGAGTTGTGCATGACTGAGTGACTAAGACTCACATTTCAGGTGAGTAACACCAAGTGTATGCTGATTCTTGGATTGGGCTGCATGGGTCATTTTTCTGGTCTTGAATTGGTAGCCTGTGGCTACCCAGGCAACAAGAGTGACTGCGGGAGAGGGAAAGAGGAAGAACGGAGGAGAAGGGGGTGTGTTGTGAGCACACAGCACTTGGTTTGGTCCTTAGTGTTTTGTCATAGCCTCCCAAGGACTAAGAAGGAGAGGGAGGCTGGAGTATTTCCTAAAAGATAGTCAAAAGGTAAGGGAACTTTCCCTGTTTTTAAAAAGTTGAGATATAATTGGCAGACGAATGGATAAGAAAGCTGTGGTACATATACTCAATGGAATATTACTCAACTATTAAAAAGAATGCATTTGAATCCATTCTAATGCGATGGATGAAACTGGAGCCTGTTATACAGAGTGAAGTAAGTCAGAAGGAAAAACCCCAATACAGTATATTAAAGCATATATCTGTAATTTAGAAAGATGGTAATGATGACCCTATATGAGAGACAGCAAAAGAGACACAGATATAAAGAACAGACTTTTGGACTCTGTGGAAGAAGGCAAGGGTGGGATGGTTTGAGAGAATAGCACTGAAACATGTTTATTATCATATGTGAAATAGATTGCATCCAGGTTCAATGCATGAAACAGGGCACTCAAAACTGGTGCACTGGGACAACCCAGAGGGATGGGATGGGGAGGGAAGTAGAAGGTGGAGGGGAGAGTTGGGACAGCCACACCTGTAGCTGATCCATGTCAATGTATGGCAAAAACCACTACAATATTGTAAAGTAATTAGCCTCCAATTAAAATAAATAATAAATTAAAAAAGAATAAAAGACCTGCAATTTTAAAAATTGAAATATAATTTACATATAATGTATAAGTTTAAGGTGTGCAATGTGTTGATTTGATACATTTGTATATCGCAATATGATTATCACTACAGTGTTAGCTAGCACTTCTTTCATGTCACTTAATTACCATTTCTTTTAGGTTGAGGATAGTTAAGATCTTGTCTCTTAGCAGCTTTGAAGTTTATTACATAAACTTAATTATAGTGATACAGTAATACAGTTTTGTTGACTATAGTCGCTATGCTGTGCCTTCCATGTCCACGATTTATTTATATACCTGTTGCAAGTTTGTGCCCTTAAACAATATCTACCCAATTTCCCCATTCCCTAGCTTCTGGTAGTCACCATTCTATTCTATGTTGTTATGAGTTCAGTTTTTATTGAAAACCCTTGATTCCATTCACAGCCCCCACCCCCGCCACACTGCCTTACGGGATCTTAGTTCCCCAAGCAGGAATCAAACCCAGGTTTCTGTTTAGAAATTCACTGAGAGCCAAATAGGCATTCTTTTATAGATTACAATATTTTTTCCTTTGGCTGCTTTTTTAGGATTTTCTTTTTATACTTGTTTTTTGACAGTTTCACTATAATGTGTCTTGGAGAAGATATTTTTGCATAGAGATAATAGGGTGATCTATTAGATTTTTGAGTTTGGTTGTCCAAGTATATCCCTAGGTTTGGGAAGTTCTCAACTATTGTTTCTTTAAATAATCTCTGACCCCCTTTTCCCTCTCTCAAACCATGATTATTCTAATATTTGTACACATGGTGGCATCCCATAGAACATGTAGGCTTTCTATGCTCTTTTTCATTCTTTTTTCTCTTGTGTTCTCTTCTGATTGGGCTATTTCAGAGTTCCTGTTCCCTTATTCAGTCTTCCATTTGATCTCTTCTGTTATAGATGCTCTTTATTGCATTTTTCATTTTATTCATTGAATTTTTCAGCTCCAGAATTTCCATTTGCTGCTTCTTTATGATTTCTTTCTCTGTAAATTTCTGACTTTATTCATGTATTTTTTTGTCTTTGTTGTAATATAGCCCATTGAGTTTCCCTGAACAGCCATTTTGAATTCTTTATTTTATTTTATTTTATTTATTTATTCTTGGCTGTGCTGGTCTTTGTTGCTGTGAGAGCTTTTCTCTAGTTGGGGAGAGTAGGGCCACTCTTTAGTTGTGCATGAGCTTCTCATTGCAGGGACTTCCCTTGTTGCGGAGCACCTGCTCTTGGCATGCAGATTTCAGTAGTTGAAGCTCCTGGGCTCTATAGAGCGCAGGCTCAGAAGTTGTAGTGCACGGGCTTAGTTGCCCTGCGGCATGTGGGATCTTCCGGATCAGGGATCAAACCTGCATCTCCTGCATTGGCAGGCAGACTCCACTGAGCCACCAGGGAAGCCCAGCTATTTTGAATTCTTTATCAAAGGCTAAATTCTGTGCCTTTGAGCATGGTTATTGGAGGATGATTGTTACCTTTTTGTGATGACGTGTTTCCTTGATTCCTTACGTTCCTTGTACATTTGCATTGCTGCTTTCACGCTTGAAGTAGCAGACATCTGCTGCTGGTTCCCTTCAGATGGGGTAAAATGTTCATCAGTCCTGTTTTAGCTCTGTATTTTGCTTGCCCTTACATGGGTACACTTGCTTTCCACATCTTGCTTCTTGTGACACAATTCTTAAGCTTTTCTTAAGACCCACCAGGCTAGCCACTGTTAACCTTTTGTTTTCCAGAAAGATGCAGGATAGCTTAAATTTGTATTTCTCTCTTGCTCAGAGAAACTGGTCTGTTTTTCTGATAGTGTTCTGTTTAGCAGAGTCTCACTTGCTGCCTCATTTGGCAGCATACACAAGGAGCTGCTGGCTCCAAAGTGTGCGGAGGTGTGGGTTTAGCACACAGGGCATTGGGGGTGCCTGTGGGCTCTGTTGCAAGATTGTTGGGTGAGGTATTAGGCTTGTGGGCGGACTTCCTGCCAAAGTCCTGAGCACACTTAGCAGGAACTGTGTCCCTTCAGTGACCTTTAATGTTCTTACCTGCCTCTTTCCTAAACCCCTCCCTCCCTGGGGTCATGGATGTCCCCCTTTAGTACTCGGGGAGCTGCTGAATTAAATGGGTTTCTCTCACAGCGGGGGTCAGTGGGCACTAACTGGTCACTCTCCTCATCCCTCTTGAATGAGGATGCTACTGGGTGCTATAGCCTTGGGCTTGTTATGTTGGGGGAGGGGCAGTGCTGGCAAAGTTCCTCTTACCCTCTCAGTTTCATCCAAACTTGTATTTTTTCTTTCTTTCTGGAATTTCTCCTTGGGAAGGCTGAGTTTCTACAGATTCTTTCTCATCCATTGGTATTTTCCTGGGTCACCACTCTCCAGGTTCTCCCTGACTGTGGCCAAGAGGGACTGGGACAAGTTCACTGGCTGTGCTGACAGCACCGAGGTTTATCTGCCTGTTACTAGATATGCACATGGGCGAGACTGCACCTAGGGCCCTGCACATGTGGTGCTGGATCCCACAATTCCCACAGAGGCAATTTTGTTTTTGGGTGGGTGCCACATTTGTTGTTAAAAAGGGGGACAAAAATGGAGGAATGTCTTATGCCATGTCATGATGCTGATATCAACTCTGCGAGGGAAACATTTTCTTGTTTTTTTGGGGGGGAAACATTTTCAAAGTCATTATTATCCTTTTTAATAAACAAATTATACTGTGTATTCTTTTAAAATGAAGAAGCCTAATGAAATTCTTCCAATTGAGTGTCTGCATGTACATGTAGAATGAAAGAGAAAAAGTACAGAATCCAAGAACATCTGAAAAACCCTTCTATATTTTGGGATTATTTTTACCTTGTTTGAGATTATGTTGACCTTGCATAGCATTTTGAAGTGGTTTGGCACAAATGGGGAGCCTGAGGGCTTGAGTGCTTTGTAATGGGTAATAGGTTGAGAGTAATTTTTGATTTTGTTTTCCTGTTTTCTCTTGCAATTTAACTTATTGCAGAACGTAAGAAGCAGTTTCCTGGATTAGGGACTAAAAAGGTTCTGCACCCAGTTTCCAATGTGTGTAGGGTACACGAGGCAACTCTTGGACACCAGCAGCATGACCTATAGTTCTAATCAGTTCTGACACTATAACTTAGCAGGACCCCGTGGGCCCTTCCTGGACAGACCCCTCCACCTCATGTCCTCTGCCTACTTCGTGTTTGCAGAAAAGTTGTAGTCTTCCAGGCCTTCCATGAGTCGCAAAAGTCTGACCTAAGAATTAATGATTGAAAGGATGTGAACACATGGTGATAGAAGTAACTGTTGGGCCAGGAGAACTGATAATGGTTTAAACAGTAAATCAGCCACATGGCAGTCAAAGAATTTTTAGTTCCTCCCTGAAATACATGGATAACATGTATAACAATCTGATAGGCATTCCTGAGTTGTTTTACAGACTGCTTAAAACCCCCACCAAATGGAAGAAGTTAACTATTTGATGACTTACTGGAGCCTGAAGATTGATAATGTTAGCCTCTGTGACACCACCCTGCTATCACACCATCAACCAAGCAGAGAATTTTGTATGATAACATACCCTGTGACTCCCTTCCCCCACTTTGCCTTTAAAAATTCTTCCCTGAAATCCATCTGGGAGTTGGGGTGTCTTTGAGTATTAGCTTCCCTGGACTCCTAGTCTGGCGCCTTACAATAAACACTGCATTTTCCTTCTCCACAATCTCATGGCAGTAGATTGGCTTTACTGTGAGCAGGCGAGCGGGCCCGCGTTTGGTTTGGTATCAGCACTATCTGAAGATAGCATCAAATCCCACATGTTAAGGTCTTAGTCCTACAAGACTCCCCCTCCACCCCTTACTCAAGATGCCAGTCACCAGTCTAGGTGGTCGCCTGTGCTTCTAAATGACTAGCTGTAGATTAGAAATTCCAATGACTCCTGCCTTGGCTTCAGTTAATTTTGCTAGAGCAGGTCACAGAAATCTGAGAAACATTTTTTTAAATTAATTAATTTATTTTAATTGGAGGATAATTTCATTACAGTATTGTGGTGGTTTTGCCACACATCGACATGAATCACCCACAGGTGCACACATGTTTCCCCATCCTGAACCCCCCTCCCACCTTCCTCCCCACCTCACCCCTCTGGGTTGTCCTAGAGCACCAGCTTTGAGTGCCCTGCTTCATGCATCGCTTCATTACACTGGTCATCTATTTTACATATGGTAATATACATGTTTCAATGCTATTCTCTCAAATCATCCCACCATCCCCTTCTCCCACATAGTCCAAAAGTCTGTTCTTTACATCTGTGTCTCTTTTGTTGTCTCGCATATAGAATCATTGTTACCATCTTTTTACATTCCTTATATATGCATTAATATACTGTATTGGTGTTTCTCTTTCTGACTTACTTCACTCTGTATAATAGGCTCCAGTTTCATCCACCTCATTAGAACTGACTCAAATCCATTCTTTTTTTAATAGCTGAGTAATATTCCATTGGGTATATGTACCAAAACATGCTTATCCATTCATTTGCCAATGAACATTTAGGTTGCTTCCATGTCCTGGCTATTGTAAACTGTGCTGCACTGAACATTGGGATGCATGCATCTCTTTCAATTTTGATTTCCTCAGTGTGTATGCCCAGCAGTGGGATTGCTGGGTCAAATGGCAGTTCTGTTTCCAGTTTTTTAAGGAATCTCCACACTGTTGTCTATAATGTCTGTACCAGTTTGCATTTCCACCAGAAGTGTAAGAGGGTTCCCTTTTCTCCACATCCCCTTCAGCATTTATTGTTTGTAGACTTTTTGATGGTAGCCATTCTGACTGGCGTGAGATGATACTTTGTGGTTTTGATTTGCATTTCTCTAATAATCAGTGATGTTGAGCATCTTTTCATGTGTTTATTAGCCATCTGTATATCTTCTTTGGAGAAATGTCTGTTTAGTTCTTTGGCCCACTTTTTGATTGGGTTGTTCGTTTTTCTAGTACTGAGCTGCATGAGCTGCTTGTATATTTTGAAAATTAATTCTTTGCTAGTTGTTTTGTTTCCTGTTATTTTTTCCTATTCTGAAGGCTGCGTTTTCACCTTGCTTATAGTTTCCTTCATTGTGCAAAAACTTTTAAGTTTAATAAGGTCCCATTTATTTTTGTTTTTATTTCCATTACTCTGGGAGGTGGCTCATAGAGGATCTTGCTGTGATTTATGTCAGAGAGTGTTCTGCCTATATTTTCCTCTAAGAGTTTATTGTTTCTGGTCTTACATTTAGGTCTTTAATCCATTTTGAGTTTATTTTTGTGTATGGTGCTAGAAAGTGTTCTAGTTTCATTCTTTTACATGTGGTTGACTAGTTTCTGAGAAACATTTTACTCATTTTACTTACAGGATTACTGGTCTACTAAAGTAGATGAGTAGTTACCTAGGACTAGGTTGGGAGAATAGGTTTGTGAAAATGTGGATTGACCACTAATGTGAACAGAGTTTCTTTTGGGGGTATGAAAATACTATAACTGTGGTGATGACTGTCCAAGTTATGAATATACAAAATTTCATGAATTGTTCACTTAAATAGGTGAATTGTATGGTATGTGAATTATACCTCAATTAAACTTAAAAATAGAACAGAAAAAGATTTCTGGTCTGTTATAAAAAAACTGTAATTCAGAAACAGCCAGAGGAAGAGATATACAGGGCAAGGTGTATGGGAAGGGCATAAAGGTGCCATCTTGGTCTGAATGTGCCATTCTCCTTGAATCTCCAAGTGTTCACTAACCTGGAAGCTGTCCAGACCCCATCCTTTTGGGTTTTTGTGAAGCTTCCTTCCATAGGCATGTTTGATTCATTTGTGACTGATTCATCCTCCAGCCACACTCCCTCTACTGGAGGTCCAGGGTGGAACTGAAAGTTCCAACCCTCTTATCACGGTCAGTTCTGACAACCAGTTCCCATTCTGAGGTATTTTCCAAAAGCCACCTCAGTAACATGAGCCCAGTTGTGATGGAAAGGAACTCGTTAGGAGTAACAGGACACACATTTCCTTTTTATGACTCTAAAGTGTTTTTAGGAACTCAGGACACAAAACCAAATATTATAGCAAAAAATGTTCCCATTTCTCTTATCATTTAAATTCTAAGGATTTTGGGGGCTGTGAGCCAGGAACTGTAGATGAAGACCAAATGTATATTCCTTATAAATCACAATATTGGAGGTACGTAATTATTTTCCCTGTCCATTTGTTCAACCACCTTCTATTTATTAGGAAAATAATTAATGAAAAGTATAAAACACTCGAAAGAATAGGGAGTACGTAGGTACTTAAGTACATAATTGAAATTCCTCCCTAGTCTTCAGAGTCAGTGTAATTTCTTGGATGTAACTACTTGTAATTGTGTGGGTGGTTAGCACTGATTACACACTGCATAGTTATATCTTGATTTGTCAGCTTTACACTACCTGCTGGCCTTTCCACATCAGGCAGTGCAGCATGGGTGGTTAAATAAAAACACAGACTGCAGTCAGATTGCTTGGGTTCTAGTCCAGGTTTGCTGTTTATAACCTGTGTGACCTTGGGCAAATTATCAAGCCATTCTTTGCTTCAGTTTCCTTGTCTATCAGATGGCCTAATAATAAGACTTACCTCATGGGATAATTTAAACATTGTATTAAAAGATAAGTCTTTAGAAAAGAGTACCTGGCACTTAGGTGCTTAGTAGCTGTTGGTTGATGTTGCTGTCCCTGTTAAAGATAATGAAAGATGAGGTCTTCTGCTGACTCACACTTTCTGTCACTCTCTTTCTAAAATTTGTAAAATATATATTTTTTCTGTGTATTATATAATGTACTTAGGCCTTTTCTTTCCCAAATAGTGTTAGATAGTACATCTTAATTCCCTCCTTTAAGTGAAGAAGAGCACTTCTACATTATGTTACATTTGACTTCTGTTAGCTATCTTATTCAGAGAAGGCAATGGCACCCCACTCCTGTACTTTTGCCTGGAAAATCCCATGGATGGAGGAGCCTGGTAGGTAGGCTGTAGTCCATGGGGTCACTAAGAGTCGGGCACGACTGAGCGACTTCCCTTTCACTTTTCACTTTCATGCATTGGAGAAGGAAATGGCAACCCACTCCAGTATTCTTGCCTGGAAAATCCCAAGGACAGAGGAGCCTAGTGGGCTGCCGCCTATGGGGTCGCACAGAGTCGAACACGACTGAAGCGACTTAGCAGCAGTAGCAGCAGCTATCATACACTCTTTATGGATTGATTCATATTCTTAAAACAAATACAGCATTATTATGATCATGTAAATGTTACTCAGTATAGAACATGATCCTTTGAAACCAAACCTTTATCTCTTGATGGAGAATGTCCCAAGCATCAAAGTCAAATGGATCCTTTTTACACAGTACATCAACTGCTTAATCATGCATTTTAATTTGCTTCATATTTTAACCATGACTTTCTTATACCTCTTCTTGCTTTTTCTGGAGTGCTAATTGCCTTTTTTTTTTTTCCTGATAAGAGAAGATACCACCTCTATAGCATATCATGAGGATCTTCCTTCATATAATTTGTTGAATCCATTTGCTTCTTTAAGGCATTTTCTTTTCCCCCTCTGAGCCCTCTATCTTTCTGTTTCAATGTTCACTGATTATTGTCTTGACCTGTTGCCCAGCTGTTGTTCTGAGTTTGCTTTCCATTAAATTCCTGGCTCATGTCTTTCACTTCCTTGGATTTTTCTTTCCAATTTACTGGATTAAATCTTCAAATAATGTTTTTCTGAAAGGGCGCATGGGAACTAAGCTTACATGTCTGAAATGGCCTTTATTTTACCTTCTTTTTTGATTTATATTTGGGTTTAGAATGCTGTATTCAAAATCCTTTTCCCTTAGAACCTTAGAACTTTGCTCCACTGTGTTCTAGTATCCTGTGGGGTAAAAGACAAGGCTAATGCCAATCTAATTTTTTTTTTAATTTAAAAGTATTTTTTATTGGTAATGTTATTCTTTCTGGAAGACAAGAATTTTTTTCTTTACCTCTGAAATTTTACAAAGCTCTAACGAGGTCTTTTTTGGGTATAAAACTGTATAGGCAGATCTGTTCACTAATAAGAAAACAGTTTAAACATCTGAAGTTTAGAGACAGAGTATAAAATTTTGAGATACAAAATATTAGAAAGCCATTGTATTGTACAGTATGTAGAGCAAAATGTCACAATATAAATAACAATTAATGTCCAAGCTAGAAAAGACTGAAGTGCTTTTAAGGTCTTGTCTTCTAAGCAGGAAGGCCAAAGTGAAGATTAAGAACCATTTCTAAGAGAGTGGTCTTTAGGAAGCACTGGAGTTCTATTAAAGTACTTTCATGTATACTTGGGATAAATCCTACTTGGTCATGGTATATAATTCATTGTACATATTGTTGGATTTTACTTGTTAATATTTTGTTGATGCTTTTGCATCTATGTTTATGAGGAAATTTGTTTGTAGTTTTCTTATAGCGTCTTTGTCTAGTTTTTGTGTTAGGGTAACGCTGAAAAGAGTTAGGAAGTACTCCCTCTGCTTCTGTATTCTGACTGGGACTGTAGAGAATGGCTACAGTTTCTTTCTTAAATATTTGATGGAATTTATCAGTGAACCCCACCTGGGTCTGGCGGTGTCTCTTTTGAAAGGTCATTAATTATTGATCCAGTTTCTTTTTTAGAGATTATAAGCGTGTTCCTATGATCTGTTTCTTCTTGCATGAATTTTAGCAGATTGTGTCTTTCAAGGAACTAGTCCATTTCATCTCAGTTATCAAATTTGTGAGTATAGAGTTGTTTATAGTATTACTTGATTATCCTTCTAATGTGTATGGGATCTTTAGTAATGTCTCTTCTTTCATGTCTGATAATAATGATTTGTGTCCTGTCTTTTTTCCTTAGCCTCACTTCAGGCTTATCAATTTTATTGATCTTTTCAAGAAACTGGCTTTTGGTCTCATTGTCTTTTCTCTATTGATTACCTGTTTTCAGTTTCATTGATTTCTACCCTCATTCGTAATTTCTTTTCTCCTGCTTACTTTGGAGTTGATTTGCTTTTCTAGCTTCCTAAGGTGGATGTTTAAGTGTTTGATTTTAGATCTTCATTTATAATAATGTGTATTCAGTGCTGTAAACTTCCCTCTAACGCCTTCTTTCACTGCATCCACAAATATTGAAAAGTTGTTTTTTCATTTTATTTTAGTTAAAAAGGTTTTAACTTTTTATTGATATTTCTTCTTTGATCCTTGTGTTATTTAGAAATGTGTTGTTTAATCTCCGGGTATTTTGGAATTTTCCAGCTATCTTTCTGTTATCAATTCCATCTTTCTTGTTTAATCCCATTGTAGTCTGAAGGCAGACATTGTATGATTTCTATTCTTCTCAGTTTTTTAATAGTATATTTTATAGGCCCAGAATATGATCTATTTTGGTGAATGTTTCATGTGAGCTTGAAAAGAATGTGTCTTCTGTTGTTGGATAAGTAGTTTATAGATGTCCATCATATCTGGTTGATGGTGATGCTGTTGAGTTCAACTAAGTCTTTACTGACTTTCCGCTTATTGTCTCTATCCATTTCTATTTTTTGTTTGTGTTTTTGGTCATGCTCTGTGGCATGTGGGTTCTTAGTTCTCCAACCAGGGGATGGAACCCACGTTCCCTGCAGTGGAAGTGCAGAGTCTTAACCACTGAACCACCAGGGAAGTCCCTGATCTATACATTTCTGATAGTGGGGTATTGAAATCTTTAATTACAACTCTGAATCCACCAATTTTTTCTTTCAGTTCTATTAGTGTTTACCCTACATATTTTGACTTTCTCTTGTTAGGTACAACATGTTAAAGATTGTTATGTCTTCTTGGAGAATTGACCTTTCTATTATTATGTAAAATACCCTTCTTTTTTTTTTTAATTTATTTTTTGGTTGCACTGGGTCTTTGTTGCTGTGTGTGAGCTTTCTCTAGTTGTGGTGAGCAGGACCTACTCTTCATTTCTGTGTGCAGGCTTCTCACTGGTAGCTTCTTTTGTGGAGCACAGGCTCTAGGCATATGACTTTCAAGTAGTAGTGGTGCACAGGCTTTAGTTATTCTGTGGCATGTGGAATCTTCCTGGATCAGGGATTGATCCGCTCGCTGCATTAGCAGGCAGATTCTTACCCACTGTATCACCAAGGAAGACTCTGTAATACCCTTGTTTATCTCTGACTTTCCTTGTTCTGAACTCTACTCTGAGGTTAATATAATTATTCTGATCTCTTTCGATTAGTGCTAGCATGGTATATCCTTACCCATCAACTTTCTTTTAATCTATATATGTCTTTATATTTAAAGTAGATTTCTTGTAGAGCAACATATAGTTAAGTCTGACAATCTCTGTCTCCTAGTTGATGTATTTAGATCATTGATGTTTAAGGTGATTATTGATATAGTTGGATTAATAGCTGTCATATTTATTACTGTTTTCTCTTCATTGTCCTTGTTATTTGTTCCTATTTTTATCTTCAGCTCTTTTTCTGACTTTTGTGGTTTTAATTTAGCATTGTATAGATTCCATGCTGTCTCCTTTCTTAGTGTGTCAATAACGCTTCTCATTTTACTTTAAGTGGTTGCATTAGTTTGCAATATGCACTTATAACTAGTCCAAGTCCACTATCAAATAATACTGTACTGCTTCATGGGTAGTTCAGTTCAGTTCAGTCACTCAGTCATGTCCGACTCTTTGCAACCCCATGAATCACAGCATGCCAGGCCTCCCTGTCCATCACCAACTCCCAGAGTTCACTCAGACTCACGTCCATCGAGTCGGTGATGCCATCCAGCTTTCTCATCCTCTGTCATCCCCTTTTCCTCCTGCCCCCAATCCCTCCCAGCATCAGAGTCTTTTCCAATGAGTCAACTCTTCGGGTGAGGTGGCCAAAGTACTGGAGTTTCAGCTTTAGCATCATTCCTTCCAAAGAAATCCCAGGGCTGATCTCCTTTAGAATGGACTGGTTGGATCTCCTTGCAGTCCAAGGGACTCTCAAGAGTCTTCTCCAACACCACAGTGCAAAAGCATCAATTCTTTGGTGCTCAGCCTTCTTCACAGTCCAACTCTCACATCCATACATGACCACTGGAAAAACCATAGCCTTGACTAGATGGACCTTTGTTGGCAAAGTAATATCTCTGCTTTTGAATATGCTATCTAGATTGGTCATAACTTTTCTTCCAAGGAGTAAGCATCTTTTAATTTCATGGCTGTAGTCACCATTGGCAGTGATTTTGGATTAATAATAAAATATTATTAATTCCTCCCTCCTGTCCCTTGTATAATTGCTGTCATTCATTTCACTTGTAAATAAGCACACACAGACACACACACATATAAGTGTACATGGTCAAATACACTGTTGCTGTTATTATTTTGAACAAAATTGTTATCTGTTAGAGTTAAAAATAAGAAAATAGAAGTTGTTTATTTTACCTTCAGTTATTCCTTCTCTGATGCTCTTCCCCTCTTTGTGTAGATCTGAGTTTCTGACCTATATAATTTCCTTATCTCTGAAGCCCTTCTTTTAACATTTCTTGCTAGACAAGTCTACTGGCAACAGATTCTCTTAATTTTTGTTTGTCTGAGAAAGACTTTCTCTTTCACTTTTGGAGGATAATTTTTCTGGGTACAAAATTCTACGTTGATGACTTTTTTCTTTCAATGTGTGAAGTATTTCGCTCTACCCTCTTCTTGCTTGCATGGTTTCTGAGAAGTTACATGTAACTCTTATATTTGCTTTGCTAAAAGTAAGATTTTTTTTTTCCCCTTTTGGTTTCTTTCAAGATATTTTATCTTTGATTTTCTACAGTTTGAATGCAGAATGCCTGGATATAGTTATATTTTGTATTTATCCTGCTTTATGTTCTCTGAGCTTTCTGGATCATTGGTTTGGTAGCTCACTTTTTCTTTTTTTTTTTTTAATGTTGGCTCATGTCTTTATTAACCAGTATACCATCACTTGTCTTCAGTATGTCAGACAACATTTGCCACAATAATGTCTGTCAAAATGACCGGCCATAAGAACTGCAGCACCACATTCATCTGAGGGACACTCCCGGTGAAGGTGACTGATTTTGCCATTCTCATCCACGTTATAGTATTTCAGAACAGCCAGCTTCACCTTCTTTCTCTTACTCTTGTTCTTCTTGTGAGTGGTTTAAGACTTCCTCAGTTTCTTAGCGCTACCACAAAGTCTCAACACAAGAGGAAGAGTGGGCTCCTTTTGAATGTTGTAGTCAGACAAAGTACATCCATCTTCCAGTTGCTTGCCAGCAAAGATCAGTCTTTGATGGTCAGGAAGAATTCCTTCCTTATCCTGGATCTTGGCCTTTACATTTACTATTGTATCCGAGGGCTTGACCTCAAGAGTGATGGTCTTCACTGTCAGGGTCTTCATGAAAATCTGCATCTTGGTGGTGGTTCCAAGGCAGATAGTGGATCCAAAAAGGTGTCTGACTTTAATTTGGGGAAATTTTCAGTCATTATTATTGCAAATATTTCTTCTGTTATGTTTTTCTGATCCTTTTGATATTCTTATTTGGTATATTCCACAGCTTTTGAATATTCTGTTTTCATTTTAAATTATTTTTTTTTCTCTTTGCTTTTTAGCTTTGGAAGTTCCTATTGACATGTCCTCAGATTCAGAGATTCTCTCCTTAGCTGTGTCCATTCTACTACTGAGCCTTTCAAAGACATCCTTCATTTCTGTTACAGTGGTTTTACTATCTTGATTTATTTCTTTTCTTTTTTTTTCAGTATGTCCTTTTCTTTCTTTCTTTCTTTTCTTTTCTTTTTTTTTTTTTTTTTTATTGAGGGGAGGGCCTTGCTGTGTGTCTTCTTGAATCTTAGTTCCCCAACTAGGATTGAACCAGGGCCTTCAGCAGTGAAAGTGTGGAGTCATGACCATTGGACATCCAGGTAATTCCCTTGAATTTCTTTTAATTTCTGTTTTTCAAAGAAAAGTTTTATATTTACAACAATGTTGAGAGGGAGTGTTTTATATCTGGATCAGCCTATCAATAACCAGTGTTGTGACTGAACTGGCCCTTGTGGCTCTTATGATTAAAGGATGCCTTCAGCATTAACCATCAGGAAACTGTGGGGAAAAAGGAGGAAGGTGTATTACTCTTAGGTCCTGGAGGATACATGGTATGCCTGGGGCCACACACCTAGGTCATGGTAGAGAAAAAGAGAGAGAGCATGGGCCTGAGGTTGTTTTTACTGGGCTCAAGGGTGGGCGCCTGGAGTTTCATGGGTTTATTCTTTATTGGTGAACTTAAAACATGAATAGGAATTTTTTTTTATTTTCATGAATAGGAATTTAAAGCATGGGAAGAGAAAAACAAGTGGCCCAAAGGGCCATTTGTCTCAGTCAACCAGGATCCCTAAAACAAGCTGTGGGGGCACGGGAAGACCGTGGCTCTTTATATCTCATCATGTGAATGTCTTGACAATCAAAATTGAAGTCAGACACTTCCATTACAAAAAAAAAAAAAATACAACTCTTGGGGCTTACACTGCAGAAAGATTACAGGTACTTGCCATACACCCTGTCTTTGGGTATGCATGGCCTCCCCTATTATTATCATCTCTCACTGGAATGGCACTTCTTTTTAAATTTTAACCAAGGGTGAACCTACACTGACACATCATAATCACCCAAGGTCCATAGTTTATTTTAGGATTCACTGTTAAGTTCAGTTCAGTCGCTCAGCCATGTCTGACTCTGTGACCCCATGGACTGCAGCACGCCAGGCCTCCCTGTCCATCACCAACTCCTGGAGCTTACTCAAACTCAGGTCCACTGAGTCGGTGATACCATCCAACCATCTCATCCTCTGTCATCCCCTTATCCTCCTGCCTTCAATCTTTCCCAGCATCAGAGTCTTTTCAAATGAGTCAGTTCTTCGTATCAGGTGTCCAAAGTATTGGAGTTTCAGCTTCAACATCAGTCCCTCCGATGAACACCCAGGACTGATCTCCTTTAGAATGGACTGGTTGGATCTCCTTGCAGTCTAAGGGACTCTCAAGAGTCTTCTCCAACACCACACTTCAAAAGCACTAATTCTTTGGTGCTCAGTTTTGTTTATAGTCCAACTCTCACATCCATACATGACCACTGGAAAAACCATCGTTTTGACTAGGTGGACCTTTGTTGGTAAAGTAATATCTCTGCTTTTTAATATGCTGTCTAGGTTGGTCATAACTTTTCTTCTAAGGAGCAAGCCTCTTTGAGTTTCATGGCTGCAGTCACCATCTTCAGTGATTTTGAACCCCAAAAAATATAGTCGGACACTGTTTCCATTGCTTCCCCATCTATTTGCCATGAAGTGATGGGGCCAGATGCCATGATCTTAGTTTTCTGAAGGTTGAGTTTTAAGCCAACTTTTTCACTCTCCTCTTTCACTTTCGTCAAGAGGCTTTTTAGCTCCTCTTCACTTTCTGCCATAAGGGTGGTGTCATCTGCATATCTGAGGTTATTGATACTTCTCCCGGCAATCTTGATTCCAGCTTGTGTTTCATCCAGCCCAGCATTTCTCATGATGTACTCTGCATATAAATTAAATAAGCAGGGTGACAATATACAGCCTTAACATACTCCTTTCCCAATTTGGAACCAGTCTGTTCCATGTCCAGTTCTAACTGTTGCTTCCTGACCTGCATACAGATTTCTCAGGAGGCAGGTCAGGTGGTCTGGTATTTCCATCTCTTGAAGAATTTTCCACAGTTTGTTGTCATCCACACAGTCAAAGGCCTTGGTGTAGTCAATAAAGCAGAAGTATATGTTTTTCTGGAACTCTTTTGCTTTGTCAATGATCCAGCAGATGTTGGCAATTTGATCTCTGGTTCCTCTGCCTTTTCTAAATCCAGCTTGAACATCTGGAAGTTCACAGTTCCTGTACTGTTGAAGCCTGGCTTGGAGAATTTTGAGCATTACTTTACTGGTGTGTGAGATGAGTGCAATTGTGTGGTAGTTTGAACATTCTTTGGCATTTCCTTTCTTTGGGATTGGAATGAAAACTGACCTTTTCCAGTCCTGTGGCCTCTGCTGAGTTTTCCAAATTTGCTGACATATTGAGTGCAGCACTTTCACAGCATCATCTTTTAGGATTTGAAATAGCTCAATTGGAATTCCATCACCTCCACTAGCTTTGTTCATAGTGATGCTTCCTAAGGCCCACTTGACTTTGCATTCTAGGATGTCTGGCTCTAGGTGAGTGATCACACCATCATGATTATCTGGGTCATGAAGATCTTTTTTGTACAGTTCTTCTGTGTATTCTTGCCACCTCTTCTTAATATCTTTTGGATTCACTCTGTGTTATACGTTCTATCAGTTTGGACAAATGTATAAGAATGTCTTCCAATCATTATAATTTCAGCTAGAGTATGTTTCCTTACTTAAAAATCCTCACTGCTCTGTCTGGCTTTTTTTTTTTTTTTGATTCCTTCTTGGAATTTTCACCTCTTTCTTTACAATGTCCATTATTTCTTGCACATTGTTTCTTTTTCTATTAGAGCCCCTTAACATATTAATCATAGTTGTTTCAAATTCATTGTCTGATTATTCCAACATTCTTGCCATTTCTCAGTCTTGTTCTGATGCTTGATCTGTGTTTTCAAACTGTGGGTTTTTTTCCTTTTATTATGTCTTGTAATTTTTTGCTGAAAGCCGGACATGAGGTACTACCTAAAAGGAACTCTAGTAAGTAGACTTTTCATGATGTTGAGGTGAAATGTGGGGGAGGTGAAGCATGTTATAATCCTGTGATCCTCAGCCGTTTAATGAGTCTGTGAACCTCAGAGCTGCTTCTTAGTCTCACCCCTGCAACTCTTAAATTGGATGGAATGTTTAGAATGGACTGGTGTTGGGTATGTCCTTTACCTCAGTTTGGTTGGGCTCTGGTAAAACCCCAGCAGGTTAGGCTGTGGTAAAATAGTTTCTCTTGAGGGCAGGCCTTGTTTAAAAAAAAGAATAGAATACTCTGACACCCAGTAGTCCCCCATCCACAGTGTCACTTTCTGTGGTTTCAGTTGCCCCTGGTTAACTGTAATCTGAAAATATTAAATGCAAAAATTCCAGAAATAAACAAACTTACCCATATGAAATTGTGCGTTGTCCTGAGTTGCATGATCAGCTGTTGTGCCATCCTTCTCTCTCCCACTCAGGATCCTCAACCACTGACATCATCGTGGCTCAATACAGGGTCACCTGAAGCAGATGGTCCTCCTTCTGACATTATCGTCAGAAGGTCAGTAGTAGCCTGACGCTGCGTCACAGTGCTTTTGTCCTTCGCCTCACCTCATCTCATCACGTAGGCATTGTAACCTTTTACCTCATCTTGAGAAGACAGACAAGGACACCATGATCAGATATTTTGAGAGAGAGAGAGAGAGAGACCACATTCATATAATTGTTATTACAGCAAATTATTATAATTATTAGTTTTATAATTTAGTTTTTTTATTATTATTAGTTATTGTTGTTTAGATCTTCCCTAGGGACTCAGATGGTAAAGAACGTGCCTGCAACGTGGGAGACCCAGGTTCAGTCCCTGGGTTGGGAAGATCTACTGGAGAAGGGAATAGCTACCCATTCTTACTGTGCCTAATTTATAAATTAAACTTTATCATAGGTATATATGTATAGGAAAAAGCAGTATATACAGAGTTTGGTGTTACCCACAGTTTCAGGCATCCACTGGGGGTCTTGGACATATCCCCTGAGGATAGAAAACTACTGTACTTCAGAATGATTCCTTTCCCCCTTCTCCTTCTGGAAGCACCAAAGGGATTTTTCTCTGATATTTGCTGTGAGACCCTTATAAAATTGGTGAGCTGTGGTTTTTTGAAACAATGTCATCCCAATAAAGCTTTTTTTACTTTTTCCAGGTAAGTTTTATTAAAACTTAAACTGAAGCAGGGATTTATTTGGTTCACGTAAGAAGATTTGTCATAGCTATGATTCCTGTTGTTTGTGTCTTTCTCTTCAGTACTTGGACCATGAGACCGCTTCAGCCACATTCATAGACAGTGGTGGACAGTTTGTTTCTTCCCAGGTGATAAGAATCAGCCGGAATCCTTACTGCGGCTATGAGCGCCAGATTCTGTCCAGCCGGGAGCGCCTGGAGGAGGACTCCTTGTTGGCTGCCCTGCAGTGGCAGGAGCCTGACGTGGGCCCAGTCCCCTTTTTGAAGAGCACCGATCCTTCTTCCAGCTATTTTGTCATCTTGAACTCTGCAGCCTTCTTCAGGGTGGGAAGCCAGCTAGAGGTGCTGGTTCATGTGCAGGACTTTCAGAGAAAGCCCAAGAAATATGGCGGAGACTACCTGCAGGCCAGAATCCACTCCCCTAAGCTGCAGGCGGGGGCCGTGGGCAGAGTGGTGGACTACCAGAATGGATTTTACAAGGTCTTTTTTACTCTGCTCTGGCCAGGTCAAGTTAAAGTGTCCATATCTCTGGTCCACCCCAGTGAAGGGATCCGAGTTCTTCAGTACCTGCAGGAAAAGAAACCAGATAGGGTCTATTTCAAGAGCCTCTTCCGGTCAGGGAGGATTTCTGAAACTACAGAGTGTAACGTGTGTCTTCCAGGGAGTCTTCCCCTGTGCAACTTCACAGACCTCTACACTGGAGAACCCTGGTTCTGCTTCAAACCAAAGAAGCTTCCTTGCAGTAGCAGAATTAACCATTTCAAAGGTGGATACCTGAAGGGCCTCCTAACTGCTACAGAGAACGCTTTCTTCCAGAGGTATGTGCTCCTTGTCCTAGGTGGGGATAGAAGAGTCCCTCTCCGTTGTCTTTGTCCCACTTAGGAGACTTTATTCTGGTTATGTGCTTCTTACATCTCTCCAAACTTGCCAATTCAGGAGAGGTGGTAAGAAAATAAACAAAGATTTATATTTTGTGATTAGTATGTTTATTTCAGGGATTTCCTTGGTGGCTCAGATGGTAAGAAACCTGCCTGCAATGCAGGAGACATGGGTTCAATCCCTGGGTTGGGAAGATCCCCTGGAGAAGAGAATGGCTACCCACTCCAGTATTCTTGCCTGGAGAATCACATGGACAGAGGGGCCTGGTGGGCTACAGTCCATGGGATTGCAAAAAGTAGGACATGACTGGGCGACTAATACGCACACACACACACACACACACACACACACACACATGCTTATTTCAGTTCAAATTAAATGCCTTAACTTTTTGTTCTTTTACCTTAACATCTTTTACTTCAGAACTACATAGCATGTCTGTAGCTGTATAAGCAAGATCACTTATTCACAGAACAGATAAAAAAATTATCTAAGAACAGGGATACTAGAGGTCTTGCAGTCAAGCTAACGCTTTAGCTTCATGTCTCAGAAACTGAAAAAATCTTAAGTGTCACATTATTAGTTGTTAAAATCATATAAACATTTATTGATAGGAAAAGGTAGGAATATGGTAACATTGCTAGATTGATTTAATGATAAGCATGAAGATTGAAGGCAGGAGGAGAAAGGCATGACCGAGGATGAGATGTTTGGATGGTATCACCGACTCAATGGACATGAGTTTGAGCAAGTTCCAGGAGTTGGCAGTGAGCAGGGAAGCCTGGTGTGCTGCAGTCCATGGAGTCAAAAAGAGTTGGACACGACTGAACTACTGAACTGAACTGAACTGATGGGAAACCAGGAATACCACAACGAATTGTATTTTTCAAGTTAATAGCTATTGAAATTTTTGCATTATTGAGCATATATTCCTATTTTTGAACATAGGTATGAAACTTTTTCAGTATAATGATCAATATATGGCATAATATGCAGAAGGAAGTATATAGAACCAGTATGAGGTAAAATCTCCATTTTCTTCAGCATTATATGCGTGCATGTGTGCATGCTCTGTTGCTTCAGTCGTGTCTGACTTTTTGTGACCCTATAGACAGGACTGTAGCCCCCAGGCTCCTCTGTCCGTGGGATTCTCCAGGCAAGAATACTGCAGTGGGTTGCCATGCCCTCTTCCAGGAGATCTTCCTGACCCAGGGATCAAACTCGAGTCTCTTACATCTCCTGCATTGACAGACTGGTTCTTTATCACTAGTGCCTAAAATAAAACAACATTCTTAAGAAATAAAAAAGATAGAAAAATTACATAGTCAGAAAGTATAATTATTTGAAAGAATGTAAAATGCTTTTTATTTTTAAATCATATATATACTTTAAAAATATTCCCTTGTAGAGATGGTTGTTGTTGTTTTAGCTGCTAAGTCGTATCCAACTATTTTGTGACCCCATGAACTGTAGCCTGCCAGGCTCCTCTGTCCATGGGACTCTGGGCAAGAATACTGGAGTTGATTGCCATGCCCTCCAGGAGATCTTCCCGACCAGAAATCAAACCCACATCTCCTGTTATCTCCTGCGTTGGCAGGCAGATTCTTTACCACTGAGCCACCTAGGAAGTCCATGTAGTCTGCAGCAGCTTCTGAAATAAAGCTCTGGTTTTTTGTTTTTCCCATAGTCAGCTTTTGGTGACAGAAGTTTAAATACATTGTTTGCTAGAATCATGCCATGCTTTCAAAACCCCAGCAGAGGGCGCACTGCTCCCAGTATATTTACTGTACTAGTCTTCCTAGGGGTTTTTGTGTGTGTGTGTGTGCGGCTCAATACAAAAGGTTTTCAGTTTTACTCTTTAATTAGGCACATTATTTATCAATAGGACTTCCCAGGTGGCACTAGTGATAAAGAACCCACCTACCAATGCAGGAGACATAAGAGATGTAGGTTTGATCCCTGGGTTGGGAACATCTCCTGAAGGAGGGCTTGGCAACCCACACTAGTATTCTTGCCTGGAGAATCCCATGGACAGAGGAGCCTGGTGGGCTACAGTTTATAGAATCGCACAGAGTCAGACTTAGCATTTACACACATCATGAACAGATTATTTTATTTCTGTGTACTTTTTGCCTCTATGTGAAGAGTGTTCAGTTACCCACTTTGAGGAGTGTGTTGTCAGTCTACCTAGGGGTTTAGCAGAGTGGAAGAAGCATAGCTTGTAATTTACTGAAATGCCATGTGGGAAAAAAGAGGGGAAAAGGTCAGAGAACTAAGTTAGTGTAAAAATTTTAAATGTTCCTAACACCAAATCCTACTATTAAAACCAGAAAACACCTGTGAATCCAGAAGGATAAAATAGTGTCTGTCCTTGCCTTTACTTGCATATCTTGGATGAGGCTGGCTGATGTAGTAGAACCTGCCAGATCTGTAGTAGAATCATTTAAAAAATTCTACTTACTTGTAAGTTTGCTGGGAAAGTGTGTGAGGTGGCATAGGTTTTTGAAAACAAAACATTTGACAAAATCCTGATATAGATTTTAATTTTTGGATTTTTACTCTGTTAAAAATCTGAAATTTTGCATTAGGCTAACTAAAAAGGAAAAGAGAAAGATTGACATTGATCATTTGAGGGATGGATGAGTCCCCAGTTAGGATTCCGCTCTAGGCAAGGCTTAAGGAATCTGACTTCATGCTCCATAGTCTTGCAGCCTGAAAACCAAGTAGTGACAAAGTAGACATTGTCATCAGTGTGAGCCATTCTCTTGAGTCCAAGGGATTAAGTGATTCAAACAGAATTTGTCATTTTGGAGTTTGCAAGCTAAAGGTGAAGCAGTGAAGAATTAAGAACCAGTTTAATTCTTATTCAGTTTATGTGTCCATATAACCTGCTTATTATAAGATACCTAATTTATTAATTATCAATTGTATGAAATTATATTTATAAGGATACCTCATTAGGAAGCTCTTTGAAATCCCATCTATTTAAAAATTTGCAAATAAAGATACATGTCGAAAAATAAATGTTCCTAAATTTAAATGAATAAATTCATTCCTTAAATTAAAAAAAATTTGAACTTGTACTCTTTTTATTCCTCTTTCAAGTGGTGTCAATATCAAAATGCCAATCAACTCCAGTGGACCTGATTGGGTGACTGTGATTCCCAGGAATATAAAAGGTAAAAGGAGCGAATGTGATGATTTGTTGTTTTTCCTGCTCAGTGTGTTGAGTCTCTGTAGTTTCACTGAAGATATAAAGCCCCCCTTTAATTTGCCCTGGTTATTACTGGGCGTAGTTTGTGTTTTAACAAACCTTCCAGGTGATTCTGATCCATTGGTACAGGATAGTATTAAAAGTAAAAGAATGAAATTTAGAAGATGAAATATATGTGTTTTGTTTTTTGCAGAATAGTTATAATGAGCTATAGTCACTTGTATAAAAGAAGGATAAACATTATTATTTTTTAAAAATTTATTTGGCTTTGTCAGGTCTTAGTTGAGGCATGTGAACTCTTAGTTGTGGCATGTGGGATCTAGTTCTCTGACCAGGGATTGATCCTGGGACCCTTGCATTGGGAGCGCAGAGTCTTAGCCACTGGACTAGCCAGGGAAGTCCCAAGGATGAATATTATTAAGGAGCTTATATATTGGAAGGTGGTCACTTCTTGGCCTTTTGGCTAAGATCAAGTGCAGAGGGAAGATGAGGTCCTTTTAGCTGTTGAAAGCATGTATGTAGTATCCCACAAAGCAGAGAGTGCAAACACTAATGCCACAGGGATGAGGTGTAGAATACACCTAAACCTAGCAGTGTGAGTATCGGCCATACACGCACCTTGTGTAAGTGGTGGAAAGAAACTGCAGAGCAGGGACCGGCGAAAGGCGGCAGCCCCTCAGTCCCTACACATGGTTGATAGGCAACAATGTGGACCCAACACAGCCAGGTCAAAAGATTTTTTTTTTCCATCAAAAACCTGAAGTCTTAATTTTTGAATGTGCATCTCCAGATTTCAAAACATTGGCATCCTGTTAAAAACTTTAAAAAAAAAATTGCGTGGACTAAATAAAACTTGTGGTCTAGATGCAGGCAGAACCCTGCCAGTCTGTATTCCTGGTGTTCACTGTCAGTTGCCACAAGCAATCCCCATCTTTTCCTAATGAAGAACTGTATTCGATTTACTTCAACCCAGTGAGTTCCTAATTTTAGATGATGCAAATGTGAAACATTATGAATGGAAATTGCTTGCCTTTTATCGGCCAGGCCCTCAATCCCACAGTCGAGATGTCAGTAAACATGGTACCCCCAGTATACTGTATCCCTTACACACTCACATCTGTCACTTCTGGAGGCTCTGATCACCAACACTTCTGACCCTCTGTTCCACAGCCCTGGTTGTCTAGCTCACTAGATTCAGTCACTAGTGAGGCTTTTGATGGGTTTTTAGAATGAAAGAAACCATGAATCAGTAGGAGCAGGGTACCCTGGCTTGGATGGGTACCCTGTGATCCTGTGATGTCCCCAGTTGTCCAGTGGGATGGCCAGTGGGAGGAGCTTTAGATGGTTTGCTTGCACCTGACAGGTCTTAGAGTTCAGCCAGGAAGTGGTTGTGGCTTTGCACAAGGAACAATAGGAAGGTCTTCTTAAAGGAACAGTGCAAAGAAGCAGAGGAAAACAGTAGAATGGGAAAAACTAGAGATCTCTTCAAGAAAATTGGAGAGATCATGGGAATATTCCATGTTAAGAATGGGCAAAATAAGGACAGAAATGGTAAGTACCTAACAGAAGCAGAAGAGATTAAGAAGAGATGGCAAGAATACACAAAAGAACTATACAAAAAAGATCTTAATGACCTGGATAACTGCAATGGTGTGGTCACTCACCTAGTGAAGTGAGTGTGAAGTCAAGTGGGCTTTTGGAAGTATTACTACAGACAGAGCTAGTGGAGGTGATGGAATTCCAGCTGAGCTAGTTCAAATCCTAAAAGATGATGCTGTTAAAGTGCTGCACTCAACAAATTTGGAAAACTCAGCAGAGGCCATAGGACCGGAAAAGTTCAGTTTTCATTCCAGTCCCAAAGAAAGCCAATGCCAAACAATGATCAAAATACCATACAATTGCCTCAGTCTGCTTGCTAGTAAGGTTATGCTCAAAATCCTTCAAGCTAGGCTTCTAACAGTACATGAACTAAGGACTTCCATATGTGCATCTTGATATAGAATAGGCAGAAGAACCAGAGATCAAATTGCCCACACTTCTTGGATCATAGAGAAAGCAAGGGAATTCCAGAAAAACATTACTTCTGCTTCATTGACTATGCTAAAGCCTTTGACTGTGTGGATCACAACAAATTGGAAAATTCTTAGAGATGGGAATACCAGACCATCTTCTCTGTTTCCTGAGAAACCTGTTACGTAGGTCAAGAAGCAACAGAACTGGACCTGGAACAATGGACTGGTTCAAAGTTGAGAAAGGAATAAGAGAAGGCTTTGTATTGTTCAGTTCAGTTCAGTCGCTCAGTCTTGTCTGACTCTTTGCGACCCTGTGAATCGCAGCACACCAGGCCTCCCTGTCCATCACCAACTCCCGGAGTTCACTCAGACTCATGTCCATCGAGTCAGTCCATCCAGCCATCTCATCCTCTGTCGTCCCCTTCTCCTTCTGCCCCCAGTCCCTCCCAGAATCAGAGTCTTTTCCAATGAGTCAACTCTTTGCACAAGGTGGTCAAAGTACTGGAGTTTCAGTTTTAGCATCATTCCTTCCAAAGAACATCCAGGACTGATCTCCTTTAGAATGGACTGGTTGGATCTCCTTGCAGTCCAAGGGACTCTCAAGAGTCTTCTCCAACACCACAGTTCAAAAGCATCAATTCTTCGGTGCTCAGCTTTCTTCACTACCAGGGTCCAGCCCCAGTTGGACCCAGGGTATCCGAAGTGTGACGGCGTCGGTGACTGAGATTTATTTAGAGATATAGAGAGAGATAAAGAAAGAATATTGCAGTTAAGAAAATAGAGGAGAGAAAGAGGCTGATATTCCTTGGTTTACACAGAAAGCCAATAAAGCCCCAGCATGGGACTTGCTCTGTTCATGTAGGCCACAGGCGCCCTCTCGAATCGCGGAAGATGCCCCACCTTGAGCACCTTCTCACGTGAGTCTTAGAAGCCTGGGGGAAAAAGTGAACTCAGAGGCCCCCTGTGCTCCAGGGAGTCAGCCTGAAAGGGAAGAGGAGGAAGGAAAGAACGACACGGGGTGACCAAGCTTTGGTGAGCAAGGCCCACAACTTTATTTTCAAAAGGAGCTTTTATACCCTAAGTTGTACATAGAGAATAATGGAAGATGCAGAGTCAGCAGTCCTGACCCTTATCGAGACCAGGCTTTCTTTCTGCATACCTAATCTGTGTACACAGGTCTTAGGTGATTTACATCATCTTCTGGCCAGGAGGCCTATTAGCGTTTTATCACCCTTTTCTGATAAGGGTCCGTCAACCAGAAAACTTATTTTCCCTAAAAGTGTTGTTTTTTTCCAAAATCTGATGCCACTCTCAGAAAGCACTAAATAAAGTTACATTCCTATAGGGCAAAGGTGTAGTGGGCTATAACAAGGAAAGAATTTATTAACTCAAAGTTTAATGTTGTTAATATCAAGGCCGCTACTTATATTTCTATATATTAACTATGTTAATGCACACAATATGAAAACTTGGCAGCAAACATTGGCTCAACAGTGAGACCCTTCACCAGTACCACTCTAATAATTTCGACTCCTCGAAAGGCTTTATTTAAGCTTCTCGTGCCCCTTCTGGTTGGGAGGCTGTAAACAATCACAAGCGTAGTTGTAAAAGTCCAGATAAACCTGTCAGGCAAGTTAGAGAGCCATCAGAGGGGTTTGGATTGGAACACTATTATGCCCAGGAGATTTATAAACTAGAGCTCTAAGTTGATTTTCTTTAGAGAAAGGTGCTTGGGGATAGCCCCCTGCTGGTATCAGAGGAGTTAGTAAAAGGCATAAAATAGTAAGACAGACAGACTCTGGTTTTGGGGTAGATGCTCGAGCAGGTCCATGGGGTCCCTCGAGTCCTCATTTGCCTTGCCCCTCAGGTCTCTTCCTCATGACCTTTGCCATGGGTGGGATTGGCCTAGGGAGTCCCTTGAGTCCTGAAGCCTTGCTTGTCAGGTCTCCTTTGCATGACCTTGTCATGGGTGGGATCTTCTGTGCTGGCTCCCAGCACTTCACAGTCCAACTCTCACATCCATACCTGACCACTGGAAAAACCATAGCCTTGTCTAGACAGACCTTAGTCAGCAAAGTAATGTCTCCGCTTTTCAATATGCTATCTAGGTTGGTCACAACTTTCCTTCCAAGGAGTAAGCGTCTTTTAATTTCATGGCTGCAGTCACCATCTGCAGTGATTTTGGAGCCCCCCAAAATAAAGTCTGACACCGTTTCCACTGTTTCCCCATCTATGTGCCATGAAGTGATGGAACCAGATGCCATGATCTTCATTTTCTGAATGTTGATCTTTAAGCCAACTTTTTCACTCTCCTCTTTCACTTTCATCAAGAGGCTATTTAGTTCCTCTTCACTTTCTGCCATAAGGGTTGTGTCATCTGCATATCTGAGGTTATTGATATTTCTCCTGGAAATCTTGATTCCAGCTTGTGCTTCATCCAGCTCAGTGTTTCTCATGATGTACTCTGCATATAAGTTAAATAAGCAGGGTGACAATATACAGCCTTGATGTACTCCTTTTCCTATTTGGAAGCGGTCTGTTGTTCCATGTCCAGTTCTCACTGTTGTTTCCTGACCTGCATATAGGTTTCTCAAGAGGCAGGTTAGGTGGTCTGGTATTCCCATCTCTTGAAGAATTTTCCACAGTTTGTTGTGATCCACACAGTCAAAGGCTTTGGCATAGTCAATAAAGCAGAAGTAGATGTTTTTCTGGAACTCTCTTGCTTTTTCCATGATCCAGCAGATGTTGGCAATTTGATCTCTGGTTTCCCTGCCTTTCTGAAACCAGCTTGAACATCTGGAAGTTCACAGTTCACGTATTGCTGAAGCAGATGCCCTAATGACAGAAAGTAAAGAGAAACTAAAGAGCGTCTTCATGAAGGTGAAAAAGGAGAGTGAACAAGCTGGCTTAAAACTCAACATTCAAAAAACTAACATCATGGCATCTGGTCCCATCACTTCATGGCGAATAGAAGGGGAAAAAGTGGCAGCAGTGACAGATTTTCTTTCCTTGTGCTCTGAAATCAGTGTGGATGGTGACTACAGCCATGAAATTAAGACACTTTTAATTTCATATTAAAAAGTAGAGACATCACTTTGCCAACAAAGATACATATAGTCAAAGCTATGGTTTTTCCAGTAGTCATGTATAGATATGAACTTGGACCATAAAGAAGGTTGAAGAATTGATACCTTCGAATTATGGTTCTGGAGAAGACTCAAGAATCACTTGGGCAGCAAGGAGATCAAACCAGTCAGCCCAAAAGGAAATCAACCCTGAATATTCATTGGAAGGACTGATGCTGAAACTGAAGGTCCAATCCTTTGGCCACCTGATGTGAAGAGCCAGCTCATTGGAAAGGACCCTGACACTGGGAAATATTGAAGGCAGGAGGAGAGGGGGATGACAGAGGATGAGATGATTGGATGGCATCACTGACTCAATGAAGATGAATTTGAGCCAACTCTTGGAGATAGTGAAGGACAAGGAAGGCTGGCATGCTGCAGTCTGTAGGGTTGCAAAGAGTGACATGACTGAGCCACTGGACAACTAAAATTTTGTTCAGAGAAAAGAAAGATTCAGTAACTAGTGAGGCTTTGATGGGTTTTTAGAGGAAGAAAGAAACCATAAGTCAGTAAGAGCAGGGTACCATGGGTTTGAGAAAACTTTCAGAGCAGGTAAACAATTGGAAAGAAAAAAGAAGGACAATTTCTTTGTATAATAACAAAGAAGTCCAGCATGGGGGAATGTCATCGATGTTCAGCTTAGTGACCAGCAGAGGGCACTCAAAGATACTAAATGAACAGCTCCCATTCTTACTAGTTTCATTCCTTTTCCCTCCCTCCTTGCCTTCCTCCCTAATTCCATCATTCCCTTTGTCCTCTTTTTAAAATGTCTTGTTTTCTGTTTATTTGAGATTTAAATAAGGGTTGTGGAAATAGTACAATCACCCAGTTTCCCCTTAGACTAACTTCTTAAGAAATCACAGCTGTGCTTAGTTGCTTAGTCATGTCTGACTCTGTGATCCCATGGACTGTAGCCCTTCGGGTTTCTCGTCCATGAGGATTCTCCAGGCAAGAATACTAGAGTGAGTTGCCATTTCCTTTCCCAGGGGATCTTCCTGACCCAGGGATCGAACCCAGATCTCCCGCATTGCAGGCGGATTCTTTAGCATCTGAGCCACCAGGGAAGCCCAAGAATTCTGGAGTGGGTATCCTATTCCTTCTCCAAGGGATCTTCCCGACCCAGGAATCGAACTTGGGCCTCCTGCATTGCAGGCAGATTGTTTACCAGCTGAGCTACCAGGGAAGCCCAAGAAATCACACAACACTTAACAAAAATAAGAATGGAACATCCGTGTAACATTATTAACTAAACTATTAGGTTTTATTTGGATTTCATCAGTTTTCCGACAGATGTCCATTTTTTGCTTCCAAAATGCGGTGCAGACCCCACATTGCATTTAATTGTACATTTCCTTCGTCTTTCCACTGTGACAGATCTTCAGACTCTTGTCTTCCATGACCTTGACACTTCAGAGGAGCACTGGTCAGATATTTCTTAGAATCTCTCTGAACTTGAGTTTGTTTGATGTTTTCTTATGAGTGGAATGAGGTTATGCATTTTTGGAAAGACTAGGACAAGAATGATGCTGTATCCTTTTGCGGAGGTACATGATGTCCAGATGTATTGCTGACAAAACCTTGATCACGTGGTTTAAGTGGTGTCTGCCAGGTATTCCATTGTAAACTAATTGTTTTCATCTTTGTATCTACATGATATTCGGGGGAGATACTTTGAGGCTGTGGTAGGCTAAATAATGGCCCCTAAAGATGTTGTTGTTCAGTTGCTCAGTCATGTCTGACTCTTTGCGACCCCATGTCCATTGAATCAGTGGTGCCATCCAACCCTCTCATCTCCTCAGTCATCCCCTTCTCTGCTCTCAGTCTTTCCCAGCATCAGGATCTTTTCCAGTGAGTCGACTCTTTACATTAGGTGGCCAGACTATTGGAGCTTCACCTTCAGCATCAGTCCTTCCAATGAATATTCAAGGTTGATTTCTTTTAGGTTGACTGGTTTGATCTCCTTGCAGCTAGCCCAAGGGACTCTCAAAATATCCAGATCTTAATCCCTCAAATTTGTGGATGTTATATGTTATATGGCTAAAGAAACTTTGCCAATATGATTAAGTGAAGGTTTTTGAGCTGGGGAGAGAGTATCTGGAACATCTGCTGCTGCTGCTAAGTTGCTTCAGTCGTGTCCGACTCTGTGCGACCCCATAGACGGCAGCCCACCAGGCTCTGCTGTCCCTGGGATTCTCCAGGCAAGAACACTGGAGTGGGTTGCCATTTCCTTCTCCAATGCATGAAAGTGAAAAGTGAAAGTGAGATCACTGAGTCATGTCCAACTCTCAGCGACCCCATGGACTGCAGCCCACCAGGCTCCTCTGTCCATGGGATTTTCCAGGCAAGAGTACTGGAGTGGGGTGCCATTGCCTTCTCCGCTGGAATATCTGAGTGGGCCCTAAATGCTGTCGCAAGTGTCATTTTAAGAGGGAGGCAGAGGGAGGCTTCCTACAGAAGGCCATGTGAAGATGGAAGCAGAGAGAGATTTGAAGATGTCATGACCTTGGCTTTAGTAATGGAGAAGGGGACCGTGAGCCACTGAATGCAGCTCTAGAAAAGGCAAGGAAACAGATTCTTCCCTAGAGCTTCCAGAGAGAGTGTGGCTCTGCCCACAGCTTAGTTTTGGCCCGGTGATGCTGAATTTGGAGTTCTGGCCATCAGATCTGTAAGAGAATAAATCTGTATTGTTCTCAGCCACTGAATTTGTGGTGACTTGTTAACAGCAGCCACAGGAAATTAATAATACAGAAACTATATAAAACATTCTGTTTTTGTTTAAACTTTCATCTACTAGCTTCAGCATTCATCACCCGATCTTCCTGTAGCAGTTACTTCTGTGGTGTTCTAATGATGACCTGCTTTTTCTCTCATTCTTAAGACATCTATTAAGTGGATTTTTTTTTGTAAGGAAGAGTTGTCCATTCTTTATCATTTGTTAATTTCATCAGTATAGGCTAATGACTATTTTGACTATTATAATCCAATTCGGTTGTTCAGATTGTTCCAGTTTTGGTAATCGGGAACTTCTTTCACTTGGCTCTGTGCCTTTTTGACAATGCTTTCGTTCTTTTAATTAATTATTTCACTCTTTTTTGAACTCTTCCTTACTTTCTGAAGGTACCACAAGATATTTCAGGCCCATTGTGTATTTTCTTTGCCAAGGCCATGGAAGGGCTCATAGTCTTTCCACTTTTATTATTTCCACCTATGAATCCTATACTTTGAAGATTTTATTTTCCCTTTGACCTGTTGATATTTATTTATTTATTATTATTTTGACTGCGCTACAAGGCTTGTGGGATCTTTTCTCTTTTTTTCCTCTTTTGGTCTCACTGCACTGCGTGCAGAGTCTTAGTTCCTGCACCAGAGGTCAAACCCTGGTCACAGAGTGAAAGCATCCTAACCACTGGACTGCCAGGGAATTTCTTTAACTATGTATGGAATTAACAATTCCTTAGTTAATTGATTTTCCTTCTCAAGCAGTCTCGTGGATTTGCTCTAGATTGCATGGACATGATTCCAGCACAGAAACATAACTTTCAGTTAGACTAGACTACCTTATTAAAGCTAAGCATCTGATTTCTGACAGGCTTTCCCAGGATCAGAATTATTGCTGGGTTTTTATAAGCACCAACGTGGTCCTCAGACCACTAGCCTAATGTCTCAGGCACTTTGATGGTTTCTAATCTCATCAACAACTAAACTAGAGCTCATGTGTTGGGGGGAGCTTAATGAAAGTTTAGTATATAACTAGATCTAATAACAATAGAATAAATATCAACATCTTTATAGCTTTCTACTGTTTTTCTCTATTGAAATTTGTCTTATAGGCAGTAAAGCACACAGATATGAGGCATATAGTACAATGGAGTTTTACGTCTGTACATATCTTTGTAGGGTGACTCCCCAGTGATCCATGCCCTGCGATTGTATGACAAAGTTGACTTAAAAAAAAGAAAGAGAGAGAGATGATCCTGGGTTGATCTGACCTAACCATATAGGTCCTTAACAGTGACCTGGTACTTCTAGAAGAAAGATTGAAAGTGTGAGAAGGATTTCAGGTGATGGAGATTCTTCATTGCTGGTTTTAAAGATGAAGGAGGCTACTGGGCCAGAACTGTAGGCAGCTTCTAGGAGCTGAAGGTCATTCCCTGATTGACAACCAGCAAGGAAATGAAAAACTCAGTCTGACAACTGAAAGGAACTGAATTTAGCTAACAATTTGAATGAACTTGGTAGCAGATTCTTCTCCAGAGCCTTCAGAAAGGAACACAGCCCTGCTGACATCCTGATTTCCATCTGTGAGATCCTGAGCAGAGAACCCCGCCATACCGCAGCCCAGATTCCTGACATGCAGAACTGTGGGAAAACAAATAATCCTTGTTGTAAAATGTAATTATCGAATTTTTATTTATTTATTTTTTGGCTGTGCTGGGTCTTTGTTGCTGTGCATGGGCTTTCTCTAGTTGAGAGCAGGGGCTTCTCTTTGCTGCAGTGCCCGGGCGTCTCACTTTGGCAGCTTCTCTGGTTGCAGAGCACTGCCTGTAGGCGTGCAGGCTCAGTACTTGTGACACATCGGCTTAGTTGCTCCATGGCACGTGGAATCTTCCTGATAGAACCTGTGTCCCCTTCACTGGCAGGATTCTCACCCACTGTACCACCAGGGAAGTCTGCCTCTTGTTTTTAAGCCAATAAGTTTGTGTTGATTTCTTACATAGCAATAGGAAATGAATTAATCAGTTACTCCCCAGATCAAGATATAGAGTGTTTATAGAATGTCCAGCATATTTCTAGCACTCTAGTATAGCCCCTTACAGTGAAAAATGTACTTTCGCACATCATAATATTGAATTTTCACAACAACCCAGTAAACCAAGGTCCTCAGATGACCCCACCCTTATGGCAGAGAAGTGAAGAGGAACCAAAGAGCCTCTTGGAAAGTGAAAGAAGAGAGTGAAAAAGCTGGCTTAAACCTCAACATTCAAAAAATGAAGTTCATGGCATCTGGTCCCATCACTTCATGGCAAATAGATGGGGAAACAATGGGAACAGTGACAGACTTTATTTTCTTGGGCTCAAATTCACTGCCGATGGTGACTGCAGCCATGAAATTAAAAGATGCTCCACTTGCTCCTCGGGAGAAAAGCTATGGCCATCCTAGACAGCATATTAAAAAGCAGAGACACTACTTTGCCGACAAAGGTCTGTCTAGTCAAGGCTGTGGTTTTTCCAGTAGTCATGTATGGATGTGAGAGTTGGACCATAAAGAAAGTTGAGCAATGAAGAATTGATACTTTTCCTGTGGTGTTGGAGAACTCTTGAGAGTCCCTTGGACTGCAAGAAGATCCAACCAGTCCATCCTAAAGGAAATCAGTCCTGAATATTCATTGGAAGGACTGATGCTGAAGCTGAAGCTCCAATACTTTGGCCACCTGATGTGAAGAACTGACTCATTTGAAAAGACCCTGATGCTGGGAAAGATTAAAGGCAGGAACAGAAGAGGGCGACAGAGGATAAGATGGTTGGATGGCATCACCCACTTGATAGATGTGAGTTTGAGCAAGCTCTAGGAGTTGGTGAAGGACAGGGAAACCTGGTGTGCTGCAGTCCGTGGGGTCACAAAGAGTCGGACATGACTGAACTGAAACCAAGGTCCAGGTCCAGTTAATTTAGGAAATCAAAGGATTGGTATGCTACATGTTGTTGTTCAGTCTCAACGTTGTGTCTATTTAGCAACCCCATGGCCTCTATCCCACCAGGCTCCTCTGCCCATGGGATCATTTGGGGAAAGGAAGCCCACTCCTACCACCGTTTCAGTAACAAAATGTAAGTCTCTATAAATGGTTCCACCTCTGCCATCTCCCATCTCCTCAACTCCCTAAGAAACCTTGGCAAGTCACTGACTTGCTTTCTTTACCTTTAAGAGATATTTGGACTAGCATTCTCTGAGGTCCCTGTCAACATTCTCTGAATCTACAGCTATTTCTACCTCAGATAGCATTTTTAGCCTTCCTGTGTAACATGCTTAGCTTTTATGGAAAAGAAAGAAAGAAAAAAAATTATCAAAGTTTTGTAGGGGGAATTCAAGGTTCAGTAAAAACTCAAATCACTGTGATCCCTAAGGAGCTAGACTCCTCGCGTTCCCAGCACCGGACCGGGTGTGACCGGACAGCTCGGCACACTGTCCTCATTCCTTACCTCCCGGAGGTGGCGCTCCTGTGCTCGAGTTCCTAGATAGGGAATTGATTGCCTCCATTTCTTCTTGGTCTTGTCCTTCTTTCCCCTCCTGAATTCTAATTCCCTGCCAGAAAAATAAAAGGACCTGTGTTGGTACATACACATCCCTACCCTTATTTCACACAGTGTCACTCTCATACCACTCTTTCTAAATGGTTTAGGGAAATTTATCTCTGCCCATTTTTCTCATTTAGTCCCATTCGTGGCCCAAATAGCCCTTATTATGGCTAATGAATGATATGGAATGATGCTCTTTGGAGGAAAATTTAAGTTATGGGCTTTTAAAGAGAAGCCAAGACATTTTAGCAGAGAAGGCAATGGCAGCCCGCTCCAGTACTCTTGCCTGGAGAATCCCATGGATGGAGGAGCCTGGTAGGCTGCAGTCCATAGGGTCGCTGAGGGTCGGACACAACTGAGCAATTTCCCTTTCACTTTTCACTTTCATGCATTGGAGAAGGAAATGGCAACCCACTCCAGCGTTCTTGCCAGGAGAATCCCAGGGACGGGGGAGCCTTGTGGGCTACCGTCTATGGGGTCGCACAGAGTCGGACACGACTGATGCGACTTAGCAGCAGCAGCAGCAGCAAGACATTTTAGAGAAGGCCCCTATGGACCTTACTTGCAAATAATCAAAACTATCCTTTCTGATTTTGCATAAAGATCTTTATGTCTGCTCTTACAACCACTGCCGTATAAATTTCCTTCACCATCAATGTTCAAGATAAACATAAAGTTGAGTAATGACTTGGTTATGTTTTTAAATTATTTTTATTCCACTTATACAGTACAACTTACATCAAAATTCTTTCTGAGCTCCAAGAAACGCTGGCTTTTTAAACAGTTCAGACTGCTTGAAATTGTTAGTCAGGAAATGTTTTTGTCCCAGTTGACCATAAGAGGGCAATGTAGGTATACATATTTCTCTTTAAAAATACCTTTTGTTATCTAGTGCTGCATGTTTAAAGAATTAATGTGAGGTTCAGTAATTGATTTGCTTTGCTTGACTTAACTCTGATAGTGAATATAATTAACATTTGAATGGAAATGGTAATTGTTTCCGGTGTGATATACATGTTTCTTTGTAACACTTACTTGACACAGAATAGCTGAGTGTACTAACTTAACCTAGCAAAAATTGTGACTTTAAAATCACTTTTGATTCCTATTCCAGTAGATATTTTCTCTGGGCCCCAGGTGTGTGCTCTGGCCTGTGCAACCTTGATGTGTTGATATAATAAGGAACTTTGGGCAAGATGAGATGACATGGTTATGCCTCATTTAGTAGCATGTTGAGAAATTGCTTTTGAATAAGTCAAACAAATGTTTACCCTACCCCCCAGTTTTCTTTGATAATCACATTTGCCACAAAAGCATTTACAATGCTGTTTGCTTTTCAGTTGAGAGAGACCTTGAACCTGCAAAGAATTTGCAGATGCCTAAGAAAAAGGATCAAATATGCACCCCCTATCAAATAGGGCATCTTCTTTGAAGGGAATAAAACCAAAATAACTTTGAGTAATATAGATAATATCAAGAAGTCAAAGAAGGGGCCTCCCTGGTGGCTTGCTATGAAAGAGCCCGCCTGCCAGTGCAGGAGACATGGGTTCAGTCCCTGTTGTGGGAAGATCCCACATGCCACAGGGGCAGCTGAGCCTGTGTGCACAGAACTATGGAGCCTGTGCTCTAGAGTCCAGGAGCCACAACTAGAGAAAGGCCCCTGCGGCAGCGAAGGCCCAGCACTGCCATAAATAAATAAAGAAAAGAAAATATGAACTGGAGCAAGCAGATAGGCATTGGAAGGAGGTAGAATTTTTTTTTTTTTAATAAAGAAATCAAAGAAGCTGAAAATAGTCATGAGTAGGAGACTTGCTTAAATTTCAATTCCTAAGTCATATGAGCTCTTGGATTTTGAATTGTGGTTAAACAGGTGAGACTATAGTATTGATGGATTATGATCAAGATTTGAACTTTGGGGTGTGTAAGGGAGTGATACAAAATGATAGGTGGTTTTTGGAAGATTATAAACTTGAATAATAAGTGTTAGAAATTAATAAATGTACACTTTCCAGAAAAAAGCCTAAAAGAAAATGGCCGGTATCCACAGACATCTTGTTTTGGGAAGTGATGTACCGCAGTGGTTAAGAGCATGGGCGTGGGGGCTCACCTGCTTAGATTAGATCCTGGCTCTGGAACTGAGGTCAAATTACTTAACTGTTTTGAAAGGTAGGACCTATCTTGAAGGGTTATTGTGAGCGTCCGATGAGATAATACATTTAATTGCTCAGAAGAGTGTCTGGTGCAGAGTAAACTTGCAGGAAATATTAGGCCTCCCTGTTGAAGCAAGTAAAATGCTCTGTTTCCACTGAAAAATTCCAGTGGCATTTTCTGAGGGAGGTGTTTGGTAAGAAGGGTGTTGACTGTCACTGTGAAAGGTGTCCTGATGCTTGTGTGATCATGTGTAACTACACTACAAGCATGAGTACACACTGCTGATGCAATTTTTTTTTTTAATTTGGCCACACTGGATCTTAGTTGAGGCATGTGAGATCTAGATCTAGTTCCCTGACCAGGGATGGAACCCCAGCCCCCTGCGTTGGGAGCACGGAGTCTTAGCCACTGGACCCCCAGAGAAGTCCCTGATGCAGTTTTAATATTATTCGTTGTGTATAAGGACTTTTCAACCTTTTGTGTGGTGGAGAGTAAGTCTTTAGATGTTGTGTCATTGGTTTGTTTTCTGTGTTCAGTGACGGTTTTCTGAGTTGATATATGATTGTGGGACCCATTGATTGAAACTTTTGAATGAGCTGAGAAACAGTAAGGACTAATACTGCCATGCATATGTAAAATATTAATTTAAGTTGTTATTTGCCTCACAGGCATTTGCGTGAGCCATAACCCCAGGCAGCGCTTAGATTACACATTTCCTTGGTTTTTGCCTGCTTTTATTTTGAGAAAAACATGCTTCATCAGAGGGAATGCTCAATGTCCCCTTTCCCCTTCTGTCCACAAACATCCTCACACCCATTTTAGATCTTATTTTTGTGCAAAGGAGAACTTTTTGTAGGAGAGGGAAAGTCTGGGATTTCTTTGAGATGTGACAGCCAGAAATGTCACCCAAAACCAGCAGGCTAACAAACATAGGAGCATAATTGTGTTTTAACTTGAAACATTTTTTATGTATGACTTGTTGGAAGAGAATTTCAGAATATCTTTTTTTTTTTTTTCTTTCAGAAACCAACAGCCTAGAACTATCTCAAGGCTTAGGAACTTTTCCTTCTGGTTATTATTACAAAGATCAGTGGAGGCCCAGGAGGTTTAAGATGCGCCAGTTTAATGACCCTGACAACATTACAGAATGCTTACAGAGAAAAGTGGTGTATTTCTTTGGTGACTCAACAATCAGGCAGTGGTTTGAATACCTCACTACATTTGTTCCAGGTTGGTACTTTGCTTTTTGTTTCATAACTCCCATACATACAAGATCCAGCTCTGAAATAAGCAGACCCAGTCCAGTACCTGCAGAAAGGCACCAGGTGAGGGAAAACTGACTTCTCCAAAGGACTAAAGGCGGGTCCTCATGCTGGAGAGATGAGTGATAGTTTCTGACCAGTGGTGGGGCTGTCATGCGTCAACGAAAGCTCTGGCTGCCTGTTGCAGTTCACACCACTGACAAGACGTGTGACTCTGGACAAATCATCTGCTTCTCGGGGCTTCCTTTCTCCAAGTGTGTGATGAGGCGCTGGACACTCACCTCATAGGTGTCTTCCCTTCTGACATTCTAGGCTGTGAAATGGAAGTGAACATTTCCCGTTGTTTCTCTTCTAGTTCTGTTTGGTCCTACTCCAAGTTTATAATAGATTTAAGTGGAAGGAGACAGACAAACTGTAGTCCAATTTACTGCATCCAGGCAACAGAGTGTCCCTGTGTTGCCCACTGGGCGGTCCGCTGTGTGACTCTGAGATGAGCTGCCTGTCACCAAGGGAGTCTGGCCAGTCCAGCCTTCTTAGCTTCCTGGTCTCACTGCTGGGCTCTGGGCAGCTCTTCAGACTTGGAATAAAACCCTGCTCATTGGAGGGCCGTCCCTTATTCTCAGGAGGCCTTTTCCTCTTCCCAGAAAGGGTGTGGATAGAGCGAGGAGGGGCGGATCCAGGGCAGCAGGACTGAAAACCCTGCTTAGAGTTTACAGAGCTGACCAACAGCTTTGTGGGAACTGGTTTTGTTTTTTTTTTTATTTTAAATTAATTTTTATTACAATATAGTTGATTTACAATGTTGTGTTAATTTCTACTGTACAACAAAGTGAATCAGCTATACATGTACACATATCCCCTCTTTTTTAAGATTTCCCTCCCATTTAGGTCACCACAGAGTACTGAGTAGAGTTCCCTGTTATAATAAAATAGTTATCTATTTTATTATCTATTACATTTACTATTTTATTATCTATTATTACTAATTATCTATTTTACAGAGGTAGTGTATATATGTTAATCCCAGTTTCCCAGTTCATTCCATTCCCCCATCCCTCCTTAATATCTGTATGTTTGTTCTCTAACATCTGTGTTTCTATTTCTACTTTGCAAATAAGTTCATCTCTACCATTTTGTGAGAACTAATTTTGATGGCTGTTTATGGACAGGACTTTTCACAAAACAAAATTCCACAGTTGTGAGTGGTTGTGTGTGGTGTTTTTCATTTTTCTCTTCTGTTTATTATATCAACTTAGTTTCAAGTTTCATTTGAAGGAAATCAGGAAGTAGATATGACCCCCAAAAGTAGAAAATTAATTATGATTTTGATTTGCTTAAAAAAAAAATGGAAACAGACATAGCAGAGTTCTAGCTGATAAAAGACAAGTTAAGCAGGAGAAGGGAAACCATTTGTATGGCATGATGCTAGGCAAAGTTTGGTGCTGACCAGGCAGGGCCTTCCAGCAGTCGGTATTTGCTTGGTTCTTAAGTTCTAATGAGCTCGGTATTTCCTCTAATAGCAGTGATCACATTGAGTGTCTTGTTCATTTTCCACCGTAGCCTTTGCAGACAGATTTTTGCCTGATAAAGCCTTGTGTCAGTGCTTGATCTTAATCTGAAGAAAGAATGGTAAATTGAACTTTTATGCAATTTAATTGGGGCCAAATGCTAAGTAGTAATGAGAATCAGAATTAGGTATGAGAATCTAGAAAAGCCTGGGTGGGACTTCATGGAAAAAAAGTGAAACCTTAACTTTAACTCTTAAAAGTAAATAATATGGAACAATTATAGATTGATGTTAATTCTTCAAAAATGACTATAAACTCCTTGAGGGCAAGGACTGTGACTTACGCATCTGAGCATTGCTGACTTTTTTTAAGCTAGGAAACTAATTTATTATTTACTTTTTTTTCTTTTTGGCCATGTCATGTAACATGTGGGATCTTAGTTCCGCCACCAGGGATAGAACTCCTGTCTCCTTTGGTGGAAGGGTGGAATCTTAACCACTGGACCGCCAGGGAAGTCCTGCCTCGCTGGCTTATAACACATCAGTGCTGGCACAGAATAGATGCTTAGGCAATGTTAATTCAGTTGGGTTGCCAATGGCTATTTAATCTGGTCTGTGTAAGGCACTTGTAGGACTCTTTAGGGATATGAGACAAATCCTCTTTCCTCATGGGGTCAATGTTCAGCTGTGAATTATACAGCTTTTTTTAGGGGTAATAAGGGAGGATCATCACTGATTCCTGGAATCAACAGAGGAGCTGGACTTGGAAACCCAACTTAGATAAAGGGGAGGGAGTGAAGGGAATTCTAATTTGTGCTGCTGTTTTTGTTACAACACAGAGAGAAGTTTTCTAAGACATTAATAGAGTTTTCCATGCATAAGGTGAAACTGAAAGTCAGAAGAAGCAAGGTTGCTTCTTTTTTTTTGCTTATTATAAAAAGAGGTATTTGGTTACTGTTATGTGTTTGTTAAAAAGCCGAAGTTATAGTTTTTGACCTGGAAGAAATACTTATCTGTTAGAACAATAATATGTAAATGTCAAATTGATGTTTAGATATTCAACAATCAGTCAATGCAAACAGGAAGATTTCTTGGCCTAACAGTTAGAGGCAAACTAGTTATTTTGCTTCTGAGGTCTAGAATCTATTGCTGATGATATTACTTGTAATTTCATGCTTATGGAGTGGCTTAATAAATATGTTAGAATAAAGGTCCATTGAAGCTGAGGGTGGGGGGTAGGGTGCCAAGGTGAAGTGAAATAAGTGTTTACATTTGTACCTTTTTGTTATTTACTTTTTTAAAAATTTCTTTTTTAGTTGAAGGATAGTTGCTTTATAAAATTCTGTTGGTTTCTGCCAAACATCAACATGAATGAGCCATAGGTATACAGATGTCCCCTCCCATCTCTCTCCCCATTGTTGTTTTACTTTTATTAAAAAAAATTGTTCTTTGAAGCCACTAACTAAAGAATAATATAGGTATATGGCTTTGTTTAACCATTCTTATGAGTCTGACTTTTTCTTGTTTCAGATTTAGTGGAGTTTAACTTGGGTAGCCCCAAGAATGTGGGTCCATTCCTGGCAGTGGACCAGAAGCACAACATCCTTCTCAAATACCGCTGCCATGGTCCACCCATCCGCTTCACAACCGTCTTTAGCAGTGACCTCCGTTATGTGGCCAATGAGCTGAATGGCATCGTGGGAGGGAAGAACACAGTGGTTGCCATAGCCGTGTGGTCTCATTTCAGCACCTTCCCCTTGGAAGTGTATATCCGGCGGCTCAGGAACATCCGTCGGGCTGTGGTCCAGCTCCTGGACCGCAGCCCTAAGACTGTGGTAGTCATCCGGACAGCCAATGTCCAGGAGCTGGGACCTGAGATTAGCCTTTTCAACAGCGACTGGTATAACTTTCAGCTGGACACCATCCTTCGGAAGATGTTCTCAGGGGTTGGAGTATATCTTGTTGATGCCTGGGAGATGACCCTGGCCCATTATCTACCCCATAAGTTACATCCAGATGAAGTTATTGTGAAGAACCAAGTGGACATGTTCTTGTCCTTTGTGTGCCCCTTGGAGACCTAGCCTGCCAGAGGGAACTGGAGGAATCACTTTTCAGTGACCTTCTCTTTCACCTGCACTACAAAAAGATAAACTTTTTTTACATAGGTGGCCCTATGCAGAGATGGCTTCTATATGTATTTAAAATTTAGAAAGGAGCTGGACTTTATATAATCATTGTAAGGAGCTTGGAAAATGCCGATTACACTTATATCTACCTATAGGATTTTTTTCCTATCTTGACTTAGCCACGGGTGAACCATTATTAACAGCATATACACATTATACTGCCCTTGTAACCAAAGATACTAATGAGTGCGTCTGAACTAGCTTTTCTTGGCAGGGGATATTACTGTGCTCTAAAGTGTGAAAAATGTTCTGACCTAAGTGGAAGGGGCAAGTTTGGTTGGCAATGGAGTGTTTGTAGTTTATCTGGTAAAGGAGCATGTTTGCATGAATAGCATAATTGGTCCATCTTCAGTGGAGGTGAATTTAACCCAAGGCTTGCAGTCATTGGCTCCTGTAACACACTGAAGACAGCTGTGTCTCAAGAGTTTCTTTTGATGATCCAGTTTTTTTCTGAATTACTTGAAAAGGCCAGTATCCTTGGTCAGAACTTTCTAATGAGAATATTTATAGTGTCCTACTTTAATCTGGAAAAGAAGCAAAAGGGAAAGATGAAAGCAGTATATATAAAATTGATATTTGCATTGGGTGATTGTTACTTATTTGATTCAGCTAAAGATGAATACTTATTCTAAAATAACCATTTTTGGAACTGAAAGGGAAAATATATAAAGGCAGCTTTATTTTTGTGTTCTGAAGTTTGAGGGTTTTAAGAATTGACTTTTATGTAAAGATTGCTATTGTTTGTTATAAAGTTGTGCAAATTACTTCCAGCAATACTGAGTGTTTCTTTTTTGGTTGTTATTTTGAATTGCATACCCAAATTAGAAATTAAAATCTAATTAAAAATTAAATTTAGATATTGAAACCTGTGAAGGGTTGATTTGGGCATAGGGTAATGCTTATGCTTGGAAGTAAAAGGTGCTATTCTTACTGGCTACCTTAAAATAATTGAATTATCAATTTTACCTGACTGTCTTTATCTTATTAATTTTAAATAAGTTTAAGTTAATTTGTGACCACTTAGTCCTCTTTTCTTTTTGAGCCACATGGAGTCTAGTTTTATTTATCCCTAAAGAAACATGTGATGGACATGACTTTGGGTAAACTCCAGGAGATAGTGAGGGACAGGGAAGTCTGGTGTGCTGCAGTCCATGGGGTTGTGAAGAGTTAAACACGACTTGGCGACTGAACAACAACAACAACAACAACAACAAAGGAACCTGTGAAGAAACTGGGGAGGCTTCAGAAATGAAGAAAAATGCCTAATGCATGAAAAAATACACTCAGAAGAATGGGTCAAAAAATCTGAGTTTTTAACTTAAAACAGAGATACGGAGATCTTCCTTTCCTAGCCTTGAGGGCCAGCTTCAAGTTTATAAAATAAGTAAAGATAATTCTAAATTATTTTGTGAGTCTGAAGTAGACCAGGTAGTTAAATATATTAATATAGTTGAATTTTAATGGTCTTTAAGCTTTAGAGTGTTTAATGATCATTTATTTGATCAAAATGCAGAAAATTGTGGAGTCAGCCTTAGTGGCAGACATCCGAGGATTCTGATGCAATGGTGGTATTCTACATTTTGAGAAACACTAAGGGAAGAGGGAAGATAGAACTAAGGAAATAATATTTTTTTGTCTTATTTTAGGGGCTTTTCCCATAACATTTAATTCTGATCAGGATCTAATACTGCAGGCAATATTAGCTCCATTTTATAGATGAACTTGAGTTTGGATTTGAACTAAAGTGCATGAGAGTCCATAGCCCTTTTCAACAGGAACTTTTTGGACTTTGTAAAGTTTTATTTTTCATGAAAGAACTTTGGAGCATTTTCTCAAGTGTCACTGGGGAAGGCTGAGTCATGTCTTCCTAGGAGAATTTCAATTTCCACTGCCCCTCTGGAGCTTTGGAGTGATGCTACTTGTTTGTATAAATGATTTCATGTGACCTCATCTAGTTATTTTTTGATTTAGTGACATTATGTACTAAAGATTTGATGACACAGTTTCTTAAAGTATGCTCATTCATTCTGTCCTTCTTCTAATTTGTCTTTCTATACTCAAGTGGAAATTTTAAAAAAATGCCTAAATGGGGAGTTTGGAATATTACCTAAGCCATTTCTAGATACAGTATTTTAATTTCTTCTAAAAACTTTAACTTAAGCCAATACCACAGAGTTGTGACTGTTAGCATGCCAATCAAAAAATATAGTTTATTTTAAATATATATTTTCCATTGTAAGTGTAAAGGATGTTAAATATTGAGTTGGCCATGGAAAAACCTGAACAAACATTTTAGCTAACCCAATATAAAAAATTATGAAATCTAGAAGAAGAAAACATATGGATAGGGTCCATAATTCTATCATCTGAATGCAATGAGCATTAGCAATTTGGTTTGATTTCTTTTAGTTTTTTAAAATCACATAGCTGTAATCACAGAGAACATGTGATTTGTAAATGTTTTTAAATTTAACATATAAATATTTTCCATGTTTTCATGACTTAATTATAAAAGTGTATCTAACAGTTTAGCTGAGTGATATCATCATATACATAGCTTGGCCATTCAGGTTTATAATAAAATATTAAAACAGTGGTTTATATATAGTTTATGTATATGTATGTGCTTAGTTGCTCAGTTGTGTCTGACTCTTTGCGACCCCAAGGACACTAGCCCACCAGGCTTCTCTGTCCATGAGGATTCTACGGGCAGGAATACTGGAGTGGGTTGCCATGCCCTCCTCCAGATAATATATGTGGCTTATATATATATACGGGGCTTATATATACACAGTGGGTTAAAATACTGATTTTTATTTTGGAACAACAGTGTTCATTTAGTGGGTGTTCTTATATTCTAGAACTCAAATGATTGACTCCATGCTAGTTGTGAAAGGGAGGCTCCATAATAAAGCCTTTCTATGCAAATTATCGGAGAAGACAATGGCACCCTACTCCAGTACTCTTGCCTGGAAAATCCCTTGGACGGAGGAGCCTGGAAGACTGCAGTCCATGGGGTTGCTGAGGGTTGGACATGTCTGAGCGACTTCACTTTCACTTTTTACTTTCATGCATTGGAGAAGAAAATGGCAACCCACTCCAGTGTTCTTGCCTGGAGAATCCCAGGGACGGGGGAGTATGGTGGGCTGCTGTCTATGGGGTCACACAGAGTCAGACATGACTGAATCGACTTAGCAGCAGCAGCAGCAACATGCAAATTATATCCTATGGAAGTTAAGAGTAACTTTTCACCAAGCAAATATGTTTGATGTTCCAATATGATCCATTTTTTTTACCATTCTGAACAACCATCATTTTATTAAATACCAATTGACTGATACTTCCCAGCTTCAGGTATTAAGTGATACATCAGGGTGCTTGACAAGCACGTAGAAGGTAAGCCTTTCTATCTGTGTGTTACATGCCAGAGGTGAGTCTGTTTCCTGGCTATATTAAAGGAAATAGCAGTTACCCAGAAAGTATTTGGAAATAAATACCCAAGGGAAACAACAGAAATAAGACCTGCCCCTTCTGAGCCTGAGGTCCTCCCTGCCCCCCAAAAAGCTGTTCAGCATTAGCATTATCTTCGTAGATCTAGCTTGTTGCTCATGCCATAAATCTACTTTTAAGTGTATTCTTTCTCTTGTGTTAAGCAGTATTCTCTCCAGGGTTTATGCCTACAGTGGAGTGCATTTGTCTGACTGCTTAGTGTGCAATAAATAAATAAATAAGATATGGAAGGTGCTTTTTTTCTTCTTTGAAAGTGAAACTACAGTCCCAGAGTGCAAGGGGTGCGTAGGAACCCTGGGGGAGGTAGGGGGTGGTAGAAAACAAGAGGGTGGTCCAGGGCAGCAGTTTGAGGGATCAGCAGGTACAGGGAACAAAATACACTTCAATTTCACTTTGTCTCCAAAGTGCACTTACCGTTTAACTTTTTAAAGTGTGAACTTAAGTGTGTTATATTTTGCTTTTTCTTCCCAGTGGTAAAGAATCCCCCTGCTGATGCAGGAGACAGTTTGATCCTTGAGTGGGAAAGATCGCCTGGAGGAGGAAATGGCAACCCACACTGGTATTCTTGCCTGGGAAATCCCATGGACAGAGGAGCCTGGAGAGCTGAAGTCCATGGGGTCACAAAAGAGTCTGACACAGCTGAGCAACTGAGTGCGCTCGTGTCCACACACACACACACACTCACACATTCTTCCTGAGATGAGAGGAAGTCAGGCTTCTTTCAAGCTCTGCTGTCTTAAAATTTTGAGGACCTTCTGGAGTTTAGGTCTAGATGCCCATTCCTGTTGGAGAACCAGACATTTCCTGTCTGATTCTAACGCTGGATTGTAACACTGCAGAGGCGGGGGGTGGGGGTGGGGGTGGCAATACAGAGATGACAGTAGAAAGTATCCCTAAAGGAAAAAAGCCACAGTGAAACCAAACGTCCTAGAAGAAATCCTTTCAGAGTTGCCTAATAGTTCATTCTCTGTTTAAATTCATTGCACATGAAAGTTTTCGTGTTAGAGGAACTCTGTTTTACTTACATCTCAGATTCCTTGTCCTTTAGTTTGTCAGTGAAGGCACACAATGACACTGCTTCCTGATTGCCGGGTTTGAAGAGCTCGGTTGTAGAAAGCACCCCCGTTCCCCCCACCCCTGGCCCATTTAGGGGGCTGTTCAGAAAAAGCCAAAGAAAAAGAGAAGGTGGATTTAAGGAGGTAACTCTAATGTCTGGCTGTAACTTCACTGAGATGTTTTCAAAAGGCATCCCCAAGAAAAACGTTTTATTCATAAATCTGTTTCTGATTCCTCTGCGTAGTTCCAGTCCAGGTCTTGGAGCCTGCCCTTGAGGGGAATGTCCGTGACTTGGGTCAGTACCTTTCTGGCCTGGGAATTTCCAGGGTGCAGAGAAAAAAGTCCACGAACTGAGTCCTTGCTGCTCCCTTCCTGCCTCCTCTGCCCCTCCTCTGTGCCCACGCAGCCCCTTTCGAGTGAGAGTTTGACCGTGTTCTGTATTTTAGAAAACTGCTCCTTAGCTTCCCCCGCCCCCATGCCTTTCTAGAGCAGTGAGTAGCAAGCCAACGCTATAAAGGGGGCCGGTAGAGGGGCTGGCTTCCTCCAGCCAAGAGGTCAGACACCGAGTTCTTAGAGAAAAAGGCTGTTTAACTGCTGCTGCTGCTGCTTATCATGTAACCTCAAAAGGAAACTGATCATCTTTCTCATGCCCTCACGTACTTGGGTTATTATCGCTGATTACAGCTGGAAACAGTTGATTTGCCTTTACGTATTTGTATGACTTGACTCTTCAAACACAAAGGTATATTTTTATTATTTGATATTTAGTATGAAAAAGTCTCTTAAATGATAATTTTTTTTTTTCTTTTTCTCATATCCAGATTCTTTACTTTGGAGTCACTTGCTGATACTTTTTGGGGGCAAAATATTAGGGGGCAGGTATTTTGGGGAAGGACAATCTGGGATGTCTTTTTAGTTTGGTGATGACTATGAATTGTGTCTGTTCTTCCTGAAGCCAGGAAAGACTAAGATGCTGATGGAGGAGGTGGATAGAATGGGTGATGAAAGTATCATAAAACTAACGTACAAACAGCCAGTGAAGTACAACTATGATACTGTGATACTCCTGGGTAGCAGTCTCCCAGGAGGTTTGAGTGTGGGTTTAGTGGTGTATTTCTCACCAAGGGTAGGCATAGAGCTATATCTTTATGGAAAAATTTTTCTGAATAGGTCAAAATGTTGTATAGTGTGTAATTCTTAAGTTACCTTTGTAAAATAAAAGACATGCATTACCCATTTTATGAATGAAGGAAACCTTGAAATTTGATAACTTGGCAGTTCCTTCAGATCTATTACACTCTGAGATTTTGTATGAAAAAAATGAATTTCTAGGTAGGATGGATTGAGAGTCTCTCCATGAGGATTAGTGAACTGGCTGGCCATCATGGGGTGGGGATGTCTCAGAGGATGACATTTATTACATAAATTTTAAGCACTTGGTAATATATATTCCCTTACTTTAAATCTGGCATCTAAAAAAATACATTATTGATCAGGCTGGATAAATTTTTGTTTTGGGTGGTTTTTTTTTTGCCTCTCTTGTCAGTAAGTTGTTTAGACAGTAAAAGGAGAGAAAAATTTCCGAGGCTTATTTACCACCCTCCACAATCCTTGATAGAGGAGATCAGCCACACAGATCATCTAAACGTTCAGATAACCCTAAAGTCTTTTTATTTGGCTTCGGAGCACAGTGTCTGGTCCACTCCCCCCACCCCATTATAGTATCATTTTGCTTCGGCTAAAGACACAGTTGGTTAGGGTACAGATGCTGTGGAAGAGACAGTCTGGGAAGAGTTAGCACAAGAAGTGGCCCACAGGGGTTCCCTGGTGGCCTAGTGGTTAGGATTCCAGGCTTTTAATGCCAGGGGGTTGGGGGGGAGCCTCAATTTGATTCCTGGTGGAGGAACTGAGATCCCTTAAGGTGCACAACACAGTGGAAAAAGGGGAAAAAAAAGAAGTGGGCACACAGCAAAACATCATGGTCAGCAATCCGCACTAATCTGTCCTGGCAGGGAGGTGATGACCGTGCTCGGCACAAGTTAGTGGTCCAACTTCCGACCTTTCCTCATTGAGGCAAACCTCTATCATTCTGTTTTGTCCTGAAAGGAGTTCAGAAACAAAAAAAAAGTCTTCTCAGATGTTAAAGACCTGTGGAGAGCCCTGCTGAGAGGGAAGATTTTCGAATGATTCTGGGATCCAGGGTGAACTGCTCCTGAGAAAGCCATTTCCCTTTGGCTCTAAGCTGACACTGATCTGGTGGCCTCTTGATTTTCTCCCCAGGTTAACAGGAGGATCAGGAAGCTGGCTTCACCTTTTGGCTTTCTTGGCCTGATGCTGAACTCCTGATGGTGAGAAAGGTAGATATTCCTCATTCCAGATGCTACCTGGGTCTTGACTGATGTAGTCAAAGTGGGCAGTGGGATGTTTTCTAAAGTTTCTGTGATTCTTGGATTTTTGAACTTGCCTCAAAGTTATTATGAACTTTTTAGGCGTTTTACTGTGATTTCTTGTGAACTAAGATTTTTTTTTTTTTTTTTTTTTGTGGTTCAGCATCTTTTTAACCAATTTGAATTTCCACTGTTTTCCATGAGAGGAGGACGCATGCATATATCTCAGAGGGGAATTCAGCTCTCTGATGACTGGCAGTTTCGGGGTTATGTAATCTCACAGACTCAGAGAGTACCATGCTCCATACAGTTTTGGTGAAGCCCGTCATTAGAGCTAGCATACGTGGTTTCTGATTAAAGCATTTCCTGTTCCTTTAATTTGGGACGGACTGTGAGGTAAAACACTTTCCTTCCAAACTAAGTGAATGAAAGTATTTTACCGCTTCTTGCGGGCGGTTCATGGATAGGGAATTAACATTTATTAAACACTCATTTAGGGAGATGACCAACAAGGTCTCATTCAGCTGTCACAATGGCATCTGAGGTAGCATCAGTACCCTTATTTTATAGATGAGGAAAGTGAGGCTCAGAGGGATGGCCCATGGGTTCAGGGTCACCCAGATCCTAAATGGCAGAGCTTGAGCTAAATCTGAGGGGCCTTGTCCCACAGCCAAGGCACCAGGCCACTGAGATATTAGTGGAGGAGCAATGGAAAGACATCAACCTCTTTTCAGAGTCCTGACTTCCAAGGGTCCTTCCTTTTCCTTCATTCATACCTGGTTGCCGTCCACTCCCTGTTCAGATCTAACTGCTCATTAGTTATGGTAGTTGATAACCGCCATGGCCCTTTATGTTTTAAGAAGACCACAGGAAAATCTTTCAGACCTCAAAGAGCAAAGCAATAGGGTGGAACTGGTGGAAGTGGTTGGACTACAGTTTGGAGAGAGGCAGCATCTTGCTTATTGAGCCGTTTTTGGACACAGCAGCTGGAACTGTAAGGGAAGTGGAATCCAGCTGCTTGTTCACGTTCCTCCTCTCAGGATGTTCCGTGCCCTGCTTGGAAAGCTAAGGCTTGGAGGAGCATTCCTAGTCATATCTCTGGTGAAGGGCCTTCTGCTGCTGCTGCTTCTGAAGACAGAAGCTGCAGGTACCCGGCAGATCCATTCACCTGCTCTCTACCATCCCTGCTATCACAGAGTGAGTTAACTACCTGAACTGACTTCTTTGTATGTGGGGGTAGCCCCCAGGATGGAAAATTCCATGCTTTGTATCTGTTTTTTCTTTTTTAATTTTTTTGCATGATTCTTTTCTAGTTTGCCTTTTCTATAGGCTCCATAGTATAGGATATTTGGTTGCATGCTAAGTTGCTTCAGTTGTGTCCTATTCTTTGCAACCCTTTGGACTGTAGCCCACCAGGCTCCACTGTCCATGAGATTCCCCAGGCAAGAATACTGTTGTGGGTTGCCATGCCCTCCTCCAAGGGATCTTCCTGAACCAGGGGTCAAACCTGCATCTCTTATGTCTCCTGCATTGGCGGGCAGGTTCTTTACCACTAGTGCTACCTGGGAAGCTATAAGTATAGGATGAGTGGAGTAAAAAATAAATCTACTTGGGTGGTTAAAAAATAAAATGCTGTGATTAATGGAGGAAGAATTTCAATACCTGTCTTTTAAGGCAGTGTTTCTCAAACTTTAATGGTGTGTAAGAATTACCTTGCCGTCTCACTGAACTATAGATTCTGTTTCAGGAGGTCTGGGGTGGAGCTTGTAATTCTGCATTTTTAAAAAATGTGTAGTACAGTTGTTTTACAATGTGTGTTAGTTTCTATTGTACAAAACAGTGAATCAGTCACATGTACATATGTATCGCCTCTTCCTTTATTTCCTTCCCATTTAGGTCATCACAGAGAACTGAGTAGAGTTCCCTGTGCTATGCAGTAGGTTCTCATTAGTTATCTATTGTAGACATAGTAGTGTATATAAATTAATCCCAATCTCCCAATCCGCACCCCCTTCCCCCTTGGTATCCATATGTTTGTTCTCCATGTATGTGCCTAATTCTGCATTTTAATAAACTTCCATGTGATGCTGAGGTTGCAGGCTCCACACTCTGAGTTGCAAAATTATAAGACTCCTTAAATTACGGGTAATAGAAAAATTATGGAGTTTTTCTATAAAATCTACATATGTCATTTTACCATGTATAAAAATAAATTATTTCATGGTTATGCTAAACAACAATGGTAATGCTACATTCTCTGTGCATGATACGAAATATCTGAATTAAACTTCCCAAAATCCTGTTAATCAGTTAGATGTTATATCATCTATACAATGGCAATTTCCAGATATTCGGAGACATTGAAAATGAATTTCTCACTTTTTGCTTAGATGTTTAGTAGCACTCGTATGTTGCATTCCCAGCCCTCTGACTATTTCAGTCAAATTTGCTGTTTGTTATGCCACCCATTTTTTAGAGTGGCTAACACTGCAATTATGCCTCTTCAAAGAGGGTGATGTTATATACAAGAGGGTAAAATAGATTTTTGTGGGGAATATTTCAGGTATCAAAATGGTTTGTGACCATTGTTCATAAACAGATAGAGAGTATACTTGTGGTTTTAAACTTTCATCAAGAGATAATTAGGGCAAAAATATCTACAAGTTTCCATAGTGGGTGTGATAAGGAAAGAAAGTTTGAGACACAGAGCTGTTAATGCTCTTACACATACTTATTCAATTGAGGTAAACAAAGATTTTCCCCCTGCCCTGTTGTCTCTGTGTGTCTGCATCAGTGCCACGGAGTTTTAAGGCACCAGCTTCCAGAAAAGAGATGATTCCTTTTTTTTCATATTTATTTATTTCAAGAGCATTTTCTTTTATTATATCATTAAATGTTTTTAATATTTTAAGAAATCATGATAAACTATACGTAACAAAGTTTATAATCTTATCCATTTTTAAGTGTGCAATTCATTGGCATTAAGTACACTTACATTGTTATACAATCATCTCTGCTGTTCATCTTTAGAAATTTTTCATCTTCTCAAACTGAAACTTCATATGCATCGAACAATGACTCCCCATTTGCCGTCCGTCCCCCAGCCCTTGGCAACCTCTATTCTACTTTCTGTCTCTATGAAATTAACAACTTTAGATACTTAATATAAGTGGGATCATACAATATTTGTCCTTTTGTGACTTGCTAATTTCACTTCCTAATATCCTTAAGGTTCATCCAAATTGAAGCCAGAAATGCCTTTTTTTAAATTTAAATTTTTATTTTTACTTTATTTTACTTTACAACACTGTATTGATTTTGCCATACATTGACATGAATCCGCCACGGGTGTACATGAGTTCCCAAACATGAACCCCCCCTCACCACCCACCCCATATCCTTTTAAGGCTGAATGATGTTCCATTTTATGTACATAGGCTATTTTGTGTATCCATTCTTCCCTGATGGACACTTGGGTTACTTCCACGTTTTGGTTACTGTGAATAATGCTGCAGTGAACATAGGCATATAAATAATCTGTTTTTAGTCTCTGCTTTCAATTATTTGGGGTGCATACCCAGAAGTGGAATTACTGGATCATACGCTAATTCTGTTTAATATGACCATTTTCTATAGCAGCAGTACCAGGATGCTTTTTAACTCACGTTGTGCAATGTTTGGCCAAGTGCAGTGAATATGACAGAAAGGGATATGAAGTTCAGAGTAAATAATCTTCAGAATAATTTGGCATCATGACAAATTACATCAACCTCTCCAACACACTCACCCTTGCATGTTCACATATTACAGTGTGTGTGCTTACAAACAAGTGCATGGCTGGGGATTTAATACACATGGATCAGATCTTTTTGTAAATGTAGACCACTTAAGTGGAATTCCTATGTTTAAAAGAAACCTCGGAAGGCTTGTGGGAGATTTAAAAGGATCAGAGCTACAAAGGCAATCTACAGATGTGAATGGAGACTAACCCAACTGAGAGCAGGAATTACAGGAATTTGGGTTTTCATTCTCCTTTCCTTTCTTGCATCTCCTTCTCTTACCTCTGCAGCATATGTGTGCAGTCACTCCATGAATTTTGGTTGAACAAATAAACCAGAATGGAAAGAAAAATGAAGTAATTATTTGTTTTCTAACCTGTGAAAAACTATTTTGAAGGCTGTAAGAACTTGCTATTTTATACCTCTGTCCAGGGTAAAGGAGGTGGGTTTAATTAGGGGTGGAAGACAAGGGTTGGAGATATGGAAAATGAGCCCTAGGCAAGGCTGCTGAATTTACCCTTGGCATCTCTAGTGGCAGGACAGAGGAACTAGAACTATCTGAAGGATGGCAGATGCTGATGTACCTAATGTCAAAATCTAGGGATGGCCCCAGATTACAGTGAAAATGTTTGTAGCAGAAGGAGGTAGAATGTGTGATGACAATATTTGCTAAAGAATATGCGGTCTTCATCCCGTTCCTCACTTACATGTTTGTCAATTATCTGGGTTTCATGTCATTCACCTTGTGGGAGAGCTTTCTTAAAATGAAGATAACCTTTTTAAGAAAGGTTACTGTTTATATCTTAGTGTAGATTAATTTTGAAATCCCTTTTTGAAATTTTACTGGAAGAGGAGGGCCCCGAGACTGCCCTGATCAGATTGCAGATTTGGGGTGAGATGCAGCGGCAGGAGAACATTCACTCCGATGTTCTCAGGTGGCATCCTGTCCTCTAGGATAGGGCTCCAAGTTTGACTCCATGAGTCTCCTCCTCCATATTCTCTTCAAGTTGTGCTGGTGGTACAAACAGGCCACCAGCCTATCATTGATTGAATGATAACCAATCAATGGAGCTTTGGAGCTTTGAAAAATGGGTATCAACTACAACTATCACAATTGAACGTATGCTATGTGCCAAGAGTTGTGCTAGGCATGTCATGTATACTACCTCATTTAACCTACATGCTGACTGAATTCAATGATGTACCCATTTTATGGATGAGAAAACAGAGTCAGAAGTTAATTAAAGCTTTGTGGCTATTAGGTAAATGAAGCTGGGATTTGAACCCAGGTTTGTTTGACTTGTGCTTTTAAGCAAGGGGTGAAAAATATCACAGGCAAGATTTCTAGCTTGGATAAAAGTCTGGGATGAATTAGTGTGCTGTTTTCCAGCATCATTTGTAAGGACTGCATGTTGAGTAGTAGATAGATGTATGAACAGATAGTGCGCATTAGTCTGCTTGGGCTGCCGTAACAATACTACATCCTGGACAGCTTAAATAACAGAAATTTATTTGCTCACAGTTCTGGAGGCTAGAAGTCCAAGATCAGTGTGCCAGCGGGTTTCTCCTGAAGCCTCTCTCCTTGGCTGGCAGATGGCTGCCTTCTCATGTGTGTGTGTATGGCCTTTCCTCTGCACACATGTCCCTGGTGTCTCTTTCTCTTTTAACAAGGACTTCGGTCAAATTTGGATTAAGGCACATCCTAATGGCTTCATTTTAACTCAATTATCCCTTTAAAGGCCCTTATCTCCAAATATAATCACACTCTGAGGTCCTGGGGTGGGGGCTTCAGCATAAGAATTTGGGAAGTACATAATTCAGCCCATAACAGATCTGATGCAGCTGGATTGTGAAGGGGATGAAAACCAGGCCTAGGGATCTGGTTTTGATGTGGGAGGTCATGGGGTCCAATTGTGGTTGAGCAGGGCTTTCCCAGACAAATTTCCAGCTGCTCTTCAATGTGATACTTGTGAGGACGAGGACTATAGGATATGTGGGGAATATTTGGAGAATGAACTATTGGTACTTTTTTTTTTTTTTTTACAGTGGAATGAAGGAGCAGAAAGAGTTGAAATATTAAGTCCTCTAGATGTTTCCAGAAAACTGATGAGAGTCTTGGTGAGGGCTAAAGGAGCCAAGTGGGGAGCTAGGTTGGTTTTAGTTTTGTTGATTTTACTATTGGCATCATGGATTTAGAACTCAGAGAAGTTGGAGCTGGAGTTAGGAACCCAGAGTTTTTAATACAGGTCAGTGTTGACCTGTGGAGTGGGGAATCTTGCTCAGAGTTCAAGACAGACAGGAGACAAGAACTCTCAGATCTCAAACTGCTTTGCTGTCACATAGATTTGGAGGATAATACAGAAGTTTTCCAGGACTTCTTTGGCTAAAATAGCATCTCTAGCTCTCTCCCTTTGCCTTGCTATGTTTTTCTTCATAGCACATTATCACAGTCTGGCTTATTTTTCAATTTTTTCTCTTTTGGTTGTGCCACATGGCTTGTGGGACCTTAGTTCCCTGACCAGGATATAACCCTGGCCCCCAGCAATGGAAGCTTGGAGTCCTAACCACTGGACAGCCAGGGAATTCCCCTTTATATTTATATAGCTGTTTTATTATTGTCTGTCTTTTCCAGTAGAATGTAAGCTCCATGAGACCATAGGCTATTTTTGTCCAGGACTGAATTCTTAGTACCTGGAAGAGGGTTCAGAACATTGTAGGTGCCCAATAAATATTTGCTGAAAGAAGCTATAACTAAGTTACTTTTCATGTCTAATGTAATTTAAATTGATGACAGATTGCTAAATATTGTCTTTTTATCTTTTCTCAAAATATTTTTCCTTAACAAGTATTTTTAGATAAATGAACACACTGGTACATACATTTGAGAATCTTGAAATATACAGTTTACAATTTTAGTTTTGTTTCTGTTTGTGTTTATCTTTAAATTCTACTTTCCCCAAATCATGATCACGTAGTCCCTTCTCTGCAGTGGCATCCCTTTATGAGAAAGTAGGTGTGACTTTTTTTAAAAAAATCCAAGGGTTTCAGCAATCTGGTTACTCTTCTCAGATTATCTGTTTGCATCTACTCTCTCTCTGCGGTAATTTTCATAGAAGGTTACTTGTGGAGTCTTTGGCTTCTGTCATCATCTCTTTTCCTTTTACTCATCACACCTGTATGTAAAGAGTCACCTTTCAGTGTACCTATGTAGGTGGCCAACAGTCTGTTCAAACTTAAGTCTATTGCCTTTCTCTACAATTTTCTCCAGAAGGGCTGCTGTTTTACAGTATTGTGTCTCATAAAATATAGGTCAGCTAGGCATTTAAACCAAGCTCAGCCTACTTCTCTTTTCTAAGAAATCATAAATCAAAGGTACCTGAATGTTCTTGTATTTTATACAGATGTGAAGTCGCTCAGTCATGTCCGACCCTTTGTGACCCCATGAACTGTAGCCTACCAGGCTCCTCCATCCATGGGGTTTTCCAGGCAAGAGTACTGGAGTGGGGTGCCACTTCCTTCTCCAGGGGATCTTCCCGACCCGGGGATTGAACCCAGGTCTCCCGCATTGCTGAGAGACGCTTTACCGTCTGATCTACCAGGGAAGCCTTATAAAGTCTAGTTCCTCTTTTTCAGGGAGTCTGAGTGGCATAAATGGCACTAGAATTATTGGGTAAAGTCATTTAGAGTGACAGTTCTCCAACAAGTCAGGAATTCTTCCTTAATGGTCTATCAAAATCACTAGGGAGGTGTGATTCAAGGGCCATATAACCCCATTTTGAAGACTAGTTTTCAGAGAACACGTTACTGGTGGGAGTATATCCTACCTCTCAGGTGTGCTGGGAAAGGAAGGGGTAGAGAATCAAAGATTCTGAGGGTGAAAACATTCAATAATAGTAGTTACTCTTAATCTTATCAGTATTTAAAAGTATTACTATATTGGGTCTATGATTATTTTTTATTTTGAAGGGTAATGATGTCTTTCCCTGGCACAATCTAGGTTAAAGTCTCCTTCTCAGTACTTAAACATTTTTATAATTAGTCTTTCTATCTGGTACATGCTATTGTCCTTGTTATAGAAATTCAAAATAAATCCCTATAAACGTATGTGAAAAAAAACCAAGCCCCTAACTCTTTTCCCTCCCCAAAGCCCCCAAACTTTAAGTTTTAAATTCTGAATCAAGAGTTCTAAAAGTAAAATTCTTCTTGATAAAATTCTTCCTCATAGAAGACCCTAATCTAATTTGACAGATATGTGTCTCCTGTGTTTAAAAGGGAAGAGAAGATTATGCCATGAAAATTTTAAAAAGAGAAGTCAACATATAAATCAATCCAGTCAACATGTTTATTAAACAGCTGTGTACTGAGCACTTAGAAGTATGGTATCCTATTTCTCTATTAACAAGGCATTATTAAGCTCAAATTAACTCACCTTTAAAATTTAAACTTGTCTTCTAGGAAAAGAGAAGGTTTAAATCGTTACCTAAAAAAAAGTGGAATAATGTTAGGGAGTTTTTTGGCTTCACATCTTTGCAGATTCACATGGGCCAATACCTTATACAAAGGAAGAATGAAGGGTTTTTCTCTCAAAAGTCTTCTTTGCTTAATGACTTCAGATTCCAAAATTCAACTACGAAACATTCAGTTCTTTGGGCTGAATTACCTTCAGAACTTTTTTCCTCTTGAAAAAGTAATTATTCCCACAAAAGGAAACAAAGTTATATATTTGTATTACAATGTGAATCAGTTTATCAGGATATATTTTAAACAATTTTTACTTTATACTGAAGTACCATTGGTGGCTCAGATGGTAAAGAATTGGCTTGGAATGAGGGAGACCTGGGTTCAATCCCTGTGTTGGGAAGATGCCCTGAAGAAGGGAATGGCTACCCACTCCAGTATTATTGCTTGGAGAATTCCATGGACAGAGGAGCTTGGTAGGCTTCATGGGGTCGCAAAGAATCAGACATGACTGAGCGAATTTCACTTTAATTCATCGTTGATGAACAATGTTGTGTTAGTTTCAGGTGTACAGCAAAGTGATTCAGTTATCAGCATTTTCTTTTTAAAAAATATTTATTTTACTTTTGGCTGTCATGAGTCCTTATTGCCTCGTGGGCTTCTCTCTGGCTGCAGAAAGTGGAGGGCCACTCTGTAGCTGCAGTGGGCTTCTCACTGTGGTGGCCTCCCCTGTTGTGCAGCACGGGCTTTAGGGCCTGTGAGCCTCTGTAGCTGAGGCATGTGGGCTCAGCAGCTGCAGCCTCCGGAGCACAGGCTCAGCAGTAGTTGTGCAAGGGCTCACTTACTCCTGGGCTTGTGGGATCCTCCCGGACCAGGGATGGAAACCACGCATCCTACACTGGCAGGCAGATTCTTCTCTACTGAGCCACCAGGGAAGTCCAGTGTTTTGTTCTTATAAGCTGAGCTAACTTCCCAGAGGATGGAAGGTGTTTTTTTGTTTGTTTGTTTTTTGTTTTTAATAGTAGGAGGATGTATAGGGAAGGATAATTCTGGACTATGTGTTACTGTCTGGAATCTATAGATTTGTGCAGGAAAAGAGTAGCAAAAAGGAAAATGGAGAGGAAAAAGGGGAGTTTGGTGAAGACTTCTTTCTTCATCATTCTGTTTCAGGCTGTTCAGATTTTAGTAACTTTAAAGCAGGCGAGAATGGACAATAGTCCTACATCCACTGTAAATGATGGTGGTTTCTTTCATATATGTGGAAATGAAATATCTGAGTTGTCAACAAGGCAGAGAAAGCAGAAGCAACCATAGAACTGGTAATTCTCTGTCCTTTTAGACAAGGCATACCTTATATTTCTATTTTGGATAAGTTCTATTCTCTGTGTCTATTTTGGATAAATTTCATTACTATAAACAGAAACCAGGAAGTACCCTCATAAACTGAGAACAATTTACTCTACAGGTGAATTTTAGGAGAGTGCACTTGTATTATGTGAGTCTAGATAATTACTTATTAGATATTATAGTATATCAGGTGAGCCCTTCAGACCAATACTGAGTGTTACTCCATCGTACACAGCAGATAATTTTGCACGAATCATACACACATTTATAGCATGTGAATATCTCTTCAAATTCAGTGGAAAACATTTCATTTCTTTGGAAATGAAGTGTTAAAGGGGAAGACAAACTTGTTTCATCTTCCAGTTTACATACTGGAATTTCACTGTGTTGCTGGACTGGAAGGCATTTCAGGATATTGTAGCACTGCTGTGATTCAGCCTCTGATACAGGTGTCTAAATTGGCTGAGATGTTTAGCTGTGTGGCCTGGCTTTGCACAAGTAGCCTCTTCTGCCCATCTATCAGAGACCAGGCCTTGGGTACTCACTGGAAAGCAGTAGAGTTACTTTATATCATGGACATCGTAAGTGCTCAGAAAATATTTATGAGACAAAGTGGAACACGGCACCTTTTATATATACTTTATGTAAGAGAAAGCCCCAGAGAGATGTCTCCAGGGACACTCCAGCATTAATTTTTCCTTGACACAATCAGTATAATATGCAAAATTGTGTGTACTGCACATACGGTACTTAGAGGTGTTCCAGATTCATTCCGTCAGCACTGAGGAGTGTTCCAAGATGTGCAAATGTTTCACTAATTCATCCTCATGATAATTAGGTTACTAGGCAGGTAGATTTGCCTGCTTTGAGAAGTTTCCTCAAAGGAAATATAAAGGTGTACTATGCTTTGCTATCAGATGTTAATAATTTGCTGCAAACAGGATCCAGGAAATTATCTTCAGAGCCAATTTTTTCATCTTCCCAGGCCAAAAGACACAAAATAGTGTTACATCATTTGTGAGGAAGCAGCTTGTAGCTCTCCATAACTCTAGCTTTCTGGGCCATAGCCTGATAGGTCAGATGCTATGAGTGATCTATTGGGAAGTATTATGAGTCTCAGTAGAACTGAGTATATGTATCTCAGTAATAGTATCTGGGTATACGATATTACCAGATAGAATGTTCATGTTTCTGGATATAAGCTCCATCAAGACAGGACTTTTTGTTTGACGCACCCAGTGCCTAGAAAAGTACCTCCCACTTAGAAGGCAGTATCATATTGAAGAATAAATGAAAATATAAAATATATGGTCTAATTTATTCCTCTGCATTAATCTATTGAATACCCAGAAATTTAGATGTTTCTTGAGATGTTCAAGTGTTTTACATTGATACAGAGATAATACATTGCTATTTTTCAGAGAAATCATTAAAAAATCACCATATTAGATAATATGATATCAGTTTTGAAAACTCCTAAAAATATTTTATATTCTTTACAAAGTTGATATGAACCAAAGAATCCTGGGCTAAGACAGCTGAGTTTTTTAAATTTGGAAGATACATGAAATAGTTTTATAGTAATCCAGGTGCTGAGAATGAAGGGGCCAAAGCATCTATTTTGATGTCTGTGATATTTTTGGAAGCACTTACATTTGTTTCTACCAATCAATTAATGTACTATGTAACAGGCTGTTGGCTGCTTACAAGGGATACACGTCCTAGGAATTTATAGTGGAACAGAAGGGACAGACTCACCCAAATGGATGATTTCAGCACAGCTTAAGAGCTGTGATGTAGCTCTGTGTGGGGATGCAGAATAGGGGTCTTTATGCCAGTCTGGGAGTGGGAGTGAGAGTGAGGGTGGTAAGGACGGAAGGTCAAGGAAGGCTCCAGGGGTGTTGGATATTGATCTCAGTGTTGGCAAAGGTGAGTATGAGTTGGCCAGGTGAGGAAGAGTAGAGCATTTGTGCAGAAGGGACAGAGGAAGCAAAGTCCCAGATCTGTGAGCGACTGTATTCAGTTTGGGGCTTCCCAGGTTGGCTCAGTGGTCAAGAATCTGCCTGCCAATGCAAGAGCATTAGACACTCAGTTGTGTCTGACGCTTTGTGACTCCATGGACTGTAGCCCGCCAAGCTCCTCTGTCCATGGGATTCTCCAGGCAAGTATACTGGAGTGGCCAATGCAGGAGACGCAGGTTCAATCCCTGGGTTGAGAAGATCCCCTGGGGTAGGAAATGGCAACCCACTCCAGTATTCTTACCTGGGAAATCCCATGAGGAAATCCCAGACAGAGGAGTCTGGTGGGTTACAGTCCATGGGGGTCACAAGAGTTGGACACAACTTTGCAACTAAACAACAACAACAACAACAAATATTCAGTTTGGCAATGCTGCAAGTAAAGAGGAAGAGGAGACTTGTGAGCAAGGCAGGGCTTGGACAGCTGCCATCCTAAGAAGACTCAACTCAATGCTAAAGATGACTGGGAGCCATCTGAAGCATCCTTAAGTGGAATAAAGAAGTTTTTAGATTTGGGTGTTATATGGCATGCTGATGGCAGTCTGGAGGATGGATTTTAGGTGGACAAGGCTCATTTGGCTCAGGTGAGAGACAAAGTCCTGTCTTGGCGAGTTTAAATAGAGATGAAGAAGAGAGGAATGTTCCAGAGTCAGGTATTCAACAATTATTTGTTCAATATGGAACTATTAGTTTGAATGATATATTGCCTACATCCTAACAAAAACCTTTACTTACTAATTTATGTTAAAAACTATAATTTCTATACTAGAAAAAATAGTATTTTAAGAAAGTATTTATTTATTTGACTTTTGGTTGTACTGGGTCTTCACTGCAGTACACGGGCTTCTCATTATGGTGGCTTCTCATTGCAGAGCATGGGCTGCAGTGTGCGTGGGCTCAGTGGCTGTAGCTGGTGGGCTCCAGAGCACCAGCTCACAAGTGGTGGCACAGGGGCTTAGTTGCCCCATGGCATGTGGGATCTTCCTGGACCAGGGATCGAACCCATGTCTCCCGAATTGGCAGGTGGATTCTTAACTACTGGACCACCAGGGAATTCCCAGAAGAGCAGTATTGTTTTCCATTTTTGTAAATCTCTTAAGGTCTGACTTTACAGAAGACAGTTTCATTGCTTTCTGCAGTTATAGAAAGGAAATTTGTCCTCATACAGCTATGTAGTTGGAAAAGGAAGAAATGTTTTAATAGTCATTTCAGGTAATTGTATATATTCTTTTTTAATATTATACCAAAATAAGTGGTAACTCCTTAAAGGATAAATGCAATGTGGAATCTGAAACCATATCATGAACCTTTTGTACTCTGATACAATTAATATCCATTGGTCTTTCACCTTGAATCGATCTTTTACCCATGTGTGATTTTGTAATGACAACTTCCATTGTTCATTTGTAAATATTAGTGTATTGAGTTACACAAATTTTGTAACATTGCCACCTTTCATTATGTAATACAGAAAAAATTTTATTTGTTAATAACATATCACTATTGACCTCATCAAAAATGTCTTCAAATATTGGGACGTTCTCAAGCTCAGGTTGTTAGAAGTTTCCCAAGTTCTAATTTTCATTTGAAGGCTTGAATTTTATCACTGGGAAAAAATACTGTCAGTTGTTTCTTGACAGTCTTGCTTTGTTCATAAAGAAAAAATCTAACAAATACTCAAATCTCAATAACCTGTTTGTCAGTCAAGAAAAATTGGTGTTCCATGTAAAACAGTGACTAATTAGCTCTCAACTCAAACAGTATTTGATTAGAATCAATGGCAATGTCATATCGTTTCATTCAACCTAACAGACCAAATGCCTTTCCAGACAACTGTCATACAGTATTAAGGATACGTGTATTTCAAGGGTCAAGTTTTTTTTTTTTTCATGGTCTTTTAAAATTTAACATACAATTCATGATGTAAATGACTAGCATAAAATTCATAAAAATCCAATTACCCTATGCATTATCAGTTTACTCCTGATACATTCTTTCATTTTCTCCTTAGTATCATTGTCCTATTTTAACACTACACTGTTTCTGCTAAGCACTTTAAGAGGCTTATCTTTTTTTAGGGATACTGCCCTAGTCTTTTTTTTTTTTCTTTCTTAATGTCATAACAATAGCTATTTTTATCACTGTCTTGCCCATCCTAACCTTCCTCACACTAAAGCAAAAATATTTTTAAATGCTAAAAATGCATAAAATATTGAGCTGTAATACTGTTTGTCATGTATATCGAACCTACTACTACTCTGTGTTGCCATAAAAGATATTTATAACCTACTGCACCAGCTGCTACAGATGTGATCAAGGCCAAGTGTGCAGTGTAGCCCAGGGCATTTGTTCTAAACTGACTGGGCTACAACATAATCATAGCTTGCTGGTGGAGCTACATGAATAAACATTGATATGAAAGGAGTCTTCTGAAAACAAAAACAAAAACAAACTAATTTGACTAGTTTTATCTTTTCCCAGCATATAAAACAGTTATAACACTATTTGAATGTTTTTCCTACGTGAAATTTCAAATAATTACATGTAAACTTACTTGGAAGGGAATTATTTAAAGGTAGGAAAAATAGAGGATAAGTTTAAAAGTAAAATTTTAAAAAAGTAGTAACTGCTGGATGTACAAAATACATTTATGGGAGAAACAATGGGAAATGAAGCAGAGCACACACTTTCCCTCTTCTCGCCCAAGGTTTAATAAAGTTAGTATTTATTACTGTTTCATCTATGACTCCTTAAGTGAAACTGGCTTCTCCCCGCTGCCCCTTTTTTTCTTTTTCTCTGCAAATGGGTAGTGGTGAAGAATACAATGATGACTAGTTCATTTTGTTGTAAGGCACCATGAATTTTACCCACCATTGCTTTTGTACCATCAGTCCAAATGTCAACACAAATGTTCCAGGATAAATGATGAAATTAAAGAATTATCATATACTTCAAATGACTCAGCACCTCATGTTTGTTGTCATCACATGTTCATATGAAAGATCTTTGATGATTAACTGGTGCTGATTCCCCATGAATACATTCAAGATAGCAAGTCCAGACAGCTGGCAGATCTGTCCATTTCTAAGACAAAAATGCAGTTCTGCAGAAAAGGATCAGTCTACAGGCAGATCTTTAATTTGATGTTACTATAACATTGGAAAGTGGCTGTGCCATCGTTTCTTTTGCTGACTTCTCATCTAGAAGGCACTCAGCAAGCTAAACTCCACCAGGCTTTCTTGTTCTCTCACTTATTCAGCCAGTGCAGTTACAATTACTTACTCTGTAAGATACTTCACTGGTTTTTTCTCTTCAGGTTTGAAGAGCTGCACCAAATAATTTTTGGCTTTTCAAAAGTTTATTACATCCACATTTAAAAAGTCAGTGCCTCTTTTTAAAACCCTGAATGTCTGGTCTAAAAATGTAGTACAACTTAACTGGCACCACATTACTATGCAGAATGCTCTATCGTATAAGACACAATAAGGTAAATTCTTAACATCTATAAAGTCAAAGAAAAGACAGCACCATCGTTTTTAACTTACAGGTCCTTCCAATTGCTTTGGAATAGATTTCTCCTTGTGTGAGAAAGGGAACTCTCTGATCTGTCATTTTCATCTTTTTCTATATCTTCAGATGTAGACAGTGCACCTGAGCCTTGAGGAAATGTCCTCTGATCTCCCTTTCTAAAGCAAAAGATTGGGCTCCAGACTCAGACAGATAAAGATTTTGATCTCTTCTCCACCTACGATGAGTGGTATAAACTAGGCAAATTCTCAAGGGCTCATTTTTCAAATATTGTTTCTGTGGTCAGGAATCTGGGAGTGGCTTTGAAAGAGGGGTTTCTGACTTGAGGTTACTCATATGACTGCCTTCAAGATGTTGGTCAGTGCTGTGGTCATCTGAAGGCCAGACATGGAGCTGGGGGATCTGCTTGTAGAATGGCCTACTCACATAGCTAGCAAGTTAGCGCGCTGGCTCTTGGCCTCAGTGGACTTTCCCAGAAAGTCCTAGTATGTATCATGGATGGCCGTCTTCAGAGTGCATGCTCCACTGTCTTTGATCAGAACAGTGGCAGTGTCATATAACTCAACCTGATAGACTAAACTTGAGTTTATATTTCAACATTAAATAAGCATTTAAAGTTAATTTTTGTAGTGATGTTAACAAATAACCATTCTTGATTGTGTGTTGGAGGTTGTGGTCTTTTTAAAAAATTATTATTTATTATTAATATTGATTTGGCTGCACTGGGTCTTTGTTGCTGTGTCTGTGCTCTCTCTAGTTGTGGTGAGTGGGGGCTACTCTTTGTTGCCCTGCGTGGGCTTCTCTTGTTGTGGAACACAGGCTCTAGGGTGCGCGGGCTTCAGTAGTTGCAGCACATGGCCTCAGCAGTTGTGGTGCAGGGGCTTAGTTGCATGGAAGCGTGTGGAATCCTCCTGAACCAGGCATTGAACCTGGATGGTGGTCTCTTTAAGCAGTATGATTGCTTTGATATTTCATAGAAAACTTTGAACATTTATTTTGAAACATTAGTCTACTGACCATATTTATCTATTTTTCCCCAGAGGCCATGATTTTGAAGCTTGAATTTTTATATACCAAGTGAAATGGGAAATAATTTCAAGGGGAGAAACAATTCTGTAAAAAAATTGCCATGAATTTATTTGGATGGCATTTATGGCCTTTGTCATGCATAAAATTTTAGTTGGAAGGAAAAAAAAACTGAAGCATTTTATTGAGAAAGTCTAATATCTCATTTGGAACATCTTTTAAGTGATTTTGGTCTTTGAGGAACTGCAGTTACTGGAGCCTTGTATTTTCTGCAGCTACATCAAGGGAGTTGTTTCCTTTTGATTTTTAAAAAAAATTTACCAAAACCCCAAAATTGGCAGGAGAGAAAGGCAGCAAGAAGTTCCTCTCAGCCATTAAAAAGAATACATTTGAATCTGTTCTAATGAGGTGGATGAAACTGGAGCCTATTATATTGAGTGAAGTAAGCCAGAAAGAAAAACACCAACACAGTATACTAACGCATATATATGGAATTTAGAAAGATGGTAACGATGACCCTGTATGCGAGACAGCAAAAGAGACACAGATGTATAGAACAGTCTTTTGGACTCTGTGGGAGAAGGCAAAGGTGGGATGATTTGGGAGAATAGCATTGAAACATGTATATTATCATATGTGAAATGAATCGCCAGTCTAGGTTCGATGCAGGATACAGGATTCTCGGGGCTGGTGCACTGGGATGACCCAGAGGGATGGTACGGGGAGGGAGGAGGGAGAGGGGTTCAGGAGGGGGAACACGTGTGCACCCGTGGTGGATTCATGTTGATGTATGGCAAAACCAATACAATATTGTAATTAGCCTCCAATTAAAATAAATAAATTTATATTAAAAAAAGGAATACTGAGAGAATGCCAAACAATATTAATGTACTCCATTATGACTTTGACTATATTTTACAACTTGAAAAATTTTCATTTTTATGGTGCCATCAGCCTGCTACTTAATAGAAAATGTTTTACTGACATTTATGTTCTTTACCTAATGATGTGTATTTAAATGATGGCTGCCATCTTCATTAGCAGTGACTGATGAAAGATGAGTAAGAGAATAGACAAAACTGGTTTCATTCTAGTTGTGCAAACTGAGAATATAACCCTGGGCTGAACAGTTTACCAATTTGGCTACAGAGTTTAATTTAAATACCATCATACTCCAACACTGTATGATTGTTTTAATTGTGAATTATTATTTAAAAAAATGTCCATATTGTCTATTTGTTCTTAAAAATAAGCATACTAATTAATTATTTAAAGAAAAAAAGTTCCTGGAACAATGCAACATCCGAGAGAAACAAGGAAATGTTTACTTTGGAGCCCCCACCAGGTCTTACAGCAATTCAACAATTGAGTTCAACAACAATTTAAGCTCAATGTCTCCCTCTTCCCCTGCCTCACTCACTTCTTCCTCCTGGGACCCTAACATCCTACTTTCCCTGTGATCTGAAGCTGGCATCCCTTCTCGCCCCAAACCATAGCCTGACTGGGGACCCCGTCATTGCTGCCCATCTCCAAACAGGTCCAACCTGTGCCTTCTGCCCTAGTAATGCTGCCTTGCTCTGTTTTCTTTCCATCTACTTTTCTTCTTTCTCACTGCTTCTGCGCCTGGGTAAGGCTGGTTCTCTCTTGGGCCATTACAGTGGTTTCTAATAGCCTCTGGGCCCCTGAGTCTCACCTCCTCTGACCTGCTTCTGGATTAATTTTGCCCTCCCCAAATTCTTTCACGTTCACTCAATGTTTATTAAATAAAGACCAGGTGTGCCAGTCTGTCACTGGAGGGGCACCACCCAAAGGCACCAAGTTACCTTTACATTTAATGTTATGATCTTCCCTTGACTATCCTAGAAGGGACTCTTTTTTTCATCTGATTTATTTTCTTAATTCTTTGCTCATGTTGTTTCCTCTTCCAAGAAATGCTGTGAGTTGAAACCTCTCATTTCTTGGGGTCTATCTCAGATGTCACCTTCTTTGCAAAGATTTTCCTGATGACCTCACTTTTCCCTTCACTAGATATTGTCTTGCTTTTTAGGATACTCACTGAACTGAACTTTGTATCCCTCATGATATTTAATTATAATCGGTTTCTTCTAATATAGTGTGTACTTACCTTATCATTCTTTCAGGATTATAATGTACTTGAAAGGACAGACACAATCATTCATCTTTTGTTCCCACTAAGGCCTAGCCACGGTTTTAGCAAGTAATTGGGACTTCAATTAAAAAATAAATTGGGCTTCCCTGGTGGCTCATTCGGTACAGAATCTGCCTGCAATGCGGGAGACCTGGGTTCAGTTCCTGGGTTGGGTAGATTCCCCTGGAGGAGGAATAGGTTGCCCACTCCACTCCAGTATTCTTGGGCTTCCTGGGTGGCTCCGTTGGTAAAGAATCCACCTGTGATGCGGGAGACTTGGGTTCAATCGCTGGGTTGGGAAGAGCCACTAGAGAAGGGAACGGCTACCCACTCCAGCATTCTTGCCTGGGGAATCCCCAAGGACAGAGGAGCATGGTGGGCTGCAGTCCATAGAGTCCCAAAGAGTCAGCCACGACTGAGTGACTACGCACAGCACACAAAAAGCTGTGTTAACTCCATTTGCTCCATTGCTCCAGCAAAGAGCAAAGTTCCTGTATTTATCCGACACAGGGAACACTTACGCAGCATAAACCTAAATACAGACATAAACGTACAAACACATACATGCATGTATATTTATCACTCTGCTAAGACGTCTTTGTCTCAATATTGAAGGATTCAGGGGTGTAGGCCAATGCTTTTTATTCCCAGTCGGCACCAAAAATGTTGCCCAGATTATAATTTGAGGACCGAAAAATGGCTTCAACATCTCTTTCAGTTTGGGATTTGAGACCCGGCCAAAAGGCATGTTGGCAAACGCTTACTAACTTGAGCAGAGACTGGCCCGTATGGACCTCCCGGAGACGCCGGGGTTGGAGTTGGCGAGGAGTGGGGCGCTGGGCGGCGGGAGGGCTGCGTGGCGCGGATCTTCCAGCACTTCCTACTCCGCGGAACCGGGCCGACCAGTTCCCACCGCCGCCTGCTGCCTCTTGGCCCCACTTTGCGGGTCATGCCCACGCAGCGCGCCCTCTTCCCCGGCGCCGAGGCCGGGCTGGGGGTGCGCCGAAGCAGACCCGGTTCGGGCATCTTTCGGCGGGCGGCCGGGGCGGGGGTCCCAGGGCAAGGGACGAGGGCCGAAAGCCGGGAGGCCGCCCTCCGACTGGGTTTCTAGGTGAAAGGCAGGAAAACAACCGGCGGGGCGGGGCGGGGCGGGCGGGGCGAGGGCGGAGGGCACACATTGCTTCATCCTGTACATTTTACTGGAAACTGGGCGCATCCGGAGGAGGGGCCGGGAGGCGGTCCCGACGCCGCCAATGGCCCAGCAGGGCGCGGGGGAGGCCGGCGAGGCGGTGGCCCCTTCTCTCCGCCCCTGGTCTCGAACTCCGGTTAAATAGTCGGGCACTCCGGGTCCGCGCCCGTGCCCGCGCCGTCCTCCCGCCGATACCCTGAGCCCATCAGAGCTAGTGCCATAGCCACAACCGGGAGGCAGCCGCGCGCAGCGAGCCGGGGGCACAGCTGTCTGGAGTCCCCGAGCGCCGAGCCCGGGAGCATGATCGTGGACAAGCTGCTGGACGATAGCCGCGGCGGAGAGGGGCTGCTGGACGCGGCCGGCGACTGCGGCCTCATGACCAGCCCGCTCAACCTGGCCTACTTCTATGGCGCGTCGCCGCCTGCCGCCGCCCCCGGCGCCTGCGACGGGGGCTGCTCGGCGTCTGGGCCCTCGGCGCCAGGCTCGCCCGGCTCTGACTCCTCCGACTTCTCCTCCGCCTCGTCCGTGTCCTCCTGCGGGGCGGTCGAGTCCCGGCCGAGAGGCGGCGCCCGTGCTGAGCGGCTGCAAGGTACCCAGCGGCCCCAGCGGGGCGACCCCGGGGCCCCCGGACTCCCGTGGGCCCACGCTCGGGGAGGGGGGTGGTCTGGGCTGCCCAGATGTGAAGTACCTCGGCCAGATTTTAGGGGGATTCTGCGCCTGCCTTAGCGGCGGTACATAATCACACCGGTCGTCATATTAGGCCACGACTGGATGCCTTGCCCTGTGCTGGGCGTTTAGTATCACTCCATGCCCTTTGACCGTCTGTGAAATCCGGGTGCCATCGGCTGGCCTGTTAGCTGGAAACACACGGCTCTGATTGAGGGGGGGGGGGGGGGGGCGGGCGGGGATAAGTGGACCACGTTGGCCTTTCTCTTCGTTTTCTTCTTTTAAAAAACGCCTTTATTAAGCTATAATCCACACACTATGGCGAGGTTTTGGAGCCGATGTAGGTGTACCTTTTTCTCGTGGCTGTTTTAGTGAAAGGCTGCAGCGGGCGATAAGGGTTTGAGTACAAGGTTGAAGGTCATAATTTATTTCTTCCTAAGTACGTATTTGTGAAAATTTTTACGTAGAAGGACTTTATAAAGAAAAGAAACGGATATTATCAAGATGTGAGATGAAGCTGGACTGAAAACCAACGTATACCTTGAGTTTGATTTTCCGAAGTCTGCCCCGAATTTCTGCGGTCTTGTTTTTGTTTTCTGTGCTTTAGAGTGGTTGGGCTGTATGTGGCAGAGAAAGGCGTAATGTTTCCGGTCTTCCGCTGTGAATTGTTAGTTTCTTTTCTTAATGAACGGAGTTGCATAATTTGGGGGAAAACAGGATGCCACTGTGGGTAAACCAAAGAACGTCTAGATAATCTCACATTTTGGAAAATGTAATCAGCATGATTTTAAAGAACGTTCTTCCAGGTGTTCCCCACTGCTAGCCATTCCTGTTTTGGTTGCTTTTTAAAGTGTGATTTGTCATTTTCACTTAAAACAGTGATTCAAACAGTTCCACTCTATAAACGCTTTCTGTATCTTGAGTGTGCAGTAAATGCCAAAATTGTGTGTGTTTATCTAAACCATTTCCCCCCCTCCTCATTTGGCCTTCATCTGGCTGAAACTATTTTACTAGTTCTTTGGTTTACCATAGGGGATTTCTGAAACTGAATTTTTCTCCTTGTGACGTTGAATTATTAACTGCTGTCATTCCAGAGAAATGCTGTGTTAGATTCCGGCAAGATATTTCTAAATGACTTAAATGTAAAACTAGCTGTTTAATTTGCCCTATCATTGAGTTGTTTCTCTCATATGTTTGATTAGACGTACATATATATATATGTTTAAATTATGCCTTGGTTTTTGTCCTATCTTATTTTTTCCTACTCTCAATGGAATTGCTGAATTATTCATTTCCTGACTGTGTGTGTTTACTCTATATTCAACTCATCCCAAGAGGTTGTGACATGGTAGTGGTCAGAGTGGAATGCTGTACTCATGTACTACGTTTTAAAGTGTATTTTAAAGCTTAAATATGAAATGAGATTATTTCCTTTTTACTTAGAAGGCCTATGTGAGCAATTCCGTAAACAGTCGGTGAGGGGAAATCCTGTGTGTGTATGTGGAAATGTGTTTAAGCTTAGTGAATTTAAAGCAGCTTTCTCGGCATAGCTCAACTGAGGGAAATAATAAACTAAGACATCATTAATTATTAGGCTTTGGTACATTGTTTTGTGCCTTCTTCGGTGAGTGGAATTGATAAGACTTTACAGTTTCTGTGTGGACAGAAACGCTTTGGTTTGGAAAGCTAAAAATTCATCATTTAGCCATTGCTCTCCCAGGTTTTTAAAGAATCTAGAATAATTACAGATTTATGAGAGTCAGGATGTCAAAATCTGCAGTCCTCTCTCATGCTGTATTTAGGGCTGAGAGAGAACTAATTTGAGTTTATCCCTTGTTTCTGGGGCTCCCTGAAATGACTTTTTATGAGCTTTAATTCCTTAGGGTGCCTGGTGGGGAAAGGTATCAGGCAAGGTAGAATCCTTAAGTAGGGCTGGGGACTGACGTGCAAGGTCATCGGCCGGGGTGAGTTGAAGAGGCTTTGTGGTCTGCCAGTTGGGAACTTTATCACGTTAGACAGCTGTGCTTTTGAAGTTACTAATATTCATGTGTTTGAAGACACTCACTTGGGATATGTTTTTGTTTTTTGTTTTTGAACAGTTGAGCCCCATATGGGGGTTGTAAGGCAGCAGAGAGGACCCTTTCAAGGTGTTCGTGTGAAGAACTCGGTGAAGGAACTCCTACTGCACATCCGAAGTCATAAACAGAAGGCTTCCGGACAAGCTGTCGATGATTTTAAGGTGGCACCTAACTTATTTGTTTTGGGTTGGGTGGCAGGGAGGTTAGTCTGTTAGGGTTATTACTTTCATAGACCACAGAGAACAAAGGACAGAAAGCATATTTGTCCTGCTGTCTGCTAGATTCCTGTCGCTGGGCCCAGCGCTGGGCGCTTGGCAGGTGTGCAAGAGAAATTTAATGAATGAGTAAACGAAGGCAAGTTGGGGGCAAGGAAATTAATGTGGTTCAGTTAAATGGAACATTTTGATTAGAAAGGAAAAACTCAAGTTGCCTTATTAATTTTACCTTGACCCAAGTTGAACTAGGTGAAAATGCAGATGGGGGAAGTTGTAAGGTAGGATGGAAATTAACATAGAATATAAATACTGTTAGAATAGTATATCATATGTTCATGGCAAACTACAAAGAAGGGTAGAGATACCTGTTTATTGATAAATGTTAATCAGGAAACCATTTATCACACACTAAATTGGAAACTTTTTTTCCTTATAGACACAAGGTGTGAACAGAGAGCAATTCACAGGTAAGGGTTACCTCTATTTATAATATTATGGGAGCTCTAGGGTAAAATAGTGCACTGTGATTAGGCGCAAAATTTTGTGAAGTAAAATGATCACAGATTCCATTTTCCTTTCTCGGGTATAGAATTGAAGAATACAGTATCATATAGTGGGAAAAGGAAAGGCTCTGATTCATTGTCTGATGGACCAGCTTGCAAAAGATCAGCTTTGTTACATACCCAGTTTTTGGTATGTATCTCACTATTTTCCTCTGAATACCCTTTGGAAATTATTTTTAGAATAATTTTGGAAGACAATGTGCAACTTCCTTTTTCTTCCTTTCCAGACACCGCCTCAAACACCCACACCCACGGAGAGCATGGAAGATGTCCATCACAATGAATCCAAACAGGACAGCTGTGCCGATCTGCTTCAGAACATTATCAACATTAAGAATGAATGCAGCCCGGTTTCTCTGAACACTGTCCAAGTTAGCTGGATGAGCCCTGGGGAGGCCCCTCAGGGCTCCCCCCATGAGCAGTGTCAGGACCTCCACAGAGGGCAGGTCTTCTCTCCACCTCAGAAATACCAGCCCTTCCAAGTCAGCAGCTCCCCACACATGATGGATCAGGCTTCCATGTACCAGTATTCATCACAGAATCAGAGCGTGCAGCCGCCGCCACAGCACTACACCCACAGTCCAGCCCTGGAGTACAGCCCTTATTCCAGAACTTCCCAGTCCCCCAGCTATGAGCCACACTTGTTTGGTGGAGAACCACAGTTCTGCCCAGACCAGAGTTTTGCATCCCTTTTAAGTGATCCCCGGGAATCTGAGAATATTGCTGTTCCCCCTCAGACTGCTCCCAGCGTTCAGCAGCAAATTGACACCCATCTACAGAACTTCAACCTGATGCCACCAGATGCCTGTGAGGCCCTGGCAAGGCCAGATACAGGCTCTACCCCTTTAAGCACGCCGCTGCCCTTCCCGAACCTTGGCGGAAATCCAATGAACACCACACAGTTAGGGAAATCATTTTTTCAGTGGCAAGTAGAGCAGGAAGAAAACAAATTGGCAAATATCTCCCAAGACCAGTTTCTTTCAAAGGATGCAGATGGTGACACGTACGTATATCCTTTTATGTCATTAACCTAATTTGGTAAGCCATGGTTGTTGGCCACGGTGGGCACAGGGTATGCCAACTTAGATCTGACTAAGTGATTGACTAATCTAGATGACTAGTGGAGGCAGAATGATAGCTCATATTTCAAAGAAGAGTTCTGTTTTTTTCTGGGTGAACAAATTCCTGTTCCAAATTAATGAAAATGTATTTGGCCTCTTTGAATAATTGGTTTAGAAAGATTAGCACAGATTATGTCTGTAGAGCAAAATCAGTTAGATCATAGTTGGTTGGTAGTGATCAACCATGAGTTGATTTGTGGATTGATTACCGATCTGTCCTCACATCTTTGTGAACCTGGGCAAATTGTTTAATCTCTCTGTACTTTAGTTTCTGGGCATGTAAAATGGTACTATCTCCCTCATTGGGTTTTTATGAACATTAAAAACATTAGATTTAATGCAATCAACATGGTACTTGGTGTACTTCTTTCTGGTAACCTGCTTGATCTTGTAACACAGATGGGTATTGTCAGCATAGCAGAAAAGACAAATTATGCTCTGTACTGTTTCATTTTTCATACTGTTTATGGGGTTCAGGAGATAGTGAAGGATAGACAAGCCTGGCAAGCTGCTGTCTATGGGGTCACAAAGAGTCGGACACAACTTAGCAACTGAACAACAATAGCGGCAGCTGTTTGATTTGAGTATACCAGTATATCAAGAAAAGGGCTAAGGAAGAATTTTTTTTTAAGAGATGAACTTAGTGAAATCAGAAATAATTTACCTTTTTGCCTTTTCTTTCCCCCAGGTTCCTGCATATTGCTGTTGCCCAAGGGAGAAGGGCACTTTCCTATGTCCTTGCAAGAAAGATGAATGCGCTTCACATGCTAGATATTAAAGAGCACAATGGACAGGTGAGGATTTTTTATTTTAATTAATTTTTTAATTGGAGGAAAATGGCTTTCAATGTACTGAAGTCTTTACAGGAGGCTTCGGTACTTCTTGAGCCTTCCTCCCCTACCCCAGGTGAGGATCTTGACATAGGGAAATGGCAAAGGTGTGGTCAAGACGATAGCTGGTCTCATATTCGTGTGTAGATTATTTCAGAGTTCCAGACCAAAAGAGTTTGGTTAATATTAACTTTGGGATGTTGACTCTGTCACTGCCAACCTTGAAGTTATTAACGTTAACTTTGTAGTCATTTGACCAAAGACTAATGGGGTGTAATAAAGCCTCACCCTAAGCTTATTATAGTTTCCTTGTATTACAGTATCTTACAACTTATTAATAGGATTCATTTTTTCTATGTGGGTTTTTCCCCCTTCAGTCTTAGTTTAGGTTCATATTCCTTGTTATGATAGTTTTGTAGTTTCCAAAATATATATATTTTTTCCTCTGCATGTCCACAGAGTGCCTTCCAGGTGGCCGTGGCTGCCAATCAGCACCTCATCGTGCAGGATCTAGTGACCCTCGGGGCCCAGGTGAACACCACTGACTGCTGGGGAAGAACGCCCCTGCATGTGTGTGCAGAGAAGGGCCACTCCCAGGTGCTTCAGGTAAGAGGCAGCAAGCCAGGCTCCTGTTACCACAGGGCCACAGGGATAGGGCTTAGAAATTAGCAGTTGGGTGCAGGTTGCCTATTGCAATACTCTCTTCTGAGTTGATTTATTCCTTTCTTGGGACACTTGTAGATAAGTATTTGGCAGAGCTTGTCTTGTGCTGAGTAAATGTCTACTTTCAAATCCTGCAGGCAATTCAGAAGGGAGCAGCAGGGAGCAACCAGTTTGTGGACCTGGAGGCAACTAACTATGATGGTAAGCAGTGGACATGTTACTGGGTGAAAAATCATTCAGAGAGAGGGGCCCTTTAGTTCCAAGGGCATTAAGTTCAATACCAAGAAGAAAGGGAGTTAATTAAAGCTAAAATATTCTGTAGATAAAGTTAGTGCTAAGACCCAGTGGAGGAAATACTCAGATTTCCTTAGTGGTTCTTGTGGAGCCCATACATAGGTCACATAGATGCTACCCCCAAGGTCTGTAATTATAGAACAACTGAAAGAGTTGATGGGAGGCTTGATTTCTGCTTTCTTATACTTTTTTCTAGGCCTGACCCCTCTACACTGTGCAGTCTTGGCCCACAATGCTGTGGTGCACGAACTCCAGAGAAATCAACAGCCCCATTCACCTGAAGTTCAGGAGCTTTTACTGAAGAATAAAAGTCTAGTTGATACAATTAAGTGTCTGATTCAAATGGGAGCAACAGTGGAAGCTAAGGTAAATTCACAGAAGAGTTTAGACATGGAATGTGGGAGAGAAGTGGTTATAGCAGAAGAGCTTGTTCCCCAGTAGAGATTAAAACTTTCTCCTCTTTTAATTTTATCGCCCCCCCCTTTTAAAAAATTAATGGAGTGAGTAGCAATGTATGGATAGTTAAGGAACTTAGATTTTAAAAGATCACCTCATTTGCTTTCTTGATTTGTGTTTAATCTATGGCTTATTATTCCGAAGATCATTCAGCTGTGAAATGAATTAGTCTTTATTTGAAAGGAAAAGAATATGCTTGAAACTGATATTTTCATTTTGGTTTCAGTTGTCATACACAGATAATAAAGGCACTGCATTTCATAAGGGTTTCTTCATTGTTGTAGATTCTGGACTTAATCTTCTGTTTTTTTAAACTGGAGAATATTTTGTTATCTTTAAATCTGAGGTTTCTTTACTGAATATATGCTGTGTGCCAGGCACTGAGTTAGGGGCTCTATGGGAAAGATGCCTAAATCATAAGCCCCTTTGGTCCTTGGGGAGCTTACAGTCTAGTAGAAATGGTGAGAGAGATAGCTAACTGTCAGTCTACAGGATGGCCACCAAGTCTGGAAACACAGGCGGATACACAATAAATGGTTTCTTGTACTATATTACAGCCCTCAATAAAACAGTGTAGTCTATTTCTACATTTTATGGCCACCTGGTGTATAAGGGTAGATGTGATAAGAGGCATGCAGGCAAATGAAAAGGGAATTTCAAAGGAGAAATGAGATTTCATGGAGCTTGGGATGAAAGAAGGGTTTGTGAAGAAGGGGGCACTTCAAGTGAGTCTCCACGGGTGAGTCAGACATAGGCGAGGCTGGATGAGCAGCGTATGTCTAGGCCGTGGTCTCAGATGTTCACTGTCTTCTCCCTCTTGCCTTTGACAAGGATCGTAAAAGTGGCCGCACAGCCCTGCATCTGGCAGCAGAAGAAGCAAACCTGGAACTCATTCGCCTCTTTTTGGAACTGCCCAGTTGCCTGTCTTTTGTGAATGCAAAGGTACTTTTAGGAATACTCGAGAACTGCACGAGAGTTGGAATGACCTTCTTTATACCTTCTTCAAGCTTTTGAGCTGCTTTTGTGAAAGTCTCCTATCCTCACGGGTGTCATTTTCTCTTGGTCTTCAGGCGTACAATGGAAACACCGCCCTCCATGTTGCTGCCAGCCTGCAATATCGGGTGACGCAGTTGGATGCAGTCCGCCTGTTGATGAGGAAGGGAGCAGACCCAAGTACTCGGAACTTGGAGAACGAACAGCCAGTGCATTTGGTTCCTGATGGGCCTGTGGGAGAGCAGGTGAGGGCCACGGAAGGGAAAGACATACTTTTAGGCCTTGTCCTGAAGCGTAAGAGCGGTGGGCCAGCTGGCACTCTTCAGGTGGGCTCTGTCAGCTCAGATGGCCTCTGTCAGCATATGTGTCTCAGCAGTTGTCGTTGTTGCCCTTTGGAGTCAATTGTTGTGTTTCCAAAGGAGGAGTAAGACATTTAAGGCTGTATCCGTGGACCCCAAATGGTTAGAAGTCAGGCAGTCCTTCCTTTTCTTCCAAGATAACAGACTTAGGTTTGAACTAAGTCAGAATGGTTTGACATTTGGCAGTTGATGAAAGAGGAGGAAGCAAGGTTCCTGTAGACACTAAGGAAATAGAATCTAGTTTTGTGAGTAAGTGATGAACCTTCAAATAGTGTGGGTATTAGATGAGTCAGTATCTGTAGAGTGTTCAGAATACTTTCAGACACCTGAGTGCTCAGTAAACGTTAGCTGTTAACAATGATTTCTGTCTGCTAACTGATCCTAAGTAAAAAGCGGGGAAAGTTATTTATGTAACTTTGAACCTAGAAATAGTTTACACTTTTAATAGAACTATGCTTTTCTTATCATATGATTCTATATTACATTTGGAGATTGAACAGTTTGATACGTTTAAACTTTTCCTGATAATAAGAGCTGACTCTTTAAGAACTTAAACGATTTTTGATGAAACTTTTTCCCTGGAGGAAATGAGGTGATTGTGGCTATAGGTCATTATATACTGTAATAATCACAAAATAAAATATATGGAATGCAGTTTAGCCTTTTCTTTGATTTACAGCCCTCATTGTGGCCACAATGTTATAGTAACTCATATTTGTAGATTTCTTGATAGCTGAAAACAAATCTCTTGATAACTTGTAGAGGTATATTATACCACTTAATAGTTAGGAAAACTTCTCAGGATGAAGGTTAAACTGGAAAGACTGAGATTCAGAGTGGTTCCAGGCACAGGAACCATCGTTAAATAGTAAATGACAGAGTCATTTCTTCTGCTTCACTGTTTGTGGTGTGCATTCATAGAGTGAGGTTCTCAGGGAGTATCGAGCACAGAGAGTTGCTTAACTCTTTGCTAAATAAGTGTTCTCAGATTATTCTTATTTCTGCTTTTGTATTTTTGTTTCTCTCTGTTTGGAAGGAGGATCTTTTCCTTTGCTTTTATTGTCAGACTATAGTCACTGTGTCTCCTTTTGGTAGCTATCAATTACATCCCTGACTCCAATCTTCTTTCTTTTAGCTTGTTGCTTCTAATCTGCTGTGGGCTGAGAGACATGATAAAATTTGTCAGGCTGGGATATAAAATCAATGACCCAGCTCTCAGTGAGCCTGGGGGCTTTCCTGTGATCCATACAGTCATGCACAATGCTTTCATTCTTGGATATCTTGATAGCTATCTTGACTCGAAGGGCATTATAATTTACTTATATCTATAAGAAAGACTGGGTTCTTAGTTGAGGCTGACATCAAGGTAGGTGAGATATGTATAATCATGATTACTGCCTTGTTTTACATGTTCTCACAAATAACAAGATTAGGAAAGGAATATAGGTCTTGGTTAAACAGTTGGAGATGTTCAGCTTCAGATAATTTTTTTCATGGAGATGCTTTACTTTCTTGTACTCAAAGATCACTATAGGAGAGCTGTAGTAAACCTTAAAAGAAGTTGTAGTTTTTTTTTTTCAAGTCCCCTTAAAATCTTGACACATACTGTTGTGTATTTCTTCACACACTTATTTATAAGTAGGCAGGAATTACGTATAGAAGAAAGAAACTCTGAAGAGGTGGTACTTTGATTGTAAAAAAGAAACCTCACAAATCCTGTTGGTTTCCTTTCCAGATCCGACGTATCCTGAAGGGAAAGTCCATTCAGCAGAGAGCTCCACCGTATTAGCTCCATGGGTTTGGAGCCTGGTCGGCAATACTCACTGTCAGTTAGGCAGTCCTATTGTATCTGTACATAGACCATTTGCTTTGTATTGGCAAATGTAAGTTGTTTCTATGAAACAAACATATTTAGTTCACTATTATATAGTGGGTTATGTTAAAAGAAAAGGAGAAAAATACCTAATTCCTCTTGGCAGATTTTAATATTTCATGCCCAGGTATCTGGGATCTAGACATCTGAATTTAATCTGAGTGGTAAAATCGACTTCAATTAACAGTAGCTTTTTGGCTTTGATTTGTGGTATCAGGTACTGCTCATGTAGCTATTGCCAGTTTAAAAGGAGGTGAATCATTAACTGTTATTTGAAGAAAAAATGAAAGCATTTGAAAGTTAAAAAATAAATCTGGACATAGCCTTGAGGCTTCATTTGGCCTGATACATACAGTAGCTGATAGTTAGCAGTGCTGGAAAGTCTCTGTAGTAACTGGACTGAATGAAAGGTACCATGGTTAAAGTTTGATCTTTGCAAACTGTATATAATTGTTATTTTTGTCTTTTAAAATATTTTTACATATATGGTCATTAACATGACCACATTTGAAATGTATAGATCAATAAAATAGAAAAGAACAAGTGGATTTTCACTGTTGTTAAAAATTATATGCCTTCAAAGGAACTGTGTAAGCACCACCTCTGTAGATGAAACAGATGGAGAGCTGTTCCCTTAGTGGCTGGCAGAGCTCTGACTTGTAAATACGCTTTCAGATCAGATATATTATTTGTAGGGAATTGCATACTATTAAAGAGGACACCTCTTTAAGACGCACTTTCTAGAATTTTGATTTCCTGCTCTGTTGGAATTTTTATTTTGACTTTATAAGAGAAACAGAAAGTCAATATTGAAACATGTTTTACTGGTTTTCTGTTGTCAGATAATGATAATGCACCAAGATGTTCTATATTACCATTCAGAAAAAACATGTTTTTTAGTAACTTTAATTATATTAATATTATTTTGCTTATCTCTTGCATACTCTGAGGAACATATTTGACTTTGATTGCACATCAATTCTTTGTAATAAATTTGATTTATGAAAAACCTCTATCTTCTTTTCTTTTAAATGAGAAGTGTCATAAGCAATTGACTGACTAATCATCTTTGTAGTTAAGTACTTAAATCTTTTAAAAATAGATAACCTTTGGATCGATCACATTGTTTGACCCAGTATGTCTTGTGGACAAAAGTTAGTTACGGTTATTTGGTATCTAAAAGTATGGCTGTTATGTGAATCTGTCCATTCACAATGGAAAAACTCATGCATTGCTTTAAATAAACATTAATTGAATAATACTGTTCTTAAGGATGTGAAGTTTCTTTTCCTCGACCTTATATATATTTCTCAAGGTTGAAAAGATCTGTTAATCACGAATCTAAAACCTTTAAATTAGCCTATATATATTAATTTGGGTTTTTTTTCAGAGGGTGTTTCCTTGTTATAGGATCTGTAACATGAAAAAGCTCTTTGTTAAGTTCATTAGTAGAGATTTACTAGGTTCTGAAAAATCATGGATGTTTACTAGATTCTACTGATCATTTAGACGTTTACGTGCTAAAAAATATGTCTTTATGACTGTTTTTAATACTTTATTTTGTGGGAACATAGGAAAAACGATTTGGAGATTACCAGGATCATTCTGAGCGATGTAAACATGGGGACAGTAGTAAATGGGATCCCTCCCTTTTCCAACATGTCATTTTGATACGTGAGAACAAACACATCAGTGACTGTCAATATCAGTCAATCACTGCACATACATTCTAGATCTAGTAACCTTTGAGAATATGATGTGCATATACACACTGATTATCTGAAACAGCACTTAGCAAGCATGTGATTGTGTATCTGCGTGCAAAGCTGTCTGATAGATAATAAGAGGTATTCAAAGACATTTCTTAATTAAGATACATATGTAGGAGACATGGCGTGTACTTGATTAGCAAAAAGAGGAAGGAATATAAAGATTACAAAGAAAAACTTTATATCTGAATGGGGAGAACTAGGGAGACTTCAAGGTAGAACATTTGAGCTGTATTTTCAGAAGAGCTGAATTTGAATGTTCATGCAAGTGAAAAGGGAGGAGAATGAAACAAAACTACATGAACCAAGGCAGTCATGTTTAGGGGAACCACAAGTGAGTGATTCAGTGTGGCTTGACTAGCCAAGCTATTTGGATGGCCAATAAGTTTCATCTTGTGTTCTACCTCTAACTGGTAATATGAATAGCATATTGAGAAAGATCTCCAGGCAGTCTAGGGGCTTTGGCAGGAGAGGGTGCTGTAGTTGATTATCGAATATCGGCTGTATGGGTGTAGAGGGTGGTTCTTGATGGAATGTTCCTTAAAGAGTGACCCCCATGGAAGCCAAGACTACGGGCTCATTGCTGCAACCTCAGTGCCTCGCAAAGTGCCTGGCATAGAGTAGGAACTTACACTGGTTAAATGAGTGAATGAAGGTATGTCAATCCTGCTTGGGATCATGGGTTTTGGGAGGAACTGGTGTTGCAAGCCAGACATAAAGTACTAACATAAAATACTAATGAGTTAATGACTATCACAGTTCCAACTTAACTCAGCCATATAATATAACAATGATATCAATAAGTTAATGAAAAATGACATAGCTGGCACTCTTTAAAAAAAAAAAAATCAGGCAGTCCTGTGCAAAGAATTAATTCTAATACTCTAGTTTGGTGTTTCACTAAGGAGTTCCCTGAAGTATCAAAGGCCAAATCTTCCAGCTCTATTTGTTAATCAAATCAGTCACATTTAATATCCTTTCTATATTTTTACTTAATCAGGAGTGGAGAATTTTCTCAAATTCCTCTAACCTTTAGTAAATGTCAACTTCTTGAACTCAGTACCACTGACTCATTTTCTGATAACATCAGCTCTGTATTGAACATGACTCCAGGGTGAAACCAACTTCAGTGACTAAGTTCTTGTTGGTCTCCCTGAGATATGGCCCAAGTACAAGGTTTTTATACATTAGTTACAACCAGATGCCTGGGTTTTTGGTTTTTCTGCTGGTGCCCAGGATTTGTCCTTGACAGGAGGGGAGTGACCATCTTACTCCTTATCAGAGGCTCCACACCTAGCACAACATCTTACACATCGGACACATTCAGTTAATACTTAAATCGAATTTAATTTCATGGCTTCCTTTTTAGTTTACATTTTCTCTATATTTTATACCTCAGTGTATAGACATTGTTTCATATGGAATTTATGATTTAATTCTGAAAGATGTTTTTCTTCAGCTGTGCACCAAGTCTGGTTTAGCTTTATCTTCTCAGTCCCCTCATTCCACTTTTGGTGTCTGTGTAGACTCAGAAACATCGCATGGATGACACATTTCCAGGTGGACTAAGCGGAGATCGTTCTCAAGGTGTGCCTAGCTTTCTTATATGTGTCCTTTGTCCTCCAGTCCCTTGTCCCCTGGTCCCTCCATCACACTATTCTCCTTGTCTATAAGCCCAAGAAGATTTGGGGATAAGCGTACCAGACAGCTAGTCCAGCTGCTCAGTACCCTAGGTTCAGGGTTTCAGTCTTTTTGTTTTTAAACTTTTAGTTTTGTATTGGGGTATAGCTGGTTAACAAACAACGTTGTGATAGTTTCAGGGGAACAGCAAAAGGACTGAGCAGTATATGTATATATGTATCCACTCTCCCTCAAACTCCCCTCCCATCCAGGCTGCCACATAACACTGAGCAGAATTCCCTGTGCTTTGTAGTAAGTCCTTGTTGGTTATCCATTTAAAATATAGCAGTATTTACATGTCCATCCCAAACTCCCTATCCTGTACCCGCATCCTTCCCCCTAGCAACCATAAGTTTGTTTTCTGTGAGTCTCTGTTTTGTAAGTAATTTCATTTGTATCATTTCTTTTTAGATTCCATAAGTAAGGGATGCATACAATATTTCTCCTCTGACTTACTTCACTCAGTATGACTATCTCTAGGTCCGTCCAAGTTGCTGCAAATGGCATTATTTCATTCTTTTTAATGGATGAGTGATAATCCATTGTGTGTGCCAATGCAGGATATGCAAGAAACGTGGGTTTGATCCCTGCATCAGTGAGATCCCCTGGAGAAGGAAATGGCAACTCGCTCCAGTATTCTTGCCTGGAAAATTCCAGAGAATCCTGGCAAGTTACAGTCCATGGGTTTGCAAAGAGTCAGACATGACTGAGTACACACACAGTATTCCATTGTATATATGTACTGCATTTTCTTTATCCATTTCTCTGTCGATGGGCATTTAGGTTGTCAAGCTTTCAGTCTTTGCCACCAAAGACATCGGCATCTTTTATGAAGCTTGTTAATCATGCAAATACCTTAGCCCCACTCCAGACACCCTTGAACAGAATCTCCAGGGCTTTTAAGGCTTCCAGCAGGTACAAGTGAAGATGATTCTAGTGCGCAGTTTAGTCTAAATTACTTAGGAACTGCAGATTTTGGAGAGTAGCTGTGACTGGGCGGCGGCTCTATGGTGGTAACAGAATGGGTTGCTGAAATGCCTATGGGGATGAGGTGGCAGACTGATGAATGCTTGCTATGTGCCAGACATGTTGGATCCTGTGCTATAGAAACTAGCTTTGAAGGAGAGATCGGGAGTCAGCTAAACTGGTTTTTTTTTTTTTTGCTCTCAGAAAACACTTTTCTAAGGTCATCTAGCTTTTAATTCTTAGGTATATTAGTTTCCTAGGACTGTGTAACAAATTACCAACTTGGTGACTTAAGCCACCAGAACAGAGAAATTGATTCTCTTACAATTCTGGAGGCCAGGCATCTGAAATCAAGGTTTCTCAGAACCATGCTCTTTCCAAAGGCTACAGGAAGAGTCCTTCTTCACCTCTTTCAGTTCTGGCAGCCCCGTATGTTCCTTGGCGTGTGTCAGTATAACTCCAATCCCTGCCTCTGTCTTCACATGGACTTCTCCCCTCCCTGTGTTCTCCACTGGGTGTCTCTTATAAGGACACTTGTCATTGGATTTAAGGCCCAGATAGATAATCCAAGATGACCTCATTTTGAGATTCTTTAATTACATGTGCTGAGACTTTTTCCAGTTGAGATCATAGTCATAGGTTCTGAGGTTTATGATGTTTATATTTTTTGGGGGGTGGAGCACTACATTTAACCTATTGAAAGAAGCTGTATATTCTTTTCTGTTACTATTATTTCTCTCAAAGTGATTAAGATGAATACCTCTTTTTGAGCAATCCTGTAGTTTGTCTTCAGAATCTACGAGGATCTCTTCCACATAATTATTGATTTAATGGATGATACATCATCTCCATTTTATTTATTACCTATAATGCCTGGCATTGACCAGGAACCTCATTAACCATTAATAAACTTTAATAGAAACCATAAGATAATTATTGAGATAAAATTCTAAAAATTATTGTAATGATTTAAAGAACTTTCATTGTTTGAAACTTACAACAAATCTCTGACAATCAGTCATTCTACCCTCTGGCACATGTATGAATAAACCTGCTACTCTCCACCTTGGATAACACTACCTAGAGTTGCCCATGTGAGAAGCAACATGATCACAAATTAAATGCCTGTATTTTAGACCAACTGACCTCATAATGATAATACCAGAGTAGGCACTCATTGGAAACTGCAGACTTGAAAGTGAAGACTCAACTCAAGGAAAGGCATGGTTTCAGAAAATAAATGTCCACCTATTTTGCCAAGTTCCACTAAAATGTACTTTTTTAGGCCTAAATATAATTTTTTTAAAGTGAAAAGTATTCTGCCGCTTAATCTGAATAATGATTTCAGTAGTTCTATGGACTTGGTAATTAGATCCAGCATGCATTTCTTGTTGGAACAGCTTAGTATCTTTGGGCTTGACAATAGGGACAAATTTCAGATTGTGAAATACTACTAGATTCCTTAGCTTAATTGATTTGGGGCTTAAGTTTGAAATTGCTGTTTATTTTCTTAATTCATGGTATCTTAATTCACGTGGCCTTCTCTCTGTGTGTGCAGCCAGTATCTCTTCTCAGGCAGGATTTTAGTTTTAAGTACATGCAAGAAAGTGTGGAATCCCTCTTGACTGGCTCTCCTGAAGGCCTCAGGTACCTCACTGCCCTGAAAGTCAACTGCTCCTCTCTCTGCACTTATGTTTCTTCAGTTTAGGCCATTATCTCAGTGGGAGCCTGCCCACTGAGATCCGTCTTTTCGGGTTGGCTCCAAATGTTTTTTATGTTGGATATCATTGTCATTCATTTTTTAAAAAGTCTGTCTCTCCTCCACTATTCCCAAGAAGTGTTCCTTCCAGAGTTACTTTAAAATTATCCAAAAATTATCCTTTTTAAAAGGCTCTTACATGTATGGAAGTGAGAATTATTAATCTTAAGGACAGCAATTTTGTCTGGTGTAACTTCTTATGTCTATCTGAAGAAAATTTTAAATATATCACTTGGGAAAACAAGCAAGCATTTGAACCTTTTGGGTTCTATGCAAATCTTTCCAGACTCCTGGAAAACTTTTTAAAAAGGTAAATTTCTGGACTCAACTTGTAGAGAGTTGAAAAATAGTATACTATATTACTTTAAGAATAAAAATAAATGAATGAGACTCATCTAGGTTCTCACAAAATGATTTTTTTTATAGAGCAAATAGGGCTACATTAGAGAGGTAGATTTTTCCAAACAGGCCCTCTAAATTTGGTGAAAATATGTCCAGTTTTTTCATGTGGTGCAGAAGACAGAGAAAGAGATCTATAGACAAAAATTTAACTTACATTGTTTATTCATTTCCATACATACTCCAATCATACAGGCCAGTGAAGTACATTGTTAAAAGCTCAGGAATTTATAGGCAGTTAACAGGTTCTCTATTATGCCATTATTCTATTTCCAAAGCTATAGAATGAGTCAGTTTTGTTTCTTCCCGCAATTATTATATCAAATCTGTTATCAAGGTCAAATATACATTGAATTAGTCAATTTTTTTCTATCTTTCCTGCCACCACCCATGTTTAGGTTTTCCCAGATTACTACAATAGACTTAAAAAAATTTTTACTATGAAAAATTCAAATATACTCAAAAGTAGAGAGAATATTATATTGAACACTCATATCTGGCATAAAGCTTCATCAATTGTAAATATTTTGCCATTCTTCCCCCTTATTTTTTTCTGGAGTATGTTAAAGCCTACTATACTCGTCATAGAAAGTCAGTGTGTATCTCTAATAGATCAGCAATTTTTGTCCCTGATAGCTTTGTAATCATCTCTTTCTCTGATCTCATTTTTCTCACCAATCCCCAAATTTCCAACCATTTAGCATACTCTTACAGAAACTTAAAAAATTTTCAAAGGCTCAGTGTTGCTCACTAAATCAAGTACAAACTCTTGTCCTGGTTCACAAAGCCATCTTACTTTAACTTCCCTCAACCGTTTAACCTTATCTTCTGTTATTCTCCAAAAGCTGTCAGGTGGGTCTCCTTGCTGCTTATCAGAGGCTTTGTTTATTCCTGTCCGTAGTCATGCTCTTGCCTACCCAAATTCTGTGGATCCTTGAAAGCTCTGCTTGACTGCCACTTCCTTTATGAAACTTTCCCCAGGTCATACTGACTTCTCTCATGTCTGAACTCTGGAATTTAAACTGAGTTCCTATAACCTTAAATCTGATATTTTTAATGTTATCCCAGTCTTAATAATTGTAACCTGGAAAGTGGATTCTGAATCACTGACTAGCAGCATTTGTTTTTAAAAACATCTTGAAAATGTTTGAGTGAATGCTATCATTAGGGATACAGTGAAGATAAGCAATGCTGGACAAATGGAGTGTCAGTACGGCAGACAGAATTCTAGATGCCCATGACCTCGACCCCCGGTGTTACTCCTGTGAGTATATTATGTCAGACGGCAAGAGTAACTTTTCAGTTGTAATTAAGGTTAACCTTAAACTAGGGAGACTGTTCAGGTGCACCTGAACACTTTAAAAGCATAGAGTTTTCTTTGGCTGGTCACCGAAGAGGGAGTCAGAGAGAGTCTAAGTCTAAGAAGGGTTCAACCCACAGTTATTGACTTTGAAGACAGAGGAAGGTGCCCACAAGCTAAGAAATTCAGGTAGTTTCTAGAAATCCAGAAAGAAAACGGGATCTCAGTTCACATGCCCAAGGACATGGATTTTGCCAACAACCTTTAGCTTGGAAGCAGATTCTTCCTCAGAGCCTTCAGATAAGAACTCATCCCAGTTGACTATTTTGTCCTTGTGAAGCTCCTTACAGAAAATACAGCCAAGCCCACCCAGACTGTTGACCTGTGGAACTGTGAGCTTGTAGTGAACTTTTACACATTTCCTGCTGTTCTTCCTTTTTTTTGTTGTTTCAGTTTTATTGGGGGTATAATTGGCATACAGAACTATATAAGTTTAAAGTGTACAGAATAATGACTAGACATATGCAAGTTGCGAAATGACTGTCACAGTAGGTTTATTTATCATCCATCACCTCATATGGTTATAAAGTTTTTGGTTTCCCTTGAGATAAGAACTTTTGGGATGTATGCTCTTAGCAACTTTCAAGTATACAGTACTGTGAACTACAGCCATCATGTTGTACATTATATCCTTGCTACTTATTTATATTTTAGCTGAAAGTTTGTAACTTTGACCGCATTCACCCAATTCTCCTACCTCCCACTTCTTGCTTCTGGTAACCACATATCTGTTCTCTTTTTATATGAGTTTTTTTTTTTATATTCCACATGTAAATACATAGAACACTACATGAATTTGTGTCATCCTTGTGCAAGGGCCGTGAAAATCTTTTCTGTATGGTTCCAGTTTTTGTGTATGTACTGCTGAAGTGAGCATCCTGCTATTTTTATCAAGGCTCCAAATCAGTAAGGAGGCGTTCCCATAAGTTGAAGCATCGTTTTAACACACATGGTCACTGCACAGGCTTAGCAGTGCCCTTTTGTCCATCAATTTCCCACTGCCGGTAGGAAAATTTTAAGGAAAAGAAAGTCCATCTTGCCTGTTGCCTATGTTTTCAAAATAGTCTATAAGAGGGTCCTTGAGCAAAAAAGTCTATAAGAGGGTCCTATAAGAGGCTGCTTGAGGAGGGTGATTAGGATAGTCTCTCTGACCATTAGTAGCCTTGGTTCACTGTGCAGACTCTCTCTATGTTTTCTGCAAGACTGGTGTTTTCTAGGAGCATTCTCCTAAACTCTGCAGCAGCCAAGATATTAGATGGTAGGAGAACTTGTTTATAAAATAAATCCAGACATTCATTTTTGGAACTGGTCAACAAATAGTTACTGAGGATGCTTAGAAATTTGAGAACTGAAGTTACAGTTTCTTTTGCAGCTTAGAATCAGAGGTGATGGGCAGGAGTTTTATTATTATTAGTTTAACAAGCTTAAGTTACTCCAGCCATGCATATATAACAAAAATGAATGGTTACATATTCATTTGGGGTGCTTGTGAATGATTCAAAAAGAACTTGTTCCTTACAAAATTTATTGCTGAATGACTCATTATAGGATAATGATGAAAACAAGCCTTCTAATTTAAAGAGTTATGTAAGTATTATTTTAAAAGTCAACTTTGTGGGGTATAATTTCCATACAATAAAATGCATATATTTTAAGTGTATAGTTAAGTAAATGTATACACTCATATCATCATCATCGAGATATAGCTCATTTTCTCACAGATCCCTCATACACAACCTCTGCAATCAGTCTCTTCTTTCAGCTATTGTTCCAGGCAACCATTGATTTCATTTTTGTCAGTATAGATAAGTTTTACCTCTCTAGTATTCATACAAATGGAATCAGACAGTACACATATCAATACATATTTGTATTGAGTTCCTTTCACTCAGCATGATGTTTTTGAGACTCATTCACAAGGTTGTATTTATTAGTAATGCATATTTTTTATTGCTGAGTAGTATTTAATTGTATTCATCACACAGTTTGTTAGCCTATTAGTGGGTATGTGAATTGTCTCAGTTTGGGGCTATTATGAATAAAATTGCTATGGGCACTCTTTGGGTGCAAGTAGGTTATTTCATTTTGGTAAATACTTAGGGGTGGTATAGCTGGTTGATGTGATAAGTATGTTTAACTTTAAAAGAAACTGTCAAGCTGTTTTTCCAAGGTGATTGCACCATTTTCCATTCTCAATAGCGAGAAGATACTATTCTCAGTCTTCCTCAATACTTGGTATTGTCAGCCTTTTGAAAGGGTGTGTGGTAGTATCTTTCCAATGGATATGTAGTGGTATCTGACCATAGCTTTAATTTGCAATTTCCTGATAACTAATGATGTTTACATCTCTTCTTGTGCTCATCACCACACAGGTATCTTTGGTGAAGTGCCTGTTCAAGTTCTTCTGCTCATCAAAGATAATTAGATTGTATCATTATTATCAAGTTATAAAAATTTTGAACTGTATTTTGAATATAAGCCTATTGTCATATATGTACTATAGAAACGTCTCTCAACTAGTAACTTGCCTTTTTGTCATTTCTTTAGGAAGTCTATTTTGCCTCATTTTTCACCTTCTTCTTCTTCAGGGCCTCTAATTACACATATTTAGGCCGTTTTCTGCTGTCCTACGGGTCTCTAAGGATCTGCTTATTTTTCTTCAAAATATTTTCTCTTTATTCATTAGCTTGGATAATTGCTATAGATTTGCCTTCCTATGTTCAAGTTCATCAGTGACTGTTTCCCTCTCCTTTCTGACCTACGGCGATTTTTTTTGTCATTGTAATTTTTAAGTTCTAAAATTTCCATTTAGTTTTAAAATTTCCATTATCTCTTCTTTATAGTTTACATTTCTCAGCGGAGTCCTTACTTTTTAACTTGTGATGTCCCTATCAGCTTAATTTTTTGAACATATTTAAGCAGTTGCTTAAAAAACCTTTATTTTCTAAAAACATCATCTCAGTAATTTTGGGACTGGAGTTTTCCCCTTACCTATGGGTCACTTTGCTGTTTTTTCCATGTCTAGTAATGTTTAAAATTATGTACTGCACGTTGTTGGTGGTGCATTGTATAGGTTCTGGACTTCTGTTATCTTCCTTTGAGAAGTGTTACTGTCTCTTCTGTTATGCAGCTCATTTACTGATTGATTACCTGGCACCCTGTAGGCTTGTTTTTATTCTTTGCTAGAGGACGCCTGTTGGAAAACTCAATATGTTTCTCAGGCCCCTCAATTATTGTGGGTTTCAATCTCTAAATTCAGTTTTCACTGCAGATCTTTTAAGGGCTTGGTTTTAGACTTTGTTATTCACTGCAGATCTTTTAAAGGCTTGGTTTTAGACTTTGTTAGGATGGTTATTGGGTGGACCTTACCAGAACTTCCATGTCTTCTAGCACTGTTTGGTATCTAGTATGTCTATTCTGTCCTTGTCTCTATGGTGACTGTTCTCTATAGTTACTACAAGCCTCAGGTACTCTTGCCATGGGCATGTGCATCTTAGCTTTAAGCCAAGGGCTCGTAGAGAAACTTCTGCACAAGTTCTGGCGCTCTCCCTTCTCTCTACCCCCAACATACCTCCTTTACTTTCTGGTGCCCTGCCCTACAGATTCTGACTGCTTCAGCTTTCCTCAGCTCTGACCTCTGCCTCTTCCGCTCAGCAGGACCGTTGTGCTCTGTTGAAGTCTAGTTTGCTCTGTCATGGTTGGGCAATTGTGCCCAGGTAAAGATCCAGGGAAATCACAGCGCTCACTTTATGAAGTTCGCCTTTCTCAAGGCTCATAGCATTGTGTTTCCTATTGTCTAAATACAGTGTTTAAAAAAATGTCCATTGTCTAAAAACAATGGCTTTATGTGCTAGCTCCAACTTTATTGTTTATAACAGAAGGGCTATTCCAACATCAATTGCTCCATATCTGGAAGTGAAAGTTTATAAGATGTGCTCTTAAGGATTAAATAAGGTAAAGATGAATGGATTTAACCCCAAAGAGACCTCAAAGCTTCTTTTTGCACTGAAAAAGCATTTTTAATAGTCATGAATCCCATCAGATGGTTCAAGGCACAGGCCCTATACATAGGAAGTTAGTGTGGTGGGTCGGGTGTAGTTCTTCTACACTGTTTCCAGAAATGGAGTCCAAGAGCCATCTCTTTAAGAAAGAAAAACAGGGTCTCTAAAAATAATTGTATAGTAGTAGTGAAAGCAATAACAAATTACTATTATTGAGTACTTAATGCTCTAGGTGTTTTTATTAAGGCTTTATTTTTATGAACCAATTTATTCTTTATAATAACCCAATCTTCAAGTCCTAATTACTAACCTGAATATTAGAATGACTAATTAACAATCCTGTTTAGAGATGAGAAAATTGTGGTACTAATAGGTTAAAAAAACTTTCTTGAGATGACACATCAGGTAAGTGGGAGATAAAAAGCCTTTTCCAGTTTCTATCATAGAAATGTTACACAGCACAAAGGATCTTAGAAGCACAGAGTGTATCCACGTGTAAGTGAGTAGGTGAGCTTGTGATGGTATTGGTGAGCACATGTGAGCATGTGAGAGTGTGTGTGGGTATGGGGCTCCTACCTCAGGGTCTTCCCAAATGGTGTTTTTTCTCTTGATAGCCCATCCCTCTTCATCTTAAATCAACTCAATCTTATCTTTCAGTATTTAACGTCAATATCACTATTTTAAGGATACCTCTCAGGTGTTTTCATAATGTGTTCTTATTTATTTCTTGCTATCACAATCATAATTGAATTTACAGAAATATTTAGTGAATGTCTTTTCCACTAGACTATAGGCTCCATGGGGCCTGTTTCCCACCATGTCTCCAACATGGGGCACAGTTTCTGGCTATGTGCTTAATGTGTATTTGTTAAATGAATAAACGAATGTCCAAGAGCAAGTGACTCTTCTCATGTTGCTATAAACTGATTTACTTTTGAGAATTGCAGAAGTTTTTTTTTGCCTTTTCCTCCAATTAAAAAAATTACATATAGTAAAATTTATTCTTTATGATATACTTTTTGCAAAAGTAAAAGAGTTATGTGCAACTGACAAAGGCAATTTCCAAAATATATAAACAGCTCATACATCTCAATAACAACAAAAAACCTGACCAAAAAGTGGGCAGAAGACCTAAATAGACAGTTATCCAAAAAAGACATACAGATGGCCTATAGGCACGTGAAAAGATGTTCAACATTGCTGATTATCAGAGAAATGCAAGTCAAAACTACAATGGTCAAAATGGCGTCACCAAGAAAAGTCTACAAATAACAAAGGCTAGGTAGGGTGTCGAGGAAAGGGAACCCTCTTACACTTTTGGTGGGGATGTAAATTGGTACAGCTTCTATGGAAAACAGTATGGAGGTTCCTTAAAAAGCTGAAAATAGCACTACCAGACGATTCAGCAATTCTATTCCTCTTGATAACCCTTTGTAGTCAAACTCTACCCACAACCCTTACTCTCTGGCAACTACTGAGCATTGCTTATTTTATATTAACCTGGCTCTTTCCTTTTGCTTCCTTCTTGTCTAATTTCAGTTTTATTACTGCTCCTTAACACTTCTGAATACTTTATCAGAGAAATAAAATTACTTCTAGACTGTTGCTGCACCCATTATGTCCCACATGGAGTTATTTAAACCAATAACTTGACTACTTGGAAGAGTAAGAAGAGAGACACTAGGCCAGTTGGCATTTTTGTCGGGGCGTGTTACTTCTACTGTCTTAGCAGCTCCGGCATCTGAATGCATCTCTGCTTCACTGAAAGTGAAAGTGTTAGTTGTTCAGTTGTCTCTGACTCTTTGTGACCCCATGGGCTATTGCCTACCAAGGTCCTCTGTCCATGGAATCCTCCAGGCAAGAATACTAAAGTGGGTAGCCATTCTCTTCTCCAGGATTCTTCCTGATGCAGTGATCAAACCTGGATCTCTCTCATTGCAGGCAGATTCTTTACTGTCTGAGCCACCAGGGAAGCCCATTAGTCAATGAAAACCTACCCCTGCCTTCCTGATTTGTCCAGATTAGTGCAATGGCCTCCATACTAGTTTCCATGCCTCCAGTACTCCTTCCAGTGTCACACCTTTTTGCCTTTTCATACTGTTCAGGGAGTTCTCAAGGCAAGAATGCTGAAGTGGTTTGCCATTCCCTTCTCCGGTGGACCACGTTTTGTTGGAGAAGATTCTTGAGAGTCCCATGGACTGCAAGGAGATCAAACCAGTCAATCCTAAAGGAAATCAACCCTGAATATTCATTGGAAGGACTGATGCTGAAGCTGAAACTCCAATACTTTGGCCACCTGATGGGAAGTGCTGAGTCATTAGAAAAGACCCTGATGCCGGGAAAGTTTGAGGGCAGGGGAAAGAAGGGGATGACAGAGGATGAGATGGTTGGATGGCATCACTGACTCAATGGACATGAGTTTGAGCAAGCTCTGGGAGTTGGTGATGGACAGGGAAGCCTGGCATGCTGCAGACCATGGGGTCACAAAGAGTTGGACACAACTGAGTGACTGAACAGCAACAAAATACTCCTTTGCTTATGTTTAATCTCTACTTTTTCTCCAGAGCAAACTTTCTGAGCCTCTAAGACCTTAAACTCTTCGTTGGCACCTTATTGAGCCTCAGCAAAACATTCACAGCTCTTCATGGGGTCCCCTGCTTACTTCTGCAGAATTATCCCTACTGAATCTTGTACTTTGTATTCTGTGATGTTCCATTGGTCCCAAACTATTTGGCATTTTCCAAATGTGAAATAGGTTTTATGTCCTTATGCATTTGTTCACACTTCCCAGAAAGACTTTCCTCACTGTATCTACTCATTATCAAAGACTCAATACAGGTTGGCTCTTGCATTCTTCTCAAAGACCAGTTAACTGTTCTTTATTCTCTCTTTTTTGTCCCCACAGTCACCTATCCACCCACTTACCATAACACCCATAATTCCTTATTGCAAACCCATGCTTACACATTTACCTCCCATTTCCTAGAAACAAAGCTTTTTGAGGTCAAGTCTGTCTCTTGATTCCCTTTGAGTCCTCAGTGCTTGGCATAGAGCCTCCCATATAGCAGGTGCTCAATGCACATTTATTGAATACAAGAATGAATCAAGTTTTTACTGTATTATTATATTTGCACTTTAATAACTTACTTTAAACCTGCTTTAAATTTATCTAGTTTTTGATGTTTTTGGAAAATTTTTGACCAAGTACTCTCCCATTTCACGAGACACTGCTGATCCTACGTGTGTGGCCACATGAAGTTCTCTCTGGCTTTCGTTCAGTCACTATACATCTTTCTCTGTGTGACCTGGTCAGTTGGCATTATTTCAACTGGGCTTACCCATGGCTGTCTGCTTGCGTGTAGAAACTCAACTTGCAATTGTAGCAGTAAAAAAAGGGAAAAACAGGGGATGTCGAAAGTGAACATGAATTTCCCATTAGTGGCTAACTGTCTTTGAACTTCCTCTCCACTGAGGCTTAGAGTAAAGTCAGAGCTGTCACTGAGCTCAGGTCTGGACTGGCTATAGGTCACACTGTTACTTGGCTCTTGATCTGTTGTGTTCAGTGTCATATTAACTTTATGAACTGCTACCCTAGGAATCCTAGTCCTCAGGTGTTTGGGTTCAACATATCTGCCATTGAAGTAGAGTGAGGACATTAAATTCTTTAAAAAATTCTGTACAACCAATGCTGTCATTTAATTAAAAAAAACAAAACACTGACACAGGATATAATTCTTATCAATAAAGTACCCACATCTGTAACTAGCCAGCTGTTGGTCAGGAGTGAGGGCAGGTGAGAGAAGGGAGGAATATTCTGTATTTTTATCTCATCAAACCAGGTTTATGGTCTAGGTGGGTATTTGTCTCATCCCAGTTGCATGCCCACAAGTATAAACTTGGAACCTTCTGGAAAGGCAGCTGTCACCTGTTAGGACAATTGCATAGTCTAGGACAAATTCAAGTTGTAAAGAAATGATTAGCACCATGGTTTCAAATTTTCATATGACCAATTGAGGCCCTACCAATGTTTCTCAAATCCGCATTTTACAGTAGGATCAGCTGGGCAACTTTCTAGAAAGATATCCCTGGTTTCTACCCCTGGGGACTGCAGTTCAGTAAACTTGGAGTGGACCCTTGGAAGCTATACTTTAAATAATCTCTCTCGATGATTCTGATGCACAAAGATGAAAAACTCTTTTTATTGGATGGTTGAAGCCAAACTGGATGTTATCCTTCTGAAAGGCATCCTCGGCATTCTGAGTTTGTTGACAGACTAATGTACCTTTATTGAAACAGGTTCCAAAACACTAGCACTTTTTTCCCCAAACCACATCTGTTTTCAATGTCTGGAAGTACATTTGATTTTGTGGAAAACACCCATGAGCAGAAAGCAAAGATGGAAACCAAGAAGGACTCAGGCTGAAGAGAAGCATCAGGAATGACCCAGAAGTTCTGAGCTTAAGTTCTGCTGGGATAAGCATCCTCTGAACGGAGTTTGTAGAGTACCTCTGGAGTACTGTGCGTCGCCACTGCACAGTGGATTCACTGTGCAGTGAACTGAGTTTGCATTATCGCACCCTCCTGCTTTGACTTACCTCATCGTTAACAGCCTAGTGCCAACCTAAAGTTTGGACATGTTTGACATGGTGGTTGCACAAATGGAATTGGAGCAGAGTAGTGATAAAAGATACACAACTGCCTGCAGAGATGAACAGATATGTGGATGTCTTATCACTTAACCTTTTTTTTTAAATGAGTTGAATTTCAAAAGGTTGGTCGAGTTTTCCAAGTTTGGTTCAGGTCTCCAAAAGTTAGGCTTGGTCTCCATGTGTGTGACACTTTTCTATATAAGCTCTGGACTTAGGAGTGTGTGGTGGGGAAGTAGAAGAGTGGTGGCAGCTGAGGATTTTCACTTAAGTTGAATAATAAATAACAAGTACTATGTTTTAGATGGAGAAGGCAATGGCAACACACTCCAGTACTCTTGCCTGGAAAATCCCATGGATGGAGGAGCCTGGTAGGCTTCAGTCCGTGGGGTTGCTAAGTCAGACACGACTGAGCAACTTTACTTTCACTTTTCACTTTCATGCTTTGGAGAAGGAAATAGCAACCCACTCCAGTGTTCTTACCTGGAGGATCCCAGGGACAGAGGAGCCTGGTGGGCTGCCATCTATGGGGTCACACAGAGTTGGAAATGACTGAAGTGACTTAGCATGCTTGAGAAGCATGAAATTTTAACAGAGACTTTAAAGAAAGAATTTTATTTATTTATTTATTTGGCTGTACCGGGTCTTAGTTTTGGCATGTAGGGTCCTTAGTTGCAGCATTTGGGATCTAGTTCCCTGGTCAGGGAACTAGACCAGGCCCCCTGTACTGGGAGCATGGAGTCTTAGCCAAAGGACCACAGGGAAGTTCCTCACAGAGGCTTTTTAAGCAACCACTTTCCAGTGCTATTTTGATCTCGGGAGATCAGGAAATGGGGATAGCACACCTGATCCTTGTAGCAGAAGGTGGAAACCCTTCAGCACATCTCAGGAAACTGACTGTTAGCTATCTCGAAGACAGAGGATCGCTGTGGTTTCTTTTTGAAATGATTTCATGAAACAAATGAGCAATTTTTAGTCTTCTACATTCTCATTTCTGGTAGAAGGAATTAGTAGAAATTTTATTGTTCTTAAAATAATGGGACATAATTATCTTTAAGTTTGGAAAACTAGAAAATGATGCTAAAATCAGGGACTTCTTACAAGAAGGAAGGAACCTTAGAGATACCAGGTTTAGCCCCTGGAATCACCTTTATCCTCTCTCACGTGGTTGTCTGGCTTCATATTGATAGACAAGGGTAATCCAGTGCTATTTTCCTTAATAAGTCACTGAAGTTCAAATGTAAAGATGGGTGAGCACCTCTGACTTGCTTCTACCTCTCTTGAGTGCAATACATCAACACCAGCTATTACCAAGTCCAGACAGTTTACTCAAGTTTTTGGCCAAGGTATTACTTGGGTAGAACAGAAAGTCCTGCATAGCCTCTCTTGTCTGCCAAACAGTGTTGGCATTGGAGCCATTCACTGTAGAGTGAGAGTGAGAATTTCCTGGCTGTTTGACTTTGAATATGTCATTCAATCTTTCAAAACTTTGTGTTCTCCCCATAAAATGTAACTTGCATGGCCTGAATGATAATACATGTGGAACATAGATGATATATAATAGAGACAATAAATTATATACCTTTGCTTGGTCAAGTAGCAATTTTTATTATGGCATTAAAATTACTTTGTGTTACTGATTGTGCTCTTCCAAAGTAGGACAGACATGTGACTGGTTTAACAGTGAGAAGGAAAAACAAATCTAATTTGGAGGAGTACATAAAGGTGAGTCTGTTAAAAGCAAACAACCTGAGGCATCTCTCTTCGTAGATAGCATCCTATCTGTCTCTACTTTGGCAAAAGCATGTGTGGGCAAACAACTACATTATTTGATATTGTCTTAAAAAGGCCAAGCTCCAATGACAATGTTTGCATTTATGGCAAACATTCTTAAAAGGATAAGTTCATTTAAAACATGCAGACAGAAATCTTTATGTTTTGTGCAAATTCATTTTTAGTAACTACATTTTACTTGCTTTTTCTCTTTCACACCAACTTTTGGTGGTCAACATTATTGTCTCCCCAGCATTTCTTTCCGAAGTCTAACTTTCATCTTCCCTTTCTGATCCCAATCATTTCCACAGCTTGACCACTGCTTTCCTTGCTCTCTCTAGCTCCCAGTCTCCTGCCCTATGAATATTTCATGGGAACGGTACCTAGACTTGGTAACTTCTTATAATCATGACAATAGCACAGATAAATTTCTTTACTAGATAATTTTGTAGGCATGGTTTGGTTTACCTAATAACTCTGTCTAGCAGGTTATTTCCGGAGAAAACAATGGCACCCCACTCCTGTACTCTTGCCTGGAAAATCCCATGGACGGTAGGCTGCAGTCCATGGTGTCGTGAAGAGTCGGACACTTACTGAGCGACTTCACTTTCACTTCTCTCTTTCATGCACTGGAGAAGGAAATGGCAACCTGGTCCGGTGTTCTTGCCTGGAGAATCCCAGGGGTGGGGGAGCCTGGTGGGCTGCCGTCTGTGGGGTCGCACAGAGTCGGACACGACTGAAGTGACTTAGCAGCAGCAGCAGCAGCAGCTTATCTCAGTTCTAAGAATGAAGGAATGAGGTTAGCAGAAATGGTAGAGTAAATAATACCAGATGTTGACATGGTTCATTTTATCTTTTATTAATGCTCTGCTTTATCTGTCATACAATATTGCCTCCTTTTCAGAGAAAGGTCTTGTATTGACTGGTAATCTGCATTCTAAAAGTCTTGATTCTAGGCATTGTTTTAATGAGGGCAGTACGTTATGGAGTCTCTCATATGGTTATATGTATGCCTGTGTTATGTTGATTTGCTGCTGCTGCTAAGTCACTTCAGTCGTGTCCGACTCTATGCAACCCCAGAGATGGCAGCCCAGCAGGCTCTGCTGTCCCTGGGATTCTCCAGGCAAGAACACTGGAGTGGGTTGCCATTTCCTTCTCCAATGCATGAAAGAGAAAAGTGAAAGGGAAGTCGCTCAGTTGTGTCCGACTCTTCACAACCCCATGGATTGTAGCCTACCAGGTTCCTCCATCCATGGGATTTTCCGGGCAAGAGTACTGGAGTGTGTTGCCATTGCCTTCTCCGGTTACGTTGGTCAGAAAAGGGAAATTGTCTTAGTAGTAAAGAAACTGCTGAGTATCCAAAAAAAAAGAGAAGGAAATATACTATACAATACAAAAAAAGAGAACATTGGAGCTACTAAAACACAAGATGATTTGAATAACTACAAGTTTGCAATCCACATGAGTCTATAATCTTGTTAGTGAGATTCCCTGAAGGCTATTTTATAATCTTGCTGACCAACTTGTGGAAAAAAAAAATTGTTGACAAAACAAAGACTATTCTGTCAGTTCCTTGTTGTGGTTGTGAGATGAATTTATGTAATAAAGTGCTATTTAAAGCATGGGCTATGGTTTTATGCAGCTGACTTTACTTAATTCTGAAAAAAAAAAAGCTCATTGAACAGTGTGGCTCAACCTGATGGAGCTGTAGCTTTAGCTATATAAATTACTGAAATTCCACAACATTCCTGAGAGATTGGTAAATATTTTTCTCTTTTTGTCACAGAAGAGGCTAAGATAATAATAATAATAATAATAACAATAATACTAATAAAAACTATGGTACGCTATAAAATTTGAAAATCATTCTTTATATTAATAGGATTGGGAAGTATTGAGGGAAAAGGCAGGTCCTGTTGTGCTTCATGATTATTTTGCAAGTTAAATCATGACTCTGGTTTTGGTTGGTGGCTGAATGACAGATTACTCTTTTAAGTAAGGGTAAGAGACTGTGGGTGTCAATTGAGAGCTATATAAAAACTCACAGTCAATGTATTGTTTTTCCATTCCGTCATTCTCTTTTGTCACAGATTCAAACACACTTTATATATACCCATCATTGACCTACAGTGTATGACTTTTTTAATTTTTAAATTTTTGGGGGTAAGTTTTAACATATGTGTACAATATCATTTCAACATAGAATTATTGAGATACTGTTAACTTTTTTTACTAAGGCTTCAAAATTCAATGCGCATTTTACTAACAAGTCAACTTGCACTAGCCATATTTTAGGTAGATTGTAGCCACATGTGGCTCGTAACCATACTCTTGGCCTCCTGGGTCTGATGAAGAACAGCAAACAACACAGGCATGACCATTATCTGTAATATTACTTTCTTTTTTGGCACACATGCCTGAATTTATATATCCAAACGCAGCCAATTTCCTTCAAAATGAAAGCATGTTTCTACACTACTGACAGCTTTAAGATTTTGGAATTTCACTTTTTCAGAACCTTTTAAATACTGTCAAGGGTGTTAAGTTTGCTACGTAGAATGGAGTTGATTTATGGTAAGGCTGAAAGTTATTTGAAGCCAAGTGAAGTAGATGACCGGGCTGAGTAACATCATTGTGCTAAAACATGAATCAAGAATATGAGCAACTCTCCCATCTTGTGTTTCTTGTTTTATAAAGAGCATTTAGTAACAAAAAGTGATTTGCTGATCCCAATGCTGCCTTTGGCAGAGTCAAAAGTTCAAGGCCCTGACTGACTGAGCTCCATCTAACTTTGCAGATGTACTTGCCGTGATACTGCAAGAACTCTGGTGACAAGAACCACGTGACCTTCCCTCCATCCTTACTAGCTCTATGCTTTTCCTTATATTGTTCCTTATTCTCATCGACTTGTACTTATTACCCTTCATTCCAGAAAAGTTGTAATGTGGCCCTCTTTATTTGTGTTGAGTTCTATTCATCTTTAAGGATCTATATAATTATAGTTCCAGTAGCTTCCCAACTGGAAACAAATCTTTGAGTATACCTGTTTCCCCATGTTGCCTTCTATTTTGTGGTATAGCTATTAGATTCTAAGCTTTCTGCTTAAGTGCCTTCAGTTTTGTAGGACTAGCATCTAGCCTAGCTTCTTCTCCTATTAAATGGGAATATTAAATCTAAATAAATCTAAATAATAAATAATAAGACCTATATTATTTCTTTTTCCTCACCCTTGCATTTCATTTGCTTATTCACTTGTTTAAGAATGATTTATAGATCACCACGTTCAGTTTCTGGGTTGCGAAGATCTCCTGGAGAAGGGAATGGCTACCCAGTACAGTTTTCTTGCTTGAAGAACTCTGTGGACAGGGGAGCCTGGCGGGCTACAGTCCACTGAGTTGCAAAGAGATGGACATGACTGAGCGACTAACACAACACTTATAAATCAACAACACTGCACTGTGCAAGCAATGAGTGTGTAAAGATCAATATGATTACTTTCTTCTTATGGAATTCATAGCTTACTAGGGGAGCCAGGGACATAATGTAGTTATTGCAAAACAATGCAATAAATGTTATCAGAGAAATAAATGTAGGGTTAAGATGTGACCCAGAAGACAGTAGTCAATTCTGTCTTTGAGTGGTGGGGGCTGACTCCATAGAACAGGAGACGCTAGGTCTGTTTCTCAAAGGGAAAATAAGTGTCATCAAGTAGACAAAGAACAAAAGGGCATCCCAGAGGAAAATATATGAAGGCACAATATATAAGAAAAGATTATATCTTCAGTCAGAGATGAGATTAGAGAGGGGCAGATTTTGGAGAGTCTTGTGTAATTTGCAAAGGAGTTTGGACTCTGTATAGTTGAAAGGGAACCTCCAAAGTAATTAAATCACAGAGATAAAAGGATTGAGTTGTTATTTAGAAAGGTCTGGAGCAGCAGAGAGTAAACTTAGAGTTTAAAGGGGAGTGGTGAGAGGGAGGAAAAAGAAAATAGGATGCAGGCTATTTGCCTGGTTAGGATGCTAATATAAGGTGATGAGATAATAAGTTCATAAGGTAATAAGTTCAGGTGAGGATTAATAAAGGCCAGAACTAAGGCAGAGGCAGAGGAGAAAGGGAGGGACTGGTCAAGTTTGAGTGATATTTAGGGGACAGAATAGAGGGGATTTGTGGCTATACTACATTTGGGCTGATGCCAGGATCAGATGTAATAATATATGCTCAAGAATCAAATATGATAGACTCTAGAAAGATAAAGAATTATCAAGTAACTGGTAATGGTATTGCTAATATAAGACACCTTGTTTTGTTTAGTCACTAAATTGTGCCCAACTCTTTGTGACACCATGGACTATAGCCTGCTAGGATCCTCTGTCCATGGGATTCTCCAGGCAAGAATACTGGAGTGGGTTGCCATTTACTTCTCCAGGGGATCTTCCCAACTTAGGGGTCAAACCCATGTCTCCTGCATTGGCAGGTGGGTTCTTTACTGAGCCACCAGGGAAGCCCTCACCCAAACACCTTACATATTAGCAAAGAAAATGTATTAGGAATGTCTGCCGGATAAAGCCATGTATTATCTCCAGTGTCTTAAAAATATTTGTGATCTAAAAGGAAATACTTGAAGAAATGAAAGTTCAAACTAACTTGATTATTTTCTGCTAAATCTTTAATTCAGATTCAGTGACCATGAAATGCTAAACTTGGTAGAAATGGTGGGAGTGAGATGAAGAGAAGAGGGGAGGAGAAGGACTGAGAGGAAGGGGGTGGTCTTGGTGTAGGACTCTCACAGCTCTAAGCCATGTGTTCTGCAAGTGTCTTCAATAGAGTGTAGGCCTTTGCTTCCTAGAACTTTCTGGAAAGACTGTGGTCTTTTCTCTCCCCTCAGGAACACTAAGGAAAAACACTGCCTTAAGTCTCCCTTCATCATTTTCGTTGTGAGCAAAAGAGGGCCAACCACAATGGCCTAGAGAGAGGTGTTGCTTTGCTAATTCCCCACAAAAAGTGAGCTCCGTGCTGTTTGCATATGACAACATCAAAATGGGCAAGAACCTGCCAGTTCCTGATGGCTTCATTCACATACTGCCCCAGGGAATTGGCAATGCTCTAACTTAGGAAAAACCCAGGATTGACCACGCTTTAGACAGTATGCCTCTGCTGCTGCTGCTGCTAAGTCGCTTCAGTTGTGTCCGACTCTGTGCGACCCCAGAGACGGCAGCCCACCAGGCTCCCCCGTCCCTGGAATTCTCCAGGCAAGAACACTGGAGTGGGTTGCCATTTTCTTCTCCAACAGTATGGGTTTATCATGTGGTAAAACATAGGAAAGAGAGAAAGATAACACAAAAGGTAGAGATATGACACAGAATTTCATGTTGACCTATTTGCAAGAGTCTGAGGTGTGGAATGGGGAGGAATGAGACTGGAGAATGAGGCAAGGGCTGGATCTTAGAGGGCCAGGAGTTGGTGTAGGAGGAGGGATCCCCAGAAAAAACTTGGTCAGGGAACAACCAGGATCAGGTTGCAATATAGAAAGACCTGAAGGCTGTGGTCAGGATGGACTGTGGCACACAGCAACTCTGGGGAGGGTGAGATTTGAAGTTCCTGTTTGCCCAGCAAGAACACATGGGATCTAAAAAGGTTGTTTGCGTTTTGCTGCTCTTCAAGTCCAGGGGAACTTAACTTAGGCATCCCACTGAAGCCAGGTATCAGGTCTTTATTACCCTGTCCTCTTTCATCACATATAAACCTTCTTCATACTGGCCTCTCAGCTCTAGCCTGAGAATCATTGGTTCTTGCCCCAGGTGGGAGGCGGGGCAGAAAACAGGAGGTTTCAGTGGAGCTCCTGTAATCACCAAGGAGAGGCAGATGGCTACAAAACCCAAATAGAATGTGAGCTGGCTGTCTAAAAGCGTGGCTGAAACCTAACAAACACCTCACTCTAATTTTTCCCTCCCTACCCTTGGGTGAAAATGAGTCAAGCAAGGGAGTACCCAGGGAGAATGCTGGGACAGTCTGGTTCTTGACAAAGAACAAGGCCCTATGATCATTATTGAGTAGAAAGGAAGATTACAGAGGTGCTAGAATTTTTCTGATTTTTCCATTTTTTTGAATTTATTTTTTTCCAATTTTTACCCCTGCTTAGAGGATACCATTTTTTTTTTTTTGGCTATTTCTCTAATCTAGTTCTTCAGCATAATAAAATTTCTCTCTTCAGAAAACCTACTTCATTCTGAGTACTTAATAGGGTTCTTAGAATTTGCCAATGAGCTTACTTTGTTTTAAAAGGTTTAATTGAAGTGGGGGCAACATTTAGATGTAATAGATTTGTTGATTACTGGGGGTGGAAAGACAATTTCAGTAATCTGTTTAGCTGCCATCACTGAGTCTCTGTTCCAAAAGGGCATCTTCAAGACTTAATGGCTCTAACTTGATCCGCTGGCACCTCTGAGTGGCGGTTACCCTGCCTGTGGAGGTGGAGGTCTAGTCCAGGAGGCACTGGTGGTAGAGAACCCGCCTGCCAACGCACAGGACTGAGACCTGGGTTCGATCCCTGGGTTGGAAAGGTCCCCTGGAGACGGGCATGGCAACCCACTCCAGTATTTTTGCCTGGAGAATCCCAAGACAGAGGAGCCTGGTGGGCTATGGTCCATGGGCTCACAAAGAGTCAGACACAACCGAAGCGACTTAGCACTCACGTGAAGATGAGGAGTGTGGGGATCTCATCACCTTCTCAGGCAGTCCTTCTGACAGAACCGAATCTTCTTCCCATAACGGTCACCCACTCCTTGCAGTTCCACTTTCCCATGCAGTATAACTTTTACCCTTTTCTCATAGTAGAGAGGGGGGACAAAAATCATAAGCACAGCAACTTTTGCCTCCAGCAAACACCAAGACTAGCGCCATGCATTTTGCAATGATTACTCCTTGATTCAGTTTGCTTCCCTTGCAAATAGTTATGTCCTCCCCTCTGCCCCTCGTTTCCTTTCCTTTAGCTGACTCTTTAAATATATAGAATAGGAATCTTACCAACAGTAGCATAAATTCTTTTAAAAATTTTTAATATTTTAATTTATTTTCTTGTAAAAGTTTATATATTTTCAAGTTTTATTTGCCTGGTTTTAAAATCATTCACTTATTTATTAATCTTTGTCTTAACCATTGCATTTTTTTTTAAAAATTTCGAACTGAAGGATAATTGTTTTACGGTATCATGTTGATTTCTGCTATACAACAACTATGAGTCAGCTATAAGTTTACATATGTTCCTAAACCTCCCTCCTAGCATAAATTCTCGGTCCTTAAGCCATTCACAATATAGAGCACCCAAACAATCCTATCTTGAGTTTTAGATCAAGGCCTAAGTGTCCATGAATTGAACTTTGGTGGATTTTTTCTTTTCTTTTCTTTCTTTCTTTTTTTTTTTTTTTTTACTGGTGAGACCCTGTAGCTTTGCTGAGAAGAATCTGGCCTCCTGAGCAAAGTGGCAAATGAAATTCCCAGAATCTCCCACAATCATGGGGACAGAACTTTTGAACTTAGTTCTTTTGCTACTAAGGTGACTGCTGAAATTATCTTAAAATAACAGGTTAGTCACAATTCAAGATGCAGTGTTGAAATCTTACCTCTCTTTGTGACCTCTCTAGAATAAGTGGGTGGGCGGGTAGATGCGTGTGCAGCAAAATACGAGAGGAAGAAGTGGGCCGAGTGGATGGAATGGTTTCTTAGTGTGGTTGGGTCTCACAGCTTTTTATGGTTGTTTTGTTCCTACCCTTTTAACCCTCTTTTGACCACCTCCTTCCCCATCTCTTCACCCTAAACCCCAAAGCCCACAACTGCAGGCAAGTAATTAAACACACAAAACAAAGAAAACTGCCTCTGTGTGAATATGCCTCTCTGGTCACGCCATCCCTGAGAGACGCCTCCGTTGTCAACAGTCACAGGCAGAATTTCTCAAGTGAGCCAGGCACGCAGCAGACTCTGCACCCTTAAGGCAGAAGGGAGAGGGAAGGCTGGAGCTTTTGGAAGGGTTTGGACCTGTTGGTTCCTGGAAACCAATGGGAGGGTGGGGCCCAAGAATCCTGGCAGACTCAGAAAGGAGAGGAAGAAAAAAAAAAATCTCCCATGTTCAGAGTCACTTGTTTATTTGACAAAATCTGGGATTTGGTTGGTCCCCTGGGCTTCTGGCTGAGCATGGGTGAGAGACATCTCCTGGGTTTGTAGATCTGGCATGATTGTGGATGAGCTGATTTCAAACAACTTTCTAATGTAAACTTAAAGTTCACTCCCTCAGAATTCTAAATTAAATGAAAAGAGTTAGTTACTCAGTTGTGTCCGTCTCTTTGCGACCCATGGAATGTAGCCTGCCAGTCTCCTTTGTCCGTGGGAATTCCCAGGCAGGAATACTGAAGTATTCTCCAGGGGATCCTCCTGACCCAGGGATTGATCCCAGGTCTCCTGCATTTTAGGCAGATTCTTTACCATTTTCTAAAGCTGCACCTCAAATCTAAATAAACGGTTAAGTTCTAAAATGTTAGTTATGCATTTTTCAAATTTTCTGTCCTTAGAGTCCTAGCATGGGATAATAAGTTTGCTACTGATCACTAAACTCCACCTGGGACACTTTTAGAAAATGTTGTCACCTGGAGCTCACCCAGGACCGATTAAATCGGAAAAATGATCATTTGGGTTATTAATATCCCTATAAAACTTTCCAGTAGATTGAATGAGCAGCCAGGGTTGAGAGCCACTACAATATTTGAACCAATCTTTCAACCAGTATTTCTAGAGGTTTACTCAGTATTCACATTGTGCTACATTTTGAGACTAGAGATAAAGAGGTGATGAGAGCCTTAAGTGAGAGGAAATGACAATAGCTATTGGAGTGTGAGGAGGGCTCAGTCTGAGAAAGGAGAAAAACCAGGAGGGAAGAGAGTCCAGGAAGGGAAAGGAGGACAATATTTCAAGGAGTTCAGGCTGATCAGCAGAGTCTGTGTTGCTGAGTAGTCCCTAATGTGACCATTTGAAATGTCTCTTAATATTGGATAATAGGAAGATTGCTGGCGGCTTTGATGCGATCAGTTACACTGCAATTTCAGTTGGCTGAGGAGATAAGGAGATGAAGATAAATACGGAGAGAAGTGCTAAGAATTCTGATTATGAAGTGACAGAGTCTGAAATGGGCATACAGGGTCTGGGAATTTTTTCTTCCAGGTTTCTTGAGATATACTGACATACAACAAATAGTGTTAGTTTAGGGTATACAATCTAATGATTTGTTATTTGTACTGACTAGGAAATGATCACCACAGTAAGTTTAACATCCAGCACCTCACATAGTTAGAATGTTTTTCTTGTAAAGGGTCCTTTTAAGATCTACTCTCTTGGCAACTTTCAAATACACAATGTTAACTATAGCCACCATGTTATATGTTACATCACTAGAAGTGATTTATCTTGAGGCTAGAGTCTATACATTTTGACTACCTTTACTCATTTCTCCCAGTCCCCACCCTTCACTTCTGGCAGCCGCCAATCTGTTCTCTGTTTCTATGAGTTTGGTTTTTTAAAAAATATTCCACATATAAGTGAGATCGTACAATTTTTGTCTTTGTCTGAGTTATTTCACTTAGCGTAATGTCCTCAAGGTCCATCAATGTGACAGCAAATGGAGAGATTTCCTTCTTTTTTAGGGCTAATATTTTATTATATATCTATATATAAACTTATGATCATCTTACAGTTAAGGCATATATCAAATAATTATATCATATACCGTAAACTAATATAATGTTATATTTAAATTATATCTCAGTAAAACTGAAAGTGCAAAAAATTCTTAGACTCTATATGTCCATTTAAGACTGTCGCTTCACAATCAGAAGTCTTAGCACTTCTGTCCATATTTATCATTTCCTTATATATGTATATTCACACCATATTTTGAATTTTAAAAAGTTTAGTAAAGAGTAGGTTAGATCATTTGTACATGCTAAAGGGAGAGGAGTGGATGATAATATAGGAGAGGGAATAACAGATGAAACATGATTCCTGAGAGCGCAGAAGGGATGGGATGCAGAGCATGGGTCAAAGGTCCAGACTTCGACTGAAAGTGAATAGAGACTCTGTTGCCATTGTTATGGTGGGGAGGATGGAACTGCTGGCATGGATGGAGATGAAGTTTCAGGCATGGCCATGGGTGGCAATGTGGGATGTTTATATGCCAGCCTCTTAATTCACTGTGATGTGGAGGTGAGGCTGGGGGCAAGGTTTCTTAGTAAGCCATTCCCCTTGGAGATTTCTGGAACTATTGAGGTTGAGTGACAGCCACAGTTGGGCACATCTCATTTCTCACTCCCCGCACCTTCTCCCTGACACATGGATGTGTGTGTGTGTGTGTGTGTGTGTGCATACACGCGTGTGCGTGTACTGTGTCTGAATGGTGCTGAGTTAGGGCAGTATGTGGGATACTTTGTCCTGTCTGTGTGGCCCTCTCTGTGTGGCCCTCTCTGTGTCTCAACACCCTTGCCTCCACTTCACTCATTCCCCCTGCCTCCTGCAAAACCATTCTTTTCACTGTTCTTTATTTCACTGTCCTTCCATAAAGCTAGCTGGTTGATACAGTGGGTTGGAAGGCGCTATATACTCTTGGTCTTCACTCACAGCTCAGCTGGTAACGAATCTGCCTGCAATGTAGGAGACCCTGGTTCGATTCCTGCATTGGGAAGATCGACTAGAGAAGGGCTTGGCTATCCACTCCAGTATTCTTGGCCTTGTGGCTCAGCTGGTAAAGAATCCGCCTGCAATGCGGGAGACCTGGGTTCAATCCCTGGGTTGGGAAGATCCCCTGGAGAAGGGAAAGGCTACCCACTCCAGTATTCTGGCCTGGAGAATTCCATGAACTGTATAGTCCCTGGGGTCTCAAAGAGTCAGACATGACTGAGAACTTTCACTGTACACTACTCTCTATACTCTTAGGAACGTTTCTAGCCTTCTGTAAAACAGAGGTCCAAATTACATGGCAAGAAGAATCAAAGCCATTATGAGAAGCCAGGTTTCTGGGTCAGTGATCTTTCATCTTCACCTTCTTGTTTCTGTCTTTACTCTCAAAGTTTAAGCCTTGGAAAGAGGTGGCAAAGGCCCTGAAAGGAGGGCTCAAAATATAACATGCAACATCTCCCAAGGGGGCTTCCCTGGAGGCTCAGCAGTAAAGAATCCGCCTCCCAATGCAGGAGACGTGGGTTTGATCCCTGGGTCAGGAAGATCTCCTAGAGAAGGAAATGGCAAGCCACTCCAGTATTCTTGCCCGGGAAATCCCATGGATAGAGGAACCTGGTTTGATACAGTCCATGGAGTTGGAAAGAGTCAGACTTATCTTAGTAACTAAGCAACAATAACAACAGCTTCCAAAGGACAACTTGATAATAGTTTTCTTAATGAAACCACAAGTCTGGTTCAGTTGATTTAAACCCTGCTTGAATCATACAACCTTTGGATTCAGCTCTATGATTGGTTGCTGGCATGATGATTCACTTAATGGAGAAATTAAGAACATCAGATGAATTTTAAAATTGTGATAAAATACGTGTGACATAAAATTTTAGCCATTTAAGTGGTTATTTTAACCGTTTTAAGTGTATTGTTCAGTAGTGTTATTCTCAGTTGCTTACTTGTGTCCAACTTTTTTGGGATCCTATCTATTGTAACCTGCTAGGCTTCTCTGTCCATGAGAGTCTCCAGGCAAGAATGCTGGAGTGTTTCCTCCTCCAGGGAATCTTCCTGACCCAGGGCTCAAACTCCTGAGCCTCCTGCTTTGCAGGCGATTCTTCACCTGCTGAGCCTTCAGGGAAGCCCTCATTAGTGTTAAATGTATTCAAATAGTTGTGCAACCAATCTACAGAACTTTTTCATCTTGCAGAGGTTAAACTATATAACCATTAAAAACAACTCCTTGTTCTCCCTTGTCCCCAGATCCAGGCAACCCCCATTCTACTTTCTGTTTCTACAAAGATGACTGCTCTAAGTACCTCTTACTAGTGGAATCATATTTGTCTTTTGTGAGTGGCTTATTTCAAGTAGCATAATGTCTTCAAGGTTCATCCATGTTGTAGCATTTGTCAGAATTCCCTTCCTTTTTAAGGCTGAATAATACTATATGTATATATTACATTTTGTCTATCCAATTGTCTATTCATGGGCAGTTGCCTGCTTCTACCTTTTGGCTAATTGTGAATAATGCTGCTATATACATGTGTGTACAAGTATCTATTTGAGTCCCTAGTTTCGATTCTTTGGGGTACATACCCATAAGTGGAATTGCTGGATCATAGAGTAATCTTATTTTTAATTTTTCGAGTTCCTGTCATACGCCTTCCAAAGAGACTGTACCATTTTACTGATACATTCCCACCAATAGTGCACAAAGATTTCAGTTTTTTCACATCCATATAAGCACTTGCTATTTGGGATTTTTTGATAGTAGTCTACCTAATGGATTTGAGGTAGTAGCTCATCATGGTTTTGACTTGCATTTCTCTAATGATTGGTCCCTTGTATATCTTCTTTGGAGAAATGTCTAGTCAAGTCCTCTGGCCGTTATTTAATCTGGTTGATTTTTGTTGTTGAGATCAAGAACATGTAAAGATTTTTTTGCAGTGTGTATCTAGAGTGACATTGTGGGTTTATTTAAGTCCAGGTTCTTTGACTTTTTTCCAGTGACTCTGTCACAGTCCCTGTTGTGAAATACAATGAGCTCCTCGAGGTAAATTCCAAGTTTAGGTAGCATTTGATGTGGCTGTATCCAGTTTAAAATTTTAATTTATGATAATAGGATCAGGATTTTAGATAAACCAGGTACTATGTCTCTTGATATAGCAAAGAGGAAAGTATTTGTTATTTTCTGTGCTGATGGCATTGTCCTATGCTGTTCACTAGGAGAAACAACTCAGTGTCAAGTATGCCATGTTTAAAATGTGTTCCTGTGAGGCCTAATGAAGGGCTAAGTCTGGTAATATTCCAGGGGTCCTGGGGTGGTGGTATGTATTTTGGGACCAACACAACCCACTGGAACATAGGAGATTTAATTCTGCTCCACAGTAATGATGCCGCAGGAGCCACACTGAAGTTCATAAGTGGCAGATAGGATTGGTTGCTAGCTTCTCTCTTAAAAATATTTCAGGCTAATCTTAAGAGCTATAGGGATAGAAATTTAGGACTTTGCTGTACTCTTTAGTGTCTTAAGGGCAGATCCAGAGGTGTTTTTTTGAGAAAAGTCTGATTTACCTGTAGGCATTCTCAGCCCACTCTGTGTTAAGGCCTTATTAACAGACACGAGCGTGAAGCAGAGCCTCTGCTTTCCTCACTGTCTACACATCTGGGGTCTAAGCACAAGAGTCCTCTCAGTCAACTCATCAGTAAACTCCATTTTGGATTGTCTTCTATACAAACCTTGTGAAAGCCCTGATGAGAAAAATGGGTATGTGAGATGTACAGCCAAAGAAAGATACTAAACATTCATCCCTGTAGCTTCTCTGAGCGACTTTTTGGTATTCAGCTGCAGTACCCCAAACCTGGCTCTGTGGTATATTGTTCTGCCTTCACGCAGAAAATTCAGAGTCCAAATTAAGACACAACAACATTCCTTCAACTTTTATTGAGCCCCTCTATAACATATAGCATATACAAAACATCTAAGATTCTTTTATCTTTTCCTTTTTTAGATTAAAACCACAGCAAGCACTATCCTGTTATTATATATATAAAACGCTATTCATAGTAAGTTATTTTCAGAGCCAGAAAAGGAAAAAAAGACTTCTCCAAAAGCAGTTTTTCTTTTTTTTTAATTAAACTTTTTATTTTCTATTGGAGTATAACCGATGTTGTGATAGTTTCAGGCGGACAGCAAAGGGACTCCGCCGTACATACAGGTGTATCCATTCTCCTCCAAACTCCCCTTCTTCCAGGCTGCCACATAACATTGAGCAGAGTTCCCTGAGCTACACAACAGAAATAAAGTTATGCAATTCTGTGAATTGCTTTGCTTTTGGCTTGACTGTCAGGAAGATTCGTTTTAAACTCAAGTATTTTTTAATCTAATATTTTTTGATCTCAGTATTTGCTGACCTTGCTTTGTTTTGCATATTTTCTCTCTCTTTTGAAGGTGCTTTCAGGGTTGATTTCTTCTGAGGCTTCTCTCCTTGGCTTGTAATGGCCAGCTTTTCTCTGTGTGCTCACATGGCCTTTCTTATGTGTCATTTATTCTTTTTAAACAGATTCACTTATGTATACTTTACCATAAAAACAAGCCATTTAAACTGTACATTTTCATGATTTTTAGTAAGTTTATAGAGTTGTGCAACTATCGTCACAACCTAATTTTAGAATATTTTCATCATCTCCCAAAGATCCCTTCCCTCAACCCTAGGCAACCACTAACCTACTTTCTGCCTCTATAGACCTGTCTACTCTGGATATTTCATGTAAATGGAGTCATACAATACGTGGTTTTTGTGACTGGCTTCTTTCATTGAGCATAATGTTTTCCAAGTTCATTCACATTGTAGCATAAATTGGTACTTCACTCCTTTTTATTGCTGAATAATATTACATTGTATGGATATACACCACTTTTTGTTTATTTGTAGTTGATGGGCACTTGTTTCCAGGTTTGGTTGTTATGAATAATGTTACTATGAACATTCACTTACTAGTCTTTGTATAGATGTATATTTTTATTTCTCTTTGGTAGATACATAGGAGTAGAATAGATGAGTCTTCTGGGTAATTTATGTTTAGAAACTACCCAAATCTTCTCCAAAGTAATGGTACCATTTAGCAAGTCCACCAACAACATATGAGGGTTTTAGTTTTTCCATGTTCTCACCAACACTTGATATTGTATGCTTTTTGGATTGCAGTCATTTCAGTGGGTGTGACTGTGAAGTGGTGTCTCATTGTAACTTTAATTTGGATTTAGTGGATTTCCCTAGTGACACATGATGTTAAGTATTTTTTCATATACTTATTGGCTTTCATGTACCTTTTTTTTTGGTGAAATGTTTATTCCAATCTTTTGTTTATATTTTAATTCAGTTATTTAATTCAATTATTATCATTGAATTGTAGCAGTTCTTTATACATTCTGGATGTGAGTCTTTCATCAGATATGTGACTTGCAAATATTTTCTCCCAGTTTGTGGTTTGCCTATTTTCTTAACAGTGTCTTTTTGAAGTGCAAAACTTAAAAATTTTGCAGAAGTCCAATTTATCAATTTTTTTCCTTATAATGCTTTTGATATCATATCTAAAAATATTTGCCTAACCTAAGGGCATGGAGATTTTCTACTATATTTTCTTCTTAAGAGTTGTATAGTTTTCGTTCTTACATATAGTAAGAGATGTTAGGTTTGTGATTCATTTTGAGTTAATTTTTGTTGTTTGGTGTGACGTAAGGGTCCACATTCATCCTTTCCCTTGTGGATATCTAATTTTCCCAGCACCATTTGTTGAAAAGATAGTTTTTGTTAATTGTTGACTCTGTTTTTATTACATTTATGCCTTTCAAGAAAAGGTGAAGTAGGTAGGGCAAAAAGAAATAATGTCTGAACAAAGATGAACAGAGTCTTCTGTGTTGGAGTTTTAAGTACCTACATGAGAGAATGAGCATCTGGCTGATGTTTTAAAGAATAAATTGAACCAAGATTTTGTTTTGTTTGCTTCATCTCCCCCGTTTCCCCTCTACCCCCCACACTGGACATCTGCTTCCCTCCTGTGAGAGGAAGTGAAAGAGGCATAAACACAAACTATCTTTACTGTGTTGTTCCCTTTTAAGAAAAAAAAAACCCCGCTACTCTGCAGGGTCAGTTTAGTACTGAATTACCCTATACTAAGAGCTCTGTTGCAGTTTTTGGAAGCTGACTTTCCCCAGGAAGCAGAACTGCTATTCCTGGTTCTCAGTGTTATGTAATAAATATAGCTGGTCACTTTTAAGGATGCTGACAGAAGTCAAGAGAGACCACTGAAATCTTCTTTATATATTTGACTTACTGATGAATTTCTCACAAGAAATATCTTAGAAGATATCACCAGGGTTGGGAACCTTCCACATCCAGATCCTACATGTATCTTCAGTAATGGGTAGAGGTAACAGCAAATAGGAATACGTTCAGTTGCTTTCTGGGGTTGACCAATCCAAGTAGCAAAACCAGCATCCTTGGGGAAGTCTGTCCCTGGAAAAATACCATCCACCTGCTCTCTTTAGTTCTTAAGAATAAGATATCTTCCTTTCTGGAAATTTACTGAGTTCCTCTGTTTCATGGTGCTGACCTAGCAGCTATAACTTGGGCACTTTTCTACTCTAGCTTTGCTTAAGATCCCTCACAATCAGGCCTGTGGCATCATCATCAACATAACAATGTAATATGAATATTATCTACAAGGTAAGTCTTTTCCTGCTGTTTAAAACTAGCATCGTTGAAGGCAGTATGTAGATACCATTGAGGTGACATTTGGAGTATGGCAAACTCCCTCTCATTAAATAGCTCTGACCAGAGAAAAGTCTTGAAATGATGCCTGAGGGATAAAGTTGAATAGCAGGATCCTGTTTTCAGTCCTGTATTTTTCTTTTTTCAGACCTAGAACTCGGCTGAGGGGTTCATCACCTGCTTAGGTTAGACTTATTCTTCTGACATCCTTCTAAAAGGAGTTCCAGAATCTCCATCCTCCTCCATCTCTAGGCACCTTCTTTAGTAGCCTGGCACTCAAGAGCTGCATGAGTCTGGTCATTGGCAGGCTGGGTCCCTGTTGCTGACTTTTTGCTCTGTGTTACAGTGTGGCAGCCACTTCAGCATCCAGAGAAGTTCCCCTAAAATTCTGACCCACTGTTGGTCAGAACAAGGAACTTCTCTTAGTTTAAAATTTATTTAGCATGCACACCTTCTGGCTTCCTTGAAGCTTTTTGCTAGGTTTTGTTGTTGTTTTGCATTTTAGAATGATATTCAGGAGCAAGTGCTTTATTGGGGGAAGAAAAGGAGAGGAGAGATTCTGAGGGCACAGGGTATCTGAAAGAGCAAGGCCGGCCAGGGAAGAGAGGAAAGGTTGGAGAGCCTTTATCTACTTCAAAGTTTTGCTGAACACCTTGCCATGACAGCAGGGGTGATAGATATGCAGGTAGGTCCTGCATTGCTGCTCACAAATCACACCAGCATTGCAATAGTGACCCTCTACAGTCTGTGCACCCACCTTTGTTGTCTGACACAGGGGAGTGACACAAATGGTAGGAATGTCCAGCCAAATAGGACAGTTTATTACACATGGGAGTTAAGAACGAATTTTGGACAGGTGGTACCTGGTGGCACCAGGGAAAAGATGCCTTAGGTGGCTTCCTTTTCACTCATGCATTCAGAACAAATTTACTAAACTGGGAACATGACCAAAATGTCCTTAACATTGCCCTCAGCTTGTCTAAACTTCAGACAGATTTCTTTCTTCCTGACTATAAGGTCACCATCACCTTATAAAGCATTTGCTTTAGAAAACTTGCAGTCATAAATTCTTTGCCCATTTGAGATATAAATGTCTTCCCAGACTCTTGACTGTTTTACAATCCAGGACCAGCTTTGTCAAGGACCTGTGAGCCACCCTTTGAAATATTGATGTAATCAATATCATTTTTTGTAGGCTTACAGATCTTCTAATTTCTTTGGGAACCTGGGAATCACCTAAACTTGATAAACAGAAGTGTCAATTAGCAAACACAGCTTAATCACAATGACCAACCTCCCTCCTAACATCCTTTAGTACTTTTCCAGTAGCACACCCCAGCACTTAAAAACCCTCTTGCTTTTTGTTTCTAAGGAAGTTAAGTTGTCTCCTCTAGTGCAAGAGACTTGACCCCTATTGCAATAGTGAATAAAATATTCTTCCTTGCCAGTAAACTCTGTTCTCTGCAATTTTTCTCTGATATGTAGAAACTTGAACAGTATTTTATCTGAACTGACTGAGTCTGGAAAGCCATTGACTAAGAGGACAGGATAACTTTATCACAGTACACTGTTATTTGGGCTCATTACTAGGGGTTTGACACATAAAACATTTCATGTGCTATTAATCACCTACAATAAATTCTGAATCAAAGCCAGAATGCTTCTCGTTTTTCTCTGCCATATGCATATGTTTGGGCTATCTTAGACACATATATGTATGCATGCGTGAGTGCATGCTCAGTTGCTTCAGTCACATCTGACTCTTTGTGACCCTACGGATTGTAGCCCTCCAGTCTCCTCAGTCCATGGGACTCTCCAGGCAAGAATACTGTACTGGTTGCCGTGCCCACCTGCAAGGGATCGTCCTGACCCAGACATCAAACCTGCATCTTCTGCATTGCAGGTGGATTCTTTGCCCAGTGAGCCACTTGGAAAGCCCATATATATGTATATACACACACACATTTGTATATGTACACAAACACACACAATTAGTAATAGCTATCATTTTTTTTAGGCCTACATTGCGCCAGGCACTCTACTTTGTATATGCAGTAGTTTACAAGCATTTCCTTATTTAATTCGTGCAGCATTTCTATGAGTTAGGTACCATTATTTATTTCACAGTAGAGAAGCTGAGGATGGGAGGGTTAAGTAACAACCTCAAATTGCTCTGAGTGGGATTTGAACACAGTCCATCAATCTACAAATCATGGCATCACGGTTTTAATGGTTGCCCTTCAAGGGGTCACTTAGTTATCTCATTAGGATTCTGGCCCAGAGGAAAACTTGTATTTCCAAAAGGGATTAAGGAAGAGCTTTTAAAAAATTGTACCTCCATCTCACCCCCCAGAGGCACAGTAGAAGATTTTGTTATTTTTTCAATTCAGTTCAGTTGCTCAGTTGTGTCCAACTCTTTGCAACCTGGCAGCATGCCAGGTTTCCCTGTCCATCACCAATTCCCAGAGCTTACTCAAACTCATGTCCATTGAGTCAGTCATGCCATCCAACCATCTCATCCTCTGTTGTCCTCTTCTCCTCCTGCCTTCAGTCTTTCCCAGCATCAGGGTCTTTTCCAGTGAGTCAGTTCTTCGCATCAGGTGGCCAAAGTATCAGCTTCAACATCAGTCCTTCCAGTGAATATTCAGGACTGATTTCCTTTAGGATGGACTAGTTTGATCTCTTTGCAGTCCAAGGTACTCTCAAGAGTCTTCTCCAACATCACAGTTCAAAAGCATCAATTCTTTGGCACTCAGCATTCTTTATAGTCCAACTCTCACAGACACACATGACTACTGGAAAAACCATAGCTTTGACTAGATGGACCTTTGTTGGCAAAATAATGTCTCTGCTTTTTAATATGCTGTCTAGGTTGGTCATAACTTTTCTTCCAAGGGCTAGTGTGTCTTTTAATTTCATGGCTGCAGTCACCATCTGCAGTAATTTTGGAGCCCCCCAAATAAAGTTTGTGTCACTGTTTCCATTGTTTCTCCATCTATTTGCCATAAAGTAATGGGACCAGATGCCATGATCTTAGTTTTCTGAATGTTGAGCTTTAAGCCAGCTTTTTCACTCTCCTCTTTCACTTTCAGCAAGAGGCTCTTTAGTTCTTCATGTCCTGCCATAAGTGTGGTGTCATCTGCGTATCTGAGGTTATTGATATTTCTCCTGGTAATCTTGATTCCAGCTTGTGCTTCATCCAGCCCAGTGTTTCTCATGATGTACTCTACATATCAGTTAAATGAGCAGGGTGACAATATACAGCCTTAACATACTCCTTTCCTGACTTGGAATCAATCTGTTGCTCTGTGTCCAGTTCTAACTGTTGCTTCCTGACCTGCATACAGATTTCTCAGGAGGAAGGCCAGGTGGTCAGGTATCCCCATCTCTTGAAGAGTTTTCTACAGTTTGTTATGATCCACACCGTCAAAAGCCTTGGCATAGTCAACAAAGCAGAATTAGATGTTTTTCTGGAACTCTTTTGTTTTTTCAATGATCCAGCAGATGTTGGCAATTTGATCTCTGGTTCCTCTGCCTTTTCTGAATCCAGCTTGAACATCTGGAAGTTCACGGTTCTTGTAAGGGAACCCTATCTCAAAGTATGTCCCAGCCCCCCATTCCCCTCTACCAGTCACCTGAATTTCTGCTTTGTGGTCTGGCCCAATCTCTTGGAGCAGCCATTCTGATCTTCATTTCAGGGTTGCTCTGACAAGGACAACGGCATTCTCCCCTGGTGCTTTGAGCACACACTATGTATTCCCTCAGTGGACCTTGAGGATAGTAGCAATTTCCTCTCTGACTCATGCCTCATGCATGAGTGGGTGCCTCATGCCTTAAAAACCCAAAACTTCTTGCAAGCTTTCAGCAAAACCCTTTTCTAGGAAAGGTGAGGGAGGGGTGTGGTTAGTTGTTGCAGACTTCTTGGTGTCAGATTCTTTGTTCTTGAGGTCAGGTCATGGTCAGATAATGATGTTCTTGCAATTCTCTACCAAATGAATGTGATTCTCTGTTCTGAGCAGGCTCCAACATTTTGTCTGTCATTCTTTCAATGGTCTGTCTTCTTAGCAGCACTTGGGTGATGAATACAACTCAAACAATGCACTGTGATGTCACCAGCCCACAAGTGATGATGTCAGAAGGCAGAACAGTAACCAGAGCATCAAGAAGCTGACAGCAATGGTTTCTATTTATTTCAAAATATCAGCAATGCCAGAGAAATAAGTCCCTGTTAAGAAAACCTAAGTCTTTCTAGTTTCCAATTTTTTTAATGAGATGGAAGGAAAAAGGTTTAGCTAGAACTTCAGCACTGTTTGTATCAGTGTTTGTGCTTAAAAGAATCACAAAATTTCCATACATCTCACCCTCTCCTCCTCTCCAAAAAATAAATATATTAAAAAAAAATCAAAATTTCAGAAGCATCACACTGCCTAGAGAAAGTATCTCAAATTATAAATGGTTGTTACAGAAAATTCAAGTCCATGTGCCTGATGCACAGTGAGGCCAAACAATAGCAAAACATCAGACTTTGGAACAGAGAAGGTTTATTGATGGCCATGCAAGGAGATGGGTGCCTCATGCCTTAAAAACCCAAAACTCCCTGCAAGCTTTCAGCAAAACCCTTTTCTAGGAAAGGTGAGGGAGGGGTGTGGTTAGTTGTTGCAGACTTCTTGGTGTAAGATTCTTTGTTCTTGAGGTCAGGTCATGGTCAGATAATGATGTTCTTGTAATTCTCTACCAAATGAATGTTATTCTCTGGTCTGGCAAGAAAGGGCAAGTTCCCAAGGCACAGCTTTTACCCTCCAAAGTCTTGGTTCTGGCTAAGAGGAGGTAGATCTCAGTTGGCAGCTTCCTCAGGACCGTGTCTCCAGACTCTGCCCAGGTGTCATCACTGAGGGAGCCAGCATCCAACCCAGCTGGCCCTCAGGCTCCTCAGACTGCCCAAACAGGGGCAAGGGGGGTGCAGTGGGTGGATCTGGGTACCGTAGACTGTGACCCAGGCAGATGGCCACTGCTCTTAGGTCACAGAGAAGGGCTGGGGAGAGGTTCACCACTGCCTGAAGGCCTAGGCCAAGGCCAGTGGGTGGCCATGGAAAGGGTTCTGGAGTCCTGCAGGACAGAGCCCCAAGCTTATTCCCTAAGCTCCCCAGTCTATCCAGTGGCCTAAGGCCAGGGAGAAGGCTGGGATCTGCCTCTTACCTTGCTCTCTACCTGAGGACCACTACACCACACACTGTAGGTGGAATCTGTCCTCACTAACTGCCCCTGATTGACTGTTGCTTGTGGGCGGGGCCCTGCCCAGCCGACCAGTGGCTGAGCAGGACCACAAACAGTTGCTCACTAGCAGCTGGTTGCTCCTGGTTGGGACCCACTGTGGTGCTGACCAATGGCTGAACAGGGCCACTAACAGTGGTTCATTGACAGCTGGTTGCTGATGGACAGGGCCCATTGTGGCACCACCAGCAGGCTGAGCTGGGGGCATTGCCTGGACATGGTGTGGTAATGAAGCTCGACAGTGTCTGTGTGCTAAGGGCTGCACTACCCTGTGCTCTGTCACAGGGCTATGAATGTCTCCACACACTGAGGCAGGTGGTAAGTCATGGTTTTACTTCACAAACCACCCCACTCATGTGGAACACAGTGAGGTTTTATTCTGTGAACCTATGGAAAGCACCTTGCAGGTTTGTGAATTGGGGCCATTTGGATTGCTGGGACCAATGGTGAGGTCGTGAAAAGGTTTTGCTTCCAGGTTTTCTCCTTCCTCCTTGTTGCAGTGGCTATCCTCTCAGTTCAGTTCAGTTCAGTCACTCAGTCATGTCCTACTCTTGTGACCCCATGAACTGCAGCACGCATCTGTCACCAACTCCTGGAGTTTACTCAAACTGATGTCCATCATGTCACGAACCTCCATCCATAGTTCTTCAGGCACTCTATAAGATCTAATCCCTTGAATCTATTTCTCACTTCCACTGTATAATCGTTAAGTGATTTGATTTAGGTTGTACCTGAATGATCTAGTGGTTTTCCTATTTTCTTCAATTTAAGTCTGAATTTGGCAATAAGGAGTTCATGATCTGAGCTACAGTCAGCTCCTGGTCTTGCTTTTGTTGACTGTAAAGAGCTTCTCCATCTTTGGTTGTAAAGAATATGATCAATCTGATTTTGATATTGACCATCTGGTGATGTCCATGTGTAGAGTCTTCTCTTGTGTTGTTGGAAGAGGATGTTTGCTATGGCCAGAAAAGGGAATGGCAGAGAAGGGAATGGCAAGCACATTTCAGTATTCTTGCCTTGAGAACCCTATGAACAGTATGAAAAGGAAAAAAGATAGGACTTTGAAAGATGAACTCCCCAGGTCTGTAGGTGCCCAATATGCTACTGGAGATCAGTGGAGGAATAACTCCAGAAAGAATGAGAGACACAGGCAAAGCAAAAACAACGCCCAATGTGGATGTGACTGGTGATGAAAGTAAAGTCCAATGCTGTAAAGAGCAATACTGCATAGGAACCTGGAATGTTAGGTCCATGAATCAAGGCAAATTGGAAGTGGTCAAACAGAAGATGGCAAGAGTGAACACCGACGTTCTAGGAATCAGTGAACTAAAATGGACCAGAGTGTTTTTCTTAACGGCTGAGTAATACTCCATTGTGTATATGTACCAAAGCTTTCTTATCCATTCATCTGCTGATGGACATCTAGGTTGTTTCCATGTCCTGGCTATTATAAACAGTGCTGCGATGAACATTGGGGTACATGTGTCTCTTTCAATTCTGGTTTCCTCGGTGTGTATGCCCAGCAGTGGGATTGCTGGGTCATAAGGTAGTTCTATTTGCAATTTTTAAAGGAATCTCCACACTGTTCTCCATAGTGGCTGTACTAGTTTGCATTCTCACCAACAGTGTAGGAGGGTTCCCTTTTCTCCACACCCTCTCCAGCATTTATTGCTTGCAGATTTTTGGATCGCAGCCATTCTGACTGGTGTGAAGTGGTACCTCATTGTGGTTTTGATTTGCATTTCTCTGATAATGAGTGATGTTGAGCATCTTTTCATGTGTTTGTTAGCCATCCGTATGTCTTCTTTGGAGAAATGTCTATTTAGTTCTTTGGCCCACTCAGCCGTTAAAAAGAATTCATTTGAATCAGTTCTGATGAGATGGATGAAACTGGAGCCGATTATACAGAGTGAAGTAAGCCAGAAAGAAAAACACCAATACAGTATACTAACACATATATATGGAATTTAGAAAGATGGCAATGACGACCCTGTATGCAAGACAGGAAAAAAGACACAGCTGTGTATAATGGACTTTTGGACTCAGAGGGAGAGGGAGAGGGTGGGATGATTTGGGAGAATGGCATTCTATCATGTATACTATCATGTAAGAATTGAATCGCCAGTCTATGTCTGACGCAGGATACAGCATGCTTGGGGCTGGTGCATGGGGATGACCCACAGAGATGTTATGGGGAGGGAGGTGGGAGAGGGGTTCATGTTTGGGAACACATGTAAGAATTAAAGATTTTAAAATTAAAAAAATATATATACAACAAAGCAATATATTAAAGCAACAGAAAAGGAATTATTTACTTAATCATTGATACTGGCATCAGTGGATATCTATAATGTGGGGTGATAAGAAACTGGGAGGAAAAACCTGGTTAAATGTAAAGCCCATATAGAATACTACCACACTTAATGCTGAATAGTAGGCATGCCAGTGTCATTAAGAAGTAAAATGTATTATGGAGAATAATGATGGGAATATAGGAATATTTGTTTCAAATCCCTTTGAATCCCTTTAATTATATTATTTTTGCAGATAAATGTTATGATTTAAAACAAACAAACAAAAATAATAAAATGGACCAGAGTGGGTGAATTTAACTCAGATGACCATTATATCTACTACTGTGGGCAAGAATCCCTTATTAGAAATGGAGTAGCCATCATGGTCAACGAAAGAGTCTGAAATGCAGTACTTGGATGCAATCTCAAAAACGACAGAATGATCTCTGTTTGTCTCCAAGGCAAACCATTCAATATCACAGGAATCCAAGTCTATGCCCTGACCAGTAATGCTGAAGAAGCTGAAGTTGAATGGTTCTATGAAGCCCTACAAGACCTTCTAGAACTAACACCCCCAAAAGATGTCCTTTTCATTACAGGGGACTGGAATGCAAAAGTAAGAAGTTAAGAGATACCTGGAGTAACAGGCAAATTTGGCCTTGGAGTACAGAATGAAGCAGGCAAAGGCTTTCCTCTCACTAGGCCTGTAACACATTTAGCACTTGCCTCAGATTTAAAGTAAGAATTTTATTTCTATTTATTATTGTTCCAGATATTTTTCAGTGCTGAAGAAAATTTTTTGCAAAAATCAACATATATTATCCTAGATGAGGTAAGTTAAAGTAACTAAAAGTAATAATTTCCCCTAATTGTAAACACTTTGTGGAAAATTTGAAGTGTAGGGAATTACTGATAATCCCATTAACCCAGAAAAAATCATTACTAGTTTTTTATTTTTTCCTTTAAGTCTTTCATTCTGAAGCTCTGTTGTTTGCAAATGAAAAGACACGGTCCCTGCCTGATAGGAACTTTAAAGGTAATACAAATGAGAAAAATTTAGACAAAATAAGATAAAAAACCAGATTACATATAAAATAAGGGTGATGCTAGGAGATACAAACACCAGTTTTTCTATAAACATATCTGTTCAATTTTTATACTAATATGAGAAACTTGTAAGAATCCATATACAGAGCCAATTTAGGAAAATAGGTGAGTTTTTCTCTGAAACTAGTTAATTAGTGGCTCTAAAACAATAAGTGAATGAGCATCATGAAAACAGCTAATGAGTAAATTGGGGATTAAGTAGGAGCCTAGCAGGGCTTTCCAGGTGGCTCAGTGGTAAAGGATCCCCCTGCCAATGTAGGAGACGAAAAGATGTGGAGTCGATCCCTGGGTCAGGAAGATTCCCTGAGTAGGAAATGGCAGCCCTCTCTAGTATTCTTGCCTGGGGCATCCCATGGATAGAGGAGCCTGGGGGCTACAGTCTATGGGGTCACAAAGAGTTGGTCACAACTGAGTGACTGAGCACACACACAAACACACAGGAGCCTAGGAAGTCAGAAAACAAATCGAAGATATTTAGTACATACTGTATCTTTGATAGGCTCACTGATTTCTGCAGTGTCACTGAGACCTACACTGCCTGGAATCAGCCACTTTCTGCCTGGAATCAGTCACTTTCTGCCTTATCTGCTATTTACATTTGCAGGCAAGCTGCTTCTCCTTTCTAGTGTTTCCTCATTTAAAAAAATAGGAAAGATAGTTTGTTGTGAGTATTAAGTGAGATAATTCATATTAATGTATTTACTACAGTCCCTGGTATATAATAAGTGCTCAAGAAAGATTAAGTCTTGTTAAAGGCACTGTAAGGAAGTGGATGAAATATCAAATTCTGATCAGATTGCCTTGTCACTCTTGTGGCTTTTCTCTACTTGCTTGTAGGATCAAATCATCAACAGCAATCTGTATTTAACAACTTTTTGTCCCAAGAGTTTGAGAATGAACCAGTTTTTTCTTTGAATTGTTTTAAGATAATCATGAATTTATCAAAGTAAGCATTCATGATTTGCTTCTGGGAAGTCCAGAGCTTTCTAAGGAAGACTTTTACATCATAAAGCCTCTGATAAAGTAGTAGTTATTTATTCTTAATGAAATCACATGCATTTTCACCATTAAGATGGAAAAACCCCCTAAAAGAATTCTTTATCTTAGAAACAATAATGTTGGATACATTTGATGTCCATTACAGCTTGGCATTTTGCAGCCCTCAGAGATGCCCCTACGGTGAGATGATGGAGAAATGAAGCAGATCGAATGTTAACATATGTTACGCTCCATAAATATTATATATTTATGGAAAAGTAAAAAACTTTTTGCCCACTATTCAGCGTTTAGCATGAGATTAGGATAATTTTTTAAAACATACCTTTTATTTCATTCTTAACTTTTATTTTTATTGGCATATAGTTGATTAACAATGTTGTGTCAGTTTAAGATGCACAGCAGAGTGATTCAGTTATATGATACATATATGTGTATCTATTCTTTTGAAAATCCTTTTCCCATTTAGGTTACTACAGAGTACTGAACAGTGTTCCCTGTGCTATATACAGTAGGTCCTTGTTAATTATCTATTTTAAATGTAGTGGTGTGTACATGTCAATCTCAAACTTCCGATTTATCCCTCCCCATACCTTTCCCCCTAGTAATGACAGGTTTGTTCTCTAAGTCTGTGAGTCTGAAAAACATACATTTTAAAGACTAACATTTATTGTTTTCATATTATAAAATTAAACTACGTTTATTCTAGAAAACTTAGAAAGTAGGAACAAGAAAAATTTTAACATTTTTATATCTTATGCCAGTTTCTATATAAGTGGGTATTAATGTATTTATCATTATAATATGAAGCTTTTAATTTCTAAATTCATAAAGAACCAATAAGTCAACTGACTTACTTTGGTTTGCTGGGCACTGGCTTTTATTAGAAGATCCTGTTGTGTATGTTGGAGGAGACTAGTTGTTCAAAATTACTATTTGATTTCTTTTGAGTTTTTGTAGCATAGAATCTTGTTACAGTGTGGTCTGGGAGCCCATAGTATCAGTATCAACTAGGAGCATATTAGAATGGAAGAATTTTCAGCTTTACCCCAGACCTGCTGCTAAGTCGCTTCAGTTGTGTCTGACTCTGTGCGACCCCATAGACAGCAGCCCACGAGGCTCCCCTGTCCCTGGGATTCTCCAGGCAAGAACACTGGAGTGGGTTGCCATTTCCTTCTCCAATGCAGGAAAGTGAAAAGTGAAAGTGAAGTCGCTCAGTCGTGTCTGACTCTTAGCGACCCCATGGACTGCAGCCCACCAGGCTCCTCCATCCATGGGATTTTCCAGGCAAGAGTACTGGAGTGGAGTGCCATTGCCTTCTCCATACACCAGATCTAGTGAATCCCAACTATATAATATGATTCCTGGGTGATTTGTATGCACATTAAATTTTGAGTAACATTAATATAAGAACAACTTGACAAAGTATTCAATATTTTTTTCCTCTAACAAGACAGTCATTTAAAGCCTGATTAGTCCTTATTCCCAGAACAACATCTTCTCCAACCAGGTGATGAGCTGCTTCCTGGGTTCTCACTTCCACAAAAGCAGTGTTGGAAAGAGTCTAATAAGAGATCCACCAAACAGCCTGCAGGAAAAAGTTTTGCTAGCTCTCCCAGTCAGGAGATGAAAGACACAGAATGAACCTGGGACCTACCCACATGCCAATAAAACTCCACAAATCTGAAGTCTTTGTTGGGCAGCATTTTATTACTTTATCAAAGTGCTCTTCCTACTCAGTGTTGAATGACCAGTAAAAGGTGTTGAACCAGTTGATAAACCGATTAATGAAGTTTATCAATACCATTTTCATCAACGGAGATTTTGATGCAGTGGTCTATTGACCTGGAGAACTGAATCTGGCTTAAAGACCAAAGAGACAGAGAACACTCCAAAACAACACAACCTGTCGGTTGAGAAGTTTTAAGATGGGAGTAAATGTGTGCTTTCTCACCCTCCTATTCCTTATTTGCTGGAATAGGAATGCATCGACAAAGCAGGGCTATGGCAATTTCCTTGTAGGCACGACTAATAAGAATAGCCTACATTTGAAAGCATTTTATGATTCACAAAATACTAGAGCAGTGCTTCTCAGACTTTAATGTGCATATAAATTACTTGAAGATTTTGCTAACATGAGGATATTGATTCCTAGCGGGTCCAGGATGGGGCCTGAATTTGCCATTCTAACAAATTTGCAGGTGGTACTAATATTGCTGGTCCATAAAATGTATTTTGAGTAGCAAGTTCTTGCCATGATCTCTTTTGAGAGTCCCAGAAATTCTGGGAGGTAGGTAGAGCAAGCATTTTTTTTTCCTCTTCTTCATCAGAATATTGCCTCTATGAGGGTGAGGATTTGGATATGTTGCTCATTGCTATATCCCAAGGGCCTATAATAGTAGGCACACAGTACATTTTTATTGGATGGATGAATGGCTGAATCTTAATTTTATAGAGGAATTTAAATAATGCTTTAACCAAAGTCACATTCTATTAAGTGGTGAAGCTGGCATTTGAGGCTAAGAAGCTACCTAAATCGGAGTTCAGTACAAAATGAACATATTAAGTGAATTGACTTTGTTTTTGGTAACAGAATAATTTTTTTGAAGGAACTTTTAAAATTGAAGTATAAAGGAATGGCCAAATTGTGTGTATAATTAATTGATTTATGCAGAGGAGCATACAGAACCATCTCTTAGATCAAGGAATTACCAATTCACCAGAAATGTGCCTCCCACTTCCTTCCAGTCATGATCCTCTCCTTTAAAGGTGGGTGCTGGTGTGACTTCTAACACCACAGAATAGTTTGAACTTGATAGAAGTAATATTTTATAATAGATACTATTTAGTGTTCACTTCTTTCACTCAATATTATATTTGTGTTCTTGAAGATAGCAATAATTTACTCATTTTCATTTTATAGTATTCCATTGTGTGTATTGTGTTTGTTCCACACATATAACAAAATTTGTCATATATTTCACTGTTGATGGGCATTAGAGTTGATTCCTGTTTTAGGCTAATATGAATCGTGCTGCTATGGATATTTTTGTACATAATTTTTGGTGAACATATGTACATATTTCTATTGGATGTATTAGTATATTAGAAATGCAACATTTCTGATTTGGAGTACATCAGTTCTTCTTTCTTTTAATTTATTTGGTTGCACTGGGTCTTAGTTGTAGCACACAGGATCTTCATTGCGTCATGAGGGGTGTTTTGTTGCATGGAGTGGGCTTAGTTGCTCTACAGCATGTGGGATCTTAGTTTCGCAACCAGGGATTGAACCTGTGTCCCCTGCATTGCAGGGTGGATTCTTAACCATTGGAGCAGCAGAGGAGTGCCTATTTCAGTTCTGGTAGACATCACCAATTTTGAAAAGAGATTATATCAGTTAATTGTTTTGTTTTTTCTGTGATTTTTTAAAAAATGCTGATTAAATTCAGAGGAAAGACTACTTAAAAAGTCATCATTAGTTTTCTCTTAGCTGTAAAAGGTTAGCATTCATGAAATAAGAACAGGTTATTTTTAAAAAAGGACAGTTAGAAATTGAAAATATGATAACAGAAATGAAAAGCTCAACAGAACAATGGAAATCGCTAAGAAATTTGAAGAAACAGGGAAAGATATGGAAAATACAAAATACAAAAAATTAAAGGACCATTTTAAAATTAAAAATTAAATTTTTTATTTAAAAATTAAAAAATTAAAATTTTTAATTTAAAGATTAAATTAAATTAAAAGGCTCAATACCTTTAATGTTCAAAGGGAGAAAAAGGAAAGAGGGAAAAGAGGAAGGAGGAAATCATTACTCAAATAGAGAAAAATTTCTTCAACATTGCTTTTTTCCTCTGTGTTTGTTTTGACCTCTATGTTTCATGGCAAAGTCTTACCGTATTTATCTCTGACCTTGCTTGCCTATCACATTAAGAGTGTGGCCCTGAAAGAGCTGATTGGAAGTTCTGAGCTTGTGGTTGAGGATTACTACAAGCTTCACTGTACTTGTCGATCCAGTTGGACTATTATTTCTAGAAATAAAGGTTAGAGTTTCCAGGTTGAAAGGATCCATAGATTTCCCAGCAGAGTTAAAAATAGTTTAAAAAGACTCACTCCATGACACATAATTTGGTACTTTCTCAAGTTCTACAAATTTCCAGAAAAAAGTTACACACAAAAGATAAAAATCAGATTGTCAAGGAATTGTCAACAGCAACAACAGAGGCTAGAATATAATGAAACATTGCCTCCAAATTTTTGAGGAAAAGTGATTTCTAGAATTCTACAGTCAGTGAAATTCATAAACAAAAGTGAGGGTGGAATAAAAACATTCAGATTTTTTCGGACTCACGCTCTGAAAAATTTAATCTCTTATGAGCTTTTTCTCAGAGATATGATCTATTAAAATGAGAGAGTAAACTAAGAAAGAGAACGACATAGGAAATAAGAAACAGGAGATTTAATATTAGAGATTGCAAAAGACTCTTCAGAATGAATGAAGGGAGAGCTAGGCATCGGGTATAGAGACAACAGGCATTAATGTCTAGAATTGTTAGAATAAATTTTATTCTAATTTTACCACTGATTGCTATTTAACTTTCTTGAGGTTTATTTTGCATACATCTATTGGGCTTCCCTGGTGGCTCATATGGTAAAGAATTTGCCTGCAATATGAGAGACTTGTATTTGATCCCTGGGTTGAGAAGATCTCTTGGAGAAGGGCATATCAACCTATTCTAGTATTCTTGCCTGGAGAACCCCATGGACAGAGTAGCCTGATGGGCTAAAGCCCATAGGGTCGCAAAGAGTCAGACACAGCTAAGCGACTAACACACACACATATGCAAATATATAAATGCACATATATATATAATATACATTTTAATCTATAATTAAGGATCCCCAGGTGGTTTAGCAGTAAAGAATCCACCTGCCAATGCAGAAGATGCCAGAGATGCAGGTTTGATCCCTGGGTCAGGAAGAACCCCTGGAGAAGGAAATGGCAACCTGCTCCAGTATTCTTGCCTGGAGAATCCCATGGACAGAGGAGCCTGGTGGGCTACAGTCCATGCAGTCACAAAGAATCTGGCACAACTGAGTGAGCATGCACAATCCATGATTAAAATGTGTATTATTTAGGCCAGTTGTTCTTGTGTCTATACCTAGTGAATCTTTTGCTGATATCCCGAGAATCTTATTTGAAAGCACCTTCAATCATTTCTCCGGTGTATGCAAAGATACTGGGAAACAGTGGAGAGGACAAAAGAAAGGAAGCAAAAGAAGGAAAACTTGAATATTCCCACAAATGCATGATTAGCCTATGAATTAAGGAGAGTCTTTGTCCCTGGATAATTCAGGATGAACACGCTTCCCCTTCACCCAGAGCGAGAGCAGCAAGTTTACTCTGGGAGGCTTACATGGTGACCAGTGCAGAAAAGGAATCCTGTAATAGAATTAAAGAACCATGGCTCTTTAATTCACACAGATGTTCAGGTATGAGTCACTGGAAAATGATCATCATTTTTACTGTGAAATGAGACTGGTCCAGGTGAGGCTAGTCTCTCAAAGGAAAACCCAATGTGGCGCAATGTGCTCAGGTAAGGCAGTGGGTGTATTATGAACACCAAATTGCCTCTGGCTCAAATTTCCTTAGGTTTAAGTCCCATATCTTGCTTGTAACCCCTCTGTTACTTGCTGCTGTTACTAAAAACAGTTCTCACACTTAAGTGAGCATCCGAATAACCGGAGGGCTTATTAAAACACAAATTCATTAGTCCTACCTTCAGAGATTCTAGTTCAGTGAGAGACTCAGAATTTTCATATTTAACAAGTTCCCATGTGAGTCACACGTTTTGTGGCACCAAGAACAGAATTTTGAGAGGTTCAGATAAGCAAAAGACAAGTTCAATGGGAAAGAGTCAGTGTGTCAGGTGCTCCCAGCAATTGTTTTTGTTTTTATAATGAAATATAGCATCTGGTCTCATCACTTCATGGGAAATAGATGGGGAAACAGTGGAAACAGTGTCAGACTTTATTTTTTTGGGCTCCAAAATCACTGCAGATGGTGACTGCAGCCATGAAATTAAAAGACGCTTACTCCTTGGAAGGAAAGTTATGACCAACCTAGATAGCAAAGCAGAGACATTACTTTGCTAACAAAAGTCTGTCTAGTCAAGGCTATGGTTTTTCCAGTGGTCATGTATGGATATGAGAGTTGGACTGTGAAGAAAGATGAGCGCCGAAGAATTGATGCCTTTGAACTGTGGAGTTGGAGAAGACTCTTGAGAGTCCCTTGGACTGCAAAGAGATCCAACCAGTCCATTCTGAAGGATATCAGCCCTGGGATTTCTTTAGAAGGAATGATGCTAAAGCTGAAACTCCGGTACTTTGGCCACCTCATGTGAAGAGTTGACTCATTGGAAAGACTCTGATTCTGGGAGGGATTGGGGGCAGGAGGAGAAGGGGATGACAGAGGATGAGATGGCTGGATGGCATCACCGACTCGATGGACATGAGTCTGAGTGAACTCTGGGAGTTGTTGATGGACAGGGAGGCCTGGCGTGCTGCGATTCATGGGGTTGCAAAGAATTGGACTCGACTGAGTGACTGAACTGAACTGAGCCAATAAACAGAAGAGTGTACAAAATGTACTTAAGCAAATATGTATTTGTTCCGTTTAAAGGATAATGTTTTAAAAAACCCAGGAACTCACCAGTCAGGTCAAGGCATATAACTTTCTAGCACATTGGAACATCCTTGGGGTGACTTGGCTAGCTTTTATTTTGCTTGCTTTTTGCCATATATGTTCATGACTGAGACTGGCCTGTAATTTTCTTTTGTGTGTGTTGCCTTTGTTGGCCTTTGGAATCAAAGTTATGCTCATAAACAGAGCTTAGTATTTTTTCTCTTCTATATTCTAGAATAGTTTGTGTTAAATTAGAATTCAATTATATTTAAGTACAAATTTTATGCATTCCACAGCCAAATATTCCTGCCCTATATGAAGAAAAATATGTCATAGAAGCCAACATAAGTGACTAAATTCTGATTTAGTATCTTTTTTAAAAATTAATTTTTTATTGGTGTACACCTGATCTACATTTATATTTTCTGCTGTACAGCGAAGTGAATTGCCACACATATACATATACGTACATCCACTGTCTTCCAAACTCCATTCCTGTATAGATCATTCAGTTTAGTCACTCAGTAGTGGCCAACTCTTTGAGACTCTATGGACTGCAGCATGCCAGGCTTCCCTGTCCATCACAGACTCCCGGAGCTTGCTCAAACTCACATCCATTGAGTCGGTGATGCCATCCAACCACCTCATCCTCTGTCGTCTCTTTCTCCTCCTGCCTTCAATCTTTACCAGCGTCAGGGTCTTTTCAAATGAGTCAGCTCTTCGCATCAGGTGGCCAAAGTACTGGAGTGTCAGCTTCAACATCAGTCCTTCCAATGAACATCCAGGGCTGATCTCCTTTAGGATGGACTGGTTTTATCACCTTTCCATCCAAGGGACTCTCAAGAGTCTTCTCCAACACCACAGTTCAAAAGCATCAACTCTTTGGCACTCAGCTTTCTTTATAGTTCAACTCTCAAATCCATACATGACTACTGGAGAAACCATGGCTTTGACTAGGTAGATCTTTGTAGGCAAAGTAACATCTCTGCTTTTTAATATGCTGTCTAGGTTGGCCATAGCTTTTCTTCCAATGATCAAGTGTCTTTTAATTTCATGGCTGCAGTCATCATCTACAATGATTTTGGAGCCCCTCAAAATAAACTCTGTCACTGTTTCCATTGTTTCCCCACCTATTTGCCATGAAGTGATGGGACCAGATGCCATGATCTTAGTTTTCTGAATGTTGAGTTTTAAGCCAGCTTTTTCACTCTCCTCTTCGACTTTCATCAAGAGGCTTTTTAGTTCTTCTTCACTTTCTGCCATAAGAGTGGTGTCATATCTGAGGTTATTTATATTTTTCCTGGCAATCTTGATTCCAGCTTGGGCTTCATCCAGCCTGGCATTTCTCATGATGTACTCTGCATATAAGTTAAATAAGCAGGGTGACAATATACAACCTTGACATACTCCTTTTCCTATTTGGAACCAGTCTGTTGTTCCATGTCCAGCTCTAACTGTTGCTTCCTGACCTGCATACAGGTTTCTCAAGAGGCAGGTCAGGTGTTTGGGTATTCGCATCTTTTTAAGAATTTTCCACAGTTTATTGTGATCCACACAGTCAAAGGCTTTGGCATAGTCAATAAAGCAGATGTTTTTCTGGAACTCTGTTGCTTTTTCGATGATCCAGCAGGTATTGGCAATCTGATCTCTGGTTCCTCTGCCTTTTCTAAATCCAGCTTGAACATTTGGAAGTTCATGGATCATGTACTGTTGAAGCCTGGCTTGGAGAATTTTGAGCATTACTTTGCTAGCATGGCAGATGAAAGCAATTGTACGGGAGTTTGAACATTCTTTGGCATTGCCTTTCTTTGGGATTGGAATGAAAACTGACCTTCTCCAGTCCTGTGGCCGATGCTGAGTTACAGAGCACCAAATAGAGTCCTGTGCTATACAGCAGGTTCTTATTAGTTATCTCTTATATATAGTAGCGTGATTCAATATCTTTAATGATAATAAAACTATTAAATTTTCCCAGTTCTTTAATCAGATTTTGTAAGTTGATATATTTCTGAGATTTTTCTATTTCACCAAAGTTTTCAAAGGTATTTTCCTTTTAAAATTTCCTCTTGGGGATGTAATTGATATATAACATTGTGTAAGTTTAAGGTATATAATGTATTTATTTGATACATTTATATATTGCAATATGATTCCCACTGTAGCTTTATAACACCTCTACCATGTCACAGACTTCCCTGGTGGCTCAGACGGTAAAGCGTCTGCCTACAATGTGGGAGACCTGGGTTCAATCCCTAGGTTGGGAAGATCTGGAGAAGGAAATGGCAACTCACTCCAGTATTCTTGCCTGGAAAATCCCATGGACAGAGGAGCCTGGTAGGTTATAGTCCATAGGGTCGCAAAGAGTCGGACACGACTGAGCAACTTATGACTATGACCACATCACATAATTACTATTTCTTTTTTGTGATGAGAACTTTTAAAACTTGATCTTTTAGCAGTTTTGTATGTGTGCCTGCCATGTGTGCATGCTAAGTTGCTTCAGTCTTGTGTGACTCTGTGACCCTATGGACTGTAGCATGCTAGGCTCCTCTGTCCTTGGGTTTCTCCAGGCAAGAATACTGGAGTGGGTTGCCGTGGCCTCCTCTGGGGGATCTTCCTGACCCAGGGATTGAACCTGCATCTCTTATGTCTCCTGCATTGGCAGGTGGGCTCTTTACCACTAGCCCCATAAACAGTATTTTTGACTATAATCACCATGCTGTGCATCAGATCTGCAGAGTTTATTCATCATCTAGTTGCAAATTTGTATCTTAAACATCTTCCCAATCCTTCCACCTCCCACTCCCTCCTAACCATCATTTTGCCATCCATTTCTATGACTTTCATTTTTCAAGATTCTACATATAAGTGATATACAATACTGGTCTTTGTCTAGCTTATCTCACTTAGCATAAGGTCATCAAGCTTCATCCATGTTGCTGTAAGTGGTAGGATTTCATTTTTTTTTTTTTAAGAATGAATAATGTTCTATTGTATACATATGTCCACCACAGTGTCTTCATCCATTTATCCACTGACAGACACTTAAGTTGTTCCCATATCTTGGCTGTTGTGAATAATACTGCAGTAAACATGAGGGTGCAGGTATCTTTTCCATATTCTGTTTTCATTTTCTTTGGATATATACTGAGGAGTGGGATTCCTGGATTATATTATTTAAAAAATTTTTAGCAACCTCCATACTGTTTTCTGTAGTGGACAAATCGATTTACATCCCACCCACAGTGCACAGGAGTTCTCTTTTTTTCACATTCTCACCAACACATCTCTTGTCATCTTGGTGACAGCTTCTCTGACAGGTTTTTGGAGGAAGTCATGGAGAGGATGTGACTATCAGTTGACCCAAGAGCTGACCCGGGCAATCGGGGGCTCCTTCCTACCTCCAGGTCCTTGGAATGTATCCTCCACCCACTGTTCCCACAGCCTTGAGGAATGCAGGCTTGAGAAAGCAAGGTGTGGTTGAGACACATTTGGACAGTATACATGACTGAACCCAGGTAAGGTCTGTGTATAAACCATAAGATTCTGTCTGGTGGGTGCAGAGATCTACTTGTCCTGTGGCCGCCCACAACTAGCCTCATGTGTAAGTTCCTTTGTTTGCTACACCTGCCACTTTCCAATCTCAAGTGGTCTGCTTCTTTCTTAAGACTCTCTTTACTCTCTGTGTATAGGGGCCAGTTTAGGAGCCAACACAGGTGTGAGATGATATCTTGTGGTTGTTTTTCATTTCCCTGATGGTTAGTAGTGTTGAGCATCTTTTCATGTGCCTGTTGGCCTTTTGTATGTCTTCTTTGGAAAAATGTCTGTTCCGTTCCTCTACCCAGGTCAATGCTTAGAACTTTAATTTTCATAACTTTCTTCTTTTCTTATACTGGCTTTTAAAATACCAGTTTCTATCTAGTTTCTGCTTTAGATGTATCTCCCCAAGTTTTGTTTGTGGTGCTTTTATTGTTATTCAGTTATAATTTTTTCTATTTTCCAACTTAATTTACTTTTTGATTCAAGAGCTGTTTAGAAGTTTATTGAATTTAAACATGAAAATTTTCTGGATATCTTTCTGTTAGTGATGTCAAGTTTAACAACACTGTGGTGTGGTCAGAGACTATGCTTTGAACGAAACCAATATTTTGGTTTGTTTTTGAAATTCAATATAAGGATCAGTGTGGGTCAATCTTTGTGTTTCAAGTGTTCTTGAAAGGGAAGTATATTCTGTAGTTGGGGCTAATTGTTCTACTATGTATATAATCTTAATTATGCTTTAAAATTTTATAGTTATGTAATTAAATACCTTCTATGTTCTTGCTGATTTTTTAATATCCTTTTTTCCTTTTTAAAATTTTTATTGAATTATAGTTGATTTACAATGCTGTGTTAATTTCTGCTATACAGCAAAGGAACTCAGTTATACAGCTATATTGTTGTTGTTGTTCAGTTGCTCAGTCGTGTCTGACTCTGTGACCCCATGGACTGCAGCACAGCAGGCTTTCCTGTCCTTCATCATCTCCCAAACTCTTACTCAAACTCATGTCCCATTGAGTCGGTGATGCCATTTGACCATCTCATCCTCTGTAGTCCCCTTCTCCTCCTGCCTTCAATCTTTCCCAGCACCAGGGTCTTTTCTAATGATATATATATATATATATATATATATTTATTTATTCTTTTTCATATTCTTTTCTACTATGACTTATAGATATTGAATATAGTTCCCTGCACTACACAGTAGTTCCTTTGTGTTTATCTGTCCTATCTATAATAGTTGACATCTCCTGATCTCAGACTCCCAATCCTTCCTTCCCTCCCCCTCCTCCTTGGCAACCACAAGTATATATTCTCTATGTCTCTGAGTCTGTCTCTGTCTTGTAGATATGTTCATTTGTGTTGTAAGTGATATCATATAGTATTTGTCATTCTCTTTCTGACTTACTTTGCTTAGTATAACGATCTCTAGGTTCATCCATGTTGTTGCAAATGGCATCATTTCATTCTTTTTAATAGCTGAGTAATATTTCATTTTATATATGTACACACACACACACACACACACACACACACCAGATCTTCTCTATGCATTTATCTGTCGATGGATGTTTAGGTTGTTTCCATGTCTTGGCTATTGTAGATAGTGCTCTAGGAACATAGGGTTGCATGTGTCTTTTAGAATCATAGTTTTGTCTGTTTTTTTATATTCTTGGTCTATCAGATATAGAAATATTTATTACACTATCACTATATGATATTGCATTTATCTATTTGTTTTTCCTGCTAACTATTCCTTAAGCATTCTGCTGCTGCTGCTAAGTCACGTCAGTAGTGTCCGACTCTGTGCGACCTCATAGATGGCAGCCCACCAGGCTCCCACATCCCTGGGAGTCTCCAGGCAAGAACACTGAAGTGGGTTGCCGTTTCCCTCTCCAATGCATGAAAGTGAAAAGTGAATAAAGTCGCTTAGTCGTGTCCAACTCTTCGCGACATCATGGACTGCAGCCTACTAGGCTCCTCCATCCATGGGATTTTCCAGGCAAGAGTCCTGGAGTGGGGTGCCATTGAGGCTGTGTCAAAAGTTGCATAAACATTCTTTTTGTTACATGAAATGTACCTTTTGTCATTATGAAGTGACACTCTATCTCTAGTGAAGTTTTATGCCTTAGAGTTTATTTCATTTGATATTAATATAGTTGCATAACTACATAATTAACGTATATAGTTTGCTGATCCATGCCTGGCCCTGTACACTGCTCACCTCCTCTCCCTTCCCTGCTGCTCCCTGGTCCCACCCGGGGTGACACTGAACAGCTGGCAGATGACTTTGGGGGTGAATGGCAACAGGAATCCTTATTTGTCTTCTCCTCCCTCAGCCATTCTTCCCCATCCAGAGGAGTCAGAATAGGTATCTAGGACAGGGGTAAAATTGCCCCATACATTCAACACAGGGAAGACTATTCAGCTCTGGTGATTTTCTGGTTCCTTATTTCTGTGGTGATGTGTAAGGACTGAATCATGGTAGCCCCATGGTGTTGACAATGGAGTCACAAACGAAGCATTGTTGCTCCAAGGGGCCATGGAGCCCTAAGGAAGGTCTTGAAGAATGCACATTAAGAAGCTTAGTTCCAAGTAACAAAGCTACTACGTGGAAATGAGATCTGGAGTTTTCCTGGAAGAGCACCAGTGAGAAGATTACACTTATAAGGACTGTCCTCTCATTTAGCTCATATATACCTATGGGTTCCTTTCCCTGTTCCCCACTCTCCCCTGTGCTCCTAAATACAATCTGCCTCTCTGTAGATAGTGACATCTTTTGTGGAAGGTAACGGGGATGGTTTAACAAGGTTGCAATCTTTTGGCATTCCTCCCAGCAGGAGGTGGGGTCTGTGTCTCCTTTGCTAAAATCTGGCCGGCTTTGACCAACAGAGCACGCGGAGTGATGCTAGCTGACCTCTGAGGCTGAATCAAAAAGGCCATGCAGCTTCCTCCTTGCTCATTGGAATGCTTGTCCTCTGAGGCCTGAGCCCTCATGTCATAATACAGATTACCCTGAGACCGCCAAGCTTGAGAGGACACATGTAGGCACTCTGGTTGACAGTCCCAGCTGAGCTTGTCCTTCTCCTATCCCAGGACAAGTGCCAGACATTTGATTAAAGACTCCATATTGAAAATGGATTCTCCTGTCCCTTCATTCCAGCCATACTTTTTGAGTCACCTCACAGCCTTTGGAGTCATCATAGCTGAGGCTCCAGCCATCACTGAGCAGAAATGAGTCATCCCTCTGTGTTCTGTTAAAGCTTCTGGCCACCAGAATGGGACACCACAATAGTATGTTTGTTGTTTTATGCAGCTCACTATATTTCAGAGTCACAGGGCTTCTCCGGTGGCTCAGATGGTAAAGAACCCACCTGCAGTGCAAGAGACCTGGGTTCGACCCCTGGGTTGGGAAGAGCCCCTGGAGTAGGGCATGGCAACCTACTCCAGTATTCTTGCCTGGAGAATCCCCATGGACAGAGGAGCCTGGTGGGCTATAGTCCATGAGGGTCTCAAAGAGTTGGACATGAATGAACAAATAAGCACACATTTCTGAGTGGTTTGTTATGCTGATAGATAACTGAAACAATAATGCCAACAAACAGGCAGTTGGGAGCTCAATTTTCTCAGTCTATCATATGTCTCTATTTATTCACAGTTCAGTTCAGTCGCTCAGTCATGTTCGATTCTTTCCGACCCCATGAATCACAGCACGCCAGGCCTCCCTGTCCATCACCAACTCCCAGAGTTCACTCAGACTCACGTCCATCGAGTCAGTGATGCCATCCAGCCATCTCATCCTCTGTCGTCCCCTTCTCCTCCTGCCCCTAATCCCTCCCAGCAACAGAGTCTTTTCCAATGAGTCAACTCTTCTCATGAGGTGGCCAAAGTACTGGAGTTTCAGCTTTTGCATCATTCCTTCCAAAGAACACACAGGACTGATCTCCTTCAGAATGGACTGGTTGGATCTCCTTGCAGTCCAAGGGACTCTCAAGAGTCTTCTGCAACACCACAGTTCAAAAGCATCAGTTCTTTAGCGCTCAGCCTTCTTCCCAGTCCAGCTCTCACATCCATACATGACCACAGGAAAAACCATAGCCTTGACTAGATGGACCTTTGTTGGCAAAGTAATGTCTCTGCTTTTGAATATGCTGTCTAGGTTGGTCATAACTTTTCTTCCAAGGAGTAAGTGTCTTTTAATTTCATGGCTGCAGTCACCATCTGCAGTGATTTTGGAGCCCCCCGAAATAAAGTCTGTCACTGTTTCCACTGTTTCCCCATCTATTTGCCATGAAGTGATGGGACCAGATGCCATGATCTTCGTTTTGTGAATGTTGAGCTTTAAGCCAACTTTTTCACTCTCCACTTTCACTTTCATCAAAAGGCTTTTTAGTTCCTCTTCACTTTCTGCCATAAGGGTGGTGTCATCTGCATATTATTTGCAAAGGTCAGAAAATCAGGATTATACAGTTGGATATATAAATGTGTACATAGTAACAATGGAAAAGGAAATGGCAACTCACTCCAGTGTTCTCGCCTGGAGAATCCCAGGATGGCGGAGCCTGGTGGGCTGCTGTCTATGGGGTTGCACAGAGTCGGACACGACTGAAGTGACTTAGCAGCAGCAGCTGCGGCACATGTAACAACTGCGTTCACTTTGGTGCTTGGCTTAAAATCTTTGTAAATTAGTTGCCAGACTGAGCAGAATCTATCATTTTAAGGCATAAAATGTGTCAAGGCTTTTCACTTGAAACACTTGGAAGGAGATTATTTCTCTCCATCAGTGGGCAGGGAAACCTGGCGTGCTGCAGTTCATGGGGTCACAAAGAGTCGGACACGACTGAGTGACTGAACAACAACAAAAGGGCTCATTCGTCACAAGCAGATTTCCTCTACTTGTGGTTAAATGTCTCAGACGATAATCTGAGGAAGTTTGGTGTCTCTAGCCTAATCCTGATTTTATCCTGAAAAACAAACAAAATAGCACTTCAAGGCTTCTTCCCTCTGACATGAACTATTTGTTTTAAAATGTGGCTCTGAGGCCATCTGCACTGTCTTTTGAGGACATCCCAGGAGAAAGACAGCTTTATAGATCAGCTAAACATTATACGTGCCAGATTTCAGATGGTGCCAAAACTTCAGCCTTTTCTTTTTCCATTGAAGTACTGGAAAGTATTGTAATACTTCACTGAGAGTGATGGATGGGGTCTATTTAATAAGGACTTTAGTACTTTTATTTTATCCTCATTGCTTTATAAAGCAGACCTTTAGTTATCATACTTTTTATGGATGAGTTTCCTCTTTATTACTATAAAACCCAGGTACCCAAATCCTTGAATAAACTCATTGGCAATATTTATTCTACTTACGTATAAGCAAATAAAGGAAGGTACTCTGGTACAGCTCTCTGAACTTGGATCATGTACAGAGTTTGGAAGTATTATAAACACAGGGACAATCTTGGAGTTTATTAAGTAAGAGTTGATAAGAAAACTGGACAGTGAAATGATTGAGAGAATCCAGTTGACTCTATCTCTGACATGTCCCTTGAGTTTCTTTCAGCTTCACCATTTTCTTCTTAGATTGTTACAGAAGGCTGCTGCTGACTTTTTGTCCTGAACCTTGGCTCCCTACCAGCTACTTTCCATGTGGCAGTTACACTGGAGGGGTGAAGTCAGTCAGTCAGTGAGTTCAGTCGCTCAGTTGTATCCAACTCTTTGTGACCCCATGGACTGCAGCATGCCATGTTTCCCTGGCCATCACCAATTCCTAGAGCTTACTCAAACTCATGTCCATCGAGTCAGTGATGTCATCCAACTGTCTCATCCTCTATTATCCCCTTTTCTTCCTGCATTCAGTCTTTCCCAGTATCAAGGTCTTTTCCAGTGAGTCAGTTCTTCACATCAGGTGGCCCAAGTATTGGAGCTTCAGCTTCAGCTTCAGCAACAGTCCATCCTGGAGGGACACAGGCTACATCTTATTTGTCCACGCGTTGCCTAGCACAGTGCCAATTTCATGGTTGGTGTACAACAAGCGTTGGAATAAATATTGAAAAATTATATTACTTCTATTCTAGGAAATATTCAGTGGACCCGCATGGCTTAAAAAATCGAGTCTACTTTCCTTGGTGTGACACTAGCAGCCAATAGATAGACTCAGGCATCTGAGTGCCACTCAATGATCAGAACGGGGGTGTGATGGCAGTGAGAGGAGCTAAGTGCTGGGTTGCCAGAAGATTTAAATACAAATATCCCAGGAAAAAGTGATGAAAATTTACATAAATGTGTACCGATATGTATATGTGTGTCTATATATACACGTGTGTGTGTATATATACATATATACACATATACATATATAAATGAGAAATGGAGAGTTCAGTGATAATAATTTACTCTCTACATTGTATTTTGCACTAAATAAGGTGCCCCTTTTCATTTTTAATTTAAAAAACCTTACTATTCACCTCTAAATAAGTCTAAGTGAAAGTGAAAGTGAAATTGCTCAGTAGTGTCCGACTCTTTGTGACCCCATGGACTGTAGTCTACCAGGCTCCTCCTTCCATGGGATTCTCCAGGCAAGAGTACTGGAGTGGGTTGCCATTTCCTTCTCCAGGGGATCTTCCCGACCCAGGGATCGAACCTGGGTCTCCTGCATTCCAGGCAGATGCTTTAACCTCTGAGCCAGCAGGGAAGCCCAAATAAGTCTAAGATAAAGTTAAAAAACTAAATACCTCTTACGGGTTTAAAACTCAATCTGTTACATTCACAGATTGTTTTCATGGCACTAAAAGCTATTGTACACATATTAAGGGCTTCTGAAGTGAATTTACCGCCTGTATTAAAATGTACATTGCTTTATTAGTAGAAACACTTTTTTTTTTTTTGTTTCAAGCTTTTATGATTTTTTATAAAGCTGCCAGAATCCCTGTGTAAAAAATACAGTGAAAAGGTAGAATCCTGTATTAGTAAGAGGGTGGTATTCGGTGACTCTGCGGCTTCCAGGGCCCTGAAGGGGCCTGTGCACCAGGGAGCATTGCTCTCATGGCAGGTTTGAAGCAGACTTGACAGGGAGTCAGACCTAGAGAGCAGGAGACAAGGGCTGTGCGAAAGTTGCACAGTTTGGTAAAAAACCAGAAACCACTTAACTAGAAATCTTTTCTCACTTGCTTTTCCTGACAGGAAAGGCAAATACTGAGAAACACTAGTTTGAGATACTAGGCAGTGCTAAGGGGTCAGGGGAGCCACCCAGACTCCTGTCTTTCTCCCTCTACAGGCCCCTCCGCACAACTCTCCACTGAACCTGGAGAAATCCTTCTGAAAAACGCCCCAGGTCATGCTGTGCTGTGCTTAGTCACTCAGTTGTGTCCAACTCTTCATGACCCCATGGATTGTACCCTGCCAGCCTCCTCTGTCTAATGGAATTCTCCAGGCTAGAGCACTGGAGTGGGTAGCTGTTTGCCTCTCCAGGGAATCTTCCCAACCCAGGGATCGAACCCATGTCTCCAATATTTCAGGAGGATTCTTTACCATCTGAGCCACCAGGGAAGCCCAAGAATACTAGAGTAGATAGCCTACCCCTTCTCCAGTGGATCTTCCCAACCCAGGAATAGAACTGGGGTCTCCTGAACTGCAGATGGATTCTTTACCAGCCGACCTACCAGGGAAGCCCCCAGGTCATGCTACCTCCCTACAAAAAGATCTGCGGATTGCGCTTTGCATAACACCCACAGATAAAGGCCAAAGGCCTGGATTCCGGCCAAATTGAAAACTTATCTCATACCACTCTTCTCTTTGAGCTTTTGGCTTCACCCATCGTGGAAGTTTCCTGGTTGTTTCTGGAAAACACCAGTGCCATGCTCTTTTCAAGGGTTCCCCAGATATCCACATGCCTTGTTTCCTTGCTTACTTAGGTCTTTGCTCAAATTCCGCTTTTTTAGAAGCCTTGTCTGACTACCTGATCTCCCATATTTAGCACTCAGTCCTTCCTGATAATAGTGTCTTAGGGATATGCCTACTTGCTGTCTACCCCACTGGAAAGTGAATTCCTTGAGAGCAGAGACTTTGCCTGTTGTGAACACTGACGAAATCCCTGTGCTTGGAATAATGTTTGGTATGTAGCTGGTGCATAGTGAATATTTGTGGAATGGATGAATAAGTGAGTATATGAGAGGAACACAAAGTAATAGGTTTGGTGGAAGAAAGTCAGGCAAATGGGTTTATAAATATTTCTTGAGAACATTTCCTCGTTATAGTAGATTTTCCTGATAGGAACAATTGATTTATCTGAGTTGAACTTTGTGGCGATAAAAGGAGAGAGGAAAGAAGAGAAAGGACAGGATAGAGGTAGGAGGCAAAAAGGTGGCAGAAAGCTGAGTGCCGAAGAGTTGATGCTTTTGAACTGTGGTGTTGGAGAAGACTTTTGAGAGTCCCTTGAACTGCAAGGACATCCAACCAGTCCATCCTAAAGGAGATCAGTCCTGGGTGTTCTTTGGAAGGAATGATGCTAAAACTGAAACTCCAGTACTTTGGCCACCTCATGAGAAGAGTTGACTCATTGGAAAAGACTCTGATGCAGGGAGGGATTGGGGACAGGAGGAGAAGGGGATGACAGAGGATGAGATGGCTGGGTGGCATCACCGACTCGACGGACGTGAGTCTGAGTAAACTCTGGGAGTTGGTGATGGACAGGGAGGCCTGGCGTGCTGCAATTCATGGGGTTACAAGGAGTCGGATGCAACTGAGCGACTGGACTGAACTGAACTGAACTGAACTGAAAAGCTGGGATGAGTGGTGGTGTGTTTCTCTACTCAAGTAGCAGATTCATTCAAGCCTGAAATATTAATAAGTCAATACCTTTGGTAGGAATTCATGGAAAGATTGTACTGAATAATTTTAAGAGTTTCACTGACCAATAATAAAGATGTAAAACAGATTTTGAAGGAACTTGGTAAGTGGATAGTGAAGATTTATTTACATGCTCAATGTAGAAATTGAGAAATTAATCAAAAGCCCCAGAGGAACATTCAGTTCAGTTCAGTCCAGTTCAGTCACTCAGTCGTGTCCAACTCTTTGTGACCCCATGAATCACAGCACGCCAGGCCTCCCTGTCCATCACCAACTCCCAGAGTTCACTCAGACTCACGTCCATCGAGTCGGTGATGCCATCCAGCCATCTCATCCTCTGTCGTCCCCTTCTCCTCCTGCCCCCAGTCCCTCCCTGCATCAGAGTCTTTTCCAATGAGTCAACTCTTCGCATGAGGTGGCCAAAGTACTGGAGTTTCAGCTTTAGCATCATTCCCTCCAAAGAAATCCCAGGGCTGATCTCCTTCAGAATGGACTGATTGGATCTCCTTGCAGTCCAAGGGACTCTCAAGAGTCTTCTCCAACACCGCAGTTCAAAAGCATCACTTCTTCGGCACTCAGCTTTCTTCACAGTCCAACTCTCACATCCATACATGACCACTGGAAAAACCATAGCCCTGACTAGACGGACCTTTGTTGGCAAAGTAATGTCTCTGCTTTTCAATATGCTATCTAGGTTGGTTATAACTTTTCTTCCAAGGAGTAAGCATCTTTTAATTTCATGGCTGCAATCACCATCTGCAGTGATTTTGGAACCCCAAAACATTAGAGAACTGATATCACCTCCTGAGGACATTGAATGCTGTAAGGGCACTTAAGGCTTTTTCAAGGGTCATTTGAATTACATGAGATTTTCACTTTATGGGCTGACCCACCTAACCCTGGAGCAAGATGTGACTCTGTTGTGAAGAGAGAAGGAGAGACCAGGATCTGATCTGGGTGTGCACTAAAATTGGTCAAGCCTGAAAATGGAGGATGTGTCACAATGGAAGTGGTTCTGTGTTTCTATCTTTCTAGCTGCTGAGTATTTAGGAAGGGCCTTGATTTTGACCAAACTCAAACTATTAGGAGTTGTGAAATCCAAGTACTTCTTTCTAGTTTATTGTCACCTCCCCATGACACAGAGTAGCAAGGCTGGATATGGGCTGACAGTTTCCTTGTTTGTAATACAGTTGATGATTCATTAGGATTTTTAGAGTGAGCACTATATTAAATTAATGAAACTTCTTGTTTTGGTGCATGTCAAAGACATTGGAAACCATTACATGCTTTGCCTGTGATCAGTAGCCTTGGGACTGGCCTCTGCAAGGGTTTTACAAATCCACTCAATCATCTGTGCATGCTTCACATAACTTTACATGGCAGGGCTGAAGTAGGAATGCATGTACACCACGATGGGGGTAGTGACAATAGGGGTGAAGAGGAGTTCAGAGGTCTAGATGATCCACAGTTGCTTGGAAGCTTTGGTATACTCTGGGATGCACAAGAATACCTTTTGAAAATCAGCTAGAGGTTGAGATCTGCGTTACTGACATATACTTTCATCTCCCTCTCCTTCTGTCTTGGTGGTTGGCTCACATTGACCTGTGTTCTAACCCTGAAAATTGCTGAGGTTTTTTTTTTTTTTTTTCCCAAGAGGAGAATGGGAAATAGATAAGCAACTGTGATGTCACCAGGGTTTAGGAAGCTTCCTCAGTCATTCAGAACTGGGTTATTGACTCGGGCCTGCTTTTTTTGCCTTTTACTGTAAGAAAGAGGTCCTAGCTGGTTTTGTTTGCTTGTTTGTTTTCATGGAGTCACTTTCTGAAGTGAAAAGACACAGCCTTTTGTTAACCTCTGAGGGCACCCAATGAAATGAAAATAACAGCACAAGTTTAGGACTGAGGGTAGTCTTTGTGGGAAAATTATGAAATCAAATCTCTAATTTCCTCCATGATCTAGGTCTGTAAGGAAAATAGTTCTCTCATTTTATTTCTCCTGTTTCAAAGTCACTTTTATTGGTGTGGGGAATTGCAGATTTTATTGCTGGCACAAAGATGAACTATTTTGACAATCATCTTATGAATTAAAATGGGTGATAAAGAAGTTCTGGTGGAGAAATACACAATGCAGCTTCATGATGGAAAAGACCCAGCCAGTTTTTAAAATACTGGGATTGAAATTTTATGGTTTCTGAAGATGACTCACTGCTTAGCTGTGTCATGAGTTTCATTTTGAAATGAAAGACACTATGCGGTTTCATTTGAGGCTTCATGTTGATGCAAAAAGGAAATGGGCCCGTATTGGGAAGTTAACTTGAAACACATATAATTAATGATAAAAAAAAAAGTATCAAACTGTTGTTCAGCCATCCTCCCCAACTCTTTTTTGGCATTACCAGGCTTTTCTACAATTATAAAATACCTGATGTCTTTTCCTCTTGTCTGAGAACTCCTAAAGGTCAGGAACCAGCTTAAGCAATGAAGCTGTTGAGTGAACAAGTGAACATCAGCTCTAAGGGAGTGAAAACCTCAGCTCAAATCTTTCCAGGTCATTGATGATGAGAAGGCTCTCTGTGTCCTCTATGCATTCACACACTTGACTTATGCACAGTCTTGTTTAGAGAAGCTGTTTTATGAGTTATTTTCATGATAATATTCACATTCCCACACTTGGATATTCTCTTGAAACCAATATGGGAAAAAGGGTGGTGAATGTACGAAGTGCGGGGGAAACAAAGCAAATGTGATGAAAAACAAATAAGCTTAATTATTTTAAAGTTGATTTAACTTATTTCAATTTACTTCCACATAGTCTGAAAAGGTACAGTATTCTGGACTCAGTAATAACAAACTCTTGTGATGAGGAGGGAGGCAGAAAGGAGATGTCTTAGATAACCAAAGGAGCTAGAGAAGAAGAATATCTGTAAGAGAGTGAAACTGAATTGTGAGGTGGTACAATTTAATTTCAGATGTACAAGCTGTTAAGTCAGACCAGGACTGAAGCTGGTTCTACTCTTATTAGCTCTGAGAACTTAGGGAAGTTAAGAAGTTAACTGAGCCTAATGCTCAGTTACCTTTTTTTGCAAAATGGGAATAATAAAAAAAATATATTATAAGGTTATTATGAGGATTAAATGATACACCCATGTATATCATACACCCAACTTGGATTACCAGATCAATCAATGTGAGCACTTAGTGATTAAACAGCAGAATGGATAGGGCTAGGAAGAAAGCTCTAGTAACTGAGTTTATTTTAAACTTTCTGTAAGATCTAGCATCTTGTTATGAGATGGCATTTATTACAGGTAGACCAATCAAAATCACCATATACTTAATAGCTGTTGAAAATAAACATTGATATAAGCACTGGCTTTCCCTAGATTTACTGAAGTAAATTTATCTTGAAACTTCTCCTCTAAAGAACACAGATGAGAGTACGAACTGCTTCATTTCTGACAACCAAAAAGGCTGTCTTCATTGTCCAAATTATAACCAGGCAGTCCAAGGAAGATATATTCCCTTTTTGGAGGATGGCAGTTTAGATTCTGGAAAAAATAGAATAAATGCTATAGAGAGTAGCTGAAGAAATTGTTTGAAGAAACTGAAGTCTGATAACGTTTCAAAACTAAATTTCCATTTTCTGACCTATGAAAACATTTCTCTTTCTTTTAAAATGTGGGACTCCAAACTTGTGGGTGAAAGTCTTTTTTCCTGTTTAGCAATCTTACGTTTTATTGAGAATGAGTCCATTCCATATGAAATCTCTCATTATCTCCTGGAGGATAGTCTCTGCTCCTTTTTCATCTTGTTCTTTTTCTTACCAAGAACACTGCTTTTGATTCTGTTACTGCTCCCCTCTACTCAATTTGGCTCCATCCTTTAGGTACCATCTTTCTTCCATCTTTAATCTTTATTCCTCTGCCTACAAGTAGGGTGAGGGCCCTTCCTATCCTAAAATAACCCTCCTCTGACTCTGCTACTTGAGCAAGCTACTACTTATCTTTCTTCCGCTCACCACCAAACTTCTAAAAGAGTTTGAATTCTGCTTTCACTTCTTACTCATGCATTCACTTCTTAACCCTTTGCAATATGGTTTCCACCTCTAGCCCTCTATGAAACTGCCTTCTGGAAGGTCACCCGATCAATCTTTCATATGCAACATAATAAGCATTTCTTAGTCCTCTTTCTCCTTGTCTTCTCTGCAGAAATTTCCCTTCTTGGAACATTCCCCTCCTATGGCCTCTGTGACACTGTGGTCTGCTGGTTCTTTAAACTTTCTGAGAACCTTTCTTCTGCCTCCTTCACAAGCTGCTTTTTCTTCCTCCTTCTGCCCCATAATGAAGATATTCTCTTCTCCACAGGTAACTCCTCATCCTCTCACTGTGCTTTGCATACTGAATCTCTTCAATCTCTTTTCCCCTTCATCTCAAAATCTCTCTCTCCTGATGATTTCAAAGTCAGCAATTTCAAACTGTTGTTAGGATTCCCTTACTCAGACAATCAGCCAGGTTTCAAACTCAGCATATTTAAAACGAAAGTTATTTACTTATATTCATTAAACTCCAAACTCAGATTGTCATTATTTTGTTTTTATTAAAGACACCACTATTTTATTTCTTTATTTTTTAATTGATGGAAAATTGCTTTACAATGTTGTGTTGGTTTCTGATGTACAACAACATGTATCAGTCATAATTATATATATATATATATATATATATATATATATATATATATATATATATATATATATATATATATATATATATATACTTCTTCCCTCTTAAGCCTCTCTTGCTTTCCTCCACCCCACCCCTCTAGGTCATCACAGAGTGCCAGGCTGGGCTCCCTGTGTTATATGGCAACTAATGACACCACTATTAATGTCTGATCTTTCAAAACTCCTCTCTCTCTCTCCTCTCCTTCCCTCTCCCATTCTCCTTCCCTCCCTTTCTTCCTTTCTCTTTTTCTTTCTCATTTATCATCCTGCATGCCTAATACATTATTGTGTATTGAAGATCCCATAGGTTTTGTGGTACAGAGGGTAGAGAGAACATCCATTTTGGAGTTACATAAGTCTGGGTTCATGTCATGGTTTTACTACTTAATACCCTTTTGGCCTTGAGCAAATTACTTAAGCTCATGGAATCTTGGTATCCTTATTTGTAAAATGGGGAAAATAACATCGCCTCCATGGCCAGTTGAGAGCATTTGAAAAGAGCTGCACATTTTCTACTTCTTAATACACAGTAATTTAATTCTTTTCCCTGGCCCTGGTTCTCTTATACCCACTTTTCATTTCCGTTAAATGCAGTGACATTTGTAGAAGTACTTCAAGAGGTTCCTGACAAGTATAGGTGTTCATCACATGTTGTTTTTTTCCCTTTCCTTCCTTCTGTCATATTTCCTCCATTCAGACCTACATTGTTACTTGTCTGAACAATTGGTGGGGCTCCTCCATGACCCTGCCTCCTGCTGGACACTGGGACTCACGCCCCGCCCCCCCCACACCACTGCTGGTAGGTTGACCTTCCTCAGACTTCCTCAGATGAGGCCACTCTCCTGCTCAGAAACCTTTGCTGCTTCATTATTTTCCAGAAAATGAAATAGGAAAACACAAGGTCCAAGTTATTTTTCACAGACCTATATGTCACAATTTTTTTATACGTGGTCTGCATGCCTCTAACACGTTCTTACTTTTCGGTTGCCTTTCCTCCTAGGTCTGGAATGACATCAAACCAGACTCTGTCTACCACATGTGCTCCTAGTATGATCACCCAAACACTTTCCCTCATCACATGTGCTCCTAGTATGATCACCCAAACACTTTCCCTCATCACCCAAACACTTGCAACTTCTCTCTCCTTTGACTCCTCAAAGACTTTGCACTTCTCATCCTCAACTTATTCCCGTTTTAGTGGTTATTTATTCATTTACACTTTCCACCTTCTCCCTCCCTGAGACCATAACTCTAAGACTGTAGCCAGTTACTATCTGTGTTTTGAAGTAGCAGGTCTAGTGGGCTCTCAATATGTTTTGGCTTAATGACAATAATAAACCTTTGATATGCAGACCCACTTGTGAAAGTCTTTTTAGACAACAGAACCACTGTTTATGAGAGGAGAAAGAGAAATAGAGAAGAGGGATAATAATAAGAAAGAGAAGAAGAAAAAAGAAAGGCAGTTCATTTGGGGGGGAACAAAGCTGTCATTTTCTGATTGGGTCAGAAAAGTATGAAATGTAAAGAAATATAAGTCCCCTCAAAAGTCACAAAACTAGGATTATGGTGACAGAGCAAGGGAGTTTTGAAAGCAGTCTTTGTTCTAATCCCATTCTAATTCTTGGCAGAGTATAATGATTAACATCCCTGACAGAAGATAGGCTGGCAAATTGCCCTATATCTGAAAATAAAGGAAATGCCCTGGAAAGAATGAGATGTGGTAAAGAGAGGAAATGACAACATCATAAAAAGTCTAGCTCTTAGTCATCGCAGGAGCACCCCAAATCTCGGCATTTGTTGAGTAGCCTGAGGGGATCTTAGCGTCCCTCTTGTCACTGTGTAAAGGCAGTCACTTTGACATAACCAGAGATAAAGCAACCTAGGTACACGGAGGTGGCCTAAAATTTTGGGACTGTAAGTATACAGTATATAAGATTTTGGGGCTGGGTATACAAATGATACTCAATAAAAGCCTGTTAATTGATGTACCACAGTTTGTGACAGAACTTCTCTCAGTCATCTTAGGGTGACAGAACTCTGGGATCTGATCCAAAAGTAAGGTAAAGTGAGTGAGTGAAATCGTTCAGTTGTGTCCGACTCTTTGTGACCCCACAGACAGTAGCCTACCAGGCTCCTCCCTCCATGGGATTCTCCAGGCAAGAGTACTGGAGTGGGTTGCCATTGCCTTCTCCAGGGGATCTTCCCGACCCAGGGATTGAACCTGGGTCTCCCACATTCCAGGCAGATACTTTAACCTCTGAGCCACCACGGAAGCCCAGAGTAAGGTAAGCAGTTCAGAAAATGCTGAGGTTTGCCACATCAGTCAGTAACATCAGGACAAGTAGGACTGTCTTGGCTAAGACATAACAAAAGTCATATGTTCTCTTGTTTTACAAGCTTAAATCATAGGTGAGAACTTGATGAATTTCAAGAAGGTCTTTGGGGAGCCAAATTTAGGACGATTTTAAAAGTTGAGAATTAGTTTTTCCCCGGCGAGGCTTTTCTTCTAGCTAAGAGCATTTACATCTGTGTGGTTGATAAACTTCCATTTCACTGTGAATTTTTCAAATACAAAGAATATTTAAAACATATTTTTAAGCCTAATCTGGAATGTTAATTGTCCCCTCGGAGACATTTGGAAAATCAGCACAAGTCTCTGAGGAAGTGTGTTTTTGGTGAACTTTGCAGAGATTGCTTGAGCATTCAGAGTTTGCGATGTCTCAGGCCAAGATTGTCACCCCTTCATTTGTGGGTCTTAGATTTGCCAGTCTTAGATATGCCAGTAACTTAGTGAAACTTTATTTATTCATCATTTTACCATCAAATACACCATTATAAATATATCAAGCAAAGACCAAGGAAAAGGCCATATTATTAATATTGGGGGTTTTAATTCTAATGCAACGCTAAAAAAAAAGATTGACTTCAGTTTCCCCAAACAGCCGTTTATGCTTTTTGAGCCATAGAAATGAGTTATTTGACGTGATGAGTTTTCACTTGCCTTCCTCTCTTCCTCTCCAGTTTCTACTAGTTTGAAGGCTTCCCTTTCTCAGGGTGTTCTAAAACTGCCTTTGAGGGGAACTTCAAGTTAGCTTTTTTGATTGTACTTTTTTCATTGAATTCTGGTGCTTGTCCTTAAAATTTGCAAGATTGGTTCTTAAAGAATTCTGCTAACATGATGGTCTCAGGCAGTGATTATTCCAGGATTTCTTGAATAAAGATAAGCAAAACTTCATTACATTTCCAAAATACTAAGGAAGACCCTTTAAATTCACATGTGAGAACAGCCTGTGATTGCTTTCTGCTGATTTACTACTCATTTGACAGGATATTGTAATCATGCTTTCCACCGCCAGGTTCATGTGGGAAATCTTAGGAATGGCTCCATAACTGTCACTTCACAACTGTGGACAATTTCAGGTTTCTCTGAATTTCCCTCATTATCTTTTGTATTTTCACTGGTTTCAAATTTGCTCATCAAACTTCCTGTTTTTAACCACTGATCCATGCTCCCACTTGAAAATGTAATTTGAAACTATTCACTTGAAAAAGTTAAGTATAACTTTACAACACAAAAAAACCCCTCAGAATTTGGGGTTATTTTGTGTTATGGGAGAATTCACTGTTTGGAAAAAGACATAAACATGGATATATATTTATAAAAAAGTATTTAAATGTCATAATTGTAGTGGTAATTTAACTGGTCTGTGGGAAGTGTGTGTGTAAGTGTGTGTATGGAGAAGTTAGAAAAGCCTCACTGATTCTAAACAGGACAAATGCATTAAAAAATATATCGACTGTAAAGACCGGACTTGCCCAGAGATTATGTAACCTGATAGACTACCACTGTTTTTCTCATTAGGTAGTGAAACTGCCATAAGCGTGATCTCATCTAAGACATGTTTTCAGCTTCCCTTACTGGAGGAGCCATATTTGTGTTACATGAAGTTGGTCAGTTTGATTGGAGCAGAGGTGGTAACTTGACTAGCCTGGACCAATCAAAGACTCTTTTCTATAATAAGGGAGTTGGGATGAAAACTTTCCAGTTTAATCTAATTCCATTTTCTTGTGGTCAGAATTCTAAGATGACTCCAGTCTCTCTTTAGGTAGATGTAGTGCTAACCTGCAGCAACTTTGGAAAAGAGGTACCGGGTGATAGTACCCAATGATATCCTGAGTTACACAGAACAACTGGCTCCTTTGAAAAATAAGCAGAGACCACTATGTATTTTTGAGTTTTTATATTTACTTTTTATGCTTTTTTGATTCTTCTCTCAGGCTTTAGTTGGCATTTCTTCTTGCAGTTTTTTTGCCTATAGAAGAAGAGAAAAATAGTTATGCTGTTACCCAATCCTGCCCCTTCTGGGTCCATATTTTCTACACTGGCCCTTCTGAACTTTTTAGCTGAAGATGTACCACAAATACATCTGATCATTGAGAACATACTGATTTCCCAGCATATCTTGGCAGAGTTGTAACCTTTTGCCTTTTGGTTCAGTTGTACTAATGTTGGACTCTTCCAACAGGAACTATGGCAAAAACTAAAGGTGGAGTAGGGTGGGAGTGGAAGGGTGAGATGGTGGGAGAGCATAGACATCAATGAATTTGCACAGTTCACAGTTCTGACCTGTCTTTTATGTACAGCCAAGATCTAGTATGGTTAACATAGCAAATCATCTCTCTCCTAAAGAATTTGTGTTCAGTATATAAAGAGTACTTCTAACAAAAAGAAAAATTATCCACTTATAAATGAGAAAAGGAATTGGATAAACATTTCTCCAAACGACATACAAATGGTCAATAAGCACATGAAAAGATGCTCAATATCATTAGTCGTTCAGTTTAGTTCAGTTCAGTCGCTCAGTCACTCAGTCGTGTCCGATTCTTTGCGACCCCATGAATCGCAGCACGCCAGGCCTCCCTGTCCATCACCAGCTCCTGGAGTTCACTCAAACTCACGTCCATCGAGTTGGTGATGCCATCCAGCCATCTCATCCTCTGTCGTCCCCTTCTCCTCCTGCCCCCAATCCCTCCCAGCATCAGAGTCTTTTCCAATGAGTCAACTCTTCGCATGAGGTGGTTAGGGAAATGAAAATCAAAACCACACTGAGATACCACTTATTATCCAATAGGATGGCTAAATTAGAATAAAAAACAACCAGGCAATGACAAGTGTATGTGCACGTGTATAAGTATGTGTGTGTGTGAACGTGCATGTGTGTACTTTTTGCTGGACTGCTGTTTCTTCATAATACTCTGCATACTACTGGGCCACATTGAACTATATTAGCTATATTTGGGTTTTGCTGTTACAGCATTTTATAGTTAGTGTGATGTTTACCATATGTTATTGACCTCATTTAATCCTTGCAACTATATAAGGTTGGCAGAGTAGATCATTATTTCCTCTTTTTTGAAGATAAAGAAGTTCAGGCTCAGAGATGAAGTGGATCCTATAAATGGCATATGTACTCAGTTGCTTCATTCGTGTCCAACTCTTTGCGACCCCATGGACTGTACCCGCCAGGCTCCTCTGTCCATGGGATTCTCCAGGCAACAATACTGGGGCGGGGGTTGCCATGCCCTCCTCCAGGGGATCTTCCTGACCCAGGGATCTAACCTACATCTCTCCATCTCCTGCTTTGGCAGGGGAGTTTTTTATTTTTTTACCACTAGAGCCACCTAGGAAGTCCCTAAATGGTTAAACTGGGTCTTAACTTTAGGTCTTCCTATAGGATACCATGCTACTTCTTGAATAATACTGCCTTACATTTCATTGCAGTGTTTAGATAACTTTAAAACAGTGCATTCATCTATATTACTTCATTTTTTTTCTTGGCTGTACTACACAGCTTGTGGGGTCCTAGTTCCTGGACAAGGGATCAAACCTGGGATCTCAGCAGTGAAAGTGCAGAGTCCTAACCACTGGACCACCAGGGAATTCCCTATATTACTTCACTTTAAACTTTACAACCTACCAGTGACCTAAATAGGCTATGTAACATATAAATAAATTATATTTATTTAAGACTGAAAAACGTAACACTCAGAATGATCATAAGTTGTATTTCAAGCATTGCCACTCACCTTGGACAAATTGTTTAACTTTTCTTGTTTTAAGTGTTGTGACATGTCAGTTGAAGGCTCATATTACATGATATCAAAGGTCCTTTTGAAACCTACTACTTTATGATTCTATCATTTAGAGTGTCCCTCCGTTAGTAGTGTTAAGCTCTAAACAATTAAACTACTCATAAAGTCCATAGTATTTTAATAATTTCATCTAATTGGACAAGAAGATTCCAACACATCACAGTTAACCTTTTATGGTAAATACTGTATCGAGCATTTTTTTTTTTTTAAGCAAAAAAGTTTCTGCTATACCAGCACTTTGCAACCTGGCTGTGGAAAAAAATACCCTTAATATTTACCTCAGCAGGAAGAGTGCATCAGAAGAAATTCTTTTATTTCCTATTTACTTGCTGTGCTATATATCATTTGTTTTCATTTTTTTGTAATGATGCATTGATAGTGTTTAAAAGATATGTTAAAAATGCTTCTCATAGTTTCACATTTTCTTTGCACCTGAAAATAAAGTAGTGAATTGTTTTCCAGAATGCTTCTCAAGAATTCTGTGACCTTTACTTCATGATAACTTAAAGGTAAATTTCAGCTCTTTCCAGGATATTGGTTTAGGAGAATTGGTGGGTGTGAATGTTATCTAACAGTTTCAAAGTTATCTGTATAATCTTTCGATAACAATCAATTAAGTTTCATAGACTGTCAAAATTTCCTCTACAACCCAAGAAATTAGTGATCTTACGGAGCAGCTATAGCACTTAAAAAAAAGTCTCCATCCCCTCTGCTTTTTAAAAATTATTTTCTTTTTGTCCTGTTCAAACAGGCTATAAACACACAGATAGTGCTTTCTGGTCATTGACCATATGGGAATTTATCATCTTTTCATTTCCCCCAAATTGAAAGAAGTTCACTGAAAGAGGAAGAGTCTCAGTGATAAGGCTGAGTTAAACACAGAAAATCAAAATATATGGGAAAATCTTGAGAAATGGGAGAGTCAGTTTCAGGACAGCTTAATTTCAGTCACTTTCCTTTTGATATTTTTATAAAGGCCACCAAGATTCCAGAATAGTTTTTCCCACCAAACAATAGTTCAGAGATAAAGCCCTCCAGGAGATATATGAGTACAGAGATTTATTTGAAAAGTATAATAAACTATTAAATGTGTTATACTAAATTTCCTACTCAGTCTTATAAAGCCAAAAATTAACTTTAATTATTGCATAAGAAATGGCTGTTTAGAGATGTGTTTACAAACCAGTTGTACTTCATTTAATGAGTTAAAACCTAGTTAATCAAATCACATTATGAAATATTTATTCTAGTTAGTCAGACATTTATTTTATTTCATGAAATGTATGCATTTCTCTTTTCTAATGATTAGAAATAAAATTTTAAAACCTATAATTAAAAGTAAAATATGTGAAAGGTGAATAGTTTTAGAAGCTCTTTTAGATGAATTGTGGACTAAAAGGTATGTAGCTATAACACAAGAAAGTGTTGTCCTAGTGCATCAGAAGAATGCAGACTTAGGCAGACCTAAGTCTCACTGTATCAGGAGGCTTTGGGATATTTTATAATCCTTCGAAAGGTGGCTTTCCTGAATCTTTTCCATAGAACATATTTCACTGAAGGTTGAACATCGTTCTTTAAGTTTATAGTATCTTCAAATATACTATTTGGCATTTACTGATTCCTTAAATATATGAATATAGGATGCATTTTGCTAAACTATATTCTACATGTAATTCAATGTTTAATAGCACCATGATCTTTTCACCTTCATCTTTATTGAGGCATAATTAACAAAAATTGTGTACATTTAAGGTATATGACTTAATGTTTTGATATAGGTATACATTTTTAAATGACTGCTGCAATCAAGTAAATTAACATATCCATCGCTTCTTTTAGTTACCATTCCTTTCCTTTCTTCCCTGTTTCCTCCCTCCCTATCTTCTCTCCATCCTTCCCTTCCTTTTTATGGAGGGAATATTTAAGATCTACCCTTCTTAGCAAACTTAAGTATATAGTGTGGTACTGGTAACCATGTTCACCTTGCTATACATTAGGCTTTTAGAACTTCATCTTGCATAACTGAAACCTTGTACCCTTTAACTAGCATCTCCTCTTTTCCCCCTCTCCTGAGCCCTGACAACCATCATTCTACTCTCTTCATCTATGAATGTGACAGTTTTAGATTTCACACACATATGAGATAATGCAATATTTATCTTTCTTTGTCTGGTTTACATCACTTGGCATAATGTTCTCCAGGTTCATGCATGTTGTTTAAATGTCAAGATTTCCTTCCCCTTTAAGGCTGAATAATGTTCCATTGTGTATAATACAAATTCCACTTTTCTTTTCCACTTGCTTTATTCATTCACTCACAAATGGACATTTAGGTTCTTTCTATATCTTGGCTATTGTACATAATGCTACAATGAACATGGGAGAACATACATTAATTTGAGATACTGATTTCATTTCCATTGTTTATATACACGAAAGTAGGATTGCTAGATCATAAGGTAGTTCTATTTTTAATTTTTTGGGAAATATCCATACTATTTTCTAAAATAGCTATACCAATTTACATTCTCCTCAGTAGTGTACAATGTGTAGTCTCCTTTCTGTACATTCTTGCCAACATTTGTTATCTCTTGTCTCTTGATTAATAGCCATTCTAACAAATATGAAAACTCTCACTTGTTTTCATTGTAAATAAATAAAAACACTGTGGTTTCGATTTGTATTTCTCTGATGATTAGAGATACAGAGCACTTTTTCATGTACCTCTTGGCGAGAGTCCCTTGGACTGCAAGGAGATCCAACTAGTCCATTCTGAAGGAGATCAGCCCTGGGATTTCTTTGGAAGGAATGATGTTAAAGCTGAAACTCCTATACTTTGGCTACCTCATATGAAGAGTTGACTCATTGGAAAAGACTCTGATGCTGGGAGGGATTGGGGGCAGGAGGAGAAGGGGATGACAGAGGATGAGATGGCTGGATGGCATCACTGACTCAATGAATGTGAATCTGAGTGAACTCCAGGAGTTGGTGATGGACAGGAAGGCCTGGCGTGCTGTGATTCATGAGGTTGCAAAGAGTCAGACACGACTGAGCGACTGAAGTGAACTGAACTAAACTGGCCATTGGTATGTCTTTTGAGAAATGTCTTTTCAGGTTCTTTACCCATTAATTTTTTTTTTTTTTTTTTGCTATTGAGTTGTATGAATTCCTTATATGTTTGGATATTAACTCCTTATTGTAAATATTTTCTCCCATTAAATAAGTTGTGTTTTTATTTTGTTGATGGTTTCCTCTGGTGTTTAGAAATCTTTCAGTTTTGATGCATGTCTTTTTTTGGTTTTGTTACCTATAATTTTTGTGTCATATCCTAAATATCATTGCCCAGGTACAATGTCAAGAAGCTTTTCTTCTTCTAACAGTTTTATGGTTTCAGGTCTTACGCTTAAGTTTTTAATCCATTTTAAGTTCGCTTTTGTATATGGAGTGAAATAGGGGTCCAGTTTCAATGTTATACATGTGGATATTCAGTTTTCCCAGCACCATTTTTGAAATGACTAACATTTTCCCATTGTATAGTCTTGACATGCTTATTGAAGATTTATTGACTCTACAGAAGTGGCTTTATTTCCAGCTCTCTATTCTGTTCTGTTGGTCTATATGTCTGGTTTTATGACCATACCATACTGTTTTGATTACTGTAGCTTTGTAGTATATTTGGAAATCAGGAAATGTATGTCTACAGCTTTGTTTTTCTTGCTCAAGTTGGCTTTGGCTGCTTGAAGTCCTTTGTGGTTCCATACAAATTTTATACTTATTTTTGTATTTCTGTAAAGAATGATGTTGATATTTTGATAGGGATGGCATTAAATCTGTAGTGGTTAGTATGAATATTTTAGCAATGTTAATTATTCAAACTTGTCTGCATGCAATGTCTTCATTTATCTATGTCTTTTAAAATGTCCTTCATCAAAAAAAAAAGTCCTTCATCAATATCTTATGATTTTGAGTGTACATATCTTTCACTTCTTCAATTAAGTCTAATCCTAAGTATTTTTTTTTTTGTTGCTGTTATAAATGGGATTATTTTATCAATTTTCATTTTGGATTGTTCATTGTTTGTGTATGGAAATGTTTCTGGTTTCTGTATGTTGATTTTATATCCCACAGTTTTACTCAATTTATTAGTTCTATCCTCTTTGTTGGGGTTTCCTCAGCTCAGTTGGTAAAGAATCTGCCTGCAATGCAGGAGACTTGGGTTTGATTCCTGGGTTGAGAAGATCGACTGGAGGAGGAAATGGCAACCCACTGCAGTATTCTTGCCTGGAGAATCTTATGGACAGAGGAGCCTGGTAAGCTATAGTCCATGGGGTCTCAAAGAGTTGGACATGACTTAGCAACTAAACCACCATGACTATCCTTTTTATATTGAAATTTTAGTTTTCTACATATGGTTATGTCATCTGTAAGTAGAGATATTTTTACTTCTTCCTTTCTGATTTTGATGACTTCTTTTTCTTATTTAATTGCTCTGGCTAGGACTTCCAGTTAATATGTTGAGAAGCGGTGAGAATGGGCATCCTTGCCTTGTACCAGACCTTGGAAAAACTTGCAGTATTCTCCAGCTTAATTTCATATTGATTACGGTGTTAGTGTGGGATTTTCATGTGTGGCCTCTATTATGTTGAGGTAAATTCCTTTTATGGGCTTCCCTGGTGGCTCAGCTGGTAAAGAATCTGCCTGTAATGCAGGAGACCCTGGTTCGATTCCTGGGTTGGAAAGTTCCCTTGGGTAAGGGATAGGCTACCCACTCCTGTATTCTTGGGCTTCCCTGGTGACTCAGATGGTAAAGAATTCGCCTCCACTTCAGGACACCTGGGTTTGATCCCTGGGTTGGGAAGAGCCCCTGGAGGAGGGCATGGCAACCCACTCCAATATTCTTGCCTGGAGAATCCCCAGGGACAGAGGAGCCTGGTGGGCTAAAGTCCATGGGTTCACAAAAAGTTGGACATGACTGAGCAACTAAGTACAGCACAGCAAGTTCCTTTTATAACTATTTTGTTGAGAGTTTTAATCATGAAAGTGTGTTTAATTTATGGCTAAATGCTTTTTCTGAGAAATGATCATGTGCTTTTTTTCTTTCACTTTGTTAATGTGGTATTATTCTTCCATCAATGGACAATTGATTTGCAAATGTCAAACCATCCTTGCTTCCTAGTTTTAAGCCCCAGTTAATCATAGTTTATGACCCTTTTAATGTGCTGTTTAATTCAGTTTGCTAGTATGTTATGAGGGTTTTTTGCATATATGTTTGTCAGGGGTATTGCCTCATAGTTTTCTTATAGTATCTTTGTATGGTTTTGGAATCAGAGTGATGTTGGTCTCATAAAATGAGCTTGGCAATCTTTTTGTACTTTTTGGAAGAGTTTTAAAACATTCAGTATTAATTCTTTGAATGTTTGGTAGGACTCACCTATAAAGCCATCAGGTCCTGGGCTTTTCTTTGTTGGAAGATTTTTGATTACTGATTCAGCCTCCTTATTTGCTATTGGTCTGTTCAAGCTTTCTATTTCTTCTTGATTCAGTTTTGGTAGGTCGTATATTTCTAGGAACTTGTTCATTTCTTTTAGGTTATCCTCTTTATTAGTGTATAATTGTTCATGTTAGTTCCTTATTATCCTTTTCATTTCTAAGGCATCTATGGTAATGTCTCCTGTTTCATTTCTGATTTCATTTAGTTGAGTCTTTTCTCTTTTTTCTTAGTATAACTAAGGGTTTGCTGATTTGTGTATCTTTTCAAAATGTCAGCTTTCAGTTTTGTTGATTTTTTTCTGTTGGTTTTCTATTATTTATCTGGTTAATTCTGTTATAATCTTTATCAGTTCCTTCCCTTTTATTATTGCTATTGCAATATCACAAAAGCTTTGATATGTTTTCATTTTCATTGTCTCAAGATACTTCTAAAATTCTCTTTTGCTTTGTTCTTTTACCCACTTGTCATTCTATAGTGTGTTGTTTAGTTTTCACACATTTGTAAAATTTTTTTTTGTCTAGATGGTATTAATTTATAGTTTCATCCTCTTATGGTGAGTAAAGGTACTTGAAATGATTTTGATCTTAAATTTGTTAAAACTTGATTTTTGATCCAATGTTATTTATTCTGACTAATGTTCTGTGTTTGAGAAGAATATGTAGTCTTCTGTTGTTGGGTTGGAAAGCTCTTTCTATGCCTGTCAGGTTCATTTGGTCTACAATGTTACTCAAGTTAGTTATTTTTTTAATTGATCTTCTGTCTGTGTGTTCTATCCATTATTTTAAGTGAGTTGTTTAAATCCTATACTATTCTTGTATTGCTGTTAATTTCTCCTTTTAGATTTGTCAGTATTTGCTTTATGTATTTAACTGCTCCAATGTTGCATGCTTATGTATTTATAATAGCTATATCTTTCTATTGAATTGAAACTTTATCATTATATAATGACCTTTGTCTCTAGAGACAGTTTTTGACTTAAATTTTATTTTCTCTGATATAATAGCCACTTCTGCTTTCTTTTTATTACTGTTTGCATAAATATCTTTCTTAATCCCTTCACTTTAAGATATGTGTCTGAAATAGACTGTATTAAGCCTAAAGTGAGTCTTTTATAGACAGTATGTCACTAGACTTTGTTTTTAATCCATTCAGGCACTTTATGCCTTTTGATTGGGGAACTACATCCATTTACATTTAAAGTAATTATTGATGTGTAAAGACTTATTATTTCCATTTTATTAATTGTTATGTCAGTTTTGCAGTTGTTTTTGCTTTTTCTTTTCCACTTGTTTTCTTCTTCTGCTATTTGATGATTTTTGTAGTGATTCTTTTGACTTTTTCTTTATCTATTATAGGGTTTTTTCTTTATGGTTACCTTGAGGCTAACATAAAATTTATTGCAATTATAAGCATCTCTTACATGTTGGTAACTTCAATCACAAATAAAAACTATTTTTGCTCCCTTCTCCCACACATTTTGTGTTCTTGTAGTCAGAGTTTGCTTCTTTTTGTTTTGTGTAACCATTAAAAAATTTTATCTTTTACTGTTATATTAGGGTTAAAATTAATTTAGACATCACCATTACAGTTAGCATTACAATGTTAAATTATTCTATGAAATGGCAATCCATTCCAGTATCCTTTCCTGGGAAATCCCATGGGCAGAGGAGACTGGCTGTCTACAGTTCATGGGGTCACAGAAGAGTCAGATACAACCTACTGACTAAACAGTCCATTAATAAATTTTATCTTTTTACTGTTAGGGTAAAAACTATTTTAGGCACCATAATTATAACTAATATTACAATGTCATATTATTCTGTATTTGTCATATCTTTACTTTTTCAGTGAGATTTATGTTTTTATGTTGCTGTTTGGTGTGCTTCAATTTGAAGAACTCAAACATTTCTTGTGTAATAAGAGAGGCTGGGTGGTCATGAACACTCTCAATTTTTGTTTGTCTGAGAAACACTTTATATCCCCTTCAATATTTAAGCTTTATTGAGGTGTAATTAACAAACAAAATTGAAGACACTTAAAGTGTACATCATGATTTGATATATGTGTATGTTGTGGAATGATTTGTCTCTCTTAATTAGTGATCACTTAATGCTGATGTCTATAGTCTGTTATAGACTATATGGGCTAATTTGGTGGGGGAAGCTAAGTGAAATAAGTCAGACAAAGAGACAAAAACTGTTTAATGTCACTCATCTGTTGAACCTAAAAATGCAACAAACTCATAGTTATTTTCAAAATAGTGAAGATAACAGAAAAGAAGCAGACTCACAGATATAGAGGACAAACTAGTGATTACCAGTGGGGAGGGAGAAGTGGGGAGGGGCAATTCAAGGGTAAGGAATAAGGGGTACCAGCTATTATGTATAAAATAAGCTACAAATATATATTGTATAATATGGGGAATATAGCAGTATTTTATAATAACTATAAATGAAGTATAACTTTAAAAGTTGTGAACTTGTAAACAATGCTACTATGAACATTGGGGTGCATGTATATTTTCAAATTAGTTTTTTTTTTTTCAACTCAGAAGTAGAATTACTGAGTCATATGGTAGTTCTATTTTTAGTTAGTTTTTTTTTTTTTTTTTAGTTTTTTTTTTTAAAACATGCTGAGGGTGTGGAGAAAAAGGAACCCTCTTACACTGTTGGTGGGAATGCAAACTAGTACAACCACTATGGAGAACAGTGTGGAGATTCCTTAAAAGACTGGAAATAGACCTGCCATATGACCCAGCAATCCCACTGCTGGGCATACACACCAAGGAAACCAGAATTGAAAAAGACACGTGTACCCCAATGTTCATCACAGCACTGTTTGCAATAACCAGTACATGGAAGCAACCTAGAAGTCCATCGACGGATGAATGGATAAGAAAGCTGTGGCACATATACACAATGGAATATTACCCACCCATTAAAAAGAATGCATTTGAATCAGTTCTAATGAGGTGGATGAAAATGGAGCTTATTATACAGAGTGAAGTAAGCCAGAAAGAAAAACACCAATACAGTATATTAACACATATATATGGAATTTAGAAAGATGGTAATGATGACCCTGTATGCAAGAAAGCAAAAGAGTCAAAGATAAAGAACAGACTTTTGGACTTTGTGGGAGAAGACAAAGGCGGGATGATTTGAAAGAATAGCACTGAAACTTGTATATCACTATAAGTGAAATAGATTGCCAGTCCAGGTACAATGCATGAGACAGGGCGCTCAGGGCTGGTGCACTGGGATGACCCTGAGGGATGGGATGGGAAGGAAGTGGGAGTGGGGTTCAGGATGGGTGACACGTGCACACCCATGGCTGATTTGTGTCGATGTATGGTGAAAGCTACTATAATATTGTAAAGTAATTAGCCTCCAATTAAAAAAAAAATACCTCCATACTGTTTTCCACAGCAGCTTACACTCCCACTAACTTACACTCCCACTAACAGTATTTTAGGGCTCCCTTTTCTCACATCTTCACCAACATTTGTAATTTGTAGACTTTTTGATGATAGCTATTCTGAGAGGTGTGTGGTGATATCTCATCATGGTTTTAATTAGCATTTCCCTGATTATAGCAATGTTGAGTATTTTTTCATGTGCCTATTGGCCTCTGCATTTCCTCTCTGAAAAAATGTCTATTCAATTCTTCTGCCTTTTTAAAAATCTGGTTGTTTGTTTTTTGATGTTAAGTTGTATGAGCTGTTTATATATTTTGTATGTTAATCCCTTGTCGGTATCATTTGTTAATATTTTCTGTCATTCAGTAGGTTATATTTTCATTTTGTCAATAGTTTTCTTTGCTGTGCCAAAGCTTTTAAGTTTAATTAGGTCTCGTTTGTTTATTTTTGCTATTCTTTCCTTCACTTTAGAAGACGAATCCAAAAATATTACCATGCTTTTAATCAAAGAATGTTCTGCCTAAGTTTTCCTCTAGGAGTTTTATGGTTTCAGGTCATACATTTAGGTCTTTAATCCATTTTCATTATTTTTGTATATGGTATCAGAGAATGTTTTAATTTCATTCTTTTACAGCTGTCCAGTTTTCCCAGCACCACTTATTAAAGAGACTGTCTTTTCTCAGTGGAATATTCTTGCCTTCTTTGTCATAGATTAATTGGCCATAAATGTGTGGATTTATTTCTGGGCTCTCTATTCCATTCCATTGCTCCATGTGTCTGTTTTATGCCCGTCCCATACTGCTTACCTTAGTTCTGTAGTATAGCTTGAAGTCAGGGAGCATGGTTCCTTCAGCTTTATTCTTCTTTTTCAAGATTGTTTTGGCTATGCTGGGTCTTTTGTGTTTTTCCATACAGATTTTAAAATTATTTGTTCTGTTTCAGTGAAAAATACCATTGGTATTTTGATAGGAATTGCACTGAATCCATAGATTGCCTTGGGTAATATAGTAATTTTCACGATATTGAGTCTTCCAATCCAAGAACATAGTACATCTTTTCATCTGTTTTGTGTCATCTTCAATTGGTTGCATCAGTGTCTTATAGTTTTTGGGATATAGGTCTTTTGACTCCTTAGGTAGATTTATTCCTAGGTAATTTTATTCTTTTCAATGCAATGATAAATGGTATCATTTCCTTAATTTTCTTTCTGATAGTTCATAGTTTATAAAAATGCAACAGATTTCTGTATATTATTTTTGTATCCTGCAATTTTACCAAATTCATTGATGGGCACTAGTAGTTTTCTGGTGGCAACTTTAGGATTTTCTGTGTACAGTATCATGTCATCTATAAACAGTGACAAATTTAGTTCTTCCTTTTCAATTTGGGTTTCTTTTATTTCTTCTGATTGCGATGGCTAGGATGTCCAAAACTATGTTGGATAAAAGTGGTGAGAGTAGCATCTTTCTCTTGTTTCTGATCTTAGAGGAAATGCTTTCAGCTTTTTGCCATTAAATGTAATGTTAGCTGCGGTAATGGCCTTTATTATGTTGAGATATGTTCCCTCTCTGCCTGCTTTCTGAAGACTTTTTTTAAAAATCATAAATGGATGTTGAATTTTGTAAAAACCTTTCCCAAATATACTGAGGTAATCATATGCTTTTTATTCTTCAATTTTTTAATGTAATGTATCACATTGATCAGATTTGTGGATATTGAAAAATCCTTGCATCTCTGGAATAAATCTCACATGCTCATGGTGTATGATTCTTTTAATGTATTATTTGGTTCGATTTGCTAGTATTTTATTGAGAGTTTTTGCCTCTATGTTCATCAGTGATATTGGCCTGTAATTTTCTTTTTTGAGTGAGATCTTTGTTTAGTTTTGGTATCACAATGATGCTGGCTTCAGCATGAGTTTGAAAATGTTCCTTCTTATGAGGCTTTTCTTTTGGGATAGTTTGAGAAGAGTAGCTGTTTCGTGAAATTCACTTGTGAAGACATCTGGTCCTGGACTTCTGTTTGTTGGATGTTTTAAAATTACTGATTCAATTTCATTACTGGTAATTGATCTGTTCATATTTTCTATTTCTTCCTAGTTCAATCCTGGAAGATTATACATTTGTAAGAATTTGTCCATTACTTCTACGTTGGCTAGGACCTATATTCCTGACTAAAGCCCTGTTTTACCTCATTCTAGTATTAGCAATATGTCATAAATCTGAATAAAGAGTATAGCTGTTTTTATCAATCTCTTTGGAAAAGCAATGGATCCAAGCATTTTCCTTCTTAATTTCATTTAACTAAATCACCATGAGAGGCTGATATTTCCATTATAACTAGATTTTGGGAGAAGAAATGATAGAAATTATATTTTTGATGCCACATTTTCTCAATAATCTTCCAAAATAATATTTTAAAATGTCCATGATTTTGTGACTTGACTGTCTTGGTTAAATAGTAGTGTTGATTTATTTATATATACATTTACTTCATTGCCCATATATGTGGATTGCTTTGTAGGTTAGCTTGTGTAGGGGATACTGTGGTGCAACATCTAGATTTCCCACTTCAAGACTGAGGCACTCCTTTTCTCATTTCCCTGAGTACTGGCTGCAGTCAGCTTTCACACAAGTCCTTATCTGGGGATTGTTTTCAGTCTAAGGGAGCTTCTTTGTGTGTGTGTGTGTTTTCTTTTTAAAAATTTTTATTTTTACTTTATTTTACTTTACAATACTGTATTGGTTTTGCCATACATTGACATGAATCCACCGCGGGTGTACATGCCTTCCCAAACATGAACCCCCCTCCCACCTCCCTCCCCATATCATCTCTCTGGATCATCCCCATGCACCAGCCCCAAGCATGCTGTATCCTGCATCGGACATAGACTGGCGATTCGTTTCTTACATGATAGTATACATGTTTCAATGCCATTCTCCCAAATCATCCCACCCTCTCCCTCTCCCTCTGAGTCCAAAAGTCCGCTCTACACATCTGTGTCTCTTTTGCTGTCTTGCATACAGGGTCATCATTGCCATCTTGGAGCTTCTTTGCCCAAGACTATACTTACTGTTTGGAAGTAGCCTGCATCCAATGACTAAGTGGTATGCAAAATGTTCTAGGTTCTCTTGCTTTCATTTTTAAAAACTCTGATGGTTTATTATGGCACCTTATGTCACCATGGTATTTGGCAAGAACTCTGATGTTTCTTTCTTTCTTTCTTTTTTTAAAAAATATATAAATATATAGATATAATTGAAATATAGTTGACTTACAATGTTTCAGGTGCACAGCAAGGTGATTCAGTTATACAAACAAATATATATTTTTCAAATTATTTTTTATCATTGGTTATTACAAGATAGTGACTATAGTTTTCTATGCTATACAGTAAACCTTTGTTGCTTGTTGCATATCTACATTTAAATTAGAAATCTAACATTCTATTCATACTAAGTCAAACAAATGGAATCAAAAGTCATATTTTTTTAGACAAAAATTCATGTTTTCTAAAATAAATATTATACATATGTATACAAAATCTTTTCTATTACATTTGATCAACACTTAAGAAAGAATATAAAAAAGATGGAGGAAGTGGAGAACATAAACTAAATGAAATGGAAGTACTGAATATGAAATAGAAAAAGTGAAAAAAACTAGATAAAAGTAAAAGATCATCATATAGTTCAGTTGTTTTTAAACATGACTTCTCATTAGAAACATGTCTGGAGCTCTAGAGAAAAACAGCAACACCTGAGCATTTGTATTTTTCCAAAAATTTCAAGATAATTCTGATATGCATCTGGATTTTAAAAAGTGATTACAGGTTTTTCTATTTGATCCTAGTTTGGTGATAATAGTTCTATATTTTTCTGTTGACCAATCATGATACAATGGTATTAAGTGAATAATAGTTAAATAATCACAATAGTAAAAGATGTTTATCAGTTTTCATAATCCATAGCCAGACAAAAAACAGAAGATAATTACAATTGCAACCCTTAATGGGAGCATAATTAACTTAGCAATATAAAATAATTACATACAATTTGGGGGGATCAAGCTCTAAAATCACTGCAGATGGTGACTGCAGCCATGAAAGTGAAAGATGCTTACTCCTTGGAAGGAAAGTTATGACCAAACTAGACAGCATATTCAAAAGCAGAGACATTACTTTCCCAACAAAGGTCTGTCTAGTCAAGGCTATGGTTTTTCCAGTAGTCATGTATGGATGTGAGAGTTGGACTGTGAAGAAAGCTGAGCACCAAAGAATTGATGCTTTTGAACTGTGGTGTTGGAGAAGACTCTTGAGAGTCTGCAAGGACTGCAAGGAGATCCAACCAGTCCATCCTAAAGGAGATCAGTCCTGAGTATTCATTGGAAGGACTGATGCTGCAGCTGAAACTCCAATACTCTGGCCACCAGATGTGAAGAACTAATTCATTGGAGAAGACCCTGATGCTGGGAAAGATTGAAGATGGGAGGAGAAAGGGATGACAGAGGATGAAATGGTTGGAGGGCATCACCAACTCACTGGACATGAGTTTGGGTAAACTCTGGGAGTTGGTGATGGAGAGGGAAGCCTGGTGTGCTGCAGTCCATGGGGTCACAGAGTCAGACACAACTGAGTTACTGAACTGAACTGAACTGAAGCAGAGTGATGTGGTAAGTGGAAGAGTATACATGCACATGTTTTCATCAGTCTATGTCTTTTGATTGGTGCATTTAATCCATTTACATTTAAGGTAGTTATCAACATGTATAATCCTATTAACGTTTTCTGAATTGTCTTTATTGGGTTTATTTTTCTGTAGGTCTTGTCCTTCTCTTGTGTTTCCTGTCTGGAGAAGTTCCTTTAGCGTTTGTTGTAAAGCTGGTTTGGTGGTGCTGAATTCTCTTAACTTTTGCTTGTCTGGAAAGCTTTTAATTTCTCTATTAAATCTGGAGAGTCTTGATGGGTAGAGTGTTCTTGGTTGTAGGTTCTTCTCTTTCATCGCTTTGAATATATCATGCCATTCCATTCTGACTTGTAGAGTTTCTTTTGAGAAATCAGCTGATAGCCTGATGGAAGTTCCTTTGTATGTTATTTACTGTTTTTCCTTTGTTGCTTTTAATATTTTTATCTCTGTCCTTAATTTTTGTTAATTTGATTACTATGTGTCTTGATGTGTTCCTCTTTGGGTTCATTCTTCCTGGGACTCTCTGTACTTCCTGGACTTGGTTGACTATTTCCTTTCCCATGTTTGGGAAGTTTTCAGCTATTATCTCTTCAAATATTTCCTCAGGTCCTTCTCTCTCTCCTCTCCTTCTGGGACTCCTATAATGCAAATGTTGGTGCATTTAATGTTGCCCCAGAGGTCTCTTAGGCTGTCTTCATTTCTTTCCATTTCATATTATGTTCTGAGGCAGTGATTTATACCACTCTGTCCTCCAGGTCATTAATCCTTTCTTCTGCCTCAGTTATTCTGCTATTGATTCCTTCTAGTGTATTGTTCATCTGTTTGCTCTTTAGTTCTTCTAGGTCTTTGGTAAACATTTCTTGCATCTTTTCGATCTTTGCCTCCATTCTTTTCCTGAGATCTTGGATCATCTTCACAACCATTATTTTGAATTCTTTTTTTGGAAGGTTGCCTATCATCACTTCATTTAGTGTTTTTCTGGGATTTTATCTTGCCCCTTCATCTGGGACATAACTTTCTGCTTTTTCATCATGATTAACTTGCTGTAATATCGTTTTTGTTTTGGCAATGTGAGACTGTGCTTCTTCTTGCTTCTTCTGTCTGCCCTCTGATGGATAAGGCTAAGGTGCTTGTGTAAGCTTCTTAATGGGAGGGACTGTAGTGTACTGTTATTTGCTCAGTCATGTCCCAACTCTTTGGGATCCCATGGATCATAGCCCACCAGGCTCCTCTGTCCTTGGGATTGTCCAGGCAAGAATATTGGAGTGGATTTCCATTCCCTTCTCCAGAGGATCTTTCCAACCCAGGGATCAGCCTGGGTCTCTTGTGTTGCAGGCAGATTCTTTACTGTCCAAGCTTCTTGATGTGAAGGACTGGTGATGGGTAAAACTGTATTGCTCTGGTGGGCAGGGCCTTGCTCAGTTCAGTTCAGTTCAGTCACTCAATCATGTCCGACTCTTTGCGACCCCATGAATTGCAGCACACCAGGCCTTCCTGTCCATCACCAACTCCCAGAGTTCACTCAGACTCACGTCCATCGAGTCAGTGAAGCCATCCAGCCATCTCATCCTCTGTCGTCCCCTTCTCCTCCTGCTCCCAATCCTTCCCAGCATCAGAGTCTTTTCCAATGAGTCAACTCTTCGCATGAGGTGACCAAAGTACTGGAGTTTCAGCTTTAGCATCATTCTTTCCAAAGAAATCCCAGGGCTAATCTCCTTCAGAATGGACTAGTTGGATCTCCTTGCAGTCCAAGGGACTCTCAAGAGTCTTCTCCAACACCACAGTTCAAAAGCATCAATTCTTCCACGCTCAGCCTTCTTCCAGTAAAGTTTAAATCCAATTATCTGCTGATGGGTGGGGTTGCACTCCCTTCCTGCAAGTTGCTTGGCCTGAGGCCACCCAGCCCCGGGGTCTATGGGCCCTATGGGCTCTATGGGCTCTATGGTAGGGTTAATGGTGAACTTTCAGATGTTCAAGCTGGTTTTAGAAAAGGCAGAGAAACTGGAGATCAAATTGCCAACATCTGATGGATCATCGAAAAAGCAAGAGAGTTTCACAAAAACATCTATTTCTGCTTTATTGACTATGCCAATGCCTTTGACTGTGTGGATACAATAAACTGTGGAAAATTCTGAAAGAGATGGGAATACCAGACCACCTGACCTGCCTCTTGAGAAACCTGTATGCAGGTCAGGAAGCAACAGTTAGAATTGGACATGGAATAACAGACTGGTTCCAAATAGGAAAAGGAGTACGTTAAGGTTGTATATTGTCACCCTGCTTATTTAACTTCTATGCAGAGTACATCATGAGAAACACTGGGCTGGATGAAGCACAAGGTGGAATCAAGATTGTGAGAAAAATATCAATAACCTCAGATATGCAGATGACACCGCCCTTATGGCAGAAAGTGAAGAAGAACTAAAGAGCCTCTTGATGAAAGTGAAAGAGGAGAGTGAAAATGTTGGCTTAAAACTCAACATTCAGAAAACTAAGATCATGGCATTTGGTCCCATCACTTCATGGCAAATAGATGGGGAAACAGTGGAAATAGTGGCTGACTTTATTTTTTTGGGCTCCAAAATCATTGCAAATGGTGATTTCAGCCATGAAATTAAAAGACGCTTACTCCTTGGAAGAAAAGTTATGACAAACCTAGACAGCCTATTAAAAAGCAGAGACATTACTTTGCCAACAAAGGTCCATCTAGTCAAGGCTATGGTTTTTCCAGTAGTCATGTATGGATGTGAGAGTTGGACTGTGAAGAAAGCTGAGTGCCAAATAATTGATACTTTTGAACTGTGGTGTTGGAGAAGACTCTTGAGAGTCCCTTGGACTTCAAGGACATCCAACAAGTCCATCCTAAAGGAGATCAGTAGTGGGTGTTCATTGGAAGGACTGATGTTGAAGCTGGAACTCCAATACTTTTGCCACCTGGTGTAAAGAGCTGATTCATTTGAAAAGACCCTGATACTGGGAAAGATTGAAGTCAGGAGGAGAAGGGGACGACAGAGGATGAGATGGTTGGATGGCATCACCAACTCAATGGACATGAGTTTGGGTAGACTCTGGGAGTTGGTGATGGACAGGGAGGCTTGGCGTGCTGCGGTTCATGGGGTCGCAAAGAGACAGACACGGCAGAGCAGCTGAGCTGAACTGAACTGAATGGTGAACTCCAAGATAGTTGACGCTAAGGGGAACCTTCTGGTGCCCTGTCCCTGGGGTGAGCCCCTGCCGACCCATGCCTTCACAGGAGGCCCTCCAACACTAGCAGGTAGTTTTGGTTCAGCCACCTATGAGGTCACTGCTTCTCTCCTCTGGATCTTGGTGTGCATGACATGTTGGTTGTGCCCTCCAAGAGTGGCATCTCTGTTTGCCCCAGTCCTCTGGAAGGCCTATAATCAGATCCCATTTGCCCCCAAGGCCAGGTTCCTGGGATTTCCAGTCCCCTTGTCGAATCCCCAGGCTGGGGAGCCTAATATGGTATTCAGAATCTTCACAATAGTCTGAGAACTTCTGGTACTATTGTTCTCCAGTCTGTGGGTCACCCACCCAGAAGGTACGGGATTTGATTTTTTTTTTCGTGATTACGCCCCTCCTGCCATCTCACTGTGGCTTTTTCTTTGTTTTTGGACATGGGGTATCTTTTTTTGGTGGGTTCTAGTGTTCTCCTGGGGCTTCCCCAGTTGCTCAGAGGTTAAAGTGTCTGCCTGCAGTGAGGGAGATCCTGGTTTGAACCCTGGGTCTGGAAGATCCCATGGAGAAGGAAATGGCAACCAACTCCAGTATTCTTGCCTGGAGAATCCCATAGTGGGAGGAGCCTGGTAGGCTACCGTCCACGGGATTGCAAAAAGTTGGACACGATTGAGCGACTTCACTTCACTTTGCTTCAGTGTCCTCCTATCGACAATTATTCGATAGCTAGTTGCAATTTTGGTGCTCTCACAGGAGGAGATGAGTACACATCCTTCTACTCTGCCATCCTGAACCAGAAAGTCTGATGTTTCTGTATCAGAGTCAACTTCTCCTTTAACTAATCCTTCATTTCTCTCCCCATTATAGACGTACCTGAGATGAATGAAATCTTGATGCAGTCTCCACCACAGTGTTTTTCCTAGGGAACACAACCTAAAATAGGTTGGGAAGAGTTTCAATTCCAAAATGATTTCTTCTTGTTAGTAATTCAACATTCTTCTGGTGTATCTTCCTCCTTCTAACAATTGTGTATCCTGGGAAATCAAGCATTTTGATAATTAGCATAAGTACAATATAAATCAGAAGGCGAGTCCATTAAAAATAAAATTTAACAGAAGTCTGGATTGATGCCAATTCTTCCTCTACATTAAGATGCTTAAAGATCTTTCCACGTAATGGCACATGACCAGAGAATTGAAGCCATTGCTTCAGTTTCAGGTGCCCACTATACAAAAGGCATTTTGAAAAATTAAAAAATAAGACATGATTCCTGCCCTCAGGAAAAAAACAAAAATGAACAAACAAAAAACTATAAAATAGAGGAAAAGAATGGTAACATTAGTGTTTCTAAGAAAGTGTTATGACTTCTGATTAGTAAGGAATTAATCAGTTTTATCTGGGGTAATCAGAGCAGCCATCTGAAGAATGTGATATGAAGAGGGCATTGCAGATGGGCTCAGTGTGATCAAGGATAAGATCTTAGTCAACTCAGTGTTTTAAATCAGTTAACTGCCTTTTTAGGAACTCTTGATTCTCTGGTACTTTGTTAATTCTTGATGGCCCAATATGAGTCAGTGAAGGGTTAATTGATTTTGCCAGTGAACTCAGGTCAGCTAACCTTTATGTGACTTCAAACTCCCATTTCATACTTTTCACAATCCAGCCATAAGATCAAGCGACTTTCTCAATAACTTTTTTTTTCAAGCTTTGCCAAAAGTGTTTTCACTGGTTCCTTGTAGCTCTGTATGGGATAAATCATGAGAAAATTTAACAAGGGCTTGCGTATCCACTTATGTTGATGAATCATTTGCTTCTAGTCCTGGATTCTTCTACCTCTTCCTGCCTCATTAACTCTAATTGCTTCTATTTTGTTAACAAGTCTGCATTTTTGTTGGAAGCAAAAGATCCTGTGAAGGTGGAATTTGTCATGAGTAAAAATTATGTCAACTGAAGTGAAATATAGTTTAACCTCTTTTGCTTTAAATTCAGACTTGAAATTAGCATTTTGACATAAAGATTCAATAATCTGAGTTGAAACCAGTTCTGAGTTAATGCTATACTGAGGTATGCTCCATTCCTGAACAGAGCAGGGGATTTAATGGCAATCTGTTAGCTAAATTATAATCTTTGAAAATCTCCCCAAAATGCTTTTTTCTAGGTTCCTTACATACTTCTCAGGATATATTTGTACCCAAAGCAGCCTAATGAGCCTGAAAAAACTGTGGGTTTGCCATTTCCATCTATTTGTGGCCTTTAAATAGGAACCCCTGAATCTACTAGTGGACGTGAGTCAGCTGCTGGGATTTGCTCATGAAGAGCCTCTCCACCTGCTCCTCTGTCTTGGTGTAGGGGGCAGCTCTGAAGATAGTCCTATCTTCTAGGGCCTCAACTTGAATCTTGTGGTTGTGGTTGCCTGTGGTCTAGGCTTGTACTATAAATTCACCTAGAGGGAAACTGACTCAAAATCACATTACATGTTGGCTCTGTGATAATTATGGAGATGATACAATATGTAAAAATACATACAGAAACTGAACAAGCTGGACCCCAATTGAAGTTCTGATTATGATGGGAAGTGATTAAGTGAATTATGGTAAATTAAACCTTTATCAGTGTTTGGGACATAGTAGGTGCCAAGTACATGCTTTTCTCTTTTGTTTTCCCTTCCTTTCCCTGTGAATGTAAAAATAACGATCATGCAAACTGACAAACATACCAGTCAATTAATTACTAAGCAAATCATTTTAAGGTATCTTACTGTGTGTCTGGTGTTACAGGATTCGTGTAGGATACCAGAGATGTTATATAATGGCCAAATCCTTAAAAATATGTTATTATGAATTATTTTTAATGTTTTAAAATGTGTATCACATAAAAATGACTATTTTAAAATTACTTTAACAAAAATTTTAACCAAAATAAGTATAATTCCGTGGCATTTAATATATTCATAATGTTGTGCAATAATCACCCCATCTCCTGAACTTTCTTATTTTCTCAAGCTGAAACTTTGTATCCATTATACAATTATACCCCATTTCTTCCTCCCCTAGCCTCTGGTAATCACCATTCATTTTACTTTCTGTTTTTATAAGTTTGACTCTTCTGGTATCTCAAATAAGTACAGTCATGCAGTATTTGTCTTTTTGTGACTGGCTTATTTCACTTAGCATAATGTCCTTAAGGTTCATCCATGTTGTAGCATGTATCAGAATTTCCTTCATTTTTAGGGTTGAATCATTGTATTTATATAGCCCATTTTGTTTATTCATTCATCTGTTGTGGGACATTTGGCTATAGTGAACAATGCTGCTATGAACAGAGAGGTACAAATGTATGTTTGAATGCCTACTTTCAGTTCTTTTGGGTATATATCTGGAATGGAATTGCTGGATCAAATGGTAACTCTATTTTTAATTTTTTGAGGAAATGCCAAATTGTTTTATGCAGTAGCTGTACCATTTGATGTTCCTACCAGCAATGCACAAGGGTTCCAGTTTCTCCATATTCTCATTATACTGTTATTTTCCACTTTTAAGAAATAATAGCCATCCTAATGAGTGAAAGATTATCTTTATGTGGTGTTGCTTTGCATTTTTTCTAATGACTAGAGGTATTGACATTTTTTCATGTGCTTATTGACTATTTGTATATCAGAGAAATTCCTTTTCACATCCCTTTTCCAATTTTGAATTGGGTTGCTTATATTTTCATGTTGAGTTGTAAAATTTCTTTAAATATTCTGGATATCAATCTCTTACCAGATACCTGACTTGCAAATATTTTCTCCCATTCTGTGAGTTGTCTTTTCACTCTTTTGATAGTGTTCTTTGATGCACAAAAGTTTGATGCAGTCCAATTTATCTGTATTTTGTTTTCTGTGTTTTTTGTGTTATTGAAAGAAATCATTGTGATTCCTATATAAAGATTTTCCATTATTAAGAAACATGCTTTTTTTTTTTTGTAAAGAAAAGTCTTAATGGAACTAGATCAGTGGATAATCATTCTAATTGAAGAGAGTAGAAACTAAGTATATAGTTGTTCAGAAAAGGAGAGAACAATCCAAGTTCCTGAAAGCATCTTAATTTTCCATTTATTTACTTCCAGCAAGAAAAGACAGACTGGGAAAACAGAAGATGCAGTGTTTGCCAATCAAAAGAGAGCTCTAGGATGAAGACAAACACTTGGAGTAAGTGATTGTTGGATGATCATTTCAAAGAAATAACTTGGATTGGTATAGTACTTTGTTTATGTTTATTGATTACATATGCTTTTATCTCCCTAATCCAAATAAACCTTCAGGAACAGGAGAAAGCTTGTTTTGAGGTAGTAGACTGATGGTACATGGGAGTATTTTTGTAAGCAAGTAAATCTAATTTTGCAATCCAATCTGGGGGATCCTTCACTTGTCACTGAAAATTTCCATTTGTATTGTTTTGTTTCATTGATGAAAAGAAAATATTTGCATCTATGTATCCTAAATTTTCCAGGGCACTTGCAATTTTAAATTATTTTGTACTAAGACAAGAGACCTTGGTTTTTGATTTAGAAAGGAAGGATTTCCAACATATCTAGTTAATATTTTTTAATGTCATGCCAATCATCCTATCAAATATCTTTCATATCACAGTATGAATTTGCAATAAAATACTGAGTAGTTCCTTAAGATTGTATGGGTCTGTTAAAAATTCCAAACTGAATTTTTTTGCACTCTAATAGTTCAAGCCTAACTATCAATTTCTGTTTGTTATATAATTTTTTGTTGGACTGGTATTCAAACACAAAATTCCTTTATCCTATTCCTTTATTTCTTGGGGGCTGAATTTTCTTCTTAGAACTAATTGATTCCCAGCTTTGGGAGGGGCCAGATCATGCAGGGTCCTGTGTGTCTAGACCAGATGTATGCATTTTATCTGGCATGGACTGGGCACAGGATTATATAGGTTTGTAGGAAAGCTTGCTCCGGCAGCATTATGGAAAAGGAACTCAAAGCAGGTAGGATGGGGCCGATGGTTTAATTTTTCCCTTTTCCTTTCATATCCCAACCTCACTGAGGAAGGGATCCTTATATTGGGTATCATAATCCCATGCTGAAAGAGGGACAAAGGGGTTTTCAAAACAGAAATACAACCAACACCCAAACACAAACATGTTTCTATGGGTTTCTACTGTCAAAATCCTGAGATGTCTTTTATAATGTTTACCAGGCAGCCAGCCTGTCAACCAGGCTCACTAGCATTGAGGCTTCACTTTCCTTTTTTTGTAAGCTGGCAGGTTTCTTCACTTGCAGTTTGCTTATCTTCTCTATAGATCAACTGCTCAGATGCTGAACCTTGGCGATTGGGACATGCAATTTATATTCTGAGATGAAGGCTCTATATTTGTAATTTCTCCTTGAAAAATTTCAAATGTATACAACAAGAGAGATGATGCTATGATTTCTCCCATACATTCGCATCATCCGTGTTCAGTACTTAGGAATATTTTGCCATATTTGCTCTATTACTAAACATATTTTTTGCCAAATTATCTTAAAGCTAATTCCAGACCTCATGTCATTTCACTCCTACATACTTCTGTGGGCACCTTGTAAAAATATAAACATTTTCTTATGTAACTACAATTCCATCATCATGTTGAATGATATTAAGAATTCCTTGGTATTTTCTAATATACAGCCTACATTCAAATGTCCCTGATTGTCTAAAAATATCTTTCTATAGTTGGTTTGCTGAACTAAGATCCAAATAAGATCAAATACATTTTATAAACATTCCGTTGTACTCCAGATATTAGGCTTTCCCCGCCGCACGCCCCCCGCCCGCAAGAACTTCCTTAATCCCAGCATTTTCAGTTTGCATTTGGGTAAAGTACAATTTTGTAAGCCATTCAAATTCACTTCATTAAAATAGTTACTATGTGTTATAGGCTGAATAATGACCCCTGGTAATAAGTTCAGTTCAGTTCAGTTCAGTCGCTTAGTCGTGTCTGATTCTTTGTGACCCCATGAACTGCAGCGTGCCAGGCCTCCATGTCCATCACCAACTCCTGGAGTTTACCCAAACTCATGTCCATTGAGTCGGTGATGCCATCCAACCATCTCATCCTCTGTCGTCCCCTTTTGCTCTTGCCCTCAATCTTTCCCAGTATCAGGGTCTTCTCCAATGAGTCAGCTCTTCGCATCAGGTGGCCAAAGTATTGGAGTTTCAGCTTCAACATCAGTCCTTTCAATGAACACCCAGGACTGATCTCCTTTAGGATGGACTGGTTGGATCTCCTTGCAGTCCAAGGGACTCTCAAGAGTCTTTTCCAACACCATAGTTCAAAAGCATCAATTCTTCAGTGCTTAGCTTTCTTTATAGTCCAACTCTCACATCCATACATGACTACTGGAAAAACCATAGTCTTGACTAGATGGACCTTTGTTGGTAAAGTAATATCTCAGCTTTTTAATATGCTGTCTGGTAATAAAACGGGTCCTAATCTCAGGAAGCTGTGAATGTTACCTTCGACTGCAAAAGTATCTTTGCAGATGTGATTAAATTAAGGCTCTCTCCATGAGAGCATCCTGGATTAACAGGTGGGCAATAAATATAATCACAAGTGTCCTTTTAAGAAGGAGACAGAGGGAGATTTGACACAGATTGGAAGACCACGTGATGGAAGGAGAAGGAAAGAGAACTGTAGAGAGAAGATACTATACTACTCTGAAAATGGAGGAAGAGGTCACAGGACGAGGAATTCAGGTGGCTATCAGTGACAAGAAAAGGAAAAGAATTCTTCCCTAGAAACTTTAGGGAAGGGGCATGACCCTCCTGGCACCTTGATTCTGTCCTAGTGAAACTGATTTCAAGTTTCTGGCCTCCAGAATTTTAAGAGAATACATTTGTATTGTTTTAAGGAACTAAGTGGACAGTAATTTGTTACAGAAGCCACAGGGATCTAATATACTATAGTTCAAAGGTATTTACTAAGAAATAATTCCATTCTCTGTAGAAGATGAAATAATTCAGAGACCAGAGCTTCCGGAGAGACAACATTTAGTAGAGGGAAGGGTAATGACTTGGGAACTGAATTCTTGATTCCATCCTGCCAGGTTTTTGGCCAAGTCACTTTTCTGAAATTCTGTTCCCACATATATAATGATCGAGGGAACGAATGGCATAAATAATACTCGAGGGCCCTTTATTCTCCCTACCCTGTTTCACCAGATGAAATCAAGGGCAGAGGAAAACAACAGAGTTCTTACAAAAGGCCTTGAGGCTGTAGGAGATGTGGGGAAGGGGGGAAGGAAGGAAACATTGCTTGGCAACAAAAGTTACTTTACATCAATGTTTGCCAATGTTTGCACAGACTTGGGGTATGTTTATGTGCTGTGGATGGTATTGCCTTGGGTCTTACAGAGAGCAGGGCACTGGCCAGTCTGGGTTTTCTTCCCTGAGTCACAGCATAGCCACAGCAGCCTGATCTCCGAATCAGGGGTATAAGGGGCTCCAAACCTAGAGGCTGAAGACAATGTCTTTTGAGATTTCTCACTCCAGAGGAGTCTCTGAATGCAGAACTTGGGGGCCTCTGAGCTTTTTTTTTTTTATGTAACAGCTTTCCTAATAAACCTGGAAGAGGTTTCCTCATAAATAAACATTTAGTAAGTGTGTCAATGGTCCCTCTACTGGGTTAAAAGGTTTTTATGTAAAATCATTCAGTCTTCACAAATATCTCTATGAAGTAGTTATCTGCAGCACCTCTGTTGTGCTGGCAAAGAAACTGAGGCTCAGAGAGGATATGACTTTACCCATGGTGAAAATAGCTGGTAAGTGGCCAAGTCTGAAATTGGTCGCAGGCCATCTGGAACCAATGGCCATGTATGGGAGGTGCTTTTCTCTTTGAAAGGTAACTTGAGGTGATGCGGATGGGCACATAAGGCGTCTAGCTGTGTCAGACTCCCAGTCTTCCTTTTCTCTATAAACTGTTGCTTTTCTGCATTGTCTTCTTAGATGAAAGAACAATGAGAAAACTTTGTGCCTGGGCTTAGAAACTGCCATAAAAGTAGTACAGTCACTTCTCACCTATCACCTGGAATCGCTTTATTAGTGCCTTCTTAAGAATTTGGAAAAATCTGAACTTGTGTTGCACTGGTAATCTCTAAGATATACTTTACTATTTGCCTAAATACTTGATTCTATTTTCTTGGATATTGTTCTTAAGTCTTCCTTAGATTATATGTTCTTTCAGTCCAGGAATGATTTTATTGCTTTTTTCCCTATACCCTCCCATTTCTCCAGAGTGTTGCTGAGCATATGAAATAAATTTTAAAGATTACTTACTTTCAGTGGATCATAGAAAGGTGGATGGAAGAATATATTTTTCCCCCATCTTAAAGTGGAGATAATGATATCCACCTGAATAAAAAGGAATTTTATTTTGACCACATTGTTTTCCTAATACAAAGACTTTGGTTTCTCCTGAAACCAGTCTCTGAGCATACCTTTTGGGATCCATGAGAATCTTTTCCTCTAAAAGGAGTCAATACATTTCCTGACGTTGAAACCAATTTAGCTTTTCCTATGTTCAGGATTAACTTAGCTCGCTCTTTAATTGATCAGAGCTTCCCTGGTGGCTCAGATGGTGAAGACTGCCTGCAATGCGGGAGACCTGGGTTCTATCCCTGGGTTGGGAAGATCCCCTGGAGGAGGGCATGGCAACCCACTCCAGTATTCTTGCCTGGAGAATTCCCATGGACAGAAGAGTCTGGTGGGCTAGAGTCCACGGGATTGTAAAGAGTTGGACATGACTGAGTGACTAAGCACAGGATAATTGATCAAGGTGGATCTGTGTACACACACATCCTACCTGTACATAACATTATTTTCTGAACCAATTGAAAGTAAGTGGCAGACTTAATATCTATTTTACCACTAAATATTTTAATGTATATTTCCTAAAAAGAACTTTATCTTATGTAAATACTGTATAATTATTAAAATCAATGGGTTTTTACATAGAATCATTTATTTAATTATTGATGCAAAACTATTTTATAAACAACAGACCTTATTCAGATTTTTCCAAATGTTTTACTAATGCCATTTATAGTAAAAGAAGCAAAAGAGTTTTTTTCTTGGTCCAGGATCTGATTCAGAGTAACAGGTTGCTTTTAATTGTTGTGTCTTTTTTGTCTCCTTTAATCTGGAATTGCTTGTTAGTTTTGTCTTTTATGACCTTGACCCTTTATTTTTAAAGGCACAGACCATTTGTTTTGTAAAATTGCCCTCAATTTGGATTTGTTAAATTTCATCTCTATGCTTCAATTAAAGTTATGTATTTCTGGCTGGAATACCATCGAAGTATTATTCTGTCCTGCTAAGATTGTGGGTTTGTCTGTTTCCTTTTTAGTTTTATAAATTTTTTTTTTTGCCTTATATTCCAATGCTGTGTTATTAGGGGTATATGAATTGGTTGTATCTTACTTTGTGGGTTAAAACTTTTACAAAGTGTCCCTCTTTACCTCTAGCAGCGCTTTTTGCTTTGAAGTTTATTTTAAATATGTATCAGATCCTGTCAGTACCCTCATTTTTCCTTGACTCTCGCCCTTTTTGTGCACAGTGGTGCTTACTGCGATCATCTGTGGCTCTCCTTCTGAGGGCTTTCTCTGGTTAACTAGGCTTGTGTGCAGGGCAAATAGGCCATTAGTTCTGGGAAGCTGATGCCCCAGTAGCAGTCCTTATCTTAGGATAGATGGGAACTGGAGGATAAATACCTTAGCTTCATCATTCATTGAGTAGGGCAACTCTGAGGAGTATTCTACATCTCTCAGAGATCCTTGGTGGGGTTGAGTCCCACCAAGTGTATGATTACTAATACATCATACCAAGTGTATGATTAGTGTATGATCACTAATGCATCTAGTATTGTTTCCTTTCTTTTTATCACTTGTCATCCTTCCCAGTTCTCCTTCTGGAGCTTCCTGGAATCACTTCCCAAATAAACTATGTGTTTTCAAATATTTGTCTTAGATCTGTTTCAGAGGGAACTCAACCAAAGACAGTTTTAAGTGATTTAGTGTTTGCATGATGTATCTCTTTTGATTTCTAGTCTTTTTGTATCCTTTCACTGTATATATCTGGAGGAGGGCATGGCAACCCACTCCAGTATTCTTGTCTGCAGAATCCCCATGGACAGAGGAGCCTGAGAGTTGGACATGATTGAGTGACTAAGCACAGCACATTGTATATATATTTCAAGGAAGCAGTACATAGTATTTTGTTTTCTTTATTTAATAATACAGTCATTTGTGTTTTAATTGAATTATTTAGTTTATTTCCATTTAATGTAATTACAGATGTATTGGGGTTGAAATTTTAACCTTTGCTTTCTATTTCGCCTTTTAAGCTATTTGCCTCTTCTTCACTTGTTTTAGATTGATTTAATGTTTTTTATTATTTTATTTTAGTCTGTGTTAGCTTGATATTTGCACACCCCCTTATAGCTCAGTTGGTAAAGAATCCATCTGCAATGCAGGAGACCCCAGTTCGATTTCTGGGTCTGGAAGATTCGCTGGAGAAGTGATAGGCTACCCACTCCAGTATTCTTGGGCTTCCCTTGTGGCTCAGCTGGCAAAGAATCTGCCTGTAGTGTGAGAGACCTGGGTTCAGTCCCTGGGCTTGGGAAGAGCCTCTGGAGAAGGGAAAGGCTACCCTCTCTAGTATTCTGGTCTGAAGAATTCCATGGAGTCCCAAAGAGTCGGATGCGACTTTCACTTTCACTTTACTACTATTGATTAGAAATCACCATATCTATCCTCAACTTATGAATATCAACTTTGCTAGCTGAAGCTGTGACTCATTGTTCACAGCTGACATTCACAGTTGTGTGGTTTTATTGCCATCAGGAGCTTATGTCAATTCTTTCCTAGCTCTCATTACTCTTTTCTTTTTACTTGGGTAGAGCTGACCAATAATCTTACAGAGAGCCTAAAAGCAGGAGGGAGTAATGGTGAGAATGGTGAGGTTAGAAATCAGGGGAGGTATCATCATGGAACCGAAGAAACTATTTTTGATTTTTGGGGTTTTAATGACATCACCTTTTCCTTTGCTCCAGTTACATTTCCTTTAGAATTTTTCAGCCTCTGATTCTTTGCCACTAATCTTCCCATAACCATCCTTCCGATTTTATCCTTCCTGCTGTCTCCTCCTGTTCCTTTCTCTAACTCTGTATTAGTTTACTAAATCTACTGTTACAAAGTACCATAAACTTGGTGACTTAAAAACAAATTTATTGTCGCACTGATTTGGAAGCCAGAAGTCTGAAATCAAGGTGTTGGTAGGGCCATGCTTCTTCATACAGCTGTAGGGAAGAATCCTTCCTTGTCTCATTCTAGCTTCTTGTGGTTGCCACCAATCCTTGGCATTTCTTGGCTTGCAGAAATATCACTCCAATCTTTGCCTTCATGTTTATATGTTTTGCTCTGTAGTTTCACTTGGCAGTCTCCACTTGGTGAATGCTCAAAATCTCCCTCTTCTTTTCCAGATACCAGTTATTGGTTTAGGGGCCACCCTAATCCAGTATGACCTCATCTTAACTTGCTTACTTTTGTAAAGTAAATAAAAGTCACATTCTGAGGTTCCAGAGAGATGTAAATTTTGGAGGAACACCATTCAACCCAGAAAAAACTTACCCTATTGTGCAGTAAAAGTAGCACTGGCCTAACAATTGGAATAGTCCTAGGTACTCTGCCTGTGCTACTAATTTTATGCATGGAGACTTTAGAATTCACAAGCAGAGGTTCAAATCTCAGCTGTCACTTGAACTCACTGAGCCTCAGTGTTTTCATCTGTAAACCAAGGATAATTATACCTATGTTTTAGGTTGGATTAAATAAGATCACACTTTTTAAGTGCTAGGCATAGCACTTAGCACATTGTTGGTGTTTAACAAATGCTGGTTTTCTACCCACATTCCTTAGTTTCTCCATGGTAAAGTTGTGAGGTTATTTTCAAGATTTTTCCAGCTTCAAAGTTATGATAGCTTCTTTAAACTGTTTCTTCTTCATTCCCTGCCTGACCGATTTCTCTCTCACCTTTTCTTTTTGACAAATTAGCTTCCTCATTCCAATGTTTTGTGCTTTCCTCCCTTCACTCTCTTCCTAATTCTCTTTTCCCCATTTTTATTCCTTGTGTATATTCATCTGCTTTGGCCAGTAACAGTCCAAGTTTATGCCTGTTGTACCAATGTAATTATTGATATTCATTCATAGTACTCTGACTTGGATCATAAGTTATATGGTCTCCAGCTTAGAATATTTTCATAGTACTTGGACCTGCCTGTATCATTGCATGATCTACAATACATCATGTGTATTTTATTTTGTTTTGTGGGTCTGTTTCTTTGGCAGAATTGAGGGAAGCAATTGGGAATGTTTTTCCATGTATCCCCAAAATCTAGCAGGTATCTGGCTCATGGGAGCTGGTGCTCAGCAACGTTTGTTGGACATGTGAACGTCCAAAACTTGCTTCTTTCTGTGTATAGCAGGTGCTCACTAAATACTCTTTAAATTGAAGTAGATTGCTGCCCTTTATGAAAGTGAAAAAAACCCAATAGGAACACTATTCTTCTTTCTGCCTTCCTTTATTTGTTGTCATTAGCTTAGAGAGCTCATTTTACTTCCAGATTTGTGACTCAAAACAGCTAGCCTCACCCCTAGCGGTTTTGATTCTTTGAAAACTGAAATTATCATTTTCACGACTCCAGTGGGTGCTGTGGTGACCTGCTTTCCAGTTGCTGTGTGCTTTAGGCAAGTGTGATGGAGGTGGTTTAGTTGATAAGTCATGTCTGACTCTTGTGACGACATGAACTGTAGCCTGCCAGGCTCTTCTGTCCATGGGATTTTCCAGGCAAGAATTCTGGAGTGGGTTGCCATTTCCTTCTCCAGGGCATCTTCCCCACCCAGGGACTGAACCTGGGTCATTGCAGGCAGATTCTTTATCAACTGAGCTACCAGGGAATTCCTTTAGCCAAGTGTACCTCCATAATTAACATCTTCCCACCAGCCTGGGCTCCTGAGGCTTTCTCTACTCTGTTGTCTGTTTCAGAAGTACTTGATCTGCCATCTTTTTTTAAAAAAATTAAATTTATTTATTTTAATTGGAGGCTAATTACTTTACAATATTGTATTGGTTTTGCCATACATCAACATGAATCCGCCACGGGTGTACACATGTTCCCCATCCTGAACTCCCCCTCCCACCTCTCTCCCCATACCATCCCCTTATTTCTAGCTTTGAGGCCACACCCTCTGCTGATTGCTTTATCTTATGGCTGTGTCTGTATAAGTGAAATTAAGTGGATAATTAAATCAACAATGGGTTTAATTCAGCCTCAAAGCCACTTTGCCTGACACTTTTGTTGCTCAGTTAAACACCCCACCCCACTTTTTTCATTTGTAGGCTTGGATTTTCTATGCTATGGGAACATTTTCTGGGGTTTGGCATTTAGTTCAAATGGTGGAATACATTTCCCCTCTTCAGGAATTATGAAATCAAATCCACCTGGATTGAGTAAATGGTTTGCTCTTTTATCTAATGGCTGAAAATCAGCACTTACTCAGTTTTCAATAAACAATTATGGAGAATTTACTAAGTATAGTTAATGATACCAATAATTTTTGACTTTGGGAGTTCTGTAGAGACTGTGGAGGTATGCTGCTCAAATCAACCTTCATGAGGACCTCCTGTTAGGATTGTGGTTTGTTCATTGTCTACAGCTGCAGCCTCTTTGGGACCATCCTCTGCTCTCACACTGCCAGACCCCACTCCTCCTGGGCTCTTCTCAGCTAGGGACTGAGTGTGGCCATTTCTGCCCAACACAGGACCACTCTGCCATGGGTAATCTTTGCCTAAGGACTCCCAGTTGTTCTGACTTAGTCTTTCTCAAAGCGATTCTTTAGTCTGACCTTCCTATTATCCTGTCTTTTTTTCTTGTCTCTTCTTTCCCAAGAGTCAGACCTGCATCATGGTCTGCATCTGAAGACTCTCCCCATCAAGACTGCTGCCTCGTCTCTTAATTCTTCACAGGCATTTCTCCCAAGAAATATCCTGCATGACTCATTTCATCTTGACACCCTGCTTCTTGGAAAAGAATACTCATCATTCCATTCCTCTCCAACACTAAGTGGTAGGATTAAAGTACAATAGGGACATACAACCTTAGATTTAAAAAAAATGTACATTTCCCATAGTATGTGATTTCCTTGAGGGCAAGGATGATGACCAATATAATTATTTGTTCAGTTTACAGGCCACGTGACATGGGTGATTAAAAAAAGCTTTTAACAGGAGAAAAATAATAGGAGAAGTAGCAATAATAGTAATTTGAAGGCTCTCTTTATGCCAAGCATTAGATGCTTCATATAATTATTTTTAGTCCTCATAACAACCTCACAAAGAATATATTGTTGTCATGCTCAGTTTGTACATAAGAAAAATGAAAATGTAGTTAGATAAATGGTTCAAGGTCAACCTGGAGCTAGTGAATGACTTTGCCAGGGTTTGGATTCAGGGTCCTCTGAAGCCCTTAGGTTTCTCATGATATCCTGCTTAGTCCTAGGGGTGATCTTTAAACTTAGGCCAGACCTAAATCAACCTGGCAAGTTTGAGCAGTATTCCTTCCTATGGTCTAGAGATAGGTTAGACTAGAGTCTTGGTCCATTGAGTTATTTATTCTAAACATTTAGTGTGGCATTTTAAAGGAATTAAAAAAAAATTAAGATGTCTTTCTCCTTTCTTGTTATGTTTGTGATCTAGAGTCTTGGAGCAAGAGAGTTTCCAGACAGAAAGAAGCCAGACACAAAAGCTCATATTATATGACTTCATCTGTATAAAAATGTCCAGGATAGGCAAATCTACAGACATAATAGATCAGTGGTTGTCAGGAGCTGAGGGGAGACTAGGAAGTGGCTGCTAATGAGCTGGAGTTTCCTTCTTGGGTGATGAAATGTTCTGAAATTAGATGGTAGTGATAGTTGCACAACCCTCTGAATATATTAAAAACCATTGAATTATATGTATACTTTAAAAAGGAAAATTTTTATGATGTGAAATATCTCCAAAAAATTATACATACTCACAGAAGACTCTCAGACTCTTCAAAAACTCATAACTGTTGAGTAAGATGAAGCTTCTCACATTATAAATGTTTTTTTCTTAATTTCTCTTTCTGATAGTGAATAGCACTTTGTTATTAGTGTATAGAAATGCAACAGATTTATATTTAATGATTTTATATCTTACTTCACTGAACTCATTTAATCTAATAGTTTTTTGGTGGAATCTTTAGCGTTAGCTATATGTAGTATCATGTCAGCTGCAAATAATAACAATTTTACTTCTTCCCTTCCAATGTTGTTGATGGTGTTCAGTTGCTCAGTCATGTATGATTCTTTGAGACCCAATGGACTGCAGCATGCCAGGTTTCCCTGTTCATCACCAGCTCCTAGATCTTGCTCAAACTCATATCCATGGAGCTGGTGATGCCATCCAACCATCTTGTCCTCTGTTGTCCCCTTCTCCTGCCTTCAGTCATTCCCAGCATCAGGTCTTTTCTTTTTTTTTCCTTTCCATCAGGTGGCCAAAGTATTGAAGCTTCAGCATCAGTCCTTTCAATGAATATTCAGGACTGATTTCCTTTTGGATTGACTGGTTTGATCTCCTTGCAGTCCAAGGGACTTTTAAGAATCTTCTCAAACACCACAGTTCAAAAGCATCAGTTCTTTGGCACTCAATCTTCTTTAGGGCCCAACTCTCACATCCATACATAACTACTGGAAAAACCGTAGATTTGACTAGATGGACTTTTGTCAGCAAAGTAATGTCTCTGCTTTTTTTTTTTGTCATTTGAATACTTGTTTTATTTATTTATTTTTTATTTTTATTTAAAAATTTTTATTTTTACTTTATTTTACTTTACAATACTGTATTGGTTATGCCATACATTGACATGAATCCGCCATGGGTGTACATGAGTTCCCAGTTCTGAACCCCTCTCCCACCTCCCACCCCATATCTTCTCTCTGGATCTTCCCCGTGCATCAGCCCCAAGCATCCTGTATCCTGTATTGAACATAGACTGGCGACTCGTTTCTTACTTGATAGTATACATGTTTCAATACCATTCTCCCAAATCATCCCACCCTCTCCCTCTCCCACAGAGTTCAAAAGTCCATTCTATACATCTGTGTCTCTTTTGCTGTCTCGCATACAGGGTTATCATTACCATCTTTCTAAATTCCATATATATATGTTAGTATACTGTATTGGTGTTTTTCTTTCTGGCTTACTTCACTCTGTATAATAGGCTCCAGTTTCCTCCAACTCATTAGAACTGATTCAAATGAATTCTTTTTAACGGCTGAGTAATACTCCATTGTGTATATGTACCACACCTTTCTTATCCATTCATCTGCTAATGGACATGTAGGTTGTTTTCATGTCCTGGCTGTTATAAACAATGCTGCGATGAACATTGGGGTACAAGTGTCTCTTTCAATTCTGGTTTCCTCGGTGTGTATGCCTAGCAGTGGGATTGCTGGTTCATAAGGCAGTTCTATTTGCAATTTTTTAAGGAATCTCCACACTGTTCTCCATAGTGGCTGTCCTAGTTTGCATTCCCACCAACAGTGTAAGAGGGTTCCCTTTTCTCCACACCCTCTCCAGCATTTATTGCTTGCAGACTTTTGGATCGCAGCCATTCTGACTGGTGTGAAATGGTACCTCATTGTGGTCTTGATTTGCATTTCTCTGATAACGAGTGATGTTGAGCATCTTTTCATGTGTTTGTTAGCCATCCGTATGTCTTCTTTGGAGAAATGTCTATTTAGTTCTTTGGCCCATTTTTTGATTGGGTCGTTTATTTTTCTGGAATTGAGTTGCAGAAGTTGCTTGTATATTTTGGAGATTAGTTGTTTGTCAGTTGCTTCATTTGCTATTATTTTCTCCCATTCAGAAGGCTGTCTTTTCACCTTGCTTATAGTTTCCTTTGTTGTGCAGAAGCTTTTAATTTTAATTAGATCCCATTTGTTTATTTTTGCTTTTATTTCCAGTATTCTGGGAGGTGGATCATAGAGGATCCTGCTGTGATTTATGTTGGAGAGTGTTTTGCCTATGTTCTCCTCTAGGAGTTTTATAGTTTCTGGTCTTACATTTAGATCTTTAATCCATTTTGAGTTTATTTTTGTGTATGGTGTTAGAAAGTGCTCTAGTTTCATTCTTTTACAAGTGGTTGACCAATCTTCCCAGCACCACTTGTTAAAGAGATTGTCTTTACTCCATTGTATATTCTTGCCTCCTTTGTCGAAGATAAGGTGTCCATATGTGTGTGGATTTATCTCTGGGCTTTCTATTTTGTTCCATTGATCTATATTTCTGTCTTTGTGCCAGTACCATACTGTCTTGATGACTGTGGCTTTGTAGTAGAGCCTGAAGTCAGGCAGGTTGATTCCTCCAGTTCCATTCTTCTTTCTCAAGATTGCTTTGGCTATTAGAGGTTTTTGTATTTCCACACAAATTATGAAATTATTTGTTCTAGCTCTGTGAAAAATACCTCTGGTAGTTTGATAGGGATTGCATTGAATCTGTAGATTGCTTTGGGTAGTATATTCATTTTCACTATATTGATTCTTCCGATCCATGAACATGATATATTTCTCCATCTATTAGTGTCCTCTTTGATTTCTTTCACCAGTGTTTTATAGTTTTCTATATATAGGTCTTTAGTTTCTTTAGGTAGATATATACCTAAGTATTTTATTCTTTTCATTGCAATAGGACATTTCACCCCAAAACAATGAATTTCACCTTTTTCTCAAGTGCTCACGGAAACTTCGCCGGGATAGATCACATCCTGGGCCATAAATTCAAAAAAATTTTGATAAAATTTTGCATAGATGCAAAAATTTTGATAAATTCAAAAAAATTGAAATCATTCCAAGCATATTTTCTGACCATAATGCATTAAGACTAGATCTCAATTACAGGAGAAAAACTATTAAAAATTCCAACATATGGAGGCTGAACAACACGCTTCTGAATAACCAACAAATCACAGAAGAAATCAAAAAAGAAATCAAAATATGCATATAAATGAACGAAAATGAAAACACAACAATCCAAAACCTGTGGAACACTATAAAAGCAGTGCTAAGAGGAAAGTTCATAGCAATACAGGCATATCTCAAGAAATAAGAAAGAAATCAAATAAATAACCTAACTCTACACCTAAAGGAACTAGAAAAGGAAGAAATGGAGAACCCCAGAGTTAGCAGAAGGAAAGAAATCTTAAAAATTAGGGCAGAAATAAATGCAAAAGAAACAAAAGAGACCATAGCAAAAATCAACAAAGCCAAAAGCTGGTTCTTTGAAAGGATAAGTAAAATTGACAGACCATTAGCCAGATTCATAAAGAAACAAAGGGAGAAAAATCAAATCAATAAAATTAGAAACGAAAATGGAGAGATCACAACAGACAACACAGAAATACAAAGGATCATAAGAGACTACCATCAGCAATTATACGCCAATAAAATGGACAACGTGGAAGAAATGGACAAATTCTTAGAAAAGTACAACTTTCCAAAACTGAACCAGGAAGAAATAGAAAATCTTAACAGACCCATCACAAGCACAGAAATTGAAACTGTAATCAGAAATCTTCCAGCAAACAAAAGCCCAGGTCCAGACGGCTTCACAGCTGAATTCTACCAAAAATGTAGAGAAGAGCTAACACCTACTCAAACTCTTCCAGAAAATTGCAGAGGAAGGTAAACTTCCAAACTCATTCTATGAGGCCACCATCACCCTAATACCAAAACCTGACAAAGATACCACAAAAAAAGAAAACTACAGGCCAATATCACTGATGAACATAGATGCAAAAATCCTTAACAAAATTCTAGCAATCAGAATCCAACAACACATTAAAAAAATCATACACCATGACCAAGTGGGCTTTATCCCAGGGATGCAAGGATTCTACAATATCTGCAAATCAATCAATGTAATTCACCACATTAACAAATTGAAAAATAAAACCCATATGATTATCTCAATAGATGCAGAGAAGGCCTTTGACAAAATTCAACATCCATTTATGATAAAAACTCTCCAGAAAGCAGGAATAGAAGGAACATACCTCAACATAATAAAAGCTATATAGGACAAACCCACAGCAAACATTATCCTCAATGGTGAAAAATGGAAAGCATTTCCCCTAAAGTCAGGAACAAGACAAGGGTGCCCACTTTCACCGCTACTATTCAACATAGTTCTGGAAGTTTTGGCCATAGCAATCAGAGCAGAAAAAGAAATAAAAGGAATCCAAATTGGAAAAGAAGAAGTAAAACTCTCACTGTTTGCAGATAACATGATCTTCTACATAGAAAACCCTAAAGACTCCACCAGAAACTTACTAGAGCTAATCAATGAATATAGTAAAGTTGCAGGATATAAAATCAACACACAGAAATTCCTTGCATTCCTATACACTAATAATGAGAAAGCAGAAAAGAAATTAAGGAAACAATTCCATTCACCATTGCAACAAAAAGAATAAAATAGTTAGGAATATGTCTCTGCTTTTTAACATGCTCTGTAGGTTTGTCATAGCTTTTCTTCCAAGGAGCAAGCATCTTTTAATTTCATGGCTGCAGCCACGATTTGCAGTGATTTTGGAGCCCAAGAAAAGAAAATCTGTCACTGTTTCCATTGTTTCCCTATCTGCTTGGCATGAGGTGATGGGACCAGATGCCTCAATCTTAAGTTTTTTGAATGTTGAGTTTTAAGCCAGCTTTTTCACTCTCCTTTTTCGTCTTCATCAAAAGGCTCTTTAGTTCTGCTTCACTTTTTGCCATAAGGGTGGTGTCATCTGCATATCTGAAGTTACTGATATTTCTCCTGGCAATCTTGATTCTAGTTTGTGCTTCATCCAGCCTGGCATTTTGCATATGATGTACTCTGCATATAAGTTAAGTAAGCAGGGTGACAATATACAGCCTTGACATACTCCATTCCTGATTTGGAACCAGTCCTTTATTCCATGTCTGGTTCTAGCTGTTGCTTCTTGACCTGCATACAGGTTTCACAAGGAGGCAGGTAAGGTGGCCTGGTATACCCATATCTTTAAGAATTTTCCAAAAAGTTTGTTGTGATTCACACAGTCAAAGGCATTAGCGTAGTCAATGAAACAGAAGTAGATGTTTTTCTGGAATTCTCTTGCTTTTTCTATATCTAACAGTTGTTTGCAATTTAACCTCTGGTTCCTCTGCCTTTTCTAAATCCAGCTTGAACATCTGGAAGTTCTTGGTTAATGTACTGTTGAAGCCTAGCTTCGAGAATTTTGAGGCTTACTTTGCTAGCATGTAACATGAGTGCAATTGTGCAATAGTTTGAATATTCTATTTCTGTCTGATTGCTGTAGCTAAGACTTCTAATTCATTTTTGAATAACAGTGGTGATAGTATCCTTGTATTTTTCCTGGTCTTAGAGGAAAAGTTTCAATTTTTCACCACTGAGTATGATGTTAGCTGTGGACTTACCACATACGCCCTTTATTATATTGAGCTACATTTCCTCTATATCCACTTCGCTTAAGGATTTTAATAGTAAATGGATGTTGGATTTTGTCAAGTGCTTTTTCTTAATCTACTGAAATGATCATGTGATTTTTATTCTTCATATTGGGTAAACCATATCCTTCAGATATCCTTCATATCTTCAGTATGGTGTATCACATTGAATTTGCAGATATTGAACCATCTTTATTTCTTGGATTATGTTCCATATGATCATTATATATTATGTATTGTTGATTTTGATTTGATAATATTTTCTTTCTGTTTATCAAGTATGTAGTATGTAATCTCCTTTTTTTTTTTAAAATAGTGTCTTTGTCTGGTTTTGATATCAGGGTGATACTGGATTTTAGAATGACTTTGGAAGTGTTCCTTCCACTCCAATTTTTTGGAGCAGTTTAAGAAGGAAAGGTATTAACTCAACTTTAAATGTGTAGCAGAATTCTCCTGTGAAGCTGTCTGGTCTTGGACTTTTGTTTGTTTGAATTTTTTTTCATTACTTGTAGTCAATCTGTTCAGATTTTCTATTTCTTTCTGATTCAGTCTTGGAAGATTTTATATTTCTAGGAATGTATGTATCCATCCATTTCTTCTAGGGTGTTCAATTTGTTGGTATATAATTGCTTATAGTAGTCTCTTGTGATTCTTTGTATTTCTGTGGTGTTGGTTGAAATGTCTCTCTTCTCATTTTTGATCTTACTGATTTGGGACCCCTCGTTTCTTGATGACTAAAGGTTTGTCAGCTTTGTTTATCTTTTCAAAGAGCCAGCTCTTTGTTTCATTGATCTTTTGTATTGTTTTCAGTCTCTGTTTCATTTGTTTATGCTCTGATCTTTATTATTTCTTTCCTTTTACCAACATTGGGCTTTTCTTGTTCCTTTTCTAGTTTCTTGAGGTATAAATTTTTAGGTTATTTATTTGAAAATATTCTTATTTTTTGAAGTAGGCATATATCACTATGAACTTTCCTTTTAGAACTGCTTTGCTGGATCCAAGAGATTTCAAAAAATTGTATTTCCATTTTCATTTAGCTCCAAGTATTTTTTGATTTAGGGCTTCCCCAGTGGCTCAGTGGTAAAGAATCAGCCTGCAATGCCAGAGCTGCAAGTTTGGTCCCTTGGTTGGGTAGATCCCCTGGAGGAGGGCATGGCAACCCACTCTAGTATTCTTGCCTGAAGAATCCCATGGACAAAGGAGCCTGGCAAGCTACAGTCCATAGGGTCACAAAGAGTCAGACATGAGTGAAGTGATTTAGCATCCACACACACATTTTTTTGGATTTATTCACTGATCCACTGCTTGTTCAGTGTATTGTTTAGCCTCCATGTGTTTGAGTATTTTCCAGTTTTTTCTTGTTGACTTCCAGTCTTATAGTGTTATGGTAGGAAAAGATGTTAGATATGATTTCAGTCTTCTTAAGGTTATTTAAGAGTTGTTTTATGGATAGCATGTGGTCTATCCCATGGAATGTTCCATGCGCACTTGAAAAGAATGTACATACCTCTGCTTTTGGATGGAATGTTCTCTACATATCTATTAAAGTTCTTGGGTCTAAGGTGTTGTTTAAGGTTAATATTTCCTTGTTGGTTTTCTGTCCATTGACGTAAGTGAGCTATTAAAATCCTCACTAGTGTTGTTACTGTCAATTTCTCCCTTTATGTCTGTTAATGTTTGCTTTATGTATTTAGGTTCTCCTATGTTGGCTAAATATGTATTTTTGAGTGTTACATCCTCTTCTTGGATTGATCTCTGATCATTATGTCCTTTATCTCTTGTTATAGTCCTTAAATTCTGTTTTGTCTGACATGAGAATTACTACTCCAGCTTCCTCTTTCTTTCCAATCGCATGGAGTAATTTTTTCAGTCTCTGTGTGTCTTTTAGATCTTGTAGGCTGCATATATATATATAGGTCTTGTTTTTTTTTTTTTCGCGTCCGTTCAGCCACTCTATATCTTTTGATTGGGGGATTAGGTCCATTTACATTTAAAGTAATTATTGACAGGTTTGTTCATTTGTCGTTTTGTTACTTCCGGTTGTTTTTCTAGTTCTTCTCTTTTTCTTTCTTTAAGTCTCTTCCCTATAGTTTAAGATTTTCTTAAGTATTATATTTACATTTCTTTATCTTTTTTGGGAGTACTTATTATAGGTTTTTGTTTGTGGTTAACATGGGATTCACATCTATCTATCTATGGCTCTATATATTGGCCCTCTAGTGCTTGTTTAAGTTGATAGTCACTTAGGTTCAAATACATTCTATTTTTTTTTAAATTTACAATATTGTATTGGTTTTGCCATATATCAACGTGAATCCACCACGGGTGTACATGTGTTCCCCATCCTGAACCCTCCTCCCACCCCCTTCCCCATACCATCCCTCTGGGTCATACCCAGTGCACCAGCCCTGAGCACCCTGTATCATGAATCGAACCTGGACTGGTGATTCATTTCATATATGATATTATACATGTTTCAATGCCATTCTCCCAAATCATCCCACCCTCTCCCTCTCCCACAGAGTCCAAAAGACTGTTCTATACATCTGTGTCTCTTTTGCTGTCTCACATACAGGGTTATCATTACCATGTTTCTAAATTCCATGTATATGCACTAGTATACTGTATTGGTGTTTTTCTTTCTGGCTTACTTCACTCTGTATAATAGGCTCCAGTTTCATCCACCTCACTAGAAATGATTCAAATGTATTCTTTTTAATGGCTGAGTAATACTCCATTGTGTATATGTACCACACTTTTCTTATCCAGTCATCCGCTGATGGACATCTAGGTTGCTTCCATGTTCTGGCTATTATAAACAGTGCTGCAATGAACATTGAGGTATAAATGTCTCTTTCAATTCTGGTTTCCTTGGTGTGTATGCTCAGCAGTGGAATTGCTGGGTCATATGGCAGGCAGTTCTATTTCCAGTTTTTTAAGGAATCTCCACACTGTTCTCCATAGTAGCTGTAATAGTTTGCATTCCCACCAACAGTGTAAGAGGGTTCCCTTTTCTCCACACCCTCTCCAGAATTTATTGCTTGTAGACTTTTGGATCGCAGCCATTCTGACTGGTGTGAAATGGTACCTCATCATGGTCTTCATTTGCATTTCTGTGATAATGAGTGATGTTGAGCATCTTTTCATGTGTTTGTTAGCCATCCGTATGTCTTCTTTGGAGAAATGTCTATTTAGTTCTTTGGCCCATTTTTTGATTGGGTCATTTATTTTTCTGGAATTGGGCTGCAGGAGTTGCTTGTATATTTTGGAGATTAGTTGTTTGTCAGTTGCTTCATTTGCTATTATTTTCTCCCATTCAGAAGGCTGTCTTTTCACCTTGCTTATAGTTTCCTTTGTTGTGCAGAAGCTTTTAATTTTAATTAGGTCCCATTTGCTTATTTTTGCTTTTATTTCCAATATCTGGGAGGTGGGTCATAGAGAATCCTGCTGTGATTTATGTCAGCAAATACATTCTAGAAGGACTTCATTTTCCCTCCTCAAGCCCTAGGTTTCTTATTTTTGATGTTATGTTTTACATATTTTTACTTTGTGTATTCATTAACTACTTACTGTAAAGTTGATTTATGATTTTGTCTTTTAATCTTCATGTTGGCTTTTAAATTGGTTGATCCACTCCCTTTACTGTATGTTTGTCTTTACCGGTGAGGTTTTTTTCTTTCATACATTTTTGTATTTCTGGTTATGACCTTTTCTTTTCCCTTTAACATCCTTGTAAGACCAGTAATGCAGTTTTATCATTTTTGTTTGTTTTGGAAACTCTCTCTCCCTCAATTTGGAATGATAGCCTTACTCAATTGTAACTTTTTTCATTTCAGCACTTTAGATACATTATGCTATTCCCTTATGGCATGCAGTTTCTACTTTAAAAGCAGCTGATAGCCTTACAAAGCTTCCCTTGTATGTGACTCACTTTTCTTCTCTTCAGTTCAGTTCAGTTCAGTTCATTTCAATCGCTCAATCGCGTCCGACTCTTTGTGACCCCATGAATCGCAGCACGCCAGGTCTCCCTGTCCATCACCAACTCCTGGAATTCACTCAAACTCACGTCCATCGAGTCGGTGATGCCATCCAGCCATCTCATCCTCTGTCATCCCCTCCTCCTCTTGCCTCCAATCCCTCCCAGCATCAGAGTCTTTTCCAATGAGTCAACTCTTTGCATGAGGTGGCCAAAGTACTGGAGTTTCAGCTTTAGCATCATTCCTTTCAAAGAACACCCAGGACTGATCTCCTTTAGAATGGACTAGTTGGATCTCCTTGCAGTCCAAGGGACTCTCAAGAGTATTCTCCAACACCACAGTTCAAAAGCATCAATTCTTTGGTGCTCAGCTTTCTTCACAGTCCAACTCTCACATCCATACATGACCACAGGAAAAACCATAGCATTGACTAGATGGACCTTTGTTGGCAAAGTAATATCTCTGCTTTTTAATATGCTGTCTAGGTTGGCCATAACTTTCCTTCCAAGGAGTAAGCTTCTTTTAATTTCTTCTCTTGCTGCCTTTCAAATTTTCTGTTTAAAATTTTCCATTTTAATTCTGAAATGCCTTGGTGTGGGTTTCTTTGGGTTCATTTTGTTTGGTGTTCTCTGTGATTTCTGGATGTGGATATTTGTTTCCTTCTTCAGTTTAGGGAAGTTTTCAGCCACTTTTTTTGGAGCTGCACAACATGACTTGTGTGATCTTAGTTCCCCTACCAGGGATTGAACCTGGGCCACATAAAAGTGAAAATGGTAAGTTGTAATCACTGGACTGCCAGGGAATTCTCATCAGCCACTATTTCTTCAAATAATTTTCTGGCCCTTTCTCTCTTCTCTTTCTGGGACTCCTATAATACAAATATTAGCATGTTTGATGTTGTCATGAGTTTCTGAAAGTATCTTCTTTTAAAATACTGTTCTTTTTATTGTTTTGATTGGATGATTCCCATCATTCTATCTTCCAGGTCACTTATACATTCTTATGTAGCATATAATCTCCTGTAAATTCCCTCTGCTGCTGCTGCTGCTCCTAAGTCGCTTCAGTCATGTCCCACTCTGTGCGACCCCATAGACGGGAGCCCACCAGGCTCCCCCGTCCCTGGAGTGGGTTGCCTTTTCCTTCTCCAATGCATGAAAGTGAAAAGTGAAAGTAAAGTCGCTCAGTCGTCCGACTCTTAGCGACCCCAGGACTGCAGCCAAACAGGCTCCTCCGTCCATGGGATTTTCCAGGCAAGAGTACTGGAGTGGGGTGCCACTGCCTTCTCCAGGTCAATTCCCTCTAGTATATTATTATTTATTTATTTTTTTACATTTCTGTATTCTTCAGCTCTGGTTGATTCTTTTCTCTATTTTCTAATTCTTTGTTGAAGTTTTCACTGTGCACTTTCATTTTTTCCCCAAGTTCTGTAGATCTTTATGACTGTGACTTTGAAGTCTTTATAATGTAAATTACTTATCTCTGTTTCATTAGGCTTTTTTCCCTCTGGGTGTTTTTGTCTTCTTTTAGAATAAACTCCTCTTTCTCCTCATTTTGTTTGATTTTCTGTGGTTGCTTCTATGAATTAGGTGAAATAGTTACCTCCTCTGGTCTTGAAGATGTAGTGTTGGGTTGGAGCATTCCCTATGTAGACTGTATGTGCTGGGGTCACTTTGGCAGGCCAACTGGGGCTGAGGCAGACATGGGTGAGGGGGAGAGTTGCAGGGTGCACTGGGTTGGATCAGGGTTACCTTGGTTGAATGACTAGAAATGGAGCAGGTTCAGGTTTGAGCTTTCCTAAGGCAGGCCGAAACTACTATCCTGGTGGGATGGCTGGAGCTGCAATGGGCACACTGTGTGCCTGGGCTGCTGCCTTGGAGGGACAGTTAGCACTGGAATGGGTGTAGGCTAGGAGCATGTTGGGCTGGTGGCTTTGGTGGACTAGCTAGAGTGCCAGGCACTTTCCAAACTCCTACCTGAGCTGGAACTTAGAGAGAATGAGTTTATGTGTGAGACCTTTGAAAGTAGAGTCTAGATTTCCTTCAGATCTCTGACCCTCCCAGACTTAAGCCCTATTGTTTTTCAAAGCCAGTTTTATGGGCTCATCTTCCCAGTGCTTGTCCCCAGAGCTGAGGTACCCTATGTGGGACTTGAACCCTTTGTTCCTTAGGGAGTACCTTTGCATTTGTGACATCTCCTTCTGCTTGTGGGTCACTATGCTGGGGTTTGGGTCCTGACTAGATTATGGGTCTACCCTTCCTACCTATCATGATAAAGAGAAACCCATTGTTTTTCTTTGTATCCTTAATTGTAGATGAGCTGTTCTGCTAGTCTTCAGGTCCTTTTCAGAGAGAGTTTTTCTAGAATTAATTAACTGACAGTAATTCTGTCAAAGCAATTGTCTAAATGTAACAGTTTTGGTGTCTGTGGAGGAGATAAGCTCAGGGTCTTCCTATTCTGCTGTCTTGATCCTGCCTCCTGATTCTCGATTCTTACCTTGTCTTCTGAGAAGCTGAATGGACTTTAGTCTAAAATGTGTGCATACAATCCATGCTTTTAGACTTCTTTTCAAGATTTCAATGTTCTCTATTTGGATGTGGGTGTCTGAACCAAATGGTCAGTGAAACTCTCAACTCTGTTGGTCCTGGATCTAGTTGTCAGCCTCAGATGATGTCTCAGTGACTACAGCAAACAAGATGACCTAGACAAGACTCCTGTTTTTGTAGGTGGATCTTGAGCAATTTCTGTCCCCAGGTGCCTGGCAGGAACATTGATTAAGACATCGTTGCATGTCTATTTGGAACCCAGGAGGTTGTGCTGACTGCCAACACTATACACTCATTTGGCTCCCATGGGTGTGGGAACTTCATGTTCTTGGCAGAGGACAGAGAAGCTTTGATTTTCCCTGCAAGTCACTTCTGCCACTAAGTGCAGGGTGCCTCTGCAAGGATGGGTTCCAGGTGGGGAGCTTTTCCTTCCATGTTCCACCTTTAACTATGGCAACCAGTTGTTGTAGGGGTCTGATAAGAGTTTTTCTCTCAACTTTTCTAGCTGTAGAGTGAGATTAATGAGAGTAGATCAGGTGTTGTGCTGATATGGGAAGAGTTGGAAAGAATCTTATGAATCATTATGTCCCACACAGACTTAGAGACAGTAAATGATAGTTCATGGCACAGCTGGGACTAAATCCAGGGCTCTAGATTCCTAGTCTAGGATTGTTTCTGTCTTGCTTTGATCTCTCCTAAGTAACTGTGTGCAGGCGGTGGTGGCGGCCGGCGCACTAAGCATGGCCAAGAGCTACCCTGCATCTGAGGCCAAGGCAGCGACCAGGAGGAGCAACCCCATGCCCAAGGAGTGGTGGCTGTGCGGGCACAGGAGGGCCTAGAGGAGCCATCCCAGTTGAAGGTCAGGAAGGGCGGCGGGAGGAGATACCCCTCATCCAAGATAAGGAGCAGTGGCTGTGCTTTGCTGGAGCATCCCTGAAGAGATACCCCATGCCCAAGGTAAGAGAAACCCAAGTAAGATGGTAGGTGTTGCAAGAGGGCATCAGAGGGCAGACACACTGAAACCATACTCACAGAAAACTAGTCATTCTAATCACATTAGGACCACAGCCTTGTCTAACTCAATGAAACTAAGCCATGCCCGTGGGGCAACCCAAGATGGGTGGGTCATGGTGGAGAGAGCTGAAAGAATGTGGTCCACTGGAGAAGGGAATGGCAAACCACTTCATTATTCTTGCCTTGAGAACCCCATGAACAGTATGAAAAGGCAAAATGGTAGGATACTGAAAGAGGTACTCCCCGGGTCAGTAGGTGCCCAATATGCTACTGGAGATCAGTGGAGAAATAACTTCAGAAAGAATGAAGGGATGGAGCCAAAGCAAAAACAATACCCAGCTGTGGATGTGACTGGTGATACAGGCAAGGTCCAGTGCTGTGAAGAGCAATATTGCATAGGAACCTGGAATGTCAGGTCCATGAATCAAGGCAAATTGGAAGTGGTCAAACAGGAGATGACAAGAGTGAACGTTAACATCCTAGGAATCAGCGAACTAAAATGGACTGGAATGGGTGAATTTAACTCAGATGACCATTATATCTACTACTGTGGGCAGGAATCCCTCAGAAGAAATGGAGTAGCCATCATGGTCGACTAAAGAGTCTGAAATGCAGTACTTGGATGCAATCTCAAAAACGACAGAATGATCTCTGTTCGTTTCCAAGGCAGACCATTCAATATCACAGTAATCCAAGTCTATGCCCCAACCAGTAATGCTGAAGAAGCTGAAGTTGAACGATTCTATGAAGACCTACAAGACCTTTTAGAACTAACACCCAAAAAAGATGTTCTTTTCATTCTAGGGGACTGGAATGCAAAAGTAGGAAGTCAAGAAACACCTGGAGTAACAGGCAAATTTGGCCTTGGAATGCGGAATGAAGCAGGGCAATGACTAATAGAGTTTTGCCAAGAAAATGCACTGGTCATAGCAAACACCCTCTTCCAACAACACAAGAGAAGACTCTACACATGGACATCACCAGACGGTCAACACCGAAATCAGATTGATTATATTCTCTGCACCAAAAGATGGAGAAGCTCTATACAGTCGACAAAAACAAGACTGGGAGGTGACTGTGGCTCAGATCATTAACTCCTTATTACCAAATTCAGACTCAAATTGAACAAAGCAGGGAAAACCGCTAGACCATTCAGGTATGACCTAAATCAAATCCCTTATGATTATACAGTGAAAGTGAGAAATAGATTTAAGGGCTTAGATCTGATAGAGTGCCTGATGAACTATGGAATGAGGTTCGTGACATTGTACAGGAGACAGAGATCAAGACTATCCCCATGGAAAAGAAATGCAAAAAAGCAAAATGGCTATCTGGGGAAGCCTTACAAATACCTGTGAAAAAAAGAGAAGTGAAAAGCAAGGAGAAAAGGAAAGATATAAGCATCTGAATGCAGAGTTCCAAAAATAGCAAGAAGAGATAAGAAAGCCTTCTTCAGTGATCAGTGCAAAGAAATAGAGGAAAAGAACAGAATGGGAAAGACTAGAGATCTCTTCAAGAAAATTAGAGATATCAAGGGAACATTTCATGCAAAGATGGGCTCGATAAAGGACAGATATGGTCTGGACCTAACAGAAGCAGAAGATATTAAGAAGAGATGGCAAGAATACACAGAAGAACTGTACAAAAAAGATCTTCACGAACCGGATAATCACAGTGATGTGATCACTCACCTAGAGCCAGACATCCTGGAGTGGGAAGTCAAGTGGGCCTTAGGAAGCATCACTACGAACAAAGCTAGTGGAGGTGATGGAATCCCAGTAGAGCTATTTCAAATCCTGAAAGATGATGCTGTGAAAGTGCTGCGCTCAATATGCCAACAAATTTGGAAAACTCAGCAGTGGCCACAGGACTAGAAAAGGTAAATTTTCATTCCAATCCCAAAGAAAGGCAATGCCAAAGAATGCTCAAACTACTGCACAATTGCACTCATCTCACACGTTAGTAAAGTAATGGTCAAAATTCTCCAAGCCAGGCTTCAACAGTATGTGAACCATGAACTTCCTGATGTTCAAGCTGGTTTTAGAAAAGGCAGAGAAACCAGAGATCAAATTGCCAACATCTGCTGGATCATGGAAAAAGCAAGAGAGTTCCAGAAAAACATCTATTTCTGCTTTATTGACTATGCCAAAGCCTTTGACTGTGTGGATCACAATAAACTGTGGAAAATTCTGAAAGAGATGGGAATACCAGACCACCTGACCTGCCTCCTGAGAAATCTGTATGCAGGCCAGGAAGCAACAGTTAGAACTGGACATGGAATGACAGACTGGTTCCAAATAGGAAAAGGAGTACATCAAGGCTGTATATTGTCACCCTGCTTATTTAACTTCTATGCAGAGTACATCATGAGAAACACTGGACTGGAAGAAACACAAGCTGGAATTAAGATTGCTGGGAGAAATATCAATAACCTCAGATATGCAGATGACACCACCCTTATGGCAGAAAGTGAAGAGGAACTAAAAAGTCTCTAGATGAAAGTAAAAGAGGAGAGTGAAAAAGTTGGCTTAAAGCTCAACATTTAGAAAATGAAGATCATGGCATCCAGTCCCATCACTTCATGGGAAATAGATAGGGAAACAGTGAAAACAGCATCAGACTTTATTTTTTTGGGCTCCAAAATCACTGCAGATGGTGATTGCAGCCATGAAATTAAAAGATGCTTACTCCTTGGAAGAAAAATTATGAGTAACCTAGATAGTATATTCAAAAGCAGAGACATTACTTTGCCGACTAAGGTCCGTCTAGTCAAGGCTGTGGTTTTTCCAGTGGTCATGTATGGGTGTGAGAGTTGGACTGTGAAGAAGGCTGAGCACCGAAGAATTGATGCTTTTGAACTGTGGTGTTGGAGAAGACTCTTGAGAGTCCCTTGGACTGAAAGAGATCCAACCACTGCATTCTGAAGATCAACCCTGGGATTTCTTTGGAAGGAATGATGCTAAAGCTGAAACTCCAGTACTTTGGCCACCTCATGTGAAGAGTTGACTCATTGGAAAAGACTTTGATGCTAGGAGGGATTGGGGGCAGGAGGAGAAGGGGACGACAGAGGATGAGATGGCTGAATGGCATCATTGACTCGATGGACGTGAGTCTGAGTGAACTCTGGGAGTTGGTGATGGACAGGGAGGCCTGGTGTGCTGCGATTTATGGGATCGCAAAGAGTTGGACATGACTGAACGACTGACCTGTACTGAAGTAACTGTATTCAGAAAAGTGGAAGCCAAAATAGAGCATGGACTGATTTATGAACTCAGAATCTTATGCTTTGCTCTATTATATATGCAACAACTTTCCAAACTGGTCTTTGTGTTTCCTTCCTCTATCTTTCTCTTTAGGCTATTTTCTAGCCATTTTGGGGATACGTTTTCAAATATTTCTGATGTAGAACCTCAGAATTCAGCTTACTTTTACTGTAATCTATTTCACATTTTTGAGTATATTTTCAGCATTATGGAGGTATTTGGTGGGGGAAAGATGAATAAGACCTAGCACCTGACCTGGAAGCATGTACAGTCTAGAAGAGCAAACAAGCATAAATATAACACAGGATGATAGTTGCCATAATAGAAATCTACTTAAAGTATTCAGCAGAGCAATTGTGCTGACTGAGTAGCTTCCGGGAATGGAGCATGGAAGGCACGGAGTTGGAAACTAAGTTGGAATTTGAAGAAAAACAGCAATTGGAATTGATAAACTAACCCACTTTTTAAAAATTGAAATATAATTGATTTACAACATTGCGTTAGTTTCAAGTGTACAGTAAAGTGATTCTGGATATATATATATATATATATATATATATATATATATATATATATATATATATAAAATTTTAAAAATTCTTTTTTCAAATTTTAAAAATTAACAATTTTAAATCACTTTGCTATACACTTGAAACTTTCATAACATTGTTACTCAACTATATTCCAATATAAAATAAAAAGTTTTTAAGAAAATGAAGAAAAAACGATTAAGAATGAAAAAAATACTTTTCCATTTTGGATTATTATGAGATATTGAATGCATTTCCCTATCCTAAACAGTAACTCTTTGTTATGTACCTATTTTATATATGGTACTGTGTTTACATTAATGCCATACTTCTAATTTTTCCCTGCTTCCCCTTTGGTAACCGTGTTTGTTTTCTATGCCTGTGAGTCTGATTCTGTTTCATAAATAAGTTTATTTGCACTATTTTTTAGTTTCTGTGTATTAGTGATATCATATGGTTTTGTTACTGACTTGCTTTTTAATTCATACTTCTACTCAAGTGCTACTTTATTTAGCATAACAAAAATCGTATCGCAAATGTTTCCGAAAGATAACATCCAGACTGGTACAAGTTGAAACTTAGGCTGCATGAAGAACAACTCACCAGGAAAGTTTAGGACTTGGCTCAGAAACTGTTTAAGTAACACATCATTATTTTTAAAAAAATTATTTAGTTTTTAATTGAAGGATAATTGCTTTACATAATTTTGTTGTTTCTGTCAAACATCAACATGAGTCAGCCATAGGTGTACCTATGTCCCCTCCGTCTTTAACCTCCCTCCCACCTCCCTCCCCATCCCATCCCTCTAAGTTGATATAAAGCACCTGTTTGAGTTTCCTGAGCCATACAGTAAATTCCTGTTGGCTATCTATTTTACATATGGTAATATGTTTCCACGTTACTCTCTCCATATATCTTACCCTCTCCTCCCCTCTCCCTGTGTCCATAAGTCTTTATGTCTCTCCATTGCTGCCTTGCAAATAAATTCATCAGTACCATCTTTCTAGATTCCATATATATGCATTAGTGTATGATATTTACCTTTCTCTTTCTGACTTACTTCACTCTGTATAATAGGCTCTAGGTTCATCCACCTCAGTAGAACTGACTCAAATGTGTTCTTTTATTGGCTGAGTAATATTCGATTGTGTATATGTACCACAGCTTTTTATCCATTCATCTCTTGATGGACATCTAGGTTGCTTCCACGTTCCAGCTATTGTAAATAATGCTGCAATGAACATTGGGGTACATGTGTCTTCTTCAATTTTGAAGTAACACACCAGTATTGATGAAGCTAAAGACAAGCACTGCTGTCCCTATAGCCAGAAAACAGGTAGATATGGCTCTTAAGGTTAAATCAGTAACAATTTTAATGTTTTTTGAGCATTTATTGTGTGTTGTACTTTGTGTCTGTTACAAGAACTATATTATTTAATTTTTACACTAATGATATAAAGCAGGCACCAGTATTTTTTACAGGTGAGAAAACAAAAGCTCAGAGAGGTAAAAAAGTAATTTTGCCCAAGGTCAGAGAGTAGAAAGTAGTGAGCCAGAATTTGAACTCAGGAGTGTCTCATTCCAGGGACTGAACACTTAACTCATAGGTATGTGTGCGTGTGTGTGTGTGTGTGTGTGTGTGTGTGCTCAGTTGTGTCCAACTCTTTGCTACCCCATAGACTGTAGTCTGCCAGATTCCTCTGTTCATGGGATTTTCCAGGCAAGAATACTAGAGTGGTTTGCCATTTCCTACTCCAGGAGTTCTTCCTGACCCAGAGATCAAACCTGCGTCTCTTTAATCTCCTGCACTGGCAGGTGGATTCTTGACAACTGCACCACCTCAGGGTTGTATCAATTTCCATCCCTCTAGCAATACATGAGATGCAACTTGCTTTTCTATGACAATACATAGAAATTTGCTACGTTCTTCTTGGTCCCCCCACAGAATGGCTGCCCCATAGTTTAAGTAATCTCTTATTGGTTGACATTTATTTTATTTCCAGATTTTCAGTATTACAAACAATGCATCCTTGAACATTTCATGTATCAGTTTCTGAGTCTCCTTCTAGGAAGTACCTACAAATGGAAACCCTGCTTCAAAGGCTATGCACGTGTAATTTTTGCCACTCTGACAGTTAGATGAAAATGAAAACAGGCTTTGAATGTTTATTTTTTCTGATATTATGTCTTCATATACTTACTGCCTGAAAGGAGTAGTCATTAAGAGCAAAGTCCTGGAATGAGATTGTCTGGATGTGTTCCCAATGTTCTCATTTGATGAGTCTTTGTAAGGAGCCATCTAAGGGCAGATTACTTAACTCTCTCTGCCTCACAGGGCTGTTAGGAGAGTTTCATGGGCCAATACTTGCAAGGTGCTTCTACCATAATTTATGTGATTCTCCAAATTAATTTAATGTCACTGAAGAGAATGTATATTTAGACAGTACATGTCCTGCTATTCATTTATGTGGTGACTTCTCTCATCTTTTCAGTTTCTTTTTAAATGCCCTTTACTTTTCTTTATTTATACTTTACACTTTTTTTTAACCTTACTCCTAAGCTTTTCTGATTACCAAAGAGAGCTGAATACATTATAGTTAAAGAATAAATAAATTTTTAATAAATTAATAAACATTCCTGATATTTAGTTGAGTCATTGTGTTGAGAGTTTATACAATATTACAGATTTCAGGTTTTTTTATTGTTACATTATATCCTAGCACTAGAGCCCACTATCAGTATAATTAGGTCTGGATTCAAATCCTAGTTCTGATTTTAATTAGTTTTTTAATGAGTTTTTTGACTATATAGTTTCACCCTTCTGGGCTAAGTTTCCTTACTAGAAGTAAGGGAATTAATTAGACTATGCTATTTTAAGCTCTCTTCTTACCCTAAAATTTTATTATTCTTTATATTCAAAAGACCTAATTGCCAGAGAGCCTGACCTGTAGGTTGGGGTCAAGTTACACAGTAAAGAATCCTCCTGCAATGCGGGAGACGTTGTTTGATCCCCGGGTTGGGAAGGTCTGGAGAAGGGAATGGCAGTACACTCCACTATTCTTGCCCGAGAAATCCCATGGACAGAGAAGCCTGGCAGGCTATGGTCCATGGGATCGCAAAGAATTGGACAGGACTGAGTGGCTAACACTAACAGTATCACAAGTTCTTTAGAAGGAAATCCTATGAATGTAGGGTACAGTGAATAAGAGATTAAAAATTCACCTTCTCCACAATTCTCCCTAATAGTATGTGTACTTTTTTTGGGGAAATGATTCCTTATTTTCTTCTACAAATTCATGACATACCTCAGAGAGCTAGTTCAAAGCCCTTCTCTGGAAGTGAAGTGAAAATTGCTCAGTAGTGACTCTTTGTGACCCCATGGACTATATAGTCCATGGAATTCTCCAGGCCAGAATACTGGAGTGGGTAACTGTTCCCTTCTCCAGGTGATCTTTCCAACCCAGGGATCAAACCCAGGTCTCCCACATTGCAGGCGGATTCTTTACCTGCTGAGACACAAGGAAAGCCTTCTGTGGAAGGCGCTTTTTATTGGCCTCCTTTGGTGAGGCAAATGCCACACTGAGGGAAAAAAAATCACTGTACACATTCCTATACAATAGAGTGTTGAAATTCATTGCTTTGGGGAAAGATATAGACTTTGATAGAGTTTTAGTCACAGGAAAAACTTGGAGGAGGCTGGAAATAAAATGCCACACTGTATGAAACTTGGGCCAATGACCTTTTTCTGGGGTTAGTTGGTCCAATAGCTACAAATATTAAGTTAACTCAAACTGAATTGAGCAAATGATCTTTAATAAAACTGGCACACTGGAACATCCTCAGATTACATTTATAATGTTGTTTGGATCTGTAAATGGCTACTGTGTAGGGACTGTGGTAGAGAGGCACATAGGAGGAGGAACTCTGGAGAGTAGTGATGAAGCAAGGGTGTGATCCCAAGGTGTATCCCCTACTTCAGAAGAAGAACCTTTGTGTCCCTGGGGAGGAGTAACAAAAAGTTAGTTTCTCTGAAGCTGGGATGTGTTTGGTTTGGCATTTGCCCTGGGCTGATATATTTTCTCTCCAGAGTGGTCTTCAAGCTAGGAAGTTGAGCAGATGGCAGGGACCCAATAAGGTGTCTGAGAGACAGAGAGAATGAAGAACAGAGGTAACAGAGCAAATAGGACCGGCAAGATGAGTCTGGAATGATAAGCCACACCTGCTGAGATGACAGAAGAATGAGGAAATAATAAAACAGCATGTTGGGTGGGACCCACATACTTTTCAATTAACTATATACATGCTTTTCTTGGAGTGGAGACTAGCTGTTAGGTAGTTAGTCAAGTTTTAACTGCAAGCTGGGCTTTCTCACTCCTGCTTATAACTTCCCCTCCCCCATTTATTCACTAAAACACTTCACATTTATATACCATTAGCAATGTATTGTTTAGTAAGATAGAGTCTGATCTTAAAGAGTTTATAGCCATATATTTAACCAACCAGAGCAGTATATAATTTTTCTTGTTATCATCTCTCCTTTCCAAACCCCACAACCTTGTTTATTTATTAAGCAAACTCTCATGTGTGTTGTGCCATGCTTCAGGTAGTTTTCCAGGCGTTACAGATGCCTACACATTTCACGTTCATAAAAACCCTATGGGGTAGGGGCAGCTACTATTCTCATTTTATCTATAAGGAAACTGTGGGCATGGAAGTTAAATAACTCTTCCAAAGTCATATAGCTAGTAAGTGGCAGAGCTGAGATTTGAACTGGTGACTCTGGCTCCAGAGTCTATAGTCTTAACAATTTTACCACATTGCATGGTCTTGATTTTGAATTGGTAGTTGTTCACAAAAAAGAAAAATATTTGAATGATGAACACAGGATCTAATTTTAACCAATTTCCTGTTGTAGAGGAAAAGAATTCATTTTCTTTTTTAAAATAAGAGCCAAAAAAAAAAAAAAAAGAGTCAGTTGCTTCTAAGTAGTTTTATAACCTACATCACTTTTTCACTATGCAAGAAATGACTTGAGAGAATAGGGTGCACTGAGGGAATGATTTAACTGTCCATTAGGGTTTCTTCCAAAGCTCAGGCTATTTCTATAAAGCCAAAAGAAAAGAGGCTGTCCTTGTGTTCACCGGGGCCAAAGTGATTGCCAAATCTGCTACCCTCCAGGTGGTTCTGCTCTTTTACTTATTAAACAGCTGCTAATGGGATTCCACTTATGTGCTGTTACTGGGCCAGATGAGATGGACATCCAGGGAAATACTGAGCTTAAAATTTAAACATGGAGACTAAACACACACACATCATCTTTAAATAACCTTCACAAATCTAGCAGCCTGTGAGCAAGCACTAAAATAAAGATTTCAGGGGTGAAGATCAGTGGGGAAACTTTATGGAAAGGCTGACTTTGAATAGATGGGGAGATGGAATATTAAACCTATATACTTCTGCAGATTCTCTTAGTCTTATCTTGTTCAAGGGCTTTGACCTCTTCCATCTGTCTTCTCTGCCTCAGCTGGGAGCCTGACAAAGTCTGTGGTCTTTGACATTCTATCACCCAAGACTGGCCAGCTCCATGCCTGGACTCTGGTTCCTTCCACAGTTTGAGACTTGTATGATACATCATGCTACTAAGCATGGGCTCTATCTGCCTAAGCAGCTCTTCAGGGGTCCAGAAGACACAACCTAGAAGAGAGTTGACTTGGGCAAAGAGCAATAAGAGCTGGAAAGAATTTGGGCAGGTAAGTACTCTTTCCTTTTCATCCTTCAATGGACTCATCCAAGATAGTTTGTCTGACCAGCCTGTCTGGAGACATTCTGGGTAGCTGAGTAGATGACCTGCTAAGTGACTGAGATTCTTCAAGCTCATAGTGAGGTAGAGGCCATTGCTGTTATGTTATCTTTTATTGCTTGTCATCGTTCCCTCTGTCCCTTTCTTTTTCCTTCACTTTTGTCCCACGATTGCATTTCCCTAAAGAAATATCCCATAATTTTTGCCACAGTTTCTGTTTTCTAGAAGTTTTGGAGTAAGACAGAAGAGATGAAAATCTCTGTAGAGTATAGGATATACAAAGGAATGATCTGGATTGAGAACATTTATGTTGGGAATGCTGCTGTTAAGTCGCTTCAGTCGTGTCCGACTCTGTGAGACCCCATAGACAGCAGCCGGCTCCACCGCCCTTGGGATTCTCCAGGCAAGAATACTGGAGTGGGTTGCCATTTCCTTCTCCAATGCATGAAAGTGAAACCTGAAAGTGAAGTCGCTCAGTCATGTCCGACTCTTTGCGACCCCATGGACGGCAGCCCACCAGGCTCCTCCATCTATGGGATTTGCCAGGCAAGAGTACTGGAGTGGGGTGCCATTGCCTTAGCCACGGTCAAATTTTAGAGGGCCATGATGAGAGACATATAGATTCTTGGAAAGCTTTTGAAAGAGGAGTGCCATAGTGGAAACTGGGGTTCAGGAAGGTAGCTCAGTTCAATTCAGTCACTGTTGTGTCTGACTCTTCACTACACCATGGACTGCAGCACGCCAGGCCTCCCTGTCCATCACCAACTCCTGGAGTTTACTCAGACTCATGCCCATTGAGTCAGTGATGTCATCCAACCAACTCATCGTCTGTCATCCCCTTCTCCTCCCACCTTCAATCTTTCCCAGCATCAGGGGCTTCTGCAATGAGTCAGTTCTTCATATAAGGTGGCCAAAGTATTGGAGTTTTAGCTTCAGCATCAGTCCTTCCAATGAATATTCAGGACTGATCTCCTTGAGGATAGATTGGTTGGATCTCCTTGCAGTCCAAGAGACTCTCAAGAGTCTTCTCCAACACCTTGTTCAAAGGCATCAATTCTTTGGTGCTCAGCTTTCTTCATAGTCCAACTCTCACATCATACAAGTGATGGGGGACTACTGGAAAAAATCATGAAGGTAGATGAGGTTGAAATAAAAACTGGGGTGGTGGGGGTGGGGAGAACTGGAGGCAAGAAGACTGTTTATGATTTAAATGTGAGGATGAATATAGGACCATACTGTAGAAATTAAATGGTGGATGAGGAACCTTAGGAAGGCTTTAAGCTATCTTAGTAAAATAAGAAGTCATTCAGTAGACATGAGTAAGAGGAAGGTACAATGAGAAGATTAAAGGAGGGGGAAATGCCAGTGAGTATGACACTCCTGAGGTCATGCTACTGAGCAGCCATGGTTTAGACTGGGTCATAGTGCGTTATGCTGAGCCTGACTATGTGGCTGTAGTTCTTCCTGCTCTCTGTCAATATACTTCTAGGGCACATATGGGAATTCTCATTTCATGATTAGTTTGTGTACTATAAAAAAAATTGCCAGAGTACTGATGAGATACTTACATGGTCTATTCAGTATGCATCTTGTTAATTTTGTTAATATTATAAATTAATTTTTTAACAGGTTAATATTAATATGTTAAAATTTTGCTAATTAAAATTACTACTATGGAAATTGTTATTTACAGTACTTTTTAAAGAACAAAGAGATGAACCCTGTGGTTGTATATCAGTTGGCTCTTCTTATAAAGCCAGTGTAACCACACAGCACTCATGTAGTCATGACTTCTGTCTAGATCTTGCTGTTCATGAGAAGGCAGAAGTGGATGGAGCAAACCATGTATTCATTCTGGATCTTAAATGCAAATGTGTAAGCTCCATTTTATTAATTTTGTGTAATCCTCAGCTACATTTAAAAATACTTCTGAATACTTTTTGAGTTGTCACGTACTTTATACATTGGCCAGTTATTGAACACTTGAGTTTGTGTCGAAGTTCCTGTGTCCAGGATTGTTTGTTTGCCTGGAAGAGAGAATAATTAATATTCCAAAGCATTACTTGAGGACCGTTTACATGCTGAGGCAGGTAGGCAGAGGTAAACTATATGGCTACCCAGACTCTGAGATAAGGCTAGCAAAGAATCTTTAAGTTAAAACAAACAAACCAAAAAGACTGAACACATGAAGTTTTTGATTTGTTGTGCATGATATTATGGTTTCCAGGGACCTGAAGTGTTGTCTGGCTGGTGACTCAGGAGTCTGCTTTTGACTCAGCTAGTCGGTCTTTCCGTGGTGGCACAGGTACCAAAGCACATCCTTTTTCAAGAGGTGATAATCCAGTAGAGGTGCCCCATTTGTCTTTATGAAAATGTGATCATCATGCTTATGATAGGATCTCGTTTCCTTTGAGCCGTCAAAATCTGTCTTGCAGAGATCAAGCCTGATCCAGAGGTGAGTGTCTCAGCTGCTTTTTTGACTGAGTTTATTGGTAGAGAGTCAGCTGTTAACTGACTACTGAGAATCAGTCATCAGTAACCAACTGGTTTCAGTTTCATCACAGGAAGATGTGAGCCAGAAACAACATTTAGAAATCAACCAAGGGCTTGTGGGAGTCTGACCAGTGTCGTAGGTAGAAGGCTGAACAGTGCTGAGGAAGTTTCAGAAATGGGGGGAATTTAAAAAGTGGAGGGAGTGTCACATTTTGAAGTGATGGGGGAGGGGCAAAAAGACCCAAACCATCTCGACAAGGAAGTGTGAGTACAAGGAACACGTGGAGGAAAGCTGAAGAAGACACAGACTTAAAAAAAAAACACCAAAAAACTGTTATCCTTAGGGGAAAAGATGTGCTATGAGTTAGCTCTGTTAACCACCAAGATCCTTATACCAGAAGATTTGAGCACTGCTTAAAACATTGCTATGAGGTCATGGAAACTCTCTTGGCTTACTTTCTGTCAAATCATTTCCAGTCTTTCTACACGTGAACTCACCTTGGTCCCCAGATGTGCTTGACTGTCTCGCCTTGTCTGGGCTTGGTGGCGTTTTGCTTTGGTCTATTTATCGTGGTTCTGACCTTTTAGCCTCACACAATGTTGCCTGCAATACATGTCTGTTGGCATCATGTGTCTTGTTCATAGGTTTGATGTTTCCTATATATGAGCTGTCCATTCCTCAGGACACAGATGTCCAGTATTTATTGCTCTATCTGGCCTGTTAAGAAAATTCTCTTTCTATGAAAAAAACACAAAAACAAAATAAAACAGAACTTGACCAATAAACTAATCAATCAGCCCATCTCCCCAAACCCCTAAAGATTCAGATGTCTGGAGAGTAATTGCAGGGACCCCAAAGCAAGCTGCCTAGATTCCCAAGGCAAATGCCCACTGAAGAGTCTCCCAGGCTGTAGTCATTGATCCCAACTTCAGCTGTGGGTGAGAAAGTGTGGCTGAACCAGCAGGCTGCTTCACAGATGCTCAGCTGGCCTCAGAGCCTTGCTGATGCCAGCTTTTCACATGACCTGATTATGTCTCTAAATGTACAGAACTGATATCTGAAGGTTGTCTGAGTTGCTCTGCAAAGTGCTGGTATATGCTTTGGGTTCAAGGATTTGCCCTTTTGTGTCTTTTTTTAATATAGGAGAATGAGACATGAAGAAATGTAGCTTCCACCAGCATCTCTTGACAGACAATCAGTGTTGTCCTTGCCAAATCCAATGGTGTTTAATTCTTTTCTAAACTCCTTCACTTTATCTTTCTATACTTTCTTCCTTGGAGACTAGGTTAATTTTGTTCCCAGCTTTCACTTCTGTGAAGAGAATGCTTGCCTCCTTTTCTTGAGCTCCAGATTTTCACCTGAACTCCTAGTACTTATTTATAGCTGCCTACTAGATGCCTTCAGTGTTATGAGATGATTTGGAAATCATTATGTTCCAGGTTAAAGTTACTTTCTTTAAAGTTTCCCCACAGAGAAAGACAAATATATCTCTTATATGTGGAATCTAAAAAAATGATACAAATGGACTTATTTACAAAACAGATATAGGCTCACAGATATAGAAAACAGACTTATGGTTACCAAAGGGGAAGAAGGCAAGAGAGATAAATTAGGAGTTTGGGATTTACAGATACACAGTACTACATATAAAATAGATAACCAACGAAGACCTACTATTATGTTGGTGCAAAAGTATTTGCGGTTTTGCATTGTTGAACTTTGCTGTTTGATATTGGAATGCATTCTTAGATAAATGCGGGTTATGTTATACACCATTTTAATGTGCATTTCTCACTTTATGCTTTTCTGTTACTGACTTATTATTTACTGTTTATTTTATGTTTATTTCAGACTAGGGAAATGATATTAGATGAAAAGCAAATTTGAGCAGTTTTCTTATTCATGTTTAAAATGGTCATAAAGTAGTGGAGACAACTCACAACATCAACAACACATTTGGCTTATGAACTGCTAGTAAATATACAGTGCAATGCTTGTTCAAGAATTTTGCAAAGGAGATGAGAACTTTGAAGATAAGAAGTGTAGTGGCCAGCTACTGGAAGTTGACAATGACAAATTGAGAGCCATCTGCGAAGCTGATCCTCTTACAGCTACATGAGAATTTGTTAAAGAACTCAATGTTGACCATTTTACAGCCGTTCAACATTTGAAGCAAATTGGAAAGGTAAAAAAGCTCAAAAATGGGTGCCTCATGAGCTGACCACAAATTTAAAAAATCATTACTTTAAAGTGTCATTTCTCTTATTCTATGCAACAACAATGAACCATTTTTGATTGGGGTTGTGACCTGCAATGAAAAGTGGATTTTTATACAACTGGTGATGACCAGCTCAGTGATTTGACTTAGAAGAAGCTCTACGTGCAAGGAAAGTGAAGTCGCTCAGTCGTGTCTGACTCTTTGCGACCCCTGGACAGTAGCCTGCACCAGGCTCCGCCATCCATGGGATTTTCTAGGCAAGAGTACTGGAGTGGGTTGCCATTTCCTTCTCCAGGGAATCTTCCAGACCCAGGGATCAAACCCAGGTCTCCTGCATTGTAGACAGAAGCTTTACCATCTGAGCCACCAGGGAAAAGCACTTCCCAAAGAAAACCTTGCGTAGGAAAAAATGTCATGGTCACTGTTTGGTGGTCTACTGCTGGTGTGATCCACTACAGCTTTCCTGGTGAAACCACTACATCTGAGAAGTATGCTCAGCAAATCAATGAGATGCACTGAAAACTGCAATGCCTGCAGCTGGCATTGGTCAACAAAAAGGGCCCAACTCTCCTCCATGACACTGCCTGACTGCACATCATACAAACACTGCTTCAAAAGTTGAATGAATTGGGCTATGAAGTTTTGCCTCATCAGCCATATTCACCTGACTTACCAACTGACTATACCACTTAGTCAAGCATCTCAGCAACTTTGTGCAGGGAAAACACTTCCACAAACAGCAGGAAGCATAAAACGCTTTCCAAATGTTCATCAAATCCTGAAGCATGGATTTTTATGCTACAGGAATAAAACAACTATATCTTGTTGGCAAAAATGTGCTTATTGTAATGGTTCCTATTTTCATTAATAAAGATGTGTTTGACAAGAAATGGTATTGACTTAATAGATGCAGAAGATATTAAGAAAAGGTGGCAAGAATACACAGAAAAACTAAGCAAAAAATATCTTCATGAGCCAGATAACCACGGTGGTGTGATCACTCACCTAGAGCCAGACATCCTGGGCCTTAGGAAACATCACTATGAACAAATCTAGTGGAGGTGATAGAATTCCAGCTGAGGTATTTCAAATCTTAAAAGATGATGCTGTGAAAGTGCTGCACTCAATATGTCAGCAAATCTGGAAAACTAAGCAGTGGCCACAGGATTGGAAAAGGTCAGTTTTCATCCCAATCCCAAAGAAAGGAAATGCCAAAGAATGTTCAAACTACTGCACAGTTGCACTCATCTCACACACCAGCAAACTAATGCTCAAAATTCTCTAAACTAGGCTTCAACAGTGCGTGAACTGAGAACTTCCAGATGTTTGAGCTAGTTTTAGAAAAGGTAGAGAAATCATAGATCAAATTGCCAACATCTGCTGGATCATCGAAAAAGCAAGAGAGCCTCAGAAAAAACATCTGCTTCATTGACTGCACTGAAGTATTTGACTGTGTGGATCACAATAAACTGTGGAAAAATTTTCAAGAGATGGAAATACCAGACCACCTTATCTGCCTCTTGAGAAATCTGTATGCAGGTTAAGAAGCAACATTTAGAACCAGACATGGAAAAATGGACTGGTTCCAAATTGAGAAAGGAGTATGTCAAGGCTGTATATTGTCACCTTGGTTATTTAACTTACATGCAGAGTATATCATGCGATGTGCCAGGCTGGATAAAGCACAAGTTGGAATCAAGATTGCTGGGAGAAATACCAATAACCTCAGATATGCAGATGACACCAACCTTATGGCAGAAAGTGAAGAGGAACTAAAGAGCCTCTTGATAAAAGTGAAACAGGAGAGTGAAAAAGCTGACTTAAAACTCAACATTCAAAAAATGAAGATCACGGCATCCAGTCCAATCACTTTATGGCAAATGGATGGGGAAACAATGGAAACAGTGACATATTTTCTTTTCCTGGGCTCCAAAATCACTGTGAATGGTGACTGCAGCCATGGAATTAAAAGATGCTTGCTCCTTGGAAGAAAAGCTGTGACAAACCTGCACAGCATATCAAAAAGCTGAGACATCACTTTGCTGACAAAGATTTGTCTAGTCAAAGCTATGGTTTTTCCAGTAGTCATGTATGGATATGAGTGTTGGACCATAAAGAAAGCTGAGTGCTGAAGAATTGATGCTTTTGAACTGTGGTGTTGGAGAAAACTTTTGAGATTCCCTTGAACTGTAAGAGCATCAAATCAGTCAATCCTAAAGGAAATCAGTCCTGAATATTCATTGGAAGGACTGATGCTAAAGCTGAAACTCCAATACTTTGGCCATCTAATGCGAAGAACTGACTCATTAGAAAAGACCCTGATGCTGGGAAAGATTGAAGACAGGAGGAGAAGGGGATGGCAGAGGATGAGATTGTTGGATGGCATCACCAACTCATTGAACATGAGTTTGAGCAAGCTCTGGGAGTTGGTGATGAACAGAGAAGCCTGGTGTGCTGCAGTCCATGGGGCTGCAAAGAGTGGGACATGACTGAGTTGACTGAACTGTACTGATAATGATTTAAAAATTGGAGTCCAAAACCACAATTATGTTTGCAGCAACCTAATATATAGCAAAAATAACTATATTCAATATTTTGTAATAACCTATAATAGAAAATAATCTGAAAAATGTATATAACTAAATCACTTTGCTTACCTCTGAGCCTAACACAACATTGCCTATCAGCTATATGTCAATTAAAGAAAAAACCTTTCTTAATTTGCTCCCAATTTTATATTTCTAAGTCTGGAACTGATAGATTATCTTTTAGTCCCTATAGACATTTAATACCTTGTTCTATCAAACCCTATTTTATATAGTTCTTTACTTTGTTTTCTTTCTCTTTAATTTTCATTGCCACCCTCCAAGTCTCATGTTCTTAAATAATAACCTCGACTAATCTTCCTACTGCTAGATGTATCCTCTTCAAACATCATCTTTACTGTGAAACTGTTGCTCTCCATAGCCTACAGTGCAAAGCAAGAACTCCTAGTTGAGTTTGCTCTAATGCAATCAACATACTTAACCTTAACTTTTCCTACTAGGTTTGGGAGAATCTGAATTTTGGGTAGGCTCACAGAAAGGTGGACTTGATAAGGAGGAGATGGAACATGTTGTAAAAGCAGCTGTCAGGTCACCAGTGCAAGTCTGTCAAATTCCATATTGAGTTGGAATATCAATATCACTGTCCTATCAATGTTGGGCATAAGAAATGAATTAGATACCTGGGTGAAGGAGCCTGGTGCAAATTGCAGATACATACTTGGTCTTTCTTGTGCTGATGCCAGATGAAATGAGAAGGCAGAAAATGGAAATGGGGTTATGGTACAGCAGGCTGGATTGGAGTTAGACAAAGAAGAGAAAAGTTACAGTAAATATTTGAATGCATTTAACTCTAGTAGAATTTTTCTGATGAAGATTGTATGTGCAGTAAACCAATGAAGGACTAAATATATTTGCAAATATAAATTCATACCTAAAGTATTGTGGAGAACTATATGCTTTCTGTTTAAGAGTAGACTTACAAAATTATTAGCTGACCAAGAGACTTGGGAGTAGCATGTGAAAGAGAATTCTGGGGCAGTTACTCTGAAAACTAGAGGAATGTGGTATCACTTTTACTCTTTCCCATGGTAGTTGCATTAGGTGTGACAAGTAAAGACTGCCTTCCAAACAGAGGTGGAGCATTTCCCAAAATCTAAGGAGATCAATCTCACAATGATTTCCTACAGGTTGATGTTCTTCCCCCCTTTATCCAGCTTTTAGAAAATGGCTTATAACTTTTGCCTTCAGAGATGTAATGTTTGCTTTCCATGAACAATAACCCGCTAGGCCAGGTTTGGCTTAACCTTCTGAAAGATTCCAGCTATAGCAGAGGTAGAATAGTCCACCACCTAAGGGCACATGAGGCTGCATCAGATTTGAAGAACAGAAGTCAGGAACAATCAATGGGCATGTAGATACTGGGGCAAAGTGCTGATTTGGAAACCAACTTATATGTGGGTGTTCCTGGCCTGGTATAAAGACAGGCCTCCTGGGACAAATTTCATCCTTTTGTCTTTGAAATAAACTATGAGAGAGGCTCTGTGGGTAGCTTCCTTTCCAGACAAAGAGAAGCTGGTAGAAGTTGGGTAGATGACTCTTATGGCCAAAGAGGCCGACAAGTCTGGGTACATGAGTGATGCGAGATGAGGAAAAGCAGGTGCTTCACACACTGAACATCTTAACTCTCAGCATGGGATCAGTAGCTACCTTTGAACCTTTGTCTCTTCCAAATCAAATACTAGCAATTTCACTTTGATTACAAGAATAATTACTTTCTCTTACTATAATCTTTTAAGTATTCAACTAGACTATGTAAAACTGCCATTAACAATCTGTGAGGTCAGTTTGCTGATGCTCAAAGTCTATATATGTGTTCTAGTTTCTAGTTGTTGGATAAGTTGGAACTGATGATAAACTATAAACTGAAATAAACTATTTTCATCCCATTTGACATTTTAAAGATGTCCATTTATCATTCCTACATTATTAAAGTAAGTAGTTTAATGGGGTCACACAGAGTCAGACACGACTGAAGCTACTTAGCAGCAGCAGCAGCAGTTTAATGAGAGGGCAAGATGGGGTCTACAGTAATGCATAGTTTTTTGACTAAGGAAGAAGCCAGCAGTTGATTTCCTCTCATATTTTTATCCTTATGGTATATGATGAAGCAATACATGTTGTGAAATTGATGTGATAAAAACTGGGACACTGTAACATATTTTGAGTGTCTTATATGGATCTGGGTCTAACCCAGGCACAATTTGAATCAAAGATAATAATGTTATATTCTTACTCATCCCCAACCCTCAACTATTCCTTTTTATTGTAACAGAGATTTTTTTTATTTAATAAAAATATTTATTAAACCTCATTTTGATTTTGGGGTTTAACAGCAATTATTGTAGATTTTTTAAAATCCAAAAGCAGGACTCACTTAAATGAGTTAATATATATTTGTTTTTCTCTTTCTGACTTTGTATGATAGTCTCTAGATCCATTCACATCTCTTCAAATGACACAATGTCTTTCCTTTTTATGGCTGGATAATATTCCATTGTATATATGTATCACATTTACTTTTATCCATTCCTCTCTATTCATGGAATGTAGAAAAACAATATAGATGAACTTATTTGCAAAGCAGAAATAGAGGCATAGATGTAGAAAACAAATGTATGGATACCAAGGGAGGAGGAAGAGTGGGATGGATTGGGAGATCGGGATTTGCATGTATACAGTGCTATGTATGAAACAGACAACTAGTAAGAACCTGCTATATAGCGTAAGAACTGCTCACTGCTCTGTGGTGACCTAGATGGGAAGTGAATCCAAGGAAGAGGGGATATGTGTATATGTGTGGTGGATTCACTTTGCTGTACAGCAGAAACTGACACAACATTGTAAAGCAACTATACTCCAATTAAAAAAGAGTTGGATTCACTTGCTTGAACCTGGAATCCTAGGTCAAACTATACCCACTATGTTTTCCATGGAGCAGTCCCTGGGCAGCTGTGCCAAACGAATTCATTTGTTTTACCAAGAATGGAAATGACCCAGAATTGACCAAAGTTTGGACTTGCCAGTCTAGAGGAGGACCAATCTCTGTTAATGCAGAATCTCGTCTCTTTGGCTTTGCTGGTTCTATGATGTTGGGAGAATTTATGAATCTGAGAAAAGAATTATGTTATCCTAGAAAGAATTGAACTTGTTCTTAACCTGCCTCATTAGTATTCCATTCATCAGAAGGTTATATATTTCTCCAAGGCAGGGTGGGAAAAGTTTTCTGAAGGCAGGATGAGAAAGAAACTGGGCGAATGAAGGAAGCAGAGTTTGTAGAGGTAAAAGGAGAAGGACTAACATGCGAGCTGTCTTCAAGAGGAACGAATGCAAAGTATTAGCTTTCTCTGTTGTTTGTGTTTTTCCTTGCAGATACCTCGACTATGAATATTGGTTTCAATAAGGAAGCACAATGAATTCTGACAGGAAGGTTGGGAGCTGTGACTGGCAGAAGAAAAATGAAGCCACACAGCATGGAGGTGTGTCGCTCTTACTCACCGCTGGGTTTTACCTTGATCTACACTCAGTTATCAACATCTTTTCAAAATGCTTGGCACTCATTCGTGAAATAGGACACATGTCCTGACATTGAAGTAATTGATGAGCTTTCAGGTACATTGTATTGAAATAAGCCTCTCGCCTTTTCTTTCCACACTGTGAATTCATTAGTATATCTGTCCATTCAAGAGTCATCCACTGAGAGCTCATTATGTGATAGGCACAGTGGTAAGCACTATAGATTATCAAACACCTAGGTCCTAGAAATGTTATAACAGTAAACAATTTGCTTTTTTAAAAATTTGCTTTTGTTCTAAAATTTGTTTTGGTTTTATGACTCATGCTAAAGGTTTCAAACTAAGAATCCCCAAATGAATAAAGAAGGTGGAGATATTTGTGATGATTTATAGCTTTTTAGATCTGCATTACATTGAACTCATAAAGGCACTACCTTATTCATTGTTTAAAATATTGCAAGCCAGTTATGAGTAAGATAGGCTCCTGACTGACTTCAGAGGTGCCCTAGTTGTTGCTCAGAAGTCAAAGTACTAGCCTTTTTTGTTCTCTCTGTGTTATCCTGTATAACATTTACAGCAAATGAACCCTTGTATTTGTCAGTATGAATTTTATGCTTATTACTATTTATGGTGTAATGCTACAGTAATACCTGCATAAACTCACAGGCATGGATTCAGGAAATGTGAAGGGAAGAGGAGACCATGAATCAAAAAAGAAACCTTGAAATAACACAGAAAAAAACTGACAAAAACAAGAAGTACACATCCTTCGGTGGGAGGATGGAAGAGAAACAAAATTGTAATTATCATTTAAAGGACTCATGAATAAGTTACCCTTTTCATGGTCACAGTGAAAGAAATACAGATGATGAGGGCTTCCAGTGGAAAGGAAGAATTGCAAGGAAGGGTTAGTAGGTGATTTGTCTCCCTCCTGAGAAGGAGGAAGAAGTGAAAACTTGAGCAATGGCAGTCAATGTCAGTGTTAGTAGAGAGAAGAGTTGGTGGTATAGCTATGAGGCTTGAGGAGGATTCTCTGACCACCTTCAAGGCTGAGTGTATGCCATGCAGGAGGGTATTTTATGGAAAGAGTGGGCCAGCTACCAGTGAAGATGTGGCAAATACAAATGTGGGAGGTGTTGGGGATTCAGACTTAATGTCTGATTTCTGTGATAGTTTGGAATTTTAATTAAACACCTTAGCAAAACTTCCTGGTAGGAGGATTTGTCCCATATTTCAAATGTTTCACAAGTGCTGGGAAATGGAAGTTTCCAACTGGCAGCATTTCATAGTTCTGATAACCTGGGGAAATTAGTATAGCAAGTATAGGTTTCATTCTTGAATCACACACTCCCCTTCCCCTGAAAATAGTTTAATCATATGGTTACTTGAGGTGTTAGTTTCAGAGAAGGTTGAGCTGCAGCATAGCCTGTATAGGAATGATGCATTTTGAAGAAATCTAATGTGTGCTCCTATACTCAAGTTCAGAGAATCAAAATAAGGACCTCTTCATTTGTAATAAATAATCAAATCTCAAATGAAGTCTATAGCTGTTTGAAAAACATTCTGCTGTCCTTTCTTCAGAGGTTCATGCTAATAGAGGCCTTGGACCCTCTCTTGACTATGGGTGTCCAATGGTCTTGGAATGAATGGTAATAATAACTCAGCCAATCAGTGCTTTTCTGAACAGTCTCCTGAGAATAGGTACTGTGAAATACAGAAAGCGAGGAAGACTGGGTTGTGAAGAAGGATGAATTTACTGTTAGGAGTAGTTGAATTTGGACAAATACAAGACAAAAAAGAAAGGTCATTCACCTATTCCAGTGATGGGAGAAGAAAAAAGCAAAGTGGGGAAGTGAGGGAAAAAAAACCCAATTACCAAATTGACAAAAAAAACCCATCTAACAAAAACTAGACTGATGAATGACCTTTAGCTGTGGAAAGATACTCTTCTGTTGAAACATGAACTGAAAGGATTTCTTTTGAGGGCTAATTTACATTTTTTCTTTTTCAGTCTTCAACTTATTTGAGTAGATGCGTGGTTCTGCATGGTTAGTATGTTTGTCTCTCTGAAAAAGAAAAATGGATCAGCTTGATGTAGCTTGGTGTAAGCAGTCAGTCAGGTGATCCCTGTGAGAGACATGACTAAAGCCAGACTAGGTCTCGTTAGAAGAGGGGACATTTGGGGGCTTGCCTTGAGGTGGCATTTTATTGATACAATTTATGGAGGGATTTTCCTTCCCAGCTGACTATGCCTGACACTGGTCTTGTTTCAGGGAAACAGGACCCTTCTAAGAGGTGCTGAGGGCATAGGCCCAATATAGTCCAGTGGTACCTGAAGACATTTGTGGTGGGCAAAAAGATCTCCCCAAAGATAGCCTTATCTGAAAACTGTGGATTATACTACTTTACCCGTTGCATATGTGATTAAGATAAGGATCTTGACATGAAAGATTAAGCTAGATTATCTAGGAGGTCCAATCTAATCACACATGTCTTTAAAAGTTGAGAAACTCTCATAGTTGGGTCAGAGAGAGATGTGATGATAGAACAAGGATCAGACTAATATACTGTGAGAAGGACCCATCCACTGTTGCTGGCTTTGAAAATGGAGGAAGAGGTCTGTGAGCCAGGGAATGTGGGCGGCCTTTAGAGACGGAAAAGTCCAAGGAAATGGAGCTTCCAGAAAGAAACATGGCTGATCTCTAAAACAGTGAGAAAATAATTTATGTTGTTTTAAGGCACTAAGTTCACAGTAATTTATTTTAGCAGCAAAAGAAAACCATCTCTTTGTTGTCTCTTGCTAGTTCATTTCATGGATTCTGTCTAAATAATAAAGTGCTGTGTTAGGCTAGCTCCCTAAGGAGAATTTTGACCATAGAATATGATTTTAAAAGCTGAATTAGGTAAATAGGTCTTCCAGTAGATACTTTAATAAGGTAATATAGTCACTCTTTTTACTCATAAATACTTTTTGAGCCCTAATTATCAGCCAAGCATTTTATTAGGTTCTGGGAGTAAAATCTGACTGAAGATAGGCTCTATCCTGCTCTTGAGGAGGAGCTTATGGATTTGTTGGAGAAGACTGACTATCAAACCAGAAATTCCAATGTGTAGAGTGGATAAACTTACTTTTCTTTGTTGTCCTCACTATGGGAATTTAGAGTTCACCTTCCTCTACTAAGTTAAACTAGTCACCACTCCTTCATCCAATTTTCATCTTCTGCAAATTTGTTTAAATCAGGTTTATTGCCATTTCTCTGGTTATTTTTATCTGTTTTTAGGGGGTTATGAGGCTTATATCTTGTGTGTATTATTGGCCTTGATTTTTCCCTCAGGAACTGGTGCAGCATGACCTTGCATTATCCCTCTGGAAAAATAAACCATAAAGCAATTCCTCCTTGCACTAGTGCTGAAGTAGGAGAAAAAAAGAAAAAAACAAATAAGGCTACAGCCTCGATTTTAGGAGGTGAGAGAGGTACACATAGAACTTGCAAATAATTTAGCATTTCTTTCTGCTGAGCTGGTTCAGAATAAGTTGGAACAAATGATGAGCAGGAGTTATTTTATGAGTAAAATAATTCAGGTCATGGTTGTTTGTTGCTACCAATTATTTTCTAAAATTAGAAATCCTAAAGGTGTTGGCAGGTTCTTCTGGTGAAGGCATATCAAGCCACTGGTGATCAGCTCCCTAATTTTGACAGATACATCTGCCCAGGCAAGTACCTGGACCAAGAATAACTAGGTTAGTTTTTCTTCTCGCCTCTCATGCCCCTCCTTTTGTTAACTCTACCAACAAAGGGAAGATATCAGGCAAAGGGAACGATACATCTATTACTAAGCAAAAATGTTTGGAAGACTTATAGATGTAGAGTTCTCTGCCTGTTACCATCTAGTCAGATATTTTCATCTGAAAGAATGGTCTAAACCCTTTCTGTGCTTTAAGGTGATGCCCTTTTAAAAACATGGCCCTGATTCATACAGATTAGTGTTCAAATTGGCCAGAAAAAGAAAATAATAAATGGGTGTTCTTATTTGTTTCTGTTGGTCCTTTATTCATATTTCAGACATTGTGCTTCTGTGGCAAGTCTAGTCTCTGGCCTCTGCAGGAAGGGGACAGTGACCCTGGAAGGGAGTATGCAAAAGTGGCAGATGAAGGAGGGACAAATTACGTTGAGTTAAATCCTTTCAGGGAGGTGATCTGTGACTGTGTGATAAAATGTACAGAGGTTAATTGCTCTTCCTCTTCTCACACATGGTTGCCTTGCTGTCCAATCCTGTCTGTATGTGCCTGCAGAGAGCAAACTATAGCTGTTACAAATTGGAGGTACGGAGAGGGTGTAGTGTGAGAACAAAGGTGTTGGGAGTGGGCATGTGACAAATTGAGAGAAGAGCAGGTGACAAGCCTGGGCAGAGACAAAAAGCAGCATTCAGGCTGTGCTGTGCTTAGTCACTCAGTTGTGTCTGACTGTTTGTGACTACATGCGGCAGATAACCAGAGCCTGAGAATATCACAAAGCTTCAAAGTCAAGGCTGTGAATTGATAAGGAATTTCTCTGTCTTCCATTTTACACATGAAGAAATCATCTTACTTATTCTATAGATTCAGGAGTCTAACGAAAAATTCCATTTGGGTGGGAAAAATGCCAGAATTCTTCCCCACCCTCTACCAGATTTGTTCACAGCAATTTTTATACCAAGGCAATGTATCAGGTTTGGCGCAGATGACCTGGGTCACCTAGGGAGAAATTATTCTCATGATTCAGCCATGCCTGACACATTCAAAATTTATATATATAAAAGTAATAAGGAGCCTGCATGGATATTTAACAGGCAAAAACAGTGGAGTCAAAGAAAAATCATGAAAACAGGTCTCTCATAAAAGACAGGGAAGAGAATTTCATGGAGTGAACTGTGGACTCATGGGGAAAATAGCATAAAAGTGTGAAAAGATGTATCTCCTGGATTTGGAAACATGAACCAGAAGGAAGTCAGGTTAGAATGGGTTTTTCATTAACTAATTCTTGATGTCCACACACATTTTTTTGAGGACTTACTATGTAACATACATTATTCACTGGGTGTTTGAGGACTCATGGATGAGAAAACAGACCTGATGTCTACTTTCGTGGTAACTTATGGAGGGAGGCAAATAAAAAATAAAGCAACAATTGCAAAGGCATGGATGACCTTGGAATATTGGAGGAAGAGAAAAAAGATCATTTCCTCTGAGGCATAGTGATTGAATGGGCTTCCTTGGTAGCTCAGCTGGTATAGAGTCTGCTTGCAATGCAGGAGATTCAGGTTCAGTTCCTGGATCAGGAAGATCCCCTGGAAAAGGGATAGGGTACCTACTCCAGTATTCTTGGGCTTCCCTGGTGGTTCAGATGGTAAAGAATCTGCCTGCAATGTGGGAGGCCTGTGTTTGATCCCTGGGTTGGGAAGATCCCTTGGAGGAGGGTAATGGCAACCCACTCCAGTTTTCTTGCCTGGAGAATTCCATGGACAGAGGAGCCTGGAGTCACAAAGAGTTGGGCACAACTAAATGACTGAGCACAGCACAGCACACAGTGACTTAACAGAAGGGAAGGATTAAGAGAAAACATGAGATGACCAGGGGCCAGATCACAAGGGGAAAGTCTGCTAGATTACATGGTAAGGGACTAAAAGTTTATCACACATGCAGTGGGAAGACTTTAGAGAAGTTTTTACATGGGTGCAATGCTATTTGATTTTAAGAGTGAATGAGAGGTGAGAAAGTGAAGACTATAAGTAGAGTCAACTTCTTCAAGATATCCTGCTGGGTAGTAGTGACTAACACTTATTTAGTGCTTGTCATGACCCAGTCAATATTTTAACTATTTTTATCATCACTAATTTACTATTACCTACTCTTATGATGTACAAAGCTAGTGGGGGTGATGGAATTCCAGTTGAGCTATTTCAAATCCTAAAAGATGATACTGTGAAAGTGCTGCACTCAATATGCCAGCAAATCTGGAAAACTCAGCAGTGGCCACAGGACTGGGAAAGGTCAGTTTTCATTCTAATCCCAAAGAAAGAAAATGCCAAAGAATGTTCAAACTACCACACAATTGAACTCATCTCACACACTAGAAAAGCGTAATGCTCAAAATTCTCCAAGCTGGGCTTCAACAATATGTGAACCGTGAACTTTCAAATATTCAAGCTGGATTTAGAAAAGGCAGAGAAACCAGAGATCAGATTGACGACCTCCACTGGATCATCGAAAAAGCAAGAGAATTCCAGAAAAACATCTACTTCTGCTTTATTGACTACATCAAAGCCTTTGACTGTGTGGATCACAACAAACTGTGGAAAATTCTTAAAGAGATGGGAATACCAGACCACCTGACTTGCCTCCTGAGAAATCTGTACGCAGGTCAGGAGCAACAGTTAGAACTGGATATGGAACAACAGACTGGTTTCAAATTGGAAAAGGAGTACATCAAAGCTGTGTATTGTCACCCTGCTTATTTAACTTATATGCAGAGTACATCATGAGAAATGCTGGGCTGGACGAAACACGAGCTGCAATCAAGATTGCTGGGAGAAATATCAATAACCTCAGATATGCAGATGACACCACCCATAAGGCAGAAAGTGAAGAACTAAAGAGCCTCTTGGTGAAAGCGAAAGAGGAGAGTGAAAAAGTTGGCTTAAAACTCAACATTCAGAAAACTAAGACCATGGCATCTGGCCCCATCTCTTCATGGCAAATAGATGGGGAAACAGTGGAAACAGTGACAAACTTAATTTTTTTGGGCTCAAAAATCACTGCAGATGGTGATTGCAACCATGAAATTAAAAGATGCTTGCTCCTTGGGAGAAAAGCCATGACAAATGTAGACAGCATATTAAAAAGCAGAGACATTACTTTACCAACAAAGGTCCATCCAGTGAAAGCTATAGTTTTCCAGTAGTCGTGGATGGATGTGAGAGTTGGACTATAAAGAAAGCTGAGTGTTGAAAAATTGATGCTTTTGAACTGTGGTGTTGGAGAAGACTTTTGAGAGTCCCTTGGACTGCAAGGAGATCCAATTAGTCCATCCAGAGGGAAATCAGTCCTGAATGTTCATTGGAAGGACTGATGTTGAAGCTGAAACTCCAGTACTTTAGCCACCTTATGTGAAGAACTGACTCATTGGAAAAGACCCTTATGCTGGGAAAGATTGAAGGTGGGAGGAGAAGGGGACGACATGGTACATGAGAGGGAGGGCTGGCCCGACTCGGCTTATGGGGTGTCCAGTCTTATCGAGAATCCTGGCCGGGCTCCTGGAGAAGAGGAAAGCCAACAGGATTCTGCTGAACGTGTGCTGCCCCCGGGTGGGTGAAGATGGACTTGGGGGGTGCTCATGCCTCCAGGAGGGTGGAGGAGAGGGCTGAGACTCCCGTCTACCTGGCCCTCCTGCCGCCAGATGCCAACGAGCCCCATGGTCAGCTATTTTGTGACAAAGTTGTCCAAAACTGGTGAATGCCTGCTGCGGCCCTCGAGGCTTAATAAATGTCTGGGGAGTGAATGAAAAAAAAAAAAAAAGGATGAGATGGTTGGATGGCATCACCAACACGATGGATATGAGTTTCAGCAAGCTCTGGGAGTTGGTGATGGACAGGGAGGCCTGGTGTGCTGCAGCCCATGGGGTTGCAAAGAGTTGGACACGACTGAGCAACTGAACTGAAATGAACTGAACTGAACTCCTATGATGAAGCCGGAGCTATTACTAGTCTTACTTTGCTTACAGGTGAGGAAACTGAAGCATAAAGAGAGGACTCAGAATAAAAGTGGAGTTTTCATTTTTATTGCTTGGTTTTCTTTTGAGAGGGCAGAGGTAGAGGTATCTCATTTTATTTTAATGAGAGAGAAAATGGAAAGTATGAACGTAAATTCAGGTAGTTTTATTGTTCGACAGATGTTATGAGTCCTCCCCCTGATGGTGTCAATTTTCTCAGTGTTCATCAGCTGAGGAAGGAGTTTCCAGGAGGTGCAGGATAAAAAGTGACCAGGGAGGAGAGGTGGATATCAATGTGCTGGGAAATGTTTAACAACTTATTTTCTTATTTTCCTCTAAAAGCTTATCTTTTACACTGAGATCAATAATCTGTATAGTTAACTTTTTAGTGTGACATGAGGTAAGGATCACAATGCATTAGTTTTCAGATGGCAATCCAATTTGCCCAGTACTGCTTATTGAAATGACTATCCTTATCCTCTTCACTAAATTGCAGTGTCACCCTTGTCAATTAGTTTATCTTGTATGTCTGGATCTGCTTCTGGACCCTTAAATCTCCCAACTCCACGGGTCAGTTGAAAACCTGCATTTTTTCACCAACATTTTCAGTCTCTACAATGAAGGTTTAAATAAGATCTCTTGGGTTTGCTTTTACAACTACCAGGAATTTTATTGGGGTCAAGTATGAATATCTACATGTGAAATACAAGGTCCTCCCATTACCTTCTCCAAATACAATATGAGGTAGATAAGAAGAATATGATGCATTACTCAGATTCTCCTATGGGGCAGAAAATTTTATTTATGTAACTGCTGGGAATGCTGTCAACATTCAGCCCTTAGGTGCCAGTCCTCCTCAAGATCACTATATACAATCACCTTGCCCAAAGTCACAGCCTCTTCCTGGGGCGGCCCACATCAAATGGCTGCTCTTATTGACTGCCAATATCATGGAATGTGAAGCTAAAGGGCCCAGGAGGTGGAGGCACTATGGAGATTAATGGGGCTTTACCTGTGTCTGCTGGTGGAGATGTTCCTCCTTGAGGAACTGAGACCTCTAACTCTAAAGAGCCCTGAGTTGCAACAACAGGAAGCTTCTCTGAAAACTTGGGGAAACTCCCCAAGTGGGTCACCAGGAGTGATGGTAAGTGGGACCATGTCTACTTCCACTGCTGAGTTCCTGGACTCATGTTTTCAACCTATTAGTGATCTGTTAGAAATCATATAAAGGTCAATGGTTTTTGAAGTACAATATTCTAAAGGATGGGATTCCTATCCTTGCAAGGTATTGCCTCTGATCTGTCATTTTATTTATTTATTTATTCATTTTTTTTAGATTTCAGTGTTTTTATTTTATTTTATTTTTTTTAATTTTCTTTTCTTTTTATTTATTTATTTATTTTTTAATTTTAAAATCTTTAATTCTTACATGTGTTCCCAAACATGAACCCCCCTCCCACCTCCCTCCCCATAACATCTCTCTGGGTCATCCCCATGCACCAGCCCCAAGCATGCTGTATCCTGCGTCAGACATAGACTGGCGATTTAATTCTTACATGATAGTATACATGTTAGAATGCCATTCTCCCAAATCATCCCACCCTCTCCCTCTCCCTCTGAGTCCAAAAGTCCGTTATACACAGCTGTGTCTTTTTTCCTGTCTTGCATACAGGGTCGTCATTGCCATCTTTCTAAATTCCATATATATATATGTGTTAGTATACTGTATTGGTGTTTTTCTTTCTGGCTTACTTCACTCTGTATAATCGGCTCCAGTTTCATCCATCTCATCAGAACTGATTCAAATGAATTCTTTTTAACAGCTGAGTAATACTCCATTGTGTATATGTACCACAGCTTTCTTATCCATTCATCTGCTGATGGACATCTAGGTTGTTTCCATGTCCTGGCTATTATAAACAGTGCTGCGATGAACATTGGGGTACATGTGTCTCTTTCAATTCTGGTTTCCTCGGTGTGTATGCCCAGCAGTGGGATTGCTGGGTCATAAGGTAGTTCTATTTGCAATTTTTTTAAGGAATCTCCACACTGTTCTCCATAGTGGCTGTACTAGTTTGCATTCCCACCAACAATTTTAGTGAGTTCTCCTTGGTACAGTATGAGCTGAGATTTTGCAATCATGTGCCAACTCCTGTATTTCCTTTGCTGTTATTCTCTTGATATGAGGTGATATAATGTGGGATGCTGGGACAGTGAGTCAAATACCTTCTAAGGTTTCAGCCTGCAAATAGAAACCAATCCTTACCTTGAGTAGTTGCATATTAGTGTCAGAATGAATTGTTACCTTTTCCAAGGTAGAAGGAGTCTAATGCAGTCCACTTGCCACCAGCTGGCTGGTTGGTCTTTATTATTGTATAATAAACCACTCCATAACTTAGTGACTTAAAATAATTCTATTTTGCTCTTGATATCCTGGTTTAAGAAGTCAGGAAGGACTCACCTGGCTAGTATGTTTCTAATCCATATGGCTTCAGCAGGATTATCTGAGGCTAGAGGATTCACTTCTAAGGTGGCTTTTTCCTCATAAGTCTGATGTCTCCAGGTACCTTGGTCTGTCTCTCTCTTTTTGGACATGGTGTCTCATTATTCAGGTCTCTGTAGATGGCTTGGTATTCTCACAGCATAGTTGTCTCAAGGTAGATATCTCCAGCTGCTTGTTGGGCAGATGGTTTCTCTCAAAAAAAAGTTCTAGGAAAGAGCATTCTGAGAGGTCCAGTAACAGTTGTAAGGCTTCTTACCCTTAGCTTTGAAAGTTACAGAATGTCTGTATTTCTACTGGTGAGTCATTAAAGCTCAGCTTGGATCTGTGATAAAGGAGGAATGGATTCTACCAATGGATGGGGGGATGGCATGTGCATACAGGGAAGAGAGGAACTGAAGGTGGCCACACTAGAGACAAACTACCACAGTCTCATTGAGTCCTGTAACAGTGATTTAGGGTTGACAGGTAGGAGATCTAGCAGCAGTAGTAGCTGGATCAACTTTGATAAGTGGGAGCCCATGCTTTTCAGCTCATACAAGGCCTCCATTTCTGCCACCAAGGCTACTTTTTCCATGTGTTCAGTGCAAGGAATGGCCAATGCAAACTAACGTATGTCAACTGTCAAATAATTTTGTCTACCTGTGCATTACTGATTTTTCTATCATAGATTCTCTTTAGGGATTATATGCAATATAAAACCTTTAGACTTTAATCTATTTCCATATGTCAATCCACATCTCATGTTCCTTCTATAGATTTTCTTGACCCAAATCTTTTAGTATTTCTCCTTCTAAAACCTTGATCAGCTGTGCTAAGTCATTTTGTACTGGTCACTTTTTTTTTTTTAATCGCAATCAGATACATATCTCCCAAAGCTTGGCCCAATGGGAAGATTTCCTCTCACCATTCTCTTTCACAGTCACCATTGAATAGGAATATAATTCAAGCTCGGTCTTCTTAGGCTTACACCCACATACTGAGCTGGCCGATCCATGGACCAAGCTTAATCATTTTGCCTTCACAAATATAGTCAATGTTCTCCAGAGAAACAGAACCAAGAGGGGATATATGTGTGTATTTAGGCCAGAAGTTGTTGTAGAACCAGAAAGAGTGGATGCCTTAGCTTGAAGGCCAACAGGCAGGAGCATTCTCATATTCAAGGGAGGATCAACCTTTTGTTCTATTCCAGTCTTGGTTGGTTGCATGAGGCCCACTCACATTCTGGTTGGCAATCTGCTTTACTCAGTCTACCAGTTTAAATGTTAATCTCATCTAAAACTACCCTCACAGAAACACGCAAATAATGGTTGATCAAATATCTGGGCACCCTGTGGTCCACTCAAATTGCCACATAAACTAATCATCATGGTAAGCTAGTCTTAAAGTAGATGCTATGTGGCCATATGTTTGAACTGGTGCAACAGTGGTTGATGACGATGACATGCTGATCTAGCTGCCTCCTCATGGAGCTTGCTTGAACCCTCCAGACCTTTTCATGCTCAATCTCAGATGTTCCAGTTGCATCTCATGATAGCCTATTGCTGGGTCTTCAGACCTTATTGTGATTTTGTAGGTCTGACAGCTTTATGATCAGCAGTTCTAGCTGGTGGTTCACATGATGTTCCAGGAACTAGCTCTCTATCTCTACTATGGTTCAGTAGAACAGCAGAATTTGTTGTTCATCAGATATATGATTTTCCATTGCAGGGGATGTGGTCATAAGATTCAAGAATCAGGGCCACTTGTACCACAGGCTTCGTCTGCTAGCTTTCTCTTCCCTGCTTTGGGCCCTACAGAAGCCCAAGAATACTGAAGTAGATAGCCTATCCCTTCTCCAGAGGATCTTCCTGAACCAGGAATTGAACTGGGGTCTCCTGCATTGGAGGTGGATTCTTTACCAGCTGAGCCACCAGGGAAGCCTGGTAATATCCCAGGTATGGAATATAGTCCCTTCAGAACTTGAAGAAGCCCTTAAGTGTTGTATTTCTTGATGAGAAATACAAAGTAAAATAATCAATCCTTTTCTTTGGAGGAAATGTCCAACATGCTCCAGACCACTAAACCTCTAAGAATTTTGATACGTCAGTCCCCTGAATAGTTGTAGAATTTATCTCCCACTTTCTTCTGTTCTGAGAGATGCCCAGGTGGTCCAGGCAAATACATACGGTTAACAACTACTGTTGTCCATTTCTAAGTGAATGTGAATTTTTTTTTTGGGTGATTGGAAAATAATGCATTTGCCAGATCAATTGTCCCAACATTTGTGGACTATTCCTTAATTTTACTACTTTTTAAAGATGTTAGTTCATATATGCATGAGTTGGATTGGGATGTCCAACTCTGTGACACCATGGACAGTAGCCAGCCAGGCTATTCTGTCCATGGAATTCTCCAGGCAAGAACACTGGAGTGGGTAGCCATTCCATTCTCTAGGGGATCTTCCCAAGCCAAGGATCAAACTCAGGACTCCTGTATTGAAGACAGATTCTTTACCATCTGAGCCACCAGGGAAGCCCATAGGTCCTAGAAGTTTTAAATTGAAAATTTGATTTAAAAAAACCCCAAATATAAGATATTCAGATTTCCTATTTGTTTTGTTAGTTTTTTAAAAGCTTTTTCCTTAAAAAGTTATTTTTTCTTTTATTTTTTTGCCATACTGCACAGCGCATGGAATCTTAATTCTCCAAGTGAGGATCCAATCTGTGCCCTAGTGGAAGAACAGAGTACTAATCACTGGACCACCAGTGAATTCACTTGTTTTGTCATTTTTGATAAGTTATGTTGTTATGTTCTCCCAACCTACTGATGGTGATGTTCTTGTCTGGGAGTCCCTAAAGCACTCGCCCAGCCTTACAACCTTACAGAACCCTCCCCTATCCTTACTAATATTGTGGCTGGCCTGGCCCTTGTGGTTCTGTTATGAATGCTGGATGCACTTCAGCAAGAAAGGATTAGGGAACTTTTAAGAACAAGATCTATTACTCACAGGTCCTAGAGTGTACACAGCGTGCCTGAAAGCCACACAGCAAGGTCTTAGAGACACAGAGAGAGAAAACCTGGAGCTCTGCCTTTATTAGGGTCCAAGAGTAAAGTTTCTAGGGCATTGTGAGTTTACTGTTTATTGGTAAATTTAAAGCATAAGTGTGGGAATTCAATAAATGCAGGAGTCACTAAAGTGGTTAGTTAACTAGGTTACCCAGGGCTTTGTAAAAGGAGTATTTCATGTGTAGGAGTGGACTAGTCCCTTATCTAGTTGTTTTGTTCTGTCATACAGCAGGCGGTACATTTATTTGAGATGGATATCTTTGAAATGGATGCCTCAGCAATCAAAAGCTCAATGTCAGGCACTTACGTTGTAATTAAAACTTAATGTCAGGTCTGTTCATGACATGTTTTTCAAGATATATGTGTATTTCATGTAAGTTGTGCTATTTATTGGCAAAAAGTTGTTCAAAATAGCACTTTTACATTACTTTTAATATCTATAGGATCTTTTATCCAGGTCATTAAGAACTTTTCTGTACAGTTCTGTATATACGTGCCACCTCCTCAATCTACTTCTGTTAGGTTCCTGTGTTTCTGTCCTTTGTGCCCATCTTTACATGAAATGTTCCCTTGGTATAGCTAATTTTATTGAAGAGATCTCTAGCCTTTCGCATTCTATTGTTTTTCTCTATTTCATTGCATTGATCACTGAGGAAGACTTTCTTATCTTTCCTTGCTAGTCTCTGGAAAGCTGCATTCATTTGGGTGTATCTTTCCCTTTCTTCTTTGCTTTTCATGTCTCTTCTTTTCTCAGCTATTTTTAAGGCCTCCTCAGACAACCACTTTGCCTTCTTTTTCCTGGGGATGGTTTTGGTCACCATCTCCTATACAATGTTAAAAACCTCCATCCATAGTTCTTGAGGCATTCTGTCTACTAGATCTAATCCTTTGAATCTATTCATCACCTCCACTATGTAATCATGAGGAATTTGACTTAGGTCATACCTGAATGGCCTCTTGTTTTTCTCTACTTTCTTCAATTTGAGCCTGAATTTTGCAACAAGGAGCTGATGATCTGAGTCACAGCCAGCTCCAGGTCTTGTTTTTGCTGACTGTATAGAGCTTTTCCATCTTCAGCTACAAAGATTATAATCAATCTGATTTCAGTATTGACCATTTCATGATGTCCATGTGTAGAGTCATTTCTTGTGTTGTTGGAAGAAAGTGTTTGCTATGACCAGTGTGTTCTCTTGGCAAAACTCTGTTAGATTTTGTCTTGCTTCATTTTATACTCCAAGGCCAAACTTGCCTGTTACTCCAGGTATCTCTTGACTTCCTTCTTTTTCATTTCAGGCCCCTATGATGAAAAGGTTACCTTTTTGGTGTTAGTTCTAGAAGGTCTTGTAGGTCTTCATAGAATCCAGCTTCTTTGACATTGGTGGTTAGGGCATAGACTTGGATTATTTTGATGCTGAATGGTTTGCCTTGGAAGCAAACTGAGATCATTCTGTCGTTTTGAGATTGCATCCAACTACTGCATTTCAGACTCTTTTGTTGACTATGAGAACTACACCATTCCTTCTAAAGGATTCTTGCCCTCAGTAGTAGACATAATGGTCATCTGAATTAAATTCGCCCATTCCTGTACATTTTAATTTGGTCAGTTCAGTCACTCAGTCATGTCCAACTCTTTGTGACCCCATGAACTGCAGCACACCAGGCCTCCCTCTCCACCACCAACTTCTGGAGTCCACCCAAACTCATGTCCATTGAGTCGGTGATGCCATCCAACTATCTCATCCTCTGCTGTACCCTTCTCCTCCTGCTCTCAATCTTTCCCAGCATCAGGGTCTTTTCAAATGAGTCAGCTCTTCGCATCAGGTGGCCAAAGTATCAGAGTTTCAGCTTCAGCATCAGTCCTTCCAATGAGCATTCAGGAATGATTTCCTTTAGGGTGGACTGGTTGGATCTCCTTGCTGTCCAAGGGACTCTCAAGAGTCTTCTCCAACACCACAGTTCAAAAGCATCAATTCTTTGGCACTCAGCTTTCTTTATAGTCCAACTCTCACATCCATTCATGACTACTGGAAAAACCATAGCTTTGACTAGACGGACCTTTGTTGACAAAGTAATGTCTCTGCTTTTCAACGTGCTGTCTAGATTGGTCATAACTTTCCTTCCAAGGAGTAAGTGTCTTTTAATTTCATGGCTGCAATCACCATCTGCAGTGATTTTGGAGCCCAAAAAAATAAAGTCAGCCACTGTTTCCACTGTTTCCCCATCTATTTGCCATGAAGTGATGGGACCAGATGCCACGATCTTAGTTTTCTGGATGTTGAGCTTTAAGCCAACTTTTTCACTCTCCTCTTTCACTTTCATCAAGAGGCTCTTTAGTTCTTCTTCACTTTCTGCCATAAGGGTGGTGTCATCTGCTTATCTGAGGTTATTGATATTTCTCTGATTAGTTCACTGATTCCTAAAATGTCAATGTTCACTCTTGCCATTTCCTGTTTGGCCACTTCCAGTTCACCTTGATTCATGGACCTAACATTCCAGTTTCCTATGCAATATTGTTCTTTATAGCATCAGACTTTACTTTTACCACCAGACACATCCACAACTGGGTGTTCTTTCCTCTTCAGTTCAGCTTTTTCATTCTTTCTCGAGCTATTTCTTTGCTCTTCTCCAGTAGCTTATTGGACAGCTACCAACCTGGGGGGCTCATCTTTCAGTGTAATATATGTATATATTTGCCTTTTTATACTGTTCATGGGGTTCTCAAGGCAAGAATACTGAAGTGGTTTGCCATTCCCTTCTCCAGTGGACCATGTTTTGTCAGGCCCCGACTAGCAGGGACATGCCCTTCAGCTGCTCCACATAGGCAGAGGACACGTCCGGTGCCCTGGTTGTCCCATTGCTTGTCTTGACTGTGTAAAACCTTCAGTTGCTGCCTAGGGGCCTGGGAAAAGGCCCTTCTGGATAACCATGATCGTGTGGTCACTCACCTAGAGCCAGACATCCTGGAATGTGAAGTCAAGTGGGCCTAGGAAAGCATTACTACAAACAAAGCTAATGGAGGGGATGGAATTCCAGCTAAGGTATTTCAAATCCTAAAAAATGATGCTGTAAAAGTGCTGCACTCAATATGCCAGCAAATCTGGAAAAGTCAGCAGTGGCCACAGGACTGGAAAAGGTCAGTTTTCATTCCAATCTCAAAGAAAGGCAATTCCAAATAATATTCAGATTACTGTACAATTGCACTCATTTACTAGCTAGCAAGATTATGCTCAAAATACTTCAAGCAAGGCTTCAGCAGTATGTAAACCTAGAGCTTCCAGATGTCCAAGCTGGATTTAGAAAAGGCAGAGGAACCAGGGATCAAATTGCCAACATCTACTGGATCATAGAAAAAGCAAAGAAATTAAAAAAAGATCTACTTATGCTTCATTGACTACACTAAGGCCCTTCACCGTGTGAATCACAACGAACTGTGGAAAATTCTTAAAGAGGTGGGAATACCCTACCACCTTATCTGCCTCCTGAGAAACATGTGTGAAGGTCAAGAAGCAACAGTTAGAACCAGACATGGAACAATGGATTGGTTCAAAATTGGGAAAGGAGTATGTCAAAGCTGTATATTGTCACCCTGGTTACTTAACTTCTATGCAGAGTACATCATGTGAAATGCCAGGCTGGATAAACCCCAAGATGGAATCGAGATTGCAGGAGAAATATCAATAATCTCAGAGATGCAGATGATGCCACTTTAAAGGCAGAAAGCAAAGAGGAACTGAAAAGCCTCTTGATAAAGGTGAAAGAAGAGAGTGAAAAAGCTAGCTTCAAATGCAACATTCAAGAAACTAAGATCATGGCATCTGGTCCTATCACTTCATGGCCAATAGATGGAAAAAGTGGAAACAGTGACATTTTATTTTCTTCCGTTCCAAAATCATGGTGAATGATGACTGCAGCCATGAAATTAAAAGACATTTGCTCTTTGGAGGAAAAACTATGACAAACCTAGACAGTGTGTTAAAAGCAGAGACTTCACTTTGCTGACAAAGGTCCATATACTCAATGGTATAGTTTTCCAGTAGTCATGTACGGATGTGAGAGTTGGACCATAAAGAAGACTGAGAACAAAAGAATTGATGCTTTCAAACTGTGGTGCTGGAGAAGACTCCTGAGAACTTCTTGAACAGCAAGGAGATCAAACCAGTCAATCCTAAAGGAAATCAACCCTAAATATTCATTGGAAGGACTGATGCTAGAGTTGAAGCTTCAGTACCTTGGCCACCAGACCCTGATGCTGGGCAATACTGAGGGCAAGAGGAGAAGGTAGCAACAGATGATAAGATGGTTGGATGGCATCTCCAACTTTATGGACATGCTGCTGCTGCTGCTAAGTTGCTTTGGTCGTGTCTGACTCTGTGCAACCCCATCGATGGAAGCCCACCAGGCTCTCCCGTCCCTGGGATTCTCCAGGCAAGAACACCGGAGTGGGTTGCCATTTCCTTCTCCAATGTATGAAAGTGAAAAGTGAAAGTGAAGTCACTCAGTCGTGTCCGAGTTTAAGCAAACTCAGGGAGATAGTGAAGGACTGGGATGCCTGGTGTGGTGGAGTTCATGGGGTCTCAGAAAGTTGGACATGACTTGGCAACTGAACAACAGCAACAGGATCTTTAGTAATATTCCTTGTTTCTTTTCTAATATTTGGACATTATATATTCTTCCTTTTTCTTAATCTCTCTTGCTAGAGATTATTGATTCTATTAATCTTGACTTGTTAATTTTTTCTAATGTTTTGCCATTTTCTGCCTTTTCCCCTACTCTTATTTTTTATTTCTTTTCTTTTAGTTATTTTGAATTTTCTTTTTTTCTCTCTTTCTGTCTTTTTTTTTTTTTTAAACTAGCATCTTTGGGCTTCCCTGATGGCTCAGACAGTAAAGAATCCACCTGCAGTTCAGAAGACCAGGGTTCAATCCCTGGGCTGGGAAGATCCCCTGGAGGAGGAGGGGGACATGGCAACCCACTCCAGTGTTCTTACATGGAGAATCTCCATGGACAGAGGAGTCTGGTGGGTTACAGTCCATAGGGGTTTCAGAGTCAGGCATGACTGAGTGACTAAGCACAGCACAGCATCTTAAGGTGGATATAGATTTTTATACCTTCCTTTTTTTCTGTATAGTACAGAAAATAGCACATTTTTAATTAAGGTTCATTGAAAAAGTTGGCTTAAAACTCAATATTCAGAAAACAAAGATCATGGCATCTGGTCCCATTACTGCATGGCAAATAGAGGGGGAAACAGTGACAGACTTTATTTTTTGTGGCTCCAAAATCACTTCAGATGGTGACTGCAGCCATGAAATTAAAAGATGCTTGCTCCTTGGAAGAAAAGTTATGACCAACCTAGACAGCATATTATAAAGCAGAGATACTACTTTGCCAACCTTTGTTGTCAAAGTTAAAGTCAAAGTCTGTCTAGTCAAGGGTATGGTTTTTCCAGCAGTCATATATGGATGTGAGAGTTGGACTATAAAGAAAGCTGAGTGCCAAAGAATTGATGCTTTTGAACTGTGGTGTTGGAGAAGATCTTAAGAGTCCTTTGGACTGCAAGGAGATCTAACCAGTCCATCCTGAAAGAAATCAGTCCTAAATATTCATTGGAAGGACCAATGCTGAAACTCTAAAACTTTGGCCACCTGATGTAAAGAACTGACTCATTTGAAAAGATCCTGATGCTGGGAAAGATTGAAGGCAGGAGAACGGGATGACAGAAGATGAGATGGTTGGATGGCATCACCAAGTTGATGGACATGAGTTTGAATAAGCTCCGGGAGTTGGTGATGGCAGGGAAGCCTGGCGTGCTGCAGTCCATGGGGCCACAAAGAGTTGGACACAACTGAGGGACTGAACTGAACTGAATTAAGGTTCTAAGTTTATTTACTGCTAATATCATTATAAATCTCTTAGGCTTGATGCTATCAACTTGTGTTTTTGTTCTATTTTCCTTTTATGATCTATTTTCTTTTTCCCTTTTTATATCTCTTCTCCTAAGTTGAATATCTTTAGTATTCCATTTTACCTCTGCTACTGACTTTAATATATTATTGCTGATTTTCAAAAAATGTTCTTCTACTTCTCAAATTTTCTTAAAACTTTATAGTTTTCACTCCTGCTTTTTTTTTGCTTTTGTATTATATGTTTTATTTATACATAGACACTAAAGGCTACAATAGCATATTATTTTTAACAATCAAGCCTATTAAAGAGATTTAAAAATATCTGTATGAATAATCTTTTAAAAAGTAATATGTTTTCCAAAATTTTTACTGTTTTTGGTGTTTTTCTTTCTTCTTGCTGAACTGGATTTCTATTTGGAATCGTTTCCTTTCAGTCTGAGAAATTTCTTTTAGCATATCTTGTAATTCAGGTGTGCAGGTGAAACATTCAAGTACTGCGTGTCAAAAAATGTCTTTGTCTTTATTTCACTTTCACTTTTGATGAATAGTTTTTCTGGTCATAGAATGCTAAATTAACTTGTTTCTTTTAACATTAAAAAAAATTCCATTGTCCTGTGGATTCCATTATCCTGGGTGGAAAATCACCATTATTGATTATCTGCCCTCCTAGCCTGAATATTGATAATTACTTTCAGTTTAGTGATTTTTTTTTTTTCTGGTGTGTCCATTCTGCTGATAAGCCTATTGAAAAATATCTTTATTTTTCTAATTTTATTTTTTATTTATAGGATTTCCACTAGCTTTTAAAAATTGTTTTTAATTAGAGTATAGTTGATTTACAATGTTGTGTTAGTTTCAGGTGTAGGTCAAAAGTGTATCAGTTATACATATACATGTATCCAATAGGTCAATACAGAGCGTTGAGAGTTCCCTGTGCTATACATTAGGTCTTTATTAGTTATCTATTTTATATATAGTAGTGTGTATATGTCAATTCAACTCTCCCAATTTATCTCCCTTGTTCCCACTTCCCCCCCAGTAACCGTTAGTTTGTTTTCTATATCTGTGACTCTGTTTTGTAAATAAGTTCATTTGTACCATAGTTTTTAACATAATTTTCATATGTCTACTGAAATTCCCTGTCTGTACATGTATGCTGTCCTCCTTTTTCTTTGGATCTTGTAATATGTTCATTATAGTTACTTTAAAATCCCTGTATAATAATTTGAATCTCTGATTTATATCTGGATCTGATTTTATTGAGTGTTTTCTCTCCATATTAGTCAGCTCAGCTGCAAACACAAACCACAGACTTAAATAACAGACATTCATTTTCTCATAGTTTTGGAGGCTGGAAGCCCAAGTTCAGGGTGCTGGCAGAGTTGGTCTCCAGTGAGTCTTCTCTTCCTTGCTTGCAGGTGGCCACCTTCTCATGGTGTTCTCACATGGTGACTTTCCTCCCTAAGCATGGAGAGAAAGTAAGGTGTCTGGTGTCTCCCCTCTTCTTATGAGGATACAGATCTTATCAGAGTAGAGCTTGACCATTATGAAGTTGTTTAACCTTAATTATCTTCTTAAAAGCTCTCTCTCCAAATATTAATACAATTATGTTAGGTTAGGGCTTCAATATATGAGGTTTTTTTTGTGTGTGTGAGGCAGGAATGGGGGACACAATTCAATTCAGAACACTTTCCCAGGGATAAGTTATATGATCTTACCTCATTATCTGTCTAATAAATTTTGACTGAATTTTAAACTCTTAAGTGTAAAGAACACTGGGCTTCCCTGGTGGGTCAGTGGTAAAGAATCCTCCTGCCAATGCAGAAGATGCGAGTTCAGTCATTGGGTTGGGAAGATCCCCTGGAGAAGGAGATGGCAACCCACTCCAGTATTCTTGCCTGGGAAATCCCATGGACCGAAGAGACTGGTGAGTTACAGTCGATGGAGTTGCAAAGAATCAGACATGACTTAGCAACTAACAACACTCAGACAAAGAGTATTAGATCTTAAAGTAAATAATATTTTTGCCCAGTAAAGTCATATCTCTTCTTTTGTCAGGCCACCGGGAGACTGAGTTAATCTTGTTTGGCATTTAGTGGTTAGTTGGATTCAGTTCACAATGGCTTTGAAGTATTTGAAGGTGAGATAAGGATCTTTCCTGTAGCAAGCTTGGGATCTATGTGCCTGTATCGTTCCTTGTTCGTGACATTTAGCAGCCCTACATGCCTGCATGTCAGGGAGTCTTTCTCATTTATATTGTTTTCCCAATGACAGGTTGCTGCTGCTGAGGCCCAAAGTGGCCACAGAGTGTTTTTCTCAGTTCTTTAGCCCTGACATCAAACTTGATCAAACCCCTTGTATCTGAATCTCAAAGGAGCCTCTCTCAGTTGTTCTGTCCATTTTTCAGTGTTACGCTTTTATTGCCTTGCACTCAGTGTAAGGAACATTTCTTTTAGTTTTCCTGTTCTCAGACTTCACATGCTCACTTCATAGCAGGCCTCTCATGTGCTTGCACAGCGTGGTTCCCTCGGGTCTTTTGCCACATTCCAGCTACAGGCGACCCTGTTTTCATACTTAATGAAGGCCTAGAGTTGGTGATGGACAGGGAGGCCTGGCATGTCGCGGTTCATGGGGTCGCAAAGAGTCGGACACGACTAGCGACTGAACTGAACTGAATTGAGAGTGCCTGGAGGATTTCTGTTAGTCCTTCAGACACCAATGTCCCTTCTGCCTAGGCCTCAGTATTCTTTCTCAGTGCCTCTGATCTCATTCTAGTCTTTCCTGTGAATGTATAGAGAAGGCCTATGGACAAAGATTGGCAGATGGGTGGAGATTCTCTCTGTGTCTGGGCATTTTAGAGATTAAAGCTTTATTTAAACAAAGTTCAGCTGTTTTTTTTCCTCCCATGTCAAAGGAAGCCTCCTTTTTCTTCTGCTCTGCCAGGGATGACAGCAGACATAGAACCATTCATTTCTAGGAGTGTGAGCTAAAACAAAGAATCAGATTGTCAAACAGGCTCATAAGAATCAGAAATTATTAGCCAGTATCAAATTTTACTAGTGATTTCAGTTAGAAATGATAAAGAGTCTCAGACAGAGCAGCAAGAGATCTGAGATGCTAAGGGTGGCTGTCAGAATTTTTCCTTCTACATCAAACACATGCTGTCTAGTTCAGAGTAGACAAGATCTCTGAGTGAAGTGTTGGGACATTATCTCCTGGAGTGGAAGTATTTAATCTAAAATACACCTCCATTTAATACTCTGGTTTATGTGACATTTTCTAGAGGCATGGCTCATAAATCTATAGATTCTAGCTTTATTATCTTTGTTTTATAACTGACACATAACATTAGATTCAGATATACAGCATAATGCTTCAATGTATGTATACACTGTGAAATGATCATCGTAATGTCTAGTTGACAATCATTACCATCCTTGGCTGTAATTTTTCCCCTTGTGATTAGAACTTTAAAGATCTATCCCCTGCCTCTAGCAACCACTAATCACTTCTCTGTATCTGTGAGGTTTTTGTTTTGTTTTGTTTTTGGATTCCAGATATAAGTGAGGTCAGGTAGTATTTGCTTTTGTTTGTCTGACTCATTTCACTTAGCATAATGCCCTCAAGGTCCATCCATGTTGTTATAAGTGGCAGAATTTCCTTTTTTAATGACAATAATATTCTATTATATATCATATTATTTATCTGTTCATCCATCTATAGACCCTTAAGTGAGCATACAGTGAATAAAAGGGTACTGATTTTTTGGGGGCCTGTATTTTTATTTTCTTTAGCTAAATACCCAGAAGTGGGATTGTTGGATCATATGGTAGTTCTATTTCAGATTTTTGAGGAACCTCCATACTGTTTTCCAGTGGCTAGACCAATTTGTAGTCCCAACAATAGTGCAGGAATGTCCCCTTTTTTCCACATCCTCGCCGACGCTTGTTATTTTTGTCTTCTTGATGATCGCTATTCTGACAGGTGTGAGGTAGTATCTCATTGCATTTTTGACTTGCATTTCCCTGATGATTAATATTTCATCCAGCTTGCTGACTCTATTTCCCAAAGAATTACTTTGTGCCACCTAAACAATCTGGTAGGCTCCAGATGAGCATTTTCTGGACCCTGTATAATCCCTCTGTTATATAGCTCCCTCTCAGCAGTCATTAAAACCAATGAAGCTGCTATGAAGAAAGTATTCATTTGTTACTTTAGGGGGAAAGAGGATATTGATTATGAAACTTGCCCTTGCTACATTATATATTTGATTTTCCACTTGATAACTATGTCAGCTTTTTTGGGCAGGCTCATCTGCTGTCTTTTAAAAATATAACTGTTATATAAAACAGAGTATTGACAGTAATAGAAAACAGCTTCTAAAGAGGAAATGATTACAGGAAAGAGGAAGTTCATGGGCATCAAATAATGGTGTCAGCAATTTCATGCAAGAGTAGTATAATTAATGTCTTAAACTTCTGAAGTCACAAAGAATTCAAGAGAGAAAACCCCTCATCTATTCTTCCTCTTCCCCAGCTGGACAAAAAATAATTTGGGAGCATTACGCCATAGTTTTGTGGCTTAGGTTAGAGGTTGGGGTAGGGTACAGACTCTCAGTTATCATTTACTGTAACCATGTTCAGAAAAAAAATTCTAAACAGTATTGCTGCCCCTGAAACTGCTGGAATTTCTGAGTTAAATAAAGTCTGATTATTTCAGGAATTTATTCTACCCACAAATTAAAATATACCTAAGAAAATAATTCTGGTATTTTCCTTCCTGGAGAAGATAAGATGGTAAATCACAAAGATCTGCTACTCTTTCCAAGAGGAAGAGTTTTGCTAAAGTAAAAATAAAAATGACTAGCTCTTTTCTCTTTTTATTTTTCTAATTTATTAAAAAAATTTTTTTTGGACGTGGACTATTTTTTTTTTTTAAGTCTTTACTGACTGGACCACTAAGAAAGTCTCCTCCCTTCTGACTCCATGAACTGTAGCTCACCAGTCTCCTCTGTCCATGGAATTTTCCAGGCAAGAATATTGGAGTGGGTTGCCATTTCCTACTCTAGGGGATCTTCCTGACCCAGGGATGAAACCCATTTCTCTTGCGTCTCCTGCATTGGGAGGCAGACTCTTACCACTAGTGCCACCTGGGAAGCCCTTTTAGTAACTAGTACATATTAAGTGACAAATCCAATAGGTGACCAAAGCAAAAAACCCAAACAGATGAAACACAAAACATTTAGTGAAGAAAGTGAAAGTGAAAGTCGCTCAATCGTGTCCAACTCTTTGGGAACCCATGGACTACACAGTCCATGGAATTTTCCAGGCCAGAATACTGGAGTGGGTAGCCATTCCCTTTTTCAGTGGATCTTCCCAACCCAGGGATTGAACCCAGGTCTCTCACACTGCAGGTGGATTCTTTACCAGCTGAGCCACGAGGGAAGCCCAAACTTATTTAGGTTGTACCCTAAACAAGATTTCATGTCATCTGCATAACATTTTTAGCCAGGAAGAAACTAAAGGCTGGCATTTTACTGAAATGTAAAGCTTCTGGGACCAGAAGCATGGCTGTTTATCTTGGAATCCTTAGAATCTTGCACAATGTTTGGAATATAGTAAGTTTTTAAATGAATGTTTGAATAAACTGATGGTTGAATAAACCAGAAGAAAGTCAGGAACTGACTTATAAGGTAGCATGCTGCCATAGGGACACGATGACCATAGTCATCATGGTCAAGTGAGCATCTGATGATTTTGATTCTGGCAAAGCCCAGTTCATTGTTCCCAGGCAGTTGCCACCAGCTCCACCCACCAGTGGGACAAAGATTACATAATCTAACTTTAGCTTGCCCTTCCAGCTTTATCTCTCAGTATCCTGTATATGAATTCTCTCCTTTGGTCAAACTCTTCTAATCATTCTCTGAACATTTCATACTCTCATGCTTCTCTATGTCTTTGTTCACATGGAACATGGAATCTATTCCCCTGCATCTTGGCTTACAAATTCGTACCTATTCTTCCAGGTCTTATCTTAAACACAAAATACTTCAAGAAGATATCCCACCCCTTGCCCCCGCCTGTCATCCTCAGTCTAAGCAAAACGGCTTTAAAGCACGTTATCTCTTCAACCGAACACATCATTTACATATTCCTTCACTGAAATTATTTGAGAGATCAAGTAATCCACTTCATAAGTCATTTTCTCCCTTTATAAGGCATTAAAGTTTGATGAGTTGACTGATTAATTTGGCATTATATACTTATTGATTACTTACATATTTATTAAGCAGTAGGGGTCAGAGGCAGAAAAAGGAGTCTGATAAGTAAGTAGAGAGATTGTTTTGTAGATGTGGGAGGAACCCTGAAAGAATGCTATATCATAAAGAAAACAGAGGAGGAGACTCTTAGGAAAGGATGATTTGTTATGTTAAATGTTGCAGAGTTATAAAGGTGAAAGAGGATTTGGTTTGTTACTACATGATCAGATAATGCTGTCTGAGATAGTCTAGTTTCAGACTATACTATAGTGTGTAAATTAATACAGGATAGAACTGGACATGGAACAATAGACTGGTTCCAAATAGGAAAAGGAGTCCGTCAAGGCTGTATATTGTCACCCTGCTTATTTAACTTATATGCAGAGTACATCATGAGAAACGCTGGACTGGAAGAAACACAAGCTGGAATCAAGATTGCTGGGAGAAATATCAATAACCTCAGATATGCAGATGACACCACCCTTATGGCAGAAAGTGAAGAGGAACTAAAAAGCCTCTTGATGAAAGTGAAAGAGGAGAGTAAAAAAGTTGGCTTAAAGCTCAACATTCAGAAAACGAAGATCATGGCATCCGGTCACATCACTTCATGGGAAATCAATGGGGAAACAGTGGAAACAATGTCAGACTTACTTTTTTTGGGCTCCAAAATCACTGCAGATGGTGAACTGCAGCCATGAAATTAAAAGACGCTTACTTCTTGGAAGAAAAGTTACGACCAACCTAGATAGCATATTCAAAAGCAGAGACATTACTTTGCCGACTAAGGTCCATCTAGTCAAGGCTATGGTTTTTCCTGTGGTCATGTATGGATGTGAGAGTTAGACTGTGAAGAAGGCTGAGTGCCGAAGAATTGATACTTTTGAACTGTGGTGTTGGAGAAGACTCTTGAGAGTCCCTTGGACTGCAAGGAGATCCAACCAGTCCATTCTGAAGGAGATCAGTCCTGGGATTTCTTTGGAAGGAATGATGCTAAAGCTGAAACTCCAGTTCTTTGGCCACCTCATGCGAAAAGTTGACTCATTGACTCAAGACTCTGATGCTGGGAGGGATTGGGGGCAGGAGGAGAAGGGGACGACAGAGGATGAGATGGCTGGATAACATCACTGACTCGATGGACGTGAGTCTGAGTGAACTCTGGGAGTTGATGATGGACAGGGAGGCCTGGTGTGCTCCGATTCATGGGGTCGCAAAGAGTCGGACACGACTGAGAGACTGAACTGAACTGAACTGAACTGAAAAGCCAGATTATAAGGATTTTGGAATGAGTAGAGGATGAGGAAATAGAGGTTGCAAACATTTGGAAAAGTTTAATGATGAGAAAGAGAAACACAGGATAGCATCTCAGGAAAGGAAGAAGATTTCCTTCCTTTTTAAAAAAAATTGTTGTGATGGTGGTAGCTTTGTTTTGAGAACAAAGAAACTATTGACAGGTTTAACTGAAGGTGAAGATGGAGGAGAGGAGAGTCATTTGAACAGTGCTCTCCAAGAGTTGCCTCATGAGGAAATTTCTATGACTATCCATCACCAAACTATCATGACAGCAAGTCTTTCAGACTTTTGCATTATGAAATAGAATGCTTAATAGTAGTACCTGAACATCTTGTTTGTAAAAAGAGAAATTAGAAGGTGACATCACTCACCTTGTAAAGGGATTACAAAATGATTGTTGGGTTGTTTTAAGTGCTAATTTTTCAAGTATTTTCTACAGGTCATTAAATGTTCAGCAATGGTAAAAACTAAAAACTATAGTGTTCTAAACCAATGCTGATTAAGTATCACCAGAAATTAATATTAAAATAATGCTTTTTAGCATTATTTAAAGATATTATTCAGAGATACTTACATTTCTGGTTTAAATTTTTTTACTCCACCAAAAAGGAAGCTAAGTTATGATTCTGTCCTGTTAAATATAAAGTACTTGGGTCTCTGATGATGGGAATGATTGAAGGCAGGAGAAGGGGATGACAGAGGATGAGTTGGTTGGATGGCATTACTGATTCAATGGACATGAGTTTGAGCATGGGAGATAGCAAAGGATAGGGAAGCCTGGTATGCTACAGTCCATTGCATTGCAGAGTCAGAAATGACTGAGCCACTGAACAACAGCAACAATCTGGGTCCCTGAATGGGATCCTTAATTGTTTTTTGTCTTGTGGGAAAGTCCTATCAGAAAAGTCATTTGAACCACTTAGGTGGGCTGGAACATGATCAAGGAATGGGCAAGGAGATGACTCATCATACTAGGAAGTCTGAATGCACATGACCTTCTAGAAAACTAATTATTACACTTATAGTCAAGATTTTATTATGAGAAGTGCTGTATGAGATAAAAATGAAAATCTTTATGTTCTATAACATTTTTTAGACCATCAAAGGTGATATAGCACCTACTTAGGGAAAGTACTCTGATTTTAACTACTGTACACACTGATGAAAGAGCCTTAAGGATTATGGCAGTATAGTGCTGAGATATTTGACAGGGGCAAGACAATTCTTGGGTTCCTTAGAATGAAAGTATTTTCAGATACTTGAATCCTGCAGAGCTGCAGAAGGACCTGTTGAAGTATTTATTTGTGTTCTGACCAGCACTTACATTTGAAAAAGTATTCAGACTTGGGGGGAAAAAGCACTGAAAAGGAGTAGAGGGAACAGTGCCCAGTACTCACACTGGGCTAGGAATAATGTGTTCCCATTAGACTGTAAAATGTCATAATTCACAGGTGGGGTACTTAGACATTCCTGCTTCTTTAGTGAGAAATAATTAGATTTAAAATAAACACAGCTCTGGTCTTGCCTAACAGATTTTAAGAGCAAGATCTAAAATGATCAAACTGTTTCAGAATAACTTAACTGCATCGTAGAACAAAGCTCAGTAGTATTTTTAGAATATCAAAATGCTCAGTATTCAACAAGACAAAATTCATAATGTCTGGCACCCCATCAAAAATTATTAGGCATGCAAAGGAGTAGGGAAATATGACCCACAATGGTGAGAAAAGTCAATCAAAACCAATCCTTAACTGGTACAGATGTTAGAATTAGCAGATAAACATTTAGACTGTTATAACTATATTATATATGTTCAATAAAATTAGAACATAGAATACATAGAGCCCCAGATCAACTTCTAGAGATTAAAATGACAATACCTGAGATAATAAATACAGATAGAATTAATGGCAGATTAGACATCACAGTTTCTTTGGCATTACTGGTTGGGCCATAGACTTGGATTACCGTGATACTGAACGGTTTGCTTTGGAAGTGAACAGAGATCATTGTGTCGTTTTTAAGACTGCATCCAAGTACTGCATTTCAGACTCTTTTGTTGGCAATGATGGCTACTCCATTTCTTATAAGGGATTCTTGCTCACAGTAGTAGCTATAATGGTCATCTGAGTTAAATTCACCCATTCCAGTCCATTTTAGTTCACTGATTCCTAAAATGTCGACGTTCATTCTTGCCACCTCCTGTTTGACTACTTCCAATTTGCCTTGATTCATGGACCTAACTTCCAGGTTCTTATGCAATACTATTCTTTACAGCATAGGACCTTGCTTCCATCGCCAGTCACATACACAACTGGGTGATGATTTTTTTTATTTTTTGCTTCTGTCTCTTCATTCTTTCTAGAGTTATTTCTCCACTGATCTCCAGTAGCATATTGGGCACCTAATGACCTGGGAAGTTCATCTTTCAGTGTCCTATCTTTTTGCCTTTTCATACTGTTCAAGGGGTTCTCAAGGCCAGAGTACTGAAGTGGTTTGCCATTCCCTACTCCAGTGGACAACATTTTGTCAGAACTCTCTACCATGACCCATCCATCTTCGGTGGCCCTAAATGGCATAGCTATTTCATTGAGTTAGACAAGGCTGTGGTCCATGTGATTAGATGGGTTAGTTTCTTTGATTGTGGTTTCAGTCTGTTTGCCCTCTGAAGTCCTCCCTCAGCACCTACTGTCTTACTGGGGTTTCTCTTACCTTGGATGTAGAATATCTCTTCTCAGCGGCTACAGCACTTCTCCCATTTTCATTATAGGGGACTGGAATGCAAAAGTAGGAAGTCAAGAAACACCTGGAGTAACAGGCGAATTTGGCCTTGAGGTACAGAATGAAGGAAGGCAAAGGCTAATAAAGTTTTGCAAAGAGAATGCACTGGCCATAGCAAGCACCCTCTTCCAACAACACAAGAGAAGACTCTACACATAGACATCACTAGATGGTCAACACTGAAATCAGGTTGATTATATTCTTTGCAGCCAAAGATGGAGAAGCTCTATACAGTCAGCAAAAACAAGACTGGGAGCTGACTGTGGCTCAGATCATGAACTCCTTATTGCCAAATTCAGACTTAAATTGAAGAATGTAGGGAAAACCACTAAACCATTCAGGTGTGACCTAAATCAAATCCCTTATGATTACACAGTGGAAGTGAGAAATAGATTTAAGGCACTAGATGTGATAGAGTGCCTGATGAATTATGGATGGAGGTTCATGACATTGTACAGGAGACAGGGATCAAGACCATCCCCAAGAAAAAGACATGCAAAAAAACACAAAATGACTGTCTGAGGAGGCCTTTCAAATAGCTGTGAAAAGAAGAGAAGTGAAAAGCAAAGGAGAAAGGAAAGATATACCTATTTGAATGCAGAGTTCCAAAGAACAGCAAGAAGAGAGAAGAAAGCCTTCCTCAGTGATCAGTGCAAAGAAATAGAGGAAAACAATAGAATGGGAAAGACTAGAGATCTTTTCAAGAAAATTAGAGATACCAAGGGAACATTTCATGCAAAGATGGACTCAATAAAGGACAGAAATGGTATGAACCTAACAGAGGCAGAAGATGTTAATAAGAGGTGGCAAAAATACCCCAAAAACTGTACAAAAAAGATCTTCATGGCCCAGATAATCACAATGGTGTGATTACTCACCTAGAGTCAGACATCCTGGAATGTGAAGTCAAGTGGGCCTTAGGAAGCGTCACTATGAACAAAGCTAGTGGAGGTGATGGAATTCCAGTAGAGCTATTTCAAATCCTAAAAGATGATGCTGTGAAAGTGCTACACTCAATATGCCAGCAAATTTGGAAAACTCAGCAGGGGCCACAGGACTGGAAAAGGTAAATTTTCATTCCAATCCCAAAGAAAGGCAATGCCAAAGAATGCTCAAACTACTGCACAATTGCACTCATCTCACACGCTAGTAAAGTAAAGCTCAAAATTCTCCAAGCCAGGCTTCAATAATACATGAAGTGTGAACTTTCAGATGTTCAAGCTGGATTTAGAAAAGGCAGAGGAATCAGAGATCAAATTGCCAACATCCGCTGGATCATTGAAAAAGCGAGAGTTCCAGAAAATCATCTGCTTTATTGACTTTACCAAAGCCTTTGACTGTGTAGATCACAATAAACTATGGAAAATTCTGAAAGAGGTGGGAATACCAGACCACCTGACTTGCCTCTTGAGAAATCTGTATGCAGGTCAGGAAGCAACAGTTAGAACTGGACATGGAACAACAGACTGGTTCCAAATAGGAAAAGGAGTATGTCAAGGCTGTATATTGTCACCCTGCTTATTTAACTTATACGCAGAGTACATCATGAGAAACACTGGGCTGGATGAAGCACAAGCTGGAATCAAGATTGTGGGAGAATATTAATAACTTCAGATATGCATATGACACCACCCTTATGGCAGAAAGTGAAGAGGAACTAAAAAGCCTCTTGATGAAAGTGAAAGAGGAGAGTGAAAAAGCTGGCTTAAAGCTCAACATTCAGAAAATGAAGATCATGGCATCTGATCCCATCACTTCATTGCAAATAGATGGGGAAACAATGGAAACTGTGGCAGACTTTTTTTTGGGGGGGCACCAAAACCACTGCAGATGGTGATTGCAGCCATGAAATTAAAAGATGCTTTTTCTTTGGAAGAAAAGTTGTGACTGACCTAGATAGGTTATTAAAAAGCAGAGACATTACTTTGCCAGCAAAGGTCTGTCTAGTCAAGGCTATGGTTTTTTCAGTAGTCATGTATAGATGTAAGAGTTGGATTATGAAGAAAGCTGAGTGCTGAAGAATTGATGCTTTTGAACTGTGATGTTGGAGGAGACTCTTGAGAGTCCCTTGGACTGCAAGGAGATCTAATCAGTCCATCCTAATGGAGATCAGTCCCGGGTGTTTATTGGAAGGACTGATGTTGAAGCTGAAACTCCAATCCTTTGGCCACCTGATGTGAAGAGCTGACTCATTTGAAAAGACCATGATGCTGGGAAAGATTGAAGGGAGGAGGAGAAGGGGAAAACAGAGGATGAGATGGTTGGATGGCATTGCTTACTCAATGGACCTTAGTTTGGGTAAACTCTGGGAGTTGGTGATGACAGGGAGGTCTGGCGTTCTTCAGTCCATGGGGTCACAAGGAGTCGGACACGACTGAGCAATTGAGCTGAACTGAACTAGACATCACCAAAAAAATAGTAAATTTGAAGACACATCAATAGAAGCAATCCAAAATGAAATACACACTGAAAAAAGGAATAAAAAGTGAATAGCATCAGTGAGCTTTCAGACAACTTGAAGCAGATTAATGTAGATATAATACAAGTTCCTGAAAAATGGAATACAGAGAAGTATTTGAAGAAATAATAGTTGAAGTTTTTCCAAATTTAGTGAAAATTATAAACCTACAGATTAAAGAAGTATATTGAAATGTAAACAGAAGCAACTTGAAGAAAACAATACCAAAACATATTATTATCAAACTGTTAGAAAATGATAGAGAAAAATCTTATAAATGGTAAAGAAATGATATAGTATGTATAGAGGAACAAAGATAATGATGATAACAGATTTTTTCATCAGAAACAATGCAACTGAGAAGACAATGACTCATCTTGATGTATATATGAAAAATAAAAAACTGTTATCAACAATCGCCTGACCTGTAAAGATATATCTTAGAAGTGAAGTGGTCGTTCAGTCGTGTCCGACTCTTAGCAACCCCATGGACTGTAGCCTAGTGGGCTTCTCCATCCATGGGATTTTCCAGGCATGAATACTGGAGTGGGTTGCCATTTCCTTCTCCAGGGGAGCTTCCCGACCCAGGGATCGAACCCGGGTCTGTCTGAGATGAAGGGAAGACCTATATTTGAGAAATATAAGTGAAATAAGAATTTTTAGACATGCAAAAGCCTAAAGAATTCATGAGCAGAGGTATACAACAGGAAATGTTGAAAAAACTTGTTCAGTCAGAAGGAAAAAGATAGCAGACAGAAATATGGATGCTCACAAAGAAATGAAGAGCACTAGACATACTAACTACATTGGTAAATATACAAGATCAGTTCAGTTCAGTTCAGTTGCTTAGTCATGTCTGACTCTTTGCTACCCCATGGACTGCAGCACGCCAGGCTTCCCTGTCCATCACCAACTCCTGGAATTTACTCAAACTCATGACCATTGAGTCAGTGATGCCATCCAACCATCTCATCATCTGTTGTCCTCTTCTCCCCCTGCCTAATGAGTCAGCTCTTCACATCAGGTGGTGAAAATACTGGAGTTTCAGCTTCAGCATCAGTCTTTGCAATTTAATATTCAGGACTGATCTCCTTTAGGATGGACTGGTTGGATCTCCTTGCAGTCCAAGGGACTCTCAAGACTCTTCTCCAACACCACAGTTCAAAAGCATCAATTCTTCGGTGCTCAGCCTTCTTCACAGTCCAACTCTCACATCCATACATGACCACAGGAAAAGCCATAGCCTTGACTAGACAGACCTTTATTGGCAAAGTAATGTCTCTTCCTTTTAATATGCTGTCTAGGTTGGTCATAACTCTTCTTCTAAAGAGCAAGCATCTTTTAATTTCATAGCTGCAGTTACCATCTGCAGTGATTTTGGAGCCCCCCCCCCAAATAAAATTTGTCAGTTTCCACTGTTTCCCCATCTATTTGCCATGCAATGATGGGACCAAACGCCATGATCTTCATTTTCTGAATGTTGAGGTTTAAGCCAACTTTTTCACTCTCCTCTTTCACTTTCATTAAGAGGCTCTTTAGTTTTTGCTCACTTTCTGCCATAAGGGTGGTGTCATCTGCATATCTGAGGTTATTGATATTTCTCCTGGCAATCTTGATTCCAGCTTGTGTTTCTTCCAGCCCAGCGTTTCTCATGATGTACTCTGCATAGAAGTTAAATAAGCAGGGTGACAATATACAGCCTTGACCTACTCCTTTTCCTATTTGGACCCAGTCTATTGTTCCACATCCAGTTCTAACTGTTGCTTCCTGACCTGCATACAGATTCTCAAGAGGCAAGTCACATGGTCTGGTATTCCCATCTCTTTAAGAATTTTCCAGATATTTTTCTTATTTAAATATTTTGAAAGAAAATTAAATATTATAAAGATAATAACAATGTGATGTGTGATTTATAACACATTGTGTTAGGGAGAATTTTAAAAAATTGTCCCCCAATAACCATGCTGTAATCTCTGATACATTTGAATATTATATCATTATCATTGTGTTATATTCTAATGTTATTCCAATGTTATATTTTGCAGGATAGTTGACCTTGTGATAGGAAGGTTTTCCAATTGTACCTACCTATTCATAAGTGTACTTTTAAAAACAAGACATTTTTCTCCATCTGGTGGTTGAGAGGAAGATGCAGAGATTGAAAGCACAAAAAGATTTAATGTCCTGGTGCTGGCTTTGTAGATGGAGGTGTTCTTGTACAGAGATTGGAGAGTAGTCACAAGGAGCTGAGAATGACTCCTTGTGTACCATCAACATGGTGGTTTGGAGCTGAGGACTTCAGCTCTAAAATCACAAGGAATGGAATTGTCAGTAAGAGGAATGAGATCGAGAAGAGACTCCATACAGATGAGAGTGCACTGGGCTTATATCTTGATTTCTGCCTGTGAGACCTCAAGTTGAAAATCTAGCCAGGTCATCCCAGACTTCTTATAGAATTGTGAGATAATAAATGGGTATAGTGTTAAGCTTCTAGTGCGTGAAGTCACTTTGGTTGTGTCTGACTCTTTGCCACCCTACAGACCCTAGCCTGCCAAGCTCCTCTGTCCCTGGGATTTTCTAGGCAAGGATACTGAAGTGGTTTGCCATGCCGTCTTTCAGGGGATCTTCCCCATCCAAGGATCGAACCTGTGTCTCTTATATCTCTTGTAGTGGCAGGCAGACTTTTTACCACTAGCCCCACCCATCATCTAGGAGTTCATAGTAATTTGTTATGCAGAAAACTAGAAAATCAATATACATATGTAGAAAGTAATATACATATGTAGAAATAAAATATATGACAAAACACAGAAACTGAAATGGGCAAATGAATGTGTACCTTTGAAACAGAAGTTTTAGTTAATACTGTCAACAAAGGAGATAAATTTCAGTTATTGAAGATATTCAGTTAATTTAGAAAGACAGAAAATAAAAAAAGAACAAATATCATGAGACAGATAGAAAAAAGAAGTGAGATGATAGGCTTAAACCTAACCATATCTATAGTTACATTAATTGTAAATAGACTAAACCCCCAGATAAAAGGTAGAAATTTTGCATTTGACTAAAAGGAAGCTCTAACTATATGATATCTACAAGAAATGCACTTTAAATACAAAGACACAGGAAAATAAAAAATAAAAGATTGAAAAATAATATGTTAACATTAGTCAAAAGAAAAATGAAGTGGTTATAGAGTATATTAATAACATAAAGCAGATTTTAGAGCAAAGACAATTACTTGGGATAAAGGAGGTCATTACACAATAATAGAGGTGTCAATTTATCAGGAAGAAATAACATTCCTGAGGGCTCATGCTTTCAGTAAAAGAGCAGAGAGCTTTGCTTCAAAATATATGGAACAAAAACAGAACTGTAAGGAGATGTAGACAAATCCACAATTATAATCAGATATTTTAATATAATTATCTCAATAGTTGATAAAACAAGTAGACAGAAAACTAGTTAAAGTGTGTACCTTGAAAGACAATTAACCAGCATTTAACTAACTGGCATTTATAGAATACTTCATCAATTCTAGCAGTTTATTTTCAGATGCAGACATTTATTTTCAAGTGCATGTTGAGTATTTACAAAGATCATATTCTGGGCCCCAGAAGTCTTAGTATCTTTAAAAAGATAGTAGTCATCTGATGCGTGTTCTCTGGCCACTAAGTTAGAAATCAATAACAGAAAGATCTCTGGAAAATGACCAAATAGTTGGAAACCAAATGACACATTTCTAAATTACTCATGAGTCAAAGGAGAAATCAAAAGGGAAATTAGAAAGTACTGTGAACTGATGAAAATAAAATCACAACATATGAAAATCTATCTATTGGATGCTACTAAATTAGTAGTTATAACAAAATTTACAGCACAAACCAAAGGAGAAAAAAGACATTCAGCTTGGAAAAGAAGAAATAAAACTTTTTATTTGCAGACAACTACTTAGAGAATTCAGTGCCTTAAAAAAGCTACTGGATCTAATAAATGAGTTAGCAAGGTTTCAAGATGCTTCCCATGAACTGCTAATTATAAAGAACTTGTCTACCAATGCAGGAGACATAAGAGACGTGGGTTTGACCTTGGGTCAGGAAGAGCCTCTGGAGAAGGAAATGGCAACTCACGCCAGTATTCTTGCCTGGAGAATCCCAAGGACAGAGGAGTCTGGTGGGGTACAGTCCGTAGGGTTACAAAGAGTCAGACATGACCGAAGTGACTTAGTACATAGAAAAAATTGTATAAGCTAGTAATGAACAATCAGAAATTGAAAAAAAAATAAAAAAATATGAAAATACTTAGAGTTATATTTGACAAAAGATAAGACCTGTATTCACTGAAATGTGCCAAACATCATTGAGAAGAACTTAATAATGGAGAGATATACAGTGTTCATAGGACAGGAGAATCAATGCTGCCATGATGTCATCTCTCTTCAAAATAAGCTAGAAATTCAATATAATCCCAGTCAAAATCCCCACACTTATACATTGCAATATAATTATAAAATTCAAATAAAAAAATGAAGACCCAAAATAACCAAGACAACTTAGAAAAGAATAATATTGGAGGATTAACATTATCTGCTTCCAAGTCTTATAAATTAATATAATCAAGACAGTGTGCTAATGGTACACAGATGGACAAATAGGTAAATATAATAGGTCAAATACTGTGAAGATAAATTCACACATATATGGACAACTATTGTCACAAGGCAATTCAGTGGAGAAAGGCTGGGCTTTTCAACCAGTGGTGCTAGAACAATTGGATATTTATAAGCAAAGCAAAGGACTTTAATTCTTATCTTACACTACATATAAAGCTGAATTCAAAATGGACCATAGACTTAAATATAAGAACTAAAACTATAAGATGTCTAGAAGAAAATACAAGAGAAAATCTTTTTGACTTTACATCAGGCAAAGATTTTTTTAGACATGGCAACAAGGCCCAGTTTATAAAAGAAAAAAATTATAAATTGAACCTAATCAAAATGAAAAACTTCAGTATTTTGAAAGACTCTGTTAAGAGAACAAATAGAAAAGCCACAGACTGGCATAAAATATTTGCAAATAATATCTAATAACAATTTCATATTCAGAATATATAAACTACTCTTAAAATCCAACAATAAAAACACAAACCCAATTTAAAAAATGGAAAAAACTTGAAAAAACACTTCACCTAAGAAAATTTACTAATGGCAAAGAAATACATGAAAAGATGTTCAACATCATCTGTTATTTAAGATGTGTGTTTGTGCTTAGTTGCTCAGTTGTGTCCGACCCTGCGACCCCATGGACTATACCCGCCAGTCTCCTCTGTCCATGGGGATTCTCCAGGCAAGAATACTGGAATGGGTTGCCATGCACTCCTCCAGGGGATCTTCCCAACCCAGGGATCCAACCCAGGTCTCTGGCTTTGTAGGCAGATTCTTTACTGTCTGAGCCACCAGGGAAGCCCATTATTCAAGAAGTGCAAATTAAAAGGACAATGAGATTTTAATGTGAACCTGTTAGAATGGTTAAGATTAAAATGTCTAACAAGTGTTGATAAGGATGTGTGGGGGCTGTAATCCCTTATCCCGCTGTTGCAGATGTAACATGATACAACCTCTTTGGAAGACAGATTGGTAGGTTGAATAATGGCTACTCAGAGATGTTCATATCTTAATGCCCAGAACCTGTGAGTAGATTTCATCATAAAGAAACTTTGTAGATGTGACTAAGTGAAAGATCTTAGAGATCCAGGAGATTATCATATCCACATGAGTATAATATAATCACAAAGGTGTCCTTATAAGAGAGAGTCAGGAGAATAAGAGTCAGTAGTAAGATGTGTGATCACAGAACTAGGAACTTAAGAGTCCTGAGAAAGAGGCCAAGAACCTGGGGAACACAAGCAGATGAGCAGTTAACAAAGGAAGGCAACTAAATTTTCCCACGAATCTTCCAGTAGGAACAGTCTGGCTAACACTTTAACTTCGAAATTTTGACCTCTAGAGCTATGAGATAAATTTGTGTTGTTTTTAAGCCACTCATTTTTTTTTTCCCCCTTTGGTAATTTGTTACAGACACAATACGATGTGCAGAGCCTTTAATGTTAAGCATATATCTAACCTAGAGGTAACCTAGTCTTTCCTCCCCTAGATATTTACGCAAGAGAAATTAAAGCACATACTCATCCAAAAACCTATATGTGAGTGTTTAAACTGCTTTATTGAGTGCAGCACTTTCACAGCATCATCTTTTAGGATTTGAAATAGCTCAACTGGGATTCCATCATCTCCACTAGCTTTGTTTGTAGTGATGATTTCCAAGGCCCACTTGACTTCACATTCCAGGATGTCTGGCTCTAGGTGAGTGATCACACCATCATGATTATCTGGGTCATGAAGATCTTTTTTGTACAGTTCTTCTGTGTATTCTTGCCACCTCTTAATATCTTCTGCTTCTGTTAGGTCCATACGACTTCTGTCCTTTATCGAGCCCATCTTTGCATGAAATGTTCCCTTGGTATCTCTAATTTTCTTGAAGAGATCTCTAGTCTTTCCAGTTCTGTTGTTTCCCTCTATTTCTTTGCACTATTCACTGAGGAAGGCTTTCTTTTCTCTCCTTGCTATTCTTTGGAACTCTGCATTCAAATGGGTATATCTTTTCTTTTTTCCTTTGCTTTTTACTTCTCTTCTTTTCACAGCTACTTGAAAGGCCTCCTCAGACAGCCATTTTGTTTTTTCTGCATGTCTTTTTCTTGGGGATGGTCTTCATCCCTGTCTCCTGTACAATGTCATGAACCTCCATACATAGTTCATCAGGCATTCTGTCTATCAGATCTAGTCCCTTAAATCTATTTCTCACTTCCACTGTATAATCATAAGGGATTTGATTTAGGTCATACCTGAATGGCCTAGTGGTTTTCCCTACTTTCTTCAATTTAAGTCTGAATTTGGCAATAAGGAGTTCATGATCTGAGCCACAGTCAGCTCCCAGTCTTGTTTTTGCTGACTGTATAGAACTTCTCCATCTTTGGCTGCAGAGAATATAATCAATCTGATTTCAGGGTTGACCATCTGGTGATGTCCATGTGTAGAGTCTTCTCTTGTGTTGTTGGAAGAGGGTGTTTGCTATGACCAGTGCGTTCTCTTGGCAAAACTCTATTAGTCTTTGCCCTGCTTCATTCCATACTCCAAGGTCAAATTTGCCTGTTACTCCAGGTGTTTCCTGACTTCCAACTTTTGCATTCCAGCCCCTTATAATGAAAAGGACATCTTTTTTGGGTGTTAGTTCTAAAAGGTCTTGAAGGTCTTCATAGAACCATTTAACTTCAGCTTCTTCAGCATTACTGGTTGGGGCATAGGTTTGGATCACTGTGATATTGAATGGTTTGCCTTGGAAATGAACAGAGATCATTTTGTCATTTTTGAGATTGCATCCAAGTACTGCATTTTGGACTCTTTAGTTGACCATGATGGCTACTCCATTTCTCCTAAAGGATTCCTGTCCACAGTAGTAGATATAATGGTCATCTGAGTTAAATTCACCCATTCCAGTCCATTTTAGTTAGTTGATTCCTAGAATGTCGGCATTCACTCTTGTCATCTCCTGTTTGACCACTTCCAATTTGCCTTGATTCATGGACCTAACATTCCAGGTTCCTATGCAATATTCCTATTTACAGCATGGGACCTTGCTTCTATCACCAGTCACATCCACAACTGGGTATTGGTTTTGTTTTGGCTCCATCCCTCATTCTTTCTGGAGTTATTTCTCCACTGATCTCCAGTAGCATATCGGGCACTTATGACCTGGGGAGTTCCTCTTTCAGTATCCTATCATTTTGCCTTTTCATACTGTTCATGGGGTTCTCAAGGCAAGAATACTGAAGTGGTTTGCCATTACCTTCTCCAGTGATCACATTCTGTCAGACCTCTCCACCATGACCCGCCCATCTTGGGTGGCCCACCCGGCATGGCTTTGTTCATTGAGTTAGACAAGGCTGTGGTCCGTGTGACCAGATTGGCTAGCTTTCTGTGACTATGGTTTCAGTGTGTCTGCCCTCTGATGCCCTCTCACAACACCTACCAACTTACTTGGGTTTCTCTTACCTTGGACGAGGGGTATCTCCTCATGGCCACTCCTCCTGACCTGGAACGTGGAGTAGCTCCTCTCGGCTCCCCTGTGCCAGCACTCAGTATGCCAGCAAATTTGGAAAACTCAGCAGAGGCCACAGGACTGGAAAAGTTCCATTTTCATTCCAATCCCAAAGAAAGGCAATGCCAAAGAATGTTAAAACTACTGCAAAATTGCACTCATCTCACATGCTAGTAAAGTAATGCTCAAAATTCTCCAAGCCAGGCTTCAGCAATGAATGAAGCATGACCTTCCAGATGTTCAAGCTGGTTTTAGAAAAGGCAGAGGAACCAGAGATCAAATTGCCAACATCTGCTGGATCATTGAAAAAGCAAGAGAGTTCCAGAAAAACATCTATTTCTGTTTTATTGACTATGCCAAAGCCTTTGACTGTGTGGATCACAATGAACTGCAGAAAATTCTGAAAGAGATGGGACTACCAGACCGCCTGACCTGCCTCTTGAGAAACCTATATGCAGGTCAGGAAGCAACAGTTAGAACTGGATATGGAACAACAGACTGGTTCCAAATAGGAAAAGGAGTACATCAAGGCTGTATATTGTCATCCTGCTTATTTAACATATATGCAGAGTACATCATGAGAAACGCTGGGCTGGATGAAGCACAAGCTGGAATCCAGATTGCCGGGAGAAATATCAATAACCTCAGATATGCAGATGACACCACCCTTATGGCAGAAAGTGAAGAGGAGCTAAAGAGCCTCTTGATGAAAGTGAAATAGGAGAGTGAAAAAGTTGGCTTAAAGCTCAACATTCACAAAACGAAGATCATGGCATCTGGTCCCATTACTTCATGGAAACTAGATGGGGAAACAGTGGAAACGGTGTCAGACTTCATTTTTTGGGGCTCCAAAATCACTGCAGATGGTGATTGCAGCTATGAAATTAAAAGATGCTTACTCCTTGGAAGGAAAATTTTGACCAACCTAGATAGCATATTAAAGGGCAGAGACTTTGTCAACAAAATCTGACTAGTCAAGGCTATGGTTTTTCCAGTGGTTATGTATGGATGTGAGAGTTGGACTGTGAAGAAAGCTGAGTGCTGAAGAATTGATGCTTTTGATCTGTGATGTTGGAGAAGAGTCTTGAGAGTCCCTTGGACTGCAAGGAGATCCAACCAGTTCATCCTAAAGAAGATCAGTACTGGGTGTTCTTTGGAAGGACTGATATGAAGCGGTAACTCCAATACTTTGGCCACCTCATGTGAAGACTTGACTCATTGGAAAAGACCCTGATGCTGGGAGGGATTGGGGGCAGGAGGAGAAGGGGACGGCAGAGGATGAGATGGCTGGATGGCATCACCGACTCAATAGACATGAGTTTGAGTAAACTCCAGGAGTTGGTGATGGACAGGGAGGCCTGGCATGCTGCAGTTCTTGGGGTCGCAAAGAGTTGGAGATGACTGAGTGACTGAATTGAACTGAACTGAACTGGTTTATAAATGATAGACAAAACCTGGAAAAATGGTCAATTATGAAAGGTAAATGAAAAAACGGATCATGGTAATCCAGATAATGGAATGTGGAGCTAAGCAGTGAAGGTTAAAACAAAGAAACAAACAACTGTTGACAATTTTCCCAAATGGATGAATCTCAGAATAATTATGATGAATAAAAAAGTCAGGAAAACAGTGTACTTATGAAAAGATGCCATTTAAAAAAATTCTAGAAAGCTCAAGCTAATCTATAATAATCAGTATTTGCTTGAATGGTAAGGAGGGAGAAAACCGGGAGGAGTGAAAGGGAGAGATTATAAAAGGTCATGAGGAAACTTTTGGACCGATGGATATTTTCATTGTCTTGGTTATGATGATGGTTTCAGGGGAATATATATCATTAAAACATATCAAAATTTTCTTTAAATATAGCTTATTATTGTGTGGGAATTACACCTAAATCAGAGCAGCAACAGCATCAAGAAAATACACCTCAGAGGGTTGTTGTGAAGCTTAAATGAGAAGCTATGCATATCACTTGCTGTAACTTCTGGCACATAGTAAGAACTCAGTAAATTTTTGCCATTATTATTTTTTTACTTCAGAGGATGGAATGGTAGAACAATAATTGATTGTGAATTAACAAGAATCTTTTGAAATAAATATCAAGGCCAACTTTCTCACAGTTGTTACTGGAGAGTAAATTGAGGATGAGACTTATTAAGTGTAGCATTTTATTAAATACCCTGTACAAAATTATGATGAAATCGGGATGTGGCTTGATAGCAGTTTTTTTTTTTTTCAAGTAAGAGCTGTGGAATCCTTTCTTATTCTTGATTTATAAACTTTACTTAGTAACTGGCAAAGGGTTCTATTGTTTTATGAGGTTTATAGTAGTTGCTTAACAAATATCTGTCAGATTGAATTAATGAATTAATCATTAATTAACTGAATTAATCATCATCTCATCTCTGTAATTCAGGAACTTGAAATTCATGGCCATGTGTACTTTGTAAGTTAATTAACTTCAATGCAATCTGGGGGATTCCTTGCCTCAGGGTACTTAGTCTTCCCTGATGTGAAATATTTAGGTGACATAGACAGGAAGCAGTGACTTATGAGGAAAGCATGCCTGGGGAACTCCAGAAAGTGTCAGGGGAGTGTCTAGGAGAGGTGGAGCTGCGTTGGGCCAGGGCTGACAGTGTACTTTCATTTCCCATGGTTTCCACATGTCCTTTCCTGAGTAGAGAAGACTCTTCAAAAAATAGATTCTTATGTTTTCTTCCCTAGTTCTTGTTCTTGCGGATTAAGAGCTGAGTTCTTCTGGGTGGCATGAGAATTCTTTCTTCTATATTATGTCTATCCCTGAAGTTAGTGAAGTCGCTCAGTCGTGTCCGACTCTTTGCGACGCTGTGGACTGTAGCCTACCAGGCTTCTCTGTCCATGGGATGCTCCAGGAAAGAATACTGGAGTGGGTTACCATTTCCTTCTCCAGGCAAGAATACTGGAGTGGGTTACCATTTCCTTCTCCAGGCAAGAATACTGGAATGGGTTACCGTTTGCTTCTCCAGGGGAACTTCCCAACCCAGGGATCAAACCCAGGACTCCTGTATTGGAGGCAGACGCTTTAACCTCTGAGCCACCAGGGAAGCTAATCTGTCTCTAAATATGGCACTGAGCTGGTTACATGGATAGATTCCATACAGAACTATTTTTATAAATCATCATAGTCATGAGAGTATATTACTTAGTCAAACCCCAAAGTAGAAGAGTTTTTGACACTGGTTAAGTTTAACATCTAAGTGAGGATAGGAATTTAGATTTTAGTCTTCTTTAGGGTTGAGTGAAAACCTTTTCTATACTGACAATAGCTATGGTATGGTATAGAGTATGGTAGGTATGGTAGGCTATGGTATAGAGTATAATCTTAAAAAAAGGCAATTTTCTGATCATAAAGGTACTACAAGAACAGGATACTTTTCATATATAATTAGCATATGAAAGATGTCCATTATCATTAATAATCAGGGAGATGAAAATCAAAATCCCAGTGAGTTACCATAGCACTGACAAATTTCAATCCAACAATTTCAAGTGTCACTGAGGGTGTAGAACAACAAGAACTTTCACATCCTGCAGGTAAGAGTGTATGTGAACTGATGGCAATCTCTCTCTCTCTTTTTCTAATTGTCTGCAATTCAGGAGACCCAGGTTTGATCCCTGGGTTGGGAAGATCCCCTGTAGAAGAGAATGGCACCCCACTCCAGAATTCTCACCTGGAGAGTTCCATAGACAGAGGAGCCTGGTGGACTATAGTCCATGGGGTTGCAAAGAGTTGGACATGATTGAGTGACTAACACACATAGTTGATTTGCAATGTTGTGTTAGTTTCAGGTGTATAGCAACATGATTTATACACACATACACATGCATATTTTTTCCAGATTTTTTCTTATAGGTTATTATAAAATATTGAATATAGTTCCCTGTGCTATTCAGTAGTTCCTTATTGGTATCTATATACAATAAATATATAGTAGTGTGAAGATATGTGTACCCCAGTGTTCAATGCAGCACTATTTATAATAACCAAGACATAGAAGCAAAATCGACAGATGAATGGATAAAGGAGATGTAGTATAGTAAAAGAGAATGAAACAGTGCCATTTGCAGCAACCTAAGTGGACCTGGAGAGTATCATACTAAGTGAAGTCAGGCAGAGAAAGATAAATACCATATGATATTGTTAATATGTAGAATCTAAAAAAAAAGGATACAAATGAAGTTACAGAGGGATAATTTAGGAGTTTGCAGCAACCACTTTGAAAACAGTTTGGTATTGTTGAGTAAAGTTGAATTTGTGTGACCTCTGTGACATAGCCATATCATTCCTAGCTTCATAATCCAGGGAAACTCTTTTTTTGTATGTGTTTACCAGGATGTAATGAGAAATAGCAAACTCCCTCACTGAAAGAATCCAAAAATTCATCTCAAGAAAAATGGAGAAATAAATTGAAGTATGTTCAAACAGCAGAATACTACACAGCAGTGAAAATAAGTGAACTATAGTGGCATGCATCAACATGAGTAAACCTCCAGAACATAAAGTTGAGGGCAAGAAGAAGGTCATGGAAGAACACATAAGTAGAGGCAGCATTCCTTTTTTGGACATGTTAAATGTGAAGTGCTGACTGAAGGTACTGGTGGAAATATCCAGATTATGGGTGGAAATGCATATTTGAAGCTCAATATGCAGGTAGCATGTTTAGGTGAAAGCTAATCCATTAGCGAGAATAACAGTGGAGAGAGTAAGGTTGGTGATGGGAACTGTTATAAAAAACTGAATTTAGTGAGTAGAATAATGAAATCAAAAAGGCAGGTTAGAGATGTAGGAAAAAGAAAATGTAGTGTCTGAAGCTAAAGGAAGAGTCAAGACAAGCTACATAATTAGTAGGGCTTAGTGGAAAATGAAATTATGGGACTCCTGTTAAAAAAGTGTTGAGAATTTAAAAACAGAGACAAAAAAGTCCTAAACTGCATGCAGAGTCTTTCCAAGTATGGGACACTGAGTGACTGCACAGATTGCATGTCTCAGAGGCCAATCCTGGGAAAAACTCTTGGGACTTGCAATCAATATGATGAAGAACATGAGGACTGAGAAAGAAGAATGAGAAAAAAAATATATTTAAATCCTTTTTTGCTTTTCTGATTTTGAAAGTAATACTCATTAAAGCATATTTGTAAAAGCATGGTATGTGAAGTCGCTCAGTCGTGTCTGACTCTTTGTGACCCCATGGACTGTAGCCTACCAGGCTCCTCCCTCCATGGGATTCTCCAGGCAAGAGTACTGGAGTGGGTTGCCATTTCCTTCTTCCGGGGATCTTCCCGATCCAGGGATTGAACCCGGGTCTCCCGCATTCCAGGCAGATGCTTTAACCTCTGAGCCACCAGGGAAGCCTGAAAAATATGTAAAAAGTATTTATAATTTGACTTATTTATCAGTAATCTTTCATCTGATAACTTCTAACATTTTGGTAGTTTTTTTTCCCCACTTACTTTCTGAACAGACATACACATTAACATGCTTGTTAGTGTTAGTGTTAGTGTTAGTCACTCAGTCATGTCTGACTCTTTGCAACCCCACGGACTGCAGCCCACTAGGCTTCTCTGTCCATGAAATTCTCCAGGCAAGAATACTGGAGTGGGTTGCCAGTTCCTGCTCCAGAGGATCTTCCCGACCCATGTCAACACTTTAAATAACACAAATTGAGACCATATTCTATAATTTCGTTACTTAAAAATTTTTAACATTCTATCATGGGAATTTTCTCATGTCTTTGAGTGTTCTTTGAGAAAATGATTATTAATAAAAAAGATTATTTGACTAAGCTGGTCACTGTTGACCTTGGCGAGGTTCAGTTCAGTTCAGTCGCTCAGTCGTGTCTGACTCTTTGCGACCCCATGAATCGCAGCACGCCAGGCCTCCCTGTCCATCACCAACTCCTGGAGTTCACTCAGACTCACGTCCATCGAGTCAGTGATGTCATCCAGCCATCTCATCCTCTGTCATCCCCTTCTCCTCCTGCCCCTAATCCCTCCCAGCATCAGAGTCTTGAGTCAATGAGTCAATTCTTCGCATGAGGTGGCTAAAGTACTGGCGTTTCAGCTTTAGCATCATTCCTTCCAAAGAAATCCCGGGGCTGATCTCCTTCAGAATGGACTGCTTGGATCTCCTTGCAGTCCAAGGGACTCTCAAGAGTCTTCTCAAACACCACAGTTCAAACACATCAATTCTTCGGCGCTCAGCCTTCTTCACAGTCCAACTCTCACATCCATACATGACCACAGGAAAAACCATAGCCTTGACTAGACGGACCTTAGTTGGCAAAGTAATGTCTCTGCTTTTGAATATACAGTCTATGTTGGTCATAACTTTTCTTCCAAGGAGTAAGCGTCTTTTAATTTCATGGCTGCAGTCACCATCTGCAGTGATTTTGGACCACCCCCCGCCCCCCCAAAATAAAGTCAGCCACTGTTTCCCATGAAGTAATGGGACCAGATGCCATGGTCTTCGTTTTCTGAGTGTTGAGCTTTAAGCCAACTTTTTCATTCTCCTCTTTCACTTGCATCAAGAGGCTTTTTAGTTTCTCTTCACTTTCTGCCATAAGGGTGGTGTCGTCTGCATATCTGAGGTTACTGATATTTCTCCCGGCAATCTTGATTCCAGCTTGTGTTTCTTCCAGTCCAGCATTTCTCATGATGTACTCTGCATATAAGTTAAATAAGCAGGGTGACAATATACAGCCTTGACCGACTCCTTTTCCTATTTGGAATCAGTCTGTTGTTCCATGTCCAGTTCTAACTGTTGCTTCCTGACCTGCATACAGATTTCTCAAGAGGCAGGTCAGGTGGTCTGGTATTCCCATCTCTTTCAGAATTTTCCACAGTTTATTGTGATCCCCACAGTCAAAGGCTTTGGCATAGTCACTAAGGCAGAAATAGATGTTTTTCTGGAACTCTCTTGCTTTTTTCATGATCCAGGGGATGTTGGCAATTTGATCTCTGGTTCCCCTGCCTTTTCTAAAACCAGCTTGAACATCAGGAAGTTCATGGTTCACGTATTGCTGAAGCCTGGCTTGGAGAATTTTGAGCATGACTTTACTAGCATGTGAGATGAGTGCAATTGTGTGGTAGTTTGAGCATTCTTTGGCATTGCCTTTCTTTGGAATTGGAATGAAAACTGACCTTTTCCAGTCTTGTGGCCACTGCTGAGTTTTCCAAATTTTCTGACATATTGAGTGCAGCACTTTCACAACACCATCTTTTAGGATTTGAAACAGATGCACATAAATGAGGAATAAATGGAAGTTGAAGTTGGAGGCATCAAGCATAGATACTTTCCCACTTGATGGTTGCGAGAAGACACAGGAAGTATGGTATTTCATGGAGATAGGATGGTTGAGGGAACTTTGTATGAGTGTGGGAGACCTGGATGTAATTGTTGGCTGAGAAAGGATGCCAGAGGTGGGTGTAATGATGAATAGAATACATTCTTGGAGGAGTTGGGCAAGGAATGGACACATGTAATGGACACAGCATTAAAAAATCCCTTCCTCTAAAAAAGAATAGGATGGATTATACAAGCTGAAAATTTGAAGTGTGGAGAAGAGAAATCTATTACATTTACATCATATAGAGCGTTATTAAGAAAATGGAAGATGATGAGGTAGGTAGACTTTGAGATTACTGATAACAATTTGATTCAGTGTAAGTAATGGAGGCTTAGTCAGAGATAAATTCCAAAATTGTGAATAGAAGTGCAGGCCCAATCAAGGCCAGATTTTGGAATGAAAAGAAGTGACTCAAATTCAAAATTTTCTTCAGTAATATTCAGCAGCCTGATAGGAGTGTGGAGAAAGTAGATGACAGTTTGCTCAGAACTGGAGCTTGCCAAAGCCAGTGTTATGGAAAAAGGAAACATAAAGGATTTTGGAGTACTAAGAAGGATCATATTAACTTGTTCATTATAATAGCCACAGATGGCTAAAAAGGCAAATAAAGAAAGAACTGAGGTAAGGGAGGAATGAACAGGTTGAAAGCTGTGATGAGGGTGACTGAGCAGCAGTTTCAGTAGATATGGAAAGGGAAGAAGGACACATAACAAAGAAGGGAAATCTCGACTTAAGATCTTGTAAGCTGAATAACAGATCCAAAGGTAAATGTGGGTGGTGCTTCAGGGAAGGTGCAGAGGTGGTGTAAAAACACTGAGGCTGATGCATGCTGCGATTCATGGGGTCGCAAAGAGTCGGACACGACTGAGTGACTGAACTGAACTGAACTGATGTGTGGAGAGCACCATTCATATGGACATTGAGATGAACAAGGTGTTGACATGAATCAGTTGAGAGAAGACTGCAAGCCAAAGGCTAAACTATCAGGAGAGTTACTGGTGGGTCTAGAGGTTGGTGGAAAGCAGCAGCAAGGAGGGAACAAGGAGTCAACAGGAGAGGCAGTGCTGAGAGCTGGTGTTAGAGGGAAGGTGTGGCAGTGGCTGGACGAGGTCAGAATATGTTGCTTCCTAAATTAATGTAATTCTGAGAAGTGGTGGACGGAGACACTGCTGGGGAGTTTTGATGTTGGTCAGTGTCATGGGAGGAATAATCCAAGAGAAGCCTGAGAATGTAGGTGAGCTAGTTCACAATCAATTCATTTTCACAGAGCACAATGTTGAGCATTGTCTTACATATCTGAATGTCTACAGGGAGTCTTGTATCCATATCTATTTCCAATCTCTATCTTTACAATACCTCCACTATATCACCATTAAACACCCTTTTCATTGAATATTCTTCAAGTCTTTAAAGTCTCCCAAATTTTCACTACATTGTTATGATGAGTGACAAGAAAGACTTTACCAGGCAGGTTAAATGAGTTGGCCAGAATAAAAGGGATAGTGTTGAACGTGGGAAAGAAAAAGATAATAACAAGAGACACTGGTGATTACAATAAGGAACTCAAAACACACCTCAAGTTGGTGACAAGCATAGATGAGTCTAGAACTCTCACATTTTGTCTTTATTTCTCCCTTTGAGGTATCTATGAAATTTTGGCAATAAACAGAAAACAAGATTTTTCTTATGCACTTTATGGTGTGTGTCTGCTGTCTTTGATGTTCAAAGGAAATCATTGCCTTTAATCATAAGAGTTGAAAGCCAGATATAACAAAGTAAGGAAATGGAATTTTCGAACAGTTGTTCATTTTTACCTTGTGCTTTACATTTAAGCATGTATTAGCTATCATTGTTTGAACTGCAGGTTAGCATCCTCTCTATATTTGTCCTTTATTTTCTTACTCCAAGATACTTTTGAGTATGGGTTTATAAAAATTTTTCCAGCGGTGCTATGTAACCTAGGAACAAGAATACAGAAATTATATGCAAGAGATAACAAGGGTTGGGAGTTTGTAAATGTATTGCCCTTTTCTGTTTAAAGAACATTTAAAAATTTTGGTTTGAATGAATTGTAAAATATGAGCATTTTTAAACTATATACCTTTTTTTTTATTGGTTATAAAGTCTATGTCACCAGATAAAATATCTTGAAATTTAGAACTACTGAAAGATTATGTGGTATGAGAAATACCTATAAACTGAGGAATTCATAGTACATATGATTTGGCATACATACAGGGACTAGATACAGTTATTTGATAGGTTTTTCAATAAAATAGTAAACCATGGAGAACATAAACAAAAACAAAAAATATCAAACTGTTCAAAGCATTTCATATTTTTTTAACAGTGATGTTCAATGGGATCCACATAGCTGTTAAAAAAAGGAAGATTTTAACTGGTGAGTCACTAATCAGTTATCAAGTGTTTCTTGATGGATTATTATGTGATAGACATTGAGCTAGAAAAAAACTTATTTCTGTAGCGTTAGAAAGCATCACTACGAACAAAGCTAGTGGAGGTGATGGAATTCCAGTTGAGCTATTTCAAATCCTGAAAGATGATGTTGTGAAAGTGCTTCACTCAATATGTCAGCAAGTTTGGAAAAGTCAGCAGTGGCCACAGGACTGGAAAAGGTCAGTTTTCATTCCAATCCCAAAGAAAGGCAATGCCAAAGAATGCTCAAACTACCACACAATTGCACTCATCTCACAGGCTAGTAAAATAATGCTCAAAATTCTGCAAGCCAGGTTTCAGCAATACATGAACCGTGAACTTCCAGATGTTCAAGCTGGTTTTAGAAAAGGCAGGGAAATCAGAGATCAAATTGCCAACATCTGCTGGATCATGGAAAAAGCAAGAGAGTTCCAGAAAAACATCTATTTCTGCTTGATTGACTATGTCAAAGCCTTTGACTGTGTAGATCACAATAAACTGTGGAAAATTCTGAAAGAGATGGGAATACCAGACCACTTGACCTGCCTCTTGAGAAACCTGTATGCAGGTCAGGAAGCAACAGTTAGAACTGGACATGGAACAACAAACTGGTTCCAAACAGGAAAAGGAATAGGTCAAGGCTGTATATTGTCACCCTGCTTATTTAACTTATATGCAGAGTACATCATGAGAAACGCTGGGCTGGATGAAGCACAAGCTGGAATCAAGATTGCCAGGAGAAATATCAGTAACCTCAGATATGCAGATGACACCACCCTTATGGCAGAAAGTGAAGAAGAACTAAAAAGCCTCTTGATGAAAGTGAAAGAGGAGAGTGAAAATGTTGACTTAAAGCTCAACATTCAGAAAACGAAGATCATGGCATCCAGTCCCATCACTTCATGGGAACTAGATGGGGAAACAGTGGAAACAGTGTCAGACTTTATTTGTTTGGGCTCCAAAATCAATGCAGATGGTGATTGCAGCCATGAAATTAAAATACACTTACTCCTTGGAAGGAAAGTTATGACCAATCTAGACAGCATATTAAAAAGCAGAGACATTGCCAACAAAAGTTCATCTAGTCAAGGCTATGGTGTTTCCAGTAGTCATGTATGGATGTGAAAGTTGGACTATAAAGAAAGCTGAGCACTGAAGAATTGATGCTTTTGAACTGTGGTGTTGGACAAGAGTCTTGAGGGTCCCTTGGACTGCAAGGAGATCCAACCAGTCCATCCTAAAGGAGATCAGTCCTGAGTATTCTTTGGAAGGACTGATGTTGAAGCTGAAACTCCAATACTTTGGCCACTTGATGTGAAGAGCGGACTCATTTGAAAAGACTCTGATGCTCAGAAAGATTGAGGGCAGGAGGAAAAGGGGACGGCAGAGGATGAGATGGTTGGATGGCATCACCGACTCAATGGACATGAGTTTGGGTAAACTCCGGGAGTTGGTGATGGACAGGGAGGCCTGGCATGCTGTGGTTCATGGGGTCTCAAAGAGTACGACACACTGAGCAACTGAACCAAACTGATTCCTAGCAGAATTTATAATTTAAGAGAGACAAAGCACATAGACACTTGAATCAAAAACTGAGGAAAGAAACTCCTTAAAGACACTTAAAATATACATGTGAAGACACTTAAGACATGTAAAGAGATTAAAATACTTGTTTTCTGATTGGGTTCCAAGAAATTGGAGCAACTGAGTTTGTCAGAGATTTCTGTTATATTTTGATTTTCAATTCCAAAAGGCTGAGTTTTACTGACTTTGTCTTCCCATATTATTGTTATTATTATTGCTAATTTTAAAGTTGACCATTTTGACCTTCATTTATATGTGACACTTGCCATGTTAGCATCATGAAGTCACAGATTCTCTGAGCATCAATAAATTTGAGGCCACATAGTTCTGGAGATGAGGGCTCTGAATTTCAGAGAGATGATGTGACTAGCAGTTAGTTGGAGAGACAAGACTTCTCTAGGGATCCAGAGCATCCCCTAAGGTTTTGGTCCCTAGACTGTAACTAGTGCAGAGATGTGGGGAAGTTGTCCTTTTGTGACCATAGAAGGAAGAGAGGGATAAGGGAATTAAAGTCTACTCTTTAGGTAACTAGTGGAGGAAAACTAGATATTGATGAGAAGAACTACCATCAAAAAGATACTAAGGGGACTGGAAGTCCTAGATCCTGATTTGGTTACAGTTTCCAGGAAGGGACTTAAGCTAATGGAAGTCAAGAGAGTTATCAATATTTGTATTAAAATAAATGATCAACTAAATGTTAAGGAAAAGGTACTAAAAGGTTTGTCCCTTGGTATTTATTTTTTTTCAGATTGTCAGCTTTGAAATGTCTGTTCTGTATGTTAATTACTTATATCTTTTAAAAAAGAGCTTTATCTTATCATACCAAACAAGAAAGCAGAGTTATTTCCATCTCAGGTAAACTATACCTGAAGTATGGTTAGTAGACAGAAAGCCAAGAGATATGATAGGGAGACTTGGGCAAAAACTTCTCTAGTTTGGTAAAATGACAAAAGAAGCCAAGATTATTTCTATTACTCAGGCCATAAAGACATCAGTATCATCTTGCGGCTTCTTAATTTAATCAAAGACACAGTTCATTAGGAGACAAATAACCTCTTAAGTAATAGTAGAAATATTGAAAAATAGCTATAATTTATTGAGCACCCACTCTTTACCAGATTTGCCTCATTTGCTTCATATATATCTTTTTTAAATTAACTTTTTATTGAAGAATCATTGCTTTATAGAATTTGGCTGTTTTCTGTCAAACCTCAACATGAATCAGCCATAGGTATACTGAAACTTTTGAAACTTCCTCCCATCTCCTTCCCAATCCCACCCCTCTAGGTTGATACAGAGCCCCTGTTTGAGTTTCTTGAGCCACAGAGAAAATTCCCATTGGCTAATGTAAGTTTCCATGCTACTTTTTCCATATATCTTACCCTCTCCTCCCCTCTCCCCATGTTCATAAGTCTATTCTCTATGTCTGTTTCTCCATTGTTGCCCTGTAAATAAATTCTTCAGTACCATTTTTCTGGATTCCATATATATGTGTTAGAATACAGCATTTATCTTTCTCTTTCTGACTCACTTCACTATGTATGGTAGGTTCTAAGTTCATTCACTTCATTAGAACTGACTCAAATGCATTCCTTTTTATGGCTGAGTAATATTCCATTATATATATATATACCACAACTTCTTTATCCATTCATCTGTCAATGGACATCTGGATTGCTTCCATGTTCTAGCTATTGTAAACAGTGCTGCAATGAACAATGGGATACATGTGTCTCTTTAAATTTTGGTTTCCTCAGGATATATGCCTAGGAGTGGGATTGCTGGGTCATATGATGGTTTTATTCCCAGTTTTTTAAGGAATCTCCATACCGTCTTCCATAGTGGCTGTATCAATTTACATTCCCATCAACAGTGCGAAAGTGTTCCTTTTGCTCCACACCTTCTCCAGCATTTATTGTTTATACTTTTTGATGAGGCCATTCTGACTGGTGTGAGGTGATATTCCATTGTAGTTTTGATCCTTGATTTGCATCTCTCTAATAATGAGCAATGTTGAGCATCTTTTCATGTGTTTGTTAGCCATATGTATGTCTTTGGAGAAATGTCTGTTTAGGTCTTTTCCCACTTTTTGATTTGGGTTGTTTGTTTTTCTGGCATTGAGTTGTATGAGCTCCTTGTATATTTTGGAAATTAATCCTTTGTCAGTTGTTTCATTTGCTATTATTTTCTCCCATTCTGAGGGTTGTCTTTTCACCTTGCTTATAGTTTCTTTTGCTGTGCAAAAGCATTTAAGTTTAATCAGGTCCCACTTGTTTACTTTTGTTATTTCTGTTACTCTAGGAGGTGCATCATAGAGGATCTTACTTTGATTTATGTCATCGAGTGTTCTGCCTATGATTTCCTCTAAGAGTTTTATAGTTTTCTGGTCTTACATTTAGGTCTTTAATGCATTTTGAGTTTATTTTTGTGTATGGTGTTAGGAAGTGTTCTAATTTCATTCTTTTACATGTAGCTGTCCAGGTTTCCCAGCACCTTTTATCAAAGAGGCTGTCTTTGCCTCATTGTATATTCTTGCCTCCTTTGTGAAAAAATAAGTTACCCATAGGTGCATGGGTTTATTTCTGGGCTTTCTATCTTGTTCCATTGGTCTATATTTCTGTTTCTGTGTGAGTACCATACTGTCTTGATGACTGTAGCTTTGTAGTATAACCTGAAGTCAGGAAGATTGATTCCTCCTGCTCCATTCTTCTTTCTCAAGACTGCTTTGGCTATTCAGGTCTTTTGTGTTTCCATATGAATTGTGAAATTTTTGTTCTAGTTCTGTGAAAATACCATTGGTAATTTGATAGGGATTACGTTAAACCTGTAGATTGCATTTGGTTCAGTTCAGTTCAGGTCAGTCGCTCAGTCGTGTCCGACTCTTTGCAACCCCATGAACCGCAGCATGCCAGGCCTCCCTGTCCATCATCAATTCCCAGAGTCCACCCAAACCAATGTCCATCGAGTCTGTGATGCCATCCAGCCATCTCATCCTCTGTTGTCCCCTTCTCCTCCTGCCCCTAATCTTTCCGAGCATCAGAGTCTTTTCAAATGAGTCAGCTCTTCACATCAGGTGGCCAAAGTATTGGAGTTTCAGCTTTAACATCAGTCCTTCCAATGAACACTCAGGACTGATCTCCTTTAGGATGGACTGGTTGGATCTCCTTGCAGTCCAAGGGACTCTCAAGACTCTTCTCCAACACCACAGTTCAAAAGTATCAGTTCTTCGGTGCTCAGCTTTCTTTATAGTCCAAGTCTCACATCCATACATGACTACTGGAAACACCATAGCCTTGACTAGACGGACCTTTGTTGGCAAAATAATGTCTCTGCTTTTTAATATGCTGTCTATGTTGGTCATTGGAGAAGGCAATGGCACCCCACTCCACTACTCTTGCCTGGAAAATCCCCTGGATGGAGGAGCCTGGAAGGCTGCAGTCCATGGGGTCACTGAGGGTTGAACACGACTGAGCGACTTCACTTTCACTTTTCACTTTCATGCATTGGAGAAGGAAATGGCAACCCACTCCAGTGTTCTTGCCTGGAGAATACCAGGGATGGGGGAGCCTGGTGGGCTGCCATCTATGGGGTCGCACAGAGTAGGACATGACTGAAGTGACTTAGCAGTAGCAGCGGCAGGTTGGTCATAACTTTCCTTCCAAGGAGTAAGTTCGTTTAATTTCATGGCTGCAATCACCATTTGCAGTGATTTTGGAGCTGAGAAAAATAAAGTCAGCCACTGTTTCCACTGTTTCCCCATCTATTTCCCATGAACTGATGGGACTGGATGCCATGATCTTAGTTTACTGAATGCTGAGCTTTAAGCCAACTTTTTCCACTCTCCTCTTTCACTTTCATCAAGAGGCTCTTTAGTTCTTCTTCACTTTCTGCCATAAAGGTGGTGTCGTCTGCATATCTGAGGTTATTGATATTTGTCCCGGCAATCTGGATTCCAGCTTGTGCTTCATCCAGCCCAGAGTTTCTCATGATGTACTCTGCATATAAATTAAATAAGCAGGATGACAATATACTTGACATACTCCTTTCCCTGTTTGGAACCAGTTTGTTGTTCCATATCCAGTTCTAACTGTTGCTTCCTGACCTGCATACAGATTTCTCAAGAGGCAGGTCAGGTGGCCTGGTAGTCCCATCTCTTTCAGAATTTTCCACAGTTTACTGTGATCTACATAGTCAAAGGCTTTGGCATAGTCAATAAAGCAGAAATAGATGTTTTTCTGGAACTCTCTAGCTTTATCCATGATCCAGCGGATGTTGGCAATTTGATCTCTGGTTCCTCTGCCTTTTCTAAAACCAGCTTTAACATCTGGAAGGTCACAGTTCATGCATTGCTGAAGCCTGGCTTGGAGAATTTTGAGCATGACTTTACTAGCATGTGAGATGAGTGCAACTGTGCGGTAGTTTGAGCATTCGTTGGCAATGCCTTTCTTTGGGGTTGGAATGAAAACTGACCTTTTCCAGTCCTGTGGCCACTGCTGAGGTTTCCAAATTTGCTGGCATATTGAGTGCAGGACTTTCACAGCATCATCTTTCAGAATTTGAAATAGCTCAACTGGAATTTCATCACCTCTGCTAGCTTTGTTCATAGTGATGCTTCCTAAGGCCCGCTTGACTTCACATTCCAGGATGTCTGGCTCTAGGTGAGTGATCACACCATCGTGGTTATCTGGGTTGTGAAGATCTCTTTTGTAGAGTTCTATGTATTCTTGCCACCTTTTCTTAATATCTTCTGCTTCTGTTAGGTCCCTACCATTTCTGTCCTTTATTGAGCCCATCTTTGCATGAAATGTTCCCTTGGTATCTCTAATTATCTTGAAGAGACCTCTAGTGTTTCCCATTCTATTATTTTCCTCTATTTCTTCGTGTTGATCATTGAGGAAGGCTTTCTTATCTCTCCTTGCTCTTCTTTGGAACTCTACATTCAAATGGGTATATCTTTACGTTTCTCCTTTGCTTTTCGCTTCCCTTCTTTTCATAGCTATTTGTAAGGCCTCCTTAGACAGCCATTTTGCTTTTTTGCCTTTCTTTTTCTTTTTGCATTTGGTAGTGTAGTCATTTTCACAATATTGATTCTCCTACCCAGAAACATGGAATATCTCTCCATCTATTTATGTCATCTTTGATTTCTTTCACTGGTGTCTTATAATTTTCTGTGTACAGTTCTTTTGTCTCTTTAGATAAGTTTATTCCTAGATATTTAATTCTTTTTGTTGCAATGGTAAATGGAATTTATTCCTCAATTTCTTTCTCTCTCTGAGTTTTCATTGGTAGTATACTGAAATGCAAGTGATTTCTGTGTATTGATTTTGTATCCTGCAACTTTGCTAAATTCACTTCTTAGGTCTAGTAATTTTCTGATAATATCTTTAGGGTTTTCTATGTATTGTATCATGTCATCTGCAAACAGTGAGAACTTTACTGCTTCTTTTCCAATCTGAACTCCTTTTATTTCTTTTTCTCATATGATTGCTATAGCTAGGACTTCCAGAACTATTTTGAATAATAGTGGCAAAAGTGGACACCCTTGTCTTGTTCCTGATCTAAGGGTGAATGCCAGTTCTTCACCATTGAGAATAATGTTTGCTGTAGGCTTATCATATATGGCCTTTACTATGTTGAGGTAGGTTTATTTTGTCTGATATGAGGATTGCTACTCCAGCTTTCTTATGCGTTTGCATGGAATATATTTTTCCATCCTCTGACTTTCAGTCTATATGTGTGTTGAGGTCTGAAGTGGGTTTCTTGTAGACAGCATATATATGTTTTTGTATCCATTCAGCCAGTCTGTGTGTTTTGGTTGGAGCATTTAATCTATATACATTTAAGGTAATTATTGATATATATGTTCCTATTGCCATTTTTTAATTGTTTGGGGTTGATTTTGTCGATCTTTTTTCTTCTGTTGTATTTCTTGACTATACAAGTCCATTTAACATTTGTTGTAAAACTGCTTTGGTGGTTCTGAATTCTCTTAACTTTTGCTTGCCTGAAAAGCTTTTTATTTCTCCATCAATTTTGAATGAGATCCTTGCTGGGTACAGTAATCTTGGTTGTAGATTTTTCCCTTTCAGTACTTTAAATATATCCTGCCATTTCATTTTGGCCTGCACAGCTTCTGCTGAAAGATCAGCTATTAAGCATATGGGGTTTCCCTTGTATGTTACTTGTTGCTTCTTCCTTGCTGCTTTTAATATTTTTTCTTTGTGTTTCATCTTTGTTAGTTTGATTAGTATATGTCTTGGCATATTTCTCCTTAGGACTCTTTGTGCCTCTTGGACTTGATTGGCTATTTCCTTTTCCGTGTTGGGGAAATTTTCAACTGTAATCTCTTCAAAAAATTTCTCATACCCTTTCTTTTTCTCTTCTTCTGGGACCTCTATAATTCAAATGTTGGTGCATTTGATATGGTCCCAGAGGTCTCTGAGACTGTCCTCAGCTCTTTTCATTCTTTTTACTTTATTCTGCTCTTCAGAAGTTATTTCCACCATTTTATCTTCCAGCTCACTGATTCGTTCTTCAGTTTCAGATATTCTGCTATTGATTCCTTCTAAAGTATTTTTGATTTCAGTAATTGTGTTGTTTGTCTTTATATGCTTATTCTTTAATTCTTCTAGTTCTTTGCTAATTGATTCTTGCATTTTTCTCCATTTTGTTCTCAAGGTTTTTGATCATCTTTACTATCATTATTCTGAATTATTTTTTCAGGTAATTTTCCAATTTCCTCTTCATTTATTTGGACTTCTGTGTTTCTAGTTTGTTTCTTCATTTGTGCAATATTTCTCTGCCTTTTATTTATTTTTTTCTTTAAGTTACTGTGTTTGAGGTCTCCTTTTCCCAGGCTTCAAGGAAATTTGAATTCTTTCCTTGAAAAAGGTTGAATTCTTTCTTCCTTTTGGTTTCTTCCCCCCTAAGCTTGGTCCAGTTGTTTGTATAAGCTTCCTATAGGATGAGATTTGAGTTTTTTGTTTGTTTTTCTTCTGATGGGCAAGGCTGAGTGAGGTGGTACTCCTGTCTGCTCATGATTGGGTTTATATTTTTGTTTTGTTTGTGGTTTAGATGAGGCATCCTGCACAGGGTGCTACTGGTGGTTGGGTGATGCAGGGTCATGTATTCAAATGATTTCCTTTGTGTGAGTTCTCACTATTTGATCCTCCCTAGGGTTAGTTCTCTGGTAGTCTAGGGTCTTGGAGTCAGTGCTCCCACTCCAAAGGCTCAGGGTTTGATCTCTGGTTAGGAATGAAAATTCCACAAGTGGTTTGTTATAGCATTAAGGGAGAGTAAAACAAATATCCAAAAATGAGAAACCAAAGATGAACCCCAGACAAATGGCAGTTACAAGATCAGGCAAATAATAATTAAAATAATGGAATATACACATATACACACATGAGCAAAATCAAAACAGTCCAACAAAATTTAAGTACAGTAGATTGATCCAGCGAACAAAAGAAATAAAAAGTTATATCTACCAGTTAAGAACAAAACTAACAAGCACAAACAGGAAAACCAAACTAAAGCAAGGTGCCAAGTGGGGAATAAAGCAATGAAAATAAAATTAACAAATATATTTAGAGGAAAGGAGGGAAAGAAAAGAAAGAATAGATATGCAAAGTTGAATAGAGGTAGATAAAGAAGACTTATATACATTAAAGATTAACTGCAAGGGGAAAAGAACAATAGGAAAGCAAATGAAGGAATAAATGTAGAAAAAATAATAATAGGTTAAAAAAATATAAATTAAAATTCAGAAAAGAGAAAAGAAAGGAAAAAGGAAAATGCCACAGAACTTCAAAAGCCCAATGTAGAGGCAGAGATTTATGACAACAATAAAAAATGTGACTGAGGGAAAAGAAAAAAAAAAGCTCAAAAGCTTAATTGGATTTCTTAGTGCCAATAAAATTGACATCTACAATAGAGGGAGGGAAAAGGAAAAAATGAAAAGAAAAAAATCCAAAAGAATCTACAAAACAAGTCAAAAAATAATAAAAATAAATGTTTTTCTTGAGTCTCTGCTGTCAGAGTCCTTTCCTGCGCTGGCAATTACAGTCCACCTTACCTCCCCAGGATGCCCCCTAACACTGTACTGATCTCTGGGCCTGCTGTGGGGGCTGCTCAGATTCTAATCTGGTCCTGCTCATGTGTGTTCTTGCCTCCAATGTCCACAGGTATCAGAGCTAGTGCGTTTTCTTTTGTGGGAGCTCTCAATGGCCATTTATATATTCCATAGACACAGTCTGCTTAGTTGATCATGTGGATTTAATCTGCAACTTGTACAGCTGGTGGAAACATTTTGGGTCTTCTTCCTTAGCCACACTGCCCGTGTGTTTCAACTGTGGTTTTATTTCCATGTCTATATGTGGATTGTCCACTGGGGTTTAGCTCCTGAGGCTTCCCTGGAGGGCTTGAGTTTGCCCCTGTGAGGGCCAGGTGTGGAAGTGGTGCAGCTGCATGGGTCACAGGGATTCTGGCAGCACCAGGTTCTCAGAGGGGTTGGTGGCTAGGGCAGTAGGAAATATAGTTCTCTAGAAGGCAGCTCGTATTGGTGAATACACTCCAGTGTTCTTGCCTGGAGAACCCTCTCTCTGACAGAGAAGCCTGGCAGGCCATAGTCTACAGGGTGGCAAAGAGTCAGACAGGACCAAAGCGACCCTGCATGCATAAACACAAGACTGGTTTTTTTTTTTTTTTTCTGATGTGGCAGCTCTGTCCCAGTGAGAATTGAGCATGAAGGTGGTGCAGCTGCTTGACTTGCAGGGTCCCTGGTGGCTCCAGGTGTTCAGGGACACAAACTGCCCCCACAGCAGGAGTTATGGCCCTATCAGAGTCTTTTTTCAAGTCTCTTGTAGCTGGGGATCGGAAGGCCTCTTTGTCCAGTCTTTCTCTGTAGCTCTGCCCATCCAGACACTTAGAGGGCTCTCTTGCCTGAGGTCCTTCTCTGTTGTTCAGCACATCAGTCACATAGGGGGGTCCCCTGACTGGGGTCCTACTCTGTAGATCAGTGCCTCAGGCACTTAAAGGGGCATCCTACATGGGGTCCTACTCTGCAGTTCAGTGCATCAGGCGTTTGATGGGGCAGCCTCTCTATTGTTCAGGTGCTGACGCTGGTGTGTGGGGAGAGAGAGGCTATGGTGATGGCTTCAGCCCATATGTGTGACTCAGTGGTATCACCTTGCTTTCACGGCTGCCTGGCTTTCTTCCATAGGCATTTCCCACCATGATCTCCTCCCTCACATCTCCTTGATCTGTCTCTTCACAGTCAACAGCAGCCCTCACACTGGGATTGCTCCACAATCCCTAACCTCCAGCTCGCAGCTGCTGCCCCTTCCAGGAGACCTGAGTTCCTGCCCGGCTTATGTATGGCTGTGGCAAGGACTGTCTGATTCTCATTCCATTCATACTACCACAGATCAGCTGTTTCACTCTCAGCCTTAAATGTTTCTCCTCTGACTCAGACAATTGTCCCGCTGTGGGGATCAGACATCTGCTTCAGTTTTCCCGCCCACCGAGGGTAGGTCCAGGCCTACTAACTCCTGTTTTTCCCCCTAGTTCCTTTGTCCTACCAGGTTTTGCGTGGTTCTATATATTCTTTTCCACTGGTCAGGTCCTCCTGTCCGCTCTCAGCTGGTGTTTTGCATGCCTTTCTGTGTCTGAAGGTGTGTTCCTGATGTATCTGTGGAGAGAGATGTATTCCATGTCTAACCTACTCCTCTGCCATCTTGTTCTCCCTGCTCTTTTTTTAACAACAGACATCTCTCTGCTTCACATATATTATCTTTTATCTTCACACAAGTCACTTTGTAAAGTGCATATTGTTGCCATCATTTTGCATTCTGGTACCTTGGGATCAGGAGCCTGCCATGATGTGTTCAAGGTCAAGCACCTAGTGGCTAAGCTCAGTGGGCTCCACTGTGGGCTCCAAAGCCAATGTATTTCTGTGTCACTGTTAAAACCTAGAATGTGGAATGACAGCAGCAAAAAATATTTATTTAGAGCTTCAGATTTTTTCTTCTTCCAGTTTTATTGAGATGTAATTGGCATATAACACTGTAACTTTAGTTGTACAGCATAATGACTTGACTTACATACATCATGAAATGATTATCATAATGAGTTTAGTGAACAACCAATATCTCACATAGATACAAAATTAAAGAAATTTAAAAAATTAAGATTTACTCTAACAACTCTCATATATAGTATACATCAATGCTGAACATTTCATCCCTGGTACTTTTTTTTTTTTTTTTAACCCCGGTACTTCTTTATCTTATATCTGGAAGCTTGCCTCTTTTGACCACCTTGACCTAATTTCTCCTCCCTCTATTCCCTGTCTATTCCCTGCGTCTGGTAACCATAAATCTGATCTCTCTTTCTATGAGTTTGTTTTAAAAGTATTATTTACCTATAGTGTTATGTTAGTTTCTGTTGTATAACATAGTGATTTGATATTTCTGTCCATTCAAAAATGGTCACTGTGCTAAGTCCCATTACAATGTCACTGTACAAAGATGTTATAGTTAATCTGTATATACATGTGATATTTTTAAGTTGCTGATCTGTTAGGTTCAAACACATTTTAACAACTCTTGATTTTTACTCCCCATCCCAAGTTTACTGTTTCTGATGTAATATTTTATGTTCTTTTGTGTATCCCTTAGCTACTTATTGCAGATATAGATTTTGCTTCTCTTGTCTTTTGACCTTTGCCTTTAGCTATATACATGACTGATTTACTACTTTTATTGTATGTTTGCCTTTACCAATGAGACTTTTCATAATTTTCATGTTTCTAGTTGTGGCCTTTTAATTTTTGACTAGAGAAATCCCTTTATCATTTCTTATAAAGGAGATAGCAAGCAAAGCTGGGGTTTAGCTTTTGCTTGTCTGTAAAACTTTTGATCTCTCTGTAAAATCTGAATGAAAGTCTTGCCAGGTAGAATATTCTTGATTGTAGGTTTTTCCCTTTCATACTTCGAGTATGTCATGCCACTCCCTTCTGGCCTGCATAGTTTCTGCTGAAAAGTCAGCTGATAGCCTTATGGGAGTTCCCCTCTATGTAACTTGCTGCTTTTCCCTTGTTGCTCTTAATATTCTCTATTTTTAATTTTTGCTCTGTTAATTACAGTATGTCTTGGTGTCATCCTCTTTGAGCTGATCTTGTTTATGACTCTTTGTGCTTCCTGGACCTGGATGCCTATTTCCTTTCCCGGGTTAGGAAAATTGTCAGCTATTATGTCTTCAGAAAGGCTACCTGCCCCTTTCTTTCTCTTCTCCTTCTGGGCACTCTTATAATGTGAATGTCAATATGCTTGATGTTGCCCTGGGATCTCTTCCACTGTCCTCATTTCTTGTTATTAAAAATATTTTTCATTTGGCTTGAGTGATTTCCCCAACTCTGTCTTCCAGCTGACAGTTTCTCTGCATTATCATTTCTGTGTCATCTCTGTATCACTACTAAATCCTTCTAGTGTATTTTTCATTTCAGTTATGATATTCTTCATTTCTGTTTGGTTCTTCTTTATATTTTCTCTGTGTTTAAAACTTGTAATTTCTCACTGTGTTCATCCAATCTTCTCCTGAGTTCTCTGAGCATCTTCATGGATGATTACCTTGAACACTTTTTTGGGTAGATTGCCTATCCTGCTTCATTTAGTTGTTCTTTTGGTGTTTTATCTTGTTCCTTTGTTTTGGACATACTCTATTGCCTCATTTTGCCTAGTTTCTCCTTTTTATTTCTATGTATCCAGTAGGTTGGTTATGCTTCCTGACCTTGGGGAAGTGGCTCTTTGTAGGAGATATGTTATGCATCCCAGCAGTACACTCTCTACTGGTCATCAGAGCTCTGTGCTCTAGTGGTCTGCTCTATTTGGGTTGTATGGGTTATTCTGCTGTGGAGAGCTGACTGTTGTGGGCAGTCTGGTAGGCATGGCTGGCCCCTGGTCTAGTTAGTTGTTGAGCCCTGCCTTGTGTGAAAGCTGCTGGCTTCTGTGGCAGGGCTCGGTCATGAGTCTGCTGGCTGCAGGGCCCTGAGATGTGTGTCCCAGGGACGTGTGTTCTAGGACTAGCGCTGGCCCATTGGTGAGAGAGCTGGGTTTTGGAGTGGGTGGTTGCAGAGTTGTGCAGCCACTTAGGTCTAGTATCAGCCTGCTGATGGGCAGAGTCAGTTCCTGACATGGCCAGCTGTGGGGTCTTGGGTATCTCAAAGCTGATGTCGGCACATGGGTGAGTAGGGCTATATCCTGTGTCAGGTGGATGAAGGGCCTGAGGTGTCCCAGAGCTGGGGTTGCTCTGTTGGGGGGCCAGATCAGGGCCCGGGCTTGTGCTGACCTGTTGCTGGGCAGGGCTGGGCCACAGAGGAGCCCAGGGCTTGTTCCCACCCACTGGTTGGTGAGACTGGGGTCCAGTGGGTCCTAGGGCTGGAGATGGCTCACTGGTGGACTGATATGGGTCCCAAATTCTTTGACTACTGGGCCCTTGGGTCCTGGATTGTTGTTTTGGCCTGTTAGTGGACTCGGTCAGTGCCCAGGGGGTCCTGGTGCTACCCACTGGGGAGTGAGGTTGGTCCCAAGGCTAGTGCTAGCCCATTGGTGGGTAGAAACAGTTCCCAGGGTCTCTGACTGCAGGGCCCTGGGTGGCCCAGGGCTGGTGCTGCACACTGGTGAGTGGGGCTGGGTCCTGGGCCCTCTGGTGGACAGGACTGGGACCTAGGATCGCGGTGAACTCAGTGGAGTCCTAAGGCAGCAGGCCTGCTGGTGGGTGGGGCTGTGCCTCTGCCTGGCTAGTTGCTTGGCCTTTCAGTACCGGTGCCGAAAGGCTGAGGGGCAGGGCCAGGTCCCAGTGCTAATAAGCTAGAAGAAGGATTCCAAAATCACATCTACCAATATCACAGTCCTCTCCCACAAGAGCCTTCTAGTTTCCCTGAAAGTAAGCCTTGCTGGCCTTCAAAGCCAGATGTTTTGTGGCCTCATTTTCCTGATGCTGGACCCCTGGGCTGGGAAGCCTGAGGTGGGTCTAAGTCACTTCTTGAGGAGAACCTCTGCAATTATAATTATCCTCCTGCTTGTGGGTTGCCCACCTGGGGCTATGGGTGTTGACTATACCATGTCTGTTCCTCCTACCATTTCATTGTGGTTCCTTCTTTAGCTGTAGAAGATCTTTTCTGTTAGTCTTCTGATTTTTCTCATCAGTAGTTGTTTAGGGTCTTCTCCAGTGAGTTGGCTGTTTGCATCAGGTGGCCAAAGTGTTGAAACTTCAGTTTTAGTATCAGTCATTCCAATTAATATTAAGGGTTGATTTCCTTTGGAATTGACTGGTTTGATACATTTCAAAATACATGCCATCAAATACACTGGAACATGCTCTATGAGTTTACACAGAGAGCTAAGAATTTTTTATTTTTTTCTCTCAAAACATTCTTTTCTATCCCCCCAAATTTGGAGACTAAGAAACCCCCAAAATATTAAATAAAGGAAGCTGACATTATGTTTGTAAGGTATGTGAATATGAAGTTTTAGGTATTTAAAAACATAAGAAAACAAAATTGCTCATCTGAGGGTTGATTCTCTTTAAAAATATAAGTATGATCTTCAAGTTCTTGAGGTGGCTCTGGATTTACCATAGCAAGGAGATGGGGACCTTCTGGCTGAAGGATGGCTGCTGATGCTGGGGAGAATTTGTGGAAAGAAAGGTTTAATTTCTAATGAAATTTATTAATTAACCCAGAAAATATTTTCTAATATATTACTAGGTGCCAGGCACTATTCCAGATGCTCAGGGTACAGCAGTGAACAAGACAGATTAAACGCTCCATCTTTAAGGAGCTTATATTTAGATTAGTTGATAAATTAATTTGCAGGAAAAAATGCAATGTTGGGGGAATTAATCTATTAGGTCCAGGCAAGGAGCTGGTCAAAGAGCTCTAAAATGGTTGCCAGGTAGAGACAAATAAGAAATGGACTGTGAAAACAAGAGCCTGAATGGATTTTCCTCACTGCCAAGCAGTCCATAGTGAGGGGTCGCTGATGCCCTCACGTGATCATGATGAGGGAGTTAATGACTCACTTACCCTCAGCTGAAACCACACCAAGCCCCTGTGAAAGCTCATGTGGTTTTTTACTGAAGAGTTTAGGTAATTTTCTCAAAGTTCTATGAGTCTGTGGGTAGAGGGAAGAAATGGGTATCTTGCCCATAGTATATCTCCAGAGCTCTCCTGTTCTCTTGTTCCCATAGGGACCAGGGTTCTCTACTTAGGCCCAGGGGACAAGGAGGGCTGTCCCACAGGGATAACCCTTTCTTAATAGTTCTCTATTCTTTTCTTTTCACGATTTCTTTTCCTTTAACCCCTTTGCTGTTGATATTTTTCACCTGTGTTGGCTAAGTTGCTTCAGGTGTTTCCGACAGTGACCCCATGGACTGTAGCCTGCCAGGCTCCTCTGTCCATGGATTTTCCAGGCAAGAATACTAGAGTGGGTTGCCACGCCCTCCTTCAGCAGATCTTCCCGACCCAGGGGTTGGACCCCTGTCTCTTTTGTCTCCTGCATTGCCAGGGGGATTCTTTACCACTAGCTCCACCTGGGAAGACCAGCTTTTGCCTAAGCCAACACATTTTTTCCTAGGACTCTCACTACAATTGTCAAATTTCTAGTCTCTTAGTTCTTTCTTATGAATTGCAAATTTTGCAGCCTCAGGCATTACTGATTGTTAATGCTTAACATGATACTCTGACTTTATATTCTCTTAAATGAATAACTGGTTAACTGCTAACATAGTATTCTCTGGTTCTGTGGCCCTGAGTTACATTATAATGTGTTCTTACACTGGCTGAAGATAAATGATGTCTGGTTCTAATTGTTTCCCTATATCCCTTAGATTCACCCCCACCCTTACAAAGATGAGAGGTGGTTCAGGTGATATCAAGTTTCACTCCCTTTAGCCTCGGGACTTTCTGTTATGCACTAGAACCAATTGTCTGTCAGACTTCAGGACAAAGGATGGATGGAAAGGGACCAGTGGAGAAGATTATTTAGGAGGAGAGGTCTTGAGTCAGTAATTGTTCTCTTAAACCTTGTGGGTAGTTGCCACAGAAGTTAACTTTTAGTTTAGGTCTCTCAGGAGTAGGGCAGGGAGTCACCTTTTCTTGAATACCTACTGTGTGCTCAGTATTGTCAAATGCCATTCATTTGTTATTTCACCTCATTCTCACAAAAGTCCAGTGATATCTCATTTTATAGAGGAAATAGATGCTTAGAAACATCCACGTCACACAGTCAGGATGTGGCAATATTTAAATTAGCTCTGGGCAACTCTAATGAAAGTAGTCTCACTGGTGTTACTCTGGGGGAGTTTTCCAAAGGTAGAGAACACCCAGGCAGTACTAGCAGTTCCTTCTGATGCCTGGACAACCCTCAAAGTCATGTGGTGATTGTTGTTACTCCAACAGTTCTCCAACTTGCTTTAAAAGTAAGGTTTTAAGCTCAAGTGCAGGTAGGGGATGTGTAGAAAAAGGATAATTTCCTTTGCTGATCTAAGCATAGAGATTAGACTTTGGCAGAGTTGTATGGTAAATTTCTTTTTTTTTTTTCTCTTCATACTTTATTTTATGAATGTTTTAAATGAGTATCTGTGTAGTTGCTAAGTCATGTCCGACTCTTTCTGACCCCTTGAACTGTAGCCTGCCAGGCTTCCTGGTCCATGGGATTCTCCAGGTAAGAATACATCACCCTAACATTCAGAAAAATGATAAAAGCATTTGCATTTTGAAAAAAATGTAATCTTAAAATGTTAGATTAGATTTTAAGCTGCTATGAGAAACCAAATTCTCTCAAATACTACTAAATGGAGTTTTAAATTCATGACATTGACAAATGGAAATTTGACAGTATATATTTAAAGTCATAAATATGAAATCTATTTGACAGTACAATTCCTCTTCTATACATTAATTCTAAAGGAATACTAATATTGTATGGTAAATTTCTATCTTACTTTCTCTCCTTATTCCTACCTCAGGCCAGCTTTCTTTCTCCTGTTTTGAAATTAAACCTTTAAAATACCTTTAGTTAGATAATTACTAAACAGATCCTAGGAGAAAGAAGAATATAAGAGATGATAAAGAAAGCATGCAAAATTAAAGAGAAGAGAATAAATTCATCAATAAAATGATTGGGGTACTTGGATATTTAAAGCCAAAATGCACTTGAAACCTAACCTTATATAATACAGATAAATTAGAAACTTCTTGGAAAATTGAATATAAAATTTTAAACTATAAAAAAGTGAAAGTATTTAATTTATACCTGTATTTTAGCTGAGGAAAGGAATTCTAAATACAAAAGCACTGAAAAAATTGCAAGGAAAGTATTTAGCTTTTATTGTATATTGAAATACAAACAACCAGAAAGGCAATTTATGGGTAAATAACATGTTGGGAAAAATATGAGATAAATAGATGAAGAATTAAGAAGTTAAAGATGCTTCTAAAAATAAAGGTGCTTCTGCTTTTATGAAAGAAATTCTAAAGCAAAGTTTTATTTATTTCTCATGTAACCATGTTTTAAGATATGGCTCATTATATTACCTTGCTGAGATCTCTTTAGAGCTAATTGTCAACAACCCTTATAATTTTAAGTTGTGCAGATTTGATGTCATGACATATAGGTCCCATTGGAAGTTCTTGATAAGTGGGTTAAGTAGCACTGAGCTGTGAGTGAGTCCTGTGTCAAGTTGCTGGAAAAGTAACCTAGCTGGGCATAGATCCTGAACCTAGGGGTTTTAGCCACGCAACTCTAAGTCAATCACATATCTGAACTGACATCCAGCCCACACTTAATCAGAATTCATGGAGATTATGAAAGACAAAATGTCTTATGAAATCTAGATAACACTATAGTCATGGGGTTCTCCTGCTCTCTCATGAGTTGAATCTTCAACAATGGAAATGAGCTCAGTCTCCTATGACTTGTTCTTAGAGCATACATGATGTCTTCTAGTGAGCCATCATTCCTCCCCGCTATAAAAAAATATTTATTTATTTGGCTGCATTGGGTCTTAGTTGTAGCACATGGTATCTTTCACTGTGGTGAGGTTGCTCAAGCACATGAGCTCATTAGTTGCAGTGTGCAGGCTAAGTTGTCCCACACCATGTAGGATCTTAGTTCTCTAATGGAACCCATGGCCCTTGCATTGGAAGATAGATTCTCAACCTTGGGATCAACAGCAAAGTCCCCATTTCCCCTTTATAAATTCACAAAGAAAGTGAAGTCGCTCAGTCACGTCCAACTCTTCGTGACTCCATGGACTTTAGCCTGCCAGGCTCCTCTGTCCATGGGGTTTTCCAGGCAAGAATACTGGAGTGGGTTGCCATTTCCTTCTCCATGGATCTTCCCAATCCAGGGATTGAACCCGGGTCTCCCACACTGCAGGCAGACTTTTTACCGTCTGAGCCGCCAGAGAAGCCCATAAGTTCACAAATATGTTTAGTAATGTCTTTGGTAATATTTTCATTATTTATCTAGAATTTGTAGCCTCCAACTTCATTCCTCTTTTGAAATGGAATTTAATTTGCTTTTCTTCATTTGTCTTCCCTCATGGCTCAGCTGGTAAAGAATCCGTCTGCAATTTGGGAGACCTGGGTTCAATCCCTGGGCTGGGAAGATACCCCGCAGAAGGGAAAGGCTACCCACTCCAGTATTCTGGCCTAGAGAATTCCATGGACTATATATATAGTCCATGGGGTCACAAAGAGTCAGACATAACTGAGTGACTTTCACTTTCACTTAATTTGCTTTTCTTCACTTGTCTAGCACAATTCCCCTCTCTTCATTTTCTTAAAGTGTTTTAAGATTCTTACCCTTCCCATTCTTTCAAAAAAAAAAAAAAAAAAGGAAGCTTAGGTGAATCACTAGTAAGTGCAAAGAACATTTTGTCTGAGCTTGTGTGTTTCTGATAGGAATTATCATTTCAACAAAATGAACTATTATGTGTGTTTGTGTGTACTGGGGAAGGGGTTGGAGGAAGAAGGAAGGGCAGGAGGGGGGACTGATAGCTTCCTTTTATCCTTCTGTCTGTGTCTGGGGCCTGGAAAAGTGTTAGGGGAACAAAGCTACATGGATGGAACACAGGGAGGTAAAATTTTACTTGTTGAGCTTACTCATTACTTTTTATGGTACTTCTAATTATTATTTGGGTTTCCCTTATAGTTCAGTTGGTAAAGAATCTGCCTGGAATGCAGGAGACCCTAGTTTGATTCCTGGGTCAGGAAGATCCCCTGGAGAAAGAAAAGGCTACCCACTCCATTATTCTGGCCTGGAAAATTCCATGGACTGTATAGTCCATGGGGTTACAAACAGTTGGGCATATAATATGTTGAATAATAATAGTTGAATGTGGGCATATAATGGGGACTCTTAGAGAAGGAAAAAAAATTAAGAATCTTCTGGATTCATAGAACTCCTTTCTACTGCAAATTCTTGAATATGTTGACTTCAAGACTGATTCAAACAGAACCAAATTAAACCAATAAACAGACAAACACCCCCCCCCCACCTCCAATAACCAATGATTATTTCAGACCACCAGTTAAATAAAATCTTGAATGTTTAAAACCTTTCCTTTGGACAAAAATCATTACAATTGAGGATACTTCTGCCAAAAATTGAAGATGCCATAAAATTTGGTAGCTGATGATATAGCTTGCCCCTCAGTTAAATGTTTCATATTTAGATACACTTTAGGTGTAGATACATTTATATGATCTATGAGTGAAAAAAAGCTTGAAGTTTGCATCTTTTGAAATCCCACCACATTTTTTTTTGTTATTGTTAATGGCAGTAAAGTGCTATTTCATACGCTTGTCATAGTAAGGGTTTTTCTAAACTGAGCTCTGTGGTTTGTTATTTCAGGCTTCCTGCTCAGCAAGCCCCAGGCCGTGTGACAGTACTTCTGCTCTGTTTACCAATAGTGTGAGTCAGGGCTTGTGGTTGTGGCACAAAGAGCCCCACAGCAGCTTTATCTCCTCTGACTTAAGGGAAGGCATCAATGAACTGAGGGAAGGTGGAAGATCCAGTGGTCCTGAGACATCATCTCTGTATAGAAACCTTTGTCTAATGGAGTTTAGAAACTATAGGCTGAATTGTCCCTTAGTGTGAAAGAAGGTTCCTGTTCATGAAGCATTTCTTGTGTAAAATGACACACGATCATTACTTCACAGCTGAACTTTGCTATTAGCCGCTTAGCTACTTTCTTTTTTAAACAAAAAAAAAATTTTATTGTGGTAAAAGTCACATAATGTAGATCATACTACTTTAACCATATTTAACTGTACAGTTCAGCAGCACTAAGTACATTAACATTGTTGTGCAACTCTCACCATCATCCATCTCCTGAACTTTTCACTTTCCTAAACTGAAACTCTGTTCCATTGAACACTAGGTCCCCATTCCCTCTTCTCCTCACCCGCTGCCCCACCCCAGCCTTTGGCATCTACCAATGTACTTTCTGACTCTGAATTTGACTATTCGAGGTACCTTGTGTAAATGGAATCAAACAGTGTTTGTCTGCACCCATTGTATAATGGAATGAATTTTTAAGGTTAACTTCACAGATGTTCTACAAACAGATATACCTTCTTTTTTTCTTCCTTGTGCTATACAGTAAGTTCTCATTAGTTATCTATTTTAGACATAGTAGTATATGTATATGTCAATTCCAAACTCCCCTCTTGGTGTCCATACATTTGTTATCTACATCTGTGTCTCTACTCCAGCTTGGCAAATAGGTTCATCTGTACTATTAGCTGTGTTCTTTACCTACAATCTTCAACCCATTCAGCATATTATTATCAGATTAATCTTTCCAAATTATAGTTCTGCTTGTCAAGATGATGACTACTCCCAACCATTGCCCTGGACTGAATTTGCTTCCTCTTTGAAAAAGTGAACAAAAAAATCATATGCCCACTTTACAATCATCGAACAGTTTCTTGATTGGAAAAACTTTATAGCAGAATACTATTTCTTGGTAAATAAAGCAGTTGCCTTTATAATAAGTCTTGGGATGAGAGATAGATACCAGAACAAATATATAATTCACAAGGTAATTTCATATTTTATTGAGTTAAAATACTGAATTATTTCAGTATTGTCTAATTTATGTCTTGAATTTTGGCATAGGAAGAATTTTCAGTATAATTCACAATGTGTAGATTTATAAGCAAAGCAAGAATATACTTACAGCTAATGCTAAGTAAAGTTATATTTTCTTCAATATGCCACAGTTATTCTGAGAGATCAATTTTTTAGAAAAATTAAAATTGGGAATTCCCTGGTAGTCCAGTGGTTAAGGCTGTGTGCTTCCAATGTAGGGGACACAGGTTCAATCTCTGCTTAGAGAACTAAGATCCCACATGCTATGTGGCATGGCCAAAAAATAAAATAAAATTATTATAAAATCTATTCAGTTGTGACTTAGCTAGTGCTCACCAAATGTTCTATTTCCCTTTATTTCCTAGTTTCCTTTGGGGCTACCAATAGATAGAATGTAGGAAAAACACATGTCTCTTTGTGGGCCAAGGCAAATTGGGATACCACACATTTGATTTAGTGTAGGCACTCTGTCTTTGCATTGATCGCTGAGGAAGGCTTTCTTATCTCTTCTTGCTATTCTTTGGAACTCTGCATTCAGATGCTTGTATCTTTCCTTTTCTCCTTTGCTTTTTGCTTCTCTTCTTTTCACAGCTATTTGTAAGGCCTCCTCAGACAGCCATTTTGCTTTTTTGCATTTCTTTTCCATGAGGATGGTCTTGATCCCTGTCTCCTGTACAATGTCATGAACCTCATTCCATAGTTCATCAGGAAGTCTATCTATCAGATCTAGTCCCTTAAATCTATTTCTCACTTCCACTGTATAATCATAAGGGATTTGATTTAGGTCATACCTGAATGGTCTAGCGGTTTTCCCTACTTTCTTCAATTTAAGTCTGAATTTGGTAATGGAGAAACAGTGGAAACAGTGTCAGACTTTATTTGTTTGGGCTCCAAAATCACTGCTGATGGTGACTGCAGCCATGAAATTAAAAGATGCTTACTCCTTGGAAGAAAAGTTATGGTCAACCTAGATAGCATATTCAAAAGCAGAGACATTACTTTGCCAACAAAGGTCCATCTAGTCAAGGCTATGGTTTTTCCAGTGGTCATATATGGATGTGAGAGTTGGACTATGAAGAAAGCTGAGCGCCGAAGAATTGATACTTTTGAACTGTGGTGTTGGAGAAGACTCTTGAGAGTCCCTTAGACTGCAAGGAGATCCAAGCAGTCCATTCTGAAGGAGATCAGCCCTGGGATTTCTTTGGAAGGAATGATGCTAAAGCTGAAACTCCAGTATTTTGACCACCTCATGCGAAGAGTTGACTCATTGGAAAAGACTCTGATGCTGGGAGGGATTGGAGGCAGGAGGAGAAGGGGACAACAGAGGATAAGATGGCTGGATGGCACCACTGACTCGATGGACGTGAGTCTGAGTGAACTCTGGAAGTTGCTGATGGACAGGGAGGCCTGGTGTGCTGCAATTCATGGGGTCACAAAGAGTTGAACACGATGGAGCAACTGAACTGAACTGAACTGAACTGAACTGAACTGAACTGAGGCACTCTGTCAGCCAGTGTTTCTGAGACTGTGGGCAAGAAAGAATTCCAAGGATAAGTGCTGGGCATGGAACCTGAGTGAGAAATAAACTTTTTGAGATTAGAGAGTTAACATAAACTAACCATTCCTAACTAACACAACAGTTAAACAGTAAGTACCAAGTGTCAGATGCTCCTGTAATTGTATTTGAAACAAATGAAATATGAATTCCTTTCTCTTCCTTGAGTGGTTTTTTTTCTGTTATGGGGACACCTGGCTCCTGTTGAGATATTTGAGGCATCCTGCTTTTCATCTTAAAGTCTTGGTCCCGGTGTATTCTGAACTGAGGCTGAAGATGACCAAATTCTTCAGCATTATATGGCTGACGCTGGTCCACGGGGCAGGACTAGTGTGAGGCTTCTGCCCCTCCCCTTGCTGGTGTATCTTGTCATAGAAGCTGTCAGCTCTTGGCACTCAATCATGTGCATCAATAATCATGACTCTCTTTAGATTGAAAATCACTGTGCCCTCTGAGTGCTTTACACAAAAAGTCTCTAATTTTAGCCTGACCTTCCAAAGTAGGCGACCTTCTCCTCTCTTTCAAATCTTCGGTATTACCACAAGACCATTGTAGTTTATTTGGATTTCTTAGACATGTTTGTCTTTTCTTACAACTTGTAGTCATGTCATTGCTTCTGTCTGTATGTCTGACCCTCCTTTCAAGTTCTACCTTGTCTTCAAGGTGAAACTCAAGTCTCACTTTGCTCTGATACCTTCTCTGAACCATGTGAAACTTTTTATAGATTCATAATCCCTTATCTTCAAGTCTTAAATTCAAGACACTCTGAAAGCTGAAAGTTTTCAAATAACTCATTTGGCAACAAAACCTAGACCGATCTGAAACAAATTAGAGACAAAACTTGAACTGCATTGACTTGTCTTTATTTATCTGTAGTTTTAATCTCAGATAGTGTGTATATTGATACTCATATTCTGATTGAATGTTAAATGCTACCCTAGGGCCTTCTGGGTTAATATAAAGTATTACATATTATATAATATTCAATATTACCTGTCTAAAATCTAAAATAGTCTGAGTTCAGAAACTCATCTAACACCTAGGAGTTTTGATAATGAAATATGACTTTGTTATTGTCCTTATGGAGAAATTACTGTATATCTCTGTTTTTAAATTTTATGATCCATCTGAAGATTCTTTAATAAAACTAACTTCTGGCATAGCTTGGAATTCTTGATAGCAAAAATATTCTTTATTAATGTTTGTGTATGGATTGTCACAAGTCATAAATTTAGTTGTATGAAATCTGCTTGCTCTATTTTCTTATAACTGAATTTAGTTTTTACCTCACGGCTCTATCTCCACAGGCAGAAAGCATCAGGTAAATTTAAATTAGTGATTACTCAGTCAGTTAAGGTTTTTACTTGGTTAGTTCAGGGAAATAAGGGGCTCCTGAAATTCCAACTCCATCATGGGGCCCTCATTCAGTCACTTCTCATGATCCTCTTGGAGGCAGAGGAAGCTTGCAGATACTTCTCTTTGGTCCGTTGGGACCTAGATTTGCAGTCCCTCTCTCCCCAAACTGTTTAACTCTGCTGTTGCCAGACTATGTTGATGATGGGGAATATATATGAAAATCTGCGCTAGGTGCATCTCCTCTATTGGTGTATGGGAAGTGAGGCACAGCTTTCAGAATTCTCCAGACATAATGGAACATTGGTCATTTTTTTCCTCCCCACCCTCAAGGAATAGGAATGGGGCCAAGCATTTGGAGTACTAATGGCTTTCCTGACTTCAGAAGGATTGTTAATTAATAGACTCAGACAGTTCAGTTCAGTAGCTCAGTTGTGTCCAGCTTTTTGTGACCCCGTGGACTCCAGCACGCCAGGCCTCCCTGTCCATCACCAACTCCCAGAGTTTACTCAAACTCATGCCTGTTGAGTGGTGACACCGTCCAACCATCTCATCCTCTGTTGTCCCCTTGTCCTCCTGCCTTCAATCTTTCCCAGCATCTGGGTCTTTTCAGATGAGTCAGCTCTTCACATCAGATGGCCAAAGTATTGGAGTTTCAGCTTTGGCATCAGTCCTTGCAGTGAATATTCAGGACTGATTTCTTTTAGGAGGGACTGGTTGGATCGCTTTGAGTTCCAAGGGACTCTCAAGAGTCTTCTCCAACACCACAGTTCAAAAGCATCAGTTCTTCAGCACTCAGCTTTCTTTATAGTCCAACTCTTACATCTATACATGACTACTGGGAAAACCATAGCTTTGACTAGATAGACATTTGTTGGCAAAGTAACGTCTCTGATGTCTAATATGTTGTCTAGGTTGGTCATAACTTTTCTTCCAAGGAGTAAGTGTTTTTTAATTTCATGGCTGCAGTCACCATCTGCAGTGATTTTGGAGCTCCTAAAAATAAAGTCTGTCAAAATAAAGATGAGGAAACAAGTTTCCACTGTTTCCCCATCTATTTCCCATGAAGTGATGGGACCGGATGTCATGGTCTTAGTTTTCTGAATGTTGAGTTTTAAGCCAACTTTTTTACTCTCCTCTTTTACTTTCATCAAGAAGCTCTTTAGCTCTTCTTTGGTTTCTGCTGTAAGGATGATGTCATCTGCATATCTGATGTTATTGATATTTCTCCCAGCAATCTTGATTCCAGCTTGTGTTTCTTCCAGCCCGGCATTTCTCATGATGTACTCTGCATATAAGTTAAATAAGCAGGGTGACAATATATAGCCTTGATGTACTCCTTTCCCTGTTTGGAACCAGTTTGTTGTTCCATGTCCAGCTCTAATTGTTGCTCCCTTACCTGCATACAGATCTCTCAAGAGGCAAATCAGGTGGTCTGCTATTCCCATCTCTTTAAGAATTTTCCGCAGCTTCTAGTGATCCACACAGTCAAAGGCTTTGGCATAGTCAATAAAGCAGAAGTAGATGTTTTTCTGGAACTCTCTTGCTTTTTCAATGATCCAACGGATGTTGGCAATTTGATCTCTGGTTCCTCTGTCTTTTCTAAATCCAGCTTGAACATCTGGAAGTTCATGGTTCATGTATTGTTGAAGCCTGGCTTGGAGAATTCTGAGCATTACTTTACTTTCCTAAAGTGTGAGATGAGTGCAATTGTGTGGTAGTTTGAGCGTTCTTTGGCATTGTCTTTCTTTGGGATTGGAATGAAAACTGACCTTTTCCAGTCCTGTGGCCACCGCTGAGTTTTCCAGATTTGCTGGCATATTGAGTGTAGCACTCTCACAGCATCATCTTTTAGGATTTGAAATAGTCAACTGGAATTCCATCACCTCCACTAGCTTTGTTCATAGTGATGCTTCCTAAGGCCCACTTGACTTCGCATTCCAGGGTGTCTGGCTCTAGGTGAGTGATCACACCATTATGGTTATCTAGGTCATGAAGATATTTTTTTGTATAGTTCTTCTGTGTCTTCTTGCCACCTCTTCTTAATATCTTCTGCTTCTGTCATACCATTTCTGCCCTTTATTGTACCCGTCTTTGCATGAAATATTCCCTTGATATCTCTAATTATCCTGAAGAGATCTCTAGTCTTTCCCATTCTATTGTTTTTCTCTATTCCTTTGCATTGATCACTGAGAAGGGTTTCTTATCTCTCCTTGCTATTCTTTGGGACTCTGCTTTCAAATGGGTATATCTTTCTTTTTCTCATTTGCTTTTTGCTTCTCTTCTTTTCACAGCTACTTGTAAAGCCTTCTCAGACAAACATTTTGCTTTTTTTGCAGTTCTTTTTCTTGAGGATGCTTTTGATCACCACCTCCTGTGCAATGTCATGAACCTCCGTCCATAATTCTTCAGGCACTCTGTTTATCAGATCTCATCCCTTGAATCTATTTCTCACTTCCCCTGTATAATTGTAAGGGATTTGATTTAGGTCATACCTGAAAGGTGTAATGGTTTTCTCTACTTTCTTCAGTGTAAGTCTGAATTTGGCAATAAGGAGTTCATGATCTGAGCCACAGTCAGCTCCTGGTCTTGTTTTTGCTGATTGTTTAGAGCTTCTCCATCTTTGACTGAAAAGAATATAATCAATCTGCTTTCAGTTATAGTGTAACTAGTCATATCTTAGTTCATTCACTGCTTATCTGTCAACTGGAACTTGTGCCAGCCTCCAAACATGTTTCCCATCCTTTATTGCTCCCTGATCTTGTCTGCTTCTAAAATGTCACCAGAGAAGGCAATGGCACCCCACTCCAGTACTCTTGCCTGGAAAACCCCATGGATGGAGGAGCCTGGTAGGCTACGGTCCATGGGGTTGTGAAGAGTCAGACACGACTGAATGACTTTACTTTCACTTTTCACTTTCATGCATTGGAGAAGGAAATGGCAACCCACTCCAGTGTTTTTGCCTGGAAAATCCCAGGGACGGGGGATCCTGGTAGGCTGCCATCTATGGGGTCACACAGAGTCAGACACAACTGAAGTGACTTAGCAGCAGCAGCAAAATGTCACCAGAGTATTTTTTTTCCTAAATAATGACTAGATAGTCATACTCTTCTTAATTTTGTAAAAGATTAAAAAAAACCCTTTATTGGCTTTTAATTTTTACAAGTTATGATTAAAATTCTTTGCCTTGGCTCATAAGATCTTTCATGATTTTTAGCATCATACTGATAACTAACCATTATTATGTATCTCCTATGCTAGTCAGTATCATAGGACATTTCAGTTAGTCTCATCTAACCTTCACAACAACTCTGTGAGGTTAGCAGTTCTATTTCCAGTTTTTTTTTTTTTAATGAGAAAGGTGAGCTTAGAAAGGTTAGTCTTTCCAAAGATAATGAATAGCATATTCTCTTCCATTACTCATCTTTCCTATGCATGCTTATGGCTTCAAAGCACTCAAGTCCTGACTGAAACTAATGTTGGCATGTATACTATTCCCTGTCGGGGCCTTCTGTTTTCCCCATGCTGGGTCCTCTCTTGGGAGGAGAAATGAAAAGAAATGAGAAGAAATCTTATTTGCTGGCCAATCTTTAAGTCTCAAGATCCATATCATTGATTCCTTTCTCTTCTTAGCCATTTCACCTCTTATAGGCACCATCCCTTATGAACCAGCAATTCTTTGTGACAGGCCACATCAGTAGATGGTGAATCCTAGGTGTGAAAAGTGTCCTTTAGCTTACTCTTCACTCAGGGACTATTGATTGCATCACAAGACAATTGTTTCAGAAAATGGAGGAAGAGTCAAATATAGAGAAACTTTAGATTACTGTGGTATTCCTACTATAGACCACCTAATACCTGCTGTTGTTTTTCCTTCTTAAAAAATTTTTCTTTTTGATATATTGAGACCAATGTCCTTGTACAAGAAGGAGTTGGTACCCAGGGCTTCCCAGGTGGCGCTAATGGTAAAGAATCTGCCTGCCAGTGCTGGAGATGCAAGAGACATGTTTGATCCCTGGGTTGGGAAGATCTCCTGGAGTAGGAAATGGCAAACTGCTCCAGAATCCTTGCCTGGAAAATTCCATAGACAGAGGAACCTGGTGGGCTACAGTCCATGGGACCACAGAAAGTCAGAAATGACTAAGTGACTAAGCACAGGTGTGTTTTCTTTAATGAAAAAATGTTAATTGTGGTAAATTTCGATAATGGAAAATTTATCATCTTAACCATTTTTAAGTGTACAGTTCAGTAGTGTGTAGTATGTTAACATTATTGTGCAATCAATCTCTAGGACCTTTACATCTTGCAAAACTGAAACTCAATCCCATTAAACAACTTCCCATTTTCCTTCCCCACTATACCTGACAACCACCATTCTACTTTCAGTTTCCATGAGTCTGACTACTCTAGGTCCTTCATGTAAGTGGAACTATACACTGTGACTGGCTCATTTCACTTAGCATAATATCCTCAAGGATAAGGTGATATCTCTTTGTAGTTCTGATTTGCATTTCTCTAATAATTAGTGATATTGAGCATCTTTTTGCGTGCTTCTTGGCCATCTGTGTGCCTTCTTTGGAGAATGTTTATTTAGATCGTCTGTCCATTTCTTGATTGGCCTGTTTGTTTTCTTGATATTAAATTGCATGAGCTGCTTGTATATTTTGGAGATTAATCCCTTGTCTGTTACTTCATTGGCAAATATTTTCTCCTGTTCTGTGGGTTCTGTTTTCATTTTGTTTATCATTCCTTTTGCTGTGCAAAACCTTTTAAGTTTAATTGTGTCCTATTTATTTATTTCCATTTTTATTTTCAATAATCTAGGAGATGGATCTAAAAAAGATTTTGCTGCGATTTATATTATTTAGAGAATATTCTGCCTGTGCTTTCCTCTGAGTTTTACAATATCTGGTCTTACATGTAAGTCTTCAACCTATTTTGAGTTTACTTTTGTGTGTGGTATTGGGGAATGTTCTATTTTCATTTTTTTACATGTAGCTGTCTGATTTTCCCAATACCACTTATTGAAGAGACTGTCTTTTCTCCATTGCATTTTCTTGTCTCCTTTGTCACAGATGAGGTGACCATAGATGCATGGGTTTATTTCTGGACTTTCTATCTTGTTACGTCGATCTATAGTTCTGTTTTTGTGCCAGTACCAATGTGGTCTTGATTACTGTAGCCTCATTGACTCAAAGGTTGCATATATTACACCACTTAAAATTATTATCCTCTGTCATTTAACAAAAAACAAACTAAAAAAAAACAAAGCAAAACAAAAAACCAATGTCCATAGAAAAAACACACATGCAGGAAAAAAAAAAAAAGCTAAAATCTTTGTCCAATCTAGCAGTGCCTGTGAGAAACTAGGAAGTTTGGCCAGAAAACTACAACCCATAAACTACCCTTCTCCTGGAGGCATATTCTCTCAGGTGCAGTCACAGTGTCTAAGAGGAACTAAGTAGTTTCAAGGGTGTCAGCCTTAGAAATGTGACTTTATAAGGTATTGTGCATGTCTGCATGCTGAGTCGTTTCAGTTGTGTCTGACTCTGTGGCCTTGTGGACTGTAGCCCACAAGGCTCCTCTATCCATGGGATTCTCCAGGCAAGAATACTAGAGTAGGTTGCCATGCCCTCCTCCAGGGGTCTTCCCAGCCTAGGGATCAAACTGCATCTGCCTGCGTCTTCTACATTGCAGGTGGATCCTTTACCCACTGGGGTAGAAGCCACCTGGGAAGCCCTTATAAAGTGTTAGCAATTACCAAATTTCCCAACTAAACCAGGAGCTTCTGGGGGACAGGGGTTGTTCCTGTAAATTTATGTATCTCCATAGTGCCTGGCATTGTGCAAGTCCTGTAATAATTCATCAGAAAAATGCATGTTGGATGCCCGCTATGTGTCAGTGAGTCAACCTGGGAGTCACCGAAGATACAGCAGTGAATAAAATAGACGAACATCTCTGCTGTTATGGACCATGGAGCATGGCGGTGGGGACTGACTATAAGCACATAGGTGTGTGTGTAGTACATGTATATGTAACAGAGTAGGTATGTGTACTAATGCTGTGGGGAAAAAATCAGGAAAGGAGAAAACAGTAAGTGGCAACAAGAGGGTGGTTGCAATTTCAACCTGAATTCAAGGAAGGCTCACTGAGATACGGCATTTGGCCAAACACCTAAAGAAAGGGAGTGAGGTATGCTGATTGCTCTCTCAAGAAAGTGTGTTCTAGCTAGAGAGAACAATAAGGGCAGAAAGCCCAAATTGGAGTGGGACTTAAGTTTTGGAGAGTTGCAAGAGGACCAGTGTATCTAACTCAAAGTGGGTGGGAGGTAGGAGAAGTGGTCAAATACAAGACAGAGAGCCAGACTGCAGAGGGCCTTATAGCCACTGAAAGTCTTTTGGTTGGGAAGTCTTTGGGAAGGAGACAATATGTGTTCTGAGCAGAAGACGGACAAGATCTGATTTACATTTACATAAATCACTTTGGCTACTGTGCTGAGAATTTAATTAGGGGCCAAGTGTGGAAGTAAACTCTCCCAAAAGGTATTTATTGGTTGAGGGAAGTGGGGTTTATGGTGTTTGGACTTGGGCATTATAGGAAGGGTGGGTCAGGCTGTCAGCCTTCACAAAATGGAACATGCAAATTCCAAAAATGGCAGGCCCCTAGCCAAACTGCTTATGGATGAGCTGGGTAAGAAGAGCACACTCCAGAGAATGCATCCTGAGTCTGTGAGTGTGGGCCAGCAATTGCAGGGCAGTGTCTGCTGTCTGCTTTGGGGTTAAGGCAGTTAGTCTGTTGGAGGCCTTATGATCAAGTAACATGCTGAGATTGGCAAAAGGGACAGCTGCCCACAGAGGAACTCTTTCATTCTGAGTGAATGGGTCAGACTCACCTTTGAGAAATGTTGGCAGGTCCTAGATCTGAGGGAATTTGAGCAAAATGTCAATGGGTTTTTGGCTGTGGCCACAGGTGGTGGTTACAACTGAGTGGTTTCCAACAGAGAAATTCTTCTTTATTCTTTCATTAATACTAATGAAACTGACTCTGATGAAAGGAAATCACATGATGAGACCACAGTTGTTTCACCGAAAGTGCTACTCGCTTGAGTTGTAAAGCTGTTTATAACCTTTAACCTTGGGCCTATGCCTCAAGGAAATAAAGGAAACAACTAAAAAGTGCTTAGTATAGACATGAATTGAAAAGGGCAGAAGACTGAGATCAATTCAAGTGATTAAGAATAAAGTAATAGATAAACAAATAATCAAAAAAGTTATTATAAGAAAATGGAATGCTGCTGCAAAGTCACTAGAAATAAAAGCTCTGGGGGGTTCTTTTGGTCACTGAGAAGTTCAAAAGAGATTGTTGAAGTGAATAATGCACAATACAGAATATTTGTACAGTTGTACCTATATCAAATATGTAAACTCCTAAAAAATGGATTTAGGGAAGCAGAAAAAGAGTTTATAAATAAATTTATAGAAATTAAAGTTGAGTTTAAACTCTTTCATTTCTTTTATGTAAAATGATTAGACTATAGACATAAACACACAAAAGAAAGTCTCCAAAGTTGAAGAAGGTTCAGCATTGAAGGTACAAGATAAAGCTGCTGGATTTTTGTCCTCAAGCACTGTTTAAACTTTTATTGCTACTCAATACCTAAGGCCTTATCTTCCCGAATATGTCCCATTCATTATGTGCTCAGAAGACTGAGGAAGAAGTAGACAAAAGTGAGTGTCCTTGGTTGTTAGCCTCAAAAGTCCATCAGGACAAGGGGGGAAAAAATCCTACGTTGCCTGTGTACTTGGTCACTGATGAGCCACCATTGGTCCAAAGGCTGTATATGGCTTGGTCAGCTCTCAGAACATTCTGCCACTTGATTTTGGGATGGAATATTAGAAAGCTGCCCCTGTGTGGCTACTTTATAAACAAGTGGAGATATTTATATTGTGGTCGTTAAAATAGTACCAAATTTTACCTGCAAAATTTCTCTGTTTAGCAAAGATAGTGATAAGGATATACATCTATTTTTCCTCCAAGGGGTTCAATAAACTTGTAAAATAATTGTTTTTTTATGGTAATATTTGAAATATAGACCACCATGGATGGTAGGAGTTATTGTTAATTTTATTCTTTAAGTATTCCTCTACTGTTTGAATTTTTAAAAACAATAAACATATTATTTTTATAACAAAAAGTACATTTGTTCTATTTCAAAGAGAAAAGATTAATACCTAATCAATATTTTAATTTTTATATTGGCCCTTATAAAGATTAATAGATCAGACTAACATAACATTAAAAGTTTCTCTGTAATAAGCTGGGTTTAGAAAAGGCAGAGGAACCGGAGATCGAATTCATTTAATCATAGAGAAAGCAAAGAAATTCCAGAAAAACATCTACTTTGGCTTCATTGACTATGAGAAAGCCTTTGACTATAAGGATCACAACAAACTGTGGAAAATTCTTAAAGATGTGGGAATACCAGATGCCTTACCTGTCTCCTGAGAAACCTGTGTGCAGTCAAAAAGCAACAGTTAGAACCTTACATAGAACAACTGACTTGTTCAAAATTGAGAAAGGAGTACATCAAGGCTGTATATTGTCACCCCAGTTATTTAACTTGTATGCAGAGTACACTATGTGAAATGCTGGGCTGGGTGAATCACAGGCTGGAATTAAGATTGCCAGGACAAATATCAACAACCTGAGATATGCAGATGATACCATTCTAATGGCAGAAAGTGAAGAGGAACTAAGGAGCCTCTTGATGATGGTGAAAGAGGAGAATAAGAAAGTTAGTTTACTTATGGCTGATTCATGTTGAAGTTTGATAGAAAACAACAAAATTCTATAAAGCAATTATCCTTCAATTAAAAAATAAATAAATAAATAAATAATTCAACATTAAAAAAACTAAGATCGTGGCATCTGATCCCATCACTTCATGGCAAATAGAAGGGGAAAAAATAGAAACAGTGACATTTTCTTTCCTTGGGCTTCAAAATCACTGTGGATGGTGACTGCAGCCATGAAATTAGAAGACTCTTGCTTCTTGGAAGGAAAACTACAACAAACCTAGACAGCATATTAAAAAGCAAAGAGGTGTAAAGGTTCATATAGTAAAAGCTATGTTTTTTCCAGTAGTCATGTATAGATGTGAGAGCTGAACCTTTTTTAAAAAAGGCTGAGTGCCAAAGAATTTATGCTTTTAAATTGTGGTGCTGGAGAAGACTCTTGAGGGTACTTTGGGCCGCAAGGAGACCAAACCAGTCAATCCTAAAGAATCAACCTTGAATATTCATTGGAAGCACTGATGCTAAAGCTGAAGCTCCAGTACTTTAGCCACCTGATGTGATGAGCTGACTCCTTGGAAAAAGACCCTGATGCTGGGAAAAGACTGAAAACAAAAGGAGAAGAGGGCAGCAAGAGATGAGATGGTTAGATAGCATAACTGAATCAATAGACATGAACTTGAACTAACTCTGGGAGATGGGGGAGGACAGGGAAGCCTGGCCTGCTGCAGTCCATGGGGTTGCAAAGACTTGGACATGACTTAGCAACTAAACAACAACAACAACAACATGTAACAACCCTTGTTAATGCCAATCACAATGTTTAAAAATAGACAACAAACTGTTGACAAATGAATGGATAAAGCAGATGTGGTATATTTATATAATGGAATACTACTTAGTCATAAAAAGGAATGAAATAATGCCATTTGCAGCAACATGGGTGGACCTAGAGATTGTCATACTGAATGAAGTAAGTCAGAAAGAGAAAAACAAGTACCATATGATATCACTTACATGTGGAATCTAAAATATAACACAAACGAACTTATCTATGAAACAGAAACAGATTCACAGAGATAGAAAACAGACTTTTGGTTGCCAAAGAGGAATGGGAATGAGAGAGGGATAGATTGAGAGTTTGGGATTAGCAGATGCAAACTATTATATATAGACTAAATTTAAAAAAAGTCCTGCTGTAAAGTACAGGGAACTGTATTCAATATCCTTTGATAAACCTAATGGAAAAGAATATGAAAAGAAAGTATACCTGTGTATAGCTGAATCACTTTGCTGTACATCAGAAATGAATACAATATTGTAAGGCAATTATACTTCAAAAAGTAAATTTAAAAAGTAGATGACAAACTGATAGGGACTATTGGTTAATATTTGATACATAAAGATATTTTATAAATCACTAAAAATGATGAGAAAAGGTTTAGAGATATAAACAGACAATTTACTGTAACAGTAACTATAAACATGAGAAAAAGGCTAATCTTATTTGTGGTTCAGTAAATGCGTAGTAGAAGAATAGTTAGCTATTGGTTTTCATCCATTAGAAAGGCAAATTACTGTAGCCATTCATTGTTGGCTATAGTCAGAGACTATAGACATTCTCCAACATTTCAGTCCATTTAACCCACTCCAGTACTCTTGCCTGGAAAATCCCATGGATGGAGGAGCCTGGTAGGCTGCAGTCCATGGGGTGGAGAAGTCGGACACGACTTCACTTTCACTTTCACTTTTCACTTTCATGCATTGGAGAAGGAAATGGCAACCCACTCCAGTGTTCTTGCCTGGAGAATCCCAGGGAAGGAGGACCCTGGTGGGCTGCCGTCTATGGGGTCGCACAGAGTCGGACACGACTGAAGCGACTTAGCAGCAGTAGCAGCAGAGACTATAGACATTCTTATACTTTCCAAATTAATACATTCACTCATTTCCTGGAATTAAGGTTTTAAATGAGAATATCCTTTGACCCACATGTTATACTTCTGAGCAACTTTCTAAGGAGGCAACTGTAAGGTTATACATAAATTTTATGTTCACATTGCTTGTTGTAGAATTGCTATATTATCTGTATAGCCATTAAAATTGCATGGAGAGTTACAAAATCAAATATGAAAGGATCCAGATTTGAGGGAGAATAGGAAGTGGTGGGTGTGGGGGACCTTGAGCAAACACTCCAAACCCAAAAAGTGTTGCTGATCCGGGTCCGAACTTACCTTTGGGACTATGCTCAGTGTCACTAGGTCTTTCAGTTTTTCAAGATAAGATCCAAATTTGAATTTTTACACAACATTTTCTGTATTTAAAAATGTGGGCCTCTTCATCAAAACTTTTTAAAGTCTTTATTGAATTTGTTACAATATTGGCTTCGTTTTTAATGTTTTGACTTTTTGCCTGAAAGCCATGTGGGGTCTTAGTTCCCCAGCCAGGGATCAAACCCACATCTCCTGCATTGGAAGATGAAGTCTTAGCCACAGGAACAACAGGGAAGCCCCAGTCAAAACTTTTAAAACACTATGTACACCAACATTGTATGGGCAAAACCCAGGCTTTTTAAACCTTTGATATATATCTACCTACTTATATATTTTTACTTTCAAAATTTGTGTATGTACAGAATGGTGGTGTCATGTTTAAAAAATATTTTAAAATTCCTCAATCATGTTATTAACACCCACTTTTAGAAGCAGAATATTAACAAAATCTGTGTGCTTTATAACAATCACATTTGACTCATTTCCCTTCAACTCCCTTCTGGGTGGTTCTTTAGTGCTTACATATGCTTCATAAATGACTGCTAGGAAACAGAGCAATGAGGTTTGCCTGTTGTCTGGGTCTCTCCACTGAAGTGCGGTCTGCCTCCCTACCCAAATTGGTATATCAAGCTATATTCATAGAGGTGCAAAAAAGTGATGAGTAATACTCAGTGCAACTGAACATGTACTCAGTACTAATCTCTTTAATTGCTTATGACAAGCTTGTAAAGGAGGTACTATTACTTCCATTTTACAAATGAGGCAATAGAGGCACAGAGAGGTCAAGCAATTTGTACAAAGTCACAAAGCTAGTTAGTTGGGATGGGATGCAAACTCAGTTCTGTTTGACTCCCCAGCCTGCACTTGTAGCAGTCTTCTTTTAGATGATTTGAGTCCCTTAAAGGCTCTCACTGTAGGAATGGCAGGGGTCCAATTACTACCGTCCTTGGGGTAGCTTCTTGGACTTCCCCAGTCAGGGTCTCTCTCTCCATTGAACCTTCTGCCCAGATCACTCTCTTGCTCCAAATATGTTCCTGATCCTTTTCATAGACAAATGTTTCATCTTTTCCCTGTATTGTCAGCTTCTTGAAGCAGAAATCAAGGCTTTAACTCTGGTAAGACCAATTATATCCAGCAGAATGTCTCCAGTAGTAACCCAGATACTGGTTACTTTCTCCCTTGCTTTTGTTTTCAAGGCCCAACTTTCATGCTACATTCGGTTTATTACTTATTCACTGCCATATAACAAACCAGTCCAAACTTAGGGTCTTAAAATCACAACCATTTTATCAGCTCATGATTCTACGGTCAACAGTTTGGTCTGGGATCCTCTGCTGATATCTCCTGGAGTGACTTTTGCAGCTGCAGAGCTTTAAGCATCTGAATCAGGGCTGGATGATCTAACAGGAACTTGCTTGCAGTTGGAGCAGGTGGTCAATCAGCAGGTTGGGCTCTGGGAACTCAGTAGGACCAGTTATTCTCCTCACACCTTCCAGTATAGGCTAGACATGACTCCTTGAAGCTTCAGTTTCAGGGCTGTGTTCCAAGGGAACAAAGGCAGAAGCATTTACTTTTTCTATATTCTGTTGGATACAGCAAGTCAAAAACAATCCCAGATTCAATGATGGGTGAAGTTGATTCTTTATCTTTTTTTTTTTTTTAAACCTTCTGATACCCTTTACTCATGTCTTCCCCACCCCTGCCTTTGGCTGTCTTCAATCTTCTCTCTGTATCTATGAGCTTTTTTTTTTTTTTAATGCCATATGTAAGAGAGATCATATGATATTTATCTTTCTCTGGCTTATTTCACTCAGCATAATGCCTTCAAGGTCCATCCATATTGTCGCAAATGTTCAAAGGATTTATCTAAGCAGAAAAGTCACAACTAGAAATACGGAAATTATGAAAGGTAAAATCTAATTTCCAGGCAATTACTAAATAATAACAAATATCTAGTATATTGATATTGAAATTGTAGATTCAGGGCAAAATGCACTGAAAGGGACATCTGCCTTCCATACTGGTAAAAAGAACAATCTACTAAAAAGACACAACAACCTTTAATTGTTGTGCACCTTAAACACGGCCTTAAATTATTAAGAAATAAAATATGGTAGAATTATAGTTGAAAACTCAAGATTACTGTGCTTCCACAGTAAAGTGAGGTTGACTTTAATAACACCCCTCCACCCTGCCCAAATAGCTCAATTGAAGATGAGCACAGGACTTGAATAGATATTTCTCCAAAGAAGACATACAAATATTAAGCAAGCATACAAGAAGATGCTCCACATCACTAAAGCAAATCAAAGCCACACTGAGATATCACCCATTAGGATGCCTACTATCAAAAAACCAGAAAACAACGAGCGTTGGTAAGAATTTGAAGATATTGGATCCCTTGTGCACTGTTAGTAAGAATGTAAATGGTGCAGCGACTATGGAAAAGGGTATGGTGATTCCTCAAAAAATTAAATCTACCATATGATTCCACTTGTAAGTATATAACCAAAAGAATTGAAAGCAGAGGCTCAAGGAGATATTTGTAGACCCATATTCATAGCAGCATTATTAACAATTGATAACAGGTGGAAGTAACCAAGTATCCATCCACAAATGAATGTATAAATAAAGCATTAAATACACAAGCAATGGAGGGTTAATAACTTTAAAAATGAAAGGAAATCAGGGACATGCTAGAACAGGGATGAACCTTGAGGGTATTATGCAAATAAAACAGGCCAGTTACAAAAGGACAAATATGTATGACTCCACTTATTTGAAATACCTAGAGTAGTCAAACTCATAGACAGAAAGCTATGATGGTTGTCAGGTATTGGGGGGAATCAGGTGTTACTGTTTACAGTTTTGTCAGATGGAAAGAGATCTGTGAATGGATGGTGGTGATTGTGGGAGAACAAACAATGTGAATGTATTTAATGGCCATTGATTGCACACCTAAAAGTGGTTAAGTTGATGTATTTTATGTGTGCTGTGCTTAGTTGCTCAGTTAGGTCCGACTCTTTGCAACCCCATGGGCTATAGCCCACCAGGGTCCTCTCTCCATGGGGTTTCTCCAGGCAAGAATACTGGAGTGGGTTGCCATGCCCTCCTCCAGTGGATCTTCCAAACCTACGTCTCCCGCATCGTAGGTGGATTCTTTACTGTCTGAGCTACCAGGGAAGTCCAAGAATACTGGAATGGGTACCCTATCCCTTCTCTAGGGGAACTTCCTGGCCCAGGAATTGAACTGGGGTCTCCTGCATTGCAGGCAAATTCTTTACTAGCTGAGCTACCTGGGAAGCCCCACTTTATGTGTATTTTACCACAGTTAAAATGAAAAAAAAATTATGTTTGATGTACTTGGAAAATGATTTAATGAAGACCAGCAGGATGGAAAGAGACCAGCTGGAAAATTCTGCAAATCATGGAAGAGATAATGGTGACTTTAATTCAGGTAGTTTAAATGGGGTTGAAGTCAAAGGGAGGGATGGAGAAATAATTAGAAGGTAGGGACAAAAAGAATAAAGGGTTGAACAGATATGAGTAGATAGGGAAAGACAAGGCAGTTTAGATATTTGGTTTCAGGCTTGACAGCTGGGTGGAGGTTGGAGTCATTTCGTGACAGCCAGAAAGAGGGGCAAGATGGTGAATGCAGCTATGATGAAGAAAAGTGTGAGATGTTTGTGAGACACCAAAGTGAACAATATCCCTTGTTTTGACTGCTTCACACCCTCCTTGCTTCCACCACTAACACACACCCTTGACTTTATATGTATAATTATACAAAGAAATACTTTTATTCCCTTCTGGGGTGTATTTGTGTTACTGCAACACAGCATTAGAGGTAGATTCTGGAATGACTCAAGTACATGCTTTTTTCAAACAGCATCTGTTTCCTTAAGGTCAGAGAATACTTAATGCAATTAAACAGGTTGTGTTCTCAATGGACACTAGAATCCCAGAGGCAGAACACTAACAAGAAGCTTGCATAGACACGAGGCCAAGTTCATTTCATTCTCATTCACTCTAATGCATCCTTTCTAGAATTTCACTGATGGTGTAGGTAAGAAGATCCACAACTATCACAGCAAGCAGCCACCTGTTTTCTTTTGCTCTTTTCCTTCATGCACACAAAATATTTTTGTAAAAGTAACATAATGAGTATCTAAATTTGGCTTGTTTATATTTAGTGGTGACTTTGATGCTAACAGAGCATATTCAGGACATGATACTTAATGTAGATAGGTAACAATGATACTTAATATAGATAGGTAGCAAATCTATCATGTTTTGATGTTATCCATTTGGTAGCAGGCATTGCAGATGACAATTTTCCAATATAAGTCCAAGTATAATGGCAGAAGCTAAAGTTCTACATTTGAGCTCACAATCCTAGCAAGCTATGTGATCCTGGGCAGGTAATTTAACTACCCTAAACCTCAGTTTCTTCACCTTTAATTAAAAAGAGACAAAACATCTGGTTTTTAGAGTTATTAAAGATTCATAGATGCAAATGTACTTTTAGTGCTATCTAACAGTCTGGCACGACTGAGTGACTTCACTTTCACTTTTCACTTTCATGCATTGGAGAAGGAAATGGCAACCCACTCCAGTGTTCTTGTCTGGAGAATCCCAGGGACAGAGGAGCCTAGTGGGCTGCCGTCTATGGGGTCGCACAGAGTCAGACACGACTGAAGCGACTTAGCAGCAGCAGCAGCAGCAGCAGCAACATAGAGTTGGCATTTAATCAGTTTCTCTCCCTTGGTGAACTGTTCTTTGATTAAATACAAGATTTCCTCAAGCTACCCCAAACTGAAAGTAAAAAAGGGACTACAGCAATAGTATAAATGTTTCCACCATTTGGGTGGCAAGTTTTAAATTCCCTTCAGAGAAATCTTCCCAAATATGTAGAGTCCCAGGACTCTCTCAGAAAAGGTAAAGAGCACAGTGTTTCTAGCTCACACTGGTTTGCCATATTCTCTGCTTTGATTGTACAGGATTGTTTGCTCCTGGGACTGCTGTTTCTGGTGAAGCAGATGCAAAAGTTGCCAAGAACCTTTTGGTGCCTTTGGGCAGATGTTTGGAAATCCCCTCCTGTCACTGCCAGCTTCCATCTCCTGCCATGGAGGCTGGACATTATACAGTGCCAAAACCAGTCACAGGGCCCCTGTTACTGCAGCTGCTTCCTTGGCATGCGGAAAACACTTCATATTCCTCTGTGATGTGGGGAGACCTTTCTTCTGTCTTCATGTTAAGCTTCATTATTTCTGTTTGTGCACTTAGTCCCTGTCTCCTTGGGGATTCCATCACGTGTCCATGGGGCCTGGGCCGGAGAAAATTTGACTGACTGGAATCATACTGAAAATCTGCCCTCTGTTCTAACACCGAAGCTTTATTATCAGGCCAAGCTTTTATGTAAGGGCTGCTCTTCCCTGAGGAAAAGTTATTTCCAGTTTCTCCTGTAAGTCAGAATTCCTCTTATCACACCCCTTAGGGCCGTCTCAGTAGTCTTCCAGATCTTCTAGGGTGAATCTTCTTAGGCTCTGATGGAGAATCCCGCTACACTTTCACATGCAGCTAGGAGGAGTTTTAGAAGACTTTTCCTCTGAAAAGGAGGAGGGAAAAGAAAGAGCACTGTGAAATGATGGTGTTAAGTTAGGACATGACAAGCTGGGTGCCTGAATTTGGGTAGTGATCATGGAAAGAAAGAGGGCAGCTGCAAGAAGCCTGATGAAAGAATAGGCAGATGCAACCAGTGACAAGACTAAGGAAAGAGGCCCTGATGGTTATCATGGATGAGTCTGAGTTTTCTTGAAATTTCTTAGAAATCTGATTTGCCTGCAAAAACTGGAATTCCTTATCCTTAATGCAAATTTTCAGCATCCTGTGCTCCCCATCCCCCACCCTGCTCTGACTCCCACAAGTTCCCCAGTGTCTACACTGGAGGCCCTTCTTCCTCTTCTGTTTTATGAGCACCAGGCTTGTTGGCATGATGTTATAACTTGTCTGCTTACCTTACATGTGATAGTGACATGGAAATGCTGGCCTTCATGAACCCACTGGCCAACTGGTCTCCCAGGGCACTCTTGTCAGTATTGTTTGTTCTCAGCAGGAGTTGGGAACAAGAGCTCTGGGATTCCTCTGGGACTGAAGATGGATGTCATTCTCAGCATTCAGATTTGCTCTGAATGAACATTCTTCACATGCTCATGGTCAGGAGCAAGTTAAGAGGTATTGGGAACCAAAAAGTTGATTGGATTCCCCCCTTCCCTCTGCTCTCTTCAATAGCCTATATTTAGGCTTCAGCCTACTAAAAATCTTTTAAGAGGAGCATATGACATATGTTTGAAATATTAATCTGAACCGTAAGCAATTGAACAAGAGCAGGGATAGCTCTGGACAATTATCTGACTGGGTCTTCGGCAACCCTGTGGTTGTCTCTTTTTCATCAGTGACCTTGTGCTGGCCCCCAGTTGCTTATAGCTCTTCACAGGAAACTTCAAGAGACCAGCCTTCAAAATCCCTGTGGATAAGCCTTTCCTTCCCCACGTCCGATATCAGATTGTCATATCCCTAGAGCTGTGAACATAAAAAGTGTATATTAGTTGCTCAGTCATGTCTGACTCTTTGGGACCCCATGGACTGTAGCCTGCCAGGTTCCTCTGTCTATGAGATTCTCCAGGAAAGAATACTGGAGTGGATTACCATTCCCTTCTCCAGGGGATCTTTCCAACCTAGGGATAGAAACTGGGTCTCCTACATTGCAGGTAGATTCTTTACCATCTGAGCCACCAGGGAAGCCCATGGGTGGTTTAATAAGTAGTAGTGGTAGAGTCAGACCACAGAGTCGGACATGACTGAAGGGACACAGCAGCAGCAGCAGCAGCAGCGGTAGTAAAAATAATAACAACAATAACAATAGATAAAGTTTATTGAGTGCCTGGCATTGTGCTTTACACACATCATCCCATCTAGTCCTTATATGCATTTTAGAAGACAAGTGTTATTGGCCCACCTTACAAATAAGGAGATACTGAAATCCATGAGTGTAAGTAAGTTTGCAAAGGTTATGTGACTTGTAAGTGCCAGAGATAGACTAGAACTGTAGCTCTCTCTCATGATATACACCCAGATCAACAATATTTTTAATCTCTTTATTTCCAGGTATGATTTCTGATGGGGATTTCAGGAATCAAAATAAGCTCTCAGAGACTCTATCCCTGATAAAGGCTTTATCCAGCAGGGCTCTAATAAGCTTGCTGTTGCTGCTGCTAAGTCGCTTCAGTCGTGTCCGACTCTGTGAGACCTCATAGATGGCAGCCCATCAGGCTCCCCCATCCCTGGGATTCTCCAGGCAAGAACACTGGAGTGAGTTGCCATTTCCCTCTCCAATGCATGAAAGTGAAAAGTGAAAGTGAAGTCACTCAGTCATGTCTGACTCTTTGCGACCCCATGGACTGCAGCCTACCAGGCTCCTCTGTCCATGGGATTTTAAGCTCTTTTTAAAGCTCTCTAGTAGAGAAAGACCACATACCCTAGTTTAAATTGTTTGTGAAGTATCATAATCTGTATTTTTTCAGAATATGGGGGCATATGAGCTGTTTATCTTTAAAAATTTTTTAAACTTAAAAAAAAAAAGACTCCTTAACAGCCTCTCCATAAGTTATTTAATGTATTTTTTTAAACAATAATGAAGGAAAAGCAGGGTCTGTAAAAATATTTGCTGTCTTTGGCATTTTCACTTCCTCTTTCTCAGTAATTCTGTGTAGCTGTCAAGCCCTCCATACCTGCCTGAGCAGAAACCTTCTCTTACTGGGTTGGCCTCAAACAAAATGGAAGAGTGACAGATGGTGGAGCACAGACACACTTAGTGCTCCCAGCTTCTTCCTCTCCAGTCTTTTCCCTGGCATTCTAGGCATTTTGTAAACAGTAAAATAAAATGCAAATAGGACAAAATTTCCTTTTCCCCTCAACCAAGAGAGGATCTTCAGACACATTTTTTGGTGATTTAAAGTAAATATGATTTTTAATTTCATGGTATTGGCATTTCAGTTATATTTTTAATCACAGAACAAAAGGTTTTTTGGTTAAAGTTCCTTTAACCAAGACAAGGAAAGAATTTAAGTCTCAAAAGATGTGAGGGTGATGGCATGGGGGACCACAGAAGGAATGAATTTGGATAAGATGAGCATGATATACTTCCTGTTTTCCCTAAAGCAGAGAGGCTTCATGAGAAAAGACTTGAAGGTAGCTATTTCTTTACTTATTTTTTCCCCCCTTTGGTGGATTTTGGCAGGGCTGCTCTGTCAGATGATACTAAAGGCGGGTTTTCCCCACTCTGTGCTACAGGGAAAGAACCAGGTTTAAAGGAAACAGAGCTGTCCTCTGCTCCTGGCTTGTTGATCTGGGCAAGGTCCTTACCACCTAGTGCCCTCCAGGGATGGAGGGACTAGTTCCTGCCTCAGTTCTGATGAGGGCTTAGAGAATGGAACAAAGTTTACCAAATACATTAATTGAACATTTGGAAACCTTATTAATAAATACAAAAGATTATTAAAACTGAGTGCTGGTTATGTGGAGGGGTCTTGACCTGAAAGTCTCTTAAAATGGAATTATTGTTTTTCCTCTGATTATAAAAATCTTAAATGCAATGCAGAACAGGCGTTTCCTCCCATCTCACCCTACTCCCACTTCATAAAAGCAGCAGAGATCAGTGTCAAAGTGGCAGTGATCAACAATGTCTTGTTTAGTGTGCCACAAAAAACTCATAGCAGTATACTGCCAAGCCTGTGGTTACTGTACGGGGAAGATCCTCTTTATATAAAGTTCTTGCCTGGTCAAGTCCCCCTACCTCCTAGTTTCTGGCTAAATTATGAATTTAAAAAAATTGAAGTATAGTTGATTATAATATGACATGAGTTTCAGATGTATAACACAGTGATTTGATATTTTTATATTAAAATATTATATTTTATCATATATTAAATATATAATCTAATTATATAAAATTATACTATAATTTTATATTATACACCATTTAAAGTTATCACAAAATAATGGCCATATTTCCCTGTGTTGTATAATGTATCTTTGTTGCTTACTTATTTTACACATAGTAGCTTGTATCTCTTAAACCCCTACCCCTGTCTTGTCCCTTCCTCTTCCCTCTCCCCATTCATAGCTTCTAGTTTGTACTCTATATCTGTGAGTCTGTTTCTGTTTTTTTTTTATATACATTTGTTTGTTTTATTTATTAGATTCCACATATGAATGATAACATAGAGTATTTGTCTTTCATGACTTATTTTACTAAGCATAATACTCTCTAGGTTCATCCACATTGTTGTAAATGACAGAATTTCATTCTTTTTTATGGTTAGTATGGTTAGTATTCTTTTATGGTTAGTATATATTTATACACATACACACTCACACAGAATATCTTCTTTATCCATTCATCTATTGATGGACCCTTGGGTTGCTTCCGTATCTTGGCTATGGTAAAGAATGATGCTATGAACATTGGAATAAATATGTCTTTTCAAAGGGGTGTTTCCAGTTTTCTCAGTTATATTCCCAAGAGTGGAATTGCTAGGCCATAGAGTAGTTCTATTTTTAGTTTTTTGAGCACCTCCATGCTGCTTTCCACAGTGGCTGGAAAAATTTACATTTCCATCAACAAGGTACTAGGGTTCCCTTTTCTTCATTTCCTTGCCAACATTTGTTATTTTTATTTTTTTTTAATTATTTTATTTTATTTTTTTTAATTTTTATTTTTACTTTATTTTACTTTACAATACTGTATTGGTTTTGCCATACACTGACATGAATCCACCACGGGTGTACATGAGTTCCCAAACATGAACCCCCCTCCCACCTTCCACCCCATATCATCTCTCTGGATCATCCCAGTGCACCAGCCCCAAGCGTCCTGTGTCCTGTATCCTTTATCGAACATAGACTGGTGATTCGTTTCTTACATGATAGTATAGATGTTTCAATACCATTCTCCCAAATCATCCCACCCTCTCCCTCTCCCACAGAGTCCAAAAGTCCACTCTACACATCTGTGTCTCTTTTGCTATCTCGCATACAGGGTCATCATTACCATCTCTCTAAATTCCATATATATGCGTTAGTATACTGTATTGGTGTTTTCTTTCTGGCTTACTTCACTCTGTATAATTGGCTCCAGTTCATCTCATTAGAACTGATTCAAATGTATTCTTTTTAATGGCTGAGTAATACTCAATTGTGCATATGTACCACACCTTTCTTATCCATTCATCTGCTGATGGACATCTAGGTTGTTTCCATGTCCTGGCTATTATAAACAGTGCTGCGATGAACATTGGGGAGCATGTGTCTCTTTCAATTCTGGTTTCCTCGGTGTGTATGCCCAGCAGTGGGATTGCTGGGTCATAAGGCAGTTCTATTTGCAACTTTTTAAGGAATCTTCACACTGTTCTCCATAGTGGCTGTACTAGTTTGCATTCCCACCAACAGTGTAAGAGGGTTCCCTTTTCTCCACACCCTCTCCAGCATTTATTGCTTGCAGACTTTTGGATCACAGCCATTCTGACTGGTGTGAAGTGGTACCTCATTGTGGTCTTGATTTGCATTTCTCTGATAATGAGTGATGTTGGGCATCTTTTCATGTGTTTGTTAGCCATTTGTATGTCTTCTTTGGAGAAATGTTTATTTAGTTCTTTGGCCCATTTTTTGATTGGGTCATTTATTTTTCTGGAATTGAGCTGCATAAGTTGCTTGTATATTTTGGAGATTAGTTGTTTGTCAGTTGCTTCATTTGCTATTATTTTCTCCCATTCAGAAGGCTGTCTGTTCACTTTGCTTATATTTTCCTTTGTTGTGCAGAAGACTACAGGCCAATATCACTGATGAACATAGATGCAAAAATCCTCAACAAAACTCTAGCAATCAGAATCCAACAACACATTAAAAAGATCATACACCATGACCAAGTGGGCTTTATCCCAGGGATGCAAGGATTCTTCAATATCTGCAAATCAATCAATGTAATTCACCACATTAACAAATTGAAAAATAAAAGCCATATGATTACCTCAATAGATACAGAGAAGGCCTTTGACAAAATTCAACATCCATTTATGATAAAAACTCTCCAGAAAGCAGGAATAGAAGGAATATACCTCAACATAATAAAAGCTGTATAGGACAAACCCACAGCAAACATTATCCTCAATGGTGAAAAATTGAAAGCATTTGCCCTAAAGTCAGGAACAAGACAAGGGTGCCCACTCTCACCACTACTATTCAACATAGTTCTGGAAGTTTTGGCCATAGCAATCAGAGCAGAAAAAGAAATAAAAGGAATCCAAATTGGAAAAGAAGAAGTAAAACTCTCACTGTTTGCAGATGACATGATCCTCTATATAGAAAACCCTAAAGATTCCACCAGAAAATTACTAGAGCTAATCAATGAATATAGTAAAGTTTCAGGATATAAAATCAACGCACAGAAATCCCTTGCATTCCTATACACTAATAATGAGAAAGTAGAAAAAGAAATTAAGGAAACAATTCCATTCACCATTGCAATGAAAAGACTAAAATACTTAGGAATATATATACCTAAGGAAACTAAAGACCTATGTATAGAAAACTATAAAACACTGGTGAAAGAAATCAAAGAGGACACTAATAGATGGAGAAATATACCATGTTCATGGATTGGAAGAATCAATATAGTGAAAATGAGTATACTACCCAAAGCAATCTACAGATTCAATGCACTCCCTTTCAAACTACCAGCGGTATTTTTCACAGAACTAAAACAAATAATTTCAAGATTTGTATGGAAATACAAAAAACCTTGAATAGCCAAAGCAATCTTGAGAAGGAAGAATGGAACTGGAGGAATCAACTTGCCTGACTTCAGGCTCTACTACAAAGCCACAGTCATCAAGACAGTATGGTACTGGCACAAAGACAGAAATATAGATCAATGGAACAAAATAGAAAGCCCAGAGATAAATCCACACACCTATGGACACCTTATCTTCGACAAAGGAGGCAAGAATATACAATGGAGTAAAGACAATCTCTTTAACAAGTGGTGCTGGGAAAACTGGTCAATCACTTGTAAAAGAATGAAACTAGAACACTTTCTAACACCACACTCAAAAATAAACTCAAAATGGATTAAAGATCTAAACGTAAGACTATAAAACTCCTAGAGGAGAACATAGGCAAAACACTCTCCAACATAAATCATAGCAGGATCCTCTATGATCCACCTCCCAGAATACTGGAAATAAAAGCAAAAATAAACAAATGAGATCTAATTAAAATTAAAAGCTTCTGCACAACAGAGGAAAATATAAGCAAGGTATTATTTTTAGACTTTTGGACACTAGCCATTCTGACAGGTGTGGGGTGATATCTCACTGTAATTTTGACTTCTATTTTCTGATGATTAGTTATGTTGAGCATCTTTTCATGTGCTTGTTGACCATCTGTGTGTCTTCTTTGAAAAATATCTATTCATGTCTTCTGCCCATTTTTAACTGGGTTATTTTTTGATATTGAGTTGTATGAAGTGTTTATAGATTTTGGATGTTAACCCTTTATCAGTCATTTCATTTTCAAATATTTCCTCCCATTCAGTAGGTTGTCTTTTCATTTTGTTGATGATTTCCTTTGCTGTGCAAAACCTTTTAAGTTTTATTAGGTCCTCGTTCAAATGTTTTTGCTTTTGTTTCTTTTGCCTCATGAGACAGATCCAAAAAGATATTGCTATAATTTATTTCAAAGAGTGTTCTGTCCAAGTTTTTCTATAGGAGTTTTATGCTTTCAGGACCTTAAGTCATTTTGAGCTTATTTTTATATATGGATGTGTGAGTTTTATGGTGCCTTGAAGCTTCTCATCTCTTTGGATCATGTGAAAAGCAATCCCACACCATTGTTGTTATTTACATTCATTGGATTTATTGAGACCTGAGGAACCCCATCATAAAGAGGACTGTCTCAAACAAACCTATCATGATCTCACCGTTGTGTTCCATGGTCACAGCTCACTGCTCATCACTCTTTTCCTTAAAGTTCTCTCCTTCTCTTTGACCCAACAAAATAAACTGACTTACAGCCTAATCATCCTATAGTGAGGCCAATTGTCAAGTCTTTCCTATTTTCACAGTTTCTAATCAGCTTTTCAGTCTCTTAAATAAGTCCCTCCTAAATGTGAATGAACTTTCAAAGATCCCTAGAGACTTGGGGAAAAACTTTCCATGAAATGAACTCAGAGGAAGGAAAGACAGTGTAGGAAATAAAGAAAAAAGACCAGATTATCAGATAAGAAATAAATCCATTAACAAAGATACAAATCAATAAAAATGAATATTAAGAGAATAAAATAGAGCTCTAGAAAAAATTGACAGTAGCAATTAAACATTAAACTAAAGGCTTGATAGAAAAGTTGAATAAATGTCAAAGACTGAATTGTCTCCCCCACCAAATCCATATGTGAAAAGCTAACCCCCCAGTACCTCAGAAGATGACAATATTTGGAGATAGGGCTTTAAAGAAGTGATTAAATTACATGAGATTCTTAGAGTGTGCTCTAATCCAATGTGACTGATGTTCCTATAAGAAGAAATTAAAACACAGAGAGAGGCAGCAGGTGTGTGTGTGTGCAGAGGGACAACTTGTGAAGAGCAGGAAGAGGGCTGATGTGTGTAGGTTGAGGAGATAGACCTCAGAAGACACCACCTCCACGGGCAACTTGACCTTGGACTTCCAGCCTCTAGAATTGTGAGAAAATAAATTTCTATCCTTTAAATCACCCATTCTGTGGCTCTTTGCTATGACAGCCCTAGCAAACTAATATAATAAATTTCCCAGAAAATAGAATAACAGAAACCACAAAACCAAAATGAACAACTCAAAACAAGAAGATGGAAAATGTAGAACAAAAAAAAAATTAGACAAAGAATCCAAGTGGGTCAAGATCTCATAAGAGAAAACAGACAAATGTGTGAGAGAAAAGTATAGAATAAATAATATAAGAAAATAGGATTGAAAAGCTTTGCCAAGTGCCTAGCATAACAGTGAAAACAAACCACACACCAAATCACATTACTGTGAAACTTCAGAACAATGGAAATAAAGAGCTTAAAATCTCCTTGAAAGTATAAGAAAGAAAAAGAAAGGTCAAAAGTTGACCAAATACAATTAAACAGAAACCAGAATGATGTTGGATTTCTTAAAAAGAGAAAGCGAAAATTGCAGGTGAGTAACTGTAGACTTATTTTACTAATCAAATTTGTCTCTATGACTGTAACTTAAGAAACCTCAAGGAGCTTTTGGATTAATATATAAGAATGATTTGTTTTGTGTCTAACTCAAATTATTAAATACTATTACTCTTAGTAAGTTGTGGTGTATTCTACATCAGTGCTCAATAAAAGTTAAAGGAAAATAAGAGAATGAACTGTGATTTGTGTCAGTGGGTTTTGCTGTCACCAAAGAATTATACCATTGTGCTGATCAGATGACATTTGGATAATATGATTCTGTTCTAAGCCACAGAACTAAAGGGGACTTTTTCAAAAGACAGAGAATAGGAAAGCAAATTAAACTAGAGAGGTCATGTGAGAAAAGGGTGAAGGAACTTAGGATTTAAAAACTGAAAAAGGAATGCTTTAGTGATGCCAAAATTTTGATCTTCAAATAGTTAAAAGCCCTCGTATGGAAAAAAAAAAAAAAAAAAAGGTTAAACCTAGTTATTGTGGACCGGAGACCAATGAGTCTTCTGGGAGATCCATTTTGCTTCAGCAGAAGGTATACTAGTTTTCTTTTGTTGTTGTAACATATCACCATAAACATAGGGGCTGTGAACACTGCAAATTTGATATGTTTTAGTTCTAGAGGTCAGAAGTCTGAGATGGATTTTAATGGGACTTAAGTCAAGTCTTCAACAAGGCTGCACTGGAGAATCTGTTTGCTTGCCTTTTCCAGTTTCTCAAGGCCACATTCATTCTTTGGTTCCTGTCTCCTTTCTCTATCTTCAGAATCTTCCAGTCTCCCTGACTCTTACCCTCTCATCTCCCTATTTATAAGGACCCTTCATGGGGTCACAAAGAGTCAGACACGACTGAGTGACTTCACGTTCATGTTCAAGTTATTGGTTCTACTTGGATGATCCAGGATAATCTCCTACCTCAAAATCCTTAACTTAATTGATCTATACATTCTGCTTTGCCATAGGAGGTTATATATTCATAGGTTTGGGGGATTGGGATATAAAATCTTTGGGGGCCATTATTCTGCTCACCACAGTTGGTAAGAACTTTCTAATTGCCACTGTACTTTAGAGATGGTATGGGTTGTCTTGGGAACCAGTGAGTTTTACCTATTGCTATTGCTGGGAATGTTCAATCAGTAGAAATACTGAGGGAGGATTTTGTGGGCAGTGGTACTAAGTGACTCAAAGTCCCATAATCTTGAAAAAAAAAACCAAACTACTATTTTATTATGATATAGAAAAATCTGAGAGTGCATGACACTGAGGCACCTGGATGAAAAGAAAAATCAGTTAATCTTATATTTTATGATACTTGCACAGAATTTGAAATTTTCATACATGCATGCATGATTAAAAGATAAATAAAAATAGTTTGATGTTCTGTCATATAGAATCAATGAGTAGGCTGGAATAATAGAGTATAAACTATTGCTTATTGGTTATCTATAATTATCATAAAGCCTTTAAAAAATATGTTGCCTTACATTTTCTACTCTGCTTTGGTTCTATTCTGCTTTATGAAACTACATAGATTAAGTTCAGCCCCTTTTACATAAGATAGCCCTTCTGATATATAAGCGTTCCCTTGTGGCTTAGTTGGTAAAGAATCTGACTGCAATGCAGGAGACCTGGGTTTGATCCCTGGGTTGGGAAGATCCCCTGGAGAGGGGAAAGGCTACCTACTGCAGTGTTCTGGCCTGGAGAATTCCATGGACTATGCTAGTCCGTGGGATCACAAAGAGTCGGACAGGACTGAGCGACTTTCACTTTCACTTCACTGATACATAAAGATGTCTGCCATATCTTTCCGGAGAAGGCAATGGCAACCCACTCCAGTACTCTTGCCTGGAAAATCCCATGGACAGAGGTGCCTGGTAGGCTTCAGTCCATTGGGTCGCTAGGAGTCGGGCACGACTGAGTGACTTCACTTTCATTTTTTGCTTTCATGCATTCGAGAAGGAAATGGTAACCCATTCCAGTATTCTTGCCTGGAGAATCCCAGGGACAGGGGAGCCTAGTGGGCTGCCATCTATGGGGTCGCACAGAGTGGGACATGACTGAAGTGACTTAGCAGCAGCAGGAGCAGCAGCAGCCATATCTTCCAAGTCTAATCACCCACTTCTTTGGTTAGGCTATAGTGCCTTTATTTTATATTAAATTCTGGACTTTAAATTAAATTGTCTTCTCAATTTAATCTCATTGGTTAAATAGATTGGTTAAGTTGGTCAAATTTAATCTCTTTTGTCCATTGTTTTGGCCAAGGCCAACAATATATGTATATATTTAATTATTAAATAATATGTTTTATATATTTAATATCTATTTAAATTTGTTTTATTCCAGTATAGTCACTTTATAATGTGTTAATTTCTGCTATAGAAAAGTTAATCAGTTATTCATATGTATGCATTTTTTCATATTCTTTTCTATTATGGTTTATCACAAGATATTGACTATATTTCACTGTGCTATACACTAGGACCTGGTTGTTTATTCATTCTATATATAATAGTTTGCATCTGCTAGTCCCAAACTCCCAATCCTCTCCTTCTCTACCAACCACAAGTCTGTTGGCAACCACATGTCTGTTCTGTATGTCTGTGAGTCTCTTTCGTAGATAGATAGGTTCATTTGTGTTGTGTTTTAGATTCCACATATAAGTGATAGCATATGGTGCTTGTTTTTCTCTTTCTGACTTACTTCATTAGTAAGTAATAATCTCTAGGTCCATCCATGTTGCTGCAAATGGCAGTATTTCATTCTTTTTATGGCTGAGTAATATTCCATTGAGTATGTGTATATATATATATATATAAATATATATATATATATATATATATAAGAGAGAGAGAGTGAGAGTATATATATATATATGTATGTTTATATATATATATATATATATATATATATAAACATTTAGGTTGTTTCCACGTCTTGGCAGGGTTTCCCAGGTGGTGCTAGTGATAAAGAACCTGGCTGTCAAGGAGACCTAACAGATGCGAATTTGATCCCAGGCTGGGAATATTCCCTGGATGAGAGCATGGCAACCCACTCCAGTATTTCTGCCTGGAAAATCCCATGGACAGAGGAGCCTGGCAGGCTACAGTCCACAGGATTGCAAAGAGCTGGCCACGACTGAAGTGACTTAGCATGCATACACGCATGTCTTGGCTATTGTGAATACTGCTGCTGTGAACATAAAAGTATAAATATGCCTTTGAATTAGAGTTTTTTCAAATATATGCCCAGGAGTGGGATTGCTGTAACTCTGTTTTTAGTTTTTGAGGAAACTCCATACTATTCTGCATAGTGGCTGTATCAACTTACATTTCCACCAACAGTGTAGGAGGGTTCCCTTTGCTTTACATCCTCTCTAGCATTTGTTATTTGTAGACTTCTTAATGATGGCCATGCTGACCTATGTGAAGTGGTACCTCATTGTAGTTTTAATTTGCATTTCTCTAATAATTAGTGATATTGAGCATCTTTTTACGTGCCTCTTGAAGGCCAGCAACATATTCTTTTTAAAAATTATTTCTTCATAAGGTTTTTTTTTTTTTTCTTGTGGGGGAGTGCTATGAGAAAAACATTATTTTCATGACACTTGTAATTGAGTGAGGATCTTTATTTGTTGGTGTTAATTCCTGCCTTGGGTGGATGGTTTTCTAAATGATGTTTGAGATAAATTGTTCAGCAAACTTCACTGAACATTATTAGGGTAAAGCACTTTGGAGACATATAAATAAGTGGTCTTTACTTTCAAGGAGCTGATCTGCTATTCTGTGACACTATGCTTTGCCTGTTTGTCAGGTTGATCATGGAACCAATACAATTTGATATAAATAATGTACACAGGAGTCTTCTCTCCACTAAAGAAAATTAAGAGAGCTGAACTTTCTTGTTATTATTCCTATATTATTCAAAAGAGAGGGGAATTAGAAGGCATTTTATTCTAGAAAATTTTGATCCTTCAAAGTCAAATATTTCCTCCCTTATTATCCCTGAGACACAAGAGATGCCTAGAAGATCAAGATTAGACTAAGGCATAAGTAAATGGTCAGTCAATGGTGTGGTACCTACTCAAATGTATTTCTCACACTGGCCTGCTCCTGGCACTGGAAATTTTATTATTTGTGATTCATTCCTTTATGTACAGCATTGCCCACTCCCAGTAATCTCCTTTAGAATTCAGTTTGTCTTTCCACAGCAAATCTCTTGGTGTGACTGAGTTTAATAGGGGACATTTACTCTTTAATTTTTAGAATTAAGCTGCATCAGATGATTGAGAAAGGTATCGAACAGAAAATCTAAAAAAGAAAGTTGAAGGAGCTGAAAATTGCTAACATCAACATATTTTACAGATTTGCTCTGGCTAGGATTGTTTCCACTGTGAACTCCTTACTCCAAGAGGCATTTGAGTTTGTAACTAGAAATAATTGCTAAGTGAAGTTTGACGGTCTAGGAATTGGGAATGAATTTGGCATTTTGAACACAAATGACCTTTTAACACGTTGTTGTTCAGTCACCAAGTCATGTCTGACTCTTCATGAACCTATGGACTGCAAACATGAAAAGGTCTAAATGATAGCATTTAGGCCAATTTTAGAACATAAATGCACCTATAACCCTGAAGAAATAAACAGTGTACTACAATTGGGTTATGTCAGAAAAATTAGAAAATTTAGACTCCAAACATTTACGTTTCTTCAGTTTGTATGCTTCAGATCAGTTCAGTTGCTCAGTTGTGTCCGACTCTTTGCGACCCCATGAATTGCAGCGTGCTAGGCCTCCCTGTCCATCACCATCTCCCACAGTTCACTCAGACTCACGTCCATCAAGTCAGTGATGCCATCCAGCCATCTCATCCTCTGTCATCCCCTTCTCCTCCTGCCCCCAATCCCTCCCAGCATCAGAGTCTTTTCCAATGAGTCAACTCTTCGCATGAGGTGGCCAAAGTACTGGACTTTCAGCTTTAGCATCATTTCCTCCAAAGAAATCCCAGGGCTGATCTCCTTCAGAATGGACTGGTTGGATCTCCTTGCAGTCCAAGGCACTCTCAAGAGTCTTCTCCAACACCACCGTTCAAAAGCGTCAATTCTTCGGCGCTCAGCTTTCTTCACAGTCCAACTCTCACATCCATACATGACCACAGGAAAAACCATAGCCTCGACTAGATGAACCTTAGTCGACAAAGTAATGTCTCTGCTTTAGAATATGCTATCTAGGTTGGTCATAACTTTTCTTCCAAGGAGTAAGTGTCTTTTAATTTCATGGCTGCAATCACCACCATCTGCAGTGATTTTGGAGCCCCCAGTAATAAAGTCTGACACTGTTTCCACATCTATTTCCCATGAAGTGATGGGACTAGATGCCATTATATTAGTTTTCTGTATGTTGACCTTTAAGCCAACTTTTTCACTCTCCTCTTTCACTTTCATCAAGAGGCTTTTTAGTTCCTCTTCACTTTCTGCCATAAGGGTGGTGTTATCTGCATATCTGAGGTTATTGATATTTCTCCCTGAAATCTTGATTCCAGCTTGTGCTTTTATGCTTAGCTTAGGTAAAATATAAGCATATCATCCATATTACTCAGATGATCCTTTCCCATTTATTTGGTATTTTTTTTTTCAGTAGGTAGAAATGACATATTTGGTTTATTTTAGAAATGATAATTTTGTAGCAATAGCTTTATTTTATTTTATTTATTTATTTTTATTTTTACTTTATTTTGCTTTACAATACTAGCTTGTTTTTAAATGCAGCCTATTCAGACTCCAGATTATTTTTATGTACTTTTTCTTTAGAAGGGTCCCTTCACACATAGCAAGCCAACATTTTGTTTACCTTCTTTCTCCTTCTCACTTTATTTTCCACCCCAACTTCCAGAATTTTCTCTGAAGTTTCCAATTCTTTTTTTTAAAATTATACAGAGTGATTTCTATCTTTCTACAAAGTTTTATCACCATCCAATGCCAAAGCCCATCAATTTTAGCATTATGTTCTGTGCTGGCTTCTCAGGACATAAACAACTCTTCCCGTAAGAGGAATTCTTATACTAGCTGCTATGAAAACTAAAACAAACAAACAAAAAACTTCCAAACCAAATTCTTTTATTGTTGATATGACCAAACTTTGGCATCCACAGGAAATAGCAGATAATTTTACACTTAATTCATGATTATCTTCATCCACCAAAGGCAATCATTACACATTTTTTTAGCTTTAAGTCAGTGAATATATTATGCATATTTCATAGTTGACCTTTAAACATTTTTTATTTTATTTTTGGCTTTTTCAGGTCTTAGCTGTGGCACATGAAATATTAGTAGCAACATGCAGGATCTTTTGTTGTGGTATATGGGCTTCTCTCTAGTTGTAGCATGCAGGCTTAGCTGTCCTGTAGCATGTGGGATTTTAGTTCCCCAATCAGAGATTGAACTTATGTCTGCTGCTTTGGACCACCAGGGAAGTCCCTATAGTTGATCTTTTAATCCAAGTTTTTATTCAATTCCATTACTAGGGTTTGAGCAACATGGTCCATTTGAATATTTATAAGCAAGTGGAATTGAACAATGAGTTTCATGAGGAAGAGTCACAGATTAAACAATGAAAAAGTCAATATATTCTTTTATAAAAATTGTGGTAAAATATATATAACACGAGACCTACCCTTTTAACAAATTTCTAAGTGTACAGTACAGTATTTTTAACCATAAGCACAGTGTTGTACCACAGATCTCAAGAGCTCTTCATCTTACATAATTGAAGCCTGTACTCATTGAACAGCAATTCCGCATATTCCTCTCCCCTCGTCCCCTGGCAATCATCATTCTACTTCCTGTGAGTTTAACTGCTTTAGCTACATCATAGAAGTGAAACCATGCAGTATTTGTCCTTCTGTGACTGGTGTATTTCACTTAGCATAAGGTGAAACCTCAAGGTGTAACCTTGTTGTGTTGTATGATGGGATTTAATTAGAAGTAAAATGATTTTTTACTAGCAATTAAGAATTATGACTGTCTAGGAATGCATTGGATTTTCTTCCAGAGGAAGCTCTCAAGTAGGAATAAAGCTCAAGCCAGGAATATATTTGCTGTTATTTTTGTTGTTCAGTCACTCAGTCAGGTCCTACTTTTTGCTACACCACAGACTGTAGCACACCAGGCTCTTCTGTCCTTCACTATCTCCTGGAGTTGGCTCAAATTCATGTCCATTGAGTCGGTGATGCTATCTAACCATCTCATTCTCTGCTAGCTTTTTAACAATGTCCCTCAATTAATTACTTAAAAAACCCCAAAGTAATGAATTTGGGGGTGGCAATTTAGACAAGGCAGAGTTGCATAAAGAATGTTCAGTAATTTCCTCTCTTCCATTCCTCTTCTCTGAGTTAACAAATATTAGCATTTTGGTGCATATCTTCTAGACCTTCTTCCATATTTACATAAGGATGTACAATAAAATTGCATGCACATACAGGGTTTTTAACATCAAAAATGAGATCATGAAAATATAAGTCTCTCCACACTTCACTTACTAATATATTATTGATATCTTTCTAGGTCAATATAGGTATGTGTCAGTCACTTTTTAAATAGTTGTGTCATCTTCCATATAACTGATATACTGTAATTTATTGAAGCAATCATCTACTTATTGATATTGTATCAGGAGTCTGCTGACATGTGTCTTTGGACTACTGATTCCAGTCACAACTGAAGCAAATGCAGAATTGCTTAAACTGACAGTTTGTTGCTTCAAGCATGTGCCGAGTCTTTCTGTCCCGCTCTGCTTCCCACCTTTAGGACTTCTCTAACGGTTGTACTCTCACCTCCGACCTCCAGTGGATGCTCCTGTAAGTTATTCAGGTGGCAGAATCAAGGCCTTATGACCCTCAGGGGCAATCACATTCCACTCTTATTTTGGTATTTCTACCTTCTCTGTCTCACTGTCCTTGACCCCTTATTCCTGTCACTGAATCGCTTTCCAAATAAACTGTGGGTGCACAAGTCCTTCTCTCAGAAGGCAGGTAAACAGGTGATTTTTACTGTTAAGAAACTTTAAAAAAAAATTGTATCAGTGTTTTTCCAAATTTCTAAGTGTTAGATTTTTAAACTAAATATGTCATCAAATTATATTTCCACAAGGCTGTCACAAATTGCAGGCCTCTCAGCAGTGTGCACTGATGCCCATTGATATGCATGCTAACCAGCAGGGGTGTCATTACTCTGGTTTTCTTCACTCTGGTGTGAACAAAATGTTGTGTCACTTGGCTGTAATTTACTTTTCAGTGACTTTAGGGAGGTGAGCATCTTTCCATCTTAGAGATTTTTTTTACTTCAATCCATGCAATGAAAATAAATCCCCAATATAAATGAAGAAACATAGTAAAAATCAAAAATAATTCAAGAGAAAGCTTGTTTAATTATGTATGAGAGAAGATATCAAGCATGAAGGAAAGACATTCTTAACCATAAATAAAAGTGGACAGATTTGACTACATTAAAATTGAGTTTTAAAATTTTTTAGTTGAGCAAATAATACTGAGAAAATTTTAATAAAAAATTCAATTATGAAAAGTTAAATGATGGATTGGCAAAAATATCCACAAAATGCTTAACGCTATGAACTGATAAGGTCAAACTACCTTATAGAAAGACAGTCAATGAATAAAAAGTAAAGAGAAGAGGTATGGTGTCTTCCTTGCTTTTGCCAGTGTAATTTATGTTATTTTTGAGTACACACACACACATACACACACACAGAGGCCCATGAACCCAGAATGAATTTTTTCAAGAGAATTTGCCCAGACAGAGCTTATTTGACTGGGGAAATAAATCAGCTGCTCTGGAATTTTAGGGCCATATCTGTATAATACAGTAGGAGTTAGAAGTGATCTAATGTGTTTTGCTTAGCTTTTCCTGGTAATTCAGATGGTAAAAACTCTGCCTGCAATGCTGGAGACACAAGTTTGATCCCTAAGTCAGGAAGAAGGGAGAAGGGAATAGCAGCCTACTCCATATTCTTGCCTGGAGAATTCCATGAACAGAGGAGCCTGGTGGGCTATAGTCCATGGGATTGCAAAGAGTTGGACATGACCGAGTGACACACACTTTAATATATTTTGCTCACCTCGACATGAGAAAAACTTTCTTGTATTATCTAGACTGCTACTTATACACCTAAATTCACTCAGCCAGCATCGTTCAGCAGATCACTACCAATATATTGGATAAGGCAATTTCCAGATCTTAAAAATTCACTTCTTTGTGTGCATAGTTCTCCCAATAATATCAGCCACCAGGTAGAATCCCTAAGGCACCACGGTCTGCACCATTTATTTTGATATCTTAAAAACATTAATATCATTTTACATAGAGCATAAACTAGATAGACTGCAATACAGCAATGTCAGTTGCTTGGCATTTCTATTTCTTCCCTACTTGATGCTCCATGGTGAAATAATACTATTTCTTAATCCTTAGTTGTATTGACTGAAATACCATGAATTATGACTTTCCTCCAAAGCTGATGAGTTATAAAGTCATAATTCTGTTCATACACAAATAAAATGCTTACCTGTATTTGGCCTTTGGACATGACTTCCATCGGGGAAGATCTCAGGAGATATCAAATCCATGGGCTGTATCAGGTGTGCCAGATATACCTGATGACATGGTATTTCTAGATAGATTCCAAGTTTATGATTTCAATAGACCTGTGAACTACAACAGTTGGGGGCCATGTTTCCTTCTCCATTAAATTAATCACCATTTGCACCCTACTGGTAAAGAATCCACCTGCCAATGCAGGAGATATAAGAGATGTGGATTTGATCCCTGGGTTGGGAAGATTCCCTGGAGAAGGAAATGGCAACCCACTCTAGTATCTTGCTTGAGAAATCTATTAGACAGAGAAGCCTGGCAGGCTACAGTCCATGGGATTGCTAAGAGTTGGACACGACCAAAAGGACTTAGCATGCTACTTACTTTAAGTGTAACTAGAGAGAGGGAAAAGTCTCCAAATGCAAGTGCTCACTGGGAGAGGAGAGAAGAACTTCATTCTTCCTTCTGTGGTTGCTATTGTTAAAATGAAAATGGTTAGAGACATTAGACTGTGAAAAGTGACTTCAGATGATGTATTTAGAACCTGAGATAAACAGAAATCTGATACAGTTAATTGTATATTCAAACAATTGAATTTACTTTATTGGATTTTCCCAAATTGCATAAACCCTTAACTTGGAAGATACTTGTCAGTAAGGTTAGGTTCAAACTTAAATTTCTTAAAATCAACCAATGCATATGTAAAAACAGTAAAGAAACTTCTCTCTAGTTCTGTCTACATAATTTATGTTTGGAACATGAGGTTACATATATATTATTTGTAGCTGGTTGTATGACTCATAATTTACAAGGATTTAAGGTATTGTGTAGTTAATTGTTAACTGCCTGTAAAGTAGAGAAGGCTATTTTTATGGTCCTGACATGGAAGACCCCAGTACTGGTTTATCTGTGAGGCAGTTGTGGGAAAGTTATAAAGTGATCACAATTGACTTCTATTTCATCCTTTGACGTCAAGACCATTTATAGTTTGGTGTTTGGTGTATTTTTAGATTTTAAAGGCATGGCTGATGTATTTAGTAGCATTAATCTCTGACTCAAAGATTTATTGTTAACCTTTATCATTTGTTTTTAATAGAGAAGCAGCTATGGGATGGCAAAAGGCTTCCACTCCTTCAACCTTTTTACCTGGAAAGAGAGGTCATTAAGTATTTTACTCACATGCTATGGAGTAAGAGGACTTCCTGATACCTCAGTTGGTAAAGAATCCACCTGCAATGCAGGAGAGCCTGGTTTGATTCCTGGGTTGGGAAGATCCCCTGGAGATGGGAAAGGCTACCCACTTCTGTATTCTGGCCTGGAGAAATCCATGGACAGTCCATGGGGTCACAAACAGAGTTGGACACGACTGAACAACTTTCACTCACTCACTCATGGAGTAAGAGGTCTTTAGTAATTAATTTAGAAAGAAAATGTGACTGGGCACAAGAGCAGGAGATATGGAGTCCTATACAGCAAGTGCAGTTTACTATATTTATGTATATTCTTTAATTCTCTGTGTGTGGATCTGTAGATATTCCATTCAAGGGCTATCTTTCAAAGTAATCAGCTTAGAAAGTTTTATAGTTACTCCAATGATGGAATCTTTGTTTATTAAATATTTATAATAGATTAGAATCTTAAAATATCAGTGTTTCTAATAATATTTGGTTTTTCTAATAATATGTGGCTTTCATTATGTAAGACAGTTTCTCACTTTATGCATCCATATGTATCCAGCAGGGATTTGAAAAGACTGAAGACTGTTCTGTGATAACGCTGCATGCCCCCACGTTTTCATCCCATTTGATTTCATTCAACCGTTAAAATACTTGATGGAAAGATCCATGAAGTGGGAATTCAAAGGTACTCCTGTTTCTGACTCTACAATTTGATTTGTATGACTTTGGGTAAATCATCTAGCTCCTGATCCAGACGTAAAGAAAGAAATACATAATGTTTGCCCCTGGGAAATGCTATGAATTTTTTTGATAGTCACACAGAAAAAGTTTTCATGTGAAACTAGGTTACAGTATTTGTTTTCTCAAGAATTCAATATGGTTAGTCTCTTGTGAAATAGGTGGGAGGACAGTAATCAGCTGAAAATGATCTCCCTGAAATAGTATTTTCACTTTGTTCATTTTGAAGTTTCACAGCCATTTCTAAAACACAAGAAAATAAAGATTTAACACTGTTACCACTGAGAAAAGCTTTAGGCTTGAGGGTAGAAGGAAGCCATATATTGGGCTAGGCACCTTATTTTATAGTTTTAGGGACAAGTGAAGGTACTTCATTATAAACTTTTTTTCTATTTACTTTAGGACAGTCTATAAAATTTGCCATACAAATTACTAGCACATACAGGTTAATCCCTGATCAACCCTGCAGTGATTTCTGATAAAAAATAATGCTGACCATGCAACACAGACTGTTACTAATGGACATGGACAGACTTATATAATAACTTTCTTATCGAGTCCAGAAAATTGTATATTACTGAAAACTGACTGGTTTTATGTTAGTAAAAGGATAGTCCAATATTATATACCTTCATTTGATTATTTAATTTCTCTCAACTTTAGTCTTCTTATCAGAGAAATAGTTTATACAATATTTCTCATAACACACATATCCAATAACTTTTAAAAAAATAAATAATAAAAATGAGAAAGAAACACAAATTATATATGATATAAGTATTAAAACTATTAATTACCATGTGCTTATTTTGCAATAGTTTCTGTTCACCATTTTACCTGTATTATTTCACGTAAGCTGCTCAATAAATATATAGGTATCTGGTATTGTTATCACCCCAAGTTTGTAGATGAAGAAATAGGTTCGGAGAGATTAAGTAATTTACACAAGGTCACATAGCTGGTAAGTGGCAGAACAAGGTCAAAACCTAGACAGTATGATAGATAACCAACAAGGACCTACTATATAGCACAGGGAACTATACTCAGTAATCTATAATATAAAGAAATCTAAAAAAAAAAGATATGCATGTATGTATAACTTAACCACTTTACGGTACACCTGAAACTAACAAAACATTGTGGCTCAACCATACTTCAATTTAAAGAAAAGAAAAACATGTTGTTTTAAAAAACAAAGATCCTACCCAGTGTGGCTCCTGAGTATCCCTTTAAGAAATGAGTACATACTAAGAACTATATACAAAGTAGCAGCTTATAAATAATGATTAAAGGACAAAGTCAATCATTTCATTCACACTGAGCCAGATTTCCTCAGGGCTTTGATTCCTAGTGGTCAGAAAGCCCATTCTGCCAATGCCCTGGCCCAGGGTGGACTGAGCAAGCCAATTAACGTTAGGGAGCCATCAGACCATAGCTGCCCCTTCTCACCTATTGGCCTGAGAAGTGCAAAGGTGATCGGGCCAGACCAGCTCCAATTGGAGCCCTCATGGCATATGTAACCAGCATGACTGGAGAACTGTTGTCTGCTCAATTGATGGGCAGTTCTCCCATGGAGCCCACGCCTCCTTTTGCTTCTGAAATGACTTTCTGGCAAGGTCTTCTGCCATCAATATTAGCAATGAAGGCTGAAAACAGCTTTAGTCAGTCAGTTCAGTTCAGTTCAGTCGCTCAGTCGTGTCCGACTCTTTGCGACCCCATGAATCGCAGCACACCAGGCCTCCCTGTCCATCACCAACTCCTGGAGTTCACTCAGACTCACATCCATCGAGTCCGTGATGCCATCCAGCCATCTCATCCTCGGTTGTCCCCTTCTTCTCCTGCCCCCAATCCCTCGCAGCACCAAAGTCTGTTCCAATGAGTCAACTCTTTGCATGAGGTGGCCAAAGTACTGGAGTTTCAGCTTTAGCATCATTCCTTCCAAAGAAATCCAAGGGTTGATCTCTTTCAGAATGGACTGGTTGGATCTCCTTGCAGTCCAAAGGACTCTCAAGAGTCTTCTCCAACACCACAATTCAAAAACATCAATTCTTCAGTGCTCTGCCTTCTTCACAGTCCAACGCTCTCATCCATACATGACTACTGGAAAAACCATAGCCTTGACTAGACGGACCTTAGTCAGCAAAGTAATATCTCTGCTTTTCAATATGCTATCTAGGTTGGTCATAGCTTAAAGGCCTAATAATCCATTTATAATCCTAAACCTGGATGTTGAAGAGGATATATAATTGTGTCTGCTGTGTGGTAGAAAAGATTCTAAATTATGCTCGCCAGCATCCCTGTGAGTGGCAGGCCCTGAGTCTCTCATTTCTGCCTCAACCCTTGCAACAACTCTTCCTTCTATTTAGTATCCACCTTGGGATTCTGTGTGAGATTTTGTATCATAAAGTATTTTCTGGAAAAATACATTTATAATTACTAATGTGATATGAAGGTCGTTTAATTTTTTCATTAGAAAGAAGATGCACATTCAGACCCAGGGGATACATTAATTATTGCATCCTTTCAAGTGTCCTTAAAAGGATGCAATTAATAAGACATTAAGATATGACACTTTTGTAGCTGACAGATCTTTATTCCTTTTTTTTTTTTTTTAAGGATATTATGTCTTTTTTTTTTTCTTACAAGGATATTAAGTCTAAGAAAGATTAGAAGACAAGGTATTTAGAATGTCTTTTAAAAAAATTCCTTTAGAGGAAAGGAAGTTCTTTCATAAGATTGTATAAATGGAAAAACTCTGGCTCTTATTTCGGAAAAAGAATCATGCATGGAAAATCCCCATTTTAAAGGTCACTTTCAACTGAAACTGAAAGAAACAAATTCAGAGCATAAAACCAGAGAAAGAGACATAAGGTAATATTTTTTAAGTTGTAAAAATGTGATAGTTTTCCAAAGTGTTATCTCTGGGAAAGTTGTGAAGTCATTTCCCAATTTTCTTAAATTATTTGATCATCTATCCAGAAAACAAAATTAAGTATTTGTTAAGAATTTTTAGGAAAATTCCTAGCCTTATACAGAATTTTTTTTAATTGGAGTTCCTTTAAGGGGAATTTTTTTTTTCTTTTTTTTACTGTTGAAGGAAATGTTTCATTAACATTTTACATAAAGTTTCGTTAAGAGTAGGTCATAGGGGTGGGAGTGGGGGTGTCAATAACATTGTGTTAATTTTGGCTTTGAGTGTTTTCTCTGTAATTTGTCAGTAAAGTTTACTCTGTCTTCTGGGATCACAGAATGTCTGAAGAGATGATTTGTATGTTGTTGAAAGGTGGTTGTGGTCTTAGAGTTGTCTCAGTGACAAAAGAGGTGTATTCCGGAGTGTTTTTCTGGGGACCATGGAGTTTGGAGGTTTGTTTTCCTGCGGAGTAACTCTGATATCAGAATCATCTGCTGGCACTTGTACTTTTATATCCCTTATAATGCTTCAGGAGAAAACTTGAGAACCATGTTTCTTGGGCCATTTTGCTTGTAGGGTTCCAAATTGTTAGGACTCTGCCAATGAGATATTTTCATATGGGATCTCAAATGAGGAAGAAGGAATGGGGCAGACACTTTTTTTTTTTTTTTTGTCTGTACCTTGGCCTTGGTTGGCTACTTAGCTGCCCAGAGCTGAGTGATTGCTATTTTACCCATTTTGGAGCTGTGAGAAGCTGAGAAGTTGGCAGCAGCTACTTACATGGTTCCAATTTTCAGTGGCAGCAGCTTCTTCCTTTTTTCTATGTGGTCACAAGCTTGACACTTAACATTTTTGTTGATTATTGATTATTTCCTTTGCTGTGCAGAAGTTTTTAGTTCAATACAATCCCACGTGTCTACTTTTAGATTTTGTTGCCTGTACTTTTGGCATCGTATCCAAAACACCATCGCCTGACCAGTGTCCAGAAGCTTTCCCCCTATATTTTGTTCTAGTAGTTTTAGAGTTTCAGGTCTTATGTTTAAGTACTTAATCCATTTTGAGTTGATTATTGTATATATTGTGTGGTAAAAGTCCAATATCATGCTTATCATGTGGCTATTTAGTTTTCCCAACCTGATTTATTGAAGAGTCTACTCTTTATCCATTGTGGGTTCTTGAGACCCTTAGTAAAGGACACTAAAAGAAAATAAAGTTAGTTACATGTCAAAGTCCCTAAATAACATAGATGCAAAAATCCTCAACAAAATATTAGCTAACTAAATTCAACAGCCACATTAAATGATCTTATACCATGATCAGATGAGATTTATCCCTGAGATTCAAGTATGGTTCAACCTACACAAATCAATAAATATGATACACCACATTCACAGAATAAAAATCATATGATTATCTCAATAGATACATTTGAGCAAGTTCAACATCTTTTCATGAAAACAGCTCTCAGTAAATTATATCTAGAAGGAATGTACTTCAATAAAATAAAGGCCATATGTGAAAAACCTACGATTATATCATACTCAATGGTGTAAAGCTGAAAGCTTTTGTCTGAGATCAGAAACAGGAAAATGATGCCCACTCTCACCACCACTTCTACTCAGTATAGAGCTATAAGTCCTAGCCAGAGCAGTTAAGCAAGAAAAAAATCCAAATTGGAAAGGAAGAAGTAAAATTGTCTTTGTTTGCCAATGATTATCTTATATATAGAAAACTATAAAGATTCTACCAAAAAAACCAGTTAGAACTAATAATCTAATTCAATAAAATTAAAGGATACAAAATCAACATAGAGTCAGTTGCATTTTTATAAACTACCAGCAAACTATCTGAAAAAGAAATGGAGAAAACTATCCCATTTACAGTAGTATTTAGGCAATAAAATACTCAGGAATAAATTTGGCCAAAAAGGTAAAAAATCTCTACACTGAAAACTATGAGACATTGATGAAAGAGATATTGAAGAAGACACAAATAAATAGAAGGTTATTCTGTGCTCATAAATTAAAAAATTGAATACTGTTAAAATGTGCATGCTGTCCAAAGTAATCCACAGACTCTGCAATCTCTATCAAAATTTCATTTCAACAGCCACGTTAAATAACCATACATCATGATCAAACGAGATTAGATATTTTTTCACAGAAAAAGAAAAAATAATCCTAAGGTTCATATGGAACCACAAAAGATACAAACCAGCCAAAGTAATCTTGAGAAAGAAGAACAAAGAAGGAGGCGTTAAACTTCCTGATTTCAAAATATTTTATAAGCTGTATGGTATTGGCATAACAATAAACACATAGATCAGCGGAACAGAATCGAGAGCCTAGAAATAAATTTATGTATTTACAATCAACTCATCTTCCGCAAGTTCTATATTCTTTATAAATGTAGTTCCTGAATACATTCTGACACCTTATTTTATTCACAGATCGAATAAATGTGTATCATGGCTTTTACAAGCTAAGTAAATTAATAGTAGTCATTTGGAAGGGCGTTGCTGGAGGAAAGTGAAAACAAAAAGTGCAAATGATCATATGCATGGAGAAGATAAATTGATCAAAGTAAATTAAGTTACTTAAAAAATATTGGCCTGGGGGTAATTAGTGTGGGGATTCACAATTTTCATTCATTAAGAGTCACAAGACACCTGGCATTCAATAAATTTGCAGTAGACCCCAAGTACTTATGTAGATACTGATCCTGCACTGCTTCTGGCAGTGCTGGGCCCATTCTGTCTTGTTGGGTTTCTACCCCTGCTTCTCTGAATTCCAGTTCACTAGTCTGCTAAATGGAGAAGGCAATGGCACCCCACTCCAGTACTCTTGCCTGGAAAATCTCATGGATGGAGAGGAACATCGCTTATCACAAAACACCACTGTATCCCATTGTTTACAGTGGGAATTCTAAATAATCAAAAAAAGTTAAAAATTTCTTCATTTTGTTCCATAGAAGCATTCAGAGAAGTATGTCATAGTTTAAAAATTTTTCATTACAAAAAACTGCACAAATTGAGAAATGGGTGCTTTAAATGATATACTTTCAAGTTTATGGAATGGATGTACACATCAAACATTTCATTTTTAAAGGATGCCAACAGGCTAGCTATTTCTCGGTATCACATTCTCAGGATAAATATTAGGATTTTAGATTCTTGGGGTTAAAAGGCAACTTTCTGTTAAGCTTTCTCTAGCATTGAATAATTACACCAAACAGTTCACAATTTCAGCAAGTGATTTAAAGGTGAAACAGAGGACCTGTGGCTAGTTGTACAGACCTGAGGTCCTGGAACCCAATCTCAATTGGAAGCTCATCTCCACCAGGTATTAAGCAAGAAATCTTGGGGACCTCCCTTAACTCCTCCAAGGCTTAGTTTCTTCTGTTGTAAGTTAGGGTAATAAAGCCTAAGAGTTAGGTAGTTAATATGTATAAAATAGCATAGTGTCAGGCACTAACAAGTACCCATCTGTGATCACTTATTTATCTTATAGCTATGTAGCATCATTATTATATTATACCTACTTACAATTCTTAATGTATTTTTCTGTGTTGAAAAACTCATTTTTGTTCAGGCAAGTAATCTGATCATGCTAGAGATGAGTGAGAATTTTTCTGTGTTTTGGTTAGTTTACCTTTGCTGTGGACTGAGCATTCAAAACCAGGCATATTGGGCGTATTAGGCTGGAAGGGATAAAGAAGAAATGTGGAGCAAATTAAAGGAATGTTGAGTTATAAACAGTGGGATATCAAGAAAAGGGAAACACAGAACTCCAGTATGGTCCAATGGGCACTGAAAAGTAAGTAGGTCCAGTCAAGCAGGCAGAGACATTAGCAGAAAAACAGGTGGCAGTTGAGTATTGAAGTCAGATGAATATCACCACTGAGGTTCCAGAAAACATGGTTATTCCCCAGCAGCTGAGAGTGAAGGAATCAGCAAGAGTTTAATAAAGTATCAGGTCTCAGTAATCAGATAAGTCAAAGCTCTTGTCCTTTAAGCAGACTGCTGCTGCTCCTAAGTCGCTTCAGTCGTGTCCGACTCTGTGCGACCCCATAGATGGCAGCTCACAAGGCTCCTCCATCCCTGGGATTCTCCAGGCAAGAACACTGGAGTGGGTTGCCATTTCCTTCTCCAATACATGAAGGTGAAAGTGAAAGTGGAGTCGCTCAGTTGTGTCCGACTCCTAGCGACCCCATGGACTGCAGCCTACCAGGCTCCTCCATCCATGGGATTTTCCAGGCAAGAGTACTGGAATGGGGTGCCATTGCCTTCTCCATTTAGCAGACTAGTGAATTGGAATTCAGAGAAGCAGGGGTAGAAACCCAACAAGATAGAATGGGCTAGCACTGCCAGAAGTGGTGTAGGATCAGTATCTACGTAAGTACTTGGAGTCTACTGCAAATTTATTGAGTGCCAGGTGTCTTCAGCTGCTCAGACTACTTTAAGAAAATGCCATAGACTGGGTAACTTAAACCAGTAGACATTTCTCAAATTCTGGAGCTTGTGAAGTCCAAGCTCAGGGTGTTAGCATGGTTAAATTCTTGTGAGGGCCTTTTTCTGTGGCTTGTAGAGGACTGCCTTCATTCTGTATCTTCACATGGCAGAGGAAGAACTATGGGGTCTCTTTCTCTTCTTCTAAGGATTTTGATCACATTGTGGATGGTGCCCTCATGACCTCATCCAAACATACTTGTTTCTCAAAGGTGCCACCTTCTAATACTGTCACATGTAGAGTTGGGCTTCACCATATGAATTTTGGAAGGACATAAATATTCAGTCCATAACAGCAGTCTCAGGCAGTAACTTGTAGGTCTTCTGTGTTGCAAGGTTAGAGCTCCTAAGTGACCTGTTTTTCTTGAGTGTTCAGCTCAGTTCAGTCGCTCAGTTGTGTCCGACTCTTTGTGAATTGCAGCACGCCAGGCCTCCCCGTCCATCACCAACTCCCAGAGTTCACTCAGATTCATGTCCATCGAGTTAGTGATGCCATCCAGCCATCTCATCCTCAGTCGTCCCCTTCTCCTCCTGCCGCCAATCTCTCCCAGCATCAGAGTCTTTTCCAATGAGTCAACTCTGCGCATGAGGTGGCCAAAGTACTGGAGCTTCAGCTTTAGCATCATTCCTTCCAAAGAACACCCAGGGTTGATCTCCTTCAGAATGGACTGGTTGGATCTCCTTGCAGTCCAAGGGACTCTCAAGAGTCTTCTCCAACATCACAGTTCAAATGCATCAATTCTTTGGCGCTCAGCTTTCTTCACAGTCCAACTCTCACATCCATACATGACCACAGGAAAAAGCATAGCCTTGAGTAGATGGACCTTAATTGGCAAAGTAATGTCTCTGCTTTTGAATATGCTATCTAGGTTGGTCATAACTTTTCTTCCAAGGAGTAAGTGTCTTTTAATTTCATGGCTGCAACCACCATCTGCAGTGATTTTGGAGCCCCCCAAAATAAAGTCTGACACTGTTTCCACTGTTTCCCCATAGATTTCCCATGAAGTGATGGGACCAGATGCCATGATCTTCGTTTTCTGAATGTTGAGTTTTAAGCCAACTTTTTCACTCTCCTCTTTCACTTTCATCAAGAGGCTTTTTAGTTCCTCTTCACTTTCTGCCATAAGGGTGGTGTCATCTGCATATCTGAAGTTATTGATATTTCTCCTGGCAATCTTGATTCCAGCTTGTGCTTCTTCCAGCCCAGCGTTTCTCATGATGTACTCTGCATAGAAGTTAAATAAGCAGGGTGACAATAGATAGCCTTGACGTACCCCTTTCCCTATTTGGAAGCAGTCTGTTGTTCCATGTCCAGTTCTAACCATTGCTTCCTGACCTGCATACAGATTTCTCAAGAGGCAGGTCAGGTGGTCTGGTATTCCCATCTCTCTCAGAATTTTCCACAGTTTATTGTGATCCACACAGTCAAAGGCTTTGGCATAGTCAATAAAGCAGAAATAGATACTTTTCTGGAACTCTCTTGCTTTTTCCATGATCCAGTAGATGTTGGCAATTTGATCTCTGGTTCCTCTGCCTTTTCTAAAACCAGCTTGAACATCAGGGAGTTCATGGTTCACGTATTGCTGAAGCCTGGCTTGGAGAATTTTGAGCATGACTTTACTAGCATGTGAGATGAGTGCAATTGTGCGGTAGTTTGAGCATTCTTTGGAATTGCCTTTCTTTGGGACTGGAATGAAAAGGGACATTTTCCAGTCCTGTGGCCACTGCTGACTTTTCCAAATTTGCTGGCATATTGAGTGCAGCACTTTCACAGCATCATCTTTCAGGATTTGAAATAGCTCAACTGGAATTCCATCACCTCCACTTGCTTTGTTCGTAGTGATGCTTTCTAAGGCCCACTTGACTTCACATTCCTGGATGTGTGGCTCTAGATGAATGATCACACCATTGTGATTATCTGGTTCATGAAGATCTTTTTTTTACAGTTCTTCTGTGTATTCTTGCCACCTCTTCTTAATATCTTCTGCTTCTGTTAGGTCCATACCATTTCTGTCCTTTATCGAGCCCATTTTTGCGTGAAATATTCCCCTGGTATCTCTAATTTTCTTGAAGAGATCTCTAGTCTTTCCCATTCTGTTCTTTTCCTCTATTTCTTTGTATTGATTGCTGAAGAAGGCTTTCTTATCTCTTCTTGCTATTCTTTGGAACTCTGCGTTCAGATGCTTATATCTTTCCTTTTCTCCTTTGCTTTTCATTAACTCTTTGATTATATAGTAATTATGTATTTCTTTTGTCAGTTGACTGCCTTTCTAGATTCATCTCTACCTACAATTTCACCTTTTAGCTGATCCTCTGGTTTCTGTTCTCTTAGTACTGCAATATGCTACTCATGACTGCTGCTGGGAAAATCTAGAGCAGTGCTATTCAATAGAAATACAATGTGAATAGCATATATAATTAGACTTTTTTAGTAGCCACCTTAAAAATAGTATGAAGAAAACATTTGAAATTAATTTAAACAATACATTTTATTTAAGCTGCCATATACCAAATGATTGGAAAAGGTCAGTTTTCATTCCAGTCCAAAAGAAAGGCAATGTCAGAGAATGTTCAGACTACCAGACAACTGCACTCATCCTACATGCTAGTAAAGTAATGCTTAAAATTCTCCAAGCTAGGCTTTAACAGTATGTGAACCAATGACTTCCAGATGTTCAAACTGGATTTAAAAAAGGCAAAGGAACCAGAGAGCAAATTGCCAACACCCATTGGATCAGTGAAAAAGCAAGAGAATTCCAGAAAAACATTTACTTTTGCTTCATTGATTATGCTAAAGCCTTTGACTGTGTGGATCACAACAAACTGTGGAAAATTTTTCAAGAGATGGGAATATCAGACCACTTTGCCTGCCTCCAGAGAAATCTGTATGCAGGTCGAGAAGAAACTGTGAGAACTGGACATGGAACAATGGACTGGTTCCAAATTGGGAAAGGAGTACGTACTTCAAGGCTGTATATTGTAACCGTGCTTCTTTTACTTATATGCAGAATGTGTGTGTTAGTTGCTCAGTCATGTCTGACTCTGTGACCCCATGGACTGTAGCCCACCAGGCTCCTTTGTCCATGGGATTCTCCAGGCAAGACTACTGGAGTGGGTTGCCGTTTCCTTCTCCAAATATATGCAGAATACATCATGTGAAATGCTGGGCTGGATGAAGCAGAAGCTGGAAATCAAGATTGCTGGAAGAAATATCAATAACCTCAAATATGCAGATGACACCACTCTTATGGCAGAAAGTGAAGAGGAACTAAAGAGCCTCTTGATGGAAGTGAAAGAGGAGAGTGAAAAAGCTGGCTTAAAACTCAGCTTTCAAAAAATGAAGATCATGGCATCCAATCCCATCACTTCATGGCAAATAGATGGGGAAACAATGGAAACAATGACAGACTTTATTTTCTTGCTCTCTCAAATCACTGCAAATGGTGACTGTAGCCATGAAATTAAAAGATGCTTGCTCCTTGGAAGAAAAGCTATGACAAATGTAGACAGCACGTTAAAAAACAGAGACATCATTTTGCCAACAAAGGTCCATATAGTCAAACCTATGGTTTTTCCAGTAGTCATGTATGGATGTGAGAGTCCGACCATAAAGAAGGCCAAGTGTCGAAGGATTGATGCTTTTGAACTGTGGTGTTGGAGAAGACTCTTGAGAGTCCCTTGGACTGCAAGGAGATCCAACCAGTTAATCCTAAAGGAAATAAATCCTGAATATTCATTGGAAGGGCTGATGGTGAAGCTGAAGCTCCAACACTTTGGCCACCTGATGCGAAGAGCTGACTCATTAGAAAAGATCCTGATGTTGGGAAAGATTGAAAGCGGGAAGAAAAGGGGATGGCTGAGGATGAGATGGTTAGATGGCATCACTGACTTGATGGACATGAGTCTGAGCAACTCCAGGAGTTGGTGATGGACAGGAAAGCCTGGCATGCTGTAGTCCATGGGGTCTCAAAGAGTCAGAGATGATTTAGTAACTGAACTGAACTTAACTGATCTCAAATGATATTATTTCAATATGTAATCAGTAAAATTGTATTATTGGGATATTTTACATTCCTATTTTTCTGGTACCAAGTCTTCGAAATATGTCATATATTTTATACTTATAGCACATCTCAGTTTGGACCAGACACAGTTTAGGTGCTCCATAGCCACATGTGATGGCTCATCGCTTTCCTATTGGGCAGTGCAAGAACTAAGTAGATCTTTTCTACTCTTCCTATTCCTGATGAAAATATGATGTTAAGTGGTCATGCCTTATATTCCACCATGAACAATTTCTAGCTATCCATTAGCCTTATCTGTTTTCAGCTCTTGTTCTTGGTAAAATGAATCTGCTTGTTAGATCATTAAAATTATTTCTCTTTGCTGTTTTTACCCCTTTCACAAACTCCTCATCTGCCAACCCATCAATTTTACCTGGTTCAAGATTTCAACCCACTTTTTCCCTCAGGAAGCCTTTACCAGATCTTGTTTTCTGCTCTCCTTTGTACTAAGATTGATAATCACATTACCAGTTGATACCTATATATAGATATAGTACCTACTTCATATCATTTTATGGTAAGCATTTTATGTTGTCAGCCAGAATATTTGATTCTCTATAACCTCTCTTCACAATAGGTCAAAGTGAGTGTTCATTGATTGGCTGTCCAAGATTTGGAAGGCTAAATTTTTTAGAAGCATAAATAAAGTACTGAACCATATTTCTTATTCTGTGTAATTTCACAGGTACGTTCATTCATCTACCAAATATTAATTGAGCACTTATTATGAGTTAAAGGCTGTGTTATGCAGTGGCTCAATACATCATGCATCTTTCAGTGTTAACATTTGGTCTTCTGTGAGATTGAAATTTATTTTACTGTTTTTATATCCCCTGCTTTTTAGATTTATAGAGCTGAAAAGGATACAGAGACCATCTGGTGTTCACTCTCTGAAGTTTGCAAATTGTGGGAACTGAAGTCCTTAGAGGTTATATAATTAGATGGTTTATAGAGCTTATTGGTAGTGGGACCTGGAACTAGAATTCAGGTCCTACTTTTTCTCTGGTACATTATGTTTCCTCTATATTGTGGTCACTGGAATAAGCATATAAATTTACAAACCCTGGGTAACAAACCTAGATTTTATGGCAAACAACACGTCTAACACTATTGCATGCTAGAACAAATTTTCAAGTTGAAAACTTTCTTTTGTCTTAAGTATTTTTCCTTCTTTTACTGTGGCAGATTTTTAAAAGGGCTGCAGCTTTCACAATCAAATCTTAGTTTGTGCATTAGAGGCAGTTAGATAGAAGACAACAAGTTCCCAAAAGTTAATTATAAATTTTATTTTTCCAAGACTTTCTGCTTCCAGGATTCTGGCTCATCAGTCAGTAAAATTGTAGGTGTGTCTGTCGCCAGCAGGAAGGTCTGCAAGGAAATTTGTTAAATGATACTTCCGAAGATAAATTTCAGGTTAGCCTAGAGCCATACCTCAGATGATAAAAATCCAGTTTCACAATATTGTCTTTAACTTTAACAAGTAACAGAATAAACAGTTTTTATTGACAGATGGAAGTGGTATTATAACATTCTTTAATTAATATCTGAGTCTATACATATAGCAATGACATTTCTTAAACAGAAAATATATTTAACTTTTTCAGGCTTTGAGTATTTTATACAAATGCTTTCCTTAGTTATGGTGCTTTTTCTTGGCTGTGTCACATGGCATGTGGGATCTTAGTTCCCCCACCAGGGATTGAACCCAAGCACCTTGCAGTCAAAGTGTGGAGTCTTAACACTGGATTGTCAGGGAAGCCCTCAAGGTGCTATGTTGAAAGGTATTGTTGTAAAAAACAAACAAACAACAAACAAAACAAAAAAGGTATTATTGTGGTAGAACATTATCTGCACAAAATATGTTTGTTAAATAATATTTTAAGGTGTAATCTTTGTTTTACTGCATTTGAATAATTTCAGGTGCTTATTCCTGGTGCTCACCTTAGACCAACTGGATTTGTATTTTTTTGTGGACTTCTATCAGTTAATGGATTTGCATTTTTCAATACATTTTTCAGATGTTTTTTATGCACGTGAAATTTTGGAACTTCTGATTTGAATACAGAGAAGAGTGTACATTTAAAAACATTTCTGTCCCTCAAGATACTGATGTTTTTCTTTCCATCTGTTTTCCCATGTTTTGTTGTGTGTTAGTTTCTCAATTGTGTCCAGTTCTTTGTGGCTCCATGGACTGTAACCTGCCAGGCTTCTCTGTCCATTGAATCCTACAGGCAAGAATACTGGAGTCGATAGCCATTCTCTTCTTCAGAGGATCTTCCTGACTCATGGACTGAATTTAGGTCACCTGCATTGTAGGCAGATTCTTTATGATCTGAGCCACCAGGGAAGCCCTCCATGTTTCATTGTTGTTCAGTCACTCAGTCATGACTGACTCTTTGCAACTGCATGAATTTCAGCACTCCAGGCTTCCCTGTCCTTCACCGTCTCCCAAAGCTTGCTCAAACTCATGTTCATTGAGTCTGTGAACAATCATCTCATTCTCTGTCATCCCCTTCTCCTCCTGCCTTCAATCTTTCCAGCATCAAGGTCTTTTCAAATGAGTCAGCTCTTTGCATCAGGTGGCCAAAGTATTGGAGCTTCAGCTTAAGCATTGGTCCTTCCAGGAAATATTCAGGGTTGATTTCCTAAAGGTTGATTGGTTTGATCTCCGTGCTATCCAAGGGACTCTCAAGTCTTCTCTGAGACAACAGTTCAAAAGCATCAGTTCCTCAACACTCAGCCTTCTTTGTGGTCCAACTCTCACATCCATACATGACTATTGGAAAAACCATAGGTTTGACTATATGGACATTTGTTGGCAAAGCAATGTCTCTGCTTTTTAATGTACTGTCTACATTTGTCATGGCTTTTCTTCCAAGGAGCAATCATCTTTTAATTTCATGTCTGCAGTCACCATCTGCAGAGATTCGGGAGAGCAAGAAAATAGTCTGTCATTATTTCCATTGTTTCCCCATCTATTTACCATGAAGTGATTGGACTGGATGCCATGATCTTCGTTTTCTGAATGTTGAGTTTTAAGCCAGCTTTTTCACTCTCCTCTTTCACTTTCATCCAGAGGCTCTTTAGTTACTCTTCACTTTCTGCCTTAAGGGTGGTATCATCTGCATATCTGAGGTTATTGATATTTCTCCCAGCAATCTTGCTTCCATCTTTTGCTTCACTAGCCTGGCATTTCTCATGATGTACTCTGCGTAGAAGTTAAATAAGCAGGGTGACAATATACAGCCTTGACCTACTCCTTTTCCTATTTGGAATCAGTCTGTTGTTCCATGTCCAGTTCTAACTGTTACTTCCTGACCTGCATATAGGTTTCTCAAGAGGCAAGTCAGGTGGTCTGGTATTCCCATCTCTTTCAGAATTTTCCACAGTTTATTGTGATCCACACAGTCAAAGGCTTTCAGTTCAGTTCAGTCACTCAGTCATGTCCAACTCTTTGTGACCCCATGGATTGCAGCACACCAGGCTTCCCTGTCCATCACCAACTCCCAAAGCCTACTCAAACTAATGTCCATTACGTCGGTGATGCCATCCAACCATCTCATCCTCTGTCGTCCCATTCTCCTCCCACTTTCAATCTTTCCCACCATCATGGTCTTTTCCAATGAGTCTTCTTCACATCAGATGGCCAAAGTACTGGAGTTTAAGCTTGAGCATCAGCCCTTCCAATGAATATTCAAGACTGATTTCCTTTAGGATTGACTGGTTGGATCTCCTTGCAGTCCAAGGGACTCTCAAGAGTTTTCTCCAACACCACAGTTCAAAAGCATCAGTTCTTTGGTGCTCAGCTTTCTTTATTGTCCAGCTCTCACATCCATACATGACTACTGGAAAAACCATAGCTTTGACTAGATGGACCTTTGTTGGCAAAGTAATGTCTCTGCTTTTTAATATGCTGCCTAGTTTGGTCATAGCTTTTCCTCCAAGGAGCAAGCGTCTTTTAATTTCATCACTTAAGTGTAGTCAATAAAGCAGAAGTAGATGTTTTTCTGGAACTCTCTTGCTTTTTCTATGATTCAGTGAATGTTGGCAATTTGATCTCTGGTTCGTCTGCTTTTTCTAAATCCATCTTGAACATCTGGAAGTTGTTGGTTCACATACTGTTGCAGCCTGGCTTGGAGATTTTGAGCATTACTTTGGTAGCGTGTGAGATAAGGGCAATTGTGCTGCAGTTTGAACATTTTCTGTCATTGACTTTCTCTCTGATTGACATGTTTTGTTACTAGAAATAAAATCACCTGCTATCCATTAAGTTGATTGCCATAACTAGGTATTCTGAAGATTCTTACCAAATCATTTGTTCAGTTAAATGGATACTTTTATTTAATTTTGATTTCAGTCAATTAAATAATCAATATTATATTTTCAAGGTAGCTACCCAAGCAAGGCTCTTTGGAGAACAACCAAATGTGTTTCAGAACTGAGCCTCCCTCATACTGTGCTCCATATTTTACCTTGTTGCTATCTTCAGTGTCTATTCCCCTGCCTGAATGTGAATTCCATTATGGTTAGGCACCAGATCTAAATTATTTTCGTGTTCTCAGTCCCAGGACCATGCCTGGTGTGAAATAACTATTAATTTCGTTTAATCTGTATTTGGATTATAAATGAACAGATATGTTCCAGGAAGTAGGATAGAATGATCAAGTGGTTAAGTTTGAAAGCCAGGGTGTGTTCAAATACCACAGGTAACTCTAGAGAAGTGTTCAGGGAAGTATAGGTGGGTTTCAATTTATGTTTGTTATCAATATTTTATTTAAATGTAGTCAAAATATATTCTATTAAACTTTATGTACTTTTCTGTGTGTTATCACATAGATGTTTCCTAATACTATTAAAATTCTCTAAGTATAACATTTAATTGAATGAATATACAGATTTTATGGGTTTCCCTGTTGGATCAGACAATAGCACATCTGCCTGCAATGCAGGCGACCCAGGTTTGACCCCTGGGTTGGAAAGATCCCTTGGAGGAAGGAATGGCAACCCACTCCAGTATTCTTGCCTGGAAAATCTCATGGACAGAGGAGCCTGGTCTCAAAAGAATCAGTTATAACTTAACAACTAAACAACAACAACAAAGGGTTCAAACATATGATTCAGATGAAATAGAAAAGGGAAAAATTCACCATGTGGATTCGATTAAGGCTCTGCCTGCCCAGATCCCCTCTGGTGACTATTATTACTGCAGAGTGCCCTCTCCAAGCTTTTGTGAACTTCTCTTCTTTTTTCCTTTATTGTGATATCTTTGACATATAAAAATTATATATTTTTCTGCACAATTGCACTCATCTCACATGCTAGTAAAGTCATGCTCAAAATTCTCCAAGCCAGGCTTCAGCAATACGTGAACCGTGAACTTCCAGATGTTCAAGCTGGTTTTAGAAAAGGCAGAGGAACCACAGATCAAATTGGCAACATCTGCTGGATCATGGAAAAAGCAAGAGAGTTCCAGAAAAACATCTATTTCTGCTTTATTGACTATGCCAAAGCCTTTGACTGTGTGGATCACAATAGACTGTGGAAAATTCTGAGAGAGATGGGAATACCAGACCACATTACCTGCCTCTTGAAAAACCTATATGCAGGTCAGGAAGCAATGGTTAGAACTGGACATGGAACTATAGACTGGTTCCAAATAGGAAAAGAAGTACGTCAAGGCTGTATATTGTCACCCTGCTTATTTAACTTCTATGCAGAGTACATCATGAGAAACGCTGGGCTGGAAGAAGCACAAGCTATAATCAAGATTGCTGGGAGAAATATCAATAACCTCAGATATGCAGATGACACCACCCTTATGGCAGAAAGTGAAGAGGAACTAAAAAGCCTCTTGATGAAAGTGAAAGAGGAGAGTGAGAAAGTTGGCTTAAAGCTCAACATTCAGAAAATTAAGATCATGGCATCTAGTCCCATCACTTCATGGGAAATAGATGGGGAAATAGTGGAAACAGTGTCAGACTTTATTTTTTTGAGCTCCAAAATCACTGCAGATGGTGATTGCAGCCATGAAATTAAAAGACGCTTACTTCTTGGAAGAAAAGTTATGACCAACCTAGATAGCATATTCAAAAGCAGAGATATTACTTTGCTGACTAAGGTCCGTCTAGTCAAGGCTATGTCTTTTCCTGTGGTCATGTATGGATGTGAGAGTTGGACTGTGAAGAAAGCTGAGTGCCGAAGAATTGATGCTTTTGAACTGTGGTGTTGGAGAAGACTCTTGAGAGTTCCCTGGACTGCAAGGAAATCTAACCAGTCAATTCTGAAGGAGATCAGCCTGGGATTTCTTTGGAAGGAATGATGCTAAAGCTGAAACGCCAGTACTTTGGCCACCTCATGCGAAGAGTTGACTCATTGGAAAAGACTTTGATGCTGGGAGGGATTGGGGGCAGGAGGAGAAGGGGACGACAGAGGATGAGATGGCTGGATGGCATCACTGACTCGATGGACATGAGTCTGAGTGAACTCCGGGAGTTGGTGATGAACAGGGAGGCCTGGCGTGCTGCGATTCATGGGGTCGCAAAGAGTCGGACATGACTGTGCGACTGAACTGAAGTGAAGTTGTACAACTTGACGTTTTGATATATGTATACATCATAAAAAGATTACCACAATCAAGTAATATATCCATCACCTCTGCATAATTACCACTCTGAGAGAGAGAGAGAGAGAGAGAGAGAGAGAGAGAGAGAGAGAGAGACAGACAGACAGACAGACAGAGAGAGAGAGAGAGAGAGAGAGAGAGAGAGAGAGAGAGAGACAGACAGACAGAGAGAGAGAGAGAGAGAGAGAGAGAGAGAGAGAGAGAGAGAGAGAGAGAGAGAGTGTGTGTGTGTGTGTGTGTTTGTGAAATGTCACTTGCCACTCTCTTCAGATGACTTCCTTGGTGCTCTGGGAGCCACTTTGCCCCAGGCACAAGGAACCTGGAATTCTAGGGCATTCTACATCAGAATCTCACCTCACTAGGTACCTATTAGTTTATAACTGACTGCTTCCAAAATATGAAAGCTCAGCACACTTGCTTTGAGTAGGAAAAACTGGAGTATAATTTTCACTTCAGAATTCCCCTGCAGGATCAGGCTGAAACTGCCCGTTGGAGACTTTACCTGAAAGTTACATCATGTTTGGCTTCTGCTCTACCCTTAGCTGCTTCCACAGAGCCTTTTCCAGTGTTTACTGAGAGCACTTCTTCAATAAATTATTTGCAAGCAATTCTTATTTCAGAGTCTGCCTTGGAGAGCTTCACCTAAGAAATCCTGTTATCAAGTGGCTTCAGGTTTCCCCATTCTTTTATTTCTTTACATAGTTGAACTCATACTGCAGCCACATAATCATCTACTTTTATTAGCAACTGAACAACAGCAATCTCGTTAAATGTTATTTCAACCACGTCATTAGTGACTTCACAATTTTCCACTGGTGTCCAGTTTAATATACATTTTTGGATTGCCAAATATTTTTGCTATTGCTTTAACTTTGTGAAAAGTTGTCTGGTGATTAACTCAACATTTTCCTTATTGTATTACCTTAGGATATAGTCACAAAATGTCTACAAACATTTTCATAATGTAAACTTTGCAAAAACCAGGCCAGTTTAAAAAGACACTATTAATGAATGAGTACACTAGCTTGACTACCACCTTGGCAATACTGAATAAGAACAGTTTAAACATTAATTTCTTAGGTATTATATGGCATTAAACTTCATATTGACAACAACAATTTATTAAGCACTTTCTTTGTGTTAGGATATTGTCAAATGCTTTGCCAATATTATTTTGTTCAATCCTGCAAATAAACATGTGAAATGATTATGATGATGAGGGAACCAAAACAGAGATATAAATACTTTGTGAGGCTCTTACAGCTGGTAGGTGGCCAAACTAGGACTTGACATAAGGTTTGACTGTGAACCTGTGCTCTCCACCAATTTTCTATCAGCATCATTGTTTAATTTGTATTTATTTTTTACTACTAGCTATGTTAAGCATTCCCTCCATTTATTTATTTGCAAATTTTATTTTTTCTTGTATGGATTATCTGATTGTGTCCTGTCAATTCATCTATTAGAGTATTGATGGGGTTTCTCACCATTTTGTATAATATATGAACTGTTATATACTATAGTTTGGGGCCCTCTGCAAATATTTGTTGAAAATATTCAGATCCATTTTATTTCTTAGGTTGTTTTTTATTTTAAACATGAAGTTCTTATTTTACTGTTTTTCTCTATATAACTTCTTCAAATTAATAGAAGCATCAAATATGATTGTTTCAAAGAGCTAATATGCTTTACTATTTTTTAGAATTTTGATTTATAAAATGTTTACTTGTTTAATTCAAATTTTGTATATATGGTATATACTTTTAGTATATTGGCTATTTTGGAGACAAGAAGAATGAAACAACACATAAGGTAGTGTTTTAGCAAATGCATGCGGAAGTTGGATGGAGTTTTGTGAGGGAAGGTACTGTGTGCTTTTACATATAGGCATGGAATCTGGTTGGAAGGCTTTTCTATTATTTCACTCTTGATATGACAAGAGCCTGAAATAGGGTGTTTGCAATGGAAGGCAAACAAGGAAACAGTAAAACAGGCTCACATAAGCTCTGTGTCTTCCCTTTTCTCTTTATGTCACACGTTGAGTGTGAAACACTATCAGATGGAGAATACTGAAGAATTCCTAGTAATTTGGGGTTTTACAAACATAAACATTATTCTCTGGAAAAAGTATTATAGTTACAATTCAGGTAAAAGCACATTTATTTTTTTAGACCAAATTGTGTGTCTTTAGAATTGATTTTACCTAAACAAACTACTAACTATGAGATCATTGTCTACTGAGCCAGAGAAGCCATACTGGCATCTATCTACTGTGGATTTATGCCTTTTTATGGATTTAATAGGATGGGGAAAAGACTATTAGAAGTAAATTATGTATTTCTGCTCTTTAGCTGTCATCTGTAGCTGGTTTCTAGTCTCCTGGTTTCTATGACTTGTTCCAAAGGCAGTTCTTGTGGTGTTGGAACACCACAAGAATACAACCCCCAATTGACCTCATTTAAAACTAGTCTAACTAGTTAACCCAGTTTCTTTTACAGTTTGAGTGACAAAGTTTTATAATATTTGAGGAATATAAGGAAATAATATAATAATGGCTAACATTTGAATAGAACCTTACTGTTTACACATGCTTTCACAATATATTATTTAATCTTCATCATAGCATAAGATAGAATTATCTTGAATCTAAAACCTGCCTTCAGTTTCCATGTATTATTCAATGCTGAAAGAACTGTTTTAAGTTGGTAGAAAGGAAGGCTTAGAGTTGTTTCCTAACAAACATCAGGTATCAAGGGTTGTGGCATGAAAGGAAGGAAAACATAAGCAAATGGATAAATAAGATGAGAGGGGCAAAATCTAAAAAGCATATCTGAGAAATAAATTCCTCATAGTGAAGACTGGGTGTCTGAAGGAAATTTCTTTCTTTTCTAGTTTGAGTCTACTGTTTGGAATGATTTGTAAATGTTCAAGCTTGATGGTTAGAAGTTGAATAGTTGATATCCCCAAAGCATGTGAAACATTTTTAAGTAATGACTTTCCACTCATCAAGGTTGATGATAATGATGATGATGAAAGTTAATGTTTACTGAGACTTACCATGGATTACATACGATGCTGACAGATTTACATGCAATATGTCATAATCCTTACAATAATCTGATGAAACAATCTGTTTCCCCATTTTTAGACAAGGGAAAATGAAACATAGAGAGTTTGATCAATAGTAAGTGGCTGTTATGTGATTGGATACCTGACTGTGTGCGTGCTAAGCCACTTCAGTCATGTCCAAATTTTTGCAACCCTATGGACTGTAACCTGCCAAGCTTTTCTGTCTTTGGGGTTCTCCAGGCAAGAATACTGGAGTGGGTTGCCTGCCATCCTCCAGGGGATTGTCCCAACCTCGAGATGGAACCCTTGTCTTCTGTGTCTCTCGCATTTGCAGGTTCTTTACCACTGCTGCTGCTGCTGCTAAGTTGCTTCACTTGTGTCTGACTTTGTGTGACCCCATAGATGGCAGCCCACCAGGCTCCCCTGTCCCTGGGATTCTCCAGGCAAGAACACTGGAGTGGGTTGCCATTTTCTTCTCCAATAGAGCCACCCAATCCCAGATACCTGATTACCTGACTCTAAGTTTACATATTGAATGATTCTCCTCTTTTATAGGACATATATTAGGGACATCCTAGAAGATTTGTCTGTTAAAAAATCTTGCTATGTAGCAGTATATTCTAATTGGGTGAACTGCTCAGGGAAATTTGACACCAATAGTCACTGATTATTTTTGCTTGTTAGGGGAAGATCCTTTGAAGGAGGGCATGGCAACCCACTCCAGTATTCTTGCCTGGAGAATCCTATGGACAAAGGAGCCTGGCGGGCTATAGTCCATAGGGTAACAAAGAGTTGGACATGACTGAAGCAACTTAGCATGTATGCACATTCTTGTTAGTGGGTTTCCCCAAGCAACGTATAAAACCTACTGTTATGCAGGCCACACGGCTGAGCTCACTTCTCTACTGGACCACTGACAAAATGCCTGGTGCCTTCGTGAGACAGCTGGCATGGCCAAAGTGGGAGGGAGGGTGAGCCCTCACAGCACGGCCCTGTCATCTTAATGTTTGGCTTTGCTCTATCACTGATTTATTGATTATGCCTACTTTGTAGATAAGAAACCTGAGGCCCAGAGAGATTTGCCTGGTTTTATTAAGTGTTTATCCTTGTTGGCGAAAAGGAAACAATGTTTTGGACCTGAAGAGGTTTTCATTAAACATAAGTGGTATGGAGTATAAAGGACTTAGATCTCCTTTTCTGGAAAGCTAATCTGGAAACTCCATAAACTGCAGAATATCCATCAGTCTAGATAATTTTCCATAGGAAGTAAAAAGCTTTCTATATTTGGTTGGGTTCTAAAAATACTAGGCTCTAATAGAAAAGCAATATTTCTCTGCTAAGAAAATAAATCTTATTTTTTTTTCTTTTTTCCTCAGAATGCTAACTTCCTTGCTTCTTGCCTTTTCAGAGAATGTGTGTTCTGTCAGCAGCTAAGAGCACAGATCTGGTTGCTGATCAAGACTTAAGTGAGGCCTGAAAAAGTGCAGAACTAAGGTAAAAAGTTCCAGGAAACACTGTAAATCCTGTCACGATGTTCTGTGGTATTTCAAATGCTTAGAAAAAGGTGAACTTGAGGTGAATATGAAAAAGGTAAAGGCTTAGTTTAGCCTGAGAAACACAAATGTAAAAGCAAAATGTGAATTTTTGTTTTTAATATCAAATAAGGATGGCTTTTTGCTTATACTGAAAAGAGGAAACATTAGTTAATTTGAGTGTGGGGCACACTTTGGATAAAATCTAAATTTTTAAAATCATAATCCTTAAGGCTTTTAGTTATTTGGCCTCACAGACTCTGGTCATGGTGACCTTCATTTATTTCCTTCTACACTCGTTTTGGCCTAAGGACCTTTTGCATCTGCCATTCCCTCTGCCTGTAAAGCCTTTCACTTGCAGGGTTCATCCTCATCATTCAGATCTCAGTTCAGTTGTCATCTCCTTAGAGAAGGAGGAGATGGATCACCCTATGCAACCCTTGTGTTCCCCCTCACCGCCATACTGTCTGCTCTTGGTTTTCCTCTCCTCTAGGACACATGGGAGGATGGCACTTTCCTGACACTCTTACAGGCAGGCGGACATCTGGGGTAAGTTTTAGGCACCTGGGTATAGTTAAAAACGATGTGATCATTGAGTCTCATCAGCCATGGTATTATCTCCAAGCAAAGCATGGAGCAGAGCCCCCCTTACATAGGGTGTAAGAAAAAGCTCCAACTGTCTTGTTTTAGAATACTGAGATTTGGAGGGCTGTTTGTCATTGTAACATAACCACCCTCATTTGTCTGAAATATTGTCCTTCTGTTTTATTTTCTTCAGAGCACCTGTCCCTCTTTGAAATGATCTCATTTATTTATTCTTAATCTCTCTCCTAGTTCCAAACATTGCTAGATGTATTCATTGCACACTACACACTAAAGGATTAAACTTCCACGTAGCTCCCCATCAAACCCAAACAATCTTAAACATGTCTCTCAGAATAGCCCTTAGGCCCTCTGTTAACAGCTTTGGTGTGAATCTGGTAAGCAAGGAGAGGCCCATGAATGGCCCTTGGTGAACCACCCAGTACCTCGATGCTCTTCCTGGCCCAGCCCATTTTTCCTAACAGAGGGAAGCTACTTAACTTATTCCAGAATGACTCTAGACTAGCAGAACCAGATGAATGGACACTGTTTCCTATCTCTAATGAGAGTCTCCTCCAAGCATGTGCTTTAGGAAAGAAGAAGGTGTGTGTTTCCCTAGCCCACACAGATTCTGTTCTCCCCCATCCTCATCCTATTCAGCTAGATAGAACTGATTATCCCTGTAGGCTGGGGGACATGGTGATCCCAACAGGTGCAGGTCATCAGCCTTGCCTTGGATGTGTCAATTTGGTGTGTAAAGCTTTAAAGGAATGTCTCCATTTGGAGAACGAAGCTTCTGCTCTGCATCAGTAGTTTCCAAATTGTGATTGCTCAGGTGCTGCAAGAAGCAAAGAGATTACTGACTGCTATCCCCTCCTTTGTTTCCTCTTCAGCCAATGCATCTATTTTACAAAAATCTGCTTCATATATTGAAGATTCTGTATAGTTATTCATTTGAATATGAATTTGTTGCTTTAAAATGAGTTAAAAAATTGTACTAGATATTTTCTAAATCTCCTTCTGTTTCCAGTGTTCTAAAAATCTAGGACTTCGGTATGTTTAAGGTAGTGTGCTAGGCACAGGGTACAGTGAGGCACATGAAAATTGATGAAAACATCACCACTGACTTCCCAGTTTGGCAGAAGAAAGAGACTCTTGCATAAACAATAGTAGAAAATGAATAAAGGTTGGGGGAAGGATGGAGGAGAGGAGTGTGCCAAGTGCGGATTGTTTGTGAAAGTCACCACCAAATGCAAGGCCTGCTCTTATAGGCTCTTCCCACCCCATCCCAGCAGCGTGCTTGATGATGAGGAATCTTCTCCAGGTCTTGACACAGGCTTTTATTGTTTCTAAATTGACTTTGGTACCCAGTTTGCCAGTACTCAGCTTCTTGCTTTGTTTTCTTATTCATCCCTAGGTCTTCTAATCTGCTATATTCCATGCTTTTTAGCAATTTTATTTCCTATTAAAAATACTGATGACACATGGCTACAATTTAAAAATATAAAATTTACTCCACTGTCAAGAGATTTAGAGATGAGAAATATTAATAACTAAATTTATAGATTTGTGTCCCTACTGGTACCTCTAATAACCTCTAATAACTCAGGGACACACGTGTTACCATGTCTTATTTCAGAAGCGTCCTCTGATTATCCATAGTGCTGATAAAGGCTCTGCTACTGTCTTTGGATTTGCAGCTGTTATTTTCACTCACCTTGGCTTTGGTTTTTTCCGTGTATGAAGAGGTTAGATCTTTCTATCTTACTGTATTTTAATCATTCTCTTTTTTTTGGTCGTGCATTCATTTATTTAAATTTCTAATTTAACAAATAGGAAACATATTCATATGCCTTAAAATTCAAATTTAAATTCTTATTTCCATGGGGTCGTAGAGTCAGACATGACTAAGTGACTGAACTAAAAATTCAAATGCTACAAGTTTACACACAAAATTTCTCACTCCCACTCCTGCCTTATGTTTGCCCAGTTCCCACCCTTACCCTACCCCATTTCTGCTGTTGTTTAGTCACTAAGTTGTCTCTAACTCTTTGCAACCCCATGGACTGCAGCATGCCAGGCTTCCCTGTCCTTCACTATCTCCTGAAGTTTGCTCAAACTCATGTCCATTGAGTCGGTGATGCCATCCAAACATCTCATCCCCTGTCATCCCCTTCTCCTCCCATAGGTAACTATTTTTATTACTTTTTATTAGATTTTCTAGATCTCCTTCCAGGAAATTTCCCTGCAAACATAAATACAAATATCTTACCCCTCCTTCCCCCATTGGTACAATTGAGGAGCACATTGTATACACTCTTGGTACATAAAAGCCTATCTTTTCTGTTGATAGAATATGTCTTCTTTCTTTTGTTTAGCTGGTGAACATTCCATTTTACTGGTGTAGTTTAATTTATTTAGCTAGTCTCCTAAATGTAGTTGTATGTATTGCTTCTTATTTTTTGCTATTATAACTATGTTGTAATAAATATCCTCGTGTATGTGTCATTTTTAATGTATGCAAATATATCTGAGAAGAAATCCCTAGAAGTGGGATTGCTAGGAGAAAGGGTGTAAATTTTTAATTTTGATAGCTGTAATCAAATAGCCCTCCATAGGCACTGTATTTACTGCAAGACTCTTCCACTGAAATTGTATGAAAATGCCCGTTTCCCCACAGCTTCACCATCAGAATGTGCTCTCATACTCTTGGATTTACCCAGTCTAGGAGGTGTGATATGGTATCTCTATGCAATTTTGATTTGCATTTCCCTTTTTATGATTCAGGTTAATCATCTTTTACATGTTCAAGAACCATTTGTATTTTAAGATTCTGTTCTTAATCCTGAGATTTCTAATTGGCTTATGCCAAAAACAGTACTCCTCTGGTTTATCTAGAGCTTCATCAAGCCATGTCCCCAGATTGTGAAAGCTTTCTGTGTTCTCTTCAGCCTTCTCATTGGTTTTATACTTGGAAACAAGTATTTTATACTTAGCCTATTCTTCATCATCTGTGTTCATCTTTTCAAAAAATATTTTTTATTGAAGTATATTTGATTTACAATGATGAATTATTTCTGCAAAATGACTCAATTATATATATATATATATATTCTTTTTCATATTCTCTTCCACTATAGTTTATCACAGGATGTTGAATATCATTCCCTGTGCTATATAATAGGATGTTGTTATTTATCTATTCTGTATATAATAGCTTGTATTTACGAATCCCAAATTCTCAACACTTCCCTCCCCTACCCTTCTTTGTTCTTTTCTCTCTCTCTTTCTCAATTTGACCATGCCACATGGCATGTGGGACCTTAGTTCTCCAATCAGGGATGAAACCTGTGGCCTCTGAATTAGAAGCACAGAGTCTTAACTACTGGACCACCAGGGAAGTTTCGTGTTCATCTCTTTTTAATTCTACATTATACACTCACCTGACTTTTGTATGGAGAAGTATGGCTCCTTGCTTTCCAGGAGTAACACTCCTAGCCAAAGCAGTTGCTGAGACATTCACTAGGATTGACTCTGCTACATAATTCCCTATGGACTTGTTAACAATAAAAAAAAAAAACAAAAAAAAAAAACAAGCAAAACAAACAGAATACCAAAAACTTTTTCTCCTTGTATTCAAATCCAAGAAGGCTAGATATTCTCTCACTGAAGACAGAGTAATCAGTGTCATGAATGTGTGGAATTTTCCTGTGGCTTTTGACTTGATAAGACGATTTGCACATAGATACTGTGTGAAGTCAAGGCTATGGTTTTTCCAGTAATCATGTATGGAAGTGAGAGTTGAACTATAAAGCAAGCTGAGCTCTGAGAAATTAATGCTTTTGAACTGTGGTATTGGAGAAGACCCTTGACAGTACCTTGGACTGCAAGGAGATCCAACCAGTCCATCCTAAAGCAGATCAGTCCTGGGTGTTCATTGCAAGGACTGATGTTGAAGCTGAAACTCCAATACTTTAACCACCTGACTCAAAGAGCTGACTCATTTGAAAAGATCATGATGCTAGGTAAGATTGAGGGCTGGAGGAGAATGGGACGACAGAGGATGAGATGGTTGCATGGCATCACTGACTCAATGGAAATCAGTTTGAGTAAAGTCCAGAGTTCGTGATGGACAGGGAGGCCTGGCATGCTGCGGTTCATGGGGTCGCAAAGAGTAGGACACAACTGAGCAACTGAACTGAACTGAAATGTGTGAAGGCATATTTACATCCTGATGCAAATTCATGGTGGGGATGTAGAGGGACCTGGAAAAGAAGATATGTGAGAGATTTGCAAATACAAATGTGTGCAGAAAAAGGTCATGAGCTGTGGTGATATCTGACCTCTAAGTTCTGATATAGATCCCTCTGTCAACTTTAAAGTATCTGGGTGATTTGATATTGGACTTGATATACAATATCCATTTCCTTTGTTAAAGGGCTTTCAAAGGCAAGGACAGTACTTTCATTTTCCTGTATAGGAAGCACATATTTATAATATTGCTGTAAAGAGCAATGTTTCACAGGAACCTGGAATGTTAGGTCCATGAATCAAGGCAAATTGGAAGAGCTGCAACAGGACATGGCCAGAGTGAATGATGACATTCTAAGAATCAGCAAACTAAAATGGACTGGGATGGGTGAATTTAACTCAGATGACCGTTTTATCTACTACTGTGAGCAGGAATCCCTTAGAAGAAATGGAGTAGCCATCATAGTCAACAAAAGAGTCCAAAATGCAGTAATTGGATACAATCTCAAAAATGACAGAATGATCTCTGTTGGTTTCCAAGGCAAACCATTCAATATCACAGTGATCCAAGCCTATGCCCTGACCAGTAATGCTGAAGAAGCTGAAATTGAATGGTTCTATGAAGACCTATAAAGCTTTTAGAACTAACACCCCCAAAAGATGTCCTTTTCATTGTAGGGGACTGGAATGCAAAAGTAGGAAGTTAAGAAACACCTGGAGTAGCAGGCAAATTTAGCCTTGGAATACAGAATGAAGCAGGGCAAAGGCTAACAGAGTTTTGCCAAGAGAATGCACTGGTCATAGCAAACACTCTCTTCCAACAACACAAGAGAAGACTCTACACATGGACATCACCAGATGGCCAACACTGAAATCAGATTGATTATATTCTTTGCAGCCAAAGATGGAGAAGCTCTATACAGTCAGCAAAAACCAGACTGGGAGCTGACTGTGGCTCAGATCATGAACTCCTTATTGCCAAATTCAGACTTAAATTGAAGAAAGTAGGGAAAACCACTAGATCATTCAGGTATGACCTAAATCAAGTCCCTTATGATTATACAGTGGAAGTGAGAAATAGATTTACGGGACTAGATCTGATAGAATGCCTGGTGAACTATGGACAGAAGTTCATGACATTGTACTAGAGACAGGAATCAAGACCATCCCCAAGAAAAAGAAATGCAAAAAAAGCAAAATGGCTGTCTGAGGAGGCCTTACAAATAGCTGTGAAAAGAAGAGAGGCAAAAACCAAAGGAGAAATGGAGAGATATACCCATTTGAATGCAGAGTTCCAAAGAACAGCAAGGAGAGATAACAAAGCCTTCCTCAGTGATCAGTGCAAAGAAATAGAGGGAAACATTGAATGGGAAAGACTAGAGACCTTTTCAAGAAAATTAGAGATACCAAGGGAACATTTCACACAAAGATGGGCTAAATAAAGGACAGAAATGGTATGGACCTGACAGAAGCAGAAGATATAAAGAAGAGGTGGCAAGAAGACACAGACGAACTGTACAAAAAGGATCTTCATGATCCAGATAATCACGATGGTATGATCACTCACCTAGAGCCAGACATCCTGCAAAGTGAAGTCAAGTGGGCCTTAATAACCATCACTATGAACAAAGATAGTGGAGGTGATGGAATTCCAGTAGAGCTATTTCGAATCATGAAAGTTGATGCTGTGAAAGTGCTGCACTCAATATGTCAGCAAATTTGGAAAACTCTGCAATGGCCACAGGACTGGAAAAGGTCAGTTTTCATTCCAATCCCAAAGAAAGGCAATGCCAAAGTATGCTCAAACTACCACACAACTGCAATCAACTCACACGTTAGTAAAGTAATGTGCAAAATTCTCCAAGCCAGGCTTCAGCAATATATGAACCGTGAACTCCCTGATGTTCAAGCTGGTTTTAGAAAAGGCAGAGGAACCAGAGATCAAATTGGCAACATCCGCTGGATCATGGAAAAAGCAAGAGAGTTCCAGAAAAGTATCTATTTCTGCTTTATTGACTATGCCAAAGCCTTTGACTATGTGGATCACAATAAACTGTGGAAAATTCTGAAAGAGATGGGAATACCAGACCACCTGACCTGCCTCTTGAGAAATATGTATGCAGGTCAGGAAGCAACAGTTAGAACTGGACATGGAACAGACTGGTTCCAAATAGGAAAAGAAGTACGTCAAGGCTGTCTATTGTCACCCTGCTTATTTAACTTCTATGCAGAGTACATCATGAGAAACGCTGGGCTGGAAGAAGCACAGGCTGGAATCAAGGTTGCCGGGAGAAATTTCAATAACCTGAGATATGCAGATGACACCACCCTTATGGCAGAAAGTGAAGAGGAACTAAAAAGCCTCTTGATGAAAGTGAAAGAGGGGAGTGAAGAAGTTGGCTTAAAGCATAACATTCAGAAAACAAAGATCATGGCATCTGGTCCCATCACTTCATGGCAAATAGATGGGGAAACAATGGAAACAGTGTCAGACTTTATTTTTGGGGGGCACCAAAATCACTGCAGATGGTGACTGCAGTGAAATTAAAAGATGCTTACTCCTTGGAAGAAAAGTTATGACCAACCTAGATAGCATATTAAAAGGCAGAGACATTACTTTGCCAACAATGGTCCATCTAGTCAAGGCTATGGTTTTTCCAGTGGTCATGTATGGATGTGAGAGTTGGATTACAAAGAAAGCTGAGCATTGAAGAATTGATGCTTTTGAATTGTGGTGTTGGAGGAGATACTAGAGAGTCCCTTGGGCTGCAAGGATATCTAGCCAGTCCATCCTAAAGCAGATCAGTCCTGGGTGTTCATTGAAAGGTCTGATGTTGAAGCTGAAACTCCAATACTTGGGCCACCTGACTCAAAGAGCTGACTCATTTGAAAAGACCATGATGCTGGATAAGATTGAGGGCATGAGGAGAATGGGACAACAGAGGATGAGATGGTTGGATGGCATCACCAACTCAATGGACATGAGTATGGTTGGGTTCTGCGAGTTGGTGTTGGACAGGGAAGCCTGGCATGCTGCAGCTCTTGGGGCCGCAAAGATTCGGACATGACTGAGCAATTGAACTGAACTGAACTGAAGCACATATCCACAGTATCCAGATATTTACTAGCATAATGCAGATAATTTTGATGGGATAGATGCCATTATTCCACTATTTCTTGGGAACCTGGAATGTTAGTTCCATGAATCAAGGTAAATTGGAAGTGATCCAACAGGAGATGGCAAGAGTGAACATTGACATTTTAGGAATCAGTGAACTAAAATGGACTAAAATGGGTGAATTTAACTCAGATTACCATTATAGCTACTACTGTGGGCAAGAATCACATATAAGAAATGGAGTAGTCATCATAGTCAACAAAAGAGCCCAACATGAAGTACTTCTTTGCAGTCTCAAAAACAACAGAATGATCTCTTTTTCCAAGGCAAACCATTCAATATCATGGTAACCCAAGTCATATCCCAACTAGTAATGCTGAATAAGCTGAAGTTGAACGGTTCTATGAAGACCTACAAGACCTTTTAGAACTAGCACCCCCAAAAGATGTCCTTTTTATTATAGGGGACTGGAATGCAAAAGTAGGAAGTCAAGAGATACCTGGAGTAACAGGCAAATTTAACCTTGGAATAGTAAATGAAGCAGGGCAAAGGCCAACAGAGTTTTGCCAAGAGAATGCACTGGTCATAGAAAACACTCTATTCCAACAACACAAAAGACAGCTCTACACATGGACATCACCAGATGGTCAATACCGAAATCAGATTGATTATATTATTTGCAGCCAAAGATGGAGAAGCTCTGTACAGTCAGCCAGAACAAAATTGGGAGCTGACTGTGGCTCAGATCATGAACTTCTTATTGCCAGAATCAGACTTAAACTGAAAAAAGTAGGAAAAACCACCAGATCATTTAGGTATGACCTAAATCAAATCCCTTATGATTATACAGTGGAAGTGACAAATAGATTCAAGGGATTAATTAGATCTGATAGACAGAGTGCCTGAAGAACTATGGACAGAGGTTCCTGACATTGTACAGTAAGCAGTGATTAAAACCATTCCCAAGAAAAAGGAATTGCAAAAAAGCAAAATGGTTGTCTGAGAAGGCCTTACAGATAGCTGAGAATAGAGAAGGGAAAGGCCAAGGAAAAAAGGAAAGATATACTGATTTGAATGCAGAGTTCTAAAGAATAGCAAGGAGAGATAAGAAATCCTTCCTCAGTGATCAGTGCAAAGAAATAGAGGAAAATAATAGTTGGGAAACACTAGAGATCTCTTCAAGAAAATTAGAGATATACCAAGGGAACATTTTATGCAAAGATGGGCACAATAAAGGACAGAAATGGTAGGGACCTAACAGGAGCACGATATTAAGAAGAGGTGGTGACAAGAATACACAGAGGATCTATAAAAATAAGATCTTCATGATCTAGATAACCATGATAGTGTGATCACTAACCTAGAGCCAGACATCCTGAAATGTGAAGTCAAGTGGGCCTTAGGAAACATCACTACAAACAAGGCTAGTGGAAGTAATGGAATTCCAATTGAGCTATTTCAAATTCTAAAAGATGGTGCTGTGAAAGTGCTGCACTCAATATGTCAGCAAATTTGGAAAACTCTGCAATGGCCACAGGACTGGAAAAGGTCAGTTTTCATTCTAATCCCAAAGAAAGGCAATGCCAAAGAATGTTCAAAGTACCGCACAGTTGCAATCATCTCACATGCTAATGCCCAAAGTAACACTCAAAATTCTCCAAGCCAGGCTTCAACAGTATGTGAACCGTGAAATTGCAGATGTTCAAGCTGGATTTAGAAAAGGCAGAGGAACCAGAGATCTAATTGCCAGCATCCGTTGGATCATTGAAAAAGCCAGAGAATTCCAGAAAAACATATACTTCTGCTTTATTGACTACTCCAAAGCCTTTGAGTGTGTGCATTACAACAAACTTGGAAAATTCTGAAAGAGATGGGAATACCAGACCACCTGACCTGCCTCCTGAGAAACCTGTATGCAGATCAAGAAGCCACAGTGAGAACTGGACATGGAACAACAGACTGGTTCCAAATCAGGACAGTCAAGGCTGTATATTGTCACCCTGCTCATTTAACTTATGTGCAGAGTACATCATGAGAAATTCTGGGCTGGATGAAGCACAAGCTGTAATCAAGATTGCTGGGAAAATATCAATAACCTCAGATATGCAGATGACACCACCCTTATTGCAGAAAGCGAAGAAGAAGTGAAATGAAAGAGCTTAATGAAAGTGAAAGAGGAAAGTGAAAAAGTTGGCTTAAAACGCAACATTGAGAAAAGTAAGATCATGGCATCTGGTCACATCACTTCATGGCGAATAGATGAGGAAACAATGGAAGCAGTAACAGACTTTATTTTGGGGGGCTCCAAAATCACTGCAGATTGTGACTGCAGCCATGAAATTAAAAGACATTTGCCCCTTAGAAGGAACTCTATGATCAACCTAGACAACATATTAAAAAGCAGAGACATTACTTTGCCAACAAAGATCTGTCTATTCAAAGCTATTGTTTTTCCAGTAGTCATGTATGGATGTGAGAGTTGGACTATAATGAAAGCTGTGCACTGAAAAAATGATGCTTTTGAACTGTGGTGTTGGAGAAGATTCTTGAGATTCCCTTAGACTGCAAGGACATCCAACCAATCCATATAAAGGAAATCAGTCCTGAATATTCATTGGAAGGACTGATGCTAAATCTGAACTGCAATACTTTGGCCACCTGGTGTGAAGAATGAGTCACTAGAAAAGACTGTGATGCTGGGAAAGATTAAAGTTGGGAGGAGGAGGGGATGACAGAGGATGAGATGGTTGGATGACAACTTGACTCAATCTACATGAGTTTCAGTAAGCTCCGGGAGTTGGAGATGGACAGGGAGACTTGGCGTTCTGCAGTCTGTGGGGTTGCAAGGAGTCAGACATGACTGAGCGACTGAACTGAACTGATGCCATCCAAGGCTGGCTTCAGGGATATGTGAACTGTGCATTTGCTTAGGGCCATATGCTCAATAGGGCCCCATGCTTAGTTTAATGCTCCTCTGCATTATGAAATTCTTAATTTTTAAATAAAGGGGTTGATCTGTCATTTTCATTTTGACTGAATCCAACAAATGGTTCTGATACAACCTGAGATTAGATTGCCTGGTGAATCAAGTTGGTTTGTAGAGCAAAGTAAAACGGATTGGTGTTATTTGTAAAAATCTATGAATATCCTTCCTTCTTTTAAGGTAATTGACACTTTTGTTTATAAATTTAGATTGGAAATGACAGCTATATTATTTGGTTCAACAGAGAAGGATGATATTTATTTTAAGCCTTTATCAGTTCAGTTCAGTTCAGTCGCTCAGTCCTGTCTAACTCTTTGCTACCCCATGAATCGCAGCACACCAGACCTCCCTGTCCATCACCAACTCCTGGAGTTCACTCAAACTCACGTCCATCGAGTCCATGGCTGGTGATGCCATCCAGCCATCTCATCCTCTGTCGTCCCCTTCTCCTTCTGCCCCCAATCCCTCCCAGCATCAGGGATTTTCCCAATGGGTCAACTCTTCACATGAGGTGGCCAAAGTATTGGAGTTTCAGCTTCAACATTAGTCCTTCCAATGAACACCTAGGACCGATTTCCTTTAGAATGGACTGGTTGGATCTCCTTGCAGTCCAAGGCACTCTCAAGAGTCTTCTCCAACACCACAGTTCAAAAACATCAATTCTTTGGCACTCAGCTTCCTTCATGGTCCAACTCTCACATCCATACATGACTACTGGAAAAACCATAGCCTTGACTAGACGGACCTTTGTTGGCAAAGTAATGTCTCTGCTTTTGAATATGCTACCTAGGTTGGTCATAACTTTCCTTCCAAGGAGTAAGCGTCTCTTAATTTTATGGCTGCAGTCACCATCTGCAGTGATAGCTTACTATAAACAGTAGACTACATACAACCATGGGAAGCAAAATGAAGAGTGAAATATATTCCTTGTGCTCTTGTGAGTCAGTAGAGTGAACACCGTTTAGAATCATTTCAAAGTTATTCAGTGTGTAGCCATTTCTTTCCACATAGAGATGCTAGGTCTCATTCCCACATATGTATTTAAATTTAAAATCTTAATTCCAGTTACTTGCAAAAATGACATCCAAAAAGGCTTGAAGATTCAATTTTGCCTGTTTGAACCTAGAGCTTTAACTGTCCTTTGAAAATTGATTGCCAAATAATCTAATGCTAAAATAAAATTTCAAATAAAGATACCCAAAAGTTTAACCTGAAGATATACTAAATAGCAAGTCCTTTTTCTTTCTTTGAATATACAGACTCAAAAAGAACTGAATGATCTATATTCAGAGGGTTCATTGTCCTGGGTCAGGGTGAAAAAACAAACAACCATTCAGAAGCAAAAACAAAGGTAGACTGATTTCGATATTAGAGGTACTATTGCATAATCAATGCCCTGTGTCATAATTGGAAATGTGAGAACCTGTTTAGTAAAAAGAATCCTCATCTCTCTGGAGTCCTAGGACAGGGAGGAGTTATATACAAAGTAATTTTGTTTCTACCAAACAGGACCTCCATGGTATTGTAAAAACAGCTTGGTTCCGTAAGTGGGGAGAAGGGTGGGAAGGCCATAGTTTATGAAACACTAACTTATTCTGCATGCTTTTTTTTTACTCTATGAAATTAAAAAAAAACATAATACCTTAAACAGGCCAAAGTTCCATTTCTTTAATCAGTTCTTCTAGCTTAGATGTAATGTTACTTCTGAAAAACCCCTCAAATAAATATTTTTGGAGATTCCAGAAGAGCTCCCTTTGTGCCAGTAAGCTAAAGATATAGGTCACTTGCTTTGATCTACAAAAGCAACATGGAAAGTGTGGTTGAAATAGTGTCTCTAGAAGCTATCCCATTTATACACTTAAATTATTTTGAATTTAATTCATTCAATTTGGATGATTTACCTTAAATTTGAATATATTTCAGTTGGTAGTGTTTTGATTGTATCATTATCTCAACAAGAGGTATTCTTTCAATTTTCTCTGATTTTTAGATACATCTAAATAAGAAGTAGAATGAATTTTTTGATGCACCTAATTCCACCAGGCTCTATTTATAATAAAAATTAAGAATCTATTATTACTTAATTCTCTTGATAGAGTAGCATTGACACATATTCATTACCATGTGTAAAATAGATAGCTAGTGGAAAGCTGCTGTATAGAACAGGGAGCTCAGCTCGGTGCTCTGTGATGATCTATGGGGATGAGATGGGGAAGATGGAAGGGAGGCTCAAGAGGGAGGGGATATATGTATAGTTACAGCTGATTTGCACTGTTGTACAGCAGAGACTAACACAGCATTGTAAAGCAATTATATTCCAACTAAAAAATAAATAAAGAAATAATTTGGTTAAAAAAGCGCTATAAAAGCCCTATTGCTTAATTCTTTGGAGCTTGATTAGTTAATTTCAGTATTCTAAGTCTTTTTTTGTTGTTGTTGAGAATCTGTCCTTGAATAAGATTATATTTGCTAGGTAATTTTAATGAGCTACACCTGGGGAACTTGACCAAAGGATTGCTGGTTTTTAACAATCTGAGCTAACACTGAAATAGCAGGTGGAGGAAAATGGAGTGATGTGGGACTCTATAATGTATCATGAGTTTATGAAATTATTTAAAATCTGATGCTAGTGCCATGGATTTGATTTCTTATAAACATTAAGTCCTTTACATATATGCTGATGATGCTGTGAAAGTGCTGCCCTCAGTATGCCAGCAAATTTGGAAAACTCAGCAGTGGCCACAGGACTGGAAAAGGTCAGTTTTCTTTCTAATCCGAAAGAAAGGCAATGCCAAAGAAAGTTCAAACTACTGCACAATTGCACTCATCTCACATGCTAGTAAAGTAATGCTCAAAATTCTCCAAGCCAGGCTTCAGCAATATGCAAACCGTGAACTTCCTGATGTTCAAGCTGGTTTTAGAAAAGGCAGAGGAACCAGAGATCAAATTGGCAACATCCGCTGGATCATGGAAAAGCAAGAGTCCCAGAAAACATCTATTTCTGCTTTATTGACTATGCCAAAGCCTTTGACTGTGTGGATCACAATAAACTGTGGAAAATTCTGAAAGAGATGGGAATACCAGACCACCTGACCTGTGTCTTGAGAAATCTGTATGCATGTCAGGAAGCAACAGTTAGAACTGGACATGGAACAACAGACTGGTTCCAAATAGGAAAAGGAGCACGTGAAGGCTGTATATTGTCACCCTGCTTATTTAACTTATATGCAGTGTATATCATGAGAAAAGCTGGGCTGGAAGAAACACAAGCTGGAATCAAGATTGCCTGGAGAAATATCAATAACCTGAGATATGCAGATGACACCAGAAGAAAGTGAAGCAGAAAGTGAAGTGAACTTCAATTCAGAAAGTGAAGAAGAACTAAAAAGCCTCTTGATGAAAGTGAAAGAGGAGACTGAAAAAGTTGGCTTAAAACTCAACATTCAGAAAACGAAGATCATGGCATCCGGTCCCATCACTTCATGGGAAATAGATGGGGAAACAGTGGAAACAGTGTCAGACTTTATTTTTTTGGGCTTCAAAATCACTGCAGATGGTGACTGCAGCCATGAAATTAAAAGACACTTACTCCTTGGAAGAAAAGTTATGACCAACCTAGATAGCATATTCAAAAGCAGAGACATTACTGTGCCGACTAAGGTCCATCTACTCAAGGCTATGGTTTTTCCAGTGGTCATGTATGGATGTGAGAATTGGACTGTGAAGAAGGCAGAGCGCAGAAGAATTGATGCTTTTGAACTGTGGTGTTGGAGAAGACTCTTGAGAGTCCCTTGGACTGCAAGGAGATCCATTCTGAAGGAGATCAGCCCTGGGATTTCTTTGGAAGGAATGATGCTAAAGCTGAAACACCAGTACTTTGGCCACCTCATGCAAAGAGTTGACTCATTGGAAAAGACTCTGATGCTGGGAGGGATTGGGGGCAGGAGGAGAAGGGGACGACAGAGGATGAGATGGCTGGATGGCACCACTGACTTGATGGATGCGAGTCTGAGTGAACTCCGGGAGTTGGTGATGGACAGGGAGGCCTGGTGTGCTGCGATTTATGGGGTCACAGAGAGTTGGACACGACTAAGTGGCTGAACTAGAACTAGAACCTTGCCCCCAACCTACAATAGTATTATTAGTATAGTATTATTACTAGAGAAGTAAGAACCTGCTTAAGTTCATAGTATGTATTGGTGTTGAAGATGCTTTGACTCTAGGTCTGACTCCAAAATCCAAGCTTTTTAACCATTGTCTTTTACTCAAAAGTTTAAAATGTGACCACCTCTCATTGTCTACCAGAGTGTCATTTCCACTGGTGGCTATGATGAGTTTAGGAAATGTTACCCAATTCAGGGCACCATCATCATCATGATTATTAATAACAGGAGCTCTTATTGCATGTTTGCTCTTTTCCCAGGCCTGCTTTAAAGATTTATAAATATTGTATTTAATAGGTAATGCCAAATATTCCCATTTTATAGTGAGGGAAACTGAGATTTAGTATTAAGTAAATATTCCCAAGATAATGGAAAGAACTCATGTCACAGTTGGATGTCCTGGATACACATTCAACTCTGCATCCTTCTCACCCTAATTACCTCCTAGAAGCCCAGTCTCCGAATGCCAACACCTTGGTAGGCAGGGCTTCAACTTATGTTTTTTGAGGGAATACAAACATTCAGTCCGTAACATCATCTGAGAGTTATCATAGCATACTGTACATGTGAGTGTACAGCACACACAGACACACAGACATACATACAAAGAAGGCTCCATCGCAGATCATGGATGGAATATTAATCTTGTTATTTCCCGTTTAAACAACTGTGTCAGTTTTTTTCTCATTAAGTGCATTTAATAGTAAGCAGAATGTTATTAATTAATTAAATAATGTTTTATTTTCTCATGTAACAAGAAACCCAGAGATAGATGGTTGCTGGTGTTTGTTCAGTAGCTTGAGGCTGTTGGGGTTGAAGTCTTTATGATTTTCCTGCCTTTCTTTCATGGTTGCAAGATGATGGCTGTAGCTGTTGTCCACATTTCAGGCATGAGAAATAAAAACTGAGAAAGAATGAGAAGGTGTATGCCAGATGAGTCTTTAACAGGTTTTTCTAGGAGCTCCACCCAATGACTTCAGCTTACATTTTATTGACCAGAACTATATTATGGTGGCTGCCATTACCCACTTGTAAGGAAAGCCAAGAAATATAGGTTTCCCCTGCTTCCTTAAAGTACAGTATTTCTATGAAATGTTTTGTTAAGCTGAAATGGCATGAAGCAAACAGTTACCTGAGGACACATCTTGCTAACGGATGCACAAAATAAGTGGGGACAAAGCACAGATGCTCACAGAGTTCAAAGTTATGGTGACTTGATGCTGAGATGTTGAGTGTAGTTCCCGGGGAAGGAGCTTGGTGGGGCCACTCTCATGGCTTGGGTGCTCTCTGTCTCTATAACAGCTGCTGCAAAACAAACACTGAGTGCTATTTTCATCTTTTGTCTTTTTTCATAAAAGCAAAATCCTCTTGGGATTTCTTTTGGTTAGTGAAAATATGTACTAACATAGGTCTTTCGTGAAAGCAAAGTGGGATAAACCAAACTTTTGAAAAGCTGGGGATACCTGTATAAGTTTTTTTCTGGGAATATTAGTATGCCCTCTAACATGTGGCTTGTGTTAATAAGCAAGTAGAGAAATAGAGATAGGGAGTTGGAAGTCAGCATTATGTACCACAAGTCCATCCCAATAGCTGAAAAGCTATTGTGAATTTACAGACCCTCCTGCAATGGATAGATAATCCTCTCACACAGCAGAGCTTTAGGAAATGCCTGGCACAAAGGGATTTTTTAAACAATATATCAAAAGGAAACCATATTTAAGGGCTCAGAGAAGGTAGCATACTGTAGACACTGGAGTCTTTACTCAGGACAGCCACTAGTTTAATCCAGTTGCAAGCTGCGGAAAGTTTTTTGTGGTTGGCAGATGTGCTGCCTCAAGTCTGCCTTTTGGCTCTTATGATGATTCCTGCTTCTGATTTCCTGTGGTTGCAGCACACTGTTCTTTCATTCAGAGACATCTTGTTCTTGTCTGAGTCATCACACCATTACTCATCTTCTGTTGGCTCCTTGTTGGGTTTTCCATAATGTTATCCAAGGAGATGCAGAGACATGAAAGTCACTGAGCTGCAATAGATCAAGAGTAGGGTGTTGAGATAAACTATTCATATTTCTTCCTTTCAATATTTCTTAGGATATATTTCAGACTGAGCGAGGCAGACATCCTTTTATTAGCACCCATACTAATTGCTGCTTTAAGCTTGCCTTTTACTCCCTAGGTTTCTATACTTAAGTTAGTCCAAGGAGTTGGTTTCATGGAGTGTTACTGATGCAGGGAGACAGAATTGGAGTTTATTTTTTTACTTTACTTCAGTCTCAAATTTGTAAATTGGTGTGCAACTGCTCCACTCTCTGCTATAAGAGAGATGAAAAGTAAATTTACCTGTTTCTTTACTTTTTAATTTGATTTCTATACAATTATTTGTGTCTTCCCCTTTTTATTTTGATTGGCAATTCCAGTTTTTTTTTTCCTTTTTTTTTTTACTGTGTTGTGTGGCATGTGAAATCTTGGTTCCCTGACCAAGGATCAAGCCCATGTGCCCTGAAGTGGAAGCACAGAGTTTTAACTGCTGGACTGCCAGGTTATTCCTTACCTGCCTCTTTATTATTATTATTATCATTATTAATTCTAACTTTTTAAAGGGGCCTGAACTTCTTTTTTTTAAATATAAATTTATTTATTTTAATTGGAGGCTAATTACTTTACAATATTGTATTGGTTTTGCCATACATCAACATGAATCTGCCACGGGTGTACACGTGTTCCCCATCCTGAACCCCCCTCCCACCTCCCTCCCTATACCATCCCTCTGGGTCATCACAGTGCACCAGCCCCAAGCATCCTGTATCCTGCCTCTTTAAAAAGCTAGGGTTATAGATCACTGTGGTCACAATGCATAACATTAGTTATGTAGAGAATAGAGCAAAAGCTAGGGGCATTCAGTGGGGGGCATCATAGTTAGTGGCTTCCCTTGTAGCTCAGTTGGTAAAGAATCTGCCTGCAGTGCAAGAGACCCAGCTTCGATCCCTGGGTTGGGAAGATCCCCTGGAGAAGTAAATGACAATCCACTCCAGTATTCTTGCCTGGAAAATCCCATGGACAGAGGAGCCTGGTGGGCTGAATCCATGGGTCGCAAAGAGTCGGGCACAACTGAGCGACTAACACTGTGACACTATAGTTAAGTCAGGTGAAGGGATATGAAAGCAAACAGAAGATTCATGCAAGAAACATGGCTTGGGTAGAAGGCACAAAGTATGGCTACTAATTGGAATGAGGAGAGGGAAGAGGGAAGGCAGAGAAGATCAAAGTTGATTCAGGCGTCAGGACTCTGAGGATGGAACTGCCACTGGGTTAAAGAAACTCAAAGCAAGATCTGTTTGGGAGTAATAGTAGGAGTGATGTGCTCTGTGTTCTCCCATATGTTAGTACTTTGTGGCGATGGTAGAGGATGAAAGTATCACTAAATAGACTGGTATGGGTTATTAAAATGCTTAGCTGCAAATCTCTTCCTAATCACTTTGTGACAGCATTTGATTTGAAGTTTGAATTCAAATCTATTGGTAACATGCATAAAACTCATTATATATGGAAATGAGGTGAGAATTTGTATTTTATCACTATCCCATCTCTTCCTGTGTGTGTTACTCACTCAATCGTTTCCGACTCTTTGCAACCCCATGGACTATAGCCCACTAGGCTCCTCTGTCCAAGGAATTCTCCAGGCAAGAATACTGGAGTGGTAGCCATTCCCTTCTCCAGGGGATCTTCCTGACCCAGGGATCAAACTCACATCTCCTGCATTGCAGGTGGATTCTTTACTGCCTGAACCATGGGAAGCCCCCTTAATTTCAGATACTATAAAAATTTGGGGTGGAAACTGAGGCACAACTGAATTCCCCCACCTCATGGCTCCATTTGCCAGTTCAAGGTCTAGCTGTACACCCTCCTGTTCTCCGTCCCCAGTGGAATAAGCTGCATGTAGGCAGCCTTTTGCCAGGGGGAGGATTTCAGGAGCCCATCTGGTAGCTCATGTGTGGAGAGGCTGGCCAGGGTTAAGGGCTGTGGATGGTGGAGCAGGAGGAGGGGTGTTGGAGGAGCAGCTGCTGTGTGTGTGCATGGGGGGATGATCAGCACTGAATAAGGGACCCCAGCTGGAGTTCCATAATATCAGTGGGGGACAGGCAGAGACCTCTGCTGTTCAGATGGGGAAACTGAGATGGAGGCTTCCGTTTCCAATTTTTGAGAAAGGAGGGGCCTGCCATCAGCTACTGAGGTTCATTCATCTTCGCCAGCAAGGCACCGTGGCCCAGGAGCTGCAGTGCCTTGTCAGCAGTAACTCAGTAACACACAAGCAGGGACAGCTGCAGGGTCCCCTGGCCACACAGACCCCCTCCACTCCTGCCACACTGAGGGGCACCGTCCCGCACCTTAGCTGCTGGGAGAAGGAGTGCCTGGCCCAGGCACCTGCCAGCCGGCCTGCCTTCCCTTGCTCATGTGCCTGAGAAAGTCTCATTTTTATTTCCCTGCCTGGAGGGAGCTCAGGGGACAGAGTGAGAAAGCAGCCAAGGGGGACAGGGAGATCTGGAAGTAGGGGGGCAGGGGACATCTGATCGTCCTGTTCTCCCCATCCCAAGGGGGCCCAGACACACAGAGTGGCCCTTAGCCACTGTGCAGCATGGAGATGAAGATGCTGTCCTGGTTCTGAAGCTGTAGTTCAGCAGTTCCCAGTAGGCATCGTTAATCAGCACCAGAACCACTGACTGCAGGGATGAACAGCTGTTGCCTCCGATGAACAGCTCTGGCCACTCTGCTCTTTTAGCAAATTCTTCTTGATCCAGACAAGGAGGTTCCTCCAGGTAAGGTGACTATATGCTTCTCCACACCGTTGAACAGGAGCTCCACACTGCCTCTGAACTCCACCTCCACTAACAAGGGTGCTGCCATTCTGAGGAAGCCGAACTCACCAGAAACTCCCCATCTCTTCTAGTCTCTTCCATATCCCTGAGCCTAAATGATCACATACTCCAAGCAAATTGAACTTTATGTTTTAAATACTTTTTTTTTCTTTAAAATTGTAAAATAATATTGTCTCTTTCAGGTTTCAGGGGACATCTTTTTATGTTTGCCGAATTGGTACCCAGCTGCCCTAACTCAGCATTTTCCAACTGGCTTTGATCACATGGACAGATTGTTTGTTTGCATGGCAACCTACACACACTCTAACAACAATTCTTTAATATACCCACTTCGTAGAGTGATTTCTATTGATGACTGATGAATTATTTCTGGATGATAAAGAGTCTTTAAAATAAATGAAGATATTTGACTCTTCTGATTGGCACCCATACAAATCACTACTTTAACCTTGTCTTTCTAGGTTTCCATATTTAAGTTGGTTCAAGGAGTTGTTTTTTCTGAGGCAGGGAAAAAGAATTGAGTTTTATTTCTTTACTTCTTTCTTGTCTTTTGATAGGACTCTGTACATGGGCCGCATAGTGTGACAGCAGCTATATGCTATCTCCATCACAATTGTGCACTTGGAATATAAAAAGGGCAACATTAATATAAATTTCCGTGTCCCAGCATCCCTGCCAGATTAGGGCACATCAAAACAGGGTTCTATGTATCTTGAAAGACCTTTGACCTCTCTATTATGTAGCTCGGCTAGCAAGTGTGTATGTTTTTTAGCTCTATCTTGGTCCCATTTTATGTTCTGATTCTTACTTATTTAAACCTATTTTTATATTTTAGAGCTGTAGGCTCCTTTAAGTGATTTTTGGAAGAGGAAGTACCCACATACACATCAGTGAACCCTGGTATAGCTCCCAGAAGCTCTCTCAAGCCTGATTGTGCATGCAGATTTGATGTAAGTAATAGAAATCTTTTTTGGTTTTGGTGAAGAAAGTATTTCTCTCATGTATTTGCTTAGCTATCATGAGCCAGTGGGTACACTCATTAGTCAAAAAACAAGAAACAAACCTAATACTTGTTGAGCCCCTTTTATGTACCAGAAACTTTTCCGAGCTTTTTACTTATTTAATCCTCTCAATGATTCTGTGAGTTAAGTCCTGCCATTATCCCTACTTAATAGATGTGAAAATTGAGACCCAGAGACGTTGGTGAGTTGTTTGCAGTTAGTGTGGAACCTGAGTTTGAACCCAGGTCATTTGATTCCTGAGCTCACATGATTAACAAGAACATGATATTGTCTCATTAAAACAGAATAATCACAGTTACACAGGCCCTGGTCCCTTTGTTCTCATAAGAGCTTCAGTTCTTTATAATGCGCCCTGAATATTCTTCACCACCAAGGACAGTGTCACATGTGCTCCCAAACAACTATTAAAGGGCATCACTTGCATGTCCTCCAGGCATTAATGGATCCTGGAATCCTTGGGGAGCCATTGCTGTGGGGTGGGGCAGGCTGTGGCAAAAGGGAAAACACTCTTCCCTTGCTGCGCCATACTCTGGAAGTGAGGCCTCAAACCTGTGCTGAGGGCTTGCTAAATTTTATCCCCCTCCTTTCAGATTTTTACTGTCTCCTCCCTCTCTCCAGGTCTCAAACATTAGTCCAACTGGGACTTATGAGAGTTAGTGCTGCCATGTTGGGTCCACACCCCTCATCCATCCCTTCATAGAACTCTTTGTGGTTAGTGGAGCTCATTATGCATAACTTTCAACCTGGGTTTTCCCCTTAGAGACTTCTCAGTCACACAAAAATGGGCTTCTGTCAGCACATTCTTCAGTTTTCTAAACATAACTGGGCAAGTCTGAATCCTGTAGTAGGCTTCTTGGAACTCTCAATTCCATCCCATGAACCACCACTGGTTCCCGCAAATTGGAGCCTTCCTTCTAAGATTCCCACAGCTGCTGTGGGCTCCATCCAGCCCAGAAGGGAAGGAGAAGATCAACCTACTTTTCTTTTCTTTTTTAAAATTGATTTTTTCTTTTAATTATTTCTCTTTTTAAAATTCATTTTTATTTATTTTTTGGCCATGCAGCATGAGAGGTCTTAGTTCCCAGACTAGGGATCAAACTCATGCCTCCTGCAATGGAAGTGTGGATTCTTAACCACTGGACTGCTGGGGAAATCCCTCAAGCTGCTTTTCTGATTTGCATCAACTCAAGCTTGGGTCTCGAGCTACACTCTAGACATCATAATTTTCTGGTAGGCTATAATGATAAGTCTGATTTGCACATCTGCCCTAATCTGTGACTTGTTAGGGCAGATACATGTGACTTGTTAAGCCTCAAGGCGTCCTCATGCTGAAAGCAGAGCTTACTTTCATTCCCAACGATTTCACTTCTGTGAACAGATTTGAGATTTCTTGAACACATTCTCATCTGTATATTCTACAAAGGCATGAGTGACGATTTTGCTATGATTCAGTCATTTTTCACATTTGCTTATAAAATCTAAGATGGGTACTTGGCTTTTCACCTGTGTCACAAAGTAGCCTCACCAGGGGTGAGAATCTGGTGATCTTTCCTACTTCCCTGAAAGCTTGGGTTTCCACACAAGCGTTTTGCTGTGAACATCCTTGACAACCTATTTGATCTATGTGGGTCTCATCTGCATGTCAATTTTCTGCATCTTTGCCTCTTTTCTTCTTTGACTATTTTATCATGAACAGAACTATAAGCATTCCCCTCTGCCTTTTGATTTGGATTTATATAGAAAGGTAGCTTACTCTACTCTACATTTCCTGATGACCTTTAGTATTAGAGGGCAGTGCCTCGATGATTTCATGTACCAATGCCTTGGTGCACTTTAGTTTACTCTGTTTGTCTCTTTGCTCACTTTCATTTACATCCCATCCCACCTAGCCCCATACCAGGTAACCTGTGCAGAGTGGGCTGCTGTCTGTCTATGGCATGTCCTGGTTATTGGTCAATCACTAGGGAATTCTTCTGGGGGAGGGTAACTGTGATGGCTTTGATACCTTTTAGATTAATCCATCCATACCTGCCAAGAATCTTATACCACTCTGAGGAAGCATATAATATTTTTACAAATTTAAAACCCATAGAGGAGGGCTTAATACTAAACTTCCAGGGCTTACTTCTTGATCATTCTGGGAAAGAGTTTGCAATGTTTTGCAGTTGTTACTGACCATTTTGAGTCAGTCCACAACAAGGGTCCTTCTGCCTGGAGTCTTTCTAACCCATCGAAGGGGAGAGACCAAGTCTGATCCAGAAGCAAAGGAAAACTTGTTCTTTGAACAGAGAATGGATAGATGTGAGTTCACACTCTAAAGCAGCGGTCTCCAGTACTTTTGGCACCAAGGATTGATTTCGTGGAAGACAATTTTTCCATGGACCGAGTATGGGGGTGGGGGTGGGGGTGGGGGATGGTTTTAGGATGATTCAAGCACATTACATTTATTGTGCACAGTATTTCTAATCTAGTGCCGTGGTTGATCTGAAGGAGGTACCAGTTTAAGGTCTAGAGGTTGGGAACTCCTGCTCAAGAGCATAAACTCCCCTGATAGGTCATAGGCGGAGTTGCTTTATAGAGAACTCTGCAGGGAGGGGCGGAATTCTTAGGAGAAGGCCAAGGTTCATCTCAGGGCTCTGCATGCAGCGCCTACCACCGCCGCCATCTTGAATCGCTGAGTGACACGCTATCGGTGGAGCCTTTTCTCAGGAGGACCCCTAGTATGAAGGGCCTCATGAGGCACTCTACACACTGCGTCCTGTGAGCAGGTGACGCTAGACTAAGCACAAAGAAAAAGAGAAAGAAAGGTTAGACCTTGTTTTATTACCCAGATTCTATTTTTATTTCCTGGGAATTTTTACTGGGCTTTGTCAGTGACACAAGCTTGGGCAGGTTTTTAAAACCCATACAGATCTTCTCCTAGATAGGTCTGGATACACCCGTCCTTGTGTGTTTCAAAGGCCCTTGGAAGGTGGTTTCCATAACTCCCTCTCACTTCCTGAGGGTAGCACAGCCCCACATGCATCTCCTTGCATTGCTTGGCAGGTCGATTGGCAGTTTGTTGAGGAGGGACAAGCTCTATTTGTAGAGACAGTAATAGCAATGAATAACAACTATTTTCAAAAGCCCCCACCGTGTACCAGACACTATCACTTTCTATACATTATCTCATTTTATCTTCACATAATGAGGTAGGTATTTTCCACATTTTACATATGACTAAGATTAAGTAACCTATTCAAGATCATCCAATTTCCCAATGCTTCAGCAGGTGTGGCTTGTTTAATTTCCACTATGTTCATCTCTACTCACAGAAACATGGATGATGGAGATGTGCAAACTACCCAGCAAGCATAGAAATTAATAATGATGTTATGCTGGTGTGCTCCAAAATGATACCCTGAATTTTGGGATCCTGCTGGGAAATAACCTTTTGTCTCAAAAACCTGATTTGAGTCTTTCACCAATTAAATAAGCTTTCTGGATTGCAGAGTATATGCCTCTGTATGACTCAGTTCAGTTCAGTTCAGTTCAGTTGCTCAGTCGTGTCCAACTCTTTGCCACCCCATGAATCACAGCACGCCAGGCCTCCTTGTCCATCACCAATTCCTGGAGTTCACTCAGACTCATGTCCATCGAGTCTGTGATGCCATCCAGCCATCTCATCCTCTGTTGTCCCCTTCTCCTCCTGTCCCCAATCTCTCCCAGCATCAGAGTCTTTTCCAATGAGTCAACTCTTCGCATGAGGTGGCCAAAGTACTGGAGCTTCAGCTTTAGCATCATTCCTTCCAAAGAAATCCCAGGGTTGATCTCCTTCAGAATGGACTGGTTGGATCTCCTTGCAGTCCAAGACCCTCAAGAGTCTTCTCCAACACCACAGTTCAAAAGCATCAATTCTTTGGTGCTCAGCCTTCTTCACAGTCCAACTCTCACATCCATACACGACCACAGGAAAAACCATAGCCTTGACTAGACAGACCTTAGTCGGCAAAGTAATGTCTCTGCTTTTGAATATGCTATCTAGGTTGGTCATAACTTTTCTTCCAAGGAGTAAGCGTCTTTTAATTTCATGGCTGCAATCACCATCTGCAGTGATTTTGGAGCCCCCCAAAATAAAGTCTGACACTGTTTCTACTGTTTCCCCATCTATTTCCCATGAAGTGATGGGCCCAGATGCCATGATCTTCATTTTCTGAATGTTGAGCTTTAAGCCAACATTTTCACTCTCCTCTTTCACTTTCATCAAGAGGCTTTTTAGCTCCTCTTCACTTTCTGCCATAAGGATGGTGTCATCTGCATATCTTAGGTTATTGATATTTCTCCAGGCAATCTTGATTCCAGCTTGTGTTTCTTCCAGTCCAGCGTTTCTCATGATGTACTCTGCATAGAAGTTAAATAAGCAGGGTGACAATATACAGCCTTGACCTACTCCTTTTCCTATTTGGAACAAGTCTGTTGTTCCATGTCCAGTTCTAACGGTTGCTTCCTGACCTGCATATAGGTTTCTCAAGAGGCAGGTTAGGTGGTCTGGTATTCCCATCTCTTTCAGAATTTTCCAGTTTATTGTGATCCACACAGTCAAAGGCTTTGGCATAGTCAATAAAGCAGAAATAGATGTTTTCCTGGAACTCTCTTGCTTTTTCCATGATCCAGCGGATGTTGGCAATTTGATCTCTGGTTCCTCTGCCTTTTCTAAAACCATCTTAAACATCAGGGAGTTCATGGTTCATGTATTGCTGAAGCCTGGCTTGGAGAATTTTGAGCATTACTTTACTAGCATGTGAGATGAGTGCAATTGTGCGGTAGTTTGAGCATTCTTTGGCATTGCCTTTCTTTGGCATTGGAATAAAAACTGATGTTTTCCAGTCCTGTGGCCACAGCAAAGTTTTCCAAATTTGCTGGCATACTGAGTGCAGCACTTTCACAGCATCATCTTTCAGGATTTGAAACAGCTCAACTGGAATTCCATCAGGACTAGTTTCAGTTTATTGATTATGTGAATGTAGTAATAGAAATACTTTAGTTTTTGTGACAGTCCATGATTTTAAAGATGTATTTCATTATTTTTATATAGTTAACATTTCTCCTTTTCACATGCTCACTTCATCTTGCGTCTCTTTTTATTTGGTTCATGTTGATATACACAATGTGTCAAGTTCACCAGCAATGGAAGTAAGTTGTTTTTCTTCTTTTTCCTGCATACACTGTGTGACAATAAATATACTTCAAAAAGCGAGGCATAAAAGGGAAATTAATTAGAATATCTGTTTCCATGGCACCATTAAATACTGGACCTTCCATGGATAAAGTAGGCTTCAACTTAAATCTTCTTCCCTTGAGAGATGTCAGTTAAGGTCCACCATGCATTTCCCACTAGAAAGCAGATCCTGGGTATTGCTACCTATTTAGGACATTTATGAAACCACATTCTCAGGATTGGCATGGTGCTGTTGAGTGGCAGTTAATTCCACAACTAGGAAAGATGTCAATGCTTTTCTTGGTATAGGATGTTAATCATATTTGCCCTCCATCAGAGATCAGTGTTTTTATCCTATGAGAGGTCTGTGCCCGTCCTCCTCCTGAACAGTCAACTCTTGAAAGTTACAACTGGGCCTTTGTTCATAGTTTTTCCTCTCCTGCAGAACATATAGTTCTTGGCACATAGTGAATAAGTGTTTCTCTTAACTTTTCCACTACAGTATTCTAAGCACAGTGTGAATTTGTATTTTTTGTCCATTGGTGAGGCCTGGGGGAAAATTTAGAAGCACTTCATGTCAAAAAGGACATTCTTCTATTTTTTTTTTTAATTTATGTGTATTTTAAAGAGTGACATAAACCTTAAAAAAATTTTTTTAAGTTCAAATAAAATGAGTGCTCTTGAAAGATACTATGTTACACTGAGGCTTTTGGTGTCTACTGGCCTACTATTGTATATTCTCAGAGGTACAATACTTTAGGTTTAAAAACAGAAAGTATTTGTTTTAGTCATTTCAGGCTGCAATAACAAGGTAGAATAGATCCGGTGGTTTAAATAGTAAACATTTATTTCTTGTAGTTCTGGAGGCTGAGAAGTCCAAGATCAGAGTACTAGCATGATTGGGTTCTAGTGAGAGTCTTATTCGTGATTTCCTTATTGATAATGTACATTCTATGGTTTTGACACATGTGTAATGAAATGTATCCATGACTATGCTGTCATGAAGTTTCTCTACCATAAAAATCCTCTGTGCTTAGCCTACTCCTCCCTCCCTCTACACTAAGCCCTGGCAACCCCTGATCTTTTTATTATTGACACGGTTTTGCCTCTTTCAGAATGCTGTATAGTAGAAGTCATCATATGTAGCCTTTTCATATTGTCTTGTGACACTCAGTAATATACATTTCATATTCATCTATGTCTTTTCATGTCATGTCAACTCATCTATTTTTAGTACTGAATTATATTCTGTTGTCTGGATGTACCACAGTTTATTCATCCATTACCTATTAAAGAACATTTTGGTTGGTTCCACATTTTGGCAAAGATGAATAAAGCTGCTTGTAAACATTTGTGTGTAGGTTTTTGTGAGTTCAGTATAGTTTTTACTTGCCCTTTTTCCTTATGCTAAGTGGAAATCTGAACTCCTATCACTTATCTGTGTCAGTGACCTAATATACCATCTAGTCCCTCTTCTGTGCATGAAAACAACTATCTAGGAATTCCTACAGTTTTTCATATTTTAAGCTAAAGAGCACCAATTTGGCTAACTTTTTCTTTAAAATAAAGAAAAGAAAGAAAGAAAAAAACATAATTGCTTTATATTAAAAAAGTCTTATACAATATGTCTTATATAATATAAGTCCTATACAATGCTAGAAAATATTCAATTTCCTAGTTACCCATTCCCCACTCCCCTCTCAGGTAAACTCCATTGTATGAAAAAAGGAAGACCAGTGAACAGATATGGTTGTATCACCCCAAGAGAACAGAAGGACTATTATTACTCTCCCTGTTTTGGGCAAAATATCCTGTTAATGTAATTTAAGTTTGTATCCACCCTTTTGGAAATTTTGCTACTAAATTCGTTTAAAATTTTTGTGTTTATTTTGACAAACTTATTGTTAGGTCAGTCTTTGCAAAACTGTACTTTTTCCAGAAGACTTTAAGAACTTAAAGCTGGACATTTTATATGTGCCTAGTAAGCTTTTTCTTGTTAATTTTGATCCACTATTCTAGCTTGTTGAATGTGTTTTCTTCCCTTAAAATATTGATTCTATTCAAATGTATTATCCATTGCTCTTTATTCAAAATGTTGTCCTTATGCTAAAGAATCATCTATTCATGACAGGATGTTAAAAATCTTGAGTTAAAAGGAGAAAACAAAGATGTTCCCTAACTCCTTGCCAGAGAATAAATATTATTAGCATTTTAGTATATCTCTATCTAGTCTTCATCTCTATGTACATACATATCTCTCTCTATGCATACACACAGTACATATGCATTTATTGCAATACCAGATATGTATGATGCATATGATATAGTTTATTTTATAATTTTCTTTTTTCTCACTTCATTCATCTTTTATTTGACATATTTTAAAAATACCCTTGAAGTGCATAGTATTATAGGAAATACAGTGATGATCAATGCAAATTAACTGCAGTTTATTTAATTAGTCTCATGACTTAACATTTAGATTTCCCCCAGATATTTTGCCAGAAATAACACCATGTAGCTAAAGCCTTGCAAACATCTGTGACTATTCCCTGAGAAAGTAGAACTGTGACTCAAGAAGTAAGTAAAACTGTAACAGGTTTTGATATGTTTCAGTAAATTGTCCTCCAGAAAGTTATGACATAATCTCTCTGTCATTTAGTTGTTTGAAAGCTTGGTGACTATGCCTTTTATTTGTCAGCAAATTATTGATGAAAAATTTGCAAGAGAGGACCAGTGACAAGATTTTGGAGAAAACTAGTAAATCATTCTTCCAAAATTATATTCATTAATCAGCAGTCTGTGAGGACAATTGTTTGCTCAGTTGTTTTATACCTTGTCCATATTTCTATGTTTTCAATCAATTAAGGTTTCATAAGAAAGTTTGTTAGATTTTTTTTTGTAATTGATATAGTCTATATCTACATACTCCCTGCCTCCTACAGTATAACAATCCTAGGAAATAATATTTTATTAGTTCAGTATAACATTCTCTGTAAATGATACTGGTTCCCAGTGCTCACTATTTCCTTTGACAGCACTGTCCAAAGGAACTTTCTGCAGTGATAAATATTACCTGTGCTGTTCAGTATAGGAGCCACTAGCCATATGCAGCTCCTGAGTACTTAAAATGTGACTAGTGTGACTCACGAATTGATTTTTATTTTTTAAAAATTGCAATAATTTAAATGATGAGATTTGACTAGTGATTATATGGACAGCACAGCTTTATAATATCCTGCAAACCATCTTTCTAATAAGTATTGTATAATTTGAGTCTAATATTAAACTGAGAAACTCACAGTTCCTTGTGAATGAAGCTCACATTTCGTTCACAGAACACTGATTTGCATTGGTCTCTCTCACTTTGTTCTTAATTGTAATTTTTTATTTTACTACATCAACTCATACTCTTTTAAATATTTCTGACAATGATTCCATGTCAATGATTAATATCATCAAGTTGTTGTCAAGTGCTGGGATATAACTGAATCTGGAATGTAACTGATAACTAGTTCCTTCAACCTGGCTTTATTTCCTTTAACAAGATTTTTCTTATAATGTGACCATCATTTTCCTTGATGAAGATGTAAATAAAAAGAAAAGTTGAGTAATTTTTTTTTCTACTTTTCATCATTGACATTATTCTTATCTTTCATAAATAGCTGGCTTTCCCCTTACTCATTTTTCTTAAAATTGATGTAGCTAATAGAATCCTTTCTGTTGTCAATGACATTTTTGTTTCACAAGCCTAAAATATTTTGGTTATTAGTATTCTTGTTAGAATACTATTCTTTTACGTCCACCTACAATCATAAGGCTTTTATTTTCTACTAGTTTTTTTAATGTCATTTAATAATTTAAGTTCAACAGGAACATGTATATCCATATATATACTCCTTTAACTGTTTCTTTCTGCATCCCCTAGGAATCAGATTTGGTTATATTTTAAATCAGTTCACCCCATTCAATGGTGCTGACAGGCCTTTAATTGCTAGGCAGTGAGTCCAGACTGGAGATTGTTAGGTGAATTAGATATGAGTGTTCCCATCAGAAGACTTATACTCTACTAAGGCAAGCCAACTTGTATACTACAAGCTATATACAGTAAATATAGCATATGCTTATTAAGAGTAATCACAATGTTCTGTGGGAGCATAGCAGAGAGATAGGATTAATTTTGCTTGTAGAGCATGTAGAATGGGATAAGGAGGCTGTGAAAAATCAGAGAAGTCTGTAACAGAAGTGATGTTTGATCAAGAGTGAATAAGAGTTTGTGGGACAGAGAAGCTGGGTAATGTGATATCCTATTCATAAATGTGATCAGTTTGGTTAGTTTTCTGTGATTGTGGTTTTCGTTCTGTCTGCCCTCTGATGGATAAGGACAAGAGGCTTATGGAAGCTTCCTAATGGGAGAGACTGACTGAGGGGGAAACTGGGTCTTGTTCTGATGGGTGGGGCCATGATCAGTAAATCTTTAATCCAATTTTCTGTTGATAGGTGGGGCCGTGTTCCCTCCCTGTTGTTTGACCTGAGGCCAAACTATGGTGGAAGTAATGAAGATAATGGCTGCCTCTTTAAAAAGTTCCCATGCATGTACTCAGTGCCCCGACCCTGCAGCAGGCCACTGCTGACCCAGCCTCCACTGGAGACTCCTGGACACTCACTAGCAAGTCTGGGTCAGTCTCTTGTGGGGTCACTGCTCCTTTCTCCTGGGTCCTTGTGTGCACAAGGTTCTGTTTGTGCCCTTTATTTTCTTGGGCTCCAAAATCGCTGCAGATGGTGATTGCAGCCATGAAATAAAAAGACTCTTGCTCCTTGGAAGAAAAGCTATGACCAAACTCAGTTCAGTTCAGTTCAGTTCAGTCTCTCAGTTGTGTCCAACACTTTGCGACCCCATGACTTGCAGCATGCCAGGCCTAGAGAGCATATTAAAAAGTCAGAGACATTACTTTGCCAACGAAAGTTCATCTAGTCAAAGCTGTTTTTTCCAGTAGTCATGTATGGATGTGAGAGTTGGACTATAAAGAAAACTGAGCACCAAATAATTGATGTTTTTGAACTGTGGTGTTGGAGAAGACTCTTGAGAGTCTTTTGGACTGCAAGGAGATTCAACCAGTCAATCCTAAAGGAAATCAGTCCTGAATATTCATTGGAAGGACTGATTTTGAAGCTGAAACTCCAAATCTTTGGCCACTTGATGTGAAGAACTGATTCACTGATAAAGATCCTGATGCTGAGAAAGATTGAAGGCAGGAGAAGGGGACGACAGAGGATGAGATGATTGGATGGCATCACCAACTCAATGGACATGAGTTTGAGTAAGCTTTGGGAGTTGGTGATGGACAGGAAGCCTGGCATGCTGCAGTCCATGGGTTTGCAAAGAGTTGGACATGACTGAGTGACTGAACTAACTAATTCATAAATGAAACATAAAGAGAAGCTAAATAATATATACTTGGCTTCAATTAGTTCTGCAGCTGGAGTACAGTACTTCTTGGGTGAATGAGCAGAGATGAGACTGAAGTTAGGGAACAGCTAAATGATGAGGGGTGGTGAATGTTTTCTCAGGGATTTGGATTTATTCCAAATGGAATCAACTTGAATGTTCTTGAAGAGAGAAGGAAAAATAAACTCTTTTAGAAAAACAATTCTGGCAACATGAACACAGGATATGTTAGATTTTGGAAAACTTGTGGCAGGCAAGTCATTAGTCAAGAGGACAATGAACATACAATTAGTTCAATGCAGAGTAATACAAGGGGTTCAGATTGAGTGACATTGAGAAGGTAGAATTGATAGGATTCAGTGGCTGATTGAGTGTGTGGAAAAGGAAGAGGCAGGAAGATGACTCACAAGTTTCTCATATTTTTAATGTTTTTGTTTGAGTTTATTTTTTTCTCTTGAATCACTTTCCCTTTAGGATCTCTGGATATGAGATCATGTCTATCTTTCCTCTGAAGTTTTGGAAACTGTTTCCCAGTGGTGAATGAGTGTGTGCTGATTTTACAAAGTGTTCCAGACCTCCTGTCCTAGGAATTCCAAGATGTGCTCATCACATTTTAAAAATTTCTTTATTTTGAGATCATTTTAGATTTACAGGAGAGTTGAAGAAATAGCCCAGTGAGTTCCCATATACCCTTGACCAGCCTGTGTTTGTTAACATGTTACATAATTATAGAACAATTACCAAAACTAAGTATTAAGCCTTAATTCAGTCACTTTTAACTGAATTACAAAATTCATTTGAACTTTGCTCATTTCTCCATAAATATTCTTTTTCTTTTTTTTCTATTCCTGGATTCAAACAAGGATCATACATTTCATTTAGTTGTCATGTTTCCTTAATATCTTCCAATCTGTGACAATGACTTAGTTTTTCCTTACCTTTTATAAACCAGATGATTCTGGAAAGTACTTTACTAGGGTTGTTAACTTTGATCAGTTAGCTAGGTTGGTGTCTCTTAGGATCTCCACTAAAAAGTTACTATTTCCCTCTTCTTATTACTCAATATTTTGTGGGAGTCTTTGAGAACATGCAAATATCCATTTTTTACTTAAACTTTCACCCACTCATTTTAGCATCCTGAAGTGCACCTTAACTTTTCGCAGTTATTACTGTGTTGTTCTAGTTGTTATCTTCTATGTGTTAATTGAAATTTTTCCTTTTTTTTAAAAAAATAGCCTGATTTAGGCTATTTTTTTTAAAAAAAGGAAAAATTTCAGAGAGAGAGGGAGAGGGCGGGATGATTTGGGAGAATGGCATTCTATCATGTATACTATCATGTAAGAATTGAATCGCCAATCTATGTCTGACGCAGGATACAGCATGCTTGGGGCTGGTGCATGGGGATGACCCACAGAGATGTTATGGGGAGGGAGGTGGGAGGGGGTTTCATGTTTGGGAACACATGTAAGAATTAAAGATTTTGAAATTAAAAAAATAAAAAATTAAAATTTAAAAAAAAAATAGCCTGATTTAAACCAAACTTAAGGAAATAAAATTGTGCTATTTTTTCCAGCTTTATTAAAATATTATTGACAAATAACATATGTAAATTTAAGTTCTACAATGTGATAATTTGATATCCATGTATATTACAAAATAATTTACCACAATAATGTTAGTTAACACCTGTATTCCTCCCATAATAAGCATTTTGTGTGTGTGTGTGAAGGCATAACATTCAAGATTTACTCCCTTAACCTTTGAGTATATAATACAGTATTGTTAAATATATTTGCCATTCTGTACCTTAGATTCCCCAGAATTTATTCATCTTATAGTTAGAAGTTTATATCCTTTGACATGTCCCCACCCCACAAAACTCCAAGCCTCTGGCAACCATCAGTCTACTCTCTATCTTTATGAATTTGACCTTTTTAGTTTCTGTGTACATGGAATATCATACAGTGTTTGTCTTCATCTGTCTGACTTATTTCACTTAGAGTAATGTCCTCAAAATCCATCTGTGTTGTTACAAATTGCAAGATATATGGCTGAATTATATAATCATATAACAAATATAAATGCATATAATATATAAATATAATATTTTCTCTATTCATTCATCCATCGATGGACAGTTATATTGTTTCCATGTCTTGGATGTTGGGCAAAGTGCTGCAATGAACATGGGGGTGCAGATATCTTTTCCAGATATTGTTTTTATTTCCTTAGGCTAATAATCCAGAAGTGAGGTTCCTGGATCATATGGGAGTTCTATTTTTAATTTTTTGAAGAACACCTCATACTGCTTTCCATAATGGCTGAAATAATTTGCATTCCCACCAATAGTGCATGAGGTTTTCCATTTCTCTACATTCTCATTTGTTGTTTAGTCACTGAACTGTGTTCAACTCTTTTTGACCCCATGGGCTATAGCCCACCAGGCCCCTTGCCGCGGGATTTTCCAGGCAAGAATTCTAGAGTGGGTTGCCATTTCCTTCCCCAGAGGATCTTTCAGACCCAGGGACTGAACCCACATCTCCTGCACTGGTAGGTATATTCTTTACCACTTAGCCACATTCTCATTAACATTTGTATTTCTTTGATAATAGTCATTCTAACAGGTATGAGGTGATAGCTCAAGTAATGCTTTCATAAGGAAGAATTGTCTCTTCTCTCTCATTGGTTTATGTAATTATTTATTTATAAAAGGATGGATTCATGGATGTTAATTTTATTATTAGGGTTATGAGTCTATATTCATTTTAGTTAATCTGTTGGTAAATATTTTTCAACTTTGGCTATTGGGTACTCTTTCAGGCTCTTATGCCATCTTCACATGTTTGCATCCTTTATTTTTGAGTCCTTCCTTATTGTTTAGGACCATAAGATACTCTATGCTCTTCTGGTATTTTCCTTGCCTCAGCTGTGAAATCAACCAGTTCTCCAAGGAGTGCTCATAGCATTTTAATGTTCCTATCACTTCTGCTTCACTAAGCAATTCTTCCTTTTTGATCAGAATTGAATCAAAAATACAAGAATGACAGGTTAATTGTTCTCTTTTGTGCTTCCTCAAATTTTTGAGAGAAAAAAATTTCAGTAAGATATACTGAATTTGCATTCAACAAATAATTATATGAGTCCTGTCTATCTCAGTGCTGGGTTAGGTATGAGGATGTACCCTCCTCTGAGGGAGTATTCTCTAGGCAGCTTGTCCCATATTTCAATACCTTACACCGATAGCAGAGCTGTTCTTTAAGCAACCTCAGGTTTGCTTTGTCATGCCTCTTCTGATGACACAGGATTCCATTAACCTAAAATGTCCCTGACTCCCAATGTGTTGAGGTGTACTCAGGGGGTGTCTCATATGTGCTTACAAACAAGGCCAGTGAGTCATGTATAGTTACTATGAGGAAACCTCTATTCCTTGTCTTGTTGCTTGAGCTCCCTTCCTCTTTTTTGAGTCAACAGAAACAATGTTTTCCCATTTAAATAACTTTTGGTTGATGATATAATTCCCTAATTATGTCTGGTTACATTCCTGAAGATGTAAGAATTAAAAAGGAGCAATAAAACCAATAGAGTATTGTAAAGTTAAAAAAAATTTAAAAAATAAGAAGGAGCAATAATAAAAACTAGAAAAAAAAGAGGAAAGGGTAAGAAAAGTAAGTGATGTGATTTCTGGAAATCCAAAGAGCATGTTTTCCTGAATTTTTTCTCAGCACAAATGGAAAACAAGTATGTCTAATGACTGAGCCGGACCTGAGAGAGAGAGCAAGGGAGTCCACTGATGTTGTGTACACAGGCCAGTATTCCTGATCACAAGGCAGGCTGAAGGGTAAACTTGTAGGGGCACATATGTAGCATATGACAAGAGAGGGCCACGCAAGAAGGAAATGGTAGTATGATAGATTTCTATATTATGCAACCTGATGCTGAGAATTTAAGAATTACATAGTTGGTCATTAATTTTATACTTAAACCATTCAGGTCAGTTCACTCACTCAGTTGGGTCCGCCTCTTTGCAACCCTGTGGACTGCAGCACACAGACTTCACTGTCCATCACCAACTCCTGGAACTTGCTTAAACTCGTGTCCCTTGAGTCAGTGATGCTATCCAACCATCTCATCCTCTGTTGACCCCTTCTCCTCCTACCTTCAATCTTTCCCAGCATCAGGAAAACTCTTTTCAAATGAGTCAGTTCTTTGCATCAGGTGGCCAAAGTATTAGAGCTTCAGCTTCAGCATCAGTCCTTCCAATGAATATTCAGAACTGATTTCCTTCAGGATTGACTGGTTTGACTTCCTTGCTTTCCAAAGGGCTCTCAAGAGTCTTCTCCAACACCACAGTTCAAAAATGTCAATTCTTCAGTGTTCAGCTTTCTTTATGGTCCAACTTTCTCATACATACATGACTACTGGAAAACCATAGCTTTGCCTATATAGCCCTTTGTTGGCAAAGTAATATCTCTGCTTTTTAATATGCTATCCAGGGTGGTCATAGCTTTTCTTCCAAGGGACAAGAGTTTTTTAATTTCATGGCTGCAGTCACCATCTGCAGTGATTGTGGAGACCAAGAAAATAAAGTCTGTAACTTTTTCCATTGTTTCCTCATCTATTTGTCATGAAATGATGGGACTGGATGACATGATCTTAGTTTTATGAATGCTGAATTTTAAGCCAATTTTTTTTCACTCTGTTTCACTTTCATTAAGAAGCTCTTTAGTTCCTCTTTGCTTTCTGCTATAGGATAGTGTTGTTTGCATATCTGAGGTGATAGCTATTTCTCCCAGCAGTCTTGATTCCAGCTTGTGCTTCATCCAGCCAAGCATGTCTCATGATGTCCTCTGCACATAAGTTAAATAAGCAGGGTGACAATATATGGCCTTGATGTACTCCTTTCCCTATTTGGAACCAATCTGTTGTTCCATGTCCAGGTCTAACTGTTGCTTCTTGACCTGCATATAGGTTTCTCAAGAGGCAGGTCAAGTGGTCTGGTATTCCCATCTCTTTCAGAATTTTCCACAGTTTATTGTGATCCACACAGTCAAAGGCTTTAGCATAGTCAATAAAGCAGAAGTAGATGTTTTTCTGGAACTCTCTTGCTTTTTCAGTGGTCCAACAGATGTTGGCAATTTGATCTTTGGTTCTGCCTTTTCTAAAACCAGCTTGAACACCTGGAATTTCTCAGTTCACGTACTGTCAAATCCCATCTTGGAGAATTTTGAGCATTACTTTGCTAGCGCGTGAGCTGATTACAGTTGTGTGGTAGTTTGAACATTCTTTGGCATTGCCTACTTTGAGATTGGAATGAAAACTGCCCTTTTCCAGTCTTGTGGCCACTGCTGAGTTTTCCAAATTTACTGACATATTGAGTGCAGCACTTTCACAGCACATCTTTTAGGACTTGAAATAGTTCAACTGGAATTCCGTCACCTCCACTAACTTTGTTCATAATGATGCTTCCCACTTGACTTCTCATTCCAGGATATCTGGCTCTAGGTGAGTGATCACACCATTGTGGTTTTCTGGTCATGAAGATCTTTTTTGTACAGTTCTTCTGTGTATTCTTGCCACCTCTTCTTAATATCTTCTGCTTCTGTTAGGTCCATTCCATTTCTGTCCTTTATTCTGCCCATCTTTGCATGAAATGTTCCCTTGGTATCTCTAATTTTCTTGAAGAGATTTCTGCTGCTAAGTCGCTTCAGTCGTGTTTGACTCTGTGCGACCCCATAGACGGCAGCCCACCAGGCTCCCCCATCTCTGGGTTTCTCCAGGCAAGAACACTGGAGTGGGTTGCCATTTCCTTCTCCAATGCATGAAAGTGAAAAGTGAAAGGGAAGTTGCTCAGTCATGTGCGAGTCTTAGTGACTTCATGGACTGCAGCCTACCAGGCTCCTCCATCCATGGGATTTTCCAGGCAAGAGTACTGGAGTGGGGTGCCATTGCCTTCTCCGGAAGAGATTCCTAGTCTTTCCTATTCCATTGTTTTCCTCTATTTCTTTGCATTGATCATCGAGGAAAGCTTTCTTATCTCCCCTTGCTATTCTTTGGAGCTCTGCATTCAAATGGGTATATCTTTCCTTTTTTCCTTTGCCTTTTGCTTTTCTTCTTTCCACAGCTATTTGTAAGGCCTCCTCAGGCAACAAGTTTGCCTTTTTGCATTTCTGTCTCCTGGGGATGGTTTTTAATCACTGCTTCCTGTACAATGTCAGGAACCTCCATCCATAGTTCTTCAGGGACTCTATCAGATCTAGTTCTTTGTTTTCTATTGGTTTAATATTATAAAGTATTCCATTTTTTATTTCCAATTTATACAAGTTATAGAGAATTAGGGCCATGTCATAAGACAAAATGGGGATTCAATTAGCAAGTCCAGAAGGCAGCAAAAAACTAGCGGTCAATTGATCTAGAAATAAGGAGGGTTGAGGGGTGGAGGGTTTCTCAACCTTGTCAGTATTAACACTTTGGGCCAGGTAATTGTTTATCGTTGGGGTTATCCTGTGCACTGTAGAATTTTTAGCAGCAGCTCTGGTCTCTACCAACCAGAAGCCATTGAAGTAGTTTTGAGCCCTTGCCTCCAAGTTGTGACCACCAAAATTGTGTCTAGAGATTGCCAAATAGTCCCCGGGAGCAAAATTGCCTGCCATAGCTTAAAAGAAAGGAGACTTAAATCACACTGAAAAAAGAAAATTGTGTTTGCATCTTGATTTATATAAACCAAATGTAAAAAATTATGAGACAGCTGGAAAAATATCAATAACTGGATATTTGATAATAGGAATAATTGTTAAATTTGGAAGTGGGATAATAGTACTGTGATTATATTTTTTAAAGATTTTAAAAATTGTTGTACCTTGAACTGAACTGAACTGAGTGATATAAATTGAGATACTTAAAATTAAAATGATACATCAATATCTTCTATTTACTTAAAAAATACAGTAAAATGAGTGGGTGAATAAATGAATGATTGTTTAGATGATTGGAGATTGGCCAAGTGATGGGTCCCTGGGGTGGATTCATCATGCTATTTTCTAACTTTTTTATGTGTTTCACATTTTCCATAATGAAATTTTTTTTAGAGTGATGGTAGTATAAAATGGCATTTAGACATATTCATATAACTACCAGAAAAACAAAACAAAACAGAAAAAACAGTTAAGAAGAGATGAAAGTGGTAGTTTCTGGAGAGTGTTACAGTGGAATTAGAGTACTGCCTTCTTATTAACCTTTTGGCTCTAATCCACTATTAAAGCTGTGTGCTACTAATTCTTTGACAAATAAGAAATAATATTTAAAAAAAAACCCCTAAAATCCAAAATAAACACCAGAGAGATGCTATTGATTATTTTTTTTTTTGTGAAGATACAGTTAGATTTGGTTCTATAAAAATTCCTATGTCTAAAGATCAAGTTAAATGACACCACAAAAAATCAATCAGCTGAATCTAGAATGTGGGACACTCTGCATAGCTTATGACTTGCTTTTGATTCAGATCCAGTTACTTTCTTTTTCTCTTCTACCTCGTTTTTGGGGAACACATTAAGAGAACAAAAGCCTTCTGGGGAGGTGGATATTTACCTTTACTTCTTGAAGCTTGTGGCAAAAAGATAAAGAAGACTTTTGTCCCAGGCATAGTTGCCAGTTCCTTGCCTCCTTCTTTATTTTCTTTTTAAAATGTCTTCTGGCCTAAGCTGCATTTGCCAGTTCAGTTTTTGTCAGGGTCCTTTGTTCAGGAAGAAGGGAACATTTGTCAGCCTATTATTAAAGAATATTATATTATCTCTTATTTTGTTATTGATTGTCATTTATATGATGCCTTGGCAAGAAGCCCAGAATGGGCAAAGAATAAATGGATTATGATACCCAAACCCCACCCTGAGCTCTAAAACTTTTCATGGTTACAAGCAAAACAAACATCTTTTGACCTACTATCCCTACTCTGTGTCAGATGCATAATTATACTTCTTTTGTGGTGACACAGATTTCCCAGAACTCCTAGGAGACAAAATAACATAGTGACCAAGGCTGTTATAGATGTGCAGGCCAACAGGATAAGGTGCTTTGAAATGTGCTCTAAAGGCTCTTGCACTGTGAGGTCTGTTCACCAAGGTTCCTGTTACCATGGTGCTCAAAGCCACGCACTTTAGAATCAACCCTTTGTGTAAATGCATGAAATCTCTAGAAGCTTTCTAATAAGATGCAAATGTGTTACTTGGGAGAAACAACATGTCGACTCTGTGCACCCACAAATTGCCTAAACATGAATTAGTTTATCCAGTTATTTAACTTTTAAGGAAGTTTTTCAAAGAAGGAATTACAAAGCAGAATTTTCTGTGGAGAACCATGAGAAAACTCAGAAAAGTTATGAGAGTAATAAAAGTAGAAGCAAGGAAAATATGAGGAAATGCTTGGGAAGCCATAACCTGGGTGGGGAGAATACTGCCCAAAGAGGGATCACAGAAGCTTTAAAAGCTGAGACTAGCACTGTGCATTAAAACCTTCTGCAATGATGAAAATGTTGTTTATCTGCACTATTCACTACAGTTGTTATTAGGTATATGTGATGACTGAGCACTTGAAATGTAGCCAGTGCAACAGAGGAACTGAATTTTAAATTTTATTTAATTTCAATTAAAATTTAGGTAGCCTCATGTGACTTGTGGTCTTTCTATTGGAGAAGGATGTCTAGATGAAGGATATAGGGGATAGGAAAAAATCATAGAAACATGTGGGGGAGTCAAAGACGCATTTCACTTAGTTCACACTTTGTATAGTATCACTTTAGTAGCAAGTACTTTACAAATTATAAGTTATATTTAGCAAATTAACATGTATCATGAAATTTTGTATAGATAATATAGATTGATAATAATAAGTCATATTGATTAGATTTGTCCTTAGTGATCTCACTTTACTCATGAGCAGAGCCAAATGAAGGAAAAGAGAACACTCACTTAGAACTATCAGGAAAGGGAATTTTTTTTTAATTGCTTAATAGTCAATTTCAAACTTTTCTATATTTTTTCTTTTGAATAATGATTGTTTTTCTTCAATGTCAATGCCAAATCAAGGTGCTTACAAGGACCATAGTCAAGTTCACTGAACCTAAACCAGGGTGGAGCCAAAGGACATTCTTCCCAATCCCCTCAGAAGTTTTGCCACCCTTGGAACAGTCAGTCAAACAAACAAACCCAACAATGTTCTTTTAATGCTGCTTCTAAGTCGCTTCAGTCGTGTCCAACTCTGTGCAACCCCATAGACAGCAGCCCACCAGTCTCCCCCAACCCTGGGATTCTCCAGGCAAGAACACTGGAGTGGGTTGCCATTTCATTCTCCAATATTTAATTTAATGCTAGTTGGGCTTATTGGCATAGAAATAGAATTAACTTCCTGGTATTACTGAGATGCATAATAAATTTTTTGATTGCTTTTTATCAAGGCTGAGCTGTTCAGAAAGTATTAATAAACTGGCACCAGAAAATTTCCCTAAATCTCTTGGTGGCTATTGAGGGCCATGCATCCTAGATGAGAAAGAAAATAATCTCTTTAAACATAGCATAAGCCAGGACAATCTTTCTGTTGTTCAGAAGACAGGGTCCCCTTTGGAATCTTTAGAAGGTTTTCCTAATTAATGTGGCATTTCACAAGTTATCCCTATGCCAGATGATTTCTCTAGAGATAGAAATTTGTCAGCTTCTCATTTCAAGCCACGTGAAATTCCCTGCCCCCAAATTTCTGCCTGTTTCTAGAGTTTTAAAATTCTTGTGGTCACCTATGACTCTGAAATGCTGTTTCCTCTGAGCTAATTGACTTGGATCATGAATCATCTTGCCAATCTGGAGCTGGTATTTCTGTTCTGCACTGTGTTGAATCAAATATGTGATTATTCCTTTACTCATTTCCCACAGAATCCTACTATCACAAAGCATATGCATCAGAATTATTAAAGATTTTATGTATAAGCTATGACTTACAACTCTCTCTGAAAATTGTCTTGAGGTCAGTGGAGGTGGAGGATCCTTTCTTGTGACACATAAATAGCAGGGAGACCAAAGAACTGATGGTGGTCACCAGGGAAAGGGTAAGAAAGTGGACCCATGGCCATAAGCCAGAGAACTTCAAAAAAACTTTTTGAAAGGAATGAAGATATGTTTAAAAGGTGAACACAGGGATCTAACATTTTGCTGACATCTTTCTCTCATTACTAATATGTAAGTTGTCTTAACATGGAAGGACTGATTTCCTTATCAGCAGAAACCCAATGTTCCTAATAAAAAGAGCACTTTGGTTCAATGGTGACCTATAAAAAAGAAGATGAAATGTTGTGAAAAAAGAAATAAAACTTAAATTTACTCATCCTTGTCAGTTGTCTTCCTAAGTTGTTCTTATCACTATTACATTGTTCTCAGGCTCACTGGGAGCTTTTTGGAGTTCTTGTGGAGTTCTACCCATTTTCAAACCTGAAGTCAGGAACATACGGTCCAAATATCAATTCCATCTTTTCTACCTTTTGTGGCTTCTTTCCACCAGGCTTATTTGAAATTTTATCAAGGAGTTACTTCAGAAAATTAATAATATTACAAGTACCTCAGGAAAGAAATCAAGGATGACACAAACAGATGGAGAGATACAACCATGTTCCTGGATTGAAAGAATCAATATAGTGAAAATGACTACACTACCCAAAGCAATCTGTAGATTCAATGCAATCCCTATCAAACTACCAATGGTATTATTCACAGGATTAGAACAAATAATTTCACAATTTGTATGGAAACACAGAAGGCCCTGAATAGACAAAGCAATTTTGAGAAAGAAAAATGAAACTGGAGGAATCAGCCTTCCTGACTTCAGACTATACTACAAAGCTTCAGTCATCAAGACAGTTTGGTACTGGCACAAAAATAGAAATATAGACCAATGGAACAGGATACAAAGCCCAGAGATAAATCCACACACTTATGGGCACCTTATCTTTGAAAAGGAGGCAAAAATATGCAATGGAAAAAAAAAACTTGTCAATTATGTGTAAAAGAATGAAATTAGAACATTTCCTAACACCATGCACAAGAATAAACTCAAAATGGATTAAAGACCTAAATGTAAGACCAGAAACTATAAAACTCTTAGAGGAAAACATAGGCAAAACATTCTCTGGCATAAATCACAGCAAGATCCTCTATGACCCACCTCCTAGAATAATGGAAATAAAAACAAAAGTAAATAAATGGGACCTAAATAAGCTTAAAAGTTTTTGCACAATGAAGGAAGCTATAAGCAAAGTGAAAAGACAAGCCTCAGAATGGGAGAAATTAATAGCAAATGAAATAACTGACAAGGAATTAATCTCCAAAATATTCAAGTAGCCCATGTAACTCAATACCAAAAAATAATTCAATCAAAAAGTGTGCATACTTAAACAGGTATTTCTCCAAAGAAGACATACAGATGGCTAATAAACATGTAAAGGTGGTCAACATCACTAATTATTAGAGAAATGCAAATAAAAACTACAATGAGGTATCATTTCACAGTGGTCAGAATGGCCATTATCAAAAAGTCTACAAAAAATAAATGCTGATGAGAGTGTGGAGAAAAGGGACCTCTCACACTGTTAGTGGGAATGAAAATTGATACAGCCACTATGGAAAACAGTATGGAGAGTCCTTAACAAACTAGGAATAAAGCTACTATATGACCCAGCAATCCCACTACTGGGCTTATGCCCTGAGGAAACCAGAATTGAAAGACAACATGTACCCCAATGATCATTGCAGAACTATTTACAATAGCTAGGACAACCCAGATGTCCGCTGACAGATGAATGGATAAGGAAGTTGTGGTACATATACACAATGGAATATTACTCAGTTATAAAAAGGAACACATTTGAGTCAGTATTAATGAGGTGGATGAACATAGAGTCTATTATACAGCATGAAGTAAGTCAGAAAAAAGACAAATATGGTATATTAACACATATATATGGAATTTAGAAAGATAGTGTTGATGATCTACTTGTAGTGCCGCAAAAGAGAAATAGACATTTTGGACACAGTTGGGGAAGGAGTTCAGTTCAGTTCATTTCAGTTCAGTTCAGTCGCTCAGTTGTGTCCGACTCTTTGCGACCCCATGAATTGCAGCATGCCAGGCAGTTGACTCATTGGAAAAGACTGGTGCTTGGAAGGATTGGGGCCAGGAGGAGAAGGGGACGACAGAGGATGAGATGGCTGGATGGCATCACAGACTCGATGGACGTGAGTCTGAGTGAACTCCGGGAGTTGGTGATGGACAGGGAGGCCTGGCGTCCTGCTATTCATGGGGTCGTAAAGAGTCGGACACGACTGAGCAACTGAACTGAACTGACTGAGGCCTCCCTGTCCATCACCAACTCCCGGAGTTCACTCAAACTCACGTCCATTGAGTCGGTGATGCCATCCAGCCATCTCATCCTCTGTCGTCCCCTTTTCCTTCTGCCCCCAATCCTTCCCAGCATCAGAGTCTGAGAGGGTGGGATAATATGAGAGGATAGCATTGAAACATATACATTTCCATATGTAAAATAGCCAGTGGGAGTTTGCTTTATGACACAGGGAACCCAAAGCCAGTGCTTTGTGACAACCTAAAGGAGTGTGATGGGGAGGGAGGTGATAGGGAAGGTTCAAGAGGAAGGAGACATATGTATACTTAGCACTGATTCATGTTGATGTATGCCAAAACCTATCACAATATTGTAAGTAGTTATCATCTAATTAAAAATAAAATATATTAAAAAAGTAATTAATCACATTCTCTTTATGGAAAGAATGGCCTATAAAATTATTTTCAGAGCTAGTAATTCCTTGAAACTGAAAGTGAAAGTCACTCAGTCATGTCCAACTCTTTGCGACCCCGTGGACTAGTCCATAGAATTCTCTAGGCCAGAATACTGGGGTGGGTAGCCTTTCCCAACCCAGGGATCGAAGGTAGGTCTCCCGCATTGCAGGCAGATTCTTTTCCAGTGGAGCCACAACGAAGGCCAAGAATACTGGAGTGGGTAGCCTATCCCTTCTCCAGCGGATCTTCCTGACCCAGGAATCAAACCAGGATCTCCTGCATTGCAGGCATATTCTTTAATAACTGAGCTATCAGGGAAGCCCCATAAAGAATGATATTATAGTCTTAGGATGTTCAGTAAGATTATGCAGAGGTTTTAGATGTGACAAGAAGCTTAGAGTCTGGACTCAAGATTTCTGAAGTTCAAGCCTAGAAGTGGGAATGGATTCTTAAATAATATTTTAGATAAAATTTATTTATGGTGAAATTCACAAATCCTAAGTGTAAAATCGAATGAATTTTGATGAATACATTTGTATAACTGCCATGCAAATTAAGATACAGAACATTTCTATCACCTCCCCCCCCCAAAAAAAAAAAAATCTCCTACATCTCCTTTCAGACAATCATCATTCTCCTTAGGCACGTGTTATTCTGAGAAATACATTAATTTTGCATTATATAAATGAAATAGTAAAGAATGTGTTCCTTCATGTATGACTTCTTCCATTCAGCACAATGTTTTAAAAATTCATCCATGCTGTCACATGCATCATTATTTTGTTCCTTTTTCAGTTACTGAATAGTATTTGTCATATATCTTCATTTGTTTTACACTTCCTTTAATTTACAACAGCATTCTGCAGTTTTCAGCATACTAATTATGTACATATGGTTAACGATTTATACCTAATTGTTTATTTTATTTTTTTAATTAAAATTTTTTCATTGGAGTATGGTTGATTTACAATGTTGCATTTTAGTTTCAGGTGTACAACAAAGTGAATCAATTGTCTAGGTACATATAGACATAATGGCCGACATCATATAGGCCATTAGAAAGTATTGAGTAGAATTACCTGTGCTATATGGTAGGTCCTAATTAGTTATCTATTTCATATATAGTAGAGTGTATATGCCATTTCCAATCTCCCAGTTCTCTCACCCTCCTCACCCCACTAGTAACCATAAATTTATTTTCTGCATCTGTGACTATTTCTTTTGTAAGTAAGGACATTTGTACCATTTTTAAAAATTTCACATACAAGTGATGTCACATGATATTTGTCTTCCTCTGTCTGACTTCAGTTATTTTTATTTATTTTTTGGAGCTATTTTTAATGGTGTTTTTAAAAACTTGTGTCCAATCATTATTTATTACTATATAGAAATGCTGTTAATGTTTGAATTTTGAATTTGTATCCTGAATTCTGCTAAATCAATTAATAAGTTCTAGAAGACCCCCCTTTTTTTTTTTTTAATTCTTCAAATTTTCTATGTAGACAATCTTTTCATTTGCAAATAAAGACGGTTTTGTTTCTTTGTTTTCTAATTTGTATGTCTTTATTTCCTTTTCTTGTGTATTATACTGGCTGGAACATACTGTTCTTGTATGGATGTGAGAGTTGGACTATAAAGAAAGCTGAATACCAAAGAACTGATGCTTTTGAACTGTGGTGTTGGAGGAGACTCTTGTGAGTCCCTTGGACTACAAGGAGATTCAACTAGTCCAACCGAAAGGAAATGAGCCCTGAAAATTCATTGGAAGGACTGATGCTGAAGCTGAAACTCCAATATTTTGGCCACCTGTTGTGAAGAACTGACTCATTGGAAAAGACCTTGATGCTGGGAAAGATTGAAGGTGGGAGGAGAAGGGGACAACAGAGGATGAGATGGTTGGATGACATTACTGATGTGATGGACATTAGCTTGGGTAAACTCTGGGATCTGGTGATGGACAGGGAAGCCTGGCATGCTGCAGTCCATGGGTTTGCAAAGAGTCAGACATGACGGAGTGACTAAATTGAACTGAACTGAACTGGATAAGAGTGGAGAGAGTGCAAACCTTTGCCTTCCACCTGATCTTAGAGGAAAAACATTCAGTCTTTTACCATTGAGTATGGTGTGGGATTTTGGTAGATGCATCCCTTCAAGTTAAAGAAGTTTTCCTCTATTCCAAGTTTTCTGGAAGTTTTATCATAAAAGACAATTGAATTTTGTCAAATAATTTTTCTTTATTAATTGATATGATAATGTGGTTGTTTTTCTTTAACTTGTTAGAATGATGGATTACATTGATTGATTTTCAAATAGTGAATGCCCCTTACATTCTTAGGAGGAACTCCAATTAGTAGTGGTATATTTCTCTTTTTATATTTTTGTTGGATTTAATTTGGTAATATTTTTTTAAGGACTTTTGTGTTTATGTCCATTAAGTATTCTAGTCTGTAATTTTCTTGTACTGCAAAGCAAGAGACCTGGGTTCTCTCCCTGGGTCAAGAAGATGCCATAGAAAAGGGAATGGTAGGCCACTTCAGTATCCCTGCCTGGAAAATTCCATGGACAGAGGAGCCTGGTGTGCTGCAGTTCATGAGGTCACAAAGAGACACAACTGAGTGACTAAGCAAACACAGTAATAAATATTTCTCCAAACACTGCTTTGGCTATATCCTACAAATTTTAGTATGTTGATTTTTCATTTTCATTCAGTTCAAAATATTTTCCAATTTCTCTCATAACTTCCTCTTTGAGCCATAAATTATTTAGAATTATGGTGTTTCAGTTCAGCCCAGTTAAATTGCTCAGTCGTGTCCGACTCTTTGCAACCCCATGAACTGCTGCACGCCAGTCCTCTCTGTCCATCACCAACTCCTGGAGTTTACCCAAACTCATGTCCATTGAGTTGGTGATGACATCCAACCATCTCATGCTCTGTCATCCCCTTCTCCTCCTGCCCTCAATCTTTCCCAGCATCAGGGTCTTTTCAAATGAGTCAGCTCTTCACATCAGATGGTCAAAGTATTGCAGTTTCAGCTTCAACATCAGTCCTTCCAATGAACACCCAGGACTGATCTCCCTTAGGATGGACTGGTTGGATCTCCTTGCAGTCCAAGGGACTCTTAAGAGTCTTTTCCAACACTACAGTTCAAAAGCATCAATTCTTTGGTGCTCAGCTTTCTTTATAGTCCAACTCTCACATCCATACATAACTACTGGAAAAATCATAGCTTTGACAACATGGACCTTTGTTGGCAATGTAATGTCTCTGTTTTTTAATATGCTGTCTAGGTTTGTCATAGTTTTTCTTCCAAGGTGCGAGCATCTTTTAATTTCATGGTTGCAATCACCATCTGCAGTGATTTTGGAGCCCAGAAAAATAAAGTCAGCCACGGTTTCCACTGTTTCCCCATCTCTTTCCCATGAAGTGATGGGACCAGATGCCATGATCTTAGTTTTCTGAATGTTGAGCTTTAAGCCAACTTTTTCCACTCTCCTCTTTCACTTTCATCAAGAGGCTCTTTAGTTCTTCTTCACTTTCTGCCATAAGGGTGGTGTCATCTGCATATCTGAGGTTATGGATATTTCCCCCAGCAACCTGGATTCCAGCTTGTGCTTCTTCCAGCCCAGCGTTTCTCATGATGTACTCTGCATAGAAGTTAAATAAGCAGGGTGACAATATACAGCCTTGACGTACTCCTTTTCCTATTTGGAACCAGTCTGTTGTTCCACGTCCAGCTCTAATTGTTGCTTCTTGACCTGCATATAGATTTCTCAAGAGGCAGGTAATGTGATCTGGTATTCCCATTTCTTTCAGAATTTTCCACAGTTTATTGTGATTCACACAGTCAAAAGCTTTGGCATAATCAATAAAGCAGAAATAGATGTTTTTCTGGAACTCTCTTGCTTTTTGGATGATCCATCAGATGCTGGCAATTTGATCTCTGGTTCCTCTGCCTTTTCTAGAACCAGCTTGAACATCTGGAACCTCTTGGTTCATGTACTGTCGAAGACTTGCTTGGAGAATTTTCAGCATTATTTTGCTAGTGTGAGAGATGAATGCAATTGTGTGGTAGTTTGAACATTCTTTGGCATTGCCTTTCTTTGGGATTGGAATGAAATACCAGATATTTAGAGATTTGCTAGTTATCTTCCTGTCATTGAATTCTAATTTCATCCCATTATGATGAAGGAACATATTTTGTATGGTTTCATTACAAAAGTTTGTTTTCTTTGACCTAGGATATGGTCTATCTTGAGGTATGTTTCATCCACATTTGAGAAGAATGTGTATTCTTCTTTTGGTGGAATTTTGTAAGTGTTAATTAACTCCAGTTAATTAATAATATTGTTTTTTTTTCTTTGATGTCTTTGCTAAATTTAAAAAACTTACTTTATTGATTATTGAATGAGAATGTTTAAGTCTCCAACTTAATTAGAAATTTCTGTTTTTAATTCTTTAAAATTTTGTCTTGTTTTAGGGGCTTTATTGATCAATAATTCATGTTTAAGATTGTTATATTCTTGTGAATTAACCCTTGAATCATTATCAAGTGTCTTTCTTTATCCCTTGTAATTTTCCTTGCTATATGCTTTCTTTCTTTCTGGTACGAATAGCCATCCCTATCTTCTTTTGGTTAATACTAGCATACTATACTTTTTAAAATTCTTTTACTTCTGGTTTGCCTATATGATTACATTTATGGTGGATTTGCTGTAAAATATAGTTGTGTCTTTGTTTTTTTTGGTACATTTTGAAATCTACATTTTAAAAGTGGTGCATTTACATCATTTACTTTTAATATAATTATCTATGCTTGGATTTATGCGTGTTTAAAACAAGTATGTCTACTGCTTTATTATTTTTTTCTGTTGTTTTTCTCTGAGTTTTGTTCCTCTGTTTCACTTTCCTATTTTCTTGTGTGATATTTAAATGTTTTCTTAGTATTCCCTTTTAATTTATCTATTAAGTTTTTAGGGCTTCCCATGTGGCGCTAGTGGTAAAGAACCCGCCTGCCAGTGTGCCTAGACATAAGAGACACAGGGTGGATCCCTGAGTCAGAAAGATCCCCTGAAGGAGGACATGGCAACTCACTCTAATATTCTTGCCTGGAGAATCCCCATGAACAGAGGAGCCTGGCAGGCTACAGAGTCCATAGGGTCGCAAAGAGTCAGACATGACTGAAGTGACTTAGCACATTGAATTTTAAGCTATCCTCTGTATGCGTTTTTGTGTGTATTTTCATGATTGCTCTAGAAATTATAATATGTTTATACTTAACTTGCACAGTCTACTTAAAATTAATATTTTATAACCTCACATGTTATATGTAGAAATCTTACCACATATAGAACCCTTAATGTTATAATTTTCATATGCATTATATTGGCATATATTGAAACCCCATGGGGTAACATTATAATTTTTGCTTTTACCTATCATAATTACTTAAAGAACTTAGCAGAAAAATAGTGTCATATTTATTCAGATAGTTATAACTTCTGTTGATCTTCCTTCACTTTCAAAGCTTCAGGCTTCCCTTTTTTCTTACAGATCTTCCTTTAGCATTTCTTTCAGAGTAAGTCTGCTGCTGACAGATTCTTTCAGTTTTTCTTCACCTGGTAATGTTTCAATTTTTTCTTCATTTTTCAGGGCAGGATCCAGGGTAAGAGTCCTGGATATAGGACTCTTAATTGATAGATCTTGTATTTCAGCACATTAAAAATTATGCCCTTCAGGCATTCATGGTTTCTCATGAGAAATCTGTGGCATTTCAAATTGTTGTTCCCATCTATTCTTGCCTGGAGAATTATGTAATGCATTGTTATGTAATGCATTGCTTTTTTTCTGGCTGCTTTTGAGAAATTTATTTTGTTTTGTTTTTACTTTTCAGAAGTCTGGTGATGGTGTGTCTGGGCATAAATTTCATTTAGTTTATCCTGTTTGGGGATTCATTGAGCTTAATTCTGTAAGTTTATGTCTTTTTCCAAATTTAGGAAGTTTTCAGCCATTATTTATTCAAATATTTTTCTCTATGCCTCTTTTTTTTCCCTTTTCTTTTGAGTTTTAAATAGAGTAAATGTTAGATCTTTTGATATTGTCCTATAGCCCCTTCAAGTTTTGCTTATTTTTAAAAATCTTGTTTTTCTCTTTTTTATTCATATTAGACAGTTTCTATTTAGAGCCTCTTCAAGTTTATTAAGACTTTCTTCTATCACCTCCACTTTTCTATTTTAAATTTTATTCAGTAAATTTAAAAATTTTATTATTATATTTTTTAATTCTAAAATTTCCATTTGGTTTTTATTTATTTTTTTTTACATATTCTAGTTGTACACTAAGATTTTCATTACCATATTTCTATTTGTTTCTTATATACTTTACTTCTGGACCATAGTAATAATAGCTGCTTTATAACTGTTATCTGAAAATTTCAACATCCATATCATCTTTGGGTTAGCATTTGGCATTGCCTTTCCTTTTCAAGATGTTCAGATTTTCCTAGCATTTTGTGTATCAAGTAATTTGGGAATGAATCCTGTATATTTTGAATGTTCTGTTATGTGACACTAGGTCTTGTTTAAATCACATGGGAATTTTTGTTTTCTTTTAACAGGACATCAACCTGGTTAAGTTTAGGTTCTACTCACCTTCTGTGAACTATGACTACAAGTCAGGTTAGTTTTCAGTCTGTAGAGTGCTTTTCTGATTGGTCCTGTGTGAGCATCATCAGTGGCTAGTCTGGGATCTGGTCAGTGATCTGCCTGGTCATTTATCAGAGCCTTTGATATGCTTTTTGAGGTTAGATCTGTGAAGTCACAGCTTTAAAGTGAGCCTAAGCATTCACACAAAACTATATGGAATCATTAGCTCATTCTCTCTATAATATACCTGATACTTTTTGGCTCCTATTATCCAACCCACCTCCCATTTCTCTGGCAATAAATCTAGGGCTTTAGTCTCCTCACTCTCTTGTACATTTCCCATAATTGCCTCTGCCCCTGGGGTTAAGCAGTGGCTATATAAAGAGAAACAAGCAATGGGATTCCTTGTACATTCTTGACTCCACTAAGAATCAGGCCATCTGGCCAGAGAGAAGGGTTACCCTCTTTCCTCCCCAACCACTGCTGTGATCATCACCACCATCATTGTGGAATTGCCTGGGAACTGGGATGATTCACTTAGTAATTTAATTGTCTGCTAGAAAAACAAATCAACATGCTTCAGAGGATGATAATAGAATCCAGAGTCTCCATAGTGTATCATTCACTGTTTCTGGTTATAATAACAGAGCAGGCCTGCTAGAAAAACAAAGCAGCATGGTTCAGAGGAAGATAATAGAATCCAGAATTGCTATGAGGTATCATTCACTATGTCTAATTATAATAACATGGCAAGAAATTAAATTACTGGATGATAAACTGAAATTTGATTTTAAGTTTGGTAAATAGAAGACTGGTTTTTAGTTTTGTTTGGGTGAAGTATGTGGGGAGCCCAAGATGTTTATCAAGCCTATACTCAAGACTTTAAACCTTTCTTCCTTACAGAGTACAGCAAATCACATCTCTGCTAACTTCTTTCAGCCTTCTAGTCATTATTTTTCACTTGGTCCTTGGGGCCAAACTCTGTCCTCTGATAGCTAATATCAACAAGCCTGTAAGTCTCTGCTTAAATTCTTGGTGAACCATGCAGACTGGGAATGTCCTTAGTGGAAATGTCTTATATACAGAGATTATACACAGTAAAATCCCTCTTTGACTTTCTTCCTTCTTCTGGTCATTCTGCAGTGACTTTTAAGAGTTTTTTTTTATATCCTGTCCCACAGTTTATGATTATTATCTATGGGATGGTTTCTCTGCTACAAGCTACTCTGCAAATAACAGAATCAGAACTGCTAAGTATATTTATTCATTCCTTTACCTACCACTTTGGCTTATGTTCATATTTTACCATATTTATTTTCATTTTCTTTTTGAAAATAAAATCTTATAGAATTGAAGGCCATTTGTATCACCTTCCCAATCCCATTCTCTTATCTTCTTTCCCAGAGACAGCTGATAGTTGATTGGTGAAGAGACTCCCTGTTCATGTTTCTATATACTTACTGCCTATTTGTATAAATATATTACATAAAGTATTTCATAATATTCTACAACATTAAACATTTTTTCCAGATCTATCCACATTGTGTATCTAATTAATTCATTCAAACTATCAGGTTACTCTTTTAAAGCTGTAAGTGGTTTTCTCTCTTGCACTAAGGGTGAAGGCATAATTTATCGTTTAGTCAATATTGTGCTTTTATTTTTTGGAAAAAAATTTAGATGACACTTCAAATTATGCATAGGTAAACCCAAAATGCCACTCTGGAATGGAAAGTTAGGGACAAGGAAAAGCTCAGCTGTTATATAACAGGAAACCTTGACTCTGTTGAGGGCAGAGTGCTGTTTCTGCAGATTTTATGATCTAATGATGATGATCAACCTGGATAGCATATTCAAAAGCAGAGACATTATTTTGCTGACTAAGGTCCGTCTGGTCAAGGCTATGGTTTTTCCAGTAGTCATGTATGGATGTGAGAGTTGGACTGTGAAGAAAGCTGAGTGCCAGAGAATTGATGCTTTTGAACTGTGGTGTTGGAGAAGACTCTTGAGAGTTTCTTGGACTGCAAGGAGATCCAACCAGTCCATTCTGAAGGAGACCAGCCCTGGGATTTCTTTGGAAGGAATGATGCTAAAGCTGAAACTCCAGTACTTTGGCCACCTGATGCAAAGAGTTGACTCATTGGAAAAGACTCTGATGCTGGGAGGGATTGGGGGCAGGAGGAGAAGGGGACGACCGAGGATGAGATGGCTGGATGGCATCACTGACTCAGTGGACGTGAATCTGAGTGAACTCCGGGAGTTGGTGATGGACAGGGAGGCCTGGCGTGCTGCGATTCATGGGGTCGCAAACAGTTGAATACAATTGAGTGACAGAACTGAACTGACTGAATAGAAACTGAGGGCTTCTTTGGAATACTTCAGTCCATGAGAGGTAATATGGACCTAGCAGATGTCAGCAAGCCACAACACTAAAGAGAGAGAAGTCCAGGTGAAAGCCTTCTACTGAAGAAATGTGACCAGTTGTCTCTAGAAGGATAAATGGGTGATATATATTTTTAAGCTTTTCAGTTCATGTCTGACTCTTTACAACCCCATGCATGGCAGCACTCCAGGCTTCCCTGTCCATCACTAACTCCCAGAGCTTGCTCAAATTCATGTCCATCGAGGCGGTGATGCCATCCAACCATCTCATCCTCTGTCGTCCCCTTCTCCTCCTGCCTTCAATCTTTCCCAACATCAGGGTCTTTTCCAATGAGTCAGTTCTTCACATCAGGTGGCCAAAGTATTGGGGTTTCAGCTTCAGCATCAGTCCCTCCAATGAATATACAAGACTGATTTCCTTTAGGATTGACTGGTTGGATCTCCTTGCTGTCCAAGGAACTCTCAAGAGTCTTCTCCAGCACCACAGTTCAAAAGCATCAATTCTACAGGTCTCAGCTTTCTTCACAGTCCAGCTCTCACATCCATACATGACTACTAGAAAAACCATAGCTTTGACAAGATGGAGATTTATCAGCAAACTAATATCTCTGCTTCTTAATATGCTGTTTAGGTTTGTCATAGTTTTTCTTTCAAGGAGCAAGCATCTTTTAATTTCATGGCTGCAGTCACCATATGCAGTGATTTTGGAGACCAAGAAAATAAAGTTTGTCACTGTTTACATTGTTTCCCCACTTATTTGCCAAGAAGTGATTGGACTGGATGCCATGATCTTTGTTTTTTGAATGTTGAGTTTTAAGCTAGCTTTTTCACTCTCCTCTTTCACTTTCATCAAAAGGCTCTTTAGTTCCTCTTTGCTTTCTGCCACAAGGGTGGTGTCATCTGCATATCTGAGGTTATTGATATTTCTCCCTGAAATCTTGATTCCAGCTTGTGCTTCATCCAGCCCACCATTTCTCATGATATATTCTGCATATAGGTTAAATAAGCAGGGTAACAATATACAGCCTTGATGTACTGCTTTCCCAATTTGGAACCAGTCTGTTGTCCCATGTCCAGTTCTAACTGTTGCTTCTTGACCTGCATATAGGTTTCTCAGGAAGCAGGTAAGGTGGTCTGGTATTCTTACCTCTTGAAGAATTTTCCACAGTTTATTGTGATCCATGCAGTCAAAGGCTTTGGCATAGTTAATAAAGCAGAAGTAGATGTTTTTCTGGAACTCTCTTGCATTTTCGATGATCCAACAGATGTTGGCAATTTGATCTGTGGTTCCTCTGCTTTTTCTAAATCCAGCTTGAACATCTGGAAGCTCTCGGTTCATGTACTATCGAAGCCTTGCTTGGAGAATTTTGAACATTACTTTGCTAGTATGAGAGATGAGTGCAATTGTGCAGTAGTTTGAGCATTCTTTGGCATTGCCTTTCTTTGGGATTGGAATGAAAACGGACCTTTTCCAGTCCTGTGGCCACTGCTGAGTTTTCCAAATTTGCTGGCATATTGAGTGCAGCACTTTTACAGCATCATCTTTTAGGAGTTGAAATAGCACAGCTGAAATTCCATCACCTCCACTAGCTTTGTTCATAGTCATGCTTCCTAAGGCCCACTTTACTTTGCATTGCAGGATGTCTGGCTCTAGCTGAATGATCACACCATCATGGTAATCTGGGTCATTAAGACCTTTTTTTGTATAATTCTGTGTATTCTTGCCATCTCTTCTTAATATCTTCTGCTTCTGTTAGGTCCATACCATTTTTGTTCTTTATTGTCCTCTTTTTTAAGCTTTTAGTTTGACTTTTAATTTCCTTTTTTAATGTGTTAATCTTCAGTAAAGAAGCCTGGACACTTGAGAGGTGTAGCAACAGAGATTCGTGGAGCATCTGCAGTGAATATATAATAACCTGCTTGGCTTTCCTGATGGTTCAGATGATAAAGAATCTGCCTGCAATGCAGTAGACCTAGGTTTGATCCTTGGGTCAGGAAAATCCCCTGGAGAAGGAAATGGCAACCCACTCCTGTATTCTTGCCTGGAGAATCCCATGGACAGAAGATCCTGGTGGGTTACAGTCCATGGGGTCAGAAAGAGTCAGACACGACTTAGTGACTTACAAATATGCACACACACACACACACACACACGTGCACACACGTAATAGCCTACACAGATTTGTGGAATGTATATGAGCAGTCATTGGGACCTTTAAAAATATTTAGAAGGTCATCTGAAAGACTGACTATTGTGCTGTGCAAATAGAATGGGAGAATTTGATTATTGATTTTTAGAGAGGTAATGAGTCCGTATTTAATAGTTACTTAGGAGCAGCTACAAATCATAAATTGTCTAAAAAATTATGATTCAGGTGGAGGAAGAAAATGTTTAATTTCAAATAGCTTTTAAATTGAAAAATACATTTTTAGTTAAGTGAACTACAAGAATTTCATGGGGAACCCTTCAGCAATGTTTTTCTACCAATTGCTTCTTATTGTATGCATTTTCAAGCATTAATATTCACGTTTTTTTTTCAGGCTGCTCTAAATGAGTCTTAGTGCCCTGCAGGTTTATGACTGAGAAAGAACCAAAAAAAAAAAAAAAAAAGTCCCCTCTCAAAATAGTGTTTTTCGTTTTTTATTTGAAATGAGTTCCTTTTTAATATATGACTTTTAAAATCACTGGTATCTTTTTTCATCTGATTTCTAAGGTATTCATGGTAATTGAACCAGGTCATCATTTACAAATGTTTCTAAAAATTGAATTTTTCCTCATAGAATAGATAAATATTTCTTGTCAAATGATATTATTTATATTTACAATTACTCATAGAAAATCAGGCTATAAATCCCATTGAAGGATTGGTTATTGATCAGTATAATTTTGGGAAAAAAGCTTTTTATTACTGTTTTTATGTCTTAATGACTTCATCATTTAAACTGCACTTTAAATATTTCTCACAACATAAATTGAACTAATTAGAACCTTATGTTGCCTAAAACTTAGACTTTAGCAGCTCTCTTACAGTTTATCTAATTAGCTATGGCCAATTGGCTTAAAGCTTTAAGTTACAAATAATAATTGTGATACTTCTTGCTATGTTCTGGAGGAAATTTCAGTGATTTTTCAATTTTTTTTTTCTGTTAGAAAGTATAAATTGATGATCTGTAAGTTATTCTACAATAATGCTGATTGTCCTTGAAGTCCTGAGTTCTGGAGGAAGAGCATTATGAGAACGTGGAAACAGAATATATAAAAGCCCTCAGATAGCCAGAAACTTTGTGTGCTTGGGAACTAGCAAGGAGGTCAGTAGAAGTGGGATGTGTAAAGGAGAGAGATGTTGCAGATGAGATAGGATGTAGGTGGGGCCAGATTACACTCAGCCTCACAGGCTGTGGGAGGAGTTCTACATTTATGAATATGGAATTATGCCCAAGATATGCTTTAGTGAAAAACACTGTTTTGAACAGCTTGAATAAAAAGATACCCTTTGTATAAAACTCTATATTCATTTCCATATATGTCTAAAAACACAGAGAAAAACTGGGGTGTACATATTCAGTTCAGTTCCGTTCAGTCACTCAGTCATGTCTGACTCGTTGCAACCCCATGAACTGCAGCATGCCAGGCCTCCCTGTCCATCACCAACTCCCAGAGCCTACCCAAACTCATGTGCATTGAATGGGTGATGCCATCCAACCTGCCCTCAATTTTCCCCAGCATCAGGATCTTTTCAAATGAGTCAGATCTTCACATCAGATGGCCAAAGTATTGGAGTTTCAGCTTAACATCAGTCCTTCCAAAGAACACCCAGGACTGATCTCCTTTAGGATGGACTGGTTGGATTTCCTTGCAGTCCAAGGGACTCTCAAGAGTCTTCCCCAACACCACAGTTCAAAAGCATCAATTATTTAGTGCTCAGCTTTCTTTATAGTCCAACTCTCACATCCATACACGACCACTGGAAAAACCATAGCCTTGACTAGATGGACCTTTGTTGGCAAAGTAATGTCTCTGCTTTTGAATATGGTATCTAGGTCGGTCATAACTTTCCTTCCAAGGAGGAAGCATCTTTTAATTTCATGGCTGCAATCACCATCTGCAGTGATTTTGGAGCACCCCCCCAAAATAAAGTCAGCCACTTTTTCCACTATTTCTCCATGTGTGTGTTCAGTAAAATGCTAATACTGGAAATCTCTAGATGCTGAACCTTAGGATATAGTCATCCTCCTATTTGTATTTTTCTGTATTGCTTTGTTTATAAAAACCAACAGATACATACCAAATGTCCATTCATGAAAATTGGGCTAGAATTTTTTTGAATAAGATTTGAAACTAAGACAACATTGACATTATTGTGACTTCCAAACTCTTGCAAAGTAGGAAAAAGAGGGATTTATAAAGAGGAGTTTGTTGAATTTCATTAAAAAATATAGAAATAAAGTGACCTATACACTTTTGGGGGGTTTCACTGAATATGGAAGATAGAAAAAAAAGTCCCCCCAGATCCAGAGTACACAGAATACAAATATTCAACAAAACCTCCCTTACTATGTAACTGTTAAAAACAAGACAACAGACTCAAAATGGAGTCACTTACACTAAACCTCACATCACCAAACTGTCAATTAGTTTCAGTCAGAAATGGAATCTTAAACCATTCAATCAGGAATCACCTGGTGTGCACTCGTGAGGCAATCTTCCTGATAGACCCCTGCTACTGCTGCTAAGTCACTTCAGTCGTTTCCAACTCTGTGTGACCCCATAGATGGCAGCCCACCAGGCTCCCCCATCTCTGGGATTCTCCAGGCAAGAACACTGGAGTGGGTTGCCATTTCCTTCTCCAATGAATGAAAGTGAAAAGTGAAAGTGAAGTTGCTCAGTTGTGTCCCACCCTCAGTGACCCCATGGACTGCAGCCTTCCAGGCTCCTCCGTCCATGGGATTTTCCAAGCAAGAGGACTGGAGTGGGGTGCCATTGCCTTCTCTGGATAGACCCCTGCCACCCCCTAAAAGGAAATGATCTTGCCACAACCAAATCCATGTTTTTGCTTGTTCCTGGTCCCTTCTGCCTGTAAAGATCTTTCATACAGCTCCTCAGAGCTTCTTTCTACCTGCTAGATGAGACACCGCCTAGTTCATACATTTCTGAATAAAGCCAATAAGATCTTTAAAATTTGCTCAGTTGAATTTTGTCTTTTAACAATGCCAAAATAATTTTCCATATACAATTTGAAAAATGTGAAATAAATGATAAAACATTCCAGAAAAAGAATAACTAAAGGAAGGAGGTGGCAAAGTAAATAGGACAAATGATATTTAAGCTACACATTAATTCAATTACTCATTCTTTCAATACAGATTTTAACATAATCTGTACTAAATAAACAAGAGTTGCGTGTGAGAAGTCTAGTTGGATTAAATTCTCAGAGGTGTAAGAATAAAAAGTGACCACAAAGGGAAGCAGACCTGGCAGAAAGATAGCACAGAAACTGCTTGCTGTCCTCATAGCAGCATGGGAAGACTCCATCAGGGTTTCAGTATTCTAGCAAAATATACATTAAAAAATCCTCCATAGATTTACATCTCCTGTTAAAATCTTCCCCTTGTTATATGCTCTGCTTTTTACTTCTCCACACTTATCTGTGGTTCCTCTCCTCATACAGAAATTTCTGTGGTATCCATGGAGTTATGGGACAGTGGACTCACTTGAACCAGCTTTGTATCTGACGTGTAACAAACGCAAGTCAAATAGTTTCATGGAAAACCACTAGGAGAATGGTGTTATTCCAGTGTTGGACTACTTCCATAGAAAATCTGAGAACTTTATTTTTTTTTTCTGCCTATAAAAATAGCTTGGGTTCCATACCATATATGGAGAACAAGCTTTCTGTCTCTATTCAATTAAGCAAATGCCTGTCTCTTGGCAAGGAAAGAAGAAAAGCATTAATCATTTCCAGTTCATCCTTATCAGGATGTTTACTTCTAAAAGACAAAGATTTGAGTTATACCTTTTTTTTTTAAAAAAAATTATGGCCTCCAGGTTTTTTTCTCAATATGGATGATTCTAAAAAACTCCAAAAGAGCTTATTTGTAGATACATATTGTTTAGAAAAGTAGCATGGGTGAATAGCATGAGAATGCTTTAACAATGATTACAGATAACCTTCTGTTTGCTCAGGTCTGTCATAATCTAGAAATTAGATTTGTTATAATAAATCAAGTTTGATGGTGGGTCTTTGGGGTCTCTGGCTGCTTTTAAGACCCTCCAAAGTTTCCATTTCTCCACAAGTACCAGATTGTTGTCATAGTTGGATTTTATTTCTGACCTTGTTGAAATCCACCCTCTGCTCTTCAATCTTAGCTCTGTTGCTCCATCTGGTAGGATTGCACCTAACTTTTGTCTTCCTAAATTCTATGGGCTTAAATTTAACTTTCAATTCTTTCCCCAGTAGCTGCTACAGTTGGCTTGGCAATCATCGCCAACAGAGTTCCTCTTAGACTTTGATGCAGCAATCGTATAAGTAGAGCTGAAGCTGGCACCCAGACTACAGTGGAATGATCCAGGTAGAGGCTGCATTGGGCTGCATGGAAGAGAGGTAAAACTGAGAAAAAGAAAGCAGAAAGATGAAAACCCACGAGTCTATGTCTTTAGATATATTGTCATTTTGTTTTCAATAGAAGGGAGGTTATAAAGGGCTGTACTGATCACCGGTGACTCTGCAAACATACCTCTCTGACTACCCCAGGATCAAGATGAAAGAGCACTTTTTCATCAAAAGCCACAGGTGTTGGCTGAGTATGCCTTTTTCCTAGTTAGTCCTGACTACTACTAGTTTAGAATCTTTAAAGGGACTGTGATATTTGAAATTTTTAGGACTTAGGACTTGCAGATTTACTTTTTAAGTTAAAAAAATGTAAAAATTAAATTAATTTTATTGAAATTAGTATTTTGTCAGTTTGTAGTATACTAAATAATAACTTGACCTATGAAAATATTATAAAATGATCATGACTTCTAATAACCATATAACTTTATATAAAGCTATTATATTAGTGATCATATACCTTACATTATACATTGCATTCCTATGGCTTATTTACTATACAGCTGGAGGCTGGTACCTCTTAATCTCTTACACCTATTTTTGGCCACCCTCCCTCACCCTCTTCTCTTCCGGCAACCACTTGTTTATTCTCTATATCTATGAGTCTATTTTTGTTTTTGTTTTGTTTGCTTGTTTTTAATTCCATATATGTGTGGAATTTTTCTTTTTCTGACTTAGTATTATTTCACTTTGCAAAATATCCTCTAGATTGTCCATGATATCAGAAATGGCAAGATTTTTCTTTTTTATGGTGAGTAGTATTCCATTGTGTGAGTGTGTACACACCATATCTTCTTTGTTTATTAATGGATATTTAGATTTCTCCCATATCTTGACTATCATAAATAATGCTGCAATAAATACAGGAGTGCATATATCCTTTCAAATTGGTGGTTTTGTTTTCTTCAGATAGATATCCAGAAGTGAAATTGCTAGATCATATGACAGCCCTATTTTTAATTTTTGTTTTTCATAGTGGCTGCACCAATTTACAAACCTATCAACAGTGGCAAGAGGGTTCCATTTTCTCTACACTCTTGGCAACACTTGTTATTTGTCGTTCTTTTGAGAACAGCCATTCTGACAGTATGAGGTATTATCTCATCGCAGTTTTGATTTGTATTTTCTGGATGCTTGATGATGTTGAGCATCTTTTTATGGGTCTGTCAGCCATCTGTGTGTTTACTTTGGAAAAATGTCTATTCAGGTCCTCTGCCCATTTTTTAAATAGGGTCTTTTTTTTTTCCTCAATGTTGAATTATATGAGTTATTTGTATATTTTTGATGTTAATCTCCTTAGTGATATATCATTTATAAATATATTCTTCCATTTAATAGGCTTCCTTTTCAGTTTGTTGATAATTCCTTGCCTGTGCAAAAGCGTTTTAGTTTGCTGTAATCCCATTTATTTACTTCTGCTTTTATTTCCCTTGCCTAGGGAATACAAATCCAAAAACTAATGCTAAGATCAATGTCAAAGAGTGTACTTCCTGTTTTATTCTGGGTTTTTATAGATTCAGGTTTTACATTTAAATCTTTAATCCATTTTGAGTTTACTTTTGTATGTGGTGTGAGAAAGTAGTCCAGCTTGATTCTTTTGCATCTAGCTTTCTAGTTTCCCAGTACCGTTTATTGTAGAGGCTGTCTTCCCCATTGTACAAGCCAACAGACCATGTAAATGTGGGTTTATTTCTGAGCTCTCTATTCTGTTCCATTAATCTGTGTGTCTGTTTTGTGCCAGTATCACATTGTTTTGATTACTGTAGCTTTGTATTTTAGTCTGAAATCAGAGCATGTGATTCTTTCTGCACTGTTCCTTATCAAGATTGTTTAGGCTATTTGGGGTCTTTTGTGTTTCCAGTCATATTTTGAAATTATTTGATCTGGTTCTGTGAAAAAATGCTGTAAGTATTTTGATAGGTATTGTATTGAATTTGTAGATTGCCTTGGACAGTATAATTTTAACAATAATAATTCTTCCAATCCATAAACATGGTATATCTTTCCATTTGTTTGTGTCATCTTTAATTTCTTTCATCAACGTCTTGTAATTTTCCAAGTACAGTTCTTTTACCTCTTTATGTTGGTTTATTCCTAATTTTTTTTGATGTGATGGTAAATGGAATTGTTTCCTTAATTTGTCTTCCTGATAGTTTGTTTTTAGTGTATAAAAATGCAACAGATTTCTATATATTAATTTTGTATCCTGTAACTTTTCTGAGTGCAGTAATGAGCTCTAGTAGTTCCTTGATGCCTCTTTAGTATGATGTCATCTGGAAACAGTGAGAGTTTTATTTCTTTGTTTCCAATTTGGATTCTTTCTCTTTCTTTCTTCTTTTGTCTGATTTCCATGGCTAGGACTTCCAGTAGTATATTGAATAAGAATGGTGAGAGTGTCTTGTTCCTGACATTAGAGGAATTGCTTTCAGTGTTTCACTGTCAAGTATGATGTTAGCCATGTGTTTGTCATATATGGCCTTTACCATTTAAAGTCGCTTGTTCCTTGGAAGAATAGCTTTGTCAAACCTAGACAGTGTTTTAAAAAGCAGAGGACATCACTTTGCTGACAGAGGTCTGTATAGTCAAGGCTATGATTTTTCCAGTAGTCTTGTATGCATGTGAGAGTTGGACCATAAAGAAGGCTGAGCGCTAAAGAATTCATGCTTTTGAACTGTGATGTTGAAGGAGACTCTTGAGAGTCACTTGGACAACAAGGAGATTCAACCAGTCCATCCTAAAGGAAATCAACCCTGAATATTCACTGGAAGGACTGATACTGAAGCTGAAGCTCCAGTACTTTGGCCACCTGATGCAAAAGGCTGACTTATTGGAAAAGACCCTGATACTGGGGAAAATTGAGGGCAAGAGGAGATGGGAGTGACAGAGGAGGAGATGGTTGGATGGCATCACTGACTCAGTGGACATGAGTTTGAGGAACCTTAAGGAGATAGTGATGGACCAAGAAGCCTGGTGTGCTGGAGTTCACGGGGTTGCAGAGTCAAACATGAGTTAGTGACTGGAACAACAACAACAACACTGTTGAGGTATATTTCCTCTATACACACTTTGTTGAGAGTTTTTTTTTAATCATAAAAGGATGTTGAATTTTGTCAAAAGCTTTTTCTGCATCTATTGAGATGACCATGTGATTTTTTTATTCTTTATTTTGTCGATATGGTATATCACATTGCCTAATTTGAAAATATTGTACCATCCTTGGATCTGTAGGATAATTCCGTTTGATTCTTTTAATGGATTTCAAATCCTGAAAGATGATGCTGTGAAAGTGCTGCACTCAATATGCCAGCAAATTTGGAAAACTCAGCAGTGGTCACAGGACTGGAAAAGGTCAGTTTTCATTCTAACCCCAAAGAAAGGCAATGCCAAAGAATGCTCAAACTACTGCACAATTGCACTCATCTCACACACTAGTAAAGTAATGCTCAAAATTCTCCAAGCCAGGCTTCAGCAATACGTAAACTGTGAACTTCCTGCTGTTCAAGCTGGTTTTAGAAAAGGCAGAGGAATCAGAGATCAAATTGCCAACATCCGCTGGATCATGGAAAAAGCAAGAGAGTTCCAGAAAAACATCTATTTCTGCTTTATTGACTATGCCAAAGCCTTTGACTGTGTGGATCACAATAAACTGTGGAAAATTCTGAAAGAGATGGGAATACCAGACCACCTGACCTGCCTTTTGAGAAACCTATATGCAGGCCAGGAAGCAACAGTTAGAACTGGACATGGAACAACAGACTGGTTCAAAATAGGAAAAGAAGTACGTCCAGGCTGTCTATTGTCACCCTGCTTATTTAACTTCTATGCAGAGTACATCATGAGAAACCCTGGGCTGGAGGAAGCACAAACAGGAATCAAGATTGCCAGGAGAAATATCAATAACCTCAGATATGCAGATGACACCATCCTTATGGCAGAAAGTGAAGAAGAACTAAAAAGCCTCTTGATGAAAGTGAAAAAGGAGAGTGAAAAAGTTGGCTTAAAGCTCAACATTCAGAAAACAAAGATCATGGCATCTGGTCCCATCACTTCATGGGAAATACATGGGGAAACAGTGGAAACAGTGTCAGACTTTATTTTTTTGGGCTCCAAAATCACTGCAGATGGTGATTGCAACCATGAAATTAAAAGACGCTTACTCCTTGCAAGGAAAGTTATGACCAACCTAGATAGTATATTCAAAAGCAGAGACATTACTTTGCCAACAAAGGTCCGTCTAGTCAAGGGCTATGGTTTTTCCTGTGGTCATGTATGGATGTGAGAGTTGGACTGTGAAGAAAGTTGAGCACTGAAGAACTGATGCTTTTGAACTGTTGGAGAAGACTCTTGAGAATCCCATGGACTGTAAGGAGATCCAACCAGTCCATTCTAAAGGAGATCAGTCCTGGGTGTTCTTTGGAAGGAATGATGCTAAAGCTGAAACTCCAGTTCTTTGGCCACCTCATGCAAACAGTTGACTCATTGGAAAAGACTCTGATGTTGGGAAGGATTGGGGGCAGGAAGAAGAGGGGATGACAGAGGATGAGATGGCTGGATGGCATCATGGACTCGATGGACGTGAGTTTAAGTGAACTCTGGGAGTTGGTCATGGACAGGGAGGCCTGATGTGCTGCGATTCATGGGGTTGCAAAGAGTCAGACATGACTGAGCAACTGTACTGAGCTGAAGTGATTTTGGTTTGCTAATATTTTGTAGAGGATTTTTGTATATGTATTCATCAATAATATTGGCCTGTAAGTTTGAATTCCAGTATTTTGGTCCTCTGATGCAAACAACTAACTCACTGGGTAAGGCCCTGATGCTGGGAAAGATTGAGGGCAGAAGGAGAAGAGGGTGTCAGAGGATGAGATGGCTGGATGGCATCACTTGGGCAAACTTCAGGAGTTGGTGAGGGACAGAGAGGCCTGATGTGTTGCAGTCTATGCAACCACAGTCAGACACCACTGGGTGACTGAACAACAACAAAACAACAATTTTCTTTTTTGTGATTTCCTGTGTTCTTTTTATTATTTTCACTCACAGTGTAAACTAAATGTTCTTTGAGTATATAACTATGGCCTTTGAGATAGCTAAGAAAGATTTGTTTTACTCTAATTGAGGAGAGACTTAAAGAAAAAAACTAATTTATCTATGAATTCATTTCCAGGTTTTGCAGAATCAGGGCTAGATCTTAGTAAGTTTCCTGGAGTTTACAGGCAGCCTGATTCTTTGCCGCACAGTACTAAATGTTCTTAACCTAAAGGCAGCACAGAGGACATCCCTTTCTTTATCAGTTTCTTAGTTCCTGGATTCAATGTTTTTACAGCAGGAAGGAAATAGCTGCCCAGAATCCACAGTCCAAAGGGATGCTGGAAAAATAGATCTCTCTTATTTCTTTGAATGAAACGGAGATATTCCTTGTCTTGCTGGCACACAATTTTATTGGCCTTTATATTTGTTTACACCAGTGCAAAAATGGTTCACTCATGTCTTCTAGTATGTTGATAGCAATGTGTGTGTTTGTATGTGTACATGGATGTATTTTCAGGTCATAGCCATCAATATATTTTTGGAACACTAGTTTCACAAGGTAATTTCTGAACGGCACTTTTATATGATGTTTCCCTTCCTATAGGTTCATAGTACTATTATCGTATTAAAGAGACTAGAAAGTCCCAACGGAGAAGGCAATGGCAACCCACTCCAGTACTCTTGCCTGGGAAATCCCATGGATGGAGGAGCCTGGTAGGCTACAGTCCATGGTGTCACGAAGAGTCGGACACGACTGAGCAACTTCACTTTCACTTTTCACTTTCATGCATTGGAGAAGGAAATGGCAACCCACTCCAGTGTTCTTGCCTGGAGAATCCCAGGGACGGGGGAGCTTGGTGGGCTGCCATCTACGGGGTCACATGGAGTCGGACACGACTGACGTGACTTAGCAGCAGCAGCAGCAGCAGAAAGTCCCAAAGTGAAAAGACAGTTGAACTTTTTTTGACCCAGAATTTCTCCAACTTCACTTGAGCATGAAGTCCTTTGTTCAGGTGAAAAGTGTAAGTGTTAGTCACTCAGTCATGTCCCACTCTTTGCAAGCTCATGGACTATAGCCTGTCAGGCTCCTCTGTTGATGGAATTTTCCAGGCAAAAATACTGGAATGGGTAGCCATTTCCTTCTCCAGGGGATCTTCCTGATCCAGGAATCAAACTTGGGTCTCCCATATTGCAGGCAGATTCTTTACTTGTCTGAGCCACCATTAATACTATCTCAGTTCTATAAGTAAATGTATTAGGAAATACTAAATTATATACTTTTTTCTGAAGGATTTTTATGTCTACAATAGCCAGAGGTATACAGAGGCACGTGAAAATACAGTCTGATACCAGTTCCAAAGTTTTTGTTGGTTCCTTTAAGCTTACCTCAGTCAATTCCAATTCTTAAAGCTTTGATCTGCTGAAGCACTATTAGGTCACCAAACTATAAAATCCTTTCTATGCAAGTAGCCAATAATAAAGGAGCTTGTTAAAACTTCAAAAAGTTAAAAAAAAAAAAAAACAACCTGGAATGTTTATTTTTCTGAAGTAAGTTCTATTAGGCAAATTCTATTTCTGTTAAGCAAATCAATAAATTTATTTTATTCAAGCCAGTCCCATTTGGCAAATCAATAAAATTACTTCTACCAAATTCTACCATTTGATAGGTAAAGTTGGTTCTACCAACTTCTACCATTTGATTGGTAAAGTTGGGACGAAAAATGTATAGATTTGGGGGGAAATACATGCTCATCCCAGGAAAAAACAGAAGTGAAGAAATATATTCCTCAGATATGTGAGGATTCCAGTCTTTGTTGGCATTTGTTGCAAAAGGCAGAAAGTAACATTTAATATGATAAAGACTTTTGATTCCTTATATTATTCATTGAATAGAAATTTGGGACTATTTTGATTAAATCTAAGGGAAAAATTCCTAAATTCCTAGGCATTTGCCTGCTGTTACAAAAAAAGGGTGGAGAAAGGTACAGAGTTATTAATTAACTTCTGAAAAAGATACTGTTTGATTAATAGTGCAGAGCTAAATTTTAATTAAGGCCAGATCTTTCAGATAATTAAGTGCTCACCTAGATTATTACCAGGATGTCTTACCAAGAAAGTTATTAACCTATAGACTATTTCTGATCCTCCTTCCCCCCATCTTTCCCTCTCTCCTTTTTAAAGTATAACTTATTTTTTTTTAATTACTATGACTTCAAGAATCAGCAAACAAACACCAAAGAACAGGTTTACTATGATGCCTGAAATATTGATTAAAGACACAATGCAAATAACTGTAGTTTGTTTGAAGTTAAAACCACAGATATCTTTTCCAGGCTGCATATGTATAGCTTTCTGACTTACTTAAAAGAGAACATCCCATAGCAGTGATTTGGAATAGTGTGGATTAAATCAAATGGCACAGACTGGTGATCTAGATAATAAAAATTCCCTTTCATACCCTTATTTGTGATTTCAGGCAAACATCTAGTTTGAGAATCAGCTATATGAGGATAACTGTTACCTTAAAAGATTATTTTTCTTTTATAACTTCCAGTGTAGAAATGGTTTGGTACACAAGACTATAGAGGATAATGTAATGAACTTCTAATACTGGTCAGTCAGCTCAATAATGATCAACATTTTGCCAATTTTGTTATTTTTCTCCATTCTTTCTCTTTTCTCTTGAGTATTTCAGAGCAAATCCCAGAAATCATGTCATTTTTCAGCATGCATCTCTAACTGATAAGCCTTTTATATTTCACAATAAGTATGCCATTACTCAATCTGACAAATCTAAGAATGATTCCTTAATATCATCTAATACTGAGTCCATATAATATCCTCTATTAGCCTCCCAATTTTACACTCTAACTCTAGGTCATCTGTAACCTCACTAGGACTCTTATCTCTGGGAAAAAGCAGATCAATAAAGGGAACAAGTGGAAAGCATCTTTGATCTTTTTTTCAGTCCAAAGCACCAATGTAAATCCACTCTTTCCATACCTCCCTAATTCTGAATTCTGCTGCCACAACTTAGAGCAGTGTTTCAATGTCTAAGAACTGGGAGCAAGGACAGGCTACTTTTATGATAAGCCAGAGATGAAATTCTAGAATTTATCCTGTCTAGAATCTCTTTTCCAAACCCTTTGGGAGGCACATGATCAGGAAGTGGATTTAGCTGTTGGTTTAGAAGCAGGATTTCCTCATAAGGAGTAAGATATTTTCATTAAATGATAGGTCTGTTTATATTTTCAAGTAATCTATAGTATCCTTAGTTGTAGTGGGTCACTCGTTCATATCTTCAGTGAACTTTTATTTAGTGCTAATTGTGGGTAAGGCATCATTTAGTAAGGAAAATATAGGATATAAAACAAAAAGCACTCTACAGAAGATAAAATACAGTGGGAACTCAGAAGCAAACTGTTTTTTAACTTGGGTGGTTTACAGACAAAAGGAGCATTTGAACAGAACCTTAACAGACTTCTAGAATTTGAGCAATTTGAAAAGTCATTTTGGGTGGAGGAAAGAGAATGAGCAAAGGCACAAAGGTAGGAAAAGTAAAATATGTGCAACAAATAAGATCAGTCTGGGGAACATGAAATTCTTCAGTCCAAACATCACAAAATATCATGACTAGCCATGCAGCTAGGTGTAGATATTATGTAATCACTCAGTAAGCAGAGATTCCAGTAACTGCTATCAGTCACTGCTGCCAGGAACTACTAATCAGGCAGCATGTTTAGAATGTCAAGACGATGATTGTTAATATGTGACCAACCAAGAAACTTGGTGCCTGGTAGAGGCATCTGACCAAATGTGATATAATAATTAATCCAACTGGGTAATATTTTACCTTCAAAACCAACCCAGTGGTTGGGTAAATAGGCAAACGCTGTTACTGTTCATTTGTGAAGAATATTTTGGCAACTTCAAGAGGCTTGAGAGGAAGAAGCTCCACAAGCGAAGCTTCTTTTGCTTATAGAGCGGGATGTTCCTTAGAACATTCATGTGGCAATATCATATATATATATATATATTTTTTTTTTGCTTTCTAAACTCAAAATGCTAAAACTACATCATTAACATAGAAATAGAAAAATCTTATTGACCTCAACCTCAAGCTTACAATTAATGTGTCTTTCAGCTAAAGAGTGAATTCAAATGATGGTAGCATTGCTGATTTAAGTTTTCTTTGTTGCATTCAGCACTGAGCTAAAATGTCCTAGTTCAGAGAATGATTCCAAGTCAAACTAATTCAATGTCTTAGTCCAGGTTATGTGCTTTATGGGCCCTGAGAAAAAGGCTTTTCTTTTATTCCTCAACATTAGCTAGAAATGCATTTTCAGCTAACATTTGTCATGTGTTTATTATGTACATGACACTAGGTCAGGTACATCATAAGCATTACCCATTTTAATCTTCAAAACAACTCTATGACAGAGGTTAATATACTGATCTCCATTTCAGAGATGAGGAAGCTGGGGATTAGGGAGGATTAGTAATTTATACCCAGTCACATAGCTAATAAGAGGGGCAGGGCTGATTTTTGAGTCCTGCTGGTCTGTTACAGCAGGCCATGGGCATCTGAGCAGGGACAGAGGCCTGTGTGTTGTGATGAGAAGCAGGCAAGAAGAGGCTATCGCTTTCGTCTGCCCTTCTGTCTCTTCAATTTCTACCCTGCTCTTCTTCCTGCTTCCTCATTTTTTGCTATTTTTCAAAATCACAACTCCTCTATTTCCGTGTTCCTTGTATGTAAATCTTTTTTTCATTTATATATTAATTTATTTCTCATTTCACTCACTGATTTATCTCTAAGGTAGCAGGCTTTGTCTGCTGGGAAATTACAAGGAGAGCTAGTAAATGAATGAATGAGTGGATACAGTACAATGAAATGAATGGAGTGCAGTTGCTTTGAGGGCATAAAGAAGGAAAAATATAAAAATTTGAGGCCTGGGAGATTATGCTTGAATTGTGTCTTGAAGGAAGAGAAATTAAATGAGGAAGCAGGAAGAGCTTTCCAGGCAGACACACTAGCATTTGTATAGTCACTGAGCTGGGGCAATAGCCAAACATAACTAGGATCTGATGGTCATATGGGATGGTGGAATAAATGCAGAGTGTTTCCTGGGAGTGTTGAAAGATGAAGCTAGAGAGAAAGGCAGGGGCAAGCCTGTAAAGTTCTTCAGTGCTAAATTAAGGAGTTTGAATGTTAACCTGAAAGTTACAGGAAATTGTTGAAAGGATTTAAGTTATGGAAATACATGATTTTTACTTTAAAAATAGCATTCTGATAATCATCGCTTGCATAGCCAGTTCCCATGCCTTGAAAAGGAGGCCCTAAGTTGCACCAAGATTGTACATTAACCAGCCTTGAGAGATTTCAAAGCCTTCATCACCCTGTGATCTTCCCTGATAGAAAGAGTTTTTCACTCTACTTCCTGATTCAGAAGTATTGCTCAGGTGGGTACAAGGCACCCTACATAATTTGGTCCTTAGAGATGAAATTTATTGTTGTAACCACGAGAGCCTGCTTGCTAGGCACAAGATGCTCAGGTGTTATAGAGACATGCAGATCCCACTTCCTCTCAGAAATCTCCCCACCTACATTCTCATGTCTCTGGAGGTTCTGGGCCACTGAGTTACTGTAATTGTCTTTTTTTTTTTTTTTTTTCCCCTCTGCTGTTACTCTTGAAATCTGGGGAAGTTCAGGTGAACACCTCTGCAGAGAGTAAATTCACTGAGGCGAATGGGAAGTGTGATGTTGCAGCAGGAGCAACAGATGGTATCAAACAAGTTGCATCTAACAGACAATATGAGTGCCTTTAGCCAAGATGCAACTTCAAGCAGCTTAAAGCAATGGTGATCAAATGTTTTTGCTCACATACCCCTTAAAATACTTGGGTAAAACTAGGTACCTCATCATATATTAGCAGCTGATATCTACATTTTTAAATTTTAAAACAAATTCAGATGCATTCAAAAGCACTATATCTTTGTACTCCCCTTTCCACATTTTATGTGTTTACTGTCACAATTTACATCTTTTATATTGTATATTGATAAATTATTAGAGTTTCAGTCAATATTCTTTTTAACTTTATGCTAGAGTGTTAAGTGATTTACTCATTACCATGACAGTCTTTGAGTATTCTAAATTTATGTATTAATTTTTACTTTCGCCATAGAATTTTATACTTTCATTTTCATCTTCAGCTTGAAAAACTCCCTTTAATGTTTCTTATAAGCCATGTCTAGTGGTATGGAATCCCTTCAGCTTTTGCTTGTTTTGGAAACTCTTTATTTCTCTTTCAGTTCTTAAGAACAGTTTTGCCACTTTCAGTATTCTTTGTTGGCTTTTCTATCAGCACTTGGAGTATATTGTGCCGCTCCTTAACGGCCTGTAAAGTTTGGCTGAAAAGTCTGATGATAGATTTATGGGTGTTCCCTTGAACTTAAATTATTTTTCTCCTGTTGCTTTTAAGATTCTCTCCTTGTCTTTAACTTTAGACAGTTGAATTATAGTGTATCTTGGTGAGGGTCTCTTTAGATTCATCTTTTTTGGAACTCTGAGTTTCCTGGATCTAACTGCTTGTTTCTTTCCCCAGGTTAAGAAAGTTTGAGGCCATATTTCTTTGAATAAGCTTTCTGCACCTTTCTCTCTCTCTTCTGGGAGAAGAGTATATTGATCCAGTTGACATCCCATAGATGTTGTCCCATAGGTCCTTTAAGATATTTTAATTCTTTTTTTTTTTTTTTTGCTTCTTTGCCTAGAATAATTCTACTGCCCTGTCTTTGAACTCATTGACTCCCTTTCCCACTAACCTGGTCTGGTATTTGAATCCTTTTATATTGAGTTTTTTAGTTCAGCTATTGAATTCTTCAGTTCTAGGATATCTTTTAGTACATTTTAATATTTTCTATTTACTGAAATTCTTACTTTGTTCATTAATGCTCTACCCTGATAAATATCTTTATGATCATGTCCATGACTTATCTCTGCTACATTAAGATTGATTTCTAGAGATTTATCTTGTTCTTTTGGCTTAGAACATATTCCTTTGTTTCTTTATTCACCTTGACTCTCTGTGTTGGTTTCTATACGTTAGGTAGAACAGCCACCTCTCCCAGTTTTGTGTAGGAGATTAACTTCATCAACTAGCCCAGATTGGACTCCTTGTTGTCTCTCAAGCCTTTGTATTGGTCCAAGCTTCCATCTTTGGTCTTAGCAACTCTGAGTAGTAGTATATGTGTGGGTCCAGTCACTCAGTCTTGTCCATTTCTTTGCGATCCTATGGGCTGTGTCTGCCAGGCTCCTCTGTCTATGGAATTTTCCAGGCAAGAATACTGGAGTCGGTTGCCATTTCCTATTCCAGGGATCGTCCCAACTCAGGAATCAAACCCAAGTCTCTTGTATCTCCTAGACTGACAAGCAGATTCTTTACCACTGAGAAGCCCCTCTGAGTGGTAGAGGGTGTACTAAGACCCATTAGAGAGCCACAGAAGAGGGTTAACAGTTAACACCTCAGTGTAAGCTGATTAGAAACCAAATTCTCAGGCAGCAGCTGGGAAATTGGGAAATGGGCATTTCTGCATGTTCCCTCTGCAAAGAGTTTGAGTGTATTATTGTTGGCGGTGCATGTGTTTAAAGACTGCTTTTGTTTGCTATAATCCTGTGGAACTCATGAATGCAAGGCCTGTTGGCTATCAGAGTGAGGTAATTTAGAGCCAGTCCCTACACTGCAAGCTGTAAAAATCGGGGTGCTAGAAATGTGTACAAACTCCTTATAGGGAAATATCAGTGACTTGCTTTTCTTGTTGAAGTGAGCAGGAAGGAGAAGGCAAGGAAAGTACCCACTGGCTCTTTTGGACTCCAGAGAGGATCATAATTAGCACCAAAGTGTGTGCTAATTAGAAGCTGGACTCTCAAGTTGTAACTTGTAAAAGATGCAGTCAAACCCTTTGCAGTGATAGACTGGGAATTGGGCATTTTTGCTGCTTCTTTTGTGCTGAGCCCTGGGGGGATAGCTTTGGTGAGTACTGGCATGCCCATTGGGCTTCCAAGAACTGCATGTTAGTTTGCTACAATCCTGTGGGACTCATGAATACAAGCCCCTATTAGAGCTAAGGAATCCAGGGGCCTGTTTTTCTGGTGCAAATGCTGGGGCACCAGGCTTGTACAAGTTTCTTCTAGAGATGCTAGTAACCTGGTTTTCTTGTTGGGAGAAGGCAGTGGAAGTGTCCACTGAATACCCTGGCTCCATGAAATAACAGCCAGCTTCCAGAATCATGTTAATTAGAAGTCAGACCCTCAGGTAGCAGCTTGTAAAGTATACAGTCAAACCATTTTCAGGGAAAGACTAGAATGTCCCTAGAGATAGCCTTTTTTTTTTTTTTCTTTCCTTTTGCATTGAGCCCTTAAGGAGATATCTACTTTGATGCTTGCCCATTAGGAACTGCTTCTCTGCTCTAGTCCTGTGAATTTTGTAGATTCCAGCCCCATTGGCTTTCAGGAGCTAAGAGGTGTTTTGAGGATCATCTCTCATGTGGTAGTAATAAAAGTCAGAGGGCTAGATGTGTGGTCTAAGCCCTTTGATCTTCAGTACAAGTTAAGAATTGAGGCTTCCTTTCCAATTGTATGGCACTATTCTGGGAGTGGGCTTTGTGGTGAGAATGTGTCTCTGCCCTACTTATGTATTACAATTTCTTATGTAGTTCAATTTTTTCTTTTGCCCATTGTGTAGGAGTCACTTAGCTAGTAACTGGCTTTCTTTCAGGGAGACAGATACTCCTATATAGCTGTACATTCAGTGCATCTGTGAGAGTAGGGCTATTCAGGAGCCTACTATGTCATTATTGATCCCTCCTTCTGTCTGATATTATTTTGTTAACTACTTGAACTTATACTTTTATGTCATTTTTCCTTCCTAGATTTATGCTAATATATTGTCTTATTTTTGAAAGTCTTAATTACCTTATCACACTTTTTCTTAAAATATATATATTTTATTGAAGTATAGATGACTTACAATGTTTTAGGTGTTCAGCAAGGTGATTCAGTTACACAAATACACATATACCATTTTTGAAATCATTTTCCATCATCGGTTGTTACAAGATAGTGACTATAGTTCCCTATGCTATACAGTAAACCTTTGTTGCTTGTTGCATATCTATTTTTCAATTAGAAATCTAGTATTCTATTCATAATAAGTCAAACAAGTGGAATCAAATGTCATAAATTTTTAGGTAGGCAAAAATTCATAAATTTTTTAGAATATATAAAATACATATTTACATATATGTATACAAAAGTTTTTCTACTGAACTTGATAAAGGCTTGAGAAGTAACATCAAAAAAAAAGAAGAGATGGAGAAATTGGAGAACACAAACTAAATGAATTGGGAGCAGTGATTATGAAATATGAAAAGTGAAACTAGACAAAAGTAAGAGATCATCAAATAGTCCAGTTCAGTTCAGTTCAGTTGCTCAGGCATATCCAACTCTTTGCAACCCCATGGACTGCAACATGCCAGGCCTCCCTGTCCGTCACCAACTCCTGGAGTTTACTCAAACTCATGTCCATTGAGTTAGTGATGCCATCCAACTGTCTCATCCTCTGTCATTCCCTTCTTGGCCCACCTTCAATCTTTCCCAGGACCAGGGTCTTTTCAAATGGGTCAGGTCTTTGCATCAGGTGGCCAGAGGATTGGAGGTTCAAATAGTCCAGTTGTTTTTAAACATGACTTCTCATTAGAAACATATCTGGAGCTCTGGAGATAAAAAGCAATACCTAAGCATTTGTATTTTTCAAAAAATCCTCATATGCATATGGATTTTATTTATTTAAAAATTTTTTTTTTAAATTTTTTATTTTTTTTATTTTTTTACTTTACAATACTGTATCGGTTTTGCCATACATTGACATGAATCCACCACAGTGTACATGAGTTCCCAACCCTGAACCCCCCTCCCACCTCCCTCCCCATATCATCTCTCTGGGTCATCCCAGTGTACCAGCCCCAAGCATCCTGTATCCTGTATTGAACCTAGACTAGTGATTCATTTCTTACATGATAGTATAGATGTTTCAATGCCATTCTCCTAAATCATTCCACCCTCTCCCTCTCCCTCTGAGTCCAAAAGTCTGTTCTTTTGCTATCTCACATCCAGGGTTATCATTACCATCTTACTGAATTCCACATATATGTGTTAGTATATGTATTGGTGTTTTTCTTTCTGGCTTACTTCACTCTGTATAATAGGCTCCAGTTTCCTCCACCTCGTTAGAACTGACTCAAATGTATTCTTTTTAATGGCTGAGTAATACTCCATTGTGTATATGTATCACAGCTTTCTTATCCATTCGTCTGCTGATGGACATCTAGGTTGCTTCCATGTCCTGGCTATTATAAACAGTGCTGCGATGAACATTGGAGTACACGTGTCTCTTTCAATTCTGGTTTCCTCAGGGTGTATGCCCAGCAGTGGGTCATAAAGCAGTTCTATTTGCAGTTTTTTAAGGACTCTCCACACTGTTCTCCATAGTGGCTGTACTAGTTTGCATTCCCACCAACAGTGTAAGAGGGTTCCCTTTTCTCCACATCCTCTCCAGCATTTATTGCTTGTGGACTTTTGGATCACAGCCATTCTGACTGGTGTGAAGTGGTACCTCATTGTGGTCTTGATTTGCATTTCTCTGATAATGAGTGATGTTGAGCATCTTTTCATGTGTTTGTTAGCCATCTGTATGTCTTCTTTGGAGAAATGTCTATTTAGTTCTTTGGCCCATTTTTTGATTGGGTCGTTTATTTTTCTGGAATTGAGCTGCATAAGTTGCTTGATATTTTTGAGATTAGTTGTTTGTCAGTTGCTTCATTTGCTATTATTTTCTCCGATTCTGAAGGCTGTCTTTTCACCTTGCTTATAGTTTCCTTTGTTGTGCAGAAGCTTTTAATTTTAATTAGATCCCATTTATTTATTTTTGCTTTAATTTCCAATATTCTGGGAGGTGGATCATAGAGGATCCTGCTGTGATTTATGTTGGAGAGTGTTTTGCCTATGTTCTCCTCTAGAAGTTTTATAGTTTCTGGTCTTACATTTAGATCTTTAATCCATTTTGAGTTTATGTTTGTGTGCGGTGTTAGAAAGAGTTCTAGTTTCATTCTCTTACAAGTGGTTGACCAGTTTTCCCAGCACCACTTGTTAAAGAGATTGTCTTTACTCCATTGTATATTCTTGCCTCCTTTGTCAAAGATAAGGTGTCCATATGTGTGTGGATTTATCTCTGGGCTTTCTATCTTGTTCCATTAATCTGTATTTCTGTCTTTGTGCCAGGACCATACTGTCTTGATGACTGTGGCTTTGTAGTAGAGCCTGAAGTCAGGCAGGTTGATTTCTCCAGTTCCATTCTTCTTTCTCAAGATTGCTTTGGCTATTTGAGGTTTTTTTGTATTTCCATACAAATTGTGAAATTATTTGTTCTAGCTCTGTGAAAAATACCGCTGGTAGCTTGATAAGACTTGCATTGAATCTGTAGATTGCTTTGGGTAGTATACTCATTTTCACTATATTGATTCTTCCGATCCATGAACATGGTATATTTCTCCATCTATTAGTGTCCTCTTTGATTTCTTTCATCAGTGTTTTATAGTTTTCTATATATAGGTCTTTAGTTTCTTTAGGTAGATATATTCCCAAGTATTTTATTCTTTTTGCTGCAATGGTGAATGGAATTGTTTCCTTAATTTCTTTTTCTGCTTTCTAATTATTAGTGTATAGGAATGCAAGGGATTTCCGTGTGTTGATTTTATATCCCACAACTTTACTGTATTCATTGATTAGCTCTAATAATTTTCTGGTGGAGTCTTTAGGGTTTTGTATGTAGAGGATCATGTCATTTGCAAACAGTGAGAGTTTTACTTCTTCTTTTCCAATTTGAATTCATTTTATTTCTTTTTCTGCTCTGGTTGCTGTGGCCAAAACTTCCAGAACTATGTTAAATAGTAGCAGTGAAAGTGGGCACCCTTGTCTTGTTCCTGGCTTTAGGGGAAATGCTTTCCATTTTTCACCATTGAGGATAATGTTTGCTGTGGGTTTGTCATATATAGCTTTTATTATGTTGAGGTATATTCCTTCTATTCCTGCTTTCTGGAGAGTTTTTATCATAAATGGATGTTGAATTTTGTCAAAGGCTTTCTCTGCATATGGATTTTAAAAAGAGATTACAGGCTTTTCTATTAGACCCTAGTTTGGTGATATATAGAGTTCTATTATTTTTCTGTTGACCAATCGTGATACAATGGTATTAAGTAATAGTTATATAATCATAATAGTAAAAAAAATGTTTATCAGTTTTACAATCAACAGCCAGACAAAAAATAAGAAAGAATTACAATTGCAAGCCATAATGGGAACAATGTAAAATAATTATATACAATTGGGGGGGGGCGGTCAAGTAGAGTGATGTGGTAAGAGGAAGTGCATACATGCACATGTTTACATCCATCCAGCCAGTCTTTGTCTTTTGGTTGGTTCTTTTAATCCATTTACATTTAAGTAATTATCCATATGCATGATCCTATTACCACTTTCTTAATAGTTTTAGGTTTATTTTCTGTAGGTCTTTCCCTTCCCTTGTGTTTCCTGCCTAGAGAAGTTCCTTTAGCATTTGTTGTAGAGCTGATTTGGTGGTGCTGAATTCTCTTAACTTTTGCCTGTCTGGAAAGCTTTTGATTTCTCCATCAAATCTGAAGGAGAGTTTTGCTAGGTAAAGTATTCTTTGTTGTAAGTTCTTCCCTTTCATCACTTTAAATGTATCATGCCATTCCCTTCTGGCTTGTAGAGTTTCTGTTGAGAAATCAGCTGATAGCCTGATGGGAGTTTCCCTGTATGCTATTTATTGTTTTTCCCTTGTCACTTTTAATATTATATCTGTCTTTAATTTTTGTCAGTTTGATTTACTGTGTGTCTTGGGTTGTTTTTCCTTGGGTTTCTTTTGCCTGGGACTCTCTATGCTTCCTGGACTTGGTTGATTATTTCCTTTCCCATGTTAGGGAAGTTTTCAACTATTATTTCTTCAAGTGTTTTCTCAGGTCCTTTCTCTCTCTTCTTCTGGTACCCCTATAATGCAGATGTTGGTGCATTTAATGTTGCCCCAGAGGTGTCTTAGGCTGTCTTCATTTCTTTCCATTCTATATTCTGTTCTGCAGCAGTGATTTACACCACTCTGTCCTCCAGCTCATTTATTTGTTCTTCTGCCTCAGTTATTCTGCTATTGATTCCTTCTAGTGTATTAGTCATCTGTTTGTTTGTTCTTTAGTTCTTCTGGTCTTTGGTAAACATTTCTTGCCTCTTCTCAATCTTTGGCGCCATTCTTTTTTTTTTTTTTTTCTTGCCTCCATTCTTTCCCAAGATCCTGGATCATCTTCACTATCATTATTCTAAATTCTTTTTCTGGAAAGTTGCCTTAATTTAGTTGTTTTTCTGTGGTTTTATATCATCCATTCATCTGGACTTTCTGCTTTTTCATCGTGATTAACTTTCTGTAATATGGTTTTTATTTTAGCCACTGTGAGACTGTGCTTCTTCTAGAGCTTCTTCTGTCGGCCTTCTGATGGCTGAGGCCAAGAGGTTTGTGCAGGCTTCTTGGTGGGAGGAACTGGCAATGGGAAAAACTGGGTCTTGCTCAGGTATGTAGGGCCTTGCTCAATATTTAATCCAATTATCTGCTGATAGGTGGGGTTGCACTCCCTCTCTGGTATTTGTTTGGCCTCAGGCAACCCAGCGCTGGCATCTCTGGGCTCTATGGTAGGTTTAATGGTGAATTCCAAGAGGGTTTATGCCAAGAGGAAATTTCCAGTGACCCTATCCCTGTGGTGAGCCTCTGCCGATCCAGGCCTCCACAGGAGGCCCTCCAACACTAGCAGGTAGTTTTGATTCAGTCCCTTGTAGGGTCACTGCTCCTCTCCTCTGGGTCTTGGTGCACACAAAATTTTGTTTTTGCCCCCCAAGACTGAAGTCTCTGTTGCCCCCAGTCTTCTGGAGGCCCTATAATCAAATCCCACTGGCCCTCAAGGCCAGATGCCCTGGGGTTTCCCAGGCAGTTTGTTGCATCTCCAGGCTGGGAAACCTGATGTGGGGTTCAGAGTCTTTACAACAGTGGGAGAACTTTTTCAGTATTATTGTTCTCCTGTCTGTGGATCACCCACCTGGTGGTTATAGGATTTGATTTTATCCTGATTGTACTTCTCCTACTGTCTTGCTGTGGCTTTTTCTTTGCCTTTGGATGTGGGGTATCATTTTTTGGTGGGTTCTGGCATCCTCTTGTCAATGATTGTTCAACAACTAGTGGCAATGTTGGTGCTCTTGCAGGAGGAGATGAGCACACATCCTTCTACTCTGCCATCTTGAACTGGAAGCAAACTTTTCTGTCACAAAAATAAATACTGGACCAGTTTGTTTATTTTTGTTTTTATTTCTATTACTCTAGGAAATGGATAAAAATAGATATTGCTATGATTTATGTCAAAGAGTTTTTACCTATATTTTCCTTTAAGATTTTTATAGTGTCTGGACTTACATTTAGGTCTTTAATCCATTTAGAAATTATTATTGTGTATGGTGTGAAAGAATGTTCTAATTTCACTTCTTTTTACATGTAGCTGTCCAGTTTTCCCAACACCGTTTATTGAAGAGGCTGTTTGCCCCTGCCCCTCATTGTATAGTCTCGCCTCCTTTGACATAGATTAATTGACCATAGGTGCATGGACTTATTTCTGGGGTTTCTGTTCTGTTATGTTGATTTGTATTTCTATGTTTTGTGTCAGTATCATACTGTTTTGATGACTTCATCCTTGCAGTATAGTCTGAAGTCAAGGAGACTAATTCCTCCAGCTCTGTTTTATTTATTTTTTTTTCCCTCAAGATTGCTTTGGTTATTTGGGGTCTTTTGTGTTTCTATACAAATTTTAAGATTTTTTGTTGTTGTTCTAGTTCTGTGAAAAATGCCATTGTTAATTTGATAGGAATTGCATTGAACCTGTAGATTGCTTTGCATAGTATAGTCATTTTCACAATATTGGTTCTTCCAACCCAAGAATATGGTATATCATTCCATCTGTGTGTGTGTGTGTGTGTGTGTGTGTGTGTGTGTGTGTGTGTGTGTCTTCTTCCATTAGCATCTTATAGTTTTTGGAGTACAGGTCTTTTGTCTCCTTAGGGAGGTTTATTCCTAGGCATTTTATTATTTTTGATGTGATGATAAATGGAATTGTTTCTTTAATTTCTCTTTCTGATCTTTCATTGTTAGTGAATAGAAATACAACAGATTTCTGTGTGTTAATTTTGTATTTTGCCACTTTACCAAATTCACAGATAAGCTGTAGTAGTTTTCTGGTACTATCTTTAGGATTTTCTATGTGTAGTATCATGTCATCTGTAAACAGTGATAGTTTTATTTCATCTTTTCCCATTTGGATTCCATTTATTTCTTTGTCTTCTCTGATTGCTATGGCAAGGACTTCAAAAACAAGAGTGGACATCTTGTCTTGTTCCTGATCTTAGAGGAAACGTTTTCAGCTTTTTACCAATGAGTGTGATGTTAGCTGTAGGTTTGTTGTATATGACTTTTATTATATTGAGGTACATTCCCTCTATGCCCACTTTCTGGATTTTTTTTTTTATCATAAGTGTGTGTTGAATTTTATCAGAAGATTTTTCTGCATCTATTGGGATGATCACATGGTTCTTATCCTTGAATTTGTTAATGTTATGTATCACATTGATTGATTTGCAGGTATTGAAAAATCCTTGTATCTCTGGGATAAATCCCTTTTGATCATGGTATTTGATCCTTTTAATGTATTGGGCTGGAAAAGGTGTTAAGAGAAGGGAACCCTCCTATACTGTTGGTGGGAATAAAAATTGGAACAGCCACTATGGAAAATAGTATGGAGATTCCTTAAAATAACTAAAAATAGAGCCACTATATGATCCTGCCACCCCAGTCCTGGGTATATATATCCAGAAAAAAAATTGGTTCAAAAGGATACATGCACCCCAACATTCATTGCAGCACTGTTTACAAATTATCAAGACATGGAAGCAACATAAATGCCCATTGATAGAGCAATGGATAAAGATGTGATCCATATATACAATTAAATATTACTCACCATTAAAAAATGAAATAATGCACTTGTAGCAACATAAATGGGCCTAGAGATTGTCATACTGAGTAAAGTCAGTCAGAAAGAGAAGTATCTTAGGATATCACTTACATGAGGAATCTAAAAAGAAATGATACAAATGAACTTATTTACAAAACAGAAATAAACGTACAGACTTAGAGATGGATTTATGGTTGCTAGTGGGAAGGAATATTTAGGGAGTTTGGGATTGACATGTAGACACTGCCATATTGAAAATGAATAACCAACGAGGACCTACTGTAGAGCACAGGAAACTCTGCTCAATACTATGTAACAACCTAAATAGGAAAAGAATTTGAAAAAGAATAGATACATGTATATGTACAGCTGAATCACTTTGCTGCATACAAGAAGTTATCATAACATTGTTAATTAGCTATACTCCAATCTGAAATAAAAGTAGAAGAATATATTAAGTTCAGTTCAGTCACTCAGTCATGTCCGACTCTTTGCGACCCCATGAATTGCAGCATGCCAGGCCTCCCTGTCCATCACCAACTCCCGGAGTTCACACAGACTCACGTCCATCGAGTCCATGATGCCATCCAGCCATCTCATCCTCGGTCGTCCCCTTCTCCTCCTGTCCCCAATCCCTCCCAGCATCAGAGTCTTTTCCAATGAGTCAACTCTTCATATGAGGTGGCCAAAGTACTGGAGTTTCAGCTTCAGCATCATTCCTTCCAAAGAAATCCCAGAGTTGATCTTCAGAATGGACTGGTTGGATCTCCTTGCAGTCCAAGGGACTCTCAAGAGTCTTCTCCAACACCACAGTTCAAAAGCATCAATTCTTCAGCGCTAGGCCTTCTTCACAGTCCAACTCTCACATCCATACATGACCACAGGAAAAACCATAGCCTTGACTAGATGGAGCTTAGTCGGCAAAGTAATGTCTCTGCTTTTGAATATACTATCTAGGTTGCTCATAACTTTTCTTCCAAGGAGTAAGCGTCTTTTAATTTCATGGCTGCAGTCACTATCTGCAGTGATTTTGGAGCCCCCCCAAAATAGAGTCTGACACTGTTTCCACTGTTTCCCCATCTATTTCCCATGAAGTGATGGGACCGGATGCCATGATCTTAGTTTTCTGGATTTGAGCTTTAAGCCAACTTTTTTTCTGTCCTCTTTCACTTTCATCAAGAGGCTTTTTAGCTCCTCTTCACTTTCTGCCATAAGGGTGGTGTCATCTGCATATCTGAGGTTATTGATATTTCTCCTGGAAATCTTGATTCCAGCCTGTGTTTCTTCCAGTCCTGCGTTTCTCATGATGTACTCTGCATAGAAGTTAAATAAGCAGGGTGACAATATACAGCCTTGACATACTCCTTTTCCTATTTGGAACCAGTCTGTTGTTCTGTGTCCAGTTCTAACTGTTGCTTCCTGGCCTGCATATAGGTTTCTCAAGAGGCAGGTCAGGTGGTCTGGTATTCCCATCTCTTTCAGAATTTTCCACAGGATCCACACAGTCAAAGGCTTTGGCATACTCAATAAAGCAGAAATAGATGTTTTTCTGGAACTCTCTTGCTTTCTCCATGATCCAGCAGATGTTGGCAATTTGATCTCTGGTTCCTCTGCCTTTTCTAAAACTAGCTTGAACATAAGGGAGTTTCCAGTTCACATATTGCTGAAGCCTGGCTTGGAGAATTTTCAGCATTACTTTACTAGCGTGTGAGATGAGTGCAATAGTGCGGTAGTTTGAGCTTCTTTTGCATTGCCTTTCTTTGGCATTGGAATGAAAACTGACCTTTTCCAGTCCTGTGGCCACTGCTGAGTTTTCCAAATTTTCTGGCATATTGAATGCAGCACTTTCACAGCATCATCTTTCAGGATTTGAAACAGCTCAACTGTAATTCCATCACCTCCACTAGCTTTGTTGGTAGTGATGCTTTCTAAGGCCCACTTGACTTCACATTTCAAGATGTCTGGCTCTAGATTAGTGATCCCATCATCATGATTATCTGGGTCATGAAGATCTTTTTGTACAGTTCTTCCGTGTATTCTTGCCACCTCTTCTTAATATCTTCTGCTTCTGTTAGGTCCAGACCATTTCTGTCCTTTATCGAGCCCATCTTTGCATGAAATGTTCCCTTGGTGTCTCTAATTTTCTTGAAGAGATCTCTAGTCTTTCCCATTCTGTTGTTTTCCTCTATTTCTTTGCATTGATTGCTGAAGAAGGCTTTCTTATCTCTTCTTTGTATTCTTTGGAACTCTGCATTCAGATGCTTAAATCTTTCCTTTTCTCCTTTGCTTTTCACCTCTCTTCTTTTCACAGTTATTTGTAAGGTCTCCCCAGACAGCCATTTTGCTTTTTTGCATTTCTTTTCCATGGGGATGGTCTTGATCCCTGTCTCGTATACAATGTCATGAACCTCATTCCATAGTTCATCAGGCACTCTATCTATCAGATCTAGGCCCTTAAATCTATTTCTCACTTCCACTATATAATCATAAGGGATTTGATTTAGGTCATACCTGAATGGTCTAGCGGTTTTCCCTACTTTTCTCAATTTGAGTCTGAATTTGGTAATAAGGAGTCCATGATCTGAGCCACAGTCAGCTCCTGGTCTTGTTTTTGTTGACTGTATAGAGCTTCTCCATCTTTGGCTGCAAAGAATATAATCAATCTGATTTTGGTGTTGACCGTCTGGTGATGTCCATGTGTAGAGTCTTCTCTTGTGTTGTTGGAAGCGAGTGTTTGCTATGACCAGTGCATTTTCTTGGCAAAACTCTATTAGTCTTTGCCCTGCTTCATTCCGCATTCCAAGGCCAAATTTGCCTGTTACTCCAGGTATTTCTTGACTTCCTACTTTTGCATTCAAGTCCCCTATAATGAAAAGGACATCTTTTTTTGGTGTTAGTTCTAAAAGGTCTTGTAGGTCTTCATAAAACCGTTCAACTTCAGCTTCTTCAGCATTACTGGTTGGGACATAGACTTGGATAACTGTGATACTGAATGGTTTGCCTTGGAGACAGAGATCATTCTGTCGTTTTTGAGACTGCATCCAAGTACTGCATTTTGGACTCTTTAGTTGACCATGATGGCTGCTCCATTTCTTCTGAGGGATTCCTGCCCACGGTAGTAGATATAATGGTCATCTGAGTTAAATTCACCCGTTCCAGTCCGTTTTAGTTCTCTGATTCCTAGAATGTCAACGTTCACCCTTGCCATCACTTGTTTGACCACTTCCAATTTGCCTTGATTCATGGACCTGGCATTCCAGGTTCCTATGCAATATTGCTCTTTACATCATCGGATCTTGCTTCTATCACCAGTCACATCCACAACTGGGTATTGTTTTTGCTTTGGCTCAATCCCTTCACTCTTAGTATACATAAATTGTTTTAAAAGTTTCTTGTGACTATAGGACCTAAATGCAAAAAGTGAACAGCACACTAATGACTAAAATGAAAATAATTTAACACAATCATTTAACCTAATAAATCTCTCATGGAGCTATTCATTTTTATTTATTTATTTTTTGCCTAAAAGTTGGTTTACATGGTATAAAAACATGAAGGAAGGCATAGAGGAACCACAGACCACAAAAGCATGGGCTGATAGTGGCAAGGTGACTGGAACATCCAGCCTACTGAGAGAGGAAGGGGCTGAGGTAATAGAGATATCATAGTCAGATTATTAAGGTCCCTGGGAAGCAGTTAGAGAAAGTTTACAGTTAATTCTAATTATGTGTGACAAATATATTGTGTAAAGTAATCATGAACACTGAATTAACAAATATCAAACTGCTTGTCTTAGGGGAAATACAATGTTATTTCTGTGAGCCTCTGTTTAAAACGTTTTCTTCCTTTTTTGATGTTTGTTTCTATTCAAAGACTTCAAATTTAATACATATCATTGATTCATTAACATTAGATTTATAGCCAACAACATTATTGCTCATGCCTGTACAGGGATTACCTAGCACACGTATTTTCTCCATAAGGTACATCACAACCTTCTTAGGCTCAGGAACAGTGGACAGGACTTCAGCACTATGCTTGTGGGCCCTTGTAAAAAACAAAATCAACAACAATCAGCACATAAATATAAAAACCATGGCACTAAATAGACTATAAAAGGACAATTTTTTATAGTCTAAGAGCTGAAACAGGAATGCAGAGCATCACCTTATTCAAAATCAGCTGGGAATAGGTATAGTAGTGATGCAAAATTTTAACTACTTTGCACATGTTCATGAATGATCTTGAATGTGCCCTCGTATTGACTGTGGAATTACAAATAAATTTTAGCAAGTTGGCAAGTTTGCAAATAGGAAATCTGAGTAATGATAAATTATATATTGGTGAGTATGCTGTAACCAGCCATTAATGAGATAGAGTAGAGGAATGACACAATGAGTAATATTTAGGAAGCTTACTCAGTCATTCACACTTTGTGAATTAGACATTAAAGGAGCCTCACTGTGTTAGAGGTTGCATAAGGTGCTTGGAGTACAAATGAACAAAGTGGTTGGTCTTAAGGAAATCTAAGCACAAGTAGCCTACAGGGAAAGCCTGGGAGAAAAAGCTGGAGCAATCAGAAGTCTTGTTGGCACATTTATTCTTTAGGTGCTGAGGACCAGGTTTTGCAAAGTAGCCATGGGAGCAAAGGCAAACATAAAGAGAGAATTAAAGCTTTTCATTTTTGCTTTAATAGTAGTAGAGGGAGAGAGACTGCCCATTGATTCTAAACTTTAGGCTGAGGAAAAGTATTCTAAGTACATGTGCTTTTGTTCCTGCAAAATTGTCTTTCTCCTATTGATGGGAATGTAAATTGATACAGCCACTATAGAAAACAGTACAGAGATTTCTTTAAAAAGCTAGGAATAAAACTACCATATGACCCAGAAATCCCTCTATTGGGCACATATCCTGAGAAAATCATAACTAAAAAAGACACATGTACTCCCATGTGCATTGCAGCACTATTTACAATAGCCAGGACATAGAAGCAACCTAGATGTCTGTTGACAGATGAATGGATAAAGAAGCTCTGATACATATATACAATGGACTATTACTCAGCTATAAAAAGACATAGATTTGAATCAGTTCTAGTGAGGTAGATGAACCAAGAACCTGTTATACAAAGTGAAGTAAGTCAGAGAAAAGCAAAAACAAAATATCATATACTAACACATATATATGAAATCTAGAAAAATGGTAATGATGAACCTATTTGAAGGGCAGGAATAGAGACTCAGACATAGAGAACAGACTTCTGGATACAGTGGGGTCAAGAGAGGGTGAGATGAATTGAGAGAGTAGCATTGAAATGTATATATATTACCATATGTAAAATAGATAGCTAATAGAAGTTGGTGTATAACACAGGGAGCCCAACCAGGTGCTCTGTGACAACCTAGAGGGCTGGGATGGGGTGGGAGGTAGGAGGGAGGTTCAAGAGGGTCGGGACATATGTGTACCTATGACTGATTCATGTTGATGTATGGCAGAAATCAACCCAACACTGTAAAGCAATTATCCTCCAATTAAAAATAAAATTGTCTTTCTTAAAATAGGAAGCTTGCAGATGGAAATTGGTTCCCACTTTCCCCAGGACAGCTGTTTGCTTCAATTATTATTAAGCCCAGAATGGCTAAAACTGCTTTCTTTAAAATTAACAATGGTGGTGGTTTAGTCACTAAGTCATGTCCAACTCTTTCAACCCCATGGACTGTAGTCTGCCAGGCTCCTCTGTCTTTGGGATTCTCCAGGCAAGAATACTGGAGTGGGTTGCCATTTGCTTCTTCAAGGTATCTTCCTGACCCAGGAATCGAACCCTGGTCTCCTGCATTGCAGGCAGATTCTTTACAAACTGAGCTACAAGAGAAACAAAACTGAAAGACTAGATTTATCCTGCAGGCAGAACACATATGTTTTCCAGAATCCAAAGATGTTGTTGATTTCTTTTTGGACAAGTTCTGAAAAATTCACTAACAAACTTCTGTTGACTTCATGTATTCACATTGAACATGCATAGTAACCTTGGTGAGCAGCAAAGGACTTGTTAACTTTCCTTTGGTATATGCACAGTTACCTTAATTATTTGTTTTCTATTTTCTAATGGTGTTTGAAAATAGGGTTTTTTGTCTTTAGAGCAAGAAGTATTTCATGTCTAGTTTTATTAATTAACAACATCTTACTTATTCTTCTTGGTAAGAACTTGATGGTTCTTCTGGGTCTGTTACTACTGTGTTGATTCACTGTACCCCAAAGAGCTTCTCCTCTCCTTGAGTGGGTCATAGATCAGATGGGTATTAATTTTGAATCAAGGAAATTCATCAAATAATGATCCCTTCCTTGAGTTTCAGGCATGTACTAGGCCTGGGAATGAGAAAGACAGATAAAGTTTATGTCTTAAAAAGAGCTCACATTTGTCAAAGGCCTAAGGTATTCTCCAGACATTAAACTTCCACTTGATGTTTTATCCTGCAGTTGCTTACCACTCAACACTAATAAAAGGTAGAGCAAGAAGCAGCAGCTTCAGTCTTCTTTTAAGAAATGTCTATTCCTTTGAATTTAATGTTTATTTTCTTTCAAGTTTTGTGAGATCCTTATATATTTTAGACATTAATCTCTTATCAGATATATTGTTTTCTCCCTTTCCACAAGTTGCCTTTTTACTCTGTTGATTGTTCCCTTTGCTGTGCAGAAGCTTTTTAGTTTGATGTTTCCCTTGTCGATTTTTACTTTTGTTACCTGTGCTTTTAGTGTCATACTGATGAAATCACTGCATTTGTTACCCATGATTTTAGTGTCATACCCATGAAGTCACTGCCAAGACCAATGTCATGAACTTTAAACATGTTTTATTTTAGAAATTTAAGAGTTTCAGACATTATATTTAAGTTTATAAACCAACTTTGATTTTGATTGTTCTGCATGATGTAAGAAAAAGGTCCAACTTCATTTTTTTGCATATGGATATCTACTTTCCCAACACCATTATTTGAAAAGGCTATCCTTTCCCCATTGTGTTTTCTTGGCATCCTTGTCAAAGATCAGCTGGCTAGATATGTTTGGATTTATTTCTTGGCTCTCTATTATGTTCCTTATATCTCTATATCTGTCTTTATGCCAGTGTTATACGGTTTTCATTGCAGTAACTTTGTAATATATTTTGAATTTAGGAAGTATGATGCATCCAGCTTTGTTCTTATTTTTAAAGATTGATTTGGTTATTTGTGGTCCTTTGTGATTACATATGAATTTTGAAATCAAATCATTTTTTCTATTTCTGAAAAAAATGCCATCGGAATGTAATGAAAATAAAAAACCACAGATATCACCTCACACCTGTCAGGATGGATATTATGAAAAAAAAAACAAAGACAACATGTGTTGGCAAGGATGTGAAGAAATTGTAAACCAGGAACACTGTTTGTAGGAATACAAAATGATGTAGATGCTATGGAAAATAGATTGTTCAAAACTCAAAATACCATATGATCCAGCAATAATACTTTTTGATATTTATCTAAAATAAATGAAATTAGGATCTCAAGTGATACTAGCACCTGCATGTTTATTTCAGCACTATTTGCAATGGAAAAACTAAATTTCCATCAATAGATGAATGGATAAAGAAAATATGGTATCTGCATACAATGGAATATTATTCAGCAATAAAAAAGAAGGAAATTTTGCAATGTGCAAACATGGATGACCTTAAGGACATTATGCTAAGCGAAATAAGCCAGTCACAGAAGGCAAAATATGGCATGATTCCACTTGTATGAGGTATCTAAAAGAGTCAAATTCTTAGAAGGTGGAGGATGAAATGGGGAGTTATTAATCAACAGGCACAAAGTTTCAGTTAAGCAAGATGAATATGTTTTAGAAATGTGGTGCGCAACACTTTACCTAGTCAGCAATATTATCTTGTACACTTAAAAATGTGATAAGAAGGTAGATTTCATGTTAAGCATTCTTAGTTTAGTTTAGTTCAGTCGATCGGTCATGTCCGACTCTTTGCGACCCCATGAATCCCAGCACACCAGGCCTCCCTGTCTATCACCAACTCCCGGAGTTCACTCAGACTCACGTCCATTGAGTCAGTGATGCCATCCAGCCATCTCATCCTCGGTCGTCCCCTTCTCCTCCTGCCCCCAATCCCTCTCAGCATCAGAGTCTTTTCCAATGAGTCAACTCTTCGCATGAGGTGGCCAAAGTACTGGAGTTTCCGCTTTAGCATCATTCCTTCCAAAGTAATCCCAGGGCTGATCTTCAGAATGGACTGGTTGGATCTCCTTGCAGTCCAAGGGACTCTCAAGAGTCTTCTCTAACACCACAGTTCAAAAGCATCAATTCTTCAGCACTCAGCTTTCTTCAGGGTCCAACTCTCACATCCATACACGACCACTGGAAAAACCATAGCCTTGACTAGATGGACTTTTGTTGGCAAAGTAATGCCTCTGCTTTTGAATATGCTATCTAGGTTGGTCATAATTTTTCTTCCAAGGAGTAAGCGTCTTTTAATTTCATGGCTGCAATCACCATCTGCAGTGATTTTGGAGCCCAAAAAAGTAAAGTCTGACACTGTTTCCCCTGTTTCCCCATCTATTTCCCATGAAGTGATGGGTCCGGATGCCATGATCTTCGTTTTCTGAATGTTGAGCTTTAAGCCAACTTTTTCACTCTCCTCTTTCACTTTCATCAAGAGGCTTTTTAGTTCCTCTTCACTTTCTGCCATAAGGGTGGTGTCATCTGCACATCTGAGGTTATTGATATTTCTCCCAGCAATCTTGATTCCAGCTTGTGTTTCTTCCAGTCCAGTGTTTTTCATGATGTACTCTGCATAGAAGTTAAATAAGCAGGATGACAATAGATAACCTTGACGTACTCCTTTGCCTATTTGGAACCAGTCTGTTGTTCCATGTCCAGTTCTAACTGTTGCTTCCTGAACTGCATACAGATTTCTCAAGAGGCAGGTCAGGTGGTCTGGTGTTTCCATCTCTTTCAGAATTTCCCACAGTTTATTGTGATCCACACAGTTAAAGGCTTTGGCATAGTCAATAAAGCAGAAATAGATGTTTTTCTGGAACTCTCTTGCTTTTTCCATGATCCAGCGGATGTTGGCAATTTGATCTCTGGTTCCTCTGCCTTTTCGAAAACCAGCTTGAACATCAGGAAGTTTATGGTTCATGTATTGCTGAAGCCTGGCTTGGAGAACTTTGAGCATGACTTTACTAGCATGTGAGACGAGTGCAATTTGTGGTAGTTTGAGCATTCTTTTGCATTGCCTTTCTTTGGGATTACCACAATAAAATAAAATTTGCAAAAAAGGGGAGAAAAAAAATCCAGCCTCTTCAGCCAAACCTCTGCTTTCAGATGTCCCTAGAAATTTCTCACACTCACTGTGCAACAAATACTTTCAAAGATAATCCTATACAAGAGACAGAAGATAGAAATCAAGTTCTAGAAGAAATGTGGCTCAAAACAAATATCTTTCCCAAGAATGTTTTCCCATTTCCCATTTTTTATTCATTAATTTATTTCTTCTTCAAAATGTCTAGGCAATTGAAACACTTTGATTCTCCATACCATAGACATTTTCTTATTAGGCAATTGACAGCAAGCTCAATGCATTGAAAAAAACATAAGTTTACACACACAAGTGCAACTATTAAAAAACACTTTCGGTTGGCTTCTCTTCAAAGTTGCCACCCAGAAAAGAGTTTGATTAGGGAGTGTTCTATGTAGTATTTTACCTGCAGATACATGTTCATGATTGTCCTCTTTATCTAGCTAGTGATTAAATTCTCATACCCTGCCTTGGTTTTTAATACTAGACAACATGGTCTTTGTTTTAATAAATACCTGTGCCTACTTGGATTATTTTAGGAAGGTCACATAATACCAGTGTGTCTGAGGAAGTATTTCTTGCAAAGAAGTTTAAACTAAAGGAAATCTGTTCAAGCGGAGAATTCTGTAAATGCAGTATTGTGGGAGTTGTTGAGAAAGGGGAATAAAAGGCTATTTTAATTGTATCTCTTCATATAGTTGTTGAAAACAATATGAAATCATTTGGTCCCATCTACAGAAAGTGGTGCAGAGAAGGCAATGGCAACCCACTCCAGTACTCTTGCCTGGAAGACGCATGGATGGCGGAGCCTGGTGGGCTGAAATTCATGGGGTCACTAAGAGTCGGACATGACTGAGTGACTTCACTTTCAATTTTCACTTTCATTCATTGGAGAAGGAAATGGCAACCCACTCCAGTGTTCTTGTCTGGAGAATCCCAGGGATGGGAGAGCCTGGTGGCCTGCCGTCTCTGGGGTTGCAGAGAGTCAGACATGAGAAGTAACTTAGCAGCAGCAGCAGCAGCAACAGAAGGTGGTAAACTTGTCTGCAGCAGGAAAGGGAAGGTAGTGGCCTATGGGTGTGGTATGTGGGAAAAAGGGCCAATGACTCTAATTATGAGTCTTTCTGGCCTTAAAATCCCGCCTTCCCAGTCCTAAGAGGATAATATTAAATTCACTAATACTTGTAGGACTAGTTAAAACAGAAATTGTGATAATAGTAATGATATTATAGGATTGTTGCATATGTTAAATGAGATGATCTATGTACTGCTACTGCTAAGTCACTTCAGTCATGTCTGACTCTTGCGACCCCATAGATGGCAGCCCACCAGGCTCCCCCATCTCTGGGATTCTCCAGGCAAGAACACTGGAGTGGGTTGCCATTTCCTTCTCCAATGCATGAAAGTGAAAAGTGAAAGGGAAGTCGCTCAGTCGTATCCGACTCTTAGCGACCCCACGAACTGCAGCCTACCAGGCTCCGTTCATAGGATTTTCCAGGCAAGAGTACTGGAGTGGGGTGCCATTGCCTTCTCTGGATCTATGTACAGTACATTGGAAATATATATATGTGCTAGCTACTGTTGTTATTATAATTATTATATACACCTGAAGTCCTTACACTTCCATCAGGGTTTGAAGAATTTTCTGTTCAAATTTCACTTCCTTTTAAGTGATGACTTTTTTAAAAACAGATTTATTGAGGTATAATTAATATTCAAAAAACATTTAATATTTAAATTTGATGGGTTTGGACATATGTATGCACGTGTGAAACCGAAGCATCTGAAACTTTGAGTCCCATGCCATTGGGATAAGTCATTTGTCAAACTATCACGGGGATGCAGCTGTGTTCAGCTGAGTACTGTGGGTGCCTTGTATTTGTCACTCTTGACTAAATGGGACAAGTCACTGTGGAGTAATTTGAAACCTTATAACTAGTATCCAATTTCTAAGAGATATTTTGGTTAACAAACCCCTTTCTAAGATGTAAGTAAGCTGGGCTTTGTTTTTCTCATCCGGAGTTGATAGCCAAGATCAGATAAAGCATGAGGATGTGTTCATGCCTGGAGTGGGCAGGAAAGGGAATCTTGGGCTCGGAGCCGATGATGAAAGACTGACTCTTTTGGGAGGGATGGCTTTGTGTGGTGCCATGCTCCTGGCGCCTCTAGGACCAGGTTGAGCATGGAGGTAGGAGGGTGTGGGAGAGTACTTTGCTGAGGGCGGGTGAATGCTTGATGTGTCACTAAAATTCCCAGCAGGCTGCCTGTAGCTCTCTGGCTGTGCAGTATGTTGCCAATGCCCGAGGAGAGATTTCAGGGCTAGTTTGGAAGGCTGCAAATTAAAAATGACTTACAGCTTTGGCCAGCTCAGTCTCTTCTGATCCAGCTAATTGTATAGTTATTCCAGTTCAGCCCAGTATTTTTCCTCTCAGTCTTGGCTTCCCCTGGGAGGCAAAGTTAAAAAGGGAAAGAAAATAGAAGATGTGGAAAAAAGAAAAAAAAACATTCCCCTCTGGTCCCCTGATGGAAAAGTTGATTAGATTTTTAGATCCCTGGTCTCTACCTTCTTTTTCATCTTCACTATATACACAAATCAAGATTTTTAAAATTTATTCCTGAAGAAATGTCTCTCTCCCCTAATTGCTAATGAAAATAGTGTTCTTGCCAAAATTAACATTCTAGCCTCCTTTTCTAAATATAGAGGAAGAGCTATCATGTTACCTTTGGATCAGTTCTGTACACTTGAAGAATTGGAATTTCCTTCAGTTATGTATTGTAGGAGTCTGATATTTTAAGAAAGGGTCCCATGGAGTCTTGTGGACTTCATAAAGGCAGTGTCTCTTGGTATGCAGGAAAACTAGTTGGGGTTTAAATAATAAAGTAGAAAAACTAAAATAGATGCAATTATATTTGCACCTCAGACTGGTAAAGTGGGTCAGCCCAGTTTTACTCCCTCGGGGCTTATGAAAGTTTATCTTAGGGCACCTGAGTGATTCCTTGGAGGAAAATCAATGAAATGCAACCAATAGTTTATGCCAAGTTTTCAGAGGGCATTCCTGTTGACCACAGAGAGGAACAACTTGTTGAGAGGACATCCCTGGAGCACTTTTGTCCAGAGAAGGATCAGCCTAACTTGTATGAAAGGCATAAGAGAGAGAAGGCATGTTCATTCACTCTTGAAATTTTTTTAATTATAGTATAGTTGCTTTATAATTTTTGTTAGTTTTTGCTGTATAGCAAAGTGAATCAGCTATACGTATACATATATCCCCTGTTTTTTTGGATTTTCTTTCCATTTAGGTCACCACAGAGTATTGAGTAGAATTTCTTGTGCTACACAGTATGTTCTCATTAGTTGACCATTTTACGCATAGTTGCATAAAATACTATTGCCCTTTGGTGTCCATATATTTGTTCTCTTTTTCTGTGTCTCTATTTCTGCTTTGCAAATAGGTTCATCTGCACCATTTTTTCTAGATTCCATATATATAAATTAATAGAATGATATTTGTTTTTCTGGCTTACTTCACTCTGTATGACAGTCTCTAGGTCCATATACATCTCTGCAAATGCCAAAACTGCATTCCTATTTAGGGCTGAGTGCTACTAATGCTAAGTCGCTTCAGTCGTGTACGACTCTGTGCAGCCTCATAGATGGCAGCCCACCAGGCTTCCCCATCCCTGGAATTCTCCAGGCAAGAACAATAGAGTGGGTTGCCATTTCCTTCTCCAATGCATGAAAGTGAAACGTGAAAGTGAAGTTGCTTAGTTGTGTCCAACTCCTAGTGACCCCATGGACTGCAGCCTACCAGGCTCCTCCATCCATGGGATTTTCCAGGCAAGAGTACTGGAGTGGGGTGCCATTGCCTTCTCCATTAGGGCTGAGTAGCAGACCTTTATCGGAGAAGGTGATGACACCCCACTCCAGTACTTTTGCCTGGAAAATCCCATGGGTGGAGGAGCCTGGTAGGCTGCGGTCCATGGGGTCGCGAAGAGTTGGACACCACTGAGTAACTTCACTTTCACGTTTCACTTTCATGCATTGGGGAAGGAAATGGCAACCCACTCCAGTGTTCTTGCCTGTAGAATCCCAGGGACGGGTGAGCTGGGTAGGCTGCTGTCTATGGGGTTGCACACAGTTGGACATAACTGAAGTGACTTAGCAGCAGGAGCAGCAGGAGCAGCAGAAGCAGCAGCAGTCCTTTATATGGAAGCAACCTAGATGTCCATCAACAGAGGAATGGATAGAGATGCTCATTCACTTTTAGTGCAAAGAGAAGCTTTATCTGTCTCCATCACCCTATGATGCTCCCTTTCTCAGCCCTTCTCTCTTTACCCATCCTCTTACCACTTCTGAATGTGAATTCTCCATAAGAAAGGAGTTTTGTTGCTCAGTTGTGTCCGACTCTTTGCGGCCCTGTGAACTGTACTCCACCAGGCTCCTCTGTTCATGGAATTATCCAGGCAAGAATACTGGAGTGGGTTGCTCTTTCCTCCTCCAGGGGATCTTCCTGACTCAGGGATCAAATCCAGGTCTCCTGCATTGCAGGCAAATTCTTTACCATCTGAACTGCCAGGGCCTTCCCAGGTGACACAGTAGTAAAGAATCCACCTGCCAATGCAGGAGACACAAGAAATGAGGGTTCAATCCCTGGATTGGGAAGATCCCCTGGAGAAGGAAATGGCAACTCACTCCAGTGTTCTTGCCTGGAGAATCCCGTGGGCAGAGAAGCCTGGTGGGCTACAGTCCATGGGATCACAAAGAGTCGGACATGACTGAGTGCAGCACAGAACAAGGGCTTTTGTCTGTCTTATTCACTGTTAAATCCTCAGTGCTTAGAACAGTCCATAGCACCCAGTGAGCATTCTATAAATCACTTATTTTTAAATTAATAAATGGATAAATTGAAACAGGGGAATAATAAGGATGTTGCACGATGGAGTAAGGAGCTAACGAGATCTGTTGAAACTATAAGCAGAATTTACTAGGTAAAATTTAATAAGAAAAATGGGAAACCCTGCCATGGGTTCAAAGTTCAGTTATAAAATGTTCCCAGATGGGGAAATATAACTTGGGGGTTTCTAATGTGAAAAATTTAGTTGACAGTAAGTACAACATAAATTAGCAATGTGCTATGATTATGATAGAAATTTAATATGATCACAAGTCCCATTGATTAAGATATGATATATAGAATAGAGAAGGTGATAGTACTTGTCTTCTTTATGCTAGTCAGCTGGTATTGGAGTACCTATGTTCTATTCTGTATGCTGTACTTAATATTAATAAATGACATATGTAAATAAAAATGCATTTAATGGAGACTAGCCAGAGAAGTAAGGGGATGTGGAATGGGAGGGATAACTGATAATACTGAGGATGTTTTTAGTCAGCTTAAGAAAGGGTTCAATGAGCTTTAGTCTTCCTGTATCTGAGGGACTGTTCGATGAAGAGGTTCAAGATGTGCTTCCTGTGGTAGCAGAGCCTAAAACTAGGGCAACTGGGCTGAAGTTTCAGAAAGACAGATTTTATCTTACTACAAAGAAGGATTTCTAAATTTGTCTGATCTCTATGGAGTCTTGCAGGGAAGTGAATCTTCTGTATTAGGAGATATTCAAACAGTCTGCACAAAGATTGCACAAAGACTTGAGTGCCTGTTTGAGCCTGAGGATCCATGAGATATCTTCATTAGAGATAAGCAATGTAAGCAGGTGAAGCAGCCAGGAGGGGTGAGATGCTTCACTGATATCAGGGCCAGCCAGACACTGGAATTCTATCCACAAATCACACAGCTTAAAGCCAGTTTAAAAGTGTTCTAATTTATCTGGTCTGGCTCTGTGACACCTGATTAATGTAACTCATGTCATCTGGAATTTGTATGTGGGCTTAATCATTTATTGAGGACCGCTTATTGTACACTAGATCTATATTAAGTAATTGCTAGGAATTGAGATAGAATAATGAATAAGATTCAGTCTCTGTCCTTAAGAATCCTAGGTATCATGCTCACAGGGCTTCTGTACCACTTCAGCTTTGAGGCTTCATTCTCAGACTTCACTGAGCATTTGATTCACTTCCTTATATAATCTTTATGCTAATTAGTTCTCCAGACAGACATTTCCTAAAGGGAAGGGATTATTTCTTTTTGTCCTTGAATGTTCACAGAATTTCAAAGCACAATGGTTGATATAGGAGTATGTGTTTATAAATGCTTATACAGGAATCCCTCCTTAATCATAAAACTCCTAGAAAACATAGATGGTAAGCTCCTTGACATAGGTCTTAGTGATGCTTTTTAAAATCTGGAATCAAAAGAAAAAGCAACAAAGCAAAAATAAGAGGAACTACATTGAACTAAAAAACTTTTGCTTAGCAAAGGGAACTGTCAATAAAGCTAAATGGCAGCCTACTGAATGGGAGAAAATATTTGCAAATGATATATCTGACAAAGGGCTAATATCCAAGATATATAAAGAACTCATACAATTCAGTCAAAGTACCCAAACAATTCAATTAAAAATGGACAGGAGATCTGAAAAGACATTCTTCCAAAGAAGACATTCATGTGGTCAACAGGTACATGAAAAGAAGCTCAACATCTTTAATTATCAGGGAAATGCAAACTGAACCACAATGAAATATCACTCACATATATTAGAACAAATTTTCAAAAAGACAACAAATAGCAAGTGCTGGTGAAGATGTGGAGAAAAAGGAGCCCTTGGGTATTGTTGGTGGAAACACAAATTGAAGCAGCCACTATGGAAAACATTCTGGTGAGTCCTTAAAAAATTAAAAATTAGAGCTACTGTATGATCCAGTAATCTCATTTCTTGGTATTTATCCAAAGAAAGCAAAAACACTAACTGGAAGACTTAATATCAATAATTACCCTTTACTGGAAGGAGATATATTCCAAGACCCCAGTGGGTGCCTGAAATATTGGATAGTATCAAATCCTATGTATATTACATTTTCCCCCCTATACATACATACCAATGATAAATTTTAACTGATAAATTAGGCACAGTAAGATATTAATGACTAATAAAATAGAAAAATTATAACATACTATAATAAAAGTTATATGAATATGGTCTCTCTTAAAATATTACACAAATTTAATGATTTTTTTCTGTATTAATGAAGCATTTATCATATACTGTGGATGTAACTTTTGCAGTTTGAAGTACACAAGCAAATATAGCATGGATTTCTTTCCTTCTTCACAATTTCATGGATAGAAGACTTGTTCTTCTCATAGATCCTCACAACCTCAGCACTTTAGTACATCAAGAACTTTCACCTTTTCACTTAAAGGAAGCACTTTGTGGCTTCTCTTTGGTATATCTGAATTTCTAGGATCCCAACTCTTCCACTTTGGGGCCATTATTAAGTAAAATAAGAGTTACTAGAAGACAAGTACTGTGACACTATGGCAGTCTGTCCAATAACCAAGGTGGCTATGAAGTAACTAAAAGGAAGATAAATTGAATAAAGGGATGATTTACATCCCAGACTATATGGGATGTGACTGTGTGAGATTTCATCATTCTATTTGTATGCACAACTTAAAGCTCCTGAATTGTTTATTTCTGGAATTTTTCAGTTATTATTTTTGGACTGCGAATGACTACTGGTAACTGAAACTGTGGGAAGCAAAACCATGGATAAGGGAGGATTACTTTATAAACATAATAGTGCTCTGCAAGTGAGTTGAGAACCAGAAGAAATCCTAAGAAAGACCAGCGGAGGTACAGTGGCTTAAGAACTGGAGGAATAATTAAGAAGTCTCCTCCTAGGCATTGAGGATGGGATCAGGACTGGATTGGAGGTGATTGCGGGAGCTGACAAAGCCTGATTGGTTCAAGGATGACCGTGTCTTGGGAACAAAGCCACCAGACAGACCGTTACAAAGAAGTTGGTCTTTACTCAGGGGTGCCCCAGCATCAGGAATCAAGTACATCATTCAGTACCCAATAGCACACATGGGAATGAGTTGAAGAAGCACTAGAGCTCCAGGGTTTGAGTCATCTACAGGGAGAAGGAGGAGGTAGATTCAGAGCAGTCTGAGGCTCAGTGCCAAGATAGGCAGGCTCTCTCCTTAATGCAAGGGATGGGATGAGGCTCAGAGTATCAGGTTAGAACATAGAAGAGTACTTATATCCACTGTCAGAGAGCACAGGCTAATTTTAATGAATAGCATTTGGAAAAAGCTGAACTCTTAAAATTAAAAAAAAATTTTTTAAATTCTTTTTCAAATTCTTTTATTTAGATTATTACAGAATTTTGAGCAGAGTTCCCTGTGCCATACAATAGGTCCTTGTTATGTATCTGTTTTCAATATAGCAGTGTGTACATGTCAATCCCAGGCTCCTAGTCTATCCCTCCTGCCCACCCTTTCCCCCTGGTAACCACAAGTCCATTCTCTAAGTCTGTGAGTTTGTTTCTGCTTTGTAGATAAGTTCATTTGTATCATTTAAAAAGAGTCCACATAAAAGTTCAGTTCAGTTCAGTCACTCAGTCGTGTCCGACTCTTTGCGACCCCATGAATCCCAGCACGCCAGGCCTCCCTGTCTATCACCAACTCCCAGAGTTCACTCAGACTCATGTCCATCGAGTCAGTGATGCCATCCAGCCATCTCATCCCTCTGTCGTCCCCCTCTTCTCCTGCCGCCAATCCCTCCCAGCATCAGAGTCTTTTCCAATGAGTCAACTCTTCGCATGAGGTGGCCAAAGTACTGGAGTTTTAGCTTTAGCATCATTCCTTCCAAAGAAATCCCAGGGCTGATCTCCTTCAGAATGGACTGGTTGGATCTCCTTGCAGTCCAAGGGACTCTCAAGAGTCTTCTCCAACACCACAGTTCAAAAGCATCAATTCTTCAGTGCTCAGCCTTCTACACAGTCCAACTCTCACATCCATACATGACCACAGGAAAAACCATAGCCTTGACTAGATGGACCTTACTCGGCAAAGTAATGTCTCTGGTTTTGAATATACTATCTAGGTTGGTCATAACTTTTCTTCCAAGGAGTAAGCATCTTTTAATTTCATGGCTGCAGTCACTATCTGCAGTGATTTTGGAGCCCCCCAAAATAAAGTCTGACACTGTTTCCACTGTTTCCCCATAGATTTCCCATGAAGTGATGGGTCCGGATGCCATGATCTTCATTTTCTGAATGTTGAGCTTTAAGCCAACTTTTTCACTCTCCTCTTTCACTTTCATCAAGAGGCTTTTTAGTTCCTCTTCACTTTCTGCCATAAGGGTGGTGTCATCTGCACATCTGAGGTTATTGATATTTCTCCCGGCAATCTTGATTCCAGCTTGTGCTTCTTCCAGCCCAGCGTTTCTCATGATGTACTCTGCATATAAGTTAAATAAGCAGGATGACAATATACAGCCTTGATGTACTCCTTTTCCTATTTGGAACCAGTCTGTTCTTCCATGTCCAGTTCTAACTGTTGCTTCCTGACCTGCATATAGGTATCTCAAGAGGCAGGTCAGGTGATCTGGTATTCCATCTCTTTCAGAATTTTCCACAGTTTATTGTGATCCACACCATCAGAGGCTTTGGCATAGTCAATAAAGCAGAAATAGATGTTTTTCTGGAACTCTCTTGCTTTTTCCATGATCCAGCGGATGTTGGCCATTTGATCTCTGGTTCCTCTGCCTTTTCTAAAACCACCTTGAACATCAGGAAGTTCACTGTTCATGTATTGCTGAAGCCTGGCTTGGAGAATTTTGAGCATTACTTTACTAGGGTGTGAGATGAGTGCAATTGTGTGGTAGTTTGAGCATTCTTTGGCATTGCCTTTTTTTGGGATTGGAATGAAAACTGACCTTTTGCAGTCCTGTGGCCACTGCTGAGTTTTCCAAATTTTCTGGCATATTGAGTGCAGCATTTTCACAGCATCATCTTTCAGGATTTGGAATAGCTCTACTGGAATTCCATCACCTCCACTAGCTTTGTTCATAGTGATGCTTTCTAAGGCCCACTTGACTTCACATTCCAGGATTTCTGGCTCTAGATGAGTGATCACACCATCGTGATCATCCAGGTCGTGAAGATCTTTTTTGTACAGTTCCTCCATGTATTCTGGCCATCGCTTCTTAATAACTTCTGCATCTGTTAGGTCCATACCATTTCTGCCCTTTATCGAGCCCATCTTTGCATGAAATCTTCCCTTGGTATCTCTAATTTTCTTGAAGAGATCTCTAGTCTTTCACATTCTGTTGTTTTCCTCTATCTTTGCATTGATTCCTGAAGAAGGCTTTCTTATCTCTTCTTGCTCTTCTTTGGAACTCTGCATTCATATGCTTATATTTTTCCTTTTCTAAGTTATACCATGATATTTGTCTTTGCTGTCTGATTTCTCTTAGTATGATCTTCAAGTCTATCATGTTACTGCAAATGGCATTATTTCATTCTTATTTATAGATGCCTAATATCCCATTGTATATATGTACCACATCTTCTTTATTCATTTATATGTTGGTGGACATTTAGGTTGTTTCCATGACTTGGCTATTGTGAACAGTGCTACAATGAAGATTAGGGCACATGTATTCTTTTAAACCAAGTTTTTTTCTGGATATATGCCCAAGAGTAGGATTCCTGGATCATATGGTAGCTCTACTTTTAGTTTTTTAAGGAACCTCCATAATGTTCTCCATAGTGAATCTACCAATTAACATTTCCACCAACAACATAGGAGGGTTCCTTTTTCTCCACACCATCTCCAGAATTTATTGTTTGTAGATTGTTTGATGAAGCCCATTCTGACTGGTGTAAAGTGATATCTCACTGTAGTTTTGATTTTCATTTCTTTAATAATTACTGATGCTGAGCATCTTTTCCTGTGCCTTTTTGGCCATCTGTATGTCTTCTCTGAAGAAATGTTTGTTTAGATCTTCTGCCCATTTTTTGATTGGGTTGTTTTTAAGTTATTGTGTCACATGAACTGTAAATAAAGAAGTTTAACTGTTGTAAATTTTAAAGGCTAATCCTTTGTTAAACAAAGGATTAGTGTGTTGTCTTTTAATTTTGTTTATGGCTTTCTTTGCTGTGCAAAAGCTTTAGAGTTTAATTAAGTCCCATTTGTTTATTTTTGCTTTTATTTCCCCTATTGTGGGAGATAGATCAAAAAAGATAATGTGATTCATGTCAAAGAGTGTTCTGCCTTGTTTTCCTCTAGGAATTTTATAGTATTCTAAATGTATAGTATAGTATAGGTCTTCAATCCATTTTGATTTTATTTTTGTGCATGGTGTTAAAGTGTCCTTGTTTCATTTTATTACATTTAGCTGTTCAGTTTTCCCAGCACTATCTATTGAAGACACTGCCTTTCCTCCATCGTATAGTCTTGTCTCTTTTGCCATAGATTAATTGATCATACGGAGAAGTCAATGGTATCCCACTCCAGTACTTTTGCCTGGAAAATCCCATGGGTGGAGGAGCCTGGTAGGCTGCAGTCCATGGTGTTGCTAAGAGTCAGACACGACTGAACGACTTCACTTTCAGTTTTCACTTTCATGCATTGGAAAAGGAAATGGCAACCCACTCCAGTGTTCTTGCCTGGTGAATCCCAGAGATGGGGGAGCCTGGTGGGCTGCTGTCTATGGGGTTGCACAGTAGGACATGACTGAAGTGACTTAACAGCAGTAGCAGCAGCAATTGATCATAGGTGCGTGGGTTTTTTCCTGGGCTTTCAATCTGTTCTATTGATCTGTATTTCTGTTTTTGTGCCAGTACTATACTGTTTTGATGTCTATAGTTTGTAGTATAGTCTAAAGTCAGGGAGCCTGATTCCTCCAGTTCCATTTTTCTTTCTCAAGATTGCTTTGTCTGTTGGGGATCTGTCAGGGAACATTTAATTTTAAGGAATCCTATATGTTGTTTTCTGTTTCTCAAGGGCCCTCTGTCCCTTATCAGTTCCTGGAAAACAGGAACAAGCAGAGCTGCACGCAGTTCTCAAGACTGAGGTCATGAGGCAGAACACATACATGGATTCATTTCAGTAACCTTTTACTTTACTGTAAAACTACTTAGTCATGTTCCTATTTCCAATACATGGATTGTCTTCTCGTCCTGTATTGATTGTTATTCCCTTAGTTACTGTTGTTATGGCCCTATGACTATTGTTATTCTCTTAGTTACTGTTATTACGCATCTGGTTTTGGTGTTTTTTTTACTTAACTTTATTTTTTGCCTAAAGCTTCCTTGCATTACAATATATAAACACACACTGCCATGAATAAAGCACCCTTATTCCACTAGAGACTTGAGTCTCCCACATCATTCTTTTCTTCGCCTGCTTTTTGTTGACTCCTGTCCCCAGGTTCTGGTCTGTCAAGAAGACCATAACAGGGATCTTTTGTGTCTATGTGCTGTGCTGTAGACTTCCAGGCTCCTCTGTTCATGGGGATCCTCCAGGCAAGAATACTGGAGTAGATTGCCATGCCCTCCCCCAGGGGATCTTCCCAACCTGAGGATTGAACCTAGGTCTCCTGCATTGCAGGCAGATTCTTTACCATCTGAGCCACTATAGGGAAGTCCAACAATACTGGAGTGTGTAGCCTATCCCTTCTCCAGAGGATCTTCCCAACCCAGGAATTGAACCAGGGTCTCCTGCTTTGCAGGTGGATTCTTTACCAGCTGAGCTACCAGGGAAGCCCTTTGTGTGTCTACACAAAGATCTTGTTTTAGTTATGTGAAAAATACCATTGTTCATTTTATAGAGATTGCATTGAATCTGAAGATTGTTTTGGGTAGTATAGTAATTTTGTCAATATTGATTTTTTCAATCCAAGAACATAGTGTATTTTTTCATTTGTTTGTGTCATCCTTGATTTCTTTCATTAACATCTTTATGGTTTTTGGAGTACAGGTCTTTTGTCTCCTTAGGTAAGTTTAGTCCTAGGTATCTATTCTTTTTGATATGATAGTAAATGGAATTGTTTCTTTAATTTCTCTTTCTGATTTTTCATTGTTAGTGTATAGAAATGCAACAGAATTCTGTGTATTAATGTTGTATCTTGCCAGTTTACCAAATTCATTGATAAACTGAAGTAGTTTTCTGGTGGTGTCTTTAGGATTATCTATGTGTAGTATTGGAGAAGGCAATGGCAACCCACTCCAGTACTCTTGCATGGAAACTCCCATGGATGGAGGAGCCTGGTAGGCTGCAGTCCATGGGGTCGCTAAGAGTCGGACACGACTGAGTGACTTCACTTTCACTTTTCACTTTCATGCATTGGAGAAGGAAATGGCAACCCACTCCAGTGTTCTTGCCTGGAGAATCCCAGGGACGGGGAGCCTGGTGGGCTGCTGTCTATGGGGTCACACAGAGTCAGACACGACTGAAGCGACTTAGCAGCAGCAGCATGTGTAGTATCATGTCATCTGCAAACAGTGACAGCTTGATGTCTTCTCCATTTTGGGTTCATTTATATATTTTTCTTCTCTGATTACCATGGCTCAGTTCAGTTCAGTTCAGTCACTCAGTCATGTCCGACTCTTTGCCACCCCATGAATCCCAGCACGCCAGGCCTCCCTGTCCATCACCAACTCCCAGAGTTCACTCAGACTCACATCCATCGAGTCAGTAATGCCATCCAGCCATTTCATCCTCGGTCGTCCCCTTCTCCTCCTATCCCTAATCCCTCCCAGCATCAGAGTCTTTTCCAATGAGTCAACTCTTCACATGAGGTGGCCAAAGTACTGGAGTTTCAGCTTTAGCATCATTCCTTCCAAAGAAAACTATGTTGAATAAAAGTGGCAAGAGTGGATATCTTTGCCTTGTTTCTGATATTAGAATAAATATTTTCAGCTTTTCACATTTGAGTATGATGTTAGCTGTGCATTTATCATATATGACCTTTATTATGTTAGGTTATGTTCCTTCTATCTCCACTTTCTGGATAGTTTTTATCATAAATGTGTGCTGAACTTTTTCAAAAGCTTTTTCTGTATCTTTTGAGATGATCACATGGTTTTTATTCTTCAGTTTGTTAATGTGGTGTATCACACTGATTGATTTGCATTACTAAAAAATCCTTGTATCCCTGGATTATCCACTTGTATTATCCACTTGTCTCAGGTGGATAAATCCCACTTGATCATGGTGTATAACCATACATTTTATTGCTGGCTTTGGATTGCTAGTATTTTGTTGAGTAGTTTTGCATCTGTGTTCATCAGTGATAGTGGTCTGTAATTTTCCTTTTTGTAGTATCTTTGTCTGGCAGAATGAGTTTGGGAGAATTCTTTCCTCTGCAGTTTTGTTCTGCAATAGTTTCAGAAGGATAGGTATTAACTCTTTACATGTTTGATAGAATTCACCTGTGAAGCCATCTGGTCCTAAACTTTTGCTTGTAGGGGTTTTTAAATCACACTTTCAATGTCAGTACTTGTGATTGATCTGTTTCCTTTTTAAATTTTTTAAAATTAATTTTAAAATTATTTTATATTTTTGGTTGTACTGTGTCTTCACACAGTCTTTTTCTAATTGCAGAGAGTGGAGGCTACTCTCTAGCTGTGGTTCATGGGCTTTTCATTGCAGAGCATGGGCTCTAGGTGCATGGGTTTCAGCAGCTGCAGCACACAAGCTCAGTAGTTGCGGCTTGCTGGCTCTATGGCACTGGCTTAGTAGTTGTAGTATATGGAATTAGTTGCTCCGTGGCATGTGGAATCCTCATGGGCCAGGGATTGAACATATTTGCCCTGCAATGACATATGAATTCCTATCCACTGTACCACCAGGGAAGTCCAGTTGGCCTGTTTTTTGTTTGCTTGTTTGTTTATTTTTCCCTGTTTCAGTCTTGATAGATTGTAACCTTTTAAGAATTTGACCTTTTCTCTAGGTTGTCCATTTTACTGGCATATTTGCTTATTGTAGTCTCTTATGATTCTTTGTATTTCTGTGGTGTCCATTGTAACTTCTCCATTTTCATTTCTAATTTTATTGATTTGAGTTCTCCCACTTTTTTCTTGATGAGTCTGGCGAAGGGTTTATCAATTTTGTTTAACTTTTCAAAGAATGAGTTGGAAAAAAACTGAACTCTTTGCTCAGGTCTTTTCTTGGGCAAAGAGAATGTTTGATTTGGTCTAGCAGCCAAAAGAGAGGGTTGTGGTGAGTAGAAGGAACCAGGGCTGGGTGCCCAGCTGAGCTGGCTAGGTTGATGCAGGTAGACATTATTTCATTTGAACAAACAATATACACTTTGTATCTTACTCCATTTTTACATTTTGAATTTTGTTTTCTTTTTGCATGGTTTCTCAGTAAAAATTCTTTCGCAAAAGTCCACACTTATTGAGACTTTCATAAAAGTGTGGAGTTAAGAGCACACACTGTGGACTCTGGAGACAAACCTCTAAGACTGTTAGCTTTGTGCTTACTATCTACGTGTCTTTGAGCAAATGTCTTTACTTTCCTAATCTTCCCTGTTCATGTTGTAAAGTACATTGTGAGGGTTAAGTGAGATAATTTCCATAAAGCTCATTACATACTATTTGAGTTCAGTCAGTGTTATCTGCGTGTTTATTAATGTTATCCAGGTGAAGAGGCAAGATGGCACCAGGAGAGTTTTCTGACTCCTAGCTTTAAGGGAGATTTCTTTGTATTTGAGAAAGAAGAGATATGTTCTTCTTTGGACATGTTGAATTTATTAAGTCAGTGAAAATCTGGGTTGAATTATAGCTCAAGGTCTAGAGTTCAGAATGGGACAAAGCAGAAGGTTTGAATTTGTGTGTTAAGATGCAGAGATGGTCATTCAAAGAGAATGTCCAAGAAGAGTGTTTGAGATAAAGAGGAGAAGCCATGTTTCCAGGATGTCTGTCTTTCATATTCAAGGATTATCAGAGGAAATAGACTTTGAAGGGGATCAGAATGAGCAGTCAGAGATAAATAAAAAAGCAGGATAGAGAAAGGTTGGGGAAGTCAAAGGAGGCATGTTTAAATATGGAAGGAGTTGTCAAGGAAGATAAGTCAAGTGAGCCAGAATTAGAGGTGGCCATGAAATCTGGCAATTATTATATCACTTATTTCCTTGGTCAGGGCAGGCAATGGAGCAGTCCTGGCAAAACCAAACTGCTGTTTGTTGAAAAATAAAAGGACATATTTACATATTAAAGGAAAAATCAGATTAGAAAATCGTGTACCTAGTATGACTAATTGTTTACTTAAAACAATGAAAAGGGATTTAAGAAATTTTTACATTGGTGATGGATATTAAAGCATAATAATTTCTTTGGTAATACCAATTTTTAATTGTTTTTAAAGAGTGAAAGTTTAAGCTTCCCCCCCACCCTTTTTTTTTCCCCTCATTTGCTTCTCATACTATTTGTCTTTTATCATTTTCCATTATATTTTATTATCTGATATTGAACATAGTTCCCTGTGCTATATAGTAGGATTTTTTTTTAATCTGTTTTACACATAGTAACTTGTATTGCCAGTCCCAAACTCCTAATTTATATCTTCTCTCTACCTACTTTCCCCTTTGGTAGCCATGACTTTGTTTTCTGTATCTATGATCTGTTTCTATTTTTTTTAATTGGAGGATAATTGCTTTACAATGTTGTATTGGTTTCACCATATAACAATGTGAATCAGTCAATATTATATATATATATATATAAGTTTATATATATACATATATATATATATGTATATATATATATAATCCCTCCCTCTTCAGTCTCCCTCACATCCCACCTATCTAGGTCATTACAGAATTCCAGACTGGGCTCCCTGTGTTATGTAGCAGCTTCCCACTAGTTATCTATGTTACACATGACAGTGTATATACATCAATACTACTTTCTTAATTTGCCCTACCCTCTCTTTCCCCTGCTGTGTCCACAAGTTCATTCTCTGTGTCTGCATCTCCATTCCTTCCCTGCAAACAGGTTCATCAGTACTATTTCTCCAGATTCCATGTATATATGTTACTATGTGATATTTTTCTGTTTTATGAGCAAGTTCATTTATATAATATTTTAGATTCCACATATAAGTTATATCATATGATATTTGTCTTTCTCCATCTGACTTACTTCATTGAGTACGATAATCTCTAGGTCCATCCATGTTGCTGTATTATTTCACTTTTTTATGGCTGAATGGTATTCCATTGTGTGTGTATAGGCATACCTGTGTGTAGTATGTGTATGTGTATCATCTTTATCTATTTATCTGTTGATGAATATTTAGGTTGTTTCCATATCTTGGCAATTATACATTTTGATGCTATGAACATTTGGGTGCATATATCTTTATGAATTAGAGTTTTCATCTTTTCTGGATATATGCTCAGGAGTGGAATTGCTGGATCATATGGTAATTTTCTATTTTTAGTTTTTTAAGTAACTTCCATACTACTTTCCATAGTAGCTGCACCAATTTACATTCTCACCAAAAGTGGAAGAGGGTTCTTTTTCTCTATACCCTCTCCAGCATTTATTATCTGTAGGGTTTAAAAAATAAACAAATTTATTTATTTTAATTGGAGGCTAATTACTTTATAATATTGTAGTACTTTTTGACATTCATTGACATGAATCAACCATGGGTGTACATGTGTTCCCCATCCTGAACCCCTCTCCCATCTCCTTCCCCATCCCATCCTTCAGGGTCACCCCAATGCACCAGCCCTGAGCACCCTGTCTCATGCATCGAACCTGGACTGGCGATCCCTTTCACATATGATAGTATACATGTTTCAATGCTATTCTCTCAAATCATCCCACCCTCACCTTCTCCCAGAGTCCAAAAGACTGTTCTATACATCTGTGTATCTTTTGCTGTCTCGGATATAGGGTCATTGTTACCATCTTTCTAAATTCCATGTATATGCATTAGTATACTGTATTGGCGTTTTTCTTTTTGACTTACCTCACTCTGTATAATAGGCTCCAGTTTCATCCACCTCATTGGAACTGGTTCAAATGTATTCTTTTTTAATGGTTGAGTAATACTCCATTGTGTATATGTACCACACCTTTCTTATCCATTCATCTGCCGATGGACATCTAGGTTGCTTCCATGCCCTGGCTATTGTACACAGTGCTGTGATGAACATTGGGGTACATATGTCTCTTTCAATTCTGGTTTCCTCAGTGTGTATGCCCAGTAGTGGAATTGCTGGGTCGTGTGGCAGTTCTAGTTCCAGTTTTTTAAGGAATCTCCGCACTGTTCTCCATAGTGGCTGTACTAGTTTGCATTCCCACCAACAGTGTAAGAGGGTTCCCTTTTCTCCACACCCTCTCCAGCATTTATTTTTTGTAGACTTTTTGATAGTGGCCATTCTGACTGGTGTGAGATGGTACCTCATTGTGGTTTTGATTTTCATTTTTCTGATAATGAGTGATGTTGAGCATCTTTCATGTCTTTGTTAGCCATCTGTATTGTCTTCTTTGGAAAAATGTCTATTTAGTTCTTGGGCCCATTTTTTGATTGGGTCACTTATTTTTCTGGAATTGAGCTACAGGAGCTGCTTTTATATTTTTGAGATTAAGTCTTTGTCAGTTGCTTAATTTGCTATTATTTTCTCCGATTCTGAAGGCTGTTTTTTCACCTTGCTTATAGTTTGGAAGTTTACCTTCCTTTGCAATTTTCTGGAAGAGTTTGAGTAGGATAGGTGTTAGCTCTTCTCTAAATTTTTGGTAGAATTCAGCTGTGAAGCTGTCTGGTCCTGAGGTTTTGTTTGCTGAAAGACTTCTGATTACAGTTTCAACTTCCCTGCTTGTGATGGGTCTGTTAAGATTTTCTGTTTCTTCCTGGTTCAGTTTGGCAAAGGTATACTTTTCTAAGAATTTGTCCATTTCTTCCAAGTTGTCCATTTTATTGGCATATAGTTGAAATAGTAGTCTCTTATAATTCTTTGTATTTCTGTGTTTGTTGTGATTTCTCCATTTTCATTTCCAATTTTGTTGATTTGATTCTTCTCCCTTTTTTCCTTGATGAGTCTGGCTAATTGTTTGTCTGTTTTATTTATTTTCTCAAAGAATTAGCTTTTAGCTTTGTTTATTTTTGCTATGGTCTCCTTTGTTTCTTTTTCATTTCTTTATGCCCTAATTTTTATGATTTCTCTCCTTCTACTAACGTTGGGGTTCTTCATTTCTTCTTTTCTAGTTGTTTTAGGCATAGAGTTATGTTATTTATTTGATTTTTCTCTTGTTTCTTGAGGTAAGCTTGTATTGCTATGAACCTTCCCCTTAGTACTGCTTTTATTGAGTCCCATAGGTTTGAGGTTGTTATGTTTTCATTTTAATTCATTTATATGCATATTTTGATTTCTTCTGTGATTTGTTGGTTATTCAGAAGCATGTTGTTTAGCCTCCATATGTTGGTATTTTTAATATTATTTTTTCCTGTAGTGGACATCTAATCTTACTGCATTGTGATCAGAAAAGATGCTTGGAATGATTTCAATTGTTTTGAATTTACCAAGGCTACATTTATGGCCCAGGATGTGATCTATCCTGGAGAAGGTTCTGTGTGCACTTGATAAAAAGATGAAATTCATTGTTTTGGGGAGAAATGTCCTATAGATATCAATTAGGTCTAACTGATCTATTGAATCATTTAAAATTTGTGTGTCCTTGCTAATTTTCTGTTTAGGTGATCTACCATTGGTGTGAGTGAAGTATTAAAGTCTCCCACTATTATTGTGTAACTGTTAATTTCCCCGTTCATACTTGTTAGCATTTGCCTTATGTATTGTTGTGCTCCTATGTTGGGTGCATCTATATTTGTAATTGTTATATCTTCTTCTTGGATTGATCCTTTGATCATTATGCAGTGTCCTTCTTTGTCTCTTTTCACAGCCTTTGTTTTAAAGTCTATTTTATCTGATATGAATATTGCTACTCCTGCTTTCTTTTGGTCTCCATTTGCATGAAATATCTTTTTCCAGCCCTTCACTTTCAGTCTGTATGTGTCCCTTGTTTTGGGGCGTGTCTCTTGTAGACAGCATATATAGGGGTCTTGTTTTTGTATCCATTCAGCCAGTCTTTGTCTTTTGGTTGGGGCATTCATCCCATTTACATTTAAGGTAATTATTGATAAGTATGATCCCATTGCCATTTACTTTGTTGTTTTGGGTTTGAATTTTTACACCTTTTCTGTGTTTCCTGTCTAGAGAAAATCCTTTAGCATTTGTTGGAGAGCTGGTTTGGTGGTGCTGAATTCTCTCAGCTTTGTAAAGCTTTTGATTTCTCCTTCATGTTTGAATGAGATCCTAGTTGGGTACAGTAATCTGGGTTGTAGCTTTTTATCCTTCATCACTTTAAGTATGTCTTGCTGTTCCCTTCTAGCCTGAAGAATTTCTATTGAAAGATCAGCTGTTATCCTTATGGGAATCCCCTTGTGTGTTATTTGTTGTTTTTTCCTTGCTGCTTTTAATATTTGTTTTTTGTGTTTGATGTTTGTTAATTTGATTAATATGTGTCTTAGAGTGTTTTCACCTTGGGGTTATCCTGTTTGGGGCCCTCTGGGTTTCTTGGACTTGGGTGACTATTTCCTTCCCCATTTTAGGGAAGTTTTCAATTATTATCTCCTCAAGTATTTTCTCATAGCCTTTCTTTTTGTCTTCTTCTGGGATTCCTATGATTTGAATGTTGGGGCGTTTGGCATAGTCCCAGAGGTCTCTGAGGTTGTCCTCAATTCTTTTAATTCTTTTTTCCTCTGTGCTTCATTTATTTCCACCATTCTATCTTCCACCTCACTTATCCTATCTTCTGCATCAGTTATTATACTGTTGGTTCCCTCCAGAGTGTTTTTGATCTCATTTATTGCATTATTCATTATTGATTGACTCTTTTTTATTTCTTCTAGGTCCTTGCTAAACATTTCTTGCATCTTCTCAATCCTTGTCTATAGACTATTTGTCTGTAACTCCATTTAGTTTTCAAGGTTCTGGATCATTTTTACTATCATTATTCTGAATTATTTTTCAGGTAGACTCCATATCTCCTCCTCTTTGGTTTGGTGGGCTTTTGTCATGTTCCTTTACCTACTGAATATTTCTCTGCCTTTTCATCTTGTTTAGATTGCTGTGTTTGGGGTGGCTTTTCTGTATAATGGAAGTCTGTGGTTTCTCTTTATTGTGGAGGTTCCTCCCTGTGGGTGGGGTTGGACGAGTGTCTTGTCAGCCTTCCTGGTTCAGGAAGCTTGTGTCAGTGTTCTGGTGGGTGGATCACTGACACAAGAGGAATTGGATTTCTTCTCTCTGGAGTGCAATAAAGTATCCAGTAGTGAGTTTTGTGGTGTCTATGGGTTTGGTGTGACTTTGGGCAGTCTGTATACTAATGCTCAGGGCTATGTTCCTGCATTGCTGGAGAATTAGCATGGTATTTCTTGCTCTGGAACTTGTTGGCTCTTGGATGGAGCTTGGTTTCAGTGGAGGCTTTTGGATGAGCTCTTGCTGATTAATGTTCCCTGGAGTCAGGAGTTTTCTGGTGCTCTCAGAAAACTGAGATTTGGGGGTTTAAGCCTCCTGCCTCTGGTTTTCAGTTTTATTCTTACGGTAGCCTCAAGACTTCTCCATCCATACAGCACCAATGATAAAACATCTAGGTTAGTGGAGAAAAGATTCTCCACAGTGAGGGACACCCAGAGAGGTTTGCAGTGTTACATGGAGAAGAGAAGAGAAGAGGGAGGAGGGAGACAGAGATGAGCAGGAGGAGAAGAGGGGGAATCAAAAGGGGAGAGCACAATCTAGCCAATAATCGAATTCCTATATGCTCCCCACAGCCTGGAACCCTCAGAGAGGTTCACGGAGTTACATAGAGAAGAGAAGAGGGAGGAAGGAGATAAAGGTGATCAGGGGGGAGTCAAAAGGAGAGAGACAGATCTAGCCAGTAATCAATTCCCAGAGTGTTCCCCACAGCCCAGAAAACCCAAAGAGATTCACAGAGTTAGGTAGAGAAGAGAAGGGGGAGGGAGGAGATAGAGATGATCTGGGGGAGAAAAAGGAGAGTCAAAAGGGAGAGAGGGCAACCAAGCCAGTAATCACACTCATAATGGGTACTGAAGATTGGATTCTTAAAGGTACAAAGTTGATAAACACTAAAAAGCAAAATTAAAATCTAGAGTAGAGGTTAGACTCTCAAAAACATAATATTAAAAAAACAAAGCAGAATCACAAAAATTATAAAAAGTATATATGAAATTTGAGCATTCTTTGGCATTGCCTTTCTTTGGGATTGGAATGAAAATGGACCTTTTCCAGTCCTGTGGCCACTGCTAAGTTTTCCAAATCTGCTGACATATTGAGTGCACCACTTTAACAGCATTATCTCTTAGGACTTGAAATAGCTCAACTGGAATTCCATCACCTCCGCTAGCTTTGTTTGTAGTGGTGCTTCCTAAGGCCCACTTGACTTCTCATTCCAGGATGTCTGGCTCTAGGTGGGTGTGAGTGATCACACCATCATGAATATCTGTGTCGTGAAGATCTTTTTTGTACAGTTTTTCTGTGTATTCTTGCCATCTCTTCTTAATATCTTCTGCTTCTGTTAGGTCCATACCATTTCTGTCCTTTATTGAGTCCATCTTTGCATGAAATGTTCCCTTGGTATCTCTAATTTTCTTGAAGAGATCTCTAACCTCTCCTATTCTAATGTTTTCCTCTATTTCTTTGCATTGATCACTGAGGAAGGCTTTCTTATCTCTCCTTGCTATTCTGCGGAACTCTGCATTCAAATGGGTATATCTTTCCTTATATCCTTTGCTTTTCACTTCTCTTCCTTTCACAGCTATTTGTAAGACCTCCTCAGACAGCCATTTTGGTTTTTTGCATTTCTTTTTTTGGGGATGGTCTTGATCCCTGTCCCCTATACAATGTCATGAGCCTCGTCCATAGTTTATCAGGCACTCTGTCTATCAGATCTAGTCCCTTAAATCTATTTCTCACTTCCACTGTATAGTCATAAGGGATTTAATTTAGGTCATACCTGAATGGTCTAGGGGTTTTTCCTACTTTATTCAATTTCAGTCTGAATTTGGCAATAAGGAGTTGATGATCTAAGCCACAGTCAGCTCCTGATCTTGTTTTTGCTGACTGTATAGAGCTTCTCCATCTCTGGCTGCAAAGAATATAATCAATCTGATTTCGGTGTTGACCATTTAATGATGTCCATGTGTAGAGTCTTCTCTTGTGTTGGAAGAGGGTGTTTGCTATGACCAGTGTGTTCTCTTGGCAAAACTCTGTTAGCCTTTGCCCTGCTTCATTCTGTACTCCAAGGCCAGATTTGCCTGTTACTCCAGGTGTTTCTTGACTTCATACTTTTGCATTCAACCTCTATAATAAAAATGAAGTCTTTTGGGGGTGTTAGTTTTAGAAGGTCTTATAGGTCTTCATAGAACAGTTTAACTTCAGTTCTTCAGTGTTAGTGGTTGGTGCATAGACTTGGATTACTGTGATATTGAATGGTTTGCCTTGGAAACGAACAGAGATCATTTTGTCTTTTTTGAGATTGCATCCAAGTACTGCAAACTGCCAACAATTGCACTCATCTCACATGCTAGTAAAGTAATGCTCAAAATTCTCCAAACCAGACTTTAGCAATACATGAACAGTGAACTTCCAGATGTTCAAGCTATTTTAGAAAAGGCAGAGGAACCAGAGATCAAATTGCCAACATCCCCTGGATCATGGAAAAAGCAGGAGAGTTCCAGAAAAACCTCTATTTCTGCTTTATTGACTATGCCAAAGCCTTTGACTGTGTGGACCACATTAAACTGTGGAAAATTCTGAAAGAGATGGGAATACCGGACCACCTGACCTGCCTCTTGAGAAACATGTATGCAGGTCAGGAAGCCAGGAAGAAACAGTTAGAACCGAAAATGGAACAACAGACTGGTTCCAAATAGGAAAAGGAGTATGTCAAGGCTGTATATTGTCATCCTGCTTATTTAACTTCTATGCAGAGTACATCATGAGAAAAGCTGGGCTGGAAGAAGCACAAGCTAGAATCAAGATTGGCAGGAGAAATATCAATAACCTCAGATATGCAGATGACACCACCCTTATGGCAGAAAAGTGAAGAAGAACTAAAGAGCCTCTTGATGAAAGTGAAAGAGGAGAGTGAAAAAGTTGGCCTAAAGCTCAACATTCAGAAAACGAAGATCATGGCATCCGGTCCCATCACTTCATGGGAACTAGATGGGGAAAGAGTGGAAACAGTGGAAACAGTGTCAGACTTTATTTTTTGGGCTCCAAAATCACTGCAGATGGTGATTGCAGCCATGAAATTAAAAGACACTTACTCCTTGGGAGAAAAGTTATGACCAACCTAGACAGCATATTAGAAAGCAAAGACATTACGTTGCCAACAAAGATATGTCTAGTCAAAGCTATGATTTTTCCAGTAGTCATGTATGGATGTGAGAGTTGGACTATAAGGAAAGCTGAGCGCTGAAGAATTGAGGCTTTTGAACTGTGGTGTTGGAGAAGACTCTTTAGAGTCCCTTGTATTGCAAAGAGATCCAACCAGTCCATCCTAAAGGAGATCAGTCCTGGGTATTCATTGAACAGACTGATGCTGAAGATGAAACTCTAGTCCTTTGGCTACCTGATTCGAAGTCTGACTCATTTGAAAAGACCCTGATGCTAGGAAAGATTGAGGGCAGGAGGAGAAGGGGACGACAGAGGATGAGATGGTTGGAGGGCATCACCAACTTGATTGACATGGGTTTGGGTAGACTCTGGGGGTTGATGGTGGACAGAGAGGCCTTGCGTGCTGCAATTCATGGGGTTGCAAAGAGTCGGACACAACTGAGCTACTGAACTGAACTGATGAGATTTGCTTTAAAAACAGGATCTTTTTTTTTTTCCCAAGCTAATAGTAAGTTGTAAAAATGAAAATTAAAGGAGTATTAAAGGACCTAAAAATAAAAATATTTAAGAAATTAAAAAATGATAATAGTAAAATATATCTAGGAATTTCTCTGGAGCTGTTTCAGGCAATGTGGGATCAGTTCAGTTTTAGATAGTTTCTTGTTCCAGCTTATACCTCTTCTCAGTGTCTATAGGCCCCTTCCAATGTAGTTGGTGCTAACTACAGGGTTTTAATCTATTGCACCTGTCACTTCCAAAGCGGTTCCCTGTGTTTATTTTGGCTTCTGTTTGCAAGTCTCTTCAGCGTCTAATTTCCGCCCTGACACAAGGGGGTCAAGGTGGTCACTTATTTAGGCTCACTTGTTCAGTTGTGCTGTGGGGAGGGAGGAATACTGCAAACAAATATATCTGGCATGTGTAGGGAATGTTCGCAGTGTCTGGGCCACCCTGGGTTTGCCCCTGCTCATGGCGTGTATGCTTTCCCGGTCTACACTGCTCAGGCTCCAGGTTGCTCTGCAGGGGAACTGTCTAAAGCGGGCCCTGGGTTGCCTGCACTTCTCAGGTCTAAGCCCCTCTGGTTCAGGTTCTCAGGTACTCCACAAAGGCACAGAATAGGTTGGGCCTGCGTTTTGTGCCCTCCCCAGGTCCCAGCATCTCAGGTGACCAGGTGCTTGGTGAGTGCACTCTCCCCAGGTGTGTGGTGTGTCTTATCACCTCCCCGTTCTCAGCTGCTCGGTTTCCTTGGTGCGCAGCTTGATAGCTATCTCAGGGGTGCCGTGTTTCCTCTGGGGAGCTGATCTCTGGCAGCGACCCTCCTGGCAGATGTCAATGGTCCAGGATCCCAGGAAGACTTCATTAGCAACTGGGAGCCTGCTTGCAGTTTGGTAGAGGATGCCATCTCTGGGGCCGAGGTTGCCCCTTTCTGGCTCTGGTTGTTCCCTGCTTACCTCTCTGCCTCTGGTGGGAGATGGGCAGGTATGAAGCTGGTTAGCTCTCCTCTGGTATTCACTCAGTCCTTTGTTCTGTGAGTGGGCCAGCAGTGCCTTAGGTTAGAGCTTTTCAAGGGAAAGTTCTCTCTCTCTCTCTCTCTGGCCATCCCACAGTTTGGGTTGCTATCTCATGTTAGCTCCCTCAGATTGTCCTCAGGGCATTCTGGCTGGATCCTTACCCTAAGCAATGCAGCACACGCCTCCCTGTTCAGCCCCCACTTGCTGGTGGCAGATGCAAGCGTCTGGGCTACTTTCCACTGGGAGTTGCAGTTAGGTGCGTGATCTGTGGGTTTTATTTAGTTATTTATTTTTCCTCCCCATTATGTTGCCCTCTGAGATTCCAAAACTCCCCACAGACCCACCAGTGAGAGGGTTTCCTGGTATTTGGAAACTTCTCCTCTTTCACGACTCCCTCCCCGGGTTGGGTCTCTATCCCTAATTCTTTTGTCTCTCTTTTTATCTTTTATATTTTGTCCCACCTCCTTTCAAAGACAATGGGCTGCCTTTCTGGTTGCCTGGTGTCCTCCGCCAGTGTTCAGAAGTTGTTTTGTGGAATTTGCTCAGCGTTCAAATGATCTTTTGATGAATTTGTGAGGGAGAAAGTGGTCTACCTGTCCGATTCCTCCACCATCTTAGGACCTATCTGTAGACTTTCTAATGATGGGTATTCTGACCAGTGTGATGTGATACTTCATTATAATTTTAATGTGCAACTTTCTAATGATTAGCAAGGTCAAACATCTTTTCATATGATGTGGGCTATTTGTATTTGACTATCATTATTATTATTATTATTATTTTTACTGGCGATTCGTTTCTTACATGATAGTATACATGTTTCAATGCCGTTCTCCCAAATCATCCCACCCTCTCCCTCTCCCTCAGAGTCCAAAAGTACGTTCTACACATCTGTGCCTCTTTTGCTGTCTCACATACAAGGTCATCATTACCATCTTTCTAAATTCCATATATATGTGTTAGTATACTGTATTGGTGTTTTTCTTTCTGGCTTACTTTACTCTGTATAATTGGCTCCAGTTTCATCCACCTCATTAGAACTGATTCAAATGTATGCCTATTATTTTTAATTCTGCACTGCTTCTCCTAGCTTCTGACTTTCAGATCTTGCTCCAGTTTCCAATCTGCATTAAACTCCAGGGCTGAGCTCTGTTTCCTGTGGCTGATTTTCGGTGCTCTGCAAAGACTGAGCAATTAATTACACAGCCCTGGCTCTTCCTGCTGCAGCTTGTTTTGTAACAGTATTCCACCTCTACCCATCCAGCTTGAACCCTGGGGCACAAATCCCAGCAGAAGTGTGCGCTCTTGCCAGCTGCTTAGGGGGCTGGGACAAGGGTACTGTGTTTAGGAGTTATGTGATGGAGACATAGATGTTTCTAAGGAAGCTTAAGTGATTAGCCCAATGAAGGCTTAACAAAATTGGAGCCTGCTATGGTTACTATAGCAAACATGTTCCCACAAAATCACTTCCTACTTTTCTGTGCTGAGTCATGTCCTGCTTCTTTCATATTCTCAAGTCAGATGATAGTTATTGTCAGTGACACAAAAACATTTTACTAATTAGAGAGTTTTACACTCTTAAAGACAAGGTTTATTTTTAAGTTCAATTCTAAAAGACCAACCTAGATAGCATATTAAAAAGCAGAGACGTTACTTTGCCAACAAAGATCCGTCTAGTAAAAGCTATGGTTTTTCCAGTGATCATGCATGGATGTGAGAGTTGGACTATAAAGAAAGCCAAGCGCCAAAGAATTGCTGCTTTTGAACTGTGGTGTTGGAGAAGACTCTTGAGAGTCCCTTGGACTGCAAGGAGATCCAACCTGTCCATTCTGAAGGAGATCAGTCCTGGGTGTTCATTGGAAGGACTTATGCTGAGGCTGAAACTCCAATACTTTGGCCACCTGATGTGAAGAGCTGACTCATTTGAAAAGACCCTAATGCTGGGAAAGATTGAGGGCAGGAGAAGAAGGGGATGACAGAGGATAATATGGTTGGATGGCATCACTGACTCAGTGGACATGGGTTTGGGTAGACTCTGGGAGTTGATGATGGACAGGGAGGCCTGGAATGCTGCGGTTCATGGGGTTGCAAAGAGTCGGACAGAACTGAGTGACTGAACTAAACTGAACTAGAGAAGAAGCAAGCAGTAAGTTTTTGGACTAAATCTTTCCATTTGCCTCAAGCCTTCAGAGCACCCCTACTGGTCTGTGTGAATTACGGCAAATTCCAAATCTTTCTTTGCCTAGTTTCCTCATATGTGAAAGAGAATTATAATGCCAAACTTGCCATTTGTTGTGAGAAATTCATGTGATAATGGTAAGGAGGGATTACATAGCTGATTTCTTTTTTGTAAGCTTTCTTCAACTCAACTTCATTTTTCTTCCAGAAAGTACCTTATCTTTTTCCTAATTGAGAGGGAAATATCTAAAAAATCATAGTCATTCAGTTGAATTGTAATTTCCACTCAAAATGTTCCTTTATGTCCAATCTTTCTCTGTCCCTCTCTAATTTTGAGCTCAGTCTGCTACCTTCTTTCAGAACCTGATTCTGTAAGTGTGATGTTTTTGAAATATTAACTGGTGCTGTTGTTTTTCCCTCAGATGCTTTCTTTTCCATTTTTCTTTCTACCTTGCCTCCATAAAAATAACAAGCCCGTACTCACTGTCTCAAGTGTGGGAGAAAGGTCTGAGAGTTCTGTTTTCCTCTTAAGGATTAGAGGAAGAGAGAGACCTAGATCAATGTGACTTGAATAGTAAGGAATGTAACTTCCCTCTGTTTACTTCCCTCACCACTAAGGATTCCTTGGGTTGTCAGAATACAGATGGACAAGGAAGGGCAGGAGAGCTGGGGAGTTTCTGAGGAAAGTCGTGCATCCTGCTCCGGGTCACGTCCAGGGCTTTGGCAATAGCTCCAGAAAACTTGTGTGACCTGAGAGCAGAAAGGGCCTATAACTCACTTCCCTTTAGAGCTCTGGGTAGGTAGTGAGACAATAGAGAAAAATGGCTCTGTGGTATTATTCCAGCCAGATGGGACACCTCATAGAGTGTCTCATACTATTGTGCATTGTGATGAGGGTAGCAGCCAATGATGCCTTTGCATTAAAGACTGGCGCAGAAGGGACAGTGCAGACAGAAATCAAAGGATATGTTTCCAGGTTCCCAGATGCACTAGCCACCACAGACAAGATGTGATTATGGATGGGTCAGCAGGCGCCAGTGTGGGGAGATGCCTTAGCGGTTGGAATGCAAGTGCTTTTTCAATTCTCCATCCCTACTGCAAACACACAAGACACATAGACATACAGACAAACACATGTCAGCCTTGCCTGTATACATCAAACATGTACATATACACACATACCCTAACACTAGGTAAGATTCCAGAATTTAGATGAAAACAAAACTCAGGGAATTTAGATTACATTTCTACTACTGTAGTGAACTGGAGAATAAGACAGATTGGATTCTGGAAAAAATGTGTTTTTTACACATCAGGCTTTGTAGACTAAGATATATATCTGCCACAATTTATTAACTATCCTTTCTTTCTATTTATTTCTCTTTTACGTTTTCTTTTTTTTTTTTACTGAGATATAATCTACATGATCACTACAATAACCATTTGTCACCATCAGTTCAGTTCAGTCACTCAGTCGTGTCCAACTTTGCAACCCCATGAATTGTAGCACGCCAGGCCTCCCTGTCCGTCACGAACTCCCAGAGTTCACTCAAACTCACGTCCATCGAGTTGGTGATGCCATCCAGCCATCTCATCCTCTGTCTTCCCCTTCTCCTCTTGCCCCCAATCCCTCCCAGCATCAAGGTCTTTTCCAATGAGTCAACTCTTTGCATGAGGTGGCCAAAGTACTGGAATTTCAGCTTTAGCATCATTTCTTCCAAAGAACACCCAGGGCTAATCTCCTTCAGAATGGACTGGTTGGATCTCCTTGCAGTACAGGGACTCTCAAGAGTCTTCTCCAACGCCACAGTTTAAAAGAATTAATTCTTTGGCACTCAGCTTTCTTCACAGTGCAACTCTCACATCCATACATGACCACAGGAAAAACCATAGCCTTGACTAGATGAACCTTAGTCGGCAAAGTAATGTCCCGGCTTTTGAATATGCTATTTAGGTTGGTCATAACTTTTCTTCCAAGGAGTAAGCGTCTTTTAATTTCATGGCTGCAGTCACCATCTGCAGTGATTTTGGAGCCCCCCAAAATAAAGTCTGACACTGCTTCCACTGTTTCCCCATCTCTTTCCCATGAAGTGATGGGACCAGATGCCATGATCTTCGTTTTCTGAATGTTGAGCTTTAAGCCAACTTTTTCACTCTCCACTTTCACTTTCATCAAGAGGCTCTTTAGTTCCTCTTCACTTTCTGCCATAAAGGTGGTGTCATCTGCACATCTGAGATTATTGATATTTCTCCTGGCAATCTTGATTCCAGCTTGTGCTTCTTCCAGCCCAGCGTTTCTCATGATGTACTCTGCATAGAAGTTAAATAAGCAGGGTGACAATATACAGTCTAGACGTACTCCTTTTCCTATTTGGAACCAGTCTGTTGTTCCATGTCCAGTTCTAACTGTTGCTTCCTGACTGTTGCTTCTCAAGAGGCAGGTAATGTGGTCTGGTATTCCCACCTCTTTAAGAATTTTCCAATTTGTTGTGATCCACACAACATAGTCAATAAAGCAAAAGTAAATGTTTTTCTGGAATGCTCTTGCATTTTCAATGATCCAGCAGATGTTGGCTATTTGATCTCCGGCTCCTCTGCCTTTTCTAAAACCAGCTTGAACATCTGGAAGTTCACAGTTCACATGTTGTTGAAGCCTGGCTTGGAGAATTTTGAGCATTACTTTACTAGCATGTGAGATGAGTGCAATTGTGTGGTAGTTTGAGCATTCTTTGGCATTGCCTTTCTTTGGGACTGGAATGAAAACTGACCTTTTCCAGTCCTGTGGCCAATGCTGAGTTTTCCAAATTTGCTGGCATATTGAGTGTAGCACTTTTATAGCATCATCTTTCAGGATTTGAAATAGCTCAACTGGAATTCCATCACCTCCACTAGCTTTGTTCATAGTGATGCTTTCTAAGGCCCACTTAACTTCACATTCCAGGATATCTGGCTCTAGGTGAGTGATCATACCATCGTGATTATCTTGGTCGTGAACATCTTTTTTGTACAGTTCTTCTGTGTATTCTTGTCACCTCTTAATATCTTCTGCTTCTGTTGGATCCATACCATTTCTGTCCTTTATTGAGCCCATCTTTGCATGAAATGTTCCCTTGGTATCTCTAATTTTCTCGAAGAGATCTCTAGTCTTTCTCATTCTGTTGTTTTCCTCTATTTCTTTGCATTGATTCCTGAGGAAGGCTTTCTTATCTCTCCTTGCTATTCTTTGGAATTCTGCATTCAGATGCTTATATAGTTACAAAATATAAAAAATTTTAAATTTATTTTTTCTTTGTTTCTTAAAAATTAAGGTATGGTTGATTTACAGTATTATGTTAGTTTTAGGTATACAACATAGAGATTCAAAATGTTTATAGGTTATACTCCTTTTTTAGTTTTCAGAAAATATTGACAACTTATTTTTGTTTTTATTTACTTTACACATACTAGTTCCTACCTCTTAATTGTCTACCCTACCTTGTCCCTCCACACTGCCTTCTCTCCATTAGTAATCACTAGTTTGTTCTTTATACCAGTAAGTCTGTTTCTTCCTTTATTTCTTTCTTCCTTCTTCCCTTTCTTCCTTTCCTTCTTTCTCTCTTCCTTCCTTTCTTCCTTCTGTTCTCTCCTTTCCTTCCTCCTTGCTTCCTTCTCTCCCTCTCTCATTACTTTCCCTTTCTCCCTCCCTCCTTTCTTCTGCTTTCTCATTTTGTATTATCCATCTCTGTCCCTTTCCATAGCTTCTTTCCCCTTGATTTATGTACATATTCAGGACTTTTCTAACATTGATGCCAAAAAATTGTAAAACCCAGGACCTATACTTTATTAATACAGTCTGTTTGAAGCCCACCAGACTTCAAATAACCTCATTATTCTCTTAGCTCCTGTTTTGTCAATTGATATAGAAAATGCTAGACTCCCAGGTCCCATTTCATCTACCACTTAAATTCTCATGAAGTTTGGGAAATTTACAATATTGTATTATGTTCAATTCCTCCCCAACTCCTGAACTTCTATTGGACCTTTTGGAACTCATGAGACATCACAGTGAAAATTTTAAGGCATCAGCTGTTTGAATTCTTGTGTCCTTATGTTTTCAAGTCCACATTCCAGTTCTCCCCTCCCATGCAGAGGGCAGAGCTCCTGAAAACTCCCCTGTTAGCTGGCTGCCATCTAGATTCAGCCAATAGAAAGTATAGATGGGACATTAAAGGGCAACAGGAAAAAAGAGGCCAGGGCACCCTTCTTATTCTCTCCCCTTCAGTCTCCAACAGTGGCTACAGCTTCTCTTTGGCTATTACTCCTTTTGGATGACTTTCCTCTGTGGCCCCAGTTCCCACAAATCCCAGTTCCTGCCAGGTGGTCCAGTTCCTGGGCTCTGGTACCATCACCTCCTCCTCTGGGCTCCCCAGACAAATCAGTGATGGGCATACTCTTGCCAACCTCTGAGTTTCATTGCTGTACCTTCAGCTGTTAGAAGGACCTTTATAACCAGGTCTTTGTGGATAGGGGTGTGGTGGTGGGAGGAAGGAGAGGGTGAGACAAACTGAGAGAGAACTGGAACATATATATTGCCATATGTAAAATCAGATAGCCAGTGGGAATTTGCTGTATTATGCAAGGAATTCAAATCCACTGCTCTGTGACACCTAGAGGGGTGGGATAAAGTAGGAGGTGGGAGGTGGGAGAGTGAGGGGACATACATATACCTATGGCTGATTAAAGCACAAGCTGGAATCAAGAATGCAGGGAGAAATATCAATAACCTCAGATACACAGATGACACCACCCTTATGGCAGAAAAAGAAGAACTAAAGAGATTCTTGATGAAAGTGAAAGAGGAGAGTGGGAAAAGTTGGCTTAAAATTCAACATTCAGAAAACTAAGATCATGGAATCTGGTCCCAGCACTTCATGGAAAAGAGATGGGGAAACAGTGGAAACAGTGTCAGACTTTATTTTTTTGGCCTCCAAAATTCCTACAGATGGTGACTGCAGCCATGAAATTAAAAGACACTTGCTCCTTGGAAGAAGAGTTATGACCAACCTAGACAGCATATCAAAAGGCAGAGACATTACTTTGCCAACAAAGGTACATCTAGTCAAGGCTATGATTTTTCCAGTGGTCATGTATGGATGTGAGAGTTGGACTATAAAGAAAGCTGAGTGCCGAAGAATTGATGCTTTTGAATTGTGGTGTTGGAGAAGACCCTTGAGAGTCCCTGGGACTGCAAGGAGATTCCATCCTAAAGGAGATCGGTCCTGGGTGTTCATTGGAGGACTGATGTTGAAGCTGAAACTCCAATCTTTGGCCACCTGATGCAAAGAGCTGACTCATTGGAAAAGACCCTGATCGTGTGAAAGATGAAAGGTGGGAGAAGGGGACGACAGAGAATGAGATGGCTGGATGGCATCACCGAGTCAATGGACATGAGTTTGAGTAAACTCTGGGAGTTCGTGATGGACAGGGAGGCCTGGAGTGCTGCAGTCCATGGGGTCGCAAAGAGTTGGACTCAACTGAGTGACTGAACTGAACTAATTCATGTTGATATATGGCAGAAACTAACACAATATTTTACAGCAACTATCCTCCAATTAAAAAAAAATAAATGAAAAATAATGTTAGCTATAAAGAAAAAGAAAAAAAAAAAAAAAAGGAGCTACCTTGTGTGGGTTTTCTTCTGACCCAATCCCTAAAATACACTTTTTTTTTCACCTTCCTGCTCTGACTGAAACCAAGATCTGCCTCTGAGGATCCTATTTCCTCAGCAGTACTTTGAATTTGGGACAGCTTTTATATCCTATTGAATCTATATGTGAGTCAAATATCTGCTTGTTTCTTACCGCCATTTTCATACTGTTCTTCTTCCATTCTCTGTAAGCCATTTCAACTTTGAATCTCAATCTCATTTAGACTATGTCATCTACTCTCTTTCATCTTGTCCTCCTTGGGTCATTCATTTATGGATGATATTAGCTACTGCTCTTTGTTATTCTCTTCAGTATGATTCCTGCCTTAATTCTTGCATATATGAACACTCAGGTAAATGACCTCTCCAACATTCTGCCTTTTCCACTTCTGAAACTTTTCTCTGCTGATAATGTTACCTTCTACTCTACCTTAACTATCCATTTTCTTGGTGATATTCTGGGCCTTATTTTCAATAACTACAACTTCCTCAAAGTCTTAGTTCAAATATATCCCAGCCTCTGATCACTCCCTTTAGTGACCTGTATTTCCAGGTCACACTCTGTAGTACTCAAATTTCATCAGTCCCTCCATCCCAGCATGGGTTTCAAGTTATTGATTCTTCTGCCTTTTCAGTGCTTATTACTCTCCATACCCTTATTTCTCTTTATTTAGATCTGATTCTATGTCAATTATTACTTAGTCTCATGTATACAACTTCAAATCCCTCAAACTGCTCTCTTGCTTTATTGTACTCATTTGTCAAAACTCCATCCCTGATTAAAACTAATTTTCTGTCTGCTCCACACCTGACTCTAAGCAAGTGCATATATCTGGGCAGAAATATACCTTTGTGCTTTTCCCCCCTAAGATTGCTTTACCAATTTGGGGTCTTTTGTGGTTCCGTATAAGTTTTAGCAATTTGTGAAAAATGTCATGGATGTTTTGACAGGAGTTGCATTAAATCGGTGGCTGAAACCTTCAGCTACTATTATTTACCACTTCACTTATATGTACAAGTTGTCCATGAAGGCTGACACTGAGGCTAAGTTAGCCTGAGTGCAGAGGCACCACCATGCCAGAGGCTTAGATTGTGAACTCCAAATCTGAACATGAAGAGAATTCTATTTAGAGATCAAGAACTAGTATGTATATCAAATGTCTATTTTGTGCTTCCAAGTGTGAGGAATAGAGAAGTTAATAAAATATGGTTCCCACTTCAAAACACATATCATGTGACTATTGCATCTGTTAACTGGGCACATGACAGTTTTGCCTCTTCGGTCAGCATATTTTAAGAACACCTAGTCAATCTCTTTAGGATTAGTAAGCCACAAGTGCACTCCTTTTTGTCTAAACCACTAAATTAATTCCTACCATATGTTAGCTACTCATAAAAATACCACCAGGAGTATAAGGATATAAATATTTGATTCCTTTAAAGATTCATTTCCAAGTTTTCTGAGTAAACTGTATGGTTCAGTTCAGTTCAGTCATTCAGTCATGTCTGACTCTTTGTGACCCCATGAATCACAGCACGCCAGGCCTCCCTGTCCATCACCAACTTCCAGAGTTCATCCAAACTCATGTCCATCAAATCAATGATGCCATCCAGCCATCTCATTCTCTGTTGTCCCTTTCTCCTCCTGCCCCCAATCCCTCCCAGCATCAGAGTCTTTTCCAAGGAGTCAATTCTTTGCATGAGGTGGCCAAAGTATTGGAGTTTCAGCTTTAGCATCAGCCCTTCCAATGAACACCCAGGGCTGATCTCCTTTACAATGGACTGGTTGGATCTCCTTGCAGTACAAGGGACTCTCAAGAGTCTTCTCCAACACCACAGTTCAAAAGCATCAATTCTTCAGTGCTCAGCCTTCTTCACAGTCCAACTCTCACATCCATACATGACCACAGGAAAAACCATAGCCTTGACTAGATGGACCTTTGTTGGCAAAATGCCTCTGCTTTTCAATATGCTATGTAGGTTGGTCATAACTTTCCTTCCAAGGAGTAAGCATCTTTTAATTTCATGGCTGCAGTCACCATCTACAGTGATTTTGGGGCCTCAAAAATAAAGTCTGACACTGTTTCCACTGTTTCCCCATCTATTTCCTATGAAGTGATGGGACCAGATGCCATGATCTTCGTTTTCTGAATGTTGAGCTTGAAGCCAACTTTTTCACTCTCCTCTTTCACTTTCATCAGGATTTTTAGTTCCTCTTCATTTTCTGCCATAAGGGTGGTGTCATCTGCATATCTGAGGTGATTGATATTTCTCCTGGCAATCTTGATTCCAGCTTGTGCTTCTTCCAGTCCAGCGTTTCTCATAATGTACTCTGCATAGAAGTTAAATAAGCAGGGTGACAGTATACAGCCTTGATGTACTCCGTTTCCTATTTGGAACCAGTCTGTTGTTCCATGTCCAGTTCTAACTGTTGCTTCCTGACTGTTGTTTCTCAAGAGGCAGGTCAGGTGGTCTGGTATTCCCAGGTTAATAAAGAAAATAAAAGGATAATAAGATGGTGAAGGAGTAGGTGGACGTGGAGTACATCTCTCCCCACGGATACATCAGGAATACACCTTCAGACACAGAAGTGCATGGAGAACATCACTTGAGAGCAGATAGGAGGACCTAACCAGTGGAAAAGAATATATAGAACCACACAAATCTCGGTAGCATGAAGGAAACAGGGGTAAAAACAGGAGTGTTAGGAGAACTGGACCTGCCCTCGGCGAGTGAGGGAACTGAAGCAGGGGTCCTATCCCCACATCAGGGCAATTGTCTGAGTCAGAGAAGCATTTAAGGCTGAGAGTGAAACAGCTGATCTGTGGCCTAAATGGAATGAGAATCACGTAGTCCTTGTTGCAGCCATACATACCCCAGACAGGGATGAGGGTCCCCTGGAAGGCATAGCAGCCTAGAACTGGAGTTTGAGGAGTGTGGAGCAACCCCAGGGTGAGGGCTGTTGTTGACTGTGGAGAGATGGATTGAGGGAAGGTGAGGGAGGAGATTGTGATGGGAATTGCCTGTGGAGGGAAGCTGGGAAGCCGTGGAGGCAAGGCGATACTGCTGAGTCCTGTGTAGTGGGTGGAGCCATCACCACAACCTCTCTCTCCCCGCACACCAGTGACAGCAGCTGAACGATAGAGAGGCTGGCCCATCAAATTCCGGATGCACTGAACTACAAAGCAGAAACACACCCAGGATGCTCCTTTAAGTGCCTGATATGCTTATCTACAGAATAGGATCCCAACCAAGGGGGCCCCTCTATGTGACTGACACAATGTACAACAGAGACGGACTCCAGGCAAAGGAGCCTTCTAAGTGCCTGAACAGGTGGAGCAACGGAGAAAGACTGGCCAAAGAAGCCTTCTGATCACTAGCTACAAGAGGCTCAAAAAAAGACTCTGATAGGGTCATAACTCCTGTGGCGGAGGCAGTCCGTGTCCCTGCACACTTGGCACCGCCAGAATCCACACAAACCAAGCAGCTGTGCCACCTTCACACTCAACTCTCACTGGGGAAGAGCTGCCACATGCAAAAAAGTCTTACGTCTATGTGTGCAGGATTGCTTTGGTTGCGTCCCACTCTTTGTTACCCTGTAGACTGGCCTGCCAGGCTTCTCTGTCAGGGAGGGGGGTTCTCCAGGCAATAATAGTGGAGCATATTGGCCAATACTAGTTGCTATACCCTTCTAGAGCACTATATTTCCTGCTGCTCTAGCTGCCAACTCCCCTGAGTACCTGGTATCACCAGAACCTCTGGGATCCAAGCACCTGTGCCACCTCAGAAGGAAGGAACAGACAGAACAGGATCCATCTTGAAAGCATGACTCTATCTTAGGCCGGACTGTGAATGCTGGGCCACGTGCATGGTCACCCTCCCAATGGACTCTGAACTCTGCACCCGGTGTCTATGGAAACAGCATACCAATGGAAAACCGGCCCCCCGGATGGAAGAGCCACAGGACTTGTACCTAGACTCTCCATTGCCAAAAATAATACTCTAATTATCTCTGTAACAGAATGGAGTCATAAATATTATGCTTATTGGGGTATGACCACAGGCCTATTGACAATAGTACACTGTTAACTACTTAGGCTTAAGGCACATGAGTCATGGATTAACTTTGATTTTATCTCTCTTTTCCTTTGTCCAGACTAGTTTCAGGAAATTTGGGGAGGTGGGTTTGAGCATGTACACTTAAGGTATATAAAGTTTTGGCAAAAACTGGTCAGGGTCCTTAGCTAAGAGGAGACTCTACCTTGGCCCCATGGGTGTAATAAACTGAACTCCACTACTTGCAATGTCCTTCTGAGTGAGTTTGTTTCACGGAACACTTGGCTATAACAACTCCACACCTGGCCCTCACAGGGGCAAGCCCAAGTCCTCCAGGGAAGCCTCAGGAGCAAACCCCAGTGGATGACTCCCATGTAGAGGTGGAAATAAAACCACAATGGAAACCCAGGGGTAGTGTGGCTAAGGAAGAAGACCCAAAACCTTCCCACCAGCTGTACAAGCTGCAGATTAAATCCACATGATCAGTTAGGCAGACTCTGTGTCTTTGGAATATATAAAGGGTCATTGAGAACTCCTACAAAAGAAAATGTACTAGTTCTGATAGCTGTGGACATTGGAAGCAAGAACACATAGGAGTAGGACCAGATTAGAATCTGGGCTGCCCCCACAGCAGGACCAGGGATCAGCACAGTGTTGGAGGGCATCCTGGGTAGGTGAGGTGGACTGTGACTCCCAGCGAGGGAAAGGACTCTGACAGCAGTGACTCAAGAAAAACATTTATTATTCTTATGTTTTGATTAGCTCTGTAGATTCTTTTACTTCCCTGGTGGCTGAAACGGTAAAGCATCTGCCTACAATGTGGGAGACCCAGGTTTGATCCCTGGGTTGGGAAAATTTTGGATTTTTTTTTCCTTTTTTTGTTCCTTACTCCTCCACCCCATTGAAATTGTTGATTTTATTAGTACTATGAAATCTAATTAAGCTTTTGAGGGCTTTTTTTCCTTCTTAGTCATATTTTTTATCGCTGTTATAAACCTCTGCCTCTATATTGAGCTTTTACGGTTCTGCGGAGTTTTCCTTTTTTTTCTATCTCTTTTTTCTTATTTTAATTTTTTAAACCTATTACTATTTTTCTACATTTATTCTTTTGTTTGCTTTTCCTACTGTTCTTTTCCCCTTGCAGTTTATCTTTAATGTATATAAATCTTCTTTATCTACCTCTATTTAACTTTGTATATCTATTCTTTCTTTTCTTTCTCTCCTTTCCTCTCAATATATTTGTTAGTTTTATTTTCATTGCTTTATTTCCCTATTGACACCTTGCTTTAGTTTTGTTTTCCAGTTTTTGCTTTACTTGGTTTTGTTCTGGTAGATATAATTTTTGGTTTCTTTTGTTTGCTGGGTTGATCTATTGTACTTTTTTTTTTTCTGTTGGAGTGTTTTGACTGCTAATGGGTATATACGTGTATATTCAGTCATGCTTTTTATTATTGCTATAAATGTCTGTCTCTATGTTGGGCTTTTGCAGTTCTGTGGAGTTTTCCTTTTTTTTCTTTCTTCTTCCATTTTTTTTCTTTTCTCTTTTTATAATTTTAATTTTAACCCTTAAAAACCTATTATATTTTTCTACATTTATTCTTTCATTTTCCTTTCCTACTGTACTTTTCCCCTTGCAGTTAATCTTTAATGTATATAAATCTTCACCTACCTCTATTTAACTTTGCATATCCTTTCTATCTTTCTTTCTTTCCTTTCCTCTCAACATATTTGTTAGTTTTGTTTTCATTGCTTTATTCCCCACTTGGCACCTTGCTTTAGTTTTGTTTTCCAGTTTGTGCTGTAGTTTTGTTCTTAACTGATAAGTATAATTTTGATTTCCTTTGTTCACAGAGTCAATCTACTGTACTTTATTTTTGTTGGACTGTTTTGACTTTGCTCATGGGTGTATATGTATATGTGTATATTCTATTATTTTAAAATATTATTTTTCTGATCTTGTAACTGCCATTTGCCTGGGGATCATCTTTCATTTCTCATTTTTGAATATTTGTTTTAATCTAACTTAATGCCATAACAAACCACTTGTGGAATCTTCATTCCTGACCAGAGATCATGCCCTGAGCCTTTGGAGTGGAAACGTTGACTCCAAGACTCTAGACTGTACAGAGCTTCTCCATCTTTGGCAGCAAAGAATATAATCAATCTGATTTCTGTGTTGACCGTCTGGTGATGTCCATGTGTAGAGTCTTCTCTTGTGTTGTTGGAAGGGGGTATTTGCTATGACCAGTGCATTCTCTTCACAAAACTCTATTAGCCTTTACCCTGCTTCATTCTGTAAGCCAAATTTGCCTGTTACTCCAGGTGTTTCTTGACTTCCTACTTTTGCATTCCAGTCCCCTATAATGAAAAGGACATATTTTTTGGGTGTTAGTTCTAAAAGGTCTTGTAGATCTTCATAGAACTGTTCAACTTCAGCTTCTTCAGTGTTGCTAGTTGGGGCATAGGCTTGGATTACTGTGATATTGAATGGTTTGCCTTGGAAATGAACAGAGATCATTCTGTCATTTTTGAGATTGCATCCAAGTACTGCATTTTGGACTCTTTTGTTGACAACGATGACTACTCCATTTCTTCTAAGGAATTCCTGCCCACAGTAGTAGATATAATGGTCATCTGAGTTAAATTTACCCATTCCAGACAAAATAGACCTTAAAATAAAGAAGATTACAAGAGATAATGAAGGATACTACATAATGATCAAGGACTCAATCCAAGAGGAAGACATAAGAATGGTAAATATCTATGCCCCCAACATAGAAGTATGTCAATACATAAAGATAAACACTAACAGACATAAAGGAGAAATTGACAGTAACACAATAATAGGAGACTTTACTATCCCACTCACACACAGATCATCAAAACAGAAAATTAATACGGAAACACAAATCTTAAATGGTACATTAGATAAGATGGACCGCTATGATTTCTTCAGGACATTCCATCCAAATGCAGAAGAATATACCTTCTCAAGTGCACACAGATCATTCTCCAGGATAGACCACATCTTGGGTCACGTATCAAACCTCAGTAAATTTAAGAAAATTGAAATTTTAGCAAGAATCTTCTCTGACCACAACACTATGAGGCTAAATAACAATTATAAGAAAAAAATTTTAAGAAACACAAACACATGGAGATTAAACAACACGTTTCTAAATAAAAGGTTGCTGAAGAAATCAAAAGGGATATCAAAGAATTTCTAGAAACTAATGACAATGAAAACATGACACTCAAAACCTATGGGATCCAGCAAAAACTGTTGTAAGAGGGAAGTTTATAGCAATACAATCCTCAAGAAACAAGAAAACATAGAAGAGAAAGCTAACTCTACCCCTAAATCAACTGTAAAAGAGAAACAAACAAACAAAAAAACCAAAATTAGTAGAAGGAAAAAAATCATAAATATCCAAGCAGAAATAAATAAAAAAGAAATGAAAGAAGCCATAAGGAAGATTAATAAAGCTAAGAGCTAGTTCTTTGAGAAAATAAACAAAATTGACAAGCTTTTAGCCAGACTCATCAAGAAAAAAAAAAGAGAGTAGAAATCAAATCAACAAAATTAGAAATGAAAAAGGAGAGGTTACAACAGACAATGAAGAAATAAGAAGATTATAAGAAACTATTATGAAGAACTATATGGCAATAATATGGATAACCTGGAAGAAATGGGCAGATTATTAGAAAAGTTCAATCTTCCAAGACTGAACCAGGAAAAAAAATAAATTATGAATAACCCAATTACAAGCACTGAAATTGAAGCTGTATTCAAAAATCTACCAAAATACAAAAGCCCAGGATCAGATGGCTTCATGGGAGAATTCTATCAAACATTTAGAGAAGGGCTAATGCTTACCCTTCTAAAACTCTCAAAGTTTGCAGAGGAGGAACAGTTCCAAACTCATTCTACAAGGCCACCATCACCCTGATACAAAAACCAGAGAAAGACAACACCCAAAAAGAAAACTACAGGCCAATATCATTGATGAACATAGATTCAAAAATCCTCAACAAAATTTTAGCAAACAAAATTGAGCAACACATCAAAAAGTTCATACACCATGATCAAGTTGGGTTTATTCCAGGAATGCAAGGATTCTTTAATATACACAAATCAGTCAAAGTGTGATATACCATATTAACAAATTGAAAGAAAAAACCACATGATCATCTCAGTAGATGCAGAAAAAGCCTCTGACAAAATTCAGCACCCATTTGTGATTAAAACTCTTCCAAAAATGTGCATATAAGGAAGCTACCTCAACATAGTAAAGGTCATATATGATAAGCCTACAGCAAACATTATCCTCAATGGTGAAAAACTGAAAGCACACCCCCTAAGATCAGGAACAAGACAAGGGTGTCCACTTTCACCATTATTATTCAACATAGTTCTGGAAGCCCTAGCTACAGCAATCAGATAAGGAAAAGAAATAAAAGGAATCCAGATTGGAAAAGAAGTAAAACTCTCATTGTTTGCAGGTGACATGATACTGTACATAGATAACCCTAAAGATAGTATCAGAAAATTACCAGAGCTAATCAGTGAATTTAACAAAGTTTCAGGTTATAAAATCAATACACAGAAATCACTTGCATTTCTATATACAAACAATTAAAAATCAGAAAAAGAAATTAAGGAGTCAACCCCATTTACCATTGCAACAAAAAGAATTAAATATCTAGGAATAAACTTACCTAAGGAGATGAAAGAACTGTACACAGAAAATTATAAGACACTAATGAAAGAAATCAAAGATGACATAAACAGATGGAGAGATATTCCATGTTCCTGGGTAGGAAGAATCAATATTGTGACTCTACTACCAAATGCAATCTACAGATTCAGTGTGATCTCTATAAAATTACCAATGTCATTTTTCACAGATCTAGAACAAAAAACTTCACAATTCATATGGAAACACAAAAGACCCTGAGTAGCCAAAACAGTTCTGAGAAGGAAGAATGGAGCTGGAAGAATCAACCTTCCGACTTCAGGTTATACCACAAAGTTACAGTCATCAAGACAGTATGGCACTGGCACAAAATCAGAAATACAGACCAATGGAACAAGATAGAAAACCCAGAAATAAAACCAAGCACTTATTGGTACCTTTTTTTTGACAAAAGAGGCAAGAATATACAGTGGGGCAAAGACAGCCTCTTCAATAAATGGTGCTGGGAAAACTGGACAGCTACATGTAAAAGAATGAAATTAGAACACTTCCTAACACCATACACAAAGATAAACTCAAAATGGATTAGAGATCTAAATGTAAGACCAGAAACTGTAAAACTCTTAGAGGAAAACATGGGCAGATCACGCGATGACATAAATTAAAGCAAGATCTTCTATAACCCACCTCCTAGAGTAATGGAAATAAAAACAAAAGTAAACAAGTGGAACCTGATTAAACTTAAAAGCTTTTGCACAGCAAAGGAAACTATAAGCAAGGTGAAAAGACAACCCCCAGAATGGGAGAAAATAATAGCAAATGAAACAACTGACAAAGAATTAATTTCCAAAATATACAAGCAGCTCACGCAACTTAATGCCAGGAAAACAAACAACCAATCCAAAAGTGGAGAAAAGACCTAAGCAGTCATTTCTCCAAAGACAGACAGATGACTAACAAACACGTGAAAAGATACTCAATGTAGCTCATTATTAGAGAAATGCCAATCAAAACTACAGTGAGATATCACCTCACACCGGTCAGAATGGCCCTCATCAAAATGTCTACAAACAATAAATGCTGGAGAGGGGGTGGAGAAAAGGGGATGCTCTTGCACTGTTGGTGGGAATATAAATTGATACAGCCTCTATGGAAGATGGTATGGAGATTCCTTAAAAAGCTAGAAATAAAACCACCATATGACCCAGCAATCCCACTCCTAGGCATTTACCCTGAAGAAACCAAAATTTTAAAAGACACATGTATCCTATTGTTCATCGAAGCACTATTTACAATAGCTAGAACATGGAAACAACCTAGATGTCCATCGACAAATGAATGGATGAAGTAGTTGTGGTACATATACACAATGGAACATTACTCAACCATAAAAAGGAATGCGTTTGAGTTAGTTCTGATGAGGTGGATGAATCTAGAATCTATTAGAGTGAAGTGAGTCAGAAAGAGAAAGATAAATATCATATTCTAATGCATAGATACAGAATCTAGAATAATGGTACTGAAGAATTTATTTGCAGGGCAGCAATGGACAAACAGACATAGAGAATAGACTTATGGACATGGGGAGAGGGGAGGAGATGGTGAGATGTATGGAAGGAGTAATATGAAAACTTACATTACCATATGTAAATAAAGAGCCAATGAGAACTTGCTGTATGGATCAGGAAACTCAAACAGGGGCTCTGCATCAATCTAGAGGGGTGGAATGGGGTGGGAGATGGAAGAGAGGTTCAAAAGGGAGGGGATATATGTATACCTATGGCTGATTCATGTTGAGGTTTGACAGAAAACAACAAATTTCTGTAAAGCAATTATCCTTTAATAAAATAAAAAAAAGAAAGTAAAATACTAGCTCTGCCATCTATGAGATAAATATATTTTTTAGAAAAGTAATATATATATGTACATGCTTATTATATGTAAGTATTTATATATTTTAATCTTGAGCATGTCACTTTGCTTTTCTATACTTTATCAACTATAAAATGGGGATACAAATGTTCTACCAGATTCAGAGTTTTATGAAATTCAAAATGCATCTGCTAGTTTGATATTTAAAATAGTAATGGAAAACATTCCAGAGAAAATAAACTCAACTGTTTGTTATAAATTTTGTTCAGTAAAAAATGTAAATAATGTCTGCTAGTGAAACACAAAGGTGATGGCTTGAAGGCACTGTTGGACATTATCGAGTTAGATAATGTCTAACTATGTCTAGATAATGTCTAGATTAGGTGTTGCATCTAATCTAGCAATCTAACAAATTGCAATAAATCTAATGATAATTTAAAAAAAACAAGTCAGTCAGAACACTTTACTCAAGACCCTATAGTAATTTCAGTTCAGCCAGAGTAAAATCAGGATCTTTCCAAAGGCCTCAGGAGTCCCTAGGACTTTTTTCTGCCCAAGTTTATTACATTACTGACCTTAGATGTTGCTCCAACCATCTTGGCCTTCTAAATGATTCCCCCTTAAACTAAGTACATTTATACTTTAAGTACATATAGTTTTCACTGGCTCTTCCCTTTGCCTGGAATTTCTTTCCAAATGAGTACCTTACCTTCTTAAAGTCCTTGCTCAGATCTTATTTTCATAATGAGGCCAGTTGGACTACTGGGATTAAAAATTGCAATGTCCTCAGCACTCCGGTCACTCTCTCACCCTGTTCTTTTTCTTTTTTACCCCCATGGAACTCATCGCCTCTTAACATTCTGTATAATTTATTTTTTGTCTGTTTGTTATCTATCCAAATAGTACATGAGTTCCATTAGGGTGGACTTTTATGTCTCCAGTAAAAAGAAATATTCCTGGAACATAACAGTTACTCAATGATGATAACTAAAAGAAAAATGTGAATGTTGGCACATAATCCTGGAATAATGTCTAATAACTCAGAGAAAAGGAAGGTCTTCCAATATGTTGGGTGCAAAAGTATATTCTCTCAGGATGGGAAGATTTCACTTCTCAAATAGATGAAGTGAATCATTGCTGTAAGTGGTGAAGTAAGTGACAGAACTTGGGGTCTCTGGCCTGTACTAGTTCCTGCAGCAACTCTGGGTACCTGTAGATCTCAGCTGAGCCCCTTAGAATGTGGTCTAGCCAAGGACTTAGCCAGAAACATCTGCCCACCTTGTACCTGGGAACTTGGTAAGAATGAAAATTTCCCTTCCTTGAGGGTGGGGCCTATGAATCTTCATTTTAATTTAGCATCTTTGTACTTATCTTAAACAAGAGCCACAATTAAAGGGAAAACTGGCCTAATTTATGTACACATCAAGGGCATTAGTTTTCACAGGAAATTCATGTCCAGTCAGGGTTTTAAAGACATGTCTCATGGTTGCTCCATTCGCACAAGGAGGTGGAATAGGCTTCCTTGGCAGTGGGGAATGTTGAGGGACTGACTGCTTAATTCTTTTGATCTTGAAATAAAAAGAGTAATTTACCATAAAAGCAAATTTATTCAGCAATATCAGCAGATTGCAATTCGGGACATGCAAATTATGGTGACCACAGGCAAGTCCAAAGAATAGAAGAGAAGCACTTGCTTTTATAGAGGAAAAAAGGAAGTTGGGAAGAATTGTTTCAAGGAACCCAAGGTGGTAAATGCCTCTCAATGGCTGAACTGTTGCTGGGGACGGAGAAATTCTTTCTTCTTCAGGCACCTTCCTTTACAGGGATCTGAGTAGTTAGTGAAAGCTCCTCATTTATGATTCTATTTTAAATGTTTCCTTTATTTATTTTCATAACTCCCAGTTTCTAGGAGGCTCTCTTCAAACCATTTAAGACAGATGGATTTCAAAAAGCAATTAATTCTCAACATGAATTCATTTCTGAGCATTCCATGGCTGAGTTTCTGCATCTCGTCAAAAGAATTTCTGAGAAAAAATGGAGCGATTTAGAACAGATGGCTCAGTGACAGGAGTTATTTTGGCCATGAGAAGTATCTTTAGACCCTGATTCTAAGCCAGTCAGGCACATTGCTTTTCTGAGAACACCCATAGTTTTTTATGCCTTCTTGTTGCACTTCCTGCAACCTCCATATCCAAATTCTTACCCTGGGTCAATGTCTCAGTTAACTGGCAAAAATTATGTTAGACATTTCCTGCTCTACACTCAAGTTGTGTGTTTAGTGTCTGTCTGGCTTTCCTATCTTTTTTCCCCCCCATCTTTATTTTAAATAAAAAAAGTCATGCAAATATTCTGGAACCATAATCTAACCTGCAGCATTTTACTTTCTTTAATAGGATCCTAGAAGAACTCATTAACTCAGTTGCAACATCCATGAACTTCTTCTCATTGTGGGTCTTCTATTTCTTCTCTCCTCTTCCCCTCATTCTGTTTCTTCTCATCTCTTTCTTCTTCCTTTGCACTTTCTTGGGTAGATAACTTTTAAAACATTTTTTTTTTTATTTTTTTAAAAATTTATTTATCTTATTGGAGGCTAATTACTTTATAATATTGTATTGGTTTTGCCATACATCAACAAGAATCCGCCACGAGTGTACACGTGTTCCCAATCCTGAACCCCCCTCCCACCTCCCTCCCCGTACCATCCCTCTGGGTCATCCCAGTGCACCAGCCCCAAGCATCCTGTATCCTGCATCGAACCTGGACTGGTGATTCGTTTCTTATATGATATTATACATGTTTCAGTGCCATTCTCCCAAATCATCCTACCCTCTCCCTCTCCCACAGAGTCCAAAGACTGCTCTATACATCTGTGTCTCTTTAGCTGTCTCTCATACAGGGTTATCATTATCATCTTTCTAAATTCTAATATGCATTAGTATACTGTATTGGTGTTTTTCTTTCTGGCTTACTTCACTCAGTATAATAGGCTCCAGTTTAGATAACTTTTTATTTCCAATGTTCTCTCTTGATTTGGGCCTTCTTTTCTCTTGAGCACTTTAGAGTCATAGGATGTTGGAAGCAGCAGGTCCTTAGAGATCATCTGCTTCAAGACTCATCTTTAAGGTAAAGATGCTGAAGACCAGTCAGGTAACAAGATTTGCTCAGAGTTCACAGAGTTCACAGAACAGGAGCCCTGTCCTCTGACCCCCAAGTCAGTTCCCCTCCACAGTGGGCTCTCTTTTCTTCTCTTTCTCTAAGGTAGACCTTTCAGTTGCCAGCTCAGGAGCCACATTTAACCCATGAGCAACTTTTGTTTGGCCTGAATATAAGTGAAAATAAATCATTTGTCATTATTTAAAAATGGAGGATTTCAGAAAAGATCTGGAGGTGGACAGACCATGATTCCTGGAGCTGAGAGCCCTGGTTCAAATCCCAGTTAGACTTCTTACTAAGCGGGCGTGGAAGAGTTAGAGGAATATAAAGGAATAAATGGCAATATATGTAAAGTGCCCACAACAGTGCCTGATACATGGCAAGTGCTGCATGTGTCTGATGTCACCTACTTCTTATTTTTATAGTCATGTTGTTGTGAAGCTTGCTTAGCACCAAGAAGCCTATCCCATTTGTGTACCCTTCCTGTCCTCTGTGTGCAGCTCCCTCACACGCCTGTGTGTCTTCCAAACACCAAATCTCTGACTCTGAGTTTTCCATCAGAAGTTTTAAGAATAGTGAAATGTTACAAGCTCACTCTTATCTAGAGGGACAGTCTGTCTGGAGTTGTTTTTACGTATGAAATACCAATATTAAAGAGGGAGAAATGTAGTTGTGCTGCTTCAGACTTGTAGGATAATGCTGCCATCAGGGCTTGCTGAGCTGGGCTTTTGATGCTCGGGTGGTGTGTTTCAAACCGCAGAGGTAGACTCGTTAGTGGAAAGGGAAACCGGTTGAGGAAGGTGTGACTAGAATTTTAAAAATGGAATAAAGTAGATGTGTTTCATTTTCTTCTACATTATCAGGACAGAAATTGTTTTATGGAATCCTTTTCAATTGCATATTTATGTGTGTATTGGGATAGGATGAAACATGCATTTCTTATTGTGGGTCTTCATCTAGAAGTTAGACAAGCTTTCTAATTTTTAGATAATCTTGTATTTTAAAAAGATTAAAATATTGTATTTTAATAAATTTTAAATATTATGTTTAATTTATAATTTAAAATATATTTAAGATGGAAATAAAACCTTGTATTTTAATAACTATAAGATAATCTTGTATTTTAATAATTAGATAGGGATAATTCTTAATTGGCAGTACTAATGGATTTAATAGGATAAACCTAAATTCCTCTCTTTTGAGAAGACTTGTATTTATATTATTTAGTTGCTTAACAAACCGCTTTGTCACAAGTTCAGGGAAAATTCCATTAGCAAAGGATTGTGTAAGAGGCTTGTCATCCAGCAGATTTGCTGAGGTGTTCTAATCATAACATATTCTCAAAAATAATAATAGCCTTGAATAATAAATCTTTTTTCTGGTTCTTATCCGTGGACATGAGGAAAGTTTGAGACCATGCATAGTTTATATTGTCAGTATAGAGGAGAGGATTTAGCTGTTAACGATTCTTTACTCTTCTATCCTGTGCAATTTCCTCATGCCATTTCAATCAGTGCTCACCAAGGCCCGTATTCTGGCTACCTGGCAACAGACATTTTAAACATATTCTATGAGCTGAACTCTCAAGACATCCTCTATTCTTCTTCGTGGCTCCAAGTCTTGATTTCACTTTTATAAACATAAGGAAGGAGGTCCTCAAGAACTGTTTATGGTTGAACATGAGGCTACTTTAAACTACTACCTTCCAACTTGAATTCCTGGAGGTAGTTTATCCAATAAAGTAGCCAACTCTCCCCCCAAATGTATACATATTCTGTATAGATGTACTATCATACTGATACATTATATACATTATAAAACACATAGAAGAGTAGAAGTAAAAAGGGATAAGATGAAATAAAGCAACTTCCAAATAATTTTTAAACGATAAAAAATCTTGCCAATAATAATATTTATTATATTGAATATCTTTGTTATTTTAGAACAATGTGATATTGAGAATCTAAGTTCTAGTTTTAAGTATAGTTCATTTCAGCACTGACTTTTAGTAGCATAATGTTATAAGTGGAAAAGATACCTCACACTGATATATAGACCCTAATGAAGAAGTATGTCATTAGCTGCTATTGCTTTATGTGATATTTTTTAATCTCAATGCATCAATTATGCTAAAGTTTTATTAAAATTCAGCTTGTAATATCTATCTTCCCTTATGACAGTTACTGTTTTAAAATTCATCAAAATGAATTCAATATATACTGAAGTATTTCATTTGGAAGATTTTTATTTGGGTTAAATAATTCTGTCCCTATATTTTAAAGTGTGCAGATATGAAAGTTGTCATAGGTGATACACATCATTTATAGCAACACAAACCCATAATGCTGAAAATATTTCTTAGTATTCACTTTCAGAATCTTTTTTTTATAATTTTTATTGAAAATCAGCTACAGCCTTACTCAGACAGGTTTCATTTGCTTATTCATTTTAAAAATTAATCATTAAAAAAAAGTCAGCAAATTTGGATCCATTGTGTTTGTGAAAGAAGAGGGTATCTTATCAGTAAGTTCGATACCTTTCTAGTACTTTGCCATGAAATAATCAGGAAATTTTAAGCACTTTAAAGATTTTTATCATTACTCTCCATCTCATTACAAAGTATTGCAGAGATCTTGTTTTTATAAAATCAGTTGCATTAATGACATTGTGTAATACTTTGTGCACTTCCGTTTCATTTTCTTTGCTGTAATTGCTTGTCTTTTAATGATAGAGTACATAGATTTCATTTGATTTGCTCTCTCCAAAATGTACTCCAAAAATTTAAATTGTTATTATTTTTATTACATTCAAAGATTTCAATCCATCAAGAGTTAGCGTAAATGATTTTCATTCCTATATCAGAGAAGTAATTTACTAACTAGAATAAATCTTTGCATATCCTTTTAGTTTAGTTGTTCACAAGGAAATTAGTGCTACATAAATGTTGTTACTGGAAAAAAAACTAGAGTATATAATAAGTATAGACATAAAAAATATATATTTTCATCCAATTGTATAGTAAACCTCCCATACTGGTTCACACTTATGTCTTTAAATATGCAATATGTTTATATTTTCCAATAGTATTTTCTGACAAAAAATATGTTTTAATTTGTAGCCATATTACTTCTCGTATTTTGTCAGCTGTTTTTACTGTAGGAAGGACAATCTTTACTAATGGTACATAGTTTTTCTTTTTGTGCTTAAGTAGGGAATTTAGTCGGAGAAGGCAATGGCAACCCACTCCAGTACTCTTGCCTGGAAAATCCCATGGATGGAGGAGCCTGGTAGGCTGCAGTCCGTGGGGTCGCTAAGAGTCAGACACGACTGAGCGACTTCACTTTCATTTTTCATTTGCATGCATTGGAGAAGGAAATGGCAACCCATTCCAATGTTCTTGCCTGGAGAATCCCAGGGACGGGGAGCCTGGTGGGCTGCTGTCTCTGGGGTTGCACAGAGTCGGACACGACTGAAGCGACGTAGCAGCAGCAGCAGGGAATTTAGTATGTATTACATACTTAGAGAAATATTCTAAAGGCCTGGGTTAGGTGTAGCATGGTACTTTGAACCACTACCAAAAAACTTTGACATTTGTCATCATGTTCCGCATGATTAGTGTGTGTCTTAGTAATTACGATGGCTTTCAAACTATCATTGTTTCAAGGTACGGTATCTACTTATGTCAAGGTAGATCTTTAATGACGGTGAATATAAATGTGTATTTCACAGACTCTTCTTGACAATTTGAATAATTTGGGGCTAATTCTTGTTAGGTTAAATCAGTGACAACTTACTTGGAATAAAAGTAAAAAGTCTGACATTGTCTTATTGCCTTAAATTACTTGAGGCAAATGGGCTTCCCGTGTGACACAGTGATAAAGAATCTGCCGGCCAATTCAGGAGATTCAAAAGATATGGGTTTGATCCCTGGGTTGGGAAGATCCCCTGATAACCTACTCCAGTATTCTAGCCTGGAAATTTGAGGCAAGCCATTCAAAAATTTTTCCATTACGTTATTATGGAATTTTGCAAATAAATAAAATAAATAAAAGTATAATGAACCTGATATGCCTTTCACCTAGTTTTAGTAATTATCACTGCATGGTATATCTTATTTCCCCTATATATATATCTTCCTACTCATCTCACCTCAGATGATTGTAAATCAATTCTCAGACAATGTATCCTTTTGCCTGTGTATATTTTGGTATATATTTCCAAAAATGATTATAATGTCGAACACATTAAAATGAATGATGCTTTAAAATATTATTAAATATTTAGTGTTCAAATTTCTGCTATTGTCTTATAACATCATTTTTATTTTTGAGATTAAAGTAATATGTTGAGGATACATTTTGGGAGTAGCTGCCATGGTACTTTCTGTTTGACTGGTTTAATGTGGGAGAAAAGAAAGAGTTTGAAGGTAAAAATTTTTTGAGTGAGTGAGGGTATTGTATGCTGACATGAGGAGAAATGTAGAGGTGATGAGAGGGAGAAAATGAAGACTTCAGTTTAAGATGCGTGGAAATACCAAGATGGAAATAACAAGTTGACATTTGGATGAATAAACCCAGAACTCATAAAGGAGGCATGACTGAGATATAGAAATTTGGGAATATATGTGGCAGAGAGAATATTTAAAACCATGAGAATAAGAGACAAAACAAGGTAAGACTGTAGCATAGGAGAGCTCAGAACTAAGACTGGCCAATTCTAACTCCTTAAAGAGAATGAGAAGGTCTATGGAGAAAAATCAAGGGTGTGTGCAGAGGTAACCCTGGGAGAGATGGTTCAGGAAAGCAATAGGGGTCAATAGTGTTGGGTGCTGCAGGGATGTTTTACGAAATGAGAATGAAAAGTCTCTCAGTTATTCTGAGACCCATTTCTACTGCTAAGAGAGTCAGTTAACATACCTGAGTCTCAATTTAACTATCTGAAATATGGTGCTTATGAAAGATGGTGTTGGATGGTCTGGGTAAGGGGTGTTGGTCAGGAAGTGCTAGGCATTTCATCCAGCACTGTAAGTGGGTTAGTGTGAGCAAAAGGTGATATAGACAATTTTCTCTGTGTGTGTTTAGTTACCAAGTCGTGTCCAATTCCTTTGGGACCCTGTGGACTATAGCCCACCATGCTCCTCAGTTCATGGGATTTCCCAAACAAGAATACTGGAATGGGTTTCCATTTCCTTCTCCAGGAGGTCTTCCCAGCTGAGGGATCAAACCCTCATTTCCTGCATTGCAGGTGGATTCTTTACTGCTGAGCCACTGGGTTCTACCAACTCTATAAAATCTGTGAGGTGTGAGAACATTGTACCTTATGGGACAGACAAAGGGATTTTCCGAGTCACTCTGTAAATTACTAGGTAAATATAAAGTGACATTTCTGTTTCTGAGACAATAAATGTCAAAGAAAATTTTTCTGTGCACTGGTTGTGGCAGATTTAAGGCAGATGCAACCATGATGCTGATTTCACATAGAAGAATCTGGAGACAAGGTTGTCAAGGCTGTGATCCCAAGTGTTAGTGCGTTAGCATCTTGGGAGTTTCGAAGTCCCTAAGGCTTTAAGATTTGTTTGCCTCTAGTGTTATTAAGTTATGGCCACTAGAAAATTCTGTCTTATCTTCATTTCACAGAGCTATCTAGAAATAATGAATATTCGGAAACCCCCATTTTCAGTTCAAGACCCTGTACTTCCATCCCTCAGTGCGATTCTCAGAACCTCCCATCCCTGTCCCTGTCATTTATTGTTGAATAGAGGTTGTAGAGGAAAGATGATGATGATCCCCATTCTGCAGATTCTTGCCCTGGAGATGGTGCTGAGGCTCCAGCTGCGTTTTGGTACCTTGTGCAGGAAGAAATCACATCCTCAAGCAGTGATCCCGTGCATTAAGGAAGCGAACCCAGAGCACTTGGGTCAGGAACTCAGTTAGTGTGTTTCTCATGTGCAGGAACCTGATCTTGGGTCCTCACACAAAACCTCATATGCAGTAAATGCTCAATAACTGCTGTTAAAAAAGAAGAAGAATGCCTTACCCATTCAGGCTGCATGCATCACTGGGGAGGCAAGCCCAGCCTTTGTCATTGGCCTATGATGTCAGTTCCATGGGATGATTTTGAAGTTGCTGTCAATCACCCTGTCCCCCCAGTTACTATGCTTCTGGATGATTGCAATTCTACTTTTGGAATTCCACCAATAAGAAGTCTTGTTCTCTGACAAAATGCGAATGTGCCCAGGAGAGCAAAATTTCATCATCAGATTCATATATCTTACTGAATTTGAGTTTTTTCGATCTCTCCTGAGAGGAGAGTTTGACTAAGGATATTGAAAAGAGAGAGAGAGTAGGAGTGATGAAAAGACAGGGGAATAATAGCTACAAAATATCTGAGTTTACAGACACCACAGTTATGCCTAGAACTGGTCCTGACTGGTAGACTGACAAGGCAGCTCTCCAAGGATAATGTGTATTCACTATTACTCATTTTTTCCCCACTCGTTCCTTTACACTTCAATAGGAATACAGGCAATGGGTCAAGTGCCACATACACAGCAGTCACGTATTATTAACACAGTCACATCTAGATGCACAAAGAGGACAGGAAACATTTTTAGTCTCGCAGCCCCACTTCCTTGCAACTGATTGATTAGCACAGTAACATGAGCAAGCACTAAGCCCCGGGCTTCAGGTGACATATTCAATTAATGACATTCAGGCATGCAAAGAAAGATAAGCATTCTGGTATCAGGCAATTACAAATTACAGACTAATGAATGTGATTTTGTTTTCACAGATTTTCCCATTTTACTCTATAACACTGGGATCAACATTCATTAGCTCAGAAGGATCTAGGTTCAGGCATGCTGGCAAGGCATCAATATAAGGTAAGCTTCTGCATTTGTTCAATGTGTATGCCAGGTTAGATGGAATTATCAAACTTAATCTGACCTCTAGTGGCATTTGGTAATAATGAGCACACTTGAAATATACCTAGAAGCTTTGATGTGGAAATCCTGCCATGTTTTATTTTAAAACTGGAAGAAATCTTAGAGATGGTCTGCTTAGCAAGCATCCCACCCACTGCTCCATTCTGCAGGTGAGGAGACTGAGGTCTAGAAATGTTGAGTGATCTGACTGAAAGATTGAAGAGCTAATTGATAGTAAAGACACTAACGATAGAATCCAGGCTTTTATATTTCCATGCAAATATGACACTTTCATCAAAGAAAAATCAATATGAAAATATGTTTAAATGTTGATAAGGATAAGCTGAAATATACAAACTTTTTGAATATTGTGAGTCAAAATCATCAAGGCACTTTCAGCTCAGTATCTGAATATTTTAGTTGAAAGCATATGGAAACTCAATCAAAATTACTGACTGCAGTTGAAACATTCTATTTTTTATGTTTGATACATTGATTCTAATAGTATTTATTTTTAAATTAATTTATTTGTTTTAATTGGAGGCTAATTACTTTATAATATTGTAGTGGTTTTTGCCATACATTGACATGAATCAGTCATGGGTGTACATGTGTTCCCCATCCTGAACCACTCTCCCACCCTCTCCCCATCCCACCCCTCAGGGTCATCACAGTGCACCAGCCTTGAGCAACCTGTCTCATGCATTGAACCTGGACTGGTGATCTCTTTCACATATGATAATATACATGTTTCAATGCTATTCTCTCTAATCCTCTCACCCTCGCCTTCTCCCAGAGTCCAAAAGACTTCTATACATCTGTGTCTCTTTTGCTGTCTCACATATAGGGTCATTGTTACCATCTTTCTAAATTCCATATATATGTGTTCAGTTTAGTTCAGTTGCTCAGTCGTGTCCAACTCTTTGCGACCCCATGAACCACAGCACACCATCCTGTCCATCACCAGCTCTCAGAGTCCACACAAACCCATGTCCATTAAGTCAATGATGCCATCCAACCATCTCATCTTCTGTTGTCTCCTTCACCTCCTGCCCTCAATCTTTCCTAGCATCAGAATCTTTCCAATGAGTTAGCTCTTTGCATCAAGTGGCCAAAGTACTGGAGCTTCAGCTTTAGCATCTTTCCTTCCAGAGAAATCCCAGGGTTGATCTCCTTCAGAATGGACTGGTTGGATCTCCTTGCAGTCCAAGGGACTCTCAAGAGTCTTCTCCAATACCACAGTTCAAAAGCATCGATTCTTTGGCTCTCAGCTTTCTTTATGGTCCAACTCTCACATCCATTCATGACCACTGGAAAAACCATAGCCTTGACTAGATGGACCTTTGTTGGCAAAGTAATGTCTCTGTTTTTGAATATGCTCTCTAGGTTGGTCTTTCCTTCCAGGGAGTAAGCATCTTTTAATTTCATTGCTGCAATCACCATCTGCAGTGATTTTGGAGCCCAGAAAAGTAGTCTGCCACTGTTTCCATTGTTTCCCCATCTATCTGCCACGAAGTGATGGGACTGGATGCCATGATCTTAGTTTTCTGAATGTTGAGCTTTAAGCCAACTTTTTCACTCTCCTCTTTCACTTTCATCAAGAGGCTCTTTAGTTCTTCTTTACTTTCTGCCATTAGGGTGGTGTCATCTGCATATCTGAGGTTATTGCTGTTTCTCCTGGCAATCCTGATTCCAGCTTGTGCTTCTTCCAGCCCAGCGTTTCTCATGATGTACTCTGCATAGAAGTTAAATAAGCAGGGTGACAATATACAGCCTTGATGTAGTCCTTTTCCTATTTGGAACCAGTCTGTTGTTCCATGTCCAGTTTTAATTGTTGCTTCCTGACGTGCATACAGGTTTCTCAAGAGGTGTGCTATTTTGGTGTTTTTCCTTCTGACTTACTTCACTCTGTATAATAGGCTCCAGTTTCATCCACCTCATTGGAACTGATTCAAATACATTCTTTTTAATGGCTGAGTAATGTGTACCACAGCTTTCTTATCCATTCATCTGTCAATGGACATTTAGGTTGCTTCCGTGTCCTGGCTATTATAAAGAGTGCTGCGATGAAGATTGGGGTGCGTGTGTCTCTTTCAATTCTGGTTTCCTCGGTTTGTATGCCCAGCAATGGGATTGCTGGGTCATATGGCAGTTCTTTTCCATTTTTTTAAGGAATCTCAACATTGTTCTCCATAGTGGCTATACTAGTTTGCATTCCCACCAACAGTGTAAGAGGATTCCCTTTTCTCCACACCCTCTCCAGCATTTATTGTTTGTAGACTTTTTGATAGCAGCCATTCTGACTGGCATGAGATAGTAGCTCATTGTGGTTTTGGTTTGCATTTCTCTGATAATGAGTGAGAAATATTCTTTTTTTAAAAACAATCATTTGGCTTCCTCGGGTCTAGTTGCGGCACTCCGGATCCTCATTGCCTCAAGTGGGATCTTTCACTGCAGTGAATAAACTCTCTAGTTGCGGCTCGCATCAGCTTAAGTTGTTCAGTGGCATGTGAGATCTTAGTCCCTGACCAGGGTTCAAACCCATGTCCCCTGCATTGCAAAGCAGCTTCTTAACCACTGCACCATCAGGAAGCCGATTTCTAATGGTGAATTTCTGTTGTTTTTTTTTTTTTTCTGCGAATCTACTCTTTAGAACTATCATGACAATAATCAATACATGGGATAGTTGTGATTTAATTAGAGGAACATTTGGTCATTTGATTCATTACTCAATTCCAGATTTTGGGAATGTTCAAACTGGGAGAAGATATGAGTCTTTGTGTACCTAGTTCTCAGTCTTCAATAAAATTGCAGGCAGTGTAAAGTAGGGAAAAAGAATGCAGGTTTCAAGTTTGAGCAGACCTGGGTGGAATTCTGGCTCATCTTTGTATTAATTTCTATTGCTGCTGTAATACATACCACAAACTGAATGGCTGAAACAATACAAATATATTCTATATCTCTGGAGGTTGGAATTCCAAGGTGAGTCTCAAGGGGCAGCAAGGTGTGAGCAGGGCTGGCTTCTGGAATCTTCAAGGGATAATTTGTTTCTCTTCTACTTCTTGGGGCTGTTGGCATCCCTTGGCTCCTGCCTATATAGCGCCCCAGTCTCTGTTTCCATGGCTGGTCGTATCACCTTTCCTTTAGTAGCCAAATTTCCCTCTTATAAAGACACATGTGATTGCATTTAGAGGACACCTAGATAATCTAGGAGAATCTTCCTAAGTCAAGATTCTTAATTTAATCATACCTGCAATGTCCCTTTTGCCGTATTACCCTCACAGGTTTTTGGGATTAGGGCATGGTCATCTTTTGGAACCATTATTCACCTGCCACAGTCTCTTACCAGCTGTGTGATCTTGGTCCTATCATCTTGACCTCCTTCTTATAAGTGGTTGTGAGGGTTAAAATAAAGGATGGATGATGTATCTAGCTGGCTGCGTGGTACTCAATAGATGCTCAGCAATATTCCCTGTTTGTACCTTCATTTAATCAATAAATAAAATTTCTAACAGTATATTATGCACATAAAAGAGGAGGTGAATTCAATGTAGTTCAAGATCTGTTTCTGGAAGTGAGATTACCATCACTAATAGTGGGCATCACCAATCCTCAAAACGCAGTGTTTCTCAGTCCAGCGTTTCCCAGGTGATGGGCTCCTCTCTCCAGCCTCCTGAATTATGCATTTTGCATTCTGACTTGGTTACTTTCTTCATCCCATTGCCAGGCTCCTAGTTTGTATAGATAAAAACTTCATCACTGGTAATCAAATTAACTGTATTTTAAAATGATTATGTTCTGTGGCAATCAATTATACAATTCTAGCAGATAGCATATAAAGTGTGCACTGAATGGAATGATCACTATATTCAAGTCTACCCAGTTTTACAGTTTATACTCAGCCATGAGCTTGGTCTACCTGAGAGAGACACTTAAAAAATGTACTATTGTATTTGGCCCTATATGTATTGCTTTCCTCCTCTTTTTTTTTTTTTTTAAATTACTCTTCTTCAATATGACTTAAAGAGGACAGCTGTAGTACAACTCAGTTTCCTTTATTGGAAATGACTCATTGATAACCATTCTGAAAGCCTTACTCTGGAACTCTTCCTTGGTGATGCCATAAATTACAGGTTATGACTGAGTTGTCACCAAGATGAGTAGTCTTTTGGGGTAGCATAGGGTTCACAGTTTTAAAGTTTCATGTCTTCAAATGGGCAAACTGTCTATAGGCTTCCCAGCGATAATACCACCACTTTGTAGGATACCACATACATAGGGTTCCAGACATTTCTGCCACCCACCAGGTCCCTGAAGGCATTTCTCCAGGTCAGGAACAGACATCTGAAAAAGAAAGTGAGGAAAGAAAGGCCTTTCAAAGATTCCCCCCGCCTCCTCTAGTCAAAACACTATTTCTTATCTTGAAGTCCTATGGACACTGCTACATATGGCTATCTTTACCCTATGACGACCTTTTCTTTTTCAGTGTTGCTTACTTGCATTAGAGTTGTCCACTGGTTCTGGAAATAATTGATTTTAGTTGTAGCCAAGTTATTCAAAGTGTGTAATCCTATACATAGGAGAGAAGTGAAATAATCTGCAAAAACACGTTAACATTCTGTGATTCTATGCTTTAATGATTTTGTCAGAGGAAAAGGTTAACTTTTTGCCAATAAAAAATCCATAATAAATCTTGAGAAGGAGGAATGCGTTGGATGTGCAGGTGGAATGACCTTGAGAGAGAGAAGAGAAAGTCAGAGCAGCTCATAGAAACTTCACTGGTGACTCTGGCCCGAGATAAATTCATTCGGCCCTATCTCTTGTTTTTGCTTTGCTCTAAGTTATTTTCCATTTTCATCAGATGGTCATTAAGAGTTCCTCAGCTCAAAACTTCTTAGATTCTCTGCTACAGCATCTCTGCTTGACTTCCATGCAAGTTAGATCCCAGAGAGCACATTTATTTGTTAGCAACAGCTCCTGTTTCTCTGTCAGTTCTTTGTGCACTATTTTTTTGTGTGCTGCACTGCAGCAGAAATTTCTGGCAAGAACAAAATATTCTAATGGTAGAGTTTTCAATAGGAAATACTGTAAACACAAAAGCATCAGTCTTCGCTAAATCAACAACTTCAGAGGGTGTGGCTCTAGCCCTAGGCTTCGAAAGATACATCAAGGTATTGGTTTTCCCATAGTTCTGTGGATACTTTGCCCCGTGAGAGGTAGAGGTATTTTCCAGCCACAAAAGCCTGAACAGATTTGCAGTTACAGACTTGGGAAAGACTGCGCGGATTGCAGAGTACAGGGAAGGCTGAACTGCAGTTGACTCTTAATCCACTAGATGGAGGTAGAGGAATGCAGAAAAGTATCCCTGGGTTGTTTATCAGGTTGACTGTGCAGAAGCTAAGGCGGAAGCTTATCTGTCATTAGGTAACATGGCAGGTTTTATCACAGACAGAATGCATGAATCGCATTCCTTTGAACACTGGTGGAAAATATTGGCTTGAGGTCTAAGATTGTTGCAAGATCTTTAGTTCAGTTCAATCACTCAGTCGTGTCCAACTCTTTGTGACCCCATGAACTGCAGCACACCAAGCTTCCCTGTCCATAACCAACTCCCGGAGTTTACTCAAACTCATGTCCATCGATTCGGTGATGCCATCCAACCAACTCATCCTCTGTCGTCCCCTCTCTTCCTGCCTTCTATCTTTCCCAGCATCAGGGTCTTATCAAATGAGTCAGTTCTTTGCATCAGATGGCCATACAAAGTATTGGAGTTTCAGCTTCAACATTAGTTCTTCCAATGAACAGTTAGGACTGATCTCTTTTAGGATGGATTGGTTGGATCTCCTTGCATTCCAATGGACTCTCAAGAGTCTTCTCCAACACCACAGTTTAGAAGCATCAATTCTTCAGTGCTCAGCTTTATAGTCCAACTCTCACATCCATAAATGACTTCTGGAAAAACCGTAGCTTTGACTAGATGAACGTTTGCTGGCAAAGTAATGTCTCTGCTTTTTAATATGCTGTCTAGGTGGGTCATGGCTTTTCTCCCAAGGAGCAGGCATCTTTTAATTTCATGGCTGCAGTCACCATCTGCAGTGATTTTGGAGCCCCTACTCCCCAGAAAACTCTGTCACTGTTTCCATTGTTTCCCCATTTATTTGCCATGAAGTAATGGGACCAGATGTCATGATCTTAGCTTCTGAATGTTGAGTTTTAAGCCAATTTTTTCACTCTCCTCTTTCACTTTCATCAAAAGGCCTTCAGTTCTTCTCTTTCTGTCATAAGGGTGGTGTCATCTGCATATGTGAGTTTATTGATATTTCTCCTGGCAACCTTGATTCCGGTTTGTGCTTCATCTAGCCTGGCATTTCACATGATGCAATCTTCATATAAGTTAAATAAGCAGAGTGCCAATATACAGCCTTAACATACTCCTTTCCCTATTTGGAACCAGTCTGTTGTTCCATGTTCAGTTCTAACTGTTGCTTCTTGACCTGTATACAGATTTCTCAGGAAGCAGATCAAGTGGTTTGATATTGCCATCTGTTTCAGAATTTTCCACAGTTTATTGTGATCCACACAGTCAAAGGCTTTGGTATAGTCAGTATAGCAGATGTTTTTATGGGACTCTCGTGCTTTTTCGATGATCAAATATTAACAAGACGAGAAGACCCTATGGAGCTTTAACTAACTAACCCAAAGAAAACATAGATGTTGGCAATTTGATCTCTTGTTCCCCTGCCTTTTCTAAATCCAGCTTGAACATTTGGAAGTTCATGGTTCATGTACTGTTGAAGCCTGGCTTGGAGGATTTTGAGAATTACTTTACTAACGTGTGAGATGAGTGCAATTGTACTATGAAGACCTATAAGACCTTCTAGAACTAACACCCCCAAAAGATGTCATTTTCATTACAGAGGACTGGAATGCAAAAGTAGGAAGTAAAGAGATATCTGGAGTAATAGGCAAATTTGGCCTTGGAGTACAGAATGAAGCAGGGCAAAGGCTAACAGAGTTTTGCCAAGAGAGCATACTGGTCATAGCAAACACTCCCTTCCAATAACACAAGAGAAGACTCTACACATGGACATCACCAGATGGTCAACACTGAAATCAGATTGATTTTGTTCTTTACAGCTGAAGATGGAGAAGCTCTATACGGTCAGCAAAAACAAAACTGGGAGCTGACTAGGGGGGAGCATGAACTCCTTATTGCCAAATGCAGACTTAAATTGAAGAAAGTAGGAAAAACCACCAGACCATTCAGGTATGACCTAAATCAAAGCACTTACGATTATACAATGGAAGTGACAAATAGATTCAAGGGATTAGTTCTGATAGAGTGCCTGAGGAACTATGGATGAGGTTCATGACACTGTACAGGAGGCAGGGCTCAAGACCATCCCCAAGAAAAAGAAATGCAAAAAGGTAAAATGGTTGTTTGAGGAAGCCTTACAAATAGCTGAGAAAAGAAGAGAAGTGAAAGGCAAAGGAGAAAAGGAAACACATCCATTTGAATGCAGAGTTCCAAAGAATAGCAAGGAGAGATAAGAAAACCTTCCTCAGTGATCAATGCAAAAAAAAAAAAAAAAAAAGAGGAAAACAATAGAATGGGAAAGACTAGAGATTTCTTCAAGAAAATTAGAGATACCAAGGGAGAATTTCATGCAAAGATGGGCACAATAAAGGACAGAAATGGTATGGATCTAACAGAAGCAGAAGATATTAAGAAGAGGTGGCAAGAATATGCAAAAGAGCTGTACAAAAACATCTTCATGACCAAGATAACCATGATGGTATGATCATTCACCTAGAGCCAGACCTTCTGGAATGTGAAGTCAGGTGGGCCTTAGGAAGCATCACTACCAACAAAGCTAGTGGAGGTGATGGAATTCCAGTTGAGCTATTTAAAATCCTAAAAGATGATGCTGTGAAAGTGCTGCACTCAATATGCCAGCACATTTGGAAACTGAGCAGTTGGCCATGGGACTGGAAAAGGTCAGTTTTCATTCCAATCCTAAAGAAAGGCAATGGCAAAGAATGCTCAAACTACCACACAATTGCACTCATCTCACATGCTAGGAAAGATCTTTTGATTTTATGCAAAAATTATACTGTGTCATCCTTAAATAGCAGTCCCTACCTTTGCCTGATTTGGGCATTTTTTCAGTATTTTTGCAGTTGAAACTACGAAAGGCCTTTGCTTTCAGCCCACACCAGCCCCAAATCCCAAGAACTCCTCACAGCAGGAGGGGTAGCAGCTGCCTCTGTTTAAGTGCCTTTCATCAGCAGAGTTGTGGTCCTATATGGGAAGCTTCTGGTTTCTCGGGGGGTATTAATTTCTGCCTCTTACTAAGAGTCCCATGGTTAAGAAATTCACAGAAGAGGAAAATGATTTAGATGCTGGTTCAGGGCTTCCCAGGTGGCACCAATGGTAAAGGACCCACCTGCCAATGCAGGAGACTGATGAGACACAGGTTCCATCCCTGTGTTAGGAAGATCTCCTGGAGGCGGGCATAGCAACCCATTGTAGTGTTCTCGCCTGGAGAATACCTTGGACAGGCGAGGGTACAATCCATAGGGTCGCAGAGTTGAACAGGAGTGAATGGTTTAGGAAACATGCACAGGCAACAAATGACAGTGATATTGGAATATTGACCAAGACTAAATTCACCCACAATTGGTAAGATACTTGAGCGCAACTAGTACCCCAACTTTCTTTTTCTTTCAACTAGTATTCCTTCCTTTCTCCCATTTACCTCCTCTGTCCTGCTCATTCTTCCCCGCTTCCTCTCTGTTTATGTCTCCCCTACCCTTTCTGTTTTTCTCCGTCTCTCCCTTTCTTTCTCTTCTTTATGGTCCGGAAGATCTTGGATCTGGAACCCGAAGGGTGCTCTTCCAGCTTTGGATTCTCCCACTTTGTTTTCTCTCTGCTTTCACTTTGTCTTGGATTTTACTTGGCCCTGTATTGAACTCCTCCTCTGATGGACACCTTGGTACCCAATCCTCTGTCCTCTGGCTGGAGGCTACAGTCTTATAAACACAAATAGCCCCCTTAAATAAAACTGTCCATCGTGTTCCTATGCCTCTGCCCCTAGAGTGTACCTCCTAATGTGTAGATATTGCCTGGGTCACACCTGAACCTTTTAATGAAATGTAGGGCCAAATAAATAACCCTGGGAGTATGAAGGAAAGGGAAGGTGGCAGACAGAATGTGAGACATAGTCTCAGGTGGGACTGTTTCAAAAAAGATAATATTTTGGTGCCTTCTATTTTATTTAAAAAATGTGTATGAATTACATATTAGACTTATATGCATTCTTTTTTGTTTTAATATATTGAAGTACATTTTGTTACAAAATGTAACAAAATTTGTTACAAAATGTAACAAAATTTGTTACAACAATTTGTGCAATGTAACAACAATTTGTGCAAAATTGTTCTAGGAAGGTTTATCCTGTTTATCCTGTGACTTTGAGTCCTTGCGGCCAAACCAGTGGTTACTCCTCACATTTGAATCTTTCAGTTAAGCTTAGATAGGAGCAGTGGTAAAGATGCTAGGTTTTGGAGTTAGACTGAACTAGGTTTATCCCAGCTCCTCCAGCTTGCTTGTTGTGTATCCATAGGTACAAGCAGGCCTCTCTCAGCCTCATTTTTCCCATCCATGAAAAGGAATAATTGTGATGACATAGAATTGTTGTGAAGGTTAAATGATAGAATGTGCACAGAAGGACAGAAAGTATATAAAGCACTTAGTATGGTACCAATACAGAGCAAGCTAATAAACATTACCAGTGTAGGAACAAGTCATTTGGATATTACACTGAACCATTCATGTGTTCTCATTTACTGCATGTAAATAATCTGGTCTTTTCAATGGTACCAAGTTAAGCATGGCTTTCTACAATGTAAAGGAAACCTAGAAAATATCAGAGTTGCTTTAGTGTTGCTCCTTGTGGTTTGTACTTCTCTCAGTTATTGTTATTGTTTAGTCACTCAGATGTGTCCAACTCTTTGTGGCCCCATGGACTGCAGCACGCCAGGCTTCCCTGTCCTTCACCATCTCCTGGAGCTTGCTCAGACTCATGTCCATTGAGTCAGTGATGCCATCCAACCATTTCATTCTGTCATCTCCTTCTCCTCTGCCTTCAATCTTTCCCAGCAGGGTTTTTTTCTAATGTGTCAGCTCTTTGCATTAGGTGGACAAAGTATTGAGTTTCAGCTTCAGCATGAGTCCTTCCAGTGAATATTCAGGATTGATTTCCTTTAGGATTGACTGGTTTATCTCCTTTATCTCCTGAAGTCTAAGGGACTCCAAGAGTCTTCTCTAGCACCACAGTTCAAAAGAATTGGTTCTTCGGCGCTCAGTCTTTTTCATGGTCCAACTCTTACAACCATACAGGACTACTGGAAAAACCAGAGTTTTGCCTATATGAACTTTTGTTGGTAAAATAATGTCTCTGCTTTTTAATATGCCATCTAGGTTTGTCATAGCTTTTCTTCCAAGGGGCTAGTGTCTTTCAATTTCATGGCTGCAGTCACTATCTGCAGTGATTTTGGAGCCCAGGAAAATAAAGTCTGCCACTGTTTCCATTGTTTCCCCATCTATTTGCCATGAAGTGATGGGACTGGATGCCATGATTTTAGTTTTTTGAATGTTGAGGTTTAAGTCAGCTTTTTCACTCTCCTCTTTCACTTTCATCAAGAGGCTCTTCAGTTCCTCTTTGCTTTCTGCCATAAGGGTGGTAGCATCTGCATATCATCTGCATGAGGTTAATGATATTTTTCCCTGCAATCTTGATTCTAGCTTGTGTTTCATCTAGCCCAGCATTCCACATGATGTATTCTGCATAGAAGTTAAATAAGCAGGGTGGTAATATACAACCTTGATGTACTCCTTTCCCAATTTTGAACCAGTTCATTGTTCCATGTCTGACTTCTCTCAGTAAGACAACCTATATAAATAAAACATTGTCATTTTGGAGTATGGAATGAAAGTGGAGTGAGAACAGGGCTTATTTTTTACTCCTATAGCTTAACTTCTTGGTTCTGCAGTGATCAGGATCAGCTGAAATTTGGCAGCTAGTTGGCGCCAAAGCTTTTAAGGAACCTGGGCAGGATAACATTTCAAGAAACACAGAAGAGGAATAGTTGGCTTTGGCTACAGAATTCTGTTTTAAAGTCTGGTTTTTAACCTCCTGTTGTGACTAAATTCCCTTTATCACCCTGTACTTCCACACAAAGCAGTGTTAGAAGCCAAATAAGATTCAGGGGCCAGCTTATACTTCATGTTAGCATAATAGATTTTGGAAAACTATCTGCAAAATGGTAGTCTTAAATGATCTCTTGAATGTAGCTTATAATATAGGAGAAGTAGGGAAATGTGTTTTGGTTGCAACCTGGTTCCAGTTTGTGCTGCATTGAGTAGAAAGATGCTGCCTACATCAAATACAAGTTACCACCTGGGCACCTACTAACTTTAAGGCATTGCCTTAGATTCTCTGAAGTATAAAGAAATGGAACACCCTGGCCTGGCAGTTAAATACTTTACATATGAGTGGGAAAACAGCATATACTCCTGCAGCACTATATTTGACACAATCACTAATGTAAATTCTCTTCACACAAGGAATCTCTTAAGCAGTTAATTCAGCACACAAAGTATATACAGGTCCAAAGCATGTGTGTGGATTTGATTGAACAAGGTACGGCTCTTGCACTTAACAATCTCATCTTCTAGTTGGAGGGAGGCACATACAGATAACTGTGATACAATTTCTAAGAGAAGGTGCTAGCTCTGCCTGATTGGATCAGGGGAAGCCATAATCTGAGTGCCTGAATGGAATCATGTCTTTGGAAGGCATGTGGTTGTTGCCAGCGGAATGGCTTGGAATAATTCTGGTGCTACTGAGGATTGGCCCTGGAAATAGAAAGGAAAAGATGACTGATAAAGCCATTTTAGGTGGCTCAGTGGTAAAGGATCTGCCTACAGTTCAGGAGATACATGAGAAGCAAGTTCGATCCCTGGGTTGGGAAGGTCCTGTGGGAGGAAATGGCAATCCACTCCAATATTCTTGCCTGGAGAATTCCATGGACAGAGGAGACTGGTGGGCTACAGTCCATGGGGTTGCAAAAGAGTTGGACACACCTGGAGACTGAATAGCAACAAATTTCACTTTAAAATCTGAAGGAAGGCTTGCAGGTCTCTGTGACTTACTGGGTGAAGAATCTGGGGAGAAGGAAAGGTTCATGATGATTCCAAGGCATGAGCTGGGTACCCAAAAGAGTGGTGATATATCACGGCCACAAAAGGAGAAAAAAAGAGTGCCCAACTAGTATTGGCTTTGAGAATAATATATGTCTAGAGTCTATAGGTAAACTCTGAGATATAATTCCTAAATATATATTGAGGAATATATTAATATCCAAGGCTGTTAGATTTGCATTAATAGATCTTTTCTTTCAATATCCAGTAACAATGTCTAGCATGTTTAAATTTGTAAAATTAGTGTCCTTGGGAAAGGTGATCAGATATGTTAGAAAGCAAGTTAGACTGAATTAAAGATATTTTTCAACATGTACTAACTTAGTTATAAATCAAGGAGATGTGGAAATGCTAATTGAGTACACTGAGAAAAGTGAAAAATAGAGTGATGCTCCCCAGAAGTTCTTTGTGATAGAAATCATTAATTTCCCCAAATTTTCTTGACCTTATTATTTAAAAGTCTCTCAAATCTGTTTCCTTGCCTTTAATCATACTTCTCTGATACAGTTTCAGTTTTCTTTCTTCATCTTCTAGGTTAATAGGAAATTTCTAACTTTCCTCTTTGCTTTTAGTCTCTATCCCAGTCCATTTCCTTACTTTACCAGAGTGATCATTCTAAAGGGCACAAAGATATATCACGCCCTTTGTTTAAACCCATCCATGGTCCCTTTCTTCTACAGCATTTTGTCATTCTTTTAGATTCTAATATCTGTACTTTTGCAGCTGACTTGGGTCCTAGATAGTTATATACACATTGATCTTCTCACTAAGTTGTGTACTTTTTGAGGCCAAGGAAAATGTCTTATTTACTTTTGTATTTCCTGAGTCTAGTGACATATCTTTCTCATACTAGACTATTAATAAACATGAATTTGTTATGGACTTAACTGCGTTCTCACAAAATTCATATGTTGAAGATCTAACCTAATGTGACTGTATCTAGAGACAGGATATTTAAGGAGGTAATTAAGTTAAGTGAGTCATATGGGTGGGGCCCTAGTCCAATGTGATTAGTGTCCCTATAAGTGCAGAGATAAAGAACTTTCTCTTTTCATGCACTCACAGAGAGAAAAGGCCATGTGAGGACATGGAAAAACTGTTGTCTGCAAGTGGAGGAATTTCACAAGTTACCAACCCCGATGGCAGCTTGATTGTGGACATCCAGACTTCTGAACTGTGAGAAAATACATTTCTGTTATTTAAGCCCCCTGACTGTGGTATATTGTTAAGGCAGCCTGGCTGACTAGTACAGAGTTGAACTAGGGCGACATGAGGTGTTGTCTCTAGAAGCCACTGCCATGAAAGGTCACTATCAGTTCCTCTAGGGTAATTGGTGATGCAGATCATCTCAAAGATTGTGTGGCAAAAACAGAGCAGCAGCAAAGTGAATCTTTGGCTGGGGTCTAGATCCTGATATTAATGATTTGTTCTTCAATAAGCATCTAAGAGAACATTCAGAAATTGTAAACAAATGTACTCACATTTGTTACAAATTGTAAACAAATGCTGTTCTAAAGTTGCTAAGTCAGGTCCAACTTTTTGCTAGTCCGTGGACTGCAACATGCCAGGCTTCTCTGTCCATCACTGTCTTCCTGAGTTTCCTCAAATTCATGTCCACTGAGTCAGTGATGCCATCCAACCACCTCATCTTCTTTTGCCCCCTTCTCCTCTGGCCCTCAATTTTTCCCAGCATCAGGGTCTTTTCTAATGAGTCATCTCTTCACATCAAGTGGCCAAAATATTGGAGCTTCAGCTTCAGCATCAGTCCTTCCAGTGAATATTCAGGGTTGATTTTTTTTTTTTTTTTTTAGGATTGACTGGTTTGATCTCCTTGCAACTCAAAGGACTTGAGAGTCTCCCTCAGTTCCACAGTAAGAAAGCATCAGTTCTTTGGCACTCAGCCTTCTTTATGGTCCAGCTGTCACATCCATACTTGACTGCTGGAAAAACCATAGCTTTGACTATATGGACCTTTGTCAGCACAGTGAGGTCTCTGCTTTTTAAAACATGGTCTAGGTCTGACATAGCTATTCTTCCAAGGAACAAGAGTTTTTTAATTTCTATGTAAGAAGGGCTTTTAAAATTTCTTCTGTGACCCTACTTTTCCTATACAAACTGCTGGGATGTGATGATGACCCAAGGAAAGTTGACATTATTAGAGGAAAGAGCAAAAGGATTGCTGGGAATCTGAGAATGTGTCTATATGTGTCAGGACTCATAGGGTTTTATAGGCTCATGAATCAAGCCTGTGGCATCCTGATTTTGATTTAAGATTATCCACTGGGGAGCAGATTTTGTTTTGAACTTTGCTTAAACCTTCCTGAGCAAAGAGTTCCCTCAGATATGCACTGTGAGTTTCCCTACATGGCATCACAGGACACTTGGGGGTTGGATGTTCCACATAATTTACTGTGTGCTTCGACTGGACACACATCACTGCTCTCTGCACAGCACAATAGTATTTAGATAGGTGCTGCTGGCAATCTGGCCTTCTGTTCTCTGTTTGGTTGCTGCTCCATATTCATTCTGAGAATTAAGATAGAAAATCAGAGAATTATGATGAAAAAAAATAAGATGAAGCTGTCTCACAAACAGTCAGTCTTCAAACCAAAAGTTAATGGGAAGTTTCAAAGCTGGGTCTTACTTTTGCAGTGGCTATAAGTTTTCAACTTCTGCTGTGTATTTCCTCATCTAATTTATTTCATCTATTTGGTAAAATTGTACATGTGTGTTTGTGATGGAGCTCTCCTCTACAATGATTTTGGTGAGGTAACTCTATTATGAGAATAATACTTATTTAGATTTGCCTGATGTATAATTTTGAGTGCTTTCCCATCTTCTATTTGAATTGATTTACACATTGGTAATCAGGTTTCAAGTTAATACAAGATCAAGAATTGTTTTATATCATTCATCGTTGAGTGCTACACAGCCTGGAACTCTCCATATTTATTCACCAATGGTTTATTCAATAATTAGGGTAGAATTTAGATAAATAAAAGTTCTGGGCATGTTTCTGATAGAAGAACAAATATTCCAAATATACATTTTTATAAACATCTGAACTGAAATAAACTGAGATAATTAAGAAAGCACACGGTTCATACTAGCTCTTTTGTTTTATAATTGTGTTATCTGTTTAATTTTGCTTTAAAATTTGTCTTTGGTTGAGTTTCACCTCTCTTAAAGTGACTGAATATCATGTAACACAGGGAGTTTGATCTCTTGTCAATTAGAAATTCTCAGTAAATTAGAACCTTTATAATTACTTCATGTGATATATAATTGGGAAGTTTGGACAAACACAAAAATTAGTATTAAATACTTTTTGTTGTTTACATTTAACCTAAACTGAAAACTGTTTTTTTAGATAGAATTGTTCAGAGGACACCATCATCATAACTTAGCTCATCCTTAAAAGTGCAAAATATCTTATTTTTCCATAATTTTACATATTATCTGTGAAAGGAAAAGTATGGGAAAAAATAGAAGAGTATACTATGAATTAGCTTTATATTTACTGTTAAAATAACTTTCTGTATTTCAATGCTTGTAACTGACTCTGAAAATGGAAAATTAAACAACTGTGTTGGTTTATTTTATCAGCCATTAAATATATTTTGTTGCCTGGAATTTGGTTTAATGCTAGTGGGAAGAAAAGCTACCACGAGTTAATTAAATTCTATATATTAATAAATTAAAAATATGATTAATGTCATTAGTAGGAACATGTCTATGGTATTATAGCAATTTATGAGCTCTTCTGTCATTTGTACTTCCTGTCTCCATTAACAGTTCCAACCTGTATTACAAGAATATTTGAAGAGAGGAGGGAAAAAAAAAATCAGTGATTGCTGCTCAGTTACACTTCAGTTACCTTCCTGCACAGTTGCACTTCAAGCTCAATGAGACCGTGAAAGAAGCTTAAAATAGTTTAGTTTGGGTAGAAGGCAACGTTATGGGTTTGTGGATCTCAAACCAGCAGGAAGAAAGAGCAGGGCGAGATCGCTTCTGTCAGGCAATGGCCACCAGGTGGCAGTGGACCTCAAGGAATCGAGCGAAGACGGCTCTACGGGAGCAGAGCTGCCAGAAGTCTAACTGAGCACTATCTGCTTTAAGCCAGAGACAGAAATGAAGATCTGAAAGTGTTCAAATATGTCAAATCTTGCAGAAAACCTTGGAAAGACAGTCTCTTGCCAGTTGCAGACGCTTGATTACTGAGACTGAATCTTGGATGTTTCTGAATGGATCACTGATGAGATTGTGGATCTCGTGAAGGTAGCTGCAGCCCGCCATGGGCTTCAGGTTCCTTGTGGGGCTCGGTGGGGCATCAGCTTCCTTTCTTCCTAATCTGTGCTCTCTCCTGAGGTGATACCATTGACTCCGTGGGTTTCAATCTCATCTACACCGCTGATGGCTATCCCCGGATATAACTGCTAGCCACTCAGACACCCACCTTTTATACTATGTCTCACAGCTCAGTTCAGTCACTCAGTCGTGTCTGACTCTTTGCGACCCCATGAATTGCAGCACGCCAGGCCTCCCTGTCCATCACCAACTCCCGGAGTTCACTCAAACTCAGGTCCATCGAGTTGGTGATGCCATCCAGCCATCTCATCTTCTGTCATCCCCTTCTCCGCGTGCCTCCAATCCCTCCCAGCATCAGAGTCTTTTCCAATGAGTCAACTCTTCGCATGAGGTGGCCAAAGTATTGGAGTTTCAGCTTTAGCATCAGTTCTTCCAAAGAACACCCAGGACTGATCTCCTTTAGAATGGACTGGTTGGATCTCCTTGCAGTACGAGGGACTCTCAAGAGTATTCTCCAACACCACAGTTCAAAAGCATCAGTTCTTTGGTGCTCAGCTTTCTTCACAGTCCAACTCTCACATCCATACATGACCACTGGAAAAACCATAGCCTTGACTAAACGGATCTTTGTTGGCAAAGTAATGTCTCTGCTTTTGAATATGCTATCTAGGTTGGTCATAACTTTCCTTCTAAGGAGTAAACGTCTTTTAATTTCATGGCTGCAATCACCATCTGCAGTGATCTTGGAGCCCCCCCCCCCCCCCCAATTAAGTCTGACACTGTTTCCACTGTTTCCCCATCTATTTCCCATGAAGTGACGGGACCAGATGCCATGATCTTCATTTTCTGAATGTTGAGCTTTAAGCCAACATTTTCACTCTCCTTTTTCACTTTCATCAAGAGGCTTTTTAGCTCGTCTTCACTTTCTGCCATAAGGGTGGTGTCATCTGCATATCTGAGGTTATTGATATTTCTCCTGGCAATCTTGATTCTAGCTTCTGCTTCTTCCAGTCCTGCGTTACTCATGATGTACTCTGCATGTAAGTTAAATAAGCAGGGTGACAACATACAGCCTTGACGGACTCCTTTTCCTATTTGGAACCAGTCTGTTGTTCCATGTCCAGTTCTAACTGTTGCTTCCTGACCTGCATATAGGTTTCTGAAGAGGCAGGTCAGGTGGTCTGGTATTCCCATCTCTTTCAGAATTTTCAACAGTTTATTGTGATCCACACAGTCAAAGGCTTTGGCATAGTCAATAAAGAAGAAATAGATGTTTTTCTGGAACTCTCTTGCTTTTTCCATGATCCAGTGGATGTTAGCAATTTGATCTCTCATTCCTCTGCCTTTTCTAAAATCAACTTGAACATCTGGAAGTTCATGGTTCACATGTTGCTGAAGCCTGGCTTGGAGAATTTTGAGCATTACTTTACTAGCATGTGAGATGAGTGCATGTCTCACAGACATTGTTAATTCCATCTTAATTCCAACTTAACTTTAATACCTGGATCTCTGCAACATTCTCCTTTTACAGTGTTTGCCAGTTTACCATCTAAACCGTCCTGAAACCCAGAAATCTGAGATCAATTTAAAACTCCTCTCTCTTTCTCACTCTCGATATCCATTCAGCCTTAGGGCCTGTTGATTCTCTTTATGCCCAAATGTTTTGTTAATCTGCTCACTTTTACTGTGCCTTCATCATAGCTCTTGATCCTGTGCAGGACTTCAGATATAATCTCTGTGAATGCATTTTTGCTCCCTTCCTATCTGTTCTCTGCAGCCTGAGTGGCCTCCACTTTTTCTCTTCCCCTTGTTTCTGCCCCTCTGCACTCAGTCTCTGGGAGCCCATCACACCAATTCTCTTTCAATTCTGTGTTCTTCCCAACTTCAAAGCCTTGGGCCATGGCATTACCACTGCTTGGAATGCCATTCCTCTCTTCTTTTTCTAACTAGCATTTTACCTTTCAAACCTCACCTCAAACATCACTTGCTAGGGAGACCTTCCCTAACCCAGCAGACTAGGTCAGACCTTCCCCTTGGATCATTTGCTGCCTCCCCTGAGTTGTCTGTGGCACACTTGTAATAGTTGCTCACTATTTCCTGCTAGACTATCAATTCCTTGAGGAAGGAGACCATGACTGTTGTATCCATCACCGTACCTTCTGTGCCTTGCACAGTGCCTGGTAGAGAGAGATATTTTAATTCACATTTGTAAGATGGATGACCTCATGAGAATTAATGAGCTAGCAGACATAATATAATTCTTTTTATGGTGGCCATTTTGGTGGAGTACTTTGGGTTTGTAGGGATGGAGCGGGCATGATTTAAGAATTTACCGTAAAGCGTGGATATGAGGCATGGTTAGAAAACTCAAACTAAGTGGGGGTGATCTTCCTGGAGTGATCTTCCTGCAGTGTTCTAGGAAGTCTCACTAGCTCCTGATGCTGGGGTTGGGCAGTGGAGGCAGAGGGAAGACACTCTTGAGAGTAAATGTATGATTGGCTCACAATTTTATCTTACTGGGCTAAAGTTGGTTGTGTTAAGAATAGTAATATGATGCTTTTCTGGTAAGTGGCTTGAGGTGACCTCTAAAAATGATTCACTATTTACTTAACCCAGAAAACTCCACAAAATTATACAAATCAGTAAGTTCTTCATGTTCACATTAAAAACACTCATGAAACTGCCCAGGCCATTAAGGATGTGCCTATAAAAAGCCACCAAGCATCTGAAGGATTTGCTCTAGTTCATAACTCAGTGGACATGCATTTGAGCAGACTTGAGGAGACAGTGGAGGACAGAGGAGCCTGTTGAAGTCCATGGGGTCACAAGAGAGTCAGATATGATTTAGTGACTGAACAACAACAACATCTGAAGGATGTCACTTTTCATTCCAGCCTTACAATGGTGAAGTTGGTAGGTGTGCCCAGGCCAAACAGTGGCATTGGATGCAGGGTTAGTGGTACAAAAAGTACTGAATTTTACTACACATGCTCAAAAATGCAGAGGGTAATGCTGAACCTGGAGGCTTAGATATAGATTCTTTGGTCATTGAGTACATCCAGGTGGACAAAGCCCCAGGATGCAGCCCACGACTAACAGAGCTCATGGTTGGATCAACCTGTACATGAGCTCTCCCTGCCACAATGAGATGATCCTTACCGAAAAAGAGCAGGTTGTTCCTAAACCAGAAGAGGTTGCACAGAAGAAAAAGATATCCCAGAAGAAGCAGAAGAGACCAAAACTTATGGCCTGAAAATAAATGCCACAAAAAGTGCAAATTAAATAAAAAAATATAGTAATATGAAGAAAAAAAAAAAGAATAGAAATATGATAAAGAAAGGCCCTTTGACCCTTGTCCTGCAAGAATTTAGGGCCGGAACATACTTTCTTTGCATAACCTGGATTAGCACCTTCTAATAGAACTGTCTGTGATAGTGGAAATAATTTGTATATGCATATCCACTATGGTAGTCATTACTCATATGAGACTTTTGAACTCTTAAATATAGTAAAGGCTAATTATAAACTGAATTTTTTATCCTGTTGATTTAAATTAATTTATATTTAAATTTCAACTTCAACTCATCTTATTTTCAGGAAGCAACAGTTAGAACTGGACATGAAATAACAGACTGGTTCCAAATAGGAAAAGGAGTATGTCAAGGCTGTATATTGTCACCCTGCTTATTCAACTTATATGCAAAGTACATCATGAGAAACGCTGGGCTGGAAGAAACACAAGCTATAATCAAGATTGCCGGGAGAAATATCAATAACCTCAGATATGCAGATGACACCACCCTTATGGCAGAAAGTGAAGAGGAACTAAAAAGCCTCTTGATGAAAGTGAAAGAGGAGAGTGAAAAAGTTGGCTTAAAGCTCAACATTCAGGAAACGAAGATCATGGCATCCGGTCCCATCACTTCATGGGAAATAGATGGGGAAACAGTGGAAACAGTGTCAGACTTTATATTTTTGGGCTCCAAAATCACTGCAGATGGTGATTGCAGCCATGAAATTAAAAGATGCTTACTACTTGGAAGAAAAGTTATGACCAACCTAGATAGCATATTCGAAAGCAGAGACATTACTTTGCCGACTAAGATCCGTCTAGTCAAGGCTATGGTTTTTCCTGTGGTCATGTATGGATGTGAGAGTTGGACTATGAAGAAGGCTGAGCGCTGAAGAATTGATGCTTTTGAACTGTGGTGTTGGAGAAGACTCTTGAGAGTCCCTTGGACTGCAAGGAGATCCAACCAGTCCATTCTGAAGGAGATCAACCCTGGGATTTCTTTGGAAGGAATGATGCTAAAGCTGAAGCTCCAGTACTTTGGCCACCTCATGCGAAAAGTTGACTCATTGGAAAAGACTCTGATGCTGGGAGGGATTGGGGGCAGGAGGAGAATGGGATGACCGAGGATGAGATGGCTGGATGGCATCACAGACTTGATGGACATAAGTCTGAGTGAACTCTGGGAGTTGGTGATGGACAGGGAGGCCTGGCCTGCTGTGATTCATGGGGTCACAAAGAGTCGGACACGACTGAGCGACTGAACTGAACTGATGTCGGCTGTGCTGGACTGAATTAGGTACGTCGAGAGTACCTGGGTTGTGCTGAGACTGAAGATGGCTAAGTGCGCTGAATGTTTTGCATTGGAGCGCCTTGCATTACAAAGAAGCTGGCATGCTTTCATTTAAACTGATGCTCCCTTTCTAATAAGCATGTAAAATCAAATATTTCCAGAGAAAAATAAGTTGCAGATATTAGGAAAATATAAGGGGCTGTTTTATAAGCCTGAATTCCTCTCATTCTTAGAGTGTGCTGTCATCTTATAATTCAATGTAATGGCTGTCATTTCTCATCAGATAAAAAGAGATGCCTCAGACCTACTCCAAAAGTCACTGTCACAGAGTACTGGGATTGGGATATCATCCTGCCTTCTGGGATACCAAATAGTAAGTTCTCGGAACAAAGCAGCAGCTGTATGCCTTCTGGAATCCCAGTATGTCCCGTTAGTGTTGATAAAAATAACCCCTTGATGATTTTATGGCATGTTTTGTGACATCAAAGAACCCTATAAAATTGAATTCATGCTTCCAACACTTGTTCAAGTTCACTCAGTTGTTAGAACAGTATTTAATCTTTCTCATGCAGAGAGTATGTGAAAAGTACATGACCTTTTCTCATGTACATGCAAGAAATACAAGCCTGTGTTTATGTGGTATGCCAGGGTAAGTGGACAGGCTGTGCATGACTGGAGGCAGCTGGCCCAGTGGCTTTGAAGAATTCAGGCTCTGCCCACCTCTGCTAAGAGCTGAGGAAACCGCTGACTCAGCATAGCTATAAGGCTTTTGTCTCACTGCAATTGGGAAGCTCTGGTGACTTGGTGCTCACCAGGTCTAGGACAGTGCTTCATAAAATTTAATGTGTATGTGAGTCACCTGGATATCTTGTTAAAGTGCAGATTTTGATTCAGTAGATGGGCAACTGGGCCTGAGATCCTGCATTTCTAACAAGCTCCCAAGAAATGTTAATATTGCTGGTCCACTGACTGTATTTTAAGTTGTTAGGTGCACAGATTTGATTTACAGTTTGGTCAGTTTTGCATTGAAAAGTCTTTCTCCATCACTATAAAGCTTATTCTTACTTTCTACCAACCCTGATATTATACTATCAGACCAGATAAGAGTGGATGAAAACCTTGACACAAGCTCTTTTCTGGGGCTAGAAAAATAGCTGGTGGTCATGTGTTTGCATTATCAGTGGAAAACTGTAACAGGTTAGAGTACAGCTCAGAAGCAGGCAAGCATAGGATTCATTAGCTTAATAGTTCTAAGTCAATCCACTTTTAAGCCCAAATAAATAACTTTTTTAAAGGTGAGTAACTGTGGGAATAACTCTGGACTAGGTAGGGATTGGGAGACCTATGTCCTGGGTCTAATTCTCCTCTGAGTCTGATTAATTCAGTTTAGGGAAGACTTGACATTTCTTTGAGCCTCAAATTTCATCTTGCAAGCATGATCCATGCTGAATATGGAGATGCAAACTCTTTTACTTTTCTCCCTTACTCACGTATTTGTAATGTCACACGTGTGTGTGATGAGCTGCCAGCTGCTTAGTAGCAGCCAGCTGGGCTGTGATGAGAGGAGAGTGACTACTTTGTAGAAAAAAAAGTCAATTTAAAAAATAACAGTAACACTAGGTTTGTGCTTCAGGTTTTGTAGCTTCAGTTACTTCAATTCCAATCTGTTAATTCCACAGGTATAAGGGAAGTTGGCCAGGTACAGAGTGGGTACTGTACAAATTCTTGGTGATAGTGATAATGATGGTGGAGAGTATTCTGTGACTGTAGCCTGGAGTTGGGCACATAGTAGGTGAACAGTTCGGAGAAGGAAATGGCAACCCACTGCAGTATTCTTGCCTGGAGAATCCCATGGACAGAGGAGCCTGGCAGGCTACAGTCCATGGGGTCGCAAGAGTTGGACATGACTTGGCGACCAAAGCACCACCGCCACCAGCTGCACAGCAAACAGTACTCAGTGGAAAGAATGGGTCAGATGCATGGTGACTGTCGAGTCCCTGAAGAGTCTTTTTCTGAGATGAGTTCCGTCAGCAGAGAAGTTGCATCTTTCTCTGTGATCTTATAACATTCATACAGCAACACGCTCATCTTCCAGGCTTTCTCTTCACCGCTCAGCACTTGGAAATTTACAAAAATGCTCCTTTGAGTTTCATGTGCTGGTGTGAACGGTCTGTGTTCTTACAACCACATTCATGTGACAAACGACCCTTGCTTTTTCCAGAATGTCAGGCTTTTCTTCAGTTCTCAGTAGGATCAGTGAAATTATGACCTTAAACCGTAACTTTCTAGTTAATAATAATCTTGTTATTGGTTATACAGTGAAACAAACCAGAGAAAAATCAAGGTTCAGCCATACACTTGCATAGATAAATGTGAACATTTGAGTCAGCACATACTTGTGGACATTTTAACAAACAGAAGTGGGAACAGAGATAATCATCAGTGAGGCATTAAGTGTGAACTGTCCAGTCTCCATAATCTTAGATTTAAAAATACATTATAGGTAATTCCCATGAGAAATTTCACTGTCTAGTTTTCTCTCTCTTCCCAACCCTCTCCCTTTAAATAATGAGTGAGTGAGTGAAGTTGCTCAGTCGTGTCCTACTCTTTGCGACCCCGTGGAATGTAACCTACCAGGCTCCTCCGTCCATGGGATTTTCCAGGCAAGAATACTGGAATGGGCTGCCATTTCCTTCTCCAGGGGATCTTCCCGAACCAGGGATTGAATCCGGGTCTCCCGCCTTGCAGGCAAACGCTTTAACCTCTGAGCCACCTAGAGGATGATTATGTTGGTAATTGATGAAAGTAAAATTAATTGAAACATTTTTTGTTTTAGCAGCTAAAGTAATGCCGCATTTCATCTTTTCTGTCTCTACATTGATGAAACCTTGTTGTAATTGACATTAGGATGCTCTAGATTTGAAGTAGCCACTAGATTCTAGTCAATACTTATCAGTCTCTGATAAATCTCTCAGATAATACAAAGCCAATTAATCCTAGCCTGATTAGCTTTTGACAGAAATTTTCCTTTAAAGATAACACAGTTCAAATTTATATAGCTCCTTCCCTAAAGGAATTCAGACTGATCCTCCTTTTCTTATGAAATAATTTAATTGCATTATCATCTCTTAAAACCCATTCCTTCACTTGCCTTCCCTAGATCAGTTTACAGCTATGTGTCAACTAGGCAACTGAATCAGAAACATCATCCCTTCCCTCTAAGTCACCTAAGTAGAAACACGGAAGGAATTCTTTCTAATTCCTTTCCCTTATGTCCCATATTAAGTTCATTTGCTCAAACCTCAAACATCACTCTCAAAAATCTCCCTTTCCTCTCTATTTCTTCATTCACTGCCTTAAGTCAAATCTTCCTAATTTTTCTCCTGGTTCATGGTAGACCTCCAATCAGGCACCCCTCCCCGCTTTCTCGTCCCTTCAGCTCAATGTCCATACTGTGACAAGAATAAACGTAAAACACATGGGGGATGATGCCCCTAAAGGCAGGGTCCCTTATGGTCCATGCTTGTAGACATATGGATCCTTTCTCCACTGGGTCTTTCTAGCCTTGTCAGTCTCCGTTTGATATCCCCTCAGTTCGTCCCTTTGCTTTGTATCCCAGGTTCTAATTGCTTTGGGCAGATTTCTCAAATGCAATGTGTTCCTTTATTTTTCGTGCCTTTTCATCTTGTTCTTTCTGCTTTGCTTTTTTTTTTTTTTTAATCTACATGTCATCCTCCTAATGACTCCTCAAGACCTATTTCACAGGTCACCTTCTTCTTGGGACTTTAAGTCATTCCCTCCCTTTCCATCTTTCTCAGCATAATTAATTCCTTTTTATCTGTATTCCCAAGGGATCATGTCCATAGTTCTATTACAGCACTTATCATGGAATTAAATTTATGAATGTATGTGTCTGCTTTCTTTAGGAGTTTAAAATCTCTGAGGGTGAAGATCTGTTTTATTCATTTTTGTATCTCCTGTTCTTGGCACTTAATAAAATTTTCTGTAGTTGTGTGTTGAATTGGATGTGTCAAACCTTGTTTTTTTTTTTTTTCCCTCCTTTTTAAAATGTGAGGCAGGAACTGCCACCTCTGCATTACTAAAGGGAAAATTCTTGCCCCAAAGCCACAAGCAGCTTAGGCAGTGGCTCAGGAGGAGTTCACTGTGGGTGGTAAGTGGTGCTGAGAAATTGACCTTGGTGCTAAGGCTAGTGGCTGCTCTGTCCCATCTTCTGAGGTTATCTGTGTTGTCTCCCATCCCATTTGCCTATGAGTTTCTTGAGGGCAAGAATCATGCCGCTTTTATGTTTGTGTCCCCAGATCCTAGCAGCAATGGTTTTCCATTGTTGCTGTAACAAATCACCACAAACTTAGTAGCTTAAAACAGCACAAATTTATTATCTTATAGTTCTAGAGACCATAAGTCTGAAATTAAGCTAACTAGGCTACAGTCAGGTGTTGGCAGGGTTGAGTTCCTTTTGGGACGCTTACGGGAAGACTCCACATTCTTCTCTTTTCCAGATTCCAGAGGCTTCCCACATTCTTTGGCCTGTGGTTTCCTTCCATCTTCAAAGCCAGCAGGGGCTGGATGAGTCTTTTTTACATTGCATCACTCTGACACACTCTCTTCTGCCTCTCTTCCCCATTTGTAAGAATGCTTGTGATTAAATTGGACCTACCCAGATAATTCAGGATAATCTTTCCATCTCCAGGTCAGCTGATTCACAAACTCAATTCCATCTGCAATCTAAATTCTGCTTTGACATTTAACCAAACATATTCGTAGATTCTGGAAATTAGGACCTGGGCATAATTTTTGCTGTGTCTTTGTGTATCCATGTGGCATTATTTTGCCCACCACACTAGCATAGCATCTGACTTATGTTAGGAGATAAATTTGCAGAATGAATGGACAGGATCTCTTGTGAGTGTGAGTGGCTTTAAGTCTCAGGGCTGTTAGAAAAAATGTGAAAGCAGTGGTGATTGGGAGGTGGTAAGGAAGAAATTCGCTGGTAAGAATGGAGGGCTTTAGCTGTAGAGTGTCACGGTTGATTTCACTGTTGGGGGCCAGTAGGGCAGACTGACTGTGAGGTGACCCCCAGAAAACCCAACCTCCTGTTGTTGTTCCATGTTCCACTTTTTACTTTAGGTAGGACCCATGACTTGCCTCTAAGCAACAGAACCTGGTAAGATGATGAGATATCACTCTCATGATTAGGTTATTTATATGGTAAAGGTGATTGTCATTCCTGTAATTATCTTACATTATATGACTTTGGTCTTAGTAGATTGGGACTGGGGACTTTTCTTGTGGTCCTGATGAAGTAAACAGCCGTGTTGGAGAAGTCCATATGGCAGATAGCCTCCAGGACCTGAGGGTGACCTCCTGTCAATACCTAGTAAAAAGCCAGGGCCCTTGGTAGTAGAGTCAAGAAGAAATGAACCTGTGAACAGCTTGAATTAATTTGGACACAGATTCTTTCTCAGTTGAGATTCCAGATGGGAATGCAGCCCAGCCAACACCTTAATTTCAGCCTGTAAACCTGGACCTCAAACCCAGGTAAGCTGCTCTGACTCCTGAGCTACAGAAACTTTGAAATAATAGGGACTGTGTTTTAAGCTGCTAAATTTGTTTTAATTTGTAAATAGAACACGAAAACTCTTGCAGGCCATTTGGGAATCATGTGAGAGATGGAGATGGATCTTTTCTGCCCATGCTTGTGGGGAAAACAGCCCCTGACTGTAGGAGTACCTCCACTTTACAACTGAATAAAGATGAGAAAGAACAAGTTGTTACTCATTACTCTTTATCCAATGGTCAGTAAGAAATACAGAAAGAGAGCCTGTTATTCTGACTTATGCTGAGCTTCCTCCCAGCCCTTCCTGAGGCCATGACTTGGAATTGGAGTTCATAGCAGGGGACTTTGCTTCATGTACCCTCATGACAGTATTCTGAAAGAAGATTTTTGGGCTTTTATTTTCTTTTAGACAGAATCACAGAGAGAGGTACCACTTATCTAAAATCGTGGTAAAGATTCAGGTTGATATCTGGGCATGAATGAGTAACATTCATTAAGCTTAGTGGTTAAGTTCTAAAAAGTTGTAGTCACTGAATGTACTGTTTAACATCCCTGTCCTGTAGCTATAAAGCTCAGTCAAAACTCAGCTTGGATTTTCAAAAAAAAATTTATTTGAAGAGGCTATTTTAAAGTCATCAATAGCATTTGATGAATTTAAATAACCAATTTTTATATATGTATATTACTTTAATATCTCCTCCTTATCACTCACTCTCCTCATCTCATAGATGGGATTATTGAGTGCAAAAAGATTAAGTGAACTGTTCCACCTGCTTACGCAGCTAATTCTCACTAGAATCTAGTTTCCAAGCTTAGAGTTTCATATTGTTTTCACATATAAATTCTAGAATCAGAAATTATGAAAGGTGGTAACAGGCTTATAGCTAAGTCCATATTCCTGCTTTAAACAGAACCAGATATACCTAAAAAATTCATTCCAGACATGTAATGATCTTTCTTTACAAAAAATTCCAGTGCAAGTGATAGGATTCTTTGGTGCCTCAGCTTTGATTTCAATTGATATCTGCTGGCATTTTGAGCAATAATTATCTTTATCTTTCTTGGTTAGATATTGATTATGGTCAGAAATGTGGTGCCATTTTTCACAGATCTATGGACTCTTATTTTGGACTAAGGGACCAAGGACAAGTGTGTTTGGAGTCACATCATATTTGTCCTGGGTTGGGGCACCAAATATGGATTTGGAGTAGAGCTAAAAGGGGGGCATTTGTGGGTTGAGCATCAAGACAGGTTTGATTTGGGATTCCTCTGTTCCCTGGTGGCTCAGATGGTAAAGAATCTGCCTGCAGTGTGAAAGACTCCAGTTTGATCCCTGGAACAGGAAGATTCCCTGGAAAAGGAAATGGCAACCCACTCCAGTATTCTTGCCTGGAGAATTCCATGGACAGAGGAGCCTAGCGGGCTACAGTCCATGGAGTCGCAGAGTTGGACTGAATGACTAACACTTTCGTTTTCTTCTGTGAGAGCATGAAGAGTGTAAGTGTGGTATGTGGATTAAGAGCTACTAGGTTTCTTGATGCTGGCTTGGAAGGGGATGAGGTTCTGGCATAACCTCCTTCCAGAGCTAAACAGGGCATCACAGAATGTTAGAACTTGAAGGCACTTTGGAGTTTGTCTTGTTCAATCTGACATTAATGGACTCAGGCTTAGAAAGATGACTTGCCCAAGAATATATAACAAATCGGCTCAGGCTTAGCACTTGGAACCTCCTAATAGTCATAACTTTCATTTGTTTTTATTTTATACCTTTACTACTTCTATGTTTTTAATCCACCCCACTCAGTTATTGACACAACACATACACATATGCACATGCACTTCTTTCCCTATCAAATTACTGGAGTCGGTGGTGGTACTGATAGTCAAGGTCCAAATACACAAAAATGTTTTGAATGCTTCTCATGGAAGTAGCAGGATAAAGTAGAGAGATACTTGAATTTGGAGTTAGAAGACCACGACTTGCCTTCAGGTTCTCACAAACCCATAAATATAGGGGAAGCAGCTTTTTTGAGTCTTGGTTTTTTTTTTTTTAATCTGTAAAATGCAGATAGACAGGTAAAGGTGAGAACAGTGGATGAATGGCTTGGGGGATTCTCAGAGTGAGGCTAGGACAGTGGGGTCCAGTGACAATATTGCTGGGAGTTTGGTTACCTTGAGAGCTGCCTTGAGAGAGCTTTGTATACTTCAGTGCTACACGAATGTGTAATATTACTCCCATATACTGGACACTATGGTGGATATAGGACAAACGTTGCTTGAGATGTAGCCCTTGCCTCCAGTAAAGTTATACTAAAGTTATAACCTTAGGATAAAAGAGGGCAGCATATGCTGAATGACCAATGAAGAGTGAGGGTAAATACTTAGAAGCGGGATGATTATGAAAGGGGGCAACTGAGGGAAACTGTCAGGAGTTATGACTTGGGCTGGGTCATGAAGGAAAGAAGTAGACTGGAGGGGGCCACTTGAGCAGGTAGAACATGTTGAGCCAACACATGGAAAAGCTCAAGGAGTGGTGAATATACAGAAGAGGAAATGTGTAGAATAATATTTACAAGAGTAGGATTAAGCCCTGGTGGATATTTACATCTAAGCCTTCTTTTTGTTATGCAGGCAATAGGGAGCCATGGGTGACTCTGGAGCAGGATTAACTTGTCCAGAGTGTTGGTTTAGGAATGTCCCTTTTGGAGGGGTGTACATTGGTTAATAGTAGAGGGCACTGGCAGAGAATTGCTTATGCTTTTCTCTGCCTCAGCACTTCAGGGGCATTTGTTCTACTGACCTTTGATAATGACTCTTAAAAAAGGTTGAGATTATACCAGGCTCCACTTGGAAATGATTTCTGATATGCCTCCTTCCCCTACTCCTGCATAGGTCTGAGAGTCCTGTTCCTTACTAAGCTGCACAAAACCACAGGGATGATTGCTTTGTTGTCGTTTGGGGCCAAATGACTTGATTGACTAGCAATCACATCACAGATGACTGACAACAAAAAGATCTTTTTTTTTTTTCTTCCAAGTACAAGGAAAGGAGACAGAATCAGAAATCCTCATAACAGAAAAGAGACTTATTAAGATTACCAAATCCACTTCTAACATAGAAGAATTTTACTCCTCTGAATGCTTTTTGTGTTTTATATCCTCTTTGTTTGAGTAATAGCTATTTTACCACTTCTAGTGAAAGATTTTTCAATAGGTTAATTGTTTCACTTACTACTATTGACGTTTTTCTGATTTTTAACCGAAATATCCATGTAATAAAAAGCTTGGTAATATTCCTGATGCCCATTATGGAAGGAGCATTATTTGAATGAATATGGAAATAATGTTTTCATATTAGCTGCTTACATCCGTAATCTTAAAATCTATAATCAATGAGAATACATTATTTATATTTTGAACTTTTTTCTTTCCAAAGTAGACTAGTCACTAATCCAGGATCTAATTGGGAGAAAAAGAATTAGTGTGCTTCCAATCACTGACGTGATGAACAACTATGAAAGTAATGGAGAAAGAGAAGAATAATTTAGTGAGATTTTACTTTTGTTCAAGTCAAAAAAAGAGAAGACAGAGTGCTTCATTCACTATCTATAAAATTAAAGATGATTTTGAATTGGAGAACATTGCTCTGTGATTGATGCAATATGCTTCCTTCCCCTTAGAAATCATCAAGGCCTTTGGCTTAGATTTAAGTAATGACACTTTCAAAGACAAGGAACTTTCAAAATCAGAGAAAATTTTGAAAGGCATTCAAACTCTATACTTCTCTTTGTTCTACATTAACTGTTCATTAGATTGATCATAGTCTCTAGTCCTTTCTTATTCACCAACATATAAGTCTAAGTGTGTTATTTGCCTCATCTTAAAAATTAGGTTGACACTGCCAATATTCATTTTAGTGATATTAGGAAAAAAAATTACATGGTAATGAAGGTCTTATAGTTTCAAAATGCTCTACATATTATTAATAACAGAAATTAATTCACATTATTCTATTTCTGATGACATGCTTTGTCAACTGGAGAGTACTTCTAAATGTTAAGAATTGAAGGCTCAGAGAAGAGGGGTTATTTTTACTATTATTACTGTTTATTATTCTTTTTTGATGTTTGTGTAGCCTTGGACAAGTCACTAAACTTCTCTTACCACACTGTATACCTGGACCTTTCATGAAGAGTGTGTAAGTATAAACCCCCAGTTCTGGTGTGCTTAACCCCACAAACCCTAAATACCTGCCTCACAACATTCCTTTAACAGTAAAACATGAAATAGAACATGTTAAAAGATAGCTTTATTACACTATTTGTGCCATGAGCTGGCATCTCTGATGGGTGCCCCATACCCATACCCCTCTCAGACCTAGAGAGAGGAACAGTATGTTGTGTCTCCACATGCTTACACTGTTTTGCTGATCCTGGCCTTCAGACTGGAATTCCAGGCCCACCAGGCCACCAGTAGCATCATAGGGCTGTCCTTTGTGATTGAAGACACTCGTGATCCTTAGGAAACTCTTTTGTGGCTATCTGTGGCCTTGGCTTTGACATCAAGCAGCAGGGTGTGGTGGCAACAGCCAGGGAGTGAAGGTTTTGAGCACTCCAGATCTGCTGAAAGAGTAAACCCACAGCTCAAGGAAATTTCTATCATGAGCTTCACATTTACCACAAAGTTGTAAGGAGACAAAGAGTAACGACAGGCCAAAAGACTTTAAAATTATTAACTGCTATGGGGAGGTAACATTGATTGAGGATCTGTTTTCAACAGCAACCTTGCGATTTTAGGGAGAAATGGTAAAATACTCCTTTTACTGAAGTAAATATACAGCTTTGGGGTATCCCAATTTGGAAAACTTTTTCTGAGCTTCATAATTCTTTTGTTTCACTTCTTAGTAATAAAGAGAGAAATCTATTTTCCAGAAACAATTCCAAGGGCAGGAGAAAGCATGAATAGAATTTCAAAGTTGTTTTGTTTTGGGTGTGGTAGTGGGAAATTTTTAGAGACATTCTGAGAAAATCAAGTGGCTTGCAAAGAACTGACTAGTCTCAGGTTACAGTTTGGAGAGCAGAGATAGAAGCTACATCATATAAATGCTGGGAACCAAACTGACTCAGAATAAACCAGGGCTATTGTTTTTCTAGGTCAGAAATTTATTTTCATATGAAGTATTGGGTCAATCCGAGGAGAAAATCCTTAAGAACAACATTTTAAACTTCAAAACAGTGCAAAATCCAAAGCATGCTCAAAGATACTATTTTCTATGGTGGTCTGAAAAGGTGATGTACTATATTTAAAAGTTTTTACTGGTATATTTATTTCATATTTTTCAGTTGCTCTGTAGCCTCTGGCTCCTAAGAACCTATTGAAAAATATTTTTAACCTGGACTAGGAACTGGGCTAGCTTGCCTGTCATATGTCTCATATAAATAAGGCCGTGTACCTGAATGGAACGTTAGAGCTGGCTGTTACTTAAGACGTGATGAAGAGTAGGATGTGGAGACTTATGAAGCCCTTTGCAAAGACTGAAACATTAAAAAGAAACACTTGTCACCATCAACTGATCACAAATATGCTTCTTTAGCATCTCCTTTGGCCCACTGACCATCTGCCAAAATTTCTTTTTTCTTGACCCAGGCCAATTCCTCAAATTCCATATCATGTAAGAAAAGAAGAGTTAAGATTATGAGTTCCCCAAGGTTTTCTCCAGTATTTATTTTCCTTATTGAGGTCTCTTTAAAGGGTGAGATGATTTGGGAGAATGGCATTGAAACATGTATACTATCATGTAAGAATCGAATGGCCAGTCTATGTCCGATGCAGGATACAGCATGATTGGGGGTGGTGCACGGGGATGACCCAGAGAGATGTTATGGGGAGAGAGGTGGGAGGGGGGTTCATGTTTGGGAATGCATGTACACCCGTGGTGGATTCATGTCAATGTATGGCAAAACCAATACAGTAGTGTAAAGTAAAATAAAGTAAAAATAAAAATTTAAACAAAAAAGAAAAGATAAAATAATTTTATTTTATTATTTTTATCTAAAAAAATTTCCAGGTAATCACACAAGTAGAAAAAAAAAAAGACAAAGTGAGATGAGTGATAGATCTTACAAGAGATTAACACAGACCCTTCCTTCCCACTCATTCAAAGTCGTCTTTCAAGGCTGTCCTATTCAACATTCCCTGGGCAGCTTTTCTGAGATCACTCAAGAACCCCTTTAACTTTTCCTTCTCTGAATTTCTATCTTATTAATAATCTACCCCACACTAGTAGGATCAGTTTGAGTCATATACTTTCTAATCTTTCATAGATATGTATTAAGTAGTCATATATCTCAACGTGGAATTATAAACTCTGTGAGGGCAGGGACATCTTACATTTCTCCTCTCGGCTAGTATGCTAGGCACATAATATATGCACTTGGATGCTGATAAAGACTGCAGAAGCAGAGAAAGTCACTAAGTGATGGGGGCATTTAATACAAATTAAATATCACTCCCAGGTTACTCAGTGGGTAAAGAATCCACTTGCAGTGCAGGAAAGGCAGGTTCGATCCCTAGGTTGGGAAGCTGCCCTGGAGGAGGGAATGACAACCTGCTCCAGTATTCTTGCCTGGAGAATCCCATGGACAGAGGACTCTGGTGGGCGACAGTCAATAGGGTCACAAAGAGTCGGACACAACTGAAGCAACTGATCATGCAAATACCACAGCACCATAAAATGAAGGGAACAGTTTTCAGAGTCTAATAGAATCCCCGTCCATTCAGCCTTATTCCTGAACCGTGTTTCCTCTTGCTGTTAAGTAGCACATTACTGGGCTAGACATGATTCTCCCATTTAAAAGGAACTGTTTTGAATCAAGGAAAACAAAAATAAATTCTGAGAAGGGAATGAGCAATAGTAGCAGGCTCAATATCCTTTTGTTAGAGGATTAAAGCATTAATCATCCTATTATCTGCTATTTTGAGCTTTGCTAAAGTTGCTGGAGGTTGATAGGAATTCGTTTCAATTAAATAACTTTAGAACTTTCCCTCTTATATCACCCACTGTTTTGGATTAAAAGAAGATGATGATGATAACATGGTCCTGATAGCCTAATTGAGGTTTCTTTACACTTTTTCTAAGAAATTGTAGAAAAGGTCACTTTGGATTAAACAAATTAAGGACTTCACTGTCAGAAAGTATTACTAATGCATATAATTATGGTTTTAGATTATCAAGAAGTTCTAAAGACATTTTATTTTAATACTCGCTATTCAATTGCATTGGTGACATTTGCTAATAACCTAAGGAAGTTACCTACTGTGATGGTGAGTTTTGAGTTGTAAAGTTTAGCATTTTGACATGCAATGGCAGTAATGTGTATAATGCACATAAAGAGAGCAAGAATCAATAAACATGTCAATTTAAAAATGTTAAAAACCTGAAGTATTCCTCAATAACTCCATTAGGAAAGACAAAATGTAATGGACAGTAGCAGTTATTTCTTGACAGACTGCCCAATAGCTTCTGTGGCAAAATTGCCACAATTCACACTTAAAAAATTAGGAGAATCTTGGCAGATTGAGGTTGGCAGGTAAACTAATTCTGCAAAGTAGTAAACATGGCTGGGTTAATTGCTGTAGCTTCACTATCTCTCAGAGTTGTGTTTTCTTACTTGGTGTACTGATTAAAAAATAAAAATTTCAGTATTTTTCCAGTCTTTAGAGAACTACCTGGTATGATTCAGAAAATATTGGATAATTATTCAGTCTCTGATATTTTTCAGTTATTCCTCAAGCATCCTTTCTGGATGGTGAGATGAAAAGCCCAGTGTCTTACTACCAGATGTTAGGTTTTTTGTGCATACAATTAAAACACTTGGTGGCCAATTTATTTTGTTAAAGAAAGATGACTCAGTTTAGAAGTTTCCATCTACTCCAGTATGGGGCTTTAGCTCAAAGACAGTGGTCTCAAGACTACTGCCAAAGTTAATCTATTTATTGGGCAGACTGGGATTTTATGAATACACATTGAAAAAGTTGCTTTATTTTTTTCCTCATGAAAGTAACAAATGTTCATTATAGAAAACTTGATTTGAAGAGGAAAACTAAATTACTGAAAAATCTCTTCATAGGAAGGAAACTATTGATATTTTAATTTTATTTTTAAAATATTTTCTGTGCAGGGACTTTTTTTAATATATAGTTGTCCATCCATATGTTCCATTTTGAACATTTTTTTTTTCAGCTGAACATTCTGACCTAACAATGTCTGATGTTAATTCAAATTACAGCTATTAATGAGTTGAGAGTTCTTTTCAGTGGGTGTTTCCTGACTTACTTAGCCATTATCATACTTTTGAATATTAAAATTTTCAATAAAAATTTTTTTTACTTTTCAAGTGAAAAGTTTATGATTTTTCACTATTTTAGTAGAACTGAAACAGAAATCTCTGTGAATGTGGCTTTTTCTGGTATTTGGAGTGCTTTTCTACAGTTGATTTGTTAGGGTAGAGTTTTTAGTCAAAGGGTATGATCATATAATGAGATGGTGAAATGGAGGCTTCGGCTGAGGTAACAAGGTACAACAGAGGAGCTACCACCTAAGAAGCTAAAGTTCAAGGAGATTATTAAAAGCCAGTTACATTTGTCTTAATTCTCCTGTAACATCAAGAGTATGAAAGGATCATGATTTGAATTTCAGAGGGGATTTTAGGTGCAAGTTCTTCATTTGTTGCGAGTCTCTCTTCTTCCCCTCCAAGGAAATGAATGTGGTGTGCTTGCAGCTTTCCTCACCTCACATAGTTTTGTAACACCTCTATGGATTTGAATGACATGTTAGGCCAATTTCTGACTCACACCTGAAAAATCTGAGAGGTGAGTGGCTGTCTGACTAAATGCTGTGACAAGGGCACACAGGAGAAATTGTCAAAATGGGAGAATTTGAACTCCCAATGTTTGTCCAGGAAAGGATCTGTGAAAATTTCTCAGAAGCCACATGTTGGCAGGTTCCATAAGAGAAAACCAACATAGCTTCATCTTCATTTTGTCCATCAAATGCTATTTGATATTGCAGCAGATTTTTGAATCCTGGAAATATATGTGACAAGCCTAACAAAAAGATACATTTGGTAGTGCTGAGGATACTGTAGGTCTCTGAATACTTATGAAAGACAAAGGAAAAAAAGGGAAAACAGAAACAGCTGCATTAAGAAGCAAATATTGAAAAATTTAGTTTAGTTTTGAGTTTGAGTGTTAAGTTTCAGGTAGCTATGAGACATCCAGATGGGAGTGCCTGGCAGGTGGTGGGGTGCACAGGATGGAACTCAGAGAGACATTGGCTAGAAATGTGGATATTTAGAATGTTGAAAGCCTGAGACAGTCTAAAGAGGGTGTAGAATAAAGTGAAAAGAAGGTCAAAGGCAGAATCCTGGCTTACAACAGCCTGGAAAAGATGAGAAACTAGCAAAAGAGACTGAGAAAGGAAAAAGAGCTAGATCCAAGGAGATCCAGGACTGAGCACTGTCATCAAATCTAGTTTGGGAAAGTGGATCATGGTCAATAAGGAGGCCAAATAAGTTGGATTTTAAGATTAAATTGTATCGGGGGAATTCTCTGACAGCCCAGTGGTTACCACTCCATTCTTTCATTGCCGTGGGTTCAGGATTCAATCCCTAGTTGGGGAACTAATACCTCTTGTGAAAGTGAAGTGAAAGTCGCTTAGTCATGTCCGACTCTTTGCGACCCCATGGGCTATCCAGTCCATGGAATTCTCCAGGCCAGAAGCCAAATGGCCAAAAAAGCAAAACAGAAAGATTAAACAGTTTGGGGCAAATAGTGGGACACTGATGATTGTATCTGGCTCATTCTCAGTATAACCATGAGGGCAGAGGCCTAACTGCAATGGATTGAATAGGGAATGGGTGGAGAAAGGAGTCTAAGTAAAGGCCATCCTTTCTAACATCTTGATTGTGAAAGAAAAGGGCGATGTTATTCTAGTGAGAGAAAGGTTTAAAAGATCAAGGAAAAGACTTGAACACATGTGTCAGTTATAGGGAAAGTGTGAGTAGAGTGCAGAAACAGAAGAGAGAGAAGAATTAACAAATTGGTCAAGATACTGGAGAAAACAAGGTGAGTTTAGATTAAGAGTCTCCAGGCCTTCTGAATTGGAAGCATAAAAAAATTAAGGAACATAAAGCAAGGAATGCTATGCTAAGTTGCTTCAGTCATGTCTGACTCTTTGTGACCCCATAAACCCTAGCCCTCCAGGCTACTATGTCCATTCTCCAGGCAAGAATACTGAAGTGGGTTGCCATTTCCTCCTCCAGGGGATTGTCCCAACTCAAGGATCAAACTCCCATCTTTTAGGTCTCCTGTGTTGGCAGGTGGGTTCTTTACCACTGGTGCCATCTCTGCAACCCTACAAAAGAATGAAGTCATTCTTTAGCATTGGTATGGGACATTCTCTAGCATATATTGTGAATGCAAAAAAAAGGTAAATATTCTATCCTGCCAGGGCTATGACAAATGGTCATGTGAACTGTGTACTAATATGTGAATGACATGCCTCTGGATCTGTGTTGTGTGTCTTTTAGGTGATTGTGTGTCTTTTAGGTGACATCCCTCTGGTGTGAGAGACAGTGCTTCACATTACCTTTGCTTTTTAACATTCTTCATATTCCTTTATTCTGGTCAATATTCATAAGAGTAATCTTTTGATCATTTAACTTCCCACTTATATGTTTATTCAAGGATATTCAACAATCAGACTGATGGATCAGAGACTCTGCTCTGCTTGATAACTGTTTTTAAATTGAACATTAATAAAGTGGCCTTCTGATGATAATTTGGTTCTTCATGTCACTTGACCACAAAAAGAGACTGTGTTGGCATGCTGACATGAGTGTTTCTGCCTGATGGTTGGGCCTCTCTTAAATGAATATATCATCATTCTGGTGTATAATAGTGGTTAGTGAGAACTTGATTAATTAAACTTGATTAACCCCTCTGAGTTAGACCTACTTCAGTACACTAACAAAACGATAGATCTCCCCCTGTTCTTGCAAGTTAGAGGCCAGTTTCTAGACTGTGGTGAATTCATTAAGCTCAGTTTTACTTGTTCAGGGGACTTCCCTGGTGGCTCAGATGGTAAAGTGTCTGCCTACAATGCCAGAGACCTGGGTTCAATCCCTGGGTCAAGAAGATCTCCTGGAGAAGGAAATGGCAACCCACTCCAGTATTATTGCCTGGAAAATCCCATGGATGGAGGAGCCTGGTAGGCTACAGTCCATGGGGTCACAAAAAGTCAGACATGACTGAACAACTTCACACTTACTTGTTCAGTTTCATTTCAGGCAGTCACCTGACCTTTTCCTATTGATGCTGTTAAAGATAAAATTATTCATGGTACTTGTAGAAGATGGTAAGAAAGGCTACTCAAGATGGGACTACTGCAGTAGGTTTAGGGACCACTGCAATGGGGTTTGCAGTTGGGGAGAGAGATTAGGTTTAACCCCAAATGCAGCATGAGTAAGTGGGACTTTATAGCCAAGCAGGAGGGTTAATGAATGAAAATTTACTAAGAAAAAACATCAGAAGTAAGGGGGGATTCTTGCTGAAGGCAGTCCAGGGTGATCAGACATCACATGGAAAATGATCAGATACTAAGGGTGTTTAGTTACTGAGAATGGGACATTCTGGCTTAAACAGACTTAGCAGGACTTTTGCTAAAATTGGACAATGCATAGACAAACATAAGACCCAAAGTCAGGGCCTAGGTGAAAAAGGTCTTAGAGTAGCTGGAGTACCTTTGGTCAAGGAGAGAATCTTTGTTGTCACATTCCTATATGTATCTGTTTCTTCTCAAATGATGGTCTCAGTTTACTGGTCTCAGTCTACTCAGTAAAGAGGAAAAGTCATATGCTTTGGGGAGTGTAAGAGAGAGGAGGGGTGTGAATGTGTGGGATGGGGAGAAAAACTGAATTGGGTCATGAAAAGGATGACTGAGACTTGTTAAGGATGGAGCTAAGTTGTCCCAGTAAGCTAGAAACTGTTCCAATTTTTAAGATTCACATCCCAGGAACTCCTTCAGTTTGAGACAAGCCAGAACCATTGGTCACTGTAGATATCACTGATATTGGAGACTAAAAATCTATAGAAAAAGGAATCTGTAGGATTCAATAATTTCTCCTAGAGGATTTCAGCAGCCAAGGAGTAGAGCCAAGGAGTATGGGTGTTTGGATTGCTCCCACATAACAGGGAGATTTTTTAAAAAATATAAATGTATTCATTTTAATTGGAGGCTAATTACTTTACAATATTGTATTGGTTTTGCCATACATCAACATGAATCCACCACAGGTGTACATGTGTTCCCCATACTGAACCCCCCTCCCACCTCCCTCCCCATACGCTCCCTCTGGGTCATCCCAGTGCACAGGGAGGTTGTTGAAAAACAGATGACTATTAGGGGATGTTGAGAGAGTTAAAATGATCCAGAGAAGGCAGAGTGGGAGGTGAGGCTAGGTTGGTCCCATCTCAGGGTAACAACTTGAGTCTGCATCTCCTGGGTCTGGTCTCCTGTCCAGATTCATGGACTTATTTCTTATTTCTCAATGAATTAAAGTGTGAAATAATTCTTTGATAAGAGAGTTAGACACACAAGAGCAAAAGACCTTCAGTAAAGAACACCAAACAGGTAGTTCTCCTCAATCATCATTTAAGGTTCTGTAGAATCATGGAAAGCCAGAACTTGAAGAAACTTAACATTCTTCTGGTCCACTTACTCCCCTGGACATCTTAAAGTTGTGTTTCCATTAAAAATGAGTAAGTAAAGATTGTTTGACATTTTTCTCTCTAATTATAAGAGTGATTAAAGCAATCACTGAAAGAGAAGTTCAATTTGGTTAAGAGAATGGAAATAACCACAACTGTTAGCCAGGTTATCGCAGATGTCTTAACAATATTGCTTTAATACATAATATTTTGCTCTATGGCTAAGAGAATATCAGACAGGATAAGAATTAGATTGGTTCTATGCTGTGCAGAGTGAGATTCATGCCAGTTACATGGCTGCTGATAAAAGGATGTAAAGAATAAACTCATTGTTCAATATTGAACAATCTTGTGATCAGTGTGTCTAAAATAGAAGTATGATTTGTTAATAAATTCAATTCAGAGGCAGTTGTTAAGTGGCTATTATTGTGTGTCATACTTAGATGTCATAGGACAGAAATCAACAATTCACTTGACCTGCATGGGTTTGACAAGTGTGGTAGGCAGAATAATGTATCCCCACCCTCAATCCCATTGTCGATGTCTTAATCCCAGGAATCTGTGACTATATAGTTATATGCCATTATTATCTGGCAAGAGGGAATTAAAGTTTCAGATGGAATTAAGTTTGCTAATCAGCTGACTTTAAAATAGTGATGAGATTATCCTTAATTACGTGGGTGGGTCCGCTGTAATCACAAGGCATCTTAAAAGATGGAAGAGGGAAGCAGAAAAGTTAGTGTCAAAATGATGCGATATGAGGGACTTACTGGTGGTTCAATGGTTAAGAATCCACCTTGCAGTAAAGGGGATATGGGTTCAGCCCTTGGTTGGGGAACTAAGATCCTACATGCCACGGGGCAACTAAGACTGTGCTCCACAACTAGAGAAAGCCCATGCACATCAACAAAGACCCAGTGCAGTCATTTTTTTTTTTTTAAAGGTACAATATTAGAAAGCCATTGTTGGCTTTGAAGATGGAGGGTGAACAGTAGCCAAGGAATGCAGAAAGACTGTAGAAGCTGGAAAAGACAGGAAAACAGATTCTTTTCCACAGCCTTCAGAAAGGAATACAGCCTCTGACACCTTGTTTTTAACCCAATGAGACCCATTTTAGATTTCTGACCTCTAGAACCACGAGGTAATGTTTGTGTTGTTTTAAGCCACTAAGTTTGTGGTAATTTGTTGTATCAGCAATAGGAAAATAACATAGAGAAGTGGAGGGGTGTCAGGAGACAACATGGAGTGGTGGCAGGTGGAAACCTGGAGAGTTCCTGCCCAACACATAGCTCCTGTCCAGTGCCAGCCAATATTTCTCAGAGGGAATAAAAGTTCACAGTTTTCAAATTTTTCCAAATAAGGTGAAAATATAGATTTCTATGTGAAAGTTATTATTTTTATTTAATTATTTGAAATTAATTCAAATAACAAAAATGAGTTGTGCATTACAGAAATAGATCTATATGAGGATAGTCATCACAGTATTGTTGGTGTAGCAAAGATAGGACACAAATTAAATGTCTATCATATATAAGTAAATATATTTAAATATATATGGGCTTTCCTGATAGCTTAGTTGGTAAAGAATCTGCCTGCAATGCAGGAGACCCCAGTTCGATTCCTGGGTCAGGAAGACCCCCTGGAGAAGGGAAAGGCTATTCACTCCAGTATTCTGGCCTGGAGAATTCCATGGACTGTATAGTCCATGAGGTCACAAAAGTGTTTTATATATGTTTAAATATATATGATGAAAAACACACACTTTAGTTAAGGCAATGAACTGTATGCTCTAAACATGTTAAGTAAAGATGTAAAACAGAAAAAAAAAAAGATGTAAAACAGAATGAGGTATGTAGCATGACATCTCATTTATTAGTACAAATATATAGCCATAAAATTAATATATGTAGTTTAGGGATACTTATACATATAAATAAAGAGAGTAATGTGATCAGGCATGTGTGTGGACTGGTGATGGTCAGGTGTTGTGAACTAAGGTTCTCAATCCCCAGCTTTCATTGCTTACCAGGTAGGCCAGACCAGAGAAGACTGTGAGTTGAGTTGGATCCTGGGTTTCCACGGGAACTACAAAGGTAACAAGGACATAATTCATCCCTTCAAAAGTCTTACGGAGAATTAGGGCAGAAAGTTGTGAAAAATGAAGCTTAAAAAAATACAGTTATAAAAAACTGAACATGAATTCATTCATTAATTTATTCATTCACTCATTCATTTATTTATTCAACATTCATTGAAATATTTATGAAGTACCTGCTGTGCTCCCAGCAGTTTGTTGCATTGCAGTGTATCTGTGTAGCACAAGATTTGGTTGTAAAAATAGTAAGAGCTATGTTTAATTTGGTTTTTAAATTCCACCCTGCCTCCACCCCAAGATTAGGTCCAATAATTGTGACATGGAAGTTAGACTTTCTGGATAAGTCTTAGATTCATCTTAGGCTCCTCTTGACAGAAAGGCCATTATTCCTGTTCTAACACCACATATGATTGTTATGAGAAAATAAGCAGGAAATCACTTGTGAAGTAGGAGGCATTCCACAGATGGAAGGCAACTTTACTGGGCTTCATTTCCACTTTTGGCATGGTTCTTCCCCATGCCTCCACTTTTCTAACTTGCCTCTGCTTGAGTCTGGTCAATGCCATCATTGCTGGTTCCCAGTTCACTGGGAACATAGGCACTCAGAGTCCCACAACATTCCTTCAGTCTGGCTTGCAGTTTAAGCAAGACAGGCTATTCATAAAACACTTCCTTTATCACTGTCATAAACTCACAAAGGAAGGGATGTAGATAACTTCTTCAATCTTGTATACTTTGCAGGAATCCCAGAGGGCTCACTTTGGAAATTTCTTCTTTGTATCTGTTTTCAGCCTGTCCATTAAATTTTTCTAAATTGCCTGCTGTGGTGAGGATGTGGTCATAGTTTTCCTTTGTTCTAGACAATTTCTTTATCCAAGTTTCACCAATTGAAACAATCTTCTCCCCTACAGGCAGTTACAAAGATTCATTTGTGGGAAAAATTTTCCTGGAATAGAAGTGTTCATGGTGTGATGTTTCCTAGGGAAAAATTTATTCCTGATAATAGGTCTCAGAGAGTCTGCCTAATTCCCACTGATACACATCTGTTCAATAAAGTGGCATGTCTTTGGAATCAGTGGGATTTTAGAACAGCTCATCAAAGGAAGTATGAAGATCAGGTTGGGGCAGATTTTCACATTGGAACCAAATACCTCTATTAGAATAATAGAACAATCCACATGTTGAGATTTATTAACACTTATTGACAATTTAAAACCAAAAGCTTCTGATGAAATGAAACATTGACCTGAAATTTATGGAGAGATGGCTCTGTTTTATAGTTGGAGTTCTTGAGTATTTTTGGTGTTAAAACAATGCATGATTATAAGGGGATGTTAGCTATAAACTGAAGCTACTTCCTAGAGGGAATACATTTTTCAATAACTCCCATTCAGCCGAAGTTCTCTGCAAACCAAGGAAGAGTTGAATTCCTCGTATTTACTTTTTATTGTTTGAAAATTGCTATTGCATTGCAAGTGTTATAGATGTTTGGGAAAGAAGAATGAGGCATTATTAGAAACATATCCCTGGGGCATAATTTAGCATCACTAGTAGGAGATGGAAGAAATGGCTTCAGACTGAAAAAGCAATGTCTGAGAAATATTATCAGTAACAAGCTACTAAAACTAAACGCTGTCCTGATTAGAATCAGCAGGAGTTTGACAACATAAAAAGGCATTATAAGAACCTGTGGAAAGAGGAAAAGAGAAAGTAGCCTTATTGGTAAGGTAGGTTGTACTATGGTAAAGAAAACATTCCAAATAATTTATTAAAATGTGGAGAAAGTATTAATAGTCCTCTTGCAGAGTTGTTACACATCAGTTTTTTTTTTTTTTTTTTTAAAGGACTCAAAGTGTTTTGCAAAGTGTAAATATGCTTCATGGACTTCTGAGGTATTCTGCATATGGTTATATTATAAATGACTGAAAATCTGACTCACCTATAGGCATAGAAAGTTGAAAGGGAAATTAGGATTTGAATCCAAGTATTACCCTCTTCATGGAAACTCTTTAACTGGCACATGTGATATTTGAAATATTTTTTGTATAAACTGAGAATTCACAAAACATTTTAATTGTATTCTTAATAGTCTTCCTGTGTTTGTTCTGACAATATAAATTATTTTTCTGTCAAAATAATTGGAAAGAAAAAGAAATTAATTTAAATAACTAGAGTAATAAAACATTATTTGATCTTTGAGACCATTCCTTTTGGAACTGGGTTAATTTAAAAGTGTTTTTTAATTTAAATTTGTTTTATGATTATAAAGAAGTAAAACTTACACATAATAAAAATTCAAATAGTGCATGATAAGTTTAAAATGGAAAGCAAAGGTATCTCTTTCACAGAGAAATTAAGGAAACAATCCCATTCACCATTGCAAAAAGAATACAATACCCAGGAATAAACCTACCTAAAGAGACAAAAGACCTGTATGCAGAAAACTGTAAGACACTGATGAAAGAAATCAATGACACAAACAGAGAGGTATATGCCAAGTTCTCGGACTGGAAGAATGAATACTGTCAAAATGATTGTACTAATCAAAGCAATCTACAGATTCAGTGCAATCCCTATCAAATTACCAATGGCATTTTTGACAGAACTAGAACAAAACGTTTCACAATTTGTGTGGAAACACAAAAAACCCAAAATAGCCAAAACAATCTTGAGAAAGAAAAAAGGAGCTGGTGGAATCAACCTCTCTGACTTCAAATTATACTAGAAAGCTATAGTCATCAAGACAGTATGGTACTGGCACAAAAACAGAAATATAGACCAATAGAATAAGATAGAAAGCCCAGAGATAAACCTACACACATACAGGCAACTTATCTTTGATAAAGGAGGCAAGAATATACAATGGAAAAAAGAGACCCTCTTCAGTAAGTGTTGCTGGGAAACCTGGACAGCTGCATGTGAAAGAATGAAATTAGAACACTTCCAAACACCATATACAATAATAAACTCAAAATGGATTAAAGACAAATGTAAGGCCAGAAACTATAAAGTTCTTAGCAGAAAACATAGGCAGTACACTCCTTGACATAAATTGCAGGAAGATTCCTTCTGACTCCTAGATTAATGGAAATAAAACAAAAAATGAACAAATGTGACCTAATAAAACTTAAAAGCTTTTGCACAGGAAAGGAAATTATCAGTTCAGTTCAGTTCAGTTGCTCAGTTGTGTCTGACTCTTTGTGACCCCATGGATAGCAGCATGCTAGGCTTCCCCGTCCATCACCAACTCCCAGAGCTTACTCAAACTCATGTCCACCGTGTAGGTTATGCCATCCAACCATCTCATCCTCTGTTGTCCCATTCTTCTCCCGCCTTCAATCTTTCCCAGCATCAGGGTCTTTTCCAGTGAGTCAGTTCTTCACATCAAGTGGCCAAAATATTGGAGTTTCAGCTTCAACATCAGTCCTTCCAATGAATATTCAGGACTGATTTGCCTTAGGATGGACTGGTTGTATCTTCTTGCAGTCCAAGGGACCCTCAAAAGTCTTCTCCAACAGCACAGTACAAAAAAATCAATTTTCCAGTGCTCAGCTTTCTTTATAGTCCAACTCTCACATCCATACACGACTACTGGAAAAACCATAGCTTTGACCAGGTGGACCTTTGTTGGCAACGTAATGTCTCTACTTTTTAATATGTTGTCTAGGTTTGTCATAGCTTTTCTTCCATAGTGCAGGTGTCTTTTAATTTCATGGCTTCAGTGATTTTGGAGCTCAAAAAAATAAATTCTGTCACTGTTTTCATTGTTTCCCCATCTATTTGCCATGAAGTGATGAGACAGGATGCCATGATCTTAGTTTTTTGAATGTTGAGTTTTAAGACAACTTTTTCACTCTCCTCTTTCACATTCATCAAGAAGCTCTTTAGCACTTCTTTGCTTTCTGCCACAAGGGTAGAGTTTCAGCATATCTGAGGTTAGTGATATTTCTCCTGGCAATCTTGATTTCAGCTTGTGCTTCATCCAGCTCAGCATTTCACATGATGTACTCTGGATATAAGTTAAATAAGCAGGGTGACAATATACAGGCTCGATGTACTCCTTTCCCAATTTGGAGCCAGTCTGTTGTTCCATGTCCAGTTCTCACTATTGCTTCTTGACCTTCATACAGGAAACTATAAAAAAGATTAAAAGTAAATCCTCAGAATGGGATAATATAATTATAAACAAAGCAACTGACAAAGGGTTAATCTCCAAAATATAAAAGTAGCTCATGCAGCTCAATATCAGAAAAAAACAACCCAATTAAAAAATGTACGGAAGACCTAAACAGGCATTGGCCAACAAACACATGAAAAGATGCTTAGCACCACTCATTATTAGAGAACTATAAATCAAAACTACAATGAGGAATCACTTCACATCAGTCAGAATCTATCTATCTATCTATCTTGGCTATCATCAAAAAATCTACAAATGATAAATGCTGCAGAGGATATGGAGAAAAAGGAACCCTCCTGCATTGATGGTGGGAATGTAAACTGATAGAGCCATTATGGAAAACAGTATGGATATTGCTTTAAAAATGAGGAATAGTACATATACACAATGGAGTATTACTCAGCCATTAAAAAGAATACATTTGAATCAGTTCTAATGAGATGGATGAAACTGGAGCCGATTATACAGAGTGAAGTAAGCCAGAAAGAAAAACACCAATACAGTATACTAACACATATATATGGAATTTAGAAAGATGGTAATGATAACCCTGTATGTGAGACAGCAAAAGAGCCACAGATGTATAGAATGGACTTTTGGACCCTGAGGGAGAGGGAGAAGAAGAGGGTGGGATGATTTGGGAGAATGGCATTGAAACATGTATACTATCATGTAAGAAATGAATCGCCAGTCCATGTTCGATACAGGATACAGGATACAGGTGCATGGGGATGATCCAGAGAGATGATATGGGGTGGGAGGTGGGAGAGGGGTTCAGGATTGGGAACTCATGTACACCCATGGTGGATTCATGTCAATGTATGGCAAAACCAATACAGTATTGTAAAGTAAAATAAAGTAAAAATAAAAATTAAAAAATTCTGATATTTAAAACAATACACTATACAAAGAAAAACAATGAAGAATAAAACTACCATAATACCCAGCAATCACACTATTTGGCATATATTCTGAAAACCACAGTTCTAAAAGACACATGTACCCCAATGTTCATTGCAACAATGTTTACAATAGCCAGTAAATGGAAGCAAGCTAGATGTCCCTCAACAGATGAGGGGATGTTGTGGTACATTTATACAATGGGATATTACTCAGCCATAAAAAGGAACAAGTTTAAGTCAGCTGTAATTAGGCGGATGAACCTAGAGCCTCTCATACAGAGTGAAGTAAGTCAGAAAGAGAAAGACAAGTATTGCATACTAACTCACATAAATGAAATCTAGAAAAATGGTACTGATAATCCAATAGAGAGTGGACTGGTGGACACAGTGGGGAAAGTTGAGGGTGGGATGAATTGAAAAAGTAGCATTGACATACATACACCATCATGTGGGAAATTGATGAATAACAGAGGGAGCCCTGTCTGGTGCTCTGTCATGACCTAGAAGGGTGAGCTGGTGAAGGGGAGGCAGCTCAGGAAGGAGCGATATATATACAGTTATACATATATTGCATTGTTGTATGGCAGAAACAACACAGAATTATAAAGTGATTTTCCACCAATTAAAATATAAATAAAATAAAAAAAAATCTTTCTCTGACTCCTATTCTCATGCCCTGGAGTTTAAATATCAACTCTTTCAATTAATATGATTTTAAATGTTTCTATAATATCATTTCCCTCTGTGTATGCACAATGCTGTATATTATATAGCATATAAACTGTATATCAGAATCAGAATCCTTCTGATTATGAGTTGAATGAGTAATGCATACTGCTTTATACATTACCTTTTCTACTTGCCTGAATATCTTGTCTATCTTATCTTTCCAAATCAGTGCATTAGACTTACCTGTTTTTCAAGGATGGTACACCATTCTATTTCGTGTTTTACAGCAAGTCTTTAGCCAACCTCTATTAATACACATTTAAGTTTTCCTCCTTGCTTAGAAGAATAACAAAAGAGCCTCTTGATGAAAATAAAAGAGGAGAGTGAAAATGTTGGCTTAAAGCTCAACATTCAGAAAACTAAGATCATGGCATCTGGTCCCATCACTTCATAGCAAATAGATGGGGAAACAGTAGAAACAGTGGCTGACTTTATTTTTCTGGGTTCCAAAATCACTGCAGATGGTGACTGCAGCCATGAAGTTAAAAGATGCTTACTCCTTAGAAGAAAAGTTATGACCAACCTAGACAACATATTAAAAAACAGAGACATTACTTTGCCAACAAAGGTTCATCTAGTCAAGGCTACAGGGTTTTTCCAGTAGTCATGTATGGATGTGAGAGTTGTACTATAAAGAAAGCTGGGCATCAAAGAATTGATGTTTTTGAATGTGGTGTTGGAGGAGACTCTTGAGAGTCCCTTGGACTGCAAGGAGATCCAACCAGTCCATCCTAAAGGAAATCAGTTATGAATATTCATTGGAATGACTGATGCTGAAGCTGAAATTCCAATGCTTTGGCCACCTGATGCAAAGAGCTGACTCATTTGAAAAGACTTTGATGCTGGGAATGATTGAGGACAGGAGGAGAAGGGGATGATAGAGAATGAGATGGATGGATGGCATCACTGACTCAGTGGACATGAGTTTGAGTAAGCTCTGGGAGTTGGTGATGGACAGGGAGGCCTGGCATGCTGCAGTCCATGGGGTCACAAAGAGTCAGACATGACTGAGTGACTGAACTGAACTGAAGTTTTCTTCCTGTGTGTATGTTCATGTGTTTGTGTGTGCATGCATGCTAAAACAAACAATGCTACAATTAGTCTCCTTGTATATACATTTGCACACTCATGCAAGTATAACTGGAGGGAAATATTCTTTTGTGTAGGATGTTTTTGCCAAACGAAGAGCATGTGTATATTAAACTTTACCACATATTTCCAAATTGTCCTTAAGAGGATATGTCAGTGTCTTCTTTCTAAAAGTGTGAGAAAAGAACTGCTTAAGTCCCTCAATGGAGTTGTAAATTCCATTGTATGCTGTTTCTTCAGTTGTGTCCAACTCTTTGCAACCCTATGTACCCTAGCCCCAACTCCTCTGTTCATGGGATTCTCCAGGCAAGAATACTGGAGTGGGTTGCCTTGCCCTCCTCAAGGAATCTTCCTGACCCAGGGATCAAACCCACATCTCTTCTGTCTCCTGCATTGTCAGGGAGGCTCTTTACCAGGGCTTCACTGGTGGTTCAGACAGTAAAGAATCTGCCTGCAATGCAGGAGATGCAGTCTCAATCCCTGGATTGGGAGGATCCCCTGGAAAAGGGAATGGTCACCCACTCCATTTTCTTGCCTGGAGAATTCCATGAACAGAGGAACCTGGCAGACTATAGTCCATGGTGTCGCAAGGAGTCTGACATGACTGACTGACTAAATTACCACACTAGCTGATAGCAAACAATGGTATCCCATTGCTGTATTTGTATATCTTTAATCAAGAATGAGGTTGAGGATCTTTCTCTGTGTTTGTTTCCCATTTAAGTTCTTTTTTTTTCTGAAACGTTAGTTCATATCCTTGTGACTAATGTTCTCATAGATTGCTTATTTTTCTCTATTGATTTTTCAGAACTTTTTTTATATATTAAGGAAATGATTCATCATTCTCTCACATAGTCTGAAAATACTTTTGGTTTTTCTTTGCATTTTGACGTTTCAATGATTATTTTTGCACACTGAATTTTATATACCAAACATTTATCAAATTCTTTTAGAGTTTCTGGAGTTTTGTTTGATGCATAGAAAGGTTTTTCTCATTCTAGGTTTATAAAAATATTCACTCAAATTTTGTTTTTGTTATTTTACATTTTAATTCTTTTTAAGTCTTTGAAGCATCTAGAATGTATTTTGTAGAAAAGAATGAGACAGGAAACTATTTTAATTATTTTTTGTAAATGGCTAGTGTGTCATAGCTTACTTATTGAATAATTTATTATTTCTCTAGTGAAGTAATTTCATGTTAAAATGAATTAATTGGTTTCAACTAAAAATGAAATAATCAGTATATTTAGCTTTATTTTCATACTATCCATTTTGTCCCTTTCCTCTGCATATATTTTTCTTTGCTAATAATGAATAATTTTCAGTGCCAATTGCTTTAAAGCATGTTGACTACCTAGTGGGGCTAGTTTCCCCTCATTGCTCTTTTTTCATGTAATTTTCCTATCTAAGCCAGTGTGTTCATTTTTCTAGGTGATCTTGATCACTATTAAGAGACATTGCAAACAAATCAATAGGTTTACATTGATTTCATAGATTAATTGGAGGGAGAATTGACTTCAAATTTTCTTCTTATTAGTCTTATAAGGTTCTTATTAAGTTTATTTTTAGTTTTTCTTCCCTCTTTACTATTGTTAATGTGGTATTTTGTCCTACTGTGATTTGAATTTTTTACTGTATTTGAAAATTAGGTTGATCTATGATATGGTACACAGATGATTAGCTTGGCCTGCAGTGTTATATTCATGTGTAGAAATTACCTATCTATCTATTCTGTATATTGTGCTTTTGTAGCAGTGTTATTCGTTGTAATAAGAGTTTTAAATTTTGCCTTCTTTTTCATGCCCTGGAATATTTAGAGTCAGAACTATGTTTTTTTGAAGATTTGATAAAATTCATACCATCTGGACTATAATTTTATCCACATGTCAAACGTATTGCATGGTACAGACAGTGTATCCTCCTGTAATTCATTTTCTGTTTATGTCCTAAAATTTTATGCTTGTTTTTAAACATCTTGATTAGTTTACCTACTTAAAATTTTTTCTTTTATTTGATTTTTGAAGGAATCAGCTCTTGAATATATTTTCTTGCCTAATCTATCTTTTGCCTATTGAATTTTTATTATTTTCTTTAATCTTAAAATTTCTTGGTTCTTTTTCTCACTTTAATTGAGTTAGTTTTTACTTTGCCTTGCTTAGAAATACATTTTAGACTATTATTGTTCTATTAGAACTTTGCTATTTCTGTGTTTAATTGGTTTCAATGTATAGGGCATTTATAGCTCTGACTTTCCAGATATACTACAATCTTAACTTTTGATTTTCAATATTTTCAAGTGGCTGGATTTTTCTTTTTGTTTCATTTGTTACTTAACTGTTAGTTTTCTTGTATTATGGCCAGTGAATGGTTTCTGTATTATTTACACTTTGGGTAAGATATTTTGATTTCTTCTGTGGCAAAATATGTGATCAGTTTTTGTACACATTCCATGAGCTTAAAAAAACATGTGTTCTGTTTTTGGGAGATACAGAAATCAGTAAATCATTCATTCACTCAATAAGTTATATGTAAATGCATAATTATTAATTTTAAATATAAATATTTATATGTCCAGATTCCATCCAAAGCACTAGGGATGGTAGAGTGAGTAAGACAAAGTAAATTTTTGAGTAGTGTTTGAGGAGCTTTTGTTCTAGTAAAGGAGATAGAAAGTAATCAAGCAAATACATACAGATGCATTTTCATTTCTGACAGATGCTTTGAAGAAAAGTCAATCATGTAAGGAGATAGGGATGACTAGCCTGAGGAGATGAGAGAGCACCATGTTAGAGGGTCCTTGGCAAAGGCCTTCTGGAGTGGTGACATTTGAGCAGGGACTTGTGTGAGGCAAGTGAGGGAGCAGTTATTCATGAGAGAGGAGCATGCCTGGCAGAGAAATAGAACTGGAGGTTCAAAGACTTGGGTGTTTGGGGAGAGCAACACAAAGGTCCATCTGAGCGGCATAGAGTGAGTGAAAAGGACCATGGCTGGAGGTAGGTCAGAGAGACAGGCAGGGATCACAATAATGAGTTTGGAAAGACAATGGAGATTTTTGAACCAAGGAGAGATACAATCTTTTTCAAGTTTTTAAAATGCAGTTATATATTAAGTCTGTTATATTATAATATTTAAATATTTTATGTATCTTTATTTATTATACTTTTGTCTACTTGGTTTGTCAGAGATTCAAAAAGTTGGGTAAGTATTTCTCCTACTGTGCTTCTTACTGTTTATTTCCAACTTGTATGTCATTTTTTTTTTTTTTTGTTATGGGATTTGATGCTATGTTAGCTAAGGATAAAAGTTTCAAGCACTTTGCTTTGGATTCATTTTAAAGATCTCTTCCTTTTCTAGTGTAATGATTTTCCCCTCGAATTCACCCATTATGAGTCAATATTGCAGTGATTACTTCATTTTTGTTTGAATTTTCTTGATAAGTCTTTGCTTATCTCTTTTTAAAAAACATTCTGTCATGTTTAAAAAGTTTTTAAATTTATTTTTTATTGGAGTTTAGTTGCTTTACACTTCCCTGATAGCTCAGTTGGTGCAGAATCTGCCTGGAATGCAAGAGATCCCAGTTCGATTCCTGGGTTGGGAAGATCCACTGGAGAAGGGATAGGCCACCCACTCCAGTATTCTTGGGCTTGCCTTGTGGCTCAGTTGGTAAAGAATGTGTCTGCAATGCAGGAGACCTGAGTTCGATCCCTGGGTTTGGAAGATCCCCTGGAGAAGGGAAAGGCTTCCCACTCCAGTATTCTGGCCTGGAGAATTCCATTGACTGTATTGTCCATGGGGTTACAAAGAGTCAGACACGACTGAGTGACTTTCACTTTCACTTAGACGCTTTACAATGTTGTGTTAGTTTCTGCTGTATAGCAAGGTGAATCAATTGTACCCATACATATATCCCCTCTTTGTCACCAAAGAGCATTGAATAGAGTTTCTTGTGCTATACAGTAGGTTCTCACTAGTTATCTATTTTACACATAGTAGTGTATATATGGGAGAAGGCAATGGCACCCCGCTCCAGTACTCTTGCCTGGAAAATCCCATGGACAGAGGAGGGAGGAGCCTGGAAGGCTGCAGTCCATGGGGTCACTGAGGGTCAGACACGACTGAGCGACTTCACTTTCACTTTTCACTTTCATGCCTTGGAAAAGGCAATGGCACCCCACTCCAGTAGTCTTGCCTGGAGAATCCCAGGGATGGGGGAGGCTGATGGGCTGCCATCTATGGGGTCGCACAGAGTTGGACATGACTGAAGCGACTTAGCAGCAGCAGCAGCAGCAGTATATATATGCCAACGCTAGTCTCCCAGTTTATACCACTCTCCTCTTATCCTCCCCCTTGGTGTCCATAAATTTGTTCTCTTTGCAAATAAGTTCATCTATATCATTTTTCTAGATTCCACATATATGTGTTAATATGCAACATTTGTTTTTCTTGTTCTGACTTAATTTATGCTATATGACAGTCTCTAGGCCCATCCACATCTCTGCAAATGGCACAATTTCTTTCCCTTTTATGGCCAAGTAATAGTCCACTGTATATATGTGCAAATATTCTGTTGCATATACGTGCCACATCTTCTTTACCCATTCCTCTGTTGATGGGCATTTAGGTAGCTTCCATGGCCTGGCTATAATAAATAGGGCTGCAGTGAACATTGAGGTGCATGTATCTTTTGTAATTATGGTTTTCTCTGGGTATATGGCCAGAAGTAGGGCTGTTGAGTCATATGGTAGTTCTACTTTTAGTTTTCTAAGAAACCACCATGTTGTTCTCTGAAGTGGCTGCATCGATTTACATTCCCACCAACAGTGTAACGGGGTTCCCTTTTATTCACAGCCTCTCCAGTATTTATTGCTTACAGATTTTTTGATGATAGCCGTCCATTCTGACTGGTGTGAGGTGATACCTCCTTGAGGTTTTGATTTACATGTTTTCTAACAATTAGTGATGTTGAACATCTTTTCATGTGCCTCTTGGCCATCTGTATGTCTTCTTTGGAGAAATGTCTATTCAGGTCTTTTGCCTATTTCTTCTTTTTTTTTTTTTATTGGTATTGAGCTGCATAAGCTATTTGTGTATTTTGGACATTAATCCTTTGTCAGATGCCGCATTTGCAAATATTTTCTCCCCCTCACTGCCTGTTTTTTTTTTTTTTTTGTCTTATTTATGGTTTCCTTTGCTGTGCAAAAGCTTTTAAGTTTAATTAGGTCCCATTTGTTTATTTTTATTTTAATTTTCATTACTGTAGGAGATGAGTCAAAAAACATCTTGCTGTGATTCATATCAAATAGTGTTCTGCCTATGTTTTCCTTTGAGTTTCATAGTGTTTGGCCTTATTTTAAGTCTTTAATCCCTTTTGAGTTCTGAGTCATGCTTTATCAATGTCATACAGTCAAAGAGTTAGATTTTAAAATTTAACCTATTTTTCCTTATTAAAAAATTTATAATTTGTATGTAAGCATTTGGTGGTTAATTCTCCAAATTTGCATATATACTTAAGTCGATTTCTTGATTTTCAGATGGTATGTATTGAATTACCACTGTGAAATTTGTATAAATTGACATGCTTCCCAGTCACATCCTTAATAATCTACCTTCGTTAAGAATATTTACATTGTATTCTATAATTCTAATTCTCTCAGTCATTTAGACATATCCAATTTCTTTATTACACAATAAATCTCCTGGGATATTTAATTAATTTTTGTTTTTACTAAATTAGAAAAATTCTAGAAATTGAAAAAAAAATTTTTAAACAGTTCTCAGAATTGCTTTACATCTATTATATTCTTGATACTCTCATAATGTCTGACTTATAATAAACTTTGGCTAATTTATTTTCAATAAAAGTTTGTAGACATTGTTGAAGAAAATTGGAAAAAGTTTTTCCTCTGTTACATTTCCTTCAATATTAACATAAGTACCATGATCCCCCATGTGTCTCTTCCTGATCTATCTTTGACTCTAATTACATGCATCTTTTATCTTCTTAATCTAATTCTCTTTGACTGTATTTTCAAAACCATCTTCTAATTTTAGGTGCTTTTTATGTGGTTTTTATTTCTATAATGATTTTATTTCATTTTTTTGCTTCCATTTATCATCTGTCAAATTATCTTATTATCTCTCCTTTGATTTCTTTGTCTTCTTTGAGCTTTTATTTTTTCCCTTAGAGTTAAAGTTAACTTTATATGAAATTTATTTTCTTTGAAATTTTCTTCTGTAGGTTTCTTTGAAATGCCTCTTCTGATGTTTAATTTTCAACCAATTTTTGTTGCTTATATTCTTTTCTAACTTTCCTGTAATACCATAGTTTAGACCATGTGCTGGTTCTGTTGTTCTTTTTGAAAAATATTTATTTCTTTATTTGGTGTGCCAGGTCTTAGTTGTGGCATGCAGGATATTTTAGCTGTGGCATGTGGGATCTAGTTCCCTTACCAGGAATCGAATATGGGTGCCCTGCATTGGGACTGAAGAGTCTAAGCCACTGGACCACCTGGGAAGTCCCTATTTTTCTTTTTATATTGATGTTTCTTGGGCCTGGGCCATCTACTTGCCCAACAGTAGTATGGGGAGGGGTGGGAGGAATGACCTAACCTTGCAATGCAGTCTCACACACTTTATTTTTTTCTAAATTATATTAATTTATTTACTTTTTATTGAAGGACAATTGCTTTACAGGATTTTGTTGTTTTCTGTCAGACCTCAACATGAATCAGCCATAAGTATACATATACCCCCTCCCTTTGAACCTCCTTCCAATCTCCTTTCCCATACCACTCCTCCGGGTTGATACAGAGCCCGTGTTTGAGTTTCCTGGGCCATACAGCAAATTCCTGTTGACTATTTAATTTACATATGGTAATGCACGTTTTCATGTTACTCTTTTCATGCATCTCACCCTCTCCCCATGTCCATAAAGCTATTCTCTATGTGTTTCTCCATCGTTGCCCTATAAATAAATTCTTCAATACCATTTTTCTAGATTCCATATACATGCTTTAGTATACAGTATTTATCTTTCTCTTTCTGACTCACTTCACACTGTATAATAGGTTCTAGGTTCATCCAGCTCATTAGAACTGACTCAAAGGCATTCCTTTTTATGGCTGAGTAGTATTCCATTGTGTATATGTACCATAATTCTTTATCTATTCATCTGTCAATGGACATATTAATATTGTCACAGAGGTCTCTGACACTATCCTCAGTTCTTTTCTTTCTTTTTACTTTATTCAGAAATTATTTCTGCCATTTTATCTTCCAGCTCACTGATTCATTCTTCTGCTTCAGATATTCTGCTATTGATTCCTTCTAGAGTATTTTTAATTTCAGTAATTGTGTTGTTTATCTCTGTATGCTTATTATATTTAATTCGTCTAGGTCTTTGTTAATTGATTCTTGCATTTTCTCCATTTTGTTTTCAAGGTTTTTTATCATCTTTGCTATATCATTATTCTGAATTCTTTTTCAGGTAGTTTGCCTATTTCCTCTTCATTTATTTGGACTTCGTGTTTCTAGTTTGTTCCTTCATTTGTGTAGTATTTTTCTGCCTTTTCATTATTGTTTTTAACTTATTTGGTTTGAGGTCTCCTTTTCCCCTGGTGGCTCAGAGGTTAAACCATCTGCCTTCAATGCAGGAGACCCAGGTTCAATCCCTGAGTTGGGAAGATCCCCTGGAGAAGGAAAAGGCAACCCACTCCAGTACTCTTGCCTGGAGAATCCCATGGATGGAGGGGCCCGGTAGGCTACAGTCCACAGGGTCGCAAAGAGTCAGACACGACTGAGCGAGTTTACTTCACTTCACTTCACTTCACTTCACTTCATTTTCCCAGGTTTCAAGGAAAGTTGAATTCTTTCCTTGAAGAAGATTGAACTCTTTCTTCCTTTCAGATTCTGCCCTCCTGAGGTTGGTCCAGCGGTTTGTGTAATCTTCCTATAGGGTGAGAGTTTTTGTTTGTTTGTTTGTTTGTTTTTCCTCTGATGGACAAGGCTGAGTGAGGTGATAATCCTGTCTGCTGATGATTGGGTTTGTATTCTTATTTTGTTTGTTGTTTAGATGGCAACCCACTCCAGTACTCTTGCCTGGAAAATCCCAGGGATGGAGGAGCCTGGTAGGTTGAAGTCCATGGGGTCACTAAGAGTCGGATACGACTGAGCAACTTCACTTTCACTTTTCACTTTCATGCATTGGAGAAGGAAATGGTAACCCACTCCAGTGTTCTTACCTGGAGAATCCCAGGGACAGGGGAGCCTGGTGGGCTGCCATCTATGGGGTCACACAGAGTCGGACACAACTGAAGTGACATAGCAGCAGTACAGGGTGCTACTGGTGGTTGGGTGGTGCTGGGTCCTGTATTCAAGTGTTTTCCTTTGTGTACTCACTATTTGATATCCCCTAGGCTTAGCTTTCCAGAAAAACATCTATTTCTGCTTTATTGACTATGCCAAAGCGTTTGACTGTGTAGATCACAATAAACTGTGGAAAATTCTGAAAGAGATGGGAATACCAGACTACCTGATCTGCCTCTTGAGAAACCTATATGCAGGTCAGGAAGCAACAGTTAGAACTGGACATGGAACAACAGACTGGTTCCAAATAGGAAAAGGAGTATGCCAAAGCTGTATATTGTCACCCTGCTTATTTAACTTATATGTAGAGTACATCATGAGAAACGCTGGGCTGGAAGAAACACAAGTTGGAATCAAGATTGCCGGGAGAAATATCAATAACCTCAGATGTGCAGATGACACCACCCTTATGGCAGAAAGTGAAGAGGAACTAAAAAGCCTCTTGATGAAAGTGAAAGAGGAGAGTGAAAAAGTTGGCTTCAAGCTCAACATTCAGAAAATTAAGATCATGGCATCTGGTCCCATCACTTCATGGGAAATAGATGGAGAAACAATGGAAATAGTGTCAGACTTTATCTTTTTGGGCTCCAAAATCACTGCAGATGGTGATTGCGGCCATGAAATTAAAAGATGGTTACTCCTTGGAAGGAAAGTTACGACCCACCTAGATAGCATATTCAAAAGCAGAGACGTTACTTTGCCAACAAAGGTCCGTCTAGTCAAGGCTATGGTTTTTCCAGTAGTCATGTATAGATGTGAGAGTTGGACTGTGAAGAAAGCTGAGGGCCGAAGAATTGATGCTTTTGGACTGTGGTGTTGGAGAAGACTCTTGAGAGTCCCTTGGACTGCAAGGAGATCCAACCCGTCCATTCTAAAGGAGATCAGTCCTGGGTGTTCTTTGGAAGGAATGATGCTAAAGCTGAAATTCCAGTACTTTGGCCACCTCATGCAAAGAGTTGACTCATTGGAAAAGACTCTGATGGTGGGAGGGATTGGGGGCAGAAGGAAAAGGGGATGACAGAGGATGAGATGGCTGGATGGCATCACCAAGTCGATGGATGTGAGTTTGGGTGAACTCTGGGAGTTGGTGATGGACAGGGAAGCCTGGCGTGCTGCAATTCATGTGGTTGCAAAGAGTCGGATACGACTGAGCAATTAAACTGAACTGAACTGAGGCTTAGTTTTCTGGTAGTCTAGGGTCTTAGAGTTAGTGCTCACACTCCAAAGGCTCAAGGATTGATCTCTGATCAGGAATGAAGATTCCACAAGTGGTTCGTTATTGCATTGAGTGAGACTAAAACAAATATCCAAAAACAAGAAACCAAAGATGAACCCTAGACAAATGGCAGTTACAAAATCAGGTAAATAATAGTTAAAGTAATGGAATATACTCATATACATATACACCCATGCGCAAAGTCAAAGCAGTCCATCAAAAATACAGTGCAGTCAAATGATCCTGTGAACAAAAGAAATAAAAAATTATACTCACTAGTTAAGAACAAAACTAACTAAAGCACAAGCTGGAAAACAAAACTAAAGCAAGGTGCCAAGTGGCAAATAAAGCAGTGAAAACAAAACTAACAAATATGTTGAGAGGAAAGAAAAAATAGATATGCAAAGTTAAATAGATGTAGATGAAGATTTATACACATTAAAGATTAACTGCAAGGGGAAAAGAACAGTAGGAAAGGCAAACAAAGGAGTAAATGTAGAAAAAATGTACTAGGTTTAAAAAGATTAAAAATTAAGATATAAAATAGAGAAAAGAAAATAGAAGAAAGAGAAAAGGAAAACTCCACAGAACTGCAACAGCCCAACATAGAGGCAGAGGTTTATAACAACAATAAAATGTGTGACTGAATATATACATATACATGTACACCCATAAGCAAAATTAAAATAGTCCAACAAAAATAAAATATAATAGATTGACACAGCGATAAAGAAAACCAAAAATTAGATCCGCCAGAACAAAACTAAGTAAAGCACAAACTGAAAAACAAAACTAAAGCAAGGTGCCAATTAGGGAATAAAGCAATGAAAATGAAACAAACAAATATGTTGAGAGGAAAGGAGAGAAAGAAAAGAAAGAATAGATATGCAACGTTAAATAGAGGTAGGTGAAGATTTATATACATTAAAGATTAACTGCAAAGGGAAAAGAACAGTAGGAAAATCAAACAAAAGAATAAATGTAGAATAAATAATAATAGGTTTAAAAAGTTAAAAGTTAAAATTTTAAAAAGAGAAAAGAAGGAAAATAAAAGGAAAACTCCACAGAACTGCAAAAGCCCAAAATAGAGGCAGAGGTTTATAACAGCAATAAAAAGTGTGGTTGAGGAAAAAAAAGCTCAAAAGCTTAATTATATTTCATATTGCCAATAAAATTGACAACTACAATAGAGGGGGAAGAAAAAGGAAAAAAACAAATCCGATTCAAAAGAATCTACAGAACAAGTCTAAACATAAAATAATAAATGTTTTTCTTGAGTCACTGCTGTCAGAGTCCTTCCCCTCGCTGGGAGTCAGAGTCGACCTCACTTCCCCTGGATGCCCTCCAACACTGTGCTATCTCTGGACATGCTGTGGGGGCAGCTCAGATTCTGATCTGGTGCTGCTCCTGTGTGTTCTTGCCTCCCATGTCCACAGGTATCAGAACTACTGCGTTTTCTTTTGTGGGAGCTCTCAAGGACCCTTTATATATTCCAAAGACACACAGTCTGCCTGGCTGATTGTGTAGATGTAATCTGCAGCTTGTACAGCTGGTGGGAAGGCTTTGGGTCTTCTTCCTTAGCCCCACTGCCCCTGGGTTTCGATTGTGGTATTATTTCCACCTCTACATGTGGGTCGTCCACTGGGTTTTGCTCCTCAGGCTGCCCTGGAGTACTTGGGTTTGCCCTGTGAGGGCCAGGTGTGAAGGTAGTGCAGCTGCTTCGGTCACAGGGTTATTGGTAGCACCAGAAGCTCAGGGGAGTTGGCAGCTAGGGCAGCAGGAAATATAGTGCTCTAGAAGGGTGTGGCAACCAGTATTGGCCAATTCACTCCAATATTCTTGCCTGGAGAAATCCCCTCCCCAACAGAGAAGCCTGTCTCAGTTCAGTTCAGTTCAGTCGCTCAGTCGTGTCTGACACTTTGCGACCCCATGAATCGCAATATGCCAGGCCTCCCTGTCCATCACCATCTCCCAGAGTTCACTCAAACCCACGTCCATCGAGTCAGTGATGCCATCCAGCCATCTCATCCTCGGTTGTCCCCTTCTCCTCCTGCCCCCAATCCCTCCCAGCATCAGAGTCTTTTCCAATGAGTCAACTCTTTGCATGAGGTGGCCAAAGTACTGGAGTTTCAGCTTTAGCATCATTCCTTCCAAAGAACACCCAGGATTGATCTCCTTCAGAATAGACTGGTTGGATCTCCTTGCAGTCCAAGGGACTCTCAAGAGTCTTCTCCAACACCACAGAACAAAAGCATCAATTCTTCGGCCCTCAGCTTTTTTCACAGCCCAACTCTCACATCCATACATGACCACAGGAAAAACCATAGCCTTGACTAAATGGATCTTTGTTGGCAAAGTAACGTCTCTGCTTTTGAATATGCTATCTAGGTGGGTCATAACTTTCCTTCCAAGGAGTAAGCGTCTTTCAATTTCATGGCTGCAATCACCATCTGCAGTGATTTTGGAGCCCAAAAAGATAAAGTCTGACATTGTCTCCACTATTTCACCATCTATTTCCCATGAAGTGATGGGACCAGATGCCATGATCTTCGTTTTCTGAATGTTGAACTTGAAGCCAACTTTTTCACTCTCCTCTTTCACTTTCATCAAGAGGCTTTTTAGTTCCTCTTCACTTTCTGCAAAAGGATGGTGTCATCTGCATATCTGAGGTTATAGATATTTCTCCCAGCAATCTTGATTCCAACTTGTGCTTCTTCCAGCCCAAGGTTTCTCATGATGTACACTGCATAGAAGTTAAATAAGCAGGGTGACAATAGACAGCCTTGACATCTACAGGGTCATAAAGAGTCGGAGATGACCAAAGAGACCTTACACACATAGATGTAAGACTTTTTTTTGCCTGTGGCAGCTCTGCCCATTTGAGAGTTGAGTGTAAAGGTTGCACAGTTGCTTGGCTTATGGGGACCTTGGTGGCACCAAGAGTGCAGGGACACGAACTGCCTCCACCACAGGAGTTATGGACCTTTCAGAGTCTCTTTTTGAGCCTCTTGTATCTGGCGATCTGAAGGTCTCTTTGGCCAGTCTTTCAGCTCCTTCCATTCAGGCACTTCGTTTCCCTTGCCTGGGGTCCTTCTCTGTAGATTGGTGTGTCAGGCACGTAAAGGAGCACCCTGGGTGGAGTTCTATCTGTAGTTCAGTGTAATTGGCCAGGCTTTCTATTGTTCAGCTGTGGATGCTGGCGTGTGTGGCGGGGGGTTGGGGTGGGGGAGACACTATGGTGATGGCTCCACCCCATACGTGTTACTCAGCTGTATCGCCTTGCTTCCGTGGCTGCCCGGCTTTCCTCATAGACATTTCCCCCCACAATCTCCTCCCTCACCTCCCCTCGATCCATCTCTCCACAGTCTACAGCAGCCCTCGCGCTGGGATTACTCCTTAATCCCTATATTCCAGCTCCTAGTCATTGCATCTTCCAGGGGACCAGCGTTCCTGTCTGGGTATGTATGGCCGAGGTAAGGACTGTCTGATTCTCATTCTACTTAGGCTGCCACAGATAAGCTATTTCACTCTCAGCCTTAAATGTTTCTCCTCTGACAATTGCCCTGAAGTGGGGATCGGAACCCTGCTTCAGTTCTCCCACCTGCCGAGGGCAGGTCTAGTCTTACTAACACTCCTATACCCCTAGTTCCTTCATCCTACCGAGTTTTGCGTGGTTGTATATATTCTTTCCCATTGGTCAGGTACTCCTGTCTGCTCTCACCTGGTGGTTTGCATGCACTTCTGTTCCTGAAGGTGTATTCCTGATGTATTGGTGGAGAGATATGTACTCCAGGTCCACCTACTCCTCTGCCATCTTGTTCTCCTCCATTTTTTTTTTTTTTAACCAAAAACCCTCTATCATCTTCCCTCTGATTCGTGTCTCCCCTTAATTAGTGTGTTTCTCTTTTGGGGGATAATCAAGTGGTCTTTGGGTGGGGGTGGGGGTGCAAGGACGGTTGGAATGTCAAAAGTCTTCCATGGATAATCTAGCATGTACTTAATGCACGTTTAGCTCCCTCCAGCAGTAGAACTGCAATTGCCATTTGCCCTCTCTGCTGTTTTCTGTTTTTCCGTTGAACTGCTTCCCAGTTATGAGGCACTGCTATTGTTTTGGCAAATACTCTTTCTAGTTTATGATTCAGATTTGTGCATTCCCAGTTTCATTAGATATGATGTTTCTTCTTCACATTTTGCTGCTTTCATTGTGCTTTGAGGAAGACTATTAAACAAAAAAACATTTATACCACTATCATTAATTAGAAATCCCCATTCCAGTGGGGGATTTTTTTTTTTTTTGAATTCTAAAGAAATCTAATTACAAATTATTTTTAAGGGACTCACAGTGACTAAATTCTGTGAAAATTTTATCAAAATATAAATCTACTAAGGCATCACCAAAATTTTCACTGAGAACTCAAGGGGTTTCTAGCTAGCAATAGTGTTCATTCATGTTCATATTCCCATAATATTATTATTACTGAGCCATTAACTCACAAAATGGTGGTTGGAATGTGTAAAACCAAAGGTTGGGATAAGACTGCAAGTTATAACTTTGGTCTCGTTAGTTTCACATTGTTTAGTAGGAAATAAGGGAGTCATTGACATCTTTACAAGGGAAGTCATTTGATTATAACTCTGGCTTCCCTGGTGGCTCAAATGGTAAAACATCTGCCTGTAATGCAGGAGACCTAGCTTCTATCCCTGAGTCAGGAAGATCCCCTAGAGAAGGAAATGGCAACCCACTTCAGCATTATTGTCTGGAGAATTCCATGGACAGAGGAGCCTAGTAGGCTACATTCCATACAATCGCAAAGTGTCATATACACTGAGCAAATAAAACTTTCACTTTCACTTTTACTGTTCAAGAAAGATGGATTGAAGATAGAAGAGAAGAAAGATTAGCAGAGAGGAGACTGATTAAGGGGCTCCCACAACTGTATTTTTGTAATTTGTGTCATGTTTTTCACTGACCACATCAGATTTACCAATCCTGAAATAGAGAATAAAAAGAGCAAAATATTAACTATATATGGCAAACTCTCTAGTGTAAATGACATTGGTCACAGTTTCCCTGCTTGTCCATTACTAAAATACTACAAGTTCCAATTTTTACTCAGAACAATTGCTGGCTACCTGAAATGCATATAATACTCTGGAGCAAGATGATGACATAGGAAGCCCCTACATTTCCTTCCTCCAACTTATACACTGAATATGTGGTTACACCTGGAGCAGTTCCTTTAAAGAGGAATCCAGAAACTAGTTGAGTGGCTCTTACACATGGGGAGACTAAGAGAACAGCAGCATTGGAATAGGTAGGAGAGACTGAGACATACTCTTAACATAAAAATTCATACCCCCATCAGAGAGCCATATAGTTCAGAGAGAACCCCTAACTCCCAAATTATCCACGAGGAGTGAAGGGTTTGAGCCACAACTATACAGCCCAGACTTTTAAGGCTTTCACACTTAGGGGATAAGTCTCCCAAATCACCCAGTTCTGAAATCCAATGGGGCTTATGTTCATGAGACCTACAGGATTATAGCAAACATAGAAGTAGTTGTTAACAGGTGTGCAGACACTAAATGCAGCTATACCTTCCATGGCTCAGTGCAGGGAGCAGGTAAAAACAAAAAAGGCCAATTTTCTATCACCAATATGCTAGTGTATATTGTGGAGACACAATATAAAGGATGTAACTTGTGACATTGAGAATGTAAAATGTGGGAGAAGGAAATGTAAAAATGTAGAGCTTTTGTATGCATTTGAAGTTGAGTTGTTACCAGCTTAAAACAGACTGTTATAACTGTAAGATGTTTCATGTAAGCTTCATGGTAACCACAAAGCAAAACCCATAGTAGACACACAAAAGATAAAGGAGTCAAAGTATCAAATGATTTCAGATTATTTCATGATCTGAAAATAATCAAACCACAAGGAAGAGATAGAGGAAGAAACAAAGGGACTGCAAAATAATCAGAAAACACTTAACAAAATGGCAATATTCAGTCAAAACCTATCAGTAATTACCTTAAATAAAAAATGGATAAGATTCTCCAATTAAAAAACAGAGTGGCTGATTGGATAAAGGAACAAGACCCAATTTTATGTTGCCTGAAAGAATATCACAGCAATATGGATGCACAGCCTGAAACAGAAAGAATGGAATGAGATTTTCTGTGTAAATGTAAACAAAACAAAACCAGGAATAGCTATTTCTGTATCAAGTAAAATAGAGTTTAAAACAAAGACATTAACTGGAGTTAATATTTCTGGCTTTGAAGATGAAGAAAAGGACTCATAAGCCAAGGAATGTGAGTGGCATCTAGAAGCTGTAAAGGGCAAGGAAATGGATTCTTCCCTAGAGCTTTCAGAAAGGAATGATATGCTACTGACTCAATTTTATTCCAGTGAAACCCATGTTAGAACAGTTGGATGATAAATTTGTGTTGTTTTCTGTTCAGTTCAGTCGCTCAGTTGTGTCTGACTCTGCGACCCCATGAACTGCAGCACATGAATAGCAGTCTCCCTGTCCATCACCAACTCCCGGAGATCACCCAAACTCATGTCCATTGAGTCGGTGATGCCATCCAACCATCTCATCCTCTGTCATCCCCTTCTCCTCCTGCCCTCAATCTTTCCCAGAATCAGGGTCTTTTCACATGAGTCAGCTCTTCACATCAGGTGGCCAAAGTATTGGAGTTTCAGCTTCAACATCAGTCCTTCCAATGAACACCCAGGACTGATCTCCTTTGGGATGGACTGGTTGGATCTCCTTGCAGTCCAAGGGACTCTCAAGAGTCTTCTCCAACACCACAGTTCAAAGCATCAATTTTTCTGTGCTCAGCTTTCTTTACAGTCCAACTCTAACATCCATACGTGACTACTGGAAAAAACATAGCCTTGATTAGATGGATCTTTGTTGGTAAAGTAATGTCTCTGCTTTTTAATATGCTATCTAGGTTGGTCATAACTTTTCTTCCAAGGAGTAAGCATCTTTTAATTTCATGGCTGCAGTCACCATATGCTGTGATTTTGGAGTCCCCCAAAATAAAGTCAGTTTCCACTGTTGTTTTAAGCTACTATATTATAATAATTTGTAATGACCTAGAAACCTACTGGAATAAAACTATATCTATAAGAACTAAGCAGAGAAGGCAATGGCACCCACTTCAGTACTCTTGCCTGGAAAATCCATGGACAGAGGGTCCTGATAGGCTGCAGTTCATGGGGCCACTAAGAGTCAGACATGACTGAGTGACTTCATTTTCATTTTTCTCTTTCATGCATTGGAGAAGGAAATGGCAACCCACTCCAGTGTTCTTGCCTGGAAAATCCCAGGGACGGGGGAGCCTGGAATTGGTTGCCATGCCCTTCTCCAATGGATCTTCCCAATCCAGGGATCAAACCCAGGTGTCCTGCATTGCAGGTAGATTCTTTGCTGTCTGAGTCACCCAGGAAGCCCAATAAGGATTATATCTATAGGAATATATATATGAATTACAGCATGAACTATGTCACTGCTCATATTTTGCCAATCCAGTTTTGACTATTTGCAGCAAAATATGGAAAATACCATAGAGACAATGACCAAAGCCTTCCAGAAGCTGAGAGCAAAAGGACAAAAAGGACTTCAAGAAGTGGGGGACATTTGATCTGGGTTTTTGAGGTTTAATACAATTTAAAGAAGTAGACATGAGGAAGACAAATTCTAAGCAGAGGGAATGCAAATAACAAAAGTAAGTACTATGGTGACTGCAGCCATGAAAGTAAAAGATGCTTACTCCTTGGAAGAAAAGTTGCAACCAACCTAGATAGCATATTCAAAAGCAGAGACATTACTTTGCTGACTAAGGTCCGTCTAGTCAAGGCTATGGTTTTTCCTGTGGTCATGTATGGATGTGAGAGTTGGACTGTGAAGAAGGCTGAGCACCGAAGAATTGATGCTTTTGAACTGTGGTGTTAGAGAAGACTCCTGAGAGTCCCTTGGACTGCAAGGAGATCCAACCAATCCATTCTGAAGGAGATCAACCCTGGGATTTCTTTGGAAGGAATGATGCTAAAGCTGAAACTCCAGTACTTTGGCCACCTCATGTGAAGAGTTGACTCATTGGAAAAGACTCTGATGCTGGGAGGGATTGGGGGCAGGAGGGGAAGGGGACAACAGAGGATGAGATGGCTGGATGGCATCCATCACTGACTCGATGGACGTGAGTCTGAGTGAACTCCGGGAGTTGGTGATGAACAGGGAGGCCTGGCGTGCTGAGATTCATGGGGTTGCAAAGAGCTGGACATGACTGAGCGACTGAACTGAAGTGAACTGAACTATGTTGGGATAGAGACAGTATTATGGTATGGTTGATTTGTTTAATATTGCTAAAATATTTTATTATTAAATGTTTTTATTGAATTAAAAATTTATAAAGTATCCATAATGCAGTGATATAGAGAAGCTTAGGCTGGAACCAGATTGTAAAAGGTTTTGAATATTCGACAAAGTGCATTATTTTTATCTAACACATATTAAAAATAATAAATTGATATATTAAAAACCTGTTGCTTTTTTAGAAGAAGGTAGAGCCTTAGTCAACAATTACTTTAGAAAGGAAAACTGGCTGAAGAATAAATGGAAGAAAGATTAATTGGCAGGAAAATAGTTAGAAGGGCACTGACCCTATCTAGATGAGGTGATGACATCTAGATGAGGTTCTCTATCTTTTGGACCTTTGGGCATTTGTGAAATTCAAGGCCAATGTGCTTAACTTAAGATTATATTTACAAGCACTTTAATTAACTTGAAACATATTACTTCAGTTAGCCCCAGTGCTGAAATAATTTTTTTTTTTTTTACATAGAATGCGATTTTTTTTTTTTATTAAATTTTAAAATCTTTAATTCTTACATGTGTTCCCAAACATGAAACCCCCTCCCACCTCCCTCCCCATAACATCTCTGTGGGTGATCCCCATGCACCAGCCCCAAGCATGCTGTATCCTGCGTCAGACATAGACTGGCGATTCAATTCTTACATGATAGTATACATGATAGAATGCCATTCTCCCAAATCATCCCGCCCTCTCCCTCTCTCTCTGAGTCCAAAAGTCCGTTATACACAGCTGTGTCTTTTTTCCTGTCTTGCATACAGGGTCATCATTGCCATCTTTCTAAATTCCATATATATGTGTTAGTATACTGTATTGGTGTTTTTCTTTCTGGCTTACTTCACTCTGTATAATCGGCTCCAGTTTCATCCATCTCATCAGAACTGATTCAAATGAATTCTTTTTAACGGCTGAGTAATACTCCATTGTGTACATGTACCAAAGCTTTCTTATCCATTCATCTGCTGATGGACATCTAGGTTGTTTCCATGTCCTGGCTATTATAAACAGTGCTGCGATGAACATTGGGGTACATGTGTCTCTTTCAATTCTGGTTTCCTCAGTGTGTATACCCAGCAGTGGGATTGCTGGGTCATAAGGTAGTTCTATTTGCAATTTTTTAAGGAATCTCCACACTGTTCTCCATAGTGGCTGTACTAGTTTGCATTCCCACCAACAGTGTAGGAGGGTTCCCTTTTCTCCACACCCTCTCCAGCATTTATTGCTTGCAGATTTTTGGATCGCAGCCATTCTGACTGGTGTGAAGTGGTACCTCATTGTGGTTTTGATTTGCATTTCTCTGATAATGAGTGATGTTGAGCATCTTTTCATGTGTTTGTTAGCCATCCGTATGTCTTCTTTGGAGAAATGTCTATTTAGTTCTTTGGCCCATTTTTTGATTGGGTCGTTTATTTTTCTGGAATTGAGCTGCATAAGTTGCTTGTATATTTTTGAGATTAGTTGTTTGTCAGTTGCTTCATTTGCTATTATTTTCTCCCATTCAGAAGGCTGTCTTTTCACCTTGCGTATATTTTCCTTTGTTGTGCAGAAGCTTTTAATTTTAATTAGATCCCATTTGTTTATTTTTGCTTTTATTTCCAGAATTCTGGGAGGTGGATCATAGAGGATCCTGCTGTGATTTATGTCTGAGAGTGTTTTGCCTATATTCTCCTCTAGGAGTTTTATAGTTTCTGGTCTTACATTTAGATCTTTAATCCATTTTGAGTTTATTTTTGTGTGCGGTGTTAGAAAGTGATCTAGTTTCATTCTTTTACAAGTGGTTGACCAGTTTTCCCAGCACCACTTGTTAAAGAGATTGTCTTTACTCCATTGTATATTCTTGCCTCCTTTGTCAAAGATAAGGTGTCCATATGTGTGTGGATTTATCTCTGGGCTTTCTATTTTGTTCCATTGATCTATATGTCTGTCTTTGTGCCAGTACCATACTGTTTTGATGACTGTGGCTTTGTAGTAGAGCCTGAAGTCAGGCAAGTTGATTCCTCCAGTTCCATTCTTCTTTCTCAAGATTGCTTTGGCTATTCGAGGTTTTTTGTATTTCCATACAAATCTTGAAATTATTTGTTCTAGTTCTGTGAAAAATATGGCTGGTAGCTTGATAGGGATTGCGTTGAATTTGTAAATTGCTTTGGGTAGTATACTCATTTTCACTATATTGATTCTTCCAATCCATGAACATGGTATATTTCTCCATCTATTAGTGTCCTCTTTGATTTCTTTCATCAGTGTTTTATAGTTTTCTATATATAGGTCTTTAGTTTCTTTGGGTAGATATATTCCTAAGTATTTTATTCTTTTTGTTGCAATGGTGAATGGAATTGTTTCCTTAATTTCTTTTTCTACTTTCTCATTATTAGTGTATAGGAATGCAAGGGATTTCTGTGTGTTGATTTTATATCCTGCAACTTTACTATATTCATTGATGAGCTCTAGTAATTTTCTGGTGGAGTCTTTAGGGTTTTCCATGTAGAGGATCATGTCATCTGCAAACAGTGAGAGTTTTACTTCTTCTTTTCCAATCTGGATTCCTTTTATTTCTTTTTCTGCTCTGATTGCTGTGGCCAAAACTTCCAGAACTATGTTGAATAGTAGCGGTGAAAGTGGACACCCTTGTCTTGTTCCTGACTTTAGGGGAAATGCTTTCAATTTTTCACCATTAAGGATAATGTTTGCTGTGGGTTTGTCATATATAGCTTTTATTATGTTGAGGTATGTTCCTTCTATTCCTGCTTTCTGGAGAGTTTTTATCATAAATGGATGTTGAATTTTGTCAAAGGCCTTCTCTGCATCTATTGAGATAATCATATGGTTTTTATTTTTCAATTTGTTAATGTGGTGAATTACATTGATTGATTTGCGGATATTGAAGAATCCTTGCATCCCTGGGATAAAGCCCACTTGGTCATGGTGTATGATCTTTTTAATATGTTGTTGGATTCTGATTGCTAGAATTTTGTTGAGGATTTTTGCATCTATGTTCATCAGTGATATTGGCCTGTAGTTTTCTTTTTTTGTGATATCTTTGTCAGGTTTTGGTATTAGGGTGATGGTGGCCTCATAGAATGAGTTTGGAAGTTTACCTTCCTCTGCAATTTTCTGGAAGAGTTTGAGTAGGATAGGTGTTAGCTCTTCTCGAAATTTTTGGTAGAATTCAGCTGTGAAGCCGTCTGGACCTGGGCTTTTGTTTGCTGGAAGATTTCTGATTACAGTTTCAATTTCCGTGCTGGTGATGGGTCTGTTAAGATTTTCTATTTCTTCCTGGTTCAGTTTTGGAAAATTGTACTTTTCTAAGAATTTGTCCATTTCTTCCACATTGTCCATTTTATTGGCATACAACTGCTGATAGTAGTCTCTTATGATCTTTTGTATTTCTGTGTTGTCTGTTGTGATCTCTCCATTTTCATTTCTAATTTTATTGATTTGATTTTTCTCTCTTTGCTTCTTGATGAGTCTGGCTAGTGGTTTGTCAATTTTATTTATCCTTTCAAAGAACCAGCTTTTGGCCTTGTTGATTTTTGCTATGGTCTCTTTTGTTTCTTTAGCATTTATTTCTGCCCTAATTTTTAAGATTTCTTTCCTTCTACTAACTCTGGGGTTCTCCAATTCTTCCTTTTCTAGTTGCTTTAGTTGTAGAGTTAGGTTATTTATTTGACTTTTTTCTTGTTTCTTGAGGTATGCCTGTATTGCTATGAACTTTCCTCTTAGCACTGCTTTTATAGTGTCCCACAGGTTTTGGGTTGTTGTGTTTTCATTTTCATTAGTTTCTATGCATATTTTGATTTCTTTTTTGATTTCTTCTGTGATTTGTTGATTATTCAGAAGTGTGTTGTTCAACCTCCATATGTTGGAATTTTTAGTAGTTTTTCTCCTGTAATTGAGATCTAATCTTAATGCATTATGGTCAGAAAAGATGCTTGGAATGATTTCGATTTTTTTGAATTTATCAAGTTTAGATTTATGGCCCAGGATGTGATCTATCCTGGAGAAGGTTCCATGAGCACTTGAAAAAAAGGTGAAATTCATTTTGATCTTCAGAGCCAGCTTGATTTTCTTGGTTGGACAGGAGGAGAGCCTCTTATATATTCCACCTTCCTTGGTTTGGCTATAATCCTGCTCAGTACTCTACCATGATCTCTGAGATCATTCTGCTTCTATTCTTATGAGGTCCATTACCTGCATCATTAGATGCTGCCTGCCTCAGCTGTGGGCACCTTGCACCTCAAGGCTCCTGAAAACTTGTCAATTTCTCCAGAAGAAGTAAAAATAATTTCCTTGAGTTTATTTTTTCTCTCTGTGCTTTTCTTCTAACCAACTATCTCCTGCTATTTCCCCTATTTCTTGTGTTCTGTGAAGCATTTCCCTTTTCAACCACTCCATAGACTCCTTTGTTTAGGCCATGTCTCACAAGGAGCAACCTTCTGCTTTGTTTTTATGGTATCATTCTAGATGGGAAACATGGCAGAGGAGATGGGTTTTGTGACAAGGGATTCATTGGGTTAAGATGAGAAGGAATGGGAGGATAAAGATAGTTGGAATATTTCACCTGGGTGCCTGGGAGAATGTGATTCATTAACAGATAATGAAAATTAAGGGGGGAACTGGATTAGCCGGCCAAGGTTTGATTTTAGAACATGTTGAATGTGAGGCTGTAAATGCCTCATTTTAGTGAAGCTGAACAGCAGACATTTGGAAATGGCAGCGTGGCCTGGTAGAAATAATGATTCTATGGTAAAATTTGCTGGCAGATGTAAAGGAATATAATTTTAGAGGTGAAAATATGTGAAGTGAAACATGGTGAAGAAGAGGAGGGCCAAAAAAGAAAAAGATCATGGGCAGTCTTTTGTTCTTCTATTGATAAGAAGTTTGGTTGTTTCACTGAGGATGTCTTCCTGGACAATTTATAGCAGCTAGAAGTCACTGTTCTTGTTCTTGGACCCACTACTCTTGTCATTTTGCCTAGGATATGGGGATTTGACAAATTGATTCTCTAGTGGCCTATTTCATTCAGTGCCATTTTGCCACTAAAATTAAAAGCCTGCAACCTGATCTGCATGTTCTGGTAAACATTCTGCCTTTACCTAGCAAAGTCTCTTGAAGTTAATTCTGAGAGGGAATATCCAAATACTCTTTTCCCATTTGAGTCTATGACAATAAGCAGTAATGAAAATGCAGTCTTTTGAATGGAAAAAAAATAATCTGCACCCATGTTGGTATGTTCTGGGAATAATACTTCAGCGCCTCCAAATTGCTTTTGCTTTAATATATTTCTTTATACTAATGGCTAGCTCAGTTGCACCCATGTGAAAAGTTTTTAATTTGGTTAAATTTATGCTTGGAGCTGTTAGAAATTAGAGCTTTGCAGGGGTTCCTTCCCTCCTTTCATTGTAATTCTCAAGTGAATTTCTCTCCTGCAAAGTTATGCAGCTCTCCATCTGGCCATATTCATATGCTATCTTTCTCATAGAACTTTGATAAAATGCATCAGCTTCTTTGGAATCAGATTAGCATCTTGATCTGAGAGCTTTCTAGGCTCTTTCTGCTGACAGGAGTTGAAAACCTCATAAATAAAAATACTTCTTTGCCTCTATGTTGTGATGGACTCTGTGGAAGAGAAAGACAATTAGATTTAAACATCTTTTCATTCGATGTTACAGATACTCTCTTCTTCCATGACTTGACACTAATGCCCTCTCTTCTAGTGTTATTTCCCGTGAAGATTGTGTAATGGCCCTGGAAAGTTAAATAGCACCCTTCGAACTAGCATTTACTTCTAACTATTCTAGAAATCTTCTCAGTGGAAGATGTGGATTCTTTGTGTGTCGTTATCAATTACTATCATTCTAAGTAAGGCAATGCTGAATTAATTTGTTTTCTCCTCAGAATTTTCATGTCCAAAAAATAATCAATGAAAATTGATCATCTGTTTTGAATAAAACACCATAATAAAGTCTACATATGTTAGACTGGAATTAGATACTCAAATCTATGTCTCTTGTTAGCATAGGTTAATACTTTGTAGATGACATTTACACACATAAGGCAATTCTGGGACACGAAATTCAGGCTTAGGTTATGCTTAACTCAAGATACAACTGAATAAATTTGAGATGAAATTCAATTTGACTTTAGCATCATGTTGTTTGTGATTTTCCTACTTTTGTATTAAAATGATTTGGGGGAAGGTGAGCTTATTACTGTTGCTAATATATCTATGATAAAGATGTTAATTATAACAATTTATATTATTTGAGAATAAGGTGGTTAGGGTCTGGAAGAGTACTCTGACTGTAAGATTTGGAGAAATATCAGTCAGGACATCAGCATTGTGGCAGCATGAGATGTTCATTTCAATCTACAATCAGTAAAATGTCAATAACTCACCAAAAGTTCTGCTGGCCCACACACTAGGATGCTGGAAAATTCCACATATCCATATATCTAAATGTGGGTGTATTGAAGCAAATGGAGGAGGAAAAACTGTGGGGAGAGTGAAGGCAGTGACTGTGATACTGCACCCCTAACCACAGCAGCTGAGCCTGCCAGCTCAGAGAACCCAGGATCAGGAGAAGAAGCTTTGCACATAATCTGGCTTCCTGGCCACAGCAGCGTCCATGGCCACAGAGAAGTGGACAGCAGCATCACGGCCTATGACCCTATCCTTCCAGCTGTGGAAGCACCTGTGTCTCTGGCCCACCAATCTGTAGTAGTGGCACCCGTGAACCTGACAAGCCCAGAGGTAGCAGGGACACCCTTGTCTTCCCCTCTTTCCACCTGTGGTGTCTTAGGCCGCAACCCCAGTCAAGGTGGAAGCGCCAGCCATCCCTGTGTTCCAGACAGCCATGCCAGCAACAGCTGCAACATCATCAGCAGCAAGACACACCGGAGACCCAGGAGGCATAAGCAACAGCAACAGGGGCACTGGGCAATACCTCTGGCAGAGGTGGTAGATGATAAAAAGTGCTGATCTTAAATATAACCAGAGTCAGCTCAGGTTGGGGCTTCCCAGGTGGCACTAGTGGTAAAGAACCTGCCTGCCAATGCAGGAGACATAAGAGATGTGGATTCTATCCCTGAGTTGGGAAGATCCCTGGAAGGGGAATGGCAACTCACTCCAATATTCTTGCCTGGAGAATTCCATGGACAGAGGAGCCTGGTGGGCTACAGTCCATAGGGTCGCAGAGTCAGACACGACTGAAGTGACTTATCACAGAACAGCACAGCTTGGGTAAGAGAAACCAAAAATTTGCACTATAGCACCATGTACTGAAAAACAAAAGGAAGACCTTTAATTACTAATGGTGAATTGTCAGAATCAAGTAAAAAAAAAGCTTTGCCTAAAGGAGAAATGTATTTGTTACCTCAGATGCTCGGGTAGAGGAACAACCATCAAGCACATGAAAAAACATGGTATCATGGTATCACAAAAAGAAGATGTTATAACTCCATAAACTGAACTTAAAATCATGGAATATTGTGATTGAACTAACAGAATTCAAAAGAGCTGTTATGAATAAACTCAGTGAACTACAAAAGAACTCAGAAAGGAAATTCAGTGAGCTTAGGAATAAAGATAATGAATAGAAAAAATACTTTGCTAAAGCGATTTTCTCTATAAAAAGATTTTATAGAGATTTTCTATAGAGATTTTCTTTATGAAAAGAACCAAACTGAAATCTTGGAGCTGAAGAACTCGATAAATGAGTTGAAGAACACATTCAGAAGCATTGTAAATAGAGCAGACTATATGGAAGACAGAGTTAGTGAGCTCAAAGACAGAAATATAGAAATACAGTTAGAAGAGGAAAGAGAACTATGATATGCAAAATTGAGGAGATTCTGTGAGAACTATATAACTTCATTAGGAAGCTCAACATAAGAATAATTGGTATTACAAATGGAGAAGAGAGGGAGAAGGAAGCAGAGAATTTATTTAAATAATAGCTGAGAATGTTCCAAACCTGGGGAAAGAACTGCAAATAGAAGTCCATGAAGCTTAGAGAACACCTGATTACCTCAACACAAAAAGACTTTATCAAAGACACATTATACTAGAGTTGTCAAAAGTGAGTGACAAAGAATTCTAAAGATAGCAAGGGAAAAAGGACAGTGACCTACAAAGGAACCCTCATTGGGCTATCAGCAGATATCTCAGCAGAAACCCTATAGGCCAGGATAGAGTTGAATGATATACTACAAATATTGAAAGATAATGTTCAGCAAGAATAATCTATCCAGCAAAGGTATTACCATATCTGAAGGAGAAATAAATGCTTTCTCAGACAAACAAAAGCTGAGGGAGTTCATCACCACTAGACCTGCCTTACAAGAAATGTTGAAAGGAGCTCTCCTACCTGAAATGAAAAGGCAAAAATAATGAAATTCTGTATCAGAATAGCCTGTTAAATACTTAATTATAGCATACAGGTTAAAGGCAAAGAAGTCAGTAAGAATAACCGTAGCAACTTCAGTTTGGTTATAAACTCACAAAGTAAAAAGGACTAATTTGAGACAAAAAATTCCTCAAAAACCATAAAAGAGTAATAGGTCAGAGCTTGTATAGGCAAAAGAAAATAAAATGCCATTAGTAGGAGAAGGACTATTTTATTTATGAGAATTTATATACAAACTTCATGGTAATCACAAAACATAAATCTAGAGCAGAGAAACAAAACAATAAAAAAAAAAAAAGGAACTGAGAAAACATCTTAGAAAACCACCAAACTAAAATGGCAGATAGAAACATAAGAAAAACAAAAATGGAGGTATAGTGCAACCAGAAAACAGAAGAAAAAAGGGAAGTATGTCTCATTTATCAACAGTTACTCCAAGTGTAGATGGATTGAATTCATCAATCAAAAGCCACATAGTTACTGGCTGGATTAAGAAAACAAACAAGACCCAATGTTATTCTATCTCTGGGAGACTCAGTTCTGAAGACAAATATAGGATCAAAGAAATAGAATGAAAGATTATACTCTAAGCAAACAGCAACCAGAAGAAAGTATGGTGTAGCCATATTTATGTCAGACCATCAAGCCAAAAATGGTAATAGGAGACAAAAATAGATATTATATTATGATAAATGAGTGAATTTATCAAGAAAACATAACACTCAGTAATATATGTGTACCTACTGCAGCCATGAAATAAAAACACGCTTACTCCTTGGAAGAAAAGTTATGACCAACCTAGATAGTATATTCAAAAGCAGAGACATTACTTTGCCGACTAAGGTCCGTCTAGTCAAGGCTATGGTTTTTCCTCTGGTCATGTATGGATGTGAGAGTTGGACTGTGAAGAAGGCTGAGCACCGAAGAATTGATGCTTTTGAACTGTGGTGTTGGAAGACTCTTGAGTGTCCCTTGGACTGCAAGGAGATCCAAGCAGTCCATTCTGAAGGAGATCAGCCCTGGGATTTCTTTGGAAGGAATGATGCTAAAGCTGAAGCTCCAGTACTTTGGCCACCTCATGTGAAGAGTTGACTCATTGGAAAAGACTCTGATGCTGGGAGAGATTGAGGGCAGGAGGAGAAGGGGACGACCCAGGATGAGATGGCTGGATGGCATCGCGGACTCGATGGACGTGAGTCTGAGTGAACTCTGGGAGATGATGATGGACAGGGAGGCCTGGCATGCTGCAATTCATGGGGTCGCAAAGAGTCGGACACGACTGAGCGACTGAACTGAATATAGGAGCACCAAAATATATAAAGCAGTTATTAACAGATCTAAAGGGGAAAACTGACAGCAACACAATGATAGCAGGGGTTTTAACAACCTTCTTATATCAATGAATAGATCACCCAAAGAGAAAGCCTGTAACATACTAGACCAGATAAGGACTTACAAAGAGCATTCCATTCAAATGCAGCTTAATAATGCATTCTTCTTAAGTGTGCATGGAACATTCTTAAACAGAGACCTTATGTTGGAACACAAAATGTCTCAACAAATTTAAGAAGAGTGAAGTACTGAATAATATCAAGCATCTTCCAACCACAATGAAATTAGAAATCAACTACAAGACAAAAGCTGAAAAAACCACAAATAGGTAAAGACTAAACAACATGCTGTGCTGTGCTTAGTCATTCAATTGTGTCCGACTCTTTGTGACTCTATGGATTTTAGCCTGCCAGGCTCCTCTGTCCTTGGGGATTCTCCAGGCAAGAATACTGGATTGGGTTGCCATGCCCTCCTCCAAGGGATATTCCTAACCCAGGGATTGAACCCAGGACTCCTGCATTGCAGGCAGATTCTTTACTATCTGAGCCACCAGGGAAGCCCAAGAATACTGGAGTGTGTTGCCATGCCCTCTCCCAGAGGATCTTCCTGACCCAGGAATCGAACCAGGGTCTCCTGCATTGCAGGCAGATTCTCTACCAGTTGAGCACCAGGGAAGCCCTAAACAACAAGCTAATGAACAACTTTCGGGCCAGTGAAAATCAAAGAAAAAATCCATAAATACCTGACAAGTGAAAATGAAAATATAACACAGCAAAATCTATGGAATGCAGCAAAAGCCATTCTAAAAGGGGAGTTTATAGCAATACAGACCCACCTTGAGAAACAAAAAAAAAATCTCAAAAAACCTAATACATCTAAAGAATCTAGAAAAAGAACAAACAAGCCCAAAGTTAGTAGAAAAAAGAAAAAATAAACATTGTAGTGGGAATAAATGAAACAAAGACTAAAAGACAACAGAAGAAGAGCAATGAAACCAAGAACTGGTTCTCTGAAAAAATAAACAACATTGAAAAGCTTTTAACTAAGGAAAAATAAGAGAAGACTCAGGTAAATAAAATAAAAAATGAAAGAAGAAAAAATTACAGTGCAAACCACAGAAATACAAAAGATTATAAGAGAATACTATGAACAGCTATACACCATCATATTGAAGAACCTAGAAGAAATGGACAAATTCTTAGAATCATACCACCTTCTAAGACTGAATTGTGAGAAACAGAAAATCTTAATAGACTGATAATTAGTAAGGAAATTAAAACAGTACTCAAAAACTTCCCCAAACCAAATGGCCAAAATTAGATGGGTTGGCAGGAAAATTCTAAACATTTAAAGAATAATTAACACCTGTCCTCAAACTCTTCCAAAAGCCTGAAGAGAAGGGACTACTTCCTAACATATTTTACAAAGCCAGCATTCATACTGATACCAAAAGCAGACAAAAACAACATAAAATAGATAATTGCAGGCCAATGTCTCTGATGAACATGGATGCAAAAAATCCTTAACAAAATATTAGCAAACAGAAAACAATAATACATCAAAAGGATCATTAACCATGATCCAGTTGGACATATTCCATGGATGCAAGGATGATGGTTCAATAGCCACAAATCAATCAACATGATACACCAGATTAACAAAAAATAAAAATTACACAAACATCTCAATAGATCTGTTAAAAGCATTTGACAAGATTTAAGAGCCATTTATGATAAAACTCAATAAAATGGGTATAGAAGGAACGTACCTCTATATAAGAAGGTAATATATGTAAGAAGGTAATATATGACAACTCACAGCTAACATCATACTCAATGGTTAAAAAGCTGACAGCTTTTCCTCTAGGATCAGGAATAAGACAAGGATGTTCACTATCCCTACTTGTATTCAACGTGGTATTGGAATTCCTAGCCAGAGAAATCACATAAGAAAAAGAAATAAAAGGCAACTAAATTAGAAGAGAAGTAGTAAAACTGTTCCTCTTTGCCAGTAACAGTACTATATATAGAAAACTGTAAGTACTCCACCAAAAAGCTATTAAAAGTAATAAGCAAAATAAGTTTTAGGTTATAAGATTAATACACAGAAATTTGCTGCATTTATATACAGTAATAAAGAGCTATCAGAAAGAGAAGTCAAGAAAACAATTCACTTAAAATTGCATTAAAAAGAAAAAAAAAAAACAAAAAACCTAGGAATAAATTTAACCAAAGAAGTGAAAGACCTGTACACTGAAAACTTACACTGTTGAAAGGAATTGAAGGAGAGACAAAGAAATGAAAAGATTTTCTGTGCTCGTGGGTTGGAAGAATTAATATTGTTAAAATATTCATATCACCTAAAGCAATCTGCAGATTCAGTGTAATCCTTATCAAAATTCCAAGAACACTTTTCACCGAAATAAGACAAAAAAGCCTAAAATTTGTATGGAGCCACATAAGACCCCAAAGAGGAAAAAGAACAAGGGTAAAGGTATCACACTCCCTGATTTCATATTATTCTAAAAAGTTATAGTAATCAGTACGACCTGGCATTGGCAGAAAATCAAAAAAATATAGACACTGAAATCAATGGAACAGAGTTGAGATCCCAGAAATAAACCCATACAAATATGGACAATTAATTTATAACAGAGGAGCAAAGCACATACAACAGGGAAATGAGAGTCTCTTCAATAAATAGTGTTGAGGAAATCTAGACAGCCATATGCAAAAGAATGAAACTAAAGCAGTCTCTCACATCAGGCACAAAAATCAACTCAAAATTGATTAAAAATTTGAAATAATAAAATTCCTAGAAGGAAACATAGGCAGTATGCTCTCTGACTTTTTACCAATATCTTTTTCATTGTATTCTCAGTTGAGGGAAACAAAAGGGAAAATAAACAAATGGGACTACATGAAACTAAAAAAAATTTCTCACAAAGGAACCTATCAACAAAGTGAAAAGTCAGCCTACTGAATGGAGGAGTATACTTGCAAATGGTTGGTAAAGGTTAATACCCAAAATATGTGAATAACTTGTGTAACTCATAACAAAAATGACAATTTGATTAAAAAAATAAACTGGCAGGGGGTTTGAATACAAATGAACAACAGACATGAAAAGATGATCAATATCACTAAAATTAGGAAAATTCAAATAAAAGCTATAATATCATCTTATGCCTGTTAGAATGGCTATTAATAAAATAGCAAGAAATTGCAAGTACTGGAGATGGTATAGACAAGGAAACCTCATACACTGTTGGTGGGAATGTAAATGTAAATTGGTACAGCAACTATGGTGCACAGTATGGAGATTCCTCCCAAAATTAAGAATAGAACATGATTCAGCTATTTCACTTCTGGGTCTTACCTGAAGAATATGAAAGCACTAGTTTGAAAAGATATATGCATCCCTAAGTTTATTGCAGCAATATTTACCATAGCCAAGATTTGAACACAACCTAAGTGTGTATCAGTGGATGAATGGATAACGAAGATATATGTTATAACCAATGTTACCTCAATTAAAAAAGTGTCTCTGAAGTAAAAAAGTTGAAGAGATTTAGGGAAAGAGGAGTATGTAGTCTCAGAAACAAAAGTCTAAAGAAAACTAGCAGATGTTGGCTGGAGTGTATTTCCTTGATCTGTTGAAAAAAAAAATATATAATTTAGTGATGAGGATTAATACGACTACTAATAATCAGACTCATTCAAGAAAGAGCTGATGGAGAGATAGGTGGAAAGGTGAGAAAAAATAATTTTGTGTCATTGAAGCATATTCAAATGTCTCGGGATAACTTGGTATTTTAAAGCTTTTCTGAAAATAGAGTTTTAAATATGATATTTGTATCATTCACATTCTCAAGATTGATGTATCTTACAAGCTACTTTCTACTTTTAAATAACTCCAATTTAATTTCCATATACTTTGAAAACATTTTAAAAATAAATTGTAGCAGAAAACAGTTTATTTTATTTTCTGAAGTGCAGAGAAATTTATAACTCATTTCCTTTATATACGAGGACTTCCTAAAGTTAAACTCTACCTTGTGGGGAAGCAATTGCCTAAGAAAATGGTTAAAATTTTAGGCCAGTTTTGATCAGCAATTTATGCTTGAGTTATGCTGCCTAGTGATAGAAAACCAAGAGTAAGTTTTCTTAAAATACCAGCTATGATTTCAGAAAACTGTCAGGCTCATCATGGTTTTATTACGGGGAAGAATCCTAATTGCAACAGAAATAAAAAATAGACAGGAGCCATATGGAACTTTACCCATTTGCTGCCAAGAATTGCCTTCCATTTTAAAAGCCAAAAATATCCAAGATGTATAGAGGAAAATAATTCTTTATATATGCAATGATCCATTTGACTGAATGGCATTGATTAGAAAGATGGAATGAGATGTTTGTTTTTAAGAAATTATTTAATGTGCTGGTTGTGAATTGAATTATCCCAAATGAATTTCCTGATCACAGAATTTTCATTTACTTTCAGTTAGCTTTAGATTTCCATTCATAAGCACACTTTAAACTAGCCCTTTACTTGTTCACTTCTGTAGGACTGTGTGTATGAGTGTGGGGTGGAAGAGGAGTTTTTGTTTACACTGGAGAAGAGAGGGTAAATTTATTCTTTTTAAGATATATAAAGCATATATGAAATTAAGATGAAATAACTTGGCCCAGGTAACTTATGTTGGTTTGAAATCACAGCATAAAACTGAATACTAGAATCAAATGAATTTGAATCTTATTAAATTGTATATGCCAATTCCTGACATGGAAATTACAGACTGAGGAACAAATGGGTCTTAGCTCCATGTGAGATGACGGTGTTCATAGTGTACTAGACCTAAAAGAAGGGAATCTCTGGGTAGGAGGGCTGAGCTGTATCTCTGAGGAGGGTACATCTTTTTATGCTAGAAAATGGAGGCTGAAGAAGTCATGGAGCAAATGTACAGTTCTCTTCAGAAAACAGAAGACCTGGTCTGACTTAGTTCATATATCTGTTTGTTATATGTGGTTGATGTGTTTTTATTTGTATTGAGCTATCATATACCTGTGGAAAAGTCCACTTGTCATAATCACAAGTAAGTTTGGAGGTTGCTGTATGAAAGGAGCATGGGTCTGTGGAGAAGTTAGAGAAGGTCTCAGTGAAGGGAACTCTGTCTGCTTTTAAGAAATAGACAAAATGACTTATAAGTGCATAGTAGAGAAAAAAGGAACATAGCTTTAATTTTATATAGTGGCCTATACATTTTGCTCAAAAGCTTAAATTGTGGTTGCAGCCATCCCTGAGGCGCGGGTCCGTTTTTAATAAATAATTTATTTGGCTGCATCTGGTCTTAGTTGCAGCACACACCATCTTCGATCTTTGTTGTGGCATGGGCAATCTTTAGTTGTGGCATGGGAACACTTAGGTATGGTCAGTTCAGTCACTCAGTCGTGTCTGACTCTTTGCAACCCCATGAACCGCAGCACACCAGGCCTCCCTGTCCATCACCAAATCCCAGAGTCATGTCCCATGTCCATCGAGTTGATGATGCCATCCAACCATCTCATCCTCTCTTGTCACTTTCTCCTCCTGCGCTCAATCTTTGCCAGTATCAGGGTCTTTTCCAATGAGTCAACTCTTTACATGAGGTGGCCAAAGTATTGGAGTTTCAGCTTCAACATCAGTCCTTCCAATGAACACCCAGGACTGATCTCCTTTAGAATGGACTGGTTGGATCTTCTTGCAGTCCAAGGGGCTCTCAAGAGTCTTCTCCAACACCACAGCTCAAAAGCATCAATTCTTCGGCACTCACCTTTCTTTATAGTCCAACTCTCACATCCATACATGAGCCCTGGAAAAACCATAGCTTGACTAGATGGACCTTTGTTGGCAAAGTAATGTCTCTGCTTTTGAATATGCTGTCTAGGTTGGTCATAACTTTTCTTCCAAGGAGTAAGCATCTTTTAATTTCATGGCTGCAATCACCATTTGCAGTGATTTTGGAGCCCAAAAAATTGTCTGACACTGTTTCTACTGTTTCCCCATCTATCTGCCATGAAGTGATGGGACTGGATGCCATGATCTTCGTTTTCTGAATGTTGAGCTTGAAGCCAACTTTTTCACTCTCCTCTTTCACTTTCATCAAGAGGCTCTTTAGTTCTTCTTCACTTTCTGCCATAAGGGTGGTGTCATCTGCATATCTCAGGTTATTGATATTTCTCCCAGCAATCCTGATTCCAGCTTGTGCTTCTTCCAGCCCAGCGTTTCTCATGATATACTCTGCATATAAGTTAAATAAGCAGGATGACTATACAGCCTTGACATACTCCTTTTCCTATCTGGAACCAGTCTGTTGTTCCATGTCCAGTTCTAACTGTTGCTTCCTGACCTGCATATAGGTTTCTCGAGAGGCAGGTATGACTCTGGTATGTCCATCTCTTTCAGAATTTTCCACAGTTTATTGTGTTAAGTAGGGTCTAGTTCCCTGACTGCGGATGGAACCTGGGTCCTCTGCACTGGGAGTGCAGACTCTTAGACACTGGACAATCAGGGAAGTCCCTTCTGATGTCACTCTGACTTTCAAAGGGTTTGGGGAATTTATCACCCTCATTTTGATGGCATTTTTCTTCTCTATAGTGAGTGGTCCTTGTTTTTCTTCCTTTTATCAAACAGATTAAGGATACACCCACTCATCTATCTTTTCATTCTTTCTTTAGAGCCTTTAGAGTCATTCTTTGTTTCTTACAAAAGCCCTTTTGCAAAACTCTTTTGTTTAGGCATTCCTGGAGGCTCAGATGATAAAGAATCTGCCTGTGATGCAGGAAACTGGGTTTGATCCCTGGGTAGGGAGGATCCCCTTGAGAAGCAAATGGTTACCCACTCCAGTACTCTTTTCTCAAGAATTCCATGGACAGAGGAGCCTGGTGGCTACAATCCACATGATTGCAAAGAGTCCAACACGACTGAATGACTAATGCTTCAGTTTCTCGATGCCGGGAGCCAGTGTGAGAAATCCCTCCCGTGACAAGGTCATGAGGAAGGAAGCTGACATACGCAAGGCGTGCTCAGACTTCAGGGACCCCTCTGGAAATTCCTAAGCATGTACCCCAACAAAAATCTGCCGGCTTTTGTGCTCTTTTTCCACTTTTCTGATATTCTCTGGAAAAAAAGTCAATTCAGGGTTTTAGTCTTCTGCATTTGAAAGGGATGTTTCAGTTAAACCCCTCTGATAGCTCTCTAGCCTGCCTAACAGGTTCCCCAGACCTCTTACAGCTTGTGAATTGCTTACAGCCCCCCAACCGTGGGAGGCACAAAGCTTAAAAGCATCTTAAAGATACAGAGCCTTTTCTAAAGAGTTAAAAATTATGTTGGTAGAGGGTTTTCACTGTTGACTCAAGGATTGCTGCCAGACCTCCATATTCTTTATCTTTTAGGCACCTGGAAGGATGTTAACTAAGCAGGATGTAGAAAAAGATACATAGTAGTTTTGATGTTAGCAACACTAGACTTTTGAGTTAATTGCTTCTCTTTTGCTCTAAATCACTGTACTCCCTCTACTTGTTATAAGTTGCTGTATCTTTACTGTGTAAGAATGTAACTTTATTTAGTGCTTTCTGAGAGTGGCACCAGACCTTGGGAAGATCAACACAAATAAGTCTTGTGGTTGACAAACCCTTATCAGAAAAAAGGCTGTAAAATGTTAATTGGCCCTTTTGGCTGGAAGATGATGTAAATTACCTAAGACTTGTGTATACAATTAGGTATGCAGAGAGAAAAGCCTGGTTTTGATAAGAGTCTGGACTGCTAACGCTGCATAACTTTGTGTTACCCATTGATCTCCATGTTTTATCAAAAGTATAAAAGGCCTTCTGAACAATAAAGGATGGGACCAGTTTCTCGGACCAGCTTCTCAGACTAGTCTCGGCCTGGTTTCTTGGGAATCTGGCTCCCCCCGTGTCTCTCTCTCTCTCTTTTTCTCTCCCTTTCCTTCCCTCTGCTCTTTACTTTAATTTCAGGCTGAATTTCCATCTGGGGCGCGAAGGCTCGCCAGGTCTACTTATTTGCCCTGGCTGTTAAGACCCGCGCGAAAGGGAGCTTAAGGCGAGGCACCCTTAGATATTCAAGCGGGCGCCGGTGGCCCAACGTAGATGGTGCAAATTCCTTGTCTGGAATTTTATTGGTCTTCCGCGTAAACCAAGCTATTCAGCCCTCTTCCTCCACTTAATCTTCCTACTGCACTATAGTTTCTTAATCTAATCTTATATTAATAAATAAACAAGTCTTTCCACGCCAACGCCGTCCACCCTTCGAATTCCCTGGATCCACCGGGGCTGGACCCCGGCATCTCATGACTTCTCAGAGATAATTAGTCTTATGATACCTTGAGCAATGGGCTTCCCTGGTGGCTCAGAGAGTAAAGAATCTTCCTGGAATGCGGGAGACCTAGGTTCGATTCGTGAGTCGGAAAGCTCCCCTAGAGAAGGAAATGGCTACCTACTTCAGTATTCTTGCCTGGAGAATCCCGTGGACAGAGGAGACTGGTAGGATACAGTTCATGGGGTCACAAGGAATCGGACATGACTGAGTGACTAACACACACACACTCCTTGAACAATGCTGTTGAATTCAGCATCCTAAACCACCTCTTGCAGCAACAGTTGCAGATGATCCCACATGGTATGGAACACCTATAGGGTCTCTTACCTTAGGATGAGTTCCCTACCCATCAGGTGAGAGCTTCTAGATGTGAACATGGGGTAGATTAGCTCTCTTTGCTGCCCTCGGGAAGAGCTTCTACTCCACCCATGGAAGAAAGAAATGCTAAAAATGCTTGAGGGATAGGTTTGCTGAACTGACTTTTTCCAAGTCTCCTTTTCTCTCTGTTTTCCAGTTAGTGGTTCTATAAGAATGAATGTGTATGTTTGTGTGAGTGACTCATGCATCCCAATATAGAACTTTATAGAAATGAATTTCAGTGTTTTTTTTTTTTTTTAAACAAGACCACATCAAAGAAAGAGAAACACTCTTGAAGCTGTTGACAGGCTTTCACCACTTATTATGTGAGAAAAGAAATGTCAGTAACTTAAAAGAACATTTAAGATCAATGTGTTTGAGCTTTTCTAATTTTAAAATTCTTTACAAAATCTTGTCAAAAAGGTTATGTAATGGTAACAAGGAGGCTGAAACTTCTCTGGGCAACGGGAATTTTCTTTGTTTCCTCTGAGAGCAAAAGATATAGAAGTGGAGCCTTATTCTGGGAAGACCCCCCACCACTCCCACCCCAGCTCAGGTGTCAGTGTCTGTTAGTTATGTGCAGTTACTGCTTTTTAGGAGCCACTGCTCTGACTTACAGGAAAACAAAGACTGGGTTACAGCCATGTATTTGCAAGAGCCACAGTGAAATAATTGGTGAAGCAAAGGTGGTGAATAAACCACTAGTTGGGGTAGTTCAGGCCTAAATATACCTTCTGCTGAGGTGACCTGAAGTTGCCCTAATTCCTCCTTTGTTCCAGCTGTATAGATTGGCTTCGAAGTGTGGTAGAAGGTTGACATGTCAGACTGTGACTTTATTCTGTCCCTGGAATAACCAAGGATGTTTCAGAAAATCAATTTGCTCTCTCCAGGAGGGCTCTACTGAAGTACAGGGACATAGTCTTTTGGGGAAAAGTTCCTGTGAAGATGGACATGGTTTCATTAGTTCTTACTGCAGAGAAGATGATGGATAAACTTAGTTATTTGCTACTTCTCTTGTTAAGGGTTTTATCCATTTCTTTTCAATGTAGAAGAATATGGGAGCCTAAATGTGATTGCTGAGATTTGTCATTTTCAGCAGCACAGGGATCTCCCTGAAATAAACTAAAGGCATCTGCTTTCAACACTCATGTCTATAAAACCACAAGTGAGAAGGAAATGTGTGAACTTTCAAACCCCAGACACTGCTGCATTTAAAAAGAATTGTTGCTATGACTGTTGAAATATTTTCCTCCTAAGTCTCTGTTTATGCTTTGTGTGTGTATGTGTGTTTTCTCTGGTGTATTTCACCTATTCAAGAATTTTGCATGTGATTAATGTAAAATGAAAAACTTAGCCAAATATCCTAACACACACATTGTTTATAGAAATTAAAGTATATATACCCCCACTTTTATGAAATATTTTTCCTTAAATCAATTTTAAGAAAAATCCATCTTTTTGTCTGCTTTGTCATTCTGTCTGCCTTATAAAAATTATGACCTTTTAAAAAAGATATGACACTCTTAATACAAAATGAGATAAAGTAAAATTCATTCTTTTCATTTTATTAAGCTGTGTGTCTGTGGTGAAAGTTTCCCTGGAATGAGTCTGAAGAGAGCAGTTCTATAGGATGCCAGTGATGTCTCTTAACCTCCTTTGGCCTTTGTTTCCTCTCTTACAGAGCTGCAGACATAGGAACTATATGGTCCCTCCCCTGTCAGCCCCTTCAGCCCCAAACACTCTATTTCGCTTTCTCTGCTATGCAAGCAACACTAGCTGACATTCCTTTGGGAAGGACACCTGCAGTGTGTAGCTCTGCTTTCAAATAGTATTCGAGAGAGAGAAAACTCTGAGGTGGCAGATGCAGCATTTTCAAATTTTAAAGCTCAGCTGAGAAGAAAAGAATTCATCCAGAGAAGTATATAAGCTCCATTTGACTAAATCTGCACACTTTCCACACACCTCCATCAGGGAAGGGGTGGACCCATCTCTAATGATTGCGGTTGACATTCTTGATTGTATAATATTTTGACTTGCGCTTCAGAGTTCCCTCATCATCTCCATCTATGTCCATGGGTAGCTCTTGAAGTACAGCAGCTGTGCCATCTGTTTCAAATATTATTTCAGCCCTCACTGTTTTGGGATAAATTTCATAAAGTGTATTGCATACACACACATTTAATTGAACAAACGAGAAGACTTTCCAGTCTAAAAGAGCTTCCTAAACGACAAGAAGTGTCCAATTTCCATTCAAATGGTTACTCCGGGGCTTTAAAATGTGTGAATTCATCTAACAGAGGCTGGTGGTATATATTGAGGCAGATGGCTTGATTCTGTGAAGAAAAAAATTAAGTGGATTTTACTATCAATCTTATTTTTTTTTTTTGGCAAAAGACTGACATAATAAAGATGTGTATTACTGAGAATGCTTTTTAATAATGATTCTACCTTATGTTTTCCCCCAAGAATATGGTTAACTGACTAGGAAAATCTATTTAGAGATTTTATGTTTATCTGTAATGATCAGCTTAGGAAAAAAAAGAAGCCCACTAACAAAACTGCTGAAGTACAAAAGGAAAATAATGCTCTACAACTTTCTAAAGGAGTCCAAGAGGAAAGGAATGCACAAGTTAATCTGCTTGTTCTCTTGCTAAAAAGCTGTGAAATCAGTAAGTTGACTACTTTGAAGGAAGAAGGGATTTCGTTTCATGCAGGAATATCTTTAGAGGAGTAACTTCAGCAGGTGTTACAGATGTCTTGTCCAAGGTACTTGGTATGTTTAATATCAGAAGTTTTAGAGATGAGTCATTGAAAATATTATGTGTACCCTCAAATTTAGACTCATGTCAGCACATGTCAAAATGATGTCAAAAGTTCTGTGTTCTAAAGGTCGTTTCAAGTCTTGCTTGCTTTATGAACATTATAGTTTTCCCCTACCAAATCTACTTGGCTTTTCTTCCATTAGTAGTTTGCAGAATTGCCTGAGTTCTTGGTTAGTTCCTGATTGATTTTAACTTATCATGTGTCTCATCCCTCTTGGAGATGATTAGTCAGCAGCCTTGGCCTAAGCCAATCAACCCTTTGCTTCCTTTGGTATCAATTATTAGCTTAGGGCTAAACATATGATTTAAATTGGCCCAATCAGTCTGAAAGAAAAGGCATTTCTTTGATAACTTGGAAGAGGTGCTTTCTTCCTTCTGGTAGACATGGATAGAAAAGCATATAGCCATTATTGCTACTGACAACTTCTTGGAAACATAAAGAAAGCTGACCTTAGGATAAAGTGCACAGCACAGATAGTACCATGAAATGTAGGAAGAGCTTTGATAACATGTGAGAATTTAAGTCCATTGCTCTAAAGTCCACTGTACCTCTGGACTTCCCTGGTGTTAGCCAATGCTCATGGTCAGAACAGTTTTTATTGTTCATGCCCTTTGGAGTGAGTCATTTTTAAGTGTAAAGGTTTTGTGTTTTCTTTGTCAATTGTGTGCAACATAGGCAAAATTATGTCGATAAAATGTTATTTTAAGGAACTGCACATGTTATGAATCCTTCCACAGACAATCACGTTAGCTCCTCCAAACTTTGAGTCATAATCCTCGACAGATCTTTATAAAATGACTTCCTTATTCTACATTGCCATGTCTGTCCACAATTCTTTTAGCTGGGTTTCTTTGATCTCTACTTGGATATGGAACTACGTAACACACACCCCCTCCCCCCCATAATCTTTCAGATCTAATTTCTTCAAGCAATGTATACTTTAGATGCATATTTAGGGTTTAGGCTTCCCTGGTGGCTCAGAGGTTAAAGCATCTGCCTCCAATGCGGGAGACCCGGGTTCCATCCCTGGGTCTGGAAGATCCCCTGGAGAAGGAAATGGCAACCCACTCCAGTATTCTTGCCTGGAGAATCCCATGGATGGAGGAGCCTGGTAGGCTACAGTCCACAGGGTCGCAAAGAGTCGGACATGACTGAACAACTTCACTTTCACTTTCTTTTACTTTAGGGTCAGAGTAGATAGACATGCCTAGTTCTCAGTTGCAGACACATAAGTTGAAATCAAATTCACTCCTAAGCTATCACATCCTAGAATAGTACAGATCGTTCAGTTCAGTTCAGTTCAGTCACTCAGTCGTGTCTGACTCTTTGCGACCCCATGAATTGCAGCACGCCAGGCCTCCCTGTCCATCACCAACTCCCGGAGTTCACCCAAACTCACATCCATCGAGTCAGTGATGCCATCCAGCCATCTCATTCTCTGTCGTCCCCTTCTCCTCCTGACCCCAATCCCTCCCAGCATCAGAGTCTTTTCCAATGAGTCAACTCTTTGCAAGAGGTGACCAAAGTACTGGAGTTTCAGCTTTAGCATCATTCCTTCCAAAGAACACCTAGGACTGATCTCCTTTAGAATGGACTGGCTGGATCTCCTTTCAGTCCAAGGGACTCTCAAGAGTCTTCTTCAACACCACAGTTCAAAAGCATCAATTCTTCAGTGCTCAGCCTTCTTCACAGTCCAACTCTCACATCCATACATGACCACTGGAAAAACCATAGCCTTGACTAGGTGGACCTTAGTCGGCAAAGTAATGTCTCTACTTTTGAATATGCTATCTAGGTTGGTCATAAATTTTCTCTCAAGGAGTAAGCATCTTTTAAATTCATGGCTGCAGTCACTATCTGCAGTGATTTTGGAGCCCCCAAAATAAAGTCTGACACTGTTTTCACTGTTTCCCCATCTATTTCCCATGAAGTGATGGGACCAGATGCCATGATCTTCTTTTTCTGAATGTTGAGCTTGAAGCCAACTTTTTCACTCTCCTCTTTCACTTTCATCAAGAGGCTTTTTAGTTCCTCTTCACTTTCTGCCATAAGGGTGGTGTCATCTGCATATCTGAGGTTATTGATATTTCTCCCAGCAATCTTGATTCCAGCTGTGCTTCTTCCAGCCCAGCATTTCTCATGATGTACTCTGCATATAAGTTAAATAAGCAGAGTGACAATATACAGGCTGACAAAGTCCTTTTCCTACTTGGAACCAGTCTGTTGTTCCATGTCCAGTTCTAACTGTTGCTTCCTGACCTGAATACAGGTTTCTCAAGATGCAGGTCAGGTGGTCTGGTTTTCCCATCTCTCAGAATTTTCCACAGTTTATTGTGATCTACACAGTCAAAGGCTTTGGCATAGCCAATAAATAAGAAGTAGATGTTTTTCTGGAACTCTCTTGCTTTTTCAGTAATCCAGCAGATGTTGGCAATTTGCACTCTGGTTCCGCTGCCTTTTCTAAAACCAGCTTGAACATCTGGAAGTTCATGGTTCATGTACTGCTGAAGCCTGACTTGGAGAATTTTGAGCATTACTTTACTAGCATGTGAGATAAGTGCAATTGTGTGGTAGTTTTAGCATTGTTTGGCATTGCCTTTCTTTGGGATTGGAATGAAAACTGACCTTTTCCAGTCCTGTGGCCACTGCTGAGTTTTCTAAATTTGCTGGCATATTGAGTGCAGCACATTCACAGCATTATCTTTCAGAATTTGAAATAGCTCAACTGGAATTCCATCACCTACACTAGCTTTGTTTGTAGTGATATTTTCTAAGGCCCACTTGACTTCACATTCCAGGATGTCTGGCTCTAGATTAGTGATCACACCATCGTGATTATCTGGATCGTGAAGATATTTTTTATATAGTTCTTCTGTGTATTGTTGCCACTTCTTAATATCTTCTGCTTCTGTTAGTCCCATACCATTTTTGTCCTTTATCAAACCCATCTTTGCATGAAATATTCCCTTGGTATCTCTAATTTTCTTGAAGAGATCTCTAGTCTTTTCCATTCTGTTGTTTTCCTCTATTTCTTTGCATTGATCGCTGAAGAAGGCTTTCTCATCTCTCCTTGCTATTCTTTGGAACTCTGCATTCAGATGCTTATATCTTTCCTTTTCTCCTTTGCTTTTCACTTCTCTTTTTACAGCTATTTGTAAGGCCTCACCAGACAGCCATTTTGCTTTTTTGCATTTCTTTTCCAAGGGGATGGTCTTGATCCCTGTCTCCTGTACAATGTTATGAACCTCCGTGTATAGTTCATCAGGCACTCTATCAGATCTAGTCCCTTTAATCTATTTCTCACTTCCACTGTATAATCATAAGGGATTTGATTTAGGTCACACCTGAATGGTCTAGTGGTTTTCCCTACTTTCTTCTATTTAAGTCTGAATTTGGCAATACGGAGTTCATGATCTGGGCCACAGTCAGCACCCGGTCTTGTTTTTGCTGACTGTATAGAGCTTCTCCATCTTTGGCTGCAAAGAATATAATCAATCTGATTTCGATGTTGGCCATATGGTGATGTCCACGTGTAGAGTCTTCTCTTGTGTTGTTGGAAGAGGGTGTTTGCTATGACCAGTGCGCTCTCTTTGCAAAACCCTATTACCCTTTGCCCTGCTTCATTCTGTAAGCCAAATTTGCCTGTTACTCCAGGTGTTTCTTGACTTCTTACTTTTGCACTTCAGTCCCCTATAATGAAAAGGACATCTTTTTTGGGTGTTAGTTCTAAAAGGTCTCATAGGTCTTCATAGAACTGTTCAACTTTAGCTTCTTCAGCATTACTGGTTGGGGCATAGACTTGGATTATTGCAATATTGAATGGTTTGCCTTGGAAATGAACAGAGATCATTCTGTAGTTTTTGAGATTGCATGCAAGTACTGCATTTTGAACTGTTTTGTTGACCATGATGGCTACTCCATTTCTTCTAATGGATTCCTGCCCACAGTAGTAGATATAATGGTCATCTGAGTTTAATTCACCCATTCCAATCCATTTTAGGTTGCTGATTCTCAGAATGTCGATGTTCACTCTATCTATCTCCTGTTTGATCACTTCCAATTTGCCTTGATTCATGGACCTAACATGCCAGGTTCCTTTGCAATATTGCTCTTTACAGCATTTGGCCTTGCTTCTATCACCAGTCACATCCATAACTGGTTATTGTTTTTGCTTTGGCTTCATCCCTTCATTCTTTCTGGAGTTATTTCTCTACTGATCTCCAGGAGCATATTGGGCACCTACCGACCTGGGGAGTTCCTCTTTCAGTATCCTATCATTTTGCCTTTTCATACTGTTCATGGGGTTCTCAAGGCAAGAATACTGAAGTGGTTTGCAATTCCCTTCTCCAGTGGACCACATTCTGTGAGACCTCTCCACCGTGACCTACCCGTCTTGGGTGGCCCCACACGGCATGGCTTAGTTTCATTGAGTTAGACAAGGCTGTGTTCCGTGTGATTAGATTGACTAGTTTTCTGTGATGATGGTTTCAGTGTGTCTGCCCTCTGATGCCCTTCGTAACACCTACCGTCTTACTTGAGGTCTTTTATCTTGGACGTGGAGTATCTCTTCTCGGCTGCTCCAGCAGAGTGCAGCTGCTGCTCCTAACCTTGGATGAGGGGTATCTCCTCAGGGCCACCCCTCCTGTCCTTGAATGTGGAGTGTCTCCTCTTGCCCCTCCTTCGCCTGCACAATCATCGCTCCTTGGACGTGGGGTTGCTCCTCTCGGCCGCCTCCCCTGACCTCGGGCAGGGGATACAGATCATTGGGATATGCCAATTCGTAAGATAACATTTTTGACTATTAGGTATGTCATAGTATTAGCTGCTCTGCATTGTGGTTCTTTACCACAGATCTAACACATACTTCTGTGAATAAAGAGAACCACATATTTAGGCTATGAGGTGTTTCCAATGATGTGGATCTTCAAAAAAGCCTCCTTGCTTAGACTTAGCTGGTGTAAGGCTTTTTGATACTTGGAGCTAAAAGCATCCCAACAGACACACCTGAGGATGTGGCTCAGTGATGTATCAGGAGACTGTTTCCCAGTCATAGGTGGTGGATCTTATTTCCCTACTCTGATCATACTGTGTTTTTGTTGTGAAGTCCATTAACTGTAGGCAAATAATACTATGAAAATTTATTTATTTAATGTGAGTTTAGGAGTTACTATTAGTAGACCCTTAAACTACCACATAATCTTTGAAGGTGGTTATTTCCTCACTAATCTAGTGGTTCTCAAATAGTCCCCCAAAGACCTGACTTCTGGTTTCATCCCAAACATGCTTAGAAACTAACTGCTTTCCTCACAGTAAGAAAAAAATCTGAACAAACTGGAAATCAATAACTCTTCTGAGATCCATAGAGAATTGAGTTGACAGGGCAAATTGCCACCTAGAAAACTGGAGAGACAAGTGAATACAGAGAATCACAGCTCACCAGGAGCACACGCCTGCTGAAGCCAATTATGGCAGGAACATGTACACAGTAATTTCTAAACTTCTGGAGGCTGATTGTGGACAAGTTTGAAAGTTAAAAACTCCCAGGGACCCAGTCCTAGAGGGAACCATCACACTTCCATGACAGTTACCTGTAGGAACCCCACCAAGTTCTCACAGTGAAGATCAGAGAAAAACTCCTTTGTGTTCTGGGTAGAGCAAAAGCCACAGTTTAGAAATGTGCCCAGACTGTCCTCCAAAGCAAAGGCTCACCCCCCAGGAAAATAGCTTTTTCAGAGTGTCATCTAACATGGAATGGGCAGTTAGATAGAGAGCTGAGTACCACCTCACAACCACCTTTCCATAGCCTTTCTATGTTACATAAGAGTAGCAAAAAGATTAAGAAACACTTCTTAAAGTCACAGTTTAGGGGTTCAGGCCGATTAAGAATGGAGTTTTAGTCATATGGTATAGAATGTTTCCTTCCCAGAACCTTAGCACCACATCAATAGGGCTCCTGTGTAGTGAATAGTAGTGAAGTTGCTCAGTCGTGTCTGACTCTTTGCGAGTCCATGGACTGTAGCCTACCAGGCTCCTCAGTCCATGGAATTCTCCAGGCAAGAGTATTGGAGTGGGTTGCCATTTCCTTCTCTAGAGGATCTTCCCAACCCAGGGATCAAAACCCAGGTCGCCCACATTCTAGGCAGATACTTTAACCTCTGAGCCACCAGGGAAGCCTAGTAACAATAAATTATAGTATAGTATGAAAGTGAAAGTGGAGAGTAAAAAAGTTGGCTTAAAGCTCAACATTCAGAAAATGAAGATCATGGCATCCAGTCCCATCACTTCATGGGAAATAGATGGGGAAACAGTGGAAACAGTGTCAGAAGTTATTTTTTTCGGCTCCAAAATCACTGCAGATTGTGACTGCAGGCATGAAATTAAAAGATGCTTACTCCTTGGAAGAAAACTTATGACCAACCTAGATAGCATATTCAAAAGCAGAGACATTACTTTCCCGACTAAGGTCCATCTAGTCAAGGCTATGGTTTTTCCAGCAGTCATGTATGGATGTGAGAGTTGGACTGTGAAGAAGGCTGAGCACTGAAGAATTGATGTTTTTGAACCGTGGTGTTGGAGAAGACTCTTGAGAGTCCCTTGGACTGCAAAGAGATCCAACCAGTCCATTCTGAAAGAGATCAGCCCTGGGATTTCTTTGGAAGGAATGATGCTAAAACTGAAGCTCCAGTACTTTGGCCACCTCATGCGAAGAGTTGACTCATTAGAAAAGACTTTGATGCTGGGAGGGATTGGGGGCAAGAGAAGAAGGGGACGACCGAGGATGAGATGGCTGGATGGCATCACGGACTCGATGGACGTGAGTCTGAGAGGACTCCGGGAGATGGTGATGGACAGGGAGGCCTGACTTGCTGCGATTCATGGGGTCACAAAGAATCGGACCGGACTGAGAGACTGAACTGAACTGATAGTAACAGTAAATTATAACCCAAAGAACTGAAAGACACTGACTCTCTCTGAAGAGGAGATTCTAGGGAAACTCAAAAGACAACAGGGGAGAAAAAGTAAGTTCACTAGAGGAACCCTCTGACACTTATAGGTAGCCATAGCAGACGTCATGTGCAGCTTGACTCCTAGTCAGATAAGCCTAAAACCTCACACTAAAGGCCCCAGTTCCCATTACCCAATACATCATGTTCAGATTTCAATAAAAAATTACAAGGCATGCCAAAAGGCACAAAACAGAACATCCTGTTTCCCCCAAGTAAAACAGACCAAAGAGTTAAAACAAGCCTCAGAACCAGACACAGAAATTTGGAATTGAAGTGCAGTCCCAGGAGGAGCAGCATCTGCTTCTCATGTTAGAACTGCTGATTTTTGGATCCTCCCCTAAATGTGTTGGATCAGAAACTCTGGGTGGAGGACCCAGCAGCCTGTTCTTTAATCAGCCCTCCAGAGGACAGTGCTTGAAGACCACTGCAGGAACCATATCAAGCAGATGTGGAATTTGTGAACTCTTGTGTTTCTTTAGATTTTCAGAAATAGAATAGTAAAATTATTGCTATGCTAATAGCAAGGTGATTCAAAACATAAAGAATCCACTAAAGGTATTATTTATAAATTTAACTTTCAGTTTTGCCAAGTGGTGTTGCTGCTAATGAATTGTTTTGGATGACTGTATGCAGTTTAGAGTTTCCCCAGCTGTGTGTTTTTGTGATACTTACTACCTGACCTGGGAGCCTTACTGCCAGTGGACAACCAGGCGGAGGGTGTTTAAATCTGGATAAAGGGTATAGGATCTTGGGGGAATTTTCAGGGCAGGATTATCACACCCTGTGGCCTCAGAAGCTTTTACCTATGGTAAGTTTTTTCATGAGGTGGGTTTATGAAAAAGGAGAGGGTGTCCTTCTAAAGGAGGATTATGCTTTTATCTAGCTCTTGGCTAATTCAGTGCTCAGCTGCCCTTGGGCCTGATCAGAGTTCTGCAGTCCCTTGAGAGTCAGTTGTTAAGCCTAATGTTCATCACTTTGAACTTCCCTGAGATTCTGATGTCAAAGGTCTGCTTTTAGGTTTTTGATCACAGTTTTTCATCTTAGGTCACCTCTTATGTGGTATATGTGGTCATATATTGCTGCATTCCTGCTCACATACTGGGAGGCTGTCTCTTCTTGGTGCCTCCTGTTAAGTGATGATAAATGTTTTCTGTCTAGCCCCAAAAGAATCATAACTTGCTATTACTTGCAGATGTCTCCTATTTTAACACCGGAGAAAAGTAAAGCCTACTAAGTATGGTAATGTTACTTCATTCATTCATGTGTTCAAAAATACTTATTGAACACCTACCATGTGCCAGGCACTGTTTAATAATGTCAGTAATAATGACAAAAACCTTATTAGAATAAAGACATCATAATTCCTATGCCTTACAAATAGCTGAAAAAAAAGTGAAGTGAAAAGCAAAATAGCAAAAAAAAGATATAGCTATCTTAATGCAGAGTTCCAAAGAATAGCAAGGAGAGATAAGAAAGCCTACCTCAGTGATCAATGCAAAGAAATAGAGGAAAACAATAGAATGGGAAAGACTAGAGATCTCTTCAAGAAAATTAGAGATACCATGGGAACATTTCATGCAAAGATGAGCACAATAAAGGACAGAAATGGTATGGACCTAACAGAAGCAAACGATATTAAGAAGAGGTGGCAAGAATACATAGAAGAACTATGCAAAAAAGATCTTAATACTCAGATAACTATGATGGTGTGATCACTCACCTAGAGCCAGACATCCTGGAGTGCAAAGTCGAGCGGGCCTTAGGAAGCATCACACGAACAAAGCTAGTGGAGGTGATGAAATTCCAGCTGAACTATTTCAAATCCTAAAAGATAATGCTGTTAAAGTGATGCACTCAATATGCCAGCAAATTTGGAAAACTCAGCAGTGGCCACAGGACTGGAAAAGGTCAGTTTTCATTTCAGTACAACTCTCACATCCATACATGATTACTGGAAAAACCATAGCTTGGCTAGATGGACCTTTGCTGGCAAAGTAACGTCTCTGCTTTTTGATATGCTGTCTAGGTGGGTCATAACTTTTCTTCCAAGGGGCAAGCCTTTTTTAATTTCATGGCTGCAGTCACCATCTACAGTGATTTTGAAGCCCCTCAAAATAAAGTCTGCCACTGTTTCCACTATTTCCCCATCTATTTGCCATGAATGGGATTGGATGCCATGATCCTAGTTTTCTGAATGTTGAGCTTTAAGCCAACTTTTTCACTCTCCTCTTTCACTTTCATCAAGAGGTTCTTTGGTTCCTCTTCACTTTCTGCCATAAAGGTGATGTCATCTGCATATCTAAGGTTATTGATATTTCTCCCAGCAATCCTGATTCCAGCTTGTGCTTCATTCAGCAGAGTGTTTCTCATGATGAACTCTGCATATAAGTTAAATAAGCAGGGTGACTGTGTGAAGGTCAAAAAGCACCAGTTAAAACTGGTCATGGAATAAGAAACTGGTTCCAAATTGGTAAAGGAGTACATCAAGGCTGTATGTTGTCACCCTGCTTATTTAACTTATGTATGGTAGATCATGTAAAATGCCAGCCTGGATGAAGCACAAGCTGGAATCAATATTGCTAGGAGAAATATCAGTAATCTAGATAAACAGATGGCACCACCCTAATGGGAGAAATCAAAGAGGAACTAAAGAGCCTCTTGATGAAAGTGAAAGAGAAGCGTGAAAAAGCTCGCTTAAAACTCAACATTCAAAAAACAGATCATAACATCCAGTCCCATTACTTTTTGGTAAATAGGAAAACAATGGAAGCAGTGACAGACTTTATTTTCTTGGGATCCAAAATCACTGCAGAAATTAAAAGACTGCATGAAATTAAAAGACACTTGCTCCTTGGAAGAAGAGCTATGGCAAACTTGGACAACATATTAAAAAGCAGAGACATTACTTTGCCAACAGAGGTCCATATAGTCAAAGCTATGGTTTTTCCAGTAGTCATGTATGGACGTGAGACTTGGACCATAAAGAAACCTGAGTACTGAAGAATTGATGCTTTTGAACTATGGTGTTGGAGAAGACTCTTGAGAGTCCCTTGGACTGCAAGGGGATCAAACCAGTCCATCCTAAAAGAAAGCAGTCCTGGATATTCATTGGAAGGAATAGTTGGGCCACCTGATGTGAAGAACTGACTCATTTGAAAAGACCCTGATGCTGGGAAAGATTGAAGGCAGGAGGAGAAGGGGATGACAGAGGATGAGATGGTTTGATGTCATCACTGACTCAGTGGACATGAGTTTGAACAAGCTTCGGGGGGTGGTGATGGACAGGAAAGCTTAGCATGCTGTAGTCCGTGGGATTGCAAAGTGTTAGACATGACAGACTGAACAACAACAACAACGATTAAAATAATATCTTAGGAGAGATTTGATGGACACTATATTTTAAAACTAGAACAGATCACTCAGAAAAGGTAAAATTATGAGAGAATTTATAGAAATTGAAAAACCCCTACATGATTGTTGAAATAAATGTGACACTGCAACTGATGATGCAAAATGCGATATTCTCATTTCCCCAAACCTTCTTCATATTTATGGACTAGACAAGTCTTTCTGGGGAAAATATTTATTCTGGAAAGTGCCACTTGAATAGACAAAATTAACTTATTACCCAGGTGAAAAAGACAATACAAGCTTCTTTGGCTTAAAAAAAAAAGTTGCTGTTAATCTGACTTTGAATTGCTGCATTGATTACTGGAGAGGAGATAGGAATTTTTCCTAAGGAAGAAAGAATTACCTAAGAGGAAAGCTCAACTCTTTCCCTTTTGAGGCTCAATCTTGTAAACACCACTCTGACAGACATCTTTGAAAAGTCCAGTGACATAAAGGTCTCCAATGTCCCCAGGGAGAAACTCACTGTGGGAGAAGGTAGAATTGAACAGGTGAGCAAAGTGAAAGATTAAAGTAGAAGTTTGACTTGGGGAGGCTTCAATATGGGATATAATTCAGTGAAGACCAGAAATACATATAAACCCAACCATTTTGGCAAATTGGTTATGGAAGCAAGTAATCATTAAACTTGAATGTGAGCTGACTTATATTCTTGGAATTTAAGTCTAGTGCATCAGTGAAACTTGTGCAGGGAACTGTCCCTCTGCAGGCATAACTGCAGGGATGGACAAGGTGAAAGAAAAGTTTTCAAAAGTGTTTTTGTGTGTCAGTGACAGAAGCAATAGTATTAGCAGACTCACCACACTTAAGTTTTCTCTGTCAGCTGATTGTCAAAAGGATTAAGACCTTGGACTGAAGCAAACTGTAGATTCTCATGAAATTTAGGGAGAAGGGCTACCTCAAGAAAGGGTTTGTTAAGTGCCAGCTAAAGAGCAATTGAAAAAAAAAGGTAACTAAATTCATACCCTTCAATGCTGAAGCAAGTCACACAAATTACCTAAAAATCTCAATTAAAAAGAAAAATAAACTTGAATAGTACAATAGAAATGGTTGAATGCCAAATCAGTACTATGCATGATCAACCCAAGAAGTTTTCTCAGAATGTGGTACAAAAAGAGATAAAAATTGAGCAATAAACTTGGAAGACAGGATGTCTTTTAAAGAAGGGATGTTTTAAAAAGACAGAAAATGAAAAGTGTTGGCAAGAATGTAGAGAAAAAGGTATCCTTGTGCATTGCTGATGGGAATGTTAAATGGCGGAGCTGCTGTGAAAAATGATAAGGCAATTCCTCAAAAAAAAGTAAACATAGAATTACCTTCTGATCTATAGATTCCATTTCTGGGTATATATTCAAAAGCAATGGAAGCAAAAACTTGAACAAATAGTTGTATACTCATGTTCATTGCAATACTAGTTACAATTAACACAGTATACACAGTCCACACATCCACTGGTGGATAAATGGAAAATGAAATGTGGCACATATATATATATATATATATATAATATTATTGTCCTAAAAAGTAAAGAAATTCTGACATATTACACAATGTGGATGAACTTGAGGATATTATATTAAGTGAAATAAGCCAGTTACAGATGGATAAATACTACATGATTCTACTTATATTATGTGCCCATAGTAGTCAAATGCATAGATGAAAAGTAGAATGGTGCTTGCCAGGGGCTAGGGGTATGGAATAGTGGGGAATTAGTGTTAAATGGGTACAGAGTTTCAGCTAGGGAAGCAAAAAAATCTAGAGATGGATGGTGGTGATCGCTGAAGGAAGCACAAAGGAGAGAGAGACACTGCAGAGGGATGAAGAATGTGGGCCTGATTCCTGATGTCACCACTTGTTAGCTTTGTGCCTGTGGGCAAGTCACTTAATCTCTCTGTACTTAAATCACTTAATCTCTTAGTTTCCTTATCTGTAAAATATGGATAATAATAGTAACTGCTTCATGGAATTGTTTGAGAATTTTATTGTTAATGAGAATAGTGTACAGAAATAATATGTCTATGGTCTAGTTTGACTTCCCTTGTAGCTCAGTTGGTAAAAAATCTGCCTGTGATGCAGGAGACCTGGGTTCAATTCCTGGTTTGGGAAGATTCCCTGGAGAAGGAAATGGCAACACACTCCAGTATTTTTGCCTGGAGAATCCCATGGTCTAATTTGGAAACATGTATTAAAATTTAAGATGTATTTACTCTTTGATACTGTTCATGGGGTTCTTACGGCAAGAATACTGAAGTAGTTTGGCGTTTCTTTCTCCAGTGTACCACGTTTTGTCAGAACTCTCCACCATGAAACCTCCATCTTGGGTGGCCCCACCAGGCATTGTTCACGGTTTCATTGAGTTAGACATGGCTGTGGACCATGTGATCAGATTGGTTAGTTTTCTGTGATTGTGGTTTCTGTCTGCCCTCTGATAGGAAGGATAAGAGGCTTATGGAAACTTCCTGATGGGAGAAACTGACTGAAGGAGAAACTGGGTTTTGTTCTGATGAGAGGGGCCATGCTCAGTAAATCTTTAAACCAATTTTCTGTTGAAGGTTGGGGCTGTGTTCCCTCCCTGTTATTTGACCTGAGGCCAAACTATTGTGGAGGTAATGAAGGTACTGGTGAGCTCCTTCAAAAGGTCCCATGCATGCATTGCTACACTCAGTGCCCCCAACCCTGCAGCAGGACACCACTGACCCACACCTCTGCCAGAGATTCCTGGACACTCATGGGCAAGTCTGGGTCAGTCTCTGGTAGGGTCACTGTTCCTTTCTCTTGGGTCATGGTGCACACAAGGTTCTGTTTATGCCCTCCCAGAATCTGTTTCCCCAGTCCTGTGTAAGTTCTGGTGGCTCTGTGTTGGGTTAATGGCGACCTCCTCCAGGAGGGCTTATGCCACACCCAGGTCTACCGCACCCAGAGCCCCTGCCCCTGCAGCAGGCCACTGCTGACCTATAGCTCCTCAGGAGACACCCAAACACAGTTCTGTCGCAGTCTCTGTGGGGTCTCTGGGTTCTGCTGCATACAAATTCTGTTTGAGCATAGAGCTGGACACAATTGAGAGACTGAACTGAACTCTTTGATAAGGAAATTCCACTTTCCTGCAGAGTCAATATTCAATAAAAACTGGGTGGCTAGTTAAAAAAAAAAAAAAGACATAGAATACAGAACAACAATAAAGCAAAAAACAAAAACAAAACAGCACATTGGAAAATGAGTGGAGTTATGGAGAAAGACTGGCCAAGAGGCCTTCTGATCGCCAGCTACAAGAGTCTCAAAAAAAGTAGAGCCATAACTCCTGTGGTGGAGGCAGTTCGTATCCCTGCACACTTTGTGCCACCAGGGTCCCCACAAGCCAAGCAGCTGTGCCACCATCATGCTCAACTCTCATTGGGGCAGAGGTGCCACAGGCAAAAAACGTCTTACATATATGCACACAGGGTCACTTCAGTCGTGTCTTACTCTTTGCGACGCTGTGGACTGTGGCAGGCCAGGCTTCTCTGTCAAGGGAGGGGGTTCTCCAGGCAAGAATACTGGACTGTATTGGCCAGTACTGGTTGCCATACGTTTCGACTGCACTATATTCTCTGCTGCCCTAGCTGCCAACTCCCCTGAGTACCTGGTGCTACCAGTACTGCTGTGACCCAAGCAGCTGCACCACTTCCACACCTGGCCCTCACAGGGGCAAACCCAACTCCTCTAGGGCAGCCTCAGGAGCAAACCCCAGTGGATGACCCACATGTAGAGGTGGAAATAAAACCACAATTAAAATCCAGGGACAGTGTGGGTAAGGAAGAAGACCCAAAACCTTCCCACCAGCTGTACAAGCAGATTACCATCTGAGCCACCAGGGAAGTCCCTGTACAAGCAGATTTAATCCACATGATCAACTAGGCAGACTCTGTGTCTTTGGAATATATAAAGGGTCATTGAGAGCTCCCACAAAAGAAAACGCAGTAGTTCTGATGCCTGTGGACATGGGAGGCAAGAACACACAGGAGCAGCACCAGATTAGCATCTGAGCTGCCCCCACAGCATGTCCAGAGATAGCACAGTGTTGGAGGGCATCCCAGGGAGGTAAGGTGGACTGTGACTCCCAGCAAGGACAGGACTTTGACAGCAGTGACTCAAGAAAAACATTTATTATTCTTATGTTTAGACTTGTTGGATTTTTTTTTTTCTTTTTATCCCTCTCTGTTGTAGTTGTTGATTTTATTGGCATTATGAAATATAATTAAGCTTTTGAGCTTTTTTTTCCACTCAACTATATTTTTTTATTGTTGTTACAAGCCTCTGCCTCTACACTGGGCTTTTGTAGTTCTGTGAAATTTTCCTTTTTTTTTTCTCTTTTCTCTTTTTTTACTTTTAATTTTTTAAACCTATTATTATTTTTTCTACATTTATTCCTTTGTTTGCTTTTCCTACTGTCCTTTTCCCCTTGCAGTTGATCTTTAACATATATAAGTCTTCTTTATCTACTTCTATTTAACTTTGCATATCTATTCTTTCTTTCTCTCCCTTCCTCCCACATATTTGTTAGTATTATTTTCATTGCTTTATTCCCCAATTGGCACTTTGCTTTAGTTTCCAGTTTGTGCTTTAGTTAGTTTTGTTCTGGTAGATATAATTTTTGATGCCCTTTGTTTGCTGTGTCAATCTATTGTATTTTATTTTTGTTGGACTGTTTTGATTTTGCTTATGGGTGTACATGTATGTATATTTGGTTACACTTTTTATTGTTGTTATAAACCCCTGCCACTACACTAGGCTTTTGCAGTTCTGTGGAGTTTTCCTAATTTTCTTTTTTCTTTCTTTTGTATAATTTTTAATTTTTCTAAACTTATTATATTTTCTAAATTTATTCCCTTGTTTGCCCTTCCTACTGTTATTTTCCCCTTGTGGTTAATATTTAATGCATATAAATCTTAATATATCTCTATTTAACTTTGCATATCTATTATTTCTTTCTTTCCTTTCCTCTCAACATATTTGTTAGTTTTATCTAAACAACACACAAAACAAATATACAAACCCATCATCAGCAGACAGGATTACCACCTCACTCAGCCTTGCAATTCAGAGGAAAAACAAACAAACAAACAAAAACTCAGCACATTTCTCACCCTATAGGAAGCTTATACAAACTGCTGGACCAACCTTAGGAGGGCAGAATCCGAAAGGAAGGAAGAGTTCAATCTTCTTCAAGGAAAAAAGTCAACTTTCCTTTAAACCTGGGAAAAGGAGACCTCAAACACAATAAGTTAAAAAAAATAATGAAAAGGCAGAGAAATACTATACAAATGAAGGAATAAACTAGAAACACAGAAGTCCAAATAAATGAATAGGAAATAGGCATAATGCCTGAAAAAGAATTCAGAATAATGATAGTAAAGATGATTAAAAAAAAAAACAAAAACACCTTGAAAACAAAATGGAGAAAATGCAAGAATCAATTAACAAAGACGTAGAAGAATTAAAGAATAAACATACAGAGACAAACGACACAATTACTGAAATTAAAAGTACTCTAGAAGGAATCAATAGCAGAATATCTGAAGCAGAAGAACGCATCAGTGAGCTGGAAGGTAAAATGGTAGAAACAATTTCTGAAGAGCAGAATAAAGTAAAAAGAAAGAAAAGAACTGAGGATAGTCTCAGATACCTCTAGGACAATATCAAATGCACCAACATTCAAATTATAGGGGTCCCAGAAGAAGAAGAGAAAATGAAAGGGTATGAGAAAATTTTTGAAGAGATTATAGTTGAAAGTTTCCCCAACATGGAAAAGGAAAAGGTCAAGTACAAGAGACACAAAGAGTCCCATCCAGGATAAACCCAAGGAGAAACATGCCAAGACATATACTACTCAAACTAACAAAAAATAAGCACAAAGAAAGGAAATTAAAAGCAGCAAGGGAGAAGCAACAAGTAACATACCAGGGAAACCTCATAAGCTTAACAGCTGGTCTTTCAGCAGAAACTCTGCAGGCCAGAGGGGAATGGCAGGATATACTTAAAGTATTGAAAGGGAGAAATCTACAACCAAGATTTCTGTACCCAGCAAGGATCTCATGCAAAACTGATGGGGAAACAAAAAGCTTTTCAGACAAGCGAAAGATAAGAGAATTCAATAACACCAAACCAGCTTTACAACAAATGTTAAAGGGACTTATATAGTCAAGAAATACAAGAGTAGAAAAAACTACAAAATCAACCCCAAATAATTAAGACTGGTAATAGGAATATGTACATTCATAATTACTTTAAATGTAACTGGATTAAATGCTTCAACCAAAAAGACACAGACTGGCTGAATGAATACAAAAACAAGACCCATACATATGCTGTCTACAAGAAACCTACTTAAGACCTCAAGACACATATAGACTGAAAGTGAGAGGGTGGAAAAATATATTCCACGCAAATGGGAAGAAAGAGAAAGCTGGAGTAGCAATCCTTATATCAGACCAAATAGACTTTAAAAATAAAGAATATTACAAGAGATAAGGAAGAACACTTCATAATGATCAAGAGATCATTAATGATTGGTCCAAAAGGAAGACATAACAATTGTAAATATGCACCCAACATAGGAGCACATCAATACATAAGCAAGCACTAACAGACATAAAAGGAGAAATTGACAGGAACACAATAATGGTAGGAGATTTTAACACCCCACTCACACTAATGGACAGATCATCAAAACAAAATTAAAAAAAAAAAGTCTTAAATGATACATTGGATGAGATGAATCTCATTGATATCTTTAGGACATTCCATCCAAATGCAGAAGAATACACCTTATTCTCAAGTGCACATGGAGCATTTTCCAGGATATAAAATGTTAGATATAAAACCTAACATTTATATGATTTTATGATTTATCTTGAGTCATAAATCAAACCTCAGTAAATTTAAGAAAATTGAAATCGTATCAAGCATCTTCTTTGACCACAATGCTATGAGACTAGATAACAATTACAAGAAAAAAATTGTAAGAAACACAAACACATGGTGATTAAACAATACACGTCTAAATAACCAACAAGTTACTGAAGAAACCAAAAGGGAAATCAGAAACTTTCTAGAAACAAATAACACAGAAAACACAAATCAAAACCTATGGGATGCAGTAAAAGCAGTTCTAAGAGGGAAGTTTATAACAATAGAATCCTACCCAAGAAACAAGAAAAACATCGAATAGACAACCTAACTTTACACTTGAAACAACTTCTTTTCAAAAGAACAAAAAAACCCAAAATTAGTAGAAGGAAAGAAATCATAAAGATCCAAGCAGAAATAAATGAAAAAGAAATGAAAGAAACAATAGTAAAGATTAATAAAACTGAAAGCTGGTTCTTGGAGAAGATAAACAAAATCGACATACATTTAGTCAGGCTTATCAAGAAAAAAAGAGCAAAGAATAAAATCAACAAAATTAGAAATGAAAAAGGAGAGGTTACAATAGACAATGCAGAAATAAAAAGGATTATAAGAGACTATTATGAACAACTATATGGCAATAAAATGGATAACCTGGAAGAATTTGACAGATTCTTAGAAAAGTTCAATCTTCCAAAACTGAACCAGGAAGAAATAGAAATCATGAACAACCTCATTACAAGCACTGAAATTGAAGCTGTGATAAAAAATCTCCCTAAAAAAAAGCCCATGACTAGATGACTTCAAAGGAGAATTCTATCAAACATTTAAAGAGGAGCTAATGCCTATCCTTTTAAAACTCTTTCAACAAATTGCAGAGGAAGGAACACTCCCAAACTCATCCTATGAGGCCACCATCACCCTGACACCAAAACCAGACAAAGACAACACCAAAAAAGAAAACTAAATCCCAATATCACTGATGAACATAAATGTAAAAATTCTCAACAAAATTCTAGCAAACAGAATTCAGCAACACATAAAAAAGCTCATACATCATGATCAAGTTGGGTTTATCCCAGGAATGCAAGGATTTTTCAATATACACAAATCAGTCAATGTGATATACCATATTAACAAATTGAAAGATAAAAAACACATGATCATCTCAATAGATGCAGAAAAAGCCTTTGACAAAATTCAGCACCCATTTATGATTAAAATTCTTCCAAAAATGTACATAGAAGAAACCTACCTCAAAATAGTGAAGGCCATATATTATAAGCGTACAGCAAACATTATTCTCAATGGTGAAAAATTGAAAGCATTCCCCCTAAGATCAGGAACAAGACAAGGGTGTCCACTTTCACCACTATTATTCAACATAGTTCTGGAAGTCCTAGCTACAGCAATCAGAGAAGAAAAAGAAATAACAGAGATGCAGATCAGAAAAGAAGTAGTAAAGTGCTCACTGATTGCAGATGACATGATATTGTACATAGGAAACCATAAAGATAGTATCAGAAAATTACTAGAGCTAATCAGCGAATTTAGCAAAGTTGCAGGATACAAAAACAATACACAGAAATTACTTGCGTTTCTATATACTATCAATGAAAATCAGAGAGATTAAGGAATCAATCCCATTCATCATTGCATAAAAAATAATTAAATATCTGGGAATAAACTGACCTCAAGAGACAAAAGAACCGTACACAGAAAATTATAAGACACTAATGAAAGAAATGAAAGATGGCAAACAGATGGAGAGATATTCCATGTTCCTGGGTAGGAAGAATCAATATTGTGAAAAACTATACTACCAAACACAATCTACAGATGCAGTGCTGTTGCTGCTGCTGCTAAGTCACTTCAGTCATGTCTGACTCTGTGCGACCCCATAGATGGCAGCCTACCAAGCTCCTCTGTTCCTGGGATTCTCCAGGCAAGAATTCTGGAGTGTGTTGTCATTTCCTTCTCCAATGCATGCATGCAGGCTAAGTTGATTCAGTCATCTCCAACTCTGGGCGACCCCATGGACAGCAGCCCACCAGTCTCTTGTGTCCATGGGATTCTCGAGGCAAGAATACTGGAGTGGGTTGCCAACAGATTCAATGCGATTCCTATCAAACTCAGTTTAGTTCAGTCACTCAGCCATGTCTAACTCTTTGCCCCATGGACTGCAGCACACCAGGCTTCCCTGTCCATCACCAACTCCCAGAGCTTACTCAAACTCATGTCCATTGAGTTAGTGATGCCATTCAACCATCTCATCCTCTGTCATCCCCTTCTCCTCCTGCCTTCAATTTTTCCCAGCATCAGGATCTTTTCCAATGAATCAGTTCTTTGCATGAGGTAACCAAAATATTGGAGTTTCAGCTTCAGCATTGGTCCTTCCAATGAATATTCAGGACTGATTTCCTTTAGGATTGACTGGTTTGATCTCCTTGCAGTCCAAGGGAGTCTCAAGAGTCTTCTCCAACACCACAGTTCAAAAGCATCAATTCTTTGGTATTCAGCTTTCTTTAGAGTCTGGCTCTCACATCCATTTATGACAACTGGAAAAACCATAGCTTTGACTAGATGGACCTTTGTTGGCAAAGTAATGTCTCTGCTTTTTACTATGCTGTCTAGGTTGGTCAGAGCTTTTCTTCAAAGGAGCAAGTGTCTTTTAATTTCATTGCTGCAGTCACCATCTGCAGTGATTTTGGAACCCTCCAAATAAACTTATTAAATTACCAATGGCACTTTTCACAGAACTAGAACAAAAAAATTCACAATTCATATGGAAACACAAAAGACCCTGAGTATCCAAAGTAGTCTTTATAAAGAAGAATGGGGCTGGAGGAATCAACCTTCCTGACTTCAGATTATACTGCAAAGCTACAGTCATCAATACAGTATGGTACTGGCACAAAACCAGAAATATACACCAGTGGAAAAAGATTAGTAAATAATTAATGCCAGAAATAAATCCATGCACATATGGGTACCTTATTTTTGACAAAGAAGGCAAGTATATTCCATGGGGCAAAGAGAGCCTCTTCAGTAAATGGTGCAGCCACAAGTGAAAGAATGTCCAGAAAACTGGACAGTCACAAGCAAAGGAATGAAATTAAAACACTTCCTAACACCATACACAAAGATAAACTCAAAATGGATTAAAGACCTAAATGTAAGACCAGAAACTATAAAACACTTAGAAGAAACCATAGGCAGAACACTCGAAGACATAAATCAAAGTAAGATCCTCTATGACCCATCTCCCAGAGTAGTGGAAATAAACACAAAAGTAAAGAAATGGGACCTGATTAAACTTAAAAGCTTTTCCACAGCAAAGGAAACTATAAGCAAGGTGAAAAGACAGCCTTCAGAATGGGGGAAAATAACAGCAAATGAAACAACAGACAAAGGATGGATTTCCAAAATATACAAGCAGCTCATACAACTCAATGCCAGAAAAACAAACAACCCAATCAAAAAGTTGGAAAAAGACCTAAACAGACATTTATCCAAAGAAGACATACATATGGCTAACAAACACATGAAAAGATGCTCAACTTCGCTCATTATTGGCAAGATGCTGATCAAAACTACAATGAGATATCACCTCACACCATTCAGAATGGCCCTTATCAAAAAGTCTACAAATAATAAATGCTGGAGATGGTGTGGAGAAAAAGGAACACCCTTGCACTGTTGGTGGGAATGTAAATTGATACAGCCACTATGGAAGATGGTATGGAGATTCCTTAAAAAACTAGGAATAAAACGACCATATGACCCAGCAATCCCACTCCTAGGCATATACACTGCGGTATATGCAAAATTGAAAAAGACTCATGTATCCCACTGTTCATTGTGGCACTATTTATAATAGGTAGAACATGGAGCTCACCACGTTCAAGGTCAGGAGGGGCGCTGTGAGGAGATACCCCTCGTCCAAGGTAAGGAGCAGCAGCTGCGCTTTGCTGAAGCAGCCGTGAAGAGATACCCCATGTCCAAGGTAAGAGAAACTCAGGTAAGATGGTAGGTGTTGTGAGAGGCATAAGAGGGCAGACACACTGAAGCCATAATCACAGAAAACTAGTCAATCTAATCACATGAACCACAGCCTTGTCAAACTCAGTGAAAGTAAGCCATGCTGTGTGGGGCCACCCAGGATGGGCGAGTTATGGTGGAGGGGTCTGACAGAATGTGGTCCGCTGGAGAAAGGAATGGCAAACCACTTCAGTATTCTTGCCTTAGAACACCATGAACAGTATGAAAAGGCAAAATGATAGGATACTAAAAGAGGAACTCCCCAGGTCAGTATGTGCCCAATATGCTCTTGGAGATCAGTGGAGAAATAACTCTAGAAAGAATGAAGGGATGGAGCCAACACAAAAACAATACCCAGCTGTGGATGTGACTGGTGATAGAAGCAAGGTCCAATGCTGTAAAGAGCAATATTGCATAGGAACCTGGAATGTCAGGTCCACGAATCAAGGCAAATTGGAAGTGGTCAAACAGGAGATGGCAAGAGTGAACATCAACATTCTAGGAATCAGCGAACTAAAATGGACTGGAATGGGTGAATTTGACTCAGATGACCATTACTACTACTACTGTGGGCAGGAATCCCACAGTAGAAGAGCTAAAAGACCTTTTAGAACTAACACCCCCAAAAGATTTACTTTTCATTATAGGGGACTGGAATGTAAAAGTAGGAAGTCAAGAAACACCTGGAGTAACAGGCAAATTTGGCCTTGGAGTACAGAATGAAGCAAGGCAAAGGATAATAGAGTTTGCCAAGAGAACGTACTGGTCACAGCAAACACCCTCTTCCAACAAAACAGGAGAAGACTCTACACATGGACATCACCAGATGGTCAACACCAAAATCAGATTGATTATATTCTTTGCAGCCAAAGATGGAGAAGCTCTATACAGTCAGCTAAAACAAGACCAGGAGCTGATCAGATCATGAACTCCTTATTGCCAAATTCAGACTTAAATAGAAGAAAGTAGGGAAAACCACTAGACCATTCAGGTATGACCTAAATCAAATCCCTTATGATTATACAGTGGAAGTGAGAAATAGATTTAAGCAGCTAGATCTGATACAGTGTCTGATGAACTATGGACATAGGAGAAAAGAATCAAGACCATCCCCATGGAAAAGAAATGCAAAAAAGCAAAATGGCTGTCTGGGGAGGCCCTACAAATACCTGTGAAAAGAAGAGAGGTGAAAAGCAAAGGAGAAAAGGAAAGATATAAGCATCCGAATGTAGAGTTTCAAAGAATACCAAGGAAAGGTACGAAAGCTTTCCTTAGCGATCAGTGCAAAGAAATAGAGGAAAACAACAGAATGGGAAAGACTAGAGATCTCTTCAAGAAAATTAGAGACACCAAGGGAATATTTCATGCAAAGATGGGCTCGATAAAGGACAGAAGTGGTATGGAACTAACAGAAGCAGAAGATATTAAGAAGAGGTGGCAAGAATACACAGAGAACTGTACAAAAAAGAGCTTCACGACCCAGATAATCATGATGGTGTGATCACTTACCTAGAGCCAGACATCCTGGAATGTGAAGTCAAGTGGGCCTTAGAAAGCATCACTAGGAACAAAGCTAGTGGAGGTGATGGAATTCCAGTTGAGCTATTTCAAATCCTGAAAGATGATGCTGTGAAAGTGCTGCACTCAATATGCCAGCCCATTTGGAAAACTCAGCAGTGGCCACAGGACTGGAAAATGTCAGTTTTCATTCCAATCCCAAAAAAAGGCAATGCCAAAGAATGCTCAAACTACCACACAATTACACTCATCTCACACTCTAATAAAGTAATGCTCAAAATTCTCCAAGCAAGGCTTCAACAATATGTGAACTGTGAACTTCCAGATATTCAAGATGGTTTTAGAAAAGGCAGAGGAGCCAGAGATCAAATTGCCAACATATTGGATCATGGAAAAAGGAAGAGAGTTCCAGAAAAACATCTATTTCTGCTTTATTGACTATGCCAAAGCCTTTGACTGTGTGGATTACAATAAACTGTAGAAAATTCTGAAAGAGATGGGAATATCAGACCACCTGACTTGCCTCTCGAGAAACCTATATGCAGGTCAGGAAGCAACAGTTAGAACTGGACATGGAACAACAGACTGGTTCCAAATAGGAAAAGGAGTACGTCAAGGCTGTATATTGTCACCTTGCCTATTTAACTTATATGCAGAGTACATCATGAGAAATGCTGGGCTGGAAAAAGCATAAGGTGGAATCAAGATTGCCGGGAGAAATATCAATAACCTCAGATGTGCAGATGACACCACCCTTATGGCAGAAAGTGAAAAGGAACTAAAAAGCCTCTTGATGAAAGTGAAAGAGGAGAGTGAAAAAGTTGGCTTAAAGCTCAACTTTCAGAAAACGAAGATCATGGCATCTGGTCCCATCACGTCATGGGAAATAGATGGGGAAACAGTGGAAACAGTGTCAGACTTTATTTTTCTGGGCTCTGAAATCACTGCACCTGGTGATTGCAGCCATGAAATTAAAAGACGCTTTCTCCTTCGAAGGAAAGTTATGACCAACCTAGACAGCATATTCAAAAGCAGAGACATTACTTTGCCAACAAAGGCCTCTGTAGTGAAGGCTATGGTTTTTCCAGTGGTCATGTATGGATGTGAAAGTTGGCTGTGAAGAGAGCTGAGCGCCAAAGAACTGATGCTTTTGAATTGTTATGTTTGAGAAGACTCTTGAGGGTCCCTTTGACTGCAAGGAGATCCAACCAGTCCATTTTAAAGAAAATCAGTCCTGGGTGTTCTTTGGAAGGACTGATGCTCAAGCTTAAACTCCAGTACTTCAGCCACCTTGTGCGAAGCATTGACTCATTGGAAAATACCCTGATGCTGGGAGAGATTGGGGGCAGGAGGAGAAGGGGATGACAGAAGATGATATGGCTGGATGGCATCACTGACTCAGTGGACATGAGTTTGGGTAAACTCCGGGAGTTGGTGATGGACAGGTGGCCTGGCGTGCTGTGATTCATGGGGTTGCAAAGAGTCAGACACAACTGAGTGAATGAACTGAACTGAACTGAACTGAGAACATGGAAGCAACCTAGTTGTCCATTGACAGATGAATGGATAAAGAAGTTATGGTACATAGACACAATGGAATATTCATTTCAGTTCAGTCACTCAGTCATGTCCGACTCTTTGTGACCCCATGGACTGCAGCATGCCAGGCTTTCCTGTCCATCACCAACTCCTGGAGTTTATTCAACTCATGTTGATTGAGTCAGTGATGCCATCCAACCATCTCATCCTCTGTCATCCCCTTCTCCTCCCTCCTAAAATCTTTCCCAGCATCAGGGTCTTTTCAAATGAATCAGTTCTTTGCATCAGGCAACTAGTTGCCAAAGTATAGGAACATTACTCAGCCATCAAAAGGAATGTATCTGAGTCAGTTCTAATGATGTGGATGAACCTAGAACCTGTTATACAGAGTGAAGTAAGTCAGAAAGAGAAAGATAAATATATTCTAACACATATATATTGAATCTAGAAAAATGGTACCAAAGAATTTATTTATAGGGCAGCAATGGAGAAATGGACATTGAGATAAGTTTATGGACATGGGGAGAGGGGAAGAGAGGGTGAGGTGTATGGAAAGAGTAACATGAAAACTTACATTACCATATGTGAAATAGATAGCCAATGGGAATTTGCTGTATAGTTCAGGAAACTCAAACAGGGGCTCTGTATCAACCTAGAGGGGTGTGATGTGGGGGGAGATAGGAGGGAGGTTCCAAAGGGAGGGGCTATATGTATACCTATGGATGATTCATGTTGAGTTTTGACAGAAAACAACAAGTTTCTGTAAAGCAATTATCCTTCAATAAAAAAAAAAAGTAAATTAAAAAAAACCACCTTGGACTATCAGGGTCAAATTTATGAAACACTGAAAAAAAAGACAAAGTCTTCTAATGTTTTAGAGATTAAAAAGAGGTGACCTACTAGGGGAGGAAAATCATAAGGATACTAATTTTTTGTAACACATAATGCTAGGAAATATGGAGCAATATCTATAAAATCTTAAGGGATATAAATTTTAGACTCTCCACTAAGCAAGTTATTATTCAAGTGTTAGGCAAAATAAAGATCTTTCAAACATGAGCAGTTGAACTTCTTTGGGAAAAGAAGTTACTACAGGATGTTCTCTAGCAAAATGAGAAAGGAAATAATAGAGAAGACACATGAGTGTTGAATAAAGTAATGAATATGACATCAATAAGTCTAAGTAGTCATGAACTGATCACAGAAAGTAGGTTTGCGTTTAGTGCAGTTGTAAGGCAGAGTTCCTAAAACAGAAGCATAAAACATGAGTTATTAGTGTAAGTCATTTTAGAGATTCCTGATTTTTAACTTACTATGCTTAACATCTAAAGGTTGATGTATTTTAAAAATATAAGCCAAGGACAACTAATTTAAGTGAAAATTAAGCTGGTAAGGGAAAATTGGTTGTATAATTAGTACAAATGTAGTAATCACAACCCCCAAAATATATAGTGGGACAATATGCTACTGTTAATGGTTAACTTTATTTGAGGGTTTATTACATGGGAGATACTCTGCCAGGTGGGTACTTTTATCATCACAATTTATATTAATAGATGAGGAAACTGAGGATAGAGAGATTAAGCAATTTACCCAGAGTCATCAGCTAGCAAGGGGCAAAGCCAGGCAATCTCACTTCACAGCCATACTATTAATCATTACCCTATATATTGTGTCCTTGACACATTATCAGATTATAAATTTTTCAAAAATTACCCCATAAAAGAGAAAACCCAATACTCTTTTTAAATACAGTTTACAGGCATTTTTCCAATCTGTGTCAGATAGATTTCTTATATCTTGTATACTGTGTAGTATCAGTAACCCATTGCTACAAACTTCTGTGGAACAAACCATCTTATATGTGACCACATGAATGAAACTTGAGGACATTATGCTAAGTGAAATAAGACAGTCACAGAAAGGATATTGCATAATTCCATTTATATGAGGTGTTTAAAAATAGTCAAATACATAAAATCAAAGAATGGAATGGTGGTTGCCAGGGGCTGAAGGGAGATACAAATGGGAGGTTACTAATCAATGGGTATAAAGTTTCAATTAAACAAAATGAATAAATTCTAGAAATCCATCATACAATTTTGCACGTATAGCTAACAATCATATATTGTACATTTAAAAATTTCTTAAGAAAGTAGGTCTCATTTTAAGTGTTCTTACCATAATAAAAGGCTCTCGATGAAAGTGAAAGAGGAGAGTGAAAAAGTGGGCTTAAAACTCAACATTAAGAAAAATAGGATCATGGGATCTGGTCCCATCACTTCATGGCAAATAGCTGGGGAAACAGTGGAAACAGTGTCAGACTTTAATTTTGGGGGCTCCAAAATCACTACACATGGTGATTGCAGCCATGAAATTAAAAGATGCCTGCTCCTTGAAAGAAAAGCTATGACCAATCTAGACAGCATATTAAAAAAGCAGAGGCATTGCTTTGCCAACAAAGGGCCGTCTACTCAAAGCTATGGTTTTTCCAGTAGTCATGTATGGATGTGAGAGTTGGACTATAAAGCTTAGCGGTAAAGAATTGGTGCTTTTGAACTGTGGTGTTGGAGAAGACTCTTGAGAGTCTCTTGGACTGCAAGGAGATCCAACTAGTCCATCCTAAAGGAAATCAGTCCTGAATATTCATTGGAAGGACTGATGCTGAAGCTGAAACTTCGATACTTTGACCACCTGATGCGAAGAACTAACCCATTTGAAAAGACCCTGATGCTGCGAAAGATCGAAGGCAAGAGGCGAAGAGGATGACAGAGGATGAGATGGCTGGATGGCATCACTGATTCAATGGATATGAGTTTGAGTTAGCTCCAGGAGTTAGTGATGGACAGGGAGGCCTGGCGTGCTGCAGTCCATGAGGTCACAAAAAGTTGGACCCAGCTGAGCTACTGAACTGAACTGAATTGAACCACAATAATATAAAAAATAAAACAGACAAACCTAGTGGCTTGAAACGACCATCTTTTGCTCTCATGTATATGGGTCACCACGGAGAAGGCAATGGCAACCCATTCCAATACTCTCGCCTGGAAAATCTCATGGATGGAGGAGCCTGGTAGGCTGCAGTCCATGGGGTCGCTAAGAGTTGGACAGGACTGAGTGACTTCACTTTCACTTTTCACTTTCATGCATTGGAGAAGGAAATGGCAACCCACTCCAGTGTTCTTGCCTGGAGAATCCCAGGGATGGGGGAGCCTGGTGGGCCGCTGTCTATGGGGTCGCACAGAGTCAGACATGACTGAAGCGACTTAGCAGCAGCAGCAGCAGCATATGGGTCACCTGAGGCTCTGCTCTAGGCTGGGTCCAACAAGGGTGGGTAGGCTTAGTTCTACATGTCTTTCATCCTCTCTTTGTATAAACAAGATACCTTGGACTTTGCTTGGCAGAGGCACAAGGGACATAGGTGCTTTTCACTGCACAGTGGCTGATTTATAAGCAAGCTCAAATATGCCCACAAGTGCAAGTTCTTTTCAAACCTTTGGTCCCATCATGCCTGTTAACATTCCACTGACCAACTCACATAGCCAAACAAGAGACAGGAAAGTCATATGGCAAAGGATGTGAACATAGGAGGGATAACGAAGTAGGTCTATCAATGCAACATGACATCACTGATCTACCTTTTTTGTTATTTGGGAGGAAAATCATAAAAATGAAACATATATGAGGATTTGCAAGACAAACAGCACGTTGAGAACAGTGTAGATATTACAGTCATTAGCACCCACATGGCCCAAAGAGTGTAAAACACTTTGCACTTAAAATGCTGGGTGAAATAATAAATTATTTTTCACTTGTTCAAAGAGAACCTTCCTTAACCATAATGATCCTGCAAGGATGGGATGCTTGGATCCTCCTAGTTTAGTATTGAGACTACCTTCCTTGTAACAACTAGGGGAGGAAGGTGAAGAGAGGTGAAGAGTTAAAATATTTAAGAAAATACACCTATAACTACCCCTCTAATATCTCTGTATCTCTCTATCTATAGAAGTATATTTGCCTTAGATATATTATATGAGTATCTATCTTCTGTTAGTAAAAAATAAAAATGATGAGTGCATAATGGTGAATGAGATTTTTATTTTTTTCATTCTATGTAGGTGTTTGAGAATAAGTTTTACAAATGGTGGAAAGAACATTTGATGGCATACTCTAGAAACTGGCTTTTTGCCCTCAACCTGCCATTAATAAAAGATAAAATCTTGAACAAATTCCTTAACTTCTCTGAGTGACAATTTGCTTATCATTAAAATTGGGCTGGAGGATCTCTAAGATTTTCTTCAACCCTAAGGATTTAAGAAGGAAATTTAAAAAGTGGAAATATGACCACAGTATAGATGGAAATTCATCGAAATGCATTTGGTAAAATTAGGAGCAGCGGCTGATTTATAAGAAGCAATAACATGCTCTCTGAAATGATTAATTATAATTGAGCAATTACTTTTGATATATAGATGGATAGATCTCATGAATAAAATTGTAAAGCTCATTCCCAATTCATGTTCTTTTTCTAACAAAGAGGAGAAGCAAGGTGTTTTAGTATTAGATAAATTATGAATAGGAGAAAACTAAAGGTTATAAAGCTTATACTAGGTTATAATTCATTTACTAATCTCTGATTCAAAGTGACATACTAAAGTAAGAGATTAAGAAATATCACTGTGGCCCTGCCCTAAGATATATTGTTTTTAATTGGCAACACTTCCTGTATTATATTATGGAAGAGGCTAGTTACCATTTGTTTTATTGACCCAAAATGTTATGACTGTGTTCCAAACATCTCTACCTTCCTCAAAGAAGTTATAAATACAAAATACACTAATGTGTATGAATATACTGTATAGATTAGGTTTACATATACAAAATGATTCACTTTACCAACTAGGAATACCAATATATCACATTTTCGTTAATTTGACAGGGAATTATTCAAGCAATAACATGTCCTTATTAGTGGGACATGCATATTCCATTTGAATGCTCCTCCTTCTTTACTCTCCAAGTTGGTCAGATGCCTTTCTCAGTCCAAAGACTGTCAATGATATTTCAAAGATAATTGAAAATTTACATAGACTTTCTACTTATGATTTCTCATTGGTATCATTATTGAACACTGGTCCTATCCACTTCCATAGTTGTTCCTCACTTGATGGTAATTCCTTTCTAGTCTAAGTTCCTACATTGACTTCCCTACCTACTTTTTTCCCCTCAGCATGAACTTGGCCTTTATTTTATTTTTTTTAATAAATTTTTATTGGAATATAGTTGATTTACACTGTAGTGTTAGTTTCTGATGTATGGCAAAGTGAATCAGTTATATATATATACACATATCTACTCTTTTCTAGATTCTTTTGCCATGTGGGCCATTACAGAATATTGAGTAGAGTTCCCTGTGCTGTGCAGTAGATACTTATTGCTTTATCTGTTTTATACATAGTAGTGTATGCATGTCAAACTGAATCTCCCAATTTTACCACCTTTTCCTCTTGGTAACCATAAGTTTGTTTTCTACATCTGTGACACTGTGTTTTGTAAAGAAGTTTATTTATACCATTTTTTTATACCTCACATATAAATGATATCATATGACATTTGTCTTTCTCTTTCTGCCTGTCTTCACTCAGTATGACAGTCTCTAGGTCCATCCATATTGCTGCAAATGGCATATTTCATTCTTTCCTATAGCTGAGTTATATTCAATTGTATATATGGGCCATATCATCTTTATCCATTCAAATGTTGTTGAACATTTAGATTGCTTCCATATCCTGGTAATTGTAATAGAGCTTCAATGAACATGGAGTTTATGTGTCTCTTTGAATTATGTTTTTTTCCAGATATACGCCCAGGAATGTGACTGCCAGATCATGTATTAGCTCTATTTTTAGCTTTGTAAGGAACCTCCATACTGTTCTCCATAGTGGCGCCACCAATTTACATTCACACCAACAGTGTAGGAGGATTCTCTTTTCTCCACACCCTCTCCAGCATTTACTGTTTGTAGATTTTGACTTTGCTACATTCTTGGGTTCAACATATTAAGACTGAATTCTGGAGTCATGTAACCTAGATTTGAATTTTGCCTTTGCTTCTTTTTGGCTGTGTGACTTGAACCAAGTTATCTAACTTTTCTTCATCTAACTTTTTTTCCTTAACTATAAAATAGAGATAATAATACAATTTATCCCACATAGTTGTTGTTAACATTAAGTGAGACAATACATAACAAGCAGAGTGCTTAGCACCTACAAGATTTGTATTAATAAAAAACATATGCTCCTGCTACCAATATGACTGCTACTACTATTCAATTCTGTTCAGTTCAGTCACTCAGTCGTGTCCGACACTTTGCGACCCCATGAATCACAACACGCCAGGCATCCCTTGTCCATCACCAACTCCTGGAGTTGACCGGAACTCATGTCCATCGAGTCGGTGATGCCATCGAGCTATCTCATCCTCTGTCGTCCCCTTCTCCTCCTGCCCCCAATCCCTCCCAGCATCAGGGTGTTTTCCAATGATTCAACTCTCGCATGAAGTGGCCAAAGTATTGGAGTTTCAGCTTCAGCATCAGTCCTTCAAATGAACACCCAGGACTGATCTCCTTTAGAATGGACTGGTTGGATCTCCTTGCAGTCCAAGGGACTCTCAAGAGTCTTCTCCAATACCACAGTTCAAAAGCATCAGTTCTTCGGCGCTCAGCTTTCTTCACAGTTCAACTCTCACATTCATACATAACCACAGGAAAAACCATAGCCTTGACTAGATGGACCTTTGTTGGCAAAGTAATGTCTCTACTTTTGAATATGCTATCTAGGTTGGTCATAACTTTCCTCCCAAGGAGTAAACGTCTTTTAATTTCATGGCTGCAATCACCATCTGTGGTGATTTTGGAGCCCCCCCAAAATAAAGTCTGACACTGTTTCCACTGTTTCCCCATCTATTTTCCATGAAGTGATGGGACCAGATGCCATGATCTTCACTTTCTGAAAGTTGAGCTTTAAGCCAACTTTTTCACTCTCCTCTTTCACTTTCATCAAGAGGCTTTTTAGTTCCTCTTCACTTTCTGCCATAAGGGTGGTGTCATCTGCATATCTGAGGTTATTGATATTTCTCCTGGCAATTTTGATTCCAGCCTGTGCTTCTCCCAGCCCAGGATTTCTCATGATGTACTCTGCATATAAGTTAAATGAGCAGGGTGACAATATACAGCCTTGACGTACTCCTTTTCCTATTTGGAATAAGTCTGTTGTTCCATGTCCAGTTCTAACTGTTGCTTCCTGACCTGCATATAGTTTCTCGAGAGGCAGGTCAGGTGCTCTTGTATTCCCATCTCTTTCAGAATTTTCTACAGTTTATTGTGATCCACACAGTCAAAGGCTTTGGCATAGTCAATAAAACAGAAATAGATGTCTTTCTGGAACTCTTGCTTTTTCGATGATCCAGCAGTTGTTGGCAATTTGATCTCTGGTTCCTCTGCCTTTTCTAAAACCAGCTTGAACATCTGGAAGTTCACGGTTCATGTATTGCTGAAGCCTGGCTTGGAGAATTTTGAGCATTACTTTACTAGCGTGTGAGATGAGTGCGAGAGTACTATTATTAGTACTATAGTAATCATTTCTAAAAGTGTAACAATACTGCCAGATTGCTGTGATTCAGAGCTTAATGGTCCCATTATTTTCCTTTTGGAAGGAACCTGTTTATCTACACAAAGTAGTCTACCTTTATCCCAGAACTTTAAATCCCAGAGCAGTAGACTTCCCTGTTAATTGTTTCTTTAAGAAAAATGGGCAGTTTTCAAACAGGCAATTCATGGAAGATTAAATTTCAGTGGCCAATACATGTAATCTCAGGTAAATAGGAATTAAGATGAAAATGAGATAATATTCTATACCCCATAGATCTGCAAAAATAAATTTCTCATAACATCATTCTGTAAATGCTCCGAAAGCAAAGGTGAGCCTCATGTATTGTTGCTGAGAGAGTAAATCATTGCAACCAATCTAGTTCACACTATATGTAGTAGGAAATTGACCAAAAACCCCTATGATTTATTTATAAAATAGAATGTGAAGTGAAACGAGTCACTCATTCGTATCTGATTTTTTTGTGACCACATGGACTGTAGTCCATGAGGCTCCTCTGTCAATGGGATTCTCCAGGCAGGAATACTGGAGTGGACTGCCATTCCCTTCTCCAGCGTATCTCCTGACCCACGGATTGAACCCAGGTCTCCTGCAACACAGGCAGATTCTTTACCATCTGAGCCACCAGGGAAGCACATAGAATAGAATACTACACAATATTAAAATGAAGTACATGTCTCTGTCTGTGTGTGTACGTGTGTGTGAACATGGATGAATCAGAAGAACAATGTTAAGTAAGAAAAAAAGGTTGCTAAAGGCCTTACTTTGAGGCTATATGTTCTAATCCAGGGATTGGCAAATTATGGCAGACCACAGTCTAAATCCAGCCTATTACCTACTTATATGTAGTACCCAAGGTAAGACTGGTTTTTATATTTTTAAATAATTAAAAAAAACTTTTGAATAATATTTTGTGACATGTGAAAATTATATGAAATTCAAGTTTCAGTGTCTATAAAGTTTTATGGCATACACACAAAATTTTTAAGAAGGTTGCTAAAAGATGTAGAGTATACTATTTATGTATATTTATTAAAATAAATTATATTAAGTATTAAAATATGTAGGATAAAAATACATTCCAGCTTCAGAATGTTAACTAGTTCTGAGAAGTGAGGGGGTGGACAAGATAGAGGGGTTATAGTTCTCCATATAACATTTTATTTTCTTAAAAAGTCTGAAGACAATGTGGTAGTATAGTATACCATCTATTACCTATATGTGATGGGTCTATAGATATCTCTGAAATTCAGTTTTTTGATCCTGTCTATAAGCATAAATATTTAATAATAAGACATTAGATCAAGAAAATTAGAGCAGGGTCGATCGCTGGATTAGGAAGAACTTGTGGAGCAGGAAATGGCAACCTACTCCAGTACTCTTGCCTGAAAAACCTCATGGATAGAGGAGCCTGGTGGGCTACAGTCCAAAGGGTTGCAAATAGTTGAACACAACTGTGCACAAGAGAACAATAAAAATAAACATTTAATAGTATGACATTAGATAAAGAAAATTAGAGGGAAATAATAGGTCATTCATCTGTTGGGATAATTAGAAAACATTTGGGGAAGAATAGAATCAGATGGGTTACATTTTATATGAAAAAAGTATAAGATAATGTAGGTGATAATTTTTTTTTGATACTAAGTATGGAGAATTACCTCTAAACATGTAGATGAAAGAAATCTAGACAAAAAAAATTCTGATAAAAGGAAATGATTAATAGATTTTTTATAAGAATGTAAATCTTTATATCCTGGAACTATAAACAAAAGATATATATATAAAATGAAAAAAAATTGATGTTCTTAACATGCAAAGTATTTGTAGAAACAAAAGCTATAAAATCTCAGGAAAAAAATATGAAAATGACTTGAACAGACAATTTGCAAATATGTGAAAATGTTCAACAACACAGTTGTCATTTATTGCCTCTTAGCTCAGGGTCGCCCTTCAGTACCTGCTCTGCAGTAATGGATTGGATTGTCTACACATTTCTCTTATGCAACTAGCATAATATTAAGCCTTGTCAGTAGGAAAAAATGCCACTGGAGAGACATTATTAGAGTAAGAGATAGTCTCTTACTGAGTCTAGTGTATTGAGCTTTGTTTTATTTTTTTAGTGACTTAATTCTACATAACTTAGTAATTTAACATAGGATATATTTAGAATCAAAATTTAATATTTTATAATGAGAAAATATAAATGCTACTAGTAATCTTCACTTGAAGCCCTGTTTACTCATTTGTAGTCTGACTATAATAAGCAGATATTGAGGGTAGTTGATATTAGTCATCAAAATTTATTGATTGGAGATGAATATAATCTAAAAGTAATCCAAGTCTATTCCCTGACCAGTAATGCTGAAGAAGATGAAGTTAAATGGTTCTATGAAGACTTACACCTGAAAAAGATGTCCTTTTCATTATAGGGGACTGGATTCAAAAGTAGGAAGTCAAGAGATACCTGGAGTAACAGGGAAATTTGGCCTTGGAGTACAGAATAAAGCAGGGCAAAGGCTAATAGAGTCTGGCCAAGAGAATGCACTAATCATAGCAAACACCCTCTTCCAACAACAAAAGGGAAGATTCTACACATGGACATCACCAAATGGTCAATACTGAAATCAGATTGATTATATTCTTTGCAGGCAAAGATGAAGTACTATACAGTCAGCAGAAACAAGACCACGAGCTGACTGTGGCTCAGATCATGAACTCCTTATTGCCAAATTCAGACTTAAGTTGAAGAAAATAGGGAAAACCACTAGACCATTCAGGTATGACCTAAATCAAATTCCTTATGATTATACAGTGGAAGTGAGAAATAGATTTAAGGGACTAGATTTGATAGACAGAGTGTCTGAAGAACTATGGACAAGGTTTGTGACATTGTACAGGAGACAGTGATCAAGACCATCCCCAAGGAAAAGAAATACAAAAAGGCAAAATGGTTGTCTGAGGAGGCCTTACAAATATCTGTGAATATAAGAGAAGTGAAAGACAAAAGAGAAAAGGAAAGATATACCCACTTGAATGTAGAGCTCCAAAGAATAGCAAGGAGAGATAAGAAAGCCTTCCTCAGTGGTCAAAGCAAAGAAATAGAGGAAAACAATAGAATGGGAAAGACTAGAGATCTCTTCAAGAAAATTAGAGATACCAAGGGAACATTTCATGCAAAGATGGGCTCAATAAAGGACAGAAATGGTATGGACCTAATAGAAGCAGAACATATTAAGAAGAGGTGTCAAAAATACACAGAAGCACTATACAAAAAAGATCTTCATAACCCAGATAATCATGATGGTGTGATCACCAACCTAGAGCCAGACATCCTGGAATGTGAAGTCAAGTGGGCCTTAGGAAGCATCACAATGAACAAAGCTAGTGGAGGTGATGGAATTCCAGTTAAGCTATTTCAAATCCTGAAAGATGATGCTGTGAAAGTGCTGCACTCAATATGCCAGCCCATTTGGAAAACTCAGCAGTGGCCACAGGACTGGAAAAGGTCAGTTTTCATTTCAATCTCAAAGAAAGGCAATGCCAGAGAATGTCCAAACTACCACACAATTGCACTCATTTCACATGCTAGTAAAGTAATGCTCAAAATTCTCCAGGCCAGGCTTCAACAGTACATGAACTATGAACCTCTAAATGTTCAAGCTGGTTTTAGAAAAGGCAGAGGAACCAGAGATCAAATTGCCAACATCCACTGGATCATCGAATAAGCAAGAGAGTTCCAGAAAAACATCTATTTCTGCTTTATTGACTATGCCAAAGCGTTTGACTGTGTGGACCACAATAAATTCTGGAAAATTCTTGAAGAAATGGGAATATCAGAGCACCTAACCTGTCTCTTGAGAAACCTGTATGCAGATCAGGTAGCAACAGTGAGAACAGGACATGGAACAACAGACTTGTTACAAATAGGAAAAGGAGTACATCAAGGCTGTATATTTAACAAGGCTATATACTTCAGCAGCTACCCTGCTTATTTAACTTATATGCAGAGTACATCATGAGAAACACTGGGCTGGATGAAGCACAAGCTGAAATCAAGATTGCTGGGAGAAATATCAATAACCTCAGATATACAGATGACACCATCCTTATGGAAGAAAGCAAGAAGAACTAAAGAGCCTCTTGATGAAAGAGGAGAGTGAAAAAGTTGGCTTAAACTCAACATTCAGAAAACTAATATCATGGCATCTGGTCCCATCACTTTGTGGCAAATAGATGGGGAAACAGTGACAGACTTTATTTTTTTGGGTTGCAAAATCATTGCAGATGGTGACTGCAGCCATGAAATTAAAAGACACTTGCTCCTTGGAAGAAAAGTTATGACCAACCTAGACAGCATATTAAAATGTAGAGGCATTACTTTGCCAACAAAGGTTCATCTAGTCAAAGCTATGGTTTTTCCAATAGTCACGTATGGATGTGAGAGTTGGACTATGAAGAAAGCTGAGGGGTGAAGACGCTTTTGAACTGTGGTGTTGGAGAAGACTCTTGAGAGTCCCTTGGACTGCAAGGAGATCCAACCAGTCAATCCTAAAGGAAATCAGTTCTGAATATTCATTGGAAGGACTGATGCTGAAGCTGACACTCTAATATTTTGGCCACCTGCTATAAAGAACTGACTCATTGGAAAAGACCCTAATGCTGGGAAAGATTGAAGGCAGGAGGAGAAGGGGATGACAGAGGATGAGATGGCTGGATGGCATCACCAACTCAATGGACATGAGTTTGAGTAAACTCCAGGAGTTGGCTATTTACAAGGAGGCCTGGTGTGCTGCAGTCCATGGAGTTACAAAGAGTCGGACACGACTGAGCCACCTAACTGAACTGACTGAACTGAAAACAATGTGAAGGTCAATATATTCTCCAGAGATCATTGATCTTGCACGAAGGCCAAAAGATCATCAATATTTGCACAAAGGCCAAAAGATTATCAATATTGCTATTATTGCATCTTATATGTTAATAGATTTTCTTTAAAAAGTTAATTTGTATATTTTAATTGGAGGCTAATTACTTTACAATATTGTGGTGGTTTTTGCCATACATTGACATGAATCAGCCTTAGGTGTACTTGTGTCTCCCCATCCTGAACCCCTCTCCCACCTCCCTTCCAGTCCCATCATTCTGGATTGTAAAAGGTAGTTTTTAGGAACTAAAAAGTTCATCATGAAGAAGGCTGAGGAGACTAGAACCTGTTATCATTGTGGCCATGTAGACGAAACAATAGCGGAGTTCAGTGGAACATCACAATTTCTTTCCTGAAACCACTTATTTCACTTATTTGTATTTTGGTGACCGAAGTTTTGGGTAGATTGTGCTTGACCTAGGCTAATGAAAGCCTGAAGGAAGAAGTGGAAAGACGATTGATGGGTTCAAGAATCTAGATAGCAGAACAGAACTGGGAGGAGGGGCAGACTTGAAAAAACAAGAAACCTCCGAAACATTTGTTAGGTCATTAGAATAGGAAACAGAAGTCCAGAAAGGTGGTGACTAAAAGACAAGGAAGGAGAAAGCCCATGAAAATAGAACAAAGGAAGGTCCGAGGACCGGAGTGAGGACAGACACGTAGAACAATCAGCAGTCCTGGCTAGCCCGATTTACACAGGGCAGACCCGGCGGGGGAAAGAGCATATGAAAAGAGGAGCCGAAGGGCTGGGGTCTCTCTCTCTCCTGAGCACGTCTTCTCTTCTCTTTGCGTGTTTGGGCTGGGATGCCCTCAAGCCTCAAGGATGTATTTTTCTGCTATTTTCTAAATAAAATCGAGCTGTGACACTGATCTAAGAGCTATAACACGGTCTGTTTGAGACCCGAGAGCTATAACACGGTCTGTCTGAGAGCTATGACTTGGCGAGGGCTCTAATGTCCGTCACTTCAAATTTTTGTTGAGACGAGAGACAGAACCGAGGAGATTACACCCCCCGACACCTTCCTTTAGATGTCACTTTCAATAACCTTCCCTATTCTACATAACTCTGTCATGTGTGGTTCGTCTTCAGTTGGCAGAGTAATGTCAGAGTGGAAGAACCAGAAACAACAGATACTGTAACTGAAACAAATTTATAGTTTTATATTAGAAGATAAATTGATACATGTGAATGAAAATAAAATTTTGATACCTAGGCCAAATTCTGTTTTAGAGACCATGAGCTTATATTAAAGTAGGACTGACTACTGGTTAGAGATGATCAAGAACCATCAGCATTGTATCATTAACAAGAAAGACTCAGGCAACTTTAAAATAAAAAAAAATTATTGGCTCTGTCCCTCAGTCCTCCTACTGAACTCCTGCTGAGTTTACTAAGAACTCCCAGTCCCCAATATTGGAAAAAATGCTTTGTTTCATTGGGATGGTGATGTTTCCAAAGTGTGTGGTTCTAATTGTAAGTTTTCTAATTGTAAGTTAAAGAGATGCTGATAAGATAATTTATAGTGGCTTGGTCTGTTTGGCAGTAACTGGAAAATCGTTCATTATTTCTACAGATTAATGTTAAAATAATTGTAAATTATTAAAATAATTGTAAATTATATAAAACCTAATAAATAGGTTTTATATGTAGATATCTATCTCTATATCTTTATTTGTATATATTTAGTTTTACCAATGTCTTATAATTCAATAAGAAAATGTTTAATCCCAAGAGAATAAAAGACAAATACATTTACAGTTAATTCATAAAAGAAATACAAATTCCAATATATTTATTAAAAGTTTACTTTAGCAATAATCAAATAGATGTTAATGAAAATTAATGTGATTTTTAAGGAAAGTTCCAAATTTTAAGAATACAAATGGTTATCCATTGTTAGTAAGAATTTCTGGAAAATTAGCTTTTTCATATAATCTCATAAGTGAAATATTTATTAAAGGTTAAAAAGCCTAAACAAAACTACTGATCATACAATCTTTTTAAAAGGATTTATCCTAAGTAAATACTGAGAAGTATACTTTAAGTACAAAATTGTCTACTGTAGCATTATTTAAAAGTGAAAAAAAAGATTAAATGCTTAAATGTCTAGCAATTGTTGGGAGAGACAGTCTGCCATGGGTCCCAAGCAGCACCTTCAAGTGAGGATTAGGTCTTCAACCTATGAGTTTTGTAGGGGAGATACATTCAGCCCATAGCAAATACTAAGCTGCCAGTAAAAGTTATGTTCTCAAAAAATCATTGATATATGAAAATTCTCATAACATATTGATTAGAGAACAAATAAATAACATAACACTACAATTTGATATATTTTTAAAAGAGTATATACAGACTTATAGAAAATCAGTTCAGTTCTAGAGTGTATATACAAAAGGATGAGTCTAAGATCGTCTTAGAAATGATTGCATCATTTTTTAGTTTAGTGGTTATCAAACTGTAGCATCCCTCAGCATCACATGGAAGGCTTTTAAAGCACAGCATGCTCAGTGTCACTCTCACAGATTCTGACTCGGTGGATCTGGGATAGGGCCCCCAAATTCGTGATTCTAACAAGTTCCTCAGTGATGTTCCTGCTTGTCAGAAAGCCACACTCAAAGCCCACTGTCTTGATCTATGTGATAGTTTAATGCAGTAGTTTTGAGCATGGACTCTGGAGCCAGTTTCCCTGGGTTTGTAATTGATTCTGTCACTTCCTAGTTAAGTATCTTTAAGCAAGTTTTGAAATTCTCTGTGCCTCAGTTTCTCATCTGGGAAGTGGTAACTAATAACTCACAGATTAGAAAAATCTTAGCACAATATCTAAGACTCATAAGTACTCTTATGTTTTTGCTTGTCTACAAATTATGTCTGTTAATACAAAGAATTTTACTCTTGACTCTACAAAGTTCCTTTGTGCTGCACCTGTGTACCACTGTAGCAAAAAGAATAGGAGATTTTACAATCAGGTAAACTGCTTATTGTCACCTACTAGCTTTAGTTTTCTCATCTATAAAATGGGGGAACTAATTTTTTTCTGCATTACTTTGGGAAGGATTAAATGCAATCACATGAATAAAATAGCGTCAAGTAACCTAAGTCAATTAATATTAATCCTCTTACTTCCCATACCAGTTCTGACTAAGCATCTCTCATTAACTTAATAAAAATAATAACTGATTATTAAATTCTTCTTAGTGTTTTAGGCTTTAGGAATACATCATTTCACAGGACCTAAAAAACCCTGCTTTCTTGAGGCTTACATATATTCAGGAGAAATTTAAAGAAAAGAGAGCATTGCAATGGAAAATCAATATCAACAGTAAGTCAGTCTGATTTTCCTGCTATTCTGCTACTAATTTAATATTTAGCATTGAGCCAATTATTTATCTGTGGCTCACTAGTAAATTGAGAAGACTGGGACATATGTTTCTAAGATCCTTTAAACTCTAACATCCTCTCTATCTAAAACTGCTACAGCTTTTTAAATTAGATATTGAAAATCTGTGGCTTTGAGGGCCAGCTAGGTAACAAATGTGTGTAACTATAGAGGTGGTTAACTATAGAGGGTGCTGGAGACAGAATAGTTTGATATATTTTTAAGAGTGTATACAGATTTGGAGAAAATTCTAGGAGTTTATATACAAAATGATGAGTCTAAGATCATCTTAAAAATGATTGCATCAATTTTTGGTTCAGTGGTTCTCAAACTGTAGCATCTCTCAGCATCATGTATATGGTTGTTTGGAGAATTCATGTCTTCCTAAAGATACATTAAAATTGTTTGTAAAACATTTACTTGTCAAATAATATGTATTGATAGGCTGGATTTTGCAACCTATGGTCTAAGTCTTTGTTTTATTCCTAGAATTCCTTGGTAATTCCTAACCTGTACTATTCTGTGTACTTATAACTACTCAGAATGTCTCACTCTTTATGGGAGTTTTTGCTGATTGTTGTCTGTGCAATGCCCTTTTATCTTGTGTTTCCTATTGTCTGTTCTACAGTTTTAGGTAGAATCAAGTAAATCTAATAATAAATTTAGATTTGTTGATGTCAAATATTTCTCCCTTCCTTAAATAGCAGAGTTTTATAGGAATGTATTTGATAATGTTTTCAACTTTTATCCTTGTATTGCTTTCAAAGCTAGTCTGTGTAACAAGCAATTGATTTCTGTTCTCTAAAATAGCACTGTCCAACAGAAGATGTCCTGTCATTGGAAGTGTTCTTTATTTGTGCTGTCTGATATGATCACTTTGCCACATGTGGTACAGAGCACTTAAATATGGCTTGTATGACTGAGGAACTAAGAATTTAATTTAAATAGCCATATGTGGTTAGTGGCTACTATGTTGGATAGTACAGCTCTAGATTTATTTTTAAAACTGAATAAACCTCTGGCTCCCACAAAATCCCTCATAAACTTATCATTTTATTTCATGTATTAATTTCATTTTAAAGAATATTATGAAGATTAAATTTTTTCTTCAAGATAAACAGATAAGCAAGCTTCAGCTTAGGGAAGAAGTGCTTTTGTGAAAGCTCAGTATTTCAGACCAAAGTGTCCATTTATCTTCAGCAATGCCTTGCTTTGAAATGTTGTTGCTGTTAGCATTAAATGAAATCTCAATTTCCATGCTTTGGAAATAGTATTGACGAACATTAGCTGTGTGTGCATGGTGCACACAGCTTTAAGCAAACAACACATGCATTGAGGTCTGTGCTTAACAGCTCTGCCTCAAGATTCCTACAGATTCCATGAGTGTTCTTTTAAAGACACCACTTTCAGTTTTAAGAGAGGAACAGATGCAGCTTTCCTTATAATACAGTCATCAAAGTTCAGAGAATGTAAGTCCAGACCAGCTTCATATTTCTTTCATAATATTGCGTACATTGGTGGTACTTAAACCAGACTTCTCAACAGCTAGCATCTCTTGTTATTTTAAAAATTGGTTTCTATTTTGGGTGTTTGTGATCAGAAACTATTGAGTTTTCATGTGAGTGAATTTCTTTCATTGTCTGTAATCCTTTTCAATGTAGTGCTTTAAGGTATACTAGTATTTCTATTTAAAAACTAATTTTCAGAAGTTTCTATCTTTATGAAGAAAACCATCTTTTCCCTTATTCCTCTGAAAACAAGATAATGATTTTAAATTAAAATAAATTATTGGGCTCACAATATTGTCTTTCTTTTGTAAGTAGTATCATGAACCACCATGGATAAAAGTATGAGAAAAAATATCTTTGTATGTACATATAACTTTCTATATATACTGTGCAACACTGCCCCCACCTACAAACACACCAATCAATTGCACCCCATTAGAAGGTGCAAGAACATACATAAGGTATCTGTACATTTTTATGCATGTGTAAATATATAATGCAGACTTGTAGTTTTATTTTTAGATGATTGAACAAAATTTTCTTTAAATTTTGTTTAAATGACACTTTAAATGACAGAAAATCAAACCTAACTAAAATTTATTCAGTCTTAGTATATATTTTCTTAGATGTAATACATTTAAGTTCTCCATAGAGTGCTGAAGTCTCCTCAATGATAGGTGTGATGTGTGTTTTTAATATGTTGCTTGGATATTTCCAGTGATAGGGGGCTCACTACTTCACCAGGTAGCCTATCTATTGTCAGCTAGCTGTTGTTTTTAGAAAAATGTCAATATGAGTTGCATCTCCCTCCTTATATCATCCATTTATTGGTTCTATTTTTGACCACTTTAATATGTGTATTGAAAATATATATAAAGGATCAAAAATATCTATGTTCATGTGAAAAAACAAATGTCAAACAAATATCTGTAGAAAGTGCTATAATTTTTAGTGACTAAAATGTCAGTAGACCATATAAACTAAGGTTATACCTTGCATTAGGTAAAATACCATTTATGAAAATCTTAATTTGCAACATGGATAAAATGGAGAATGGTTATCAAATTTTCATAATAATTTTTCCATCTATATAAGGATTCAGCATAGAATTTTTCTAAATAATGAGTTGGAGTGTACTAAAATGTAAATCAGCTTATAAAAACTCAATTCTTGTTCAATTTCCTATATCTATAAAAAGTGATTAATTTATATCAGAAGCCAGCTTGTTGATGTCTATCAAGCACTATCAAATTATATCTTTCGTGGATGTCAGTGAAAAAGAATGACTTCTCATTCTGTGTTGGAACTTGAAGCAATAAAAGCTTTTCAGAAAGGCATTCTTAATTAAAGACATGCAATGACAGCTGACATCTATATCAAAATTAGTATTTTTAAATCTATGCCAAAATCATTTATATGCATTGCTTTGATTTTTTGTTTTTGAAGATTCCTGCTGCTAAGTCACTTCAGTCGTGTCCGACTCTGTGCGACCCCATAGACGGCAGCCCACTAGGCTCCCCCGTCCCTGGGATTCTCCAGGCAAGAACACTGGTGTGGGTTGCCATTGCCTTCTCCAATGCACGAAAGTGAAAAGTCAAAGTGAAGTCGCTCAGTCGTGTCTGACCCTCAGCGACCCCAGGCGGCAGCCCAACAGGCTCCCCCGTCCCTGGGATTCTCCAGGCAAGAACACTGGAGTGGGTTGCCATTTCCTTCTCCAATGTATGAAAGAGATACTATTTATCTTAACCATCTGGAAAGTATCTGAATGAGCAAATACCTATGGTGCTTTTCACTTACATTATATATGTATTTCTTTTTAATAGTGCTTCCTGCTAGGGGGAAATATTTTTTGCAACTTGCTTAAAAACTGTACTATGCACTAAGAAACTACTATAAATAATAAAAATGTGCAAGATTTAAATACAAGATTTAAAATACAAGAACAATATATATAAAAATCAATTGTGCTTCAATACAACGGCAGTGAACAAACCAAAAGTGAAATTAAGGAAATAAATCCATTTACAAAGTTTTCAAAAAGAATAAAATACTTATGAATTAATTTAACAAAAGGAATGTAAAATTTATATACTGTAAACAAAAAAACTTTGTTCAAAAAATTTGAAAAGATCTAAGTAAATGCAAAGAATATATTCCATTGTATGGATATATTGTGTTTTATTTATTTAGTAATATTTATCAGTTGATAGACATTGTGTTGTTCCCACTTGTTGGTATTGTATATGATGCTTGTATAAAGAGGCTTGTATAAACAGACATATATAAGTTTCAGTGTAGACACATATTTTAATTAATTTGTGGTATATAATGAATTTGTTTCCTTCAGTTCAGTTCAGTCACTCAGTCATGTCTGACTCTTTGCGACCCCATGAATCACAGCACCTCAGGCCTCCCTGTCCATCACCAACTCCTGGAGTTTACTCAGACTCATGTCCATTGAGCCGGTGATGCCATCTGGCCATCTCATTCTCTGTCCTCCCTTTCTCCTCCTGCCCCCCAATCCCTGCCAGCATCAGAGTCTTTTCCAGTGAGTCAATTCTTCGCATGAGGTGGCCAAAGTATTGGAGTTTCAGCTTTAGCATCAGTCCTTCCAATGAACACCCAGGACTGACCTCTTTTAGGAGGGACTGGTTGGATCTCCTTGCAGTCCAAGGTACTTAGGAAACGCAAATCGAAACCGTAATGAGATATCACTTCATACAGAGTTGTTGTTCAGTCACTCAGTCATGTCTGACTCTTTGTGAGCTGGTGGACTGCAGCACTCCAGGCTTCCCTGTCCTTCACCATCTCCCAGAGCTTGCTCAAACTCATGTCCATTAAGTTGTTGATGCCATCCATCTTGTCCTCTGATGTCCCCAATAGGGCTGTTAAAGTAAAAAACACATACAGTAGCAAATGTTGTCTAAGATGTGGAGAAACTGGAACCCTCATTTATTGCTGGAAGTATTGTCAAATTGCATAGCCACGTTGGGAAACAGTTTGGCCGTCACTTAAAATGTTAATTGCAGAGTTAATATATTTCCCAGAAATTCCTCTCCTAGGTATATTCCCACTAGCCAATATTTTTCAATCAATGGTTCTCATGATTCAAGTGTTGTATCAAATTAGGCATGTCACTTATAAATTTTTCAGTATTTACAGTAGACATAAAAACAACATTAATTCTGCCTGTATGGTAAACTGTCACTGAATAAAAATAACAATAGTGAGAAAAAATAATTATGAATTTTTTTTATATTCCATGTTAGTAGATTTATTTAGCTAACACCATGTGTGTGTGCATGCTGAGTCGCTTCAGTTGTGTCTGACTTTTTGCAGCCCTATAGCCTGCCAAGCTTCTCTGTCCATGAGGTATAGCTCTAACTATACACTTTCTGAAATAATAAGGGTTTTTTTTTTAAATGTGTTGGTAAAGATGTAGAACAATTGGAAACTGCATTTATTACTTGTAGGTGTATAAGAAAGTATTATTTTGGAGACTATGTTGTCAGATATCTTGTAAAATGAAGCACACACTTAACATATGGCCCCCAAATCCCATTCCTAGGTGTTTAACCAAGAGAAAATATAACATAGGTCCAGCTAATGATTTGCATGACGGTAATCATGACAGCTTGAATCATAATGACCTCAAACCAAAAGCACTCAAATGTCAACAAGTAAATGTCTAAACAAATCATAGTGTAGTTACACAATTGAATGACATTCAACGATAAAAAGAACAAAGTAATGATACTTGTAATGGTATAAATGAATCTCAAAAAAAGTCATGCTGGGTAGAAGAATTTAGACACAAATGAGTGTATGCTGTATAATTCTATTGATATTAAATTTTAGACTAGAAAAAACTAAGACAAAAACAAAATCTAGAGTCAACAGATCAGTGCTTTCCAGGGGCTAGGAAGATGACTTCTAAGATTAATAGCAAATGGTTTGGGATGACGAAGATGTTTTATATTTTCGTTATGAGCATTATGGTGACCTAAGTGTGCATATTTGTCAGAATTCATTATCAATACAATTAAAAAGAGTGATTGTTATCATATTTAAATTTTACTTTAATAGAATTGATTTAAAATAAGGTCAAATGTTTCTTTGATTCAATAATTGGGATGAAATTATTAAACCATGATTGGAACTAACTGATCTTCTGCTTGTGGCATATGGATAACACTCATATATATAACTGACATCATTGAACTATTTATAAAGCTTTACAGTTCAGGGAGCCAGCTCAGTAGCAGCTGTCATTTCACATGTTTATACAAATAAGTGAAATTAATTTATAAGCATAATCTTTTGATCTTAATGAAAAGCTATACTTAAGGGAATGGTAAGCTGTACATGTTAAATTATTGTCTTTGAGTGATTTTTCTTAAAATAGCTCTTAACTTTTGAAGCAGATATTGATACTTATGCAGATTCTGACATCTGGTTTTTAAGGAGTCAGTGGTATCACAGTCACAAATGTAGATGGTAAACACTGACAAACACATTTCCAATTGTATGAGTACCATCAATTTTCTTGAGAAACAGAACTTTAGTGCTTATTTTTTAAAAGAAACATGTATTCATGCATTTTAATTCATTATCAGTGATATGGTTTATGGAAAAGCAAACTAAGAAGCATTGTCAAACAGCTAAATAAATAGGTATACAGTAATCTTCCAGCCTATTGTGACTGTATTCAGATCATTCTTTATGCAGCAGGACAGCCCAACATGTTTTCCATTCATGTTTCATGTATACCTAACCTGTAAATTCCTACTTTTCCCGTAAACCCTGCTACATGGCAAAGTTGCAACTTCTTGTATATCTCCAGCTGAAACCCAGGGCCTGTTCTTTCTTCTCCAGTTTTATTGAGACATAATTGAAATATAGCACTATATGTTCAATGTACAGAGAATAATTTGACTAACACACATCATAAAATGATTACTACAATAGGTTTAGTGAACATCCATCATTTCACATAGATACAACACTAAATAAATAGAAAAAATTTGTGAGAATTCTTCTACTGAAAAGAATTTAACAACTTTCATTTTTAACGTGTGTCATGTTAATTATCTTTATAATGTTGTACATTAAATCCCTAGTATTTATAACTGGAAGTTTGTATTTTTTAACTACCTTCAACTAATTTTATGACCCTCTCCACTATTTACAAATCTGATCTCTTTTACTATGAGCTTGCTTGTTTGTTTTTGAAGTATAATTGATCTACAGCACTATGTTAGTTCCTGGTACACAAAATAGTGATTCAATATTTCTATACATTTTAAAATTATCACCATAAGTCTAGTTGTCTTCTGTCACTATGCAAAGACATTTCATAATTATTGATATATTCCCCACTATACATTTTGTACCTGTGACAAATTTATTTTGTAACTGAAAGTTTGTACCTCTTAATCTCCTTCTTCTATTTCCCTCTACCACTCCTTCCCCTCTAGCAACCACCTGTTTGCACTCTGTATCTATAACTCTGCTTCTGTTTGGTTATATTTGTTCATTAAAAAAATAGATTCCACAAATAAATGAATTCATGCATTGTCTTTCTCATGTTTCCTTTAACAGAAACCCTCTAGGTCCATCTATAACTGAAAATGGCAAAATTTCATTTTTACGGTTGAGTAATATTTTATTCATATCATCTATTGATGGGTTCTGAGGTTTGCTATTGTAAATAATGCTTGAGTGCTGTATCTTGGTTATTGTAAATAATTCTGTAATGAACACAGGGATGCATGTATCTTTTCCAATTACTGTTTTCAGTTCACTTCAGTTCAGTCACTCAGTCATGTCACACTGTAAGTTTTCTTCAGATAAATACCCAGGGGTGAAATTGTTGGATCATATGCTAGTTCTGTTTTTATTTTTTACTTTTTTGAGAAATTTGCATTCTGTTTTCCATAATGGCTGTGCCACTACATTACCACTTACAGTTCACAATGGTTCCCTTTCCACACATCCTTGCCTGCACTGTTTTTATCTTATCTGTTTGATACAGCCACTCTGACAGGGGTGAGGTGATATCTCATGGTTGTGATTTGCATTTCCCTGATGATTGGTGATATTAAGCATCTTTTCATATGCCTGTTGGTCATCTGTACGATTTCTTGGACACATATTCAGGTCTTCTATTTTGTAATTGGGTTGTTTATTTGTTTGATTTTGGGTTGTAGGCATTCTTTTTATATTTTGAATATTGATATACCCCTGGTCAGGAGTATCATTTGAAAATATCTTCTCCCATTCATTTAGCAGCCTTTCTTGTATTGCTGATAGTTTTCTTGGTTTGTGCAAAAACTTTTCAGTTTGATGTAGTACCATTTATTTATTTTTGCTTCTGGTTCCCTTATCTAGGGAAGACAAATCCAAAAAAATATTGCTAAGACCTATATCAAAGAGTATACTTCCTCTTGTTTCAGATATTACATTCAAGTCTTTAATCCATTTTAAGATTTTCTTATATATGGTATGAGAAAGTGGTCCAATTTTATTCTTTTTCATGTAGCTGCCTAGTTTCTCCAACCCATTTATTACAGAAAGTGTCTTTTTCCCATTGTAAATGCTTACCTCCTTTGTCATACATTAATTGACCCTGTAGGTATGGGTTCATTTCTGGGCTCTGTTCTCTTCCATTGATCTGTGTATCTGTTTTTGTGCCAGTACTATATTGTTTTGATTACTGTAACTTTTCAAAATAGTTTAAAATCAGGGAGCATGATTCCTCTAATTTTGTTCTTCTTTCTTAATATCGTTTTGGTTATTTAGGTTTGGGGCTTCCCTGGTGGCTCAGAAAGTAAAGCATCTGCCTGCAATGCGGGAGACCTGGATTCAGTCCCAGGGTAGGGAAGACCCCCTGGAGAAGGAAATGGTAGCCCACTCCAGTACTCTATCCTGGGAAATTCCATAGATGGAGGAGCCTGGTAGGCTACAGTCCATGGGGTCGCCAAGAGTCGGACACAACTGAGCGACTTCACTATTCAGGTTCTTTTGGGTTTCCTTATTTACTATTATTTGTTATATTTCTACCATTGGTATTTTGATGAGGATTGCATTGAATCTGTAGATTGCCTTGGCTAGTATTGTCATTTTAACAATATTCTTCCAATTCATGAGCACATGAATCTTTCTGTGTTCTCTTTAGTTTTTTCATGGGTGCCTTATGGTTTTCTAAGTATAGCTGTTTCTTAGTTAGATTTATTCCCAGGTATTTTATTATTTTTGATGTGATTGTGAATGGGATTATTTTCTTAATTTCTCTTTCTATAGTTCATTGTTAGAATATAGAAACTCAACAAACTTCTGTATATTGATTTTGTATCCTGTAATTTTACTGAATTAATTGTTGAGTTCTAGTAGGTTTTTTTTTTTGTTGTTGCGTCTTTGGGATTCTCTTTGTATAGTATTATGACACCTGTAATGACAATTTTTACTTCTTTCTTTGTAATTTGGATTCCTTTTATTTCTTTTTTTTTTTTTTTTTTGTCTGATTGTTATAGCTAAGACTTCTAGAACTATGTTGAATAAAAGCTGAAACCATGGGCATCTTTGTCTTGTTCCTGATCTTAGAGGAAATGCTTTCACCTTTTCAACATTGAATATGATGTTAGTTATTGTTTGTCATATGTGGTCTTTATTCTGTTAAGGTATAATCCCTTTATACCCATTTTGTTGAGAGTTTTAATCATAAATAAATGTTGGATTTTGTCAAAAGCTTTTTCTGCATGTAACAAGATAATCATATGGGGCCCACACTTGGTAAAAACATCTGCTATTGCCCTCTTAAAATTCTTCATAATTTTATCTTTGAAATTTTGTTTTGTAAGTGAGGTCTAAGGGATTAATGCAGCATGGGCATGAGGAGATGTGTAACAAATAACAAAAGGAGATTAAAGAAAATAAAGCAATGCATTTCTAAGCAGAATATTCTGATTAGTTTTCTTCCCAATCATGACTGCTAGTGGCTTTGTCTTCATAGACTGAGGCATAGTTCAAAGGATGTTTTAAAATTATATTACTGCTGGTTTCCCCAAATTTTTGTGTCCTCACTATTTTGTTGGTGTGACTGTTCTAAGGTTTGTAAAGCAATGCTTCATATATTTTATGCTACCCATCATTCACTTTATACAAGTGTTGCCATGTTGAAAATAAGCTGGCTGCTTTTTCAGAGAAAAATATTTGTCTATTCCTAGAGATTTTTATTAAAAAAACTAAGATCATGGCATCTGGGTATGATAAACCTAAACAGTGTGCTGGAAAACAGAGACATTATTACTTTCCTGACAAAGGTCCATATTGTCTAGGCTATGGTCTTCCCAGTGATCACATACAGTTGTGAGAGCTAGACTGTAAAGAAGGCAGAGCGCCAAAGAGTTGATGACTTCAAACTGTGGTGCTGTAGAAGACTCCTGAAAGTCCCTTGGACAGCAAGGAGATAAAACCAGTCAATCTTAAGGGAAATCAACCCTGAATACTCATTGGAAAGACTGATGCTGAGGCTCCAGTATTTTGATGCGAACAGCCGACTCATTGGAAAAGTCCCTGGTGCTTGGAAATATTGAAGGCAGAAGGAGAAGAGTGTGTCAGAGGATGAGATGGCTGGATGACATCACCCTTGTAATGGACATGAACTTGGGCAAACTTTGGGAGATGATGAGGGACAGGAAGGCCTGGCATGCTGCAATCCATGGGGTCACAGAGTCAGACACCACTGGGTGACTAAAAACAACAGACATTTTAAAATCAAAATTTATGATTTTAAATTATAAAAAAACCCATTTATTATAGAAATGAAAACAGAAATATATCAAACAAAAGTTGAAAGTAGCATTATTACCCTTTTTACCCCATAATTCTGCTTCCTAGAAGGAATCACAAATAATAGTTCAGTATCTGTTCCATGTACATCTCATCTGGATCCATAACTGGATTTTGTGTTTTCAAGAATATATAACAACTATCCTTCCATAGCAATATATTTGCTTGAGAATAAAAGATTCAATATATTAACACTGTATTTTATGTATGCATTACTGTTTTTAAAGCCAACCCCAAATTGATTATTTCTAAACTTTCAAAGTAAAATTTTTAAAATGTAAATAACCTGCAAGGAACATGTTTTTTACATTTATCATTATAATACACTATAATGACATAAAATAGCATAAAGGACATGAGGATCTGAAATGGATATATTTTGTTATGAATTATTACGTATATTATGACAGCCATCCACCCTAATTGTACAGCCTATCAGAATAGCATCTCTTCTTATCTACTAGTTGAGAATTACTGCTTCAGGCTAATCACCAGATCTGAAAACAAAGGTTGTGTTCCATTGTTCCCAATGCTAAGGATGATAATGATCATGATAATCATGATTATACTTCAGTTCAGTCACTCAGTCGTGTCCGACTCTTTGTGACCCCATGAATCGCAGCACACCAGGCCTCCCTGTTCATCACCAACTCCTGGAGTTCACTCAGATTCATGTCCATCGAGTCAGTGATGCCACCCAGCCATCTCATCCTCTGTCGTCCCCTTCTCCTCCTGACCCCAATCCCTCCCAGCATCAGTCTTTCCCAATGAGTCAACTCTTCGCATGAGGTGGCCAAAGTACTGGAGTTTCAGCTTTAGCATCATTCCTTCCAAAGAAATCCCAGGGCTGATCTCCTTCAGAATGGACTGGTTGGATCTCCTTGCAGTCCAAGGGACTCTCAAGAGTCTTCTCCAACACCACAGTTCAAAAGCATCAATTCTTCGGCGCTCAGCCTTCTTCACAGTCCAATTCTCACATCCATACATGACCACAGGAAAAACCATAGCCTTGACTAGACAGACCTGAGTCAGCAAAGTAATGTCTCTGCTTTTGAATATGCTATCTAGGCTGATCATAGCTTTCCTTCCAAGGAGTAAGTGTCTTTTAATTTCATGGCTGCAGTCACCATCTGCAGTGATTTTGCAGCCCCCCCCCCCCCCAAATAAAGTCTGCCACTGTTTCCACTGTTTCCCCATCTATTTCCCATGAAGTGATGGGACCAGATGCCATGATCTTCGTTTTCTGAATGTTGAGCTTTAAGCCAACTTTTTCAGTCTCCTCTTTTACTTTCATCAAGAGGCTTTTTAGTTCCTCCTCACTTTCTGCCATAAGGGTGGTGTCATCTGCATATCTGAGGTTATTGATATATCTCCCGGCAATCTTGATTCCAGCTTGTGTTTCTTCCAGTCCAGCATTTCTCATGATGTACTCTGCATAGAAGTTAAATAAGCAGGGTGACAATATACAGCCTTGACATACTCCTTTTCTTATTTGGAACCAGTCTGTTGTTTCATGTCAAGTTCTAACTGTTGCTTCCTGACCTGCATACAGATTTCTCAAGAGGCAAGTCAGGTGGTCTGGTGTTCCCATCTCTCTCAGAATTTCCCACAGTTTATTGTGATCCACACAGTCAAAGGCTTTGGCATAGTCAATAAAGCAGAAATAGATGTTTTTCTGGAACTCTCTTGCTTTTTCGATGATCCAGCGGATGTTGGCAATTTGATCTCTGGTTCCTTTGCCTTTTCTAAAACCAGCTTGCACATCAGGAAGTTCACAGTTCACGTATTGCTGAAGTCTGGCTTGGAGAATGTTGAGCATTACTTTCCTAGCATGTGAGATGAGTGCAATTGTGTGGTAGTTTGAGCATTCTTTGGCATTGCCTTTCTTTGGGATTGGGATGAAAACTGACCTTCTCCAGTCCTGTGGCCACTGCTGAGTTTTCCAAATTTGTTCGCATATTGAGTGCAGCACTTTGGCAAATGCAAGTCATTAAAAGTTGGCCCCTGCTTCTCCCTTTCTTGAATTGGTGCCTCGGGACAAAAGATCAGAGTCTGCAGAGTTGCCTTAACAACAGTCAATAACCAGTAGGAAAAGCTTAGTTTTCTGTGCCTTATTAAGAAGTAAGATCATAAGGATTGCAGCCAAAAGGTGTTGTTTCTTATGACTCCTGCAACAGCTTCGTTGTGACTTCCTGCACACGTTGAAGCTCTCCTTAAGGCTGCTGTTGTGATGTTTGCCTAGAGGGAGAGGATTGACAGTTATTTTGACTAACCAGAGTTGACAGTTTGGACTTTGCCTTTTGTGATGGTGTTGCTTTAACATACAGTACAGTATCTTTCAGAAGTTACCTGCATTTACTCATTTGTAGACTGAGTAAACACAGAGCATTTCCTTTGACCATCAACCTACCTTCTCTTTTCCTATCTTGTACTGAGTCATTATCTCTGGTCTTAGTATCAAAGGACCCAAGGAGACTTTTGTTCTGTGTTAAGTAATCAGGATGCTTTTTCTGATGTCAGTTTGAAATCTCAATAATTTTGCAAGCTTTCCGCCCTCCCCTACACATCAATCTGGATGAGAGATTCTGTCTTCTTTCCTATTGTGCTGAGGGATTCTGTCTTTTTTCTGATTTTATTTTTAGGTTCTCTCTAGAGAACATGATCAGTTTCAAATAAAAACAAAACCAGACTTAGATAAGGAGAGATTTTATTGCTAGAAGGAGAAAAGGGAATATTGCAGTAGGGAAGGTAGAATATTGCAACAGGGAGAATTTTTGGACTCTAAGCCCTGCAAGCATCGCAAAGATTAGTCAGATGTAATCAGAAAAGGCTTTGTTTTTAGAGGAAGGAGTAAACAATGCTAGAAAGAACAAGACTGGTGAAATGGGGTGAGGGAGATTTGCTGTGAAAAGACAGGAGATTAGAGAATGTTTTTACCCTGAAGTTAACATATTCTCAGAAGGAGCTAATAAGGAAGAGTCCTGTGATAGTTCAGGTGAGGGTACATCAAAAGGCAGTGACTGGAGGATGAAGATTTATTTATTTATTTATTTATTTTAAAACATTGTTTTATTGAAGTATAGTTGATACAGTGTTTTGTTAATTTTTGCTGCATAGAAAAGTGATTCAGTTTTATATATGTTGACTTAAAAATACTCAACCTAAAAGTTAAGAGTTATGTTTTATTCTGTGGGAAGTTTTAGGACTTCAAGCTTGGGAAACAGCATCTCAAGTAACCCTGAGAGAACTGCTCCAAGGAGGTAAGGGGAAGATCCAGTTTATATAGATTTGCAACAAAAGGCAAGTAATCTGAAAAATCTAAAGATTATTGTTAATTAAAGAAAATAATTAACCTCAGGCATGCAGATGACACCACTCCAATGGCAGAAAGCAAAGAAGAACTAAAGAGCTTTTTGATGAGGGTAAAAGAAGACAGTGAAAAAGCTGGCTTAAAACTCAATATTTGAAAAACTAAGATCAAGGCCTCTGGTCCCATCACTTCATATCAAATAGAATGGGAAAAAGTAGAAACAGCAGCAGATTTTCTTTTCTTGGGCTCTAAAATCACTGCGTACAGTGACTGCAGCCATGGAATTAGAAGGTCCTTGCTTCTTAGAAGGAATGCTTTGACAAACCTAGACGGCATATTAAAAAGCAAAGACATCACTTTGTCAACAAAGGTCCACCTAGTCAAAGCTATGGTTTCTCCAGTAGTCAGATATGGATGTGAGAGTTGGGCCATAAAGAAAGCTGAGCACCAAAAAATTCATGCTTTTGAATTGTGGTATTGAAGACTCTTGACAGTCCTTTGGACAGCAAGGAGATAAAACCAGTCAATCTTAAAGGAAATCAACCCTGAATATTCATTGGAAGGACTGATGCTAAAGCTGAAGTACCAGTGGTTTGGCCACCTGATGTGAAGAGCTGACTCCATTGGAAAAGACCCTGATACACGGAAAAATAGAAGGCAGGAGGATTAGGGGCTGACAGAGGATGAGATGGTTTGGATGGCATCACTGACTGCATGGACATGAGTTTGTCCGAGCTCTGGGAATTGGTGATGGACAGGGAAGCCTGGCATGCTGCAGTCCATGGGGTTGCAAAGAGTCAGACATGACTGAGTGACTGAGCTGAACTGAATGGCTGAGTAGTATTCCATTGTATACACATACAACATCTTTTTGCTTTTCATTTGTGTGTGTGTATGTGTGTGTACAATATCTTTATCCATTCATCTGTTGATGGGCATTTAAGTTGCTACTGCTGCTGCTGCTAAGTCACTTCAGTCGTGTCTGACTCTGTGTGACCCCATAGACAACAGCCCACCAGGCTCCCCCGTCCCTGGGATTCTCCAGGCAAGAACAGTGGAGTGGGTTGCCATTTCCTTCTCCAATCCATGAAAGTGAAAAGTGAAAGTGAAGTCGCTCAGTCGTGTCCGACTCTTTGAGACCCTATGGACTGCAGCCTACCAGGCTCCTCTGTCCATGGGATTTGCCAGGCAAGCATACTGGAGTGGGGTGCCATTGCCTTCTCCTAAGTTGCTACTATGTCTTGGCTATTGTGAATATGCCACTATGAACATATGGGTGCATGTATCTTTTTGAATTATAGTTTTATCTGGATATATGCCCAGGAATGAGATTGCTGGATCATATAGCCACTCTTTTTAGGTTTTCTTTGACTGAACTGTGTGGCATGAAAGATATTACTTCTCCAACCAGGAATTGAACCCACACCCTGTGCAGTGAACACAAGGACTCTTAACCACTGGACCACTAGGGAAGTCTCTATTTTTAGTTTTTTAAGGAAACTCCATACTGTTCTCCATAATGGCTGCACCAATTTACATTCCCACCAGCAGCATAGAGGGCTTCCCTGGTGGCTCAGATGATTAAGAATCTGCCTGAAATTCAGGAGACCCTGGTTTGATCCCTCAGTCAGGAAGACTCCCCTGGAGAAGGGAATAGCAAGCCACTCCAGTACTGGCAGGCCACAGTCCCTGGGTATCAGACATGACAGAGTGACTGAGCATGCATGCATGCACAACAGTGTAGGAGGGTTAATTTTCTCTACAGACTCTCCAGCATTTATTATTTATAGATTTTAAAATTTATTTATTTTTTAAATATGTTTATTTATTTTAATTGGAGGTTAATTACTTTACAATATTGTATTGGTTTTGCCATACATCAACATGAATCTGCCACAGGTATACATATATTTAAAAAAAATTTTTTTTTTAATGTGGACCACTTTTAAAGTCTTCATTCAGTTTGTTATAACATTGCTTCTATTTGATGTTTTGGCTCTTTGGCTGCAAGGCATGTGGGATCTCAGCTCCTGGACCAGTGATCAGACTTTTACCCCTTGCACTGGAATCCAAAGTCTTAACCACTGGACCGCCAGGGAAGACCCTATAGATTTTTAAATGATGGTCATTCTAACAGTGTGAGGTGGTACCACATAGTAGTTTTGGTTTGCATTTCTCTAATAATTAGTGACACTGAACATCTTTTCATGTGCCTGTTGGCCATCTGTATGTCTTCTTTGAAGAAATATCTATTTAGGTCTTCTGCCCATTTTTGACTGGGTTGTTTGTTTTTGTTATTGAGTTGCATGAGCTGTTTGTATATTTTGGAAATTCAGCCCTTGTTAATCACATCATTTGCAAATATTTTTTTCCAGTCCATGGGTTGTCTTTTTGGTTTGTTTAAGGTTTCATTTGCTGTACAAATCTTGTAAGTTTGATTAGTTTCCATTTGTTTATTTTTGCTTTTACTTTTATTACCTTGGGAGACTGACTTAAGGAAACATTGGTATGATTTATGTCAGAGATTGTTTTGCCTATGTGCTCTTCTGAAAGTTTTGTGGTGTCATGTCTTATATTTTACTCTTTAAGCCATTTTGAGTTTATCTTTGTGTCTGGTGTGAAGGTTTGTTCTAACTTCACTGATTTATATGCAAGCTCTTCAACTTTTCCAACATCACTTGCTGAAGAGACTTTTTTTTCTGCTGTATATTCTTGTGGAGGATGAAAGTTTAATCTATATTTGATTAATAAGCATTTTGTTCTGAATTATCAGTGGGAATAAATAGTCAGCTAGTTATTTATGAGTCAAAGAATGGGAATTTTAAAGGTCTGTGTTTTGTCTTGTTATAGGTAGATGAGAGGGACATCTGTGCCCCAGATCTAAGCCATATTGAGAAGCGTGTTACTTTGCAATAAGACATTTTCTGGAACAGTAAATGTAGAAGAATTTTTAAACTCTTACTGTTTTCCAAGACCATGGGACTTAGACAAAATTTGGCATAATCATCAGCTATCCTCATTACTTGTTCCTGGTCCAACTTTTCCAGAGAAGGCAATGGCACCCCACTCCAGTACTCATGCCTGGAAAATCCCATGGACGGAGGAGCCTGGTGGGTTGCAGTCCATGGGGTCGCTAAGAGTCGAACAGGGCTGAGCGAATTCACTTTCACTTTTCACTTTCATGCATTGGAGAAGGAAATGGCACCCCACTCCAGTGTTCATGCCTGGAGAATCCCAGGGATGGGGGAGCCTGTTGGGCTGCCGCCTGTAGGGTCGCACAGAGTCGGACACTACTGAAGCAACTTAGCAGCAGCAGCAGTCTAACTTTTCAGAAATGTGCTTTTTGTTTCCTCATGCCTGTATTTTAGACCCACAGGGTTTATCTTCATCTCTCTCAGCTCTTGTCTTGCATAACATTTTTCCATTACAATGTCTATTGGTATTATTTAAAGATATTTTAACTTATAATCCATTTATATAAGAATATGAAAGAATAAAACTAAAATATGAAAAAATATCTTGTATTATTATTCTGTGATATTAAACATTTTCATTAAACAAAGCCTGCATTTAATTGGTTTCCTGAACTCCAATGTTGTTGTTCAGTTGTTGAGTCATGTCTGACACTTTGCAATGCCAAGGTCTGCAGCATGCCAGGCTTCCCTGTCCTTTACCACCTCCCAGAGATGCTTAAACTCACATCCAGTGAGTTGGTGAGGCCATCCAACCATCTTATCCTCTGTCATCCCCTTCTCCTCCTGCCTTCAATCTTTCCCAGCATCAGGGTCTTTTCAAATGGGTTGGCATTTTGAATCAGGTGACCAAACTATTGGAACTTCAGCTTCAGTCCTTCCAATGAATATTCAGGACTGATTTCCTTTAGGTTTGACGGTTTTGATCTCCATGCTATCCAGTTCAGTTCAGTTCAGTCGCTCAGTCGTGTCCAACTCTTTGCGACCCCATGAATCGCAGCACGCCAGGCCTCCCTGTCCATCACCATCTCCCGGAGTTCACTCAGACTCACATCCATCGAGTCCGTGATGCCATCCAGCCATCTCATCCTTGGTCGTCCTCTTCTCCTCCTGCCCCCAATCCCTCCCAGCATCAGAGTTTTTTCCAGTGAGTCAACTTTCGCATGAGGTGGCCAAAGTACTGGAGTTTCAGCTTTAGCATCATTCCTTCCAAAGAAATCCCAGAGCTGATCTCCTTCAGAATGGACTGGTTGGATCTCCTTGCAGTCCAAGGGACTCTCAAGAGTCTTCTCCAACACCACAGTTCAAAAGCATCAATTCTTCGGCGCTCAGCCTTCTTCACAGTCCAACTCTTACATCCATACATGACCACAGGAAAAACCATAGCCTTGACTAGAGGACCTTAGTCGGCAAAGTCATGTCTCTGCTTTTGAATATGCTATCTAGGTTGGTCATAACTTTTCTTCCAAGGAGTAAGCGTCTTTTAATTTCATGGCTGCAATCACCATCTGCAGTGATTCTGGAGCCCCAAAAAATAAAGTCCATGCTATCCAAGGGACTCTCAAAAGTCTTCTCCAACACCACAGTTCAAAAGTATCAATTCTTCTGAACTCAATCTTCTTTATGGTCCAAATCTTATATCCATACATGACCACTGGAAAAACTATAACTTTGAATATATGGACATTTGTTGGCAAAGTAATGTCTCTGCTTTTGAATATGCTGTCTAGGTTGTCATAGATTTTCTTCCAAGGAACAAGCATCTTTTAATTTCATGGCTGCAGTCATTATGTGCAGTGAAGCCCCATGAGTAACTCTAAATAAAAGCTCATCTGCTTCCTATGAGGTCATCAGGACTTTCCTTCCCTCCATGTTTATACTCTGCTTACCTTTACATTGGCTTCATTTTACCAAAGGATGAACATGTTGGCCACTAGCAGCCCAAACCTATAGTCCACCTGATGAAAACTACATATTTTTTTTCAGTTATATTCTGAGGCTTGATCTCATTATCCCCAGTTGAGCCATGGTTTGAACCCAGATAATCATGATGGTGTAATCACTCACCTAGAGCCAGACATCCTGGAACGCAAAGTCAAGTGGGCCTTAGGAAGAATCACTATGAACAAAGCTAGTGGAAGTGATGGAATTCTGGTTGAGCTGTTTCAAATCTTAAAAGATGATGCTGTGACAGTGCTGCACTCAATATGCCAGCACTTGGTAAACTCAGCAGTGGCCACAGGACTGGAAAAGGTCAGTTTTCATTCCAATCCCAAAGAAAGACAATATCAAGGACTCCTCAAACTACCACACAATTGCACTCTTCATGGCAACCGACTCCAGTACTCTTGCCTGGAAAATTCCATGGATGGAGGAGGCTGGTAGGCTACAGTCCATGGGGTCTCAAAGAGTCAGACATGACTGGGTGACTTCACTTTCTTCCTTTCTGTAGTTCCTTTTGGAGAAGGAAATGGCAACCCACTCCAGTGTTCTTGCCTGGAGAATCCCATGAACAGAGGGGCCTGGTGGGCTACACAGTCTGTGGGGTTGCAAAGAGTCGGACAAGACTAAGCAACTAACACACACACACATGCTAGTAAAGTAACGCTCAAAATTCTCCAAGCCAGGCTTCAACAGTATGTGAACCATGAACTTCCAGATGTTCATGCCGGATTTAGGGAAGCCAGAGGAACCAGAGATCAAATTGCTAGCATCTGTTGGATCATTGAAAAAGCCAGAGAGTTCCAGAAATTTATCTACTTCTGCTTTATTGACTATGCCAAAGCCTTTGACTGTGTGGATCACAACAAACTGTGGAAAACTCTGAAAGAGATGGAAATACCAGACCACCTGACCTGCCTCTTGAGAAATCTGTAAGCAGGTCAGGAAGCAACAGTTAGAACTGGCATAGAACAACAGACTGGTTCCAAATTGGGAAAAAGGTACATCAAGGCTGTATATTCTTATCCTGCTTATTTAACTTATATGCAGAGTACATCATGAGAAATACTGGGCTGGATGAAGCTCAAGCTAGAATCAAGATTGCCGGGACAAATATTAATAACCTCAGATATGCAGATGACACCACCTTAATGGCAGAAAGTGAAGAAGAACCAAAGAGCCTCTTGATGAAAGTGAAAGAGGAGAGTGAAAAAGTTGACTTAAAACTCAACATTCAGAAATGGCATCTGGTCCCATCACTTCATGGCAAATAGAAGAGGAAAGAATGGAAAAAGTGACAGATTTTATTTTTTTTTGGGGGGGGGGGGGAGATGAGCTCCAAAATCACTGCAGATGGTGATTGCAGCCATGAAATTAAAAGACACTCTTTCCTAGACAGCACATTAAAAATCAGAGACATTACTTTGCCAGCAAAGGTCTGTCTAGTCAAAGCTATGGTTTTTCCAGTAGTCATGTATGGATGTGAGAGTTGGACTATAAAGAAAGCTGAGAGCCGAAGAATTGATGCTTTTGAACTGTGGTGTTGGAGGAGACTCTTGAGAGTCCCTTTGACCTCAAGGAGATCCAACCAGTCCATCCTAAAGGATATCAGTCCAGAATATTCATTGGAAGAATTGATGTTGAGGCTGAAACTCCAATACTTTGGCTACCTGATGAGAAGAACTAACTCATTTGAAAAGACTCTGATGCTGGGAAAGATTGAAGGTTGTCAGAGAAGGGGACAACAGAGGATGAAATGGTTGGATGGCATTACCATCTCAATGGGTATGAATTTGAGTAAACACTGTGAGTTGGTGATGGACAGGGAGGCCTGGCATGCTGCAGTCCATAGGGTCACAAATAGTTGGACATGACTGAGTGACTTAACTGAACTGAACTTGAACCCTAAACCAGATATTGTTAATCTGACTGTTCATGTCTTTACCTAGAGCTGAGGTGGGCTCCCATGGAGCCATATGCGCTGAGAGTTTGATGGATGATTGTACCAAGTTACACCAAGCGGGAATAAGAAAGGCAAAAAGATATCTTTTAAATACATGTATGATTAAATTAAAGTTTTAAATACATACTTTTTTGGGAAAATGAATACTTTTTATTAGAAATATATCTTTATGATGATACAGGCTGTATTAAAGGAGTTACAGTGAAAAGTGACCCTGTTTATTTACTTCCGTACTTTAGATTCACTGTCAGAGATATTTTTACTTTCACTTATTTGCTCTAGTAAAAGATACACCTGTATCCTTTATTAGTGAATCAATTCTTAGGAGGTTGATAATCTTGGGTCCCTGAGGAGGAGAGATTAGTCTGGGCTCTCGAAGAGGAGAAAGTGAAAGTGAAGTCGCTCAGTCGTGTCCAACTCTTCGCGACCTGTGGACTGTAGCCCACCAAGCTCCTCCATTCATGGGATTCTCCAACCAAGAATATTGGAGTGGGTTGCCACTTCCTTCTCCAGGGGATCTTCCCAACCAAGAGATCGAACCCAGGTCTCCCACATTGCAGGCAGATGCTTTAACCTCTGCGCCACCAGGGAAGCCTGGTCGGGGCACTCTGGTCAGTTGTCCACGTCAGGAGGAGACCAGGGACAAAAGGGTCCCAGTTGTGGCTGCTGGGTCTGGTCCATTGACAGGCAAGCTGGCCCCTGAGTACCCCGAGTGGTCAGGATGTCGGTCTCATGAAGAAGAGTCCCAGCCAGAGTCGCCATTTGTTGCAGGAAGGCAGACCCCTTCCAGGGCCCGAAACTGGGCTCTTGTCTAACACTTGGAAATGAATTGTCCAAGGAGACACATTTGCTGACAAAGCAAGAGATTTTATTGGGAAAGGGCACCCAGGTGGAGAGCAGTAGGGTAAGGAAACCCAGGAGAACTGCTCTGCCACGTGGCTCACAATGTTGGGTTTTCTGGTGATGGGATTAGTTGGCGTCTGGAATTCTCAAGGAGTAGGAAAAGACATCCTTTTTTTCTCTACATTCCTTAGTCTTAGTCACATGAAACTTTTTTACTTTAAGCCTGGAACTGATGATTACAGAACAAACAACTCAGTTTAAACTCTATACTATGGAGAAGGAAATGGCAACCCACTCCAGTACTCTTGTCTAGAGAATCCCATGGAGGGAAGAGCCTGGTATCCTACAGTCCATGGGGGTCGCAAAGAGTCGGACACGACTGAGCAACTTCACTTTCACTTTCACTTTCAAGGATTATATAATAATAATGTGTCCTGCTTGAGGACAGTTTCTGAAACTGAAAATCTGGCTAATCCTGTTATCTTAAAATGTAAATTATGGTAGTGGGTCTAGTAGGATCTTTACAACTTTGAGACATTCTTAATTTATTATAGACTTAATTTATTATAGTAACTAATTAGAAAACTATATAACTCCCTTGCTTAGACTAGTGAGGGGGGCATTCTCCATCCCCATTCTGATGTCTATGTCAGAAGCTTTCTCTGTCCCCTTTCACTTTAATAAAACTCTGCTATACAAAAGCTCTTGAGTGATCAATCCTGGGCCCTGGTCCTGAAGTTAAATCTTCTTCGGAAATCACGAATCCAACACCGTTCACAGTAAGCTATCCCTAGTATGATAAGGTGAGCATTTCTTTACTTACCAATCTAAATAGTTTCTATTAATTCTCAGGTAGCCTAGCATTACATAGTCCTCTATCCTGCTCATGTGATGTACTGCTATTTTTTGTGACATTGATACATAGCATATATTATTGTTATATAAATATTTTAATTAAAAATAAATACTATTGTAACATTTCTTTCCATATATTTGTTGTTGTTTTTGTTGCTAGAGTTCACAAACACCTTTTATTTTTTTTTTACCTTACAATCTGCCTTTCTTCACAGGCTCACTATGAAGCCTGTGTTTTCTCAAACTGTCATTTTATCTGGTAGTATCTCATGTCAGCCACATTTCCCAATGATCTTGGTATCCTCTCCTGCCCTTTTACAATCTGCACCATTGAACTCTGTTTGTGCTCCATGCTTCTCTCTCTCTCTCTCTCTTTTTTTTCTGTGTTGGATCCATGATTTCCTTGTCTTTCTTAGTTTATTTTCTCCTTGAAGATGCATTTCAAGTGGCTTCCTGAAAAAAAAGTTGGGCAGGAGGTATATTTTTTGAGTCTAAAAATGCTTTCATTCTACTCTTTTATGTGAGTAATAGTTTAAGTAGATGTGGAGGTCTAGGCTACACATCATTTTCCCTGATAACTATGAAGGCATTGCTTCAAAGAGATGGCTTTCCAATACAATGTTACTGTTGATGACACTTCATTTTCCTACTGATTCCTTGTTAATGGTCTGGTTTTGCTCTTCATTCCTTTAAGAATCTTTTTATATTTGTTAGTCTAATGTTTTGTTTAAATTTGCCTCATTTTGTGGTCATTTTCACTCATTTGCAGAGTCCTTGATAAGTCCTTCAGTTGTAAATATTGTTTCTGTAATAACTTACTCTCTTTGTCTTTTTAAAAATCTTCTTTCCCTGAAAATCTTATTAATTATATATTGGGCTTCATGGTTGGGCTTCCCAGGTGGTGTTAGTGGTAAGGAACCTTCCTGCCGATGCAGGAGACATAAGAGATGTGGGTTCGATCCCTGGGCTGGGAAGATTCCCTGGAGGAGGGCATGGCAACCCACTCCAGTATTATTGCCAGGAGAATTCCATGGACAGAAGAGCCTGGCAGGCTACAGTCCATAGGGTTGCAAAGAGTTTAAAGTGACTTAGCATGCACGCAGGCTTTCTGGCTAAGCCTTTATGTCTCTGATCAGAAAAGATAGCTTGTATCTCCTTTTCTTATTGTTTAATTTCAAAGAAGCTTTTTCAATTATATGGTCACTTTACTCATGAATTTATAGTTTGGTTGGTGATATTTTTTATTTCAAAGAAATAAAAAGACAATCATGTTTATGATTGTCGTATCTGTCTGAAGATATTAATATTAAAATGTTATATATTTTATTTTATTTTGTTCCCTGAATCAACTCTTTTTCTGTTTCCTTGGAGTCATCTTTCCCTATTGATTTATTTCAGTCTCTTTTTTTAAATAAAGCAGATTTTCCCTCAAAAGCTTGGTAATTTTTGATTATCTGTTCATATTCACAAATGAAACAAATAAGAGCTAATATTGGTCCACTATAAGTGGATTAGATTTTCCCCAGCAGTGTCACTTCAGAGGACTGAGCAGCACTCTGACTGTTGTCCTGTGGGAATCTGTGGGACTCTGCATCTGTTAGGATGTCTCTGGGGCTTTTCAATTTCTTTAGGGAGAAACCATTTGGTTCATTGCCTGGTAGAAGTTTTGCTGGTCAATTTTGACCATTAATTGTCAGGTCAACTCTTTTTATATACGAACTCTTCATTTATCTCTCACTTTTCAGTCTCAATTCTTACATTTGCTTTCCTAGGAACTTGACATTTCTGAGTGGTGAACCTCTTGCGGTTCTGCAGGGGAAGTGTTTTTTCCTCACATGTGTGCTCTTCCAAGAGCACTCCATACCATACTTCCTCTGTCCCTCTTCCTTAGCTTTGCTGCTGTGCCTACTCCTCATGTTCTAGAAGTTTCTTGGAGTCTCTTCTCTATTGACATTTCTCCCCAACTCCATTCTCTTCATTTTTATATTTATACATTTTTAAAATTATTATACCTTAATTTACTGGGGGTTTGGGGAAAGAAATAAAATAGTGATGGTCAGTCTTGAATCAGTTGTGTCCCATTGTAATTCTAAACACAAATTTTTGGTTTTCAAAACTTTGTTCTTGGACATCAGCAATCTACGTTGTCTAGTTGAAAACCTGATCATCACAATGTTCTTTGAAATATTCACACAGCCAATTTCAAAGAAAAGCTTGCATTTCCCCATCTGTAAAATGTTTTATGATTGTCATAAGGGTTAAACAGAATAATATTATAAAACACTGCACAGTGCCTGGCACATAGTGGAAGCACTCAATAAACTTTATTATTACTTAAATAAAATAAAGCATCTATTCAGAAATTCACAGCAAAAATTTGTAAAGGAAAGCTATTATCTAGTCACTTTATTTAAAATGTATGTAAAAATCTACACTTTATGTTTAATATTGATATCATTTGACAGTCTCTGTGAACATTCCCCAAATTTATAACAGTCTGTAGCCTGAGATATTTTGCTGCTCACATTCTCATTATACTGTTCCCATTATGTAAAAGACAATGTATTAGGAGTGAGATGTCTTCTACTGGAGTAAATACTTTTTTTTATACTCTTAAAGTTAAGTAATTTGGATATGTTCAACATCTTTTAGTTTAAGCTTCTTGGAGTAGTTGGATCAAAAAAGTCATTTTTAAAGTTCTATATCACTAGAATTTCCTATTTCTCTAATTCTAAGTATGAGAATATTTAGCCTGAATTCTACAGATTAGTCAATAGTTGTGCCAATGTCTGGCACATAGTGGATGTTCAAAAATTTTTCCAAATAAAAATAATTGGAATTGAAATTTATATTCACTCATTCAGTCAGTAAACAAATGTTTACAGCATGCTTCCATGTGCCAGGCACAACTCTAGTTTGGGAATGAAGCATTGACTAGACAGGGCAAGAGGGTCTGCCCTCAAGCAGCATACATTCTAGTAGGAAAAGACATGATAAAAAAAAGTAGGGAAGCATGTATTCAAGATAATTGTGATAGGTGCTATAAGAAGACTAAAAAATATAAGAAAACCTTGGTGGATGGTGGTGCTGTTTTAGATGAAATGCTAAGAAAAGATATCTCTTATAAGGTAATATATGAACAGAGCCTGCAGGAAGACCAGGAGTCTGCTAAAAGTAGAGCTAAGAGAGAATGTTCTAGGTAGAGGAACTAGTGCAAAGGCCTTGAGACAGAAATATTTAGAGTGCTAAGAAATTGAACGGAGCTGTCTGAAGTCTAATAATTGGAGAGGTTGGAATGGTAGACCGGAGACAGACTATAAGAATCTTCTAAACCAAAATAAGGATATTCTGATTTAACTCTAGGTTTAATGTGACTCATATGGAGCTTTTTAAAGTGTGCAATGATATGAACTAATTTATAATGAAATAAATTGTAACTGTTTACTGTCTATCAAGAATGGACTTGACCACTCTATTTATATTACAACTTACTCTTTCTTGCATGTCCTATTGCCTTTTTTTGCTTTATTTTTTTAATTAGAACTCATCAGAGTCTAACATACTTTATATATTTAATCTTTATTTATTGTGTGCTGTTCCCATTAGAATGGAAGTTCTACAAGGATTAGGATTTTTGTCATTTTTTTGTAGCAGATGGAAAATTTCCTAGTACATAGTATATTTTAATATTATTGGATGAATCAGTGCAGTTTTTGGAGGAGGGGTGAAATAAGGCTTACACAGATTAGCAAGGTCAGAAAGAAATTACAATAAGAGTTTATGTGGGATATATGTATATAGTATTCCAGACAAAAGTGGTAAAAATGGAGATGGAGAGATATGGAAAGATTAAAACTTTATTTTGGAGATTGATGATAGTTGCTACTGGGTTGGGTGTGGGAAAAGTTGGACAAATGGGCACTCAAGATTGACTTCCTAGAGTTTTATCTAGCAACTACATATGATTATGGTATCATTTTCTAAAATGTGAAAGTTAAAGGAAAAAGAGTGTTTTGGGGAAGAAGTTAGTGGGAATGAAGATGTTCAGTCAATAGCCAAGTGGAAAGATCAAGTACACAATTGGCTATATATATCTGGTACTCACATGAAAGGTCTTTCAAAGATACAAATTTGGTAGTCACTAGCATAAAGATTGGGCTTCTCTGGTAGCAGCTGGTCAAGAATCCACCTGCAATGCAGGAGACCCTGGTTCAAACCTAGGTTGGGAAGATCCCCTGGAGAAGGGACAGGCTACCCATTTCAGTATTCTTGGTCTTCCCTGGTGCTTTAGATTGTAAAGAATCCGCCTGCAATGCAGGAGACCCTGGTTCAAACCCAGGTTGGAAAGATCCCCTGAAGAAGGGACAGGCTACCCATTTCAGTATTCCTGGTCTTCCCTGGTGCTTTAGATTGTAAAGAATCCACCTGCAATGCAGGAGATCTGGATTTGTCCCCTGGGTTGGGCAGATCCCCTGGAGGAGGGCATAGCAACTCACTCCCATATTCTTGCCTGAGAGAATCCCCACAGGACAGAGGAGCCTGGTGGGCTGCAGTCCATTCCCTTCTCCAGGGGAATCTGCCTGACTCAGGGATTGAACTCGGCTGTCCTGCACTGCAGGCAGATTCTTTACCATCTGAGCCACTGGGGAAGCCAGAATTGGTCAATTCCCAACTGGTCAAAAACAGTGCTGGGTAATAAATGCATTTTACCTAACTTAGTAGGCAGCAGTGAACTTATCTCAGAGGTAGTGATCAATGTATGTCCATTAAATTAATTTTTTTTTTAAAGAAGAAGAAACACAAAGCAACTTCTTACAAATTGTAGACTAAGACAGAATTAGGTATGACTGCATTAATTCTGGCTTTGTTACTCTGCCCTTGGTACAGTGGAATGTGGAATAGTTTCTTTATAAAGCATCCATTTGGCACTTGAATTAAAACAGCTGCTTGGGAACACCCATGTATAGATCTTTCATATGTCTTAAGTCATACTAAAACAAGTCTGTGTTTTAGCTTCTAATTTCCTTAACTGTATCATTATTATTCATCCTTGACTAGACAGAATAATTTATTGTAATTTTAACTATAATTCATATTTTGATATCAGCATTTCATTTTGGTCCTGAAAGTGTGTTTAAAAAGGCTTTTGAGTTTGATTCCTATATGTTTTAATCCTTTATCACATGTTCTAAATGGTCAACTGTGTTTATGAGGATTTCTTAAAGACCAAGCAGCAAAACTATCATGAAGTTCTAGAAAACCAGACCCAAAAAGGTGGTTCCCATTGCCTCAACTTGTTGGAGTTAGGCCTGAAAAAAATTAAGACTTTGTGTACTCATCTGTGTACTCATTTTGTCACTAATTCTCCTTTCTTGTACCTGCTGTGCTCTCTGCATGATTTCTCCTGTTTTTAAAGTCTTGGGATAGTTAAAGATTTCAAAATGGAAGATTCTGTAGATATGCCTTCCTTAATCTGCAAGGACAGGTTTGTAGTTTCACTGTGTCCTGAACAGGGAGATACATGGACCTCTATTAACAAATTAAACTAGATTAGATTAGCTTAGATTTAAGAGAAAATATCTTTTTATTTGAATTGAAACAATTGAAGTTAATGAGGTAAAAAAATATTTAAGTTCAGCATTTATCTTTCTGTATCTATTAAAATCAGGATTTTAAAAAGAATGCACTGTTCTCTAAGAACCAGAAAAAGAATATTTACTGCCTTTTAGGGAATATTGACATATCTGTAAAAAAAAAATTATTACAAAATTTAGTGCAGTTAAATTATGTATTAAAAGATGAAAATATAAATCCTGGATCTATATCAAACCCTGGTGTCAGATCACTGGGGGCCATTAGGTTGGAATTGGTTTTCAAAGAATATTGCATCCATGGGATGGGGTGTGGTTATCTTTTAACAGGTCACATTTATGAGGCTCTATAGAAATTGGCAATATATACTGTTTAATTTCACTCCTGAGTATCAGTTCAGTTCAGTTCAGTCGCTCAGTCGTGTCCAACTCTTTGCTACCCCATGAATCGCAGCACGCCAGGCCTCCCTGTCCATCACCAACTCCCGGAGTTCACTCAGACTCACGTCCATCAAGTCAGTGATGCCATCCAGCCATCTCATCCTCTGTCGTCCCCTTCTTCTCCTGTCCCCAATCCCTCCCAGCATCAAAGTCTTCCAATGAGTCCACTCTTTGCATGAGGTGGCCAAAGTACTGGAGTTTCAGCTTTAGCATCATTCCTTCCAAAGAAATCCCAGGGTTGATCTCCTTCACAATGGACTGGTTGGATCTCCTTGCAGTCCAAGGGACTTTCAAGAGTCTTCTCCAACACCACAGTTCAAAAGCATCAATTCTTCGGTGCTCAGCCTTCTTCACAGTCCAACTCTCACAGCAATACGTGAACTGTGAACTTCCTGATGTTCAAGCTGGTTTTAAAAAAGGCAGAGGAACCAGAGATCAAATTGCCAACATCTGTTGGATCATGGAGAAAGCAAGAGAGTTCCAGAAAAAACATTTATTTCTGCTTTATTGACTATGCCAAAGCCTTTGATTGTGTGGATCACAATAAACTGTGGAAAATTCTGAAAGAGATGGGAATACCAGACCACCTGACCTGCCTCTTGAGAAATCTTTATGCAAGCCAGGAAGCAACAGTTAGAACAGGACATGGAACAACAGACTGGTTCCAGATAGGAAAAAGAGTACGTCAAGGCTGTTTATTGTCACCTTGTGTATTTAACTTATATGCAGAGTACATCATGAGAAACGTTGGACTGGAAGAAACACAAGCTGGAATCAAGATTGCCAGAAGAAATATTAATAACCTCGATATGCAGATGACACCACCCTTATGGCAGAAAGTGAAGAGGAACTAAAAAGCCTCTTGATGAAAGTAAAAGAGGAGACTGAAAAAGTTGGCTTAAAGCTCAACATTCAGAAAATGAAGATCATGGCATCTGGTCCCATCACTTCATGGGAAATAGATGGGGAAACAGTGGAAACAGTGTCAGACTTTATTTTGGGGGGATTCAAAATCACTGCAGATGGTGATTGCAGGCATGAAATTAAAAGACACTTACTCCTTGGAAGAAAAGTTATGACCAACCTAGACAGTATATTCAAAAGCAGAGACATTACTTTGCCGACTAAGGTCCATCTAGTCAAGGCTATGGTTATCCAGTAGTCATGTATGGATGTGAGAGTTGGACTGTGAAGAAGGCTGAGGTAAAAAACCTGAATCACCCACCCAACCTCCAAAAACCATCACAACTAACAAATTGTGTAAACAATTTGTTAACAAAACAGCTAACAAATGAGGAAAAACCACAAATTCCTCAAATATCAGGAACATTTAAAGTAGCATTAATTTAAAATAAAAAGAAAAACCTGGAAATAATGTCAATAGTCAAAAAAAAGGAAGGGTTAGATGAAATATTACATCATCACTAAGAGAATATATAATGAGATATTTATAATAAGCTGGAGGAAAAACTTGTGCTGCAGTATTAGATATAAAAAGTAGTACAATTTTTTATATATAAAAGAGCTCAGCTGACATACACAGGCAAAATAGATCAGAAGGAAACTGACCAACATTTATCAGTGATTATATCTAGTGATTTTAATTTTTTTTCTTTTTAGTTTTATATGCTTGGTTTTTGAAAGGTAAGCAATTAAGCAAGTGTTATTTTTACCATCAGAAAAAGTGAAATAAACTTTTGTGTCAACATATCAGGTTAGCAGTGATGATTTATACTCTCACAGTGGTTGCTTGTGATAGCCTCTTGATATAGAGTCTTCCTGTCTAAAGTACTTCTTGTGTTCTTTAGACCCTTTGATGCAATTCACTTTGAAAGCAGCATGGTCTTGTAAGCCAGGGTTTGCAACTTTCTTAGATGAATGATTTTTGGATGTGATTAAAAAAAAAATCAGTTGTGAATTTAGTAAAATGTTATTTTCCCTTTGTATCTAGAAATATATTTGTGCTAAAGGTTTAACCACAAGCCAAGTGTGAAGTAATTTTGTTTGGTGGTTACTAAACTATTGATAAATGTCTGATATTATTAAGGTTGAATTTGCTTTTCAGTTTCATTCTGAATATGACCTAAATTTTTGGAAAAGTAAACTTCATCTTTAGCTGAGACTGAGACCATGCACTATATGGCAAAATTGTAGTATAGCTCAATTATTGTCAAAAAGGATTTGGTACAGAATTACTGAATATATTACTGCATGGCCTCCTGGAAAGAATTACTTTGTATACTTACCTAATGATTTTTATTATATAATAATCACTATTTCATTCCCCGGACTTTGGGACATTTATTCATTCATGTATCAACAAGCATGTAATCACTATTATGTGAGGTTTTATAGCAGACACTAGATCTAATATCTCAATATATTTACAATGTATTTCGGTATACTATTATTTTAATCCATTAGGCAAAAGAAAAAAAAAAGCAAAATACAAATGAAACATATAACTTGATTATATATATGCAAATATATTTAGCTGTTTGAAGGCAGAGATATTTTTCGCAAACTCCTACAATAGTCCCTGGTAAAAATAAATGTTCAAATAAGTGTTTATTAGATGAGTAAGTGAGTGGACTGGAGCTCTAAAAGGCATAAGGATGACCAGAAGGAGATATTTTGTGAAAAGGCCTGAAACTAGGGTATAGGCATGGTGAATCTGAAAGGTAGTCATTACTCAACATTCTTTGGCATTGCCCTTCTTTGGAACTGGAATGAAAATTGACCTTTTTGAGTCCTATGGCCACTGCTGAGTTTTCCAGATTTGTTGACATATTGAATACAACACTTTCCATGTTCTTATGCAGTATTGTTCTTTACACCAAAACTGAGTGTTGTTTCCACTTTGGCTCAGTCATTTCATTCTTTCTGGAGATATTAGCAATTGCTCTCCACTCTTCCCCAGTAGCATATAGGATACCTTCTGATTTGGAGTGATCATCTTCTATTGTCATATCTTTTTGCCTTTTCATGCTGTTCATGGGATTCTCACAGCAAGAATACTAGAGTGGGTTGTCATTTCCTCTTCCAGTGGACCATGTTTTGTCAGAACTCTCCCTGATGGCTTGTCTGTCTTGGATGGCATGGCCCATCTGTCTTGGATGACATGGCCCATTTATGAGGCATGGTCATGGCTTCACTGAGTTATGCAAGACCCTTTGCCATGACAGGGCTGTGATCTATGACTGCCAGGGGAAATGGCACAACCTTGATATGCAGATGATACCACTCTAATGGCACAAAGTGAAGAGGAACTAAAGAGCCTCGTGAGGGTGAAAGAGGAGAGTGGAAAATCTGGCTTGAAACTCAACATTAAAAAAACCTATGATCATGGCATCCAGTCTTATCACTTCATGGCAAATAGAAGGGGAAAACGTGGACATAGTGATAGATTTGGGGGGCTTCCCAGGCAATGCAGCAGTAAAAAATCCTCCTGCCAACACAGGAGCTGTAAGAGATGTGGGTTTGATTCCTGGGTCAGGGAGATCCCCTGGAGAATGTAATGACAACCCACTCCAGTATTCTTACCAGGAAAATCCCATGGACAGAGGAACTTGAGGGGCTACATTCCATTGGGTTACAAAGAGTTGGAAATGACTTAGCAACAGAACAAGAACAACAGTCACCACTGACTTGCGTCTAATTCTTAAGGAAAATGGACATCAGGTCCACCTCTGTCTCTGCAGTCACGGTTTCTTTTCTCTTTTGCTCCCACTCAGGGCATTGCTCCTTCAGATCTGCTGTACTCCACACATTACAGAGGTTCCTCTCTGCTAGTGGGGAGAATTCATTCCATAAGCTTATACACAAACTTGATACAAAAGTCCCTTGTATCTCTTGGTCCCTTCAGAAGCTTAGTGAGAAAACTAGTCTTTCCATTTATGCTTGCTCTCCATTTTCCCTGGAAATGGAGACACAGCTGATTCTTTTTTAAAAATTAGGGCTTAAATTCCTAGACTGGAAGACATGGAAACCTTTGATTAATCAAAATCAATGGCATCCAGATGTCCCACTGTCTGATATTTACACAGGAGAAATGAAATCACATGTCCACAGAAGAAGATTATAAAAGAATAGTCACAGCAGCTTTATTCATAATAGCCAAATGTGAAACAATCCAAATGTCCTGCAAGAGAAGAATGGAAAAATAATTTGAGGCATAGTCATACATTAGAATATTATACAGCAACAAAAAGAGATGAACTACGGATACAGGCAACAGCAATATGTTTCTAAAAAATGTATGCCAAGCAAAAAGTCAAACACTTAAGTATATCTGAAAGTGAAAGTGTTAGTCGTGTCTGTCAGTCGTGTCTGACTCTGTGACCCCATGGACTGTAGCCTGCCAGGCTCCTCTGTCCATGGAATTCTCCAGGCAAAAATACTGTCATTGGTTGCCATTTCTTTCTCCAGGGGACCTTCCTGACCCAGGGATGGAAGCCAGGTCTCCTGCATTGCAGGCAGATTCTTTACCATTTGAGCCATTGGTAGATATACACTGCTTGGCATAAAATTATTCCATTTATATGAAAGTCAAGAACAGATAAAGCTAATGTTTGGCTTCCCAGGTGGCTCAGTGGTACAGAATCCATCTGCCAATGCAGGAGACATGGGTTTGATCCCTGGTTTGGGAAGATACCCTGGAGAAGGAAATGGCAACCCATTCAGTATACTCGACTGGGAAATTGCATGGACAAAGGATCCCACGGACAGGTGGACTATAGTCCATGGGGTCACAAAAGTGTCAGACATGACTTAGTGATTAAACAAGAACATGGTGACAGAAATTGAAAACTGATTGCTTGAGGGTGGAAAGAGAGGAAAAAAGTGGAAAAGGACAGAGGGATATTTCAGGGGTGATGAAAGTGTTTTACATCTTATTTGGGGTAACATAAGTGCATACATGGTAAAGAATCTGCCTGCAATGCATGAGACCCAGGTTTGTTCCCTCAGTGGGGAAGATCCCCTGGAGAAAGGAATGGCTACCCACTCCAGTATGCTTGCCTGGAAAATCCCCTGAACAGAGGAGCCTGGCAGGCTAAAGTCAGTGGGGTCACAAAGAGTAGGACATGACTGAGCGACTAAACATGCACACAGACAGGTGCATACAATTTTCAAAACTTACCAAAATAAACACTTAAGGCCTGTATATTTTATTTTATGTAAATAATACTTTAAAAAATAAGGAAAAAAGGTAAATTGAGAATTAAAAATAAGACAGTCAATCCAACTAATAAGTATTTACTAAGTATTTCTATCTTAGCAACTGTTGAAAGACCCAGCACTATGAACATGAATAAGAAAGAGTACCTACCTCCTGTGATGAAATTACAGTCTAAGAAGGAGAACAGGTATGGAAAAACAGACATTGACAAATACTGCATTCACAAAAACCTTTTCAGAGGTGTGTTTTCAGAATATACCTAGGCATAAACTAGATTATATTTAAGAGTTACACAATAATCATTTCAAGTAAAGACTATTGTATGAAAAATATTCGGTTGACCAAACCATGTAGTTATGCTGCAGTAGGCAGCCTCCAACATGGCTTCCAGTTTTATCCCTATCCTTGTGAGATCCCTTCCACAATGCATTTGTTTTGGTTTTGTTCTCTGTGACCAGTGGCATATGGTACAAATGAGGCTAAGCCATTTCCAAGATTAGGGGTATAAAAGACTGAGGATTCTGTACATAGAGGGTTTTTCTCTCTCTCTCCTGCTCTCTCTTTCTCATCAATTGATTTGGGACAGGTCATCTGAAATGTTGTGAAAATAATCAAGCAGCCACAGAGAAGCCTGTGTAGGGAGAAATGGAGACCTGTGGCCAACATTCTCTAAGGGAGTGGGGCCTTCCTACCACGACATGACTTAGCTTGAAAACATATCCTTTCCTAATTATGTCTTCAGATGAAACTGCAACCCTGGCTGCCTTCTTGTCCTCCTGGGAGACCATGAGTTGGACCACTGAGCTAAGCTACTTCTGAATTCCTGACCCACAAACATTATAAAATAATAAATATCTATTGTTTTAAGCTGCTAAATTTTGTTATACAGAAATAAATAACCAATATATACAAGTATTCTAAAATGCAAAAGACAGTTTCTGAGTTTATGTGTTAGTTATATTCCTGATTATAAACTAATTACCTGCATTTTTCAGTTTCAATGAAATACTGATTAGTTAATGACTGAGAACAAAGACTTCTGAAAACTTTGTACAGTTTAAGTCCTAATTTATATCTATAGAATAGTTCACATACTCAAAAAATCTAGCCCTTTGAATGAGAACTCATGGTATGTATCAATCTAGCTTCCAAACTAAAACAGGCAAATTCATAATTTAATAAAAATTGTTTCTCAAGTATGAAGTGTCAGTTTTATATGTTGAATTTATTAAGGAAAAAAGCAAATAAAGATTAAAATGAATTCAAATTAATATTCACAAGTATTCCACTTTGAACTTCAAAATATAAAATACAGTTCTAAGTTATTATAGCTTAGAGAGTACACTTAATTAAAAAAATTGCAGGGATGATTTAGGCAAGAGAAAATGAAATTTTAGAGTAATTGAGATTATTGTTCTGCCACGTTGAGGTGACCAGCCTTTACTCTTTGAATATTTAGATGTAAAAATTATACCACCCATGACTGATATTATTAACTTAGTCTAAACTCATTTCCTACATTAGGAAAACAGATCTTGGTTACTGTCACTGGAAGGATGTGATGTATCTTGAAGCATGAGGAGACACCTTTCCCTCTAGCCAAGCAGAACCTAAAGAGTACAGACCCTTGCCCAGCCATACCAGGGCTTCTCCTAGGGTTATGGTAGCTATAGGAAAGGTTGTAAATACTTGACTGGCAATGGAATCATTCATTAATTGTGGGAGGCCATAAAGAGGCTATGGAAAGCTCTTAAGTTAATGTGAAATTTAGTCTTATTACTCATTTGGTTTCAGACCAGTGATTCTTCAACATTGGCATGCTTCCAAGTCACATGGAGGACTTATTAAAATACAAATTGTTTATTCTTATTCCTAGAGATTCAGGCTTGGTAATTCCAGCATGTGGCATAGAAGTTAGTTCCCTGATGATTCTTTTACTACTTTCTCCATGCATTGCATTTTGAGAACTACTCATAGGTTGTATTATTTCTGTTTTTCTCTGGAAGAGCTGTGTGTGAAGTGGAGGTTGGAGAGAAACGACACCTGGTAATTTGGGCTTTTACTGGACACTCCAATATTTATTTAGATAGGGTCTTGACAGTGTGTTTTAGCCAGTAAAATATGGGTATAGTTTTACATGCCGCCTCTACAGCCCTTATATGTCCCCTGTGATCTTTCATATTCTTTTTGCTCTTTGGGCAACTGAATGCAAAGGATTAACTGGAGGTTTTGTGGAAAACTTTCTTGCTTTCTTTTGAGAAAGACTATTGGACCAAAACTGCTCATAGTGTGTCCTGTGACTACGAAAGTCATGAATCTGGCTTGGGCAACAGATCTGCATCATCATATAGAAGTGGTCATATGAGATCATCAAGTTCAAGCGTGTCCTGAAAGCATATGGAAGCAGCAGGAGCAGGTGGATCAGATATTCAACTCCTACTCTACCCTTGCTGTGTTGCTCCCTGTCCCTCACTCCATGCCTGTGGCATCATGGGGCATTTCCTATGACTCGTTGACAGAGGAAAAAAATTTTACCTTGTCTATAGCTCTGTCTCGGAGAAGGCAATGGCACCCCACTCTAGTAGTCTTGCCTGGAAAAATCCCATGGATGGAGAAGCCTGGTGGGCTGCAGTCCATGGGGTCGCTGAGGGTCAGACACGACTGAGCGACTTCACTTTGACTTTTCACTTTCGTGCATTGGAGAAGGCAATGGCAACCCACTCCAGTGTTCTTGCCTGGAGAATCCCAGGGATGGGGGAGCCTGGTGGGCTGCCGTCTATGGGGTCGCACAGAGTCGGACACGACTGAAGTGACTTAGCAGCATAGCTCTATCTGCATAATATGCTGATACAACTAAGAGTCAACTGTTTTAGCACTCATGTCTCCTGAGCACTGTGGGCAAAGCTTAGGACACTTTTCTTTACCTGCCTAAAAAGATGGATTGTTGTTGTTATTTAGTCACTAAATCATGTCTGACTCTTTGTGACCCCATGAACTATAGCCCACTGGGATCCTCTGTCCTTCATTATCTCTCACAGTTTGCTCAAATTCATGTCCATTGAGTCAGTGGTGCTATCTAACCATAGCATCCTCTGCCACCTCCTTCTACTAATAATCAAAAGTGTATATCCAGCATGATCACAGGGCAATTAGTTAATTTGGTTTGGTGGTCAGGAACTTGGAAATTATAAGATTAGAGGGTTAGTGACAAAAAGATCTGGGGAAAAATATGTGAATAGGACTCTTGGAATGAGATGGTTTCGTTAATGGGGACTGTTAATGATTAATTTTATGTATCAAACTCATTGGGCCATTGTGTGTGTGTGTCTGTGAGAGTGTTTCTGGAAGAGACTAACATTTAAATTGGTAAAATGAGATAAGTAGATTGTTCTCCCTTTTGAGTAGGTCTCATTCAATCCACTGGAAGCTTGAGTAGAACAGAAAGTAGAGTAAGGGAGAAACTGTTCTCTCTGCCTCAGCGCTTTCCAGCTGGGACATCATCTCCTGCACTTGGGCTATGACTTATGACCCTGGCTCTCCTGGCTTCTCAGGCTCAAGGACTTGAAGTTTAACTTTACCACCAGCTTTCTTAGGTCACCAGTTTGCAGACATCAGATAGTGGGACTTAGCTTCCATAATCTTCTGAGCCAATTCCTTCTATCTTCTATCTATCTATCCTGTTGATTCTCTTTCCATTGGTTCTACTTCTCCACATAATCCAGAATAACACAAGGACTTAGAGAATATTTATGTCACATGTAAGTGCTCACCAAAGGGAAACCTGCAGGTGAGGATTTTGGTTATCAGCAAGATGACCTGCCCATGGATGTCAGTCTTTTTCTCTAGCTAGCCTGTGCTTGCTCTGTGGGTTAATGAACAAAAAGACTATGGCTGCAAAAGGTATTATTCATGGATCAAAATTATGGGCTTAATTTTATCAAAACTGAACTGGCAATCATCACTGCTGAATATCTAGCTCGCCAATAACATGGTCCATTTTTGAGGTTCCAATAATGCACCATTGCTTGTGGAGACCAGCCAGCCATGAGGTAGAATATTAATCACAATGGGTCTTTTCCATCATGGAAGGAGCAGAAATTTACCTTTATGAAAAAAGACACTATCTTTCTTGCTCTCAGTGCTTCATCCATTGCTGTCATCCAGGACTGACTGACTGCCCTGAGGTATCCCCCAATAGTCTTACTCGTGACTAGCAAAGATATTGTACAATGAAAAATAAAAGTAGTGGGCTTAAACTCATGCAGGGGGTGGGACACTGGTTTTTTTCATGCATTCCTTCACCTCCAAATAGAGATGACCTAACAGATATTAAGAAGAGGTGGCAAGAATATACAGAAGAACTGTACAAAAAACAGCTTCACGACACAGATAATCATAATGGTGTGATCACTCACCTAGAGCCAGACATCCTGGAATGTGAAGTCAAGTGGGCCTTAGAAAGCATCACTGCAAATAAAGCTAGTGGAGGTGATGGAATTCCAGTTGAGCTATTTCAAATCCTGAAAGATGATGTTGTGAAAGTGCTGCACTCAATATGCCAGTAAATTTGGAAAATTCAGCAGTGGCCACAGAACTGGAAAAGGTCAGTTTTCATTCCAATCCCAATGAAAGGCAATGTCAAAAATGCTCACACTGCACAATTGCACTTATCTCACACGCTAGTAAAGTAATGCTCAAAAGTCTCCAATACGTGAACTGTGAAATTCCTGATGTTCAAGCTGGTTTTAGAAAAGGCAGAGGAACCAGAGATCAAATTGCCAACATCCGCTGGATCATCGAAAAAGCAAGAGAGCTCCAGAAAAACATTGATTTCTACTCTATTGACTATGCCAAGGCCTTTGACTGTGTGGATCACAATCAACTGTGGAAAATTCTGAAAGAGATGGGAATACCAGACCACCTGACTTGCCTCTTGAGAAACCTATATGCAGGTCAGAAAGCAATAGTTAGAACTGGACATGGAACAACAGACTACTTCCAAATAGGAAAAGGAATACGCCAAGGCTGTATATTGTCACCCTGCTTATTTAACTTCTATGCAGAGTACATCATGAGAAACGCTGGGCTGGAAGAAACACAAGCTGGAATCAAGATTGCCAGGAGAAATATCAATAACCTTAGATATGCAGATGACACCACCCTTATGGCAGAAAGTGAGGAGGAGCTAAAAAGCCTCTTGATGAAAGTGAAAGAGGAGAGTGAAAAAGTTGGCTTAAAGCTCAACATTCAGAAAACGAAGATCATGGCATCTGGTCCCATCACTTCATGGGAAATAGATGGGGAAACAGTGGAAACAGTGTCAGACTTTATTTTTGGGGGCTCCAAAATCACTGCAGATGGTGACTGCAGCCATGAAATTAAAAGATGCTTACTCCTTGGAAGGAAAGTTATGACCAACCTAGATAGCATATTCAAAAGTAGAGACATTACTTTGCCAACAAAGGTCCATCTAGTCAAGGCTATGGTTTTTCCAGTGGTTATGTATGGATGTGAGAGTTGGACTGTGAAGCAAGCTGAGCACTGAAGAATTGATGCTTTTAAACTGTGTTGTTGGAGAAGGCTCTTGAGAGTCCCTTGGACTGCAAGGAGATCCAACCAGTCCATTCTAAAGGAGATCAGTCCTGGGTGCTCATTTGAAGGACTGATGCTAAAGCTGAAACTCCATACTTTGGTCACCTCATGTGAAGTGTTAACTCATTGGAAAAGGCCTTGATGCTGCGAAGGATTGTGGGCAGGAGGAGAAGGGGACAACAGAGGATGAAATGGCTGGAATGCATCACCAACTCAATGGATATGAGTTTGGGTGAACTCAGGGAGTTGGTGATGGACAGGGAGGCCTGGCGTGCTGCGATTCATGGGGTTGCAAAGAGTCCGACATGGCTGAGCAACTGAACTGAACTGAATAGAACAGTGGAATGGCCTATTAGATACACAGTTGCAAAGATGCCTGGGTAAAAATTCCTTACGGATTTGAGTAACTGTCATACAATGGAATGTATACTTTGAATCAGTGACCATGAAGTGAAGTGAAGTGAAGTGAAAGTCACTCAGTTGTGTCTGACTCTGTGGGACCCCATGTACTATACTGTCCATGGAATTCTCCAGGCCAGAATACTGGAGTGGGTAGCCTTTCCCTTCTCCCAGAAATCTTCCCAACCCAGGGATCAAACCCAGGTCTCCAACATTGCAGGTGGTTTCTTTACCAGCTGAGCCACAAGGGAAGCTCAGGAATACAGGAGTGAGTAACCCATCCCTTCTTCTGAGAATCTTTCCAAACCAGGAATTGAACGAGCGTCTCCTGCATTGCAGGCAGATTCTTTACAAACTGAGATATCAGAGAAATACACCAATGACCATACGTAATGTTATTTCTTCCATTGCCAGAACACTGGAATCCAGAAACCAAGGGATTTAAATAGAAGGGATTTATTTACTCTTACCCTATGTGATCCTCTCATAAAATTTATACAACCCCCCTCCTGCATCTTTTGGTTATGCAGGTATAAAAATCTTATTTCCCAAGAAAGGAATGATCACAGTAAGAAACTAAGAAAGGGTTCAATCTAATTGAAAGCTGAGACTGTGATTTTGTGCCTTTAGCTACCTCAGATCTCTAAACCAACAAGCAAATAAAGGAGATGCTTTCCTGATTAGGGTGTCTGATCCTGGTTATAAAGTGGAAACAGGTTGCTACTACACAATTGTAGTAAGTAAGAGTAGAGCCCATGAAATTCTGGGTTCTTTTGGGTGTCTTTTGGTGCTTCCATGACCAGTGGTAAAAAATTAATGAGTGGATGGCTATAGTAACTTAAGTCAAGGCCAAAAAATGCAAGAGAAAGATAATCTTTAATAACATAGAATTGGATACCTAGGTTTATATATAAAATAAAGGGAATGCGTTAGATGCTTACTAAGTTCACTCCTGAGTGAACTTAGTCTTTAAGACTAAGTTAGTCTTTAAGACTCTGCATCTCTGTAATCCCCAAGCAGACCTTTTCTCTCCTGACTCCATTTCATTGTCATTTCATTAGGGTAGCCAGGATGTATTTCTTCTTTTGAAATTCTGTTTTGTTTCTTTTACTTCTCTTGACGCTAACAATGGGAATATCAGATGTAACAATACAAGGCACATTATATAGGAAATATATTACAATGGATGAGGATCTTGAGTGTTAAGATTTGAAGTAGATTACATATCAAGTTATTGCTGTACTATTTTACCATTTGAATTGACTTTGTTTAGTAACAAATCTCTTAACAGGCTTGTTATTCTAATATTCTTACCAGGTTGATTAAATCACTCATTTAACAGTCATGTTTAGGCTACTCAGTCTTTGCTTGCTGGTTCTCAGACTAACTCAATATTTAGCAAAATTTAAATCTGTTCTCTTGCTACCTAAATTCTCATAGTAGTTTCTAAGAGACTTCCTCAATATCTACTAAATAAAATCTCTTTGCAAGACTAATAATGATCTACCTGCACACAAAAAGTATGTATTTCCCTTTTCCATGTCTTTTCTGGTTGACTTCCTCTCTTGATGAGGGCGAAAGAGGAGAATTAAAAATCTGGCCTAAATTCAATATTCAATAAATGAAGATCATGGCAACTAATCTCATCACTTCATGGCAAATAGAAGGGGAAAAAGTGGAAACAGTGACAGATTTTCTTTTTGGTGGCTCCAAAATCACTGTGCACAGTGACTGCAGAATGAAATTAAGACACTTGCTCCTTAGAAGGAAAGCTATGACAAACCTAGACAGTGTATTATTAACAAAAAGAGGAAAAGCAGAGACATCACTGACAAAGCTATGGTTTTTCCAGTAGTCATGTATGGATATGAGAGTTGTATCATAAAGAAGGTTGAGTGCCAAAGAATTGATGCTTTTGAACCGCAGTATTGGAGAAAACTCTTAAGAGTCCCTTGGACTGCAAGGAGATCAAAAGTAAATTCTAAAGAAAATCAACTCTAAATACTCATTGGAGGGACTGATGCTGAAACTGAAGCTCCAATACTTTGGCCACCTGATGCAAAGAGCCTACTCATTGGAAAAGATCCTGATGCTGGGAAAGATTGAGGGCAAGAAGAGAAAGAGGAAACAGAGTGAGATGGTTGGATGGCATCACTGACACAATGGACATGATTTTGAACAAATTTGGGGAGATAGTGAAGGACAAGGAAGCCTGGTGTGCTGCAGTCTGTGGGGTTGCAAAGAGTTGGACACAACTTAATGACTGAACAACAACTATAACCTGCCCCAACCATACTGTCCTTTCCTGTTGAGCTCCTTTTTCTCTCAGAGCTTTTGTATTTCCCTCCATCTTGATCCTAGTGTTTGTGGAGCTGAGCTTCTCCCTCACTTATTTTATGTCTGGTGACATAATCCAGGGGTCCCAACATAACCCAATCTAGTAATGAAAATAATCCTGTTTCTAAAATTAAATTTACATTTTGACTATTCTGTGAGCTTCTCAGATGGCACAAGTGGTAAAGAATCTGCCTGGCAATGCAGGAGACATAAGAGACAGGGGTTTGATCCCTGGGTTGGGAAGATTCCCTGGAGGAGGGCATGGCAACCCACTCCAGTATTCCTGCCTGGAGAATCCCATGGACAAAGGAGCCTGGGTGGCTACAGTCCATAGGGTCACAAAGAGTTGGACATGACTGAAGTGACTTAGCACGCATGCATGACTATTTGGTCTGGACCAAAAGTGAATTGTATGGTAAAGAATTCAGAGAATGTTACAGCTGGAAGAGATAAAGGGGAGTCCAATTTAGTCTGAGCTGCTCATTTCATAGATGACAGTAATGAGATCTTCAGAACTACTTAGTGCCATATTAGGAACTGGTAGCTTCACAACTAGATTTTGGTTCAGCACAGATTCCCTAACATCGTGCTGCTGCTCTGATACTACTTTTACAATATAAATATAATGTTGGTAATTTTAAGATCTCATATTTTACTCAATAATTCTTCATATAGAAATAGCATATTACAACTGTTAAATAACTTAACTTGATAAGGAATACCTATACATAAAAGGCAATTATATGTTCATTTCAAAATCCACCCCCACCTTTTTTAAAGAAGAGTTTGTACTACATTTTCTTTTTCCCTGAACAACTGTCAAGATTATTCCAAGAGACAAAAATAGAAGATTCTTTTTTAATTTTAGGAAGGTGACATCATTTTTGCCTTTAATTTCTTTCTTACAGGTTTTATTTTCCTCCCTGAAAAAAATATTCATCCATGGTAAGATCTCCTAGAAAGTTACAGTGACTCAATGATATTTTCTGAATATGGCCCATTATTTTGTTACTGTCCATTCAGGCAAATTTCAAATTTACAGATTAAATTACATGAGGGACAGTTATTGTAACTATATATTAGATTGTATTTCTTTGATTTTGATATCTTAGGCAGCAACCCTACTAATGAATGGAGTTTGTCCTGCCATCTATTGGCAGCTATGTATAAAGCTGGGTTAAACCTAATGCTGAGGGCTTTCAGTAATAGGTAAAGTTTCCAAAATCTTTTGATTACTCTGGGGGTATGAACAAAAGCCATATCTGGACATGAAATGTGGAAAATTGAAACAATTTGTATATCTTAATAATTCAAATAAATGTTTGAATGTTTACCTCAATTACTTTGAATCTGCCAGAAAATGTGTTTTTATGTCTGAATTACTATGAAAATTGCCACAGTGTTTTATTCCAATTTATATGTCCAGATATAACTTTTGGGTAATAATAATTGTGGCAGCTTCCATTATGTTTTTGGCACTATTCAGTGATTTTCATGTATTATTTCTAACCCTCATACTGACCCCACAAACTGGGCATTGTTATTCCAACTTTATCCATAAGGAAACTAAGCTTATGGAGGTTACAGGATTTATGAAGAGTTTGATGTAGTAATTTTCTTTGAAGAAAACTGGTAAAGTGATGGAAGAAAGCAATATATGCTGTTAAGTCTCAGGACATGAACAAATGGTAGCAACTTTATTTGCCAGTTTGAAAAGACAGGAAGTGAAGTCGAAAGTCTTTGTTCCTCAGGGCTAAAGTCTTCTCTTCTCTTGCATGGTCATAGGAATATAATGGTGATTCTAGTCTCTGCCCTTCTTTCTTTGTGACATTAGATCTCCGTTTCCATGCTTATTTTCTTTTATTTTTTAAAATTTAATTTAATTTTCCAAATCTTCAAGTCACTAAATTGAAACCAAAAAGCCTTTAAAAAAAGATACTGTGCTCCATATAAAACAGCATATGTCAAAATACCAAGTTGCATCCTCCTTCTAGGGCAATAATTTGCACAACTAAGCTATATTCGATTACGTTAACTCGCTACAATTTTGAGAGAGGCAGCCTGTGTGCACAAATCCCTCGAATACTGATGGGATTGTGATTATACCCTGAAAAGAGAAGAGTCTGAATACAAATTTTAGAGGGCCAGAAAGTGTTTAATGTTTCATTGTTTGCGTCGAGATTCTAAATCACATTCAAGTCAATGACTCTGATCTTCATATCAATGCACAATGGAACACAAGAGAAAAGCCAGGAAAGCTGTTTTCTGAGTGAAACACTGATTTTGTTCTCATGTTACCAGCAAGAGACCATTTGGGATATTTAAGCCTGAGGTTGAGTGCTTCGCATTTGTTCGAGCTCCTCAATGTTTGAAATGGGTTTTCCCTTTAGGGAGCCCATCCATTTGGACAGGTGCTACATCAGATCAAAAGACATGGGAAGAGGTATTTCGCGCACAGATTGAATTCTTTTCTGGCAAAATAACATAGCCTTTTAGCACAACATTGTCTATTCTCTACTGAATGTCCTTTTTTAAAAAATAGTTGGAGTCTGTTTTCCAATAAGTGTTAGGCCTTTTTCATGTGGCAAATTGGCTTGCATCCACCTGGAGAACATTTGAAATGAAAGCTACTCTTATGGGATTTAGTTTCTCAGTTCCAGTTGGTATTTTCCAGTTTACTACGTGTTGATCAAATTACTCATTTTATTGAAATTATTATTCACTTGATTTTTGCATTATTTGCTATTTGAGAAACCCAAATATTAATTTAAACTTTTATAATTTTTGACTATAATAATATTCTGTGGAAGATGTCATGGGACTAGTAAAAAAAATCACATCTGTAGTTTTTATGTTTTATAATTGGAAGATAATTAGTGTTATTAGCACCTTAAATCTGTTATCACCTTAAAATGATTCAAGGGAGGTATGCATGCTAAGTCACTTCAGTTGTGTTCAACTCTTTGTAACTACATGGCCTATAGCTCACTAGAATCCTCTGTCCATGGGATTCTCCAGGCAAGAATACTAGAATGGGTTGTCATGCCTTCCTCCAGGGGATCTGCCCTACCCAGGGGTTGAACCCATGTCTCTTACATCTCCTGCATTGGCAAGCAGGTTCTTTACCACTACTGCCACCTGGGAAGCCCTGAAGGGTATGATAAACCCAAACTGCCATTTTAACTATCATATAGGTTAATTTGGGTGTCACTCAAGCTCAATTGGTAAAGAATCCACCTGCAAGGCAGGAGACCCTGGTTCGATTCCTGAGTCAGGAAGATCCACTTGAGAAGGGATAGGCTATCCACTCCAGTATTCTTGGGCTTCCCTTGTGGCTCAGCTGGTAAAGAATCCACCTGCAAGGCGTGAGACCTGGGTTCAATACCTGGGTTGGGAAGATCCCCTGGAGAAGGGAAAGGCTACCCATTCCAGTATTCTGGCCTAGAGAATTCCATGGACTGTTAATCTAACAAGGGAATGCAATGGTCACATTTTATTTCTACATGTGATACTGACCCTTTTTAGATGAACATTGTTTAAAAAAGCCTTGAACACAAATCTTGGGACATGCTCTACAATAGACCAGTACCTGGTGGCTGGAGATAGCACCAGGAAGAATGCCACTGTGGGGAAGATTAGGGACTGGAGAAAATGAGGGGAAAGTGTTTTATCTGCTCTCTTCCACTATGGATTTAGGGCTCCTGGTCTGACTGATCTAGTTTTCCCCTGTTGTCATTAGCAATTGTGGCCAGTCATTTCCAAAATGAAAAGAGAATTGGCCAAGGGGCAGTTGGAACTATTGCTGCTGCATCCCTGGGGATGTTCCTGGAAACTTTATAAGTTCCTGTTTCCAAACTACTGTCTTCTGATACAACATAATGGGAAATAGGAGCAATTATTCAGATAATATGTGCAAACAGTACATTTTCATCTTCAGTTTGTTGAAGATAAATCTTCATCTCTCAATTACAGATTTCCTGAGTTTTAGCACTTCTTGCTAGAACTATTGCCCTTTCTAAAATTTTACATATGTTTGAATCCCTCTACATGTTGCCTTCTACAGTGTCCGGAATCTATTATTTGCTGGATAAACATTCACTGTTTTTAAAGCTATTTATTTTCTTTATACATATTAGGCAGTAAAGCATAGCAGCTGGAGAACATGACTTAGTGTCAGATTTCCTAAGTTCAAATATTACCTCCTCTGCTTATTGGTTCTGTGCCTTTAGACAAGTCACTCAGCACTCTGTAGCCTCATTCTTTCATCTATGAAATGGGGATGATAATGATGATAATATTGCCAATCTCAAGGGTTGATCAGAGAAGGTAATGGCAACCCACTCCAGTATTCTTGCCTAGAGAATCTTGTGGACAGAGGAGCCTGGTGGGGTGCAATCCATGGGGTCACACAGAATCAGACATGACTGAAGTAACTTAGCAGCAGCAGCAGCAAGGGTTGATATTCAACTGATACATACCTGTGTGCCATTTGTTAAAACACTGAAATGCTTTCACACTGATTGGAATTAGCTGCAGCCTCAAGCACCTGAAGGCCTCCCTTTCTCCCCATTGTCTCAGTGCAACTTTGCTCTTCCCAGTGGTTCTACAGGGGCTTATTTGTTTCTCTGGGGTCTGCCAGGATCCTGTCCCAGCACTATGCCCAGCATCTATCCCTACAGGACATGATGTACCTGTGACATGTTTTTAATATCACCTTCTTTATAGAGTTGTTGTGAGTTTTAAGTGAGTTAATGTATGCTGTTATATTTAGAATAATCCCTGATACCTATTAAACACTGTCCAGGTTCCTATTATAAATAGACGGTAAGTTTTACAGGGCAAGGACAATATTGCCTATGTATTTTGTACATCTCTCTGAAGCAGTGTCATAGATGGGCAACCTATTCATTTGCTTTTAAAAAAGTAAATTAAGTTTAATTTAATTTTATTGTAGTAAGAGCACATATATATATATATATAAGATCTACCCTCTTAATGAAATTTTAAGTGTACAATATTGTTAATTACAGGCATAATGTTGAATAGCAGATCTCTAGAACTTATTCATACCTATTGAATTGCAACTCCATATTTCTCCCTCCCCACTTTCACTTTTTGTTGAAGAGACTATCCTTTCCCTATTGTATGTTTTTGATACCCTTATTGAAAATGTTTTCAATATCTATGAGTTTATATATCAATATCTATATATTGTATATCTATGAGTTTAATTCTCATCTCTCTATTCTATTCCATATAGCATGTCTTTTTTTTTTTTTTGACAGTACCATGCTCTTTTAATTACTGTAGCTTTGTTGTATATTTTGAAATCAGGAAGTATGAAAACTCCAACTTCGTTATTTCTCAAGATTGTTTTAGTTATTCAGTATCCTTTTTAGTTTCATATGAATTTTAGAATTGTTTTTCATTTTTGTAAAAAATGCCACTGGGAATTTAATACAAATTTCATCTCTAGATTGTTTGGGGAAATATGGATATTTTAACAATATTAAGAATTCCAGATTCAAGATTGCCAGGAGAAATATCAATAACCTCAGATATGCAGATGACACCACCCTTATGGCAGAAAGTGAAGAGGAGCTAAAGAGCCTCTTGATGAAAGTGAAAGTAGAAAGTGAAAAATTTGGCTTAAAACTCAACATTCAGAAAACTAAGATCATGGCATCTGGTCCCATCACTTCATGGGAAATAGATGGGGAAACAGTGGAAACAGTGTCAGACTTTATTTTTTTGGACTCCAAAATCACTGCAGATGGTGATTGCAGCCATGAAATTAAAAGACGCTTACTCCTTGGAAGGAAAGTTATGACCAACCTAGATAGCATATTGAAAAGCAGAGACATTATTTTTCCAAGGCTATGGTTTTTCCATTGGTCATGTATGGATGCGACAGTTGGACTGTGAAGAAAGCTGAGTGCTGAAGAATTGATGCTTTTGAACTGTGGTGTTGGAGAAGACTGTTGAGAGTCCCCTGGACTGCAAGGAGATCCAACCAGTCCATTCTGAAGGAGATCAGCCCTGGGATTTCTTTGGAAGGAATGATGCTAAAGCTGAAACTCCAGTACTTTGGCCACCTCATGTGAAGAGTTGACTCATTGGAAAAGATTGATGCTGGGAGGGATTGGGGGCAGAGGGAGAAGGGGATGACAGAGGAGGAGATGGCTGGATGGCATCACCGACTCAATGAACATGAATCTGAGTGAACTCTGGGAGTTGGTGATGGACAAGGAGGCCTGGTGTGCTGCGATTCATGGGGTCGCAAAGAGTCGGACACGACTGAGCGACTGAACTGAACTGAACTGAACTGAACTGAAGAATTCCAGTTCCATGAACACAGATTTATTTGGGCCTTATTTAATTTCTTTCATCAGTGTTTTGTGGTTTTCAATGTACAATCTTTAATCTCCTTAGTTAAGTTTATTCCTAAGTATTTTCTTCTTCTGATGCTATTGTAAATAACATTGTTTTCTTAATTTCCTTTTCACATAGTGCTTTGTTAGTGTATATAATTGTGTGCATAGGCTTCTGCTGCTGTTGGGTGGAATGATATATATATATGCCTGTCATTTATTTATACTTTTATTCATTTAGTCAACAAAAATATGTCAAGTATCTTCTAAGTTGCAGGCAGTATTCTAGATATTTGGAAGATGTCAATAAACAAAACAGGCAAAGATTCCCTCCTTCATTGAACTCACCTTCTAGTTGCAGGAGACCTAAAATAAGCAACAGAACCACAAGTGAATAGTGTATGATATGTCTCAAAGGGCTTCTCAGATGGAGCTAGGAATAAAAAAAATCTACCTGCCAGTGAAGATGATACAAGAGACATGTGTTTGATCCTGGGTTGGGAAGACCCCATGGAGTAAAAAATGGCACCCTACTCGAGTATTCTTGCCTGGGAAATTGCATGGGCCAAAGAGCCTGGTGGAATAGTCCATGGGGCTGCAGAGAGTTGTACATGACTGAGCTACTGAGTACATATACACAATATGTCTCAAAGTTATAAATGTATTGGCTCTTGACTCTCCAAAAGACTACCAGAAAGCCTATTGATTAAGTAATGTTAGGTTTATTTGACCTCCTGTAGTTAGAGAGAATACCACCTTGATGGAGTTTTGGTAGTATCTCAAAGGGCAGCAGATCTGCAAAAGGTAGTTATAATGTTTGTGATCTGGGACCAACTGGCTTAAGACGTGTCTTTCAAGGTAGGGGATCCAACTGGAATTTAACAGAGTTTGTAATATGGAATTGATGGAGAGATTCTTGAAAAGTAAACTTTTGTTTGATAAGTGTGAACAATCTTTTGCCTGAAAGGAGAAATAATTGTTAAGATGAGTAAACAGTCTGACTTTACTAGTTTGCGTTTCCTGAAGCAAAGAGTGAAGCTGATTATTGGACTACAGCCTTACCTTCTGGACAGGACAAAGTGATGTCTATCTTATCAAAGAACAAAGGTGTCCTGGGTTGTGTTTCTATTAGGTCTCAGGTCTCAGTCCTAGTGGGTGAACTCTCTGGATGCAGATGATCTCAATTCACAAATGCTATCGAAGAAAGAAAATAGAGAACATTAGGATAAAGTGATTGAGAAGACAAGGAGGGGCAAGTTATAATATTAAATTAACTGGTCACCATTGACCTCTGGTAAAGGAAAGATTTGAATAAAGACTTGTACATAATGAGGGCCAATTTGGATATCTGTTTATTTTTCTACTTTATTGTATTTCTCTAGATTTTGGCTGGGTTGAAGTTTAACCTAAATTGGGTTCTGTTTATAGTGATCAAAGTCATATTTTGTCCATAGTTTTTTCATTGCCTCATAAATAAAAATATGCTTTGAGTTTGTATTTTCTGTAAATTCCCTCAATATGTAGCTTTATCCCAATTGAAGAAAGATGGTTTAAATGTATGTAAAAAAATGTTCAAGGAAGGGTGAAATATTAAATTTAAACACTCATCATAGGGTCACTTTTGAAATTCTTCTTTTCTCCTTTCATCTGCCTTTGCTTAACTGAAGCATGCTCTAAATTTGTAAAGGAGACTTTTTTTTCCCTTCTAAACTGCCTTCATTTCTCTCCATTAACAATGTCCCACTGGACGCATTCATTCAAATAACTCACTGATCGTTTTTGCTTTTGTTTAACAAAACACTGTATTCTCCAATTTTGCTTTGTCTTCATAACATTCTAAGAAATTAGTTTCAACTTTTGCACTTTAAGAACTATTATTTCATGCTGTGGATATTTTTTCGTCTTTTTCAATCTTATAATCTTGATGACCACTTAGCAGGAAGATTTGCATTGTTCCTGATGAATATCATGGGAAAATGTACTTTGAAATGGATCTATTTAATTTTATCAATAGCTAATGTAAGCTAAGCGGATACTTTTGTTCTTTGCATAAGCCTCTATATTCAAAAAGAATATAATTGAAAATGAATTATTCTCATTTATAATTCAGCAAGAGAATTTTCTGAGTTTTTCTTTCCTTTCCACAATGAAGAATAATTGTCATAGCAATACTAAGATCCACCACACTGCAGTCCAGTGTTAGATTTACCTTTGAGCCATAAGTGGACTTTTCTTTATTGAATAGATTACTGAAATATAGATGCATTCTTTCCACACACCATATGGTATCAGGACACACTGTAGAACACTGGGATTCCAAATGAAAGAGATAGCACATATGTTAAATCACATCAGATGTGGGCTGAAGAACAGAATTTGAGTTTATTCTTCCTGTAGGTATAACTATATAAATCCATCCAAAGTCAACAATAATAAATATCTTATTTGTCTTCCAATAGAATATGAGCTAAAATTAGAGGAAGTGTTGCTGTTCAGTCACTCAGTCATGTCCAACTTTTTGCAATGCCATGGACTGCCACACACCAGGCTTTCCTGTACTTCACCATCTCCAGGAGTTTGCTCAAACTTATCTCCATTGTGTCAGTGATGCCATCCAACGTCTCATCCTCTGTCAACCCCTTCTCCTCCTGACCTCAGTCTTTCCCAACATCAGAGTCTTTTCTAATGAGTTGACTCTTTGCATCAGGTGATCAAAGTATTGGAACTTCAGCTTCAGCATCATTCCTTCCAATGAATATTCAGGGTTGATTTCCTTTAGGATTTACTGTTTGATCTTGCAGGCCAAGGGACGGTCAAGAGTTTTCTTCAACACCACAGTTTGAAAGTATCCAATAAAATATGAGTTAAAATTAGAGCAGGTTTTGATCTGCTAATTTGCAGTACTGAACACACAGTGGATATTCATTAAATATTTGTTGAGTGTTTGGTTAATTGCCCTCTGTTCTTGTGGTTGGGGAAGCAGATGAATGATACATTATCCTAATTTTGTTTTTGGCTATGCCACATGAGTTTATGCTACTTCAGTCAGTTCAGTTCAGTCACTCAGTCGTGTCCGACTCTTTGTGACCCCATGAATCGCAGCACGCCAGGCCTCTCTGTCCATCACCAACTCCCTGAGTTCACTCAGACTCATGTCCATCGAGTCAGTGATGCCATCCAGCCATCTCATCCTCTGTCGTCCCCTTCTCCTCCTGCCCTCAATCCCTCCAGGCATCAGAGTCTTTTCCAATGAGTCAACTCTTTGCATGAGGTGGCCAAAGTACTGGAGTTTCAGCTTTAGCATCATTCCTTTCAAAGAAATCCCAGGGCTGATCTCCTTCAGAATGGACTGGTTGGATCTCCTTGAAATTTTCTATTACCTTATACATTCCAACCTAATGTATTCTTGTGTGCCTGGGCTTGCGACTAGAAATGAAGAAAATTTCATTCTGACATGAGAATATGCATTTTCAGATTATTTTCAATTATCTTTAACACATTAGTTTTATATTTTAGTGATATTATTGAATATTTAGATTTATACTTTTCATTGCTTCATAACTTTTGCCTATTTTTTTCCTTTCTGTAACTATCTATCTTGCATTTCTGTTGATTCTCCTATATACAAACTACCATTTATTGGAATCTTTCTAAGCATCACAATCCTACCATTACTTGCATTTTCCAGAAAAGGAATCTGGGGATTAAAGATGGAAAGCAAATGGTCTCGTTTCATGAAGCTATTGTTTTTTTCATATACTCTTTACATCAGAAGACTTGACCCTAGTTGACACTGCTAGTATGATTGTCCTTGTTCACATGCTAACCATCCATATGGACCCCAAGCTTCTCAGATCAATGGAGTGTTTCATCTGAATTGGGACTTATATATAATCAGTGGATCACTCTTTACTTTACTCTTCTTTGGTGGCCTAAATTAATTTCTCCTTTCCAATCAAGAGGTGTATCTTACATTAAAGAAACAGAATCAATAAGCTTGAGTAATAAGAATCTATAAGTTCTATAAGGATTTATAGAACTCACAAATAGCAGAGAACTCAGAGTCCTTAGTGGTTAGCTATTGGACACAGCTAGGCTAGATTGCTTTGCTTTTAGACAGAAATCATAATGATCTGAATCTCACACATGCTTGTCATGGTATAACCTATCAAAGGCTTTCTATAAAGGTTACAGGAATCTAGGCAACAACCCAGTCAACATCCATTGGTAAAATGATTGAGTGGAACCTGTGACTCACTGGTAGCTATTTCTGTCCAAGCCTTCTGCAGCAAAGAGGCTTGAGTGAAAGAATTCCTCAGGGTAATCTAAAGAAATAAAGGTCCATATTGATTTTGTTGCTTGTGTATTGCAACAAAAAGGAAACTATTATAAAATTTCATATAGCTCTAACCACTTGTTGACTTAATATAGAATCTATCATCCTACAGATTCCTTGGCCAATTATTCCAACAAGTACAAAAGTTGCCAGGCATCTTGGGAAAAAAAAGATGAATAATTTTACAAGTCCTATTTTCCATATTTACTTACACTCTATTTTTTCACTGGTTTTTAAATTTAATCTAATTTACCCTTGTGCCCATGAGGCAATTCTAATGTACATTGTTTGAAAAACCATAAACTTCTCTTGACATTAAAATTGCTTATCAAAATGTGATTGCTGCACATTCAAGTTCTGCATGGTTACAAGTTCTAGCCCAGTAATTACTCAAGTTAGACTTCCTATTAGGATCTTTACAGTGAGCAGTATTGACTAAAAAGTGAACAAAATATATGTTCATGTCAGAAATGAATTTTATCCTTATTCATGATTAAGTGACAATGAATAATAAATATATGAGCAGAAATAGCATTGCTGCTGCTGCTAAGTCGCTTTAGTCGTGTCCGACTCTGTGTGACCGCAGAGAAGGCAGCCCACCAGGCTCCCCTGTCCCTGGGATTCTCCAGGCAAGAACACTGGAGTGGGTTGCCATTTCCTTCTCCAAGAAATAGCATTACTTATTTGCATTTAAGAAATCCAAGTATTGCCAAAGGTGTCCACCTTTATTAAGACTCTTGAGTTCAAGGTCATCTGGGCCAGCCCAGGACAAGATGATAAAGTATTATAAGTGAGATGCACCTTGATATAGGAATCCTCCTTCTCTTAGTCTTCATAGGGCTTCTGCTCTAATTATTCCTTTAATCTCTGTTTTTTCATTTCTTATCTTTACACATTAGTGTGAATTAAGTTCTTATGTGACTTTTCTGGGATATTTTCTCTTTGATTTTTCTCTCTGAAGTTGCTATTGAAGACTTTGCCTCCAGTTCCAGGAAATATAGAGGTCCTGATCTGGTGTCTGTTCTGTAGTATCTGTTATGTAGACCAGGTACAGTCTAGTAGTCATGATAAACTTTTTCCAATGTTTTTAAAAGGAGTATGTAGTATTAGCTTCAGTTTCCTCATATTCTCTTCTCATTCCATATTACACTATGACTAAATGAATGTTTGTTTACTTTAAAGGGATGGGCTTCCCTGATGGTTCAGTGGTAAAGAATCCACCTGAAAATGCAGGAGATGCAGATTGGATCCCTGAGTCAGGAAGATCCCCTGGAGAAGGAAATGGCCACCCACTCCATATTTTTGCATTGGAAATCCCATGGACAAAGGGATCTGGCTGGCTACAATCCAAGGGATCACAAAAGGATTGGATACAACTTAACAACTAAACAACAACAATTAAAGAAATAGAGCATCTTCTGGTACATTATCACTTCATTCATTGTTTTTCTCATCTCTAACATTTCACCTTAAAATAAATGTCCTTACTTTTCTAAACTTTGCTTGCTCACTCTTTTGTTATATTTGTCCAAATATGTTTTTTTTTTTTTTAATTTTAACACTTTGGTAATAGACTGTATATTTTAAAGAAAGAATAGCCTCTATAAGCTGATGAAATAATCTCTTGGTGGTCAATCATCGTTCAGTCTCTCAGTCGTGTCTGACTCTTTGCAACTCCATGGACTGCAGCACACCGATCTTCTCTGTCCCTTACCATCTCCTGGAGCTTGCTCAAACTCATGTCAACTGAGTTGGTGATGTCATCCAACCATTTCATGCCCTGTCATCCCTTTCTCTTCCTGCTTTTGATCTTTCCCAGCCCCAGGGTCTTTTCCAGTTGGCTCTTTGCATCAGGTAGCCCAAGTATTGGACCTTCAGCTTCAGCATCAGTCCTCCCAATGAATATTCAGGGCTGATTTCCTTTAGGATGGACTGGTTTGATCTCCTTGAAGTCCAAGGGACTCTCAAGAGTCCTCTTCAACACCACAGTCTAAAAACATAAATTCTTCAGTGCTCAGCCTTCTTTATTGTCCAGTTCTCACATCCATACATGACTACTGGAAAAACTGTTAGTTTTTACTATACAAACTTTTTTGGCAGAGTAATGTCTCTGCTTTTGAATATGCTATCTAGGTTTGTCACAGCTTTTCTTCCAAGGAGCAAGCATCTTTTAATTTCATGGCGGCAGTCACCATATGCAGTGATTTTGGAGTCCAAGAATATAAAGTCTGTCACTGTTTCCATTGCTTCCCCGTCTATTTGCCATGAAGTGATTTGACCAGATGCCATGTTCTTGGTTTTTCGAATGTTGAATTTTAAGCCGGCTTTTCCACTCTCATCTTTCACTTTCATTGAGAGGCTCTATAGTTCCTCTTTGTTTTCTGATATAAGGAGGGCATTGTCTGCATATTGGAGGTTATTGATATTTCCCCCAACAATCTTTATCCCAGCTTGTGCTCATCCAGCCCAGCATTTTGACTGATGTACGCTGCATCAGTTCAGTTCGGTTCAGTTCAGTCACTCAGTTGTGTCTGACTCTTTGCGACCCCATAAATCACAGCACACCAGGCCTCCCTGTCCATCACCATCTCCCAGAATTCACTCACACTCACTTCCATCGAGTCAGTGATGCCATCCAGCCATCTCATCCTCTGTCATCCCCTTCTCCTCCTGCCCCCAATCCCTCCCAGCATCAGAGTCTTTTCCAATGAGTCAACTCTGCGCATGAGGTGGCCAAAGTACTGGAGATTCAGCTTTAGCATCATTCCTTCTAAAGAACACCCAGGACTGATCTCCTTTAGAATGGACGGGTTGGATCTCCTTGCAGTCCAAGGGACTCTCAAGAGTCTTCTCCAACACCACAGTTCAAAAGCATCAATTCTTCGGCGCTCAGCTTTCTTCACAGTCCAACTCTCACAACCATGCATGACTGCTGGAAAAACCATAGCCTTGAATAGATGGACTCTGCATAGAAGTTAAATAAGCAGGGTGATAATATACAGCCTTGACATACTCCTTTACCTATTTGGAACCAGTCCGTTGTTTCATGTCTGATTCTAACTGTTGCTTCTTGAACTGCATACAGGTTTCAGAGGAGGCAGGAAAGGTGCTCTGGGATTCCTATCTCTTTAAGAATTTTCCAGTTTGTTGTGATCCATACAGTCAAAGGCTTTAGCATAGTCAGTGAAGCAGAAGAAGATATTTTTCTGAAATTCTCTCACTGGTTATGGTCAGTAACCCAATGATAGTGATAAAGGTCATAATATTTGTATTTTAAGGGAGAACAGACTATATCAAAGATAAATATCAGTGTCTGTTAAAGTAAGATGCCATTGCACAAAGAGACGCATTTAAGTTAGAAAAAAAAGCATTGAATTTCGAGTGCTTTTCTATATTCTCCAGTGGTTATTAACATGGCCTTGTTAATTATGAGGGCTCAATGATTTGGAAAGAAATTGCTTCTCTTTCTCAATGCTTTAATTAGATATGGCAATAAGATAAGTATTCAATTGAAATACAATTAAGTTCTCTTCCTTCCATTTCTCTGGTGGTATCCACTCTGATTTTATTGCTGTTAGTCTCCACCATCAAGAATTGTTTTGTTGTTCTGATTGTCAATATTGACAGAAAACCATCAATACACAAGCTAGGTTCTATAAATAGGATTAATGCATTGTCAAAATTATAAAAGATAAAATGCTATATAGAGTGGCAGTCTTCAGCTCACCCAGTCTTTTCCTTTCTGCTCCTCTTTCCAACTTTTCTTGCCCACATATTATACGAAGGAGATATAGAGAACATGGTAACACTCCAAGTTCACTGTGAGATGGGGAGGCAATAGGCTGAGTGTGCCAAAAATCAGGATTTGGAGGGTTAGCTAAGATGCTCCTAAAAGGGAAGGGACAATATTTGTATGTCACAGCTCTTTCCCAGAAGGATACAGGAGTTTGTATATTCCTGCTCAGGAACCCTAAGTCTTGAATATATGCTGGAAGAGGAAATTAAAATGTCAACATACTGACTGCTTATTTATTTGTACAAGGATTATTATTTTTCATAATTTTGAGAAATGCATTCATACAAATTACCTAGGATGCATTTATTAGACTGACAAAATCTTTAATAAGTTCTGATTAGTCAAATGATTATAATTATATTATATGTACATATATTATAATTATAATATAATATAATTTATATATTTAAATTAAATATGCATGCATATTTAATATAAAATATTTATGATACTATATAAAAATCTCAGTATCTGAGAAAAATTAAAAATACAAAAATAATTGAAATCATATACATGAAAATATAAAAGTATGTCTCAAGATGATAGAGAAGCAAAATCATATTCTGGAATTAGAAGTTTTCTCTCCTGTTTACAATGGCTATGTTTGTAGTGCAAACATAATGACTTCTAAGTGATGGTTGGCTTTTATAAAACTGAGCAATTGTGGGATTCAGGTGTTGATAACACCTAGACATATTTCTAGGTTACTATCTATTGTTAATTATTTCTATTCTGGTATATTATGCCTATTACCAGAAATCTTCTAAAAGCATATTTTAAAAAACGCAGTTTAATTATTTTTTGTCTGAGTTAGGTGTCTGTTGAGTAAGTATCATCTTTCAGCATTTGAAACAGCTCAACTGGAATTCCATCATCTCCACTAGCTTTGTTCGTAGCGATGCTTTCCAAGGCCCACTTGACTTCACATTCCAGGATGTCTGGCTCTAGATGAGTGATTACACCATCATGATTATCAGGGTCGTGAAGATCTTTTTTGTACAGTTCTGTGTATTCTTGCCACCTCTTCTTAATATCTTCTGCTTCTGTTAGGTCCAGGCCATTTCTGTCCTTTTCAAGCCCATCTTTGCATGAAATGTTCGCTTGGTATCTCTAATTTTCTTGAAGAGATCTCTAGTCTTTCCCATTCTGTTCTTTTCCTCTATTTCTTTGCATTGATCGCTGAAGAAGGATTTCTTATCTGTTGTTGCTATTCTCTGGAACTCTGCATTCAGATGCTTATATCTTTCCTTTTCTCCTTTGCTTTTCACCTCTCTTCTTTTCACAGCTATTTGTAAGGCCTCCCCAGACAGCCATTTTGCTTTTTTGCATTTCTTTTCCATGGGGATGGTCTTGATCCCTGTCTCTTGTACAATGTTATGAACCTCCATCCATAGTTCATCAGGCACTCTATCTATCAGATCTAGGCCCTTAAATCTATTTCTCACTTCCACTGTATAATCATAAGGGATTTGATTTAGGTCATACCTGAATGGTCTAGCAGTTTTCCCTACTTTCTTCAATTTGAGTCTGAATTTGGTAATAAGGAGTTCATGATCTGAGCCACAGTCAGCTCCTGGTCTTGTTTTTGTTGACTATATAGAGCTTTTCCATCTTTGGCTGCAGAGAATATAAGCAATCTGATTTCGGTGTTGACCATCTGGTGATGTCCATGTGTAGAGTCTTCTCTTGAGTTGTTGGAAGAGGGTGTTTGCTATGACCACTGCATTCTCTTGGCAAAACTCTATTAGTCTTTGCCAAGTTTCATTCCACATTCCAAGGCCACATTTGCCTGTTACTCCAGGTGTTTCCTGACTTCCTACTTTCACATTCCAGTCCCCTATAATGAAAAGGACATCTTTTTTGGGTGTTAGTTCTAAAAGGTCTTGTAGGTCTTCATAGAACTGTTCAACTTCAGCTTCTTCAGCCTTACTGGTTGGGGCATAGACTTGGATAACTGTTATATTGAATGGTTTGCCTTGGAGACGAACAGAGATCATTCTGTCGTTTTTGAGATTGCATCCAAGTACTGCATTTCGGATTCTTTTGTTGGCCATGATGGCTACTCCATTTCTTCTAAGGGATTCCTGCCTGCAGTAATAGATATAATGGTCATCTGAGTTAAATTCACCCATCCCAGTCCACTTTAGTTCGCTGATTCATAGAATCTCGATATTCACTCTTGCCATCTCCTATTTGACCACTTCCAATTTGCCTTGATTCATGGACCTGACATTCCAGGTTCCTATGCAATATTGCTCTTTACAGCACCAGACCTTGCTTCTATCACCAGTTACATCCACAGCTGGGTATTGTTTTTTCTTTGGCTTCATCCCTTTTTTCTTTCTGAAGTTATTTCTCCACTGATCTCCAGTAGCATATTGGGCACCTACTGACCTGGGGAGTTCCTCTTTCAGTATCCTATCATTTTGCCTTTTCATACTGTTCATGGGGTTCTCAAGGCAAGAATACTGAAGTGGTTTGCCATTCCCTTCTTCAGCGGACCACATTCTGTCAGACCTCTCCACCATGGCCCACCCGTCTTGGGTTGCCCCACGGGCATGGTTTGGTTTCACTGAGTTAGACAAGGCTGGGGTCCTAGTGTGTTAGATTGACTAGTTTTCTGTGAGTATGGTTTCAGTGTGTCTGCCCTCTGATGCCCTCTTGCAACACCTACCATCTTTCTTGGGTTTCTCTTACCTTGGGCGTGGGGTATCTCTTCATGGATGCTCCAGCAAAGCACAGCCGCTGCTCCTTACATTGCACGAGGGGTATTTCCTTACCACTGCCCTTCCTGACCTTCGACGTGGGATAGCTCCTCTAGACCCTCCTACGCCTGTAGCTCCGAATTTTGCTCCTCCCGGCCGCCGCCCCTGGCCTCTGGCGTGGGGTAGCTCCTCAGGGCCACTGCCCCTGACCTCGGGCACAAGGTGGCTTCTCCCGGCCGCCCTTGACATCGGACGCGGGGTGTTTCCTCCCGGCCGCCACTGACCTCTGACGCGGGGTAGCTCCTCCTGGCCGCCACTCCTGACCTCGGACTTGGGTAGCTCCTCTCCGCTGTTCCTGCACCCTCGCAGCCTGGCACTCTTGGCCACTGTCCCTGACCTCAGAAGTGGGGTAACTCCTCTTGGCTGCGGGCGGATGCTACCCAGCACACTAAGCGCTACACTCAATATGACAGTAAATTTGGAAAACTCAGCAGTAACCACAGGACTGGAAAAGGTCAGTTTTCATTCCAATTCCAAAGAAAGGCAATGCCAAAGAATGCTCAAACCACTGCACAATTGGACTCATCTCACATGCTAGTAAAGTAATGCTCAAAATTCTCCAAGCCAGGCTTCAGCAATACGTGAACCGTGAACTTCCTGATGTTCAACCTGGCTTCAGAAAAGGCAGAGGAACCAGAGATCAAATTGCCAACAACTGCCGGATCATCGAAAAAGCAAGAGAGTTCCAGAAAAACATTTATTTCTGCTTCATTGACTACGCCAAAGCCTTTGACTCTGTGGATCACAGTAAACTGTGGAAGATTCTGAGAGAGATGGAAATTCCAGACCACCTGACCTGCCTCTTGAGAAATCTGTATGCAGGTCAGGAAGCAGCAGTTAGAACTGGACTTGGAGCAACAGACTGGTTCCAAATAGGAAAAGGAGTATGTCAAAGCTGTATATTGTCACCCTGCTTATTTAACTTATATGCAGAGTACATCATGAGAAACGCTGGGCTGGAAGAAGCACAAGCTGGAATCAAGATTGCCAGGAGAAATATCAATCATCTCAGATATGCAGATGACACCACCCTTATGGCAGAAAGTGAAGAGGAGCTAAAAAGCCTCTTGATGAAAGTGAAAGAGGAGAGTGAAAAAGTTGGCTTAAAGCTCAACATTCAGAAAACGAAGATCATTGCATCTGGTCCCATCACTTCATGGGAAATAGATGGGGAAACAGTGGAAACAGTGTCAGAGTTTGTTTTGGGGGGCTGCAAAATCACTGCAGATGGTGACTGCAGCCATGAAATTAAAAGACGCTTACTTCTTGGAAGAAAAGTTATGACCAACCTAGATAGTATATTCAAAAGTAGAGACATTACTTTGCCGACTAAGGTCCGTCTAGTCAAGGCTATGGTTTTTCCAGTGGTCATGTATGGATGTGAGAGTTGGACTGTGAAGAAGGCTGAGCACTGAAGGATTGATGCTTTTGAACTGTGGTGTTGGAGAAGACTCTTAAGAGTCCCTTGGACTGCAAGGAGATCCAACCAGTCCATTCTGAAGGAGATCAGCCCTGGGATTTCTTTGGAAGGAATGATGCTAAAGCTGAAACCAGTACTTTGGCCACCTCATGCAAAGAGTTGACTCATTGGAAAAGATTCTGATGCTGGGAGGGATTGGGGGCAGGAGGAGAAGGGGACGGCAGAAGATCAAATGGCTGGATGGCATCATCGACTCTATAAACATGAGTCTGAGTGAACTCCAGGAGATGGTGATGGGCAGGGAGGCCTGGTGTGCTGCGATTCATGGGGTAGCAAAGAGTCAGACACGACTGAGTGACTGAACTGAACTGAACTAAGTAAATAATAAATTCATATATCATTTATAATAGAATGAATTAAAGTTACAGAGCTTATAATTTATAGTTTCGTTGTTGTGATTTAGTCATTCAGTCGTCTCCAAGTCTTTGTGACCCCATGGATTGCAGCATAGTAGGCTTTCCTGTTGTTCACTATCTCCCGGAGTTGCTTGAGCTCATGTCCATTGAGTCAGTGATGCCATTCAATCATCTCATCCTCTGCCACCCCTTCTCCTTTTGTCTTCAAGCTTTCCCAGCATCACGGTCTTTACCAATGAGCCAGCTCTTTGCATCAGGTGGCCAAAGTATTGGAGCTTCAGCTTCAGCTTCAGCATCAGTCTTTCCAATGAATATTCAGGTTTGATTTCCTTTAAGATTGACTGGTTCATCTCCTTGCTGTCCAAGGGACTGTCAAGAGTCTTTACCAGCACCACAGTTATATATATTAATAAAGTATAAGATTAGTCATATAGAATTTGTCAGTTTATTGATATATCAGTAGTTGTTATATTAAACTACTGTTAATTAAATATATTAATTTTTAGTAGAAATTAAAAATATTTAATGATGGCTATCATTTTTTAAGTGTATATTATGTGTTAGGTGTTTTAACTCTATGAACTTGATTTATCCCTACAACCACACTATGAGGCGGATAATTAAATTACAGATAAGTAAACTGAGATTTAGAGAGATTATGGATCTTGACCAGATCACTCAAATACTAAAGAGGGTAACTGGGACCTGGCCTGACCCTCATGGCTATGTTTTCTTTTTAAACATCATTCACATCCTTATCTCAAACACTCAAAACAACAGAGCCAAGGAATAAGGCCGGGTGATAATTTAACATTGAGGGTGTCTACATATTACCACTTTGTGTTGGATACATCAACAGGATCGAAACAGAAAGTGATTATGATTCAATACCAATGTCAAGTAGGTGAAATGACAGTGTATAAAGCTACATAAAGATATGAGGGAGAATGACCAACAACATTCTACACTAGATCTCATAAGTTTCACTCCAGATCAGTATGTCAGCTTACATACAGCACACTTCATATGGGGCTGCTCTGTTAGAAGCAGTAGGGACTACACCCCTAATAGCCATCAGAAGGGAAAGAGTGGGGAGCACAGGAATGGATCTGTTTGTCAGATCACTGCCCCTCTCCATTTCAGGGACATCTAAGATAAATAAAGCTCACTAAATGGAGAAAGCACAATAACATCTAATGTACTCATCATTATCAAGGCCATTAAAGAGATGTAAAAAGCACAGCAGCTAACCGCATTCATAAATAGTAAACTAGCCTTTGAGAAGGTAGTAAGAACTCAGTCTCATAAGTAACTAAATGTATGTTAATTTAATTCTATTGGAAAGAGAAGTAGAAAAATGTAAAACATTAATCACCATCTCAGGAATGATTTATTTTGCATACATGCCTGCAGAGAGAAAGAGAGCTGTTTCCTTTTGGTAGTCTTCCAGCTCCTGCTTTCTTCTTGATCATCAGGAGGCTGCATTCATACATCTTCCATATGTCAATAGTAGATTGCCCATCCTCTGCTTTCATGTGTGCAGCCAAAATCCACTGACTTTCTGGGGCAAACAATAGTAAGTTTGCTATTTGTAATAAAGCTATTATATATCAGACAGTCTATTCTAAACACTGTGGCAGAAGCCCAAGTTATTCATTCTCCCTTATTGTGTATGAATGAGACCCTTTCTTTTGTTCTTTTCTTCAGATTTATTGAGATATAATTGACATATTACACTGTGTAAGTTTAAAGAGATTTGATATATAATACATATATTTTGTGAGTTGATTACTACAACAAGGTTAGTTAACACACCCAACTTCTCATAGTTACCTTGTTTTGTGGTGAGAATCTTCAAGATCTACTCTTTTAGCAACTTTCAAATATGCAGTACAATATTTTTAGTAATAGTCACCATGTTGTGCATCACATCCCCAGAACTTATTCATCTTATAACTGGAACTTTGTACCCCTTGAACACTTTCTTCCACTTCCCCCATTCTCCTGACCTTGGCAACCACCAATATACTCTCTGTTTCTGTGAGTTTGATTTTTTTTTATTCCATTTGTAAATGAAATCTTTCTTGGTCTGACTTATTTTATTGAGTTGGCCAAAATGTTCATTCAGGTTTTTCATAAGATGTTATGGAAAAACCCAAACAAACTTTTTGGCTAGCCCACAGCATGCTCATCATCCATGGATAGTTCATCCATGCTGTCTCAAGTGACAAAATTTCCATTTTTTTATGGCTGGATACTATTCCAGTGTGTGTGTGTGACATGTCTCTGTATCATAATTTCTTTTCTTTATTCATTCATCCACTGGAGGACATTTAGGTCACTTCCATGCCTTGGATTTCATAAATATTGCTATGAACATTGGGGTACAAATATATATTGAAGTTACTGTTTTTGTTTTCTTGGGGTAAACACCAAGAAGTGAAACTGTTGGATCATATGACAGTTTTATTTTTAATTTTTTGAGGAGACTCCACACTATTTTCCATAGTGACTGCACCAATTTCCACTCCCTCAAATAGTGTGCAAGTGTTCCCTTTTCTCTGTATCTTTGCTACTACTTATCTCTTGTTTGTTTGTTTGTAATGGTCATCCTAACAGATGTGAGATGATAGCTTGTGGTTTTGATTTGCATTTCCCTGATGATTAGTGATGTGAGCATTTTTTTCATGTACCTGTTGGCCTTGTGAATGGACCTTTCTCTAAGCAAACGTGACTTTCATTAGAAATATGGCTTTCTGAATTTCCTCACTGACAAAGTTTGGTACATAGGTTGTATCCCAGTTGAGAGAATCACTTTCCCTTTAAGAATGATTGAAAAATTTATCTAATATATTGATAAAATATAACTTCCATAGTCAGTTTAATTTTTAGTCTATTTGGATTTATCTATATCAGGATTTAGAAGTAAAGGAAAATGTTTAAACTTAAAACTTAATTCAAGCTACCCAAGAAATAACAATTCTATCCATACTGTTGCTCCTTGGTAACCACAGGAGATTGGTTCCAAGGGCTCCTTCCATTACCAAATTCTGTAGAAGTTCAAGTTCCTTCTGTGAAATGGTGCAGTATTTGTATATAATTGATGCACACCTTCCGTATATTTAAAATCATCTCTAGATTACTTACAATACCTAAATCAATGTAAAGGCTGTGTAAATAGTTGCTCAGTTCAGTTCAGTTCAGTCGCTAAGTCGTGTCCAACTCTTTGCAACCCCATGAATTGCAGCACGCCAGGACCCCTGTCCATCACCAACTCCCAGAGTTCACTCAGACTCACGTCCAACGAGTCAGTGATGCCATCCAGCCATCTCCTCCTCTGTCGTCCCCTTCTCCTCCTGCCCACAATCCCTCCCAGCATCAGAGTCTTTTCCAATGAGTCAACTCTTCGCATGAGGTGGCCAAAGTACTGGAGTTTCAGCTTTAGCATTATTCCTTCCAGAGAAATCCCAGGGCTGATCTCCTTTAGAATGGACTGGTTGGATCTCCTTGCAGTCCAAGGGACTCTCAAGAGTCCTCTCCAACACCACAGTTCAAAAGCATCAATTCTTCAGCACTCAGCCTTCTTCACAGTCCAACTCTCACATCCATACATGACCACAGGAAAAACCATAACCTTGACTAGACAGACCTTAGTCGGCAAAGTAATGTCTCTGCTTTTGAATATACTATCTAGGTGGGTCATAACTTTTCTTCCAAGAAGTAAGTGTCTTTTAATTTCATGGCTGCAGTCACCATCTTCGGTGATTTTGGAGCCCCAAAAATAAAGTTTGACACTGTCTCTACTGTTTCCCCATCTACTTGCCATGAAGTGATGGGGCCAGATGCCATGATCTTCGTTTTCTGAATGTTGAGCTTTAAGCCAACTTTTTCACTCTCCTCTTTCACTTTCATCAAGAGGCTTTTGAGTTCCTCTTCACTTTCTGCCATAAGGGTGGTGTCATCTGCATATCTGAGGTGATTGATATTTCTCCCGGCAATCTTGATTCCAGCGTGTGTTTCTTCCAGCCCAGCATTTCTCATGATGTACTCTGCATATAAGTTAAATAAGCAGGGTGACAATATACAGCCTTGACATACTCCTTTTCCTATTTGGAACCAGTCTGTTGCTCCAAGTCCAGTTCTAACTGTTGCTTCCTGGCCTGCATACAGATTTCTCAAGAGGCAGGTTAGGTGGTCTGGTATTCCCATTTCTTTCAGAATTTTCCACAGTTTATTGTGATCCACACAGTCAAAGGCTTTGGAATAGTCAATAAAGCAGAAATAGATGTTTTTCTGGAATTCTCTTGCTTTTTCCATGATCCAGCAGATGTTGGCAATTTGATCTCTGGTTCCTCTGCCTTTTCTAAAACCAGCTTGAACATCAGGGAGTTCATGGTTCATGTATTGCTGAAGCCTGGCTTGGAGAATTTTGAGCATTACTTTACTAGCATGTGAGATGAGTGCAATTGTGTGGTAGTTTGAGCATTCTTTGGCATTGCCTTTCTTTGGGATTGGAATGAAAACTGACCTTTTCCGGTCCTGTGGCCACTGCTGAGTTTTCCAAATTTTCTGGCATATCGAGTGCAGTACTGACACAGCATCATCTTTCAGGATTTGGAACAGCTCAGCTGGAATTCCATAACCTCCACTAGCTTTTTTGTAGTGATGCTTTCTAAGGCCCACTTGACTTCACATCCCAAGATGTCTGGCTCTAGATTAGTGATCACATCATCATGATAATCTGGTGTGCAGCAAATTCAAGTTTTGCTTTTTTGAAAATTTTCTGTATTTTTCCCAAATGTTTTAAATTCAAAATTGGTTGAATCCACAGATCCATGGATACAAAGAGCTGACTGTACACAGATCATCATGCATAGACAACCCACTAGCAAGATCCAATATACCAAATCTTTAGTCAAGAAGGGCTGTGAATAGGTCTATCAGTACCATCTTTCTGGATTCCATATATATGCATTAATATATGATGTTTGTTTTTCTGACTTACTTCACTCTGTATAATAGGCTCTAGGTTCATCCACCTCATTAGAACTGAGTCAAATGCTTTCCTTTTCATGGCAAAGTAATATGCCACTGCGTATAGGTACCACATGTGAGATGTGAGAATTGAACCATAAAGAAAGCTGAGCACCAAAGAACTGATGCTTTTGAACTGTGGTGTTGTAGAAGACTCTTGAGGCGAAGAACTGACTCATTGGAAAAGACCCTGATGATGGGAGAGATTGAATGTAGGAGGAGAAGGGGAGGACAGAGGATGAGATGGTTGTATGGCATCACTGACTCAATGGACATGAGTTTGAGCAAGCTCCAGAAGTTGTGATGGACAAGGAAGCCCAGTGTGCTGCAGTCCATGGGATCACAAAAAGCTGGACATAACAGCTACTGAAATGAACTGATAGGTACCACAACTTCTTTATCCATTCATCTGTTGATGGACATCTAGGTTGCTTCCATGTCTTCTGCTAAGTCGTTTCAGTCGTGTCCGACTCTGTGTGACCCCATGACGGCAGCCCACCAGGCTGCCCCCGTCCCTGGGATTCTTCAGGCAAGCTATTGTAAATAGTGCTGCAATGAACATTGGGGTACACGTGTTTTCTTCAATTATGATTTTCTCAGGGCATATGCCCAGTAGTGGGATTGCTGGGTCTTATGGTAATTTTATTGCTAGTTTTTTAAGGAATCTGCATACTGTTCTCCATAGTGGCTGTATCAACTTGCATTTCCACCAACAGTACAAGAGGGTTCCCTTTGTTGAACCTATTTGCAGGGCAGCAATGGAGACACAGACATAGGGAAAAGACTTGTGCACACAGCGGGGTAAGTAGAGGGTGGGATGAATTGAGAGAATACCGCTGAAACATATACATTACCATATGTAAAATAGATAGCCAGTGGGTATGGGTATTTGTTGTATTTTGCAGGATACTGAAATCAGTTGCTCTGTGACAACTTAGAGAGGTAGGATGGGGTAGGAGGTGGGAGGGAGGTTCAAGAAGGAGAGGATATATGTACACCTATAGCTGATTCATGTTGATGTATGGTAGAAACCACCACCACAACATTGTAAAGCAATTATCTTCCAATTAAAAATAAGTGGGGAAAAAAGGGCTGTGGACAGGAGAGTAGAACTAGTGGTATCTTACTGGTGTGACTTTTTCTTGTGGCAAAACTTAATTACAGAAAAAGCTTTTATGGAGGGTTTGTGTAAAATAGTTGCCTACATTTAAACTTGTTTGGCCACAGTTTTCAAAATGATAAACTACAAAATACAAGTTTTTGTTTTGCTGAAAACTCATGTATATTGGTGAAACTCATGTTTTTGATAGAAATTTGTAAACAACATGTATTCTGTAATGTACATTTTAAGCTTGTACAAAAGAGAATCTTGCCTCTTAGAATTTGTCAGGAGATTACAACATTTATAACTATTTCATTATTACTCAACACATTGCTGTAAGCCTCATTAATTACGTCTTTCAGGAAATTTCCTGCTGAAAATCTTTAATGAAGGTTATTCTTACTTAGGTGAGTTCCATGCATCTGAAGAGGTCAGAAGGGATTTAAACTAAATCTGCTAGTTAAATTGAAGATCAACATGGACCATATCATTTATATTGATGAGCCTCATGTTTTCTATAATTTGTAAACTTGTACTAAAAAATTACCAAGTTTTTTTGTTCAAACTAAATTTGTGTTCGAATTTGAATTCGAACACAAATTTGAGTAACAACGATGTGTACTGAAATAAGTGGTTAGTTCTCAAATATATGAACTTTTCTGAAGGAGAGCACTCATCTGAAACCATGTTTTAATGTGTTTGTTAATTTTTATTTACTTAACAATAACTCAGTTTAGCAGGAGATCAAAAGCTAGGCATCGAGCTGAGTATGTCTAATTTTATCTTTCAAATTTCCCCCAGCCTAGAAATAGCCATCTCTTGCTCAAGGATGGTGTCTGTCTCCTGGATTAATTTATTTTACCTTGGAGACAAATATTCAGAAGCAACATCTTTTGTGCTTATAGTTACTAAACCACAACTCAAATTAAAAGTAGTATTATTAGTGTACCAAAAATGATGCAGGATGGGGAATTGTTTCACGACAGTAAAGCTCATCTTTTGTAAAAAAAGGACATAAAGTGTTTTTACTTCCCAGGAAAGGAAGTAAGGTTTGTTTTCTACTGAAAATAAATGAGAAAATATTGCTGCTTCTGAACTCTAGGTAGGAATTGAAACCCTTTAATAATACATATTTAAAATGTTTACCCCTTTAAAAATTCTAAAGTTTTTTTTTTTTTTAAAGAGTAGTAGAACTAGAACATCCTAAGTCACACAAATTGAGGGATAACACTAGCATCAAAGTAACAGACACAAATTGGTATTTCTGTGGATAAACAAATGCCTATTTTTTGCAGAAAGTATAGAAATGCTCAGATTTTTCACTCAAATGTGTTGGCTTTCCCAAAGAGGTTGTTTCATATGAGTTCTGGGAACAGTGCTCTTGGTCAGTCTGGGGGGTACTGACTGTGGGTGCCCTACTCAGCACTGGCTTGGCCTGTTGTGGAAGAGCTCCTGTGGGATCTAGAACAAAAAGCAGCATCAAGACCAGTCAAGTCTGGGAAAGGCCCCTCTACAGTCATTAGTTCCCATGCATGTCTTGGAAGAATCTGCTGACCCTGCTATTGCTCATACTATGAACTTTCTCATGGAGATCTAGCTAGGGGAAAGAAAGTTCATGTTTCACTCCCTCTGTAGTATATCCCATTCTAAGACTGGAGCAATAGCCCAGAGACTGGACTGATGAGTAATTGAGGGAGAAATTTGCAGTGCTCAGCATCTCACCATCTTTAACCTAAGCCAGTAGTTTTGTACCAGATTTGTGGGATCAACATTCTTATTTCTAATGCTCAGTTCTGTTTTCCCCCTGCAAGTGCTTCTCAGCTTCCTAGGCAAATAACCCTTGGCTGCTCTGAGCCACCAGTTATCCAGAGCAGATTTATTCAAAGGTCTGGTGGATAAAACTTACCTAATCCTACACCTGTTAAGATCCCTGATATGGAGTTTTAGTAAATGCATGCAAGTTAAGTTTCTTCAGTCATATCCGAGTCTTTGTGACCCTATGGCTACTCTCTCCATGGGATTCTTCAGGCAACAATACTGGAGTGGCTTGCGATGCCCTCCTCCAGCATATCTTCTCTTATGTCTCCTGCATTGGCAGGCAGGTTCTTAACCACTGGCACCAGCTGAGCTAACTCTTCAGTTCAGTTCAGTTCAGTCGCTCATTCGTGTCCAACTCTTCATGACCTGATGCATCACAGCATGCCAGGCCTCCTTGTCCATCATCAGCTCCTGGAGTCTATCCAAACTCATCTCCATTGAGTCAGTGAGCCATCCAACCATCTCATCCTCTGTTGTCCCCTTCTCCTTCTGCCCTCAATCTTTCCCAGCATCAAAGTCTTCCAATGAGTCCAGTCTTCGCATGAGGTGGCCAAAGCCCTGGAGTTTCAGCTTCAGCATCATTCCTTCCAAAGAAATCCCAGGGCTGATCTCCTTCAGAATGGACTGGTTGGATCTCCTTGCAGTCCAAGGGACTCTCAAGAGTCTTCTCCAACACCACAGTTCAAAAGCATCAATTCTTCAGTGCTCAACTTTCTTCACAGTCCAACTCTCACATCCATACATGACCACTGGGAAAACCATAGCCTTGACTATACGGACCTTTGTTAGCAAAGTAATGTCTCTGTTTTTGAATATGCTATCTAGGTTGGTCATAACTTCCTTTCAAGGAGCAAGTGTCTTTTAATTTCATGACTGCAGTCACCATCTGCAGTGATTTGGAACCCCCCCAAAATAGTCTGTCGCTGTTTCCTTTTTTCCCCATATATTTGCCATGAAGTGATGGGACCAGATGCCATGATTTTAGTTTTTTGAATGTTGAGTTTTAAGCCAACTTTTTTCCTCTCCTTTTTCACTTTCATCAAAGCTCTTTAGTTCTTCTTCATTTTCTGCCATAAGGGTGGTGTTATCTGCATGTCTGAGTCTCATGATGTACTCTACATATAAGTTAAATAATCAGGGTGACAATATACAGACTTGACATAATACTTTCCTGATTTAGAATGTATGGCAAAACCAATACAGTATTGTAAAGTAAAATAAAGTAAAAATAAAAATTAAAAAAAAAAAGAATAAAATACAACTAATCTGTTGTTCCATGTCCAGTTCTAACTGTTCCTTCCTGACCTGCATACATATTTCTCAAGAGACAGGCACTTAAGAATATGTCACAGCAATTTTAAATCATAATAACTATTATAGCAACAAATTGCTAACATTTACTAAAGTCCTCTTATATGTCACACATTTTTCTACATTTGGTTTTATATTGATTAATTCTTTTAATCTTCAGAATACCCCTTGATGATAGATGCAATTATTTCTCCTATTTTATTGTGAGAACACGGACACAGAGAAGTTAAGTAACACCCTGAGGTCACTTCCATGGAATTCAGATGACAGAAGGGGAAACAAAGTGGAGTGAAGTTTTGTGTTCATTATATTTTTTTCTGTATTCTTAATATCAATATTGGTTAAATGGAATTAAAGAATATTTCTCTAGAATTCAATAGTAAGTGCCACCGAAGCAATGGTCATGCCTCTTTTCTCACTATATAGAATCTCTGGTGACTGCTACAAAAAGACAGTCAATAAACATTCAAGGAATGAATGAATGATCTAAAATAAACTTTCAGTTTCTTTTTCTTATGTGTCTCTCATCCTTTTTCTTGCCTTTCCAATTTCTGTGTGTTTATTTTATTTATTTATTTATAAAATTTAAATTTATTTATTTTAATTGGAGGTTAATTACAATTTTGTATTGGGTTTACCATGTATCGACAAGAATTTGCCATGGGTATACACATGTTGTTTATTTAATTTACACTAAACATGAATGTAAAGTTGTTCAGTTGTGTCCAACTCTTCGTGACCCCATGGACAGTGGCCCGCCAGGCTCCTCTGTCCATGGAGATCCTCCAGGCAAGAATACTGGAGCGGGTTGCCATTTCCTTCTCCAGGAGATTTTCCTGACCCTGGGATTAAACTTAAGTCTCCCGCATTGCCGGCAGACTCTATCCTCTACGCCACCGGGGAAGATACACTAAGTTCAGTTCAGTTCAGTTCAGTTCAGTTTTTCAGAAGTGTCTGACTCTTTGTGACCCCATGAATTGCAACACTCCAGGCTCCCTGTCCATCACCAACTCCCAGAGTTTACTTATGTCCATCGAGTCGGTGATGCTATCCAGCCATCTCATCCACGGTCGTCCCCTTCTCCTCCTGTCCCCAATCCCTCCCAGCATCAGAGTCTTTTCCAAAGAGTCAACACTTTGCATGAGGTGGCCAAAGTACTGGAGTTTCAGCTTGAGCATCAGTCCTTCCAATGAACACTCAAGACTGATCTCCTTCAGAATGGCCTGGTGGGATCTCCTTGCTGTCCAAGGGACACTTAAGAATCTTCTCCAATATCACAGTTCAAAAGCATCAATCCTTTGGCATTCAGCTTTCTTTGAAGTCCAACTCTCACATCCATACATGACCACTGCAAAAACCATAGCCTTGGCTACAAAGACCTTAGTCGGCAAAGTAATGTCTCTGCTTTTGAATATGCTATCAAGTTGGTCATAACTTTCCTTCTAAGGAGTAAGCATCTTTTAATTTCATGGCTGCAATCACCATCTGCAGTGATTTTGGAGCCCCCGAAAATAAAGTCTGACACTCTTTCCACTGTTTAACCATCTATTTCTGATGCAGTGATGGGACCAGGTGCCATGATGTTAGTTTTCTGAATGTTGAGCTTTAAGCCAACTTTCCTCTTAAGCCAACTCACTCTCCTCTTTCACTTTCAACAAAAGAATTTTTAATTCCTCTTCACTTTCTGCCATAAGGGTGGTGTCATCTGCATAACTGAGGTTATTGATATTTCTCCCGGAAATCTTGATTTCAGCATGTGCTTCTTCCAGTCCAGCATATCTCATGATGTACTCTGCTACTGCTGCTGCTAAGTCACTTCAGTCGTGCCCAACTCTGTGCGACCCCATAGATGGCAGCCCACGAGGCTCCATCATCCCTGGGATTCTCCAGGCAAGAACACTGCAGTGGGTTGCCATTTCCTTCTCCAATGCAAGAAAGTGAAAACTGAAAGTGAAGTCTCAGTTGTGTCCGTCTCTTGGTGACTCTATGGAATGCAGCCTACCGGCACTTCCATCCATGGGATTTTCCAAGCAAGAGTACGGGAGTGGGTTGTGATTGCCTTCTCCGATGATGTACTCTACATATAAGTTAAATAAGCAGGATATTAATATACAGCCATTAGATACTCCTTTTCCTATTTGGAACCAATCTGTTGTTCCATGTCCAGTTGTAACTGTTGCTTCCAGACCTGCATATAGGTTTCTCAAGAGGCAGGTCAGGTGGTCTGGTATTCCCTTCTCTTTCAGAATTTTCCAAAGTTTATTGTAATCCACACAGTCAAAGCCTTTGGCATAGTCAATAAAGCAGAAAGAGATGTTTTTCTGAAACTCTCTTGCTTTTTCCATGATCCAGCAGATGTTGGCAATTTGATTTCTGGTTCCTCTGCCTTTTCTCAAACCAGCTTGAACATCTGGAAGTTCATGGTTCACATATTGCTGAAGCCTGGCTTGGAGAATTTTGAGCATTACTTTACTAGCGTGTGAGATGAGTACAATTGTTGGTAGTTTGAACATTCCTTTGCATTGCCTTTCTTTGGGATTGGAATAAAAACTGACCTTTTCCAGTCCTGGGGCCACTGCTGAGTTTTCCAAATTTACTGGCATATTGAGTGCAGCTCTTTCACAGCATCATCTTTCAGCGTTTGAAATAGCTCAACTGGAATACCATTACCTCCACTAGCTTTGTTCATAGTGATGCTTTCTAAGGCCCACTTGACTTCACATTCCAGGATATCTGGCTCTAGGTTAGTGATCACACCATCATGATTATCTGGGTCATGAAGCTCTTTTTTGTAGAGTTCTTCTGTGTATTCTTGCCACCTCTTCTTAATATCTTCTGCTTCTGTTAGGTCCAGACCATTTCCGTCCTTTTTGAGCCCATCTTTGCATGAAATGTTCCCTTGGTATCTCTAATTTTCTTGAAGAGGTCTCTAGTCTTTCCCATGCTGCTGTTTTCCTTTATTTCTTTGCATTGATCTCTGAGGAAGGCTTTCTTATCTCTCCTTGCTATTCTTTGGAACTCTGCATTTAGATGCTTTTATCTTTCCTTTTCTCCTTTGCTTTTCACCTCTCTTCTTTTCAGAGCTATTTGTAAGGCCTCCTCAGACAGTCATTTTGCTTTTTTACATATCCTTTTCTTGAGGATGGTCTTGATCCCTGTCTCCTGTACAATATCAGGAACCTCTGTCCATAGTTCTTCATGCAGTCTGTCTATAGATCTAGTCCCTTAAATCTATGTCTCACTTCTACTGTATAATCATAAGGAATTTGATTTAGATCATACTTAAATGGTCTAGTGCTTTTCCTCACTTTCTGCAACTTAAATCTGAATTTGGCAGTAAGGAGTTCATGATCTGAGCCACAGTCAGCTCCTGGTCTTGTTCTTGCTGACTGTATAGAGCTTCTCCATCTTTGGCTGCAGAGAATATAATCAGCCTGATTTCAGTGTTGACCATCTGGTGATGTCCATGTGTAGAGTCTTCTCTAGTGCTGTTGGAAAAGGGTGTTTGCTATGACCAGTGTGTTCTCTTAGGAAAACTCTATTAGCCTTTGCCCTGCTTCATTCCGTACTCCAAGGCCAAATTTGCCTGTTACTCCAGGGGTTTCTTGACTTCCTACTTTTGCATTCCAGTCCCCTATAATAAAAAAGACATCTGTTTTGGGTGTTAGTTCTAAAAAGTCTTTAGGTCTTCATAGAACCATTCAACTCCAGCTTCTTCAGTGTTGCTGGTTGGGCATAGGCTTGGATTACTGTGATATTTGAATAGTTTACCTTGGAAACGAACAGAGATCATTCTGTCGTTTTTGAGATTGCATCCAAGTACTGCATTTCAGACTCTTCTGTTGACCATGATGATTACTCCATTTCTCCTAAGGGATTCCTGCCCACAGTAGTAGATATAATGGTCATCTGAGTTAAGTTCACCCATCCCAGTCCATTTTAGTTCGCTGATTCCTAGAATGTCGACATTCACTCTTGCCGTCTCCTGTTTGACCACTTCTAATCTGCTTTGATTCATGGACCTAACATTCCAGGTTCCCATGCAATATTGAAAAAACCTATATGCAGGTCAGGAAGCAACAGTTAGAACTGTACATGGAACAACAGACTGGTTCCATATAGGAAAAGTAGTACATCAAAGCTGTATATTGTCATCCTGCTTTAACTTATATGCAGAGTACATCATGAGAAACGCTAGGCTGGAAGAAGCACACGCTGGAATTAAGATTGCCAGGAGAAATATCAATAACCTCAGATATGCAAATGACACCACCCTTGTGGTAGAAAGTGAAGAGGAACTAAAAACCCTCTTGATGAAAGTGAAAGAGGAGAGTGAAAAAGTTGGCTTAAAGCTCAACACTCAGAAAACTAAGATCCTGGCACCTGGTCCCATCACTTAATGGTAAGTATATGGAGAAACATTGGAAACAGTGTCAGACTATTTTTTTGAGCTCCAAATTCACTGCAGATGGTAATTGCAACCATGAAATTAAAAGACTCTTACTCCTTGGAAGAAAAGTTATGACCAACCTAGATAGCATATTCAAAAGCAGAGACATTACTTTGCCAACTAAGGTCCGTCTAGTCAAGGCTATGCTTTTTCCAGTAGTCATGTATAGATGTGGGAGTTGAACTGTGAAGAAAGCTGAGCACAGAAGAATTGATGCTTTTGAACTGTGGTGTTGGAGAAGACTCTTGAGAGTCGCTTGGACTGCAAGGAGATCCAACAGGCCATTCTGAAGGAGAGCAGTCCTGGGTGTTCATTGGAAGGATGATGCTAAAGCTGAAACTTCAATACTTTGTCCACCTCATGCGAAGAGTGGACTCATTGGAAAAGACCCTGATGCTGGGAGGGATTGTGGGCAGAAGGAAAAGGGGACGACAGACGATGAGATGGCTGGATGGCATCACCGACTCGATGGACATGAGTTTGAGTAAACTCCAGGAGTTGGTGATGGACAGGGAGGGCTGGCGTGCTGTGATTCATAGTGTCGCAAAGAGTCAGACCCCACTTAGCGACTGAACTGAACGGAACCGAACTGATGCAGTAGTCCTCTTTACAGCATCGGACCTTGCTTCTATCACCAGTCACATCCACCACTGGGTATTGTTTTTGCTTTGGCTTCATCCCTTCATTCTTTCTGGAGTTATTTCTCTACTGATCTCCAGTAGCTTATTGGGCACTTACAGACCTGGGGAATTCCTTTTTCAGTATCCTATCATTTTGCCTTTTCAAACTGTGTTAGGGGTTCTTAAGGCAAGAATACTGAAGTGGTTTGCCATTCCCTTCTCCAGTGGACTACATTCTATCAGACCTCTCCACCATGACCTGTTAATCTTGGGTGGCCCCACACAGCATGGCTTAGTTTCATTGAGTTAGACAAGGCTGTGGTCCATGTGATCAGATTGGCTAGTTTTCCATGATTATGGTTTCAGTGTGTCTGCCCTCTGATGCCCTCTCACAACACCTACTGTCTTCCTTGGGTTTCTCTTACCTTGGACGTGGGGTATCTCTTCACGGCTGCTCCAGCAAAGTGTAGCCACTGCTCCTTACCTTGGATGATGGGTATCTCCTCACGGCCGCCCCTGCTGACCTTGAATGTGGAGTAGCTCCTCTCAGCCCTCCTGTGTCCAAGATATACTAAAGAATTACTAAATAGTGTCTAGATTAGTGGATTGATGACACTCCTTGTTCATAACTTAATAACTTTTGTTGGCTGTAATTGCTAACAGAAGAATTGGGGCTGGTTTGGATGATGAGTGAATTAAGAGGCTGTTTTCCTTACAGGATATCATCAAGACTTCTCTGAGATGTGTAATGTGAAGCAAACTGAAATGCAGAGTCCTTACCTGAATGGATGAGCACAGTGTTCATTGCTCCCTTAAGATCTTTACTGTTCTATACTATTTTATTATTTTTTGCAATAAGATAAATTTCAAAATTAATCTCTGGTTTTATGTGTAAGCTGACAACACTGATAAAGCTATTTAAATTACAGGTAATGTGTTTTATAAATTGACTTAAAAAACTACTAAGTGAGTAATACATATGTAATTCCCTGTATTTTAACACCTTTCGGCTATCTTCAACATCTCGTTTGTAAGGCATCATGCTAACCATCTTCATTAGAAAAAGAATGAAATGGCTTCATTTTATGCAATACTTTCTTTTAAGCTCTTTGATAGCATCCTGGAATTTAAAAACATCCATTCATAAATTGTTCTAATGATTGGACCTTGATCAGTTCACTTGAACGTAATGTGCCTTCTTCTCCATTAGCAAATGAAAGGCTAGTCTTGACCTAGTGTTCAGAGAAGCCACTAAAAATGATTAATTGAGCCTCCTTTATAGAGTACTTTAAAAATATATAGTTGTTCTGCATGTAGGAAAAACATATCACAATTTTTTAAAAGCTGTTTAAAAATAAATGGGAAATCCGAGAAGCAAATAGGGACTTGCTAATGCTGAATAAGACAGAAGAACATATTGTTCTCCGTCAGTTTTACTAGATTTTAAGTAAAGCTTATTTAATTATGAAAATCTATTTAATCAGTGATGGAAACATTTCATTTTAGTGAGTGTCTAATTGTAGGGAAGCTTCGCAGCACAATCATGACCTCTTTCTGCTGTGCTCAGCTCAAGACTACCTTTAATGAAATGTGACGATGGAGCCGTTCCCTTGATTAAAGCACTTTGATAAATAAATAAGTAGTTAGACAAATTTGCCAGCTAGGGGGGAAAAGGAACAAATGGAGCTGTAAATCCTAGAAGAATAGTTTTATTGTTTGAGAAAACTTTTTATGGTTTATTTAAATTGTGCTTCTCTAGTTATAATAGTTTGTAACATTCCATTGTGTTTAACAGCGTTTGCTTTGATTGTATCATTATCATAGTTAACAAGTTGCTCTAATATCTACCTTACAGTATCTTTTCAGTAATGTGAAAGATAATTGAAGCTGTTTTTTTTCTATCCCCATAAAGAGGCCATAGCAGTCAGAATCTGGAGAAGATTCATTTCTAGAAAATTTATATTTTATAGTCCCTGATCTACTTATAACATTTCAGATTTATGTATGTACAGTTAAATTTTGCACAGTCACCCATTCTGATTGCCCTCCCCAAAATTTTAATATTTGCATTCAGTGTGGGCAGCAGAGAGAGAGAAATTTTTCCACTTTTATTCTTGGTTAGATCCACAGCATTGAAGAGAAAAATTTTGAAAGATTTCAGTCTTCTTGTATACCAGAATTTGGAGGAAACCTCTGATCTTACCCTGCTCTCTACTTCACCAGCTCTGATTTCAGATAGTACAGATGGGGAGGATTCTTACCTTCTCTCTGCTTTGCATGGGCCCCTGGATCTTATGCAGCTTTCCTAGTTTGATATGAGAGTGAATGAAACTGTCATTATAGCAGAAGTCAAGCAGGGGCTCACAATCAATTGTATGAATGTTTTGCTTCTGCTGAACTTTGTGTTTGCTCATGCATCTTTTAGAGTCTAGGAGTGTGTGTGTGTGTGTTAGTGAACAAGTAAGAGATATAGCTATCTAATCTAATAATACAATAATTACAACCAAATAAGACATACTTCATCAATTCTCTGGCGGTAACTGAAGTTCCTGTGGAAAGAAAAAGTGCTGTGGTACAGTAGAAAAAATATAGGCTTTGTAGTGAGAGATATCAAGGTTTAAATACCAGCTCTGGATTCACAGATAATTAGCTCTACTTTGCCTTACAGATTCTTTAAAATTATCTGAATCTGTTTCCTCATCTTTAAAATAAGAACAATAATATGAACCATATAGAGTTATTATTAGTATTTACTAAGTAAAATATAATATGAAAATTGTAGTGGATCTTATATGTTTTTAATAAATGTGAATTTTTTTTCTGTTCCTAAGTACTTTCATGAAGTGGCTTATCACAAAACAGAGAAATGTAATAAACATTTGAATCATAACTATCAAAATACAAATAATAAAAGTAAATCAATTAGGATAACCAACACCTAATGTTGTTTATTGTGATTAATTATAATACTTAATTCTCAGATTCTTGATGGATGAGGTGGCAAGATAAGCCATAGTAGGTAATACTATTGTCAATATTTGAGAAAAGAAAATAGAACTCACCTAGTTTTTCTATAGTTGTGTTTTTAATACTAAATACCAAGTATCTTTATCTGTATCTCTGATTTCATTAAAATTTTAATTAAAAGTTAATTGCAAATTCAATAGAGAAGACAGAGCATAATCAAATAATGGAGGGATATTTCTCTGCTATAGGTGTGGTCATCTTTCCATTAACAAATGAAAGGAATCTTGCTAGAACGCTCGTACAAGATGTCAACTGGAGATTTTCTATTGTAGAAATACTGGAAGATGAAAAGCTGAGTAAATGGAGGACTAACAAAATAATGGGGTTCTTTAGTGGCTTAGTGGTAAAGAATCTGCCTGCTAATGCTAGAGATGTGGGTTTGATCCCTGGGTTGGGAAGATTCCCAAGGAGAAAGAAAAACCTACCCACTTAATTATTTTTGTCTGGGAAATTCCATGGACAGTGGAGCCTGGTGGGCTATCGTTTATGGGGTCACAAAACAGTTGGACACAAGTTAGTGACTAAATAACTACAGTGAGATAATGGCTGCTACATGGTTTGTTTTTTTGTGTGTGTGTGACTTCAGGGGCATGAATTGGTGTTTTCTTGCTTCAGCTTCTTCATTTGTCACTACACCTATGTAGACATTTTCCAACAGTTCCCAAAATCCCCCAATTGTTTCCTCATTGAGCCAATGATAATTCTCTATCAATACTACCTCTCTCCTAACCAACACACACGTATTTCTCTCCCCAAAGTTAATTGTTCTCATTGGTTAAGAAGTCCTCCTCCCTTGAAAAGTATGAGGACTTGATTTTTTAAAGCTTTCATAACTTTATACTTTTAATAGAAATGAAAGGTGTTATGTTTCCAAATTCCTGACAGATATTAATCTTTGGGATTTGCCAATGGGAAATTGAAAATCATTGAAATTATACAAATAGTAAATGATTCTTAAAATATATTTATGGATATCTAAAAAAATTACTATAAACAGAAAGAAAATATTAAATTTAGTACCATTTACAATATGGATATTGTAACACTGCATATTGAAACACTGGTAAACACCAGTGAAGAATACTAGGTTATCTTGAAACAGTGTAATATTCTTAATCCTAGCAAAGCTAATGTTACTCACTATATAGGATCGTGTGCCAAATTTGCTAATGTAAGGAACTTTTTTGCTTCCAAAACGTATTATTTCTTAGAACGTTATTCATAGGATTTGTTTAAATTATACTATGCATGTAGATTGATTGATATTTATTTTATTTGCAAGCATGATTCACTGTTAGTAGCAAGCAGAGCTATGAACACACACTTAGAACATGGTCATAGGCACAAACAACATTACCTATTAGACCAGAAAATCCTCGGAGCTCCTGTTCCCAGAAATGTTGACCTCAACTTCCAAGTTCCCTATTTTTGTTTTCTGCTACTGCTGTTAGAATTAGTTTTCTTTGAATCAATGTTGTCTCTATGTTGATTACTATGTTTTGTTTCTTACAACAGAATTATAATAACTTTTCCCATTTTCTCCATTTCTCAACTGAGCTTTCTTCTAATCCCAGAGAAACAAATAAATTACTTCAGAAAAGCTGGGAAAGAATTCCTTATGGAAACAATAAGAGATAGCTCCTTTTTAGCATAGTTGTTTTCAACCTTGGTGGCACTTTAAATTCACTTGGATGCTAGTTTAGAAATACACATGACTGAGTAGTGGATTCCAGGGAGTTGGTTTAATAAAGTATACATTTAAAAAAATACTGTTGATTCTGTTGTGTAGCCAAAGTTGAGAACTCTCCCCAAGGAACTGCCCAATCAGTTACTCCTCATTCTACTATTCTATGGATACACCTGCAAGTATTTTTCATTTTTTCATTGTATATAAATTTATTTTTATAATCTCTGAAATAGTTTGTAAAATTCTTGAAGAAAAATATATTTACTGCTGGAAACTTATTTTTGATCACCAATTTCAAGACCTAAGAGGTCACTTGTGTCATGCTGGCTACTTTAGAAATAAATTAGATAAAATGATATCTAAAAATACTGTGTAGATCTCACAGCCTCAAAACTAGGCTTCAGAAGTGAATGGGTACGTGGGAGAAAAGTTGAAGCCTTAATACTTAAAAAGTTGTAATAACTTTATTTTTGAATAGACATGCATATTTCTGCAAGGAGATCAAACAAGTCCATCCTAAAGGAAATCAGTCCTGAACATTCATTGGAAGGACTGATGCTGAAGCTGAAACTCCAATACTCTGGCCACCTGATGCGAAGAACTGACTTCTTGGAAAAGACCCTGATGCTGGGAAAGATTGAAGGCAGGAGGAGAAGGGGATGACAGAGTATGAGATGGTTGGATGGCATCACCAACTCGATGGACATGAGTTTGAGCAAACTCTGGGAGTTGGCGATGGGCAGGGAAGCCTGGCGTGCTGCAGTCCATGGGGTTGCAAAGAGTCGGACACAACTGAGCAGCTGAACTGAACTTATGTATTTCTTAACAACTAAAAATATGAGCTCAGTTAAATACTTATAACCATCAAAATGTAATAAGAAAATATAGCAAATGAAACAACTGATAAACAACTAATCTCAAAATATAGCAAATGAAACAACTGACAAACAACTAATCTCAAAAATATACAAGCAACTTATGCAACTCAATTCCAGAAAAATAAACGACCCAATCAAAAAATGGGCCAAAGAACTAAATAGACATTTCTCCAAAGAAGACATACGGATGACTAACAAACACATGAAGAGATGCTCAACATCACTCATTATTAGAGAAATGCAAATCAAAACCACAATGAGGTACCACTTCACACCAGTTAGAATGTCTGTGATCCAAAAATCTACAAGCAATAAATGCTGGAGAGGGTGTGGAGAAAAGGGAACCCTCTTACACTGTTGGTGGGAATGCAAACTAGTACAATCACTATGGAAAACAGTGTGGAGATTCCTTAAAAAATTGCAAATAGAACTGCCTTATGACCCAGCAATCCCACTGCTGGGCATACACACCGAGGAAACCAGAATTGAAAGAGACACATGTACCCTAATGTTCATTGCAGCACTGTTTATAATAGCCAGGACATGGAAACAACCTAGATGTCCATCAGCAGATGAATGGATAAGAAAGGTGTGGTACATATACACAATGGAGTATTACTCAGCCATTAAAAAGAATACATTTGAATCAGTTCTGATGAGATGGATAAAACTGGAGCCGATTATACAGAGTGAAGTGAGCCAGAAAGAAAAACACCAATACAGTATACTAACACATATATATGGAATTTAGAAAGTTGGCAATGATGACCCTGTATGCAAGACAGCAAAAAAGACACAGATGTGTATAGCGGACTTCTGGACTCAGAGGGAGAGGGAGAGGGCGGGATGATTTGGGAGAATGGCATTGAAACATGTATACTATCATGTAAGAATCAAATCACCAGTCTATGTCCGATGCAGGATACAGCATGATTGGGGCTGGTGCACGGGGATGACCCAGAGGGATGTTGTGGGGAGGGAGGTGGGAGGGGGGTTCATGTTTGGGATAGCATGTACACCCGTGGTGGATTCATGTCAATGTATGGCAAAACCAATACAGTATTGTAAAGTAAAATAAAGTAAAAATAAAAATATATATAAAAAAGAAAATATAAACATTTAATACATTAACTTTTTTACTAACGCATATATATGGAATTTAGAAAGATGGTAACAATAATCCTGTATGTGAGACAGCAAAAGAGACACAGATGTATAGAACAGTCTTTTGGACTCTGTGGGAGAGGGAGAGGGTGGGATGATTTGGGAGAATGGCATTGAAACCTGTATATGAAATGATATATATTCATTTCATATATGAAATGAATCGCCAGTCCAGGTTCGATGCATGATACTGGATGCTTGGGGCTGGTGCACTGGGATGACCCAGAGGGATGGTACAGGGAGGGAGGAGGGAGGGGGGTTCAGGATGGGGAACATGTGTATACCTGTGGCAGATTCATGTTATGTATGGCAAAACCAATACAATATTGTAAAGTAATTAACCTCCAATTAAAATAAATAAATTTATATTAAAAACAACAATAAAAAACAAAAATAAAAAGTTCAAAAAACATTTAAAAATTAATTAATTTTTAAAATAAAATCATAAAAAGATTACTACTTATAAGTTTCAAAGTTTGCATAGAGATGATCAAAATTTTTTTTGAAATGGTTATTTTCAGGTATAAAGTTATCCCACCTAGCAATTACACTGCTTAATGCATTATAAATACCTTTGAAGCAGTTGAAGAGCCTGATGAGAAGATAAAATTTTTCCAAAAGTACTGTTCATAAATTCCTGTATCTGTACCTGAAATGCAGTATTAATGTTTGAATGATTTTTTTGGATTAAAGAGAAGATTGGTTTTGTTTAACAACAATGAATGATTCTCCTATAGAATCAAAGCAACCTTAAACACATCTACCATCTAAGCATCTAGAATGCACTGTCCAGTATGGTAGCCACTAGCCACATGTTTCCACTGAGCACTTGAAAGTCACTACTTGGAAGCTAGATGTTCTGTAAATATAAAATAAAATACACACAAAACTTCAAAGACTTAGTTAGAAAAAGAGAGTATAAAATATCTCGTACTGGGTTTTATTAGTGATTTGTTAAAATGATAATATTTTTATTAGGTTGGGTTGAATAAAGTATATCATTAAAATTAACATCACCTATTTCTTCTTACTTGTATACATATGGTTATTAAAAAGTTAACATAAAAAATAAAAATAAAGTTATGCAGAACTTCTTATAATGAAAACAATACTTATTCTAATCTTCTTTTCCAGAAATATCTATTTTTGATTCTTTCAACTGTTTGTCCCAGTTGTCATCTTAACATTTCTAAACAGTATGATCATTCTTCTATTTCTTGATAAATTATTTGTTGATGTCTTCTGTTTATTTTCCACCATGATAGCAAGGATATGGCCATTGACTCTCCCCCAATATTTTTCCCATCTTTCTGTTAAATTACATTATTATTTTTCAATCTTCTACTGGCTACTTTTCTAATTTTAATTTACATCACTTTTTCTCCCACATTACCTGTGAGCTGTATCTTGTCTCCTGACTTTATAAGATGAGGGTATTAACACCCATGCCATTCTCTTCAGCTCTCTCATATCTTACAATTCTGTCATTTTAACTTCTGCATCATCAGAGTTGATGTAAGCTTAGTCCATTTTATAACATATATATTTTCTGTTTGACTATAGATTACAAAATTTGATAGCTAATATACATTTTCACATTATTCTGACTATATAAGAATAGTAAGTGGAAGAGCCTATCAGGCTTTTGTATATCAAAATGTTCTAATGAGATGGATGAAACTGGAGCCGATTATACAGAGTGAAGTAAGCCAGAAAGAAAAACACCAATACAGGATACTAATACATATATATGGAATTTAGAAAGATGGCAATGATGACCCTGTATGCGAGACAGCAAAAGAGACACAGATGTGTAGAGCGGACTTTTGGACTCTGAGGGAGAGGGAGAGGGTGGGATGATTTGGGAGAATGGCATTGAAACATGTATACTATCATGTAAGAATCGAATCACCAGTCTATGTTTGATGCAGGATACAGGATGCTTGGGGCTGGTGCATGGGGATGATCCAGAGAGATGTTATGGGGTGGGAAGTGGAAGGGGGGTTCATGTTTGGGAACGCATGTACACCCGTGGTGGATTCATGTCAATGTATGGCAAAACCAATACAGTATTGTAAAGTAAAATAAAGTAAAAATAAAAATTAAAACAAAACAAAACAAAAACAAGAAAAAACCAACCAAACAAAAAAAAAACCCAAAATGTTCTGCTTCCCTATCTTTACTGTTTCCTTTTGTATCTTGTCATCATTTAAAAAAAAAACAACTAAGTCCCCGAATCTTGCTCTTGTCTTACCGTTCGGAATTCTCATTTGAACATTGTTTATATTTGATCCTTTCTTTACCCCCTTTCTCAGACACCACTACCTTCAGTCACTAGCTGCTCTAACAATCTTACCTAAATATTGACTCAAAGCTGTAATTTTGAGATTTCCAACTAGGTTAAGAATTGCTTTCTTTCATATTTTGAAGGTGTTAGTATATCAGTTTCTAGCATGTAGTATTGATGATTAGTCTTCTGCTGGTAATTTTCTTTTATTTGTAGGTACATTTTAATCCCCCACCTGCACAGCTTTAAAAAATTTTCTCTTTATCCCAAAGAGAACTCCACAATTTCACCGTAAAGTGTCTAGATGGATTTTTCCGTTTATTATGTCGAGCACTTAGTTACTGTTTCAATCCTGAGATCATGTTCTTTATTTCTAAGAAATTCTCATTCATTTTTTCTTTGATGATTTTCTTATCTCTGTCCACTCTTGCCTGAGCATGTGAATTCCAGTTGATTAACTGTTGGAGTTAGACAATACATTGATATACTCTTTATATTGTTTATATTTTCTCTCATTTTTCTGTTTTTTTTTTCCCACTCGTTTTTTGGTAATATTTAATTTTTTATCTTTTGATTATTTTTATTAACTTTTTAAACTATTATTATTTTTTTAATTTCAAGAGACAGATTTCCACCCCCCTCATCAGTGCATCCTACCTACCTACCTACCTATTATCTTTACTTCTATATGTACTAATTTATTTTTAAAGATTTTATTTCTATTATTTTAATGTTTTCAATGGCAACCCACTCCAGTACTCTTGCCTGGAAAATTCCATGGACAGAGGAGCCTGGTGGGCTGTAATCCACGGGGTCACAAAGAGTCAGACACGACTGCGTGACTTCACTTCACTCACTTCACTTGCTTCATACTTTATCACTGGAGAAGGAAATGGCAACCCACTCCAGGAATCTTGCCTGGAGAATCCCATGGACAGAGGAGCCTGGCGAACCATGGTCCATGGGGTCGCAGAGAGTCGGACAGGACTGAAATGACTGAGCACACACGCATGCACTCCCTAAATTAAATCCATCTCCTCTAAAGTAACATTTTTCTTTTAACATGAATTTCTCTGTTTCATGTTGCAGATTTCTCAGAGGTCTTATTATGCTTTACTGCCTAAGTACATTTGAAAACAAAACCATGTAAAGCACATCATAGTTCAGTGCAGAGTTGGGTATTTTGATAGGTTCATTTTAGAGCATCTGGACAGACATGCGACTGTTATAACTGTTTGAAAATGTCAGAAATTAGGAGATATTTGGAGAAGGAAATGGCAACCCACTCCAGTACTCTTGCCTGGAAAATTCCATGGACTGAGAGGCTCCTCAGAGCCTGGTAGGCTACAGTCCATGGGGTTGCAAAGAGTCGGACAGGTCTGAGCGACTTCACTCACTTTCACTTTTTTCTGGGGCTCAGGAAATCCTTTAGAGAAGAGACTTTTTTTTATTTTTATTTTTAATCATCCAAGCAATAGACATCTGGCTGGGTGCCAAATGACGACAGAAAGATGGGTGCTATGACTTTTGATTAATGTTCTTGTTTTTACCCCCAAGCCTTACCTTTGTCTTGGGGTTTGAAGATACCAATGTCTTAGGGTTTGAAGATACCAATGTTTGAAGATACTCTTAACTGTCTGTCTTTTCAAGCCTACTTCCCTGGGCAGTGGTTTATTTTCCCCATACTATCATTTTTGTCACACTTCCTTCTCTTTGTGATTCTTTCCTTGTGGACACAGGCTGCAGGTAATTAAATAAATGAAGAAGACTGGTCCTCAAAAATGAACTTGATGTGCCCTGAAATGGAGATACTGTCACTATGCAGTTTCAATTATTGTGTTTTATTTCTTAATTAATTTAGTAAATTAAATTTAGTAAATTAGTAAATTTAATTTAATTTAGTAAATTTAGTTAATTTTCCAGAGGCAAAATGATATAACCAACCAACAGGTTGGCCTGTCATCTTGACTCAAGGTTCTACCTAGGTACTAAACTCTAAAATAAATGTATTATTTCTTGTTGAGAGGGCTTTAGCTTCTGTTACTTTCCATCACAGTTCTCCAAACTACCTTAAATGAATATAAATAATAGGATAAACCATGTCCTTGCCATGTACAACTAACCTCAAACCACTTCGAAAAACAAACATCATATTTCTTATTAAAAAATTTCAGTGTAGGAGGTTCTGAATAATCTAAATGGCAGTAATTTTTACTTTGATTTTATAGTTCCATGACAGTATGCTTCATGTTTCTTTCTTATTTGGTCCCTAGGTATAAATTTACAGTTGAGTATCGAGACATACCTCAGGGAAAGTGATTTCACATGGGTCTAGGTTAATGTGGTACATTTATATAGCTTTCTGGTTCCAAAGATAGGACTGAATTTAATATATAACCTGAGAACCAGATTGATGATATGTTCTTTGGTGGTGGTCACTTTTAGTATCATTTTTCTTGCCAGGCCTTTAGATAATGCAATGGAAAGTTAATGATTATAATCTCAGATGAGATCTTCAATGTCATAGTTTTCTAATGTTGATTGAAGAAAGAATTGTTGGGAATTATTTGCATTATATGATGATGATAGGGTTGATAGCATACTGGATATTGAAAAAATGTAAATGAATCTGGACTTGAGAAGGACTTATGAAGGAATGCTTATAAACCAGGCCAAAATGGATATATAATTTGTCACACCCTCCTTGTTATATTGGAAATTTGATCCGTTTTCAGAGTTAATGCCTGAAATGTTGCAGAACATGCCAGCCTAAAATATTCCTGCAGGAATTCAAGGCATGCCACCCTCAAGTATTCCACTTTGTTTTATTATTTTTAGTTGTAGATACCTGGAAAATAGCAAATTCAGGGAAAGGCTTTCTCTGAATTCCCCTTATTTGCTTAAAGACAAATGCTCTAAAAGGAACTCAGTGGTCATCAATCCCCCCCCCCCCCTCAGAGGTAGGGGAGTGTTATCATTCAAGGAACATTAACATCACAAAATAGGACACTAAAGGTTGACACAACACCCAGATAAGCTTTGTCACAAAATCACTGCAGATGGTGACTGCAGCCATGAAATTAAAAAATTCTTACTCTTTGAAATAAAAGTTATGACCAATCTAGAATGGATATTCAAACGCAGAGAAATTACTTTGCTGACTAAGGTCCATCTAGTCAAGGCTATGGTTTTTCTAGTAGTCATGTATGGATGTGAGAGTTGGACTGTGAAGAAGGCTGAGCGCCAAAGAATTGATGCTTTTGAACTGTGGTGTTGGAGAAGACTCTTGAGAGTCCCTTGGACTGCAAGGAGATCCAACCAGTCCATTCTGAAGGAGATCAACCCTGGGATTTCTTTGGAAGGAATAATGCTAAAGCTGAAACGCCAGTACTTTGGCCACCTCATGCGTTGACTCATTGGAAAAGACTTTGATGCTGGGAGGGATTGTGGGCAGGAGGAGAAGGGGACAACAGAGGATGAGATAGCTGGATGGCATCACTGACTCCGACGGACATGAGTCTGAGTGAACTCCAGGAGTTGGTGATGGATAGGGAGGCCTGGCGTGCTGCAATTCATGGGGTTGCAAAGAGTCGGACATGACTGAGCAACTGAACTGAACTGAACTGAACTGATCATATCTCTAATCTGTTTTTCTAAAGGCCCATTTGTCTTTTCTAAAAATCACTGACTGTCCCTTCAGAGTCCTGCATCTCCTTCCCCTTCCTGTATTAAGATGGTATTTAAACCTGAATTCTAAGCCACCTCTAAAAGTTATTTATTTTTGCCCCTGCAGATCTTCTATGTATTCATGAGCTACATGTGTCAATAAACTCCTTTTCCTCTTGTTAATCTGTATTTTGTTAGAGGGGCCCCAGTGAGAACTTAGAAGGGTAGCAAAATTAGGTAGAAAAATTATTCTTCCTTCCTTGCAATGCAAATGCATGACCTGATGGAAATGAATTAGGTCCCAAAAATCTCCATGAGAGTTTCCCAAGCTACTGCAAATAAATGTACAATCTATTGTAAAATACTATGCTATTCCCACAAAGATAACTTTAAGCCCTAGCTATAAACATACAATATAAAAACAGTGTGCTTTCTTTTCTAAATAGCTTCAAAGCAGATTCCTAACTTCTAACCCAACCTAATTTCTACCTGTAAGTCCCTCCTATTTAGAAAATTTATTAGGACTATCATATTATCAATGGAAAAGTTGTAATAGCACACAACCACAATTTATATGCATATCTGTAAACAAATCTTCTGAGAATAGGGAATTTGTGTTTTAAAATCCAGAAAAACATGTTTTGAAAGTTTTAATTCAGTTTTAAGTCTAGCTTACTCAGATATTTAAAGCAAACAACAGGTTTTTAAGGTGTTTGGATTACCCTAAACATTCACCATGATGTGAATGTCTTCATTAAGCTTGTCAGTTCCCTGCCTTGAGCTAGAGAAAGTAAAATTAAAGCTCAGCAGACATGAAGAGCATGGTTTACTACTCAGGTTCTTCATGATAGATAGAGATTTCTAAACAACTGATGAAGTTGTGATGCTATAAATTGATTGCTGGAATGGGCAGTGGTGCACACTGGAGCTGTTTTTCCCTTTTCACACTCTGCTTAACTGATCAGTCATAGCCTAGTGTTTAAGTCAGTATTCCAACTTCTAAAAGATTATTGAACTGTTGCAAAGTGAAACAATATAGACTTTCATTTAAGCTGCTAAAATTGAAAAGTATCTCAAATAATAAACCTGTAAGCCCAGTGTTGTCTGACTGACATGGACAGCATATTAAAAAGCAGAGACATTACTTTGCCTACGACAGTCCACCTAGTCAAAGCTATGGTTTTTACAGTAGTCATGTATGGATGTGAGAGTTGGACCATAAAGAAAACTGAGCAACAAAGAATTGATGTTTTTGAACTGTGGTGTTGGAGAAGACTCTTAAGAGTCCCTTTGATTGCAAGGAGATCAAATCAGTCAATCCTAAAAGAAATGAGTCCTGAAAATTCTTTCAAGACTGATGCTGAAGCTGAAACTCCAATGCTTTGGCCACCTGATGTGAAGAACTGACTCATTTGAAAAGATTATGATGCTGGCAAAGATTGAAGGCAGGAGGAGAAGGGGATGACAGAGGGCAAGATGGTTGGTTGGCATCACCAACTTGATGGACATGAGTTTGAGCATGCTCTGGGAGTTGGTGATAGACAAGGAAGCCTGGCATGCTGCAGTCCATGGGGCTGCAAAGAGTCAGACATGACTGAGCAACTGAACTGAATTGAAAGCCCAGTGATATCTTAGACTCCCAACTAAAAATGTCAGAAAGGTACCTCCTATTCTTTTAAAGTTGCAGATTAAGTAAATTTTTAGTTTCTTTGGAAAATTATCCAGAAGGAGAAAGGATCCACTTAACATATGCTTCTCTTTTGGTGTGTGGATCTCTCTTGATTTCCTTAAATCATTTCACATAAGTTAGAAAGCTGACCTTCTGCCATTTTTTGTTGTGTGTGTGTGTGCAAAAAAAGCTTATGATGTCTACTTTCCAAACATAAATCCTGCAACTAAATACATTAGACTTGGAGAAAGTTTTATGAAATACTTCAAAGACGTCTCTAATCTTGACTGTAAAGATATATTTAGTTTACTTCAATGGACATAAATTTGAGCAAACTCTGGGTGATAGTGAAGGACAGGGAAGCCTGGAGTGTTGCAGTCCAGTTCAGCACAGTTCAGTTGCTCAGTCATGTCCGATTCTTTGCAACCCCATGGAGTGCAGCACTCCAGGCCTCCCTGTCCATCACCAACTCCTGGAGTTTAGTCAAACTCATGTCCGTTGAGTCAGTAATGCCATCCAACCATCTCATCCTCTGTCATCCCCTTCTCCCGCCTTCAATCTTTCCCAGCGTTACAGTCTTTTCAAATGAGTTAGTTCTTCACATCAGGTGGCCAAAATATTGGAGTTTCAGCTTCAGCATCAGTCTTTCCAATGAATATTCAGGACTGATTTCCTTTAGGATGGACTGGTTGGATCTCCTTCCAGTCCAAGGGTCTCTCAAGAGTCTTCTCCAATAGCACAGTTCAAAAACATAAATTGTTCAGTGCTCAGCTTTCTTTACAGTCCAACTCTCACCTACATGACTACTGGAAAACGCAAAGCTTTGACCAGATAGACCTTTGTTGGCAAAGTAATGTCTCTGCTTTTTAATATGCTATCTAGGTTGGTCATAACTCTTCTTCCGAGGAGCAAGTGTCTTTTAATTTCATGGCTACAGTCACCATCTGCAGTGATTTTGGAGCCCCTCAGAATAAACTCTGTCACTGTTTTCATTGTTTCCCCATCTATTTGCCACGAAGTGATGGGACCAGATGCCATGATCTTAGTTTTCTGAATGTTGAGTTTTAAGCCAACTTTTTCATTCTCCTCTTTCACTTTCATCAAGAGACTCTTTAGTTCCTCTTCGCTTTCTTCCATTACTGCAGTGTCATCTGCATATCTGAGGTTATTGATATTTCTCCCAACAATCTTGATTCAAGCTTGTGCTTCATCCAACCCAGCATTTCTCATGATGTACTCTGCATATAAGTTAAATAAACAGGGTGACAATATATAGCCTTTCCCGTACTCCTTTCCCGATTTGGAACCAGTCTGTTGTTCCATATCCAGTTCTAACTGTTGCTTCCTGACCTGCATATAGATTTCTTAGGAGGCAGGTCAAGTGGCCTGGTATTTCCATCTCTTTAAGAATTTTCCACAGTTTGTGGTGATACACACAGCCAGTGGATGTTGGCAATTTGATCTCTGGTTCCAAACTGCAGATGTGTGAACAAAATAAATGATCACAATTGTATCTTTGTATTTATGCATGTTGCTAAGCAGTAAAGGATCACCATTTCAGGGAATTATACTTAAGCTTGTGGGGGCGTAATTTTGTGAGTGTTCCTTTCCTCTGTTAAAGGAGTTGGCAGACTTCGGTCTGCACACTAAATCATAGCCCATAGCTAAAAGTGGTTTCTACATTTTTACAGTGTTATCAAAAGGAAAAACCCAAAACAAGCAAACAAAAGCACCAAGAATATAGAACAGAGACTATACGTGTCCTGCAAAGAATCAAACATTTAGTATCTGACAGTAGACGGAAAAACTGCTCACCTCTCTTTGTAATAATCCACCTTCTCTCAGGTACTTGGCATGAATTGTGCTGTTAGTTTTGTGCTGGAAGAAAAGCTTGGCAACAGTAATAATCATCAGAAATCTTTCTTTAAGAAGCATGTCACAGACTTCTTTTCATAACCAACTTAAACTTCAAAAACAGTTGCACATTTTTTCTGAGTGTCTTCATGCAAATATGTTGATTTTTCCCATTAAGATACAATAGACAATAACAGGAAAATATATTTGAAGTGTTATATACCTCAGAATCATAAACCATTGAACGATTTTTGGAAAAAAAATGCTAGAAATCTGGAAATACATCTGATACATTTGTAACATCTTATCTCAGGTTGAAATGAATTGGAGGGGAAGGTTATTTGTATAAATTTGTATTTCATATTATGACTGTATATTGGAACTAAAGATTTCTAAGACCAAAACTGAACTAGAAAATGTGAATGCATAACAGCAAAACTTTTAGCAATCCTACTTGGGTGACTGAATTGATAAATTCAGACACCATGTCAAAGAAAACTACTGGCCCAGACTTGTACTCAACATTGGTGCTGTTCCATGAGCTCAATGTGCCTGTAAAATCATAGAATCTGTCTAAAATGTCGTTTGCTCAGAGTTGCTTTTACATTAGATATTTCCAGTATATCTCTAATTTTGTATTCAATGACTGCTCATATCCAAAATTTATCAATGTACTCTGAAGAATAAGAGTATTTTAGACAAGACAAACAATGTAATTTTGAGATTTTTGAATTCTGCTAACCGATGGCAGTAGTGGGTGGGGAGCTGTCTGGGAAAAAGTAGGCATGGCAAGAATCTTCCTTACTTGACACATAAGGAGATAGATTCATATCCGCACATTGTTCTGTGGATTTTCTTTCTTTCTTTCTTTTTTTTTTTTTTTGGTTAAATTACATACTGTGTTTGAAAGCTAGAGCTTTGAGTTGGTAAAAATTTTAATTAGAAATATCTTTGGCATTTAATCTGCCATCATTTTGCCATTTACCAGTGAAATATGTCAATAGAAAATCACAAATGTCAAAGAAATGATTTTACAGTTAGCATACTTTTAAGTACTGGCTCACTCTGTCCTTTACCAGGGGCCTCAGTGATTTTTAGAGAGAACATAATGCAGATCTTACAAGGCTGCATTTAAGCCCTTGATAAGTTGGAAATTGCTGTGGAACTTTAATTTTTGAAGTATGTTTTTAATGAAAGATAAAATAGATGTGATGACATAAAGAAGCAAAACAAGTAACAACCTTTCAAAGAGATTCAACATAATTGTTACAAAGTGAAAAACCTTTTAGAACCTCCCATACATTTCAGCAAAAATTGCGTTGTTTCCCATTACAGTTTTTATAGAGCCTCTGTAATATTGGTTCATAAAATGTCTGCAGAAATTATCTACGGAAGTTGGAAGAAGAAAAGACCTGCTAAGGCATCTATTTCATTTACAAGCCATCAATAACTAATGTAAGACACAACAATAATGCAACATTAAGGTTATACATTTGAACACAGAAGTCAGGAAATGCAAAAATCAAGGATCTCATAATAACATCAAACACCCACAGTGCACAGATAAAATATTTTTGATTGCTAATTATACTGTTAAGTGTTATACCTTGAAATGAAGCACATGAAATATGAACAGACTAATGTTCCCTTGAGATACTTAAGTTGCATTTCCTGGCTTTTACATTTAAACTGGAAACTTTAAAAGTTTCATTGACATAGATTTTTGTTTTTCATTTCCTTCCTTTATTTTTGAAAAAAAAAAAATCCATTGATCACTGATGTCAACAGTGCTAAGAGTTACACTCAGCCTCTGTTGAGCTTTCAGAAGTGATTTTAAAATTAGACTGGTAAAATTAACCAGAATCTTGGTTACAGTCCTCAGAATGTGCTCTTCCTTGTTTCTGAGCATGAGTCTTGATGTTGTGTTTTGACCCTTTTGTTTAACATGGAGCTGCCTTCCCTAAATACATCCCCTCTATGCCATGTTCATAGATTTCTAAATTGTACAAAGTAAATTTTAAAGGAAATATGGGTTATTTATCTGCAGGAGGGCATGGCAACCCACTCCAGTATTAACGCCTGGAGAATCACCATGAACAGAGGAGCCTGGTGAGCTACAGTCCATGGGGTCACAAAGAGTCGGACACGACTGAGTGACTAAGCACATGGGTTATTTATATGTCAACATCTGATAAACTGACCTGAGGAATACTTTGTAAGAGGGCAGAATCTCCCTTTCAAAACACTGCTCTTCAGCTCGGTTCAGTTCAGTTCAGTCACTCAGTCATGTCCGACTCTTTGCGACCCCATGAATCACAGCACACCATCACTCCCTGAGCCACCAACTCCCAGAGTTCACACAAACTTATGTCCATTGAGTCAGTGATGCCATCCAGCCATCTCATCCTCTGTTGTCCCCTTATCCTCCTGCCCTTAATGCCTCCCAGCTTCAGTCTTTTCCAATGAGTCAACTCTTCGCAAGAGGTGGCCAAAGTATTGGAGTTTCAGCTTTAGCATCAGTCCTTCCAAAGAACACCCAGGACTGATCTCCTTTAGGATGGACTGGTTGGATCTCCTTGCAGTCCAAGGGACTCCCAGGAGTCTTCTCCAACACCACAGTTTAAAAGCATCAATTCTTTGGTGCTCAGCTTTCTTCACAGTCCAACTCTCACATCCATACATGACCACTGGGAAAACCATAGCCTTGACTAGATGGACCTTTGTTGGTAATGTCTCTGCACTTTAATATGCTGTCTAGGTTGGTCATAAATTTCCTTCCAAGGAGTAAGTGTCTTTTAATTTCATGGCTGCAATCCCCATCTGCAGTGATTTTGGAGCCCCCCAAAGTAAACTCTGACACTGTTTACACTGTTTCCCTATCTATTTGCCATGAAGTGATGGGACCAGATGCCATGATCTTCATTTTCTGAATGTTGAGCTTTAAGCCAACTTTTTCACTCTCCTCTTTCACTTTCATCAAGAGACTGTAGTTCCTTTTCATTTTCACCATAAGGGTGGTGTCATCTGCATATCTGAGGTTATTGATATTTCTCCGAGCAATCTTGATTCCAGCTTGTGTTTCTTCCAGCTCAGCATTTCTCATGATGTACTCTGCATAGAAGTTAAATAAGCAGGGTGACAATATACAGCCTTGACATACTCCTTTTCCTATTTGGAACCAGTCTGTTGTTCCATGTCCAGTTCTAACTGTTGCTTCCTGACCCCCATATAGGTTTCGCAAGAGGCAGGTCAGGTGGTCTGGTATTCTCATCTCTTTTAGAATTTTCTACAGTTTATTGTGATCCACACCGTCAAAGGCTTTGGCATAGTCAATAAAGGAGAAATAGATGCTTTTCTGGAACTCTCTTGCTTTTTCCATGGCCCAGCAGATGCTGGCAATTTGATCTCTGGTTCCTCTGCCTTTTCTAAAACCAGCTTGAACATCAGGGGGTTCATAGTTCACATATTGCTGAAGTCTGGCTTGGAGAATTTTGAGCATTACTTTACTAGCAGGTGAGATGAGTGCAATTGTGTGGTAGTTTGAGCGTTCTTTGGCATTGCCTTTCTTTGGGATTGGAATGAAAACTAACCTTATTCAGTCTTGTGGACACTGGTGAGTTTTGCAAATTTGATGGCATATTGAGGGCAGCACGTTCACAGTATCATCTTCCAGGATTTGAAACAGCTCACCTGGAATTCCATCACCTTCACTAGCTTTGTTTGTAGTGATGCTTTCTAAGGCCCACTTGACTTCACATTCCAGGATGTCTGGTTCTTGAGTAATCACACCATCACGATTATCTTGATCATGAAGATCTTTTTTGTACAGTTCTTCTGTGTATTCTTGCCACCTCTTCTTAATATCTTCTGCTTCTGTTCGGTCCATACCATTTCTGTCCTTTATCGAGCCCATCTTTGCATGAAATGTTCCCTTGGTATCTCTAATTTTCTTGAAGAGATCTCTAGTCTTTCCCATTCTGTTGTTTTCCTCTATTTCTTTGCATTGAGAGCTGAGGAGGGCTTTCTTATCTCTCCTTGCTATTCTTTGGAACTGTGCATTTGGATGCCTATATCTTTCCTTTTCTCTTTTGCTTTTTGCTTCTCTTCTTTTCACAGTTATTTGTAAGCCCTCCCCAGACAGCCATATTGCTTTTTTGCATTTCTTTTCCATGGGGATGGTCTTGATCCCTGTCTCTTGTACAATGTCATAAACCTCCATCCATAGTTTATCAGGCATTCTATCTATCAGATCTAGTCTTAAATCTATTTCTTAAATAGATTTCTCACTTAAATCTATTTCTCACTTCCACTGTATAATCATAAGGGATTTGATTTAGATCATACCTGAATGGTCTAGTGGTTTTCCCTACTTTCTTCTATTTAAGTCTGAATTTGGTAATAAGGAGTTCATGATCTGAGCTACAGTCAGCTCCCGGTCTTGTTTTGCTTAATGGATAGAGCTTCTCCATTTTTGGCTGCAAAGAATATAATCAATCTGATTTTGGTGTTGACCATCTGGTGATGTCCATGTGTAGAGTCTTCTCTTGTGTTGTTAGAAGAAGGTGTTTGCTATGACCAGTGCATTCTCTTGGCAAAACTCTATTAGCCTTTTCCCTGCTTCTTTCTGTATCCCAAGGCCAATTCCAAATTTGCCTGTTACTCCAGGTGTTTCTTGACTTCCTACTTTTGCATTCCAGTCCCCTATAATGAAAAGGACATCTTTTTTGGGTGTTAGTTCTAAAAGGTCTTGTAGGTCTTCACAGAACCATTCAACTTCAGCTTCTTCAGTTACTGGTTGGTGCATAGGCTTGGATTACTGTGATATTGAATGGTTTGCCTTGGAAACGAACAGAGATCATTCTGTTGTGTTTGAGATTGCATCGAAGTACTGCATTTTGGACTCAATTGTTGACCATGATGGCTACTCCATTTCTTCTAAGGGATTCCTGCTGACAGTAGTAGATATAATGATCATCTGAGTTGAATTCACCCATTCCAGTCCATTTTAGTTCACTGATTCCTAGAATAATGACGCTCACTCTTGCCATCTCCTGTTTGACGATTTCCAACTTGTTTTGATTCATGGACCTAACATTCCAGGTTCCTATGCAACATTGCTGTTTACAGCATTGGACCTTGCTTCTATCACCAGTCACATCCACAATTGGGTATTGGTTTTGCTTTGGCTCCATCTCTTGTTTCTTTTTGGAGTTTTTTCTCCACTGATCTCCAGTAGCATATTAGGCACCTACCGACCTGGGGAGTTCCTCTTTCAGTATCCTATCATTTTGCCTTCTCATACTGTTCATGGGGTTTTCAAGGCAAGAATACTGAAGTGGTTTGCAATTCTCTTCTCTATTCCCTTCTCAAGTAGGCAGAGTTGCAGGCCCCCAAAGATGTCCTATATCCTAGTCCTCAGAACTCATGGCTGTGTTACTGTACATAGCATAACCAGGTGTGGTTAAGGATCTTGAGATGGGTGATTATTTCTGCAGTATATGAGTGGGTCCAAGGTAATCATGTGGATCCTTACAAGGGACAGAGGGAGGCAGGAAACTCAGAGGAGACATAATAGAAGCAGAGATTGGAGTTTTGCAATTGCTGGCTTTGAAGATGGAAAGTGGTCACAGGCCTAGAAATGCAGGTGTCCTTTAGAGTCTAGAAAATCAAGGAATGGATTCTGAACCTCCAAACGGAAGATGGCCCTGCTGATACCTTGATTTTAGTCCCATAAGAACCATTTGGTCTTCTGACCTCCAAAATTATTAGACAATGAATTTGTGTTGTTTTAAAGCAACCAACTTTTGTAATTTGTTACAGTGGCAATACGGAAACTAATTCAACTTTAGATACTCACAATGATAATATCATATTACTTTATCTCAATGATACCTTCTATCATAAGACATAAAACTAATTTGATAAGAGACTTGGAGGTGGGTACAAAACACATTTGTTTTATGAGTAAATTGCTTATCTTAATCAATGCAATACAATTATCTTTTTAAATATGATAATCAAATTTGAGCCATATTTTCCTTACAGTCAGAATATAAAGATTCTTCTGATTTTCTTTAGGCTATTGGAAATTGTGTCGGTTTTTCTTGACGTACTACTTTTCATAACCCATGTCCACAATTCCTTTAGAGATAGACATTGTCATTTTGAGGTGTTCTGTTTGCATTTGATTCTTGTTCATTCATAGATCCTTTTTTTCCTTTAATTGAATTACATATTGCTGGAAATTTAATAGCTTCTTTTGAAAACCTAGTAGAAGCATTTATCAGGCAGATGTTGGTGCCCCAGAGATAGTCTTCATGACACACGAATCAGCCATGCTGTGCTTCACTGCCTTTAAAAGTCTTATGATTTATTCTCAAACACTGGCAATGTCTTCTGTCTCTAATTGCATTACCTGGATGTGACAGACAATCTTCTGCATACTCAAGTTACTTCACAGTGTAATCTTTTTTGAAGATGTTTAATTGACAATTAGAGATCCATATTTCAGTGAAAATTCAACTGCATGTAACAGCATCAGTGCAAGAACTCAAATGAGGTAATGAGCAAACACCTTTCAAGCAGACTGGTTTCCTATCCTCAGGAAAAAACACTTGAGTTGCATATTACTCCTCTGTTTTTCAGCTGAAAAGATTATTTTATTTTGATTATTTGGTTCATCTTGAGTTTTAGAGACATTAAACAAAAAACTTGTCTTTTGGGATTCCAGAAACTATGGTAAGTGAGAGAGTAAGTGAAGTTGCTCAGTCGTGTCCAACTTTTTGCGACCCTATGGACTGTAGCCTACCAGGCTCTTCTGTCCATGGGATTTTCCAAGCAGGAAATATGAATAGCTAACCCAGCATAATCCAGATGAGGAAACTGAGGTGGGGAGGAGATAAATAACTTCCTGAAGATCACAAAGTTAACAGATAGTAGAGTTAGCACTCATGTAGAGTGTGCTCTCTCTCTCTAAAGCCTAAGTTTTTAACCACTGCACCCCTAACCCCATCTCCTGTTCTTACAACTTATACTAAATTTCTTGGTGATTCATCAACATGTGGTCTTCTTCATAGCCTCTGTGTGGTTAGTTGCATGGTATTCATTTCTACACCTGGCAACTTCTCTAAGCAGAGTGGCTAAAGAAATGTGTCCTGAGCTTAAATGACTAGTGTTCTGCCCCCACCACCTACTAACTAGGCCTCAGTGGCCTCATTTCCATAATGCAGATTACTTAGTTTATATCTTACTTTATATCTCATAGATTTGCAGAAAGGGCTAAGGGAGGTAATACAGACCAGATATTTAACAACAATGCCAGGGGAATAAGAAATTATATTCAATGAGAAGGATAAGAGAAAGAAAATAAGAATAACACATATTTCCTTCCTAACAATTTTTACCATTTTTATGGCATAAAATTTTTATCCCCTTCAATTCAGTGACAGTCAGCAAATGCATTTTGACCTTTGGCTCTGTGTTAGTTTTACTCTCATCAAAGGAATTAATAGTGCTACAGGAAATATAAAGGTCCTTTGTAATGAGGAAAGCCCCTACATGTTGTCAAAGAAAAACAGAGCCAGCCACTAGTTAAAGGTGGTAAAGACAGTTTATTCTGTAATTTTGCAATAAAGAAAAAGAGACTTCAGTATGGCACTGAGCTCAGTTCCTCATACAATAAGTTCAAGTGAGGATTTATAGCCAGAGAGCAGAGTGAGCAGGGTCAATGGTGAAAGATTACTAAGAGCAGACATCAAGTGTTGTCGGGGGATTCTTGCTAAACCAACTTAATAAGATTCTTGCTGAAGGCAAGATGACCAGATATCAAAGTGAGGGATAAGAACTTGATCAGACCTGAAGGGTGATCACATATTAATGATGTAGGAATGACTTAGTAGAGTTCTCACTAAAATTCGATTTAGCAGGGATGGACATGAAAAGCCAAGTTCAACACTATCTCAAGAGAAAGGCTAAGAGAAGTCTAACTAAATTTTAGTCAAAGAGAGACTCTTTGTCATGGGCAAATTTGGAAAAGAGTAAGAGAGCTCTGATGAGGTATTTTAAGCATTAAAAGTCTTAAAATTTGAAGAGCAGGGATATTTGGTCTTTGTTATATAGGTTCCTCTATTCTGTCTCCAAAGGTATGTTTCTAGGTCTGGGGTAACACAGTTGCATGGAGTAAAGAATCCACCTCAGTTGGTAAAGAATCCACCTGCAATGCAGGAGAGCCTGGTTTGATTCCTGGGTCAGGAAGATCTGCTGGAGAAGAGATAGGCTACCCACTCCAGTATTCTGGCCTGGAGAATACCATGGATTGTATAATCCATGAGGTTGCAAAGAGTCAGACATGACTGGTGATGGACATGAGTTGGTGATGGACAGGGAGGCCTGGCCTGCTGTAATTCATGGGGTCGCAAAGAGTCAGACACGACTGAGTGACTTTCATCATCATCATGATGTGAGTTTCTACTTCTTAACACTGAGTGAATCTAGAAGATGACATTCGCTACTCCTTATTCTGGATACTACCTCACTCATTTCCCTGATCTTGAATAGGCACTGTATCTCAGTGAAATTACAGCAATTTTTTGCTGAAAAATTTAAATGAGTTTGTATTTTGTTTTTATGTGTTAGACTGTCCCTTTCACTAAGCAGCAAGGCTTTTAAATTCTCACATTTACTGATTACACTTCCTCTAAAGGTATATCACTGCGGATGGTGATTGCAGCCATGAAATTAAAAGATGCTTGCTCCTTGGAAGGAATGTTATGACCAACCTAGATAGCATATTCAAAACCAGAGACATTACTTTGCCAACAAAGGTCCGTCTAGTCAAGGCTATGGTTTTTCCAGTAGTCATGTATGGATGTGAGAGTTGGACTGTGAAGAAAGCTGAGTGCCGAAGAATTGATGCTTTTGAACTGTGTTGTTGGAGAAGACTCTTGAGAGTTCCTTGGACTGCAAGGAGATCCAACCAGTCCATTCTAAAGGAGATCAGTCCTAGGTGTTCTTTGGAAGGACTGATGCTGAAGCTGACACTCCAATACTTTGGCCACCTCATGTGAAGAGTTAACTCATTGGAAAAGACTCTGATGCTGGGAGGAATTGGGGCAGGAGGAGAAGGGGACAAAGGAGGATGAGATGGCTGGATGGCATCACTGACTCAATGAACATGAGTTTGGGTGAACTCTGGGAATTGGTGATGGACAGGGAGGCCTGGTGTGCTGCAATTCATGGAGTCTCAAAGAATTGGACATGACTGAGTGACTGAACTGAACTGAACTGAACTGAAAGGTATTTGTTAAACCTTTGAAAGTCAAAGTGTTAGTCGCTCAGTTGTGTCTGACTCTTTGTGACCCTGAGTGTGGACTGTAGCCTCCCAGGTCCTCTGTCCATGGAATTCTTCAGGCAAGAATAATGGAGTGGATGTCATTCCCTTCTCTAGGGGATCTTCATGACCCAGCGATTGAACCCAAGTCTCCTGCACAGCAGGCAGATTCTTTACCATCTGAGCCATCAGGGAAACCCCGTTAAAACCTTTACTTATTCCATAGCCAGGACATGGAAACAACCTAGATGTCCATCAGTAGATGAATGGATAAGAAAGCTTTGGTACATGTACACAATGGAGTATTACTCAGCCGTTAAAAAGAATTCATTTGAATCAGTTCTGATGAGATGGATGAAACTGGAGCCGATTATACAGAGTGAAGTAAGCCAGAAAGAAAAACACCAATACAGTATACTAACACATATATATGGAATTTAGAAAGATAGCAATGACAACCCTGTATGCAAGACAGGAAAAAAGACACAGCGGTGTATAACGGACTTTTGGACTCAGAGGGAGAGGGAGAGGGTGGGATGATTTGGGAGAATGGCATTCTATCATGTATACTATCATGTAAGAATTGAATCACCAGTCTATGTCTGACGCAGGATACAGCATGCTTGGGGCTGGTGCATGGGGATGACCCACAGAGATGTTATGGGGAGGGAGGTGGGAGGGGGGTTCATATTTGGGAACACATGTAAGAATTAAAGATTTTAAAATTAAAAAAAAATTAAAAAAAAAAACCTTTACTTATTCCAAAGGTATGGCAAACCAAATGATAATGTCCCTTTAGTATTTTTTGCACAGTTGAGTTAATGATGATGGATCGCTTTCACCTTAGAAATAAATGCACGTTTGAATGCGCTCACACATGCTTTATAGACACATACACGTCTAGGTCCAGCAAGAGCAAAGAGGAATAGTTTGGAGCCATTTAAATAGATGCTTTGACTTTAGAAGAAAATTGGAAATTAGAGTCAAATATCAAAGAAGGGAAAGAATTCAGGAACTTGAGAGAAACCACTATTTTCACTATTCTCTGACCTTTGGTACTTTATTTATCTAGTAGGTTGCAATGAGCTTTAATATTTGAAAAAGGTCAGATTCATGTACCATATTTGAATAATGTAGGCAGCAGTGGTCTAGAGAATTATCATACTTAGATGAGAAAGTGTGATTTTCCAACCTAGTTTCACACTTCTGCCCCTGATTTGTTTGACCTGAGGTGAGTCATTCTCTTCCTTGTCTGTTCATGGTGATAATGAGATCTCTTGTTTCCCTTTCTAATATAGAAGTTGTGAAGAATGCAATAATCTTCTAACTGACCTTTCTCCTTTTACACTGTCTTCTGAAACTACCTATATATGAACTTCTGAAAACATTGCTTTACACTCAATCTTCTATCCAAAATCCCCATGTCTTCCCATGGTATGATATCTAAAGTCCTCCTATTTTTAATACCAAGCAATTGCTATCTTCAATGTGCTAGACATTGTGCTGTGCACTATTAACAACTTTTAATCTTCAGACTACTGTGAGCAGAGCTACTAATGCTCACACTTTTTAAATATAAAGAGACTCTTCAATAACACAAGTCTGAAGACAAACCCATTGGATTCTTGGCTTTTGCTTTTTCTACATGCTTACTCATGCTGTTGCTACTTAGCTTTACCTTTACAACCACACACACACACACACACACACAGATACACACATGCACACACACACAATCTTTTCTTTAGAACTTTATATTCCCAAACTGCTTTCAAAAAGGATATGAGATGGGACAATAAAATTCAGTTATACAACACCATTACATTATAAATAAACAAGAACTATGTAAAGAAAGAGAAAACAGGCATTTTATCTCCATTTACTTACCTGTGTTTGCTCTGGCACCACTCCAAGCCTCTTGCATAGCCTGTAGCCATGGCAACCTACATTTGTATTCCCCCTCCATGAGAAATAGATGGGGAAACAGTGGAAACAGTGGCAGACTTTATTTTGGAGGGCTCCAAAATCACTGCAGACGGTGATTGCAGCCATGAAATTAAAAGACGCTTACTCTTGGAAGAAAAGTTATTACCAACTTAGATAGCATATTGAAAAGCAGAGACATGACTTTGCCAACAAAGGTCCACCTAGTCAAGGGTATGGTTTTTCCAGTGGTCATGTATGGATGTGAGAGTTGGACTGTGAAGAAGGCTGAATGCCGAAGAATTGATGCTTTTGAACTGTGGTGTTGGAGAAGACTCTTGAGAGTCCCTTGGACTGCAAGGAGATCCAACCAGTCCATTCTAAAGGAGATCAGCCCTGGGATTTCTTTGGAAGGAATGATGCTAAAGCTGAAACTCCAGTACTTTGGCCACCTCATGTGAAGAGTTGACTCATTGGAAAAGACTCTGATGCTGGGAGGGATTGGGGGCAGAAGGAGAAGGGGATGACAGAGGATGAGATGGTTGGATGGCATCACTGACTCGATGGACGTGAGTCTGAGTGAACTCTGGGAGTTGGTGATGGACAGGGAGGCCTGGTGTGCTGCGATTCATGTGGTCGCAAAGAGTCCGACACGACTGAGAGACTGAACTGAACTCCACTGTTAGCCTATACTATTCAAGTGCCGTACATAGGGTAGAGTGATTATTTTAAAACATAAACCATGGTATCTGTTTAAAATATTCTACTGGTTCCCATTATATTTAGGGTATGATGTCATGACTTCTCTCACATGTCACACTCAGATCTCAATCTTCATCTCTTTCCTTTCCTCATCCACTTCACTTTAGTCATTAACGACCTTCTTAATAGTATATCCAGGGTGTTTTGGTTTTCTTGTTGACCAGCCCTGGCATGTTCTAAACCTAGACTTTCATGTGAATAGCCCCTTCTCATTGTTCAGATTTTAGCTTGTAGTCTTCTAGTTCTAGGTTATTATGTATAGACATATGCCATCCTTTTTCTAATGACTGCATGCAACTTAATTCAGTTAACCTGTCTTCTACCAGTAGGCATTCAGATTCTGCCCAGTGTCTTCTAACTACAAAAATGAAAAATACATCTGCAGTATGAATGACTACTTATACATATCAACATAATTAAAGGAGATTATTTATAAAAATAATTGCATGTATTAGAATTACAAGAACAAAGGGTATGGCATGATTATTTTTTATAAATTTTGCCAAGGCAGAAAGTTTAATTTCTTTTTAAAATAAGAATATATATTTTATTTTATTTTATTTTATTTATTTATTTTTTCTTAAAATCTTTAATTCTTACATGTGTTCCCAAACATGGGGATGACCCACAGAGACGTTATGGGGAGGGAGGTGGGAGGGGGGTTCATGTTTAGAAAGTTTAATTTTATTTAATTTTATTTTTTACTGCTTTATTTAGGTAAAATTGACAAATAAAAACTATATATTTAAGGAGTATTACATTGATGGTTTGATATATGAATACCATATATCAAAATATATGGTGTGAAATAATTATCTCAATCAAGTTAATGAACACATCCATCACTTCACATATTGAATTTTTTTTTAATGTGAACACCTATTCTTTCAGAAAGTTTCAAGCATATAATATAGTATTATTAACCATAGTCATCATGCTGTATATTGTTGTTGTTCAGTCATATCCAACTCTTTGTGACCCCATGGACTGTAGCATGATGTCCATTAGATCCCAGAACTCATTCATCTTATAAGTGAAAGCTTGTCACCTAATTGTCAGTAACATCACCTCATTTTTCTCATCAGCCCTTGGTGACTACTGTTCTACTCAGAGAGTTTAATTTTAAAGCATAATTCAGGGAAGGACATTTTTAAAGGCAGCATATTAAAAAGCAGAAACATTACTTTGCCAACAAAGGTCCATCTAGTCAAAGGTTTGGTTTTCCCAGTAGTCATGTATGGATGTGAGTTGGACTATAAAGAAAGCTGAGTGTCGAAGAATTGGTGCTTTTGAACTGTGGTGTTAGAGAAGACTCTTGAGAGTCCCTTGGACTGCAAGGAGATCCAGCCAGTACATCCAACAGGAGATCAGTCCTGAATATTCATTGGAAGGACTAATGCTGAAGCTGAAACTCCAATACTTTGGCCACCTGATGTAAAGAACTGACTCATTTGAAAAGACCCTGATACTGGGGATAATTGAAGGCAGGAGGAGAAGGGGATGACAGAGGATGAGATGATTCGATGTCATCACCAACTCAATCAACATGAGTTTGAATAAGCTCCAGGAGCTGGTGATGGACAGGGAAGCCTGGCCTGCTGCAGTCCATGGGGTTGCAAAGAGTTGGCGATTGAACTGAACTGACCGAAGCTAAGGTACCAATAATGTGTAGCTTTATGAAGCTCTAACTTGATCCAAGGATAGAATTCCAAAAGCCTTCAGGATTGGTTGTCTTAAATGATTTTCCTTGATGTGTAATTTTCTCAGCAGGATTTTAGATATGAATTATTTTCTGAACACAGCCTTGTACATTCCTTGTAACTAACTAAAGAATGAGTCAGAGCCTTAGTGGTATGGAATAAAAAGAAGAGCTGACCCCCTGCTATGAACACTGAAAAGCTTGAGCTATATTTTTGGCAAAATGGAGCATCCCAAGCTTCTCTATGGGAATAAGTCAGACTGTTCTATTGACTGAATACTCACTCTCTTCCTTCTCCATGTTCAGAAGGGCAAGAACAAAGGTTGCCTCTTCGTGTTTCTTCTGACTACCCCCCAAAAAGACTATCTTTCCCTTTTCTTCACTCCTTCCACACTTACTGGCTGCACTATTGACCCCAAAATATTCTCTGTGTGTGTGTGTGTGTGTGTGTGTGTGTGTGCTCTCAGTCATGTCTGACTCTTTGGTACCCCATAGATTGTAGCCTGTCAGGCTCTGTCCATGGAGTTTTCCAGGAATATGTTGCTATTTCCTCTCTCAGGGATCTTCTCAATCCAGGGATTGAATCTTTCTCTCTTCTGCATTGGTAGGCAGATTCTTAACCATTGCTCCACCTAAGAATACACTGCACCTTATAATTTACTATTTTTCTCTTATATGTCTTCCTTCTCTCAGCTGGATTGTATGGTGCTCAAGCACAGAAATGTTGTCACACCACTCTTTTCACTTCCAAATCTCATTCAGCAACTCACTCATTCTAATACAAAAAGCAGAATGATTATGTTACTGACTATCCACAACAGCATCTGTTCCTCTCTCCATTCTTTGAACCAGTATCCCTTTAGCCTATGATATTCCAACAGGAGGCTACTGACCCTTAGCAGGAGCTGATCTCCAGTGTGGAATATTTTACTTCCATATGAATCTCATATCAGGATGAACCTGTGACCTTGGCTTGGTTAGCTGTTTTCTAACCAACTGAACTCATGACTAAACAATTTTAAGGTAATATTTCCATAACAACTCATTGTTAAGCTGACTCTAAGAAGAAAACAAACTATAGCCTTGGAAGAAAAAAGCATCAAAAAGTTGCCAGTAAGAGAAAATTGGGGTTATATGGTCAGTCTATCTGCCGTGTCAGCCTCAGTACACTTCCTCTGTAATGAGCAATGCAGTGATCCATTTATATATAATCCATATATATATATATATCAAAAAAGACTACTGAAATTAAATTTCTAGATGCAGTCATTACTGATGTTTTCATATCCTGGCACAGTAGCATTTGACAAGCCTGCACAATTTTTTGCTTTTTTTTGCTGCAGAGCTAAGTGTTTCAGCAGTGCACATGATGCTAGGAAGATTTTGTTCTGATCTTTTTTGGAAGCTTTGCATCTTATGGACACTCAGTCCATTTAATTGACTGGATGTTTATGTGAGATACTTTAAAAGATTGCAGGTACTTCTTTTGGTCTGGTTCCTAGGGAGAGGGCATTGACTGTATTTACTGCTCTTTGAAATGAGGGATTAAGCATTTAGGTACCATTACCACAACTTTCTGAAAATTAGTTGACTTTGTATAAATTTTAACTGATTAAGTATTGGTAGTTATTGTTTTGTTACTCTTTGTTGTAAAAAGATAGTCATTGTGTTAGCACAGATTTTATGTAGCCCTTTGTTTATGAGTGGTTAGAATTATCTGAATTCTCATGCTGTTGCTACTCAATATTTGACATACAAGCTAAAGGAAAGGGGCAATAAAAAGTAATTATTCAGGTGATTTAGACTCCACAAACCTTTTTGTCTCATTTTAGGTTTTGAGGTTTAGATCTTTTGAAACCAATTTTATCCAAACTTAAGAACTTAAGGTTATCCATGTAATAACTGTATTGTTAGCAAAGACAGTTTTTTCCCTAGACATTTGACTACTTCCTTTAGCAGCTCTTAAACCAATAGTCCTTTTTAGAAGTAACAAATATGTAATGTTTAAAAGCCTTAGTATATTGTGTCATTTCTTGCCTGCAATAACTCCATAAATGCTTTCAAATGAACTTAATTTTTAAAATCTTTACAAATGCTTCTGCTTAAGTATTTTACTACTTTTCTTTATTCCCATCTTTGAAATCCAATAAACAGTTCTTTTAATCATTTAAATATCGCTCTTCCATTTATTCATTTAATTCTTTTTATTGATCATGAACACTTTCTCATATAATATGAAAACATGTCTGTAGATAAAGCAGTTTCATCTTTGGTTTGGATGGTACCAATACTTGAAGATAAAAAAAAACATTTTTAGAAAGATTTCAGAATATTCATATTGGTATGTCAAACAGGATGCTGTATAATGGTACAGAAACTGAGTGTTCCTAATCAGGGAATGTCGGCAATAGTCGAATACATTAAAAGCTACTTAAGTAGTTAAAGGGACTTTGCTAAATCCAGATGTGGTGTAAAGAAGTACATACAACACCATAGACTGAAAACTCTGACCATGTACAATTGTTCATTTGATGTCCCTCACTTCCAGAGGCAGCAGACTGTTTGATGATCATGAGCAAGCTTCTTTAATGTCCCATCTTATCCAAGCAAAGACTCAGAACTGAAAAAAAGAAAAACAGATCCAGCTCTTTCCTTCAGGCTGGAGTGTGTGAATGTGTTGTCTCCATCCTGCATTGATAAATGTCAACTATATGAGTACATTTTAATCACAATCCTCATATTGATAAAAGTTGGCCTGTGAATTGGGGATAAAACTGAAACAACATTGTTAATTTTTTATTATGAGAAATTTCAAGCACATACATAATAAATAAAATAGTATAATGAACTCCTGTGTATCCATCACCCAGCTTAAAATATTATCAATATTCAGCCATTCATCTTTTATTTTTGCTTCCACCCACTCCCCACCCCTACTCAATTATTACTAGTAGTATTTGCAGTTCTTTCTGAGTTATAATATATAGACATTGAAATGTACAAATTTTAGATGTACAGCTTTCATAGATAAATACTTGTAACTCCACCTATACTATGATAAGCAGTGGGGTCTGTATTTATTATTGTGGCTGCTGTAATTCTGTAGGTACTCATATAGAAGAGAGGGAAATTCTCCTTCCACCTGCCCTGTTGCTCTGACCTGGCAATAGGATCTTATACATGGGCTTAAAGAATATTAGATTAATGGGCTTCTGCTTCCAAGCTAAAAGCTTTTAAATATTCTTCTTCATAATAGGTTCTGAAATATCCTCCCCTTGTGTCTCTTCAAGGTACAAAGAAGAGGAGATAGCTATCATGAACTTGAGGAGGGAGAAGCAGAAGTAGAATCACCAAGTCCCTTGTTAATCTTCAAGATTTTCCCTTTGTTAGAAAACTGACTGAAAGTAAAGTCAGGTGATGTATCTCAGGCTTTTACCTAAGTGAGAAAACACTTGTTTTTCCTTTGATCCTTTGCTTTAGGATTATAATTTGGTAGCTTCATCCTTCCCTTAGATTTCTGTAGCTACTTAATGAATCAGGAAATTAATAAAATTATAATTTATCCTGGTGTATCTTAGCTGTGGTCATTGAAGTGACATAAGTGTTGTTGAGTGGAGGTTGAGACTTAGAAAAATATCTGTGGACAATATTAGAATACACTAGAGACAGTAAGAAGTAATGTTGAAAAAGTTCTACTCTGTATTTCTTCCTTCTGATTTGTTCAGCTCACCCAGCTCAAAACACAATCACTACTGATGATGAAGCCCTTACTTCTATACATTGAGATACACCAGTAATTTTTTTCTTCTGCTGGCACTGGAAATTACAAAGCAACACAGAAGTATTTTAGAAATGAGGTCAGAATTCTTCACTTGTTGCCAAAATATCATTACTTATTCATAGCCAGTGGCTATTTGCAAGGCTGATTGTTATAAATCTACACAAAACTGTCTGTATTCTGTGCCACTCTTGAATAATAAAAATCCAGAGTTTCAACAAGGGTGCTCCTCATTTACAAGGTTAATTCCTCCAATAATGATGTCTACATTCTCACACACATTTCAGAGCTGAGAATTTATTGCATAGGGCACAAACTCATTGGATATGCTGTATAAATAACCTTATTAAGAATGCAGTGAGAGGATATATATTATATTCCTCTGGGTCAGAAGGGTAAACACAGCAAGAAAATGAGGCATTTACCACTAAGTAGCCAAACTGATTTATTTTACTCTGCCTTTTTCATTTTGAACCTTTTGAAGCACAGGTTGCCTGAGTACTCTGCCCTCATATAAGAATTCAGTTAGAAATTCTAGAGGGTGTAGAAACTGTCCCGGAGAACAAAGCCAGAGACTTTGTATTAAAACTAGGATTGAGATAATGTTTTAGGTAAGGGTAAGTTAATAGTAAATTATTGTTGTTGGACAGTCGCTCAGTCTTGTCTGACTCTTTGCGACCCCATGGACTGCAGCATGCCAGGCATCTCTGTCCTTCACCATCTCTAGGAGTTTGCTCAAACTCATGTTCATTGAGTTGGTGATGCCATCCAACCATCTTGTCCTCTGTCATCTCCTTCTTATCCTGCCTTTAATCTTTCCCAGCATCAGGGTCTTTTTTAACGACTTGGCTCTAAGCATCAGATGCGTAGAGTCAAAGTATTGGAGCCTCAGCTTCAACATCAGTCCTTCCAATGAATATTCATGAATATTCATCCAATGAATGACTGGTTTGATCTCCTTGCAGTCCAGGCGATTCTCAAGAGTCTTCCTCGGCTTCAGAGTTCAAAAGCACCAATTCTTCGGTGCTCAGCCTTCTTTATGGTCCAACTCTCACATCCATACATGACTGTTGGAAAAACCATAGCTTTGACTAGATAGACCTTTGTTGGGAAAGTAATGCTCTTTTTTAAAATACACTGTATAGGTTTGTGCTTCTGCTTTTGTACTCCAGGAGTTTTTGTTAGGATCCCTTATCACATGAAATAGAATTTCTCCTTGCCTCTGTCAACAAATCTCAACTGATCTAGATCTAAGCAGTGACACAGCTCTAAGCAGAGACCAGACCCAAGATAGAGCATGACACACTAACTCTTCAGTATCTCTTATATGTGATCCATATTCCAATTCAACCACAAATGCCTTGATTAAAAAAAAGTTTCTCTTTACTTTTCTGCCTAGATATAGCACCCAGTGTAGTAGTTGCCAATAGGCAGAACTCTTTCAGCAAGTGATCTTCTGAGACATGAGGTCATATTTTATGTAACAGAAGGTGCCAAATCAGAGCTGTAGTCTCAGAGCCCTTCCTTCAAGGGCCAGTTAGCTTTAATAGTATATACTGCTCTTTGTCCTTCAATCAACAAAATATTTTTTTTTTTGGTATTTTTAGGAAGGTATCAGTGTCTTTCAAGCTTGTAACACCCTGCTATAATATTTATTTACCTGAAAATGATAACGGCTGTTCAGTTCAGTTCAGTCACTCAGTCGTGTCTGACTCTTTGCGACCCCATGAATCGCAGCACGGCAGGCCTCCCTGTTCATCACCAACTCCTAGAGTTCACTCAGACTCGCATCCAGCCATCTCATCCTCTGTCATCCCCTTCTCCTCCTGCCCCCAATCCCTCCCAGCATCAGAGTCTTTTCCAATGAGTCAACTCTTTGCATGAGGTGGCCAAAGTACTGGAGTTTCAGCTTTAGCATCATTCCTTCCAAAGAAATCCCAGGGCTAATCTCCTTCAGAATGGACTGGTTGGATCTCCTTGCAGTCCAAGGGACTCTCAAGAGTCTTCTCCAACACCACAGTTCAAAAGCATCAATTCTTCGGCACTCAGCCTTCTTCACAGTCCAACTCTCACATCCATACATGACTACTGGAAAAACCATAGCCTTGACTAGATGGACCTTAGTCGGCAAAGTAATGTCTCTGCTTTTGAATATGCTATCTCGGTTGGTCATAGCTTTTCTTCCAAGGAGTATGCGTCTTTTAATTTCATGGCTACAATCACCATCTGCAGTGATTTTGGAGCCCCCCAAAATAAAGTCTGACACTGTTTCCACTGTTTCTCCATCTATTTCCCATGGAGATTACTATTTTCTGCATTATGAATGTTGTAACTGGAGTGAACTCATGAAAATAACATTTAGTAATATGGATGCATGCTCAGTCAGTCAGTCATGTCTGGCTCTTTGCGACCCCATGGACTGTAGCCCGCCAGGCGGTTTTGTCCATGGGATTATCCAGGCAAGAATACTGGGGTGGGTTGCCATTCCCTTCTCCAGGGATCTTTTTGACCCAGGGATTGAACCTGGGTCTCCTGCACTGCAGGCAGATTCTTTATCATCTGAGTCACTAGGGAATCCCATTCAGTATTATGGTGATTCCCAAATAGGTGTCATACTTATTTATCTTATAATCTGTCATACTTACTTATCTTATAATAAAATTTATTTAGCAAAAAAAAAAAATTGTTAAATAAATAACTTGCCAAGATGTACCCATTTGTCTTACTCTCTGGTTTGCAGAGTAAGGTTGGAGTACATCTCTCTTTTACCCAACTCTTCAAGGTTTTTGGCTTACCTGATCCTACTCACACTTGTCCAAAGATCAAGATGATTTCTCAGTTTTCATTATTACAAACCTCTGCCTTGTGGAAGCAGAATGTTTACTTAAATGTTTAAGTTAAATCAGTGATCTGTGTTGACTATCAATAGCAGTAAGCAAAAAAAAAAAAAAAAACAGAAAATTTGGGGTTGTCTGGGTCACAGAAATTTTGGTGAAAGGAAAAGGAATTTACAGTTTTAGGACTATGAACACATCTTCTAGGGATCTGTGGACTCAAAGCTAAAATATGTTAAATAAAATCTAAAGCAGTTTTCATCAATGTGTCACCTCCTTATTCATTGGAAACCAAAGACTGTTGACCTTTGAACAATGCAGAGCCTAGAGATACCAACGCTCTGCTCGGTTGAAAATCTACCCTTTCTTATACATGGTTTGGTTCCCTGTATCCAGACTCTGAATCCACAGATTCAACCAACTGTAGATCCATCAAGCGGTATTTACTACTGGAAAAGAATCTATGTGTAAGTGGATCTAAGCAGTTCAAACCCATGTTGTTCAAGGGTCAGCTGTAATATGATTCACTTCATATGGCTTTTGTGGTTCTGACTTCTTTTCTAAACTTTTACTAGACTGCTCTATCAGTGTGAGAGAATAGATGCTCCCATTTCTGAATATTTTTTTTTGAAGTCTGAACTGTTGGTGAAATAAAGTTTCTCTCTCTTTGTGTCTTGTTCAGCTTCTTTAAAAGAGGACTGGGTTGGCAAAAACCCCACTACTGGGCATATACCTTGAGAAAACCATAAGTGAAAAAGACACAAGTACCACAGTGTTCACTGCAGCATATTTACAATAGCTAGGACATGAGAGCAAACTACATGTGCATTGACAGATGAATGGATAAAGAAGCTGTGGTACATATATACAATGGAATATTACTCAGCCATAAAAGTAACACATTCGAGTCAGTTTTAATGAGGTGGATGAACTTACAGCCTATTATATAGAGTGAAGCCAGAAAAAAAATAACAAATATTGTATACTAATGCATATAGATTGGAGAAGACACCCCACTCCAGTACTCTTGCCTGGAAAATCCAATGGATGGAGGAGCCTGGTAGGCTGCAGTCTATGGGGTCACTACGAGTTGGACACGACTGAGCAGCTTCACTTTGACTTTTCACTTTCATGCATTGGAGAAGGAAATGGCAACCCACTCCAGTATTCTTGCCTAGAGAATCCCAGGGATGGGGGAGCCCGGTGGGCTGCCCTCTATGGGGTCGCACAGAGTCAGACACAACTGAAGTGACTTAGCAGCAGCAGCAGCAGCAGCAGCAATGTATATATATGGAGAAGGCAATGGCAACCCCCGACTCCCAGTACTTTTGCCTGGAAAATCCCATGGATGGAGGAGCTTGGGGGGCTGCAGTTCATGGGGTCATTAAGAGTCGGACACAACTGAGTGACTTCACTTTCACTTTTCACTTTCATGCTTTGGAGAAGGAAATGGAAACCCACTCCAGTGTTCTTGCCTGGAGAATCCCAGGGACAGCGGAGCCTTGTGGGCTGCCGTCTATGGGGTCGCACAGAGTCAGACATGACTGAAGCAACTTTGCAGCAGCAGCAATGCATATATATGGAATCTAGAAAGATGGTACTGATGAACCTATTTTCAGGGCAGTAATGAAGATGCAGACATAGAGAAGAGAATTGTGGACACAGCAGGCTGAGGTGAAAGAGAGGTTGGGATGAATAGGTGGAGTAGCTTGGAAACATATACACCACCATATGTAAAATAGATTAGGCAGTAGGAATTTGCTCTATGACTCAGGGAGCTCAAACTGGGGCTTTGTGACAACCTAGAGAGGTGGGATTAGAGAAGGCAAGGTACCCCACTCCAGTACTCTTGCCTGGAAAATCCCATGGATGGAGGAGCCTAGTGGGCTGCCATCTATGGGGTCACACAGAGTTGGACACAACTGAAGGGACTTAGCAGCAGCAGCAGCAGCAGCAGCAGAGAGGTGGGATTGGGTGGGAGGAAGGAAAAAGAGGGAGGGGGCATATGTATACTTATGACTGACTCATGTTGATGTATGGCAGAAACTAACACAATATTGTAAAGCAATTATCCTTCAATTAAAAATTAATTTAAATGTTAGAAAGAAAAAAAAAGAGCTCTGGGTTGGCAATGAGAAGGTATGGACTCCATTTTTACCCTGGTGTAACTAGTCCAATGGTCATGTTGGGTAGTTACTCCCTGTGGGCCTCAGTTTTCTCTTTGTCAAATTAAAGGGTTAGGCTAATAATTTTTATGATTTCTTCTAACTCTAAATTTCTCTACTCCACACAGATTTAAAAAAATATTTTAATCCTATTTAATTATAAAATACTCATTAATGATGATCAACTGTCCCCTCACTTTAAAAATACTAGAACTGAGGCCTAGAAACCTAAGTCTATAACGGGATCTGACAAAAACACCTAGCTTTCTAACATCCATGGGTTGCTTTTATAATTAATGTAATCAGAGGCGGTAGTCATGGAGTTGTACTCCGTGGCTCTCTCCTCAAGAAAGTATTTTCAGTTAGATGAGCACCTCCAGCAGCAGGACCTTAGGAAACCTCTCCGTGTTTGATCTGAGGCACTTCTTTCCTGGTGATCCTCTGTACCCCACCAAAGAAACCTCTCCAAACCGCCATCTTTGCTCTGGACCTCCCCATCACACTCTGAGGCTTTCTTGGCCCATTTCTTCCCTCTCCTTCCCTTTCCTTAGTGTTGGACTTGTCTTATGCCTGAAACTTCTTTTCTCTCTCTACTTCCCTTTCCTTAGTGTTGGACTTGTCTTATGCCTGAAACTTTTCCTGCTCTCTTCTGCTTCTTCCTCTTGTCTTTCACAGGTAATGCCCAGCCCTAACCCCCAACCTCAGCAGACTCCTTGCTCTCCTCAGTTCACCTCAGCACCTCCTCCAGAGAACCTGAACTGACACATGAGGGAACCCATGCTGCCTTAGAAGTAATAACATATACACCGAGAGATACATTTTCAGGTTTACTTGGGAAGGGCCCTTTTGGTGTTTCTTATTTTTTTACTGAAGTGTAGTTGGTTTAAAATATTGTGTTAGTTTCAAGTGTACAGCAAAGTGACATATATATATGTCATATATATATATATATATATATATATGTATATATCTCAGATTCTTTTCCATTGTAAGTTATTGTAATACACTCATTGTAGTTCCCTGTGCTATACAGTTAGTCCTTGTCATTTATATATTATATATTGGGTTAGCCAAAAAGTTTGTTCGAGCTTTTTCTGTAGTATATTACAGAAAAACCTGAAGAAACTTTTGGGCAAACCCAATGTTTAGTAGTGTGTATTTGTTAATCCCACACTCCTAATTTATCCCTCTTCCCCTCCTACCTTAACCTTTTGGTAACCTAAAGTTTATTTGCCATGTCTGTGAGTCTATTTCTCTTTTGTCAATAAATTCATTTATTTTTTAGATTCCATATGTAAGGGGTATAGAATAATATTTGTTTTTCTCTGTCTGATTTACTTCACTTAGCATGATAATCTCTAGTTCCATCCATGTTGCTGCAAATGGCATTATTTCATTTATTTTATAGCTGAATTATATTCCATTGCATATATCGTATCTTTATCCATCCATGATGGACATTTACCTTCTCCTCAAATTCTGGGTAATTTCAGCTGAGTTTGATAACAATTTAAAAATACTTACTACATTCAGAAATGCTTAAAGAAGAAACATTTTTTACTCTAACCTATGGCTTAAATTATTTAAAGTATAAAGAGAATTCCTAATTAATTCTAGCCATACTTGAATCCACCACAATAATTCAGAACTCATTTTTCTCTTTGAACGAAAGCTTCAAGAATTACATTTGTCAGATATTTATGCCATCAATATCTTTGTTTTGTTTCTACAATGCTATGATCAACTTGAACAAATAATGTAAGTATTATAAGAAATAAGGGCTCAGTATCAACTCCCCCAAAATGAAAACAATTGTTTTCTGAAGATCCCTTTCAATATTCAAGTGTATGATGTTTACTAAGTCTATTCTGCAGATTCTGCGTAGTGCATTTTGGGAGTAACTCATCTTGCAATGCCATTAAGGTGTAGTGTAGTCTTCCTCAAATTTAAATTGTTGTCAGCACTCGTGATAGAGATTGGGAATTATTAAAGTATACTCTTAAAATTTTCCACTTAACTTATGATACATAACTCTGAGAACGAATTGTGTTTTTGTTCAGAGCTCTGGAAGAACTAAAGTTGCTTTAGTTTGGTCCTTTTCATCTGAACTGCTGTGTAGCTGGGCAGAAATACAGATAAATTATTCAATATTTATATAAAATATAAATTATTCAATCTTTATATAAAATATAAATCTCATTAAGTACACACCAGTAGCTAAGTCATAAGGAAATCAGTTTGTTAAGAAAATCCAAAAAGTCTGCCTTTCAGACATTTATGAAAAATCTCAATTTTCAAAGATATGTTACATATACTATGCTTTAGCAGGTCATCTGTGAAAAACAATTATTTTTCAAGGCTTTTAATCTCCCCTTCATTTTAAGCCAAATCAGTTGAAAGCTACTCAATCTAGTTCTCCAAAAGTTGTTGTTTCAGCGATTGATTCATTTATTCATTCCCCTAGTACTTATCGATATCCTATTAGGAGCTCTTTCAGGCATGAGTTGTAAACCTAACAAAGATTCTGAACTCATGGACCACTCTGAGTAATGTGAATACCCAATATCAAATGATGAGAACTGTAAAAGAACAAAGGCAATATTAGGGTTTTTTATACTATATTTACTAATATTATCCTGAAAGCCAGCATGAGGTTTCTGGAGCAGAGAAGATTTATCACTACTTATTTATAACAGTTAATAATGTGTTGTTTCCCTTGTATTATTTGGTCCTCCCTCCAGGGCAATGCTGTAAGAGCCAGATGCTACTCCACACACACACTGGTTCTGAATTATAGGTGAGTAAGCCCTCCACTCCCCACCGAAAAAAAAAAGAAAGAATCTGGCATTTATATAGGAGAGAGGGGAAGCTGTCTTCCTTTCTCTTTTGAGAGAGTTTCCTTGAAAAAGTAATGGGGAGAATCCTAGGCCCTCACTTTTTGAAATGTCTTTATAGTCCTGAGTCTCAACTCCGCTTGAAATGTAAACATGTTCCTCTGGAAAGTAAATCTCTCTGGAGTTCTTACTATTTATTCAATCATAAATTACCTTCTAAAGGTTGCATTGCAGCCCAGGATCAAAGTTTCAAAAAAAAATTGTCTCAGAAATCCCTAGCTGTGCAAAAATAAAAGTATTTTTTCAACCACTCTACAAGAGAGTTATGGAATAGAGAGCTTGACGAGTTCCTTTAGACAGAGTTCTTCAGAGGTGACTTCTCTGAGCAACTGATCTGAAATGAGATCTGGAAGGCCAGAAGTCAGCTGTGTGGATATCTATAGAAATGAAACATCTGGCATAGAGATCTTAACGTGAGAATGAGCTTGGAATGTTTCAATAACTGAAAGAAAACCAGCATGGTTAGTATATCAGTTCAGTCGCTCAGTCGTGTCTGACTCTTTGCGACCCTATAGACTGCAGCACGTCAGGCCGCCCTGTCCATCACCAGTCCCTAGATCTTGCTCAAACTCATCTCCATCGAGTTGGTGATGCCATCCAACCATCTCATCTTCTATCTCCCCTTCGCCTCCTGCCTTCAATTAGCATAGAGTGAAGAAAATTGAATGCGGTTATATCCAGAGTTTCCCAGGTGGTGCTAGTGGTAAAGAACCTGCCTGCCAATGCAGGAGAGGTAAGAGACATGAGTTCGATCCCTGGGATGGGAAGATCCCCTGGAGGAGGGCATGGCAATCCACTCCAGTTATTCTTGCCTGGAGAATCCCATGGAGAGAGGAGCCTGGTGGTCTAACATCCATAGGGTCGCAAAGAGTAGGACACGACTGAAGCACCTTAGCATGCATATCCATTGGCAGAGGGAAGCCAAATCATACTAAGCTTCAAAGAATGTGTAAAAGATTAGGATTTAATTATAAATGTAATGGGAAAACTCTGGGAAGATTTTTAAGCAATGGGATGCAGGGAGAACCATGAGGAAGGTACTGCAATAGTCTAAGTAAAATGAAGAGTTTTGGGTTATTTGTTAGTAGTAGATATAGAAAAACTGGAATTGTACTTAGTCATTTCTTTATCATTTCCCCGTCTATCAAATGTATTGTATGCCTACTATGTGCTATGAAGATATGTCCAAAGTTCAAGGGACATCACCAATTAAAAGATTAACATGATTTCTGTCTTCCTGAAATTTATGATGCAGTGAGGGGCAGGAAGTATTATGTTTAGGATTATAGGAGATGCCATGGAAATAAGGAGGAACACCTAAGCCAGAGGGGTGCAGAGACGCATAAAGTAAGTCTGAGAGTTAAGGCTGTATTCGGCTGGGTCACAAAAACTCAGTTGATGTGCTTATTTTATTATTTTATTTTGCTCTATTTATTTTATTTTTCATGTAACACTGAGTCTGAAGGCAGACAGTAATCCAGGGTTATTGTTATGGTGACATGACAGCATCAGGATCTCAGCCTCCCCAAAGCTTTCAGCATTGTCATCCTTAGGGCAAGGCCATTCTCATATTTACAAAAAAGCTATTGCCCTTCTAGATATCACTTTTAAATTCTAGGAAGGAAGAAAGAGAAAAGACAAAGGGCGAAAGATACATGGACTATGTTGTTTGCTCTGTTAGGAAGACAAGGCTCTGAAAAGCCCAACCCTTAAGTATTGTGTACACCCAGGGGTGGGTCACATACTCATCTTCAGATTTATGGGAGTGTGGAAAGCTAAGTATTTTTAAACAGAAACATTGCCCATTTAATTAAAGTGTATTCATTTAGAAAGGGAGTGAATAGACATTTGAGGATGATTAAAAATGTCAGGCACAGGGATGATTTCTATAGAAAGCAAGAACTGAGACTTGAAAGAAAAATTCTCAGAAGATCATTGAGATACTTACAGGAAATAAAAAAAAAATCCTATCACTTAACCTTTTCTTTTCAACTCTAATTTTTATTTTTAAGAGCAGTGATAAGAAACAGTAGAAAAAAAAATCTCTGTGTTCTTCATTTTTGATGAAGTTGCTGATGAAGACAGTTCATATTGAAGACAGTGTGAATGTTCCTCTAAGACTCTTAAACTAAATCCCTCTTTCATTGTTTGACTCTTGTCCTTTATGTTTTTTAGAATAACATGATTATAAAACAGATATCATCAATATTTGTATCTATTTTACTTATCTCTTAAATCAGTTTAGAAGTAGGTAGAAACCACTTACTTCAGCCATGACTGAAAAGAAAACCAAATGTAATAATATAGTGAGCTTGGAAAATAATGCATTTGATCCTTAAGAGATTTTATTAACTGAATATCTATTACGATAGATTTTGGGGTCAGTTCTCAGTGAACAGAGTACATGGCTTTTGACAAAAACAGCCCTATATATATCACTGGTCAGAATATTACCATTGTAGTGGCCACAGGACTGGAAAAGTTCAGTTTTCATTCCAAACCCAAAGAAAGGCAATACCAAAGAATGCTCAAACTACCACACAATTGCACTCATCTCACACGCTAGTAAAGTAATGCTCAAAATTCTCCAAGCAAGGCTTCAGCAATACATGAACCATGAACTTCCAGATGTTCAAGCTGGTTTTAGAAAAGGCAGAGGAACCAGAGATCAAATTGCCAACATCCACTGAATCATCGAAAAAGCAAGAGAGCTCCAGAAAAAACATCTATTTTTGCTTTATTGACTATGCCAAAGCCTTTGACTGTGTGGATGACAATAAACTATGGAAAATTCTGAAAGAGATGGGAATACCAGACCACCTACCTTCCTCTTGAGAAACCTCAGGTCAGAAAGCAACAGTTAGAACTGGACATGGAACAACAAACTGGTTCCAAGATGGAAAAGGAGTGTATATTGGCTGTATATTGTCACCAGACATGGAACAACAAACTGGTTCCAAATAGGAAAAGGAGTGTATATTGGCTGTATATTGTCACCCTGCTCATTTAACTTATATGCAGAGTACATCATGAGAAACGCTGGGCTGGAAGAAGCACAAGCTGGAATCAAGATTGCTGGGAGAAATATCAATAACCTCAGATATGCAGATAACACCACCCATGTGGCAGAAAGTGAAGAAGAACTAAAGATCCTCTTGATAAAGGTGAAAGAGGAGAGTGAAAAAGTTGGCTTAAAGCTCAACATTCAGAAAACTAAGATCATGGCATGTGGTCCCATCACTTCATGGGAAATAGATGGGGAAACAGTGGAAACAGTGGCTGACTTTATTTTCTGGGCTCCAAAATCACTGCAGATGGTGACTCTAGCCATGGAATTAAAAGGCGCTTACTTCTTGGAAGGAAAGTTATGACCAACCTAGACAGCATATTAAAAAGTAGAGACATCACTTTGTCAACAAAGGTCCATCTAGTCAAGGCTATGATTTTTCCAGTAGTCATGTATAGATGTGAGAGTTAGACTATAAGGAAAGCTGAGCACTGAATAATTGATGCTTTTGAACTATGATGTTGGAGAAGACTCTTGAGAGTCCTTTGGACTACAAGGAGATCCAACCAATCCATCCTAAAGGAGACCAGTCCTGGGTGTTCACTGGAAGGACTAATACTGAAGCTGAAACCCTAATACTATGGCCACCTGATGCGAAGAGCTGACTCATTTGAAAAGACCTTGATGCTGGGAAAGATTGAAGGCAGGAGAAGGGGATGACAGAGGATAAGATGATTGGATGGCATCACTGATTCAATGGACATGGGTTTGGGCGGACTCAGGGAGTTGATGATGGACAGGGAGGCCTGGCGTGCTGTGGTTCATGAGGTTGCAAAGAGTCAGACAAGACTGAGTGACTGACTGAACTGAATATAGAAATTATACAAAATAAAATTAATTTTAAAACAGTTTAAATTATCAAAAGTATTAATTTGATCCCTTTCACATTTTTGAAATTTATTTCTTTATAATGTTTTTGGCTGTACTGTGTCTTCATTGCTGAGCATGAGTTTCTCTAGCTGCAGTGCAGTGAGCAGGGGCTACTCTTTGTTGCAGTGTGTGGCCTTCTCAGTGTGATCCCTTAATTTCAGATTATATAGAGTATTTGTTTCCTGATCCTTCTCCGACTTTGTAGCTTTCATTTCTTAAAAATGGAGAAAGCCATAACTCCTTGACAAACACAAAAATTACTTAGAATGAATATCAGTAAATAACCCTTGTCTATGGAATTTACATGTGTTGCCAAAGCAGTGATTATAAAGTGACTCTAGCAAAGTTGTTTATTCCAGCAGTGCTCCTTTTTGATTTCAAGATGAGAGCTCAACTGTGGGTCCAGATAGATAAAGAAATAAAAGTAATCTTCACAAATAACATAGCATGATCATGTGATTCAAATGTGGATATTTGGCAGTCTCATGCTTCAGAGAACACAGGAGATGTTGGATAATGCCTGTGATGAAAAAATCACTACCAAGATGGCACTAGGCAAGGTTTATACAAGCCTAACCCCATGAATTGGACATTGTACAAATTATTCTTGGGAATTCATTACATCTGTATAAAACTCATTTTCCGAATTACTGATTAAATTCTTAAAGGCAATAGTTTTAGTGTTAATTTCATGTTTGATGATTTGTAGAGTTCCTCATTCAGTGTGCATTGTTTCCTTTTTCAACTTGATTGTACACTGACTTTATTAAACATTAGTAGGTGGGACCATTGACACAGTCTGACTTTTGGCATCTGTAGGCCAGACATTTACCAGTGCATTACCACTGTGAAGACATTTTAATTTTTATATTCAGATAATGAGTAGATATTTGCTTACAGAGTTGTTGAGAATCAGTGTTTAAATGCATGCATTTCTTTACTTTTGTCTTTATGTTGCCATACAGATTATTATTAAATTCATAATAATTTTCATCTCACAGTCTTCATTTAAAGCTGAAATTCAGAATGTGATGGAACTATCTTTAAAAATTAGAGAGATACTCAAAAATGTATATGTGCCTTTAATGTAACAGATTGCTAGATACTACAATGTTTCATCTGTACACACACAAAATATTACATCACTCAGTCAGTTTCTAAAGCTTGTTAGGCTCCTGATGGTACAAATGAAGTGAACTTTCAGCAACCTAACACTGAGCTTCATAAATGGTGAAAGCAGAAAGCCACTTAGAGTGTAATCCCCTCTCTATTAAGAATTCTTTTGGAGAAACAAGAGTTGCTGTTTGGCATCTACAAGTGCATAGGAAACCTGTTGAGTGGAAATTGGCCCAGGTGTCTGAGTCCTGAATGGATTCCTTGTTCGTGAAAGTCTTGCTGGACATGCTTGTTTCAGAAAGAGGGTGGTGGTGGGTGGTGGGAAGAGGGGTCAGTTTAGAATATGAATAGATTTCTGTGACATTTCAAAATGTAAGAACTTTCACCTTTCAAAATATTTGTTGGGCAAAAGGGAAAGAATTATTTGACCTAATCATTTTTTAAAATAGAGGTTAACACATGTTTTAGGAAATAGTTTTAATTTAAAAGACATCAGATCCTAAGGAAGAATTGTGTTCATTTGCAAAATACTCTTTCAGTGTCCTTAATACATCCATCTATGTTCTTTGTGGGAAAGGAATACATTGTACGTTGGGTTCAAATAACACAAGTCTAGTTTTACATAGACTACACATTTAATGATAGGATACAAAGATGGGAGCTGGAAGCACATTTGATTATACTTATCCAAAGCTCAGAGAAGAGAAAGAAAGTCTTTGCCCAGCAGAATTAGCAGATGATCTAAATCTCCTTTGGGTATGTGGGCTCAATTCAATACTGGTTTGAGATTATTCATTCAAAGAGTTTAGTCTCTCCTGAGAATTTAATAAGCTAGGTAAGAATAATCTGTGTCATTCAATTTGAGCATAATAATTTGTCTAGTGTGATTCAAAAGAGTTATTAACGTAGCTTTTTATCCTTGGGAAAAACAATAGTAACATGGTGTGCAACAGTCACATTAGTGATAGCTGATGTAGACCATTTCCATAGAGAGCCGAATAACTCTTACATTAATCTGGCTTCAAAAACTAGCCTTGATGAAGCAAGCATGATTGTATCCTCTGTATATGAGGTAAATCTGGGCAGATGGTGTTATGCACAGAGTTAAGCCTCCAAAAGAATCATTCAGCCAAGAATAATAAGTTGACTGTAGTAAGATAAATTTAATTATGAATAAATATAAATTTCTTTGCATGCAGGCAAATAAAAACTTTTGAGAAAAAACATCATATAAAGTTATGAGATAAGGGAGATACAATTTAGCAGTAATATGTGTAAAATTAATTACTGTATATGTCAGGATTCTCTAAAGAAACAGAACCAAAAGTAGAGTATATACTTTTTCTTTTCCTCAGCTCTCTCCCCTTAAATATATATTTACATATATGTTTAATATTTGCTGTATGGAGAGACGTTAGAAGGTAGAACATTTAAAAGCTTTTTAAAAAACTTGATGAAGAAAAATTGATTATTTTTCTATTCATGAAGTTCAGGAAGTGAAGACTTTTCCATATACACTGTTTTTCATCCTTAATTGACACGTTTCTGAAGGTCAAAACCATAGGTTTAAAAAAAAATGTAGAAAAAGCTAATTTTGCTCTCTTTCTCAGCCTCTGTTTTTAGGATGTTACAAAATACCTTCCTGAATGTGACAAAAAAAAGTATGATGTTATGACCAATCTGCTTTGAAATGATTATCATAAAACTAACATCAAGATAGTGCCTGGGGTGTATCATTTTTCCCCTTCACAATGGTGTGTTTTATATGATAAAAATATGTACCTGAAACTGTGATTTTGGACTTCCAAGGACATTCAGTATTATGAATGCATAAATGGGTATAGGAAATTCACTCTGTGACATGGGAAAATTCCACTACTGCTAATTGGGCACTACCATCTAAAAAGAACAAGATTTTCACAGGAGAGTGTCTCATTTTTCATAGTAAGAAAATGGACTCTTCTGACTTCTAGACTAGGTTGCAAACCTGTAGCTCAAAGGTTTAAATAAGGAAATATTCAGTACAAATATTTGCAAATGATTTAAAAGCATGAGAAAGCACATAAAATTTGGATATTACTCCTTTCCAGATTTGTAATGATATTCAACAAACAAAAATATTGATCTACCTTTTCTTGAAAAAACTGGGATGTCTGGCAAAGTTGAGTAATGTATTCCTGTATGGCAAGTTTCCTGAAAGAGTGTAACCATTGCTGCCTTGAGGAGAGCTTTGTGCCCTTTCATTCGACAAAGTTCCAGTTTCCCACTCAATGTGCCCATGTGCCCATTCACCAAGTGGCTCACATCACTTATTTATATTACCTTCCAACCCTTTTTGCAGTTAGTATTTGCAGTTTTTTTCCTGTCTTAGGAAAGCAGTAATGCTCACAGTTTAACTAAAGAGTTTAAAACAGACTCCCACCATCCTCGAATGTGTATTGAACAATTGGAGTATGTGCCTAGCTTAGACATTTCTTAGAATCCACGGTTTTAAAAGTAATAGGCCCATCTTATGACAATAATGATATGATTAGAATGATTTTTCCTACCATTATGTGGCTTTCAACATAGATTTGCTGGAAATACAAACCACAGTTTCAGTGATTTTATTGGCAAATAGGGCAATATTTGTAAACTGATACAGTAATTGTACTTTTATAGCCATCAGCACTGTAATTTACAATTATTTTAAATTTAATGCTTTTGATTAGGCATTTCCAGAAATGAGTGTGCCTAAGTAATCTAAGAATCAAGGAAATGCCTTATAAATCTAAGAATAATTTAAAAGCTTTCCTAAAGTTAATCAGACACCAATAAAGCTATTTCTGGACTTGATCTTTTGTAAATAAACAACCCAAGAAATTGTAGTACTATAAATATTGTAGTAATTATGAACTCTTAACTGAAAGTGTCTAGAATATATCAGTAAATCTTGTATGTAAGGGAAATCTCTAAAAATACCTGAAAAAAAACAGAGATTTAAATATATTGTGATATATGACCAAGAATGTAGCAGTATTTCCACTGATGGTCTTAAAATAGCAACTTCAACATTCCTTTAATAACATTTTCCCTTTTTGTGGTAAAATACAATAAAACTTTAGTGTAGCCTAGTAGCTGCTTGCTAACTTATCAACCAGAAATTTATGTTGATCAAGAAGTAAGGCTAATTTATTTGGCTTTTAGACTTTTGAGATTAGAAATATTTGGTTAAATTACTTGTTGAGTTGGGAAATCGATTGCACTTATGTGTAAAGCTTGTTTGGGTCCTCTTTCAAGTGTGACTGAATCTGTATTTATAATTTGTCTATAATGTTGCATGGCCTGAAATCCCATTAGGACATAGAGCTACACCTGCTTTTGTTAGTACCTGAGAAACTGTTACAACTCCCACAGTCCAGCTCTACAGTAAGAAAACTGCTAGGGTGCATCTCTGAGATGCCTACATGCCAATCGAAAATGAATAGTAAAGGAAATTCGTGCAGCATACTCTCTGAAGTCAAAAACTATTTTCTGGCTGCTGGATTAATTGATTGTATATCAAGAAAAGTTTAAAAATTAATGTGGGGGCTTTCTGGTGGTCCAGTGATTAAGACTCTGCACTTCCACTGCAGGGAGCCCAGGTTCCATCCCTGGATGGGTAATTGAGATTCCGCATGCCCCACCATGCAGCCAAAATATAAGCAGTCAGTGTGTGTGTATACACATATTTTTATGAGATCAAGTCCATCTTAAAACCAAAAATAACTCTGAAAATGAGACTAAACATCAAACTTTATCAAACACAGAGGTTATCACAACAAAATTCTTATTTTATAATACAGTGTTGTAGTGGGAAGATAGAACTTTAATAGCAAATTATATTAAAACTAGTCTTATTTACCTTTTCCTTTAACTTTGAGAAAAACATATTTTTCCTAATTTCAAATACATTTTCTGTAATTCATCACTGTCTTTCTTCATTCATTTGTTAAGTCAAAATATATTATTGAGTGCCTCATATAGGCCAGGCTTTCTTCTCAGTACTAGAGAAGCATTGGGGAACAAGAAGAATCCACATCAGGGATTGCATTCAGGTATGTGTCTGGAGGGAGAAGACTTATCAATGAATCATGAATTTATCTTAGAAAATAAGTGCTATAAAACTGGATGAGATAGAATCATCCAGGAAGCAACTGTACAATACATAGTGAAGCACAGAGCGCACACAGTGAGCCCTGGAGGCAGTTCCATTGCTGAGAGAGAACTTCGTGAGACTACAGCGGAAATCAACCTTTGTCCTTTCCTCAGTACACAAAGTGCTGGTGAACATCAACATCATCATTCTAGGTTTGACTCTAGACAAACCTAAGAAGACAAAAATCTCACCTTCATGCCGCATATTGGAAAGATGCTTTTATTAAATAACAGGAAGAATGCAGCTCTCCTGTAAGCAAGGTCCTAGAGCATATCGACTTATTAACTGGGCACTGTTATTGCTCCATGTGACAAGGGAGTCATTTTACTTTCATTTTTCAACTGGAGGAATTCAGTCATTGAGATTTTAGTTACATAATCTTTAAAGGAAGTTGGGAAGGAGCCATCTAGTTTGAGGAAACAGTTATGAATCAGGGTGCCTCCATAACCTAAATTCAGCCTTTTTAGGAACTAAAGGGTATTGGTCACATCCTCTGATTATGAAACATTAAGTAAGTCCTTTTCTGGACAGGAGGACAGTCAGATTTCCACTTCTGATGCTATTAGATACTGATGAATATTTTATAAGGCTAAAATTTTTCTTTGATACAAGCATATACTACATGGACAACTAAGTATATTTTCAACCAAGTCTCACAGACTGTAAGACAGGAAATCCTGTTAATAAAAGGCTCAGAGTTTTCAAACAACTGGTAAAATTTCCCCTTGGAACTCTGTAGAACATACAACATTGCTGCTCACTGCGTTTTTAAAGCAAAGTAGTAACAAATAATGTCAGCCACTTCATCTTAACTATTTTATATCTTCCTTGCTGAAAACCTCTAATGGAATTACTATCTTTTTAGCTAACCAACTAATGGTAATGGTATTCAATATTTATGAAATGTTCATTTTCAAATAGGATAGAAGCTACTGTTTTTTTTTTTTTTGCTATAAATGACAGAATTTATTAATTGCTACTTGAACATGTTGCATTTCTATTTAACTTTTAAAATAGTAGAAACCATGGCATTCAAAGTAAAACCTGAAATGTTGCTCGAAAACATCTAGCTGAAAAGTTTCTTTATAAAATAAAATAGCCTCTGGAGAATAAAGCTGCAGTTCTGTCAACATAATTCAGGTCAGGTCAGGTCAGTTCAGTTCAGTCACTCAGTCATGTCTGCCTCTTTGCAACCCTATGAATCGCAGCACACCAGGCCTCCTTGTCCATCACCAACTCCTGGAATTCACCGAGACTCATGTCCATCGACTCGGTGATGCCATCCAGCCAACTCATCCTCTGTGGTCCCCTTCTCCTCCTGCCCCCAATCCCTCTCAGCATCAGGGTCTTTTCCAACTCTTCGCATGAGGTGGCCAAAGTATTGTAGTTTCAGCTTTAACATCAGTCCTTCCAAAGAACACCCAGGACTGATCTCTTTAGAATGGACTGGCTAGATCTCCTTGCAGTCCAAGGGACTCTCGAGAGTCTTCTCCAACACCACAGTTCAACGTGATTAGGAAGGCCTAAAAAGAGGTTTCTTAGAATCATTTTTATGTTTTAAACCAAAAAAAAAAAAAACAAGGAATTTTATCCTGATGGGATTCAAAAAAGTGGTAGATTCACGTACCTCATATTTGCTCATGAGTAGAATAGTATTATAACTATGCTTGTTTATGGAACTGACACCTCCCTGAAAAACGTGAACCTGAATGTGTTAGGTATAGAAAACACCAAACTGTTTTTCAATACTAAATAGGAGATAGAAGGCAATGTGAAAAGCCCCTGGCTATTTATTTTTTTTTAAGTATTTATATTAGCTTTAAATTCACTCACCATTTAGGGAAAGAAGTTGGTTTAGGGGATTTACTAGAAATCTTAAAAGGCTGAACTCTTGGATTTTAATCTCAGTTCACAGAAGCTATAGGCAACTTGCCTCTATCACAGAGGCAACTGAGAATATAAATGTTAAAGTACCCTGAGCCAATTGAATAAAGTAAAATTTTATAAAGGTATGAGCTAGTGGTACTACTGATAAGATAATGTGATTTTTCAGGATAGCCATTATTATTTAATAGCCTATGGAACAATATAAATCTATACAATGGGCTCCAATCTAGCTCACAGTCATTCCTAAGCACAGTAGTACATGAAGAAAAGCTTTACTCTGATCAGAATATTTCAAAAAACTTTAACTGTGGCACCCAAGTCTCAGGTTCTCACTTTTTACTCAACGAGAAATATAATAACTATTGGGGTGAAATACTTAGATGAAGTCCAAACCCATCCCAAGGCTCCAAAGCCTGGTGGAGGCCTCTAACCAAAAGCAGAGAATATGAAGCAGGTTCAGTGTCTAGTTCTTTATTCATAATTAGTTCCTATTGGGTTTTTTGCATTGATGGCTTCTTAGTCATTATTATCCCAATCAAACCAGCTTTCACTATCATATTCCATATCCCATTTTCATCGCTGCATGAAATATAGTATTGAAAGGACCAGGCATCTTTCACAAAGCACAACAGGACATTGATAACCATGCAGACTAACTCCCAATCCAGTCTCAGGTCTTGTTTCTTACTTTATGACTTTTTTTCTAGACCAGCAGACTTTCCCTCATCAGGCTGACGATGGCTTGCTTCATGCATACCACTCGAGACTTCTCTATAGTATAAAATAGAAGATCAAAAGCAGGTAGGAAAAAAGAGGGAATGAAATGAAAATGGAAAGAGATATAGTTGGAAGGAAACAAAAGTTTATAAAAGATGAGCTCGAGTTTCATGTTGGTGATGATTAGTCTTGTAAAACCTTCTGGGGCTTGTGGAAACATTTGCTTGTCTAAAATCCAGTTTTTGTTTGTTCTTTTTTTTTTTTTTAGACTTCTCATAATGAGTAGCTCTTCTCCCATTTGAAGGATACAGTCTTTTCTGAATAAGTGTGGTAAGGCCAGGGGTTTGAGCACTCAGCCACACACCACAGAGCCAGGCACATGGAAGACAGCTGATTCCACAGATCCGAGGACTCGGGTAAGTGCCTAGCACTTAAGCCACCTAATGTGACTGCAAATGTTCCTCTTTTAATGAGCATGGGAAATTCATTTTAATTTAATAGTGTTTTATGATACAAGGAAAACCTCTAGTAAAACTCTTCTGATAGTGTGATTCCAGAGACGGGTAGAAGCTAGACTGGGAATTAAATGTACCAAAAGGAAAAACATCTTCCCATATTTGGGAGCAGAAAGATAGAAACAAAACTTTATTTTGTGAACTATAGTCCCATGCATCTGAAATATTTTGATTAAATTTGTAGAAAGAATTGACACTTTAGGAAACTTCTTCAATTCTAACATTAGAGCTTCGGGTCAAATGTTGGACAGGTTTTGCCACACCATTGTATTCCAGGCTTGAGTCCTATACATGGTCCACCAACAATTGGCTTCAGCCCACAGATGTTCCATTAAAAGAAACAAGCAGACAATTTACATTTGAGATTTCTTATCTGAGTTCTATCATACCATAAAATGTTGGCTGAATATGGCGTCATCACTCATTACAAAGACGATATGATAGTTGAAAATAATTATGATCTATTTTTTTAATGAAAATTATTTTAAAGATGAAACTAGTATTGTTAGAATTGACATGGAATCTCACATAACCTGGGAATAGTCATCTGTGACTTAGAGGGAATGTTGTGATTTCCATTTCTTGGGTGATCTCTAAGGCTCCTTCTTTCCAAGATTGCCTTTGGTAAAACCAGTTGTTTGGGATGTTAAGAAAGAACCTCACTTAGATTCCAGTGTTGGAGATAATAATCTTTTTGGTTTTTAGCACATTATTTGTTTTGCTACTCTAAATTGGTTTCTTATAATTCATTTTAAGGGCCAAAGAAAAACAATTCTAAACTGTTTGTTTAAATAAACTTGGTAGCAAAACAAAGGAGTTAATTTTAGTTAAAACCTTAATATTTCTTTTAATACACAATAGAAAATACTTCTTTATTATGCTTTCTTATGAGGCACATATTAGAACTATTATTTGAACCATTGCTCCTAGTTATACATTTTTTAATGTCCCTAAATGAATTTTGATTTTTCTTCACTGATTGTTATAATGGTTAGAAGAATATATGTCTCTATGTCCATTTTCTTTAGAGATTTTTAGAAATGTCCTGAAAATCAAATATAGTCATCATTCATTTCAATTCAGTTCAGTCGCTCAGTTGTGTCTGACTCTTTGTGACTCCATGGACTGCAGGACATCCGGCTTCAGTTAATAGTCATATAATGTAGTAGCGAGATCATGTAAAATATTAAAACAAATTCTACATTCCTTTTAAGACATGTAAAACTTTTGCCCCCTCTTTAAAGAAGGGCTATAATAATGTGAGAAGATAATAAAAATTGAATTTTTCTGCAAGGAAATATTATTTTAAATGTAACTTTTGAACTATGAGCAGATGCTCAGACTATTATCTATTTAGTTAATGTATCAAAGAGAATTACTGACAATTTATGCTTCTGTAGCTTTTTCAAAAGCTTGAATAGTGTTAAGTTCATTAGGAGAGAATGATAAATCTTCTGCATCATTTAAACACCTATTAGCAGTATTGCTTGCAATGAATTCAACTTTTTGGTTAATTTACCAAATTCATGTGCTTTTTCTTTCCCTGTATTTAAGCTGGAATGTAAACTGAGTCAAGAATAAAAATTAAACTTGATCTGGATTGTTATGTTTTGTCTTCATTACACAATGGTATACCTGGAAACCAGGTATAACAGCTTCACTAAGATATGATAAAGTTAATATTAGCCTGAGTTTACAGATTCAAAGTCATTGATGACTGTTATTAGATATCTTGTTATTTGACTTCAAGTGGGGAAATATAGGAATTTCAAACTCTAAAGACTTCAGTGATGAGGTAAAAGAAAAAAAAGGTATGCCTCAAAAAAGTAAACGGTCAATTCCCTAGTTCAGTAGTAATTTTCCAAATATTTGAAGAACATTGTAGTAAGTATTTGGTGGTAAAGAACCCACTTGCAAATTCAGGAGATATAAGAGACTCAGGTTTGATTTCTGGGTCAGGAAGATCCCCTGGAGGAGGAAATGGCAACCCACTCCAGTATTTTTGCCTGGAGAATCTCATTGACAAAGAGTTGCCTGCTGGGCTATAGTCCATGGGATCACAGAGTCCTACACAACTGAAGCCACTTAGCACACAACGGCCTTTAACCAAGGTTTACAGAAAAAATATGTTATTGAGAAAACAATATTGGCTGAAAGAAATCCCCTTAGAAATGTACTGTGTCCTATTTCATAGATTTACATGTTGTGTGTATGATATCCATATACTAATTGTTTAAAGCAGGATCTCTAAGCTCTGTAAAGGGTAGACAGTGAGTATTTTAGTCTTTTTGGTTTCAGTCATGCCTACTCAAATTTGATATGGTAACCTTAGAAAAATACATATACAAGTGAGTGTAGTGATATTTCAATAACATTTCATTTGCAGACAATGGAATATTTTTAACTTTTTTTTGGCCAAACTGCACCTTGGTTTGGATCTTAGTTCCTTGATCAGGGATCAAACTCTTGCCTCCTGCAGTGGAAGCACAATCTTAACTACTGGGCAACCAGGGTATTCCAAAAATTCTAGAATTTTAAAATTTCATATAATTTTGGCTTTTCATGAAATGAAAGATTTTTTCAATCATTTAAAAATGTGTACACTCATGGTGGATTCATGTTGATGTATGGCAAAACCAATACAATACTGTAAAGTAAAAATATTTATATATAATAATAATAATAAAATAAAAAAGAAACAATAAAAAAATAAAATAAAAATGTGAAAACTGCTTTTTTTCATGATACATACAAAAATAGAGGATGGGTAGAATTCAGCCTACTCTTTACTGAGCCCTGATTTAAAGTGTTAATTTTCTAGAATTCTCAGTAGGCTATATGTACTAGCACTTCAAGAAATATGAAAACCAAAACTAGATACATGTATATTTATGGGCTTTTTATTTTTATTTTGTTTAAGACTCAGTGCAGCCAATTATTTATTTATTTATAAGTAAATACTTTTTTATTTTTTAATATAAATTTATTTATTTTAATTGGAGGCTAATTACTTTACAATATTGTATTGGTTTTGCCGTACATTGACATGAATCTGCCACAGGTGTACATGTGTTCCCCATCCTGAACCCCCCTCCCACATCCCTGCCCATCCCATCCCTCTGGGTCATCCCAGTGCACCAGCCCCGAGCATCCTGTATCATGCATCGAACCTGGACTGGTGATTCATTTCACATATGATAAATACATGTTTTAATGCCATTCTCCCAAAACATCCCACCCTCTCCCTCTCCCACAGAGTCCAAAAGACTGTTCTATGGGCTTTTTTAAAGTGACAAAGTCATATAAGAACCAACTTAGCAAAGTTAAATTTAGATTAATATGACATTTTGTTATTTCTATTGCTGTGTATGTGAAAAATTCAGATACTGGATACACAAAATATTTTTGCTTGTTTAAAAGGTAACTAAGACCAAATGAAAATGTCAGTGGCTTTATTTGTTATGTAAAGATTTTCTTTAAAATGAGGTTAACTTTAAACTTTCAATAATATTATAGTCATTTAATATGAAATCAAATCATTAGATAGAATAAGACATTTGACATTTATTGTCAAAATGTAGAATTTAAAATATATTTGTTTAAATATGCTTATCTAATAAATAGCCAGTGTTCATATAACCCCATTTTTTGTACATTACATGAATTATACTTTCAAATTAAGCCATTTTCCTCTAGGTAAGATATACCATGGAATTGGAAAGAAAAGAACTCATGGCTAACTTTTGTTTCTGTTTCAAATGTAATTAATAATACTTTGGATATAAGAAATTAAAATATTTGATAGTTTTTAAAATGCTAATATTCTAGAAATTTTAAATCATTATCATAGAATACATTTTAAAAACTTACCTTTATTTGTGTACTATGCATTTTTGTGCTCATATGGTTGAATTCTGGCACAGCAACTCTATTTAAGAACTTATTTTGAATAAGTATTTAAAATTAAAGTATATATATCTGCATTTAGTGAAAGGAGACTTAGGAAGGGACTATAATTAACTTTGGTGGATTTCAGTTTGTAAAAATTTAAAAGCTTGGAAATATTATTTACAAGACACAAAGGTATTAGATGAACATTTTTTTAAAGGTGAAGTAATTAACTAAAGCTATTCAAAGAACATAAAAATGCTAGCTGAGTGTTTTTAAAAAAAACCCTGAAATCAGGGAACTAAATTCAATCAATTTTTACTCTAAGTTTCATATACTTAGGTGTAATTTCAAATCAGAGTTCTAGACCTAAAATCTCACTTTTAAAAAATTCAGTTAAGTTGCTGAGCCATGTCCAGCTCTTTGGACTTCAGCATTTCAGACTTCCCTGTCCATTACCAACTCCCAGAGCCCACTCAAACTCATGTCTATTGAGTTAATGATGCCATAAAACCATCTCATCCTCTGTCGTCCCCTTCTCCTCTTGCCTTCAATCTTTCCCAGCATGAGGGTCTTTTCTAAAGAGTCAGTTCTTCACATCAGGTGGCCAAAGTATTGGAGTTTCAGCTGTGACATCAGTTCTTCCAATAAATATTCAAGACTGATTTCCTTTAGGATGGACTGGTTGGATCTCCTTGCAGTCCAAGGGACTCTCAAGAGTCTTCTCCGACACCACAGTTCAAAAGCATCAATTCTTTGGTGCTGAGGTTTCTTGAGAGTACAACTCTCACATCCATACATGACTACTGGAAAAACCATAGCCTTGATTAGATGGACATTTCTTGGCAAAGTAATGTCTCTGCTTTTTAATATGTTGTCTAAATTGGTCATAACTTTGCTTCCAAGGAGCAAACATCTTTTAATTTCATGGCTGCAGTCACCATCTGAAGTGATTTTGGAGACTTCAAAATAAAATCTGTCACTGTTTGCATTGCTTTCTCATCTATTTGCCGTGAAATGATGGGACCAGATGCCATGATCATAGTTTTCTAAATGTTGAGTTTTAAGCCAACTTTTTAACTCTCCTCTTTCACTTTCATCAAGAGACTCTATAGTTCTTCTTCACTTTCTGTCCTAAGGGTGGTGTCATCTGCATATCTGAGATTATTGATATTTCTCCCAGCAATCTTGATTCCAGCTTGTGCTCCATCCATCCCAGCATTTCTCATGATGTACTCTGCATATAAGTTAAATAAGCAGGGTGACAATATACAGCCTTGACGTACTCCTTTCCCAGTTTGGAACCAGTCTATTGTTCTGTGTCCAGTTTTAACTGTTGCTTTCTGACCTGCATACAGATTTCTCAGGAGGCAGGTCAGGTGGTCTGGTATTCCCATCTCTTGAAGAATTTTCCACAGTTTGTTTAGATCCACACAGTCAAAAACTTTAGTGTCATCAATAAAGCAAAAATAGATGTTTTTTCTGGAACTCTCTGGCTTTTTCTTTGATCCAACACATGTTGGCTACTGGATCTCTGATTCCCCTGCCTTTTCTAAATGCAGCTTGAACATCTAGAAGTCCACAGTTTACGTACTGTTGAAGCCTGGCTTGGAGAATTTTGAGAATTACTTTGCTAGCGTGTGAGATAAGTGCAATTGTATGGTAGTTTGAATGTTTTTTTTGTGTGTGTGTGTGTGGTTTTTTGGTGGTGCTTTATTTTAATTTATTTTTTACTTTACAATATTGTATTGGTTTGCCATACATCAACATGAATCCACCACGGGTGTACATGTGTTCCCAATCCTGAGCACCCCTCCCACCTCCATCCCCATACCATCCCTCTGGGTCATCCCAGCGTACCAGCCTCAAGCATCCTATATTTGCAGTGCCTTTCTTTGATATTGGAATGAAAATTGACCTTTTCCAGTCCTGTGGCCACTGCTGAGTTTTCCAAATTTGCTGGCATATTGAATGCAGCACTTTCACAGCATCATCTTTTAGGGTTTGAAATATCTCAGCTGGTATTCCATCACCTCCACTAGTTTAATTTAAAGTTAAAACCACATAAAAATCAATACAAATAATTTCTAATGATGAGTGTGTGAATTTGAGGATTTTAATTTAAGTGACATTTTGATGAAACTGAAAATTTTAACTTCATTAGTGATGTAATTCTTAAAAATTAAGTATTATCATGGTCAGGATAGACGTTGATATACTTGATTTTCTACATTTTCACAGTGTTACTATCAATAGCACTTTTGTAACAAGATAATCATTCATATCTTGAGAATAATTTGTTTAACAAACAAATGATATGTTTAACAAACATATCTTGAGAATCTACATGGACTTGGCATGATGCTAAATACTAAATACAATGATGAATATAACGGTTTTGCCTTCATGAAATTTACAGGTTTATTAAGGGATCTCAAAGATGCACATCTGGGATGATTTTGACAGCAGGAGGCACTTGGCAGTGTCTGGGATATGAAGTGCTCATTACTTGCAGGGGAGTTCTGGCAGACAGTTGGTAGAAGCCAGGCATGCCTTTAAACATCCTACAATGCTGTTAAAACATCCTACAACAAATAATTTATCTAGTCTAAAGTGTCAATAGTGCTGGCTTTGATAAACCTTGTTCTAAGTGTAACACATTTTTAAAACTATGACAGAATGATGTAAAGACTCTGATGGTCAATTTGACAACTCAATAAGCAAGAACAGTTGTCATGATAGAGGAATATATTGAAAAAAGACCTGTGTTTGAGCTGATTCTTGAAAGGCTGAATGGAATTGGAAAGAAGAGTTTTCTAAACAAAGTCGGCCAAGCGAGCAAAGCTATAGATGTGTAAAATAACCGCTAATTTTTGGGAACTATGCAAAGTCTAGAGTGGGTTGGTTGGTTGGATGTGGGAGTTTGAAGACCTGAACTTGGGCAGGTGAGTAGGAAAAGATATTAGAAATGATGAAGGAATTTGAGCAGGTGCATATGATCAAAGCAGTCCATTTGTAGGGTTCATCAGCCATGGTGTGAAGTGTCATGATTATTTGAGGAAATGATAAAGTCCTACTTCACTTGACTAGAGAAAAACCACAAGAGGATAAGTCTCCCAGTGGGAAAGAAGATTCCCTACTTCTTTTCCTATAAATGTTTTGCTTCAATTCAATATCTTTCACTTTATTTGTCAGAACTATATCAAAGCAACCATAGTTGAACCGTAACTCATTTTCTGTAGTTTCATAAATATGTTATGTTGCTGACTGGCTGACTCTTGTGGACAAAAGCTGCATGTTGTAACATCAGGTGGCACTGCCTTTCTTTGGAGGTTCTATTTTTAGACTCCTGTTGCAGAGCCATGGTGAAGAAAGAAAATAATCTGCTTACCAATAAAAAATGGACAACTATAAATGAAATCTCAACTGTAGCAAAACCTTACTATTCTGTCTCCGTGGTTCTCAATTTTGGATGCTGCATGCATGCTAAGTCACTTCAGTCATGTCTGACTCTTTGCAACCCATGGACTATAGCCTGCCAGGCTCCTCTGTCCATGGGATTCTCCAGGCAAGAATACTGGAGTGGATTGCCACGCCCTCCTCCAGGGGATCTTCCCAACCCAGGTATTGAACCCTAGTCTCTTACATCTCCTGCATTGGCTAGTTCTTTACCACTAGCACCACCTGGGAGGTATACATACTCATTAGAATCACTGGAGAGAGAAATCTAGGTTTCTGTATTTCTTAAAACTCCCGAGGTTATTCAGACAGCTCTGCTATGGATACAGAAAATTAACCTCATACTTTGGTTTTGCAATAATTTATTTTTAGATTTTTTTCATTGTAAACACATCTTATTTTCATTAAAACTTAAAATGACTCTTTTTTTTTTTTTTTTTTTTTTTTAGCATATGCCAACTTTCAAAGAGTAGCTTTCTGGTTACAAGTGTAACATAACAAGAGGGAACTAGTCTATAATTTCTTACATGATTCACAAGTTGGATGAGTCTCATGTATATCACAGAGCAATAACTAGAGACTTGAACATGAAGCTTTGAACAATGATATTTACATTTTCAAAAAGTCTTATTGTGTGATGCCTGTTTCTGTAGTCAAGTGGTTCACGTGGCTAGTGAGTGTGGTGCAATAGCAGGGCTGAGTTTGATCTTCCTATGGCTCATTCCATCTTCTTTAGCCATAGATTATATTCTTTGGTCTAGACAGCACTTTTGAAATTGTGGGGTTTTCTTGGTAAAATGCTGGAGAAAATTGTACGGTGCTACTGTGGTTGCATTGACATGAATCCATTCCTGTAAAGAGTAACTAAAAATACCAGCCCTAATCTTTCATTTGGGTTTACCAGGTGTCTCAGTGGTAAAGAATCCACCTGCCAATGCAAGAAACATAAGAGATGTGAGTTCGATTCCTGGGTCAGGAAGATCCCCTGGAGAAGGAAATTCTAGTATTCTTGCCTGGGAAATTCCATGGACAGACGAGTCTGGTGGGCTACAGTCCATGGGTTTGGGAAGAGTTAGACACAACTTAGCAACTAAGCAACAACAATTTTTTGTTTACTCAACAGATAGATATTAATTATCTAATTCTGTGCAAGAGGCTGCCTTTTTATTTCCTCCCTCTATCAAGAAACAGAAAGGCAAAGAGGGTTCAGTCTTCATTCTCTATGGATTTACAACATTGTACCAATGAGCAAAAGAGGAAACACTATCATTACAAATTGTCTTCTCTCCCGCCCCTTGAAGATTTTTCGATTGTATTTCTCTTTACCAGTATCAGTGATCCCTTTGTGAAAAATTTCCTCTAGATACTAATTGCCCTTTAGCTATCTTCCTCATTTTCTCCTGAAATTCAGAAGATTCCTTATATAAGTATTTATCGCTTCTACTTCCTTAATGTATATTTATAACATTAATCTTCTAAGACATAAATAATGACTCTATAATCTAGCTTTGAGTCCTTACTCAGAACATGGAATATGTTTTGATTCATCGTTGTTCTTGTGAACAGTTAAGGCTGGGAATGCTGTTTTCCTTTTGCTTGCTTCTTTTGTGTGGCAACATGTTTGTGGGAGGGACCATTTAACCCATGGGTACCATGTTTCTACATTTAGTCTGTAGTCTGTAATGTTTCCAGTTTGAGTACTTTCAGTACTCTTGCCTGGAAAATCCCATGGATGGAGGAGCCTGGTGGGCTGTAGTCCACAGGGTCGCTGAAAGTCGGACACGACTGAGCGACTTCACTTTCACTTTTCACTTTCATGCATTGGAGAAGGAAATGGCAACCCATTCCAGTGTTCTTGCCTGGAGAATCCCAGGGATGGGGGAGCCTGGTGGGCTGCAATCTATGGGGTCGCACAGAGTTGGACAAGACTGAAGCAACTTAGCAGCAGCAGCAGCAGACTCTTACATTCTAAACTCCTGAGTTTCAAACCTCTGACTATAACTCACAGTCAGATATTTTGCATTGTGGACTAGTAAACACACATCCATCCATACATGTATAGCACATACACATTTTACAAAAGTAGTCTATCCACTCCATCCTATACTATCCCATATATAGTATGGGATATACACTATGTTGTATACAGTATGGGATATATATATAGCAACATTGTTGTTGTTCCTGACCCACTAATATACTAGCACAATAATTATTTCAAAGGTTTTTCTAATCTAAACCCACCATTTTCAGCACAGCCTTTGGATTATAGCATTCTTCTAAATGGGTCAGATAAACTCAAGGAATATTCAGATAGCTTGAAAACAGAGCTGTTCTTTATTCCATGGCTTTGATTTCTGTTTGTGAAGGGAATTAATTTATTTAGATTTTCAAATATCACAAGAAGGAGAAAATGAGATTATTTTAATGTTTTTCAAAGATCTAATTCCTACTTTTCTTTAAATCCCATTTATATTTTATCTTTTTCATGGAGTCCTTCAATGAATGGACCACACTAAACACCCACTGAAATCTACTTAGCAATTAAGTATGTATTGCTGGATGACACTTTTTGAGTAATTCTTTGGGTCAGAGACATTTGTCATGATAAGCCTTGGTTTTCATGCTGCTCCTGATAGACTGTTAAGGAAAATGATCTTAAGAAGTGTGGTCTCCTCACCTCTGAGGATTTATGTTTCAATTTGCCAAAGGTACTAGTTACAGTGAAACACTGTTTGGAACCTCATCCACTTAAATAATACATCCTTTTGCTCACCTCCTTCCCCTCACTTAGTTTTGCTTGAGAGTGACCATAAGGGCAGTTCACCTTATCTCTTGTGACCCACAGCTGTCTCCAGAGCTTGCTTGGTGCTTCAGATCCCAGAATCCGTTTTGGTCTGTGAGAGAGAGCTGAAAAATTATATTTAAAATTATGTCTTCATGCCTAATCCTGGATATTGTAAGGCTATAATTTTATTGGAATTGTGTTCATCTCATCTGAAATACAAAAGCTCATAACCTATCTTCTTAAGAAGTGATAATTCTCCTCCCCTTCAGAACTCTCATTCTCTAATATCTTGACATCATTGATTCACCCTGTAAATGTTAGATTGACTTCTGCCTTTTTCTCCCCTAGCTTTCCTCAATAAAAGGTGAAATGTCCTTTTTCAAAGGTTCTGTAACGCAGTTTTAGGCCGTCACTTAGATCATGTAGGCCCTTATTTTACAGATAACAAGAAAGATGAAGAGAAGCAAAGTTAGTTCCTCCTTATCACAGTTAGAGAATAAGTAACCAATAGTTTCCTTAATTTTAGTTTTTATTAAGATAAATTGCAAATAAAAAAGATATTGAAATAACAGGATAATCTTTAATATTTTTACTGTATTTCCTACACATACATTTTGATGAGTCATTTTAAAACAGAAATAGTGCCTTTCCTTGAAAGTCAAGATTAATGCTGAATATTTTCCTTTAATTATGATTTGCAGAGTAAGGATTTGATATAATAATCACTTCCAGTGATTGATGACTAACCTTTTAAATTCATAAAACAGAAACAATGTGGTGCTTATTGAAATGTTTAAATAGAAAGATTTACATTTTAGGTTTTCCTGGCTTTAACATCAATTCTTGAGTAATGCTTTTGTGCCTATATGCTACTAGATCCAACTAGCTAAAACTTTGCTGGATCTCATTTCGTTATGTCCCAAAGTGTTGTACTTTGTGGATGCAATTTTATTAGCAGATAACTGAGTTAGAGATATTAGAAATTATTACTATGAAAGCTGCTTTTAGTTACCTCCTTTTATATTATCTATTACAATCATGCACTACCTAGCAAAAAATTTAGCCACTTGGCATCAATTCCCACATCTAAAACACAAAAGCAGCTCTGTTCACTTCAATGTATTCCTCAGAGTGATGTCATGAAAGTTAATATTACAATCCCCCCCAAACAGTTCAACATGACAAAAAAATTATGAATGTTAATGAGAACAAGGTTGAAAATGTATTTGAGGCAGAATAAAGCACTATTATAAATTACCGGCAACCTATTTTATTTTGTGATTATTGCTTCCTAAAAGCTTTTGAGACCTTTGAGAAACAAAGATATAGACTCAAGGAGAAATAAATAAACGTGTAAAACCAATAGCAACTTATTTTCATGTTTAATTTTAAAAATTAAAATTCCACTTTTGTCTGTGGAAGGACAGTGCTGTTCAAAAGGCTATTGCCTCTTTTAAACATTATTGAGATTAGGCTGAGAGACCTCTTACAGTTTTATTTCTTATAAAATGACAAGAGATAGATATGAGGGTGTTCTAGATGCAATATTTGCCACCTCATTGATGGCTGTAGACAAAGTGAAAAAGGCAGAAGAGTATCTCTAAATCCTCCTGATATGGTAAAGCCTAAATTCTGATAAGGGAAGTGATTTTAAAAAGAAGGCTCCAGGGAATTTGTCACTATATTCTCCTACAGTTATTAAAACATCATACATTCATTGGCTCTTTATAACTGGAAGTCATCTCACTCATTTCTACCCAAACACTTCATTTCACACATGAAGTAACTGAGGGTAAGGCACATTAAGTGACTTCCCTGAGACCACAATTAGTGATGAAACGGGAACTGGAGCCCAAGCCTATGGTTATATTTATTCGAAGTTATATTAGTGTAGCATAAATGTCACATTATATGAAATAATGGGTAATGTGAAAACAAAAATATCTCAATAAGCCTCTAGAAGGAAGTTGTTGGGAGGCCCAGCCTATAATTTATGATGATACAACAATGTTTTTTCCTAAGAAAGCTTTCATTGCCCCCAAATCAAAAAGATATTCTCCCAGGTCACGAAGAAATCTTTCATTATCCCAAGGTCATAAGGATGTTCTACATAAATTAGCCTCCAGAAGTCTTAATGCTGATAATGTAATTTATGAAGCTGAAATGTCTCCCTTTTTATTAGAAACTTTCAGAGGAGAGAAACACATATTCAGAATGCATATTTTGTGTGTTTAGTGAAGTTGCATGAAACTGGCATTTATCATCAACAAATGCAACTATATAATCTTGGAGAAAAAAGAAAGCAGAATTAATTTAGAAAGCATGTGCAGTCTCCCTGTTATTGCAGTCAACATATTTATTTATGATTTTATGTAAGTGTGAGAGAGACAACATCAAACTGATATCCCTCACTTGATCTTAGTTCCCCTGTAACTGAGTGTAAACATCTCAAGGTCTGGTATATGATTTTAGCATTGTAAAGATATGATTCTGTTTTGGCTTTTATCATGGCTTCTGAAGCAAAGCAACCATTTGCTTAGTGTTTAGTGTGAGATTTTCTTGATGTCCTGTGAGTAACTGAAAATTATATTCTGAAATTTTTAAGGATTAATAAGTAATTGAAACTATAAATGACCAAACTTAGCTATTCTTGAAGATTTCAAGCTTAAATTCTGACTGTTTATCTGTAAGTATAAGCAGACTTTAATAGTCATTTTTAATGGGACTTTGAGTAATATTTGATTTCATATGCAAGTAGTTAATTGGTGTACAAATAGGAGGTTGAATATACTATTTTTTAAATAAAATGCAAGTTAATATGTTTGAAAGAGTTTAATTATCTTCTATAATAATCCATCTGTAAAGTATTTAGTGCTTATAATAGATTTTAAAACTATTCAATCTTACATTTTCTTAAATATCTCAATAATATATATGACCTTGGTAGCATGTCAATTTTACATTAAAAGTCTAAATTGTTTCCTCAGTTACATATCTCAAAAAAAAAAAAGGCCAACTTATTAGTTACATAGAGCAAATTCTCTAACACATTTGAATTATTAAGAATACCAACATGTATAGATTCTATAGCATGAAAAAAATGATTCTCTATTATCATTTTTAAAATTTCTATGCCTATGTAATCCTGGGGTTAATAGATGCTAACACACTTGGAAAGCAATTATCTTCTAATTGAAATTGCTTAGTAGCCAGAGGCTTTAAATGGGAGAAATCACCATACAACCTACCTTATTTACAGTCTTTACAAGGACTTGATAAATTAGGGAAGAATTGTTGTACCCCACATGATTCATCCGGCCCATATAATGCACATTTCTAATGTGCTTTAGATTCATGTTACCTATTACTCAGATTTTCTCTACAGTCTCAGTCATGAAGCTCTTTTTCCTTTTTTTTTGCAAGGCCCCACTGAAAAGCAATTTTTTTTTTTAATTAATTTTTACTGGAGTATTGTTTTACCGTGTGTGTTAGTTTCTACTCTATAGCAGAATGAATCAGCTATACATATACATATCTCCCCTAGCTTTTGGACTTCCTCGCCATTCAAGGGACAGTCACCACAGTGCACTAAGTAGAGTTCCCTGTGATACACAGTATGGTCTCTCTTTTATACACAGTATCAACAGTGTATATATTTGATTAAATGTTATATTTATGGACTCAAGCTATTTGAATGAATTTCATCTGTTGTATTTCTGACTTGGACACAGTCTTTCATTTTCTCACATTGTTTTGATCTGGTAGGAACATAGGATTCTTACCAATGTAAAGTGCTGCAAAAGAGTCAGATTTTCTATATTATAAGAGACTAAAGGGCTATCATAACCTAAATGCAAACCATAAACCTTTGCATTTAGTTATATTACTTCTTTCATCTCCTTTTTTGGATCTTGGATTAAGGAAATATAAAAAGTATATTTAGGACCTAAAGTCACTTATTTAACCATCAGTTCAGTTCAGTTCAGTCGCTCAGTCATGTCCGACTCTGCAACCTCATGAATTGCAGCACGCCAGGCCTCCCTGTCCATCACCAACTCCCAGAGTTCACTCAAACGCACGTCCATCGAGTCGGTGATGCCATCCAGCCATCTCATCCTCTGTCATTCCCTTCTCCTCCTGCCCCTGATCCCTCCCAGCATCAGAGTCTTTTCCAATGAGTCAACTCTTCGCATGAGGTGGCCAAAGTACTGCAGTTTCAGCTTTAGCATCATTCCTTCCAAAGAACACTCAGGACTGATCTCTTTAGAAAGGACTTGTTGGATCTCCTTGCAGTCCAAGGGTCTCTCAAGAGTCTTATCCAACACCACAGTTCAAAACCATCAATTCTTTGGTGCTCAGCTTTCTTCATAGTCCAACTCTCACATCCATACATGACCACTGGAAAAACCATAGCCTTGACTAGACAGACCTTTGTTGGTGATGTCTCTGCTTTTGAATATGCTATCTAGGTTGGTCATAACTTTCTTTCCAAGGAGTAAGCGTCTTTTAATGTCATGGCTGCAGTCACCATCTACAGTGATTTTGGAGCCCCCCAAAAATAAAGTCTGACACTGTTTCCACTGTTTCCCCATCTATTTGCCATGAAGTGATGGGACCAGCTGCCATGATCTTAGGGTTCTTAATGTTGAGCTTTAAGCCAAATTTTCACTCTCCTCTTTCACTTTCATCACTGTACTTCAATTTCCTCACCTTTAAAATGGGGGTAATTATAGTACTTGTTTCATAAGTTTTCAGTGAGAATTTAAATACTATTTAATAACTATTAAATAATGGCTATCATGAGTTTGGGTGAACTCTGGGAGTGGGTGATGGGCAGGGAGGCCTGGCATGCTGCAGTTCATGGGGTCACAAAGAGTTAGACATGACTGAGCTACTGAATTGAACTGAACAGTTATCAGTAGTAATTATGTAAACAAATAAGTTATAAAAAGTGATAAAGAGTATGATGAACAATTTATTGCCTAAGTGGCTTTTTAGAGCTTTTGGGAGAAAGCTATCAGAGTGAGATTTATCAAAATCAGATCAGTATTCAGTATTACTAACTACGGGTAGGATTTTAGGCAAACTAAGATCTTCCCTGGTGGCTCAAACAGTAAAGAATCTGCCTCCAATGCAGGAAACCCAGGTACAATCCCTGGGTTGAGAAGATCCCCTGGAGAAGGGAATGGCAACCTACTCCAGTATTCTTGCCTGGCAAATTCCATGGACAGAGGAACCTGGTGGGCTACAGTCCATGGGGTTGCACAGAGTTCGATATGACTGAGCATGCACTCATGAAGCAACATAGCAAGATCTCTTTGGGTTTTAGTAAATGCAGATGTCAGAAAAATGATCTCCAAGGAATTTTCAAGCTCTAAGTTCCCAATAAATGGATAAATATCAGAGTCAGTTGAACAGCATCATATATTTGATAAATGAATGTTACAAAAATCATCCTGTGAAGTACACTCCCAGTGTGCTGAAAGGGAACAAAATCCTGGGAGGAGAATGGCCAGAAACATTGCTGCTTGCTGACATCATTTGCTATTTGGCCTCTGGCATTCAGCCTGCTCAGTCATGCACACTGCTTATTTTGCCCACATCTGCCTTCCAAATGAGAATTAATCTCAATGCTAAGGTCTCATGTGGCCATCAAGCTCTATCTCCATAGAGATAGAAGAGGAGCTTTTTGACAAGTCATCTGCAGCCGTGGAGATTGTAGAGCTGTCCTCAGATTGATTTGTTTCCTCAAGACAAAATTGGAAATTCAAATATTATGTTACAGACACTGTGTCTCCATGTCATTATATACCTCACGTCTTTCCTTGCTATCTGTCACTGTTTTGTTAGTTATTTCCATCATAATGCAGCAAGGCTAACAATGTGGGCATGGTACCAGTTCCTATTGCTGTCTGATTCCTAATGGGTTTTGGATGGTTATGTGCATGGTTTTGGATGGTTACATGCATGATTTTGGATGGTTATGTGCATGGTGAGGGGACATTTAAATGACTTTTGTGTGTTACACAGTCAAGAAAACAACATTTTCACACCAGATCTTTTGATCCCTCAAAAAAGAGGTAAAATAATCTAAAAAGCCTCTTGATGAAAGTGAAAGAGGAGAGTGAAAAAGTTGGCTTAAAGCTCTACATGACATCTGGTCCCATCACTTCATGGGAAATAGATGGGGAAACAGTGGAAAGAGTGTCAGACTTTATTTTGGGGGGCTCCAAAATCACTGTAGATGGTGATTGCAGCCATGAAATTAAAAGACGCTTACTCCTTGGAAAGAAAGTTATGACCAATCTAGACAGCATATTCAAAGGCAGAGACATTATTTTGCCAACAAATATCTGTCTTAGTCAAGGCTATGGTTTTTCCAGTAGCCATGTATGGATATGAGAGTTGGACTGTGAATAAAGCTGAGCACCAAAGAATTGATACTTTTGAACTGTGGTGTTGGATAAGACTCTTGAGAGTCCCTTGGACTGCAAGGAGATCCAACCAGTCCATTCTGAAGGAGATCAACCCTGGGATTTCTTTGGAAAGAATGATGCTAAAGCTGAAACTGCAGTACTTCGGCCACCTCATGCGAAGAGTTGACTCATTGGAAAAGACTCTGATGCTGGGCGGGATTGAGGGCAGGAGGAGAAGGGTACGACCGAGGATGAGATGGCTGGATGGCATCACCAACTCGATGGACATGAGTTTGAGTGAACTCTGGGAGTTGGTGATGGACAGGGAGGCCTGGCGTGCTGTGATTCATGTGGTTGCAAAGAGTCGGACATGACTGAGCGACTGACCTGAACTGAAAATAAGCTAGTAGGTAACATTGTAGTCCGGAGAAGGTGATGGCACCCCACTCCACTACTCTTGCCTGGAAAATCCCATGGATGGAGGAGCCTGGTGGGCTACAGTCCACGGGGTTGCAAAGAGTCAGACACGACAGAGTGACTAACACGTTTACACTTTCAAGGTTGCAGATGACAGGAGTGAAGCCTTTGACATCTATGTGAGGAGGAGGATCAATAAAGTTACAAATAACTGTAAAAACTGTAGTTGGAGTTACTGAGTGAAATATGGGGCTAAAAATACAGGAGAAAAATGTGATTGGGTGAAAAGTTAAGTTTTGTGTGTATTGCATCAGATACACACATAGAACTTGGATACAGAAAGCTTAGACTGGAAATACAAGTCTGAATGTTAGGAGAGAGAGAGAAGGGCTGAGAATTGATGACAAGAGAAGTGTAGGGACTGGAACTTCAAATTTCTATAAAGTTGGGAAGTTTTCAAGCATAGACAGATTAGGAGTGTGATTCGTAGGGTAGTAAGTAAGAAATCATAAATGAAGGAGAAACAGGAGTATTTAGGGCATGAACGCTAGGGCAGAAAAGCATTTCAAAGGGTATGTAAACAAAACTGCAAATGTCACAAAGAATCACAAAGTTGCTTGAGAAAGAGGTTGTTGGATTTGGTCATAAGAGGGTTCCTAGAACAAATAGAAGAGTCATTTTAGCAGAAATAAAGGAACAAGGAAACTCCCAGGGGAGAGTGGACAAAAGTTAGTGGACTAGAGATTTAGAATGTACTAATTTTTGAAGCAAGTTTCCAAGTAAAGAGACGAACAGTAGGGCAGTACATTTTTCTTTTGAGAAGGAAGTTATAGGGGAGAGGAAACAGCCAGGTGAAAGGAGAACACGAAGTGTGCAACAGGTATCAGTTCTAATCAACAAACCTTTGATTATCTCTGTAGAAATTTTGGAAGAGGAAGTGTCTCAAGTATTCTAGATTATGACCTTGGCTTCCATTTCTTCAATTACCCCTTTAAGCTGTTATGACTACTAGAATCCTTGAACACTGTTCCCTTGATGTGATGTTTTATCCTCCACCCAGGCCTAAGGAAAGGGACACACTGCAGTTTTTCCACATATCCATAGGCCGGATGTGTCAATCAGTCTGTTAATATGTTGGAGTAACTAAAGAAAAATTTTAAAAAGGAAAAAATTAAAATAAAAAAGTAAATAAAAAGTAGTAAATTATTCTATACATTAGTTACTCTAAAAGTATTTATTGTTCTGGCATTGGTAAGGGCATTTAGTCTTATGGCCCATCATGTCCTATGGGCCTTAGCACGCAATGCTCATCTGTTTGGTCTTTAGACAGCATCATTGCCCTTGCTGTGTCCACCATGGCTGGCATATCTCACATCTTCTCTGTGGACTTTAACACTAACTCTCTTCAGTCTTCTCTTCCAATCTCTTCAGTCTTCCAATTCTGGCTCTTAAAGCCAAGATGCTGAGATCCAAAATCTTCTTTGTATCTAGCAGTCAAAAACTATGCAGTTTTCTTCACTTTGAGTTAAAATAAGACTCTTTGGAAGTCAGAGTTAGGCAATATTTTTCTTTTAATATAGGTTCTATTCTCATCTTCCTAAAAGGATCAGGAACTGAGGGGCAACAGAGATGACTGGCAGGAAACTCATTCAAAATATTGTCATATTACTCAGGAATCCTGCATGAAGGTGGGGGACTTGAGGAATTTCAAGAGTAATTTTGACTATATGAGGTATGACTCATATATTACTATATGAGCTGAAGATCCTAACTGATCAATAGAGTGCTATCCCTCTGGATGTGTAAGAAATATTCTCCTGTAAATACATACTATATACTTTCTTGAGTCACTCCTTGACTTTTTTCCATAGCACTTACCAAATATACTTTAATGTATGCCATTATTGACTTTCCCCTCTCTAGTGTTTACACTCTGTGAGGGTAAAGACCATGTTTGTTTTGTTCACTACTGGATTAATTCTAAGTACCTGAGTCTAACATAGAAACTGCTTATAAAAATTTTTGGAATGAATAAATAAATGAAAGAATTAAACAAGGAATACCAAATAGTGGAGTACAGATAGAAAAGGGCTCTATTTTTATGCAAAGTGTACCAAAGTATGAAGTAATCTTTATTGTTATTGGTACCTATATAAATACCATTGATGTTTTGGAGGTGGGTTGATATTCAGCCAGAATATATCAGCATAGTGTCCCTTCTCTTTGGCTGATTCCTGTGCTATGCTTGCTCACATGTATTTTGTATGTCACCTCTACTGAGAAATATTGTCATTCTGAAATGATCACACTAATAGTCAATTGTTTAATTAATTGAGGGAAATGAGCATTTAAGATAAATAGCTAAATTATCACTTTATTATTAATTTGTTATTATATTTCATGAAAGGATAAAGGAAGTCAACAAACTAATATATATCTTCAAAGCTGCTTCAGAATAATAAAATGTACACATATCTTAAAAATGAACGTAGTAAATTATTTAAAAAAGAGTTTTTAGAGTGACTTAATTCAATCTGTCAGTACCCCCACAACTAAGGTATAGAATAAATGTTCTAAACTAAACACCTTAGATCATTTAAATGCTACAGACTGCTTGAGAAAACCCTCAACCAAAAGACAAATGAAAAATGCAAGCAAAGGGAAATAAATGAACATTCACTTTGTGTCAGAGAAAATTGGAGTAGGTTTTACTCTAAGGAACAGCCTTCAGCATTCATATTTCCTCATGGCATACATTAGGATCTTTAGAGTCATAAAATTTCTAGATGTCTTCTTGATGACTAAACCTGTTTCCTTCTTTTTCTGAGGCATTATTCAGGAAGCACATAGTGTATTTTATCCTTTGGTTAGCAAGACAAGAATGTTCTATGTTAGGGAATGTATATACAAAATAATATATTTGTTGAAATGTATTTCTGCTGAAAGTTTTATATTTTCATTTCCCTTTTATTATATATGTTGCCTCTAATATCTCAGTGCAACACAGAAATAAAGAACATAGAGCTTCAGTCTAGACACCTGATCAGAAAACAAATTACTTCATTATAGTATTCTTCAAATAGTATTGTCTCTAGCATGGTAAAACTGGTGATTTTGGAGGGTGAGCTAATATGTCTTTCTTCTAGGGGCAAGACCATGTAACACTGTAAACTTGACTGAGAAAGACAGCTGCCTACCTGTACAACTACCTGGGTCCCATTGGCTCCTTTGAAGGCTAACATAGGACTTTATTCTTTTGATTTAAACTTTGATCTCTATTAAAATAACACATTCCTTCTCCTTTTCTCTGTAAACTCCTCCATCTATTTATAGTCAATTAAAGCTTAATCAACTTTTTCTGATCTTTTCTGAGGAACAGCATTGGGTGTGTACCATAGAAGCACCAGAAAAGAGGTTAAGCCCCCTATAGGGGACAGCAAGTCCGTGCAGGTCAGTAAGTGCAGAAGAGGGCTGAGAATGAGAGGATTAGGGTGATCACCAATGTCTAAGAGCCAATTTCATATTTTTGTGAATCTGTATGATTAAACAATATGCTTTGGTTTACTAAAAAAAATTCATATCTTAGATTGATGATTAAATATTGAAAGAAATGATTTTTGGTTTGAATTTTCTATTTTTTCCCAACTAGAAATGTATTATATAGAGTGGCACGTATGAAGGCAATAAAATTAAACAAGTATGAAACTTTGATGAATTGTTTCTGCAAAAGTTATTTCTCAAGAGTAGATAAAGTGCTTTTGAAAAGATTCACTTTTTCTCAGGTCACAGGAGTGCTATTTAATAAATTACTTTTCTTGGGTGCTAAGAGCCACCTTTATTCATCTGAAAAGGTTAATGCAGCTGTTAAAAGTGTCCAAGTTGTTCTCAGAGAATAATTTATGCACTGAAACTCTGTTTTATTTAGGAAATTCTTAACGAGAAAAAAAAAACTGTGCAGTACAAATTAAAGACAGTAGTCATAGTAGTTCATAACTGACGTTGTTTTTTTCCCCATGAGCTCCATTTATATGGACTGATTTATATCCCTGACCATGTAAAATTTTAGAATTCCCTGTCTTTCACCCCAGGATTTCCTATCTTTCCTTTTACTTAATTTTTTTCCATAGTACTGATTATAAATATACTGTTTCACATATAGATTTTGTTTTCTTCTGACTTCCTTCACTAGGATGTAAGTTCCATGCAAATAACCTTTTTTCTGATTGCATTACCTCAGTTTCCCTGGACAGTACTAGGCACATGTAAACATTCAATAAATGAATGTAGGAATAAATCAATATTGATCAAATTTACCAAGTAATTGCCAGATTTCCATTTGATGTACCATTGGAAGCATAATTTACCTATCTCATGATTAGAAAACATAGTAAGAAAACATGGTTAGAAAAGTGCTTTAAAAAACATTCTGATACATAGTCAGCCTTTAACACTCACTGGTACTATCATTAAATCAATTTGTGAGAAGAATACTATTTTTTAATGACTCATTGCTTAAGTAAAATAGAGTCATGACAATTAAGTAGATATTAAACATATTTTGCCTCAGTTGTCTGAATCCTTTAGTTCAAAGCATATTTTAAGAATACATTATTAATATAATTTACTTTTTGAAAAGTAACAAGACTTAATTAAATTTATTTGACAAACTCCAATTTAATCAAACAGAGTATTATAATAATTCCAAAGATTAAGCTTGGTTTTGAATTGTGCTCTGCCATTTACTAGGTCTGTGACCCTGGGCAAGTCAATTAAAAACCTTAGGCTTCAGTTTCCACATGGGTGAGAATTAAGTCTATGTCAGTAGTTTAATATTAAACATAGCACAGTACCTGACACATAACAATTCTTGATAAAAGGAAGATAAAAAAAATATCATTAAATGTATAAAATCTAGTGAAAAATGTTTGTGACAAAGCTATCTTAATTTACATAAAATTGAGGGAGAATTAAAAGTGAAATTATTTTTTTCTGACCCCAAGTTTAAGCAAATAAATTAGAAATTCACATTTTGGAAGAAATTGTCATTTTCAAAAAAGAACTTAATATAAGAAATACTGACATATGATGCAAATCACTTAGCATATGACTTCCTTTGTATTGCTAAGTATAAAACATAGAGCCTCTTAGTACCAGTTTAAGGATGCAGGTGTCCTTTTAAAATCAACACTTCTAAATTCCTGAAAAGCCAACATTATATATACAATCCTCTCCCTTCCCTATCCCAATCAATTTAAACTTATGGAGGTACTGAGTTAGAAAGATGTTCAGAAACCTTATGATACATGTCTTCAAGGTCATTGTTATCTAAGAATGTGTTATTAATATTTTGTTATATGGGCCATTTAGGCAGTCTTGTACAACATTTTTAGCACCAAAGTAGGGGAACTGGATGCCACACTTAGTTATGGTGGAGAAGATGGGAAATGTTTCCACTTAGGTTCTCTACACAGATTGCTGGAGCCACAGTGGGAAAACAAGCCTTTCAGGTCATCCCAAGGTAGACCACAGACACTGGATTCTACTTTGTGATATAAAGCTCAACGAGGTTTCTTGAGCCAGATCAAGACTGGAATACATACGTCTATAATTGTCCAGGAGCTGGAAAGCCTGAGCAAACAGGACATTTTTCCTTAATGAGTATAAAGAGTCTCAGTATTGTCTCCAAATCCCAAGCAAACCCATTTCAGATCCAAGCTTGCTACTACTCTGAGCTGATACTCAAGTTTCCTATGTACAAAGGAAATGATGGTGATAGGATTGAGGATGGGGAATGTACAAGAAAATAGTCCATCTTTTTTTAAACTTGTGGATGGAATATAAAGAGCCTTTCAAAGTCTTGAAAATGCCATGAGCGCTGCTAATGTTACAAGGATCAGAATGTGGATATTGCTTATATGAGAGATGTGGGTGTCCTTCAAAATTCCCCTGCTTAATGTACCTTAATATTAAAACACAGACCAGTACAAATAATGTTTTTATATAATAATGTGATTCAACTAATCAGGGCTGTTCCTAGGCCGGGGCCACCTTTGTGTCATGCAGTCTAGCACAGAAAAAGGTGGCTTAACCCAAGGAACACAGGCCCTGTCACTACCCCTCTCTATTGGATTGAGAAAACCTTCCATATGTCCAGACCATGCTATTGATAGCTTATGGTGAACAATGTCAGATTCGTGGTCTCCAAGAAAGATTTAGCTTTGGGATCACGGGCCAGGCTTGAATACTCAGAGCTTTTGTGTGGCCGAAGTTTTAAAACAGTGAAAAAGGACAGAGAACGCTTCTGACATAGACATCAGAAGAGCAATGGAGAATGCCCCACTTAATAGTCTTAATAGTCAAGGCCTTACATACTCTTACCAGACCCACTCCCACAACATACATTTTAAATTAACAAGATTAGAACTAACAATAGAAAGGTCTTACCAGACCCACTCCCACATAAAATAACAGAATTAGTCAGAAGGTTCCTGTTAAGGAGAAACATGTCCTTAAGCAAGATACATTGTTGTTATGTAATCAGTACAGAGCTTAAGGGAAAACATACCCTTGAGCAATATGAGTTGTTTTGTTGTGTAATCATTATCTCTGGGCTTAAAGAAAATAACTTATGTCTTATGTGACTAAGACAAAACAATGTAGAAAAAAAAGTTTGTCCTTTTCTCCTGTTCCAGAGCCCTGGGCCCTTTCCTCCTGAGGGCCCCAGACTCCTTATCAACATACCTAAGAATTAACTCTCTCACTATGTCCCTTTTGTGTTTGTAGTTTATAAAGTCTTATGATCATCATCTTGATTTTGAAATGTTACAGATAGAGGATGCCTGAGGGAGGACTTGAATCTGTATCTGCTAAAATAAAAATCAATGGGTTTTCTGTTAAAGCAAGCTGCCTTCTACCTCTACCTTCTACTCTTCAAAAAAAATACTTATTAAGAGTTTTAATATCTATGACAGGCTATAAGTCTTGTTCAAAGTGTAGGACTACATCTTTTATTCAACCTCAGATCTGATCTAAAGTTGTAAAGCAAAGGCTTTACTAAACTGCTGTTAGTGGGCTATGTCAAGTAACATGTGCTGCAATTCATGGGGTCGCAAAGAGGCAGAAATGACTGAGCGACTGAACTGAACTGAACTGAATTGAATAATTCCCACTTCTTCCACAATGAGGCCCTCCTCTCTGATTTTAAAAAATAATTTTCTCCCTCACAATGCCCATATTATAAAATACATCTATTAAACAAATTGCATTCACTACATAAGAATTTGTTTTTATATGAAAAGATCTATTAAAGGGTACACAATTTTAAAAGCTAAAAAACAACAACAACAATAACAAATGATGATAAATGGCAACCAAAATGACACTAAATGTATTTAATAACAGAAGATGTTTAGATAGCTTATGCAGCAAACTCTCATCAGAAAGATCTGGAGTTGATTACTAGTCCCTCCACTTGTTTTCCATGTCACTTTAGTATCCTGAGACTTATTTTTCTTTTTCAGTACTCAGAGTAGTAAAATCAATATCATCCAGTGTTTATAAGGGTATGAATGAGGGACTATAGGAAAATTATCTGGCAATACACTGCTCTCTTTGTATACAGCATCCACTCAATAAATATTCTGTTTCTCCTGTGAGAGAATATAAAAGCTAGAAAGCATTTCTGAATAATAAAAATGACTCGCCAATGAAAATTCCTAACTGAGTCCCTCAGGCTGGGAGACCTCTCTAGACAACAGTGTGTGTCTCTGGTGCCTTCTAGGAATTAATGGAATTCATCATGAGCAGGAAGTTGTGGAGACTTCACGATGTGTGTGGTGGGATGTACCTTTCAGACATAAGCTGCTGTCCTTCCTAACAATCTTCTGTAGACTCCAAAAGTACAAGGCTGTTGTAGTCTATCTGAAATGTCCTGAGGAGCTAGACATTGAAGCCATAGGTGTGGTCAAGAGACCCCAGGGTCTGGGTCAGCCATTTGTGTGAGTCTTTTGTTATGGAGTATCCTACCAGATCAGGCATATGGTTGTTCTTCCAAAAGTCATTAGGTTTGTGTCTGAGCGGTATGTGACAGTGCCAAAGAAGGAAGCTCCTGTTAAATTAATATTTTTTCCTGTTTATTTTTGGGAAGAAACTCATGCTTTCCTTTCCCACATCCTCACCAATGTGACTTTGTTAATAATAAATATGTTATACTAAAAACATGATTCAAAAGCAAGATGTATTTCCTTCCTTTTGTTAAAAGACTACACTTGGTCATCTAAGGGCAGATCATTAAGAACAGCTTAGATGTTATTATTCACCAAAACTCAAAAGCTTTAAACATGCAATAAATTATTTGAGTAAGCTATTTACAATTTTATTTTCTTTTTGTTTTATATTCACAGACCAAAACCACCAACCCCAAATAATTTTTTTCCCAATGCTCAGACTGTGCTCTGATAACAAGCTGGGCACTTCTAGAAGATATTTTAACTCTATAAGGCCAGTAAAAGACTTAGGAAAAAAAATTTAAACATCAGGCTGACTGGTATTTAAGTATTAAAGTCAATTTATATTTATTTGTTCAACACATATTGACAATTTCTATTATACTCTTCTAAGAATTCAAGGTTTTCATAATTCTATATCAGATATCATCCACTAATGAGCAGTCACTGGAGGAACCATATTATTCCACACTTAGTATTTTTCTGTTCTTCCTTTGCTTTATTCCTTTGTTTCCTGGGAAAATGATATAGAAACCATCGATTTTGAGAAATATCAGTATCCTGGAATTCCTTTGCTGAGAAGAAAGATTTCTTGACATTATTTGTTCATTAATAGTATTGAGGATTCTCTGAAAATCGACTCTTGGGGGGTTAAATCCCTCAGACTATGGATATTCTACTTTAAAGGGTATCATTGCCTCCACATCATCAGTCTGCTTTGCTATGCTGTTCTAATCTACCAAATACTTGGTTTGAGTTCTTCCTATTTATAATAAAAAATCTTTCATTTACAAATGTTTTGATTTATATCTTAGCTGTTCTATTACAAAAGTATAGCTTTGTTATACTTAGCAAACTGGAGTTGAAGAATGAAAATAATTTTGAAATGTTGTAGCCAAAATCTCTGCCTTATTGTTGATAATTATTTCTGATAGTCCTTAGGCCTCTAAGGACTACCATCCATGCCTGCATGGATGCAGAAGGCCTGCTTATCCAACAGTGAGTTGAGATCAGCCTCAATCTTCCCAGCAAGTAAGAGTAAAGGCTGGTGATATCCACATGAAAAATAACTCTTTTCTAGGTTTTGCCATGGAACAGATATGGTTGCTGTTGCTACTAACAACTAGAGTGCTTCCAGGGTCTGCTCAGTTCAATGGCTACAATTGTGATGCCAATCTCCACAGTAGATTTCCTGGTAAGTCTGAAACCAATCTTTTCTCTAACTGTATCTGTAAAGAGTGATTATGTTTAAATAGAAAATCATTTAAATGCATATGTAAAATGAGGGGGATATCTGTCTTTATTAAGTGGATATTAACAAATGGAAAATGACAAAAGACATTTTTCTGAAGTTGTAATTTATAACCACATTAACATATAAAGTGTTCATTGTATTAGTTTATATTATTATAATGGCTGCTCACAGATGTGAAAAATATTAGCTAATGACTCATAAAATTGGGAGAGGCTAATGTCATTCAAAATTTGTCTACTTGATGGATTTTTTCTCATAAATTAATTCAGACTTTAAACATTTCCATTATATTCTAATAGATTTATTTAGGAAGAATACTTTGAAAATGATTGTGAAATATTATACAGTACTCAAACAAAATACTATTTCAATGAAATGTTGGGCACCAAAAGTACTCAGGCCAGCTTCAGAGTGCATTTCACAGCAATCCATTAATATTTTGACAGACATGAGACTTTGACCATCTTGATGGGTGTGTCCTACAGGTTGTTAAAATCTGCTTTTTTTTAGAGGCAATTTAAGGTTTCACGTAAGTATTCATCTTTTTATATCAGCTGAAGTTATAGAGCCATAGTTCAATATTTACAGAAAAAGGATTAGGTAATCTGAAACTATTTTTCTGCATATGTATCGCAAACTGAAATACATTCTGCCATGTTTTACATGCTCCTGTGTTTGGAGCTCAGCAGAGCAACAGCATACTTACACAGAGCAATCAGTAGGTAGTTATTTAGTTGATGTGAAGTTTCTCATTTATTTGAACACAGGTAATCTGGCTTGCTCCAGAATAAAGAAAGAATATGTAGAAATATCTTCATGAGCCCAGATCTAGTATGAGACTATTTGGTAGGTTAAGTAAAATAAGTAGTTCAGGATGGGGAATGTCTAAAAGCAAGTCTACAAAGGTAAGTTCAGGCAGGGTTCTTAATGATTTTGAATACACAAATGATAGGATTTTTTTTTAACCTTTTTACTATGGAAAACTTAAAACATATTCAAAAGTAGAGATTAGTAAAAAAAAACAAAAACATACACCCATAGTAATCATCCAGCTTCATCAGTTGTCAGCATTTATAAATTTTGTTTCATATGTCTTTCCTACTACTCCCATCTCTAAAATATTTAAAATAAATTCATTACTCATGTTTCATCATATATAAGTGATAAGAACTTTAAAAATCATTACACTATCTGTTTAATAAACTTAATAATAATTCCTTAATATCATTCAATTTTCAGCTAAGTTGCCTCTAAATCAATGTGGTACATTTGTTGATGCATTTCTTGAGTCTGTTTTAATTTATAGCATGCCTTAGCTTTCCTAAAATGCCATTTATCTCTGTAAGTAACTTGGTCATTTGTTTCTTAGAATTCCAACACTTTGGATCTGGCTGAGTGTAACTCCTTTGTGTCATTTAGCATACTCCTCTTTTCCTATATAACTTGTTAACTTATTAGAGCTAGAGGTTTGAATAAATAAATTCAGGTTCAGTTGTTTGGGCAAAAGTAATTTGTGTAATGAAAGTGTTTCAACTTTATTTTGTAGGCAGGGAAGAGCCATTGCATCTTTTTAAACACACCTTTTTAAGGATTTTATGTGGTCACATTTTATTTAAGAAAGTAGACACTGGGGAAAAGTGTGAAAGACAGAATCAAGTTAGAAGAAACTAGAGGCAGAGAGAAATGTCACGAAGGCAATGGCAATGGAAGCAGTAGAAGGAGGCAGCTATTAAGAGATACAGTGTTTTGTTGTGGATACATCAGAACTTGAGAATTGATTTGATTTGATTTGGGAGGTGAGCCAAGGAGAAGACCAGAGGGTATTTTGAAATTGAATAATTGAATGTTGATACTGTTAACTGACACTGAAAGCATAAGGCATTTACATGTTTTAGAAAGGAAGTTTGGATTTGAAAAGAATGACTTTGAAGTACTTTTAGAATGTAGAGAGGCAGCCTCTACCCAGGAGTAGGAAATACAGACCTGGTTTGAGGAGAGAGGCTGAAAACTGAAAAAAGCTGTGTGAGAGTTGAATTCCCGTGCAGCGAGTGAGCAATGAATGAGAGACAGGAGAAGGGGAAGGAAAGGTGTGGAAATACATTACTCTTTAAATAACTTTGGTGGTAAAGGAAAGAGGGGGAATAAGCTGAACCAGCAATTAAATGAAAAAAGAGGATTTGGGGATTAGAGGACTAGAGACACCTAATCTATTACATAAGAATATGAATCAGCAAAGGGGAAATATTCAGAGACTGGGGATACTAACAAAAAAAATACTAACAAAGTATATTCATGAGCAAAGGGAAAGTATTCAGAGACTGGAATACTAACAAAGAAATACTTCATGTAATGAGGAAAGAAAATATGGAAGAGATCAAATGTACAGGTGGGTAGGAGTTCACTTTGGAAAAGTAGTAACTATTTACTTGATTTAGGAAAGAAGAGAAATAAAAGATACAGGCTGAGAAGTTGAGAGGTTCTAATTGTGTTCCTCTCCTCAGTGAAGTGGGAGGCATAAGCCCTCAGAGAGGGAGGGGCCATAGGCCTGGCCGAGGCCTGGGAAGGGTAGTCAAGTCTTACTTTATTATGGATGGAAAAGAAAGCCAAAATGTAGGGAGATTGCTCAGTAGAGAGAATATAGCTGATGTTGTAGTTATTATACTTGTAAAGGTAAATTAACATGTCAATGAGCCAAGGAGTGACTAGGACAGCAAAAGGAAGCATTTTGCATGTGAAAGTGAAAGTGAAGTCACTCAGTTGTGACTCTTTGCGACCCCATGGACTATAGCCTACCAGGTTTCTCTGTCCATGGGATTTTCCAGGCAAGGATACTGGAGTGGGTTGCTATTTCCTTCTGCAGGAGATCTTCCCAACCCAGGGACTGAACCCCAGTCTCACACATTGTAGGCAGATGCTTTACTATCTGAGCCACCAGGGAAGTCACCATTTTTTTTTTTTTAATGTGGTAAATTTTAAAAATGATGTGGAAGCTTCCATCTACAATAGCACCTAGAACACCAGCATCAAAATCAGCTGAGATAGTTGTTATGTTTGGACTTCATCACTTCCCCCCAGATGTGCTGTGCTGTGCTTAGTTGCTCAGTCATGTCTGACGGTTTGTGACTCCATGGACTGCAGCCCATCAGGCTCCTCTGTCCATGGGTATTCTCTAAGCAAGAATACTGGAGTGGCTTGCCATGCCTCCTCCAGGGGGTCTTCCCAACCCAGGGATTGAACCCAGCTCTCCTGCATTGCAGGCAGATTCTTTACTGACTGAGCAACAGGGAAGCCCTTACCCCCGATATGTAGTGTCAGAATCTTTGAATGTGGTACTGGGTATTTTTTAAAAATCCTGCAGGTGAGTCTCATATGCATTATGATTTAGAACAATTGACAGTGTGTTCCATTATAGAGTCCATTATTCCAGTCAAAAGCATAATTATGTATTAAGGAAATATAACTAAAACCAAAATCTTCTCCCAACCCAGAAATCCTTTCCAATAACATAGCAGACATGAAAACACTCATTGAATTAGCATTAAACCAGAATATGATGTTCGATACAGGCAATTCACTGAAAGTTTGCAAAGGCAGAAAGGAGTCACACTCTTTTACATAGTGAAGCAGAGACAACAAATTATATGCATATTTTCAAAATAACTAATAACTGTCCTAAAGTAAGAGGGCTTGACAGGACCATTTATCACGTATAGTTCATCCTAAATTTACCTGGTTATTGGGGTGACCATTCATGCCAGTGTATTAGCTTTATCCAGAGAAAAAAATAAAATTCTCACATCTTTATGAAAGGAGGTACTTTTGCAATTTGAAGCAAGGTTCCAACTGAAGTTAGGCTCCCAGCCTTCCCAGACTGTGATATAAGGGTACTACTTTCCTTGATGTTTATATTTCTAAGAGATAGTTCCCAAGTCCTTGAGAAAGACGTCCCTCAGTCGTAAAGTTAATTTTCAAAAGAATTTATATACATTTCATGAAGATGAGAAAGTACTTATGCGTTTTCTGATATAAATGATCTCTTTATTTTCAATAGGGAAAATTAAAATTTGCATTTGTTCTTACACATTTTTGCACTTTTATTTCTGTTGGGCTTAGACAAGTATCCAAACTTCCCAAACCTATGCAGACACACACACATAGTAGCAATTTAAAATTCATATAATTAGTATCTAAAATTCAGATAAATTAGAAAGCCCAAGAGAGGCTTTAGTTATATGGATATTTTTTTCAAGAATTTTTGCAGCCCAGTTTTTAAACCCATTTTTGCAGATTGCTTGCAAAAGAAGATCAGAGTGAATAAATAAAGCCTGAAGGTTAATTGCTCACTTCCCTCTTGACTTGTGGCTTCTCTTCCACATCAAGATCACCCTTGATGTCATCAAGAGTTCCACAAGCTGCTCAGATACTAAGCAAAGGCCTAGAATGAGAATGAGTCTGGCAAAGGAAGGAGCTATCTAAATGCAAAGTAATGTTAATAATGATGAGAGTAATCATCTCACCCTATCTGACCTTTGCTGTTTCATGACATTAGAACTATTTTCTTTAATTTCCATGGCATTTATCCTTGAGTCAAGGGATCTATCATGGTTTAATTTATTTTAAATTTAAAGGGACACCATTTAATTTTAAAGGTAGTTAACTCTTGGCTATCCAAACTAGTAGCAGGGAATAGACTCTTGCCCCACTGACATTATAATTATGCTCTTCCAAGAATAAAACTTAAACCATAGTTGACTTTTTGAGTACCAAGGAATTATTTGGCTGCCAAAGTGAAATATACAGGTAAGTCTTTTTGGCCTCTGCAAAAATGTATACTAGTCTCTCTTTTAGAAGATGGTATATATGAGAGTCTGCTTGAGCTTCCAAGTCCCTAAAGAAGTCTTTAATGATAAAGGCGCAATCAAGGAAAAGATTAGGTTTATGATGCCAGAAACTTTGTGACCTGATATTGTTTTATGATGAACTAATGAGTCACAGGAAACTGAATGTTAGTTTTATATAACTTGTCATTTTGTATTCTATTTGAAACAACACTAAGAAGGAGTAAATACAATACATTTAATGCTGGGCACATTACATAATTCTCTCTTTTATTTCTTACAACAAACTTCCAAAATTGTTTTTAATTTTCATTTTACAATATAGAGATTGAGGATTAGAATTTGTCTAGTACTAGGAAGCTAGCAATTGTCAGAGATATAAAACTAGAACTCTTTTCATCAAACCATGATGCTTAAAGTAATCTTGAACACTAAGTTTAAAAAATGCTATCTATAGAAAACCAAACAATCCAATTATAAGTGGGCAAACAAGTGAATGGACAGAAAAGCCGTACAGATGGCCAACAGGCACATGAAAAGATACTCAATATCACTAATCCTCAAGGAAATGCAAGTCAAAACCACAATGAGATATCATCTTAAATTTGTCATAATCGGTATTATGAAAGAGACAATAGATAACAAATGCTGGTGAGAGAGTAGGAAAAACAGGAACCCTTGGGCACTACTGATGGAAATGTAAATTGGTGTAGCCCCTTTGGAAAACATTTTTATAAAGATTCCTCAAGAAAATAAAAACAGTACTACCATACAATCCAGCAGTTCCATTTCTGTGCATATTATGTGAAGGAAATATAATCATTGTGACAAAGAGACATCTGTACCCGTATATTCACGGTAGCATTATTTACAAATAGCCAAGACATGGAAACAGCTGAAATTGTTATCATTGGTGAATGGATGAAGAATATGTGAGATACACAAACACACATATGTGCGCAATTCAACTATAAAAAGGAGGGGAATTCTGCCATTTGTGATAACATGGATAGGCTGTAAAGGTCATTATATTAAGCAAAATGCAATACAGAGAAATACAAATCTACATGATCTCATTCATTGGTAGAATCCAAAAGGCAAAACCAAAGCTCATAGAAAATGAGAATAGATTTTCTGTTACCAGACTCAGCGGTGGGGACATAGGAAAATGAAAGAGAGTGGTGAAAAGGTACAGACTTCCCATTATAAGATAAATAAATGCTAGGGGTGTAATGTTCATTGGAAGGACTGAGGGTGAGGCTGAAACTCCAATACTTTGGCCACCTCATGCAAAGACTTGACTCATTGGAGAAGACTCTGATGCTGAGAGGGATTGGGTGCAGGAGGAAAAGGGGACAACAGAGGATGAGATGGCTGGATGGCATCACTGATTTGATGCACATGAGTTTGGGTGAACTCCAGGAGTTGCTAATGGATAGGGAGGCCTGGTGTGCAGTGATTCATGGGGTCGCAGAGTCAGACATGACTGAGCGACTGAACTGAACTGAATGTTAAACATGAGATTATAGTTTATGCTGTTGTATATTTAAAATATATAAAAAATTGCTAAAAGGATAAATCCTAAAATTTCTCATTACAAGGGAAAAAAAAGCATTTTTTCTTTTTTTTTTTTGGTGTTTATATGAATGATGGCTCAACATTAAATTTATATTAAATTTATTCCTTAAATTTATTGTTATAATCATTTCACAATAAATATGTCAATTCATTTTGCTGTAAACCTTAAACTTATATGGTGCTGTGCGTCAGTTAGGAAAGCTTACAGTGAATGGTGCTGGATTATTGATCTCCAAAGAAGATTTAGCTTTGGGACCAGAGGCCAGGCTTGATCACTCAAGAGCTTTTGTGTAGCATAGTTTTATTAAAGTATGAAGAGGGACAGAGAAAGCTTCTGACACAGACTTCAAAAGGGGGACAGAGAGGGTCCCCCACTCACTAGTCTTAGCAAGGGAGCTATATAATTTTTTACTTGATTATTCAGTTCAGCTCAGTTCAGTCGTTCAATCGTGTCTGACTCTTTGTGACCCCAAGAACCACAGCACACCAGGCCTCACTGTCCATCACCAACTCCCAGAGTTTATTCAAACTCATGTCCATTGAGTCGGTGATGCCATCTAACCATCTCATCCTCTGTTGTCCCCTTCTCCTCCTGCCTTCAATCTTTCCCAACATCAGGATCTTTTCAAATGAGTCAGCTCTTCATATCAGGTGGTCAAAGTACTGGAGTTTCAGCTTCAACATCAGTCCTTCCAATGAACACCCAGGACTGATCTCCTTTAGGATGGACTGGTTGGATCTCCTTGCAGTCCGAGGGACTCTCAAGAGTCTCCTCTAACACAGTTCAAAAGCATCAATTTTTCTGCGCTCAGCTTTCTTTATAGTTCACCTCTCACATCCATACATGACTACTGGAAAAACCATAGCCTTGACTAGATGGACCTTTGTTGACAAAATAATGTCTCTGCTTTTTAATATGCTGTTTAAGTTGGTCATAACTTTTCTCCCAAGGAGTAAGCATCTTTTAATTTCATGGCTTCAATCCCCATCTGCAGTGATTTTGGAGCCCCACGCCCCCAAATAAAGTCTGTCACTGTTTCCACTGTTTCCTCATCTATTTGCCATGAAGTGATGGGACCAGATGCCATGATCTTAATTTTCTGAATGTTGAGCTTTAAGCCAACTTTTTCACTCTCCTCTTTCACTTTCATCAAGAGGCTCTTTAGTTCTTCTTCACTTTCTGCCATAAGGGTGGTGTCATCTGCATATCTGAGGTTATTGATATTTCTCCCAGCAGTCTTGATTCCAGCTTGTGCTTCCTCCAGCCCAGTGTTTCTCATGATGTACTCTTCATATAAATTAAATAAGCAGGGTTAATTGGTTATTACAGTAAGTCAAAAGAATGTCTCAAGGCTGTATAGATCTTACTAGACACACTCTCACAATTTACATTTTAAGATGATAGGTTTAGAACTAACAGTAGAAAGATTTTACCAGACCAACTCCCATAATATACATTTTAGGATAACAGGATTAGTCGGAAGGTTTTCAAGAAGGAGGAACTGTCCTCAAGAAGGATACAATGTTGTTATATGATCCTTGACAAGCCATTCCAGTATTCTTGCCTGGAAAATCCCAAGGATGGGGGAGCCTGGAGGGCGGCTGTCTATGAGGTCACACCGAGGTGGACTCGACTGAAGCAACTTAGTAGCAGGAGCAGCAGCAGCACAGAGTTTAAGCAGAGTCATTTTGTTGTGTAATCATCTGCTCTGGGCTTAAAGAAAAAAACATTTTATGTGACTAAGACTAAGGAATGTAGAGAAAATAAATGTTTGTCCTTTTCTCCTCCTCAAGAATTCCAGATCCCTCTCTCCTCCTCTGGGACCTCGGACTTCTTATCAACCTGCCTAGGAATTGAATCAGTCAATTATATCTCAATAAAAGTGAAATTAGCTCAATAACCTCAGATATGCAGCTGACATCACTGTTCTGAAGCAAAGAAGAACTAAAGAGCCTCTTGATGAAAGTGGAGAGGAGAGTGAAAAAGTTTGCTTAACTCACCATTTAGAAAACTAAGATCATGGCATCTGGTCCCATCACTTCATGGCAAATAGATGGGGAAACGATGGAAACAGTGACAGCCTTTATTTTTAGGAGCTCCAAAATCACTGCAGATGGTGACTGCAGTCATGAAATTAAAAGACGCTTGCTCTTTGGAAGAAAAGTTACGATCAACCTAGGCAGCATATTAAAAATCAGAGACATTGCTTTGTCAACAAAGGTCCATCTAGTCAAAGCTATAGTATTTCCAGTAGTCATGTATAGATGTGAGAGTTGAACTACAAAGAAAGCTGAGCACTGAAGAACTGATGCTTTCTAACTGTGGTGTTGGAGAAGACTCTTGAGAGTCCCTTGGACTACAAGGAGATCCAACCAGTCCATCCTAAAGGAAATCAGTCCTGAATATTCACTGGCAGGCCTGACGCTGAAGCTGAAACTCCAGTACTTTGGCCACCTGATATGAAGAGCTGACTCATTTGAAAAGACCTTGATGGTGGGAAAGATTGAAGGCAGAAGGAGAAGGGGAAGACAGAGGATGAGATGGTTGATTGGCATCACTGACTCAATGGACATGAGTTTGAATAAACTCTGGGAGTTGGTGATGGACAGGGAGGCCTGGTGTGCTCAATCCATGGGGTCACAAAGAGTCAGACACGACTGAGTGACTTAAGTGAACTGAACTGAAATGTAAAAACAGCGTGTAAATGGAGAATCACAATATAAATTGCCATATTAAAGAATTTAAAAAATCCTATGTTAGAAAAATTTATTTAGCTTTTATCCAGGAGCATCTTTACTAAGGAAATCTTTTTTTTTTCCTTGTAATATTGATTAATATTTTAATGAGTGCCAGTATTTCACAGGAAATACAAAAGATAATCAGCTTTTTTCATTGATAGACTTCTTGGGTGAGTCAATCAAAATGAGCTGTCCTATTTTGTGTTAGACTTTGCTTGACCATTGCACTGTTCTGTGCCCAAAGCCAGGGTGGAAAATGGGATAATTATTCCAGGGAATATGCTCTGGCCCTCTGTGTAGATAAGAAAGGCCACCAGTCCTTCTTTCCTACACAGTAGTAGTGTTTTGGCCTCCAAGCTGTGAAGAGAATGCCTGCTTTCACTTTGCATCTGTGACTGCAATTACAGTACCAGATGAGGCAGAAGAACTGATCCAGGCAGCAATTGCTGATCACATCCTGATTAATCTTCAGTGATAAAGTGCAGTGTTGAGAAGAGGAATTCGTTTGCAAGTGCAATGACTGAACGATTCAGAGTTCCTCCCTTTCTTTATTTTAATAATGAAGTTCTTTACTGCATGGATTTTTAAATTTCTTCTACTTGTATAAGTAAAACCTATATTCCTTCTTCTGCTTGAAAAGGACTGAACTCTTCTAATTCCAAAGAATGTGAAGCAGCAAGTGCAAATAGGAGTCTGCAGTTTGTCTGAGACTGTATATTCATTTCTTACAACCCTGCAAACCACAGCTCTCATTCACTAATGAAAAACAGATGTGGAAAATTGAGGTGGCCAGGTACCTGTTCAGTACAGAGAGGAAACCTGAATTCTTAATCCACTTTAAAATCTGCATCAACTGCTGATATTTGGGGTAGATAAAATATCAGTATCCCTTTAAACTTCTTGCTTTTTTAGCACCAAAACATCAATACTGTATAAAAACTCAGGAGGAGAAGTAGTTTTCAAAAATGAGTTAAAACAACACAAATAGCACCTGTTTTCCAAGCAATTTTTTAAAAGCTTATGTGGTGTCAAATAGCACTACTCTCATTTTATAGAGATAGAAATGGAAATAATATATAAATTACTTTTATAATCTGCTAAGATTACATAGTTTTGGAATATCTATTGGAGTACAAGAAATAAACAGAGTTGACCCTCTGTATCCACAGGTCCACATTTGTGGATTCAATGAAACCTGGGTTGAGAATATTGAGGAAAAAAAAAAAAAAATTCCAGGAAGTTCCAAAAGTAAAACTTGAATTTGCTGCATGCCAGTAAATATTTACAAAGAATTTACATAGCATTTACAATGATTTACATAAAATTTACACTGTATTATAAGTAATCTAAAAATGATTTAAAGTATAGAGGAGGATGTGCATGTAGGCTATATGCAAATACTATGCATGCTATTTTAATTAAGGGATTTGAGCATCTGTGGATTTTTATTTAGTTTTGGTATCCAAGGATTGTTCTAGAGTCAACCCCACATGGGTATTGAGGGATGACTGTCCTGTATTTCCAGGTGAGATTTCTATGGCAGTACAAGGCAGCATGGGACTTCCAGGTGGTAACGAATGGTAATGAGTCTGCCTGCCAATACAGGAGACTTCAATTCAATTCCTGGGTTGGGAAGATCGCCTGGAGGAGGAAACAGCAACCCGTTACAGTCTTCTTGCCTGGGAAATTCCATGGACAGAGGAGCCTGGCGGGTTATAGTCCATGGGATTGCAAAGAGTCAGACAGGATTTAGTGACTGGGCACAAACTCACAAAGTGCACTCTTCAGCATACAGAAAAGGCTCTTCCTATTGTATTGAATAGGTTTTGGTTCATATGATAAGTTTTAAACTAATGCTACCTTAAAACCCATTGATACAGGGACAATCATATTCACAGGAATACCTGCATCAGAAGTGCAGAGAGCCCTTGTCTGCTCACAATAGATTCATCCAGCCTCACCCATGTCTCCTTTAATTGTTTCAAACAGTGTTTAGGGCATAGTTTCCATTTGAAGTGAATGTCCTGCTCTTCTGGTTACTAAACTGCTATGGATTGTGGAGTCAGGTAGAGTAATGTAGGAGAAAAAGGTTCTATTTCTAATTTTATTTCTCACACGGCCACCTGAGCACTAAAGTAGACCTATTTGGGCTCAGTCTCACAAAGCCTTTCACAAGTGCTCTTTCATTGCAATTCAAACTAGTTAGTTCCTCAGAAAGAGAGTGAATGAGACACACACCCATCCCCTTCATTATTCAGGTCTCTCTCTTTCCTGTTCCTTTTCCATTTAAATCTCTCCCATTTATAAGCATATAGATCTTACAATTTGGTGGGAGTGCTTAATCTCACCAGATGGAAACCATCTCAGGATTTTATTCTGCCTAATCAAAATGTATTGTGTAGGGGAGAAAAAATAATTTTCCCTTTACCCTTCTAAGTCCTTAGCTGAGGGCCCCTATAATAAAAGAGAGATTAACAGAAGAAAAACAAACAAAAGTTTCATAACCTGTTAATCTTTTTGGGCTCCAAAATCACTGTGGACGGTGACTGCATCCATGAAATCAGAAAACGATTGCTTCTTGTCAGGAAAGGGATGACAAACCTAGGCACTGTGTTGAAAAGCAGAGACATTACTCTGCTGACAAAGGTCTGGATAGACAAGGCTATGGTCTTCCCAGTGGTCACGTATGGTTGGGAAAGTTGGACCATAAAGAAGGCAGAATGCCAAAGAATTGATGCCTCTGAACTGTGGTGCTGGAGAAGACTCCTCAAAGTCCCTTGGACAGCAAGGAGATCAAACCAGTCAATCTTAAGGGAGACCAACCCTGAATATTCCCTGAAAGGACTGATGCTGAAGCTCCAGCATTTTGGTCATCTGATGCAAACAGCCAACTCATTGGAAAAGTCCCTGATGCTGGGAAAGATTGAGGGCAGGAGAAGAGGGCATCAGAGAACAAGATGGCTGGATGGCATCACTGATGCAATGAGCATGAACTTGGGCAAACTCCAGGAGATGGTGAGGGTCAGGGAGGCCTGGTGTGCTGCAGTCCATGAGGTCTCAAAGAGTGAATACGACTGGGCAACTGAACATCAAAATCTCCTCTATTCATGGGTGATACTTAAAAAAAAAACTGAGTAACTCCCTGAAATGGCCCAAGTCACCTCTTTAAATACTATCTCCAGTTAAAGATAAAAGAGATTGTTGGGGAAGCTGGCTATGGGAGGTTATCAAGCAAAGCATAGCAAAAAAGAGTACTGTTGTTATGCAGATTTAGGTCAGTAGCCTCCATTTTTAAGAGTTTCTGAAGATCAAGTTGTTCTACTCTTCCTTCCTGGTAGGGAGAGGGAGACACACAAATGGAGAGTTCCCTTATAAATGTAAATGTCTCTTTGAGAAGAGTATCTTCCACTTGTTTTCAGATATTCTCTTATGTATGCTGTTTGTTAAAACTAATCAACTTAAGATAGTCCTTCTGCCCAGGAGGCATATTTTGAGGCGGCAAATTCTTCTCCCCTTCACTTACAACACTGGCATCACATGGGAACTTGTGAGAAATGCAAAAATGAGGCCTCATCCCAGATCTACTGAATCAGAATCTGCATTTTAATAAGATTCTCTGTAATGCATATTCATAAGAAGTGCTGTTTGGAGCATGGTACTCAAGATGTCTTGCCAGATTTGTGTTGTTACATAACCACAGTATTTATGCTAACTCCAACTGGGTGCCACATACTTACTCACTGTTAATGACAAGAGGGATTACCAAATCTATTGCTATTAAGGGGAAGTGATTTTTAAGATGAATTATTAATAATAAAGCAAGATAACTAATTGCTAGACTAATACACTTAAAAAGGCTAAATACCTAAACAAATAGCAAAAATTCATTAATTTCATATTATTTAAAATATTGAATTAGAAAATATCTGATGTAGAGAATTTTGATGTTCATTTTAAACTCTGAATCTCAGGCAGTTGGCAGAGAAAGGATAGGACGTATGAGTTCTGGATGAACAGTCAAGATGAGCCCATATCATTGTGTACATATTTTCTTTGTGAATCTTGAAAGTTGATATTAAAAAGTTAGACACTGTGAATGCAGTTTGTCAAAGAGTTTAATTAAACATATTTTAATAGACACTTCTTGAGTATTTGTTGGGCACTCTGACAAAACCCACAACATTCAATGATTTCATAATCTAGTGGAGAAGCAAATATCCACTCTCAGGAATAATGGATGTAACTTTGTAGACCCATAGGGTAATGTGGAATAGGGCAGGAGAGAATGATTACAAATCATTGGAAAAATGAAGTCTTATAAAAGGACACCTTAGAAATTACTTTTCTGTTCTCAGCCCACTTCTCTTACCTGAGTGCTATCAATGAATATTCATGTATTATTAATTGATATACTGTGTATTGATGATTATCAAGTTTATAATTCTTACTCTTTACTATCCTCTAAATATTGGAGGGAGGCCTGGTGTGCTGCAATCCATGGGGTTGCAATACTTGGACACAATTGAGCGATTGAACTGAACTGAACAGAACTGAACTCATATAAATTATGAAGAAATCGACTGCTCTAAGGATTACAAGGTAGTGGTCCTTTTTCTCAAAGAGATCACAATCCATAATGGGAGATAAGGATGGTGCACATTTGCAGAATGATTGGGCAGATAGTGGAGTGGGATAGAAAGAGAGCCTCACCCATACCAGCTGATAAGGAACAGTTTTCTGGAGAAGATGGCACTGAGCTGAATTTTGAAGTATCGGTAGGAGTTAACAACGTAAAGGAGTGGAAAACAGCACAAAGGGGACAGCATGAATCAGGACACAAATGTGAAGTAAACATGCTCAGGCCAGTTAGGAGCTGGATGACTGCATTTTCCTTTGACTTTAAAAAGAAAAGAAGTATATGGTGGGGAATGAGATCAAGTAGCAAGCACACAGGCAAGATCACAGGAAACCTTCCCATGCAAAATAATCTCTGTAAGGTGGCAAAATATCTACTTAAGTATGAAATCAAATTGTAAACTACTATATACAGGTAAGAAAGCAACAGTTAGAACTGGACATGGAACAGACTGGTTCCAAATAGGAAAAGGAGTACGTCAAGGCTGTATATTGTCACCCTGCTTATTTAATTTATATGCAGAGTACATCATGAGAAACGCTGGGCTGGTAGAAGCAGAAGCTAGAATCAAGATTGCCGGGAGAAATATCAGTAACCTCAGATATGCAGATGACACCACCCTTATGGCAGAAAGTGAAAAGGAACTAAAAAGCCTCTTGACAAAAGTGAAAGAGGAGAGTGGAAAAAGTTGGCTTAAAGCTCAACATTCAGAACCCTAAGATCATGGCATCTGGTCCCATCACTTCATGGGAAATAGATGGGGAAACAGTGGAAACAGTGTAAGACTTTATTTTGGGGGGCTCCAAAATCACTGCAGATGGTGACTGCAGCCATGAAATTAAAAGACGCTTACTCCTTGGAAGAAAATTTATTACCAACCTATTTAGCATATTCAAAAGCAGAGACGTTACTTTGCCAACAAAAGTCCGTCTAGTCAAGGCTATGGTTTTTCCAGTAGTCATGTATGGATGTGAGAGTTGGACTGTGAAGAAAGCTGAGCGCTAAAGAATTGATGCTTTTGAACTGTGGTGTTGGAGAAGACTCTTGGGAGTACCTTGGACTGCAAGGAGATCCAACCAGTCCATTCTAAAGTGGTCCTGGGTGTTCTTTGGAAAGAATGATGCTAAAGCTGAAACTCCAGTACTTCAGCCACCTCATGCGAAGAGTTGACTCATTGGAAAAGACTCTGATGCTGGGAGGGATTGAGGGCAGAGGGAGAAGGGGATGACAGAGGATGAGATGGCTGGATGGCATCGCTGACTCGATGGACATGAGTCTGAGTGAACTCAGGGAGTTGGTGATGGACAGGGAGGCCTGGCGTGCTGCAATTCATGGGGAAGCAAAGAGTCAGACACGACTGAGCGGCTAAACTGAACTGAACTGAGAGCATGCACTGAGAACTCTATTTACGCCTAGGGAAATAGAGAGTGAGTATCACTGCCTTATTTGGCATATCATAAATATATGGAAGTGAATAGATACCATTAAATATGTTACAAGAGAGATATCATTCCCTTAACTTAAACCAATGAAGATTTTATCTTCTTCTCCTTTGTTCGAGAGGAATTAATTGATGCCTATGCTAGCTTAACAACAGCAATGATTGCTTTGTCCAGACTTTGTGCTCGCTTTTCTTTTCTGTTTTATAACTGGAAACTAACCCGTGCAATGGAACTGAATTTGCTACAAGCTGATCTCACTTGGAGAAGTGATAACAAACTAAAGACTTCACATTTTAAGAAAGGGACCTGTTCAAATCCATCCTAATCTAGCTTTCTAAAGACTTGTCACTCTCCAGCGAAACACATTCTTCCCTGGTTGTATATAGTAAAGACATCTATTCAGCACACCTTTTCCATTTGTGAAGCTTTGAGGGAAGAAAGAAATGCTACTTCATGTTGCCAAAGGTCACTTCTGCCGAAAGTAGGACATTTTTTTCAGTTGTTAACAGTTGCTCTCAACAACAAATTTTTTTAGCCTTTTTATTGTCCAATCCCTGGCCAGAATTGAAACAATCCTTTGAACAATCAGCTCAATTCAGTTCAGTTCAGTGGCTCAGTTGTGTCTGGCTCTTTGCAACTGCATGGACTGCAGCATGCCAGGCCTCCCTGTCCGTCATCAACTACTATAGTTTATTCAAACTCATGTACGTTGAGTCGATGATGCCATCCAACCATCTCATCCTCTGTCATCCCCTTCTCCTCCTGCCCTCAATCTCTCCCAGCATCAGGGTCTTTTCAAATGAGTCAGTTATTCTTATCAGGTGGCCAAAGTACTGGAGTTTCAGCTTCAACATCAGTCCCTCCAATGAACACCCAGGACTGATCTCCTTTAGGATGGACTGGTTGGATCTCTTTGCAGTCCAGGGGACTTTCAAGAGTCTTCTCCAACACCACAGTTCAAAAGCATCAATTCCTTAGTGCTCAGCTTTCTTTCGAGTCCAACTCTCATATCCGTACATGACTACTAGAAAAACCATAACTTTGATTAGATGTACCTTTGTTGGCAAAGTAATGTCTCTGCTTTTTAATATGCTGTTTAGGTTGATCATAACTTTTCTTCCAAGGAACCAGCATCTTTTAATTTCATGGCTGGAGTCACCATCTGCAGTGATTTTAGAGCCCCTGAAAATAAGGTCTGTCACTGTTTCCATTATTTCCCCAACTATTTGCCATGAAGTGATGGGACCAGATGCCATGATTTTAGTTTCCTGAATGTGGCATTTTAAGCCAACTTTTTCACTCTCCTCTTTCACTTTCATTAAGAGGCTCTTTAGTTCTTCTTCACTTTCTGCCGTAAGGGTGGTGTCATCTGCATATCTGAGGTTATTAATATTTTTCATGGCAATCTTGATTCTAGCTTGTGCTTCATCCAGCCCAACATTTCTCATGACATACTCTGCATATAAGTTAAATAAATAAGCAGGGTGACAATATGTAGCTTTGACGTTCTCCTTTCCCAATTTGGAACCAGTCTATTGTTCCATGTCCAGTTCTAACTGTTGCTTCCTGACCTGCATACAGGTTTCTCAGGAGGCAGGTCAGCTGGTCTGGTATTCCGATCTCTTTAAGAATTTTCCACAGTTTGTTGTGATCCACACAGTCAAAAGCTTTTGGCATAGTCAATAAAGCAGAAATAGATGTTTTTCTGGAATTCTCTGGCTTTTTTGATGATCCAGTGGATATTGGCAATTTACTCACTGGAGTAAATCATTGAATATCTTAGTTTCCTGCTCACTGGGACTTTCAATTTATTGAGAAAACAATTATGCAAATGCGTATGTAATTCAAAGTTAATATGATAGTATAGGAACAGAGTAGCATAGTTTAGGTTTGGGATCATCAAAGTGTTTGGGAACGAGACAATGAAACTTGAGACCTGAGGGGTGAGTAGGAGTTTCTCAGACAAGGACTGGGGTTAAGAGAAGCATCTATGGAGGCGAAGAAGACCACTTAAAGGCCTTATGTAAGCTTTATTAGGCTTTTTAAAGTGCTCACAGTATTTTATTGAGGAAGAACATCTAAAATAACATATACCAATTTTAAGGGTGTGGCTTAAAATTTCTCCATATGTTTATACTCATTTTCAACACTCACATTAAGATAGAGAACAATTTTATCATCCTCCAAATTTTCTTTATTTCCCCTATTCTAGCTTCCTTCATGGCTCAGAGGGTAAAGAATCTGCCTGCAATGTGGGAGACTGGGGTTCAATCCCTAGGTTAGGAAGATCCCCTGAGGAGGGCATGACAACCCATTCCAGTATTCTTGCCTGGAGAATTTCCATGGACAGAGGAGTCAGGAGGACTACTGTCCATGGGGACACAAAGAGTTGGACATGACAGAGCAACTTTCACTTTCATTTAAGGACTTCCCTTGTAGCTCAGATGGTAAAGCCTCTGTCTACAATGCGGGAGACCCGGGTTCAATCCCTGGGTTGGAAAGATCCTCTGGAGAAGGAAATGGCAATCCACTCCAGTACTATTGCCTGGAAAATCCCATGTACAGAGGAGCCTGGTAGGCTACAGTCCATGGGGTCGCAGAGTCAGACATGACTGAGAGACCACTTTCACTTTCCCCTATTCTAGACAGTTTTCCCCCAGAGGTAACCATTATTCTGGCTTCTGTCACTTAGATACATTTAAAAAACTGAAAAAAGTTCAAGGAGGTGGTTGTAGAGACCGAGGGGGATAATAGAGAGGAGATGAGAATGCAGAGGTAGGTAGGTGGTGGGCCACAGAGAATCTTGAGGAACTGGTTCAAGATTTGAACTTTTGGCTGGAATGAAATGAATAGCTGTTAAAAATCTGCACAAAGAAATAAAATGATTAGATTCACATTTAACAGTTATACTAAACAGAGGGCATTAAGAGCAGAATTAAAGGAACCAGTTAGGAAGTTAATGTAATATTCTAAGAGGAAAGATAATGGTTACACGTGCAAAGGAACAGCATGAAGATGGAGAAAAATCAACAGATTTAAGAGGCAATTTGAAGTTTAAATGTTTGAAACACTTAAACATTTGTTTAAAAGAACTCATTATTTTAATAAGAGCATCATTTAAAAATTATAGTTGCGTTTGAACAGCTACTGTCATTGAAAGCTAATAGATATATTCTCTGAATTTTAAATGGTATTTATTATACTCTATCTTGGCACAGTATAACTTCACAATGAATTCATTTTATTTTCCACCTACAAAGGGAATGTTGCTTGGAGTTTTCCATAAGAACTAGTCTAATATTTACCTTTTGGCCATAAAAAAGACTTTCCATCTTTCTTTCACTATGAAAATATTTTAAATTTTTTGTATTGAGTTTAAAATCATAATCAAACATAGAAATTTCCATTTTGATTTATTCATGTCCTCAAAATATGACTCACTTTACCAACAAAAACCAGTATGGAGAATAAGCACTCCAAAGAAACACACCATTGAACATTTTTACCCTGAGGTTAGAACTGATATATTTAAGAAAATTTACTTTATGCTAAAAAATCATGAATAGGATTTACATATTACTTAGATTATTAGCCAAAAATATTTTATTTTGCTTGTTTTACCTTTTGGGAACAATTAAGGTGATTGCTTTAAATAACCTAATCCAATTTTGTTTTTTATTTCACGTTTTGAAAACCAGTTGTATGTTTCAGATTCTTTATCCCAGTGGTAATAGCAAGAGTGGTAAAGAGTGATAAGGTTACTAAGTCTGCTGTCACAAAGTGCCACAGGAGAGTGACTTGAAACAACAGAAATTTATCATTTTGCAATTCCAGAGGCCAAAACTCAAAATCAAGGTGTTAGTAGGGCTAAGCGCCCTCAGACTCTGAACAGAATTCTTCCTGGCATCTTTGCTGATCCTTGAGCTTTTAGGTGCATTACTGCAGTTCTTTGTCTTCACCTGGCATTCTTCCTGTGCCTCTGTCTCTTCAAATGATAACACCAATCATATTGAATTAAACCCATCCTATCCAGTATGAACTCATCTAAACTAATTACAATTTCAATAACGCCTATTTCCACATAAGGTCACATTTTGAGGTACTGGGGGTTAAGAGTCAATGTATCTTTTTCTTTTTTCCCTGAAGGGAGGGAAGTAATTCAACCTGTAACTGTTACCAAAACCAATAAAATAAGAGCTTCTGCCACTGCGAAATTACGTAGCAGCAATTGAATTCACCATTTGTTACATATATTTTCTCCATTACATGTAGAAAAATAACTAGATATATGAAAATGTGTGCACATACATGTGTGCATGTGTGTGTGTGTAGGCATGCCTGCTCACCCTATAGACCTGGAATGGATCCCATCACTGATTACTCATGGAATCATGGAAAATTGCAAATTTGTCTTACCTTTTAATGCTGAATTCATTGCTTTTATTCAGTCATAGTCACTGGAAATTTTTTTTAGGGTTGACATGCATTTCTGAATGAAATATCAACAGATTGGTTTTCATTTTCTTCTTCTCTAGCATAGCTTAGTAAAATAAAACAATCTGGATGGATGGCTTTTGTTTCTATATCCTGGATAAAATGGGTTACAAAACACCAAGGTGCTCAACAATTTGGCTTAGGATAGATTTCTTCCTTACACTTGGGAAAATGCATCATTTGTAGTGAGTCTCGCTACCTAGACATGTGTTCTAAATAATTCAGTTACTTTCTTCTGAATTTCCTCGTGACGTAATTTTTTCCACTCAATTCTCCAACAATCATTTTACACCACTTGACCAACATTTAATGCGCATCCACTGTATGCTAAGCACAAGGAAACAGAGATGAAATATAATATCTACACTCGAAGATCTCTCCGGAAATAACAAAGTCAACGACTGCTTTTACTGGGTATTTTTCTTAATACTTTCACATTGGATTATGGTGTGTTCAAGTATACAAGCCAGTTAAACAGACAGAGAGTATGAAAATACCTCAGAGGATGTTAAAGTTATTCTTGGACCCTGTGCTATGCTTTTGTGATGTGTATGTTTTTTATGTTTTTTATATTTTTTCTTTCAGCTGAAAGAGACATCAATGTCTACTGTGGGGTCCAGGCCATTACAATGAAGATTAATTTTTGCACAGTTCTTTTCTCCGGTTATTCTGAAGCAGACCTGGCACTGAATGGAAGGCATGGGGATTCCCACTGCAGGGGGTTTATCAATAACAACACCTTTCCTGCTGTGGTCATTTTCATCATCAATCTCAGCACCTTGGAGGGCTGTGGAAACAGTTTAGTGGTAAGATTAGAGTGAGCCTATGTGCTAGGTTTGGGGATCATAACTAAAAAAACAAAAACAAAACTCCCCATATCATGAAATAATCAGAAACCCAATCTATCTTTTAAGAATAAAACCCCAATAAAACTGAACAAACCACTTTCCTTTGCCTGTTTGGGGCTTCTGATCCCAAACGTATGATTTCATTTTCCAGTACTGGTTCTGTTTATTGTAGCTGGTGGTTGAGGGGCCTGAGATTAACTGTGCTACTCTAACCAGCATTATTTTGTGTGAGTGACATTGAGGAGTATTTCTCTACAGTTTTTCATTAGCTGTGTTCCTCATGCTTTTTATGGAAGTATCTTTTATATTCCAGTGAGTTTGGCAATGAATCACTTGGCCTATTATTTCTTAGTGACCTCGTTCAGGAAGAAAGATGGAATATCTAATGAGAAACTTAGAATCTTCTAGGTATGCTGTTTACCATTGAATGATCCACACCACTGTTTTGTAAAAGAGGGCTGTTGGCATTTCCAGCATGAGTTTCTTCATACTGTGGATCTATCCTTTGAATTTAAAAATGCTTATCATACCAAATCTTACCCATGAAATCCCTGCAACATGCTCCATCCAGTTACTGTGAAAATTAAAACACCACTTTAGATATTTCTACCTTGAATGAGAACCACTTATCTACACTATTCATTTATTTATTCATGTATTGAATACCAAAAATAGAATTATAACAGGCATTCACTCTCCTTGGAATTAAAAATTAATTGAAGTAAAAGATAATTGTGATTTGGTGGGGGTGTTAGGGTAAAATTTATTTAAAACAGATTTTCCTTTGGCTTGTTTAAATATAGTCTTATTGGTTAATCCTAGCAAAGATAAAAAGAAGATTCATTGAACACGTCTACTTAGGCCAGTAAAGAAGGAGAGATTGGCTTTTCCTCTTGATAAGTTATTGTTTGCGACTAAGGGGGAAAGCTTGATTATTCTAAGGGCAGGGCTTTTAAGACTTGATGGTAGATAGGAGACAGGAAAAACATTTCTTTGAATCTCCCTTATCTTTTCTCAGAGGGCAGTTAGAATATTGTGCCCATGACTGTTTCCAAATATACAGCTTGAGTATTGTTGACTCTTTTTATTAAAAACGTTTATTCATCTCTCTCGGATGTATGCAGAGAGGTTATGAAGTGGGCCTAAGGGAGAGTGAGGGGAAGTGATGCAGGTTGATCATTATACATCCAAGCTTCCTTGTGGAGGGAGGGGGGGAGGGAGGGGGAAAGGAAGGGAGAGAGGGAAGCAGGGAAGAGGGGAGGGAGCTCAAGTGGAGAGAAGCAGCACAGCCCCTCCTCTCAAGGACTCTGCTTCAGGGAACTTCCTACTCTCCATTTCAGTCTTATCCTGCTCCCTGCTGCCAAAAAACAAGAACAGTTCCAGAGAAATGCCAGGCAAAGCATCCGTGTGTGTGTGTGTGTGTGTGTGTGTGTGTGTGTGTGTGTGTGTGTGTATCTTTTTTTTCTAAACTGAATAAGTCTTGTATAAAAACTGTAATGTACATGTATGTGTGTACACACATATATTTTTTTTCACAGATAGAATTTGCATGCTTAGCTAGCCAGTCTGGCAGGCAATGTGTAGAGAGGAAGATTTACTTAATTTATATTTTTGTCTTAGATATCACCAGCTTTGGTATCTGCTCCAAGGACAGTTCTATATGGGAAAAATTAAGTAGACTACTAAATCATATGGATTAGAATCTAAATGTTTTTTTCATAAGGGTTCTGCTTCTCTTCATGAATCAGTTAGATAATTGCTTCAGCTTTGCCCATGTGCTCTTAGGTCCATGTATAACGTGTATTCTCTTGTTGAAAATTAAATGTTACAGGTCTCCATAATAGCCGCTGGAATACTAATTGATCATTGTATTGTATTTAACATGGGGGGAGAAGTTCAATGGTATTATGACAACCAAGAACATTATTGATGTCAGAATTGTTAGTTCTTCATGAGCACAGGGAAGGCTGCCCTTCCCAGCCCCTTTGCAGTTAGTGAGGGCTTTGTAACTGGTTCAGTCCTGTAGACTCTTATTGGACTTGACATGTACACAGCTAAAAGCCTCTACATGACCTACTAGCTCTGGCGTTTTCTGTCTTAGCAGTACTAGAAACCACATGCCGAGATGGCAGTGCTACCGGGAAATAGACTCAGTCTTAGGCAAAAACACTGTGTAAACACTTGGAACGGAACCCCCTTTACCAAACTGTATTGGATATGTAGCATAAACAAAAGATGAACTTTTGTTGTGTTATTTGAACTTTTGTTGTGTTGATATACTAAGATATAAGGATTGAATTGTTACTGCCATATTACATAGCCTGTGCTGAGTTAATTATTTGAATTAGTTACTTATTAACTCAAATAATATGCTACCATGATTTAAAAATCCTCAGAGTTTAATGATCATAGGTCCATATAAAGTTTGTTTCACTGGAGAGTCTGAATTTTGACAAACATACTGCTAGTAGTCACTGTTGATAAAAGAAGTATTCAGGTGACCCTCTACTTGGTAATTCACACATGAGAACAGAGAGCTTGGGCAATAATAACCTTAGTGCTGAGTCACTTAGTCATGTCCGACTCTTTGCAGCCCCTTGGACTTTAGGCTGCCAGGCTCCTGTGCCCATGGAATTTTCCAGGCAAGAATACCAGAGTGAATTGTCATTTCCTTCTCCAGTGATCAGCTCAACCCAGGGATCAAACTGATGTCTTTTATGTCTGTGCACTGGCAGGTAGATTCTTTACTACCAGCGCCATCTAGGAAGTCTAATAGGCAGTCATTCCTGTATGTCATTACCATCTGAGTGTTCTAAGATATTGATACTATCATCAGAGACAGAATTCATCCAAATTCCTTGACCTCCAGGTTAAAATATCTGACCATGAGCCTGTGCTGTGCTATGCTTAGTCTCTCAGTCATGTCTGACTCTTTGTAACCCGAAGGACTGTAGCTTGCCAGGCTCCTCTGTCCATGTGATTCTCCAGGCAAGAATACTGGAATGAGTTGCCATGCTCTCTTCCAGGGGATCTTCCCAACCCAGGTCTCCTACATTGCAGTTGGATTCTTTACCAGCTGAGCCACCAGGGAAGCCTAAGAATACTGGAGTGGGTAGTCTATCTCTTCTCCAGAGGATCTTCCTGACCCAGGAATTGAACCAGGGTCTCTTGCATTGCAGGTGGATTCTTTACCATCTGAGCTACAAGGAAGCCCAACTGTGAGCCTAGTGCTTCCCAATAACATGTATGATATCAACTTCACCCAAACAAAACTTCATCAGAAAAACCTTCATCTAGTTATAGACTTGAAAAACATCTATAACTATGGTAACATAATTTAAGGCCTCAATTTTTGAAAGTCTTCCTTCTTTGACTTATTCTAGATATTTCAGATTTGGAATTGCAATTTAAATGTTTGAATTTTATATTAACTTTTTAATTAAGATATTAACATGTAATAAAATAAATGGCAGAGAATGAGATGCTTAGATAGCATCAACAACTCAATGGACATGAATTTGAGCAAACTCCGGGAGACAGTGAAGGACAGGGAAACCTGGTGTGCTGCAGCCATGGGGTAGCGAAGAGTTGGACATGACTTAGCAACTGAACAACAAGAATAAAATCATTTAAGTTAAAAAAAAATTAACAATTCCTTAAATGGTGGTTATTAAATTTTAGTGGAATTGGAGAATCCAGTGAAAACTAATTAGTCCCAAGAGAATACACACATGGACAATATTTTTATATAAATTCTAGGAGTTCATGATCCCTCTGCAACATCCCTGTGAACTATTGCCCTGAAAGATGAGAATCTCCATGTACCAGAGGAAGACCCTGGGGAGATCGACCATCAGAAAATTTGTGACCTTCATTCATTTGTTTCAAATTTATCTCAGGGGTACCAGGATGCTGGTGTCACTGAGCTATGCTGAAGGGACAAAGGCAAATAAGACCTAGAGGGTCCCCTGCCTGCAAAGAGCTCTGATTATGGATGGAGGTGTGCTGAATCAGACCACTCATGCACTATGACTGCTTCTGTGAGACAGAAAGTATGGGGGTCGGGAGAAGTTCCCAAGGAAGATGAGATGAGGGAGAAGTAGGATATGTTGCGGAGAAGAGGGCCAGAGGGAAGGCAGGAGTATGCTCAAATGCCAGAGCAACAAGGGCCTTGGTGCTGCCGCATTACTAACCAAGAATGGGAGCCTGCAGATATGAAGCTAACATTGAAAACAAGGTCATATTAACAGGGGGCTTTTAGTCCAGGCCGTGACATTTGGCTTTACCCATGAGTATTTTCAAATTACTTGCTCTTGCACAACAAGTAACAGATAGTTTCTCTCCTTTCTTATTTATGAAATATGAGTAAACCATCTCTGGTAATATGAAGCTTTATTTATTTAAAAGAAACATATGAGTCAACAAATATGATACTGCTTATATGTTGAATCTAAAAAAAATGTTACAAATGAACTTATGTACAAAAGAGAAATAGAGTTACAGATATAGAAAATAAACTTATAGCTGCCAAGGGGGAAAGTGGTAGGGGAGGGAAAAATTGGGAGACATATGAATACTACTATATATAAGATAGACAACTAATTAGAGTCTACTGTATAGCACAGGGAACTCTATTCAATACTCTGTAATGATCTACATGGGAATAACATTTTAAAAAGAGTAAATATATGTATAATTGATTCACTTTGCTGTATCACAGAAACTAACACATTGTAAACTAACATTGTAAATCAACTATACTTCAATAAAAATTAATTTAAAAAATTAAATCACCCTCTTAATGAGAGAAAAAAGACATATGATCACTTATAATTTAGAATTATGTGTGTATAATTTCAAAATTATGTCATGTTGTAGTTGCAACAGACCCTAGAAATGATCTGATCTAATGTTTTATTTTGCATATGAAATGCCTAGATTTATGAGTAACTATTTAATCACTGAGCTTGACCTGCAATTCTAACAGGTATCCACAGTTCCTGGAGTCAGTGCTTATGGAAATGCAACTTCAGTACAAATAGGAAATATTTCAGGATATATTGATACTCCAGACCCACCAACAATCATCAGCTATCTACCTGGGCTTCTTTACAGATTTAGCTGTAGTTATCCATTGGAATACCTGGTTAATAATACCCAACTTGCTTCGTAAGTTGCATTTTATTCTTAATTTCTCATGTTGTCTTTTTATTTGGGTTATTTTTATCCTTGAGGAACTTACCAAGATATTAATAGCAGGATTTGTTGAGAAAGTTAAACTGAATCTAATGGAAACTGTATATGGTCTCATGTATCTATCTACTTAAGGCTATGGTTTTTCCAGTAGTCATGTATGGATGTGAGAGTTGGACTATAAAGAAAGCTGAGCACCGAAGAATTGATGCTTTTGAACTGTGGTGTTGGAGAAGACTCTTGAGAGTCCCTTGGCCTGCAAGGAGATCCAACCAGTCCATCCTAAAAGAGATCAGTCCTGGGTGTTCATTGGAGGGACTGATATTGAAGCTGAAACTCCAATGCTTTGGCCACCTGGTCAGGGTCATATTTGAAATGACCCTGATGCTGGGAAAGATTGAGGGCAGGAGGAGAAGGGGATGACAGAGGATGAGATGGTTGGATGGCATCACTGACACAATGGACATGGGTTTGGGTGGGCTCCGGGAGTTGGTGATGGACAGGGAGGCTTGGCATGCTGCATGCGGTTCATGGGGTTGCAAAGAGTCGGGCACGACTGAGTGACTGAACTGAACTGAACTTATCAATCTATAATGATTATTGTTTTGAAGAACATCAACAGTTCAGTTTTAATCTTTTCCCTAAATTAAAACCACCTCACGTTAGTCAAATATCTGCCTTTGGTTCTCCTGGCTCCCTTCAGAACTGCCCAAGACCCAAGAATCGTGGGGGCTTATGCAGTCCAGAGGAACTGTCATGTTTCCAGTGGGTAGATCATTTGGTCACTGTATTGTTGGGTCCTGCTTGGGTATGTGCTCACTGTTGGACTGCTGCCTCAGAATATGAGGTCTCCACGCCTCCTGCTGAGGTGTCCCCTGCACAGATGCTGATGATTCCCAGCAAAGATGGTATCATTCTTGGTCAAAGAGCTTCAGACATGGATTCATTGTCTTTTGTTTATAGTCAGGTATTCATTCATTGAGGCTTCCCAGTTGGCTCAGTGGTAAGGAATCTGCCCCCATCAAGCAGGAGATGCAGGCTTAAAATCCTTGGGTCAGGAAGATCCCCTGGAGGAGGAAATGCAATCCTCTCCAATTGCCATGGGAAATCCATGGACAGAGGAGCCTGGCAGGCTACAGTCCATGGGATTTCAAAGAGTTGTATCAGACCTAACGATAAACCACTACCACATTTATTTATTACTCCCAAAGCACACACTCCAAGACATGTTTACATCCATATTGCAATATAATCATATGGATTTGTGAAATATTTTTGACAAAATGGGGTGATTAAATAAAAATTTTCCCTCTTCAGCTGTAGGGTTTTCTCTCACAAAAGTAAAGTTATTGTTTAATCTCAGTCACAAGGGAACATGGAGGACACATTTTGCTTCAGTTTAAAAAATATTCATAGATACTTTAATGGTACAGTTATGATAAATGATTTGGTCAAAAGCAAGATTTCAATGTGAAAAACAAGAAAAGAAAGGCCTTGAGTCAAAAAGAAGCAGGTGCAGAGAGAAATGGGTCATAGTCTTTCACTCTGCTCCCCTCAGCTTCCTCACTAAATTCATTCCTGAACTTCAGTGCACATGTATATGCATTCATTTAAATGGGACTTCCCTGAGCTCAGTTGGTAAAGAATCTGCCTGCAATGCAGGAGACCCTCGATTCCTCAGAGGGAAGATCTGCTGGAGAAGGGAAAAAGCTACCCACTCCAGTATTCTGGCCTGGAGAACTAGTCCATGGGGTCGCAAAGAGTCAGACAGAACTGAGTAACTTTCACTTTTGGAGAAGGAAATAGCAACTCACTCCAGTGTTCTTGCCTGGAGAATCCCATGGATGGAGGAACCTGGTGGGCTACAGTCCATGGGGTTGCAAAGAGTCAGACAGGACTGAGCGACTTCACTTTCACTTTTTCTTTATTCAACAAATATTTATTATACACCTTATATGTACCATGCAAAGTTCTAACTGAAAAAAGTAAAACAAAATTCCTGGTCTCATGAAGCTTGTATAGATATGGAGTGATGAAAATGTATTCACATTAGATTTAGACTTTGTTGGAATGACTTTTTTTTTCTCCAAGTTTCATATATGTAACAAAAATGTAAAAAAAAAAAAGATTCCTTTATAAATGAAAAGATCAGAAAGAGCAGTTTGCCTTTACTTAGTCCCTCTTGCTTTCTGATTATTTATCTGTTCAGTGATTTAAACAATATGCCCATTCCAGATCTAGTTATGTCAGGATTGCTCAAGAGTTTTGGTGCCTTGAATCTAACATTAAGGTGTGATTGAAGCTGTTAATTTAAAAATCTCATCAGTGCCTCCCCTTTCCTCAATCTGTTTTAGGTCCTCAGCTGCCATTTCTGTGAGGGAGAACAATGGTACGTTTGTCAGCACTTTGAACCTGCTCCTTTATAACGTAAGTTGATGGTTGAAGGACGTTATTTTTTTCTCTCACTGTTCTGAGGAGCCATTTATGTGAATGGCTTTCCTATAAAAATCCACCAAAAGTTACATTAACCCTGTTATACTTTGGTAATGTTTATTCATCTTCACCACCATTTCCAAATATCTTAATGATAAAGGTATGCTAACAATTCCATTATTTTCCAGAAGTTGATAAATGATTTAAATTTCACTTCATATATGTGATTCTGTGTAATTACTCCAAGTGTCTATCTGCATTTATACGTATATATTTATTTGTGTGTTTGTGTGTGTGCAAACATAGTCAGGGTCAAGATTTTGGAAATAATATATTTGTGATAAAAAGATAGGAAAAGTCCAAATGATACTTCATTTAAAGGCAAGATACTTGGTGTTCAGTGTGTTAACATTTCCAGTGTGGGTTATGACTGTTGTCAATTCTGTCATATCTGAAATAGTTTAGGTTTGACTACACAGTATTCTCTAAACTTTTGTCATATAAATATTGACAGTGGCAGCAAAATATGAAAAAAATATGAATTTCTATTTATAACTCTAACATTAATCCCCCAAATGATATTTTCATGTTGATTAAAAATTTTATTCATACATTTTAAATGCCTGATTTAAATATCAATTTTTCAATATATCAACCAACATTTTTGTAAATTATGAATCTGATTTTTACATTATTATTCATGTCATCATGGCACTGAGTTATAATTCATGCAACTGATTTAAAAGTCAGTGCTTTGTACTTTGCATATAATGAGCTATAAATATTGTAGTAGGACACTTTCCAAAGGCATTTAAAAAATCATGTTTATAAGTTTGTAGTGTGACACCACAGAGTTCTAAACAACAAATTAAAATGTGTTGGAATGAAGATTGCCTTTCTGTCATTTCTAAACTTTCTTTTGCAAGGAGAAGCCGCCAAGATGCTTGGTTTTATAATACTCAGCAAATATGTGCCAATATTCATTCCCAGTATGACCAGATATTTATTATTATTGTAAGCAATATTTTTAAATTGGAAAGCTTCTATCTGTTAATTTATATGTGTAATCTCCCTGAGGTAGAATTGTGATGAGTGACTTGGATTCAGTATTATTTGTTACAATTGACTGAAACAAAGATGAGAATTCCTGATCTTAAAAGAGTGAAAAATATACTCACATGACATTTAAGGATACCACTATTTTCTGTGAAATTAAGCTATTCTGTCTGTAGAAACGCAGAAAATAAAAATTTAGAAGTGCGGACTTGAGGAGAGCTTTGCTATTAAGCTCTTTCCTTTATCATTAGAAATAGTATAGTAGTCCTATTGTTAAACTAGACCTAATCCTTCAAAAAGTTTCTAGAATCTTAGTGCCAAATACAAGCCTATAATTTGATGATAACCTAAGATTTTAATTTGATGGTTAAAAGGTAATTATTTGATATGACTATAAACAAAATACATAATACCAAAATCAGTCTCATTTTTAACCAATTTGAAATGATATTACTAATGGTTGAATTAACACATTGAAATTTAAAATTTGTTTACTAAACAGTTATTTAATAAAATTCAACCACTTCCCTACAAACTAGTTTTTTTTTTTTTTTTAATCAGCAGACTATTTTTTAAGAGCAGTTTTAGGTTTATAGAAAAATTGATCTAAAAGTACAGAGAATTCCTATAGACCTGAATATGGATTCAGTACAGTTTATTTCTGTGTGTTACGGGATTCAGTGAATGTACTTAGGAAAATTTTACTTGTAAAAAATAATGACATTTATTGATTTTGTGATTTCAATACGTGCAGTTTACTTCGAGTTGACCTTGGCCCTTATTCTTACATAGTATAAATAGATTAGTTTTCTTCTCTGTGGAAATCGTGAGGATGATTTTGAATTTGAATTGCATCTAAGTAATAGTGTCTTCTGAGCAGATAAAGAAACAGAGTAAATCTAAAACTGGGCTATGGTAATTATGAATTATTTTTAAAGTTGAAGAAAAAAATCTAAAATAAATATAATTGATTTTAGGAACAATATTTACTAACAGGAGTAAGGTAACTCTACCAAATAAAATCTAAACATTACTGTTTAGAAAAATTTTAGGAGAAAAAGGTGATAATTAAGATTAAACCATAGCTGAGTCATATCATTTGCAAATGATTATGTAGTATAATATTTGTTAAAAAAAAATGAAATAAGATCCTTTGAGACAATACTGATGCAAGTACAAGATGAATGAGCCATAATAGTCGATCAAGTGTGTATAACTTGAAGAAATTGGAAAAGGGAGCCAGGAAGAGAATTAACTAAAAATACTACCTATGAGAAATGGTTAGAGGAGCTGTTATCATTTATCACAGAAATATAGAAAATAAGTACAGCATATAATCCCTCACTTATCAGGCTTAATTTGGGAATGAAATGTTCCACATGAATGCAACTCTTTCAAAAGTGAAGCATCCAAGTTATTATTGCTTTAAGTTTCAAAATTCAGTATCTGTTGTTTCTTCCCAGCCTTCTGAAACAGATTGAGCTCTGTATTCTGCCTTTGCTTGATGATACTGAGATTTCATTGAATATTTCCCTTTGCTGCAAAATAGCTTTATCTTCAGAGTTACTAAATTTGGGGGAAACAATCTAGCGTCCATGATAAATGATTTGACAACTTAGATTTTGAGAAGTTTTTTCCTTATTCTTCATTTTTTTTTCTGCTTTTCTTTGCTATCAGTTTCTAATTTGCTGCCTTAATCTACTGTAAAGTGGGGAATTATATAAATAAGCTCTGCAGGATTGGTCTAAACTAAGGGTAAAAGGTAGAAATGAAGCCCTAAGACACCCTTCTGTAAGTCCTCACCACGTTATCTAGTACAGGAATTCCATGGCATGCATTTTTGGTAACTTGAGAACATACTGGTCCCTTTTTTGTTTATGTTTTCAGTTAAATTATAGTAATTTAAAATTGCTAGATAAGTGACTTTGGGTTAATGAGAGATTATTAAGAGTATAAAGATTTACAACTCTAGTGGCAAAGGGCTTAAACTGAAGCAGATATAATTTAAATAAACTGAATATTAGCTACTAATATAATTTAAATAAATGAAATATGAATTTAAATAAACTGAATAATGATAGTTGAATATTAAGCAAACTACTAGCCTCTTACTAGTAACCATTGCATATAATTTAAATACATTGAACATTAATCATCATAAATGATAAACTATGCACATGAAAATATTTATGCATGGAAGTGAGTTTGTTACTTGGATATGATTTAAGAACAGTTCTGCCAAAAACAAGAGGATTAACTAGGTCCTTTTAGAAGTTGGTTCGGTAAATTTATGTTGATTTGCCCTCTCTTTTTTCTAATAGGCCATTATTGTCTTAAGTAAACTTTCTGTTGTTGGGAAGGCAATGATGGGTTAATTGCTTATTTTTTTTATTATTAGGATTCGACCTACAATCAGCAGTTAATTATCCCGAGTATAGGACTACCTTTGAAAACCAAAGTATTTGCAGCTGTACAAGCCACTAATCTGGATGGCAGGTAATTTCAAGCTCCTATCTTCTGCTGGTTAATACATTTTGGCTGCCTAAAGCCTGATGAATCATAAAGTTAGCTCATTCACTTAAAAAAATATGTCATTGCCACACCATTTAGGAATGCCTGATAAATAGAAATAACAAATTACAGGATGAAAGGGTGATACTTTAAGTCATTAATTGGAAAATAATATTTCTTCCCTTAAAGGAGGAGAGATAGTGATGGGAAGAGGGCATGGGGAGAGCTCTGGGGATACCAGAATATTCTGCTTTTTCATCTGAAAGATGATTAGTCAGATACGGTATTTTGTGAACACGTGGTTTGTACATTTTCTATGTGTTTGTGTCTGTGCATGCTCAATTGCTCTAGTTGTGTCCGACTCTTTGTGATCCCATGGACCATAGTCCACCAAGCTCCTCTGTTCATGGGATTCTCCAGGAAAGAATACTGGAATGGATTGCCATGCCCTCATCCAAGGAATCTTCCTGACCCAGGAATTGCACCTGCATCTCCTGCATTTTCTGCTTTACAGGTGGATTCTTTATTGCTGAGCCACAGGGGAAGCCCTCCTATGTGTGTGTTAATATTCAATAAATGTTTATTTAAAAAAACAAAAGAACTCTGGCCCACAACTATATATAACAATCCCCAGAAACATCTCTGCAAAATAATCAAATAAGTCATTTTGTCTGATTCTTAGAAAATCCAGGATGATCAAAATTGAAAGGAAATTCAAAAGTAAAGATCCATTTCTACCTTAATAAAAAATTGTAACATGTATATGATTTATTTTGGGTTTCTCATATATTGTTATTTAAACTTTGCATCCTGAAGAGATTGGTGCTCTTGAGAAATTTGGTTCTACTTTGCCTTCTCCCTTTTTCTCTTCTTGGCATTTCTGTTCTTGGTTTTATGTGATACTTGATGTGCGATGGCAATTTGTTGCAGACTTTTAAACACTCTGAGTTTAGGAGAACATTTTATTAAACAAGAAGTCTCAGGAAATAATTAGTTAAAAAACTATATTCCCTGGAGTAAGAAGTTTGTGAATATCTACTTCCTTTGGGTTAATAACTATTATCCACAGGAGACTCTGACTCTAGATTATTCTTCCTTTTCCTTGCAGATGGAATGTCTTAATGGATTATTGCTACACGACCCCATCAGGGAACCCAAATGATGATACTCGATATGATCTCTTCCTAAGGTAGGTGTCTAACTCTTGTATTGATAGCAATAATTCAATTGTAGATAATTGCAATAGAAAATTGAGGACAGATAGATGAATTATAAGGTACTTTTATAGCTTTTAAATTTAAAGTTTTACATTCTGAACAAAAATTAAAATATAGTTGGAAGTGTAAAAGTGGAGAACAGTTTTCAACATGAAATGCTGAAAAGGCTATTGTTGGATGAAAGTTACAAGTAAGTTTGGCACATCAAAGATGTTTTATTCATGTTTAGGTCATACGGGAATATTTCATTGTCTTAGGAAAAGCATGGTTAGGAGATTATTGGTAGTAAGAGAAAGGCAGTGACTATTTTTATGAAACTAGACTGTCTCTTGGTATGTCAAAGGAGTGTAAAATTAAAGTAATGGTCTAGATAATTTAGACCCCATAATGCTTTTCTTCATTTATCAGCATTTAAAATGAAAACCTACCACCTTTTTTTTTTTTTTTTAAATCAGGTCCAATAACTTTGACTTCATTCCCAATATATAGTGATAGAGTGAATGTAATCTACATTTGGGAAAAAGGGACATTGATCACAAAAACATTCAATCATCTTAGTTCCTTTTCAGCATTTTTATCTGACAGGAGAGTCAAGCAATGGCTTCTAATCATGCTTATAAAATGCAGTTGGCTCTGATCACTGCTGCTTATTGACACATGATGGGAATAATATGATGGGAAATCAAAAGGATAAATTTTATTGGTTAATCAAGGTCACGGTGCTTCTTTAGGGTATGATCAAACTGACACTCATCCTATTGCTGGAAGTGTTCATTTGGCTAACATTTTTGGGAAACAATATCCTTAAAAAAAAAATCCTTAAAAGATTTCATATCTTTTGATTCTACATTTGTGAATTAGGAAGCATATTCTAAAAGTATTTATCATCTTCTTGTCTATCAGTGCTATTTTGAATAGTAAAAATAGGAAGCAACTGCGTGTTCAGCAGCAAGGAAATGGGTAGGTGAATTATGGAGAACCAACAAGTTGAAAGCTCACATAGGCATTATAATCATACAAAGTTACTTATAAAATAGAAAAAAAAGATTGGTTCTATTTTATCTCTTCCCCTTCTGTCTTCTTGATATTCCCATCTTTATAAATATATGGTTCTTTACAGTTTAAAATATGAAATGAAAGAATCAGCATACACAATTGTACAACTGACCTCATTTATATATTATAGAAAAGAGTGTAAGGAAATATTAATACATCAAAAGATTCACCATGGTTATGCATGCACAGTGAGATTGTGGATCATTTTGCTTTGACATTTTTGTTTTTCTATAATCTATAGAAATTTCACAATTTCTATAATAATTGCATATAATAATCTGGAATATGATCATTAGACTTCTAGTATGACTATGGTTTCAGCTTAGTTCTTTCAGTTTTCTTCTTAGAAACTATAGAGAATGAAATGGGTTCCCAAAGGACATTTTCAGTGAGATTAGGAGGAAAAGAAAATCTTCTGCTACTGCTAAGTGACTTCAGTCGTGTCCAGCTCTGTGTGACCCCATAGATGGCAGCCCACCAGGCTCCCCCGTCCCTGGGAGTCCCCAGGCAAGAACACTGGAGTGGGTTGCCATTTCCTTCTCCAATGCATGAAAGTGAAAAGTGAAAGTGAGGTTGCTCAGTCGTGTCCGACTCTTAGCGACCCCATGGACTGCAGCCTACCAGGCTCCTCCGCCCGTGGGATTTTCCAGGGAAGAGTACTAGAATGGGGTGCCATTGTCTTCGAAAACCTAGAAATTACAAAATATTTGTTAGTGTTGATGAAATTAGTTAATAAGATCAAGACATACAGTATAGGAAAAAGCTGGGAGGAAGTGGTGTGGGAAGAAGTGGCAGGAGAAGTGGGGAAGAAAAGTGAATGCTGAGGGTGCCAGAGCCAGAGAAGCTAGAAAGCCTGGAGAAATGCGCACCTACAAGAACAGCGAATCATAAGCTAACTGAATCGAGAAAAAAATAGGTGAACAAAAAATTCATAAAATACAAAAGAAAGGGGAAAATCTACAAGGAAACGAGAAGGATATGACACTACCAGCTGTTGCAGTTAATAGACACTCTAAAGTGAACTCCGGGAGATGGTGATGGACAGGGAGGCCTGGCATGCTGTGACTGATGGGGTCGCAAAGAGTCGGACACAACTGAGAGGCTGAACTGAACTGAACTGAAAGTTATTAAGAAATATGATATTACGTGAGGCTAGACACGTAGATAAAAATTTACAATACTCAGTTGAAAATAAATCGAAAGCATGGTCATTTATTAGGTGATAGAGTGTGATAATATGCAAATCAATGGGATTGACAGAGAGTTTTAAAAACAGTGCAGGATAGTAGATAATCATAAGAAAAATAAGGTATGAGATCTGTGCTTTGCTCATTATACCATGAAAAACTTTAAATGGATTATTAATTTAAATGTAAAAACTACAGCTTTAAAAGTGATGGGAGAGAAAATGCAAAGTATCATTAGAACTTTGGGGTATGGAAAATCATCTTTAGCCCACATACTAGAAGCCATAAAATAAAATATTTAAAATTAAATTATATAAAAATAAAATTTCTCAAACATATGCACACAGGCACAGACGCACACAGGCACATGCACACACAGACACACACACACAGTGAGGACTGTCCAAAGCCAAACAACAAAGTAAAACAATTCACAATTTATATAACAAACAAGGAACCACGTTTCTTAAAAACCAAGGATTTAAAGGAATCAGAAAGGAAAGGCCAATAATACAATTAAAATTTAGGCAAAGAACATAAATTTCAGATAAAGAAATACAGATGGCTCTAATATATATGAAAAATGCACATATCCATTCACACTAACAAAAAGCTGAAATAATATTATATGATGATGGTTTATTGTCCCTGTCAAATAGGGAATAATCCACAATTTTATGCGTATACTTTGTTGATGTAGCTCTGAGGGAAATTAAGTATTTTTTATACATTACTGGGGCAGTACAAAATGCAGCAACACTTAGAGAGGGCAATATGGCAAAGTCTGCTGAGTGATCCTTACAGACATATTGTGTAGATAACCCTGCACATTTTCCAAATGATGTATTGTAAGGCTGTTCATTATTATTTGTAAAATTCAAAAGATTTTTTTAAAAAATATAAATTTATTTTAATTGGAGGTTAATTACTTTACAATATTGTATTGGTTTTGCCATATATCAACATGAATCCGCCACAGGTATACACATGTTCCCCATTCTGAAACCCCCTCTCTCCACCCTCCCCGTACCACCCCTCTGGGTCATCTCAGTGCACCAGCCCCAAGCATCTAGTGTCATGCATTGAACCTGGACTGGCGACTCGTTTCATATATGATATTATACATGTTTCAATGCCATTCTCCCAAATTATCCCACCCTTTCCCTCTCCCACAGAGTCCAAAAGACTGTTCTATACATCTGTTTCTCTTTTGCTGTCTCGCATACAGGGTTATTGTTACCATCTTTCTAAACTCCGTATATATGTGTTAGTATACTGTATTGGTGTTTTTCTTTCTGGCTAACAAAGCAAGGGTATATACATGGGACCCAGGTTGAGTCAACTCTGGCACGTGTGCATGATGAAATAGTATACAACTGTGAGAAAAGATGAAGGAGGCTCTCTATTGATACAGAGAGATCTCTAAGTTACATTGTTAAACTTTAAAAAGGCAAGATACAAAACAACAGAGAGAGTTTGCTATGATTTGTTTAAGAAGAGGGGAACATTGAGAATATGACTTCTGTTTCTATTTGCATATGTCCTGTGAGGCTGCAGTAACATGTGAGATCATCTCAGGCAGGTTTGTGTGTGGGTGTGGAAGGGCATGGACCAGGGCAAAGATAGATGTTTTACTTTGTATATTTTATGCTGTTTTGGATTTTTCAACCTATAATAGTATGATTCCTCTAAAATTTGGCGGAAATATTGTAATCATAAACTGATTTGTTTATATTTTATGATCTATGTCACTCCTACATATCTGTTGAGTTAGCTTATTTTCCTATTACAAATCTGTAACATGGCATAATTTTGTTGGCTTTTAATATAATGGGCATGGGGAAAACCCTCTTAATATTGCAGAAATTAATGTACAAGTCATGGTGGGTTGGTACTTTCCAGTATTAATTGTTTTCACTTTCTCTAACATGCAGCTGTGACAAAGATCCTCAAACTACCGTCATCGAAAACGGCAGAAGCCAGCGGGGCCGCTTTTCTTTCGAAGTGTTCCGATTTGTGAAACACAAGAATCAGAAAATGTCTACTGTCTTCCTGCACTGCGTTACCAAGCTATGCAGAGCTGATGACTGCCCCTTCCTCATGCCAGTAGGTTTTTGATAACTTTATTCTGAACTGTTGTATTAATCTAAGCTGAAGTTTATCAAGTGTTAGGAACGTATATCTACATAGAAGGTAAATATGCATCAGGTCAGATAGTTTGAAGTACAATTTTTTCATTCATCCAGTAAAGATGTATTGTATACCTACTTTGTGCCAAGCATTATACTGGGAATACAGAGATTGCATGCATGAATTCTGAATTTAATTAGCTTATCTGTTAGAAGCATGAAATAGTCAAGGAATAAAATATGACAAAATGTTATGATGCAAAGGCAGACATAGATATGTGTTGTAGCAAAAGGCAGTATTTATCATTGTGAGAGAGATGAAATAGAAGATGAGAGACTTGATCAAAGAGATGTGATTTTGAAGACAGACACTCTACACCAAAGGATCATCAAAGCACAGACACAAGAAACAGAGTAACCTGTGAACTTCCAGTCTCAGGAGGGCTACGGAGCAGATCAGAGGACGATGGGCAAGCCTGTGCTGGGGGCAGCACTGGCACTAGAAAGGTTGATTGACCAGATGGCCAGGGAACCCTTGGTGTTAAGAGTTAAAAACTATAAAAGATGTGGATCTGTACTACATGTGTGTCAGTCACTCAGTCATGTTCGACTCTGCAATCCCATGGGCTGTAGCCCAGTAGGCGCCTCTGTCCATAGAGTTCTCCACGCAAAATTACTAGAGTGGGTAGCCATTTCCTTTCTCAGGGGATCTTCCCTATCCGAGGATTGACACCTGGCTCTCCAGCATTGCAGGCAGATTCTTTACTGTCTGAGCCACCAGGGAAGCTCATATAGCTGCCACTAAAATATACACCCATTTACTAGTGAAGAAATAAAATTCTATTTCTGACAGGCCCCCTAGGATCATACCAATATTAACATGGATTAAGTAATGGCAAGCCACTCTGGTATTCTTGCCCGGAAAATTCCCTGGGCAGAGGAGCCTGGTGGGTTGGAGAGCTGGACATGACTAAGTGACTGAGAATACACACACACATGCAATATTAACTTGCGAAAAATGCAGTCATGTTTTTTGATTTAAAATAGCTTGAATGTCTGTATAGTCAAAGCTATGTTTTTTTTCAGTAGTCAGGTATGAATGTGAGAGTTGAGTGCTGAAGAGTTGATGCTTTTGAACTGTGGTGTTGGAGGAGATTCTTGAGAGTCCCTTGGACTGCAAGGAGATCAAACCAGTCCATCCTAAAGGAGATCAGTCCTGGCTATTCATTGGAGGGATTGATCCTGAGGCTGAAGCTCCAATACTCTGGCCACCTGATCCAAAAAGCTGACTCATTGGAAAAGACTCTGATGCTGGGAAAGACTGAAGGCAGGAGATGGGGACAACAGAGGACGAGATGTTTGGATGGCATCACCAACTCAATGGACATGAATTTGAGCAAGCTCTGGGAGATGGTGAAGGACAAGGGAAGCCTTGTGTGCTGCAGTCCATGGGGTCACAGAGTTAGACAGGACTGAGTGACTGAAAAACATCAAACTTTAATGTGTTTATATGTGCACTCAAATTCATGTATTTCTTTACAATCATTGATTATATTCATTCTGTATCAGTTCAGTTCAGTCGCTCAGTCATGTCCGACTCTTTGCAACCCCACGAATCGCAGCATGCCAGGCCTCCCTGTCCATCACCAACTCCCAGACTTCACTCAGACTCACGTCCATCGAGTCAGTGATGCCATCCAGCCATCTTATCCTCGGTCGACCCCTTCTCCTCCTGCCCCCAATCCCTCCCAGCATCAGAGTCTTTTCCAGTGAGTCAACTCTTTGCATGAGGTGGCCAAAGTACTGGAGTTTCAGCTTTAGCATTATTCCTTCCAAAGAAATCCCAGGGCTGATCTCTTCAGAATGGACTGGTTGGATCTCCTTGCAGTCCAAGGTACTCTCAAGAGTTTTCTCCAATACCACAGTTCAAAAGCATCAATTCTTCGGCTCTCAGCCTTCTTCACAGTCCAACTTTCACATCCATACATGACCACAGGAAAAACCATAGCCTTGACTAGATGGACCTTAGTTGGCAAAGTAATGTCTCTGCTTTTGAATATGCTATCTAGGAGTCTGCATTTCCTTGGCTCTGTGCTGACCAATTTTTTCAGGGAAAAATTTATTAAAGGCTTGAGAGAAATAAAAGTAGAAAAGTTGGATAAACACATCTCTTTATCAGGAGAGCAGTTGATCTATGTAAATTAATGAGGCGATGCACAATTACATCAGAAGGAAATAAGAAATGTGGCCCAAGCCAGGATAGAAACACTGTAGCTGTTATATGCAAAGTAATTAAATGCACAGAAGTAAATGAATAAAATTAAACATGTGGTATTTCTTCTAAAAGAATCTGCTTTCCAAATGGCCATAAAGAAACAATTTTGTGCTGGTGTGGAATTTCACTTCTTTTCATTAACTCCTTAGGTTTGTGGCCACAGAGAAAGGCGAGATGTGGGGAGGAGGACCACTTTGAGTCCCCAGAGTACTTCTGGAAACGCCATACTCTCTGCGGGCCCCATCATTACTCGTAGTGGTAAGAGTGCCCCTCCTTTTGTGTGTAGTAATAGATAGTTCCAAAATGGCTTGTTCTTTGGCTTATAAGCATAACTCAAAATAGTTCCTAAAGAGCATTAATTAACTGTGAGACAAGATAAATTGCTAGACAACTTTAATTTCATGGTAGTTTCTTGTTTATTCAACTGACTCTCAAAGGGCAATATTGTCTTTACCACATTTCCCTTCATACATACACACACTCACACACACACACACAAACACACACACAAAATACACTTCTGGACATGTTTCATTTGCCCATCCAGATCTACTCTACCTTTCCCAGCCCCTCTCTGACCTAAAACACTTATCTCTGTGAACTGCATCCATCCGCTGGATTGATGCCTTGCCAGGTTTAGTTTCTGGTTGGACTAGATCAATAGGCGGCACTGTCAGAGGATGGGTGTGAGGTTCACATGGCTCCCACTAGACAACAGTCTCCATTCAACTACTCTCTCAGAGTTCTGGAATCTCTCCCTTTAACCCATAGTCCTGGTAACTTGACTTTCTCTTGTGAATTCCCTCCATCTTTATAAACTGAGTGAAGTGAAAATTTCTCAGTCATGTCCTACTCTTTGTGACCCCATGGACTGTCCATGGAATTTTCCAGGCCAGAATACTGGAGTGGGTAGCCTTTCCCTTCTCCAGGGGATCTTTCCAACCCAGGAATCAAATCAGGGTCTCCCACATTGCAGGCAGATTCTTTGCCAACTGAGCTATCAAGGAAGCCCCCATCTTTATAAACCATCCTATTCAGTTCAGTTCAGTCACTCAGTTGTGTCCGACTCTGTGATCCCATGAATTGCAGCACGCCAGGCCTCCCTGTCCATCACCAACTCCTGGAGTTCACCCAAACTCACGTTCATTGAGTCGGTGCTGCCATCCAGCCATCTCATCCTCTGTCGTCCCCTTCTCCTCCTGCCCTCAATCCTTCCCAGCATCAGTCTTTTCCAACGAGTCAGTTCTTCACATGAGGTGGCCAAACTATTGGAGTTTCAGCTTTAGCATCAGTCCTTCCAAAGAACATCCAGGACTGATCTCCTTTCAAATGGACTGGTTGGATCCCCTTGCAGTCCAAGGGACTCTCAAGAGTCTTCTCCAACACCACAGTTCAAAAGCATCAATTTTTCAGCGCTCAGCTTTCTTCACAGTCCAACTTTCACATCCATACATGACCACTGGAAAAACCATAGCCTTGACTAGACAGATCGTCTTATTAAATCTCCTTAAATTACCAGTTTGAATACCAATTGCTTCCATCCAGGATCCTTAATAGTGCTAAGTCACTTCAGTCATGTCTGACTCTGTGCAACCCCATAGATGACAACCCACCAGGTTCCCCTGTCCCTGGGATTCTCCAGGCAAGAACACTGGACTGGGTTGCCATTTCCTTCTCCAATGCATGAAAGTGAAAAGTGAAAGTGAAGTTGCTCAGTAGTGTCCAACTCCTAGCGACCCCATGGACTGCAGCCTATCAGGCTCCTCCGTCCATGGGGTTTGCCAGGCAAGAGTACTGGAGTGGGTTGCCATTGCCTTCTCCAATCCTGAATAGTAATAGTATGTAAATATCCCTACCAGTACACACATTTGTGCTCTTGAATCTAATGGTCACAGTTGTTTATACAATACATTCTCATATATACAATTATCTGTGCATGCATGTCCATACACATACACTTACAAACACTCTCCAAAGGGATACCGCTTTTATGGGTGTGAACCCAAAGACATCCAGAATTACTTGGATCAGGAGTCCCCCGCCTCTGCGATCTAATGCCTGATGTAGATCTGAGGTAAAGCTGATGTAATAATAACGAAAATAAAGTACACAGTAAATGTATTTCTCTTGACTCAGTCAGAAACCATGCTCCTACCCCAACCATGGTCCATGGAAAATTGTCTTCGATGAAACTGGTCCCTGGTGCCAAAAGTTTGGGGACTGCTGAGTTGGGTAAAACAGACGTGCATTATAAACAACACACACTGAAGTCTGAAAAACTGGTTCTAGTTCAGCTTATGTCCTAATAAGATGTAGGACTTGGGATATTACTTCACTTCTCTAGGCAAATATTTTTTATTTCTTTATTTTTTAAATAAAAGCTTTGAAAAAGTAGACTTCCAGAGTCTATCTAACTCTATTGTTCTAAATTTGTCTAAAAAGAAAAGTGGAGTTCTGATTTGGATTATATGGTAATCATTTTTCTCTATTTTATATTAGGCATAGGCTATTATTATGTTTCAATTAGATTATCTTTAGCTTTTCTCCCATACCTCCCATCCCACAATGAAAAGAAAGTTTCATCTGAAAGAGATAATTAGGCAAGAAGTCATTTGGTTCTGAAAAATCCAGATAATTTCTTTAATTGTTCACTTCTTTGTGTTTGTGTAGACATATTAGTAATTGAAAAACAAACAAACTAATAGGCCATTTAAAAATGCATGAATTTATTAAATATAAAATTTCAAACTTAGTTCATCCTGCTTGATCATTTGGAATATTGTGAATGGTTTGAAAATGACTGGTTTGTGGTTTGTCAGAGGCCCAATTCTTATCTCTAGCTGTCAGAAATAGCTCATAGAATTATGCTGCATGGAAACTCAGTTCTTATTGCCAATAATTATGAATGCTTTTGAGTAGGCACAAGAAAAATATTCTTATTTCTACAGAGCATTTCAGTTTGTTGTAAGAAAAGAACCTTGAAAGTCACACCTCTCTGTGCATGTTGAGATGCCGGAAAGTGGATGACTTTTCTTATTAACCTCCTTGCTTCTTTCTTATATGGATCAAATCAAACTAATGATAACAAATTTTAAATAATTTGCAGTTATAATATAGGGCTTCTCTAGTGGTTCAGTGGTAAAAAATCCTCCTGCAATGCAGGAGACTCAGTTTCAATCCCTGGGTTGGAAAGATTCCCTGGAGGAGGAAATGACAATCCATTTCAGTATTCTTCCTGGAGAATCCCATGGACAGAGAAGCCTGGCAGAGTCCATAGGGTCTCAAAGAGTTGGACATGACTGAGTGACTAACACTTTCACTTTCAATATAATATAATTTTAAAAACAGATCAGAATTATTAAGATATCCAAATCCCAGTAGCAGTTTCTATTCCTACTGTAGCTAACCAGCTATCCAGGTTTATAAGTTTCATGCATATTACGTCTAGTCATCCAAAATATCTATGTTAAAACCTCAAAGAACTAATGCTTTTGATAACAGTACATCTGATGTCATGCCTGAATATCTTCCTTTCCAACTGAGACTTGTTTCCACCTCAAAGATGACATTATTTCCTAAAGCACTAAGATTGTCTCTTAATCACCTTGGTCTCTCCACTGGTACAGCCCCACAGGGTCATGTTTAAACTTCATTTCTCTCTCACTCTCTGTGGATTTATTTATCATGATTTTGATAAATAACAGTAGGATGGCCTTTATTTGGATATCACGGTGGCCTCACTACCTAGAGGACCATGTACAACAATGTTTTTGCTATAATACTATAATACCCTTAAAATTGAACTGGACCCTTACAATTAAAAAAAAATTTAATTCCATGTAAATACAACTCTGGAGAAGGAAATGGCAACGTACTCTAGTATTCTTGCCTGAGAAATCCTATGGATAGAGGAGCCTGGTGGGCTACAGCACATGGGGTCACAAAAGAGTCAGACATGACTTAGCAACTAAACAACAAATGCAACTTAGAAATCAAGCTATATCCTTTCACAGGCAAATTCTATAGAAATTAAATATCTAGCTTAATGAGCAGGGATACCTTATTCCCTTAGTTTCACTTTATTTTTACCTTAGTTCAGCTAGAATTTCTGCAGAAATCTGTGACTTTCAAAAGCAAGTCTAATTTCAGGCATGATTTCCTTTCTTCAAAGTTCTCTGATACTTGGAAGTTTTGCTCTGTTTACTCATTGAACCACTCCTTCCCATAGACATCTGGCTTGGGTCAAGTTTAAAAAGTTGTTAAACCTCAGAACTTCCGTCTTGTTTTTATTTGAATGAAATAAAATCCATTCTGATTATTTTTTACCCAAAATTGTTTATCTTTTGTTAGCTGATTTAGAAAATTATATACATCCTCAGAATTCAAAATCCTCAAAGTTCATGAAATGTTCTTATTTTAGGCTCTGAAAGGCTATAATTATTTGGTAGGGAAATGCTTATCATGGGGTACAATTCTGGAAATTTAAAGGTACAATCACTGAAAATCAATAGTACTTAATTTTTTTTTAATATAAATTCCTGTGGAGAAGTCCAAGCCAAACTCTTGTTAAACTAGTGTCATTGAGTTTCATGGATAGGGAATAATTCACTCTAGCCTACTGATTTAGTCCCTCCATGGACAGCAACTCTTCTAGGAACTGGAAATAAAGCAGAGAAGAGGCCACAGTCTTTGCCCTCGGGGATCTTAGAATTCAAAGGTAGAGATGAAATGGCTACTCCATGACACAGTGGAGAGTAAAAACTTCCAAGGTTCACAACTTGAAATATGTGGTTCCTTTTAAAACATAGGTAATTGAAGACTTAAAAAAAAAAGTAGTTTGCTTTTGCTAAGAAAGGAGAATATTCATTCTGTATATAACTTTGAACAGATGTTTACTTTTTCCATCTATTTCAGCTACTTATCTGAGAGAAAAGCAGAGAATGACAATTTATCTGCCACTTCTGGCTTTTAAACAGCTGTGGCATTGCTGCTATAACTTTCCTGCTATGAGTCCTCAGCTAGCTATGTGTTTTTTTAAGATCTCACCAGGTTTAGATTTCCAATCTGGTTAAATTCCATAAGATGACTTTTAGTGTAGAGGTGTCTAAGACCAAGTTGATGTGAGAAAAAAACTGAAGTGTGTGGTGATAGAAAGTTCCTGGAAAATCACTACCACCTCTTTCTAGACAGAGCTTTGATTTTCCTTTTAATTGCAATGATCCTAACGTTGCAGGATGCCAGGAAACAGCAGATAATAGATAACCGTACTCTCTTTAACCTTATTTAGTATCAAATACAATTGCAAACAATAGTCAAGTATTACACATTGTGATTTCAGCCATCTGCCAAAGGTAGGGTGCTTTCAGTTTTTCAGAGTCCTGGAACCTGCAGCTGATGTAGCTCCTTTGGCGCTTTTGTCCCCACTTGGAGATTTTGTCCACATCCAAGTTCTTGTGGGTGACAGCTGGGATGTTATTCTTACAAAAGTGCTGAGAGTAACGTAAAAGAGGAGGGGATATTCTGATTTCTTCTGTTAATCTGAAAGTGCAGAAAAGAGGTCATTACAGTCATGGAACTTTGGCTTAATTTGAGATATATACCAGGAAGCTTTTTATTCTTTAATAGAAACCTTTTTAAAAATAGCAAATAAATGTAATTCCTAAACAAAGAATAACTTTTAGAAAGGAATTTTAGAGCATTAGATATTCTCTTCCATATCCTAGTGAGGCATCTCATTTTGGGAAAGAGGCACATAGATCTTTTGGATCAATTAATCACAGTGTGCACATCCTGTCTGTTTCCATGAGAAGCAGTTGTCCTTGTAGGATAGTGTTAGCTGGAGGTTAGGATTTTCCTAAACATGTCTTATAGTGAAAACTGATATTTTCTTCTTTTTGTCCTATAGCAATATACTACACCATTTTAAAGAATACTGTGAATGAGTGCTCTATTTATTTTGGAAATTGTACTTCAGGATCAAACAGCAGAACCATCATTTCTGCCAACACTCATATGTTTGAAAAGAAATGCCATCAGCTGTTTTATAAACATCTCACAAGCTTCTCCCATCAATTGTTTCAAATATTAATCCTGGAGTTTTGTTGCTTGAGATATTTACCTTTTTACTAAAAACATTCTTCACACTTGCTAGTTTATATTATTTTAGGAAAAGGACTCTGAAACTGAGCTTTTATTTAAGCATATGTTTACTTTATTATAAAGGATGTGACAGATGGAAGTTTCTTCATCTGTAAAATGGGAGTAGCAATGATATCTAAACCATATGGCAATTATGAAAATAAATGTGATAACATATGAGATAGCACTTTGTATACTGTGTGGCATGACACACATATTAATCGTAATAATATTTATATTCCAGAAGCAATCACCAACTGCATACGTTTTGTGGTTCAAATAATACAGCCACACGTATACACCCACATGCTTAAACACAAATATAAAATCCACTTGTATAAGTTCAAGGGTTAATTGCTATATGATTAAAAAATGGGTAACAAAAACTGGGAAAGTAAGTGAATGTGTTCACTGCATCTGTTGTGTTTGTCAGGGAAAAGTGAAGAACCAACAGCTTCAGTCTCTTACTTAACAAATGCAAATAATTAAAACTCAAGCTCAAGAGTCGCGTTTTCCTTTCATTTAGTTATTAAGTATGAATTTATCTTCTGGGAACTTGATGTGTTTTGCAGAATATGATGGAAAAATTAGCATCACTTAAAATAGAGTGGAACTAAATAATGAATATTTCTCTATAAAAAAATAATAAATAGCAGGTTATACGGCTCTAAAAAATGTATTAATAGTAGATGTTAACAATTACTGCCCCCACTAACCTGACTAGAGACATAATGATAAAGTGAAGTCAGCAGAGAAGAATTTAGCGTAGTATGTTTTATGATTTTATTTATACACCCAGAGCAGTGTCAGAGTGTAGATATGGAGGCATGAATAGATGAAGAAATCTTGGACATGTGGAACAGGAAATGAGAAAGCAGAGAGTCTAGCAGACTTTCATTATTGCCTTTCCCAAGGAGCTTGTGGATGAAGGTGAAGGGACATATAGGTAAAAAGCAATTATAGAATTAGACATTGGCAAATATTTGGAGACACAATATTACTTTTGTTTCTCTTTTCTTCCCCTCAGATGAGACACCAACCAACAATTCACAGCTTGGTAAGATAATTAACATATATTGAGAGTGAAAGTATAATTTTTTAAAATGTTAAGTAATTTTTGGTAATTAGTTGCAAAACTGTCATCAACTAAATATAATGAGCTCTGGTTTTACAAGTTTATTGCATCTTAAATAACAGTTCACTGAGAATTTCTGAACTCATATGCAATCTGTTGGTCAATTTTTATAGCATATTATAAATGAAATTTTTGGCTACTCAGGGGATACCAGGCCTCTAAACTGTACAGTCCTTTGGGCTTCCCTGGTAGCTCAGATTGTAAAGAATCTGCCTGCAATGCAGGAGACCAGGTTCAATCCCTAGGTCAGGGAGATTCCCTGGAGAAGGGAATGGCTACCCAATCCATTATTCTTACCAGGAGAATTCCATGGACAGAGGAGCCTGGCTGGCCTACAGGGCATGGAGTCACAAAGAGCTGGACATGACTGAATGACTAACACTTTTGGGTAATGAATTGAAGTCAAATAAATTGTAGCATAATCTGATCCTATTATTGTAGCATAGTCTGATGCTATTATTCTACAAGATACTGCTGACAGAGGCTTTGCAGTCATAAACTGGGATAAGTTAAGATAAATCTGATGTTGGATCTTCCTATTGAGTGTGTTTATTACTTGCAGGTTCTCCGAATGAACCTCCTTTTCAGCTGAACGCTGTCACCAGTGCCCTGATCTCAGGAATGGTCATTCTGGGAGTCATGAGCTTTTCCCTTCTTCTGTGCTCACTGGCCCTGTTACATAGGAAGGCACCCACCAGTTTGGTGTTGAATGGCATACACAACCCAGTCTTTGACTGACTGTCACAGGCCCCTGCTCTCGAGAAAGGGCTTCACTGATGCTACAGTGTGTGACTGCAGTTGAATGCCAGCCAGCATTTGATATTTGCAGGCTGGATAGAGTGTAGCTTGTTAGCATAACAATAGTGAGAGAATTTTGATAATATTACTTTTGTCACTTATGTTTGTGGTCAACCCTATTTGTATGGCACCTCTGGGTATACTGACAATAAGCAAACAATATTCAGGATTTAGATCTTACAAGATCTGTCATTATTTCATTTCAATTTTCTTTTGATTAATGGTTTTGGAGAGAAAAGGCCATAGGAAAAAAATTGTTGTGTTTTATCCCCGAATTATCAAAACTCATTGTGATGGCACTTAGATTTGCATATATAGTCCTGAAATGAAAGTTGTTTTTTGTTTTATTCAGATAACTGCAGCTTGGGGATAGCTTTTAATTGGATTAATCAATTCGGACACCTGAGATTTCATTTCTCATTCTATGACCTCCTACATTTTTGGGTGATTTCCATATCTGAAAACATACATTAAAAAAACAAAAATAAAAACTCGTGTAATGTATCTAACCTGGAGGGAGCATCCATTTGTGCAGCAAACAGTAAAAGTAGCTGTTAGCCTCTAAAGGATACTAAGTGACACTTGATCATTATTCATCTGGTGGAAGAAGCTGTGATCAGTTTTCTCCTGGTTCAAGTGAGAACATCAGCACATGCTCACTCTGCTCCCAGGTAAACCCCTCAGCTGCTTCTGCAGTTGTGCAACAACTGCAGATTATTCTTAATTCAGGAACCATCATGTGGGAAAACAAACAGTAATTGTGGGAGAGGACATTATCCCCACACACAAGCATAGTGTTCTTATGCGGGTTTTTAACAACCTAGGTTCCTTTGTTTCCCTAGAACAAAGAGGAAACAGGTTAAATGTGTTTTGCAGAACTTTGTTGGGGTCTCCATGGGGAAAAAATGTTCCTTTTCTTATAAATTTCTCATGTAGAGAAAACATAATCTGGAGGAGGCCTACTTTTCCAGAAATAGTATTTTCCTCTAATAGTAGCCTACAAGAGGCATTTTATTTTTTATCAGTTTTGGAAAAAGTTTTAAAAAGCCGAATTTTAAACCTATATTCTTACAGAAAGAAATCAACCTTTCCTTTGTCTAATTTATTCATACAGTAGAGCAAATAAAACAACTCAGTGATAAACACCAAAACCTAGCATGTGCAGCTACTAAAAGTGCTGTTTTTAACTGCAAAAACTGCTGTAGAGACTAGTTACTATTTAATATTTGTGACCCATTATTCAGGACTCAATTTTATCAAGCAAGTTTGTGATGCAAAGCACTATGCAAGTTTAGATTTGTTGCAAATGAAGTGCCTATGTGCTGAAGCTAATAATTAAATCAGTTATCAAATCAAAAAACACCTTTTCTCCAATTTTCCTGAACAGTTCAGAAAAATGTATTTGTGTTACACTAATTAGCTGTAGAATAATAACTGCCTCAACTTTCTCTTTCAAGGAAAAGACACAATCAGAGGAGAGTGGGATCTATAAAGTCTCTGGATAATTTCTTCAATATAACAAAGTCTAAGACTTAAAAAGCCAATCTCCTCTTCCTCATGTTACTTCAAACTAACTTCAAAATGATTGAAGTAACCATTCTGAACTTTGTCTGTATTAGCAATTTATTTACTAATATAAAGGGAAAAATCTTACAAAAAAGCAGGAACCATGCTATTTATATAACCCTCCATGTACATGGATAGCATTGGAATATTCTGGTAAGTCTGTTTCAGATACTGTAAATGACTTGCCATTGATCTAAGTATTAAATCCCGTGAATAGGACATTATATCATTGAAACTGGTTTGTCAGTTTGGATTTTGTGCTTTGGGGATCACTACCGATTCAGCTGTTAACGTGTTAAATTCTAGACACTGTTCTCTAAAACAGAATAATGGGCATATCAATTTGCAAGCAACTTAAATTACATATTATTTTTGCCACCTTTAATGTCATGAATGTGAGGTCCAGAGCTATAATGAGACAAACCAGTTTGCTTTAACTTTATTCTTATAAACCTGCAGTTGTATGTAGCATTTAGTTATACTGAGTATTCCAGTTATTATAGTGTGAAAACCTTACAAAATATGTGCAAATATTCCTTCAGTTTTAATACCTCAAACTGTTTTTTGCACTTCAGGGGTAAGGTGTGATGACATGTAAAAGATGATTGTTTAATAAAATAATTGAAAATGAATATCTTTTAAAAAGTGACTTTTTTGTTGGGTGTTTTTTTAAAAAGATATATTTCTTACTTTGTTTTTAGGTTATAATGGAAATATATTGTGTCCTACTCTCAACATTCTATTCCTACCTTTACAAACTTTAAGAAAGATTAAACTTGAAATAAGCTGCCTAATGCAACAGGGAAGGGCAATAGCTCTGGGCAAGATGAAGCCTGCCCTCTCCACCCTGAGCTTCAGCAGCCCTGTGATGGGAGCATACTCATGAGATCAGCCGAGGGTAAAGAAGTACCTTACCTTGAGTTTAGGCTCTGATTAAAACTGAGCCTATGATTTTTTTTGAAATTTTGCGGAGAAAGTAAAAACTGGAAAGACAGGAACTCAGCTTCAGCCCAAAGTTGCATAGTCTCTCATGACAGTTCCGTCAGGGTCTGGCTGTCATTCCTTGTTTTGGAATATGACATAGAGCTGAGGAGAAATTCTTTTCCTCACTTAGGGAGAAACCAATCTTACAGAAGTGAGTACTTCTCTGGGTCCTCAACTACTGGCAATTAGCTTTGGGAGCAGCACAGACAACACGGTCCCTGAAGGAGCATTATTCCTTCTGGAGAATGTAAGTCAGAGAATTTCCAGAAGTTAGAAAAGAGCAGGAGAGAAGTATATGGGAGACATTTGTTTGCAAACACACATGAGGCATAGTCTGAAGGATTCTCAGAGCACTTGGCAGGAGAGAGCTGTAACAGGATGGAGAGCCTTCTGTCAAGGCAATGGGGACTATTAGGCTAGCACACATTTGCTTTCATTTTATATTTATAAGGGAAATAGCAAGCTGACCATAGATCAATTGCTTTCAAAAATGAAGTTCCTCAATTATTTATGAGTGGGGAGACATTTAATACAAAACAATCCAAATCTGTAATTTAAGAAATATATATACTTGGGTAGTAAACAAAACACATACCAGGATTAGCGGGTGTTTTAGGGTTCTCCAGAGGAAAAGAACTAATAGGATGTATGTATATAAAGAGATTTCTTTTAAGGAATTGGCTTTTTTTATTATGGAGGCTGACAAGTCCCAAGATTCCAAAGGGCAAGATGGAGACCCAGGCGAGCTGATGATGTGTTTCTAGTCTGAAAGGCAGCAGGCTCAAGCCCCCGGGAGAGCTCTTGTTTCAGTTCCAAAGGAAGGACTAAGCCAGTGTCCCAGTTAGAAAGGCAATCAGGCCTTCCTGGGCCTCTCAGGGGAGAATTTCTCCTAGTCATGGCAGAAACAGACTTTTTGTTCTATACTGATTTTCAACTGAATAAATGGGGTCCAACTCACATTAGGGAGGGCAGTCTGCTTTACTTGTGTATTCAAATATTAGGTCTCATCCAGAAACATTCTACAGGCACACCCAGGGTAATGTTTGACCAAATGTCTGGGCAAGCCGTGGCCCAGTCAAATCGACACAAAATGAACCGTCACAGCTGGAAAGGTTGCAAACACGCCATCAATTTGTGCCACACTACCAAAACAGAACACGTCCTAATGTTATCTTTTTAGGGAGAACTAAGGAAATGAATAATTACAAACATCACACAATTTGATAATCTCCACTTGAAATTATTTTGAAATATTTAATGTCTTGAGGTGGGGGCTTGTGAGCAGGGGGTCCTCTTTCACCTTAGCTAAAAATACGGATCAAATAGAGAAAAAACAGGGCCATGAGTTGGTGGGCAGTAATGTGCTTGAAAATTATGCTGGATTATCTCCCTCCTCTGATCAGGAGAAACAGAGCAGAAGACCTGGCATCAAAGTACTGATTGGATCGACATCCTGCAGGCTTGGTATTGAGGGTGCTGGTAGCCAAGGAGTGGACTGAGGGAAGTCATCAGCAGTGACAATAGGCCAGAAGCACTGAACAACATACAGCAGCAAAGCAGAGATAACAGGAGCAAACGCAACAAGGAAATTGCTGAAATCTGGGAAGAGAGGCAGCTTCTCAGAGGGTATGAGTTCACTAAAAGTGAAAATGTTAGTTGCTCAGTCGTGTCCCACTTTTGGGGACCCATAAACTGTAGCCCACCAGGCTCTTCTGTCCATGGAATTCTCCAGGCAAGAATACTGGAGTACGTAGCCATTCCTTTCTCTAGGGGATCTTCCTGACCCAGGGATTGAACCTGGATCTTCTGAATTGCAGGCAGATTCTTTACCATCTGAACCACTAGGGAAGCCCATGATTTCACTAGTAGAAGACAAAAAACACATCTCCGGGAATTGTTACCCATCTTTCTCATAATAGTGACTTGTCTCCTCTAGAGGCTCAAAGGAAGTGAAAACTTGATAAATATAAATTATACTTTCATGTTTCTGAGAATACCTTGCCTGATAGCTTATAAAAAGCATTAGTCTCTACAAATTTGAATAACACAGGAGAACTAAGATAGCCTTGATTAATACCACTTTTTGCTTAGATAGAAAAGAGAGAATTCATTTCGGGCTCTAGGCATAATATTTGGAAATCTCTGTTCAATAAACTTCACTTAAAAAGTGCTTTGTATTCTTGGTGAAGTGAAATTGAGAACTCAGATTGTTTTCTGCACAGTTCAAACCTCCAGTTCCCTTTTGACCTGAGGATCTGGCTATTTTTTGTTTTACTTAAGTTGCCAACATAATCACCTCAATTTTCTCTTCCATTTTCCATGCTGAAAAGAGAAGTGACGTCATTCTATGGAAGTTTAGTCAAAGGCAACTCGGCTCAGATGTTGAGGTTAGTTTTCATCAGGAGCTTAGCTGTTTTGGGCTTCCCTGATGGCTCAGATGGTAAAGAATCCACGTGCAGTGCAAGAGACCCAGGTTTGATCCCTGGGTTAGGAAGATCCCCTGGAGAAAAGAATGGCTACCCACTCTAGTATTCTTGCCTGGAGAATTACATGGACAGAGGAGCTTGGCAGGCTACAGTCTATGGGGTCACAAAGAGTCAGACATGACTCAGTGACTGAACTGATAACTTTTTTAGCAATGCCCAAAGTGGAATCCATTACTAAATAATCCTGCTGGTTTGGCTAATCAATTAACACTGGAAGATGCTGGGAGAGTTTGGGTTTGACAATTTTATGCAACTCTTATAAAGGTCCTGAAGCTATTTTCCCCTTAGTACTTAGTTTTCTAACTTTAGAAATTATTTACCACTTGGGGATTAGAACTGATTTTATTTTAAAAACTATTGATTTTCTAATATATATTTTGTTGTTCATAAACTGAGATGGCAGAGAATAAGGCAGAGTGCCCACTGAGAGAGAACTGAACAAATTTTATCTCAAATTCTCTGAAAGTAAGTCACAATTTGTTTATGCATCGCTCTCACTCTCAAAATGCAATATGGAACAAAGGTTATTCACTATCTCTCATTAAAAGATTTTTCAATATTTTAGTTTTGATACTGCCTTCTTTCCAGTTTGTCAACAGATCCATAATGAGAATTCCTCTTATTTCACACTCCATAATCCCTGGTCTGTAGCCTTTGTCCTATGGTCCAAAATGGAAAAAAAGGTCCAAAAATAGAGATAAAAGGCATACACACACCATTAATACTTTAAGGAAATTTCATGAAAGCTACCACAGGACAATTTCATTATTTCACTGTTGGGAACTTAGTCACATGGTCACACTACCAACACGGGTGTCCTGGAAATGTACTGTGGGTGTTCATGTGCCCAGCTGTCAACAGAGGATCTGACTTAAACCTATGTTACTAAAATAGTGTCATTATTTACTCAAAGCTTTAAAACATTAAATATATTGATATATGTACAAAGACTTTTATCACCATTATTTTTAATAAAAATATTAGATGCCACAAACATTTCTAAATACAGAATTCTTAGATGTATTATGGTACTTTGCTCTGATTTAATGATATGTAAGCACTAAAATAGTCATAAAATTCCCTGTGTGCTCAGTCACTCACTTGTGTCTGACTTTTTGTAACCCCATGGACTGTGTAGCCCACTAGGCTCCTGTGTCCACGGGATTTTCCAGGGAAAAATACTGGAGTGGGTTGCCATTTCCTTCTCCAGGAAAAAAATCTTTACCCAAATAGAAAATGCATATATGATAGAACATGAAAAGTAGCAGAATAGAGTAGAAGGGGAAGAAGTGACAGACTTTATTTTCTCAGGCTCCAAAATCACTGCTGATGGTGACTACAGCCTTGAAATTAAAAGATGCTTGCTCCTTGGAAGGAAAACTATGACAAACCTAGACAGTGTATTAAAAAGCAGAGACATTACTTTGCCAAAAAGGCTTGTGTAGTCAAAGTTCTAGTTTTTAGAGTAGTCATGTATGGATGTGAGAGATGGACCATAAAGAAGGCTGAGCACCAAAGAACTGTTGCTTTCAAATTGTGCTGGAGAAGACTCTTAAGAGTCCCATGGATAGCAGGGAGATCAAACCAGTCAATCTTAAAGGAAATCAACCCTGAATATTCACTGGAAGGACTGATGCTGAAGCTGGAGCTCCAATACTTCAGCTACCTGATGCAAAGAGCTGACTCATTGGAAAAGACTCGGATGCTGGGAAAGATTGAAGGCAAAAGGAGAAGAAAGCAGCAGAGGATGAGATGGTAAGAAAACATTTCCAATTCAATGGACATGAATCTGGGCAAACTCTGGGAGATAGTGAAAGACAGGGAAGCCTTATGTGCTGTAGTCATGGGGACACAACTTAGTGACTGAACAATAGCAACATATATAATACGAGCTCACACAGAAAAAAGATAGGAAGGAAATTGATGGGTTAACTATGGTCAGTTCAGGAAAGTAATTGGTTTTGATATTAGCCTTCCTATACTACTACTCCCTAACATGTTTTATTTTTTCTTTTTTTTAGAAAGTATCCAGATAATTTAAACTACCAGAAGGTAGTTTCAGTGGTCTGCTAATTTGGAAGCTGAAGAAAGTGTTTTGTCTATATTACTGAGATAACTGTATCAATTCTTGGCTTTATTTCATTTACTGAAAAAAATTCTTTGTATGTAATCTAATGAACATATAGGAAGAAAACAAAAACCCAAACCTTTCTGAGAGACAATAGAAATGCAATTACTCTATTTATTCTAAAACAATTCTAACATTTTACTCAACATGCAAATAGCCTGAAATGTACTTAAGATTATACAGCAGAAGACACTAAGCAAATTTGGGGAACTCAGGATTCTATTGACAACAATAAATGAGCTGTCTGACTTGTCTTTCATTTGTGCATTTGTTTTTCCCATATCACTAGTACTCATTATGGTCACACAGCCAGCCTCACAATGAAACAGAGTTTGTGCTCTAGGAAATGCTGTAAAGCACCATCTTGTCAACAGTGAAAATTATGTTTGTTCATGTTTTCTGGAGCTGGTGGCTAAAATGTCTGAAAACAATATCCAGGCATTTTCCCTCTCACTCTGGGGGAAGAATATACCTACCGACATTATTATTATTATTACTAATAATCTGTTTCCCCTTTGCCCTTTAGGACTGAGAAAAAACTGCATGTAATGAATGCTATTTGTACATAAAGGCAATTTCCAGAATAGGTATAACGCCACAGCCTGTCAATTCTTGAGAGAAATGGCTTATGAAACGCCCCCTTTAGCTGAACACTACTCGTATTCTGTAATGAACAAACAACCATTTTCTGTGCATTTTTGCCTTACCCTGTCACCTCATCAGAACCCTGAAAATTGCTTTGTTGTTGTTCACTCACCAAGTCGTGGGCCACTCTTTGGGACCTCCTGGACTGCAGCATGCTAGGCTTCCCTTTCCTTCACTATCTCTCAGAGTTTGCTCAAGCTCATGTCCATTGAGTCAGTGATACTATCCAACCATCTTATCCTCTGTCTCCATCTTCTCCTTTTGAGTTCACTCTTTCCCAGCATCAGAGTCTTTTCCAGCAAGTCAGCTCTTCCCATCAAGTGGCCAAAGCACTGGAACTTCAGCTTCAGCATCAATCCTTCCAGTGAATATTCAGAGTTGATTTCCTTTAAGATTGACTGATTTGATCTCCTTACAGTCCAAGGGACTCTCAAGAGTCTTCTCCAGCACCACAATTTGAAAGCATCAATTCTTTGGTGCTCAGCCTTCTTTATGGTCCAACTCTCACATCCATACATGACTACTGGAAAAACCAGAACTTTGACTGTACAGGCACTTGTTGGCAAAGTAATGTCTCTGCTTTTTAATACCCTGTCTAGGTTTGTCATAGCTTTTCTTCCAAAGAGCAAGCATCTTTTAATTTTGTGGCTGCAATCACCATTCACAGTGATTTTGGAGCTCAAGAAAACAAAATCTGTCACCGTTTCCACTTTTTCCCCATCATTGACATAAAATGATGGGACTGGATGCCATGACCTTAGTTTTTGGAAAGTTGAATTTTAGGCCGGATTTTTCACTCTCCTCTCTCACCCTCATCAAGATGCCCTTTAGCTCCTCTTCACTTTTTGAGAGGAGAGTGGTATCATCAGCATATCTGCAGTTGTGAATGTTTCTCCTGGCACTCTTGATTCCAGCTTGAGCTTCATCTAGCCAGCATTTAACATGTTGTACTCTGCACAAATAAGCAGGGTGATAATATACAGCCTTGATGTACTCCTTTCCCAATTTTGAATCAGTCCATTGTTCCATGTCTGAGTCTAACTGTTGCCTCTTGACCTGCATACAGATTTCTCAGGAGACAGGTAAGGTGATCTGGTATCCTCATCTCTTGAAGAACTTTCCAGTTTGTTTTGACCCATGCAGTCAAAGGCTTTAGCGTAGTCAATGAAGTAGAAGTAGTTTTTTTTTTTAATTCCCTTGCCTTTTCTATGTATGATCCAAGGGATGTTGGCAATTTGATCTCTGGTTCCTCTGCCTTTTCTATATCTAGCTTGCACATCTGGAATTTCTTGGTTCATAGACTGCTGCAGCCTAGCTTGAAGGATTTTGAGCATTACCTTGCTAGCCTGTGAAGTGCAATTGTACAGTAGTTTGAAGATTCTTTGGTGTTGCCTTTCTTTGGGATTTGAATGAAAACTGACATTTTCCAGTCCCGTGAACACTGCTGATTTTCCAAATTTGCTGGCATAATGGATGTAGCACTTTAACAGCATCATCTTTTAGGTTATAAATAGCTCTGCTGGAATTTCTTCACCTCTTAGTAGCTTTGTTACTAGTAATGCTTCCCAACTGCTCACTTGACTTCAAACTACAGGATGTCTGGCTCTAGGGGAGTGATTACACCATCCTGGTTATCCAGGTTATTAAGTTCTTTTTTCATAGCTGCTCTGTGTATTCTTGCCACCTCTTCTTAATCTCTTCTCCTTCTGTTAGGTCCTTCTGTTAGTTACCCTTTCTGTCCTATATTGTGTGCATCTTTGTTTATGTTCCCTCCATGCCCTACTCAATATCCTTTGGATAGGGTGGCCAGGACTCCATTATAAAAATAGCCGTAAGGTCTGAATTCCTGCATCTTTCAGGGAAAAGGCTGTAGCAGCTTTCTCACGTTAATTCATGAACTCTTTGAGTTAAATTTTTAAAAACAGAGATATTTTCTCAAAATGTCAATCAGTGACAGTATCTTCATATATACCCAGAGGGTTTGAAATAATGCCTTGAATACTACATATTTTTTTTCTACATTGGTAACTGCAGAGTTCAAAGGGATCACATCTAGCCTCAGCCAAAAACCATCATTTTTCTTGGAATGGGATTCAGAGAATTTTGGAGACCCAGGGGCACGGGGCGGGGCGAGGCCAAGGCACTGGGCACCAGGCATGCTGGGGTCTGCTCAGGAGAGCTGCTGGGAGGAGGGTACAGCTGCCCTGTGCATCAACGGGGGCAGGCAACCGACTTGAGGGACACATTCTTTGTCGTATAGCGTTACAAGACTGCCATCTTTACAGACGCCAAGGAGTTAGTCGTCATATAGAAGCTGCAGTGCATCTTGAAGGGCACCTTCAAGCCGCTGCCAGGCGAGCTGAGCCAGCTTCTAGACGCCTGTGAGTGTGGCTCTCAGGTCGGCCTCTGTGGGACTAGCCTTCTGGGCAGATGGAGCATTTGAAGCCCTGTGCATGGAGCCCTTCTCCAGCTCACCTGAGCTGCGGATGTGATCACTCAGGAAGCAGCGCCAAGGAACAAACAAGCTGTGCGGGGAGAGACCCTTCTCTTACCATTCCTTCCAACTACCAACACCCATGTTCTGCGCCCCCCACTCCCCAATCCCCATGTGCATAAAAGAAATTTGGGTGTCAAAAAAAAAAAGAAAGAAAGAAAAGAAAGATTATTCTCTTAATCCCATCAGAAGAAAGAAAAATGTGTATCTTTTGCTCTTCAGTTTAAATGACTTGCCCCAATATCTGAATTCTGTGCTAACTCTAAATGGAAGCCGAGAAGCAAAGAATAATGCGCTGTTTTAAATGTAGATGGAAGATAAGATGTTGAGGCTAAATTTTAAAACCACACCAAGATATATTCATTCCCCTCTCACATTTAAATAATGCTCACATTAAATAATTGTTCCAAAGGAACTGTCAAATGAAACAGTCAGTTATAGCTTTTCCTAGCTGAGCTCTGACAGCCGTAAAAGTCTAAGGCTTACAGTGAAGCTATGAAAATAATATTTTAAAAAACTCATTTGCAAAACATGAGCAAAACCTTATTTCTATCTGATATTTGGAGAAAAATGAGCAAGTTCTACAATATTGATTAGGTGAAGCTTTCTAGATTATATTGATTATGCAGGGCTAGCTCAAGGAATCTAAACCATGTAGGACAAAATTGAATTTTGAGGACCTATGCATAAATTGCAAAGACACAGGCATTATTGTTTTTAACTTTTATCTTAGATATCATCTTTATCTGTGCTTTCTGTTCTCAAGGAAAATGTAGAATTGACTATGAAATGCAGAAGCTCTGAAAATCAGTACTTAGAGCTTCCTGGGGGCCTTACTTGAAGTCAAGAGATTGAGCACCTTGCTTGTAAAACAAGTTGCTCATTCCTGAGAGCTGATATCACATCATGGCCAACAATGGTCTGGAATAAAGAGAAATAAACTGGAAATTTACAATAGCCCCAGAATGCTAGTCCTGGATTTATGATCCCCTGACCCTCACTTGTCAGAAATGGAATTTCTCAGAACCCAGTCCAGATCTATTCAGTCAAAAACTCCAGAGGTAGAACCCTGTATTTTCTATTTAGCAAGCTGTCTAGTTGATTTTGCTGCTTTCTAAAGTCTGAGAACCACTGCTTGGAAATAAGCTTGAAGGCAATTCCAGAAAGCTGAAAAGAGATGACTGTGGATATATGGCATCATCTGTATAGCCCCAAACAGAAAGAAGGAGCTATACTACCTAGTGTGTGGAGCTCTTAACACCTCTATCAAGAAGTCGTCTATTAGGTATAGCATTTTGACTCAAATGTTTACAATTATCCATCGTTTATGATTACCAGGGCTGATTCAGAACTGGCTGGGCAGATGTGTGCCTTCTCCATCATTTCTCCTTGCTTATTATCTATGCTTAGTATTTTATATGCTTAGTGAAAGGGGATGAACATTCCAGATTGAGAAGGATGGTTCTTTGGTCAAAAACATCCACATCCCTGAATTCCTCTGTACCATATTCCTTAAGGACAGAGAATGCTCCAGAATTTGGAAAGTTTTTATTTTCTAGATTGTGTTGATTTGATCTCTAGAAATATTCTATAGTAGAAGAAACTAGGCAGACCTGATTTGAATCAGTTGTAACTTGTTAGCTGTATGACCTTGAGGAAGTCATTTTGCTTCTTTGAACTTCAGATTCTTTATCTAGGAAAGTGAAGATTCTTATACCAACTTTTTGGGTTAATTTGAGGACTAGGGATAATCTGAAATGAAAGTCGCTCAGTCGTGTTCAACTCTTTGGGACTCCACGGTCTGTAGCTCATCAGGCTCCTCCTTCCATGGAATTCTCCAGGCAAGAATACTGGAGTGGGTTGCTATTTCCTTATCCAGGGAAATCTTCCCCACCCATGGATTGAACCCTGGTCTCCTGCCTTGTAGGTAGACTCTTTATTATCTGAGCCACCAGGGAAAGGCCTGCCACTTGGAAGAAATTAGACCCTCCACTTAACCTGATTTCCCCTTTCTTTTGCATCTTTGTTGGCTATTATTGTGATTTCTGACTTAATTTTGTTTCTAATAGGATGATGGGAAGTTAAGACCATGGGCTGTGGGTTTGAATCCCAGTTCTGAAACATATTTGTGTTTTCCTCGTGTGTACAGTGTGAAAAATGATACTGTTTAGCTTCACAAGGGAAGGGAATAAATGAATATAAGGTGCTTTTCAAATGACTGACAGATAGTAAGCATGCCATTAATTTTAGCTATTACTTTTAACCTCATTCCTCAGGCTATTGTGATTTCACTTTTATTTATTATTCTGTTTGTACCCTGAAAATAGTACTTTAGTGGAAAGAAATCATCTATTCACTCATTCATTCAGCAATTATTTTTGAAGATCTACTGTGTGACTGAACTGAACTGTGTGAAAGGACTACAGCAGCAATAGATTGCTGCCTCAACCTGTCTGTTCAAAATCTGTTTTTAAAGACCTATTTGAATTTACCACTTACTTCTTCTCCAGGTCTCCAGGTTAGTTTTCTAATCTGGAAAACATGGATTATAATAATTCTTTCTGTATCCATGTTAGAGTGTTGTAAATAAAATGAGATAGTAAATGAGATTCCAATAACTGAAATGAGAAGCCTCAAGACCTTACATATGTAATCAAATCGTATATACCTCGGCAAAAAGCAGAGCATCAGGGTAGAAGAATACAACTACTGCTCCCCCTTTCCAAACACATCCCCCAGCTTCCTACTTGTATTTTCTTTAACCACCTTCGTGCTCTTAGTAGGATGAGATGAGTGAGAACAAACTATTTAACAAGTGTGAAATAAAGTAGAAAGGCCAAATTCACAAGATTTTCCTCTTTTTCAAAAACTTAAAGCTCTAGACACTACTGTAAATGTGTTGTATATTACCAAGGTTATTTGTTGGAAAGAAAGTTTATCAACCACCAAGATAACACTCTGAAAACAAGGACTGGATTCTTGCGCCCTGAATGACATCCGAGTGTTGGGGGAAGTGTGGCTTCTTGCCTGCTCCAGGCTGCTGAACTGCAGGTTACTACAGATCCACTTTAGAGCCAAGAAACCTGGCAGTGATGAGGGGCCTTTCTCCCTCAGGGCTGTGATGACAGGGCCTTAAGTTTGACTTGCTGCTTTTCAGATTCATTGCTGCTGAATCTTTGGGAACTCCTTGGACATCTGTGTGTCCATCAGGGCACACTCTTTCCTGTTACTTGTCACCTTTCATGACTGGATTCTAATTCCTGACTTGTTCTCCATTTTTCTGACAGCTTGCATAGCACTTTTCTTTGCCTCTGCTCCTATCAGTTGCTACCAGGTGCTGTCCTGTGGTTAACTAGAATCATGAGCTGCATTGTTCCTGACCAAAGGTATTACTAGTATTAGAAGAGTCCCCTCTGGGGACTCTTCTTTCACTCCCCCTCCCCCGCCATGGAATTTTATACCAGCCCAGCTTATGTCTAACTCTGACCATGGTTTGATTTTTAATTTTAGATGGTTTGCCTTCAGGGGAGTCACTGCATGTGGGTTCTTAACCATGTGCATTTTCAGCTTATTTCTTTTATGCTTGTAGTCTGCTGAGCAGTTTCAGAATCTTACAGCCTGGAAAATGTGGGTCAAGACAGGGAATCTATTGAGGAAAAAGGGTCATTTCAAACTTTCCTAAACAGCAATTTAGGAGACCATTCAAATCATAAAATTTCTAAGAAGGCAAGCAAAAATATTGTTAATTAAATGTTTAATCTTTATTATAGCTAGCATATTAATTTTAAGTAGTTTTAATTTATAGCACAATTTTATTTATGTGTGGCATGTAGCCTTTATAATGTAGAGTGCCTTCTTGTATATTCAATGCATATAGGAATGCTCATTTTATTGGGCTTTGAACATAATTTTAGCATTAAATATATGGAAGAATTTTATGCTTGCTTTTATGACATCATTGGCCTAAGCTAGCCTTACTTTTATCCCAGTTTCTTGACAAGAACACAGCTCCCAATTTCAACATTGTTTCTATGGGAAAATACATAAATACACTGTCTTTCATGAACATTTGCTTGTTTATAATTTCAGTAAACCTACAGGACAGAGACCTAGGTTTTCTTCTTTCTGTTAGAACTCTTTTCCTCCTTATTTTTCCTTTTTGGGATAATGATTTCCTTTCAGGTAGTGTGATCATGCCATGTGGTGGATGAACCTTTTACTGTGAATGAAACATTCATTTCCTGAGTTACTAAATTCTTAGGAAACTAACGTTCTTAAAAATGCATGTAAGTATGGGGGGTTGTTGTACATATAAATGTATTACAACCAAGAAAAAAATCCTGAATTAGAAAGCAATTTCATTTTTTTTGTTTTATTTTTTTTATTTTTATTTATTTATTTATTTATTTTTAATTTTAAAATCTTTAATTCTTACATGTGTTCCCAAACATGAACCCCCCTCCCACCTCCCACCCCATAACATCTCTGTGGGTCATCCCCATGCACCAGCCCCAAGCATGCTGTATCCTGCGTCAGACATAGACTGACGATTCAATTCTTACATGATAGTATACATGATAGAATGCCATTCTCCCAAATCATCCCACCCTCTCCCTCTCCCTCTGAGTCCAAAAGTCCGTTATACACAGCTGTGTCTTTTTTCCTGTCTTGCATACAGGGTCATCATTGCCATCTTTCTAAATTCCATATATATGTGTTAGTATACTGTATTGGTGTTTTTCTTTCTGGCTTACTTCACTCTGTATAATCGGCTCCAGTTTCATCCATCTCATCAAAACTGATTCAAATGAATTCTTTTTAACGGCTGAGTAATACTCCATTGTGTATATGTACCACAGCTTTCTTATCCATTCATCTGCTGATGGACATCTAGGTTGTTTCCATGTCCTGGCTATTATAAACAGTGCTGTGATGAACATTGGGGTACATGTGTCTCTTTCAATTCTGGTTTCCTCGGTGTATATGCCCAGCAGTGGGATTGCTGGGTCATAAGGTAGTTCTATTTGCAATTTTTAAAGGAATCCCCACACTGTTCTCCATAGTGGCTGTATTAGTTTGCATTCCCACCAACAGTGTAGGAGGGTTCCCTTTTCTCCACACCCTCTCCAGCATTTATTGCTTGCAGATTTTTGGATCGCAGACATTCTGACTGGTGTGAAGTGGTACCTCATTGTGGTTTTGATTTGCATTTCTCTGATAATGAGTGATGTTGAGCATCTTTTCATGTGTTTGTTAGCCATCCGTATGTCTTCTTTGGAGAAATGTCTATTTAGTTCTTTGGCCCATTTTTTGATTGGGCCATTTATTTTTCTGGAATTGAGCTGCATAAGTTGCTTGTATATTTTTGAGATTAGTTGTTTGTCAGTTGCTTCATTTGCTATTATTTTCTCCCATTCAGAAGGCTGTCTTTTCACCTTGCTTATATTTTCCTTTGTTGTGCAGAAGCTTTTAATTTTAATTAGATTCCATTTGTTTATTTTTGCTTTTATTTCCAGAATTCTGGGAGGTGGATCATAGAGGATCCAGCTGTGATTTATGTCTGAGAGTGTTTTGCCTATGTTCTCCTCTAGGAGTTTTATAGTTTCTGGTCTTACATTTAGATCTTTAATCCATTTTGAGTTTATTTTTGTGTGCGGTGTTAGAAAGTGATCTAGTTTCATTCTTTTACAAGTGGTTGACCAGTTTTCCCAGCACCACTTGTTAAAGAGATTGTCTTTACTCCATTGTATATTCTTGCCTCCTTTGTCGAAGATAAGGTGTCCATAGGTGTGTGGATTTATCTCTGGGCTTTCTATTTTGTTCCATTGATCTATATGTCTGTCTTTGTGCCAGTACCATACTGTTTTGATGACTGTGGCTTTGTAGTAGAGCCTGAAGTCAGGCAAGTTGATTCCTCCAGTTCCATTCTTCTTTCTCAAGATTGCTTTGGCTATTCAAGGTTTTTTGTATTTCCATACAAATCTTGAAATTATTTGTTCTAGTTCTGTGAAAAATATGGCTGGTAGCTTGATAGGGATTGCATTGAATTTGTAAATTGCTTTGGGTAGTATATTCATTTTCACTATATTGATTCTTCCGATCCATGAACATGGTATATTTCTCCATCTATTAGTGTCCTCTTTGATTTCTTTCATCAGTGTTTTATAGTTTTCTATATATAGGTCTTTAGTTTCTTTGGGTAGATATATTCCAAAGTATTTTATTCTTTTTGTTGCAATGGTGAATGGAATTGTTTCCTTAATTTCTTTTTCTACTTTCTCATTATTAGTGTATAGGAATGCAAGGGATTTCTGTGTGTTGATTTTATATCCTGCAACTTTACTATATTCATTGATGAGCTCTAGTAATTTTCTGGTGGAGTCTTTAGGGTTTTCCATGTAGAGGATCATGTCGTCTGCAAACAGTGAGTTTTACTTCTTCTTTTCCAATTTGGATTCCTTTTATTTTTCTGCTCTGATTGCTGTGGCCAAAACTTCCAGAACTATGTTGAATAGTAGCAGTGAAAGTGGGCACCCTTGTCTTGTTCCTGACTTTAGGGGAAATGCTTTCCATTTTTCACCATTGAGGATAATGTTTGCTGTGTGTTTGTCATATATAGCTTTTATTATGTTGAGGTATGTTCCTTCTATTCCTGCTTTCTGGAGAGTTTTTATCATAAATGGATGTTGAATTTTGTCAAAGGCCTTCTCTGCATCTATTGAGATAATAATATGGTTTTTATTTTTCAATTTGTTAATGTGGTGAATTACATTGATTGCTTTGCGGATATTGAAGAATCCTTGCATCCCTGGGATAAAGCCCACTTGGTCATGGTGTATGATCTTTTCAATGTGTTGTTGGATTCTGATTGCTAGAATTTTGTTGAGGATTTTTGCATCTATGTTCATCAGTGATATTGGCCTGTAGTTTTCTTTTTTTGTGACATCTTTGTCAGGTTTTGGTATTAGGGTGATGGTGGCCTCATAGAATGAGTTTGGAAGTTTATCTTCCTCTGCAATTTTCTGGAAGAGTTTGAGGAGGATAGGTGTTAGCTCTTCTCGAAATTTTTGGTAGAATTCAGCTGTGAAGCCGTCTGGACCTGGGCTTTTGTTTGCTGGAAGATTTCTGATTACAGTTTCAATTTCCGTGCTGGTGATGGGTCTGTTAAGATTTTCTATTTCTTCCTGGTTCAGTTTTGGAAAATTGTACTTTTCTAAGAATTTGTCCATTTCATCCACGTTGTCCATTTTATTGGCATACAACTGCTGATAGTAGTCTCTTATGATCCTTTGTATTTCTGTGTTGTCTGTTGTGATCTCTCCATTTTCATTTCTAATTTTATTGATTTGATTTTTCTCTCTTTGCTTCTTGATGAGTCTGGCTAGTGGTTTGTCAATTTTATTTATCCTTTCAAAGAACCAGCTTTTGGCTTTGTTGATTTTTGCTATGGTCTCTTTTGTTTCTTTAGCATTTATTTCTGCCCTAATTTTTAAGATTTCTTTCCTTCTACTAACTCTGGGGTTCTCCAATTCTTCCTTTTCTAGTTGCTTTAGTTGTAGAGTTAGGCTATTTATTTGACTTTTTTCTTGTTTCTTGAGGTATGCCTGTATTGCTATGAACTTTCCTCTTAGCACTGCTTTTATAGTGTCCCACAGATTTTGGGTTGTTGTGTTTTCATTTTCATTAGTTTCTATGCATATTTTGATTTCTTTTTTGATTTCTTCTGTGATTTGTTGGTTATTCAGAAGTGTGTTGTTCAACCTCCATATGTTGGAATTTTTAGTAGTTTTTCTCCTGTAATTGAGATCTAATCTTAATGCATTATGGTTAGAAAAGATGCTTGGAATTATTTTGATTTTTTTGAATTTATCAAGTTTAGATTTATGGCCCAGGATGTGATCTATCCTGGAGAAGGTTCCATGAGCACTTGAAAAAAAGGTGAAATTCATTGTTTGGGGTTGAAATGTCCTATAGATATCAATTAAGTCTAATTGATCTAATGTATCATTTAAAGATTGTGTTTCTTTGTTAATTTTCTGTTTAGTTGATCTGTCCATAGGTGTGAGTGGGATATTAAAGTCTCCCACTATTATTGTGTTATTGTTGATTTCCCCTTTCATACTTGTTAGCATTTGTCTTACATATTGTGGTGCTCCTATATTGGGTGCATATATATTTATAATTGTTATATCTTCTTCTTGGATTGATCCTTTGATCGTCTCTTTTCACAGCCTTTGTTTTAAAGTCTATTTTATCAGATATGAGTATTGCCACTCCTGCTTTCTTTTGGTCTCTATTTGCGTGGTATATCTTTTTCCAGCCCTTCACTTTCAGCCTATATGTGTCCCTTGTTTTGAGGTGGGTCTCTTGTAAGCAGCATATAGAGGGGTCTTGTTTTTGTATCCATTCGGCCAGTCTTTGCCTTTTGGTTGGGGCGTTCAACCCATTTACGTTTAAGGTAATTATTGATAAGTATGATCCAGTTACCATTTACTTTATTGTTTTGGGTTTGGGTTTATACACCCTTTTCGTGTTTCCTGTCTAGAGAATATCCTTCAGAATTTGCTGGAGAGCTGGTTTGGTGGTGCTGAATTCTCTCAGCTTTTGCTTGTCTGTAAAGCTTTTGATTTCTCCTTCGTATTTGAATGAGATCCTTGCTGGGTACAGTAATCTGGGCTGTAGGTTATTGTCTTTCATCACTTTAAGTATGTCTTGCCATTCCCTCCTGGCCTGAAGAGTTTCTATTGAAAGATCAGCTGTTATCCTGATGGGAATCCCCTTGTGTGTTATTTGTTGTTTTTCCCTTGCTGCTTTTAATATTTGTTCTTTGCGTTTGATCTTTGTTAATTTAATTAATATGTGTCTTGGGGTGTTTCACCTTGGGTTTATCCTATTTGGAACTCTCTGTGTTTCTTGGACTTGGGTGATTATTTCCTTCCCCATTTTAGGGAAGTTTTCAACTATTATCTCCTCAAGGATTTTCTCATGATCTTTCTTTCTGTCTTCTTCTTCTGGGACTCCTATAATTCGAATGTTGGAGCATTTCATATTGTCCTGGAGGTCTCTGAGATTGTCCTCGTTTCTTTTAATTCGTTTTTCTTGTTTCCTCTCTGATTCATTTATTTCTACCATTCTATCTTCTATTTCACTAATCCTATCTTCTGCCTCCGTTATTCTACTATTTGTTGCCTCCAGAGTGTTTCTGATCTCATTTATTGCATTATTCATTATATTTTGACTCTTTTTAATTTCTTCTAGGTCCTTGTTAAACCTTTCTTGCATCTTCTCAATCCTTGTCTCTAGGCTATTTATCTGTGATTCCATTTTGATTTCAAGATTTTGGATCATTTTCACTATCAATATTTGGAATTCCTTCTCAGGTAGATTCCCTACCTCTTCCTCTTTTGTTTGGTTTGGTGGGCAACTCTCCTGTTCCTTTACCTGCTGAGTATTCCTCTGTCTCTTCATCTTGGATATATTGCTGCGTTTGGGGTGGTCTTTTTATATTCTGGTAATTTGTGGAGTTCTCTTTATTATGGAGCTTCCTCACTGTGGGTGGGGTTCTATCAGTGGCTTGTCAAGGTTTCCTGGTTAGGGAAGCTTGTGTTGGAGTTCTGGTGGGTGGAGCTGGGTTTCTTCTCTCTGGAGTGCAGTGGAGTGACCAGTAATGGATTATGAGACATCAAAGGTTTTGGAATAATTTTGAGCTGCCTGTATATTGAAGCTCAGGGGAGTGTTCCTGTGTTGCTGGAGAATTTGAGTGGTATGTCTTATTTTGGAACTTGTTGGCCCTTGGGTGGAGCTTGGTTTCAGTGTAGGTATGAAGGCATTTGATGAGCTCCTATTGCTTAATGTTCCCTGAATTCAAGAGTTCTCTAATGTTTTCAGGCTTTGGATTTAAGCCTCCTGCTTCTGGTTTTCAGTTTTATTTTTACAGTAGCCTCTAGACTTCTCCATCTATACAGCACCGATGATAAAACATCTAGGTTAAAGATGAAAAGTTTCTCCACATTGAGGGACACTCAGAGAGGTTCACTGAGTTATAAGGAGAAGAGAAGAGGGAGGGGGTAGTTAGAGGTAACTGGAATGAGATGTGGTGAGATCAAAAGAGGAGAGAGCAAGCTAGCCAGTAGTCACTTCCTTATGTGCGCTCTATAGTCTGGACCGCTCAGAGGTATTTATGGAGTTATACGGGGAAGAGGAGAGGGAGGAAGTAGACAGAGGTGACTAGGAGGATAAGAGAGAGGAATGAGAAGGAGAGAGACAAATCCTGCCAGTAACCGGTTCCTTAGGTGCTCTCCACCGTCTGGAACACACAGAGATTCACAGAGTTGGATAGAGAAGAGATGGGGGAGAAAAGAGACAGAGGCCACCTGGTGGAGAAAAAGGAGAGTCCAAAGGAGAAGAGAGTGGTCAAGCCAGTAATCTCACTCTCAGGTAAACTTGGGTAGTGAAGTTTGGGTTTTCAAATGTACAAAATTGACAACAAAAACCTAAGAGCAAAGATTAAAAATCTAGAGTAGAGGTTGGATTTTCAAAAATACAATATTAAAGAAAAGAAGCAAAAGGAAAAAGGAGGAAAGAAAGAAAGAGAAAAAAAAAACAAGAATTATTAAAACAAACAAACAAACAAAAAAACCAAAACAAAACAAAAAAAATAAACAAAAAACCACCAACAACCTTCCAAAGGCTATATATGGTGTTTGCCTTAAAAAAAAAAAAAAGTCTTTTTTTAAAAAAATAGTAATAATAGGTTATAGTAATAAAAATTAGAGGAGAAATAGAAGACTTAACAATTAAAAAAAAAGTTAGAAAAAAAAAAGGAATGATTTTAAAAATAGTAAAAATGTATCTGGTCCTTCTCTGATGTTTTGGGCCGTGTGGGATCACTTCCAAGGTGGTTCCCTCTGTTTAACTTCTTCCGTTTGCTAGTTTTTTAGGCTCACTAGTTCAGTTGCGCTGTGGGGAGGGGGGATGCTGCAAACAAATAGCACTGTCGTGTGCACACAGTGTCTCAGCCCCGCTTGACCTGTCCCTTCTCGCGGCGCACAAACCACTCTGGCTCTACGATGCTCAGCCGGGAACCATCTGGGGCCGGTCCTAGGCTGCGTGCACTTCCTCGGTCCAAGCCGCTCAGGTTCGGCGCTCAGGCAGCCCTCAGAGGCACAGATTCGGCTGGGACTGCGCTTTGCGCCCTTCCCAGGTCCGAGCAGCTCAGGAGTTTGGCGAGCTCGATTGTCGCGGCTTGTCACCTTTTCTGCCGCTGCTGCTCAGCTTTCTGGGTGGACCGCTGGCGTCCCCCGTGAGGCAGATTGTGACTGTCCAGCACCCCCAGAAGTCTTAGCAAAGAAGCCTGCTTGCAGTTAGGTAAGTAAAGTCTCTCCGGGTCTGCAATTGCCCCTTTCCAGTCCTTACGGCTCTGGCTGCCTGTCCCCGGCGGGGGATGGTCTGCAGCCGGCTTTTTCTGTTCTGTCCTTTGTTCTGTGCTCGGTCCTGGCGGTGTCTTATGTTCGAGCTTTTCGTGCGGTAGCTATCCCACAGTCTGGTTTGCTAGCCCAAGTTAGATCATTCTGATTGCGCGTGGGGTGTTCCTGCCCGATTCTTACAAAGCTCTGCAGCCCGCGCCTCCCGCGCGTCCCTGCCCTGCCCCCACTTCCCAATGGCGGATGCAGGCGTCTGTGCTGCTTTTCCGCTGGGGGAGTTACTGTTGGGCTTGTAATCTCTTGGTTTTAATTATTTCTTTATTTTCCCTTCCTGTTATGTTGCCCTCTGTGTTTCCAAGACTCGCCACAGACTCGGCAGGGAGAGTGTTTCCTGGTGTTTGGAAACCTCTCTTCTTAAAATTCCCTTCCTGGGACGGGCTTCCCTTCCCAGGACGGAGCTCCCTCCCCACCTCCTTTGTCTCCTTGTTCGTCTTATATATTTTTTCCTACCTGTTTTTGAAGACAATGGTCTGCTTTTCTGGTTGCCTGATGTCCTCTGCCAGCCTACAGAAGTTGTTTTGTGGAGTTTGCTCAGCGTTGAAATGTTCTTTTGAGGAATTTGTGAGGGAGAAAGTGGTCTTCCCATCCTATTCCTCCACCATCTTTTTAAGTCCCTCAGAAAGCAATTTCATTTTAAAAGAAAGCTATTGAAATAGAAAATAAAAGTTGATTTAAACCATCTGTCTTTTATTGTTGGCACTTTAACTGTTCTCTCAGTATATTTTAGTTCACAGTCTTGTCCAGAGATCTAGATTTTGTTTGGCCAGTGAGGCTGAAGACCTCTCCTTGGTCATCTGGAACAAGATGGAGTCTGAAAGATGCAGCTGCAGTGCATGATATCCTCAAAAACACTGAACATCTGGAGGTTGATAACAAAGGAAGTTGCACCCAGGGTCTTAGGTAACCTACAAAGCAGTAACAATTGGTGATATACCAGAAAGAATATTGAACAAGAAGTTGGGAGACTGACATTCACTTTGGCAAACTGGAATTTCTCTAAAATTCCATTTGATCCCTTATTGTTGTGCTTTATTAATTTCCTGTTGGAAATGCAATCAGTGTTTCTTCTAGTTCATGTGTCAAACTACTTTACTGCATTAACATTTTAACAAAAGTGGTATAATTACATGTAGAAACATATGCATTGCCACCTTAAGTTGTCTGTCCTTGGAGAGAGGGTAACTGTTAAGCCTAACTATGAAGGAAAAAAGACTAACTATGAAGACTTAGGTTAAGCCAGCAATAAATATAATTTGGTATTTTAAAACTCCCATCTTCAGACTTTATATAATAAACTATACATGCTAGAATAATAAGATCTTATAAACAGCAAACATCTAATCATTTTTTGTTTGTACTTAAAAGCTTTTAAATTTATGTCAGTTGTTATCATATATTGTAAGAGGCAAACCCTCAAAACTATCTTTTTATATGAATGAAAAGTCATATATATTGGGAGACTATTTCATTTCATCCATGTGCCATTTATTTCAATCCAGAGATAGCAAATATTTCATATGCACACAGTGAAATCTCTTATAGTCCAATTTTAAGGTTGTCAGGTATTCTGATTTCAATCTGACTTGACCAATTAAAATTGCAATTCAAATGGTTAGATTCTACCATTAGATTTTTAATTACCTTCAATTCTATCAGAGTGCTTCCAATCCTTTGTAGCAGATTCATTTCCTGCTTTACCAAAAAGACAATACTCTAAATAGGCTTTTTCCCCTGCTAGTGATTTCTGTCTCTGCAAAGAAAGAGTTTTAACACATACTGTTGTTTACTTCCTCTCTTACTCGAGGACAGATTTATGTATAAAATAAGTAACACACCATACAAAGGAAAGACAAGATGAGAAACATGATAATATTTACCTTGTGAAAAAAGATACTCATAATTTCTTTAATATATGTGACTGTGTTTGTCATTTTAACTAGGAACTGTAACTGTTCATAATGGTATGACTCTCCATTGTTAAGCCCTTCTTTGCCTAGGTCATTTCAAATACAACCTTACTCTAGAGAACATAATTATGTAATTAAATTACAGACATAGAAAAAAAGAAATCTTCACTTAGTGGCCTCTGGTTTAAATACAACATAGAATAAAATCATAGAGAATCCATCTGAAGTGTATACGTGTGCACTTATATAAAAATATACTGTAAAAGATGTAGCAATAGAAAGTTTCATTCTTTTTCTTGATGCTATCACCAGGCACTTCTGGGCAAGTCATTAATTGCTTTGTGCCATCAAGGACCATTTAGTGGACTGAAGCAATAACCTTCTAAGTGGCCTCACTGGCTGGAAAGATTTGTTAGGTTCCAGAAGAAACCGATGATAGTTTATACAGGAGTGTGAAAAGGCAGGCATGCTGGAAATGATTTTGTGACTGCATATAATAACTTTGAGGATATGAATGTTATTATATGTGAATAGGTGATTAAAGGAAAATGGTTTTCTTTCCTTGATGCTTGAGGATTTTTGATGTAACCAATGTCCAAAAGTGAAGGTGACTCTATTATAATGCTACAGCATCTTGGCAGAAAAGCGTCCCATTATTTGTAAACCCGTTTAATCAAAATCTAGTGTGACAAGAGATTGTCAGTTTCTCTAAACGTGATCTGTTGCCATTATAATCAATTCTGACAAGCTCCTGGCTCATTTTTAAAAGGATGTACTGTTTATCCTTGAATCAAATAATAACCTAAAAAAAAGCCAAATTAAATTTTTTATAAGATCTGCATATCTTACACGGGAAATTCATATATAAACAAAGAGTTTGCTTCTGTGCCTGTCACTGACTGGTATTATGGAAGGTACTACAAGCTAAAGTGGTTGACAGCTTTGGATTCAGGCAAATCTTAGGTCTGCCACTTGTCAGCTATGTGATCTTACACAAACTTCTTAATATTCCCTAAATCTCAGTTTCTTCATCTGTGAAATGAGGTGACCACATGTAGTTGTGAGGATTAAATGAGATTGTCTAATACAAATATTGAACATAGGACCTAAGACTTAGTGTGTCCTAAATCCTTTGTTCCTGGTGATGATGGTGAATAGTTTTCAACTTAAACTCAAGTTCTTTGATAGTTTTCCCTTTGTCCATATTCAAGCAGTAGTCAGACCCTTTAATTCAGCCTCTACAATAACTCATGTGTGAATGAGTACAGGCTAAGTCGCTCAGTCATGTCTGACTTTTTGTAATCCCATGAACTGTAGGCTGCTAGGCTCCTCTGTTCATGGGATTATCCAGGCAAGAACACTGGAGTGGGCTGCCGTTTCCCCCTCCAGGAGATCTTGACCTCGGGATCAAACCCACATCCCCTGCATCTCCTGCATTGGCAGGTGAATTTTTTTACTACTGATTCACCAAAGAAGCTCACAATATCTTATATCTATGCTTTATATTTAGTCCTAGCTTTCTGCTCTGTATTGGCTTGTATTCAAATGACAGCATGTGCAAGAGAACTTTATAAATTCTAGTACACTAAAGAATTATTGGTTATTTTTATTTTATTGCAACTTCCCAGGACTATAGTAATTGATTAACTGGTATATCTGCCACTAGTCACTTCACATTCTAATCCATTCTTAGCAGTGCTACCATAGGTATGTTTTGAAGCATTTCTTTGTAGACCACTACCTTCCTCAAATACTTTATATCTCTCCTAGGCATGAGAGGGGAGATGGACAACAATCTACCAAGGTGGGTCATTGCCTCTCTTTTTAACCTTGTCTTCCAACATTTCTCCTTAAATACCACTAACAGTCTTCTCTTCATCACTTCAAAAGATGTCTTCCTCTGAATTTGTTCTAACATTGCCTTATATGTATGATTAACTGATTAAGTAGATTTAATATTTAAATATTTATATTTATTGAGGTATAATTGAGATATAACATTATATTCATTGATAAATACCTAGGATATTTCCATATCTTGGCTATTGTAAATAATGTTTCAGTGAACATGGAGGTATGTATATCTTTTTGAGTTAGTGTTTTCGTTTTCATTTTGATAAATACCCAGAAGTGGAATAGCTGGATCATATGGTAATTACATTTAAAAATTTTTTAAGGAACTCCCTTGCTATTTTCCACAGTGGCTGCACAAATTTACATTCCATTATATACATAGTGAACTCCGGGAGTTGGTGATGGACAGGGAGGCCTGGCGTGCTGCGATTCATGGGGTCGCAAAGAGTTGGCCACGACTGAGTGACTGAACTGAACTGAACTGAATATCATAGTAATTGATTGTTTAATTGGATAAATATTTATTGAAAAAAATTTTATATGCTTTCTCTCTGTACTGAATGGTCTATTACTCTCCTGACTACTTAAATTCCTATCTTCCAAAGCTCTACTGAAAAACTTTTTTTAATTAAACTTTCTTGCATCTCTCAGGTGGGAATCCACCTCTTCTTTACCTGGTCTCCATTTTCTAGACTCTATTTATATTCACCCTTTCCTCTTGGTTTGACATTTAAGACTTAATCTGAGAAGTCTGGAGGACAAAGACTGGGTTGTTATTCTCCCTCAACCTTCCACAGGGCCTTGTGCAACATCTTTCACAAGGAAGATGCTAAATTAAGAGAAAAGACATTGTCTTTTTCCCTATAGCTGTATTTGCTAATAGTAACCCGCAGTAAAGGAACAGAGGAACAAAAGATGGAGCAGCGGGCAAACTGAAGAAAAAAATCCTCCAATATCCCCCCAGAGGAGACAGAGATTGGCTTTGATGCTCCCTTCTCTTTTTTCATGTACTCCTCTTAGTCTGTACATTATTTTGATACTTGTTTTAACCAGAATTCACCAAGTTAAAAATGGTAGGCGAAGGTCACAGAAGAAAGATGGAGGGAGAACAAAGTTTATTCCCAAACCCAAGTTCCTCTGTGGACTGAATCTTTGTAATGAAGTGTCTTACTGAGACTTATGACACATCCTCACTGTCATACATCAAAAACAAAAACACATCTATAACTCTATTTTTTTTCCCCCCAATGATGACGACCTCTATTAGCCTGATGGGGGCAGTTTGGTATTCAGAGTAAGGTGAAAATTCACAGAGCAACACAGCATTTTCTCAATGGCCATTGTCCTCATTTTGTGCTCCTACCTCTACCCCAGTATTTTGTGGTTTCTCTTTAGCTCCAAATTGCTTTGTGTGTGTGTGTGTGTGTGTGAGAGAGAGAGAGAGATGTAAAAGATTGAAAGATTCAATTAGAAAATACTTTATTGGCCTTCCACATTACCAATGTGTAGGATTATCAGTGTTTACCACAAGTACCAATTAGGCAACATTGAGAAGATTGCTTCAGTCTTCTCAAATCTTCTTTCATCCTTCATGGAAGTTACTGTGAACTCTGCAGAAGATGTAATGGGAAGGGTCATTTGGGAATCACAATATTGATAGTTCTGGGTAAGATACTGTTATAAATTTTTGTTGTACTTTTCATGCAGTAATTAACTGGATAAAAAGCATTGTGCCTTTAAGAATTTTAAAATCTAGGGAGAGCCATTCGTCTTTCTAAATAAATGAATGAAATTGGTCATCAACTACAGTTGTATCTCACCCTGTGGACAATAAAGACTAGTCATCTTTATTGTGAGGAACGTAATATCTTAGTCCTCCTGTTTTAAATTCCACTTAAATAAAAGAATAGATGGACTGAAAGATAAAGAAAATACATTCATCCTCAAATTAACAATTATACTGGTTAAAACAATAGGTTTGTTGTTGCCAGGTCGCCTGACTGACAAACTATTAATAAACAGAGTGGAGAAAGCATTACCTCCCCACCCCCCACCCCATGTGTCAAAATGTTGTTCCAGGTTCCTTGGTTCCTGAAATGGCCCTGTGATGATGATTTTCATTCTCCTGACATCACATGAGTTTTGCTTTGCATCAGATTGGGAAGAGAGATGTATTGAGTGCTTTTATTCTGTGACCAACTCTTCTCCTTTCATTAAGAGATGCATTAAACACAGTTTACAGGGATATTCAAATCACACAGGTTTTCTTTTTAAAGTTTTCCATTTGATAGAACAGAACAACCATATCAGAATACATTGCTATTGTACCGAATCCACTGTTTCAGAAAGATATTGCCTGTAAAACTGCTTCTAGCTATAAAATGAATAAAATATCAATGCTGCACTACAAGTTACACACCAGATGTAACCAAGCTATTCTGGAAACTATACCCACCAACAGGAGCTATGTGAGAAATTGGCCTCAAGCTCTTTCAGTCTCATAAACAGGACTCTAATTAGAATGCTGATAAATACTTCAACAACTAGTATGCAGAGTCGACATTCTGTGGTTTAATTTACACAGCTCTTCTGACATTCTCTGGTAGGGAATGATAAACCATACTGCTGATACCAGGCTTTCATGAAAGCAATAATAACATTAGCCAAACTCTATTTACTAAATAATTGCATTAAACCTCAGTCATGAAGATCCCTGCAAATGCTCAATGAGAATAGCATGGGTAAATGCAATTGATAGATACTCATCTTGTATAACTTTTAGTTTTTAGTTTTAGATTCCATGACTTTTTATCCCTTTCCTAAAATGCTTTACTATAACCTGAAATATAGACTGATGTGGGCTTTACAGTCAGTCTTTTTTGCCTACTCTTGTTGAGATACACCAGGGTTTTGCATATATGAAAAAGCCCTTTTATCACGTAATCAAAGTCTATGCCCCGACCAGTAATGCTGAAGAAGCTGAAGTTGAAAGGTTCTGTGAAGACCTACAAGATGTTCTAGAACTAACACCCCAAGTGATGTCTTTTTCATTATAGGGAGTTGGAATGCAAAAGTAGGAAGTCAAAAAACACTTGGCATAACAGGCAAATTTGGCCTTGGAGTACAGAATGAAGCAGGGCAAAGGTTAATAGAGTTTTGCCAAGAGAATGCACTGGTCATAGCAAACACCCTTTTCCAACAACACAAGAGAAGACTCTACACATGGACATCACCAGTTGGTCAACACTAAAAACTGATTATATTCTTTGCAGTCAAAAATGAAGAAGCTTTATACAGTCAGCAAAAACAAGACTGGGAGCTGAATGTGGCTCAGATCATGAACTCCTTATTGCCAAATTCAGACAAATTGAAGAAAGTAGGGAAAACCACTAGACCATTCAGGTATGACCTAAATAAAATTCCTTATGATTATACAGTGGAAGTGAAAAATAGATTTAACAGACTAGATCTGATAGATAGAGTACCTGATGAACTATAGGTGGAGGTTTGTGACATTGTACAGGAGATAGGGAGCAAGACCATCCCCAAGAAAAGAACTGCAAAGAGCAAAATGGCTATCTGAGGAGGCCTTACAAATAGCTATGAAAAGAAGAGAAGTGAAAAGCAAAGGAGAAAAGGAAAGATACGCCCATTTAAATGCAGAGTTCCAAAGACTGGCAAGGAGAGATAAGAAAGCCTTCCTCAGTGATCAATGCAAAGAAACAGAGGAAAACAACAGAATGGGAAAGACTAGAGATCTCTTCAAGAAAATTAGAGATACCAAGGGAACATTTCATGCAAAGATGGGCTCAATAAAGAACAGAAATGGTATGGACCTAACAGAAGCAGAATAGATTAAGAATAGGTGGCAAGAATACACAGAATTGTACAAAAAAGAGCTTTATGACCCAGTTAATCACAATGGTGTGATCACTCACCTAGAGCCAGACATCCTGGAATGTGAAGTCAAGTGGGCCTTAGAAAGCATCACTATGAACAAATCTAGTGGAAATGATGAAATTCCAGTTAAGCTATTTCAAATGCTAAAAGGTGATGCTGTGAAAGTGCTGCACTTAATATGCCAGCAAATTTGGAAAAGCCAGCAGTTGCCATGGGACTGGAAAAGGTCAGTTTTCATTCCAATCTCAAAGAAAGGCAATGCCAAAAAATGCTCAAACTACCACACAATTGTACTCATCTCACATGCTAGTAAAGTAATGCTCAAAATTTTCCAAGCCAGGCTTTAACAGTATGTGAACCATGAACTTCCAGATGTTCAAGCTGGTTTAGAAAAGACAGAGGAACCAGAGATCAAATTGCCAACATCTGCTGAATCATCAAAAAAATAAAAGAGTTCCAGAAAAACATCTGCTTCTGCTTTATTGACTATGCCAAAGCCTTTGACTCTGTGGATCACAACAAACTGGAAAATTCTGAAAGAGATGGGAATACCAGACCACCTAACCTGCCTCCTGAGAAATCTGTATGCAGCTCAGGAAGCAACTGTTAGAACTGGACATGGAACAACAGACTGGTTCCAAATTGGGAAAGGAGTACGTCAAGTATGTATATTGTCACTGTGCTTTTTTAACTTATACGCAGAGTTCATAATAAAAAACACTGGGTTGGATGAAGTGCAAGCTGATATCAAGATTGCCGGGAGAAATATCCGTCACTTCAGATATGCAGATGACACCACCTTTATGGCAGAAAGTGAAGAAGAACTAAAGAGCCTCTTGATGAAAGTGAAAGAGAGTGAAAAAGTTGGCTTAAAGCTCAGCATTCAGAAAACTAAGATCATGGCATCCAATCCCATCACTTTATGTCAAATAGATGGAGAAACAGTGGCAACAGTAGCAGACTTTATTTTGGGGGGCTCCCAAATCACTGCAGATGGTGACTGCAGCCATGAAATTAAAAGATGCTTGCTCCTTGGAAGAGAAGTTATGACCAATCTAGAGAGCATATTCAAAAGCAGAGACATTACTTTGCCAACAATGGTCTATCTGGTCAAAGCTATAGTTTTTCAGTAGTCATCTATGGATGTGAGAGTTGAACTATAAAGAAAGCTGAGTGCCAAAAGATTGATGCTTTTGAATTGTGGTGTTGGAGAAGACTCTTGAGAGTCCCTTGGACTGCAAGGAGATCCAACCAGTCCATCCTAAAGGAAATCAGTCCTGAATATTCATTGGAAAGATTGATGCTGAAGCTGAAATTCTGATACTTTGGCCACCTGATGCGAAGAGCTGACTCATTTGAAAAGATCCTGATGCTGGGGAAGATTGAAGGCGGGAGGAGAAGGGGACAACAGAGGATGAGATGGTTGGATGGCATCACTGACTCAATGGGTATGAATTTGAGTAAACTCCCAGAGTTGGTGATGGACAAGGAGTCCTGGCATGCTGCAGTCCATGGGGTCACAAAGAATTGGACGCCACTGAGCAACTGAACTGAAGTGGACCAGATACAACCATTGATTTTATTATGTAGTTATTTATTTGGATTAAATATATATATATATATATATATATATATATATATATATATATATGAAATATATGTGTATATATTTGAAGTATAGCTGACGTAAGTGGAGCTAGTGATAAAGATCCTGCCTGCCAATGCAGGAGACACATGAAATGAGGGTTCCATCCCTGGGTTGAGAATATCCCCTGGAGGAGAAAATGACAATGTACTCCAGTATTCTTGTCTTGAGAATCCCATGGGCAGAGGAGCCTGGCAGGCCACAGTCTGTAGTGTTGCAAAGAGTTGGACATGACTGAGGCGACTTAGTGCACACACATTTGAGGTATAGCTGATGTACAATACTATATGTTACAGGTGCATAATATAGTGAGTCACAGTCTTTAAAGGTTGTACTCCGTTTAGAGGCAGGCTTCTCTGGTGGCTCAGATGGTAATAAATCTGCCTGCAATGAGGGAGATCTGGGTTTGATCCATGGTTTGGGAAGATCCCCTAGAGAAGGGAAGGGCTGCCCATTACAGTATTCTGGCCTGGAGAATTCCCATGGACAGAGGAGCCTGGCAGGCTACAGTCCATGGGGTCGCAAAGAGTTGGACACGACTGAGTGATTTTCATTCCATTTATAGTTATTATAAATGGAATATTGGCCAAATCCCATGTGTGGTACAGCATATGCTTTTAGCTTATTTTATACCTAATAGTTTGTACCTCTTAATTGCCTACCCCCCCTTACTGCCCCTCCCCCCTTCCTTCTCCCCTTGGTAACCGCTAGATTGTTCTCTATATCTGTGAGTCTGCTTCTTTTTTCTTATATTCACTAGTTTGTTGTATTTTTTTAGAATCCACATGTACTTCATGTACTTCATATGTACTTCATATCATATTTGTCTTTCTCTGACTTATTTCTCTTTTTGAACCTTACTTATGTTGTACTCTTTCAGGTTGCGAAGTATAGAAAGATATGAAAGCTTCTTTTCATGATATGAGTTTTTGGTCTGGATTCACATGGAGGAGTCATGGAAGTGTTGAACAATGTGTTGAACTTTTTTCAACAGATACATAATCAGGCCTCATGGAGAACTAGAACTCGGTAAGAATGAAAGCTGCTCTGGTGGTCCAACACTGGGGAAGGAAATGGCAACCCACTCCAATATTCTTGCCTGGAGATATCCATGGACAGAGGAGCCTGTTGGGCTACAGTCCATGGGGTCACCAAGAGTCGGACACGACTAAGTGCCTAACACAGTGGTCCAACAATAATTCTAGTAATGTATTATCTCCATGTCAGTTTCACATTCTCTGTAATTATTTCTCTACTGTTACTGCTATCGAGTGAGATCAGGCTACCTTCTGCTTTCGTTTACACATGGTTCCTCCTGTCTCATGGCTCCAGTTCATTACAGACTCTCCACACGTTTTTCCATCTGTGCTACTATACATTCTATGTTTATTACTTTTTATTCAAATTTCTCAGGAGAAGGGATCTAATCAGGGCAGATAATTATGGTCCAGCAAGGAATACCTACAATAAGTAGATGTTTAACTATAAGACACATATCACAGACTAAGTCACTGTAGGGTTGAGTGCCTTTGGTTTATGGGTTCTTCAACTATAACAAAGATGTTGGGGTGATATGTTCCAAAGAACATTCACATATGCATTAGAACTAAATATCTTTGGTTATGGAGAAGACCTTTGAACTCTTTTTTTAGCCCTTGAAAACACTTAGGTAATGAAATTTTCAACCAAATCATCCACCAAAAATATAGCATATAATCGTTAATTTGAACTTGGTTTGCAAGAGATTGAAACTGTGCTGTCACTCTACAGGAAGTCAAGTATAAGTACTCTAGAATTTTTAACTTAATAGTTATGAGGGGCTATAAGATGGTCTTACCCAAAGCTTTTATTTCGCAGCTGAAGAATAGACTAAGTGAATGATCTGAGATCACACAGCTGATTAGTGTCTATCTGCTACATTATTAATGACAAGTTAAATGGGTGCAGAGAACATTTTTCCTCTAGATTTTGTGCTTTAGCTATAACACTGAGAGCAGTGCTTCTGCATACTGACAGGGAAATCCTATTAGTTTCGAGTGATTTCTTCACCACTTAAAATCCTTAATCAACAGATCAAAGAAAGGCCACAGAATTCATTTGAGTTATTGACAAATGGCTGAAATAGCTATTTTTCTCCAGATTAAAATACTTAAATTCATTTATTCCTCCATGTTTATACACACTAAATTGTAATACCATTTTACATTTTTCATAGGATGTGATCTTACTGTGAATCACAGCATCAATACAATTCATAATTATGCTTTCTTTTTGGTTTATTTCATGGCCACATTGAAGCTTTGCAAACATACATGCAAGACCTTAAGCCAGGAATCTGTAGCACTGGAAGATTTCACATATTCTGATTACCTTTTATTACAGACATTGTTATTTATATACTCCCAATTATAATTTTGTAATGTTACCTTCCATGGAAATTATATCAGATTAAGCCAGCCTTTTAAAGCATAAGAAATTAAATCAAACTGAGAAATCCTAGGGTATAAATTATGTCCACTTAGGCACTTTCAAGTGCCCAGGTTAAGTGATAGATGTCTTCCTCTCTCAGGTTCACCCTTTTCTCATCCCTGTCAAGCTCAGCCTGTTAGATTCCTATTAGATTAACAGTTCTTGAGAAAACAAAGCTAGCCTTTGAGCTTCACTTGGACGGCACACTCCTAGAGTAAAGATATAATCATTTTGCATGCCACTTACTAACACTACAAGCCAGAGAGAGGAGAGAAGGGCTTTGCGGGTAGAAAAGTGATAGTGGAATCATATTATGAAGGAAAGAAAACAAATACATACAAATACACCTGTTGGAAATAATACAAAAACCTCTCACCCATTAAATGACCACTCCAGCCAGTAATAGAATTTAAGGCACTTCATAGAGCCATCCTAAGCTGGCAACACTAAATTACTGGATTCAAATATGTTGTTGGCATTCAGAGTCTCAGAACAGTCCTCAAGTCTCAGCTTTGCTCCATTTATGGTCATATTTTCAGTAAGTTATGGCCAACAATCACCTAATATGTTTTAACTGTCAAACTTTATGCAGTTGGTAATGATTCTTCCCGAATGGTTTCTGTGGCCAATGAAGCTTTCGCCCATAAACCATAGACTCAGGAAGGAAACAGGGAATAACCAAGGTATTTTGTGTTTGTATTTGTATTCATTTGGATACAGACCCATAATTCCTAATGGTGCATCGTTTCATTCTCTAAATGTCACTCTTAAATGCTAAGGTAGTACATAGGGTTCTGAATAGCACTAAGAAATTAAAAACAAAACTTTTGTCCTTTTTATATCTTGACTATGATTATATCAACTATAGCCAGTTAGGACAAAGGCATGAGGGGGTAAGTCTTAAATCGAGTCCTCCTACCTAAACTTATAGTATAAAATTATAATATTCAGCAAGTGTAACATAGTTCAGTTCAGTTCAGTTCAGTCACTTAGTCGTGTCCGACTCTTTGTGACCCAATGAATTGCAGCACTCCAGGCCTCCCTGTCCTTAACCAACTTCTGGAGTTCACCCAAACTCATGTCCATCGAGTCGATGATGCCATCCAGCTATCTCACGCTCTGTTGTTCCCTTCTCCTCCTGCCCTCAACCCCTCTCAACATCAGAGTCTTTTCCAATGAGTCAACTCTTCTCATAAGGTGGCCAAAGTATTGGAGTTTCAGCTTCAGCATCAGTCCTTCCAAAGAACACCCAGGACTGATCTCCTTAGAATAGACTGGTTGGATCTCCTTGCAGTCCAAGGGACTCTCAAGAGTCCTCTCCAACACCACAGTTCAAAAGCATCGATTCTTCAGCACTCAGCTTTCTTCACAGTCCAACTCTCACATCCACACATGACCAAAGGAAAAACCATAGCCTTGACTAGACAGACCTTTATGGCAAAGTAATGTCTCTGCTTTTGAATATGCTCTCTAGGTTGGTCATAACTTTTCTTCCAAGGAGTAAGCATCTTTTAATTTCATGGCTGCAGTCACCATCTGCAGTGATTTTGGAGCCCCCCAAAATAAAGTCTGACACTGTTTCCACTGTTTCCCCATGTATTTCCCATGAAGTGATGGGACCAGAAGCCATGATCTGAGTTTTCTGTATATTGAGCTTTAAGTCAACTTTTCACTCTCCTCTTTCACTTTCATCAAGAGGCTTTTTAGTTCCTCTTCACTTTCTGCCATAAGGGTGGTGTCATTTGCATATCTAAAGTTATTGATATTTCTCCCGGCAATCTTGATTCCAGCTTGTGCTTCATCCAGCCCAGCGTTTCTCATGATGTACTCTGCATATAAGTTAAATAAGCAGGATGACAATATACAGCCTTGACGTACTCCTTTTCCTATTTGGAACAAGTCTCTTGTTCCATGTCCAGTTCTAACTGTTGCTTCCTGACCTGCATACAGATTTCTCAAGAGGCAGGTCAGGTGGTCTGGTATTTCCATCTCTCTCAGAATTTTCCACAGTTGATTGTGATCCACACAGTCAAAGGCTTTGGCATAGTCAATAAAGCAGAGCAGATGTTTTTCTGGAACTCTCTTGCTTTTTCCATGATCCAGTGGATGTTGGCAATTTGATCTCTGGTTCCTCTGCCTTTTCTAAAACCAGCTTGAACATCTGAAATTTCATGGTTCACGTATTCCTGAAGCCTGGCTTGGATAATTTTGAGCATTACTTTACTAGCGTGTGAGATGAGTGCAATTGTGCAGTAGTTTGAGCATACTTTGGCATTGCCTTTCTTTGGGATTGGAATGAAAACTGACCTTTTCCAGTCCCATGGCCACTACTGAGTTTTCCAAATTTGCTGGCATATTGAGTGTAGCACTTTCACAGCATCATCTTTCAGGATTTGAAATAGCTTCACTGGAATTCCATCACCTCCACTAGCTTTGTTCATAGTGATGCTTTCTAAGGCCCACTTGACTTCACATTCCAGGATGTCTGGCTCTAGGTAAGTGATCACACCATCATGATTATCTTGGTTGTGAAGGTTTTTTTTTTTGTACAGTTCTTCTGTGTATTCCTGCCTCCTCTTCTTAATATATTCTGCTTCTTTTAGGTCCAGACCATTTCTGTCCTTTATCGAGCCCATCTTTGCATGAAATATTCCCTTGGTATCTCTGCTTTTCTTGAAGAGATCTCTAGTCTTTCCCATTCTGTTGTCTTCATCTATTTCTTTGCACTGATTGCTGAAGAAGGCTTTCTTATCTCTCCTTGTTATTCATTGGAACGCTGCATTCAGATGCTTATATCTTTCCTTTTCTCTTTTGCTTTTTGCTTCTCTTCTTTTCACAGCTTTTTGTAAGGCCTCCCCAGAGAGCCATTTTGCTTTTTTGCATTTATTTTCCATGGGGATGGTCTTGCTCCCTATCTCCTGTACAATGTCACAAATCTCATTCCATAGTACATCAGGCTGTCTATCAGATCTAAATCTATTTCTCACTTCCACTGTATAATCATAAGGAATTTGATTTAGGTCATGCCTGAATGGTCTAGTGATTTTCCCTTCTTTCTTCAATTTAAGTCTGAATTTGGCAATAAGGAGTTCATGATTTGAGCCACAGTTAGCTCCCAGCCTTGTTTCTGCTGACTGTATAGAGCTTCTCCATTTTGGCTGCAAAGAATATAATCAATCTGATTTTGGTGTTGACCATCTGGTGATGTCCACATGTAGAGTCTTCTCTTGTGTTGTTGGAAGAGGGTGTTTGTTATGACCACTGCATTCTTTTGGCAAAACTCTATTAGCCTTTGCCCTGCTTCATTCTGTATTCCAAGGCCAAATTTTCCTGTTACTCCAGGTGTTTCTTGACTTCCTACTTTTGCATTCAATTCCCCTATAATGAAAAGGACATCTTTTTCAGGTGTTAGTTCTAAAAGGTCTTGTAGGTCTTCATAGAACTGTTCAACTTCAGCTTCTTCAGCATTACTGATTGGGGCATAGACTTGGATTACAGTGATATTGAATGGTTTGCCTTGGAAACAAACAGAGATCATTCTGTCATTTTTGAGATTGCATCCAAGTACTGCATTTTCGACTCTTTTGTTGACCATGATGGCTACTCCATTTCTTCTAAAGGATTCCTACCCACAGTAGTAAATATAATGGGTCATCTGAGTTAAATTTACCCATTCTAGTCCATTTGAGTTCCCTGATTCCTAGAATGTTTATGTTCACTCTTGCCATCTCCTCTTTGACCATCTCCAACTTGCCTTGATTCACGGACCTGACATTCCAGGTCTCTATGCAATATTGCTCTTTACAGCATCAGACCTTGCTTCTATCACCAGTCACATCCACAACTGGGTATTGGTTTTGCTCTGGCTCCATCCCTTCATTCTTTCTGGAGTTATTTCTCCACTGATCTCCAGTAGCGTGTTGGGCACCTACCGACCTGGGGAGTTCCTCTTTCAGTATCCTATCATTTTGCCTTTTCATACTGTTCATGGGGTTCTCAAGGCCAGAATCCTGAAGTGGTTTGCCATTTCCTTCTCCAGTGGACCACATTCTGTCAGACCTCTCCGCCTTGACCCGCCCGTCTTGGGTGGCCCCACACGGCATGGCTTAGTTTCATTGAGTTAGACAAGGCTGTGTTCCGTATGATTAGATTGACTAATTTTCTGTGTTTATGGTTTGTGTGTCTGCCCTCTGATGCCTCTCGCAACACCTACCATCTTACTTGGGTAGCATAGTTCATCCGTGGGTAATTCAGTAAAGCTGTTCTCTTCAGTGAAGTTAGGATGTGATCATTGTTAGCGGAACCCAGCTCTGGGGAATCTGGAAGGCAAGGGCTCACCATCCATCATTTAGATCACCATGTATGAAGGCAAACTTACAAACCAGGGTTTATGAACAAGAATCCAACCTCAGGAAGATGGAGTTTAACTGACAGAATTGTTCAAAGTGAAAGGGGCAGAGGGGTGGATTGGGGGTAGTGGTTGTGTTAATAACACCGGCAAGAGTGGTAGCGGTCATAGCTAAAGCTCTTGCTATATACCTGGTGCTTTGTGAAGTATTATTCCATGAACTAGCTCATTTACTTATTACAATAATTTTGTAGATACTGTTATTTTCATTCTAAAAGAAAGGAAACTGATGTCTTATTTGCATTTTTTCTACTATTTCAGATAGGCATCTTGAATCTTTGCCCCTTGGATCTTTACCTTGATCTTTACCCTAAGAGACAGACAAGAGAGTGTTAGAAGGAAGTTAGAGAGAGGTAGGGAGAAAAATGAGGTCAAATTTCTTTTTCCTCCAGGTCCCTCTCTACCGGGTCATGTCAGGCTGCCTCTGTCCCTCATTTAACAGAACATCTGCTACTCAAGCAAATGGGGACACAGTCACTAGTAATGTGACGTGCCACTTGTCATACTCTAGTAGGGGTTCAGAGAAAACTGAACACCAAGTGGTGCAGAAGTCCACCTTGTGGGGCAGGAACTTAGATCTCCTTTGGCTGTGATCACAGACCTGGGTGGGCTGGATGAACTAACTAGGGAACTAACTAGCTTTATCTGTGATGTCAGGAGGGCACCACAGACTCAGGCAAGGCACAGCTGAAATTAGACTCCTCTGAAGATTATACAAGTTTGACTCTCTACCTATTGGGAAACATTTTTTCCTCTTATTAGTTGTTCTTTTATCTAATTGTTATGACATCATGATATAGTGGGCCTTTCCCTAGGAAATTTGAAATGAGGAAAATCTAATTGCTCTAAGTAAAATTTAATGTCAGTTGAACTGAGAAACCCACAAAACTGCCGAAGAGGCAGACTAGCTCCTAGGTCTGTAAGATTTGATAGTAACTCTCCTAGGTCTGTAAGATTTGATAGTAACTCAATTTAGTATGCTTCCCTTGTGGCTCAGACAGTAAAGAGTCTGCCTGCAATGCAGGAGACCTGGGTTCGATTCCTGGATTGGGAAGATCCCCTGGAGAAGGAAATGGCAACCCACTCCAGTAATCTTGCCTGGAAAATCCCATGGACGAAGGAGCCTGGCAGGTACAGTCCATGGGGTCACAAAGAGTCAGACAAGACTGAGAAACTTCACTTCACTTTCAATTTAGTATTTTAATATCAGTTAAAAACAAAGAACAGGACAAAGAAAAAGAGAAAGGTAAAAGGGGACTAGATCCATGTTGGCACAGTCTGGTAAGTGGAAAAAGATCTTTGGTTAATGATTTTGATTATTCCTGGCTCTTTTGTCCCTTTAGGAGATGGTGGCTTTATATGTATGTCCAAGTTTTCAATTGTATTCTCATTAAGGAAATGTTTGGATTTCTTATACATTTTGTCTTTAGGGAAATAATGTGTCAGCTAGAATTGAGTAACTGAATTAAGTAGCTTTTATACTAAAATAAGTCACTTGTCATTCTGGTTTTATTTAATCAGTTCTGTGAGTTCAGTTAATACAAGTCTGCAGCTGAGAGACAGATCATTGTATGTGTGCTGACAGAGAAGGCTTCACTGTCTTCAAGATGAAGGGCCAGAAGCTGCCATGGGGAAATTATCAAGCTAATTTCATCCCACAAAGCATTTTGGGAAGAGGGCAAGTTGGTTTGCCACAGAGAACCCCTACTCCTCTATGGTAATCTGGGGTTTTGGTTATTTATTTATTCTTAAAGGCGTCAAGTATCCCTAAAGTGTCAGGCACTTTACTTTGTACCAGCAACACAGTGGTGATCCAAGACACAGCCCTGGCTGTCAGTGACCTTAGAGTCAAGAGAGATCACAAGCGTGCAAGTCCTCTTCTGTCTTAACTTCTGCCTGACAGAGACTACAAACACTAAGGACGATTTAAATATATAAGATGCTTTGGGACCCTGTGTAGATAAGTTGCTAAGACAGGAGGGATATCTCTTGGTTCATAAAAATACTTGGCTACCAAGCTTCTGTTATGGCAGGAGTATATACAGTTCTGTAGCATCTGGGATTTATCTGGATGATTTGAATGTTCAGAACTTCAGGGTCCGGAACCACCCTCACCTGGACTGGGACTCAGTTCCCACCTTGCTCCTTGCCATAGACATGCACCCCTACCTTCTCTTATCCCAAGGCCAGAGTAGAAGCAGATTTTTTTTTTTTTTCCTGGAAGAGAGGCCTCTAGGAAATATCCTGTTAACTATTATGAGTGTTGATATGTAAACATTAAGAAACAATTATTTCCCCTGGTTAACGATTCCATTAATTCATCCATTTATTAAATCTAATATGTCTTTGGAACAAGTATTGTATCCATTTACTAAATCTAATATGTCTTTGAAACAAGTACTGTGTGCAAGACTCACCAGTTCTTTCCTTTTACTGCTTTATTCTAGAAAAAGAGATAAGCCACATCTTATTATTCTATTTAAGACATTTATTTTGATTGCTTGTGGGAATGTTGGGGCATTAGGAGCTTTGAGTGGTAGGTGATATTGAGATAGATCTTGAAGTATAAAATATGCTTTTACAGGCAGAGACAGCAAGGACTCAAGACAAGGCAACTATAGTCATAGGGAATAAGAAAGAATGCTTGTTTTGAAATTCACCTGGCCTTGTAGACTAGCTCTGCCAATTATCATATCTGTGACCTTAGAAAAGTCAGTTTATCTGTTTCAAGCTTCCATTTTTTTTTTCTAATGAGCAAAATGGGATAAAAATGTATACTTTTACACAGTTGTAAGGATTATATGTAATGATGAATGCTAAAGTTTTCTGTAAACTTTAAGTGCTATATAATAGTAGGATTTTGTTCACACACAATTCATGAAAGAAAAACTCAAAGGAGTTGCATAATGTGTTTTAGGAATTCTAAAACACATTTAGGTGTCTTGGCCATAAATTCTATTTAGGTATTTAGGCTAGTTCTCATCTGAGTGACCCCAGAAAAGAGTTACCTTTTTTTTTCTCAATTACTCAGCTGGAAAATGGAAATGCTAATTTCTACACACCATGGAGTATGTTATGGAGATGGTGTGATGACTAAAATTAGATTATATTATAAAATGCAATAAGCGTTTGGAAGTGAAGAGTTAATATAAATAAGCTCAACTGAGTACATTTCTGCAAATATCACTCTACAGAGATTTCTTTTAATGTGATACTGTTTTCTTTTTAATAGGATAGTAGGAAATATTTGACAAAGCTCTTGAAATGATGGCAGATTAAGTAAATGCATTAAAATTTGATCTACAGTAGGTGACTATCTCTTTTTAAAAACTGTCAACTTGGTTTTTAAAAATTTCAGTATTCCAGTACTTGATTTTGGTTAATAACCATCAGAGCCATTTGGGGGTTTGGACACAAATTTCATATTAATAGACAACATTGGCGTAATTTGGGAATAATGCTTATTTCAAAACTAAATTCCTAATGTAAATGTCTGAAAAAACCCTCTATAAAACCCAAAACAGAGGAGTTATGTCCTCTTCACAATGTAAACATAGTCTAAAATTGCAGTAATCATATAAACATAAGACTTTTAAAACAGTCATGTGTAAATGATTGCATAATTCCTAATGCTTTGTCCCTTTGTTTTCCAAATGCTGCCTTTAAACTCTGCTTAATCTGTTTCTCTGACAGTCTGGGGTGTTGTATGACATATACTGAAGAAGTATTTTTTTCAATATTGCCATTATGAGCAACATGTTGCTATATAAAAAATGCTATGGGCAATGCTAATTTGAATGGCTTCTAAGACAACATCAACATTGCTGATATCAAGGCATCATGTACAACTCTAATCACTCCAGTAATACAACGCCTCAGTAAATCTGTGAACATTAACACACGGTTGCATCAGTGTAGCACTGTCTCTCGCTACAGTGTTCAGTTCAGTTCAGTTTAGTCTCTCTGTCGTGTCCGACTCTTTGCGACCCATGGACTGCAGCATGCCAGGCCTCCCTGTCCATCACCAACTCACAGAGTTTACTCAAGCTCATGTCCATTGAGTTGGTGATGCCATCCAACCATCTCATCCTCTGTCGTCCCCTTCTCCTCCTGCTTCCAATCTTTCCCAGCATCAGGGTCTTTTCAAATGAGTCAGCTCTTTGTATCAGGTGGCCAAAGTATTGGAGTTCCAGCTTCAACATCAGTCCTTTCAATGAATATTCAGGACCGATCTCCTTTAGGATGGACTGATTGGATTTCCTTGCAGTCCAAGGGACTCTCAAGAGTCTTCTCCAACACCACAGTTCAAAAGCATCAATTCTTCAGTGCTTAGCTTTCTTTATAGTCCAACTCTCACATGCATACATGACTACTGGAAAAACCATAGCTTTGGCTAGATGGACCTTTGTTGGGAAAATAATGTCTCTGCATTTTAATATGCTGTCTAGGTTGCTGCAGTGTATTGACACAAAAACATGCTGGTTTAAGAGCAGAATGTATGATTCAATATAAATACTTACAAAGAATGCATTTATAATGTATTTATAGCCTGGTAGGCTACAGTTTGTAGGGTTCCAAAGTTGGACATGACTGAACACTCATGTGCCACAGTTGGTGATGTGTCTGTCTGTCCATCATCCACTCTGCTAGTACAATGACACTCTTTTTCTGTCTTGCCTGTCCCAAAGATTTTGTACATACTATTTCAAATATTCAAAATATGTCCATTTTGAAAGATATAATTGGCCTTTTTTTGTGACATGAGACATACGTGCTTACTTTGGAAAACATTCTCAATTCAGTTTCAAATTTATAATAGAAATTAACTAGATAGTGATTGTTTCTAGCTTGATTATTTTCATGAAGGGGGAAACACCTGTAGGAGTCAAAATTTCCTTTAGGGACATGCATAAATAGAATTTATACATGAGTGTTCAGAAACATAGTTATTTCTACTGGTAATCTTCCAATCTGCCTGGTGTCAGTAAATTGCATACAATATGACCACATAGAATTCCTGTATATCGAAATAATTCATCTTGCTTTGCTCAAGCTGTCAGTGGTGAAAGACACACATGTACTAATACAGAAATAGAAAATTAAAATGAAAAATGACCAAGTCACAACTGTGGTGCTGAAAAACTGTATTTTAGCATTCTTGTCCTTGAATCAAAAGGGCAACTCAAATGAGTACATGTTACTCTAGTCAGCATTTCTTAAAGAATATAATGGGTTGTAATTTTGAGGGAAAGTTATCTTTTAATGGATATTTCTGTGTGTTTTATAATTATTGCAGATAGTAGCAAGTCAATATTATTTGGATGTTAAAACATTGGTAGTTGAGGACGTTGCTTTCTGTTTTGGGGATTACCAGAGTGTTGCTTTTATCTTTGAAGGTTTAGCCATGAGGAAGTCTTAGAACCAACTCTTGAAATGAAATAACTTGCGTTTTGTTGCCTTATTCCCCAAGCCACATAATGAAATGCTTTGTTTAGGACTGTTCTTCTGAGCAGAATGTGTGGTACAGTGAGCAGAGCTTTCTGAAAGGGGTCCCCACGGGCTCAGTGTAAGTTACCAGGACAGTGAGGCAGCAGAGCCTATTTCCCTTCTCCTGGTGGAAGGGGCTGCATCTAAACTCAGCTTCCCGTGGGTTCTGACAGGAGCTGAGCAGCTGCTTGCTCAGACAGTTCCTGTAAACACTTGACATCCAAATTCTAACTCCTGGTACCAAATATCTCTATATTTTTGCTCTGACAAGGCGGCTTTCTTGTTTTTAACCTAGAAGAAGGGAGGGGAGCCTCACTGCCCACCTGCTTACCACCAAAAGCAGCAATTCCATATTATAGCACAGAATTGATTAAGAAATGTACCCTTAGTTGTGCAGGAGCCCTGAAGAAATTCTCCCTAGTCCCTAGGTGGTGCTATTTACGAAACCTTTGAAGTATCATGATCCATGGATTCACAGAGTTCTCAATTGTGCTATAAAAGAGAAAACTACCATCGTATATTGGTTTCTCATTAAACAATCTTGATCGTTAAATTCTGAGAGGAAAAAAATATGCTTCATAAAAAGAAATCCATACTTAGTACAGTTCTATTCCAGCTGGTAGTAAGGAACCCTCAAATTGGGAGTGCTTTCTCAAATGCTCAGCAAGCCCACTCACTGCAGTACCAACCATGCACAATTTCAGTCTTACTAGATGATAAACTCAGAGACAAATTAGAGGACAGAAGAAGACATTTATAAAGACTGGAAACTGAGGGGACTGGTTCAAGAGTACAGAAGAATACTTTAGCATCTCAAAATGGTGGATTCTATCATAGGGCAAAGGATGGATTTCAGGTTCTGTTAGTGTGTAATTTTAAAAACCAAGCACTGGGACAGGATTTTTTTTTCCTCTGAAATACATACATGATTTCTACTAATATTCTCTTAAAAGGTATTCCCTCTAGTTCAGTTCAGTTTAGTTCAGTTGCTCAGTTGTGTCAGACTCTGTGACCCAAAGGATTGCAGCACTCCAGGCCTCCTTGTCCATCACCAACTCCCAGAGTCCACCCAACCTAATGTCTATCACATAGGTGATGCCATCCAAAGATCACATCCTCTGTCGTCCCCTTCTCCTCCTGCCCTCAATCTTTCCCAGCATCAGAGTCTTTTCAAATGAGTCAGCTCTCCACATCAGGTGGCCAAAGGATTGGAGCTTCAGCTTCAACATCAGTCCCTCCAGTGAATATCCAGGACTGATCTCCTTTAGGATGGACTTGTTGGATCTCCTTGCAGTCCAAAGGACTTTCAACAGTCTTCTTCAACACCACAGTTCAAAAGCATCAATTCTTCAGTGCTCAGCTTTCTTTATAGTCCAACTCTCACATCCATACATGACCACTGGAAAAAACATATCTTTGACTAGACGGACCATTGTTGGCAAAGTAATGTCTCTGCTTTTTAATATGCTGTCTAGGTTGGTCATAACTTTCCTTCCAAGGAGTAAGCGTCTTTTAATTTCATGGCTGCAGTCACCATCTGCAGTGATTTTGGAGCCCCCCACCCCCCATAAAAGTCTGCCACTCTTCCCACTGTTTCCCCATCTATTTGCCAAGAAGTGATGGGACCAGATGCGATGATCTGAGTTTTCTAAATGTTGAGCTTTAAGCCAATTTTTTCACTCTCCTCTTTCACTTTCATCAAGAGGCTTTTTAGTACTTCTTCACTTTCTGCCATAAGGGTGGTATCATCTGCATATCTGAAGTTATGGATATTTCTCCTGGCAATCTTGATTCCAGCTTGTGCTTCATCCAGCCCAGAGGTCCTCATGATGTACTCTGAATATAAATTAAGTAAGCACGGTGGCAATGAGCCAATCTATTGTTCCATGTCCAATTCTAACTGTTGCTTCCTGACCTGCATACAGATTTCTCAAGAGGCAGGTCAGGTGGTCTCAAATTCCCATCTCTTTCAGAATTTTCCACAGTTTATTGTGATCCACACAGTCAAAGGCTTTGACATAGTCAATAAAGCAGAAATAGATGTTTTTCTGGAACTCTCTTGCTTTTTCAATAATCCAGCAGATGCTGACAATTTGATCTCTGGTTCCTCTGCTTTTTCTAAAACCAGCTTGAACATCTGGAGCCTGTCTTGGAGAATTTTGAGCATTACTTTACTAGGGTGTGAGATGAGTGCAATTGTGCAATAGTTTGAGCATTCTTTGGCATTGCCTTTCTTAGGGATTGAAATGAACACTGAGCTTTTCCAGTCCCATGGCCACTACTGAGTTTTCCAAATTTGCTGGCATATTGAGTGCAGCACTTTCACAGCATCATCTTTCAGGATTTGAAATAGCTCCACTGGAATTCCATCACCTCCACTAGCTTTGTTCGTAGTGATGCTTTCTAAGGCCCACTTGACTTCACATTCCAGGATGTCTGACTCTAGGTAAGTGATCACACTATCATGATTATCTGGGTCATGAAGATCTTTTCTGTACAGTTCTTCCATGTATTCTTCCACCTCTTCTTAATATCTTCTGCTTTTGTTAGGTCCATACCATTTCTGTCCTTTATCGAGCCCATCTTTGTATGAAATCTTCCCTTGGTATCTCTAATTTTCTTGAAGAGATCTCTAGACTTTCCCATTCTATTGTTTTCCTCTATTTCTTTGCACTGTTCACTGAGGAAGTCTATCCTATCTCTCCTTGCTTTTCTTTGGAACTCTGCATTCAAATGGGTATATCTTCTTTTACTCCTTAGCTTTTTGCTTCTCTTCTTTTTACAGCTGTTTGTAAGGCCTCTTCAGGCAGCCATTTTGCCTTTTGCATTTGTTTTCTTGAGGATGGTCTTGCTCCCTGTCTCCTATACATAATGTCACAAACCTCCATCCATTGTTCCTCAGGCACTCTGTCTATCAGTTCTAGACCCTTAAATCTATTTCTCACTTCTGGTGTATAATCATAAAGGATTTGATTTAGGTCATACCTGAATGTCTAGTGGTTTTCCCTGCTTTCTTCAATTTAAGTCTGAATTTGGCAATAAGGAGTTCATGATCTGAGCCACAGTCAGTTCCTGGTCTTGTTTCTGCTGAGTGTATAGAGCTTCTCCATCTTTGGCTGCAAATAATATAATCAATCTGATTTCGGTGTTGATCATCTGGTGATGTCCATGTGTAGAGTTTTCTATTGTGTTTTTTGGAAGAGGGTGTTTGCTATGACCAGTGCATTCTCTTGGCAAAACTCTATTAGCCTTTGCTCTGCTTCATTGTGTACTCCAAGGCCAAATTTGCCAGTTACTCCAGGTGTTTCTTGACTTCCTACTTTTGCATTCCAGTCCCCTATAATGAAAAGGAGATATTTTTTGTGTGTTAAGTCTAAAAGGTCTTGTAGGTCTTTACGAAACCATTCAACTTCAACTTCTTCAGCTTCTCCCTTTAGTTAGGAGATATGTATGAAGTAATGGCTGGTATAATTCAGTTGTAGAGAGGTAAAATCTAGTGTGTGATATATCTACTGCTCTGCCAGTGCCTATTTGTATTAATTGAATCTTGGAGTTTGAAGACTCTAACAGTTTTGTCCTTTTCTCTGAAGCTTATTTCTGCCACCCTTAGTTACATTAATGATGATTCATCTCCCTTACATGATGATGGTAATGGCAGAGTATGCCTGGAGACACAATTCATAAATGTCTCAGTTTCAACATTGAGATAATGCAAAAAATTTTATATACAATAAACTCCCTATATTCCTATGTATTGTACTTCTTCTCCATGTTCCATGATAGGAACATGTTCATGTTCCTATTTCTAACAGAAAAAAAATGGGAGCAGTGAATACAAAATTCAGTTAGATCTGTATAAAATTGGTTAAAGGGGAGAATAAAAATGAATATGTTCAAGACTTTGCTTACATATATTTGGTTAAATAGTATAAATAAATATAGCAGGGAATTCCTGCCTGATCCAGAGGATTCAAATTACATTGCAGGATTTAGAATTATCTCTTGAAATTACTTTGTAGACAGTTACCGTACTTCAGGCTAAAGCATTCACCTTTCTCTCTCACAGGGAATACATGCTAAATGGCCTAAGGTCCAACTTAGCTTTTTTCACAATTCAAATTCACTGAAATATTTAATTACCAAAGCTTAATTTTGTTTTGGCAGGAGAAAAGAGGAAGGTGAAGCTCTTCAGGACAAAAATCTATCTGCCACCAATAATAGCCTTTGTATTTAAAAGGCAGTCAGTGTTAACATGACTTTCCTTCCCTGTACTATTTTTTTGTGTTTCAGTTATTTGGGAAGAAGGGCATTTAAAAATGAACACACTATCTAAATATGATGCAACAACAGCAAAGAAATAAACTTCATGGACTTTGTGAGGAGATAAAGGGAAAATGGGATTTGCTCAATATAGGGCCTCCCGACCTTGCCCACATCCTCTGTGTCGAATAGAAATGAATGGATTTTGGTGATATTTAGCTTTGTAGTAATAATGACTGGAAATATGAACATCAGTAACATTACTACATAAACCTCTTTTGGAAAAAACATCTCTTTGGGACAATATTACTTTGGCTGCTATTCAAATGAGCAGGAAAAAATGAGGCATTTATAAAATTATTTTTTTTCCTTATTCAAATCAAGCTAAATCTCATTAAGAAATGATTCTACCAAAATGAGCCTGTGCAATTAAAAAATAGCTTAGGGATAATGTATTTGACAAAAGTTGATGTTCTATATATAGATGCACTTATTTATCACATAAAATAAAAATCAATTTCTGTTAAAGGGCCTTCACTCATGACTGAGGCAGGTTAGATCTAATGAATGAAAATATATTATTTCTTTTTTCTGCCAGGAAGTTCTATTATCAAACAAGGAAGTAGATTAATGAAACCTAAACCCACTTGATTAAAAACAAAAAAAAAAGAGTCCCTCCTATTTTTACGCTGCTCATCCCATATACGTGTTTTTAAAAATACAACTTCAGTTTGGCTGCTAATTATCTACAAGTCAATTGGAAAACCTTTAACATGCTACTTTAAATCAGATATAGGGAAAGAGTGACTCAGTGATTTGAATCAAGTACAGGAAGCCCGGCAATTGTGGAACTAATCTCTGTTTTGTTCAATTATCTGTAACTTCTTGGTAGTTATATTAGTCCTTAAGGCAGAATTTTTGGATCTGTGGGAGGGATTCTTCTACCTCTCATCTTCAGCTGCTGTGCTTAGAAAATAATGAATATCTTTTTCCTGATAAAGCTTAATTTTATTAAACTATGTTGGCACTTCTCTTGAAATGGATAGATTTATATGTACAGGTCTACTGTTGAACACTGTTCGTTTCCACTGAGCTGTATGCTTGCCTTTATGCTAATATCACTCCCTTGATTAGTGTAGCTGTAGCAACCAAGTCCAATAAGCTATCTGAATTTTGTTCTTTTTCAACATTGTTTCTTTCTATTCTAAGACTTTGTGTTCTATATAAATTTTAGAATAAACTTGTCAGTGTCTGCCAGAAAAAGCCTGTTAGAATTATATTTGGAATTGTATTGAATCTACAGCTCAATTAAAATGAATGACGCCCAATATTTCATATTTTGGCAATATTGTTTTGCATATTTTAAATTCTGGTGTTAATTGCTGATCTATAGAATATTTTTTTTTGGTTTTTGTTTATATATATTTAAATTTTTAAAATTTATAGTATATGTGATTTACAGTTTGTGTTAGTTTCAGATATACAGTAAAATGAATCAGTTATACATATACATATATCCACTCTTTTTTAGATTATTTTCCCTTATAATGCTTTACAGAGTATTGACTAGATTTCCCTGTCCCATATAGTAGGTCATTATTATCTATTTTTCATATAGTACTGTGTATCAGTTCAGTTCAGTTCAGTCGCTCAGTCATATTTATCCTTCCACCCCCCCATTCCATGTTCAAGGTCAAAAGGGGTGGCCGTGAGGAGACACCCCTCGTCCAAGGTAAGAGAAACCAAATAAGATGGTAGGTGTGCAAGAGGGCATCAGAGGGAAGACACACTGAAACCATAATCACAGAAAACTAGTCAATCTAATCACAGTAGGACCACAGCCTTGTCTAACTCAATGAAACCGCAGGGCAACCCAAGACGGGCGGGTCATGGTGGAGAGGTCTGGCAGAATGTGGTCCACTGGAGAAGGGAATGGCAAACCACTTCAGTATTCTTGCCTTGAAAACCCCATGAACAGTATGAAAAGGCAAAATGATAGGATACTGAAAGAGGAACTCCCCAGGTCGGTAGGTGCCCAATATGCTACTGGAGATCAGTGGAGAAATAACTCCAGAAAGAATGAAGGGATGGAGCCAAAGCAAAACCAGTACCCAGTTGTGGATGTAACTGGTGATAGAAGCAAGGTCTGATGCTGTAAAGAGCAATAATGCATAGGAACCTGGAATGTCAGGTCCATGAATCAAGGCAAATTGGAAGTGGCAAGAGATGGCAAGAGTGAACGTCGACATTCTTGGAATCAGCGAACTAAAATGGACTGGAATGGGTGAATTTAATGCAGATGACCATTATATCTGCTACTGTGGGCAGGAATCCCTCAGAAGAAATGGAGTAGCCATCATGGTCAACAAAAGAGTCCAAAATGCAGTACTAGGATGCACCTGGAGTAACAGGCAAATTTGGCCTTGGAATGCAGAATGAAGCAGGGCAAAGACTAATAGAGTTCTGCCAAGAAATGCACTGGTCATAGCTAACACCCTCTTCCAACAACACAAGAGAAGATTCTACACATGGACATCACCAGATGGTCAACACTGAAATAAGATTGATTATATTCTTTGCAGCCAAAGATGGAGAAGCTCTATACAGTCAACAAAAACAAGACCAGGAGCTGACTGTGGCTCAGATCATGAACTCCTTATTGCCAAATTCAGACTTAAATTGAAGAAAGTAGGGAAAACCGCTCGACTATTCAGGTATGGCCTAAATCAAATCCCTTATGATTATACAGTGGAAGTGAGAAATAGATTTAAGAGCCTAGATCTGACAGATAGGGTGCCTGATGAACTATGGAATGAGATTCAGGACATTGTACAGGAGACAGGGTCAAGACCATCCCCATGGAAAAGAAATGCAAAAAAGCAAAATGGCTGTCTGGGGAGGCCTTACAAATAGCTATGAAAAGAAGAGAGGTGAAAAGCAAAGGAGGAAAGGAAAGATATAAGCATCTGAATGCAGAGTTCCAAAGAATAGCAAGAAGAGATAAGAAAGCCTTCATTGATCAATGCAAAGAAATAGAGGAAAACAACAGAATGGGAAAGACTAGAGATCTCTTCAAGAAAATTAGAGATACCAAGGGAACATTTCATGCAAAGATGGGCTCGATAAAGGACAGAAATGGTAGAGACATAACAGAAGCAGAAGATATTAAGAAGAGGTGGCAAGAATACACAGAAGAACTGTCCAAAAAATCTTCATGACCCAGATAATCATGATGGTGTGATCACTCATCTAGAGCCAGACATCCTGGAATGTGAAGTCAAGTGGGCCTTAGAAAGCATCACTATGAACAAAGCTAGTGGAGGTGATGGAATTCCAGTTGAGCTATTTCAAATCCTGAAAGATGATGCTGTTCAAGTGCTGCACTCAATATGCCAGTAAATTTGGAAAACTTAGCAGTGGCCACAGGACTGGAAAAGGTCAGTTTTTTCCAAACTCAAAGAAAGGCAATGCCAAAGAATTCTCAAACTATTGCACAATTTCACTCATCTCACACGCTAGTAAAGTAATGCTCAAAATTCTCCAAGCAAGGCTACAACAATATGTGAACCATGAACTTCCTGATGTTCAACCTGGTTTTAGAAAAGGCAGAGGAACCAGAAATCAAATTGCCAACATCCGCTGGATCATGGAAAAAGCAAGAGAGTTCCAGAAAAACATCTGCTTCTGCTTTATTGACTATGCCAAAGCCTTTGACTGTGTGGATCATAATTAACTGTGGAAAATTCGGAAAGAGACGGAAATAGCAGACCACCTGACCTGCCTCTTGAGAAATCTATATGCAGGTCAGGAAGCAGCAGTTAGAACTGGACATGGAACAACAGACTGGTTCCAAATAGGAAAAGGAGTGCATCAAGGCTGTATATTGTCACCCTGCTTATTTAACTTATATGCAGTGTACATCATGAGAAACACTGGACTGGAAGAATCACAAGCTGGAATCAAGATTGCCGGGAGAAATACCTCAGATATGCAGATGACACCACCCTTATGGCAGAAAGTGAAGAGAAACTAAAAAGCTTCTGGATATAAGTGAAAGTGGAGAGTGACAAAGTTGGCTTAAAGCTCAACATTCAGAAAACCCAGATCATGGCATCTGGTCCCATCACTTCATGGGAAATAGATGGGGAAACAGTGGAAACAGTGTCAGACTTTATTTTGGGGGGGCTCCCAAATCACTGCAGATGGTGACAGCAGCCATGAAATTAAAAGATGCTTACTCCTTGGAAGAAAAGTTATGACCAACCTAGATCGCATATTCAAAAGCAGAGACATTACTTTGCCGACTAAGGTCCGTCTAGTCAAGGCTATGGTTTTTCCAGTAGCTATGTATGGATGTGAGGATTGGACTGTGAAGAAGGCTGAGCACCAAAGAATTGATGCGTTTGAACTGTGGTGTTGGAGAAGACTCTTGAGAGTCCCTTGGACTTCAAGGATATCCAACCAGTCCATTGTGAAGGAGATCAGCCCTGGAATTTCTTTGGAAGGAATGATGCTAAAGCTGAAACTCCAGTACTTTGGCCACCTCATGCGAAGAGTTGACTCATTGGAAAAGAGTCTGATGCTGGGAGGGATTGGGGGCAGGAGGAGAAGGGGACGACAGAGGATGAGATGGCTGGATGGCATCACGGACTCGATGGACATAAGTCTGAGTGAACTCCGGGAGTTGGTGATGGACAAGGAGGCCTGGCGTGCTGGGATCCATGGGGTCGCAAAGAATCAAACATGATTGAGCGACCGAACTGAACTGAACTGATTAACTGGAGCTGTAAGTTAATTTTCCAAAGAAAGGTGGTCGAGGATAGCCCCCGGTTAATGTCAAAAGAGTATAGTATAGCACACAGTAAACAGACAGATTTTGGTTTTGGGGTAAATGCTTGAGTAGATCTAGGGGATCCCTTTGAGTCCTGATCTGCCTTGCCCGTCGGGCTCTTCCGCATGACCTTGTTATAGGTGGGATCTCCCGTGCTGGGTCCCTGCAATTGGGTATATGATTTGTAAAATATATTTTCCCATTTAATAGGTTGCCTTTTCCCCTTTGGTATTTCTACTCCGTTTATTCTTTTGTCTTTTTATTACTCTTTATTCCTTTCCTGCTTCTTTGAGACTAATTGAATACTTTTAGGAGTAAATTGTATTTTATCTATTTCTATTCATTTGTAATTAATTAAGTTGTTCTGTTGTTATTGTTGCTCTAAGCCTAACAAAATGCAGCCTAACTTATCAAAGTCTATGTAAATTTAATATTGCATGAATTTCTACCTTCCACTTTTCATTTCATATCTGATACTCTCCATCTTCCATTTCCTTCTTGATAAATGTAAAAAACATGACATTTAATTTTATTTACCCATATATCCATTTTTGTACTGTTATTTTTATATTGTTTTCTTCAACACGTTATGAACACCACCTTACAGTATTATTAATTTTGCCTTAGAGTCAGATGTCTTTTAAGAAAGTTATGACCAGAAAAATCTAGTTATTTATTTTACCTCTTTATCTATCATTTCCAGTATTCTTTCTACCTTCCAACAGACGTGATTTCTACCTTACATTATTTTTCTTCATTCTGAAGAACACCTTTTTTACCTTTTGTGAAGTCCTTTGGGCAATGAATTCTATCAGATTTAATATTTCAACATGTTTATATTTTCATTCTTATTTTTGAAGGATAGTTTCACTGGATCAGAATTCTGAGTTAACATTTTTTTTTCTTTTATCACTTAAATTTTTTTCTTCCATTATCATCTGATTTACATTATTTCTCATGAGAAAACAATTATAATTTATATCATTGTTAGCTATAAGTTCATTGTTTTCTTCTTGACTGTAATGAATCTCTTTTCTCTATTTTCCAGTGTTTCTCTTTATAGTTATATTTTAGTAATTTGTGTATGATATTGTTTTCTTTGCATTTGTACTATTTGGGGCCTGTTGAGTTTATGTTTTGCATCATAACTGGGAAAAATTGATTGCCTCAAATACTTTGTTACATTCACTGTCTTTTCTGCTCCTAAGGCTCAGGTTACATACCTGTTAAGACCATTCTTTCTGCCTTCCAACAGGTCACTATTACTCTCTTCAGTTTTCTTTATTCTTCTTGCTATTCTTCAGATTGGGTAATATCCACTGACCCATCATCAAATTTACTGAGTCCTTGTCTCTTCTGTTGATAAGCAGTGATTTTCAGTGATCTTCTTTTTCATTTCATTACTTTTACAGCTCTAGAATGTTCTTTTAATATTCTAAATTTTCATTTTTTCCTACTAAGGACTCCTTTTAGTTTACTTTTTATTACTATATTTTCCTTTAATTTTTTGTTTATATTTTTCTTGAGTTCTTAGAATGTATTTACAATAGTTTGTTTAACATCTTTGTTTGCTAAAGTCAACAATAAGCCTATCCCAGGGCTGGTTTCTGTTGATTGCTTTCTTGTGTCTATGGATCACATTTTCCTATTTCTTTGTATATCATATAATTTATTATTATATATTACATTTTGAATAATAAATTATAGAGAATATGGATTCTGCCATATCCTTCTAAGTGTCTTAATTTTTGTTCTAGTAAAAAATTTAATAATTATTAAACACCTTGAGTTTTTATAAGCATGGTTTTCATTCGGTTAATGTATATCTGCCAGAAGTATAAAGTATTTCCCAAGATACTGCAACTTCCCAGGATTCAAATTCCTCCAAATTGTATCTTACCTGAGTCGTTGTTGTTAGGATTTGGTTTTTCATTTTATTGGGCAAATCTATAGAAATCTGTACTAAACCTTGTGATGTCTCACTTGGATTCCCAGGATACCCTTAGTGTTTTATAAATATATAGATCTACACTGTCTATCTGGACAAGACCAAAACTTCCACTGCTGTTCAATACCTAACGTCGGCTCTGAACCCTATACCAGCTGTTTTCTGGTAGGTCTCCTGAAGGCTCACCTTGCACATATGCAACTCAGCCTTTAATGAAGGGCTTTCCTGAACCCTCATATAAGTTTCTATCTATCCGTTCCACAGCTTCTTCCTGTCTGATGCCCCAGATTCCAGCTGCTCCAGCTACCCTAAACCCTGACATCTACTTCCTCAGTCCGTTGCTCTTATTGTTTTTGTTCAATGGTCAAGTTGTGTCTGACTGTTTGCAACCCCATGGACTGTAGCATAACAGTCTTCTCTGTCCTCCACTATCTCCCAGAGTTTGTTCAAGTTCATGTGCACTGAGTTAGTGATGCTATCTAATCATCTTATCCTCTACCATTCCCTTCTTTTGCCTTCAATCTTTCCCAGCATCAGGGTCTTTTCCAGTGAGTTGGCTCTTCACATCATGTGACCAAAGTTTTGGAGTTTCAGCTTCAGTAATGATCCTTCCAATGAATATTCATGGTTGATCTCCTGTAGGATTGACTGATTTGATCTCCTTGCAGTCACAGCACTCTCAACAGTCTTCTCCACCACCACAATTCAAGAGCATCAATTCATCTACACTCAACCTTCTTTATTGTCCTCAGCTCATTAGAACTTCCATATTCTCTCTGAATTCCAGCTGTGAATTTCCACTGTGCCAAAGTCAGGCATGATGGAAAACATGTGAGAAAAGTCAGTAAAGTTAGGAAATTATCTCCAGGTAGAGAACTGGGGTTACTGTGGTGTTAATCTCGTGGGCTTTCTCTTCCCTCAAGGTTTATTGTGCTGCCAGTCATCCAGTGCCTAAAAATAGGGTTTTCATACATTTTGTTCAGCTTTACAATTATTCATGTTAGGGGGATTGATTAGTATTAATCAATCCAAGTAAATCATTATATCTGGAATCAAAAGTCCTCTCTATGTAATTTTTTAAAAGATTGCCATATTCTTGTGTGAGTCTTCAGGGATGTATTTTAAAATTCTATTTTACTTGCTCTACTAACAGTGCTTATCTGAGGTACAAATTATCTTTGCCAAATTTGTTTTTTCATGGCATTGTTCTTTCTGAAATATATGGTGATTCTTGCTTGCATGCCTATATCAGTTAAGGTCAAAATAAGAAACTCAGAGCAAAATTAAAATAATGATTAGAGAATAGTTGCTTTGCAAAAGTGTGGATTTGGGGGAAACAAGAATTTTTAGTTCTAAATATATAAAGTCAGTCTCTATAATAGTATTTGTATGTAAACATGGGAATTTGGGGTACCTATGTTTTCTGCCATGTGTGGTAAGGAAGACAAATAATTAAGTCAGTATTCAGAAAGAGAGAAACAGGAAGGGAGGGAGGGGGAAACTCCTTATCATGGTCAATAATCTGACTTTGTTCTAGCACCTGCATATTTCCTGTGGGTTGTTGGTTCAGTGCCATTGCTAGCGTTGACCAATAAATTTACCTGTTTTCCATTCCGTTAGTTTAACCTGGGTCTGTCACTTGCTACAACAAGAATCCTAAGCTAATGCTGACAATAAAGGTTGAAGGAAAATAAAGAATAATTCAAGAGAATCTATTAAATGTGGGTGGGGCAACCTCAATTTTTCTAGTTAGATGTATTTTTCAAAAGAAATTTAGGCCCTGGTACATGTTGTTTTAGACTTCCTTGATGATTCAGCAGCAAAGAATCCACCCACCTGCCAATGCAGGAAAGATGGGTTCTATCCCTGGGTCAGGAAGATCCCTTGGAGAAGGAACTGGCAATCCACTCCAGTATTCTTGCCTGGAGAATTCCCTGGACAGAGGAGCCTGGCAGGCTATTGTCTATGGGGTTGCAGAGTCAGACATGACTGAAGGACTAAACAAGAACAACAACCACCTTTTGTTTTGCTTATGATAGAAAGTAAGTGTGTCTTTTTAGGTTTCTTTAGGTTTCTCTAAAAGGAAAATATTATCTGAGAGGTTGAACGGGAGAGAATGCTTTACTTTGGATTTCTTGGATTTTATTTCATCAACTAAATAGGAATGAAATGTATCATTAAGTATACTTGCTTACCAGCAAATATTTCATTGGATATTTCATATCCTTTACACAGTGGTCTAGGGATTTAGTTGATTAAAAACTTTAAAAAATCCACATATTTTAAATGCTTATCCTAAAATGATTCTGCTTATTATCTTAGGCAAAATATCCATGTCTTGTCTCTAAAAATTACCAATTTTATTGCTACTTATGGAACAAGAAGTTAAGGTGGTTAATGAGTGCCAGATTCATCCCTGCTAATGGAATCAAGATTGCCAGACGAAATATCAATAACCTCAGATATGCAGATGACACCACCCTTATGGCAGACAGTGAAGAGGAACTAAAAAGCCTCTTGATGAAAGTGAAAGTGGAGAGTAAAAAAGTTGGCTTAAAGCTCAACATTCAGAAAACAAAGATCATGGCATCTGGTCCCATCACTTCATGGGAAATAGATGAGGAAACAGTGGAAACAGTGTCAGACTTTATTTTTTGGGGCTTCAAAATCACTGCAGATGGTGACTGCAGCCATGAAATTAAAAGACGCTCACTCCTTGTAAGGAAAGTATGACCAACCTAGATAGCATATTCAAAAGCAGAGACATTACTTTGCTGACTAAGGTCCGTCTAGTCAAGGCTATGGTTTTTCCAGTGGCCATGTATGGATGTGAGAGTTGGGCTGTGAAGAAGGCTGAGCGCCGAAGAATTGATGCTTTTGAACTGTGATGTTGGAGAAGACTCTTGAGAGTCCCTTGGACTGCAAGGAGATCCAACCAGTCTATTCTGAAGGATATTAGCACTGGGATTTCTTTGGAAGGAATGATGCTAAAGCTGAAACGCCAGTATTTGGCCACTTCATGTGAAGAGTTGACTCATTGGAAAAGACTCTGATGCTGGGAGAGATTGGGGGCAGGAGGAGAAGGGGACGACAGAGGATGAGATGGCTGGAATGCATCACTGACTCGATTGACATGAGTCTGAGTGAACTCCAGGAGTTGTTGATGGACAGGGAGGCCTGGTGTGCTGCAGCAGTTCATGGGGTTGCAGAGAGTTGGACACGACTGAGTGACTGAACTGAACTGAACTGAACTGAATGGAACAAAGGACTTGCTATTTCCTGTCAGGAATTGAAGGTGGTTAATTATTACATTGCCTATATTCATACAGAATAATTAAAACTTGGTATAGAAGGTGTCACAGAAACTATTTAATTGCTAGCACAGAATTTTAGAAAGAATTATGTTTGTTAACTTAAGAAAGGCATAACATTTTCAAGTTTCAGTTCAGTTCAGTTCAGCCGCTCAGTCGTGTCCGACTCTTTGCGACCCCATGAATCGCAGCACGCCAGGCCTCCCTGTCCATCACCAACTCCTGGAGTTCACTCAGACTCACGTCCATCGAGTCAGTGATGCCATCCAGCCACCTCATCCTCTACTTACACAAGTCTAAGCAAGGCTCCCTTCCTTTAAAATTTTTATTCATATTATTTTTATGAACAAGATATAGCAATGAGATAAGGGGATGCATTAAATAAGACAAAGCCAAATTTTATGACTTGGTTTGGGGAAGGAAAACACTAGAGCTTTCAAATAAGACTTACAATGAATGTTTATGGAATTAGATTCAGGAGAGGCTGTTAAGTAACTGGATGCCTTTAACTCACCAAAGGGAAATAGTTTTATCCATCATGGTGAAAAACTAGCAGATCAAATGTATGTTCAAATCATTTATCACTCATGAATTTAATCAGAAAATTAGTGTGTATTGAGAATTCTGGCATCTAATTTATGTCTTAGTTTGGTCAGTATGCAAAGAATTGGAGACTCTGGCATATAGAAAACAAGTATGGTTTCTGTTGAGGTTTGGGTTATATAAGATGTATAGCTGATGTCCTTGCCCTGTAAGCCATTTTTATCTCTTCCTATTTTTTCCTGCATTATTGAGCATGAGAACAAAAACATCTGTCTGAAAAATATACATTTCGGAAAAGTCTACGTTAGGCAAGTTCATCCAAGCATAGTGTGTTATTTGCTCCCAAGACATTTTTTTTCCACTTTGTTTTGATTATCTCTCCTAGCTTGCTGTCAGCTTCAGTGCCAGATTTTTGGTTGCCCTGTGCAAACCTTGGTGTGTGGGCCTGCTTGTGTGTATCAGTGGCAGCGTGTCAAGGTAGAAGAATGACTACAGGATGATAAAATATTTTTTACTGAGGAGGTTCATCACACCAAATCCTAGGATTGTTCCACAGTAGCCAGCACCCTCTCCAATAGAGTCATGTCCATTTGAAACCAGAAAACTTTCTTCCTGAAAATGCTCTGTCTCATATTCACATGGCCCTAAACCTTCCCACCATCCATCACAGTCACTAGTGCTTGGATCACATCAGTCCTTATGGTAAGAAACTGCATACACAGTGTGAAGCAGAAATAGGTAGATTGAAGAATCAGTGATGCCAGCCTTTCTGCATTGTCAGAATTTTGCTTCTGTAGCTGCCTATGGTAAATCTCAGAGGTTTACCAAGAGCTGGGCAAGTACTTTAAAAACTACTGTTCTTTAGGGGCATTGGAACTTTGATTTTTTTTTTTTTAATTTGTACTGTTTCTATAAATGACTACTGGATGGACTTCCACCTTTATCAGGGGTTGTCAGAAATAAATGAGTCATTCATTAATTGGTTCAATGAGCCATTGACTCTGAGCTCAAATGGCTATACCGTGACTTTTGCCAGAAAGAAGGGGTGGACACCAGGATTAGGCCAATAATTTAAACTTAAAAGAATAATGCCAAATGCCATAGCCAAGTTGAGAGGGGACCTGAAATAGAGAAAAATACTACAAGGGTTTAAACCACACACATTAGGCCTGAATCATATTACTAGAGCTCTTCAGAAAGAGGCCTCTGCTGTCTTTGTACTTCGTTACTATGAACCTATTATGGGGTGATACTGTTCAGTTCAGTTCAGTTCAGTTGCTCAGTCATGTCCGACTCTTTGTGACCCCATGATTCACAGCACATCAGGCCTCCCTGTCCATCACCAACTCCCGAGTTCACTCAAACTCACATCCATCGAGTCAGTGATGCCATCCAGCCATCTCATCCTCTGTCATCCCCTTCTCCTCCTGCCCCCAATCCCTCCCAGCATCAGAGTCTTTTCCAATGAGTCAACTCTTGGCATGAGGTGGAGTTTCAGCTTTAGCATCATTACTTCCAAAGAACACCCAGGACTGATCTCCTTCAGAATGGACTGGTTGGATCTCCTTGCAGTCCAAGGGACTCTCGAGAGTCTTTTCCAACACCACGTTAGTAAAACATAATTACCCACTTTTCTTCCTTTGTTTTCCTTCTTTTCTGCCTTCCAGAAATAATGCCATGGGCGCTCTTTTCTCATTATGTTCCTGTTGTTTAAAGGAGAGTTACCTCCAAGATGCTGCCCTACTTGGATTCTCCATCCAACATATGGTCAGGCAATTCTTTCCTCAGGATGGCTTTGATTGCATTTCCTCAGTTTAACAACTTCTCTCTCCCTGAAGTGTACATTATATACAATTGTGCAGTAGCACTTTCGAGCTTCTCCTATGTGTTTGGCCCGAGGCTATGACATGAGGCTGTATTAGTGAAGAAGATACAGGGACTATTCACCCCCTTTCTAACCACTTAAAAATAGCGGGCATGCAGTAAAATCAGCCTGTTCTAGGCATTCACACAGGACCTTTCTTTCCTTCATTCTATCTTTACAGTCCTGCAAACTCTTACCAGGCTTCCCAGGTATCACTAGGGGTAAAGAGACATAAGAGACACAGGTTCAGTCCCTGGGTTGGGAAGATCCCTTGGAGGAGGGCACAACAACCCACTCCAATATTACTGCCTGGAGAATCCCATAGACAAAGGAGCCTGGTGAGCTACAGTCCATAGGGTCTCAAAGAGTCTGATACAACTTAGCATTTTCTGAAGTGACTTAGTATGCACACACAAACTCTTACCTCCCTGGCTCATTAAAGCCATGTTCTTTCCCCAACTTTCAAATATCCGTGACTGGCACCCCAACTATGTTTGCTAAAATATCCTTTTATCAAACTTCCTCTTTTGCCTTATCAATCTTTCACTGCAAAATCCCTTGATTGTGGCTTTACTGGTAGTATCTAGTGAGAGTAATTCATAGTAGTCTTCCCTGCAGAAGTGAGAAAATGATGAGGAGTATTTATAGCTCAGAAGAAAGAAAAAGGAATAATATTCACAATTATTATGTGTTAAATGCTATGAGAATTACCTAACATATTATTTCATTTAATTTAGTAGCTAAATATATAAAATATACTATACCAAGTGAAAGTGAAGTTGCTCAGTCGTGTCTGACTCTTTGCAACCCCATGGATTGTAGCCCACCAGGCTCCTCCGTCCATGGGATTCTCCAGGCAAGAATACTGGAGTTGGTTGCCATTTCTTTCTCCAGGGGATCTTCCTGACCCAAGGATCGAACCCAGGTCTCCCGCATTGCAGACAGATGCTTTAACCTCTGAGCCACCAGGGAAGCCAACTGAAGGAAGTGTAAATAAAAGAAAGGGGTAACATAACTGAGAGAGTTAGTTACTCTACCTGAGTGCTGAGGGGATGGCTAGATGCTTTGTGTATATTAGGTAAGTGTTGACTTGTGACACACAAAGATGATGCTGGTCGGCTACTGGGTAGCCATAACATGTCAGCTTGTCTTCTACCTTCTCCTCTTGCTGTTCTCCAGGTCATTCTACACTTGGCAACCAGAGAGAATGAAATCTCAGTGATTTCTCATTACACTGAAATGCTCAAACTCTTTCAGTGGTGAACAGAGATGTAGATCTGATCTATCCTTCCAAATTCAGCTCTGGCTGTCACCAAACTTTCACTCCTTTCACCCCAACCACTCTGGCCTTCTGAGTTTTCAAAAATACCAGATGCATTCCTCTGGGAGACTTTTAACTCCTCTGTCCAGCATGTACTTCCCACCCTCTCTTGAAGAATGGGTGCACTCTTCGGCTACAGCTTGTGCATCATGATGATTCCCGGATTGGATACATTTCAAACAAGTCTGTTCATCACTTACAAGAAATTCTTATCTGACAACTTGGCCTAATATGCAGTTTCATTTCATATAGCCTTATTTGTTACACTGACACATGTTTGCTTCAGAAACTTTAGCCAGTGAAAATGCTGAATTTACTTAGGGCATGGGTTTGTTTATGATTGTGGATTTCAGTTTTGGTTTTTAGATTATCTTTGAATATTTAGACCTGAAAGTCCTTGCTCACATCAACAGTGTTGGCATGTAACTGGCTATGGACTTTGAAGTTCTGATCTCTGGCTACTGTTGCTGTATTTTGTGAAATTATCAGCTGTTATTGAATAAGGAAACAATTAATCACATTTACTGTAAATGAAATTAACACCAGCCTACCACCGGTCTGCTTTTCCTAGCTAACTTAGATTTTAGGGACCATTTTACTGTTGGGAAACTCTTAAGCTCTCCAGGAGGACTTGATTTAGTTGTGCTTGTTTCTCATATGTTTGTACTTTTTCTCTACCAAGTTTGCTTAAAAATCCCAGTGGATGTTACTTGATAAATGTACTTCTTTGGTGGAGGCTGGAGAGTGATAGGATAATTAGCAAAGCAGGTGATTTTAGCAGAGTGGGCAACTGTCAGTGGGACAAATTTGATGAATAAAGTGAAGTAATTTGGTGACTCCTGTGGGCTTGGATTTTTCAGGGCTGTTCTCTGGAACTCAGGGATGGTGAAAGAGCTGGGCTGATGTAGGTGATCAAACAGAAACAGAAAATCATGCAGGTTAGTTGGGGGATATAAAACTGCATCAGACACAAAGCATCAGTTCAGTTCATTTTAGTCACTCAGTTGTGTCTGACTCTTTGCGACCCCATGGACTGCAGCACGCCAGGCCTCCCTGTCCATCACCAACTCCCGGAGTTCACCCAAACTCATGTCCATTGAGTTGGTGATGCCATCCAGCCATCTCATCCTCTGTCCTATTTTCCGTCTACCCTCAATCTTTCCCAGTACCAGGGTCTTTTCAAATGAGTCATTTCTTCACGTCAGGTGGCAAAAGTACTGGAGTTTCAGTTTCAAGATCAGTCCTTCCAAAGAACATCCAGGACTGATCTCCTTTAGGATGAACTGGTTAGATCTCCTTGCAGTCCAAGGGACTCTCAAGAATCTTCTCCAATACCACAGTTCAAAAGCATCAATTCTTAGGTGTTCAGCTTTCTTCACAGTCCAACTCTCACATCCATACATGACCACAGGAAAAACAATAGCCTTGACTAGACAAACCTTTGTTGGCAAAGTAATGTCTCTTTTTTCAATAGCCTATCTAAGTTGGTCATAACTTTCCTTCCAAGGAGTAAGCACCTTTTAATTTCATGGCTGCAATCACCATCTGCAATGATTTTGGAGCCCCCCAAAAATAAAATCTGTCACTGTTTCCATTGTTTCCCCATCTGTTTGCCATGAAGTGATGGGACCGGATGCCATGATCTTAGTTTTCTGAATGTTGAGCTTTAAGCCAACTTTTTTCATTCCCCTCTTTCACTTTCATCAAGAGGCTCTTTAGTTCTTCTTCAATTTCTGCCATAAGCGTGGTGTCATCTGCATTTCTGAAGTTATTGATATTTCTCCTGGCAATCTTGATTCCAGCTTGTGCTTATTCCAGCCCAGTGTTTCTCATGATGTACTCTGCATATAAGTTAAATAAGCACAGTGACAATATGTGCCTTAAATAAGCACAGTGAAAATATATGCCTTGATGTACTCCTTTTCCTATTTGGAACCAGTCTGTTGTTCCATGTCCAGTTTTAACTGTTGCTTCCTGACTTGCACACAGATTTCCCAGAAGGCAGGTCAGAAGGTTTGGTATTCCCATTTCTTTAAAAACTTTCCACAGTTTATGGTGATCCACACAAAGGCTTTGGCATAGTCAATAAAGCAGAAATAGATGGTTTTCTGGAACTCTTTGGTTTTTTTGATGCTTCAACAGATGCTGGAAATTTGTCTGGTTCCTCTGTCTTTTCTAAATCCAGCTTCAATGTTTGGAAGTTCATGTATTGTTGAAGCCTGGCTTGGGGAATTTTGAGCATTACTTTACTAGTGTTGAGATGAGTGCCATTGTGCGATTGTGCATTCTTTGGCATTGCCTTTCTTTGGGATTGGACTAAAACTGACCTTTTCCAGTCCCATGGCCACTGCTGAGTTTTCCAAATTTGCTGACATATTGAGTGCAGCACTTTCACAGCATCATCTTTCAGGATTTGAAATAGCTCAACTGGAATTCCATCATCTCCACTAGCTTTGTTTGTAGTGATGCTTTCTAAGGCCCACTTGACTACACATTCCAGGATGTCTGGATCTAGGTGAGTGTGAGTGATTACACCATCATGATTATCTGAGTCACAAAGATCCTTTTTGTATAGTTCTTCTCTGTATTCTTTCCACCTCCTCTAAATATCTTCTGCTTCTGTTAGGTCCCTACCATTTCTGCCCTTTATTGAGACCATCTTTGCATGAAATGTTCCCTTGGTATCTCTAATTTTCTTGAAGAGATCTCTAGTCTTTCCCATTCTTTTGTTTTCCTCTATTTCTTTCCACTAATCACTGAGGAAGGCTTTCTTATCTCTCCTTGCTTTTCTTTGGAACTCTGCGTTCAAATGGGTATATCTTTCTTTTTCTTCTTTGCTTTTCACTTCTCTTATTTTCACAGTTATTTGTAAGGCCTCTTCAGATAGCCATTTTTCTTTTTTGCATTTCTTTTCCATGGGGATGGTCTTGATCCCTCTCTCCTGTACAATGTCACGATTCGCTGTCCATAGTTTATCAGGTGCTCTGTCTATTAGATCTAGTCCCTTAAATCTGTTTCTCACTTCCACTCTATAATGATAAGGAATTTTACTTAGGTCATACCTGAATCGTCTAGTGGTTTTCCTTACTTTCTTCAATTTAAGTCTGAATTTGGCAATAAGGAGTTCATGATCTGAGCCACAGTCAGCTCCTGGTTTTGTTTCTGCTATCTGTATAGAGCTTCTCCATCTTTGGCTGCAAAGAATATAATCAATCTGATTACAGTGTTCACCATCTGATGATGTCCATGTGTAGAGTCTTCTCTTGTGGAGTTGGAAGAGGGTGTTTGCTATGACCAGTGCATTCTCTTGGCAGAACTCTATTAGTCTTTGCCCTGCTTCATTCTGTACTCCAAGGCCAAATTTCCCTGTTACTCCAGGGGTTCTTGCCTTCCTGCTTTTGAATTCCAGTCCCCTATAGTGAAAAGGACATCTTTTTTGGGTGTTAGTTCTAAAAGGGCTTGTAGGTCATAGAACTGTTCAACATCAGCTATTCAGTATTACTGATTGGGGCATAGAATCCATAGCCCTTCAGTATAAGCTCTCACCCTCTGTCCCTCTCCTTTGTGCTAACAAGATATTAAAAGCAACCGTAAACCCATCAAAGGAAGAAGAGTTTTTTTAAGAATACGGGGCTTTGTTTGTGTGTGGAGGTAGGGGGAGTGGGGTAAGAGGAGAGTGGTATTCTTTTGTAAGGCATTGTAAAATAAGACACCTCTTATTAAAATAGTGTGCAGTGATATGTTCTAATAAGATCAGAAAAAGCCTTTATCTTATAATCAGGGAAGAAATATTTGAACCCATTTTGCAGCATTAAAAAAAAAACAAACAAACCCACATTGTATTTAAAGGAAATACTGAGAGCAAGTCTTCACTGGGTAATTCTTGATAAGGAAGTTGGACTAACAGGAAATGCAAATACTGTGACATGCAAGCGTGCTAAGTCACTTCAGTTGTATCCGACTCTCTGCTTCTCTATGGACTGTAGCCTGCCAGGTTCTTCTTGTCTATGGGATTCTCTAGGCAAGTATAATGGAGTGGGTTGCCATTTCCTGCTCCTGGGAATCTTCCTGAACCAGGGGCTGAACCCGTATCTCTTAAGTGTACTGCATTGACCAGGAGTGTTCTTTACCACTAGGGCCACCTGGGAAGCCCCATGAAGACTGTGACAGAGATTATGAAATAGACTGGGAAGTGCATTGAAGGAACAAAGAAAAACCACTCTCAGATAGATCAAAAACAAACCCAAGTTGAAAGGAAATGCCAAAAATACTGTCTGATAAGACTAAATCTGAGGAAAATAAAGTCATCGTGACTTGAATTCATGTCTCATAATTCTCAGCTCTGCCTTCATATATTTTATTTGCCAAGAAACCTCTTCCACTTTGATGCAAATGGTAGTAGAGTCACCTTGCACTAATGTATACTCTTTCAAAAGACACCTCAGTGCTGACTCGCCACACATCTTGAAAGCATACAAATAGAGTATGCCATGGGAGGGAAGGATTGTATTTTGAATGCATGGTAAGTAATGGTAGACCATTTAAGTACAGCATTTGCCAGAACTCAACAGTCTGGATTTTCTGTTTCTACCTCGTTTATGAATGGCAAACCAAGATCAAGAAAGGAAATAGCTGGGAAAGGAATTCACATGAATACTGATAAATACAAATCACATGGAACCTTTGTTCTTTGGTCAACTGTGTCACAATAAAATGAACTATCATATCATCTCAAATAAAATGCCACTGATTACTACCCTTTCGTGTTAATAAAAATATCAGGGAAATTGAACATGTATTCTTGGAATGAAACCAGCCTTCGGAATCAGACTTTTCATGGAAAATGTCTAGTGTATATTCTTGATAGGAGTCACCATACTAATTATATGAGGGATAAAAATGCAGCTTGATGATGACTGAACATGGATGACTTACGTGGTTATAACTCAAAGTAGCAGGGGCAGTTCAGCTGGTACTTATCAGAAAACATCCATTTTCAAAAATTGAATTTGGGTTTTCTTTGGACCATTTGCTGCCTGAATGGGTTTCTATTACATGCTTTACTCTTCTCTGGAAGACACATGCAGTTAGTATATAGTTTTCCAAATAATTTTAATCATTAAAAGAAATATGTCAGAGAGCTTTATACAAGTGTAACATCCAATGCCCCTCTATCTGATTTCAGCTTTTTTTTTTTTTAAGTAGCTTTTTGTGCTAAAGTCCCAGCTTTGTGTTATGAAATCATGGCTCCCATAAAATATAAGTCTATGAAGGAATCTTAGAAATTATCAAGTCTAGTAGTTCTTAAATTTAGCTTGCTAAAAATCACATATGTCAAATCAACTGAATCATACTCTGGGGATGGACCAAAGCCAGATAGTTTAAACCATTTCTCAAGGTGATTTTGATTAAAACGGTGAAAATCATTGACTTTTCTCCAGAGAGATACTTCTGTTCTGTAGGAATTCAACAACCTAGCCAAGGTCACAAAGTTGGTTTGGACGAGTAAGAACTAAAATTCAAAACTGTGGACATCCAGGTCAGTGAGTGTTCCTTCTAAAGTATCAGCAAGTTAGAAAAGTTAAAATAAAAACTTTTCCCCACTATGGATGTACTAGATTCCAGTGACTTTTATACTTCACAATGATAGTTTTATGTTATGTGAATTATACCTAATAAAAATAATATTAAAAGTACTAATTCTATTTAATCTGTATATGGGCAAATTAATTCATTTTCTAAATATCACCAGAAAGGGAATACATATTATGTCTGGCTAGTACATTGAGACGGATCATTTAAGCTATTCAGCCAGCTTTCTTGCCTGTAAGATGGAGAATGAAAGTGAAAATGTCTTTGTTGTTGAATTAATGTAAAGCTTTGAGAGAGTAGTGTGCTTGGTACACAGTAGATTAGAGGTAACTATTCCCTTAGAATGATTTGTAATGACAAAACAGTATTTTTGTTTTTCTAAATCTGTAAGAATTGTGTCTCCTGCACAGGGATAGACAACTTCACTGGAATAAGGAGTTTTGATTATCAAAACTGCTAGTTTTGCTCGAGGATGTATAGCCTATTGGGTACTTTCTTTGTCTCCTCATCTTGCCTATCACATAGTAGGTGATTAATAATTTATTTACTGACTCCCTGATTTATAGATACCTATAGAGATTAGCACAACCTTTTATTGGTGGGAAAAAAACCTCCATTTGAGGCAGAGCTCAGTGAATTCCATTTACTCCATATGTGAATGTTCTGTTTTCCTGAATCTGATTAGGTTACAAGTTGTAAAGCCAGGGCTCGTTTTGGGGGGTAATTACAGCATTACATGCACTATTAAAAACTGGCCATATGCAATGCATATAATAAATAATTAATTGGACAAATAAATAAATAAAAAATTACAGCTCATAAAAGCTCTTCATTAACTTGCCCAGTACTAGTCTGGCTCTTGCAATTAATTTTAAACTCTCTTGTTTCTCCTTTATTAAGTAAGCTGGAATGAAATAGAAATGATATAATTGTTTTACTTTCTCATTTGGAGAAATACTCATGCAGGCTCAGTTCTCAGAGCACACAGAAAATGAAACTAGACGATCCCCATGCAATACAAAACTTCCTTATCCCAGTGAAATTATCTATCCCTGTGCAGGAGATATGATTCCTACAGATTTAGGAAAACAAAAATACTGTTTTGTCATTAAAAATCATTCTAGGGGAATAATTAGAATTCACCCTTTTTTTATAACCACTGTTTTGTGAAGCTTCTTTGACATTAAGCCCATTTCCTCTCTTTTAGTGGGGAAAAATGCACATGGGTACTCTTCCACTTCCATGACCTGATGATGACTTGTATCCTCCATGCCCAACTTCTTGGTGTAAGAGTCAAAGGATACAATACAAACATCCAGAAATGAAGTTTGCCGGTATGGCTTCCATGGAAAGTATTGAGTGAATGAGTCTGTCCCTTCTGTGAAGGCTAGCTGATGTAGTATTTCCAAAAATGGACATGATGCAGTGTTGTTTTGCAGGATTTTGTAGATCTTAAGGCAGTGTGGTTCAAAATCATTGCAGATGGTAATTGCAGCCATGAAATTAAAAGACACTCCTTGGAAGAAAAGTTATGACCAACCTAGACTGAACTGAACAAAAGCAGTGTGGCAGTGGAAGTGAGCAGCATTTGAGAGAGAGTACTCTTTTCACTCTGTTCAGTCAGTTCAGTTGCTCAGTCATGTCCAGCTCTTTGCAACCCCATGGACTGCAGGACGCCAGGCCTCTCTGTCCATCACCAACCCCCAGAGTTTATTCTAATTCATGTCCATCGAGTCGGTGATGCCATCCCACCATCTCATCTTCTGTCATCCCCTTCTCTGCCTACACTCAATCTTTCCCACCATCAGGGTCTTTTCAAATGAGTCAGCTCTTTGTATCAGGTGGCTGAAGTATTGGAGTTTCAGCTTCAGCATCAGTTCTTCCAATGAATATTTAGGACTGATCTCCTTTAGGATAGACTGGTTGGATCTCCTTGCTTTCCAAGGGACTCTCAAGAGTCTTCAACACCACAGTTCAAAAGCATCAATTCTTTGGTGCTCAGCTTTCCTTATAGTCCAACTCTCATATCCATACATGACTACTGGAAAAACCATAGCCTTGACCAGATGGACCTTTGTTGGCAAAGTAATGTCTCTGCTTTTTAATATGCTGTTTAGGTTGGTCATAACTTTTCTTCCAAGGAGTAAGTGTCTTTTAATTTCATGGCTGGAGTCACCATCTGCAGTGATTTTGGAGCCCCCAGAAATAAAGTCTACCACTGTTTCCACCATTTCCCCATCTATTTCCCACGAAGTGATGGGACCGGATGCCATGATCTTTGTCTTCTGAATGCTGAGTGTTAAGACAACTTTTTCACTCTCCATTTTCACTCTCATCAAGAAGCTCTTTAGTTCTTTTTCACTTCCTTTCATAACGATGGTGTCATCTGCATACCTGAGGTATTCTTCTCACTACTGGTTTTATAAACTCTCCCACAGAAAGTTGTGGGTACTCAGGTAGAGGACACCTTCTATTCCAATGACTTGGTGGATAGATCACTGATTTTCTGTGCAGATATACCTCTTTCAAGCTCATTGTTTTGGGTTCTGAGAGCTTCAAATACAATTCAATTATTATTTTTTGAATTCAAAAATCAATAGATGAATAATGTCCCACATAATTATTTGAAGGGATCTTAACCTGATTAAAATGAAATATCCAGGCTTATTTAATGGCCTTGCATGCAATTTTGCTTTGAATTGGCAGTATGGCACAGTGCAAAGAGAATTGGACTAAAGTGAGGATGGCTGATCAAGGCTGGAATCTTCCCCAATAAGCTGTGTGTGATGTTTAACTCTTTGTGTCAGTTAGACAGGGTGCCAGATATTTGGTCAAACATTATTCTGGGTGGTCTGTGAGGGTGTTTCTGGAAAAGATTAACTTTAGAATGGGTAGACTGAGCAAAGGAGATTGTCCTCCCTATTTTGGGTGAACTCCATCTTTACTCACTTGAAGGCCTGAATAGAACAAAAAGCTGGCCACACTTCAAATTGGAGAGAAATTCCTCCAGCCTGCACAGGATCTGGGACATAGTTTCAAACTTGAACAGAAATACTGGCTCTTCCTAGGTTTAGAACATACCAGTGTTCAGACTAAAAATATACCATTGGCTCTCCTAGGTCTCAAGCTTACTGGCTGCAGATCTTGAGACCTCTGAGTTCTTATATTAATAATAAATATTCCCCCATATAAATATATATTATATTCTCCCATATATATATATATATATATATGTACACACACACACACACACACACACACACACACACACACAGTGGCCCTTGAACACAAAAGATTCGCTTCAGTCCACTTATATGTAATTTTATTTTTCTAGTAACAACATACTGCAGTACTACATGATCTGTGGTTGGCTGAATCACAGATGTGACTCAGGGAGGGGTGATTATAAAGTTATACATGGATTTCTAACTTCGTGGAGGGTCATTGCCCCTAACTCCTACCTTGTTCAACTCTGTATATATATGTGTATGTGTTTGTATATAATACATATATACGTGTATATGTGTGTGTGTGTATATCCTATTGGTTTTTTCCTCTGGAGAACCGTAATAACTATGACCTTGAGAAAATCAACACAGCTTTTCAAACCCTATTTTTCTTTATCTGTGTAGTGAAAGAATTGGACAATATAAGGCCATTGCAGTTCCAAAGTACAATATGGCTCTTAAATTTATATGACAATTCTGGGCTCCCTCAGAAGACAATTTTTGTCTTGTTACCTCTGGAAGTATATAGAATATATTTGTTTTCTTTTATCTCTTCATTTCTCAGAGGCCTTTAAAATCTTCCTCTCTCTCCTTTCTTGATGTTCTCTTCTAATCCAGGCTACTCTGTGGGCAGAACAACACTGTCAGTTGGGGAACCATAACTGGCTATACTCACCCTCTCCCTAAACTGATCTGCTAAAGGAGATGTATTTTCTCTTGAATAGAATGGCTAACAGTATGTTAATTATGTTGGAAAAACAACAAGTTTATACAAAGATCTGGTGCTCAGAGAGGGTAGCACCATGCCAGAGTAGGTGCATTTTCTGGTATTACTAGCATGACTGTGCACATATGCTCTCCCTGGTGGGGACTGCCCTAGCCATCCCGAAATGTGTCTCCTCATGGTCGGCAGTGGTAGAGTGCAGTGGAACAGTCAGTTCCTTGGTTATCCTCCAAGGTGAGCAAGGTCAGTTTTAAACAGCTTTGTTGTCAATCAGCCTCATATTTTACTCCACGTTCCTGACCTCACAAATCTTAAGGCTGGCACTGAAGTCAATGAATCTTCTGCAGCCTGATTCCCCACAGTGACTTCTCTCTCCTGACAAACCATGTTTCATCATGGTTCTGTCAGCCCACACAGGTTTTCAGAGAGCAGAACTGCAATTAGTCAGCGCAGCCATAATTCAAATGTAATACAGTATTTGCTTTCACCAAGCATCCTTTTTCACAGTCCCAAATTAAGCACCCAGTGGAAGGAAAACTGCCCTTGAAAGTTTGGCCCATCATATTAAATCACAGAGCTGACTTAAAGTTTCATCAAATGATTGTCATAGGAGAGGGTGAGATTACACAGTCATTTACTTATTAGCATTTCATTTAAAACATTAGCATATCAAATTGACATAATTCTTCTCAGGGTATAAATATTTAAATTTTCACAACTCCCATTATGTTCCTTGCCCCCATTTTATTGTTCATACAGGAAAAAAAAATGAACATGAGTCACAGAAATGTCTGTTAATCTCACTTAAGGCAATGAGGAGTCTGAAGAGTAATATTTCCTTCTTAGGACAACAAATGTCCTAAGAAAGAAATATTTCCAAAACAAAACTTCTATATGGCTCCTATTGTTACAGGGATGTTTCTAACTAAAATTATATTTGGCATTTAATTTCAAGCAAATAAGCTAAATAGTGATGTCACTTGCAGATAGATACCTGTTCATGTGTAATGGGTTACTTGAAGACATTTACTACGGGGACAGAACCCTTTTTGGGTATGTGCCGTTGATCCTAGTCTACTCCCGACATGTCATTAATTTCCCTAGTTTACCAGCAGGAAGATCAACACTCCGTGGGGACAATCCTGGGAAAGAAATGAACAACTCTAGTTTATACTTCTGCTTCGAGGATTGTGGACCAGCAGAACGTTCAGGAACCTGTCTATATGGTTAGGGCATTGTGTGGACCAGCTCAAAAAAACTGACAATTAAAGTTCCCTTAAGTTAGTTAGTGCCCTGAGATTGTACTAGAAGGATAAGAGTGAGTAATTTGCCTGCTTCTTGATTTGCCTCACATGGCCATTCTCTCATGGTTGGCACCTGCTGAGCAGAAACTAAAAGTTGAAGATTCATGAAGAAAATTCTTTATAACCTGTGAAGCATTTTATGAAATCCTAGGCAGATGAGTCATGGGGCATTCCACATCTAATTTTCCCAAAATGACTGAAATATTCTTTGAAACTCAGTTCTTATGTCAATTGCCTATGATAGTTTCCTTACCATAGCCTTCTGAATAAAATCCAGAGTGTTAATTGCACCTCAAACCCTTCCTATTCAGGCTGCAGACTGCCTCCTTCATCATCTCTTCTCCTATCTCTGGCTCTATTATGTTATTTCCCAGTTATATTGAACTTGTTTATTTTAAACCTTGGTAACTGCATTTTCTCAAGTCTCCTTGGACTTGGGTTTGGCATTCCCACACCTTGTAAAGCCTTTTCACATATTAACTTGGCCAACATCTATGGGTTTTCTTGAATTCATTTGTTCCTTGGAGGGTACTTTAACTTTCTACCATCACTCAAAACCCATCAGAGATTTTTGTTCTTCCTATATGTCTCTTGTCCACTTAACTCTCATCACTACACTGTAAACTCCTGGGTAGGAGTTATATCTTTTATTTTTCAAATTACAATGCTTAGCTGTGCCTGGCACAAAAAAGGCTCAGTCAATGTTTGTCAAATGAATAAATGAAGGAAACTAGGAACCAAGACATAAGGGACCTAGGAAAAGTGCCTTCAAAGGTGTCTGATCCTTTAGAACTAGAGCAGGAATCTCAGTCTTTAAGTAATGGTTTGTTTCTGTGTTTATCTTTGTTTGCTGCTCTATCTGCCTTGATTTTTAAATGAAATCTCTTTTAAAGTTCTAGCCTCCTTCAACTATGCTTACAGGGACCCAGACTATTTTGAATGTGCTTTAGATAGAGCAAGAAAAGGGCATACCACACTTCCTGGGACTACTGAGATGGCGACAGCAATATTTGAAATGAGGAAATCCCAAAGAGAAAGACAAGACTGCCAAGCAGAGTGACAGGACTGCTGAGTTGGTTAGTTTCCCCTGTAGAAGAGCCTGGAGTTTTGAGGTTTTGTTTTAATAGAGAAACCCCATGTCATTATAGTGCCTTCTTACATCATTCTTTTGGCCACATCCTCCTCTTTTTCCCAGGCTGCCTAGAGTCATTGTGTTGTCCTCCAGATTCCCTAAGAACCCTCACTGAGTGGCTAAACCCTGTTCACCTTCCTCTACCTACTATGGTAGGAGCTTGTCCAGACAGTGGTCACTTACACAGGGTATTTACCTTCACAGTTGCTGAGTGGATGAAGCCTAAGCTTCATAGGGGTAGCTTACACTCCAAAACTTAGTGGCCTAATACAACCATCATTTTATCTTCTCTGACATTTCTGTATGTTTACTGTGTTCAGCTGGCCATTTTCTGCTGGTCTCTCTTGAGGTTTCTTGGGAGGATATAGTCACATGATGTTCTACATAATTGTCTGCAAGTAAGTGGAACCATCTGGTGGCTTGGCTGGGATGCTAGGATTTCTAGATCTCCTCTTTTTCCACATAGTCTCAGGGCTTCTCCTCTATGCATGACCTCTCTTTGTGATAGATGGACCAGGGGAGCTGACTTCTCATGTGTCAGCTCAGAGCTCCCACATGCAAGCAGGGGAAATAGAATTTGTAAGTCTTCTTAATGGTCACAGTGTCACTTCTGCTGCATACTATTGATTAACTGAAGTCATAGGGAAGCTAACTTTCAACGTGTGAGTGACTGCAAAAGGTCATGAATACCATGAGGCATAGTGCATTGGGAACATCTTTTGAGATTAATTAATTAGATACCTGGAGAGGGCAATGGCAACCCACTCCGGTACTCTTGCCTGGAAAATCCCATGGATGGAAGAGCCTGGTAGGCTGCAGTCCAAGGGGTCACTAGGAGTCAGACACAACTGAGCGACTTCACTTTCACTTTTCACTATCATGCATTGGAGGAGGAAATGGCAACCCACTCCGGTATTCTTGCCTGGAGAATCCCAGGGATGGGGGAGCCTGGTGGGCTGCTGTCTATGGGGTCGCACAGAGTTGGACACAACTGAAGTGACTTAGCAGCAGCAGCAATTAGATACCATAGGACACTTGCATGTTAATAAGCAACATATTTTAAAAATAATTTAAAATACTGAAACTGTCATGTATTTCTTCCCTATAAAACTCTTCCTTTCAGTCTCCTGCCCTAATCCTCTACCACTTTTACTCAGTATTGTCCCCCATCTCTACTTCTGCTTTACTGACTACACCAAAGCGTTTGACTGTGTAGATCACAAAAAACTGCAGACAATTCTTAAAGAGATGGGAATACCAGACCAGCTGACCTGCCTTCTGAGAAATCTGTATGTAGGTCAAGAAGCAATAGTTAGAAGTGGACATGGAACAGACTGGTTCCAAAGAGGGAAAGGAGTACATCAAGGCTGTATATTGTCAACCTGCTTATTTAATTTATATGCAGAGTACATCATGAGAAATGCCAGACCAGATAAAACACAAGCTGGAATCAAGATTGCTGGGAGAAATATGAGTAACCTCAGATATGCAGATGATACCACCCTTATGGCAGAAAGCGAAGAACTAAAGAGCCTCTTGATGAAAGTGAAAGCGGAGAGTGAAAAAGTTGACTTAAAACTCAGCATTCAGAAAACCAAGATCTGGCATCTGGTTCCATCACTTCATGGCAAATAGGTGGGGAAACAATGGAAACAGTGACAGATTTTATTTTGGGGGACTCCAAAATCACTGCAGATGGTGACTGAAGACATGAAATTAAAAGACACTTGCTCATTGGGAAAAAAGCTATGACCAATCTAGACAACATATTAAAAAGCAGAGACATTACTGCCAACAAAGGTCCATCTAGTCAAGGCTATGATTTTTCCAGTAGTCATTTATGGATGTGAGAGTTGGACTATAAAGAAAGCTGAGCATTGAAGAACTGATGCTTTTGAACTGTGGTGTTGGAGAAGACTCTTGAGAGTCCCTTGGACAGCAAGGTGATCCAACCAGTCCATCCTAAAGGAAATCAGGCCTTTGGAAGGCCTGATGCTGAAGCTGAAACTCCAATATTTTGGCCACCTGATACGAAGAGCTGACTCATTTGAAAAGACCCTGATGGTTGGAAAGATTGAAGGCAGGAGCAGAAGGGTATGACAGAGGATGAGATGGTTGGATGGCATCACCGACTCAATGGACATGAGTTTGTGTAAGCTCTGGGAGTTGGTGATGGACAGGGAAGCCTGGCGTGCTGCAGTCCATGGTGTCACAAAGAATGAAGCATATTTGAGTGACTGAACTAAACTGTCTCCATCTCTTCTATCTCATTGCCATACTTGTTTTCCTCACTTTCATTGCTTCTGCTTCCTTTGTCTCTCCCTCAACAATGGGCAAGACCCAACCCTCCCAGGCCTTGTCACTTGCTTATCAGTCTGCCACTGTCTCTCCACTACAGAGCTCTTTTATGATCTCCCCTTGACTTTCTTTACCAGGCCCATCCCACTACTCCCTCTGTCCTGTGCTTTAGGCATCTTGAACTTTGGCACTCCCTTGAGTCGAACTTGGTCCTTCTCATCTTTGTGCTGTTTCACATTCTGTTCCTTTGACAAGAAGGCTGAAGTATTTTTCTAAAATGTTTGTAACCTCCATTCTGCCCTTGGAATAAGTTGGAAGAACATTCTTCAAGGCATAACATGAGGCTTCCTCTGCATGACTGATTAATCCTTCCATTGGGTTTTTGATACAGACTTGATTTTACTGTGTTGCAAATACAGTAGGTGTCTATCTTTCAGTTATGTACCTTATTTATCTCTGTGTTTTTCCACCCCAGTGTTTCACGGTATCTAACATATAAGAGGAACTCAAATATACTGAATTGACTGGCTGATTTTCCCAGCTATTAACTCTAAGTAATAGTTATTACATATTTGTCTCTAATCCTTTGGCTATGTAATCACATTTCATATTGCTCCTGGAAGCTATACTGCAAATCTTATGGGTTATCTCAAAAGTAACATTTTTATAATCACTTAGTGTCTTTCCCTCCAAAATTTCCTCATCTCTTTCAGTGAAGCCACCATTATCCCAGTTACCAAGACTAACTTTTGTCCCTTTCATCAATCCACATCAGTCAGCCTTAGATTTGGGACATTTTTTCTTTCGCTATTTCTCTCGTATTTATTTTTGTATGTTTTTACTGTCACCTTCCTAACCCAAACCTTTCTCTCCTTGTGAATGAATTATCTGCTTTCAAGTCTATGTTTCCTAAGTTTCTCTATTTTCCTTTCTAATCTCTCCCATGCTCATCACCAGGCTAGTCTTCTCCAAACTGAGCTTTCACAGTTGGGGACATTGAGAAAACTTTATTCCTTGTAACCTTGAGGAATGTAACCTGCTGTGATGCATCCAGAAAGCTGCTTGTTGTCAGATCAAAGCTGCTCTTGTGCCTGGTTCTCACTGCCTTCCCCAATCCACACCCCGCTCTACCCATCTCACTTTACTTCCCTCTACTAGGTAGCACTCACCCAAATTTCTAATTATCTCCTCTTCTCAGTGATCCTGGCTCAAACATTGGTCCAAACTTAACTGCAGAGTCCTATCTGGACCTCCTCCTTTGCCTTCTCATGCATCAGTATTCTTCCTTTATTCCAGGCTATGTCAGCTTTAATCTTGCATCGTTGTTCTTTCAGCTTACACCCACCCACTCTACTCTCTCCTTGTCTCAGTTCTGACTGCGGATGTGTCAGAGCCACTTTTCACCAGTCACTTACATTTGAGCTTTCCTAACAGCTGTGCTTCCTGAGGTTGGAAACAATGGCTTATAGTCCTTGGTTGGCCTCCCAGTGGCACAGTGTCCAGCATAGTGCTGATCATGTAGTACATGATCCAATATAAGTGGGTGAATTTATGAACTTGCAGTGGCCATTTTCTGAGTCATTACCTATGGGTCAGGAATGAAATTTTCTCAGGATAACTCAAGGTTACAAGGAATAAAGTTTTCTCAGTGTCTCCAATTTCCAGATGAGATGTTTCCTACTTTAGTTCTGGAAATTTGAAAATGCTAATAATTAGTATTTTATCAAATTTAACTGTATATTAAGCACTTTCATTGATGTTTACTTATTCATAATTTTATAACTTCCTCCAGAATTGCTGTGCACTTGGGGGCTGGAGGTACAATGTGTGAGGATAAAATGCGGGAAAAAGTAGGGAGTGAGGAATTTGGATTTACAAAAATATTTAGTAGCAGATTGCACCTTTTATTGGCCCTAAGAAATGCTGATATATATAGCATATATATATGCATGTATACACACATACATAGGCAAGGGAAAATGTTTGCTTCTTTAATGTTTCAATGAAATAGAGAATTCCAGATACACAGATATATGAGGCATATATCTGTATTCAGCCCCCAGGAACCAGTGATAGCAAAAGACTGAATCTCCAATATTCAGGTCATACTACAGAGGGATTTTGAACTTCTCTTCATTGAGCCTGCTTGTATGGTTTAATAGTTTTTCTGTTATAAGAATGGGCTGATGAAACGAATTTCGGTGTGAAAGGCAGCAAAAATGGAACCAAGAGGAAAGCAACATTGGAAATGAAAAATATACTAGTGAGAAATTGGAGAGCTGAAACTTTTGCACCAGAAGGTGAAGGCTTATTTTTAAGATTATATCGCCACCTAGTAAATCAGCCTGGAAGTACACCCACAACTGGAGGCAGAGTCAGCATGGTGTTGAGCCCTAATCCTCTGGTTAGCAGTTCCTGATAGGTAGGTTTATAAACGACTGCACTCACTGCAGGACAAGCACACGACCTACAGCAGCATCTCAAGCTCCCAGTGCTCAGCCCCTGCTCACATTCTCCCGTTCTCCTGGAGTTATTCAGTGGAGAAGTCAACAGCACACATTTTAGATATGAAAATGTGTCAAGAATTTCTCTCAATCTGTTATGCATCCTTGGAAAATGATTAGTTAAACAGCGCATATTATCATTTGCTTGTTCTAAATAATTTAACTTTGAGCTGTTCATTAGTGAAAACATTTTACATTTCTACTTTCATTTCTTCCTAGTAAAAGAAGTGGTCTGATCATTATTATTATTATTATTTTTAATGAGGAAGCATTGGAATTGTGGAATTAAAAACACTAAACAGAGAACCCTACTTTTTTTGTTCTTAAAGCCACATCTTTAGTTTGTCCATTTCCTGTGTCTTCTATAGCAGTCGTTGGCACTGAACGCTTGATCACTTCTCTTGGTTTTGCTTTTATCAGGAGATCCTTAATTTGATAAAATATTGCATGAACTTTAAGGCTTGGTGTCTGCAACTGGTTACTAGAGGCAACATTCTGGCCATATAGCCTCCTTGCTGGTCTCAGTTTTTCCATCTGTGAGATGGGGACAGCAATAGTATACAGCACTGGGCCTTTAGAAGGAATAAGTTAAACAGGAGTGTTAAAAATTGTTAGCTATTAACAACAAAAATACATTGATTAAGAAATGGTAGAAACAAGAATAGAAATTAATTTTATTTTGCCATTCACAATAGATCAACAGACTTTAGCCAAACAAATAGACACAGAGAGAGGAGGCATGTTTTCTGAGACCAAGAAAGCATCCATTAAAAAATCCAAGTGATTAAATTTTTAAAAATTATTAACTTTTAAAATAATTATAATTTGATTACATTCAAGTGCTTAAAATACCTTGAAATGCACTTCCATATTTTTTCTTCCATATGTACCTCCCTCCTTTTAGAAACCTATTCTCACTTCAACCTTCCAAACAGGTTTATCTTTTATTTTAAGGACTACTTAGAATATTTTGACTGAGTTTACCCAGGAGTTCCCTTGTGGCTCAGCTAGTAAAGAATGTACCTGCAATGTGGGAGACCTGGGTTTGATCCCTGGATTGGGAAGATCCCCTGGAGGAGGGAAATGCTATCCACTCCAGTATTCTGTACTGGAGAGTTCCATGGACTATATAGTCCATGGGGTCGCAAAGAGTTGGACACGACTGAGTGACTTTCACTTCACTTAGGGTAGAAAGCGAGGAGGGGAGATTTCTGTTGTGGAAGCCTTTGCCATAAGGGGCTGTCAGTCATAGAACTACCAGTTTAACTTCTGACATGGCCAAGTCTGTCATTTGTCTTCTAACGGCTATTTTTCCTTTCTCTTAAGGTATGCGAGTTAAGAAGCAGCAGTTAGAACTGGACATGAAACAACAGACTAGCTCCAAATTGGGAAAGGAGTATGTCAAGACTGTATAATGTCACCCTGCTTATTTAACTTATATGCAGAGTACATCGTGAGAAATACTAGACTGGATGAAGCACAAGCTGGTATCAAGATTGCTGGGAGAAATATCAATAATCTCAGATATGCAGCTGACACCATCCTTATGGCAGAAAGTGAAGAAGAACTAAAGAGCCTCTTGATGAAAGTGAAAGTGGAGAGTGAAAAAGTTTGCTTAAAACTCAGCATTCAGAAAACTAAGATTCCTGCATCTGGTCCCATCACTTCATGGCAAATAGGTGGGGAAACAATGGAAACAATGACAGACTTTATTTCGGGGGGCTCCAAAATAACTGCAGATGGTGACTGAAGTCATGAAATTAAAAGATGCTTACTCCTTGGAAGAAAAGTTATGACCAACCTAGACAGTATATTAAAAGCAGAGATATGACTTCACCAACAAAAGTCTGTCTAGTCAAAGCTATGGTTTTTCCAGTAGTCATGTATGGATGTGAGAGCCAGACTATGAAGAAAGCTGAGCACTGAAGTATTGATGCTTTTGAACTGTGTTGCTGGAGAAGACTCTTGAGAGTCCCTTGGAGATCAAGGAGATCCAACCAGTCCCTCCTAAAGGAAATCAGTTCTGAATATTCCTTGGAAGGACTGATGCTGAAGCTGAAACTCCAATACTTTGGCTACCTGATGCGAAGAGCTGACTCATTTGAAAAGACCCTTCATGCTTGGAAAGTTTGAAGGTGGGAGGAGAAAGGGATGACAGAGGATGAGATGGTTGGATGGCATCACTGGTTCAATGGACATGAGTTTGAGTAAGGTCTGGAAGTTGGTGATGGACACGGAGTCCTGGCATGCTGTGATTCATGGGGTTGCAAAGAGTCAGACACAAATGAGCAACTGAACTGAAGGTAACAGAACTTGTGGTTGGCACATAATCAGACAAGTAAATATGTCTAGTTACCTCCTGAAGTAAGTGTGGCCTTTGGACTTAATATGCGTGTAGCCATCTGGGTCATCCCCTTATGAAGAACATGTGTGCCTCCCTCCCTTGCCTTTTTTTTTTTTTTTTAACTTCCTGCTAATTGCAATGTGGATTTTGGTGGGACTAGAGCAACCATTATGGGCTAGGAGGTAGAAACTAAGTTTAAAGAGAAGCAGATCACCATGGTTGATGGATCTTAGAAGGCCTTTGGGAAAAGTTAACAAATATTAATTGAGGTTTATTAAGAAATTTCATACCTGGATTACAAAGTAGTTATAGCTCCTCTAATAATAGCTCATTATTGAACACTTCCTATATGCCAGATATTTTTCTGCCTATTAACAAAAAAAAGCACTGCCTATTAACAACCCAAAAAGCTAAGGATTTTACATCTATAATACAGGTGATCCTTACAAAAACCCTCTGAGGCAAGTGATATTATTATTTTGGTTTTCCAGATAAATAAATTAAAGCATAGAGGAGTAAATTAATTGGCAGATATTGTACTTATAGCAATGTTTGACATTTGTACTTAAGAATTTTGTGCTAACCAAGTCGCTCAGTCCTGTCCGACTCTCTGCGACCCCATGGACTGCAGCACACCAGTCTTCCGTGTCCTTCACCCATTTCCAGAGCTTGCTCAAACTCATGTCCATCAAGTTGGTGATGCCATCCAGCCATCTAATCCTCTGTCATCCCCTTCTCCTCCTGACTTCAATCTTTCCTAGCATCAGGGTCTTTTCCAGTGAGTCAGTTCTTCACATCAGGTGGCCAAAGTATTGGAGTTTCAGCTTCAGCATCAATCCTTCCAATGAATATCCAAGACTGATTTCCTTAAGGATTGACTGGTTTGGTCTCCTTGCTGTCCAAGGGATTCTCAAGAGTCTTCTTCAACACCACAGTTCAAAAGCATCAATTCTTTGGCGCTCAACTTTCTTTATAGTCCAACTTTCACAGGCAAACATGACTACTGGAAAAACCATAGCTTTGACTAGATAGACCTTTGTTGGCAAAGTAATGTCTCTGCTTTTGAATATGCTGTCTAGATTGGTCATAGCTTTTCTTTCAAGGAGCAAGCATCTTTTAAATTCATGGCTGCAGTTACCATCTGCAATGATTCTGGAGCCCAAAATACACTCTACTTTTTTTATATGGAGAAAGATACGGCAACCCACTCCAGTACTCTTGCCTGGAAAATTGCATGGATGGAGGAGCCTGGTAGGCTACAGTCCATGGGGTCGCAAAGAATCAGACATGAGTGAGCAATTTCACTTCACTCACTTCATACTTTATCACTGGAGAAGGAAATGGCAACCTACTCCAGTGTTCTTGCCTGGAGAATCTTAGGGACAGAGGAGCCTGGCGGGCCTTGGTCCATGGGGTTGCAGAGAGTTGGACACGACTGAAGTAACTGAGCATGCACTGTCTTTATAAAATGTTTATTCAATTCTTTATTGTTAACCATTATTTTCCTACAAGTAGAATTTGGTTACATAGGAAATGGGAAGAGAGAGTGTAACAGGACACAGTGTTATATTTAGTTAATCAATGCACATTAGCATAACAAAGGCTGCCCAGTAATAAATCAGCTTAACTCTTGTTTAATTCAGAAATTCCCAAGTGTACTTAATAAGAAGTAAAATGTTAAGCACTGCCTATTAACAACCCAAGAAGCTAACGTCTCACTGAATACTTTTTGAAATTCTAGGCAAGAAAAATATATTGACCTAGGGGTCAGGATGCCCATATGTGATCCTGATTTGGTAAGCTTATTTTTTCATGTAACTTTAAGTAAGAAACTGAAGATTTCTGTGCTTAGATTATTTGATTTAGCAAAATATCACCCTTAGACTTGATGAAGAGATGACCAATGACATCTGATCTTAAGTACCAGGCTTGTATTTGGAAAAAGCAAAGCACAGATGCAGCTATGAAAAAATCAGATAATTAAGTCCAGTTTTAGATGGAAAGGGCAGAAGTAGAACCAGGGAGATTTTTTTCTTAAGCATTTGAGTATTGGCACCAAAAAGTATATATCTATGAAGATGCCCCATAAATGATTGGATCCCACATTTAGACTTCATAAGCATGGGAATGTCGCTGATTTCTATGTTACCTGTGATCCCACTACATTTCCTATTAGGATCTATCTCCAACCCATAACCCAGAACATCCAACCAAGCTGTTTTACATTTACCTTGTCCAGGGAGAATCTTAGTAAAACTGTAAAGGAGTGAATGAAAAAGAACTGCCAGTTGATCCTTGGTCAGGTGTACAGGGTAGAGAAAGACATACCAGCAGAAGATGGAGCAAATGAGAAGGTCTGCATGGGGGGGATTGTGAGATGGTTCAGCAATCTCTGAGTAGTGCAGTGTGTGCCTCCAGGAGATTGTAGGTGTGAGGGGAAGTGAAGGAGGGGAGTTACATGTGGAGGTGGCTGAAAATATAAGCTGAGTCACCATAACAATCTAGGTGCTGAAGTGTGTTCCATATATTGTATTGACTGCCTCTCTGCATAGATTCAAGTTTTTCCATCTCGGTAGAAGCTTCCAGCAATTAAACACAAAACTCCCTTCATCCTGATCAGATTCTGCAATTTTAATTTATCTTTCTCAGAAAAAAAGTGAAGATAGACGTTAGGACACAGTTAATTTCCTAATTTTTGTTCTATTTGAATAATTAGATCATCATGGTGCAGAGATGGGATATCATGAATTTTCAAATGTTTGTTCATTTAGATGGAAATAACTTCCCCTATTTCTATAGTGTGATAACTTCTACAATACATTCCCCATGATGTGAGAGGTCTTTCTCTGATGATGCCTTTCTGGAACTATTGTAACTAAATTCATCTCTGAGTAAGACCAGAATAAAAGGGAAATTTGTGTATTAAATATAACTGATGCTATTGCTGGGGCCACTGATTAAGGCACTCTAGGAGATGGTGAAGGACCAGGAAGCCTGGTGTACTGCAGTCCAGGGGGTCACAAAAAGTCAGACATGACTGAGCAACTGAACAATAACAGATCAACCCAGAGGAAACCTTGACTTATAAAGCACACTCCTCTGCCTGGTCTCAGGTTAGCAATTCAGTTTCATTCATCTCCCCCTGCTCCTTTCTTTCCACCAAGTCCCACTCATCTACTCTCTCCCCGCTCTGGATCCCCGACTCTTCCCCTTACATCCCTGTCATTTCATGCTAAGCTTTTATTTTTCTCTATCTGGTCCAGATAGGCACTTACTGTGGCTGTTATAAAGTGCTTTGGTACAGTTTAAGTAATTCTTAACTTAGAATAATTCAATTTCTTTACTGTAAATAGGATCAGCTATTATTAATCTTGCAGTTTGATTGGTGGAAAAAAAGGAATTGGAAAAAAGGAAGTTAACTTGAAGGGAGAGTGGAGGAAAGAGACTCTTTCCTCAACTTCCCTTTTCAGAGAAGCTTCTGTAATTCATGTTTATAACTAGCAATTTAGAAGAGAAATATCCCTCATTAAGATCCACTTGGAGAAAAAAGAAGGAAGGAGGAAAGGAGGGAGGGAAGGAACGAAAGAGGAGTGAGGGAAAGGAGGACAGAACCTGCTTTATTTCAGGTCCTCTTCTTCCTGAATCAGCACACATGCTTTCATATAATCCTCACATTTGAACTTGAAATCACTATTTCCATTTTATTGTGAAGCATAGAAGACTCAGACAGTAAAGAACACCTTCAAGATTATGAAGCTGATAAGATAATGAAGCTAGAATTTTAAATTCCCTGGCAGCCCAGTGGTTAGGACTCTGCACTTTCAGTTCCTAGGTCCTGGGTTAAATCCCTGGTCAGGGAACTAGGATCCCACAAGCCAAGTGGAGCGATAAAAAAATAAAATAAAATCAAGGTAGAATTGGAATCAAATTTTTAAGACTTAAACTCTACTTTTCTTTCTATGTCAAAAACTCTCAACAGCTCTGATTACTGCCTTATTACAGATTAGGCAAGAGGTGAAGGTGTTCTTGAAATGGTCGTTCTGGTCTCCTGACTTATAGGCCACTGTTCTAGTTCAGTTGCATTCGAATTAGCCTTTTGGATGGGAAGATGTTGTCTTACATACTTTGGTTGTGGCAGTCAACATTAACCATCTACTGAATGACCATCTCCTGGAATCACTTGGCACGTGGCATTACTCATATATTTTTCTTGAAAATTGTTAGAAAAAATATATATATATATATATATTGGCTATGTGGTATAGACCAAACAGCATGCATTATACATCACTGGGTAATTCTGATAAAAGGGGGAGGAGAAGACTTCTATAATGTTGAAGGTGGTTACAAGTACAGTGATGAATAAGAAGGGACGTGCTTATCAGATAATGACAGTACAACAAGGAACACTATAATAGTAACATTTTAGCATCAGATAATGATAGTATAAAAAAGAACATTGTAATAGCAACATTTTAAATGAGTAATTAGCTTTGCTTTGTACCACCTTGGTCTATATAATGTGTTTCATCTTTCCAGTTGCTTGAATATATGTTATTAATAGAGTCCTCAATAAAACAACAATAAAAATAATGGAAATAAGAGTAGAATATAAATGCTTTCAAATCTATGGAAATTCAAGCGGGCAGGTTATATGCAAGGGTTAACCTCTTGCCTTTAAATTTTCTAATAAACTTTGCAGTAGGCTATGAGTCTATTAGCTTGATGTTGTTTAATCATCATTATTTTTTTCTGTTCTGGACCACAGTAAAGGCACACAAACCAAATTAACCAGCACATGAGCCCTTATAAGAATCTCTTAAAATAATTTGTTTAGCTTATTCACTCCCACATTTTTTAGTCCTCTGAATTATAGAATTTTCCAAATGAATCAGTACTCTAACTTGTTTGCCAAAATATAAAGATGAAAAGAAAAATGAGCTCTCTTACAATACCCTCTGGGACTAATTACCCTGATCTGACTAGACTGGTTGTTAGATCTGAATTATGGTCATGAATAAGTTAGATCTTAATTAAAGTCATGTATGGGGTCTAAGAGGCAATGTCATACAGGCAAAAAAGCTGTTTTGTAATAAGTGGAAATTAGTACTATAATGCTTTATGAGAAATTGGGCTACCAGTTAGAAACCTATCTACTAAGATGTATAAGAAATTTCAGGCCTAAAACATTAACTCATCTTTTTTCACTATATATGGGTCCCTTCTAAATGTTTAGTTTAGAGTCATATTAATTGTTGGTTTTCCAGTAACACAAAGGAAATAACATATTTTCCAAATTAGCTTATCTTTGTTTATTTTATTTTTTTTTAATTTTATTTTTACTTTATTTTACTTTACAATACTGTATTGGTTTTGCCATACATTGACATGGATCTGCCACGGGTGTATACGAGCTCCCAATCCTGAATCCCCCTCCCACCTCCCACCTCATATCATTCTCTCTGGATCATCCCCGTGCACCAGCCCCAAGCATCCTGTATCCTGTATCGAACATAGACTGGTGCTTCATTTCTACATGATAGTATACATGTTTCGATGCCATTCTCCCAAATCATCCCACCATCTCCCTCTCCCTCAGAGTCCAAAAGTCCATTCTATACATTTGTGTCTCTTTTGCTGTCTTGCATACAGAGTCATCATTTTCCTGCAAATTTATTTCAGCTTTTATTGAAGGCTTTTAACTTTCCTAATAGTTTCCAATGTCTAATGTGGATGAGAGACATTATAACAAGAAAGATTTTGGTTAGTTAAATAATACAGGAGAGAATTTCCTGGTAGTAGAAAGTGTTGAGCAGTATAAAATAGAACTGGAGTAAATAATGGAATTTTCTTCTCTAGAGGATCTTAAATTTAAATAAATTTCATTCAGAAGGCAAGGGGATGAACTATGTCTATGATTCTTGACCTATTCCTTTCACTGAGCAATGAAACTATTCTAAATTTGTCACCAGCTATGTGGGGTATTGAATGTGGACACGCAAAACCAACATCAATGGTAACTCCTTTGTTAGGCCTAAGGTGACAATGTTCCAGAAGGGAGCCCATGCTGAGTGCTGGCCTCAATATGAGTTAATTGACTTAAATGATGAGGAGGGTATCAGCGGTACTGTGATGAAGTAGCCAGATGACAAGGCACACCTGGGAAGAGTTTCCAGAGGGACATTTTTTTTTTCTAACATTTTTCATTTAAATCAGGGATACTAATATCTCCTGGAGGAAATAATTCCCTGGGGGAGGATATATAAAGTGGTTTTAATTTTTCTTCACATTTAAATAAGACTTAGGAGTTTACAAAATATTCTTCCATCTACAGCGGGCTGGTGAATGAATAGAGGTGATTGTTCTCATTTTATAACTTGGATAAAACTGAGACTTGGCACAATTCACTGACTTGCTCAAGGTCATAATGCAGAACTAGAAAATGGCAGAGAAGGATCTCAAATGCTAGTCTCCTGACTTTAATGTTAGTGATTTTCATTTATATCTTGTCATTTTTAAAATGGGTTCAGAGTCCTACTTTGCTGGAGGTAACGTAGCAAAGGAAGTTCAACAGTTTTCTTTCCTAAGGAGAATTCTCAAAATTGGCAGAGTAGCGCTATTGGTTATTATTTTTGGAGAGTTACTGCCTCAGTTTCAACTATTGGATTTACAAAGCCCAACGTATAATCTTAGACTAATAAGTAGGTTGTATAGCATGGATCACAGGCTCCTCAGATGTCTTTCAGCATATTGACTTATAGATTCATATGCTGTTATAGTCAGATAGGATTTTAAATATCATTTAATCCAGTGCTTTGATTTACATATGAGAAAACTGGCCTAAAGCACTTGATCCTGTGCTTATTGGATGTATGTTGCAAATGAGATATCTCAGTGAAATGTTTCAATTGTATAGAAAATTTCCAAAATAGAATGAAAGCCCCAAAAGCTCTGACGAATGTTCTGTAATGAGTTGAAAATTAAATCTATATTTTCTTTATTAATGAAATTTTAGCATTGTTTGTGTAAAGGAATAGCAGTATTGTTATGACACATTTCATAAAATGTTACACAGTAGAGTGATTGTGGAAACATTTGATCCACGGTCTGAGAATGATTATCCCATGAAAAAGCAGCAATTGTTAGCAGATTTCCTGAATTTTGTAGTATTTTTCTCTAAGGGCTTGTCTGTCTTAGAGTACAATAACTTGAAGATGAGTCTACATTTTCATATGAATCATTAGGATGTATGCATAGGGGAGCAGTGAATCTAAAATATATGTGCATGTTTTCTGCTGTATCTTTTTCTGAATTATCCATATATTTTTGTTTGGCCTATGAGAATACTTGTTTCTTATCCCAGGCTGTGGTTAAACAAATCATAATGCCCTGAATAACTTACATATGAAGTACAATTTCACCTTTCTCAGACAATAGATTATAAATTGACGGTATCATATACTTGAGATTGATCTTGAATTGATCTTGAAATGTCCCATAAAGTATAGTATCAGAACAACCCAAATTAGTTTTATATGGATACTTTTCCTTCTTGTTTCTTTGAGTGAGCACCAGATGAAGCATCTGGCTTATTTTTAGGGGCCGTATGATACAAAACAAACACACACAGAAACATATAGCAACTTTAAACACTAGAATTAGAATTAACACAGGTCATGTGTACAAGACCTGACACAAGGGACCCAGACTACAATGGAAAGAGCAGCTTCTTGTCAAATCATGATCATGCTGGCTAATCAATTTTGAGTAAAAGAGTGACAGGGTTTCACCTGTATTATTTAAATGGTTATCTCTTTTTCCCGTTTTTTTTTTTTTTTCAAAATGAACAGAATTGAACCAGCCTAGTTAAATGTGTAAATGTTACCAGTCTACTATATGTTTTTAAAAAGAAAATCACCCCCTCCCCATTACTCTTTATGTCAACAAGTAATAAGTGTAAAATGAAATACTGACTAGGTATTTTGATGGTAACCAGCATGGTCTGAAGGTTTGTGCCACTCTGCAATTCATTTATTAAAATCCTAACCTCCTAAGGTAATGGTATTAGGAGGTGGGCCCTTGAGGGCTGCTTAAGTCATGAGGTTGAAGCCCTCATGAATGGGACTGGTACCTTATTACAGAGGCTCCAGAGGTATGTCTGGTCCCTTCCACTATGTGAAGATAGAACAAGAAATTTATGACTGGGAAGAGAATCCTCATCCAACCATGCTAGCATCCTGGTCTCAGACTTCCAGGGTTTAGATCTGTGAGACCTAAATTTCTCTTGTTTATAAGCCACTCAGTCTATGATATTTGGATATACTAGCTTGAATGGACTATGACAGTGACATTTGAGTTTGGCTGCTAGCTTGCCTGTTTCTTATCCCCGTTCACCCTTAAACACCATAGCTTGAGTAATTTGGTAACTTGGTTATGAATTCACTGAACATCTTAACTGATTTCAAAAACATTTTGGCATCATGACTTTTCAACAGCCTTATTGCAAAATATATTAATCCTTATGATGGGTGATTCTTTGAATGGCATTAACTCTAGCGGTAGGAAAATTGAATACCAATAATAACAGAGATGATTTGTGAATGAAGCATTTACAGACTGCTCCCCTGAAGCACATTTGCTTAGATTAGGAATCCAGTGTTCATTGCTGGGGTTCAGGAAGTTCTGGGCACAGGCTACTAGCAAAAGCATAGAAAGAATCTGAGGAGAGAAGTCTTTGCAGAGAAGAATCTAGATCTGAGAAACTGAACAATATTTTTTTCCTGCCTTAAAACCCAAACAGCTCTGAAAACAATGATTTTTCCTAAGTTTCCTACAAACATGTATGGTGGGAGACTCTAAAGGGAATTCATGTGTATACTTGACCCTCTTAGACAATTCCTAAATTTCATTGCAGAGTGTTGAACCCTTGATTACAGGTGTTGCCCCTGAAACTGTGGAGAAATTTATGCAATACATGGTGTGGACACTATGGAAATTCAAATTTAAAATTGGAAAAATTCTGAATTCTGAAACACACATTTTAGGGAAGGAATTGTGGACTTGTGATATTTTGTCATGCAGTTTCCACATTTTCTAACTAATTTGCTTTAGGCCACAGGTTTGTAGTTTTGAATCTATTAATACTTACTGTCATCTCTAATAAGAGATAACCATAAATAAATTTCTCTACTTATGCTAAAATCAATAGTGAAAAGGTTAAATAATGGTATTTGTCCTTCTGAATTTTCTTCTGTATATGAAACCCCTAAATACAAAGTTTTTGGTTGTTGTTTTTGACTTCCTTTGGTACACTGAGTTTGAAGAAGCAATAAAAACAACCCAATTGGTCAGAAGAGGCAAAATAACAAGAGTGATGAGTATGTCTGGAGAACTCACTGGCACATAGGATGTGGACTCACCATGCAGAGCATGAGGCTAATAGCCTCTCTGTCACAGATTGTCATCATGGGTATAACTCACTGAGAACTGAGAACCCCCTCTGCTGTCTAGTATTTCAAAGCCCTTTATTACTTTATTTGTTCAGACCTTTATCACGTAAATGGACTGCTTATAATTGTAGGTGTAGTACCAACCATTAAAGCAAATATATTTACAGCCCTGTAATTATATTCTGGTAAAAGTTGTTCTGGATGACTTAGCAGGACTCTTCTCTGGATAGCATGTTTACTTGGATATTTTCCCAATGATGCAGAACAGCTCCTAGTCCAAACTTTCTTCTGATGATATATTTATTTCTGGCATGACCTTCTCTTTCAAGTTCAAGAGAAAAAAAAAAAAAACAATTTATAGAAACATGTAGAGTGGCAGATAAATGTAATACACTCCAGGAACTTATTGATTTATCAAGCAACAGTCACATTTTGAAAGATCGATAATTCAAAGATAATGAAAGAAGGAAGGCACAGTAAGTATGATGTTAAATAAAGTATATGTTCGGGCATGATGGTTGAATTCTTACCCTGATGTCGTTGTTCTTAGGCATTCTTGGACAGATTTTTCTATTGCTTAAGCATTTATGTAGACTAATTGAGTCATAGATGTTACATAACAGAAATGCTGTATTACAACTTTCTGTTCAGTGACAACATGAGCTTTCTCTTGGGAGTATTTTAAAGCTTAATTAAGTCATTTTTGGGGAAATTGAGTTTCAGGCAAATTGAAAGGTACCTAAATCCTTTCAGATCACCTCAGTACCATTTAGTATCCTGGTGTGTTAATTTGCCAAATGGACACCCAGGGAAAAGAAATAATGAAGTCAATAAATAAAGAAAATAAGTAAATGCTTACTTATACATAAGAATATCCTATACTGGTATGAGCTCTTTGATTTTTGCATGGAATATGATATAGAATATTTAATAAGAGGAGTTTCAGTTTAATTTTATAACAGGTTTTTTTTTTTTTTTTCAAAATGCATTTCCATGTTTTCCCCACAAAGTCTTCTTAGGTTGTAAGGTCATTGGACAAATTATTTTCTTTCTTTTATAATTGCTTACGGTGCTTAACATGGTGCTTTGAATAAATTTTAACTGCATTTTGTTGAAACTGTAGATGGCTGGTTCTATAAAACTCAAGATTCTGGAGTCAAGTGAGAAGCAAAAATATAAATTAATGTTTCATGATCTATTTTGGTCACATAAAGCAGTGGCGATCTATGATTCTGACCTTTCCAATACCTATTTTACAATGGAAGATGGTCTCTTTTCTTTCAAACATGTAATATAACATGTCTATTAATCTGAGTTGCCCAGTTCATGACAACAGGAATTATGCCCTTGACTTCTCTAAATACAGACATTTCCCCCTTTCCAAGTAGAACAGAAAATTGTAACAGGGTCAATGAAAATCTCTTAATGACATTTTACATATGAATGTTAAGAGAGAGGAATTCTCCCTATTGGATAGTAAGCTGTGAAAAATATTTGCTTGGGTCAACCAGCAGTCATCTTTCCATATACTTAAAGTTAGTTTGTTAAAGAAGACAATAAGACCAATATACAAAGAGCATCAAGAAATGGAGCCAACATATGAAAAGAGAGCCACTTAACTCCTTAATGTGACCATACCTGAACTTCACTTTTGAACTTCCTAGTTATATGGTTTAATTCTCGTTTGTTTAAATTGGTTTCAGCTAGGTTTAATTTGGGGCTTCCCTGATAGCTTGGTTGATAAAGACTCCACCTGCAACGCAGGAGACCCTGGTTCGATTCCCGGGTCAGGAAAATCGCCTGGAGAAGGGACAGGCTACCTACTCCAGTATTCTTGGGCTTCCCTTGTGGCTCAGCTGGTAAAGAATACAAAGTCTATGAGTCAGGATACTTTAAGTTATATGCGGTTTAATTCAGAAATGACTTAAAGTATCCTGACTCATAGACTTTGCATGTTTAAAAATTAAATTTATATTATTTTGAGGCATATTTTAAATAAAAATACATGCAAAAATTTAAAAATCAGATACACATTGATTTTTCATTTTTAGCAATCAAGTAAAGATATATAAACTAAATGTTTATAAATTATAAAGTTACTTTTAGGACCCTAAGTTTCTTTCTAATTATTATTAAGCATCATCTTGTGAGAATTAGTTTGTAAATTCATGACAATATTATTTGCTTTGGTAACTGCAGAGTGATTCAAAGTGCTGTCAATACATGGCCACTTGACAGTAGTTTTAACACTGACAAGCCTGTAGCAAATTTTAGGATACATTAAAAGATGTTGATTTTATCCAGTATCTAATAGATGTAATCACACAAAGGTTTTTTTTCCAAACTAATTCACAAGGTTCATTTTATGGGCACAGATTATAGTAATGTGTCATTAATGTTATCTTCTGGAAGCTGTAGTTTTGGTTGAGGTAATGATTTGCAGTTTCGCACCTCCTTGTCCATGGTCAGTGTTCATCTAATAGCTAGCATACTACCTAAGGTTAGATTTATGCATTTGTTTTTGGTTCAAGGTTTCTTGCTCCTGCTGGCAAACACAGATGCTCCTTAACTCCTCTCCACCTAAATGTGCACAGAATATAATTATGACAGGAACTAACATTATCTGAAATACATTCTGTTTATGCTTGTAGACCAAGGTCAGAACAATTAATCTGAAAGATGGTAGCACCACAGATTACACCAAACAATATTTCCCCCAGAAATGCAATACTATACATCACAAATATGCAAAATATTCATGCAAATTCTCTGCTGGCCTCTCTGTCAACCCAGGTTTACTGTCACTAAATATGAAGTTTACAAAATAGACTGCAGGGCATGCAGATGTTTCTAGTGGTATGTGTTTCTTGCATATATTGAAATAATATTATGAAGATTCATTTTTTACAGCTTTATTGAGATATAATTGATATATGTACGTTTAAGGTATACAGTGTGATAATTTGATACATGTATATATTGTGAAATGATTACTACAATAAGGGTAGTTAATATACTCTGATGGTTAAATTTATGTGTTGATTTGACTGGCCATGGATGCCCAAATATATGGTCAAACATTATTCTGGGTGTTCCTGTGAGGGTGTTTTTGGATGAAAATAATGCTTATATAATTATAAGCATTTCTATTAAAAATGATAGAAATAGGGGCTTCACCAGTGGTTCAGCAGTAAAGAATCCACCTGTAATGCTGGAGAATCAGGAGATGTGGGTTGACCCCTGGGTTGGAAAGATCCTCTGGAAGAGGAAATAGCACCTCAGGTCAGTATTTTTAACTCGCTATGGCTCAGATGGTAAAGAATCCACCTGCAATGCAGGAGACCTGGGTTCGATCCCTGCATTGGGAAGGTTCCCCTGGAGAAGGGCATGGCAACTCACTCCAGTATTCTTGCCTGGAGAATCCCCATGGACGGAGGAGCCTGGTGGGCTACAGTCCATGGGGTTGCAAAAGATCCGGACATGACTGAGCATAGCACAGCATAACTGAATGAGTAAAGCAGACTGCTCTCCATAATGTGGGTGGACCCCATGCAATCAGTTGAAGGCTTGAGTAGAACAAAACAGCAGACCCCTGCTCCTCACCCACCACACACATATCCCAGATTAAGTGAGATTCCTGCTACCTGACTGCCTTTGAGCTGGAAAATCATTTTTATCCCTTGCCTTTGGGACCCAATCTGAAACATGAGCTCTTCCTGGGTCTCAAGCCTGCCAGCCTTTGGACTGGAATTAAATTTTTGACTCATCTGAATCTCTTTATTCTATCAGTGTCTATCTATCTATCTACCTACCTACCTATCTCTTATCAGTTCTGTTTCTCTGGATAACCCTGCCTAATACAAATAAATATTATATTGATAAGCAGCAAAGTGGTAAGAGTGATCTTTGCTCTGCCTAAGGCAATGGCAACCCACTCCAGTACTCTTGCCTGGAAAATCCCATGGACAGAGGAGCCTGGTAGGCTGTGGTCCATGGGGTCGTGAAGAGTTGGACATGACTGAATGACTTCACTTTCACTTTTCACTTTCATGCATTGGAGAAGGAAATGGCAACCCACTCCAGTGTGCTTGCCTGGAAACTCCCAGGGGCAGGGGAGTCTGGTGGGCTGCCGTCTATGGGGTCACACAGAGTCGGACACGACTGAAGCGACTTAGCAGAGAGATGTGACAAAGAACCTGGGGACATCCCAAGTCCATGGTAAACATCCACAATGGCAGGTATAATGATATTGAATAGTATTGTCTTTAGTGTCCTTTCCCTCTAGTTGCCCAGAGTAATGTGTGGCATTGAGATGACACTGTTGGGCCATTAAGCTTCTCTAGGTAGTCTAGCTCTCTGGGTTGGTTAAGACATGAAGGCTCAGGTCCACTAGGGACCTGACACTAAATCATTTCCAAAGGAAATCTTATGACTCTAAAACAGATTTTAATTGGCCAACAAAATGAAACAGAAAAATCATGTTCAACTTTACTTGTTGGGTTAGCCAAAAAGTTTATTCAATATTTGCTGTAGGATGTTACGGAAAAATCTGAATGACCTTTTTGGCAACCAAAGTTTTTGGAACATTAAATTTTTTGCAATTAAATCAATTTGAGAAACAACTTTCCTTTAACCTTGAGCTTTCTGAGAAACAGAACAACAGTCATGGTAGAGACAAGGTTATTGGTGATTAACGGGTGTATTTCATGTTGCCATTGCAGAAAAGCCATTTCTGCTGTGGTTGGAGGAGGGAGGGGGGCTGGTTTGGGAATCTTTGTAACAGGAGTAATAGGAGGTACAATGTTTGCCTGTGCATTAGAAGCCTCCACAATTGTCTCCACAATACAGTGGTCTTCAGTTGGCTGTAATTCGGGGTTAAAGCCAATGGATAAATCAAGTTAGTAGGGTAATAATCATTTGACAGAAGTAGAGGCTAATGCTTTAAATTGTCTTTGACAAAATCATAGACTCAATCAGTGCAAGAAACAGCCAGTCTTGTTACCCACGACCTTTCACTATTATCATTCCCTGTCACTCCTACTAGTATTAATTACTTCACCCTACAGGGCAAAGGAGTTGGGGAGCTGATGACTCTACTTTGACAGCAGACTGCAACTGTATTGTAAAACTAATCAGCCTTATATAATTTTTTTCTGTTGTGTGGATGTGGTCTAAAACACACAAAATATTCTGGAGCTTGAAAACACCTTATATATCAGTCTAAGAAAAATGTTCTTTAAAGTAGATTGTAAAAACTATAGCCTTATTTAGGCTAAATTCTGGGATTTGACTTTTTAACTTTAAATCTTCATTAAAGCAGGTGTATCATCAAGAAAAAACATCTGTATCAAAGTGTAGAGGGATTTGATCCTGTGAGTAATTATTGCTAAGGGACCATTTCATGCAAATTAATCTGTAAGCACTTAGCAGTTAGATACCTGAGGGGAGGGGAGAAGAGTAGAGAAAATTAGTCAGGTGGAGAGCAAGAAAATTACTCCCATCTGATTAGACAAAGATAATCATGGTGTTTTCATGGAGACCAGCAGTATCATGATGTTTCTTTAATTTCCCTTTCATTTTTGCTTGCCTTGGGGTGAGGGTAGGGAGTCCAAAGGACTCTGAGGAAGTATACCAGGTTTCCTAGAAAAGTAAGGCAACTGAATACATTCCAGTTTAAGTCATATCTATTCAAGCATCTCAATAAAGAAAAGATCAAAAGCTGAGAATATACTTGTCAGATTCTGCCCACCCACCACTCTACCTTGGCCCAAAGCTCACTGGAATTTTCAGAGTTGCCAAGAAATTATGGTTAAAATTAGAAAGGTTTTTTTTAAATCAATATTTGAAGGAAACTAGGAGCTACTTCGGGGCAATGGCACCCCACTCCAGTACTCTTGCCTGGAAAATCCCATGGACGGAGGAGCCTGGTGGGCTGCAGTCCATGGGGTCGCAAAGAGTCGGACATGACTGAGCAACTTCCCTTTGACTTTTCACTTTCATGCACTGGAGAAGGAAATGGCAACTTACTCCAGTGTTCTTGCCTGGAGAATCCCAGGGACGGGGGAGCCTGGTGGGCTGCCGTCTATGGGGTTGCACAGAGCTGGGCACGACTGAAGTGACTTAGCAGCAGCAGGAGCTACTTATAGCCATATTTGGGGTTGGTCAGATGTGATCTATAAAAGACATTTGTAAAACTTATTTTTTTCTTTTAACTATTGTGATAAATATTTACCAAAAGGCATAGTGTTAGAAATCAGTAATTAGTTATATTTAGTGTTTTTCTTTTTTATGTGATTATTTAGGACTTAAAAAATTTATGTGAGTTGAAATTGAACTAATAAGTGTATTTTGCTTAATTGTGTCTTAGTTTAGAACATGGAACCATAATTAAATGTAGTTAAAGTGTACATTTACTCTAAAAAATCTAAAGTTGAAAAACAAACAATAATTGTGATGGTATTGTGCTATATCTTGCCCATTGTGATGGTTATATAAATCTGCACATAAGATAGATCTCACACACACACACACACACACACACACACACATTTAGAACTAGTGCAATCGAAATAAAGTCAACGGAATATATTGATGTAATTTCCTGATTGTAATATTATACTGAAGTGATACAAGAATTTACCATTGGGAGAAAAGAAGTAAAGGGCTTGCTAGGGCTCCCTGTTTTTTAGTTACTAAGTCGTGTCCAACTCACTTGTGACCCAATGGACTGCAACCCACCAGGCTCCTCTGTCCATGGGATTTCCCAGCAATAATACTGGAGTAGATTGACATTTCCTTCTCCAGGGGATCTTCCTGACCCAGGGATCAAACCCATGTGTCCTGTGTTGGCAGGCAGATTCTTTACCACTGAGCTACCTGGGAAGCCCAGAGCTCCCTGTGTTACCTCTTAAAACTACATAAGAATCTGCAGTTTTCACACAATTAAGCTGAAAACTGTGAATATCATAAAAATATTACTTGTTATTCCCTTCCTTGAAAACTGATATTTAAATTTTGTAAAAGCTGACACATTGAAATTATTCTTTGATAAATTATGGAAGAATCCAGAAACTGTGATGTTTCTACAGAGCAGAAAGCAATAAGATTTCCCTTATATGATTCCAAAAGAAAAATTCTGAATTATTGTTATGCTCATAAAATTGCCAACATACAACAAATATAACTTGCTTTAAAGTAATCCAACAGACAGAGCAACAGAATAAATGTAGTCTATATAAGGCCTACTTACCCTAAGTACATGGAAAACTATCCCTTTCCACCATGTTCTGTGTGGATGAGTCAATTTGAGCAGATACATTAAAAATTTTAGAGCACATAGAAATATAGTTTTCAAAACATTATTAAAAATGTAGGTAAATTAAAAACATAAAAAGAGTATCTATTTACATTTTTTACTATACCAAATGACTCTGCTGAATATATGCAATGTTAAATATTGAGACACTGAACAACTTTTTTCTAATTCTTAAAGATCACTACAAAATATACATCAGTTAGTTTTTCATCAACCATTTTTGAATAGCTACAGTTAGGCACAGTGCCAGATGATGGGGTTAACTTAATGGTGCCTTCTGACCAGCTGAGAACTTATAAAAAATAATGCTATAATAATAATATTTATTGTAACTATTAGTGCCAGATTTGGTGCTAATCCCTCTATATTCATGTTTTCATTAAAGGTCACTACAAAGCTGGGAAGTAGAGGTCTGGGAGAACATGGCTGTGATATAAACGTTAGAATAAGTTAGAGCTTGGAAGAACTCAAGGTTCTGATATATACTGTTCTTGTTTTTGTTGTTTAGTTGCTAAGTTATGTCTGACTCCTTTGTAACCCCAGTGGACTGTAGCCCACCAGGCTCCTTTGTCCATAGGATTTCCCAGGCAAGAATACTGGGAATGGGTTGCTATTTCCTTCTCCAGGGGATCTTCCTGACCCAGGGATCAAACCCATGTCTCCTGTGTTGGCAGGTAGATTATTTACTACTGAGCCACCAGGGAAGCCCTGACAATGGGGGAGATAAAAGAATTAAAACTCTCCTACTAGACTAAGAAGTTAGTAGACAGTGTCCTCCTGAGTTAAGTCAAATGTTAATATATTAATAATGGTGCAATTTTGTGGGAGAAAATAATACATGCAGAAGTGGCTAAACATGATTGTTTCTAAAATGTGGAAAGGACTGTAGATGAATATGGATATTTCTTTTTACCACAGACCTTCCTATGCTACTTGATTATATTTTTATTTAAAAACAAAGCAGAATCTTCTGTTTTATGTTAAAAACTACTACCTTAAAAAATTCTTGAATTTGAATTCTTCACTTACTTGAATAACCACTGAGCATATACTTTATGTGAGAGTAAATTTTACTCAAAAGAAAATAGGATTATTGAGGATGATGATTCATACTAGGTATATTTAGCTAAAATGAATTTTTGGTCTGAAAATTAAGATTTGTATAGTTGTGTGTACATATTTACACACACACACACATATATATATATATATATATTTATACAACATATTCTGTATCTGAGAATGTGGAAAATGACATGATTAGAATTATAATCAATGTCAATGTCAAATCTAAGATTTATAGTCATTAAGCTGTTTATTTTAATGTTTTCATACATCCAAATTTTTATCTTTATTTTATTGTTAGAAAACATGAAAATGGTTTCCAGTCAACATCCAGCCTGTCCATCACCTTGACCTAGTGTCCAAGAAATCTGACCCCTGAAATCTCAGCTCTTACCTCTGCTAAATAAACAAACAAACAAACAAACTTATTTACTGTGTATGGTGCATGTGGCTCTGACTATGAGGTTATAGTTTGTGAACATTTCACTTGGTGACATAAAAATCTATTCTGTTGTGGTAGCAATGTGGTGTCTGTAAAGATAATGTTTCCCAATTTAAAACCTATTCAAATCTTGGTAAATTGTTGAGAATAATTGTTGATCTGAGGTAATTTGTTTTAAAAGATTAGACTTTCAACTTAAAACACATAATTTCTGCATCTGTTATTGGTTTGAAAGCATACAGACAGGAAGGAGTCCTGCCAAATAAAGCAAGTACCTAAAAGGCAAAGTTTAGGAGATGATAATGGCAGTGAATCTGTGATAATAGCTGCCTCAGACAGAAGTCTTACCTCCAAAGTCTGCTTTCCTATGACATTTAAAGAAAGGGCATGGGCTTTGCTATTAGTTGGCAAAAGTAGAACAGGTATTCGGGGACATAACTCAGATTGTCTTAGTTTCAGTTTATTTATCGGCAAAATGGTCAAGTATCAGAATCATTCACTGAGTCACCAACAACACTGTTGGACACTCAGTAATAGTAGCTAATATAGCCTGCTCAGTCATGACTGACTCTTTGTGACCCCATGGACCGTAGTTTGTCAGGCTCCTCTGTCCTTGGAATTCTCCAGGCAAGAATACTGGAGGGGTAGCCATTCCCTTCTCCAGGGGATCTTCCCAACCCAAGGATGGAACCTGGATCTCCTGCATTGCAGGTAGATTCTTTGTCATCTGAGCCACCAGGGAAGACCAATATATCTTGGGTAATTACTGTTACATGATTGTCTGTGAATCCTGTTTGATTTTCTCAGCAGTGAGAATCATGGGGGAAGTCTGAGGTCAGCATGTTGTTAGGGTCTCTTTTTCCTCATACCCCTCTCATTATAGGTGGTTGTCTTCTCACTTCATTCTCCCATGGTTTTCTGTTTGTGTCTATGTCCTAATTTCTTTGTCTCCTAAGGTACACAGATGTATTGAATTAGGATCCATCCTAATGACCTCATTTTAACATAATTTTCTCTTATATACCCTGTCTTTACATAGAACCTCATTCTGAAGCACTGGGGTTTAAGACTTCAACATACAATTTGTGGTGGACATTTATTTGCCTGATATTAATACTTCTCTGGCTCTTTCTTCATAGGCATGTGCTGGCTCTACTACTTTTGTCCTTTGTTTTTTTCTTTCTACTCATACTTTTATAGGCTATGTCATCCAGCCTCCCCAAAAAGCTTCAGACTCCAGGGATTCTAATGGACAGCTGTAACTCAACACAGCTAGACAGAAACTTGATAATCTTTTACCTTCAATCAACTCCTTGTTTGTCTCAAAAATAACAACACCAATTATTTATACTATGACTGCTCAGCACAAAACTTTGGAATCATCTTTTGTAGTTCTTGTTTCCTCACACCTGTATTCAATACAGCAAAAGATGCCTATTGGTTTCACCTTGAAATGGAAACTCTAGTTTCCAACTTGCGTCTCTCACCACGTCAAGAAGTTGTCATCATAGTTCAAGCCTCCGTTATCTCTTTTACATAAACTACAGCCATCTCTTTCTTACTAGTCTCCATACCCTTTTCTTGTGTGTTAATTGTTCTCATGGCCCCTACAATGATCTTTTAAAAGCTGAATTCTGAGTGGTGATTACATGATGTATACTTGTGTAAAAACATCATTGATCTCTGCACTTAAGGCTCTCTTATTTTGCTTTATGTAATTTTTGATTCAATTTCAAAGAATTCAGAGAAAGCAAACATGGTTCAGTTCATTTCTCATCCTTGCTCAGAGCATTCCAATGGCTAAATATTATACTCTGAATATTCTTAATATTCTACAAGTTCCTTATTATATGCCCATTGAAAACATCCAGCTTTATTTGGCACTATCACTTATTCCACTGTGTTCACACTGGCCTTATTATTATAGTTAATTTTTCTGTTATTTTTCTAATGCACAAAGTTAATTTTTGTCTTAGAGTCTTTTTCTTCTGCCTCAAACACTCTTCTTTTTATATCACTGTGTCTTTGCTTCTCAAGTATAAATCATTTAGGAAAAAACCCTATTTGGTTGCTTTCTATCAAATAGTATACCCTTGCCCATGATTTTTTAATCTTCTTTCACTGATTTCTTTTCCTTCACAGACATTATCAAGCAGTCTTGAATATTATATTATATATTTATTCCACTCCTTGATTTTTGTCCCCACTAATGTATTCCTAGGCCTAACTTGATGCTTCAGTTCATTTCAGTCACTCAGTCATGTCCGACTCTTTGCGACCCCATGAATCGCAGCACGCCAGGCCTCCCTGTCCATCACCAACTCCCGGAGTTCACTCAGACTCATGTCCATCGAGTCCGTGATGCCATCCAGCCAGCTCATCCTCTGTCATCCCCTTCTCGTCCTGCCCCCAATCCCTCCCAGCATCATTCCCTCCAAAGAAATCCCAGGGCTGATCTCCTTGAGAATGGACTGGTTGGATCTCCTTGCAGTCCAAGGGACTCTCAAGAGTCTTCTCCAACACCACAGTTCAAAAGCATCAATTCTTTGGTGCTCAGCCTTCTTCACAGTCCAGCTCTCACATCCATACATGACCATAGGAAAAACCATAGCCTTGACTAGATGGACCTTAGTTGGCAAAATGGCTGTCTGAGGAGGCCTTACAAATAGCTGTGAAAAGAAGAGAAGTGAAAAGCAAAGGAGAAAAGGAAAGATCAGTTCAGTTCAGTTCAGTCACTCAGTCGTGTCCGACTCTTTGCGACCCCATGGATGGCAGCACGCCAGGCCTCCCGATGCATCACCATCTGATGGAGTTCACTCAGACTCAGGTTCATCCAGTCCGTGACGCCATCCAGCCATCTCATCCTCGGTCGTCCCCTTCTCCTCCTGCCCCCAGTCCTTCCCAGCATCAGAGTCTTTTCCAATGAGTCAACACTTCGCATGAGGTGGCCAAAGTACTGGAGTTTTAGTGCGTCGTTAATACTCACTATATATTTGTTGAATGACTTAAAAACTGAGAACATCCAGATGTGGACGTTGGATTTAGAAAAGGCAGAGGAATCATAGATCAAATTGCCAGCATTGGTTGGATCAGATCATAGAGAAAGCAAGAGAATTCCAGAAAAACATCTACTTCTGCTGCATTGACTATGCCAAAGTATTTAACTGAGTGGATCAAAACAAACTGTGTAAAATTCTGAAAGAGATGGGAATACCAGACCACCTTACCTGTCTGCTGAGAAACCTGAATGTGGGTCAAGAAGCAACAGTTAGAACCAGACTGGGAAAAACTGACTGGTTCAAAATCAAGAAAGGAGTACGTCAAGGCTGTATATTGTCACCCTGCTTTTTTTTTTTTTTTTTTTTAAAGTTATATGCAGAGTATATCATGTGAAATGCTGGGTTGAATTAAGCACAAGCTAAATCAAGATTGCTGGAAGAAATATCAGTAACCTCAGATATGCAGATGACACCACTCTAATGGCAGAGTGAAGAAGAAGTAAAGAACCATTTGATTAGGGTGAAAGACGAGAGTGAAAAAGCTGGCTTAAGACTCAACATTAAAAATCTTAAGATGTTGGCATCTGGTCCGATCACTTCATGGCAAATAGATGGGGAAAAAGTGGAAGCAATGGCAGGTTTTATTTTCTTGGGCTCCAAAACCACTGCAGATGGTAACTGCAGCCATGAAATTAAAAGATGCTTGCTCCTTGGAAGAAAAGCTACGACAAACCTAGGCAGCATATTGAAAAGCAGTCTAGGTTTGATGCAGGATGCAGGATGCTTGGGGCTGGTGCACTGGGATGGCCCAGAGAGATGGTATGGGGAGGGAGGAGGGAGGAGGGGTTCAGGATTGGGAACGCGTGTACACCCGTGGCAGATTCATGTTGATGTATGGCAAAACCAATACAGTATTGTAAAGTAAAATAAATAAAATTCATATGAAGACTCAAAAAAATAAAATCTAAGAAAAAAATAATAATAATAAAAATAAAAAGCAGAGACATTACTTATGGATGTGAGTTGGACGATAAACAAGACTGAGCACTGAAGAATTGATGGCTTTGAAATATGGCATCAGAGAAGACTCTTAAGAGTCCCTTGGACAGCAAGGAGATCAAACCAGTCAACCCTAAGGGAAATCAGTCCTGAATACTCATTGGAAGGACTGATGCTGAAGCTGAAGCTTCAATATTTTGGCTCCTTGATATGAAAAGACAGCTGGGGAAGATTGAAGACAAAAGGAGAAAGGGGCAGCAGAAGTTGAAATGTCTGGATGGCATCACTGACTCAATGGACTTGAGTTTGAGCAAACTCCAGGAGATAGTGAAGGATGTGGAAGGCTCCTGTGCTGCAGTCCATGGGGTCACAAAGAGCTGGACACAACTTAGTGACTGAAAAACAACAACAAATATGTAAAACAAAACAAATTTAAAAAATCACTTTGACTACAAATTTGAGACCATTTCAAATAAAGTTTAGGGTTTGAAATGTTTTCTCTTTTCACCAATTCTCCATTTTCCTTTAAAGCAGAGCTTCAGTTTAAATGGAATATGCTTTAAATTTTATTATTATTATTTTTTGCAACTTAGTTAAACTTTACTCAATTTGGTAAAAAAAATTGCTTGTTCTCAAATATAATTAGGCAGATAAAATTCATTCAACACCTACATGCCTTTACTTTAAATATTTGAGATTAAAGGAGTTCCATTACTTAAAAGACATTTTCAAGTAGAAGGACTATGCAAATATATGTGTCCTTACTTTATGTAAGCAATATGTGTCCCAAAACGTGTCCTGTAATAAATTGTTAGCAATGCTATTATATTGGATGATGTTTCCATTTTTATAAAACAATACTCTGAAGACATTTGTTAAAAAAAAAGGAATTTTATGATATGAATAGTTGAATAGTCTCTAAATAATCTTGGAAAATCTTGATTTCTTTGACCCTTTTATGTGTATACACAGAGACATATATATAAAGGATGGTTCTAAATGTAATAGTAATAACAATGAAATTATCACAGAGTATATCACAGGGTAATTATAAGATGAAATAAAATAATTATGGAAAAACACATTGTAACGTGCAGTAATTAATAAAAGCTAGAAATTATCCTTTAAATCAAGTAAGAAATATTTGAGGACTTATGATTTGAAGTATACTGAACAAACAAGGGAAAAAATTGTTTTAGCTCTAAAATAAGAAAACTGTTGAACTCAAAGTACAGAAACTTTTTCAACTGGAAGATGATGAATGTTCTGATAAATATAACTGTTAAATCTTGATGATAGAAGTAAATTTCATAGCTACTTCTATTTTTTTCTTAGTTTTAATTTTGGTTCAATTGATTTTCTAAAAACTTTTGCATCATGTTCTCACAATTTCCTTCTCCATTGAGGAACCAAAATTGAGTTGCTTATCTTTCAATTCTCAAAAAATATTTTTCAAAGCATTGATTGGGACTGTAGAAAAACTAACTAATAAGACCTCATGTGGAGATAGTTTGATTATTTATCTTCATATCCTTGTCCTCTCTATCTCATGAGTTTAGTTATCAGTTCAGTCACTCAGTTGAGTCCGACTCTTTGCAGCCCCATAATCGCAGCACGCCAGGCCTCCCTGTCCATCACCAACTCCCGGAGTTCACTCTGACTCACGTCCATCGAGTCAGTGATGCTGTCCAGCCATCTCCTCCTCTGTCGTCCCCTTCTCCTCCTGCCCCCAATCCCTCCCAGCACCAGAGTCTTTTCCAATGAGTCAATTCTTTGCATGAGGTGGCCAAAGTACTGGAGTTTCAGCTTTAGCATCATTCCTTCCAAAGAAATCCCAGGGCTGATCTCCTTCAGAATGGACTGGTTGGATCCCCTTGCAGTCCAAGGGACTCTCAAGAGTCTTCTCCAACACCACAGTTCAAAAGCATCAATTCTTTGGCACTCAGCCTTCTTCACAGTCCAACTCTCACATCCATACATGCACTGGAAAAACCATAGCCTTGACTAGACGGACCTTGGTCAGCAAAGTAATGTCTCTGCTTTTGAATATGCTATCTAGGTTGGTCATAACTTTTCTTCCTAGGAATAAGCGTCTTTTAATTTCCTGGCTGCAATCACCATCTGCAGTGATTTTGGAGCCCCCCAGAATAAAGTCAGCCACAGTTTCCCCATCTATTTCCCATGAAGTGATGGGACCGGATGCCATGATCTTCGTTTTCTGAATGTTGAGCTTTAAGCCAACTTTTCCACTCTCCTCTTTGACTTTCATCAAGAGGCTTTTTAGTTCCTCTTCACTTTCTGCCATAAGGGTGGTGTCATCTGCATATCTGAGGTGATTGATATTTCTCCTGGCAATCTTGATTCCAGCTTGTGTTTCTTCCAGTCCAGCGTTTCTCATGATGTACTCTGCATAGAAGTTAAATAAGCAGGGTGACAGTATACAGCCTTGATGCACTCCTTTTCCTATTTGGAACCAGTCTGTCGTTCCCTGTCCAGTTCTAACTGTTGCTTCCTGACCTGCATACAGATTTCTCAAGAGGCAGGTCAGGTGGTCTGGTATTTCCATCTCTTTCAGAATTTTCCACAGTTGATTGTGATCCACACAGTCAAAGGCTTTGGCATAGTCAATAAAGCAGAAATAGATGTTTTTCTGGAACTCTCTTGCTTTTTCCATGATTCAGCAGATGTTAGCAATTGGATCTCTGGTTCCTCTGCCTTTTCTAAAACCAGCTTGAACATCAGGGAGTTCACGGTTCATGTATTGCTGAAGGCTGGCTTGGAGAATTTTGAGCATTACTTTACTAGCGTGTGAGATGAGTGCAATTGTGTGGTAGTTTGAGCATTCTTTGGCATTGCCTTTCTTTGGGATTGGAATGAAAAGTGACCTTTTCCAATCCTGTGGCCACTGCTGAGTATTCCAAATTTGCTGGCATATTGAGTGCAGCACTTTCACAGCATCATCTTTCAGGATTTAAAATAGCTCCACTGGAATTCCATCACCTCCACTAGCTTTGTTTATAGTGATGCTTTCTAAGGCCCACTTGACTTCACATTCCAGGATGTCTGGCTCTAGATGAGTGATCACACCATCGTGATTATCTGGGTCATGAAGATCTTTTTTTGTATAGTTCTTCTGTGTATTCTTGCCACTTCTTCTTAATATCTTCTGCTTCTGTTAGGTCCCTACCATTTCTGTCCTTTATTGAGCCCATCTTTGCATGAAATGTTCCCTTGGTATCTCTGATTTTCTTGAAGAGATCTCTAGTCTTTCCCATTCTGTTTTCATCTATTTCTTTGCATTGATCACTGAAGAAGGCTTTCTTATGTCTTCTTGCTACTCTGTGGAACTCTGCATTCAGATGCTTATGTCTTTCCTTTTCTCCTTTGCTTTTCGCCTCTCTTCTTTTCACAGGTATTTGTAAGGCCTCCCCAGACAGCTATTTTGCTTTTCTGCATTTTTTTTCCATGGGGATGATCTTGATCCCTGTCTCCTGTACAATGTCATGAACCTCAAGTGTAATTATACTTCTTTATTTACTTACCCAAATCACAATGGCACAAGACCCCATGCACTTCTTTGCCAGAGATTACTCCTCTGGAGAAGATACTTTGTGTATTCCTGAAAATGTCCCCAAGGTACTGCCTCACATGACATCAAAACAAGATTCTCAGATACCTTGACTCAGGGCTGTTTCTCATTATTACTGATCTGCTACAGCTATTGCTGAAGATATTTGTCAATTATGAGTTCTGTCGGGCACAGTAATCTGTGTTAATAATGCCACTTCTGACGCTATTCACATCTCGGGTAGGGTAGCTCCTCACTCACCTGTCTGAAGGTCAGTCTTAGCTCTTCTTACTAGCTGCCTTGTATGTTGTCTTGACTGGAAGCCAGGCCCTGCACCGCCCTGCTGTGACTGCCACGGGCAACCTCCTGCTGCCCTTCAGTGTGGAAACTCACTGCCTCCACTCATTTCCATTCAGCTTCCACATGACCATGGAAATGTCACCCCATTATACCAATCATTCGAGGTCTTTCCACTCTTTGGATTCTGCAATGTTTAATTGAATGTGTCAACTTGACAAGGCTAAGAGATGCCCAGACAACTGGTAAAATTTTAGTTCTGGGCATGCCTGTGAGAGAATGTTTCCAGGTGAGATTAGTATTTGAATCAATAGAATGGGTAAAGAAGATCCACTCTCACCAAAGTGGGTGGCTATCATCCAATCTGTTGAGAACAAGATAGAACAAAAGATGGAGGAAGGGCACATTTTCTCTGTCTCTTCTTGAACTGGAACATTCATCTTTTTCCTGCTTTTGGACATCAGAGCTCCTGGTCCTTTGACTTTAGGACACTGGGACTTCCCAGATGTTCCCTGTTCCCATCTCATACCTTTCTCAGGCCTTTGGCCCCATACTAAATTATACCACCAGCTTTCCTGGTTCTCTAGTTTGCAGAGGACAAATTATGGGATTTCTCAGCTTTTATAACTACAAGTGTGTGTGTGTGTGTGTGTGTGTGTGTGTGTGTGTGCACGGGCATGCTTAGTTGTGTCTGACTCTGTACAACCATATGGACTGTAGCTTTCTAGGTCCCTCTGTCCATGGAATTTTCAAGGCAAGAATACTGGAGTGGGTTGCTGTTTCCTCCTCCAGGGGATCTTCCTGATTCAGGGATTGAACTCACACCTCTCGTGTCTCCTGCATTGACAGGTGGATTCTTTACCACTGCACCACCTGGGAAGCCCATCACTACATGAGCCAAGGCAATTCCTATAATAAATCTCATATATTTACATAGATCCTAGTGGCTCTGTGTCTCTGGAGAAGCCTGATTAATGAAAAGTTCATACCACTTTATTTCTAAGCCCTAGGGAAAATCCTTCCTCTATTGTCTGTTCATATGTAGCCTAAAAATGTACCCCAGGATCAACCACAGCCTGGGATGATTGACAGTGCATATATATCCATACATTTTCAAAGGTAATTCCATCTTTATCCACCAGCCCATAGACTGGACCCATGGCTTTGATAATGCTATTAAACATTAACTTGAAATTGGTGCATTTCCTGAAATCCAACTATTCAGTTTTCCTTATGATCACTTTGTTATTGTTATTAAAACCAGACTGGTTCTAGATATTTTGAGAGCTTTAAAAAGCTTGATCTGAATGACTGTCCTAGCTGAATAAAGATAATAAATCTAAACATTGAAGTTCATTTTGTTAAAGACTATGAGTAACTAAGTGCATAATATTTTATAGTGTACCTAACATTTTCATAATTTAGTTACAGGCAATAACTCACATGGAAAAGAAAATGGCAGCCCACTCCAGTAATCTTGCCTGGAGAATCTCATGGACAGAGGAGCCTGGTGGGTTACAGCCCATGGGGTTGCAGAGAGTCAGACATGACTGAGTGACTGAGCACAGCACAATAACTTACATTCTACTAATCTCCTGATTGTTTTGTTGCTGATCTTCAGAACATACCTGTTATAACTTGGTTATCACATCAGATACGTCTTCAATAGTAATGAACTTCAATTTGCAGACTTCTCATGTAACAGATACATTATAAGCTACATGTTAAGAAATGTTGGAGTTTATTTAATATATGAATGTGGATGTAGTGCATAATCATTGTCTTTACAGGTTACTACCTTTTATGGGAAATAACAGTCTCACCTGGAAACAGAGCTTACATTTAAGTGCTCTTCATTCTTATCACTCTGCTATTAAATAATTGCTGAAGATTTGGGAAGTGTCTAAATGAGAATATTATGTAATAAGAATTACAGGATTTAATTTGTTCTCAGATGTTTGAACTCATATTGACTTTAATTCGTTTCTTCAGAACATCTATTATATGTGACCATTCCTGTACAAATGAGGCTAAGTAATTATGCAGGGTATTAGCATATTTGTGCTCAGTGATGTGTAATGAATTCAGGATAACCCTCTGAGCTTTTATAAGAAAATGGAAAGAAACTGATATCCACTCAGATACCACAAGGGTTGCTCTTTTATCTCACCAAGGGGCATTTCTTTAAGCTAACTTTAAGGTCACCATGTTCAGGCACAAGTACAGGGAAAGATACAAAGCCGCATAGTTCATTTTGTCATTTTGTATCTCAGAGTCTGTCTAACTCACAGTGGAAGCTCAACTATGATTTGTATTTGGAATTTGGCAACACATCCTGGTGTGTAGTTCCAGTTTTATGCATTTATTTGCCAAAGATTTTGAACCCCCTAGTTAGTAACTTGTCCATATGGAAGGATCAGAACTGTGTTTGAACATCTCTTGATCTGGGAGAAGGTCAAGTCAACCTAAAGCACAGAGGTGCTTTGAGATCCTGGAGGGAATTTGCTAAGGGACAAAGAGTCTCATGACATGAGCCAAATTTGGGGACATGGCCTGAAGTGTAGGGGATTAGTGATTCTAAGAACAGAGAGAGGCTGCATTCAAACTCACATTGCCCAAGGCCTTCTTGCTGTTTCTATGTATCCATGAAACCCTCTTGCTTGTGGGTCTTAGAGCTTTTCAGCATCAAAATTCATTTCTTAATCTTTTGTGACTTTTGCTTTTCTAACAGTAGAAAAATATTCCTTAATCCTGAATTTTATTCTTTTAGCAAGGGCTCATGGTATTATTTTGGCTTGGTAAATGATGTGTCCAGGTTTGACTAGAATAATCAGAATATGTATTTTGTCACAGTGTAATTATACATAAGACCCTTTTATTCTCAAAATTGCTCTATTTTGGACAACAAACTGGTATTTTACCTTTTTAAGGATCCTGGTTTTCAATGTTCAGACCTCTTCTTCTGCAAGGTTTTAATACAAAGGAACCCAAAGTAAGGTCATGAAGGAAAAGATTCTGGAGCTGCATTCCAGCATCTGTGTAGTGGTCTCTGTGAAGATTTTTGGCTGGCGACAGTGGCCTGCATGGAGCAGCAACATGAGGGTGTCCACTCAGTGGTGTAGCCATGATCTCTTAGGAAAGTTGGACCTTGGGAGGTGCAGAGCAGAGCAGAGCCACAGCATGGATGGCAGTGTAAGAGGCATACATATAGTAACCAATTTGTCTGAAGTGATCCAGACATAAATGCTAATGGTGCTCTTGGAGTGGGTGCCGTTATTGACTCACCCAGATTCTTTTATAGGCTGATGCATCCATATCTCAATAGCTGTGTGGACTGTTAATGGCTTACAGTTGATACCACATCAGTTCCACCGCCCAACACATAGGCATACACACACACACACATACACACACAGAAGTGCCCTCAAACAAGAAAGGAGTGGTCCTTCAGGAGTGATTGATCCATAGCCGATGGGTGACTAGGTACAATAGATCCTCACCTTAGCTCAAATTGGGGACATCTTTGTAGAACGATGTATGCCCCAGAGCCTCCTGTGGATCAAGCCAGCACAAGACCTCAGTGTGACTACATTCTTGCTCAGTTCTCCCCTCTTTTCCTACTCCACTTGCCTCACTCCCTTATATTCTTATCCTGAAGAACCTCCCCTCAGTAAATCACATACATATGACTCCTTGTCTGGGGGAAGGAAGCTCTACTTCTAGGGAATCTGACCTAAAGGAACCTCCTCTCACTCTCAAGAGCATCCCAATTTGGAGAATAAATTTAATCTTGACATGGGTCTAGTGTAGCAGAAGCAAGCAGAGTGAGGATTGAATGAAACAATGAAATTGCAGAAGAGCAGCAGAAAGGCAGAGAGAAATGGGAAGTGGCAGTGGGGCTGACTGTATGTGACAGCCCCACTCTAGGGATTTCCACAGAGATGTTATGCAGAAGAGGGAAAATTTTTTGTGTTATTCTATGAAAGTCAGTGATCTGATGGGCTTTGGGCCTATCTGTTAAAGAGAATATATTTTGTGTGTCCTGGGGGATATTGTTTATATAGATATTAAGCTAACCTAGATGCTAGTTGAAGTTACTTTTATCCTTTTTAGTAAGATAAAATTAGCACAGGTTTATTATCTTGCATCTCAGATAGTTTTATGTGCTACTTCAACACTTGTGCAAATTTTGAGTACTTATTGTCTAATTGGACTCTGGGTTTTGCTTTTGCTGGACCATGTCACACTCACTGCGGCAATATGAAAGCCACTGATGACATTAATTGGGAGCTGATCTAGTGCAGTCATGGACAGGTGTTCAGGGCTTGTTTGGAAGAGTGGGAAGTAAGGAAGTGGAGGTATGAGAAAAAAAACATTTAAAAAAGTTCACAAGAAAGAATATTGGTGAAATGGGGCTATAGATGAAAGATGGCCTAGTGTCTAAAGAGCACTGTTTCAAATATGAGAAATATTGAAGCATGTTTCTATGTGAATAATAAAAATAGCTCATTCTTTTTAAATTTTATTTTAATTGGAGAATAATTGCTTTACAATATTGTGTTGATTTCTAGCTCATTTGTATGTTACTTACCATGTGCCTGAAATGAAATGTTCTACAAGTATCAATTTAATTCTCAATTTTCATACGAATCTTTCATCTTACAGATGAAATTGACTCACAAAAGAAGGCAGTAGTTAGCTCAGTGTCATACAGCTGCTACAGGGTGGGACCAGGAGTCCAATCTCAGAACTCTGTTTCCAGAGCCCATGTCCTTTAGAGAAAAGGGCACTGTCACTCATAAAGACAGGAACAATCCTGTAGGGAGAGAGAAGGTGATGGGGAAAGGATGGGGAATACTGAAAGAGCAAAATTATTAAGGATGAGAAGGTGTTTGGTGTCAGTGTGTAAGTGGGAGGATCCCTTAGAACATCTGTTTCATGGACTGTAGATGCAGGGAGGTTGTTAGCCTTTGTGGTGGTTCTCCTCTGATTTTATTTTGCCTATTTCCTCAATGTGGGAAGAGTTAGGAGTGAAGTAGAGAAGGGGGTATTGAAGAAAAGAGGAGAGGTGTGAAATACTCTGTGCAAAATAATGACTTCATTTCTTTCTTTTTAAGCACAGTTTCTGATGAGGCTGTCAACCAAATCAGTGTGTTAGTTGCTCAGTCGTGCCCGACTCTTTGCAACCCCATGGACTGCAGCCCACCAGGCTCCTGTGTCCATGAGATTTTCCAGGCAAGGATACTGGAGTGGTTGCCATTACCTTCTCCAAATCAGAGGCCTCTTAAATTTAGGACCTTGGCTACTTCTTGCCAGACCTCTTGGTCAGCATCCATTTGTGCTCTGGTTACTTTCTTAGTGATCCCCAAATTCTCTCCTTCATGAGGGTTGGGCTCCCTTTCACTGCCAAATTTCATGAAAACAGAGGAATGTCTCTTTGTGAAGAATCCCATTAAGGACATATGGGAATTAAGACAAGGTTTTAAGGTGGCCACGGGGTAAATGGAAGCATTTCATGTGCCTCATTAAAACAAAATACCACAATTGAAAAAAAAAAAGAACTTTTAAAACAAATTGTCTGAGATCTCACCCCAGGAAGTTTTATTGCCTACAGATTAAGCAGGTCTTTTTATTTTCTTGGAGAAAGACATACTTGTAAAAGTGTTTTATGTAGAGTTTAAGTGCCATTAATGTGGTGTCGCAGGAAAGTGTGAGTTGCTTTATAAATGTTCTCTGAATCCTTCCTTCTTGCTTCCTGTCAAGAGAAAGGACCATGGACACAGTGAGGGAAAGGGAAAATGGGATGAACTGAGAAAGTAGCTTTGACATATATACACTTATGGGTAAAGCAGATAGCTAGTGGGAAGCTGCTGGATAACACAGGCAGCCCAGCCCGGCATTCTGTGGGGTGGGATTGGGAGGTGGGAGGGAAGCTCAATAGGGAGGGGGTATATATATGTAGCTATGATTGATTTGTTATGTTATATGGCAAAAACCAACCCCAACATTGTAGCGCAATTATCTTCCAATTAATTTTAAAAGTGTCTTCACCTACTGATCCATTAATGCCAGAGATGTTCAAATATATAAACACATGCACTATGAACCTGTTGAAAATTTGGCAAACAGTGCAATCATTCCTTTTGCTACTCATATTTTCAGCTGTGAAGCACTCTTGATCTAAGCTCTTGTACATACTAGTCTGAATGCCAGGACATTTTTGGTGTCATTTCTAAACCAAAACGCACAACCATTCTGAGAAGGAAACAAAAGTTACCAAAGTTTTTGCCTCACATAGTTGAATGACCAACTTTATTTAACCAGTGACAAGTTTTCTCAAGGGTGTTCTAAAAGCCACTTGGCTCTTTTATGTTTAAATGTAATTTCTAGCAAAACTAGTTAATCAGTGTGCACTTGTGAACCTAACCTTGAAAGTGCATGCTTATAACCTTCTTTCTTTGTATCTACTGCCCGAGTCTACACATCTTGCTTAATTGTGAGGGACAATCATTGCCTTTAATTTCCTTGTAGTTATCTCTTGCTAATTTCCTATTTGTGGCATTCCCATACCTCAGCTTTCACTCTTTCACACAATATCTCCATTTTTCAGAATAAAATTAAGATTTCACATTTGTATGCTGACCTAGTAGGGTGTACACACAGGTGATACTGAACCAATGTTCTTGAAGAAAAATCTATGAGGCAACTATTAAAAATAATGTTGAAGGTATACATCTATTGCTGTGAAGATATGTGGAATATGTTAAGAGACAAAAGCAGATTACTTAAGAGTATACATAGCGTGATTCCACTTTGCATACAATTGTCTTTAAGTAGTTTAGAAGGATTAGTATCAGAATGTTAACTGATTTTCTCTCGTGGTATGGTAATAATGCAAATCCCTTTGAATTTTATTCATCAAAAAAAATTTTTTTACTCATTTAATATAAAGCATGGGGAGGCAAGGAATAGTTTTCCTTTCCATATGGTTCTTCATCTCTTAGAATTTTAAGTAATCCAGAAATCTGTTGGTGGGGTGCCTGTCAGTACTCATTATTTTATTTATTTAGGTTAGTATGATGAGCTTATTTATCTCTGTGAATGTATGCAACTCACCTAACTGGTGTGTACTTCAGTTTCCTTACCTATAAAATGGGACAATAATGCTACTTAAAGCAAAGGATTGATATGAGAACTTAATAAATGTAAAAGGCTTAGATCCATACACAGTAGCTGTTTTTTTTTTATATTCTTGTGTATTTAATCTTGATATTTTAAATAATATGCTCAAACCTGAAACTAACACACAGAAGAATGTAGATTCAATACCTGTTCACAGTTTAGTGGAAGAGACAGATAAATAGATGATTACTATAAGCATGTTGTTTGCTACAGAGAATGTTACTGGAATGTTTAAGAGGGGCATGCAACCCAAAGCAGAAGGCTTCCTCTGAGAAGTAATGTCATGGAAATGGAAGACTCCTTTTGCGAAGATCAAATTCCAGTTATGTGGGCCAAGATCCAAAGACAGAGGTTAACAACGCTGGTTTCTTCTTTCCATCTCCAACGTAGCATGCTGTGAACTTGATCTTTTAATTCTGCTTTAAACATCCCAGTTTCTCTATCCACTTCTAGTATTCTATGTGATGGAGACATTAAATGCTTCCTGTCTTCTAGGAGCTATGGAGAAATTATAATAATTTTTTTATAAAGCACACTGAAAACTCATTTGTAAAATCTCCATTGGGAATAGAATGATTAATCCCTGAATAAGTAACTTTATAAGCCAAAGGAAAAAAGGCAAATTTTAGAAAGCTAATCTGTAAATCCCAGCTCTGGCTTTTATTGACCATTTATTAGACTTTTCTTGAAAAGGGAAATTTTTAAACTTTTAAATGGTAACCTTTGAATAAAAGGAGATAAAGAAGGCAAAACTAATTTCTGTATCCACTGAGATAGCATTTAATAGTTTAATTAAGATGCAGATTAAGTGGTAGATATAAAACCTTACTATTCTGGGTTCTAACTGGGGAGTTAAGAAGATTGTATTTTCATTTTGAGCAAACAGATGCAAACAAAGGAAATCCTAGTTGATAAAGAGTGGTGTTGCCAGATTGATAAATTACCTGTAATACGTACAATTGTCCTTTGACCCTTTTTTTGTAACTTCAGAGCTTTCACAAAAATTTTTGTAGTTCATATCTAATATACTTTTGAGGTCTTTCATAATTTCAGATATAGCAAAAAAGTAAACTTCAGAGGCTTCCCTTTATAATTGACTACACATTATTTTATTTATAGATAGATACTTTCATGGTTAGCCCCTGACTTTTTTCAAGTTTTTTACTTGTCTTCAAACACATAATAAATTTGTGATCTTAACCATTTTTAAGTGTATGATTCAGTTATATTGCATATAGTCATGTTGTGCAAACATCACTACCATTCATCTGCAGAGCTCTTTACATTCTACAAAACAAAGTTCTATATCCATTAAATAATAACTCCCCATTTACTTCTCTTCCTAGTTCCTTCACTTTTAGAGTGTGTTCTGATTTTTTTTTAAATCTGAACTATAATTTATAATAGGAAGAACACAGTAGGTGATGACCGAATTCTCATTTCACAAAAAGCCCATTTATAGAGGGCTTCCCTAGTGGCTCAGTGGTAAAGAATCCACCTGCCAATGCAGGAGATGTGAGTCTGATCCCTGATCCTGGGAGATCCCTTGGAGAAGGAAATGGCAACCTGCTCCAGTATTCTGGCCTGGGAAGTCCCATGGACAGAGGAATCTGGAGGGCTACAATCCAAGGGGTTGCAAAGTGTCAGATACAACAGCGACTAAACCACCTATTTGCAGACTATTTCACAGGCCTATTAAATTGATAAAATAGACAAAGTAATAGATAGAATTAGAGATAGGCAATAGGCTGAAATTTGCAGTGAATGTAAGATATTCATACAAAAACCTCACTTTATTGGGTGCACAATGATCTTTAGGCAAAATTTGAAAATGAACAAAGTTTGTGTTTGATGGCTGCCATGCCTTTTGTTGTGTTTACCTCTTATATTCAGGTGCTTTTCTCTCCAGCTCCTAAGCATTTATTCCCCTGACACTATCCTAGGTCTGAATGTCAGTGCCTCACACAGGTCTATATCACTATCAATGCATCAATACTTCCTTGTGTACATTTTGTTCGGAGATTTTCAGAAGTGGAGAAGGGGATATTTTGGTGTAAAATACCAAACAGGCTTGAAGAATACCTTCTAACAATATTTACATGTTGTTTTTCACATTCTTAGAACTCATGGGAGAATCCAGAGGCAGTATTATTATTATTGGCAGATTCCCCTGTGTCGAGTCTGCCTGAAATGCAGGAGACCCAGGTTCAATCCCTGGGTCAGGAATATCCTCTGGAGAAGGAAATGGCAACTCACTCCAGCATTCTTGCCTGGAAAATACCATGGATGGAAGAGCCTGTCAGGCTATAGTCCATGGGGTCGCAAAGAGCCAGACGCGACTGAGTCACTTTGCCTTATCATTAACAAATCACTAGAAAAAGTGTAAGAGATAGATTTCATCGCACCATGCAAAATATCAAATGAAAAACATTGCAAGTAATGTACTAGTGATGAGATTCATTACAGTCTAGGCTCCTTATCAGCCATTTTTCAGATGCCAACTTTGTGACATTTAGAGAAACTGCTCTGTTATTGAACTTAAAACATATTAAATTGCATTTGTTACAGTTGGATTACAGATACGGAACTTCATAAATTCCTTCTAGTCAGAATCTCAGTTTACTTTCTCCATTCATTATCCTTTTCATATTTAATACTTGAGGAACTTTGGCCTGAGATGGGGCTGGGGAGGGTGGTGAAAGTTTAAATTGTAGAGATTTTGGACAAGGAAGGATGATTGCAAATCCTGCCTCCTTCTATGGGAGATTTGTATAGAAGGATCTATATCTAATAGTCCTCATTGTACTGATGATCATTAGATTCTCACATGTACTATCAGGATAAGATGGCAGGGACATTATTTTGTAGGCCAATAGTCATCCAAATAATATTTTATTTTCTATATTAAAATTCACATTCTCATTATTTCCAGGGAGGATGTCAAGCTTTCTAGTGTGTGTTCTCAACTATCACTGATTATAAAATTTCTAACTCACGAAGTTTGATTTGCTGGAAAGGTGAGTGCTATTTATTTTTGTGATGTGAGTGCTTGCTCTGTGGCAAAATTTGGGTAGTGGTAGTTTGCCCTGGGATCTCTGGCAGCATGTAAACTTCCTTGGTGGCTCAAATGGTAAAGAATCTGCATGCACTGCTGGAGACCCGGGTTCCATCTCTGGGTCAGGAAGATCTCCTGGAGAAGGGAATGGCTATCCACTGCAGGATTCTTGCCTGGAATATTCCATGACAGAGGAGTCTAGTGGGCTACAGTCCATGGTGTCACAATGAGTCAGATACAACTGAGCAAATAACACTTAAATGTCTTTGGGGAATGCAGAAAAGAGATAAATTCTCTTAGAATTCAAATGTTGAAGATTTGGGCAATTCTCACTGTTTCCTCACATACCCTCTAAGTGACAGAGGTTGGGAAAGACTCATAAGAACAGAACAGCTTTCCTGATCCAGTTACTACATTTATTCTATTCAGTACTGCTCACTTTGCCTCTTCTTCTGTAGCAGGAGAACCACTGCTTGCTTCTGATCACTGCTTAAAAGTTAGCTCTTACTTGAAGGTCATCCCTCAGCTGACTTCTACCTTTTCTTGCTGGCTAGGACCTTTCAGCCAATGCTTTCATTCTGGAAAGAAATCATGCAACTGTTTTTTACAACATATTTTGTCTGGTAATTAAAATAACCACAAGTATTATGCCCACAAATCTGTTCCTTTTATTATAGCATACTATTTCAATAATATTTCAGTTCCCAAAGGTTATTCCTATGCTGACTACTATGCTGAAGCATGCAATTTACTCTCACACTTGGAGAACAGTATCTGTTATAGGTTAGATGGTTGAAAGGCACATTTTTGAGTGACAGTAACTCTTTTCTTCTTACTCTTTTATTTTAATCATGCTGCCCTTGGTTTAAAACTGTGACATCGTCACGTCAGTAATTCTTCTAGGTAAAATGCCAAGTTAAGTTACCCTTTCCAGCTCAAAACATTGCCGTAGGATAAAACTAAATCGAGGTTAAAGAAACAATGTAAAAGTAAATCAGAATAGACATTTACAGGGAAGAAATAATATTTTTATTGAATGGCCTACAGCAGCAGTAATGTTCAGAAATGGAAAAATGCCATCCTAAGGAGAATAGACAAATAATAGGAGACTCAGTTTGAAGAACCAAATATTTGTAATTTGTAAATTTTCTCAATGTTATAAAACTATTGTTTAATGAAAGAAAGAGGCAATTATTTCTTTATATACTAAGTCTGCTCCATATAAACAAACAAAAAATACAAATATGTAATAAAACTGATCAGTTTAAGCAGCTGTTCAAGTTTATTAGTCTTGTATATCTTTACCTCAATATATTTGATTTCTCTATATATTTGGTATTTGTTATTTATTTCAATTAATGGTGAATAACAAAGTCTTTGGTCATAGACTATGACTGTATGTGTATCTACCCACCTATTAGTAGAAGCTGATTTCCTTTCTAATCATTCAGTTATGCTGTTGTAATAGTCACTCGGTGGATTTTTATCTAGGAAAGATGGATTATATAGAGGGATGCTGCTGCTGCTAAGTCGCTTCAGTCGTGTCCGACTCTGTTCGACCCCATAAACAGCAGCCCACCAGGCTCCCCCGTCCCTGAGATTCTCCAGGCAAGAACACTGGAGTGGGTTGCCATTTCCTTCTCCAATGCATGAAAGTGAAAAGTGAAAGTGAAGTCGCTCAGTCGTATCCGACTCCTAGTGACCCCATGGGCTACAGCCTACCAGGCTCCTCCGTCCATGGGATTTGCCAGGCAAGAGTACTGGAGTGAGGTGCCATCGCCTTCTCCGATATGGAGGGATAGGAACAATTAAATTAAAAAAAATCTGTTGCTATTATGCCCTATTTTAGTTACTGGAAATATTAATTTCAGAGTTATTTGATAAAGTTACAGTGAACCATTCTATGAGTCATCTGGAGTATTCAGGCAAAACCTAAAAAATCCCTCGGCAAAAAAGTTTTAGATTTAAGCCTGAGTCTGGCGCTACATATTGACTGCATTTATATGACAGTGTATATTAATTATAAATTGATTAAATTGATGACAGATTATATTGATTATATTATTTGCAGCTAAGATGGAGAAGCTCTATGCAGTCAGCAGAAACAAGACTGGGAGCTGACTGTGGCTCAGATCATTAACTCATTGTCAAATTCAGACTTAAACTGAAGAAAGAAGGGAAAACCACTATACCATTCAGGTATGACCTAAATCAAATCCCTTACCATTATGCAGTGGAAGTGACAAATAGATTCAAGGGATTAGATCTCATAGACAGAGTGCCTGAAGAAATATGGATGAAAGTTCCTGATATTTAACAGGAGACAGGAATCAAGACCATCCCCAAGAAATAGAAATGCAAACGGCAAAATGACTGTCTGAGGAAGCCTAACAAATAGCTGTGAAAAGAAGAGAAGTGGATGGCAAAGGAAAAAAGGAAAGATATGCCCATTTGAATACAGAGTTCCAAAGAGTAGCAAGGAGAAATAAGAAAGACTTCCTCAGTGATCAATGCAAATAAATAGAGGAAAGCAATAGAATGGGAAAGACTAGAGATCTCTTCAAGAAAATTAGAAATGATAAGGGAATATGTCATGCAAAGATGGGTTCAATAAAGGACAGAAATTGTATGGACCTAACAGAAGCAGAAGATATTAAGAAGAGGTGGCAAGAATACAGAGAAGAACTATACAAAAAGGATCTTCACGACCCAGATAATTTTGATGGTGTGATCACTCACCTAGATCCAGACATCCTGGAATGCAAAGTCAAGTGGGCCTTAGGAAGCATCACTATGAACAAAGATGGTGGAGGTAACAAAATTTCAGTTGAGCTATTTCAAATCCTGAACGATGATGCTGTGAAAAAACTGCACTCAATATGTCAGCAAATTTAAAAAACTCAGCAGTGGCCACAGGGCTGGAAAAGGTCAGTTTTCATTCCAATTCCAAAGAAAGGCAATGCCAAAGGATATTCAAACTACCACACAACTGCACTCATCTCACACCCTAGCAAAGTAATGCTCAAAATTCTGCAAGCCAGGCTTTAACAGTACATGAACCAAGAACTTCCAGATGTTCAGGCTGGATTTAGAAAAGGCAGAGGAATCAGAGATTAAATTGCCAATGTCTGTTGGATCATTGGAAAAGCAAGAGAGTTCCAGAAAAGCACTTACTTCTGCTTTATTGACTATGTTAAAGTTTTGACTGTGTGGACCACAACAAACTGTGGAAAATTCTGAAAGAGATGGGAATACTAGACCACCTGACTTGCCTCCTGAGAATTCTGTATGCAGGTCAAAAAGTACCAGTTAGAACTGGACATGGAACAACAAGACTGGTTTCAAACTGAGAAAGGAATACCTTAAGTCTATATATTGTCACCCTGCTTATTTAACTTATATGCAGAGTACATCATTAGAAATGCCAGACTGGATGAAGCACAAGCTGGAATCAGGATTGCCAGTGGAAATATCAATAACCTCAGATACACAGATGACACCATGCTTATGACAGAAAGTGAGAAAGAACTAAAGAGCCTCTTGATGAAAGTGAAAGAAGAGAGTGAAAATTTGTCTTAAAGCTCAAAATTCAGAAAACTGAGATCATGGCATCTGGTACCACCACTTCATGGCAATGGAAACAGTGACAGACTTCATTTTTTTGGACTCCAAAATCACTGCAGATGGTTACGGTAGCTGTGAAATTAAAAGACATTTGCTCCTTGGAAAAAAAGCTATGACCAACCTGCTGCTGCTAAGTCACTTCAGTCGTGTCTGACTTTGTGCGACCCCATAGACGGCAGGCCACCAGACTCCCCCGTCCCTGGGAGTTTCCAGGCAAGCACACTGGAGTGGGTTGCCATTTCCTTCTCCAATGCATGTAAGTGAAAATTGAAAGTGAAGTCACTCAGTCATGTCCGACTCTTCGCGACCCCATGAACCACAGCCTATCAGGCTCCTCTGTCCATGGGATTTTCCAGGCAAGAGTACTGGAGTGGGGTGCCATTGCCTTCTCCAATGACCAACTTAGACAGCATATTAAAAAGCAAACACATTACTTTGCCAACAAAGGTCTGTCTAGTCAAAGTTATGGTTTTTCCACTAGTCATGTATGGATGTGAGAGTTGGACTATGAAGAAAGCTGAGTGCTGAAGAACTGATGCTTTTGAACTGTGGTGTTGGAAGAGACTCTTGAGAGTCTCTTGGACTACAAGGAGATCCAACCAGTCCATCCTAAAGGGAATCAGCCCTGAATATTCATTGGAAGGACTGATGCTGAAGCTGAAACTCCAATACTTTGGCCACCTAATGCAAAGAACTGACTCTTTTGAAAAGACCCTGATGCTGGGAAATATTGAAGGCAGGAGGAGAAGGGGATGACAGAGGATGAGATGGTTGGATGGCATCACTGACTCAATGAACATGAATTTGAGTAAACTCTAGGAGTTGGTGATGGACACGGAAGCCTGGCGTACTGCAGTCTATGGTGTTGTAAAGAGTCAGACATGACTGAGTGACTGAACTGAACTGAAGATGACAGTTTACCAACTATTAATTTTGTAAACCTTGACTTATTCTCCTACAATGACTGAAAGGGTTTGTGGGCTCTGCTTTTAACAGAAATAACCAAGTAACTATTTGCAGCTACAGATGCTCAGTCAGTGCCCAGACTCAGCACACAAGCTGAAAAACTGATAGCCATGTACTTTCGTGATTTACTAAAAAGTACCTAAAAGCCTGTTCCTTTCTTTTCTAGTTCCTTCTCTCTCCTTAAGCTACTATCTCTGTTTGGCCTCAGCACTTTGTGCCCCAGGCCAACTTCTCTCTGTTCTTTGAGACCAAGCCTTGAAAACCTTGTTTGCTCCAAAATTTCAAAACTTTATGTTTTTATAAGACAATCAAGCCCCTATCTGTCTTGATAATATTTTTTTGCCCTCCAAAGAGTAGCCTATGCTCTATTGGGCTGACATATACATTGCATGGCCCACTAGGAGTTAGAGTAGGTCAGGACAAGGTAAATGAAGAGTCCAAAGATCTATGACCCCCACATCTTCCATGGTTGGTGAAGAGCTGACAGCAAAAATCAACCTGTAGTTTTCAAGCTGGTCTACTGATTAAACACAGAAAAAAAGGTAAGATACTGTGGCTATCTTAAAATGAAAGTGGAGAGTGAAACAGTTGGCTTAAAGCTCAACATTCAGAAAACGAAGATCATGGCATCCGGTCCCATCACTCCATGGGAAATAGATGGGGAAACAGTGGAAACAGTGTCAGACTTTATTTTTTTGGGCTCCACAATCACTACAGATGGTGATTTCAGCCATGAAATTAAAAGATGCTTACTGCTTGGAAGAAAAGTTTTGACCAACCTAGATAGCATATTCAAAAGCAGAGACATAACTTTGCCGACTAAGGTCCGTCTAGTCAAGGCTATGGTTTTTCCTGTGGTCATGTATGGATGTGAGAGTTGGAGTATGAAGAAGGCTGAGTGCCAAAGAATTGATGCTTTCGAACTGTGGTGTTGGAGAAGACTCTTGAGAGTCCCTTGGACTGCAAGGAGATCCAACCAGTCCATCCTGAAGGAGATCAGCCCTGGGATTTCTTTGGAAGGAATGATGCTAAAGCTGAAACTCCAGTACTTTGGCCACCTCATGCGAAGAGTTGACTCATTGGAAAAGACTCTGATGCTGGGAGGGATTGGGGGCAGGAGGAGAAGGGGACGACAGAGGAGGAGATGGCTGGATGGCATCACTGACTCGATGGACGTGAGTCTGAGTGAACTCCGGGAATTGGTGATAGACGGGGAGGCCTGGCATGCTGCGATTTACAGGGTCGCAAAGAGTCGGACACGACTGAGTGACTGAACTGAACTGAACTGTGGCCATGTTCTAAATGATAACATCAATTTGTTTATAGTTTTCCTGTACCCTTTACTTATAAGGTACATTTTTTAAAGATTTCTCTGTTAATAGGCAACATTTTCTTCTAGTTTTGTTATATACTCTTATATGCTATATTATATACACTTACATAGAGAACTGAACTTATCATATACCCATGGTTGACTTTACTGAGAGCAGTGCCTCCCTTTTCTATACTTTAGATATGGAAAAGTAATCTTTGTCCTTCAGATTTTTCAATTTAATTTGTATGGAAAAAAATATCTTCTTATAAATCACCAACAGGATTTTCTACTTAGAAATGGAATTTTTAAAATTTGCTAATGTGGTATCTAGATAGAACACTCATTATTGACAAGTATGGTTCCTTTGCTACTGTTTTGATACTATATCAGCAACATTTACTAATGGGGGTCATAAAGTAGCACTGAAAGAAGTAAGTTTAAAATGTTTAGAAGAATGCTGAAAGATTTGAAGTTGAGTTTGAAAGGGCATATAATTAGCTGGCTTGTAAGTTTCAGTCACTCTTGAGGTCTTAAGGAAGACTGCATTATCAGAAAAAGCATTTCATCGACTCTCAAAGAGGAAAAAATATCTAAGATAGGAGCGCTAAACTGTGTACATCACAACTTCACCTGCTAGAGAAATGTAGAAAGGGGAATGTAAGAGGGTCACTCAGTAAAGCTAATGTGATAGTTCTAAGGTCTTGGTTATTAGCAAATTGATTACTGCATGCAAACTTGTATTTATTATTAGAGATTGCACTGGCTTTTGAAAATGTCCTCCAGGGCTTTCTTAAAGCACACAAGAAACATCCCTAACACCATATGGGAAGCATCAAGTGTCAGAGAGGGCCAGGATGTTAAAATTTGCCATATGCATTCTGAAAAGTATAAGATATCTTGTTGCAATTCACATGGAATTTCTTTGAAAATATTATTATGTCATTTACTATATTCAGGATTTTAAGAGTTGTTTAAATATTTTCTAAAGAAAATCATGTAAATGTGTCATTTCTGGAATCCTTCTGACTACATAATTATCAGTTTAAATTAGCAGCTATCATTTTTTGAGTTTTTATTAAGTATGAGAAATGGCAACCCATTTCATTATTCTTGTCAGGGAAATCCCATGGATAGAGGAGCCTGGTGGGCTACAGTCCATGGGATTGCAAAGAATAGGACATGACTGAGCATGCACAGGATGGGGTTAAACTAGGAATTCTGTACTCCTGGAAATATTCTTTAATCAGGAAAACACTATTATTATCTTTATTTAACAAAGGAGGAACCAAATAATTTATGAGAAATTTAGGTAGACTAAGTCAGTGGCATAGGACTACACTGTCAATAAAGGGTATACTGGTCCTTTTTAATTCTTGTGATCTGTCAAGAATTTTTAACTCTCTGTAGAGTTGAATTACAAGCTAAACTGAAAAAAAATTATGCTGCATATCTTCCAAAAAAAAAAATTCTAGGTAAAATCCCCAAGCTTATTAGCAGTCCATAGAGAAATGCAAGGAATAACAAACTTCAGACATATATCAGGATCACAAGAGTGCAGTCAAGCATAAATTTACAATTTTTACTTTTGAACATTTATATTTCTGAAAAAGAACATTCATTTGATCCATATTTAATGAGCATCCATTATATACCATATATTAGATACTTTGCTATATCCTGAAGCTGTGTGTGTGTGTATTTCTGATTTCAGTGGCTTTACTATCTACAAAATGAAATAGAAATAAAGAAGCAAACCACAAAATTACACATTGAGATAAGAATTATGAAGAAAACAAATGTGTTTGTAAGAGAGAATACCAGGTGAAAAGAACTAATTTTCTATCTATCAAGTCATCAAAGAAATCCACTTTTAAGAATACATTTAGATGGATCTGAACAGTAAGGAGAAAAAAAAATGGGTGAAAGAAATTAATTCCAAAAACTTTACAGAAGGATGCTTGAAATACTGGAAGAATTCAAAGACCACTAGGGCTGAAATACGGTGAACACATCAGTTGCTTTCAATAATGCTATGTTAAGGACCTTTGGTGATAAAGGTCCATTTAGTCAAAGCTTTATGTATGGATGTGTATCCAGTAGTCATATATGGATGTATACAGTGGTCATGTATGGATGTGAGAGTTGGACCATAAAGAAGGCTGAGCACTGAATTGATGCTTTTGAACTGTGGTGTTGGAGAAGACTCTTGAGAGTGCCTTGGACTGCAAGGAGATCAAACCAGTCAATCCTAAAGGAAATTAGTCCTGAATATTCATTGGAAGGACTGACGCTGAAGCTGAAGCTCCAATACCTTGGCCACCTGATGCAAAGAACTGACTCACTGGAAAAGACCCTGATACTGGGAAAGATTGAAGGGAGGAGGAAGGGGGGACAACAGAGGATGAGATGGTTGGATCTCATCACCAACTTGATGGACATGAATTTGAGCAAGCTCTGGAAGTTGATGGACAGGGAAGCCTGGTATGCTGCAGTCCATGGGGTCACAGAGAGTCAGACAGGACTGAGTGACTGAACTGAACTGAAGGATGCAATTAGGCATTGCCAATTATACTAAAGGATTTCAGGAGATAAAGCTTCATGTATTTGTTTATACAAGGAAGGGTAATTTTATAGGTTCACATTTCTATGTGAACAAAGATGATCTCTGCAGGCTAAGAATCAGAGTATGGAAGCAAAAAAGCTTATAGCTCTTTCTTTTCTAATCTTGGGAAAGAAAGCTTATCTATGTTTACCACAGATAATTGCTCATTGATTGTTGGGCTCCATCAATGACTTCAACTGGATCACAGCTAAGATATCTCTATAAGATATATGAATAGTTAATTTATACTTGGGAAAACTCAGGAGTTCCAGGGGCCAGGAGATTTTTAATTCTAGGACTTCTGAAAGTTTGGAATCTTATTTTTATCTTCAATTCTAGTTTATTTTTGACCCTTTTGCCATGAATTTGAGGCTCTAATTCTGTTATACACTTTACAGTATATGTACTTATGTTATTCAGTTTGGTTTCAAATCTTATGTATTCAGCCAAATACCATCACTACCACATATATTTAAATCACCTCTGAACCTTAAAATTTATACTCTTTCTCTTTTAATTTTTTAAAAAGCTTCTTTCACCACAAAAATTAGCTTTCCCAGATAATACTTCTAAAAATTATCCCTGGTGGGAAAAGCCAAAGCAAAAACAATGCCCAGTTTGGATGTGACTGGTGATGGGAGTAAAGTCCAATGCTGTAAAGAGCAATATTACATAGGAACCTGGAATGTTAGGTCCATGAATCAAGGTAAATTGGAAGTGGTCAAACAGGAGACGGCAAGAGTGAACATTGACATTTTAGGAATCAATGAACTAAAATGGACTGGAATGGATGAATTTAATTGAGATGACCATTATATCTACTACTGTGGGCAAGAATCCCTTAAAAATAATGGAGCAGCCCTCATAGTCAACAAAAGATTCCGAAATGCAGTACTTGGATACAGGCTCAAATATGACAGAATGATCTCTTCATTTCCAAGGCAAACATTCAATATCAGAGTAATCCAAGTCTATGCTCTAACCAGTAATGCTGAAGAAGCTGAAGTTCAATGGTTCTATAATGACCTACAAGACCTTCTAGAACTAACGCCCCCCAAAGAAGTCCTTTTCATTATAGGGGACTGGAATGCAAAAGTAGGAAGTCAAAAGATACTTGGAGTAACAGGCAAGTTTGGCCTTGGAGTGCAAAATGAAGCAGAAAGGCTAACAGAATTTCTCCAAGAAAAGGCACTGGTCATAGAAAACACTCTTTTCCAGCAACACAGGAAACAACTCTATACATGAACCTCACCAGATGGTCAATTACAAAAACAGGTTGATTATATTCTCTGCAGCCGAAAATGGAGAAGCTCCATACAGTCATCAAAAACAAGACTGGGAGTTGACTGTGACTGAGATGATGAAATTCTTATTGCAAAATTCATGCTTAAATTAAAAAAAAGTAGGGAAAACACTAGACCATTCATGTATGACCTAAATCAAATCCCTCACCATTATACAATGGAAGAGACAAATAGATTCAAGGGATTAGATCTGACAGAGTGGCTGAAGAGATATGGACAGAGGTTCATGACACTGTACAGGAGGCAGTGATCAAAATCATCCCCAAGAAAAAGAAATGCATAAAAGCAAAATGGCTGTCTGAGGAGGCCTTACAAATAGCTGAGAAAAGAGAAGTTAAAGGCAAAGAAGAAAAGGAAAGGTATACCCATTTGAATGCAGAGTTCCAAAGAATAGCAAGAAGAGATAAGAAAGCCTTCCTCAGTGATCAGTGCAAAGAAATAGAGAAAACAACAGAATGGGAAAGACTAGAGATCTCTTCAAGAAAATTGGAGATACCAAGGGAAAATTTCATGCCAAGATGCGTTCAATAAAGGACAGAAATTGTATGAACCTAACAGAAGCAGAAGATGTTAAGAAAAGGTGGCAAAAATACAGAGAAGAACTGTACAAAAAAGATCGCATGACCCAGATAACCATGATGGTGTGATCACTCACCTAGAGCCAGACATCCAGGAATGTGAAATCAAGTGGGCCTTAGGAAGGATCACTACAAACAAAGCTAGAGGAGGTGATGGAATTCCAGTTGAGCTATTTCAAATTCTGAAAGATGATGCTGTGAAAGTGTTGCAGTCAATATGTCAGCAAATTTGGAAAACTCAGCAGGGGCCACAGGGCTGGAAATGGGCAGTTTTCATTCCAATTCCAAAGAAGACAATGCCAAAGAATGTTCAAACTACCACACAATTGCACTCATCTCACACCCTAGCAAAGTAATGCTCAAAATTCTCCAAGTCAGGCTTCAACAGTACATGAACCAAGAACTTCCAGATGTCCAAGCTGGATTTAGAAAAGGAAGAGGAACCAGAGGTCAAATTGTCAACATTTGTTGGATCATAGAAAAAGGAAGAAAGTTCCAGAAAAACATCTACTTCTGCTTCATTGACTATGCCAAAGCCTTTGACTGTGTGGATCACAACAAAGTGTGGCAAATTCTTAAAGAATGGGAATACCAAACTACCATACCTGCCACCTGAGAAATCTGTATGCAGGTCAAGAAGCAACAGTTAGAACCAGACATGAAACAATGGACTGGTTCCAAATCAGGAAAGGAATACATCAAGGCTGCATATTTTCACTCTGCTTATTTAACTTATATGCAGAGTACATCATGTGAAAAGCTGGGCTGGATGAAGCACAAGCTGGAATCAAGACTGCCAGGAGAAATATCAAAAACCTCAGATATGTGGATGACACCACCCTTATGGCAGAAAGCAAAGAGAAATTGAAGAGCCTCTGATGAAAGTGAAAGAGGTGATGAAAAATTTGGCTTAAAACTCAACATTCAAAAAATGAAGATCATGGTATCCTGTCCCATCACTTCATGCAAATAGATGGGGAAACAATGGAAACAGTGACAGACTTTATTTTTGGGGCTTCAAAAAATGGTGACTGCAGCCATGAAATTAAAAGATGCTGGCTCCTTGGAACAAAAGCTATGACAAACCTAGACAGTGTATTAAAATTCAGAGACATTACTTTGCCAACAAAGGTCTGTCTAATCAAAGCTATGGGTTTTCCATTAGTCATGTATGGTTGTAAGAGTTGGAGTGTAAAGAAAGAGGAGCACCAAAGAATTGATGCTTTTGAACAGCAGTGTTTGAGTATACTCTTGAGAGTCCCTTGGACTGTGAGGAGATCAAACCAGTCAATCGTAAAGGAAATAAATCCTGAATGTTCATTTAAAGGACTGATGCTGAAACTGAAGCTCCAATATTTTGCCCACCTGATGTGAAATACTGACTCATTAGAAAAGACCCTGATGCTGGGAAAGACTGAAGGCAGGAGAAGGGGATGACAGAGGATGAGATGGGTGGATGGCATCAATGACTCAATGGACGTGGATGTGAGCAAACTTCAGGATTTGGTGATGAACAGGGATGCCTATCATGCTGCAGGCTGTGGGGCCACAAAAATTCAGATACTATTGAGTGACTGAACTGAACCGAAGAGATAGTTGTATCATTCTGTCTTAAAACTATGGGCTGGTGAACCTTCACAACTTTAAGGGTTGTCCTGACTTCTTTGGGGGAAGGTATATACGTCCTCAGGGCTTCCTTGGTAGTTCAGGTGATAAAGACTCCACCTGAAATGCAGGAGACCCTGGCTCAGTTCCTTGGTTTGGAAGATCTGGAGGAGGGCATAGCAACCCATTCCAGTATTCTTGCCTGAAGAATCCCCATGGACAGAGGAGCCTGGAGGGCTGGAGTCCATGGGGTCACAAACAGTCAGACATGACTGAATGACTAAGCACAGCACAGCACATACATGTCTTACTCAAATATATTATAATACATCCTTGCACATCTAAGCAAGATTTCTAAACTCAAATAAATAATTTACTAGAGGGTTGGATTATGCTCAGCTGCTCAGTCGTGTCCAAGTCTTTGCAACTCCATGGACTGTAACCTGCCAGGCTCTTCTGTCCATGGGGATTTTCCAGGCAAGAATACTGGAGTGGGTTATTTCCTATTTAGGGGATCTTCCGGACCCAGGGATTAAATCCATCTCTTTGCATCTCCTGCATTGGTAGGCGGGATGGGTTAGGAGAGGGTTTTTTTTTTTTTTTTTTTTTTCTGTCATTTTTCATCAAGAGAAGACTAAAATCATCAATGGTCTTTTCTTGAGAACTATATTGTTCCTGGGTAGGGTTAGCTTGAGGGGTGAAAAGGAGGGATTAGCACCTAATTTTTCCCGTTCTCTGGCAAAGCCCACCCATGACATTTGATTAGTTAATATAGGAATATTTTAAACCTGCAAAGGGCCTAGAAAGCTGCAGCTGTTAGGAAACATCAGCTCTGTGATATCCTGGCCTAATAGTCAAGAAAACTGGCTTAGATGCCATTAACCTATAGTGCTTTGTGGAACAAGTCACTTATCCTGTCTTGGCCTAATTTCCTCATCTGTTAAATACATGATTTGCATTCACTTCTCTTTGGAGCATCCGTATTACTTCATTTACCAAGTATTTAGTGGACACCAACAATGTATAAAGTACTCTGATTGTTAGTTCGTTAATGTAAAATTAAGGGCATTTGGCAGAGTTACTTCTCCAAGGTCCAGTTTTTTTCACATGTAAAATGGATACTTCAAATAGCTCCTATCTTACAGGATTCAAATAACCTATATATGTGGTATACTCTATAAAGAGATATTCCACATAAGATGTGCTCAAGGTGTAGTAGTAATTACTATGTCTATTTTAAGTGGGGATTATACGCCTTGCTCTCATGGAGACTCTGAGGGCATGGGAAAAGGTTCTGAAGGCAGCTTGTATCCCACCCCGTAGCCCCCTGAAGTGGTCTAAAATCAGCCTGTGATTTTTCAACTCTGAACCTCAGAGTATCATTTTCTCTGCCTTTCATAGTCAAAGTCATACATAGGGCCTATTCTACTATAGAGTTGGTAAAATGTAGTCTCCAGACTGAGTGGTCATCACTTTCAAATGTATCCAACTTTTCTTAGCATAAGAACACTTGATGAATGTAAAAAAAAAAAAAATTCAGATTTTATTTGGTATTATATATTTTAGTATTTATTGATTATTTTTTAAAATATAAAATGAAAAATTACTACATAAGGAAATATTTGTAATCAATTTACATATTTAAATCCAAATAATATGAACACACTTTGAAAAATAGTATTGTATCAGAGCTCTCCAGATAAACTGAACCAGTAGTTGTGTTGTATGTATCTTACATTATTATGGGTGTTGGTAAGTCTAAGATTTGAGGGGACAGGTAGGCAGCTGGAAACTCTGAAAGAGGAGCTGATGTTGCAGTCTTGAGGCAGAATTTTTCCTTCATCAGGGAACTTCAGTTTTGTTCTTAAAGATTTTAATCTTTAGGATGAAGGCCCACCCACATTATGGAAGATGGTCTGTTTTACTTAAAGCCAATTTATTGTACATGTTGACCGTATCCAAAATATACCTTCACAACACCTAGATTAGTGTTGATTAAATAACTGGGTATTATAGCCTAGCAAAGTCAACTTATAAAATTAACTATCACAAGTACATTTTCTAGATATCCATCAGCAGATGAATGGATAAGAAAGCTGTGGTACATATACACAATGGAGTATTACTCAGCCATTAAAAAGAATACATTAGCCTCAGTTCTAATGAGGTGGATGAAACTGGAGCCTATTATACAGAGTGAAGTAAGCCAGAAAGAAAAACACCAATACAATATACTAACACATATATATGGAATTTAGAAAGATGGTAATGATAACCCTGTAGGCGAGACAGCAAAAGAGACACAGATGTATAGAACCATCTTTTGGACTCTGTGAGAAAGGGAGAGGGTGGGATGATTTGGGAGAATGGCATTGAAACATGTATAATATCATATATGAAATGAATCGCCAGTTCAGGTTCAATCCATGATACAGGATGCTTGGGGCTGGTGCACTGGGATGACCCAGAGGGATGGTACTGGGAGGGGAGAGGGTGGGGGCTTCAGGATGGGGAACACATGTATACCCGTGATGGATTCATGTTGATGTATGGCAAAACCAATACAATATTGTAAAGTAATTAGCCTCCAATTAAAATGAATAAATTTATATTAAAAAATAAAAAAAATATATATATTTTGTTTATTCATCCTACAAAAAAAATTTAGCTTGGATATGGATTGAAGGGCCTTTCTTTGGTTTTCTAGAGGACAAGAACTATAGATTGGTCTCCATGAGCTTAGGTCAATGAAGATGGCACAGTTCTATAAGACCCATGACTGTCTTATACTAGGGGAACAACAGGAACATTAGGGAAAGTGTTCAGTAGCTTTTTCCAGGGGAGATTCTGATTGTGCTTATATCAGATTTATTGGATATGCCTGGCTCACGATGGGACATGGTCCAGCAGAACAAACAGGCTTCTGAGAACTCTGTACTTGTGATTTCCCAGCTAGTGAAATATGACTGTTCCAACTGGCCGACAATCACGCGACAGAAAGAATTATGAATTATTACTAAAGCATATTGATTTTTTTAAATGCTGGCTGTGATTTTAAAGGAAGCAGAAAAGTTAAATCCTTGATTGGGGAAGGCTGGCCCTTATACAGGTAGAGATACATCTTTATAGACATTTCTAGGAAAGATATACACTTTTATGAAAATAAGTCTTTCCATTATAAATACACTTTCTCATTTCTTCCTTTCTCTGATTTCTCTCTCTCTCCCTTTCAATTCCTCTGGATAAAGATTTTATGCAACAGTGTGAATTTTATCAGCTTTGGTCCAAACAGATTGAAAGCAGCTAAGAAGAATTATTACTGAACAAATATTTACCTAATCTGAGAATTTCCACATAACATATTAGTTGTTGAAGTTGTATTGTTTTTTCACTGCAAGAAGCTTGAGAGTAAGGAATATTTTTTCTAATTCCAGCTGAGACTTAGTACTGACCAAATATATTGCATCTCATGTTAATCTTTTTAAATGGAGTCCAAAGAAAGGAAATGAAAATGATTGTAGAATCAGAAAAATCATTTGAGGAAAAATTAAACTCTGGTGAGAAGAACTTGTGAGGGCAAACTTGATTCCTGTCTGTGAGCATTTGTAAGACACTTAGGAGGGGTATATTGGCACTGTTGGAAATAGTTGTGAATATCTACTATGTAAGATTTTCTATGTAGGCATACAAAATCAAAACACACTTTGGCTTAAAATAACATGCATTTGTTATATTTCTGTTGATCAGAAATCCAGGAGGAATCTTACCTGTTGGTAGGCTCTACTTATTTCTGGAGGATCTTGGGTGAAAGAGTGGTGAAATTAACCTTGTTTCTTGTTGGAATCTGAGAAGTGCAGAAAAGAAAATGTTTAAATAGAATCATTTAAGATCTCCTGGAGAAGGGAATGGCTACCCACTCCACTATTCTTGCATGGAGAATCCCATAGACAGAGGAGTCTGGCGGGCTATATTCCATGGGGTCACAGAGTTGGACATGACTGAGGAACTAACACTTTCTTTCACTGTAGACTAAAAGAAGGAAGGTATTCCAAACCAAGGAAACAGCCTGGAGAAGTAAAGTGCATGGCATGGTCAGGGTTGTAAATAAAGAGGGCATGTGTGAGTGTGGCTAGAAATTGTAGAGAGGTGGAGTTTAAGGGACTTGGAGGCTATATTTTTGGCAATGAGAAAAATTTGAAGAGTTCTAAACTAGGATGTGAAGATCCAATTTTCATTTCAGACAGGTAATTGTCATAACACATGTAATAGCAATAGGCATAAGAACTGAGAAAATAATTCATAAAACCTTTACCAAATAAATTTAACAAGTTTTGGTGATGAATTTCATGTGGTTGGTAAAAGAATTAAAAGAGGAAAGGTTGATGCCCAGGTCTCTAGTCTCAATGACTAAGCCGAGGATGGTACTACCACCCAAAGTAGGGAATGGAGGAAGAGACTGTTGTGGGGAAATGGTTCAGTTCTATACATGTTGAGTTTGAGCTTCTTGTGAGTAATCTGGGAACTAAGGCCTGAAGCACAGAGAAGAGATTTGGGCTGGAGATAGTACAGATATGATAAATAAACTCCTAGAACAGGGGTATCCCCAGAGGGATCATGCAAAGCAGGGAAAGAGAGCCAAGGTAAACTAGAAGTGCTAAGAGGACAAACAAAGCATGAGAGATCTGTAGTGGAGATTTAGGAAGAAAGGAGATAAATCATGACTAGCAGAGGAGAAGAAAGACATAAAAAGAAAGAAGCCATTTTCCAAGCCACATTTCAATCACATAAATTTTAATGGATAGATAAGATTAGCTGGCCCAGATTTGATGATGGAGTTGTAAATTAAGTCATTAGTGACCTTAAAATGATTTTCTCAAGGGCAAAAAGTAGATTACTTAGGTGGAGGAGTGAAAAGGAGAAGAGTAACAAAGAAATGCAATGCCAAAGAATGCTCAAACTACCACACAATTGCACTCATCTCACATGCTAGTAAAGTAATGCTCAAATTTCTCCAAGCCAGGCTTCAGCAATACGTGAACCGTGAACTTTCAGATGTTCAAGCTGGTTTTAGAAAAGGCAGAGGAACCAGAGATCAAATTGCCAACATCTGCTGGATCATCGAAAAAGCAAGAGAGTTCCCGAAAGACATCTATTTCTGTTTTACTGACTATGCCAAAGCCTTTGACTGTGTGGATCACAATAAACTGTGGAAAATTCTGAAACAGATGGGAATACCAAACCACCTGACCTGCCTCTTGAGAAACCTATATGCAGGTCAGGAGGCAACAGTTAGAACTGGACATGGAACAACAGACTTGTTACAAATCGGGAAAGGAGTACATCAAGGCTGTATATTGTCACCCTGCTTATTTAACTTTTATGCAGAGTACATCATGAGAAACCCTGGGCTGGAAGAAGCACAAGCTGGACTCAAGATTGCTGGGAGAAATCTCAGTAACCTCAGATATGCAGATGACACCACCCTTATGGCAGAAAGTGAAGAGGAACTAAAAAGCCTCTTGATGAAAGTAAAAGAGGAGAGTGAAAAAGTTGGCTTCAAGCTCAACATTCAGAAAACTAAGATCATGGCATCCGGTCCCATCACGTCATGGGAAATAGATGGGGAAACAGTGTCAGACTTTATTTTTGGGGGCTCCAAAATCACTGACTCGAAAGACGTAAGTCTGGGTGAACTCCGGGAGTTGGTGATGGACAGGGAGGCCTGGCGTGCTGCGATTCATGGGGTTACAAAGAGTCAAACACGACTGAGCGACTGAAATAAAACAGTATAAAATCACTGCGGATGGTGATTGCAGCCATGAAATTAAAAGACGCTTACTCCTTGGAAGGAAAGTTATGACCAACCTAGATAGCATATTAAAAAGCAAAGATATTCCTTTGCCAACAAAGGTCCATCTAGTCATGTCTATGGTTTTTCCAGTAGTCATGTATGGATGTGAGAATTGGACTGTGAAGAAAGCTGAGTGCCGAAGAATCAATGCTTTTGAGCTGTGGTGTTGGAGAAGACTCTTGAGAGTCCCTTGGACTGCAAGGAGATCCAACCAGTCTATCCTAAAGGAGACCAGTCCTGGGTGTTCATTGAAAGGACTGATGCTGAGGGTGAAACTCCAATACTTTGGCCACCTCATGCAAAGAGTTGACTCAGGGGAAAAGACCCTGATACTGGGAGGGATTGGGGGCAGAAGAAGGGGACGACAGAGGATGAGATGCCTGGATGGCATCATCGACTCAATGCACATGAGTTTGGGTGAACTCGGGGAGATGATGATGGATAGGGAGGCCTGGCATGCTATGGTTCATGGGATTGCAAAGAGTCAGACATGACTGAGCACCTGAACTGAACTGAACATTTTAAATCATTAGTGGGAAATGATAATACTAAATCATATGGTACAAACTGGACCTTCCTGGTGTCTCAGTGGTAAAGAATCTTCCTGTAATGCAGGAGACTGGTGTTCTATCCATGGGTTGGGAGGATGCCCTGGAGAAGGAAATGGCAACCCACTCCAGTATTCTTGCCTGGAGAATTCCATGGGCAGAGGAGCCTGACAATCTATAATGCAGAGAGTTGGACACGACTGAAGTGACTAAGCAGCAGCAGCAGTAGCAGCATGGTACTGACTATAATAGAACAGGACTTTAAAGAAGTGGTATATGGGATGGAGGTATACGGTAAATCCCTGATGAATAGGAAAACATATAAAGAGACATATGCATAAATTACTTTTGTTGCCAAAAGATGGATAAAATGATGCTAAATAAAGGTGACCAGGAAGGACATACTTGGTGTGAGCAGACTCCATAATTGAAGACATAAAAGCAGAACTGGACTTATTGTATTTGGAGTAGAGTTTTTATAATAGAAAGCATGGTCAGTAATTTGAAATGAAAGTGAGGCTATGTTATATAAACAATGATAGTTCAGAATAGGAATTTATATAAAATGCGGCAATTGAGGAGATCATGAGCGTTTCTGAATATGGAATTGCATGATTAAAAGACATTTGAACAAGTAACTTGAATATCATGTCAAAAGACGATTTTCTCACCCTCTTACTTTTTCACATGTCGCTACCTACGCTTACCACTCCAGAAATCACACCTTGAAGATACTCTTTCAAGAAACTGTGGTCAACTAAGGAGTGAGGGACTGGGTTGGGGGAGTCATACAAAGTGAGGAGTGAAGTTAGGGTGGAGGGAGCGATGAACTTTGATAGGCGTCTTGCAAAAGCAATCTATGTAATCCTCCCATCAAGCCTGAAAGGAAGGCATTTACATTGTGTTGCTATTTTACAGGTGAGAAAATTTGGTCTCAAGTAGTTATTAAGCAGAAGACGTGTAAACCAAATTGAGGTTCTGCCTATCTTCAAAGTCCCAACAATATTAAAGTAAAAGGTATGCCTTCAGCAGGTTTTTTTTTTTTTTTTCCCTTCAAAGATAAGGGACTTATGTAAATAAGGTATAATAGAGTTAAGGATTGTATTTAATTGGAAATTACAGAGTGTTTGGAAAGATAGGGAACTCACAGGACTGTCTACAATGGTTTTTGATGTCCCATTTTCCTGTGTTGTTTCTACTTAAGAAAAAGTAGAAGTTTCTGAGAAGCTTTTCAGTGCCCCTCAGGTAAGTTAAGAAACTTCCTAAGTGTGATACCTCCATGACTCTGGCTCAGCTGATAAACAAGCTGCCTGAAATATGGGAGATCTGGGTTCGATCCCTTGGTTGGGAAGATCCCCTGGAGAAGGGAATGGCTACCCACTCCAGTATTCTGGCTTGGAGAATTCCATGGACTGTATAGTCCATGGGGTCGCAAAGAGTTGGACACTACTGAGTGACATTCACTTCATTTCACTTCCATCACTACACTTAGAATACTGTGTTATAATAAGCGATTCACTTGCTCTTCACTGTGAATGTCTTCAGAACTGAGAATGTGTTTTAAATTTCCATATTTGCTGCCTAGTTTCAGTGTCTTTGCATAATAGATAATCCTTGATTGTTCAAAAAGAAGTAGATGGTAAAAAGCTAATGCATCCATGGAAAATAGTAGTGACTTTTGGCTTCAATTCAGTTCAGTCAGTCAGTCATGTCTGACTCCTCGCGACCCCATGAACTGCAGCACACCAGGCCTCCCTGTCCATCAGCAACTCCCAGAGTCCACCTAAACGCATGTCTATTGAGTCGGTGATGCCATCCAACCATCTCATCCTCTGTCGTCCCCTTCTCCTCCTGCTCTCAATCTTTCCCAGCATCAGGATCTTTTCAAATGAGTCAGCTCTTCACATCAAGTGGCCAAAGGATTGAAATTTCAGCTTCAACATCAGTCCTTCCAATGAACACTCAGGACTGATCTCCTTTAGGATGGACTGGTTGGATCTCCTTGCAGTCCAAGGGACTCTCAACAGTATTGTCCAACACCACAGTTCAAAAGCATCAATTATTCAATGCTCAGCTTTCTTTATAGTCCAACTCTCACATCCATACATGACCACTGGAAAAAACATAGCCTTGACTAGATGGACCTTTGTTAACAAAGTAATGTCTGCTTTTTAATGTGCTGTCTAGGTTGGTCATAACTTGCCTTTCAAGGGGTAAGCATCTTTTAATTTCATGGCTGTAATCACCATCTGCAGTGATTTTGGAGCCCAGCAAAAGAAAGTCATCTGCTGTTTCCACTGTTTCCCCATCTATTTGCCATGAAGTGATGGGACCAGATACCATGATCTTAGTTTTCTGAATGTTGAGCTTTAAGCCAACTTTTTCACTCTCCTCTTTCACTTTCATCAAGAGACTCTTTAGTTCCTCTTCAGTTTCTGCCATAAGGGTGGTGTCATCTGCAAACAGACTGAAACCACAATCACAGACAACTAACCAATAAGATCACATGGACCACAGCCTGTCTAACTCAGTGAAACTAAGCCGTGCCATGTGGGGCCACCCAAGATGGATGGGTCATGGTGGAGAGGTCTGACAGAATGTGGTCCACTGGAGAAGGGGATGGCAAACCACTTCAGTGTTCTTGCCTTGAGAACCCCATGAACAGTATGAAAAGGCAAAAAGGTAGGACACTGAAAGATGAACTCCCCAGGTCAGTAGGTGCCCAATATGCTACTGGAGATCAATAGAGAAATAATTTCAGAAAAAATGAAGGGATGGAGCCAAAGCAAAAGCAACACCCAGTTGTGGATGGGACTGGTTATAGAAGCAAGGTTGAATGCTGTAAAGAGAAATATTGCACAGGAACCTGGAATGTTAGGTCCATGAAGCAAGGCAAATTGGAAATGGCCAAACAGGAGATGAAAAGAGTGAAAATTGACGCTCTAGGAATCAGCAAACTAAGATGGACTGGAATGAGTGAATTTAACTCAGATTACCATTATATCTACTACTATGGGCAGGAATCCCTTAGAAGAAATGGAGTAGCCATCATGGTCAACAAAAGAGTCCAAAATGGAGTACTTGGATGCAATCTGAAAAACGCAGAATGATCTCTGTTTGTTTCCAAGGCAAACCGTTCAATATCCCAGTAATACAAGTCTATACCTCAACCAAGTAACACTGAAGAAGCTGAAGTTGAATGGTGCTATGAATACCTACAAGACCTTTTAGAACTAACACACCAAAAAGATGTCCTTTTCATTATAGGAGACTTGAATGCAAAAGTAGGAAGTAAAGAAACACCTGGAGTAACAGGCAAATTTGGCCTTGGAGTACAGAATGAAGCAGGGCAAAGGCTGACAGAGTTTTGCCAAGAGAACGCACTGGTCATAGCAAACACCCTCTTCCAGCAACACAAGAGAAGACTCTACACATGGACATCATCAGATGGTCAATACCGAAATCAAATTGATTATATTCTTTGCAGGTGAAGATGGAGAAGATCTATACGATCAGCAAAAACAAGACTGGGAGCTGACTGTGGCTCAGATCCTGAGCTCCTTATTGCCAAATTCAGACTTAAATTGAAGAAAGTGGAAAAAACCACTAGACCATTCAGGCATGACTTAAATCAAATCCCTTATGATTATACAATGGAAGTGAGAAATATATTTATGGGACTAGATCTGATAGAGTGCCTGAAGAACTATAGACAGAGGTTCATGACATTGTACAGGAGACAGAAATCAAGACCATCCCCAAAATGCAAAAAAGCAAAATGGCTGTCTGAGGAGGTCTTACAAATAACTGTGAAAAGAAGGGAAGTGAAAGGCAAAGGAGAAAAGGAAAGATATACCCATATGAATGCAGAGTTCCAAAGAATAGCAAGGAGAGATAAGAAAGCCTTCCTCAGTGATCAATGTAAACAAATAGAGGAAAACAACAGAATGGGAAAGACTAGAGATCTCTTCAAGAAAATCAGAGATACCAAGGGAACATTTCATGCAAAGATGGGCTCGATAAAGGACAGAAATGGTATGGATCTAACAGAAGCAGATGAGATTAAGAATAGGTGGCAAGGATACACAGGAGAACTGTACAAAAAAAAAGCTTCATGACCCAGATAATCATGATGGTGTGCTCACTCACCTAGATCCAGTCCTGGAATGTGAAGTCAAGTGGGTCTTAGGAAGCATCACTTCGAACAAAGCTAGCGGAGGTGATGGAATTCCAGTGGAGCTATTTCAAATCCTGAAAGATGATGCTGTGAAAGTGCTGCACTCAATATGCCAGCAAATTTGGAAAACTCAGCAGTAGCCACAGGACTGGAAAAGGTCAGTGTTCATTCCAATCCCAAAGAAAGGCAATGCCAAAGAATGCTCAAACTACCGCACAATTGCACTCATCTCACATGCTAGTAAAGCAATGCTTAAAATTCTCCAAGCCAGGCTTCAGCAATACATGAACCGTGAACTTCCAGATGTTCAAGCTAGTTTTAGAAAAGCAGAGGAGCCAGAGATCAAATTGCCAACATTTGCTGGATTATAGAAAAAGCGAGAGAGTTCCAGAAAAGCATTTATTTCTGCTTTATTGACTATGCCATAGCCTTTGACTGTGTGGATCACAATAAACTGGAAAATTTTGAAGGAGATGGGAATACCAGATCACCTGACCTTCCTCTTGAGAAACCTATATGGAGGTCAGGAAACAATAGTTAGAACTGGACATGGAACAACAGACTGGTTCCAAATAGGAAAAGGAGTATGTCAAGGCTGTATATTGTCACCTTGCTTATTTAACTTATATGCAGAGTACATCGTAAGAAACGCTGGGCTGGAGAAATCACAAGCTGGTATCAAGATTGCCAGGAGAAATATCAATGACCTCAGATATGCAGATAACTTTTGACTTAATTTAATTTAATGAACACTTATCAACTACCAGTACTTTTCTAGACAGTATCATCTGTGCTGTGTTACCTGTCCTGTAGATGCTGAAAAATCTAATGGCATTATTCTAAATGAAAGACAGACTGTGATAAATTATCTACTAGGTAAATAAAGAGCTATGGAGGCGAAAGTGAGGAGGTGCTTGTAGAACTGAGATTCAATAAGTATAGTATGATTGATCATTTCCAGAGTTGTATTGAGATATCTATTACTAAAATTTCTTAAAAAGATTCCAAAATAACTTAGAGTCAATATTTTATTAATCCTACTTGAAATCTAAATAATAAATATCTTTAGTTTATTATTGATGATTTATGGGTACAAACTATTGATAATCTCCACCGTAATTGAATCCACCTCATCTCCAACTATTTACCCTTATGCAGTTCTCTTTCCTTTAGTCAGTTCCTCACATTGTAGCAGTATTAATTTTCTGAAATCAAATCTCTCTTATCATATCATCTGGTAGACACTCAGGGCCAAATTTAGAAGTCTTAGCCTTTTATTGAGGTCACTATGATATAACCTACTTTTTTAGTCTCTTCTGCTCTTAATATTCCATCTAGTCTGGGAACCACTGTTCTTTGCCTCTATCCTGTCCTTGGCTGCCTCTGTGTCTTGTTCCCATAGTTCTCTCTCCCTGGACTGCCTCTGCCCATTTCCTCTTGTCCAAATTCCACTCACCCTCCAGGTCAAACTAGGAGGAATACCTGTCCCTCTTACATAATTAATCTTCACTTCTTTTACTTTCTAATCATTTATGTACATTCCTTAATTAATTGAAAATTCTTTTAGGCAAATATCTGCATCCAATTCATCTTTGTATTCATTCAGTACTCCAAAAAAGTATATTTTCAGTAGAAAATGTAGATAAATGTTTGATAAACAATGCTGAAATATAATGAGTGAATGAATATCTCTCATCTCATCAGTTTTCAAATATTTCAATAATAATAAGTAAATAAAACATTGCAAAGTGCAAGCCACTCAGTCATGTCTGACTCTTTGCAACCCCATGGACTATACAGTCCATGGAATACTCCAGGCCAGAATCCTGGAGTGGGTAGCCTTTCCCTTCACCAGTGGATCTTCCCAACCCAGGAATCAAACTTGGGTCTCCTGCACTGCAGGCAGATTCTTCAACAACTGAGCTATCAGGGAAGCCCAAATAAAACATTATGCACTAATAAATCAAATACTTACTTGTGGCATACAATCGACTGATACTTGTGTTTCTTCTAAGACAAATGTTATTATAATGTTATATTTGGATAAAGACCAAGGTTCATACTGAGAAAGGCCCTATCCTAAGTGCTGAAGATTCAAAGAGGCATACAGTAGTGTTCCTATAATCTAAGAATTTCTAGATATGCATGGAATAAACAAGACATATGCTTGTGTGTGTGTTAGTCGTTCAGTCACGTCCGACCCTTTGTGACCCCATGAACTGTAGCCTGCCGGGCTTCTTTGTCCATGGAATTCTCTAGGCAAGAATACTGGAGTGGATTGACATTCCCTTCTCCAGACATATACTTGAAAAGTTACCTAACCTAAGTAAAAGAGGTTGTAACTGAGCAGTGTACTCAATAAGTATTTCTAGAAGAAGAGTGTTTTGGGAACCTAGCAGGAGGTAGTTGTAGTTTAGGACACAGAATTTCATGTTAGTGGGTCTGAGTGTGAGCCTTCATGCTACCTAGCTGTGTGACATCAGGCAAACTACTTAATTTCTCTATAACTGAATTTTATGATCTGTGGATAACTAGAATATCATGTACTTCATAGTGTGGTCATGAAGATTAAATAAGATTATATGTATAAATTTAATCTAAGATTGTCTAGTTACCTATTTATCTACCTATAGAGCACAGTGTTTAGCATATAGTAAAATGTTACAATAAAAACATTTATCATTACTTGTGTATAGTAAAATGTTACAATATAAACTTTTTATCATTATTCATGTATAAAGAAAATTGGGAAGGCTTCCTGGAGAAGGATATTTGAAGGATAAAAGAATCTTCTGTGGAAGGGGAAAGGCATGGATAAGAGTGTTCAAGGGACTGAATTAGAAAAGAAGAAATTCAGCCTTCAGTGGTTTTCTTTCTTTCTGCTACATCTCGAAAAAGTAAAGTGCTTTTAATTCAGGAAGGTTAAGGAAATGTATGAGAGTGCCTGAAATTATTCTTCCAATATGACTGGTAATGCACTTAAAAATGGCTTTAGTTCTGGCATGGGACTCTTAACAAGAGCAATAGCCATCAGAAAAATGGATATCAATAGAACTAGAAGTCTTTTTTTAGAAGAAATCCATAGCATAGCTGAGCATTCAGATCCTGTAGATCATCCTGATCTTTATCATCCTGATAGAGTGCTGAGGTTGAGTCCAACGTCACAGACCAGGTGACATGACTAACAAATCCCTTCTGTCTCTACACTCAGAGACTTCAGTGATTCCAGGTCTTGTTCCAGGAAAGGACACCCTGGGGAAATATGTACTTTGTCCTTATTCCCTGGACTCTCCTTGGCAAATGAAAGTCTCCTCTTGCTTTGAGAAGTGGGGGGACATCCTGCTGCCACATCTCTTTGGAGACAAATAAAAGGTAGTATCCTGGAGGGGGAACATTTCCCCACAACCCACTTGAGTTCTTGTGGCTGGATTAATAATAGGGTAACACAGGATAGGTTAATAGAAAAAAAGAAACAAATTTAACTCTTGTACATGGAGGTCTCATAGAAATAAGATATAAAAAGTGACCATACCAGTCAGCTTCTATATTTTTTAAACAAAGAGACAATACATTTGTGAGGAATTGATAGAATAAAGAAACAGGTTTCGAATGCTCAGTTAAAGAAGAATCTAAGCAGAGTTTGTCCTTGAGGTAGTAAATTAAAGTAACTGGATTTGTTTATATAGAATTTTTCTATCTCTGGTGATAGGATGTCTTTCTACCTCCACATGCAGGGAGTGTACCTCTCACATGAGATTCATTTCCTGCTTTCATGGAGACAGAAAAGTGGGTCAGTGTTTCACTTGCTTTGGTCATTACTTGTTTTTGTTGTTAGGTTGCTCAGTTGTGTCTGACTCTGCAACCCCATGTACTGCAGCATACCAGGACTCCCTGTCCATCACCAACTTCCAGAGTTTACTCAAACTCATGTCTATTGAGTCAGTGATGCCATCCAACCATGTCATCCTCTGTCATCCCCTTTCTTCCTTCCTTCAATCTTTTCCAGCATCAGGGTTTTTTCCTATCAGTTGTCTCTTTGCACCAAGTGGCCAAAGTATTGGAGTTTCAGCTTCAGCATCAGTCCTTCCAATGAATATTCAGGACTGTTTTCCTTTAGGATTAACTGTTTTGATCACCTAGCAGTACAAGGGACTCTTGAGAGTCCTCTTTAGCATCACAGCTCCAGAGAATTCAGTTCTTTGGGGATCAGGCTTCTTAATGGTCCAATTCTCACATTCATACAGGACTACTGGAAAAACAAAAGCTTTGGCTATACGGACCTTCACTGGCACGCTGATGTCTGTGCTTTTTAATACACTGTCTAGGTTTATCATACCTTTATTCCAAGGAGCAAGGATTTTTTAATTTCATGGCTACAGTCACCATTCACAGTGACTTTGGAGCCCAAGAAAATAATTTGTCAGTTTCCATTGTTTACCTATCTATTTGCCATGAAGTGATGGGATCTGATGCCATGATCTTAGTTTTTTAAATGTTGAGTTTTAAGCCACATTTTTCACTCCTCTTTCACCTTCATCAAGAGACTCTTTAGTTCCTCTTCATTTTCTGCCATAAGGGTGGTGTCATCTGTATATCTGAGGTTATTGATATTTCACCCAGCAATCTTGATTTCAGCTTGAGGCTTATCCAGCCTGGCATTTCACATGATGTACTCTGTAAATAAGTTAAATGAGCAGGGTGATAATAACATAGCATTGACGTACTCCTTTCCCTACTTTAAGCCAGTTTGTTGTTCCATGTCCAGTTCTAACTATTGCTTCTTGATCTGCATACAGATTTCTCAGGAAGCAGGTCAGGTGGTCTGATATTCCCATCTCTTGAAGAATTTTCTACAGGTTGTTGTGATCCATGCAGTCAAAAGTGTAGTCAATGAAGCAGAAGTAGATGTTTTTCTGGAATTCCCTTGATTTTTCTATGATTCAATGGATGTTTGCAATTTGATCTCTGATTCCTCTGCCTTTTCTAAATCCGCCTTGTACATGGAAGTTCTTGGTTCATGTACTGTTGAAGCCTAACTTAAAGAATTTTAAGCATTACCTGCTAGCATGTGAAATAAGTACAATTTTTCTGTAGTCTGAACATTGTTTAAGTAACTGCAATTCAAAATAATCAATATGCCATTGTAGGGCAGCGTAGTTTGGTGAAGCCCTTCATGAGCCCCAACCATAGTTTTCATTCTTTGGATGCAAAGTGAAGCTTCATAGAGTCAGTGATAAATTGTACTACAGGATAACAAAGTATAGGTTTAGACCAGTCATGGGTGATTCAAATCATGTCATATCATACCTCACCACCCAAATGACAATGATTAAAATGGAAAGTACAGGCTGCATTTAAGAACACCATTTGTACATTAGACTGACTGGATTCAAATCTCCGTATAGGTTGATCAACCATCCAGGTTTCTTTGGGATGGAAACACGGAACATTCAGGGCTAAAACCAGGATATGTGTGCTAAGTCGCTCAGTTGTGTCCGACTCTTTGCCATCCCAGGGACTGTAAACCACCAGGCTCCTCTGTCCATGGGATTCTCCAGACAAGAATACTGGAGTGGGTTGCCATTCCCTTCTCCAGAGGATCTTCCTGACTCAGGGATTGAAACTGGGTCTCTTAAGTCTCCTGCATTGGCAGGCGGGTTCTTTACCACTAGTGCCACCTGGGAACCCAGGATGGTATTGAACAAATGAGCATAGCTGATAACCTTAACATGCTGGCTATGTGACCTTGGGCAAGTCACTGTCTTTCATGCCTCATGTGATCACTATCAGAGTTTAGTTCCTTGTAATTATAGGACTGAGGCCCTCAGGTTAGAGATCACCCACTGCTCCCTGCCACACCACGTCATGCTTCCTCCCCACAATATGCCAATCTTCTTCTTCAAGTCTAGCAGGATTGACTATTCTATCATATTTGCCACAACTTAAGAAAGAAACTATCCCATCATATTCACAGGTCACTTACACTCACAGGGCATTTCTGTGAAGAATTTCACAGGGCATGCACTGAACACATTGGGCTGGGAATCTTTATAAGCCATCTTAGAATTCAGGTTTTGACAAAATTCCTGTATCCATAAAGGGAGTGAGATTTTGTGGGGAAGCATGGCAAGTGGCCTTAGGAAGCATCACTACAAACAAAGCTAGTGGAGGAGATGGAATTCCAGGTGAGCTATTTCAAATCCTGAAAAATGATGCTGTGAAAGTGCTGCACTTAATATGTCAGCAACTTTGGAAAACGCAGCAGTGGCCACAGGACTGGAAAAGGTCAGTTTTCATTCAAATCCCAAAGAAAGGCAATGACTAAGAATGCTCAAATTAGTACAAAATTGCACTCATCTCACATGCTAGTAAAGTAATGCTCAAAATTTTCCAAGCCAGTCTCCAGCAATATGTGAACTGTGAACTTCCAGATGTTTAAGTTTTAGAAAAGGCAGAGGAATGAGAGATCAAAATGCCAACATTTGATGGATCATCAAAAAAGCAAGAGAGTTTCAGAAAAATATATATTTCTGCTTTATTGACTATGCCAAATCCATTGACTGTATGGATCACAATAAACTGTGGAAAATTCTTAAAGAGATGGGAATACCAGACCACTTGACCTGCCTCTTGAGAAACCTGTATGCAGGTCAGGAAGCAACAGTTAGAACTGGACAGGGAACAATAGACTGGTTCCAAATAGGAAAAGGAGTATGTCAAGGCTGTATATTGTCACCCCGCTTATTTAACTTATATGCAGAGTACATCATGAGAAACACTGGGCTGGAGGAAGCACAAGCTGGAATCAAGATTGCCAGGAGAAATATCGATAACCTCAGATATGCAGATGATACCACCCTTATGGCAGAAAGTGAAGAAGTAAAGAGCCTCTTGATGAAAGTGAAAGAGGAGAGTGAAAAAGTTGGCTTAAAGCTCAATATTCAGAAAACTAAGATCATGGCATCCAGTCCCATTACTTCATGGCAAATAGATGGGGAAACAGTGGAAACAGCAGATGACTTTCTTTTGCTGGGCTCCAAAATCATTGCAGATGGTGATTGCAACCATGAAATTAAAAGATGTTTACTTCTTGAAAGGGAAGTTATGACCAAGCTAGACAGCATATTAAAAAGCAGACATTACTTTGTTAACAAATGTCCATCTAGTCAAGGCTATGGTTTTTCCAGTGGTCATGTATGGATGTGAGAGCTGGACTATAAAGAAAGCTGAGCACTGAATAATGCTTTTGAACTGTGGTGTTGGACAATACTGTTGAGAGTCCCTTGGACTGAGAGGAGATCCAACCAGTCCATCCTAAAGGAGATCAGTCCTGGGTGTTCATTGGAAGGACTGATGTTGAGGCTGAAACTCCAAACCTTTGGCCACCTGATGTGAAGATCTGACTCATTTGAAAAGTCCCTGATGCTGGGAAAGATTGAGGGCAGGAGGAGAAGGGGACGACAGAGGATGAGATGGTTGGATGGCATCACCGACTCAATAGACATGGGTTTAGGTGAACTCTGGGAGTTGCTGATGGACAGGGAGGCCTGGTGTGCTGCAGTTCATGGGGTCCCAAAGAGTCGGACACATTTGAGTGACTGAACTGGGACTGGATGGCAAGTGGTAAAGAACATGTCTGCCAATGCAGGAGATGTTAAGAGTGGCAGATTCCATCCCTGGGTCAAGGAGATCCCCTGGAGCAGGGCATGGCAACTCATTCCAGTGTTTTTGCCTGGAGAATCCCATGGACAGAGAAGCCTGGTGGGCTACAGTGAATAGGGTCACAAAGAAGTCAGACAAGACTGAAGTGACAGCACACACACACGCATGCCTGCCATGGAGGCATGTGCTTCCTTCCTGCCTCAGACCTGCCAATTGGCTCCAAAGGAGAGCAGAACACTAATCTGCTATTCTTCACTGAGATATTGTGGGAAAACACAGTCACCCATCTAGGGCACTATGGGATTAAACGATCTGAGAGATTATGGAGAAGAGTTTCTAAAATGACAGAAGACTTCAAGAACACCCCATCTTAAAAGTATTACTTGCATGGATGAGGTTAAATTGGGCAGGAGCCACCTTGCAAAATGGTTATTACAGTTAGTTGTAGTTCATTATGACTGCTTTGTGTGTAACTGTATTAGTGTTTCTGAATCTACACTGCTCATGGGGTCAGTCCCGCTAAATCTGGCCTGCTATACTAAGAAATCTTTTGGTGAAAATCTATTTGAACTACAAGTACTTAGAATCAACTGAAATTTATTAGCCTGAATTCAAAGAGGATTTTTAATTCTAAATCTGTTTTAAAATGAGTATTAGTTAAAATAAGTTTATTTTTCTTTAAAAGAGCATTTCCATGAAAGACTAACCTTAAATTACCTTTTCATTTTTTTTAGCTAGAGTCTGCCTAGAAGAATGGGAGGTAAATAAACACATTGTGCTATTGAGCAATTTTTATCTTTTGTTTATATTAAGTAGGTGCAGCAAGACTATCATTATTGTAAAGGCAATTATTCGATTGCTAACTTTCAAGCATTGGAACAGAAAATAATGTAAGATTTTAAGCCATATTATTCAAACATATATTTCCATGGAAAATTGATTGGTCATTTAGGGTTTTTTCAATCATTAACTATGCTCATCTTTTTTTCTGTTTTGATTTTATTTCTTACTCTTCTGTGTAGAAAAAAACCTCTAAGTGTTGTGTGAGGTTTGATCTTATAAAGAAGCCTTAAAATTGTTATTGATCATTTTCAGTGGACTTTACCCATTTAAATGTAATTTCAGATATGCACTTATCTCATATGTATATTTTATGGACATTGCTGATTACACTGCCTTAGATTTAAAGGTTCTGTGCCTAACTCGCTTGTTTTGCTGCTTCCAATGCTCTGGCTTTCTCCTCTATTCTAGCTGACTGCAATAGCTTGCACTGAGGATGCTGTTGTCCATAGCTTCTCTGAGCCTCCCTAGCTCCTGATAGAAAGCAGTCATCATTTACTAACGGTACTTACTCTAGGAATTATTCAGAGAAGAAGTATTGTGATGCTGGAAATAATCTTGATTTTTTTTTTTTTTTGCCTCATTCATACTGATCAACACACTTGAAGGCAAATCTCTAAAGCCCAAGACTTTTTGTGCAGATGCCTGTAATTCCTTTCATTTGTTACTGGCCTAGTTTTGCCCTGGTCCATACCTCTCAACTGAGGCTTCCCAGGTGGTCTAGTGGTAAAGAACCCACTTGCCAGTGCAGGAGATGTAAGAGACACAGGTTCAATCCCTGGGTCAGGAAGATCCCCTGGAGAAGGACATGGCAACTCACTCCAGTATTCTTGCCTGGAGAATGATGGACAGAGGAGCATGGTGAACTACAGTCCATCGGGTTGTGTACAGTTGGACAAGAATGAAGTGGCTTAGCAGGCATGCATACATCCCTCTCAATATGCTTTCCTCTGCAGTTCAAATTTTAAATCTTTTTCTAACTTTTTAAATTCAGTGATTGCTTCTGATCAACTCTGTTTGAAGACTGACTTTCTGCACTCCTCAGAGTCATAACACACTGGCTGCCTCAAAGAGAAACATATGCTCTAGTTTGGCTCCATGGAACCAACTGATTGCAATAGGCAGGGACAGCCACATCCCTGAAAGAAGGGAGGATGGAAGCTACAAAACAAGAGAAATGATTTGAGAGCCAGCAATAGTTGGCACAATTGAAATATCTATCTACCTAGTCCCTGATGAAATATAGCACATATTATTCCAGATTAAAGTCATTCTTTGTGGGGCCTAGTAAAAACAGCTCTAACACTATAAGGGAGGAAATTTATTTTTCTAATCTCAGCAGTAGCTGCACTATTTAATAACTACAGCAGTTTATTCATGATACACTGTAGAAGGTTTTGATTCATATAGTCATGGTCTAAATATTTGCTGAATATGGGGCTTTAATTATACTCCTCTACTATCTTAGGTCTAAGCTCATCCCAGTCACTTTATGACTTAGACTGGAATAAGTCTCAGAAATTGAGAATTGCATGCAGAAGATTTTTAGGGCTTCTGTCAGGAGATATATATGCAAGACTGGGCAAAGAGAAAAGCTCATCCATATTGAAGTAACTAATGAAATTATTCATTAGCCAATCAGACAATCTATGGCAAGTTCTGGAGCTGGGATAACCCTCAGTGTTATCCCAAATTGAGGCAAAGAGCAAGTACTTTTATCTTCAATTACTATAGTAATTTACTTCTCTGGATAGACCAGTTTAGTATCCACTACAGTACATTGTTACCTAAAGAAACAGTATGGAGATAACTGTAATAGCAATATTTGACCTATAATCAAGCAACTCAATAGGGTAAAGTTATTTTTATTGACTTTTATTAAGTGCACTGCCATTAAACTTTATGGGTCAATGTCTTAGAATAAGACAGAATTCACTGCAGATAGTTCAAGTGATGAGATCTCCATTAAAGTAGCACTTAAAAGACATGAACAAGTCAGGGACTATATAGGGATGATGAGGCACCTGGAGATAGCAATAGTAAGAGGCAGTTAACTCCCTCGGGGTAGAAATGGATAAGACATATAAAGAGAGATACAGAAACCCAATGAGTTGGAGTCATGGAAGAAAGTTCGTACCATAAGGAGCTATAGTCTTGGAGATGAAAAGCTGATATAGACGAGGTGCCAAAGACCTTCATGACATGCTGGTGCCTTCCCGTTGGCTAACTCAACTGGAAACCAGCTAGCAAGTGAGTCTGGGAGATGCAATGCACAAGGATTAGTCTGGGGCAAAGAGTAGATTTAGAATGATAAGAACAAAGAATGAATAAGCCTTGCAAAAACAGAATAATCTTTACAGTTCCCAAATAAATTGTAGATTACTATCCTATCCACAAAGCAAACCATTTTCTCTAACATATTTGACAAATAATCTGTAAGTCAAACACTTAAGAAAAAAGCCCCACCAGCTGAGATTCCTAGGTCTCAAGATAGGAAAATTCCATCTACTCATTTTATTTTTCCTCTTTAGAATAAGCCCTAAGTAATGAAATTTTGAAAGAAAAAAAAAAAATCTCTAATTGCTAATTCTATGTTGTAACTGCCAGTCCATTTTATTCATTGGGCAGGTGCCATGTAAAGAGTGCTGTTTTTGAGAACATGGCAATTACAGATACTAGAGAAGCCACCAAGAGAATAACTAAAAGAAATAATTATTACTGAATGTTCAGTGTGGTGTGTGTGGCTTTTGCAGTACAATATCCATTAAGTGAGAGTCACATGATTAAACCGTATACATATTTTTTCCAAATTTACCCCCTAAGGGGCAAATTACCAGCACAGTTCTGAATAAAATTATTGTAGCTATTAGTCTTTGTGTGCATTAATTCCCCATCCATGATTTTTACAATTTTCCCCTTAGTGTTTCTTTGAAAAGTGGCATAATTACAATATTTTCATTATGCTATGGCTTACACAGATAATTAAACAAATAAATATGCACTTACATAATTCATTTTAAACGTTCCCAATCTTTGGAAAAATCCCTCATTTTGGAAGAATAAAGACATACAGTACATCTACAATTTTTATTTTCTTTTACAAGGACATCACCTAGAAGATTAATAGAACTATTCAATTTAGGACATAAATTTAATAATTCTCTTTCCAGTCAGAAAGTAAGCTAGTACCAAATAATAACAACCTCACAACTTTTACATGGAAATGGTAAGAACAGAATATTTTCATTTTAGAGATATCTGGAGAAATTAAAGGTATATTTCTCACAGTGTATTGATTTTATTATTGAGTTGAGTTAATTTTAAGTGTTTAGTGTGTTAATTAAAGTGAATTAAACTCTCAAAATTTGGGGCTTTTAACATATCCTATTTTTTGTAGATGCTAAATGTAATGAAAACTGGTACTTAACTATCATAAGCACACTTCCAATATATCTAGATTTTATTTTCTAATAGTAAAACTTTAGAGTAATCTGGAAGATAAGTTTATTTTTCTAATAAAGAAACCAGGTCTTAGAAATAGTAAATAGCTTTCTAGCGTCTCAAAGCTGGTTCATGTCAGAGGCAGAACTATAATAGGCAATCTCCTAAAATACTATGCTTGTGTGCCTGTCTTTTCTCCTATTCAGCATGCCTCTTCTAAGGGACTTTATACTTTCACTTTCAATAAACATTTTTGAGCCTCTTCTCTGTGCCAAGTGCTACTTAGGGTGCTAGGGACAGGCAAATGAGTAAGATAAGGTTCCAGCTCTTTTAGAAGCTCACGATATAGTGAAAGAATCAATTGTACACATGAAAAATGGTCCTTTACTATAAATTGTAATATGCGCTTTGGGAACACAGAGGAGGGGGTACTAGCTCTCTTTTAACTCTCCCTGGCTTTAGGGTTTGCTTTCCTGTCCTCACCTAGTACATTTACTGGCATCTTCAAACACACCAAGTTCCTGTTCATACCAGGCATGTTCATGTCCTCTTATACTATTATTTTTAATTGAAGTATAGTTGATTTACAATGTTATATTAGTTTCAGATGTCCAGCTAAGTGATTCATGTATATGTATTCATAAATATATATATATTATTCTATTCTTTTTCAGATTGTTTTCCCTTATAGGTTATATATTGTATATAGTTCACTGTGCTATACAGAAGGTCCTTGTTGATTATCTATTTTATATATAGTTGTGTGTATATGTTAATTCCAAATTTCAACTACATTCCTCTCTCTCTTTCCCCTCTGGTAACCGTAACTTTATTTTTTATGTCTGTGGATCTATTTTTGCTTTGTGAATAAGTTCATTTGCATCATTTTTTTTTAATTCCACATATAAGTGATATCATATGATATGTCTTTGTCTGGCTTACTTCACTTAATACGATAATCTCTAGGTCCATCCATGTTGCTGCAAATAACATTATTTCATTCTTTTTGTGACTAATATTCCATTGTATACACATACATATGTATGTATGTGTGATGTGTATACATATATATATATATACACACTCCACATCTTCCCTATCTGTTTATCTGTTGATGGACATTTAGGTTGCTTCCATGTCTCAGCTCTTGTAAATAGTGTTGCTAGGAACATTGATATGTAACTATTTCAGTTGGTTTTCTGTGTTTTCCTGCCACTCCCATAAGTCCTGCTTTCTTCTCTGTTGTTTCATGCAGTAATTGCTATTTAGGTGCTACTGTTTCTGCTTTTGGAAGTTTGAAACCATCTGCAGCACCAGAAGTAGAAGCTGTTCTCTTAAAGAACTTCTCACAATAGTTACTGTTTCTTCATTATGCTTCTCAAAAGACTGCCTTGTCCTTTGAGTTTCCCCCCTTTCCTTCAACCTTTGACCCTACCCATCCCCAAACTGGAGTATGGACTTTCAATGACAGCTTCCAAATGTTACACCTTAACTGACTCACTGCATGTGCCTGATGACCCTGATAACCATGGCCCACTCCTGTGCATGTACCAAGGATTATGTACCCCAACCACATAAGACATAACTTCCCTTCTTTTCACTCTCATAGGAAACTCCATAGGAATAAAAGGAATGAACATGTTATGAAAAACAAATTCCTCATAGCTATTCATGTAAGGTTATGGAGTCACCTATGAGCAAAACTACTGTCCCAAAGCTTGCTTCCTCAATAATAATCAGCTGGCATTTATGATCAAGACCAGGACACCTGAAACCTGCCCTTCTCAATAAGGTTTCCTCTTCCTTCTCAGGAATATCCCCTACCCCACATCCAGTAGGAGATTCCAGAGTGACCTCCTTTCTTCTCTCTGTCCTTTTAAAGTTCATTATCCTCTGGCTGATCTTTGGAGAACAAATCATCTGTTCAGCTCCTCCAGAAAATTTCCACCTCCTCATTCACTAGGAATCATGATGTGGGTATAGAGAGTAAGGCAGTCATGATTTCCTGGCTGCAAAAATGACTTTGCAATATCTTTTGTATCTGGCCAGATATTAGCCACTGTGCTACCACAATAGGCAGATATTACCTTTGAACAAGTGTCCTACTAAACCCATACCCAACACTAGTTGGTGCATTATCCGAATCAAGTTTGCCTACTTGTACCAGCTCCTAGTGTGTGATTAGTATTTGTTCCAAGAATTAACACTGATGCCTCTAGAAAGCTTTAAACTTTACTTGTTTCAATTAATTATGGTTGTGTATAATTTTTTAATTGAAATCTAGTTGATTTACAATGTGGTATTGGTTTAATATATGTATATATTTGTTTTCAGATTCTTTTCCCATATAGGTTTCTACAAAATATTGAGTATAGAGTCTCAGGCCATACAATAGGTTCTTGTGTTTGTCTAGTTTACATATAGTGCTTTTCTGGAGTGATGTTTACTGATGGCCATTGAAAAAGCTGATTTTGTGTCTTATTCATTAGATGTATGTTAAAATGGTGTGGGCAATTTTGGACTGAAAGGTAGAATTTTTAATTACTGTATGCAATTATAAAAAGCTGTGGAGTATATACTTTCAAAGATTTATTATGAATCATTTCAGCTCTATTTTGAACCTAAGGGACAATATTGTATATTTGAAACAGAAATTGTTAGGACTTACCTGAGAAAGTCCCTGTGTCTTATTGCTGAGTGGTACCTGTGATAGAATTTCTAAGATCTGGTGTGCAAGTTCAATGTTCTTCTCATTGGATGTAAATCTGTCTAAAAATATCCATGGCTTCTCATATCTTAAAACCCTTTCGATTGAGGATGAGTGTCTTAGAAGTCACATCTGTGCCCTGACTTCGTTAATACTACCTCTCATGAGAAATACTGGGCTGAAAGAAGCAAAAGCTGGAATCAAGATTGCTGGGAGAAATCTCGATAACCTCAGATATGCACATGACACCACCCTTATGGCAGAAAGTGAAGAGGAACTAAAAAGCCTCTTGATGAAAGTGAAAGAGGAGAGTGAAAAAGTTGGCTTAAAGCTCAACATTCAGAAAACAAAGATCATGGCATCTGGTCCCATCACTTCATGGGAAATAGATGGGGAAACAGTGGAAACAGTGTCAGACTTCATTTTTTGGGGCTCCAAAATAACTGCAGATGGTGACAGCAGCCATGAAATTAAAAGACACTTACTCCTTGGAAGAAAAGTTATGACCAACCTAGATAGCATATTCAAAAGCAGAGACATTACTTTGCCAACAAAGGTCTGTCTAGTCAAGGCTATGGTTTTTCCTGTGGTCATGTATGGATGTGAGAGTTGGACTGTGAAGAAGGCTGAGTGCCGAAGTATTGATGCTTTTGAACTGTGTTGTTGAAGACTCTTGAGAGTCCCTTGGACTGCAAGGAGATCCAACCAGTCCATTCTGAAGGAGATCAGCCCTGGGATTTCTTTGGAAGGAATGATGCTGAAGCTGAAACTCCAATACTTTGGCCACCCCATGCGAAGAGTTGACTCATTGGAAAAGATCCTGATGCTGGGAGGGATTGGGGGCAGGAGGAGAAGGGGATGACAGAGGATGAGATGGCTGGATGGCATCACTGACTCGATGGACGTGAGTCTGAGTGAACTCCGGGAGTTGGTGATGGACAGGGAGGCCTGGCGTGCTGCAATTCATGGGGTCGCAAAGAGTCGGACATGACTATGTGACTGAACTGAACTGAACTGAACCCTTACCAGCTTGCAGCTTTTCACATAGCCCTGTTTGCTCACCTAAGAGAGAAAACAGCAGATCCTGGATTTGCATGAACTCCCTATGAAGATAATAGGATTTACATGTGTATACAGAAGGAGAAAACAGGTTTTGTTTTACTGCTACATTAACTGTTCTCTCATTTTCCCTGAAATAAAATTCTATGATCATTTCCCTCCAGTTCTGTGGGTTTGCACTATTGGCCTAATTTAACTATCTTTGCTTTGGGGCTGAGGTTCCCTATGATGCTCAAATGCAAAATCAATGGTTGATGACAGATACTTTGTGTTCATTTATATATGAATTATATTCCTCTTCGTCTTTTTGCTAGATGAGGTGTTTGCCATCCAGAGCATCTTCATTTCCAGTTTCACCCACCAATATTCTCATTTCTTCCTTCATTGGTCTCTTGCCTTCCTGACAGTAGAAACACTTTGTGAAGTTGTATGTAGCATTGCTTTGTATTTTTAATGTCTTCCTTTGCCCATGAGTTAGGATTTTGAATGTTTTTCTGAATATATCTCTCAAATGTTTGTAAAATCTAAGAAAGTTTAACTCATTTCCTTTTAATCTCATGCTTCTCCTTTATTTCTCTTCTATAGCAGTTTTTACTATACACATTGAAGGATTCCTTGGGCCTAGAAAAGAAAACAACAGTCTCAAAGGTCCTTGCTGAATCATCTAACTTCGGGGAAGACAAAACCAAACTTTTAAGTTCTGCCCCGATGCTCTGGGCAGGTTGCATCTACCTGGGACTTATCACCCCCTTCCCAGAAACCTTTCACCCTCTACATCTGCCCGGGACTTATCACCCTGCTTAGGGGACTTATCACCCCTTGCCCAAAACCTCCCACCCCCTGTTCAACTACAAATGACATCTCAACTAAAGAATACCCAAAACGTCCCACTTGACTAACATTTCCCTTATCGCTTCCACAAATCTCCCTTTAAATATGAAGCCTCCCTGATCCCACTTGTGCTCAGCCTTGTCATTAGGCTGACTGTTGCCCCTCCTTGCCTGAATAAAGGTAACCTACATCCATTGAGGTCGTCTCTCCTTTTCTGCCTCTGTCCAAACTATACCTTACACACATTAGAAAATTTAAATGCAATTGCAATTTTTTAATTATTATTTTGGTCATAGTAACCTACTCAGTTTTAAATTTTGCTCTTAAGGCAGGGCAGGAAAAAATATAAGCTTGACTTTTTAAAAGCATGATGAATTCACAAGTTATACTTAAGTTGCCTCATGCAGGAAGAATACTGTTGAGTGTCAGGAGACCTGATCTCACAACATGGATTTGCTGCTAACAAGCTTGTGTCTTTGGGCAAATAACTACACTCTCTGAATCAGTCTCTGTTTTGGAGTGAATTGGATTTTTGGTTCTTTTCAGTTTTGTAATTCTATATGAGAAAAAGACTCTTTGCTTTTATAATGTATCAACTGAGGATAAGACAGGGGAGAGAAAAAGAGAAGGATTTTCTTGGATACAACATTAAATTGCCAGTCATATGGACGCTTTTATCAAGATTGCACCTCCCAAGGGTTGAGTACGGGATAAAAAGACAGAATAAACCTCCTTGAGATCTAGTTCTTTTCTCTTTCACTTCATCCTCGATGTTTCCAGCATGAATAGAAAACCATTATATCAGTAGAGAAGGTCAGGCCAGAGGTGGAGGTAGGGGAGGAGAGGGGAGATTAGCAAAAGTCCTTTGTGGGATGTGGGGAATAAGGGGTAACTAAATAATGGCGTGTTTCTTCCATTAAAATGGCCTCTATAACCTTGGCCAGAAATAACATTTGGGACTAGAAGAGAATTAATGTTCAGTAATTTTTGAATCCTTATTTAAATGTGACTTTCAAATATCTTTCCTAAGAGGAGCACTTAAAAAGATCCATCAAAAGCAATCGTGCTAATAATCTGCCCTGGGACCTGGGCAGTAGGTTAAGAGATTCACCTCTCATTAATTAGGTGAAGGATTCACAGTGTTAGGTGTGCACCTGAGCCTGGTATTCATTTTCAGGAGAGCAATCTATCCAGGACTGAAATGATATTGGAATTATCAAGCATCCAGCCAAAAAGAGAAGGGAACAGAAAATTTAAAAAAATCTGAAAGTCATAAATTTTAAAATAGTGACATTGTTTTCCATTTAAATTGTTGAAAGGAGTATTTACAATGGAATCATTTTGGCATTCACTTGAAAGCAAAGAGTGTCTGTGTGCATGTGTCTTGGAAATGGAAATCCTAGTGGGTATTAGCAATCAATTTCTAAGTGAACACCTAGTCCTAGCAGCAGCTCTGAATTTCTAAGTCCCATGTTACCATTTCACCTTTTGTCTGTAGGGTCCATGAGACACCAATAAAACCTCCCATAATCACCTTGCCTGGGTGGTCCTCCAAGCACTCCAGGGAGGTGCTGGTGGGTATTTAAGCCTATGGCATTTGTTAATTTATTCAGTCCCTTAGGGTGTGGATTTGAAGGGGCAGAATGAGAGATGTAAGAAGGAGAACAGCTGGAAACAGAAAAACTCCTATTCTCTGGCCCTGAGGAAGTCAGGTCCTATCTTTAAAGGATCAAAATTATTTATCAGAGACATAATCATCTTTAGCAGTGAGCAAGGAAAGAATGATTTATCCACTGTCCCAAACCTAGGGACTGTTTTGCTTGTTTGTTTTTGGCTACCCCATCACTGACAGACGTATGGAAGAATAAATTCTGACTTTGCAGAAACTGCTATTCATTCACTTGGAAAAATACATAGGATTAAGTTAATGGATAAGTTCACCAATATTATTTTGAAAGATATTTGTCAATAAATCACCTATAAAACTTTGGTCATTAAAGGAAATTGTGTAGCAAAGGATGAATGCTAAGAGTTGGGCTGCTTTGTTCAGAGCCTTCACTGTCCTTTCCCAGATCCTACAGTTACTGTACCATCTCTAGTTATGTTAGACTCTTGAGGTACACAAATGGCCTTTATTCAAGCAGGAAGGAGTGCAGGAATCCATTAAGGTCAACTGGGTACTTTTAATTTTCCTTATGTTCTCTGGAGAGTTCAGATCAGTATGAAACTAGGGGATGAGAGAAACAAATATGACACCAGTAACCACAACAAATAACCTCAATTATTTAACATGGCAGTGTGGCCATGATGATGAAGGTGTGCCCGAGTAAGAAGTCAAAGGGTCTGCAGAAGTGGTTTCCTATGTCAATTTAAACTGGCTGGGTTCATGCAAAATCAATTCACACTTCTTTTAAAGAACCAACCTTTGTGGTGGTCTATGATCTTAATTAGCAATCACAAGACTCCTTCCACTCTTCATATGTCTAAAACATAATTGCACAAATGTTAAGAATGGTTAAGTTATTAAGACTGCTGGGGAACATGTCATTTCTTTTCTAGTCCTACAGCCAGTTTTTTGCCTATTAACATTTCTAGACTAAGGCAGAAATGGAGTTGGGCGTATACAAGAGGTTCATAACTTGCTCATAGATCAAAAACCTTACCCTTGACCTTGCAAAACACTGAAAATCTCTTATATGTACAGCTAACACTAAAGACTGGGAATCCAAAAAGAGCATATGTCCATGAAATGTCCATAAAATTCTTATGTCCATAAAGTGTTTCCACACACACTGCTGCTACTGCTAAGTCACTTCAGTCGTGCCCAACTCTGTGTGACCCCGTAGACAGCAGCCCACCAGGCTCCTCCGTCCCTGGGATTCTCCAGGAAAGAACACTGGAGTGAGTTGCCATTTGCTTTTCCAATGCACGAGAGTAAAAAGTGAAAGTGAAGTCGCTCAGTCATGTCCAACTCTTCGTGACCCCATGGACTGTAGCCTACCAGGCTCCTCCGTCTATGGGATTTTCCAGGCAAGAGTACGAGAGTGGGGTGCCAAAGCCTTCTCCGAAAATACATATTCAGTTCAGTTCAGTTGCTCAGTCGTGTCCGACTCTTTGAAACCCCATGAGTCACAGCACGCCAGGCCTCCCTGTCCATCACCAACTCTCGGAGTTCACTCAGACTCACTTTCATCGAGTCCATGATGCCATCCAGCCATCTCATCCTCTGTCATCCCCTTCTCCTCCTGCCTCCAATCCCTCCCAGCATCAGAGTCTTTTCCAATGAGTCAACTCTTTGCATGAGGTGCCCAAAGTACTGGAGTTTCAGCTTTAGCATTATTCCTTCCAAAGAAATCCCAGGGCTGATCTCCTTTAGAATGGACTGGTTGGATCTCCTTGCAGTCCAGGGGACTCTCAAGAGTCTTCTCCAACACCACAGTTCAAAAGCATCAATTCTTCGGCACTCAGCCTTCTTCACAGTCCAAATTTCACATCCATACATGACCACAGGAAAGCCATAGCCTTGACTAGATGGACCTTAGTCAGCAAAGTAATGTATCTGCTTTTGAATATGCTATCTAGGTTGGTCATAATTTTTCTTCCAAGGAGTAAGCGTCTTTTAATTTCATGGCTGCAGTCACCATCTGCAGTGATTTTGGAGCCCAGAAAAATAAAGTCTGACACTGTTTCCACTGTTTCCCCATCTATTTCCCATGGAGTGATGGGACCAGATACCATGATCTTTGTTTTCTGAATGTTGAGCTTTAAGCCAACTTTTTCACTCTCCTCTTTCACTTTCATCAAGAGGCTTTTTAGTTCCTCTTCACTTTCTGCCATAAGGGTGGTGTCATCACACACACACACACACAACACATTGTTGAATTTTCCCTGAGCTTGAATTTTTCTGAAACAAATTCAGATAAACAGTGAAGTTGAAAGGAATCCCCTTAACCTTGTTTATTCTGAAAAAAAACATTTACCACAACGAACCAGCCAATGATTCAGATATAAACTTAGATAATGTTCTGGGATGCCTCCTTTGTTTACCTTTGATAAGGCCAGGCTGAAGCTCAGGGCAACTAATTGTTTGCTAGGTCAAAACAATTAGCTGAACTACTTGTTTCTCCCCTAATTGAAAGGAACAAAGTTTTGCTAACCAAATTTGAGGTAGGATTGTCTTCTTCCCCTAAATCCCTGAACTCTCTCCTATCCTGAGCCAGGTGGCGTTAGTGGTAAAGAACTCACCTGCCAATGCAGGAGATGCAAGAGACACGGGTTTGATCCCTGGGTCAGGAAGATCCCCTGGAGAAGGGCATGGCAACCCACTCCAGTATCCTTGCCTAGGGAATCCCATGAACAGAAGAGCCTGGCAGGCTTCAGTTCATAGCGATGCAGAGAGTCAGACATGAATGAGGTAACTTAGCATGCACGCATGTACAAGCCTGATCCAGCACAGAATCCTTCTTAAGAGTCCCTCCAGAAAATAGAAAAGCAGACTGGCCTCAGTGTGAAACTTCCTCTGATCTTCTGTCTGGTCCTACCACCTGTCATCCCTCTTCCTCACATCCTGCCCTAAACCTTGATGACTCCTCTCTATAACAGAAAAGTCCTTCCTGCCTAACTCTTGAGATTCTTGAAACAGATCTTATGACCACAACTTCTTCCTGTTGTCATAGTCCTCCTCTTCCTATTCCCCTTATAATTATTCTTTTGAGTAAAGTCTCTCCTTACTAAATCCAGAAAAGTTCTTTATGCGCTAAAGGCACACAAGTTTGTTCTAAAAATAATTTTTGTATATTTTTATCTGTGGCATCTGGGGGGCATTTTTTTCTATGTTTCAAGTGCAATTTAAAGACTTATTTTATATATCAACTAACTCTATGTCAATGTTGATAAAACAGAGGGCTGAGGAGAAGATCTCTCTGGAGTTTATCTGTTTCCTATATTAGGAACTGCTTCTGAAAGAAACTGGGCCTAGAGGAGCAGGTATCATTAAATATCTTTTTCAAAGACTCCTCAAAGCTTTGGAAAACCAGACAAAAAACTAGCTAGAAGTGGGTTGACAGCTTGAGACATTTCTAAATCTTTTGAACAGTTAGAATTTACCCAGGATTGGGAGAGAATCCATGATTATATTGCTGGATATGGGATAACATTTACCAGTAATGAAAGAGCAGGAAAACAACATTATTTACTCAAGTCATTCAGAACCAGGGATTTGAAGGGGAAACTGACACAAAAGTGCTTCCTGAGATGGATGCCAAGTTCTGGCAAATTTTACAGCAGTGAGGTTTCATTTGCAATTGTTTTCATTAAACAGCAGAAGCTTTTGAGTCCTGGCACATGGTAATTATGAGATAAATGACTTAAGAGAACATGATATGTAAATACAAAGTGGGTTGAGTTATTGACTCAATCACTGTATAAGCCTAAAAGCCTTTGTGTTGTTTAGTGCAATTACTGCCTTGAAAAACCAGCATTCACACAAAGCTGCAGTCCTTGAGTTTTTAGTCTACATGTTAAATCCTCCCATTTCACTGTTTTTACTAGTGGTTTTCCTACTGAGTCTCCAGAGAAACATTGGTTGAATATCCAACTATGCCTGGGGCAAGATATTGATTACCATATAGTCAGAAGCAAAATAAACTACCTGTAGATACATCAGGAAACAAAAAGTTTGGCTTTGGAAAAATGGAGAAAAATTATAATTAGGGTTTTTCTTCCCTATTTGCAAGTTTGGCTTTGCCCTGTGTTATTTATTATGTATTGTTGTCTATTGGTCTTTTGGCATATCACAAAGCTTTTGGCATTTTGATGAAATGGTAATAAAAGGGCAAACTTATTTATTACTTTTGTCTCTTAATTGAATGTCAATCACTTTCCATTCAAAAAACAATGGCTTTCTTTACAATCGAGCACTTCACTGATCTTTTCCTATTCTGCTCTAATATTTTAGTACATACATTTCCTTTTATTTTACTATTCATAAAGTCATTATAAATCAAACCAATTGCAGCATAACAGGAAATGCTTGACATTTTCTATCTCAAAGACTCATTCATAATTTCTCAATTACATGTAGTTTAAATACATAGCATCCAATCTGCAGTCTTTGAAATGGTGCCAAATTCCATCTGCTTTCCTGAATATTACCACAGTTATTTCTGAGCATGATGTGAGAGAGGGCTTCTGAGAACTGTAACTTGAACACAAGCCTCTCTTGATAGAACCTTACTGTTAATCTTGCACTTTTCTGTTCAATAAACCTCTCTTACATAAACACACAGTTTTATTGATTTCCATATCTGGCTGCTTATTGACCTCCACTAACAATCTATCCACATTTCTTTTCCATTCAGACAAGGATGAGCCCATGCCTCTTCCAAGACTGTCTCAAATTCATAAAAGGTTGATTCTGAGGAAATGCCAATGAAGTTGCCAAATTAAGTGTTATTGGCATAACACTTAATCTTTTGATGGAATTCCTAGGTTAGGTCTCAAAATTCTACCCAGAAATATGGAGAATTTAAATTATACTTTGAGAAAGTAAACCTAAAATTGTTCTGCAGGCAGTGTCACTAGTAAATTATCTTTACTATTTCAATTTTTCTTCACTATTTCTTGGTTTCTCCCCTGCTGATAGCATTGATTTTCTAGAGTACTTGTGGTGTAATACATAATGTATGCTTGCATTTAAAAAAATAGGAACATTGGGTTGACTTTGAGAATTTAATATTTCTCTAGAAAATTATAAATATTCTAGTGCTAAAGTCTGATGTCCCACCGACACACCAAAGAGCTAAAACAAATGAGAAAAATATCTTGCCCTTGATGCATTAAGGCTAAATCATGATAGATTTATTACATAATCTCTAACACATTCTATGTTGAAATCATAGCAAAAGCTCCATCATTCCTTAAAAATTTGACATGAGATTGCTTGTAGGTGTACCCAGATATTTTCTCATTCATTAAAAAAATTTTGTTTATTTTGCATTTGATTTTTATGAAAATGCTAAAAGAAATATTAACTACTTAGAGCACATGCTGCCTATATGATTTCTTTCAGTTTTTAGATGAACTTTTAGAAGTTGGGCCCTTCATCTGGGTTTCTGTTATTCCTCTCCATTGATCAGTATCTTCATGTCTTATACAAGTTGTTTGACTTTTCAGAGTTTTCTGTCTCTCATCTCTTTAGCAATATCAACCTCCCTCCAAATCCCTCTAGTACAGTGGTTTCTGTAGCAGAGAAGAATGGTTGTCCATCGATGTTAGCAATAATCTGTAAGTATGATGCAAAAATCTTTGGGAACAATCTATACTAGTTAGAGAAGTTACACAGTGATGATTTTCCATTTCTTAGTCACTTTGGCATAGATTCCAACCAGCTCTGGGCTTCCCTGGTGGCTCAGATGGTAAAGAATCTGCCTGAAATGTGGGAAACCTGGGTTTGATCCCTGGGTTGGGATGATCGCCTGGAAAAGGGGATGACAACTCACTCCAATATTCTTGCCTGGGGAATTCTACAGAAAAAGGAGCTTGGCAGGCTACAGTCCATGGGTCACAAAGAGTTGGACATGACTGAGTGACTAGCACATACATACATATGGATCTCAGGCTAGAAACTTGGTTTTGCAAGAGACATTGTATTTTTTTTTTTTCATTGTTTGTGGTAACAGTATTTTTATTCTAAGCCCTTATCTAGCTGGCTAGTGAGATATTCAAGCTTTGTTATGCTTTGGGCTTGTCTCTACACCCCAAAATGACAGTGTTTTATGCAGTGCCACCTGTATTTTTGGTAGGGAGGAAAGTGACATCCTCCAGTAATGATTGTGAGATCCCCCAAGTAACTATCAATATGTCCTTTATGCTTATCAGAGCAGCCCACTCAGACCCATCTCCTCTCTGGACAGTTATTTATGGGGCTGGGTAGTTTCCTCCTTTTAGAAATAGCACATGTGTTCTCTTTTGTTGTCTTTCTGGAGTGCTGATCTAGGATCCATGTCCTCCTCTTTGCCATCCCAAAACTCTAGTCTCCACACTGCACATAAGATTCAGAAATCCCTATCTCCAAGTAATCTTTTCCTGGCCCTGAACTCTCCTATGAAATACATTACAAGGGATCTGCGTGTCTGGCCAGCAATATGAAACAGATGGAGAGCAGAGGGACTCAGCATTGTGGGGATAGGCTGTCCCCACAACACCTAGGAAGGCAAGGTGCATCAACAGCATCTCAGGCACCTGGGAATGAGCATGCCCAGACGAAATAAAACATGAAATAAACAGAAACCATGTCAGGAACTTAGAAAGAAAATAAAAGGGAGAAAGTCAGGTTCTAAAAGCTTATGAGCACTACTGGAACACTGATCTGGTGCCTGATTAAAAGTCGCAGGGTCACATTAGAGTCCTCTTGAGAGTATGATCTGTGTTTAAAACTGGCCTGACAGGCTAGTCTGAGAGAGTTGATCAGATGTGGTCTGGACCCTGAGACGTGACTAATTTTTATAAGGGAGATCATAGATCAGATTCTCATAATTACCTGATGGTAAAGTAAGGGCCCTGAACATTTTCTGTAAAGAAGAATGTGGTTCATATAGAGCCTGCCATGAAATTCTTGAATTACTTCCCAGTCTCTTCTTGTATCAAGAAAGGGATTAGAGTTGACCATTTTGTAATGGTTTCCATATTGGCAGGCCAGTTGCCTAGAATAAAACATAAAGTTATAAAATCAGATATCTAAATAGTAAATTCCTCTCAAATTCAAATCCTCCAGCCCTATGTTCCCTCCTTTCAGGCACAGAAGTATTCCGCTAGCACCTTCCAATTCCTCCTTCCCATTAGAGCTTCTGATGTATACCATCAGAAATGCCTGTGTTTTAAACAGGCACTGGAATGTCCTTTTCCAGTTTTTTTTTTTTTTTTCTTTTTTAACTTGGATGACATTCATTCTTCCTCTTTCTGGGTTAAGTTTACTTCTAGATCTTTAATACCAATTCTACTTTTTTTTCTTGGCATTGACATCCTCCTGCAATGAATTCATAGGATAATACTTCTAAATCAATTTCACATGTTGCAGCAAAGCAAAGTTAATATTTCCCCTGTGAGATCTGAACTTTTTCATTGTGGAAAAAGAATTTGAATGTGGCATAGTGAGGTAGGATCTTTCAATATAAGCAGAAGGTTGTGGGACTTCTCAATAGTTCTTATAGGACTTTACCCTTTAGGAGATGAAAAATAGTAGAAAGACAAAGAGCATATCATGAAAGGAAAAGTAGGGGGATTTAACAAAGAGAAGAAAAATTAAATTACCTTAGGGAGTAGAACTTGGGAGAATTATTCTGCTTAAAATGTTCATAAGAAATAATGACAGAATCTAAGGAATGGATTAGTAAATTTTCAGGGTCTTTTGGGGAGAAAGCATGTAGGTATGATGCTTCTTAACATCACCTAAATTGAAATCTATTCCATATGTGCATGTGACTGACTCTGACAAGCTACTATTAGAACTACTGGAGCTTAAAAATTTGTCTTACTATCTGATTCAGCATCTACTGTTTTTTGAAATTTGTAAGGTGCTTAATTCAACACCTGAATTGCACACAATATGAACACAATAAATCATAGATATTGTTTCACCTTTTTCATTCTCCTTGATGGGCTTCCCTCCTAGCTCAGTCAGTAAAGAATGAGCCTGCAATTGAGGAGACTTGGGTTCGATTTCTGGGTTGGAAAGATCCCCTGAAGAAGGACATGGCAACCAACTCCAGTATTCTTGCCTGGAGAATCCTATGGACAGAGGAGCCTGGAAGGCTACAGTCTCTCAGGTTGCAAGAGTTGGATATAACTTAGCAACTAAAGTATTACTATTACCTGATTGGGTATTAAAATAATTTAATCAAATTTGAAAATAATCACTGATATATTCAAAGTAATTTCAGGACATAGAGCAAGGTAAGTCTTGCAAGGAAGCATGATAAAGAAGAGGTAGGAGAGAAGGAACTATGAAGTAACTGGATTGAAAACAATGTAGAAGATAGAGACAAATAATATATTAAATTTAGAAAACACTGTTTTTGAGGAAATCAAGATTCTAACATGTAGCCTTGTCAAAAAGTTATCTAAACATTCTCAGTGGCCCCTATTTTTAATCTCATCTGTTCTTTAAACCTCTAGTTTCACATGTTTCTGGCAGGCATGTGCGGTGTTGGGAAGGTTTAGGGAGAGTGTTTGCATAGCACAATATACTGTTAGTTTCTCCTTTCAGAATACATTTGACTGGTTAACATTCACAGATGCATTGACTTATTTGAACAAAACGCATTAGCATTATAATTCAAATGGAACAGAGATGAACGATTCAGTCTTAGAAAAGGCATGTGAGAGACATTTCATAACTGACCATGAATACTGGTTCCCCCTTTTTTATTTCTCTTTCTTTCAGTTCTGATAAAACATAATCCACTAGACTGTCACTATTCACCTTGCTTATTACCTATTTAGTGAGCTGAGTCCTTGAAGACCTGTGGGGAAAGCTCTTTGACTTGAAAGACTGTGTATGACCCCTCAAGTAGAAAAGCATTTAAAAAGACACAACCAATAAATGATTCAATTAGTGTAATCTCCCACCTGCCCTTTGTAAGAAAAGAGACTCCTATCTCATAGCAGTAGCCCAAGACCATCTTCTTTGTCCACACTGCACAGAGTGGAGTTGTTTCTCCAAGCTGATAGCATTTGTAGGGCAGATCTAAGGGTACAAGGAAGAAAAAAGGGCTGCTGATCATCTGAGATCAGAACTTATTAAAAATGACTTGAACTATTTACCATCAGATCCTATACCGCTAGATTATAAACTTAAAAACAACGTCAACAACAACAAAATTAGCTTGGCGTATCAGTGATTTGACTGCTTTCATGATAAGAATTGAATTTACTAACAAACTGTAGACTCCCAGCCCTTCACGTTACACAGTAATTTCCAGGCAGCTTAAAACCACTTCTGGCCTGCTCTCTTTCCTTAAGTCTACTGCTGAGTCTAAAAGCCTTCTCTATTCCCCTGTGTTTATTACAGATTCTTTTTCCATTTGAAGAATCAATACTAAATGCAAGCATAAAAAGACAGCATTTTATACTTGACATTTGGAACAATGGGAGGTCCTCATTTATCAGTATTTTTTCAGGCACTAGAACATTATAAGATAAACTAAATTTGTAGATTAAATATTTTTTCAGTTACATAGATTATGGCTCATCAACTTCTTAACCAAATATATATATTTAGACACAGAAAGCCTTGATAAATTGCGTAAAAACTATCTGAAATGAACAAACATTGTTATCATTGTAAAACTGAGGAAAATATTTTGTCTGCTTACTTCAATTTTATTGAAGAAATCTGGAAGCAAGAAATGCTTGAGGAATAAGACTATGGGACAACATCTTTAAAATTTCTTGTTAAACAGCAAGGATCATGATTTACATTTTGTGTGTGTGTGTATTTTTTTTAAGTTTGATATTTGGGGTACACTTTGGGGAACTCACTAGTTCATACTGAATGTGAGACATTGATAAGCTTATTTTTATATTCTCAATTTCAACAATATTCATCTATGATTTCCATAATCTGTCACTCAGCAATACACTGGGAACGCAAATTATCTCATTAAAATACTCCTTTCAAAATGTTTTCCCTGAATAGACATCAGAAGAGGTTTCCAGCTAAATTGAATACAGAATAAAGGGACAAAGTAACAAAACATTGAACTTGGAAATGCCTTATTAGAGTTTTAATTTTAGATTTAGTGTATTCATCAGATGTCAATCAAATCTGCTTTCTGTATGTTTCCAAATCATGTCTTCTTACAAAGTATATCCCAATTGAATAATTATCTTTTTAAAATAATCATTTAGCTCCTGTTCTTGCATCTATGTGAAGAGAAAATTGAAGACTGAGAAGAATCTGAAACTGTATGTTTTATCCCCCTTTATAGTTGATACACATGCCTCTGACAAAACGTTCTAATAATAGTTACAGAAGTAAGAATGGGGGAAGGAAACCTGCATTTCATAAACTCATACAATGCACTAGGCAACAAATGAAGTCTTTACAATATTCTAGCTTCTTAAACCTTCTTACAACAACCTTGTGAATGATGTTGTTCATTTTGCACATGTGGATGCTAAGGCTCAGATTTATTGAGTGACATGTTCCTGCTCCTATGCTCAGTTGGAGGCGGAGCAGATAAAGCCAGAACTTTGCTACTAAATCCTTCCTTTTATCCAAAATGCACTTTTGAGAAACAGTTTTTGATGTGTCCATTATTGGATCACCATCCAGGAAGATAAAACATCATTTATTTGGAAAGTACACCTTTATTTTTATTGCAAGTTATCTCATGACTATAACTTAGAAAAAAATAATGCCCACCTATTTGGTGCCTTGGTATTGCATGAAGGAATCACTATGATCAGGGCTTCCCTTGTGGCTCAGCTGGTAAAGAATCTGCCCACAATGTGGAGACCTGGGCTCAATCAATTTGATCAATTTGATCACTTTGATCAATTCTCTCAATCAAGTCACTCTATCTACCTCTTTTACCTTTGACATCTAGAAAGGCTTTCTAGATGACTTGGACAACATTTCCGAAGGGTTTAGCTTTTTTGGTCTGTTTCCCAAATTGTCCCATGGGCTTAAAAAAGTTTTCTCATTAAAAAAAAAATGAGATGACATCTTAGCAGATTCTTCTGTGAGTACCAAATATTGCACATCTTACCTAAGCAATCAGTTCTGGAACTGCAGATTTACACTCAATTAAACAAATATCTATTTCTAAAATCCCAGTCAACTGATTTTCTCTCCCATGCAACATGAACAATTTCTCTCAATGTAAACCTAGGTTTCATTACTAAATAAGGGGGAAACCATTTTACTTGAAGCATATACCAGTCATTAAAAAATATAAGTGTGGAGGGAAGTTAATACTACTACTTCTACTGCTACTAATTTCTTGTCCATCACCACTACCATACTACCAGTCTGAGCACTTAGAATCCAACAGACATGGTTGAAAGGACTCTATCTGCTTTATCTTATTGTGTCCTCACAGTATTTCTACTGAGAAAGCACAGTTAACCCTTGACCAACATGAGTTTGAATAGCACAGATCTACTTATTCCTGGATTTTTTTTTCAATAAATTTTAATTTTGCAAATCTTTAAATAGGGTAGGGAAAGTTTGCATTCAATTAGAAATCACAGTATGTGGAATCAAAAGAGCTAGAGTTTAAGTTCTGATTCTATCCAAACTGTTTCAGCTTCCTGCCTTTGGGTAAGTCATTTATTAATTCCTTTGTTTTCAAGGCAGAGATGGCAGTATATGGATGTTTAACTGTGTGTGGGGAGTGGGTTGCCTTAACTCCCTTCTTATTCAATGGTCAAAAGTACTGTTAGAACCCCTCTCATTTTATAGATGATAAAATGTATCAAAACCTCACAGGGTTTGGAAAATTTGTCTCAGGTAAAAGAGGTATAATTGCCTGCTTGTGTATTAAAAAACCTCTCTCAGGAAAATGAACCAGGGGAGCCTTGTTAATGATGATTTCAGCTCTGTGTGGATCTTCTTGTGCTGGAACACCCTTTTTATCCTAAACTCTCTGTGGCATATTTAATGCCAGAGGTAATTTTTACTGCCAGGCCTCTCTAGATTGTACTAATTTTTACACAAAATCTTAGCAAAATCTACAGTTACGTTTCAATTACCCTTGAGGAGTGATCCTTGTGGAAATTATGTGGCAGTTATACTAAAATATTTTTTATTTAAATAAAAGTATAATATTAACATATTTTTATTATCTTGGAAAGTAGAAAAATGAGAATAGTATCTATAATTTTTGTTTCCACCCTATGTTTCAGTTTTAGTTACATCAAACTGAATCTATAATTTTACATTTGGCTCTTTCACTCATTATTATATAAAAACTCCAGTTCATTACTAAGTTCTGTATATTTTACCTCCTAAATATCTTCTGCTGCTGGTCATTTCTCTCCATATTTTCCACCACCATCCTAATTTAAGCTGCTAGGTTTTCTTTCCTGAACTTTAGCAATACCTCCTAACAGTTCTACATTTTGGCCCATCTCTATTCTGCAGTTAGAATGTCTCTCTCAAAAATGTAGATCTAATCATGGTATCATTCTTAAAATCTTTCCAAAGTTTTTTCCATTGTTCTTGGTATAACAGCAAATCTTCTGTAGAGAGCCTTTCACCTGGTCCTCAGTTCAGACACTCAGTCGTGTCCGACTCTGTGACCCCATGAACCTTAGCTCGCCAGGCATTCCTGTGCATCACCAACCCCCTGAGTCCACCCAAACCCATGTCCATTGAGTCGGTGATGCAATCCAACCATCTCATCCTCTGTCATCCCCTTTTCCTTCTGCCCTCAATCTTTCCCAGCATCAGGGTCTTTTCAAATGAGTCAGCTCTTTGCATCAGGTGGCCAAAGTATTGGAGTTTCAGCTTCAGCATCAGTCCTTCCAATGAATATTCAGGGCTGATCTCTTTAGCATGGACTGGTTGGAGCTCCTTGCAGTCCAAGGGACTCTCAAGAGTCTTCTTCAACATCACAGTTCAAAAGCATAAATTCTTTGGTCTTCACATCCATACATGACCACTGGAAGAACCATAGCCTTGACCAGATGGACCTTTGTTCAAGCCTCATCTTAACCAGATTCTCCCCCATTATTCTCAGTTTCAATCACATTGCTTGTATTAGTCTGTATTAGGTGGCTATAACAAAACAGTAGATTGGAGGCCAGAAGTCCAAAATTACAGTGTCAGTAAGACCTTGATCTTCTGAATTCTTGAAGAGAGAATCGTTTCTTTCCTCTTCCAGCTGATGGTGGCATCTGACATTTCTTGATTTGTGACAGCATAACTCTAATCTCTGCCTCTGCTTCCACAAGTTCTTCTCTGTATAGTTCTGTGTTCTTTCCTTTTCCTATAAGGACATTAGTCATTGGATTTAGATACCATCCCCAATCCAAGACAGTGGATTTCATCTGAAGATGAAATCTTCATCTGCAAATCTTATTTGCAAAGACCCTATTTCCAAATAAGATTCCATTCTGTGTTTCCAAAGAATAGCAAGGAGAGATAAGAAAGCCTTCCTCAGTGATTAATGCAAAGAAATAGAGGAAAACTATAGAATGGGAATGATACTAAAACTGAAACTCTAGTACTTTGGCCACCTCATGCAAAGAGTTGACTCACTGGAAAAGACTCTGATGTTGGGAAGGATTGGGGGCAGGAGGAGAAGGGGACGACCGAGGGTGAGATGGCTGGATGGCATCACTGACTCGATGGATGTGAGTTTTATTGAACTTCAGGAGATGGTGATGGACCGGGAGGCCTGGCGTTCTGCAATTCATGGGGTCGCAGAGTCAGACGTGACTGAGTGACTGAACTGAACTGATAGAATGGGAAGGACTAGAGATCTCTTTAAGAAAATTAGAGATACCAAGGGAACATTTCATGCAAAGACGGGCACAATAGAGGACAGAAATGGTATGGACCTAATAGAAGCAGAAGATGTTAAAAAGAGGTGGTAAGTATTCATAGAAAAACTATACAAAAAAGATCTTCATGACCCAGATAACTGAGATGGTGTGATCACTCACTTAGAGCCAGACATCCTGGAATGTGAAGTCAAGTGGGCCTCAAGAATCATCACTAGGAACGAAGCTAGTGGAGGTGATGGAATTCCAGTTGAGCTATTTCAAATCCTAAAAGATGATTTTGTGAAGTGCACTCAATATGCTAGCAAATTTGGAAAACTCAGCAGTAGCCACAGGACTGGAAAAGGTCAGTGTTCATCCCAATCCCAAAGGTCAGGCAATGCCAAAGAATGTTAAAGTTATTGCACAATTGCACTCATCTCACACGCTACTAAAGTAATGCTCAAAATTCTCCAAGCCAGGCTTTAACAGTACATGAACTGTGAACTTCCAGATGTTCAAGCTGGATTTAGAAAAGGCAGAGGAACCAGAGATCAAATTGCCAACATCTGTTGGATCATCAAAAAAGCATGAGAATTCCAGAAAAACATCTACTTCTGCTTTACTGACTGTGCCAAAGCCTTTGTCTGTGTGGATCACAACAAACTATTAAAAATTCTTTAAGAGATGGGAATACCAGACCAACTTACCTGCCTCCTGATATCTGTATAGAGGTCAGGAAGCATCAGTTATAACTGGACATGAAACAACAGACTGGTTCCAAATTGAGGAAAGGAGTACGTCAAGGCTGTATAGATCTGCCTCTTGAGAAATCTGTATGCAGGTCAGGAAGCAACAGTTAGAACTGGACATGAAACAACAGACTGGTTCCAAATAGGAAAAGGAGTGTATCAAGGCTGTATATTGTCACCCTGCTTATTTAACTTATATGCAGAGTATATCATGAGAAACGCTGGGCTCAAAGAAGCACAAGCTGGAATCAAGATTGCTGGGAGAAATATCAATAACCTCAGATATGCAGATGACACCCCCATTATGGCAGAACGTGAAGAGGAACTAAAAAGCCTCTTGATGAAAGTGAAAGTGGAGAGTGAAAAATTTGGCTTAAAGCTCAACATTCAGAAAATGAAGATCATGGCATCCGGTCCCATCACTTCATGGGAAATAGATGGGGCAACAGTGGAAGCAGTGTTACACTTTATTTTTTTGGGCTCCAAAATCACTGCAGATGGTGACTACAGCCATGAAATTAAAAGACACTTACTCCTTGGAAGAAAAGTTATGACCCACCTAGACAGTATATTCAAAAGCAGAGATATTACTTTGCCGACTAAGGTCCGTCTAGTCAAGGCTCTGGTTTTTCCTGTGGTCATGTATGGATGTGAGAGTTGGACTGTGAAGAAGGCTGAGCATCAAAGAATTGATGCTTTTGAACTGTGGTGTTGGAGAAGACTCTTGAGAGTCCCTTGGACTGCAAGGAGATCCAACCAGTCCATTCTGAAGGAGATCAGCCCTGGGATTTCTTTGGAAGGAATGATGCTGAAGCTGAAACTGCAGTACTTTGGCCACCTCACGCGAAGAGTTGACTCATTGGAAAAGACTCTGATGCTGGGAGGGATTGGGGGCAGGACGAGAAGGGGATGACAGAGGATGAGATGGCTGGATGGCATCACTGACTCAATGGATGTGAGTCTGAGTGAACTCCGGGAGTTGGTGATGGACAGGGAGGCCTGGCGTGCTGTGATTCATGGGGTTGCAAAGAGTTGGACACGACTGAGAGACTAAACTGAACTCAGCTGATGGCAGATAGTGAAAAAGAACTAAAGAGCCTTTTGATAAAAGTAGAACAGGATAGTTGAAAAAGTTGGCTTATAACTCAACATTCAGAAAACTAAGATCCTGACCTCTGGTCCCATCACTTCACGGCAAATAGATGAGGAAACAATGGACACAATGACAGACTTTATTTTTTGGGGTTCAAAATCACTGTAGATGGTGACTGTAGCCATGAAATTAAAAGATGCTTGCTCCTTGGAAGAAAAGCTATTACCAACCTAGACAGCATATTAAAAAGTAGAGACATTACTTCACAACAAAGGTCCATCTAGTCAAAGCTATGGTTTTTCCAGTAGTCATGTATGGTTGTGAGAGTTGGAGTAAAAAGAAGGCTGAGTGCTGAAGAATTGATGCTTTTGAACTGTGATGTTGGAGAAGACCCTTGTGAGTCCCTTGGACTGCAAGGAGTTCCAACTAGTCAATCCTCAAGGAAATCAGTCCTGAATATTCATTGGAAGGACTGATGTTAAAGCTGAAACTCTAATATGTTGGCCACCTGATGTGAAAACTGACTCCTTTGAAAAGACCCTGATGCTGGAAAAGATTGAAGGAGGGTGGAGAAGGGGACAACAGAGAATGAGTTGGGAGGATGGCATTACCAACTCAATGGTCATGAGTTTAAGTAAGCTCTAGGAGTTGGTGATGGACAGAGAATCCTGGTGTAATGCAATCCATGGAGTCACAAAGAGTCGGACATGACTGAGCAACTGAACTGAACTGAACTGTGTTTCCACATAGACATGAATTTTGTGGAGAAACTATTCAATTCACTTTGAATATAATATCACTTTATCATATATCACATACATAACACCTATATACTATGAAATGCATAAGGATTCCTTGAAAAATATTTTAATGGCCAACACAACAAGGTTCCTCAAATTACTCTCTTGTTTTTCTGATACTTTCTTACTTACCATTTGTACCTTGGTTATGTTTCCATATGAACTTTATAATGATTTGTTTATCTCTAGAAAATAAGCATGCAGATAATTTTATGAAAATAATTTTAAATGTATAAATTAAATTAGGGGCAATCAGTCCATTCTAAAGGAGATCAACCCAGGGATTTCTTTGGAAGGAATGATGCTAAAGCTGAAACTCCAATACTTTGGCCACCTCATGCGAAGAGTTGACTCATTGGAGAAGACTTTGATGCTGGGAGGTATTGGGGACAGGAGGAGAAGGGGATGGCCGAGGATGAGATGGCTGGATGGCATCACTGACTCGATGGATGCGACCCTGAGTGAACTCCGGGAGTTGGTGATGGACAGGGAGGCCTGGCGTGCTCTGATTCATGGGGTCGCAAAGAGTTGGACATGACTAAGTGACTGAAATTAACTGAACTGAGCCATCTTTATGGTTTTGCTATAAAGTTGTCTATATATCAATATTCAGATCTATTAACATATTTTACATAAAAATAATCTCTTTAAAATGTTCCTCTGGTTTAATTGCTATATTTCTGTTGTGATTTTGTATTTTGTATATTTTACAAAGTGTATGTACTTAGTTGCTCAGTTGTGTCTTACTCTTTGTAACCCCATGGACTATAGCCCCCTAGGCTCCTCTGTCCATGAAATTTTCCAGGTAAGAATGCTTGAATGGGTTGCTGTTTCCTACTTCAGAGGATCTTCTCAAACAGGGATTGAACTTGCATCTCCTGCATCTCCTACTTGGCAGACAAATTCTTTATCACTGTGCCACCTGGGAAACCATATTTTTTAATAACAGTGTTGTTTTTTACTTAATATACATGATATTAAATGAACTTAAGCTTACTCTCTTTGTTAGCTTCAAATGATCAGTCAACAAGCTTGATAATACCTATGTCAATCAGCATGCTTTGTCTTTTATTGATTTTATCTCTTCTCAGTTTTTTTATTATGTTATTTCTGCATGATCAGATCATGTGTTTCTTAATATTACTTTGTCACAATTTCTACATCTTCTAATATTGGTAACTTAGTTAAATATATTTAATGCTAAACAGAAAATCTTAGGTTGACTCTTCTGAAGTTACTTTGTGGTTGTCTACAGCTTATTTTCTATTATATTTCTCAGGAAAAACTCCTAGTATCAACATTCTTAGGCTCTTGCGTATTAATAACTGTCTAAAATCTCCCTGTTGACTCAGATGGTAAAGGATCTGCCTGCAGTGCAGGAGGCTTGGGTTCAATCCCTGGTTTACCCTGGAGAAAGAAATGGCTACCCACTCCAGTATTCTTGCCTGGAGAATTCTGTGGACAGAGCAGTCTAGCAAGCTACTGTTCATGGGGTTGCAAAGAGTCAGACATGACTGAGAGACTGACACTTTCACTTTTCCTGATCTTTATACTTGAAGGACAGTTTGGCTGGATATAAATTTTTTACTCATATTTTCTTCCCTTAAAAATAGTTTCTTTGATGGAGTTCTCTGGCAGTCCAATAGTTAGGACTTGATGTTTTCACTGCTGTGGACTGGATTCAATCCCTGGTCAAGGAACTAAGATCCTGCAAGCCATGCGGTGTGGCCAAAAATTATTTTTTTCTTTGAGAACTCTAATAGAAATCCAATTTTCTTTTCTTATTAGTAATTTGAATTTCTTTGTATGTTTATGTACCTTCTTCTCTTATTAAAAAGTCTCAATGTTTCTCATTTGAATTCTATTTTCACAAGTATACAGTGTGCCTTTTATATATGTGGTCTTTTATTTCAGGATTTACTGCTCTAGCAACTTGTTTAAAACAAACTTGAATTATTAACAACATGAAAAAAGTGTGAAAAGAATGTGAACCCATGGAAAAAACATAAATGACATACTTTTTAAAAAAATATCAACTCCTTGTCTATTCACTCGACAAAGCTAGTTGTAGTAATGTTGACTCTGGTAATCAGTATCATTTAGTATCAAAGTGCACAGATGCTGGTGTTAAACTGCCTGAATTTAAATACTAGTCTTATTGCTTTATTAGCTGTGCACTTTTAGGCAATATATTTATTTTTAACACTGCTTCAATTTTATCACTATAAATGAAGATAATAGTGCATTTTTATAAAATTAAATAAGACAAGCAACATACAGTGCTTAAACACTGATAATGCTGATACCAAAATTCTATAAGGGCTATAAGTATTCATTTTCAGTACAGATTTTAATGAACTCCATAGGATATAATCATCAGGTAATTTTAGTTTTCAGTGTTTTTGTGCAATCACAAAATCCATTTGTATAAGGGATGAAGTGTAAGGTAATGAAAAGCAGATGAGCCAAAGTAGAGGAAATATAACTTGCAGTTTGGGGGTTAATTATGTGCTTGAGCCCATCTATTAATTATTAATATTTTTAAGATGGCCACAGTATTTTCACTGAGCTCTGTTTCTCCATCTTTCCCCGGCATTTGTCTCATTCTCTTTGACTGGCTGTCTTGTCCTTATCATTGAAGAATCTGGAGGTAATAACTTCCTTCACTGGGTAAGATCCTCACAGTATACTTAGGGACTCCCAGAACACTCTTACTAACTTCTGCTTTAATTCTCTTTATATTCTGTGGTGATTTTCTGATTACATGGCATTATCCCCCCTAGAAGCAACTTAATGCAAGAAATGTGTTTTAAAACTAGTTTCTATAATACCTGATGTTTTGTGGTTGAACAATGTATTTTTGTCAAATTTATATTCTCTAAAGAATGATTGTAAGGACAAAATGGAAAAATATAAATGAAGTTTTCCTGGAAACATATTTAGTGTAAAATGTTTAATAATTATAAATAATGAAACCCAGTTTAGAGATTTGAATTGAAGGAACAGTGTCATTCAAAATCTAAATAGATTCACCACTGTAAATAGAGGAATCAAGGACAGCCACTTCATTTTAATATGCCTTTTCAAACCAAACAATAGTAGTATACTAAATAGCTTTAAAATATCAAAGTTGCCTTTATAAGAGGCAGATACATCCTTATGAAAACTAACAAGTTTTCATTTGTTTGAGAAGCAAACAATAGGCTGTTCACTTTACCTTCCTCTGTGATATGTATAAACATCTCCAAAAGCCTACACACCTTATCTCTGAGCTCCTTAACATGGCCCAAATATAAATGCAGTTGTAAATCTCTCTGCTCTATTAATGAAAGTGCAGATCACTTCTCCTATTAATGTAGGGTATAAACTTTCCACTGGTAACCTTATGTTTAAGGTAAAGGAGACACATATGAAAACATTGTTGTAGATAAAATGTAAAAGCTGTATGGATGGAAAATATTTGGAAAATATTAACTCAATATTGTAAAATTTGTCACTATTTTTTTTCACATCTGTCTTGAGTATCTTGTCCATCTCCAATATATCCATTAATATCATAGTAGTGATGTTCTAGCAGATTGGGCAATGAGTCTTAGAGAATAATTAGGAGATAGTAATAGTATCCCATGGACAGAGAAGCCTGGTAGGCTGCAGTCCATGGGGTCGCTAAGTCGGACACGACTGAGCGACTTCACTTTCACTTTTTACTTTCATGCATTGGAGAAGGAAATGGCAATCCACTCCAGTGTTCTTTCCTGAGGGATGGGGGAGCCTGGTGGGCTGCTGTCTATGGGGTCACACAGAGTCGGACATGACTGAAATGACTTAGCAGCAGCAGCAGTGATAGTATAAATTGCATTAGCTTGTACAATGGCTTCATATTCCTTAATAAAAAAGTTTAGCTTATTTAAGAATTCAATGATTATTTTTTAAGGTAGCTTAAAACTTTTTCAATTATATTACTCTATAATATTCTGCTCTCATACCCCAATACCTATTACATGTTTACCTGTTCTTTAAGACATACTTCCATGATTCTTTCCCTGCACTTCTGCCTTATACTTTTCTATTTTATGTTTATTTCTGAGTTGTCTCTTGTGTGACAATTGTCATTAATTTCTTTATGAAAGCCATATTACTGGGATTCCTATATATAATGCACAGTGATGACACTAGCAGTTCAACTGGAAAGTAGAATTACATGGTCCCTGACAATCTAGGGAAAAGTAGTCAATATAAGTTAGGTTTTCCTGCATTTCTGGCACTGTACCAGATGTGCAACAAATTTTACCCTTTATCATTTCCCTGTCTCCACACTATCTTCTTAAAAAGAATCTGCATTTCCCTTCTTTTCAAAAAGCCTATATCCAGAACAACTGATAAGTAGGCAGTGGATCTGGTGATTCTATAACGTAACCACTGGAACAGAGATATGGTTATGACCCAAGCTGAGGCAAAACATTTCCCTCTCCAGGATCTTAGGATCTGAACTCAAAATTGATTTAGTTTTTGTTGGCACTTCAATGACAAGATGGTAAAAAGAAAGAAGCCTATATAGTGAGTGCTTGCTATCTTAATAAAGAATCAGGAAAAAAACCCACGAACAGAATTGTCAAAAGAAAGAGAAAATTAAAAAATTTTGGTTCCTAAATATTTTCACTTTGGGAGTCTTGGCAACATCTCTAATGTTCTTCTGATACATTTTTCCAGTTTGCTTAAGTTAAATGAGTTTGTGTACCTTTCTACCAAATGTTAACATGACAGAATTTTATTGGACAGCAGGGCTATAAGGAGCCAACTTCTGGGAAAAATTGTAGAGCATTAAGAAAGTGAAAATCCCCTCATTTGAAGCAGGGGAATGGTCTTACTTATGGATGATGATACAATTAGCTGTTTCCTGTATTTTGTTGGTACAAATGAAGACTGGATCTTCCTGATCTTACCAAAAAGGTGATTTCCCAGCCCAAAGAAGGGTATAGCATTGCAAAATTAAAAATCTCTTATGAAAAGCTTTATCAGTCTAAGTTGTCTAAAAATTAATGAAATTGTTGAAATCCAGAGCAAGAAATCAGTTAAATGTCATGTTGAATTGCAGCTGTTGAATTCTTTGTCCTTTCACACATCTGTGGCCGAACTACGCAGTTCAGCAAAAAGCAGGATTCTGACTTTTGGATTGGTATGAGTGCGAAGGTACAAGTGATGAAGGAGCCCAATTTTGCTAGGTTATCCAATGTTTTTCTTGTGTGCATCTCAAATTGAATAAACTTGTCACAGTTTCTCAATGACTTCAATAAACTGGACTAGTATTCAGTAGTCAGCAAAGTAACGTCTCTGCTTTTGAATATGCTATCTAGGTTGGTCATCACTTTTCTTCCAAGGAGTAAGCGTCTTTTAATTTCATGGCTGCAGTCACCATCTGCAGTGATTTTGGAGCCCCCAAAAATAAAGTCTGACACTATTTCCCCATCTATTTCCCATGAAGTGATTGGACCGGATGCCATGATCTTCGTTTTCTGAATGTTGAGCTTTAAGCCAACTTTTTCACTATCCACTTTCACTTTCATCAAGAGGCTTTTTAGTTCCTCTTCACTTTCTGCCATAAGGGTGGTGTCACCTGCATATCTGAGGTAATTGATATTTCTCCCAACAATCTTGATTCCAGCTTGTGATTCTTCCAGCCCAGCATTTCTCATGATGTACTCTGCATATAAGTTAAATAAGCAGGGTGACAATATACAGCCTTGACGTACTCCTTTTCCTATTTGGAACCAGTCTGTTGTTTCATGTCCAGTTCTAACTGTTGCTTCCTGATCTGCGTACAGATTTCTCAAGAAGCAGGTCAGGTGGTCTGGTATTCCCATCTCTTTCAGAATTTTCCACAGTTGATTGTGATCCACACAGTCAAAGGCTTTGGCATAGTCAATAAAGCAGAAATAGATGTTTTTCTGGAACTTTCTTGCTTTTTCCATGATCCAGTGGATGTTGGCAATTTGATCTGTGGTTCCTCTGCCTTTTCTAAAACCAGCTTGAACATCTGGAAGGTCACGGTTCACATATTGCTGAAGCCTGGCTTGGAGAATTTTGAGCATTACTTTACTAGCATGTGAGATGAGTGCAATTGTGTGGTAGTTTGAGCATTCTTTGGCATTGCCTTTCTTTGGGATTGGAATGAAAACTCACCTTCTCCAGTCCTGTGGCCACTGCTAAGTTTTCCAAATTTGCTGGCATTATGAGTGCAGCACTTGAACAGCATCATCTTTCAGGATTTGAAATAGCTCAACTGGAATTCCATCACCTCCACTAGCTTTGTTGGTAGTGATGTTTTCTAAGGCCCACTTGACTTCACATTCCAGGATGTCTGGCTCTAGATGAGTGATCACACCATCGTGATTATCCGGGTCGTGAAGATCTTTTTTGTACAGTTCTTCTGTGTATTCTTGCCACCTCTTCTTAATATCTTCTGCTTCTGTTAGGTCCACACCATTTCTAGCCCATCTTTGCATGAAATTTTCCCTTGGTATCTCTAATTTTCTTGAAGAGATCTCTAGTCTTTCCCATTCTGTTGTCTTCATCTATTTCTTTGCACTGATTGCTGAAGAAGGCTTTCCTATCTCTTCTTGCTATTCTTTGGAACTCTGCATTCAGATGCTTTATGTCTTTCCTTTTCTCCTTTGCTTTTCACCTCTCTTCTTTTCACAGCTATTTGTAAGGCCTCCCCAGACAGCCATTTTGCTTTTTTGCATTTCTTTTCCATGGGGATGGTCTTGATCCCTGTCTCCTGTACAATGTCACGAACCTCAGAGACATTACTTTGCCGACTAAGGTCCGTCTAGTCAAGGCTATGGTTTTTCCAGTGGTCATGTATGGATGTGAGAGTTGGACTGTGAAGAAGGCTGAGCGCTGAAGAGTTGATGCTTTTGAACTGTGGTGTTAGAGAAGACTCTTGAGAGTCCCTTGGACTGCAAGGAGATCCAAACAGTCCATTCTGAAGGAGATCAGCCCTGGGATTTCTTTGGAAGGAATGATGCTAAAGCTGAAACTGCAGTACTTTGGCCACCTCATGCGAAGAGTTGACTCATTGGAGAATACTCTGATGCTGGGAGAGATTGAAGGCAGGAGGAGAAGGGGACGACAGAGGATGAGATGGCTGGATGGCATCACGGACTTGATGGATGTGAGTCTGAGTGAACTCCGGGAGTTGGTGATGGACAGGCAGGCCTGGCGTGCTGCAATTCATGGGGTTGCAAGGAGTCGGACACGACTGAGCAACTGAACTGAGTTGAGTATTCAGTATGGGACTTTGGGGAACTGGCATTCCTCACATATCGTGAGAACACATTGTAGAACTGTTCATTATTATCTCGCCTCTGTTGACTGTGTCATCCATTTATTTATTCATTAATCTTCTCATTCATCAGTTTTCTTTTGAACAGTGAGTGGGTTCTTGGAACTCTTTAGAGCACAGAGAATGCAATAGTGAATAAAACAAAATTTCTCTTTGTGGAGCTTATACTCTAATAGGAGGGAGATTTCAGACAGTATGAAGAAATAAAGTAAGGGAATAGAAAGTGATTGTTGGGGTGGAGGAAATACATTATCTAGGGGGAATCAAGGGAATTCTCTGTTGCAATGGGATAACTGAGCTGATACTCAATAAGAAAAAGTCAAAGAGCATTTTAAGGAACAGAAATACAAGAGTAAAGATGCTGAAACAGGAACTTAGTGTGTTCTTCTGGAGGAAAGAAGGTTCAGAATAGCTGAAGCCCCGGAAAAGATGGTGACTACTGTGAGAGATTATATCAGAAACATCGAAGTCACATAATATACAACCTAATAGGCCCTGTTTAAGCAGTTGGATTTTATTTCAATTATGACTGCAAACATTAAAGACTTATAAGCAGAAGAGTAATATAAACTCAATTGAGCTTTAAAAAGACATACTCTATATGCTTTGAACAAGAGGAAATGAAGTGGGACAAGAGAGGAAGGTAGACATTGCAATATTCTAGGTGACAGGAAAGTGGCTTGGCTGCAGTGGAGATGCTGATAAGTGCCTATGAGAATACACTGGATGTGAGGATGAAGTAGAAGAAAATGACTAATGACCTTTAGACCTGTTGCCTGAGCATGTGTGTAGATATGATGCCAAAACAGAGACTGGAAAAGGTGAAAGAGGAAGGAAAGATGTCAAGAACTAGGTTTTAAATTATGTAAGATTTAGGACGTCTATTCACAAGCCAAGACTAAAGGCTGAGGAAACAACTGGATTTATTGGAGCTCATATGTGCATTTTGGGTACAGAAATAAATTGTGGAATCATCAGCATATAGATAACATTTAAAACCAAGAGCAAGACTGGATGAGTGAGTGAGTGAAGTTTAGGTAAGTGGAAATAGATAAGGCTATCTAGGATTGTGCTCTCAGACACTGAAATGTTTTTAGTCAGGGAGAAAAAGAGAAGCCAGTGAAGGACACTGGGGAGTATTACATAGTCAGAGCAGATGGTAGGAAAGTATATCTCAAGGAAGTGTGGTTAAGAGGTTTGGTAAGAGGAGAATAGAACTGGCCATATGATTTGGTCAAAAGGGCTGCCATAAGTGACCTGAATAAAGAGATGTGAACCCAGCTTGAGTGGTCTTTAGGAGAGAAGTAGAGAAGTAGAGTTAGTAATCATAGATAAATCTTTTGAGGGTTTCTATGCTGAAGAGTTATGGAGAAATGTGGAGAAAAATCAAAGAAGGCTCTTATTTTTTAAACAGAATAAAAAGTGACTTTGCATGCTGATGAGAATGATCCAGGAGTGAGAAGGAAACTAATGTTGCTGAAAAAGGGAATGGTGGAAAATGGCAGAGAAGAATACTATGAGAAGGCAAGAGGGACAGGCTATGGAGCAGTACTGCAAAACGGACACATAATCTGAGCCACATATGTAATTTAAAATTTTTCTATTAGTCATATTTATAAAAAGACATAGTGTACAATATAATAAATATGATTAATATCACTATGTTAATACATAAAAGTTGTTAAGACAGTAAATCCTAAAGGTTCTCATCATAAGGAACAATTCTTTTCTATTTCTTTAATTTTGTATCTACTCAAGATGTTGGATGTTCACGAACTTATTGTGATAAACATTTCATGATGTATGTAAGTCAAATAAGTATGTTGTTAGATCACTAAGTCCTGTCCAACTCTTTGCAACCCCATGGACTGTAGCACACTAGGCTTCCCTATCCTTCACTATCTCTCAAAGTTTGCTCAAACTTATGTCCATTGAGTTGGACATCCATCTCATCTATCCAACCATCTCATCCTCTACCACCCTGTTTTCTTTTTGCCTTCAATCTTTCCCAGCATCAGGGTCTTTTCCAATGAGTTAGCTCTTTGCATCAGGTGGCCAAAGTTTTGGAGCTTCAGTATCAGTCCATCCAATGAATATTCAGGATTGATTTCCTTTAGGATTGACTGGTTTGATCTCCTTGCAGTCCAATGGACCCTCAAGAGTCTTCCCAGCACTACAGTTCAAAAGCATCAGTTCTTTGGTGCTCAACTTTCTTTATGGTACAACTCTCACATCCATACATGACTACCAGAAAAACCATAGCTTTGACTATACAGGCCTTTGACCACAAAGTGATGTCTCTGCCTTTTAATATGCTGTCTAGGTTTGTCATAGCTTTTTTTCCAAGGAGTGAATGACTTAATTTCATGGCTGCAGTCACAGTCTGCAGTGGTTTTGGAGCCCAAGAAAATAAAATCTGCCACTGTTTCCACTTCTCTCCCATCTATTAGCCGTGAAGTGATGGGACTGGATGCCGTGATTTTAGTTTTTTGAATGTTGAGTTTTAAACCAGCTTTTAGTTAACTCTTTAGTGCCTCTTCATTTTCTACCATTAGAGTTGTATCATCTGCATATCTGAGGTGTCAATATTTTTCCCAGCAATCTTGTTTCCAGCTTGTGATTCATCCAGCCTGGCATTTCACATGATGTTCTCTGCCTATAAGTTAAATAACCAGGGTGACAATATACAGCCTTGACCTACTCCTTTCCCAATTTTGAGCCAGTCCATTGTTCCATGCTGCTGCTGCTGCTGCTAAGTCGCTTCAGTCGTGTCCAACTCTGTGTGTGCTACACCTTAGATTTATACAGTGCTGTGTGTGCTAAGTCTCTTCAGCAAATACTCTTTGGGGCCATTTGTACTGTGGCCCACCAGGTTCCTCTGTCCATTGGATTGTCCAGGCAAGAATACTGGAGTGGTTTGCTATTCCCTTCTTCAGGGGAACTTCTTGACCCAGGGGTTGAAGCTGCATCTCTTACATCTCCTATGTTGGCAGGCGGCATCTTTACCATGAGTGTCACCTGGGAAGTGCATATGGTGCTGTGGCTCAAGTATATTTCAATAAAGCTGGAAGAAAAAATGTGAAATTAAAATTTTTATTTAATCACAAATATTAAAATATTATTATTTCAACATTTAATATTAAATTATTGAGATAGTTTTTATTATTTTTATCATATTAGGTCTAAAATTTGGTGTACATTTTACACTTATAGCACACATCAATTTTGATTAGTTGTGTATTAAGTGACTAATAGTCACATAAAACTAATGACGACTGTATTGGACAGTACAGATCTAGAGTATAGCTAGGAGATTTGGCATGACATAAATGTATGGAAATTTTATACATGGTCCCATCACTTCATGGAAAATAGATGGGGAAACAGTGGAAACAATGGCTGACTTAATTTTTCTGGGCTCCAAAATCACTGTGGATGGTGTTTGCAGCCATGAAATTATGATCTAATGTATATCCAGAAAACTAAGATCATGGCATCTGGTACCATCACTTCATGGCAAATAGATGGGGAAACAGTGGAAACAGTGGCTGACTTTATTTTTCTGGGCTCCAAAATTACTGCAGATGGTGATTGCAGCCATGAAATTAAAATACACTTGCTCCTTGAAAGAAAAGTTATGACCAACCTAGATAGCATATTAAAAAGCAGAGACATTACTTTGCCAACAAAGGTCCATCTAGTCAAGGCTATAGCTTTTCCAGTGGTCATGTATGCATGTGAAAGTTGGACTATAAAGAAAGCTGAGTGCAGAAGAATTGATGCTTTTGAACTGTGGTATTGGAGAAGACTCTTGAGAATCCCATGGACTGCAAGGAGATCCAACGAGTCCATCCTAAAGGAGATCAGTCCTGGGTGTTCATTGGAAGGACTGATGTTGAAGCTGAAACTCCATTACTTTGGCCACCTGGTGTGAAGAGCTGACCCATTTGAAAAGACCCTGAAGCTGGGAAAGATTGAGGGCAGGAGAAGCGGACGACTGAGGATGAGATGATTGGATAGCATCACCAACTCAGTGGACATGGGTTTGGGTGGACTCCGGGAATTGGTGATGGACAGGGAGGCCTGGCGTGCTGTGATTCTTGGGGTCCCAAAGAGTTGGACATGACTGAGTGTCTGAACTGAACTGAACATGAAGAAAGATAGAAATCCATATGCAAAAACTATTTTTGGTGGTGGGAGTTTGAGGTGATTTTCATTTGACTATATGTTTTTATACAAGGTTTTTTAAAAAGTGTTAAAGATTTTAAAGGAAGAGGGCAAGGCAGAATTGTGAAATGGCTATTTTGGAGAGTAGAACGTAGCTCTAACATTAGGCTCATTAGCTGCGAAACACTGGAAATGGGTAAAGTTCTAGTTCGAGTTTTTACTTACACAAAAGCTTATGAGTAGTGGCCAGATTTGACTCTTTCCTTTGGACGGATGCATGTCATAGAACAGTAAAGCCTTGAAAGATTTCTAGTATTTAATATTGGCTTGTCATCAGTGGAGACCTCTAAGCAATATTTACTGTCTCAGCAAAAAAAAAAAAAGTGTGATGAATAGAGGCCAATGCTTGAACTCCAGTCCCCATATCCTCTTTCTTTCTCCCCTGTGTCTGGTATGAAGCATAATAGAATCAGTGGGTAGAGGATAGCAATTTTCCACTATGTGAATAGAAAAGTGGAAGAAGCTTCCTTGCAGAAAGAATGAATGAAGCACGTGTAAAAAGAGTGAGAAATGAGAGACCAACAGCCCCAAGAGATTTGAGAGAAAGATTTTGGTTCCAGTCCCTGGTTCTATTTCCTTTCAAGTCTACTGCTTTTCTTGGTTTTGAGTTCCAAGGCATAGCCCCTATCCTACGGATAAATAAATCACTTCTGTTTTTATTGTCCTAGTTGAAGTGATTTCTGTGATTTGCAGCCCTGCCTTCTTCCTGTGGAGGGATAATGAGGTCCTGAGTTTAATGTGGATTTAGTTGGTCAGTTGTCAAGAATGACCATACAAGGTGCTGACTGAGGAGATGGGACTGGCGTGTAGTCATGGACTAGAGAGAACTCATGGTGCCTACCACTTTATCTTATTTTTAAAATATTTATCTATTGGCCCAATTTATGCATCATCATTTTAGAATATAAAGATAATGTCACAGGTAAAATTATCAAAAAAAGCCTATAATTCTAATAAACAGAATTGACTACTATTTTCTTTTTGACAGATCATTTACTGAATTGAATCTGGTCTTCATATAGCTTTTTGTCACAAAAATCAGGGAAGAGAGATATTTCGATTATTGTAGAAACACATTACTGCAAAGAACTCTACTCATTCTCCTTGCCTCCTTAACTGCATTTGACCTCTTTCTTTATTTCTTTTCCTTGAGAATTCTTATTTAGCCTTTATTCCTTAAATTTTCTTTATTGCTCTCTTCAAAATGGAAGTGCATTTTCACTCTGGAGATGCAGTTATGCTCTTGGAATCTCAGTGCGAAACTCGGCTCAGGCTCTTGCTGGATCCTCTGTAGAGACAGGGCTACCGCTGTCAGGGAGATTTCAAGACTAAGAGTATTTTAAATTTCCTCAGCATAGAGAATGCTTCCTTGGGAGCTGCTCTAATGCCTCAGCTTAGAGACAGCCTCTGGAACTGAAGGCCAGCTCAACATAGCTGTCACTGTAGTAGCAACCTAAACAGAATCTTGGAAAAAAAGAAAGCATTGACACAGGGTTTCTGCAGTTTCTTCTTCTGAGGAATGTAACTAGTCTGGGGTTTAACTATGGATAAAACAGCATCCCAAGAAGTTAGAGTTAAATGCCAGAGACTCCTGAAAACAGAAGAAAGACTGTCCTCAATTTCAAGGTCTTTGCTTTTGGCAGCTCCTGTGGTAGTGTGGTAGGAGAAGAAAATTTCCCTGGACTTGGCACTGTGAAGAGTATGAACTGTGAGATCCTTTTTTTTAATGTCAATTTTCTGTTACTACTGTGAGCTAAATAATGCAACCTATTCACCAGCCCAGAGAGGTTTTCAATTTTGTTTTTATTATACTGAAAACTCTCTTGATACTCACAGTGAGTCTGTAGGGGAGCAGTAACACAACCTGTATCTGCTTCTTCAATTTAGGAAATCTTGTTGAATATGTAATGGGGCAGCTGGGATGGATTTTTATAGAAGCCACATGCATGCATATGAAGCCAGGCATGTTTTTCTCACTCACCTCTTTCATTAGCCAGCTTTCTTACTCTATCAGATTTGTCTGTGCAAGTGTCAAAATACTACAGTTTATGCCAAATCATGCACATTTGTTCTCCATTTAGCAAAGACACACCTACATGCAGGTGATAGTTTATGGTACGTACAGGGGATTTTCTTTTCTTTATCTTGAATACATTTCTTATTCCTGTAACAAATAAAATAGTTGCAGTTTACTGAACATCTATGTATTTATTATACTGTCTCCTGGCATGATTCATGAGGTCAGGGATTATCTCCACTTGTTCACCCCTGAACTATATTGCTTGTGACACTACAAAAGTTTATTGAATGAACAAATTACAGGCATTCCTTGGAGATACTGTGGGTTCAATTTCAGACCACTGCAATAAAGAGAATATGGCAATAAAGCAAATCACAGAAATGTTTTTGTTTCCCAGTGAAAATAAAAGTTATGGTTACACTAGGCCGAAGTGTGCAATAGCATTATATCAATGAAAACAACATGCATACCTTAATTTAAAAATACTGTATTGCTAAAAAATGCTAACTGTCACCTGACAATGCAGGGTTACTTCAAAGCTTCAATTTGCAAACAATGCAGTATCTGCAAAGCCCAATAAAGCGAGGAATGCATATATTTGTATTCACAGGTTGAAACACCCTTGCATAAATAGATTTTACTCTCTGCATTTCATAAAAGGAGAAACAAAGGTTCAGATAAGTTACCACTTGAAAGTCACACAATGAAAGAATAAAGAAAGAGTTGGTCTTCAAACCAGTTTTGCTTGCTTCTATCATCATCCTCCCTACCCTACTGTGCTTCCTCAAACATAACTTTGATGTGGAAGTCAACCATTTTTCTGATGGGTTCAGGGTTAATCCCATGCTCTGTTACATTTAAGGGAGCCATATGTGACGTTTTCTTTACCATTCAAAAATTAGAGAAAGGGAGATACTTGCTGATTTTTTTCTATTACTCAGATATACAAATGAAAGTTTATGTAAATGCGTTAACTCAGTTGTTTAGGTTCAAATTTGCTTTAGAAACTGAGTTAACTACTCCTTTTTTTTTTTTTTTTTTTTTTTGCTCTTTATTTTTTTAAATTTTATTTTGCAATACTCTATGGTTTTGCCATACATTGACATGAATCCGCCACGGGTGAACATGAGTTCCCAATCCTGAACCCCCTCCCACCATCCTCACCCTATCATCTCTCTGGGTCATCCCAGTATACCAGCCCCAAGCATCCTGTATCCTGTATCAAACCTAGACTGGCGATAGAATGGATAAGAAAGTTGTGGTACATATACACAATGGAGTATTACTCAACCATTAACTACTCCCTTTTCCTGTGCTTCTCCTGTAAGCCTGTCTTGTTGCTCCACCCACCACATCCTGCTGTCAGACCCACTTCCTAGGGGTTCCTCCATAAGTTTCCATAATAGTGACAGGATTTGGTTGACAGTCTCTTATGAACACAACCTGAAAAACTCCAACATTTTAATGAACAAAATTTGATCTGATTAAGATTCTTTATTCATTTTAATTTCATAAAATCCTTACCATTAAAAGTAACAGTAAAATATACCAAGACACCTAGATATTAGAAACCTTATTTTCATCTAGTTACTACCCTCATTTTTCTCTGTTGAATTCCTACATTGCTTGAATTTTTTATTCTGTTCCCTTGAAACCATATGAATTTCTCCAGTATTACCTATTTGCATCCTACTTTTTCAGTCCCAGCTCAATTCCATGTTTGTTTTGGAGTTATTTATTTTTGCTATCCTCCTTCCCCTCCCCTTCATGGGATTTTGTTGTTCCTATAAAAGCCACATTTAATTCTCTCTTCTTCTATATATATTTAATTTGCTGCTTGGAAAATACCTTGAATAAGAAGAAAAGGCTGCTGGCTATTTCTCCACTAACACTCAAATATAACATTACCAACCACTCTAGCAGCACACACATATACACAGACTATGCAAGAGATATGAAGACATGTTTGTATAGTTTATTTCTTAGGGATCTTGTTTTTCTTCTCTTTACATTCCCATTTTTGGCTACTACATCATCTATCATTATGTCATTTTTTTTTTTTTTTGGTAATGCTTTCATCTCTTTCATTCATTTTCCCCATAATATTTTATACTATCCAAAATGAATAGATCATGTTAAAATCATTAGGATTTTGCTGCATTTTATCTCCCCAGAAGCCAGGGAGGAGAACTGCTTGCCATTTTGGTATTTTCATAAAGGCAAATAAGCCAATTCAGGAGATTATATATTAATGCTGGTAGTCCAGTTTCTATGTGGATTATGACATGTTCTGATTTTTATCTTCTCCAGATATCACTTTTTTCTTTTTTTGGCAAAGATGATATGAAGGTGCTGAGATTCTGAGAGTTGTGGAAATTAAAAACTAATTTGATCATTGGATGAGTGGCATGAATATCAGTTCCTGTCACATTTGGCATCATGAATATTTCTGAGTACCAATCCAAACACATTCAGCTGCTGGGTATTAGCTATGTTTATTCAGGAATATTGCCAGCAGGTTGGAGCAAAAATCTTGAACTTGGGGTGCATGATATTATTCTGATGGAAAACCCACTAGACAGAGATTGATATAGTCATTAACAGGGATCCAAAAACCTTATTGAGAAGAGATTTAGGACATATGGACTGTCCCAGGTCCTTTCTTCAAGACTTGATTGTGTTCCAGGACAAAGAAATATTTTCATCAGTTGGGTTTGTATAAACCTTATTCTCTTTACCTTTACCACATATTTCTATTCTTTATACTGTTATGCACTATGGGACACAAATGTCCTATCTTTGAAATAAAACAATCCAGTTCTCTAATTATCTCTATCCAGGGTTTTACACATAATTTGTTCTTAATCATAATTTCCAAAGATGATTACCACTCAATTTCCACTTAAATTTAAGATTCAGCTGTATTTTATTTATTTTTTTACCTCTAGTTTATAAAGTTTTTCCTATTTTTTTTACTTATTTTTCTTTGTTCAAATCTTTGGAAGGTGTGAGTTTTAAATCTGATTTTAAGGGGTTCAAGAGAAACAAATTACAATCTGAAGAGAGTAGCTAATCGTCCAGGGCATTCTAAGGAATAATTTGTAAAGGAAACAATGAAGAACATAGGGCTAAGTGCTAGAGTGTTATGGCAAATAAAAGCTGGCTGGTTAAGTGGAAACAATTAATAAAGGTATCACTCTCCTAGTTTTGTAAGACAAAACTAGAAACTATTCTTGCCTTTTCATAACTTTATTGTCATCACTTTCAATGACCTGTCAATTGTACTTCTAAATATCTCTTGAATTTGTCCAGTTATCTTTATATTCTGTGCCTCTATTCTTGTCAACATTTCCACATTACCTCAGTGGAAACCTATAACAGCATCCTAATTGTTCCTCACTCATTCACTCGTTGGTTTATAATTTCATTCACACATTATTGAGTACATGTGTAGGAATACATAATGCACAAGAAAGATGCTTTCTTTACTTTAATCATGTAGTTTATTCTTAACAAAGAAGCTGAGCAAAGTGTGATGAATACTGTAACATGGAGAAGACATAGGCTGTCCTTTTCTAGCTATGAGTTCTCTGAATCACAGCCAGGGTGAGTATCTTAAAATTCAAATATACAAATATAATTCAAATATAAATATAAAATTAAAATGTAAATTTCTGCTATTGAAAATCTCACAGTAGTTCAACATTACCTTTCAAGTGGAGGCGGCTCTGTTGGCTGCTTACTTTTATTACCTCTTCTTATCTCTTTACAAACTATTTTAGGTTTTCTCTCCCATGACACCATTTTTCACCTTAAAGGCTTTTCAAACGCTCTCATCTGTTTTTGCAAATCTCCCCTCCATCTCTTTCCTCTTAGGTCTCAGTTTAGATTTTATTTCCCCAGCAAAATATTCCCTAATCTCCAGTCTACATTTGGAAGCTCTGCGCTCTGCTGCCATAGCAACCCATCTTACCCCAATAAAATACTCACATACCACTGTAAAGGCTTCTTTAAAGTTCTGCCCCTTCTGTTAGGCCATGAGTTCTATGTATATTCTAGTTAGTTGTATCCCTAGGGACTAATAATCTGCCTAGGTAAAGCACTGAAGAAATAAGTGAACCCACTTCATTCAATGTCATTGTTATGAGTCCATTTTCCTCTTGAGGGCCTTTCAAATTAGTTCCTTCCTTTCATCATCTTCTACCTCTTTCCTTCAGACTCAAGTGATAACAAAGCTTTCTGAACTACTAACTTTACATTTAATTGGTGTGAGTCAATTCTGTATGTTTCATTCAGAGTGACCTCCAAGTAGCAAATATGACCATACTATTTCATTGCTTTAAGAAAGCATTTTTCTTAAATTCTTCCCATTGCCTAGGACATAAATTCCCAAATTACTGAATGACATAAGAGGCCCTTTAATTTTCCCTTGGAGTACTTGCATTTTGTTGGCTCATGCTGTTTCATACCTCTTTTGTTCCTATTTTCTACTCAATTGTCTGTTTGGAAAATTTCTACTCATCACAAATAACTTTCTCAACTGTATGTTCTCATTGTAAGATCTTCCCCCAGTGCTAAGGGAAGTTAGTCTTTCCCTCCTTTGTGCTACCAGTGTGCATTCCTCATCTCTATTGCAGTGACTGGTACATGCCATTTCAAATATTCATATAGCTTTTTCTTTTCTCCTACCTGACCATTCTTTCATTCTCAGAGTTAAAAATTAGACAGTGGCCCCCAAATGGAATCACTTATGCTAACCTCCACCTCACTTAATTGAAACTGGATTATAGTTTCAGTCTCCCAGAAATGGAATCAAAGTAGTCAATCAGGAATCACCTGATCAACACTAATTAGGTCACCTGCCTTATAGACCCCTGCCATCACCTAAGGGAAAGCATCCTTACAATAACCAATGTGCTTCCCCCCCCCGCCCAATATAACTTCCTTGTTTCTACTCCCTTTTGCCTATAAAAACATTTCATTTTGTATAACTCTTCAGAGCTCTTTGTCTGCTGGATGGGATGCAGCCCAATTCATGAATTATTGAATAAAGACAATAAAATCTTTAAAATTTACTGAATGAAAAATATTGAAAATACAGAGCAATCTGCTGTAGCAGCCTTAATAAAATTAAGATATATTATTATAGTTTCATTATCTAGACACTTTTGGCAAAAGACTATCCATCCAAATTAAATTACTGGCACAGAAGTTACCTATAGGCTAAGATGCTGGGAAAGATTGAGGGCAGGAGAAGGGGACAACAGAGGATGAGATGGTTGGATGGCATTATCGACTCGATGGACATGGGTTTGGGTGGACTCTGGGAGTTGGTGATGGGCAGGGAGGCCTGGCGTGCTGTGGTTCATGGGGTTGCAAAGAGTCAGACGACTGAGCGACTGAACTGAAATGAAGATGTCATCAGTCTGTCTTTAATGACTAAATGATGTTCTTAATGCAATTTTCATTGCTGACCTTTGGCAGAGAGATATGCTGTAGGCTCACAATTCTGGTGAACTCCTTTTTTTTGCATATCTTTACAAATATATTTCTGGTAGTACAGTTGGTCTGGGGGAAAGTTCTATAGCTTTTCATAATAATAATAGTTATTATTAAAAATTCACTTAAGTACTTCGGTAACCATTGTTTTGGTGCAATATAGCTCCAAAGTAAGGCTGACTATACATAATTCCCAATATAAGAACAAAAAAATAAGCAACACCAACAAGAAGCATGTAAAAAATCATGTATCTTATCTGCACTCAGTGTCAGGATCTCTTAATTATTTGATCAACATACTGCTTGCTTGTCTTCACTCACATCCCTGCCATGAGAAAGGACAAAACAAAAAGATGGTCTGTCAGTCTTATCCTAAGTAGTGTTTGCATAGAATTAGATTTGAGTGGAACTGTCATTCTCTGATTTACTCATTTTCATGGATCTTATAATTCTCAGGGACTGGAGAAATGGTCATAGCAAAAGAAGTACTACAAAATCTATAAACAAGCAGAAAATGCACAGCCAATTCTAGCATAATCTCTGAGAAACCTTAATGGACATTCTTTTAATTCACAGGAAAAGGTGGTCTAAGTAATTTATGAAGTACTAGCCAGAAATTAACTATGCATCAGCTTCCATTATAATAGGCTCTACTTAAAATGGACTATAGCATGAAACATATTTCCCAAATTGGAGTCAAGGTCAAAACATATTTTTTTGATATATATGGCATATAGAGGAAAGTTTGATAGCAAAGGAATGTGCTTTGTTCAAACGAAGGTTCTGATAAGGTTGAGGTTAAAATAATACTGCCAAGCATGCCAGCAGCTAGGCAGAATTTGAAATTGTTATCCTGAGTCATTTTCTTTCTATCACCTTTAAAGGTTCAAAAGCTTTGACTTAGCCCCAAAACTACTGGGGAAACATCAAATTGCCCCTTGGTGTAGTTTAACAATCACTGAAGCTTCTCATCTTAGAGAGAAATTTCCATTTCAAAAACACTCTTCTTATTTCTGATGAAAAGAAACATGGAGATCACATATTTTAAAATCTCATTTTCAGACGAGTGTGAAGATATGCAGAGAATTCTAAAACTGGCTACAGGGCCACAGCTAAAAATATGTGTGGTGTAACCAGACTCTTTCAATGGAATTATTTCTACTATTCCTTTGACATTTTCATATAAGAAAAACAAATCATTTAAGAGTAAGGGATTTTAAATAATTTAGATAGAAACTAAATTGTTATTTACTTGCTTGGTAAATTCTTTCTTTAAAGACAAAGAAATCTGAAGCTTTTATATACTATTTTTGGCTAAAAAGAGATAGAAATATTCCTTATGCATAAAGAAAAAAAACTCTCCATACATGAAGTCTGTGCCTCACCAGTAATTATTTCCAATGTAGACAAATTGTTTCACTACATTCTCTAATAAATTTTTTAACTTTCATTTATTATTACACCCTAAAAATGAAACTATTATTTGCTAGATTATTCAGACTGCTCATAAATACTTATCTCATGATTATTTTTTATTCCTAACTGGAATTGTCTCATTTTATTCTACATTCATAAAAATCTCCTTTACACAAGGATTTCCAAATATAAGTATTGGTCTCACGATGGTTTGGTTTAAAAAACTGTATGGTGTACTAAAATCTAGTCACTTCCTTGGTAATCAAATGCGTGTTTCCTTCTTTTGCTGCCATCCTCTATGAGCAAGGATATCTCACCATATCATTATGATGTAAAAATTTGCAATTAGGGAACACCTTTATGTAGTCCACATGCAGTTTCTTAGGAGGACACAAAGTTTTCTAAGAAAGGGACTTTGACTCAAGGAACTAAAAATCTTTAAAGAAGATAAATGAACTAAAATGAAAAACAAAAACAAAAACACCCAAAACCTTCAGTCCCAGGAAGTCTGTATTAACTATGTGTGGTTAAATAGATTGTTACTGGAGAATTGGCGAGGACTTCATGGAATAGGTGGCTTTGGGTTTGAGTTTGGAAGGGTAAATAGGGACGAGGAAGGGAACATAGTAGGGTAAGATATCCTACTTCAAAAGAAGTGAAGATTAGGAAGTATAAGATATGGCTAGTAGTTCCTGCCTAGGGAAAGGAAGGTGAGATGGCATACTTTTAATTGGATTAAGATACTAAGACATTGCAAGAGTTGCCCTGCACCATTCTTTTAAAAATGACAGCCTATATGACTCATCATTCACATGTTCTCTGTAGGGAATATGCTATGCACAGGCCTGTACTATAATTAACAGGCTTTCTTTGAAAAACAAGAATGACTTTCTCATCACCCCCAGGCGAAGGGCTGGGAGCAGTAAAAAAAGTATATCCTGGAAAGTCATCTTGAAAACAAGATGTTGACATACTGATGTGACTGATGGAAAACCATTTGTAACTGTTCCCATAACCAGAGCCTGGAGGGAGTTGCTAAAAAAGGGCATCACTAGCTGAAGGGATAAACAAAGTCATGAAACGCCTGAAGGTTTGACCTTGAGAATTGTGCACTGAGATTGTAAAGAACAGATATCTCTAGAACGTGAATAAAGAAGTAGAAGTTAACAATAAAAGGCATGCAAGGATTAGGATCTGGGCTTTTGCCTGGGAATGGCATCAGCCCGCTGATCCCCACTTTATTTCTGAATCTTCTTTTTCCTTATTCTTCTGCAGCACCTCTCCCTCAGGTAGGTTTATTGTTGGGCTGACCCCAACATTCTCCAATATAATTCAAGCTTTTCTTCTCTGTGTATAGTTAGAAAACTCTATAATTAAAGAAAATTCAGTCTTATTGAGAAAGAATCAAACCTCACAATCAATGAGAATTTTCTATCAAAAGAAGTGAATAACAGTGCTACTCAAAGTGTGTTCTGGACCATTTAAACTATTGGTAACCAATCCACAAAAGATAAGTGCATAAATTGAGAGTAGGGTTTAGAAAGTCTTTTGTCAGTACAATATGACCCCAATATTCATGCTCATGATCAGTGGCCTTATTTTTTTGAACAGCATCTATTAATAGAATGGTTTAAGTATATTGAACTCATCTCCTGGTTCATAGGTGAAACAAGCTAGTACATTTTGATTGTGTTCAGGGGACCACATATTCTGTGGAGGGTTAAAAATGAAAAAATAAAGTTTTATTATTATTATTATTTTAAACCACAGATAGCTAGAGAAGTGCCTTAATAAAGAGTTACGAGGGACGTTGATTAATCTATTTTCTGAAAATATTTATCTCATGCCTACTGTATACTGTTTTTTAGCTGTAGATGAGTATCTTTCTCATCTGCGCGGGCGCAGGAGGGTGCCTAGAGGGGCTATCCCACGTTGAAGGTCAAGAAGGGCGGCAGTGAGGAGATACCCCTCGTTCAAGGTAAGGAGCAGTGGCTGCGTTTTGCTGGAGCAGCTGTGAAGAGATACCCCACACCCAAGGTAACAGAAACCCAAGTAAGACGGCAGGTGTTGCAAGAGGGCATCAGAGGGCAAACACACTGAAACCATACTCACAGAAAACTAGTCAATCTAATCACACTAGGACCACAGCCTTCTCTAACTCAATGAAACTAAGCCATGCCTGTGGGGCAACCCAAGACAGGCAGGTCATGGTGGAGAAGTCTGACAGAATGTGGTCCACTGGAGAAGGGAATGGCAAACCACTTCAGGATTCTTGCCTTGAGAACCCCATGAACAGTATGAAAAGGCAAAATGATAGGATACTGAAAGAGGAACTCCTCAGGTCAGTAGGTGCCCAACACGCTACTGGAGATCAGTGGAGAAATAACTCTGGAAAGAATGAAGGGATGGAGCCAAAGCAAAAATAATACCCAGCTGTGGATGTGACTGGTGATAGAAGCAAAGTCCCATGCTATAAAGAGCAATATTGCATAGGAACCTGGAATGTCAGGTCCATGAATCAAGGCAAATTGGAAGTAGTCAAACAAGAGATGGCAAGAGTGAACATCAACATTCTAGGAATCAGCGAACTAAAATGGACTGGAATGGGTGAATTTAACTCAGATGACCATTACATCTACTACTGCGGGCAGGAATCCCTCAGAAGAAATGGAGTAGCCATCATGGTCAACAAACAGTCCGAAATGCAGTATTTGGATGCAATCTCAAAAACGACAGAATGATCTCTGTTCGTCTCCAAGGCAAAACATTCAATATCACAGTAAGATGGAGGCTCAACACCGGGGTCTCCATGACACAAGCAGCTATGCCACCTTCACGCTCAGTCCTCACTGGGGCAGAGCTGCCACAGGCAAAAAAAAAAAAAAAAAGTCTCGAATCTATGCATTTAGGGTAGCTTCAGTCATGTCCAACTCTTTGTGACTCTGTAAACTGTGGCCTGTCAGGCTTCTCTGTTAGGGGGTTTCTCCAGGCAAGAATACTAGAGTATATTGGCCAATATTGGTTGCCATGCCCTTCTAGAGCACTATACTTCCTACTGCCATAGCTGCCAACTCCCCTGAGTACCTGGTGCTTCCAGAAATGTTGTGACCCAAGCAGCTGCACCACCTTTGCACCTGGCCCTCACTGGGGGAGACCCAAGTCCTCCAGGGCAGCCTCAGGAGCAAACCCCAGTGGATGACCCACATGCAGAGGTAGAAATAAAACCACAATTGAAACCCAGGAGCAGTGCAGCTAAGGAATAAGACCCAAAACCTCTCCACCAGCTGTACAAGCTGCAGATTAAATCCACACAATCAACTAGGCAGGCTGTGTCTATGGAAATATAAAAGGCCATTGAGAGCTCCCACAAAAGAAAACACACTAGTTCTGATAGCTGTGGATATTGGAGGCAAGAACACGCAGGAGTAGGACCAGATTAGAATCTGAGCTGCCCCCACAGTGAGTCCAGAAACCAGCACAGTGTTGGAGGGCATCCTAGGAAGGTGAGAGGGACTGTGATTCCCAGTGAGGGAAAAGATGCTGACAGCAGTGACTCAAGAAAAACATTTATTATTCTTGTGTTTTGACTTGTTTTGTAGTTTCTTTTGGATTTTTTTCTTTTTCCTTTTCTCCTTTCCTCCCCACCTCAACCCCTCATTGCAGTTGCAATTTTATTGGCATTATCAAATCTAATTGAGCTTTTGAATTTTTTTAAAATCATACATTTTATTGTTATTAACCTCTGCCTCTATGTTGGGCTTTTGCAGTTCTGTGGAGTTTTCCTATTTTTTTTTTCTTCTTCTTTCCTCTTTTTTTCTTTTTTTTTAATTTTAATTTTTTAAAACTTATTATTATTTTTCCTACATTTATTCCTTTATTTAATGGCTCAGTTTGTAAAGAATCCATCTGCAACGCAGGAGACCCTGGTTCAATTCCTGGGTCAGGAAGATCCACTGGAGAAGGGATAGGCTACCCACTCCACTATTCTTGGGCTTCCCTTGTGGCCCAGCTGGTAAAAAATCTGCCTCAATGCAGGAGATCTGAGTTCAATCCCTGGATTGGGAAGATCCCTGGAGAAGGGAAAGGCTACTCACTCCAGCATTCTGGCATGGAGAATTTCATGGACTGTAAAGTTCATGGGGTCACAAAGAGTCAGACACAACTGAGTGACTTTCACTTGCTTTTCTTACTGTTCTTTTTCCCTTGCAGTTAATCTTTAATGTATATAAATCTTCTTTATCTACCTCTATTTAGCTTTGCACATCTATTCTTTCTTTCCTTTTCTTTCAAGATATTTGTTAGCTTTGCTTTCATTGCTTTGTTCCCCAGTTGGCACCTTGCTTTAGTTTTGTTTTCCAGTTTGTGCTTTAGTTAGCTTTGTTTTTAATTGGTAAATATAATTTTTGGTTACCTTTGTTTGCCAGGTCAATCTATTGTACTTTATTTTTGTTGGACTGTTTTGATTTTGCTTGTGGATGTGTACGTGTATATTCCATTATTTTAATTATTATTTGACTGATTTTCTATCTGCCTTTTGTGTGGGGTTCATCTTTGGTTTCTTGATTTTGGGTCTGTGTTTTAATCTCACATAATGCCATAACAAACCACTTGTGGAATCTTCAGTCCTGACCAGAGATCAATCCCTGAGCCTTTGGAGTGGAAGTACTGACTCCAAGACCCTAGACTACCAGAGAACTAACCCTAAGGAGTATCAAATGGTGAGAACTCCCATAAAAGAAACTACTTGAATATAAGACCCCAATCACCCAACCACCAGTAGCACCTGTGCAGGATGCCTCATCCAAAAAACAAAACAAAAATACAAACCCAATCATCAACAGACAGGATTACCACCTTACTCAGCCTTGCCCTTCAGAGGAAAAACAAAACACACACACACACAAAATTTAGCATAAATCTCACCCTATACGAAGCTTACACAAACCACTGTACCAACCTTAGGGGGGCAGAAACCAAAAGGAAGAAATAATTCAACCTTGAAGCCTGGGAAAAGGAGACCTCAAACACAATAAGTTAAAAAAAAAAAATGAAAAGGTGGAGAAATACTGCACAAAGGAAGGAACAAACTAGAAACACAGAAGTCCAAATAAAAGAAGAGGAAATAGTCAAACTATCTGAAAAAGAATTCAGAATAATGATAGTAAAGATGATCAAAAACCTTGAAAACAGAATGGAGAAAATGCAAGAAACAATAAACAAAGACCTAGAGGAATTAAAGAATAAGCATACAGAGACAAACAGCACAATTACTGAAATTAAAAATACTCTAGAAAGAATCAATAGCAGAAATTCTGAAGCAGAAGAACGAATCAGTGAGCTGGAAGATAAAATGGTGGAAATAACTTCTGAAGAGCAGAACAAAGTAAAAAGAATGAAAAGAACTGAGGACAGTCTCAGAGACCTCTGGGACAATATCAAACACACCAATATTCGAATTATAGGGGTCCCAGAAGAAGAAGAGAAAAATAAATGGTATGAGAAAATTTTTGATGAGATTATAGTTGAAAATTCCCCCAATATGGAAAAGCAAATTGTCAATCAAGTCCAAGAGGCACAAAGAGTCCCATACAGGATAAACTCTAGGAGAAACATGCCAAGACAAATGCTAGTCAAACTAACAAAGATTAAACACAAAGAATATTAAAAGCAGCAAGGGAAAAGCAACAAGTAACATACAAGGGAAACCCCATACACTTAATAGCTGATCTTTCAAAAGAAACTCTGCAGGCCAGAAGGAAATGGAAGAATATATATAAAGTACTGAAAGGGAAAAATTTACAACCAAGATTACTGTACCCTGCAAGGATCTCATTCAGAATTGATGGAGAAATAAAAAGCTTTTCAGACAAGCAAAAGTTCAGAGAATTTAGTACCAGCAAACCAGCTTTACAAAAAATGTTAAAGGGAGTTATATACAGTCAAGAAATATCAGAGATGAAAAAGAGCTACAAAATCAAACACCAAACAATTAAGAAAATGACAATAGGAACCAAAGTATCAATAATTACTTCAAATGTAAACAGATTAAATGTTCCAACCAAAAGACACAGACTGGCTGAATGGATACAAAAACAAGACCCATATATATACTGTCTGCAAGAAACCCACTTCAGACCTAAAGACATATATACTGAAAGTGAGAGGATGGAAAAATATATGCCATGAAAATTGAAAGCAAAAGAAAACTGGAGTAACAATGCTCATATCAGACAAAATAAACCTTAAAATAAAGAATATTTCAAGAGATAAGGAAATACACTACATAATGTTCAAGGGATCAGTCCATGAGGAAGACATAACAATTGTAAATATCAATGCATCCAACATAGGAGCACCACAATACATGACAAACACCGATAGACATAAAAGAAGAAATTGACAGTAACGCAATAGTAATAGGAGACTTTAACACCCCATTTACACCAAGGGACAGATCATCAAAACAGAAAATTAATATGGAAACACAAGCCTTAAATGATACATTAGATGAGATGGATCTCATTGATATCTTCAGGACATTCCATCCAAATGCAGAAAAATACACCTTCTTCTCAAGTGCACATGTAACATTCTCTGGTATAGACCATATCTTGGGTCACAAATCAAGCCTCAGTAAATTTAAGAAAACGGAAATAATATCAAGCATCTTTTCCAACCGCAGCACTATGAGACTAGATATCATTTACAAGAAAAAAAAAAAAAACTGTAAGAAACACAAGTACATGAAGATTAACCAGCACATTTCTAAATAACCAACAGGTTACTGAAGAAATCAAAAGGGAAATCAAAACATTTCTAGAAACAAATAACAATGAAAAGATGACAACAAAACCTATGGGATGCAACAAAAGCAATTCAAGAGGGAAGCTTATAGCAATACAGTCCTACCTCAAGAGACAGGAAAAACAACAGACAATCTAATGTTACAGCTAAAACAACTGGAAAAAAGAAAAGAACAACAAAAACCCCCAAAGTTAGAAGGAAAGAAATTATGAAGACCAGAACAGAAATAAGTGAAAAAGAAATGAAAGACACAATAGTAAAGATTTATAAAACTAAAAACTGGTTCTTTGAGAAGATAAACAAAATTTACAAACCTATGGCCAGACTCATCAAGGAGAAAAGAGAGAAGAATCAAATCAACAAAATTAGAAATGAAACAGGAGAGGTTACAACAGACAGTGCAGAAATACAAAGGACCATAAGAGACTATTATGAACAATTATGTGGCAATAAAATGGATAACCTGGAAGAAATGGACAGATTCTTAGAAAAGTTCAATCTTCAAAGACTGAACCAGGAAGAAATAGAAATTATAAAAAACCCAAATACAAGCATTGATATTGAAGCTGTGATCAAAAATCTCTCAAAAAACAAAAGCCCAGGACCAGATGGCTTCACAGAAGAATTCTATTAAACATTCATAGAAGAGCTAATGCCTATCCTTCTAAAACTCTTTCCAAAAATTGCAGAGGAAGGAACACTTCCAAATTCATTCTGCAAGGCCATCACCCTGATACCAAAACCAGACAAAGACAACACAAAAAAGAAAACTACAGACAAATATCACTGATGAACATAGATGCAAAAATCCTCAACAAAATTTTAGCAAACAGAATTCAATAGCACATTAAAAAGCTCATACACCATGATCAAGCTGAGTTTCTTCCAGGGATGCAAGGATTCTTCAATATACTCAAATCAATCAATGTGATACATCATATCAACAAATTGAAAGAAAAAGCCATATGATAATCTCAATAGATGCAGAAAAAGGCTTTGACAAAATTCAGCACCCATTTATGATTAAAACTTTTCAAAAAATGGGGATAGAAGGAATCTATCTCAATGTAGTAAAGACCATATATGATAAACCCAAGTTCAGTTCAGTCACTCAGTGGTGTCCGACTCTTTGCGACTCCATGAATTGCAGCACGCCAGGCCTCCCTGTTCATCACCATCTCCCGGAGTTCACTCAGACTCACATCCATCGAGTCAGTGATGCCATCCAGCCATCTCATCTTCGGTCGTCCCCTTCTCCTCCTGCCTCCAATCCCTCCCAGCATCAGAGTTTTTTCCAATAAGTCAATGCTTCTCATGAGGTGGCCAAAGTACTGCAGTTTCAGCTTTAGCATTATTCCTTCCAAAGAAATCCCAGGGCTGATCTCCTTCAGAATGGACTGGTTGGATCTCCTTGCAGTCCAAGAGACTCTCAAGAGTCTTCTCCAACACCACAGTTCAAAAGCATCAATTCTTCGGTGCTCAGCCTTCTTCACAGTCCAACTCTCACATCCATACATGACCACAGGAAAAACCATAGCCTTGACTAGATGGACCTTAGTCGTCAAAGTAATGTCTCTGCTTTTGAATATGCTATCTAGGTTGGTCATAACTTTTCTTCCAAGGAGTAAGCATCTTTTAATTTCATGGCTGCAGTCATCATCTGCAGTGATTTGGGAGCCCGAAAAAATAAAGTCTGACACTGTTTCCACTGTTTCCCCATCTATTTACCATGACATGATGGGACTGGATGCCATGATCTTCTTTTTCTGAATGTTGAGCTTTAGGCCAACTTTTTCACTCTCCTCTTTCACTTTCATCAAGAGGATTTTTAGCTCCTCTTCACTTTCTGCTTAAGGGTGGTGTCTTCTGCATATCTGAGGTTATTGATATTTCTCCCGGCAATCTTGATTCCAGCTTGTGTTTCTTTCAGTCCCGTGTTTCTCATGATGTACTCTGCATATAAGTTAAATAAGCAGGGTGACAATATACAGCCTTGACGTACTCCTTTTCTTATTTGGAACAAGTCTCTTGTTCCATGTCCAGTTCTCACTGTTGCTTCCTGACCTGCATACAGATTTCTCAAGAGGCAGGTCAGGTGGTCTGGTACTTCCATCTCTTTCAGAATTTTCCACAGTTTATTGTGATCCACACAGTCAAAGGCTTTGGCATAGTCAATAAAGGAGAAATAGATGTTTTTCGAGAACTCTCTTGCTTTTTCCATGATCCAGCGGATGTTGGCAATTTGATGTTTGGTTCCTCCACCTTTTCTAAACCAGCTTGAATGTCAGGGACTTCATGGTTCACGTATTGTTGAAGCCTGGCTTGGAGAAATTTGAGCATTACTTTACTAGTATGTGAGATGAGTGCAATTATGCTGTGGTTTGAGCATTCTTTGGCATTGCCTTCTTTGGAATTGGAATTAACACTGACCTTTTCCAGTCCTGTGGCCACTGCTGAGTTTTCCAAATTTGCTGGCATTATGAGTGCAGCACTTTCACAGCATCATCTTTCAGGATTTGAAACAGCTCAATTGGAATTTCATCACCTCCACTAGCTTTGTTCATAGTGATGCTTTCTAAGGCCCACTTGACTTCACATTCCAAGATGTCTGGTTCTAGATTAGTGATCACATCATCATGACTATCTGGATCTTTTTTGTACAGTTCTTCCATGTATTCTTGCTACCTCTTCTTAATATCTTCTGCTTCTGCTAGGGCCATACCATTTCTGTCCTTTATCGAGCCCATCTTTGCATGAAATTTTCCCTTGGTATCTCTAATTTTCTTGAAGAGATCTCTAGTCTTTCTCATTCTGTTGTTTTCCTCTATTTCTTTGCACTGATCGCTGAGGAAGGCTTTCTTATCTCTTCTTGTTATTCTTTGGAACTCCACATTTAGATGCCTATATCTTTCCTTTTCTCCTTTGCTTTTCACCTCTCTTCTCTTCACAGCTATTTGTAAGGCCTCCCCAGACAGCCATTTTGTTTTTTCGCATTTCTTTTCCATGGGGATGGTCTTGATCCCTGTCTCCTGCACAATGTCACGAACTTCATTCCATAGTTCATCAGGCACTCTATCTATCAGATCTAGGGCCTTAAATCTATTTCTCACTTCCTCTGTATAATCATAAGGGATTTAATTTAGGTCATATCTGAATGGTCTAGCAGTTTTCTCTACTTTCTTCAATTTAAGTCTGAATTTGGTAATAAGGAGTTCATGATCTGAGCTACAGTCAGCTCCTGGTCTTTTTTTTTGTTGACTGTATAGAGCTTCTCCATCTTTGGCTGCATAGAATATAATCAATCTGATTTTGGTGTTGACCATCTGGTGATGTCCATGTGTAGAGTCTTCTCTTGTGTTGTTGGAAGAGGATGTTTGCTATGACCAGTGCATTCTTTTGGCAAAACTCTATTAGTCTTTGCCCTGCTTCATTTTGCATCCCAAGGCCAAATTTGCCTGTTACTCCAGGTGTTTCTTGACTTCCTGCTTTTGCATTCCAGTCCCCTATTATGAAAAGGACATCTTTTTTGGGTGTTAGTTCTAAAAGATCTTGTATGTCTTCATAAAACCGTTCAACTTCAGCTTCTTCAGCATTGCTGATTGGGTCATAGACTTGGATAACTGTGATATTGAATGGTTTGCCTTGGAGACAAACAGAGATCATTCTGTCATTTTTGAGATTGCATCCAAGTACTGCATTTCGGACTCTTTTGTTGACCATGATGGCTACTCCATTTCTTCTGAGGGATTCCTGCCCGCAGTAGTAGATATAATGGTCATCTGAGTTAAATTTACCCATTCCAGTCCATTTTAGTTCGCTGATCCCTAGAATGTCGACATTCACCCTGCCATCTCATTTGACCACTTCCAATTTGCCTTGATTCACGGACCTGACATTCCAGGTTCCTATGCAACATTGCTCTTTACAGCATCGGATCTTGCTTCTATCACCAGTCACATCCACAGCTGGGTATTATTTTTGCTTTGGCTCCATCCCTTCATTCTTTCTGGAGTTATTTCTCCTCTGATCTCCATTAACATATTGGGCACCTACTGACCTGGGGAGTTCCTCTTTCAGTATCCTATCATATTGCCTTTTCAGAACGTGGTCCACTGGAGAAGGGAATGACAAGCCAGTTCAGTATTCTTGCATCGAGAACCCCATGAACCTTATGATAAACCCAAAGCAAACATTATTCTCAATGGTGAAAAACTGAACAAGACAAGAGTGTCCATTTTCACCACTATTATTTAACATGGTTCTGGAAGTCCTAGCTATAGCAATCAGAGAAGAAAAGAAATAAAAGGAATCCAGATCTGAAAAGAAGTAAAGTTCTCACTGTTTGCAGATGACATGATGCTATACATAGAAAACCCAAAGATGTTATCAGAAAATTACTAGGCTAATCTGTGAATTTAGCAAAATCACAGGATATAAAATTAATACACAGAAATCACTTGCATTTGTATATACTAACAATGAAAAATTAGAAAAAGAAATTAAGGAATCAATCCCATTCACCATTTCAACAAAAAGAATTAAATATCTAGGAATAAACTTACTTGAGGAGACCAAAGAACTGTACCCAGAAAATTATAAGACACTAATGAAAGAAATCAAAGATGACGTAAACAGATGGAGAGATATTCCATGTTTTGGGTAGGAAGAATCAATATTGTGAACATGACTATACTACCAAATGCAATCTGCAGATTCAATGTGATCCTTATCAAATTACTAATGGCATTTTTCTCAGAATTAGAACAAAAAATTTCACAATTCATAAGGAAACACAAAAGACCCTGAATAGCCAAAGCAGTCTAGGAACTGACCTTCCTGACTTCAGATTATACTACAAAGCTACACTCATCAAGACAGTATGGTACTGGCACAAAAACAGAAATATAGACCAAGGGAACAAGATAAAAAGCCCAGAAATAAACCCATGTACTTATGGGTACCTTATTTTTGACAAAGGAGACAAGAATATACAATGGGGCAAAGACAGCCTCTTCAGTAAATGGTGCTTGGAAAACTGTACAGCTACATGTAAAAGAATGAAATTAGAACACTTCCTAACACCATGCAGAAAGATAAACACAAAATAGATTAAAGATCTAAATGTAAGACCAGAAACTATAAAACACTTAGAGGAAAACATAGGCAGAACACTCAATGACATAAATCAAAGCAAGATCCTCTGTGACCCACCTCCTAGAGTAATGGAAATAAAAACAAAATTAAACAAGTGGGACCTGATTAAACGTAAAAGCTTTTGCACAGCAAAGGAAACTATAAGTAAGGTGAAAAGACAACCCTCAGAATGGGAGAAAATAATAGCAAATGAAACAACTGACAGACTATTAACTTCCCAAATATACAAGCAGCTCACACAACTCAATACCAGAGAAACAAACAACCAAATCAAAAAGAGGGAAAAATACCTAAACAGACATTTCTTCAAAGAAGACATACAGATGGCTAACAAACACATGAAAAGATGCTCAACATTGCTCATTATTAGAGAAATGGAAACCAAAACTTCAATGAGATATTACCTCACACTGGTCAGAATGGCCATCATCAAAAAGTCTACAAACAATAAATGCTAGAGAGGGTGTGGAGAAAAGGGGACACTCTTGCACTGTTGGTGGGAATGCAAACTGATACAGCCACTATGGAAGATGGTATGAAGATTCCTTAAAAAACTAGAAATAAAACCACCATATGACCCAGCAATTCCTCTCCTAGGCATATACCCTGAGGAAACCAAAATTGAAAAAGACACATGTATCCCATTGTTCACTGCAGCACTATTTACAATAGCTAGAACATGAAAGCAACCTAGATGACTATTAACAAATGAATGGATAAAGAAGTCATGGTACATATACACAATGGAATTTTACTCAACCATAAAAAGGAACGCCTTTGAGTAGGTTCTAATGAGGTGGGTGAACCTAGGACCTATTATACAGAATGAAGTAAGTCAGAAAGAGAAAGATAAATATCATATTCTAATGCATATATATGGAATCTAGAAAATGGTACTGAAGAATTTATTTGCAGGGCAGCAATGGACAAACGGACATAGAGAATAGACTTATGGACATGGGGAGAGGGGAGGAGAGGGTGAGATGTATGAAGGGAGTAACAGTGAAACTTAGATTACCATATGTAAAATAGATAGCCAATGGGAATTTGCTGTATGTTTCAGGAAACTAAAACAGGGGCTCTGTATCAACCTAGAGGGGTGGGGTGGGGAGGGAGATGGGAGGGAGGTTCAAAAGGAAGGGGATATGTGTATACCTATGGCTGATTCACGTTGAGGTTTGAAAGAAAACAACAAAATTCTGTAAAGTAATTACCCTTCAATTAAGACAAAATTTAAAAAATGAGATGGAAGCTCAAATAAATGGCCATAAATAATGCTGACAAAACAGCCCCTAAAACATGAGGAGGTCCTTTCTTCCCCCTCCTATTTTCCAGTCTGTCTCTGTGCTTCCTGTTGGTAGAAAAATGAGATGTCCATTGTCAAAGGGATCTAAGAAAAGTAGTTTGTAGAGTCCCTCTTCAGCACCAGAAATCAGAAGAGGAAAGAATAAATTTGGACTAAGAGTCAATAGACAAAAACAGGCACAATCATTAACCCCACATATCCTGTGAGGTAAGTGCTATTATTATCTCTCTTTTCAGAAAAATAAACCAAGAGCCAGAGATTTTAGGTTAGTTGTCCAAGGCCAACTGGTGGCAGCAGTGGATATGAACCAAGGTAGTCTGACAGGAGGGCTCCTGCCCTTGCCCTGTGTGCTATATTGCATCTTTGCTAAGCTGTTAGAGTTTTTCCTTTTGAAGTTAAAATATCTTTGAATTATCCTAGAACATTAAAAAGATCCCCCCATTATTCTATCTATAAAGAAGAGAAAATGAGAAAAAAAGATTTATTTTCTGATGTATGTGAAGCTTTATATTTCTCATGAAGCTTCGACTTTTTGTTAATATGTCTTGATTTTATGTATATGTGACTGGAATATTATCAGGTAATGGGGCACAGTGTTAGTAGGGCTTCTTCATTCATTTATTTAACATATATTTACTGATTCATTCATCTATTTCACATATTGTAGATGGCAATGAATAAGACAGATATGGCCCCAGGTTTCATGAAGCTTATATTTTGTTTGTTCAATAAAGTAGACTGGTGGATTGGTAAAAGGCATTACAGTGAGTTGCAATGTGTTAGTGGCTTTTTTCATGTTCTTAGTCACTCAGTCATATCTGACTCTCTGAAACCCCATGGACTGCAGCTCACCAGACTCCTCTGTCCATGGGATTCTCCAGGCAAGAATCCTAAAATGGGTAGCTGTTCCCTTCTCCACGGGATGTTTCCAACCCAGGGATCAAAACCAGGTTTCTCACATTGCATGTGGATTCTTTACCTTCTTAGCCACCAGGGAAGCCCAGTGGCTTTATTAACTTATTATTTATATGCTTTAATGAGTAAATGGACCAAACACAAAGGTTGATTTAAAATGTAGACTCAAGTCTTTCGGTCTGTGCATCCCAAGCAAGAACAGGGAAGTAGGGTGATGGTCTGACTGAAGTGACTATTTCTTTAGAACTTCAGAATATAACACACAAAGATGAAAGTCTAGCAATGGCTTCATGGGAAAGTGCTCTAAAGTAATCAGAAACATTCAATGGAAATAGGTTGGAAATAAAGTTAAAGTCTATTTAGTAATTTTTTCTTTGCCAAAGGAAACACATAACTCTTAACAGTATAAGTTCTAGATAAAAGAGAAAGCAGTTGAAAAATTTATCAGTGTTCCATCATTTTCAACCAGAGTCTGGAAACATTGGCACATGCCTTGAAGTGAAGTGAAGTGAAGTGAAGTCATTCAGTCGTGTCCGACTCTTTTGACACCCCATGGGCTGTAGACTACCAGGCTCCTCTGTCCATGGGATTTTCTAGGCAATAGTCCTGGAGTGGATTGTCATTTCCTTCTCCAGGGGATCTTCCCAACCCAGGGATCGAACCCGGGTCTCCTGCATTGTAGACAGACGCTTTACAGTCTGAGCCACCAGGGAATGATGGTAATCAAGCATATTTAATCACCAAGACAGAAAATGAATCAGACTAAATTGATTCATGGTTCTCTATGCTAGACTTTTACCATGTTTCTAGTTATGATGGGAAGATCTGAGTTTGTATGTTTGAAATATCAGCATTTCTGGAACATTTTTTGTGAAATTAAGAGACTTTTTAGATGAGAAATATATTATAAAATTTAGTATGATATTCCCATTCTTCATATTATGCTTATACTGTCACAACTAGCTTTGCCCTTAACTCCAAGAATTTTTGTAAATATATTAAGACAGAAGCTTGGAATAAAGCCAAAAACATACAAGAATATATGTTATAAAGATGAGATCTAGGCTGAGCTAAGAAACTGGAGAGACATCCCCTCCAGTTCTCCTACCACAAGGTAAGAAACTGAAAGAAGGAACCTAAATCCATGGATCTCAAAGCAAAGACCAGCAGTACATACATGCTCAGTTGTATCTGACTCTTTGGGACTCCTTGGACTATAGCCCACCAGGTTTATCTGTCCATGGAATTTTCCAGGCAAGAATAGTGGAGCAGGTTGTCATTCCCTACTCCAGGGGATCTTCCTAGCCCAGAACTGAACTTATATCTTCTGTGTCTCCTGCAATGGTAGGTGGATTCTTTACCACTGAGCCACCTGGGGATCCATCAGAAGTACTGCCAAGTTTGCATGTTGTTGACTTGTTTGAGCAGACATCTGTGAAGTCCATTACCATGATACAGCACTTTTCCAGATTTCATCTAAAGGTAAAATGCTCTCATCTGCAAAACTGTTATCAACTCTTTCCTTTGGGACATTTTTTATTTTTTCCATTGTCTGCTTCATTCTTCTATTTCTTTAATTCTTCAGCTTTAAGGAATGATTGATGACTTTCTTGGAAATTGACCTTTAACTATATTTTCTGGTTCCTGATTTTATATCTTTCCTTTGGCATGGTGCCTCTAAAAATTAATCCTTTGGCTATGGAGTTATTTGGCTCAGTTGGATTTCCCATGCACCTGAGCTGCCATTACAGCGAGCCTTATGGAGGCCCTGGAAACTTACTGAACTAGTTACCAAGATCTTTTAGCTTGAACTTGTCTATATGCCTATAGCGTCAGTAGTCAGTAAAATAAGATTTGTCTATAACTGATATGTATCCTCTTAAGCTCTCAAACTTTAAAATTTTAAACTAGTTTTGATTTTAAAAAATCCAAACATGTTTCACAAACTTTCTTGCTTTTCTAAGCAGAGTATGATGAGCAAAATTTAAGCATTTCTTGAGGATTCATTTTAATTTTGAAAATTAACTACTATACCAGAACATAAAAGAGAGTAAAGGCACTATACTAAATGGTCCCAGACAGCTATGTATTTTGCATCCTTATGGCACAATTATTTTGTTTCTTTCCCAGTTGTTAAGCTATCAAATAAAATATTCTCCAAGATTTCCCTAACTTAGATATGTTGTTTATAATTGAAAAACCAGATAACCAAACTGATTAAAATGACATCACTCATAAAAGTAGATGGTCTCTGGGTGATGGCTAATGGACTTTACTTTTAGCAAAATGAAACATATTGAATACCTGAAAATTGACATTTATTTCTGCCTGTTTCAGATACCTTTTCAATTTATACCTTTTGGTTCTCAGATTCTGGAAACTTTAGACCCCAGACCTTCAGAGAGTAGTGTAACTTTTATGAATTGATAAAGAGTCAACATACAGTAACATGGACAGGTAGATAAAGGATTTGAGTCTTGTTTCTGTTACTTACTAGCTTGAATAAGTCACACAGGACTTATGAGCTTCATTTTAGTCATCTGTAGAACAGTCATAAGAATGGTGATTGATGTCAAGGTTTTATTAAGTTTGTAAATCAAATATCCTTTGCAAGATTCTTGGTGCATACTAGAGGCTTAAAAATTAGTGCTTGGAATACTACAGGGAGACTGAGTGATCTTATATGAGGCCAACTTTACCACATATCTTGAAGACAAAGACAGCATCCAGCACCTGGAGTGGAATAGACTGGTTCACAAACTGCTTTGTTTACCATATGCAAAGCAATATGTCAAAGGCATTTTTCTCAGATTTAGCTATCTATAACAAACAGAATTATTCAGAATTTTTATCATGATAATCTCTGTCCATTCTTTAGACTATTACTCTAGTGATGACCAGATGGCCAGGAGCTTAGAACCAACCTATTCACCCCACTCCTCCACCCCACCAAGTGATTGTCCTTTCTAAAAGATAATTTCAGTGAGTCAGAGCCTGTTAAAGACCAGTGAGGATAATTTAATTAAATCCAGGAGCTTGGGACAGGCAAGCCAGAGTTTAAGGCTGTAAGACTGTGTGGTACTGGTTTGAAAGGCAGCATTAACTCTTCAGTTTCTCATG